>NC_133156.1:23393342-28193342 GCF_040802235.1 Manis javanica | reverse complement strand
ACCTCACAAACAGAGAAGACCTCACGAAACAGGGTAATGTACCAAAGCCTTGATCGGCAGGACCCAAGCCCTTCCCCCACCCCAGCTCACCTGTGGGAGGAAAAGAAATGGAGCAGGGAGTGGGTGGAAGCCTGGAACTGCTGAACGCCTAGCCCTGGAGGTCTGCTTTGCAAGCAGAAACCTACATTGTGTGGTGCTCTGGAGGTTGGGGAGCTGAGACAGGCAGAGTGCTTGAGAGACTGAGATTCCGCCCATTTGTGGAGGAAGGAATCCCCAACTGGCCACTCTGGGACAAAGCAAAGGCAGGCAGTCTGAGAGGCTTCCTAGCAGCTAGAGGGCTGCTGAAGGGGGGGGGGGGGGTACGTTGCACAGAGCTTGCTGTGTGGGAGAAGGTATAGGTGGACAAGGATGTCTGGGTGTGCTCTGCCCAGCAGGATGGGAACTTTGAGGAGCTTCGGGCACTCCATCCCCCTGGCGGGCGGCTCAGCTCTGAGACCCCCCACTGTGACATGCAGCCTGCTGAGCCTCCCTCCTGGCCCGATGGCACTGGCTCACAAACCGGCAGTCACTGTGCTGGCATCAGGCGAGCCAGAGGGAAACCCCATGCACAACAGCTAGAGATGCCAAGCACAGAGGCTTATACCTGTGTGCTCGGCCCACTGGCTCTGTCACTGGAGACAGGCACCACAGACGGGAATCAGGAAACAGCTCTTTCCTCCCCATTCGGGTATGATCAGCTCCACTCGGGTATGATCCCCAACCTCACTCTAGGGGCTGAGCAGCTCCAGAGACTAAAGCTTCTGGGCACTAGAGGGCGCCACATAGAAATACAAAACATCAAAGGAACCTGGTTCAGACCAAAGTCTCACAAACCCCAGAAAAAGGGCCAAATGAAACTGAACTCACCAATCTTCCTGAAAGAGAGGTCAAAATAAAAATCATAAACATGCTCATGGAGGTACAGAAAAATATTCAAGAACTCAGAAATGAATTTAAGATGGAGATTCAATCATTAAGAAATTCCATATTTGAAATGAAACATACAATGGAGGGATTTAAAAGCAGATTAGATGTAGTAGAACAGACAGTAAATGGAATAGAAATTAGAGAAGAGAAATACAAAGAAGCTGAGGCACAGAAAAAATAGGATCTCTAAGAATGAAAGAATATTGAGAGAACTGTGTGACCAATCCAAATAGAACAATATTTGCATTGTACCAGATGAAGAAGAGAGAGAAAAAGGGATAGAAAGTGTCTTTGAGGAGGTAGTTGCTGAAAACTTCCCCAATCTGGGGAAGGACATAGTTTCTCAAGCCATGGAGGTACATAGATCTCCCAACACAAAGGGACCCAAAGAACACAACATCAAGACATATAATAATTAAAATGGCAAAAATCAAGGATAAAGACAGACTTCTAAAAGCAGCTAGAGAGAGAAAAAAAATCACATTCAAAGGTAAACCCATCAGGCTATCAGCAGACTTCTCAACAGAAACCTTACAGACGAGAAGGGAGTGGCATTATGTATTTAATGCAATGAAGCAGAAGGGCCTTGAACCAAGAAAAGGTTGTAATTTAAATTTGAAGGAGGGATTAAACAATTTTCAGATAAGCAAAAGCTGAGAAAATTTATCTCCCACAAACCACTTCTACAGGGTATTTTGGTGGGACTGCTATAGATGGAAGTATTCCTAAGGATAAATAGATGTCATCCAAGGGATAGACAAAGAGTACAGAATATGACTCATAACACACAAAGAATGGAAATGAAGAAAAAGGAGGAAAAAAAAAGAACCTTTAGGTTGGGTTTGTAATAGCTTATGAAGTGAGTTAAATTAGACTGTTAGATAGTAAGGGGATTTCCCTTAAACCTTCGGTAACCACAAATCTAAAGCCTGCAATGGCAATAAGTACATACCTATCGATAATCACCCTAAATGTAAATGGTCTGAATGCACCAATCAAAAGACATAGTCACTGAATGGATAAAAAAAATGAGACCCAACTATATGCTGCCTACAAGAGGCTCACTTCAAACCTAAAGACATACACAGACTGAAAGTAAAGGGATGGAAAAAGACGTTTTATGCAACTAATAGGGAGAAAAAAAGCACTAGGTGCAGGATGTGCTTCAAACAGACTTCAAAACAAAAAAAGTAACAAGAGACAAAGAAGGACAATGCATAATGATAAAAGGGTCAATCCAGCAAGAGGATATAACTATCATAAATATCTATGTGTTCAACACAGGATCACCTAAATATTTGAAACAAATACTAACAGAATTAAAATGGGAAACAGAATGCAGTGCATTCATTTTAGGAGACTTCAACACACCATTCACTCCAAAGGACAGATCAACCAGACAAAAAATATGTAAAGAGACAGAGGCACTGAACAACATATTAGAACAGATGGACCTAACAGACATCTACAGAACGTTCCATCCAAAAGCAACAGGATACACATTCTTCTCAAGTGCACATGGAGCATTTTCAAGAATAGATCATATACTAGGCCACAAAACGAGCCTCAGTGAATTCAAAAAAGATTGAAATTGTACCAACCACCTTCTCAGATCACAAAGGCATGAAGCTAGAAATAAATTACACAAAGAAACAGAAAAAGCCCACAAACACATGGAGCCTTCATAACATGCTCCTAAATAATCAATGGATCAATGACGAAATAAAAACAGAGATCAAGCAAAATATGGAGACAAACGACAACAATAATTCAACACCACAAAATCTGTGGGATGCAGTGAAGGCTGTGCTAAGAGGGAAGTATATTGCAATATAGGCCTACCTCAGGAAAGAACAATTACTAATGAACAGTCTAAACTCACAGTTAACGAAACTAGAAAAAGAAGAACAAATGAGGCTCCAAGTCAATAGAAGGAGGGACATAATAAAGACTAGAGAATAAATAAATAAAATCAAGAAGAATAAAACAATAGAAAGAATCAATGAAAGCAGGAGCTGGTTCTTTGAGAAAATAAACAAAATAGATAAACTCCTAGCCACACTTATCAAGAGAAAAAGAGTCTACACACACACACACACACATAAACAGAATGAGAAATGACAAAGGAAAAATCATTATGAACACCACAGAAATACAAAGAATTATGAGATACTATGAAAAATTATATGCTAACAAACTGGATAACCAAAAAGAAATGGACAACTTCTAGAAAAACACAACCTTCCCAGTCTGACCCAGAAAGAAACAGAAATCTGAATAGACCAATCACCAACAAGGACATTGAATTGGTAATCAAAAAACTACCTAAGAACAAAACCTCTGGACAAGACCATTTCACTGCTGAATTTTATCAAACATTTAGTGAAGACCTAATACCCATCCTCCTTAAAGTTTTACAAAAAGTAGAAGAGGAGAGAATACTCTCAAATTCATTCTATGAGGCCAGCATCACTCTAATACCAAAACCAGTCAAAGACACCACAAAAAAAGAAAAAAAAGAAAATTACACACCAATATCCCTTATGAACATAGATTCGAAAATACTCAACAAAATATTAGCAAACCAAATTCAAAAATACATCAAAAAGATCACCCATCATGATCAAGTGGGATTCATTCCAGGGATGCAAGGATGGTACAACATTTGAAAATCCATCAACATCATCTAACACATCAACAAAAAAATAACAAGAACCACATGATCATCTCCATACATGCTAAAAAAGCATTCAACAAAATTCAACATCCATTCATGATAAAAACTCTTAACAAAATGGGTATAGAGGGCAAGTACCTCAACATAATAAAGGCCATATATGACAAACTCACAGCCAACATTATACTTAACAGCAAGAAGCTGAAAGCTTTTCCTTTAAGATGGGGAACAAGAGAGGGATGCCCACTCTCCCCACTTTTATTCAACATAGTACTGGAGGTCCTAGCCACGGCAATCAGACAACACAAAAAAATAAAAGGTATCCAGATTGGCAAGGAAGAAGTCAAACTGTCCCTGTTTGCAGATGACATGATATTGTACATAAAAAAGCCTAAGGAACCTACTCCAAAACTAGTAGATCTAATATCTGAATTCAGCAAAGTTGCATGATACAAAATTAATATGCAGAAATCTGTGGCTTTCCTATACACTAACAATGAACTAGCAGAAAGAGAAATCAGGAAAACAATTTAATTCACAAATGCATCAAAAGAATAAAATACCTAGGAAAAACCTAATCAAGGAAGTGAAAGACATACTCTGAAAACTACAAGACACTCATGAGAGAAATTAAAGAAGATACCAATAAATGGAAACTCATCCCATGCTCATGGATAGGAAGAATTAATAGTCAAAATGGCCATCCTGCCTAAAGCAATCTATAGATTCAATGCAGTTCCTATCAGAATACCAACAGCATTCTTCAATGAAATGAAGCAAATAGTTCTAAAATTCATATGGAACCACAAAAGACCCTGAATAGCCAGAGCAATCCTGAGAAGGAAGAATGAAGCAGGGGAATTACACTCCCTGACCTCAAGCTCTACTACAAAGCCACAGTAATCAAGACAATTTGGTACTGGCACAAGAACAGAACCATAGACCAATGGAACAGATTAGAAAGCCCAAATATAAACCCAACCATATATGGTCAATTAATATATGATAAAGAAGCCATGGATATACAATGGGGAAATGAAAGCCTCTTCAACAGCTGGTGTTGGCAAAACTGGACAGCTACATGTAAGAAAATAAAACTGAATTATTGTTTAACCCTATACACAAAAGTAAATTCAAAATGGATCAAAGACCTGAATGTAAGTCATGAAACCATAAAACTCTTAGTAAAAAACATAGGCAAAAATCTCCTTGACATAAACATGAGTAACTTCTTCATGAACGTATCTCCTGGGGCAAGGGAAACAAAAACAAAAATGAACAAGTGGGACTGTATCAAACTAAATAGCTTCTGTACAGCAAAGGACACCATCAGTAGAACAAAAAGATATCCTACAGTATGGGAGAATGTATTCATAAATGACATATCCAATAAGGGGTTGACATCCAAATTATATAAGGAGTGCATGCACCTCAACAAACAAAAAGCAAATAATCCAATTAAAAAATGGGCACAGGATCTGAACGCTCACTTCTCCAAACAAGAAATTCAGATGGCCAACAGACACATGAAAAGATGCTCCACATTGCTAATCATCAGAGAAATGCAAATTAAAACCACAATGAAATATCACTTCACACCAGTAGGATGGCCAACATCCAAAAGACAAACAACAACAAATGTTGGCGAGGTTGTGGAGAAAGGGGAACCCTCCTACACTGCTGGCGGGAATGTAAATTAGTTCAACCATTGTGTAGGGCAGTGTGGAAGTTCCTTAAAATGCTCAAAATAGAAATACCATTTGACCCAGGAATTCCACTCCTAGGAATTTACCCCAAGAATGCAGCACTCCAGTTTGAAAATGACAGATGCACCCTTATGTTTATCACTGCACTATTTACAATAGCCAAGATATGGAAGCAACCTAAATGTCCATCAGTAGATGAATGGATAAAGAAGATGTGATACATATACACAATGGAATATTACTCAGCCATAAGAAAAAAACAAATCCTACCATTCGCAACAACATGGATGGAGCTAGAGGGTATTATGCTCAGTGAAATAAGCCAGGCAGGGAAAGACAAGTACCAAATGATTTCACTCATATGTGGAGTATAAGAACAAAAGAAAACTGAAGGAACAAAAAAGCAGCAGACTCACAGAACCCAAGAATATTTTACAGCATCTTACTATGTTGATCGACAGTGACTGTGAATGGGGATGTGGGGGGGACTTGGTGAAGCGGGGAGCCTAGTAAACATGTCCTTCATGTAATTGTAGATTAATGATACCAAAATAAAATTAAAAAAATAAAACTCAAAATAGAAATACCATTTGATCCACGAGCAATCCTGAGAAGGAAGAATGAAGCAGGGGAATTACACTCCCTGACCTCAAGCTCTACTACAAAGCCACAGTAATCAAGACAATTTGGTACTGGCACAAGAACAGAACCATAGACCAATGGAACAGATTAGAAAGCCCAAATATGCAGGAGCCCAGTGCAGGAGCCCAGTCTCAAAAAGACATATACACCCCTATGTTCATTGCAGCACTATTCACAATAGCCAAGAAATGGAAACAACCTCAGTGTCCATCAGTAGATGAATGGATGAAGAAGAAGTGGCACATATACACAGTGGAATATTATCAAGCCATAAGAAGAAAACAAATCCTACCATTTGCAACAACATGGATGGAGCTGGAGGGTATTATGCTCAGTGAAATAAGCCAAGCGGAAAAAGACAAGTATCAAACGATTTCACTCTTATGTAGACTATAAGAACAAAGAATAAACTGAAGGACCAAAACAGCAGGCAGACTCACAGAACCCAAGAATGGACTAACAAAGAATTCCCTTACCAAAGGGAAAGGGATTTGGGAGGATGAGTGGGAAGGGAGGAATAAGGGGAAAAGGGGGCATTACGATTAGCATGTGTAATGTAGGGGAAGGGACACGAGGAAGGCAGTATAACACAGAGAAGACAAGTAGTGATTCTTTAGCATCTTACTACACTGATGGACAGTGACTGTAAAGGGGTATGTGGTGGGGACTTGATAAGAGGGGGAGTTAAGTAACCATAATGTTGTTCATGTAACTGTATATTAATGATAGCAAAATTAAAAGAAATATATCAATGCCTAAGCAAACTCTACACCAATTCAATCATAATATCTGGGGACGGGACCAAAACACTGTTAACTTTTAAAAGGTTTCCAAGAGATTCTGATGTACATCCAGAATGTGCTGGTATAGAATAACCTGGAAAGCAACACGGGAAACTGGTGCTGTGTTTGCCTCCAGAAAGGGACTCTGGGGTACGTTGCTCCCCAGAAAGGGAGTCTGGGAGAGAGATTAAATTTTCATTGTAAACTTTTTGCTATTTTGAATTTGTTTACCCTACTTGTATATTTGTTTCCAGAACAATCAAATTTAATAAAAAGTTTAAACACTTCCACTGGTGAAAATCAGTCAGAACAGCACATTGGTAACAGCTCATTCACTAACACATGTCACTTTGGGCCTACATAGTTGGGCCTCAGAGGAAATGACCTCACCTACCTTGAAAGAGGGGGTAGTCAAGAAGTCCTGAGGAGGTACATCCTGAAGTCCCCTCTAACAAGAATGACTTGTTTGCTGACCCACAATACCCTCACTTAACATCATTAGGTATTCTTTGGAAAGCAGTTTGGAACAGAGAAATGTCCATAAACCCTCTGGTTGCCAGCCACCTCTGTGAACCCTGAGACCAACAGGAGGGAAAATTTCCTGGCTTAGAGGAAAGAAGTAAAGAGTTTGGGGTCTGGCTGATTGGGAGGCTGCCCTGCTGTTATCAAGGAAAAGCAAATTATTAGCCTGCTCTCCATTCGCAGGGTGGTTATCTGGTTACCCCCACACCTTCCAGACAACCAGGTCATTAACTGTGACGCTGGGCAAGTACCCTAACATCTCTAAGTCTCATTTCCTATAAAGGAAGAATTATAATACAGAACCTCCTCGAAAGCTGCTGTGAGGATTAAATAAAATAATGACTATGAAGAGTTTTGTGCATCCAGAAATTGGCATGGGTTGCCATTCTGCTGATTTTGCAGCCTATAGGGAATTGACAAAGTACTTTACACCCATTGACTTGCTTGACCCTCTCTAGGACTCTGGGTGGTGGTAAGGAATAACTACCCTTTGAAAAGGTGAGATTATTGATGCTTACTGACATGAAATGATTTATCTCACAGTCATAAGAGAGAGCATCAGGAGCAGAAACCAGCTGTTCCAATTCCAAATATGGCTTGTGACTTCTGGAAGCTCTGAATTTGGTGGCTAACAGAAATTTGATGATCATCTCTAGAGAAGAAAGGGAGTTCCTAAATGACTGTGAAGAGGTTTATTGGAAAGGGAAGCGAAAGAAGTGAACCATTTTGCTTCCTTCACAGGTCATACACTTCTCCCTCAAATCTATAAACAAGAAGACGAACAAATTGACATATACTCGTGGCAGATAGTGCCCATATACTCCGGATCGGATAGTGCCCAATGCCAGGCACATAAGCAAGACAACAGGATAGGGGAGAAGGGAGGGGAGGCGTTTAGGCTAAAACCTGACGGACAAGAAGAAAACAGGTAACCCGAACCAGTGTTAAGACCCCCAAAGGGAACAAGCTTGGCCGGTAAAGAGGGGCCAGCATGAGCGGTGAGCAGTGAGGAACGGAGAGATGCAGGTGGAGGAAGCGGTCGAGGCCAGAGCATTTAGGACCTGGAGGACATAGGGAGGAATTTGATTTTATCTGTAAAAGTCAAGGAAAGCCACAGAGGGTTTTAAACGAGGATTGGAATTACATTTCATATTTATTTTTACATGTTTATTTACATCTTTAAAAGAGCTTCTGGCTATTGGGACCTCCACCGGAGAATAACTTACACTATGGGAAGAGCTCCTAGTTTTCAAGCTTTCCTTTCCCCATTCAGGGCCTCCATTTCCCCATCTAAAAATGGGGGACGGGAGGGAACGGGGTCGCAAGGAGTCAGTGACCTTGCCCCTTGCAAACGCAGAACACTTTGCAGCTCTAGACAGAGCGCTTCCGCATCTCTCCTGATACTTTTTCCTCACTACACTCTCGGGGTTAGGTTGGAGAACCAGGAACCTGCCCACTTTGGAGATGATTCATAGCTACCCGGAGCGGGAGCGGAATCGCCTTAAGGCCCAAGGCAGCCAATCGCAAGGAGGAGAGCGTGCAGGGGCCGGGACCCTCGCCGGTTCTGGCTGAGTCATTGGCTGGTGGCAGCGTCGCTCTCCCGCGATACCACGTGAACGCCAGGCCCGGGTGTTGGAGCTGGATCCGCCTTCCACGCCTTCGCTGCTACCGGCTCTCAGCTTCCCTAGGTTTCTCCCGGTCCGGCCCGCCTCCGCGGGGGCCGGGCGATGGGCGGGGAAGGGTTCGGGCCGGTTAAAGGGAGGCCGGCTGGGGACCTGCTCCTTGAGCCTTCGCCGCCTTGTTGGCTGCTTCTTCGTGGCGGAGGTCGCACCGCCTGGCCGCCCCAGACCCAGGAGGTGAGAGGAGGGGAGGGGCGCAAGAATGGGGAACGGAGCGGTGCCGGCCTCCTGAGTCAGCGGACCCCTCGTAGGGTCGTCCTGGCCTGTGACCCAGTCGCGGTGAGAGGAAGCTCGGACCAGAGGGGGCCGCCGGCGTCGTGGCCCGCCGCGGCAGGGGGCGCGCGTCGGGGCTGTGCGCTCGGTAGGCAGGCCCGGAGGCAGGGCAAATATCAAAGCCCCGCTCCCCCTCTGCAGTGATCCCGCCCCCGCACCTCGCAGACGACCGGCCTGCTCTTCCTCCCCGGTCGTCGTCGAGCCTTTTCCAACGCAGATATCTGGGAGCTGTACCAAACAGATAGGAACTGTCACTACCATCCTCCCCTTCACCCCTTGAACAGATGGGGAAACAGGCTGAAACAGGCTGAGATAGGAAAAAAGGACTTGATCATCTTGGATTTTTAAAACCGCACACCCGGTTAAGTGCAAATCAAGACTCGTAGTACTTGGAGGCCCATAGACAAAGTTGAAATTCTTTACTGGATAGATGGAGACGCTGAAAGGACACCGAGGGCTAAGGCTTTGCCTAAAATTACACAGCAAATGCTTTGCAGAGCTAGGAATTATGCCCAACTCTCCCAGACTCAAAGAATATTAGGCTGGGGCCCTTTCCTTGCACAGATGAGTGAGTTAGCATTAAGAACTTAAAAACTCCTTTCTGGCTCTCATTCCATTACATTGTTTTTCCTCCATGTCCCTAGGCTCTTTATGTGAAATCTGGAACTCATGTGATATCCAATATTGGGTTAAGCAGAAGTTCTTGTTTTTGAGAATTGAGTCAATAAGAAATGAAGAGCCAAACCTGTTGGGAAAAAAATGAACCCAGTTTTTTCCTTCAGGAGTTCCCCCAAGGGACAGAGTTTGGTAGCTATCATTTATTTATTGAAGAAATGCTATGTGCCAGGCACTGTGCTAGGTACTTTACTTGTGTTAGCTTTACGAAAACATGCAAGTTAGGTAATGTTAACCCATTTTACAGGTGAGAAACTGATGCTGAGTAAAATGAAGTTTTTCACCAGGTGCCATACAGCTGTTGAACAATGTAGCTGGGATCAGATTAGAGATCTGTCTGACTTCAGAACATATCCAGTGATCTCTGAGTATGGCCCTCAGTTCACTGGCTCAGAATCATCCAGGGTGCTGTCTTGGATCTTATCCCTGGATCTGCCTGAGAATCTGCATTTTAACAGATTCCTATATGTGAATTACTATTCTATAGGCTATCTAGAGATGACATTCAGGGCTTTGGAGAAGTCTAGATTAGATTTACTGGGAATGACTTTTGAACATTGATGTCACTTTTAGTAAGCATAATTCCCTAGGCAGATGGTTGCCAAACTATAATTTCTTGACACATGCTGGATTATGGTGTATAGGGCTGAATGGAGAAGGGTAACTCCTTTTTCTTTACCACACAGCTGTTAAACTGCCATCCACTCAACTCAACAAATATTTGTACAACACTTATTAGGTGCTGTACATTGTTCACCGCACTGGGAATACAGCTATGAACCAAACAGAGTAAGTCGCTGCCCTCATAAGAAGGCTAGATGATTCACACAAAAAAATAAATGTATAGTATGAGATGGTCAGAAGGGCAGTGAAGGAAAGCAAAGCAAAATAAAGGGGATAGGAGTACAAGGCAGGGTGAGCCCAGGAGGGAGGCATGGCAGCTGCAGTGGTGCTGTCTTATATATTGTGTCTAAGAAGGAATTGATTGAGGCAGCACTTGAGCGAAAACCTAAAAGAAGCACAGGGGAACGCTATGAACTTAGCTGTGGAGTAGCATTCTAGGCAGAGGGCCCCCAAACGTAGATGCAGGCAGGATCCTGCTTGGCTTGTTTGATTCCTATTTGGGATGGGAATTGTCTAACCAAAATGTATCTACAGATGTAAATTTTGCATTGTTGCTCCTAATAGACAAAGAAAACCACAATGTTACCAAAGCATGTGTGTAACATGAAAGATAAAAGTAGTTTCATTGTAATTCTTTTACCAAACCTTCTATCAATAATATTGTGTAAACAGCTTTAAGCACTTTGTTACCTTCACTTATTAAAATGAATAATAGACTCACACATGAATTGAGCACTTGGCGGTAAAACGGTGCTTTGAATTAACTCTACTAAGACCTCTTAGCAAGGAAACAAATGTTAGAGTCATGAGGCATTTTAGAAAAAGGAGCTAAGCTTGAAAATTGGAAGATGAGGTTTGAGAATCTGGTCCCACCAGTTGCACACATGACTAAACTTTGATAGTTCTTATACGGAGAATACAAATTCATACTCTGTTCTCAGGTTTATTGAGGAGGCAAGTGAGAGGTGTATATGAAATATTTTTGAAGGCAGTGAATTACTGTGCAAGGAGCTATTATTTATGGTTTTATATTAATGTATTTTCCTCTTGGATAGTTTACTATATTGTCTTATATTGGGCTTTATACTAGAAACAATATGTCATAGTGCTTGCACTACTGATATAAGCCTTATGTTGGTTCTTCCTTTTGCATCCCAGGTATAAATGAACATAGCTAATCATTTGTGATAACTGGAAAAAGAAATATTTTTTGTCTTAATTATCTTTACTTGTTTATTTCAATAAACAAAGGTACATAAGCATACATACCAAGTAGGAGGCACTGTGTTAGGTGTTGGTTTATGTAAAAAGGAGGACAACTTGGTGCCTGCCTTTCCATGGATATCCTAGTTTGAGAGAGATGTAAACGTAAGCGCTAAGTAGATATATGTACTCTGTTGAGAAAGCATGGCCTAAGAAGTTTTCAGCCTCCTTCTCCTGTGGTATTTGAGGTTGTCCTTAAAGGATGGGAAAAGGACCACCATAGATGAATATAGATGGGAAAGGCATCCCAGACTGAAGGAACAACATGAGCAAAGGCCTAGATGAGCAAAGGATACTTAATATTCTCGTGGATTGGTGACTGACACACTTTTGCATGGAAGAAGGCAAAAGAGGCAGTTTGGGGCTCAGTCATAAGAGAGAAGAAAAGTTTTTAGAATATATTCAGTAGGGAGCCATTGCAGATTTTTGGAGTGTATCTAAATGGTGATCTTGTGTTGTTAGTGAATGATTTCTTTGAAGAAGAGGCAGCATAATATTGTAGTTAAAAACATTTGTTCAATTAAGTGTTGAAGGATAAAATATGTCTACAACTTTCAAATAGTTCAGGGGAAAAAAACACTAACCTGTGTGTACAGAGAATGCAAAAAAGCCAGATGTAATGAAACATAAATAATTGGTGAGTTGTTAGATTGTTGAATAGGTGAATTGTGAATATATAGATGTTCCATGTATCATTCTTTCAACTTTTCTGAAGATTTGAAAAGTTTCAAAATAAGCAGTCCAAAGACAGAGTTGGTTTGAATCAGACAGGATTTGGCTCCAGTCATGGTCACAACTGCTTATAAGTGTGAAGTACTGGAAATTTATTTCTAAGCCCCACAGTCCACACCTATGCCAGCCTAGTTCAACTGAAATTTTCCATCTAAGAGACTATTTTTGATAGATGACTTGTTTACATTACTATTAGGTTAGTGTTAAGACTTCAAGTTTTCCCAAACTTCAGATCTAAATTATTTTATATGATTGCTATTTATTTCTCTGTCTTGTTTTGGAATTTTTAGTATTTTCTGTGATTCCATTTTATCTCCCTTGCTGGTTTATTAGCCATAACTCTTTTTTTTTCTTTTTTAGTGTAAACAGAACTTTTATATGCACCGAAACCAGAATATTCATCTGACTCAGTTAATCACGATTTTTGCCTTATTGTGGTGGTCTGGAACCAAACCTGTACTATCATGCCTCTGCCTCTCACTTGTTATATATATTTCACAGTGAGAATGTATTCATGCAATTCAAAAGAAAAATACCTCAAAATTCTCCCTCTCTATTCTAGCTCAGGCACCATTTTGCAAAGGCTATTTTCAGACCACACAAAAACAAACACACATATTTCATATATATACATACGTACATACATACTTATGCATATATGGTTACATATAGTTGTGTGTTTGCTTTTGCTCTTATTGTTTATGTAATTTTTTTATTTTGGTATCATTAATGTACAACTACATGAGCAACACTGTGGTTACTAGACACCACCCATTATCAAGTTCCCACTACATACCCCATTAGAGTCACTGTCCGTCAGCGTAGTAAGATGCTATAGAATCACTACTTGTCTTCTCTGTGTTCTACTGCCTTCCCCATGCCCCCCCACACACATTATGTGTGCTAATCCTAATGCCCCTTTTTCCCCCCTGAACCCTCCCTTCCCACCCATCCTCCCCAGTCCCTTTCCCTTTGGTAACTGTTAGTCCATTCTTGCGTTCTGTGAGTCTGCTGCTGTTTTGTTCCTTCAGTTTATTCTTTGTTGTTCTACTGCACAGATGAGTGAAATCATTTGATACTTGTCTTTCTCCACCTGGCTTATTTCACTGAGCATAACACCCTCTAGCTCCAACCGTGGTGTTGCAAGTGGTAGGATTTGTTTTCTCCTTATGACTGAATAATATTCCATTGTGTATATGTACCACATCTTTATCCATTCATCTACTGATGGACACTTAGGTTGCTTCCATTTCTTGGCTATTGTAAGTAGTGCTGCGATAAACATAGGGCTGCATCTGTCTTTTTCAAACTGAGCTCCTGCATTCTTAGGGTGAATTCCTAGGAGTGGAATTCCTGGGTCAAATGCTATTTCTATTTTGAGTTTCTTGAGGAACCTCCATACTGCTTTCCACAATGGTTGAACTAATTTACATTCCCACCAGCAGTGTAGGAGGGTTCCCCTCTCTCCACAACCTTGCCAACATTTGTTCTTGTTTGTCTTTTGAATGTTGGCCATCCTTACTGGTGTGAAGTGATATCTCATTGTGGTTTTAATTTGCATTTCTCTGATGACTAGTGATGTGGAGCATCTTTTCATGTGTCTGTTGGCCATCTGAATTTCTTCTTTGAAGAAGTGTCTGTTCAGATCCTGTGCCCATTTTTTAATTGGATTATTTGCTTATTGTTTGTTGAGGTGCATGAGCTCTTTATATATTTTGGATGTCAACCCTTTATCGGATATGTCATTTATGAATATATTCTCCCATACTGTAGGATGCCTTTTTGTTCTACTGATGGTGTCCTTTGCTGTGCAGAAGCTTTTCAGCTTGATATAGTCTCACTTGTTCATTTTTGCTTTTGTTTCCCGTGCCCGGGGAGATATGTTCATGAAGAAGTCACTCATGTTTATGTCCAAGAGATTTTTGCCTATGTTTTTTTCTTAAGAGTTTTATGGTTTCATGACTTACATTCGGGTCTTTGATCCATTTTGAGTTTACTTTTGTGTATGAGGTTAGACAGTGATCCAGTTTCATTCTCTTACATGTAGCTGTCCAGTTTTGCCAATACCAGCTGTTGAAGAGACTGTCATTTCCCCATTGTATGACTCCTTTATCGTATATTAATTGACCATATATGGTTGGGTTTACATCAGGGCTCTCTAGTCTGTTCCATTGGTCTATGTTCTGTTCTTGTGCCAGTACCAAATTGTCTTGATTACTGTGGCTTTGTAGTAGAGCATGAAGTTGGGGAGCATAATCCCCCCAGCTTCATCTTCCTTCTCAGGATTGCTTTGGCAATTCAGGGTCTTTTGTGGTTCCATATGAATTTTAAAGCAATTTACTCAAGTTCATTGAAGAATGCTGTTGGTATTTTGATAGGGGTTGCATTGAATCTGTAGATTGCTTTAGGCAGGATGGCCATTTTGACAATATTAATTCTTTCTACCCAAGAGTATGGGATGAATTTCTATTTGTTAGTGTCCTCTTTAATTTCTCTTAAGAGTGTCTTGTAGTTTTCAGAGTATAGGTCTTTCACTTCCTTGGTTAGGTTTATTCCTAGGTATTTTTTATTCTTTTTGATGCAGTTGTGAATGGAATTGTTTTCCTGATTTCTCTTTCTGCTAGTTCATTGTTAGTGTATAGGAATGCAACAGATTTCTCTATATTAATTTTGTATCCTGCAACTTTGCTGAATTCAGATATTAGTTCTAGTCGTTTTGGAGTGGAGTCTTTAGGGTTGTTTATGTACAGTATCATGTCATCTGCAAACAGGGACAGTTTTGGCTTCTTCCTTGCCAATCTGGATGCCTTTTCTTTCTTTGTTTTGTGCGATTGCTGTGGCTAGGACCTCCAGTACTATGTGGAATAAGAGTGGGGAGAGTGGGCATCCCTGTTTTTTTCTTGATCTTAGGTGAAAATCTTTCCACTTCCCACTGTTAAGTGTGATGTTGGCCGTGGCTTTGTCATGTATAGCCTTTATTATGTTGAGGTACTTGCCCTTTATACCCATTTTGTTAAAAATTTTTATCATGAACGGATGTTGAATTTTGTCAAATGCTTTTTCAATATCTATGGAGATGATCGTGTGGTTTTTGTTCTTCTTTTTGTAGATGTGGTGGATGTTGTTGATGGATTTTCGAATATTGTACCATCCTTGCATCCCTGGGATGAATCCCACTTGATCATGGTGTATGATCCTCTTGATGTATTTTTGAATTTGGTTTACTAGTATTTTGTTGAGTATTTTTGCATCTATGTTCATCAGGGCTATTGGTCTGTAATTTTCTTTTTTTTTGGTGTCTTTGCCTGGTTTTGGTTTTAGAGTGATGCCGGCTTCATAGAATGAGTTTGGAAGTATTTCCTCCTCTCCTACTTTTTGGAAAACTTTAAGGAGAATGGGTATTATGTGTTCTCTAAATGTCTGATAAAATTCAGCGGTGAAGCCATCTGGACCAGGGATTTTGTTCTTGGATAGTTTTTTTATTTTATTTTATTTTATTTATTTTTTATTTTTTTTGAGAGGGCATCTCTCATATTTATTGATCAAATGGTTGTTAACAACAATAAAATTCTGTATAGGGGGGTCAATGCTCAATGCACAGTCATTAATCCATCTCAAGCCTAGTTCTCTTCAGTCTCCAATCTTCTGAAGCATAACGAACAAGTTCTTACATGGTGAACGAATTCTTACATAGTGAATAAGTTCTTACATGGTGAACAGTACAAGGGCATTCATCACAGAAACTTTCGGTTTTGATCACGCATTGTGAACTATAAACAATCAGGTCAAATATGAATGTTCGTTTGATTTTTATACTTGATTTATATGTGGATCCCACATTTCTCCCTTTATTATTATTATTATTTTTATTTTTAATAAACTGCTGAAGTGGTAGGTAGGTGCAAGATAGAGGTAGAAAACATAGTTCAGTGTTGTAAGAGAGCAATTGTAGATGATCAGGTGTGTGCCTGTAGACTATGTGCTAATCCGAGCTAGACAAGGGCAGTAAAACATCCATGGATGCAGAAGCTTTCTCTCAACACAGGGGGGGGTGAGGTTCTAAGCTTCACCACTGTTGTTCCCCAATTTCTCACCTGATGGCCCCCCTGCGACTGTGCCTGTCTTAGGTTGTTCCTCCCTTGAGGAATCTTACCCATCTCTGGCTAACCAGTCATCTTCCGGGGCCATACAGGGAAATGTAAAGTTGGTAAGTGAGAGAGAAGCCATATTGTTTGAAAAGCTTAGCTTTTTACTTCTTTGCAGATTTATGCCCTGTGGCTTCTATGCTCAGCACTTGTCTGGAGGTATCTTTACCACCTGGAGGAATTATGATACTCGGTAAATTCGATATGAGGCACGAATTCTATTTAAGGGTTTTAATTAGGAAGGAAGAAGAAAAGCTATAGAGGTAGCAGATGGAAGAAAACATGGGAGGACTGATTATTTCTTTGACATATCTTCTTGTAGAGTACCTTAAGTATGTATAGGTTTTAAACTACTAACTAACTTGTGCACACATATTAACATAATAGGAATACGGTGACATAAACAAAGCAAATCTATAATTACCAGCCATCTCCAGTGAAGCCAAGAAAACCATTTAGGCACCCTAGGCATTTGTGAAAATTAGTCTATGATATGATGGATATTGTCCAACTGTACTTGAACAGTCTGAGAGAAGTCAGACAAATTAAAGCAACCCATTTCTGGGATCTGTTCACATCCCATATGTTCTTTTAACCATAGATAGTATATAGTCGTAAGATTTTGGAGCGCTACAACTTGCACCCCTCCCAACTCCTGATTGAGTTCCAACAGTACAGATCCAGTCAAATTCGTTGTCTCACTGTATGCACATGCCAGCCTAGACATCTCCCTCCCCATTCCAATGGCAAGTCCAGGAAACGGTGGTGTGGACGCAGCCACAACCGCAGCATCGCCCAGATCCCTGTGGAGGCTTTTTGATGATCATCCCCCGGCACGAGTCCTCCAGCGAGTGCTGATGCCGGAAGCTCCTCCTCATATCGTATCTTAGTTCATTTTCTGGGTATCCAAGCTAGGCCTTGATCTTCTGCATAGAAACAAACAGACCCTTTGCTCACACTTTGACATGCCCTCTATACCACTGTGTAGAACTCATTGGAGGTCAGCACACAGGAACTGATTTTTTTTTTTAATATTTAATCTACACTTACGTAAAGAATACTATGTTTACTATGCTCTCCCCTATATCAGGTCCCCCCTAAAAACCACATTATGGTCACTGTCCATCAGCTTAGCAAAATGTAGAATCACTACTTGTCCTCTGTGTGTTGTACAGCCCTCCCTCCCCTTTCCCCCTCCCCCCCATGCATGCTAATCTTAATACCCTCCTTCTCCTTCCCCCCCTTATCCCCCCTCTGCCCACCCATCCTCCCTAGTTCCTTTCCCTTTGGTACCTGTTAGTCCGTTTTTGGGTTCTGTAATTCCACTGCTGTTTTGTTCCTTCAGTTTTTCCTTTGCTCTTATACTCCTCAGATGAGTGAAATCATTTGGTATTTCTCTTTCTCCACTTGGCTTATTTCACTGAGCATAATACTCTCCAGCTCCATCCATGCTGCTGCAAATGGTAGGATTTTTCCTCTTCTTATGGCTGAGTAGTATTCCATTGTGTATATGTACCACATCTTCTTTATCCATTCATCTACCGATGGACATTTAGGTTGCTTCCAATTCTTGGCTATTGTAAATAGTGCTGCCATAAACATAGGGGTGCATCTGTCTTTCTCAAACTTGATTGCTGTGTTCTTAGGGTAAATTCCTAGGAGTGGAATTCCTGGGTCAAATGGTAGGTCTGTTTTGAGCATTTTGATGAACCTCCATACTGCTTTTCTTGGGTAGTTTTTTGATTACCGATTCAGTTTCGTTGCTGGTAATTGGTCTGTTTAGATTTTCTGTTTCTTCCTTGATCAGTCTTGGAAGGTTATATTTTTCTAGAAAGTTTTCCATTTCTTCTAGGTTATCCAGTTTGTTAGCATATGGATTTTCATAGTATTCTCTAATAATTCTTTGTGTTTCTGTGGTGTCCGTCATGATTTTTCCTTTCTCATTTCTGATTCTGTTTATGTGTGCAGATTCTCTTTTTCTCTTACTAAGTCTGGCTAGGGGTTTATCTATTTTGTTTAGTTTCTCAAAGAACCAGCTCTTGGTTTCATTGATTTTTTTCTATTGTTTTATTCTTTTCAATTTTATTTATTTCTTCTCTGATGTTTATTATGTCCCTCCTTCTGCTGACTTTGGGCTTCATTTGTTCTTTTTTTTCCAGTTTCAATAATTGTTACTTTACACTATTCATTTGGGACTGATCTTCCTTCTTTAAATAGGCCTGGATTGCTATGTACTTTCCTCTTAGAACTGCCTTTGCTGTGTCCCACAGAGTTTGGGGCTTTGTGCTGTTGTTTTCATTTGTCTCTGTATATTGTTTGATCTCTATTTTAATTTGATCATTGATCCATTGATTATTTAGGAGTATGTTGTTAAGCTTCCATGTGTTTGTAAGCCTTTTTGTTTTCTTTGTACAATTTATTTCTAGTTTTATACCTTTGTGATCTGAGAAGTTGGTTGGTAGAATTTCAATCTTTTTGAATTTACTGAGGCTCTTTTTGTGGCCTAGTATGTGGACTCTTCTGGAAAATGTGCACTTGAAAAGAATGTGTATTCTGCTGTTTTTGGAAGTAGAGTTCTGTAGATATCTGTTAGGTCCATCTGTTCTAGTGTGTGGTTCAGTGCCTCTGTGTCCTTATTTTCTGTCTTGTTGGTCTGTCCTTTGGAGTGAGTGGTGTGTTGAAGTCTCCTAAAATGAGTGCATTGCATCCTATTTCCTCCTTTAATTCTGTTAGTATTTGTTTCACGTATGTCGGTGCTCCTGTGTTGGGTGCATTGATATTTATAATAGTTATATCCTCTTGTTGGACTGACCCCTTTATCATTAAGTAATATCCTTATTTATCTCTTATTACTTTCTTTGTTTTGAAATCTATTTTGTCTGATAGAAGTACTGCAACACCTGCTTTTTTCTTCCTGTTGTTTGCATGAAATATCTTTTCCCATCCCTCCAGTTTTATTCAGTCTTTGGGTTTGAGGTGGGTCTCTTGTAAGCAGCATATAGATGGGTCTTGCTTTTTTATCCATTCTGTTACTCTGTGTCTTTTGATTGGTGCATTCAGGCCATTTACGTTTAGGGTGATTATCGAAAGATATGTACTTATTCCCATTGCAGGCTTTGGTTACCAGTGGTTCAAGGGTAGCTTCTTTACTATGTATCCATCCAACTTTAACTCACTTATTATGCTATTATAAACGCAGTCTTATGATTCTTTATTTCTCTCCCTTCTTATTCTTCCTCCTCCACTCTTTATATGTTAGGTATTTTATTCTGTACTCTTGTGTTTCCCTTGACTGCGTTTGTGGATAGCTGATTTTATTTTTTGCCTTTAGTTAGTATTTGGTTGTTCTGCTTTATTTGCTGTGATTTTATTTTCTCAGGTCTGTTTAGCCTTAGGGGTACTTCCATCTAGAGTAGTCCCTTTAAAATACCCTGTAGAGGTGGTTTGTGGAGGTAAATTCCCTCAGCTTTTGCTTATCTGGAAATTGTTTAATCCCTCCTTCAAATTTAAATGATAATCTTACTGGATACAATATTCTTGGTTCAAGGCCCTTCTGTTTCATTGCATTAAATATATCATGCCATTCTCTTCTGACCTGTAAGGTTTCTGTTGAGAAGTCTGATGATAGCCTGATGGGTTTTCCTTTGTAGGTGATCTTTTTTCTCTCCCTGGCTGCCTTTAATACCCTGTCCTTGTCTTTGATCTGTGCCATTTTAATTATTATGTGTCTTGGTTTTGTCCTCCTTAAGTCCCTTGTTTTGGGAGATCTGTGGGCTTCCACGATCTGAGAGACTGTTTCCTTCCCCAGCTTGGGGAAGTTTTCATCAATTATTTCTTCAAAGACACTTTCTATCCCTTTTTCTCTCTTCTTCTTCTTCTGGTACCCCTACTATGTGAATATTGTTCCATTTGGATTGGTCATACAGTTCTCTTAATATTCTTTCTTTCCTAGAGATCCTTTTATCTCTCTCTGCCTCAGCTTCACCATATTCCCGTTCTCTGATTTCTATTCCATTAACCGTCTCTTGCATCTCATCCAGTCTTCTCTTAAGTCCTTCTATTGCTCATTTCATTTCTGTTATTTCTCTCCAGACTTCATCCCTTACCTCTTGCATATATCTCTGCAGGTCCATTAGCATGGTTATGACTTTTATTTTGAATTCTTTTTCAGGAAGATTGGTTATAGCTGTCTCATCAGGCCCTTTGTCTGGCAGCTGAGTGATTTTGGACTGGACTAGGTTCTTCTGCCTTTTCATGGCAATAGAAGTGATCGCTGGCAAGTGGCGCGTGTGTTGGCTGGGAGAACAAAGTCCCCTCCTGCTTGCTGGTCCTCTTGCCCTTCTCTGCTGTCCCTTCAGCCAACCGCACACAGGAGCAGTTTCTGGGCTAATCCCGAGCTGCCATAGGCAGGGTGGCCCTTGAGATAGCCTAGGCCCCTGCCAGGGGTCCCAGACGAGCGGCGTGTGTTCTCCTGCGAGAACAATGTCCCTTTGTGCCTTCTAGACCTTGTGCCAGCTTCCTCTGCCTGTGCCAGGCAGCTATATGTAGGCAGCAGCCTCTGGGTCTGTCCTGGTTAGCTGCACACTGGGAGAAGACTCTGTGTAGTTGCTGTGGGTAGGGCTGCTCCCTGGCTGGTCTGCAGCAGTGGCGGGTCAGCCAGTTTGCTTGCAGTGCTGGCCAGGAGTAATGAACAGCAGGCTGCTTATCACCGTAAGGGGCTTCGGAGCTGTGATGCCACCCAGTGAGTTAGGATGCCTGAAGTTCCTTAAAATTCCCAGCCTGCTGGGCTGAGTATGCCAGGATGATTTTGTCCACTTGTTAAGCCCTTGTCCCATTAAGAGTTTCAAAGCGCCTGCTTTTCTTTTCTCTCAGGGGTGCTGGCCATGGGGACCCACCTGCTTGCAGTCTCAGTCTCAGATTTTACTTTTCCGTTTCTCTAATATCCAGTACACCATGCAATGTTTGTGCTCCCGGTGCAGATTACTAGGGCTGGTTATTTAGCAGTCCTATGCTTCCACTCCCTCCCCACTCTGATTCTTTTCCTCGCACTGGTGAGCTGGGGTTGGGGGAATGGTCAGGTCCCGCTGGGTCACAGCTTTGTATATTACTCTTTTCGTGAGATGCTCAGTTCTCGCAGATGTAGATGTAGCCTGGCTGTTGTACTCTATCTCCTGGTCTCTCTTTTAGGAATAGTTGTATTTGATGTATTTTCAAAATATATGTGGTTTTGGGAGATTTCTGCCGCCCTACGCATGCTGCTATCTTGAGAAATCCCTCGTCATAACTTTTTGTTATTAATGAGACTGCATATTGTTTATAGTATGCATCTTTAACTTACCTACCTAGCTTCCAGTGATATTAAACAATTTCATGTATGGTATAAGAACATTATAATACTGTGCTTTCTCCCCTCCCGGTTTTGTGTGTGTTAAAATATTGATAACATAAAATTGGCCATTTTAACTGTTTTAAGTGTACCATTCAGTGGCATTGAGTACATTCACAGTGTTGCATAACCATCACTATGTATTTCCAAAACTTGAAATAAACTCTGTAACCATTAAGCAATAACTCCATTCCTCCCTGTCCCTGGTAACCTCTAATCTGTTTCCTGTCTTTATAAATTTGACAAGTCTAGATAGTTCATCTAAGTGAAATTATACAATACTTGTCCTTTTGTATCTCACTTCTGTACTTAGTATAATGGTCTCAGAGTTCATCCATGTTGTAAATGAAGAGTAACAGGACATCATTCCTTCTTAATAGCGAAATAGTATTCTAATGTATGGCTTATACCATATTTTGTTTATCCATTCATCTGTTGATATACACTTGGGTTGTTTCTACCTTTTGGCTATTGTAAATAATGTTATGAACATTGGTATACAAGTATTTTTGAGTCCCTATTTTCAGTTCTTCGGGGCATATAGTGAGGAATAGAATTGCTGGGTCATATGATAATTCTCTTTCACTGTTTGAGGAACTACCAAACTGTTTTCCACAGTTGTTACACCAGTTTACATTCCCACCACAATGTATCAATTGTTTTTCAAAGAACAAAATTCAGATTTTAAAAGTCAAAGTTAATTCTTTTAAAAAATTTTTTTTGTTAAAATAATCTATCCATCTACAAAATACTTATTAAGTGCCTCCTATGTGCCCAATTCTCTGCTAGGTGTGAGAGAACATGAAAAGTGTAAAACAACTTAAATAATTTTTAATCTAGTTGGGAAGACAAAGCATATAGTCAACATTTATTGAACATCTAACAATGGGAATTCAGAGAAAAATAAGATACCACTTAAGTACTTGTGACCTATATATATTCCTTCCCTCCCCGTTTAGTTTTCTAGTTTTGGCTTCTCTCCTGTGTTTGACACGTCCCTTTGGACACTTTGAGAAATCTCAAACCCACAAAACCTAAAGTCAGAACGTTTTGTTGCCTCCTATTGTTCCATTTCCTCCTCTGTATTCCCATATGCCATCCTTCCTTTTGTGTGGTGCACCTCAGAATTCATCTTAGATTTGTCTATCTCCTTCAAGTGCCATCTCTCAGCTAGTACCACTGAAAGTTCGAATCTCATGTCCTCCACTCCTCCCCTGCCTTGGAGTTTATGCCTTTGCCAACCACAGCTTCCAGGATAAAGTCCAGGCTTCTCCTGGTTACGTAAGAAATTGATCTTTCACTCAAGTCTTATTTCCTGTGACTTAATCCAGGTGACTTTTTCCTGGGTCTTGGATTATACTAGGACTCTTCACTTGACTTTCCTTTCTTATTTGCTTTATGACTTCTTTGTGTTGGCCTGAAGTCTATTCTCCAATCTCAGAATACACCAAACCTCTTACAGCACCTAAAGTTAAAGTTTATCTGTTTATAGCTCTATCTTAACCTACTGATTTTGGGTGGGGACTGGGTTTCTTACTCATTTTAGCAAGAACTTAATGCTCTCAGCATGTGCTGAGTAGGCATTGTTCTTGGTACTGGGGATAGAGTATGTATGAGAAGGTTATAAATAATAGTATTTTTAAAATATATAAATATGTATTATTATTTCAAAAGACACTATGAAAGTGCTATGAAGCAAATAAAGCCAGGTAAGGGTTTAGAGACTGATTGGATTGTGAGTATTTTATTTGGGACAGTCAAGGAAGGCCTCTCTATGGAGTTGATATATAAGCTGAGACCTGAAGGATGAGAAAAGGCTAACAAAGATCTGGGGGATGATTATTCCAGATCTTGGAATAACTTGAGTAAATACAAAGTTCCTAATTAGGGAATCACTTTATTTAGCCTGTTTCAGCAACAGCAAAAAGGCCAATAAGAAATGAGGGTGGAGAGGTAGGCAGGGTTCTCAGATATTGTAGGCTATTGCCATAGCCCAGGTGAGATGGTGGAGAAGTGATTGGATTCCAGTGTGGAGAGGATGGATATGTTAATCAAGGTAGAGTAGACAGGATTTACTGATGGGTTACATATGGGAGAAGGGGGATAGGGAAAAGAAAGATTACTCCCTAGGTGTGGGGTTCTAGGTTCTGATACATTGTGTCTAGTGCAATGATTAGCTTTTGTAGGTGTTTGATAGATGTTTATGATTTAAGACCACTACTCTGTCTCTAGGAGCTCACATTAGCCAATCCAGCCTTGGAAGGCTTGTTGGCATGTATGAACATCTGTGAAGTTAGTAGGGGTTGCTGGTGCAGAGAACAAAGATGGTTCTGAATTTTCACCTGATGGGGAGTGGTCCTTCCTTTTCCCCCAGGAGGCCATTTATCTCACAGTGTTAACTTCTCAGTCTAGAGCAAGGGCCTGGACCAGTGGCCTGGGCTCTAGCCATCCTGGTTGCAGGAATCTGTAAATGGGATGGAGATGGATACCGAAGCCTTCACTCATCCTTGGCTTCCCTGGGCCTGACAATGCTGGGATCTTCCCCAGATTTGTCTGACAAGAGTGAGTTGGACAATCAGATGGGACTGTGTAAATGGAGACTCTGTCTTGGTTGTACCTGTTTACAGTTAGTTTTATTTTTCTAAAACAATCTTAAACCATTTTTTATTCATAGAAATCAAAAAAGTAAAATATTAATTGCTTAGTGGAAAAAGAATCCCATGACATAACAGATCAGAAGATGTAATAAGGTAATACATAACTATTCATCAACTGAGTGGTGTAGTGATTTTGTCAAAAATTTTCAGGGCCAATGTACTGCCTGCAGATTAAAATCTACCTTTCCTACATGGCATACAGGATGCTCCAGAATCTCTCCCAGGTATGTTTGCATTTCACACTAACCTTTCATATGCATCTGATGCTTTAAATATACCATTCTAATTTTTTATTCATTTCCACTACCCTCAGAACTATTGCTGCTTTTGTTTTCTTCTCCCTCATCTGTTTTCTAAGTCCTCCTTTATCCTTTCAACTCTGACTCAGACTTCAGGGCCCAGGTGAGATATGTCCTTTCCTCGAAGCCTTTCTGAACTATTCCAGCTCTTGTAGACTTCTCCCCTGCTTAGACGCTATGTTTATAATAGTTGGCAGTTCAGTTTTATTTAGCAGTGAGTTATGGCATACATATACGGTTAGAACAAAACATGAGATAGACTTTACCATTCCCTTCTGAAAATTATTACCCTCTGAAAAGGCATTTCAGTTTCACAAACTTCTGAATTGTTTTATATGCACTATTGAAATTTTATGCTGTAAACAACTTACCAAAAGTAGGTATTGTTTCACTTATATCTGCAAATTTTCAGAAAGAAGTTAGCTGACCCCTCATGTATTCTCTTCTAGTCTAGTGCTCTTAGACTCTCAGTAATTCACATGGGAAATTGTGCCAGTGGCTGGGCTGTTCTAGGACTGTTTGTGAGTGAAAACCTAAGTTTTTAAGAGCTAGAGATGGAAAAGTGTAGAGAAAAGAGAGTTGGGTACAAGTTTGTAAATAATTAGGCTAGGTTGTTTGGGTAGCAGATAGGCAAAATGGGGGTTTCTGGTGTTTCGATGTACCTGAGGTTTGAGAAATCTAATTAGGTGATAGGAATAAGTACTATGCTCAAAAAAGAGCTATTGTTGGATTCCTAAAGTCTGGATTGTATTACCTAGTGTAGTCACTTTATAATCTATGTATAGTTTTATATTTAAAATGGGTTTCTTATAGACAGCATATAGTTGGGTCTTTTTTTTTTTTTTTTTTTGTCTGATCTCTTAGTGTTTTTTTTAAGACTTTAAAAAATTTTGATATCATTAATGTACAATTACTCGAACAACATTATGGTTACTAGACTCCCCCCATTATCAAATCCCCCCCACATACCCCATTGCAGTCACTGTCCATAAGCATAGTAAGATGCTATAAAATCATTACTTGTCTTTTCTGTATATACTGCCTTTCCCATATCCCCCTACCTACATTATGTGTGCTAATCGTAATGCCCCATTTTCCCTCTTATCCCTCCCTTCCCACCCACGCTCCCCAGTCCCTTTCCTTTGGTAACTGTTAGTCCATTCTTGGGTTCTGTGAATCTGGTGCTGTTTTGTTCATTCAGTTTCTCTTGGTTCTCCTTCCCCAGAGGTTAGTGAAATTATTTGATACTTGTCTTTCTGCGCCTGGCTTATTTCACTGACATAATACCCTCTAGCTCCATCCATGTTTTTACGAAAGTAGGATTTATTTTCTTCTTATGGCTGAATAATATTGCATTGTGTATATGTACCACATCTTCTTTATCCATTCATCTACTGATGGACACTTAGGTTGCTTCCATTTCTTGGCTATTGTAAGTAGTGCTGCGATAAACATAGGGGTGCATATGTCTTTTTCAAACTGGGCTGCTGCATTCTTAGGGTAAATTCCTAGGAGTGGAATTCCCAGGTCAAATGATATTTCTATTTTTAGTTTTTTGAGGAACCTCCCTATTGCTTTCCACAGTGTTGACTAGTTTATATTTCCACCAGCAGTGTAGGAGGGTTCCCCTTTCTCCACATCCTTGCCACCATTTATTGTTGTTTGTCTTTTAGATGTTTGGCCATCCTAATTGGTGTGAGGTGATATCTCATTGTGGTTTTAATTTGCATTTCTCTGATGATTAGCGATGTGGAGCATCTTTTCATGTGCCTGTTGGCCATCTGGATTTCTTGTTTTGAGAAGTGTCTGTTCAGCCCCTCTGCCCATTTTTTAATTGGCTTATTTGTTTTTTGTTTGTTGAGGTGCGTGAGCTCTTTACATAATTTGCATGTCAACCCCTTATCAGATATGTCATTTATGAATATATTCTCCCATACTGTAGGATGTCTTTTTGTTCTACTGATGATGTCTTTTTGTTCTACTGATGGTATCCTTTGCTGTACAGAAGCTTTTTAGTTTGATATAGTCCACTTGTTCATTTTTGCTTTTGTTTCCCTTGCCCAGGGAAATATGTTCATTAAGAAGTTGCTCATGTTTATGTCCAAGAGATTTTTACCTATGTTTTTTTCTAAGAGTTTTATGGTTTCATGACTTACATTCAGGTCTTTGATCCATTTTGAGTTTACTTTTGTGTACGGGGTTAGACAAAAATCCAGTTTCATTCTCTTACATGTAGCTGTCCAGTTTTGTCAACACCAGGTGTTGAAGAGGCTGTCATTTCCCCTTTGTATGTCCATGGCTCCTGTATTGTATATTAATTGACCATATATGCTTGAGTTTATATCTGGACTCTATTCTGTTCCACTGGTCTATGGATCTGTTCTTGTGCCAGGTGATCTGTTAGTCTTTTAATTGGCATGTTTGAACCATTCACATTTAATGTGATTATTTATATGTTGGGGTTAAACTGTCATCTTGCTAGCTACTTTTAACGTGGTCCATCTTTTTTCCCCTTTTTTTTCCATGTTCTTTTGGGTTAATTGAGAATTTTTAATGACTCCATTTTATTTCAAGTGACTCATTATTTATACCTTAAAAAAGTTTAGTGGTTACTCTTGGGTTTACAATATACACCTTTAATCTATGCCTACCTTCAAATAACATTTTAATGCTTCCCATCTAGTAAAAGACTTTACAATTCTCAATTTCTTTGTGCTTCTGTTTTTCTACATTTTATTTTACATATAGTATAAAAAAGCATTTCTATTTTTGTTTTAGACAATTATATTTTAGAGCAATTAAAGATTTTTGAACTAAAAATTTTATTTATTTTCATTTGTTCCATTTCCTGAATTTTATTTCTTCGTTGGGTACGATGTAGACATGAGTTTCTGTCTGGTATATGGGTATAGAATAGTACTAGTCGGCTGGCAGTAAATTCTATTTGTTTGAGAAAATTTTGTTCCTCCATCTTTTAAAGATATTTTCTCTTGGCATAGAATCTTGAGTTGACAGTTATATTTCTGTGATAATGGTATCACTCCATTATCTGGCTTGTGTGGTTTCTAAAGAAGCCTGCTCAATTCCTGTCTTTGTTCCTGAGTGTGTAATGTATTTTTTTCTTTGGCTCTCTAAAGGATTTTACCTTTGTCTTTTGTTTTCAGCGGCTTGAATATGATATGTGTAAGTGTGGGGTTTAGATTTGTGCCTGGTATTTTTGTGATTCTTGGATCTATAGTTTGGTGTCTGTCATTAATTTTGGAAAATTCTTGGTCATTATATCTTGAAATATTTCTCTGTCCTTTCCTTTCAGGATTCTAGCTATGCATGAATTATATCGCTTAGTGTATCCCAGAGTTCTTGGATGTTTTCTTTATTGCTGTTATTTTTTAGTATTATAAAAATTCTTTTGTTCTCTTTCTGTTTCAGTTTGGGTAATTTCTGTTGGCCTATCATCAGTTTTACTGATAATTTTTTTGACTCTGTCAAGTCTGCTGATGATCCTGTAAAAGGTATTCTTCATCTCTGTTACTGTATTTTTCACTTTTAGCATTTCAGTTCAGTTTTTTCTTAGTTTCCATAACTCTTGTTGTGTTTTCTAGTATTAATTTTTGTCTTTTTCCTTCCCAGATAGCAGCCATGTAGAGAAAGGTTTAGATTTTGTTAGTTTTTCCTTATGCCTCTTTTGCCTATTTTAGGCTTGGGGCCTTTTGGTCCAGAAATTACCAAGAGCTGTCTCAAAACAGAAGAACATACGAAGTGCACTCAAACTAGCTTGGCTGGAAAGTATGAAGTAAAAAAGAGTTATAAACTGGTTGCACAGTGGAATGAAGAGCTGCTGTGTATATTCACCAATCTGATTGACTTGCTCAGGGTAAGTGGTCATCTAAATATACTTTTCTTCCTTACCCATTTAACAAGACTATCTAAGTAACTATTATTTTATTCTTATTCAGTGAGATGGCCAGCTGTAGACCCTTCATCCTAAACAAAATTGTGGGTTACTTTGATAAATCTTGTGTTCTTGAGTGGGTCATAGGTTCTGGATTATGGTATCTTGGTGTCAGCTCCCCCCGCCTCTGACCCGCAGATTTGGAGGGAACGTGACGGGAACGCTGAAGATCGGAAAGGCCACCAGGGAACTCAAGGTGTCACAGCACAAGAGTAATGCTGAAAAGGCACTCCTCATATTTATTGAGCAAATGAATTTAAATATCAAAAGAATTCTGTGTAGGGGGTTCAACACAGGATCAGCACACAATCATTATCTGACCTTGAATCTAGCCTTAGGGTGTGATGCTCCTCAAGGATACTGAAACCATGTGAGGGCGGTCACAGAGTTGTAGGAACTGTTTTGGCTCTAATCATTCTGTTTTTAATCACGCATCAAGACTTGTAGGAAAAACAATCAAGTCATATTATTTGTACATTTGATTTCTATATTACTTGATTTATGTATTAATCCCATACTTGGTAATGTTAAGTTTTTAGAACCTCACAAGGGCCTGTCAATTCCAAAACAGGGAACTTTCTGAGTCTCCCATCCAATACATTTTATCTCTGTTTGGCCACAGTCTTAAACTTGCTTATTCATTATTCTTTCAGTCATTATTTTATAAGCCTAATATCTCAATTAGAGTTACTATGTATTTGTTGATGATTACAGTGACTTGCAAGATGTCCTTTCCTCCACAAGCTGGAGAGACCCTTACTTAACTAACACAAGAGTGTGGTTAGTCCTGTAATGGAGGTGCAAAATTCTATGGGACTTAGAAGGTATAGTGATTCATATGGGCTGGGGGAGATTGGCCAGTGCTCTATAGAAGGAATAGCGTATTAACTGGGTTTTAAAAAAGATTAGGATCTTTATAGGCAAAGAGGTGGGTGGTCAGTCTAAGCTACGCAAATATCTAACATAAAGACACTGAATTCTGAAGTATTTGGTAAACAGTTTATATTCTATGCCTTTGAGAGCCTATTTCTCTTTCTTCCTCTTTTATTATTACAAGACCTTGTTTTTTTATTGTTCCTTCTCTGTTTCTGGTTATTTTTACCTTGTTTTCCTGTAATTCTTAGTGGTAGATCTTATATTATTAATTCTGTAGTTTAGTCCCCAGTGATGCAGGATCACCTGGGTCCCCTTCAAGTGGACATGTTGGCAACATTAGTCCACCATCCAGCTTATGTTTCAGAGTGTGTATTTAGAACAATAAAGCAAATCTTGCTTTGCTTGAATACAGGCCCTGCCCACAGGGCAGCTATGACTCAATCCTGGAACAAAGTAGAATAGACCAAAACCTTCCAGAATTTATCCCCATCATGCCCATCCCACAATCCTGACATTTGTTTGCTTCAACACTCTCTTAATCAGCTTCCTACTTTTCTTTCCTACTAAGCAAGGGTATGCTGTTCAAACACCCAAATGCACTCTGTCCTAGCTCCTTTTTATTTCCCAATACATTTGTCTTTCCTCCATCACTCACACTTTCTTCTGTGTTTTTTCCAACAATTTGTAGTTATTTAAAAAGCCCTCTCTCATCAAAGGACCATCTTCCTTGTTTTGGGGGCTTACAGGTAGGGATGATGGTTTGAGACTAGTTTCTGTTTTGCAGTATACCTTTGAGTGAACAACCTGGAAGGAAGACAGTTGATAGTATATAGAAATGAGGAGAAAGGCCTTTTCTGGAGGTAAAACTGCAGGGGGAGCCAGGCAGACATGGAGAAGAATCCTTGATGGTTTATACTTTTTGGGAAATCCTGTACCCAGTGAATTAATTTGCTTTGACTTGGCTGTTTATAGTCCTGTTTCTTTTTTCCTAATCAAGACAAATGAGGCTCAACTAAGGAAAGTGAATATAAGATACTTATCCTGAAACTAAACTCCTCTTTTAACTCTCATGAATGACAAGTAGGACGATTAAAATGTGTGAGCACTAAGAATTACTTAACTAACTAACCCTGGTATTTTCTCTAGGGTAGGAGGCTGAAGCATCTTTCTCCAGAAATGTCTTTGGAAAGCAAAGGGCGACGTGTCCTTCCACCTAGAGACCCTGGTGAAGGAAGTGTCCAGTGCAGTCCTCCGTCTAGGACCCATCTGGGGCTTGAAAGGGAATCAAGTACTGACTTCAAGCAATTTGAGGCCAATGATCAATGCAGACCTTATCCTAGGATCCATATGGAGCCTCAAGAGAAATCAAATATTAACTTCAAGCAATTTGTCATAAAAAAACTACGGAAGAGTTGCCAGTGCAACCCATCCAAAGCCAAAAATACGATTTTTGGTTTCCTTCCTGTTTTACATTGGCTCCCAAAATATGACCTGAAAAAAAACATTTTAGGAGATTTGATGTCTGGCTTGATCGTGGGCATCTTATTGGTGCCCCAGTCCATTGCTTATTCCCTCTTGGCTGGCCAAGAACCTATTTATGGTCTGTACACATCTTTTTTTGCCAGCATCATTTATTTTCTATTGGGTACCTCCCATCACATCTCTGTGGGCATCTTTGGGATTCTGTGCCTTATGATTGGTGAGGTAGTTGAACGAGAACTGCACAAAGCTGGCTATGACACGGCTCACATTGCTTCTTCTTTAGGGATGACTTCACATGGGAGCACATTAGACCAGACACCATATAGGATATGTGACAGAAGTTGCTATGCAATTACAGTTGGCAGCACTATAACCTTTATCGCTGGAGTTTATCAGGTAAGAAACAGTGGAACAAAGGGATTGTTTCAGGCAAACCATGAAATCTCAGGTCTCTAACGCATCTTAGAGGTCATAATAATTAAAGCCATCATTGACTGAATGCTTAGGATATGTGAGGGATGGAGCCGGAATTCAAATCCCTGCTTGATTCCCCAGGTAAGATATGGCTGCTGCTTTTCTACCTAGGCCACTTCTTAACCAATGAATTTCAGTCAGCCAGATTTTAGTTATTTGGTTGTAAAAATTTAGACCAAAAAGGGACTTTAGGCCACCCAGTACAAACTCCTTAATTCTGTATGTCGAGAAACATTGGGTTTGCTTGGTGTGGTTGGTTGTTGGCAGAGTCAGTGTCCATGAACGAGCCCTGGAAGAGAAGAGTACGGGAGGCTTCCACCCTATGGATGACCTCCACCCCGTCCTTCAGAATTGTTGCGCTGGTCATTTTCTTGGACTGTTGGGGAGGGAACAAGTTAAGGACCACTATTTCATATCAGCCATGACAAAGGATTAGAAATTAGTCTTCTTGGGTTTCCCATAGAATCCACCAGTCTGCCATTATCCTCATGCCCCTGCCTTTTGGCATCCAGAGTCAGTGCCAGCATTAAACCTCTTCTGTTCCAAGCGTTTGGAACCAGTAAGGGAAGGGGAAGAGTAACTCACTTTATTTGGCCCTTGCATGAGGGTCGGGGGGAGGATGGGATGGTGTGCAGAAGTTGTGCTCCTCAGAGTCCAGTTTGCTTTTTTGTTGGTATGCTTTGCTAAGAATAAAGGAGGGTTTGATAGAATTCTGAGGAACTATTGGGAAGAGGGAAAAAGAAAAAAGTTATATCTGTGAGGATGTAGAATTGGTATGGGAAGCAGTATGACATAGTCACAGGAGACACTGGATGAGAATAGTTTCTCCCTATCAAGTCAAAGAGATCTATAATAATTTTAAAAGTATGATTCTGTTTTTATGTGAATCTAATTTTTTGTTTTATCAGTTAAAAATTCATTTTTACAGTAATTATTTGTAATTTAAAGAAAATATGTTTTTTAATTAGAAGAACTTTTCCAGTCTGAGTTTCTATGATTTCTTGTGGGTCTTTGAGGATTTTTTTCTTTTTCAAAAAGGTTGGAATCTTATTCCAAGTTTAAGAAACATAGTATAAGAAGGTAGAAATAAATTCTCGTCTCTTTTGAGCTAATGAGTAACAGTGTGACCTTGGGCAAGTTGCTTAGTCCTCTGTCAGTAAAATGAGCCCCCTTGCTGTAAAATAAGTGGATTGACATATGACTGCATTTTTTCAAGCTCTAACCTGTGATGCTCTACTGGTATGTCACCATGCAAAGAAATGCCAAGGTAATACAGGATTCAGAAGCTCCTTTCCATTTATATTTAACATTTGTATATCTCTTCTTCCAGGTAGCGATGGGCTTCTTTCAAGTGGGCTTTGTTTCTATCTACCTCTCAGATGCCTTGCTGAGCGGATTTGTCACTGGTGCCTCCTTCACTATTCTTACATCTCAGGCCAAGTACCTCCTTGGGCTCAACCTTCCTCGGAGCAACGGCGTGGGCTCACTGATCACTACTTGGATAAACATCTTCAGAAACATCCATAAGACCAATCTCTGTGATCTCTGCACCAGCTTTTTGTGCCTTCTGGTTCTTTTGCCAACCAAGGAACTCAATGAGCACTTCAAGTCCAAGCTTAAGGCACCAATTCCTACTGAACTCATTGTCATTGTGGCAGCCACATTAGCCTCTCATTTTGGAAAACTCAATGAGAAATACAATATCAGTATTGCTGGGCATATTCCCACTGGATTTATGCCACCCAAAGCACCGGACTGGAACTTGATTCCTAGTGTGGCTATAGATGCCATAGCTATCTCTATCATTGGCTTTGCAATCACTGTATCACTTTCTGAGATGTTTGCCAAGAAACATGGCTATACAGTCAAAGCAAATCAGGAAATGTATGCCATTGGCTTATGCAATATCATCCCTTCCTTCTTCCACTGTTTCACTACTAGTGCAGCTCTTGCAAAGACACTGGTTAAAGAATCAACAGGCTGCCAAACTCAGCTTTCCAGTGTGGTGACAGCGCTGGTGCTTCTGTTGGTCCTCCTGGTAATAGCTCCTTTATTCTATTCCCTTCAGAAAAGTGTCCTTGGTGTGATCACTATTGTCAATCTCCGGGGAGCCCTATGTAAATTTAGGGATCTTCCCAAGATGTGGAGGGTTAGCAGGGTGGATACAGTTATCTGGTTTATTACTATGCTGTCCTCTGCATTGATAAGTACTGAAATAGGCCTGCTCATTGGGGTTTGTTTTTCTATGTTTTGTGTCATCCTCCGCACTCAAAAGCCAAAGATTTCATTGCTTGGCTCGGTGGAAGAGTCTGAACTCTTTGAATCCATGTCTGCTTACAAGAACCTTCAGGATAAGCCAGACATCAAAATTTTCCGCTTTGTAGCCCCTCTTTACTACATAAACAAGGAATATTTTAAATCTGCTTTATATAAAAAGACTGTCAACCCAATCTTAGTAAAAGCAGCTTGGAAAAAGGCAGCAAAGAAGATCAAAAAGGAAACAGTGACTTTCAGTGGGGTCCAGGATGAAGTTTCAGTGCAACTTTCTCATGACCCCTTGGAGCTCCATACCATAGTGATTGACTGCAGTGCAATACAGTTTTTAGATACAGCAGGGATCCATACACTGAAAGAAGTTCGCAGGGATTATGAAGCCATTGGCATCCGGGTTCTGCTGGCTCAATGTAATCCCTCTGTGAGGGATTCTCTGGCCTGGGGAGAGTACTGCAAAAAGGAAGATGACAACCTTCTCTTTTATAGTGTATATGAAGCAGTGGCTTTTGCAGAAGAATTGCAAAATCATAAAGGAATATGTACTCCCAACAGTCTGAGTCTTTCCACTGAATAGATAGAAGGAAGAAAGATAGCTAACCAGTAGGTTCCACAATGGAAATGTACGCTTCAAATGCTAACCTACTGGCTAGGCAGTATTCTTCTTTGGAAGCTGCTGGCTTTTATAGATAGAAAGGTGCTGCAGAGCTCATAGGTAAAATCAAAAAGAAAATACTGTGGTTTTAAGCTTTCTTGGAAATATGAGGTATTCTTGAAATTAAACATCTATTGAATTGAACTATAAAGTATCCCCAGGACTTAACTACCATGTTGTTTTAGAAGATAAGCATTTAGACTCTTCTCCAGGAAGTAAAGGGGTAAAGCTGGCATTTATATAAGAAGTGCTGGAGCCTGCTTGACATGGCTCTTTGGAGAGGAGTAGAAAGGTGGCAGGGAAAGGATGTTGTGCTTGCTTTTGTACCTGCAGGCCCAGAGGCTTCTGGAGCACACAGTAATGACTAAACAAGTTTATTCTTTTTTTTTAAATTTTTTTCTTATCATTAATCTACAATTACATGAAGAACATTATGTTTACTAGGCTCTCCCCTACCCCAAGTCCCCCCCACAAACCCCATTACAGTCATTGTCCATCAGCATAGTAAGATGTTGTAGAATCACTACTTGTCTTCTCTGTGTTGCACAGCCCTCCCCTTTCCCCCACCCCCCACATTATACATGCTAATCATAATACCCCCTTTCTTCTTCCCCACCCTTATCCCTCCCTACCCTCCCATTCTCCCCAGTCTCTTTCCCTTTGGTAACTGTTAGTCCATTCTTGGAGTCTGTGAGTCTGCTGCTGTTTTGTTCCTTCAGTTTTTCTTTTGTTCTTATACTCCACAGATGAGTGAAATCATTTGGTATTTGTCTTTCTCTGCTTGGCTTATTTCACCGAGCATAATACCCTCTAGCTCCATGTTGTTGCAAATGGTAGAATTTGTTTTCTTCTTATGGCTGAATAATATTCCATTGTGTATATGTACCACATCTTCTTTATCCATTCATCTACTGATGGACACTTAGGTTGCTTCCATTTCTTGGCTATTGTAAATAGTGCTGCGATAAACATAGGGGTGCATCTGTCTTTTTCAAACTGGAGTGCTGCATCCTTAGGGTAAATTCCTAGAAGTGGAATTCCTGGGTCAAATGGTAAGTCTATTTTGAGCATTTTGAGGAACCTCCATATTGCTTTCCACAATGGTTGAACTAATTTACATTCCCACCAGCAGTGTAGGAGGGTTCCCCTTTTTCCACAACCTTGCCAACATTTGTTGTCATTCGTCTTTTGGATGGTAGCCGTCCTTACGATAACTAGTGATGTGGAGCATCTTTTCATGTGTCTGTTGGCCATCTGAATTTCTTCTTTGGAGAACTGTCTGTTCAGCTCCTCTGCCCATTTTTTAATTGGATTATTTGCTTTTTGTTTGTTGAAGTGCATGATCTCTTTATATATTTTGGATGTCAAGCCTTTATCGGATCTGTCATTTACAAATATATTCTCCCATACTGTAGGGTACCTTTTTGTTCTATTGATGGTGTCCTTTGCTGTACAGAAGCTTTTCATAGACAAGTTTATTCTTATTTGTACTTCTCTATCCCAGTCTTGGCTCCCTAGATGGCAATAGGATCTTTGGCTTTTAATAGGAAAGGGCTCTTCCTCTCCTGAAGACAAGGGACCATGGGCACAACCGTATCAGGAGTATCATGGCCAGGCAGATCTGTGGAAGCCTACTAGTCAGTCAGCCACACATATAGAACACTCTAATCCATTTGATGTTTTTATTCACGCTCTTTGTTTAGGGTAACTGGTTAAGCAAAGTGCTTTTCATAGCAAAAATAATGGGAAGCCTCCCTGTCTTTTCTGTTGTCTGTTTCTGAGTATTTCCCTACCATTAAAGCTCTGGTTTAGCTTTTAGTTACTTAGTGTTTCCTAGGGAATCGGTCCTAACTGCTGTGTCTGATTACCCGTGACAAAGATGCCAGATAAAAGGCAGAATGCTGACTCAGATTATTTACAGTATTTTAAATGAGCTTGACACAAACGGTTAAGGATGGATTGCAAAAAAAAGGAATGGTCGACAATTTCCCTTAAGAATTTGTTTACTTAGCAGTGAACTTTTTCTTTCCCATAGCATTTTAGTGCAAGGGTCAACTGGGGGATGATGATCTTTCTCAAACAGAAGCTACTGTTCATTTTTACTCTGTAAGAAAAATATATTGTAATCAATGGAAAAGAATGCACAGAAGTGAGAGTGCTTCTAACAGAACATCAGTGAATTTGTAGCTATTTTAGTGAAAACTAAGCTAATGCTTACTGCCATGTACCCTACTGTTGTACAGTAAATATTGATGACAGTGACAGCTTTTAAGTATTTGGGCCACCAAAAACTATTATGCAAGAGGATTTAGAAGGATCACATTCATACATCCCAAGTTCTGTGGGTGTATTATTTATGATAGCTGGCCATATGTTGTGGCTATGGAATAATTCCTTTGGAAAGCAAGAATTTGCAACATTGAAAGCTTATGGTTCTGTATCTGGACCTTGATAGGTGAGGGGTAGGGGGGACAGGTTTTCAAAAACTAGGACTAGGAGACTAATTTATGTGATGTTGAAACATTTAGCCACACCATTTAAAACAATAGTAATTGCAAAAGTGCAAAATAATTTTTTAACCTTCTCTTACATTCTAAACAGTTCCAGTATTTATGAGAGGCAAACCCTGTATAAGGTATCTATTGGAGAAAAGTGATTTTAAAAATACTTCGCCTTCTTGTTGGCTCCATAAACTGCAAGTGCTGCTTTTCTGCTGGTAGAGCTCTGTTCATCTGTTTACATGGAAAATGGCTTTCCATTCTTAAAACAAAGCAGTTTCTCAGAAAAGCTGAATTTCTTTCTTTGAGATGATTGACATCATGATTAAAGAGCATCCTAAACTTTGACATCCCTTTAGAACTTAAGTCCAGAATTCCAGAAACGTTTGTATGTGTGGGTTTTATTCTTTGTTTTTAGCCAATTTTTGCTGTCATCATCCAGTCTTATGAATAGTAACAGTGTCTTGTTGGTCATTTGTCTTTAATCCCTCTTGTGCCTCCCCCAAGCCAGGTGTGAATCCAGACCATTAAAAATGTCTAATGCCATGTGACAAGAGTAATGAGTATGTGTTCAAGGTGACTATTAGCAAACACTAGCACAAGGGAAAAAAAGCCCAAGGAATTTGGAAAATCGTTTAGAAGAATAGAGTAACAGGATTTGGACTTTTATCTGACATTTCTGTCCATACATGGCTATAAACAATTCTAGAGCTTTATGCAATTAGTAAATTCTTGAATTGTATTCTGGTTTGTTTCTCCCTCACCCAAACAAATGAGATTCTGCTTTGGTAGCCATTTGTAAAAACATTTAAGATTTCACTGCAATTTTTATCTCATCTTCTCTCTGAAGTTGAAGTCTGCCTATACTAATATGTTGTTAAACTTTTTGATTACTGGTACTTAAAGGATGAAACCAAGTCCTAACAAAACCAAATTTTTCATTTGCTTTCTTGCTCAAGGACTTGGATTTTAGTTCAGTAGGTAATATTTTACATGATTGATAACAGAAATATCTTGCTTGCTCAAAACTTTATAGAGTCTAAATGAAGTATTTTCTTCTTTTTAAAAAAATCTTTTAGTAAGGTATTATTGATACATGAAGGTTTCACGTGAAAAAACAATGTGGTTACTACATTTACCCATATTATCAAGTCCCCACCAATACCCCAATGCAGTCACTGTCCATCAGTGCAGCAAGGTGTCACAGATTCACTGTTTGCCTTCTCTGTGTAACACTGTCTTCCCTGTGACCCCCCCTACACCATGTGTACTAAACATAATACCCTTCAATCGCCTTCTCCCTCCCACACCTAATCCCTTTGGTAACCTCCAGTTCCTTCTTGGAGTCTGTGAGTCTGCTGCTGTTTTGTTCCTTCAGTTTTGCTTTGCTGTTATACTCCACAAATGAGGGAAATCATTTGGCACTTGTCTTTCTCCACCTGGCTTATTTCACTGAGCATAATACCCTCTAGCTCCATCCATGTTGTTGCAAATGGTAGGATTTGTTTCTTTCTTATGGCTGAATAGTATTCCATTGTGCATATATACCACATCTTTGTATCCATTCATCTACTGATGGACACTTAGGTTGCTTCCATATCTTGGCTTTTGCAAATAGTGCTGAGATAAACATAGGAGTGAATATGTGTTTTGAGTCTGAGAACTTGTATTCTTTGGATAAATTCCTAGGAGTGGAATTCCCAGATCAAATGGTATTTCAATTTTTAGTTTGTTGAGGAACCTCCATATTGCTTTCCACAATGGTTGAACTAGCTTACATTGCCACCAGCAGTGTAGGAGGGTTCCCCTTTCTCCACATCCTCGCCAGCATTTGTTGTTCTTAGTCTTTTGGATGTTAGCCATCCTAACTGGTATGAGGTGATATCTCATTGTGGTTTTTATTTGCATTTCCCTGACAATTAGTGATATGGAGCATCTTTTCATGTGCCTGGTGGCCATCTGAATTTCTTCTTTGAAGAATTGTCTCTTCATATACTCTGCCCAATTTTTAATCAGGTTATTTGCTTTATGGGTATTGAGGCGTGTGAGTTCTTTATATAGTTTGGATGTTAACCCCTTTTCAGGTGTGTCATTTACAAATATATTCTCCCATACTGTAGGATGCCTTTTTGTTCTGTTGATGGTGTCCTTTGCCGTACAGAAGCTTTTTAGCTTGATGTAGTCCCATGTGTTCAATTTTGCTTTTGTTTCCCTTGCTTGAGGAGGTGCGTCCAGGACAAACTTGCTCATGTTTATATTCAGGAGATTTTTATCTAAGTTGTTTTCTAAGAGTTTATGGTTTCATGACTTACATTCAGGTCTTTGATCCATTTCGAGTTTACTTTTGTGTATGGGGTTAAACAATAATCCAGTTTCATTCTCTTACATGTAGCTGTCCAGTTTTGCTGACACCAGTTGTTGAAGAGGCTGTCATTTCCCCATTGTACATCCATGGCTCCTTTATCATACATTAATTGACCGTATATGGTTGGGTTTATATCAGGGCTCTCTAGTCTGTTCCATTGGTCTATTGTTCTGTTCTTGTGCCAGTACCAAATCGTGTTGATTACTGTGGCTTAGTAGAGCTTGAAGTAGTAAACCATTTTCTTATTGCTTATTGACAAATGTACAAAATTCTGAATATCTTCAAATGGTCATTTAATTGAAGTCTAATGTGTACACTCTTGTGGTTAAAACTCTTATATCCAGAGGGGTGGAGTGTACCAATACACAGGGAGACTAAGGATAACATTCAAGTGAGGGAATAGACCATTGAAGACTGTCTCTGGTAAATGAGGGAGAAAAGAGAGAGACTCATCAGAATAGGATCCAATCCCTGGTTAGCCCCATTCAACAGTAGGGAGATGAGGATAGGAGCCACACCTTAGTTTGAGAGCAAGGTCAGAGCTGGGTTCTGTTTCTAGAAACAGAGGGGCACAGACTCGCCAAAGCAGAAAGAAAGAAAGCATGTGGTGGCCTGGTTGGTGCAAAAGCCTGACTTGACCTCCAGAGCACTATACCTAGTGACTATAGCATCTGAAAACAGGTGTTTACTTTATAAATACATTTTATTTTGAAAATAGGACCAAAGAAAAACAAAGTTTGGATAGTCTGACTTAGCTTTTAAACAGGAAGAGACATTGAAGCCAAAGTTCCTTTGTAAATTTGCAGGGAAGTAACTGGTGGTCTTTAAAGACTGATCAGAGTGTTAGATGAGTTCATTAGACTATTCTAATGCTAGTGGCTACATTTTGACAAGAATAGTCATTCCCTGCAGGAGTGTTTTCTTAGTAATTTGTCATTTCAAAACACTGGGTGTTAGCCCTGATCTTAACATAAAAGTGAGAAAAGGGCTGCAGTGAATTCCTTGGGAACTTAAATGGAGTCCAGAAGTTACCTTTTTGCCAGGCTGCTGTGTCGAGGATGTCTCCTTGTGTGCTCGGTGAAATCGTGACCCAACCCAGATGGGGAGGTTTCTTGACACTAATTGAGAAAGAATCCTCAAACAGGTCAGTTGAGTGTAAGGAAGGAATTCACTAAAGCAAGAGTAGTAGTGAGTGGCAACAGCCATGCATGCAGTAGAGAGCAAGGAAGAGCAGAGGGAGGAATGGGAAGTTCATTGAACTGCTCGGCATAGGGCTAACCCCTTGCCAACAACTGAAGCCAGGGTCGCCTTGCGTCCAATGTCTGCTTGAATCTGCACAGCGTGGGAATTAAGCCCCTACCATTCCAGGATTTGAAGGAGCTGCAGAGCACTAGATGGAGTGAGATTATGTTCTGAGAACGTCCCCAAGCAATGAAAGGAGATTCTCGGGCAGGCTACTAAAGAGTGTGATTGTACAGCTGCCGTCCCATCACAGTCACCCAGGCGGTGGGAGCTTGCAAGCCCAAATCAGAGATCTCAGTAGCCCTTCCCTGATTGTTTAAAGTAGAACAGAGTAAGACTTGTGCTTAAGTCTAGAAAACTGAATGAAATAGTAAAGTAACACACTTAGCACTTGGAAAGAGGTCTCTTACTAAAAATCTCCCGAGGCTTGGAAGAGCATGGAAACAAAACAGTAACCTGAGCAGCAAGAAGGCTTTACTTAAGGCAGAGTACACACTCAGAGACAGGGGAGTGCAGGAAGCCTCAGAGAGGAGGCGTGCGTAAAGACTTAGGATTTGTGTCTTTTTAAGGATTTCAAGAATGGGGTAAAGGGACAAGGGAGCATAGGCTTGACATGTGGTCTCATGCTGTCTGTCTGTCTCTGATGACAGACATGTCATCATCCATAGTCAGCCCTCTAGAAACTCTGTAAAACAGACTTAAAACACAGGAATTTATTGCCCCTGTTCTTCTGTAAGACTGGTTACCCTCAAGCAATGGAGACATATCATTTAGGACTGCTTGTCCTGCCTTAAGAGGGTCGGTTGTTGGCTAATTACCATAAAGTATGTTAGAATTTTGCATCCTAACTCCCTGGCTTTTAAAATGGAATCTTAGCCTTAAGATGAAGTCCCTCCTGTTCTTACTATATCTCAGCATTTATATTTATATATCAGCATTTTTCATCATAGGCAGGAAAAATTAATCATGATACTTGTCCCATGTCCCTGCTCTACCTCATATTAAGATAAATTTGGGCTATGTGATCTCTATTAACATTCTTAATGAATTGTTTTCCTCTATGTATTGCTATGCATGAGCCATAGATTCTTTTTGCATCAATGTGGACAATACCTCAAATACTTGAGGATCTATGCAGGAGTCCAGGATCCTGGGCCAACTGCTGGGACTATGATACTAAATCCAGTATGTGGGCTGGATGATAACTACTAGATAACACACAGGGGCAACTCAGAGGTGTTTTATGGGGGAGCTAATTTGAGCTTCTACTGGGGTCTCAGCAGGAGTCAGGCAACTGAGGCAAACAAGGAGGCATGGATGCCCCTGACCTAATCAGGGAGTGATTCCACAGTAACATGGGAAAAACCCGATTGATACGATTTAGACTTTGCTTAATTTTTCTATTCTGTCATGCATTGTATTTTCCCCCTTCTAATGTTTTCCTTACCTGTTCTAATGATGCCTTACTTGAAACTGGGTTTAAAAACTAAAGAGGAGGAAATTGGATTTAGAAATCTTTTAGGCTCTGAATTGGCTTGTGTGTGTGTGTGTGTGTGTGTGTGTGTGTGTGTGTGTGTGTGTGTGTGTGTGTGTGTATTTAGGTGATCATGAATGGAATCATTAATTTGCATGGTAATAACAATGAAAATTATAATGGAACTGGCCAAAATAATACACCAGCCTAATACTAAAGTAAAATACTATTGAAATACTGTAAATTAAAGGTACATTTTAGTTTTTTAAAAAATGTTAATAACTCTGGAAATGGAGAATTTAGATGTGGGAGGAGTGGGGAAGACTTATTTTTATAAGGTAAGTTTATCCTGACAAGGACTGTTTTTTCATAAAGCATTTTGCACCTGAAATTTTAAAGTCAACATGTTAAATACCGTTAGGAAAGTTAAATAAGTGCTATACTAAATAGTGGATTTTTTTTTTTTTTAGTATTTTTCTTTTATTGATGTAAACTAGGGTGGAGATTTATTGAATTATGAAGACTGGAATAATGAAGGACACTAAATGCCTTCATTGGAGACACCATGCTTGTAAGTCTACACTGGAACCTTGTATAACTTTTCTTGGACTTGAATTATGGCTCTGAAAAAGTCCAAATAATTATAATCTTATTACAAAATACCAGTGACAAAATTTCTAATTTAAGGATTTGTAGTTAACAAATAAACAGCCTTAGCTAGAGAGGATTTTTAACTGCAGCTCTAATAATCTTGTTTTAGGGCGGTTCTCTTCCCCCATCGCATCCCTAAAATAATAAGATACTTGGAATCAAACAGCTCTTACCTTTTCAGTTCAAATTAGCAGGTAAATTACTGTTTGAGTCTTATTGCTGCCATGATTTCTCAAAAATCAGTGTGAACAAACTAATCTGTATACAATGCTGCCTTTACTTGTCTCCTTTGCAATTTTATATACAAGTCAAGACAATATCACGGTGACAGGTGAATGAACTTAAATTCTCAGTCTTGTCTATTCACTAAAAAAAAAAATACTGCCTTCTTTTTTTTTCAATTATTCAAGGCTAATGAGTTTAGGAACATATTTTATACCAAATACATCTTTTTTAATTGAAGCCAAGTGCCTTGATGCTATTCCACATAAATCCTGCTTAAACCTCAATGGGATATGGATGAGTTACTGATGGATTGCAGCCTACTGCAGGAGACGGAGTTGGTGAATAGCAGATCCTTTTCTTCTGGAGGGATAATGTTTGTGTTCTTCATTATAAGGTACTATGTGTTGAGATCTAGAAGTATCATTTCATTTGTCTGCTAATAAATTGTTATGCTAGTAAAATATTACTCTGTCTAAGTTATTTAAGAGCAAAGGGCGTTCTAAGAAACACATTTAGGTCACCAGTGAGCATTAAAATACCGTCTCTTACATAAGGAGAGTGATTCAGTCATTAATTTTCCTCAACTGCAACCAAAGGATCTGTCCATATAGAAAGATGACATAAAGCATAGAGAAATCCGATTCTTTCCTTTTTATTTTATGGCCTTAGGTGAGTCAGTTAACCCTTTAAGGACTCTATTTTTCCATCAGTGTAGAAAGGAGGAGGATTTGATTGCTTGAGGACCTTCTAGTTCTCATGTTGCATGACTTCTATTCTGTACCGTGTTGGAATCAGAAAACCCAAGTCTGGCTCATGTTTGACTACTGACCTAACTCTGATTTTTGGTGAATTTTGAGCCACATTTTTCCCATTACTAAACTGAGGCTAACACTTTATACAGACTGTGAGAGAATTGGGAGTGTAATTCCTAACTAGAACATAACACTTTGTAAGGAATAATCTGTGCCATGACCTCCCCATACCTGCCATGAAGCCTCTCCTAGAATTCCTCCCCTTTCTGCCTCCTAATCCTATGGAAGAAGTAGGAGTGTGGGCATAGAGCTAAGGACAGTTTTCACTCTTATAGTACTTCTGTAACTGGGCATTCTGCCTCCAAGCTCATGTCCACCCCACAGAGTGAAGGAGCTGAACTAAATGGCCTTCTGAGGACCCTTCTAGTCTTACCATCATGTGCACTAAACACCCAACACCCTGGGTCTGCATGTAGCATCTGGGTTCCAGAGCTAGTGAACTGCCTCACAGATTCCTCCAGCATCCCCTTCAAGCACCTGGGAGGCCCTGCACCCCCATCTGTCCTTTCAGTGCTTGTGTTCTCAGCCTCCTCTCCACATTTAGCACCACTTCTTATGTTTTTAATTTTCAGATCCACTTGAAACTGATGAAAAATATGGCTCTTCTTGGAGCAATAGCCACATATGCACGCGCATACACACAAATGATTATAAAAAGACTTTTCATAGACCTCCCCTATATCATGAACACCTTGCATTATAAGCTTTCTCTGGATGAATACATCCACATCTGTGGTTTCAACTGCCTTGTTATCTGTGTAATAGTGGTAACCAAACATGATTTCCAGCCTGGTCTTTCTAGAACAACCAGCCTGTCTATAAATCTGAGCTGTTGCTATTGGACAGCTCTGCCTGGATACCCAGAGGCACCTCACATGCAACACACCCCAAACTCATCTTCTCTATTTCCCTATTAACCTATCTCAATAATGGGTGACCTAGCTACTCACGCCAGAATCTAGAACTATTTCTCTTAAACTCCCATCCAAATCCACCTACCTGGTAAGAGTCTCAATGTTCTCACCTTCAACGATCATTTTGTGCCCTCAATGTTCATCATTTCTCTTCAGAACTATACCACAGCCTAACTAGTTTACCCATTTCTTTATAACCCAGTCTCCACACATAAGTTATCAATTATTTTCTAAAAAGATACTTGAGAAAGGATCACGAGAAGATGGCAGCATGAGTAGTTCAGAGGAAATCTCCCCAAAACATATATATTTATGAAAATACAGTAAATACAACTATTCCTAAAAGAGACACCAGTGGATGCAGTACAACAGCCAGGATACATCTACATCTGCGAGAACTCAGCATCACACGAAGGGGGTAAGATACAAGCCGGGGCCAGGCGGGACCCGAAAGCTCCCCGACCCCAAAACCCAGCAGGAAGAAAGGAGTCAGAGCAGGGAGGGAGTGAAAGCCCAGGACTGCTAAACAACCAGCTCTAGAAATCCGCACCCAGAATGCAGACACAAGGTGCACAGGGTGCTGGATATTAGAGAAACGGAAAAACAAAACCTGTGGGCAGGTCCCCACAACCGGCGTCCCTGAGACAAAAGAAAAGCGAATGCTTTCTGCAAGTCTTAAAGACACAGGGACCCCATAGCTGGACAAAGTTGTCCCGGCAGCTGGGAATACTGGGGAAACTTAGGCACCCTAAACAGAGGCAGTGCAGCTCTGAAGCCCCTCACAGAACTAGGCAGCCTGCCAGTCATTCCTCCAACTGGTGCAGACCCCGACACACAGGCCCAGTAGAAGGAGGGGGGAGCGTGCGCTGGGGGCGGAAGTGCTAGAAAGAACCAAGAGCAGATCTGTGCACCGCAGGGCTAGCCCGCAGCTGCATGACCGAACAGCCCAGGTGTGGCTTGTGCACACCTGCAGCAGAGCCAGAGAGAACAGGCATGCTCCCAGGAGCTGACCGGAATCCTAGCCCAACGCACAGCCGCCTGGGCCAGACCCAAAGGCCACTGCTGCCACACAGCTGCCTGGCAGGGTCACCGCTAGCATGGAGGAGCCAACCTGGTGTGTCTGCCACTCCCTGCAGGGCTCCGCGCTGCACTGAAAGACACCCCGCCCACAGCAGCTTAGGAGATTAACCCAGTAGGTGCTCCAGGAGTGCAGGTAGCCGTCAAAGGCAGCGGAGAAGGGCAAGGCATCCAGCAAGCAGGAAAGGACTTTCTTCTCCCAGCTGACACACCTGCAACCTGCCTATAGCCACTGCAGTCACCATGAAAAGGCAAAAAAAACTGGTCCACACCAAGATAGTTACACCTGAAAAGAATCTGCAGAGGCAGAGCTAACCAGTCTCCCTGAAAAAGAATTCAAAATAAAAATCATAAACATACTGACAGAGCTGCAGAGAAATATGCAAGAGCTAAGGGATGAAATCCGGAGGGAGATTACAGATGTCCAGAGGGAGATTACAGAAGTGAAACAAACTCTGGAAGGATTTATAAGCAGAATGGATAAGATGCAAGATGCCATTGATGGAATAGAAACCAGAGAACAGGAATGCATAGAAGCTGATGCAGAGAGAGATAAAAGGATCTCCAGGAATGAAACAATATTAAGAGAACTGTGTGACCAATCCAAAAGGAACAATATCAGCATTAGAGGGGTACCAGAGGAAGAAGAGAGAGAAAAGGGGATAGAAAGTGTCTTTGGGGGGGCAGAGCCAGGATGGCGGCATGAGTAGAGCAGTGGAAATCTCCTCCCAAAAACACATAGAGCTATGAAAATATAACAAAACTCTTCCTAAAATAGAGACCAGAGGACACAGGACAACATCCAGACCACATCCACACCTGCAAGAACCCAGCGCCTTGCGAAAGGGGTAAGATACAAGCCCTGGTCCGGCAGAACCCAAGTGCCCCTCCCCACAGCTCCCGGCAGGTGGAAAGAAACCGGAGCGGTTTTTTTTTGGTGAGTGCGTTTTGGAAGCCTTAAAGGGACAGGGACCCCGTTGCTAGGGAGGCAGGGCGGCGGGACCAGTGAGCGGGTGCCAGGGACCAGCGCCTGAGGACAAAGATTATCGCGCGTTTTTCCCTACAGGACCTGTGGGCGGGTGCCTGAGACCGGCACCTGAGCACGGAGGAAATCGCGCGTTTTTCCCCTTTTTTTTGGTCTTTTTGGCGAGTGCTTTTTTGAAGCCTTAAAGAGACAGGGACCTCAGTGCTAGGGAGGCAGAGTGGCGGGACCGGTGAGCAGGTGCCTGGGACCAGCGCCTGAGGACAAAGAATATCCCATGTTTTTCCCTACAGGACCAGAGGGCGGGTGCCTGAGACCGGTGCCTGAGGACGGAGGAAATCGCTCATTTTTCCCCTTTTTTTTCTCTTTTTGGTGAGTGCTTTTTGGAAGCCTTAAAGGGACAGGGACCCTGGTGCTAGGGAGGCAGAGCAGCAAGACCGGTGAGCGGGTGCCTGGGACCGGTGCCTGAGGACAAAGAATATCGCACGTTTTTCCCTGCGGGACCGGTGGAAGGGTGCCTCAGACTGGTGCATGAGGACAGAGGAAATCACGCATTTTTCCCCTTTTTTTTTCTCTTTTTGGCGAGTGCTTTTTGGAAGCCTTAAAGGGACAGGGACCCTGGTGCTAGGGAGGCAGAGCAGCAGGACCGGTGAGCGGGTGCCTGGGACCAGCGCCTAAAGACAAAGAATATCGCATGTTTTTCCCTGCGGGACCGGTGGGCGGGTGCTTTTTGGAAGCCTTGAAGGGACAGGGACCCCGGTGCTAGGGAGGCATGGCAGCAGGACCAGTGAGCGGGTGCCTGGGACCGGCGCCTGAGGGGAAAAAAAAAAAAAATCACGTGTTTTTTCCTCTTTTTTTTTTCTTTTTTCTGTTCCCTTTCTCATTGTTGCTGTTGTTGTTTCAGTTTGGAGAGTGCTTTTTGGAAGTCTTAAAGGGGCAGGACAGGACACTTAGACCAGAAGCAGGAAATCTGGGGATCGCTGGGCACTCTAACCCTCTGGGCAACAGGGAGCACAGAGGCCCCTTACGGAGATAAATAGCCTCCTGGCCGCTCCCCCTCCAACGGGGCTCCACCACTTTGGAGGAGCAGCCCCAGCCAGAGGCTGTTGCCCACAGCAACAGCGGAGATAAACTCCATAGCAAACGGGCAGGTAGCAGAAGCCCTGCCTGCACACAGCTGACAAGCATAAGCCACTAGGGGTCTCTATTCTCCCAGGAGAGGAAGGCCACAAACCAACAAGAAGGGAAGCTCTTCCAGTGGTCACTTGTACCAGCTCTGCAAACTATCTCTATCACCATGAAAAGGCAAAACTACAGGCAGACAAAGATCACAGAGACAACACCTGAGAAGGAGACAGACCTAACCAGTCCTCCTGAAAAAGAATTCAAAATAAAAATCATGAACATGCTGACAGAGATGCAGAGAAAAATGCAAGAGCAATGGGATGAAGTCCGGAGGGAGATAACAGATGTCAAGAAGGAGATCACAGAAGTGAAACAATCCTTGGAAGGATTTATAAGCAGAACGGATAAGATGCAAGAGGCCATTGAAGGAATAGAAGCCAGAGAACAGGAACGTATAGAAGCTGACATAGAGAGAGATAAAAGGACCTCCAGGAATGAAACAACACTAAGAGAACTATGTGACCAAGCCAAAAGGAATAATATTTGTATTATAGGGGTACCAGAAGAAGAAGAAACAGGAAACGGGATAGAAAGTCTCTTTGAAGAAATAATTGCTGAAAACTTCCCCAAACTGGGGGAGGAAATATTCGAACAGACCATGGAATTACACAGAACCCCCAACAGAAAGGATCCAAGGAGGACAACACCAAGACACATAGTAATTAAAATGGCAAGGATTAAGGACAAGGAAAGAGTTCTAATGGCAGCTAGAGAGAAAATGGTCACCGATAAAGGAAAACCCATCACGCTAACATCAACTTCTCGACAGAAACCCTACAGGCCGGAAGAGAATGGCATGATATACTTAATGCAATGAAACAGAAGGGCCTTGAACCAAGGATACTGTATCCAGCACGACTATCATTTAAATATGATGGCGGGATTAAACAATTCCCAGACAAGCAAAAGTTCAGGAATTTTGCTTCCCACAAACCACCTCTACAGGGCATCCTACAGGGACTGCTCTAGATGGGAGCACTTCTAAAAAAAGCACAGAACAAAACACACAACATATGAAGAAGGGAGGAGGGGGAATAAGAAGGGAGAGAAGAAAAGAATCTCCAGACAGTGTATATAACAGCTCAATAAGCAAGCTAACTTAGGCAGTAAGATACTAAAGAAGCTAACCTAGAACCTTTGGTAACCACAAATCTAAAGCCTGCAATGGAAATAAGTACATATCTCTCAATAGTCACCCTAAATGTAAATGGACTTAATGCACCAATCAAAAGACACAGAGTAATAGAATGGACAAAAAAGCAAGACCCATCTATATGCTGTTTACAAGAAACTCACCTTAAACCCAAAGACAAGGGATGGAAAAACATATTTCAGGCAAACAACAGTGAGAAGAAAGCAGGGGTTGCAGTACTAATATCAGACAAAATAGACCTCAAAACAAAGAAAGTAACAAGACATAAAGAAGGATACTACATAATGATAAAGGGCTCAGTCCAACAAGAGGATATAACCATTCTAAATATATATGCACCCAATACAGGAGCACCAGCATATGTGAAGCAAATACTAACAGAACTAAAGAGGGAAATAGACTGCAGTGCATTCATTGTAGGAGACTTCAACACACCACTCACCCCAAAGGATAGATAGACCGGGCAGAAAATAAGTAAGGACACACAGGCACTGAACAACACACTAGAATATATGGACCTAATAGACATCTATAGAACTCTACATCCAAAAGCAACAGGATATACATTCTTCTCAAGTGCACATGGAACATTCTCCAGAATAGACCACATACTAGCTCACAAAAAGAGCCTCAGTAAATTCCAAAATATCGAATTTCTACCAACCAATTTTTCAGACCATAAAGGTATAAAAGTAGAAATAAATTCTACAAAAAAAAACAAAAAGGCTCACAAACACATGGAGGCTTAACAACATGCTACTAAATAATCAATGGCTCAATGAACAAATCAAAATAGAGATCAAGGAATATATAGAAACAAATGACAACAACAAACCTAAGCCCCAACTTTTGTGGGATGCAGCGAAAGTAGTCTTAAGAGGAAAGTATATAGCGATCCAGGCACACCTGAAGAAGGAAGAACAATCCCAAATGAATAGTCTAACATCACAATTATCGAAACTGGAAAAAGAAGAACAAATGAGGCCTAAAGTCAGCAGAAGGAGGGACATAATAAAGATCAGAGAAGAAATAAACAAAATTGAGAAGAATAAAACAATAGCAAAAATAAACGAAACCAAGAGTTGGTTCTTTGAGAAAATAAACAAAATAGAAAAGCCTCCAGACAAACTTATTAAGACAAAAAGAGAATCAACACAAATCAACAGAATCAGAAATGAGAATGGAAAAATCATGACAGACTCCACAGAAATATAAAGAATTATTAAAGACTACTATGAAAACCTATATGCCAACAAGCTGGAAAACCTAGAAGAAATGGACAACTTCCTAGAAAAATACAACCTCACAAGACTGACCAAGGAAGAAACACAAAAGTTAAACAAACCAATTACCAGCAAAGAAATGGAAACGGTAATCAAAAAACTACCCAAGAACAAAACCCCCGGGCCAGATGGATTTACCTCGGAATTTTATCAGACACACAGAGAAGACATAATACCCATTCTCCTTAAACTGTTCCACAAAATAGAAGAAGAGGGAATACTCCCAAACTCATTCTATGAAGCCAACATCACCCTAATACCAAAACCAGGCAAAGACCCCACCAAAAAAGAAAATTACAGACCAATATCCCTGATGAATGTAGATGCAAAAATACTCAATAAAATATTAGCAAACAGAATTCAACAGTATATCAAAAGGATCATACACCATGACCAAGTGGGGTTCATCCCAGGGATGCAAGGATGGTACAACATTCGAAAATCCATCACCATCATCCACCACATCAACAAAAAGAGAGACAAAAACCACATGATCATCTCCATAGATGCTGAAAAAGCATTTGACAAAATTCAACATCCATTCATGATAAAAACTCTCAGCAAAATGGGAATACAGGGCAAGTACCTCAACATAATAAAGGCCATATATGATAAACCCACAGCCAGCATTATACTGAACAGAGAGAAGCTGAAAGCATTTCCTCTGAGATCGGGAACAAGACAGGGATGCCCACTCTCCCCACTGTTATTTAACATAGTACTGGAGGTCCTAGCCACGGCAATCAGACAAAACAAAGAAATACAAGGAATCCAGATTGGTAAAGAAGAAGTTAAACTGTCACTATTTGCAGATGATATGATACTGTACATAAAAAACCCTAAAGACTCCACTCCAAAACTACTAGAACTGATATCGGAATACAGCAAAGTTGCAGGATACAAAATTAACACACAAAAATCTGTAGCTTTCCTATACATTAACAATGAATCAATAGAAAGAGAAATCAGGAAAACAATTACATTCACCACTGCATCAAAAAGAATAAAATACCTAGGAATAAAGCTAACCAAAGAAGTGAAAGACTTATACTCTGAAAACTACAAGTCACTCTTAAGAGAAATTAAAGGGGACACTAATAAATGGAAACTCATCCCATGCTCCTGGCTAGGAAGAATTAATATCATCAAAATGGCCATCCTGCCCAAAGCAATATACAGATTTGATGCAATCCCTATCAAATTACCAGCAACATTCTTCAATGAATTGGAACAAATAATTCAAAAATTCATATGGAAACACCAAAGACCCCGAATAGCCAAAGCAATCCTGAAAAAGAAGAATAAAGTAGGGGGGATCTCACTCCCCAACTTCAAGCTCTACTACAAAGCCATAGTAATCAAGACAATTTGGTATTGGCACAAGAACAGAGCCACAGACCAGTGGAACAGATTAGAGACTCCAAACATTAACCCAAACATATATGGCCAATTAATACATGACAAAGGAGCCATGGACATACAATGGGGAAATGACAGTCTCTTCAACAGATGTTGCTGGCAAAACTGGACAGCTACATGTAAGAGAATGAAACTGGATCATGGTCTAACCCCATGCACAAATGTAAATTCAAAATGGGTCAAAGACCTGAATGTAAGTCATGAAACCATAAAACTCTTAGAAAAAAACAAAGGCAAAAATCTCTTTGGCATAAACATGAGTGACTTCTTCATGAACATGTCTCCCCAGGCAAGGGAAACAAAAGCAAAAATGAACAAGTGGGACTATATCAAGCTAAAAAGCTTCTGTACAGCAAGGGACACCATCAATAGAACAAAAAGGTATCCTACAGTATGGAAGAATATCTTCATAAATGACAGATCTGATAAAGGGTTGACATCCAAAATATACAAAGAGCTCACACGCCTCAACAAAAAAGCAAATAATCCAATTAAAAAATGGGCAGAGGAACTGAAGAGACAGTTCTCTAAAAAAGAAATACAGATGGCCATCAGACACATGAAAAGATGCTCCACATCGCTAATTATCAGAGAAATGCAAATTAAAACTACAATAAGGTATAACCTCACACCAGTAAGGATAGCTGCCATCCAAAAGACAAACAACAACAAATGTTGGCGAGGCTGTGGAGAAAGGGGAACCCTCCAACACTGCTGGTGGGAATGTAAATTAGTTCAACCATTGTGGAAAGCAGTTTGGAGGTTCATCAAAATGCTCAAAACAGACCTACCATTTGACCCAGGAATTCCACTCCTAGGAATTTACCCAGGAACGCAGCAATCAAGTTTGAGAAAGACAGATGCACCCCTATGTTTATCGCAGCACTATTTACAATAGCCAAGAATTGGAAGCAACCTAAATGTCCATCGGTAGCTGAATGGATAAAGAAGATGTGGTACATATACACAATGGAATACTACTCAGCCATAAGAAGTGGAAAAATCCAACCATTTGCAGCAACATGGATGGAGCTGGAGAGTATTATGCTCAGTGAAATAAGCCAAGCAGAGAAAGAGAAATACCAAATGATTTCACTCATCTGAGGAGTATAAGAACAAAGGAAGAACTGAAGGAACAAAACAGCAGCGGAAATACAGAACCCAAAAATGGACTAACAGGTACCAAAGGGAAAGGAACTGGGGAGGGTGGTTGGGCAGGGAGGGATAAGGGGGGGGGGAGAAGAACAGGGGTATTAAGATTAGCATGCATGGGGGGGAGGGAGAAAGGGAAGGGTGGGCTGCACAACACAGAGAGGACAAGTAGTAATTCTACAACATTTTGCTAAGCTGATGGACAGTAACCATAATGTTGTTCTTAGGGGGGGACCTTATATAGGGGAGAGCATAGTAAACATAGTATTCTTCATGTAAGTGTAGATTAAAGATTAAAAAAAAAGAAAGAAAGAAAGAAAGAAAGAAAAGGGGGATTACTCCTTGATAGGATAAAACTATTGGTAAATCAAAGATCAACGCATGCTTTAAGTATCCTTAATGTTGATCACTTAAAGGGTGTCAGATGATCAGCTATGGAGGTACTCTTTTCTGATAATATTCTTCTTAATAAAAAAAAAAAAGCAGTTCCTGTGTGCTGACCTCCAATGAGTTCTGCACAGTGGTATAGAGGGCATGTCAAAGTGTGGGCAAAGGGTCTGTTTGTTTCTATGCAGAAGATCAAGGCCTAGCTTGGATACCCAGAAAATGAACTAAGATACGATATGAGGAGGAGCTTCCGGCATCTGCACTCTCTGGAGGACTTGTGCCAGGGGGATGATCATCAGAAAGCCTCCACAGGGATCTGGGCCATGCTGCGGTTGTGGCTGCATCCACCCCACCATTTCCTGGACTTGCCATTGGAATGAGGAGGGAGATGTCTAGGCTGGCATGTGCGTACAGTGAGACGACTTTGACAGGATCTGTACCGTTGGAACTCAACCAGGAGTTGAGAGGTGTGCAAGTTGTAGCACTCAAAATCTTATGACTATAGACTATCTACGGTTAAAAGAACATATGGGATGTGAACAGATCCCAGAAATGGGCTGCTTTAATTTGTCTGATGGTTCAAGTACAGTTGGACAATATCCATCATATCATAGACAAATTTTCACAAATGCCTAGGGTGCCTAAATGGTTTTCTTGGCTTCACTGGAGATGGATGGTAATTATAGATTTGCTTTGTTTATGTCACTGTATTCCTATTATGTTAATATGTGTGTGCAAATTAGTTAGTAGTTTAAAACCTATACATGCTTAAGGTACTCTACAAGAAGATATGTCAAAGAAATAATCAATCCTCCCATGTTTTCTTCCATATGCTACCTCTATAGCTTTTCTTCTTCCTTCCTAATTACAACCCTTAAATAGAATTCGTGCCTCATATTGAATTTACTGAGTATCCTCCAGGTGGTAAAGATACCTCGAGACAAGTGCTGGGCATAGAAGCCACAGGGCATAAATCTGCAAAGAAGTAAAAAGCTAACCTTTTCAAACAATATGGCTTCTCTCTCACTTACCAACTTTACATTTCCCTGTATGGCCCCGGAAGATGACTGGTTAGCCAGAGACGGGTAAGATTCCTCAAGGGAGGAACAACCTAAGACAGGCACAGTCGCAGGGGGGCCATCAGGTGAGAAATTGGGGATCAACAGAGGTGAGGCTCAGAACCTCACCCCCCCTGCTTTGAGAGAAATCTTCTGCATCCGTGGATGTTTTGCTGCCCTTGTCTAGCTTGGATTAATACTTATTCCATAGGCACACACCTGATCATCTACATTTGCCCTCTTATAGCACTAAACTATGTTTTCTACCTTTATCTTGCATCTACCTACCACTTCAGCATTTCATTAAAAATGAAAATAATAATAATAATAAAGGGAGAAATGTGGGATCAAGATATAAATCAAGTATAAAAATCAAATGAATATTCATATTTGACCTGATTGTTTATAGTTCATAATGCATGATCAAAACCGAAAGTTTCTGTGATGACTGCCCTTGTACTGTTCACCATGTAAGAATTTATTCACTATGTAAGAATTCGTTCACCATGTAAGAACTTGTTCGTTATCCTTCAGAAGATTGGAGACTGACAAGAATTAGGCTTGATATGGATTAATGATTGTACATTGAGCATTGACCCCCCTATACTGTATTTTATTGTTGTTAACAACCATTTGATCAATAAATATGAGAGATGCCCTCTCAAAAATAAAATGGGCAGAGGAACTGAATAGACAGTTCTCTAAAGAAGAAATTCAGATGGCCAACAGACACATGAAAAGATGCTCCACATCACTTGTCATCAGAGAAATGCAAATTAAAACCACAATGAGATATCACCTCACACCAGTAAGGATCGCCATCATCAAAAAGACAAACAAGAACAAATGTTGGCAAGGTTGTGGAGAAAGGGGAACCCTCCTGCTCTGCTGGTGGGAATGTAAATTAGTTCAACCATTGTGGAAAGCAGTATTGAGGTTCCTCAGAACGCTTAAAATAGAAATACCACTTGACCCAGGAATTCCACTTCTGGGAATTTACCCTAAGAATGCAGCACTCCAGTTTGAAAAAGGCAGATGCACCCCTATGTTTATCACTGCACTATTTACAAAGCCAAGATATGGAAGCAACCTAAATGTCCATCAGTAGATGACTGGATAAAGAAGATGTGGTACATATACACAATGGAATATTACTCAGACATAAGAAGAAAACAAATCCTACTATTTGCAACAACATGGACGGAGCTAGAGGGTATCATGCTCAGTGAAATAAGCCAGGCGGAGAAAGACAAGTGCCAAATGATTTCACTCATATGTGGAGTATAAGAACAAAAGAAAACGGAAGGAACAAAAGAGCAGCAGAATCACAGAACCCAAGAATAGACTAACAGTTACCAAAGGGAAAGGGACTGGGGAGGATGGGTGGGAAGGGAGGAATAAGGGTGGGGAAAAAGAAAGGGGGCATTACGATTAGTATGTATAGTGTGGGTGGGGCATAGGGAGGGCTGTGCAACACAGAAGACAAGTAGTGATTTTACAGCATCTTACTACACTGATGGACAGTGACTGTGAAGAGGTATGTGTGGGGGGGTACTTGGTTAAGGGGGGAGCCTAGTAAGCATAATGTTCTTCATGTAATTGTAGATCAATGAAAAAACCTTAATACAAATCTAATTATAAATGTATATAGTTTAAAAAAATTTTTTTTATTTAGGTATGATTGATATACACCACTGTGAAGGTTTCACATGTAAAAACAATGTGGTTACTACATTTTCCAATATTATCAAGTACCCACCCATACCCAATGCAGTCACTGTCCATCAGTGTAGTAAGATGCCACAGATTCAGTTTGCCTTCTCTGTGATACCCCCCTCTGAGGTAGGCCTGTGATCCCCCACACCATGTGTACTCCCCTCAATCCCCATCTCCCTCCCTCCCCACCTGCCCTCCCACACCCTCCCGTTTGATAATCACTAGTCCCTTCTTGGATTCTGTGAGTCTGCTGCTATTTTGTTCCTTCAGTTTTGCTTCGTTGTTATACTCCACATATGAGGGAAATCATTTGGCACTTGTCTTTCTCCGCCTGGCTTATTTACTGAGAATAATATCCTCTAGCTCCATCTATGTTGTTGCAAATGATAGGATTTGTTTCTTATGACTGAATAGTATTCCATTGTGTAATATGTACATCTTCTTTATCCATTCATCTACTGATGGACATTTAGGTTGCTTCCATATCTTGGCTATTGTAAATAGTGTTGCAGTAAACATAGGGGTGCACATGTCTTTTTGAGTCTAAGAAGTTGTATTCTTTGGGTAAATTCCAAGGAGTGGGATTCCTGGGTCAAATGGTATTTCTATTTGTAGTTTTTTGAGGAACCTCCATACTGCTTTCCACAATGGTTGAACTAGCTTACATTCCCACCAGCAGTGTAGGAGGGATCCCCTTTCTGTGCATCCTCGCCAGCATTTGTTGTTCTTAGTCTTTTCGATGCTGGCCATCCTTACTGGTGTGAGGTGATATCTCACTGTGGTTTTAATTTGCATTTCCCTGATGATTAATGATATGGAGCATCTTTTCATGTGTCTGTTGGCCATCTGAATTTCTTCTTTGGAGAATTTTCTCTTCATATACTCTTACTCTGCCCATTTTTTAATCGGGTTATTTGCCTTTTGGGTGTTGAGGTGTGTGAGTTCTTTATATATTTTGGATTTTAACCCCTTGTCAGATATGTCATTTACAAATATATTCTCCCATACTGTAGGATGCCTTTTTGTTCTGTTGATGGTGTCCTTTGCCATACAGAAGCTTTTTAGTTTGATGTAGTCCCATGTGTTCAATTTTGCTTTTGTTTCCCTTGCTCAAGGAGATGTATTCAAGGAAGAAGTTGCTCATGTTTATATTCAGGAGATTTTTGCCTATGTTGTCTTCTAAGAGTTTTATGGTTTCATGACTTACATTCAGGTCTTTGATCCATTTAGAGTTTACTTTTGTGTATGGGGTTAGACAATAATCCAGTTTCCTTCTATTTCATGTAGCTGTCCAGTTTTGTCAACACCAGTTGTTGAAGAGGCTGTCATTTCCCACTGTATGTCCATGGCTCCTTTATCATATATTAATTGACCATATATGGTTGGGTTTATATCTGGGCTCTCTAGTCTTTTCCACTGATCTATTGTTCTGTTCTTGTGCCAGTACCAAATTGTCTTGATTACTGTAGCTTTGTAGTCCCCCCAGCTTCATTCTTCCTTCTCAGAATTGCTTTGGCTATTTGGGGTCTTTGTGGTTCCATATGAATTTTTAAATGATTTGCTCTAGTTCATTGAATAATGCTTTTGGTATTTTGATAGGAATTGCATTGAATCTATAGATTGCTTTAGGCAGTATGGCCATATTGACTATTAATTCTTCCTATCCATGAGCAGGTGATGTCTTTCCATTTATTGGTATCTTCTTTAATTTCCCTCATGAGTGTCTTGCAGTTTTCAGGGTATAGGTCTTTCACCTCCTTGGTTAGGTTTATTCCTAGTTATTTTATTCTTTTTGATGCAACTGTGAATGGAATTGTTTTCCTGGTTTCTCTTTCTGCTAGCTCATCATTAGTGTATAGGAATGCAACAGATTTCTCTGTATTAATTTTGTATCCCACAACTTTGCTGAATTCAGATATTAGATCTAGTAGTTTTGGAGTGGATTCTTTATGGTTTTTTTATGTACAATATCATGTCTTCTGCAAACAGGGACAATTTAACTTCTTCCTTGCTAATCTGGATACCTTTTATTTTTTTGTGTTATCTGAGGACCTCCAGTACTATGTTGAATAACAGTGGGGAGAGAGGGCATCCTTGTCTTGTTCCTGATCTTAGGTGAAAACGTTTCAGCCTCTTGCTGTTAAGTATAATGTTGGCTGTGGGTTTGTCATATGTGGCCTTTATTATGTTGAGGTACTTGCCCTCTATGCCCATTTTTATCATGAATGGATGTTGAATATTGTCAAATGCTTTTTCAGCATTTATGGAGATGATCCTTCTTTTTGTTATGTGGTGGATGATGCTGATGGATTTTTGAATGTTGTACCATCCTTGCATCCCTTGAATAAATCCTACTTGATCATGATGGATGATCCTTTTGATATATTTTTGAATTCAGTTTGCTAACATTTTGAGTATTTTTGCATCTATGTTCATCAGGGATATTTGGCCTGTAATTTTCCTTTCTTGTGGTGTCTTTGCCTGGTTTTGGTATTAGAGTGATAGTGGCCTCGTAGAATGAGTTTGGAAATATTCCCACTTGTACTCTTTGGAAAACTTTAAGGAGGATGGGTATTAGGTCTTCACTAAATGTTTGATAAAATTCAGTGGTGAAGCCATCTGGCCCGGGGATTTTGTTCTTAGGTAGTTTTTTGATTACCAATTCAATTTCGTTGCTGGTAATTGGGCTGTTTAGATTTTCTGATTATTGATAGGTATGTACTTATTGCCATTGCAGGCTTTAGATTTGTGGTTACCAAAGGTTCAAGGTTAATTTCCTTACTATCTTAGAGTCTAACTTAACTCACTTAATATGTTGATACAAACACAATCTAAAGGTTCTTTTCTCGTCTCCTTTTTCTTCCTCCTCCATTCTTTATATATTAGGTATCATATTCTGTACTCTGTCTATCCTTTGATTGACGTTGGGGATAGTTGATTTAATTTTGCATTTGCTTAGTAATTAGCTGTTCTACTTTCTTTACTATGGTTTTATTACTTCTGGTGACAGCTATTAAACCTTAGGAATAGTTCCATCTACAGCAATCCCTCCAAAATACACTGTAGAGATGGTTTGTGGGAGGTAAATTCTCAGCTTTTGCATATCTGAAAATTGTTTAATCCCTCCTTTGAATTTTAATGATAATCTTTCTGGATAAAGTATTCTACGTTCAAGGCCCTTCTGCTTTATTGCATTAAATATATCATGCCACTCCCTTCCTGCTTGTAAGGTTTCTGCTGAGAATTCTGATGAGACCCCAATGGGTGTTCCTTTGTATGTGATCTTATTTCCCTCTCTAGCTGCTTTTAATAGTCTGTCCTTATTCTTGATCTTTGCCATTTTTATTACTATATTTCTTGGTGTTGTCTTCCTTGGGTCCCTTGTGTTGGGAGATCTGTGCACCTCTATGGCCCAATAGACTATCTCCTTCCCCAGACTGGGGAAGTTTTCATCAATTAGCTCCTCAAAGACACTTTCTATCCCTTTTTCTCTCTCTTCTTCTTCTGGTACGTCTATAATATGAATATTGTTCCATTTGGATTGGTCACACAGTTCTCTCAATATTCTTTCATTCTTAGAGATCCTCTTTCTCTCTGTGCCTCAGCTTCTTTGTATTCCAATTCTCTAATTTCTATTTTATTTATCATCTCCTCCACCATATCTAATCTGCTTTCAATACCCTCCTTTGTGCTCTTCAATGATTAGATCTCCGACTGGAATTCATCCCTGTTTTCTTGAATATTTTTCTGTACCTCCAAGAACATGTGAATTATTTTTATTTTGAAATCCCTTTCAGGAATACTCATGAGGTCAATTTCATTTTAATCTTTCTCAGGTGTTGTATTCATAATTTTACTTTAAACCAGGTTTCTTTGGCATTTCATATTTGTATATGGCACCCTCTAGTGCCCAGAAGCTCTACTCTCTGGAACTGCTCAGCCCCTGAAGCAATGTCGGGGGTCACAGGGGAACAGTATTGGTGCCTGGGGGAGGAAAGAGCTGTTTCCTGATTCCTGGCAGCTATGCCTGCCTCCATTGTCAGAACCAGTGGGCCAAGCACACAGGTGTAAGCCTCTATGCTTATTTTTGTAGTTGCTGTAGATGGGGCTTCTCTCTGGCTGGCCTAACACCAGGGTAGGGTTTGCTGGTTTGCGAGCCAGGTGGTGCTGGCTGGGAGAAAGGCACAGTAGGTTGCATATCATGGAGGGGGTCCTTTGAGCTGTGTAGCCAGCCAGGGAGCTAGAGCACCTGAGGATCAAGAATGTTCCCAACCTGCTGGGCAGAGTGCACCCAATTTTGTCTATCTGTCCTTTCTCCTGAGCAGTAAACTCTGTGCAACCCTTGCCCCTTGAGCAGCCCTCTTACTGATAGGGAGTCTCTCAGAGTGCCCACCTTTTTTTGTCCCAGAGCAGCCGGATATGGATACCTGCTTTCCACAAGCTGTGGAATCTCAGTCTCTCCAGGAATTCTGCCTGTCTTAGCTTTCCAACCCCCTAATCATGAGAGTACCATGATAACACCATGAAATGTAGGTTTGTGCTCCCAGAGCAGATATCTGGAGTTAGGTATTCAGCAGTCCCAGGCCTCTACTCCCTCCCCATTCTGTTTCTCTTCACCCTGCCAGTGAGCTGGGGTGGGGGAAAGGCTTGGGTACCCCTGGGCCACGACTTTGGTATGTTACCCTGTTCCTTGAGGTTTATTCTTTTCTCCAGGTGTATGTAGTTTGGTGTAGCCCTCTTTCCTGTTGCTCTTTCAGGATTAGTCATATTAATTATATTTTCATATTATATGCAGTCTCACGCCATCTTTAATCTCCTAAACATGTATAGTTTTAAATAACTTAAAAACAACACTTCTTTAGCAGACTTCTCTGAAGAACAAAAACAAAGGAATAAAAGTGACTTACAGTTTTAGTGAAAACACACATGGTGTGCTCTCTGGGGAAAATGGAAGTTCCTATGGCCCCTATCCTCACCTGACCCTAAACTACTTGATGATGTAATAGGCCTACTGCTAGGCTAATGCTTCCACACTCTAGGCAATGAGCTATTATTGACGGAATCACTACATAAAGTGCTCTGCCCAGTGCTCTGGGTGAAGGCAGAGATGGAGAGGGATTATGGACCTGCAGGCTGTTGGACAGAGATGTGATTCTGGTGCTCAACCTATCACAGGGAGAATAAAGCCAGGTATAAACCCTTTTACCCCAAGAATGTTCCACTGTTATTTCTCGGGCTCATCGAATCCATGGTGAACTTGCCCAGGGCTGAAACCCACAGGCAAGACATGCTCTCATCTTAATTACATGGTCCAGGCTGGATTATCTGAAGGTGTAGAGAAGAACAGCGAATAATCCAAGTAGGGGATGATCCAAACCCTCTCTACCTGCTGCCTCTGTCATAAGCTTTCCTCTCACCTTGTCTGGAAATCAAGAGGTTCACTGGGCTGTGTGTTTTCTCCCATGATCTTGACTAATGGGATTCTCTGGTATTATCCCATGCCTCCCAGATTATATCATGTCTCCTCTTTAATGCACTTTATTTCCCTGTACCCCAGGTCCCTATTAATAATAAGCATGAAGTATTATGAGGTGATTTAATAGACTACATGGTGTCTGTTAATTCTTTGGGCTCAGATGGATGTACCTCTGTTGAATACTTGGCTAGCTAATGAGGTATTCAAGAGAATAGCTAGGAACATTATCAATCAGCAGAAAGGAGATAACAGCTCTAGAATAAGAAAAGCTGTTGTGAGGGATTAAAGATGGCGATGTGAGAGGAGAGACAGAGGCTTCCTCCTAAAACTAGATACAATTAGAAAATTTTATTGGTGCAACTAATCCTGAGAGAGCAACAGGAAAGAAGACAGCGTCAGACTGCACACACCTGGAGAAAAGAGTGGACCTCACTGAATGGGGTAACGTACTAGAGCTATGGCTCCACAGGACCCAAGCCCCACCCCCACCCCAGGTCACCGGCAGGAGGAAGAGAAATGGAGCAGGGAAGGAATGGAAAGCTTGGGACTGCTGAATACCTAGCTCCGGAGATCTGCTCTGGGAGCACAAACCTAAATTTCATGGTGCTTTCATGAGACTCGCATGACTACCGGGTTGGAAAGTTAATACAGGCAGAGTTCATGGGGAGACTGGGATTCTGGCTGCTTGTGGAAAGCAGGGATCCATATCTGGCAGCTCTAGGATAAAAACATACCTGTGTAACCAGCCCACTGGCTCAGGCAGTGGAGACAGGCACAGCAGCCAGGAGGTGGGGAACAGCTCTTTCCTCCCCCCAGGTAGCAGTACGCTCGCCTGTGACCCCCGACATTGCTTCAGGGGCTGAGCAGCTCCAGAGACTACAGCATCTGGACACTAGAGGGCACCATATACAAACATAAAACACCAAAGGAACCTTGTCCAGAGTAAAATTATTAATACGACTCCCGAGAAAGATTTAAATGATATGGACCTCGTGACTCTTCCTGAAAGGGAGTTCAAAATAAAATCATCAAACATGTTCATGGAGGTACAGAAAGACATCCAAGAACTCAGGAATAAATTCAGGTTATAGATCCAATCGTTGAAGAGCACGATGGAGGGTATTAAAAGCAGGTTGGATATGGTGGAGGAGACAATAAATGAAACAGAAACTAGAGAAGAGGAATACAAAGAAGCTGAGGCACAGAGAGAAAAAAGGATCTCTAAAAATGAAAGAATATTGAGAGAACTGTGTGACCAATCCAACCAGAACAATATTTGCATTATAGGGATACCAGAAGAAGAAGAAGAGAGAGAAAGGGATAGAAAATGTCTTTGAGGAGGTAGTTACTGAAAACTTCCCCAATCTGGGGAAGGAGATAGTCTCTCAGGCCATGGAGATCCACAGATCCCCCAACACAAGGGGCCCAAGGAAGACAACACCAAGACACATAGTAATTAAAATGGGAAAGATCAAGGATAAAGACAGACTGTTAAAAGCAGTCAGAGGCAGAATTAAATCACATACAAAGGAAAGCCTTACAGGCCAGCAGGAAGTGGCATGATATATTTAATGCCATGAAGCATAAGGGCCTGGAACCAAGATTACTTTATCCAGCAAGATTATCATTTAAATTTGAAGGAGGGATTAAATGATTTCCAGATAAGCAAAATCTGAGAGAGTTTACCTCCCACAAACCAACTCTGCAGTCTATTTTGAAGGGACTGCTATAGATGGAAGTGTTCCTAGGGTTGGATAGCTGTCACCAGAGGTAGTAAAACTATGGTAGGGAGGGTGGAACAGCTGATTATGAGGCAAATGCAAAATTTAATTGACTATCACTAAAGTCAATCAAGGGATACACAAAAAGTACAGAATTTGATACCTAATATATAAAGAATGAAGTAAGAAGAAAAAGGAGGAGAAATAGAAAAGAACCTTTAGATTGTGTTTGTAACAGCATACTAAGTGAGTTAAGTTAGACTCTTAGATAGTAAGGAAAGTAACCTGGAACCTTGGATAACCACGAATCTAAAGCCTGCAATGGCAATAAGTACATAACTATCGATAGTCACTCTAAATGTAAATGGACTGAATGCACCAATCAAAAGACATAGAGTCACTGAATGGATAAAAAAACAACACCCATCTATATGCTGCTTACAGGAGACTCACCTCTAAACCAAAGACATGTACAGACTAAAAGTAAAGGGATGGAAAAAGATATTTCACGCAAACAATAGGGAGAAAAAAGCAGGTGTTGCAGTACTAGTATCACACAAAATAGACTTCAAAACAAAGAAAGTAGAGATATAAAGAAGGACATTACATAATGATAAAGGGCTCAGTCCAACAAGAGGATATAACCATTATAAACATATATGCACCCAATACAGGAGCACCAAATATATGTGAAACAAATACTAACAGAATTAAAGGAGGAAATAGAATGCAATGCATTCGTTTTGGGAGACTTTAACACACCACTCACCCCAAAGGACAGATCCACCAGACAGAAAATAAGTAAGGACACAGAGGCACTGAACAACACACTAGAACAGATGGACCTACTAGACATCTACAGAACTCTACATCCAAAATCAACAGGATACACATTCTTCTCAAGTGCACATGGAGCATTCTCTAGAATAGACCACATACTAGGCCACAAAAAGAGCCTCAGTAAATTCCAAAATATTGAAATTCTACCAACTTTTCAGACCACAAAGGTATAAAACTAGAAATAAATTGTACAAAGAAAGCAAAAAGGCTCACAAACGCATGGAGGCTTAATAATATGCTTCTAAATAGTCAATGGATCAACGACCAAATTAAAATGGAGATCCAGCAATATATGGAAATAAATGACGACAACAACACAAAGCCCCAACTTCTGTGGGACACAGCGAAATCAGTCTTAAGAGGAAAGTATATAGCAATCCAGGCATATTTAAAGAAGGAAGAACAAACCCAAATGAATAGTCTAATGTCACCATTATCAAAATTGGAAAAAGAAGAACAAATGAGGCCTAAAGTCAGCAGAAGGAGGGACATAATAAAGATCAGAGAAGAAATAAACAAAATTGAGAAGAATAAAACAATAGGGAGGCGGGGCCAAGATGGCGGTGTGAGTAGAGCAGCAGAAATCTCCTCCCAAAACCATATACATTTTTGAAAATACAACAAAGACAACTCTTCCTAAAAGAGAGACCAGAAGACACAGGACAACATCCAGACCACATCCACACCTGCTAGAACCCAATGCCTCACAAAGGGGGAAAGATACAAGCCCCAGCCCGGTGGGACCCAAGTGCCCCACAGCCCTGCTCCAGGCAGGAGGAGAGGAGTCAGAGCAGGGAGGGAGAGGGAGCCCAGGACTGCTAAACACCCAGCCCAAGCCATCCGTATCACAGTGCAGACACAGTGCATGCGTGGGGTCCTGGATACTAGGGAAACAGGACAGTAATACCTGTGAGCAGGTCCCTGCAGCCAGCGTGCATCCTGGGGACAAAGAAAAGTGAGTGCTTTTTGGAAGTCTTAAAGGGACAGGGACCCCAAAGCTGGGCGGAAGTGTCCTGGGACACTTAGTCCAGCAGCAGGAAATTCTCTGGGCACCCTAAACCCCTGGATAGCAGGGCAGCTCAGAGGCTCCTCACAGAGATAAACAGCCTCCCGGCCATTACCCCTCCAGCACAGCTCCACCATATCGGAGCAGCAGCCTGAGGCAGGCCATACCCACAGCAACAGTGGAGATAAATTCCATAGCAGCCGGGCAAGAATCAGAAGCCCCATCTGCATGCAGCTGCCCATCACAAGCCACCAGAGGTTGCTGTTCTCCCAGGAGAGGAAGGCCACAAATGAACAAGAAGGGAAGTTCTTTCAGCCGACACTCATGCCAGCTCTGCAAACTATCTCTATCGCCATGAAAAGGCAAAATTTGAGGCAGACAAAGATTACAGAGACAACACCTGAGGAGACAGACCTAACCAGTCTTTCTGAAAAAGAATTGAAAATAAAAATCATAAACATGCTGATGGAGATGCAGAGAAATATACAAGAGCTAAGGGATTAAGTCAGGAGGGAGATTACAGACATCTGGAAAGAGATTACAGACGTGAAACAAACTCTGGAAGGATTTATAAGCAGAATGGATAAGATGCAAGAGGCCACTGATGGAATAGAAACCAGAGAACAGGAACACATAGAAGCTGACAAAGAGAGAGATAAGAGGATAAGATGCAAGAGGCCACTGATGGAATAGAAACCAGAGAACAGGAACACATAGAAGCTGACAAAGAGAGAGATAAAAGGATCTCCAGGAATGAAACAATATTAACAGAACCAATCCAAAAGGAACAATATCTGTATTATAGGGGTACCAGAAAAGGAAAGAGAGAGAAAAAGGGATAGAAAGTGTCTTTGAAGAAATAATTGCTGAAAACTTCCCCAAACTGGGGAAGGAAATAATCAAACAGACCACGGAAATACAAAGAACTCCCAACAGAAAGTACCCAAGGAGGACAACAACAAGATACATAATAATTAAAATGGCAAAGATCAAGGACAAGGACAGAGTTTTAAAGGCAGCCAGAGAGAGGAAAAAGGTCACCTATAAAGGAAAACCCGTCAGGCTATCATCAGACTTCTCAACAGATATCTTATAGGCCAGAAGACAATGGCAAGATATATGTAATGCAATGAAACAGAATGGCCCTGAACCAAGGATACTGTATCCAGCACGATTATCATTTAAATATGAAGGAGGGATTAAACAATCCCCAGACAAGCAAAAGTTGAGGGAATTTGCCTCTTACAAACCACGTCTACAGGTTTTTCTAGAGGGACTATTCTAGATGGGAGCACTCCTAAGACTAAACAGATGTCACCAGAGAAAATAAAATCACAGCAAAGAAAGCAGACCAACCAAATACTAACTAAAGGCAAAAAATAAAATCAACTACTCACTAAAAGCAGTTAAAGGAAACACAAAAGAGCACAGAATAAAACAAAAACATATAAAGAATGGAGGAGGAGGAATAAGCAGGGAGAGAAGAAAAGAATCTCCAGACAGTGTATATAACAGCTCAATACGTGAGCTAAGTTAGGCAGTAAGATACTAAAGAAGCTAACCTAGAACCTTTGGTAACCACAAATCTAAAGCCTGCAATGGCAATAAGTACATATCTTTCAATGGTCACCCTCCATGTAAATGGACTGAATCCACCAATCAAAAGATACAGAGAAATAGAATGGATAAAAAAGCAAGACCCATCTATATGCTGCTCACAAGAGACTCACCTCAAACCCAAAGACATGCACAGACTAAAAGTCAAGGGATGGAAAAACATATTTCAGGCAAACAACAGAGAGAAGAAAGCAGGGGTTGCAGTACTAGTATCAGACAAAATAGACCTCAAAACAAAGAAAGTAACAAGAGATAAAGAAGGACATTACATAATGATAAAGGGCTCAGTCCAACAAGAGGATATAACCATTATAAACATATATGCACCCAATACAGGAGCACCAAATATATGTGAAACAAATACTAACAGAATTAAAGGAGGAAATAGAATGCAATGCATTCGTTTTGGGAGACTTTAACACACCACTCACCCCAAAGGACAGATCCACCAGACAGAAAATAAGTAAGGACACAGAGGCACTGAACAACACACTAGAACAGATAGACCTAATAGACATCTACAGAACTCTACATCCAAAATCAACAGGATACACATTCTTCTCAAGTGCACATGGAACATTCTCCAGAATAGACCATATACTAGGTCACAAAAAGAGCCTCAGTAAATTCCAAAATATTGAAATTCTACCAACCAATTTTTCAGACCACAAAGCACAAAAGTAGAAATAAATTCTACAAAGAAAACAAAAAGGCTCACAAACAAGGAGAATTAACAACATGCTCCTAAATAATCAATGGATCAACAAACAAATTAAAATAGAGATCAAGGACTATATGGAAACAAATGATAACAACACAAAGCCCCAACATCTGTGGGATGCAGCGAAAGCAGTCTTAAGAGGAAAGTATATAGCAATCCAGGCACACTTAAAGAAGGAAGAACAATCCCAAATGAATAGTCTAACATCACAATTATGGAAACTGGAAAAAGAAGAACAAATGAGGCCTAAAGTCAGCAGAAGGAGGGACATAATAAAGATCAGAGAAGAAATAAACAAAATTGAGAAGAATAAAACAATAGAAAAAATCAATGAAACCAAGAGCTGGTTCTTTGAGAAAATAAACAAAATAGAAAAGCCTCCAGACAAACTTATTAAGACAAAAACAGAATCAACACAAATCAACAGAATCAGAAATGAGAATGGAAAAATCATGACAGACTCCACAGAAATACAAAGAATTATTAAAAACTACTATGAAAACCTATATGCTAACAAGCTGGAAAACCTAGAAGAAATGGTCAACTTCCTACAAAAATACAACCTTCCAAGACTGACCAAGGAAGAAACACAAACGTTAAACAAACCAATTACAAGCAAAGACATGGAAACGGTAATCAAAAAACTACCCAAGAACAAAACCCCCGGGCCAGATGGTTTTACATCGGAATTTTATCAGACATACAGAGAAGACATAATACCCATTCTCCTTAAACTTTTCCAAAATATAGAAGAGGAGGGAATACTCCCAAACTCATTCTATGAAGCCAACAACACCCTAATAACAAAACCAGGCAGAGACCCCACGAAAAAAGAAAACTACAGACCAATATCCCTGATTAACATAGATGCAAAAATACTCAATAAAATATTAGCAAACCGAATTCAAAAATATATCAAGAGGATCATACACCATGACAAAGTGGGATCCATCCCAGGGATGCAAGGATGGTACAACATTCGAAAATCCATCACCATCATCCACCACATCAACAAAAAGAAGGACAAAAACAACATGATCATCTCCATAGATTCTGAAAAAGCATTTGACAAAAATCAACATCCATTCATGATAAAAACTCTCAACAAAATGGGCATAGAGGGCAAGTACCTCAACATAATAAAGGCCATACATGATAAACCCACAGCTAACATCATATTGAACAGCAAGAGGCTGAAAGATTTTCCTCTGAGATCGGGAACAAGACAGGGATGCCCACTCTCCCCACTGTTATTCAAACGTCGTACTGGAGGTCCTAGCCACGGCAATCAGACAAAACAAAGAAATACAAGGAATACACATAGGTAAAGAAGAAGTCAAACTGTCACTATTTGCAGATGACATGATATTGTACATAAAAAACCCTAAAGACTCCACTCCAAAACTACTAGAACTGATATCGGAATGCAGCAAAGTTGCAGGACACAATATTAACACACAGAAATCTGTGGCTTTCCTATACACTAACCACGAACCAATAGAAAGAGAAATCAAGAAAACAACTCCATTCACAATTGCATCAAAAAGAATAAAATACCTAGGAATAAACCTAACCAAAGAAGTGAAAGACCTATACCCTGAAAACTACAAGACACTCTTAAGAGAAATTAAAGTGGACACTAACAAATGGAAACTCATCCCATGCTCATGGCTAGGAAGAATTAATATCGTCAAAATGGCCATCTACCCAAAGCAATATACAGATTTGATGCAATCCCTATCAAATTACCAACAGCATTCTTCAACGAACTGGAACAAATAGGTCAAAAATTCATACAGAAACACCAAAGACCCTGAATAGCCAAAGCAATCCTGAGAAGGAAGAAAGAAGGAAGAATAAAGTGGGAGGAATCTAACTCCCCAACTTCAAGCTCTACTAAAAAGCCATAGTAATAAAGAAAATTTGGTACTGGCACAAGAACAGAGCCACAGACCAGTGGAACAGATTAGAGACTCCACACATTAACCCAAACATATATGGTCAATTAATATTCGATAAAGGAGCCATGGACATACAATTGGGAAATTAACAGTCTCTTCAACAGATGGTGCTGGCAAAACTTGACAGCTACATGTAAGAGAATGAAACTGGACCATTGTCTAACCCCATACACAAAAGTAAATTTGAAATGGATCAAAGACCTGAATGTAAGTCATGAAACCATAAAACGCTTAGAAAAAAACATAGGCAAAAATCTCTTACACACAAGCATGAGTGATCTCTTCTTGAACATATCTCCCCGGGCACGGAAAACAAAAGCAAAAATGAACAAGTGGGACTATATCAAGCTGAAAAGCTTCTGTACAGAAAAAGCCACCATCAATAGAACAAAAAGGTACCCTACAGTATGGGAGAATATATTTGTAAATGACAGATCTGATAAAGGCTTGACATCCAAAATATATAAAGAGCTCACACACCTCAACAAACAAAAATACAAATAATCCAATTAAAAAATAGACAGAGGAACGAACAGACAGTTCTCCAAAGAAGAAATTCAGATGGCCAACAGACACATGAAAAGATGCTCCACATTGCTAGTTATCACAGAAATGCAAATTAAAACCACAATGAGATATCACCTCACACCAGTAAGGATGGCTACCATCCAAAAGACAAACATCAACAAATGTTGGCGAGGTTGTGGAGAAAGGGGTACCCTCCCCCGCTGCTGGTGGGAATGTAAATTAGTTCAACCATTGTGGAAAGCAGGATGGAGGTTCCTCAAAATGCTCAAAATAGACTTACCATTTGACCCAGGAATTCCACTTCTAGGAATTTACCCTAAAAATGTAGCACTCCAGTTTGAAAAAGACAGATGCACCCCTATGTTTATCGCAGCAGTATTTACAATAGCGAAGAATTGGAAGCAACCTAAGTGTCCATCAGCAGATGACTGGATAAAGAAGATGTGGTACATATACATAATGGAGTATTATTCAGCCATAAGAAGGAAACAAATCCTACCATTTGCAACAACCTGGATGGAGCTAGAGGGCATTATGCTCACTGAAATAAGTCAAGCAGAGAAAGACAAATACCAAATGATTTCACTCATCTGTGGAGTATAAGAACAAAGGAAAAACTGAAGGAACAAAACAGCAGCAGAATCACAGAACCCAAGAATGGACTAACAGATACCAAAGGGAAAGGGACTGGGGAGGATGGGTGGGTAGAGAGGGATAAGGGGGGGGAGAAGAAAGGGGGTATTATGATTAGCATGCATAATGTGGGGAGTGGGAGAAAGGGGAGGGCTGTGCAACACAGAGAAGACAAGTAGTAATGCTACAACATTTTGCTATGCTGATGGACAGTGACTATAATGGGGTTTCTGGGGGGCACTTGGTGTAGGGGAGAGCCTAGTAAACATAATATTCTTCATGTAATTGTAGATTCATGATAACAAAAAAAAAGGAGAAAGAAAAGGGGGATTACTCCCTGATAGGATAAAACTAACTGTAAATCAATGATTAATGCATGCTTTACATATCCTTAATTTTGATCTTTTAAAGGGTGTCAGATGATCAGGTATGGAAGTAAATTTTTCTGATAATATTCCTTTCTCTTAAAAAAAAAAAAAAGGAATTCCTGTGTGGTGATCTCCAATAGGTTCTTCAAAATGGTATAAAGGTCATATCAAGGTGTGGGCAAAGGGTTTGTTTGTGTTTATACTGAGGATCAAAACCTTATTTGGCTACCCAAAAAATGAATTAAGATACGATATGAAGAAGAGCTTCCAACATCAACATCCTCTGGAAGAGTCATTCCAGAAGATGATCATCAAAAACTTCAACAAAGATCCTGGTGCTGTTGCAGTTGTAGCTGCATTCATCCCACTGGTTCCTGGACTTGCTATTGGAATGAAGAAGGTGGTATCTAAGCTGGCCTGTGCATACAGTAAAACAACAAATTTGACTGGATCTATACTGTCAGAACTCAACCAAGAATTAGGAGAAGTGCAAGCTGCAGTGCTCCAAAATCGTGCGACTATAGACTATCCACTGTTAAAAGAACATATGGGATGTGAACAGTTCCCAGGAATGTGTTGTTTTAATTTGTCTGATTTTTCTCAAACTATTCAAATTCAGTTAGACAATATCCATTACATCATTGATAAGTTTTCACAAATGCCTAGCATACCTAACTGGTTTTCTTGGTTTCACTGGATATGGCTGGTAATTGTAGGTCTGCTTTTGTTATGTAGCTGTATTCCTATTATGTTAATGTGTGTACGCAATTTAATTAGTAGTTTGTTGAAACCTATACATACTTATGTTACTCTACAAGCAGATATATCAAAGAAATAATCAATTCTCCCATGTTTTCTTCCATATGCTACCTCTATAGCTTTTCTTCTTCCTTCCTAATTACAACCCTTAAATAGAATTCGTGCCTCATATCGAAAATTACCGAGTATCTATCATAATTCTTCCAAATGGTAAAGATACCTCAAGACAAATGCTGGGCATAGAAGCCACAGGGCATAAATCTGCAAAGAAGTAAAAAGCTAACCTTTTCAAACAATATTGCTTCTCTCTCACTTACCAACTTTACATTTCCCTGTATGGCCCTGGAAGATGACTGGTTAGCCAGAGATGGGTAAGATTCCTCAAGGGAGGAACAACCTAAGACAGGCACAGTCACAGGGGGACCATCAGGTGAGAAACTGGGGATCAACAGAGGTGAGGCTTAGAACCTCACCCCCCCTGTTTTGAGAGAAACCTTTGGCATCCATGGATGTTTTGTTGCCCTTGTCTAGCTTGGATTAATACTTAGTCTATAGGCACAGACCTGATCATCTACATTTGCCCTCTTACAGCACTAAATTATGTTTTCTACCTTTATCTTGCATCTACCTACCACTTCAGCATTTTATTAAAAAGTAATAATAATAATAAGGGAGAAAAGTGGGTATTCACATATAAATCAATATAAAAATCAAACAAATAATCATATCTGACTTGATTGTTTATAGTTCATGATGCGTGATCAAATTGGAAGTTTCTGTGATATGACTGCCCTTGCACTGTTCACCATGTAAGAACTTATTCACTATGTAAGAGCTTGTTCACCATGTAAAAACTTGTTCGTTATGCTTCAGAAGATTGGAGACTGTTGAGAATTAGGCTTGGGGTTAATTAATGATTGTGCACTGAGTCCCCTATACAGAATTTTATTGTTGTTAACAACCATTTGATCAATAAATATGAGAGATGCCTCTCAAAAAAAAAAAATAGAAAAAAATCAATGAAACCAAGAGCTGGTTCTTTGAGAAAATGAACAAAATAGATAAGCCTCTAGCCAGACTTATTAAGAGAAAAAGAGAATCAACACACATCAACAGAATCAGAAACGAGAAATGAAACATCACGACGGACCCCACAGAAATACAAAGAATTATTAGAGAATACTATGAAAACCTATGTGCTAACAAGCTGGAAAACCTAGGAGAAATGATCAACTTCCTAGAAAAATACAACCTTCCAAGACTGACCAAGGAAGAAACACAAAATCTAAACAAACCAATTACCAGCAAAGAAATTGAAGCAATAATCAAAAAACTACCCAAGAACAAAACCCCTGGGCGAGATGGATTTACCTCAGAATTTTATCAGACATACAAAGAAGACATAATACCCATTCTCCTAAAAGTTTTCCAAAAAATAGAAGAGGAGGGAATACTCCCAAACTCATTCTATGAAGCTAACATCACCCTAACACCAAAACCAGGGAAAGACCCCCACCAAAAAAGAAAATTACAGACCAATATCCCTGATGAACATAGATGCAAAAATACTCAATAAAACATTAGCAAACCGAATTCAAAAATATATCAAAAGGATCATACACCACAACCAAGTGGGATTCAACCCAGGGATGCAAAGATGGTAGAACATTCGAACATCCATCAACATCATCCACCACATAAAGAAAAAAAAAAGACAAAAACCACATGATCATCTCCATAGATGCTGAAAAAGCATTTTGACAAAATTCAACATCCATTCATGATAAAAACTATCAGCAAAATGGATATAGAAGGCAAGTACCTCAACATAATAAAGGCCATATATGATAAACCCACAGCCAACATCATACTGAACAGCGAGAAGCTGAAAGCTTTTCCTCTGAGATCAGGAACAAGGCAGGGATGCCCACTCTCCCCACTGTTATTCAACATAGTACTGGAAGTCCTAGCCACAGCAATCAGACAACACAAAGAAATACAAGGAATCCAGATTGGTAAAGAAGAAGTTAAACTGTCACTATTTGCAGATGACATGATATTGTACATAAAAAACCCTAAAGACTCCACTCCAAAACTACTAGAACTGATACCGGAATACAGCAAAGTTGCAGGATACAAAATTAACACACAGAAATCTGTGGCTTTCCTATACACAGTGAACCAGTAGAAAGAGAAATCAGGAAAACAATTACATTCACAATTGCATCAAAAAGAATAAAATACCTAGGAATAAACCTAATCAAAGAAGTGAAAGAACTATACCCTAAAAACTACAAGACACTCTTAAGAGAAATTAAAGAGGCCACTAACAAATGGAAACTCATCCCATGCTCCTGGCTAGGAAGAATTAATATAGTCAAAATGGCCATCCTGTCCAAAGCAATATACAGATTTGATGCAATCCCTATCAAATTACCAACAGCATTCTTTAACGAACTGGAGCAAATAGTTCAAAAATTCATATGGAAACACCAAAGACCCCAAATAGCCAAAGCAATCCTGAGAAGGAAGAATAAAGTGGGGGGGATCTCGCTCCCCAACTTCAAGCTCTACTACAAAGCCATAGTAATCAGGACAATTTGGTACTGGCACAAGAACAGAGCCACAGACCAGTGGAACAGAATAGAGACTCCAAACATTAACCCAAACATATATGGTCAATTAATATTCAATAAAGGAGTCATGGACATACAATGGGGAAATGACAGTCTCTTCAACAGATGGTGTTGGCAAAACTGGACAGCTACATGTAAGAGAATGAAACTGGATCACTGTCTAACCCCATACACAAAAGTAAATTCGAAATGGATCAAAGACCTGAATGTAAGTCATGAAACCATAAAACTCTTAGAAAAAAACATAGGCAAAAATGTCTTGGACATAAATATTAGCGACTTTTTCATGATCATATCTTTTCCAGGCAAGGAAAACAAAAGCAAAAATGAACAAGTGGGACTATATCAAGCTGAAAAGCTTCTGTACAGCAAAGGACACTATCAATAGAACAAAAAGGTACCCTACAGTATGGGAGAATATATTCATAAATGACAGATCCGATAAAGGCTTGACATCCAAAATATATAAAGAGCTCACACACCTGAACAAACAAAAAACAAATAATCCAATTAAAAAATGGGCAGAGGAGCTGAACAGACAGTTCTCCAGAGAAGAAATTCAGATGGCCAACAGACACATGAAAAGATGCTCCACATCACTAGTTATCAGAGAAATGCAAATTAAAACCACAATGAGATATCACCTCACACCAGTAAGGGTGGCTACCATCCAAAAGACAAACAACAAATGTTGGCGAGGTTGTAGAGAAAGGGAAACCCTTCTACACTGCTGGTGGGAATGTAAATTAGTTCAACTATTGTGGAAAGCAGGATGGAGGTTCCTCAAAATGCTCAAAATAGACTTACGATTTGACCCAGGAATTCCCCTCCTAGGAATTTACCCTAAGAATGCAGCACTCCAGTTTGAAAAAGACAGATGCACCCCTATGTTTATCGCAGCACTATTTACAATAGCCAAGATTTGGAAGCAACGTAAGTGTCCATCAGTAGATGAATGGATAAAGAAGAGGTGGTATATATACACAATGGAATATTATTCAGCCATAAGAAGAAAACAAATCCTACCATTTGCAACAACATGGATGGAGCTAGAGGGTATAATGCTCACTGAAATAAGCCAGGCAGAGAAAGACAAATACCAAATGATTTCACTCATCTGTGGAGTATAAGAACAAAAGAAAAACTGAAGGAACAAAACAGCAGCAGACTCACAGAACCCAAGAATGGACTAACAGTTACCAAAGGGAAAGAGACTGGGGAGAATGGGAGGGTAGGGAGGGATAAGGGCAGGGAAGAAGAAAGTGGGCATTATGATTAGCATGTATAACGTAGGGGGTGGGGATAGGGGAGGGCTGTGTGACACAGAGAAGACAAGTAGAGATTCTACAACATCTTACTACGCTGATGGACAGTGACTGTAATGGGGTTTGTCGGGGAGGACTTGGGGTAGGGGAGAGCCTAGTAAACATAATGTTCTTCATGTAATTGTAGATTACTGATAACAAAATAAAATAAAATAAAAATAAATAAATAAATAAAAATAAAAAAAGAAAAGCAGTTGCTTTTTTTTTTTTTAACAGTAATTGGAAGTATTCAGAAGGCCAACTGAAGAAAGAAATGCTAGAATCCAGCTAATCCAGGGGTTCTAAATGTATGGACTCTGGAATTCAGCATCAGCATTACCTGGGAACTTGTCAGAAATGCAAATTCTTGGGCCCCACCTAAGACCCACTAATTCAGAAATTCTGAGGGGAAGCCCAGCAATCTGGGTTCTAGCAAGCCTTCCAAGTGATTCTGAAGTGAGCAAACTTTGGAAACCACTGAGCTTATTGGGAAGTTGGCTCCTGACCCACAGTGTGCTTGATTTTCCTGTGGCTAGTCCAGTTATTCCCAAACTTTTTTGCACATGGGAAACACTTGGGGAGCTTCAAAAACTATTAATGCCTGTGGCCCATCACCAAAGACTGTGATTTAATTGGTCTGGGATTAGGCCTGGATTTAGGAAATTTTTTAAAGGTCCTCCAAGGGACCCTACGAGGCAGACAAGTTTGGGAACTATTGGGTTACTCAAAAGAGAACACACATATTAGTCAAATTCATTTCCAAATTCCATTCAAGGAAGTTTCCTGATTACTTCAGAAGACTAGAATGCTGTCATAATGATACTGCCTAAAATTTAAGTTCAATATCCCAGTGTGAATAAAGTGAAGGTTCCTGTGGCCAGGATTCTCACCTGGGCGTGGTTGGCTAGCTCACTACACACATGTGGGCAATGCATAGTTATTGACTCTATAAAGAGCCCAGCCCAGTGCTCTGGGCAACATGGAAGCACGGCTGCAGGAGAGCAGAACAGAGGACAGAGACTGGGACAGCTGTGCAAGCAGAGGGGCCCAGAGGCAGAGACAGGCTTGCTGCAATGCAGACTCGCTCTGAGTGAATGGGATTCTAGTGATTGACCTGCCATTGTGGAAATAAAGTTGGGTATAACCCTTTCACCCCAAGAACGTTCTACTGTCATTTCTTTGGTCACATTGAATGCATAGTGAACGTGCCCAGGGCTGAAACCCATTGGCAAGACACCCATGTAAAAAAATCTTTATTCTTGTGAACTACATCTTTTAAATTAAAAGAGGCAGTTAATTCCTACATTATTTTGTTTGGAGGAAATCTGTAATTTTGGAATCCACAAGAGTTTGTGTCACTCATTAAATAATCATCTATGCCATTTAGCTGTCCAAAAACGGCATTAGGAACACCTACACAAGTGGAAAGGAATCATCGAAGTTTCTGTATGCTTGAGATGGCCTCTGTGATGGTGATTTTTGGCTGCTGTAGTAAAGATGCTTCCCCCTCACCTTCACTGCCAGTTTCACCAGGACTTTCACCAGTCTCCATGCCCCGGATGACCTCTGTGTCCCTCAGCTCCTGTGAGATGATGAGATCATCATCTGCAGTGACAAAGTCCTGGAAATGTATTTCATCTGGGACACAGGTGGCAATAGCCACTGAGTGCCACAACTTTTCAATGGCAATATCTGGTTCTGCTGCTGTGTCAGAATCTGCCAGTTGTATAGGGATGATGCCTGCCTTCTGCCAGCATTTCACCACTGTGGACTGTTTGACCACCATGCTGCAGCTATCATGTCACTGGCCTGCTTGATGTCCACTGTTTCTTGATCTTAATGGCTGTTGAGCTGGAGGAGAATGTGCATTAGAAGTTGGCTCTACAGTGCTTTCACGGTATGAATTATGCCAAGTTTCAGTGGCTGTAGAACGGCAGTACAGTACAGATACCCCACCTGAATCCTTTCCAAGCGTGGAAGCACGTTGTGAGCAGAGCAGTTGTCAATCAGCAGGAGGATCCGGCCTTCTGCCTGCTTCATCCTGGCATCCACTTGCATCAACCACTCATTAAACAGACTGTGTCATCCATGCCCACTGGTTGGCTCAGTAATCACAAGAGAGGGAGTGGACGTTCCTGAGGCAGTGTGGGTTGGCTGACCTACCAACAATCAATGGCCTCATTTTTTCAGTCCCTGAAGCATTGCAACAAAAGAGTACTGTCAACCGCTGCTTTGCTTTCTTGCCCCCTCTACAATGGTCCCCTTTAGCAGCAAGTGTGTGCTGGGGAAGCAACTGAAAAAATACTCCTGCCTCATCAGCATTAAAGATATCATCTGGGCTATAGTCAGCAATCAGTTTTATAATTTCCCCCACATGCCACTCATTAACCCTATCTATTCCTAGACCATTCATTAATCTTTCACTATCATCTCTACAAACTGCTTTCAAAGCAATTCCATGGCGATTCCTAAATCTTTTCAGCCAGCCCACGCTTGCTTGAAAATTCTCATAGCCAAGCATGTTGGCCAAATTCAGTGCTTTTTTCTGAGTGACAGAACCAGTCGCAAGACCATTTTTGGCATGGATTTCTTGAAACCAAGCAAAACGGCCTCATCAATGTCATCATAGAGAGCGTTTCTCATCCTTTTCCTCTGGGGCCCCACAGATGCCTCACACACTTTTTCTTCAAATTTAGTGCGATCCTTTAAAAATGTAGACAAGGTAGAAGAAGTGATGATGAACTCTTTTGCCACATCACCTTTCCTCCTGAGTCTACAGCTTCCACAGCTTTCATTTTCTCCTCCAGGGAGAACTGCTGACACTTCTTGTTTCCCTTGTTTGCCATATCCACAGAATGAGGGCTGGGCCACAACTACAGGGTTGTGTTCCTCCTCTCCTTGACTTGTTTTGCCACAGTGTGGAAAACTGAGAAGGAAAAATGGAGTACCTATCAGGAACCAAAGATAATGGATTCCCCTTAGAAAATGGGTTCAAGTTTAAAAAAATCCTCTTAGGAAATGATAACATAAGACCAAAGTCAAGAGAAGATAGGAATCATGCTGTTTGTAGAGATTAATTTATACAGACTCATAGAATGTTTGAAATAGAAGAGCTCTTACAGATAAAACAGTCCGAGCCTCCATAAAAATAAGACAATCTCTGCTCTGCCTATGAGAATGCATTTAAATAATAGATAGAAAAAGAACTTTGCAAATAGCATGCATTGTTTGAATTCAAGGGATTGTTATCTGGCTCATTTTATAGATACAGAAACAGGCCTGGGTGGGGGGGGGGGGTCTACCCAGATTCACACAACTGAAATTTGTTAGTTTAGTGCTATTTGTGCCACTTCACAGTCCTGCTTGAAATTCCACCAAAATGAGATCTTCAAAGCTCTATCATCATTTAGGTTGGAAGGATTTCACTGTGGGAAGATGTTTCTGACAGCCATACATTCACTTAATGGATATTTAGAGGTGCCAAGTGCTAAGGATAGTGATGAACAATATAGTTAAGGTTCCTGCCCTTATGAAATATACACTGTGGTGGAGGGAGATAAACAATAAGTGAACAGATAAATAAGATAATTACAGAGTGTGACATATGCTATGAAGGAAATTAACATGATCCAGCAGTAGCAGTTTCGGTAATTGCCTGCTTGGACCTTTATTGTGAGAGTTCTCAAAGGATGAGAGGAAATGTGACCTTATGCTGTGACTGCCCCTTCACAAGGGCTTCTACCACACCTCCACATGTCAATCTATTCATGGCATCCTTTACGTGTTACTTATTGTTCTCGATGCCAGCCATGTATAGATGAGTGGAGAATAGTACTACGTTAAGCATAATACTATAAAGAGGTTACACAGTACCTATGACATAAAATGGGGATGACTGACTGGGATGCGTAGTGAACTTCAAAAAGCAAATTATATTGATATTGGGTCTTAAAGTATAAACAGTAAGAATTGGTGAGGTGGAAGGAAATATAAAGTACTACAAAAAACAAGATGGCATGGTCAGGAAAAAAAATTAAGCTTTTTGAAAAGAAAACAAGGGCCAAATCACAAAAATGCCTAGTAAAAATCCTAGCTTGATCCTGGGACAATAAGAAGCTTTTAGAGGGTTTTGTTTTGTTTTTTAATAATATGATCAGATTTGCACTTTATATAGAGTCCTTTGGTTGCAAGGTGGAGAACCTAAGGGTAAAGAGATGGCCCTAAATCTGAAGATAAAAGCAGGCTAGCCTGATAGGCCATATAGTTGGGGTATGTTGAGTACAATAGGAAGCTACTGAAGGACTGTAAGCAAAGAAGAAAGATGGCTGCTGTGTGAAGAATGGAGTTGAAGTGTGTCAAAGAAAAAGTAGACTAGTGAGGAATAAAGGCTTGGATTAGAGTAACAGCGGAATTAGTAAGAAGCAGTCAGTTCTGAGCGACATTTGTGCAGATCTTGCTGATGTCCTGTGACAAGGATAACTCCCAGATACCTGGGCTTTAGCACCAACCTAGTGGATGGTGGTGCCATTTACTGGGATGAGAACCAGTTACAGAGAAGATGGGAACCAATTACTGTGGCTCTACTTCATAAACGTAATTTTTTACTTTACATGCTTAATATACAGTTTTCATGCGGCAAGACTGGGATTCAAACCCAGGGGGGCTCACCACAAAGCCAGTGTTCTGAAAGCTAGAGTGCTGTATAGCTTGTGTAAACTACCAGTACTGAGAAGGGACGTGGGAAGAGAATGAAGCAGGAACCAAACCAGTCTTGTAGGTCAAACTGTTTGACTTTTACTCTGAGTGAAGAAGACACTGAAGGGTCTTAAACGGGGAGTGACCTAGTAAGACTTACAGGGCAAAAAGGTCAGCCTGGCTGTTGTGTCAACAGACGGTAGAAGGGATTAGAGTGGAGGTGGGAAACCTGGTAGAGAAAAGTAGGCAGACTGGAAATATATCGACAAGATGGTGAGGGTCGTGCGGGTACTTGTACAAATGCGGGACAATCTGTGACATCAGAGGGAAAGGGTAATACAATGCTTATCTGATTCCGTAGCCTCTCACACAGTCATTCAGCTTGGTTCGAATCATTTCAGGAACTTACTACCATTATTGTGCGCGGGACGGTGGGTGGGACCGACTGAGGCAAGATCGCCGGGTTGAGGAGGACGGCTTGATGCGGCACTAAGAATCCCATCCTGAACGAGCGGGTACAGACTAAGGACGGCGGTGTGAGGCCCTGGGGGCGGTGCTGGGAGTCTGGTGCTGGAGATCCGCAAAGCAGGACGTGGCTTTGAGAGATGAGGCGGGGCCTCGACCCCACACGTTCGGCACAGCCCCGCCCCAGTTACCTGAACGCCCTACAGCAATGCCCCGCATTTCCCCGGGGGCGGCTGCGGCTTCCTCCTCCTCCTCCCGGAACTTACAGCCGGAAGCCGTCCGCCCGCCATAGCAGCCCGGCTCTAAGCCTCTGAACAGCGTGGGCCCGCCCCTCAACTAGGGCTGGACTGTTGCGCTTGCGCTTCGGGCGGTGTGGCGGAGGGGTGGGTGGTGCGGGGGGTGTCGGACGCAGTCACGCGCCGCCTGCCGCTTCCGGCGCGCCGCTAGGGCAGCCGGGACGGGTCTCCTTGGCGATCCTGGGTGTGCTGTTGCCGTTGCCGCCTCCGGTGCCGTTCTCGGGCTCCCGGGGCTGGATCCTCCGGGGCCCTCGCAGCGCTGGTGACGAGCCTGCGGGACGAAGCTTTGCTCCACATCGCGGCTCCGAGGAGGGGAGCGAGGGGGCTGCCGCGACTCCGCGCCGTGTGTTGCTGGGCGGCGCCGCGGCGCCGGGGCTGCTCTAGAGCCCGGGATGCGCGCGCGGGCGCTCGCCACCACTTCCTCGTTGCCGCCGTCGTGCCTGGGGCCGCCTCTCACAGGCAGCGGGGAGCGCGAGTGCGCCGCGCGGCCGGGCGCCCCGGGGAATGTGAGTCGCCCGGTTCGCACGGCCCTGCGGGTGAGTCCTGCGCTCGGCCGCCGCGCTGCACCTGCCGCGGGCCCGCTGGTGCCCTGCGGCCTCCTCCACAGAGCGGAGGGGTGGTGCTTAGGCACCACCCGCCCGCAGGCGGTGCCTCCGGGAGCCCTGAGGCCCGGAGGGGAGAGGGACGACCCCAGAGTGATGCGTGGCCCGCCGCTGAGCCGTCAGACGCCGTCTATGCGGTTCCGGGAAGGAAGGAGCTGATGGGACAGTGAGAGTGTCTCTCAGATTTCAGTTACTGCCCTTAACCAGTTTCACAGATGACAAGACTGAGGCTCAGAGGAAGCAAGCAGATTGCTCAAGGTCACAGAGCTCTGTGCGGGTGCTATTATGATATTTGACTTAAATTAGAACCCTCGTCTGCCCTTGGTTTTAACCTTTATATTAACCTGCCTTTTTTTGCATTGCTGTCCTGAGGCCTAGCATCTGAAAGCAGTGTTGGGCTCAGGCTTGAAATGGGTAGACAAACACACACAAACCCAGGGTAGTTTCTCCCTGCCCCAACCCCAAGGTGGTCGTAATGACTTTGGTTTCCCAGCTTGTTTTGCTCTGGGTGTTAAAATCCTGTATGCTCCTCTTTACAAATGGTCTCCTGCTTTTGTACTGCTTTTCTCTGCAAGACTGAAGGGCTGACAAATCAATTAATGAGGACAGAAAAATGCAGACTCCTCATAGCTTTGATTTGAACTCTAGCTTCCCTTAACTCAGTAAAGTCATTGGCCTGTTACCTAGCCAACCTGTGAGTTATGTTCTTTTCCAGGGTTGCACTGTGACAGAATGAAGGGGTTTTTTGGTTTTGTTTTTAGTGGGAAAGGAAATCATGTGAAGACGACAGAACTAGAAAGAACCTTAGGAATAATGTGTTCTTAACCTGGGGTATATCTTTAAAATTATAGGTGAAATATTGTCTGTCTGCATTTTCTGGGGTAGTAGTTTTCAGAAAGGGATTCTGGCCTCCCAAAAGGTTAGGAGCCACTTATTTCAGCCTCTTCCACTCACATGAGGAACAGTTGAGATTTAGAGCAGGGTATACACTTGTCTGCGATCATATGTTCAGACTGTAGATGTGGACCTAGGTCTCCTGACTTAACATGTAGTGCTCTTTTCATCTTTATGCCTCATCAGATACCTCACTGTGGAGTGAGGTCTGAAGGAGAGTGAGTGCCCTTTGTATTACACACATCAATCAGTCATGTGTTTACTACCACAACTCCCTTTTTCTCAGAAGCTTAATTTTCACAAGCACTTATATTATTTCCTTCATAAAGTTCAAGTGGTTTCTGGGAACCTCTTCTCCCTCCAAAGAGTGAATCTCCTGGGTAAGACTTCAACGTAGAATGTGGCTACAAATAAACTAGCTCTTTTTGAACCATTCATTCAGTTTTGTTTTGTTTTTTAATGCCCTCTGTTTCCTAGGAAAAGCTATTAGTAGACTTTCTGATTTTTTAGGCCAGTGGTGAGAGAGCTATGGTTGGCCTGTCAGATTGCTTTTTGGACCTGACCTGCCAGTACTGTAGCCACTAGCCTATATGTGGCTGTTTAAATCAATCACAATTAAAACAAAATTTGGTTGCTCAGTCACGCTAGCCATATTTTAGGTGCTCCATAGCCTTAGGTAGCTGCTATATTGGAGAGCACAAATACAGAACATTTCCGTCATTACAGAAAGTTTGTTGAACAGTGCTGATTAGAGGGTTGCCAGTGGTAATGAGCAGCATAGTATAATGAACAAAGGCTCAGAGTTGGAATTTTGAATTTAAAAATCTGTCTTTCAAGAACCTATTTGGGTGTGGTGGCCTTGGGCAGGTCATTAAGCATCTCAGCCACAGATTACTTATCTTTAAAAATGAACCCCTTCTTTTGTGTACTGCTTGACTCTACCCAAAGTTATGTTCTATGACATCCTTTGAGCCTCATCACTCAATCTGTGGTAAAGTGGGTGAGACACCTCTCTCTTTGCTTGTGAGAGAATTGACCCTAAAACAGCTAAAGGTCCTGCCCAAAGCCATGCATGCTACATAAGAGTTTAAAGAAACCTCTTACATAGAGGCACTGAACTGCAATTGATTCACTAAGTGAATCAATGAAGTAGCTTGCTTAAGGTGATGAAACATGAAGCATGAAGGAGGGTCCAGAATTTCTGATTCCTGGCCAAGTATTCTTTCTGCCTGTTAACATGTGGAATTCTTGTAATGTGGGGCTAATCTTTGAGTTGAAGGATTACTATATCCATGAGTGAATGCAAGCAAAGGGGCTATCTAAGCTAATTATCCCAAATTGGCCTGGTCAAAGGAGTCACCTGGAACACTCGTTAAGTGCAAGATAATGTGGATTACCCTCTAGAGATTCTGATTGAGAGGGGCCAAGGTGAAACCCTGGAATCTGTGTGTTAAGAACCCCTCCCCGCCCCCTTAGGATCTCCTGAGTTTGGGAAATGACTGAGCCTTAAGGGCTTCACGGAGGTAAGGGATATTGGACCAAGAAGGTACATTCTTCAAATTTGTTTGTATTTGACTTTCTTCTAGCCATGGATGCATCATGTGATGGTACTGAGGTAACTGTCGTGATGGAAGAAATTGAAGAAGCCTACTGTTATACCTCCCCTGGGCCACCCAAGAAGAAGAAAAAGTATAAAATACATGGAGAAAAGGCCAAGAAACCCAGGTTAGCCAACACATTTTGGTAGCAGGCATTTGTAAACAGAAGCTGCTTGGAGAGCTGTATTGAGGAAGACTAAGCTGCATCCAGACTCACTGAGAGTGCCGTGTCCATTGTTGACATCTCTAGATGGGCGGCAGGGTTGGAGGGAAAGGGAGGTGGGGAGTGGGAAGTAGTGGATTGATGCCAACAATTGCCTTTTCCCAGCCAGATCTTGGTCATGTTTCCAGCTATCGCAGGAAATCGTACAATACAAATGGTGGAAGCTCTGCACAAAAGAACTGTGTTATTTATCATTACCATAGTTATTTAAATGTTTAGGGCATTAATAAAAATAAGGTATTATAAATACTACCAGTGATATCTGTAAAGAATATCGAAAGCTCTGCTCTCCCTCTTAACTTGAGCACGCCAAACTTCTTGCTGGGGCTACCAACACTCAGTGGCCTTGATAGTTCTCCTTACTTCCTGCTCTCAGCCTGGGGGAAGTGCTGCTGACCAGTGAGATGACCAAAGGTTGTATAGAGGCGTAAAGAGGGTAAGTGAAAACCAGACTGTGTAATCTCTAAGTAGCCTTTACCTGAGAATGGAATGATGGCACCGAGTCTGTGTTCGTGTTGGGTTTTAAAGCCAGTCATCCCTGCAAAAAAAGTGGTCCATGGAAAAGTAAACCAGATAAGCCAGGTTTACTTCTCCTTCCAGGTTTCTGGAGGGAGAACATTCCTCCTGTATACCGTCTGGCGGTGTTTTTTAACTCTTCACTACTCAGACCCTAACACTGAGGCTTTGAGTGCTTGGATCAAAGAGTAACACTGTAGTACTGGTTGAATGAGGGAAAATCTTAAGAAGTCGTTGCTTCCTCAGGTCGGCTTACCTTCTGTACTATTACGACATCTACCTGAAAGTGCAGCAGGAGCTCCCCCACCTCCCGCAGTCTGAGATCAACAAGAAGATTAGCGAGAGTTGGAGGCTTCTTAGTGTAGCTGAGAGAAGTTACTACTTGGAGAAAGCCAAACTAGAGAAAGAAGGTTTGGATCCTGTAAGTAATTATTTGTCCAGCTGATTTCTCCACTGGGTCAGTGGTGAAGGCCCTGGGAAGACCTCTTCTCTTCTCCTGTTTCCTTTTCTTGGGAAGACTTTGAGTTGGGTCCATTTTATCTTTTTTAGTCTAATACTGTCTGTTCCCATTTTTATGATGCGCTGCACTCTTTGTTTGTCATCTTTGGTTGCAGCAGTACATGGGACTAACATTTTCTGAGTTATTTGCAATGAGCCTTTGGTTCCTTTTTCAGATTTTAGCATAACTTGGAGACACTTATCCTTGTGAGTAGTTAGTATTATTTTCCCTTAACTTAATAGTTTATTTAGGCATTTGTCCTACACTGGTTTTCATGTATCAGTGTAATGTAATTAATTTTTGTTGTATTGATTGCTATGAGTTGTAACACAATCAGCAATTAGCTCCTGTGTTCAGAGGTAGATAGCTGCTTTGTCCATTGCCATGTTCTTCTGTTAACCACTAGTGGTTGTGAACTGTGCTACAAGCAAAATACTGAAGGCTACAGCCAAAAATGATGAAGGCTTTGAGTGCTTGGATCAAAGAATAATCAAGAAAGCTTTTAGGTTTGTTTCTGTCAGCATTTTGTTATTTCTAGTTCACAACAGTAAAATGTTTGTGCAACTATTAACATGGTTTGTTTTTTAACTGAAACTCCTGCTGGAAAAATAATAAATTTCAGCTTGTTAGTGCAGGCTGAAACCTTTTAACCTTAATTCCTCTCTTCAATTGAAAGAATTCTTTCTAAGTTATCTTTTGATAATATAGAGCAAAGGTTCTTCGGAAATGCAACAGCTGTGTTGTAGCAGAACAGGTTGTATTTTCTCTAAGTGGAGCTCATCTTCCACTGTCATTTAGATTATTCTGCCCTTATTGGCTTGGCTTCCCTTCCTGGAAGAGCTTTGTGTTACCTATAGTCTTGGATATGCCACTCTGTACACTGTCCTCTAGATGATTTGTTTATAAATTGTGAGTCTGGGAAGCAATCCCTGGGGGGTAAAGGAGGTGGAGTCTAGGAAAAGTACATACATATTCTTCCTTTGATTTCCCCATTATAAAGGCAGCAATCTTTTTGCCCATGCTACGGGAAAATTTTATCTAATCCTGGAGTGATACAGTTTTTAAAACTAGGCACTAATGTGGGTCCTTATTAAGACTTCAAAAAATTTTAAGTAAGTCATCTGTAATGATTTTTCTTTGTCCTTATGTGAATTTATATTTGCCATCATCTCTACCACTTCCACAAACCATTCATTGATCAACTCTGATATTATCTAGCTATGACCTTGGAAGAATAACCTTTGAGGTTTGGTTTCCTCATTTGAAAAATGGGGATAATAGCAGATACTCAGAATGTTTAACATAAATAATTTAAAGCTGAGTTCTTGGCACATACTGACTTGGCCAATAAATATCACTCTTTAGTAGATTTAATGCCCAGTGACCGTATCATAAGAAAAGGTGTCATTTATTGAGCATCTGAAATATGCCAAGACTGCGTAAGGCTTCATGTGCTGTTTGACTTCTCCCAGATTGCCTGATACGACAGTGAAACTCCCGTGCCTGCATGTTTTGGGAGCCTGTCAGGGACTTTCATGGCAGGCTGTCTCCTTAGCAGACCATCAGGTCTCCTGCTAAGTGGCAAGATCTGTGATTCCAGTGTTACTCCTTCCAGGTTGTAGGGTGAATGTCGTTCAGGCTGCCCTAATTTCTCTGTTTGAATTTGTTGATTAAGTCCAGACCATCCTATGCATTTGCCACCATTTAGTCTTGTTCTCCTGACCTGACTGCTTCAGAGGGTGACTTAAATGTCATTTCCCCATTCTCTCTCCAATAGAGGCTCCATAAAAGATTCAGTCTGTCTACTTTCATGTTTCATCTCTGAGTGCTTCTTTTGTACCCTCGGTAGTCTCATTGACTTCTTTTGATTTAAGGATCCTTTTGTAATTGACTTGGTGTTCCTTTTAAAAGATGCTTCTCAAATTATTTTTTTGCTCCATTTAATTTCAGTTCTCACTTAACTGTTCAATTTGAACTTTTTTCTCTTTTCCTTATTGGGTCATTTCAGTTTAAATTGGAAAAATAAAGCAAAAGCACCTTTTCTTGATGCCAATTAACCATTCAGAGTTGTGCTTCTAGTACCTGGTCTACTTGCTTTTAGAGGACTTGGCCTGGAGTCCCACCTTTATTGCTTACAAATTTTGTGTTTGGGAGAAGTACCTCCTTGAACTTCAATTCCCTCATTTGTCAAATGGGAATAATAATAGTATCTAATACTTGTGTTATTTTTTAAGGTGAGGGAAGTATTTTCTAAACCTTGAGATCCTATGTCAGTGTTAATATTTATATTATACCCCTGCCCCAAATATACAAATACATTCAGGCCCTTTTGTCAGATAATTCCTTCCATGTACACCTTAGCTTTTTGATCTGTTCATTCTCTTCTTGTAAGTCTGGGAAAACCAGTGATGTCAGAAGCTGTGCTTGCTACCTTGATTTCCAACTTGGCTTTAAGTCTTCTGCTACTTTGGAAACCTACTAAGTGTCATAGCTGATGATGAACTCATAAATACCAGATTCAGCCTCTTCATTTTACAGATAGAGCAGGGAAGCCTAAAAAGGGGAAAGAATTTGGGCGGGACTGTGCCACAACTGGTATTCCAGCTCAGTTTCAGATGCCAAGATCAGTGCCCTTTCCAGAGTCTAATCCACTTTATCTGTCTCCTGTGTGATTGAGCAAGTAAGCCACATTGACTAAAGTGTGATTCAAATGAAGATGTATTTCTGTTGACAGTGGCTGACCCTGTCTAAGTCTCAGGTAAAGAGAGTGGAGTCTTTCTGGTCCCTTGTGCAAAAATACAGAACAGAAAGAACTCCTAAATGTATATTCATGGTCTTACTGCATTTATCTGTTTGTCTCCCCCTTCTTGGCTTCCTCATCCCCAGAACTCTAAGCTCTCTGCACTGACTGCTGTGGTTCCGGACATCCCAGGTTTCCGCAAGATCCTCCCCCGTTCAGATTACATCATCATTCCCAAGAACAGCCTGCAGGAGGATCAGAGCTGCCCTCAGCTAGAGCTGTGTGTGGCCCAGAACCAGATGTCCCCAAAAGGACCATCTCTTGTGTCCAACCCTGCCCCGGAGACAGTGCCCAGCCATGCAGGCTTGGCAGAGCAATGCCTGGCTGTGGAGGCTCTTGCTGAGGAGGTGGGAGCCCTTGCCCAGCCAGGTGCTGTACAGGAGATCACCACCTCAGAGATTCTCAGCCAGGATGTGCTCCTGGAGGAAGCCTCCTTGGAGGTGGGAGAGAGCCACCAACCTTACCAGACAAGCCTGGTGATTGAGGAGACCTTAGTGAATGGTTCACCAGACCTCCCCACTGGAGGCTTGGCTATGCCCCATCCCCAGGTTGGGGAGAGCATGTCAGTGGTAACAGTCATGAGGGTAAGTGGCTTTGGTGCTGATGTCTTTTGCTTTATCTGGAATTAATCAAAAGGCAGCTAGCACCATGAAATGTGATTCTGGAACAGTGGTTATTAAGAGCACTCTTGTGGAACTTCTAGAACACTGCAGTTCTCTTTTTTGCCCTTGGGCTTGCTCCAAGGTTCTCTTCAGTTTCTCAGGCAATTTGACCAATTCCTCTTGCCCAACGTAGCCAGAATTTTCTTCATATGAGGTAGTGCATAGGTACATTAGCAGAAGGGGTGGAAGTGGTATTTGGGCCAACCATGAGTGAAAGCCAGGATTTGTCAGGCTATTCATATTAGTCAGGATGTTATTGGTTTGGTAAGCACAGTGGCAGCTTGAACTGTTTAGGAGAATTTTCAAATTGTCTTCCTGGGCACTGAGTAGGTGGGAAAAAGGAAGTTCTCTTCAAGACTAGGTTGATGGGACTAAAAGCTGAGAAAGAAGAGGCAAGTCTCTCCAGTGGCTTAAGTGTCATGCCTAGTTGAGGAGAAAGAACAGTTTCAGTGATCATAGCCTACTTCCCTAGAAGGGGGTCACTGCTACTATGCTCCCTGTTACCCTGGGTAGGGTGGATCCCTAGAGAGGTAGGGGTTCTGCTCAGGCTGAGGGGACCAGCATGCTGCAGTCCCTGAAGCCAGGACTAAGGAGAGCAGGTACCCCTGTTAAGGAATCCATGCCAGGCCTAAACCCATTTTATTGTTTGTTGCCTCAGTGCTGTTTTTGGTGATCAAGCATGCCACTGGCTGGGTTAGGGCAGATTGATCGGGTGCTAAGAACATTTGACAGTCAGAAGAATTGGGTTCTTTAAATTTAATTGATTATAAAATCTTAGGAGTCCTAACTCTCTTAGAACTTGAGTTTTCTCATCTGTAGAATGAGGATAGTACATTCTGTGTAGTAATGGTTTTCTCTCTCTTTGTTTTTAAACATTTGTGATAGTTGTAAATTCTTTTTTTGATAAGCACATTATGTATGGTTATTGTATTTAATCAGTCTTCCAGTGTTACGGGTGGCCCTCAGTGCTCTTCACTCCGTCACAATAAAACTATTCTCTCCGTGTGCCCATAGGATTCCAGTGAGAGTAGTCCCTCTGCACCAGCCACACAGTTCATCGTGTTGCCTCTTCCTGCCTACTCGGTTGTGGAGAACCCCACCTCCATCAAACTGGTCAGTGTATGGGAGTTCATGGAGATTAAGGCTCCATAATGGCTCTCTTCCAGGTAGCTTTCCAGAGGTCTTAACAACCTTAGGATACTGGGACTGGCAGAGGTCTCCAAGATATCTGGCCCAGGTATTTAACCTAGAGGTGAGGGGTAGGGTGGGAGTGGTTCTATGAATGGGGCTCCACAGGATCCATGAATTCCTTAAATTACATACAACGTTTTTTCCTTGAGAGCATTTTCCTGGGATAGGTTCCATGGCTTTTATCAAATTTTCAGAAGCATACATGTTTAGAAAAATTGGGGGGCCACTGATCTAAATCCTTTATGTTACTGTGCAGGTCAAGAATAATGCCCAGAAAAGAGAAAAGATTTGTTCTCTGTGTGAGTCAAGCTGGGCTGCAAAACAAGCCAGAACTAGGACCCAGGTCTTTTGATTCTCAGCTGATGTTTTTTTCTGTCACATACTTCAACAGGCTGAAATTTATACCTAAGTATTGCATGTTTCTTTATGCTATTGTAGGTGGTATTTTAAAACTTTTTTCAATATCTGATTTCTTACTGCTAGTACAGTATTAATTGATTTTTTTGCATATTAAGTTTGTATCCTGTAACTGCTCAACTCATGTATTCTGGTAGCCCCTTTGTAGAGTCTGTTGCATTTTCTGCATAGATGAGCATGTCTGAATAAAGACAGTTTTGTTTCTTCCTTTCTCATATGGATTCTTTTTCTTGTCTTACTACATTGTCTAGAAACTCTAGTATGATGTTGAATAGAATTGGTGAGAGTGTCTTAGAGGGATCCTTATCTTAGGGGGAAGTATTTAGTCTTTCATCACTAGGTATATTAGCTTTAGGTTTTTCCTAGGTAATCAAGTAAGTTCTCTTATATTCCTAAACTGCTGGGAGTTTTTATTAGGAATGGGTATTGGATTTTGTCAGATGCTTTTTCTGTGTTTATTGAGATGGTTGTATGAATTTTCTTTTTTAGTTTGTTAATGTGATTTCATTGTTTTTCAAATGTTAAGCTAATCCTGCATTCCTTGAATATACCCAACTTGGCAGTGATATATTATCCTTCTAATATATTGTTGGATTTGATTTCTTTTTATTTTGTTAAAAATTTTTGTATCCAAATTCTTGAGGGATATTGGTCTCTAATTTTCTTGTACAGTGTTTGTTTGGTTTCAGTATCAGGGTGCTACCTCATAGAATGAGTTAGGAAATATTTTCTCCTTAGTTTTCTGGAAGAGTCTATGTACTATTGGCATTATTTCCTTCTGAAATGTTTGGTAGAGTTATCAGTGAAGTCATCTCAGCCAGGAGATTTCTTTGTAGGAAGGTTTTTGGTCCAATTTAAAAAATAAAATCTATGGGTGCATTACATATATAATAAGATACATAATATATAAAGTATGTAAAATGTGTATTTTATTGAGTGAGCTTTAGTAGTTTGTCTTTCAAGGAATTTGTCCTTTAATCTTAGTTGTCAAATTTATTAACATAAAATTGTTCAAAGCATTTCTTTCTGTAAAAAAAAAATGTGAAATAAACATAACATAAAATTTGCCATTTTAACCATTTTTAATTGTGTAATTCACTGCCATTAAGTACATTCACAGTGTTGTAAAGTCATTACCAGTATCCATTTCCAGAATTTTTTATCATCCCAAACAGAAACTCTGTACTCATTAAATAATAACTCCCTATTTCTCCCTATCCCCAGCCCCTGGTAACCTCTGTTTTACTTTCTGTAACTGTATTTGCAAATTCTGTATACCTCTTATAAATGGAATCATGCTAATATTGTCATTTTGATCTGACTTTTTCATTTACATAATGTTTTTCATGGTTCGTCTATCTTGTAGCATGTATCAGAATTTTATTTCTTTTTGAGGCTGAATAATAATCCATTACATATATACTAAATTTTTTTATCCATTTGTAGACATTGGTTTGTTTTTACCTTTTGGCTGTTGTGAGTATTGTGTTATGAACTTCTGGTGCACACAAGTCTGTTGGAGTCCCTGCTTTTAGTTCTTTTGGTTATATACCTAAGAGTGGAATTGTGGGATCATACAGTAATTCTAGGTTTAAAGTTTTGAGGCACCCTTGTACTTTTAGTATCTATAGAATCTCTAGTGATTTTACTTCTCTCATCACTGATACTGGTGATTTGAGTCCTTTTTTACTGATAAACCTGCCTAGAGATTATCAGTTTTATTGATCTTCTCAAAGATCCAGCTTTCAGCTTCATTGATTTTTCTCTGTAGTTTTTCTGTTTCATATTTCTCTGATTTCTCACCTGATCTTTATTATCTATCTTCTGCTTGCTTTGGTTTTAATTCGCTCTCTTCTAGTTCCTTAAAGTAGAAGCTCTGGTCATTGATTTGAGACCTTTTTTTTCTAATATAGCCGCTTAGTGCTATAAATTTCCCCCTAACGAACTGCTTTAGTGGCATCCCCCAAATCTTGAATTGTGTATTTTCATTTTCATTCAGTTCAAAATACTTCCTAATTTATTTCTTTAACCCATGAGTTACTTAGAAGTGTGTCCTTTACCTTCCAAATATTTGGGACTTTCCAAATACCTTTATTTTATTGATTTCTGATTTAATTCCATTGTGGTCAGAACTTTGTAGTTTATAAGACTGACTGAATCATTTTAAATTAACTGAAACTTGTTCATGGCCCAGAATATGGTTTGTCTTGATAAATGTTCTCTGTCCATTTGAAAAGAATGTGCACGCTGATGGTGGGTGGGGTGCCCTGTGCGTGTCAGGTCAGGTCAAGCTGATAGTGTTCAACTCTTTTATGTCTTTACTACTTCCGTTCTGTCAGTTGTTGAGGGAAGGCATCCACCTATCATTGTAGATTTATCTCTTTCTTTTTCTAGTTCTGTTAGCTTTTGTGTCATGTATTTTGACTCTGTTATGAAGTACATAAACATTTAAAATTATGTCTTGATAATTGGTCCCTCAGCCATTATGAAATGACCTTATTGATCTCTGGTAACATTCTTTCCTAGGTAATCTGCTTTGTCTGGTATTAAGTTTTCTTTTGATTATTGTTATTAGCAAGATATATCTTTTTCTGTCCTTTTGCTTTTGACCTATTTATGTCTTTGTATTTCAAGTACTTTTTCTTGTAAGCAGCATATTGTTTGGATCTAAGAACAAGACCTATCTGACAATCTCTTTTTTTAACTGTGGTATTTAAGACATATATTTTTAATGTGATCATTGATATGGTTAGGTTTAAATCTGTCATCTTACTATGTTTCTTTTTGTCCTGTTTTATTACACTTTCTTTTAAGTATTTTTTTATGAATCCATTTTATCTCCCATTATTGGCTTGTTAGCAGTTAACTTTGTTTTGGTTTTTGTAGTGGTTTCCTCAGTGCATCTTTCATTTATCACAGTCTGTCTTCTAAAATCCCTGCTGTGGATAAACAATATATTCTTAGAAAGTTGTAGTATTTTAAACAGCCACTGTAACCTGACTCATGGAGAAATTGCTTATTTTTTCTGATCTTTTGCTCTCCTGGAAATTACTATTCTTTCATGGTCTAATGAGTGCCAGCCAAGCTCTTCTAGAAAAGTGTTTTATGAATAATACTTAAGAATGAAGCAATTCTTGAACACTTAAATTTTTCCTAAAGCCATTTCTGTAAGTTGCTATATAGGAGTATTTCCAGGTTCATGGTAATTTATTTCTAGAATAGACCTAACTTTAATTTTTACTGTTTTCTGGGGGTATTTAGAATGAATGTTCTATATGGGGCCACCATCTGAGAAACGAGATGTTTTATGTCCCAGTAATAACAGTCTCACAAGCCTGTAGAATCTTTTACTATTGACTAAGAGACATGTTTCCTGATATCTTACCTCATTTGCTTCTTCAAGATATCCATGAAATAGGAAGGGCAGATGATTTTACAGAGGAGAAAAACCAGGGCCAAAGAGCTAAGGGACTTACCCTTGGTATTCAGTGTGTCAGTGGCAAAGTTGAGACCTGAAGCCCTGGTCTTTTTCCCTGCTGCCACAGCACTTCACACTTAGCTTGACCTGCTGCCACTATCATAATCACCTTTTTCGTAGATGTTCTGGCAGAGGTAGCCCAGTGACAGCTTGGTGTTTCCTCAAGGGAGATTTTTGGTTTTTGGTCAGCCTAAGGAAGCTGGGATTAACAGCTGAGTAAACCTGCATAAGTGACAGAATAAATCTGACAGGGAAATGTTTTCCTCCCAGCATTAATCAAGAAATGGAGCAAGGCTAATTTCTCTTTGTAGCTGAAATGTGATAACCCATTGTAATACATTCTGTTCAAAGGAAAATCTTCGGAGGTGGTGAGAGCCAGTGGCTGAATATATTCATATACAAAAATTCTGTAGAGTGTCAAAGGACCTGTTTTCTCCTGAAGTTCCCTCTCATTTTTTTAGTGACCTTAGTCTATTTTAGTATTTCTGAATCCTAGGTCCTAGGTTCTCTGACTTATAACTAACAATAATGAAGATCAAGCAGTTGTTTGAAATAGAAATAGAACTGTAGGGTGCAGCCAGATGGATGGGAGGAATCTTGGACCAAAAATTAAAGAGATCTGGGTCCTAGGTCTAGCTCTGCCCTTGAGTTACTATGATTTGAGGCAAAGCACTTCACCACTCTGAACCTCAGTAGTAATAATACCAACTTCATAGCATTGCTGAGAGCATTAAATGAAATATTGGTAAAGTGTTTAGCATTGTGTGGTACTTTGTTAGTACCAAGTATTACTGTCTTTATATTTCTGGTACCTGTGTAACCTTGGGCAGCTATCTTTCCTTATTTGAACTGAGTTTCTCCATTTCTAAAAAGTGAACTAGGTATATCTTAGGACCTTTCTAACTGACCTTTTAAGATACCATGAGTTGGATATTCTTCTACAAGCTGATATCCTCCTGGCATTATTGTGTTTAAAGTGGTCATGAGGATCTGAGAGAAATCAGACTGTGGTGTTGATTCTGTCCCACTCTTTCATTACAGACCACTACTTACACCCGCCGTGGCCATGGTACATGCACCAGCCCAGGTTGCTCCTTTACATATGTCACCAGGCACAAACCACCTAAGTGCCCTACCTGTGGTAACTTCCTAGGAGGGAAATGGATCCCAAAGGTAAGGCCCACTGGCCATTGCTGCTTTGGAAGTAGGATAGGCTTCCTGTTCTGTAAGAACAGAAAGAAGACATAAAAAATAAATATCCTTTTTTATTTTCTGACTGTAGAAATAAGTCAATTTCATTATAGACTGCTTTAAAAAGAAAGAATAAAATGTTATCCATAATCTTACACCATCCAAATAAAAGCTATTATTAAATGACATTTTGGCATATATTCTTCCAGTCTTTTTTCTGTGAATATACAACTTCTCTATCTTGCTTATTCTTATTTAACATATCTTGCCATTAAATATCCTTCAGGATGTTACCTTTATTTTATTTTTAAATTTTTTTAAAATTAAGGTATCATTGATTTACAATCATATGAAGGTTTCATGTGAGCATCTGTGTGCTAATTATAATGCCCCTTAATCCCCTTCTCCCTCCCTCCCCACCCACTCTCCCCAACTCCTTCCTTTTCATAACTGCTAGTTCCTTCTTAGAGTCTGTGAGTCTGCTGCTCTTTTGCAGAACGTTATCTTTAACCACTTCATAATTTCCCACAAAGACTATACCATGTTAATTTATTCATCTCCTATTAGGGTTAAATTTTTAACACTCTACCTTTCACACTGACTGCTTAGTTATTCAGATGCATTGCTCACATCCTTTTGCTCCTTAGCATGAAGTCCTCCCAGTCTCCTATAGCTCCCATTAAAAGTGGAAGTCTTTAACCTGATACTCGAGATCTTCCATAGTCTATCTTTCCAAATATATATCTCTGTCTCTTTCTCTCTCTAAATAAATGATGCTCAATAAATAAAAGAGCATCAGAGCTATGCCTCTGTTAAGTTAAGTTCATTATATGTTTTTTGTTACCTGTTTATGCTTGGCATTGACTGTATAAATCATACTTGACATATTTTTGATATGATACTATAAATTATTTAAGGTCAAAGGGACCACAATAGTCAGGGAAGGTTTTGTAGAGGAGATGGTCCTGAAGGATCAGTAGAATTGTGGGTGGGTAGAAAAGGTAAGAGAGAGCATTGTTTTTGTGAAAATAACTTAGGTTAGGATTGTGTTTGTTGTGTGTCAGCATGGTCCAAACTTATTCGTGTGGAGAAAATGGAAACAGCATACTGTACTGCATACAATAGTAAATATATACATACCTTCTATACAGCATGCTATATTGTAACATAAAATTGCTCTGGGGCAGTTTCCACAGAACATCTCTTAGAAATACAGAGATACTGGCTTTTACCCTCTGGCTGACTGTCAGAGTTCAGGGCAGCACCAATTCCAGGAGACAGAATAAGTTAATAATGAAGAATTCCTCACTATTCAGGGAGTCAGCTTCCCTCAGTTCAAACCCCTGCTTTTCAAGTTTTTAGCTGAGTATCCTTGGACAAGTCATTTTATGTCTCTATTCTGGAGTTAGGTTTCCTTGATTGATAATGGGAGTTAACAGTAGCACTTACCTCATTTGGGGCTATAGGAGAGGTCCGATGAGATGATCCGTGGAAAGTGGATGGTGCATTCCATGTGTGTATTAAATCCTCAGTGAGGTTTCATCACTATCATTAGCAGCAGTGTAATTACTGTCTGTTATTGCTGTTCACATTACACTTCAAGGGGCAGGAAAGACTGGGTGCCAGTATCTCTGAGGAAGTTTTGTTATATTTCCTGTGCCCATCCTCTCTGGTGTGCTGCTACGAAGCAATTCAGTTTATTCTCACCCTAATTATTCTCCCTGAAATAAACTTGCTCAGCTGCAGTGTGGAGGTTGTACTGGAGAGTAGTTGGAATCCTTCCTGACTCTCTTCACTGCTGCACAGCAGGCCTGTCAAATGACATTACCTCTTGTGCTTTTGCATACGAGAGTCTAGTTGATCCTGCGGCCTCATCTCCTTCAGATTCTGTTTGCACTTTGGCTTTCTTCTCATTTTCATTTTTCTGTTTTTCTGTTTTCCCCTCTTTGATCAAAACAACTTTTGAGTCATGGTTCTCTTTCTGAGATCAAATTCATAACGTGAAAGTTTTTCTTAGCTACTTGTCCCCATCATGACTTGCTAAGTGAGAATTCTTTTTTCCCAAAGGTTTTTTTGCTTACATAAAGAGTAGATGCCATGATTTCTGAGTCTTATAGGAATAGAATTAAGTGAGTGAGAGAAGAAAATGGGTCACATTTTAACATCACTGCACTTAGAATTGTAGAGTTAAAAGTGACTTTGGCTATCAGTTAGTTAAACTCCGAGTTTTTAACTAAGGAAAAGTATATTCAAGAAAAGTGACTTCAATTCACATAGATAATTATGCCAGCTACTTTTTCACTAAGCCACACTTCCACAGGCATTACTATATTGTTTAGCTGCAGCATCTTAAGATTTTTTTGAGTTCTGGTTTTGAAGGAGCAAGTCTAAACCTTCTATAAAAGCTCCATATGTATCCTTGTCAGTCAGGAAGTGACTCACCTTTTCTTGTATTGTTCTAGAGTTCATACTGGCTGACATTAGCCCAAGAAGCATGTGGCACAGTTCCCAGTGAGCTGGATGGAACAAAAGATGGTATATAAGGCTCTTCAGTGCAGGGCCTCACTCCTGTGGGCTCTCTGATAGTGGTAATTGAGGTCTCTCAGCCGAGTGGGCAACTGGTAGTATTTACTTTCCATTTTTAAAGTGACATCTGAAAAGGGTAGGCTGAGTTAAGGAAATGTGAGATTACCGAGATTACCAGCTAGAGTCTTTTGCTCTGATTGCTTAGATTTCGAGTCTTCCTACAACGGATTTTTGTCAAAATAGTCTACTTCGTGAGCAGTGCTTTGCTTAAAGATCTCATCTCAGGAGTTTAACTTGTCTCCTGTTTTACTGCTGAGTTTTCCCACCTTAGTAGTCAGCTCTGTTCAGTTTGCCTGTTATTTTTCCCTGTATTTACTCTTCCTCATGGGCTATTACATGTTAGAATTTGAGGATACTTTACTGGAGATTTCTTAAAGCACATCAATACTGGTTCTTAGCCAGAGGCAGCATACTTCCCTGGGGGGTTCTGGAAATGTGAGGGGTTTTGGTAGTCAGTGACTGGGAAAGAATACTGAAATTTAATGACATTATGTACAGATGTTAAACTCCCTGCAACATGCAGAGGGTTCCTGGACCATGAAGAATTGGGCCACTCAAAGCTGTCTTGCTGCTGTTGATGAACACTTCAAAGAGTCCAGCTCTTATTTTATAAGGGGGAAATGAGGGTTCAGATGAAGCTTGCCTTAGATGACAAGTAATTAGTTGTGAATCAGAGCCTAGATAGAACCCAGCTTTTAAGTTTTGTGTCTCTTACAGTTCCTTTCACTGTTTACATGGAAAAAACTTTCTGAGACTTATCCCGGAAACAACCACTGTTGTAGAAAAAATTTTTTGAGTGTGTGTTTGTGTGTGCATGTGCATATGTAAGTAATATGTTTCCAAAGCAGTACTGATTGGATAAAGTCCTGGCACCAAGGAATTTTTTAAAGTATGTCTAGTATAGCAGCTGGTATTTTACTGAGTTTGAGTATTTTCTAGCACATATGTATGAGTTAGTTTGACCCAATAAGAAGTTTGTGTTGTAGATGTAAGTCAGCTTTAAGGTTTTATCAAAAAGAATCAGGGACAAAAGATAAAAAAGAGTTTTCCCTAATGGAATTGGAAGCTCTGCATCTATCCATGTGAGATTGTGACCACATTGGGATTAACTCTCATAAATGGGCCACCAAGATAAACAATTCAGGGCTTCTAGGCCCAATATGGCAGTACGACAACCTCTTTCTAGACATAGAGGAGGCTTTCAGCAGTCAAAGGTCGAGTTAAAAAATACCAACATTTGTTTGCTGAAACCTAAAGAGACATGTGAATGAGAAATTCATTAGGAGGAGAACAGCTTTATCCTAACTCAGGCATTGAATACTATAGTGAAAGGAACCTGAAGTTAGAAGGCTTAAGATTCAGGCCAGTTTTATAATAATTGAGACCTCAAGTTAGCCTCTTCTTCTCCGTGGGTCTCAGTTTCTTTATCGGTTGCCCATATGTTATTGTTATAAGGATCAAGTGAGAGAATATTTGTGTTGTCAGCTATACAATACCATATGCATGCAAGGTATTCTTATTTTTTCTAGGAAAAGCCAGCCAAAGTCAAAGTGGAATTGGCTTCTGGTGTCTCCTCCAAAGGCTCTGTGGTTAAAAGAAGTCAGCAACCTGTCAACACTGAGCAAAATTCCCCTAAGGAAAATGCCTCCAAACTGACTCTGGAGAACTCAGAAGCTGTAAGCCAGCTCCTAAGTGTAGCTCCTCCAAGAGCAGTGGGTGAGGAGAGTGAGTGGGAGGAAGTGATCATCTCAGATGCCCATGTTTTGGTCAAGGAATCTTCTGGGAGTCGTGGTACAGCAGCCACTAAGACACCGGTGGTCAAGCATGGTGTGCAGCCTGAGGTCTCTCTGGGGACAACTGCGAATGACAGTACTGGACCAGATACATCACTGCCAGCCGAGGGGACCAGCACCTCCAGTCTACTCTCTGCTTCTAAAAAACCTACAGGGTAAACCAATATGTTTATATATTGCAGGATTGTATTTTAGAATAGCAGTTTTGGAAATGCCCCATGTTTGTTTTGTCCCATGTCCTTATAGCATTTTTAAGAGAGAGAGCAGAACCCAGTTATTAGTTCCTGTTTTTATAGATTCAGAAATCAGAGCCTAGAGACATGGAATGATTTACCTTCCCTCCATATACTGTGCTATCCATGCACTGCTCTCGGGTTCCTGTATCCCTCTTCAAGTCAGTCTCCCTAAAGCAATTGTTAGGCTAGGCTTTTGCTGGTACAGGCGTGGGCAGTGTTACAAACTGGCATCCAATCCTGAATAGTAGATTTGGAAAGAGAAGCCTTATTAAGGCAGCTTAGAGAAGGAGTTCCTGTCATGGTGGCCAGAGAATTCAGTTCTGGTGTGACTCTGTCCCTGTCTTCTGTTTGACCTTGGGCATGGTCATTTCATGCCCCTTCTCTCCTCTGAAAAGTCTTGAGTTGTGTATTAGAAAAAAATCTCATCCTTAATGGTTGACCACACCACCTGAAAAAGCTTATGTGTAAAACATGCAGCCCAGTGACTTGCAGTTTAGGAGGAGGTCCATAAGGTGGGCTATTTTTTCCCCCTTCCCTCCTTAAAGGCTTAACTGGATTCTCCATGTAGTGTCTTCGCACAGGCAATTAGGATCTTATAACTGAAAGCCCTTATTTATGGCAGTGGTTCTCAGTGGGAAACAGTTTTGCCCCCAGGGTACAATGTAGCAATGTTTGGAGACATTTTGGGTTAACAACTTGGGAAGGGGTGCTACTGGGATCTAGTGGGTAGAGACCAGAGATACTGCTGAACATCATATAATGAATAGGACAGATCCCAACAACAAAAATTAACCGGCACAAAATGTTAATAGTGCCCGCCAAGGTTTAGAAATTCTGGTTTATGTTATTATGACCTAGAACTTTTTATTGTCGAGCAGGAAATATGTTCACATGGTTCAAACTCAGAAGGTATATGGAATATACACTGAAAAAAAAATCTTCCTTCTATCCCATCCTTTGGTTACCCATTTCCCAGAGACAGTAAATATTCCCACCTTTCTGTGTTTCTGGAGATAATTTTAAGGACATAAAAACATATATGTTTGTGTGTGTATGTATATATGTGTGCATATATTTTCTCCCCACCTTTTTTTTTTACATAAATGGTAACATAACACACATACTTCTACATCTTGCCTTTTTTTATTTAACAGTACACCTTGAGATGGTTCTGTATCCTTAGAAAATGAAGCTGTGTGCTTGAGACCTTTTATTTTGAGCAAAGCACTTTAACGGTTATGAGGCCTTCTCTGGTGTAGGCTCTGTTCTCAACATTTAAACTACAAAGATGAAGAAAACATGGCCCTTGTTCTCTGGGGTCTGTAAGCCACCCTTATGGTTGAGATAGATACACTTTAAAAATACTTGCTCTAATTAGAGACAGATTAGGTGTTACAACTGTAATACCTGTTGGTATGCCATACTTTAGGCACTGCTTTCAACTTTTTTATCTTCACAATGACCCCATCAAGTATATTTAATTACTGTCCCACTTTACCATGAGGAGCTTGAGGTTAGCAAAAGAGTGAGTGAAATTGCTTGCCCAGGGCCACACAGCTACTTACTGGTTTAATCGGCCCGTTTGTCCAAAGCCTAACAGTGTAACCACTCCACTATCCCTTTAATAAAGTGGCATTTGGAAATTGCACGTTGGTTTCTTTGCCTTTGGTCCAGAATTTTTGAGATTTATTTTCTTGCTTTTTTCAGAGTTGACCTGCTCACCCATGGGCCCAGAGCTTCAGAGCTTAAAGGCAGAGCGCGGGGCAAGTCCTCCTTACTGGCTGCAGCAAGACCCATGAGAGCAATTCTCCCGGCCCCAGCTAATTTGGGCCGAGGCAGTAATGTGGGACTGCCTCGGACCAGGCAGGCCATTCCCCTGAGCGGTAAGGAGGAGGGGCTGTGTGATGGGAAGGGGTCAGTGTTGGGGACAGGGATGGAGGTGAGAGACTCTGAATGCACTTAAGTCATCAGTTTGGCTCCTGGTTGTCTCAGATAAGACTTCCTCTGTGAGGACTTGTGGCCTGAAGCCAAGCACACTGAAGCAGCTGGGCCAGCCCATGCAACAGCCATCTAACAATGCTGAGATGAAGGTAAGACCCACCCCACAAAGGGGGAGCTACTTGGGGGGCCTGGCTGCTCCAGTACAGGGCTTCCATTTAGTGTGTCTAAGCCATAGCAAAAAGCCTATTCTTACACTGGTGGACCTCTAGGAGGAGGTTTAGCATGAATGAGTTAATATATATATATATTTCTTTTAATTTTGTTATCATTAATCTACAATTACATGAAGAACATTATGTTTACTAGGGTTCCCCCTTCACCAAGTCCTCCCCACAAACCCCATTACAGTCACTGTCCATCAGCGTAGTAAGAAGTTGGAGAATCACTACGTGTCTTCTCTGTGTTGCACAGCCCTCCCCATGCCCCTCCCCCACATTATACATGCTAATCATAAGGCCCCTTTCCCCCCCCCCACCCTTATCCCTCCCTTCCCACTCATCCTCCCCAGTCCCTTTCCTTTTGGTAACTGTTAGTCCATTCTTGGGTTCTGTGATTCTGCTGCTGTTTTATTCCTTCAATTTTTATTTGTTCTTATACTCCACAGATGAGTGAAATCATTTGGTATTTGTCTATCTCCGCCTGGCTTATTTTGCTGAGCATAATACCCTCTAGCTCCATCCATGTTGTTGCAAATGGTAGAATTTGTTTTCTTCTTATGGCTGAATAATATTGCATTGTGTATATGTACCACATCTTCTTTATCCATTCATTTACTGATGGACACTTCGGTTGCTTCCATTTCTTGGCTATTGTAAATAATGCTGCGGTAAACATATAGGGTGCATCTGTCTTTTTCAAACTGGAGTGCTGCATTCTTAGGGTAAATTCCTAGAAGTGGAACTCCTGGGTCAAATGGTATTTCTATTTTAAGCTTTTTGAAGAACCTCCATACTGCTTTCCACAATGGTTGAACTAATTTGCATTCCCACCAGCAGTGCAGGAGGGTTCCCCTTTCTCCACAGCCTCACCAACATTTGTTTTTGTTTGTCTTTTGGATGTTGGCCATCCTTACTGGTGTGAGGTTGATACCTCATTGTGGTTTTAATTTGCATTTCTCTGATAACTAGCGATGTGGAGCATCTTTTCATGTGTCTGTTGGCCATCTGAATTTCTTCCTTGCTAAGCTGTCTGTTCAGCTCTTCTGCCCGTTTTTTTATTAGATTATTTCCTTTTTGTTTGTTGAGGTATGTGAGCTTTTTATATATTTTGGATGTCAACCTTTTATCGGATCTGACATTTATGATTATAATCTCCCATACTGTAGGGTACCTTTTTGTTCTATTGGTGGTGTCCTTTGCTGTACAGAAGCTTTTCAGCTTGATATAGACCCACTTGTTCATTTTTGCTTTCGTTACCCTTGCCCACGGAGATATGTTCATGAAGAAGTCGCTCATGTTTATGTCCAAGAGATTTTTGCCTTTGTTTTTTTTTTGTAAGAGTTTTATGGTTTCATGACTTACATTCAGGTCTTTGATCCATTTTGAATTTACTTTTGTGTATGGGGTTAGACAGTGATCCAGTTTCATTCTCTTACATGGAGCTGTCCAGTTTTGCCAGCACCATCTGTTGAAGAGACTGTCATTTCCCCGTTGTATGTCCATGGCTCCTCTGTCGTATATTAATTGACCATGTATGTTTGGGTTAATGTTTGGAGTCTCTATTCTGTTCCACTGGTCTGTGGCTCTGTTCTTGTGCCAGTACTAAATTGTCTTGATTACTGTGGCTTTGTAGTAGAGCTTGAAGTTGGGGAGCAAGATCCCCCCCACTTTATTCTTCCTTCTCAGGATTGCTTTGGCTATTCGGGGTCTTTTGTGGTTCCATATGAATTTTTGAACTATTTGTTCCAGTTCGTTGAAGAATGCTGTTGGTAATTTGATAGGGATTGCATCAAATCTGTATATTGCTTTGGGCAGGATGGCCATTTTGACGATGTTAAATCTTCCTAGCCAAGAGCATGGAATGACTTTCCATTTGTTAGTGTCCTCTTTAATTTCTCTTAAGAGTGTCTTATAGTTTTCAGGGTATAGGTATTTCTAGGTATTTTATTCTTTTTGATGCAATTGTGAATGGAGTTGTTTTCCTGATGTCTCTTTCTATTGGTTCATTGTTAGTGTATAGGAAAGCCGCCACAGATTTCTGTGTGTTAATTTTGTATCCTGCAACTTTGCTGTATTCTGATACCAGTTCTAGTAGTTTTGGAGTGGAGTCTTTAGGGTTTTGTATGTACAATATCATGTCATCTGCAAACAGTGACAGTTTAACTTCTTCTTTACCAATCTGGATTCCTTGTATTTCTTTGTTTTGTCTGATTGCCGTGGCTAGGACCTCCAGTACTATGTTGAATAACAGTGGGAAGAGTGGGCATCCCTGTCTTGTTACCGATCTTAGAGGAAAAGCTTTCAGCTTCTTGCTGTTCAGTATGATGTTGGCTGTGGGTTTATCATATACGGCCTTTATTATGTTGAGGTACTTGCCCTCTATACCCATTTTGCGATAGTTTTTATCATGAATGGATGTTGAATTTTGTCAAAATGCTTTTTCAGCATCTATGGAGATGATCATGTGGTTTTAGTCCTTCTTTTTGCTGATGTGGTGGATGATGCTGATGGATTTTCGAATATTGTACTATCCTTGCATCCCTGGGATGAAACCCACTTGGTCATAGTGTATGATCCTTTTGATATATTTTTGAATTCGTTTTGCTAATATTTTGTTGAGTATTTTTGTATCTATGTTCTTCAGGGATATTGGTCTGTAATTTTCTTTTTCGGTGGGGTCTTTCCCTGGTTTTGGTATTAGGGTGACGTTAGCTTCATAGAATGAGTTTGGGAGTATTCCCTCCTCTTTTATTTTTTTGGAAAACGTTAAGGAGAATGGGTGAGTATGTCTTCTCTGTATGTCTGATAAAATTCTGAGGTAAATCCATCTGGCCCAGGGGTTTTGTTCGTGGGTATTTTTTTGATTACTACTTCAATTTCTTTGCTCGTAATTGGTGTGTTTGAATTTTGTGTTTCTTCCTTGGTCAGTCTTGGAAGGTCGTATTTTTCTAGGAAGTTGTCCATTTCTTCTAGGTTTTCCAGCTTGTTAGCATATAGGTTTTCATAGTAGTCTCTAATAATTCTTTGTATTTCTGTGGGGTCTATCATGATTTTTCCATTCTCATTTCTGATTCTGTTGATTTGTGTTGATTCTCTTTTTGTCTTAATAAGTTTGTCTGGAGGCTTATCTATTTTGTTTATTTTCTCAAAGAACCAGCTCTTGGTTTCATTGATTTTTTCTATTGTTTTATTCTTCTCAATTTTGTTTATTTCTTCTCTGATCTTTATTATGTCCCTCCTTCTGCTGACTGTAGGCCTCATTTGTTCTTCTTTTTCCAGTCTTGATAATTGTGATGTTAGACTACTCATTTGGGATTGTTCTTCCTTCTTTAAGTGTGCCTGGATTGCTATATACTTTCCTCTTAAGACTGCTCTCGCTGCATCCCACAGAAGTTGGGGCTTTGTGTTGTTGTTATCATTTGTTTCCATATAGTCCTTGATCTCTATTTTAATTTGTTTGTTGATCCATTGATTATTTAGGAGCATGTTGTTAAGCTTCCATGTGTTTGTGAGCCTTTTTCTTTGCGCAATTTAGTTCTAGTTTTATTACCTTTGTGGTCTGAAAAGTTGGTTGGTAGAATTTCAATCTTTTGGAATTTACTGAGCTCTTTTTGTGGCCGAGTATATGTATGGTCTATTCTGGAGAATGTTCCATGTGCTCTTGAGACGAATGTATATCCTGTTGCTTTTGGATATAGAGTTCTATGGATGTCTATTAGGTCCATCTGTTCTAGTGTGTTGTTCAGTGCCTCTGTGTCCTTACTTATTTTCTGTCTGGTGGATCTGTCCTTTGGAGTAAGTGGTGTGTTGAAGTCTCCTGAAATGAATGCATTGCATTCTGTTTCCTCCTTTAGTACTGTTAGTATTTGTTTCACAAATGTTGGTGCTCCTGTGTTGGGTGCATATATTTTTATAATGGTTATAGCCTCTTGTTAGACTGAGCCCTTTATCATTATGTAGTATCCTTCTTTATCTCTTGTCACTTTCTTTGTTTTGAAGTCTATTTTGTCTGATGCTAGTACTGCAACACCTGCTTTTTTCTCCCTTTTGTTTGCATGAAACATCTTTTTCCATCCCTTGACTTTTAATCTGCGCATGTCTTTGGGTTTGAGGTGAGTCTCTTGTAAGCAGCATATAGATGGGTGTTGCTTTTTTATCCATTCTATTTCTCTGTATCTTTTGATTGGTGGATTCAGTCCATTTACATGGAGGGTGATTATTGAAAGATATGTACTTATTGCCATTACAGGCTTTAGATTCGTGCTTACCAAAGGTTTAAGGTTAGCTTCTTTAGTATCTTACTGTCTAACTTAATGCACTTATTGAGCTGTTATAAACACTGTCTGGTGATTCTTTATTTCTCTCCCTTCTTATTCCTTCTCCTTCATTCTTTATATGTTGGTTGTTTTATTCTGTGCTCTTTTGTGTTTCCTTTAACTGCTTTTGTGGGTAGTTGATTTTATTTTTTGCCTTTAGTTAGTATTTGGTTGGTCTGCTTTCTTTGCTGTGACTTTATTTTTTCTGGTGAAATCTATTTAGCCTTAGGAGTGCTCCCATCTAGAGCAGTCCCTCTAGAATACCCTGTAGAGGTGTTTTGTGGGAGGCAAATTTCCTCAACTTTTGCTTGTCTGGGGATTGTTTAATCCCTCCTTCATATTTAAATGATAATCGTGCTGGATACAGTATTCTTGGCCCTTCTGTTTCATTGCATTAAATATATCATGCCATTCTCTTCTGGCCTGTAAGGTTTCTGTTGAGAAGTCTGATAGCCTGATGGGTTTTCCTTTGTAGGTGACCTTTTTCCTCTCTGTGGCTGCCTTTAAAACTCTGTCCTTGTCCTTGATCTTTGCCATTTTAATTATTACATGTCTTGGTGGTGTCCTCCTTGGGTCCCTTCTGTTGGAAGTTCTATGTACTTCCGTGTTCTGATCGATTATTTCCTCCCCCAGTTTGGGGAAGTTTTCAGCAATTATTTCTTCAAATACACTTTCTATCCCTTTTTCTCTCTCTTCTTCTGGTACCCCTCTAATGCGGATATTGTTCCTTTTGGATTGGTCACACAGTTCTCTTAATATTGTTCCATTCCTGGAGATCCTTTTGTCTCTCTCTGCGTCAGCTTCTCTGTGTTCCTGTTCTCTGATTTCTGTTCCATTAATGGTCTCTTGCACCTGATCTAGTCTGCTCTTAAGTCCTTCCAGAGAACGTTTCATTTCTGTAATCTCTCTCTGGACTTCATCCCTTAGCTCTTGCATATTTCTCTAAACATCCATCAGCATGGTTATGACCTTTATTTTGAATTCTTTTTCAGGGAGATTGGTTAGGTCTATCTCCCCAGATTCCTTCTCAGGGAAGGGTGTCTGAATTAGTCTGGTTTGTATCAATTCTTCTGCCTTTTCATGGCGATAGAGGTAGTTGTGAGGAGCTGGCATGTGTGTCATCTGGGAGAACGTCCCTTCTTCCTAGTTTGTGGCCTTCCTATCTTGGGAGAATGGTGACCTCTAGCAGCTTGTTCCGGGCAGCTACGTGCAGACGGGGTCTCTGATTCTTGCCTGGCTGCTGTGGAATTAAGCTCTGCAGTTGCTGTGGGCGTGGCCGCTCTCAGGCTGCTGCTCCACTATGGCGGAACCACATCGGAGGGGAAACGGGCGGGAGGCTGTTTATTGCCATGAGAGGCCTCTGAGCTGCGCTGCTGCCCAGGGGGTTATGGCGCCCAGAGTTGCCTGGGATTCCCAGCTGCTGGGCTAAGTGTCCCGGGATGCTTCCATCCAGCTGTGGGGTCCCTGTCCCTTTAAGGCTTTCAAAAAGCACTCGCTTTGCTTTGTCACAGGGGTGCCGGCTATGGGGACCCACTCACAGGTTTTACTGTCCTGTTTCCCTAGTATCCAGCACCCCACACACGCACTGTGTGTCTGTGCTCCAGTGCAGATGGCTAGGGCTGGCTGTTTAGCAGTCCTGGGCTCCCTCTCCCTGCCTGCTCCGACTCCTCTCCTCCTGCCGGGAGCTGGGGTGAGGGGCGCTTGGGTCCCACTGGGCCCTGGCTTGTATCTTACCCCCTTCACGAGGTGCTGGGTTCTTGCAGGTGTGGATGTATTCGGGCTATTGTCCTGTGTCTTCTGAGTTAATATATTTTTAAGTTCTCTTTCTTGTTAGAAGATGAATGAATGTTTTTAAACTTCTTATTTAGAAATAATTCAAAATTGGAAAAATAGTTGCAGAACTAAAAGTAATAACAGTATAATTTTTACTCAGTCACTTGTTTTATCATGTGTGCTCATGTGTACCTTCCCCATATGTTTGTTTGAAAATCAACTTAAATGCGGTATTAAAGTCCTTACTTTTAATTTGGAATGCTTTCTTCATTTTTTCTTCTTTAATTATGTAAGTAATGCCTGCATTCTGTTTAGAACATTTGAAAATTTTATAAATAATGGTAAAAGGAGAAACCAATCATGATTTTCCTCTCACCCTCTGACATCTTGTGAATAATCTTTCAGGCACCTTTCTATGCCAACATTATTCAACCACATATTTGTGTGTATAGTTACTATATGCCTCTCTCAGGAGATAGTAGTTGTAAATCTGATCCTTAGTGTTTCTGATGCGGTGTTAGCAGCTGCACAGAAGAGTGTGGCAAGCTCTGGACTTGAAAGTGACACTGTGCCTTTGGTGGAGTGGTGACTGCTAACTAGCCTCCCACAGGGCTCATTTGGAGCATAGCTGTACAAATTCCCTGGGTAACTTGTTCCTCAAGCTGTTTTAGGACAATGGACCTAAGGAGTTGGAGCTCAAAAGCACCAAATAATGTGTTCTGATCCACAGTTACTCAGTGGTGCAGCCAACAGGACGTCGCAGGTGAAAGTTGTGGAGGTCAAGCCTGATATGTTTCCTCCTTATAAGTACAGCTGCACTGTCACACTGGTGAGCGCAACTGGTGGTGGGCTGGCATGAGGTGGTTTGGGTTTGTGGTTGAAGGCGAGTAGGAGTCTGAAAGGGTGGGGAGTAGTAGTTGGGAGTAAGAGTGAGTGAGGGATGGATCATCGATTCTGAAGATCGAGTCACAGACAAATGATAGCTACTGGGCAAGTCAGCTAGGTTTGCGTTTTCAGGTGAGAGCTGCAGAGTGTAGAGTGGCATTTCCAGAGTGTAGGTCAGCTGAGACCAGGATATTTCTAGGAGACTAATTGGAAATGAGAATCCAGTCCAGCTTTAGCATTCAACAGTCTTTGAACCTTTTAGCCTCAAGAAATCTCACTGATCTGCCTTGAGGGGAAAGAGCATGGCACACGAAACGGGTCAGGATCCAAGATGGAGCCTGGCCATTCCACATCTAAACTGTACCTTGCAAGATGGGCAGGATTTGGATGGTTTGAGAAATGTGTTTTTCCTCCCTAAAACAGAGTCACATTCAATATTAGTACCTGAAAAGGGTTGAGAAATGCTTTTTCAGTAAAGCAGTTTATTTTGTTTAACCTGGCATTTCTCACCAATTTCCCTCTCCCACCCCATTTTATTTTTAATGTGATACATATTAACATCCCAATAAACAAATGTGTGACTCTGGGATCATGCTTTTGCAGGATAAGCACATGGAGCAGTGGAGTAAACACTAGATGTTGAGAAACTTAACATAGCCCTGGCTCTGCTGCCAGCATGCCGCATGACCTTGGGCAGGGCTCTTCCCTGGTCCTCGGTTCTCACTGTTGGTAAAATGCTGCATTGGTTTAGATACCGTGTTAGGGATCCTCTTGCTCTTAATACTCTCTTTTTTTTTAATCCTTAAGGTACCAACCAACCAGATACCTTTTGGCAGAATCTCTGGCTGAGTTGAGTTAGATACACCAATTTTCAGAGAGAAGCTAGATTTTTAAAAATTCTTACCTGGTGAAGGCAGACAGGTGCATAAAGAGTCATTCAATCATTCAAAAAAATATTTATTGAGCACCTGCTTTGTGCTAGGCCCTTTGCTGGGACTCTAATAGTAACAAAACAGCACAGTATAGTGTGTTAACACATTAGTTTGATCTGATCCTAAAGGAGAAAGGCTCTGTTACCCTAGAGATCTGCTCAGGTTTCTTGTCCAAAGAACCAATTACTACCTTCTCCATGCCATCCATACCTTTGCTGCTTGCTCCCTCCCTTTGGCTGCAGGAGGCCCTTAGGGTTACCATCTGGTGGGAACTGCCCAGAACCTTCTTTGGCTTATTAGACAACAACTTGTCATAAGAAACTAGATGATAGAGCTTTGAGCTGAAATAGTCCAAAAATGACAATTTGTCTTTAGGCAATCTTTAGTCCTCCACAGTCTCTAGTACTCTCTGTTAGAACAGGCCTGCTTCACTCTACCAGTTGCCTGGACACTGAAAGCATTTGAAATTCTGACCCTTGAGAGTTAACTTACGTGTTTTGTTGGTGGGGAAGGGCCTGCCAAAACTATATAGGCTGTATTAAGATTGAAGGACTAACTGCAGATAAGACTTCAGGGCCCCTTGGAAGTTAATCTAAATCTAGTTTTACATTTGCCACTCTCTTTTCTGATTTACTAAAAGCTGGTCATCCTCATTCTTGGCTCAGGTGCAGGTATAACTTAACTTTTATAGAATTGAACGCTGGTCTTTCTCTTTTAGGATTTGGGCCTGGCTACCTCAAGAGGCCGGGGAAAGTGCAAGAATCCCTCTTGTAGCTACGTCTACACCAACCGGCATAAACCGCGGATTTGTCCCAGCTGTGGTTTTAACCTCACCAAAGACCGGACTGAGAAAACCACCAAGGCTCTCGTGAGTTCCTTCCCTAAACACATTCCCCAGCTTTGGGCTGGGCTCTGTTAGCAGATCTGTTTTAGTAGAAATGAAAGTATTTCTTAGTACATAATAGTAGAGTGCCAGAACTGGAACCAGGTTGTAGGTTCTGAACCTGGGCAAGTGCTTTCTTCCCTCTAGACTTTGTCCTCATTGCTCAGGTAAGGGGGTTGACCACATGTTTGGTCACTGATTACCTTCTGGCCCAGTGGACCAGGAGATCATTCACCAAAGAGTGTGGCAACCCAGGCTTTAAAGAGGATTCTGAAGGAGAGAGGAATGAAAGGATTACACCCTCTTAAATCTGAGGCCTGGAAGGACTTGTCAGTAGTATTTTGGTGAATAGGTAGAGATTGCCAACCCCAAGACTTGGTAGACTAGCTCACTGCTTCCCAGGCTTCTTGCTGAGCTTTTGGCTAATCACAGAGCTTTACTTTTAGCATTCTTGGCAAACTTGCTTTGAAGTTGGACCAAACTATTTAGATGGTTAAGCACATTCCACTTGCCCCCTTAGGATTCATTTTTTACTTATTCGAACCAGGAAAATGGGCCTTTTCAAAGGCCCTCTGAAATTCCACCTGCATATTTGAGTGAACAGAAAGATACAGCACCTAAGGCAGAACAAAATGCATTAAACAGAATGACTAGGATGACGATCACAAGAGAAATCTCACTGATCTGCCTTGAGGGGAAACAGCATGTCACACAAAACAGGTCAGGATCCAAGATGGAGCCTGGCCACTCCACATCTAAACTGGACATTGCAAGATGGGCAGGATTTGGATGAAATGGGGGAAAGGCATCTGCCTTCCCACCCTGGAGCCTCCTTATACTGTGTGGTGATTGGTAATTATGGGATAGAACTGAGTTCTCTGTAGGTGGGTGGCGTAAACATTCCTTTCTCCTATTTTGTTGGTACAGTTTGCAGTACGGAAATGGGTGTTGGTCTCTAGATCTAAGATGATGAGATGACTTCATTTTCCTGCTCAGACAGGAATTTATCTAGGGATTCTTGCCAAATGATTTCAAATCCCACTGTTATTTATATGCTGTCTTTGGCTAACTAGTAGCTGCCTACCCACAGGACCCTCATCTTTAGACATTCCTTCACCTTCTAATTTTCTCATGTTGAAGAAATAAAATGTAATTATTGTTTTCCACAAAATGAAACACAGCAGAAACCCAGGGGCCTTAGCTTGTATTGCTCTCTGAGGGCCCCCTGGCGCCCATACATTGCCTATGCAGTTTGTCTTCAGTGGCTGTAAATAAGGCTGAAGTGGTCTTCATTCCTTTCCATCTTTCTTCTGTGGCTCAGAGGTGAAGGACCATACATACTGCCAAGCGAGCTTCCAGTCCATGGTTCAGCATAGTCATGACAGAGAACACACAGCTTCCCAGGGCTACTCACTCTAGTGTCAGTCAGTTCTACAGCCACCCATTCATCCATTCTTTTAGCAAGCATATGCTGAATGTCTACTACTGGTCAGGCTTTTGGAAATCGAAAGATGAATAGGACATGGCACCTTCCCTTGAGGAGCTTACAATCCAGTGGGAAAGAAGATAAGTAACCAAACTGTTAGAAATGAGACAAGAGTTGTCACAGATGTGCAGAGTTAATAGAAAGCTGCTTCTTGTTATTATGCAGTTAATTTCTACAAAGCAACATATATTATGCCCAGCAAATGTGAATCGGCATCTTTTGTGTGTCCACACTGGTATTGGGAAGCAGTGGGACTGTATACTCACTCACTGGAGGGGGACAGTGGTTTACCAACTGTGAGGCAGTAAATTTAGGCAGTAAAGCATTGTACTCTGGGAGCACAGAGGGAGTGGTTCCTGCTGCTGCGTTTGCATAAGGGATCAGGGAGGAACCTCCCTTGAAAACCTGCCTGGGAAAGGATCTGTTTTTAATGAGCATTTCAGAACCTTATTCCTGAAACAAGCTAACTGGTATACAAAGTTCCCTTGTACCCAGAAGCTACAGAGTATCAAAGATAGATACTAAAAACAGTATAGATACTTTTTTGCACATCAGCTACCATTTATAAAGTTGTCATTGCATCTGAGGTACTGTGTGCAAAGTGCTTTACTTGCAAAACTCTTTACTCTGTATAACAACTCTAGGAGATTACTAGTATTTTGGTCTTCCATTTCATAGGTAAGGAAATTGAGGCTCAGAAAGATTAAGTAAATTGCCTTGGATCACACATGTACAGCTGTTATGTGGCATATCTAGAACTGAAACACAGGTCTGTTAATGTCCAAAATCCATACCTGGTGAATGGAAGCTGACTTTTGAATCCACGACCAAGTAGTGTGTACATTTCCTTTATTTTACTGATAGAAGTTGAGCCGGAGGGGGGGGGGGGGGGGGAGAGAGAGAGAGAGAGAGAGAGAGAGGAGAGAGAGAGAGAGAGAGAGAGAGAGAGAGAGAGAGAGGAGAGAGAGAGAGAGAGAGAGAGAGGAGAGAGAGAGAGAGGCAGAGAGAGAGAGGCCCATTGCTCTGCCACTTGGCAGCCACTCCTTGTTTTAGCCCAAGGCTGGCTCTTCGTGACCTGGCTGCTTTCTTTCCAGGAGGTGAGCTCACCACTCTCCGAAGTGCTGAGTGCCACGGAGCCCCTGAGCATGGCCCAGAGGGAGATCCAGCGCCAGTCCACACTGCAGCTGCTGCGCAAAGTCCTGCAGATTCCTGAGAATGAGTCAGAGTTGGCTGAGGTCTTTGCCCTGATTCATGAACTCAACAGTTCTCGACTTATCCTGTCCAACGTGAGTGAGGAGACAGTCACCATCGAGCAAACCTCTTGGTCAAATTATTATGAGTCTCCGTCCACGCAGTGCCTTCTCTGTAGCAGCTCATTATTCAAAGGGGGACAAAAGTAAGCACCCCCTTGAGATGTACCCTTTCCCTAGCTGCCCCATCTCACTCATCCCATATTGTCCCTTCCTTCAAGCCCTTTAAAGCTATAACCTTTGAAGATGTTATTTCTTGCTTAAGTTTTCTCTATTTTTCCAATTGGCAAAAGTAGAGCTATAATAACATTTAGTAACTACATTATTTCTATTGAAAATGCCTGAAAGTCACTGTCACCAAATTTAGCGTAATGCCTGGATTTGGGAGTACAGTGAGGTTGGTTACATTGGATAATAAGTTCAGAGTTATATTAACTTTAGGGATGATTCCACAGACCAGATTCCAACAAAATGGGAATACACATCAAGAAAATCTTGGAACACAAGCTCCAGCACTTTCATTTGCTTATTGCAGTGAAGTCTTGAGAATTTTGCAATTAATCACTGAGCCCTGGAACTGCATTAAGAAGTTGATTTCCTTTCTGTTTTTTGGTGATGTTTTTGGTACTAGCTCCCTGGCTGGGCCCCAGGAGTGCTGGCTGCTAACAGCCAGCCGGCTGCAGGTGGTGACTGCCCAGGTGAAGATGTGTCTGAATCCCCACTGTCTGGCCCTGCACAGTTTCATGGACATCTATACAGGTAGGTATGAGCCTTTCTTCCCTCAGAAGGCCCTAGAGAAGCTTGAGAACACCCTCTGAGGGTCAGACTTCTAGTCCTTGGAGCACTAGACCTTCTCAGATGGGGCTTCTGAGAAAGAGGAGATTTTTCCTTCTGGATGTTATAAGCCCAAAAGATTACATTTACCTCCTAAGTGTTAGAACTCTCTGATCTGGAATCTAAACAAAGTTAATTTTATTTTATTTATTTATTTATTTATTTTTTTGAGAGGGCATCTCATATTTATTGATCAAATGGTTGTTAACAACAATAAAATTCTGTATAGGGGACTCAATGCTCAAGGTACAGTCATTAATCCACCCTAAGCCTAATTCTCGTCAGTCTCCAATCTTCTGAAGCATAACGAACAAGTTCTTACACAGTGAATAAATTCTTACATGGTGAACAGTACAAGGGCAGTCATCACAGAAACTTTCAGTTTTGATCACATATTATGAACTATAAATAATCAGGTCAAATATGAATATTCATTTGATTTTTATACTTGATTTATATGTGAATCCCACATTTCTCCCTTATTATTATTATTATTATTTTTTTTAAATAAAATGCTGAAGTGGTAGGTAGATGCAAGATAAAGGTAGAAAACATAGTCTAGTGCGGTAAGAGAGCAAATTTAGATGATCAGGTGTGTGCCTGTAGACTAAGTGTTAATCCAAGCTAGACAAGGGCAATAAAACATCCACGGATGCAGAAGATTTCTCTCATAACAGGGGGGGTGAGGTTCTAAGCTTCACCTCTGTTGATCCCCAATTTCTCACCTGATGGCCCCCCTGCGACTGTGCCTGTCTTAGGTTGTTCCTCCCTTGAGAAAGCTTACCTGTCTCTGGCTAACCAGTCATCTTCCGGGGCCATACAGGGAAATGTAAAGTTGGTAAGTGAGACAGAAGCAATATTGTTTGAAAAGGTTAGCTTTTTACTTCTTTGCAGATTTATGCCCTGTGGCTTTTAGGCTTTTATGCCCAGTATTTGTCTTGAGGTATCTTTACCACTTGGAAGAATTATGATACTCGGTAAATTCGATATGAGGCATGAATTCTATTTAAGGGTTGTAATTAGGAATGAAGAAGAAAAGCTATAGGAGTAGCAGACGGAAGATAACATGGGAAGATTATTTCTTTGACATATCTTCTTGTAGAGTAACTTAAGCATGTATAGGTTTTAAACTACTAATTAAATTGTGTACACACATTAACATAATAGGAATACAGTTACATAACCAAAGCAGACCTATAATTACCAGCTGTCTCCAGTGAAACCAAGAAAACCAATTAGGCACCCTAGGCATTTGTGAAAACTTATCTATGATATGGTGGATATTGTCCAACTGAACTTGAACAGTCTGAGAGAAATTAGACAAATTAAAGCAACCCATTCCTGGGGACTGTTCACATCCCATATGTTCTTTTAACAGTAGATAGTCTGTAGTCGTAAGATTTTGGAGCCCTACAACTTGCACTTCTCCTAATTCTTGGTTGAGTTCCAACAGTATAGATCCAGTCAAATTTGTTGTTTTACTGTATGCACAGGCCAGCTTAGATATCTCCTTCCTCATTCCAATGGCAAGTCCAGGAACCAGTGGGATGAATGCAGCTACAACTGCAGCATCGCCTGGATCTTTGTTGAGGTTTTAAACAAAGTTAATTTTAAAATACTAGATCTTCATTGTGGAAAAACTGGAAAATGCTGACAAGTAAAAAGAAGAAACTATTCCTGCTGTGTAGACTTACTAGTAGTAGTAATTGTGCTGTGTGTTGTTTTGGAATGCTCTTTTTTTTTAAATTTAACAGTTTATCATGGGCATCTTCCAATGCCAGCAAGTGGAGAAATACATGACCTTTGTTTTTGTCTTTTAGCCATTCTAATATGTGCGTGTAATGGTATCTCATTGTGGTTTTAATTTGTATTTCCTTGATGACAAATGATGTTAAGCATCATTGTATGGGCTTATTTGCCAGCACTATTTTATTTGGTGAAGTATCTGTTCCATTGAGTTAGGTGGTTTGGTTCCTTACAGTTGAGCTTTAAGAGTTACTTACGTAGTCTGGGTACAAGTCCTCTGTCAGATAAGTGCTTTGCAAATATTTTCTTATGGTCTGTGGCTCGTCTTTTTGTTTTCTTAATAAAATCTTTAAGAGAGCAAAAGTTTATAAATATGGTGAAGACCAATTCCTCGGTTTTTTTCTTTTTTTCAGGGATTATGCTTTGATGTTATGTCTACCTAGGCGAAGTTTCCTGTTTTCTTCCAAACCTTTTTTAATTTTATGGTTTATCTTTAGGTCTGTGACCCATTTTGAGTTAATTGTTGTACAAACTGTGAGGCCCAGATTGTTTGTTTTTTTGTATTGTTCTGCATATGGACGTCCAGTTGTTGAACCACCCTTTGGTGAAAAGCAGTATTTTTTCCATTGTATTGCCATAGCTTCTTTGTTGAAAATCAGTTGGTCATGTATGTGTGGGGCTAATTCTGCACTCGTTTCTGTTTCATTTATTCATGTTGTCTATACTTTTGCCAAAAGCACAGTTGTCTTGATTACTGCAGCTTTATAGTAAGTCTTATAGTCAAGTGGTATGAGTCCTCCATCCTTCTTCCTCCTGAATTGTTTTGGCTATTTTTGTTCCTGTGTATTTCCATATAAACACTACAATCAGCTTGTCAGTCTATAGAACCCTGCTAGAGTTTTAATTAGGATTATATTGAATCTATAGATCACTTTGGGGAAGTTTGACATACTTAAAAATACTGAGTCAAAAAAAATTGAGTCTTATTCAAATTTCTCTCTCTCCATTTTATTAGGTTTTCTTTTATTTCATCTTTTTTTTAAATTTTCAGCTTTTATAGGTTCTACACTTATTTTGTTAGATCTATACTTAAGAATTTTGTTCAGTGCTAAGTGGCATGGTTGAATTTCTAATTGTTCAGTGCTACAGAAATATGATTGGATTTGTCTGTTGACTTTTTTATACAGTGACCTTACTAAACTCACTAGTTTTAGGAACTTTTTGTAGATTAGTGTTATTGTTTAAAGTTTGTCAATTTGGTAATAAAAACTGGCATATTATTTACTAATTTGTTGTATTTCTTTGATTACTAGGAAGGTTGTATATATGTATTTTTTTTTCTCTTTTGTGAATTTCTTTTATAGACATTTCCATTCTTTGGGGTATTTTGTTGACAGTTTTTCCCTAGTTTATCATGATCTTTTAAATTTGTGATTTCTATTTTTGGACACAGTCTTTTTTTTTTTACTTCTTAGAAACATTTTTATGTAATTGGAGCCTTTGATCTTCCCCTTTATGGTTTCAGCCTTCGGTATCATGCTTTGAAAGGCCTTCCCCACTCCTCTATACCCTTCATTAATGAGAACACATATTCCAGAATTTGCTTTTGTGCAAATATAAAATCACCCTCTTTTATTTGTCCTAAGTTGACTGCACTTAAATTCCTCCAAGTCTTTTACCTCAGGATGTGGTGTAAGGATGATTTGCTAGCCTTTGTTTCATCTCTGCACATTCCTAGGCTAAAGGATGCTTCTGGTCTGGGCCATGGTGCAGCAGTGAGAGGTAGAGGAGAGTGACCTCTGTTGTTGTGGGGACAGAGGTGTGTGAGGGATAGGGAGATGTTTCTTTTTTTCATTAAAAATTTTCTACACATACTTCATATTTCATTTAACATTATTTTATGGGCAAGCAGAGCATTTAAGTCTACCTTATTATTTTTAATGATGAATAGTTTCCTGTTTCATGAATGCACCATAGTTTATTTAACTATTTCTCTTTGTTTCCAGTTTTTTTGCCATTGTGGATGTTGTTACAGTGAATTTCCCTGTTGCCTATTTTTGACCTGCAGGTCTCTTTAATGTGGGGAACAAGCTGCTAGTGAGCCTTGATTTGCTTTTTGCAATCAGAAACCAGATCAAGCTGGGAGAGGACCCCAGAATGTCCATAAGCACTGTTCTGAAGTCAGTGCAGGAGCAAACAGGTAAAGGTTGGCTCCCTCCCTTTCCCAGGGTTAATCCTAAGATCCTGGGAATTTTCAGTGATGGTCATTTGTTGAAAGGATTATCTTGGAGGACAGTCTGATATTTTGAAAAGGAGACGTTCTTGACTTCCTAACACACTCTTCCTTTTGAATTTTACAAATGCCAAACTAACATTGGAAATTATGAGTCTTACCATGCATCCAGGGACCCTCAGCACAAGATTGAACTGACTTTTTGAACGTCATCCTTTGATCATAGGTAGACTTGGCTTCTCTGCATGTTCATCAGACACACTCTGAATACACAGCTTCTGAACATCTGCAACCAGTCCCACAGCTCATGCTGAGACCTGAGGGTGGAGACCACCCTCCCTTACTATCAGAAATTATTTTTCCCCTTGCTTTCCTTACTTCTTTCTGTTTATGATTTTCCCATCCTGTTCCTACAGGCTCTAGTCCCCCTCCACCTGTCTTGCTATGAGGTCATATAAAGTAGATAGAGCAAAGGTTCCAGGGTCAGATGGGACTGTGTTTGAGTCGGCTCTGCCACCTAGTGGCAGTGTGATTTTGAGCAGGTTATTCTCTGTGTCTCAGTTTCTCCTGTTATAAAATGAGGATAATAGCTCCTGGTTTATAAAGATGTGAGAATTAAGTGAGGAAATATTGTCAAAGCTCTTGGCACAGCGTCTCGTGCCTAGTGGGTGCTTAGTAAAAGGCAGCTATTTAGATTGCTACCGGAGCACCTGAAGGTCAGGGTACTTGACTTTTGTGGTGGTGAGTACTCTTGGGTGTTCTTTGTGGGAGAAGCAATCCTGCAGAATTGCCATTCTTGCTGGCCATTGGCTCATCCCCAGCGGCCTCAGAGTGTTTTCCTGTGGCCTTCTCAGAGTTCTTGCTCTCCTTCCAGAGAAGACTCTGACCTTGGAGGAGCTGAACCAGCTGCAGGAGCTGCTGTGCAATGGGTATTGGGCTTTCGAGTGCCTGACTGTCCGAGACTACAATGACATGATCTGTGGCATCTGTGGTGTGGCTCCCAAAGTGGAAATGGCCCAGAGGAGTGAAGAAAATGTGCTGGCACTGAAGAGTGTGGAGGTAAGTGCTTCTCAGCACCACAGGTGACCTTTAGAACTGCTCTTACATTTTGGTAACCACCTTCCTACACATGATGTCTCCAGGAACAGGTAGCTCCAGTGCTGTCCTACATAAGGCAAGTGGCTTTTGCCCAGGTTTTCATCTAAGGAAGGCCTCGTGGAAATAGGGGCATTTGTTACTTACTCAACATACTTATTAAACATGAACTCGGGGCACTTCTTAGACACTTGGGAAATAGTAGAAAAAAAACCCACAAAGCGTCTGGGCTCATTTCGCTCACATTCTGGGTTAGGGAACCAGGAAATAAAAATTATTAACAATTGTATATATTAATACAACATTAATATATACTATATGAATATATGTAGGACAGTAAAGCAGAATAAGGAGAAGAGAGCAGTGTGGTGGAGAGGGGAATTCCTGTTTTATAGAGGGTAGTATCGGAAGGCCCCTCTGATACAGTGGTATGAATAGAAATTTGAAGCCCATGTAGCTCTTGGGGAATGCAGAGCAGAGGGAGCAGCAAGAAACAGGGTCTGAGGTGAGCTTGCTAACATGGTTGAAGAATAGGAGAGGCCAGTGTGGCTGGAGTGTGTGAGCAGTGGAGATAGTGGTAGGATATGTGAGATTCAAGAGACCATAGGAAGCCCAGCTCCCCATGAGGTCAAGTGAGCCATTGGAAGGACTTATGCTGAGTGAAGTGGAGAGTCTTGAAGAAAAGAGTGACCTGATCTCACTTACTTAGGTTCTTAACTAAGAAATGTTCACACAAAGATAACACCAAATTCAGGCGGCATTATACTTTAAATTCTAACAAACATCTAAGAAATACATGATGCCAGTCATAGAAGAATAGTATAAGTGGGTATATTTCCCCAGTTGAAAACAAAACCAGTCATTTAATAAGAGAAAAAATTGGGGCTAATTGTCCTTATGACTATAGATGCCAAAGTCTTGAACAACATAATAGCAAATCAAATCTACAATGAATAAAGTAATACATTGTGACTAAGTTTATCCCAGGAAAGAAAAATTGTCTCAACATTAGAAAATACACTAGTGTAATTCACTACTTAATATTTGAAGGAGAAAACCCACATGATTCTTTCATTAGATATAAAAATAGATTTCATTATTATTCAATACCCATTTATGATAAAGCCCTTAGCAAACTGAGACTAACAGGGAATGTTTCTTAAACTGGTTTAGGGTTTTTACAAAAAATGCCTAGATGAATTAACTGCCATGGTCACACTATAGGGTCTGGCCCGCATGCCCAGTGAGTGCCCTGTGATTATGCCAGCAGTTGCCATCGGGGGTGAGGTTGCCATCTGTGCACTGTACCATAGTAACTGAGAGGACTGGAAAATGAAGTAACAGGACTGGTACAGGACCTCTGGAGAAAAGCTTTGGTGTATTTTGGCATGGCCAGCAGAGCATTTTAGGGATTAAGTGCATATTCCTCTTTTTCTTCCTATTCAAAAAAGGGACATGCATTTATCAGCTACTTCTATTTGAAGGATGGTGGTACATGAAAACAAGCATAGTGCTTTCTGAGTGTTCCTTATAGATAAAATGAACTGTAAAAAAATTACTACTTTTGTGTTACCTCACCAGGAGGCTATGCCAGACTCATTCAAATCTGCTTGCTCAATGGTATTATTAATTAAGGCAGCTACAGTTTATTGAGCATTTTATTACATATCCCAAGCTCTTACTCTGTGCTCAGTGCTTTACCATATAAACGTATTTCTCATCCCAACCCTGTGAGATTTTTTAGGTGAAGGAACTAAAGCACAGGGGGACTCGTCCAAATTCACCCAGCCAGGAAAGAGTGAGCTGGAACCTCATCTCTGTCTAGCTGGTTGACTCCAGAATCTGACTCCTAAATGCTGCTGTGCTCACCAGTGCCTTCTGGGATGCCGGCTCTGTTTTTTTTTTTTATTTAAAACACATCTGACTACAGAGACTTTTTGGTTTCCAGAATAAACAGAAGCTACCCTGCAAAGCTCGTGTCTCCTAATCTTGCCTAGTACCTGCCTTGTCCCAGTCAGGACTCTTTCCTCATGGGACGGAGTAGTAGCCCCTGCATTGTCAGTGTGTACGCTACCACCCTCCTCTGGCCTCACTTGATTTCCTCCCTTGGTGTATGCAGAGCAGTGGGCTGTAAAGGGAGTCGTGGGTATTCTAGTCCATGAAATAAAACCAGAGATTATGGAACAAAACTTACGTATGCGGGTGTCTGTGAAGACACTGGTTGGCTCCTCCCCTCAGGGACTGTGTAGAGGAGGGCCCTCTGGACTGATGACAACAGCCATGTCAGTTTGCACACGCAACACATTGTTAACATTTTCTGTCCTCTTGTTCTTTGCATCAAGAGGGTGAGCTCAGTACCCTTTGAAACTCTGGTGGGAGAAGCATGCCATTTATTCACAGCATGCACTAGTGCCCTGTGACTGGGAAACAAAGGGGAGTAACTTGGGGGAGATGTCTCTGTGTAGAGCAATGGTTCTCATCCTTTGTGGATGTAAGAATTACATTGCCAGTGGTTCTCAGCTCTCCAGTAATGCAAATGACTGTCATCTAAGGAGTTGGATCAGGGTCACACTTCCAGGCCCATAAGAGGGCATACAAGAAGAGCTGAATAATAGCACAAGAGCTAGATGCCTACAGTAGATAAGTAACCTGCATGAGGTAGAGGAAGTAGCTGTGTGCTGGCAAGGTCTGCGTGGGAGGACCTTCTGAGGAGGTGATGGATCACAGGGCCTTGGAGGTGGTGGGATCTCACTGAATTTTATTCCAGTGATTCCTGCTAGCTGGGAATAAGGGCTTGTGCTTTGGAACTAGACCTTGTTCACATTCTTTTTTTTTTTTTTATTAAGATATGATTGATATACACTCTTATGAAGGTTTCACATGAAAAAACAATGTGGTTACTACATTTACCATATTATCAAGTCCCCCCTATGCCCCTGCAGTCACTGTCCATCAGTGTAGTCAGATGCCACAGATCCACTATGTGCCTTCTCTGTGCTACACTGTTCTCCCCGTGATCCCCCACACCATGTGTGCTAAATATAATACCCCTCAGTCCCCTTCTCCCTTCCTTCTCACCCACCCTCCCCCACCCTTCCCCTTTGGTAACCACTAGTCCCTTCTTGGAGTCTGTGAGTCTGCTGCTATTTTGTTCCTTCAGTTTTGCTTTGCTGTTATACTCCACAAATGAGGGAAATCACTTGGCACTTGTCTTTCTCCGCCTGTCTTATTTCACTGACCATTAATACCCTCTAGCTCCATCCATGTTGTTGCAAATGGTAGATTTGTTTGTTTCTTATGGCTGAATAGTATTCCATTGTGTATGTGTACCACATCATCTTTATCCATTCATCTATTAATGGACACTTAGGTTGCTGGCTATTGTAAATAGTGCTGCAATAAACATAGGGGTGCATATGTCTTTTTGAGTCTGAGAACTTGTATTCTTTGGGTAAATTCCGAGGAGTGGAATTCCCAGGTCAAATGGTATTTCTATTTTTAGTTTTTTTGAGGAATCTCCATATTGCTTTCCACAATGGTTGAACTAGCTTACATTCCCACCAGCAGTGTAGGAGGGTTCCCCTTTCTCCGCATCCTTGCCAGCATTTGTTGTCTTTCTAATACTGGCCATCCTAACTGGTGTGAGGTGATAATTTCATTGTGGTTTTTATTTGCATTTCCCTAATAATTAGTGATGTGGAGCATCTTTTCATGTGTCTGTTCCTTTTCATGTGTTGTTAATATTCTTTAGCTCCTATGATTTGACCTTTTTTATGCTGACCTTTTAGTTCACCTGGCCTGAGTTCCTGGGCCCTACTGAGGTAAACGTGGAGGACTTTTGGGCCACAATGGAGACAGAAGTGATTGAGCAGGTGGCCTTCCCTGCTAGCATCCCTATCACCAAGTTTGATGCCTCTGTTATTGCCCCGTTCTTCCCACCACTCATGAGAGGAGCTATGGTCGTCAACACAGAGAAAGACAAAAACCTGGATGTGCAGCCAGTACCTGGTAAGGCCACCTGGTGTCTGACTAAGGTCAGGGAAGGCCCTGTGAAGAGTCTGGAACATTGTCCATGGCAAGACAGCACAAATGGCAGAGAGTGGGCTAGGCCTACCTAGAGGACTACTTCTGGAAAGATAATGACAACTGGGACATAATTCCCTAGAGATTAAAGTCATGGTACAGCGTTTTGAATAGCTGCCAGCCATATTGTATAGGACTGACCCACAGAGCCCCCCCACCCATCAGCCCTCTGGGATGTACTATACTAAAAAGTGGGAATCCTCTGAAAAATGCTGATAGTAAGGCTCCAACCCCAAAGATTCTCATTAACAGGCATAGTCAGGGTCAGGGTGTCTGCTTTTAAGCAGATCTTTCTGATGATTTTGCAGATACTCTGTATATAAATTGCAAAGCCCGGGACTTGGCTGTGGAGAGCATAGACTTCTGAAAACTTAGGTTGGATTCTCAGCAGTACCATTTAGTATCTGTGTGACCTCCACCAAATCCCTTCATTGCCCTGAGTGTCTGTTGCTTCATTTGCAAAGGGGGCATGATACTATTACCCCCTCCTGGGTTGTTGTGAAGATTAAATGAGGTAATATAGTTAAAGTGATAGCCTTCTACTTTTTTTTTTTACTACAGCTCAGTCAGAAATTGTTTCTGCATCGTGACCCAGCTTTGACACTCATATAAACATGCACTTTTCCTTACCAAGTGCAATATACTTTATTTTCTATTTTATTTCATTTAAGAAATTCTGGATATTTTATTAGTATTTAATATGTTGCAATCCACTCATTCTCAAACACTGCTTAACATTACATGCCAAGGTCCCACCTCATATTTGCTGCTTCAAAGCCCAGGAATGTTTTTTTAAGGCCTCCACATAGTCTGTTGGTTAGGCAGATTCAGGAACATAATATATAGAGAGCAGTTTGAAAGTGAGAGTTGCTGCTCTTATTTGCAGTTGTGGTAAGCGTCTGACATTTGGATTCTGAAAAACCTTAAAAGGTTAAAAGCTGGCTCATTTTGGGGTTCTTTTCAAGGGTGCTCTGCTGATACCTCACCTAGATGTTCAAGGGCAGAAACTTGTTCAAGCTGTGAGATACTTCAAATATCTTTAGAAGTCATAAGATTTGCCTTGAGTCCCCCTCTCCAGCACCCAGGGCAGTGCTCAAGGCAGAGCCTGCTTCCACTGCCTGCCATACTGTAGGCCCCTTGTTCTCACCCTGGCTCATGAGAGGACTACCTGTGACCTCTGTTGGCCAGCAGCCCTTACATTAGCACCACCATGTCTTGCAGGCAATGGCAGTGCCTTGGTGAGGCTGCTCCAGGAAGGCACCTGCCAGCTCGGGGAGATTGGCTCCTACAGTGAGGAGGAGCTGCAGCACCTGCTGAGGCAGTGTGGTGTCCCCTTCAGGGTGGAGGACTCCAAGGTGAGCACTGGGGCAGGAGAGACTGGGACTTGGGAGTAGGCTGGTGGGGGTTTTTCTGGGCAGGGGTATAAATGCCTGTAACTGGGTGCTATGTTGGCAATCCACAAGGCCTGGGAGACAGGCAGCCAAATGGTGACATGCATATGAGTCCTTTCTCTCCAGTCGGTTTCTCTACTAAAAATGGTGTGCCCGGACTCTGGCGTCAGGAATCCTGGCTCTCCTGATCACTGTGTGCAACCTCGAATAAGCTACCTTACATTTCTGAGCCTCATTTTCCCCATTTGCAAAGTGTAAATAACAAAAATACTGATCTCATGAGGTTGTTGTAAGGAAGGTAGTTTGCACAATATCTGGTTATCACCCATCCTGGCTCTTAGGAAATGGATACTCTTATATCCATAGAGAGTGTGCACATGAGTTTTATCTATATATTATTTACTTTCCTTCGGGCTAATGTACTGTTGAAAATTTTCTGCTCCATTCAAGTTCAGCTTCAAATGTTGGCTTCTCTTGGAAGTATTCCCTGCCCTGTAAAAGTAGGAAGAACCCAGGCCTCAGAGTCTGGCAGCTGACCATTTTGGCTGACTCTGTGACCTGGTCCTTTCAGGGCCTCAGGTCCCCATCTGTACCTAGAGGATGTCAGGCCAGTGAGGCCACAAGGCCCACTCTGGCCTTCGCAGATGAGTCTTCTGTTTCTGGGAATTGAAGGGAACATTCAGTGCTACGCACCACACCTGGTTCTTAGCATTTACTGCTGTTCTTTTTTATCTCATCCTTCTGCTCCAGGACCAGCTCTGCTTCTCCTTGTTGGCTCTCTATAAATCTGTACAGAATGGAGCCAGAGCTAGACAGCCCCCACCTCATCTTACAGGGGGTAAAATCTATAAGATGTGCCCCCATCAGGTAAGAGGCTGATAGGGAGGAGCAGGAGTAAGTTTCTTCGGGTCAGATCGCCTGCACAGAGGATCTGACGGACCCAGGTCATCCTGTGGGAGCTGGCACTCAGTCACTGGGCAGCTGTGGCTTAGGTGCAACCGTTTGAGCTAGGCAGAGAGCCTGAGTCAGCATCAGTGAGCACTTCCTAAGTACCTTACCAGGTGCTGGCCTCTCCCTAGCTGTTGAGGCTACAGAGGTGAGCAGTGAAGCTGTCATTCCTCCCTCGTGGACCTCATCTTGATGGGGATCTAAAGTCACCACGGCTATGGCAGTAGCTCTGAAGGAACTAGACAAGTCCTGAGGTAGAAAGTAACACAGAGGGACCTGCTTCCCATGGGCCTGCCAGCCAAGGCCGCGAGACCCAGTGATGAGCTAGGGAAGGAATATGCCAACAGAGGGAAGGTGACCATGAAGTCTTAAGAAGGAAAGCCTGGGAGCCAAGAGGAGGAGGGGAGAGGGGTCACCAGCGGGTGCATTGAATGGAGCTTTGCAGGCTGTGGTAACAGTTTGGATTCCTGCTAGAGTGATGAGGGACCCATTGCACAGTTTTGAATGGGAAATGGGGTGGTCATGGTCTCATTTTGGTTTTAAGACATGGTCTGTGGAGAGAGTGGACAGGATAAGCACCAGGTAGCTCGTACACCATGTGATAGAGTAGAGCCAGGCATATACTGGTATAGAAAATCCCCTGAACCAGTACCAAATGGGAAAGAGAGGGTTTAGCAGAGCCACCAGTTCACTGAGGTGTGTGCTTGGGCAGGGCGATGAGTTGTCAAGAGAATGGGTTCTCAGCTCCTTTGACAAAAGTCTGTCTGAGGGCGATGCTCACTGCTTTATCCTGGAGATGAGAGCCTGCTTGCAGGGTTGTGTGCATGCGAATGCGGAGCCGTCAGAAGTACTTGACAGCACAGGGGACGGAGAGCTGTAGATCTCAGGGCTGAGGATGGGGAGGCTGTTCTTGGAGGCGATAGCCAGGACTGGTGGGTGAAGGCAGGGAGGCAGAGGCATCATATGCAGAGCTGCCCAGCAGTGGAGTGGCGCTCAGGGGCCCTGCCAGTGGAGGTGCTTACTAGCCTACTTCAGGGGTTCCCATCTGGATGGGGGGAAGCTGCTCAAACATACTGATGTTTAGATCTCACGCCTTGAGGCTTATTTGCATTTGGTATGAGGCCCAGGAACCTCTAATTTTTTTTTTTGGTATCATTGATCTACAATTACATGAGGAACATTATGTTTACTGGAGTCCCTCCTTCACCAAGTCCCCCCCACATACCCCATTAGTCACTGTCCATCAGCATAGTGAGATGCTGTAGAATCACTACTTGTCTTCTCTGTTTTGCACAGCCCTCCCTGTGCCCCCCCCACATTATACGTGCTAATCGTAAGGCCCCCTTTCTTCTCCCCCCCCTTCTCCCTCCCTTCCCATCCATCCTCCCCAGTCCCTTTCCCTTTGGTAACTGTTAGTCCTTTCTTGGGTTCTGTGATTCTGCTGCTGTTTTGAGGAACCTCTATTTTTAACCACATCTTAACTGCTAGTGCTGTGCAGCCAGGAGTGGGAGCCCGGGACTGGATGGTGTTTGGGAGGGCGAAATGGAGGGTGATTTGGAACAAATGCCCAGGGGGCATTTCACCCTCAGTCAAGGACCAGATACTCCCAACTCTTCTCAGGAGAGCTGGGATGAGCTGGTAACTTCATTTAGGGACATAAGTAGGAGGGTAGTAGAATGTCATGGGCTTTGGCAGGAGGACTTTCACTTCAGTCATGAAATCAGATTGTCATCTTCCTGGGAAGAAGCGGGTGAGGCCTCAGCACTGCCTGCAGCTTGGCCTCTCACCCCTGTGCTCTGCCCCGCCTCCCCCACTGCAGGTGGTCTGTGGCTCCAAGTACCTCGTGCGGGGCGAGAGTGCCCGGGACCACGTGGATCTGCTTGTCTCTTCACGCCATTGGCCTCCTGTCTATGTGGTAGACATGGCCACACCAGTGGCCCTCTGTGCTGACCTCTGCTACCCAGAGCTCACTGACCAGATGTGGGGAAGAAACCAGGGCTGTTTCTCTAGCCCCATGGAGCCGCCCATGGTGAGTTTCCTTCTGAGGAACTAGAATACATCCTGTGGGCTGACCACATTTCACCCACTGGTTCTTCGGAAAGGCCTTCTGGGAACAATCACCAGCATCTTTTTCCTTCATCAACAATTTGTCTTCAGGCTCTGGAACCAGCATTTACTCCACACCTTTTTAGTGACCAACCCGTGTGTGTGTGTAAGGCCACAGCATGTCACTTAGTGTGCCCAGGATGTCCCAGATACAAGTACCTCAGGGTCAGAGGGTCACCCTCCAGATAAGCCTAGAAAATTGCCATCTTTGAGAGACATTGTATACACTGACTTACTAACAGTCCAGATCTACCCTGTCTTGGATTTGCCCATTAATAGACTGCATGGTATGCCTGTTGTAATCTAAAGGCACAGCTTAGAAAACACTGACATTACCCCAGTCTCTCCTTTTATTAAAAGCCCCAGAGTGGAAAATGAACTTGTCCAGTCAGGTAGTCCATCTGGCTCTGGAGGTGACCACTGTCACTACCCCTGTTCTCACAGGAGGACATGGAAGCACAGAGGAGGAGGAGGGGGACTTGCCCCAGGAGAGATGATCTGTGGTGAAATGAGGGTTTAATGAAACAGGGCTGACCCACAGCCTTCACTCACCCACCACACAGGTGCTACCTTGGTCATTCCCTCATGTCAAAGTGGTTTCTTATCTCTGCCCTAGAGCATGTCCTGCCCGGAACTCCTGGACCAGCATTATGCCGTGGACATGACAGAGGCTGTGCACTCTTTCCAGCACCCGGTCACCAAGACTGCCACACGGCGCATTGTCCATGCAGGCACACAGCCCAGTGCTGGTGACCCCAGTGCTGGGCACCACTCCTTGGCCCTGTGCCCTGAGTTGGCACCCTATGCAACCATCCTGGCCTCCATTGCAGACAGCAAACCGAACAGCGTCCGCCAGCAGCCCATTTCCTTTGACAATGCCACCCACTATTACCTCTACAATCGCCTCATGGACTTCCTCACCAGCCGCGAGATTGTCAACCAGCAGATCCACGACATTGTGCAGAGCTGCCAGCCTGGAGAGGTGGTCATCCGCGACACTCTCTACCGCCTTGGGGTTGCTCAGATCAAGACAGAGGCAGAGGAGGAGGGTGAGGAGGAGGAGGTGGCCGCAGTGGCAGAATAAACCTGGCTCTTGTACAGGGACTGCACTGTCTCAAGCCATAGTGAGGCCCTTCCCTGGGGCGGATTCATCCAGGGGACAGGTGGGAGCCTTCGCCTGTAGAGGTGGGAAGGCCTCTGATGCTGGGACTTACCAAAGAGCTTCCATTTCCTGAGCACAGGGGCCCCAGGGCCCTTGGTTTTCAACCTCCTCGGGTCAGGAGAGACACCAGGACACTCTTAATAGCCCTGAGAAAGCACGTGGGGGATGTGTGTTTAACAAAGGGAAAGGGAGGCTGAGGGAAGACTGGTAGCTGGTGGTATCCCTGGGGTCTGCTGCAGGTGAGTGTTGAGGTCCTAGGGTAGGCTACAGTGGAGCTGGCACTAGGTGGGAAGGCCACTGAGGTGTCTCTTCCCACCCATGAAGAATGATGGATGTCTCAACCCCCATAGCCGCCCAAGTTCTTAGCCTATTGCCTTTGACTCAGGGCCTTAGGGGCCTCATTAACTCTAGGTGTCCCTTTGGGCTCTTGGTTGTCTCAGAGGAGGAATGCATTTCCCTCCTGCTCTTCCTGCACCCACATCTGGGGAAAGCTGAGGAGGGAGAAATAGCTGCAGCTCTCTTCCAGGACTGCTTCTCTGCCCTGAGCTTTGAGGAAGAGGACCCCCTTCCTCCTTTCCCTGGCCACTGCTGCTGCATTCTACATCCTCTCTGGGCCCTGGACCCTCCCCACAGAGGGGATGTGGCCCAGGGGCATGACGTAACCTGGCAGCAGTAGGAAAAACTCCCTTCTGTGAAGGGGAAGCAGACTGGGCCATAATGACACAGCAGGACTGGCTCGAGTGCCCAAGGTTTGCTTAGGGCCCAGGAATTGGCCATGTGTTACTTAATTTATTGAGAGGAGTGGAGTAGGTGGCTTTTTTCCCCTCCCTCTTCCCCCAACAAAAATAAAATTTATTAAATTATCTGGTTTTGATGAAGCAAGAGTCAATTCTATGCTCATTGTGTAGGGCACAGTGTCGTTGAACTTGAGGTTCTGGGCTGGTCACTTGATGTGAAGGGGGATGGAAGGAGGTCCCAGGGCATCCACAGGCCCTCGTGTGGCGCAGAGAACCATAGCTGGCTGTGTTAATGTTAGTTTAATGACAGAGACATCCCACAGTCTGTTAGTTATAATTAGGCAACCTGGGGGAGTGTGTGCTGCTTTCTTGGTGTGACCAGCCACACGGGTGCCCTATCTTCCAGCTCAGAATGATGAAGGGCTAGGCAGACACCCTGAACTTTTAGCTTCCACCTGGCTCATTATAGCAGTACCAGATCCAGGGTGGGTGGCACTGTGGAGAGAAGGCTAGAGGGCAGAGGCTAAGAGATACAATTAGATTCTTACAAGGAGCCACCCTGTTCAGAAGGGCTTGAGCCGGGGTGGCCTCTGAGCACTTGTCTGGTCTTGTGCTTCACTTGGTTAGAAAGGGTGTTCTTTTCCTAAGGCCCAAGAAGCCTCGTTTTCTCAATGTTAGGGCAGCTCCAGGGAACTTCGTAGTCACAAAACCAGCCCATTTCCAGTCACAAAACCAGACACGAGGGGAGTGGGGAAGGTTAAGAGTGAGCTGGGGCTTCTACTGGTTGGCATAGCATTGAGAACAGTGGGCAGGGGCTCAGCCTCAGCCTCAGTCCCTGACTGGCAGTGATGGCCCAGGCTCTGGAAACAGTCCTCTCTGACCTCCCATGGATTACACATTCCTGAGTTGTAGACCTGGGCCAGGCTGTTGAGTGAAACAATGGAGGGTAGAGTCTGTTCTCCCCATGGTGCCCCTTCCATAAAGGAGCGGAAGCTCGGAGGAGGGGGCAGGCAGTGGTTCACAGTTGTCACCTCCTCAGCAAAACTGGTAGTTGTTGGGCTGCAGCAGGGGCTGGGCTGCATCTGCCTGCTCACAGCAGGCCAGCTGATTGCTGGAGCTCTCCTCCCCCGGCTCACTGCTACTGCTGCTCCTGCTGGGCAGGTTGGTGTAGGCCTGAGGGCAGGAGAAGGCGAGCAGGTCAGTCCTGATTGCTGGGGTGCAGCTTGCCCTGCCTTAGCCGTCTGGAGCCGGCCCCACTCACCCTCTCTCTCCTGCCCACGTGGGCCTGCTCCTGAAGAAGGGAGCAGATCTGCTGGAAGGTGGGTCTGCGGGTAGGCTCCAGGGCCCAGCAGGCCTGCATGATGCCATATCTGAGACAGGAGAGAAACTCCCCATTGGTCTGGGATCCACACACACGTCCACATCCTAAAGAGTCCTGCCCAGCAGAGGTCCCAAAACCTAGTCAAAAGTGAGCTTCACCCAAGACCTGTGCTAAGTCCTTGACATGTGTGATTTCGTTTAATCTTCCCAGTAATCCTTGGAGAAAGGTATTTTCATCACACCCATTTTGACAACTGAGACAAGAAAAAGCTCAGAGATGCTATCTCACCCAAGCTCCTAGAACTGAGAAGGGGCACTCTTGCTGCCTGCAGGTAGGTTTGAGAGGTGGGCTGAGAGAAGAATGGCTGGTTGGCTGTAGCAAGAGACTAAAGTGGCAGGTCGGCTGAGGGGTGTGCCACAGCTGGGTGTGTCCACCTTGGCAGTGAGTGCCTGGATGGGTCCCGAGGGCAGCTATGTTGAGAGAGTGACTGGGAAGAGATGCAGTGGGTGAGTTCATGGCCAGCTGGCCCCTTCAAAGGTTGCGAGGGCAGGGAACCAGTGAGAGGCAGTAGTAAGGTGGTCAGGAGGCTATGGTGGCTTGCTTGGCTGCACTAAATGAAAAGCTGGCCAGCACCTCCACCAGGACAGAGAAGGAATGAGAGGAGCATTCCTCAAGGTCATCATAACAGTCCAAGTTAAAAACCTATCATCTGAGTCAGGACCAGCCCCAGTTAAGAGCACTCAGCTTCGAGAACATCCCCCATGACACCTGGGGAACCAGGGGAACCCTGAACTTGGCAAAAGGGGCTTGTTTTCATCCTCCATAGAAGAGAGGAAACCTGGCCCTGGAACATTGTGGACAGAAGGAGTAGGACCATATGCCTTTCCACCCCTTTCAACCAAAGGTGTCCTCCTTCCTCCCTAGGGTCCTTCACTTACATGTTCTTTGGGGCAAACACAGGCTGGGCCATTTGGTATCCATCCTTTACCAGTTTATAGAATTTGCTGTTCACCAGGATGCCAGGGTACGGGTTCAGCCCTGCGGAGGTCAAGATCATGTAAGAGATCACACTCGGTGTTCACCTTCCCCTTTCCCTGCGCCCACACATCTCAGTGAGGCTGGATGCGAAGGGCCCTTCCTGAACTACGATAAAGGAACTGCGAAGGGCCTATTACCTAGGCCTCATCACACCATGCAGAGAATTCCAGCACAGGCTTTGGAGTAGTTAACAGGAGTGCATGGAAAGCCTAAGCCCAAGTCCCTGTGCCTAGCGCTTCAGAAAGGAGCCACGCTTCAAGGATATGCATGTTTCAGACGATGAGGGGCCAACAACACAGTAGGAAGCTGCAACTATGCAAGCTCGCACATGAGGGAACAGCCCAGAAGGAATGCCTTTCGGGGTGACGGTCTGCCCAACCCACACAAGCTGCAAGAACACCCGACTTTAAGATGCTTTGTCCACCCCTTCACTCACACTAGCCCTTGTTCTGCCATCAAGCAGCCTTGACTAGCATCCTCCACAAGGTGTAGGATACCAGTTCACCAAACACGAATCAACCCCAGACTGAGCCTGCCCTGGTCCAACAGCTCACCGAGTGAGAAGATCTCCCAGAGGAGGATGCCGTAGGACCAGACATCACTCTGAACCGTGTAGATACAGTCGAAGATGCTCTCTGGAGCCATCCACTTCACAGGGAGGCGGGCCTGGCACAGCAGACTCCAGTCACATTGGACCCTGTCTCACCATCCCCTCCCCAGCCTGGCCCATGCTTCCCGCTACTCACATTGCCCTTGACGATGTAGTTGGAGTCATTCATGATGTCCCTAGCCAGCCCAAAGTCCCCAATCTTGGCCACACGTCCACTGGTCAGCAGCACGTTCCGGGCTGCCACATCCCGATGGATGCACTAAGCGAAAGCACTGCAGGGTTAGTCTTGTGAGGCCCCTCCCTTCCTGAGCCCAAGGTGCAGGATGAGCAGCCCAGGCCCCAGGAGGCCTTGGGTCCCCTTTGAAGGAGTGGGCATCCATTGGTCATGTACGGCTTCTGCCCCTACCTTCTACCAGGACCCGTGTCTGAGAAAATTTAATGTGGTCAGGCAGTGCAGCTTTTAGAAACCACCATTACTGTGGCTCTCTGGCCCTGAGCAGCAGGAGCTGACTTAGAACCTGCTGCCCTGCCTGGGCTCAGAAACAATGATCCCTCGTGCTGGGAGCAGCCTCTGGCCCACAGCAGTCACTAATAATAGCAGCTGCCACCTTCAGGGCCTTCCTGTGCCTGGCCCTTCCCTAGGCATCTGTACCCATAATTGTTCTGCTCTAAAATACCCTGCATTTGTGCTCATTTTTATAGGTGTAGAAACTGAGGCTCAGAGAAATTCAGTAGTTGCTCAAAGTCACACAGCAAGTGGCAGAGCCAGCAGTCAAACCCTGGACCCCTCAAGTGCTTTAAGGAGGATGATCATAGCTCCCACTGTCTGGGTTGAGTATTGTACACACAGTTCATACCCAATAGCAATTCAGGGAGGTTCTGTTATCCCCACGAGACTGTGCTTTGTGAGGGGACACAACAGTTGTCTCATTCACACTACTGAATAAAAAGGAATAAAGCCTATTTTGGAAATGGGTCCTCCTAAGCCTGCTGTGCACCGGGAAACAGGCTCCTCTCGGGCTGGGGCTTGCTCCCTTCTGGGAACTCTCCAGACACAGCTTTCTCCCTCCACTCTACCCCTACAAGCACTTCAAGGCAGCAAAATGTGTGGCCACCGCTTGCTTGCTCTCTGGCCCTCTGACTCCCCCTCACCCTCCTCACCCTCCTCACCCTCCCCATGGGCTTCCCTCTCCTCCCCTTTGTTCTCACCATCCGGCCTAACAGGAGTTCAGCTGCCCCCACCTCCCTGGGTAACCACATGCCAGGACCTGTTCCCAACTCACATTCTTGGAAGCCAGGAAGGCCATGCCCTGTGCCACCTGGCTCGAGAACTGGAGCAGGTCACACAGCTCCAGCAGCCGCCCCTCCTTGTCTGGGTCTGGTGTGGGGAGAGGTATTAGGGCAGCCCCACCACATGCCTGCCGCTCCCTGCCCGGGATCCAGCAGCCCCTCTCCTCCCCAACCCTGGTACCTCCTCACCTTGTTCAGAGTAGGAGTCGTTGGAGGAGGAAGTGGAGACAGGCCTCATCTCCACATAGGTGTCCACACCCTGGCTAGAGAAGCCACTGTCCCTGCAGAAAAGAGAGGGCCAGGGGCAGGTGGGTCCCATCACTGCATTGCCCAGCTCAGGCTTTGGCCTCCAGCTGCCCCATGGCCTCTCCCAGTCACTTAGCAGAGAAGGGCAGGGACCTTGGGGTCAACTGGAACAACCTTTCTGACAAGGAACCTCCTGCCATCTGAGTGATCATTGATCTCTGGCCATTCAGGGAGGTAGTTAAACCTGTTCTGTCTTTGGGCAGCTCTGCCTGTTGGTAAATTCTTCATTGTTTCTAATGCCAATCTGCCCCTGGGATTTTCTCCCTCCTGGTCCTCGCTTTACCCACAGGGACCACGGAAAAGTGGGCTCTCTTTTCCCCTAACAGCTCTGCAGGGACTTGAGCATATTCTAGGGCCCCTTCTTTGAGCTCACTCCATTGAGACAGTGGCTCTCACCCCTGGCTTCACTTTAAGATCACCTGGGGAGCTTTTGACGCTCTGCAGGCCCAGACCATCTCCAAAACAATACGGGCAAAGCCCAGTCATTTGCACTTGTAAATCTCTCCAGGCAATTCCAGTGTGCAGCCTGAGCTGCGGCCCACTGGTCTAGAATAGTGCTTCTCAAACTAATTCAAGTGCATGTGAATCACCTGGGGAATCTTATTTAAATGCAAATTATGATTCAGCAGGTCTCCTTGGACCTGAGATTGTGCTTTTCTACAGCTCTCAGGTGATTCCTATGAGCCCATGCTTTGGGTAGGAGGTAAATTTGAGAAACACTGCTCTAGACTGAGTAGCCATACTGCTAATATTTCAAGCAGTTATGATTTCTGCATCTCTCGCTGTACTGTTCCCTCTGCAATAGGGAAGTTTACTTGACAATGTCCATACTTGAGTGTTTCCAGAAAGAGCACCATCTTATTTACGGTCTGACCTTGACAAAACCATCCCTTCCCTTGGTCTAGAAACTATACTTCTATTAATGTAGTCTGGGATCCCATTGGCAGGATTGGTTCACAGGCCATTTGCCCTTAAAATCACCCCATTCCATGAATTGCTTCTCCACCTGCAGATCTGAAGATGGAAGCTCATACTTTGGTTCTCATTTTGATCTGATCTGGCCTGAGGTTCTAGCCTGCAGAGGCCCAGTATGAGATGCACTCTCAGAGGTCTTGTCAGAGAATTGGAAGAGGAAGCGGATCCTGTCAGGCCCCATATTCAAGGACACTGGATGGAGCGAAATGGCCTCCTTCCTCTTTTGCCTCCTCAGGCTTGGCAGTTGGCTAGGGCGGGGAACCAGTATGCATCCTTCTTGTTCTGATCCTGTCCCAGCCCCCAGCATCCTGGCTTGGAGGCCCCCACAGGTTCCAAGACCAAGTCTTCCAGGAGGGCAGTGTGGCTCAGGTGAGTACTGGACCAGGAGTCAGGAGAGCAGAATTCTAGCCCAGGCTCCACCTCTGCCCCGACGGATGTGTGATGGGAAACTGGCCACTTCCTCTCTGGTTCCCCATGTGGCTCTGTCCATCTGCCTCTGGGTGGCTTCCAGCAATCACAGCATTACAGAATAACTACTGAGCAGAAAAGACCTTGAGAGGTTTGATCTGTGATGGCTTTCCTGGGGAAACAGGCTGGAGTAGACCCGGGGCCTGGCCGCAGTCATGCTGCTTTGACCCTTCTTACCCAACAACCAACACACTGTCCCCACCTTTGTGCTGCTGGGGACAAAGAGTGCTCTGTAGCCCCCAACAGCATGAACCCTGGGAGAAACAGGGTGATTATCCCCAAGAGCTGCCCATCTCTAGCTCGGACCCCAAACAAATCACGGTTGAGCTTTACATACATTAAAGTGATGATTTCATTAATGCCTGTCTTTACTAGACTATGAGCTGCCTGTATTTGCCCTCGATACTCCTAGAACATAGTAAGTGCTCAATATTTCTTGGATGATGGGAATAGGAAGTAGTAAAACTGAGTTCCCCATATAACTTGGGGTGGCTACTCCCCATGGCACAGATGGGAGTGTGAGAGTCGCACAGCTACCCAACCTTAGCTGGCTTTGGGGACACCTGGGGGGCCCACCTCCCAGTCCTGGCCCACTTTTTGCCTTGCAAGGGTACTACCTGTGGACGTATTTCTTCTCCGGGTGGATGTTCTTGTAGCCGGTGCCCACCTCAGGGTCCTGGCTGGGACTCAGGCTGGGCTCCAGCATGGCCTCAGCCTGCCTTCGCAGAAAGTTGAGTAGGTCGCCATAGCAACAGTACTCAGTGATGACCAGGACAGGGCCTAGAGCAGCCAGGAGAGTAAGGTGAGTGTAGCCCTTACCCCATTCCCCCAACAGGAACAGGAACATGGGGGCAGGGGCCGCGAGGCACCCTGGACTGGGACTCGGGACCACATTCTAGACCATCTGTGAGCAGCATTCTCTGCTTTCTATGGCTCAGTAACCCTTCTGTCTAAAGAAGAGGAATCTCAAAAAAACTGTAGCCAAAGAGTGTTTTTTCCAAAGTAAGTCTGGTAGTTCCATAGAGGTCAAAGCTTTAATAGAAGAGAATGGGATGGACTGGAAGTCCAACAGGCTCTGGGGCTCATCTGTGGACCCTGCAGTGAGTGTACAGTTGTCTTTGGGTGGGGGCTTCTTAAAAGGTAGATTTGGGGGCTTCAGACCCACAGAATCAGATCCCCTAGAGCAATGCCCAGGAATCTGCACTCTTATTTCCTTCTCTGTGTGACTCTTGATGCCCACCGATGTCTGAAAACCACTTCTCAGAGCTCACAGAACTGTCTATCATCTGTAAGCAGCTTCTGACCAGCCCAGCATCTGGCCTAGGAATTTAAGGGATTCTACCTTCACTTGGAGAAGATGGGAAGGGTAAGATGGAGGGAGGTGACCCTAGGGCCCTCAGACACCCAAGAGGCTCCAGAAGCATGGGCCTCTGTGCCTGACAGGGCCCCTCACCTCCGTGGGTGCAGGCTCCCAGCAGGTTGACAATGTTCTCATGCTGGCCCAAGTGACTCATGATCTTCAGTTCTGACATGAGGGCCTCCTTCTCATCAGCGTGGGCCGTGGCTGGAAGGTGGGGCCATAGGTCCCCCAGATGGAGAGGGCGGGACATGGAGAGCCACACAGGAAGCACCCAGGGGAGTAAGCAGGGGGCACCCCAAAGCGATCAAAGGCCAAAAGAAGGAGAAGGAGAAATGCAGACACATAGATGGGGGTCAGGGGAAGAGAGAGGAGAGATGGCTTATAACTAAGCTGGTCTTGGGTGGCAGGAAGCCAAGCTGTGGCCAGGCTGTGACCCAGGCTGGCCTCTGAGCACCCTTCCTCCTTGGGGCTCAGTCAGAAGCCCCCCACACCCAGGAGTTAGAGGGAGCGGAGAGGTCACAAAGGAAGCCAAGAGTCTTTACCCCAATCCCAGGTTCTGTCCCCCAGTCTCTGACAGGCGGAAAAGGTGAGTGATGCCTCTTGTGACAGGGTAGGCCCTCCACTAGTGCACACCACCTCCCACCTGTCCCACAAATGCCCCACGGCCTTCTCCTCACACTTCAGCATCTTCACAGCCACCTTCAAGACAGCATCTTCCTTGCCCAGACCAAAGGCTGTGGCCTCTACCACCTTCCCAAAGGCGCCGGCTCCAAGGGTCTTTCCTGCCACACACACACAGGCTCCTTAGATCCCAGGGCACCAGAGAGCCCACCCTCTGAGGGCCCACAGGCTCCCTGCAGCCCTTGCCAGCCCTGTGGTGGGAGGGCAAGGTGGGTGCTGCAATCCCATCTCACCAAACTGCAGGTTGTTTCGGGGGAACTCCCACTTCTCATTGTAGGGCAGCTGGGTGGGGTCGATGAAGGTGTAATTGTTGCCCTCATAGCTCTCAATGATCTTCCAGCGTACCTGGTATTTGGGCTTCTGCAGAGGGAGAGAGAAAGTGTGTCAGCTGGGCCTGGCAGGTGGGTCTCAGATCTCACCCACAACCCCTAGAGTAGGGGGTGTGGGCAGTCCTGTGACATGGCTGGAGGAGGCAGGCTGTGGCTCTAGATGTGGTGAGAGAGGCCATGCCACTTCATACCCATGGCCCTGAGATCCCTGTGTCTGCTTAGCTTAGCCTCACAGTGTCCCTTCTCCGAGCCTCAGTTACCCTATCAGTCTAGTGGAAGCCTTGGACAGGATCACCTCTGGGGGCCTTGATAGCTCTGATAATTTGGTAATTCCTGAGCCAGAAAGGAGGGTGGAACCTGAGACCCATTCATCCATCCTCCTATCCAAATATTATTTGTTTTTATCTTTAATTGTGGTAAGATACATGTAACATAAAATTTACCATCTCAGCCATTTCTGAGTGTACCATTCAGTAGTGTTAAGTGCATTTACATTGCTGTGTAACCATCTCCAGAACTCTTTTCATCTTGAAAAACTGAAACTCCATACTCATAAATGACTTCTACATTCCCCAGCCCCAAGCCACTAGCTCCTGAATCCAACTGCTCTGGGTGCCTCATTTAATTGAGATCATGCACTAATTGTCCTTTCATGACTGGCTTCTTTTCATTTAGTATAATGTCTTCAGGGTTCATCCATGTTGTAGCATGTGTCAGAATTTCCTTCCTTTTCAAGGCTGAATAATATTCCAATCCACATATTTCACTGAGCACCTATTTGTGCCAGGCACATTAATTCGGGGATGAACAAGACAAAGCCCTGCTTCCGTGGAGTCTACATTTTAGTGGCTGAGATATTCAACTCAAACAAATACATATGCAGGGAATTTTCAAATAGTGCCATGAAGAAACTAAAGCAGGGAAATGGGCTAGAGAGTGATGGATACAACTGAAGGTAAGTCAGGGAAGGACCCTGAGGAGAACAGAGGGAGGCAGCCATCTGGTCACCTGAGGGGGCACTTTGCAGGCACAGTGAGCAGCAGGTAGAGAGGCCTGGAGGCAGGAAAGGTCCCAGCAAGTTTGTCAGACTGGAAGTTGCTCCTGTGGCTTGAGGGGTGTGGGGGAGGTTCAGAGACAGGGAGATCGTGAAGGCTGTGGTAAGTGAGTAGATTCCTTCCTAACTGCAGTACAAGCCCTTACATCTTGATGCAGGTGAGTGACACAGCTGACTGTGCATTGGTAAACTTGGGAGAAAGAGAGGGGGTCTGTGGGGAAGAGGGGCCCTGCCCACAAGGCAGGTGAATGCCCCGAGGACCTGGGCTCCCTCTCAGGCTTTCCATGCTGTTTGGGAGCAGCCGGCAGGGACAAGTGATCTGGGGAAGCGAGGAGGAGAAGCAGCTGCCTCTCTGTTTCCTGCCCACGGTGGCAGCTGCCCCGGGGCATCAGGCCAGGGGGTGCCTGTGAAGTGCTGATGGAAGACAGAGTTTAGGTGGAAAGGAAGCTGGGCCTGGGTGCTGGAGGACACTGAGGCCCTGGGTCAGCAGTCCAGCTCTCTTTCCGGTCAGCCCTTGGGACAGGGACCAACTGGGCTTTGCTTAGCAGCTGGGCTCCTTCATGGAGCACCCAGCTCTGAGGAGCTAAGGGGGGTGTGAGTGGGTGGAGGACTGGGGAGGAGGGCAACCTGGGGCTGCGAGCCTTGCTGGTTAAAAGACTGGTTATTATGACTCCAGGTAGCTGTGGGGAAGAGCTTCCAGATGGTAGTGTAAGAGAAAAGACTGCAGTTAGACCCAAGAAAGAACTTCCAGGTGCTGATTCAGAAGGGAGTCTACAGGTAAACTTAAGAAAGTATGTGTTATGGCTTGGGAGGAAAGTTTGAAATGGGACAGGAGGAGGAACTTTCTGAGTCTCAGAGGATTCAAACCCTGTGCATGGGTGCCTTCCCAACCCAAAAGACAGAGACAGAGTCAGGAGGGGATTCTCTGACTGCTCCAGGCCACTTCCATCTCCAGGAACCTCTGTGGCTAAGGCTGTTTCTTGTCCTCACCACTTCTTCCTCTGGCCCTGCAGCTGGGCCTGAGTCAGCCCCCTGCCCCAGGCCATGCAGGGGGTAGTGAGGAAAGGGAGCAGATCAAAGGAGCAGGACATTGGCTGGCTGGGATCTCTAAGTCCCAGACTGTCTGCAGGAGGGGCAGCTGTCTCTCCCCTGCCTCAGGCACCCCTGCCCCAATTCTTGGGAGGTAGCCACGGACCAGAACACTGCCTCTGCCCGCCCTGGAGAGGGCTCCTGTGTGGCTTCTTGGAGTTTCTACCCAAACGGTCCTCTCCTAAAGCAGAGCTCTTCCAGGGAGGTCAAGCTGGGCATTTAATGATCTAGTAGTAGTTGTATGATAGCAGCGAGTCCTCCTTGAGCACACCCATGCCTGGGAATTTAGCAGATGCATGGGTGAGCAGGGAACTTACCCCACACTCAGTGTATGCATGTCATTCATTGCACACAACAGGCCCAGGCCCACCTGCAACTTCCCCTTGGCAATAGAGGTGAGCAGGGAGACATCACTCAACCCTCCTCATCTTAAGTCTGCTAGTTCTGGGAGGATGGATATTCTTGAGGGAAGGTGCCAGAATCCCAGCCTTTGCTCCTCCCTGCCTCATCCTTTCCTCTCTGCATCCCTCCTCTTTCCAGTCTGCTAACTTCTGCCCTTTTCTCTCCCCCCTCGGCCTTCCCTGTGGTCTCTTTGGGGGCCAGAAAGACAATGACTCAGCCCTGAGGCAGAAACAACCCTTCCCTCAGTGGGCCACCCCTCACCCCAGGCGTGGGCACTGAGGACCAGCCAGGTTGAGTCCCCAGTGAAGTGGCAAATCTCAGAACCCCATGGGTAAAGCAGAGAATTGGACAGAGTGCATTGAGGCAGGGGCATAACCATCTTGGCCCCTCAAGGACTTGTCCCAAAGGATACCCTCCTTCTCTTAGCTTTGGGTGGGTTCAGGACAGTTGAATTTCCTGTATGGGAAACAAGGTGACTGGGAGTACATGTTCCAAAAATGATCCCACAGAGAGAGGGTAAGACGTCCCCAAACCACTGCTGTGTAAGGGGGCTGGGCATTCTGAGGTAGAAAGGGCTGGTCGGGGAACTGGGCTCTTCTCTGGAATCTGCAGAGCTGTCCTGGGCAGAGAAAGCAGCTCTGCAGGGCACTGGGAGGCAGTTTTCAGCTCCATATAAGGAAGAACTTTGCAACAAAGCTGCCCAGAGAGGGAATGGGCAGCCACAAGAGTGAGGTAGGTCCTGTCCCTAGAGGTAGGCCAGCAGGGCCCAACAGGCATGTTGGCTGTGTAGTCAGTTGGGAGATGCCCAGCGTTGGACCTCCTCAAATCCCACAGTGGGTGGGCTGACACGGGTTCCCCAGTTAACTTCCTTCTGGGATGAGGGTGTGCAGCTTCCCTGCTGAGCGCTCTGTGCCCAGAACCCTGCTGAGTCTGTCTGCGTTATGTCATTGGATGCTCACAGCAACCCGGTGGGGTGACTGCCATTACTAACATTTCACAGAAGGAGAAACAAGGGCTTGAACAAGGCTTAGAAATGAACTTCCCATCCAACCTCCAACCTCGGGCTCATAAACTGGACCACCAGTAGGCTCTTAGAATGTCAGAGGAGGGCTAAGTTACCAGTCTCCTGGTACACGTGGGGAAACTGAGGACCAGAGAGGGCAGTGTGAGTCAGCCAAGGTAACAGGGCAAAACAGTGGCAGAGCAGGACCCAGACCCCCAAAGTCTTGATCTGGGCCTGTGGTTTCTTGCAGGGGGCAGGGGTTGCACTTGGAGCCGGCTCTTCATGCCACGTGCTGACATGAGCATGGACAGCTGATTCCATGGGCCCCTGGGGGTCCCCCCACATCCCATCTGCCCCGTCTACTCTGGTCTTCTCATACTCGAACCCCCAAGGCAAGGTGTAGAGAAGAAAAGGCAGCCAAGGGGGCCTACCAGGTGGGTCAACTACCGCTGAATCTTTGCTCCCTTGTTCAAACCCACTGATGGTCCTGAGCCCACAGCATGGGCCTCAGCCTCTAGGACCCCAGCATTTCCCCACCTGCCTCCTCTCCCAAGCACTCACCTTGGTTTCCCCCGTGCTTCAGCAATACCTTCCCCTGAGTCTCTTCTCCCCTTTAAGCCCCATCCTCCAAGGCGTGTCCCACCCACGGCAATCCGCCTTCTCCAAGCAGACTTCATTCCCCACCAGTACAAGAGATCTCTCCACCCCTGGCCTCCCTCAGCCTCTGGCCTGGCCCTTTGGGTGTCTGATTACACTGGACGTCCTCTTTGCTGCAGGGAGGCAGCTGGGCCAGGTGGTGGAGGCTGCAGGCCCCACTTATGAGAGGCCCCTGGAACCCTGAGTCCGATTTTTTGCCATAATGGAGCCTCAGTTTCCTTATTGTAAAATGCTGGCTGATAGAATCTCTGAGTCTGGTTTGCCATGAGAGTAAAATAAGATGATTCAATGTTATACATAATTGTTAAAATTACAGCTTTTTAAAAAACAGCCTCTGCCATTGACCAGCTGTACATCAAGGCAACTTGTCTCAAGCTCTCAGAACTTTAGCTTCTGACTCTGTAAAATGGGGTTAGTGATATATCTACATGCCATGGCTGTCGTGGGCATTAAACGAGAGGATATAGGTAACACGCTTCATAAAAATGTCCCTAAAATCGCTGCTGCTGATTGAGTATACAGAGTGACAGGCTATACACTGACTATCAACATGTAATAAGTGGCAGCTTAGATTAATAACAATATTACACAAGGAGGAGGAGGAGGAGGAGGATCAGGCCTTCCTTCCCCACTAGACCACCAGCCCCCTGATGGGGGGAACACAGGCCTGGCCCTTTGATGGCCTCTGTGTGTGCCTGGAAGCCCCGGCTGGGACAGGATCCCGTGTTCACGCTCTCTAGAGCCCTATTCCTCACCCTGTATCATTTTTTGCTCTGTAATCCATGCCCTCGCTTTCCTGGTTATTTGATTAGTGACCATCTCCTGCACTAGACAGTGGACCCTATGAGGGTTCTAACCTCCTAGGGCTGTACGAGGTCATTGAGATAATGCCTGTGAAGAGCTTAGCACAGTGCCTGGCACAGAGCCTCAGAGGCCCCAATTTTGGCTCACCCAGCCCCCAGCCACTCAAGTTGGCATGCAGTAGTTGCCCACTAATGACTGGCTGACAGAGTGAGTGGGTGTTTGGGGACTGAGGGGTGGACCTGCATAGCCTATGTGAGGGTCCAGCTCTTTCGGGTGCCTGGCTGCCCCCTGCCCTGCCCATGCTTACCTGCTTGTACTTGTAAAAAAGCACCAAGAGGAGCAGAAGCAGGAAGGCCATGATGGCCATACAGGCAGCCAGCACTGGAGTGAAGAGGGGCTCATCAGGGGGCTGCAGGCGGGCTCCTAGAACCGGCAGGGCAGAGGAGTGAGCCAGCAAGCAGGGGAGGCCTCTGAGACCCGCACAGAGATCAGGCCAGTGCACTGCCTGGAACCCAGCAGGTGCTCAGATGCTGTTGACTGAACAAAATGTCCTTGCATCTGGAAGCCCTGAGAGCCTCAGATAGCCTTCCTGCAGGCCCTCCCCAGCCAGGAGCAGAGAGGACAGGCCCTCTAGCTCTGCTCATACCCAGCCCCAAACCCTACCAAGAGTCACAGCCTTGTGGCTGGGGAGCCTCTCAGGTCACACAGTCCCACCCCCAGCCAGTACAGGGAGCCTCTGCAACAGCCTTAGTGCTCAGCCATGGCTTGTGTGCACATGTACGCACACACGCATACACCCACAGGGATGAGAGTTTACCACCTATGCCTCTGGGCAGCTTGGACAGAAAGATCTTTCAGCGTTTAGACTGAAATCTGCCTTCCCAGTATTTCCCTGCAGATTCCCTGAGTGTCCTTTGGAACCACAGAGACTTTTGAGGGTCTGAAAGCCAGGCTCATAGCCTCCTCTAGGTCTCCTCTTCCCAGATCAATAATCTTAGCTCTCTCAACATTTCTATCACTTTTCCCAGATCAACAAAGTGGGTCTGAGGCCAAATCTCACCTCTTCCACTTAAGAGGTATGTGACCCTGAGCCTGTGACTTCTCCCAAAGCCAAAGGTTCACCACCTCCAAAGTGGAAAGGAAAGTAGTACTAACCTCCTAGAGCTGTATGAGGTTCATTGAGATAATGCCTGTGAAGAGCTTAGCACCAGTGTAAGCACCCACTGAACTGGTGGTATATTATTATTATATGACCATGAGCAGTGAGACTGAGAGCAGCTGCAGGCAGCTGCAGGTGGGTCCTGGCCTTGGCAGCTGTGAGGAGATCTTTGGTCAGGAGGGCTTGGAGTTGGACCCAGAGAGGTAGAACTCAGTATGGCTGGGGTCTGCTCCACATTGGAACTCTGGCCCTGGCTCCCTGGGACAGGGTCAGTTTCCTGGGCCCCCCTACTGACCTGGCCTGGATGGGGAGGAGCAAAGGCTCACCTACAGAGATGGGCCAGAAGACCTGGGAGCTGTTCCCCAAGCTGTTGTGGGCCCTGCATTCATATGTCCTATTGTGTTCCAAGGTCCCAATGACCAGCAGGCTCTGGACAGTCATCTTGTGGAAGGGCTCCTGGCTGAGGACCTCTGGATGTGAGTCCTCCAAGATAGGCACTTGGGTCTCATCACATCTGGGAAGAACAGACTGGCTCAGAGTTTTGAGGTACCCAACCCCTCAGCCCAGGTGAGGAAGGTGAGTGGAGTCCACCTACCTATCAGTGTGGCCCTTGCACTGCAGCCATGTCACCCTGGGCTGAGGGTACCCAGAGGCATCACAGAGCAGTGCATCAGAGCCGTTGATGAAGGTCCATGTGAGCCGCACCTCTGGTGGGTCTGAGGAGGAGAGGAGGAACAGAAGAGGGAGGGCCAGCTGATCCAGAGGCCCCAAGTCCTGTGTCTCCCCGCCCCACACTGAGCCCATTCTTCCCCATTCGCTACCCGCAGCCTGTCTCTCCAGGGAGCCCTAGGGACCCATGCCCCCAACGTTTGTTCCATCACTCACATCGAAGGGTGAGCTCAAAGGTCATGGCACTCCCACCTCCAGCGTTTCTGGCCAGGAAGGAGTAGCGGCCGGCTTCAGAGGGCTTTAGGCGAGGCAGGGAGAGGGTGGAGGTGTACCTGCACAAGAGGGGCAGGCCATCTGAGGTGAGCCCCAGCTCTGGGGGACAACAGTCTCAGACAACCACCCGGAAGGGCTTCATTTTGTTTTTGGCAATGCATGTAGGGCACAAAGGCCACAGTGGAACAAGATGCCCAGGCTGGGTGCCATTGAGACCTGGGAAAACACCCAACCTGATTTCCTTCTTTGCTTTTCTCATTTTTAAAGTGGTTTTGTTCTGAGGTTCAGTAGAGGTGATGTCTGTTAAGTGCCAACGCTCAGAGGCACATCACTGAATGTGCCTGCTTTTGCTGCAGTCACTGGGCCAAGGAATCCCTGCTGAAAATGCCAGCCCCCAGGTCAGCTCCCACCCCTAAAGCACCAGCCTTGCCAAGAGGGACTGTGAGAGGGATGAGAGGCAGGCTGCAGCCATGGGTCCCCAGAGACCAGGGTCCAAGTCCTGGTACTGCCATTTCTTTGCTGTGTGACATTAGACAAGCACTTAACCTCTCTGATTATTTGCTTTCTTTGCATGAGGGTGGCACTGGTAGTAATTAATTTACAGACTTGGCCTAAGGATTAAAGGGGTGTGTATTCAGAGTGCTTGGCACAGAGCCTGACTCATTGTAGGCACTAATTTAATGTTTCTCTTTATTACAGAAAAGACCTGGAAGCAAATGCAAAGAACAAAAGTTATCCTCAACTCATTCCAGGTAATTTTCTGCTTTATTATTTTTTTTAACTCTATTTCATAATTTTTCCATAGTGAACATATAATTTTTAATAAATAATCTTTAGAAAATGAATTATAGCAAATTACCAGCTCTTGCTTGGAAAGTATCTGCAGCCACTGCTAGACTAAAGCCTATGGTATGCAAAGGGCACTCTCATTCACCCAGACCTTTGGGGTACAGAACCCCTCTAAGGCATCAGTTCACGATAACTAACATCTACCTGTTAGGCTGAAAGAATTTAACTTTTTTGCATGACTCGAAGTCACCATCATGAACACACCCATCTTAGGAGCTAAGTTCAGTGGCTGTTTGGTGCCAGGCTCATCTGCCCTGTGCTGAATGTATTTTAAGGGATTTCCCTGGTTCCTTTCCACAGTGTCCCTGTTGCTTATGGGCTCCTGAAGCCTGTCCATGGACCAGCCCCCTCCCAGTGGTCTATAGACTCCAGATTCAGAACTTCTGTTTAAGATGAGGGAAAGCTAGAAATCCTGGCCAGAAAGGATGAGAAGGGAACTGAGAGGAAGAAAATGAGGACAAGGGAACATCCTTGTTAATTCTCACAACCTACAAGCAAGAGTCCCAGAATGAATGAGGTCTAGGCTCTGGGAGCTAGAAAGAGAACCCAGAGAGTTTTGGAGTTCCGAGATGTGTAAGGGATTGTCTAGTCCAGGGATGACCAACAGGCCTCCTCTCACGAGCCAATTATGATTAAAACACTGCCTGGAGACTGTACTGAGGACTCTGAAGCTGTTTCTGGACCCTGAAGGAAAGAGTTAAAAAATGGATTAGTGACATCCATCATGAGTGTGGGAGGGGAAGTCATCTCCCATGTACCTCATATTTGCTGTCCTTGGTCAAGCTGTACTCTCTCATTGTAGAGGGCAAAGAAACTATCATTTTAAAACCTGGTATCAGTGTTCCTCCTATGGAGGGAACTCTTGTTTAGATACCTACCAGGTTAGGCCACTTTGAATGGAAAAGTAAGATCCTGAGGACATAGTCCATAAGGGCACAGGAAAAAAAATATTCCTGAAGTGTCATATATGTGAGATAAGCAGGATTCTGGAAGCGGAGAGCTGGGAGAAAAGAGGCTGTAGAGTTAGATGACACTCTATGAGAAGAGTTTTGAGAAGAAACCACTGAGAAATTCTCAGAGGTAGGTGACACAGTCCTTTAAAGAACTTTCTATGTATCTGTGATTGTGTTATGTCAATCCCTCTGCCCCTCAAAACTGTTTGTGGCAGACTCTCTGTTCAGTCATTATCAGGAGTGTGTGTATGAGTAGAAATCATGGGGCTTTGTCTTCTACATTTGTTTTGGCCATGAAAGAGGGGATGAATGAGACTGAGAGTTCTTGAGTGACCATGAGATGCACACCCCAAGCAATGCTAGAGTTCTTGAGGACAGTGTTGGATTTCCCAAGGATGTAGCCCAGAGAGGTAAGCCAATCTGATCTAAACCTCAACCACAAATGACTGATATTGAGGCTCTCCATGGTCAGGGAAACGGAGACCCAGAAAGGGGAAGGGACTTGCTCAAGGTCACATAGCAGGTTGAGGCAGGACCCAGGTGTCCTGCCTCCTGACTGAAGAATTCCCCATCCACCTGCAAGACTATCCGGATGGGGGCTGATGTGTGGTACCTGTATGTGTCCTTGTTAGTGGTAAAAGTGAGCTTGGACTGTTGGTCAGAGAAGGGTCCCAGATAGGTCCAGTTAAGACCCTGCAGGCCTGGGTAGGCCTCCACCTTGACTTTGAGATCAAGCTTCTCACCCACGGTCACCTCCTGGAAGAGGTTCTGTTCAGAAGTCAAGTTCAAGTAGGCGCTCTCTGGAAAACAAAACACACAGAGAGCTGGCATTAGGGGGAATATGTCCTAATTTGTTCATTTGGTGACCCACCCATTAATCCAGTCATTCAGCTGTACCATCCCTTAGAACCTACTATGTGCCAGGCACACAGTTACCCCACTCCAACCCAAGACGTGCCCTCTGACACTCTCTTTCCACCACCCACTGCAGAAACACAAAGCTCCAAGCTCTTCTCTTCACTGAATCCCTGGGAGAACCTGGACAAATTTATATCCTCCTTGGAGCCTATACCTCCTTCTTTGTATAATGAAGAGATGGAACATATCTTAAAAAAAATTTTCACAGCAGTAAAAAAAAGTCTGCTTTTTCACAGGGCCTCACCCATTTCTCCTTCTTCTGGTAGTAGTTCAATCAGTGAAGCTTTCACATCCAGCTCTAAAGTGGTCATGTGATCTAGCCAATCAGGGTAATATGTCTCCTTTGGGCCAGTGACTGTTTTGCGGTAGGCTCGTGAGTCCATGACACTTATGTCCATGATTTTTATTGGAACTCTGGGAAAAAAGAAGCCCTCATTCCACTGGGATTGCCAAGCCTGGTGCCACTAGGGGTCCCACAGAAAAATGTAGAGCTGAGAATTGGGAAGCAACAGGTTCTTGTCCGCATTACCTGAACACTTAGATCAACTCTACCTGAAGCTCATATCCATGGGATTTTAGCTATGAGGCCAATAAAATTCTCTTTTAATTAGTTTAGTTTGAGTTGATTTCTGTTACTTCTACCTGAAAGAGTCCTGACTAGTTTCTTCTAATTAAATCTTACATGAATTAAAATCAAGCTGCTCTAGTTGAATCTCAGGCAAAGGAGTTGTCCCAGGAACCCTCTTCATTTGCTCAGCCTTTCTGTGACTTTAATGGAAGCCCTGAACTACCTTCTCAAATCCCCCAAGACTTTGCAAAAATTTCTGGACTAGATGGTCTCTAAGGGCCCCTCTCCTAAATCAATTCTATGAAATCTAAAATTCACTCTTTTACCCTGTGATACACCTGCTGAGAAGCCCCCTACGGTTCCCTATCAGCTCCACTATTCAGCTTGGCATTCAAGGCTCTCTTCACTCAATCTCCCTGTGCCCATCTCTTTTTCCTACTCACGCACTCACTCACTCACTGCTCTATCCATCTGAGTCTCCTTAACATCCCCCCACCCCCCCCCCCGAACACACCACAGGTGTTCTGACTGTGGAGGTTGTGTTTAAGCCTTTTCCTCTACCATGACCCCTATCCTTGTTTTCTCTTCTATTTAGATCCATTTCATCCTTAAAGATTCATGTGAACCAGGGAGTCCCCACCTACCACTCCCGGTCTCTGGACTCCTGTTGCCCTTCTAGACTATACATTAATTAGGCACCATGTCTGCTCTACTTCATGCTTCTGGTTCTCCCTTCAGATATCTATCTTCTATCTCCAAGTAATCTGTGAGCTTTTAGGTCAAGGCTTCTCTCTCTTCCCCTTAGCCATCTATTTATTTATCCATCCATCCATCCTAACTCCAACCACTTCCCACCACCTCCACCATCACCACCTTAAGTCCCCATCACCTCTTACTTGGACTAAATCATTTCCCTGCTTCCACCTTTGTCTCCTTACAGACAGTCCTCAAAAAAAGCACCAGAAAGCCATGTTAAATCTTGTTATATCCAAGCCAAATCATGTTACTCCTTTGCTCAACCTTCTGTCAGCACCCCATCTCTCTCAAGAGGAAAGGCCCAAGTCCTTGCATTGGCCTACTGGGCCCTGTGGGATCTGCCACTTTCTCCTTTCATGCCTCTGGTGTCTTCTTGTACCACTCTTCCTCCTGTGCTCTGCCCCAGCCACACTGACTGGCTTGTGTCTTGCATGTGGCAAGCACAGTCCCCCTGCCTTCAGAATGTTGCTCTGCCAGGAGGTCTCTTCTGCAGTATTATCTGCTGAGTTTAGTCCCTCAGCGATTTCAAGTCTTTGCTTAAATGTCAGCTTCCCAGTGAGCTCTTCCTTGATGACCACCCTAATTTTAAACTGAAAACCCTACAGAACTGGTTTATTTATCTTGCTCATTGCTTGTCTAGACCAATAGAGCAAAAGCTTCCGGTGAGCAGGGGTTTTGTATCTGTTTCATCTGCAGCTATATCCTCAGCATCCAGAACAGTGTCTGGCCAGAGGCATGAATGAACACAAACATTTATTCAGTGTCTGCTGAGATGTAGCAGTGCACTGTAAGAGCTCCAAGGAGGGAGAGAGGGGTTCTGGTGGAAGATCTAGGAAGGATCCCAGAGACATGGCTCCCTAGCTAGGCCCAGGGTAGGGGGATTCTAGTGGAGGTGTTAGCAGTGCCTCCTCCTCCTCTCCCTCCTTCTCAGTCCCCTTATGCACCTTCCTTGCCCCAGGATCCCTGCCAACCCTCCCCACCTGATGCTCACCTACCACCCAGAAGACCATGGAGGTGGAGTGAACACCTCGGGCATTGGTGGCCACACAGGAGTAGTTGCCAGCATCTTGGAAGCCTACGTGATCGAGGTTGAGGGTCAGGACTTTCTGGTAACGGTTATCATGGAAGTCAGATTGTTGAGAGATTGTGAGCTGCAGCCACAAGAAATGGAAATGGTATACAAGGTTGTTTAGTGATTAGAAAGATCTGGGTTCAAATCCTCAGCCTTTAAGGATTACTATCTGCCCTTCCCTGGGCAAGGGACTGAACTCTGAGCTTCAGTTTCTTCATCTGAAAATGGGAATAATACTGGTCTGTGCTTCTAGGATTTTAGTGGGAAATAAATAAGATATTGCATGTAAACGGTGTAGGCTGTGCCTGGCACAGGGGATGGGAAAAGGTTCTGAAAAGCAGCCTAATGCATTCTCTTCTGGGAATATTCCCTCTTCCTACCTCTCTCCCAGAGTCTTTACAAAGTAGTCCTTATATTCCTTGGCTTCAAAGGTAGCCTAGGAACCCCTTGCAAATTCGGAAGTGAGCTGACATCTGGGGATAGAGTATTGCCTTCCCCACCCCACCCCCACAAGATTCAGTGATGTGAGCCTGAGCTCTGGCTCTGGACCAGCTATTGACGGGCCGCAAGGTCTTGGGTGAGCCCACTGCCGTCTTGGCCTGGGCTATGCCCTCAGCCCAGAAAGCCAGCTTGGGTGGGGCTCCATCCTGCAGGGCTGGGTGTGCTTGGAGGGTAGGCAAACTTCACCCTGCTGTATCCTCGAGGACTGACCTTAGTGTCCCCATGTAGGAGGGAGACATCAAAATTGACATCAACGTTGCTGGCTGAGCACATGATCTGGGCAGCCTCTCCTTGAATCCGCACAAGCTCTGCAGGCTTCAGTATCAAGGTTGGAGGCCCTGGGACAACTGAGATCAGGGGAAGGGACTCTTGAGCACCCAGGCCAGAGATGTCATCCTTCTCTGTGCCATGAGCCAGGCTGCTGGCCAGGGCCCCAGCCATGCCCGCATCCCAAATCCTGGGTGGCAGCTTTGATGCCTCTATTTCTCCCACAGAAAGTCTTGGTCTCCTTAATGGACCACTTCCCTCCCTCAGCACCCCTTCTCCCCAGTCTCACTGCCATTCTCTGCTCTGGACTCCTGCAGCAGCCACCAGGAGGGAGGGACCCCTGCTGCCTGTCTGACTGTTCCACAAGCTAGCTTCCTGAAGAATGTAAACTGGATCATGCCTGTGTCCTGTGCCAGTATCGGGTAGCTTCCTGCCCCTCTCAGGCCAATGCCGAAGTCCTCCCCAGGTACCCAGACCCTGGCACTGAGCATCCCAGCACCTCCTCCGTGCTCTGCAGCCACACTGGTTCACCAGCCACAGACTTTGCGCTCCCCCACCTCCTGGAATGCCCTTTCTCCTAAACCTCAGATGGGGGGCTGTCCCCATCCTTCACCCCTTAGCTCAGACATTCCTCAGAGAGGTCTACTGTGACCAGGTCAGCCGGATCAGCCTCCCTCCCACAGATCCAGCTCTCTGTGGCAGTTTCTTGTTTGCGTTCTCTCAAGTCTGTCTCTCCCAGGAGGGTGGCAGATCCGTGAAGACAGTACCCCAGCAGCTAGTCCAGTGCCTGACCCATAGTAGGCGCTAGATTCATGTTTGTGGCTGTTACTGTTGGTGAAAGATGGTCTAATCCAGTTGCCCAAGGTCCAGAGACACTAAAGGACTCATTCAAGGTCACTAAAGAGGTCATAGCAGAACTAGGTCCCAGGGCTCTTCAAGATGACGTGCAGGGAAAGAGCCCTAATGGGCTTCCTGGCCCACAGAGTGGGGTCCTTTGACTTCCTAAACAGGTTTTGTGGCCTCAGAGCCCAGGGCCTTGGGACAGCCATGCCACTCTGTCCCTGGTCCTCATTATAGGGGCCTGAGTCCTGTCTCAAGCCCAGGCCTGAGCCTGGAGCCCTGTTTACTCACACCAGTCCTTCCAGAAACCAGGTCCCATCCCCAGCTCACCAGGAGCAAGGGGGAAAAGGAGTGAAACGTCACTACTGTTGTCACCCCCACTGTCAGCACTATCCGAGGCATGCACCACTATTTCCCCGTGGCTTGGCTCACCACTCCTCCCTCACATGCCCAGTGCCCAGCCTCAGGCTGGCACTGCATGGGAAATCCACATCTGGGCAGGTGGGAGAGCTCTGGGCCTGCCTTCTGTTCCCAGAACAGGTGGAACCTGTTTCCACCGCATGACTTTGGACCTGCTGTCTCTGCTTGGAGCAGGTCCTAGCAGGGCCACCTCCTTCTCATCATTCATATTCTGGCTCCAATAAAGTGTCATTCTCTTAGCGTGGCTCTCCCTGTCCCCAGCCCCATGTACTCTCAATTCCATCACCTTGTCTAGTGATTTTCATAGCAGGTCTCATGATCTGAGATGGTCTTGCTCATTAAGTTATTGCATGTGGTCTGTCTCCCCTGGCCTGACGCCCCCTGCTTGTCCCAGTAGGTGCCCAGAGATGACTGCAGTGTGATTGGAAGGAAGACGTGAAAGAAGGGGGACACCCATTACCCTCCTCAGGCCCAGGTCCTGCCACCACTCACATATCTGATAGCTCTCCGTCCCTGCCCACCACACCTGGCCTGACCCTCTGCCCCACGTACCTTTCTGCACTTTAAGCCGGATGCTGACCGATGCCACCATCCTGCCGCCTACCCGGGCACTGCACTGGTAGTCTTGGCTCTCAATGAACTTGGCCCTGTGGACAGTGAAGCCGTGCCAGAGCGAGAAGGAGTAATTGGTTTGGCGCAAGACAGGCCGGCCCCGCACTCGCACTAGCGAGACACCCGCCTCCAGTGCCGGGTCGGTGAGCAGGCAGGGCAGCAGCGCGTCCTCGCCTTCCAGCACTATCACTTCCTGCGTCAGCACCTTCCAGGGCCGATCAGGGTCTGGGGCAGAAGGGATACAGGATTAAAACTTCATTCCCTCCACTGTGCCAAGCAGTCCCTGGACACTGGTGACAGGGAAGCTCAGAGATACTGATCATTTGCCTGAGGTCACACAATAGCAGGGAATCTTAGCCCGTTGCTTTAGTGGGGACACTGAAGCCAGGTCCAGCCCAACTTGATGCTGTGTGACCTTGGGCAGATGATTCAACCCCTCTTAGCCTTTGGAAGATGGGCATAATCCTAGAACCTCCCTCACAGGGTTGTTGTGAGGATTACATTAAATTGGAAGTGCTGTCACTGGTCCTTCTTCATGGCAGGTGATCAACAAATGTGTAGCTCATTTCTGATGGTTGATAATATTAGAGCCCAGCCCTTCTGCCCAGCCCTGGTGGAGCCTGCTGGGCTGGGCCCTTCGGGAGTAAGCTCAGAGTCCTCACCTTTGACATAGATGTGGATAGTGGCGCTTCCCTCCAGGGGGCTTCCAGGCTCAGTGCAGCGATAGGTTCCCGTGTTTTGGAAGGTGGCATTGTTCGTGGTCAGGATGCTGTTGGGGGCATCAGGGTCCATAATCCAGTGCGGAGAGATGGGGCCGTCCCATTCCACACTGCCATTGCCCACACATCGCAGGGTCACCACTGTGCCTGGCTCCACAACCAGCTCAGGGCCGCTGGGCTCTATCTCTGGAACCCCTTCAGCTGGTGGGGGGCAGAGAGCAGACAGAAGTGAGGCCTGAGGTGACATCCTTTGGGCTATTCCCAGCCTCTGAGATGGGTGCTGCCCTGGCAGGGGTGGTGCTGGGGTTCAGCTGTGACTTGTAAGATAACCTTGAACAGGTCCCTGCTCCACTCTGGTCATCTGATCAGGTCCCTCTTCTGAGAAAGGGAGGCTAGGGGCTTCCTTGGCCTCCCACCCAGCATGTGTGCCAGGGGGACTCCTCCAGCTCCTGCCTCAGTCTGCCCAGCTGTGATTACATCATCTTTCTGCCCAGGAGGGGACTCTTTCAGCCTCATGTACAAAGTGGGCATCCATAGTCCCAAGCCAGGGCCTGGCTCAAAGCAAGGGGCTCGAACAAGCAAAGACAAAAACGAATGAATGGAATGTTCATGGCAAAGTCCTCCCACTTAATTCATATGGGAAAGAAAAAAAGGGATGGCCCAGCAGAGTTAGAAAGCTCCCAGGAGTCTTCTTCTGTGCCTGCCTGTTCTCACCATTGGACATTTGGACTATAGCACAGCAGATGGTTCAGAGGCTCTGTGCCTCAGTTTTCTCCATCTATAAAATGGGACAATAACTGTACCCATTTATTTGGGTGTCAGGAGGTTTAAATGCATGGAAAGCCTTTAGAACATCACCTGTCACCGCATAAATATGCAGTAAGGGTTAAGCATTGTATTTATTATCTTGTTGGCCCCCAGCCATCCACCACAGCACCCAGCATTGTTGTGTTTTATCTCTTTTAAGGAAAATTTTCTTGAAGGAGAAAAGAGAACTTGAAACCCGAAACCCATGTCAAGGCCTCCAGGAAGAAGGCCCATTGCCTCTGCAGTGTCAGCACTTTTGTAAGGCCTAAAATAGGGACAAAGGAGGGAAGTGAGAGCTGATTCAAGGCCTTGGAGGGGCTGCCAGGCGCCCCTGGCCTGTGTAGGCGGAAACACGTTGCTGGCGCCCAGCCCGTCCCCCAGTTTCCGCTCAGCCTGTGGCCCTTCTCCTCCGGTGCTCTCACTTCTGCTTCCTGGCCCTCCCAGCCACTGTCCCCTCCCGGGGAGACCAGAGGGGTGCCACCTGCTGGGCATTGCAGCATCCTGGGCTGCCCTGACCCACTGGATGCCCTGAGTGACTCCAACCCCTCTGCTACAGTGACAGGGACGTGGACACTCTGCCCAGGGCATTGGGGGAATTCAGAGCTGCTCCACTGAACTGCACAGAGCTCCTTGAGTGGGTATTTCCACTCCACCTCCACCATAGACCCTAGAATTGGAAAGATCTGTCAGATGATTTCAGGATGGCTTAATCTGTTTCGATTTTGTACCCATCAGAGATGTGCAGTCTCTCTGCCTGAGATTCTGATCAGCATAGAGATTGAATGAACTAGTGAATACTGCCAAAGCTAGCACTTGGGGGTTGTAGCCTTCCTGCATCATGTGACCACCGGAGAGAGGGGTAAGCACCATTTCTGGCAGGCTCTTGGTAAGTCCCAACAGAGCTGGTGCTGCCTGATTATAGCTACAGCAATCCTGGGTCCCAGGCTGGGGTTTTATTGCAGGGAAGAGCTTGAACTGTGGGGTCACACCAACTTGAGTCTGCAACTTGGTTTTCCCTTACTAGCAGGGTAGGTTGCTTAACTCTCTGACCCTCAGGCTGCTCTTCCAACCAATGGGAATAATCCAGGTTCCCACCTCTGAGGTCTTAGGAGGATTCAGTGAGGTGATATGCAGCCCTGGCTCTGCCAGCTGCTCCTACTCTGGGCTGCTGCATCAACTGCTACATTTTCAGCCTCCTTTCTGATCCTGAGACTCTGCTATCTAAAGTTTTAACCTCTAAGGGTCACATCCGGTGACTGTGTTCTCAGATTCTGTGAGTCTGTGTTCCACTTCTGCAGCCACCTGGTCCCACAGGCACCTTGTCTCTTCCCCTCCATTGCCTGTCTCTCTAGCCCATGCCTTGGCCTCCTTGAAGTGTGGTCAGCAAGAGACAGCAGTCCTGTTTTGTGCTGTCCTGTTATCCCAGATATTCACGCAGGGCAGAGCTGACACCCTCAACTTCTGCCCCCAACTTCCCCCTGCTGGCTCAACTGGTGGTAAGGGAGAGCCTGCTCAGTCCCCTGTCCTCCCTGGGTTGGGGACCGTGGCTTGGTGAACACTGACCAAGAACCCCTTCTGTGCCTGTCCAGAGTCCAGCACTCTTACCACAGCTCCTAGGATGTCTCCCAATCTATACTCCTTCCCTTCAACACACACACACACACACACACACACACACACACACTACACACCAAGACCTAGGACACAGCCCCTTCCCAGCCGGGGATCTCAGCAAGTCTTCCATCTCTAAGGTATTCTAAACCTGTGCCCAAACTCCCTCAACAGCAGTCCCCCTACACCCATTCATTCACCACTGGTCTACTAGGGAGAGAACTTAGGTTTGCAGCCTGCTCTACTCATCTCTTCTCTCCTTGGGGGCTGCATTCTGGACAGCCCTCTTTTCCCCACAGTGCTGTCCCAAAAGCAAGTTCTGGGCATAAGGACAGGCCAAGGTAGTGAAAGAAAACCCATGAACTTTTTGGAGAGGAATAGTCCCTATCTTAATTGCAATGGTGGGTACACATGCATATACATTTATCAAACTTCATCAAACTCTATACTTAAGAATCTGTGCTTTCTGCTCAAGGTAAGTGATATCTCAATAAAAAACAACAGACTCTCAAGACCATTGAGATGGACTGAGTTAGAGAAAGACCTTCAGTGGGCTATTGTCAGGGACCAGATGTGCCTATTCCTCAGTGTCCCGCAGCCCCAGGAGAGGCCAGAACTGAGGCTGCCCTTCTGCTTCATCCCCACTCCCCATCCTGCCCCAAGTCCCTTCAGATAAGCTTGTGATCAAATATAATACATGTTTGTTGGGCCGACTGTAGCTGTAAACAAGGGCTCGGCCCCTCCCCTCCATTAAGCACCCTCCCAAGTGTAGTTTCTGCATCACTGATCCTGCCACCAGAAGTGGTGGGGTGGGGTCTGCCACAGCTCCCCATCCTCAGCCCAGCAGCCTGTGTCTGCAAGGGCTCTGGCCTGGGTGATCCTCGCTATCCTACCCACCACACACCTCCCTCTAGCCCTAGCCCTTTACCCTCTTCTCCTAAATTTCTCTCTTCTGAGTCAGAGAGGATAACCTTATCTCTCATCTGACCCCTTACCCAAGGCTCCCAAGAAAGGAACCCTGCCCCTTTGGGCCTTCCCAAGTCAGGTTCTGCTGAACATCAGTGAGTCACAGGCTGGCAGAGCTGGCAGAGCCATCAAACTTTTTGGAGAGGAATAGTCCCTATCTTAATTGGAATGGTGGGTTCACATGCATATACATTTATCAAACTTCATCAAACTGTATACTTAAGAATCTGTGCTTCTACTCAGTATAGGTTTGGACCAGCACCATTGGTGTCTTCTAGCTGCTGTTAGGAATACAGAATCTCAGGTTGTACCAGAGACCTATTGAGTCAGAATCTGCTTTGTAGCAAGATGTCCAGGTAATTTTATGCACAGTAAGGTTTGAAAAGCATTGTTTTAGTCCATTCCTTACCTCCCCAACACCTGCCATTGAATAGGTGGACGAGAAAGCCCTGGGAGCACAAGGGGGTTGCTCAGGACACATGGTGAGTCGTGTCTGAGCTGGGACAGACCTGTAGCCCTGGCCGGGGGGAAGCCACCCCTCCCACACTCTTTTTGCTTCATTGTCTCTCCGAAGCAGATACCCACAAACCTGCAGTCTACGCTGAGGAAATGGAAGCACAGAGTATGGACACCCAGTGAGGGGCAAATGTTTACAGACTTTTTTGACGGGTCCTCCCTGTCACTCCCCCGCTCTGCCCCTGAATCCCCAGTTCTGCACTTACCATACCAAGCTGTGGCCACCAGCAGGGCCAGCAGAGCCCTTGGGCCCATGGCCTCAGTGGGGAGGCAGTAGGCTGATGCAGGGCTGGGAGGCGGGCGAGACATGGGCTCCCAGCTGCTGTCTCCTCGGGGACCGCTGGACAGCGTTCCTCTCTGCTGCTCTGGCTGTTTGTCTTGCTTTCCTCTTCCTCCTCCTCCTCCTCCTTGGGCTGATCCCCTTCTTCCCCTTTTAGCTAGGCAAGGCAACCACAGAGTTTGGAAATCCTGGGTCTTTAGAAGAAAACAAAGCTATGACCCCCAACCTCCCCCAAGGGGTGGGGGTTGGAGTCTAGAGCGGGCCAGCCTGAGCCTGGGGTGCTGGCTAAGTTTGGGCCCCTCTGAAGCCTCCTCCAAGGGGCCCTGGGACAGGGCACTTCCCCAAGGTCAAGCAGTCAGTCAGTAGCACAATTAAATGGGCGTCTTCAGAGCGATCAGGCGGCTCTGGCTGATATAAAGTGTAATTGGGTTGGTGTGGGAGACCTGATAATAGCAGCAAGAAGCTTCCACTTATAGGACACTCACCAGCCAAGCCCTGTACATTCACTGTCTCATTTTCCCACAAAACTTTTATATGGTAAGTGCTGTTACCATTCCCATTTACAGATGGGAAAACTGAGGCTCAGAGATATCAAACACCTTAAACTTGCTCGTATGGCTACCAGATGATGGAGTTGGGATTTGAATTCAGGAAGCTTGGTTGTGGAACTCCTTTTTCATGGATCAATTAAGCTATTTATTTATTTAAACAAAGAGTCTAATTGTGCTGCTGTATTTCTTAAGAAAAGTAGCATTCCTTTATCCTCTGCTCTTCTGAAGTCAATTGCTTTTATTCCTTTTAGTTGATTCTCTTAGTATTTTCCTTCCTAAATAGCATGGTCGTAAAGTTACTTCTTGAAACTAAAAATTCACAGCCTAACATTGATCCAGGAAAATGATCATTTTTTCCACATATTCAGGTACATGTAATATGTTTTATATATGCATTTATTTTCAGGAAAGTGATTTGAACCTTTAGTAATCATGAGTACCAACCAAAACTGACTTCAAGTAAAAGTAGAAAATCTGAATACATCTATAACTAATAAAGAGATTAAATCAGTAATCAAAAGCCTCCCAATAAAGAAATTCCAGAACCAGATAACTTCAATGGTGAATTCTACCAAATACTTAAAGAATTAACCCCAATCTTTCTCAAACTCATTTAAAAAATAGAAGATGAGGGAACACTTCTCAACTCAGTCTATGAGGCCAGCATTACCTTGAAACCAAATTTAGAAAAAGACATCACAAGAAAAGAAAATTATAGACCAATTTCCCTTATGAATATAGATGCAAACATTCTCAACAAAATATTCACAAACCAATCCCATAGCATATTAAAATGATTATAAACCATGACTAAGTGGGATTTATTCCAGAAATGCAAAGATGATTCAATACATGAAAATCTAATACACCACACTAAGAGAAGAAGAAAAAAAATCCCACACTATAATCTCAACTGATGTAGAAAAAGCCTTTGACAAAATCTGTCATAATTTATGACAATACACCCAATAAATTAGGAATAACATGCAACATCTTTAGTATGATTAAGTGCATATATGAAAAACTCATAGCAAACTTGATGAAAGAGTGAAAACTTCTCCCTTAGATCAGGAACAGGATAAGGATGCCACTTTCACCACTTGTACTCAACATTTTACTAGAAGTTCTAGCCGGAGCAATCACAAAGGAAAAGAGAGGGTATCCAGATGAAAAGGAAGAAGTAAAACTACCTCTTTTCACAGATTCACAGATGACATGATCCCATATAGAGAAAAATTCCAGAGAATCTACCAAAACAAAACAAAATAAAACCCTATGAGATCTAATCAATGAGTTCAGCAAAGTTGCAGGATACAAGAGCAACACACAAAAGTTCAGTCGTATTTCTACACACAAGCAATGAATAACCCAAAAGGGAAATTAAATGATTCTATTTGCAGTAGCATCAAAATGAATAAAAATACTTGGGAATAACTAGCCAAGGAGATGTAAGACATAGACACTGAAAACCACAAAACACTGCTAAAAGAAATGAATACTAAATAAATGGAAATAAGTCTCATGTTCATTGATTGGAAGATTTAATATTGTAAAGATGGCAGTACTCCCCAGAGCGATCTATAGATTCAGTGCAGTTCTGATCAAAATCCCAATGGCCTTTTTTTTGCAGGAAAAGCTGATTCTCAAGTGCATATGGAATTTCAAGAGACTACAGATAGCCAAAATAATCTTGAAATTGAAGGAAGTTGGAGGAGTCACACTTCCCCACTTAAAAACTTTCAAAACAAAGCTACAGATATCAAAACAGTGTATCAGCATAAGGATAGATTTGTAGATCAATAAAATATTGAGAGTCCAAAAATAAACCTTCATGTGTGTGGCCAGCTGATTTTCAACAAGGGTGTCAAGACTATTCAATATGGAAAAAACAGTCTTTTCCAACAAATATCCACATACAAAAGGATGAAGTTGGATCCTTACTTTACACCATGTATAAAAATTAACTCAAAATGGATCAAAGACCTAAATATAAGAGCTAAAACTATAAACCTCCTAGAAAAAAACAGGAGGGAAAATATCCAGGATCTGGATTTGGAAATGATTTCTTAGGTATGTCATCAAAGACACAAGCAATCAAAGAAAAAGATAGATAAATTGGACTTCATCAAAATTAAACATTTTGGTGCATCAAAGGATACTAGCAAGAGAATAAAGACACACAGAATGGGAGAAAATGTTTGCAAATCGTATCTGATAAAGGTTAGGTATCTAGAATATTTATATCTCTTATAACTAAACAACAGAAAGACAAAACAGCTCAATTTAAAAGTGAACAAAAAGTTGAATAGACGTTTCTCCCAAGAAGATATACAAATGACCAAGCCATGAAAATATGCTCAACATCATTAGTCACTAGGAAAATGCAAACCAAAACTACAGTGAGATTCTGCCTCATAACCAACTAGGTTGTCCACGAATGAAAAAATCAGAAAATAACAAGTGTTGGCAAGGATGAGCAGAAATTAGAACTCTTGCAGTTGCAGGTGAGAGTATAAGATGGTGCAGCTGCCGTGGTGACTAGTTTGATAGGTCCTTCACATGTTGAACATAGAATTACCACAGGACCCAGCAATTACACTCCTAGATGTATCCAAAGAAGTGAAAACAGGTCTCAAATACTTGCACATGAATGTTCACTGCAGAGCTGTTCACAATGACCCTAAAGTGAAAACAGTTGATAAATGGATAGACCATACAATGGAATGTTATTCAGTCATAAAAAAGGAATGAAGTACTTATACATGTCACAAAATGTCACATATTTTATGACTAAATTTATATGAAATATCCTGTATAGATAAATCCACAGAGAGAGAAAGTAGATTAGTGGTTACCAGGAGCTGGGGGAAGGAGAGAATCAGGAGTGACTGCTAATTGGGACAATGTTTCCTTTTAGAGTGATGAAAATGTCTGAACTAGATAGAGTTGAATGGTTGCATAACATTGTGAATGTCCTAGATGTCACTGAATTGTACACTTTAAAATGGTTGATGGTTAAATTTATATTATGTGGATTTTACCTCAAATTTTTAAAAAAAGAAGGCATACAGATTTTCTTAGAAAAACAGAAGCAGAGAATTCATTGCCAGCACTGCAAAAGAAAAAAATGTTAATGGAAGCTCTTCAGGCAAAAGAATATGGTTCCAAACCGAACTTAGATATACAGACAAAAGTAAAGAGTGCTAGGAATGATAAAGGTAAATATTTAAAATATTTAATCTTACTCTTAATTACTTGAAAAGATATCAGACTGTCTAAAGCAGACATTGGCAAAATTTTTGTGTAAAGAACGAGATAGTAAATATTAGGCTCTGTGTACCATAAAGTCTGTGTGGTGACTACAGTTGACTTGAACAAAGTGGGGGTTAAGGGTGCTGACCCTCTGTGCAGTCCCATCTTCGAGTGTAACATTTGACGCCCTTAAAAAAACCTACTGTTGACTGGAAGGAAGCCTTATTCATCAACAGTCAATTAACATGTATTTTTCATGTTATATGCATTATGTAGTGTATTTGTACAATAAAATAAGCTAGAGAAAAAATTATTAGAAATAAAATAATATGAGAAATACATTACAGTATCATATTGTATTTATCAATATCGTAAGTTTACATCTTCTTTTTACAAAATGAAGTCTGTTCCTACATTAATATTGTTTTATATGACACAAAACATGGTAGATGTTATACATACTATGAATGCTAGCCATCAAAAATGAAAAAATGTGAAAAAGGAGTTCATATTTACAGATGTTACAATTCATGCATTGATTCATGCAATATGAATCATTTTACATGAACATATTGCATGAACAATTCATGCAATATTATTACTTTATGCTAGCCTTGTATAATTGACATGATTGCTTCACAGTAACCTAGCTTATACTTGAATAAACAAATCTTTATAAAATTTTTATGGCATTCAGTATTGTAGTCATATTCATAACACAGTATCAGATATACCTAACTTTTTCTTATTTTTTGTAGTATTTCTAGGCTACACATTTCATCTGCTAGTTTTTTCAAATTGTCACAAACCTCCAAAAATTTTTCCAACATATTTATTGAAAAAATCTGCGTATAAGTGGGCCCAAGTATTTCAAACCTGTGTTGTTCAAGGGCCAACTGTATATTTACTTTTGTCAAAAACGGGACTATAAATTACTATAAAGAACTATAGATTAAAACGGGTGAATTTTACTGTGTGTTAGTTGAACCTTAATAAAACAAATGGGGAAAAAGTTTAGGACCAAGATAAGAGTTAACAAAGTTGGTAAAATCAGTGCTGGTGAGAACTCAGGGAAAGGGATTCTCCCCGATCTGATGTTGCTGGTAGGAGGTGGACTGCCATGCCCTTTGTAAGAAGGAATGTGCTAGAGAGTGTTAATATTTAAAATACTCAGGCATGTTGGTCTGCTTTCCACTTTCGGGATTCTTTCCTACAGAAATAAAAGATCCTGCATCAAAGGAAATGTCTACCAAAAAAAAAAAGAGTTTAGGGCAATGAAGAGCCAAGATAGTCTTGAAGAAGATGAAAAAACATGGAAAGTTGCTCTGTTGAATAACAAGAAATATATAAAGTCAATATTGTTAAGGGTTTGCTATTGGCTCATAAGTAGACAAATAGGTCAGTGGTACAAAATAGAGGTCCTAGAAATGATCTCTACTTATGGGCTCTTGAGAAATGGTAGAGGTGGCACTGCAGAGCTGGGAATAGGATGGGGAGGACAGTGTTTCCAGTAAGTGGGTCCAAGGTGATTGGCTATATGTCTTTAAAGTGCAATTTCTGCCTGACGACATATATATAGAAACCAACTCCATTACCAAGTATTGGCTAAGATATGGAGCGATGGGAAAGCTTCTACACTGCTGGTGAGGGCCTGGATTGATATAATAGGAAAACATTTGGGAAAACAATTAACATTATCTACTTAAGTTAAGAGTGTGCATATCTTAAGACCCAATAATTCCACTCTTAGGTAGGCATACCCACAACAGAAATGTGTGCACACATGTACGAAGACATATAGCAGCACTTTTCATTAGAAGTCCCAAAAAGAAGCAATCTAAATATCTATCAATAATATAAAAGGTAAATAAAAAATAGTATTTTACATGATGGTATAATATAAAGCAAAGAAATGAGTGAAATACAGCTGCACACAATAATATGGATGTTTTGGTTATATAGTTACAAATATCTTCTCCTGTTCTGTGGCTTGTCTGTAGGAAGGAGTGTGAAGGAGATTGCATTAATGGTCTTAAATTCTTAACTCCTTTGAGCATGCAAGCTCTTTGCCATGTGACTTATAATTTCCTCTCAGAAAAAAAGGTAAAGTTTTCTCTCCGTTCCTTGATTCTGGACTTGGCCATGAGACTTGCATTGGCTAATGGAATGAGATGGAAGTGAGGATGTGTCAGTTCTGAGTTTAGGCCTCAAGGGGAATTGCATGTTTCTCATTGCCTTCTTACTTTTTTAATATTGAGAAAGATGTCACCAAACTGGCCTGTCGGTCCTAGGAGGAGGGTGAGAAACATGCGGAGCAGAGCTGCATCAGCTAAGACACCCTGGCCAAGCATAGCCTAGAGAAAAGTGCCCAGCTGCCCTGTAGATACTGAATCCAACCGGGTCTGCTGTACAGGTAGGTGAGTGAGAGATAAATGTTTATTTTTGTACATCACTGTGGTTTCATGGGGTTTTATTTGTTATGCAACAAAAGATAACTAATACAGTGAGCTGGGGCAAATGCCAGGCCTGGGGAGGGTTTGGATTTTGCCAGGCAGAAGCAGGGAAGAGGCAAAAAAAGAGGGTATTTGGGGAAAAAAATGAACAGCAAAGGCCATCAGCAGGCCCACTAGTTGGGCTCTGGCAGTCACAGGACCCAGGCAAAGAGTGGTGGTGCCAGGAATCCCTTCCCATGCCCCTTCTGTAGTCGTCTTTATTTTCTTCTGTTTTGTTTTGTTTTTAACACCAGTAAGCTCACTGAAAGCTACTCATACATAAAGGAGGAATCCATCTCCCAAATACGGAAATCCGCACAAACCCTTCTCCTCCCAATCAGTCACTTTTCCCAGCAACATCCACTGGTAGCAGTTATGTATAACCCCTTGTGGTGTTTATGCACGTACATATTCATCCATGTATCTATGGGTCCATCCATCCATTCATCCACACTTTACTGTTTTCAAAAATAATATCATAACCTATTTATTGCACTGGGACTTCTGTTTTACCACTTGATAAGATATCTTAGAAATCTTTCCATGTCAGTACATAGAGGTCTATCTAGTTTTTTAAGTTGTGGCATTGTGTTCTTGGTATAAATATACCATAAATTTACTTCGTCATTTCTGCTTTAGTTACTTCTGACTTTTCTGCATTGTTTACTGTGCTGCATTGAACATCCTCACACATGAATCTCTGGGCACCCATGCCATCATTTGAGCAGGACTCATCCTTAGAAGAGGGATTGCTGGGTCAAAGGGTAAGTAAGCACATTAAAATGCAGAGATACTGTTAAATTGCCTTCTGACAAAGGCTGTATGACAGTCGCTCCCACTAACAGTTGTATGGGAAACACAGCTTCACTATATTCTTGCTCACACTGGATATTATTGATCATTAAAATTTTTCCCAATCTGATAGAAAAAATTTTTATTTAATTGAACTTTTAGTATTCATTTCCTAGATTAGTAGTGAAATGAACATTTTTTCATTTGCATATTGACTATTGGTATTTCTTCTCCTTTGTCCATTTTTCTATTTATTTTCTCTTTTATTGATTTGTTGGGATTCTTTATATTCTGTATTATATCTGTTAAGCCTATTATCATATGTTGAAAATATTTTCTGCCTGTCTACTACTTCTCTTTTAACTTTCTCTTTTAGTGTCTATTTATACAGAAGTTTTTACTTTGTATGTAGTCCAATCTGTTGGTCTTTTCATTACTGGCTTCTGGGTTTGTGTCTTACTTAGGAAGGGTGAGCCATTTATTGTTTACAAGGCACTTTCATTTCCATTTTCTCATATAGGCCTAGGACATAGGGACTCAGTGAAGTGCCTATTATCTTTACTGTACAGATAAGAAAAGGGAAGGTCAGAGTGGGTGAGAGACTTATCTCAGGTCACACAGCTACTTCGGGGAAGACTCAGAACCAGAATTGGGGTTCTGATGGCCCCAGGCCCAGGTCGCCATCCCTGCTCTCTGGCTCCTTGGGCCCACGCTGCTCCCCATACCCCACAGCATTCTGGGTGGGTCACCTGTGGACCTACTGTTGGAAAGCTGCAGCCCAAGCCTCCCTGCTGGGTGACAGGCCTGCCTCCTTGGGGGTACCTGCCTTCTGCTCCTGGTCCTACATTCTGGACCCACAGGCAACTTTGTTCCCTGTCCTTGGACAGATTTCCAACAGTGTGGGGGCAGCCTATGCTCCCAGAGACACCACTTCTCCCCAGTGAGTGCTTTGGGCCCCCAGCAGTCCTCCAGGGCCGAACAACCTGGTCACTCCCACCCACATCATAGCTTCAGTAATAGCAGGGGCATCTGTGCAACATTGACTCTTTTAAGTCTGACACATTTGGAGGGAGCCCTCTTCGTGTGGTGATAGGACAATCAGATGCCATGGGGGCAGAGTCTCTGAGGGCTTCCAGAGCAGTGGCTTTAGAGCTGGGTCTTGGAGGAGTCCCCCAGGCCAAAGGGAAATCCAGGAGAGGGTGGAGAGGGGAGAAATGGGAGCTCCCAGGGGCCAGCCAGAGGGCTGGAGCAGAGGTGGGAGGAGAGGGGGCCAAGTGCAAAGGGTCCCTGACCACTCAGCCAAAGGCCCAGACTTCATCCTGCATATGGACCGTGGGCTGTTAATGGGAGCCTCCAGCTGGGGGTACCTGCAAGTGCAGTCCTGAGACCTCAGCCTCAGAACCACAGGGTTACCTTTTAAAATGTAGATTCCAGGAGCACCCCAGGCCTGCTGAAATAGGAGTGGTGGGTGCTCCCTGCACAGGAATCGGGTTTTCTAGGGGATTCTTATGCTTACTCATGCTGAGGCCACTGCCCTTGAAAGCCCATGAATGGCCTCAAGGAAACCTGAGAACCCCTAACATGGAGGTAAAATCTGTATCTGATCTTGGGATGGGTGTCCAGCTTTTCTGCAATCGTCATAAAGTCCCTGATCCTGGCTGGTAGACGCCCCTCCCTGGTGGACTGTGTAGAGGTAGAGAAAGGGATGCGACTGCCCAATGGGTTGGAGGCCACAAGTGGCCCTGGGGATGGCCTGGCACACCTCGGCAGGACCTGTCTCTCTCCCTGAGATCAGAGGCAGCTGCTTGCCCTGTTATTTCTGTCCACCCAGCTAACTCCTACAGCTCCTCAGAATTCCCACCTCCAGGAGGCCTTCCTTTCCCTGCCAGATGGGCAGGCGTCCTTCCTGTGCCCTTCAGGCCTCCTGGACTCACCCATCTTCCAGTACTTTGCTCACTTGGCAGGCCTCAGGTATTTATCAGGATCTCACTACATGACAGGCAGCATGGCAGACGCTCTGGAGCTTCCTCCTCGGACACTCTGCCCTAGAAGTAGATGTGGTTATCATTCCAAATCTCAGACAAGTTAAGTCTCTTTCCCAAGATCACAGAGCTGATGGGGGTATTTTCTGAGCCCATGGTATACATGACCTTCTGATCCACTGACTTTAGATGTTTAAAGAATGAATAAGTCAATGAATGAACGCTGTGTTCCAGAGCTCTGCAAGTCTGAAAGTACTCCTGGGAATATGCCATTTGGAGCCTAACATTTTCTGAGTGTTGTTTATGTCTCAGGCTCCATGCCAGCCTCTTGGTATATTTATCTCATATAATCCTCTCAACCATGAAGCTGGTTCTATTAATTATCCCCATTTTGCAGATGAAGAAGCTAAGGCTTGGAGAGGTTAGGTCACTTGCCCAATGCCCCAGAGCCAGCAGACCACTGAGCGGCATGGCTTCAGAGCCTGTACTAATGGCCACCACTCTGCAGAGGGGACCCTGGGTCATCTCCAGCAGCTAGCGTGCTGACCAACAGTGCATGTGGGGTGGAAGTGCCCTGGAGCTCAGCCCCTGGCTGTGAAAACTGCAGTGGTGCAGCAGGAATTCCACATCAATATCACTCCTTATTGTGGCAAAGGAACTTTGAGAAGGGTTTGCCTGTCAGCCAAGGATTAGGAAATCCTAGAGTAACTGTGGGAGCTGTGTCACACTCTGCACAAGCTGAGAGCTTGGTCCTTATCTCCCTGCCTGGCTCCTGATTCCCAGCACCTCCAGACCCCACGGCAAGGACATTGTAGCCCCCACTTCCTGGCCACTCAACCCAGTCCCAGCCCATGCCCTGGGATCAGGAGGTTCTCCCACCAAGTAGTGAAGGGGCCCAAGCCAGGAACCAGGCCCTAGATAGTCGCCTACTGGTCCTGCTTCAGCCATAGGCCAGAGACGCTCAACCACACCTACGTCTAGGTTGAGGATTAAATGAATTCTGCTATCTAGTTTAGGATACTGTGGGCCTTTTTCCCCATCTGCTGATCCAGCCCAATAGCACAGGTCAGGTCCACACTCGGGCAGGGCCTGCGGGAGACCTTGTGATCTGCCTCTCTCTGCATGCCCTCCCCACTGCATGAAGGCTGTGCTTCCGGCTCCTGAACTCACCATGCTCCTTCTTACTGTTTAGCCTGCTCCTGCCTCTGTCTAGACTGTGCTCACTGCCTCTCTCTGGCCCCTGAGTTCACAGCACTTCTTACTGCTGGCACAAGAACCCATCATGACGGGGTTATTGACATAACATCCTCCTGTTGCCCTCTACCCGCACCACGAGCTCCCGAGCAGGGTGTGCATCTTGCCTGGTCTTTGCACCTGCACCTGGCCCATGCCGGGCAGATGGTGGGAGGTCAGTCAGCACTGGAGGCATGAGTAACTGAGTCAATGGATGAACAAATGAAGAAAGTGTAGAGTTCTCTGCTCTCAGAAACCACTTCATTGGGTGAATACATCAGGTCCTGTTCTGAGCCCAGGAGGGAGAAGGCTTAGGGCTCTTCTCTGCCTGCAGGGCCTTCACTGTCCTGGTGGGAGGTAAGACAGGAACCTGGATGGTGATACTATAGTGCAGGCAATGATACTGATGTCAGTCGATATGACATGGTTTATCACCCAAATGGGGACCCAAATAGTGCTATGATAATTGCACTAATCCAGGGGCAGAGAGAGGGACTGTCTGAGTGACCCTGCCCATAGGGCACTCTCTTTGTGCCAGTCTCTGGGCTAAATTCTTTGCATAGATCATCTCATTGATTCTCACAACCATCTTAAGGTGTGTCTCTAATGATCCCGTGTTACAGATGAGGAAAGACAGGCTCAGAGACAGTGACCTGCCCAGGGTTACATAGCTGATAAGTTGGCAGAGCTGCATTTGAACCCAGGAAGTCACTGGGAAGCCCCAGTGCCCATGTGTTTAACCACCTGCCTTCAGCTAAGGCTGGGGCTTTCAGAAATGTCAAAGGTAGAGGGGAGCAACCTGAGGCCTAGAGCCAGACAAACCAGGAATCATATCCCCAGTCCTAGCTGTGTGACTGCAGCCAGGTCCCTGGCCTCTCTAGGCCTCAGTTTCTTCATTTGTAAAATGGGGGAGGAGCTGCTGTTTCAGATGCAGTGAGACAATAATGCAGGTAAAGTGCACTCAGCAACTGTCTGCAGAGCTTGGCCCTGGGAGCACAGTGGTGAGCACAGCGGGCAGGCACCGCCCCTCAGGAGCGGAACCAGGACATCGGGAGTATTGCAGGACATCTGGGAGAACCGAGGAGGGGAGTCAAGGATGAGTGTGCCTCAGTTGAGAAGGCACTGGGGGAAATAGAGGGAAGAGTAGGAGATATTCCAGGAAGGAGAGACAGCATGGTAAAGGCCTGCAGAGGAAGGAGTGTATAGGACATCTGGAGACTAAGGGGATTAGAAAAATATAAGGGCCCATCAGAGGCACAGAAGATTGGGAAGAGAAATCACTTCCAGGTGAGTGATCAGAAAGGCTTCCTGAGGGAGGTGGCTTTGTGCTGGGCTGGAAGTTAGTACAAGACTTTGCCCTTCAGCCATAGAGGCTGCGCATTCTAGATGGTAAGGACAGCACCAACAAAGGGGCAGAGGGCAGGCTTCTTGCACAGCAATAGCATCAAGATGAAAAGGCCACCTACAGAATAGAGCATATCTGTGTGTCATGTGTCTGATAAGGGTTAACATCCAAAGTTCATAAGGAACTCATACAACTCAATAGCAAAAAACCAACAATATGATTTTAGAATGGGCAGAGGAACTGAATAGATGTTTTTCCAAAGAGGACATACAAATGGCCAACAGGTACATGAAAAGATGTACCACTTTGCTAATCATAAGGGAAATGCAAATCAAAACCATGAGGAGATACCACCTCAAGCTGGTCATGGCTAGTATCAAAAAGACAAGAGATAACATGTGTTGGTGAGGATGTAGAGGAAAGGGAACCCTTACACACTGTTGGAATGTTGGAAATCTTGTGGCCCACATAGGGGTAGATGGGCCTCAGAGGGAAGATGAGGGAGAGGAGCAGGAGAGATTGGAACCAGGTCAGAGAGGGCACTGAACACCATACTAGGGCATCTGGACTTTGCTTGTTGGACCTTGGGGAGCCATTGAAGGTGTCTGACCAAAGGAGAATCAAGATCATGGTATGCTTTAAGGAAGATCAATAAAGAAGATGAGAAACTTTCAGACATGGAAGCTTCCATATTGTCACTTCAGAAGGAGAACAAGCACTTGAGAACTCTGTGATTTCCCAGAAGCCTGGTTACTTCCCCATGTTTGTGACTTTTATAGTTCCTTGCAGTGACTACCCATAAAGCCCCAAGCCAGAAAAGGACTTTGGAACTTCCCAAGCCTGTAAGAAGGAGAGGGATCCTATGGGGGGCATAGGAGCTGTCAGAAAAGGAGGGTCTGCGTGCCGAAGGGAGCCCAGAGAGAAGAGCAGGCGGCTAAGCTGGTGGGAGCGGAGTGTCACAGGGGACAGTCTGGCTTCTCTGGTGTCCCTGAGTCCCTGCTGGATCCTGAGAAGAGCCAAGCCTCTTCCCCAGGCCCAGGGCCCCTCATCAGGCCACTGAGGCAGCTGAGACAGATGTTAATATGAGTTATGGGAATCCATCACAGCCGGAGAAGCACCAGGACCCCACTCCAAGGAGAAGTCCTCCCCGGGAGTTCCAGGAGCCATGCCCTGAGAGGGCAGCCAGCACCAGGATCCCAGGGCCCAGTCTGCTGCCCGCTCCCCTCTGAGGCCCCCTGAGGAAGGCAGTAGCAAGGACACCAGACTGGCACCAAGAGCCTCCCTGAGTGGGACCATGGGCAGCACCTAACAGCTCTGAGCCTCAGTTTCCTCATCCAGAATTGATCCCTTGGCTTGTCTCATAGGTTCATTGTGAACATCTCATGGAACCACCAAGGGAAACACATTCTCTAAACAGTGAGGGACCAGGGCAGAGCCAGAGTAGCAAGGGGATGCTGGGCTTCCCAACAAGCAGGGTGCCATCTGGACAGGGGCTTGGGAGCCCCCTGTAGGAGCCCTGAGTGGCATCACAGGAAGGTCCCTGCACTGGCAAGTCTTCTTGGCCCTTCCAGTTACTCCAGCAGAAAGGTCTCTGCTCGGCCCACTTGTCTTCATCTTTTCTCTACCACTCGAGTGTGGCTTTTTTCAACAATCAGGAGAAGCTCCAGACTTCTTCTAGGAGGCCAGAAGAAAGCTCAAATTTAAAAATGTTGTTTGCATCTTTTTTGTGCTTGGTTTTCTTAGCTTCCCAAAAGCTCTGTGACTTTGTGTGTTTTGAAAGGAACTTTTAGACTCCAGTAACAATTTAATTGTTTATTCTCCTTACTCAGCACCACTGTGTCTAGGAATTTCTCCTGTGGAAAAACTTACAAAAATGTGCAACTATAAATACATCTTATAAACAGTGCTCATTCCAGGATAATTTACAACTCTAAAACACTAAATGTCCATCAGTAAGGGATAGGTTAAATAATTTATGACTCAGGAATGCTTTTAGATTTCAGGCAACTCCCAAAATGAATGACTTAATATCTATGTACCCCTGAGTTGTGGGTGTGTCCAGTAGGAATTGTTAAAAGAAAAATAAAAAGTTGCAGAATGGTAGTGGTAGTTTTATTTAAAAATATAATTAGGCACTTAAGTAAATAGGTACAGATACAAAATACAAATATTAGTGTGGGTGTAAGGGGAGGAAAACTCTAGAAGAATATAACCAAACTCTTAACAGTAAGAGGCAGAATTTCTATAAGATAAATTCATTATACACAGAGTTGCTGAATAAAGAAAAGGAGCATTGAAAATGTTGCTGGAGTCTAAAATACAAAATACATTAAAGAGAAGACTTTCTATTTTATGTATTTGGTAATGGATTTTTAAAATACAGGCATATGTTACATAAATACTTCCAGAAAAATAGTTTTTAATTATGAAGCTGAACAATAAGCTGAAATTAGAGTCTTTTCTCCTACTTCAAAGAAGCTGCTCAGTGCAGGTGTCAGGCCCCAGGAGCAGTCGCCCTTTCCAGGCTTGGTTTCCAGGAACAAGGACGCTGCCTCTGAAGAGCGTGGTGGAAGAACTGTGTGGTCCAAGTGGCTCATGTGTCTGGGAGGAAAGTACCAGCTCATCCATTCCCTTGGGCCTGCCTGAGTGGTAAGGTGGGGAAGTGGGAGCCTGCAGAGCTGACTATGCTTCTCCCGTCTCCTGACTTCCACATCCCCTCTGCACAGGGGCCTGTGAGGTCCACCAAATTCTTTTATATTATCTTTGTGTGGCCCTGTTCACTTAGCTCTCTCACCCAGCACTTTGCTATTCTTTCTCTTGAGGACACACCGCACCAGAAAGGTTTGGAGTCAGGAGACAGGGATGGGACCCAGTCTTCCCCACTCCCAGCTGTGCAACCTTGGCAGGTGCTTTATCTCCCAAGCTCTGACGTGAGTCAGCCAGACCCAGGTGCCTGTCCCATCCCTGCCATACTGACTGGATGACCTTGGGCATGTCACTTCTAATGCCCCCTGGTTTCACTTTTGTGTATGGGACAATACTAATACCTGGTTTGAGTTGATGAGAGGGAAAAATGAGAAAATGTGTGTGAAGTAACAGGAGAGTCCCGGACACAGTAACTTCAGTAAGTGGTTGCCTGTGTTTTATCATCCTTTATCTCTTTGTGGCATCATGGAACTCCATTTACCTCTGAGGAAAGTGAGGTGGATGTGGTGTAATCCACTCAAGGTCCCCTAAGGAGCGGGCCTGAGATGGAGAGAGCCGAAGCCTCCTGACCTCCCGTCAGAGGCTTTTCCCAAGCAAGGATAATACCCTTCTGGAATGTGGGTTGTTGATTCTCTTTGCTGAGTAGATTGGATATTGACTTACTCATTTTTCACCACAGCTAGGATAGAAAGGGTCATACGCCCTGGATGTTCTCTGAAGCCAGGACCCCCGGGAGGGTGAGCTTTATGTGGCCAGGCCTGGCAGAGGGCGGGGTTTCCCTGGTGTGGCTCAGCTGCTCCTGAGTTGGCAGCCGGGCCGGTGAGTCAGAGCTGCCCCACGTCTCTGTTCCGCTCCTCACTGACAGCCACAGCCCCAGACTCCTGGAGGTAGTCCAGGGAGGCTTGCGGTTGCAAAACAAGGTGCCCATCCTCCAGAAATAAGCTGAAATTTCCTTCCCCCAGATCAGAGAGAGCAGGCAATGACCAGGTGAGGCCCGATGGATCTCAGGCTGAAACCTCTGAAAGGGCCCAGGTGGGAGAGCCAGGAAGTCCTAGGCTAGGTCCAGGACCCTTGCATTCTGCCCTTGCCCCCAACAACTCTACTGCCTCTGGGCCTGTGCTGCTGCTGGGGTCTCCCAGGCCTAGTTGGGGCTGTGGAGCCTATTGCCAGGACTGAGCTGGCCAGTAGGCACCAAGATGCCTGGCTGATGCCAGCCCCACACCCCTGAGTGGCTGCAGCTGTGAGGGGCCTGGGGCCTGCCAGGTCTGCACCATTCTGCCCAGCCTGCCTAGACTCTGCCGTCAGCTACAACTGGGCCCCCAGCTCTTCTCCTGGCCTCGCCCTGGCCATACCCTACACCACACCTGCCACCCCCCACCATTCCTCTTCCTTTCCTTCCTTCACTCTCCCCTCACTTCTTTCTACTCTCTGGCCCTCTTGGGTGCCCCACCTGCCCTGCTCCCACCTGGACCCAACTAGTACTTACCAGGGACTGGAACCTGGGCTTTAGCTGATGCCTTTCATGAGCCTCAGTGTGGCCCTCTGGAAGGAATGCCAGAGGGCAGGAGATTGTCTCAGCTTAATAGCCCAAGCCGAGGCACATGGTGGGGCATGGTGGGGGCCGCAGCGGGGCCTCAGGCTCCTCAACATGAGCCTGCGAACAGTCCCGCCCATCCCAGGGCCAGGCACTGCAGCGCTGGCAGAACCTTCTCATTTCACACTGTGGAAACCTGAAGCCCAAGGTCCAGGTCAGCCAGCTACTAGCAACAGGTGGGAGAATGTGAAAATACCCATTTTACACATGGAAATAAGACAAGAGGTGAAAGGACCTGTGTGGGGATTCTGCAGATGGGGCAAGCCACATCTGCCCCACTCCACTCCTGCCACCTCCCAGGCACAGGGACCCAAATCCTCAAGAGACCATAAAGTCTGTGAGAAGCACCAGGTTTAATATTAAAATCTTTCCCTTAAGAAAAAAAAGTACACGGATAGGAAAATTTGATGGCATACAAAATAGTACTTCTTCTGTATAAATGTGAGTTAATGTGAGTCCTAAAAATACTTGTAGACCTAGATGATCATATCTTTGGTACCATAGTGAGAACCCACTCTGTCTGCAACCAGGCTTCAAGGGCCCTGGGCAGGGGGCGCCGACCAGCATCAGAGGGCTTGGGCCCCAGGAGCTGCTCTCCCCTCCCACCCTCCGAGCCCTTCCCTTGCTGGTGCTCTTAGCCACAGCCCTCACTTCCCTGGCACCTCTGGTGCCCACTGCTGGGCTGCAGCTGGCAGACACTGTGAGATGAGCAGGCCTGGGCAATGATGAAGCCATCCCCCTGAATATTGCCTCGGGGACGTGGCAACTGTCAGGTTGAGAAGGTAAACCCTGAAGTACCCAGCTCTTGTACTCCTTTCTCAGGTTCCCTAACCAAGGCTTCTTGTCCTTTCTGGGGGTCCCTGGGGACCCTCACTGTCTGTTATGCCTGCAGCACAGACCTGGACAGCAGGTGCCAGAGTGGTGGGCTGCACAAGGTAGTCTGATTTGCCCTCTCTTCCTCCTTTGCCCTGGACAGCTCCAGAGGTCATTATGGGTGCCAAAAGGGTCCCGTGGTCTTTCCATGTCCCTAGGGCAGCTGCTGGGGGCTTTCCAAGACACTGTCACTCTGAGTCAAGGCCTGGGCAGCTGGTCTTTTGAGACTTGCTGGGGATCTGAGGACGGGGCAGGTTCCTGAATGCCTGGAATATGATATGTGGTCTGGAATCTCCCCAGACCCCAGTTGATCCCCAGGATGGAAGTTTAGGGTATTTAGATTTGCTTCATCTGGGCAAGTATGCAACCCTCTGGAATATTCTAGAATGTTAGTGCTGGCAGGGCACCAGAAGTCAATGAGTCCAACTTGCTTATTTCCCAAGAGGGAAAACAGGCCCAGAAAGGGCAAGGAATTCCTCCAAGGTCTCATAGCAGGTCCAGTGCACATATTGGTCCACAAATTTGTCCACACATGTGGATATTTCTCGCAGGTACATCAAAGCACGTAGGGCCCGCCTGGCCCTGGAGACTCTGCTGGGTGGAGTAAGACTGGAAGTGATGGAAAAAAAGACTCTGGGACTTGTGGGGCCGGGAAGGTAAGGACATGGGCACCTTTATGGCATGGTGTGTCCCTAGTGCCCGGGACAGGGGCTGCAGGCCAGGGTGTCCTATTGCTTGGCTCTGCCCCCAGCGTTTATGAAGCATGAACGGCCCCAGACCAGCTCGGGCCTGGGAAAGTGAGACTGGTATGGAGGGGAGGTGGCTTCTGGATGAGGCTACACTGCCCAAGGCCAGGTCCCAGCTCAGCGGGAGCCGGGAATGTCAGGGTTGCTTACCCAGCTCTCGGGCGGATAGAAGTGCAAGGAGAGAGCTGCAGCTCCTTGAGGGGCAGCCAACGCACCAGAAGAAAGGTTAGTTCACCACCTCCTGAACCTTGAGAATCTCCCTAGGGATTTCAGCCTCCCCACCTGTCACCCAGACTGTGTCACCAAGCCTAACTTCCCCCATCTTACAGACGGGGAAACTGACTCCTTCAGGAGAACCCTGGCTCGGAGTTACATGCCTCCCCCAAGGCAGAGGGCTGGTCACAGCCGGTGCAGTTCTCTGGCCTCCTAAGCCAGCCCCAGGGGTTGGGGTGCAACATGCCAAGGACAAAGGCTTTCCAGAAGGGGACAGCTTATGGGAGCATCCTGGCTGATGAGTGGCCAGGACATGCCAGGAGGTGCTGGGTGCTGGGAGGTAGATGGGGAGCTCTGGGCAGGGCAGGCTGGGGACCAGCCCCCTACAGGAGGCTGTCTTCTGTCTCGGTCCGAGGCCTGGGGCAGCTTGAATCCTGTGGCCGCTCTGGCTCTGGCTCCACCTGGGGCTCGAGCTGGGACTCTGGCTCTGGTTCCTCCTGGGGCCCCAGGGGGCTGTCACAGGAGATGGTAGAGGAGGTGTGGACTTCATTCAGGGTGGAGCTGGAAGCAGAAACAAGTGATGAGGGGCTGGGAGGGAATCACGGCAATGTGTAGCAGTACTCAAGAGCTTTCTGTGCCCACGCTGTGCCACACACCTCACACATTTCAGTTCATTTAATCCTTATAAAGTCCGTGTAGGGCAGGCACTGTGCAGCAAATGCATCCAGAGCTGTGACGTCATTGCCCTGCGCTACTCACTCCCCGCCCATTAGCACTCCACCCCTGCACTCCTGAAGGTACACATTTTCTCGGTTAATCCTCACAACCACCTTCAAATAGACGTGCTTTTATTATTTTCACTTACACATAAAGAAACTGAGGTTCAGAGAGAAAGCAGCTTCTCTTAGGGCACAGGACAGGGCCAGCATTTACACCCCAAGCTGTCTAAGCTCCGAGCTTAACTCCTCTACACACTAGCTACCTGGAGCCTTGGAATATTAGCTCCCTAAACAGGCGGGAGGGCCTTGGAAGTTTCTAGGGCTCTTGGAAAGACGAGGCTCACAGAGAAGGTGCCTGGCCAGGGCCCCCAGCAGCTAGTGGGAGAGCTGGGGCTGGAATGCAGCCTGGGCTCCTGCCACTTCACCACAGGGCAGGTCTGGTTTTCGGGGTGGCTCTGGCCTCATAGGGAACCCTTCTCTCCAGCTGAGGGAGATCCTGTCTGAACATCAAATCCAGGCAATAGCTGGGCCTTCCTCCAAAGCCCTCCCAACCCGAACTTCACCACATGCCAAGGCAAAAGGAAAGCACAAATCTCCCTCCCACTCTGAATTCTTGCCTGAACCCTTATAGGCACTTCTGCCTGCTACAACCATGCCAGGCTCCAGGGACCCTCAGCACATGGTGCTGAAGGACAGACCACAGGCCTAGGGCTGGTGATGACCCCAGCGTAATATATAGGGTGCTGAGGATGCTAATTAGATTTTCTACTTTTCCCCTTGGGGCCAAAACAGGACCTAGGGAGAGGACAGAGTTGATGGCCCATGGGGGCTCCTTCAAAGGAAACAGCTACCTTGCAGCTAAGTCCCAGCCCGTGCTTTCCCTTACCAGTCTGTCCTTTCCAGAAGAGGTTATCAAAGTTCAAATGAGTTCAATATTCTTTTCTCCTCACTGGCAGGAATACACATATATTCACCCTAGGTAACTTACTTCTAAGGCAAGTCTGACAGCATGAAGACACAGACAGACAGACAGACACAAACACTATGCACGCTTGGGCCCCAGGCCAGAGTGGCTACCTGGCAAGGCTGGGGGAACCCTCCAGTGGGCCCTCATCAGCAACCTCGGGTTTGGGGTCAGGCAGGGGGATGATATAGTCATTGTCACCCTCATTGGGCTGCACAGCAGTGTAGAGGACGGAGCTCGTGTCCAGAGGAGATCGGAGGCCATGGGAGCCAGGCAAGCGGGCTTGGGACCGAAGGACAGCTGGGTGGTCACTCCTCAGAAACTCCTCATCCACCTGCTGGTACTTCTGCTCCGCAGGGCAGGGAGAACCCAAGAAACAGGGCGGGTCACACCAGAAATGCTGTTCAGGATCATCTGACAGGTGATGACCTGCCCCCTCCTGCCTTGTGTGAATAGGGCAACTGGTGCTCAGCCAGAAAGAATAATCACCTGAAGACACCCAGCCAAGCTGTTCCCCACCAGCATCTCACAAGACAAGGTGAGCTGAGGGCCATCCAGGCTGGGGGCAGCTAGTGCAGAGGTGCAGCCTTTTATCCTGCTCAAGCCCCTTCAGTGGGGCCTCAGCTCCCCAACCACTGTACAATGCCAGTCCCACTCCATCCCGCCGGCCCTGAGCCATAGCGGGCATGGGTGGGAATGGGGTCAGGGAAAGGGCTGTCTATGCCAGAGGGCACATGCAGCTCCCCGCGCTCTAGACCCCACTGTCGGACATGGGGGGCTTGCAGGCCCTGCTGGCTCCCTGTGCTTTGTATGAGCCTGGAATAGGGCTCAGGGCCCTCGTGTGGCTCGGGCTTGCTGAAACTTGTGAAGGAGCAGAGGCACGGGAAGGGAGCAGGATGAAGGTGGCTGTAGGCTCCCTTTCCCCACTTTACATATATCAGCTTCCATGTAGGATTCCATTTTGAAACACTGTGCTGCTAAAATAAGCTAAACTTCCAGTTCCAGCCCATCTCTTACCAGCACCAACTGGAAACTGAGGCCTAGAGAAGGTAAATGAGGATCCCCCAAACACCGGCCCGACACACAGAGCCTTGTACCAAGTGGCTGACTTCTGGACCAGAACTCTCCATTCCCTCCCCTCCCCCCTACCCCCCTTATGCCCACCCCCCCGCTTCAACTTACCTTTTTGTAACCCTCACCCAGCAGTCTCTCAAGAAGCAGCACCAGCTGGGAGAAGGGGGGCCGAATCTCAAACTTCTCTCCCCAGCACTTCCGCATGATCTCGTAACTGGAAGAGGTGCAGAGGGTCAGGGGTCTGGCTCGTGGGCCGCCCTCTCCTGGAACAAGGTGAGCAGGAGGGCAGGTGGACAGGTGGTGTTTTCCCCAATATGGCACCTGGATATTCACTTGGGAAGCCATCCCTCCACCAGGGTTTCCCTGGGGTGGACCACACCTTGGTGAGCACAGGACCCCCAGGTCTGGCCAGTAAGACTTTTCTTCCCCTCAGCTGTTTGGCTGGTTAATGCATGGGCATGTGACCCCAGCTGAGCCCCCAGCTGACAGTCAGCGCAGGAACTTCTGCTGGAAGTATGGTGAAACCGGCTAGGATGCAGCCATTTGGCCTGAGAAGGAGGCCAGTGCAAAGGGAAGCCCTAGGGTAAAACCATTCCTGATGACATTATCTGAACACCTAGATCCAGCTATACCTAGGTTTTCTAGATCTTTGAACTAACAGATCATTTTGGCTTAACCTAGTAAAGTTGAGTATCTATTGTCTGCACCCAAAAAATCCTCCCACGTGCCCCACTCACATCTCATCGGAAGCATGGGCAGGCTGGGCCATGCGGTAGCCCCGCTTGATAGCATTGTAGAATTGCTCATTCATGGGCAGCTCTGGATAAGGGGTGCCACCTATTGGGGAGCAAAAATGAGACACACAGGCTCAGGGGTGTTGGAAAAGTGGCAGCTACCCTCTTCTGGGGTACAGGGAGAGGGAGAGGCACACTAGCCCTGGTGTGGGTGAGGGAGCAGGACCCTGACGTTGGGAAATGTGGGCTCCTTCATGGCCTGTGGAAAGAGACTGCAACCCTCCCCAGAATCAGAGACCCAGAGAACACCAGGGCCAAGCAGGCTTTTTGATGTCACTGTCTAAACCCCTTGATGCCCAGATGGAGAGGTAAAGAGATCCAGAGATGGCAAGGGACTTGCCCAGTTTACATAGCATCGAGAAAGAAGCAGAGCTGGGACTTGAACCAGAGCCCCCATCCCCATTCCAGAGCCTTGCCACAGCCCCACCAAGCAGGGAAGGGCACGGTCAGGGTGGACGCTGTGCCATGCCACTGAGGCCTGGGGGGAGAGGCAGTGTACCCAGGGTGAAGATCTCCCAGAGCAGGATCCCGAAGGACCACACGTCGCTCAGGGTGGTGTAGAGGCTGTTGAAGATGCTCTCGGGGGCCATCCACTTCAGAGGCAGGAAGGTCTGCGGGAGGGCAGAGGGCCGCTGAGTGCAGGGGGTGCCAAGCCCCACCGTGCCTGGGCGTGGGAGGGAGGCCTGGTGGTCCTGGCCCAGCTCCCTCCCACCTGCTGACCTCTGAAAGCCCCCCCTGCAGGCACTCAGCTCCCATGCACACACAGTGCTGCCAGAGGATCACCCAGGCCAGTGCCCTTTCACATAAGCTGGGGACATAGCAGCTCCTACCCTTGGGGGAAAGCTCCAGGGTCTGGAGCCCCTCATGGAACAGGCCCCTTGGCAGACCCCAGGAGAGGCCCCTGGCCAGGTTGGTACAGGAGTGGGAGAGCCAGGGACATGCCAAGGTGCCACCCGGCTCTCATTCTGCTGCCTTAGATCTCTGGGCCTACAGCTCTGGGGCTCACTGTCCCCTGTGGAAAGTGGGGACATGACTGAGAGGTAGAATGGTTACATTTAACCACATACCACCTGCCCCTTCCTGCTGTGGCCTGGGCTTCTTCCCCTGCCCACCACTGCCCCTGGAACACTGGGCCTGCCCCCTGCCGTGACCAGTGAGTCTGGGCCCCTGGCCTGCCCCCGCAGGTCTCAGCGTCTGTCCCCCTCACCCCATGCACAGCTGGTGGCTTCTCTTCCTGTCCCTGCACACAAGGCTAGATGGGCAAAGCCTGTTGCTGCTGGCTGGGCCACGCCCTGAGGAGCACCGGCCTGCTCGGCACAGGCAGCAGCCACCCTGACCAGGAGGGCAGCCGTTCCTCGAGTCAGGGAAGGTACTCACACTGCCTTTGGAGATGTAGTTCGAGTCACGCATGATGTCACGGGCCAGACCAAAGTCACAGATCTTGACAAGCTTGCCCTCACAGATGAGCACATTCCTGGCTGCCAGGTCCCGGTGCACACACTAGGTTGGGGGAGACAGGAGCTGAGGCCTTGGGAGCAATTGTGGGAAAAGACCCTCCATGTTAAGGGCTTTGGGAAAAACACACCACTGTACAGGTGAGAGGGGCCACACAGTGAGAGGGCATTACCTGTCCTCACCCACCAGAGGGGACACAGCTGCCATATGTAGCCGTGTACTTGTGCCCCTGGAACTTGAGCCCCTGGGACGCTGGCTGGCTGGGGGCCCACCTCCTCATGACCCCACTCTGCCCACCATGACCATACATACGTTCTTGGAGGCTAGGAACTCCATGCCGTTGGCCACCTGGTAGCTGAAGCCCACAAGATCCATGTAGCTAAGCACTGGGGACTCGTCGATCAGAGTCGCCCGGCAGGTCCTCTCGGGAGCTAGGGGACAGCAGAAGGTCACCTGCCATCTTTTCTCTCCCAGTGGCCCACAGAACCCCTACCCTGTCACTCATGGAGGGTGAATGTCCAATACAGGTGGCTACTGATGCTAAGTATCCCCCAAAATGAAAACAATTTCTAAATATATAACTTAAAGCTCTCCTACTTATCAGTGCTCTCACTGGCCAGCAGATCCTTTGTCACTAGCCCTGGGCCGCCGTTGGCCAGTCTGCTTCTCAGGGACACCGGAGAAGCCTGGGGCCTATTCTTTGTAGACCACCCTTCCTCAAGGCCCCAGGAAGCCAGGTGCTCCCCTGCCCTGACTCCTCCCCTCCCCGTGGGCCATGTGCATACTTCTGGACCCAGAAGTGGGGGTTCATATTAGGGCTACACCACACAGCAGGTTTGGGCAGGTAGCTAGCCTCAGTTTCTGCATCTGTGAAATGGGCACAAGGCCACCTTTCTCCCAGAACTGTTGCCAGGCCAGGCATGAGAAAGACTTTCAAAAGAATGCATCACTGTACACGTGTGAGGGCCATGCAGGTGTGAGGATACTGCACCCACCTGAGGGAACATAGTTATCATAAGGGGCCATGGAGTTGGAGGGGTCAATGTCTGCATATTTGATGTCTCCTTTCATGTCCAACATGGGAACGTAGTCCACCGACTCATCCTTACTCATGTCCATGTAGCCACCGTCACTCTCCCCAGGCAGGGACACGTGGCTGGTGGTGAGAGGAACATCACAAATGGAGAGGCCCCCCGCCTGCCCCCTTAAGGGTAGAGCACGGAGCCCTGCAGTGGGAATGGGGCCTGGAGCCGGGGAGCACCGGGTGCTCACTGTGGAAGGGGAAGGAGACCCCACAACACGGGGACAGTGTGAGAGGCCAAGGGGTCCCATCTGCAAAGTGCCTAGCACAGGGCCTGGCACACTGCGGACAGTCAGTCGGAGGCAGCTGACCCCACCATTATCATCACCCTTATTGTGATGCCCTCTCCTGGGGCGGCCAAGTCCCAGGCCAGGACTGGCTTGTGAAACAGTTCTGGCTCGGGGGCGACTCTGCCTGCCCTGGCCTCAGCATCCTGTCCTGGACAAGGAGGGAGTGGGTGGTGGCTCCTCAGGGCTCCCCAGAGACTCAGTTCTCCAGCCTGCCTCCTAGTACCTGGGCAGGGTGAGGCCGGCTGGCAGGGCGTTGCTGTACAGCTCGGTGCTGGGCGGGCAGCACTTGTCAGGGCAGCGCTGCAGGAAGGTGTGCTTATTGCGGTGCAGGTAGTCCCCCAGGTCACCATAGCGGCAGTATTCAGTGATGATGTAGATGGGCCCTGCAGAGGGACAGGCGCAGGGACAGTCCCCAGGGAGGCCACAGGCTTCCCGGTGGGGGGCTGACAAGGGGCCACTTAGGGGAGAGGCAGTTTGGTAAGACAGCGAAGAGGCTCGGGCACCAGGCAGACCTGGCTTCTTTCCCTGCCTCTGACTTGAGCAAGACACTTAGCCTCCCTGAGCCTCACTTGCCTCATCTGTTAAATGGGGCCAACAATACCCACCTCAAAGGGCCGTCATGAGTGCTCAGGAGATAATGTTTTGTCAGAGCATTAGCTCGGCTCACAGCCTGGCACACAGCACATGCAGTGTTAGCTGCTATGCATAGGCTTTCATGCTAAAGCTTATTTTGGAGGCCAGTATATAAAGTAAAAAAAGGCAACTGTGTATCATCAGATGACTAAGTTTGAATACAATACATTTAAAGTCAACCACTGGGAATAGAAAGATATTGATGAAAGCAAAAATTTTGAAATGGGCGGTCGTTGCAGAAATAAATTGACCTATGTATGTGACATGCTTCTGTATTTTGTTTTGGTTGCACAATACTTAGGAAAATTCCAAATCTCACAATAATCAGCTGCAAATGGCACTTGTTGCAAATGGCCCACCTGAAGGTGCCAGAGGATAACATTTCCTCCTGGCCTAACTTTCAATCAGAGCTTCAAATAAACCCACGTGGCTGGACAGACTTTATTCTGACCTGAATGAAAGACCATCCCAGTAAGCATGCTGGTGGTCTCCAGTGGTGGGGACATAATTCATTTCAGTGTCACATGAACTGTAATTTTTTACAGTTTTTAAAGTGTATTGTGAAATTTAAAAAACATCAGAGGATCCCTTGATTTGGAAACGACTGGGACTGGGGAGTTGAAGAGTCCTTTGGCCTTGAAGGTGTGATTGTGTGGGTTTGTAAACCCCACACCCATCTGGTGTGTGAAGTGAGCGCAGCGGACAGGATGGGCACAGAACCTGTTGCCCATGGACTGGGCAGGGATGGGAAGCAGCCAGGCCTTGGCTGCTGGCATGTTCCAGAATCCTCTGGAGAGTGGGTTTGGTACCTCCTTTGGTGCAGGCCCCCAGCAGGTTGACCACATTCAGGTGGGGTCCGAGGTGACTCATAATCTTTAGCTCTGACATGAGGGCTTGCTTCTCACTGCTGCGGGCCGTGGCTGAGGGAGAGACGGGCACAGTTGCTGAGGCCTGAAGAGGCCCACCAGCCTGTCCCAACCCTTCTGCCCCGCCCTGTGTTATAAGAACGAGGTGTTCCAGGGTGGTCAGGACCCACATGCAGGGGGAAGGGAAGAGGCTGGGAGGAAGGGGAGGAGGGGAGAGGCACCCATGGGGGAGGGGCAGGTGAGGAAGCTTCTTTCCCAAAGCAGACGCGGGCGCAGAGCTGGCTGCAGTGTGGCTACACCTCTTGTGCCTAGTGAATAGGGATCGGGCCTGCTCTGGGGGAGCCTGTACACACAGCAGAGGCAGGGGCAGGGGCAGATGTGAGGGAGAGACAGGCTCCCAGGACTCACATTTCAGCATCTTGACAGCCACTTTCATCGTGGCCTGTGAATGACTCAGGCCGTGAGCCGTGGCCTCCACCACCTGCCCAAAGGCCCCGGAGCCCAGGGTGCGTCCTGGGGTAGAAGTGACCCCTCAGCTCCAGGCCCAGCAGGAAGCTGCATCCCCCACCCTCACCGAGGTCAGTCCCTCAAGCCATCCTGGATTTAGGTGTTTCCTCCAAGAAGAAATCATAGTGTTTCAAGGTTCTTCCTGGTGTCTCATCTAAGTGCTGCCTGCTTTCTGGCCCATCTTTGTCCCTGGGAAGACTTCTTCTCTCCCCAGAGGGGAGCACAACTCCTCTACACCCCTCAGCATCTCCAGCTAGACTGAGCACAGGCTGGCACTCAGCCTGTCCTCAATTAATACTTCCTTTCTCACCATGAGAGAGGCCCATCTAATGCAGTCACAGGATCATAGGGTCTTAATGTGAACAGTCCCTGAGGGATTGTCTTGCTCCCCACTATTCAGGGAGGACACCAAGGGCCAGAGAAGGTAAGACATTAGCCCGAGGCCCCAGAGCTAGGCATGGCAAGGCTGGAACCAGACCTCAGGTAGTCTTCCCACCTGCCTCAAGTCCCAAGTGCCTGGTGAGGCTTCCCAGGACTGACCGAGCACAAGCTGGTCCCGTGGCAGCTCCCAGGTGGAGTCGTAGGGCAGCTGCATAGGGTCCACGTAGATATACTCATGGCCATCAGAGCTGACAGACTCAATCACCTTCCATCGGATTTCATAACGTGGCTTCTGCAGAACCAGAAATGGATCATTAAAGGGGGTCTGGGCCTTGAGGCCCACTAGGTCCAGCCCCTTACGGATGGAACAGAGGGGGCAGGAGACCCTGAGACCCACAGAGTGGCAGAGGCATATCTGAAGTCACATAGCAAGTTATTGATAGAGCCAGGGTCTTCATGGGCTCAGTGAGGACAGGTGCCAAAGGCCCCAGATGGGGAGTGGCTTAGGAGCAGCTGACAGCCATGGGCGCCCTCCTTGTCAGAACCTCCGCACTAGCTTCTCCTAGAGCATCAGCTGCTCTTCAGATGGGAGCTGAGGGGCAGGCAGCCCTGCAAAGGGACACAGGCAGCAGCCCTTTGGGGATGTGGCTGGCCCCAGCCCCATGCTGGAGCAGTCACAGCGGGAACCTCAGAGACATGTAACCTTAGAATGCTGAAATCACAGGATGTTGGAATCACAGGACTGGAATCTTAGAATGATAGAATTATGGGGTGCTGCAATCCTAACTCGGAATCTTAAAATGTTGGAATCATATGATGGTGAAATCTCAGGACAGAACATTGAAATTACAGATCAGTAGGATTAAAATGCATTTCAGTAGAACTGTGAGAGTCCCTGTGGGTGAGAGGTGGAAGAATCTGGAGCCCATGTAGTCCCAGCTCTATGGCTGGGATGGATGATGTCTGAGCAGAACCCTGGGTACAGAGCAGAGGCTGGGAGCCCTGGATGGCCTGGCCCAGGCTGCGGGGGTGGAGAGAGTTCAGCCACCCAGTGTCACCTGAGCTTCGTGCTGGGCTTGGACATGGCCTGATCCTGCAGCATTTGAGGAAAGCAGAGGAAGTCCATGCAAACAGATGGTGTGCCAGTCTGCACCCACTAAGCTCGGGTGGGGGTTTACCTTCTGCCAAAGCATGATGAGGATGATGAGGGAGATGATCATGAGCACCACCAAGGCCAGGATGGCTGAGATCACCACCACCTTAAAGGGCAGAGCTGGAGGCAGAGACAAGAGCTGGCCATAAGCAGACAGGGAACTTGGCTCATGCCACCTCTGACACCACGAGACCCTCTGTGCCCATTCTGCCCAGAACAGAACCCCCACCAACCACAGCCTAGGATGTCAGGCTCTCAGCCTCTCCTCTAGGCCTCACCACCAGGCTCCCATAAATACCCCATGCCCCTCAGTAACCCTCGCCCTCAGATCGCTCCCAGCTCCACCCCCTCAGCCCTCCGAGGGATCAGTTCAGCTCCCAGTGGCTGTGCTTGGCTCACCTCGCCTTTGACTCCATGCCCTTGTTGGAGCTGTCACAGCTAGGAAAGAGCCTGGCCAAGGGACCTGCTGCCTGATGAAGCCAGACTGCAGAAAGGGGCCTGTCTCCTCCTCTCGTCCACACCAAGTGCCCAGCGGGGTGAGGTAGTGATGGCAGTTATAAAGTGCACCCCGCAGGGAACAGGCATGATGAGCAGGGCTCACTCTGGGCCTCCCAAACCTCGAGGCTCCTTCAGAGTCAGGCCTCATCCTCTTTGCTGCACACATTCCCGTTCCTTGGTACTCCCTCCACGTCCACCCCAGTCAGGCCCTCATCTCCCCTGTCCTGCCCCAATGCCACCCATGGGTTTTCCTGGGAACTCATTCCCTCCTCTTCAGGGCCCCAGACCAATGTCACTCCTCTTCTCCCTACCCCACCAGGCCACACAAGCGGGTCCTGGGAAGGAGCCATCTGAGGAAAAAGAGGAGGCTTCGCCCAGCCGTGGCAGTTGCCCCGAGCTGTGACGGGTGCATGGCTTTCCCCTCAGGTACACACAAAACTTCACTTCTGTCTTGTTCAGAACTGGTCTGCAGGCGCCCACTTGCTCAGGGATATGTGTGTAGGAGTGTGGATGAGATAAGGCACTAACTGTCCCACACAGGGCAGGGGGCAGGGGCCAGGTCTGTGCATGGAGAGGCACATGAGTGTGCAAGCCCATGACCTGCCTGCTATTAAGTGTGCCCCAAATGTCCTGCACAGCCTTCCGAGCCCTGCTTGCACTGACTTCTGCCACCTCCTGCAGCCCCTCACTGTTTGGCCCTCATCTCTCTCCTCCCCAGCCCCTAACACACACACACTCCATGCTCTGTTCAGGCTGAATTCCTTTCATCTCTTGGAGCCCACTTTGCCTCTGGACTTTTTCACAGGCCGTCCCCTCTGACCAGAACTCCATTCCTCACCAGGCTTACTCCCTAATCTGTCAGGTTTTTGAAAATGCTTTCTTTTTCCAGGACACTTTTCTGGATCCCACACCTGGGCACAGAGTCCTTCTCCCTCTAAGCTTTCCCCCCAAAATGCTGATCCTTGCAGCAGGATTGCTTAGTTCCTTATCTTCCTCTCTCTGGACTGCGGGCACTAGGAGAGCAGGCAGGGCTCGACCTTCTCCAGGGAGAACTGGGACTCCGTAAGTATTTATTGGATGAGTAAATAAGTGAATTTATGCAGTACAAGCATACAGGTACATGTATAACCAAGGACTGGCACACAGCAAAAGCATCCAGGCATTGGTAGAGACTGTTCATATGGGCAGAATTATGCATGTATGTGTCCCTTCTAACAGACCTGCATTATACAGCAGGCTTGTAGGTATAGGGATTGTGCTTGCACATTTGCAGAAAGGTGTGCTGCAGCTCCGTGCTTACAGATGTGCATGATGCCAGTTTGTACACATGCACAGGAATTGTACATGGATTGTCTGCACACATATGAGGATTGTGCACCCACACATACATGCATACAGACACTCACTCATAGATTTATATATGTGTCTAGAAATTGGACATGTTCATGTTCCTGGTTTACAAACACACCTGGTGGGTTTACACACCTAGACAGGCATCATGCATGCTTGCATACATGCTTACAGACATACCCTTTCAGCTTTATGCATGTATCTGGGGATTGGACATTCTTGACTACGTGGTTTACAAATCTACACTCAGAGGGTTTGCACCTGTGTCCAAGGATCAGGCACGCTCGTATACATGGTTTATCGTGCACACAGAGTGTACGTACCCTAGGCATAAGGAACTAGTGCTACTCATAGCCATGGCTAATAGACATGTACTGGCGGACGTACATATGTTTGCCAATATTGTGCTGTTGTGTAAGTGCATGGAAGGAACGTGCACTGGTGGGTTTCACACACAATGCTCCTGAGTGCCCATGGACATGCGGACTCTGGTCCGCTGTGGGTGCACAGGCATAGTCCCAAGGATGGTGGCTGGGTTGAGGTGGGGGTGAGGGGTCGCCAGGGGCTGCCGAAGCTGGAGGACTCACATTGTGGCACCACGGTGACCTCCTGAATGTCGTGGCCCAGCAGGTTTTGCAGCGTGCAGCGCACCGACAGTGGCTGATCCACACGGTGCAGGCGCAGTGTGCTCACCACCTCAAACTCCTGCTCCTCAGCCCAATAAGTCACATTAGTCTCCAGCTGGCTCTCCTCCTCAGAACTGTTACCCAATGGCATGGGTGGCAGTTCGCGTGGACACCTGCCAGGACAGCCAGCCAGGTCGGCTTTCAGTCCCTGCCCTATGCAGGAAGGGAAACTGAGGCCAAAGGCAGGCAGCGCCACGGGGTGGTGGTGGAAGGAGACCTGACGCCTCCAGTCTCTGCGACTTTCTGCTGCCTGATCCTGAGCTGATTCATCTATGGTTCCTAGACTGACCATTAGGGGGCGCTCCTACCCCAGGCCTGAGAACCCTGGATTGCAAAAGCTACTCCCTTCAGTTGAAACAGTCAAGGAAAAGGGACAATTCTGATGATGCAGAGCGCCTCCAAAAAGTCACATCTGGATGTGACTCTAGCCTGGAACAATGCGGCCAGAGGAAGAAGCTGGACTAGATGATCATCACTGGGCCCTTCCTACCAGCTATGAGTACCCTGGGGGACTGAGGCTTATGATCTACTCGCCTTTTGAGGTTGCTGCAGGTAGACCAGGTGAGGTGTGGCTGGGGCATGCCCCGGCCTCGGCAGCGGACTGTCTGCTCCCCACTGGCAGGGTGGCTCTCACTCAGCTCCAGAACACGGACAGGCACTGCATGGAGGAGACATTGCCAGGAGGTGGGAAGGTCAAACCAGGCAGCCAGTGAGGTAGGCCCTCAGGGAGGGCCCCGCCCCCCGCCCAGGGTCTCCCCTGGGGGAAGGGAGGTGCACACTGCAGGTGAACATTAAATACCAGGAATGACTGTGAAAACTGACAGATCCCGCTTCTGGGTACTTCAAAGGGAAAGCCTCAGCAGGGTGCTAGTCTGTCTTTAACACCTCTCTGAGATTTGCTAATCTTCCTTTTAACAGAGAGAGCAGGCCTGAGGATCTGAGGGAGTCCTGGGAAGGCTAGGGTATGAAGCTAAATTTAATAGCATTGTTTTGTTGTCTCGGAGTTTACTTTAGTGGTTGCTTTATATTTATGACATGTGATGCTGATTTTCCACCTGGGATTGAGAGCTTAAATTCTCTTTCAAAATAAATTTATTTTTAGAAAGTTAATCGACAAAACGTTAACTCATTATTGTGTCATTCCTCTGCTCAAAACCCTGCGATGGCTCTTCATTTCAGTCACAGTAAAAGCCAAAGTCCATACAAGAGCCCAGGAGGACCTTCGTGATCTGCCCCCCCAGCCCCCAACTACCCTATCTCCCCTATGAGCTCGTCCCCCACATTGTCCCCCTCACTCTGTTGCAGCCATGCAGGCCTTTCTGCTATTGCTCCTGCCTGGGTACCCTTTCCCCAAATAGCCACTTGGATAATGCCCTCACCCTGAAGTTGTTACACAAACATCATCCCTACGAGTCCACCCCCACCATCCTATTTAAAATTGCAAACTTCACTGAGCTCCTGCCCCCAGAACTCTCAATACTCCCTTTCCAGCCCTTTTTTTCAGCTTTTTTTTTTTCTTCTGCAGCACTTGTTAACTTCTAAACTTCTCCATAACGGGCTCTTTTTTTTTCTCTACTGGTGAATGTTTGTCTTCCCCCACTAGTATGCAAGTGCCACCAGGGCAGAGCCTCCAAAACCGTGAACAGACTGGTACATTATAGTTGCTCAGCAAAGATCTAGCTAACGAATAGTGTAGTATAAGTAGTAGCTAAGAAGGAAAAATCATGGCATTGGTATATGAATGCCTGAGGTTTTGGAAACACTAATCTAGCCTAATGACCTCCTTTTATAGCTGGGGAAACTGAGGCCCAGAGAGGGGATATGCCAGGTTTACAAGGCAGTGGGACAGTGTCAGAGCTCAACCTAGAACCCAGTCCCTCTCTTGCTCTGTCTAGGGAGAGGGAGTGGGGGTGGGAGAAGCAGGAGAGGAAAGCAGGGTGGAGAGCCCCTCACCGTTGACCTGCAGCTGGAAGGAGACCTGGGCCTCAGCGTCCTCATGGAAGGCCCGCATGGTATAGTGGCCAGCCTCAGCCACCTTCACCCGCACCAGTGTCAGTTCTGACACATACCTGGGAAGCAGGACAGGTCCAGCAGTCAGAGCCGGGAGAACTCTTACAGTCTTCCCCCACCCTCCTTGTACAGGCAGGAAAAACAAGGCCCAGTGGGGGGAAAGGGCTTGCCAGGGTCACAGAGGTGACAGTAGCAGAGCCAGGACTCACATCCCCATCTCCTGAATCCCCACCCATAGGCAACACCACTGAGCTAAGAGGGAGGATTGGTTGGGGGGATGTACCCTCTCCTCCACAATTCATCTGCTTCAGAAAGGACTGACTCGCTTTATCCTAACACAGGGCACTTCTTCCTCCTGCTAATCTCCAGCCTTAGGGTTACCTTTCAGGTTTAGATGGAACCCTGTTCTGCAATCATCAAGACTTTTTCTTCTCAGCTGCCCCCTGCCAGCTCCACCCGTCACAAGGACCACTAAACATCTGGGTGATCATCTGACCAGCATCTGCTTCACCGACTGGATGGGAAACCCTGGGACAGATGGCACTGTCTGTACTGGTCTCTGGAGCATCTCCAGTGCCCGGCACCGCGCCTGGCACACAGTAGGTTCTCAGGAAAGATGGGCCTAGGTTTGTGTAGTGACTGAAAGCTGTAGGCTGCCTCGCGGCTGCAGAATATGGTAATTTCAAGAATGGATTGGGCGCTGCTGCTCACCGGGTCTCAGACAGATTGCGTGTGGACAGGGCGATCTCCCCGGCGCTAGAGTCGCCCAGTGTGCGGTTTTCCTTGAACCACATGACAGTGGGCGGCGGGTAGGACTCGAACACCACCTGCAGTGTCCGGCTGCGGTGCAGCTCCGCGAACTGTACAGTGTCTAGTTCTCCCAGCAGCTGTACGTAGCCGCTCTCTGCAAGAACAGCCGTCAGGGGCGGGGCTATGCCCGGCAACCAATGAGGCAACGCCTTCAGGGGGCGGGGCTCCTGGAGCGAGGCATCAGCCTTCTGGGGGCAGGGCTTCAGGCTTAGAACTGAACCAGCCAATGGTTGTTATCCTAGCAGGGACTGAGGCTGGGTCTGGGACTGGAGTAGAGGACTAATTTAGGGCTGATGCTGGGTTGGAGGCCGGGTTTGAGATTGGAACTAGACTTGTAGTTCTTAATGGGCGTGTGGAAGAGATTAGTTGCAGCGTGGTTGAATTTTGGGCTGGGGTTGCTTGGACCTGAGACAGTAGTTGGGATTAGAAATCAGGTTGGGGCTGGTATCCTGGCTAGGTGAACAGTGTACGTGGGGATTAGGATTGGCTTTGGGCTGATACTACACTTTGGTTTGGGTTTATCCTGGAAGTGGGCTTGGACTGGCCCTAAGCCTAGAGCTGGATTGGAATGTGGTGACAGTACCCTGGAGACTGTGACAGGGTCAGGGTCCAGCTCAGAATGAGGGTTGGGGCCGAACCCAAGGGACGCACCAACCACAGTGACATTGACGGCCTTTTCATCTCGATGGTCATTCACACTCTCTGATACATTGCAGATGTAGGTCCCAGAGTCGCCCAGCTCAGCGCTGGGGATGTGCAAGATGGAGCGTATGTGGGAGGGTACACTGAAGAGGAAGTCAGTCACTGGCTCCACCAGCCGCCCACTCTGTAAGGACAGGCAGGGCAAACCCCCAGATCAGGAAGGGTCTGGGAAGTCAGGCTGCAAGTCAAGCCAGCCATCTCTACCTGCCTCTTCCTCCAGCCCTTAGTCCAGCATTACCTCCAGGCGTGGGTATATCCACTCAAAGTTGACCACCTCGTTCCCAGTCACAATGCATATGATGGTGATGTTCTCACCCTGGCGGACCACAGTCTGCACTGCATTCACTGAGACATTGATGGATGACACTGGTGGAGAGAGATTGGCTTAGGGCTGAGGAAGCACCACCAGCCATCAGCACTTTAACTTAGGGATGGTGTAAGGATCCACAGAGGTAAGGGATGACTGGCTTAGAAGATTTGTTCATTCAACAAATAGTTATTAAATACCTACTATATGCCACACACTGTTCTAGGCATTGAAGCTTTAGCAGTAAACACAACAAAGGTCCTGTCTTCATGAAGCTGACATTCTAGAAGGGGTAATAGTCTTAAAATCTAAGTACTGTCTGGGAATCTAAGTATAGGAAAAATTTACTGAGCCCAACTACACACCAGGTACCCTCTGTCTTCTGTTTTCTTTAATTTTCACAATAATCCTACTAGATAGGCAATCATTATTATCGCCATTTTATGGAAGAAGAAACAGGCTCAGAGAGATTATGTGCTTTGTACAAAGTCACTGAGATGAGAAATGGCACAAGTGGGATTCACACCCAACTGGCTCTAAAACCTGTGCCTTTGCCCACCATATTATACAGCCCAGCTCTGTCACTAATGCTTCCCTTGACTTTGGGCATACTCCATCCTCTTTCCGAGCCTCAGTTTCCTCTTCTGTAAAATGGGTAAACACTACTTGCCTTCCAAGACTGTAGTGAGAGTCCAGTGAAAAATGTAATTTCACACTTTGTAAACCAAAAAGGGCTATACTTCTGTGACGGGTCATACTTGCCTCTGCTGAGCATCAGGCCAGAAAGGGGGCTCACCCTGGAGGCTGTAGACATAGTAGGCTTCAGAATCCACCTCTTTGTCCCCAATGGTGGTTTTGCAGACATAGGTCTTGTCCTCAAAGATACCAGAGAAGCCATGTTGGTGGTCATAGGGGATGGGGAGTGGGACATCCACTTTCTTCTCGTGCAGTGTCACCACCAGTCGTGGATCTGTCACTCGGCATGGAATTGTGGTCTCAGCTATTTCCGTGAGAAAGATGAATAGTTCCTCAGGGTCAACAGGGAGGAAGCCCACAGTGGGATCTGCCAAGAATGAGAACAAGAAGAGGGTCAGGGGACTTGGGTTTCTGGCTATCCCTTAAACTGCTGTGTGACCTTGAGCAGATAGTTTCCCGTCACTGGGCCCCAGTCTTCCCATTGCAGAATAAGTATGGTCTCAGAGGTTCCTTCCAGCTTTAACTTCTGATATGGACAGCTCCAGGGTGAGAAAGAAGATAAGACACAAGTTGGATGGAAGCTGATACCTGGAGCTTGGAGAAGAGGGAAGATGGGATGTGGAGACCAAGAGGGAGCATAGTAGAACCAGCTGAGAATGCTGAGTTCTGCAAAACCAGGAATGGGGTGGGCCAGCAGGGAGCAGACAGATATCCAGACCAAGGGGTGGGAGTGAAGATACTCCTAGACTGCCAGGCTGGATTCCATGACTCGTCTGCATTTCTAAGCTGGCTGCATTTCACAGTGTCACTAAAGCACTCTTTGACCATCCCCAGATGCCTGCAATTAAGAAGAGGAGTGAGGGAATGAACACACAGGCCAGGACCCTTACCCGGCACAAAGATGTAGAGTCGTTTCTGCTCACCAGACTCCAGCCCCTGGGAGCCTTTGTAGGTACAAAAGTATTCTCCTGTGTCTATCCCAGTGACATTGGTCAGCGTTAGCATGCTGGAGAAGGTGCCATCCTGGGTCTTGGTGAGTTCCTGCAGGGGCTCCCGGGACAGCCGTTCCCACACCACTGGAGCTGGACCCGAGCAGGTCAGAATGAAGTTGCTGGAGACATTGAGGACCAGCTCTGGCCCTGGGGGTGTGATCACCAGGTCCCTGGAGGCCTGTGCTCCCAGCAGCAACAGCAGGGGTAGAAACAGCACATGGCCTTTGGGAGAAGAGGCATCAGAGATCAGGGCACAGGCACCTTGGCACCCCTCCTCGTGGCTGAGCCTAAGCGAGACCAGACAGGCACAGCCTTTAAAGAGCACACCTCCCTGACCCAAACTCAGACTGGAACCCATGGCTCTGAGGCCTGCTTGCCCAGTACCCCATCACCAGGGACTCCTCCTAGCCTCCTGGCCTCCGATCTCCGTGCCTGAAGACCCCCAGCCTTGGGGTCCTTCAGCAGCGCTGCATTCAGGCTCATGAAGAGAACTCTCACATTCTCATGAAGGCTTCAGGATATCCTCGGGAAGCAATCTCAGGCCTCCAGTTCCTGCATTACTTTCCAGGTCACTTTCTGAGCCTCTTCCCTGCATTGCCGCAGCTGCCCAGGCTCTGCCTGAAGCCTGGAGGTGGCCCTACTTGGGGAAGGTGGGACAAGGTAGCTCAGAGTGGGGCAGACTGGGAAGCGGGGATGCTGAGGCCCCTGGGGGGTAGGGTGACTAGTGTGAGGGGTGCCAAGTGGTTGGCTCCACTCCCCTGCTGCCATCCCCTGGGGAAGGATTCTGTAAGCCACCCCCAGGCCAGCATGTGCTCAGCCAGCCAGTCAGTCATCCATGGGTTGGCCATTGGCTGGTCATTGATTGTTAATGACCACTGATTGCTTGGCTAGCTGCCCAGTCCCTGGAGAGCTGGCTTCCTGTAATGGGCAGGAGTGAGGGAAGGGTGTGCTGAGAGGGCCACAACCAGGACTTGGGAGCTCACAGCCAATGAGGGGTCCAGGCAGCAGCGGGAATCCAGACTAATACCTATGAGTGTTGAGAGGAAATGGGAGGCCGGGGTGACTGTTAATGAGCGAGGTGGGGACAGCTGGTGCTGGAGCATGGGATGGGGAGGACCGAGCAAAGGGCTCTGTACCCACAGGGGCCCACTGAGATCTCCGAGCTGAAGAGACAGCAGGGGATGGAGGCCTCTATTGAGCCTCATGGGAAAGGCAGGAACTGAGGCTCAAGAGCATAGCAGTGCCCTGGGCTCCCAGACACCCGTGCTAGCATTCACCACACTCCTGCTGGTTCCAGGTCCCACTTAGTAGCTCCCCAGGCTGCCCTACCCCTGCCTGCTGTCTACCTACCTTTGAGGAGAAGGGCTGGCATGGCACCCGGAAGCTGCGTGGTCTCCTGCAGAATTGAACAGGGGTCAGGGGTGAGGGCCTAGGGAGAGTAGAGGCAGGGCCAGGGCCCTTTTTGCACCTGCAAGGTAAGCCTCAGCCCTGGCTCTCCAGCCTCTGTGTTCATGGGGCTGAACCCGAAAGTTATCCTCATCCAGGAAGGCACTCATGCCCACAGATTCTCCCCCTGCCCTGGGCACCGCCTCAGGGGCCTGACCGTGCTTTGGCCCTGCCTCTATGTCTCCAGTGCCTTAGCTGAGCCCCCGCCTCTCTCCGGGCCCTACTTCCTCCATGTGTACAGTGGAGGCAGGGGACTTGGGCTGGATGTTGTCCAGGGGCCCACCAGCTCTAACAGCCTGTCCTCTGGGTGACAGTTCCAATACCAGGCTCCTATCTGCCAGGACAAATATTTGGGGAAGTGTGATGAAAAGCCTGGGGGAGCAAGAGGGGATGAGCCAGAACCCAGAAGCTCCCACAGCTTCACGAGACAACAGGAAGTGGAGGTGGCTGTGGGAAGGAAAGCAGGGGAGTCAGGGCTACGGAATGTGGAGGGCACCCCATGCCTGCCCCTTTACTCAGCCCAGGCTGCAAGGAGGCCCCGAGGACAGGGGCTATGGGCTGGGAAGGCGCCACCACCCAGCAAGTCTTCAAAAGTCCTTGGAGAATAGCCAACCCCCACCCCCACCCCCAACCCCCAGTGTCCAGACAGGGAAACCAAGGCTCTGGGAGGGTAAGAACTTTGTCCAGGCTTACACAGCACAGCTTGTCCACGAGGGAGGCAAAGAGACCTGGAATGATACAGGTAGCAAGAGACAAGCATGGAGACAGAAAGGGAGGAGGCTCAGTGGTGGAGGCCGCGGGAGACAGGTGCGGGCACACAGAGAGGAGACAGGCTGCGCTGGCTGGTCTCTGCTCTGTCCTTGCCCTTGGCGGCCCCATCTGAGGCTCCTAGGTAACCGTCAGTGGCCAGGCACGGGCAGGAAGGAGGCCAGAAGCAGGCAGGGGTCAGAGAGCAAGGAACGTGGGAAGGCACCATGCGACAAGGCGACAGGAACCTCCTCGGGCTTTGGGTCTGCTGACTTCCCTGAGTGGCTGCTGGCCTGGCCCAGCTCCTAAGGGAACGCCCAGCTGTCCCCCAACTACACCACCCATGTCACCCATCTACTTTCCAATCCAGGGCCAGGGTCTGTGTTTGAGCCCCAGCAGGCTATGTCCTGTGCCATGGGCCTCAGGGGCCTCAGTCCCCACCTTATAGAATGGGATGATCTGAGCGCACCCCTTACTGGGCAGTGATCACACATCAGCAGCAGGACAGACGCAAGCCTGTGGACCCCCTCTTGGCCTTGCCCAGCTCCCCAAGAAGCTCTCTGAGCAAATCTGTTCTTCACTTCCTCCTCTTCCCCATCCCTTAGACCTGTCTGCTGGAAGGTCCCCTCCTTTCTCCCCTCTCTCAGACTCAGAGCCCAGTCCTTCTGATGCCCCCTCCACAGCACCCCATTCCCATCCCTCCTGCCCCAGCCCCTCCAGCTGGATGCCAGGACTCCTCTAGCAGCAAGGGGCAGTGCCGTGGCAGAGCCAGCAGCCCCCACAGAGGCCCATCTGCCCTTCAGTGGGTGCCCCTCTGGCTCCCCTCTTCCTGCCAAAGATCTCAGCCAAAGAAAACCATTAGCAGCCCAGGCTAGGGGAGGGGGTCACTTCAGTCTCCCTGCCCCTCCCCTCCCTGCCTCCCTGGCTGGCCACACTGTTTATTATTCTAAAGGAGGAATTTGGTCGGCTGGCCTGGAGATGGGAGGTCACTGCAACTGGGGCTGGCCTGGCTCTGGAAGGCTGGGCCATGTGGGCTGGGACCCTAGGGCAAGCAGGCCCCCACCCTGGCCCCTCTCCAGCTCAGCCTGTGATTGGGGGTGGCTGAGAGTCTCTGAAACTCTGAACTGGGAGAGGCCTTCTTAAACAGACAGCGGAGACTCAGAGAGGGACAGAATCATAGCCCAGTAACACAGCAAAAAGGCAGAATCAGGCTGAGGAGAGGACAGGCTGTGCAAAATATCCAAAAAGGAGAGGATACTCTGTGCAAAGTAGCTCAGGAAGAGTGTAAATGCCCTGGGGACCTTGGATCGGCTTCTCTCTTCATGAAATGAGCATTCTGGCTGCAGCCACAAGGGGCCTCAGACTCACCGTGAGACTGAGCAAGTTTCCTTCCTCTCTGAGACTCAGTTTCTCCATTCATACAGGGAGAGCTTCAGATGGGTCATTTCAGAGAGCTGCCCCTATTCGAAAACTGCCATTTGGGCCAGAAAGAAGATTCTAGTCACTGTTATTCCCCGTGGGGTAGTTTGGGGGAAGTGGGGCTGCTGAGAAGAAGAGGCTGCATTCCTGAGGCTGGAGTCACCTGGGAATCCATAACCCATCTCAATCTTTGGATTGAATTTCCCTGACCATTTGGCCACCCATGGGCTGTGTAGACTTTGACAAGTTGTTTCCCTCTCTGTGCTTCAGTTTCCCCATCTATACAATTAAGGGTTAAACAATGGTCTTTTAAAGGGCTTTCAAACAAAGGGACTGGTGACACGGCAGCCCAGGAGACTGCAAGGGGAGGGTGGCGTGTGAGCCAGAGGACAATAGGCCAGAGCACAGGGAAGGCCCAGAGTGAGGTCCTGACCTCCCCTGGTTGTCTGCCCAAGACCTTATGGAGCTCTTTGAGCTTCCCAGAAGCTGCTGTGCTCCCATTGAGCCCAGAGAGGCCTAGGCGCCGGTCTGGAGGTAGTGGGCTTGCCTGTGAGAGCTTCCCTTTCTCAAGAGGAGGGCTAGGCTTCCGGGAGGGGCCAGCTGGGGGAGGCAGGGGCACAGGGCCACAGGCAGGGGCAGGTGCCCTCCTACCTGCCTCACTCTCCTGCCTGGGGAGCCCCTGGAGCAGAAAGAGGGAAGAGACTCTCAGGGGTCCTCTTTTACCCAAGGGGAGAGTGCTGCATGCTGGAAAGCCCTCATAATTCGTGCTATTTCAGCCAGGTTGGGGGGACAGAGGTCTAGAGATGGGGTTATTGCCCAGCTCCTCACAGTGCATCAAAAGGACCCCTTTAGGAACCGCGTGAGGATCCCAAGTCCACGGGAGGGGGTCATTCTCAGATCCCCAGCCTTCCCTCCTTCCAGCTCATACAAATCTCCACTTCTTTCCCACCACCTTCATCTAAATAAATCCAGTCCATCTTGGCCACATCCGCCAGCAGCAGCTTCCCTCCCTCGGGGTCCTGAGGCTCCCACGACACAGGCAGGCCAGGGAGGGGGGCCTACACGGCTGCCAGTGGGGGAGGCTGCACATGGTGAGCATGTGCACACACAGTACAGATTCCTGCCTACGCACTCGCTCACACACTGCTCTGAAACATATCCATGGGCAGTGCACCATGTGAGCGCCCACCCCTCATGCAGGCACTCAACATGTGCCTGCCCAAACAAAACACGCATGCATGCAGCTCCCACTGTGCCCAGCACACGTGTACACAGCACAGACCACCACCCATGTGCTGTGCGAGGTGCACCCATGTGCCACAAACCAGGTACCCAGCACAAGCAAAGCCGTGTACATACATGTGCACAAGGGACCCCAAACACACCTGAACACACATCCACAACACCTGAACACAAGTCAACGTGCATTGTGCATTTGCTGTTCCAACTGATGTTCTGAGCACTTGACATGTATCAACTCACGGGCTCCTCAGCCAACTCCACAAGGTAGATACAGGATCATTCCCATTTTAGATGGGGAAACTGAGGCAGAGAGCACCTAAGGAACTTGCCTAGGAATGCAGAGTAGAGATTGAGCCAAGGTGGAGTACTCCATAGCACCCCTACCACCAACTTCTCTGTTTACTGGGTTTGGGTTGGGGGAGGGCAGTGGGTTCGAGCTTTATCTAACTGAGAACTGACAGGACTTGGTGATTACATGCTGGGGGGCTGGAGTGAGATGTATCATAAATGACTGCACCCCTATTTCTAGCCTGGAGCCCCAGGGGGGCAGGAGTATGTGTGTGTGCTGGGGACATAATGCCATTTGCTGAGATGAGGATGAGACCTGCCTGAGCTGAGCTGGGTTGGGATCTGGAGGGGACTGTGGGCATTTGAGTGGACAGACAGACCCTCAGCCCATAGGCAGGGAACAGGCTGAGCAGAAACAGCAGCAAGATGGGGATGGGAGGAAGCCCTGTTGTGGGACAGTTTGGGAGTGTCCTTGAGACAGGCAGTCTCAGCCCTTAGGAGGCTTTGAATAACCAGGACACCAGAGAGAGGAGTAGGCCTGGCCACTGGGCCTCAGGGTTAGAGCTGAAATGACAGAGCTCCAGTCCCCAGTGGTCACCCGTCTGATCCAACCCTCTTCCTGTGTGCCATTGTACAGGCAGGAAGCCAAGTTTTAGAGAAGGAGAGGGACAGCTCTCAGGGTTCTGACCTACAAGCTGGGTGCTCAGGTGGCCATGGGGCCCTGAAGCTCACCTCAGATAGGAGGCTGGTGGCTCAAGCCCCAGAGTTCAGAACACAATTGCTGCCCAGGCCATCCCCAAAGCACACCAGACCTGCAGTCAAAGTCACTTTCCCTGGTGCACGCCAGGCAGGGATTGGAGGCTGAGACTCAGAGGACATGACTTGCTAAGTTGTTATAAAAGTGGGACACAGACCCCAGTCTGCTGCCTGGCAGTCTCGTCCTCTTTCCTCTGTACCAAGGGCACTTCATAGCCCCTGGGACAAACTTCAAGGGCAGATCCCTGGCTGGCAGTAAGGGGTGTTGTTCCTAGCCCCAGCTCTGTCACCCAGCTCTAGTACAGTCTCTCCCCTCCTTGAGCTTCAGTCTCCCCATCTGTACTCAGGGTGGGGAGGGCTGTCCTGGGTGCACTCCCAGAGCTGGCATGCTATGGCCCTCAGGACTGTGCTCTGGGAAGCAGCTGTGCTGGCCTGGAGTGCTTGGGTCAGGGGTGAGGGACCAGGGAGGGGCCCTAGCCTGGATGTCCTGACTCAGTTCAGAGAAGGCAGCCAGCCCCAGGCCTGGGTGTCGGAGGGGCAAGAGGTATCTGGAGCCAGGGCCTGAGTCCTCTGCCAGTAGCTGGGAGAGAATGAGAGTGACAACAGCACAGGCTGGACCTGGCAGAGATGCGGCCTTACCCCAAGTGGGCTGGGATGTGCGTGCAATCTTGCAGTCGGGTGAGAGAACCCTGTCCTGGGGGGGTGAGAGTTACAGGTGGGGGCTGGTGGGGGCCGAAGCCTGGGAAGGGGGTGAAGTTCTGCCCTCTTAATCAACAGATAGTCCCAGTGTATCTGTTGGCGAAGGCTCAGCACTCAACCTCTGCACAGGGAGTCTCCCCACAAACCTCAGGATCTCTCAGAGCCCAGAGAGGGCGAGCAGCCCGGCCCATCACACAGTGATGTGGCTTGATCATCCCGGCCCAGCTCGGTCATGCTGCTTCTAGACCCAAGGAACCTTCATGTTCTCCAGGTACTTACGAGGTCCCCCAGACGAAGCAGCAGGAATCAGCTAAGCTGGGGCCTGGCTTGGACTCTCGCTCTGGTCTGGAGGTCAGTCCAAGTGGGCGGAAGAACAGTGCCAGTTCCATGGACTGTCATTCTGATCCCCCTGCCCTGCCCCCTCCAGCACAAGCTGCTTGGTCACCTCTGGGTGCCGTATTGCACCCCCCTTCTCCCATCTCCTTGCCTCCAGTCTGTCCGCTCCCATCGCTTCTCATACCCCAACTAGAGGAGTCTTTCCAAAATACCTATCTGACGGGGTCCTTCCCCGGCATCCCCACAGCTGCCCATCGCCCCTTACTTAGGTAAACGCCAGCTTCTTGGCCCAGCCTTTAAAAGCCTTTCTGCCCTAGTCCTGCAGGCGGCTCCTGGGGACCGAGGCGAGAGGTTGCTGCCCTCCTGGGTCCCCAGGGTCCTCATGAGGCCTCCACATTTGCCACTCATTCTGTGCTCCTCTCCCCAGGAGGCCTCCCCAGGGACATAATGGAAAGAAATGACCTATTTACTAGAAGTTCAAAATAAAATGAAACATCTGTCTGGATCAGAGCCAGAGTGATAAAGAACAGACTGATTCCCCCAGCCCGAGCCCCCCCCCACCCCGCCACACACCCCCTCACCCACCAGTGTGTGTGTGGCAGGGGGAGGGGGAGCTTCCCAGCTACTTGGAACAGTTCGTGGGAAAGCACTCAGTGTGTGCCTCACGGCCACTGGGGGCCCAGGGGAGGAGGCCTGGGTCCCCACACAGGCTGGGAACCGGCCTGAGAAGGAGGTCAGCGAGGGAGGGAGGCCTGCTGCCTGCCCCTGTCCACCCGCCTGCTGAGCAAACACTTCCTGCCTCCTCCAGCGCCTCACTGGCCTCCCTGCCCATCCCCGTGGCCACCCTCCCAGCCATATGGTCTGGCTTTGTCCAGGCCCAGTGGATACCTGGACCAGAGTCCACTGGATCCTATCTGGGCCCCAATAGCCCCTTCAAAATGGAGCAGGACTCCAAAGGCCTTGAAAATAACAAGCATAATAATAGCTACACCGTCCAATTTAGTTCACATCACAGACTGCCCAGGCGAGGCCCTTTATGTCGGTGATCTTAGAATGACCCATGATGTCAGGTTGACAAATGAGGAAAGCAAGATACAGAGAGGTTAAATCATTTGCCTAAGGTCACAGAGCTTGCCAGTGGTGGAGCCAGTGCCCAGTCCTGGTTGGACTGACCACATGACAGCCTCTGTACAGCAGGAGGCAAAGAGGACACGCCCACGCCTGGCACAGTACAGCTCCATACATGAGTTGCCAGCCTGGTTCCTTCCGCCTATCTCTCGCCCTCTCCTTTCAGCCCATCCTCTCCTTGCAGCTGGGTGAACCTGAACCTGGCAGAACAAGGCGGAGGACAACCACACCATCTTTCATAGAGCCAAAAGTCTCAGGGCTGGGAGGAAGGGGTTATCCAGCCCATAACTGCACTCTTCCCATGACAGGGATCTCACCACCTCCCCTTCTGCCCATTCCATTCCTGAACAGCTCAATATCCTCAGAGGTCATGCTACTTGACAATCTTTATTACATTGAACATAATTTGTCTCACTGTATCCTCTAAGCTTTTGTCCTGTTTCTTTCTACAAGGGCTGCCCCCACTAACCCAGGACATTCTTTCTTCCCATTCTTTGTTCTGATGCTCTCCAATCTGAAAACAAGCAAAAGTCCCTACTAATTTGGATCCACTCTACTAAGTGAGATAACCTGGGGGTTTCATTTTATCCTCACAACAGTCCTGCGAGGGGGTTACAATGGTTATTCCCATTTCACAGAGAAGAAATTGAATCTCAGAGAGGGTTGGTAACTTGACCAGAGAGGTCTGGTAACTTGCCCAAGGTCACACAGCCAATAAGCAATGGAGGTTGGTTGGAAACTCAGGCCCATCTGACTCTATGCTATGTTCTTACTGCCATGCTGGGCTGCCTGTCTCCTGCCCAGAAACAGGTGTGTCCACAGAGAAACTCCCACACGGCTTCACCCTAATGGATTTGTACAAAATTAGGGCTCTCAGGGATGGAAGGATCCTCAGAGGTCAGAGTCCCATCCCACCCCTCATTGGGGTCAGAGTGTGTGAGCTGCCTGTCCAGTCCAGCCAGTAATTTGAAAGTTAAGCAAGGGGTAGGGCTCAGAACCTTTCTGCAATTGCAGGGTCTGAGGGTTAGCACACACTTGCTGAGAACAGCCTGGGTCTGGCAGGGGCTCTTGCCTGCCTTGAGGCCTGTCCCAAGGGCCTCTGAGATGGGGAGCCAGGCAGTCAGGCTAGGTGTGTGGCCAGCTCTGCCGCAGGCCTGCCCCTGCGAGGGCCCCAGCAGCCCTTCCGCTGTCCACAGAGGGCCAGGGCCTCTGCAGCTGTAGTGTTCCAGTCCCCCACCATCCCTCAGCTGCCCTCCCTGCACCCTCCCACCCTGCCCCCAGAGCCTCATCTCCCGCCGATGCCATGGTAACAGAGAGCGCCAGGCCCTGGCAGCCAAAGGAGCCCCTGAGAGGGGTTCCGGCTGCGGCTGTGGAGTGGGGGTGCGGCAGGCGCAGACAAGCAAACCTTCTGTTCCCCAGGCTGCTGCCAGCCCAGGATCAGCCACGGGCTGGGGTGGGGGCTGCAAACAGAATGGATTCTCAGAGCCAAGTGGGCAGGGGACAGGCAGGCCCCAGCCCTTCACACTGACCCACCAGCACATGGCCTTTCCCCAGCAGCCCACAGCCTGCAAATCTGGTAGGGGTAGCTAGCTAAGGAGAAAACCTGCCTTTAACTGGTGCCAATTACAGAGCATTGAGATTCCCCTCAGAGCCAGCGGGCAGCAGAGCCAGAGGGGAGAAAACCCCCCCATTTCATCCCCCTCACGAGCAAGCAAGCACCCTCCCCTCTGTTCTCCCCCCCTTCCCCTGTCACTCACCTGAACTCTCCCATTTACTATTACTCAGCCTCTCTGGCCTCAGTTTCCCATGTGTCAGTGGGGCTCATCAATGAGTGGTTAAGGCAATTAAATGAGTTAATATAAGGAAAATGCTTAGAACGGGGCCTGGCACACAGCCTCATTCTTCTTCATTCACAGAGAGTAAGTCACTCACTCACGCGCTTGGCCTTGAGTGCACAGCCGTGTCACCCTGGGCTAGGCTGGTCCACAAAGGGACAGGCGAGATGGTGGGAAAGCCCCTCCAGAGGACTCCTTGGGGTGGGGTGGCTGCTGATGGTATGGTGCTGTCAGAGGCACAGGAGGCGGATTGTGGGGGAAGATGGGGAGGGTGTCCTGTCCTGGCTACTCAGGGAATTCAGAGGCCAACCCAGGTCGAAAACCCAAGTCTAGTGACTCCCAGTCCACTGTCTGTGACCCACTTCTTTCCTATACCTTTGTCTTAGTCTGTTCCTTTGATCCCCCACAAATGAGGCACCCACGTAACAACTGTTGGGGATATGTCTCCAAATTCCTAATACAGGATTAGAACTATAGTAGATGCTTACACAACATAAGAGCTCAAAGGCTGGGTAGAGTCAGTTTTTCTGGTCTTCAGGCCTGGGGCCTCAAGCTGTCCCCTAATAACAGGCTGCACTAAGGCTGGAGAACCGGCACAGGCAGGCGGTAGTGACTCTCCCTCCAGGGAGGTAATGGGACAGGCTGGTGAGAGGGCAATACAGACATATGGACCCTGATGCCAGCAGGCTACACCTGAGGCCACCTGGGGCACCGAAAGCGCATGGGAGCCCAACCCCAGCTTGCAGCCACCTAATCTGGGCCCACCTGCCAGTTCTAGTCCCTCGTACCTGTGACTTCTCTGAGTTTAACTTCCCTGAGTCCCCATTTCCTGGAAAATGACAAGACCTCCTTGCCACTGCGGTGAGGGTCAGAGAGGATGATGAAGACCACCTGACACACAATAGGTGCTCAGTAAATGACAACTATTCTGACTATGTGATTGTTCCAGTGGGGCGGGGTGTGCTAGCCCCAACGGTTTATTCACTTCTTTGGTGGAAGATGCCAGGGAAGGGGACTCCACAGGAGCTCCATCTGAGTAGTCAGGAAGTGGGAAGCTCAAGGCATCTGGGAAAAATGCAGGAAGAGAACTGCTAGGTCAGAAGTTGGAGCTCGTCAGCAAAAAGATAGGTGATGGGCAGGGAAAGAGGGCAGAGGTAACTTTGGGAAAGGTTTGGGGTACCAGGTAAGGATTCGGGTCTTGCCCTGGAGGCACCAGGAAGCCAAGTTTTCAGGGCTTTGATGGGGATGGTGTGGGCCAGCTGCTGTCCCTACAGCCATAGTGCTGCAGCCATAGTGATGAACTCCGAGCACTGGGGGGGTGGGGGGGGGGCTCCACAAGCAAAAGTGACAGGAGCAGTTTGGTGCCTGGTGGGAAGGTGTGGATGAGAATGGGGACAGAGGAGGCAGTGAGACCAGTGTGGGGGATGAAGCCATCTCAAATCCTGCCTAAACTCCTGACAGACCAAGCTATGTAATTTGTGGGGCTGAGTGCAAAATGAAAATGTGGGGCCCCTTGTTAAAATATTATTAAGAATTTTGAGTGTAGGGCCCTAATAAGCATGGAGGTCTCTGTGACGGCACAGGTTGGATGTCCATGAAGTCATCGTCATCCCCGCTCCATGGACGAAAGGAGAGGCCATCCATCCACCAGTCTTTGTCCATCTCTCCATGCGTGTATTTATCATGATTTCACTATCTGTTCAGCAGACAGGCCCCAGCCTAGGAACTGATAAGGTCACAAATACAGGTAAGATGGGAGTGACCCGCAGTCTGCTGGGGCGAACATGAGCCTCTACCTGGGCTAGGACGGGCCAGGGCTTCTGTGACAGGCTTGTGAAACTGAGCCCTGCCCTCTGGAGCTCATCCTGGAATCACCCCCACACCCTTAGGCTCAGCATCAGGAGCAGAGAAGCTGGGGTGGGGGGGTCACAGCCTTTACAGTTCTACTTCCCAGGGAGAAGGTGACCAGGGAGCAACAAGGATGTGAATTAGCCATAAGAAGCCTGGTGAGGGCTCTCAGGGCCCAAGGGAGAGCTGGATGTTCACTCTGGGATCACTGAGCTGCCCCTTCAGCCTCCTGCCATACGCACTTAAGAGGAGATTATGGCCAGAATGGAAAAGTGATGTGATAAGGCTCCATGGTCCACAGGCCCCCCCAGGGGTGTTCCTGCCCCATGTTGGGATGGCATCACTCCTCTTCAGCCCAAACCCTGACCTGTGGCCTCACCCCAAAGAGAGCTGGGGGCTGAGCCCTGGGTGACAGAGGTAGAGATGAAGATAGAGCGTGTGCAGTGGAACAGAGGAAAGCCCAGGCCTGCAGGCTGGGCCTTGGGTTCAGGGCTGTGGCTGATGGTCTGTACGACCTGAGATACATTCCTCCCCTTCTCTGGACCTCAGTGTCCCACCCAGACAATAAGGAAGTTGAACCAGGTGACCCCCAAGTCCTTTTCATCTCTGACCAGGAACTGTCTGACTCCTTGGCTCTGCTGCCCCCACCTACCAAGGAAGACAGCACTTCCTATCACAGGGCGGGGGAGCTGGTACCTCTGGCAAATGAAAGGTTTCAGGTGCCTGGGGCATCAAACAGCCCTGATCTGGAGCAAGAAGAGGGGGTATTAAAGCAGCTTAGACAATACACTTTGATTTTCAACCTCATGTGCTAGGCTGGGGGTGGGGTGCCCCAGAAAGCATCAGTGAAGAGGGCATCCTGGGGCCAGGACTTTGGCAAGTGCTTGTGCCTGAGGGCTGCAGGCCTAAAGGCTTGGGAATCCTAAAGTAGGCTGCTACACTGGAGCAGCAGCTGTGTGAATTCCACACTCCCTCCCACCAGAGGTGGGTCTCTGCATCCATTTCCTGCCTCTGGACCCCATCATTGTCCACCTACCATTGGGCCAAAGCCTTTCTTTCTCTTGAAATCAGATCATGTAATGTTTGAAAATTCACCATTGGAATGGACCTAAAGGGTCACAGCGTCCACACACATCCTAACTGGTATACCTCCCAACACTGCATCCTCGGTATCCCAGGAAAATGGGCACATGAGCTCTGCGGAACAAGTCCTTGGAGCCCCCTGAGAAACTGAGTGCATTAATAGGCTGCTCTAATTCTTAGAAGGTTCCTCCTCGTTATTGCAGGTTATAGTTTTCCATTAGTGGTCATCAATCCTGACCTCTTTCTGTAATGTGCAGGAAAGGGTAAGAAAAAACCCTTTCGTGGGGAAGTGCAATATGCATGATCCAGGGTACACGATGGGGCTTATGCAGCTGCCAATCTGGGCTGGCGTGGCTTGGAATCCTAGAACTGTTTTGGGACTGGAAGGAGCTCAGAGATCATCTTGTTCTACCTCCTGATTTTACTGATGGGAAAACTGAGGCCCAGTGAGGGACTGACTCACTCACAGTCCCACAGGATGGGTCCCAGGGTCTGATGACCACTTCAGGAACAGAGGAGCCCCACAGCTGAGGCACATTCTCAGAGTTCATGATGGGTCCCCCGGGGTGGGCCAGGCCCCACCCAGCTTCCTATAGTGGGCTCTGGAGTCAGGAACACCCGGGTACAAATCCCAACTCCACCACTTCCTGTCTGTGGGGCTTTGGGCAACTGGTTTAACCTCTCTGGGCATTTCCTCATCTGTAACACAGAGAGAGTTTATATCTACTTGAGGCTGCTGTGACAATTAAATTAGTTTAGCAAATATTTATTAAACACTTTCTGAATGCCAGGCCTGTTCTGAGGGCTGAGGGATTTAGCAGGGAACTTCACGTAATGGATGGGAAATGCAGTGGAAGCATCTGGAAGGGGCTGGTCCCTGTTATACCATCCTGCATACACAGCTTCCCAACTGAGGTGCTACAGGCTCTGACCCTGGGGAGGTGCCCCGCCGGTACTGTGGAAAACAGTGGGGAAGGCCTCCCCCGGTTCCCAGGCTTCACTGCCTACAAGGTTCGGAACCATGTGCAAGAGACAGGGTGGGCAGGAGGGGCATTTCAGGGGTGTCTACGGACATGCTTACGGCTTCCTCCCTCTCCATCACACTCAGCAATCTGTCCTGAGCAAAATGCCTGGGTGCCCTCCTGCAGCCGGGAAGGCAGATGATTTCAGAGCCAGACTGTGCCTGGGGGACGGAAGTGGGCCTTTGTAACACCCACGATGTCCAGATGCCCTCCGTGGGCATAGCCCTTTGGGGGTTGCCCCCACTTCCACAGCCACGTCTTCCTGGGCAGGAGGCAAGTAGGCAGTGCCCTGTCTTAGCCAAGGGCATCAGGTTCAGCCCTGTGAGGCACAGGGACCACGGTAAGGGCCTTGCCCGCCCTGTTTCCTCATGGGGACTACACACCGCCCTGCCGCTCACAGAGTGGGCACTGATGCCCAGAGAAGCAGAGCACCGGCTCAGGGCCCCACAGCCAGCCAGAAGCCAAATGGGTGTTACTGGCCCATTGGTCACATAATGCCCGCACCTGATGTTATCTACCTATGGTGCCCAATGCCTTCCTGATGTAGACACAGCCCAGAAAGAGGACGTGGGGGCCTGAAGTTGGCCACACAACAGATTTGAGTAAAGCCAGAGCAAAGCCTGGGTCTTCTGACTCAGACCCCATGGTGCTTTCCCTGCCCCACATCTGTGGGCAATTACAAGTCTCAGTTCTTCTTCCAAAGAAGAGAGAGGGCTGCCTGGTCATCACTGAAGGGGGTGCTGACCAGGTAGTCTTTTTTCTCACTTAGGACCAAGCCAGGGTCTAAGTGGACCCAGGAGTAGGTCAGGCCTGAAGCTGAACTTTCTGCTGCAGAAGGTGCTAGAACTAGGAGCAGGCTCTGGGGGAGGATGGGGACTCTCTCTCCTCTGACCAGAGGCTCCCTGGGTAGCAAAGAAGACCTTGGCCTAACAGCACCTCTACTCACTGTGTGACTCTGGGAGAATAACTAGCTTAGGTTTCCTTGTCCGCAAAACAGAAAACACAACACTACTGATTCCAAAGACCTGCTGTGGAGATTACAAGGCATGTGGGGTCCCAGGCTCTGTTCCTGGCACTGGGTAAGCACTCAGTGACAATGACCAACATGGTCCCCATGCCCCCTAGACTGTGGATTTGGGGCCCTCCTGCTTGGAGGCAGGGGAGGACTGCACGACTTCAGATGATCTGGCTGTGCGCCCTAGAATCACAGAGGCAGGCAGGGCCACTCCACCCTGTTTGACTATGTGCAGCTGAAGGAACCACATGATGTTCTGGAGGAGAACCTGAGAGAACGCAGAGGGCCTGGGTTCTGGTCTCACACTTGGCAACAGAAAGCCTTCAGCAAGTCCCTCCTGCCTCTCACCAGGATGTTTTCTTAACCCCACTGTCCACTGGGACACTGGGGACAGAACACAAGATGGGGCTGGAATGATCTCTGATGTGCAAACAGGAAGAGAGGGCCAAGCAAAGGGCTATGGTGCAAAGGGCATGGCAGGCACTGGGAGGACTGTAAGAACTGGAAGGGCCCTGTAAGGACAATGGGGGTGATGAGGAAGGGCATGCCCACAAGCAGAATCGTGCAAATTCCTTCTGGGAATCCTGAGATCTGACTGGCGGGAACATAAGGCCCACATTTGGAGTGATAGGTCAGGGAGTGCACTACCTCCCAGAGCCCTGCCACTTACTAGCTGTGTGGTATAGTTTTGTGGCTGCTCTGAGCCTCAGTTTCCTCCCATGTACAGCAGGTGTAAAAATCAGTCCCTGTCTCTGGAGTTGCTGCTAAGTTACAGGAGATCATGCTCCTAAAGTGCTCCGCACAGTCCTGGCATGCAGTAGGTGCCCAGTGGCAGTGAAATCGGGGTTTTCTACAGGGGAGAATCACAGAAGGAATCATGGTCAGATTCATGGTTTAGGACAGAGTAGAGAAGGAGCAGTGCCTGAAAGGAGGGGGAGAGCAAGGGGGCCAGAGCAGCTGCCTGGGACCCGAGAGAAGGGCCCAGCAACTGACCCCCCTTCTTCATAGAGGGAGCCCCCAGACCTGATGGCCTTGTCCCAGACCTCCAACCCCAGCTACATGACCATGACCACTAGACTGCGTCTTCCATGGCCCTGGCCCCCTCGCCTTTGCACTTTCCCAGCCACTGGGGGTTTGGAAGGACATCTTAGGAATCTGGAAAATTTGCAAATCCATTTAAATCCCCAGAGGTTGCTTGGCTGCCGGCTGGCCTAGAGCCAGACAGATTCTTAGGGACAAGGCTTGGGCCCAGGGACAGAGTCCATGGCTCTAAGTTTCCCTGTCTCTTGCTAGGTCCCCTTTCCATGTACCCTGCTTGCCATCTCTTGATTACCCTCTCAAGCCCCTCCCCGCCCTCCCCTACAGTGGTGCTATGTTTTGGAGGCCCCCACTCAACACCCAGAAACCTCTGGAATTGTTTGATGAAGGCAGGCGGCAGTAGAGTTGAGGAGGCTGGGGCCACCTACCCCAGAAGCAGCCTGAGCTGGGGAATAGACTGGTTCCTCCAGCTTTGACGTAGCCCACAGACTCCTGGCCTCCTCCCATCTGGTTTTGTTAAAAATATTTTCCATTTATGACCTGCCCGAGAAGGCACGGGTTGGGGACAGGACAAAGGGCTAGGGTTCCCCCTTTCCCAGCACTTACCTTGCTGCAGATGCCTGTTGGTGTGGGCATGGTCCCGGGCTCTGGGCTGCCACCCCCTCCAGGAAGTCCTCCTCACGGATCTCTCCTGTTATCAGAAAGACTTTGCTGGATCCAAAATGGGGCAGCAGCTGGGTGAGAGGGCAAGGAGGACCTTCACAGGCTCCTGGAGACTTAAGAGAATGGAGGGAGTCAGGGGTTGCTGGGACGAGGAGTGGCCTCACTCCCAAAGCATCCTTTGGGAGGAGCAGGACTGCTGGGAGGGGCCACCCTGGTCTGGCTGGCTGTGTTACTGAGCACTGTGGGCAGCGTTGGGCAGAGGGGCCTGGCTCTCTCGGTCTTGTCTTCCTCTCTGGCTCCAAGTCGCTCACAGAGTGATCCTGGGCCCCAGACAGGACGGGCAGGGACTGTGGCCAGCCTTTGGCAGCTCCAGGAGCTCACACCACCGCGGGCCTGCCTGCCCCCCCACTTGGGGGGAAAGGCTGCAGGGTAGCCTGTGATTGGCTCTGCTGGGAGAAGGGGGGCAGCGCGGGGTGGGAGGGTGGACTTCTGTGTCTGTTTTCAATTTCAGATTTTTCCCTTCTCTTTCTTTTCCCCCAAGTTTCTTGTTTTGCTTCCTCTTTTCCCTCTGCCTGCTGCCTCCCGCTGCTTGCTCTCTCAGGATAAGAGGGGATGTTTGGAAATGCCACAGCCCACGCCAGCCAGCCTCTGAGTCACTTTTATTAAAATGTGACCTGGCCCTATTCGCCTGATGCCTGTCTTGGGTGGTGCCTCCCCTTGCCATGGCACCTGGGTGGGGAGTTCCCTGCTCTGTGCCTCAGTTTCCCCCTCTGTAAAGGGAGATATAGTAACCTATACAGCTGATTCATTCAACATTCGTTCCTTGAACAAGCGTGTTGAACACCTACTGTGTGCCAGCCAGTGTGCTGGGTGTTGGGGATGCAGTAGTGAGGAAGCCGCCATCCCTGACCTCAGGGGTGCCCAGGCTAGTGGGAGAGACAGACAATGCCCAGGCGGCACTCCAAGGGAGGGCAGGCCTGAGAGCGCACGGGGGTGAGGGGATGACTCCAAAAGGGCTTCTGGGAAGAAGTGACCTGGAAGAGACAGAAAGACCTTCCAAGATTAGCGGTCACTTATCAGAAGAAACCAAGGCCCAGGGTTAAATTGGCACAAAGAGGGAAGGACATGCCCAAGACCACCCAGCACACTTCAGATTTCCAGACATATTCCTTTCTATCATCTCAAAGCCCCTGGAGCAACAGGAAAGGATTATTTTACCATTTTATAGACGAGGAAACTCAAGCCCAGAGGAGTGAAACAAGCTCCTCAGCCCACACAGCAGCAGTGGAGCTAGAGGGGAGCCGGATCTCGTGGTCTGGGCAGCGGCACAGACACAGGCCCCTGGGCCCGACAGAAGAGGCCCGTGGCTGTGGGCCTGTAGCCTGCCTTCCCCTTAGGTCAGCCCTCTCCCTGTCTCGCCAGTCACCCCGCAGATATCCTCATGTGCCCGTGAGGTCCCAGCTCCCTCCTCCTGCCCGCCTACCCCACGGGGCCTCTCTTGGCTCCCCCAAGGCCCCCACTGAGGCCTCCCACCCCCCCACTTCTTCCACTCTCACCGCTTCAGACCAGAAGGTGTCTCTAGTCACAGATTCCTGGCCTCAGATGCCAAGGGCATTGTTTTAAAAGGACTGAGAGAGCTGAGTTGAGTCTCCCTTACCCCGACTGCTGCATACCTGAGGAAACTGAGTCCCAGGAGGGGAAGAAAGGTGTCCCAGGTAGAGTCTGACTTTGCCCTGGGCTCCTTCCATCCTGCCCTCTATACCTCTGTCTACCCCCTTCTCTGGGGCCTCCGCCTAGGTCCCTGCGCACAGGGCGGTGAGGGGAGACAGGCGCTTGAGCTGGGATTTCATGCCTACCATGGTGACCTACCTTGTGGCCATTGTTAGTCTGGTCATTTTGTAGGGGTTTTCCAGCAGAGCATCTGGACCAGACCACACAGAGGAGAAGGGTTCCCAGACTGGCTCCAGGCCACGTTGTGGGGCCTGTGAGACCCTCCCAAGATAGGAGCCTGGTCCAGGTTGGTGGCAGTGGGCTCCAAGGAATACAAGGAGATCCCAAAGACCACAGGGTCAGGCTGCAGAGGATTTCTTGTGCCCAAAGACTCTGCCAGTCTTAACAATTCCTCTCCTAGCATTTACCTTGGCCGTTCACCTCCAAAGCCTTGGCCAAACTCCTGGGACCAGGGCAGCTCAGGCAAGTAAGGAGGCATTTCAACCCCTAGTCCCCCAAAAGGCTAGTCTGGGAGTCAGGAGGCCCAAATTTGGATTTGTTGTATAGGTACCTTGTCCTCTCTGACCCTCAGTTTTCCCCATCTGTACATAACAGGGGTGGGGATTCACCATGTTGGAAGCCTTTGGTGTACTGTCTACGTGGTCCTTAGATTTGGACTCTGGCTAAGGAGAGGAGACTGCTGGGCCCCAGGGCAAGGGGACAGCTAGGGGCCAGAGATGCAGCACAGAGGGGAGGGGGTGGCTTGGGGGCGGCTCTCCCGGGAAGCTGGCGGCTGCCGTTTTTCCGGCCAGCCCAGCCATCCAGCGGGCCCATCTGGAATCACTTAGCCCCTACCATCATTAACCCTTGGCAGGCACCAAGGCTGCTGTGCCTCCTCTCTGCTGAGATTGGGTTGGGGGATGCAGAGCCCATGGAACACTACAGAGCAGGACAGTTGAGACTGAAGTGTCATGATTGATAGGGCAGGTTCTGGAACCATAGACAGCTGGGTTCAAATCCGAGCTTCTGAAGTTCCAAGCTGCATGATATTGGGCATGTCACTTAAACTTCTGAGTCTCAGTCTTCTTTGGAAAACGGAGATAATTCAAAAAATAATTTGAAAGATTGTTGCAATTTGTGATGCACTACAGTCTTGGGACAGTATTTGAGCCCATCGCCATGAACTGAGCTCTCCCTTCTCTGGCCTCAGTTTCCCCTCTGCACTCTGAAGGGGTGGTGCTGGGTGGTCAGCATGGCTCCCATCCCCACTGTGGATGGGCTGGGCCATGAATAGTAGCTCACCTGGCCAGATTTTGGGAGCTCTGTACAGCCGGGGCCATCCTGCCTTGGGGGAGGCTGGGCTGAGAGTGGATGGGCAGAGTGTGGGGTATGGGGAGTCATACCTGAGGTGGAGGTGGATGGCGCGCAAACTGCATTATCTGAGCTCTCCAAGCCTCCATGTTTTCAGCTGTAAATTTGGGACACATGACATACCTCACAGAGTTGTTGATGCAGATGGCATTTTGTGCAAGCACTAAAGCACAGCAAGAAAGCCCCTCAAAAGGGAAAGGGTTCTCCGGTGCCTCTGGGAGTTGCTGTCGTAGAAGTCCAGCATCAGGGCTGGAGGGAAGCCTGTCCAACTGCTCATTTGCAGTGAGATGACTGAGGCCAGTGATGAGAAGTGAGTGAGCAAGGCTTTGTAATGCGTAAGCCCAGGACCGGAGCTGAGGTTTTTGTCTAGACTCCCAGGCCCATACTCTTCTCTGAAGGAGGCAACCAGAAGGAGGTCTGACCCCTCCCTCAGACCCCCACCCACGCTCAGAGCAGAAGCCCCAGCACTCAGTGGGGCTGGGGTGGGGTTACCGGAAAGGGTGCCTAAGTGGAAGAACTCCCAGGAGGCCAGCCTGTCACTCACTCGGCAGGCCGGCGGCCACCACATCCGGCTCTCCCACACTCCCCGTGCCACCCTGCATCTCCGCAGCCCTGGGGCCAGGAAGCAGCACACAGGTCCCAGGCATTAGCACAGTCACCTGGGATGTCAGGGCTCTAAGAGTCCTAAGAGTGTAGCCATTGTACAGGTGTAGAAATTGAGGCTCAGAAAGTGGAGGGAACTTGCCCAAGTTTAACAGAGAAGAAAGGGCCTGGAATGCAGGACTCCTAACCTCCATCTCAGTGTCCTTCCACCTTGCACATGCCAAGGAGCAGGTAGATCCTTGTACCTACAGCTGGGAGCCAGCATAGGAACACAGTCGCAACTGCCCTTTCCCCTCCTGGAAACTCAGCATGGTGACTGTCTGTTGGGCAGAGGGACTGGTGGCAACTTTGGACCACATTCCCACTGCCTAGATGGGAACTAGGACTGCTTTTACTGGCCCTTTCAAGGTCTGATAGGGTCCCAGAAGATAAGGCCTTCAAGACCCTGCCTACCTAGCCTCTCCCAGCCTCCAGATGACCTCCGTCTCAGTGCCCTAGGAAGCTAGGGCTGTCCTCCTCACACACACAGAGGTCAAGGGTCATTAGAGGAGCAGGCGCCCAGAGGCCACATATCTCCCCCTCACCATACACACTGGGTCTCCGAGAAGGCCAGAAGCTGCCTGAGGGCACACCCAAGTCTGGAACAGGGCCTCTGACTTTGTTCCTCCCACTATTTATCTATGCAATAGAAGTAAATCGAGCACCTACTATGTGCCCTGCCTGCGTAGTGCTCACAAACAAACACCAAAGAAACCACACATGAATAATATCAAACTGTGATAAGTGTGATGAAAGAGACAGAGAATAATGCACTGGGTAAGTGGGGGTTCTTGTTTAGGTAGATTAAGGCTTCTCTGGGGAAGAAGCATTTCAACTGAGACATGAAGTTAAGAGGCCATGCTCAATGCAGGGATGGGAACAGTCTTCTAGGCAGTGGGAACAGCAAGTATAAAAGCTTGGAGGCCAGAAAGAGCTTGGTGTGCTTGAGCAGAAAAGGATGCTTGAGGCACAGAGAGGGAACATGGTGGAGTATAGGCTGGAGAGGTAGTCATGGCCTGGTGTCAGGGCCTCATGGGCCTGAGAGGAGTCTGGCTTTTATCCTAAGGGCTAGAAGGGTTTTAAATAGGGTGCTGATGAGATCAGGTCACTATGGTGCACTGCAGAAGATGGGCTAGCAAGGGCAAGAGCAGAGGCAGGGGCTAGTATGGAGGCTCTTGCAGTCGTCCATAGGCTGACTGCCCTCCCAGCCCACTCTACCCATCCCAGAGGCTACAGCAATGTACCCAACAGAGTTGGGACTTCTGGGTTCACGTCTGTGCCTGACCACTGACTCACAGTGCGACCTTCCTTTCCTTCCCTGGACTCTGTATCCCCTCTGAACAACAGCTCAGGCCCAGGGCTCCTTAAGATGAGGACATTCTGCTCCTGGGCCTCTGATTCTAGCGTCCCCTCTGCTCCCTAAGGGGCAGTGTACTGGGGGACTTCCTCCCTCCGAGTGGCCGGTGAATCAGCACAACCCGGGTCTGACAGACCAGGCAGCCAGGGAGCCTTGTGGTGTTTCCCCTCAGCGCCAGCAGGTGGCGCCCAGCTTCTGGAGGAGGTAGGAGACTGGGAGGAAGCGGCTGGGAGAGGGCTCTGCAGGCAGACACGGCACAGGAGCCCCAGCACCCACTGTGAGCCTCGTATCTGCCCCTGGAGGTGGGCAAGGCAGGAATTACCATTCCTGGTTCCAGCTCAGCAGCCACTCAGAGAGGGAGAATCCCCTGCGCAAAGTCACAGAGAGGCTGAGACTTCACTAGGACCAGCCCCCAGGCAGGTAGGCCTAATGGTGCCCAGCAGCTTCTCTTAAGCAAACCACTTCCAACAGAAAGCTGAGCCAAGAACCTTCTCTCTTCCAGGGCCATAAACCTGGTTTAAAAACCAAGTTATCACCAAGATCTTTATGAGGCCGTGTCTCTGGGCCCCACGCCAGGAGGCCCAGGTTGGGTGTGTGGGAGCCACCCAGAGGGAAGAGGGGCCATGGGGGGGGGGGGTGGAGGGAAGGAGGGGCCCAGTAAACAGCCGCTCCCAGAGATAAGGGGCTGTCAGAGAGGAAGAGGAAGACCATGTGGTGGATGGGGCTTCTCCACACACACAGCTGCAGCGCCCTGCTGGACCAGAGTAGGCACATGGGGACACTGAGGCCCAGGGAGGCTAGGGCTCACGGTCATATGTTGAGTCAGACGCCAAAGTGGAGCAGTACCTGAGATTTCAGGTGCCCAGCCTGAGACTTTTAAGTAAGGTTACAGTCCTTCGTAGGGGGAAGCTGGAGGCATCACATCAGGGTTGGCTCAGCTCTCTGACTGGGGGTCTACCTAGGGGTGAGGGTAAGGGGAGAGCTGAGGCTCTTTTGCTGACGAACCAGAGAAGGAAGAGGAACCAGGGATTTGTTTAAGCAAAACCCCAGGGTGGGGAGAAGCACACGCAGGCTTCCAATACTCCCAGGCTGGCTCGGCTGGAGAGGAAAGAAAATCTTCCAGATAGGCCACTGACTTGCTGAGTGGCCTAAGGCAGGTGACGTCACTTCTCTGAGCTCCAGCTGCTTCACTTGAGAAATGGGGATAACAATCAACTTTACTTCACTGAAGATGACCTGAAATGATACATGCAAATGACTCAGCATGATGCCTGGCACTTAGTAAATGCTCAATAAATAGTGATGCTATTATTACTCCAGCACCAGATAAATGGTTAAATCCTGCAGTCTTAGAGCCTGCAGTGATAGGGCACTGAGCTAGGGCTCAGAAGATCTGGGTCTATTTCCAATACAGCACTGACATGATGTGGGAATTCAGCAAAAATCCCCTATTTCTTTAGGCTTCTGAGCCTTAATACCATCTGTAAAATAAGTGGGTTGACTCTCGAAGGGTCTTCCATGGTTAGGATGCTATGAAATCTAGGACCCTCTGATCTCCTACCCTCAGAGGCAGGGGTGATGTTTGCAGGGTCAGCAGGGCTTGGCTGAGAGCCACTCAGGCACTCTGGCTGGGTAGCAAGAAAGGCCAGTGGGGTCAAGAGGCCCAACTTCTGTGCCCAGCCTGCATTTGTGGAGCTTATTCAGACACCTGGACCTCTCTGTGCCTCCTCTCCTCATTTGACAAATACGACCAGTTCCTCTAGCCTCCCTGGTACCCAGGGTGCAGGAACGCAGTCCCCAGAAGAGATGGGGGATAGATCTCTTCCCTTTCAGTGCCAGGGAGCTACATGTCCCCTCAGGCCCCACCCCAGGATGTGTCTGTGGAGTGGGAGGCATGTTCAGCATCCACCCTGGGAGAGGACAGCACTGGGGGCCCATGGAGCAGCTGGGATGGACCCCAGGCTTCAGCTCCCACCCCCTGCCCTGCCCCCGGCTCTGCTTTGTCCCTCATCAGGGAAATATTTCCAGCTTTGCCTGTAAAGTCCCCTGTTTCTCAGCTACCACCCAAGCCCTGAACACCATCTTCATCACTCCTGGACCCCTGCCCGGCTTCCTTGCTGCTCACAGGCTCCCTGCCTCTGCACACTGGCCACAGCCATCTTCCCACACCTGCCTCCCCACCACTCAAAACCCTTGGCAACCACTTCCCTCATCAGGCCTGTGCGAAGCGGCTTTGCCCTGCCCCTCACCGGACTCCTCCCCTAGCCCCCATCATGAGCTCCAAACTAGCCTTTCAGTGCCAGGGGGCTACATGTCCACTCAGGCCTCACCCCATCCACTGTAGCTCTGCCCACAGCACCCCCACCCTGCTCCTCGGGGCCTCAGCTCACGTGTCATTTCCTCTTGCGAGACCCCCACATCTCCTCCCTGTGGGTCACATCTCCCAGTTCCTGGCCCTCGCAAAGATGTCATTTTACCTTTGTTTGTGTTTTTTGATCCATATCTGCTTCTCCCCATACCCCCCTCCCAACCTAACCGTAAGCATCCCAAGGACAGGACCTCATTCAGTACCGCACACTGTCAGCACGAGGGAAGAGTGCGAAATACTAATCTGTCTAACGAGGGAACACATGAGCAAATGAAGTCCTATACCTCCCCCCAGCTGTTAAGCCTTCCATCTAGGTCTGATTTAGCATGCCCGAGCTTGAGGACACCTACCTGCCCACCCCCCAGGTTAAGCATGCCTCCTGCCGCAGCCCTGACCAGGGCGCTCCAACAGGCACCTGGACACTTCCCGCTGGTGCACTCACTCTCTCACATGACAGCCCACCTCAAGATGGGTGGCCCATCAGAGATGACCGGTGGGTGGAGATCTGTGCCTGTGACTGCAGCTTTTTGTCTCAGGTCCCAAGTCTGCCTGCCACTCTTACCAAACTCAGACTTTCAAGCCCCCTTCAAGTTTTCTCTTTCTCCCGTCTGAGCCATCTCAGCTACAACAGCTCAGAGCACAGAGCCCAGTCCTCCTGGGCCTCTTTACCTATCTCTGCATACTTCCCAGTTTCTCACTGAACCCTTGAAAGATTGGGTCCTGAGCGGGGTCCCAGCACTCCAGGTGACTTCTGAGCAAAATTCCACCAACACATCTGCTTTCTCACCTTTGAAAGGGGGACTTTTGTGCCAAGGCAGCCATGTGCTCCTCCACGTCAGCAACAGCTCAGGCAGACCCCTTTTCTCTCTCCCATGAGCAGCCCCCATTTTGCTGCATAAACTTGCCTAGGGCTCCTTTACTCTCTGGGCCTCAGTGGTTGCACCTACACAATGGGAAGAGTTCCTTTGATCAGGAAGGGGAGCCCTGAGCTTACCACCTCCTGCTGTGTTACGGTACCCGTCAGAACCCCAGAAGAGCAAGATTCTGACCAAGGCCAGCTTCATGGATGGTTCACCTGTACAGTCACACATAGACCAGTGTTTGGAAGGGCCTCATGCTTGGTTGAATGCTCTGCTGTCACTTTGAAATACTTAATTTTTGAACAAGGGATCTCACACTGTCATTTTGCACCAGCCACTGTAAATCATGTCCTGATCCTGACCCCTGAGATGATTCTGACCTGCCCTGGCTAATGTGGTGACCCAAGGGAGGGACAGGTGGAACTGATAAGACCCTAATTCTGAGAGTTATTTCACACATGAGTATCTCTGGGGGCCACATGTCCTCACACATTTAGGGAGCCCCCAGGAAATGTTGGAAGACCAAGCCCCATTGGGGTCTTCTGCACAGCTTGGCACTGAACCCCTCTGTGAAGAGGGAGACTGTCTCCCCAAGCTTCCTGACCCAGAGCCCTGTCCTTCATGAACCCTTTCCCAAAGCCCTCAACCTTGTTTCCCACATCCAGTTCACTGATGGCTCAACTGTTTTTACCCACCCCTTTCCCTCGGGTAGCTGTGAAAGATTTCCCAATCTTTAATTGAGGGTGAGGGGAGAGGTGCCTGGTACATTTAAAATACCAACAGGGTCAGTGACTGTAATGGGGTATGTGGTGGGGACTTGATAATAGGGGAATGTAGTAACCACAATGTTGCTCATGTGACACCTTCATAGGTTGTGTATCAATACCATAATAAAAAAAAATAACAATAGGGTCAATATATATATATATATATACCAACAGGGTCCCAGCTATAATAAATGGATCAAGGCTTTTAGATCCTGATTTACACAAACCAACAATTAAAAATGTACTTTTGAATCAACTGGAGTATTTTGCATGAGCTCAGTGCTGGATAATATCCAGGAATTTGTGTTAATTTTGTTGGATGTTATAATGACATATTATGTAAAAAAATATCCATGCATTTTAGAGATGTATGCTGAAGTAGGTAGGGGTAAAAATGACATGATGTTTGAAATTTGTTTTAAAATACTTTAGCAAAAATAGGAGGAGAGTAGATTAAACAAGTGTGACAAAATCTTAATGGTTGAAGTGGGTGATGGGTATATAGCAGTTCACTATATAATTCTACTTTTCCATATGTTTGAAATTTTTCATTAAAATGAAGGTGAACAGGTGATCAAGAGAACTGCAAAAGTTTGGTAGAATGTCCCCCAAAGATACCCCTACCCTGCCTCTTTAAGAACTTTCTCTTGAGAACCAACTCAGACCAACTACCAGTTGTATGCAGACTCATATACGTGCATATGTGCATTTCCCCGGGAAAAACATCCAAAGCTTTCAGCAGCTACTCAGAGGGATCACGACCCCTCCTCCCAAAAGATTAAGGTCCCGCTACCTTACTGACAGGAACCCCGTTTGAAGTGAGATTGCCCCCCTCATCTCAAGGCTGTCACTGTGTAGTGGGCCACAGGCCTACTGTGGCTGTGTGACACTGGCCTGGGGTTCCCCCGCCGACGTTGCAGTGTTTTCTCCAACTGTAAATTGGGGTCGCAGCGCTACCCACGCGGCCCCGGAGAGAACGACGCGTTTAGGGCGCTGAGCCACCGGCCTCGCAAGAGACTCCCACACCTAATGATTCCTCGACGCTCCAGGCCCTGGTCCGTCCGTCTCCCGCTTGGGGTGGCAATTTGTCTCCTTTTGAACCCCCGCCCCCGACGGGTTTCCCCCTTTGATTCGCAGCCCGGAGGTTCCCCCCCGCTTTGAAATGCAAACCCGCCGTGACTGGGGCCGCAGGCTGCCTGGAGCTATAAAAGGCCTGGGTGGGGCGGGCGTGGAGGCTGGGCAGACGGGTTCAGGTGAGCCGCGCTCGTCGGGGCGGCCGGCAGCGGCAGCTCCAGGGCCCAGTATGCGCGGGGAGGCCCGCGGCCACCATGTACGTGGGCTATGTGCTGGAGAAGGGCTCTCCCGTGTACGCCGGCCCCGCCAGGCCGCCGGGTCTCGGCCTGGGCCCGCAGGCCTACGGCCCCCCGCCCCCGCCCCCAGGGCCCCCGCAGTACCCCGACCTCACCGGCTGCCCGCACGTGGAGCCGGCCCCCGCGCCCCCTGCGGCCTGGAGCGGACCCTTCTCTGCGCCCAGGGACGACTGGGCCACCGCCTACGGCCCGGGCCCCTCGGCCCCCGCCTCCAGCACAGCCCCGCTGGCTTTCGGACTCTCCCCGGACTTTAGCCCGGTGCCCGCGCCCCCTGGGCCCGGTTCGGGTCTCCTGGGGCAGCCCCTTGGCGGCCCGAGCGCGCCGTCCTCACCCGGAGCGCAAAGACGGACGCCCTACGAGTGGATGCGGCGCAGCGTGGTGGCCGGAGGCGCCGGTGGCAGCGGTAAGGCCCCCTCCCCCCCTCGGGCACCGGCAGGTGCTAGGGCGAGGCCCCAGCCGCCCCGAGTGTGACCTCTGCCCCTGGCCCTGTTTGGGTTGCCCGAGTGTGGCCTCCCTGACCACTCTCGCCTGGAGGGCTGTTCTCTCGGCTTCCGCCTTTTGAATCCCAGCCTGCCGGCAGCCTCAGAAAAACAACCTGCCTTTCTGTGAGGATGGGGAAACCGAGAGCCCACTGAGTGAAGAAGCCCTAGTTGCGGTTGCAGGGCAAAGCCAGAACTAGAACACGGGTCCCCCAGCTTCATCGCAGGGCTCTTTTCCCAGCCCTGACGCCCGTCGCCATCCGGTTTTTTCCACCCCATCCCAGCCCCAAGCAGAAGCTGCAAACCCGCCAGAAAGGAGGGTGCTGACTGTGTGAACAGCGGGCAGCTCACTTTCTTCTCCAGGTCTCAGGAGCAACTCCCCAGCCCCTCCCCCCAACACACGCACACCACCCCATCCGTACAGTGTAGTGAAGAGACTGGTGGGTCATATCCTTTGGACTAAAAAAGGGCCCTCTTTGGTTAGACTGGGGTGGGGACGTCCCTACCTTACCATCCCAGGGCCCTCCCTGAACTCTTGACCCCAGGGGAGGGGAAAGCAGAGCAGTTGGGAAGGTGGCTACTGTTTGGCTCCTGAGCCTGAGAACCTCCTGCCCCCAGGCAGGCCTCTCTGATCCACCCTCTTCAAAGGCAGGGGAGGGGGCAGGACAAAGGCCCAGCTTTAATGAGGGGCGGCCTGACTTCCTTCATAGGTCCCCCCTTTGTCATGTAACAGGCTGTTCCCTGGCTCAGCAGTGACTCCTGTTGGCCGGAAAGTGAACACCACACCCCATTGTCCCGAATGTGTCAGGCCTGCCCTGACAAAGGCCACCTGGCCTTGGGGGCGGGAAGTTGGCTTGCCCACCCTTTGATGCCCAGCCCCTCCTCCTCTTCCTCCAGTTGGGCAGGAGCCTGGGACTTCCCCTACCTTCTCTCTCAATTCAGCCCCCATATCCCCACACTCACCCAGCTTGCTCCAGGGGCAGACACTGGGGAAGGACTGACCAGTAGCTACAGGTCTGGCTACAATCAGCCCACCTTCTTGGCACTCCCAGGGACACAGAACCTCCACTCTGCCTCCAGAGGCCTCAGAGGACTGGTGTGCACACCCCAGCTCTGCCACTTGCTTCTGTGACCTTCTCTAAACGGTATCAGCTAACTTTTATGGAACACTTACTAGTGGACCAGGCGCTGACTTAAGGTCTTACATATATTAATTCATTTAATTCTTACAATATTATCCTAGGTACTATTATCACCCCTATTTTTAAGATGAAGGCACTCTGGCATAGACTGGTTAAATGCTTAACATAAGCCTATATAACCAAGTACGTGGTTAGGGACTTGAACCCTGACAGACTGGCTACCAGACTTGTGCTCTAATCCTCTAAACAATCTTCTCTTGAGTTAGTCATCTTTTTTGGGTCTCAGTTTTACCATCTGTGACATGAGAGGGAAGGCTTTTTTACCTTTGTTGGAGTTACAAAAAGACCCCTTTGAAGAATCTGGTGGAAGGTACAAATCTTCTCCCTAGAAAAAAAATGTTGCCTGAATTGGCAAACAGTTTCAAGGGTTCTTAAAGCTCCCAGAAGCTATATCCATAAACCCTGGCTGAGATCCTACATTCGATTATCTGAGAGGAGGCACCTGGCCCTCAGAGGCCTGCTGTTCTGTGTCTGTTCCTTGGAGAAGGAAGAGTATTTTCTTGCTTCTCTATTCCAGTTGTTGCTTCGTGCTGATCATGTGACTTGGAGATAGATGGGGAGTTTGAGATGCAGGGGGAGGTTCCCCACTTGGGTACTTGGAGAAAGGCCATCACCATGTGATGGGGAGAGAGAGTAGGCTAGTTGGGGTCAGAGGACTGGCAGGAGGCCTGGAGGAGCTTCCAAGCTGTAATGTGAGGCAAATCACCTCTTTTCTCTGGGCACTGGAGCTATGGACCCAGGTCAGCCTCAGGTCTTCAAAGTCATTTGGAAACGATTGTCCCCAGGCAGATAGGTGCCTAGGAGTAACTCTGCCCAAAGGCAAAAGACTTTTCCCCCTTTACTCCCAGAAAGTAGAAGGAAGGGCCAAAGGAGGTTTGGGGGCTCCCAAGGAAAGTGGTTCCCCAGAAGCTAGGTTAGGCCCATTCTACCAAGGATGCAAGAGCCTTGGCCTTCTGTAAGCTAGAAGCTGTTGCCTCTCTGCCCAGGGGACATTTGGCTCTGACCAGTGCACCTGAGATGGGAAAAGAATTGGAGTGGGGTTAGAGACCCTCCCTGAGAGAAAGGCCATGTGCCTCCCTCTTTGGCTTCCATTTCACCTTCTGATTAGTGAAGATACAGGGTCTGCAGGCATATTCCTTGTGTGAATCTATTCTCTGGGATGGCAGAGGGAAGGTCAGTGCATGCCAACCCTCCCTCCCCACCCCAGCACATGTGGTTGGCCATCAGGTCTTAGGGTACCCTTCTTGGCCAGCCCCTTCTGACCCTCTTCTGAGCTTTTAGCATTCTAGGGTATCTGAACTGGACTGTTAAGAACCAAACATACAGATGGAGAACTAAAGCCCAGAGAAGGGATATTCTAGTTTCACACAAGTGGAGCCTGTGTTGGGCTGGTTGTTGGATAAGTCACAATTTTCCAATGGTTTCTCACCATGTTAGGCAAAATCTACATTGCTTCCTGAAGTCTGCAAGATGATAGAGCCCCAGGCTGGTCCCTGCACACCTCCCTGACCTTACCCCAGGCCACTGAGCTCTAGCCACACCAACCTCTGAGTTTCTTAGATGTGCCACATCCTAGTGTAGGTCTTAGATATATGCTCCTCCTTCTCCCTCTTTGCAGGCCTACCTCCTCACCCTTTGGGTCTTGGCTTAGTGGGGGTTCTCCTTAGAGAGGTCCTCCATGACTACCCAAGGAAGGCTGCCCCTCTACCCATCAAAAATCTTCGCCATGTTTCCAGAAACACAGAGGAAGTGATGTGAAATGCACAGCCTCCTGAGCGAATGTAAACCTCTTGGTGCCTTACTGGCACCTTGATTTAAGGTTTCTGGCCTCTAGAATTGTGAGAGAATACATTTCTTTTGTTCTAAACCAAAAAAAAAATCTTTGCCATGTTTCCTTCAAAGCACTAACCCTGATTTCAGTTTACTCATTTACTTATTTGTGTGTTGTCTGTTCTGCCACCCACCCACCTAGACAAACACCCATGAGATCCAGAGCCACATCTCTTTGACCCATCTCTACATTCCAACGTTGTAAGCATGATCTTTAGTATACATTTTGCTGAGTGAATGAATAGGACAAGTGAGGAACAGTAAGCCAAACTCTGGGAGAAGTGGGAAGAGATGAGATCTCAGCTTTGACCCAGGTTTCTGAGGTCTCAACTCTGGAGATGGCTCCACAACTGTCCAGCTGATCAGCTCCTGCCAAAGGTAGAAGGCTGGCTGCTTCCCTCTCCGCACTGGGACAGTGTGCCAGCCTCGCCTGGGGGTGAGGCTGGGACTAAGACCCCATCTTGAATCTAAGGAACAGGCAGAGAAAATGTGCAAGGTGAGGGAGAGGCTGTTGGCCTTCATTCCATAATCAAAATATTAACCAGTTCTGAGTGATCACTGTCTCTTGACTGAGGCCAAGCTAGGAAATCACAGCAAGAGATACTGTATTTTTGTCTTCTCACTTTGCATCTATTAATATCAGCATTTTCATAAAGAGGGTTATAAATCTTCTCTTTCTTAAAAGTTCAGCCTCCATTCCTCGTAAATAAACAGTACTTCAAGATGAACAGCCCATTGGGGTGGCTGAATTCCCCACACAACTAGGGAGATGTTTGCTCAGTGGATGAGACTGTTGCAGCAGGATTTGAATCTTGTTCCAAGCCCTTCAAGTTTTCAGTTGGAGAAAATGAGGCCCTTGAAAGGGATGAACACCCTTCTCCCCACCACGTTCCAGACCCTCTCCCTTGGACCCGTTGCCACAGCCACCAACCCGGTCCCTCACCTTCAGCCTCTCTCTTATGCCCCACCTGTCTTCCAAACCTTTTCAAGGCACATCCCCTGCTCAAGAGCATTCCACAGCTCCCCACTGCAATGGAATTGCCATTTCACTTTATGCCATTTCAGTGTTCTAAAATCCAGGCCCATTTCTGTGGCATTAGAGCCCTCTTCAGACCTGGCTCCAACCCTTTGTTGAAGCCACTCCCCTGCTAGTTTGCCTAGAAACAGAGATGCTTAGTGGAGACAGTTGAGAGCCAGGTGTGGGAGCCTCAGGCCTGGGATTGCATTTCTTCTAGAAGCTGTGTAACCTCAGGCAAGTTAACTTCGATCATTTCTCTGAGCATCAGTTTCTTCCAAAGTAGCATTAAGATAATGAGAGGATCACACTTTGAAGCGATGGTGCCTGTAAAGTGCACCTACTGTGCTTGGCACACAAAAAGTGCTCAGCGCATCGGTGCCTACGGTCATCTCTGCCGCTCCCTGGCAGGTGCCCAAGAGCGCACACCTCACACGCCCTGCCTCTCCAGTCTGGGTCCCCAGTCTGAACTGCCCCTCCTTCCCTCCTACGTCTTCACTAATTCAAATGCTCCTCCTTCTCCAAGGCCACCTTCTCCAGAAAGCCCTCCCTGTTGGCTCCCTCTCCCCAAGCAGTGCATCTGGCCCTTGTTTTAACAGCACTTGCACTGACTGTTTTATTTATCCACCATCTGTGATCCCCTTGAGGACCACTCCTAATCAGTTCCATCCTTGTCACAAGGCCTTGCCCGTAGTAGGCGCTCACAGTAAAGCAGATAACTGGCACAGACTGAGTCCTAACTGTGTGCCAGGCACTGTGCCAAGAATTTTGCGTGGGTGTTCTCACTTAAGCTTCATAACAACCCTAAGAGGTGTGAGGATCTATTGTTAGCCTCATTTTACAGGTAAAGTCGATGAGGCTCAGAGAGGGGAAGGTGGCTGCCCAAGCTCACATGGCTAGGGCGCAGTAGCACGGGCTCCAGGACACCCAGGCTCTGTAGCCTGAGGAGTGCTGGTCAAATGCAGCAACATGCTCAGTTCGGCCCAGCCCCTCTCCCCATGTGTGTCCCAGCCTAGGTGGGGCAAAAGAGGTCAGTCAGGGAAGAGCACTAAGAGGCTGGAGGGGGAGGGTTGGCACCGCAGGGGCCAGGCTGTTTAAATCTGGTTCTCAAGGCAGAAGCTACATTTGACACCTAATTTCTCAGATGTAACTGGGAAGGGGGATGACCCAGTTAGAAGGTGGCACAAGGCCTTTTTTGGTTGGGTGTTTTTTTCTCCCGCTTTGGCAGATATCACTGCTGAGAGCTTGAAAAATCATTCTGAAGGTCCATAATGGCTTTGTGAGCAGCAGGGGCTGGCTTGTCAGTAGAAAGTTATCTTAATGGGCTGGCCCCTCAGATTTCTGTCCTGGAGCTGCTGGAATTCGGAAACAACATCTGTGTCTGGAGTCAGGTCTATCATCATGTTTACATGCTAAACCCTCACCAGGCCACACACACCCCTCAAACTGGGAGGGGGCACATAGATCCTTCTGCATCAACAGAGAAAGGGAGCAGGTGGTAGTGAAAGCCACTCCAGGCTAACGCCCTCCAGTGACTTCCAATTGCTCTTGAAATCAAATGCAAACTCCTCACCCAAGAGCTGAGCTCTGCTAGCCTCCCCAGCCTCGTCATGTGCCTCACATTCATTCATTCAGGCAGGCAGTGATATTCTCTGTGTGTGTCTTCTATGCCCAGCATTTTTCTAGGTGCTAGGGATTCTGGCCAGAAAAGGGCAGAGGGGTCTTCTTAGAGAACTGGCACTGTCTTCCCCTTACTCTGTCACTCTCTGCCTTAGGACCTTTGCACATGCTGTTCTTTCTGGAATATTCTGCCCCATTGGTGACTTCTCCATCATTCCTCTTTCTCAGCCTTCAGGTCTTCACTTAAATGTCACCTCCTCCAGGAGACCTCCTCTAAGCTAAATAAAGTAGCTGCCCTCCACCCACCCCACCACTTAACCTAACTCTCAGCTTTCGGCTTGCTTTCCTTCACCCTAATCATAGTTTATAATTATTTCATTTGTGTGACTGCTTGTTCTTGTGTGTGTGTGTGTGTGTGTGTGTGTGTGTGTGTGTGTGTGTGTGTGTGTGTAAATAATTTTTTTCCGATGATAAGCCTCAAAAGGGAGGAGTAAGAGATATTAGGGAATTAAAATTTACTGAGTACTCATTATATACTGGTACCATGCTAGATGGTTTACATATTTTCTTATTTCACATTCATAATAATCCTATGGTTTTAGTTGTTGTCCATTTTACAGATGAAAAGAACTAGTTTGCAGAGAGGTTAAGTAGCTGCCTAGATCACAAAGATAAATTGAAAAGCTGGGTCTCAGACTTAAAACCCATGCCTTTTCCCCCACATCAGACATGTAAAATTGGGAGGAGTAACATGAACACAGTTATGTGACTGCTTGTTCTTAATGTGCACCACCACCACCACCCCATGAAAGAGGGAAACGAACTATTTAACAAGGAAGTATTGAGCATCTACTGTAGTAATAATATGAACTAGCATCTACTGACTGCTCAGCATGCACTTAATATTTTTTTCAAATGCAGGTATTTCTGACCCCAGAACTGCATGTTTCTCTATTAAGATTAGTGGCTTTGACTAAGGCTGAAACAGCAGTGGAGCTGGACAGAAGGATGTCCTTTGGAAGCTGAGCTGCCCAGCTGACAGATTGGATGTGAGGTACAGGGAAGTGCCACCTAGGCTTTTGGCCAGAGTGGCTGGGGGATGGGGGCCACTTACTGAGATGAGGAAGACCAGGAAGCAGTAGGTTTCTGTTACGTGTTCCACAAGGATTCACCAAGTACTCACTGTATGTCAGACACTGTTATAGGACTGGGTGAGCAACATAGCATCGCCAGGCACTGAGGTGGGGGCACCTGCCAAGGTCATACAGTGAGCTAGAAAAGGGCTAGAGTCCAGAGCCCCTTCCTGCAACTCCACCCAGAATGCAGCACTCCAGAGCCCATGCCTGCAGACATTAGGCAGGGACCCCACTTCCAGACAGAGGTGGATGGCCAGGGTAGGGCAAAGGCCTGCAAACTCCACCAGAAAACAGCTCAGAAAGACCTCAGGCTGTTCAGGCTAGGGGAAGACAACCTGAAGGAACACAGCTGCTGTATGCATCTTAGAATGGTGGTTCTGGGCCAACAGCACCCCTTAGTTTTGGTATCCCTATGGAAAAATGAAGGAGGAATATAAATGGGTGGTAGACACAAGACCAGGCTGCTTTGCAGATAATACAGGCACAGCCTGGTGGGGTATGCCATACAGGTGTGGGCATCTTGGCAGGAGTTTGGTCTAGCAAAGCTGTGCAATAGAACTTCCTGTGAGGGTGGAAATGCTCTATATCTGTGCTGTCCAGTATGCTAGCCACTACCTGCATGTGTCTATCAAGCACTTGAGATAAGGCTAATGACTAAAGACCTGAATGTTTAATTCTATTTAATTAATTTAAATGTAAATAGCCACAGGTGGCTGAGAGCTGTCGCCTGGCGCAGCATCAGAAAATCCCTCTCCAGAGTTCCTAGAATGGTAATTCATGCCAGAAGGGCTCCTTATTCTCCATTGAGAATACTGTCTCTGCAGCCATCTTCATCTTCGTTGTTGTCTAGGGCAGTGTTGTTACAGCTAGTTTTTATTAATACCTTGTTAAATAGATGAGCACATCTAATCTCCACAATTACCATGTATAAAAGAGGAATTCATGTCATCTTTTTACAGATGAATAAATGGGGACTCAGAGAGGTTCAGTGACTTGCCTGGGTTCCCACCACTGGCACGTGACCGGGCTGAGTTAGAACTATTGGGTCATCAGACTGAAGTGTCTGCCGGCTTCTCTGCCTCCCATATCCTAGTCAGACTGCAAATCTCCATGAAGAAGGTAGGGCAGAGGGTGATGCAGAGGCGGCCTGGGAGGAGGAGGTGTGTGCGGACAGCACTGTGGCGAGGAGCTTCATAGGTTGTCGGGAGATGTATACAAAGTGCCTGACACATGGCCATTACTAGAATTATAATTACTCTATCCCCACTTTATAGACATAGAAAATGAGGCTCAGTCTGGAAGGGAAGCTTGCCTGAAGCTGCTAGGCTCCAGTTTGTGGTTGGCCAGGCCACCCTACCCTCACTCCCATGCCAGCCTCATGCCTGCTGCCGGGCCTGAATGAGGGACCATGGTGGAGTGGCCTGGGACAGGCAAATCTGCTGAAACAAGGACCCAGTTGTGGGCAGGCCAACAGAAAGCCTCATGCTTAGAAAGGACACCATCCATCATGGAACTGGCCAGCTTAGGATTGCTGCAGCTAAGGCCCCACGCCTCGTGGTTCAGATGTGGAAACAGGCGCCAACTGAGAGTCATATGTCCAGCTGGTAGCCGGGCCATATCCCCCCACCCCTGGGCTGGTGTGTTCTTTTCCTTGCAGCTCCTCGTCACACAGCATCCTTCCCTCTCCCGAGGGATCCAATATCCGCTTCTGCAAATAGCCTGGTTCTCCTTGGCATCTCCATAGCTCTTTGCCCTTTTCAAACTGCTCTCACATCCAAGAAGTTCAGTCACGTGTCAAGTCCTCCAGCTAAGGTTGGTCAGATCTGGGCCCAGGCCAGTAAGGAAGGTCTCAGAGCTGCACAGAACCTCAGAATCAACAGGGCCCTCAGAGCTAACACCCCAGCCCTTTTCTGATGCACAGCAGACACTGAGACCCAGAGAAGAGAAGGGACTTAGTCAAGGCCACACAGCACAGAACTGGGACCAGGACCTACTGACTCCAGCTAGTGGTTCAGAATCCCCCTGTGGGCTTGTTAAAAGAGGACAGGGAGACCAGGATGCAGTAGATCTGGGGTGGAGTTTGGAATATGTATCTAACAAGCTTCCATGCATGCATGTGTACATACATGTGTGTATGTGTATGTGTTTTGGGGGAATTTTGATGTACAGCCAATTGGGGCTGGACCACACAAGGAGGGCTCATAGAGGATTTGGGGCTGGATTTGTGTTCTAGGACCTGAGGACTAGAGATGGCAGTATCATCCCTGAGGGCCACAAACCCAGCAGGAAAAGGGCAAAGGAAGTGCTGACCCAGAGGCCATTTGATTTTCCTGGAGCCATCCACCCCTGGGGGCAGATGCTGAACTCTGTCCTTGTAGGGCCCAGGCTGGATGGGGAGGCCCCAGTGCAGGCTGCCAGGGCCCCTGCCCCCTATCCTCCAAATGGGCAGGCCCAGTATTTAGACTCTCAGACAGGGAATTCAATCTTAGAATTCCTTCAGCAATAATAACAAACACAATTAGATAATCAACAAACATTGGGAGCTTCACGTTGCCAAGTTGGAAGGGACCTTATAAATAAAGTCTCGTCCAACACACTATCATTGCCCAGATCCATTTCCCAGAATTCCTGCTATACGGCTCTCCTACTACTACTGGAAATGAACCCATGTGCACCTACTAAGTGCCAAGTACTATGCATCCATCCATCTCAAGTGTTCCCCTGTACACCTGAGGATTGAAGATGACTGTGGAAACCTTATACTGTGTTAGTGCTGCTGCTTAGGCTGGACAGACCTGGATTTAAATCCTACCTGCCCGATGTGGATCTCTTTGAGCCTCAGTTTTCATCTATAAAGTAGGGATAACAGTTGTACAACTTCATAGGTTGTTGAGAGATGTATACAAAATGCCTGACACATGGACATTATTAAAATAATAAACAGATACGGAAAATGAGGCTCAGAGGGGTGAAGTGATTGTCCTAGATCACCCAGCTTGTGAAAAGCTGTACACACAATCCTAGAGCTCTGCTTGCCCAAACAACAACCACATGTCAGGGTCACCTGAGAGCTATTCAAGTATTAAACCCCTGAGCCCACTTTAGCCCCACTGAATCTGAATTTCTGGCTAGAATCTTTGTGCGCCAGGCATTTCTGAGGCTGATGGTTAGGCATTTGGAACCATTAGTCTGTAGCTTCCCAGAGCCTCCACTGTGCATTCTTTAGTGGGTGGAGAATTTACTACCACCATGACAGCCTGTTGCATGTGAATGGGCCTTTCCTTGTGTCCCATGCCTGAGCAGAGAGAAAGCATCTCTTTCAGGTGAGTTATCCAAGGCTCTTGCCCACTGTGCTCATCCCTGAGGAGCTGGGGGACTCCCTCCCACTCCCTCCTTCCTATCCACTCGTGCTGGCATCTGGCCCAAAGCGTTATTCATTAGGTGGCTGGGAGTGGCTGGCCCCCATCCGACACCTGTTACAGGAGCCCTGACTTCTGCCTTTGCCCCAGTGTCCCAGGGGCCTGTAAATCATTCATCCTGGGTCCTCCCTCTGCCCCACTGCTCTCACGCATCTCCCTGCCCCCTCCCCCTGGGCTCCCAGGGTGGCACAGGTGCTCACAGGAGGGGGAAGGAACCTTGGCTTGGGGCAGTCAGGAGGTCTGTTCCAGAGTGGAGACTGGAGCCTACGGCTCCTGTCATGAAAAATACAAGTTCACATTTCCACCTAGTAAAAATTTAAATATCCCAAAGACTCCTTCCTACCTGTGGCCTCGCAGCCTCCAGTTCCCAATCCATAGGCAGCCTCTGTATATATTTTCAGAAAAAATTCTGAGGGTACACAAATGTGTATGTATCCCTCCATTTTTATTCAGACAGAAATATACTATTTCCAACATTCCACATCTTGCTTTTGCTTTTGTTAACAACATATCTTAGAAATTGCTCCAACTGATATGTATGGAGCTTTATAATTTCTTTTTAAAGACTGCATAATGATCCTTTATGTGGATGTACCAATTTTTATTTAACCAGTTCTCTTCTTGTAGAAATGTACATGGCTTTTCATCTTGTGCTATTCAGATCAGCTACAGTTTGGGGCATTTATCTGTGAAATCAATCCCTGGAAGTGGGATTGATGGGTATGTCATGTTAAATGAAGCTAGATATAAACAAGTTAGGCTCCAAGGAGGTTGTTCTAGTCATCACTCCTTGGACAACATATGGGATCCCCTAGGTTCTGGACACAGTGTGATATCAAACATTTTGTTCTTTGGCAGAGACATTTTTTTAGGAATAAAATTGTGTGCTTTGAGCAGCTCCAGCAGATAGATGCTGGCCAATGGTTTCCTGAGCCCATCAGTTTCTCCTCTGGGCCCAGAGAGGGGGTGACAGGGCCTATAGGCTGGGTCTTCACTGGCAGCCGTGCTAGTACAAAGAGGAAGAATTATTACACGGCAAGAGCCTTATCTCCATTGATGCCCCATCCCCACTGCTGGTAAGAGCCAGGCTGGAGGTCAGGGCACCTGAGCCCGGGTTCATACCACTACTAGGCAGGATGGCCCTGAGCAAGGGCCCCTTCTGAGCCTTGATTTTCCCCACTCTATGGAATGGGTATGATGGATCCCCACTTGCTCGTCAGAAAGGATGGGAGTGAACAGCTGGGTACCTGAAAGAAAGGTGTCTTCATTATTGTTGCTTGTAGGCTCTCAGCTCTCAGGCTGAGGTCTGAATGGGCCAAGAGCCTCATCTCCCTGCCTTAGGCTGAGGCTCCTGGGTATTTTCAAGGACCCCTGGCCTTCAGACCATCCAGACCCAGACCAGAGTTCTCAGGGGCCTGCCTTTCCCAGAAATACAAGTAGGTGAGTCTGCTCTTGGGGTTCCTGGTGCCAGGGCTTACAGGGGCCCCTTTGACTCTGTGGACCCTGGGCCTGAGGGGGTGAGGACTTGTGCATGAGAGCAGGGATGGAGTGCTCTAGACCAGGTGACAGGGCCTTGGGCAAGGCTGTGTTTGCCTGAGCTCCAGTGACCCAGAGACTCACAAGGCCTCTCTTACTTGGGTCTCCAGCAGCTTTATGACCGTCCTGAACCTCAGCCTCTTCATCTATAAAATGGGAGGAGACTAACTCTCATGACCCCTCTGGCTTTAGCCCAATGAATCCAGTGGGGCTGTGGGTTCAGAGTTCTGCTGGGCTCTGGTGATGGTGGCATGAGGCAGAACTGCTTTCGAGCCGCACTGAATCTTCTAGGCCAAGGAGGGACCCCATCTGGAGGCAAGGACTTAGCAGCCACACCCTTGTCCCCTTCCTGGGCCAGGCCTGGCAGAGGGCTGAGGCTGTCCCGTGCTGCGTCGGCAGTGGCTGAGGTCAGTGGATAGGAAGCGTCCAGTGCAGTTCTGCCGCTCTGGCATGAAACCCACGGAAAAGAGCCCAGAACATCTGCTGCCTCTGTTCTCCACAAAACCATTTGGCTCCTGAGGAGCCCAGTGGCTGTCCTGCCAAGCTGCGTGGGCTTGGTGCTGGGGTGGGGGGTGGAACTTAGCACTGTGGCGCTGAGGCACAGGCAAAGCCAGAGCCAGGACCCAGGGAAGTGAAGGCCCAACTATCGTGTGGCATTTGGGTGCAGTGGGAGGCGGCTGATGGTTATTTAGAGAACCACCACGCCCTGGTGGGATGCATGTATGGGTCTGAATGTGCTTGGGTGTGTTTCCTGTTTATAGCCACGTGCTCAACTTTTACAAGGGAAACGGTGTTTAGTTAGGCCCCCAATCCAGGTCAAGCATGATTCTTAATATTGTCTTCAAACAGACCTCTGATACCAGCCCCAAAGAAAGCGCTGACATTAATCCCCATAAGTCCTCAAATCCAGTCCCTGCATAGAAGACAAGCCACTGCCTCTCTCTCCTAGGCTATTGCAGGCCTCTGTGCTTCCCGTTCTCTTGCCAGTCTGTTCTCTGTGCAGCAGTGGGAATCATACTAAAACCTACATGAGACTTCATGTCTCCTGTGCTCAGAGCCTTGCAATGGCCCCCATCCCAGACTAAGTGAAACCCGGAGTCCTTCTGTGGTCTACAAGGCCCTGTGCGCCCTGTCCCTCGCACTTGCTCACTGCACCCCAGCTGCATCAGCCTTCTCACTGTTGCTCGTACATGTCAGATGTCAGGCATGCTCCCAGCTCAGGGCCTGTGCACTTGTGTTCCCGCCACCTGGAGCCCTCTTCCCCAGATACCTGCATGACTGCTTCCCTCACCTACTTTAGATCTTTGCTTAAATTTCCCTTCTCAATGAGGCCTTCATGGCCACTCTATTTAAAATCACAAACTCTCTCTTCCCTAAATTCTCAGTCCTCCTCCCCTGCCTTCTTTTAGTCACTACCTAACTTATTAACATATTGAATTTTGGGGGTCTGTCTCCTATGAAAACCAAAGCTTCACTGAGGCAGGAATACCTCCAGTTTACTGGTGTTCTCCAGTGCTTGGCCCACAGCAGGAGCTCAGGAGATATCTGCAGGCTGAGCCCAGGCAGGCACTGGTATGAGAGCAGACCAGGCACACTAGCCCGCAGCCCCAGGGGCAGCCCCACCTCAGGGCCTGGTGACCTGGGCCTTTCGAGGTTCTGACAGGTCCTCAGGGCTGCTGGTGGTCTTAGTCCTTTCTGTTTGGTTTTGGGGCCAGCAGCTGCCAGGCATTCAGCAGGATCTCAGGGACATACACCCCAGGACAGGTGGGCAAGCTTTCCCCCTGCCTGTGGTGGCTCTTCCCTGTGCTCTCAAGCGCAGGAGAAAAGAGCAGCCGGCAGCCCGTGAGTCTCAATCTGCTCTCATCTGCCAGGTGTCCCCCACGTCTCCAGTCATTCATACCTGTGGTCTGAGGACCCTGGATCAGAACCACCTGGGGAGCTTGTTCAAAATGCAGATTGCATGCCCAGGCTTTCCGATTCACACTGTCAGGGGTGTCCCGGAAGCTGTTTTCCACAAGTCCTCCCAAGTGTCTGTGTGCAGCCACATCTGCAAACTGCTGGCTTAAAGCTGGTGGAGCTGGTGATCAGAGTAGGGCTCTTGGTCAGGGACCTGGACTGAAACTCCAACTCCACCAGCAGCTTGTTGTTTAGCCCTGAGCAAGTTGCTTCCCTCTCTGAGCCTCAGTGGCTCCCCAAATGGGCACGAGAGCAGCGCTCGCCTCTCAGGTTGGGAGTCTCCAAGGCTGAGCCTCGGGGAAGGATGATCACCCCCAGGACTTGGCTGTGTGTCCCTCCCACCTCAGGGTCCTGCTTCAGGGCTCCTGGAGTGCTCTTCCCCCTGGGGGCCTAGCCTGCACCTTTTGTAGGCTCCCCCTCCCAACTCACCTCCCCTCCTGTCCCCTCTGCTTCTCAGGCAAGACCCGGACCAAGGACAAGTACCGTGTGGTCTACACTGACCACCAGCGCCTGGAGCTGGAAAAGGAGTTCCACTATAGCCGTTACATCACCATCCGGCGGAAATCAGAGCTGGCTGCCAACCTGGGTCTCACAGAACGGCAGGTGGGTGGGTCCTCCGGGTCCCCCCTGATCCCACCCACCTCAGCTATGGGAGCAGTACTGGGAGTCTGGCTGCCAGGCAGGTTACAGAGCTCAGTCAAGGGAGGAAAACAGAGGTTGAGTCTCCTGGCTATGGTCACACAGCCCGGCAGAGACTGAGCTGCTGCCAAATCCTGACCCCCCACCACAAAACCCAATATCCCTGGCCCCTAGTAAGGGGATGGGGGACCCAGTTAGCTGCTACAGCAGGCCACGATCTGTGCTGCTTGAATCCAGAGGAGGAGGAGCCACACGGAGCTCTGGAGGGCTTCCAGAGCGTGGTGCTGGAGTATGGCCTTGGGAGATGGAGAGGAGGAAGGTCAGAGAGGAGTAGGCAAGCATGTCCCAGAGGGGGAACGTGCTCAGGGCCCCTAGTACTCTGGGTGGGTAGAGTGGGAGGCAGGCCCAGACGCCACACCAACTAAGAGCTTGACTGTCCTCCCTCTCTTCCTCCTGCCCCATCATTCTGTCTCTCTATCACCTCCCCCATCTCTGTTCTCCAACACCACAGGTGAAGATCTGGTTCCAAAATCGGCGGGCAAAGGAGCGCAAAGTGAATAAGAAGAAGCAGCAGCAGCCGCCACAGCCACTGCCACCAGCCCATCAAGTCACGCCTGCCCCAGCAGGGCCTCCCCTTGGGGGCCTGTGCCCCAGCTCTGCCAGCCTCCTGGGTGCCACCTCCCCAATGCCTGTCAAGGAGGAGTACCTGCCATAGCTGCCTGCCCAGCCTTGTGAGCTGGGGGCCTGGAGGCCTCGGATGCTGGATATGTGGTTCCCACTGGAGCCCAGGAAGCCTCATCTAAGTCTCAGTTCCACCACTGACCTTCTGGGTAACCTTGGACAAAGCCACCCGGCCCCTGCATCCTTTGGCCTATGCAGTGAGCCTTTAAAGAAGGACCTTCTCCAGCCCCTGTGTTCTAGGCCTCAGGGGAATAAGAGAGCTCAGGGTTAGAGGTTTCAATCTCCAGAGGACTGGGTGAGGGGGCCAAGATAAATCCCCAGGCACCACCTCCTCCTCCACAGGTTCAAGGGTGGGAGGTTGCTGGGATGCTGTAGGCACAGGACTGCCTGTTGAGAAAGGTGATGGAGCTTAGAGAGGATGGAATGCTTGGGGACCGTGCCCCAAGGAGGAGGAATGTGGCGAGCTCACACCTGCCTCCTCCTCCTGCAGCCTCACCTCTACCTGCCCCCATCCTAACAGGACCTGAACCCTCTCCAGCCTGGATGCAAAGCACAGAGCTCACAGGACTGGGCCTGAGTGACAGGCTCTGATACCCGTCCCTTTCTGGTTGCAGAGCCACATACCCTCACAAGCGTTCTCAGTGGGGCCTCCAGATGGGGAGAGGCCCCTGGAGGGGCACAGAGGGGTGGAGTCCACCCTGCCAAGTTTCTGCCACCCCACCAGGCTGTCCCAGGCCCCAGGGAACCCCTTACAGGCTTTCTGTGGACCAAGCAGAGCTCATGGCTGGTCAAGTATTGTTTATAGAGTGGAAACCCTTGGATGCAGTTTCAAGAATAAATTTTTTCTCTATTTAAAAATGTATAAAAATCATTATGCACAGCATTAAAGGAAAATGTAACAGAAGTATAAATTATCCTCACCCTTCCCTAGCCATTGAGTAGACGCTTCTAGTCTCTGTAGGCCTACAGCACGGTCATCTTTAAAATGCATTAGAATTTTAAGGTCAAAACAGAACACTGTAAGAATAAGTCTATGAAACTAGGTAAAATTTTAAGTCCATTTTGTAAGCAGAATCATCAGACTCAACATATCAGTCTTTTGAATTTTTTGCATGCTTTCAGCTCGGATTTTTCTTTCAACAGATAACATTTGTTGGGCACCCCCACATGCAAGGCATGGCACAGTACTTGCCCCACAGAAGTTCCCAGTCCAAGCAATGGTCTGGGCCTCAGGAGCTGAGCATCCAGGGAATCCAGAGCAGGCTCCCAGCTTATCCTGGAAGGTCTAGAAGGCTTCCTGGAGGAGGTGATATTTGAGCTGAGTGCTAAAGGACTAGTGGGTGCTGTCAGGACAAGGAAGGAAGGAATGGAAAAAAAAATTTTTTTGAACAGAACTTAAAAACTCCTAAGAAAAACTGCTGTTTCTTAACTGTGTTCCAGAAGTGGACAGGGGTCTGCCCACCTGGGGCTTTCATTCCCTTGAAGGCTCCAATGCCAGCTGCCTGTCTTTCCACTGTTCTGGGTGGTGGCCCAGCCATAAACAGTGTGTGCATCCTGCCTGCCCACCCTTTGCTCCTGGGACATGTGACAGTACACGAGGTGGAGCTGGTCCCCATTCAAGCCCCTGAAGAGCAGCATGCACTTCTGTCTCTCCTCTTACTGGTGGCCTGGGAGACACTGTGGCTTCACTGAGGACAGTGGACATTTAAGGCATGGGAACCAGGTGGTACCAGAGGAAAGGGCCAGGGTGCCAAGAGCAGAGGGAGAGTCGGTGGAAGATTGGCAGTGAAAGAATCCAGTTTTCTGATCTTCAGCATTTGTTGGGAGACCCTGGGGTAACTGCTCCCCTCTCTGGGCCTCATTTCCCCATAGGTAGAACTGGGGGTCTCATTCACCAAAAAGAAATGGTTCTGGCCAAGCAAGTTTGGGGAGTCGTTCAGATTCAGCCCTCTGAGAGAGTCACAGGGCGCACAGCACAGCACAGACTCCAGCAAAGAACCACCTGGAATTTTCTGTAACCCAGCATTTCCCAGGCTTCACTCCCCAGGAGCCTCCTACTAGCACCTCCCAGCACCCCACTGAACTCCACACAACCTGGAGAGTGGGGATGCTGTAAGCTGGAAGGCCCCGTGTTGGCTGTGACTCAGTGCTTAGTAGCAGGTTTCATTGTCAGATGGCCTGGGACTGTTGCTAAGCTGTGAGACTTCAGGCCAATTACTTACCTTCTCTGAGTCTCAGCTTCCTCGTTTGTCAAATGGAAATAAAGTGATCTAACCTATCTCAGGATGGTGTTTAGCACAGGGCCTAGCACAGAGTAGTAAGTACTGTGTTTCAGCCACCTGCTCACGGGGCTGTTGCATCCTAAGGTGAGATCCTGGCAGGCCTGACAGGTGCTTTAACTACTTCCACCCCCAGTGCTGAGGACAGATGGTGGCTGGGAAGATGTGAGGCAAGACAAGCCTATCCCCAGCTATAGAAAGACCTCTGCCAGGCAGGAGGTCAGTAGCCAGGCCTGGCAGCTGCTGCCCATATAGGAGGTCAAGAGGCTGGGTGGGACCCACCCCTGTCAGTTGGTGTTTAAGCTCCATGAAAAAGAAGTATTTTATCTAAGACAACTTCCAAACAGTGCCATGGGCTGCCTTGCAAGGTAGTAAGAGCCCTGTCACCCAGAAAGTTCCACCAGTGTCTGGGGTATATTAATGGCTTAGAAAAGGGATCCTTTCTGTTCTGTCAAACTCTGCAGCCACCCCAGCACTAAGAGATATTCCAACTTTCTATCAGTAATAGCTACTGCTGCTGCTGCTTTGCACAGAGCAATTTTATGCTTCACCCTGAGCTGGTGCTGAAGACCAGGTGTCCAGACACAAGTCAAATCTGGCCTGGCTTGTCACCTAAAGACCCATGGCCTGGTCTCAGCCTCTAGAGAATGAGAAACATGCACATCTACACTGTGTTTGGTATATAATTTCCCCTGTAGGCCCTAGAACCATGTTGAGAACCTTGGTCTGTGGAGAAACCAGTCCAGTATTGATTGCCAGGAGACCCCAGCTCAGCCCTAGGGAAGGACTCCGGCTCCAGGTTGGGCATGGAGTGCTCTCACAGAGGTCTCCAGCAGCTCAGGGTGTGCGTGTATATGTACAATGGGTTGTGAGGGGCTGGGAGGATGGTGAGGCTCCAAGGACACCAGCCTGCTTTGGGTGGAAGAGGCCTAGCCAGTGGAGTGCAGAGTCTGGGAGCAGCAGGCCTAGGATGGGGTGGCTTTGGAGAGCAATCCTGTCCCAGCGTGGCTGCTCCAGGGCCACTTTCTCTGAATTGTACCAGATGGGCTAGCAGCCTGGATCCTCATTTTTCACAGTCACCACTCTCTTGTGTAGCAAAACACATGCTCTCTGGTGATAAAGTCTGAAGGTTTAAGCAAATTAAAAATGTTTATTTATATGCATTTAAAAATATCTCCCTATATAATAAAAGGAAGTACATTTTCATCTAACACTTTCCTTAAATCAGCACACATCTCCTTTTCATTTCTGGTTTGATGTGAGACCAGGAGAAAGAAGGAGAGACAGGAAGAGCAGAGGGAAGGCGGAAAGGGAGCCGGATTGAGTGTTAACTGGTCCAGCTTGCTTCGGGGTTATTTACCCGGGCCTTGGCTGGGATGGGGTAGGGGAAGGTGGCAGCAATTGTCAAACATGTTCAGTAGCTGAACTCATGGACGCTGTGTGATCATGAAGCTGGGGCTTCATGGGGGACATGGAGCTATGGACAATATCTTCTAGAAAATGTTGGGGTTTTGCCTGTTTTATGAAGTACAGACTTTTCAAACAAGGCTATGGTGATGGGGAGAGAATGGCAGAACGGTGGTCTGGAGGGCAGAGCCTCGGTTGGATCAGGTTGCTAGACTCCAGGCTTGACCCTGCCTCTACTTCACAGAGTGTTTTTCCAAGTCCTGCCTCTTCTGGGCCTCAATTTCCCCATCTGAAAGGTGTGGGCCTGGGTCCATTTGCATACCCCCAGTAACTGCCACTGGCATTCAGTAGTCACCCCATGATGTGTTTGCGTGAGGAAGGCTGAAGTCCCAGGCCTGTTCACTCCCCCTATTCCAGAGCTGGCTCTCCTCAGGGCTGAATCTGGAGGGAGCAGATGCTACTGGGAAGGGGCCATAAAAAGGTCAGTCTTCCAGGGCTTCTGAGCCCATGCCTAACCTCTTCTCCCTGTTCCTGCACTTCTCTGTACTTTCCATCAGTTCTAATGAACCCATGCACCAACAGGAGGGGATGGTTCAGCAAATCTGCCACCCATCCTGGTGGCAGGCCCTGGGGGAGGGTGGGGGTGGGTGCTGCCTGGGCCACCTTGGATTCAGGAGCCACTGGCTTTTGCCCTCCTGGGTTTATCTCCAAAGCCCAGAGAGTCAATGCTCTGTGTGACCTTGGGCACATGGCTCTGCTCTTCTGAGACAGTTTCCACAGGTGCAAAGTGGGCATGCACAAACCTATCTTCCCAGGCTGCTGGAAAGAATTAAAAATAAGGTTCTGTATATAAGATTCAGCTAAACTCAGTGAGTGCTCCTTCTCTTCATATTCATGACCGAAGGGCTCCTGCCTCCTGTGTCTGGGAGGGACCTGGGAAGAGGGGTGGGCCAGGACCAGCCAGACCCTTTACCCAAGCCTGTGCTGCGTGTTAAACTCTTTCTGCCTCTTTCCAGTGTCCAGGAGTGTGAGAGGCAACAGACACTTACCCCCACCCTCCCCAAGGCCTCTTCACGTCAGCTGATGGTGGGGTGGCCCTGTGACTTAGTGCCTGCACTGGGAACTGTAGAGGGTGAGAGGAGCATGGTTTGTGATGTGTATGCCAGGTCCCTTAGCATATACTGGTTTAGTCCCACAAACCAGTGCATATGACCATTCTAGCTAATAATTTCCATCCTAGCCATGGGCACACCAGACCCTGAGAACGCTCCGAGAGGTCAGCCAAGCATGGACTGGCTGATAGCTCTCTTGACAGATGGGAAATCGTACCATTCCTCAGGTCATACAGCTGGTGGACAGTGTCCTCATGATCTGAGGTGCTCAGGACCTGAGTAATAAGCCATCACAGCACGATGGTGGCTGGCCTGTCCCTTCTGCTCACCAAACCTCCCTGTTTGGCTTCCATCCCAAGGGAATGAGGAGTGTTCAGGACCACCACCAGCCCAGAAGGTCCATGAGGCCTCACTCTGTTACTGGTGTCACTCACTAGCTCTGTGACCTTGAGTGACTAACTTTCTCTGTGCTTCAGTTTCTTCATCTGTAGCAAAGGGGTAATATCATCCACCTCTACAGGTCACTGTGTGGAGAAAATAAGACCTAGCCCATGATCTGGCACAATTTAGGTGCTTGATAAATATTGGTGGATTGGATGATTGGCTAAATATCTGACTAATGGCTCGTTTTTCTTTTGTTGGCAGGAGTGGGCAATCCACATTCAGTCAATAAATGTTAACTGAGCCCCTACTACGTGCCAGGCCCCGTGCTAAATGTTTTCTGTGAATGATCTCCCGGGATTCCTCACAACCTTGTAGGGCAGGTAAGACTCATATCCCCATTTTCCGGTGAAAAAGAGGCATCTCAGAGTGCTAAAGTAATGTGAGGAGGTCACACTGCCAAAAGGAGAGGGCCCTGGGATGCTGGGACCCAAGGCCTGGTTGTTGGTGTCCGTGCGCATGGCCTGCCCCCCGCACTGCCCAGCTGGGGACAGGGAGACCCCGAGAGGGCAGGTTACTTGCCCAAGGTCACGCAGGAGAGCGCAGCCTAGGCCTCCAGACCTCGGAGGGTGTCCCTCACAGATCCCTTTCTCCCGCGCTGGGCCCCTGCACCCCGCAGCTCGGCGTGCGGGGGCGCGTGCATCCCCCACGCTGTCCTCCGTCAGCCCGCCTGTCTGGGTGTCTACGCGGGCGCAGAGGGGCCCCCACCCCCAGCCTCTGGCGCTGCGCAGGCCCGCGCCTCTCCCCGCAGCCAACAGCGGCAGCGCCTGCGCCCGCCCCACCCCCAGCCGGTGCGCGGGAGCGAAGGCGCGGCTGCCAGTCGACAGCCAGCTGTCCTGCTCCCGCGCTGCTCTCTGCCCTCAGGGGTTGGTGAGCCGGGCACCCTAACAACTCTCCCTGCAAGATGAAGAAGCTCCAGGGAGCTCACCTCCACAAGGTAGGGACGAGTGCATGGGCTCATTGGGAGCGGAGGTGCACCTGAAGGAGGGGTGCAGAGGCGCTCCCTCCTCGAGGCCCCTGGAGGGTCGGACAGGGCACCCGGACCGGCTCAGAGCTCTCGGGGATTGGGGGCTGGCTGCTCTAGGTCGCAGGGAGGGCCAGGGTCACGGTCTGCGGGGGAGGGTGGGGAGGTGGCTTTCCCCATCTGGGGGTCGAGATGTTATGTGACTGGGGGTCCGGCTCGTTTGGGCGAGGTCCCGTGAACAGGTGTCTGCAGCCCTAGGAGGCATAGGGTGGGGGCACCTGGGGCGGGACACCCTACCCTCTCCAGACCCACCCCTTCATTTTCTCAGGGGCTGATTGGGGGTGGGGATGATAGAATAGCTGAGTGCCAGTCTTCAGCTAGACTAACTTCAGAAGTGGGGGGCTGCGATCATTGACCTGGACCCCCTCTGTGCACTCTGCACTGAAGCAGCCTCCAGAGCAGCAGGGGGACCCTGTTGTTCTTGGCCCTGCTCTTGCCCTGCGGGGGCCCCCCACCTGCTTCCTCCTTGTCCACCTCCCTCTCCTGACAACCTTTGCTCCCCTGCTGAGACCCCAGGCTGCGTCTCGGCAGGGGTGCCAGGAGGCAATGGCAGGGAGGGAGGCAACGGGAGACCCAAGGGGCGTTGGGGGGTTGGGGGGAGGCTGGCATGAGAGAGGTGGCCAAATCATGTGCTACTGGGAGCCCAGGCCCAGACCTCAGCCTCTTCCCACCCTGTCCTGTGTGCTTGGACCTCCCAGCCAAGTAGTGTGTTTGCACATGAAGGGAGATTACTGGGGCACATTTTCTGGCTTTTGACTCAAAAGTACCAGTCCTAGCCAAGGAGTCAGAACTCCTGGGCATTGTTTTTGCAGATGGCACTTACTCATGGCTTTGGGCAACTCCACTCTCCAACCTGGGCCACTGCTGCTCCATCTCCAGTGTCAGGTCACCAAAGCAGGCCCACTGGCCCTGGGCGGGGGCGATGTGCTGCACTCACGGGGCTGGTAGATGTGAAAGGACTGTTCAGGGGCTGGTGTTATTGACCATTCTCCTCCCCCAAGCCCCGCCTACCCCCATTCACGTTCTCTGCCCTTGGTCAGTGGGCTGTAGAACCACTGTGTTAAGTTGGCCTTTTTTATTTTCTGACCTGAGTAACTTCTTGGGGCCATTTGTGGGTCTCTTGGGTCTTCTTGGTCCTGCCCCCATCCTTTCCCATTCTCATTCTCCTGTTCTCTTCCCTGTCCCCTCCCTCCCCGCGAGAGCTCCTGCCCTACTGTGCCTCACTGCCATAGGGCCACACATTATGGAAATGGCCATGGTTTTTGTAAAGGGTTTGTAACCCTTGAACAATTCTGGGGGCTAGGTCTTGTTATCCCCATTTTATAGACAAGGAAACTGAGGCACAGAAGTGTGCCCCTTGTAGCTTTTCTGAAGGTGAGCTAGAAACGTAGGACCAACAGGGCAGGGGTGGGGCCACTGGCTTCAGGTCCCCTGCATTGGTCTCAAGGAGAAGAGGCAGGACATGAGGAAATGCCAGTCTCAGCAACGGAGCAGTGCTGCTCAGAGATGAGTGCTGCGCCCAGAGTAAGGGGGTCTGTCTGGGTCCTGGTCTTTCTCCGCCTTTCACTTGCTGTTTGACTTTGAGCTCACCCCTTCCCCTCCCTGAAACCCAGTTTCCTCATCTGCACAATGATGAAGCTGGACTCCAGATTCCTATTGTCTCTCTCACCCTGAAGAAGGAGGAGAGCCCTGGCTTGGGCAGTCCCTCTCCTCTGAGCCCCTGCCGCTGCTCTGGTGACCTACATCTGCTGGACCCTAAAAGAGGGGGTGTGGGTCTGGCAAACTCAGGTGTGTGTTCCCACGTGCTCTGGTGGGGAGTGGGGGGTTCTGGGATCCCAGAGGGAAGTGTGAAGTGGCTTATTAAGCTTCCAACCTTGTCCCATTGATATGGTTGCTTTCTGTGTCTCCCAGTCAGTCCCATCCTCTCTGTGCCAGCCTCCTGGGATTCACCCCCTGGTGGGGTTGAGGGCTCTAGGTGGTCTTCAGCTTGGCTTGGCTCTGGGGGACCCCATCCCCTGTTCCTGGAGTTGGAGTAGGCTTCCCTCTGATTGGGGAGGAGGGGGACAGAAGGGCTGGCAGCTCTTGGAACTCTTGTCACCATGGAAACAGCCAGCACCACTCTGTGAGCATAGAAAGGGCAGCAGCTTCTCAGGAGGGATCAGAGGACCCTCATTACTGGGCCCTCCTGCCAGTTGGCCTGAGCAGGCCTTGGGGGTGGGGGCCACGGGATGACAGGGCCCCCATGCCACCCAATACCCAGTGCGCATGTCAACTGGCTGCTACCCCAGCCCTCCCGGAGCTCACCTGGGAGGGGGCGGTCCCAAAGGGCTGATGCTCACCCCTGGGGAGGAAGCTGAGGGGAAAGTGGCTTCAGAGAGAAGGGGCAGGTGTCAGACAGGTCTGGGCACTGCTGCCACCCTCAACTCACCGTGCCTGAGAGTGCAGCTAAAGAACCGCCAAGCACATATTTGTTTCAACCCTTGGAGACCAGTTACTTGATAAGCAGCTTTTTCATGTTCTTCATCCTTGTTACCATCACCCATAATCATGCCAGGCCGCTCCTGGCACCACTGCCCCTCTGCCAATAGCCAGCCTCAGGCAGAGTCATTACCATGGCATCACTGTCATCGAGAGTCACCCCACTGCTGCTACCCCCGTTCTGCCACCAGAGCTCACTGCCCTACCCTGGAACCGCAGCCGGACACCCCCGGTCCTGTGGCCCTCGCACTCTCCTTCCACCATCTTCACCCTAGCAGCGCTCATGTGGCAAACATCCGGCAAGGCTCCTCTGTCACCACCCAATTTGTGTGTAGACACGTACTTGGGCTGGGGCCAGGCAGGGCAATTTTAGGGGAAAAGCAAAAATCTCGTCAGTAACGAATTACTGAGTCCCTGTGCTCGGATCCAATCTGGTCTTCAACCACAGCAGGTGTCTCCAGTGAAGTCTCTTTGGTGAATCTTGCCTCCCAAACCATCAGAGCTGGAACTATTAGGTAGAGATTGTCTGGACCTGCATTTCCCCAAGTAAATCTCAGTGTGCTAGCCCCTTACAACTCTTCTCTTAAATAGAATTGGGGAATACTGTCTGTTCTAGCTCCTAGTTGGAGAGCCATGTTGCATGTTGACCCATTAGAGGATCTGACCAGTCCTGCAGCGAAGAAGACTGTTTTCCTTTGTGTTCACCCAGCTTTTTCCAAACTTGTTTGACTCAAGAATCCTTTTGTTCACCGAGCACCTATGAACATCCCAAAGGATGTTCCAAAAGGATGTATTTTTGGAAACACTGATCTATCCAATCCCCTCAGTATCAAAATGGGGAAACTGAAGCTCAGAAAACTCTTTCCTAAAGTCACATAGTGAATTGGCACAGACCAGGGACTAGAATTATGGTCTCCTGACTCCTAGCTGAGTGGTGTCACTGTTTTCCCACAATCATTCCTCAGGAGAAAGGAGAAGGTCCTTTCTCCTCTCTGAACACCATGGATACAAGTTGCTAATCAGCCTTCTTTGCAGTTGCAGCCTTCTCTGCCATGGGTTGTGAATTTCAGAGGCAAGCAGGAAAGGTGTGGCTGCACCTTTCTCCTGATGCATTCTAGGAGTCACTTCTAAGAACTGCTCTCTGAATTTTAGACAGTTATTCTGGTATCTCCAGGCTTCCTTCCAGGCCCTAAGCCCAGGGAGCCGTGCACACACTAGCTCATGTCCCTCAGGCCTGGATTCCAGGCATCCGGAGGAGGCCTCCATCTCCCAACTCCAGCCTGAAGAGAGAATGCGCAGTGGACTTCCCCGCCCTCCTTGAATTACAGGAGGGGACCTTAGGGACAGCTGGTTTCTGTGCATGCGTCTCTCCTCCAATGCCAGGAAAATTACAACTCTCTAAGACAGATCAGGGTTTAAGTAGCTTCTTCCTACTTGAGAATTAAAACTCAGAGTCCTGGTAAGCCTCCTTGACCAAAGAGCATAAATCTAATCCCTCCTTTAGGGGAGCCACATTCCCGCCAGGTCCTCTTCTTTCTATGCTAAGGGCTCCTGCTTTGTCCTGTAACCACTTTTCCTGAACACCCTCCAGTCTGGCCAACTGCCCTGTGGACATGTTCCAAACTATGTCTTTCTTAAATTATGGTGCCCAGAATGGAGTGGCAAATCCAGCACTGGTGGAAGACATGGATGTCAGCACTGGGGAGCTCTGGGCTCAAGACCTAATGCCCCTACTAGCTTGGAAAAACCTTGGGTACTTGATGACTCTAAGCCTTAGTTGTCCTCATCACTCAAAATGGAGCCCAGATGAGTATTTAGCTCACAGAGCTGTTTTGTGAATGAAATCAGGGTGATGTGCATAAAATGTTTAGTGCAGTAAGCAGCACATAGCAAGTGCTCCCTACATGGTCACTGTTATTAAGATCATCCTCATTATCCTCTTTCTGGTCCTTGTCATAAAAATAGGACTGTCCTTTGATTTGACCTGTGTTAGCCAAATGAGGATCAAGGTGGTTTTCTCAGTGCCTGGGCTACCCTGCTGGTCTCATAATTTGTAGTTACCTGAAACCCTGGAGCTTCTGTGCGTGACTGCATTAGCCCAGACGAGTTCAGTGGGTTATCTGAACCAGTGGAGTATCTCTGCGTTAAGCCCTATTTGATTCCATATTCTTGTTTTGGGGGTCACAGTCCCAAGCTGGCCTCACCTTTCTCCCTCACCCCTTCGATCTTTCTTACTGGCAGCCCACCACCCCTGACCTGCTGATGACCCCCAGTGACCAGGGTGATGTAGACCTGGACACGGACTTTGCTGCAGACCGGGGGAACTGGACGGGCAAGCTGGACTTCCTGCTGTCCTGCATCGGCTACTGCGTGGGCCTGGGGAACGTCTGGCGGTTCCCGTACCGAGCCTACACCAACGGAGGAGGTATGTGCTTGGGGATCCTGTTTGCGGGACATCTAGGCCAAGGCTCAGGGTGGAGTGAGGTTTTACGTGGCTTTGGCCACTGTCTCCTGTGTGACCTTGGGCAGAATTAGTTGAACGCGCGGTGACCTGGGGCTGGGAGGAGGGAGCTCACCCTCCCATCCCTTTCTGTTCACCCACACCCTGCCTCTCTCTCTCTCTCACCCCCAGCGTGGAGCTCATACAGCTCTCTCCCTGAGTCCTGGCACTTCCCAGCCCTGAGTGAGGGGCCGAGGGGGCTGCCTCAGCTTCATGATAAAGGGGTGTATCTTCCTGTCAGTGGCCACTATGCTCCCAGTGTTGTCCTGTCTCCCCCACGCCCCAACTCCTCCAGGCCCTCGTCCCGTCAATCACTCCTGCCCGTGAATCTTCAGTCTGTCCTCCTCTCTTGCTTCCTTCTATCCAGACTGAAAACAGTCTCTCCCATCTTAAACAAATGCTCTGTTGTCCTTGATTCTCCAACAAGTGATGGTCCTAAGTCTCATTAACAATAGCTGGGGTTGAGCGCCCACCCCCTGCCAGGCCCTGGGCTTGGTGCTCCCCATGCCTGTGTCATTTAACCCTGACCACCAATCACCCTTTTGGATGGGCGTCTTGCCTGATGATGCAGAGGGGCGTGGAGATGCCGGGTTCCTTGTCCAAAGTCGCACAGTGGCTGACCCAGCATTCCACCCCTAGACTACCTTCTCCAGAGCCAGTGCGCTCCCACCAGCATCTCTCTGTCCTCTATCTCTACCAAACTTATTAAAGAAGCACATATTGGCAGAACAGTAGAAGTTCAAATGCAACTAGATGGAGCCAGGAAGAGACAAACCGACATGACTGGGACATGCAGGACAGGGGCTGGCCTCGGAAACCCCAGGAACTTGCTCATGTGCGCAGTTCTGTCTCCCGCTCCCGAGCTCCTGACTCTTTCTCTCTCCGTGTGCCAGCCTCATTTTTCCTGAGACAGGCTTCCTCCTCGCAGCTGGGTCGGGGGTGGCCACAGACAACTCCAGAATGACGTCATCCTCAGAACTGCTCTCTCTGAATGGATCTATATAGAATTGCAGAGAAGGTGTCTAACTGGCCTGGCCTGGGATATGTGCCCATGAGGGGGTGGGCAGGGCTTGGCTGGTGAGACTGGCAGCCCTTCCAGAGCCATATGCTGGTGGGTAGCTCTCTGAAGGAGCAGATTGCCCATGTGAGAAGACCAAGAAAGAGCTGCTGGGCACATGAGACCATAGGTGGCAGCCACAGGCCTCTGAGGTGGCATGGTGGAGAGGGGAGAGGCAGGTAGATTGGCACCAGATTCTGAAACATGTTGATTTCTGTACTGAGGAGTTTGCACTTTCTTTGGCAGGGAATTCACCCATTCATTTATTCACTCATTTATTAATTCACTGACTCAGTGTCTGCTTTGAGTTCAGCCCTGGACTGGGCACTGGGGCTACAGAGGTGAGTAAATCCCCGCCTGCCCTGTGGCCCTCAGTGATCTCCTGGCACAAAAGAAGACATTCCTGCAGTGCACAGTCCCACTCCACATGACACATATTCCAAGGGTGGTGGTGGTGGCATCTGCCAGCGGGGACTGCCAGGCTGGAACAGAGCTGGGCTTTAGGAGGAGCTGACCCACCTGGGATGTTCCTCACCCTCCCTTCTTGCAGGTGCCTTCCTTGTGCCCTACTTCCTCATGCTGACCATCTGTGGCATCCCCCTCTTCTTCCTGGAGCTCTCTCTGGGCCAGTTCTCCAGCCTGGGACCCCTGGCCGTATGGAAAATCAGCCCCCTCTTCAAAGGTGAGGCCTCGATGGTCGCTGGGGTGGTCTGGATCATCCCCTACCCGGAACCTCTTGGTGGAGAGGGAAGTGAAGCCCAGAAAGGGGGTGGCTTCCCGGAGGCCACACAGCCTGGCCTCCAGGAGGGCTCGGCCTGAGGGCAGTCCCCTGCCCCCACGCCCAGGTGCCGGTGCGGCCATGCTGCTTATCGTAGGCCTGGTGGCCGTCTACTACAACATGATCATCGCCTACGTCCTCTTCTACCTCTTCGCCTCCCTCACCAGCAACCTGCCCTGGGAGCACTGTGGCAACTGGTGGAACACAGGCCTCTGCCTTGAGCACAGAGGCTCCAAGGATGGCAACGGGGCCCTGCCCCACAACCTCACCAGCACTGTCAGCCCCAGCGAGGAGTACTGGAGGTCAGGCCCCGGGGCCAGCAGCTGTCTGGGAGGGCCCCAGGCCTCTGAGGGGGCAGGGGGCAGGATGTGCCAGCATCCTGAGGGTGCTAGTGTTAGGGGAACTCTGTATTCTGGCCTCAGCTCTTCACCTGACCGGCCATGTGACCTTGAACAAGTGATTTGGCTTCTGATGCTTTTCCTTTGAAATGGGCATGATAATAGTATTTCTGAGGCTTGCTGTGAGGATTCAAGGAAAGAAGTATATGAATTGTGTTGTCCAGCCCAGTGGGTAATAGGAAGTGCTCAGTAAATGCTAGCTGTCAACAGCGATGCTGATGATAACAGTAATTGCTTCCTTGCTAGCCATGGCTTTCCTGCATGTCTGGGAAGTGTGGCAGAGTAACCAGAGGACACTCAGACCTTCATCTTCCACAGCCGCTACGTTCTCCACATCCAAGGCAGCCAGGGTATCGGCAGCCCTGGGGACATCCGCTGGAACCTCTGCCTCTGCCTGCTGCTTGCCTGGGTCATTGTGTTCCTCTGTATCCTCAAGGGTGTGAAGTCCTCGGGCAAGGTGAAGCCTGGGAGGCCCTAGAGTAGAGGCCTGTGGCTGGGAGGGGTGGAGGGCTTCCTGGAGGAGGCAGGGCACAGACTGACTGAGAGAATGAATAGACATCAACTGGGAAAGGTGACTGGAGAGGACATGGGGATTGGGAAGTGGGGAGCACTGCCTGAAAAAGGTGTGGCAGTAAGGATGGACAGTGGCTAGGCTGGGTCACTAGACTAGAAACTTGCCAAGGACAAAACATACCTGTTCTTTAAGTTTGTATCCTTGCCCAGTGCTTGGTACTTTTAAGAGGCTCAGCAGTGTCTGTTGAATGCTCAGAGGGTGTGTGTATGAGTCAGGGCTCTTTGAGATGCAAAACCCAGCTGTCACACTTAATGGAAAGTCCATGTGTGCTTCAGGCATGGCTGGATCTAGGGGTTCTGCCGATGTCAGAAATGTGGTTCTCTCGGTGTCTCAGCGATGTTTTGCTCCAGATTGCTTTCCTTTTAAGGCTTCATTCTTCATGAGGTTGCCCCTAGCAGCTCTAGGCTTACAGCTTACATACTTAGTGAAGGGTTCTCCCTTGCCCCTGTTTTCAACCAAAAATCCTATAATTGAGTCTCACTGGGTAAGCTGGTTCACATACTAGTCACTGTGGCCAGGAGAGTGAATGCTGTCCTTGGCTCTTGAAATGCTCTGCTTGAAGTGATGTGCCCACTGCTGGAGCTGGGAATGGAGTCAGTCCCAGCTGGGGAAAGCCAGGGAACTGTGACCTGAAGGCCAGCTAGGTGCTGGGAAGACAAAGCCGCAGATGCCCACTTTAGGTTATGAAGGACTTGGAAACCTTCTGAGGGGTTTACTCAATTGTTTATAAATTAAAGCCCATTCCTCTGCAAAGTGCTGAGAAGTGTTGTCCACAAGGAACAGCACCATGAAAGAAAAGAGTTTTTTAAAAAAGACAGGGTAGAAACCCTTTTGAAAGAGAAGTGTCCAGGGTGCGGGCCTGGGCAGTGAGGAGCTTGAGGCTTGGGGGTGTTTGCTGCGGGAAGGGGTGTGGAGCGGCTGGCGAGGGGAGTGTGGGAGTGTCCGTTGAGGTCAGCCCTGGGGAGTGGGGGGAAGTGGGCAGGGGAGTGCGCAGGGACTGTCATGACCTCCAGGCAGGGGGCAGCGGTGGCCGCACCACACCAGTGGATCTGGAGAGAGTGGATGGATTGGGGATGGTCTTGGGAAGCAGTGACAGGACTTTGCTAATGGGATTGGTGTCTGGACGGGGGGAGGGAGAGAGGGAAAGAGAACCATCACGGATGATGGCTGTTCCCAGCCTGGGCTACCTGAAGGTTGGGGAGGCAAGTTACTAGCACGGGGATTTCTGGAAGAGGTACAGGGTAGAAAGAAGGCCACCCCTGCCTCTCGTCCCCGTTTACCATCTCCCAGGTGGTGTATTTCACGGCCACGTTCCCCTACCTCATCCTGCTCATGCTGCTGGTCCGTGGAGTCACCCTCCCTGGGGCCTGGAAGGGCATCCAGTTCTATCTCACCCCCCAGTTCCACCACCTACTGTCTTCCAAGGTGAGGCCCTCAGGGTTGAGGTGTAGAAGGAGGGGTCAGGCCAGAGCCAGAGAGTGGAAATAAGGCTCCCCAGGAAAAAGAGAGGGCAGGGGTAGGAATCTTCCACATGGTGAGCCCCCAGTACCAGGCATTGTGTTCGACACAGCGCTCAACATTGTCTTTTCATTATTCTTCACAATCCTATGAAATAGACATTATCCTCCCATTTTATATACAGATGAAGAAACTGAGGCCCAAAAGAGTTAGTGATAAGCTTAAGGTCATGAGGCTAGGGAGTGGCAGACCTGGGATTCTAACCTGCTTCTGTTTGACTCCAAACTCCAAAGAGGGCATTAGTAATAATAATAGAAGCAACCATGCTACAGCTCCCGTTTCTTACCTATTCATGGAGGACTATGCCTGACTGTCCTCTGACACTCTGCATATATGCAGCCATTTAATCCTTACCACCACCCTACAAGTGTGCCCTCACTACAAATGAGGGACCTGAGGGCAGACCAATGTGGTAGCTTGGCTCAGCCATACGGCTGGAAAGTGGTGGAGCTGGGGTCCAAAGCCAGGTCCCGCTGACTCCAGGGAGGGAGTAAAGGGCATTCATGGGCTTACTGTCAATAGGAGAATCTACTGGAGTTTACATGAGACACTACTTCCTTCAGAACTGGACCAAGCTTAGAGACCATCTAGATCCTGGATGGGGAAACTGAGGTCCAGAAAGGGGAAGGGACTTGCCCAAGTACCACGGTGTAAGTTCTGGAGCAGGGTTTGCTCCCTGCCGCAGGTGTGGATCGAAGCTGCCCTTCAGATCTTCTACTCCCTTGGTGTGGGCTTCGGGGGTCTCCTCACATTTGCTTCCTACAACACATTTCACCAGAACATCTACAGGTCAGTATAGCCTCCCAGACCCTGGGGGCCAGAGCTGGGAGGGGAGTGGCTGGCTGGGTGGGCCTCACGGAGTGACGCCAGGGCCAGCTCGCCCTGGCCTGCGTCTGGACTTCTCCCGGCAGGGACACCTTTATCGTCACCCTGGGCAATGCCATCACCAGCATCCTGGCTGGCTTCGCCATCTTCTCTGTGCTGGGCTACATGTCTCAGGAGCTGGGTGTGCCTGTGGACCAGGTCGCCAAAGCAGGTGGGCAGGCTGCCTGGCCCTGGCGGGTGAGGGTGTGTGTCGGGCACAGCTGAGACTGGGCGAGCCAGCATATGTGTGGGCCGGCAAGGTTATAGGTGGATATGCCAAGTGTGTGCCCCTACAAGTGAATGTGTCTTCGCTGTCTCTGGATGTCCAGATGCAAAGGGATGGGTGTGCAAAGGAGCATGTGTTACCCCGTGTGTGGAGATCAAGATTCCTATATGAGACTGTCTCATGTTTCGCCACGTCTTAGTACCTTGCCTTGCGTGCAAATGAATTGAGGGTTCAAATGATGCTGTGAATATGTGTCTTGGGACAATGTGTGTCCAGTATGTGTGTTAGGGGGATTATGCAAATGATTGTGTACGGAAGTGTATTCAAATGAGATTTATATTTGGTCTGATGTTTATTCCTGTACTCATTAGTAACTCATTTATCAGCTTATGTTCGAGCACTGACAACATGCCAGCCTATGTCCTAGGAGTTGAGAAAGGGTCGGAAGTGTGCAGTTAACGCACACCTCTGCATTTGGCTAAATTAACATGCCCAAGTAGGTATAAGCGACTGTGTGCATTTGCGTCTGTGTGTGGGGGCTGTCTTGTGCCCCAGGCCGCTGACCCTGCGTGCCCCTGCCCAGGCCCCGGCCTGGCCTTTGTTGTCTACCCACAGGCCATGACCATGCTGCCCCTGGCGCCCTTCTGGTCCTTCCTTTTCTTCTTCATGCTGCTGACCCTTGGCTTGGACAGCCAGGTGAGCCTCGTTCGTGTCGCTGGGGGCCTAGTGGAGTCTATGTGTGTGATGTATTTGTGCACATGCCTCTGTGTGTCTGTATATGTGTCTGGGTTTCTGTGTGTGATGTATGTATGTGATGAGCGTCTGATGTGTGAGGTGGGTGACTGGGTGTGTGGGTGTGTAGCGTGTATGTGTGTGCATCTCTGTGTGTGTTTGTGCATGTGTGTGGTGGGGACAGAACCCTGACCCCTCTTGTCCTTTCCTCGCCACAGTTTGCCTTCCTGGAGACCATTGTGACAGCTGTGACGGATGAGTTTCCATACTACCTGCGTCCCAAGAAGGCTGTGTTCTCGGGGCTGATCTGTGTGGCCATGTACCTGATGGGGCTGGTGCTCACCACCGACGTGAGTGGCACTGCAGGGTGGCAGGTAGTTGGCGGGCAAGGCTGAAGCAGCAGCCGGTAGTGACTGTGGCTAGGCTGAGCGCTCCCCGAGCCACCCCTTGCTCCCCTTTGGGAAGAATTCAGCCACCCCAGGCCTTCAAGGGCAGCTGGGCCTATGACCCAGAGTCCTGGCTTTGGAGTCCAAAAGACCTGGGTTCAAGCCTTGCTCCTGTACTTGCTAAGTGACCTCAGGACAGGTAGTTTCACCTCCCCAGGCCTATTTGCTCACCAATAAAATGGAGTCTGTATCTAAGATTGTCATAAGACTCAAATGAGATGACATCTGTCAAGGGCTTATCAGGCAGACAGAGGTCACCCCGTCATCATGTGGCTCCCCCTGCTGGCCTGGCTGCTTCCTGCTCACCTCCTGCAGCAGGAAGCGAGGCCTGGGTGAGGGGCCTCAGAGCTGCGACTTGTGTTCCAGGGAGGCATGTACTGGCTGGTCCTCCTGGATGACTACAGTGCCAGCTTCGGGCTAATGGTGGTGGTGATCACCACGTGCCTCGCTGTCACCCGGGTGTATGGTGAGACCGGCCATGGGAGGCAGAGTCATGGCTCCCCATGGGAGTAGGGGGTTGGGGGGAAAACGGGAGTCTCTCCTGGAGGCCCCTGCACTGGGTCCCTGGTCCCAAGGCCCAGGGTTTCTGGAGGGGACAGCTGGGGTGGAGGAGGGGCTGTTGGTGCTTGTGGGGCCTGTGGGTGGGACTATTCTGCTCCCCTCCACTGTGCAGGCATCCAGAGGTTCTGCCGGGACATCCACATGATGCTGGGCTTCAAGCCGGGCCTCTACTTCAGGACCTGCTGGCTGTTCCTGTCCCCGGCCACACTCCTGGTAACCGAGCCTGGGAGGGAGGGCTGCTGGCTGGGCTCAGGACTGAGGGGTTGGGTGGGAACCAGGATCCTGGTCCCCTCCCCTCCCCCATGGTACCTCCAGCTTTTGTAGCTGTGCTAGGCTAGCCCTGTGTTTGGTTGGCACAATGGATGGGGCTTTCTCAGGGCTCAGGTCCTTAGGGCTGGGGCCTTGAGGCTGTCTTTCCCAGCCTTGGGGTTGGAATAGTTGAGGGATAGGTCATCGCAGTGATTAGGGTGCTTCAGAGCAGGACTGTCCCAGGCCTGCAGAGGCTCCAAAGGTGGACCATCTCAAGTTCGTACAGCCTAGGACTGGGCTGTCTGAGACACCGGGTGGCTCTGGGCTGGGCATCTCAGGCCTTCAGGTAGCTCAGACCTGGGCTATCCAAAGCCCTGAGGCCTGCTCAAGGCCCACAGTGATGCCGGGAGCCCCCCACCTGCAGGCCTTGCTGGTGTACAGCATCGTCAAGTACCAGCCCTCTGAGTATGGCAGCTACCGCTTCCCAGCCTGGGCAGAGCTGCTGGGCATCCTGATGGGCCTGCTGTCCTGCCTCATGATCCCAGCTGGCATGCTGGTGGCTGTGCTCCGAGAGGAGGGCTCGCTCTGGGAGGTGAGTCTGCCCAACCCCTGTCTACCCCCAGCCTTCCTGACCTGTGGCCCTGCCCCAGGTCTACCTGGTGTAAGAGGAGACAGCTGCTGCAACACCTTATCCAGCAGTGTGCAGCTTCCTTTTGCCCTAAGGAACAGTTTTTCTAACTGGCCACCTGAACTGTGAATCAGCTCAGACCTGCTTGGGTTGAGGCGGGCTCCGGAGGCTACCGTCCTGTCCTGTGGCCCCTCATACCACATGGAGAGGGGAGCATAATCTAAAGACCACCGATGTTGGCCAGTGCCCACGTATCTTGGGGAAAGGACAAAGACTTGCCCAAGGTCCCACAGTGAGTCTGGCAGGGGTCAGCACTTGAACTAGGGTCACTAGCCCAGAGCTCCCCTTGGAGCTCAGTGTCAGAAAGCAGCATTGAGGGACCTCTGAAAGTAGGCTACCACCCTCCTCCTGCACCCGGGAGCCCTTCTGTGGCCTGTGGGTGATCTGGGAATAGCGTGGGACTCTCCAGGCCTCAAGAGGAGAGTAGGGACCCTCTGTGGGCCAGTGCACATGCTGTGGCGCTGTGTGAGCACGTAAGGTCCTGCTCCTTCCTTGGCCTGGGTGCCTTCTGTACATTGAGCTCTCCACTTCTGAGGCTGTGGTTGTGGAGTCCTCTGGTGACAAGCAGCTGTCAGAGTGGGTGAGGCTAAGGGGGCGTGCGAGGGCTAAAGAGAGCCTGGGGACCCCCACCCCCACACCCTACACCTCCCAGCAGAGACATGCTGGAGCCAGCTAGTGCTGACTCATGAGAGCTAGTTGCTAAATATTCAGCAATGTTGTGAGCCAGTGGGTAAACCATTGATAGCTTGAACTTGACATGAGTGGGAATATTTACACCACTGAAACTGGCTGCAAACTGGACCTGCTGCACTGCTCCACCCCGCCCACTAGCACACTGCTGTCCCCACTTGGCATACAGCCCCACTGTCCCCCATTCCACCTTCATGACTACAGGCCGAGAAAGGCTCAGAGTGCTTTCCTGGCAGAAGTGGGTGTGGCTACACTGCCCAGACCGCGGGGAAGTCCTGGAGTCCACTCACTGTTCTACCTCCAACTGCTGTGTGTCTGGGGTCAAACCCCTTGCCTTCTCTGAACCTCAGGAACCCCTACCTGTGCTACAAAAAGGAAATGTCTCCTTGCTTGAGAGCCAGGATGTCTGCAAGGGAAAGGAGGAGAGGGTGGGTGCTCAGAGGTGGGGCTACAGCCCCCAGAAGCTCCTCCCCACCAAGCCTTGCTCCACCTTCCTCCGGCCCTGCTAGGCAGCTGCCCACGCCCAGGAGCAGGGGGTGTGAGCACTGCCGAGGACTCACTGCCCAGCTCCGGAGTGCACCTTCAGAGCCCAGGGCTTCCAGCACTGACACATGAGGGTCGGAAGCTGGGTCTGCCACTGGCTGGCTGTGTGACCCTAAGCAAGTTAACACATATCTCTGTATCTTGCTTTCTCTGTCCTTTAAGTGAGGACAGTGATACTGATCCACAGGGCAGCTGTGAGCAGAAAAGAAGCTCGTTAATATAGTCACTACAGTAAGAGGTAGAAAGTGGAGTATTTTTAAAGTTTAGGGTGGAGTCGGACTGTTTGGGCTCAAACTCCAGCACCACCACTTTCCACCTGTGTGACCTAGGCCAATTTACCTAATCTCCCTGAACTTTACTTTCAGATCATGTCTGTGATCATCTACTTTTCAGGTCATTACTAAACATAGGAATACGCCTCTTACAGGGATCCTGTAAGGATTAACTAAGCCTCACTTAGCACAGAGGGGAACATGGATGCATGCTCGGGTCCAGGCCAGGAGCTCTCACTGGGGTGTTTTGCCCTCAGAGGACACTTGGCATTGTCTGGTGACATTTTTGATTGTCACAAGAAGAGAGGGTTGCTGGGACCATGCTGCAGGCATCTGGTGGGGAGAGGTCAGGGATGCTGCTGGGCTTCCTCCAGCATTCACAACGCTCCCACACAGGGACTCTCCAGACCACAACATCGACAGCTCTCAGATTGAGAAGAACTAGATTAGGTGCCAGTGTTAAGCTAGAAACAAATCTAAGTCCTTGCTCTCAGAGAGCTTGTATTTTAATGAGAGAAACAAAACCCATAAAGATAGTGGTAAGTGCTATACTTCTAAAAAACAACAGAAACCAAGACTGTAGGAATAGTGATGAAGGATAGTTTTTTAGCCAGCGTGGCCACAGAAGGCCTGAGGAGATGACAGAGACCTGGCCAGGCTTATTTGTATCTAAGCAAGGACATTCCAAGCAGAAGAACAATCAGGGCAAAGGCCCTGAGGCAGAGGAGCTGTCATGTTTGAGGACAGCAAGGAGGTATGAGACTGGGTGGGTGGAGGGAGAGTGGCTGGAGCTGACCTCAGGGGGGCAGACAGTAGCCAGGCGTGGAGGCCATGGTGAGCACTTGAATCTCATTCCCAGGGGCAGGTTTCTGAGCAGTGGGGTAGCATGCTTTCAGTATAGTTCAGTAAGTGACCCCCCTCTTGAGTATGGGACCCCACCAGGCCCTGGGCCGGGGCAGTGCACACATTACCCCCCTTAACTCTGCACCCGGAGAGCTCCACTGAGTGCTGGCCATCTTTCCTCCCTGAAGGGTGAGGCCTCCTCTCATGGGCAGGGCAGGCAGGGGGTGCTGGGAGTGCGGTGTGAGAAAGAGGGAGCTCTGGAATGCACAGGCTCCGTCATTCCCTTAGTCAGCTCCCTCCTCCCATGGGAACTGGGGCCTGGAGAGGGGAAGGTCAGAGTCAGAGCGAGGCTGAACATCGGATGCCTGGGAGGTCACCGACAGTCCCCACCTCAGTTCTCCCGGCTCCTGGCTCTTTCCCAAAGCTCTGGGCTCCTCAGGACTTGGCATTGAAGAAAGGGACTTGGGTGGGCTCCTGGATTGGCTGTCATGTAATCGTAACAATAGCCACCACCTCGGGGGCTTCTCCTGGTCCCAGCACTCTGTTAAGTGGCCCACCTCAGTGCCTCACAGTGACCCTGTGAGGGCATCAGGATTCCCAAGTCACAGCTGAGGAAGCAGAGAGCAGGAACTTAAATTCTGTGCCCAAAGGCCACCCAGCTGGTGAGAGGCAGAGCAGGATTCTCATCCAGGCTTGTGGTTCACTCCCTTGGGGACATCCTAGGGCCCCATCCCCGGGCTTGTTGCAGGACCAACCCAGGTGATGTAGAAGTGCCCTGGCTGAGCATCTGGCCCCAGAAGCACTCCACGGCTCTGGCCATCCTCACTGCTGTCGTTGCTCTGCTGCAGCGGCTCCAGCAGGCCAGCCGGCCGGCCATGGACTGGGGCCCGTCCCTGGAAGAGAACCGGACGGGCACGTACGTGGCCACCCTCGCCGGGAGCCAGTCACCCAAACCACTGATGGTGCACATGCGCAAGTACGGGGGCATCACCAGCTTTGAGAACACTGCTATCGAAGTGGACCGCGAGATCGCTGAGGAGGAGGAGTCCATGATGTGAGACAGGAGGCAGGTGGACAGAAGGCCCTGCTCCAGCCACAGAGGACAGCCTTGCCTTCTGGGGTTCTGGGAAGCCCAAGGCTGTGGGAGGTTGCCGTGGTGATGCCGGTGCCCAGTGCAAGTCCCTCTTTGTGGCTCTGCTTCTCCTGAAACCTCTGTCTGCCCACCCCTCACACTCATACACACAGACCCACTCAAAGCTAAGAATCACCTAGTTCAGCCCTCGCTTTGCACATGGATAGACTGAGGCCAGGGAGGAGGGACTTCCCAGGGTCACACGTCATAAGGGACTGACCCCAGGCTCCTGACCAGCTGGCACCACCTCCCATCTCTGTTCAGGGCCCGGTCCCCTCCCTGCCCTCTGGGAACCTGCTCCACACACCGCACTGAAGCCAGACTCTTGGGCTGAGCAGGGACACTCAGGGTGTCTCAAGGCCCTCGAGGCTAGCGAGGCCCTGGGCACGGAGGGCTCAAGGCAAGTGGGGGGAAGAACCTGTGGGTTTCCTGAAGGAGGTGGGACCCCAAGGCCCTGGAAGATGGGCAGATCTGGAGAGACAAGAGGAAGAGAGGGCATGGTGGGGGCCTCTGGGCCAGGAGCTGACCTGGCCAAGGTGTGGAAGTCAGAGCTCCTGCTCCTCCCCTGGGGTGGCTGCCTTGGGCAGAGGACACATGCTTGGAAGCAGGGAGAGTGGTGGGAGAAGCTGGGGTCACCAGGTCACAACAGGGTCCAGGTGGGAATGAAGAGTGAGGGGAGGGGAGGGGGATATGGGGTGGGCAGGGGACCTGCATGATCTGGTTGCACTTTACATAGACTATGGCTTTGGGTCAGTGGGCAGGATGGATTAGAGGGGACAGGGTGGAGGATGGGCAAGAACTAGGGCAGTGCAGGGTAAGGGAGAAGAGGGAGGACCCCCCCTTTCTGGGAAGCGCCCATGAATTCCCTCTCTGGACCCATTCCCGTGGGTGCAGGGAGCCCTGTGCACAGCTGATGTGCAGGGAGGCCTGGCCGTCAGGGGCAAGGGGCCGCACTCAGGACCCTTCTGCCTGGTCCTGGCCTCCTTGTCTCCTCCCACTCCGGGCCCTGCTGGAAAACCTACCTTGGCTGTGGGCAGCCCGGGCAGCTAAGAGCCTCAGAGGCGATCCACGCTGAGGGCCGTCGGCTCCCGATGCCACCCACTCTGCGCCAGGACGTAGGACCCTGGGCCCGGCACAGGGTGGAGGCAGGGCAAGGGCGGCGGCACCTTCAGTCCCAGGCACAGAAGGGGCAGCCCTGGAGCCCTCCTCTCCTGAGAGATGAGGGTGCAGATTGAAACTGCCAGGTCAGGTCTGCGCGGCACTCCCCCCAGGGGCAGGGCACCCTCGCGCTGCTGTGCCACCCTCTGCACCCCATCTCTCTCCTGGTGTCTCCCAGCCTATCCGTGTTCTGTTGGTTTGTTAATAAATTCCAATGAGGTCACCCTCCTTCCCCTGTCTTCTTACCTCTGAGAGCCGCGATGCGGGCAGCACAGGGCTCTCCAGCTCCCACTGGACGGAGGAGACTGAGTCTCCTGCCTCTGCCTGGCTTCTGACGCTTACCCTGCCGTTTCTGTGTGGCAGAGGGGGCCAGCATGGCTAAGGAAGGATGACGACGATGAGGAAGGCTTTAAAGTCCTCCTAGTCCCCCATTCTACACATGGACAAACTGAGACCCACCAAGGGGAAGAGACTTGCCGCTCAAGGTCACCCAGCCAGGCACGCAGGGCCTGGGACAGAGGGACACACCAGCATTCTCCTTTGCTCTCCAGCCACTCCCCAGCCTCCCCTGCAGGCGAAGTGGAGCTGGAGGACCAGATTTGGGAGGAGCCAAGAGCTTCCCAGGCTGGAAGAATTCTCTAGTTTTACTCCCTCCGGGCAGGACCTTGCCATATGAAAGAGCTCCAGGGCCTTTCAAATGCGAGGCCTAGGTATTTGCAAAGGCTTTGATTGGGGGGGAAGGGGAAGGGCTGCTGCATATTTCGGATATTAATAAATTTCCCCTAACAAAGGGCCAAGCCCCCTCCTGCCCCTCTTTGTTTTGGGCTCTAGGTGGAGAAAGAGAAATGGGTTTGCTAATTTGCAGAGGATGCAAGAACAGCTTTCACAATTCAGGGGGGCTTCTTCCCACACCACGGGAGCAGGCTCCAGCCTTGCTAACAGAGTCCCTGGCGCCATCCCTCACAGAGTGGCCCTGTCCCCTGCACCTCTGCCCCAGGACGAGGCGCTCTCCCTGCTGCTCTAGGACAGACCCCAGCCTGGGCTGTGGTCTCATGAGTAGTCCCTCACCCAACCTCTGGGCTGCAGCCTGGTGTCCTGAGAGTTAGGAATGGACAATACTAGGAGTCTAGGCTTCTTGTCTCCCAGATTCCAAGTCTGAGTATCTTGCCAATGGGTTTCAGCCTGGGCAAGTTTGCTATGGATTCAGTGTGACCAAAGAAATTGACCGCAAAACGCTCTTTGGGGTGAAAGGGTCTTACAAAACTGCCATCTGGCCCATCTCTCTTGCTCAAGCAGCAACCACACTGCCCCCCCGCCCCCACCTCTCAGGTACAGATAAGCCCTCTGTTGCCCAGGTAATTACTCACTGACATGGCGATGAACTTCTCCACCCCTGAGGAAAGATGCAAATGCACTAAAGCCATACTTCTTTCCACCTCTGAACACCTATTGATATGCAGATATACTAAAGCTAGGCGAGATATTCTGGAAATGTTTCAATTTTACCCACAATCTACCCTTCCAGAAATCTCGCCTTACAATTTACTCGATCCCCCTCTTCCGACCAATCTAGTAACATGCAATAGCAACAGCAATAAAATCTTGATAATCCTCAAACCAGAGGATTCAGCCTATACAGATTAAGTAAATGTGCTTCACAGCACAATCTCTCACTAAGCACAAAGCACGTTTCTACACTTGTTTACTCATTCCTAACATACTAGATTGCTCACAAAACTTCTACCAAACATTAGAACAAAGTCAAACCTCTCTTTAAACATTATTTTCTTGACAACAGCAACATAATCATAATTCTCAAGCCAGAGGATTCAGCTAGGTTCCAAGTCCCATGCAGATCAAGTCCAAACCTCGCCCCTTCCAGCCATCACGTGGCAGCTGCAGCCAGGGGGTGCATCCAGGATACAAAGACTGTAGAAGGAAATAACCGTGATTGTCCAGGGCCAATTTGCTGTTATTACAGGAATTCACAGGAGGCCAGCTTCCAGGCCTTTTCCCCAAGGTGCCAGAAAAGCCAGCCATTGCCGGTCCATGTGTTGAAATGTCCAGGGCCATGTCCATTTTACTCCTAATTGCTGCACCCATCCTTGCTGCGTAACAGGTAGGAAAAGCAACCAGAAGTCCAGTAGCTGTGTCCACACAAGTCATCGCGTCTGACATAAGTAAATGTTTCAATTTTACCCACACTGGGAATGGGGGGCACTGAGTGTGTGGACTCCCCAGGAGCTTCGACTCCTCCTGCCTCATCTCCCCTACCTCCCCTTGCCCCTGCTCAGCACCCTGCTGCTGGGCCTGCAGTTCCTGGAGTGTCCTCCCTGACCCAGTCTTCCAGTCTACCCTGCTTTTCCAATTTCCTCTGCTCCCAGGTGGCCCCTCCTGCCACATCACCCTTCTCCTCCCTCTTCCACCTGGGCCATCTCCCAACCGCTCCCATCCCAGTCCCCTTATTGACTTCATGTCTTCCTGGCTCAGAACAGGCCCCAGCCAGGGCCTGACTGCATTGGGAGCTGACTGGGGACCAGGGACCCCTAGCTGGAGGAAACCATGCAGCTAGTAGGCCTCTAAGAGGAGACATCAGCCCTGTCTGGAGTAGAACCCCAGCCTGGAATCCTAGAATGTCCTAGCAGGTGACAAACCTATGTGCCTACAAAGCCAGGCAAGAGCAAAACTGTAGGTATGAGCAGGAGACTAAGTGGCCGCTGACCCTTAGCGAGTGTTGCAGAGACAAGAGGGAATAGTGGGGACTGCGGTAAGCCAGAGGCGGAAGTATGCCTCTCTTAAGGCGGAAGCAATCCCTCAGAAGTATCAGCCTAGGTTGCCCGACACACTGACTTTTTAAAAGAAGTTAGAAGTCTGACTTTTTATAATAAATTTGCCGTTTTAAACAAGGGCAATTGATTCAAAAGATATAAAACAACAAGGTTTAATTAGGGCAGACTGACAGACTGACAGCTCTGTAGGCCAAGGGGATTAGCAGTTTAGGGCCCAGTTTGAGAATGTGCTGGAGCTGGGCCCAGGCCCAGGCCATACCCCTGACCCCACTCCCAGTGCTCTGGTCACTTCTCAGCTGATCTTTGCATGGGCCCCTGAGCTTGGGAGGTTGGTGGGGGTTCTGGGAAGCAGCATATGCCTGGCTGGGGTGCAGTGGAGGGTGTCCTGGGGACCTTCATCCCTGTTCTGGGACACATCTCTTGGATGGCACAAGGAGGTGCTGAGATGGGGCACTGGGCCACCTATAGTCACCTCCAGCATATGATCTGTGAGAGTAAATGTCAGGGGCTTGGGGGCTCCATACCATTAGAGTCAATCATATTCCCAAGGTCAGGTGAGGGTCAGACAACACTGGAGGTCACATTGCTTACCTTGGTGTTTGGTCCTCAGTGAACTCTGACCCTGTGCTCACCTCTACCTCCTCAAGCCAAGTTCCTCTCTGTGTGGCACCTGGAGTAGGCCCAGGCCTGGTGCCTTCCGATCCACCCAGGGCAAACCTACCCATCCGCTAGGTCCCTCCTCCATACACCCTCCCCTCCCCCACGTGTGGTCACCTAGAGTCCAGGGGGCTGGCTCAGCGCTCCATCTGGTGAGCCCTGACAGCCCATGCCAGCCTGCACAGGGGTTCATGGGCTTCTGAGACAACCTGTCTCCCTTCCATGCAGTTAAAACTCTTACATCACACACCTTGGATCCCAGAGTGCTTGAGGTGGCAACAGGGCATCTTGGCAGGAAGTGGGGTGCTTGACCACAGATCTGGGGTCACTGCCAGCTCCTCCCCGCCCTTGCTCTGTGGCCTGGGGTGCCCACAGTGCCAGTTCACAGCTCTACATGGTGTAGCATCAGACAGAAGCAGGTTTGTTGGTGGCTCTGGGGACAGCCAGCAAAGAGTTAAGGCAGTCCCGGTCCCTGCCCCTCAGTTCCACGTGACCCCAGGCGGCTGAACTCTGGGTCTGTGGTGGACATTCTTCCCCAGACTCATTTTTTGCTGGTGGCTCATGGAAAGTTTGGCTCCTTGAGCATGAAGCCGCCCCCTATGGAGCTCGAGGCCTTGCTGACGCTGGTTCTGCCCTGGAAGGGCATGCAGGGCCACCCGCCCGCCTGAGGATCCTGGGCCAGCTGCCCCCTGCTGTCTCCTCCTGACTTCCTGCTGCCTGACCTCCTCCCCAGGACAGAACAGCATCCCGCCCTCTCGCCGCATGGTGGCTGCCCGCCAACACCCCATCCAGGATCACTTTTAATTTAAGGGAAATAAAACCTTTTCCTACTAAAGTCCACAGCATCTGTGAGCTTCATCCCTTTGAGAATTGTGGCCAGAAGGAGCCGAGGCAGACTCGGACATCTGATGATCAAAGCCTGGTTCCAACTCCATCCCTCACTGGCTGTGCGGCCCGGCTGACTCGGCTGCTTCACCTTTCTGACTGCCAGTGTCCTCAGATGTGAAATGGGGGAGAATAGTTTTCCCTCTGCAGGGGATTAAGTGAGGTAATATAGATACTCGATGCGTATTTGAAAAAAAATGATCAGAGTGCATAGTGCGAAACATGGCGTATAGGGGCCTCCAGGTGCGATGGCGTTCACGGGCTTTCTATCTTTTGTATAGATAAAGAAATAAGCCAGCTCTTGCCTCCAAATAGCCCAGGAAGAAGGAGAGTGAGGTCTGTGTGCCAGCATCTAGCCAAGATGGAGGCCCAGGGTTTGCTGGCACCTTCCCGCTCCATGACAAGGCACCTTGGAGGCTGGGCCTCGGCGTCCCCATCTGTAAAGTGAGTGGTTGGACAGGAGCAGTGTGTCCTGTGAGGTGCCTCAGGGGAGAGCCATGGGCCAAAGGGAGCTCTGTACCCCTGCCCAACTAATTCAGCCTTTTGCTAGGAAACATGCCTTCCACGGAGAGCCATAGGGTGGCACAGTGCCCCTTCTTCACGGTGAATTTGGGGATTGGCCCGTTGTGTAGAGTGGAGTCAGTGATCAGGAGCCCTGGTGGTTTCTCCAGTGAGCCGGGAGTCTCACTAGCAGGAGGGGAGGACATGTTGGGTAGGAGTTGGGCAGCAATAAAATCCTCTGGGCCCCAAGCCTTGCTCTGGCATTGACTCTGCTGACCCAGGGCCAGGGTCTCAGAATGTTTCGGGACTTGGGGTGGCAGGAGTCAGAGGCAGGGGAGGGGCCCCTGGTCAATATTGATCTACCTGAGTCAGGGGGGCAGGGTGGGGAAGCAGGAAGGCTGGGCAGAGCTCACCGGTAACTGACCTTCAGCTCCCAGTGTCACTGTGACTGTGGGAACTGGGGAAGGGGGTGCTTGAGGCAGGGTTTCCAAACTGGGAACTTACTAAAAATACAGCTGCCTGGAGCCCTGCCCAGGCCCACTGTATCCTATTCTCTGAGTGTAAAGCCTGAAACATCTGTATTCTTAACAAACTCCCTGGCTGATTGGGCAGCAGCCAGCTCAGTTCCCATATTTGGGGACCATAAATTCAATCCTGTCATAATAATGAGGAAACTGAGGTCCAGGGAGGGAAAGTACCTCATTGAAGGTCACACACGGAGAGAATGATGATAATTCCCCCATTTTTGGGAGGAGGGGCTAGTCTACTTCTAGATACCCCGGCTGTGAGCCAGGGCCCAGGAAGGGATGGTGGGGCCAGGCTGCCCACGGGAAGTGGCCTCTGAGACCCTGACAGGCCCAGGTGGAGCGGTGAGGGTGGGGCTCACCCCAGGAGGAAGCACAGGCAGAGAGGGCCGATCCACAGGACAGGACCTGCCCCCCTTGCTCTGGGCAAACATGCTCTGTACCTGGGGTATTTCCTGAAAGATTCACTGTGGCTCTGGGCTGGGACCTGCTCCTGCCCTGGAAGGGTTCGCCCACAGCGAGGTAGGTTAGGGCCCGCCCGGCCCACTGACAAGTCGCCCCCACAGCTTCCTCCCAGCCCCCTCTCCCCCACTCCAATGACCCACAGTTCTGGTTCCTGGGCCCTTGGCCTTTGCTCTTCCTCCACCCTGCACCTCCCACCTCCAGCCCCCAGTGAGCGTGAAGCCTCACCGACACCCCCAGCAGCCGCCATGCTCCTGCTCCTCCTCCAGGATCCCGCACGCCCTGCCCCTCTAGGCCCAGCCTCTCTCCCAGCCCCTGCCCCGAGTTCTGGTTCTCTGCATGTCTCGTATTCTCTGGAGTGGCATCTGGGACTCCTGGGGACTGGAGACAGGTCTGGCTCTGAGTCCAGAGGGCTACAGCATGCCCCAGCCGGTGCTCAGAGTGCTGAGACCAAGGATCTCAGCAGCTTCCCTCACACCCCGGCACCTTGGGCAGGTTCCTCCCCTCCCAAATTGCAGTCCCTTGTTCATGGAATGAAGAGAAAGTTTGTGCCCAGTAGAGGGGCGAACTGAGGATGGTGAGAGTTCATATAAAGGACGTAGGGCATGCCTGGCCTTCAGTGTTAGGCAGGGTGCGCCATGGTTCTTGCACGGGGCTGGGGGCCGACTGCTCCAGGCTCCGCAGTGCCCTCTCCCCCTTCATCCCGGCAGCACCCCTTTGCCAGGGCTGGCCCCTGTGAGCATGACTGCTGTGTGCATGCCGAGTGAGGACAAGGCTGTCCTGCCTTGAAACACAGTTTTGCAGATGCTCGCTTAGGCGACCTCCATCCCGAGCACCAGGGTGACATGGGTTGTGGAAACACACCGAGGGACCTAACCCAGCGTGTGCTGGGGAAGTGTGATGGAGGCTTCTCAGAAGAGACGATACTGGAGCAGCTGTGTCCTGAAGGGCAGGGAGGCACTGCTGTGGGCTGATCAAGAGAATGAGAGGGAACCGGCCCTCTGCAGCAGATGTTGGAGTAAATGGGCAGCGAGGAGGCAGGGGCTGCAGACGGAGGAAACCGAGGCAGTGGCTGGAAGGGTCAGAGGGTCAAAGAGAGGATTTCACTGTTTTCTGGCTGTTCAGGGACGGGAAACACAGACCAGGACGTAGGAGGCCCTGGAGGGACCTGAGCTCCGGGGCATGAGCCCTGCCTGTCTTACAAGAGGCCTCTTTTGCCATGAACCTCATTGTCTTCATCTTCAGAAGCAGGCTGTTCTAAGTGAAACCAGAGGAGTTATGAAAGCACTTTGTGAACTATAAAGGGTCATGTGCTTGTGAGAGAATAGTGTTTTTGGTGGAGTTGCTACTTCTGAGGGTTGAAACAAACCTCTTGAGGTCAACTGGGCGCTGCTGGAGCTTGCAGGCCACTCAGGGTCCGGGACCTCCTGTAACCTGCTCCTGTGCTGCCACCTGCTGGAATGTGTCTGAAATGGCAGCCTAAGCCCTCAAGCCCTTCTGCCGCCGGCCTGGAGAGTCCATCCCAGGGACCATGAAGGCGGAGCTGGGAGAAGCCCTGTTGCCGACCTGGGCAGGCTACAGGGCAAGAGTGAAAATGAAGGCCCCTGGTCCCTTTGAATCCACTCCTTTGCCCTTCTCAGCCTTGGCCTCTGCCCTCACTGTAAGAGCCCTCACATGTGTTCACGGGGCACACATCTGGCTACCCTGCAAAACCAGCAGTGAGGATAGACCTGGAAAGCAGCTAGTGCAGGAATTCTGGGGCCCAAGACACCCCCACGCATGGTCTAGAGCAGACCATGGGCTCCAGAAGGCATAGCTGCCTGGTCCTGTGGAATCCAGGCCTCTCAGGCAGGGGCATGGCTTGGAGTGACCCGTCTGGTCGGTTTGCTCTGACTGTCCTGGGATCAGCACTGAAAATCCCGTGTCAGCCACCTAGAAGGGCTGGGTGCCCTGTTAGGCCAAAGCCACTGACTCACCACCCCGGCTCAGCCGAAGCAGCTTGCACTCAGCCAAACCAGCCTCCGGTGGGGCAGGGGCCTCCCTCCAGCCCATGGAGCTTCTCATGCCATCCTTCTCTCCAGCCCCCAGGACCAGCCCCAGCCCACAGAGAGTGTGTGGTAAGAGACTCTTCCTCCTTTTACTCTGTTTTCCAAGCCAGTCTTCAGGGGCTCTGAAGCCTGGGGGCTTGTCTGTGAGGTTGGGCTGAGGGAAGAGAATGGGCACGGAGGGACCCCTGGGCCAACCTCTTCATTATACAAGGAACCCAAGGCCAAGGGAAGAGCCTTGCCCCAGGCAACACCCCAGCCGACACCCCACCGAGGGAGACTTTGCTGTTGGCTGTTAGTGGCAAACCCCTTGCCATGTGCCTGAGAGGAGGCCGGTCCCATCCCAGGCTGGGGCATGCGGTCCAGGCAGGATCCCACAGTGACTGGCTCAGCCTGGAGCATGTGACCAAGTCAGTCCAATCAGAATGAAGACCTGCGGTTTTATTTTACAACAGGGGACTCTAGAACAGGAAACAAATAAAAAGCCCCCCAGTGCCCATGCTTGGCCAAGACAGGGAAAAGTGAGTGCACAGAAGTTTGTAGCTATTTATTGCACTGAAAACACCAAGAATAAAACAGACACCCACTTCTCCCCCCTGCCCCCCAACAGCAAAAAATTTGAGCGGTGGTCATTCAAGTTCAGAGCCACATATTTAAAAAAAAGGAAAAAACTAAAACAAACCCCCAAACAAATAGTAACAAAGAAACCAGCACGGGGAGTCTGGCAAACACATCCCCTAAAGGGTCTCCCCTTGAAGGGAGACGGGAGGCCAGTGTCAGGATTAGTGCCCTATGGACACAAACCTGGGAGGATACATTCCTGGAAATGTGTTCACATGCTGGAGCCTAGGTCCTATCTCAGGCCTGGATTTTTTGCATCTACAGGATGTTTTGGAGGAGCACAGAGTTTCACTTTCTGGTGGGGATGGGATCTGGGCCATTTTGTCTGCCAGTCTTCCCTGCATGCTGCCCCAGGATCACACTGGTACCCTGTGGTCCACCCTGATGGACTGCTCACCCACAGGTGTGGCCTTCCCAGTGGGGCCATCTCAGCCTGGGGTAGAGACCTGCCTCCGTTTCTCTGGCACTTGGAGAGGAACAGAGTGGACAGGAGGTATGTCAGCAAATGAAAATCAGGACATTGGGATCTTCCAGCCCAGTTTCCTCTGACCAGGAAACCCTAGGCCAGAGCAGGGAAAGGATTTGCCCAGGGTCACACAGCAAGTCTGGTTCTAGCTTGCTGTGGAATGGAATGGAATCCTACTAACCCCTAAACCATGGCTCTTTCCCCACAGTCCACTGCTGATAAGCAGTTGACAGACACCAAAGAGGGGAATGAGGGGCAGATGGGGATGAGAGGGAACTGGCCAGGCCCAGAATGGAGCAGGAGCCCCTCTGGGGGCGAAGCCCACCAGCTGTCACAGTACTGAGATTCCCCATCAGCCCTGCAACATGGGCTGGGCAGGAATATTTAACTCTGTAACTGATGGAGAAACCGAGGCTGAAGAAGGGACTGGATGTTGCCATGGCAATTGCAGCATCCCCTGGTAAAGGCCACACCCTCCCCTTTGGCTTAGGGCGAACTATGAGAGCTGGTAGCTCCCAAGGGAGGCAGGTAGCTTTGCTGTAGGGACTCTGGGATCACTGGGCCTTGCTGGGAAGACCTCTGGACCTGGGCAGGCCAAGTGCCAAGTGCCTGCTCCTCGGCCTCAGCAGCAGGGTCTCTGCCAAGGATAGAGGCCAGTGATCGACCAGTTTGGTGACCAGGAGGCCTGAGCAGCCTCTTTCCTGGCCTGCAGCCCCACCCAGCCTGCCTCACCTGTCCCAGGGGCAGCAGCAGTTGAGAAAAGGGTGCAGCAGACATATAATGATAGGGAAGAACTCAGAAAGTCCCAGCTCAAACATCCCCATCAGCCCTGCTCCGCCATGCATCCAGGACTCCCAGAGGTTCAGGGGAACCAGAGCCTCCAAATCCCTGGGGATGTGGCTCTCCCTCCCCTTAATCCTCCAGAGGGGACAGTGTGTCATGCTGGCAAAACACGGCCACACAGAGGCCAAAAGCACAGAGAGGCAGCAACATAATTCCGAGTCAGACACTGAGAATACAACCTCTATTTTGTTTTGTTTTGTTTTGTTCAAAACATGTAGGTTGGTTTTGCTGAGTGTTTTTTCCTTTTTTCTTTTTTTTTAAACATACTTACTGCATATAAAGTCATGCAAAAAAACAGTGCAGACAGTAGATCCCAGTGGATGTGCCAAAGCATTCCACATCAGTCAATCTCCGGGGAAGAGGGAAAGAGAAAGGAAGGAAGAGGGAGAGATGCGAACCCATGGCTACAGGACGAGGCGTGAAGAGCAGACATTCAGTGCCCTGCTTTAACCAGCCGATGCCGAGGGCAGAGGCAGTGAAGTCCCCAGAAGTAGGGGTGCTGGGGATGGCACACGGATGTGGTGGGATGAAATCCTGGGAAGCATGGCAGTAAAGTCCCCAGTGTGAAAAGCAAGCAAAGTCAAGTCCCTGTGTTTCCACCTGGAAAACCTCCCCAACTCTCTGCCCTAATCCGCTGTTTCCTAGTCAGCACTAACATCAGATGCTTCCACAGGCCCAAAAGGAACCTTGGGACCAAAATGTCAGAGAGGCCTTTCCCTGGGGCTGGGTCCGCCTCAGCCCCAGACAACCACAGGTAACAAAGTTCATCTCAGAGATAACATTAAAAAAAAAAGACCTAGAACAGAAAAAAACTACCCTCACCCCTCTTCCCAGCTCCCTTCCCAGCCCACCTCACAGTAAATTACTGTGAGGTCTAGTTATTACATAAATACCCATTAACGTGGAATCTGCTTACGAAACACACAGAAGTTTGGCTATAAAAAGGCATGCGGTCCAAGTAGAAGTGACACCTAAGCGTTGCTTTCTTTGCCCCCAAAATAGAAATGAGATTCTCTCCTTCAGATGTGACGAAGCTGGAATTCTCCAGGACTGATGGAAGGGTGGAACGGGCTGTTTATGTCGGAGGCAAGCAGTGGGGCGCCCTGAGAGGCTCCTGCTCCCCATGTGTCAGTCAGAGGCCTGGGGGCCAGGACAGGGTGGGAGAGAGGCTAGGGAGGAGTGTGAAGCGGGGGGTCCTGGGGTGTGCTCCTCTCTCCCTTCCCCTGCAGGGGAGACTGGCTCAGGGAACTGGGGGCTTGTCTGCTCTTCCTCAGGGAATCCCGGAAGAGGGGGATCAGGGAGAGGGGGCAACCCCACATTCCTCCTGGTCCTGCCCTCCGCCCCAGCCCCTAGCGGAGCACAGCTGGGCTTTCTGGCCTACAGCCAGGGCAAGCTCAAGCCAGTGACAGCCAGGAGGGGGGTCCTTGGGCAGCACCCAGGGCACCCAGGCCTGAAGAAGCCCTGCCCGGGCGGGGGCAAAGAGCAAGAGGGACGGGCAGGAGCAGGGAGGTGTGGCCATTCATTCTGAAGTCGTGGTGGCTTTTGCAAACAGGCAGGTTTTCTTGACACAGGTATGAAGGTGATGCTGATGGTGGCGGTAGTAGGGTGACATGATTGGGGGAATTCCAGCAAAGTCCAGGGGGGAGAACCAGCAGCCACATCCATGGACGGAGAGTGGATCTCTGCGGCACAGTGCCCCCAGCCTGGTCCTTCAACTGTAAGACACAGTGTGTGCTTCTGGGGGAGCCATGTTTGCCCAGGCAACCACCCTGTCCCCTCCTTAGGTGGAGCTCGAATTGCCTCCCTTGGGTCCCCCCCCCCCGAGCCCTCCCCAGGACCTGCAGGCCTGGCTTCCCCCCTGTGGTCCTCCTGACCCCTAACTCCCATGGCCTTCTGGCAGCCTGGGTCCCCACCACAGACCCCTCCAGAAGGACACCACCCCATCCCTTTAGATCAGCCTAAAGGACAGATGGCAGAAAGGAGGGGTGCTTACTGGGGCAGGACGGAGGGTGCCCCAGATCTGTGGAAGTGAACAATCTGCCATTTGCCATCCCGGCGGTGCCAGACACGGGTCTCCTCTGACTGGGCTGTGCGGGGAATGCCGCCCGTGTCCAGGTACTGTGTGATGCGGATGTAGGCGATGCAGGCCGACTCGTCGCCCATTAGATGGATGTGGGGATTCAGGATGGTGGTGTGCACGGGCTTGCTGTTCCGGGACCACACTGGAGACAGGGGGGGTGGCAGAGGAGATGCACAGGGGAGTCTCCCGCCTCACTTCCTTGACTTCCCAGATCCCCAGCAAGCCTCTCAACAGAGGCACCTCAGCCTGCCTTCATTTCCAGAGGAGGGGACTCTGTGACAGGGCTCAGCTGCCTGGGAGTCAAGGCAGAACTTCTAGATGACTAGGTCATATCCAGCTTAGCTACAATGACGCTCAGACATGCCAATTCTTCAGACACAGGGGTGTGGAATTTCAGAATCATAGGGTCAGACACATCTGACTCTACAGTTGTAGAGTCAGATGTGCTTAGACCAGAGCCTCAAACTCAGATCACTGCAGAGACCAGACAAGTACCTAAACAAGGGGATTGAGCTGGGTATAAGATGCTAAATGACAATATTGACCCTTTGCCTCTGGGCCAAGGAGACGAAAGGGAGTGCTGGAGACTGTGGTGCATAGCACATCATGTCCCATCTACAGAGGGTGCCTTGTACAAGCTTTCCTGGGGCTTGCTATGTGAATAAGTGGGACCATGTTTCCACATGGATTTTCACTAGAATCTATAAATCTGAATTTTTATGTAAAAATGACTAATTTTTATTTATTGGCATCTAATGCAAATTTTAAAAATCATGCAGACCACATGAACACATGTGCCATCCAGATACGGCCTGTGGGCTCCTCATTCACCACCCCTGCTCTCAACCTACAGAATGAAGGAATCTTGGGGGATAACATAGAATCTTAGAATCTTAGAATTGTAAGGATGGAATTGGTGGTTATGGAGTAAAGTGCTGGAGCTTTCCAGAGTTGGGGGAATTCATAGCTCTTGTAATCGTGACAGAACTGACAAAAGCATCTGAAATCAGCTCTCTCTATGTGAAATAGGAACCACCACCATTATTATTAGTAGTAGTAGTATTTATCATTTTTGTTCTAGGAACTCTCAATTTTTTTCAGCAAGATACAAAAGAACAAAAGCACAGAAAGACGAAGACCTAGGGAGGATCTGGACAGGGGTCACCAGGATCTTGGGCTTCAGGGAAATCCTCATGCCTTCCCTTAAAGCAGCTGAAATGTAGGTCTGAATCCTGTAGATTCAGTCTACAGAAAATACACACTGCCCATCTCCACCCTGGGAGATGCCAATTCAAGAATCTGTCATATTAAAAAGCCCTTTCCCTTTCCCTACCCTCTGAATCTGATGCCCAGCCAGGTTTGTAAGCCACTGATTTCCTAAAAAATGTAAAATTGTCCTTTTTTATTCAGAACTGCAGAAAGTATCTAAGAGTACCTAACCCCTAACTATGATCACAGTATGCTCAGGCTTAGGGGTCAAAATCACTGAGTGTTAGATATGTAGACTAACAGACTTTTATAATTCTGAGCTCTTAGACAGAATATAGAGCTTTTGCATACAAGCATAGGAGTGACCTCAGAGATCAGAGGTCACCCAGTGGTCCTCCTACAAAATGCAAAGAGGCCTCCAACAGCATTCAGGGATGGAGGCCCTCAAGACTAATTCAATGTATCCATTTAGCAGATCTGGAAACTGAGGTCCAGAGAAGCAATCTGACTTGTCCCAACCTGGGCCAGTTTCTGAAAGGAATGCAGTAGAACCTAAGAAAGTCAGTCTCCCGGTAGAACTAAACTAGGACAATCTAGAACAACCCCAGAAGGGACACAGAGCTTAGTACTGTTTAGGTCACTGGGCCTTGCTGTTGTTGGAGGGTGCTGGGGTCCTGAGAGGCATTCGTAAGGAAACAACCACCCGAATGTGGTGATCCTTGAACAGACCAGATTGCACGGGAGAAAGGGCCGGGTCCCCCAGCAGGGAAAAGCAGGTGCAAGAACTTGGCCTGGGGCAGGTAGTTACTCTGGGGTTTGCTTTCACAGGCCCTTTGATGTGACCAGATGGTCAGGCCTAGAGTCTAGAGGGCCAGTGCTGGGACAAGGCCCCGCCTGGATGCAGGCCAAGGGCTGGCACAGCCTTCTCTCTGCTTATCTCCCTTTGGCCTTTCCTGAGCCTTTAGAGCCAGTTCAGCCTGGTCCCTGCTCTGCTCTGTGGGGGGTGGGGAGCTCACTCTGGGGAACCACCGCCCCCAGAGCACAGACCAATACAGAAGTGGCTGCAGCGACCAGCCAGGGAGCTCCGGGTGACAGGGACTGTTGGGGGTCCAGCCACCTCTCTGCTCATGAGAATTCAACCTCCGCCGCTAGCCTCAGAGAACCCGAGTTTGATTATCAAGAGAAAATGCAATTTCCTTCTTCAAAGCTTTTTGAGGGTGCTCTTGAGTCCCTGTATTCTACAATATTTGGTCAGATCGGGTGCAGGCAGAGAGGAACAGCCAGCTGGGGGCCTGACCCACCAATCAGAGGGCACATGGGGAGGGGAGGGCACTGGAAGCCCTGGGCTCTGCCACTGGCTCTCTGGGTTCCGCTGGACAAATTAGTTCCCCCCTCTGGGCCTCAGCTTCCTTTTCTGTTAAAAAGAGTTGGACCAGATCCTACTTCAGTCACTTAAATACCACCTTTATTTTTATCTACACGTGCCACCTGCACTTACTTCAGTAAAATGTTTCCTTAGACTGATTCACTTTATTAATTTATATATTTATTTTAAAAGAAAACTTTCTAGCACAATCATTAATGAACAACTAGTGTTACAGAATACAATTTTAGTAAGTCCAGTGAAAAAAATGAAAGTTATGTAGTCCTAGCTCCATGCTCTTGTCTGCAAGGTATTTGAGCCTGGGACTGTTCTCTCTTTGATAAAGAGGTGAATTAGAAAGTGTTAGAGAGGTGTTCAAGAGAGACTAGTACCTAACGGAGCCTCTCCCTTGATGGAGCCAGACGTATTGGAAGAGAACTTGGAAAGAGACCAACTTTCTCACTGTGTGCACCAATGCTGTCTCACACGGTGCCCACATACACTGGAAATCATCTTGCATAGCTTCAGTGGTAGGGGCCTTCCCCTGGGGGACCCTGGGTATGCTACCTCCCAGGGTGTTCCTCCAAGTCCTGAGCTGTAGGATTCTGACCTGCAGGGGCTTTGGATTATCCCTGTCTGGCCCCTGGACAAGGTGAGACACGGACACAGGCAGAAAGCAGCCTAGGTCAGGCCCGGCCGCAGCCTCCTGACAGCCCCCTGACAGTTGCAAAGCTGTCAGGATCTCTCCTGCAGAAGAGAGGCCCAGGAAGGACAGACATGCAGACAGAGACCTAGACAAACAGGCAGGGGCACAGCAGTGTGAGCTCTGAGGTCCTCTCCTCTTCCCCAGACTGCCCACCCACAGGGGGCACTTGTAATAACAACCTGGGACCAGGTGGCCCAGGTGTCAAAATGACTGTAACTTGGGTGTGCACCCTGGTAGGAAGGCTCCCTTATCTGCAAAACAGGAATAAGGCCCTCCCCAGGCCCTCCCAGGGTCATGGGCAGGGGAGGGCTGGGAGGGCTTGTCATGCTGTCCCCAGATCCTGTCCTGTCACAAGAGGGGCAGATGCAGTCAGATGGGCCAGGGTTGGGAGAGTGAAGCAAGATGGCACCAACCCCTGCCCACACAGGCACAGGATCTTCCTCTTCGCTGGCCCCTGCCCCACCCTGGGGCCTGCCCGTCACCCTGCTGTGCCATTGGCCAGGACATGGAAGGAGAGCAGACACCAGGCACCCAGAGGAAGGGACTGCTCACGGTTTTCAAAATAGAATCGATGGAAGTCCAGGCCCTCGACCAGGTTTCCCAGGGCCTCAGGTTCAAAGGCTGTCATTCCGGGGTCACACATCTTCCTGGGGGGAGGAAACCAGAGAAAAGATGGGCTGAAGTGGCCTCTGGGGCCACCCTCTAATTCCAGAGGCCTAGAGGTGAGAGGGGCGGGTCTGTGGAAGTCAAGTGCTTGCACTCACCTCGTGGGATCAGCTTGCGGTGGGGAAGGGCCTGCAGCCCCTACAGTGCAGGGCATCATAGCTAGTTGGTGCCATTTAGAACCGGGAAGACTGGGCTCAGGCCCTGGCCCTGCCGCTTATTGGTTATGAGACCCTCAGAAAGGTGGCTTAGCCTCTCTAAGCCCAACACCATGAATGGTAACACAGTTACGTGCTGCACAGGCAGGGAGAATTCAGCCTCTGCACCCCTGCCCCCAGGGCAGCAGCTCCTGAGGAGGCTCTTCCTCCTTTGTCTTCCTGAGGGGAGACCCTTTCCTTCACAGCAAAGTGACTTCTCACCAAGCAGATACATCCCCAAAGGGGGTGCATTTGCTACTTCATACAACAGTGCCCCATGGTTAGCAGCAGCTTCACTTCGGTGGGGTGAGGAAATAGCTTTCCCCCGGAACACTCAGGACTGGAGCCCAGGGGCTGCTGAGGAGGCTCCTGCGGCTGTCTTTGCAGCAGGGTGGCTCCTCCCAGGTCTGTGTCTGGGGACGTCCCAACAGCAAGTTGAGGGGAGGAAAAACTGTCTCCCCACTCCCCATTCTCTGGGATTTTCTGTGGCATGACAAAGACCCCTGTGACAATGAAGCCAGGGGAAGGAAGCACCCCAGGACAAGCACAGATCTCAGCCTGGGGAGGCCCTGGAGGCGGGGAGACACCAGGGCGGGTGCAGCGTGCTCTGCCCCTGCTCCGCCTGGCCTGACCCTGCTCTGTGGGACTAGACAGCTTGCTTCTCCACTCAGGACCTCAAATTCTCCAGATGGAGTAGGCCTGGGCTGGGGGGCAATGCTCAGATCACATGGGGTGCTCAGGACCCTCCCATCTCCAGGTCCTTCCAAGCCTGGTGGGGGTCTGAGTTTGAGCCTCCAGGAGACTGAGCACCCCCACTGGAGAAGCCCATCTCCAGGAGGTGTTTGGGCATCCCTGCCTCCCAAGGGACTCAGCTGCTCCAACTCCTTTGTACTAAGTAAGGCTCATGGAGATGAAGGGGCTTATTCAGGGTTACAAGTTGTAAGACTCAGGGCGCCATGAGCCCCAGAGGTCATGGCAAGAAGTCGGAACCTAGAGTAGGCTGCAGATGCCAGAGGACATGATATCCCAGAGGTGGAAAGGGGACCCCAGACACAGCACTGGGGGCTGGGGGGTCTAAGGTAACACCTCTCTCCACCTCCCTGCCTGTATCCTCCTAGCCACTTTCTAGGGCTAGCTGCAAGACCCATTTAACAGCACGTTTTTGTGGTTTATGCAACACCCAGATGCAATGTGCACACACACAGCTTTGCAGACTGCTTGTGCACACAGTCTCAGGTCTGAGTGCACGGAGCAGGTCATGCACACGGAGCAGGGCACGCACACACACTCGTATGTGCTGCCTCTGTCTCACACCTGCGCCTTCTGAGGTCATTGCTCCTCCAGAGATAGTCGATTGCTGGGACTTTGCCCTGTGCTGCTGAGACCCTTGTGCAGTTGGAATGTAGGTGGCCTGCCAAGCCTCTGGGAGACAAACGTCAGCTCCTGGGCACAGTGGGAACCAGGGACAGGTGGCCCAAGCAGCAAACCCTGGCCAGGTTATTCCCACCTCAGGTGAACCCAACAGGGAAGAGTCGTTCTCTACCTTTTGTTGACAGCTTTTGTCCGTGAAAAAACATATACGGGGTCTCCAGGCACAAGCGTTGTTAGCCCCGGCTGGGATACAAGGCCTCAGCCCAGCACCCCTGCTCTCCCTGGGGCTGGCTGAGGGCTCCCTGGGGCCCAGCTGCTGGCCAGACCAGGAAGCATGCGGGCGACCGCCAGGGGGAGCTCCAGCTCAGCCCTTGCGCAAGGCTGCGCTCCTGAGGGCGCGTCCAGGTGTGCAGGGGATGTGTCCCATGACCTGCCTCAGTGTACGTTATTTTTGTGCACAGTGCCTTAGTCCCCAGAGGACTTAAGGCTCTATTTGAGGCTCTTTTGCTCAGCCCTGCTCACTGGATGTACACACTCTAGAATTCCTGCCTGCTCCTGCCCATCCAAGCTCAGAGGTCTGAGGAGGCCCCTGCGGAGGATCCATGTCAGCAGGACTGGGGAGGAGGTCGGGGGGTGGGGGGGCCGGGAGCCTGCCTCCCTCCCCTCCTTCCCAGCTCATCTCCTGAGGAGACCCGTGTGTGGTGGAGAGGACTCTTCCTTCCCTGGGGTAGCAAAGGGGTCTTGTTGGAGTTCCTCCCGGGGAACAAGGTCTGAAGAGCAGGAGGAGGAGCAGGACTGAGATACACAGTACTGTGAACAAAAAACTTAATGAAAGTGTAAAATTTAAATGCAGAATAGATGTAGATTCAGGGTGATTCACAGCCATGCCGAATGAAGGTCAGAGGCGAGAACCTCTCAAAGTCAGCAGTCAGCTCCCCGGAACAATCCGGGCAGCACATGCAGAACGGGCCTGGCCAACTCACGTGTAGGACTCAAAATCTCCATTGCTTATGGCTTCAATCAGTTGCTCTGTCACTTTGATAATTTCCTGTTTCCGCACTGTAAGGCAGGGAGGGACACAGAGAGAAAATAGTGACTGTGATGGTAGTGAGGCGCCAACTCCTGTTTTCTGAGTCCCTGTTGTGTGTCAGACCCTGGGCTGGGCCCTGGGGGCCTCACACAGACTGTCTCCTTTATCCCCTGTGGACCCTGAGAGGTAAGTGTCATTACTCCCCTTTCACAGAATAAACCAGGGCCCGGGAAAGTGAAAAACGTATGAAAGTCCCCCCCACTACAGAGGGCAGAGCCAGTGTCTCAGCCGCAGCCTTTGCCTCCAAAATGCTTGCATGGTGGACATTCTGACTCTAGGCCTGCTTTGAACCCAGGTTTTAACTCCAAAATATGCTTTCCTATCACCTTGCTTTGCCACAAACCAGGGTTCCCCCAGTGACCCAAATTAGGACCAGTGAGGAAGGTTTTAGGGCTAAGTCATCCCTTAGGTCTGGGTGAACTTTGTGCTCCATTTGGGTCCCTGTATGAGTCAAGCACTGAGCTATCCAGAACCTTCTAGGAATAATGAATCCCAGCTCCTGAGACCTGGCCTCCCTGTCTGCCACTGAAACACCATGAATAGCTGCTGTCTTTCTGGTAGAGGGTTAGACATCAATTTTTTTATTAGCTGTGTGATGTTCTGAGTCCCAGTTTTCCCATCTGTAAAATGGGAATACCACCCCTTGTTTCATTAGTGCCAAACATATCATGGAAATAACCCAGTCTTTGGTACTGAACAGGCCTCTTGTGAATCCCAGCCCTGGTCCTTAAAAGCTGTGCAATCACAGGCCCCAGGGTTGTTTCCTGGTCTGACAGCTGAGATGGCAGTGCCCTCCTCCCAGGACTGTCGTGAGGTGGGATGAGGTGATGTGCGAGATGCATTTGGCCCCGAGCCTGGTACACAGCAGGTATGCACTGTGAGCGCCGTTTCCCACACCCTTCCACACAGGTGCTGGATCTGTGCCTCAGAGACACCCTGGGAGGTAGACAAAGCCAAGTGCAGCAGCCTCAGGTGATCGCAGTCTAGGAGCCTGGGCAGGAGGCCGTGCCTGCTCCTTCTCCTGCCACTGCCCATGCCATCCCCCATGCCCATCTCACACTGGGAGCTCACCTCACGCCCAGGGGACACACAACCACAGAAGGAGGCTGGAAGAACCCTTGGAGACCAGGGACCCAGCCTCCTTACCAAACTTTGGGGAAATGGAGGCCCAGTAAGGGGTTGACTTGGCCAAGGACATAGAACATACCAGTTGCAGACTTTGGCTCCAGGCCCAGGGCCTTTTCTACAGGACCTCCATGCCCCACCCACGCCCTGGCACACTGGCCCGTGTGCTTGTCCATCCCCCTCTCAAATATGCACTCTGTGGAGGCTGCTGCCTGGTGGCTGCCCTTGGCCTCCTGGACCCCTGGAGCCTGGAACAGGCCTGGCTCCCAAAGCATTTACTATTGAATGAATAAATGCCCCAGGCATTGTGCTACATGCTCGACCTACAAACTCTTGAAGCCTCACAGCATGACTTCATGTGGCCATCACCTCCATGTCAGACATGGTGAGAGAGATGAAACAGGTTCCAGCCAGAGTCTGCAGCTCAAAGCCCATCACACACTCCCCCACACCACATGCCCTGAGGGCAGGGGCCCTGCTCCGAGCACAGCTCTTGGCACACAGCAGGTGCTAAGTAGATGTGACAGTGATCATCTTCACCACAGTGAGTCACTGATGCTTTGGCTCCCAGCTCCGCTAAGAGTCATCACGACTGGGAATGAGTCCGTCTTAGACTGTGAGCTTGCTGGGTCACTCCAGGGCCTTGCCTGGAATGGGGCAGAAGTGGCATGACTGAATGAACGAACAGAATGGACCAAACTAGGGTCTGCAGCAGATGTCTTTACCCTGATCCCTGGAATCACCCAAGTCACTTGGTGGCCCTGTCCCTAAGAGCTCAAGAGTCTGGCCTCCCAGTCAACTCTGCCCTCCTTTGTGGAAGCTAGACTGAGGAAGGGAAGCAGCCCACACCTGCCCATTCCAGCCACTCCCACCAGAATCGGGGTGACAGGCCAGAGCCAATCCCTGAGCTCCTGACAGAACACGGGGCCTGTTCCGCTTCCCTTGTCTCCTCTGCACCAGCTCCTTCCAGCCTGATATCCCATGAGCCTGTGCTTACTGCCCTGCCTCCTGTGCGCCGTTCCTCACTGCCGTCGTAGAGAAGCTAGCAAAGTGGTCAAGGGCTGGGGTTCTGGAGCCAGCCTTCCTGAGTTTGCAAGCTAATGACTGTGTGACTTGGGCATAGTGCTGCCTCATGCCTCAGTTTCCCCATATGTATAAAAGAGCTATGTATAGTGGTTCTGAGGATTGAGTTAACACTACATCAATAGAATAACTAATACATATATAGTCCTCACTGAGAGCCAGCTACTGTTCCAAGTCTTTTATATCAAATTCCTTTACGTAAATAATGATGCATTATGTAAGGCATTTAGAGCAGTGCCTGGCACTCCATGAATAAGAGCTGTGATTATTATCATCTGGAAATCTCTGAATTGGAAGTTCCTCCTGGGGACAGTCTCTGGCCTCTGCCAGAGCAGGGATGCTTCTCCCTCTTGGATGGAACTTCGGGGCTCGCAGCCTGCTGGGCAGCCCACGGCACGGTCGGACAATTCTTGCCTTTTGTACCGACCTCCTTCTTCCTTCAAGTCCAGATCTCCCCCTTAAAGCCCCTAGTTATCATCCCAGTTCCCTTTCTGCCTTCCCCTGCATTGTGCACATGCTCCCCAAGACTCTATGCCCTCCTCCCAACCCCCAGTCTTCTCTTTTGAAGGCTGAAGTTCTCCAAGATGTGGTTTGCAGGATCTGACACAAGCTGGCCTTCTACTTTCCTAGGGTCCTTGAGCTGTTTAGATATCTCTCTGAGTGTGAGCACACAATTCCTTGTGTGGCTTGAATATTGCAGAATATCAAGTCTGGGTAACACTCTTTATCCCCTCCCCAATTCTGGCCACTACACCTCTATTAATGCAGCCCAAGACGGTGCCTCACTTGTGCCTCCAGTCACTCAGGACACCAAGTTTGTCAACAGGTGAAGACTAGTGAACAGGAACCTCCCTAGATTCATTCTCTGGAACAGAAGATCTGGGGGTCCGGTGCTCCTTAGACCTGGAGAAATTCACCCTGGTTCTGGGCCCCTCCCGTGCCCTCAGCAGTTCCACTGCTGCAACCTCTGACATTCCTCACCTGCCAGGTGTTCACCCAGACAATCTAGGTGTGCTCCCATGCCAATGGGAAAGCTGAGGCCCCAGAGAAGTTAAGGCACCCTCTGAAGGTCACACAGCTTGCTGAGGATGAGATATGATCAGCATTCCTGATTGATATGTCCCCAAATGTCTCTGCCCAGATTCTGAGGCAGTTCCTTGGGTTGGAGAGGGAATTAATAGTTCATGGAGATGACCAGGAGGAGGCCGGTGGGTGGGGAGGAAGCCTGGCAGAGCCCTGTGAAGCTCACAGGGTCAGAGGCCTATGCGTTAAGCTCGAGAGGCTCTGAAATATTAATGTCCCTTTCTTTGTTCAGGGGAAGATGTTCCCTGGAGGATGACATTTCTAATTAACTTTAATGTTAGGTCAGGATCCATCCTACAAGCTACTATTCTCACTTAGTAAGAAGATTTAGCAAATTAACACCAGAAAATAGTTCTCAGGAAACTTTCTCTGAGGCCTGGAGGAGCTGGGGGAGGCACAGGGTTCCTTTTCCTGCCAAATGCAGGGAGAAGCTATTGGCTGAGCCAGCATCTCTCCCGTTGGACACGGCCCTTCCCATGAGGGAAAACGGAGGCAGGGAGCATCCCTTAATGACTTGGTTGTGCCCTTTCTCCATTCTGGGCTTTAGACGCGTCTCTGTAAAGGGGACCTAAGTGAACTTCACAGAATGCCCCATCCTGATCTCTCTGAAGCGGAAGTTAGTAACTGCGAACATGGGGCCTCAGCAGTGAGACCCGGAGCCAGTAGCCCAGGTGGAGAATGTTTATGGCAAGCCACATTTTACATTAATAGTGCAAACAAATTTCACATCCTATTCCAAATATTTCTCTGTTTAACATATAAACATTTGTCTTAAAATAATCTTTTAGTAAAGGTGGTGCTCCAAGAAAATGTCATGTGGCTTCCTGTCATTCAACCTTAAGCTCCACTTTGAAAAAAGAAATTAAGATTTTTAAAACAATTACCATGTGCCAAATACTGTGTAAGCACTTTATATGCAGCCTCTCATTTCATCTGCACAGAAATCCTCTGAGGTTGATACTATTATCATCATCTCTTCACTGTTAAGGAACCTGAGGCTCAGAGAGGTTGAGCAAGTTGTCCAAGGTCACACAGAAAATGGACTCCACCAAAAAAGAACAGAGCCAGGTCACCTCCTAGACCCTGACTGCTCTGAGACCAGGGCTATGAGTCCACAATGAATCTCCTCAAAATCCCAGCACCTAACTCTTACCACTAGGACAAAGAGTCTCAAATACGGGGAATGTCTTGGAAACGCCATGTCTCAGTCCACCGCAAATGTAAGGATTCAGAATCCACAGGAGAAGGGCCAGGAATATGGTTAGAAAATCATACTTGAGAGACTTAGACTGCTGACTTTACCCCAACAGGGAATTCTTCAAGATAGTGTATTTTTAAAGGTTGTCCCCAGGACCTTTGTAGAAGATTATTTGCTCTAGTGCCAGGCTATGGTGACAGAGTGACCAACCCCCACTCCCCAGCTGGGAAGGACCAAAGAGGGCCACACACATGGAGCTGCTCTACCAGGGCACCGTTCAGAGTGAGGAGACAGGTGGTCATGGTGTTCAGTGTGTCTGGACTGCCTTAAACCCTGACTTGCAACTGGGCAAAAATATTTCCTACCTAATTAAATGCTCTTTTTCCCATCATTGTATTCTTTTAGAGGCAAATTATCTAAACTCCTGAAGAATATCTACAGCTGCCATCTTTCTAGGCCGACAGTGCTTCAGCCACTCCCCAGGTAGCTCTGACACCTGCCCTGGGCTGAGGCCCCCTGCCCTTGCCCGTCCCCCTGTGCTGGGGGAAGCAGGACACCTGGGTGCAGGCAGAGAGCAGGATGTCACCAACTCATCCAAGGATTGGGCTTCCCCTGAGCAGGAGCTGGCACTCCACCTGCCTTCCCCCGAGCTCCAAGTGTGCTGGTTACCAGCCAGGCCCAGGAGCCACGCTGCCTGGGTTCAAAATCCATACTCCACCCTTACAAGCTATGGGATCTCGGGCCGATTTACTCAGGCCCTCTGTTTCCTGGGCTGTAGCATGGGGTCAGTCCCACTGCTACCTCATAGAGTGGTCGTGAAGCTCCGGAACATACAAAGCACTTGGAACAGGTCTAGCACACAAGAAGTGCCCCCAAACAAGGCACCATCACTCCTGTTCCTGTCCTTCTAATCTCTGCTCTCACCATCAGTTACCTGGGGTGTGCTCCCTCCTCCACCTGAGGGCTAAGAAGACTGTAGCCACTGGATCTAGAAGCCCCTGTATTTGGGTTGGTCTTTGGCCATGTTTCCCATGCTCCAGTCAACTGAACTTTCTGAATTCTTGCTTTACCCTCCTTTACTATTATTATTTCATGTTTTAAAAATCAATTCATTTTTCAAAAATTCAAAACTGCTTCAAAGGAATACAATACACTTATGACTTGAATATGTTAATTTCATACTAAAATAAATATGTAAGTCCTACAGTAACAGTATTGGGGCCAAGGTCCTCACATGGGAAATGGCCTCCGACAGGGTACCCAGTCTAAGAGCCAATGCCAGGCTCTTTCTGGAAAAGCAGGACTTAAGGCTGGCCCAGAGGCCCTTTCAGGCTGGGGGATGTCAGTGAAGGGGGCCTCTGGGAGGCCTGGGGGGCTCAGACACTGCAGGCAGGGCCCCCCTACCTTTGGTGTCTTCATCCTCGATGGTGGTGTTGGTGCTCTCTGAAGATTCCTGCCAGAGAGAACACGGGAGGTGGTGAGGCCTTCCTGAGTGAGGAAGAGGCCCAGCCAGTTGGAGGCTGCCCCGGCTGCCTGATGCTGTGGCCCGGTTCCTGTAAGCCTCACCGGCTCTGCCGTCCAGGTGCCACACCGAAAACCCTGTCAGACCTCTGAGCCTAAGGAAGGGAAGGGCCCGGCTAAGCAGGTGGCAGCGGGGGGCGTGGATGAAGGGATGGATGCAAGGAGAACCCTGGCCTTTCTGGAAGGGCTGGGAGGGGTTCCTGGGCACTGGCTGCTTGAGGGAGCAAAGACGGGGTGTGGGAGAGCAGAGAGGCACATGGTGGCCACAGAATGGGGAAGGAGCACACACGCTGGCAGGAGAGGAAGAGAGAGAGAAGGAGGCCCAGCGTGAGAGGCTGGGCTTCTCAGGGGCAGAGAACCACACAACTGAGGGAGACAGCCATGGGGCCAGAAGAAAAGGGACGTGGGCCACCACGCCACCACAGGAAGCCCTAGACAGAGGTTGGGGCTGGTGGCTCCTCTGCCACCGGCGGGCCCTGGGTAGCTTTGCAGAACCTCAAGAAGGCCTCTTCCGGCACCCACTACTTTGGCCAAACCAAGTCCCCCACCCTTGCTGCAACTGGCACAAACCAAGGCCTGAGATGAGTCCAGAGCAGAGGGCAGGGAGAAGCGAGAAGCCAAGGGCCGGACGCAGGATGGGGTTCAGAGCTACCCTCGGACCCGAGGGGATTCTCAGGCCTACTGTCAGGCTGCTGGTCTGGGCCATGGAGTTGAAGTGTCAACAGAAACACGCAAACAACACGCACACGCAACACACATATTGTCACACGAGGCACACGTACCAAGCACGCCCTGAGCACCCTCTCCCTGCCCCGGGTTCCCAGCGCAGCCTGCAGGAGGGAGGCAGGAGTGAGGATTCAAGGCCCAGCATTTACCGGCGTTTGGGAGACGGCAGACACTCACCATTAACTGAACGCTGGAACTGGACTTTCTTTTCTGGAAAAACAAGGAGAAGAGATGGGACAGGAAAAGACACAGCGTGAAAACAGCAGGGAGCAGAGGAACGAACAACAGGGGAGGTTGGAAGGAGGGTGGGCCTCAGGGTCATCCTCTGCGGTCCCTGTGGGACAGCATCGGGGCCAGGCCACCAGCAACAGCTGTTTGAGGGCCAGTCCCCTTTGGCCTAAAGTCCTGGGGCCTCGCCGCAGTTGCCCGGGGCCTCAGCCAGCCACCGAGCTCCCAGCCGAGCCTGCCTTGGACCAGGGCCCCCTCCATACCAGGCTCTCACAGGGGACGCGGATCCTGGATCTCAAAGGCCTGTGGCCTGAGGCCTCCATAATCCAAATCTCTTGCAGTACAAAGGGCGCTGAGGTCTGGAGAGGAGGCCCAGTGTCTGCTCCTAGACTCCCTATGCATCTCTGCTGCAAGGGCCCCACTCCTGGTTTGGGTGAGTGGCAGAGTGACTTGGGAAACTTGTAAACACAACCAGGTGCCCTCTAAGGAGTCTGATAACAAGGTGTGGGTTGGGGCCTGGGCCTTTCCACTTGAAACAGTATCCCTAGGTGATTCCAAAGTAGGGCCAGGTGTGGGAACCTGTCCTCTAAGAAGCCACAGAAATCCTGCTTGTGTCCACAGCTTCTCAGTCACTGGCCTATTCAGCTCCTCAGGGAAACTGAGGCACAGACAGACACACAGCTGAGCCCAGAATTTGAGCCTTCCGGCCTTGCCATTCGGCCCCTTCTAGCTTCTAGGGCATTTGTAGCTTCCCCTGTATTATTGGTTGTGGAAGCAAGGGGAGGAGAGAAAGAGAGAGGACACGCAAAGATTACGTCCTCCTCCTCTCAGCTCTAACCCAGGAGTCTTGAAGGCACAGTCATAGAAGGTTGCAGGTCAAACCTGACACTTGCATTGTGCAGATGAGACAGTGGAGCCCAGAGACGGGCAGTGATCCGCCCGAGATCTCTCAGCTTGCCACTGACAGAGCAGAGGCTGGATCCCCTTGGTCGGCCTCCCTCACCTGTCCAGACCTCCATGGCCTGCTGCTGTGCCAGGCTCCCCCTTCCTGGACATGCTTACACGTGAGAGGCCAGGAGGTGGCTCTCCCTGCTGCACTATGTGTGTCGGAGTAGAGAGAGGGCCTTGAGCGGCCTTCGGGGTAGGCCTTTGCCACGGGGAGATGGTGGATTTTCTCTGAGGCTCCTTAGGCTTAATTCTGGGCTTTCTGACACAAAGATCCAGGAATCTCTCTGAGTTCCAGGAGCCTAAGACCCTGTGCTCTCCATCCAAGGCCTGTGTAGGTGTGGTGGGGATGGTTCGTGGCATTTCTAGAGTAAATGCTTACAGGCCCCTGCATCACCCCAGCTGGGCCGGACAGCGTGACTCCCTCAGCTGGCAGGCTACAGCCCCCACCCCTCCTCCTAGGGTCAGCCTCACTCATGGCTGGAGCCAGGCCAGGCACAGGCCCACACAGCTCAGCTGTCCACAGCAACCTGAGGAGTGGCGTGGGGTCCAGGAGACTCCAGGTGGGACACGAGGAGGGAACACAGAGCAGAGACTGCATCAGATTTGGACATACAGTGACAGGATAGGACATGGGAGAGGAGGGTCACAACGGCACGGATGGGACACCAACATGGGGCGGTGAGTGGGCTGAGGGGTGGGGGCAGTTGGCCCCTCCTCACAGAAGTAGAGGCCCAGGGGTGTGTGTGAGGGGGCATCACTACTCTGGGAGAGAAAGACTCAATTTCCTGGAAGCACAGATAATGATGGTACTGATGACAACCCCGTACTGACCAGCATGTTAGAGTTTAATTTACAGGGCTTTTATCCAAAGTCATATCTCTTAGAAGCACCTGTAGAACCATGGTTCTAAGGTTAGCAAGGATGGTAGGAATGGAGTATGGCCAACACTGGCCTTGAAAAGCCCCCAAAGCCCTTAAAGCACAGTATCACGTCACATCTCTGGGCTCCGACCAGCTGGGTTGCCCTCCAGCACAGGAGCCGATCACTACCTCTTCAGCGAGGCCCCAGATGAACTCCATCAAGCTGGAGGAAGAGTACCACTTCCCAGCTCCAACTGAGGCTGCGTCTGTTACAGGAGCACACGAGGCAATGCCGCCAGGCCTGCTCTGGGGTGGGCCTCTCACTAGCCCCCTTAAACAGCTGCCATTCCCCCCCTGCACAGATGACAGAACTGATGACCAGGATCCCAGGAGAGGAGCCGGTGTGCTCAGACTCCAACCTGCAGCTTCTGACCCAAGGGTTTCATTCATGGTGAAAACATGAGTGGAACCTGGGCTCCCCAAATCCCAGGCAAGGCCCCCTAGATTACTTTCATCTTCCAGCTGGACACTTGCCCTCCTAATCCCAGAAAAGGGAAGGAGGTTGAGCTACAGAGAAGCAGTCCTGCCAGGAGTAGACTTTGAGCTTCTCTTCACCCACACCCAGACCACCCTGAGAAGTCACTCAGGGTCTGTCCTGTGCTGCAGGAAGTGGTGGCATTTTGTCAGCTGCGCCCACAGGAAAGCCCTTCAGTGTCAGCCAGAGCCCCCGCCTTTCTGCACAATACCCCTGTCTCCAGACAGCCTCCATCTGCTGGCCTTGCCCAGAGCACAGCCAGCCTAGAACTTCCTCCCGAGCATCAGCCTGAGCGGGGCCTGACCTCATGCCCATTGGCTCTGTGTCAGCCTTTGCCAGGGCTGTACCCACGAGCCACGCAGTCCAGGGCAGCCCTCCTCTGCCCCTCCCCCTTCACTGATGTGGGCCATGGCCCACCAGCACCTGGGCCTCTGCCCCGTATTCCTCAAGTGTGATTTCCCCCAGCACCCCGGGGCTACGCAGTAGGGCCAAAGAGGCCCTAGCTGCTCCAAACCAGACCACCCACATTGCACATACCCCTATGACTCCTTCGAATTGTGGGGAAGGGGGTTGACTCGTGTGTATCGCAAACCAGCAAGGAAGCCAAGGTTCAGTTCCAGATTCCATTATAGGATATGGACAGGTGCTTTATAAGTTAACTTCATAAATTGGGTCGGCTTTGGATCTGTGGTTTCCAAATATTCTCTTGACCAAGCTTTTTTTTTCTTCCCAAGAGAAATCTTACCCCAAAGTCCAATATATAAAACAGAAAAGCCACGAGCACGTACCGCACACCAGTACTGTGCCAAGCCCTCAGTGCACATGATCTCAGTTCAGCCTCACAGACAGCCCTGGGGGGTGGAAACCCCTTGACCCCCATTGCTTGAATAAGGTAACACAGGCTCAGCTGCTAAACCCAAGCAGGCTCTCCTAACCGCTGTGATGGCTGTTACAGGGAGCTGTTCTGGCTGAAGTGGGTGTGAGAAGCCCAGAACTTTCTCTGCTCAGCCTCCCCAGAACCTCTGGGTTCCAAGTAACTCAGTTTGAAAATCAATGACTTTGGCTGATAACCAAATAATGATGTATTCCTTAAGCACCCAAGATGAGAAGGGAGACTGATTAGGTGGGGTTTTGTTGCCTTTTATTCATTTATTTGCTTGTCGGTTTTTAAAGTTTGGAGATCATGGAGTCACAGCCCTTCTACACCCACATTGTCCCTAAGGAGCAACATCCCCCAGTGGGCTAAGAGCCAAGGGGTGACCCAAATCCTGTTCTTGGACAGCCATCCCAGATCCCGTTCCATTCAGGCCTGAGACTGTAAATGCCACTCCAGATGAAGCCGTGAAGCCACCAGCCTACCTGGGTGGCTATGTTTGACAGCATCCCACACCTTCCAGTGTCTTGGGCACAGCCCAGCCCTGGGACCCTGCCAGGCAGGGTTCTTAGCCCAGAAAAGAGGCAGGGTCTCAAGAGAAGAGAGACCACAAGGCAAGCCGGTGGCAGGGGAGGAGGGAGCTGCAGAGAGTTGGGGGCCAGGCCCCAGAGAGCAGAGGGAGAAGAGAGAGGAAGGAAGGAGGGGTCATCGGGTGTGGAGGGGAGTAGCTCGGGCATTAGGGGTGGGGACAGAAGGCAGGCCTGGGCTGGGGCAAGATGGGATTCTTGGCACTGAACTGGCAGGCCCTACTGGGGAGAGGGTGCCTCTGGATCCCAAAGCCTGGAAGAATGGCTGTCCATCCTCCATGAGCTTTGTGGCCTGGACTGAGGTGCGCACTGGGCCAAGGTCCCAGCCAGCCAGCCCACACTTGGAAGGAGGAGGTCACCCCTCACGATCATCTCTGTCCCTGCTTTGCGTTGTCTCATCACCAGTCCTCCAGTCCTGGAGAACCACAGAAGCCTCCTCCAGAGCAGCCCCAACTCCAGGCCACCTGTCTCCCCCACCCTCTTTCAACCGGCCCCTCCTCCCAGCCTGCCCCCGCCGATCCCCGTGAAAGGGTGGGCACCGAAGCCCAGGCCACTTGGTCTGGTGATGGCCCAGCTGCTCTGGTGAACGCATCTGCCCGGAACACCAGGAGCGAGGTGTGGGGCTTGGCCCAGCCCTGAAAGTCAGGCCCTGCTGACAGAAACCCTGCCAGAGGCAGGCCCTGCCAGGCTCCTGGGGGGCTTACCTTCACACCATCATTCTTCTTGTTTCCTCCACTCTTTCCTCCTGCAGAGGAGAAAAGGTAGAGAGTTACCAACACCAGGCAGGGCACCAGGGCCCACAGGGAGAGGAAGAGCAGCATCCGTGGGCAGCCACAGGGCACAGAGCCTGCTTAGTGGTCGGGGGGACTCCTCCTCCTTCCCAGGCAGCCCGGACAGCTGGTGGCCCTCTAGGTGGGCCTGCGTTTCCCGGGTTCTCAGCAGTCTGGAGCGTGACCCTCTGGTCCCATGGGTCAAGAGAGGTGCCCAGCTCATCCCAGGAACATGGGGTTGCTGTTTCAGCCTGGGGATTCCCTCTGGATCCCTGTCACTGCTCGAGCTGCTGGTGGCCAATGGAGGCCTGGCTGCCCGGCCCCAGGGGCTGTGAGGCTCCCTCCCCACCCTAGCCTGCCTCTAATTTTAGCCCCATGCTGCTGCAGAGGTCATGTGTCAGCCCTGCTTACTCACTCTGGACAGCTGGGAGCTGCATTTTGCCGTTGACAAGAAGCAGATGCCTCCCTCTGGGGCTCATTACTGCCACAGCACCCATGCCCTGCAGAAGCTCCCCACCCTCAAATCCTAGGGCCCCACTCTGGGGCTGGCTGTGTCCCTGGTGGCTGGGAAAAGCAAAGCAGCAGCTCTCAAGGAGGCCCTGCCTCTGTCATTCCCCTTCCCCCTTCACCTCTTGGCCAGAGCCATTGAAGAAGCCATCAGTCAGGAAATGGCATGAATGCCCAACCCTGTGCAGCTTGGCATCCAGTTGCTTTAGACCTCAAGCAAATGCCTTAAGTTAAATGAGAGGATATCTATAAAGTGCTTATCATAGCACTTGACCTGTATGCAGTGGGTACTCAGTAAATACTACCCACTACAACTCCTCCTGGTAGCTTGGAGATGGTGAGCCAGGAAGAGGGGCAGCAGTTCAGGAAGTCACTGCCCCGAAGGTTCAGACAGACAGGGCTCGTGGCTACCCAGCGTCCCAGTCACCCTCGCATGGCTACCGTGACCCACCCCAGGCTTTCTCATCCAAAGTTTCCCTCTTGCAAAGTAAGTGCAAGGGTGGTGCCTCCGGATCTCAGTCCTCCCTGGGCTTCGTGGGCTGGACTGGGGGTGTGTGGGGGAGCCAGGGGGATGCTTGCCCTAAATCTACTGGGGGTCCTCTGTGCTCCAGCTCGCTACTGCAGGACTGTGGGTCCGCAAGTCCATGTATTCTGATTTTCAAGACAGAAATCTAGGTTTTTTGATGAAACCTCCTGGCTTTAAGTGCTGGAAACTCTTTCAAAAAAATGTTTTTAAAACATGACTTGCCCCTCAAGCACATTGAGAGATGGGAACTGACCCATGAGCGCCATTGTCTAAGCTCTGGACTAGAGTTTCTAGAGGTGCTTCAGCTGATATAAAAAGACTCTGACTGTCTGGGCGGCTCATCTTTCAGTCTAAGGAACTGCAGGACCTGTGTCTGGGGAGAGAGGAGGAGTGCCATTCAGCACAGTGTGGAAAGCCCAAATCTGCAGAACCAGGGTCTTCCCATCTCCGGGTCTCATTCTTCCAGCTGGTTAAGTGAGCAGGTGGACCCTCTCAGCAAAGCTGGAGCTGCCGCTTCCCAGAGCTGACCCCTTGCCCTGGGGTCAGCCACGTGTCCACAGCCCTCTCTGGCTGGCCTCAGACCCCATCAGAGGGCCCATCAGGTGAGCTTTGCTATATCTGCTTAGCTGCCCTGTCAGCTCTCCAAGCTCCCCAGAGAGAAGCCTCTGGCAGGCACTGGCCCTGGCCCTCTCCAGTGTGCCAAGGGGAGCTTCTTGCTAAGCCCTGATGCTAATTCCTTTCCTTTCTCTCTCTGGGGCCATGTGCAGTGAGCACTCCCCACCTTAATCAGCCCAGCACAGACCAAGGCCAAAGGCTTGTACCCTGGCTCGGCCTGGCTAAGGGCACTTGCTCTGAGGTTGGTCTGCCCTCTCTAGCAGTGTGACCGGCAAGTTAGAGTTCAGTTTTCTCAACCAGAAAACAGGAATGGCAACAGCCCCTCATGGACTTGTCATGAAGGCCACCTGAGTGAAAGCACAGAGACTATGAAGCGCAGGTGAGAAAGAGGAATATAGCTGCTCCCTGGGCCTGGCTCTGTCCTGCGTGGGTCCCCACTCCAACATTCGAGAAGGCTTCCTCTCCACTAGCCCAACCTGAGACCCTGGCACTGCTGTGAGGAGGGGAGCCAGACTAAACCTCAGCCCTTCCTGGTGGGCCCTTGGCTTGCTGACCTCTCACCTCTCTCCACTTCTCCACTGGGGTGAAGCCCCCAGTTTCAGGGTCCCCTGCAGCCCCCACTTTCCCCAGGTCCCCTGGTCTGAAGGCACCCAAATATCTGACAGGGCAGTGCACCCAGCAGACCTGTGCAGGAAATATTTGGACTCTGAGGTCCCACCACCTACCAGAGAAGTTCCTGGTGGCCAGCATAGTGGTGAGGATGGCCCCCTGCAACAGAGGAGAGGGTATGGGGGAGAGGAGGCCCGGAGGTGACAGGGGAAGGAGAGGCAGAGAAATGGGAGGGAGAGAGGAAGGAGAGGCAGGCACTGCACTCAGACACAGAGCCGAACCCTCCTCCCTGCCCCCACAGTCCAGAGACCACCCCTATACCCTCAGGGGGCTTGGGGTAAGCCAGGCCTGAGCTGGCACAGCTCCTGCGACTGGCCTGCATGCACTGGTGGAAGGTCCTGGGAACACCTCTCAGTGCAGGCTCCTACAGGCCAAGGAAGATTCCTGCCTGGGCAAGGATGATGGACCCAGCACCCTGCCGCCCCTCCCCTTCTCTACTGCCAGCCGGAGCACTGAGCCCCTCATTCCAGCACAGACTCCTCTGTCTGGGGTTCCTGGGCCAGAACCCTGGAGGGCTAATACGCAGAAATATTCTTCCATCAATGAGGCTGCTAGAAACAACGACCCCTGTGGTTCTGATACTGATTTGGACACCCTGATTCTGACAGTCCCCGATTTTAAGAATCCCTGGTTCCAACATCTTGGGATTTCCTCGGTGACAGGTTCCATTGGGGGCTTGGGGTGGGACTCAGTTCTCCTGGCATCATGCTGGCCACCACCCCCTTGGCCCATGCCCACTTCCTGAGCCACCATGTCAGGCCTGGGAGCAGCTCTTGGGGAGGTTCTGAATGAGCCAGGGCCTCAGCATCTGTCTCCCAGTGTGCTGGTAGCTTCTCTGTTATGACTGGTTGGGGTCCCTGCTCATGGGGCCCCTGGCAAGGTCCAGGCCAGGAGCTGCCACAGCCCTGAGAGCACACAGACCCGGCTGAGAGTCCACCAGTTCAGGGCCCACCGGGTCCCACTGGGCTTCCTCTGGGCCATGACCCCTGTCCAGTTCTCTCAGCCATTCCTCTCTGGCACCTGGCAGATGGGGCCTCTCACCCACAGCCTCCTTTCCAGTCACATCTCATCCCCTGAAACCTCTCCTGGCCACACGGAAACACTTGCAGTCCCCCTACGTGGACCAGCTCACGCTCCAGACTTCTACATGTGCTGTTCTCTCTCTCTGGAACATCTGCCCACTCTGACACTGTATTGCTAATACCTGTTTACCCTTCAGGTCTCAGCCTGTCACTCACCCAAAAAGCCTTCCCAGGATCCTTCCTTGGTCCTTCCAGACCTGGTTCATGGTCTGCTGTGTACCCGCAGCCTCAGGGCATGCCAGACACAGCACTCACCCGTGCCCCCTAACGTTCTGGTGACCCATCTGCCTTTTCCCTGCTCACTCCCCAGCCCAGTAGGTGCTCCTAATTGTTTGTTGATGCAATGAAGGAAAAAACTAGTGAGTGATTCTCAGCTTCCTGCGTTTGGGGCTCTGGAGGGCGAGGACATGTTACCTTCAGTTTTCTCCTGGCATTGAACTTCTTCAGGCAGTCCACGGTCTCCTGTCTGTGCATGCAGGAGGCCACGGTGGACCGGTGCTGGGGAAGTAAGAAGAGGTCTGTGAGTGGAAGGCAGGCCCACCCAGGGCCCCTGGCGTGGCGTCTTATGGAGGGGTGCTTAGCACCTTGGGGGGAACAGTTCTTTGTTCCAAGGGATGTTGTGAACACTGGAGGAGCTCACCATCCCTGGCATCATTCAATGCCAGTGGCACTCCCAGGCTTAATGTCAACTCAGAGCCCCTCCCATTGCCACTTTCCCCCTGAGAACCACAGCAGGAGCCAAGTCTCCTGGACTGAGCCCCTTCAGGCTGGTACCAGGCCTGAGGCGGGATCTGGTGGGGGTCTGGATCCTGAGGTCTAGAGGGGCTCCTGGGAAGGGCCTGTTGAGGTAGGCTCACCGAGATCCAGGGGTGCTTGAGGGCCTCAGCAGCCGTGATGCGCTTGGAGGGGTTGATGGTCAGCATCTTATTGATCAGATCCTTGGCTTCTGGAGTGACAGTGTCCCATTCTGGTGATGGGAACTGGAAGGGGCAGAGGGGCCAGGTTTGCCCAGCCTACCCCAGGCCACCCCTGCGATCCCCTAGCCCCTGACTGGCAGGGGAGCAGGCAGGGGTCCTATTGCCCATTCACTCAGTGTCCACAACCAGGAGGAGTTGGAGGTCCCCAACACAGGGACCCCTCTGGAACCAGGGCTGGGGCAGAGTCCCCTGGCCCCAGGACGAATCACAACAATGGCCAGAGGGAAAGGAGGCCTTCATTCTGCTGTTCTGAGGCTATGCCTTATCTGGAGAGAAGCAGGCCAGTGATTAGAGCCCAGACTTTTTAGAAGCAGCAGGCTAGGTTCAAGGCCTGGCTCTGCCGCCTGGGCTGTGTGAACTTGGGCAAGTCACATGACCCCTTAAGCTGCCCCTAGAGATGTTGTGAAGATTAAGTGTAATATAAAACACATGGCACATAGCTTGACAGATAATAGCCATGCAGAAAACCGGTATAGCTTGGTATAAGCGCCATGGGCACCAGAGCTGCACTAACTGAGTTAAAATCTCAGCTCTACCATTTCTTAGGTACCTGATCTGGACAGTTATTTAATCTCTTGGTGCCTCAGCTTCCCTGTCTGTAAAATGGGCATAATAATAGTACCTAAGTCGTAGATTGGTATAAGGATTAACTGTGATAATAAATGGAAAGCATTTAGGAGAGTGCTCAGTGTTAGATATCATTGTCATTTGTATATTTCTAGAGAGAGAGCAGGCACACGTGGCTCCTGCAGCCTGCCCCCACCTTTCATCTTGCTTTGGTGCTGCTTCTGTCTCTTGAGCTTCCTGGGACTAAACCTCCCTTAGAGGCCCCCATCATCAGGCATGGCCAGCTCATCGCCCAGCTGTCAGTCAGTAAGCTCTACCCATCCTGGGACTACAGAATGGCAGGGGGCCTAAATGGGCAGGCAGGGTGGAAGGGAGGCACCCTCAGGTCCCTGACCTCCTGCGTATTGGCTTTCTCTGGAGGGGCCCAGGGGATGACAGGGACCCCGAGAGAGGAGCGACACTCACATCATAGGCACCAGCTTTGATCTGCTGGTATAGCCGGTGCTGGTCCTCATCCCAGAATGGGGGATACCCAACCAGCAGGATGTACAGGATAACCCCTGGGGAGAGAACCAAAGAGGCTCCAGTCCCCTGTGAGCAGGAGCCATGAAGCAGGGGAGGGACTGGGAAGGAGAGAGGGCACCAGAGGAGCTGGCAGCCAGGGGGAAGGGGCTCTTGGATGGGCTTACCACAGGCCCACAGGTCCACAGGCTTCCCATATGGGTCCTTCCGCAGCACTTCTGGGGAGAGGTATCCAGGTGTCCCTGCGAACCCTGCTCCCCAGACACACAGACAGGCAGACACACACACAGAGGTGGGCACATAAGTAACCCGGAGCAAGATCCTGCTGGAAGAGGGATAAGGGTTGCCCTGGAGATGGGGAAAACATCCCCTGCCCCCCAGAGCAGGCCGAGGGCAGGAAGCCCTGGCCTGGGAAGCCAGCAAAGCCTCCAGACTAGGGTGGAGAAACACACACTGCATCTGTCACCACCCTCGTTCCAGAGCCTATGTCTGAAGTCACCGAACAGCCTGAGTCCTCCCTGTGGGGTTCTGACTCAGAGCCATAAACTTCTAACACAGCCCTCCTGCAGCCATTACCTATCAAGACAGAATGTCCCTGCCACAGCAGCCCAAGCCGAGCTGACCCCTCGCCCACTCCCCTGGCTTCTCGGAGCTGATCCTGGGGTGGCAGGAGGCCTGTCCCTAACTCTGGCTTTGCTGTAAGTCCCTTGGGTGGGTCTCTTTTCTTTCCAGGCCTCAGTTTTCTCATCTGTCAAATGAGGAGTGAGAGATTCCTAGCTTACCTACCTCCCAGCATTGTTGGCAGGCTCAACTGAAATAAACAGGCACCCAAAGTTCTTCAACAAGTAACCACAAGAACAGTTATAATTTACTGAGTGTGTGCTAGGCCTGGGGCTGAGCACACCTGATCTCATTTAATCCTAACACAGCCTGGAGGAACATACTATGATTATCCCCATTTTACACATGAGGAGACGAAGGCTCAGAGAGGCGAAATGACTGGCCCGAAGTCACTCACCTCATAAGAAACAGAATTGGGACCTGAACCCAGAACTCTAGCTCTTAACCACTGAACACTACCACTCACTACAAAGTATCCCCAGATAGATGGAAGGTTCCAGTTATGCCAGGATCTCGGAGCATGCTAGATCATTTGAGTTGAAACCCTGACTCTACCCTTTTCAATCTCCCTTGACCTTTTCCAAGTTTCTTAGCTTCTCTGTTCTTCATCTGTAAAACCAGGATGATAATCTTTAACATTCAGGCAGCTAAGGAAAGATCCATGGCAGTCCCCTGCCTACAGTGACAGCGTGTGCACATGGGAAGGAGCCAGGAGGGTCTTAACGATGACCATGTTCCTGCATCTGGCTCCGAAGGTGATAGGATGGGCAGCACCCACAGACCTGAGGCTGGGTGGGGGCCTCTGCTACCTGAGCCCTAGCTGGTGCAACAGTCATCTCCAACTCGCCCTTACTGGAGCAAAGGGTTCCTAGAGGATGATGTGTCAATACAAGTCTGACCCCCAACATCCCTGCCACCCGCCAGCCCCACTCACCAAACCATGCCTGCTGCTCCCCCTCCACCTCTATGGCCAGGCCGAAGTCTGCCAGCTTCACTGCTGCACCCTTGAGCTTGGAGGCCAGCAGCAGATTCTCCGGCTTCCCAGGCCCAGAGAGAAGAGGAAGAGGGCAGGGGGTGGGGAAAAGGCCAGAGAACAGTGAGCAGATTCAGAACCTCACCTCGGGGAGCCTGGGCCTCCAGGAGGAGCAGCTGGGCAATCCAGAGGGGCCCTGTCCCCACCTCCAGCTCCAGCTGCAGGCCCTGAGTTTTAGCCCCAGAAAGGCAACTACCCTACTGAGAGCTGTCCCTCCTTCCACCCTCCTCAGGGTGTGGGCAGGAGCTGGGGTGAGGCAGGGGTGGGGGACAGCCACTACAGTAAGGAAGAGACACCATCATTGTGTAGGTGCTAAATGCATGCACCATCTCGTCTGTCCTCTCAGTGGCCCTTTGGAGGTAGGCATTATTATCCCTGCTTTCCACAGTGGCCTTTTTTCATTCCCTTCTGCATGCTTGTTCCCACTTCAAGACCTTTGCACTTCCTGCTCCCCCTGCTGAATTTGCTCTCCCTTTGAGCTTCACAGGCCTGGTCTCTCTCACCTTCATGTCACTCCCTCAAAGAAGCCCTCCATGACTACTCCACCTGAAGGACAAGCCCCCAGGTATGCTGTCTTGGCCCCTTGTTACCCCTTGTTACCTCATAGAGCTCATCACGATTTGTAAAGTTGTTCTGCATCTGTCTGTGTGTTTGTTCATTATCTGTCACTCCTGTAGATTGTGAGTTTCTTATCTGTCCTGTCCACCACTGTACCACCAGCAGCACCCACAACCATGGACAGCATATTGCAGGCACTTATTAAGTATTTGTCACATGTATGAAGACATGGAAACTGAGGCTCAGAGAGGTTAAGTAACTTGACCATGATCACATGGACAGGAGGCGACAGAGCCGGAATTGGCAAAGCCTGGCTCAGAGCCGTGCTCCTCACCACTGCAGGCTGAGGGAGGGTGTGGGCCTCGCACAAGCCATCTGGCCTCTGGGGCTTTGAGGCTGCAGTCTTCTGCCCCGTCTGGAGGACAGGCAATTCCCCTCCTCAGAGCAGGGGGGAGTTAAGAGCATGGACTCTCCAGTTATATAGCCCTGGCTTCTGGTCCCAGCACTGCCACATCTGTGCTGTGGAACTTCAGAAAATTATTTCACTTCTCTGAGCTTTAGTTTTCTCCCAGGAAAATGGGGATCATGCTTATCTCATGGGGTGGCATACAGACTAATTATGATAATCCATGTAAAGCACTTCCCACAGCCACCACAAGTGCTTGGTAAGCATTAGCACTTAAATTTTCTGCTTCAGAAGCAGCTGGGCTCAAAGTCCCTGGAGACAGCTGTTTTTTTCTAACCCCCTTCCCTGCTGGGATTTCCAAGGGTCCCACATCTGACCTTTCACTGCCCGAAGCTAGGCAGGACTCAAACAAATATAGCTCATCTGCCCCTCGTTAAGGTCTCTTTTGTCCTCTGGGGACTGTGTTCCCAAAGTCCTGGGTCTCAGTGGCGGTCCTGCCCTGGTTTGAAGAATATGCTACTAATTAATCTATCCAGAATGGCCTAAATTTATGCTGCCTCTCCTCCTCCCTCCTCCCACACAGGGGCTCTAGCCATAAAGGGGACAGGCCCTCTGGGAGAGCTGCCCTGCAGTCTGGCCAGGACCTCTTTGAATGCACAGTTGCCTGTGGGTCTAGACTGAGTCACAGGGAACTCACCTGGGCTCAGGTGAGAGGCCATGGACTGCTTGTGACAGTCAGAGGTGGGCAAGGGTTCTGGCCAGAACACTGCACCCCAAAGAGGGACCTGAACCAAACTGGAGGATGCTCAGGGAGGGTGCCCAAGAGGAGGAGGGCCTGGAGATGTTGTCCTGGGTGGGCACAGTGAAGAGTAGCCTGCAGAAGACAAAGCTGCCCAAGTGCCCCTGGGACTGCCCTGAGCTGGGGGCTTGGTCTCTGTGGCTCCAAAGGGTAGAACTGGCATTCACAGGTGATACTCCCACAGCAAGTAAGATGGAAGGGGCATTCCCCAGTGGGGCAAAGGGCTAGCCCATATGCAAAGAGTTTATAGTCACTGAAGGCAAAAAGCAGAGGCTCAATAGACACCCAGCAGGCTTACCTAGAAGGGGCTACTGCAGAAGCAGGGGCTGGGTGGTGTGGCCCTTTGGTCCCAGATCATGGAGGACATGATATCTTGGGGTCAGGAGGCCAGGGTTCCAGGCCTAGCTCAAGCAGAGCTGAACTGCATGCCCCTGGGCAAGTCCCTTGAACTCTATTTAGGCCTTAGTTTCTTGCTCTGTAAATCGGCGGTGATGTTACGAGCTACAGACCCGGCAGACGAGAGCCGTGAAGACTGTGCTGACCAGGAAGGGTGTGTGGCTGGTGCCAACCTTAGACTCAGCAACTATGTACTCCTGTCCCCTCTCCTTCTTCAGGTGGGAAGGGGGAGGACTCTGAGGGCCTCAAAGCCTGTTTCCTTCTCCCTCATCTTCCAGAGACCAGAAAACAAGAGAAGCAATGAGTCTGTGTCCCAGGCACTCTGCTGTCTCCTTTGACATCCCTACCAACCCTGTGCAGAGGTTGCTATGACAACCCCCCAGTAAAGAAGCTGAGTCCATGCAGCTAGAAAGTGGCCCGGCTGGGATCTGAAGTCTGCCGTGGCCAGCCTTGGAAGTCTAACTGCATCTTGCCTGGCCTGGCCCTGTAACGTGAAGCTGGGAGTCAGGAGCCCTGGGCCCTATGCTTGGAGGCTCCACCTTCCTGAGCAGTCTCCTCATCTGAGCAGTGGGGGAAGTACTGCCCTCCAAGCCCAATTCAGGGAATTACAGGGATTCTGACAATATCCCTGCTCTGCAGGTGGAGGAAAGGGCAGAGGGCAGAGGGCAGAGGCGCAGGCATCGGGTGAACCACACCATTGGGCAGGTTGCTCACCTTCAGGTCCCGGTGTACCACCCCCATCTGGTGGCAATGCAGCACAGCCTCCAGGATCTGCTGGATACAGTGACTGGGCAGAGAGGGGAGGGGTCATGGTGAGAGGGTGGCCTCCTCTGGGAAGCCAGCCAGCAGGTGAGACGCCCTGCCCGCAAAGCCATTGCCAGGCTGCACCTGGCACTCACCTGGCATCAGCCTCACTGTAATACTCCCTGGCCACAATGTCCTCAAACAGCTCCCCGCCTGTGACCCTGGGGAGACAGACATGGAGTCACGCTCCTGCAGAGGCCCGGATGCCGCCTCTTTGGGAGGAGGCTTCAGAAAGCTAAGGTCAGGGGCCTGGAGACTTCGGAAAATCAGTGCAAAGGGAGGGGCCCAGGGGCCACAGGCATCCCCCTTATGGCATCCCCCTTTCTGGCTTGCAGCTCACCCTTCTGCTGACTTCCCTCCCCTCCATCCACTGCCCCACCCCCTCACTGGGCCCAGGCTGGAGCTGGGACTGGGAGTGGGACACCCAGAACATATCACTCAGGGTCATTAGGCTCCTGGAAGCCTAATAGTTTAGGGTATTTTTGTTTTTAGATAGACTTTATTTTTTAGCATAGCTTTAGATTCACAGTAAAATTGAGCAGAAGGTACAGGTTCCCATATACCCACACTTCCCCACAGGCATAGCCTCTGCCACTGTCTACTGTTTTTTACAGATGAGATCAGAGTCCTCACAAGTCCCTCTGTCAGGCCAGAACCACCAAGGCCCATCATTTTGTTGCTTGTTTTGGTTCAACTGACTGGCTTTAAAACTTTAAATTAATTCCACAAGGAAACTTTATATTGCCACTAGAAAGGGGAAACCAGCATCCCTGGCTACAAATGGAAACAAAAGTAAAGACCTGTCAATGAAAGTGAAGAGTGTGTGTTGGTGTGTGAGGGAAACTGACCTTCACGGTTTGGGCAGCACGCCTACCACATCGGGAAACATTTGTATCAGAAGAGGGAATTCAGCCCAGCCAGGAACCTGGGAATCAGGCCAAGGCACCCAGGAAGGTAGGTGCTCAGGCTGCCCTGACACCCACTGTATTTCCCAGGATGGCCCCAACTCACAGGTCGAAGATCAGGTAATGGTGTCCCTCCTCAGAGATGCTGTCATGGAGGCGGACTGTGGAGGGGCCGAGGCAGCAGTTAAGCCCTGACACACTGCTCCCTATCCCCAGCCTCCCTTTCCCCCCTCATATAACCACCCTTCCAATGTCTCAGTCACAGCACGAACAAGACAGGTGCTTTGACACACAGGTGAACAAGGGCTCACCGACCTTGGGCATCACTAAAAGAGGCCTAGGCTTGAAGACCAAAGACCTCTGCTTTGGTCAAAGTTCGGTCTCCTCCCCATCGACCTTCGGTTGCCTTGCTGGGCAGGCCAGTGTCATGGCATGAGCCTGTGATTCAGATCTCTGCCACTTGCTAGCTGTGTGACTTCAGGCAAGTTGCTACACCTCTCTGAGCCTCTCTTTTCTTGCCTGTCCAATGAGCATGAAACTCCTGGCCTTGCAGGTGTATTGTAAGAATTCCATGAGTCCCTCAGTTGGTGCTCACTCTAAGCTGGCCCTGAGTGAATATCCCCACTCTGCTTCCAGGTCTGAGGAGATAACAGAGCGGTTGGAGACAGAAGTAACAGCAGTTGGTCCCTGGGTTCTCAGATGGGGACAAATAGTCATCTCTTCATGCCTCATTTACCAAGAACAGAGGCAAGGCTCCCAGGAGCCTGGAGTTCTCAAAATTACCCCCTGAGATTCTGAAAGGAAGGGCCTGAGGCATGGGGCTGACTCCAGGGGCATACACCCTGCCAGCCAAGGCCAGGTTCTCTCAGGACAGGGCCACATCCTTCCATGAGCCATAACCTAAAAACGTCCACAGCGCAGGGTGCAGGCTCAGAGAATAATGACACATTGCACAGTGGAAAATCACGCAGCTGTTCAAATAATGCAGCAGTTATGTCTCCACTGGTTCAGAATCATCTCTAAATTGCATTTGATAAAAAAGCAAAGTACAAAAGAGTATGTGTGCTTTTTAAAAGGACATATCATATTTAAGCTTGTGTAAGGCGTAAGTCTCTCTGAAAGGATATGGAGCAGTGGGCTTTGGGGGTGCCTTGGTTAAGGGAACTGGGAGAGTAGGGGTCATGGGTCTGTGAGGCTCACTTTCACTCTAAACCCTAGTGCCAGCTGAATTCTTCCATGCGCATGTATTTTTGACTCAATATTGAATCCCACAAATTGCTTATGGCTCTCCTATCTCACAGAAAGCCTGGAGAAGCAGGCATCAAATAGCCCAGAGTAGGTGCCTGCTAGAAGGGAGGGAAGATGGGGCCCATAGGATAGTGGATGAGGGGACCCAAATTTAATTTAAAAACATTTTTAGTTCTTAAATGATGATACAGATTTATGAATAATGACTGGAAAATGTCTGAAATAGAGTTTAAAGCAAAACGAAAAAGCAGGTTGCCCAGTACCTGTAATACACTGCTGCCTTTACTTTTTTAAAATCAACATAATATTATTAAAAATTTCAAACATACAGTCAAGTGAACACCCATGTGTTCACCACCTGGATTCTATCATTAGTCTTTTCTTATACCTGCTTTACTACATTTCTATCCATTAATTTATTTGAAATTGTTAATGCATTTCAAAGCAAAGATAGACTTGATTTTTTAAATGTCTGTGAGTCCTGAACTGAGCATCCTGCATTTTCTGTGTGCAGAATCCAGCAACCCCACAGTGGTGCCCTGCCCAGGTCCCAGTAAGATGGTGCACCATCTCGTAGCTACCAGCTACCGGGAGGGCTGGCTGCTAACAGCTCACAGCTGCTTCTTCCCTGGAGAGTTGCCCATTGCTGATTGGACCACCTTGCCCATGAGGCTACCTGCAGCTTTCAGCCAATAACTGACTGATGTGGGGAGTCAGGGTTAGTGCAAAAGGCCAGTCTCCTTACCATAAGGAGAGGCAACTCTAAGACAGGGTTTATGTTTCAGAGGCCTTCCCACTGCACTCCCCAACCTGGGATCAGGTCAAAGTTTGACTTGACCTGAGGCCCCATCCCTCCTGAGTTCCCTCCCTTTCTCCACCCTGTTTCACCCCATCCCTTAGTGGTCTCCCCTGGGAGCATACCCTCAATAACACATGAACACCCAAATCCCTGCCTCAGGCTCTGCTTCTAAGGAACCTGACCTGAGATAATATGCATAGGCATACTTGAGAAGGTGCAGGCATCATACATCATAGGTAATCAATGTTAGCACTAGATGCTGAAGTTATAGAAGACAGTTTTAAAATTGTCTTCTCATTTACCTATAATAAACTTGGATTATTAGTGTATCAAGATAAGGTTTTGAAAAAGATCCTTTTCTCCAAGCTGACTCTTAGGGAGTGGACTCCTTCATGTACTCTGCTCCAGGTAAGCATGTGAATTTTAAACTTCTGTTCCCTGAGTGTGAGTAACTCTGAGAAGTTAAACTATGGCCAAAATCATCTCAGCAAGGGCTTTTAGAATCAGGTCAACAGCCATTTGGGAGGAGCTCCAAGAAGACCAGGAGCCTCCATCCCTTTAGAGAAGGCCCTCAAGGCTCAGAGAGGTGGATGGAATTGGGGGGCAGGTCTCCAGAGCTGATTATAGCTCAGATGGTGCCTCTGTGCTGATCATAAAAGGCTGCCCCTCTGAGCTGACAGGCTAAGAGGAACACAGGCTGGCCTGCAGCCCCCACCTGCGTGAGGGGACTGGAGATGCTTCAGTCCCTGAGAGGTGGCTGCACCACAGCCCCGAGCTGGGACACAGGTCTCCTTTCAACACTGTTTTCACACACAAAAACCTTCCCTCCCATCAGTGAAGGCTTCCCAGAGGAAAAACTCAGACCAGTGCCAAGGAGGGAAGGCAGGATTCCAGGGCCATGGGCTATGGGAAGGTCTCACCTCCTGTGGGAAGATTGACAGGTCTGTGCCCATTGAGTTACGCTATCATTTTTTTTACTTTAAAATGTTATCGTAGAACAAACAAACCTATAATCTAGTTTCCATATATGTAGCTAAACTTATGAATTTCTGGCATTCCTGTCATATTGCCAACAGTTATCATTGGCATCTTGGAATTTAAGGGTAGTACTTGTTACCCTATCCACTGCCCCCTGACAACACACTCATGATGTCCACTTGGGAAGCTAAATAGAACGACTGGGAGCACAGGCTCTGGAGGGAGTTAGACTTGCTGGGCTCATCTCCCAGCTCCACCTCTTCCAAGTTGTGTAACTTTGGGCAAATTATATAACCTCTCTGAACTTCCTTTCCTAGCAGTAGTGCCAATACCACTGGACTGATGCAGGGGATTGAAGCACTCAACACAGTGCCTGGCACTAGGAAGAACTTAACAACTGAGGAAGTCATCATCATCACTGACCAGCCTCACTTCCCTTGCCTACCCCAAATCACCTGCTAACCTCTCAGGTTGCCCCTTGCTCCCTGGAGTGGACTTCGGGGGTCTGCCCCATCAGCAGGTGGTAATGGTACAGAAAGTGGGTTACTGTCTGCCCCCAAGCAGGATCCGGGTGGTAAATTCTTTGTGCAAAGCACAGTTGGCACACCTGTGCTGAGCCAGGGAACTCCCTGACCTGGTCCCCATGGGGCTGGACATTGGCCACACATGGGCTGCAGCCAGTTTCCTTGGCTAAATTTACCAAACAGCCTGAATAGGACTCAATCTAGTTTCTCCAGGCACAGACTCACCTCTCAGTTCTTCATCTGCATTTGCACCTCTTTGCCCTTCTTTGGGCAGATTGCAATCTACTTTGAAATGAGATGCTTGGAGGCTCGGGAAGTGTCCCCAAGACATTTCCAGTCCCAACATTAGCTTCAAGCTCCTCAGACTCTTCCTGAATCTCAGCTCTGCTCTCCACTTCCCTGAGCATCAGCCAGTCCCCCTGCATCCCCCACTTTTGTTTCTTCCACACACCCTCAGTGCCTAGCAGAGGCCTTGGCATATGCTGGGGCCTTATATGCCGTGGACAACACATGAATGAATGAATGAATGAATGAATGAATGAATGAATGAATGAATGAATGACGGAGTAAATAATCTAATGATGATGATGATGGTGGACATGAAAGCTGCCAATTCTGAAATGTTACTTTGCGCCAGACTTGTGCTAAGTGCTCTTCTTGCAATAGCTCACTTAACCCTCCCAACAGTTCTAGGAGGTGGGTACTATGATTATTCTCATTTTACAGCAGAGGACACTGAGGCCTAGAAAGTCCATAGACTGCCCAAGTTCAAACACCTAGTGAACAGCAGAGCTGGGATTTGAACCCAGATATGACTGACTGTAAACTTCAGTATGTACTATATGTAAACCACCAGGTACACAAAATTGATGACCAAAAATCTTGAAGCCTCAGAGGAATGAGAATCATATGGAGTTTTGGGCAAGAGATAAGTCTTCAGGTAAGCTTGTTCTGTGGAAAGGCGGAGATTGAGGAAAAGGTGGGGCAGCTTAATGACAATAAAGCGCTTACCTTGGGACTGTCATTGTGCTATGCTTTATTTAATCATGCAATCTTATGAGGTAGCCATTATTTCCCTTTTCTGATTGAGGAAATTGAGCTTCAGAGTGGTTACACAACATGTCTAGGGTCACACAGCAATTAGAGCTGCAAACCCAGGATTTGAGCTGCAGTCTGTTAGCCCTAGAGCCCGTAACTTACTGCTCCCCGTTATAGCCAGAAAAGAGAGGGAGAGGGCAGCACAAATGGAAGGAGGCAGCGCTGACCTGAGACAGCTGCAATTGTGCGCGAGCACACACACACACACACACACACACACACACACACACACACACACACACACACACACACACACACACACACACTCCCTGCCTCCTTCCTCCGGAGCTGACAGCCTTTATAAGAATCATGGGATTTTATAGTTACAGATCACTCACAACCCCCTCCAGCCTACTGGGGAGTTGGAGGCCCGGAGGGAGCTGGAGCTGCCCATGGCCACACAGTGAGGCCGTCAGCATGTCGGGCACAGTGCCAGCCAGGGTTGCTCCCTGCCGCCTGCCCTGCTGCTCCCTCTCTGCTTCTGGCCCTGGAGCCTCTGGCTGCTGCTTGTCAGCTCTGCTCCCTTCCCAGGCAGAGGGAAGGGGAGGTGGCCTGCTGGGTATAAATAGCAGATGGAGGTACTTCTCTCCAGCAGGAGAGTTAACCCTTGGGGCCCTGTGTACCCAGAGATGCTTCCCTCTCCAGGGAGGGGGTGTGGTGGCTGTGGCAGTCTGGATACTCCTTAGGGAACACCTGGACCTTGCTCCCCAAAGTGGGCTCGGCAAAACAGCGGCCTTGGCACCGCTTTGGGGCCTGTTAGAAACGCGAAATCTCTGTCCCCACCCAGGTCCACTGAACCAGAATCTACCATTTAACAAGATGCCCAGCCTGCTCCTCACTCCTGTGAAGGGAAAGTGACTCAGAGAGGGTAGTGCCTCTACCCAAGGTCACACAGCCATTCACTGACAGACTATATCCAGAACCTGCACTTTCTCCCTGCCATGACTTCGACCCCTGATAGCGGCAGCCTCCTAGCTGTGCAGGGGACAGGGAGGGAGGTCAGGCAGTGACCCCTTGTTTCATCACCATGCTGATGCCCTAGGCCCATCTTGCACTCTGTCTCTCCCAGACAAGGGGCTGCCTTGGAGCCTGCCTCAGAGCAACGGGCAGGCCACTGGTCCAGGCAGGTGGGCGGGGCCCTGGCAACAGGCTGACTCAGCGCGGGGTGGGTTTGGGGAGTGGGCTGTGCTGGTCAAGGCCAAGCTTGGCCTATTTTTGTCTCTCTCAGATCTTTGGGAGTTTTCCTGAAAACAGCTTTTCTGGAGGAGGTTGCCGGCAGCGTGGGCTGGGAGGAAGGGCCCCTTCTTCACCTTCCCCACAACCAAGCTGGTCTCTAAGGAATGTGGAAACCATGAAAGACACCCCCTTTCCCATCTCTGTTGCTGCCATCCGCAGAAAAGAGAGCAGTTCCCCTCACCCCCAAACACCCACCAGGATGGGCAGGGAGCAGAGCCAGGCCTCACCCACACCCCACAGTCATCCCCCACAGCTCACCAATGTTGGGGTGCTTCAGCAGGCGGCAGATGCGGGCTTCACGCTCCAGCTTCTGATGGTCTGAAACACAGATGCCCAGGTGAGCCCTAGCACAGGGAGGAATCCCCGCCCCCTCCATTGCTCCTCACAGCCTCTTGCAATCCCACCTCCCAGGGTAGCCGCTGGGCCCTGGAAAGCTCTCCTTCCTGACAGGGCCCCTGGGCTCATCAGGAAGGCAGTGGGATGCAGTAGAAGAGGGTAGGGCTAGGGTTGCTGTGACCCAGAAGCTTCTTCCTCTCTCTGGGCCTCAGTTTCCAGGGCTTTCAAATGAGGGGGTGTCCCTGAGCACCTTCCTATATAAAACCCAAGCTCCATGGAGCTGGACCACCCCCCGTCCTGCCAGGTCAGGCGCCTGCTGTCCCTGCTGCAGCCCTGCTCCTCCAGCCGGGTAGAACTGCGGAATTTCCTTTCTCCATTCAAACCCTGTTCAGCCCTCTCACACTGGGGCGTTCACACACACACTTCTTTCAGTGTGTAACGCTCCCTCTCAACCCTCTCAACCTCCCCCCTCCTTCACTGGCTATCATTCATGCCTACCCATCCTCAGACGTCACCGTCTCCTGGTGGGTGACTGACTGCGAGGCCAGTAGGGGCGCCTCCTGTGTGCTCTCAGGGCCTCTGAGCAGCATATCTCACTCTGTCTCATGGACATCTTTGTCCTTGAGGGTAAGGACTTGATCTTTGTTAGACTCACCTACCCAAATGTTTGGCACATAGTAGGTGCTCAATAAAAGCCCCACAAAACTGAATGTAACATCAAATGATTGAATGAATGAAGCTTTCTAAGGGAGTGGCTATTCTCTGTAGAAGAGCTGTATTAATTTGCAGAAGCCACCTTCCTTATAGAGACACAGAGAACCCCAAAGAATCTGCAGGGTATGTGGCAGTCTTGGGGCTTACCCAGAACTCTCAGACCTGCTTCCCAGGACTTTTATCCACATCCCTGGAATCTCCCTGCCCACCTTGGGAGGCCTTGGAAGAGAGGCCTGGTCTCTGACTCCGAGGCTGCTGGGAATGATCGCACCCAGGACCCCATGAAGTCCTCCCAACCCCCTGGGGCTGTGGATATCACTGTCCCCATTAGATGTGTTTCTCAATTCCTTTTTTGGTGCTTCTCTCACAATTTGGTAGTTAATACCTTAATTTAAAAAACAAAACAGTAAAAAAGGACCCGGTAGCAAATGTAGACTATTCACTATATGCCAGGCACTATGCAGAGGACGTTATATGCATTTCAAGTCCTCATAACAACCTTTCAAGGGAGGTGCTCTCACTGTTCCGGCTTTACAGAGGAGGAAACAGAGGTTCAGAGAGGTTAAGTACCTGTGGTGAGCAGGGGAGCCACCCTTTGTACCAGGCAGTCAGAATCCAGGGGTGAGCTTTAAAACCCCATGCTGTACTGTTATCCACACCCTGACTTATCACCACCACCTCCACCTGTCCCCAATTCCCAGATGGGGAAATCAAGGCCCAGAGGAGGGAACTCACACAGACACTCAGACGCAGAGCCTAGACTAGAACCCTGGTCCCTGAAAGGCCCCTCCAGAGCAGACAGATGTCAGGGAGGGTGCTGAGGACAGAGAAAGTGCCAGCCCTGGTCTCCAGGCAGCTAGCACCCCTGACCCCAGCACCCTCCATTAGAGCAATCACTCGCTATCCTCCAAGTGCTACAGAAGCCAAGATCAATACTGAAATGTGGCTTTTCCATCTGTAAAACAATTAAGTCCAAACCTGTTTTCATAGAGTATAAGCTCAACTCCCCAGCTGAAGGCAGGCTGCAGGCTAGCCCTGGTTGGGGGGTATCACGCAGGTTCCCCCTCCCCTACTGCCTCCTTCCATATCCTTCATGGTAGGGGGAGGTCCATTCCTGGGCACAGGAGGGGGATCCCCATCCAGGGCTGGCCAAGGGTCCCCAGTAGGCTAAGGAAGGCTGGGCCTTCCCCTGGTTCCACACTTTGTCCCTCACCCCACCCAACCCTGGCAAAACCAGAAATCAGACAGGTCAAAATGGGGCCTAACAGAGGCAGACTGGGGACCTTCAGGAGCAGAGTTACACTGATAAGATCGAAAGAAGAATATGTTGGTCACACAGCTTCAAACTTATGCCTGGTTATCAGACCTCACTGCTGGAAATGCTAGGAGCTAATTGTTTTTATAAATCTTATAATCATCCTGTGCATAGTACAATTACACTGCAATGCCACTTTCAGTGCTAAAAGCATTAATTTGTTGAATGTAAACATATACATTATACAGTAATTTTTGTAACTCTGAAATGTTTTCCTTTGCTAATCTACAGAAAACCTCGAGAAATGGAGGGACCTCTGAGGCTGTGTTTGACCTAAGGCTATGCAGATTGGGAAACTGAGGCCCAGTGATAAAGGAGCAATCCCTTTATCAAGATCTCTCATCAGTGTAGTCAAGCCTTATTAGAACTCAGAGCTCTGAGGAACCACTCCAGGATGGTCCTCCCTACCCCCACCCCAGCCAAAAGTCCTCAGCAGCCACAGACCCCTTACTAAAATATAAATTAGATCCTGTCACTCCCTGGCTTCAAACTCTCCAACAGCTTCCCAGTGTACTTATAATACAATCCAAAGTCCTCACCACAGCCAGCAAGACCCAGACCTTGCTGCGTCCTGCCTCATCTTGGCCTTGGAATTCAGCCACGCTGGCCTCCTTTCCAGCTTCAGGCATACCCAATCCCTTCCCGCCTCAGGACCTTTGCACTTGTTGTGCCCTCTGCCTGGAATGCTCTTCTCCTGGGTCTTCTTATGGCTGCCTCCTTCTCAGGCAGGTCACAGTGTCACCTCAGAGAGCTCCCCCAGCTGCCTTTTCTGAGTATCCTTCCTGCCCCATCATCTTCCCATTACTCTGTCTTATTTTCTTTCTAACACTCTTGCTACCTGAAATTACCTAGCTTAGTTGGGTGTTTAATGTTCTTTTCAGCTTCCTTCCCGGAAAACAAATGCAATGAAAGCAAGACACTGTCAGTCACTGCTGTGTTGCCAGGGCCTAGAGCTGCTAAGCAGCTTGTCCAAGCTCCCACAGCTAAGAAGGGCTGGGATTTCAGCCCGTGTTTATAATTTCTCTACTATATTGCCTCCCATTCTCATAATCAATAAATTGACAAATCAGTCCATCTAGCTCAGTAGAGTCCCACCGTGGTGAGAGGTTTGAGGGAAGCTAGCCTGCAGCCTCCTGCCTGGGTACCTGGAAGGGTTGGCCCCAGGGCCCACTACGGTATTTTGTAAACCTTCTCCCTCCCTCCCTGGGGGGCAGGCTTCCAGGGTGTTGAGGTTAAGGAGGCTGGCCCTGTCCAGAGCTCTGCAGGTGTGGGTAGTGGGAACTCTGGGATGAGGTTCCTGGGACCAAACAGTGCCAGCGGAGCGGAGTGAGACAGAGCAGAGCAGGGGGAATCTGCAATCAGGCAGCCTGGGGCCTCTGCCTGCAGAGTGGGTCGGCTCCAGCAGGCAGGGAGCGGGATTCTGGCCAAGGCACAGGAAGCAGGGGGGAAAACAGTCTTGGCACAGGAAATGCCCCCTTCCTCCATAGGGCCTCCACAGGGCTCCTGATCCTGGGAGGTTGGAGAAATAATCCTCAGGACCAAGAGTGCCAGGCAGGGGTGGGAGGAAGATGAGGAAGACTGGAGAAATGTGTCTTACGGCCTCCTCTCGGACTCTCTCTTGTGCACCTGAAGCCTAAAGGAGCTCACACCGGCTGCCCAGCCAGTGTCCTGGGACCAGTCGCCAGGAAGCAAGGAAATGACTCCTCTGCGCGCTGGTGGGCAGCAGGGCATAGGGAGGTCTTGGCTCCGGTAGTCACCTCTGGCTGCACCAGCTGCATCCATGCGCCAGCGTACCCTAAAATGTGAACGACTTCTTTCCGTGTGTGCTGTGGTAAGCCTGTGGCTGGGAACCATACCCTAGCAGGGCGTTGGCACTGAGCATGCACAGCTCTCATCACCGCTGCCTGCCGGGAGTCTCTCAGGGCTGGAGCCTCATCCTCACCTAATGAATTAAACTCTGTGGGGGCGAGGGCGGGGCGGGGGGTACCTAGAGCAGCTGCATTTTTTTTAAAGGTTCCTGAGGGGATGTGGCAGGGGTTGGACCAGCAAAATGTTTACATTCCATTTCATGTCTTTATGGCTTCTTGGATTTGTTTATACTATGGGCATTTTATTCAAAAGACTAGTTTAAAAATATATACAAAAACTATCACGCGGGTTTGGGAACCACTGGACAGAAGGGGCTGGCCCGGTTGGGGAAGAGAAGTGCAGCTCCCTATGGGGCAGCCAGCCGGCGGTGGGCACAGCCGCCACCCAGAGTTGCCCACCCCAGGCACCGTGAGTGGCAAACAAGAACCCTGCTCAAAGCAGCTCTGTCCCCCACCCTCCTGCTGGGAGAGGAGCTGGGCACCTGGCAGACTCCTGTGGGAAGGCTCCCTGGAGAGCCTCCCAGCTCTCACCCTCTGCACGCACCTGGGCCTGGGCCGCCTCACTCGCAGGAAGCCAGAGGCTCAGCAAACTGCCAGAGAGGGGGCTTGGTGGCGGCTGCCTGGCATAGCCCACAGTCTGCACTGCCCCAGGAATGCTTAGTCACCTTCCGCAAAAGAGGCAATGCTCTGCCATTCTCTCCCGTACACATCTGTTCCTTCTGTCTGTGTGTGCAGGTGTGTGTGTGCATGTGTATGTGTATGTGTGTGTGTAGATGGGGCTCTGAGAGTATGGTCAACAGGCCCGAGATCCCCCCCAGCCAGGGAGGACCTTGGTCCCTGACCTCCCTCATTTGGGGCCAACCTCAACCTGTCACCCCAAGTTGTGGCTCTAGTCCTGTCCCCACTGTGTCTCAGGGATTGGGGCATCTTCTTTGATCACAAAGCACAGAGGGAGTGTCAGACTGCCACTCAGCCACAGCAAGGCGAGGCCCCACATTTGGACATGAGGCAGCACTCATGTCCTGCCAGTCTTCCTGCCTGCCCAGGCCCCCTGCTCTAGTCTCTAGCTCCAGACCCTCCATGGGTCTTGTCCTTCCACACCAACTTCCATGCTCACTGTGCCATCACGGGCCCTGGGCCTTCAGAGACCCCCTGGGCCCCCTGCCTCCTCTGCCTGGAGGACACCGGCCTGCCTGGGGGGAGTTCAGTAATCAGGAGAAAGTGCTGGGCTCCCAGCACCACTAAGCCAGAGAGATGAAAGGCAGCAACACACAGTCCAACACAGGGCCTGCTGGGAGGCCAGTGGGGGACAGTGTGAACATCCTAGATCAGCCTCCATGAGCCCCATACCTGCTGGGCCCTGGGCCCGGACATGGCTGCTGCTGAGGCCAGGCAAACACCTGGACACTGTGCCAGCCCCTCACACAACTCCTGTCACACTGCACAGGTCACGGGCTGCATAGCCCGCACCTGCACCTGCCTCAACCAATTGAGTTCCCTCCACCCCCAGCGGGCCCCAGGGCAGCTTAGACACTGTTCAGGGCAGGGATTGGACCTTTGAAGATAACCTTTCCCAACACACCAACTGTGATCACCTCCATTACCACCCTAAGCACATGCTAAGGGCAAGAAGCAAGGCTCCTGGGCAGGTTTCCCAAGTTTTAATGTCCACAAGAATCGCCCAGGTGTCTTCCTCGGCAGGTTCTGCTTCCTTAAGTCTGGAATCAAGAACTTGTGTTTCTATCTCCTGGTGGTGAGGAGGGTGCTGGTCTAGGACCACTTCCAAATCAGCATTACCTGGGGATCTCTTCCAAAACCCAGGCCACACCCCATATTAATTAAATCACAGCCTCTGGGGGTGGGGCCCAGGCATCAGTAGTGTCTGAGCTCCCTAGGGGATTCCAGTGTGAGGCAGGTGTTATTGTCCCCTGGGGAGTATTTAGGAATCACAGTGGACTGGCGTATTTGACTCAGAGTGCCCCTGGAGTTCCCTGGCCACTGGTGAGCACTTCAGGTGCACCACTGTGTGAAGCCCTGGGTACTGGCATACAACAGAGATGAGACCCATCCCCACCATCTTGGAGCTTACAGTCAAGAGGGAGGGTGGATGTCAGACAAGGAAGCAAGCCACTGGATGGGCTAAGTCTAGTTAGGGTAAAGCCACAAAGAAAGTAAACAGTAATGAGAGATATAAAATAGGACCCCCAGATTTGAGGGTTAGGGAAGCCTCTCTAAGGATGTGACTTTGAGCTGAGACCTGAAGGTCTAGAAAGAGCCAGTGTTGTAAGGAGCCAGGTGACGGCACCCAGGCAGAGGGAGTGGTGGGCGCAGACACATGGAGGTGAGAGCAGATATGTGCGGAGGAGTTGGGGAAGGAAGTCCCTCCAGCCCATCAGCCCTCCTCTGGGTGCAGGGACAGAGAGCCTGGCCTGTAGGGAAGTCTGCGGCCTCCAGCCTACATCCCCCAAGGAAGGAAGGAAGGAGGAGAGCTCTGTTGTCAAAATGCCCACAGCAAGAAGAGCCCCCCCCACCACCAGCAGCACCAACCAGGGGATAGACCCACATCCTGCTTCTGGCCCAAGGGGTAGAGGGAGGGTGGAGGGTAAGGAGAGCCCCAGAGGGTGGGCAGGGTGTGGATCCACCACTTACCTCTTGCAGACAGCTTCTTGGTGTTGATGATCTTGGCAGCATACTCCTGGCCAGCCAGCACCTTCACGCACCTGCGTACCACCGAGAAGGCTCCCCTAGGAAGACAGAGAGGGTGAAGGCAGGGGAAGCCCGAGGGCTGCATCAGCAGGAGCTGCCCAAGTCCATGCAGCCACACGAAGCTAGGTAGGGAGCCCTCCTTCAGGGCTGCTTGAGCCCCAGAAACCACTGCAGCTCAACTCAGGGGCAGAGCAGGACCAGAAACCCAGAAGGGCCACTGGTAGCTTCTCACAAGAGATGAGCCTTCCCAAGTCCCAATGAATTAGGCTCACCAGATGGTAAAACACCTGAATCGTGTAGTGTTAGATCATAGGCTTCAAGTCCCTGAAAGTTTTTAGTATTTTCTTCAAGTAGGTAACACAGTGACAGTGTGACACACTGGTTCAAAGGTCGAAAGATACAAAAGTATAGATAGTGAAAAGTCTCCCTCCCTGTACGCCAGTTTCCAAGGTCCCCTCCCCAGAGACAGCCAGTATTACAGGCCCTTGAGCATCTCTGCACAGATACTCTCCTCTACACAAAGGGTGCCTGACCTTGAATGGTGTTCTGCACTCTCCTTTATTCAGTGGGTATTTTGGAGATCCTCCTTCCATGTTGTAACATAAAGCACCCCTAACTATTTAATCTTGTGGCTGTCCTATAATTACCTAGCCAGTCCCCTATTGATGGACCATTAGGTTAGACCATTAGGTTATAGCTATTACAAACAGTGCTGCACAAACTGATCTTCTATGTGTGGATTAGAATTATGTCTCCTCTGTGTCAAATGTCTATGGATAAACTTCCAGAATGGGTATTGATTGGTCAAAGGGTAGGTGTTGTTTGGCAACTCTGGCAGTGTGTTCATCTTAGACTGTATCAACTTGCCTTCCCCCGGCATATGAGGGGCCACCTTCCTCTGCCCTTGTTGAGACAGTGGCTTATCAAACTTTCTTATCTTTGCTAGTGAGGCAGGTGGAAAATAGTGACTTGGTATAGATTTGCTTTGTTATTCTCACATTAAAAGTGAAGCTGAGCATCTTTTCACATGTTCAAAGAAGCTACTGGGATTGATCTTCAAAGTGTCTGCAGTTGGAAGAGCATTTGGGGCACAGGCTGTGAGTCTCCATGCTTGCCGGATCATGGGGCCATGTGGCATGCAGTCCATTTCCCAAACTATTCAGTTTTTCAAGAAAAGCCAGAAGCCTGGATATTTATATGAAATTTCCCAATTTTTAAACACTGGAAACTTATTCCCCCCAAATTTTAAACATAGTAGTGGGCCAAACAAAACTAGTTTGAGGGCTAGATCTGGCATCTAGGCACCATGCTGTAGCCCCTACCACAAAGTTAATCTGGCCCAACCCCTTCACATCACAGAAGAAGCCCCATCACGAGCATTCCTGTCCTAACCACAGGCTAATTTTGATGTGTGTAGGAATCACCTGGGTATCTTATTAAAGTGGAGATTCTGATTCCCTAAGTCTGGAGTGGAGCTCAAGGTCACACAGTTCAGACTGTGTGCATCCAGAACTCAGATATTTGCATTCCCAGGCTTTTGGCTTCTCGCCTACCAAGTGAGCCTGCCACTTCCTGGCCTGCATGTCTAGGTTCCTGATGTGGCCACACCCTGTCACACCCTCCAAATTTTGATCCCCACTTCTAAGTATACAGACAGGTCCAAGCCACAAAGAGGTGGCTGGTGGGAGCAGGGGAGGATGCTGGCAGGCACTTAGGAAGCCTGCAGGCTGGCACAGATATCCACTCTGCATACACCTCAAGGCACTTTGTCATGGACTTCATGTCTGGGCAGCATGAAGAGAGAAGGGGGGAAACGGGGGAGAAGGAAGAGGAAAAAAGAATGAGGAGGGGCAAGAGACCAGGAAATAGGGCCTCATAGGAAAGCAGGAGAAGGCCAGAATTCATGGGTAAGCGGATCGTCCGCCCAGCAGTGGACTTCCTGGACTGTGCACCTCTGCTGTCCTTGATCTGGAGGAAAGCAGCAAGACCCAGGTCACCCTCCCTGAGAAACCTCTAGCTCCAGGCCCCTTGTCTCTGCTCCCAGGGTGCTGTGCACCTGCCCAACCAGCCCAGGTTTGCGCTTGCTCATTCTGCTTGGCTCTCCCACCCCAACAGTGAGTTCTGAGGGCCAAGACTTCACCTTTTCTTTCTATGCCCCTGTGCCTGGTGTCCCAGGTCTGTGGCCAGCAGGGCCTCCATAAATGTTACTTGCAGGGACAAAAAGTGGATTTCTTCAATAGTGAGGGGGCCTGAACCAGACCAGGGAGAGGATTTTCCATCAGGCGCGTTAGGATTAGGAACAGCTTCTGAAGGCTGTAGGGCGTCACTGGGCTCTCAAAGGTGCTCACCCTACCAGAAGAACTTCAGGTCCCCGTCCAGCTGGAGGCCATGATTCTCAAAGGCCCCAGGGGAAAGAATGTTTAAAGTGGCCACTTCTAGGGAAGTTTCTGAGAACTCAATGCAGGAAGAGCACAAAAGAGGCCATAAGCTCCTAAGTGCAGGGGCTGGGTCTTGGTTCTCTCAATAGCATCCAGCACATGCTTTGTCCAGAGCTGGGGTTCATTTAATACGGAATGGCAGGATGGAGGGCTGGAGAGAGGAGGCAGTAAGGGCAGAGAGAGGAAGGAGTGGATATTATTTCTCCACTAGAGAAGCAAAACTCCATTCTAGGCAAAGCTCTTAGATTAGTGGTTATCAAACTGGCTGCTTCAGAAATCTCCTGGGGATCTTTTAAAAATACATATTCCAAGACCCTGCCCAGATCTACTAAACCCGAACCTCTGGGTGGGTGTCCAGGGAATCTGTATTTTCATTTAACATGCTATCCAGATGATTGGCCCCAGCCAGCTGGGCTGTCCTGCTTGGGGGCCTGACAGTGTGTCACGTGGGGCTCTGCAGGGAGGCTCAGTGAGCCCCAGGAGCCTGGGCTCTGCCCCAGGAGCATGAGGAGACCTGAGAGCCGCTCTGTAGAAGCAAGAGAACTTACTCCTCGGAACACAGCACCAGGCTTTTGTGTGAATCCCAGACTCTCTAACTAGGTTCTAACATGGGTGGGGAAGCCTACACCCCTTGAAGGATAGCCTTTGCCTCTGAGCAGAGGTATGTGCATTTTTTCTGGGGTAAGGATGCATAGCTTTATGCTCAGAGCGAGCAGTTCAGCAAAAGCAGGTCAGAGCTACTGATCTAAAGGGCACCCACCTTCCACCCAGAAGTCATCCTCCCTTCAAATGCATATTCACCAGTAAGCTACTTATTGGCTTTCACAGGAACCCTGCGAAGTTGGAATTATGATCCTCCATTTCACAAATCAGGAAACTGAGGTGTCAAGTGAGCAAGCACATTCCCAGTGAGGCTGTGAGGAGAGTCCAAGGCACCTACACCCTTCTGGCCCCACCAAAGGCAGAGGAGTATGACTCTCAAGAGGGCCTCTGGGCTCCGTGGTCTGAGCGTGACTCACCCCCAACTGTGTGGTACTGAACCCAGCACTTCACCTCTCTGTTTTATCCTGTAAAAACAGGGCCAATGAAAGCATCTGTCCCTTGGATTTCTAGGGGAAATTAGATGAGGTAAAGTGCAAAATGCCAGCATGGCTCCAGGCACTTAGAGTATTGAATGCGGTGAGGCAGTGGCCTGGGCCAGGGAAGCTCTCATTCTACGTGTACAGCCTCAAGGTCAGGGAAGGCTCTTTCTTGCCTGCCATGGTGCTGGGGATCATGGAGAGGAGAATCTGCACCAAAAATAAGAGTAGGGGCCACAAGCCTGCAGCCCTAACTTCCTGTTTAAAAAGGCATATTTCTGTATTCTTGTCCTGTATGAGCATGAGATCATGCCTGAGCAGCCTTGGCAAAAAGAGCCAGGTCACTCTGTCTGTGGCCCTGAGCTGAGCTGCAGGCCAGCAGGTGGATAGGCAGGAGCTTGGGAGCAGGACAGGGAAGGAGAGGGGAGGAGACCCAGGTAGGGAGGGCAGGGCGGGAGGCAGTGACCTGGGATCCTGAGAGGAAGGGGTGAGGCCTGAATGTAAGGGCCCTGGGTGGGTGGTGGATGTCTGTGGATGGGTCCAGGGGGGACCTGTGAAAGCATTTCTGGGTGCAAAAGGGTCACGGTGGCATGCCTGCCCACAGCTGTGTGTGGTCAGCCCAGTTGGTGCCCTTCTATGTGATGCCATGAGCCTCTGGGCAGGACAGGCACACGTGAATCACCCTGGGTGTGAAGTGTGTTAGCAAGAGGGCTCTGGATATGGGCAGGGTGGGGGGTATGTGTGAGACAAATGCTGGAAGTTGGTATCTCAGATCTCAACCCCACTGGGAGGTCTTGGGCAGGGGTCTGTGTTGTCCCATATGGCAGCAGCTAGCCTCAAATCGTCATAGAGCACTTGAAATGTGGCTAGTAGACTGAAGAACTGAATTTTTTATGTTATTTAATTTAAATATCTATCTGTGGCTAGGGACCACCCCACTGGATAGTGAAGTTCTATGTGGATAAGAACAGGCACTCCTGAGCCACACCAAATTGCATCCAGCCGCTTACTAGCAAGTTCCTTAACCTCTGGAAGCCTGTTTCCTCCCCTATAAAATACAGAAAAGAACAATGCTCACCCTGTGCAGTTGTTTGAAGGATTCAGTGAGATAATAAGGTATGCAATGGGCTTAGCACAATCCCTGGAGTATAGTAAATGCTCAAGAAACAATGCCTTGTACAGGCATCATTATCTATGAAGTGGTGAGGAGAGCTGGAGGCATTGGAAACAAAAAGGACCTTGTCTGCCAACCTCGGGGAAGAAACAGGGGGACCACTGTGAGGAGAAGGGGCTGCTCCCCAGGGCATGGGTGTGAGCAGTCAGGGTGGCCACACTCAGCTCCCAGGCAGAGAGACAGAGAGGGCACAGTGGGTCCAGCGTGGCTGAGAATGCAGCAATGTGCTAATGGGCCATGAAAAACAAGATTTGCACTGGGAAATTGCTTTCTGGATGCCTGGCAGGCATGGTGTCCTGGGAACTGCTGGCTGCCAGCCCACAGGGCTCTGAGTGGCCTGAGACATCACAAATGCTGGGAAGTCATGGAAGCCGGTGCAGCTCGGAAGCATTAGATGAACAGTCAAAAGGCCCGGGTCCTCACCCAGCTTGGCTGCCAGCCTGTTTATCCTTCAGGGCCTGTTTCCCCATTTGAAAACTGGAGATGAGGAGCCAAAGCCCCACTCCCTCCTAGGCAGTTTGCGAGAGGTCTCTGCTATGGGAAGTGGCCCCTGCTACCTAGACTGGTCACTGCCCATTCCTCTAAAGGATCTTCCCACCTTGACCCTGACTGGCCCAGAGCCCAGGGCGTGCCATGGTATCAGCAGACAGAAGCACTGTTTCTGGGGGCCTGCTGGAGACAGTATAGTTACTGAGGCCCCCCTCCACTCCGGACTACTTGGAGGTCTGAGGGTCAGGGGCCCTAACAATCCATGAGGTCTTCCCTCCACTGGCCACTTCTGCAAACACACCCAGGTCTTCTTATTCTGGAACAACCATCTTCCCATCTTCCCCCTCAAATTTAAAAATATTAGAAACCAAGAACCTTTCTCTCGACCTAGCAGCCTGGGCCACTTCCTTCCTCCCTTCTTTGCTGCCAAACTCCCAGAACGAGTGTCCAACATCCGCCGCCTCCTCTTCCCACCTCCCCCGCTCCATGAACCCACTGCAATCTGGTTCCCACCCCCGGGCTCCCTGGAAGAAAAGCTGTGCCAGGCCTGCCCACCCACTGCTCCCCCACCCCTGCAGACCCCATCGGGCCTGATCCGCCTGCCGTGGTGGCACTGGGACCCACAGAGCACCCAGCTTCCAGGCCCATGATCTCTTTAGTTTCTGGGGGCTCCCCCTCCCTAGCAACCCCCCTTTGCTGATGGTGCTTTCACTTTCTCATCTTCCATCCAACATCTGTGCCTCACCCCCATTTTCTACCCGGTCTCTTACCAAGTCCCCCTCCGTCCCCTCTACCTGGGACATGCACTGGGATCTCTGAAGAGGCTCTGGGAGTTCATGAACACACCTAAAATTTAAATAAAACCATTAAAATAGGTCTGGGCATTGTTCTGGGGAGATTATACATATTTTCATCAGCTTCACAAAGGATTCTGTGACCCCTCTCTCCCTAAATAGTGAAAGCTACTGACAGTCACCCAAGATTGATATCTGCTTCTAGAGAGCCCTTCTTCCATTCAGAATTCTAGTCCCAAATTTCTAGCTACTCACCGTTTTGCCTGGATGCTACAGGACAGTCCCTCATAATCAAAGTCATCTTCCCAGGAGTCTCCCCACTCTCAGGTAAGATTCCTAAGTACGCTACCTCTCTGAGATGAGCTGGGTGATTTCAGAAAGTTCCTGGCCAGGTGCAGACAGCCCCTGTGAGAGGATCAGCATCTAAAACCTCTCGGTGGCCAGGAAGTCACAGCCCGTGCTGGCCACTCTGAGCACTCAGCCCGGAGCAAGGTCTGGGGCTTGGGACCCAGAGCAGAAGGGGTTGGGATGTCTGGGGGAAATGACAAAGCTGCTGGCCACCAAAGCAGCTCCATCCAAGAGGCCAGAGTGTGGGCCCCATGCAGCTGCCTCAGAAGCTGGTGGGCCCAGCGATACCTTACCCTGAGGCCCTCCCTCTCCCCATCCTACAGATGAAGACACTGAGGCCAAGACTTTGAACCTCAGACTCCTGACTCATCATCCACTGCTCTTTCCCATGACCCATACTCTGAGATCCAGGGGGCCCTAATTTGGGGTCCACACATGGGCTTCAGGGTAGAAGGATCTGTGGAAAATAATATGCAGCAATCTGAGTTGGAGTAAGTGTGCACTTTTTTCTGGGGAGAGTGGCTGTGGCTCATTGGGGAGTCTCCGAGAAATCTAGAAAAAGTTCTAAATTTCCAAAATGGCTAAAAAGCTGAAGTCAGATTTATTCAGAAACAAAAGGAATATCCTGTTTCCATAAGACCCATTTTCGCATCCTTTAAACAAATCCCTTCACCTTTTGGGGCCTTACTTTACCCATCTGTGAAATCAACAGCTGATCCATCATTTTTAAGTCCCGTCTATTTCTTTCTAAGCAGTCACATCCTTTTTTACAACAAATAACAAAGCACAGCTATTCAGATCCCCAAAAGGCAAATAGATCAGAGGAAATAGCAGCTGGAGGCTCAGGACCCACTTTGCTTGTTTTTTTCCTTTTTCTCCCCAGCTCACTGCAGCAGCTGTGCCAGCACTCCACAAACTGCAACCTCTTAGAGCTGGAAAATCCTAGGACCTGTTACTGAAACAGCACAGCTCCTCCCCTCCCACCCCTGGGGCAGCTGCCCACTCCCGGACTCCAGAAGATCCTGCAGGGACGCTGTGTCTCTGAGTTGTCCTGCACCCCACAGGCCTGCCCGGCGCCAACCCAGCAGAAGTCTTGTGGGGGACACAGAAGGTCTGGGAACCGGAAGATTCTGTTTGCTGCAGGAAACACTGAACCAACAGAAGTCCCAACATATTCCTTGTTTGGGCTGTGCATGGGTGTTTTTGAATGGGTTACAAAAAAGAAAATAGAAAAATATTCACAGAGCTTGGAGACAGGATCAGAACAGGCCGAGCAGGGGAGGTGCTGAAGGGTTGCTTTCTCCCGAGCTTCAGAAGGCCTCCTGGCCCTGCTGCCTCTACCAGCAGAGCCCAGAGGCTTTCAGAGGCTAGAGAGAGGCTCCAAGGGGTGAGAGTGAGAGAGCCCAGCACTGGACTGGAAAGAGCCTGCAGTGCCTAATGCCCATGTATGACCTCAGCCAAGGCCCTGGCCTCTCTAGGCCTTTGTTCCCCACCTGTAAGACAAGGGAGTACTCCTCACCCAGGCATTCTGAGTGGGACCAGTGGTATTCTGACCCCTAAACTATTTCCCACTCTGTGCTTGCAGCAAAGCGTCTCACTGGGTGAAGACAGAGACACAGGGCAGGAGGGAGATGGCAGCACGGGAGTGAGGCGAGGGCTGTGAATGTGCATCTCTCTGCTACCAAAGAGCTGGCTGTCTCCTGAGCTGGTGTCCGTCTTGGGGACGGAAGAGCAGTTTATACCATCAAAAAGTTCTTCTTTATGTTGAGCTTAAATCCACTCCCATGTATTCTACACATTTGGCCTGTCTGCTCTCTGGTCTGAGGCCCCAGGACAGCCCTGCAGAGGTGAGGGGCAGGACACACATCCCAAGAGGTCTCTTCTTCCTACTAAAGTCCCACAGCTCCTCAGCTCTCTCTCACTTGATTTGGCTCCCAGACCTTCACCACCTTGCCTGGCTTCCATCTCCTAGACTATCTAGAGGTTTTTAATTTTCCTTCTAGACCTCAGGCATCCAAAAGCAAGGAGCAGGTGGGGTAGGCCTAAGAAGAGTGGGACTCCCAGTCCCCCAGGGCTGACATGCTTCATCAAAATACACTCCTCAGAGCCTTTGCCTGTGCTGTTCCCACTCTGAGGAACACCCTTCCACCCTCTTCCCTCTGATAAGCTCTTATACATCCTCCAGCTTCCCAGTGTCACCTCCTCAGAGAGGCCTTCCCTGATACTGCCCTCATTCCCACTAGTTGACAGTTCTCTGCAGCTCATAATCCATGTTTGTGTTCACAGCCCTTATCTCATTGCATTTTAAAAATAATTTCTGAAATGATTTAATTAATGTCTGCTCCCCACTAGATGGTGAGCACCACAGGGGCAGAGACTGTGTAAGTCTCACATGTGGTATCTGCTGGGCTCAGCCTGCAGCAGGGAGCAGAGTACGTGCTCAGGAAATACTTGTTGAATGGATGCAAGAGTCACAGACATGTTCCTCCTTTTACATGACCCAGGACACCAAGTCCTTGAACCTTCTCCAGCACAGAAAATCCCACTATCCTCATAGCTCCATCTGATGCTTTAGCAGGCAGCCAGGCCCCTTGGGGAACTAGAGTGAATGGGCTGGGCTGCAGCAGGTTGGGACATGCTTGAGGGGCTGCCCTGGGCTGCCTGGGGTGGGAGACTTCCCAAGGAGAATGTGCCATGAGCAGCATGCATGCAAGGGAGGTGGCCTGTGGCAAGGGGACCTGCACACCGAGAGGGCAGGGGAGAGACAGAGACACAGAGAAAGGAGGAAGGGGGAGGGCCGAGAGAGATGGAGAGAGAAACAGAGATTGAGAGAGAGCAGGCCCAGAAGCCCAGCCAGCATCGTCTTGCTCTCCCTGCACAGGAGGTAGACTTGCTCTCCATGTCCTGTTAGAGCTGGCGTGTGTGAGATTGTCCACATGCCCGTGAGCATGTGTGTGTGTGAGTGTGTGTATACACGCACCAGCAACAGGCTGCAGGCACTGCCTTCCAAGGCTCTGCCCTCACCCACCAAAAAGGCTGGGGCGCCAACTGCAGGGGTGCTGGCAACAGTGTCATTGTGTGCTTGTGCGGGGAGGCAGGCGGGCAGGGGGAGGCTCAGTAGTGTCGTGCGCCTCAGCCTGTGTGGGGGCAGAGGCGCAGGGGTGGAGGGCTGCGGCATGCACCAGAACATGTGCGGACCTGCCGCTCTGATGCCACGGTGGGGAGGAAAGGCTGTCCCCTCCCATCCCCACTACCTCCTCACTGAGGACCTGCCCCACAGCTCCCTGTCCTTGGCCTCTGGGCCCACACCTGGCTTTGCCACCATTCTTCCCTGTGGCCTTGGGCAAACTGTTTCTCTCCGGGTGTAGGCTCTGCCATCTATGCTATGAATGGACCGTGTTTATGGTCTTTCCACTTTCGATATTCTGTGAGTCTGGAATTTCCCATGGGTGCCTTTCACAGAGGGAGGCTAAAGAAGGTAGCATCCTAATGGGACATTTCAGCATCTGATCCCCATGTTACAGATGGTAAAGCTGAGGTACACAAAGGCCCAGGGATCCACCCAGGTGGCCCAGTAGAGGCAGACTTATGATTGGAAAATAAGGGACAGCCCAGAGTTCCCTCACCCACAAGGCCACGGGCCTTCTTCCCTGTGTTCCCCAGATGCAGCAGCAGGAGTGGCCCTTCTCATCAACCTTCTCCCCGCATGCAGGTGCTAGAGAACCGCACACAGGTCTACAGGCTGCCTCCAGTCCCCCGGCTGGCCGTTCTCCCTCCTCCAGCCTCAGTATGCTCATCTGCAGGATGGACGAGTAAGCCCTCTGCCCCCTGAGAGATGAGCTAACAGATGGAGAAGTGCTTCACCGGCCCCAATTGCTGAGAATGTGAGAGGTAATGTGAGAGAGAATGTGCAGAGTAAAAGCTAATCCCCATCTTTGGATGGTGAGCAGAAGCCCAGGAGTTCTCCCTCTCCAATATTACACCACCGACCCTCTTTGCAGCTTGGCCAAGGGAGGGCAGGATTGCTAAACACATTTTTGCAGGAATTAGAGCTCCTGTCCGAAGGGGAACCTAAGCACCCAGGCCCCTGGGCCTCTCAATGCAGGGAGCTGCCTCTGGGCCCCAGTGTTCCCCATGGACCAGCCCAGCCCAAGCCTGGTTCATGATACAAAGCCGCAAAAGGGGGCCGGAGCTCCAGAGCCAGCTCTCTCTGCCCCACTGCCAACCTTGCTGGCCCCTGAACCCCTCCCCTGCCCCAGCACCGCCCCTGAGTCAGTTCCAGATCCCTGTTTCTAGAGGGAAAATCGGGGGTTGCGCTCCCTCTCCAGTCTCTCCCCTTCCCTCTCCCTCGCCCTCTCTCGGGTAAGATCTCCTTCGGAACCTCTCTCTCTGAACAGCCTGGTGATTACACAGGCCGCAGGCAAAATTCTCTGCCTCCTTAAGTCTCTCGGAAGTAGGCCCCAAAGCCCAGAGAATGTCAAAGACTGGAGGTGATGCCCTTCTCCACCTCTGGGAGCACAACCCTTTCCCCAGCCCTGGTCTGAGAAGGCCTGGCCTGCCTGGAATGCTGGCCCAACTGCCCAGGCCCACCCCGCCCCTGGAGCAGGGCTGCGGGCTGCCTCTGGACAAGCTTCTGTGCTCCTAGGGTCTGCGCTTTCATTTCTCTCATCCTCTGGGATGAAGGATTGGGGTCAAGGGAGGTGGCTAGTCTCCAGGTTCCAAGAGACAGTTCCACCTCAACCCTCTAGGGGACCTGGAACCAAGTTCCTGGCTTCTCTGAATCATGTGCTGCACTGGGGCTTTGTCCAGGGGCATTAGGAGGTCCTGGGAGCCCCTGCCCGGGCCCTGACTGCAGCTCACATCCCAAAGCTGGCTGTCTACTAGGCAGGAGAGAGGCATCTTCTCTCACATCCAAAGGCAGCCCTACCCTGGGCCCCTCAAAGGTCTGCAGTCACAAGTCAGGCCTCACTGGACAGGACATGAGGAAGCCCTTGAGAGGCAAGTGCCCCTGTCTCTAGCTGGGCAGCCCAGGAGAGAACACTTCAGCCCTGAAGAAGGAGGTCAAAGGCTGCCATGTGCCCTTGTAGGGCTGACCCAGCTGCCTGTGCCAGTGATATGAAAGGGGCTCCTGGGACAGCAGCTCAGCTTCCAGGTGGTGGCTGCAGTGTCCCCGCTGGCTGGGTAGGTCATTGTTTGCAATGATGGGCCCTGCAGCGACCTTTATTGCTTCTTCTGATGGAAGAGGAACTATTGCCTCAAGCTGGACAAACTCCAGACAACAGGTGGGCATGTGGTAGGCCCTAGTCCACTGCTTCAGCCTGCCCAGACTGCGGGCAGTGGTGATCCCAGCAGGGATCCTTTATTGAAGGCCCACTGTGTGCCAGTCTTGTCACTACATCCTCACACACACCATCTCGTTTCATCCTCATACCCGCTGTTTATCCCCAGGTTACGGGAGGAGGGCAGAGGAGTCATAGCCAGCCCGGCATCAGAGCTGTGAGTGGGGAGGGCCAGAGCCTATGTTCTGTGCCCGCTGCTACTGCTCCCCGCCCCCCTGGGCACTTGGGCTGAAGCCGCCATGCAGAGTAGGCCTGCCTCCTCAGTGATGTGCCCTGGCCTTTTTAACCCAGGTATCAGAGGTGCGGAGCCTCGTCTCCTTTCCAGCACAAGCATCCCTAACCTTAGGCCCAGCCACAGCCTTCCTGGTGTCCTAACATTGCATGCAACATTTTGTAGGTCTGTGCATTTTCTGGGAATGTCGATTTAGACTTTTGTCAGATTCCTGCAGGAATATGTAACCTAAAAAAGGTTAAGAGCAATGGTTCTGGAAGAAAGAGGCCTAAACTTGATTAGACAAAGCCTGGCCATGCCTGCCATCCTCAGTGTTGCTTCTATAGCCATGCCAGCCATGTTCCTTGAAATCCTGCCTTTGCCCCAGTCCCTCCACGTGCCCTGGCAGGCAGTGGGGCTGAGAAGGCTCATAAAGGCTCTCTCTGCCAAGTCAGCCCCTCAGCACCCAGTCTTCATGGTATCCATCTCCTCTTGGGGCAAAATACCACTTTTATTTTCATTCTGAGTGCCTGAGTCACATCTCAACTCCATTTCACTGCACTCTGTGACGCAGTCCTCCCAGAGCCAAGCCTGAAAGGCAGCTCCCAGCTGATCAGAGAATCCTTGGGTTCCAGTACCCACTCGAGCCCAGCTGACAAAGGGTCTCTGCACAAGTGTGGCAGACAGCCTCAGTCCTCCAGAGCAGCCCTAAACATTTTGTTCCTGCTGCTCACCCCCAAAAAACACACTCAGCAAGACAGGAAGTCTGTAGGAGAGAGTGAGCACACATCTGCAGATGGGTATGTGTCTGTACAAGGGAGCTGGTGTGTGCCTGGTGTGTGAGTGTGTATGTGTGTGTGTGTGCAGGCAGTCTACTTGTACACAGCCACAGGCCCAACTCCCACACATATGCAGACACCAGCATGAGCTCACACATGTCTACAACACCCACACTCCTACCGAGCCTGTGGACTCAGACCTCACACGCACACTCATACACCTTCCCGTATGCATGCCCCCTAGTCCTCACATGGATGAACATGCCCAGACCTTATAGGGACACCACTGTGCCCAAGTCCCACAGTGCATCCTTACACACATATATATATATATTTGCACATGCCCAGACCTCATACACTTTTGCCCAATGATGTGCATACAGCTCTGACCTGCCATACATGTGCACCCACAGTGATGCATGTTCACACCTCCACTCTCATGCAAATCAGCCACAGGTGCCCCTTGTGCCAGTTGCAGACATACCCCCTTGCAGTGCACATTTGCATTTTCAGGCCTTATGCAGGAATTACACACCAGCACCTCCTCCTGGTGCCACACATGAACACTTGCATACCCTTTCAGTATACCCTGGAGTCAGTCCTCACACAACACACACCTAAATGCACACTGTGCAAACATCCAGACCTCACACCAGCACACACCTACTTACAGAGCCCCTCTCCCGTATGCTCCTGCTGCAACAGCAGGGACCATCCAGGGCACTGGAGCTGCTCTGCCCACGGGGCAATCTCTATCTCCAAACGGTACCCTTACCATGGGTCCATCCCTGGATCTTCCACAAATCTAGCTGGGGACAGTCAAGAATGTTTCCCTGACACTCCAAGCCCACTGGGCTATCCCAAGGGGCTCTCCTCTCCCCAATCCTCCCACCCCTCTCTCCACACCAGTGACCAGAGGCAGAAAATGAGCCTTGGGGCGGGACAACTTTGCTAAGGGATCAGAGCTGGTGCGCCCTCAAGCCACTAATCCCTGCAGCAGCAGTGCCCCACAACTTGCCTGATTGCCTCCTCTGCCCAGCAGCCAGGAAGGCTCACCAGCCATCAGCACTAACCCCTGCTGTACTGATGCCCCAACTCCTAGAGGAGCGAGGAGGGGGATTGCTTACAGGGAGAAGTTGGCCCCTTTGCACGGTCACTGCAGGTGGTTAAAGTCAGAAAAGGCTACCTGAGAGGCAGTGAGCTCTCTGTCACCAGCAGTATCCAAGTTGAGGCCAGATGGCCCCCTCAAGAGAAACTCAACAGGGGATTGCAGCCTTGGCCTCAGCTGACTGGGAAAATCCCTTTTTAAGCATAAGTTTCTATGAAGCTGTGTGTGCCTGGGTCATGTACACTTATGTGTGTGTGTGCATGCACCGGTGTGCATCATCTACCCTTCCCCTCCACACACACTCGCCCTGCTGACCTTGGCATATCTGTGTACCCACAAACATGCCCATACCCGGCTCTGGGCACTCTGCAGATGCAGGCGCCCTCGAACACATGCAGCCTTCCTCCCTGTGTGTGCACCGGGGGCGCTGCTGGTACAAATACCCCGCCTGTGACACCAACCCCCTGTGCCCTCCAGGACTCTGAGGTGCAACTTACTTTCCCAGTTCCTCGAAGAGCTGGTACTCTTCTGTGAAGCGGGTGCAAGTGATGGTGGCCATCCTGGCACTGGGTGGGCAGGCAAGGCTATGGGCTGGAGGACAGGACTGGGGCACTGCTGCTCTGCTCCTGGAACTGGGGCCACTCGCCTGCCCGTGCTGCTGAGTGCAAACCAAGAACCGGCTTGACTGATGAGCCCGGGGCTTCTGAGCAGGGCACTGTAGCTGCTCACAGCCTCGCGAGCCTTCGTCAGCATCCAGGTCCCCATGGCAACCACCTCCAAAACGCCCTGTTCCCGTTGCCCCGGTAACTGCCTCCCCAACACCTGCCTGCCTTCCACTGCAAAACCTGCTCCAGGACACCCGGCCCTACCGAACACAATACTGCAGGCATGTGTGGGCCTGGGGGCCAGTGGACCCAGCACCCCGGAGGTGAGGGACCGAGGGGGAGGAGAACAAACTTAGTCCACAAGAGATCTTCTTTCTTCCCACCTCCCCCACCTCCAACTGTGGGGCCCCTGTAGCAGACAGGATGGGATTAAGTGGGGCAAAAAATAACAGTTGCCATGGTAACGGCCAGTGGGTGCCACATTCCAGGATGGTCCCCAGGAAAGACAGAATGCAGTTACCCTGGCAACTTCATCTCCTCTGGAAAGACAGGTATTGCCCTGTTGCCCTGGCAACAACGGGATCTAAGGTTTACAGGGAAACATTGGCTAATTCATTGGGATCTCTCTCTCAGTGGATGACCATAGTCTCTGTAACTGTCTCTCTGCCCCTTCTGTATCCTGGGATTTTTCTCCACTGCCTCTTTATTTTGCCCTTGGTCCCTCTGCTCTTTGCCACCTTGTCCATCGCATTGACATTCCAGCTTGGGGAGAAGTGCAGAGGAGACACCAGGATTCTGGAGAGAACAGCCTGGCTGCGGCTCACCCCCAGCCCTCACAGCTATGACAGCTGGTTTGTTCCTGAAACCCCTTCTGCAACCTCCCCCAACCCCCATTCTCCCAGAGGGACCATGGAAATCTGGTCCCCTGGGGCTCATGTCCCAGTTTCTGCTTGTGCTTCAAGTCAAGGTGAAAGAGGCAAAGGCAGCAGTAGGAAGGGAAGGGCCATGGACCTGTCCTGAAATCCTCATTCCCAAATTGTGGGCACTTTTCCTACCTACTTCAACCCTTCAGGGCAGCAGCCATATCTATGGCCCCAATATCTCAGCCTAATACCTGCGTGGTTAAGAAGGAAAAGGACTGGAGTTTAAGGGGCTGAGTTCAATGCCAGCTCTAACATGTATTAGCTGTGTGACCCTGGGAAAGTCACTGCCACTCTCTGAGCCTCCAGCTCCTTTTCTATAAAACAGAACAGAGTTGCCACTGCAGAGGAAGACTGTGAAGAGGGAGTAGGCTAAGGACTGCAGAGGCCTTTGGGAAGTATGTGAACATTAGGCCTCTTTTTAGTTTCCAGAAGAGGAAAAGGAAGGTCCTAAGTGGGACTGTGCCACCCCCATCACTCCAACCTGGACTTAGAATATCATACCCTCCCCCCGCCCAAGCTCATTTCAAAGCACACCAGGCTGAGGTCTCAAGCCAGCACTTGCCTACAATGAGCGCAGGTCAGATAAAAGGATCCAGGATCCAAACGCTCTGGGTTCCTAGTCCACGAATTCTGAACCCCCAGATCGCCTTAGTGGTCACCTCAACATGCCAGACACATTGTCTGCGTGTTGGTAATCCCCAACCCCCACAGTCCCCTGACTTGCTGCCCTAGGTCCAGGGACCCTGGAGACATCTGCATACTTCCCCCCAACTCTGCCCCTCTCCCTGGAAATCACAGGTGGGAGAGAATAATGGGGTTGGCTCTCTGATGCAGCCACTTCTTCCCAGGAGAGAAATAGGAGGGAGGCAGAGGGGAAGGAGGGGAGGGGAGAAAGGGGGAGGGGTAATGGCTTAGCCACTAATTGCACCATTACCACCTTCAGAAAAGGGAAAAACTACTCAGTTTTGTTTCTGCGCACAATATGCTTCCCGTTTCTGCCGCCAACGTTGCAATTCAGAGGGAGAGAACAGAGGCCTTTGCTCGGGGGCTGCACAGCCAGCGAGCAGCAGGCAGGGGTATGGAACACCAGAACACTGTTAGAGTCTTGAGGCTTATGGGGGGAAAAGGGGGAAGGGCGGCGGTGCTACCTCCTTGCCCCAGACCCTCCAGCCTGTCTCCCAGGAGGGGATGGCTTCCACACATCAAAGTGCTGGAACAGCCCATAGCAACCAGGGAGGCCCTCTCGGCCATTGCCCAGGGCAGAGGGGAGTCTGAAGTGGTCAGAGAGACTGTGTGATTTTGGATGAGTGTACTCACTTTTCTGTGCATCAGTTTCTTCATCTGCAAAATAGAGTTGATAATATTCCCTACCTCCAGGGCTGTATTAAGGATTAAGTGAGATGGTCACAGTGGCCAGAACACTGTAAATACCCACTAGATGGGAAATTATTATTATTAAGAGACTCCAAAGTCCCTCCCTCTTCACACGGCTCCTTCTGACTCATGCAAGCACACACCACCATATTCAACTCTCAGCACTTTTGGGGGGCCATTCTCTGAGTCCCCACTGGAGTTGAGCTCACAGTTTGAACATCACCTTTGTCCAGATCTGGTTTGCAGCAATTCCTGGAGAACAAAGGCCTGGGGCTAGAGCGAGAGGGGTCATGAGGCCTCCCGCTCATCAGGTGCCAATGGCAGGCTGCTTTAGAAATAAACAAAACAAAATGCACATGTGCCCTCAGGCAGTATTAATAAAAATCTAATATTCTAAACCAGAGGGGTAATAGTTCTGCTCGGCCTTCCTGCTCGGCCTAGAGCTGGTGTGACTGCCCCGTCCTCTAGCACCCCCTCCACTGGTGCTGCGGCTTGGTCAGGAGAGAGCAGAGCACGTGGCCAGGGTGCCCCCACAGGGTCGCAGGGGAAATGCGGTCAGCTCTGCCTACCCCTCCCTTCTCCAGGCTCTCTCTCCGACTCCCGTTTCTGCCTCCCCTCTTTCTCTTCCTTGCCTTGCCCCATCCTCTTCTCCCCGCCCTCGAGCCCCTTCTTCTCAGGGCTCCCTATCTGCCAGGGTCTTTCCCTCTCCTTGCCTGTTTCGGCCTCTCCTCCTTTCTGTCTCTCAGTCCTCATCACCCTTCTCTCCCTCCCCGTGGTGGCCTGGCCCCTGTGTGCATAGTACTGGGGGCCAGGCAGGACTCAGGCCGCAGGACCTTGATGGCCAGCTGACTGGAGAGCAGGAAGCGGGAGGAAGTGGATGGGTAAGAGGAAAAGGTCTCCTTGGCAACTCTGTCTTACCCACTACACAGATGCCTCTGAACCTTCAAGAGCCTAGCGCAGGGGTGTGGGCTCTGTGCGCCCACCTATCCTGACTGTAACTGCTGCCCTGCTGAAGAGGCATGACCACTAATTCGATGCCTCCCCTGTGCCCACAAGGCTGGCAGCTGTGCCTGCTGATGGCGGGCGGTGAAGAGCCAGTCCTGTGTCCATGGTGCTGAGAGAATGAGCTAATGATTGCATCAGGGGGCTGTTCCCACCAGGCTCCCCACTCTCCAGAGCCACGGCAAGCATGCGAGCCAGCACGTGTGTCCCCATCTGCAATATGCACGTGGTGCTCAAAAGCAGGCCTGTGCACCACAGGCCAATGGCCAGGGTAGGGGCCCGGGAGGTCACTGAGCACAGCCCTGGCATGCTGGGATAGGGGATGTGAACATGAACACAGGCATGCCCATGTGGGTAGGGAGGGACAAAAGGTGACCACAGCCAAGTTCCCGGGCCATGGCGGTGGTGGGAGAGTGACCAGAGCCCCAGTAGCATGTGACGGCTGACTCAAACCCCACATTCCTTAGCCCACACGCATGCTCATATTCACATGCCTGAGTGCCTCAGGGTCCTCTCAAAGGTTCCCCGCCAGGCCTGTCCCACTAAGGGCAGTGAGCAGGGGGGCAGAATCAGTGGAGAGTGGGCCCAGAGAGAACTGACCCTGCAGAGGGGCTGGGCTGGGGGAGCTTCAGTTAGTTAGCTGCAGTGAGTAATGCCAGACTTGACTGGGAAGGGAGAGAAGTCAGGGGTCAGGGAGCAGCACATTCCCTGGAGGTGCCCACACAAGAGGCACTCCTTGCAGGGGAGAGGGCAGCAGGGAGCCAACGGGCAGAAGACAGTGGCCGCTGAGCACGTCTGCACAGCCTGCAGTCAGAGGACCCAGTTCAAGTCCTGCCGTCGGCTGAGAGTGCTCATGGCAGGTCTCTTTCCCACTGGGGTCTCCGCTTCCTCCTGAGAAATACGGGGACAAGATGTTTCTTCACTGACTCCAAGGACAGAGAAGTAGTTGTTCCCACTTTAGAGCCAGGCCCTGTACTAAGTACTTCACATACTGCACCATTTATACCTCACAACAATGTCCACGAGAGATACAAATCTTGGCTCATTTTGTGGAGCTGTAACGTGACTGACCATCCGGGGTCTGTGTGAACTTCAGCACCCCTGCCCTGTGTTCTCTGGCTTCCACTAGGGCTGCAAGGAACCTGAGGGAGCTCGTGCACTCTTCAGATGGGTGACTGAGGCCAAGAGAAAGGCCGCTACCTTCCCTCAGTCCCACGTCAGGAGAGGCTGAGTCAGGACCGTCAGGAACTCCTGACCCCCAGAACAGCACCTGTGCCCTGACCCTGCTTGGCCCTCCCTCTTCCTGACACCGCACAGCTGCTTACCTAGGTCTCAAGGTGGCCGCCAAGTGAGAGGAAGAAATGGCACCAAGACCAAGGACAGGACTCAGAGCCCTGCCCCTCTCGCCAGGTCTGGGGCTCTCTCTTGGCTCCTGGAAGGCTGGGTATCCCTCCCAGGACTCCAGAGGCCAGCCCACTCGGTCATGGCCACCCCTGGCTTTACCCTTCTGGCTGGCAGATCTGTTGCCATCTGATCCTGCCAAAGGTAAAACAGGGGGCCTGTTTGGCATCTGGGCTCCACATCCCCAGAGCTGTGACCTGACAGGCTAGAGCTGCTCCTGGTCAGCTCTCCTTCCCGGCCTTCTCCACCACAGGTGGTACAAGCATCTGCCTGGCCAAGCCAGTCAGGGGCCTCTCACAGAATCCCGATCCAGCTCCCTGGCTGGGGACACAAGAGGCCGGAGGGGGGGCAGGAGCTGTGCTGATTGCAGGGCAGAATGCCAGCCACAGCAAGCAGGCTGAGCATCTCATCACAATGCCCGAGTCCTGACTGCTCCTTCTACTTGAGACCCTCCACCAACCTCAGACCCAGATCCGCTGCCAGTGCCCTGGTCAGGCAGGCTTGGGGACTGCTGGGCAATGGGCCAGACCATAGGCTGAAGCTCAACTGAGGATCCTGGGCTATTTCCTGGGCTCTGAGTTAGGGAGCTGAGGCAGGTTTGGAATTAGATGAATTCCAAAGGAGTGGAATTTCAAAGGAGATACCTCCTTCTCAGGGCACCAGGAGTAATTGCAAGCTCCCAGCCCCCATCCCTAGCTGGACTTTCAATGCTTGGGGCCAGGTTGGCCACAGAGGATAGGCCTTGGTACCGAGAGAGCAGAAAGGGCTTTTTATGGTTCTTCACTGTGTCCCCAAAAGGCAGGGACCCAGGCAGAGAAGCAGAGCTGGAGCTGGAGGCTGGGCCAACTTGGGCAGGACCGACTCAGCAGTCACAGGAGAGGCCCCCACTCAACTGGTGCATGCCTGGGGCCTCAGAGGAACCCTGGCTCCATGCCACTCCAGAAGGGCCCAGCCCACACAGCTGAGACAAGCACCTGGCAGAGCTGGAGTACCCTGGGTAATGGGCAGACTGTGGACAGCCCATTCCTGAGGTATGCTGGGTCCAGGACACCATCCCACTGAGTGACTTCTTCAGATCTCCCTCCTGAGCAGGCAGAAGTGCTGCGGGTGGCTAAAATCCAGAGGTCCCAGCGAGTCCTAGCCCCTACCCACCACAGGATGGGCACCAACCCTCTGGAGACAGGGAACACTTCCAGCTGGGGGGCAGCCATGAGAGCTAAAGAGCAGGGATGGAAGGAGGGGGCCCAGGACATGGATGACCACCTCTGCTCTGCAGCCCCAGGCCAGACCCTTGCTCCTGAGTTTAGCCACCTCTGCAGTGGTGATGCAGCTCTGTAACCAGTATCTGAACCCCCCTCCACTGCACCGCACCCACCCCACCCCACCCCACCCCACCCAATCTGCTCATCCACAAGCTGACGAGTCCTAACAGGCCTCCTTTGCCAGGGACAAAAATAACTATTTTCAAAATTCACAGCAGGGCTTTCGCCTACACACGCTGCGCCGACTGGAACCTGAAGAGAGATTGCAGAACGCAGTGTGCGGATAGAGGCACGCTATGCAGCAAGCAGGCTTTGCAACCCCCATGCCCCTCCTTCCCACCACTCATCCATGCCCCCAAACACACACACACACACACACACAGGGCTGCCCAGAACGGCCAAGCGGAAGGATTCTTAGATCATCAATTGTACACAGGGGACACTGAGGCCCAGAGAGGGTCCAGGACTTGTCGAGGTCACACAGTGCAGGTGTGGCAGGACTGAACCAGAGCCCAGACCCTCTGCCTCCTGACCACACTGCACACCCCTACTCCCACTCACTCAGCCGACGGGGAGCTCACACCTGTCCCCAGGACACATGTGCACATGCCCACACGTGCTCACAGGCAGCACCGCAGCCTTTCCTTTCATGCTGCAGCATTTTAATCAAGTTCACGGGCTCCTCCACAGCCATTACCTTGGGCAGGCCTCTCCAGCACTGTGAGGTAGGCAGAACCAGGGCTAGTATCCCCGTTTGCTAGGAGGGGAAACTGAGGCCCACAGGGGAAGGACTGGGCGCAAGGTCAAAGCAGAGTCCACATGTCCTGGTTGTTGGTTCTGGGGCTTTTTTCACAGCTGCTTCCCACCCTCAATCTTGCAGCAGGTTAATGGTCAGGCCAATTCCTTCTGGGTGCTGGGGGCAGAAAGAGAGCTCTCCACCACAGTGCCTACCACCAGTCTGGCCCCAGGATTAGCCCAGGCCATGTGAAGACCCAGGAAGGTCAACCCCCCAATCCCTGAACCTCTACTCCCACCCTCAGCACTCGGGAGATCCCTTCAGAGAGTGGCAAGATTGCCCTTCCTCAGGTGTCCAGGCCTGGAGTTGCCTCTGTGTGGCCCCTCATCCACGCAGATTACAGAGGCCCAGGGTCCAAGGGCAAGGCTTTAAATGAGCTGGAAGGTGGTGAGGACAGCAAGAACTCCACCATGGCCCCAGGCACCAGGTCCAAACCACAGAACCACAGAGTCCTTCCAGCTCATTTTACAGATGAGGAAACTGAGGCCCAGAGAGCTCATGTAGGTCACTTGAGGTCACAGAGCAAGTCAATGGAAAGGCAGGACTAGGACCCAGACATCCCAGTCTAGTTTGCTCTCTCCACACCCATAAACCAGACTCCTCACCCTTTGAATGAAGGGTTCTACACCCTCCATTTCCCTGCAAGTGGGGACCTGACCTCAGGTCCCTCCCTGGGAAGCAACAGGGCCAGGGTTGAATGGCAAAGTACATCTAGGGGGACAGAGATCCTCACTCCCACCCCATCAGATCCGGTGGGACATCAGCCTGGTGTTGAGTTTACGGAAAAAGGATCGTAGCTTGCAAATCTTGCATTTTTTCTTGCGGAGCCCCTGGGAGAAGCTTCGAGCCCTGCCTGCCTCTTCCTCTTCTTCCTCATCAGTGGCCCAGGGCCCCCAAGCACCCCCATTAAAGTCGGGATGGGCCCGGGGATTCTCAGCAGGGTAGCGCACAGGGATGGCAGTGCGGTTATAGTCCACCAGGCGGGCCAGTAGGGCACGGACCACATCAGGCCGCCGGCCAGCTAGGTCCTCCCGTTCATAGGGGTCAGCACTGATGTTGAAGAGCCACACAGCCTGGCGGACACTGGCCATGCGTTCCAGGTTCCACCAGCTGCCCGGGAAAGCGGCCAGTGTCTGCGGTGGGATCCAATCACCATAGCCAGGGTCTCCTGTCAGCAGCTTCCACTCACCCACACGGATGGCAGCCTGCACAGCTGTGTTCCAGATGCCAAAGCCTCCCTCCAGAGAGCCATGCCGGGCATGGTTGTACAGTGGGTCAATATTGTGCAGGATCTCTGTGCGTGGTGAGGCCCGGCCTTCACTGATGGATGGCCACATGTCATAGCCATCTAGTCCATCAGCTGTCGAGGCAGTGCCGCCTGCCAGACTCACCAGGGTTGGGTACCAGTCTGTGATATGCACCAGAGCCCGGCTTGTCCGTCGCTTCCGCTTGAGCAGAGGGCTATGGACGAAGCCCAGGCCCCTCACACCACCTTCCCAGTAAGTGCCCTTGCGTCCTCGCAGAGGCCAGTTGCTGCCACCCGAGAAGGTCTGGCCACCATTGTCACTGGAGAAGATGATGACACTGTTGTTGTAGAAACCATAGTGTTTGAGAGCCCAGGTGATGTTGTGCACAGCCTCATCCATGCAGGTAACCATGGCTGCATACTTCCGCCGGGCCACGTTGCCCATAGTGCGGTAGCGGTACAAGTATTCACGAGGGGACTGCAGGGGCGTGTGCACTGCCTGAAAGGCCACATAGAGGAAGAGGGGCCGCCGGGGGCTATGGCTTGCTAGGATGTGGCTGACACGCTGGGCATACAGCATTGTGGAGTACTGCCCGCTGAGCCCCCAGGCCACACTCTCACCCTCATGCAGGTCAAAGCCGCACACCCCTGGGCCATCACAGTTGTCGTAGGTGTAATAGTCCACATTGCCTGTGAGCGAGCCCAGGAAGGTGTTGAAGCCCCGGCGGGTGGGTAGGCACTCCTTCCGGTAGAAGCCCAGGTGCCACTTGCCCACCATGTGTGTGGAGTAACCTGCCTCCTGCAGCTTCTGAGGCAGCGTCACCTGGTCCAGGGGCAAGCAGTTGGGCTGCCGAGGGCGGATGATGGAATGCTGAAGTCCTGTGTGGATCTGGTACCTGGTGGCCAGAGGGGAGGCCAGAGAAGGCACAGGTGAGCTATGAACCCCCAATACTCACCCTGCGGTGAGCTCTGGTCCCAGCACCAGCAGCAGACATAGTAACAGCAGCCAGTGGGTACTACTATCACATGTGCTAAGTATTTCAAATGCATTATTGCATTGAATCCTCAAAATCAACTGAAGCAGACATTATCATCTTACAGGTGAAGATACCAAGACTCAGAATGGCTAAACTACTTACCCAGGACCACACAACTAGGAAGCCAGGGAGTCAAGTGTTGAACCCAGATTAATCATGACAAGAAAATAATAATAGCTAACATCAAGCACTCACTGTGTGCTCAGGCACTTAGGAACTCTGAAGCCTCAAAAGGCTGCCTGGGATACAAATCCCAACTCTAGTTACTATTTGTGCAGATCACTGGGCAAGTGATTTAATTTATTGAGCCTTAGTTTCCTTATTTGGGAAATGGGACTAATAATGATATGCATGCACCCCTTAGGTTGTGGTGAGGATTCAGTGAGATAATTCATATAAAGCTGTTATTGTCATTATCTATCATTAGCTACTCCTACCATCTTTAATACTGTATGCCACCTATATTATTTTGCTTAATCCTCATTTGAAAAAAAACCTATAGGGAAGACTACTATTATGCCATTCTATGGATGACATAGAGGCTCCTAAAAGTGCTGCAAGAGGTCCAAGTACAGACAGCTGGCAAGCGGTGGAGCTGGGCTTTGAACCCAAGTCTACACAATTCATGCTCAGAATCTCTGTTATGCTGACTCTGCAGACCTGGTCAAGCTCATGGGCGATTCAATTTGATATGAGAAGCACCCTGGGTCCCTGAGTTGCACTCCCAGCCTCTCTTCACAGGGGCTGGGCACAGTGGAGCACTGGTTTGTAAAGTGGGTGGGCCAGCTCAGAGTTGCCAAAACTCATTTGCAAGTGAGTAACAGGAGAAACTCTGGCTCTCTCCAACTTCACCAAACATGACCGGATGCATAACAAACACTAACGGGAGTGATCAGCATCGGTCAGATGGAGCCAATGCCGGGGCTGGAGGGTAGACCCTGCCCAGCCACAGTCAGCTGACCTCGCAGATCAGATGCTGGAGCACTGCCCTGCTGCCTGCTCATTCCCCTGCTTAAATCAAGAATCACCTCTTGGGTGAGAAATGCTAACTTGTGCAAAACTCTCAGGAATGCAGATTCCTCCTCCTTCTTCTGGAGATTAGTCAATACTTGGTCTTCGCCACCACCACCGCCACCACCCACAACGCATATACCAACCCCTCTCCCTCTTTCTCCTGTTCTCTCTCTGTTCCTGGATCTAAACGCTGTGTGCCAAATCGAAGGGAAAAAAGGCACCTATTTGACTCCTCAGCTCCAGGAGCCCTGCCAGCCCCTCTCAGCCCCTCGCCTACAGACCCTGAAGTTGGGTACAGGCATGAGGTGGACCCTCCCTGCCTCCATGCCTCGGTTTTTCCCACCCAGGAAATGGAGAACTCCGGCTCTGGCCCCTGAGATCACAGTGGGGGCTTCTGGGTGGAGCTCGAGAGAAGGCACACCTTGGACCCTATCCAAGAAGGATCAGCATCAGCCTTGCCAAAGGGTTTCCTCCTATGCAGCCAGACTTTGCCTTCACACCCCCTACTCCTGTTTTCCTGCTCTTTTGATCCTGCAATCCTGCCACCTTGTCTGTGGACATCTCCTTACAGAGAGAATGTAGCATGTCTGCTTGGGGCTCCCAGCCAATTTTGGAGGATTTTTCAGATGAAAAAACAGAGGCTTGGAGAAATGAAGTGACCAGCCTAAGGCTACATAGGTCACGGCATCCTGTGCATCTTTCTCCTCCACTATGAATTCCTTGGTTTCCTCCCAATGTAGTCATCCAACAGTTTGGGGACCCTAATCCCTCCAGTGACATAGAGGCTGCCATTTACTGACTGCCAACTAGGTTACATGGAACTCTTTCTGTCTTTACCACTCTTTCAGGATAAAACTGTTCTTCACCCCATTTTATGGACAAGAAAACTGGGGCTTAGAGAAGTTAAATGATTTGCTTTGGGCTTCAGGGTCTGTAAGAACAAACGGGTGACCAAATGTCTTCTTCTGGTGTGGCGTGTTGAGTATCCTAGACACCAGAGGAAGAAGATCCCAAAGACAACCAACCCCGTTCAGTGTACAGGTGGTGACAAGGAGGTCCAGAGGGGGCAAAGGACTTACTAATGATCTCACAGCCAACTGGAGGAAGAACTGGCCCTGAGCGCTGGTTTCCCAGGTCCCTGAGCCGGTCATAAATGCAGAGGAAATCTAACCCCTGGGTTTATCCGGCGCCATGCCTACCTGCCGGTGAGAAGTTGGCTCCGTGAAGGTGTGCAGATGGGCTGGATATAGTAATTCTCCAACTTGACACCCTCGGCAGCCAGCCGGTCCAGCGTAGGGGTCTCGATATCTGAGCCATGGTAGCCCACGTCGTGATAGCCTTGGTCATCGGTAAGGATGAATATGATGTGAGGAGGCTGGGATGGAGCCACCGACGGCTGCTCGATGGCCTCCCCGGACCCGTCGGCCACCAGGGTCGGCTTCGCCCAGTCCCAGGACAGGTAGCCGAAGCTGAGCAGACTAACCAGCGAGAAGCCGGTGAGGGCGTGCATCGCCATGCCGGCCCACGCGTGCTGGCGTGCAGGGGGCTCCCCGGGCCTCCCCTCCTGGCGCGCCCACGGCGCGCGGTCCGCACGCCCGCTGGCCAGCCGGCCTGGCCGCTGCCAGCGCGCTCTGCACGCCCGGGGTCGGCCCCGCAGCTGGTCCGAGACTGGCTGCCGGACCTGCGCGGCCACAGCGGGGCGCTCTGGGGAGGTCAGGCCTGCGCAGAGCTGCCTCCCGCCGTCTGGGCGTCTACCCTGTGCTGCTCTCCCTCCCTCTTCCCCAGCTCACCCCTGCCGGCCTGAGACCCAGCGTGGAGGCTTCCAAAAAGTGCTCTCCACCACCCTCTGCCTCTTCCTTCTAGCCTTCGATTTCTCCCGCCTCCTAATTTCTCTCGCCTCTGCTTTTCCTTTCTCCTCCTCCTGACCCTCCAGCCCCCGGCCCGGCCTCTCGCCCCGCCCGGAGTCCTGAGAACAGTCGGGCTCCGTGCAGTAAGGTGGGCAGGACCCTAGCGGGGAAGTGCGGGGAGGTCCGGGTTGGGCGGGTCTTGGGGGACACCGCGGGAGAGAATGAGAAAAAGTTGTAACATCTGCCGGGGCCCAGCCCCAGGTGGAGGGGCGGGACGCCGAGCAGCGGCCCCGCCCTCGGGCGGGAAGCCCAGGCCCAGGCCCAGGCCCGCTCGGCCCTCTGGCTCCAGACCCTGCCCTGTCCGGGTCTGGGGAAAAGAGGGAGGGCGGCTTCTTGGAATTCGACGGAAGAGCTCCGGAATGGCCCGGTCAGACAGACATTCCTCGATCTTGGAGTCTAAGCATCTTTGAGTGCCAGCCCCAGAAGGGAGGCGCATTATTTTCTACTCCAACCGGGTCGTTCAACAGTTGCAAAGACTGAGGACCTGAGGTGGGCGGGAACTTGTCTACGTTACAGAGCAAGTTAGTGGCTTCTTGCCTGGGACTCGCCATGGCTGATAAGAGTGGCAATAGAGACAGCAGTGGAGACGGGACGACTTTGGGCCAGCACCAGGGGCTGGAAATCAGGAAACTAGGTTCTGGCCCTGACAGCTTCCTTCTTCCATCCCCTCCCCCTCCTCATTCTGCAATTCACAGCTAGAATCTAGACTCCAGAGGGCAGGGACTGTTGTATACAGCTTACATCCACAGGGTTCAGAAGCTCAGTCAGTATATGTTGCAAGAATGAATGAATGAATGGGCCTCCAGGGTCACCCAGGCCAACTCCCACCTAGGCAATCTCCATAGCAGGGAAGGCAGGCTGGCGGACTCCTGGACCTGGCAAGTATCCTGCAGGAGTAAGGCATGGGGCCCCCTATATTGCCAGAGGAAGGCAGGGGTTGCAGGGAGCCAGAGACCACAGAACTGGTGTCCAGCTGACTATTGTCTTGCAAGAATGTGGATCAGTGCTGCCAGGTTTTCTGATTTTCCAACAGCACCCTGATCCAGATTATTATGAGAAATAGTCCAATTGCTAAGTACTAGTAACTAATTTAAAACAAAATTTAACCACTGTGCGGGCCAAAATGAAACCTATCTGAAGCATATTTTAGGCCAGTAGGTACCTATTTGCAACTTCTGCTCTGCATCACGGTTTTCCAAATTTTTACAAAACCAGTTAGACTTCTTTAGGGCCAGGACTTTGAATGTTTAATATGCTGATCTTCAGGAGGGGATTGGTAAAGCTTTATTTCCTAACCCTTTTTTTGCTAGAGCTTCTCCAAGGGCCAGTGTCTAAGAAACTTTGGGAAACAAAGGCTGCCTGGGTGCATCTTCTCCCCTGGCATCTTTCCCCTGCCAGTATTCTGTCATGATCCCTTCCCTCTTCCTTAAAACCACTGTGTGTGGAGAAAGAAACCAGACCTCTAAAATAGCAGCCCTAGTGAATCCACATTTTGAAATGAGGGCTGTGTGGGGCTGGCCGCTCCTGTTTGCTCAAAGCCCCATATTTAGGGTGACCAGATTTATCAGAAGGGAAAACTGGGCCTGTTGTGCTGGCAGAAGAAATGTTGAGGACAGACGGGAAAAGCACAGTCTCCTGAGGGGAACGCTTCTAAAACGGTGCTTCTCCAGGCGTCAGCCTGAGGCTGCCTGGGGTCAGAGTGGGACAAGTCACAGGAGGTCAGATGGGCTTGAGTTTAGCATCCTTTGCATTGTCCCAGACCTCAGTCAGGAGAAACTGGGGAAATGGCACAAGGAGAAATGGCAAGGGCAAGTAGAGTGGGGATTCAGCTTGGAAATAAAAATAGGCCTGGAGAAGCAGGCTCACAGACTGCAGGTCTCTGTGGTGCTGTCACAGAGACAAGACAAGCAGAAATTCTGAGAGTCAAGGTCATTGGCTTTGACATCAAATTGCATGTGTTCACATCCTGCCACTGGTTTGGGGTCAGGCCTTAAACAAATTATTTTGCCTCCCTCAGCCTCAATCTCTTCACCTGTAAAATGGGACAATAATATAAATGAGATACAATACAGTATCTCAGCAATTATCTCTGTGTGTCAGTGCCCAGCCTATATAGGAAGTACTTAATGAATGTGAATAGCTATAATGATTGTCCTCTATAGTTCAGAGAGAAAAGACTAAGTCCCGTGGGTGAAAATTACTGGGAGACAGATTGCAGGCCAATTTAAGGGATTACTTTTATAGGGAATCTGTCAGCTGGCTTAAAAGAGTATGGCAGTGATGGGTGCATCATCATGTGCAGAGAAGTGGGTGAACCTCTCAGGCCCAACTCCTGCTCCCCAGCATTCATATTTAAGGGTCCCTCAGCAATCACCAAATCCCAAGGTGGCCTTAAAAGGTACCATTCCTGCTCTAATGTCCTAGGGAAGTAAACCTGATTCCCTACTCTTCTTTCAATGCCAGGTCTAGGCTGGACAGTTTAAAGTGGAATGGATAGTAGAATGATAGCTAGGGTTTCCAAAGGCTCAGGGATGACAGGGGAGTATAAACACAAAGAGTGATGTGCGTTCAGGTCATATTGCTTTCAACATGACCCTCTCATCTTCCCTGTATGTTCCCTACAGGTTGCCTACCTGCCTTCTTCCCTGGGACAATGTCCATCAGCCTTCTTCCCTTGAACAATGTCCATCAGCCTTACCTGCCCTCAGATAGACTCTCAAGGACTCCAAGTTCAGGCCCAAGAAGCAAGTCTCAGAGAAACAGAGGTTCCCTCTCCAGCTAAACTAGCCTTTGCAGTTTCTTTTCTTTCTTAAAGTAGAGTTTTATTTTTCTATGTTTCATATTCTGTGGAAAGGGATCTGAAAATATTCTTTAAGTGGTGGTTGAATGTCTCTTTTTATTTATTTCTTATTGAAGTATAGTTGCTATACAATATTATATTGATTTCAGCTGTACAACATAGTGATTTCACAATTATATACATTACAAATGCTTACCATGGTAAGTGTAATTACCATCTGTCACCACACAAAGATATGACTATATTATTGATTATATTCCCTATGCTGTACTTTTCATCCCCATGACTAGAATTTACAGTTTCTATTTCAGGACCTACCTTCTCCAAGATGACTGGCAGCAGGAATATCCACCCCACACAGGGAAGCTCTGTCCCCCATTCACATCTCCATAACCCCCAAAGGGCAGGTGCATTAAAACACTACAAGACAAAACTAACATCTGCATACAAAATGTAGATCAGATGTGGCAGGGATAAAGTATTGTTACTTCTTGGCAGAGATTTGCATTGATGAAATCAGACTTTAAACACCACTGAGCTCCTCATTACTGGAACTATGCAAGAAGGGGGTAAAGTGCCTATCTGTCCAGGAAGTAATAGGAGGGATTCCTTAACTAGAAGGGGGAGCAAAATTACAGGCCTTTGGAAGTTCTTTCCAAATTGAAAATGTTATGATCCCCTGAAAGCTTTTTAGGAAATGCAGAAATATACAAATGGCTTTTTGGCGACCTTGTCTCTCATTGCTCTGTGTGGGGTGTGTGTGTGTAGGTGTAGGGGTGTATATAATGTTTGGCCATCTTTGAACTAAAATTATCTTAGTACAGATATCATTTCCTTCTGACTTAATCGACCTTGGCAGAGATCTTATGCACCGATCGTGCATGCAGCTGTCTGCTGGAGGTCAACTTGTCTAGATCAAACCAAATCAATGACCTAAAGGAAAACCTAGGTGGCCTCTGAACAGTCAGAATAGCAAAGAGCTCAATCCCTGAGCTCAGAGGAGAGCTCCTCAGGCCTTTCTCACTCCAAGCCTTCTGACTCTTACTTCATACACAGTTCTTACAAGGCTAATGATTTTGTTTCCTAGCCTAAGGATATTGGAAGCAGTTCAGAGGGACTATATAAAAAGGGGGCTTGAGGTAATTGCCTACTTTATAGTAATACAGTTTCACAGTGAAAACATTAGGGAGAAATGAAAGAATAAACATAAAAATCAGATGATGAGTTCCAAAAGCCTGGGAGTTCGGAACCATTTGGTACAGGAGCAAAGAGCTATATCTACCTGAATAGACCCAGGGGCATCACCAAATCACAGCCCAGCACCGAAGGGAATGATGGGATTAAACTCTGTTCAGGCTCCTCTTTTTAAGAAAGCTGAGGAAGGCATTGGCTGCTTTACAAGGTTTCCATCCAAAATGGTTGCTATGACAAGGTCATGGTACAAGCTCGGCTACAGCTGTGGAATGCCCTCCCTGGAGATACAGGCTCAGGAGAGCAGTGGGTTCCATGGGGATGAAGATGCTGGAGGTCAGGTTCAGGGACCCAAGAGTGCACTCCCCAGTGGCACCTCCTAGGTCCCTCTGCAGCCCACAGACACCAGCTTATGTTCCCTGCACTTCAATCCCCACAAACTTCTGTAGCTTGAAAGAGTGAGTGGCACTTGGGAAAGAAACGCACTGAGTGCAGGCACAGAATTCCACTTCTGGTGCCTTTTCCAACATTTAGGCCATATCCTCCTAATGAGCAGCTTCTCTATTTGAAAAAGACCTCTGCCAGAGAAAATCCCACAGGTTCCCTTGGTCATCTCGTCTGGTGACCAGCGACTTCTAGTGACCACTGCTTTCACTCATACACTTTCAACTAATGCATCATTAATTATAATTAATTAATGATAAACAATAAGATTGGCAGTGTTTAGGAAAGCCATGCTGGCTGAATTATGGAGAATGTATTGCAAGGGTCCCATGTAAGGGTCTATGTAAAAAGTCCAGGTAGAGACACACCTGCCCAGATGAGTTGTTCTCCCAAGTGGCAACTGGAGCCCAGTTGTTGCTGCATATTATTTGGGGAGAATGGTTCTTAAAGGAAAAGCATTGTCCTTCTTGATACTGGGGCACCCCATCCCTGGCACTTCTGAGGGAGACATGCATCTCCCCTGACTCTTGCTTCTGGTCCTCTTGGTGGTCTCACTGAGTGCCCCATGTCTTAGGGTTAGGAGCCCCATACCCGACATCTGAGCCAGGAGTGGCAAGAGCCCAGGCACCGTAGTCTCTTGCCTTTAACCCTTCATGGGGCCCCAGCGCTGGGCATTTCAATGGCTCCTTTCTCTGGCGCTCAGTGAAACATTCTTCCAAGTAGATTATTGAAAGCAGAGCTCTGGGTACACAATGAGCGCTCTGTGCTCACAGCCGTTGCCCCATCTGTTCGGCCAGCCTGACTGCAGCCTCACCTCTCCGCACACTCCCCACCCTCCGCCCACCCAGCCCCAGCTCTACCTCGAGGCCAGCTCAGAGGGAGGCCATATGAAAGGATTTGTCCTGCACCTTCTCAGAAGTGCCCGCTATGGCCTCTGCCAGCTGTGGGAGGAATTAGCCTACCAGGACTCAGGCCTGCCTCCAGCCCATCCATCTGGGGCTTTGCCCGCTTTGATGTCCAGAGGCTTCCATCCTCACTGGTCAACTGGTTTCTCTCTTATACACACACACATGCACATACACACACATGCACGCGCGCACACACACACACACATGCCAGACGGACTTTCAAAGAAAGAGGTGAAGTCCCAAAGAATCAGGCTGAGCGTGAAGAACACTGAGATCCAGATAAATGGGGGGACTCCTGAAAGTGAGGAGGGAGGGGGCCCACCAGCACCCACTCCCAGGGCTCCAAGTTTCTTCCAGGTTTAGGGAAGGCAAAAGAGCATTCTGGTTAAATGTGAGGCTCCTGGAGCCATACTGCCTGCACTCTAGCTCAGCTCTGCCCTTTGCTAGCTGTGTAGCTTAGCCACCTGAGTGAAGCCCTCAGTGCTTCAGTTTCCTTATTTGTAAAATGGTAATAATAACAGTACTCACCTCATAATGTTGCGAGGATTACAACAGACAAGGCATGTGAGGCTCTTCACCCAGTGCCTGGTGCACAATAAGCTCTCAAGAAATGAGAGCCACTGTTATTATAGTTGCTATACTTAGATTCTATTGTCATTATACTTAGAGTCTATTCCTACAAGTGTATAGCCTCAGGGACAAAAATCTGCATGCCCCTGATCAAGCTATTCCTCTCTTCCAAAGTTTTCAATGGCTACTAACTGCCTGTAGTAAAAAGCTCAAGCTCCTTGGCTTGGCCCTCATAAACAGAACTTTGACTTCTTGCTCATGATGTTAGTCATGGAAGTCATGGAAGATAAAGGGACCCATCACTACTATTATTACTGTTGTCATTGTCATCATCAACTGTATTTGGAGAAACTAGCTTTTAGCCCAAATATAAGGAGACCCTGTCTGGGAGAAAAGAAAAAACTGAATCAATACCAAATTGAAATGTAGTAGTAATAATACTGTAATAGCTTGCATTTATTGAACATCTAATGTGTGCCAAGTACCACACACAGCTCTTTATATCCATTATCTCACTTAATTCTCATGCAGTCTTATGACATGGGTAAAATTATTACCATCATCTGCATCTTACAGTTGGAGAAACTGAGAAGCAGAGAAAGGGTAAGTAACTTGCCCAGGGTCATAGAGCTATTAAGCACCAGATCTAGTATTTGAACTGAGGCCTGAAATCTAATGCCTACTGTACTAATATCCTACCATCCACTCTCCTGTTGGAGACTCACGGCCTGTCAACAGGGCCTACTCTTACGGTTCCGCCTCTGCACTGAGGGGTTAGATGCCAAGTCTGCCAGGTCTCTTCAGTACCCTGGCAGTCCCCAGGGGCCCTAGGAGGTCTTAGTGGGCCTGGAAATGATAGGATCACACTCTGGGAGGCTTCTGCCCACACCAGCCTCCTGGATGGACGTCTTGCACTGCTCAACCCTTTGAGCACCAGCTGGGAATTGAACCACTTGCAAGGGATGTTCCCTGCCCTTAGCATCCCTTCCTTGTGGCCCCAGTGCCTGCTTCAGGATGTCCTCAAGCCTTTTGAGGCTGACGCTTCCCCTGGCTGCCTGTCTTCTCAGACCCAGATGTCACCTGTCAGCTCTGGCTCCCTGTGAAACAAAAGTTAGTTTCTCAGGGTGGCAATCTTACCGAGCTTTTCTTCTAAGGGACAGTGCAACCCAACTCCTGGCTTTGACTAGAGGGCTCCACACCAGGGATGCTCACTAATGTCCGCGATGAGGCTTCCCTCTGTTCCCATGGCGACTGCTGCACTCCACTTAGTCAATCAGTTTTTGAAGCTCCTGCTGGTGTGAAAGTTATTTTGCATAGAAGTACTTCACTCTTATCAAGGAACTCTGCATCTTTAGATCCTTCCAGGTCCTTTATTAGGTTGATTTTCACTTTCCTCCCTTTGTCAAAATCCTTTCATTTCTGTGAGTTTGAATCCCACCTTCTCCACAAGGCCTTTTCAGATCCCCTCTCCTCGCCCCTCCCATGTGGAGTTAGTCTCTTGCTCCCCACACTCCCCTGGGGCCTGTTTATGGCTCCATTAGATCACAGTCTGCCTGTTTCACAGTTATTTATGTATCTCCTTCTAAGCCCCTGGTGAGTGATCAGCTCATAGTAGGTGCTAAACACAAACATTTGTTTGAATTTATTTGAATTTCCCTTTCAGGGTTTTTAAAAATTACTATTATTAACAGTACAGGCTGTTACTAATAATCTGTTACACTTGTAAAGTTATTTACAGTTTATATATAGCTTCATGCTTGAGGGTACTGCTTTAAACCCCAGCTCCACCCTTACTAGCTGTGTGACAGTGTACAAGCCTTGTAACTGCTCTCAATGTACTTCTCATCAGCAAAATGGATTCTTGTAACTATTAAAATAAATGTGTAAAGGGTTTACTTAGCACAGGGCCAGATGCCTAGCAATGCCTCAATAAATGTTACCGTTATGACTCAGGGTCTCATTTGGATCCCACAAAAGCACTAGGATGTGAAGGGGAGGCTCTTGTCAGTGCCATGTTGTCACCAGTGACATATGAAGAGACTGAGGCTCAGAGAAGGGAAGCTTTGCATAAACGCCCAGACTTCACTCCAGTGCTACAGTAGGCACCTGTTGTCTGCCTAGGTGCCATCTCCCCTCTCCGTGGCAGAACCAAGATTTTCCTTTGCAGAACTATCCCCACCAGTGGGTCAACTCCAGGATCAGGCTTGGACAGTCGGAGCATCAAATGTCCCTAGCCACAGGATTCACTCAGGGATGGACAAGGGACCTGAGTCTGTCCAATGAGACTCAATTAGCTTTTTTTGTTTGAATTTCTGAGAACAAGATTGTCTCTTTTCTATTGGACTATAAGTCTGGACCTGCCTGGGGCTAACTCTAACAGAGAGGAAAGCAAACTGCAGAGGTACAGACAGATAGACTCATAATAATGCCAGTTGAGCACATGCACCCTGAAGCTAGAACTGTCCCTGGACTTCAGGGAGGTGGTTTGTGCCACCTTTTGTTCTCTTGCCAGTTCTTGTTGAGCTCTGTCACTTACAACTGAACAACTAACCGACTATTACACATACACTGTCTCCCGGAAAAGTCAAGGGTCTCTGTATTGATTCATTCACTTGACAAACACCTTCTGAGCACCTACTATGTGCCATCCACTCATGTGGGCTGAGACTACAGGGTTGGATAATAGTTAATAGTCCACTGTCATCCCACTTGACTCAGTAGGAAGGACTGAAGCTCAGAGAGGGGACTGAAAGACATTGAAGTGTCCTTCAAACAATTGAGAGGGCCACAGTCCTGCATAAGCCTGGGCAGGAACTGAAGCAGGCAGCTGCGACAAATCAGCCCCTGGCAGGAAGGACTGCTTTAGGCATTTGTGAGTTTCTGCTGGGCCAAGGCCAGAGGCTGGACGCGGAGGCTGAAGCTCTAGTCTGCTGGGTCCAGGACTAGACACTTGCATGGGAGCAGCGTGGCTATGAGGTCTGATCTGCTTCCCATGCTCCTGGTTTAATGGACTTCCTACCCCTTTGGGCTGGAACTCCGATTGTTAAAGGCTCTCCGGCACCACCTTTGTCCTGGGAGGAGGCTTCTTCTGCCTGGAGTTCCCAGATACTGCTCCAAGGGGAGGGCCCCGATTACCCGCCAAAGCTGAGGCTAGTTTTTCTGCTTCCTGCGATGACTCACCCCCCGGGGAAGCCCAATATTTCTGGGACCAGGCCCCTGGGGCTGGCGATGTGTAGCAGCTGGAATTGTGCTCAGCTTGCTTGCTTTGTCTCTGCCTTATCCTCATGGAGCACAGGGGCTGGCATATATCAGATGAGTCACTTGAGTGACTCCAATAAACGCCTGTGGGGTTTTTAAAACAGAGAGAGGGACCCATCTGTGGCAGACTGACCCCAAGAATAGTTCAGCCTCAGCCTCAGGACCACTCCTTGGCACGAGCCCCTTTAAGCCATGGAGGGGCCCTAGCAATGTTCACGTGGTCATGTGCTTCTGTAAAAATTGTACAAGTCATTTCAACTGCAGTCAGGTGAGATCACTGGCTCTTTCCACTCTGACCTTCTCATGGTCATACTTTCCTCATATCAGATGGTTTTACAATAGCCAGGGCGTGGAGTCTGGCTAAGGCAGAGTTGAACCGGGGATACCTTTAGTTTGCATTTGATGACTGCACTGGTTCTATCTATAGTTAAGTCAGCTGTCTTAGGATAGAAAAAGCTCACGGACCCTCTTACTGTCCACTCAGCCAGCTCATGCGGCATCAGGGCACAAAGGTGCAGACACAGAGCTTGCATGGTGATGTGCACGTGTCCTCTGGAATCGGCAGCAGAACCACGTATGTTGGAGAGGAGAGACAGTTTGGAATCGAGGCAGCCAGGAGCTAGGCTGTGGAAAATTCCTCCAGTTATCAGACTTGTACGGTTGTAAGCAGAGAACTTGGTGCTCAGAGATGCTTAGACAAAATGGAAGTTATTTCCTGTGAGGAATAGTCTCTGTAAGACAATGATGTAATTAGAAATGCCCTGTAACCTTTTTTTTTTTTCCAATTTTAATGGGTATCATGTTGTTAATGAGTTGAATTGTGTCCCTCAAAAAGGTTAACGTAAAGCCCTAATCCCCAGTACCTTAGAATGTGGCCTTATTTGGAAACAGGGTCTTTATAGATTACAGAGGTAATGAAGTTACAGTGCGGCCCATAGGTTAAGCCCTAATCCAATAGGACTGGTGTTCTTATAAAAAGGGGAAGTTGGACACAGAGACAGACACACAGGGAAAACCCCATGTGAAGATGAAAGCAGAGATCAGGGTAATGCATCTGCAAGCCCAGAAACGCCAGATGGCCAGCAGACCCCAGGAAACTAGGAGAGAACCTGGAACAGATTCTCTTTCGGAGCCTCCAGACAGAACCAACCCTGCCAACATCGTTATTCCAGACCCCAGGCCTTGGGACTGGGAGACGGCATGTCTGTTATTTAAACCATCTGGTTGGTGCTTCTTGGTCATGGCAGCTCTAGTAAACTAATTCACATGAGGCACAGGATTTGCTCAAAGACCTGTGTCTGTACCCCACAAACCCACAGCAGCACTGTGAACAGGAAGTGCATCCATGTATGAAGTCCCATGTGTCATGCATTCCACCTATAGAGATTCAAAAGGAAAATTCAGTTAACCATGGAAGAGGGAAGGATGGCATATCTTTCCATTTTCTCTGTAGAAAATGAGTCCACAGTTGTTTCCTTACTGGTAGTATACCCAAGATGACACCCATGGCCTGCCCTCAACCCCTGAATGCTGCCGTGCCCCTGCCATCCAGCACTTTCTCTCACTGCCCGCAAGTAGGCCTTCTCTTTCTCCATCCCAGGGTCCTCATCCTGGGGCCTGTGCATGCTCCCCAGAGCTCTATTTAGAAAAGCACCTGGCTTCTTTGGGCCCAGATCCCAGATTCGAGATTCTAGAGAATTCGGGGGTCTGAGTAGCCTGGGCCCTACGTCCAAAGCCACCCTCCCCTATCACTTCCGTTCCTTTCCCCAACCTTGAAAATGAAGTCAGGCTTATTTCCTCTCAGAACCTGAAGGAACATTGCCTTCGCGTTTGGCCCCAGACAAGCTGTCTCAATTACCTTGGAAAGGCCATCTAAACATTGGCCATCATGCTGGGTGTTTCTTTCCACCTTTTCCTCCCCCACAGCCCCTGGCCTGGCCTCCAGCCTCCCTTTCATTTTTCCTGCTCCAACGTGTCCTCAGGGGAACCCCAGCCCTCCTCTCTGCTGCAACCCACTTACCACCCACACTTACCTGCAGCCTCCTGGCTAACTCATCAGATGACCAGCCAGAATGAAGCATTTCTTGGGGGTCTGTCTGGGGCTCTTGGCCAAGGACTTGGGGAGGAGCAGAGAGAGATACAGAGGGTTTGGGCCAGGTGTGGGCTCAGCAGCTCACAATATGGAGGGATCTATCTAGAGCCCCCTCAAAACACACCTGGAGCCATCAAGATTCTGAACTCAGCTCTGAGAAGAGGGTACTGGTTAGGACTGGTGAGATGACAGACCCCAGCTTGCCAGCTAAGGTGAGAAGGGGGAGTTTCCTGACTTGTGCAGCCTTGAGGAGGGACAGGGCAGAGGACAGGGCATCAGGGATGACTTGCACCTTTACACCTTTTCTCTTCACCTCTCTGGTACCATTTTCATTCCTTCAGACATAGCCCCCAGGCTCACCAGGAAGAGACTCAGAGCTATTCTTTCTTGGTCCAAGTTAAAAAGTCCCATAGAGTTCGTAAACTGCCAATGGGAATATAAAATGGTGCAGCCACTGGGAAACAAAAGTTCAACCTAATATTACTGTCTAAGTCAACAATTCCACTCCTGGCTCCATACCCAAAAGAACTGAAGACCAGGACTCAAACATACACTTCTACACCAATATTCATAGCAGCACTATTCGCAGTAGCCAAAAGGTGGAAACAGCTCACCACTCGGGTGGGATCTGCAAAGAGACAGCAGGTCCCACTGGAGTTACATGGCTGGGGTCAAGGGAAGTTACATTTCCTGAAGAGGAGGGAGATAGGTGTGAGAAAGTGGAACTTTAATAAATAAGAGAACCCTCAAACATCAGAGCTAAAAGTGAATTTAGAACTTCACTGTCAATTTGGTGGGCACTCATTATGTATGGCTGTCTAGATCTGAATTAATTCAGTTTTTAAATAGCACTAGAGCTAGCTGCTGCCATGTTGGACACCAGCGATACAGAACTGTTCCATCACTGTAGAAAGTTCTGTTGGAAAGCACTAATTTAGAGATTGTCAAGTCCAACCCCTGCAGGCTGGGCAGATGAGGGGAGGGAAATGAGGCCTGGAGAGAGGAGAAAACTAATGTAGCACATACAGTTGAGGACCATAGCCAGAACCAACACCCAGGCCTCTTGACTCCTATTCCAGTGCTCTCTCCTTGGGTTAGCGTTAGGCTGCTGTTTATCTGCAAGGAGCCCTCAGTCTCATGGGAGGAGACATGCCCACAAGAAGGACAAGGCAGCCCCTTCAGCTCCATTCACAAATAGTGTTGACAGCCCCCAGTGGGCCAGACCCCCACTCACCCTGGGAGAAGCAGTGTATATCACACAGAGGGTGGCTGACAAACAGCCACACAAATGGAGAAGAAGTGGAGATGAGGATTTTAATTGGAAAGAAGCTCCAATGTTTTTCTGTTAATAAAAGCAACATGCTTGTTGTATGCAATGTAGAAAACTTCAAAAAATACTAAGAAAAAATAAGTATATCTGGAAAAAAAAACTTAAAGATTGTCATGGTTAATACTTATATATCCTACTGGGCTTTTTTTTCTGTGTTTCCAGTTATAGGCACACTATGGATAAAAATGCATTTTATGCATTTTATTCTGCCTCCTGCTTTTTTTTCCCTTAATATGTCTTGCACATTTTTTATTCCATCAAATATAGGACCATGCCATCATTTTAATATCTGTGAGAGATGAATTTTGAATGGAAGGTTCTGAAAGGCTCCTTTGGCAAAGTGGCATTTGAATAGGCCCTTGAAGGATCAGGAGGCAGAGATGGTGGCCAGGGCATTCTCAGCAGAGGGAACAGTGTGGACAAAAATCAAGCCAGTGATAGTCCACTCTGCCCACTAGAAGCTGGCTTTTGATAGATGAGGGAACTGGGACCCAGAGAGGGGAGGCAGTTTTACCAAGGTCATACAATGAGTTGGTGTTAAAGGTGGGACTTGAACCTAAGATTCCCAAATCCTTTGGTCTTCCTAGTCCACCCAGAGCCTTTATACTGGCACTCGAGGCCCTGCATCACCTGGTTCTTGTCCACTTTCCTCATCTGGATCACAGGTGACAGCCTGTCATGGGTCATGCTCTACATCAGCCTGCACTCCACCTGGAGGGCCCCTCCTCCTCTGCCCAGGGACTTGCACCTCCCCTGAGTTCCTGTGGGCCTGCCTGATGTGAGTGAGCAGCATTCTTTGGAGCTGAGAGCAGCGCAGCACAGGCGCAAGCCCTTCCCTGCCCCCCAACCCCTTACCGCTGTGAGCCTGGCTTGTCCTCCTGCTCAGCTAGACAAAAAGTCAGCGGGGTGAGCAGCCTCACATCAGGGCCCACCATCCTGGGAACTGACCTAGGGGGACCTCAGGGATTCAGATGAATCACAGAAACCCCAGCTGCCTCTGGGCTGCCTGGAAGCTAGATGCTGACCCCACGTGCTCTCTCTGAAGGAGCCCACATGGCTGGGAGAGGAAAGGCTAAGCAGTGAGGAGTTTCTCTTTCTTTGGGCAAGTCACTCCACCTCCAGGTATGGAGGGATGTTGAAAGAACAAGCTTTGCCATGAGACACACAATGGTTGGATTTGGAGTCCCAACTCTGCCTCTTCCTCACATGTGAACTTGGTGAGTTACTTAACCTCACTGCACCTCTGAAAATGGAAAAACCCGTACCTGCCTCGTAGGGCCATGGCAGGACTAAATGCGATAATGCACTGAACACAGTACAGGGCACTGAGAAGGCTCTCAGGAATTGATAGCTATATTATCCAGCATCTCTTCTGGCATTCACCTTTCAGTCATTCATCCATTCACTCATTCATTAATTTAACCAGTGTTTATCAAATGCTTACTAAGTGGGGACAGAGCTAGAAACAGGCCTTTCCAGGGACTGGAGGTCACTTGATTGCTGATGTTCATGGTTAAGACTTTTGCTGAGCCAAAAAAACACAAATGTTGACAGTCATGGTCTCTGCATGATGGAACTTAACATTGTAGTGGAGAAAAGTGAGATCCTGAAAAGGCAAATGGATGTAATCAAGAAAATCACAGATATGGTTGTGGGTGATGGCCTCTCCAAGGGCATGATGTTTATGGGGAAATGTGAGGGCTGAACCGTGAGGGAAGCCAGGTTTGTGAGGAGGCAGCAGGGAGAGTGCTTCCACCAGCTTGGGAGCCAGTGGGCCCTGGAAGGACCAGCAAGGAGCAGGGTGGGGCCGCCCTGAGCTGACCGCAGTGACTGTGGTGAGAAGGGGAGGGGCCCAGGGCGAGGACAGGGAGGAGCAAGACCTTTCAAGCCATGTCAAAACATGCCATTCTAGGCTGGGGTTCCAGGGCAAGAACCCTGAATGCCTGAATCAGAACTAAATCAGCGAGAGCTGGACCATTTTCCCAAGGGGGTAGCCTGTGTCTTGTCCAGGCTGCTGTGACCCTCAAGCCTCCCCTCAGCAGCAGGGTTCTTAGAGGTGAGCCCCTCCCTGGAAAGGGGGGACCACAGCAAGCCCACCCCACCACCAGCTATTTCTGGCAGGGGGCTGGGCCCTCCAGATGCATTTCAGGAGCAAATCTGCCCAAATGGCTGGAGCTGAGGAACGCAGAGCCCACCCCGCCCCCAACACAAGGAGCTTTTTCTCCCTCAAGGCCCTGGAGTGAGGCCTTCTGGGGCTGGAGGTCATCTGATTTCTGCTGTTTAAGGTGAAGGCCTTTGCTGAGCAGAGAAAACACAGCTGTCAGCCAGAAGCCCAGCATAACACCTGCAGGGAGAGACCCAGGCAGGGGAGGGGAGTGGGCTGCCAGGCAGGCTGGAGTCCTCTCCCTGCCAAGTTCTGTCACACCAGCATTCAGGGACCTGCATCCATACTGACTATCCTAAGCAGGGATGAGCAGCCCCTGAGCCCACTTCAGAGACAGGGAAACGGAGGCCAGAGATGGGGGGCACCCAGCTAGATAGTAATAATTGTTAACACAAAGAACTTAACTATGGGTCAGGAAGTATGGTAAGAGCTTGCCCAACAACCCTGTGACATGGTTCCCTCATGTTAGTGCCATTTTACAGATGGAGAAACTGAGGCTTAGAGAGGTTCAGTTTCATGTGCAGGGTCAAGGAACCACTGAAGTGAAGGAATTTGAATTTGAACTCAGGCCTTCTGAGTCTAAAGCTCTCTCTAGGTTTGTCATTTTTGTGTTTTACTTACTTAAATTTTCTTCTCAAAAGAAACTTCTTTTTACTACTATTAATGAAAATCCTATGTTGGGCAAAGGTAAAAATAAATGCAATGAAAACTAAATAATGTTAGTAAATTCTATCTAAAATCTAAGTACTGTTGCTGTTCAAAGATCTGAACCTGAGAAGTATTCTCAGTTGATGAAAAGAGAGATTCACGCATGCTGGAAAGGTGTGGATAATACCCTGCCCTGGACTGAGACCCTCTCCTTGGAAGAATCTGAAAGCTGAAACGAGAGTGAAAAGCAGACCAGGTTTTCACTGCGTGCTACCTGGTCAGCTCACGCGGCGTGGCGCAGTGGTGCTCATTAGCGCTGTACACCAAGTGCTTGTCTGCTCCTTGGGCACGAGGAAGGATGACACCACCTGGTCCCTTTGTGGTTGGGTGGCACCGCATGACCAGCTCTGGTCCTGAATCTTACAGTATTATGGGATGGAGCATTTAATTGCTGGTGTGGGGCCCTCCAACACTCCCTCTTCCAGAGAGAACCTGCCTCACAGTCTGGGTCCCGAGTGAAGACAGTGCCGAGGAAAGCATGTAACATGAGCAAGAAACAAGCCCTGGGTTTATAAGTCCTGAGCCTCTCGGGCTATTTGTGTGCTCAGCGTGACCTGCCATTCTGGCTAACAGGGCACACCATCGAGAATCACCCAGAAGACCTAGCCCCCTTTTTAGAGCCCACAGCCCTGCTTACTGCACTGGGCGGACACTGGCCAGGCCCAAGCCTGCGTGTTCCTGTGGAATGCTCTCACCTGTACCACACCTCCTTCCCCGAGTTCACTACCTCAGGGAAACCAAACATTCTCCCAAAATGTCCTTGACTCACCCACCCACCCCCACCTCTCGGGGCCTTTGCTTACGCATTTCTCCAGGGTGGGAATGACACATACCTAGTAAAGAGACAGACTGCCTGTGTTTGGATCCCGGCTCTAGGTCACTATTTTACCCACACTAGGTCACTAGCTGCTTGACCTAGCCTAAGTGCTTCCCTTCTCTTGGAATCAGTTTCCTTGTCTATAAAATGGAGAGAGTAACAGGATTCTCCTGTGAGGATTCAGTGTGCTAATATCTGTAAAGTACACAGCACAATGTCTGGCATGCAGTGAGATATTTACAAGCATTAACCCTGCTCTTTGAATCCTGCTTTGGCCTTGCTTCTGGCCTGTGCGTTGAAGGCCTGGAACCATCATCCCTATTCTTGAGGGTCACTTTGGATCCTAGGTGGAAAGATTGGGTACCAAGTATATTACTTTGCTAAGGCTGTCATAACAGTACCACCACCTGGGTGGCTTAAAGAACAGAAATTATTCTCTCACAGTTCTGAAGGCCAGATGTCCAAAATCACGGTGTCAGTAGGACCAGGCCCCCTCCGAGGCCCCAGGTCGAATCCTCCCTTGCCCCTTCCTAGCTTCTGCTGGTGCACGTCAGTCCTTGGTGTTCCTCAGCTTGCAGATGCATCACTCCAGACTCTGCCTGTGCCACATCACGTGGCCTTCTCCCATGTGTCTGTGGCTTCACACGGTTCTCTATGTGTGTGGATCCCTCCTCTTCTTATAAGGACACCAGCTGTGCTGGACTGTCCCCCTCCACCACCACCACCAATCCAGTATGACCTCATTTTAACTTGACTTCAACTGCAAAACTCTATTTCCAAATAAGGTCACATTCACAGGTACTGGAGTTAGGACTTCAATATGCCTTTCAGGGGACGCAATTCAACCCCCCAACACCAGGATTCAGGGAATGTGGCCCCTAACCTCTGGCTTTTCCCTTGGGGGCAACAGAAACAGGGCAGAAAAAGGTGAGCAGAGAGGTCTGGCCAGGGCACCGACACACCAGGACTCTGCCTTCCACTCCCAGTGTGCCCTTGGGCACTCCCCTTTCTAGAGCTCACTCTTCTTGCAAAGATGAGGAAAACCTCCCTCCACCCCCAAGCAGGTTCTTGTGAGACCCACATGGGGAAGGTGTGTGCATGTGAAGGGGCTTTGCCACCTGCAAACCTGTGCATGGCTGACTCAGCCCGTGACTTCTCTCCTGTAGCTCTCACATGAGTTGGGCAGGAACTGCAGCCGTGGTTTTCCCCCCACCCTGCTGGTTAGATCCACCAAGGCCGGCCCCCCAGCCCTTCACCATCCCCATCAGGGCCTCTCCAGGTCTCATCCTTTCTCCTGGTTTCCTTGGTTCCATTCCTTGGCTCCCAAGTCTGTTTCCTTCTCTGTGAAGTGGGCGGAGGGTTGCCACCCCATATGGTTGTTGTTCCAAGGACTGAATTTATCGGCAATGCAGTTATGTCAGCATAGTACCTGACACATGGTGAACTTGAATAAATACTCATTAATATTGATTTGATCATCACCATAGAGAAATGCCACATAGAACACATAGACAGTGCACTGTGGCCACTGCATCTCCCCTTAGCCCGTGGGCCTTTGTTCCCCCATTCATCCTGCAGCCTTTGATTCAGCCCCCTTCTCCGTGCCTTGCCAGGCTTCAAAGTGGATATGCCTGTTTTGCTTAGAGAGCCCACTGGTTCTGCTCACTGTGTGGCTTGGGGAATGGCCCCTTTCTCTCTGGTCCTAGTGTTCTCGTCTGCACGATGAGGGCGGTAAGCTGTGCAAACCCTGGGAGGCCCCACCAGCTTCCCTATTGTGTGGTTCTAGCCTGTGGTGGTCCTTTAGGATACCCCTGGCCCCAGATGAGGTGGGGCTGAGCTTAGGCACGGTGGCAAGAGCTCAGACAAAGCCAGGACTCCTGGTTCTGCCTCCAGCTTTGCCACTGACATGCTTGGGCAATTCCTTCCATTCTTTGGGGCTCTTCCCTCCTTCATCACAGAAGCAGCTGGCCAGGATGAAAGCCCTTCCAGTTGCTTTTCTGTAGTGCAACAACCAACCTTTGGAACATGCCAGAGTTGCTCTTACCACCTGGCCTTAACATCTACCCTGCCCTCCGCTGGGAGCACTGATCGCCTCATCCAGCTGGGGCTGCTTTACCTCACTCAGGCCTTCAGCATTCAGCAAAGCCTTGTCTTTCCATCCTACCTAAAACCACAGGCCTGTACACAGCCCAGACACTGTTCTCCCTAAGACATTTATCACCACCTGAAACCATAGCACACATGTATTTGTAGCTTACTTCTTCCCAGGCTCCCCCACCAGTATATAAGCCCCATAATGACTGGGACCTTCTCTTTCTCATTCAACACAGCATCCCAGTGTCCAGTATAGGACTGGGCACATAGTAGGTGCTTGGCATATTATGGAAAGAAGGAAGGGAGGGAGGGAGGGCCTATCTGTGAATTGAGCCAAAAAGCCTTTTTTCCTTCAGCATTGCTGTTGCTAAGTGTACGTCTGTGGAGAGGAAATCCCAGGGCAAAATACCTCTAAAACCGATATCAGTCAAAGGGAGAAATAAAGTTTAAACCCTGTTTATTGCTTACAAACTGCAGCCCAGCACCGTCTCTCTGCCCTGCTCTGGAAGAAGCAAGCCAGCCAGCCAGGCCCTCCCCTGAACCTCTCGGGTGCAGACATGCCCTCGGGTGCCCAGGTAAGTACCCACTGACATGGAGATGACCTTCTCTCCACCCCTGAGGACATGCAAATGCACCAAAGCCAGGCAAGATACTCTGGAAATGTCACAATTTTACCCACACTAAGCAATGCCTTTTTCGTGTGTATTTATCTATTTGACCAATATTTATTGCAGCTGGCTCTGCCCTAGACCTCGAGCTGAGCCCAGGGGATATGGAGGTGAACCTGATGCCCCAGGCCATCTCCTCTACACCTTACATCTTCTAAGGAAGAGACAAGTTAACATTTAACCCAAGTAATGAACTAGGAATACATTCAATGCACTGAAGAAGAAAAGGGCATCGTGTGACAATGGGACCCAGGACAGGGGTGGGAGGGCTTAGGGGAAAGCTTCTCAGAGGATGTGAACAGCAGCTGAGTGGTGAGTGGCATGGGGAAGGATGCTGAGGAGACTGGCTGTCCGGCATGAACTGTGGCAATCTGGTGGTCCTAGCCTGGGCCTCCTCTGCCTATTTCCCTGAAATCCCTTTCTCCCCAGCTGCCTAGTTAGATACTGCTCCCAATCAAGCCAGGATCCTCTCTCCACCCTGCACATTGATATGACTGAATCCTTTCTCTCCAAGCTGGCCCTGACTTGCCATGGACTTTGGCCACCCGACCTCTCATGGAGCACTCCCTCCACTTCTCCTTTTGACACCCTCCCTGGCCTCTCCCTATAACAGCTTCCAGACTGGGCTCCCTCCTCTCCAGTCTGGGGCGTCCTTGCTCTGACTGCTTCTGCTCTTTTCTCTGCTGACCCCTGAGGCTTGGGTGCAGCCTTGTGCCTCTTCTCTGAGTCAGAACCTGACTGACCCAGGTGATGTTGGAGGACATTCAAGGAGGCCATTTTCAGGCAGGCTGCATTTAATAATAATGATGATGATAATTATTATTATCATCATTATTATTTGTAAGTGTTCCCCTGCACCACGCCCTGTACATGCGTCATCTCACTGCATCCTCACAAGGACTCTATTGTTAATCCCATTTCATAGATGAGAGCCTGTGACACTTGACACTTGCAGCAGGTGACCGAGCAGGGGCTCCAAGCCAGGGCAGCCAACACCATAGCCCTCTGTGCTGCCCCCACCTCGATGCCGTTTAGATGAGCAGGGCCTGCAGAGCCCATGTGCTCCCTACTCCCATGGCAGGGCTTACCTGGGGTTGTGGAGTGAGCCAACGGCCTGTGCCTTTTCCAGGAAGTCCAGCTATTTTCCCTACTGGGAGAGTGGGATAGGGTTGGGAGGTGGTCAGAATCATAGTACTTTTCAAGTTTGGGCAAAACCTTGGAGAAGGGAATTAGATAGCCACCCTGCCCTCTGGACATTTTCATAAATAATAACAGCTACCATCTATCTAGTGCTTACTGTGTGCCAGACACTGTTCTAAGCCATTATGCATGCATTAACTGGCTTGATCCTCACAATAACTGGTATCCCCACTTTACAGATAGGGAAACTAAGGCAAGGAGTAGTTATATCCACACAGCTATTAAGTGACTGTACTGCAACTGAAGCCAGTGGATCAGAAGTTGAGCTCTGAAGCTTGGCTAATAAAGCATTTCTTTTCAGTGTCTCTGAGTCTACTTCTGTTTCGTTCATTTTTGTTTTGTCTTCCTTTTTTAGACTCCACATATAAGTGAAATCATATGGTATTTGTCTTTGGCTGGCTTATTTCACTGAGCATAATACCCTCCAGGTCCATCCATGTCATTGCAAATGGCAAGATTTCACTCTTTTTTGTGGCTGAATAATATTCCATTGTGTATAGGTACCGTTATCTTTTTTGTCCATTCATCTGTTGATGAGCACTTGGTTGCTTCCATAACTTGGCTTTTGTAAATAATGTGGCATTAAACATAGGGGTACGTGTATCTTTTCTAATCAAAGTTTTGTTTTCTTCAGGTAAATACCCAGAAGTGGAATTACTGAGTTGTATGGTATTTCTGTTTTTAGTTTTTTGAGAAACCTCCATACTGCACCAGTTTACATTACCACCAATAGCGTAGGAGGGTTCTCTTTTCTCCACATCCTCGCCAACATTTATTTCTTGTCTTTTGGATAGTGGTCATGGGAGAGGGGTAGGAGTGGGCAGGTGAAATAGGTGAAGGGGATAAAGAGCATAAAATCACAATCATAACATAAATTAGTCATGGGGATGAAAGTACAACATAGAAAATACAGTCAATAATTCTATAACATCATTCTGGGTCGACAGATAGTAACTACACTAGTTGGGGTGCATTTAATTATATAGTTACCTGTGGAATCACTGTGTTTATACTTGAAACCAGTATAATATTGTATATCAACTATACTTCAAAAAAGTATAATAGTCATTTAAAAAGCATTTTAGTCACTAATGTAGCCCTTGTACCCAGTATTGCCAGGCTCACCTCCACTCCAACTTGGGCTGGTCATCACAGCCCGTATACACCCACAGCCCTTGTCTTCAACCTTCTAACGTTTGTCCTCCACACCAGAGGCTGTTTTCACGGTGACAGGTCTGGGTGCCTTTTAGAAGAAAAATATGATTTTCTTTTCCATTCAACAAGCCTGTATTTCTCTCCCCTACCTCCAGCCCAGTGTTTATTTTGGTAAGGAAAGGGCCTTTGAAGTCTTCACTTCATGAAAGCTGACAGGGAGAGGGGAGGCACTGCAAACATTTAAAAGCATATCCACATTTTGGTTGGAACATGGAATTTTTTTAAGCATTAGTAACAGTTTTTGGAATCCACAGACCCTACTGCTCTTTCAGGGTGAAAAAAAGAACCCTTACATCTCACGGCTGTCAGGGTCTGGGAGAAGAAGCCTGCGGGGCAGGGAACAGAGCCAAGGGTCTCCTTAAGCACAAGTAGGCAGAGTGCAATGCGGAACAGCTCCAAATCTGCCCCAAGGAGAAGGTCTCATAGATCTATAGCAAAGTGAGAGTAGGAATGATGTCGTTTTTGCTAAAGCTCTATTTTCTTGGTTCAAAGGATTGTTTTTTGCTCAGAGGTTATGACCTTCCTGCTCTGTCTGATGTCAAAAAAGTCTTTTCTTTAGGAAATCATTGCTCTATTAAACAATCGTCTTTTTTCTTTAGCAAAAGAAAATAGCTGGTAGTCCTATCTCGGTCTCCCAGTTTTTAATTAAAAAAAAAATTTTGGAACATGTGTGGTCTATGCAATCCCAAGTCTGAGAGCACAGCTGAGGAGGAAGAGAGAGCTGGACACAAGTTATCACAACCTGAAGCAGAAACAAGGGCCTCCTAAGACACCCAAGTGCTGAGGAGGTGAGGCTTCTCCAGAGGCAGATCCTGGGGAAGGCTTCTCGGGGGAGGGGGCACTGGCCTAGGCTGGGAAGAGAGGGCTCCATTGCACATCCTGGGCCAAGGCAGAGCTCCAGGGAAAGGGAGGGAAATGAGCAAAGCCACAGAGGAAGAGGCAGAATGGCCCTTAGGAGATACTTGCTTGCCCACAGGCTCCCCCAGGAGCCAATCTCATTTATTTTACATAACAACCCTGCAACGAATGTTATCCCCACCTGACACTCCAGGACGAAGAGGGATGGCAAGGTTCAAAGTCATGCCAAAGTCACACAGCAAGTAGAGGCAGAGATGGGTTCTCAGCCAGGCCACCCACTAATACCAGCCAGGGCATGGTGGAAATGGGGGGCCACTAGTTTGGGCATTATCAAGAATTTCAAAGTGATGACAGCCAAGCATTCAACTAAGCACAGGCCCTTCTAAGCGTGAGGCCCTGTGCAACTCCCTGGGTCATATGCCCAGGACACCAGCTTTGGAAAGCCCAGCTCTTTCCTTTACAAGCTGCTGATTTCCCTTAGGTGGTGGGGTTAAGGTGAAGAGAAAGCAGCCAAAATATAGAGTACACCAAACTGTTCATCAGTGGCTATGTTTGGAGGGTGAGACCGTAGGTGAATGGTTTCTACTTTTCCTTATTTTTAATGTAAGTATGAATTTCTTAAAATAGAAAAGAAGAGGGTATTTTGTCTTGTTGTTTTCATGGTTGTACCTGAAGGACAGGAAGAACTATGGAGTTTCCTGGCCGTTCTCTGAGCTTCCCTTCCAGGGCTGTTTGGCTCCCCCTTGTCAATCATTCTCTGGCCCATCCCCTTTTAGGGCCCCAGCTTGGCCCTGGCCCATGGCTGACTGGCAGGACCAGAGTGGGTTGTGATAAACCAGGGCATGTATACCAATGGAGAGACCACAGGCCTGGGAGCAAAAGTAGGTCTACTTCCTGCTCAGCCATGAATTTTCTTTGTGGCCTTGGACAAGCACCTTTGCCTTTCTGAGCCTGATGTGACAGCAGGCCCCTACAGAGTGGCCTACAGGTCAGTCACCGCAGTGGTCAGGGAAGCAGCCCACCTACCACTCCTTTCTTGAGTCTCCTTCTTTTGCACAGAGCACAGAGAGGGAGTGGAGCAGGACAGCCCAAGAGAGGCAATGTGGTGGACAGCAAAGAGCGCCAGGCCTGCCACCTGGAATTCTGAGTTGGAGGTTCCCTAGGAGTGCAGCATCTGCCCCTCTGGGGGCCTCTGTCCTCTCTGCAGCTTCTGACTGCTTGGAGAATAAACCCCAAACTGCCTACGATGGCCCTCCGTGATCTCTCAAGAAATACCTGATGCGTGGACAGTCAGTGAATACTTGATGAGTGAGTGGATGAATGACTAAAATGGGCCTCCATTTGCCTGTTGACACAGTGAGAGATCAGGTGTAACTCAGTTGTTCTGGTCTCAAGAATCTTTTCAAATGTAATATAATTTAGAGATCCTCTCCCCAAGAAAGACATACTTTGCATCCTGTGTAAAGAGGGGGTCCCCAGCCCCTCTGAAGCCTACTCCAGACTCTCTGATCTTGCCCTGAGGTTTTCAAATCTGGGAACAGAAAACAATGAAGATCAAATGGCTATTCCTTTGGCTGCAAAAAGTGCTCAGGATTTGACATTCCTTTTTTGTGAAGTTTTATTTCCTAATTTGGAGGCGAACATGCCCCTCAGTGCCCCTCTCACTCCTGTCCCTGCCTCAGCAGACCCCTCAGTGGTCGGGCTCACTATTCTTCCTCCGTGGTTGGCCTCCCAGATTCCTTCTGCCCTTTTCCATCCTCTTCCTGCTACTAGGATCTTAAGACAGTAGATTCAGCACCCCCAGAGAAATGGTCTTCCTTAACACCAACGTGGTCCCCCATCTATAAAACCTTTCAACTTTATTAACTCACAACTACAGAAATCTGCCCAAACATTCTGGGGCAATTGTAATTATTGGTGTTGGCTTGCAGACGTGAGCCAAGCTGCCAGGGCTTTAATGAGGAAGTACAGTCCCAGCCAGGGTAATGGCCTGGGGGGCAGGGAACCCGGTGATGTGTGCCAAGGAACCGTGAGCTGGCCTCCATGGCACATTGGATACGACAGGCTCTCCAGCATGTTCTCAGAAAAGTGAAATTGACTTAATCCTGTTACCTTTGCAGGTGTGGGTGGAAGAGGCTGAGATGGGTCAGCAATGGTGGGACAGCTGACAAGAATGAGATTAGCCAGGGCTGAACTTTTGTGTTGAGAGCTATGTAGCCAGACAGATGAGAAAGGCACTTTCTCCCTCCCAGGCTGGGGCACGCTGGCTTTTCCATGATCAATGTGGAGAGAATGGCTTAGATGCTTTTGAGGGCTGGTGACGAAGAGAAGTGGTCCTTTTTTCCTCCTCAGGCACCTGTCTGGAGAACAGTGGGCCCAGAGGGTCACTTGTGCTGGTGGGGGCTGCCGCTGAGCAGCCTGGAACTGCCCAAGAGTCCACACTACTGAACACCCAGGGCCCCTGGCAACTGGGAGGTGGGGCTCTGGGCCACCTTGGGAAGAGGGGCCTGCTGCAGTCCCAGCCAGGCAGCTACGGAGAAGCAACTGCCCACAGCACTTCCCCTCCTGTGAGCCACATGAAGCTGTTCTTGGGGGAGAGGGAGAGAGAACATGCTTCAGAAGTGGGTGTGAACATCTGGGCCTGGCAGATGAGGTGCCGTCCACGAGAAGGGGGTGCAAGTGTGGTCTTGGATCTCCCAGAGACTAAAGTCTGAAGGAGTTCCCTCCTCAGGAGAAAGGGCCCTTGTGATTATGTGATTGGGAGGAACTGCTTCCCCTCACATCCCCTGCCAGAGGCCCCCATCCTGACAGAGTGAAGAAGGGCTGGGACCTGGATGGGGCCTCACTTTGCACCTGCGGCCAGATAGGCAATGCTGACAGCTGGGTGCCCAGAGGTCCCAGGCCTTCTTCCCAGGGAGAGCAGCATATCTGACCTTCCCAGGTGGTCCAGCCTGTCACCATACCTTGGAGTTCCAATCTTCAGGTCAGGTGGCCCCAGACCAAAGAGGTCCCAGAAATCCCAGCTACATGAAGAAATGAAGGTCACTCTTGAAGAAGTTGGGGGGGGGGTGGCTTTCCCAGCAGAGTGATGGATTTCTTCTCCCTTCACCCCATCAGCAGCTCTCAAGACCTCACTTTACCTAATATCCTGATCCTCACTGAGACCCTCCAAGATGTTCATGGGATGGAGCCCTGCTCACTTCACAGAAACACCCTGGGAATTCTGCTTGCAGTCCTGGGGGTCAAAAAGAGCATTGGTTAGGTTCCTGACTATTGGACAAAGGAGAAACTGGGGCACCAGCAATAAGCTGAGTTAGAACCACAGAACGGATTTTCCCTTGGACGCCATCTGGCAATAGCCTGGTTTTGCAGGTAGGAACTCTACACTCAGAGAAAGGAGAGAACTAAATGTACCCCCCAGCATACCCACCCCAACATACAGGATTCCCTATGCCCAGGACCCCTGAATATGGCCTCCCCTTCCTCTGATTCCAGCAGGCCACCCTCTGCAGACATCCCTCCAGCTCCTGTCACAGACCTGGCCTGGCCGGAGGAGCCCCAAGGACCTCCTCACAGCTGAGGGGGGCCACGTAAGCAGCGGATGCAGAGACAGCAGTCAAGAAAGCTGACTTTAGTCCCAGTTTCTGTTAGAAAGCGTTGTGAATTTGGGAGGCCCTTTTACAAATAACCCTAATGTTTAAGAATACATTACGCTCTACATGTTATTTAACTCTACCTTTACTTCTTGGGGCCTCAGTTTCCCCACATCAGAATGCAGGGACCAAATCTTCAAGGCTTTCTCTCCCACATGCTACTATTCTGTGAGAGACTGTGTTTCATAGTATCTCATATATTATATTGTTCATTTTAGGATTTATGTGCTAAGATTCTGTCTTCTGGGATTCTAGAATCTTGGGCTTCTAACATGCAATGGCCTTTGGTTCTGAGATTATGTGACATTTTTGTTCCCTGGTTGCAGATGTCAGCGTTTCCCAAGTTTCAGTCGGACTAGTCCCGCTGTGACCACCGAGGCTATGTCTGCATACCACCTGTATTATTATTCATTTAGTATTTTTCTTTAAATAGACTTTTTAACTTAAATGAATGTCTTTAAAATGGAAACTTTGTATCACTATTGCAAATGGAAAACCAGTCTCACCTGCCATAAATAGGACCTAAAAGTAAAAATAAATACAATAAAAACAATGTTATTAAATTCTAACTAGATACTATTGCCTGCCAAAGGCTCCGAGCCCAAGGCCTGGTTTAAAAAAAAAAGTTTTTAGCACATGTATATATACATACACACATATACTAGCAAGGCTTAGAGAGGTATTAAAGACATGTTAGCATCAAATTAAAATAGTGTAATGAGAAGGACTGAGACTATCCCTGAACTCCTCATCTCCTTCTCATTGAGTGATTCTGTGTTCAGTGTTGTTTAGCCATCACCCACATTCATCACATGTCCTTTCACCATGCAAATTGTCTCACTCCACTACATGGGTAAAGGAACCTGGAATTCTTGCCTCCCAAGCCACACACACACTGTCCAGAGACAACTGTCCACATTTTGTCCAGTTGGTTTCTTCTTTTCTGAGCTTTGAGCCAGGTCCTCTTTACATTATTGCAAAACTAGGCCCTCATGTTTAGGCCAGGGGCTTCCCTCTACTTATGCCCCTCTGGTTAAGAAGAGGAAGACTGAAAGCCCTCAGAGCCCACCACCTGGAGGCTGTTGGAGACTCAGTGGGCCCAGAGCTGCCGGCAGGACTCAATAAAGGTCTGGTGACAGCCCGGCCTGCAAGTGACACCTTTGCCTGCAGGGTAGAGGGTGCAGATGCAGCAGCCCTGAGGTCAGGGAGAGTTGGGGGCTATGGGAAGAGTCTGGCATAACCCAGCACATGCCTGGAGGTTCAAAGCTGTGCTCACCCTCTTTGGGGCTGGTTGCAGAGCTAGCATGGCATCAGGACAGGCTCTAGGGCAGGAGGACCCAAGTCTTAATCCCCCACACCACCGGCCCACTGTGGGACCTTGAGCGAGTACCTTTCCCTCTGTGGACTACACTTCCTCACTGTAAAATCAGGATGGATACATTCACTCTGACTGCTATGTCTCATGGCTTGCTGGCTCACAACTATGTCTTGAGCTCATGTGCACACTCAAATAAATGACTGCTGCTAGTATTTTATGCAACAATAGTTATTTGATAGTCATGATTCTTTGAGGAAGGAGTGGATAGGTGGTAATTTTCTCATTGATAAGGGCAATACTTATCAATGTTTTGGTACACAGAAGTACTAAATAAATTTGATAATAATTATGTTGCCCTCCTCCAAGGCCCCCTAGTGCCTGGGGACAGCATCAGTCCCCAGACTGGGGTCAGTTTCTGGAGCTGGCTGCGTGGCAACTTCTCCATGATAGTGACCTTGGCCCCACATGGAAGGCATCCTAGACTTGACTCCAGAGCAATATGTGAAAAGCCTGGGTTGTCTTCCTCACTGCTCCCTTCATCGGTGTGCATTCCTACCTCTTAGCTTCTACCCTTGCCCTCCTCTTCTCCCAGGATGCACTGCTCTTACCCCCTTGTTTGAACCAGCCCTTGGGACCAACCTCTGAGACCCAGATGATGGTCCTGGCTGGACCCCTGATTCTCTGATTACTTTGGGTAAGTCCTGGCTGCTCTGGCCTCAGTTTCTCCATATAAAACAAATGATCAGGGCAGAGTCAAGATGGCAGCATGAGTAGAGCAGCAGAAATCTCCCAAAACCATAAATATTTTTGAAAATACAACAAATACAAGTATTCCTAAAAGAGAGATCAAAAGACACAGGACAGCAGCCAGACTACATCCACACCTGTGAGAACCCAGCACCTCGTGAAGGGGGTAAGATACAAGCCATGGCCCAGTGGGACCCGAGTGCCGCTCACCCCAGCTCCAGGTGGGAGGAGAGGAGTCAGAGCAGGGAGGGAGAGGGAGCCCAGGACTGCTAAACACCCAGCTCTAGCCATCCGCACCAAAGGGCAGACACAGTGCGTGCATGGGGTGCTGGAAACTAGGGAAACAGGACAGTAAAACCTCTGAGCAGGTCCCTGCAGCCAACGCCCCTGGAACAAAGAAAAGGGAGTGCTTTTTGAAAGCCTTAAAGGGACAGGGACCCCACAGCTGGAAGGAAGCATCCCGGGACACTTAGCCCAGCAGCTGGGAATCCCGGGGAACTCCGGGCGCCCTAACCCCCTGGGTGGCAGCACAGCTCAGAGGCCCCTCATGGCAATAAACAGCCTCCCACCCGTTTCCCCTCTGACGTAGCTCCACCATAGCGGAGGAGCAGCCTGAGGCAGGTGACGCCCACAAAAACCACAGAGCTTAACTCCACAGCAGCCAGGCCAGAATCAAAGACCCCGTCTGCACGCACCTGCCCAGCACAAGCCGCTAGGGGTCGCCATTCTCCCAGGATAGGAAGGCCACAAACCAGCAAAAAGGGATATTCTCCCAGCCAACACACGTGCCAGCTCCCCACAACTACTTCCATCACCATGAAAAGGCAGAAGAATTTGATACAAACCAGACTAACCCAGACATCCTCTCCTGAGAAGGAATCTGGGGAGGTAGACCTAACCAATGTCCCTGAAGAAGAATTTAAAATAAAAGTCATAACCATGCTGATGGATCTTCAGAGAAATATGCAAGAGCTAAGGGATGAAGTCCGGAGAGAGATTACAGAAATGAAACAATCTCTAAAAGGACTTAAGAGCAGACTGGATGAGGTGCACGAGGCCATTAATGGAACAGAAATCAGGGAACAGGAATGCAGAGAAGCTGACATAGAGAGAGATAAAAGGATCTCCAGGAATGAATCAATATTAAGAGAACTGTGTGATCAATCCAAAAGGAACAATATCTGCATTATAGGGGTACCAGAAGAGAGAGAAAAAGGGATAGAAAGTGTATTTGAAGAAATAATTGCTGACAACTTCTGCAAACTGGGGGGAGGAAATAATCGATCAGACCACGGAAGTACACAGAACTCCCAACAGAAAGGACCCAAGGAGGACAACACCAAGACACATAATAATTAAAATGGCAAAGATCAAGGACAAGGACAGAATTTTAAAGGCAGTTAGAAGAGAGGAAAAAGGACACCTACAAAGGAAAACCCATCAGGCTATCATCAGACTTCTCAACAGAAGAGAATGGCATGATATATTTAATGCAATGAAACAGAAGGGCCTTGAACCAAGGATACTGTATCCAGCACGATTATCATTTAAATATTAAGGAGGGATTAAACAATCCCCAGACAAGCAAAAGTTGAGGGAATTTGCCTCCCACAAAACACCTCTACAGGGTATTCTAGAGGGACTGCTCTAGATGGGAGCACTCCTAAGGCTAAATAGATTTCACCAGAAAAAATAAAGTCACAGCAAAGAAAGCAGACCAACCAAATACTAACTAAAGGCAAAAAATAAAATCAACTACCCACAAAAACAGTTAAAAGAAACACAAAAGAGCACAGAACAAAAAACAACCAACATATAAAGTATGGAGGAGGAGGAATAAGAAGGGAGAGAAATAAAGAATCACCAGACAGTGTTTATAATAGCTCAATAAATGCATTAAGTTAGACAGTGAGATACTAAAGAATCTAACCTTGAACCTTTGGTAACCACGAATCTAAAGCCTGCAATGGCAATAAGTACATATCTTTCAATAATCACCCTAAATGTAAATGGACTGAATGCACCAATCAAAAGACACAGAGTAATAGAATGGATAAAAAAGCAAGGCCCATCTATATGCTGCTTACAAGAGACTCACCTCAAACCCAAAGACATGCACAGATTAAAAGTCAAGGGATGGAAAAAGATATTTCATGCAAACAAAAGGGAGAAAAAAGCAGGTGTTGCAGTACTAGTATCAGACAAAATAGACTTCAAAACAAAGAAAGTAACAAGAGATAAAGAAGGACATTACATAATGATAAAGGGCTCAGTCCACCAAGAGGATATAACCATTATAAATATATATGCACCCAAAACAGGAGCACCTACACATGTGAAACAAATACTAACAGAACTAAAGGAGGAAATAGAATGCAATGCATTCATTTTAGGAGACTTCAACATACCACTCACTCCAAAGGACAGATCCACCAGACAGAAAATAAGTAAGGACACAGAGGCACTGAACAACACACTAGAGCAAATGGACCTAAGAGACATCTATAGAACTCTACATCCAAAAGCAACAGGATACACATTCTTCTCAAGTACAAATGGAACATTCTCCAGAATAGACCATATACTAGGTCACAAAAAGAGCCTCAGTAAATTCCAAAAGATTGAAATTCTACCAACCAACTTCTCAGACCACAAAGGGATAAAACTAGAAATAAATTGTACAAAGAAAGCAAAAAGGCTCACAAACACATGGAGGCTTAACAACATGCTCCTAAATAATCAAAGGATCAACGAACAAATTAAAATAGAGATCAAGGAATATATGGAAACAAATGACAACAACAACACAAAGCCCCAACTTCTGTGGGACGCAGCAAAATTAGTCTTAAGAGGAAAATATACAGCAATCCAGGCACACTTAAAGAAGGAAGAACAATCCCAAATAAATAGTCTAACATCACAATAATTGAAATTGGAAAAAGAAGAACAAATGAGGCCTAAAGTCAGCAGAAGGAGGGACATAATAAAGATCAGAGAAGAAATAAATAAAATTGAGAAGAATAAAACAATAGAAAAGATCAGTGAAACCAAGACCTGGTTCTTTGAGAAAATAAACAAAATAGATAAACCTTTAGCCAAACCTATTAAGAGAAAAAGAGAATCAACACAAATCAACAGAATCAGAAATGAGAAAGGAAAAATAATGACAGATCCCACAGAAATACAAAGAATTATTAGAGAATACTATGAAAACCTATATGCTAAGAAGCCAGAAAACCTAGAAGAAATGGACAACTTCCTAGAAAAATACAACCTTTCAAGACTGACCAAGGAAAAAAAACAAAATTTAAACAAACCAATTACAAGTAAAGAAATTGAAGCAGTAATCAAAAAACTACCCAAGAACAAAACCCCCGGGCCAGATGGATTTATCTCAGAATTTTATCAGACATTCAGAAAAGACATAATACCCATTCTCCTTAAAGTTTTCCAAAAAATAGAAGAGGAGGGAATACTCCCAAACTCATTCTGTGAAGCCAACATCACCCTAATACCAAAACCAGGCAAAGACGCTACCAAAAAAGAAAATTACAGACCAATATCCCTGATGAACATAGATGCAAAAATACCTCAACAAAATATTAGCAAATGGAATTCAAAAATATATCAAAAGGATCGTACACCACAACCAAGTGGGATTCATCCTAGGGATACAAGGATGGTACAACATTCGAAAATCCATCAACATCATCCACCACATAAACAAAAAGAAGGACAAAAACCACACGATCATCTCCATAGATGCTGAAAAAGCATTCAACAAAATTCAACATCCATTCATGATAAAAACTCTCAACAAAATGGGTATAGAGGGCAAGTACCTCAACATAATAAAGGCCATATATGATAAACCCACAGCCAACATCATACTGAACAGCAAGAAGCTGAAAGCTTTTCCTCTGAGATCGGGAACAAGACAGGGATGCCCACTCTCCCCACTGTTATTCAACATAGTACTGGAGGTCCTAGCCATGGCAATTAGACAAAACAAAGAAATACAAGGAATCCAAATTGGTAAAGAAGAAATTAAACTGTCACTATTTGCAGATGACATGATATTGTACATAGAAAACCCTAAAGACTCCACTCCAAAACTACTAGAACTGGTATCAGAATACAGAAAAGTTGCAGGATACAAAATTAACACACAGACATCTGTGGCTTTCCTGTACCCTAACAATGAACCAATAGAAAGAGAAATCAGGAAAACAATTCCATTCACAATTGGGTCAAAAAGAATAAAATACCTACGAATAAACCTATCCAAGGAAGTGAAAGACCTATACCCTGAAAACTGTAAGACACTCTTAAGAGAAATTAAAGAGGACACTAACAAATGGAAACCCATCCCATGCTCTTGGCTAGGAAGAATTAATATTGTCAAAATAGCCATCCTGCCCAAAGCAATATACAGATTTGATGCAATCCCTATCAAATTACCAACAGCATTCTTCAACAAACTGGAATAAATGGTTCAAAAATTCAAACGGAAACACCAAAGACCCCGAATAGCCAAAGCAATCCTGAAAAGGAAGAATAAATTGGGGGGGATCTCACTTCCCAACTTCAAGCTCTACTACAAAGCCACAGTAATCAAGACAATTTGGTACTGGCACAAGAACAGAGCCATAGACCAGTGGAACAGAATAGAGACTCCAGACATTAACCCAAACAATTAATATACGATAAAGCAGCCATGGACATACAATGGGGAGATGACAGTCTCTTCAACAGATGGTGCTGGCAAAAACTGGACAGCTACATGTAAGAGAATGAAACTGGATCACTGTCTAATCCCATACACAAAGTAAATTCAAAATGGATCAAAGACCTGAATGTAAGTCATAAAACCATAAAACTCTTAGAAAAAAACATAGGCAAAAATCTCCTGGACATAAACATTAGCGACTTCTTTATGAACATATCTCCCCGGGCAAGGGAAAAATTAGCGAAAATAAACAAGTAGGACTATATCAAGCTGAAAAGCTCCTGTACAGCAAAGGACACCATCAATAAAACAAAAAGGTATCCTACAGTATGGGAGAATGTATTCATAAATGACAGATCCGAAAAGGCTTGATATCCAAAATATATAAAGAGCTCATGCACCTGAACAAACAAAAAGCAAATAATCCAATTAAAAAATGGGCAGAGGAGTTGAACAGGCAGTTCTCCAAAGAGGAAACCCAGATGGCCAACAGGCACATGAAAAGATGCTCCACATCACTAGTCATCAGAGAAATGCAAATTAAAACCACAATGAGGTATCACCGCACACCAGTAAGGATGGCCAACATCCAAAAGACAAACAACAACAAATGTTGGCAAGGACATGGAGAAAGGGGAACCCTCTTGCACTGCTGGTGGGAATGTAAATTAGTTCAACCACTATGGAAAGCAGTATGGAGGTTCCTCAAAAAGCTCAAAATAGAAATACCATTTGACCCAGGAATTCCCCTTTTAGGAATTTACCCTAAGAATGCAGCAGCCCAGTTTGGAAAAGACAGATGCACCCCTATGTTTATCGTAGCACTATTTACAATAGCCAAGAAATGGAAGCAACCTAAGTGTCCATCAGTAGATGAATAGATAAAGAAGATGTGGTACATATGCACAGTGGAATATTATTCAGCCATAAGAAGAAAACAAATCCTACCATTTGCAACTACATGGATGGAGCTAGAGGGTATTACGCTCAGTGAAATAAGCCAGGTGGAGAAAGACAAGTACCAAATGATTTCACTCATATGTGGTGTATAAGAACAAATAAAAACTGAAGGAACAAAACAGCAGCAGAATCACAGAACCCAGGAATGGACTAACAGTTACCAAAGGGAAAGGGACTGGGGAGGATGGGTGGGAAGGGAGGGATAAGGGCGGGAAAAAAGAAAAGGGGGCATTACAATTAGCATGCATAATGTGAGGGGGGGCATAGGGTGGGATGTGCAACACAGAGAAGACAAGTAGTGAGTCTACAGCATCTTACTACGCTGATGGACAGTGACTGTAATGGGGTTTGTGGGGGGACTTGGTGAAGGGGGGACCCTAGTAATTCATATAATTGTAGATTAATGATAACAACAACAACAAAAAAAAAAACAAAACTGTCAAACTGTATGTCCTCCAGGTTTCTTCCAGTCCTGGCATTGGGAATGGCAGATTCCATAGTGCCCACCACAAAGGCATGATCCTGGCTACTTTGCTTAACAAAGACCCATGATACTTGTGTTTGGGAGGATGGGGACAGTTGGCTCTATGGCCTGGGACAGTCTATGCCATCACCTCACAGGCTGAAGGCAACCAGAGGACAAGGGCCATGCCAGACCCTCACAGTGCTCAACACTTATGAGAGTTGCTCAATAAATAATTAGCAAGTGAATGCACGTATGTTTGAACAGCTGTATGATAAGTATTACTATCAGAAACTGAGATTGGAGTCAAATGAAATCAAGTAGGGCTCCTGAAACTTAGAGAGAGAAGCCCTCACCCTCCTCTGTCTTTTCCTCCAGACTCAAGCTGCTGCATCAGCCCCATCTTGGCATGTGTGTGTGTGTGTGAGAGAGAGAGAGAGAGAGACTGAGTGAGAGAGACAAGACTATTCCCTTATTTTAGTTAACTAGAGAAAACTTCAGATTTACGGGCAGCCTTAACCTCCTCCCCAATATTCATTCATTCATTTATTTCAAACATTTCTTGAGAACATCTGTATAGCTGAGGCTACAGAAAGGGTGTGGGGGACAGGCATGGTACTTGGGGAGTTAGAACACTCAGTGCCTGGCCTCAGCTCTGACAGACACTCTTAGGGTGATCTGAGGCAAGTTACTTCTCCTTAGGGGCCTTAGTGGCCTCATCTGTAAAATGGGGTACTTGGACTACAGATTATCCAAGGATCTTTCCTTTTTTATTATCTATGATCAAAGTCTCACCTCTAAGCTATATATACCTAGAGGAGGAGCAGAGGTTTTTTTTAGGAGTTCTCGGAAGTTGTTGGTATCGTGCATTGTCTGTAAACTAATCACATGAAGTTCCAACTCCTTTCCTGTGTGTTGGAGCAAGAAAGCTAAGGTACTTTGCAAAAGGGTCTCGTGGTTTAAGAGGTAGAACCTCTGATGTGAATAGCACTGGCCCTAGTCCCGACTTGCGTGGAGCTTACAGTTTTGCAAGTAACACGGAATCCAAATAACTTGAACACAAGGAGAGAAATAGTTCGGGTACTGAAAGTTCAGAGACAGGAGAAAACAGTGATCTTTTAGGGGTAAACCCCACTGAGAATCTGAGAAAATTATCTATTCTCCCTCATATAAAAAAGCACACACGCAGCGAATTTCACACCCAATTTCTTGGCCATCACAGGCCTCCCAGCTTGTCTCCCAGACCTCCGGTTAGGAACTCCTGGTTTAGATAAACCCATCAACAGAAGCCAGAGGGTCTGGAGCAAATCTCTAACTTGAATTCTTGAACAAGAAAACCACACAAGTTATTAGGAGAGGCTAGGTACACATGGGATTGATGGCCTACCTGAGCTGGGTAGTGGGGCATCGGAGAGAGAGGGTAAGAGAAGAAAGCTTGGATGGAATAAACCATGGGCCATCCACTCTGTTCCTTCTGCTAGACAAAACAATTCCTTAAGTTGTTCTGAAAGACTAAACTCATAAGCTTCAAAACATATATAAGCGGAACCTCTTCAATCTTTGGGGAATTGTTTATGAATATAATTATTGGATTAAATTGTCTGTTCATAATAAACAGAGACTGAGCTGAGAATCCACCACTCCATGATGGACGTAGAAGGGCAAAGAATCAGGAGGGGCCCCTCGTGGGACAAGACCCCATCCAAGATGATTCAGAGGCAAGAACACCAGCTAGAAAACTCTGCCTCTATTCTCATTAACATGCATTTTTGGGTGCTAGAAACCTGATAGACATGCAAGATTTAAAAGGCAAAAATATGCTTTTGATCCTTAAGTGGTAATCTTTTGGAAAGTCATTAGCCGCCAACACTACAATCACATCCAGCAGTCTTGTGGCAAAGGACAAAGGACCCGATGGCCAAGTACAGTTTAATTGAGGCTGCTTGTCAGCCAAGGCTTAGACCTCCTGAGTGGCTGTGGGGGTGGACTGGCTGGGAAGGAGGGAGGAATCGAATGCTTGGATAACAGGCTTCTCATACTTTAATGTATATCTGAATCACCTGAGCTGCTTATTACAATGCAGATTCTGATTCAATAGGTCTGCAGTGCCTATTAGATTTCCAACATTCTCCCATGTGATGCTGATGACACTGGTTCTCAGGACACATTTTGATCGCCAGCTCTGAGATAAAGGCTGTAACAGCAGAGCATGGCTAAGCCCATTAACTTTAGAGTCAGACAGACCTAGGTTCAAATCCTGACTTCCCTCTCCCGCTAGCTGAATAATGTCATTTACTTAGCCTGTTTGAGACTCAGCTCCTTATCTGTAAAATACAGATTCTCAGTAAGATCATTTGCTCATTGAACAAATATGTTTTTAGCATCAAGTCTGTGTCAGGCTTGTGCTGGTTGCTGGGATGCAATATGGTGAGCCCAAACAGGCCTGGTTCCTGCTCTTGTAGATCTGACAGTCTTGGAGATGATGGACGTGAGGTATTCAGCACAGTGCCTGGTACACAGTAAGAGCTCAGCAAATGATATCTATTTTTATTAGGAGGAGGACGACGAGCACCAATTTCAAGTACCCAGAGGAGAGAACTCTTCTGTGAAATGCTGACTGCCTGAAAGGATCTAGGATTGATTCTGCATTCCGGGGACACAGATGTGAAGTGTACATGGTCCCTTGCCTTGAAGAGCTCCTAGTTTAGTGGCAAGATGCTTATTTAGCCTCAGTAGCTCCTATAAGTCCCCCAGCTCTGCTGACTGCACAAGTGAACAGATTCACTCTATTCACTCACTTGGTCCTGACCACAGGCCTCTACTCACTTCTCCAAGCTGGCTCTGGTTCTCTCTTGACTTTAGTTTTCTGCCTCTTGTTTATCTACCCTTTGCTCATGCCTTTGACTTGAAAAATGCTGTTCCCCACTCAGTAAGGATCCTGACCTAGCTCCTGCTATGCTGGCTGGACAGACTGTCGACCTCCCGCTCAGAGCTGGTACCACCCCGCAGCCTCCATACCTTCCCCATCAGGGTTACACCAATCAATCAGTCTAAACACATAGTAGATGTTAATGTTGTGGGGTTCTGAGGAAAAATCTCAAAGGCTTGGAGTGCTCTGCAAGTCTGCATAACATCCTCAGGCGAAGGCCCAACAGGGCCAGGATAGGCTTAATCAAGGGGGTGGAGTTCCTGAATGAAGGGCTGGCAGCCTTCGGGTGGGCTCTACCTCATCTCAGGGATGTGGGCCTCCTGGTGCAGGTTTCACTACAGTGGGGCTCTGAGTCAAGGCCAGAGAGAAGGAGCAGGGGGCAACATCAAGGGACAGCCAATGCAGGAGACCCACTAGCAGCCTTAACCTTCAGCTGAACTGCACGTAAATGACAGGGACTTATTAAGAAACCAGCCCATGCAGTGCTAGGCCCTGGGGACACAGTGAGCAGCAGGCCGAGTCCCTGCCCTCATGGAGCTCACATTCTAGCAAAGAAAGCCAAAGAGCTGACAGAACATTTCAGTACAGTGCAGTGGGCACCGCCATGGGGGACATACAGAACCAGCCTGAGTGATCAGCAGAGGCTTCCCAGGAAGCCACTGCTGTGGAGACCCAAAGGAGAAGGAGGGTTAGGTAGGGAAAAGAGTGTTCCAAGTGAATAAACCGCATACATGAAAGCTAGGTAGAGAGGACTAGTCAGTAGGGTTGAAGTGACAAATGTGAGAAATGGGTGTGGTGGGGATAGAGGCCAACGGTAGGCCACAGAAGGTTGAATGCTCTAAGAATTGGACTCTCTTTTGAGGGAGGCAGGGAGTCCCTGGAGGATTCTACAGTATTATTCAGCAGTACAGTGATGAGTCCCCCTTTTGAAAATGGGGAAACCAGGATGCTGGGGAGTGGCACGTAACTGGCCTAAGGTCACGCTGACAGAAGATGGAGGGCCGGGATTCAGTCACAGCAGTCTGAGGTTAGAACCTATCCCCTGAAGCACACTGTTAGGTACATACACAGATACAAATACACAGATGTTAAAATTTTTAAAAAACAAAACTGTCCCCAGGGCACAGGGCTCAGCCAGAGGCTGTACAGGCAAGCTTCTATTTAAACTCACATAACAGCGAGCCTCTTAATGATCTCATTAGCCCGGCTGGGCCCTTAGGAAACTTGAGGCAAGGCCCTGCTTTAAATGGGGCTTCTTTGAAGTGGCCACCACCTGAAGCAGCCACCTAAGAGGGTGGGGAACAAAGCCAGCCTGTGAGCCCGCGCCTGCTTGGGCAGGCGCCACAGGGCTTCTAGTACCGCAAGATTTGGCCTCAGTATGGCCCAGGATGCCCGTCAGGTTTCCATTAGCTCCATCCCAGCGGCCCTCTTCACAGGCTTACTCAGATGGGCGATCCGGCCGGCCACAAAGGAGGGCATGCATCATGATGGCGGTGGCCAGAAGGAGCTGATGGCCTTCCCTAAGCTTCACGCTCCTCGGTCTGGACTCCCAGGCTCCTCTGAACCCTGGTCTGGCTCATAACCAGAGACGACCCATGCAAGGGTCCTTCCTGACCTCAGGCTTAACCTCCACTCTCTCTATCCCCCAGGCCCTTTCTTCAGTCCTCCTGTCTCTAGACTATCACCCTCTCTATGACACCCTTAAGAGGGTGCCTGGTCTTCCATGAGAGTAGCTGTGGAGACCCCAACCAGACATCCCTCAGGCCCCATGGATGTCTTCTCTGACCAGCTTTGTGTCTTCTGAGGTCCCTGTCCCTCTGGCTGGGTCCAGCATGAAGGGGGAGAGTCAGCACCCCAGCAGGGCCATGCCATACACCTTCCAAGCTGCCTGGGAAGACTCAGGGGGACTGACCTTCTGAGAAATAAGCACCCTGCCCTTTGTCCCACCACAGTGTACAAAATCCAGACAAGCAGAAGGAACCAATTCACCTTTCCAGAACTGCATGCCGAGGCCCCCCAGCAGGCTGTGGCTGAGGACCCTGGCAATTAATAGTCAAGCAGCTGTTTGCTTCCCTGAATGAGACTCTTTATTGAAATCCACATTGACAAAGCAGATCCCGCTCCTTCCTGCCGGAATATTTGGGGGTGGAGGGGCCTCTTGGACATGTTCCTTCCTTCCAGGGAAGTTGAGAAGGTCAGTACTGGAAGAGACCTTAGCAGTGAACCCCCTCAACATTAGGGAGGTCAAAGCCATGACCGTCCTCTCTGTACCCCTGCCCCCATGCCTCCTCCCATGCTCCCAGCTTCAGCCAACAGCCCATAGTTCCTCCAGTGCTTCCTCATCATTCTCACCCTCCTCTGTCCCAGTTCCAATCTGGAAGCCTCAAAATCACGGCCTTGGGTGACTGCCCCCTGTTGATGTCTAGGCTCATCCCCCGTGTCCACATCCCTTCTGTGCACTGTGTATATGACTTCACATGCTCTCCCTTAGCTCCTGGCCTTTGCACATGCTATTCCCTCTGCCTGGGGCTCCCTTTTCCCACCCTCTTCCCATGTTTAATGGTCCCTTAAGTCTTGACTTGAAAGAGAAGTCTCCAGGAAGCCTTGTTTCCCCATACCCACCTCAGTGTGCTTTCACACTCTGCCCAATTTACCTTTCACCCTAAGTTCTGGGAAGGTAAAATGGGTGTTTCATTTTGTTTCGTTTTCTTTTTCACTGTATTTCTTCACCAGCCACCAGGTGACTGACCCCAAGCTGAATCAAAGAAACCCTTTGATGTGAACTCTTCCCCCCCCTCTGCAGGCCCCCACAATCTGATGGATCACCAAGTCCTGTTGATTTGACCTGGCTCAGAAAAAGAGGTCTAGAAACAGGCTGCCTGGGTTGGAACCCAGGCTCTGCCACCTACCGTTTGAGAGATATTGGGTAAGTAAATCACTTAACCTTGCAAAGTTTCAGTTTCCTCATCTAGAAAATGGAGCCAGCCATAGTACCTGCCTCAAAAGGTTGCTGTAATGAAATAATGCTTATAAAATGCCTAGCCCAGTGCCTGGCACATTCAGCAAATGTTAGCTGCAAAAATAATCTAACTTTTCAATGTTTTGATCTATCTACAGAATCTCCTCCCACCCTACTGCCTACCCTCACCACTCCATTAACCACCATCCCTGATGCTTAGTGCTCCAGAGCACGTGCTTTGAGAGATGCCTGTCAACCCCTCATGCCATTGAAGAGGTGAGGAACGTGAGGCCAGAAGGAACAGAGGAAAGAGCCATGAGCCTACATCTTCTGGTTAGGCATTGTCATGTGGCTACATCTCTGCATCTGGGCCTGGGCAGCTAAGCCTGTGGCCACCTGGGGCCCGCCTCCCAGGGAAGGATCAGGCGCCAGGGGGCTGGCTGTCCTCACATTAGAGCAGCCTAGGCATGAGTTTGGTTCCCAAAGTGCCTTGGGGTGCCTAAGGTCTGTTTGTGCCGGGAGTTAATGGAATTTGTTCCTTCTCTGCCTGGTAGGGGTAGAGAGGGGCCTGGGTGGTGGGGTGCAGTGGGGGGGTGCTGGGGGAGGAGGAAGGAGACATTCATTCAAGCCTTGGAACTGGTGCTCTATGCTTCTAGGAGGTTGGCTGGCAGCTCCTGCTCCCCGAGGCTTCAAAGCCTTCTTTAAATTATCTTCAAGGAGGGAATATAATCCCTGCCTGGTACAGGGCTTTTTGGTCCCCAAAGTACATTTACTTCTATGATCACACATGATCTCTTACCTGCCCTCCCTGTGCGGAGAGAAAGGCTCTCTCCAACATGACTGATGGTAAAACTGTGGCTCAGAAAAGGCAAATGCCCTGCCTAAGGACACAGAGTGAGCATGTGACCATCTGAGGCTGGAACCCTGGCCTCCTGGCTCTCATTGAAGGCAGGTAGCTAGAGAAATACTCTCTGGCCATTAGTGGCCTAGGTGTTTTAAGCAAATAGCTCTAAGCCCATAAACATTTGAAAAGGTGTTCAACCTTATTAGGATTTAGAGAAATACAAATTAAGACCACGGTGATTTATTATTTTATACCCACTGGATTGGCAACAAAAAAAAAAGGAGCCTGACAATACCAAGTGTAGACATGGATATGGGTCAGGTGGATGCTGACTGCTAGCGGGTGTTGTGGGGATAAGTGATTTGGAACACAGTCCTGCACTGTTTATAAAGTTGATCATTCACTTTCCCTACAACCTAGCAGTTCCATTCCTAGGTACATATATTCCCAGGCATATATAGTTAAGTGCTTACCATTTTGACCACACCAGTTGTTAAAATTTTGAAATAATTCCATGTTGGTTGGTAAAGAGCTACTACTCTGTGTCTCCCACCCCTTCACCGTGTGACCCCCTGTGCTCTGCTACCCCAGCTCCTCTCCTGGGGGCCTTCCCAACATTCCCCATGGCCCAGCAACTATAAGGTTAACACCTGGCCACTCAGACTATCTCTAGAACCAGGTTTACACCGCACAGCATTCATTCTGACTGCTCAGTGCCCTTAACTTTCTGGTTGTTTATTATTATTATGTATACCCTAGAGAAACCCTTACTCACACACACCAAGACAAATGCACAAGTTTATTCATAGCATCAGTGTTCTTAGTAGAAACAACAACTTCAACAACCACAATAACAAATCGACTATAAATAATTTGATGTGCATGGACAGAATATGCCCATCCAAGCTCCTTCCTTTTGTCAGGGCAGAGAAGCTGCTCCAGAGCTCAGGACAGATGGAGGAAATGGGACCATCTTCCAGCAGGGCCCAGGCCCAGTCAGATCATCATGCTGAACAGCAGGACTAAGCCCTCAGTCTAGGCCAGGTGCTATGTGCCTTAGGCTCACATCTAATTTACTAGCCAAGGAGGCACTCACTGTGCTTCATCCCATCTTATCTGGCCTTTGGAGAGAATGCTGAAACAGCACTGATCAGGCCTGAGAGCTTTCTGGAGCTCTCAACCTGCCCTGGGTGACCCCCACCCTGAAACTGCATCCCCCAGAGCCTGGGTGCTGAAATGAAGCCCACGGCCAGGCTCTGTGGCCCTTGAGCCTGGCAAAGTGGTAAATCACAGCACCTGGCCCTGCAGCACTTGGGGTTCTGCCCCACATTCCTTCTGTCCCACCTTCCTCCTGAGGAAGAATTTGTTTTTGCTCAAGGAAGAGAGGTATAGCTCTGGGGAGTTTAATGTGCTCATTAGCTTGTTTGGTTTCCTTAATTTAATCTCTTTAACAAATAAAAATAAAGATAGTATGTTTGCCCAAATAGCGACAGGCCCCCTGAGATGTTATAAATACACTTTCTGGAATTAGAATCACACCACCATGGCGAATAGCCTAAGTGCTCCCCGGATATAGGAGAGGCGCCAGGGGGAGTTAAGAGCCCAAATGCCCAGAGCAGCTCTGCCAGTAACTGATGTTGGAAAAGTCAGCTCACCCCTTCAGGCCTTGCTTCCTCCTTTATGAAAGGAGAGGGTTGAACATGCATGTAAAGACAGAACTTTTACATTCACTGTCTTACTTTGCCTTCATAATATCCCACAAGGAAGGCACTTTGGCTCCTACTTTTCTGAGGGGAAATTAAAGCAGAGGACTCAGAAGTGTCGAGCTGAGCCAGTCAGTGAGAGGCAGTGACGGGGCCTCAGGCCAGGCTCCTGACGCCTGCCTGGTGTCTTCCTGTCCTCACCAGAGTTTCTTGTAATGGACAGATGTCTTAAAAACTTCTCACAACCCTAATAATATTTCCAGGGGTCTCAGGGGCCTACAGACACAAAATATAAGAACCTGCACAGTTCGATCAACATGCGAATCCTGGTTTATTCAGGAGGCTGTGGAGTCATTGATTATCCCAGTGCTGATGCAATCATAAATACAAATACCAACACGGGGATAGTCACATGGCCAGGCAACATTATCAGGCAGACATCCAAATGATCCAAAAATATGATTTTTAATTGTCTTGATTATCATTGAAATGAACATTTAAAAAATCAAAGCCATAAAGAACTTGTGGGAACACCCCCCTCCCCCTGATCTGAGATTCAGTCAGGCTGCCTCCACATTGCCTGAAACCCCCTCCAGTTCTAACATTCTTTGAGTTTCCCTGGTAACCATCTGCTGGTAGAAATGACAATTAAGCTGTTCAGCTGCCTGGTTCACTTAGTTCTCCCATTATGGCTCTGTGCCAGGGTCAGGAAGGCCTGCATTCACCCACCTGCAGTGACATGCCAAGGGAAGAGGCAACCTCCCAATATCAGGGATGAATCTTGAAATTCAGAGACAAAAAATTACTAAACCTGGATGAACCACCACTAATCCATTCATTCTTCAAACATTCACTCCTTCCCATTACATCCTGGGTCCTAAATTTGGGAGACAGAAGGTTGGGTGGGGAAAAAATAGGCAAGGTTCACTGTGGTGTGTATAATGTGCTACCATTAATTACAAATACATACATGTATGTCCTCTCTGGCAACACTGCTTCCTCCTGGGAAGCTGAGGGTGAGGGCTAAGAAGCTGGGGGCCTTACTTTCCTCTGCATCCTTTTTTGTACCTTTACTATTTGCATCATGCATATGTATCACCAAGTCCAGAGGTAAGTTTCCATTGTAAACAATGCTGACAAATTCCAGTGCTGTGGTCACTTGAGCAGGATGATCCCTCCATGGTGGAGTTGTTTGGTGTCAGTAAGTAGGATGAGTAAGCAGTCATCTTTTAGCCCTACTGCCATGGGCTCTGTGGCCTTGTTGAAAAGGCTGCTGACCTCAGGGGGCTCTGCCCACCTCACCCCCAGCTTGATCCTGCGCCAACCGGTGCTGTGCCCAGGATGAATTACTTGGACGTAACAGACATAATACCCACTACCGTGGCCTCACGAGACCTGTTTGTATGGGTGGGCACATATGCCCTTTACTTTCCCCAGACAAATATTTTCCCTGGAGCTATCAGATGCTCTTCCAAGCCTGCTGCTTCCAGCAGCCACTGTGTGCAGCCTCCTCCTGTCCCACGAGATCAGGAACACCACTATCCACGTGTCCCAGCCTCGGCAGTTACCAAACATGGGCTCAGGACGAGGGGCCCTGTGGGTGGGAGGCACAGGGTAGACCTGGATATCACATGTCTGAGTTCCTCCAGATTCCCAGCCCCACTCTGAGGTACAGTTGGATTTGAAGAGACTGTGTGGGTCCTTGCGGGCCAGGCGAGGCTGGAACGCCTGCACTGGACGAGCCTCAGGCAACAGCTTCCTCAGAGACCTTCCTCAGCAAGTACTCCTACCCCTTCCACCACCGCCCTCCTCCTCTGGCCTGAAAACTAGAAGCCATACTTATCCCTATTTTATAATTGAGGAAGCCGCAGCCCAGAGGTAGAACAACTTACTCCCAACTTCACCTCATTTGTGAATTTCTCAGCCAGAATTCGGCCCAGGTTTGCCTAGTTCATTCCCCTCTGACTCCACCATGAGGCCTCCAAGGAGGGTCCTATGCTGGCCAAACAGCCTTGGCTTACTGCAAGCTGCAGAAGCCCAGACCATAGAGGAAAAGATTGGCACTGTTGGTTATATTAAATGTAAAACCCTTGCACATCAAAAGATTCCATAAATAAAGTGAAAAGATAAGCCACTAACTGGCAGAAGATAGCAACAGACCCAGAACTGAAGCTCCCACAAATCAACAAGAACGACAAACAGCCCAGCAGAAGCACCGGCCAGGGACACAAAGGCAGCTCACAGGAGGGGAAGTCCAGAGGACCAGTAAGTAATGAGAACGTTTCAGCCCCACTGATCAGAGACATACAAATTGAAGACATCATTGAGAGACATTTGGCCCCCGTCAGGACAGCATAAACTCCGAAGTCTGACAATCACCAGCATGAGTCTGGATGTGGGACAAGGGAAAGTGGATGCAGGTCAATCTGGAGAAGTGCTAACTAACACCCAGCAAGCCCTTCCCAGGTGCCCAAGGAGACACAGGCAAGGATGTTCATGGTAGTGTGGCTTGGATTGTGAAAAAAAAGAGATAACAGGAGAATGGATTAATAAATTGTGGTGCATACTTAACAGTGAGATGGATTAGAATGTGGCAATGTATTTGCAGAACTCTGCACTTGAACGCAGGTAAGTCTCAAACACAATGTTGAGCGAAAACAAGTTGCAGAAGGGTATGTACAACCTAAGATCACTTACAAAAACTTAAAATTTGTGAAGCAATACTTTATGTGTCTTATAAATGTTATGTAACATAAGCATGAAAACAGGTACAGGAGTGATTCACCCCAACAGCAGGAAATAGGGTGTGGCTCTTGACAGGAAGGAGGGGAATGGGCTGAGAAGCTCCAGTGATATGATGTCCTCCTCCACAACCTAGGGACTGGGAAATGGGAGCTGTATGTATTTGTCCTTGCATTTTTCATATGTTAAATGTTTTAAAATAAAAAATAAAAGCAGGGAGCTGGGCAATTACTCCAAGGTCAATTGTCTCCCAGGTCACTGATCATTGTTAGAAAATTCTATCTGGAATGTACCCCCTAGTCATTGATCCTTATTCTGCTCCTTAAGGATTCTGTGTGAAAACCCAGCTATTGGTGGCATACATCCAAACCAGCTCCTGCCCTCAGCAGGCTCACTGTGCTGTCTGGCAGTGGCAAACGCCAGATATCCCAGCCATCCCTGCCTTTGCCGTCACCCTCCCCCATTCCCCTCCCCTCCAATCTTCTCAGCATATGGCTGCTCACACAGTGTGTTCTTTTCTGTGGCAAGTCCTTGAGAGGCCCAGAGGCAAAAGAGACTCAAGGAAGTCTCACCGTTTTTGTCGACTAACCATGGACTAGGCCCAACAGGGATGCAGTGGGAAGAACTGAGCTAGGAGTCAGAAGATCTCCTGTTGATTTGCTGGGAGACTCTGGGTAGATGACACACCTCTCTAAGCCCCACTGTGTCCAGAAGCACTGAGGGAGAGGTGCCATTCAGTGCTGTGGTTCCAAACCTAGAAGCATCAGAATTAACTAGGGAGCTTTTGAAAACATAGATGGAAGGGCCTCATAATCTGAACTGCCCATGGCAGAGCCCAGGAATTGTATTTCTATTGAGTTAACAGATGCTGCCAGTGCATGGGTAAGTTTGGAAATCATCAGATGGTCATCCCAGATTGGACGCTCATGTATGTGAGAGGACTTGGTCCACACCCCTTGCTTTCTCTCCCCAACCCCCAGTGCCTTCCTGCATCCTTGTTAATCATCATCCTGAATAGTTTATGCCAAGCCGGGTGCTGGGTGAGAATGAGGGAGCAGATGAGCTTCCAGAATGCGGGCCCTCTCAGCCACCCACTTCTTAGGAACACCAGGGAAGCTGAGAAAGAAGGCGGGAAGTGGGGCAAGCACCCGTACCCCTCCATAGGTGGAGGAGGGTCTGGTGATGGGGACATGGCCCATCTGCTGAATTCCTGCTCCTCCACCCCAACAAGCAGTGCCCCAGTGCCTGGAGGCAGCTCCGTCCTCCCAACTTTCACCCCTAGCAAGGGCAGGAGCCACTACAAACCACAGAATTCCAGAATGTCAAAGGCAGACTGATGTTTTCCCAGTTGCAGCCATTCAGCACCATCTTAGCACCTGTACTATTATTTAATTGCTACTTTCTTTTGCATTGACTCACTGGTTTTTATTTGAATGCCTACTTTAGCCCCATTTGAAGGAATAATATCTGTGAAAAAGCAGGTTTGATGTGCTAGATATTTTTTGTCTAATACACATTAAAATAAATGCATACTGATTTCCATTTTAAAACGTCCATCTATTCATCTCCTGAAGTCACTTTGTGCATTGTCACACTTTTAGAAACACTGAGCTGGTCCAACCTTCTCATTTCACAGAGTTAGGTGCATGGAGAGAGAGGCTTACCAAAGGTCACCCCACGGGGTGTAACCCCTTATTTCCTCCCACAGGAGTCCATACTGGAGACTAAAGTGTGCACACCAGTTGGCCTGCAGTGAGCCCCCGGGCACTGTGGTGACCTTGAACTTTTGGGAGACCTTTCTTTGGTAATGCACTGCCCCCTCCTGGCAAGTCCTTCCATAATGTGGCTCCTCTGGGGAGTAGTGGCCAGAAAAGGAGGCCTCACTGCAGACCAGGGATGACCATACTCAAGGTGAAAAGCTGGGGAGGTGGCATTTGCACCTGGCCTTGAAAGATGAATAGCCTGGGGTCAGCTTGAATAGCTATCAGGAAGCTGTGATTTGATCCCATGGTCAGTGATTCCCCCTGGGGAGGTTTGACAAGCAGGGTAGTAATGTGATGTCAAACACAGTGTGGAGAACGGACAGGCGAGAAGAGAGGTGTAGCAATGGTCCAGGCGAAGAGCAGCAGAGCCTACCTCTGCCTCTACCCTGCTGGGACCTCATCACATCGACTCCTGCCTCTGGGCTCCATGCTCCCCAAGGACACTTCTATTTCTGAGAAATAAAATGACATAAATAAGAAATTATGTTGATGAGACTGAACTGCTACAACCCTGTGGCAGTTAATCTGGCTTTAGCTATTAAACATGTGCATCCCCTGTGGCCCACTTTTATTCCTCCCTACAAAACACAGAACTCTGGTCTGTAAGTATGCACTTACTGGAGTGCTTAGGGCAGCACTGCAGTATACGTCAGAAAGCTAGAAGTGGATAACCTCTTCACGCTATCTCCCACCTCTGTCTGTTACTATTCCCACCCGGGTGCTGGTTAAGAGCATTCCCACAGAGGGCATCTGTCCAAATCCAATCACTCACTGGTTTCATGGCCCAGGCCTCGAACTCTCTGAGCTTCAATTTCCTCATCTATAAACAGGGCAGATAGCCAGTTACGTGTTTCATAGGATGCTCTGAGTGCTAAACCAGTGGGTGCTTGTAAGCCTTCCAGCACAGCAAGGTACCCAGTTCTACAAATGTGAGTGGTTACTATTACTTAAAGGTTATGGCAGATCCAAATGTCTGGATAGCTTTGCTATTTTATCAAGTGAAAAAGCTAGCTGCAGATGTATGTGTTTTTTCTATGATCTCCTTTTTAAAAAAAGAAAGAAAAGAGAAATGGAATAGGGGAAGAGAGGGTTAAACCGTGTACAGGATATCTATGTTTGAGCAGAGGAAGGATGTAAAGGGATCTGACACCTGGCCCCTAAAATTGGGGAGGGGCAGGTGGCTGAGAGGGGGAGTGGACTGGAAATGCATGAGAGGGAAGTAAAAATTAACTTTTCTTCAGACATGCTGAATTGTTTGAATTGTTACTTCAGTAATTACTTTAAACCTTTTGTAAACCTCTAAAATCTCTAAACATGAGGCTGAAGAAAAAATAAATAAATTGTTATCCCATGAGCGGGAAGGAAGCCACGTGAAGTCAATGGGCCCAAGTGATTCCCAGGGAGAGCCTAATGTTATGACAGGTGAAGGAGGCATCTTGAGTGCTGGGGGCAAAGGCAGCCTTCACAGATCGGCCCTTATCTTGAGAGTTCCAGTGCTGGAAGGGCCTTTGTCCAAACCCTCTGACCAAAAGAAATGTTGAGTATCAGAGAGGGCACTTCCGCTGTGGCCCAAGGTCACACAGGGGAACCAGCCCAAAAATGTAGTTCCCTGTCTCCTGATCCAGTAGCCTCTTCCCTGTATCATGCTACCTCCCACCCCTATGCAGGAGCCACTCCTGATGAGAAAAGAAAGGCATAGCGCCCCACCTGCTTAGCTTCCCTTCCTTCTGTTGGAAGCCCTTTACTCATTTCCTGAGTGTCCTCATTGTGCCCTTCTTAAGAATTCAAGATGACTAAGGCATGCTACTTACCCAAGAGGACTCACAGTCAAACGATCTGGAAGCTTCTGGCTTCTACCACTAACAAAGACATCTTTTTCTAACTGGTAGAAAAATGCTCTGAGGCTAATTAAAAAAAAAAAAAACTGTTTTGTTTGCTACTGTCTGCATTGTTCCACGTTATATTTTACCAGTTTAACATTTTAATTTTTTGTTTGGGCCCTGAGGCAATTCAGTGAAGGGTATGATTTAGAAAATCAAGGAAATAAAGAAGTTGTCCATAGAAGACGCAGCCTCCCAGGAGCTCAGGACAAAGCCTAAGAGCCTAAAATGAATTTCATTACTAACACAACAAAAACAAACAACCTGTTGTCAGACAGAAGGTATTAGACCATCCTGGGTTTGTTTTGTTAATTTAATACCAGTTCTCCATTTCTTCCAAGGTCAGCCAAGGACTCATGACCCAGTTCCTTCTTCACCACCTTCTCCAAGCCTTCTGCGTGTCCACTTCCAGGTCCCTGCCCACGGTGCATGCCCTGCCTGCTTTGACCCCTCTCTTCCTCAGGAGACACACTATAACCACCCTTCCACTTGTCAGTACTTATTAACTGGGATTGGGGGTAAGCAGCCGACAGGACAACCCTGAGTCTGCCTTCAGGGAATGTACATTCTGCAAAGCATGCATTCTCAAATGGGGTGAAAAGGGCCCCAAAGGGGAAAAAATTGGTTCTCAGAGGGGTGAAAACGTCTTTAATCTTCCCAATGATTTGTACGCTCATCACCCAGTGCACTCTCTTAGTGAGCTGCCCAACCAGCCACCTAGTTACCTGGGCATTGTTAGCAATTCAAGTCGCCAAACCCTCTCGGGCTCCTCAAAGGCCCAGTCCACAAAGGCCTCCACTCTCACCCTGAAAACAGACCCCCTCTGTCTTCACTTCCCTCCCTGCCCAGCTTAGATCACAGGGCCCAGAGGTTGGGCATCTCTTTTGCCAACACTTCAGACTTCTGTGCCCTTTCTCCCACCCATCTGGCGAAGCCGTGGACGGGATGCACCCCACTAAGAACCTTCTCCCTGCCTTTACCTGGGTGGATGAGCTGTGAAGGGGGAGCTCACTCAGCAGGACAGGGCAGGACACACACAAGTTAATGACCACAAACCTCGGCTGGGCTGTCAACATGATCAGGCAACTGGGGGCTTTGTGGGCAAGTTCGCTTCTCCACTCTGAAGGCTCCTCCTCCTTCCTTCAGGCTCCTCAGCATCTCTCCCTGCTCTCAGCAGAAGACCTTGCCTCCCACTTGGCAGAAAAAATAGAAGCTCAAGATGAAATCTCCCTTAATGTCCCACTACAAACCTACATCTGCATCTGCACCCACCCTCTCTTTGTTCCTTTCTTCAGTCCCAGAGAAGTCACCCCTCCTCCTTGCCGAGACCAGCCCCCCACCCACACGGCTGACCCCACCCCATTGCACAGGCTCGCAGACATCTCTCTTTGGTTATCTCGTTTCCTACACCCTTAAATTAATCTCTTTCCCCTTGATCTGCCAACAGCCTTTAAACTAACTCAGTCTCTTCCACTTTACAACACATCTCCCTGCACGGTACACACCGACCAGTTACAGCATCTCTCTCCTCCCCCTTGAGACAGGGACCATGGGTGTAGTCAGAGTATGGTGAGGGCCTCCGGGAAAAGCAGGGCAGAATATTTACAGTCAGAGCAATGTAAAAATGGGCAAAGAAGTCCCCACTGAAACTCTGCTAAGCATTATGCAAAGTCAAGGTCACACTAATTCTCTAAATATAGACATCTTCAGTGAGATCAGTTAAAGGTCAAAAGGCCAGGAGCAACTTGGCCTGGAATGTCTGAGTGTTCCGCAAGGGTATCGGCATAACCCATGACTCTGCTGTCAGCCCTGGCAATCAGGCTATGACCCAGCCCACCTTGAGGACAGGGCAGGTGATGCAAGTCCACACCCCTAGGTTTTTTTTGTTCTTGAAAAACCCTCAACTGCCTATAAAACCCCCTACACAACACACCACTACGGGCTCTCTTGTCCCCTCCTGGCGTGAGCCGGGAGCTCTGTCCTTTCACTGTATCTCTAAATAAAAGCCTGTACCTTGCTCTCCTACCTTGACTGTTTGTGAAGCTCATTCTTCGGCTCCGCAAACAAGAACCCCGGCATCACCATCACACAAAAAGTTCTCACAAGATTCCCTGCCTCCCTCAGCCCTCCTTCCCTCATCAAACCACCACCATCTGGCCTCCATCACTCTACAGAAGTAGCATTCCCTGAGGCTACCAACTGTCCGCACTCCTGTCCTCAAACCGAAACCCAAGGTTCCAGTCCCCATCCGACCTCTCAGATCATGCCCCATGGCCTCTCACCACTCTCCTGAAACTCTCCCCTTGCCTTCCTTCCCTATCCCACTCTCCTGGGTTCTCTCCTTCCTCTCTGTCCGCTCCTGCTCAGCTCAGCATTGGCAGGCACATTCCCCCCCCCCCCCGTGCAGCCCAAGCCTTGGGGGCGTGCCTCAGAGCTCCATCCCCAGCCACCTTCCCCTCACCACTTGCTTCTCCTGGGCCATACAGCCCCCATCCACAGCCAGTTATCAACACTCTCCTGACAACTTCCCACCTTCCTGTGAGTCCAGACCCAGGCTCCCAAGTGCCTATTTCTCATCTGCACTTGGTGTCCAAAGACATTTTAAATGCCATGTGTCCAGAATGGAACTCCACTGCCTCCCCTCCTCATTCAGCCCCTGTCCAACCCCCTTCTGTTTTCCCTAAGTGATGGCCACTTCTTGCCTCTTTACACAGAAACCTCACAGTCCATCTTGACGTTCCATCTCCCTTAGTCTCCATTCCAGCACATCTTAATGATGATCTTACTTTCTGATTACTCTGGCATCTTCCACCACTCTCTAACTCCACTGCCACCTCCAAGCCCACATTATGTTCTCCCTGGATGCCTGAACCTACTCATACATGGATTCCAATCTCCACTGGACATTCCCAAAGATCACATTAAAATGCAAATGTCATCCTGCTCTCCTTGGGCCTGTGTCAGTGGCTTCCTATCACTCTTAGGATGAAGAGAAAGATCATTAACATGGAATCTGCCTCCACCCACCTTCTACACTCCCCAATCCCCCTGTTCTACCTCTGAGCCCTGCTACAGAGACCTTTTCCCACCTCTTCTCTCAGCTGTACGTTCTGCCTCAGGCCCTTTGCACAGGTTCTTTCCTCTGCCCAGGATTCTTCCTCCCATCTTCCCCTACACATAGTTCAGATTGCCTCACAAATATCACTTCCTCAGGGAATTCCTCTAACCCTCAAGAAATTATAGGTCCCTCTTTTCTGTTAAATGCTTTCAAAATAATGGCTGACATACATACAAATACGGTACTATTAGGATTCTTCCAGGCATTTCTGCCATGAACTCATTTACTCCTCATGACAACACTAAGACAGAAATTGTAATTATCTTTATTTTACAGATGAAGAAACAGAGGCACAGAGAAGTTATGTAACTTACCCAAGGTCACCTAGTTAGTAAGGGGCAAACTCAGAATTTGAACCCGGACAGTGTGATTCTAGCATAGCTTTTAAACACATTGTCCTTTTCCTTTTTGCACTTAGTTTGTAACAGTGTATTTGTATGAATATTTGTTTAGCATGTGTCTCCCCCATTAGATTATAAGCCCTATTTGAATAGAAACTTTTTTACCCCCAATAGTAGGGGATCAATAAATATTTGTTAAGTGTCTGATGTAGATTAGTCATTAGTTTTCTCCCTCCCCACTCATTGCATTTAAGTCATCTGATCCTGTCCCTGTTTTTTCCTAGAGCAGCAGTTCCTAACCCTAGGAGGTTTAGGTATGTTCTTATCTGTGTCCTAAAACTGAATGGAAAATGTTATATGTCTGTGTACATTCAATTTTCAATGGCAAAGGCTAGGTGCTTCATACTGTGTTCAGTTCCTCAATGGGTCCATGAAGTTAAGAATAGCTGATCCAATTATTTCCCAGCCTAGCTCATCCTCTCCCTGCCAACCTCCACTCAACAACTACTACAACCCCTCATCTAGCTGTGTTCTCTACAATCCGTCCTCCACACTTTGGTCAGAGCAGTCTTTTAGAAACACAAATCCAGGTCACCCTCCTGCAGAAAACCAGAGATTATCTATGGAGCAAAGTGCAAACTCAGCTGGAAGGTGGGGGTGCCATAGGCCGTTTGCTTCTCCATCCCCATCCCCTTGTCCTTCCAACCCCTTCCCTGTTCCCCCCAGCTTATGCAGCCCAGCAGCATAGACTGGGCTCTGTTTGGGTTTTCCCTGTACCAGGGTGGTTTATCCTGTCTGTACTCAGGCAGCGCCCTCTGCCTAGGATGCCAGTCCTCTCCTCTGCACCTACAAATTTTCGCACTCCATCTTTAAGCTTCACTTTAGATGTCCCTTTGGGATTAAGTGCCCCTCCTCCCTGCTTCCATAAACTGTGTCTGTCCCCGACAAATGCACATAGGGCATCGAACCACAGTTGGTTACTGACCGTCTCTCTCTCTTCTCTGTGAGCTCTGAGGGTAGCCACCATGTCTTACTCATCTTTTTATCCCCTCATTCTAGACGAGCAGTAGCCCAAGGTGCTCAATAACGATTTATTCCGTGAATTAATGAATAACAAATAATGCCTGGTTCGTGAGTCCTAAAAAGTCTGTGAAATGAATGCATAAATGGATAACTGGAAGTTCAGGTCTGGAGAGATAAGCAGATTGGGATGTTCAGAGATGAGTAAAACCTGATCTCAGCCGTTAAGCGGCTGACACGAACGGTGAATCCCTAGTACTGAAGGATTTAAAAGGAAGTCGTCTATATCATGGCCGGCCTCAGGGGCGGGTCCAGATCTAACCACGCCCCCGCCAATGGTATGTCCCGGTGGCCCCCCCCCCCACCCGAGCCTCCTCCCCCTTAACCCGCCGGGGCGGGATCGGCCACTCCAGAATGTGGGACTACACTTCCCGGCGCGCCTTGCGGCCCGGGAGAACGAGAACCGGAAGTGGGGCGCGTGAGGCCTAAGGGCACGAAGGAAGTGGCGGGCGGGCGGGACTGAGAGGGGCGTGCAGGTGAGCCAACGGCTCCGGGTCGCAGACATGGCCGAGGCGAGGAAGCGGCGGGAGCTGCTTCCCCTGATCTACCGACATCTGCGGCAGGCGGGCTATGTGCGCGCGGCGCGGGAAGTGAAAGAGCAGAGCGGCCAGGTAAGCGTGCGCGAGCCGTGTGTGAGGGCCGCGTGCAAGATCTGAAGAGCGGGGTCCCGGGCCCCCTCCCCTGCCGGCCTGGTGGGCGCCCAGAGCGGGATCCCGTGGTGCTCGGAGACACTGCCAGGGGCGCTGTAGTAGCCGCAGCCTGTGCCCGCGCTGCGGCCCACTGTTCTGGGCCTCAGTTTCCCGATCTGTGCAGTGGGCGTGCCGAAACATGAGATCGCACGCGCAGAGCTTTGTAATTCCCGCGCTCCTTACCTCCACGCCTTTCCTGGTAGCGGCAGTGTAAAGTTAAGTCTTGAGCCACGTGGCTTGGCGCAGCCCCCCCAAGTGCGAGAAGGTTGCCGCGAGTCTGAGGGGTAGTTTGCGACCAGCTCGGGTTGGGCGTAGGGAGTGCGAAAGAGAGTTCCAAGGGAAGAGACCTGTAGCCTCTTAATTGAGCTTGGAGCCCAAGTCTTTAGTAGGCCTACTGTACTGAGTCGGGCGGCTTTGGGATTCGAACTCGTGATACAGTCATTTCTTACTCCATTTTTTCAACAACTGTTAATCTGGTGATAGAATAGTGAGCACGATTTTCCCCCAGCCCTCCTAGGGCTTGCAAGCTAAATCTAGTAGTAGAGAGAGACACAAATCACAAAAGTAACCGTACACTTAACACTACATTAAGTGCCTAAAATGAGAAGCATAGGATAAGACATGAGAGACAGATTGCTCTTGTCATAGATTCCAGGACTGCTTTCCTGAGGAAGCAGATGTTGTTTTGAGGTCTAAAAGAAGGGAGGTGGATATTCAGGCAGAGGTGCAAATGCCCTGTGGTGGAAGGGAACCTGTTGCATATGGAGTGGCCTCAGGGAAAGTCAGTTGTGGCTGAAGTGTGGAGGTACATGGTGATAGAAGTTCCTGAGGAGAAAGAATGGGGGAGCTGGCTAGACCCCAACTGTAGGCAGTTTCCTCTTTATCTGAAGAGCACTGGTAAGTCACTGGAGGCTTCTCACCTGGTAAGATGGTTATTGACCTGGTTAGTCAATATCCCTTTGGCCTAGGTGTAGGTTCTGGCCCTGATACTTGCTCCCAAGGCCTGGAAAAGCTAAAGGGTAACAGGCTCTAAGGTTTAATCTTTGCTTTTCCCTACTCTCTTTGGACCTCGGTTTCCCTTACTCCATTTTATATCACTTAACTGCTAAGGGGACCGAGAGAGTACCCATCTTCATTGGGGCATTTGCCGAGGCAGCAGTATCCTGCCTTCATGGAGCATATATTCTAGCAGGAGCAGACAGATGACACATTTTTTTTAAAGTGAATGATGTAGTGTGTCGGGTAATTCTAGGTGTTGACCATAAAAATCAGGTAGACAAGGGGGCAGTAACAAGGTTCCATTATAAATAGGGTGTTCCAGGAACCCAACTGAGAAGGTGACATTTGGGCAGAGACTTAAAGGAAGTGAGGGAGTGAGCTGTGGAATTAGCAGGAGAGGGCATTCCAAACAGAAAGAAGAGTAAACCTTATAAGGGGGTGGGGTAGCCTGACATATTTGAGGCACAGTAAGACCAGTGTGCCTGGGGCAAAGTAGAGTGAAACTGACACTTGAAGTCTTAGTGTGAGTGGCTCACTGTGCTGGGCATGGACTAGCTTATCTTGTTCAGGCGTGATAGCCTCTTATCCCATGTTATTAAGAAGGAACCTGAAGTTTGAAGAGGTGAAGAGATTAGTCCAGCCAGGTCACAGAGGAGTGCTGCCTGACTCCGGGTGCACCCTCTTAGCCACTCTGCCCAGTTTCCTGATACTGCCCTCACCCCACGTTGCTCACTCAGCCTTCTTGGGACACTTAGCACCTTAGGTTCTTGACATTTGCAGAATGAGTTGGCCCTCTGGCCTAGGCACCAGTTTGCTGTGCTTCAACCTAGTTTGTTCTGCTTCTACCAAGGGACTGGCACCATTAGGTTTCAGTCTCTTTCCAGCGGATGTGTGGACTGCGGTCATACCACCTGGAGGCCTTGGGTGTCTAGGCTGTGGTTTGTGGAGATTGACCAGCCTAGCCTTTAAAAGCCTTTTGAAAGGTCAGTGTTGGAAAAAGCCCTTTCTCCTGGCCTCTGAGTGTGGAGAGTGCCAGAGAGGCTGGGAGCTGGATAAATGCTAGCCTGGAGCATTCTAACTCCAGTCTCTCAAAGGTACCTCTCACCAACATGTTATCTTAAAAGGCTTTCACTTTTTAAGCTGGAAATACTTGCCCTGCTTGTCTCTGGAAGGTTTAGATGGTACTGTTAGGGCCAAGCAGACATATTTCCCAGAGCAGAAAGACCCCCTTCTCAAACACTTGTCTGTGCAAGTCATGAAGTTGTGGGGAGTTTGGCCCAAGGAGGACCCTTACTGTGCTGGAGTGTTAATTGCATTCTCTGTACTTCTCTGCAGAAATTTTTCCTGGCTCAGTCTGTAACCCTTCTGGACATCTATACGCACTGGCAACAGTAAGTCTGCTGGGGCTGAAGGAGTGGAATAGGGAAAGCCCAAGCTATCAGGTTGGAATAAGCTAGCATACTGATCTGGTCTAAAATCTGCCCCCATAATCCACTGTGGATACAACTATTGTCCCCAACAAGTCAGGTCACATGTATGGGTGTCTGGTAGTGGGAGAGGGCATTGAGAGCTGTGGTCAGTGTCTCTGAAAAACAAAAGCTCCAAAGCTTGTTTTTCATTCAGTCAGCAAGCATTTATTGAATACCTACTGAATGCCAGGCCCTGTTCTAAGTATGAAGACACTGTCATGAGTAAAACAGACATGGTTCCTTCTTTCCTGGAGCTGACATTAGAGTCAGGAAGGTAGGCATGCCTCAAAGAATGAAAAGAAATGAATGTAAAATTGCAATGTAGTAAGGATTTTGAAAGAAGTACTTGGTGCCAAAACCACATTAACGGGTCAGCCCAGTCTCATTTGGAGGTTTAGGGGAGGCTTCCCTGAGGTGATCTTTATTTGAAAGCTTCAGGGAGTGGAGGAATGAACTAGGCAGGTAGAGCTAGGGGCAGGTGGAGAGTACCTGGCAGAGGGAACTACTCGTGCTGAGGACTGTAGGCACAGGCATGATACAGATGAAGCTGGGTCATCCTTAGGGCCCGCCCGTACAAGGCCTGATCGTGCATGGTGAGAAATTGTGTCTGTGCACCAAGAGTAATGGGAGCCATGGAAGGGTGAAGCAGAGAGTGGTGAGATCACTTTGCAGGGTGGCATGACTGGTTGGGGCTATGAACAGCTTCATCCAGGCAAGAACTGATGTGGCTTAAAACAGGAATAATGAAGGGGACACACAGTCGATTCCAGGATATTGCAGGATGAAACCAGGATCTGTAGATGACTCAGAGGCAGACTGGTCAGCTCCCAGGTGTCTGGCTTGTGCACATGAATGGAGCTAAAAGGGAACCTGATTTGGAGGGAAAAATTTCAAGGCCACGTGGAGTGTGAAATGCCTTGTGAACCATGTAAAACAAGGAATGGGAATATCCAAGGACATATCAACAGAGGAATGGTTTGAGGATGAAGGAGGGGATAATCATTCTTTCCATGAACTGACCTGACCACAGCCAACTAGGGGAGTGAAGAGCCTGTAGTCATGTCTCATGAGGACTGATAGAGAATACTGAATTGTCGAGGATGGAGAATAGATGGCCTAAGGGTAGGTCAGGGACCATTGTCTGTGTATCTTTGAGGACAAAGGGAATGAGGTGTTTGGGGCCCTGAAAGACTGAAGTGACATCTGTGTGTACCGGCTTTCAGAAGACAGGTATCAGCTTCTGAATACGAGCATTTGATCATCACATTTATCCAAAAATGAGGCAGGCTGCAGTGGGGTGCTGAGTTAACTCTCATCAGAGGTGTGTAAGCAAAGGCAGGAATGATGTGGAAGGAATCCTAGCTTCAAGTGGACCTTCAAGCCAAGATCTTTGAAAACCCTGTCAGCCCTCAGCTCTTGCCTCCCCTCTACTACCAAAGCGAGCACAGGGCACACCCCATACTTCCTCTACCTCACCCTCCCCAGCTGGCCCAGGTGTCTGTGTGTTAGTCACAGCACTTCCTTCCCCAGAGGACTGCTTCAGTGAGCTGCTCTGTGTACCATTCCCTGTCCCTAGCACCTTCTATGCTTGAAGAGTACTCTGTTGGACAAAGACCTCACACCCACCAGAGGCAGCCTAGCCTTGTTCCCAGCAAAGTTCAAACCCAGCAACTAGCTATATGACCTTGAGACAACTTGGCCTCCCTGAGTCTGTGTTCAACTGTAAAATGAAGCTTATAATAGTAAATAAAATGCTAAACATGGTTACTGGAAACATTCCCCCATTCCACCCAACCCCCCAGTATTTATTAAGCAACTGCTGTGAGCCAGAGCTGTTCTAGCTATAGCTGGAAACAAACCAGAGGAAAATCCCTGCCCTTGTGAAACTTGCATTTTATTGGGAGGAGAGAGGCAGAATGAATTAATACATGTAAGAAATGAAACCTGTTTTTACAGGGCATTCCCAACAAGTGGTTCCTAAGAATAAGGAACCCCAGCAACACAGCCTGGATCGTGGCAGAGCCGTGTCCCTCTCTGCTGGAGAACACGGGGTGTCGGCAGTGGCCCCTTGGGGTGGGGGGTCAGGTCAGAGATGACACTTGTGAGTTCCAGGGACTCACCCCCTGGGTGCTAATTCTGCCAGTGCCCCAACTTCCTCTGTGGCCCTAGGCACGTCTCTGAGTTGTTCATGTTTTGAGCTGCCTGATATATGCTGAAGATAACATAGTGAGCCAGAAGTTCCTGCCAGCCTACCCTTTTCTGGGCCTGCATGTGTAGTGGGGGAGTCAGACAGGAAGTGAAGTAACAGGAGAGAAGAGTCCTCTGAAGAAAGTGAAAGTGAATGGCAGGGCCGAGAATGTCTCCACGGAGGAGGGGGTGTGCAGGGAGGACCTGAACAGGGTCCTCCAGGAAGGGACGCTATGCGTACCACCAGTTCTGGATGCAGGGAGCCTGGCTGGGTCTGTGAAGCACCAGCACATACCACTCAGTGACTGAAAACCACTATTTTATAATATTATCCCCCCTTCCTGACAATTTTGAAGGCTGACAATTATAAAAACACTTTATGAAATGAGTGAAAATACAGAATACAGAACTGTATCCACACTTTTCATCACTATTTTAACTGTGTGCACATTTCCCTGGTTGGGGAGGATGTGGGAGTCTTTCTTTTGACATCTCCTGGAGTTGTCCTTATCACCCAGTTGGTATAGCCAGTCACCCTGTCCCGCAGAACCTCGGAGATTGGCCGGAAGAGGAAGGCAGAAGAAGATGCCGCACTGCAGGCCAAGAAGACCCGTGTGTCAGACCCCATTAGCAGCTCGGAGAGCTCAGAAGAGGACGAGGAGGAGGCAGACATCAAAACCGCCAAAGCCAGTAAGAGTCCTGTGTGCTGGGGAGGCCCCCATCTTTGGTGCTCATGGGGACCCAACCCAGGACCCTGCATCTTTTGGGAACAGGCTGTTGGGTTTTGGATTGTTCCAGGGGAGAGTCCCCTTCCAGCTTTTCCTTCAGTGATCCCTGGGAAGACCAGGACCTTCTAGAGGGATGATTGGTAGGGCTCCATGTAACCATTCCAATATTTATTTGAGCCTTCTCTCTGTCAACCATTGTATCCCGGGTACTGGGAATCCAATGGTGAACAAAAGCTTAAATGGTCCTTTACAGTCTAATGTGAGGCACATGAAGTCAGCCCACCCAGGGAGGCCCCGAAACTGAATTTTTACAAGCCCCTAGGTGATGGTGGTAAGGATGGAAAGAAGGCCACAATTTTTTTTTTATTAAAGTATAATTGATATATAATCTTATGAAGGTTTCCTATGAACAACATTGTGGTTTCAATATTCAACCATATTATCAAGTCCTCACCCTCCTGACTGCAGTCGCCGTCCGTCAGTGTAGTAAGACGCTGTAGAGTCACTACTTGTCTGCTCCATGCTGTACGACAAGAAGGCCACAATTTCAAAAGAACTGCTGGGGCAGTGTAAGAGCCTGCGTGGTCTTCAGGCTGCTCAGAGAGGTGCTGATCCTGTTACTCTACAAGTGCCTGGGCGAGCCTTCATGGCCCCTTCTCCCCAGGTCCTCAGGGTGGTTTGTGCTCTAACTCCATAGAGGAATCATCCTTCTCTTCATTATGTTGTTTTTTTCTTACATAGAAGGTAATTTCTTAATTTTTAAATATATTTTCTGATTGTAAAAGACATAGAAGATTCACTAGGGAATATGAAAATTACTTTTTAAAAGGTAGGGGAAAATCACCCATATTCTTGCCATGTGTATAATTTCCAGTTAGTCTTCCATTTATTTTTCCTGAGCATGTTTGTTAATATATTTGAGATCGTATGGAATGTATATTTTCTATCTTGCTTAATCTTTTAAAATTATACATGCAAAAGAAGTTCACTGTGAACTGCACAAAAGCATGTAGGAGAAAAATGGGAGGTTTCCTCTTCTCCTTCCTGCTCCCTTTTACCTCCCAAAATGCATCTCCTGGGCATCCACTGTCATACAGGCAGCTATCCATATGTGTATACATCCCTGCCTTCTACACTGTTGAAAACATTCCTTAACAACATAAAATCTCATAATGCCTACTTGATACCACTGAGTTTTTGAAGCTTTGGTAAAAAGATTATACATATGCTTTCTAAGAGTCCTCCTTGACAGAAATACTGAAATAGTTGTGGGCAAATATTTGGTGTCTGGCACTATCTTCAGAATAAAATTCTGTGGGAAAGGTTAATAAGAGGGCAGTTGAAGTAAGATTGGCCCCAAGTTGATAATAGTTGGAGCTGAGTGGTTCAGTGTGCTTCCTCTCTACTTAGAATGTGTCTAAAATTTTCCATAATTAAAAAGAGAGGAGTTAAATGCCACAAAGAAGAATTAGATCATACCATTCAGCTCAGCAATATCATCTCTATTAGAAAGCATACATTAGAAATTTTTCTTGATCTGAGGAGATAATACCCTGGTGTAAAAGCACCAAGACTCTATAAATCTCAGCCTCTAACCAGGTCCTGATATTAAGGTTTAGATACCTCTCCACTAAGAAACTGTTTTAAGTTCCGAGCAACTGTCTTTGTAGGCCTGGCGGCTGGCTGCCTGACCACCACCCTATCTTGCTGAACTACTTTCACACCCCTGGAGCTGGGCAGGGCCTCTGGTAGGATGCAGCAGCACTGTGAGCCACTCCTTTTTCCCTTGGGGGGCCTCAGTGTCTCCTGCCTCCAGGGAGTTGGGACCCCCCTGGGGCTGCAGACTGGAGCTCTCAAGTCTCGTCCCTCCCCTTCATCCTTCCCCTCCCTCTCTTCCTCCCCGCCAACCCCTCCCCCTGCTTCCTAGTAGATGTGCTTCATGCACCACAGAGCTTTTTCCCACAAATCTGGGCTCAGCCTCAGCCCCTCGTGACGGCACCAGGCAGCCATACTAATTGAACTGTCAGGTGAACTGAAATCTGTTTGCTGTTCTTCAGTGAGAAAAAGGCTCATCTGGCTCATCCTGGGGGTGTTTGTGTCTTGCAGCCCCAGGACTAGCATCTACCAATTCCTCAGTCATGGGGGTAGCTTTGCCTTCAAGCATGAAAGAAAAAGCTCAGGTGAGTGGGACCAGCTTTTAAGCTGTCACATGTGAGTTGAAGTGTCCTATAGCAGTCCCCTCTAGCAGACAAGGATAGGGTTGTGAATAATCACCCAGCCTGGATACAGTTCTCAGCCTGTGTCACCAGCTGTGTGATCCTACTGAATCCCTTCACTTCTCTGGGCCTCAGTTTCCTTTTCTGAAAGATGAGGATGGTGCCTACTGCCATGGGCTACGGGTATTTTATGCACCCGGGACAGACAGCTTTTTTCCTACAGGCCCTATGCAAGGCAGTGGAGATACCATAGATAGTAAGATGCCTGTGATCCTGAAAGCTTTAAAAGCATTTTCTCGACTGGAAACTGCTTAGAAAGTAGAATGCCATTTTCTGATCGTCCATGGAGCAGTGTTAAGAGATCTCAAAGGATGTGTCCCTAAGATTGCCTGGAGCATTAGCAACAACGCGTACACCAATTATGAAGTAAACTGCCGCTCACCACTTCGGAAGTCACTGCTGTGTCCCAAAAACTGATTTGGCGCTCTCCACGCCTTTATGAGGGCAGGCATCATTTTAGTACCTTACAGATGAAGATACAGATCAAGGGGGATAATTCACTCAAGCTCACAGGCTTGGAAGTGGTAGAGTTGGGCCCAGGTGTGGCCTGTGCCCTTACATCAGTGGGCAGAACCCACGTGTGCCTGTCCCTCCTGTTCCCTGTAGGCAAAGACCACGAAGGTCAGCACGGTGGCGAACTCCGCACCACGTTCTGCCTCTGGGAAGGCCGTGGCCCACCTCCTCTCCGGGAAGTCGCCCAGGAAGTCAGCAGGGCCCTTGGCAAATACCGTCCCGGTGTCACGAACTGAAGGAGAGGGCAGTGTCCCGGCCCTGGGAGCTGCTGCCAAATCTGGTGAGAAGCCGGCCTCCAGGAGCTGAGCCCCCCCGAGTTTGAGCTGGGCAGGCAGGCCTGGGCACCACTTTGTCAAGCTCTAGGGAATTCTGGAGCTCAGAGTTTGTCTCCGTGACAGCAAAGGCCTCAGGCCATTTTCCCCTCCCCTTGAGGTGGGTGGGTGGGGTCAGCTCAGGGGGCACCTCAGGCCTTGCTGAGGGAACCTGAGGAGCCTGAGTGGTATTGGTCCATTTCTGGTCCATTGCTCTCAGGTGGGTAAAGGCCCACTACAGAGGCTTCAAGACTCACCTGAGAGCTCTGGGTTTGCCTTGGTTTCTCATGTTAAATAGGCATTTTCCTTGCCTGCCCCAGTGTAATGATGGAAGATTTTCTAAGCCATCAGGTGCTCACGCATGTGCAGTAGGACCTATAGCCCTGACCGGGGCCCCAGCTGTGCAGGAACATAGGGGTTCACAAGGTATCCACCTCAGCTGTGGGTTTTCAGGAGAGGTGGGGCCAAAATTCTGCACAGGAGAGACAAGTACTCAGCACCTGGCTCTGATTACCTGGCAGGAATGTCTAGAAAAGGTGGCCCTCAGTCTTCTCCCTTTTCATCCCTCAGGAATGGTGTCAGCAGGCCAGACGGTCAGCTCCAGTGAGGACACCTCCAGCTCCAGCGATGAGACATATGTGGAGGTAACTGCCACCCATCCTCAGGAGTTGCCCTCTGCAAACCTCTAGCCCTCCCAGAGGCCTGGCCAGGGCTTGACACACTAGTGAGACCAGATCAGTTCTGCAAGTGTTTCAGGATGACAAGGATCTGAAAAGGCTGAGGCCTAGGAAGGGATGGGGTGGGAGGGGAGCCAGGTGCTGCTCATTGCATTGGGGCATGAGGAGGGTCTAGGGTTGCAGTGGAGAGATGCCACTCTGCATGTGCATTCTGCCCGTGAGATGAGGGAAGGCTTCCTGGGACAGGCAGCACTGGAGCAGAGCCTTGATGTACAGGGCACTTCAGGAAGGATGTGGGGACAAATGTTTAAGCAGGAATAGCTGCACAAGCAAAGGCCAAGGGGTAGGAAGGCGGCCATCCTGGGGTGGCCTGGTTTACATTTCAGAAAGGTCAGTGGTTGTGGCCTGGATTGGAGGATGGCGTAGAATAAAAGTAGTAAGATCCTTGAGTGGGCTGTTGAAGTAGTGCTGGCAGGAGATGTTGGCGGCTGGCACCAGGATCCAGTGGAAAGATGTGGAGGGAAAACCAGCAGGTTTCAGGGCTGGATTGATCTGGTTGGTGCCTGGAGTCCTTCCCACCTCACCTCCCACTCACCCAGTAACCGGTGAATGCAGAGACCTTATTCCCATCAACTCCAAGCCTGGCTGCTGCCCCATTACATTCTCACCTTCTGACCCTAGATACAGCTGTAATATAGGGCACCCTGGGCTCCCATTTCCCCCAGGCCCTGCCAAAGGAAAAGGAGCCACTCCTGGCCAGGGAGACTAGCAGCCAAGCCAACACACAGCCTCCGTGGGCTGCGGGGCTAGCCCAGGGTGCCAGCAGCAGTGAGGAGGAGTCTTAGAGGAGCTGGCTGCCCCCAGTGCCCAGGGTCACGTGGGAGTAACTGATCCTGGGGATGGGGGCAGGGCACCTCCAGCCATGGGAATGTCAGGATGTTAGCAGTCTGAGTAAGAGCCCAGAGACGGAGGAATGTGCCCAGAGGCCAGACTGGCATTTGAATCCTGGCCTCCTGGCCCTCAGGATGGCCGCCATGATCAGATACTGTAGCTGAAAGGTCAGGAAGGGTGAGTGCTCCTAGTCAGGAGGAGCTGCCCCTCCATGCTGAACCCTGTGTGCAGAGCTGCCTGCCCCCAAGGCCACATAGATATGGGTTCCAGCTTTGCCCTTTAGTATTGAGTGATGTAACCTCTCTGAGCCTCGTGTCCTTTCCTAGAAAATGGATGTAAAGATAGCATCTGTCTCAGGGAGTTGTTTGAGAATCAAATGACATTAGGAAAAGACGTTGTAAACCTGGCAAAGATGATTGTTCCTTCCCTTATTCCATCCCCTTGTTCCAGGTGAAGCCTTCAGTAAAACCACCCCAGGTCAAAGCCTTACCAGCCCCTGCCAAGGAGTCTCCAGGGAGAAGGGCAGCCTCAACCCCTGGGAAGGCAGGGCACCTGGCACCCCCAGTCAGAAGAGGTGCCCTGCCCCTTGCTGGCAGGGCCAAGAAGCCAGAAGAAGACTCAGAGAGCAGCAAGGAGTCTGAGAGTGAAGAGGATACCCTTGCTGGGATACCCAGCCAAGTGAGGCCTGGGGAGGGCTGCCTCTCAGGGTCCTCAGGGCCCCCAGCAGCCAGGAACTCTCCCCTCGTCCCCACGGACTGGCAGAGTACTATGTAATGCGCTCAGCCTCTGCCGGAGAAGACTGTCCTTGGAGTCTGGGGAGAGGGATCGGGGGGTGGAAGTTGAAGGGCAAGGGCAGCCAGGCTTGCTCCAGTGGCTGTGGAAACTGCCCTTCTCTTTCAGGCAGGAGCCTGGGGAGAATGGCTGCTCCCCAAAGGGTGGTCCTGCCCCCAGCTCTGTCAGGAGCTCTCCTTTACCTCAGTGTCCATGTCTAGTAAGTGGGCTGCTGTTCTCAACCCAGCTAGCCCTGCTGTGAAGGGACTTGAGAAGTTTTAATTGCCTGGTCCTCTGGCTTCTCAGGCTAATTCATGGCTTGGTAGCACATGAATCCGGTTACCTTCCATCTGCTGGGATCCCCTGCCCCAGGTGGATGGCCAGGTCTGCAGCCTCTGAGGCTCTGGGCACATCCCAATGGAAAGCAGAGGGGCTGGGGAGCTCTTGGAATCAGACCCTGGAAGAGGAAGGGGCAGAAAGCTGTGGTAAAAGGGCCCAGGAACCTACCCAGAGAGGCCCCATCCCACACCTGGGGCAGAACTATAAGACAATAAATAAGGCATAAGTAAGATTCACTGGGCCATATGTTAGTGACTGAGGCAAAGTAGTAATGGCCATTTAAAATAGTCTAGGGGTGTTCTTACTTAGGAGACATTTGATGGCCTGAAGGGGAAGTGAAGGGGCCGTGTGCCATGTGGATATTTGCAGGAAGGTCATTCTGCGCAGGGGGCACGGCAAGCACCCAGGCCCTAATGTGGGCAGGAGAGGGAGGAGTGTAACAGATCATGTGCAGAGCACTGCTGCTCAGCTCAGGTCGGTTCTCCTGTGCCCAGGGCTGACCAGTATTACCTGGTACCCATTTGTCAGAATGAGCCCAAGCACAAACTGTCACGTAAAATCAATTTTCCCCATGATGGTTCAGACATTGAAGAGGCAAACCAAAAAGTCTGTCTGGAGCAGCCTGTACCCCCTGCATGGGAAGGTGTTCAGGAGGGCGGGAATCAGCTGCTGGCCGCCCTGCCAAAGCCTGAGACCAGCAAGGAGGAAGCCTGGGCTTTGGGGACCTTGCCCCAGGAGCTAGGACAGGCTTCCCAGGAGTCTCCTGCTATCTAGGTGCAGAAAGCCCAGGGAGGGCCTCACCTCACTCTGACCTCTCTTTGCATTTGGACTGCCTCCCTGTTCACCACATCTGGGCTCCTCTAATTCCTTCCCCAGGCCTTTGCTTGCTCCCTCCCCTAAGGCCGCTCAGATACGCACTAGGGGCCAGGACACTGAGGGTACAGCAGTGAGTCAGCCAGACTTGGTGCCTGTGTTCATAGCGCTCTCCTGCCGATGGGGGAGCCCAGCCAGAGAGCGGCTATAACACGTGTGTAGGGCAGCAATTGGGGCCACACGTGGGCCTCGGGGAGAACCGCTGTAAGGAACTGGCATCTGCCTGGGGCCCAGAGGCTGAGGCAGGGGTAGCCAGGTGGATGGGCAGTGGGTATGAAGCTGATAGGCCAGTTCTGAGCACCAGTCAAGGTGGTGGGTGAGGAGAGAAGTGTGCAGGGCTTGTGAGCCCCACTAAGGCCTGACTTCGTCCTGAAGGCATCACCGGAGGGTAAGGAAGAGGACAAACTGCCCTTTCTCTTTTACTAGGCAAAGGTGTCGGAGAAAATTGTCCAGGTCAGAGCTGCGTCAAGTCCTGTAAAGGGAACCCCTGGGAAAGGGGCCACTCCAGCATCCCCTGAGAAGGCAGGGCCTGCAGCTGCCCTGGCCAAGACAGGGAGGCCCCAGGAGGCCACAGAGAGCAGCAGCAGCAGCAGCGAGGAGTCAGACAGTGAGCAGGAGACACCCACTGCCAGTACCCTGCATCAGGTGAGGCCTGGGAAGGGAGAGCCCCTGCAAGCAGCCTGCATGCCTACCCCTCTGCAGGAGTCCCAGATGCACTCAGGAGTCCCTCTTCTCACCCCCAGTGTCATTTGCCCTGTCTGGTCTTCTGTCTCCTCCTGCCCACCCTCTGTTTGTTTCACTCAGGGGAAGCCCCTAGGGAAGGCCCCCCAGGTCAGAGTTGCCTCAGCCACTGCCAAGGACTCCCCTAGGAAGGGGGCTCCTCCAGCACCCCCCAGCAAGACAGGGCCTGCAGCTGCCCGGGCCAAAGCGGGGAAGCAGGAGGAAGAGTCGGAGAGCAGCGGCGAGGAGGAGTCAGACAGCGACGGAAAGGCTCCAGCAGCTATGCCCCTAACTGCAGGACTGGCTCAGGTAAGGCTGCAGGACACCCACAATGGCCCTGTGCCCCCATTTGCCCTCTCCACCTCCTGTCTCACCTCACACACATTCTCCTGTATACCCCTTGCCCTGAATCTGTCCTTTGCCACTCCCAGGCCAGAGCTGCCTCATCTGCGGGGCCCTCAGGGAAGGGCACTGCCCCAGCACCCCATGGAAAGATGGGACCCACAGCCACCCAGGCAGGGAAGCAGGGAGAAACCTCGGAGAGCAGCAGTGAGGAGGAGTCAGACAGTGAGGTCAAGGCACCGACAGCTGTGGCCCAGGCCCAGGTGAGGTCCCTGCCCCGAAGCTCTTCCCTCCTCCCTAACGCTGTGAATCTTGTCTTTTGTGTCTGCATACAGCCATGCTTCACGCTCCCTCCCCTGGTCCTGTGTATCTTACTGTAGGCAAAGTCCTTGGGAAAAATCCCCCAGGTCAGATCCACCTCAGGCCCTGCCAACGGGCTCCCTCAGAAGACTGGGCCAGCAGCCATCCAGATCAAGGCAGAAAGATCTGGGGAAGACTCGGAGAGCAGTGAAGAATCTGACAGTGAGGAGGAGGCTCCGACTGCCGTGACTCCGGCCCAGGTGACGCTGCCAGAGAGGCAGCTACAAAGCCTGCTACTGAGCCATCCCCACCCATAGTGCCGCAAGATGCTGTGGGGAAGTGGGGCAGTGGGGCTCTACTCCAGAACAGATGGGGGCTCTGCATCCAGGCTCTGAACCTTTCTGGCTTCTGACTTCTGTGTATCCTCAGGCAAAACCAGCTATGAAAACTCCTCAGACCAAGGCCTCTCCCAGGAAGGGTGCCCCTGCTACCCCTGCATCTGCCAAGGGCCCCCCAGCGCGAGTGGGCACACCAGCCCTCTGGAAAGCAGAAACAGCAGCTTCGCCAGCCTGCACGTCACCCCCAGCTACAGCCAGGAGTGCCCAGAGGCCAGAGGTGGACTCTTCAAGCAGTGAGGAATCAGAGAGTGAGGAGATGGCTCCTACCACAGCAGTGGGACAGGTGAAGCCAAGTCTGCTTAGCTGGTTCGGGACCAGCTTTCCTGTATTGTTCGGGCTTCTATAGCACACCTCTCTTCGTGCCGTTCCAGGCAAAGTCTGTGGAGAAGAGCTTCCAGGTGAAAGCTGCCTCGGCGCCCACGAAAGGGTCCTCAGGGCAAGGGACTGCTCCAGTACTCTCCAGGAAGGCAGGGCCTGCAGCGGCCCGGGGCAAAGCCGAAGTGCACGGAGACTCGGAGAGCAGTGAGGAGGAGCCAGACCTTGAGGAGGTGGCAGATTCTCCAGCACAGGTGAGGCCTGAGAGGAGGCAGCCCCGCCCACCCACGCTAGAGCCCAGGGCTGAAGATGGGCCTGTCAGGGCCGCTCTTGCCCCATGTGCAGAAGCCTCAGGAGCAACTGTGGCTTAGCCTTGTTCTGTCCATTTTCTACTCTGTCTTTGCCCAGTGGAGCCGCAGGGTCTCCTTTGGGGTCTTTTGAGCTCCTACTGAGATTCCTATGCTTTCTACAAGCTCTGTTGAGCACCCCATCTGCGAGGTACTGGCCTGTCTGAGGCTCCTGGGGCTCTGGCCTTCAGGGAGTTCCCAGCATAGAGGTGGGTTTTGCATATGGGCTGGGTTATTCCAAGATGTGTGAAAGGATTGGGATAGAGAGTGTGCGCTGGGGCTTGTAGAGCATGGCTGGTGATGACAGATAGGGGTTTTTCAGGAGGGAATGCCTCTTGGAGGAAGTGGCATCTATACTGGGCTGGAGACTTTGGCAGGCGAAGTGGAGTGTTCCACGCAGAGAAATCAGCCTAGGCAAAGGCCAGGGGGTAGGAGGGTACTGGCTTGGGTAAATTGCCCCTCTTCTGGTGGGGTCAATGGGGGAGACAGTGTAAACAGCAGGGAGTTTGAAGCAGACTGCCTGGGCTCAAGTCCCAGCTCTATCCTAGCAATGATGAAACCCACCACTCTGTTTATTTTTCTATAAATTGGAAATCAACCTTCATAGGGTTGAGAATTTAGCAAAATCTCACCTGCTACACTCAGCAAGGCACCTGGGCACAGCAGACTCTCATCCCTCACCCTGAAGGTGGGCCAGGCTCACGGGGAACATCTCCCAGCCTGTAAGAGCTGGGTAAAGTGAAGATTGTTCACACTCAGCACTCACCCACCCACCATTTATTATTTTTAATTGTTGCTCTTTTTTTTTTTTCAATAGCCACTCAAAAATTAGCATTTCTTTTTTTCTGTGTACCATAGCACACATTTCTGTGGGTTTTTTTAATCCCCTCTCGCTGTTAACCTGAAGGACCCAGGGTCCTGTAATTCCTCTACTGAGGTTTTAAATGATGCCTGGGCCCTTCCAGAGTCTCAGCCTAACAGGCTACTACCCCCTTCTCCCAAGCTGCAAACATATTATAGATCAATGCCTTAAAAAGTTTCATTGTGCAGATTACTTAAATATTTGTCTTCTGACCTGAGCCTCCCACCTGTACCATGAGCTGGGTGTTCGTTTGCTTTGGTTTCTGGAGGAGGAAATTAGAGCTAGAGTTGTTTGGTGACTGGCTCCAGCTCACCCAGCCAGGGAAGGTCAGAGCTGGGCCCAAGAATGCCTGCTTCAAAAGCCACTGCTTCCTTAGGCTGCATCTTGACCAGAACTTTTCCAGCCACAGAAATAGTTAGGCTTGTGGGCCTTACTTTCTCTCAGGGTAAAAAATAGAGGAGCTGATTTCTGTCAAGGGGCCTAGCCCCGTAGCCTGGTGCCCTGTCAGAAGATGATGCCTTGCCTAGCTTCAAGAGTTCTGAGAGCCTCTGCTAAAACAGGCGTGGCTGATAGGAGGACACTTGACTTCCTTTTCTTTGCCTTCATCTGAAGGGTGAAGATAATAACTATGTCTCCATTAAAAGGTCATTATGAGGATTAAATGAGATGCTTGTATGGCCTTGCCCTCAAATGTTGAACACACTAACTGGGTTCCACACTGTTCAGCATTGCTGGAGTCAGAAATGAGTCAGGTGGTCTCTGATCTGCTTCAAGGTACCCAGCCAGCTCAAAGTAAACCGTCCATGTGGGAGTTGAGATTCAAAACAAATAAAAAAATAACAAAGACAGGCTTGGTTCTGAAAACCAAATATGCCAGAGACTCAGGAAGATGATTCACAATTTAAATGCCATAGGAAGATAGCCTCCTGTGAGAACAGTGGGATGGGCAGTCAGTGTTTGATGATTAGCTAGGATGCCTTCTGGGCCTGACCTTGTGTTGGATGTTAATCCTATGTCCTGTGACATTGTTACATCTGCTTATCAGTTCTAGTTGCTTTTAGTAAACTCCATAGGATTTTGCATATGTAGCTCACATTGTCTGTGAATAAGGACAATTTTACTTTTTCCTTTCTAATCTAGATGGCTTTTATTTCTTTTTCCTGCGTTATTGCCCTGGCTGGAAGCTCCAATACAATGCTGAATGCTGAATATTGGTGGTGATCTTTGCCTTGTTTCTAAACCTCTAGGGTAAAGCATTCAAGTCTTTCACTGTATGATGTTAGCTTTAGGTTTTTCATAGATGCTCTTTCTCAAGTTAAAGAAGTTCCTTTCTATTCCTAGTTCGTTGAGAGTTCTTGTCATGAGTTGGAGTTGAATTTTTGTCAGGTGTTTTTTTCTCTGTTAAAGTGATCTTATGTTTTTGCCTTTGTCCTGTTGCTATGCCACATTAGTTGATTTTCAGGTATTAAATTCAACCTTTCATTCTTGGGATAAATTCTACTTGGTCATGGTATATATTCCTTTTTATTTGTTGCTAGATTTGGTTTGCTAATCATTTGTTAAGGATTATTTGTGTTTCTGTTCATATAGAATATTGGCCTGTAGTTTTCTTGTGATGTCTTTGCCTGGCTTTAATATCAGGGTGATACTGGCCTCATAAAATGAGTTGGGTAAGATTTTCTCCTCTGTTGTCAGAGCACTTGTGTTGGATGCTATTTCTTTCTTAATAGAATGTCCCATGAAGCTGTCTAGGCCTGCACATTTGTTGTGTGGAGTAAGATTTTCTTATTACCAAGTCAGTTTCTTTAATTGATACTGATCTGTTCAGATTTTTTCTTGAGTTAGTTTGTATTTCATGCTTTTTAATAGTTCTGTGCACAGTTAATAATTTGTGCCTTTCTAGAAACTTGTATATTTTCATCTCAGTTGCCTAATTTGTTGGCAGGACTTTGTTCATAAGATTCCTTTATAATTCTTTTAATTTCCATAGGGTTTATAGTGATACCTTGCTTTCTTCCCTAATTTGTGTCTTCTGTCAGTCTAGTTAATTAAAGATATGTCGATTTTATTCTTCTTTTCAAAGAAACAACTTTTAGTTTCATTGATTTTTTTTTTTTAACCCCCTGTTCTCTATTTCACTAGTTTCCACTCTGATCTTTATTATTCCTTTCGCTACTGTGGGTTTGGTTTGCTCTCCTTTTTCTAGCTTCTTAAAGTAGGCTTTTAAACTTTTTTTTTTTTTTTGATTTTTATACTTGATTTATATGTGAATCCCACATTTCTCCCTTATTATTATTATTATTTTTTTTTTAATAAAATGCTGAAGTGGTAGATAGATGCAAAATAAAGGTAGAAAACATAATTTAGTGCTGTAAGAGGGCAAATGTAGATGATCAGGTGTGTGCCTATAGACTAAGTATTGATCCAAGCTAGACAAGGGCAACAAAACATCCACAGATGCAGATTTCTCTCAAAACAGGGGGGGTGAAGTTCTAAGCCTCAACTCTGTTGATCCCCAATTTCTCACCTGATGGCCCCCCTGCGACTGTGCCTGTCTTAGGTTGTTCCTCCCTTGAGGAATCTTACCCGTCTCTGGCTAACCAGTCATCTTCCGGGGCCATACAGGGAAATGTAAAGTTGGTAAGTGAGAGAGAAGAAATATTCTTTGAAAAGGTTAGCTTTTTACTTCTTTGCAGATTTGTGCCCTGTGGCTTCTATGCCCAGCATTTGTCTTGAGGTATCTTTACCACTTGGAGGAATTATGATACTCAGTAAATTTGATATGAGGCACGAATTCTATTTAAGGATTGTAATTAGGAAGGAAGAAGAAAAGCTATAGAAGTAGCAGGTGGAAGAAACCATGGGAAGATTGACTATTTCTTTGACATATCTTCTTGTAGAGTAACTTAAGCATGTATAGGTTTTAAACTACTAATTAAATTGCGCACACACATTAACATAATAGGAATACAGTTACATAACCAAAGCAGATCTATAATTACCAGCCATGTCCAGTGAAACCAAGAAAACCAGTTAGGCATCCTAGGCATTTGTGAAAATTTATCTATGATATGATGGATATTGTCCAACTGTACTTGAACAGTCTGAGAGAAATCAGACAAATTAAAACAACCCATTCTGGGAACTGTTCACATCCCATATGTTCTTTCAACAGTAGATAGTCTGTAGTTGTAAGATTTTGGAGTGCTACAACTTGGACTTCTCCTAATTCTTGGTTGAGTTCCAACAGTATAGATCCAGTCAAATTTGTTGTTTTACTGTATGCACAGGCCAGCTTAGATATCTCCTTCTTCATTCCAATGGCAAGTCCAGGAACTGGTGGGATGAATGCAGCTACAGCTGTAGCAGCACCTGGATCTTTGTTGGGGTTTTTTGATGATCATCTTCTGGTATGAGTCTTCCAGAGAGTGCTGATGTTGGAAGTTCTTCTTCATATCGTATCTTAGGTCATTTTCTGGGTAGCCAAATTAGGCTTTGATCGTCTGTATAAACACAAACAGACCCTTTGCTCACATTTTGATATGCGCTTTATACCATTGTGTAGAACTCCTTGGAGGTCACACAGGGACTGCTTTTTTTTTTTTTTTTTTTTTTCATTTCAAGAATAGCATCCTACTGAATTTTAATTTGTATTTTACTGATGATTAATGACAAATATTTTTCATAAGATTACTGGTTTTTTTGTTTTTTGTTTTGAGAGGGCATCTCATATTGATCAAATGGTTGTTAACAACAATAAAATTCAGTATAGGGGGGTCAGTGCTCAATGCACAGTCATTAATCCATCTCAAGCCTAATTCTCATCAGTCTCCAATATTCTGAAGCATAACGAACAAGTTCTTACATGGTGAACGAATTCTTACATGGTGAACAGTACAAGGGCAGTCATCACAGAAACTTTCGGTTTTGATCACGCATTATGAACTATAAACAATCAGGTCAAATATGAATATTCGTTTGATTTTTATACTTGATTTATATGTGGATACCACATTTCTCCCTTTATTATTATTATTTTTATTTTTAATAAAATGCTGAAGTGGTAGGTAGATGCAAGATAAAGGCAGAAAACATAGTTTAGTGCTGTAAGAGGGCAAATGTAGATGATCAGGTGTGTGCCTATGGACTAAGTTTTAATCCAAGTAGACAAGGGCAGCAAAACATCCACGGATGCAGAAGATTTCTCTCAAAGCAGGGGGGGTGAGGTTCTGAGCCTCACCTCTGTTGATCCCCAATTTCTCACCTGATGGCCCCCCTGCGACTGTGCCTATCTTAGGTTGTTCCTCCCTTGAGGAATCTTACCCGTCTCTGGCTAACCAGTCATCTTCCGGGGCCATACAGGGAAATGTAAAGTTGGTAAGTGAGAGAGAAGAAATATTCTTTGAAAAGGTTAGCTTTTTACTTCTTTGCAGATTTATGCCCTGTGGCTTCTATGCCCAGCATTTGTCTCGAGGTATCTTTACTACCTGGAGGAATTATGATACTCGGTAAATTCGATATGAGGCACGAATTCTATTGAAGGGTTGTAATTAGGAAGGAAGAAGAAAAGCTATAGAGGTAGCATATGGAAGAAAACATGGGAGGATTGATTATTTCTTTGACATATCTTCTTGTAGAGTACCTTAAGCATGTATAGGTTTTAAACTACTAACTAACTTGCACTCACATATTAACATAATAGGAATACGGTGACATAAACAAAGCAAATCTATAATTACCATCCATCTCCAGTGAAGCCAAAAAAACCAGTTAGGCACCCTCGGCATTTGTGAAAATTTGTCTATGATATGATGGATATTGTCCAACTGTACTTGAACAGTCTGAGAAAAATCAGACAAATTAAAGCAACCCATTTCTGGGATCTGTTCACATCCCATATGTTCTTTTAACCGTAGATAGTCTATAGTCATAAGATTTTGGAGTGCTACAACTTGCACCCCTCCCAACTCCTGGTTGAGTTCCAACAGTACAGATCTGGTCAAATTCGTTGTCTCACTGTATGCACATGCCAGCCTAGACATCTCCCTCCTCATTCCAATGGCAAGTCCAGGAAACGGTGGGGTGGATGCAGCCACAACCGCAGCATCGTCCGGATCCCTGTGGAGGCTTTTTGATGATCATCCCCCGGCACAAGTCCTCCAGAGAGTGCTGATGCCGGAAGCTCCTCCTCATATCGTATCTTAGTTCATTTTCTGGGTAGCCAAGCTAGGCCTTGATCTTCTGCATAGAAACAAACAGACCCTTTGCCCACACTTTGACATGCCCTCTATACCACTGTGTAGAATTCATTGGAGGTCAGCACACAGGAACTGCTTTTTTTTTTTTTAAGAGAAAGGAATATTATCAGAAAAGAGTACCTCCATAGCTGATCATCTGACACCCTTTAAGTGATCAACATTAAGGATATTTAAAGCATGCGTTGATGTTTGATTTACCAATAGTTTTATCCTATCAAGGAGTAATCCCCCTTTCTTTCTTTTTTTTTTTTTTTTTAATCTTTAATCTACACTTACATGAAGAATACTATGTTTACTATGCTCTCCCCTATATCAGGTCCCCCCTAAAAACCACATTACAGTTACTGTCCATCAGCTTAGCAAAATGTTGTAGAATCACTACTTGTCCTCTCTGTGTTGTGCAGCCCACCCTCCCCTTTCTCCCTCCCCCCCCATGCATGCTAATCTTAATACCCCCTTCTTCTTCCCCCCCCTTATGCCTCCCTGCCCACCCATCCTCCCCAGTTCTTTCCCTTTGGTACCTGTTAGTCCATTTTTGGGTTCTGTAATTCCGCTGCTGTTTTGTTCCTTCAGTTTTTCCTTTGTTCTTATACTCCTCAGATGAGTGAAATCATTTGGTATTTCTCTTTCTCCGCTTGGCTTATTTCACTGAGCATAATACTCTCCAGCTCCATCCATGTTGCTGCAAATGGTTAGATTTTTCCACTTCTTATGGCTGGGTAGTATTCCATTGTGTATATGTACCACATCTTCTTTATCCATCATCTACCGATGGACATTTAGGTTGCTTCCAATTCTTGGCTATTGTAAATAGTGCTGCGATAAACATAGGGGTGCATCTGTCTTTCTCAATCTTGATTGCTGCATTCTTAGGGTAAATTCCTAGGAGTGGAATACCTGGGTCAAATGGTAGTCTGTTTTGAGCATTTTGATGAACCTCCATACTGCTTTCCACGATGGTTGAACTAATTTACATTCCCACCAGCAGTGTAGGAGGCTTCCCCTTTCTCCACAGCCTCGCCAACATTTGTTGTTGTTTGTCTTTTGGATGGCAGCTATCCTTACTGGTGTGAGGTGATACCTCATTGTAGTTTTAATTTACATTTCTCTGATAATTAACGATGTGGAGCATCTTTTCATGTGTCTGTTGGCCATCTGTATTTCTATTTTAGAGAACTGTCTGTTCAGTTCCTCTGCCCATTTTTTAATTGGGTTATTTGTTTTTTGTTTGTTGAGGTGTGTGAGCTCTTTATATATTCTGGACGTCAAGCCTTTATCGGATCTGTCATTTTCAAATATATTCTCCCATACTGTAGGGTTCCTTTTTGTTCTATTGATGGTGTCTTTTGCTGTACAGAAGCTTTTCAGCTTAATGTAGTCCCACTTGCTCATTTTTGCTGTTGTTTTCCTTGCCCGGGGAGATATGTTCAAGAAGAGGTCACTCATGTTTATGTCTAAGAGGTTTTTGCCTATGTTTTTTTCCAAGAGTTTAATGGTTTCATGACTTACATTCAGGTCTTTGATCCATTTTGAGTTTACCTTTGTATATGGGGTTAGACAATGGTCCAGTTTCATTCTCCTACATGTAGCTGTCCAGTTTTGCCAGCATCATCTGTTGAAGAGACTGTCATTTTGCCATTGTATGTCCATGGCTCCTTTATCAAATATTAATTGACCATATATGTTTGGGTTAATGTCTGGAGTCTCTAATCTGTTCCACTGGTCTGTGGCTCTGTTCTTGTGCCAGTACCAAATTGTCTTGATTACTATGGCTTTGTAGTAGAGCTTGAAGTTGGGGAGTGAGATCCCCCCTACTTTATTCTTCTTTTTCAGGATTGCTCTGGCTATTCGGGGTCTTTGGTGTTTCCATATGAGTTTTTGAATTATTTGTTCCAATTCATTGAAGAATGTTGCTGGTAATTTGATAGGGATTGCATCAAATCTGTATATTGCTTTGGGCAGGATGGCCATTTTGACGATATTAATTCTTCCTAGCGAAGAGCATGGGATGAGTTTCCATTTATTAATGTTCCTTTTAATTTCTTTTTAGAGTGACTTGTAGTTTTCAGAGTATAAGTCTTTCACTTCTTTGGTTAGGTTTATTCCTAGGTATTTTATTCTTTTTGATGCAATGGTGAATGGAATTGTTTTCCTAATTTCTCTTTCTATTGGTTCATTGTTAGTGTATAGGAAAGCTACAGATTTCTGTGTGTTAATTTTGTATCCTGCAACTTTGCTGTATTCCGATAGCAGTTCTAGTAGTTTTGCAGTGGAGTCTTTAGGGTTTTTTATGTACAGTATCATATCATCTGCAGATAGTGACAGTTTAACTTCTTCTTTACCAATCTGGATTCCTTGTATTTCTTTGTTTTGTCTGATTGCCGTGACTAGGACCTCCAGTACTATGTTAAATAACAGTGAGGAGAGTGGGCATCCCTGTCTTGTTCCCGATCTCAGAGGAAATGCTTTCAGCTTCTCGCTGTTTAGTATAATGTGGGCTGTGGGTTTATCATATATGGCCTTTATTATGTTGAGGTACTTGCCCTCTATTCCCATTTTGCTGAGAGTTTTTATCATGAATGGATGTTGAATTTTGTCAAATGCTTTTTCAGCATCTATGGAGATGATCATGTGGTTTTTGTCTTTCTTTTTGTTGATGTGGTGGATGATGTTGATGGATTTTCTAATGTTGTACCATCCTTGCATCCCTGGGATGAATCCCACTTGGTCATGGTGTATGATCCTTTTGATGTACTGTTGAATTCTGTTTGCTAATATTTTATTGAGTATTTTTGCATCTACATTCATCAGGGATATTGGTCTGTAATTTTCTTTTTTGGTGGGGTCTTTGCCTGGTTTTGGTATTAGGGTGATGTTGGCTTCATAGAATGAGTTTGGGAGTATTCCCTCTTCTATTTTTTGGAACACTTTAAGGAGAATGGGTATTATGTCTTCTCTGTGTGGTTGATAAAATTCTGAGATAAATCCATCTGGCCCAGGGGTTTTGTTCTTGGGTAGTTTTTTGATTACCGTTTCAATTTCTTTGCTCGTAATTGGTTTGTTTAACTTTTGTGTTTCTTCCTTGGTCAGTCTTGGGAGGTTGTATTTTTCTAGGAAGTTGTCCATTTCTTCTAGGTTTTCCAGCTTGTTGGCATATAGGTTTTCATAGTAGTCTTTAATAATTCTTTATATTTCTGTGGAGTCTGTCGTGATTTTTCCATTCTCATTTCTGATTATGTTGATTTGTGTTGATTCTCTTTTTCTCTTAATAAATCTGGCTAGAGGCTTATCTATTTTGTTTATTTTCTCAAAGAATCAGCTCTTGGTTTCATTGATTTTTTCTATTGTTGTATTCTTCTCAATTTTGTTTATTTCTTCTCTAATCTTTATTATGTCCCTCCTTCTGCTGACTTTAGGCCTCATTTGTTCTTCTTTTTCCAGTTTTGATAATTGTGATGTTAGACTATTCATTTGGGATAGTTATTCCTTCTTCAAGTGTGCCTGGATTGCTATATACTTTCCTCCTAAGACTGCTTTCGCTGCGTCCCACAGAAGTTGGGGCTTTGTGTTGTTGTTGTCATTTGTTTCTATATATTCCTTGATCTCTATTTTGATTTGTTCATTGATCCATTGATTATTTAGTAGCATGTTGTTAAGCCTCCATGTGTTTGTGAGCCTTTTTGTTTTCTTTGTAGAATTTATTTCTACTTTTATACCTTTGTGGTCTGAAAAAATGGTTGGTAGAATTTCAATATTTTGGAATTTACTGAGGCTCTTTTTGAGAGCTAGTATGTGGTCTATTCTGGAGAATGTTCAATGTGCACTTGAGAAGAATGTATATCCTGTTGCTTTTGGATGTAGAGTTCTATAGATGTCTATTAGGTCCATCTGTTCTAGTGTGTTGTTCAGTGCCTGTGTGTTCTTACTTATTTTCTGTTCAGTGGATCTATCCTTTGGGGTTTGTGGTGTGTTGAAGTCTCCTACAATGAATGCATTGCAGTCTATTTCCCTCTTTAGTTCTGTTAGTATTTGTTTCACATATGCTGGTCCTCCTGTATTGGGTGCATATATATTTAGAATGGTTATATCCTCTTGGTGGACTGAGCCCTTTATCATTATGTAGTGTCCTTCTTTATCTCTTGTTACTTTCTTTGTTTTGAAGTCTATTTTGTCTGATATTAGTACTGCAACCCCTGCTTTCTTCTCACTGTTGTTTGTCTGAAATATGTTTTTCCATCCCTTGACTTTTAGTCTGTGCTTGTCTTTGGGTTTAAGGTGAGTTTCTTGTAAGCAGCATATAGATGGGTCTTGCTTTTTTATCCATTCTATTACTCTGTGTCGTTTGACTGGTGCATTAAGTCCATTTACATTTAGGGTGACTATTGAGAGATATGTACTTATTGCCATTGCAGGCTTTAGATTCTTGGTTACCAAAGGTTCAAGGTTAGCTTCTTTAGTATCTTACTGCCTAACTTAGCTTGCTTATTGAGCTGTTATATACACTGTCTGGAGATTCTTTTCTTCTCTCCCTTCTTATTCCTCCTCCTCCATTCTTCATATGTTGTGTGTTTTGTTCTGTGCTCTTTTTAGGAGTGCTCCCATCTAGAGCAGTCCCTGTAGGATGCCCTGTAGAGGTGGTTTGTGGGAAGCAAATTCTCTCAGTTTTTGCTTGCCTGGGAATTGTTTAATCCCGCCATCATATTTAAATGATAGTCGTGCTGGATACAGTATCCTTGGTTCAAGGCCCTTCTGTTTCATTGCATTAAATATATCATGCCATTCTCTTCTGGCCTGTAGGGTTTCTGTTGAGAAGTCTGATGTTAGCCTGATGGGTTTTCCTTTATTGGTGACCTTTTTCTCTCTAGCTGCCTTTAAAACTCTTTCCTGTCCTTGATCCTTGCCATTTTAATTATTATGTGTCTTGGTGTTGTCCTCCTTGGATCCTTTCTGTTGGGGGTTCTGTGTAATTCCGTGGTCTGTTCGATTATTTCCTCCCCCAGTTTGGGGAAGTTTTCAGCAATTATTTCTTCAAAGAGACTTTCTATCCCTTTTCCTCTTTCTTCTGGTACCCCTATAATACAAATATTATTCCTTTTGGATTGGTCACATAGTTCTCTTAGTGTTGTTTCATTCCTGGAGATCCTTTTATCTCTCTCTATGTCAGCTTCTATACGTTCCTTTTCTCTGGTTTCTATTCCTTCAATGGCCTCTTGCATCTTATCCATTCTGCTTATAAATCCTTCCAGGGATTGTTTCACTTCTGTGATCTCCTTCCTGACATCTGTGATCTCCCTCCAGACTCATCCCATTCCTCTTGCATTTTTCTCTGCATCTCTGTCAGCATGTTCATGATTTTTATTTTAAATTCTTTTTCAGGAGGACTGGTTAGGTCTGTCTCCTTCTCAGGTGTTGTCTCTGTGATCTTTGTCTGCCTGGAGTTTTGCCTTTTCATGGTGACAGAGATAGTTTGCAGAGCTGGTACAAGTGACCGCTGGAAGAGCTTCCCTTCTTGTTGGTTTGTGGCCTTCCTCTCCTGGGAGAATAGCGACCTCTAGTGGCTTGTGCTGGGCAGCTGTGCGCAGACAGGGCTTCTGCTACCTGCCCGTTTGCTATGGAGTTTATCTCTGCTGTTGCTGTGGGCGTGGCCTGGCTGGGGCTACTCCTCCAAAATGGTGGAGCCCCTCTTCGCAAGGCGCTGGGTTCTTGCAGGTGTGGATGTGGTCTGGATGTTGTCCTGTGTCCTCTGGTCTCTATTTTAGGAAGAGTTTTCTTTGTTATATTTTCATAGATCTATGTGTTTTGGGGAGGAGATTTCCACTGCTCTACTCACTCCGCCATCCTGGCTCCGCCCCCCGGCTTTTAAATTTTTATCTTAACTTTCTTCCTAATATAAGTACTTAAGTCTATAAATTTCCTCTTAAGGACTGCATCAGCTTTGTCCCATAAGTTTTGAAATGTTGTATTTTTTATTCTTTGAACCAATTTCCAAATACCTGGGACTATGGAGGTTTCTTTTTGTTGATTTCTAATTTAACCTTCCTGTGGATGGAGAACATCCATTGTATTATTTCAGTCCTTTTAATTTATTGAGACTTGTTAGGTCAACTTAGTCTTTGTGTCTTGTTTTGTTCTCTTGAGTGTATGTAGAAGACAGTTGTCCTCCCTTCTGGATGACCTGTGTTCCGTGCCAGTGAGCATCTTGGTCTTAGTCATACACAATCTGTGCTTTAGAGGATATTCTTTCTTGAAGTCCTGACTCTTAATTTCATTTGTTCTCACATGGATAAGGGAAGCTGTGGGGTGGAGGATGTCACTGACCAGACGACATCTCTGAATGAGGGAGGAACCTTGAGATGCTGGCAGATTCCTCATTCTATTTCACATCAGCAGTGCTTGCTTTCACACTCCTGTCAAGGGTCTCATTGGCAAGGATTTTGCTTTTTCTGGTTCTCATGTCTCTGCATTTTATTTACTGGAGACCCTAACTTTTAGTAGATTACTTAGATATCAGTTCAGATTAGGTTAAGCTGAAGGAAACCTAAAACAACAGTGGTTTTTCTATCTTGTTCTACCTTTCTGCGTAACTGGCTCCCACTTCATAGGTTAAGACGGCTACTTGCGCTCCAGCTATTATCTCAGCATTCCAGCCAGCAGGGAGTAAGAAGACACATGTTTCCTACATGTGTGAGAAAGGCAAATGTATACTTGACTGGCACTGTATTAGCCAGAAGCTAATCACCCAACCACCCAGCTGAAAGGGAGCCTGGAAAACACTTGTTCTGTCTGGGTAGTCTCATGCGTAGCTAACAATAAGGAAAGTACACACAATACAAGTCTGAGTGCTTATTACATGCCAGGCACTGAATCGCCCACTTAATCCTCACAGTAACCATGTGGGTGGTCCTTATTATCCCGTTTTACAGAATAGAAACAGGCACAATGAGGTCATGATCTGCACAGCTTCACACAGCTAATATGGGCAGGAGCCAGACTCCAAACGCCACCGTCTGGCTTACGGCTGGCCGCTCCTGCCCCTCGCTTCCTCTCCTCTGTAACTCCCTCTCCTCGTCCTAGGCCATGAAGCCCTCAATGAAAATGCCTCAGACCAAAGCCAACCCAGCTTCCACCAGTGCAGCTCTGGCCAAAGGGGCAGCGTCAGCTCCCAGAAAAGCGGTCACTGCAACTTCTCAGGGCAAACAGTGGTCCCCAGCCAAGGCAAGTGGCACCAGGAGCCAGAGGAGGTGGGGTGGAGAGGAATACCAAGCAGTGGCCTACCTGGGCAAGGGCCCTGCGCTGGCAGAAGTGACCTCCCACAGGCATACCATGGGTGGCGCTTAACCTAAAAAGAACCATGCTGTCCACTTCCTTCCTCAATACTGTTAACTCCCCATGATTCAGACAGTCACCAGCAAGAACTCCCCAGAGCAGCGCCATCTCAGTAAGAGGCCGGGTGTCTCTGGTAGCTGTGGGGAAGTCAGAGGATGCAGCAGTCCAGGGCCAGCCAGGGGCCCAGAGGAGGCCTCAGAGAGCAGTGAGGGGGAGGCACCTGCTCAGGGGAGGCCCGGGGAGGGCTGAGCGCAGCCTTGTGCTTCCCACTGTGCCAGGAGCTGCCCACAGTTTCACAGTCCCTGTCCCTCTCAGCTCCCTCCCCTGATTCCGTTTCTCTTGCTCCAGGCAAAGCCCTCAGGGAAGATCCCCCAGATCAGAGCTGCCTCAGCCCCCACTAAGGGGTTCCCCAAGAAAGGATCTGCCACAGCTCCCCCTGGGAAGAAAGGACCGCCAGCTACCCTGGCCAAGAGGCAAGAGGAGGACTCAGCAAGCAGCAGCGAGGAGTCGGACAGTGAGGGGGAGGCTTCCGCAACTGTGACGGCAGCCCAGGTGAGGCCTAAGGGGGAAGAGCTCTGATACCCGGCCGCCGGGCCCCCTCCACCCACTCTGCAGTCAGAACTTAGGTTCCGGGCAGGTGAGGAAAGAAGACCAGATGAAGGCTCTGCCCCCAGGGTCCTCCTCAGCTGCTAACTTCCCTGTCTCCTTATACTGTGAGACCTGCTGTACACACCTCCCTCCCCCTCAAAATAAACAGCAGGACCTCACCTAGCTTCATGTGAAGCCTAGGGAGTTGGAAGAGAAGGAATGAGGAACTGAGTCATCTAGACGATGCTGCAGAAAGAGGCAGGCGTGGCTGTCCTGCAGAAGTTCAGGGTGACAAACCCCAGAACTCAGAGGGCTCAGACACGTGATGGAAATGATTGATGCAGGCCTGGTGGATATGATAGATGGCAGCTGACATTGAGCTTTAGTGTTAGGAGAGACAGTGGGGAGTGGTGGTGACTTATGCAAACTGGAGAGCCCTTGCCCCTTCTAGAAAGATGTCCCTGCCAGCCCAGTCAGTTGTGACCATGTGGAAATGTGCCCTCCATGTGGCCAGATCTTGTACTTCTTAAGGGAAATGAAATCCCTGTGCCAGGCCAAACTCCAACCCCTGTCTTAGATTTCTGTTTCTTTGTGATTAAAACAAGGGCCAAGAGCTCTGCTAAGTGCTGCTGGTACTCCCCTCTGCCTTCAGTGTGGCAGACCAGCAGCTGACACTCTTGTCTTGCTGAGACAAAGGGCTGAAGCTGCTGGCCCTGCCCTCAAGGTGCTCACATTATAGGGCCTGATGAAGTGGCTAGACTATCGGAGGGCATTCTGGTAATGCTCTGATGGCGCAGGAAGAACAGCTCTCTGAGAGGCCAGAAGAGAAGATGATTAAGCTGAGCTTGAAGGAAGACCATGGGCTCACCAGCCCAGAAGTAGAGAGGGACATTCAAGGTTGGCGTGGTGTGCAAAGTGTGTAAACACAGCGCTGCAGCCTCAGGTTTTCGTGATTTCTGACTCATGCATCCCCTCCAAGTTGAGAGTCAGCTCTGGAAAGGGGGTCAGCAGAGTGGAGGGCTGTGGTTCCAGTGGCTGCAGGGCATGCCAGGCCAACAGCTGTCCCCGGCACGCGTGCAGGAAGCCCTCACCATGAAGAGCCAGCACGTGTGGGAGTTACTGCTCGTTGGCTGCGGTTTCCCCACTCCTGGTCCCTCAGTTGTGCTCCCACTCAGCTAACACCCCCACTCCCCCTCCACATACTTGTCTCCTCAGAAGGAGGGTGACTCTAAAACTGCCAAAAGCAAGACCTTCACTCCTGCCCCACCGGAGAAGAATGCAGAGGGATCCTCGGAAAGCAGTGATGAGGAGCTGCCAGCAAGCCAGGTAGGCCAAGCCTTCTGGGACACCACAGGCTTGGGCGGGCAGGGCAGGGCAAAGCTCTCCTCCTTCAGCAGCGCCTCACAGCTCCCCGAGCTCTTCTCTCTGTTTTGACATTTTCACAATAAACCCTGTGAGGGAGGCAGCAGAGCAACATGGAACACCCAGATGCCAGGGCCAGTGGGGGGTCAAAGCCGGCTCTCGCACACCCTCGCCCTGTGACCCTGGGCACGCCCTGCCCACTCTGAGGCCAGACATACCGGCTGTAAATCTGGTAACAGCCCTCCCTCCTGTGTCTGCCCTGGTGTGGAAGCACAACATACTGCCTGACGGAGTGCCTGCCACTGCAGGAGGGTGCTTGGTTGTTGGCAGGAATCTGCCTGAGTTCAAGTGATTTCCCCAAATCCCATGGCCCGTGAGGAGCCAAGAATGGGGCAGATGCTGGCCCCTGTGTATGCCCACTTCCTGCCTGGGTTCGGGAGCCTTCTCTGCGGGGCTTGATTCCATGGGCCTGGTCTGAGACTTCGTGCAGTTCCCCATGGCACATCTTCACCTGCTCTGTTAGGCTGGCTGCCCTCCTGAGGTGGTGCCCCTGAGGGTCAGTCAAGCCTAGCTTGTCTCCCCAGCTCCAGAGACCTAAGTGCACCAGGCTGCTGTGCAAGCCAGTGTATGAACTCCAGGCCTCCCCAACAGAAGACACTGCCCTTAGTCCTCCTCTAGTACCAGGCATCCCAGAAACTTCTGCAGGGCCCGTCAGAGACACTGGAGTCCTACAACTCCCAGACCAGGGGGGTCTTCTTAACCATCTCCCCTTACATATCATACCACATGCTGATCAGTTCATTAACAAGGTCAGCTGCTGCTTGCATGCCCCCAGTGATGGAGTGCTCACTGCCTTTTCTAGCACAGATTACAAAAATAATGATGAACAACTACACTTCCTGTATGCCTGGCACTGTGCTAAGTCCCATACTCATTCTGTTTAATCCCCACAACAGCCGTATGAGGCTAGGTCCTTCTTTTATTCCCATTTTAAGGAGGAAGGAACGGGGCTCAGAAGTTAAGTGTACCACCCCAGCATCAAAAGTCTGGTGGTGAATAGACAGACCTAGTGTTTGAACCGAGGCTGTTCACATCCTTACTGGCTCCTGGCGCTACCTCAACACTCCCCTCCCCAGGATGGAAGAAAGTGGGGCTCAGGCACTGCCCTCTGGCTCTCTGTGAAGCCTTCAGAAAGCTGCTTCCTTCTCTGAGCAGGAGCTAAACAGCAGGGAGGGAGGGGCCTCTTCACCCTCTGTGGGGGTGACTGGCACAATTAAAATGAACAGCATGCTTAAACTGAACCGTTTAATTGGTATGTCAGTCCTGAAGGTTCTGGAGTCCCTATTAAAAAAGAGGGAAAAAGTCAGCAGTTTGTGCATTCTGCTGGGAGGATACAGGGAAGGCAGCACAGCCTGGGGAGGGAGCTGCAGCCCCCTCCTAACTGAGGGCTTTAGCTCCTTAATCCCCAGCTCACTGATTATGATTATTATTGTTGTTATACATTTATCAAGCACCTCTCTACTGACAAGTTTCACTCTGCCTTTATTATTAGTCTATCAGACAGGGAAAGGGATCCATGCCAGGGTGGGGGCAGAGCCCCAGGCCGGCAGGCAGAGGGGGTTGTGGCTACGTTCCCAGGCCCCCTCACTGTGCCTCAGTCTCCCCACTTGCAAGGCATAGGGCCCACCCTTTTGCCCTGAGAGACACTGGTTCAGCCCTGGGGCCTTAAACCAGGGCAGGGTCTGTGCTGGGGCCTGTGGTAGGTACCAAATTAAAAATACATGGGCCCTGCAGTCAACATTTCAAGTTGAGTCAGAGAGAAAAAGGAGAAACTAAATTTAAAGTATTGAGTCAGAGGCTAGCATGGCTGGTCCTGGAGGGAGCTCATGTCTGGTTCCTGGACAACTAAATTCCAGTCCTGGCTCTGGTACCAGTTTTCCAGTCACCCTGGATGAGGCTACCTGCCCTCCATGAGTCTCACGCTTCTCAGCCCCTGGGATGAGACTCTCTAGTGGCTAGTGAACCATGGAGACCCCAGGCTACATCCCCAGAGAGTGGGGTGGGGCTGGCCACCTAGGAGTTCTGAGAGAGGCCCTTAGAGCCTCCTCTGGTGCCTTTGTGGCTGTGTCCCATCCCCAGGCTGAGCAGCCTGGGTCAGTCAGCTCCCCACCTCCACTGTGCCCCAAACTGGAATGAGGTACAGTTGTGATGAGCTCAGCTGGGACAGGATTCAGGCCCTGCAGTAGGAAGGGAGTCCTGGCGTTCCCTCTGGGCCTTTGCTGCCCAGCATCTCCAGGAAGGCCCAGCCAAATGTTCAGGCTGCTCTAGCCTCCAGTGAGTCTTTGACCCCAGAAGGAGGGCCCTTGTCAGCCCTGTGTGTACTGGGCTTTGCAGCTTCCAAAACACATCAGAGCCCCTCCAGTGAGGGAGCCCCAGCTGGGATTACTAAGAGTCCCTCCAGCAGGTGGGAAACAGGCCCAGGAAGTGCAGGGCCTGACCACACAGTGAGGTCGTGGCAATGGTGGGATCAGAAGTGAGTATCCCACGTCCCTGGGCAGCGTGGCCTGCCTCTTGAGCTCTGCTGTCATAGCACTGCACTCACACCCAGGCCTCAGCCGGGTCTGCGTTGTGCCCCTGCCTTGCGCAGCCATGCCCCCAGCCCAGAGGCTGGGCGGGTGGTGTGGGCAGGTGGAGTGAGGAGGAGGCTTTGGCTGCTGAGCTGCTTTTAACATCCCAGACGCTATTGTTTGCCTCGGTGGGTTCACCGCCTCTCCATCCCCAACAATCTGTTCCTGTCTTCTCACATATATATAGATCCCCTCCCTCAGCTGTAAACCTTCTCCCACTTCCCATCCTTCTCTTTTTTATCCTGTGGGAAGGAAGGCTCTGGAAGTGGCAGATCAAAGCAGCTGCAGGGGAGGCTGTTTGGCAGTGGCAGGAAGGGCCCGGCCCAGCAGCGCTGCCAGCCTCCGGCAGCACCTTTTTGCTCTATTTTTCACTTTAGTTCCCTACCACCCCAGGGGCGGGGTGGTGGGCAGGGAAGGGTGTGGTGGACAAGACGGCTCCCAGTCCGGGGCCCCGGGCATCTCCTTCCTGTGGCCGAGTCTCCCTATGGTCCAGAGAGGGAGTGACAGTCACACCAGATCCAACCTTTGAGGAATGGACAGCACTCTTGACCCGTGACTCTTGCACTCGAGGGGCCCTTGCGTGCAGTGGGCATATCCCAGTGGGGCTGTAGGTCCTAGATAAAGAATTCCCGCATACCATCCTCAACCTCAACCTCAGCAACCCTGAACTCGTGACCAGGCCCATCTCATCCAAACCCTCCACTCAGTTCCCAGAGCCCCTAGATAACATTCAAAAAAAAAAACAAACGAAAAAAAAAGTACAACCACAATACATCACACCTAAAAAACTTGGCCTTCCTAGTAGCCCCATTTCCCTGATTGTTTCAGGAATGATAGTTTTAGATCTAATATTCACAGATAAGGACCACATACTGCATTGGGTCCCTTAAATCTTAATCTGTTGGGTTTTTCCCTGTGCAGTTTGTTACAGACACTGGGTTGATGTAGCTGGGTCACTGCATCCTGGGCCACATCTTGGAGGCTCTATCAGAGTCTCTGGGATGGGGACAGTGAGACTATGAACAGCTTCCCAGGCAGCTGAGTGGCACTCTGCTCAGAGCTCCCACTCACCAAGTGTCCACCTCTGGAGTCAGCCAGATGAAAGAGGTCTGAACTGAATGTTCTGACCCTGATGCTGCTTCAATCAGGCAACTCTCCTCCCCTCTCTGCATTTGCAGTTTTCCCACCTGTAGAGTGGAGCTGATACTATTGACCTCAGGGGTTCATGTGAGGCTCACATGGGCTCCTGTGAGGTGCTGTGCTGGGTCTTGGCAGGTGCATGGGCTGGGGTGAGCTGGGAGTGTCCTGGGCAGCTGAAATGGCCTCTGTACACAGCTACCCTGAGCTCTCTGGATCCCTTGCCTTGTAAAACCCTCCCCCACCCATTTTTCCCTGTTCCTGGCCAACCGTTTAATCACTGGGGGGGTGTGTTTTGTTTTTGTTTTTCAAGGTGATTAAACCCCCTCTGATTTTTGTCGACCCTAATCGTAGTCCAGCTGCCCCAGCTGCTACCCCCGCACAAACCCAGGCTGCGAGTGCCCCCAGGAAGGCCCAGGCCTCAGAGAGCACGGCCAGGAGCTCTTCCTCAGAGAGCGAGGATGAGGACGTGATCCCTGCTACGCAGTGCTCCACTCCTGGTGAGCGCACACCCACTCTGCAGGGCTGGCTCCCCTGCTGCCGCTGCGGGGCTCACTGGGGAGGGTCCGCCTGCACACACACACCCCCACTGAGCCCGGGAGAGGATGCTGGCTGAGTCACACAGTGAGTCGTTGGTCTGGGTGGACTCAACCCGGTCTCTGGATTCTGCTTGGTTCATCCTGGTGAGGAGGGACTGTCTCAGATCCCCATTTCTGGAGGAATATGTGGCTAGAAGCTGCAGGGACCAGGTTTCCACACAGTCTAAGGAAGGGCCTTATAATAGCTGACTGCTTGAACAGAGGAAGGCTGTGAGGTGGTAGTGAGCCACCCATTTCTGGTGGCATGTGAAGGGGTGAGGGAGTCCCTAACTAGACGTCATAGGAAAAGCTGCCATCAGTGGAAGACAGGGCCAGATCTAGGATCTTTAAACATCTGAGAATCTGTGGTTCTGACAGTGATAACAGGGAAATGGTTAATACTATTTATAACATTTTTTATCAAGATTCTAATACCTGATCTTGGTAAGCTAATCAAGAAATACAGATTTGCACAAAAGAAAAAATACCACGGTAATCTCACTGCCTGGGATAATACCTGTAACAACCTTGTGACTGTTGACTTTACAAGAACCTAAGAGACCCCACACCACACACTTAATGCTGGATGATCTTTACTTGCTATGTTGAGACATTACACGTTTACAGTGTGATTCTTGGTGGCGACAGAGTAGTCCTCTGAGTAGAGGTACAGAGTTCATTTACCCAGTGCCAATGCTAGAGGACACTGAGGTCCTGTTTGGGGGTGTTTTGGACTGTCATAAACAGAGCTACAGTGAACATTGTGTGACCTTTGCAGATGACCAGAGTGGCTCTCATGAAGACTGTTTTAAATGCACAGCTGCTCATTTGGTGCCAGTGCTCCTGCCCATGACTCAGAAGCAGCTGAGGGGGAACCCAGTGGAGGACTGAGGTGTAGGGAGGGGCCAAGGAGAAAGCCTGGGGTCACAGCAACCTTGTGAGCTCCCTGAGCCTTGTCATCCAAGGCTGTAGCAGCTCCTGCCTCAAGGGCTTGGGGGTTGGGGAGGCATCAAAGGGGCTTGTGCCACATAAGCCCTGAGTACCATGTCACATCCCCAGGAAGGGCTGATAAGTGGGTACTGCTGTAGCTGGTGAGGCCATGGGGGCCTCTGGGCCCTGACATGCCCCTTTCCTGCTCCATTTCAGCCATCAGAACCGATGTGGTGACTATGCCCACGGCCCCCCCAAGGACAGCCCCCAGAGCCAGTGCTGTTGGGGCCAGCAGCAGTGCGGGGCCCAGTCGGGTGTTAGAAGTCAAGAAGCAGGAGGCGCCAGCCACCCAGGTACTTGGCAGGCAAGGGAGGGCTGTGCGGGCCGCAGGGCTGAGGGGCTCCCTGCACTCCCCACCTTACCCACTCATGCTGCCAGGTGGGACGGCGATTCCTCTCCCCAGCCCCGCTGCAGGCGGCTGCTCCTCACAGCCAGAGCCTTGCCCTGCCTGCCGGCTGCAGCCCCAGTCTGGACTCTGGAGGTGCCTTTCAGGTGTCAGAACAAGTAACCTGGGAACACGGCACCTGGGCAGGGCCAGCACTGCTCCACACCCCCCATCAGCTTTTCCAGTGTGGCTGCATTTGATTTGTTTGTTTTTCCTCTCAGTTCCCAAATGCCATGAACACAAATTACCCTTTCTTAGTGCTCATAATAGTTTCCGTTAGCATTCTTCCCAGCCTTTACCATTTTCTGTGTTTTTATTTGGTCCTCTCCTACATCCCCAAACTGGGCAGCGCATAGCTAATGGCTTAGTTGTTCAAATGATACAACTGAGTGCTGTCCCCTCCACAAGAGAGGGCTGAAGCTTCTGGGATCCAGCAGGGCCAGAACTGAGGTCTCCGGTCCCAGGCCTTTGTTCTTTCAGTTTGTTTTCCCATATTATGCATGCCGACTCTTTTTACTGAGAGGGCAGGAGAGAGTGGGAGTGGGCCATTTGGGGTGATGGGCACCCCCAGTTCAGAGGAGCTCATCAGGAGCCACAGCCCAAGAAGGGCTTCCTGGAAGCAGGGGTGCCGGGTGGGTAGCCAAGCTGTGGTCACTGTACCCAGCAACCTGCACCCGCTCGGCCATCAGCCACCAGGTGGCGCCGAGCCTCTGGCCATACCAGGCCCTAGGCACACAGCAGGAAGAAGGCAGAATGGGTCCTTGCCCTTGTGGACCAGGAGGTGAGGAAGCAGAAAAATGAAGTCCTCGCCAACTGGTGGGTGCTCTGAAGGAAACCAAGTGTAAGCTAGAGAATAGTGGGGTGACCTCCTCTAGAAAGGTGAGGCTGGGGTGACATACCCTGGGGGCCACACTGACTCTGGGGAAGCAGCCAAGCCAGGGTGAGCTGGGGGGCACTCCAAGCAGGGAAACCCAGGTGCAGGGGCCATCTGGGGAGGCACTGGGGGTGGGAGCTGGAAGAAGGTGGAGCGGCTGGAGGAGGCTGCAGGAGGTGGGGGTCCAGGTCTACCGGGGCCGCCAGCAGCTAAAGGGGGCCGAGGGCCTGGAGGTTTTCAGTGCGGAGTCACACCCAGTCCTTCTCCCATTCTCTTTCCCTGGCTGCCAGTGGATGTGGGGAGCAGAAGCAGCACCAGGGAGACCACTGAGGCAGTTTTAGAGCCGCCAGGCTGGAGTCTTGTTCCAGTGAAGGCCCAGATTGAGTAGTGGGGCCTAAGCCGCTTCCCTCCCTTGGGATGGGAACTGTCTTTGGGCCTCTGCAAACAATATAATCAGCTCAGAACCTGAAGCCTGGCACCATCCCCTGCCCATGTGGTGGGATTGCCCTTCTGATAGCTGCTCAGTAGCCCCCCCTGCAGCCTGGTAGCTCCTGCTGCAGATAGAAGTTCCTCTTACCCCAGGGGCTGGTACAGACCATATTTGGGAACCCAGGAGTCTCAGGGCTGTGCTTGGCTGTCCACAGGTAACAAAGAGGAACCCAGCTCACCTCCCACTGACTCAGGCTGCCTTGAAGGTCCTTGCCCAGAAAGCCAGTGAGGCCCAGCCTCCTGCTGCCAGGCCCTCATCTTCAAGTGTGGTGAGCTGAGGGGGTGGAGGCCGTGCCCTGCCCTGGAGGGGACAGCAATCAAAGACCGCAGTGGGGAAAAGTGAGGGCCCAGCAGTACCAGCATGAAGCTGCCCTGTGAATTTAGCTCACACTTCCCCCCCCCGGCCTCTTCCCACCTGAGAGACCCAGGGGTGGGGTGAATGCAGCTGCAAGCTAAGCAACTGCAGGCTCGCCAGCACCTGGCCCACACCCCAGCCAAGGCGCTCTCACCACCAGGGTCTTATTTCCCCTGACTTCTCCGGCCTCTCTTTCTCCTCTCACCATATTAGATTGGCAGTGCTCTGGGAACACTCCCTGTGACAAGTCCCCAGAGCGCCCCTGCGCAGGCCAAAGGGACCAACAAGCTCAAAAAACCTGCGGTTCCTACAGTCCAGCGGGCCATGACCACTCCCTCAGGGCGCCCCAAAGCCAGGGCCTCCAGGACCTCAGATGACAGCAAGGACAGCAGTGGCAGCTCCTCCGGGAGTGAGGAGGATGACAAGGGGCCCCAGGTGGCTCTGGCAGCCCTCAGGCTGGGTGAGAGGCCTGGGAGGGGAAGGCCGGCGGGCCTAGAGACGGAGGGACCCGCTGGTGGGGCCCTGGGCTGAGGCCTCAGCCCCATGTCTGCTGGTTCTGCCCCATGGGACATGGTACCCACGCTGGGCTTCCATTCCCCTACCCAAACAACCCCTCGAGGAAGCTGAGCCAAGTGAGGCTACAGAGCTTGTGATTCTGCTGATTGCCCACTCCCAGCTTTGGGTATCAGGCCCAAATTCCAGGGCCATGCACCCGCCCAGCACCACAGGGAGCGGGGAAGTATAGGCTTTGGGAATTAGAACAGAAGGTTCTAGCGTGCAGGTGTTTCACCTGGATGCTGCGAATAGCAGCTGACCTTGAAAGGGAGCAGTGGGAGCAGATGAAGCCTTGGGCAGGAGGGAAAGGCATGCAGAAAGGGACCAGGCCAGCCTGGGACCCTCCTGAAGCAGGGACTCCTAACAGGGTGCCTGTGCCTGTCCAGCAGGTCCCGCCCCTTCCAGGAGGGAGGCCCTGGTGGAGGAGACCACAGCAGAGTCCAGCGAGGATGAGGTGGTAGCGCCTTCCCAGGTAACGCCGAGGGGGGTGCTGGCAGCCGCAGGGCTCTTGGGGTAGGAGTTCCAGGCCAGGTTTCTGCCCATCTGGTACAGCCTTAGGTGTAGGACGTCCCCCCAGGTCAGGGGCCTGGGCAGGGTCCCGTCTGTATGGAGCCAGGCTGTCTTCTCAGACGCCCCATTTCAGCATTAAAGTCGTTAATCAGCTGACTCTTGGAGGCTGTAGAAGGGCCTGCTTCGACTTTAGATGATTCCCAGATAAGAACATTCTTCAGTGAGATGGGATTTCTTTTAAGGTTACCATCTGTACATAGCAAATGCTAGGGATTTTCCGTTCACATTAGTAACTAATTTCCTTTTAAAATATGCTTGTCTAAAGTATGTTCCGATTAAAACAGTGCAGGAGGTACACAAAAAGGTCTGGTGGACGCCCTGCCTGGCTCAACAGGGTCGGCCTGAGCCTAGGGCTCCTGGGCTGGTCTCTCCCAGCAGGCCATGCCCTCTGGGCTGGGAGGGACCTGTCCTGGCTACTTTCACACTGGGCTTCGTCAGTCTCTCCTCTCAGGTTATGTAACCCCTGGGCTGACTCCAGCCAATCCCCAGGCTTCAAAGGCCACTCCCAGGCTGGACCCCAGCACCTCAGCTTCTACCCTGGCCGCCAAAGAGGCCCCAGATGGCAAGCCAGAAGTGGAGCCCCAGCAAGCAGCAGGCACCATGTCTCCTAAAACATGTGAGTCAGGGGCCCAGGAAGGACGAAGCAGGACTTAGAGGGACAAGGCCCTTCTGTCCTTCCCTCAGCAACACTCACACCAACAGGGCCTCATCTGTACTGCAGGGAACCCCACACCCAGCTGTCTGGCTCGTATGGCCTGGAACAATCTGGAAGTCTGGTCTTCCAGCCCTGTGGGTACATCCCTGCCCTAGAGGAGGTGGGTGCACCTTGACTCGTAGGCTCCCCCTAGATGCCCCTGATGACTCCTCTTCCTAATAAATGGGCTCCTGGTGTGAGCCATAAGGACCCAGGATAGCTCAGACAAAAGGCAAGACCCATGTTTGGAGAAGTCCCCAGCACATAGCAAAGATCCTGGGTGATGAACTAACTTGGCTGTAAAGCCTCAGACAAGACCCTGGCTATCCGGCCTCTGCGTCTTAACCGTGGAAGATGGGGGTTGATACATCCTGTTGCTGAGGTGTGACATGCATAGAAAGTAAACATGTAGTTTCTGGAGGGCAGACGAGTGCTCAGGTCACCCAGCCTGGGGCATTAGCCACCTCTGACCCTGCCAGTGCTGATGAACAGGTATCAGATGGGCACAGCTGGGACAGTTCTAGGAGCTTGCCAGCCTTGATCTTCTAGGCTGTTTGTAGACAAGGGGCAGAGAGGTGGGTTGTGGGAAAGAGGTTGCCAGGGCAAACTGCCTTCCAGCTTCTGCCCTCCAGCAGACTCCCGCCCTTGCCAGGAAGGGCCCAAGGACAGAACTGGGCCTCCATCTGTCTTGGGACTCCCCCTGCTCAGTCTGTCTTGCCCGTCCCCCCGGCCCACCACAGCTCTGCAGCCAGAACCACTTCAGACCCACCCTGGGGCCCGCCGCACGCTGCAGGGAACAGCCCCAGCCTCATGACACGGAAGAGGGCCCCTGGGAGTTTCGGGGCAGTGCTGACCCACGTGCCGCTGTCAGACCCCTCCTGGGCCTTGGGCTTCTAGCTGCAGCATGCCTGGGGCTGGGCCAGCAGAGGCGTCATTGCGCATCCTCTCCCCCAGTGTTCTCTTCGTGGGAGGCGTGTGTGACAGGGAGACATTTTAGAGGGGGCTGTGGAAGGTTTTTTTCACACGCGTAGTCAGCACACAATTATCAAAGGAGAACAGAGGTGTGGAAAAATCTAAACAAAGGCTGTACCAGAAGTCACTCTGGCAGGCAGTAAACCTGCTTAGTCAGCTACCACATACATACCACCCATCACCCCCGGACTGCCTGGAAGTGGGATCTGTATATGGATGGGCTTTGCTTTTATTATGAATCTGTGATGTAGAATAGGGTACCCTTGCTATTCATCTCAACCCTCAATTGACAAACAGGGAAACTGAGGCTGTGGAAGGCGTGGAGTCACAAAGCAAGTTGGTAGTGGTCAGACCTAGAACCCAGGTCTCCTGCCTCACAGCCCTGGACTCCTGACTAGATGATACCATCTCCTCCTGTCTGACCTCTCTTTGTTGATAGGTTTCAGGCCCTTTCATTAACATTGTGGAGTCATTTTCCATCCCTACTCTGAACATCGCATTTTTAGTGTGAGGAGAGAGAGCCCTAAGGGGAAGCTAGTGGGAAGGTGTGGGCCAAGAGGCCATTCAAGGGCCGAGTGATCACCGGGCCTCGCCCTCCCACGTGTGCTGCTGTCTGAGAAGGTCTATGCTGTCCCTGAACCCCCTGGGCTCTTGTTCCGTGAGAGGTCTGTTTCCCAATTCTTCCAAATCCATGACCCCAAGTCCTCTCTCCACAGGCAGAAGAGAGGCTAGCTCCACACCTCAGAAGCCCCGGAAGCCCAAGAAAAGGGCTGGGGGCCCCCAGGTGTCCACGCTGGCCCTGCAGAGTGACATCACTCGGCGCCTCCTGAACGAGCCCTGGCCCCTGAGCGAGGCTCAGGTCCAGGCCTCAGTGGTGAAGGTCCTGACAGAGTTACTGGAGCAGGAAAGGAAGAAGGCTGTGGACGCCGCCAAGGAGAGCGGCAGAAGGGGCCGGGCAGGCCACAAACGGAAGCTGTCAGGAGACCAGATGGCTACCAAATTGCCCAAGAGCAAGAAGAAGCAGCAGCTGGCGGCCGGGGAGCACAGGGAGGGTGCTGTTTCCCCAGAAAAGGCCCCCAGGACTCCCAAGGGGAAATCTAAGGGAGACAGAGCCAGTGGTGACATCAAGGAGAAGGAGAAGCCCGAAGGGGAGCTGGGGATGGAGAAGGTGGAGGGTGGAGACCAAGGTGACCCAAAGAGCAAGAAGGAGAAGAAGGCCGACAAGAGTAAGTGGCTGCGGCAGCCCCGAGGGCCCTTCCCAGGCCCTCTGCCTCCTGGAGCAGCTGGGAAAGGGTTTGCCCGGCCTCCAGGGTCAGGAAACAGCAAAGCCAGAGCCGGGTCCGGGACTCGGGCTTACCTGCAGGGCTTACCTACGCACACGCTGGGCTTCAGGCTTCCTGGTGGCCGGCCTCCTAGGTGGCTGCCCCCATGGAGCTCTGCACTGGACTCTGCCTGGGGGACCCCATTCAGCCCTCGTGCCAGCTCTGTACACAGGCAGTATTTTATTCCTTGTTTTCCAGTAGGGTATCTTTTTAAGTCGTGGAAGTTTTAAGAAACTAAAGAATAAGTAGTAATGATCCAGGTAGTGTCTGGGTGGCACAGAAACGATAAGACTGGCCCTGAAGTCCCCCAAGCCAGGACCGGCGGTCAGAAGAGCCTGTGCGCCGGGGTTGGGTGGCCCCCCGAGGCAGCAGGGGGGTGCTGGGGACGTGGCGCCGGGAGGGGCAAGGCCTAGAACCTGTGCTGCTCCCGGTACCGACCACGACGCACTGTTGTTCAGGAAGTTCACTTTCTTCCCTTAGAAAAAAAAGACAAGGAGAAAAAGGAAAAGAAGAAAACCAAAAGGATCTCAGCCAAAGATCCTGACTCACCATCCCAGAAGAAAAAGAAGAAAAAGGTAGAGTTTTTGAGGAGTCTCAGGCCGGATAAAGAACCCGAACCAAGCCCCCAGGCTACTGTGATCTGCCCCAGTCCCAGGGTGCAGAGGAGCGGGGGCGGCTTGTGATGCTCCGCACTAGAGGGGAGCAGGGAGTGCAGTGCCACCTGGAGGAGGGGCAGGCCTGTGCGTGCAGGGGCTCTAGAAGTGCCTGCCGTGAACTGTGAGGCTGAACTGTGAGGCGGATGGATGTTCCTGGGGTCGGTAGAGGCGGGACACCGGGTCTGGGGGCTGGGCACGCTGTTGCAGGCTTCCAGACAGAGGAAACGTCCCCTGGGAGCACCGCACCCCAGCCTGCTCCGTGGGTGGCAGAGATCGATGACCCAGGCGGGGGGCTTCGGCGCCTCGCACACATGGGGTTCTCACCTGGCCAGCAGGGCCTCAGCTCTGCTCAGAGAAGCTGCGTGTCTGTCGCTACAGACTCCTCCCCTCGGGGCACACAGGGCACTTGTCCCTGCCCTCAGGGATCCCTGTGGGCGCGGTGTGTTCTAGGAGAGCCTCACATTCTCTGGAGGGAGTCATCGGATCCCTTCCTGGTTGGGAGCAGCACAGGTTGGGAGGTGCTTCAGGCACAAGAGCCTCTCACACTTCTCTCTCCACAGAAGAAGATAGCAGAACCGGCTCTCTGAGGGGCACAAGGCCAAAGAAAGGTGGGTATGCTATCTGGCCCAGGAACCCCTGGTGAGGGCAGTTGGGCAGCTCGCCTCTGCCATGGTCCCCAGGAGCCAGGCAGGCCTGGTGGGGGCCCCGGGGGCGAGGGGGTCTGGAGAAAGTGGTTCTGTCCCTCAAGGTCGGTGGGGTGATGCTAGGAGCCAGAGCTGCGGAATCAGAAGGATCCAGAGCTGTAATGACAGCAGCTGACCCCGCGCACTGAGCACCCCTCCCCCCTACCGGCCCTGCGGGGCGCAGGCACTGCAAGTGCCTCAAGGAAGAATGGGACGGTGCCTCTTTGTGGCTGAGGCTGAGGCTTGAGGTCAGATACAGCTCAGTCTCTCCCTCACTGCTGCCCGGTTCCTTTTCCTTACGAGTTTGTGACAAGGGCATTTCCTCATGGGAAGCAGATTGGTTTGCTCAGGATAAGCCATTCAGATGGATGTGTGCCTCCTGGGTGGTGGTGATGGGGTTTTAAGTGCTCAACCTGGCTGGGCTGGCCCCAGCGGGCCGCCCACACACACCCCTGCCTTACCCTGTAAAGCAGGTGCTCCAGAGCCTGCCTGGGCCGGCAGGGAGGAGTAAATGCAGGTAAGCACTAAAGCACAGCCTGACTGCGGCACATGCTCAGCACTGAAAAGTATCTGCTGTGGCCACTTAAAGTGCTCCTGCCCGGCATCAGAGATGCCAGGTTCTAATTTTATTCTATTCTTTTTGGTGGAGGAATAGATTAGGAAATCTTCCCTCTTGATGTGTTTCCTTTCCTCAGGGACTTAGCCAAGTGGCAGCCAGCCCCTTGCCTCTGTCCACAATGGGCTGGAATTGAATTCTTTAACTTCCCCTCCCTTCCCAGAAGACAGCCAGCCACAATGCGGTGCTGGCCCGAGCCAGGAAGCCCTGCAGAGGCTGGTCCGTGGAGGAGGATGTGCGCCCAGCTCCTGTGGCTCCACTCACTGACCCCGCGCTGACTCGGTCCCAGCAGATGCGTAACATAGATGTGTACAGTATATATATATTTTTTTAAGTGACCTGCGCCTCCCCTCCTCAACCACCATGCCCAGAGGCCTCAGGACTTCACGCCTCTACCCTGCAGACCCAGTGAGGCCCAGCCTGTGGGTCCTTCCATACCCCTAGTCTCCAGCTGATGCTGAGACTTTGTCCTCCTTTGATCAGTTTTTCCCTGTTCTGTTGTGAGGGTAGGGGGGCAGTGTTGGGTTTCTTGGTTTGTTTGTTTGGTTTTTTTGTAAGGACTCAAAAAATAAAAAACTTAAAGGTACAAGTTCCCAGTGCATCTGGGGCAAATGTTTTGCAATTATTCTCAGAAGGAAGTCTGGCTGACAGTTGGGGCAAATGTTTTGCAATTGACTTATTCTCAGAAGGCAGTCTGGCTGACAGTTGGAGGTGAACAAACCATCACTCGGGATTTGTTCTTGACTGTGCATATAATAACATGCTGGGATACTGTGGTGAGTGGGACGGATGATTTTCTAGAGAAACTATGAGGTGCCCTGTGTGCTGAATTGGGGTGGGGAAGACTTCCTGGAGGAGGTGGTATCTAGGCTAAGGGGGACGTCAAGCATGGTTATGGTTGGTTTCCAGATGCTTGGGTAGGCCAGTCAAATACCAAAGGCAAGAAATGGAAGGGGGGCCTTCTGAGCCACCTTTGGAAAGGACTTAAGGTCAGGGCAGGCCCTCTTGAAGTCCCTGGGAGAGCACAGCTGTGGCTGCACAGTAGGAGCAGGAAAACCAGTTGGGACTGAGTTGCCTTCCTGTCCTGCTAACAAAGGCTCTGGTGATGAAGGCAAGAAGTGGATGGACTTGAAAGAGATGTCAGGGTGACGTCTATGGGACTTGATAGTCAGCAGTAAGTGTGGAGTGCCAGAGGTTGTGGACGCTTCTCTCCAAGGCGTTCAGTGTTTTGCTAGAGACAGCAAGAGGCCATGCAGGAAACGTGCAGGGCTGGAGGTCTTGGAGACCCCCGTTGGCATCCAGCTATACCCTTAACTCGGGGACCTTAGGCAAGGTCCTGTGTAGCCCCTCCCCCTGAGCGTGTCGGTCTGGAACCGAGGCCATGGAGTAGTGCTCTGGTGGGCTTCGTCAGCCCACAGCAAGTCGTTAACACTTAAAATGGAGAGATGTCACTGAACTTCTTGACTTTAGACCCCTCTTGGAAAGTCAAGAAATCTGGCACCAGGGGCCTCCACTCCTTGACAGGAACCAGCTGGGGCTGAGCAGCAGCTGCCCCTCAGGTAATGCATGGGCCCCCAGTTCTCCACAGCCCTCCTCCCTGGTGGTCCCAACACCAGGGCCTTGTGTCTATTGCATCTGTCATCACACTTAAACTGTCTTTAGGATAGAAATGAGAATGGGAACACGGAAAAATGGTGGTGGACCAAGAAGAGCTTGTGCTTAAAGAACTGTGGGCAAGAGCTTCTTTATTTTTGGAAGTAAAAAGTATTCCTGTGTCTTAACATGGAAACCAAGTGTGTCTGTGTCCAAAGACCACAAACCCCACAGTGCATCTCAGCCTCATGGACCCCTATGTTTTGGTTCACGAGGCTGTGTCCTCCCACCTAGGCCAGATCAAAGGACTCAGTTACCTCCTTGGGGTGAACAAACCAGATCCCAAAGAACAGCCAAGAGCCAGAAGTGTTCTACTTACTACCTCTTATTCTCACAGGAGCCATGGCCCTGAGGGCTGGTAACAAGCATGGCTGCGCACAGGGAACAGGGAGTTGGCAGAAAGGAGGGGCTCCGGGCGCAGAAGTTGGTTCTTCCTCCGGAAGTGGTGCTGGGGAGCGGGAAAGGGCAGCCCATCCCCCCAGTTAGGTGGGAAAGCTGAGGCCAAAGCCAGAAGGGGAGGCGGGCACAACAAATGTGTCCAGCCTGGGGAAGCATCATCCCTCTGCCTGCACCTTCCACCTTGTCCCTGGACCTGGTTCCATGCTGGAGACTGAAATGGGGCTTCAGCCCAGCTCTGGGCCCATTACCTAGGCCTTAGATCCCTGCCGGTGGCAGAGGGCTGGGCAGCAGGGCCCTCCTGCATCATGTGTGCTGTTCTGGTGGGATTTGGTGTGTCCCAGTATGATGGAGCCAGCAGCAGTCACGGAATGAGGTGCAGGGTGGGAGAGGCAGGGAGGGGAGGGGTGTGTGAGGGAAGGAAAGGCTGGGGCTCAGGGAGGGGCAGCAAGGAAGCAGGCCATGCAGGGCTGGCTGCGTGCTGGCACTGGCGTCTGCTGTTCTCACATGGCTGCAGAGAGAGTCAGCAGCTTAGGGCTGGGGCACCTGCTGTCCCTGCCCTTTATATCATTCTGGGGCCTCAGAGCAATCAAGGACTCAATTCTCCACTGCCCTCTTCTCAGGTACAAGTATTGACCGTTGTCTAGCACCGCCCCCTCCACCCCCCACCACAATCCCCAAGCTGGTCTTCATCTGTGGAAGGGACGGTCCCAGGTCATGCTGTGCTGGCATCCACCCCGCCGGGTCCCCAGGGGATTGAGCGCCCCTGCAGGGGCCCTCACCTTGGCCCAGATCCTGCTTGGCCATGCCCAGCCCAGACGGCAGATCCTCCATCTCCAGTGGCTCTGCAAAGGAGTAGCCAGTCCCTTGGTTACCTGCAGTCCAGCCTTCCGTGCCCATTGGTGAGGGGCCTGGAGCTAGTTCCCCACCTGGCCACAGGCCGAGGGCCCGGGGGAGCAGGTGCCACACGGAAGGCAGCAGTGAGGTGGGGCCAAGGTGGTGGGTGGAGGTGGATGGATGGAGGTGAGAACTGGAGGATAGTGAGTAGAGGAGTGTGGATGGAAGGAGAGGGTGAGAGATGGACCAGCAGATAGGGACAGGAAGTCGTAGGTGCATGGCTGAGTGGCTGCCCCCCGGGAGCTGCCACCTCAAGTGTCCTGGCCCCCTGTGTGTCAGGAGGGACCTTGCACCCTCAGCCTTCCTGGTCCTTCACTCCATGGCATGGTGGCCCTTGCTTACCGCTGCAGTCATGGCGCCCGCGGCTCCTGGTGTGGGGGACCTCGGTGCCGTTGGGGAAGACACACCAGCAGTAGCCGGTGCTCCCATAGCACTGAAGCGGCATATAGTTGCCGTCCTCGTCGCATTTGGGCCTGAACATGCCAGGGTGGATGGCAGGGATGCGGCTGACCTCCTCCTGGCACTTGGTCAGTACTGAAGCGACAGGCATGGTGAAGACAGTGAGTGTGTGGGCTCTGGGCCAGGGCGGCAGCCGAGCCAGAGATCTGCAAAGTTCTGCTGAGGGCCTAATGCCTTCTGCCCAAGTGGCTGTACTCACTCATTCACTGCACAGAGTGGGAAACTGAGGCCTGGACCAACAAGGTCCAAGGACAAGCAAGTGGCTGTGTGACTAATTCATTCCAGAACTTGATTTCTTCTGACACTTCATGCCTATTAAAGTTTGTAATTGCATCTATGCTTCTGGTTTCTAGGGTGAGGCAATGGACACTTTAGTAAGTCAGAGCTGTTTATGGGAGTATGTAAGTAGACATGGAGGTTTGTTTAAGGAATCGAACGTCAGCTGGGTTGAGGTAGCATCTGAGGTGTCTTCTGTGAACCTACGATGGAAAAATTGGAGGCCCACCGTGGGGTGGACCAGTGGCCCACTTCCAAAACTGAAGCCCAGGAGACTTGCCCAAAGATGCATGTAAATTAGCACCAGGATGAGAACCCTGCACTCTTAAAATCTTCAGAGTTGAAAATCCTGGTATCTGTTGTCCATGAGATGGAAGAACCCTAAGGCCCTCTTGTCAGGGAGGTCCCTTTGAGGGATGGGGACCCTAGCCACCAGGACCCCTCTCTGGTAGGCAGTGCTGGGTGCAGAATGTCACTGACGATTCCTGGGATGTTTGGGGTGGTTTTGTTCCAGGCCCGCTTGTGCAGTGCCATGCTCCTCAAGGGAGGCCCCTGTACCCTGTGGGCTCTCAGGATGGGAGCTGGGGCGGGGGTGGGGGGCAGCCAAGCCCAGAAGGAACAGGCAAGAGAGACAGGAAGGAGAGTAGAGGGGCTGGGAGAGCCCCAGGGCTTGGTCAGGGAGCACCCTAGGCCCTAACCACTCTAGTGTCCATCAGGAGAGCCCTGGAGGTGCTCCCACAATCCCTGGCTCCCTAAAGCTCCCATCCTCTGTACCTTTTGGTGGAGCCTCAGTGGGCTTCTCTGTCAGCGAGTTCTTGCTCATTTCAAACAAGAGCCACTGATGCATCCAGTTCTCAAAGATCTAATGAAGAGAGAGGCAGGGGGTCAGTCTCAATAGCCCTCTCCAACCCTGCCTGGTTTTGCTCCTGGGCACAGATGTGGGGGGCCAGAGAGGGCCCCAACACCCCAGAGTTCAGCTGCAACTTAGCTCCCCCGTAGAGACCAAGGGGCTTGTTCAAGATGTTTCAACTCCAAGCCCCTTTCCGTGTTTGTAGCTTTGTAAGTGCTGATAAGCCCCCTCCAGCTTCCTGAGGATGGCTTCCCTGGCCAGCCCCTCACCCAACCTTTTCCAAGCCCTGCCCTAGGAGAGAGGGTACCAGTACAGGGAAACTGCTGACCTTCCAGTCCAGGCTCTGCATGCTTCTCTTAAGGTATTTGAGGTTCTCTGGGAAGCTCCCCTTCAGCTGCGGGTAAACCTTCAGGGGATCAGTCGCCTGCAGGATAGCAAGGCAGAAAGGAAGGTTTAAAAAGAGCTCCCTGAGCCATGGATATACAGTGGGGAAATGACAGCCTCTTCAACAGCTGGTGTTGGCAAAACTGGACAGCTACATGCAAGAGAATGAAACTGGGTCACTGTCTTAACCCTATAGACAAAAGTAAACTCAAAATGGATCAAAGACCTGAATATAAGTCATGAAACCATAAAACTCTTAGAAAAAAACAGGCAAAAATCTCTTGGACATAAACATGAGTGACTTCTTCATGAACATATCTCCCTGGGCAAGGGAAACAAAAGCAAAAATGAACAAGTGGGACTATATCAAGCTGAAAAGCTGTACAGCAAAGGACACCATCAATAGAACAAAAAGGTATCCTACAGTATGGGAGAATATATTCATAAATGACATCTGATAAAGGGTTGACATCCAAAATATATAAAGAGTTCATGCACCTCAACAAACAAAAAGCAAATAATCCAATTAAGAAATGGGCAGAGGAGCTGAACAGACACTTCTCCAAAGAAGAAATTCAGAAGACTAACAGACACATGAAAAGATGCCCCACATCTCTAGTCATCAGGGAAATGCAAATTAAAACCACAATGAGAAAATCACCTCACACCAGTAAGGATCACCACCATCCGAAAGACAAATGTTGGCGAGGACGTGGAGAAAGGAGAACCCTTCTACACTGCTGGTGGGAATGTAAACTAGTTCAGTCATTGTGGAAAGCAGTATGGAGGTTCCTCAAAACACTAAAAGTAGCAATACCATTTGACCCAGGAATTCCCCTTTTAGGAATTTACCCTAAGAATGCAGCAGCCCAGTTTGAAAAAGACAGATGCACCCCTATGTTTATCGCAGCACTATTTACAATAGCCAAGAAATGGAAGCAACCTAAGTGTCCATCAGTAGATGAATGGATAAAGATGTGGTACATATGCACAATGGAATATTATTCAGCCATAAGGAGAAAACAAATCCTACCATTTGCAACAACATGGATGGAGCTAGAGGGTATTATGCTCAGTGAAATAAGCCAGGCGGAGAAAGACAAGTACCAAATAATTTCACTCATATGTGGAGTATAAGGACAAAGATAAAACTGAAGGAACAAAACAGCAGCAGACTCACAGAACCCAAGAATGGACTAACAGTTACCAAAGGGAAAGGGACTGGGGCGGATGGGTGGGAAGGGAGGGAAAAGGGGAAAAAAGGGGCATTACAATCAGCAGACATAATGTAGGGGGGGTGCTTGGGAAAGGCAGTATAACAGAGAGAAGACAAGTAGTGACTCTCTTGCATCTTACTATGCTGATGGACAGTGACTAATGGGGTATGTGTGGGGGGGTACTTGATAATAGGGGGAGTCTAGTAAACAATGTTGCTCATGTAATTGTAGATTAATGATACCAAAATAAAAATAATAAATAGAGAGCTCCCTGGCTGGCGAGGTGCAATGCAGCCCATGTTCCCGTGGTCTTCCATTCTGGGGGGTAAGCCCAAGCTTCACCAAGTTGGATTCTGGAGCTCCACTGTGATAGAACCAGTGGGGAGAGGAGGTGGTGAGGGCAGTCCAGCTGCACAACTACAAGACCTCGTGGCTGGGAATCAGGAGATGCAGGTTCCAGGCCCAGTCCTACCAATAATCCTGTCTTGTACTCGCTGCAGACACCTCATCTTTCAGGTCTCACCTCCTCCAAGAAGACTTCCTTGACCCTACCCCCACTCCATTAGGTTGGGCTCTCCTCACAAAGCCCCCTGCACATCCCTCATCGCCTGGTCACTCTGGGATCCCCACAGGATTGGGAGCTGAGTCTGATTGCTCCCCATTGTGGGCCCAGAGCAATGCACAATGCCTGGCACAAAGTGGACATGCAGTAACACTGGGGAAGGAAAAAATGGGTGTCTTGGCGAGTCACTTCTCGGCTTTGGGCCTCAGGTTCTCAATCTCAAATACTCAAAAAAGTGGGGAGTGGTGGGGCTAGACTACATACACTTGAGTTCCTTTGCTAATCTGGTGAGCCCGTATAGGACGTTTGCTGGGAGCCAGGCATGGTGCAGGCCTTGGAGCTCAGCCTTGCTAGAGGCCTGGATAGGCAGGGAGGACCACCTGGCTGGTTCCCACTCACCAAGAGCAGGTGCATCACATGGTCCTGTGTCATGTTGCCATACTTGGTGGCACTCCGCATAGGCTGTGGAAGGAAGGAACGGGTTACCAGCACTGGCCTATGGAGGAGGGGCCCTGGAGTAGAGCCATCTGCTGGGGTCTGGAGTCCCAGGTGTGCAACTGGCCCAACTCTGCCACCTTCAAATGTGAGAGCTTGAGCGGGTCACTTTACCTTCCTGCCTCAGCATACTTATTGGTCAAATCTGCATAGTCTTGTGAACAGAAACATTACCCATATATAATGTCAAAGGCTTGGAGAAGGGAGGGGACAGTGAGACACTGCGTGCTGTGTAAACTGTGGGGGGCTGGGCCCTCCTCCCCCCTTCCTGGGAGAAATTCTTCCACCGAAGTGGGCCCTGTCCTCCCCTGTCCCTTGTCACCTACCCTCCCTCCAGGCTAGATAGCACTCTCCCACCACCCTGGGGTGCTCCTTACCCCCTGGGCCACGCCTTCCATGGGCAGCGCCTGCACCAGCATGGGGGTGGCCATCTGTATCTTGCTCAAAGGCTTGGCAGCTGTGGGAGCAGGAGGGACAGCATGAGTGTGGCCCCAGCACCCAGGGAAGAAAGTACTCGGATCCAAGACAAATCTCAGACCCAGATGAGGAGGGCCTGGCATTTCAGACCACAGGGAGAGGACAATGGGCCTAGCTGGGAGCAAGGGGGGTCTCCGAAGTGAGGGACTGTGGGCTGGGGGATGCCAGGACAGGGGGGCACATACACTTGGGGAGCTTCATGCGCAGGCTCTCCAGCTGCAGGCTCTGTGAGGTGACCGTCAGCTTGTCCAGTCGCCCCTGCTGCTGGTACAAGAAGTAGGCAGTGGTGGCCTGGCCGGCCAGGAGCAGAGCTACCAGGACAGAAAAGCCTGTGTACAGGGCCCCACGGCTGCACTTGCTGTTGGGGGAAGGGGGAGGTCAGAGGAGAGTCCACAGAGGTGTCTACCCCAAAGACCAGCTGGGAGCAGGGGAATGTGCCCCCATGTCCAGCAGCCAGCCACCCCTAACCAACATGCCTTACGCACAGACAAGTGCCTGTGGACATGTAACTTGAATTCCCCCAGCCCCCTACTTCCAACCACTGCCGTTCCCACAGTCCCCTCGGGTAGAAATCCTGGTGCTGCCCTGGGCATCGGCTGAGTGGGGAAGAGCCAGGGACACGTGCCTTGCCCTCTCTGGGCCTTAGCTCCACCTGTGCAATGAGGGGTTGATGAGGAGGGTCTCCCTCTGCTCCCTCCCTCGTCCCCCCACCTAACTCCAACAGCAACAGAAGGGGAGGAAATGGGTCCAGGGCAGCAGGGCATGCAGCCCACCTGAGGGAGAAGTGAGGCCTCGACATTGCAGGGATGGGTTGGGGACTGGACAAAGTCCAGCTGCAGCGGGACTAGGCACCACCCCCTTCTGAAGACACAAGCTCTGCCCCAGACCCCATGTGTCTCTGAGCAAGTCTCTGTCAATCTCGGAGACTTGTGGTATCCTGTGGTATCTCAAACTTTAGCAGTTCTAGGATTTGGTGGTTTTCTTCTTGAAATAAGATCTGACTGTGACCACCGAAGTATTTCAAAAGGTAATATCCACCCAGGGGGATTTTGATGGGGGTATGGTGCATGAGCTTGTGTGACCTGGAAGAATTTTTCATGCTCTCCTGACTAGCTAGCTGCACAGGAAGGGGTGGCCAGAACTCAGACCTCAGGAGGCCCTTGCAGCTCTTGGCCTAAGATGCAGTTTTAGGGAGACATGCACACGTTACAGTCTGGAGGGTATAAGGATCACGCCTCAGGACCAGAGAGTTCCGGTTCTTTTTCTCCCTGTTCATCCCAGGGGAAGTGCTGCTAGAACCCAACTGGAAATCGGCAGGATGAGAGGGCACTGTGCCTACTCCAGCAACCTGCGAGGGCGGTTTAGGAAACTCCCAAAGACCCTCCTGCCTAGATATTCAGGACATCACAGACATGACTCGTTCTCATTGGCTCTCTGCTTGCCAATCCTCCAAGATTTCTGGGCCGAGACCCCAGCCCAAGGGATTATTATTCTGGAAGGAGAAAGAAAGCAAAACCCTGTGAATGGAAAAAGAAGAAACAAAACATGAGGGGAAAACAAATCCCACTTCTTGGCCTTCCCAGGAGGAGCCTGGCCTTTATAGGTGGCAAAAAGTCCTCAGAAGCCTGGCTCTTGTCGGCTCAAGTTCTCTAGCTCATTATCCCCACGTTCACCCGCCAAAGCTCCACACCCAGCCTGGTTTCAGCTCTACCCCCACATCCCTTCTCTGAAACACTTTCTCACAAGCTCTAAGAAGCTAGAGGGCCGTACTGAGAATAAAATCTCCCAGCCTGAACTGGAATCCTGGCTCGGCGCCTCCCTTAGTGCGGGAGGTTGGCAGAGCACTTGACCTCCCTGAGTAACTTAAGAACATCTACTCAAACCACTGTTATATAAAATAAAATCGCAAGAGTAAATCTCGTGGCTCCATACCTAGCCCATAATTAGCACTCTATAAGTAACACTGACTGCTATTCTCAGGGGAGTTAATAGTGAACTTGAACATCTGATTTCCTTCCTCTTTATGCATCTTCACTGTCTGTCCCCTGGTTCTGGATGAGTGCCAACTTCATTTCCTCCTTTCCAGGCCTCCTTCTTGAATAAAAAAATAATAACTGACCAAAGTCAGGAGCCAATCACAACCAGCAGGAGTCATGATACAAATGTTGCCAGGCAGAAATATTCAGGAAAGGGTACAAAACAGGCTCAAGTCTAGAATGGCATGAACACGTAGGGCAGGCCAGTTTTAGAAGGAGTAACTTCATTAAAAGGAAAACCAGACAACCCTCTCTATATGCTGAGCCCCCAAGGGATCTTGCAATTCACTGGGTGGCCTGAGCTGGAAGGGTCTCCCCTCCCCTCCCTACAAATCGTGCCTCTAGAAGCAAGCCAGATGGTAAAGTGAGCTCAAACTTTGAAATCAGCCTAGTCCTGAGTTTAAATTCAATCTCCAATATTCACTAGCTGTGAGAACATAGCTAAGTCACTTGTAAACATGTGCCTCACTTTTCTCTTAAGTAAAAATGGAGAAAATAAAACTACCCATCTCATAGGGTTTACTGGGAGAATTAGGACTGAGTTTAGTACATAACTAGTCATAGTAATTAATAACCGACTAAGGACTGGCAACAGGTAAATAGTGAATAGGAACTACTATCCTGTCTACTGTCATTGTTTATCAACTGTCCAGAGAGAGGCAGCTATGTATCCAAGTCACACATGACAATAGCAAAGTGGACCGGATTCCACCTCTCACAAGAGGGTCAGCCCTCCTAGCCATGGGATGCCCTGGATTTTCAGTCATGCTCCAATGACCTATATCTGATTACCTGTCCTCTAGAACACAGTTCCTCATGACACCTAGAAGTGTCTCTCTCAAATCCCTGTCTGCCTGGCAACTGCTGACATCAGAGCTGAAAGTCCCTGTAATTTGCAAAGTTCTTTTTTGAGATTAGGGAGAGTGGGGACATTGAGGTAGCTGCATTTTAACCCCTCTCCCCCTTTTTTTTCAGGGAAACACATGGATGAGATCACCCTGAGTCTGGAAGAAGAGACAGAGTCCTCTGGATGACTGTGCTGGCCCCTTTGCTGCAAGGGAGAGGGGCACAGGCAGAGAGCAACACACATCAAACTTCAGCCCCTCCTAGAAATTCACCAGAGCCCCCTCGCCCTCCCATGACCCCCTTCCAACATCTCTCAGTCCCTCCTGTGGTGGCTGATCTCTACTCTGCAGAGGTCTGCAACTGTAAGTCCCTGATACCAACGCAATACCCATCCATGGCGGTCAGGGAGAAGCTCGTCCTTGATGAGCTGCTTGTATTATTCTCTTTTAGAAACTCTTTCTCTATCTAGGATGCATAACATTTTCAAACTCTGGTGCAAGGTTTCTAACATAGGGTTCATGGCCCAGCTTTATGGAAGCCTATGAAGCCCTTGATATTGTGTGACATTCTAGGGAGAGTCCAGGGCTCTCTCGTGATTTTCAGAAGGAAAGAGCCTGATGCAAGAAAAGTTAAAACCCCTGCCCTAGAAGGGCCTTATTTTACACAAAGGAGAACTGAACCCCAGAGCAGGCCAAAATCACCCCAGTTACTGTGAGTCAGAGCCTGACTCCCTCTCCCGTGTGACTCCTGTCTAGGCTCCCTCTGCAGCACAGGGGCCCGTCTGGTGGTCCAGGATTTGGGTACTCTCTCCTGCTGTTCACACATACCTCTCTGGGGCTGCAGGGCACTGGCCCAGCATGGGCAGCTGCTCATGGTTGGAGATGAGGTCACGCTGGTCTTCCATGGTTCTGGCCTCTGGTCTTCCCCACGCCTCCTACTGCCACTGCTCCCTGTGTATCTGGGACCCTGAAAGCCTGGTTCTCCTCTTGAAGTTGGGGCTGAGGAGGAATCTGATTCGTCCACAGGAGGCTACTCCGCCCACCTGGTAAAAGTGGAAGTGAAAGCCACGAAGCTGGAAATACCCCCCACTTGGGCAAAGCGGCCTTTAATGGAGTAGGAGGAGGGGAGGGGAGCTCCCCAGGTAGGTGGAAAGGCTAGCAAGCTTCCATTGGCTGCCGAGGGCCCTCATCACTTGTCTCTGGGCAGACCTTTGGATTCATAAGGCACTTTGGATGTTTCAAGAAACAAGCAAATGTTCACTCCTTAGGCAGGAAATAGCTTTGAAGCAGAAAATAGGTTTGTTTGTCTCCCCTTCTCACCCAGAGGAGAATGAGGGCAGAAAGGGGTGCTTACCCTCTGAGCTTAGACAAATGCCTCTCCTTCCTGGCCTCAGTATGTCAACTCAAAAATGAAAGAGGAACATTGGATTCAGTGTTCCCCCTATTCCCTTCTAACCTGATCCTTGGTACTAATATTTGACACCACTTACTAAGCCTTCCTTTGTGCCAGGCATTGTGCTAATCATTTTATATGCTGTGTTTCGTTTAATCCTTACAGTAACCCTTTGAGGATGTTTTATTATTTTCATTTACAGAGAGACACACTGAGGCTTTGAAAGGCTATGTGCTTGCCCAGGTTCACACATCCAGGAAGTGCAGAGCCCATGTTTTTACCCACTCTAATCTTCTGCCTTCTGAAGCTCAGATTACATCTTCAGATTCAAGAGAGCAGGGGGGCCTCTGCAAGGAAGGAAGAAGGAGGGCCTGGGAAAGAATTACCAGAGGAGATTTAACTGTGTGGGCAAGGTTTTATTTCTTATTATCTGTAGATTGTATTGTTAATCTTTATGTCTTTTGTGTGTGTTTAAATTTGCATTAATAAATTTTTTAGAAATTTAAAGACTTTGTGGTTCTAAGATTTCAAGAGTCAGTCAGGGAAGATTAGTATATTAATTTTATGGGGAGAGAGAACAGCAGACATAGCCTTTGAAGCAGCCAAACCTGAGTTCAAATCCCAAACTGGAAATATCCTAGCTGTATGACATGAACCAGTCTCTCAACCCTTCGGAACTGGTTTTCTCTTTTGTAAAGTAAGGGCAATAATACTAAACTTGAAGAGTTGTTAGATTAAATAAGCATTTAGCACAGAGCCTGGTATAATAGGAAAAGCTCAGGAAATGAAACTGATTATTCAAATATTTACTAGTAAGATATTTTCTGGATAATCAAGACAAATGAAATCATATATGCTCATACACTTGAGCACCAATGTTCACAGCAGCCTTATGTGTAACAGCCAGAGACTGGAAAGAACCCCAAATGTCCATCAAAAGGTGATTGGATAAACAAAATGTGGTTCATCTATACAATAAAATATTACTCAGTAATTAAAAGGAGTGAATTATTGATACCCACACAACCTGAATGAATCTCAAAATAATTATGCTGTATGAAAAAAGCCAGAGCAAAATAATATACTGTATGATTCCATTTAGGTAAAATTCTAGGAAATGCAAACTAATTTACAGTGATAGAAACCAATGAGTAGTTGCCTGAGGATTGAGAGGTATGGTGCAGGAAGGGACAAAAGGAAAGGATGACAAAGGGGCACACAGAAACTTCTGGGTGTTATAGTAATGCTCATTATCTTGATTGTGCGGCTGTTTTCAAAATTCATGCATATGTCAAAGCTTACCAAATTATAATATGTAAAGATTATTATGTGTCAATTACGCCTCAACAAGATGTCTTAAAATATTTCTTAAAACACAAGCAACAAGATGGCCAACAGACACATGAAAAGATGCTCCACATCGCTAGTTATCAGAGAAATGCAAATTAAAACCACAATGAGATATCACCTCACACCAGTAAGAACGGCTACCATCCAAAAGACAAACAACAACAAATGTTGGCAAGGTTGTGGAGAAAGGGGAACCCTCTTACACTGCAGGTGGGAATGTAAATTAGTTCAACCATTGTGGAAAGCAATATGGAGGTCCCTCAAAATGCTCAAAATAGACTTACCATTTGACCCAGGAATTCCACTTCTAGGAATTTACCCTAAGAATGCAGCACTCCAGTTTGAAAAAGACAGATGCACCCCTATGTTTATCGCAGCACTATTTACAATAGCCAAGAAATGGAAGCAACCTAAGTGTCCATCAGTAGATGAATGGATAAAGATGTGGTACATATGCACAATGGAATATTATTCAGCCATAAGAAGAAAACAAATCCTACTATTTGCAACAACATGGAGGGAGCTAGAGGGTATTATGCTCAGTGAAATAAGCCAAGTGGAGAAAGACAAATACCAAATGATTTCACTCATCTGTGGAATATAAGAACAAAAGAAAAACTGAAGGAACAAAACAGCAGCAGAATCACAGAACCCAAGAATGGGCTAACAGTTACCAAAGGGAAAGAGACTGGGGAGAATGGGAGGGTAGGAAGGGATAAGGGTAAAGAAGAAGAAAGGGGGTATTATGATTAGCATGTATAATGTGGGGGGTGGGGGAAAGGGGAGGGCTTTGCAACACAGAGAAGACAAGTAGTGATTCTACAACATCTTACTATGCTGATGGACAGTGACTATAACGGGGTTTGTGGGGGAGACTTGGGGTAGGGGAGAGCCTAGTAAACATAATGTTCTTCATGTAATTGTAGATTAATGATAACAAAATAAAAAATAAAAAGTAAAAAAACATGAGAAAATAAGCAAAAAAAACCACAAGCCACAAAGAAACATACTAAGTTGTGCTTCAGAGGACACTATCAAGAGAATGAAACCCACTAAAAAGGAGAAAATATTTACAAATTATATATCTGATAGAGGTCTAATGTCTACAATATATAAAGAGTTATTACAGCTCAATAACAAAAATACAACCCAATTTCAAGCGGGCAAAGAATATGAATAGATTTTTCTTCAGAGAAGATAAGCAAATGGCCAATAAGCACATGAAAAGATGCTCCACATCATTACTCATTAAGTAAATGCAAATCAGAGCCACAATGAGGTACTACTTCATACCCACTAAGTCTTTAATCTGTAGATTTGTCTACAATAAAATAGATAGACAATAGCAAGTGTTGACAAGGATGTGGAACCCTCATATATTGTTGATAGGATTGTAAAATAGTACAGCTGCTTTGGAAAACAATTTGGCAATTCTTCAAAAAGTTAAACAACAGAGTTATGTGACCCAGTATTCCACACCTAGTTATCTATCCAAGAGAAATGAAAACATACCTCTACACAAAAACTTGTACACAAATGTTCATAGCACCATTATTTATAATAGCCCAAAAATGAAAACAAGCCAAATATTCATCAGCTGATAAGTGGGTAAACACAAGTGGTATATCCATACAATGGAATATTATTTAGCCATAAGGAGTAATTAATATATCAATGAAATGGTTATTTTTTTAAGGAATGAAGTACATTCATGCCACAAAATGGATGAATTTTGAAGATATTATACTAAATGAAATAAGGCAGACACAAAAGGATATTGCATTTATGTGAGATGTCTAGAATAGGCAAACCCATAGCGCAGAAAGTGGATTAGTGGTTGGAAGAAGCTGGGGGGTAAAGAAATGAAGAATGATTGCTAACGGGTATGGGATTTCCTTATAAGGTGATGAAATATTCTGGAATCAGACGATGACAGTTACACTACTTTGTGAATACAAAAAAACACTTAATTATACTGCTTAAAAGCTTGAATATTATGGTACATGAATTCTAGCTTAACTTTCAAAAAATATTTATTGATAATGATGGCTAGAACACACATATACCTTTGCTTCCTCTCACTTTGCTTATGTCACTAAATGACAAAGAAGTGTGTGTGTGTGTGTGTGTGTGTGTGTGTGTGTGTGTGTGTGTGTGTGTGTGTGTGTGTGTATGCTTAAGTATAATTCTATAAGGACAAAGACAACAGGAGAGAAAACAGCAGCAAAATTTGGGAAGCTGGAAAGCAAGTACACCAGAAATCTCCCTCAGCAGGCTCCAGAAATATGAATCCTAAACCTACAGTTAGAAAAACCGAAAAGCCACCTATTTATATAGCAGAATAGGCTCAGGAATTAGGGTATTAGGCACCTGGGTGGGTGGGAGTAAATGTGGGGCTAAAAAGAGGAGGACTGGTTGGAAGTTGATTATGGAACAGTTGGATTCCCAGCTTTTCTCTCTCCCCAAGTACTCTCTCCCTCCCTGAGAGAAGACTAGAAGTTATCCCCAGGCACAGTGCAGGGCACGGGCCTGGTACTGAAGCTGAGAGGCCCATCTTCTCCCCTTCCCAGTTCCCAGAATGCCAGAAATCAGGCCTTCTCCCTCCAGGTAATAAATAGGAGGATCATTCTCTAGGAAGCATGACCATCCTAGGAGAAATGACCTAAAGACTCACACTGAGGGTTCCCTAGTGAAACAACCCAGCCTTGTAACCCTATAGGGAAGTCCTCAGTGGATAAGTCTGATTCATGGGTCACAGCTTCCACTGAGTTTTTTTGAGAATCAAGGACCAGAGGACATCTGAAGAAAGTCTCTAACATAAAAGAGAATGAACACAACAAATAACCAAACCCCAAAAAGCACCATGAAGGAAACAAATGGTTGTTAATAGCCTTAGGGAGATAAAGGATGATGTTGACCCATGAAACAAGAATAGGATGCTATACAGGTATAAATACCATTAAAAGCACAAAAACACAGCTACTGAAGAAAGCCCTAAAGACTCCACTAAATAACTACTAGAATTAATAAATGAATTCAGTAAAGTTGCAGGATACAAAATCAATATACAGAAATCCATTGTGTTTCTATATACAAATAACAAAGTAGCAGAAAGAGAAATCAAGAAAACAATCCCATTTACAACTGCATCAAAAAGAATACAATACCTAGGGATATACCTAACCAAGGAAGTGAAAGACTTATACTTACTCTGCAAACTGTAAGACACTAAAGAAATTGAAAATGACACAAATAAATGGAAAACCATTCCATGCTCATGGATATGAAGAATGAATATTGTTAAAATGGCCATAATGCCCAAGAACTATACAGATTCAATGAAATCCCTATTAAAATACCAGTGGCATTTTCCACAGAACTAGAGCAAGTAATCCTAATATTTGTATGGAACCGCAGAAGACCTAAGCAATCTTGGGAAGGAATAACAAAGCTGGAGGTATCATCCCCCCTGATTTCAAATTTCCTAGAAAACTGTAGTAACCAAAACAGTATGATGTTGGCACCAAAATAGACACACAGATCAAAGAAACAGGATAGAGAACCTAGAAATAAACCCACATTTGTAGGTCAGATAACATATGACAAAGGAGACAAGAATATACAATGGAGAAAAGACAGTCCCCTCAATAACCGGTGATGGGAAAACTGCCCAACTACCTGCAAAAGAATGAGACTGCATCACTGCCCTACACAGCACACAAAATAAACTTGAAATGGATTTGAGACCTAAATATAAGACCTGAAACCATAAACTTCTAGAGGAAAACATAGGCGGTGAACTCTTGAACAATGACATTAGTAATTTTGTCTGGATATGTCTTCCCAGGCAAGGGAAACAAAAGCAAAAATAAACAAATGGGACCACATCAAACTAAAAGGCTCCTGTACAGCAAAGGAAACCATTAATGAAAAGGCAACCTGCTGTATGGGAGAAGATATTTGCAAATGACACACCTAATAAGGGGCTAATATCCAAAATGTATAAGGAACTCATAAAACTCAAACAAACAAAAAAACTCAAATAATCTGATTAAAAAATGGGCAGAGGTCCTAAATAGACATTTTTTTCCAAAGACATGCAGATGGCCAAGAGACAGATGAAAAGATGCTCAACATTGCTAATCATCAGGAAAATGAAAATCAATACCACAATGAAATATCACCACATGCTGGTCAGAATGCTAGCATCAAAAAGACAAAAAATAACAAGTGTTGGTGAGGATGTGGAGAAAAAGGAACACTTGTAAACTGCTTGTGGGATTGCAGATTGGTGCAGCCACTATGGAAAGTGGTATGGAGTTTTCTCAAACAACTAAAAATAGAAATATACAACCCAGTAATTCCACTTCAGGGAATTTACCTGAAGAAAACAAAAATCACTAATTCAAAAAGATATATGCACTCTTATGTTTACTGGACCATTACATACAGTAGCCAAGATAGGGAAGCAACCTAAGCATCCACCAATAGATGAATGGATAATGAAGACATAGTACATATATACAATGGAATATTACTCAGCCATAAAAAATAATGAAGTCTTGCCACTTGAGACAGCATGGGTGGACCGAGAGGGTATTATGCTAAGTGAACTAAGCCAGGCAGAGAAAGACAAATACCATATGATTTCACTTACATGTGAAATATAAAAAACAAAATGAATGAACAAATGAACAAAAAAACTAGAAATAGATTCATAAGCACAGAGAACAGACCAGTAGTTGCCATAGGAAAGGGAAATAAGGGAGTGGGAAAAATAGGCGAAGGAGATAAAGAGTATATTTGTTATAATTTAAAAAAATAGCTATTGAAGATTTAGAGTCTGAGGGCACATATTAAATAATCAGTAGGTTGAAGATACAAGCTCTTTGGTTTTGTTTTTAATCTCCCAGAAAGTAGACTAAAAGATAAAAAGAAAAAAATCAGAAAAGAGAATTAAAGACCAGTCCAGGAGGTCCAAAACCAAATGCCAGAGTTCCAGAAATAGAAAATGGAGAAAATCAAGGGGAAAAAAATCATCACTGAAATAATTCACTACAGTTTCCAGAACTCAGTATAAATTTCCAAACTGAAAGGGTCCAGTAAGTACTGAGGACAGAGGATGAAAATAATTCCACTCAAGTCATATCATCGTGAAGTTTCAGAAAAATAAAGACAGAGAAGATTCCACAAATTTCCAGAAAGGAGAAAACAAAAAACAGATAAAAAGGACCAGAAATCAGAATTACTTTGGATTCTTAAAAGCAACCCTGGAAATCAGAAGATAATAAAGCAATGCTTTCAAAATTCTATGGGAAAATGATTTCCACTCTAGAATCTTTACTGAGCCAAATTATCATATAGGTGAGAATGCCATTAACATATTTTCAGACATTCAGTATCTCAAAAACTGTCTCTACTCAGAAAGCTTCAGGAAAGTATGCTCCACCAAACTGAAGGAGCCCACTAAACATAAAGGAACAGGGAACACAGGAAAGTGGAATTCAATTCATGAGAAGGAATGGGGATCCTCAGGATGGCAGCACAGAGAGATCCCAGAGGTGAAACGGCAGATCCACACTGGACCACGACCGAAGGCTCTGAAAGACATTCCGTCAATGAGATGAAATCGATAGATACCTGGTATACCTGGATGTACTGAAAGACAGTTCAGATCATTTTTGGAGAGTATGAAGTTGGATTATGATTATTTCATAGAAAATTAAGCAAATAAAAAACCAAGACAACTATTAACTCTGAGGAAAACAAATTATATAGGAAGTGAATAGTAATCCTAGTTAGTACACTTGGTAGCTCAGCTACGAATGGCATTTACACTGTCATAATATGGGAAACACTGAATATTGATCTAACCAACCATACAACAGAGGCATACAGGAAGATGGAAGGATGGGAAGAGTGACAGGGAGGGAGAGAGGATGAAAATAATTCCACTCAAGTCATCTTCCTTAGTGAAAAGCCAATCAACCCGACAATGTTTAAAATGGAAAGGTCAGGAAATAATCCTAGAAGCAGCTCAGAGATATGGAGATACATACCAAAAGAATTTCAAACTAAAAATGTTTGAAAATTGTGTTGAGATAGTTAGAAAAAAATAGAAAGGCCAGTCCAACCTTTGTCCTTACGAAATGCCCTGTGACTAGGACCACTGGCTCTGCAAGGCTCCAACACTTCTTGTTTTTCATGTCAATCTATTGTTTTAACAAGTTTTATAGCCACCATGTTTAGAGTTTAGAGACCCCCTGGTCAGATAATCAATGGACCAAGATACAAACAACGTGTGATGTGCACATAAGGAAAATCTGGTGTCTGATAGCTGCCTTTTCCTCATTATAACACTAAATTTCCCATCTCTGGGTGGAAATTTTATATGCTAATGCTACATGAGATGACATTACAACATACACATATATATGTAATCCAGCTGCGCATGTGCTAATTGAAACCCTCCCAACTCATGCTAGGTAACCTAATAACTAATGAATATACATTTTTGCTTCTCATAGTAGGAGCCACCCTAATTCTTCTCAGGGCTTACTCTTTCTTGAGCAGCCCACCTTGCTCTATCAAGGTGTTTCTGTTTCTCCATTCTCTAATAAAGTGCACTGCTTGCTTGCATACTCCTAAGTCTCAGTGTTCAATTCTTTTAATAAGCAAAGAAGACAAGGACCAAGAACCCTGTGCTAGTGTCTGTCAGTTAACAGTGTGAAGAGGAAGGCAAGGAACTGCTATTTTTCATATCAAGCCTTATACAAGTATTTGATCCTTTTAATATGCAGATTTATAACTTTTGATACAAAGTTAGGCTAAATTTAAAGTGAAGAAAAAAATGTCTCAAAGACAATTCTAAACTGACTGTGATAATAAAATGGCAGTCCAAAGGCTTTTCCTTATGAAGTAACTTTAGGTCAAGGCTGACATGACCCCAGAGGTCATCCTGTCCTTGCCCCCAGGAGACTAGAGACTAATTCCAGCCTGGCAGGTGGGTGCCAAGATTGAGTTTCTAAGGGTGGGCTGCCTGAGGGTTCCCTCCATCTCTCCTCACTGAGTAAGAGGTAAGTAAGAGGCCCCAGTGGTCACACAAGTCCCACTGCCTGCGGAGGAGCCCTGTCCTACCTGCGCTCCCAGTATGGGAGAGGAGGCAGAGGCCAGGAAGCCCGAAAGCCTGGTGTCTGACACACCCGTAAGTGACACAGGGCTAAGGCAGGTTTCAGCTCCCCCACTGTTCATATGAAGAATCTGGCTCAGAGACGGGAGAGGAACTGGCTCGAGTATATGCAGAAAGGTCATACAGAGCTGGGACTGGCCCCTGCAGTATGACATGAGTGTCGAACAAAAGCACTGGGGCAGACTTCCTGTATTTACGTTCCAGCTCCAAAATGTCAGATGGCCAGGCTGAGGAAGGGAAAATACAGGTGATTCAGGGACATCTTTTTTTTCCAGAAAGCAAGAAGTGCTCAGAGACTACTGAGGTTTGTCAGAAGGACCCAGGAACCAACTTGAAGGGGCACCTGCCATCCAAATATGGAACAACTCCATCATCAGTTAGAATAATTTACCCTGCCTCTTTAGAAGGAACTATAGTTCAATCCCAGGTGACAAGGAAAAACTCTTCTTTATAGAAGAATACTAGCTAATTAAAATAGAATAAAAGATAGAGTTAGAAAATCACCTTTTTGTAACCTGAGTGTAATTATTGATTCAGGCAAGGACCACCAATGGATGCCCGGCCCATGAGATGAAAGGTTGAAAGAGAATAGGATATCTGCACACCAGGGTATCACCCTAAAGGTCCTTGCTGGTTGCAAAGGGAAAAGCACTTGACAGTGGTGTGGTTCTGCCATCACCAAGTGTTAGCATCACCAGGAGTGGGACACCATGACGTCATGTGTTTGCTAATGGGGTATAATACTCAGCGTCAGCTGGGAAGTATCTTTGCTAAAAAATAATTAACCTGAATCTGCCTTTAGAACTAAATTCCAGTTTATAGCAAACACAGGAGTAGAAGAACAAGTTAAATAACACCATGAGAAAACAGACAAATCCAGGACAGTCCTCAAGACAATGACTATTATTCATCAAAGAGTCAATGACATGAACAAAATGTGTGTGTGTGGAAAGGGTTCTATATTAAAAAATGTTAAAGAAATGTAATAACCCAATGCCATTTGTAAATCTTGATAAGATTCTGGTTTGAAAAAGAACTATAAAAGATATTTTTAAGAAGCTGAGGAAATTTGAATATGGCCTGAATATGAGATAATATTTATGAATTATTATTGCTTTTCTTAGGTGTGATCATGGAATTTGAGTCTATACGTTTTTCTTTTTAGGAGTTGAAGGCTGACTAAAGTACTTTGAGGCAGTATGACACGATGTTTGCAACTTATTTTCATATGATTCAGAAGAAAAGATAGATGGTAGATAAAATTAACAATAGTTAAATCTAGATGGTAGTACATGAATGATCAACTTTATGTATATTTGAAATTTTTCATAATAAGTGGTCAGAAAAAAATTAAAGGCAATCCAGCTTTCTCCTATACAAGAATTGGGCTACCTGCTAAGGTAACATATTCCCATCAGTGTCACACTGACACTTGTGGGGACCACGGGCTCTTTCACAGCTTAGGCACATATTCTGTGTTATAATTTTTGTTGAACTTTCTCAATAACTATCAGAAGTCCAGCTCCACCACTTGCTAGATGTGTGATTTTTAGCAAATTACTTAACTCCTATGTGCCTCAGTTTCCTCACCTGTAAAATAAGCATACTAATAGAATCTACCTCATTGAGTTCTTGGGAGAATTGGATGAATTAATGCACTCATGCCTGATATAGAGACTAACTGTGCAATAAATGTTGGGTAGTTCAGTGACATAATTCTTTTTTGCAAACTTGTTAAATCTGAATTAGGGATCCTGCCTGTGTGTGTGGAGATTTGGACGTGTTCAACAGAAAGGAGCTGCAAGCATGTTTGTTCAAGCATGTTTATCCTCCCACTCTGGACCTTTCCTGGAGTCTCCTCCTGTGACGTCCCCCTTGAGATAGTCTAGGTTGAGATATCTGCCCTCCCTAAGCACTCCAGGCCCCAGAGGTGTGAGTTTCTGTGTTCAATAGGCTGAGCCAGGAGGTGGAGTCTCCTGGGACCTCAGTCCAACTTTTTCTTGTCCTTAGTCCCCAAGCCCCTAAAAGGGAAGAAGCACCCCTGCCAACCCTGTCCACCACCCGACATGGCCCAGCCATCTTTTCTGCACGTGGCCTCCATGGACCCTAGTAAATTTCGGCTGTGAACACAGGGCTGGAAAGGGACTTCTTTGTGGAGAAGGAACAGGGCTGGGCTCCAGTTCTATATCTGTTGTACCTGCCCCAGGTACTTACTTTACTTTTTTCATTTAGTCATCCATTCATTTGACAATTATTTACTGCACATCTGCTTTGAGCAAGGCCTCATCCTAGGTGACCAGCCTACCCTGATGAACAAAGCAGACAGGTAGGTATTCCTGCCCTCATGGAGCTTACACTGTAGGAAAGTACCTTGTGTGTTAGAGAGCAGTGAGTGAGATGGGAGGAAGGAAAGGTGCTGCTGGGCTGGCAGGACGGAGGCAGGTTATAGGTTATGGGGATAAACATCGATGACAAGGTGAGATTTGAGCACAGGCTTGAAGAAGGCTAGGTAGTTTACCGAGCCCAAGTCTCGGGGAAGGGTGTTCTGGGCAGAAGAACAGCAGCAGCAGAGGTCCCTTCTTGGATGTGCCTGATATGGCTGAGGAAAAGCCAGGCAGCCAGTGTGGCTGGAGAAGAGCCACTGAGGTGGAGAGTGATCAGACATGAGGTCAGAGGCATGGGGCCAGATTTTGCAGCCATTGTCACAATTTGGGCTTTTACTCTGAGTGAGACTGGGAGCCCTGGGAAGGCTCTACGCAGAGGAGTGCTGCTTTCCAACTGAGTTTTAAAAGGGTGGCTTGGTCTGTTACATTGCGAATCTGTACTATGGGGCAGATAATCCCCACTGCCTCATGGAACTACTAGGAAGGTCCAAGGAGAACATGGGTGGGGATATACTTTGTAACAAAAGGCTGTGAATATAGTACAGTTTCTGGGAAAAAGAGACCAGGTGCTCTGTTCCTCATCTTATTGAAGGGGTAACTGACCAAGGAGAGGATCTGATTTGGCCAAGGTCAGATGTTCTACAACCAATTCAGGATCTGGAACTCCTGGACTCTTCTTCCATGTGCCATGGGCAGGTTGATAAATAGCATGGCCTTTGGACATGTGATCTCAACTAGCACAGCAAACAGGACTGACTGACTTTTCCTCTATGATTCATTCATCCAACAAATAGGATCTGTGCACCAGTTCTATGCCAGGTACTAGGATACAGGGGCATTTAGAAATACCTGGCGATGGCTGAGACCCATTCTCTGGTGGTGTAGGAGTCAGCTATCTACCAGAGACCAGACTACCAATTGCTGGGGTTAAGCTTAAGGGTTAGGACTTAAGGGTCTGTGGCTCACAGCATGAGGCTAAAGGGAGGGAGACCAATCAGGAGGCTATGACAAAAAGTCAAGCTGGAGAGGCAAGGCCTGAAGAGAGGCTGTGCTGGGAGCACGGAGGACAGAGGACACAGTGTAAATGTTACAAGGAAAGCCCATAGGATTTGGGCCAGACTGGATATGGAGATAGGTAGGACCAAGATGCCATCAAGCTTTCCCACTTGGTGATGCAGATGATGATGTCATTCATAGAAACAGGAAGTCCTTGCCACATTTGAGGAACAGAAAGGAGGGCAGTACATCTGAGCATAGTGAGCAGGGCAGATAGTGGTTTTGGATGTTGTTGAAGGGCAGGTCAGGCTGCATCATACAGGCCTTGCTGCTGCTTGGGTAAGATCTGCTTGGGTATTGATTTTCATTTCCCTGATGATTTGCGATGTTGAGCATCTTTTCATCTGTCTGTTGGCTAGTTGTATGTCTTTTTGGGAAAAAAATGTGTATTCAGGTCCTCTGACCATTTTTTAATTGGATTATTTGTTTTATCTTTGTTTTTTAGTTTTATGAGTTCCTTATAGATTTTGGCTATGAACCCCTTATTGGATATGTCATTTGCAAATACCTTCTCCCATACAGCAGGTTGCCTTTTCATTTTGTTGATGGTGTCCTTTGCTGTGCATGAGCCTTTTAGTTTGATGTAGTACCACTTGTCTGTTTTTGCTTTTGTTTCCCTTGCCTGGGGATACGTATCCAGAAAAAATTACTAATGCCAGTGTTCAAGAGTTCATTGCCTATGTTTTCTTCTATAAGTTTTACGGTTTCAGGTCTTATGTTTAGGTCTCAAATCAATTTTAAGTTTGTTTTTGTGTGCACTGTAGGGCAGTGATCCAGTTTCATTCTTTTGCAGGTAGTTGTACAGTTTTCCCATCACCAGTTATTGAAGGTGATGGGAATCACCTTCTGCATTGCATATACTTGTCTCCTTTGTCATATGTTTACTGACCTACAAACTTGGGTCTATTTCTAGGCTCTCTAACCTGTTCCATTGATCGATATGTCTATATTTGTGCCAGTACGACACAGTTTTGAATACTGCAGCTTTGTAGTATAGTTTTAAATCCTCCTCACACATCATTTAAAAACATGAACCAGACCCAGCACCCCTCCCTGCCTGACACCTTCTGCCATCTTCCCATTGTTCTTGACCCCACATCCCAATAAAGGAGTGAAAAAGGGAGTGTTAATTGGTCAAATACCATGGACAGGACAAGTCAGATGAGGACTGAGAAATGCCCATTGGACTTGGTCAGTAGCATGGAGGCCATGAGAGACCTAGACAAGAGCAGGTCTGCACACTGGGTTGAGAGGTGGCTAGGAGGAAAAAAATTGGTGCCAGCATGGTAGGGGGAGCAGAGGGGTAGGGCAGCAGCTAGAAGAGGCCACAGGGGTGGTGTTCAAGCAAGTCTGTCTGCAGACAGGAATGACTTTGGAGGAAAGAAGGAAGAGGACTGGCCTACCTCAGGAAAGAAGAACAATCCCATATGAACAGTCTAAACTCATAGTTAACGAAACTAGAAAATGAAGAACAAATGAGGCCCAATGTCAGTAGAAGGAGGGACATAATAAAGATTAGAGCATAAATAAATAAAATCGAGAAGAATAAAACAATAGAAAGAATCAATGAAAGCAAGAACTGGTTCTTTGAGAAAAATAAACAAAATAGACAAACCCCTAGCCAGGTTTATCAAGAAAAAAAGAGTCTACACACATAAACAGAATCAGAAATGAGAAAGGAAAAATCACTATGGACACCACAGGAATACAAAGAATTATGAGAAAATACTATGAAAAATTATATGGTGACAAACTGGGTAACTTAGAAGAAATGGACAACTTTCTAGAAAAATACAACTTTCCAAGGCTGACCCAGGAAGAAAAAGAAAGTCTGAACAGACCAATTACCAGCAATGAAATTGAACTGGTAATCAAAAAAACTACCTAAGAACAAAATCGCTGGACCAGATGGTTTCACTGCTGAATTTTATCTAACATTTAGTGAAGACCTATTACCCACTCTCCTTAAAGTTTTCCAAAAAGTAGAAGAGGAAGGAATACTTCCAAACTCATTCTACGAGGCCAGTATCACTCTAATATCAAAACCATGCAAAGACTCCACAAAAAAAAGAAAATTACAGACCAATATCCCTGATGAACATAGATGCAAAGATACTCAACAAAATATTAGCAAACCGAATTCAAAAATATATAAAAAAAAATCATCCACCATGATCAAGTACGATTTATTCCAGCCATGCAAGGATGGTACAACATTCAAAAATCCATCAACATTAAAGAAGATGTGGTACATATACACAATGGAATATTATTCAGCCATAAGAAGAAAACAAATCCTACCATTTGCAACAACATGGATGGAGCTAGAGGGTATTATGCTCAGTGAAATAAGCCAGGCGGAGAAAAACAAGTACCAAATGATTTCACTCATATGTGGAATATAAGAACAAAAGAAAAACTGAAGGAACAAAACAGCAGCAGAATCACAGAACCCAATAATGGACTAACAGTTACCAAAGGGAAAGGGACTGGGGAGGATGGGTGGGATGGGAGGGAGAAGAGGGGGAAGAAGAAAGGGGGCCTTACAATTAGCATGTATAATGTGTGTGTGGGGGCACGGGGAGGGCTGTGCAACACAGAGAAGACAAGTAGTGATTTTACAGCATCTTACTATGCTGATGGACAGTGACTAATGGGGTATGTGGGGGGGACTTGGTGAAGGGGGGAGTCTAATAAACATAATGTTCCTCATGTAATTGTAGATGAATGATACAAAAAAATCCATTAACATCATCTACAACATCAACAAAAAGAAGGACAAAAACCACATGATCATTTCCATAGATGCCAAAACAGCATTTGACAAATTTCAACATTCATTCATGATAAAAACTCTCAACAAAATGGGTATAGAGGGCAAGTACCTCAACATAATAAAGGCCATATATGATAAACACACAGCCAACATTATACTTAACAGCAAGAAGCTGAAAGCCTTTCCTTTAAGACTGGGAACAAGACAAGGATGCCCACTCTCTCCACTTTAATTCAACACAGTTCTGGAGGTCCTTGCCACAGCAATTAGACAACACAAAGAAATAGAGGGCATCCAGATTGGTAAGGAAGAAGTTAAACTTTCACTGTTTACAGATGACATGATATTGTACATAAAAAACCCTAAGGACTCCAATCTAAAACTACTAGATCTAATATCTGAATTCAGCAAAGTTGCAGGATACAAAATTAATACACAGAAATCTGTTGCATTCTATTACGCTAATGATGAACTAGCAGAGGGAGAAATCAGAAAAACAATTCCATTCACAATTGCATCAAAAAGAATAAAATACCTAGGAATAAACCTAACCAAGGAAGTGAAAGACCTATACTTTGAAAACTACAAGACACTCATGAGAGAAATTAAAGAACATACCGATAAATGGAAACACATCCCATGCTCATGGGTAGGAAGAATTAATATTATCAAAATGGTCATCCTTCCTAAAGCAATCTATAGATTCAATGCAATTACTATCAAAATACCAACAGCATTCTTCAATGAACTACAGGAAATCATTCTAAAATTCATATGGAACCACAAAAGATCCCTAATACCCAAAGAATCTTGAGAGGGAAGAATAAAGCTGGGGGGATTATGCTCCTCAACTTCAAGCTCTACTACAAAGCCACAGTAATCAAGACAATTTGGTATTGGCACAAGAACAGAACAATAGACCAATGGAACAGACTAGAGAGCCCAGATATAAACCCAACCATATATGGTCAATTAATATACAATAAAGGAGCCATGGACAGACAATGGGGAAATGACAGCCTCTTCAACAGCTGGTGTTGGCAAAACTGGACAGCTACATGCAAGAGAATGAAACTGGATTATTGTTTAAGCCCATACATAAAAGTAAACTCAAATGGATCAAAGACCTGAATGTAAGTCATGAAACCATAAAACTCTTAGAAGACAACATAGGCAAAAATTTCCTGAATGTAAACATGAGCAACTTCTTCTGAACGCACCTCCTCGAGCAAGGGAAATAAAAGCAAAATTGAACACAAGGGACTACATAAAAAGATTCTGTACAGCAAAGGACAACATCAACAGAACAAAAAGGCATCCATCCTACAGTATGGGAGAATATATTTGTAAATGACATATCCAACAAAGGGTTAACACCCTAAATATATAAAGAACTCAGACGCCTCAACACCCAAAAAGCAAATAACCCAATTAAAAAATGGGTGGAGGATATGAAGAGACAATTCTCCAAAGAAAAAATTCAGATGGCCAACAGGCACATGAAAAGATTCTCCACATCACTAATCATCAGGGAAATGCAAATTAAAACCACAATGAGATATCACTTCACACCAGTAAGAATGGCCAGCATGAAAAAGACTAATAACAACAAATGCTGGCAAAGATGCAGAGAAAGGGGAGCCCTCCTACACTGCTGGTGGGAATGTAAGCTAGTTCAACCATTGTGGAAAGCAATATGGAGGTTCCTCAAAAAACTCAAAATAGAAATACCATTTGACCTGGGAATACCAGTCCTTGGAATTTGCCCAAAGAATACAAGTTCTCAGATTCAAAAAGACATATGCACCCCTATGTTTATCAGAGCACTATTTACAATAGCCAAGATATGGAAGCAACCTAAGTATCCATCAGTAGATGAATGGATAAAGAAGATGTGGTACATATACACAATGGAATACTATTCAGCCATAAGAAAGAAACAAATCCTACCATTTGCAACAACATGGATGGAGCTAGAGGGCATTATGCTCAGTGAAATAAGCCAGGTGGAGAAAGACAAGTGCCAAATGATTTCCTTCATTTGTGGAGTATAACAATGAAGCAAAACTGAAGGAACAAAACAGCAGCAGACTCCAAGACTCCAAGAAGGAAATAGTGGTTACCAAAGGGGAGGACTGGGGGAGGGCGGGTGGGGAGGGAGGAAGAGGGGGATGGAAGAGTATTATGTTTAGTACACATGGTGTGAGAGGTCATGGGGAGCACAGTGGAGCACAGCTAAAGCACATAGTGGATCTGTGGCATCTTACTAACTGATGGACAGTGACTGCAGGGGTATGGGTGGGGACTTGATAATATGGGTGAATGTAGTAACCATATTGTTTTTTCATGTGAAACCTTCATATGAGTGTGTATCAATCATACCTTAATAAAAAATTTAACACACACAAAAAAGAAGCAAGCAGGTAGAGGACTGATGACGCTGAGGCGGGGTCCTGCCTATCTCCGGCACAGCAAACGCCACGGTGCTTCTGCAGGAAGCTGACCCTCCGCAGCGAGGTCGCTCTGATGTCCCGCCTCCTGCCCAGGCAGGGTGGAGCCAGGACAAAGAGGCCTCCCTAGTGCCTCTCTTCCAAGGCAGCCAAACCAGCGCCCTGACCCCTCTTTTTTCCTGCTCCCCAGACTTCCTGCCTCAGTCTAGCAGCTCATTTCCCAAACACTGCCACCAACAGCACCATCCACTGGGTCTGAAAAATAGTGAAACTTCCCAAATTACACTAAGGTCTTAGCTCCTGACTTTCATTCCCTCTTGGTGGAGCTCTCTCTCACCTGTTTGAGTGTAAATTAGTCCCATGTGCTTTCTCACTTTGGTTGAGTCTCTGCTACCTACTAGCATCCCATACCTCAGTTTCCTCATCTGTAAAATGGTAATGACAGTAGTATCTACTTCCTAGTGTGATTATGAGGATTAAATAAGATGCTACAGTCACATTGTTTGGTAAGTGCATAACAAATCTGAGCTATTAACAGCATCAGCATCATCATTTTCTTGAGGCAGAGCCACTACTTGCCTCCAGGTAACCTGCACACCTTAGACGAAGCCCAATGCCTGGGAATTCTACCCCTTTCTGCACTCACCTGCTGTTCTGCAATTCTCAGTTTTCACATTCTCACACCAGTTTATTTTTTTTGCAAGCTTATTCATCACACAAACATGATTTTCCCAAGATCATGATTTCTTCTTGACAGAATCACAGGTTGTTTGCCCGGCTTGACCTTGACAAATATAAAACTGGGGTGGGAGACGGTAGTTTAAGGTCTTGCCTCCTACCCTCACTGGCCTGTGTATTGGCTGCTAGACTTTTGCATTCCCAGAATTTGGAATCCCCCATCAGTGGGCTCTGTTTTGACTGCATATCCTAAACATCTACGATCAGGGTAGAATTATTGACAAAGAGCCCAGACCCTGGAGCCAAACATTGTCAAGTTCAATTCTAGATTCTTCCGCTCCTTGCCATGTGTGATCTTGGCCAAAACAGTCTCCCTGTTCCGTCATCTATAAAATGAGTCTGGTAACAATCTTGCCTACTTCATGGGGTTTGTGAGAATCGAGATCATGCATGTAAAACACTCAGCACAGCGCCTACATCAATAAACATTTGCCATTAATATTCCAGAGCTATGCTGTCTAACAGGGCAGCTACTGGCTGCATGTGGCAGCCAAAGCCTTGAAACATGGCCAGTCCAAATTGAGATGTGCTCTAAGTGTAAAATACACACTGGATTTCAAAGACTTGGCACAGAAAAGAACGTGAAATACCTTGATAATTTTTATATTGATAATTATCTTGAAATGAGAGTATTTTGGATATATTGAGTTAAATAAAATGTTACCATTAATGCCATATTTTGTCATGCACTTATTAATATGACTACTAGAAAATTTGAATGGCTGTTTTGTGGCTTGTATATCATATTTATTTTGGACAGTGCTATTATACTGGGGGGGGGGGTGTGTGGTGGCAGTGGTTTTTTTTTCAGTGGGGTAGAGAAGAAAACAGCACATTGGGTTTTGGGGGCATTTGAATTTTAGTAGCTGCACCTGCCTTGTTATAGATTGTTTTTCAGCTGCAAGGGCTCTTTGGAGATTACTGAGATCCAATCTCCAGTCTGTAAAGATTGGGAAACTGAGGCCCATAAGAACTGGGGTATGCCCAGGGCCCCAGAACTAACGGTGGCAGAACCCAAATCAGAACTTAAGACACCTCCCAGTCCCAACAGGCAGCTGTGTGTTGGAATGATGTCGCCACCTGGTGGTCATCTATATATGACTACTGCAAGCTCCGCAGCTGCTGGGCTCCCTCGGAAGCAGACTCTGCTGCCATCTATTTCCCAACCATCTGCAGAGGCTGGGACAGGGAGGATCCTTCTCAACTTCCTGGCCAGTCCCACTGCGCTAAGTCCCAGCCTGCCGGGGGGTGACAGGGTAGTAGTTAAAGGCAAAATTGGTTACAGAAGACAAGCACAGGTTTGAATCCTGGCTTTGCCCCGTTCTACATGCACCTGGACAGGTCACTTCTCTGGCCCTCAGTTTGTCCCCAATTGTAAAATATGGCTAATAACAGAACTTAAGTCAAAGTGATTGAATGAGATAATATCAATAATTTGAATCAACAAACATCTACAGAGCACCACAACTTATGTACTGTTCCCGTTTGCCACGACACAACAGTAGTCTAAGAGGACTAGTCCAGTGGCTCTTAGAAGATGGTCTGAGACCACTGACATCAACACCACCTGGGAACTTGTTAGAAATGTATATCCTCAGGTCTCCACCCCAGACCTGAGTGTGGGTCTGGGGTGGAGACCTACTGAATGTGAATCATGCTCAAGGTTGAGAACCACTGGACTTGGAGACATAGATGTACACATCAGGTGGGGTTAAGTGCTATGGGTATGGCAGGATAGACAGGTAAATAGCTTGAGAATAATGGCCAGAGGTGGCAGTGGTGGTAGGGGCTGGGGGATGCTAAATTGATGTGGTGGTCACGGAGGGCCTATCTGATAAGGGAACAAGTTCCAGAGAGATCTGAAAACAATTATCTAGAGGAAAGGGGAAAACGGCATGCCTTTACCCATTCAAGACACTTCCTGTATTTTTAAGACATATGTGTCCTGGAGATGTAATATACAGCATGTTAGTAACCAAGGTTAATTAAAAAAGAATTTCAAAAGACACTTCCTGTAAATTGCATATACAACTTCTGCTACATCTCACTGGCCACAGCTTACTCATGTGGCCACACCTAGCTATGTGGGGGAGGCTGGGAACTGTAGTCTTTATGCTGATCAACCATGCATCCAGCTAAAAACTGAGACTCTTATTTACAATAGAAGATGAAGAAAAAGCATATTGGGGAAAAACTGCCTCAGCCATACCAAGCCTTTGAGGGTCTAGTTTATACCTGTATGCCTCCAAGATGGGGAGATCACTATTTCACAAAGCAATTTTATTCCCTCTGGAGCAGTTCTTTTAGAAAACTCCTTCGATACTCAAGTCTATCTCTCTACAACTTCTACCTACTGGCCAAGTTATTTAACCCACCTAAGTCAATAATGCTCCTCTGAAGTCAGTTCTTTGCAAAGGATTTTCCTGATCCTGCATTAGAGACTGAGAATGGCCTTGACAGCACCGTCCTGGGTGGCAGGGAGCCACATCCCCACCCAGGTTAATGAAGGCTAACTGGAAGCAGCAACAGCTGCCAAGGCTAGCGCTCTACCTCAGGCAGAATGCGGAGGAAGCCATGCAGGAATGTACTCAGCTTCGATCTTCTTGGAATCTTATTTTGTAATTTCTTCAGATTTATTTTGCAGTTCAGTAATTCTTCCGTTGACTAATCTGCCATCAAATCTATCCATGGAGTATATAATTTTGATGATCATATGTATTTTATTTCCAATTTTCTTTGGTTCCTTTTCAAACTTCTGACTTTTATACTTTTGGCCTACTCTTTGTTCCATTGTGTATTTCTTTAAACATTTCATATGTAGTTATTTTATATCCTGACAATTTTATTATGATCTTAAGTCTTTGGGATATATAAATGCTGTTGTTTCTGCTCTCACTTGGATGGCTTTTTTTCATGTTTTTTTTTTTTTTAGTCATATTTGGTTGAACTTAATCTCTGTGTAACCCAAGGGCCCCAGCTATGGATGGATTTCTCCAGAAAGGATTTGCTTTTGCTTCAGCCAAAAGCCCAGGGACACTGCTACCTGGGACATTAGCCCAGGGGATTTATGGCTTAATGTGAAGGTCAAGTTCAGCTCTCTCATCTTGGGATAGCAGGAAAACCTCCTGCCACTGACTCCAGTATTTGCCTTGAGGGCTACCCCAACTTTTTTGCCTACAGCTCTCTGCTCCCTAATCCATTTCATCCTGATACCCTTTTTCTTTCTCACTTCTGTAGCACCCTTGGGGACTTTACATCTTTTGGCCACAGAGTGACGCACATTTAATTTATACAGGATATAGAAAGGCCCTTCACGGTACCTAGTTGGCAGAACTATGGAAGATAGAAGCCCATTCATCTACTCTTTCAGTGATTCATCAAACAAATCTTAATTGAGCCCCTACTTTTGCAGTCTGACTGGGGCAGCAGACATTAAACAAGATATACTCTCTGCCCTCTCAGAGCTCACAATTAATGGGGAAAATAGACAATTAGAATAGAGGGTGACCAGTGGTACCACAGAGGGACGGGGGGTGGGTGCTATGGAAATTCAGTGGAGTGCCTCACGGAGCATCCAGGAAGATAATTTAGTGATAATAACTGATCCAAACAGATGAGCATAAGGTGTAAGGCCTAGTGGGGGAGAACTGACGCTTAAGGAGCCAAGCAGGGAAGGGGGACACATAAGCAAAACACTGAAGGCATGGAGAAATGGCGAAGTGAAAAGAACTAGGTTTGGCTTGGGCAGAGTGAGAGGGTTAAGGATATATGGCAAGGAGATTCATGGAGGAAACTGGGTTCTTGACTGAAGGCAACAGGGTGAGGCAGTGATAAAATGGCCAGAGTGACATAACCCAATTAGTTATAGGTCTCACAGCTGCAGTGTGGTCTAGGAATAGGCAGGGGCCAGTGGAAAGACAGGGAGACTTGTTAGAAGAGACTGTTGAAGGAGCTCAGATAAGAGAAAGAAGCCAGGAGAGAAGGGACCATCCCCAGGATCCTGGGTAGGCCTGCAGTTACAACCGGCAGCTGCAGGCTCACCTTCCAAGGCCTGTAGTCTCAGGTGGGCAACAGCTCATCTAGTCCTGCTCTGCACACCTTGGTAGCCAAGACTGCTATAGTCCAACCTGAGCTGCACAAATTGGCTTTCCTTGTATAGCACCTTGCTAACAAAACCCTGTAAGAACTGCTTTCAAAGACCTGGCCGATTGTACCCCTGGTTACCAGGGAACACCAGGGCAAGTCCATCACAAGAAGTAAAAAGAATTCTCTAGCAACCATCACCATTTTTCCACCAGGATCCCTGCCAGTTGTCATACGTGCTGCTTGGCATAAGCACTGAACAGGCCTAAGATTATAGCAGCTTCTTTAGCGGCAGAACTGTGCTCAATGCTTTAATCTTACTTCTTGCATTACCTTCTGAGGTAGCCATTATCACAGGAACTTTCACTAATGGCTGAGCAGTTAATTTGCCTTAAGTTACATAGTCTGATGCTCCCCCCTAGGATTTTCATCCAGATCTGTGCACCACCTTCCTACCTTGGAAACCAGGCTAATAGTAGGAAAGCACCCCCATTGTTTTCCTAATTTTATTTTGGAATAATTTTAAATTTACCATAAAGTTGCAGATTATGACTTTCCTGTATACCATTCACTCAGTTTTCCCTGTTAACATATTAGCATACTTGCCAAAACTCAAGAAACTAACATCAGTACATTACCAACTGCACTCCAGGCTTTATTCAGATTGGACTGGTTTTTACACTAATGCCCTTTCTGGTCCAGGATCGAACACTGCATTTAGTTATGTCTCCTTAATCTCCACTGGTCTTCTATCCCTGTTTCTCATGACTTTTCATCATCTAAGTACTGGTATTTTGTAGAATGTCCTCTAACGGGTTTTTAGAAAGCTATCAGAGGTTAAGTACTCTCCTGATCTCAAATCAAAGTACATGGTATCAACCTCAGAAATTTAGTTGAAGTAGCGTTATGACAGGTTTCTCCAGAGCAGTTAGCATTTTCCCTCTTCCACTTTCTATTCTTTGGAATGTGAGTCACCAAGCCCAGCCCACACTCAAGCGAGGGGAAATTAAGATTCCACGTACTGGAAGGGGGAGTATGTATTTATATTTGGAGTTCTTTTAAAGGAAAACTTGTACCTTCTTCATTTACTTACTGAAATCACTTATATCAGCATGGACTCATTCTATATTCTGGGTTGATAAAGCAACAGGAGATTTAACAAAGTTTAACTAACACCACAGGGTAAGTAGATGGGGGCCCTGACTAACCCGGATCTTCAGTATTCCTCCAAAGAAAAAGTTGTGAAGACCGTGATCCGTATATCCAGACTATGGATTATTTAGCGAAAAAAAAAACAAGAACAAAACACTTTAAGCACTGACACCTGCTACACAAACCCTGAAAACACTATGCTAACTTAAAGAATCTACACACAAAAGATGATGTATCGTGGATTCCATTTCTATGAAATGTTCAGAATAGGCAAAACTAGACAAAGTAAATTAGTGGTTGTCTAGGGCAGGGAACAGTTAGTGTTAATGGCTTGGGGAGGGGGAGAAAGTATTCTAAAATTGCAGTGCCTGTGTAACTCTGAATATACTAAAACTTATTGGACTGTACATGTGGAATAGGTGAATTGTATGGTGCATGAATTGTAGCTCAATAAAGCTGTTATCAAAATAGAGCTCAATAGTCACGCTTTTCCTTCTAAGCTGTGCCCTCCGGTAAGCTTTTTGTAGTGTCGTTACGTGTTATGGGGATGAGTGGCACCTTCCCATCGGGCGTAAGATTCAACAGGGTGATTAAAGTAACTTGGCTGGGTCTAGGGAGTTGACCAAAGCTGCTGCATCACAGTAACCCACCAATACAATCCTCAGGACCAGTTTGCTCATTCCCTCTGCCCAGAACACAGCTTCTTTGCCAGTTTCTGCTCAAAATCTGCCATTAGACATTTGCCCTAGGTAACAGCATTCCTACAAACTTTACCTTCTTGTCTGTGATTTTTCCCTTTAGAATCCTTCACTTCTTTGTATTCTCAATACAGCCCAAGACACTTAAGGTCCTCTCCTCTCCACAGGACCTGGGTAAAGTTGCTCACCCACCAGCCTCGTCTCTCCCTAACCATCCATCCATGCAGCAGTTACTATCACAGGGCCCTGCTATTTCTAGCAGAACTTGTACCATCTGGTGCCATTGGGTCCTTGGAGCTGAATGCAGGCGTCCGGAAAACAAAAACCTTTTTTTAATTGCTGATGAAAATAGGGCTTGATATATATTTATGGATGACTGAATCTTTATGTACTTCATGTACTGATGTGGAACAATCTCCCAGGATCTGCCAAGTGAGAAAAATATGCAATAAAGTGCATTACCAATTTTGCACAGAAGGTGTGGGGGGCGAATATACACCCACATGTGTTTATAAAAGGCTGAAGTCTGGAAGGCTCCTCTTCTGCTCAGGCTATACGTGGCCAAAGTTTCCACTCCGCTCTGGCTCCTTGATTTGGTCCATGTTTGGAACTAATAACTCCATTTTCAAAATAAGGTCTTCAAGACCTTGTTCTGTTTTAGATGACTGAGGTAACTTAACGCCACAAAGAGCAGCATGGAAAAACCCCACTTGACCACCACCATCTCACCTCTCCTTAGGTTCCTCCTCCTGGAAAGTCATTTCACAGAAGACAGGCTCGCTCACCCTGTCCACGTCAGGGGCTGAATCAATCCCTCTGGTGTTCCTGTTCAGCAGTTTATCTACATTCTCTGAAGCAATCTATTAAATGCCTGCTGGTTTATCACTGCACCTGTGAGTCCCATGAATGCAGCTGGGAGGAAGGAGTCAAATATCCCTGAGGCACGATCCCTACATGAGAGACACAACTGGAGTCGAAATAGCTCACACAAAGACAATTTATTAACAGAAAGTAATCTGAGGACTCCTGTTCACAGACGGCGACCACGGCGACCCCCCTTCCTGCGGGTACTATCAGAGGGGATGGGGGTGACATCCTCTGTGGGGAGGAAGAAAAATCATCATTGATTACAGCTGGATTGGAAGGAGTCCAGGCCTCCCTAGGCCAGTGGTCTAACAAATCGACACTGGGTTGCCCTGCTCCCCAAATGGGTCCTCAGGATAGGCAGAACTGCCCTATCTGCTTCCTCAACATTTCTGATGTCCTCTGAACTCCCTTTTCCGATGAGAAAAGTGAGGCTCAGCCAAGATACACACCTTGCATTGGAAGTCAGAGGCAGGCAACATGCCCAGGTAGGTTTCTGAAGCCTTGTCCACTGACTCTCAGGTGGAAAACCCCTCCAAAACAGGGCAAGTGAAGACTATCTCCTTTCAATAGGTTGAAAAACACTCCGAAAAAAACTCGTAAGAGGGTTGGAGCTAGACCATTAAACTGAGGGATCAGTACATGTTGCCAATCCGTGCACAGAAATAACAGGGAAGGGCTAACACCTCCTTCCTAGGAGCTGCAAGGAGCCAGGAGATCACAGGCATGAAGATACAGATGCTACACAAATGTAGACTTATTCAGACTACTATGATTCTCAACCAAGTTCCTACTCCCTCGATTCATTTTTGGTTGTCACAGTGATTGGCATGCCCTACTCAAACTGAGCAGGCAAGGACCAAGGATACTTAAGGTCCTACAATGCAGCAGACAGGCCACACAAATTGCCAACAGTAACTTCTCTGAAAAACAGTGGAAAGGGAGGACAATTCATCTTCCATCATTCATCAACCACTGCACCAGGAAGTGTGGGGCAGATTCAGAAATGAAAACTGTGCTGTCCCAATGCAGAAGAGAAGGTCACTGTTCACATCAAAGTGACATGAGTGTTCAGGAGAGATTTTATGTCACATAGGACCTCTTGCAGCCTCCATTAAAACCCTAACTGCCTACAGTCCTCAGACCAGGCCCTGTATCCAGTGGGCACATCACATGCTTTCTGGGATTCATGCTTCAAAAGAAAACCCAAGTGCTAGCCAGAGGGGAGCACTTACCAATCCGTCCTATCTTCATTCCTGAGCGGGCAAGGGCTCTCAGGGCTGACTGGGCCCCAGGTCCAGGGGTCTTGGTCCTAGAATATGAAGTTTACCCTAAGGAAAGTCTTTAGCCAAGTCATTTGGGGTTCTAAGATCCCACAACCATCTAGTTTAGAGATCTGTAAACATTCCATGAAAGGCCAGACAGTAAATATTTTAAGAGTACCAGACGACTTAACAGTCCACTTAACAGTTTTTGTTGCATGCTTTCTGGCCCATGGATCAGTTTGTAACCTGCCGTGCCTGCAGCCCACGTAAGGCACCATTCCTTCCTGCCACATGCTGTGATTCTACGTCTTTTTTTGGTGATCTGTCATTTATAACTGCTCCACCCACCCACCCAAGACCAAGATACTACTGTCTCTCTAGTGGACCACTTCAACAGTTACTTGGTTTGTTCCCTACATAGCAGTCACCTATAAAAAACCCCAATTTCAACAGGTCATTACTCTGGGAAGTTTTAAGCTCTTATGCACTCCCTCTGACTGTAGTCCAAGTCCTTACTGCACCTTCAAGACAGAGCAGGACCTTGCTCCTTTATCTCTCTGACCACCCCTCATGTTACTCCTTCCTGAAGATGTGCCAAGTTCAATTCCACAAGACTTTTTCCCTGTAGCTGTCTCTGACGGGAATACTCTACCCTTGTCCTTCCTTCACTGGACTAACTCCTGGCAAATACTTAGATCTCAGTTTAAATTATACTTTAGCACTAACTCCATCTCTGACACCACACATTTGCTTTCTAGCACTTGCCAAAAATGCAATCAGTTGCTCTCCTGCTCATTTTGTTTAAAGTCTGACTCTTCCATCAGCCTACGTACCACACAGGAGGGTAGAAGCTACATAAACTTTTTTCCATCATTCTTTTCTAGTACCTAGAACATAGCACCTGGTATACAGTGAGTGCTCAATAAATTTGGAGAGGGGAGGCAGCAGCAGAACAGGAGCCAATTATTAAATAAGTATACATCTAAGATGTCTTCTGTAAAGTCACAAAAGAAAAACCAAGCCTTAAATCCAGGTGGTCTGGTGCCCAAGCCCGGTGACCTCCCCACCCAGCCCCCGCCTTCTGCACCTATTTCCTCCTGTAGCCCGGAGTTTGATGTGGAGGGCAGTGATGCCCAGCTCCTTGCACCTCTGGGCTACATCCTGGGCAGCCAACATGGCAGCATATGGAGAGGACTCATCTCGATCAGCCTTCACCTTCATCCCACCAGTCACACGGCAGATAGTTTCTCTGAGAACAAAAGCACACGGTCACTTCTCTCTCATTCAACAAGATTCTCAGTGCTTATCAAATCCTAATGAGTGAAGAGCACCACAGCTCAAGTATGGCAGAGGGTGATGGTCAACTTGACCACACATCCTTTCTGACAAGACTGTCATGGTCTCTGCTTTCATGGAGTCTAAAGACTCAAAATAGCTAAGCCCTATATTAACATTTCATATTTACTTTCACATTTATTCCTCAATTACTTAATGAGGTAGGCACTATTAGCCTTTTACATTCAAGGAAATCAAAACTTAAAATTTCAGTGACTTCACCTAAGTCACAAAAACTTACTACCAGCAGCCAGAACCCAGGGCTGACTTGCAGCCCACTATTGCCCTACAAAGTACCAAGAGATTAAAGATTCAGTGATCACCACACTGCAAGGCCGAAGGGCACAGTATGTACCTCTTTCCTCAAAACTCCAGTGCCTGAAAAACCAACAGTATACGTGGACTAAACAACTAAGTACATTTCTCATCTAACCATTCTTTTCAATTCTGTCAAGAGAACCCCTTTAATTGCCACCCAGTTCCCCATTCCCCACCTCCTTACCAGTTTGGTCTCACACCTCTATACCTAGGTACTCACTTGCCAGAAAGATCGGTGACATGGACGAAAGTGTCATTGAAGGATGCAAAAATGTGGCAGACACCAAATACATTTTCTCCTTCAGCTACCTGAGGTCCAAGGCTGATGACCTGTTCTTCCTTCTTTTCCTTCCCCTTGCGAGGTGCCATTTCTGAAAAGAAGGAAAAGAACTCCAATGTTAAGAACAGGTAAGAGATTTCCAGAACCCTCTTCCTGGCTACTAAAAGAAACCCCTAGTTTTAGTATATGTCCCTGTCTTCCTCCACCCATGACTGTACTGTTGTCTAATCTCTGCCCCATTAAAACTCATTTCTCCCTGCACTTAGGGTTTCAACTGGTGGCTAAAAAGCAAAGTACCTTAAAGGCAGCCCTTCTGAACCTACCAAAAGCACAGCTTAGAGCACCTATAGAAGCTTAAGGTTCCAGCAGCAGACCACAAGCACCTCTCCGATGTCTACTAGTGAGTCTCAGAAACACACTGGCTTTGGTCTCTGGAAACCTCCATGTTCAACTACAGCTCTGCAAACCTGGTTAAATCAATTCTCCCTGGGCCTTATTGTCCTCAAAACATAAGCTAAGAATCTTGCTATGCTGATGGACAATGACTATAATGGGGTATGTGGGGAGTACTTGATAATATGGGTGAATGTAATAGCCACAATACTGCTCATGTGAAACCTTCATTAAGATTATTTATCAATGATACCTTAATAAAAATAAGCTGAGAAAATTTTGATTTGGTCAGGGTGACACAGATAATCAGTTGCAGAGCAGAGGTCAGAACAAAGTTAGAGGATCATAGTCGACACCTCACAGTACTTCCAATGCTGAAAGTGTTGGGGTTTCCTGGCCCCTAAGCACCACTTACAGGTTAGGCTCAAAAAAGCCTGAAAGACCACATTAAAAAAACTAGTGTAAGACCAAAGCTAATAATCTACCCATGTACTGGGAAGAGGTGAAGACCCTCTATGGGGGTGGGGAGGAACCCCACTACCTGCTGAATTGTGTCCAACTCTGCAGATTAGAATTCAAGGCTCCCAAACCAACATACTCCTCTAGTTTCCCGTGCTCCACCATCCCTCTCAAAAAACCAGTTTAAACACTATCTCCCAACCTCTGGCAATTCATCTCCTGACATCCTTCCACAACTGATCAAAACGAAATCCTTAAATTTTTACAAGAACCAAGTATTAAAGGCACTAAAACACGTTCTCTCAAAGGGAAATGGAAAAGACCCATCCTAGAAGAAATTCAGTGTTTGTGAAACCAAGTAACTCTAGCATTTAACCTAAATGCAATCACACTGTCAGTGGGCCTATAGGGAGGGAGACAAGTCAGGAGGAAAGTAGGTGAGGATGAGAATGTGAAAGGCTAGGCAAGAACTGCTTTCTGCCTAAAGCCGCAGGCCTTCTAACCCTTCTGAGACTCAAAATTCAGAAGAATTTCTTAACACTTTCAGAATACACTAGACTAAGAAGGGCTCAGATGAAATTGGGCTGTATCCTTCCAGATAGAGAAAGCAAAGAAAAGAGGGCATCACTTTAATTTCAGTGTCAAAACCATACCTAAAACTGAAGTGCCCTGGCTCCCAGCCCAGCACTCTACCCTATGCCAAGATGCCTCTATTCCATAAACCACCACCACCCCAGGACTTAAAAAGCCATGTCTTACATATTCCTGGGTCTCCCCAGTGCCTTCTTTTTACAATATTTAATCCGTGTCTGACCACAGTAGGCACCAAAAAGTGTAGGACGTGGGTGTACAAAGTTACCAGTTCCTATCCTCAAATTAGATCCAATGAGGTAAGAATTACAAGGAATGTGCCAAGAAAATTCATAGGAGAGCAGCTTTAAGTTCTGCCTGGAGAAGCCCAGGACCCCAGCATATTTCAACTAAGGAAGCATGAATTTAAGTCCCAAAACGGTGGCCACAACAAATGCCAACGTGCCTTTTCCCTACCCCGTCATCCGGGAGTGTACAAACGCGTGGGAAGTGCTCAGCAAACACTGATACGCCGTCCCTACCCCCAAGTTCTGGCTTTGAGGAGCCTGTCTGGGCGCCCAGAACTTGCGAGGAGGCGCCCGCCTTAGCAATCACCCAACACAAGGACGTTTTTCCGGCATCCGTCCCCGAATCCTTCCTACAACCGCATGGGACAGGTGAGACAATTGCTCCTGTTTCCCAGTGGAGCAGACGCACTGGAGATGAGGCACCTGGCCTGTGGCTGACGGAGCAGAGGCGGGAGCCCACATCAAACTAGGCCTGATTCCGTGCTCCTTCCCAACAACGCCGCGCGGCCGCTTAAACGTAGCGGTGGTCGTCGCGGGAGCCGGGGCCTTCAGGCCGGTCCCCGCATCGCTCCACTCACAGGCTCCTCCCAGAAGCAAGACCGCCGCCTTCCGAGGAACAGCGCGAACTGGAGTCTGGGTCGGCCGGCCGCGGCCCTCTGGCCCGGCTCGGCTTCCTCAGAAAGACTCCGGTCCCCGCGCCCCCGGCTCCATGTGGCCCCCCAGCCGCAGGATGTCACCCGATGGTCTTCGTCAGAACTCCTACCTCCGTGTCTTCTCCAAACTCGGCACCGGAAAGAGAGGGTGGAAGAAGGCGGGGCAACGGGTCACCTCCGTGCTCCGGAAGTGTACGCCTGATGTCACGGAGCCCGGCTCCCGTAGGGCGCCGCCTTTAGCGTTTCCAAGATTAGGACTCGCCTCGGAAAGACAGTTTACTTCAGGGAGCGCCAGGGAGGCGAGGCGCTGGGTATCGTTGCTAGCAGGTCGGCCTCTTACACTACACGAAGCAGCTATATCGGCTGGGTGAGGAGGACCTGTGTTCTAAGATGGCGGCGGTCGCGTGCTAGACGGACTTCTGCCCTCCGGTCCCCGGGTCTGGTCAGCTCGCAAGTGGCACCTCGTGGCGCGGAGGGGAATACCACCACCACCGTGGTTATCACACACTTCGGTCTACGTCCTGGACTAAATAAAAAAGGATGACTCATTCAGTATTTATTATATACCAGCCTGCGCTAAGCGATCTTATGCATTGCTTGACTTAATCCTCACAACATTATCAAGTAGATACTTAGATACTGCGGGACTTCCCTTTTGCAGATAAGGGATGTTAACTGAGATCACACATTGGTGGCTGATTTGGAATTTTGACTTCAAAGCCTGTATGTTAATAGTAACTTTCATATGTCCCTCTACTACCAATATTGAAGGACCTTGAAGGATTGGGAGAATGTATAGATGGAGACATGGGGAAGGGCCAAGAACTAGGTCATATATATGCTTGTATATATGTATGTATATGAATGTGTGTAGGTGTATACACACACATACATATATAATAAAGCCCATGTAATGGAATATGTATAGTGCGTATATATATATAAATTTTTTTGAATAGATGAATAATTATGTAGAGTAGTATATAGCCCTTTGTGCGCTGGAACAATTTCAGTTAAATTTAGGGAAAAATTTCCTTTAAAAAAATGCAATGCCCCCTTTTACCTTCACAAAGGTAATTATCTACAGAAAACTCATAAACTAGAAACATGCAGAAAGGAAAACCAAAAGAAAAAAGAAATGGCAGCCATACCACTATTACCTTGGTGTATGTCTTTCTCAAACATTATCTTTCCTATACATGCAGAAGAAAAGCTTCTTTTTTTAAGAAAAGAAAATAACCTTACAATATTTTTCCTTGATGGTTACAAAAAAATCCATGCTCATTATAAACAATCTGCATAATATAGAAATGTAGAAAAAAGTAAAAATCATCTCTGAATTCTTTCTTCTAGAGATACTACCATTATCAAATTGGAGCATTATTCCAGAAATAACCTTCTGTATCCACCTGTATCTTTATAATATACAGTCTTATGTAAATGAAATTGTATGCTATATGCCATTTGGTAATTTTTTTTTCCACTCACTGTTGTGTACATCTTCCCATAACAACTCATAGAGATCCACAGCATTTTTTAAACAAATATTTTAAATCTTGTTTATTATTTTGAATATTAAATTCATTCATAAAAATAAAAAATAAAAGTTACCAAAAATGATGCAAGAAAAAGCTCTCTTCCAACCTAAGTGCCCATCAGTAGATGAATGGATAAAGAAGATGTGGTACATATACACAATGGAATATTATTCAGCCATAAGAAGAAAACAAATCCTATCATTTGCAACAACATGGATGGAGCTAGAGGGTATTATGCTCAGTGAAATAAGCCAGGCAGAGAAAGACAAATATCAAATGATTTCACTCATCTGTGGAGTATAAGAGCAAAGAAAAACTGAAGGAACAAAACAGCAGCAGAATCACAGAACCCAAGAACGGGCTAACAATTACCAAAAGGAAAGGGACTGGGGAGGTTGGCTGGGAAGGGAGGGATAAGGGGGGGAAGGGGCATTACGATTAGCACACATAATGTAGGGGGGCACGGGGAAGGCAATATAACACAGAAAAGACAAGTAGTGATTCTATATAATCTTACACTGCTGACGGACAGTGACTGTAATGGGGTTTGTGGTGGGGACTTGATAATGGGGGGAGTCTAGTAACCATAATGTTGCTCACGTAATTGTACATTAATGATACCAAAATAAAATAAAATAAAAAGAGAAAGCTCTCTTTCTCTCACTCAGTTCCCAGCAACCCAGTCCTCTTCTTTGCAAGCAACTAGGAATACCGGTATTGCATCATTTTTAACTACTACATGATATTCCTTTGCATATGTGTACCATTATTTATTTAACCAGTTCCCTATTGTTGGACATTTAGGTTATTTCCAGAATTTGCAAACAAAACTGTCAAGAACACACATGTGCTATTCTTTGCTCAGGGTAAATTGCCAGAAGTCAAAAGGAGTATGTATTTTAAATTTTGGTGTATGTTATTGAACTGCCTCCAGAAAATTCTTACCAATTTTCACTTCTGCTAAACAGATAAACTAAACACATCTCCTTTTTGTGTTGTATTTCTTCCATTATTAGTAAGGTCAGACATCTTTTTGTGGATTGTCTTGAGCATTTACATCTCTTCTAAGAATTGTCAGTTTATATCCTTTGATAGGGAGAGCTTTTTATTCTTGAGTAGTGAGTTCCCCAGTAGAGGAGGTATAGCTGAGACTGAAGTGCTGTGGAGTGACTTCTTACTTTGGATAAGAGTTGTATTAAACAGACCTCTCAACATCATAAGGGGAAAGTTAGTGAAGGGAGAACAGATTGATTTTATGGCTGAAGGCAGTACCCCTGATCACCTCAGAATAAAATTTTCCATAGGAAGTCTTATCTTCATCCCAGTGCTTTCAAACTCAACTTTGATTATTTTATCAGTATGTTTATTATTTCTACAAATAGTTATAAGCGTTAGGTCTTTGGGCAAAAATTGCAGCCTCTCAGGGCTTTAGTTTTCTCACCTGTAAAATGAGGAAATAATAGTATTTTTTTAAACGTATATTGGAACAGAAATCTGTAATGGGTACTTACTCTGTGCCAGGTCTGAGATTCAATAAAAATGTCATTTAAACTAAGACCTAAAAAACAGAGTAGGAATTAGCTAAGTGAGGGTGGGAAGAATGGTCTGGGCAGAGAGAACAGTTTATGCAGAAGTCCTGAGGTGGGAAGGTGCTTGGAGAGCCCAGGGAATTAAAAACACAGCCAGTAAGGCTGGGATATTGTGGGAATTGGGAGGAAGAGGGAAGGGAAATCAGGCTGGAGGAATGGCAGGAGCTATTTTCTGCAGGGTCTTACCTCCCTGTTACTTTGTCTGTTTTCACCATCCCATCCACCCCACCCAATGCAGAGTCCACACTGTGCACACAGGGAATGTGTTTACCATCATCTCTAATAGTGCATTCACTCGATCAATAGATACTTACTGAGCACCTAGCATGTGTCTGGCACTGTTCTAGGTACTTGAGATACATCAGTGACCACACAATGATCTCTACTCTCTTGCAGTTTACATTCTGACAGGAAGGGCAGACAATATCTAAGCAAGTTTTCTAGTACATTAGAAGGTGATCAGTACTATGGAAAGAAGAAAAAGTTAAGCAGGGTAAAGGGCATTGGGGGCCCGAGAAAAGACAGGGAGCAAGTGGCAGAATTAAATAGAGAGGACAGTTTAGACTTGTTGAAAGAGGTGTGAGGGAGGAAAGGGAACAGGTATTGCTGATAGCTCTGGGATGATTATTACAGAGGGAGCACAGCATGCGAAGGCCACAGGTGGGAGAGTCACAGGCATATTCAGGGAACAGCGAGGAGGCTGGTGTGGCCAGAGTGGAGTGAGCAAGGGGAAACGGGGGCGGCGAGGGAACGTAATGATCAGGGGTAATGTGGGCCTTTGGGTCATTGTGAGGACTTTGGCTTTTACTCTGAGAGGAGCCGCTGGAAGGTTTTGATCAGAGGAGTGATAGAATCCGACTTACGGGTTAATAGGATCACTGCAGATGCTCTTTGGAGAACAGACTCTCAGTGGGGGTGCAAGCAAGGGGCTGATGTGGAAGCAGGGATCAAAGTGCTGAAAAACACTGGCAGCTGAGACCAAGGTGGTGGCATCAGTGGGGGCAGAAAACGTCAAAATTTGATTGTATTTTGGAAGTAGATCCAAGGGGATTTCCTGATAGATTAGACATTGGTCATGAGAGAAAGGATCGTCAAAGATGATTCCAGCATTTATGGCTGAAAGGACAGAGTTGCCATTAGCTGGAATGGAGAAGGCTGAGGGTGGAAGGCTTTGGGGTCATGATTAGATAGTCAGCCTTAGGCCTGAGTTTGAGATGTTTATTACATATCCAAGTGGAGGTATTGAGGTTCTTAGAAAAATGAGCCTGGAATTTAGGAGAGATCTGGGCTGGAGGTATACATTTGGGACTCTTTGGCATTGAGATGGTATTTAAAATCATGAGACTATGTAGGACCATGGATGGGCTGAGTATATATTGAGAAGAGATTGTGGACTGAGCATCAAAGCCTGGGGATGGGAGAAGGGGACAGCCAGCAGAGAAGAAGCAGGGAGCAGGGAGATGTCTGAACACCAAGGCGGGCAGTCCAGGAAGCCGAGGGAAGGAGGAGAAGGGAGTGAGCGGCCGTGTCGGCACACTAGGGGTCCTCTTACCGCGATGGAGCATACCACTGAAGCTGCTGCACCGTGGAAATGAGAAAGGTGCAAGGGGCTGAGGGGCTGCATAGAGGTGATGGGAGCCGTGGGTCAGGGGTCCCTGGAGGGGAAGGGGTGGCTCAAGTCCAGGTAGGGGCTGATACTTCGTGCTGCTGGTCAGGGATGGGGGGAGCATGAGATTGAGATGTTGGTTTAGGAAGGGGCAGCAGGGATTGGTAATGACCATGAAAATGAGTGGCCAAGATGGGCTGGGGGACAAGATCAGTAGAGGAGAGCAGGTCAAGGGGACCAGAGGCCAAGGGGACGGCAGCACTGTCTATGTGACTATTGAGATGACCCACAACCAAAGCAGGAAGGAACTGTTGAGAGTGACATTGAGTCCAGGGTACATCCCTGCAGGATGGAAGGGTGTGACCCCAGGGTTGACAGATGTCTGCGCTGAGGTGAGATAATGAATGTCCTTTAGGGAGGAGAGGGGGAGCATGGCCTGAAGGTGACCGTGAGGAGCAATGAGCACGCTCACCTGCTGGAGTCTCCCTCCCTCCTCTCACTTCTACAGGCTGTGGTGGAAAAAGGGGACATCCCTGGGAGGCCCGCAGGGACACGCAGCCTCTGCCGGGGAACACCAAGCTTGCTAGGACAGGGTGGGCATGCTCAGAGGAGATACTGGGATGGCGAGGCTCCCTGCAGATGTTTGGGGTTCCCAAGGGAAGCAAAGGCTCTGAGGAGTCGGAGTCGAGGAGAAACCCGAGGGAGGAGCTGAGGAAGGGCTGCCCTGGCCCCATAGGGATCTGAGTGCCAAAGACAAAGGAGGCCCTGAGGGGTGGGCGGTGGATGAAGGTAAGAAGGGAAACGGGATGAGTGACTGGGCACTGTCCCTGCTCCATGAATTACAGTAGCCACAACAGTCCTGACCCTTACAACACGCCAGACCGGAGACAAAGCAAGTTGCAGAGACCAGTTCATTGACTCCTCTCAATACTATGAGCTAGACATTTTTTTTCTCCTCATTTACTGCTGAGGAAACAAGTGGTCAACAGCCACAGGTGGTGGTGCGAGGACCTGAGCCCAGGCACTCTGACTCCAGAGCCCCAATGTCCGAAATCTCAGATGCAAGTGGTTTCTAAGTGTCCGTTGAGTGGATGAATGAAAAGCAGGGAATTGGCCTTAAGAAACATGAAATCAAGCCCTTTCTTGGACTCTTAAGCCCAGTCTGGAAGGCCCCAAATTTCCCTTTAGCAAAAGTTCAAACTTCAGTTTGCCTGTGAGCTCCATCCTCTGTTTCCCTTGAAGGGAAGTTCTGAAAATGGGGGCACTGGGAGACTGGGGAGAAGCCATGGCTCAGAGGGGGAAGGTCAGCCAACAATCAGGAATGACCTGTAGCCCACCAGGCACTGGGCTTGGAGGTGGGGCCCAGCCTGAAGCAGCGCACTGCATCTTTCCTGGAAATCCCCGGTTTCTGCACTTCACAGGCTGCGCCCCACACAGGATTCACCTGAGGGCCTAGTGAGTGGACCTCAGACCCTCTCAGCACCTACAGGGGAGCATCCCAGAGCCTCAGCAGAGTCAAGTCCTTGCCCAGCGAGGAATACAGGCAAGAAACATGGAGACTAGAGAGCAGGTTAACAAAGGGGGTGGGAAGCTCTGTGGGCTCCAGGTAGCAGCTCTAGCTTGGTTGCAACTTCTGGGCAGGTGCTATTTCAATAAAGGCCTAGAGTGGAAAGTAGGATTCATCCAGGTCAGGGAGAAGCCGGTGAGGGAGAATTCCCAATCTGAGAAAACAGTTCTTAAGCCAAAGGAAAACTCGGACCATTTGTGGAGAAGTTCTGTGTGGCTGGAGGAGAGGGAATGGTGGGAGGTGAGTTCGAAGCTGAAGGGGTGAGAGCACCAGAACGAGCAGCCCTCTGCTTGCTCCTAGGCCCAGCTCTGTCCTGCCAGGCCGTTGGCTTCCCAGGGAGCTGCCTCACCACCCTGAGCCGAACAAGGGGCTGAATGCCTGCTGTCACCTAGGTACCCCACTAGATGGTGTCTGATCTCCACACTGGGGGACTGACAGGCCTTGGTGGAGGCTGGCGGCGGAAAGCTGGGGTTCTGCTGGGGAGGGGCTTGTGGTTCCAGAGCCCAGAAGGTGGTTGTGGAGTGTGTGAGTGTGTGTGTCTGCACTTCAGTCAGGAGGTCCACCTCGGACATGGTTGTGATGTGGCCTTGGTGACCATTCTCCCATTGTGCCTTGGACCACACCCAGGAGCTCAGATTATTATCCTCATTGTCCAGACTGTGATGCTGAGGCAGGGGAAGGTCAGGGACCTGCCCAAGGTCACTCAGCTGGTTCCTAGTGGAGTAAGTAGGCAGAGATTGCCAACAGGCCTCCTAGATCCAGCTCCAGGCCTCTGTGCACTTTGCTACACAGCAGGACTGACTTGGGAAGGATCTGCTCTGAGTCACCCTGAAAGGTGGAGCAGGCCTCAATGGGTTAGTGGTGCCAGGATATGGATTCTGAGTTAGTTATCCATTCAGCACATTTGTTGAGCACTTACTATGTACCAGCCACTGTGCTAGGCATTGGTGAGTAATTAAGCAAGGGATGGCATAGACATGAAGGTACTATCTAGTGGAGGAGCTAGCCAGCTGTTACACAAGTAAACCAGCTGACAGGTTTATTATTGCAGAGTGCAGTTAAGTGCTGTGATGGAAACAGGCAGGCCCAAGGTTATGCTGGTGGGCTCACTCCCTGGGAGGGGGTGGGGACCGACTCTGAGGGAGAGACCTGAAGGGAGAGAAGGCACAGCCATGCAGAGGGCTGGAGAAACAGCGTCAGGGCAGAGGGAGTACCTGGCACAGAAGCTGCCTGGGCAGAAAACAGCCCAAGAGACTGCTTGAAGAAAGGGGGCAGGCAAGCAAGGGAAAGAGGTGAAATTGTCCAGAAGCCAGAGCGCGGGGGGCCCTAGTGGGGGTGTGCTGTGGAAGGGCAGTAAAGAGCTTTAAGAAGGGTGTCAAACTCCACTCTGGCTTTGGAGGATCAGGTGAAGATGGTCATGCAGGTGAAAGATGATGGTGGCTCAGAGCATGAGGGTAGCTATGAAGACGGAAGACAATATCCAGATTTGAGAGATATTTTGCAAGTAGAATCTGAAGGATTTTCAGAAGGATTGGATGCAGGAGTGAGGATAATGCCAGATTCTAGGATTGAGCAATGGGTGGAAGGTGGGACCATTTTTCAAGATGGGAGAGCCTGGGGGAGCTCATGACTTGGGTGGAGGGAGGGAAGCTCAGGCAGTCTTATTTTTAAAGCCATCAGTGTGATGTCCTACTAGAAAGATTGGGGGAGAGTGTGTGTGGCTGTAGGTAGTTGGGGCTCACTGGGAAGTTTAGGGCTGCTGATGTAACTTTAGGAGCCTCTAGATTGTACGTAATGTCAAGGGTTTGGATGAACTCATGCAGCCCCAGTCCAGTCCTCAGTCAACAAGGGGAGGTAGTGAGGGCACCATTGTTGCTGGGCAGCTGCAACTGGGGAGGTCTCACCCTGCTCACTAGGTGAAACCTCAGCCTGGACTGGGGAGGGTTCTTAACTCTGATAGAGAAAGAATTCTTGAACTGGTTGCACAGTACAGGTAAAGAAGGAATTCTTTAAAGTGAGAGTAGCAGTGAATGGCAGCAGCCATGCACGCAGCAGAGAGCAAGGAAGAGCCACGGGAGGAAAGGGAAGCTCACTGAACTCCTGCTCAGCACAGGGCAGATCCATTCCTAACTCCTGAAGCCAGGATCACCTGGCATCCAAATGTCCACTTGAATCTGCACAGCATGGGAACTAAGTCCCTACCACCCCAGGACCTGGGGGAGCCACAGAGCACTGGATGGAGTGAGATGATGTGCTGAGAGCTTCCCAAAGCAAAGAGATTTCAGGCAGGCTACTAGACAGCATGATCGCCCAGCTGCCGTCCTGTCCTGGTCACCCAGGTGACAGGAGCTTTCAAGCCCAAGTCAGAGATCTCAGTAGCCCTTCCCTACTTGGACTAGGACTGAGAGAGAGAAGACTAATGCTTAAGTCTAGAAAAATCTAATGAAACAGCAAAGTAACAAAGACACTTAACTACTGAACGAGTGCAGAGACAAAATGCAGTAAGTTGAGCAGTGAGAAGGCTTTGTTTAAGGCAAAATACACACTTGAAGAAAGGTGAGTGTGGGCCTCAGAGAGGAGGCGTGCTTAAGGGCTTAGGATTCTGTCTTTTAAGATTTCAAGAATTAGGCAAAGGGTGGTAGGGGGTGGTGGGGGTGAGTGTAGGTTTGACATGTGGTCTCATGATGTCTACCTCCAGTGAGAGACATTATGTCATTATCCATATTCCTCTAGATAGTCTGTCAGATAAACCTAACACAAGGAATTTCTGGATCCTGTTCTTCTCCAAGATACTGGTTACCCTCAAATAGTGGGGACGTATCATTTAGGACTGCCTGCCCTACCTTAAGATAGGATCAGTTACTGTCTAATTACCATAAAATGTTAGGAGTCTTACCTCCTAACTCCCTGGTTTTTGAAATGGACTCTTAGTCTTAAGATGGAGTCCCTCTTGCTTTTACTATACTATTCATATCTCAGCATTTTTCATCATAGGCAGGAAAAATTAATCATGACACTCATCCCTTGTCCCTATTCTACCTCACCATCACAGCAGGTGTGCAGGAAATCCTGGCTGAGATCATTTATGGTTACTAGAAAGGGGTGCCCTCTTTGAGGGAGGTGGAATGAATGGGGATGCCAGAGACCAGGACTGTGGCTGGCCCTGGGGCTCTGAGGAGGAGATGGACATGCTGACTCTCTCTTTGACTAGATCCTCCTTTGCATCTGGCAGGGCCCAGAGACACAGAGCCCGGGTGGGGGTGGGGGAACAGTCTCAGGGACAGGGCTGTAATCTCAGCTGGGGGCAGGGCTCCTGAGTTGCAGTGCAGCCTGGTGTGAAGTTCCTCTTCCCCGCACCTCCCTCATGGCTATCTCTGCCGACAGCCCCACCTCCCCAGCTGCGGCTACTCAGCATAACTGGGAGGAGGGCCCAGCCCGGAGAGCAGTGAGCCGCAGTGTTCCCACCTGGGAAGGCATCAAATCAGGTGGCACGCATCCCGCGTGGGGGGTAATTGGAAGGCTGCCAAGTTTAATTAGTGGTTGTGAAGCCCTGGAACCTGCATCTGAGAGGCCCCCTCCCACCCCACCCCAGACTTTCATCTTCAAAACTTCCCCACTAAATGGGATGAAAGGGTCAAGGAGGGGCCAGGCATTAATAGTAATTATTAGTTTCGCTAATAAAGAGAAGAAACGGGATTATCACCAAGCCCAACCTGTTCTTCCCTCTTTGCCTACCTCTTCTCTCTTCCTTTCTGCTGTCCTCTTTTGCTGTCCTCTCTCCCTCCTTGCTGCTTTCTCTTTCCCGTTTCCTCCAGGCCTGGCCACTTCCATCTGCCCTTGTTCCAAGGCTTCAGGATCCACCTGCCCCTCTGGGTCTCATCTGCTCTCTGTAGTGGCATGTCTGGGGCACCAGGATACTCAGGGAGCACCCCTGTGCTTGTGCGGGTTTCAGAGGAAGGGTGGGAGGAGACCGGGGGGTAGGGTGTCTGTGTCCATTCATTCATTCATTCATTCATTCATTCATTCATTCATTCATTCAGTGATTTATAAAGTTACTGAGCACTTACTATGTGCCAAGCACTGGGTTGGACCTCAGGGATTCAGTGCTGAACAGGACAGACAAGGGTTCTGTCTTTGGGGGCCAACCTTCAAGGCAGGGAAAAGGGACAATAAACAGTGAACTGACAAGTACATGTGAGATCACAAATCTTGATGCACACCAGGAAGGCGTAAGCAGCAGATATGATGGAGAGCTGTCGGAACAGAGCTGTGTGTGTATGTGTGGATGGGGGGCACTGTAGACTGGGAACCTGGGAGGCCTCCTTGGGGAGGTGGCATTAGGCTGAGACTTGAATGAAGAGAAGGACCTAGTTTTGAGAGAAGATTGGGGAAAGGGCTCACAGCAGGAAGAACAGCCTTTGTAAAAGCCCTGAGATGGAAGAAAGCCTGGTTATGCACAAGGATTTCAAAGGAGGCTAGGTGGCAGGACAGGAGAGCTAGAGGGACAAGGGTTCAGGTGGCATGGCACAGAGACGAGCTGGGACAGGGCTGGTTCATGGGCTTGCCCCCTGTGCATGCACACTGAACGCTATACTTGGTTGAATGCTCTGCTGTCAGTGTGTTGAAATTCTTAACTGTTGAATAATGGGTTCTGCATATTCATTTTGCATTGGGCCCCATAAGTTACATAGTTATCCCTGGTTGGGGAGGCTGGCAAATGAAGTGAATGTCTATGAGGAGAAATATGAGGGCTGCTTGGCTAGTGTTTGAAGAATGAATTAAGTAAGGAAGGAAAAAAAGAATCTGTGTGCAACATATGTGAGCTCATCTGTGCAGTTCATAGGGCCACATTAGCCTAGACCAGGGGCTGCTGCTGTGTGTAGGGGGCTCACACACAAACGTGGCCCCAACATGCCCCAAAGTTCTGCAGCACCTGTTACATTCCCAGGGCCTGTTGCCTGGGTGGCTCCCAGGAGCTGCTTGCACCAGGTCTAAAGCAGCACCATGAACAGGAGTGAGGCCAGGTCAGTCCTACGCTCAGCTTTGAGGAACAGGAATCCTCTCCATCCTAGGTGGAGGTGGCTCTGTCTTACCTGTAAGACCTGAGATTTTGGTGCCAGACTTTGATGCTCTCTGGCTCACAGATGTGAAGAACCAGACTTTGGGCAATGATGTGCTTCTCTGAGCTTCAGTTTCCTCACCTGGAGAATGGGGAATTACTGAGAGGATTAAATGAGTGATGAGAGGAAAGCTCTTAGCAGAGGCAAAACTGAGTAAATATTTGCAGTAGTAACAGTTTGCTATCATATAATCTCTGGAGACTTGGGTAAACATTTGTTTCTGCCTCTAAATGTCTGCATAATCATGACTTTAATCCTCCTGGGCCTCGGTTTCCTCTTCTGTTAAATCAGGGTGATAACAATCTAACCCGTCTCTAACAGGGTGGTCAGGATGATCCCACTTGGTCACCATGGAACTTGGTAAAATGACATGCCCATGTAAACTGTTGGCACATTCCCAACTGCCATCTCTGACATTTGGGGACAGGTTTTCTCCAGATCTGCCAGTCCAGAGAGAAAAGCACCCCTAGGGTGCTGGCAGCACATAGAATCCAGTCTCTGACTTCCCAGCCCAGAGTTACTGCCCTCACACTCGAAGCTCTGCCTGGGAGTGAAGCTCAAGTTCAAGGTCTGCAGTTGGGCTAGGAAGAGGAAGGTCCTGGAGCTGGAGCAGGGAAAGGGGAGGACGAGCCAAAGGAGGACAAGGGAGCTGGGACCAAGATCCCCCATGGCCTTGCTTCCTGCCTCCCTCTGGTCAGGAAACAGCTGGAAGGCTGTGAGAATCAGTCCCCGACAAAGGCCCTAATGGCAGTCTTGGAGTGGGCAGAGCCCCAACTTCATCTGCCACATACACCCCCAAAAGCTGACTTGTAGGGGCCTCCAAAACTCATGGGAATCTGTGGGTAGTGCCAGCACCAGTCTGGGAAAGGCATGCCCTGTCCCGGAGGAATCCCAGCAAAGGGAAGCTGGCAGGGAGAGCTGGAGGGCCTCAGCCATCCCTGAGTGAAGACCGTGAGCTAGGCCAGCGAGCAATGTCACCTCTTGGCTAGGTAGCATCTCTGTGCCTCAATTTCTCCATCTAGAATATAGGGACAATAGTCACACCTTCTCAGAGTGCTGCTTGGAGAGCTAAGTGCTCTGAGGTTCTTAGCAAAGTCTGGTATGCTGAGTGCTTTAGAAAGGTTAGTTATTATGTTCTTTAAAAAATGGAGCCACCCAACGAGTTGTGACAGTCTGTCAGATCTCCTGATAGATCAGTTCAAAGTCTTCCCCTGTACTTTGCTGTGTTTTTGGCTGGCAACGATGATTCATTCATTTGTTTATTCAATAAATATTTACAGAGCATACTGCACAAAGGGTGGCAGATTGTATGTGGGGGAGGGGGGTTTGCCCAAGGACTGATTGGTTGCTGGAAGGCCATGGGTGAGAATAACATTTATTCAACACTAACTATGGGCTTGGTTTATGTACCCTCAGATGCCCAGTGCACTGGGGAAGCCAGCTAACAGATGAGGGAGCCCAGGTGAAGTCAAGGACACAAGATCACACAGGTATGAAGAAGCAGTGCTGGGACTCCAACCAGGTCCACCTCACTATAAAGTCTGTGCTTTTCCAAATCTGTATTCCAGATCTACCCTCCTTCTGCTGCCCCCAACACTCACTCCCTGCCCCTACTTTGGCAGAGTCCGCTCCCTAGAAGTCAAAGGTCAGACTGTTTCCTGTTGCCCTCTGTAGCAGAACCATTGTCATTTCCTCCCTGGTTCTCCTGACTATGCGGAACAACCCTGGGGCTTTCCCCAGAGGGGAAATCCAGCCTGGAAGCAGCCCATGGAAAATGTGGCTGCAGGTGACACCTGATGTTTGTGTCCCTGGCTGCAGAGTGTTTGGGTGCCTGGGAGTGGAGCAAGGTGGGGAGGCTCTCTGGATGGGTACTGAACCCATGATTCCCCAGGGCCTAGACCTGGCCTCCCTCTGATTCTGTTGCTTGAGACTGCTCATATCTCCACTCTGGGCCTCAGTTTTTCCCCTGTAAGAAGTGGAACAGCAACAATGCTCCAGCACCAGGCCCTTTGTGTGGCATCTGCACTGGGAATTAATATGCTGATGGCAGGTCCTCCTGCCCACCTTTCTGTCTATACAGAATAAAATGGGACTGTGGCTACAAAAGACTTTGAAATGCAACACAGAGATGAATCTGTTCTGCAGCAGATGCAGAAGCTTCTACCTCACCCAGACTATTGCCTGTGCTCAAACCCCCATCCCCTAGACTCTTTCTGTAGGCCTGCGGCAAGGCTGGACCTGGCCATGGAGTCCCTCATCTAGATAAAACACCTGTGGGGCCTTCCCACATCCTCCCTGACATGCTGCCATGCCAGATTTGTGCCCTGACTTTGCCCACAGGTAGAGGTAGCAGAGGAAGCTTGGGAGCAGGAAAAGGAGACCCCTGGATAATCAGGAAGCATCTTCTAGCTGAGCTCAACATTCCCCTTATGCCTAGTTGGAAACCCCACTCTCTTGGCCCTCAGTTTCCCCATCTGCACCATTCAAGGCATATATCACATGATCTCAGAGAGCCCTTCTGGCTTTCCCCAGGCCAGATGGTTGGTCTCTTGATATCTGCCCTTTCCAGGCCTCCAGGCTCCAGCCTTGAGCAAAAGGAGGCCAGTTTCACCCTCCGGGGATTCCATCTGAGGTTTTAGCCACACTTCCCAGCTCCATCTGCTGCAGCAGCCCCCAGATGCTCTCCAGGATGGACAGCAGCTAAGCCAGGCATCAGAGGCACACTCCCTCCCCCCAGGAGGCTCAGTTCCAGGCTTGTGCACATGGATGGAAAGATGACAACCTGGAGGGATGGTGGGCGAAGTGGCTTCATGTGGAGAGGCCAGCACCCTGGGTTCATGGGCATGTCCACCCCCTCTGCCACAGCCAGATGGCAGGGGTAGTCCAGGGGCTCAGCAAGGGCCTGGATTTCTTTCCATGCAAAAGACATGTGGGAGAAGCCTTATCCATGAGCAGACTTGTGGAAAACATTTTAATCTGGTGGAATCACAGTTGTAACATCATAGAACCTTAGTACGCTGCAGAATTCTAGAATCTCAGGGACACACCATCCTAGAATTTTAGAAAAGTGAGTCATAGATTTCAGGTTCCTAAACTGTGCTGTCCAACACGGTAGCCACTAGCCGCACATGGCTACTGAGCACTTAAAATGTGACTAGAGGGAATTGAGATGTGCTATAAGCATAAAATGAACAATGAATTTTAAAGACAGTAATAAAGAAAGAACTTAAACATCTCATTAATAGTTTCTTTACATTAATTACATGTCAAAATGCTAATTTGGGGTATGTTGGGGTAAATACAATGTATTACTAAAATTAAGTTCACTTATTTGTTTTTATTTTTTTTAATGTGGCTGCTATAAAATTTAACATTTGGTGTGTGGCTTGCATTACACTTTTAAGGGACAGAGCTGTTCCAGAACCTAAGAATCACAATATGTTTAAATCTCAGAATCATGAAATTGTAGCATTTCAGCACCTGAAAGTAACAGAATTTTAGAACCAGGCTTCCAAGTTTTTATATCACCTACTTTGAATATTAGACATTGACTATCAGATTCTGGAAGAATCTGGGAAGAATCCTGGTCCCTCTTCCACACAAAGTAAGGATCCTTCTAGGCGACCTTGACCAACGCTGACCAGCCTCTGCCTACCCCCTCCCTTCACCTAGTGGAGAGCTAACTGCAGCCAAGTCTGCTTGGCTCTTTGAGTGGTTAGTTTCCCCAGGTTGAATGGGATATGCTACGCACAGCATCTTCCGCTCTCACAGTTGGGTCCCAAAGCACCTTCCAGGGCTTTTCAGAACAAGTCTGCATCCTCCTCCCCTTGCCATAGGTTGTAGTACGAAAGTCAGGAGTTTGGGTCCTGATCCTCCTACTTCCAGGCTGCTGTCCTACAGGCTTTAGGCCCTACCTCAACATCTGCTCCTACAGATGGGCTTCAGGAGCTCTCCGCCCCCACCCCCAGCAGGGACCCTCAGCTCCAGATGACCCATCCTCTCTGCTTCCTCATCCCTCAACAGAACTATTCCTGGAACACCGCAAAATGGAGTGAGGGTTCTTCCTGCCTCTCCCAACTTACAGATGATTCTGTCTGTCCATCTGGGTAACTGGCCCACACTTCATGGTCTGCAGGACTTACCCTGTTCCCATCTCCAGGAAGGTGAGTGATGGGTCACTACAGGCACAGGGAGTCGGGTAGCACAGGAACAAGGAGGTTGATTCAGGGTGCCCCAAAAGCCTTATAAGTGCTTTTTTCAATTTGAAGAGACTCTGGGGAGGAAGAAGGAAGAGGCTGTGTCACGGACGGTCAGGAATCCCACAGCAGTGCTGAGTGGCCATGACCCACTCAGAGAGCCTCAGCAGCTCAGAGGAGGTGGGCCAGAGGTCTCCAGGGAAGTCTTCCTGGAAGAGGTGGGCCTGGAGTTGGGGCATGAAGGAAGGAGTGAGTTGGGGGTTGCGAAGAAGTGGTGGTGAGAGCATTTTGGGCAGAAGGGAAGGTGGGGACACATGGCTGTGCCTGGGCCTTAGGACTCCTAGGCTGCCTGGAGTAGAGGGGTCAGAGTGTGTGTGGTAGGCTGTGCGGATGGGTGAGCTGCCTGAGGAAAGCCTGTGAGTTGGCCTCTGGGAGGGGCCGTGGGTACAGAAGAGGTGGCAACTATAGAGGAGTGCTGGATAAAGTAACAGTAACGATTGCTACTATAGGCAGGGCATGGTACTAAGTGGCTTCCTAATATCTCATTTAATCTTCTCAATAACCCTATAAGGTAAGTGCTATTATCCGCAGTCTATGAATAAACAATTGAAGCTGAGTTAAGTGACAGTAAGTGGAGGCTGGCTTTGGACTCCATCATCGGACAGTCTGGCTCCAAAGCTCTTATGCACTGGATGGAGGGCAGGCTGGGGGAGAAAGGAGGTGGCTGGGGCCTGCGTGGGTGCAGTCTGGGGGCATGAGTGGGACTGTGTGCTGCGCTGCATGTGGGAGCGTATCCCTGCCGTGTTCTCCACTCTTCCCTCCCTCAGCCCCACTCCATCTCAGGACAGAACTGACTCTGACAGGGGGGTGTGAGGAGCAGGCCAAATGAGGAATGATAAGAATGTCCGTGCCTGTCAGAGCAGATAGCCCCAGACAAGAGTCTGGCCACTATGCCAGTCCCAGAGCCACAGGCCCACCAGAGTCAACACTGACTCCTCCCCATACTGACACATCTCCAAGGGCCCAGTAATGGTATCTGGACTGACCCTGGGAGTCCTTGCATACCTGTGCTTTTCTGAGCTTTCTCAGCTTTTCATGCACACCCAGTGGGGCAAGGGGGACAGCTGACAGGCAGGCGCCTCCCCAGGTTGTTCTTGCTCTGCCCTGATGTCCATCACTGCTGATAGGGTAAGCCCTGCTCCTCCCTGGGACTCAGTTTCTCCATTTCTGTAAGGAAGCAGATTGAATTAGTTCAGGAATCATAAACTATGATACCAAGGGGGCCCAGGAATGATGCAAGTGAACAAAGTGGGCTGGGTGTGTGTATGGAGTGGTGGGGGCTCGGGAGAATGGAGCCACCCCCAGCCCAGGTGACTTGGGTCATCCCTCCCTGCTTCATTTGGGAGGGAGGGGTGCAAGGGACCCTGGGCCTCAGCCTCTTTAACTAGACATGGGAGTTGTAATGCCTACCCCCACCCCATGCGAGCAGTGAGAATGAACTAGAATAATCAATGGGAATCTTTTGGAGAAATGCCTGCCCCCTTTTTTGATTAATGTAATCTTTTCATCCTTTTTTTTAATTGAAGTACTGTTGACATTCAATCTTATATTGGTTTCAAATATACAACACAGTGGTTTTACAGTTACCCATATTATTAAATCGTCACCCCCACTGGTGTGGTTACTATCTGTCAACATAGGAAGATGTTACAGAATCATTGACTATATTCTCCATGATTAATGTAATCTTTTGACTTGAGTGATGTTAAAAATATTTAGCTCCAGGTGAACACTTGAAAAAAACTGAAGAATGAGGAGATGGGATAGTGGAGGAGTGGGTGAAATGGCCTGGGGGTGCAAGCAAGGCCAGAGCAGAGCCCTGGCCACAGTCGAGGGGTTTGGGAAGGAAGAGCCTTACCACTGTCCAGGGCACTTGCTGCTCTGCTTGCAGCTGAGCCTTCCACTCTGCCTGCCTGGCCTCAGCTGGGCCAGGGCCAGGCCACTTGGAGCCCATAGCAGTAATGTCGTTTAGAGGCCACAGTTGCGTGTAAGTGTTTTTCTTTTGCTCGATTGTAATCGGTGCATCACCAGGAACACAGTAAAAAGGGAAATTAATTGATTTATATTTGTTTTCAGAAGCCGTTATCTTCTCTGTGTGAAGATCCTGAATATCTTTCACCCTTTCTCTCTGTTTTCTTGGTCAAGTTGAACCCTCCAGGGACTTGGAAGACTGTGGAAAGGTGGTCTGAAATCAGATTTAGACACAGCTCAGCTTTTTGCCAAACCTTATTCTCATCTGTATGATGGGGGTGAAAAGTTTCCACAGTGTCTGCCTCTCAGGACTGCTGTGGGATCCCTGAGAATTGGTTTACAGAATGGGAAAGTGCTTTATAAAAACAGGAAACACACTGCACATGAAGGGGCCTAGGCTAGTTGAGTCTTGGGCACAGTGGCAGATCCTGGGGGTAAGGGGTGGTCTGGGGAAGGCATGACGCATGGCCTTAGGTTCTTCTGAAATAGGAAACCTGGCCCCAGAGATGGGACTGCTTTGGAAACCCCCTGCAAGTGCTTTTCAAGCAGTAGCAGCATGGGTCAGAGTAGGAACACAATAGGGAGTGGTGGGAAGGGAGCCCCCAGAGGCAAGGGGAGAGGCAGAGAGAACCCAGGTGGTCTTGGACAGTTTTGGGGGGTGCTCTTGGCCCCTGGGTATCTGGAAGGTGGGATAACTAGTGACTAGAACTCAGTCTTTTAGTTAGGTGGGCCTGGATTTGAAACTCCTTTGCCACTCCTGTCTGGTGACCTTCAGGAAGTGGCCTCACCTATCTGAGCCTCATGATCTCTGGGTTGCTGAGTAACAAACGGAAAGCAGGTGGTATGCACCAGAGTAAGTAATTAATTGCCGTTAATTAACCCCCATCTCACAGAGTCTTTGGTTTTCTGAATATTTTATATCCATTTTCCATCTGAAGCATGGATAACCTTCCCATTTCACAGATTTTTCTCCTTCATTTGCTTAACAGATATCAAGGACTACCAGGAAGCACATAGTCCCTGTCCTTGAAGAACTCACTGTGTGTGTGTGTAACAGAGAGAGGGAGAAGGAGGAAGGGAGAGGAAACTGTTATACCATGTGGTCAGTGCTGTAATTATGATGACTATGTTCTCCAAACCACAGATCAGGTCACATGGGCTGACAGAGGATATTTTCTGCCTCCACTGAAGTCTAAACATGAAATCACATGTAGTTACACATTTTTTGAATCTCCTTTTATTTTTTTAAAGAAGCTAATGACATGAAATTTGGGTTGTCCTTGAGAAGTCCCACTATAGTTCCAGAAAATCACTAGAGCCATGACTGGAGTATATACAGAGTCCTGGTGGAAACAGGAAGACTTCCTGGAGGAGGTGCTGCTTACATGGGGCCTTGAAGGTTGAACAGGCAGTCTCCAGGTAGAGAAAGAGGGGATGAATTGAATGTACTTGGGACAGAACCTACCTTTTCTGCTCTAAAGACACCTGGGCTAGGACCTGCAGGTGTCAGCTGAAGTCTGCAACAGTATCTGTTCCTTTTCATTTTCATTATTCCAAAGACATCCTGGGACCAAAAGCATTGCAGGTCAGGGCCAACAACGTGGTTACATGACCCTGTATCTTCTGATGCATTTACATGTCTGTCTCTGTAGGAGACTATTCGTTCCTCCAGAATAGGGGCCACATCTGTCTTGTTCATCTCTATGTTCCTTTACTTGCCCTCCTCCACCGGCAGTACGAGGAAGACTATTGGGAGGGGTACTCATAATGTCAAATGAATAGTGAATGAAGTACCATTAATGAGCATTTTGTAAGTGGAGAAATTTTCTGTTTGGAGATGAATCAGCTGACTTTCATTTCATCTGTTTAGTCAGCAAATATGGGCTGGTTGCCTACCCTGTGCCTGGCAGTGTGTGGGGCACTGGGGCATAGCAGTGTCTGAGATGAATGAGGACATGCCCTCACAGAGCTTATACTCCAGAGGGAGAGACAGGCAGCTGGCCAGAATCTATATGTTGAAGATGAGGATGTGACTTGTCGACCAGGAAGCTGGGTCTGGATTAGGGGCATAGGGAAGCCCCAGGAGGAAATTAAATTGACCCTGAGACCTAAAGGATCACAATTAATCACTTAGCTAGCACTTACATAGTGCTTAGCATGTGACAGACACTGCATCGTGGACTTCAAATATTTAACTCACTTAATTCTCACAACAACCCTGTGAAGTGCATACTATTACTATCCCCACTTTAGAGATGAGAAAACTGAGCACAGAAAAGTTGAAAAACTGACCTAAGTTCACACAGCTTGTAAGTGGTAGAGCCAGCATTCAAACCTGGGCAGTCTGCCTCAAGTCCACACTCTCAATGAGGAATTTGTTAGATAAAGGGGAAGATAGGGCACGCCATTTAGGACAAGAGATGGGGCTGGACAAGGCAGGGTCTTCATCCTGAGAGCAATGGGAAGCCATTGGTGGTTTTAAGTCAGAAATGGGCACAAGGAGGTTGCATTAGATGGGGCAAAGTGGGAGGGAGGGAGAGCAATTAACAGGCTGTAAGCAAGGGCCATTGCAGAGACAAGACAGTGGCTTGGACTAGGGTAGCAGTGATAAAGAAGAAGAAATGGTGCTGGGTTAGAGGGAAAAATGGAGGCAGAACCAATGGGACTGCCTTGTGGATGGGATGTGGGGACAAGGGGCTGCTGTCAGATTTCTGAACTGGATATGTGAACTGGGCACTAGGAGGAGGGAGAGCAGTGGGCTTGGATGGAAGATAATGAGTTTAGGCTTTGACTTGTGGAGGTAGATAAAGGTGACCTTGGTTCAGCCAAAGGACCCATTGAGTGGGCAGTGGTAAGGCCACACAGGGCTGAGAAGGGGATCACAGCAGGAGGAGTTGTCAGCACAGAGAAGGTCCCCAACCCCCTGGAGATGTGGGTGGGTCCTGTGGAGATGGAGGTGCAGGGCATCGTCTTCCTCAGAACCTCCCTGGGTGTAATTAGAAATGAAAGTGCACAGTGTCACCTAGACCCATGGAGGTCAGTTCCTGGGGTGGTGGGTCTGGGCCTTGCGTCCTTACAAGCTTTCTGAGTGACAGTGAGCTGGGAAGCTTTGGGCCTAGTTTGGTGAATAGCAACTCTGAAGACTTGAAATGAGTAGGAAAAGCTATCAGTGATCAGGAGCACAGCTCACAGTTGCCCCCCAAAATGCTTTGAATCTGCTGCTCCATTGGTGGTGAGATGCTAGCTCTCACTCAGCTTGGGCAGTAAGACGGTTGCATGGCCTGACTGACCTCCCTTCCTTTGCCCCTCCCACAGCAGAGCCCTTATCACCTCCTTCACTTGCTTACAGCCTTCTCATTCCACCAGGCCCTCAGAATAATGTCCAATCCATGGAGCCCTTATGCAAGGTCATCCATAAGCTGCTCCTGACCCACCTCTCCAGTTTTCTTGCTTGTTCTTTTCTTCCTGCTTCCTCCACCGTTTGCCCTCTGGCCCCTGTCTCCCAGCCATGCAACCCTCGGCTTTTCCTGAGTGCTTTCCATGTGGTCTTTGTGCTGGGTGTTCTTTGTGCTGAGAATGTCCCTCTCCTCTCCCAATCTCACCCATTCCTCCAGATCCTGCTCAGAGGCTGCCTCTCTCAAAGGCTCTCTTATTCATCTCCCCTCTCACTGTGAGCCATAGTGCATGCCTTGGGCCTCCCCAGCAGGCCCTCAGCTCAGCCAGCCTCTGGACATAGGGAGCGACATGTAGATCATCTCTAAGCATGCGTGGACACTTCTTGAGAGTATAGACCCATGTCTCTTCCAACCCTGCATTGTCTGTAACAGGAGCACAACACCTGGCACAGAGATGTTCACAGGACCTCATGTGGTTGGAAATGGTCTTCTAAAGCAGAGATTAACTTGAGTAAGATTCTAGGGGTTTATTTTGCCTGCCCAAGACCCAGACGATGTTCAAGGACTTCAGATCATTGACCACAGGAACATATATTATAAAGAGGAATTTTCTGGTGGATGCAAACTAGTGGCATGGCTGGAGTATGCACTAGGAAGTCACAAGCCTATCTTTGAACATGGTCTGCAGTTTGGGCCGATGGCTAACACCATTAGGCTCAGTTCTGTCTGACTACACACCATCCAAAGTTGTCACCTGGGCATATCTGGGAGTTAGGAGCCTTGTCCCATCTCCCAGCATTTCTCCTTGTGCAGGCCTCAGCATCTTTCTCCCTCTGAGCCATGAGCAGGCTGGTTGAAACCTCTTTCCGCCCAGTGAGAGGTTACCCTTTAGGGGAATCTTAATGAATTTATCCTATTCTTATACGTCAAACTTGGCTTCTCTACCTCCCTTGGTTCTGCTCTGATTGCCCACTTTTTTTGAGCTTTGTTTCTACAGTAAGTAGATAACCTTGAACTTCTGAAGATACTTAGGAAATCACCAACCTACTGCTTTCCAAATTTGCCCAGCCTCTCCCAGGGCCCACAGAGCTGAATTCAGGGGAGGGGCCCTGCAATCTGGCAAGCTCCTTAAGGCTCACTATCACACCTCACCTCCATCCCTCATTTTACAGGATGGCTCATGGATGGCAATACGCTCCCACATGGAGCAGTCAGACCTGAGTGTAGGTTCTGGCCCTCAGCTACCTATTAGACTCACAGAAATCAGCTCATCTGTCTGGGCCTGGTTGTCCCCATCTGTTTAATGAGGGTGACTACTATAATCTTGCCTAACTTGCAAGGTTGTTGAGATGGTTGAAATAACTAACACTGGGGTTGGTCAACTGCGGCTCAGCGGGAGAAGAGATTTGCACAAGGTCATCCACCTCTTCATCTTCCTGTTTTGTGTTCAGGCCCTGGGGATTCAGCTGGGAACAACTTGGGGGAGATGACATTCTAGGAAACAATGAAGCCAGTAAATGAACCAGATAATTACAAAAAGGAAATAATGGGGTTTTGGAGAGTTAGGGCAAAGGAACTGGTGGGGAGTGGGGGACAGGAATGCCTGCTTAGGAGGGGGTCACTCCACTAGAGACCTGGTTGTTGGGGAGCCTACGGAAGAGGCCCTGTTGGGTGGTCATAAACCCAGCGGCGGCGGAGCCGGCAGGGCCCCTCGGGCCGCCCAGGGCCCCTGGAGGCGCGGAGGGCGCGGGTCTTTGTCTCCTCGTTTTCTCTGCAGCCTCTCCTACCCCCAGCGCTGTTCCCTCATTGACCCCGAATAACTTGTTGGCTTCCCCCGGGCTTTGTTTCCCCGCGGTCACCGCCTCTGGGACGCCCGGCAGCCTCCCCGGGCCCTCGTGGGTCCTGCGTCTGACAGCGCCCACCCCCCGGCCCCCGCCCCCTACCCGCGTGGAGACAGGGGTCAAAGGCAATCCGCGTCACGTGGTCGCCGAGCAGCACCGAATCGGCCGGGAGAGCCGAGGGAGAATCCGGGTGGAAGCCGAGAAATCCAGCCCCGATAGCAGCGCCTGGGCCCGCCCCGGCCTCCGCCCCGGGGCGCTCGCCGCACGCTGGCCGGCTGCACGGGCCCCGGGAGCCGATCTCCGGTCGGCACCCACGCCCCATCACAGGATCGAACCCCGCTCCCACGGCCGCGACTCGGGGAGGTAGGCGCAGGGGCCGGAGGGTCTTAGGGGAGACGGGAGGGGGCCCTCAGCGCGCGGGGTCGCTCCTCTGCGCTCCGCCGCCTCGCGGGGCCCGAGGTATTGCGCCCCAACTTCCAGTTTCTGGGAGAGTCTGCTTACGTCCCCGCCGCAGGATGAGGGGACAGGCTTCGAGCTGCCCCAGCGCAGTGCCCAGGCCGGGACTGGGGGCTGGGCGCGGGGAGCGAGGGGGATGGGGGACGAGAGCGAGCGGGAGGCGGCGAGAGGGGCGGCGGTGGCTGCGGCGTGGAGCGGAGGTGTGGGAGCGGCGGGAGGCGGCCGGGAAGGGGTTAGCCCTGGCCGGAGCCGGCGCCCGGAGGCGCACACCCCGCCGGGGGCCCAGGCGTCCGGCGGCTCCCCGGGAGCGCCCCATTCCTCGGTAGCACTCCAGCCGTGTTAGCTAAGAGGCCGGGAGGGCCGACCGGTCAGTCCTCTGTCACCGAGCCGGCGGGGCCCGAGCTCGGCGTGCAGGCCGCGCGGGGCCCAAAAGGCCGCTCGCGCAAGTTTAGTGCGGGCGGGCGCCGGGCGGGCGAGTAGAGCCTGCCGGGCCCCGCGCGAGGGATGGGAAGACAAAGGGGTGCGGGACCGCACCGGGGCCGGGGGCAGGCCAGGGTGCGGCGAGGGCAGAGCGGCAGCTCTAGGTCACGGATAATGTCACTCACGAGGAATGCCCCCTCCCCCCCTGCTCCCGAACAGGGGAAACTTTTGTCTAGCGAAGGAGGGGGTTAGAGTCTGGGCCCCCGCTTCGGGAAGCGTAAGGCGGCCGGACCGGTTTTCGCCGTGCTGTGAGCGGCCTGGTCTCAACCCCCTTCCTCCCTCAGGTTTCTGGGAGCCTCAAGCCCCTGCTTTGAACGCCCCTCTTTAACACTCTGGGACGAGGAAGAAGGGGAGCTCGGGGACGCATGGGCTATGGGACAGGCTGGGAATCTGGGGCACCGGCCTCCTAGCCCCTTCCCAAGATTGAGCACCGGCCCAGCCAGGAGCTGTGCCAGGCCCAGGGGATAACAGAACTGGCCCCGCTCCCGGCCCCCACCCCAAGCATTCAGAACGGCCCAGGGCAGCATTGCCTCTTGGTCTGAGGTTCACACTGACCTGGGTGTCTGCCGCTTATCAGCTCTGTAACCGTGGGCCAGATCCTTACCTTCTAGTCTGTTTTCTCACCTGTAAAATGGGAAAAATACAGTATCTTCCGGCTCAAGGATGAAATGAGAACTTGTGGTGCCTCAGTAAATGATGGCATGTTTACATTCAACAAGTATTTAATGCATGTTTACTATGTGTGCTAGGCATTGGGCTAATTGCTTTACATACATTATTTCATGTAATTCTCTCAGGTTATTGTTAACCACATTTTACTGAGGGGGAAACTGAGGCACGGAATGTTAAAAATCAGACAGGTGGGAAGTAGGTGGAGCTTGGATTTGACTCCCCTCCTGCCTTAGTCTCAGCTACAGGGCTCTAAGAAGTCCTGTTGTGACTGAGTTCTTGGTGTCATTTTCAGTTGCAGTTATGAGGACACCTGCCCCCTCTCCCCATTACCCTTACCCCCGAGTGATGCTTGTTCTGCCTGGTACTGGTGCAGGCTGAGCTCTTGTACTGTGGGCAGCTGGAGCAGAGGGAAAGTCCATTGGAGCCTGAGCTTGGAGCTCCATGATGGTTAAAGTTCTGTTGCTGGCTGGGTCTGTGGCAGGAACGTTCTCCCACTGCGGGTGGTGCAGGGAGGAGCCCGTCTCCCTGGCTCCTACTGGGGACAGCTGGTGGCTTTGTCAACAGGCCCCTCCCCAGCACCCAGGGGACGGCAGAGCCTTTCATCTCTATTCAGACCAGGTCACTTTCAGATCAGCAGGGTGCCGACGTAGGGCCAAGAATGGGAGCCCCTGGGGCCATGAGAGACATAAGGCCGCAGGATTTATATCCCAGGTGTCCGGCTGGAAGAAGCCAGCAAGCAAAAAGGATGGATAGTGATCCTCCTGCCAGGGTCCTCATTGCTAAACTGATGGGCTGCTCTAGGTCCCCCAGCCTCAAGTCTTTGAGGATAGTAATGGGGGAGTGGGGGTGGACTTTGAGCCGTCAGCATTGCAAAATCTTAATTGAAAATGCATTTGTATGTGCATTTGTATGTTTCTGAGCCTAGAGCACACCATAAACCCTCATAAATACCACATGAGTGAATGTGTGGGGTGGCCCAGACTTCCATTGGCTTTAGTGTGCTGGCCCATCTTTTGGTGTGGGTGCCATCTCATGACTGCTGATCAGGCTCTGATTGGGCGCCTTGAGGAATCTGCTTAAAAATGGAAACCAATTGGTAGTTAATAAATGACATTTTTAAACAATGGAGTAGGAGTAGGTAATGAAATAAATTTTGGGGACATGAAAGTTTGTGTGTCACTGTTCTAAGTGCTCTAATGGCTGTTCCAGCACTGAATCTGGGATTTGCAGGGCCTGTAGGCTTTTGCTGGGGATAGGGTACCCTTCTGGGCTGACAGTTCACTGTCAGCTTGTAGGAACAAGAATGGAAATTCCACTATTAGCTGGACTTTGAGGGGTCTCAGACATGCAGGGGAATGAGTGGAGGGCTGGGAGGCTGAAAAGAGTACTGAGGGTTGGGGATGACGCTTGGCATATGGTTGGATTCTCCTTGCCATACCTGTCAGAGCAGGAGGAGAGGACTCTGGGAGAATCAACAGGTGAAGGGAGGAAGCCAAGAAGCAAAAAAGATGGATAGTGATCCTCCTGTCACAAAGGGTATACAAGGAACAGTTTTATAATTACAAGTTGAGAATGTGGTCAGAAATATGGTATCAGGCTGGGGGTTGGTCTGGGGGCCAACTGAGAAACTCTGTATCTGAGAAACTTAGGGCTTTGGCCTCCGCAGCCCAGAGTTGTCTCTGCCCTGGGCTTGGGACGTGCTTGATCCATCTTCCCTACTTTGGGACCAAAGCCAGGCCTACAAGTCCCTAGAGACTTCTGTTGCCTTGGAATTTGGTTTTGGGTATGGCTTGAAATCTGGACTGTTTGGAGGGCTTGGGACATTCTTTACTTAAAATGGAATGTTAGGGTAATTTATTAAACATGTATGGAAACTGTCTGTGGATGAGGTGGTGGGGATGAGGTGAGGTGCTGCTGGTTTCTGACTGAGAGGCTGCCAATCTGTTGGGAGAGGGAAGATGAGGATTGAGTGGTAGCGAAGAGGCAGGGTGTGATCAGTGATAGATGGGCTTTGGAAAGTCAGTGGAGGGGAAAAGCTGTTCTGGTTGTCAGTGTCGTCAGGGCTTCCTGGAGGAGGAAGTGTTTGTGAGGATGCAGGCTCTGGGAAGGGGGGCAGTGGGAGACAAGATCGGACCACAGGGAAGATTGCAGGATCCTGCTCAGGAGCTTGGATTCGTGCTGTAGTGGAGAGGACAGAGTTGTAAGCAGCTCGTTGAGTTGATACCTGTTGTGTGTTGTGCCAGGCTCCTTACATGCATCCTCTTGAAATTTCATATACCCCTGTGAAGTGGCTGTTGCTAACCCCCACTCCAGCCCATTTTCAGATGGGGAAGTGGAGGCTCGAGGGATTAAGGCACTTAGCTATATTTGAATGCAGGCCAAATGGTTTCTGCCCTGTTGTGCTGCCGTCTCAGGGGTCAAAGATGGTGAAAGACTGGCAGGGTTACCAGCTCAGAGACATGCTAATCATAGTCCAGCTGGTAGCTGACCAAAGTCTGATTGAGGCCTGGGACTAAGAGGGGAGGATGGGAGGCTGCAGGACTTTGTAGTCGCGTTGGGGCTGGGGATCATCACAGTTGGTCTGAGGTTTGGGGAAGTGGCAGTGTCATGGTGTTCAAGTCCCTGCAGGACTCTGTGGGTACAGGGCATAGTCTTGTACTCTGGCTCCCAAGGGCAGAGCCAGTACTGTGGGTGACAGGAGAGCTAACGGGAACAAGCTACCTGTAGAGGAGGTGAGGTCCCCATCACTAAAGATATGCAAAGAGGTTGGAGTGTTGGAGAGGGTGCAGAGGCATATACCAGGAGGGTCAGGCCTGGGTGACCTCTTTCAGTCCCCTTTCACCCTAGAATCTGAGCATTTAGGGTGGTGTCTGGTCCATTGCCATCTGCTGTTTTTCTCATAGCTTTTCACAGCTGCCCCTTCCTGTGCTCCTTGGGAAGTTCCCCCTGTGTGCCCTGCCTGTGGTGTACCACCCGGGAGAATCCTTACCCTGTGGAAGACACTCAGCCCGGCTGACCTTCAGGGACCCGTGGGGATGTCTGGATCAGGAGCCAGAGCCTGAGCTGCTGTTGTGGTTCCAGAGCCTAGAACCTTCTGCTTCCACTTCTAGTCTGTGAAATGGGTTCCGGTTCTCTTGCCTCAGAAATGAGGAGATATGGCGGAACCATGGGTCAGAGGGAATCCGTAGGGGCTAGGGAAAGGGCTGCAGAGCACCGAAGTGAGGAGCGGGGAGGGGGGAGCGGGGGGGCAGGGCTGTCCCTCTCCCTCCCCACAGGAGAAGTTACAGCAGCATCTCATGGTCTCGGGTGGGGGGGCTCTCTCTTGCCTGTGGGGCTGTTATATCTGCCCTTCAGTATGAGCTTGGAGGTTTAGAGCTTGGTGGAAGAGGTGGACGTGGATGGCTTGGACCGTGTGGCCTCAGAGCTAGAACCAAGAGTTTGGTAAGATGCCTCCGGGCCTTTTGATTCTTACCTGTTGATACATACTAGATCGATCTAATTCTAAAATGTGCATTGCAAATGAGCAGTTATTTATTTGAAGGCAAGGTGTGGATGTGGCCCGCTATGTCACCCCAGTGCCCCCATCTGTCATTCCCCCTCAACCATCAAGCAGAATCTGTCTCTTTTCCCTCCCTGTGTGTGCTCCGTCTCTTGCTGCCTCTACATCTTTGCTCATAGCGAGGATGCTGCACCTCAGTCACTTGCCCTCACCCACCCCCCACAGGTCCTCCCTGCCAGTGCTACCTCCTCCATGTAGTCATTTCTGAGTCTGCAGAGCTGGCCTCACCAGCTCCCTGTTTTACATGTGCACGGCCTGTTATCCGGCGCCCTTTCGGGTACCCTTACACACCTGCCCTTGACTTCTGGTTCCTTAAAGATGCGTCTCATCTCCTCTAGGCTCTGTGCTGTGGAGGCAGGGGCTGCACTGTGGCCCATTTCTGCACTAGTGGTGGCAGGGAGCAGCGTTGCCAAGTAGAGTCAAAAGTTCCAATCCCAGTTCTGCCACCATTAGCAGTGGGATGTAGAGCAAATTAACATAAATTTCTCTGGGCCCCAATTTCCCACAAAATGAAGATAGTGATAGTCTTGTTAGGGAAGTTGAGCAAATCAGTGTCTGACCCATAGTAAAAGCCCAGTAAGTGGGAGTTCTTCAAAGATAACAATGGCTTTTACCATTATTTATACCTGGGAGGTGATCAGTCCTTTCAGAGGTGGAGGGAAGAATTCCCAGAATTTGAATTTCTGAACTTTCTGTCTAATGGCCTGGAAGGCTTGTTCAGATGAGGACTGAGGCCCAGAGAGATAGGGCAAATTTGCCGGTGGTATGGAAGCTTGCAGTCTCATCCAGGAAACCTGACAGGATTTCCTCTCCTTGTTACACCTGTTTTTCTTCTCTCCTTTCATCAAGGTTAAGGTGTTCAGGTTCTGCAGACCCAGCTTCCTCCCTGGTGCCCATGCTGAGCAGTATCTGAAACTTATGCCAGATACGTTGGTCTGGCTGGCAGCCCTTTGGCCGCCCTCAAGGCCAGGGACCCATACTCCAGATTGTACACTATGTGCCAGAGTCTCCAGGGGCAGCCTGCCCAGCCTCCCTGTGTCTGGGAGGCTGGAGAGGATGATGGCAGGCTGAGGGGACCTGGGCTAGGTCTTGGGGCAGGTGACTAGGACACAGAGCAGAGGTTGGGAGCTAGGCTCTGGAGCCAGAAGGTCTGGGTTCAGATCCCTCTGGGTCACTTCCTGCTTGTGGGACCTTGGGTAAGTTGTTTATTTTCTTCATCTGTACAAAGGGGGTAATAATTGTCCCCATCTCACAGCATTTGATAATGGGGATGGATAAAAGGGGAGGTGTTTAACTATAAGGTCAGTCCATGTTAGTTATGGTAGTTTTTGTAGCTGATAATGTTACTGGACCGAGGAACTCATTTAGTCCTCCCGACAACAGTAGGAAGTAGACACTATTAACACCCTTTTAGCAGATATAGCAGCTAAGGCCCAGGAGATGGCGTCTCAGCCCAGGGAGGTCAGACTCAGGGGATTACCCACAGGGTCTACTGGTTTCTGAGGCCCTACTCTGGCCACATGAAACCGACTTGTTCCATGAGGCAGCAGAAATGTGGACACCCAATCAGAGCAAGCCAGGATGGAAGGGGCTGTGTCTGGAGGTGTGGGGCAGGATCCTGGTGCTCACGTGGTGGCCTCGTCTAGACCTGACGTCACGTGGATTCTCATCACCCCCAGGCCGGCTAAAGATTGGCCTGTCTGGGCAGGTCCAGGGTGGCAGTCGGCGAGGGCTTGCTGTAGTCATTGTGCAGCAGCGGCCACCTCGAGTTTATGCTACCTGTCCAGGCAGAGGCCAGGTGAGAGGAAATGAATGTTGTCATCGCAGGGCCTTCACTCCTGCTGCACCTCTGCCTAGATTCCCTTTCTCCAGGAATGTTTATACCTGGCTCCTGTTTCTGCTTTTAGAGGAGTGTTAGCATTACCTGTTCACGGAAGCTCTTCCTGATTCACCTGGCACTTAAGGTAGTGGTTCTCACAGCTGGTCTCTCTACCAGTAGCACAGGCATTATCTGGAAACTTGTTAGAAATGCAAATTATCTAGCCCCACCCAAGATCTACTGTGTCAGAAACCCAGGGTTGGGGAGAAGTGGGAAGTAGCAGTCTGAAGAAGCCTTCCAGGTGATTCCAATGTATGCTAAAGTTAAAGAAACACGTGACTAAGTAATTTTAAAAAATGATGCTTCCCCTCTTGGACTTTCAGCATTTTCAGACACCAGCAAATATGGGGGACCCAGAAGAAAGCCCAGTTTCTTTCTATCTTGTCTTCAAGGAGCCACCATCTTCTAACAGCTTCCTGTCCCCAGGAAACAGTCCTGTGATGTAATGATGGGGTTCAACAGAACCCCAGCATGATTATAGGAGGCAGTGCTCAGGCCACTTGAGGAAGGCAGGACTGGGGGCACTTGAAGGTTTGGGGAGTTTTGTGGGTGGCAAAGATTGGTGCCAGGAACTGGGCTGTGTTCTGGGGCTGTGGCCAGGAAGAGAATATAGGTCCTATTCCAGAGAAGGGGGTGTGAGTGCAGTGGCCAGATGTGGTCTGAGAGGGGTGAGGGGTCTTAGCTATTAGCAATCCAGTGGTTTTAAGCATCTCGATAATTTTGATGATCACATAATTGTTGTTCATATTTACTGAGAGCTTATCCATGCTTGCTATAAGCACTTCCAGGTGATCTTATCTGGAGAGATTCCCAGAATAATTCTCTTAAGACAGGTACTATTATTGTCCCCATTTTATAGATGAAAATACCGAGGCCATGTAGCCATAAGGTGGTAGGTAGATCTAGGAATTTTATAGGGGTGCTTAGAAGCACGATGTCATTGGAAGGAAGGCAGTGGGGGATTGTCTTGGAGTGTTTATGTAACAGACACAACTTAGACTGGTTTTTTAAAGAAGCGAAAGTGTATGAAATGAGTGAATCAGACTTTGGGAGGGTGGTTAGGGCTCAAGCCGCCACTGCCGTCTCCTGTCTCATGGATTGGCCATTTGAGGGGAAGAGACTGAGTGCTGAGTTCAAGGTCCCACAGCTAGGACAGGAAATGAAATCAGAGAGAGGAAAGTGGGCCTCTTCTGGTTTAACCGGAGGGGTGGGGAGAGGTCAAGGTCAGAACCTGCTGTCCATCTGCTGTTCTTCCCTGCCTCAGTATCTCCAGTGTACTGCTCAGGAGCCCAGGGGCTTTCCCGACAGTGTGGGGACCCTTCATTTCTCAGTGGAAAACCGAGACCCAGAGGGGAGCCGGACTCACCCGCACAGGGCCATGCAGTCAAGATTGGGACCCCAACCAGAGCTATCTGTGTTCTGACCAGGGAAGGGTTTGTTTCATAAAACTGCCCCTGCCCCCACGCCCATCTTTGGGCAGCCACAGCCCTCAGGGGGGCCCAGAGCAATGCTGGGGTCAGAGGTGGGTGTGTTCTGGGGGGAGAGCGCTGCCAAGGGGGGGGTGGGGCGACTTCTGAGAGGAAGAACACCCAGAAGCCCACGCCCCAGGCGGAAACCAAGTGTATTTTCTAGGTTCTGAAAGGATATTTGGAACAATAGAAGGATGATGGGGGAAGTTGACTATAAAAAGGGCTTCTTGAAAGCCTTAAAAAAAGTCATCTTTAGGTTTGACTTTTGTTTCTCTGAAGGATGTTTATGTAACTTCCTGAAAGCAGGACCCCAGGGCTCCAGTGAAGCTTGACAGGGGCTGTTGTTTATAGACCCACGGCCCTGGGGCAGGGAAGGACTTGATGGGGTTGTCTCCCCATTTTACATTTGGGACCAGGCTGTGCGAGGTCTTGCAGTGGGGCAGCAGAAGACTTGTCCCCAAAGCTTGGGTCTCCAGTCCTTGTGAGGGGTTGTAGTCTAGGCCTACTACCCCAGAGCCCTGCTGGCATGGAGGCTGGGCAGGGGCTGTGGAGGTGTCCTTGAAACACTCAGCTGTGAGGTGGGGGCAAAGCCAGGTCTGGCCTTCAGTAAGGTGGGCCTCCTGGGTGGTGACGTGCATGGTGGGGAGAAGGCTGAGGTGCTGCGCCTGGTGATGCCACCCCCGTCCAGATGCTGGGGCCCAGCTGTGTGCCATCTGCCCAGCAGCTGAGAGCTGTGAGTCACACCCAGCGGGTGCAGAGATGAGGATTATTGTGCATGGTGATTCATTCTGTTCTCCCAGTCCTGAAGGGATGGCTAGGCCCTGAGCCCTGATTCCTGCCCATGCCTGTGAACTTAAGTGGCTGTGAATTTGGGCTATGAGTTTGCAGATATGATGGGATGCAGAGGGCTTGGAGGAGTCCCTGCCTCTGCCACCTCCTATCTTTTGATCTTAGTATGTATTTATGGTCTTGACCTGACCATTCTCACCAGTGCAGGAGTCTGTGAGCCCCTGAAATCATGTGCAACATTGTGTAGGCCCTTCTATGCATTCTTTTTCTGCAGAGAGAATCTGTAGGTTTCATCAGGCTGTCAGAGGACTCGGTGTCCTGGGAAGTGCTGACAAGAGGGCAGGGGTTCTGCCTCATGCATGCTCTGCAGGCTTAAGAGCAGGTTTGCTGAAGAGGCAATGTGGTTCTAGTACAAAGTAGCCTGGTGGCAGTGTAGTATCATAGTTCAGAGTGTGGTTTCAGAGGATACTGTTGGGTTTTTGAGCGAATTCCTTAAAATATGAGCTGGGTGACCTTAGCTAAGATACTCTGCTTCAGTTTCCCTATCTGCAAAATGGGAATAAGAAGAAAAGTTTTCTCATGGTGTTACAGACTTTACATAACAAAATGTGTGTAAAGGACTTATCTCAGTGCCTGGTGCAAAGTAATCGGTTAAATTTGCTATTATTATTAGTTCCAGCTATGCTGCTAATTTCCTGTACAGTCCCAGTAAGTGCCTGGTCTTGGGGGTCTTCTTAAGTCTCCACCTCTAGCTTTGCACTCTTTGTTGGGCTTTCCAGGAGCTGCAGGGCAATGCTGGAAAGAGGAGTCACCAGGGGAGGGAGGAGCATCCCTCTCTGCGTTCAGAGACACTCTAGCCGAGGCCCTCCGTGGTTCCTTGAACATGGTTTTGTCTTGAGGCAGGGTTATGTAACCGGTGGGCCTGGCCAGGCAGGACACAATTCCCAACCTCGTTTTGTTCCCACTGTCTCTTCCTCCCCCTCCCCCAGTGGAGCTGTTGCATTAACTGAGCTGTTCTTCAAGCTCCAGGGATGAAATCAAACCCGTGCTGTTCTGCCACGGATTGATTTAGTCTGGAGGTTTGCTGGGCAGGTGGCCCCTCCTTTTGCCACCTGGGGTCAGACAGAGCTGATGCCTCTCTGCCTGCTTTGTGAATGGGAACTCCTTTTAGGGGGAAAAAATGGGCCATAGGCTGGGGGGCCCTTGACCTCTGGCCCCTGTGGTTCCAAGGGGCATGCCACCCCCTGCCCATGATTCCCTCCCCAGGAATACTCTTTCCAAGGCATTTGGCTGCAGGGAAGGCAGCCTCCACTGAGCTCGACAGTGTGTTCTCTGTCGTTTTAAAGGTAACAGAGGCCACAGACTGACAGGCCGCATCTGCCCCATGGGCAGATTTTGCTTCACTCATGCCAAAAATTGAGCTAGTTGTCAATAGGAGATTTTATGTAAAAATCCTAATTTCTGACTTTACTTCCCAAATGGGAAGATCAGAAAACTGTTCTCCAGCGGCTGCTACTGGAGGTGAGGCACATCCCTTCGCCTCATCCGTGACTAGCCACTTTGCATACTTGCCCATCTTTCTGGCACCTGGATTTGCAACCCTGTCTGTCCTGAAGATACGGGCTTGCTCTCTCTCGTCACTGTAGTGCCTCATCTGGCTGCTCCGTGGGCACTTTGAGGGTGATGGAGGGTGGGGCTGGCGCATCTCTGTGTCCCTCCAAGTGTTGGCTCTGGCTTAGGACTGTGTACACGACAAGTGCATTAGAAGTGCTTCCTCCATGAATTAGGTGTGGCTGTGTGTCCCTGCCAGCTGTGAAGGGTCCATTTGATGGAGGCCTCTGGATCGGCCTGTGCCATGGTCCCGAATCCCCCTTCCAGATAAGCTGTGGCTGCTCAGCCACTGGCCCAGGCAGCTTCTTAGGCTGCGGGTAAAGTCATGGAAGGTGCTGTGTCCATGCTGCAGTGTGACCCAGAAGAGCGACATCTCACCTGTGAAGGCCCCCGCATTTCACTCTCCCAGGGAGCTTGGAGGAGTTTTGTGGGAGCGGGTGGCTGGGGTGTGCAGCCTTCAGAGGGCGTCAAGCCCAGACCTCTGTATCCTGGGGAGCGGGGAGAGGCGGTCAGTGCAGGTGTTCACTGCACTGGGCTTGCCCTCCTTCGAGCCTCTCTCTGTGTATTCTCTTCCTAGAGTAACTGCTTCATCCATTGGTTCCTTTGTCCAGCTGTCTGTCTGTCCAAGGTTTATTTTGCTCTTTTAATTGAAATCTTAACTGTCTCTCCAGGCCAGGCTGAGATGTCTCCTTCTGGAAGAGGTCTTAGTTGAGAGGTCACAATTGATCCGGGTGCAAGAAAAACCTGGGTAGCTTGTTAACAATACATGCAGATTTCTGTTCCCCACCTTTGAGTCCTTCAGTTTAGGGTACAGCCTCCCACCATCCAGCAGATTCAGACAGGGGTCTGTAGACATGCTTGGAGGACCCTGTCTTAACCCATGGAGTACAAGGCTGGTGGGGAAGACCCTTGGGTGGCAGTTGTGCTGTGTGACATCACCACATCCCCTTCCCTCTTTGAGTTTCTCTTTTGCCCTCTGAGCACTAACATGCTGGACTCCTTCTGGTGGTTGTTGCTGAAAGTGTCTTGGAGAGGATGACAAGAGGGTGTTGGGGCAGGTGCCAGTGTCTCATTCTTCAGGTTGTAGCCCTGCTGTCAGGAGAGGAGGCGAACTGGAAGTACAAATCAGAGTGAGCAGCGGCTGTACCTGTGGATTTAAGCCCTGAGCCCAGAGAGGTTGGAGGACTAACGTTGGCAGCCCAGCAACCTGGCCACAGGCTGTGGGGCATCCTATTGTGGCCAGCAGGCTAAGGCTTCAAGTGTAGGCATGGACAAACCATTTACAGATTAGTAAACTGAGGTGCGTAGAGGGAGGGACTCTCCCAGTGTCACACTCTTCCATGAAAAGCCAGGCCTGGACCCTAGGTTTTCAGACTCCCAGGCCACGCCGCACTCTTCTGTCCCCACCTCCCTCTGCAGGGTCAGTGCCTGATCACCCAGCTGGGACCATCGTCTCATTGTCTGTGACATCCTTGAGTTTAGGGCCTGGGAAAGTGAAGCTACCAGCGTCATAGCCACCCTGGAGGCATGAAACCGGTTGGGTGTGCAGATTATCCCTCAAACGTCCTCCATCCCGTTTTTTTGTTTTTCCTTAAACTGTCTCTGATGGTCCAGCTGCCTCTGTGCCTGTTTCTGCCTGGCACTGGGCTTCATGTTCTTTACTTCGAGAACAAAGCTTCCTTCTGATGGTCCTCCTGCTGACAACAGGAAAAGGGCAGGCATGGCACCAGGCCTCCCTCCACCACCTCCTCCTGCTGGGGGCACCGGGGAGCCTTTGTCAGCTCTGGACCCCAGCCGCACTGGTAGGGAGAGAAGCAGCGCCCTGTCCGTGTTCCTGCTCGCAGCTGCAGCCCCACTCTGGGCCGGCAGTCAGACCCAGAACGTCTCCCTCAGTGGCCAGAAGGGTGGGCAGAGGTGTCAGACAGGGACCAGGGTACACTCTGTTCTGGTCCAAGTGGTCACTAGTCATGGGACAGGGCTGGGTTTGACTGACGCTCTTCATGCACCCACTCTCAGGGTTGCGGCTGCCACAGGTGGAGTATCAGATCAGCCTCCAGGCTGCAGAAAACAAAAGGTGTGTTCAGGGGAGGGAGACAGTAGTCCCCTCATTCAACATTTTTTAATCATCTACTTTGTTCCAGGCCTTGGGCTTACAGCAGTGAAGAAACAGTCTGTGTCCTTGTTTTGGACTTTGGGCTGACATTCTAGTGATGGGCTATATCAGCAGACCAAGGAACACAGTTCAATGCCAGCTATTTGCCAGGGGGCAAGAAATGCCTGGAAGAGAAGTAAAGCTGGGTTGGGGGTAGAAAGTGGGACTTATGCGAGTGGCTCTGCTGTGTTGGGTGGTCCTGGAAAGTCTTTGGTGAGAAGACAGCAGCCTCTGGTATGGAGGGGAAACCACGAGGTGTCTGGGGAAGAGCATTCCAGGCAGAGTGCACAGCAACACAAATGCTTTGAGACAGGAGGGTGCGGGGTGCGTCTGAGGGGCAGCAAGGAGGTGGGTGTGGCTGGGGCAGAAAGAATAAGAGTGATCCTGGTAGGGGGTGGGGGCCAGAGGGAGTGTGGAGGGCAGATCATGTAGGACCTCCTGGCCCATTGAGAGGACTTCATGTTTCATCTGAGTTAAAAGAGGAAACTGCTGAGGAGTTGGGGCCAAGGTCTGAATTGTTTCAAGGTACATTTACAAGAGATGGAGGGGGCTACCTGGTGGAGAGATGGGAGGGTGGAAGCCAGGTGTCTGGTCAGGAGGCTGTTACAGTCACCCAGGTGAGGGAAGATGGCTCAATGCAAGGATGGTCGGGGAGGCAACCAGTGGTTGGATTGGACTGACTTTGCAGGATGAGCTGACAGGTCAGATATGGGATATGAGAGGAGGGGGATGTTGACGGCAAGGCTTCTGGCCTGAGAGGTTGGAAGGACACTGTTGCCTGTCTCAGTAGACAGGGAACCTGCAGGCCAAGCAGGCTTGGGGAGAGAGATGGAGATTTCAGGTCAGGCATGTTAACTTGGAGCATACGCTGGGGTGGGGAACCATGGGTAGAGATCGGTCCTGGGCCTGCGTGTGTCTGTTGTTAAGGGATGCTTCCCACAGGGGGTGCGAGAGGTGCCCTGTAGGATCTCCCCCAACTCTGAGGACCTACTACATGAGAACAGATATTTCCCGAGCCCTTCATGATCTTCTCTTTCTTCCCAAGCCTCCTGCTTTTTCCTTCCTTCTGGACAGAGGGGAAAAGGCTGATTCTAAGGACTCAGTATCATGGTGGTGGTCCCAGCCTTTCCTCCTGGCATGCCTCTTGGGGAGGAGCTCCTTCTGGGGTGTGGGCAGGGAGAGCCCTGGAAGGGGGATTGGAGGCCTCAGGCCTTGCACTGGCTCTGCTACCAACAGAATGAGCTTTCCCTCTGTGCCTTGGTTTCCCTAAACATACATAGAGTGTTGAGCTGACCCCAGGGTCCTGAGGGTGGCAAGGGAGCACTTGAGGGGGCCCCATGGCACAGTGACTAAGAACCCAGGCTGGGAGTCCAGGCTTGGGTGCAAAGCGTTGCTCGGCTGCTTGGCTGTGAGACTGGGCTGGTGCAGTAACCCCTCCGAACTTCACTAGTCTCATCTGTGAAAATAGGCCAACCATGGTTCAACCTCCGTGCAATTACCATGTTGCTATGAGGCTTAAGTGAGCAATGAACACTAGGTGCTTGGCAAATGCCCAGGCATATCCCACATGCAGTGACAGGAGCAATTAGTACCAGGGACCTGGGTCACTGATCAGGCTAAGGGGTTTTGCCTGGTGGGCGGTGGGAGCCGTGGAGGGAGGTATTGAGTAAGGAGCGTATTACACGTATGGTTTGAAGGGAGCTGCTGTGATTTGGAGACTTAGCCTGAGTCCTCTTGGCAAGTCCCTCAGCCCCTTCCACTTGCCAGAGTGAGAACCAAGGGCTGGCCCTCATGGACCCTCCTGCCTGTCCGCAGCTGAGGGTCTTCACTGACTTGGTGTGGGTGGGTAGCCTCCACTTTGCACAGGTCCCTTGGGGATGGGGGCGGTCATTTTCCCTCAGGTGTCCTGCGGGATCCCTTGTCTCTACATCCCAGAGGCTCACCTTAGGGAATGTGAGTATGGGGCTTTGAGGGGTGGGTGATGTTGAGGGGACTTGAGTTGCATATAGGGCTCTGGAAAGGGCCAGCTGGGGCAGGGCGAGCCTGGAGTGGCATTCCACTGGGCACTTGGACTTGATGCCGGTTCCTGGTCTGGGTTCAGGCTGGGAGGTGCTTATTCCTGTGGAGCCATGGAGAGGTCGACAACAGACAGAATGTGGCCCTCTCAGGACCTACACTCCAGTGGTGCCCAGGCATGCCAACCAAGCCCTGTGCTTTTGCAGGCCTATTTCCCAGCATTTGAGCATGCCAGGACAGCCAAGGACATTTCCGAGTTCCCTAGGGCTCACAGCCAGGCTGTCACCAGGCATTGCTTGTTTTCCCAGGGTCTGAGGGTTTTAAGGGATGGAGGGAGCTCTGGAGATAGTCCAGGGACTTTCCTAATAGCTGGGTAAGAGCGCAAGGCACTTGACCAAGGTCTCATAAGGCTGCCTCCCTCCTATCTGTCACCTCCTTCTGTTCCGTGTCCCTTGCTCAGACGTTTGGCCTCCTGCCCAGACATTTGTAACAACCTCTGTCGTGTGGGCTCTCCAGGAGCTTTGTTTGTCCTCCTATTATCATAATCTTGCCATAACCTGCCAGGCACACTCACTATTTGGGTGGGTCTGGTCTTTGTACCCTCTAGTGCCAGACAGAGCAGTGCAGCATGGAGGTTCTGATCTGGGGCCAGACAGCCAGACTGACTTGTTTGCATTTCAGCTCTGCCGCTTGTTAGCCCTTGACCTGGGCAAGGTATTCCACGTTTCTGAGCCTCAGTGGCTCCATCTGTGAAATGTAAATGGTAGAAGCACTTAATTTTCGAGGATGTCATAATGGTGAAGTGAGATGACACGTGAGGTGCTGCTGTAATGCCTGCAGGGTGAGCTGTGAGAATTGGTATTGCCCGAAAGGCCCATCAGCGCCGGTTGAACTGAGAAGTCAAGGGCATGAAGGAGTAGACAAAACTCTGGCCTGGGAGGCAGTCAATGGGAGTGCTAAGTTCACTCTTAAACACTGCCTCCCTGTGTGCTTTCTGGGAAGTCACTGCTCCTCTGGGAACCCCACTTTCCTCATTTGTGAAAAGCAGAAGAAATCCCTGCTATGTTCTTACAGGGTTGTCACATGACCAAAGTGATGTCTGTGAAAAGGGTTTGCTTCTGCATAATGATTAAAAGCTGGCACAGCCACGGCTCTGGTGTACTGATGGTGATGAGGACATTATAGCCACAGTGGTGGACAGCTGGCTGGGCTGGAGGCTGGTTGGCCTGCAGATGCTCAGCACCCATGTGGCTTTCCATCCCTGCCCACCTGCTCTTGGCCTCCACCAGTCTGCCGTTCATGTCAGCTTCAGCATTGTGCACCCGAAGATGTGGGAGGTGCAAAGACCTGATGGCGTCTTCCAGGCCCTAGTGGGTTTTAGGTTATCTGGGCTGATGCCATGGAATGTAGGATTAAAGCCAGACACTGGTTCAAATCTCAGCTAAGCACTTACCAACTGGAAGCCTTAGCAAGTTGCTTAACTACCATGAGCCTCAGTTTCCTCATTGGTAAGATGAGGCCCTGATGAAGTGGAGGTCAAGCATTTAGCAAAGGGTCTGGCACACATTTATGTCGACTCATTGTATAATGTGTTTTCTGCCTGAAGAATGGTAACTGATGGGTTGATGGATGTCAGTGAGTGGGAGCCGTGGTGCCCATTCCTGGGGATGGGCTGTGGCATCGTCTGGTGCTACTCCATTTTACTGGTAAACAAAACAAGGCCCAGAAAATGGGTGAGGTGAAGGAGCAGTGGAGGGGAGTGGTTTGACTGGGTCACTGGCAGGTTAGTGCAAGGCTGGGCCTAGGTGAGGCCCTCAGAGGCAGACGTCAGGCAGCACTCCCTCCCTGGGGCCGCGGGGCACAGCACCTACTCTGTGAGGCAGGTGCCCAGCAGTGCTGAGACTGGCGCTTGTGCAGCACTCACCCCGCCCTGCCCTGGTCTGGGACTAGTGCTCCCGTCTCTGAGCCTGGGGGAGCAGGGTCCTCTGTGAGCTCCTTCTGGAGTCTCACTGCGGCCTCTTGGGCTCCTGTGTAAGTAGGTCACCTGGCGCTCTTCACTCTTGTTTCTGCTCTCTAGCTGTCTGTGTGCCAGAGGCGGCGAGGCATTCCCCTCTGCCTCCCCCACCTCCAGCCCCTTCCCCTGCCAGCTGTGCCACCACATAAGCATGCTGAGCCCCTCACACCCGAGGCATGTTGGCAGCGGCTCCTGTCGTGGTGACAAGCCCAGCTAGTCGGGAGGGATGAGACCACTTTCATGTGTGCCCTGAGTAAGCCTGCCTGGTCTCAGCAGGCCCCATGTCATGCCCACCAGTCTCCAGGAGATCAGAGAGCTTCTGCTCCTAGTGCCTCAGAGCTTTCCCTTCCCCTTTGTTGCCCCCCGTGCCCCTGGCTTCCCTTGAGGTCACAAGGCCTGGAGGCTTTTCAACTTCCCCAAGGCTTTTGTGTCTTGTGGGCAGCCTGGTCTCGGGGCGGCCATCTGGGCTACCCTCCTGATCACCACTGCAGGGCCTGGCAGCTGGGCTGCAGATAACTTGTTAAGAGGTGGCCCAGGCCGCTGATTCCCACAGGGATTCCTAGGGTTTACCTGGGACTGGCCGGATCCTTGACCACCCTTAAGGTGTGACAGGAGGGGACCTTGGACAGTCAGCCAGTCTCTATCCCCAAGCTCCACATGTGTAAACATACCATCCTTCTTTTTTTCTACTGCTGTTCTAGGGGCCTGAAATCCTGCCATTAGCAAGTCTCCCATGCTCTTTCCTTAGTGTCCTTTAAATAGGCATTTTTTTTGCAGGTGAGCACTCTTATGCGTTTGCTGCTGAAGAGCAAATCTAGGCTAGCCTGGCCCTTCTCCAGCTGCCTGTGTGACCATTGCCAAGGTGCTTCTCCTCTCTGGGCTTCCAAAAGCCTTTTCCCAGCACCTTGACTCTCCAGCACAGGGTGCGCACTGCTCTTACTCCTCTGCAGGGTGTGGCAGGGCCTGGCAGCTGAGCGGGGGTGGAGGCGATGGCCAGAAGCCAGCATCACAGACACTGTGACCACCAGCTGGCCTTCTTCCTCTTCTTCTCAGGACAGGTGGGGAACCAGCTCTGGAGGTTGGAAGGGCCTTGCTTGGGTCACATAGGAAGTCAAGCAGAGCTGCAGCTAGAGCCCAGGTGTCCTTGCTGCCCGGGAGACTCCTCCATTGCTGGCTGCCACCTTTCTTGGGAGGAACCAGGAGGCCTGTTGGCATGAGGGTTGGGGACGTGCTTTCCCCTCTTCTCTAGAAGGCACTTCCAGGTGGGAGGCATCCTCTGCTGCAGGGTCCTTGGATGTGGGGCAGAATCGGACAGGACATCCTATAGGAGGTAGGGGCTGGTGGCCTTTGGCAAGGGACAGTGTGTGTGTGTGTGTGTGTGTGTGTGTGTGTGTGGTGTCCTTTGGCAAGGGACAGTGTGTGTGTGTGTGTGTGTGTGTGTGTGTGTGTGTGGTGTCCTTTGGCAAGGGACAGTGTGTGTGTGTGTGTGTGTGTGTGTGTGTGTGGCGTGGGGAGGGGGCTGGAGGCTTCCAGGAGTGTGGTTAGTGGCTCAGGGAGCCTTAGGGCCACCTTCTCCCTCCCTCTCAGGAGACTGGGCTGACAGTAATGCCATTTGTCCTGCCTCTGGGATTAGGTGAACAAGCACAAGTGTTAAGTGAGGAGCGTAGAGCCAGTAAGAGGCCACGGCGAAGTGAAGTGGAGCCGAGGGGCTGCTGCCTGGAGCTTTGGTGGATCTTGTCCTTCTCTCCCTGGCCTCCCTGTATCCTCTGACCATATTCCCTAATCCCCTTCCTCCTGTCTAGTCTTCCCAGGTCTGTCTGGATCTATGTGTACCTGGATCTATGTGTACCTGGATCTATGTGTACCTGCAGTGTGAGCATTTCTCTCCCAGGCAGGAGGGGCCCAGGAGTGCAGGGGTTGAGACAGGCTAGTGCCTGACACTGGGTCTTATCTGCAGGTTTGTCAAGTGTCCCAGCTCCCAGGGCTGCTCCAGGGAGAAGGCAACAGCAGCTGAGTGATGGGAAGGAAGGGTTCAGCCTCTTATGTAGCTTCTCCTGATAGCTCGGCAAGCCTGCAAACTTACTGAAGCCAATGGGTCGGAGAGTAGGTTTACCACATGGCCATGGAGGGAGCTGAAGTGGTGAGGTCCAGATGTTTAGACATTCATGGCCTCTGTCCTGTCCACAGCTTATCAAAGCCAGAGGGACCCCTAGAGAGTTTCCATGGTCTTGCTTTCAGTGGGGGCTGGTCACAGCCACCCTGAATTTGCGTGGAATGTGGTAACTGTCTGGGGAGAGTCCACTACCAGCCTTCATTAGGTTCCCAAAGGGTTCCATAACCCAGGTGGTCTTCAGATCTAGTCTACACCTGCACTGGCCGACTGAGGAAGGAGGCTCAGAGAAGGGAAGGGTCTCCCCCAGAGGCACCCAGGGAGCAAGTGGAGGCACTGGGATTGCTGATATGACTCCAGGCTACATGGATTTTGCCTTCTGCATCCATGAGATGGAGACCCTCCAAGTACACCTCCTTCTCAGAACCTTTTGGGAGGCATCTGACAACCTGGGGTGGGCATGCAGGAGGTCAGGGGCTGGGGCTGACCAGTATTCCCTGGCTTCTCTGCAATGCTTGTACTTGGGAGAAGTTCAAGGCATGATAAACTTGTTTCTACCTTATTGGAAGGAAATGACCAATCAATGAAGTCATGAGCAGACATGTCAGGCATGCCAGTCGCCACTGTCCTTCGCTTTGTCCCTGTTAGCGGAGATCTCCTGCTCTGGACCCCCACTCCAGCCTCTCCTCTTTCTTAGCATGAAGCCTCTGTCTGGAGCATGGAGATAGCCCCTCTTTCTCATGGGGGTCCCTGCCTGTATGGCATGACAGAAGCTCCCAGGGCAGGGGAAGATGAGGACCCTCTGGCTGAGGTCCTGCCTTTCTGGGGACCTGTGGTACCCCTCTCTGCCGGTGGAGGCTTTTGCGTTGCTGGAGAAGCTGGGCCAGCCTGCAGTTAGGCAGTCGGATCTGATCCAGTAGGATCTGATCACCTGTAGCAAGCCTCTCTGGGTGTGCTCTGGACGGTGTGGAATGCTGGGCAGCAGGACTCTATAGAGGTTACAAGCAGGGGCTCCAAGGTGGGCTGGTTTGGGGCAATCTAGCTCCACCTTTGCCCATCTGTGTGATCTTAAGTCTGTTGCTTACCCTCTGAGCTTAGGTTTCCTCATCTGTAAAAATGCATATATCATTGATACCACTTGTCAAGGTGCGAGGACTGGAGGTGGCAAATCAGGGACCCTTCTCAGTGCAGCCCTTATGGCCTGGTGTGTTAACAGGTGCTCAGTCACTGCTGGCTGCTGTCAGCAAGGGAGGTTATGTGATATTTGCAAGGAAATAAGATCTTTTGAGTGTCTATGATATAAGCCTAAAAAAAATAGGAATGGATTTGACTGTTGTAAATGGATTTGGAGTTGGGGAAGCTCATGGGCTAACAGAGAGCATACCTTGTGAGGGGCCTGCCCACCTTGTCTGCGTTAGGAGCTTCTGTGGGACTGTAGAGCACTTTGTCCCTGGGACAGGAGGGCAGCTGGTCCTGACCTGTCATGCTCCCCATTCTGCCCCTCTCTGCAAACTGTCTCGTTTGTTTGCTCGGTTAAACTCTTTCTTCAGAGCTGGTACAAAGGTTACCTCTTAACTCAGGCCTTGTTGGAAGAAAGACAAATTCTCAGCCAACGGGGTCTAAGTTCCTGAGGCTTTTTGTAGAGAATTCCCTGCCTGGGAACCCAGAGCAAAGCCAGGGTGAGAACCTGGACCGAACCAGCGCTTTCTGCTTTGCTTGATGATTTGTGGGTCTGCTTCTTAGAAGGATCATTAGGAGCTGCTTTGATGTTTACATACACATAAAATGGATGAAAACAAAAACAGAAAGAGTACCATTCAGAGGTAGCCAAGAAGGGGATGTGGGGTGTGCTAGCCGTCCCCAGTGGGCACAGAGGGCCCATGTGGCTGCGGGATGATGAGCCCAGGCTGTCAAGCCCAGCGGCTCTGTGCTGGATCCTGATGCCCACTCATTAGCTTGTGGGCTGGAGCAAGGCATGGGTTCCCTCTGGACCTCAGTTTCCTCATCTGTAAAATGAGGGGAATGTATGTAGGTCATGGTGCTGTGTAAGGGTTAAATACTGGTGTTGTAGTACAGGCATGTCGTGTCTAATACATGAACGGTCATATGATTAGTATATTTAGTTTGGAGAGTCTTCATAGGAGATTCAAAAGAGGGAAGATAAATGACAAGGGCACATTGCTCTTGAGCATCTCCCACGGTAGGAGGCTGCTTTTCCTTCGAAAGCGTTCGGTGAAGTTGGGAGACTAATGTCCTAGACGTGACATCTGAGACTGTGCCCCAGAGCAGCTGGTGTCTGGCAGTGTAAATCTGGCACTGTGTGTGTGGTGGGTTGCAGAGGGGAACTTACCTAGGACTTGGATACCCACACCCGGCTGAGGCTGGCCTTGGGGGGGGAGGATGGGCAGGATTTCAGTGGACAGGAAAATGGTTCTAATGTAGGTCGGGGTTGGGTAGGCCTGGCTGGTACAACCCAGGGGGTCCTTTTCTCTCTCTGGGCCTCAGTGTCCCCATGTGCTCTCTGCAGGGTGGACTGCACATGCTGTGACCCTGAGGCCTGAGCCAGACAGCCGACAGTCCCTTGGTGGTGGCCCTGGGCTCTCAGCTGGTGACGGGCAGCAGCTTGGCTCCCAGCCAGGCAACACTGCTGGGCTGTGGGGGATGGGGTGTGCAGAGAATTCCAGCAGAGGAGGATTTGCTTCTGGTCTCAGCCTCCTAGGGGTGTAATTGCACTGGAGACATACCTGCACAGCTGGGAAGCAACTGTGGAGGATTTTCTCTGCTACACTGTGCATGGTGGGTGGGGCAGGCTGGGGCAGGGTGCCTGGTGGAGGCTATGGGGTGTGGCTGGATAGTGGGTGGTGGTATGACTGTGTTGTGGGGGTGACAAGCTGCAAGGAGCTGGGTCAGCTGTGGGAGTGCCCTTGGCATCTCAGGGAAGCTACCATGGCTGGGGCTGCAGCCACCTCTCCTCTCCCAAACTTGGGCACCCATTCAGAGACTTTGGAGCCTGCCTGCACCTCCTCTTAGCCTCCCATCCCATGCCTATGCCTGTGGCCCACATACCTGGGATGACACCATTGAACATGTCAACACTATGTGCATTTGCCTGGGTGTTTATGTGCATGGGAATGTGGGGAACTTAGGAGGCACAGTCAGGAATGACCTAGGCAGGAAATACAGTCTGGGCTGGGGGACCATGTGGGACTATGGGACATTCACCTGCAGAGCAGCACACTGGAGTTGTAAAACCTTGGGGCCATGGCCTGCCTTATCCCTGCCTGGCGCCATGCTGGATATGGTGGTGCTCGGTAAGTACAGACTGAGAGGACAGGGAATGGATCATCTGCCTGCCCCTGACTTCCAGTGTGCTCCCAAACCTGACCTCGCTTCCTCTTTCTGGATTTACTATTAATTTGTTATGTGACCTTGGGCCAGTTCCTTCCTAAGCCTCAGTTTCCAAATCTGTTAAATGGATAATTATTTTATTAGCCTATATCACTGTGTGCCAGGCACTGAACTGTTTCACACACATGTTCTCTCTTGGTCTTGGCAACAGTTCTGCAAGATAGATAAACCATTTCTTTACACTTGGGGAAACCGAGGCTCAGGTTGAGAGATTTGCTCAAAGGTTACAAGACTAGTAAATAATGGAAGCAAGATTTAAATAGGTAGGCTGGCCCCCACCTGATCCTTAATGTGGTACTAGCAGCCCCTGCACTGCTACCTGCCAGGTTGTTGGGATGAAGCAGGGTGGTGCGTCCAGCCCTTCACGGGAGGCCTGCTGCACATAGTTGGGAACAAGTACATGGGAGTTGGGTCACTCAGTGCATGTTGCTGTGGAAGGCACAGGAAGCTCGGCCTCTGGAAACTCTTGGTTTCGCCTCTCTAGCCCACCTATTCATCCTGGACCCCTTCTCCAGCTCTAATCTCCAGACAGCTTGGTCTTGAGAAGGCCCTTGTACCTCTGGGGCCTAGAGAGGATTGTGGGGAAACCAGAACGTTCTGTGGTAAAGGGCAGGGTAGAGAGTGACTTATGACTCCAGAGCAGAGGCCACCGTTACTGTGGCGTTTCTGAAAGTGTGGTGTTGTCATGGTGTCTCCTTGACTACCAGAGCATCTCATTCTTATCTCCTGCACCTTGGCAGGGAGAGCTGGGCTTGGGGCTGGGAGAGCACAGAGAGAGCCTGGCTGAGGGCTGGAGGCCTCAGTGGCTGACCCCTCCTCATGCGCTCCCCCATCTCAGCCAAGGTTCCTCTGCAACTTTGGAGCCATCTCATCCTTATGGGGGTCCAGGGTCAGATTTCAGCTCTGCCACTGACTAGCTGTGTGACTTTGTCCGAGTGACTTAACCTCTCTAAACCTGATTTTCCTCAATTGTAAATGTGAATAATGACAGTATTAGTTGTAAGGATTAGATAAGATAAGGTATATAAAAGTGCATAGCACAGTGCCAGGCTCATGGTAAATGCTCAATACATGGTAGCGGGGAAAATAAAATGATAATTGTAATGGTATTATGTTGTTATTTTTTTACAGAAATCCCTGAGTTTCATGGAGGAATTAAAGGCCAAATTTGAAGTCAGAAAGGAAACCTGGTTGAGCCAAGATTTAACAGTTTCCTATGTCACTGTGGCAGGTCACTTCACCTTGTAACCTTAGCCTCCATGCCTATAATCAGGACTAGTAACAGCAGCTCATTCATTCATACTCTGAGTCCTCAGTCAGGACCTATGCCTGGGGAAAGTGGTGGGAGCTTCCATGATGAATCAGGCTTGTCCCTGCCCTTTGAGGCCCCCAGACATGTGGAAACGGGAAAGGAAGAAAATTGATATTTGTGGAGGGCCACTGTGTGCCAGGCTCCAGGCACGGTGGGGTCAGTGGGTCCTGGTCCTGCTCCTGCTCCAGCATCTGCAGGCCACAGAGTGCAAAGCTGCAGGTGGAAGCCTCTGAGCCTGCTTCGCACGGACCATGTGCTCATGTGCACCCAGGGGCTGTGCAGGAAGCCAAGGAGGGAAATAAGTTGGCTGTGGGCTGTGTTAGTGGAAAAGCACCTGGCTGGCCCGTGTGAGGCCTGTGCTGTAAGTGCCTAAGCTGAGGGCCAGTGGGCATGTATGCCCAGTGCTGTCTTCAAGGCTCTTTTTATAGAAAAGTTAGATGTTCTAACTTTCACGTGAAATCTCCTGATTTTAGAATGTTGGTAACTAATGTCAAATTAAAGAGAAAATGCTGTGCAAGCCAAAGGACACACATCTGTGCCCTCTCTTGGCCTGAGGGTCCTGGTTTTCATCCTCCCACCATGGAGTGGGGATAAGGTGGGAGCGTGAGGAATGGGATGTGGGGCAGGAAGGGGGTGGAGTGGGGGGAGAAGACTTCAGAGAGGTGATGACATTGGAGCTGGGGTCTTGAAGCATGAGTAAGCGTCCCAAGGGGCAGGGGAGGCATTCCAGGCAATGGGAACTTGATTAGCAAAGGCCTAAATGCATGACCAAGATTGGTGACTGGTTGGGTGAGGCTGGAGTTGAGGAAAATGGCTGGTGATGTGGGCAAGGCCCAGACAGGCCCAGGGTGGTAGGAATGCTCTGAGGCCTCGGCCACCAGCTGTCTTTGAGACCTGGGTAGCTCCTGTGAGTAGAAGCCCTGCAGTTCTCCATCTCTTGAGCCACAGGGGCTCTGGAATGCAGGTGGGCATGGAGGGTGTGGAGAGTCCTGAGTGGGTGGCACCAGGCCTTTGAGGGGGTTGCCGTGGGGTCAGTGCTGGAGGCCCCCTTGCCAGCATGCTTGTAGCTAGCACTTTGTTTACAAAGCAACTGCCCCCCATGCGTGTATGCCCACCCTCAGGTATTTGGCCTTCTCTGGGGACATAGGCTAGTTGGTTCGCTGTCTCCTCCCTTAATCCCTCCTCTGGCCCGGGCTTTGCCATGGCCTTGGCCTCCTGGCCTCTGACCATCTGGTCCCTGCCCAGTCACCCAGCCCCTGGGAAAGGCCGCAGCCCCTAAAACCTGAGGGTTTGGGATTCCAAAGGTTGGCAGGGACTTAAGAGAGACAAAGAACTGAGCTGACTTGCCAGTGCATTGTGGGCCCAGTTGTTACCCACATGGCGAGTATGTTACATAAGAAACAAGAGTGCGTGATAATACTGCTGACTGTATTCAGTGCTGTATGCCAGGCATGGTTCTGAGCACTTCATACGTGTCAACCATGTAATATTCACCACTTTGGGAAGTATGTCAAGTTTTCTTGTTTTATAGATTAAGAAACTGGGGGCACCGAGAAATTAAATTGCTGAAGATTACATAACTACTGGGTGGTGGGGTTTGGGTTTGAATGGAGCCACTGTGTAACCCCTGCAAGCCACAGTCTGCACGTGTAACCTTTAGGCTCTATTAACCTAGGGCTTTGGGTCCATGGATGGGCTTGATGGCGTGGGGTCTGGACTCCTTGAAATTGTCACAACAGTTTCCAGCATAGATGCCTATTTTTTATGGGAAAATGTCAGATTCCTATAGGGGTCCATGACCTCCAGACACCTGATACGCTGCTGGTTGCGTCATTAATACATACAGTTGACTGAGGACCAGTGACCACAGTGCCCAGGCCTGTGGGGGAAGTGGGTTGGGTGGCCAGAGTGGGCAGGTGCCCCCAAGCAGATTTACCTCCCCACTCACTGTGCTCCTGTCCTCAACTGAGGGGTAGAGATCCCTGTGGCCCAGGGCAGAGGGCTGCCCTTATTAGTGGTAATGGGTCATGGTGGCAACCGGGGAATAAACAGAACCAATGACCCCAGCCTTCCTGCCTCCACCCAGGAAACCTGCCCCTTCTTGCCCTGCTCTCAACTGGGATTGCAGAGTCGCTGGAAAGTTCTAGACACTCCCTTATCTCCAAAATGTGGTATGTGCTCCTCCCTCTTCCTACCCCTGGTCAACTCTTCCTAGTTCTTCTGGTTAGTTCAGGTGGTGTTTCCCACTTCCTCCGGGAAGCCTTCCGCGCCCCTGCCCCCCCACCCCACCCCCAGGGGAGTTAAGTGCCCCTCATGCTCTCGGATACCCTCCCTCTCCCCCTGTCACGTTCCCACTGAATTGTAAATGCCTGTTTTCATAACTGCCTTGGGGTTCTCCATTGGTGCTGGCACGAAGTAGGGACTGAATTACAGAATATCAGAAGATCATCTGATCCAAGCCCCTCTTTAATGGGCTGCAAGCCGAGAGAGGGGCAGAGTGTGCCCTGGGTACAACAGCATGTCAGGGCAGAACTGGGAGCAGACGTGGGTGGGGTCCAAGGTATGTCCTCATTTCACACCCCTGCCTCTTGCTTCTGAGCACATCTTTTAAAAACTTTTCTCTTATTTTCACAAAAATAATGATTATTGTGGAAATTTTAGAAAACAAAAAAGGAAAGTAAAATCACTCAGAGATAATCTTTGTTAGTGGTTATTTTTTTGGTTTAGCACCAGTTTCTGGCCTATGCATAAAAATTTTTAACAGAAATATGGCTATGCCTATATTGTTTTATAAGTGTTTTACACTGTAACAATATATATGGTAATTCTGTTTCTGTTTCAGTGAATGTCCTTCTTCCACGTATTGTGAATGGCTGCCTGAGATTCTAGCACATGTTTGCATAATAATTACCGAAGATAATGCCCTGTTGTTGAGCATTTGCTATTATAAACAGCACTGGGATTGAAATTCTCAGTGGGGGCTCTCTACACACTTCTGCAGTCACCACCTCTAGGCTCAGTTCCTGGAAGTGCAGTTGGGTCTCCTGTGCTCTGCCCAAGCCGGCGCACCATATAGCCCTGGGGCTGGGAGGGATCTGATCTTCATCCCCAAGGCTGGGTCTTGGGCTTACATTCCCACCCTGGCCGCACGGCCCAGGAAAGCCCACCTCCTGCTGGCTTCCAGCATCTGCCTCCCCTCCTGTTGGAGGGAGACTGGCGGGCTTTGGTAGGGGGTGATGTTTGGGGTGAGGAAATAATGGGGGCCTTTGTTTCAAGGGTGTAGGTGTGGTCCTCATTAACTGTCCAGTGACACCATTGCAGGCAGCATGTCCTGGGGGCGTCAGGCTGAGGGGGAAGCGGGAGCCCAGCCTCCAGCTGCCTGGGTGGACAGATCCAGTGAGGGACGTGGTTTCCTGCTGGTGCCTCAGTAAGCTCAGAATCCTCAGAGTAGGGAGTTTCATCACCAGCTGTCCCGGCTGGCACGAGCGGCTGTGGGCACGGACCTGGAGGAGGAGAGGTCCTGTTGCATTAGGGGCAAATAGTAACAGCTGCTGGTGAAGTGTTGCTCTGCTGAGCTCCTTGAGCACGTTTACTCAGTTACAATCCACAGATGAGGTCACTGCTGCTGGAGAGGGGCATCTCCCTCTCTCTTCTCCTCAGTTCTGGCACAGCCAAGCCACTGATGGGTCACAGCCCTGGGTTGGAGTCCTGGCCTGGCTGCGCTGCCGGAGCCTCACACCTTTCTCTGTTGGGTGGGGCTGCTGGGCCCATTCAGAAGGAGAAATGGTTGTGGATGCCCTGCAGGTAAGTCAGAGGGGGCCGTGAGGATGTGATGTTTGGTCATGATTTAGAATTCCACCTCTAGCTCCCAGGCCTTGCCCATGTGTATTGTACCACTTCCGCCTTCCTGCTTCCGAAGTTTTTCTTGGTCTGGTCTTGGTCTCTGATAATTATAATAAATAGCAACTACTATTGTAGACAACCATATGCTAGGTAGATACTATGCTAAGTGATTTATACACATATTGGGCTTGCTCCCCCAGTGTTGCTTGCATGAGGTGGGTATTATTGGCAGCCTTGTTTCACAGATGGGGCAGCTGAGGCTCAGAGAGGCAAGGAGCTTGCCCCAAGTCATGTGACCAGGCTGGGCAACAGGGCTTAAACCCGGGCCCACCTAGGTCAGGTCCTATGTGCCCACAGTCAGCAGGCCCCCAGGTATCACACTCTGACTTTCTACCTTCTGACGCTCCTGTTCTCCACAGCCTTGGCCCCAGAGACCCCACCGAATGAGCGGCATGCGGCACTCTCACACCTGCCTGGTGTCCTTCGACCCACTGCCCAGCCCTCCCAGGAGGCCCTGACGCCCTGGGGGCACTTCTGCTGTGCACAGGACCACGTTGGGGTTTGCCATGGTGACATAAAGGGGCACAGAGGAAGGAAGGAGCGCAACCAGTCTGTGGACTGTGCCCCTGGCTGGGAGGAAGGGCCAGGGGCCCGGATCCCCACTCCTGCTGCCCACCAAGGGCCTCGCTTGTTAAATCTCTGTGAATCTGTTGGTCAGTGACAGCTGTAGTGTCTCCTCCTGCGTGGGGCCTTGGGGTGGCCAGGGCAGGCCGGGCCTCCGGTGGCTGAGGTCTCGGGGGCCAGCATGCCCGCCCTGGCGCGCCTCCGCAGGCTGTGTCGGCACGTGTCCCCACAGGCTGTCCTTTTCCTGCTGTTCATTTTCTGCCTGTTCAGCGTTTTTGTCTCGGCCTACTACCTATATGGCTGGAAGCGGGGCCTGGAGCCCTCAGCGGATGCCCCCGAGCCTGACTGTGGGGACCCACCCCCTGTGGCCCCCAGCCGCCTGCTGCCGCTCAAGCCCATGCAAGCGGCCATCCCTTCCCGCACAGACCCATTGGTGCTGGTGTTTGTGGAGAGCCTCTACTCACAGCTGGGCCAGGAGGTGGTGGCCATCCTCGAGTCTAGCCGCTTCAAGTACCGTACAGAGATTGCACCAGGCAAAGGTGATATGCCTACGCTCACTGATAAGGGCCGTGGCCGCTTTGCCCTCATCATCTATGAGAACATCCTCAAGTACGTCAACCTGGACGCCTGGAACCGGGAGCTGCTGGACAAGTACTGTGTGGCCTATGGCGTGGGCATCATTGGCTTCTTCAAGGTATGCGGGGAGTGGGGTCCACCAGCAATTAAGGCTTCCAGCTGAGTTTGAATGCCATCTCTACCCTTGTTAGCTTGATTGCCTGACTTTCCTCATAAAGTGGATGCCATGGCAGTGCCTACCTCCTGGGGTTGTCACAAAGTTAATGGGTAAGTATATGTAAAGCACAGGAGTGCACAGTGCCTGGTGCATAGTAAGTGCTTTTCAAGTGTTAGCTTTTTTTAGGTCTGCTGGCCAGACATGGGTCCTGGCGCACAGCAGGCACTTACCTAGAGGAGACTCCAGGGATAGGTGCAAGTTAGGAGAGGATATGCCCTGCTAGGTCCCTAAAAACCTCTCATGGCAGTCCGCTCAAGGGATAGGTGTGTCTCCATTTTGCAGATGGGCAAACCATGGCTCAGGAAGGTTATCTGTCTGAGGCTAATGCAGCCTCTAAGTGGGAGAGCAGAATTTGAACTCAAGACTTAGATTGGGCTCTGGATACTGGGTTCTTTCCTTTTGGCTGTGGTGGGATGTGGAGTTTATGCACCTCCTGGGCCAGAGCCATTTTGCACTGGAAGAGAGGAGAAAGAAGTCCCAGTGGGTAGGTGAACTATTCTGGTCTCTGTGGGGCTCCTAGAATGATGCCTGGGATCAGAGTCCTTGCTTAAAGTGGCATGGAAAAGCTGTTCTTGGGGAGGAGGTTGGAAACAGCTGGATGGGCGACCCAGAGACTGGCCAGAGAACTCTGACCTGCACAATGGGTGGTTAGGACTCTAGTTGGGTGCTTGGGGGCATCTGTTCCTTCATTCAGTAAATATTTACTGAGCACTTACTATGTTCCAGGTCCTTTGCTAGACACTGGGGACATAGTGGTGATCAGAGTGTACAAAGTTCCTGCTGTCATGGAGCTGCCATTTCAGTGCAGCAGGGTGGGGTGGGTGAAAGATAGTGAGCAAACAAACACACCACGTGGCAGGTGGTGGTAAGTACAAAAAGAAATAAAGCAGGGGATGGGCACGGGGTGATGGGTATGGGTGGTTGATGCAGTTTTTGATAGAACAGCCAGGGAAGTCATCTTTGATAAAATGACTGGAAGGAAGTGAGAGAAGTACCGCGTGGCTGTCTGTGTGCAGGGCCTTCCAGGGAGAGGGGAAGGTCAGCACGCAGGTCCTGAAGCAGGATTTTGCTTGGCATGAGTAGGGAGAGGAGGAGTGGGGTAAGAAGTGGCCCATGTCCACTGACAGGTGTGCAGGCATCCCCAGGATTGCTGTGCGCTGGGCCCTGTGCTGTGTGCCGGTGGGAGCCTGGTCTAGCTGAGGGCTCCCACAGCTTGTTCCTTCATGCACTGGCACAGCAGGGTGCTCTGTCACCGAGAAAGGCTTCGCCGAGGTACTGAAGGCCCTCAGACGTCCCGCTGCAGAGCACCCTGCGGAGATTTGCTTCCCAACTTGCTTGATCACAAAGCCCTTTTTTCAGAGCACCTCTGAGAAAGGCTGGCCTGGTTTATGGCTTTCCAGTGGCATAACGTCAGATGGTCTTCATTGTCTGGCTTTTCTTTTATCCCGGACTCAGTTCCATTTCCTGCCATGAACTTCATTAAGTTTGACTCAGAGCCCCAGGTCTGAGAAGTCTGAGAAGCATCACAATGGCTGACATTTATTGAGTGCTCACCGAGTGCTATGCACTGTCCTCTGCCGTATGCACATGAACTCATTTAACACTCATAAACCATCCTCCATGGCAGGTGGATATCATCCTGACTTTAGAGAGAAGGAAACTGAGGCAAAGAGGAGTGAAGTCACACCTCTAACAAGTACAGACCTAGGATTTGAATCCAGGTAGTCTGGCTGCAGAGGCTTTAGTCTTAACCACTGTATGAGGAGTCCAGGAGCCTCAAATATTGTTTATTCAGGAGAATTTGCATCAGGGGCCATATCCAGCACACAGAGCTCCCCCAGTCTCCAGGGACCAAGCTGTGAGCTGCAGTAGTCATTGGGTCATTGGGCACAGTTGGTTCAACAGAGCTTAGATCACACCTGGCCCCAGTTCCTTGCTCTACAGAAGGTGAACACAAGATGCAGGGAGAGGCAGGGATGTGTTCAGAGTGGCAATTCCAGGTCCTGCTCTTCCTACCTTATTGCTAAAGGTAAGACGACTCCTGGGTTTTGTGCAGAGGCCTGTGACTTTCTGCTCAAATGGGAGCCCCCTGGTGGTCAAGTTTCATCTTTCGACTCTTTTGCAAGGCTTGCTTCAGGCTGTGCGTTGGGCTTGCCAAATCCAGAGGGGTTGTGGACTCCAGGGGGCTGGAGATTCTTACTTTCCAATTCACCCTGGTGCTGGATTTCCAGGTCAGTGTGAAAGCAGGGGCTGCAAAGTCCAGGCCCTTGTTAAGATCTTTCTGCCACTCTTATAAACAGATGACTTTGGGCAGGATACTTGGTGCATTTGTGAACTGGGCTGATCACAGCACTTGCCTTGCTGGGCCATGTTGAAGCTAAAACCAGACAGTAGGTGGGAAGCACTAGTACAGTGCCTGGGACCCAGAGCCCCTCTGAAAATGGGCAGGTACTGTGCTTTGTCCTCTCCATGGTCAGTGGACACAGCTGGCAGGAGCACTTGGTCCTGTGGCTCTGACCAACATGTGCCCCTTTGAGGTCCTTGAGGGTGGGAGCAGAGCTTCATGGGTAGGCTGGGTTCCTGGCATTGTAACTCCAGGTGGCCTGGGGCTGCGCACATCTGGCAGAAGGCTGATAAGGGCTCCTGACTTCTTTATTATGCATTTACTATGTGCCAGATTTTGAGCTCATTGCTTTGCAGGCCTTACGTTGTGACTTTTCACAACTACCCTGTGAAGCAGGCACTTTATTTTCAGGTAAGAAACTGAGGCTGGAAAAGTTAAATGGCTGTCTAGAGTGACACAGCTAGTAAGCCAGAGGCAAGATCCTACAACGGCACTCAAGCCTCCTAGCCCAGTGCCTCCTAGCCCAGCCGCAGGTGGGCATGTCAGGATTTACCCCAGTAGTGGGGGGCCTAAGCGCAGTGAGGAGCAGTTCCCAAGGTCATCCAGTTGGTTACTCTGAGTCCCTGCCAGGCCTCCCAGCCCTGGGTCCTGGCTCTTCCTTCCTCTGCCTGCATGATCCCACTGGGAGACTTAGCGTCTCTGGAGTGGGTCCTTGGTGCTGAGGGACGTGGGGCACTCCCATCCCGTGGAGTGAGGCCCGCTGTGGCCCTCCGCCTCCCCACTCCCTTCCCCAGCTGCTTCCTGTCACTGCTGACCGCAGGGGGCCACCACAGCTTGCCTTTCTCCCTTCCTGACATCTCCCAGCTGCGCAGCCGCTTGGGCCCGCCAGTGTCTGGCAGTTAGCTCAGGATCGGGGCTTTGAAACAGGATCCCCAGTGCCTGTGGTCGTGTGGCCTCCCAGGCCACAGCAGGTGATGGACAGCCTGAAATGTCACTGGCTCCACTGCCTTTGCCCCCATGCAGCCCAAGCCATTCCCGTCCTTGGCCAGTGCTGGCTTAGCGGTTGTGGGGAGCCTGGGGCTGTTGAGGTGTCCTCTGGAGGGGGCTCTGCATTGGGTCTCACAGCCTGAGGCTGGCTGAGAACTGGGTGGAATGGGGCTTGGGAGGTGCTCCTGGTGTGTGGAGAATTGAATGTAGGCCCCTTACTGGGATTTACAAGGCCAGGACCCTGTGTAGCATTTGTGAGAATTAAAAAAAATACAAAACAAAACACCTCTCTATGTGCAGAATATTAGTAAAAGTCACCCTTCTGGGCAGATGCAGCTCTGGGCTCAGCACTCAGCTGAGTGTTCTGGAACTGTGCTCACCACACCGGCTCTCCAGGATGGCTCTGTGCACCACCCCGGCCCCCTGTCTCCCTCCCTACTTTGGAGCCCTTTGTCCTCTCTTGCTTTGTCCCACCCTGCTCATTCTCCTCACAGTGGCCAGATGGATCTTTTTAAAATGCAAATTAGAACCTGTCATTCCTCTGTTGAAAACCCTTTGATGGAGTCCTTGATGACTCCCCACTGCCACTTCAGGCCTCCAGGGGACCTGCAGGTCTGGAGTCTGCTGGCCCTTGCTGCCTCATCTCCTCCGATGCCTCATCTCCTCCTCTCCCTCTTGATCACTCTGCTGTCCTCTTGCTATTCCTTGACTGTGCTGAGGCCTCTGCTTCCCCAGGGACTTTGCACTTGCTGGTGTTTGCACTTGGCCCCTTCCTCTCCCCTAGTTGATGCTTACTCATTCTTTCAGTCTCAGTTCAACAGTCTTCTCCTGAGAAGCCTGTCCTGAGCCAGCGGACTGCCCACTTACCTGCTCTTCTAGTGCTATGAACCTCCTCTGGTAGCAGGTGCCACATGGAAGTTTTTTGTTTATTTCTGCAGTTTTGATTGCTGTCTCTTGTCTCTGCTTGACTTTAAGGTTCACGAGGGCAAGAGCCATGTCTGTTTTTTCTCACTGTATCTGTCTTACAATAGTGCCTGGCCCTGTTAGTAGCTGTGGACTGAACAAAGGAAACCTGTGTCGAACAGTTTGGAAATCCCAGGCAGTGGGGTCAGGTGTGTGGGCTCCAGGGCCAGACCTTCAGGGCTTGCACTGTGGCCCCTCTTGAACACTTTGCTCCCGAGGCAGCTCGCTGTCCAGCCTCAGCTTCCTCACCTGTGGAGTGGATGCAGAGGAGCCTACCTCCTGCGACTGGTGTGAGGACTGAATGAGCCATGGGTGATGCCGCTGGCCCCGTTCTAAGCACTCTGCCAGGATTAACACTCCATCTTCCACCACCCTGTGCAGTGTTCGCTATCCTTAGCCACATTTTACAGCAGAGGAAATTGAGGCACATAGAGGCTGCATAACCTGCCCAACACCAGGCAGTTTGATGGCAGAGTCCACGCTCTTAACTGCTCAACTTTCCTGTGATTTTGGCAAATTACAAAGCCTCTCTGGACCTTCATCTCATCTGTAAAATGGGAGTGATAGTGACACCTGCATCATGGGGTCGTTGCAAGGATTAACAGCATCCTTGCATGCAACATTTATGAATCAGTCCCTGGCTTTAATAAGCACCTCATGCATGTTGCTAGTATGTTACCATGACAGGTGGCACTGGGTTGGCCTGGCTAGGTTAGCACAGGGCCAGGGATGTAAGTCCTCCACGAATGTTACTGAATACTGTTGATGTTGCTGTTATGGGCCCACAACTGAGATTCTGTGGGCCCTCGGAGTTCTGCAGCTGATGGCTCCATTCCCCTCCCTGCCCTACCCTGGCTGCAGGCCAACGAGAACAGCCTCCTGAGTGCGCAGCTCAAAGGCTTCCCCCTGTTCCTGCATTCAAACCTGGGCCTGAAGGACTGCAGCATCAACCCCAAGTCCCCGCTGCTCTATGTGACCCGGCCCAGCGAGGTAGAAAAGGGCGTGCTGCCCGGCGAGGACTGGACTGTGTTCCAGTCGAACCACTCCACCTATGAGCCCGTGCTGCTGGCCAAGACGCGCTCCTCCGAGTCCATCCCGCACCTGGGCGTGGACACCAGCCTGCACGCCGCGCTCCACGCCACTGTGGTCCAGGACCTGGGCCTGCACGATGGCATCCAGCGCGTGCTGTTTGGCAACAACCTCAACTTCTGGCTGCACAAGCTCATCTTCGTTGATGCTGTGGCCTTCCTTACAGGCAAGCGCCTCTCGCTGCCTTTGGATCGTTACATCCTGGTGGACATCGATGACATTTTTGTGGGCAAGGAGGGCACACGCATGAAGGTGGAGGACGTGAAGGTATGGCTGGTGGGGTGGGGCAGGGTCTTGACCCCAGTCAGAGCTTGGTGTGTCCCATAATGACTTTGCTGTCTGCATCTCCTCCGTGCTCCGAGTCCCCTCCCTCAGTCAGTTGGTTTGGTTAATTGTTGTATTAGAAACAAATGTCATTTAAAATTATATTGAAGTATTGAATATAGAGGAATTTTGTGTCTGGAGTGTGGAGCTCAAGAATGTATCTGTGGAGGGAGAGACCCACTCACTGAAACCCAGAGGTGGGAGGTATTGAGGGTTGTTTATCTGTCTTTTAATCCAGATACAATTTTTCACTCTCAAAAATGTTTATATTAGTACCAGAGCCCCTACAACACTCTTAAAACAAGAATTAGAGCTTGAACTGTACACAAGGCATATTTTAACTGAGGTCTGTATAGGTGGTGGAATGCATGTGTTTAGTTCAAAAAATACTAACCACACTAAACTGTATGCAAGACATTTGCATACCATGAAATTTTAGACACATGTATCACCACTAAAGAGAAGCTTGCAAACCAAGACCATTAAGCAGTCATTAAAATACAGTTTTCATCTACTCACTGTTTTACTTACTTTCTTGCGAAGGAACTGAGTTCACTAGTGTAAACGAAGAATTCAGTATCAGTTGCCATAAATAGAGGGCAACCGCAACAGAGCCAGTGAAAACAAATGGGGGGATTAAAGTCTAGAGATACTGCTGTCTGCTGACAGCCTGTCCTTTTGTCTGAGACTAGCGAGCGTTAGAAACATTAGCACCAAACCAATACTTCTTTTTGATGTTAGGAGGAGGATTGACTGAGACTTTCAAGAGGAATGCTTTCCTCCCTGAGTGACTCAGCAAGTGCTGAGGTCTTGGTCTTGAGATCACTGTTGGCATTGGCCCTCAGGCCCAGAAGGGGCTCTTCCTCCCACCTCTGTCAGGAGTGAACTCTCCTCAATTCCTCACACCCCCAGAGAACAGAAGAACAGATGGCGTTGGGAAATAGGCACTGTCTGGGAGAGTAAAGACCTGGGTTCAATTCCCATTTGACCCTAACTGACTGGGTGACATGGGCAAGTCCCTCCCCATGTCTGAGCCTCAGGGGTGAAATGGCAAGACGGGGAGGATGGGAGGTTTTCTGGCTGTTCCCTGGCACCCCAGGGGTTTCACAGAGGGGCCCAGAGAGCTGCAGAGAGGGGTACATACAGACAGACCAGGCTCTGCACCCTTCAGGATTCTGCTTCCTGGGACAGGTGAGTGTGTTGCTTTGATCTGCTTTACACAGGGTATTTGGTCCTGAGATTTCACTTCTTTAAGGGGTCCTGTTGAAAGAAAGTTTTAAAATGATTCCTCTCGAGCCTTCTAGCTCCTCAGCTTCAGCGTTACCATGACCTACCCTCTCAAAAAGCAGGTTGCTGTTTTCTACTTAAGACAGTCTCCTGGTGGCCCGCCTGTGCTCTCTCCTGCTGTAGCCTAGGTCTCTGCTGCCTGTCATGGTGAGGCCTTGAGACTGGTCTAGGGTTGGCCTCATGAGGAAAGCAGGCTGCCAGGCCCCCTGTGTCCCCTGTGAGCCCTGGGGTTGCCCTTCTCGGTTCTTTTCAGGGTGAGAGGGATGGCAGCAGTTTGGAGCCGTTTCTGTAGAGGAATACTAAGAGAGACCCTCCTCTGTGCACTTAGCTCAGTGCAGGCTGCAAAGTGCTTTGCCAGCCAGGGTTCTAATTGCCTTAAACATCCTTGTGAATCAGGAAGGGCAGAGTTTTTTTTTTTTTCTTTAATCCAAGTACAGGCTACAACTAAGCCTTTCTTTCAGAGACATGAATGTTGCTTCGTTAACATGTACAGTACTGGCTGTACAGTGTGATTTAAATAATACCCAGAGCAGCTGCTAATTCAGGGCTCAGTGAGTGCCAGGCTCTGTGCTTAGCCCTTTCTGTGCATTGCCTTGTCTGATCCTCACAGCAGCCCTGTGGGTATTGCTGTAAGTCCCATTTTACAAAGGGCACTGAGGCTCAGAGAGGTAAGGTAACCTGCCGAAGGCCACACAGCTAAAACAGATATATCCACCAGGTAGTGATGGCCTTGGTAAAATGTCAGGGTAGCCCCAGGAGGGCCAGGACTTTTGGTTTGCGAAGTGTTCTGATAATTGAGTCTTACAGATTTCTTAACAGTCTGTACATGATGCAGGATAGGGATTTTTTTGAATTCTGACCCCAGAGTACAACTGTATGTTTGTTTCATAGTGTCAGCATCCCTTCATTGACTTGCAGAGTATTGTGGGGGCCATGCATGGGAACATGGCACTGCTGGGTGCACAGTACATCTTTGGAAAAATTATGCTCTTCCATATCAGCCTTGCATTTGCCAGTGAGGAAAAATCTTCCACATTTGACAGATAAAGACCTAAGGCTCACAGTGGCAGTGATCGCAGACATAGCAATACCACCACTTACCAAATACCCAGCAGTTTTACATGTAGTATCTCATTTAATCCTCCTACGAGCCCCATGAGGGAGGTATTATTATCTTCATTTCACACTTGGTGAAACTGAGGCCTAGAGAAGTTACAAAGCTTTCCCAAGGATACAAGGCAGAGCCAGGCTGGGGTCTAAGTCTTTTCTTGCCAGAGGCCCAGTGCCACAGGGTCTGGAACTTGTGCAGTCTCACAGGGCCCCCCGCTCAGAAGGGGCCCCCCACAGGGTCTAGTGCTCTACTCTTGCCTTCTTGACAGTTTTAATAATTTTTGAGCAGGAGTCCCACATTTTAGTTTTTTACTAGGTTCCGCAAACTTTGTAAGTGTGGTCCCTCAGTGGCAAGAGCAGGGTGCTCCTGGACTCCTCCTCACCCCTGTCCTCCTCCTCTGCCCATTCTAGGCCCTGTTTGATACACAGAACGAGCTGCGCACACACATCCCAAACTTCACCTTCAACCTGGGCTACTCAGGGAAATTCTTCCACACAGGTGAGTGGGCCTGCTTCTGCCCTGGCTAGCGACCTCCAGAGGCCCTCCATGTCCAGGCCTCTGGAGTGCTGTGCCACGGGGGCAGCAGGTAGGTTGACAGGCCCACAGTCGGGCCACGTTTGATCAGAGAGCCCACAGCACAGTCGGAGCTCCAGGAGGAGGGTGTGTGGGGACAGCCCCAACACGACAGTGGCCTCCACTCACCCCTCTCTGGCCTGGAGGCTGTGATCTCCCAGTCAGCTTCTCCATTTTTGTCTCCCCCTCCCCAACTTTTATTACAGTCTGCTTCGGCTTAAAAAAATAATTGGTTGAACTTTAAGAACATTACAGAAATAGATAGCAAAGAAAGTGAAAATGCCCTATGATTGTACATTCCTGGAAATGGACTGTCCTGAGTTTATTCTCAAGTGTTAGGGCTGAAGGTTGAGGGCTGTAGGCTCCCTCCTCTCTTGGGCTCCCCCAAGCCCCTCACATGCTGCCCTTTGGTAACTGGGAAAGAGGGCATAACCCATGAACAATCACTGCCCTGAGCATTCGCTCTAGCCGCCTTCTGCTTGGGCCACAGTGAGGTCAGCCTAATGAACTCTGGGCAAGACCCTATCAATCTGCAATTCTGGCGTAAAGGGGTGCAATATAGCCTGAAAGCCAAATAAGAGGAACATTCGCTTGTCTCTGTGCATTCATAGTCTCAACCCATGATGTATCAGAAGTAGTTGTGGTAATATACCGAGTCAGGATTAAACATCCTGTATATGTACAAGGAGCTTTTACAAATCAAGAAGTAAAAGACAGGTAGCCCAAAAGAAAAAAATAGTAAGATCAGAGCAGAGATGTCAGTGTTGGAAGAAACCCTTAGCCTCTGAGCTGTGCATCGTACAGATGGGGCCCAAGAGCCCAGAGAAGAGCAGGACTTGACCAAAGTCACCCACTGAGTCAAGGCTCCACTCTAGACAGGAATCCAGGGCCCTGCAGTAGGGCCCTGTCTGCTCCCATGCTGTAGGCCAGGTAACTTCCGAGCAGCTCTTAGGTTGGGGTGGCCTTGCACACCCAACCCTGGGCACTGGCTCAGGCTGGAGGGCTTCATGGCAGGTGGGCTGGACTGAGCTGCCTGTGCTCGGGCTGCAGGTACTGATGCTGAAGACGCCGGGGACGACCTGCTGCTGTCATATGTAAAGGAGTTCTGGTGGTTTCCTCACATGTGGAGCCACATGCAGCCCCACCTTTTCCACAACCAGTCTGTGCTGGCCGAGCAGATGGCCCTGAATAAGAAGTTCGCTGTCGTGAGTAAGATTCCCTACAGGGCAGAGCTGGGTGGACTCTAGGGGCTGGGCTGGGGGACTGGACTGCCGGCCTCTCGCTACTTTTGCAGTTCAGTCTGACAGCTTTTTAATAACACCTTTATAGCCACAGTCTCACTGAAGCCTCACAGAGCTCTCAAGAGGCAAGTGTTGATAGCCTGACTTCTAGACAAGAAATCAAAGCTCAGGCCACACCAGCTAATAAGAGGCCTAGCCAGGACTAAACCCCAGGCCTGTTTGCTGCCGGAGCTCAAGCTCTTCTCATAGTCCGGCTAGAACAGGAGGCTGCAGGCAGCTGGAGGGGGTGGCCAGCCAGCAGGGCCTGAAGCCCACCAGCCAGGTAGAGGTCAAGAGCGGCAGGAAAGGCTCCCGTCCTTGTTCCTCTCTCCTGGGTGCTGGTGGACATGAGCACTGGGCCGAGAGTAGAGTCCCAACTGAGCCAGTCCCTCTCTCTGAGACTCTGGGCACATCCTTTTTCCTTCCTGGGCCTCAGCTTCCCGTTTGCACCATGGAGGCTTGGACCTACGCCCTGCCGTTCTAGCCTCTGATTTCCCTCTCCTGTTCTACAAAGGGAAATAAGGCCCAGTGGGGAAGGAGCCCCACGCTCACCCTTCCCGGCCCTCCTCTCCCCAGGAGCATGGCATTCCCACGGACATGGGGTACGCAGTGGCGCCCCACCACTCGGGCGTGTACCCTGTCCACGTGCAGCTGTACGAGGCCTGGAAGCAGGTGTGGGGCATCCGTGTGACCAGCACGGAGGAGTACCCTCACTTGAAGCCAGCCCGCTACCGCCGTGGCTTCATCCACAACGGGATCATGGTGAGTGGGCCCCTGGCAGCCTCGGGGGCGGGAGTGCATGTGCTGCCCTGCGAAGCGTGGCTTTGGTGAGCTGGTCAGGGGTTTCAGGCCAGTTTCTGCAGTTCCCTCCGGCACCTGAGGCTCTCTACCACAGGGAAGGTGGGCTGCCACAGTGCCCTTTCCTGAGCTACTTCTTAGCTTCCAAGACGGGGGTCAGAGGGATGAACATTCTCCAGAGGGGCCTCTGTCTCATTCATTTGCTCATTTACAAATTTTTCATGAGATTTTACTGGGTGTCTGCCCCTTTTCTGGGTACTGGGGATACAGAAGTGCACAGAGTCAACAAAGGCTCCTGCCCATGTAGACCCTACATCCTGGTGGCAAGAGACAGTGTGCTCATAAATGGTTGTGTATATGATGGTCAGATGGTGATAGGTACCCTGGAGAAAAATCAAGCAGGGAAGGGAGATAGGGAGTGCAGAGAGGAGAAGCTATTTTAAATAAGACGGTGAGAGAGGTCTATCCTGGGGATGAGCCATGCCGCTGTGTGAGGAAGAGCCCTTAAGGCAGAGAAAACAGCATGTGACGAGGCCCTGGGGCAGGCTCGTGCTGGGTGTATTTGAGGACCAACCAGGAGGCCAGTGTGGCTGGAGGGGAACAAGTCAAGCGGAGGCAGTTGGGGATGAGGGCAGAGGGGGTATGGGCCAAGTTGTGTAGGACCATGCAATGCCATTGGATGGACCTCAGCTTTTAGTCTGAGATGGGAAGATTTCGAATGGAGCACTGTTTTGATCTGACTATTTTAAAGTTGCAGAGACTGTAGGGAGACAAAGTGAGAAGTCAGAAGACCAATTAGGAGGCCACTGCAGGCTTCCAGACGAGAGATGGCAGTGGGTTGGAGAGATGGAAATGCAGTGTTGGGATGTGATCAGATTCTGGACTTAATGTAGAAGTTCTGCCGAGGAGCTGGCTATAGGGTGTGGGAGGGAGAGATGAGTCAAGAATGATTCCACGGTTTCTGGCCAGTGCCCTTGGGAAGATTAGTTGTCACCAGCCAGATGGGGTAGCTGTGGGAAGGCCAGATTTGTGCCTTTGTCTGTCTGTTCTTCCATCTATCCGTCCATCCATCCACTAACCTTCTTGATACCAGCATTTGTACTTTCTCTGGGGATGAGGCGACCGGACAGGTGAGTTCCCTGCTCTCCTGGGGCCCACGGTTTCATGAGAGGAGACATAACAATGGTTAACCCAGTTAGTGACCCAGAGTGTTTCCAGGCAGGTCCTCCTGTTGAGCAGGGGTTGCAGAGTGTGCCTGGAAGAGCTGCTTTAAAGAGGACCAGGGACCCTCATGGGGCAAACAGTCCATGTTTCTAGAAATATTCTCACTTGCCTGTCTCTGTTACTTTTGGGTCTGCTCATTTGGTACAGAGAATAGCAGTGAAGTACGCGAAATGGCCACGGCCTGTAGGCTCAATGGGAGAACGTCACGGGCTGTGATAAATCTTTGGCCCCCCAGAGTGGGGGCTGTGTGGTCACAGAAGAGACTGCCTTTCTGAGGAGACACCCTGTTGGCTCTTCTGAAGAAGTACTCTCCCATCACTGTCCGTGCCCGGAGATGCCACGGCTCCTCTCTCCCACCCCATCCCCAGGTCCTCCCTCGGCAGACCTGTGGCCTCTTCACCCACACCATCTTCTACAGTGAGTACCCTGGTGGCTCCAGCGAGCTGGACAAGATCATCAACGGGGGTGAACTCTTCCTCACCGTGCTCCTCAACCCTGTGAGTGTCCCACAGCCCCTGGCTGGTGGGAAGAGGGGCTGCCAGACAGCTTGTCTGCAGCCACGCAGGCCTTCCTGGGCCTGGCATGGAGGGGGTAGAAGCAGATGTGAGGGCTGGGAGTTGGGAACCCACTCTCCAGCCCTGGCTCTGTCCCTGCTCTGCTGCATGACCTTGGGTGGAGAATCCGAGCTGTCTTTTTTTTTCTTTCCATAGTCTTGAACTTCAATATAATAGTGTTAGCATTTTTGTTTGTATTCTCTTTCCAATCTCTGTGTGTATATAGATATGTAAATGTTATATATTAAAATATAATATATATACACTTAGCCTATTCACTTGAACTTTCTGGGCCTCTCTGCCCTTATCTGTAAAGTGGAAATAATCATCCATGTTTTAATCATATTAAATAGATATCAAGTCGGTGGTGGTGTTCAGCTGTATGAGATAACTGAGTACTACTCATCTTCTACGCACCCCCTGCCAAAACAACACAAAAGAACACCCAAGTACTGTGGGCCAGCTTCCCATTTCAGAGTTGAACCAGTTAGTGGCAGTTAGATCTGGATTCACCTGGCTGTGCCTAGCCCAAGGTTGCACAGAGAGTTTGTTGACGGTCCCAGTGAACCTTGGACCGGTCATCAAGCACCTCTGGAGCAGCAGCAAGATCAGAAGGGTCAGTGGGCTGGAGGTAGCTCAGATGCTGACCAACCCTGCCTCCCACCTCTCCTCCCCTGGAGCAGATCAGCATCTTCATGACACACCTGTCCAACTATGGGAATGACCGACTGGGCCTGTACACCTTCAAGCACCTGGTGCACTTCCTGCACTCCTGGACCAACCTCCAGTTACAGACGCTGCCTCCCGTGCAGTTAGCACAGAAGTACTTCCAGATCTTCTCCGAGGAGAAGGACCCGCTCTGGCAGGTGGGTGAGGGGCGGCTGCCTGCGTTCCTTGGCCCAGGGATAGGATGCCTACCACTCACAGGCATGGGCTCCAGACATGGGTGCAAGGGCTTGACCCTCACAGCCTCATACTCTTTCTCAAGGTGATACTCAAGTGCACACTTGCTCACCAGCATGGGCACACTTGCTTGTTCTTGTACACATGTTTGTACATACCTCCCACACCGAGCTATGTGCATGCCCGCTTGTTCACAGTCCCTGAGAAAACAGCACTGCAGGATTAGAAGTGAACGTGGGGCAGGTGAAGTGTAGAAAGCACATGTCTGGCCTGCCTGGACTGCCTTTGCTCTGAGCCCTGGGAAAGGGGATTGATGGGAAGGTTTTGGGGGACAGCTCTTGGGGAAGTTGCCAGGACCAACCAGGAGTGGTCCCCGCCTGCCAGCAGCACCGGTGTCCTCAGGGGCTGTCAAAATGGAAGCAGAAACTGGAATTGGAGGTCTCATAGTTCAGACCAGGGGTCCACAAGCCAAATCTGGCCTGCAGAATGTTTTTGTAAATAAAGTTTTATTGGAACCCAGCCATGGTTGTTCTGGTGTGTACCATTTATGGCTGTTTTCATGCTGCAGCACCAGGGCTGAGTAGCTGCAACAGAGACCAGATAGTACCCAAACCTAAACTATTTACCAAATATTTGCCAAAAGATTTACTAAACTTCATAAAAAGGTTTGCTGACCCCTGGTCCAGGCACAGCTCATCTCCTTAAATCAAGCCAGTGCTCCTGAGCTCCTGCAAGCGCCAAGAACTGTGCTGGGCATTTTGCCAGGACCAACCAGGAGTGGTCCCTGCCTGCCAGCAGCACCGGTGTCCTGTGGGGGTTGTGCCAAGACCACACAAAGTCAGCACTGTGAGAGCCACACGTCCATGTTCACTGTGTTCTCAGGCCCCACTGATATCCCTTCCATTGTTGTTCTAGGACCCCTGTGAGGACAAACGGCACAAAGATATCTGGTCTAAGGAGAAGACCTGTGACCGCTTCCCAAAGCTCCTTATCATTGGCCCCCAGAAAACAGGCAGGTCCTTCCACCTCCCCCCTTGCCTGCTGTCTCAGCCACCTGATTCTGGGAACCACTCCCTGGTAATCTGCCCCCTCTTTCCCAGGAAGTAGGGGTGCAGTTGGGGTGAACCTGAGTTGCCTGTGAGTATGGAGGTGGGATGGGAGTGGAGGGTGGGTATGGAATTACCCTGTCTATCCTGAACCACACCTCCGTGTCCTCCTGTGAGTCTCCTAGTCTAAGCAGAGAAGCCCAGATCAGTTGTGTGGCAAGTTTGAGCAGGGCCAGGTAAAACCTGTCAGTGCAAAGAGGACAGGGATCAATTAATCCTGTCTGCCAGAGGTGCAGGAGGAAGAAGATGTGACACAGTTGCTAAGTGTTTGCCACCCACACACCTTCTAAGGCATGCATGAGTACTCCCATTTTATGGGTAAAAAACTTGAGGCTCAGGGAAGTTAAGTGACCCCCTAACATGTTCATTTAGGGAGTGGCAGATCCTGCTCTCAAACCCTGATCTCTGTGACCCTGGAGCTGATGCTCTTAATCACCAAACTCAACTGTCTCCTTCTCTCTTGGGACTTCTCATTGTGGCATCTGAACCAGACACACACACAGGACAGGAATGAGCTCTCTAAAGGAGGGGGGAGGTCCTGTGCTGTCAAGAAGGGAAGGGGGCGTGAGTAAGGGAAGGGCACCCAGAGGAAGAGGCCTCTGAGCCAGATTTCTTAGCCCTTCAAGAATTTCCTGTCAACAGTCTAGAGGGTCTGGAGCACCCTTTTCTCTGAGCTCCTCCCAAGTGCCAGAGAGACTGAGGCCCAGAGCTGGAAGGGACCATTGGAAACCATCTAGCTCTGGGATTATGAGGAGACACTGATTGCATGTGGCTGTTGGAGTTCAGTGGTGATGAGTCTAGGCCAAGTTCTTATTTAGGGATGAATGCTGTGATGGGTGATGATGTCTACAGTGGGTGGAGGAGTTGGGGTGCCCACATGCACTTCATGCATTTGGCCAGGGTCTAGTACAATTTCTGTATTGTATAGATGAGGAAACTAAGCCCCAGAGAAGGGAAGGGACTTTCCCAGGCTCTTCTAGTGAGTAGTGAAGAGCTAGGACCAGAACCCAGGATTTCAGACTCCATCTTTGTGACAGGGGGCTGGGCCCTGGTCTCAGCTGCCTTCTGCCCCCTCAGGCACCACGGCCCTCTATCTGTTCCTGGGCATGCATCCAGACCTCAGCAGCAACTACCCCAGCTCAGAGACCTTTGAAGAGATCCAGTTTTTTAATGGCCACAACTATCACAAAGGCATCGACTGGTGAGTGGGCCTTTGTGTCTGCGGCAGGATGGGAAGGCCGTCATGAGCTTGCCCACGGGGAGGCCTGCTGTGGCTACAGCAGGTAGCAGCTGGCACTTGCTCACACACAGCTGAAGTTCCTGTAAACAGGGACAAAGTGCAGTGACCCTTGAGTCACAATGTCGGAAACTTGTCACAGATGGGACACTTGATGAGGGAGCCCTTTTCCCCTTTGCGTTATCTCCCGGGGTCAGAGCCCGCTGGAAGGCGGAGCCAGCCCCTCCTTGCTTGCACAGCAGCATCCCGAGGCCTAGGGGAGAGGAGGGACTCTCCTGAGGTCCCAAGAGCTGGGGACAGAACAGAGGCTAAAGTCCACGTGTTCCGGCCTGAGAGCTGGCCTTTCCAACTGCTTGGGGTTGACCGTGGAGCGGGAGGTGTGGCAAGCCCTTCAGAGGCAGCTTGCTAGCCTCCAGGGAGTTGCCTGGAGAGGTGGTTGAAACTGCAGCTCCCCACAGGAAACTGTCACCAGGGGTCACCTCAGGATATGGGGGCTGCGTGGGGATGACTTCATGCTCTGAGTTTTTAAAACTTGAATCTTTCTCTACTCTTTGCCTTTTATGACCATATACATTTATTACCTTTATTATTTTTATGTCAGTGATTTACCTGGGTGGAGAGGTCATGGACATTCTTCTGCTTGGTTTTCAGTATTTCTCTGCTGCTCTGTTTTGTCTGTCTACCTGCCTACTTACGCACCTACCTGTTTATCTGTCTATCTCTTAATAGGTTCACAGTCTCTTATCTAAAACCTATTGTACGCAGAGGTATTATTGACAGTCACCCTTTTTTGGGATTTTAGAGAGTTAACACGCTCTGACACCATATACTTAGCAACACCTGCAGCTGAGTCTGGGGCAGCAGCCCATCAGCAAATACATTATTATGTCTTCAGCAGATATGTGAATATTTACATTAAGATTAATAGTAAGTCAGGTTTTGCTGCCAGATGGTTTTGCTACAAACCGGGGAAAAAGGCTTCTGTTTTCAAAGTTTCTCGATTTAGGTATTATAAATAATGGATTGTGGACATACAAATGCTATTTTATAAAGGGAATTGAGAAAGATGAGAGAGCTAGCAATTCCTCAGCCTCCTTCCCAAGACGTTGGTTCTGTATGTAGGTGTAGGGTGGAATACAGAAATCCGACAAGCCCCCAGGTGGTTCTAATAAAGGGGGTCCCAGGAGAAACCCTGTTTCACACCCTCCCCTGCTTTGTCTCCTGGTCCACAGTGACAGCCTAGAAAGTACCATCCAGGTCAGCAAGGAAACCCTGCAATCTGGCATCAGCAGAAGGCATCCCCCTGGTCTGTGCAGGCCCTCGGGAGAGTCGGGATGGTCAGTGGCATCCCAGCTTGCCCCTTAGGCAGTGAGAATTAGGGCCTGTCAGTTTCATTCTGGGAGCACCTTGTTTTGAATGGAAAGACACACCCCTTCCCATGCCCCACCACCCATATCTCCAGATCCCCCTGACCCCGAGGGCTCTTCTGAAAAGAATCAGTTCAGAAAAGGGAGACTGCCAAGTGGCTGTTCCATCCGGAACCCCTGCCACAAGCAAGTCCTTTTTCTGTTGGGAGCGATGCAGCCTGCTTGCTTTCTGAGGCTCTAGCCCCATTGAGCCTCACCTCGTGCCGCATTCTGCAGGCCTCTCCCTCATGAGTTTGCCTGTGAACCCCCTCTCTGGGCTTGCTGCAGGTACATGGAGTTCTTCCCTATCCCCTCCAACACCACCTCCGACTTCTACTTTGAGAAAAGTGCCAACTACTTTGATTCAGAAGTGGCACCCCGGCGGGCAGCGGCACTGTTGCCCAAGGCCAAGGTCCTGACCATCCTCATCAACCCAGCAGACCGGGCCTATTCCTGGTACCAGGTGAGCTGGGCCTGGGGCAGGGCTCTGGTTGCGGGGGCACAGTAAGTATTTACTCACTCGTTCAGTAAATACTAAGTACCTACTGTTGCCAACCCTACGCTAGGCTCCTGGAATGGGTGGTGGGTAAGTCCCACCTCTGTGGAGCTCCTAGCCTGGCAAAAGACACAGGAGGAAATCCTAGAAAACCCAGAAAACTGTTGCCTCCTAGCCAGCAGTTACCTACCCACTCTCCTAGCTTTGTGGGGGTCCTGCCTCTGATTCTGACACCAAGAGGGGGAGGCTGGTTCCATGCTGATGAAACAGAGATTTGGTGGACAGTGATCATGCTAACTGGCCTCTCCCTGGGCACTGGGTGGGGTGGGGGTGAGGACTTGGAGAAGAGCAGGACACAGGACACCCCATTCTTAGTGAAGGATGCAAATGCCTGATCAGGTAAGGAAGTTCCCTGGACTATAGTCTGGAGTAGCTATGACTCCTAGTCCCTACTTGACTATAAGAATATGTATAAGACATTTATGTTTATATCATGTAATATTTTGTAAGAACCAGATTTAGAAATTGTTTAATTTCAATGAGCTGACTCAATTTCTTCTGAGCACCATTCCACTGGACAGAAAGTTCAGACTGGGGCCTTGTAGGGTTCCTCCTGTTCACCAATCTGCCTGGGATTCTGCCCCAGTGCCAGGGTGTCAGAGGGTACCTGGTCTACCAGCTGGTCCAGGAAGGCCTCCTCACGCCTGACCACTTCCTGCAGCTACCTGCCACCCTCTGAGCCTGCTCGCCTGGGGACTTCAGAAGGTCATCTTGGGGATCCCATTGTGTCCCCGGGGCTGGCAGGGACCCTGGTACTGACCCTCTTTCTCTCTGGCCCCACAGACCTCTCCACTTCCTCTCATTCCCTACCCTGAAGCATGTGATCCTCAGTGGAAGTCTGGGGACTAGTGAGGGTGACCCCTGTGGACAGGTTCCTGATACTGGCCTTGGGGAATTCTGCAGATGCCAATGGCCCATGGCCTTATTTTAGGTGGTTCAAACCTGGCATTTTCCCCTTTTCAATTCTTTCCCAGTTTTTCTGTCTTAGTCTGCTTGGGCTGCCATAATAAATACCATAGTTTGAGTAGCTTAAACAATAGAAATTTTTTTCACAGTTCTGGGGGCCAGAAATCCAGGATCAAGGTGCCAGCTGCTTCTGTCCCTGGCGTGAACCCTCCCCGGCTTTTAGATGGCCTCCTTCTCACTGTGCCCTCACGTTGTGGAGAGAGAGTGACCTCTGGTGTCTTTTCTTGGGCATTAATTCCATCATGGGGGTTCCACCCTCATGACCGCCTTTAAACCTGATCACCTCCCAAAGGCCCCATCCCTAAACAGTCGCACTGGGGGTTAAGGCTTCAACATGGGCTGTTGAGGAGGAGACATGAGCATTCTGTCCAGGATACTTTCTGTTTTCTATGAAGGAGAAATTCTCAATTTGGTGCAGTATGGCTCCTAAGTCTTTTTGAACACTGCTAATTTCTGTTTTCAACAAAGCACATGCAAGAGGGTTCAAGGCCCATAAGCAGACGTTTGTATCTAGCTGGCGTTTGAGAACGTTGCTTCATTTTTGTGTTTATGAATGATTACCTTCCACCTATGACAACTGATTTTGGTTTTCCATTTATGGAGGCAGTAGTGAGTTTCATTTTGGAATACATCTATATGAAAAAGAAAGATGAGTCAACATTAAGAAGTGTATTGACATTGACAAATAAAGGTGGTTCTGGGATGTGGCAGAAATCGCAGGCTGGTGAGCAGATGATCAGCATTTGAAAACTCTGAACAAGTCTAACCCCTGTCTTGCAAAGATGGGAACATTAGGGTCCAAGGAGCCATGACTTCCTCTAGGTCAAAGGGCAACGAGAGGCAGAGCCAGAATTTGAACACAGGGCTTCTGGTTCCAGCCCAGAGTCCTCTGGCCACCTCAGGGCTGCTGCCCCACAAAAGCTCTTCCTTTATGCCTGCACATGACAGGCTGTGTCTCTCCCCTTGCCTGCAGCACCAGCGAGCCCATGATGACCCAGTGGCCCTGAAGTACACCTTCCATGAGGTGGTCACGGCTGGGCCTGATGCATCCTTGAAGCTACGTGCCCTACAGAGCCGCTGCCTGGTCCCTGGCTGGTACGCCGCCCACATCGAGCGCTGGCTCAGTGCCTTTCATGCCAACCAGGTATCTGCCTGGCCCTAACCTGTGGGAGGGCAGTCATGGTACTGGCTGGTGGCCATGAGCAGAGAGCTGCAAAGTTGCTTTCAGCAGTCACGGGGCCAGAAATGCCATCTCAGGCGAGTTAGACCTGTGGGGTCTTCAAAGGTTTTAGTCTTATTTATCTCAAGGTTGCTGTGTGAGAATTCCCTAAGCCCTTGTGCCATTACAACAGGCTCCACATCCCTAAGGGGACTCAGAAAGCCCTGCGAGACCTGGGATTGGGCGGGGTTGCAGGGGGTTGCGATTGCCCCGCCTGGAGGGAGAACCTGGTTGGAAAGGTAGGGAGAGCCAGATCTCATGTGGCATCCTAGGAAATCCCTTGGAGGGTTTCGGGAGGGCTGGAAGCTTGGAAAGAGGCAGAGCGGGATGTGGTAGGGGTCTAGGTGAGGAAGCTGCAGAGAGCAGGCAGTCGGGCCACAAAGAATTGAGGCATGGGGTCACCTGCCGTTCAGAGGTGGAGGAGGAAGCAGAGGCTGCAGAGGGCAGGGTCCCCAGTTTGTAACCATGGTTGCTGAACCAGAAGACGAGGGGCCTGTTTGCTACTGGAGTGAAAACAGTTTCAGATCACCTCTCCCCTTTTCTTTTTTCCAGATTCTGGTATTGGATGGCAAACTGTTGCGAACAGAACCTTCCAAAGTGATGGACACAGTACAAAAATTCCTTGGGGTGACCAATACCATTGACTACCACAAAACCTTGGCGTGAGTATTGCTGCCTTGGCCTTTCAACAGGGTGATTTCCTGAGCAGGCCCCTGAGCCAGAAAGCTAAAGACTTGAATGATTGTGGCAGAGGTGCAGATTAATTAGGGTCAGCAAGTGAGAAAGTATGTATGTCCCTGATAACAGTTTAGCAGAAAAGCTAAAGTTAATATGACTTGAGTTATATTGGTAAAGGTATCAATGTGAGAAAGAGGGAGGTGATGAATCTGTTCTACTGTGGTCAGTCCCACCTCTGGGGTGTTCTTCTCAATCTAGGCTGAACATTTTTAGAGTGTTTTGTCTAAGTAAGCTAGACCCACAGTGAGCAGCCCCAATTCCCACAAGGGTTTCTTAACATTAGCTTATAACTTAAAAATATAATTTCTGGAAGAAGGAGCTATAAATATTGTCAATGGCTAATAATCCCATTCACTCAGAGCCTGGTGCAAATGCACTGGGAATATACTCCCAAAATGAGTAAGTGCAGTCTTACAGGAGTAAGTAACCAGTGTTGCAGAAGCCTAGGGCTGAGAAGAGGCTGCCTCCTAGTACTGCATCAGACAAGGGACACACTCAGTTGGATGAGGGGCCTGAAGAGAAGGAGAATAAAGTCACCTGGCTACCTTCTTGGGAAAGTCTTACAGCAAGCACATCCACTTCCCACTGTCTTGGAAGTTGAAGGTGGAGAAGGGTCATCCTCCACCTTGAGGCGGAAAGGAGCAGCAGCTAAGGGTGTGTGGGCCGTGGCATCAGAGGGGCCCAGGCTAAAACCCAGATCCATTACTTCTTTGGCTGTGTGATCTTGGACAAGGGTCTTAGCTCATTCAAGCCTCACTTTTCCTCATATGTAGGTTGAGAATAAAGGTGACAATTCTTAAACCCTGAGGGTCATTGTACTGAATGAGAGCGAGCATATGGAGCTCCTAGCTCTGTGCATGGCATGCACTAATGCCCAGGGAACAGCCGCTGCTCGCATCGTCGTCATCACCTGTGCCTATCTGGTGACGCATTCAGAAATCCCCATCTACCTCATCTGCCAGATGTGAATTCTGTTTTCTTGCTGTCCTCATGCCCAAGAATCTCTTAATGGTTCCTGATCTGGGGTTGAATTCTGATGCCAGTATGCCTCCCTCCCTGTGACAGCTTCAGGTCTCCTCTCTCAAACCAAGTGTGACTTTGAGCCCCAAAATCAATCTTGCTCTGTCATTTCTGAAATTTGTGCCAAAAAGCAAAACTTTCCAGTGATGAACATGTTTAAGTGTAACTACAAATGTTGCGTTTCTTGAGAAAAGCACAGTTTACTACAAAACTGAAGATTTTCCACTAAATGTTTTCCTCCTATTGGATTCGTGGATTAAAGAATGCTGCTCCCCCCCGAGTTGGAGAATGCTCAGAAGTGGTTTCCCAGAATCAGAAAGGATGGGAAGTGTTCCTATTAGGGATTGCTGATGAGCTCTGGCGCCCAGCCGGAAGAGAAGGCTCAGAGCATGTGAGCTGCCCTCTGCTGGGAAGAAATGGTAGGCGTGTATGGTGTAGCCAAGGATCAAAGCTTGAGCCAACAATATGGGCCCCACACAACCTGTGGGTTCCAGGAAGTGCAGAGGGGAGTGGATTCTGTGATCTTCTAGGCTGTGCTACTGTGAACATTGCCTTCAGGTGGGAGGAGGGTGGACTGGACCAGGTGTCCCATCCACAGGCTTTCCCCACCTCCACAGGTTTGACCCAAAGAAAGGATTTTGGTGCCAACTGCTTGAAGGAGGAAAAACCAAGTGTTTGGGCAAAAGCAAGGGCCGGAAATACCCAGAGATGGACTCAGATGTAAGTGGTAGACTCTGCCTATGGCAGCCAGATGAATGAATGGGGTGCCTATATTGGGGGGACTTTTCTCCCATTTACCCTATACTCAGCATGTTAATGGCCTTGGCATTTTTTGGATGGCGTCTTAAGAGGAGGAAATATGGGCTAGGATGTGGTGGGTTAGAATTGATTTGGTCAAATGAGTATTTATTACCTTCTACTAAGGGCTGACTGCTGTGGGGCTTAGAGGATGAATCAAACATGTTGTCTTCAAGGAACCCTTTTCTAGGAGGGGAATGGTCAACACACACCACTAAACAGAATACAAGGCAGGAAGTACTTCTTGCAGTAAGAGGTGCACACAAATGCTATGGGATTTCAGAGCAAGGGGATGCCAGGAGCTGGGAGGGGTGAAGGAGGCTTCTCGAAGGAGGAGATGGGGCTCTGGAGCTAGGCCTGGAAGGAGGCGGCAGCGTTTGGACCTGTGGCTGCACGGGAGAATGATGCGGCAAAGGATGCAGGGAAAGGTCACACCCTGGGACCTCTTGTTTCCCCTGCTTGTTTGCCCCTGGTTCTGATTGATTCTCTCTCTTTGTCCCTCTCACAAGAATTTTGACCTTGTGTGCTGTATTTTGGTGCTCCTCCTACATAGGAGTGCTCTTTTGGAGGCTACCGTGTTGAGGAAGATTGTGCATGAATAATAGGTGTATGGGCCGATGCCAGCAGAATGGTGGCGGTAAAGAGGAGGGGCCACTCTTGAGTCAGCACATCACCAAGATCTGAACTCTCCTCCCTGTTACAGTCCCGCGCCTTCCTGAAGGACTATTACCGGGACCACAGCATTGAGCTTTCCAAGCTGCTGTACAAGATGGGCCAGACGCTGCCCACCTGGCTGCGGGAGGACCTCCAGAACACCAGGTAGCCATGGCCACCACAGCCAGACCGAATGTTCGTGACGGCAGGGATGTCCCCCCGCACGCTGAGCCAGACTGACCTGCACAGTGGGGAGCTAGGCTCGGGCTGGCCAAGCACTTATGAGCAATATTCTGCCAAGGCCCAGGCAGGGCCAGGAGAAGAGCCCAGGCCGGGCCACGAGCACCTCAGAGCATCCACTGCGGGGTCTGTGGCCACTAGGACCTCCCTCGCTACCAGGGGTCCATTCCGTTCACAGCCTTCATGAAGAGGCCGCTTTCTGTTGGTGGAAGGCTGCTTCCTGGGAGGGAGGGCATTCACGAGACTCTCCTGTCCCACACTGTGTCCTGCCAACCACCCCATCTCCTCCGTCCCATCCCTCCCTGCCGCAGCAGGGTGTCACCTCAGTGTTAGCTGCCATATTTTCCCTGTCCTTCAGACAGTAAGGGACAGGAGCCCAGCTGGGCCTTTTGCCAGACCAGGGAGAAGGACTCGCCATTTCCCGGAGGCCTTTCAGAGGGTCAGCGGGGTACTCAGAGGCAGGCTGGACAGGAGGGCGGCCACCCCGAGAGAACTCTGAACCTCCACACACATTCTGGTTAATGCCTTCATCTCACCTTCCGTTTTTGGAGAAAGAAGCACTGGTTCCTACAGTATCCACCCAGTCCTCAAGGCCTCCGTCAGCCCTGGGGCCCTGCCATGCTGTTAGGACCCAGAGACCCAGGCCAGGCCGCCTCCTCCCCATTCTTCACCCTGGGATCATATGTGTGGTGTTTGCTGTGGTACCAGACTGAGGCGGTTCGGGAGTCTGCCCGTATACATGTTCCAGTGTACAAACCTTGTCCCCATGCCCACCCAGCCCTGGACCCTGGCAGCACTGGGCAGAGCTGGTAAGGCCGCCATCCATGGCCACAGCCCAGCTAGCTGTGGCCGAGGGTCCCCAGAGACCCCCTTTAACCTCCCAAATAACTAAGAAGCTAAAGTATTTTGATATTTTGTTTTTTTTCTGGTGCCAGAGTTTATACCCTGGGTGCTGGGGTCGCACTGTGTTACATATATATATATAATGTGTATATATATATATTTTATATTTTTTGGTTGGGTTTGTTTTTAATTCAGTTGTATGAAACAGTGGCAAGCCCCATCCCCAAGAGGTGTCCTATCTCAGTGCTAGAGAATGAGAAGGAAGTGGGGGGCATGTCTTCACGTGCCCCAGGCCTCAGGAACGCTGTGGTGGCGCCCCGGGAGAGGTCTCATTCCCTCTCCAAGCGCTATGGCTGTCCTGGCTACCCCTGTGAGCAGAGGCGGGGAGATGCACAGGTAAGACCTCCTCCACCAGGAAACCTGGCTTTATGAAGCAGTGACCTGGGGGAATTCAGGCCAAAAGAAACAGCTGGGCTGAGGTGGGAGACCTGCAGCCAAAGGCTGACCTCCTCCCCCCTTCACATGGTGCTAGGTTGGGAGCTGCCCTAGGAGCTGGGGTGCCCGCTGGGACCCACAGGACTGTCCCCAGGCCCTCTGCAGACCACAGGCTCTCCGAGCTCTTCTCCGGCTGTGGCCTGCTCCTGCCCCTCTTTAACAATGTGATGTGATTAAGGCCAGGGTTCCTCTCCCCTCCCCTCCCACTGCGAGTTCAGTTTCAAACTGACACTGAGGGAATCCTTCTGGAGACTTGTCTTGCTCGGAAGACTAACATCTTGGGTCTGGAAGGGTCATTCAACAAGTACGGAAACAGGTCCAGAAAGGGAGGTGGCCTTCCTGGCCAAGGTCAGGAGCTGGTTGAGAGCAGGGCCGCTAACTGAACTTGAGGCTCCCAGTTCTGAGTCCAGTGCCACACTGCCTCTGAGCTCACCCTCAGGACCCTGCTCTGTGCCAGCCAGTTCCCTGCCCCAGTCACACCCTTGGTCATTCCAGGATACGGGACAAACCGCCCTTTCCCAGCCAGGGCCTTTGGGCCCTCTCCACTCCAGCCCTGCGTTTGCATCTGTCTTGCTCTACTTACCTGGGAAGGTCCCGGCCTTTGGGGCCTGGGTCTGTCTGGGCTCTGAACCAGTTCCTGTTTCTCACGTTCTCTACTGGGATGGAGCAGAGCTGGATACTGAACATGACCAGCTGCGTATGGCTCATCGGCTCCTGGGAGAAACGTTGCCGTCGCGCTTTTCACTGTGGCCTTGGAGCCTGGGATCTCGGGGCCTTGCCTGCACCCCAGGGGATGAGGAGCAGTGTCTGAGGACAGGGTGGCACGCCTGCTTGTACGCCCATTGCCTGTGCTGTGGAATCAGAGTCCCAAATGGGGCAGCGCCTTCCATAGTATGAATCCCGGGCCTTGCCTCCCATCTTCCAGTGGTGGCCTCAGGCCCCATTCCCTGTGAGGACCTTACAGCCCACCTTCTGACATCTACCCTCTGGGCCTGGATGCCCTCTTTTGGAGCTTGGAATGCCTGGTGGGAAGGCAGCTCTACTTCTTTCTGCCTCTGGCCTGAGGAAGGAGCAGGCAGGTGTGAAAACTTGGGGGAGCAGAGGACATATTGGGAACTTTTGCCCAGGCCCTTCTGGAAGGGTGGGGACTTGACCTGCCACGTGTTTTAAGTCTGTGTGCCTACTGCTACTTCCCTTTCCATTAGTGAATTTTTCTTGAGTCCCCACTGCCAGGGCCTGTAGCTATTGGAGAGGGGAAGACTCAGCAACTGAGCACACAGACCCAGCCGTCATGAGAAAACCAGAGGTCTGTGGGTGTGGCAGCATGAGTGTGGCATTCTCTAATTCGCTGTAAGCATTTGGCTAAAAGAAAGAAGAGAAGGAAGTAGCTTAAATTGTGTAGATGACTCCATCATCCATCCTGCCCACCCTGCCACAAACCTTTGCCCCAAGGTGGGTGCAGGTGGGATGTGTCGCCTGTGGCCGCCTCACTCACTAGCAGCTCTAGCACTGTTCCCTGGGGCAGGCATCTTGGTTTGGAGGACGTGTCTCCAGTTTAGAGGCGGGCTGCTTCTGAGCCCTTAAGTAAGAGCAGCCCGTGCTTCTGGGCCTGGCTGAAGAAGGTTCAAGAAGAGGGAAACTGCTAGGCTGACCCACAGAGGTTGGTGGTTCCAATGTGGAGCTGACCCCACAGGTTTGTTAGTGGAAAGAGCAAGTAAACAAACAAATGTTTTCCCAGAATTTTTATTATGAATACCCACTACCCACCAGGTAGGTTTAAAATGAACATTTTGCCACATTTGTTTCTCTATGTATTTTTTTTCTGAGCTAGTATAAAAGTAAGTTGCAAATATGAGACTTTGCCCCGGTATGCTTCAGCCTGCATCTCCTGAGAGGTAGGACATTCTCCTACATACTGACTGTGTCACACTCAAGACAACAATAATTTCTTAACAACATCTGCTGTCCAATCTGTATTCAGATTTCCCCCAGTAACTTAAACCTGGGTTTGGAATCAAGATCCAATCAAGGTGCACACGTTACCTCTTCTAACTATGTTTTTAAAAAAATCTCTTGAATGCTGACTAGTGCCCTCTCTACTCACTTTGATTCTTTAAATGACATTTTTTTCTGAGGCTAGCAGGCCTGCTGTCTTGTAGAAGTCCCACATTCTGGATTTGTCTGGTGGTTTTTTCATGGTGTCATAGAACAAGTTCCTCCAGCCCCTGTATTGTCAAGGGTAACTTAAGCTATGTGGGTTTTTGCCGTTTGTGCTGACTTGATTACTTCACTCCAGCCAAAGTTGTCCTTCTACCATCCCCTGTACCAAGTGCCAAACCAGCAGAGGGGCGGGCTGGAGCTTCGGGAGCTCCAGGGAGGGCCTGGGAGGGCCTGGGGTCACTCTAGAAAGAGGAGGCTGGCTCAAGCAGTGCTGTTGGTGGGAATGAGCCATCTCAGCTCCGAAGAGCCTGTGCTACCACCTTTGATCCTGATGATGGCCCGCAGGGTGTCAAAGAGCCCTCTCTCTCTCTCCTGTGGGCTCCAGGTTCTCACTTCCTGGAGTCTCATGGGCAATGTGCAGGGGAACAGAGCCAGGCCCCTGGGGTGCACCAGAGAAGGACCTAGCTGGGGAACTGCCTCCCCCGCACTGTGGTGGGAGGCCAAGAGCACTGGGCTGGAGGCAGGAACATGAAATTTGGTTTCAACTGGGTGCATTTAGTAGCTCCCTGACAGTTCCCCCGCAGGGCCTGAGTTTTCCCCATTTATAGAAGCTGACAAGGCTACAGCAGGGGTTTTCAGCCGTCAAAAAAGGAAGTGGGTCTTCTGTAGTTGAAGTAAGGATAGAGGGCCCGGGCCCTTCCCTGCCCTGAGGTGAGCTGGGTTCTCCGTGGACTGACCCTGGGCTGGCAGCCCCCTGGGGCTTGCCGTCACCAGCTCAGAGAGCCAGAGGTTTGCAGCGCCCCCCATGAGGGATGGGCCTGGGCTTTGTACGGGGTCAGTGTCAAGGGCCTGGGGGAGATCCCGGCTGTGTTTTGTCCTAGTAAATTCATCCCTCCTCTCTCCTTTCTCTGGTCCTCAAGGAGGAGGAGGGAGAAAGGGTTTTCTATGACTGTAGCTGTTAGTATCAGCAAGAGGGCTCCTTTTGTAATTTGTGCATGAAATTCATGTCATTTCCTGGGGAGAGGAGGGGGCTGATGGGGGAGGGTGGGGGCACATTAGGGGAGCAGGCGGAGGTTTCCCTCCTTTGGAGTGGGGAGAGGGGTGGAGAGGGGATGCTACCCAGCTCACTGGATCAGGGCTCTCTCGAACCAGCCATTTTGGGTTGTGTTAAAAGTGGAAACCTTCCTCCGTTAATGTACAATCTCGAACTAACTGCTAATAAAGTGGGGTTCTGTTTGTACACATTGGTCATGTCTGTCTGTCTGTCTGCCCTTTCGCAAGGCCTGCAAGAGAGGATGGAGATAGGGATGTTTGCATGCACCGCCAGCCTGCCGTCCCACCCCCATGGTGACTTGGCCAAATCAAAGACCATTTCCATGGGGTTGGAAACTGAAGCTTTTTAACAGGGCAGCCACATGGGGTGTCTCAGATGACAAAGAGCCTTCAGACACAGATGGCTAGATCATTGAGAAGGGCTGGGGATTTGAGCCATGCAGGGAGAGGAGACGCAGCATCTAAAACTAGTTCTGCTACAGATGAGTGCTGTGACTGGGGATAAGTCACTTTTACTTTTTGATCCTCAGTTTATCTCATCTTTTAGGGGTCTGGAGGGAGTTGGACTCAGTGGCTGTTCTGGAGAACTTGTTAAAATGCACGTTACCAGGCCGCACTTCCAGAGATTCATCTGCAGCAGGTCGGGGACGGGGCCCAGGCGTCCGCACTTTAGCACCTGTCTAGTGTGCAGAGGCACCCCACTTGAGGAAAGCCTGGCTCGCACCCATGGGCCTGGCCAGTTCTTACTAATTCAGAATCCCACTGTCCAAGGGACTAAAACTGGGTAAAACAACTGACTTCTCATCCTCCCAGCCTGACTGAGGGCCAGGCTTGAGACTTGCAGGAGATGAGCAGAGCCTGGGAGTCAGGAGGCCCTGGCCAACTCGCTGCAGGTATCTGGACCTGCTCCCTCCGAAAAAACCGTACATTTTGGGCTTTCCCAAATCCACACAGTCAGAAGTGGGATGTGCATTTGAACGAGTTTCTGATACGCAGGAAGGTTTGGGAACACGGACTCAGGCCACGAAGTGTGCCAGCACAAGGTCAGCACTGCGGAAACATCTTTGGGGTTTATCAGCTGGGGAGCTTCGTACAAGTCATGATCACCAGCACATGGCCGGAGGCTGTATTAATGGGAGCAGTTCAGGAAGCATGATGCCGAGGGGATGCCTGTGTCACATGAGGAGCTGGGCTGCATCAGTTTTAACTTTTAGAACAGCCAACAATCTTTTTTTTTTTTAAGAGTTGCAAACTTCAATTTATTAAATAATTTAGTCACAGGGATGTAAGTACAGCACAGGCAATAGAGCCAACAATATTGCAATATATTTACGGTGACATGATAACTACACTTACGATGGTGAGGCTTTGGTACCATAAACAATTGATGGATCATTTTGTTGTTCATCTGAAACCAATATCATCATGTTTTTAATCATCCATATTTCAACAAAAACGTTTTAAGAAATAAAGGAAGAATAAAATGGCTGATAGTGTCTAAAGGTGAAGAAACTAGAAAAATAGATTCACATCATACTCAGTTCTCATTCTCCTTAAAACAAACATTCCAACATGTGTCTAATTATTCAAGGAACTATGAGGTCACAAAACTTGTGGATGATTGAAGCTCTTGTTCATAGCAACTCCTTTAATTTTTAAATTGCATTTGTATGTATTTTTTTTTGTATCATTAATCTACAATTACATGAAGAACATTATGTTTACTAGGCTTCCCCCTTCACCAAGTCCCCCCCACAAAGCCCATTACAGTCACTGTCATTCAGCATAGTAAGGTGCTATAGAGTCACTACTTGTCTTCTCTGTGTTGTACAGCCCTCCCCATGCACTCCCCCACATTATACATTCTAATCATAATGCCCCCTTTCTTTCCCCTCCCTCCCTTCCCACCCATCAACAATCTTTTTTAAAAGAGACTTCACTGACAACCAGGTACTCCTACAGGCAGGGTGCTCTGGTTGGAGGTGGGGTGAGGGCTTGGACTCTGACCAGCCAACTCCTGCTCCCTGTCCCCCATAATACCTTAGAACCTTGAGAGAACACATCATGAAAACCCAGCCCAGTTGCTCTCAGGTCTCAAGAGTCCTGACAGTTCTAATTGGTTAAGTAAATAAAGGCAATTAGATTCTCCTTATCCCCTAAGTGAGGAGCCACTCAGGGAATCTGGTACCCCAGGAACAGTCCAGGTTCCCAGAGGGGGCATTTTCCTCTGAGAAGCCCTGGATTGTGTAGTAGGGCAGTATGTTTCATAATAGCAAAATGCTGGAAACAACCTAGATGGCCATCCATAGGGGATCCACTAAATAGCCTCTAGTGCAGCCACATGCTAGAACATGATGATGCAGTTGAAAACAATCAGCTCAGTCTCCCAAGTCCTGCCAGGGAAATTTCAGTAAGAATGACCTGTAGTGTGGCCATTTGTGGAGAGAATGTCACATAGTGTGTATTTTCCCTGGGAGTATAGATATCTTACACCATACTGGAGGTGGTTACTTCTAGAAGAGGAGAGTAACCTTGGAAGGGGGCATTTTCAAAGGGGACTTCAGTTTGGCTAAAACATTTAAAAAAATGCATGTATCATTTGTGGAATGAAAAAGTCTTAATAAGATTTAACTAGAAATAGGGGAAGCAGAAAGGGGAGCTCCAGGCACTTTGACTGGTGTGATGGTCTTCCCTGCAGACCATGACAGAAACACTGGTATCCTTAGTCCTTCTGCCAGCCCATAGGCTCCCATCAGAGTTCAGGGCCTGAAGAGGCCCCAGGCAATGGAGGGAAGTTCTTGCCTAGCCAGAGCTATCCTGAGCACTTGTTAAGACCCTGAGCTGAGTATCCTGACTTGCTGTGTCTCAGCTCCTCTCTGGCCCTCAGAGCTCAGCTCCCACATGATCATAGATGGGGGAGTTGGAGTTCACATCACTGGTATTGGGACAAACTGACATGGTGCCAGGACACAGCTTGTGAAATTCCTGACAAAAACGTGTAACATGAATCTAGCCAAGAGGAAGCAGCGGACACGTACATATTGAAGGATGTATTGCAAAATAACTAGACTGAACTCTAAAAATGTCACAGTCATGAAAGATAAAGAAGGGTTGAGAAATGGTTCAGAATGAAAGGATAAAAAAGACATCTGGCAATTGGATGTCTCGTGTGACGCCTGGAGGAGTCCAGGACCAGGAGACAGCTGTAGAGGACACCACACTGGCAATATGTGAATATGGATTGTGGGGATTGGATAATAGCATTATGTCAATGTCAAATTTTCTAATTTTAATTACTGTACTATTGTGTAAGGATATATCATTGTTCTTAAGCTCACGCAGAACTATTTATGGGTAAAAGGGAAGAAATGGAACTGATTTTGACACCAGTGGGTCAGACTTACCTGGTGCAGTCTAGACCATGTCCACCAGGGGGCACTATCATACCAGCTTCTCATGGTTAGAGTCAGGGGGAGCCTCTCCACAAACGACTGGGCTGGTGGTTAATGGTGGTGGGGTAACATTTCAAATAAAATATCAATAAATTAAATACTATGACTAAGAAGTAGTATTTCTTGCTCTGTGTCAGGGACAGGCCCTCTGCTTGTCAAGTGCTCTCTCTCTTAATCCTTGTAACAACTTTCTGAAGGAGGTATTGTCGTCATCCCCAGTATCTAGATGAGGAATCTGAGGTTCAGAGAGGTTAAGTAACTCCGCCAGGATCACATAGCTGGGAGTCCTTGGTGTGTGGGACTCCACAGCCTGAAGCTCCCTGGGCTCTACTGTGTGGGTGTTTGGGCGCAGGGCAGAATGTGAGAATCATGAGTGACTCCCCGACCTCACATTCTATCCACACCCCCTGGGAACTCTGGGCCAAAGGTTCCCAGACACCCACCTGGGCCAGACATGGACGCTTCTGGCCTCAGAATCAACTAGGCAATTTCCAAAATTCCATACCTAGTCCTGCTGCTCTGGGTTCTGATTCGAGAACTCTGGGAAGAGCCCAGGAATCTGTTTTACCAGGTTCCTTAGAGCTTGTGCTGTATAGCCAGGTTTGGGATCCTCTGGGGCTTGCACGTCTTGGTCATTTCAACCCAGTGTGCTTTCTGCTTGTCCTCTGCAATGGCGGGCTGTGTGTCTCGAGAGTGGAAGACAGACCTGGGTCCCTACCCTGAATGACCCATCAAGCAGCCCCTGTAAATGCCCTGGTCCTTCAGCTCTCTTCCTTCCCCTCCATTATGACATTTTTGGAGGCTAATTTTCTCTGCCTGTCAAATTCATAGCCCTTAAATCTCTCTTCCTATAGGAAGTCTTCCTGGCTTGCCTCTACATACTCTGTAATCAGAGATATCTGCAGATAGTAAAAAATATACTATTAAAGAGTATGATACAGTAATATATAATACAATGTATGGGTTATATTACAGAAAACTTGATAGCATATGTTTACATTATTACATAGTATATATTTTTATTATATTACAGAGTATATTATAGGCATTTAGTTCCAGTGTTTATATGTATGAATTAAGCATGATGTGATAGGGCCGAGAAGCCCATCTAGTCTTTAAGTTCCTCTTCCCCGCATTTTACAGATAGGTAAGTTAAGGCCCAGAGGCATAGGCAATGGGGCTCAGGTGACTTTGTCTCCATACTCCCTGCCCCCTTGGATGTAGGCCCACCCAGGATTGGCCCACCAGTTCTCTAACTACCTGGCACAGAGCAGCTTGTGGTCTCAGGAGGGGAGGCAGAGGCAAGTCCTCAGCGGCCCACCAACGCCCCCATCCAGCCCCTGCCCTTGCATGAACGAGGCTGGGGCCATTTGCACAGCTGGAGTCAGTTACCCAGCTGTTTGTGGGTCTTTGCCTCTGGTGTTTATAGTTCCGCCTTTGGGTCTGCTTTGTGTCCCCACTAATGAGAACAGTACTCCAGGAGGCAGTGTGGGATGGTAGGGGCCACTGGGCGGGGAGCAGAGGGCTGGGCCTGCGCCCTGGCTTCTGCTTTGCCTCATTCCAACAAGAATTTCAAGGCTTTTTGAAGGACACAGGAAGGACAGCAAGATGGCGCCAATTAAAAGCAGGTGAGAAAACAGGCCCATCGGGGTGGGGAGAAAGTGGAGGCAAGAAAAAGGCTAAAAATGCAGGCTGCTGTGTCTTAGACACTTACTGCAGGTCAGATATTTCCTCTTAAGAAAGTATATTTTCTTATCACAAAAGTTACAGATGTCCATTGTGGAAAGTTGACAACATACAGACAAAAGTGAAGAAAATAAAAATGTCTGTATCCCACAATTCTGGCATAACCACTGTTCATATTTTAGGACTTCTCCTTTCTGTCTGGTGTATTAAGTTGTTTTTGTAGAAATGATGATATACCAGCATTCTAGTTTGCAAACCTCTTTTGAATCATAATAAATTGTCAGCACCTTCATGTATTATTAAATATTTTCTACTACATCAAATTAGTAATTTCCAACTTTATTGTGATACAAGATTGTGAAAGTATTGCAATCGGCAGTGAAGAGTACAAAATCTAAAGCATACGAGTCCCTTTTGCCCCATTTCTTGGGGTAACACCTCTAATTCTTTGGTGGGACTCCTTCACGTGCTCTCTTACGCACATTGTATAAACTGGGTCATAGTACATTTACAATGTCCCCTTGCTGTGGACATTAAGGTTAAGTACCCTGCTGTGGCTTACGGCCCACAGGCAGCCAGTGTGATCAGGGAAACCTCCTGTTACCAAGAGCAGATCGGTTTCTTCCAGAAAATCTCAGCGCATTGTGATGAGCCACATCCTCAGCAGCTTGCTGGCAGGAAACTTAGGAATGAGTTCCACTGGGCTGCTTATGTTTTAATTTTTAAAAGTAATACAAGTAATTCATATTCATAGCAGAAATGTTAAAAAATACACATAAGCAAACGTAAGAAAATTGAAATCACTGATAATCCAGTGATAGGCACTATCCACACTCTGGTGTGTGTCATCGTAAAGGCTAATTTTTGCTGGGTGCTTGGTCTGTCCATGTCACACTGTGCCGAGGGCCTGGCATGCATCAGTGGGGCAGCGTCTTCCCCACTGCCCTCCATTCCACAGGTGATGCGACTCTAGCTTTTAGGTTTGGTGGCTTGTCAAGCGTTGCATCCTGGCTCCAGGGGGGCAGAGTCACCCCGCGGGCCCAGGTGCTCCAGCTTCTGAGTCTGCACTTCTACGCTTTGTCCCTGTTTCTGTTAACATGTCTGCCTGGAGGTTTTCCTCTTCCTACATAACATTTTATAATGTGCTTATTTTTCTCTTAGAGATAAATTGTGGCCATCTTCTCTCATTACATATTCTTTATGAGTTCAGTTTATAATGTACCACACTTTAATAATTGAATATGTGGGTTATTTTAGGTTTTCAATATTGTAAACAAAGCCACGCTGAATGAGCAGTTTTTTGGCTTAACCCTTGAGAATGTCCATAGTAATTTCCACAGGGCTTCTTTTCTAGTGGCCCTTATTGACCCACCGCACCAAAGGGCAAAGGGTGACTGGGGGCCACCCAGTGAGATGTGTGCAGCCAGCTCTTGGCTGAGCAAGCTCACCTTGAGGGAGACAACCTAATCTATGTAGAAGGTGGCAGGGACAGCTTGTTGGAACCATCCTCCAGAGGTGGTCTCTCAGGGGCTCAGAGGCCCACCAGGGGTCCAGGAGCTAGAAAGGACCTACTTGGCGACTGAGTACAGCCTCCTTCCGTCCATGGATGGTCGAGTGGGAAGACGAGCAAGAGGAAACCAGTCTGAACAGTTGGGGTGCTGTCTCCAACAGGGGAGAGGAAGCATCCCTTTCCACCAGAGAAAGATTCTGGATTTGGGGCAAGTCCCAAAGAAAGATCCGGGGCGCCTTAAGAATCTGCTCTGAGCCACACTCAGAAAGACGTTCTGGAGCCCAATGGGGCACATGGCTGTCCTGCTGCATGGGGTGTGTGGCTGAGTTTTGGAGCACCAGTTAGCCAGGGTGAAGGGCAGGGTCCCAGGTAAGTGAAGTCATGAGCAAAGCCTAGAGATGCGGCACAAGAGGCAGGGGCTGCCGTGAACCAGAAGGCCTCAGCCTGGAGAGGAGGTTGGGCCAGGGGTAAGTGAGGAGGGGTAAGGAAGTCGGAGACTGGCAGGGTCCTTGGGGCATCATCCAAGGGGTGGGGATGGGGACGGGACCACCCCTCTGATCCAATACAGAGCATGGCACTCCCTCTCCCTCCCTGCTGTCCACAGCCGCTCAGAAGCCCTTTCTCTGCCTGCCTGGGCTTAGTGCTGGGAGCGAGGTGGGGCAGAGGACATGGGTGCTTGGGCCTTCTGGACTGGTTTTTGGGAAGCTCTGTGGGTGGGAAAGGTGGCTGAGCCAGAACGCCAGGCAGGGCTGGCCCCAGAAGCCTCGTCCCCTGGAGACCCGCAGAGAAAGAGCTCTTGGGTCCCTCAGACTGGCTGCCCTGGGCTGGCCACCCATTCAGCAGGTGCTGCAGAGGCAAGAGCCTGGGCACCCCAGCTGTGCCTCTCCCCACCTGTGTGGCTGCAGCCTGGTTGCTTGCCCTTTCTGAGTCATAGTTGTGTTATGTGTAAAATGGAAACATCAATACAAGGAGGCAGAAGATTAAATGAGGTCAAGCAAGTAATGCACAGAGAGCGGCCCCCAAAGTGCTCAATAAACATCAGTTATTACTGTTCTGGCTGCAGCTCTCCTGCTGTACTAGAGGTAGCAGGCCCTGTACCCTAACTGCTGTGCCGTCCCGCCCCGCAGCCCAGCCCCCACCAGATGCCCCCTCCTCCAGCCCCGAGGCTGCCCACCTGGCCCATCCTGTGTGGAGGTGAGCCCTGTGGCGCTTTCACGCTTTCACAAGGCACTGTGCGTCCAAGCAGGCTGCTGATGGAAACCACGTGCGGTGCAGTCGGCCAAGGTGGCGGCGGCTCCGGAAGCCAGGCCTGGCCTGCGGCCTGTGGGCCCTGGAAGGCCCTGGGAGGGGGGGCTTCCAGCTGACCCACAGGCCTGCTGGACCGGAGGGAGCTCCAGGGCAGGACCGACCTCCCCAGCTCGCACACATACCAGGAGAATCCTGAGCTGGGACCCTGACTTCTGGGCCCAGCTGGGAACCTGGGAGGCAGAGAGGCCCCTTTGGGTGACGGGGGAAACTGGGCCTGGGGCACCTCGGGACTCTTTCCAAGGCCGTCCTTGGCAGGGTTTGGCTACTAAGGAAGGTGTGCCTGTGTGTGATAGTGTGTGTGTACATGTGCAGGTGTGCTGACATCTGTGTGGGCATACTCTGTGCCCTGGGGTGGTCACCTAAGGGTTTTCAAAAGCTAGTTTTGTGCAGTGGTTAAGACTGTGGGCTCTGGAGCTCACAGACCTGGGTCTGAGTTCTACGTCTGCTGTTTCCTGGCATTGTGACCAGAGACGGGCCACCCAGCTTTCCGAGCCATTCTCATTCATCAGATGAGGCTGAGGCCTCGTTAGAAGTCCTGAGCAAAGATGGGGCCACCCCGGCTGGGCTGGGACTTGGGGGCTCATGGATGGCCCTGCTGAGGTGCCATCCCAGTGCCCCCAAAGTCCTTTTGGTCCTCACTCCTGACCTCCAAGCTACAGCCTGTCTGGGAGTTGGTGGGGTGCTAAGCATGGGGTATCTGGGTTTCCTCTGAGGCCTGAAGGTGCCAATTAGTGGGGGTGAGCAGGGGAGCCCATGTGGAGTACAGTTGAATTAGCCACCCCCTCCCAGGCCAAGAACAGAGTGGGGCATTGTTCACAGGGCCATCTCTCCTGCACTGAGGCCCCCACAGGAAGGAGTGGGTGGGTCAGGCTACAGCCAGCACTGACCACAGGCTTGGCTGACCTGGGGCCCTTCAGGGGCCTGGTGTCTCAGAAGGTACCCTGGTTTCCCAAGGAATGCACATTCTATTGGGCATCTCAGGCCTTGCCCAGCCTGAGGCTGGAGAGACATTTTGGGGGTGCCTGGTGCTGGCTGGGTGTCTCTTACAGTAAGAAGAGGAGCTCCCTGGAGCCAGGGGTCCCTGGGCTCTACCCCCTGTTCCCTGCCCAGGCTTTCCAACCCCAAACCCAGAAGAGGCCTGCCACTCCTTACAGGGCAGTGCTGTGGCCAGGCGCCGTGGGTGTCTGAGTCACACAGAATAGGCAGTTGCAGAAGCTCAGCCTTTTCCTTAGGGGTGGGCGGCTGAGGCAAAGGGGGCAGGCAGATGGCTATTGTCAAGAGTGGAGCCTTAGCTAGTGTGGACTGAGAACTTGCTTCCAAGAGACATGGAGAACAGTTCCTAAACATTGCTCTAGAAGGCTGTTCTACATGTATGCATTTCAGCTCCATGAGATGAGTGTGCTGCGGAAAGGCCTTTTGACCAGCTTCAGGGGAAGATGCAGAGCAAGTTGCTTTCAGCACAACAATGGAAGCAGGACAGATGGGTATTCACTTCAACTGAGTAAAAGGAGGTAGTGCAGGATGCCTCTTTCAAGTAACTTGTTCCTAAGGGATATTAGAACTGACCTTCAAACCTGGCCCAGAAGGCGGTTCTCTGTGCATGCGCTCTAACTCAGTGAAGTGACATTGTACCGAATAGCTCTCTCCTAATATCTCCTAGGAACAAGTTACTTGAAAGAGAAATAAAAGGCATCCATATTGGAAAGAAGAAGTAAAACTAATCTTTATTTGCAGATTACATGATCTTATATGTAGAAAATCCCAAGGAATCCACTAAAAACTATGAGACCTAATAAATTAGTTCAGTAAGGCTGCCAGATACAATATCAATATACAAAAATCAACTGTTTCTATATATTTTCAATGAGCAATCCAAAAATGAAATTAAGAACACAATTCCATCCACAAAAGCATCAGAAAGAATTAAATACATAGGAATAAACTTAACAAAGTGCAAAACTCTTCTCTGAGAACTACAAACATTGTTGAAATAAAGAAGATCTAAATAAATGGAAAAGATCATATGTGCATGGACTGGAAGACCCCACCGACATTATTAAGATTGCAGTACTTCTCAGACTGATCTATAGATTCGATGCAATCCCTATCAAAAGCCTAGATGGCTTTGTACAACTGACAAGCTGATTCTAAAGTTCATATGGAATTTCAAGGATCCAGAATAGCCAAACAACCCTGAAAAATAAGAATAATATAGGAGGACTCACACTTTTCAATTTCAAAACTTACTACAGAGCAACAGTAATCAAGACAGTGTGGTACCATCACAAAGGTAGACGTTTAGAGCAATGGAATGGAACTGAGAGTCGAGAAGTAAATCTATACTTCTGGGGCCAACTGATTTTCAACATGGGTGCCAAGACCATTCAATGGGGAAACAATGGTATTTTCGGCAAAAAGAGAAGAGCAAGGAGAAAGCTTGGGTTTTGGAATCAGGCAGACTGTCATTGATTGCTGTGTGACTTTGAGCAAGTGTGTAACTTCTCTGAGTCTGAGTTTCTTCATCTGTTAATATGAGGATAATGAGAGAGTGACCATTTCACAGGTATGGACATACAAAATCCATTATATGAAGTGCTTAGCTCAGGTCTGGCCCTGAGCAGACCCACAGACAGAGTGGGGGAGCAGAGTGGGACATGATAGTAAAGGTGAGGGTCTGGTGCCCCTCCCAGGTGCCTCCCATGGGGAACCTCTTTCCCCAGGAAAAGGTAGGGCTGGTGGGGTTTGAACCTGCAGCCTGGGCTTGGCAGAGCTCTGTGGGTTGGTAATAAATGGACAGGAAAGGAGACTCCATTACGCAGGAATGTCTGGAGAAGGGGTGGGGAAAGAGCCGCCCCTTCTCCCGCACAGCCAGTCCTGCAGACTGATGGATGTGCCTGCCCCACAGCAGCGGCCTCCCTCGGGGGCCTGGCGGAAGGAGGCCCCTCTGCTGCTCACCCCTCCTGGAGTGAGGCCGGCAGCCAGATGTTCCCAGTCTCTGGGGGGCCAGGATGGGGGCAGGGAAGGCCGGCAGTGGGCCAGAGGGCAGTCACCCAGATGCTGAGCCTCTTTCTCCTCCTCATCAGCTGGCCTCAGGTGACTTTGGTTCTGCTGTTGACCTTTGGCTGGTGGCTGTCTTCCTGAGCCTTGAATCTTTTCAGAATTGGGAATGGTGGCTCTTACCCACGCTGTCCTGCTAGAGGGGCACCTAGGTGCCCAGAAGAGGGCTTTAAACTGCAAAGAGGAACACGTCCCACTTGTCCAAGGCTCTAGTGTTAATGTGGCCAGAGCCACAGAGAGAAGTGTGACTGGGACCTGAGCCCTCCATGGGGTGGGGAGATCCAGGTGAAACCCCGGATTTGTGATTTGGGGAGTGGGTCTAGGCAAGAAGGTGATGCCCCACCAGCAGGCGCTAGGATCCACCCAAGGCTTATTGCCTCAGATGCTCCTCTCAAACACCAGGATATGGTAGCCAGGAGTTGTATTTCGGCCTTCTAATGATTTTAGTATTAAACACATAATAGAAGAAAACAGAAAAAAAGCTCTGTATACATATAAGGAGCAACAGAAAAAAAGAGAACTGAACATTGCCCTGAGATTCACCATGTAGAGTGATTGACTGCTAACATGTTGGCATAAGTCTTGTGTTATTTATACTCTTTGTGTATGTTTATGTATGCATGTTATTCCAAAAGGTGGGCTCATCATATATGTTAGACTTTGTAACCTGCCTTCCTCTTCACCACAGCACGTGTGAACATCTGCCAGCGGCAGGCTGCTGGCTCTTAGTGACTTTCAGAATTTCCCTGAAATGGATAACATGGCCCTGACTCTCTGTACTTACACCTTTCACACATGTGCATTCTTTCCTTAGGATAAATCCCAAGAAGTAAAATCAGTGAGCCCAAGAGTATGTCATATGGGGCTCACCACCCCCCAAGCAGGGGCTTCTGCAACTCACATGGGGATGTGGCGGGCATGAGTGCAATGAGTGCAGACGCCATTTGCCGAGCACTTACACAGGCACAGGTCTATGCAGGGACGGGCCTGCTGGCTGCAGGCAGATGCTCAAAGACCGCAGCCCAAGAGCCTTAGGGGGCCTGCCCCCTGGGTCCTTGGGAGAAGGGTGTGTGAATGTGACAATGAGACAATGTGTGAATGCGGCATGAGAATCTGTGACCACTCAGAGAAACCTTGGAAGAGGGGCATGGCCTCGGAGTTCACTTCTCAAGGGTTCCTGGAAGCCAAGGCACCACCTGGAATGGCACCTTTCATGACATTCATGTGCACACTCTCATTCAACTTCACACACACACACCTTCACGTCAACTACTCCCGGCTGCGTCCCGGCCACCAGCATCCTCTTCTCCTCCCTTCACACACACACTGAAGCTACACTGCCTCATGCAGACTTTATCACACTCAGATACACAATAATAAGCATAGAATAATGATAAATGTAGTAACATGTTTACTGAGCATTTACTATGTACCAGGCACTCCACCACATTGTTTAATCCTCCCAGTAGTCTGCACTACCGTTAGCTCCATGGCATGGGTGAGGTAAAGTCACTGGCCTCAGGTCACAGAGGCAGGAAGTAGAGGAGTCCTGCTCTCAGCACGCAGGGCCCCTCTCCCTGACCAGGCCCACTCTGGCCCAGCCTGCGTGGCTGAACGCTCACCACATAAACCCCGCCGTGCCTCACCCAGCCCTGGGTACACAGTTGAACAGACCAGGCTTGTCCAGACTCAGGCAGCTGGAGACACAGTAAATCCAGGCTGTAAACCACCTTCTTGGCTCTTGGAGACCCAGAGTTTTTTCCAGACCTGCACTTCTGAATTAGAAGGGAGCAGCACCATCCCTACCCCCGTGTCCCTCAATCCTTGGCCCTCCCCTCTTTCCCCTGCCTCCTCCTTCTGTCCTCTCCCCTCTTCATTCCTCCTGTGTCCTGTGAAGCCAACCGCGAGTATCTACTTACTGTGGGCCTGGCACTGAGGTCAACACTGGGCTATAGTGGGAGGATAGCCCCGGTTCCCACCCTAGAGGAACCTCAGCTCAGGGAGTCATTAGAGGCCCAGAGGACAGACTTGCTCCAGGTCACCCAAGGAGGGAGTGGCAGAGCCAGGCCTGATAGCTAGATTCCTCACGCCCAGGCTGGGGCTTTTCTCTGGGAGCACGAGCACGGGTCCGGGGAGAGCTCAGGCTTGCGCTGTGTCCAGTAGTCGTGGCTCAGACAGGGGACTCTGCAGGGGCTCAGAGCGGCTCTAGCACTGACTGGAGCTCTGAAGGGCGACAAGAAGCCTTCTCTTATTCACTCCTCCCAGTAACCCAGTAAGGTAGAGACTGTTATTACCCCATTTTACAGATAAGGAAACCAAGGCTCATGGCTAGTCAGGACCCACCCTGGCTCTGTTTCTCCAGATGCACTGCCTTGGTTGAGAGACTGGGACACCCAAAAGGGGAGGCTTTGCAAAGCTGGATTTAAGCAGGCTTTTAAAAGGGTGGGCAAAAAGGATGGAAGGGGAGAAGGAAGCATTGTAGGAAGTCGGCACCACTTGAGCCAGTTATGGAGGCTGGAATGTGCCTGTGAGCCCCAGTACCGGCAAGGGGACAGGCCGGTCTGAGGGGAGGCTCGTGGCTATGGAGCCATGTGAGCTCTTGGCATCCCTCAGAGTCCTTCTGGAAGGAGGAGCCAGCAGGTGTGCCTTGACCTGGTACCTTGGTCTGGGGTGCACCTGGGGACTCTGCCAGCATTGGCCCCAGAGGAGCCATAGGACGCCCTGAGCAGGGCAAAGTTCTCCCAGGCGGTACTAACCAGGCCCCACAGAAGGAGCAGTCAAGAGGCCCTAGTGACTGTGCCACCCCCAGAGAGGGACACTGACAGGACAAGCACAGGTGCCAGCTCTGAAGGGCCTCCGGACACATCGGCATCAAGCTCCCTGGCATATGGGGCAACTGCAGGCTGGTAAGCCAGGCTGGCAGAGGTGAGTGCCAGGCAGAAGCTAGAAGATGGACAAGGGGGAAGGGGAGGCTCGCCTCTGCCAGTTGTCCCTGTCGAGGGTGGGGCAGCTGTCATGTACTCAGTCAAATCCCCAAATTACAGAGGTTAGAATCAATCATACTGTGAATGATTAGGTCAAGAACCTCCTAAACCACAGCCTGCAGGTTTGCATTCCACCTTGATTTCCTACCTCCTAGTTAACCCCTCCTCTCCAGTCCAACTGAGCCCTGAGCCCTCCTCCAGGAAGCCCACTGGAGGTGCAACCCAACTCCTCTGGAATAGCGCTTACAGAACTGGGGCATCTCCTAGCATAGTTTGTAATTATATAGGCATATCTCATTTTGTTGTGCTTCCCTTTATTGAGCTTCACAGATAAGGCATTTTTTACAAATTGAAGGTTTGTGGCAACCCTGCATTGGGCAAGTCTATCAGCACCGTTTTTCCAAAAGCATTTGCTCACTTTGTGTCTCTGTCACATTCTGGTAATCCTCATGATATTTTCAGCTTTGTTAATATCATTGTATTTGTTGGGGGGATCTATGATCAGTGATTATGACTTGCTGAGAGCTCAGATGATTCTTCACATTGTTTAGCAATCAAGTATTGGTTAAAGTATGGACAATTTTTCTGACATAATGCTATTGCACACTTACTAGACTACAGTGTGGTACAAATATAAGTTTTATATGTGCTGGGGAACCAAAAAACTCACTTGACTCACTTTATTGTGGTACTCACTCTATTGCAGCAGTCGGGAACAGAACCTGCAGTATCTCGGAGGTCGGCCTGCACTCTTATTTGTGGGATTATCTGATTGCTATTGCACCCCTTCTAGCTACCAGCTCTGAGAGGGCAGGAGATGTGTCCCTCAGGCCCTGGCATAGAGTAAAGCAGAACTGATATTTGTTGAACAAATGGGCAGGTAGATGGATAGATGTACATATATGTATGAATGCATGTAGGGATGGATGGTGGATACATGAGCAAAAGGATGAATATGTGGGAGGATTGGCAGATGATGGAGTGAAAGGATATGTGGATGAATGGGTGCTGGATGGATGGGTAGGTAGATGAATGGGTGGGTAGATGGACAGATGTGATGCGGGTAGAGGGCCAGAGAGGGACAGATGTGAAAGGATGGATGGGTGGAATTTTTGGAATGTTAGACTGTAAGGATAGTGATAATCATGAAACCAGATTGCTAAAGTTAAATACTTAAAAAAATGTTACTATATTGTTAGAATAAAACAGCTTAGCATCATAATTAGAAGGGACAACTACAATCATCTCCCTCTTATAAGAGATGAACAGACAGACTCCAAAAGTTGAAGTAGATTTGTCCAAGATCACATGGCAAATTAGGTGACCCCAAAGCCATTCCCCAAAGCCATTTTCTAGCCATTGAGCAAAACAGCCTCTGGGAGAGGTTTCAAAATCCCTTGTTCCAGTCCTGTCCCTTCTGTGTTTTCTGTGTGACCTGGGAAAGTCACTGGATCTCTGTTTTCTCCTTAAAATAAAAATTTGGAAAATCTAGGGTTTTCCTTGCTTTCTTGGGAAGGCCAGCCTCACTGGGCTCTGTCAGGCCTGGGTACGGATACTCTCCCCACACCTTTACCAAAGCCCAGAAGAGCTGTCAGGCTGGGTGCCAGGCATCTGGGGTGGGGGCCGGGTGAGGCCCCAGGTCTGGAGTGGGAGGACCAGCCTCCGTCTCCCTCTTGAGCCAGCCTGGCCATCAGCTGTATCTCAGTGCGTGATTTTCCACTCTTAGGTGGGCCTCGCGGGGGCTGCAGGTTGTGGAAGGGCCCCTCAGAGAGTTTCTGGAACTTCCTCACCCACCTGGACTCCTGCAAAAACCCAGCCCTCAAAGCTGGAAGACTGTGTGTTTAGTAGGAAGAATTCCTAGCATTGGCCCTGGGCTGCCTGTCCAAGACCCCTGGTGGAAGGGCTCTACATGTAGGAGAGGAAGGAGCCTTCATGGGGTCCCTGGAAGAAAGCAGTTCTTAAGTGTACTCAGAGGCTCCAGACACAGGACTGTAGGAGTCAGACGAGGAGGGGAATTCTTTCTTTCTGTATGTGTGTACAAGACAGAGAGACATGAAGAGGGGACAGCCCACACCCATGGCACAGGTGCGGGGTGTGGTGCAGGAAGGGGGCAAAGGAGAGAAGAGGAGGCTGGGGCAGCAGTTACACCAGCTCTCCTGGGCTATAAAATCAGGCTGAGGCCTTTGGACTTTATCCTCTAGAGTGGGGAACCCTTTTTTAAAATGGTTTTCACATTTTTTTATTTTGACACTAAAATAATTCATGTTGCAAGCTCATTGTAAAAAAAGAAAAAGAGTACAACTGAATGCTTGGTGAAAAATAAATTTCCCCTCCCCCTCCCCCAAGTTCCCTCCCTAAAAGTAATCCCCACTGCCAAGTCCTTATATCCTTGAAGAGAGAGTCTATATTTAGCTGTATTTACTCAGTGTAGCCATTCCTCCATTTTACACAATGGAAGCCTATCTGACCTGCCATTCTGTTGTGATGTGTGTTTTGCAGATCATTTCTTAGCATGGATTTCACTGCCACATGCCGTCCTGCAGTGTGGACACTCTGCACTTTATTACCCAATTCCTACAGTGACATTTTTTCCATTCTTTTGCTTCCACAAACAATCCTGTAATGCACCCACCTTTGAGCACTTGGGCTGGTACACGGGTAAACTTCAGGCAGTGGTATTACTGGGCCAAAGGGCACAGGCACATTCAGACACCACCAGACTGCCCCCTTGAAGAGTCTAAGCAGCAGAATAGACAGGCCTCCAAGATCTGGTCGGTTGCTCCTGCTGCATTTGGCCGGGGTAGGAAGAGCAGGGCATTTGATCATGAGCCACAGGTCCTGAGGTCTGAGGTGGGCTAAAGGATCTCCAGGTGGGGGTTTCCTCCGAGCCCCTGGGAGGACCAGCCCCAGTGCTCCCTGTGTGCTTTCTAGAGGCTGGGAGAATGGGGCCCCAGGGGACACATTCCTTTGCTGTGGGGAGAGACTGCCAGCCCTGAAGCCATGCGCAGGACCCCCGGGGGGCGTGGGAGTGGGGGTGACTGCAAACAGCTTAGTGAGGGGAGGACAGGCTGCCAGCAGCTGTGAGGGGCTCGAGCTCAGCCAAAACCCGTTCAGAGGGCTGCCAAGGGTTTCTTCTTTTCATTTCTCAGAGCTGTGGGGCCGGGGCAGTGTCATCCTCATGCTTCCTGTTACTTTATGAGGCTCCCATCAAAGCGCCAGCCGCAGGCCCTTTGATGTCCGGGGGAAGTCTGCCTCTGCCTTGGAGGGAAGCATCTTTGCTGAGGCTCAAGAGGGAAGTCAAGCCGAGATGGCCCCCAGGCCTCCCCGCCCCATGTGCTCCCCTGGCTCCGCTCCTCTGGGAACGCAGGCCCCTGGAAGGGGTGGCGGGATACACGCAGCCTGTTCAGGGTCCCTGGGATGGAGCTCAGAAGGGGACGCAGAGGGCCAGAGAGGGCAAGGGGCTGCCCCAGGCCTCAGCACACTGGTGACACGCTTTTCTCAGGCAGTGAGCACACGCTGGAGGGGGCAGTGGAGGGGATTTCTGCTGGGGTCAAAGGGAGCCTGGCAGCCTTTGGTTCTGGTCTCTCAGTTTCCCACCTCGCTTCCTAGAGCCCTTCTGGTCCTGACACCCTGCAGCTGAGGTAGGAGGTTCAGTGTGGGTGTCTATAGTCACCCTATCTAGGTTCAAAACCTGGGCTCTGTTCCTTCTAGTGTGTGACCTTGCTCAAGTTACTTAACATGTTTGAAGCTCAACTTTCTCCTCTGTAAAATAGGGTGATGATAATTCCCACCTCAGAGGGGCCTTGTGGGAGGAAATGGGAGGATTCCTGAAAGTACTTAGCACAGTGCCTGAAACAGAGACTCAAAAAGAAAAGCTCATATTATTGCTGTTGTTGGTGAAGCTGATAGAAGTGCAGGGGCCAAGGGGTTTCTTAGGAGGGGGACCGGTACAAGCAGCCTTGGTAGTGCAGCTCCCTTCCCCATCCATTCGTGCTCTGCAGGCAGGCTGAGGCCAGCACCACAATCCACGGAATTAGATCCTTCTCTGCTCCTCTCCCAACTCCCACCTAATTCCAAGGCTCTCTTCTGATGCTTAGCCAGAGGGTGTGGGGAACAAATAAAAAGAGGGTGCCAGGCATGGGGTGGGGGCACTGAGTGGGTCTGGGCCAGGAGGCCTGGGGGGCAGTGGAGGGGCATCTGGGAGGATGTGGCCCTGCAGTCCTGACTCCAGGAGGCAGCCCGAGTGCGAAAGGGGATTGGTTTCCTGGCAAAGCTGAAAAGGTTTGGATTTGACTTGGAAACACGTTGAGAAGTCCCTGGTGGCTGCCTCCTCAGAAACAGCCTCTCTGAAGTTGATCCCAGAGAAGGGGAGGCTATTTTGTATAAAGGAGCTCAGGGGACCTAGTGATGGAGGACAGGCTGAAATTGCGCCCCCGGAATTGCAACATATGCAGCAGTAAGCCTCTGCATTTCCAGAGGGCCTGGCCTGGGGGCTGGGGAATTCCTGTCGTCTTGCCTCTGCAGAGACAGAAGGGCCCTAGACCCAGGAAGGACGGACCCTGGCCCAAGGAGCTCACCTGTTGGGGTGGGAGGTGCCTTCCCAGGTAGCCCCAAGACTTGTCCCTTGGGCTCTCCCTGGCTTTCTCTCATCTGTGTTTAACCTGTGACTTTACGTATGTAACATTTTTATTTAAATTGACTCACTTTTAAAAACTTGAATACATTTCTTTAAAAAAGAACTTTATATTGCTACTGTAGATGGAGGACTTCTATCACTCATGATACAAAGATACATAAATACTATAAAAACAAAACTATGTTGTTAAATTCTACCTAGAGCCTGAGACTTGCTCTCTCTTTGATTAAAAAAAAGATTAGCAAGTGTGAGACAGGCTAGCACCCAACTAAGATTTTCTCTTTAATTAGAGCTGCTAGATAAAACACAAGATTCAAATTTAAATTTCAGATAAACAATGAACAATATTTTTAGTATAAGTATGTCCAAACTATTGTGTAGGCCACACTTAACTTATACTGAAAAATATTTATTTGTTGTTCATCTGAAATGTGAATTTAAGTGGGCATCCTGTGTTTTTATGTGCTAAATCTGGCAGACCTCTCCTTGGGAAATGACAGTTTCTAAAGGAATAACTTTCTCACTGCTTGGAGATTAGGTGTTTCCATGCAATGCCCTTGTGCTACCAAAACTAGTCTTGAGAAAGACTGCTCTGATTCAAGGTAGAAGTAGAGCAACGAAACACTCTGGTATGGGAATTTGGAGGTAGGGAAGAGCACTGCAGTTAGGGAAAGTTCTGGAAGGCTCTGCAGAGCAGAGGGAGGCTGGGGACTGAACCCTGTGGACCGGAGAGTACAGGCCAAGAGCACAGCAATCTTGGAGTTCTGAGCACCCCTTCCTGCTTCAGCCCCAGGGCCTGAGGCACAGACACACTCCTCAGGGCTAAAGCCTTGACCCTGCTCTCAACGGACAGAGGGGCTTGTGTTTGGGTAACTGTGGCTTATGAGCATGAGTGACTGTGTGTGTTTGCTCAAATCACACCCTCTCAGAAACAGAAGGGCTTTTGAGGGCATCTCTTCTAACACCTCCCCTAGCCCCTGCCCACCCCGTAAAGGAATCTGAAACTTGCTTGCATTTCTCCATTGATAGGATTCTCACTACCTTCCAAGGCATCTCTTCCCATCACTGGGCAGTGTTGACTGTGAAAAAGCCCTTCCTTAGAATGAACAGAAATCTGCCTCCTTATAGAGTCTCTGTAGATTCACATTGGCCCTTTCCCCCCTGGGACAGTCCTTCAAACACTTGTCAGTCATGATGATAGTCCCGTACAGGCTGAAAAGACCCAGTTCTTTGAACTGTACCTCTTACATCTTGGTTTCTGGCTTCCTCGTTTGCAGGGAAACAGGCGTCAGACCTGGGACAGGGGACACCGTGCCAGCTTCACACAGGGAGCAGAGCAGAGGTTGCCTGTGGGGAGCCCTGGCAGCCACGGTGAGGACAGAACCAGGACAGGGAGGGAAGTTCCTTTCTTGCAGATGCTCAGCTTGCAGGAATTGCAGGAAGAGCCCTGGAGACCTGGGCTCTGGTCCCAGCTCAGTCCCTAATGTGCTGTGTGGCTTCAGGCAAGTCCCCTCTCCTCTCTGGGCCTTACTCTGCTTTATGCTCTTTGAGCCACTTTGCCTATTCATCTAGGTGAAACCATCTGGGCCTGTTCTGATTGACTGTGCTGGGCTGTCTAGAGTTCTGTGATGAGAAGGGGTCTGAGGCAGTGTCAGGCTCACTGGGGAAACAGGCAGCGTATGGCCCAGGGGCTGCCTATGTGCTGGTCATGGCTCTGAGGGGGCTGCCAGCTCCAGCAGGGCATGGCCCTGGACTGACAAAGCAGAGTAGAATGAGGTGGTCAGAGAAGTCAGAAAAGAGGTGAAGCCGTCCCCACTGGGAGGAGGCAGGTACTCTGTGTGGCCGTGTCGGCCCTGTTTCTCTAGCCTGCAGACACTCACACGTGTGTTAGCTCATGCCGTGCCACCCAGACAGCTGGGGCACAGACGTGCTCTATGGGATCCTGGGAACAGGCCGAGATGATGGCTTGAGGGTGGTGTGGAAGGGGAGGCTGGCCGGGGGCAATGCAGATGGGGCTCCTTCACCGGGGGAAGGTCTTTAGGAAACAGAAACGTGGGTCAGAGCTGAACTTGGCTGATACACAAAGGGTGCTTTCTCCCTCTTCCTGCCCTTCAGGGCTGGGAGGCTGGCAGGGGGGAAAGCCAGACTCAGAATATCTCAGGGGGTTCAGACTGACTCTCCAAGTGGGGCAGAATCTCTAAAGATCAGTAAGCCTCAGACAGGCCTCCTCACACATGGCATCTTACTTTTGAAGACAGTCACAGAAGGGTGTCCTATCACCTCCCCAGCTCTATCTTTTTGTCCCTGTTTCTGCTGTTATCTCACTGAGAGTCAAGTTCCTTCCCATCTCTCCGGCCTCAGGTTCCCCAGCTCTTTGAAGAAGGGCTTGGATAGATGGTCTTTAAAAGCCCTTCCAGGTCTCACATTTCCAGACTCCAAGTTTTCCATAATAATGACAACATATAACACACAAAAAGAACAATATACATTTATATAGTTATATGACATTGTATGACATACAATCACATAATCATTATATAATTCTTATGATAACACATTATGAAAGAGTAATAATAAAGCTCTTACAGTTTATAGAGTCCCTTCCTATTTCCCACCTGACTTATCTTTCAATAATCTGAAGAGGGTCAGCCTAGAGATGCCATGATGAGCACTAGCCCTCCAATGTTTTTCAGATGTCAAAACTGAGGCTCAGGGAGGGGAAGGGCCTTCCAAGTTCACACAGTGAGGTGGTGGCTGAACCCAGGCTCCCAAGGCCATGTCCAGACTGCTGTCCACTACATAGTGGTTTGAACGCCCCCAGAGCATGGGGGGTGAGGGGGATGGCTCAGAGTGGGCACAGTTGCTTCACTTGCCTGTTTTCCATATAGCTTTCTATATAGGAAGTATTTTGAGGAAAAAATATTTGTGCCAAAAAACCCCTGAAAGCCTTGTGCTCTTCCAGGACTTGGCAGGTGGGAGCTGGGGCCCCCCTTCTCAGCTGCACAAGCTGCAGATTGGGAGGCTTTACCTGAGGTTTTGGCAAGAGTTTCATGTGTTTAATGGGAATGAAGGAGGTGTGCATGTTTTTATCAGACATTTAACATGGGGTAGCGTTTGGGTAGAAGTTGAACATTTTCACAGTCCACAGAACCCCTAAGTATAATGGCAGTGTCACAAGGTGTAAATGATGGAAGGATCTTTAGAAGCCTCTGGTCCATCTGTAGAACCCTTTGGGTCAAATCTCCCTCCCTGCCCTTTACTTAAGGGAAACGGAGGCTCCGAGAGAGGAAGGAATTTGGCCCAGGTCACACAGAGTCAGAGACAGGACTAGAACTTGGGCTTGGATAGATGGTCCAACCTTCTCCAACGGGTTTGGCACAGGACACTCTCTGGAGAGGCAGCAAGGCAGGGGACCAGGGGAGGGTGAAGAGAGAAAGACTAGGGATCTGGGGACGGTCAGACGGGAGGTGTGCGGCGTCCGGCTGCCTGCTGGTGAGAGCCCCACAGTGCCTTCCGAAGGGATGTTCCATCCAATGTGATTTCTCCCGCTACAGACACTGTTTTCTTCCTGCTGCAGACTAGGCTGGACTTTGCGATAAGGCGCCTAGACATGCTCACACTAAGGCAGCCAAAACATGAGGCAGAAGGAAAAAAATTCCCTTCTTAATCTCCCCCCACCCCGGCCCACTCCCCCCTCGTTTCCTCTCATTCTCTCCGAGTTCTCATGCCCCTTCCTTCCCCAGCCTAAGGCTGGCTGGCCTCTTCCTGCCTTCCAGTAAGTCAGCCTGGAGGAGCCAGGGAGGTATGTGGCCCCAGGAGGTCAAAAGGGAGAAATGTGGAGGGGCCTCCCCTGGGACTAGGGGCCTGGGCCACGGGCTTTCCCCCCAGGGCTCAGGCATGGGACAGAGTGGGGCACATGTTGTCTGTGGGCTTCTGCCTAGAGCCTTCTCCCCCATCCCCATGCCTGGAAATGGAATGCAGAACTCTCTCTGGTTTTGGGGGTTTAAACTGGAGGGGATTAGAGCTTCCCCATCCACAGATTCCCTACTCCTTGACCCCCACTCCTGACGTCCTAGTCCGAAGCCTGATGGGAATCTCTGGGGAAGAGACTACTCTGCCTAGTTCAACCTAAAAACCCCCAGACCTAAGAGGTCGGGCCAGACGGGAGATCCGGGACCCACTGATCTCTGTTGGGGCAATCCCTTTGCTCTCTAGGCTCTCCAGGCCTCAGTTTCCCCATCTACCCACTAAGGAAGGTTGGGTTCAGATGTCCTGGCCCTGAAATTCTATTTCTGGCTTTTTCTGAAGATGATGTTCTATCCTAGGCCTCCTGGGTGCTTGGCAAGTTGGCCGAATGGCCCCCATGTATCAGCCCCCCACCCCTGCTCTGCTCGGGAAGTCTACCCCGCCCCCCACATCTGGATGGAATTTACCCCCCAAAGCAACTCAATTACCAGTGATCTGATCAGGGCGGCTCATGTGTCAGAGGGGGCCCCGGTGAGGGTCGCTCTGGCAGAGATGAGAGTTTCTGGGCCCGTAGTCCTCCCCTCTCGCAGGCCAGGAGGCCTTCCTGAGCCCCAGGAAGCAGCTTAGTGATCAGCGACCTGCTGAGCAGGCCGGAGGGGACTGTGAAGGGGCTGCCACGTCCAACTCTGTCTCAGGGCCCCCATTCACTCAAGCCCCGAATCAGCACATAGAGCCTGGAGGGTGAAGGAAGATGGTGTATGAATTTTACACCAATTGGCATGGCCACATGCCCAGCCAAGGAGCCTGTTAGGGTAGCAAACCCTCATGGCTTCTCTTCACAATCTGACCCCTTGAGGGGAGCCTGAATGGTAAATGATGCTGCTTACTTGTGAGGCAGCGAAGCGAAGGTTTGGGAGCTGAGGGCTGTAATGGTATGCCCTCCTCAGGAAATCAAGATACCATCCCTGCTGTCTTCCCGTGGCTTCCACTAAGTTGCAAGTGGGGGGCAGTGGGCTTTGGGCTTTCCTGTTTCTTCATATCTGCATTTGCTACCCCTTATTCTGAGCTCTTTGCTCCAGAACTTTTGCCCTAGATACGAAGCCTCCCTAAGCCTCATGCAGGGCCCCTGGGCCCAGGAGTTCTGGGCTACAGTGTGTTGTTCCCATTAGTATAGTGACCTCCTGGAGTGGAGTTGTCAGAGGAGAGGTGGAGCAGCCCAGGCTGGAAACAGAGTGAGTCAAAACCGTCACGTTCGCCAGCAGCAGGACGATGCCCGGGAGTGCCCGCTTGCCTCGAACTGATGTGCTGTGGGTCATGGGCTCCGTGAAGACTAGGCAGAGCTTGCCAGCCTGGGAAGGCAGTGCTGGGTGCTGTGGTGCACACACACACACACACTCACACCGCCTCCCTGCATCGGAGAATCTTAGCAGGACCACTCTAGTGTTCAGTCCAGCAAATAGTCACTAAGGTCATTAGGAACAAAGCAATGCTGGGGAGAGAATGAAAATTCTGAGGTCAGATTTCACTCCTCCAGGAGCTCACACTGTCAGTGCAGATAGAAAACCAAAAAGCCCGTCAAGAGTGCGGGCAGAGCCAGGCAGGCCGTGCTTGAATACTGGCTCTGCTGATACGGGCTGGGCTTCAGGAAAATGATTCAGCCTCCCTACCAGCCTCATTCAGTTGTCAGGTCGTCAAGAACAGATCAGGCAATGCATGTGAAAGTGCCTGACACAGAGTAAGTGCTTCACCAATGGCTGTTTTCTTATTATCTTATGAAAGAATTCGCAACAAGACAGCAACCTCTCATTTACCTGGAAATCTTCCTACTTTCCAGAGCACAGACAAGAACTCATATGAAGCCCCTTTCTGGAAATGCCTCTGAGCTGTCACCAAAAAAGACTGTCAAGTGTGTGCACTGAAGTCTAGGGACCTTCTTCATCAGTAAACTGATGATAAAGATGGGCAGGTGAGGGTGGGGACAGCTCAGATCACTTGGGAGCAGGAAGGCTTCCTGGAGGCCTGATGACGTCAGGCTGACATGCATTGTGGGTCTGGGTTGGGAATGCTGGGGAAGGCTTAGGTGGGACCAGGGTCCTAGGGGTCTTGAATGTCCTTCTAACTCACTGGCTGCTCTGGGACCAAGGGGAGCTGCTGTGGGGTCCCTGTGGGGGTGATGAGATGCCCAGGCTTCTTCAGGAAGCTGACTCTGGGCACAGATGCACGTTACAGCAAGGGGCATCCACTGGCAAGGAGGCTAGTCAGGGCCTGTTGGAACCCAGACAGGATTTAATGCCAGAATCCATCCACAAGGTGAAATTCCAGATGCAGAAATCACAATGTACTTGGCGAAGCCCCCTCACATCATTTATGTCTTCATAACTCAGTGAAACACTAATCTCCACTTCACAGAGGAGAAAAATTGTGTCCTTAGAGAAGGGACCTCACACAGCTATTAGTGGCAGGGCAAGATCAAGAACCCAGGTCTCCAGCTCTTGCATCAATTCCCCTTTTTCATGGAGGGTTGGGATATTCTGCATGCTTACTCTTATTAAATGTAAAGACATTCAATAATAACATAGCACTGGGCTGTCCTGAGGACACGGTGATGAGTGAGCCCTAGAGGGTTACCAGCACGGACTCTGGAGTCAGGAAGTCCTGGCTGGAGGCCCTGACCCATCATTTTCCATCAGTGTGGCCTGGGGAAGCATCTGAATGTCTCTGAGCCTCAGTTTCTCCCAAATGGGGAGATGTCTCCCCAGAGGGAGGCTCTTTCTCTTCCATGATCCTGGGAGTGTGGAACTTATCTCATGGTAACTATGACTGCCCCTGTGCCTGGCACAGGGCTTGATGTATGGTAGAAGCTCAGTGAATATCATCATAATAAATTGTTCACATTTATTATGGGCACTTACTATGTGTCAAGCATTGTGTTAATTACTCAACCTAATGGATGGTTAGACAATTGGTGAGAAGGGACTGAACTCAAACAGGAGTGGGAAGCTGAGGCCACTGCTTGGGGGTGAGCACACATCAGTGGAGAGGATGGCATACCAGCACACCCAGAAGAAGGGTCCCCTGCTGGGGGGAGCTGGGGAATAACTTGCCAGCAAAGCGTGCCTGCAGGCACTGGGGTCACCGTTCTGTTCCACTCTACGATCCTGTTGCTGCAACTTTGGGTGAGGCCCACCCTCTCTAAGACTGTTTTCCTCCAGAGGACAGATTGAGAGCACAAGGGACTAGGAGCTGAGCTGTCTGGGAGGGAGTTTCTCTCACCTGAGCCTCCAGGCCTGTTGGGATCTGCCAGCCTGAAGGGGACTTCCTGGGGCCGGCCCAGTTCCCAGCCCTGCTGACATCGTCCCTGGATGGGTGCCCAGGATTGCAGCGCAGTGGGGGGGGGCGGTGGGAAGAGGGGGCGGGGCAGGGTGCCCAGAGCAGCACTCTGGTGGGAAAGGCAGGCAGGCACTCTCCCAGCCCACGACTTGGCCCTCCCTCTGGGAACCTGGGGTCTCCCCACCCCCAACCCGAGGTGGGGAAGTGGGGGAGATAACTCCTGTTGAAAGAGGAAGGCACTGCCCCTTGGCTCAGGATCCTGATTTGCTGTGTGACCTCAGGCAAGTCTCTGCCCCTTTCTGGGCCTTGATGGTATCTCTGAAATAAGGAAGGCAAAGATTGCCAAGCTTTTTTGGAACTTGGAGGCACTGGGATCCTGCTGGGAGTTGGGAGTCCTGGGAAAGAGAATCAGGACAGGAGCTGGAGCCCAGGAGGTTGCTTTTACTGCTGTAGAGTGGGAGATGGGGGGGATGAAGCGGGGGTGGGGGCAGAAAAGGAGCTCAAGGCCTCCAGGCGGTTCCAAGAGAGCGCAAGGCAAGCCTCAGGTTTTAGAAATATATTTATTTTTAAGTGTCTGGTGTCACTGGGAGCTTTCTCCTTGGGTTTTGAAATGCTCCAGAAGTCAGCTCTCTGTATGCATGTTTGCTGAGTAGAATATGGGCTGTATTTATTCATCCTTTAGCTGGAGCCCTTAAAAATATAGATGGCTAATGTCTTCAGCATGTATGAAATATCCCATATGCTCGGAAACAAAAGGGGCTCTGTTATTAAAGTTTCATTTCCACACGCCCCTTCCCCTCCCTCCCGCCCCCCTGACACCCTGCCCTCCTCCCATCCCGCCCAGCCTGCTCCAGTCAGAAGGAGAGTGGGGAGGCAGGCGGGCAGCCGTCAGGGTCCGGAGGCGAGGGCACAGCCAGTCCCTGCATGAGTGGGTGCGGATTCTGGCTCCAGGTGAGAGGGGGACCTCGGTAGAGGAGAGGACCAGGGTCTTCCAAAGGAGAGAGGGGCTTTTGGGGTCCCCAGGATGCCAGCGGGGGAGTGGGGGGTGAGGTGCCCCTTCCTAAGGACGCCTGCGGAACCGGGGCCCTGGCAGGGCCTGGCTGTCTGGGAAGGAAATGCCCGCTCTACTGCTAACTGAAAGCACATGTGTCTCTTAGGCAGCGGGACAGAGATGCCGCCAAGCCTGGGGCTTGGGACTTGGGGGAGGAAAGGTACAGGCTGGCCCCACTGTGTGCCCTGCGGTGGGGAGGATTGGTGTCACCCCCACTGTGTGCCCTGTGGTGGGAAGGATCGGGGTCACTCGCATCTGTACAAGTGGGAGTGTGCCAAGGAGTGAGTGCAGGTCTGAGCTGTGTGTGTGTGCATGCTGCATGGATGAGTGTGTGTGTGGTGGGGGATAAGTGTGCCGGCAGGTCAGTGGAGTGTCCACCCTCTTGGCCTCCAGGGCCTAAGCCCCGGACCAGCTGCAGTCCACCACCCACAGCCGGGGGGCCTGCTGGCCGCCTCCTGGAAGGGCCCTCTGGGGCGAGGAGACCCCCCAGCTGAGCTGATGGCAGTCCTTCTGTGCTGGGACTCCCAGCGGGCCCCACCCTCCTTCTTTCCTCTCCGTCCAACCTGCACAGCCTCTCCCTGTTTCCCAGAGAGAAAGGCTGAGGCACAGAGCGAGGGGCCCTAACAGTCTCTTCCCCCACGTTTGTTTGCATCTTTTTCAGGGTGCTCACCTCCAGAAGCATGGCGTCTTCACTGTAGCCCTGGAAGGTGAGAAAACCAAGCCCAAGACTGGGGGCAGCTTTTCCACAGTATCAGGGAGACAGTGGTAGGGACTACCCAGATACTGGAGGGGTCCGAGGACATAGGCTGGGCCTGTACAAGATGCTGTGGCAAATGGGGGCTCTTGGGGGCCCGGGCAACCTGAGTCTTGGGTCTTCTCTTCCTAAGGAGAAAGACTTGCAGGGAGCCAGACTCTGGGTTCCGGGGGTGCCCGCCACCGCCTTGCTATGAATGTTGGACAGGTCTCTTCTCTTCTCCAGGCCTCAGTTTCCCAACCCTACATTGACAAGGCTGGGCAAATACAGGATTTCCCAGTTTGGTGTATGCTGCTCTGGCCACATAGCCAGAGATGGTGCCACATGAACGGCCAGTTTTCATTTTAACAAGGATTGCATGTTATTTTCATCTACATTAGGGGAAAATACATAAAAGCAAATCAAACCAGCGAGTGTATTTAGTGAAGTACCCAAATGAATGAAGACTGAGGACCGCTAGATCTCTAGGGTCCTGTGCATTTTGGCAACAGGCTTTCTTCATGCTTGTCCCATTTTAAATGCTCATAAGAGTGTTAGTTCTGGCTGTCTAGCACCCAGAGATGTGTCCTGCTGTGTAGACCATCTTTTGGTACCCACAAATTAGCAATTAGCAATCCTAAAATTCCATGATAAGAATTAAAAGCCCAGTTTTCACACTGTGTGTGTGTGTGAGCATGCGTGTGCTGTGTGGGAAGGGGCTGGGCATGGAATGGGCAGAGCTGGAAAAAAGATCACAGCCCATTCCAAGGTTGGGGCTGGTGCCCAAGGTCAAAGGCAGGGACTTGGGAAAGAGATTGTTCTTTGACTGACATTTTCAAGCACTTTGTTAAGCTTCAGCCTTGCTTTGAATCACCACATTGGGTGAGCAGGCAGGGTCCACCCTGGCTTCAGCCTTTCCTGCCATTCAGCCCTGGCTCCCCAGCCACTGGCTGTTTTCAGTGTCAATGAGGTGAGTGGGGGTGAGGGGAGTCCCTCGGCAGAACCCTCTGTCACTTCTCCAGGCTGGACTGGGTAGAGCTGGTGTCACTGAGGTGTCCCCTCCTGCCCCCTCCTTACTGAATGGCTTGCTGTTGCTGTTATTGTTACTCGTGGCGATGATGGTTTATCCATGATTGTCACTGGTGACTTGTTTCATCCCTGACTATCCAGGCCAGTGCGACCCTGTCCTGTCCTGCTGCAGAAGGTGCAGCTTCCCCGACTGTCCTTTCTTTCTTGTCCTGCTACAAGCAGAGGGCACCACACTTCGGCTCACGTATGAGGACTGTAGCCATGGGTGGGGGTGAATTCATGACCCCTTACTGGGGAGGCAGCAGGTGCCAAGGAGGGAGCTCAGGGCAAGCTTCTTGCCCTCTTGGGGCCTCAGTGACCCACCAACCCCAGGAGGCATTGTGCTTAGTGAGGCCAAAGTAATTCTCCAGCTCTGTCCTAGGAATGGAGCAACACCCACCTGCTTCTAGGGGTTTCTTGTTCCTCTTGAAGGGTACCTTCTCAGTGGGGGCAGAACCGCGTGGGTTTGCTGTGGGGCTCCGGAGAGCAGGGATATCCTACACGGATCATCCACACTCCTGAGTCCAGGTTCCCTTGGTGCCTGAACCAGCTGCATCAACTCCTGGGGAAGCAGCTGGCCAGGATCAAGGGCACAGCCCCTGCTGGCAGAACTTTCCGTATTCTAACTGCTCTTCAGTGGCCTTGTGGGTCCTGCAGAACTACTGGCAGCCACCCCCACGGCCAAGGGCAGGAAGAGCCGTGCTTTAGGGTGCACTGCACAGCCCTCTGGGCGTCACTGTAGAGAGACCTGCCTGAGCAGGGAGTGGGGGGTGGCCCCTCTTAGTGGAGAGCTGCCTCTTCCTAAATGATCATTCTCATTTGGAAAATGAGACTGCTCATATGACCATGGCCCAATTAAATACGTCACTCCTGCTGGGCTAAGCAGTGGGTTCAGATGGAGGGAGAGGATTCCAGTTAAACTGAGCTCACCGACCCACAGTGACACCTTGGGCTTAGATTTTACCTTGGTTTCTTTTCCCTGGGTTTGCTGGAGGCAGAGTGTGGGGCGGGGACAAAGCAGTTTACCTATAGAGCCACACCCAGGTCAGTTTGTGACATTATTGACTTCAGGCAAAGGCAAACTGAAGTTTGCTATTGGGTTAGAGGAAAAGAAAAGGAAGAAAAGAGGTCAGGTGGACCTTCACTCTGCTCCTGCTCTGGCTTTGGGACCTTGCCAGGCTGCAGCAGCTCCCTCAACTCTACTTTCCTAATCTGTAAAAGGGGTTGTTGTGAAGATTCATGAGAGATTGGTACAGAAGTCCCGGCACACGTTGCATCTGGCACCTGGTAAATAGTAGCTCAAAGGTGCCAGGCCTGTCAATCACTTGCTGACTTAAGGAGAGAGTGTCACCGCCACTTTACCCTGGGGGGACAGGACACTGAGTGACGTGCCCTAGGGAAGAACCCCAGCTCCTCCCCAGGCCTGAGTTCCAGGACCAGCCCTGGCCCCACTGGCTCTGTAACTTGAAGAGCAGGTTGCTTACCTGCTCTAAGCCTCAGTTTCTTCCCCTGTAAAACTGGGACTGGGAGAAGACCTACCTCATAGAGCATTTGTGGAAGACACATGAGCCAGGCTAAAGCTCCTGGCACGTGCTAGGAGCTCAACAAACATTACACTAGCTGAATGGGGACCTGTAGGCCTGAGGCTGACCCCAGGGACGCTTGCCCCTCAAAATGCTCCCCTAACATAGTCCCTCTACTCCCCAGTCGAGTCCAAGCCTTTGTAGGTAGTAAGGCCAGGCAGCCAGAGAGGCCCCCAGGGGAGCTTCTCCCCATAAACTGCCTTCAGATCGTGCCATAAGCACTAGCAAAAACACCTGGAGTAATGCTGTGCCCCAGTCCCTGGGTCAGGTGGGTGGGCATAGTGGGATGGTCTCCTACCCGAGGGAGCGGGAACCAGGAAACAGGCTCAGAGAGGGAAGGGGCCTCTGTGGCCCTGGCAGTGAGGCTGGGACCAAAGGGGTGGAGGCCAGAGGGTGCGAAACCCTGTGGAGAGAGGGAAGGGAAGGGCCCTGTACCTACCCTGCCAGGGCCTCCCTCCCAGCTGTGCTCACTGGAAGCAGGAACCAGTTAAAGGGGAACCGGAAAGGAGAGAAAGAAAGCAAACAGTCAGAGAAAAGCCTGGAGCTCGAAATGCAGGGATTGTTTGGTTTGGCTGAGCCACCTCCTGGGCTGGGCCACTCCCAGCAGCTCTGAATTCAGACTCTAGCAGCCCTTGCCCCAAGCATGTGTGCACACATGCACACATATGCACACACACACACAGGCACAGGCACAAACCTGCTCACATACACACATAGATACACACATTCACATAGTCACACACAGACCACCTGCACACACACACACACACACACATATGTATACATACAAGACACTCACAGGCACACAGCACAGAAGCTCCAAGCTGGAGGGCAGGTGCTGAGATGGAGGGTGTCCGGAGCTCCTTGTAACAGCTCAGCGCTCTGTTCTGGCTCCGGGCACACACCAGCTCACCTCTTGCTGCAATCGCAGTCACACCTCCCAGGCCCTTACAGTTGAGCTCTAAGCCCTTTACTTACATGAACTTGTTTAATCCTCACCACAACCTTAAGGGGCGGGCGCCCATAACTAGCCCTGATTTGCAGATGGGAAGAGGCTCAGGGAGATGAAATAACTCACCCAGGGGTATTCAGTTGGTCCAAAGCCGCTGCAAAGCAGGCTCCCGTGCACGGAGTCTGCTGGCTGACCACTGCCCCACACTGTCTCTGAGGGACCCCACGCGTTCACCCCCACTGTCCATGCAGTGAGATGCAGCAACGTGATCTTGCCCTTTTCTCAGGTCCAGGGAAGGGAAGTGAACTGCCTGCGTCCCAGAGAATGGGAGGAGCAGGGCAGGAGGTCTCAGTGGTTGCTGAACCCAGGCTTCAGTGGGGAGGAGGGGCCAGGGGTCGGGGAGGGCAACCCACAGCCTCTGTGCAGTTAGGCTCAGTGGCCTCCAAGCTCCGCCTGCAGCAGCTTCTGCCATAGCTCTGAGACTGCACCTCTATCCCTAGACCCCGTGTGTTGAGTATCTCACACCCCCACCTTGTTCATCCAATCAGCCATTGACTCAACAAGTGTGTCCTGAGTTTCCTTAATAATAGCTTTGGATAACTGTTGACAAAACATGTTTCCCTTCAGATATTTTTTCCACCCTGTGTATGTGGGTGGGGGAGGTGATGGTGTTATTATTTTCTTTTATCTTGTCTCTACCACTCACTCAGAGTCCTTTCCAGTAAAGGGCCAAACTAACTAAAATATGTATCCGAATCCTCCACTGGGCTCAGAATGCCAACTGCACCAGTACAGGATGTGGGAGATGTGGCACAAAAGTAGCAATTGGATAGTGAAGTCTTTGTGAGCCATAAGGGCAATACAATCCAGCAGAAATATAGCTGTTGAAAGAAAGGGGGGAAAAACTAATCTGATGGTGGGCTGCATTAATAAAGATTGAATGCCTACCGAGGGAGGTGATCATCTTGCCATAGTCTGTGCTGGTGTGGTTTTCCTGGAATGTTGTGGACAGGTCACTTCTGAGAATCTGACAAACTGGGCTGACAGTGTAGGAGGGCAAAGAGGACAGGAAGGGGTCAGGAAACTCCTGCATTGAATAGTAGAAGGGACTGAGGGTTACCTTGAGGGAGGGAGTAGAAAGAAGGCTGAACTTACTCTGAACATATTCAGATGAGGGGATTAAGACCCGTGTGGTTGGTAGGGGGAGCTACCAGGAGGGAGATTTCACCTCTGTAGACAAGGGATACTGAAGATGGAATGAAGGAGCTACGGCTGGGGAAAGCGCAACTAAGACGTACAAGCCAAGGTTGGGAGCCCTGAGTGAAAGGGAATCTCAGAATTGGATGGGGCTTTAGTTTCCTCCCAGTCCCAGCATTTGGCCACCCTGAGCCAGCATCTCCTGACTTGGCTCCCCCCACAGTGGTGCTGAAGATGATGGGTCCCCAGAGAGGCCTGGGCATGTTTCTCTGGCCTGGGTCTCTGTATGGCCTCAATTCCCACCCCCACCCCACTGCCCATTAGGACCAGGACACAGTCTCAGACAGGGGAGATCTGCAGACTGATCAGAGTCAGAGGAGCCCTTGGTGAGGACCTTGCCTACCTCCTTCACTTCATGAAGGGATAAACAGAGGCAATTTTGGAGAAAGGGCTTTCCTGAAGTCAATAGATCATAGAAGGTAGCAGGTCATAATTCTAGCTTAGGCTTCTGCCTTCCCTGCCTGCCAGGTCATTAATGGACTATAGTCTGATTCCCCCAATCAGAGAAAGTCTCCAGACAGAATTAGTCCTACTCTTCTACACCTCATCATGTCTCTCGCTTGAGATGTGGTCGACATGTATTTACTGAGCACCTACGAGGTGCCAGGCTTTGCACTAGGTCCTGGGGATGCAGTAGCTGTTGCTCTGGAGAAGGGGGTGAACCTCCTTCCACTGTCACCTACAGGGTTCTGAAATCACCTAGTTTATTTATTTGTCTACTATCCCATTCTCTGTCTTCCCTGTCTCACCATGCCCTATTTACAGCATTTTCCAGGAGAGTGGCTTGTTTTCTCTGTGCTCCCACTTCCCAGAGCCGTCCTGGCTCACAGTGTGTGTTCAAAAGCTGCTTGCTGAGTGAATGAAAGGTGAACAGAACTGACACGATGGAAATGGACTAATGAGCAACACTTCCTGAGCTTGTCTGTGTGCTTGGTGCTGACTGTGTCTCCCAATCATCCCATCTCATCCTCACACCAATGCCTAGGAGTCAGTGCTATCAATGGCCCAGTTTTGCAGGTGGACAACTTGAGGCCCAGACAGGTCAAGCAGCTCCTCCTGGCCCTTGTCACCTCCCACCTTGTATTATAGATACTTAACACCATCTCATGCCCTTCTGCCCACCCTAGACTCCTTGAAGGCAGGAGGCACGCCTGCTTGCACTTTGTTCTCTCCCCTTCATCTCTCCTGTATGACACTGGCCCCCTGTGGCACCTTTAAGTGTTTATCATATTTAGTTGGGTTGAATGAAAATTTGGGGAAGGAAAGAAGGATATGGTGGGGAAGAGAGGATTAGTGGAGAACACCAAGAAGGGACAGACAGCAGCATAACATTGTGTCAATGCCAGGAGCCAAGCCATCTTCAAAAACCATTTCATCCAATGCCTCCCCCACCCATTCAATTTTTGGACTCCCTCTAAAGCAGCCTGCCAATGAGTTTCTGAGGCTGTGCTTGTTCACCACCAGCAACAGGGAGCTGAGCACCTACTGAGGCATGAGATAATCCAAGGAAATCACTGAGCCTGCTGCTAAGCGCCCCGATAGCTGATCTTTACGGAATGCTTTCTCTGTGCTGAGCACGCTAAATCCACACCAAAGCCATGAGAGGGAGGGACTATAATTATCCTAGTTTGACAGATCAGGAAACTGAGGCCCAGAGTTGTATAACTTGCCCAAGGTTGGTAGCTGGCAAATGACAAACACAGAATGCAATTTGGTGCCCTGAGTGTGGCACCAAGGAGCATACCCTCTGACCTCTATGCCAGTGCTGGCCATGAAAATCAATGTGAGCACATATGTAATTTAAATTTTCTAGTAGCCACACAAAAATGTTTTTTAAAAGGTGGAAAAAAGAAACTTGTGATATTTATTTTAATAATATATTTATTTAAGTCCCAATAGCATCATTTAAAAAAATTTTTTTAAATTTTGGTATCATTAATCTACAATTACATGAAGGTCATTATGTTTACTAGGCTCCCCCCTTCACCAAGTCCCCCCCACATACCCCTTCACAGTCACTGTCCATCAACGTAGTAAGATGCTGTAAAATCACTACTTGTCTTCTCTGTGTTGCACAGCCCTCCCCGTGCCCTCCCCCCAACTATACATCCTGATCGTAATGCCCCCTTTCTTTTTTCCTGCCCTTATCCCTCCCTTCCCACCCATCGTCCCCAGTCCCTTTCCCTTTGGTAACTGTGAGTCCATTCTTGGGTTCTGTGATTCTGCTGCTGTTTTGTTCCTTCAGTTTTCCTTTGTTCTTATACTCCACATATGAGTGAAATCATTTGGTACTTGTCTTTCTCTGCCTGGCTTATTTCGCTGAGCAAAATACCCTCTAGCTCCATCCATGTTGTTGCAAATGGTAGGATCTGTTTTTTCCTTATAGCTGAGTAATATTCCATTGCTTATATGTGCCACATCTTCTTTATCCATTGATCTACTGATGGACATTTAAGTTGCTTCCATATCTTGGCTATTGTAAATAGTGCAGCAATAAACATAGGGGTGCATCTGTCTTTTTCAAACTGGAGTGCTGCATTCTTGGGGTAAATTCCTAGAAGTGGAATTCCTGGGCCAAATGGTATTTCTATTTTGAGCATTCTGAGGAACCTCCATACTGCTTTCCACAGTGGTTGAACTAATTTATATTCCCACCAGCAGTGTAGGAGGGTTCCCCTTTCTCCACAACCTTGCCAACATTTGTTGTTGTTTGTCTTTTGGATGGTAGCCATCCTTACTGGTGTGAGGTGATATCTCATTGTGGTTTTAATTTGCATTTCTCTGATGACAAGCGATGTAGAGCATCTTTTCATGTGCCTGTTGGCCATCTGAATTTCTTCTTTAGAGAACTGTCTATTCAGCTCCTCTGCCCATTTTTTAATTGGATTATCTGCTTTTTGTTTATTGAGGTGTTTGTTTGTGAGGTATTTTGGATGTCAACCCTTTATTGGATCTGTCATTTATGAATATATTCTCCCATACTGTAGGATACCCTTTTGTTCTATTCATGGTGTCCTTTGCTGTACAGAAGCTTTTCAGCTTGATATAGTCCCACTTGTTCATTTTTGCTTTTGTTTCCCTTGCCCGGGGAGATATGTTCAAGAAGAGGTCACTCATGTTTATGTCTAAGAGATTTTTGCCTATGTTTTTTTCTAAGAGGTTTATGGTTTCATGACTTATGTTCAAGTCTTTGATCCATTTTGAATTTACTTTTGTGTATGGGGTTAGACAGTGATCCAGTTTCATTCTCTTACATGTAGCTGTCCAGTTTTGCCAGCACCAACTGTTGAAGAGACTGTCATTTCCCCATTGTATGTCCATGGCCCCTTTATTGAATATTAGTTGACCATATACGTTTGGGTTAATGTTTGAAGTCTCTATTCTGTTCCACTGGTCTGTGGCTCTGTTCTTGTGCCAGTACCAAATTGTCTTGATTACTGTGTCTTTGTAGTAGAGCTTGAAGTTGGGGAGTGAGATCCCCCCCAAGTTTATTCTTCCTTCTCAGGATTGCTTTAGCTATTCGGGGTCTTTGGTGTTTCCATATGAGTTTTTGAACTATTTGTTCCAGTTCATTGAAGAATGCTGTTGGTAATTTGATAGGGATTGCATCTAATCTGTATATTGCTTTGGGCAGGATGGCCATTTTGACTATATTAATTCTTCCTAGCCAGTAGCATGGGATGAGTTTCCATTTGTTAGTGTCCTCTTTAATTTCTCTTAAGAATGTCTTATAGTTTTCAGGGTATAGGTCTTTCACTTCCTTGGTTAGGTTTATTCCTAGGTATTTTATTCTTTTTGATGCTATTATGAACCGAATTGTCTTTCTGATTTCTCTTTCTATTAATTCATTGTTAGTGTATAGGAAAGCTACAGATTTCTGTGTGTTAATTTTGTATCCTGCAACTTTGCTGAATTCTGATATTAGTTCTAGTAGTTTTGGAGTGGAGTCTTTAGGGTTTTTTATGTACAATATCATGTCATCTGCAAATAGTGACAGTTTAACTTCTTCTTTACCAATCTGGATTCCTTGTATTTCTTTGTTTTGTCTGATTGCCGTGGCTAGGACCTCCAGTACTATGTTGAATAACAGTGGGGAGAGTGGGCATCCCTGTCTTGTTCCCGATCTCAGAGGAAAAGCTTTATGCCTCTCGCTGTTCAGTATGATATTAGCTGTGGGTTTATCAAAAATGGCCTTTATTATGTTGAGGTACTTGCCCTCTATGCCCCCAATAGCATCATTTTAACATGTAATAATTTAAAGAAAGTTGAGAAGTTTTACATTCTTCTTTGGGCACTAAGTCTTTGAAATCTGGTGTGTATTCTTTATTTACAGCACACCTCAATTTGAACTTGCCACTTTTCAAGTGCTCAGTAGTGCATGTGGCTAGTGGCTACTATATTGAATAGAGCAATTCTATACTAGACTACCTGTGAAGGTACTTAGGTGGTATATCTGATTACATAGGAAGAATCCAATAAATATCAACCACTACTGTAATTGTTTTTATCACTGATTATTGTTGGTAATGGTGCAGGGAGAGAATGGGCTGAGGCTTGAAGCTCTTGGCATAAGCACTGATGTCTCTATTCTTAATCTGAGTCCTCTAAGCCAGCAGTTTGGTCTCTCTGGCTAAACTGAGCTCCATGGATCCTTGGCCTATGGGTAAGGGAGAGTCAACCTGACTCTCTTTAGGGGCCTGGCAGAGGCCTCTCCACCTCCCCAGCCAGCCAGCTGAATACCATGCAGTGAGGCCTCCTTGGGGTATATATGCCTGTGGCCCACCTGCTCTGGAGAGTGTAGGGGTTTCCAGGAGCACATCTGGAAGGGAGAAGGCAATGGTCCCTTCTGTGGTCCTTGGAAGCAGCACTCCTGCACACTTCAGGCAGCTCAGAGCTTCCAACAGAACAAACAAATAAATCCTACCACTCTTTTAACATGAATTGTTTTCATGAAACCCCATGAGTTAAATGGAGGGGTCTGTACTGCCTCCTCTCCCTCCATGGTTCCTGGACAGCTGCTGAGTGCTAGCAAAGAACCAAAACCTGTTCTGCACATTGGAACTGCTGGAAAATTTCAAAATATACTGGTGTCCAGGTCTTACCTCCAGACAGTGTGATTGAATGGGTCTGGGGTGTGGCCAGGGCTTTGAAACATGTAAAAGATCCTCGGTAAAATGGAGACAGGTTTGGCAATTGCTGGGCTAACCCTTGGGGGTGCAAGCTCATTTAGCCCTTATAGTAGCTATGGTGTAGGTGTGGTTATGGTTCCCACTTTACAGATGGAAAAATGGAGGCTCAGAGATGTAAAATAACTGGCCCAAGTTCAGAAAGCCAGGAAACAGGGATTCACTAGGCATGGTCTTAATCAGTGTTGTGCTGATAAATGTTTAACACCTGGCTCTCTGGAGAGATTTTAAAAAACCTGGTTTGTAGCATCTGCCCATTTCCATGGTATAATGCTTCCCAGCAAGGCCATTTTCAAGCTATCAAAGTAATGTTACTGAATGTAGAGCTGGGAAGAGATTTCCATAATTGATTGTTGGGTCAGTGGGGTTGGGGGGGGCTCCAGTACACAGCTGGACCACTCTGCATGGCAAACAGGGGCTCCTGCTGAGTGGGAGGTAGATGTAGTTAGCAATTTCCTGAAATTTTCGTCATAAAACTCATTCTCAAATGACATTTTTGAGAGCCCCAATATAGTCAATAGACAAAACACAGTATGTTATAGTAGAAGCTTATTTTTATAAACTTTTATCATAGCATCATGCTGTTGTTCAAACTGGGCTCTCCCAGTCTGATCCTTCAGCATGGGATGAAGGGGGACTAGTGAGTGCGTGGTAGGTGGCACGGGAGCAGCCTACACAGAGCCAGGAGCCTGTGCCCCACGCCTGCTCTGACCCTTACTGCCTGTGTGGCCTTACATAAGTCCCTGCCCCTCCAGACCTCCGTTTTCTTGCATTCTCAGGAGGAGACTGGATTACATGCAGGACTCCTGAGATGTGGTTTTCCAGGCTGGCCTGGGCCCTGCCGTGCGCCCTCACAACCCCAGCCAGCCTTGGCCCTGTATTTATAGTTATGACTTCAGACTCTCCTCTCTCCAGTTCTGCTAAAGCTGGTTCCCTGGCCCACATATTTATAAACCCAGCAAGGCAGAAATAGATGTGATGTGAAGGGGATTTGGCTGATTTTGTGAGCAGGCTGGATTCATCAAGTTCATTTGGAATAGGCTCAAATCTCCAGCATCCTGGATGCCAGGATTCATGGGCAATCCAGAGCTGGCAAGGTATTTGGAGACCGCAGGCCCAGCCCTGTAATTGTGTGGTTGGGGGTCACCAAGACCCAGGGGTGGGGGACGTGGCAAAGGTACAGAGGGCATGGCAGAGCCAGAGCCAGACTGAAGGGGTCTTTGCACTGTGCCAAACGGCCTCGTCTGGAACCTCCAAGAACCCCTGTGTGACCACGCCAGGTCCCAGGCACCCATCAAGTCCCAGCTTGGTCATTTTCCCGCTCTGGGACAATGGACAGACTCATCCATTCCTCCCTAAGTCTCCATTCCTCCATCTACTAAATGGGGATAGCAGTAGGTGCCTATTTTTTAAGATTATTGTAGGAAATAAACAAGATCATAATTGATAGAATGTACCAGTACAGTGCCCAGCACACAGTAATTGTTCAATAAACGGTAGCTCTTGTTCTGATTATATCCCCAATCACCTTTTAACAAAAATAGTTATAATGACGATAGCTGCATCTTACTGAGCACTTATACATGTTACCTTAATCCTCACAACTACTATATGTTGTCATTATTATTATCCAAGTTATATAGCATGTGTTTTACACTGAGAAGACACCCTGGGAAAGAACGTTCTCAAAGAAGTAATGCTGATATGTGAAATCATATTTTTATAGAGATGATTCTAAAAAATAATCCTAAATGGTAAACATGTTCATAGTGGAACATGAAGGTTCTAAAATGGTGGACAATTGAATAATCAGAATATTAGCATAAGAAATATATCTCCTAGGGATTTGCAGGCCTTATGTTCCTGAGTTTGCCACCTAATATTGATTTTATGTATTTATAATTACATATGAGAATTTAACATAAAAGTGAACTTGAAGTACATATGTCATACAGAACACAGGATGGCATCTGTCAAGGTTTTTCATACCAACGCACTGATTTCTCTGTCCTCATGATACACAGCACGCCTCAGTCCCCTTTACTGCTTAATTATTCTTCCACACTTACCACCATCTGACATGCTTTCTTATTTGTTTATTATTCCACCACCTCAACTAACATGTGTGGGTCCTGTGGGTAGGGCTTCTTTCTCTTTTGTCTCTGTGTCCTGCCAGCGTTTAAACTAGCAGATAGGACAGAGCAAGCCTTCAGTGAATGCGGGTGGGGTGAGTGAGTGAATGAATGGACGGCTGCGTTGCCATTCTAACAGGAAGGCAACTGAAATTCAGTGAGATAATGTGACTGGTCCAAAGTTGCCCAACTACCACAGGGTTGAACTGAGGCCTGGATGACTCTCTTCTCTGTGGACACCACTCAGTGTACCCAACTCGGGTAATTCTTCCTAGAGCCTCACAGCTATTTCTTGCCAAGAGATAGTTTCCCAACATTTCCCAAGCTTCCCACAGCTTCATGTGATGCCCATCCAACACTGACTCCTGCTCCATGAGGTGGACAGAAACAGAGGAGAAGAGAGAAGTAGGAAGAAAGGAGAGGCCAGAGCAGGCTGGGTGGCTGGCCTGAACTGCAGGACTGGAGGGGGGGTCAGTAACTTGGGGCCGCATCCCTGTGGGACCGACTCTGCCTGCGGAAAATGCTAGAACAGGGTGAGTCCAAGGAGGACTCAGGGATAGCTGCTGCTGCTCCCACCAACTGCTCTGCCCAGGGCCTTATTCAGCCAGGGAAACTGAGGCCCGTTGCAAGGAAGTGGCACTTAGCATGGCAATGGCAGATGCCAGGCTTCCTCAGGCTCACCAGTGCCAGAAGCTGGAGGGGCTTGGGATTCTTTGGAGCCATGGGGAAGAAACACCCCACCTTGGCTCTCAGCCCCTCCTTGGGAGAGATGAGCCAAGGAGGGGACATCCTCTCAGCTCGGATTCTTGAGGACAACAGCAGCTTTCTCCTAGTGGCAGGGAGACCTCAGCTCTGGACAGGCCAGACCTACCCCCACCGTCTTCTGATGCCCAGGGGCTGCCAGACAGGGTGGGTGGGTGGGTGTACCCTGAGCCATCTGGACCCATCCTGAGTTACCCCTTCTCCCTAGGGTAACTCCATAGAGTTAATGCCCCAGTCACCCACATTCATTATCCCACTTGATAAATATTTATTGAGTTACCACTACACCCCAGGCTTGAAGATAATCTCCTCCCTCTCTCCCTGCCATCCTTTCATTCTCCCATCCACCCATTTTTTCCTTCTCATTCATTCATTCACTACTTAAACTACTGAGGCAGTACAGCTTTATGGATAAGAGTGATATGTGGAGTTGGACTATCAGGAGATGAACCCTTCCTCTGCCACTTACTAGCTATGTGGGCTTGGCAAGTCATGTAAGTTCTTTATCTGTAAAATGGGGATAATAATAGCACCTTCCTTATAGGGCTGTAATGAGGAGCCAATGAATTAATGTCACAAAGCATCTGGAATAGCACCTGACACAGTAAATAAACACTTCATAAACATCATCATTGTTACTATTATTATGTGTCTGGCACTGTGCCAGGTACTGAGGAAGTTGCTCCAAAATTCTCCTTTCACAGGGATCCCTGTATGCCAGCCCTTGTTTCAGATTCTCACCTCCAGCTGCTCCCCAGAGCCAGGCCTTGCAGTGGCTCCCTGCAGCAAGAGAGAGTCCAGGCAACTAAAGCCTATCATAATTCAGCCTCTTTCTCTCCCAGCCTCGCTTCCCTTCGCCCTGCCACACATGCCCTTGCCTCAGCGTTCCCAGGCTTATGTGCTCCTGCCTTTTTGCCTTCACTAGGCCTTGATAGATGGAGTACCTTCCATCTATCAGAATGCCGAGCACTTCCTGTCAAATTCCTTCAAATCCAACTGAAGCGCATCAGCCCCAGGAAGCCCTCCTTCCTTCCCCTCAGCCAAGAATCATGAGCTCTGTCTTTGAATCTGCAGTTCCTTTGTTTGTGAGGTTTCTTTATTCCATGGGGAATAGGGAGCCATTGAAGGTTCTTGAGCAAGTGAGCAACACATTCAGAGCTGCACTTTAGAAGAATGGACTAGACCCTGTAGAGGATGGTGATGGGAGAGACTATAAGTAAGATTTCTGGGGCAAAAAAGTCTTGGGAGGAACAAGGGCCAGTCTTCTGGGCTGCTTCTCTGCTCTGCCTATTTATGTCACCCCACTATAGATAGAATCAGATTCTGTGATTTCCCCAGAATGACTCAGGAAGTCTGGAGGAAGAGTAGAAACTAGGACCCCCTTCCCTGACCCCTGCAATGACTTACTTAAGCCCTGATCCTCAGCACCCATCATCCTTTTACCCTCCTCTGCAGCCACGGGTCAGGCTGTGGGCACCACAGATAACAGGGAATCAAGGGGAGGCAGGACTGTGCTTCACACTCACCCACCCTGCATGCCAAGCGTCCCTGAGCCCAGCAGGTGAGGAGCACGCAGCAGTGTTCCCTCATTTCCAGTCGAGAGATGAAATGAGCCTATATCTTTCAATTTATCCCCTACAACAAACCCATGAAGTAGGTCCTGTTATAACCCATTTTACAGATAGGGAAACCAAAGCTCAGAAAGATGAGGAGACATGCCAGAGGTGCGACAACCACTGGGTGGTGGAGTCAGAGCTGATTCCAGGGCCAGTGCCCTTCCCCCACCAGATAGGGAGCACAGGCAGGACGTGAGGCTCCTGAGGCCACATTCTGTGGGCTCACCATCAACAGAGGCCCCCAGGAGATCTCAGCAGGCCTCCAGAACAGCCCTGACAGGGACCGTAGAGCATCTGATGCTCAGCAAGTCCCTTGGTCCTGGAGGCCTCCTTAAACTCATGGGAGGTCCGGGAAGGAAGGAGGAGAGGCTGATCCCTCAGTGGGTGGGGAGGAGCTGGGTTTATTGGAGGAGCTGGAGGTGGGTGTCTGGGCACCTGGGTTCTCGTGCCAGGGCCATGTCTGACTTGCTGTACAACCTGAGCAAGCACTTCCCTGCTTTGGGCTCAGTGTGCCCTTTTTGAGACGAGGACAGTGAGTTTGCGAGACTCTATCAGCCCTGCAGAGGCTTAATGCCCTAGAGTCTATGGCCAGATGGGGAGAAATGGGCATTAGAGGACCACCCTCCCATTTCTGCTGAGGCTGGGGAATGGGCTCCCTGCTACCTACCATGGAGCTTGCCCACACAGATGGGGGTGCTGTGTCTGAGCTCAACCTCAAGGGCTGTTGGGGGGATCTCTGGAGTCAGGGTCTGCGGCCACTGAGGGCAGTGGGTAATAATAGCACAGGGCCCAGCAGCTTGATTTCCTTCCTGCTTGACCGCTCACTGCCTTGTGACCCGGGATGTGGAATTCACTTCTCCATGCCTCAGTTTCCCTTAAACAGCACTCACAGGCCTGCCCCCAGGAGTGTTTGGTAAGAGGCTTGGCACAGCATTGGCAGGCGCCCAGGAAGTGGCAGCTGCCATTATGCTATGGATCCTCACCTCCGCCTGCACCGCTGCCCCTCTCCTGAGCAGGGTGTGTTCCAGGGCTGGGCCCACATGGGGAGTCCTCCCTCCTGGGGAAGGAGACTTGACGCAGGGTGCTCCTGCCAACCCCTCCCTCCTGGCTTGGCAGTGTGAAGACAACTCTGGCCAAAAATATTTGTGTGGGTGGCGGAAAGTTAACTTTTCCGCCTCTGTCTTCTTTCCTGGAAACTGTGGCCACTGTCAAATACAGCAAAACAGAAGCAGGAATAGAGTGAGGCAAGGCCCCTGCAGAGCGTCAGAGGGAGCCCTGCCCCCATGCTCATGTCTCCTGCCTGCTGCCATCTGCCTCCAAGGTGGTGCAGAGGGTGGGGGCGGGGCTTAGAATCCTGGCATCTGGCAATGCCAGGGCTGGATGGACCCTCCAGTGTCATCTGGCTCAAGCCACTATTGGGCCTTTGAGCAAAGTGACTGTGGAGTGCAGACGACACCTGACCAAGGTCACATAGCTGCTTAGGTCTCTTGAGAATTCTAGTGGCCCTCCCTTCATGAGATTCTAAGATTCCCTGAATCTCCACTAGTAGATATGTGGCCTCACTTTCCTCACCACTGAAATGGGACAGTAACAACAGTACCTCTCACAGGGTTGTTGTGAGGATTTATTTTGATAACCTAAGTAAATAACCCAGCACAGAATCATTGTTGTGAGTACTCAGTCTTCTTCAGGCAGGAAGTTGGCTTCCTTGTGCTGATTTCCCTGCCACTGAGGCTGCTGTAACAGGTGCTGTGATCTTTCTGATCCTGGGTTGTTTGCATTTCCCTGGTTGATGCTGGCTTACCCTGCAGCCTGGTAATGTGCTTATCTTTCCTTTTGCCTACCAACCCTCCTGGCAGAGCTCCAACTAGAAACGAAGGCCTCGACCCAGCCTGCTAGGGTTGGGGATACCTCACCCTGCCTGGGGGCAGAGGTGTGGCCTCCAGGTCAAGTGCCACTGCAGCTGAGGCCACTGCAGGTCTTGAGGTCACCAGTGTCCACAGACATCTACAGTTCTCAGGCTTCTCACTGCCCACGGGACAGCCAGCACACGAATGGGCAGGGAGGACTTCTCTCCCCATTTTGCAAAAGGATAAGTGAGATTCAGAGAGTTCACACTCACCCAGAGTTTATGCAGCTAAGTAATAGTGGACTTCAAAATCTGTAAACCAAGATCTGTAAATTCCAAGGTTTCCTCCCAAGTATAAAGATAACAGCTCTATCTGCCCATCCTGGGGCGTCTTGTCCGCCTCCACCCCCGGTGCCTCCCTAGATGATTTTCAAATGTTTGTTTCCAGCCTGGAATTCTCTCTCCTCTGCTTTCCAGACCCATGGTTGCTGACTATGCTCATGTCCCCCGGAAGTCCCAAATCAAACTCACCTCCCTGCTCCCCGGACACCTGTTCCTTCCCATGCAATCCTCATCTCTATTAACGAAATCATGCTGTCACTGGAGTGACAAACTGGGCTGCATGCTAGACCCCTCCCTATTCCTCCACACCCACTCTCCATCTGCTTCCCAGCCAAGCCAATTTTTCCGCCCAAGTTTCTCTCCCATCCAACCCTTCTTTGCATCCCTAATAGGAAACCTCCATCCCCTCTCTCCAAGACTGTCATCACTGTTAACTTTTATACATCATCATACTGTTATTATCATTGCTCTTGTTATCATTCACAGCTCCCCCCATCAGATTTTAAGGCTTTAGGAGCCAGAGTACCATATCTTCAGCACCCCCAACGTATCCCAAGTACCTTTTATGGTGTCTGTAGTGTAATGAGGAGCTCAAGAAATTTTTGTGGAATGAAAGAATAGCCAACATGTAGTAAGTTAGGTCTCAGAAACTGCGCTCTTATGCATGCATTTTCTTGCTTAATCCTCCATGCAGCACTGCATTGGAGACATTATGTTCCCATTTTACAGACAGGAAAGCTGAGGTGGCTCAGAGAGGTCACGTGACTTGCTGTCAGTCACACAGGTGGCAGAGCTGGGATTCTAGCTCAACGCCTGGGCATGAAAGCATATTGCTGCACCATCTCCCTTGGTGCACAGCCTCCACCAGTACCCCTGGCACCAGTCTTGCACACTCTGCCCCACTGTTCCTATGGGTCCTACAGTGTATGTACTTTTGGTGGCATGTGAGAAAATTCTTTCTAAGCAGTGCCCAGATAACTATTTTTAAATAACTGGGTATTTATTTAATGTGTTTTAGGGAGCAAAACCACTTAGCAAACATACTTGTGGTTTTCCTGCAACTATTACTTAAATCTAAAGTAATCAAAATAAGTTTTTTAAAATTGACTTATAGGAAAATATTAAGCAAATAGTGTCAGGTGGCATAAGGGTATGGCAAAAATTTGGGATGTCAAATGACTGATGCTTGAACTTTCCCATGGATGTGTGGGATCTGTTCCCCAAACCCCAGCCAGTTTTCAGGGCCACCTTAAGGTGGACAGATCTCAGAAATTCATCCTGGAACACCCAGCAAACTGTCTCATGTGTTATTTTTTTTTCTCTGTGCAGATAGATCATCTTGAAGGAGGAGGTCTCACAAACCAGAGGCGGGTTAATAGGGAGGTCTTGGGGGTCCACCACTTCCCCAGCCCAGGAAGGCCCCCAGTTGGACCTTGCCCCAGCTCTGAGTCTACTGAGGCAGGCAGGGCTGCAGACAGCCAGAGGAGGCCCGGAGGGGAGCAGAGATCAGCATTCGCACAGGTGGCCAGTCCTGTGCCACCCTGGCACCAGCTTCCCTGCACCGCTAAGGAGAGGCAGCACCATGCTGGGCCCCCACCTCCCACCCCCACCCCTTGGGTGCTGCGAAGACAGGCCTACTCCCTGCACCTTCCAGATCCCTGATGGGAGCTACCGGTGTCTGGCCTTGGAGGCGGAGGAGAGTGGAGGAGAGGAGAGCCTCGCAGACTTGGAGGAAGAAGGAGTGGCCAGCAGGCAGGGGCACAACTCCACCTGTGGAGCCACCCAAGAGGCACCAGAGCTGCCCAGAGCCCTGGGCATTCAGCCACTCAGCCACTCCAAGGAGGCCCGAGTGGGGCCCCAGCATGACAACGGGGCCAGCCAGGACTGGGACGTGGTGAAGGCCCGGCAAGTGACGATGGCCATTTGCAGCCCCGCTGCTGGACCCAGAGGTGCCCAGAAACCAGGTAAGCTCATGCCCCTTTTCCCCTGGATTGCCAGAGTCATGGGGGACCCACAACCTTATTGACACAGGGTCTCATGACTGTTTTTCCATGACACATAAGAGTACATCAGAGTCCCACAGGCATGCCCAGATTAACAGCTGTGGAGAGACAGGGAGGCTGTGAGTTACATGCAGTTCCAGCTGTACCACATCTAAGCCCACTCTTTTCTCTGCCAAAGAGCACATGGGAAGGCAACGAGAGAAAGTCATATTATCATGCTTGGTTAAAAAGAAGTTCATCTCTCTCTCTCTCATCTGCCCTTTAATCATTCTGGCAACAAATGACCATGGACTCCAGAGCAGCTGATGGGACAGGATGGCCTCATTGCACATACTGAGAGCTGGCTACTTGAGGGCACTGGGGATGTGGCACAGGGCAAATCGGATGGGTTGCTGCCCTTGCAGAGCTTATGAGTTAGAGACTGAAGCCTTCGAGCTAGGCTGAGCTCCCTATTTTACCTGTGGGGAAACTGAGGGCCAGAGTGAGGAGCAGACTGCTCTGGGTCACTTGGCCTGTCAGGGGCTGAGCTGAGCCCACAGTTCCCACCAGAGCCTTGGGTTCCCATCTGTTAAATATGATGGAGGAAGGGCCCACGTCACCTGGGCTGCAGTGGGGACCCAATGATAGCGTGTAGGGGAGGGCTTGGTGTGCACTGCACAGAAGGAAGGAAGGAAGGATGGTAATTTTCCCACAGGCGGCAGGAGTCGGCAGAGCAGGGTGGTGAATCACCTCCAACGCCAGGCCCCTGGAAACGCTCAAGTGGGTCCAGATGGGACGGACGTGAGCCAGGCCATGCTCACTCATGCAGGAGCTGCTGCCAGCAGATCATGGGGGCTCAGGGCACGCGGGGGACACAGGCCTGGGAAGACTCGTGCATCAGGAAACTGAAGGGACTCTTCATTTCTCTGCAGCCATCTCCGATGTCCTGGCTGACATCTCACCAGCCATCCCATCCACTCTCTTTTCTAAAATAATTCGAGGATCTGACCACCCCCCATAATACCAATCCCCCTGATGCTTGGGTCACACTGGAAGCTGGGCAGGACCAAGGAGGGGCTCATCTGGGGCAAGAAGAAGGAGTACCCCAGGAAGGCTCAGTAACTTTGAGCTTAGAGGTGGGCCCTCGCGCCAGTCAGCCCAAATCCAGGTCCCCAAGAACCTGAGCCCAGGACCTGAAAGTCAAATAAAAATATGAGCCCTGAGTACCTCATAGAGCTCTTGTGTGGTTGCAATGATCTTAGATGGAACAGTCTTTTGGAAATTTTAGAGTAATCTAGATAAGCACTTGAAGGATGGTGGTCATAATTAAAATGATGATCATCAATTTAATAATACAACAGCTATTACTTGTTAAGCCCTCATGGGCCAAGCCCACAAGCTAAGATCTTTACACATATCATTTTATTTAATCTCATAAAAATCCCCCTGAGGGATATATTGCTCTTACCTCCATTATACAGATTGAGGCCCAAGGAACATTAAGTGACTGGTCCAAGAATCATGATTAGCAAGCTGTTACACCATGATTCAATCAGTTTTTTTAACATGGAGTTTTGCTCTTAGCCACCAGTGTATTCTGTATACTTTATAAAAGGCAAAATGTCACATGCTGACATTCTGGAGTAGGAGATACCACGTGTGGAGAGGGGAGAAGAAGGGACCACCTCTAATGAGTCCTAGTGTCTTTTCACACGGAGCCAGGTATTTCATGGCATCTCATCCTCGTGGATCTTACTGGAACCTTTCAAGGCAGGTTTTGTTCTCCCCACTTTACAGGTGATGTAACTGAGGCACAGAGACCTAAGCACCTTGCCCAAGGCCACACAGTCAGTATTAGAGCTGAGACTGTGATCATGCTCTTCTTGCCTCACAGTCTGGCTCATTCCTCTTTTTAATTAACATCCAGCCAGATGGTCATCCAGTTCTGTCCTGACACTTTTAGGGCAGAGGAGACCTCAGGCTTAAGGAATAGGCAGGGAAGACTTCTCGGAGGCGGAGGCAGGAAGGAAGCTGGGTCTTGCAGAGTAGAAGTCTAGGAGGTCTTGGGTCAGAGCCCACACTGGCCTTTCTGTTCCCTTGGGAAAGGGAGTGGTCGGAGTCTCTCCTCTCTGCCTGGAGATCTGGAGGGAAGAGGCCTGTGAAGCTGCCAGGTTATTAGTGGATTAGAGCTTCCTTTTAAAACTTCCTCCCATTACCACCAGAGGATTATAAGCATCTTCAGACAATTAAATCTGTCCTTCCGCAATAATAACTGCTTCTCTTGGGTGCTCTCTGACAGTTCTATATATGGCTTGTGACATCTTCTGACTTGGGCACCCACCACTTGGGATGGATGGGTACAGGTACCATTTCTCTAAGGCCCGAGTACCAGCTAAGCAGGGCAGAATGGGGTTGCTGGCAGGCTAGGGAAACAAGGAGTGCAGGGAGATGAGGTGGGCAGAAGCCTGCAGCTCAAGTTTCCTGCCATTAGCTGCTACCAACCTGGATGAATATATGTGGTAAAGAAAGTGTCCTGTGGGGCTCTCCACAAAGTCTCAGCTTCTCACAACTGGCAGGACCCAACTGATGTAGATAAGATATAGATAACCTTGTGGAGACTCTGAAGCCCAGAGATGGCAAGTGACTTGTCCAGGGTCACACAGTAAGTTGCTGGCAAAGCTCGAATAAGAACCTGGAGCTTCTGTCTCCCAGTTTAGCTGCCAGGCACTGTGTTAAACCCTTTGTATGGTGGACTTCATTTCATCTTCTAAGTAACCCTATGAAGTCCGTACTTTTCTTATTTCTGTTTCATAAATGAGGAAACTAAGGCATAAGGAGTTTAACTGACTTGTCAAAGTCTCAGACCTGCCAGTGGAGTAGCTGAGATTTGCACCCCAGGAGGTCTGGGCCCATGCTTTCAACCACCCTCTGTGCTGCCTTGTCTCCATAGGGACAAGTCTGTGTTCTTCCACCCACCTGAGGCTGGAAAAAGGTTTTTAAGGTTATGGATGGCAGGGCACAGGTGTGTGTGTGGGGGGTGTAGATTCTGCCAAGCCATAATCCCTTCCCCTTGAATACACTCAGGGAGACCTGAGACCCACTGCTGATCTAGCTTCTCCTTTGCCCATGGTTTTAAGACAGCTACCATCCCGCTCTCTGAATCATTGGTTATTGGGGGTCTGGGGTATCTAGAGGTCTTGGAGGCCCACTCTAGTGGACACTGTTCTGAGCCTGAAGGGTGGGGATGTGGGTGGGGATTTGAGGTATCAGATGCACTGCCCTGGCTACGTCTGTCTTACTGAGGCAGAGGAATCCCTGCCCATGGTAGGAGCTGACAGTGGTCACCGGGCCAAGGAAAAGGCTTCTGGTCTTCAGGCCTGTGGGAAGAGGACAGACAGAGCAGGAGGCTGGGAAGAATGCTGTTCATGCCCTCCCACGCCCCCTCCACAGTGACTGTACAGAGGACGATGACAGTGTGAGAGCAGGGGTCACAGGTTCATGTATGGCTCATATATACACATGTGGGTTTACACATATTCACACCCCCAAACACACATGTACACACACATGGTGTATATAGATGTTCTTATCCAAATATTCACATGCATATACTCATACATCTGCACACACATGCACACACATGCATGCCCTCAGACACCCACACATCCATGCATGGGGTATATGCTGGCACACACCCTCCCACAGACCCCGCTTACCCATGCATACCTAATTTTCACATGTGGACACATGTCAGATTTGCATACACAAGTACAGTCCCATCTGCAACATACAAGCACATATATTCCTTCCCTTAGATACAGGTTAAAAACATATTTTTTTACTTACATACCTACACTTTAAAATTTCTTTTGCATGCACACATTCTCTCCTACAGGCATATCCACTCTTGCACACCCACTTCACACACCTACGTACAGACTGAACCACTTGCTGTCCTCCTTGCTTTTCCTCATGTCTTTCTTTTTCATACCCACCCACACAGTAATCCTAGCCTCTCTCTTTCCCTTTCTCTCTCACCCACACAGTTTGTCTGCAGGCGGCCACTTTCCTAGCACATGCACTCATGGGGCAGGCAAAAAGTCGCCTGGTGCCAATCACCAGAACCCCCGTGCCCCTCTCTGTCCCTGTCTGTGATAGCCCAACACAAGAGAGCCTCAGGGGCAAAGGAATTCTCTACAGCCCATGAGGCCAACCAGAGGGACAGGAGCAGTCAGGGAGGGTTTGTCTCCTCTGTCACCTGACCTCCTGCACTCTGAGCGTGTCCCCTGGGGACAGGGGATGTTCCAAACCCAGGCCACCGGCAGTTCTGTGTTTCACAGAGCCTCGACTGGGGTGGGCTTACATCAGCTCATTTCTGACTTCCTTTAGCAGAAATCTAAACACAGAACATTGACATAAAAAACAGATGAAAGTGGAACCACTCTTGATGAAAGGGTGGGGTACTTGGAACCCAGGGAAACTGGTGAAAACCCAGGCCAACATTTTTCCGAGTGCGGTTTTGTTTCAAAATCGTTGGGAATTTGAAGGGTGCTTGTTATCAGTCCTGTTTCCAAGCTCACCGCCTGCCCCACTGGGAGAGGTGCTAGAAAGTGGGAATCTCGACTCTTTCCAGCATTCTCCTGTGATTCTGATGCACACTGCTGCCATGAGGCTCTGCTGAGCTCAACCTGAATGGCATTTATTTCACCAAGGAGATGGGGAACTGAGACACAGCACCCTGCCTTGTTGCTGGCCCACCAGCGAAGTCAGGGGATGGCACCAGGCTGGTGGGGAGGTGGCAGCTTACCTCAGTTCCCATTTGCCTAAGTCCTACCCAGGTAGGCAGTTATTACAGTCTCTGGGGCTGAGAAGAGGGGGAGATGAGCCTGAGAGGGTAGGCATCTGGGTCTGATCTGAAACGGGATGGGGAGGTGGGAGGTGTTGTCGGTTATGGGGACAGAACCACAAGACATTTAAAGGGTGGATAGAGAAAATTTAGTTGGAGGGATGTTAAAATAGGGGGTATGAGATAGACGGGGAGGCATGAAGAAGCTGAGTACCAACTTGGAGACTCAAACAATAAGGAGGAAACGGAGAGCCAGACAACCAGGCAGCAGTGAGGCACAAGGAGAAAAGAGGGAGAGAAAAGAGGACCCACCGGAGACTGGAAGCCGCGCCGGTGGGGAGGGAGTTGCACCTCCGAGGGAGGGGCGGGCGGGCACGGCGGCGCTAGGGCCCGGGGGAGCGCGCGGCAGGAGCGCGGTTGGCTCGCCGGCCTGCCCCGCGGGCTCGCGGCTCCGGGTCCCCGAGCAGCCCGCTAGGCGGTGGCCCTGGAGGTGGCCGTGGCGGTGGCCCTGGCAGCGGCGCGGAGCGGGCGCTGGGCGCGGGGAGGGGGCGGCGGTGGTCTCGGGGCGGGACGCACTGGCGGACGTGCCCAGGTACGCCGCCGCGGCGGCGGCGCGGGTGAGCTCGCGGACCCCGTCGGGCTCGAGGTGAGTGAGGGGCCGGCCGGGAAGGGGTACCGGGGCCAAGCGATCCTCGCCCCGTCCCACCTGTGCTGTTCCCGGCGCCGCCCAGGCGGTGATGGCACATCTGGGCTCTGGTCCTCCCACGCAGGGTGACCTTGGCCAAGTCGCTGCTACGTTCTGGGCCTTAGTTTCCCCATCTGTACCGTGGGAGGGGGTGGGGGAAGTCTCGGTGTGTGTGTGCCAGGAATTCCGAAGCTCTCCAGCAGCCTAGGAGCTGGAGGATGCCCCGACGCTGGGAAGGCACTCTCCGGGGCTGCGTGGGGGCTCCAGGGCTAGAGCCCCAGCCCGCAAGCAAACCAAGGGGCCGGGGCGGCCTGGGCTCACGGGTGCGCAATGGCCGGACATCCGAGCCCCGCAGCTCAGCTCCGGGGAAGGTGGGAACGCTCGGCTCCAGAAACCTGCGGGCTGGGCTCTAACGGGCTCACCAATATGGGCGCCGGTGGGGCAGCGGGAACGGCGTGTGCTGGCCCCGCGCACCCCTTTCCTGCGGGCGGGGCGGGCGGCGCCTGGTCTGCTAGTCGAGGCAGACGGGACGCCGAAGTCCAAGCCCCACCTGGGGAAATCGAGGCCTTTCCTGAGCGCCTACGAGGGAGCGCGGAAGCTGTCCTGAGGGCTCCGCATCAAATTCTCACAACATCCCTACTATTGCCCCATTTGTCAGGGTGAGAACGGGGCCCTGGAAGTGAAGGGAGTGGAGGGTGCCGCTCCCTGCTAATCACTACACTGGAATCAGGGGCTCCACCCAGGGCCCTGACAACACCTCTTTGAGAACTCTGGGAAAAAGATCTTTCCACCCCACTTCCCTCTGCAAATCACGGGCTCATTCTGGATCAGGACAGGGACCCTCTGTGTTGCATGTCTGGGTAGTCCACAGGGGACAAGAGTGAGTAGGGAAGTACGAGTCCCACTCCCCACCCTTTCCTAAGTGTCAGGTGGCCCTGGTATAAACCAACTTGCTGTGAGATCTTGGGACATGCCCCTTGCTCTCTCTGGCCCCCAGTGAGAGGGTAGGGAGGGTGACCCCTGAGTGGACAGTGCATTGGAGACAGCCCCTCTGGTGGTGGCTGTGGGGGCTGTTGGAGGGTGCCCCACCCCTGTGACATGTGTGGGAAGACACACAGTAAGATGGGATGCTGATGAGAGGACTAGGAGACATGGCCTGAGGGCCCGGAGGCCTTGCTGGTGCCTGCCCATCACCAGCCCCAGGCCTGGCCCACATCCTGTGTTTGGGGCAGAGTCACAAACAAACTGATGACCTCCACCCACGACTTGCTGTGTCAGCTCATGCAGGGGACTGGGCCCCCCAGTTGCAGCTGGAAACGCCCTGCTGCTGTGTCCAGGTGTTTGGTTCCAAGCGGGCCCTCCTCTCTCCTCGCCAGTTTCCCCAGTCACACAACAAGGAGGATGGACTAGGATCACTCTAGTTTGATATTCAGACAACTTCCCAAAGGTAAACTGTTAGCTGCTGTGCCACCCTGGCTCCCAGTTGCTGCCTTTCACACTGGCCCCCACTTCTCTGGCCACGGCCTAGCTCCCCCTCACCTTCCAAACTAGCACCTAAACCATGCTGTGGTTGGAATCAGCATTTACATGGTTAAAGGCCTTTAACTCTGTTCCTCCCTTGCTAGCTGTTGCTCTTCCCCTAAGGTGAAAAAAACCAGGCACCCTTGTGGCATTTAGGTGCCTGGTTCCCAGCTAATCTCCTAGCCTCTTCAGTTAGCATTATCTCTGATCTCCCCGTTTTAGAGTTGAGGAGACTGAGGCTGGGGAGGGGAAGATATTTGCGGAGGGTGATTCTGTGATAGAAGGCAGCAGATCCCCCTTTCCTTGGGACACAGCAGTCCTTGATTAGTGGGGCAGGGGGGTGCCAAGTGGCAGAGGGGTCTCTGGAGAGCTGGGAAAAGCACAGGAGCCTTTTTTCTACCTCCTCCCCACCCTGTGGAGGCCGACTCATGTCTCCCTGTGAGCCCACTTCACAGCTCCAGGAGGCAGGCTGGGCAGGGGTCAGCACACTCTTCCACCTGCCAGGGCTGCCCTCTTAGAAGGCCGAACACACCTCTAGGCCTAGGGGTCTGGCCTGGGAGGCACCTTTTCCTGCAGGGCTGCTTCCAGTCTTTCAGACATGAGCTCATCAGAGCTGCTGATGCCAGGATGGGAGGGACTGAGGGGGAAGCTGGCAGGGCTGCCCAGGTCAGGGCACCATGGGCCCCTGGGGAAGAAGAAGAGCGCTGTAGTCAAGGATTTTGTGGGCTCTGGCCCCCACTGTGACGTGGAGGCAATGATGAGATAGGCCAACAGAGGGTTAACCAGGGCAGGGGTAGGGACAGGCCAAGTGCCCTGGGCTGCAGTGCAGGGACCTGGGTGCTAGGCCAACCTCTGACACTTACTTGCTGTGTAACCTTGGGTAAATCCCTTGCTCTTTATGGACCTCTGTGTCCCTGGTCATCAGTAGGACAGGTAGGTTCTTAGGCACTGGGGTTACAGTAGTGAACAAGACAGATAGTAAGCTCCTTCCCTCAAGGAGCTTGCATTTAATTGAGGAAATAGACAAGAAAGAGGCAAGTAAAGAAATCAACAAGATATTTACAGATAAATAAAAGGATATTTTTTGAAAAGCCATGCTGCTAAGATGGAGAGCAACTGGACAGGCTACTTTGTGCTGTGGGAAGGGAAGGCCTCTCTCCAGAGATGACGCTAGAGTGAAGACCTGAATGTTATTGGAAGTCATAGTCATGGTTGACATGGAGGTGGCATGTCCAGAACTTGGGTCTAGAAGAATGGGAGGCATTTAGTTGGGAGGAAGAGTGTTTCAGAGGATAGCAAATGGTCTAAACTAAGACCTAAGGGTGGGGATGAAAATAACCCATTGGCTTTAGGTTATGAAAATGCATTTATCCCTCAGGGTTTTAGGCTGCAGACCCAAAGAGCCTGGGCCTGTGATCTGGTCAGAGGGATGGCTGGGCTCTGCTGAGTGAGTGAGTGAGTGAGTGAGTGAGTGAGTGAATGAGTGAGTGTGTGTGTGTGTGTGTGTGTGTGTATGTGTGTGTGCTCAGAGTCCTTTGTGAACTGTCCCTGTGTGGTGTGTGTGTGTGTGTGTGTGTGTGTGTGTGTGTGTGTGTGTGTGTGTGTGTGTGTGTGTGTTCTCAGAGTCCTTTGTGAACTGGCCCAGTTGCTACCCAGTGTGGCCAGAGGAGGAGTCAGTTTGGGGACCTGTAATTCCAGAGGCTTACAAAAGCCTCTCTCCAGAATGAAATCTTTACCAACTGGCCACTGCCTGAAATTCCACCATCCTAGCCTCCATCTTTTCCACTTGGTGAGGCAGAGTACTATGCTGTGCCTACCGTACTCTGCCCAGCCTCCCAGGGCTGCTGCAAGTGAACCGAAATTCTGTGTGGGAGGAAGATAAACAGATTCTGTGGTTGGATCCCTGGGTTCTCATCCTGGCTAGCTGGGGGATCTTGAGCATATTATATAACTTCTCTGGACTTTTGTTTCCTTATCTATAAAGTAGAAACAATAATAAACTTTACCTTGTGTTGTTGTTCAGAAATGAAATGACATGATGATAAATGCTAAAAAAAAAACCCTGTTACTTATTAAGTAGTATTATCATGTTTTGGTCTCCATTACAACAGCAAGCCTTTGAGGAGATGAACTCTCACTCAAGACTCATATCTCAGTATAAATTACTTCTTGACATTTGGCCAGGAGCAGGTTTTGATGGGCACAGCACAGTGGAAAGGGCCTGGCCTGCACTTCAGGAGCGGGTACTTGAGCCTCCAGTCTTAGCTGACTGGCTGGTGGTCTTGGACAAATCATTTCTTTCCTCTGGGGCTCAGGCATCAGTTCTGAGCTGTTATGAAACAGGCCAGGAAGGGTAAGGTATCAAGGTGTGGAGGAGCTTAGAGGGCACTGAAAATGTGGGATCAGCGGGAGGGGCCATTACGGTAATGGGCCAGGCAGGGTCTGGCTGGATGAGCCCCACAGACAGGAGAGTGGGCTGACCTGAGGCTTCAACATCCAATCCTCTGGAATAAGATCTCCTGGGGACTAAGAATGTGCAAAGGATAAAAACCAAAGTTCTTAAAAAATAGTTAATGTTTATGGTTACTTACTGTATGCTAGGGCGTGTTCTACATGTTTTACATGCCAACAACTTCATGAAGGAAATACTGTTTAATCAACAGATGGGAAACTGAGGCACAGAGAGGTTAAGTGGGCTTTCCAAGGTCACACAGCTGGAAAGTGGCCAGATCGAAACCCAGACAGTCTGGCCCCAAAGTCTGAATGCTTATCTACTGCACAATATAATTTCTATTGTTTCAGATGGAGTGCCAGAGGCTCAGAGGGGCCAAGCCACCTGCATAAGAGCACACAGCATTCCTCTTTGAGCCTCATCATTCCTGTCCCTCAGGTCCTGAAAGGAGAATCCTCACTGGGTCTGGGGTCTGGGGTTCTAAATTTAGCCCTTGAGCCACCTCTGCTTTTTCCTTTCCCCCGCCTCCCCTGAGAGTAGATCAAGGAGGATCAAGTGTGCCCTGGGAGCACTGTGGGCGTGGAGGCTTTGCCAGGGCCTGACAAGTGGGCATCATTAGTGTCACGCAGTTTGAGTGGATCCTAAGGCCAGAGCTGTAATGAACTCTCATGGAGTCTGGCATGCCTCCCGTCACTGTAGGGGGGTGGGAAACTGAGTTCAGAGTGTCCAGGGGCTGGCCCAAGTTCACACAGGTGCCTTCCTCCCTGGCTCCTGTCCTGCCTTCTGGGCTGCTTAGTACTTATAAGCTTCATGGGAAGATGGCACTTGGGGACCCTCCCACTGAGCCCCACGGTGGGAGATGATTGGAATCAGTTGGGACATGATTCCTGCTATGGGGCCCATTGGGACGGCACGTGGAGTTGGGGGATGGGGAGGGTGCTGATTAAAAAATAGACTGTCACGCGCATGGAGAACAAGCATGCCACCACCCAGGCTGTGCCAGTTGGCTCCCCCATGCCCAGCTGCCAGGACCCACTCAGGGCTCCTGCTGGGGGCCCCGCCCACCCCACCCTGGCTCTGGGCCTGAAGCTACATGCTCCCAGCACCCAGCTCCTCTCCTCCTCCACCCCTGCCCAGCCTCCAGGCAGATGGTGCCCTCACTGAGCCTGGGTAGACTTGAAGCTCAGCCAGGGGAGGTCTGGTGTCACCATACATTGGCTGTGTGGCCTTACATGAGGCCCCTTCCTCTATGGGCCTCAGACATGTACAGAGTGATGCTACCAATTAAAGCTCTTCACAGCTTTCAAAGACTTTTCCAGATTCCATCTCTCATTCAGGCCCAATAAATAGTGATAGAGACCCCACCCCATAGTATGGGGAGAGGTGTATGGAGGCCAGTCAGCTGGGGCATAGCAGAGCAGAGGACTATGCTCACATAATCTTGTGTATCCCAGGCCTGGTCAAACTTCTTTGGGTGAGGGAGACCGCTTGGGACCACTGAGGTGGAAAGCTTTGCAACGGTGACATGAACAGGGTTTTTATTCATGTGTTCCCTCATCCAGTCAACGAGTGTTTATTGAGCCCCAGCCATGCCTAGGTACAGGGACAGGGACACAGCACAGATGTGACAGCCAAGGTCCCTGCCCTACGGGGGCTGCTTACCACTGGGCAGGGAAGACTGATGCTAAAACAAATATGATGGAATTACAAATCTGTTGAGAGTTTGGAGAAGAGGCAGAGGAATGTGACCTCCCAGGACAGCGAAGCCCTCCCTGAGACCTGTTAGCAGACCTGGAGGATAAGAAGTGTAGTCAGAAAGGGATCACTGAGGGGTGAGGGGAGAAAAGGTAACAGCAGCAGTCAATGCAAAGGGCCTGAGGTGAGGGTGGTCAGGCCCTGTCTGAGCACTTGAAGCAGGGCTGGTGTGGCTGGGGTACAGGGAGGGCGAAGCAGTGGGAGGGGAGTTGCAGCGTGGGGTAGAGGGGAAGGGGGACTAGTTATGTGAGCTAGAGTCTGCTGTGGGGTTTGAGGCCCAGTGTAAGAAGGAGGGACAGTTCCCAGTGCTGACCTGGGAGGCTGGTCTTGCCTCCTGTCTTTCTTTTCCCCCTCCATGCTCATCCTGCCAGAGGGTCCTCCGCATTCCCCCAAGCCACTTCATCTGGCGGCTGACTGCAGAGTCCTCAGGCCATCTCTTCCTCTCCCTGGGTCTCCTTTGCAGTTTAATGGCTACCTGATGCATCTGCCTTCCAGGAGGGTTCTGGCATCCAACAGGCCTCAAATGCAGGCTGGCGAGGGCATGTTGGTAGGCAGCAGGCTGCAGTCCCTCCCACCAAGTGCCTCTGGGTGATTTATTTCCTTTTATTCTTTATGGGAGCCTGCGGACTCCAGGAGGTTCAGCTTTTGAAAGGCCTGCCCTGGACTGACTCCCACTGCCTATTCCCTGTCCCACTCCAGGTACCTCCACTCCACCCCAGAGTCCTTAAGGACCAAGCCCTAGGAGGAGTCAGGCCTGTGTTCTGGGTCCAGCTCTTGAGCACATCCCTTCACCTCTCTGGGCCTAAGTTTCTTCATCTGTTTTATAGGAAAATACTGTAGTGTTTTTATACTCAGTATATTTCCATGGATGTGATACCCACATCACTGGGAGCTTCTTAGAAATGCATACCGTCGGGCCCCACTCCAGACCTCTTGAACCAGAATCTGCATTTTAACAACATCCCTGAGTAATTAGTTAAGTGTAATTAATTTAAGTATAAGAAGCACTATTCTAGGTCATTTTTAAACTTAAAACATTTTAAATTAAAAGCTATAGAATCTTCCTCTCTCTCCAGAGTTTTACATATGAAATACGTAAGAAGGGAACCACCCACTCTGTATTCATCCATCACATGAATGGGGGGTGGGGAGGGCCGAGGCACCAACTTTACTTACTGCCTGTCTGCCCAGGCCTCTGCCTTATCCCTTGAGGACTCCTAACCAGCTGCCTCCAAGGCCCTTTCAGCGCTGACCTCCAGGGCCCCCTGTCTTCCGGGCTTGGAAAGGTGGGCTTGGAAGGAGGGTGTTTGACGGCCCACAGCCTAGTGACATCTCTTCTTGTCCTGACTTGGTGTTAGGCTCTCTTTCCTGTGAAACGGTAGCTGATGCTATTCTTAGCATGACAGGGTAGTGAGGTGAGAACATGCTAGTGCGTTATTTATGCCTCTGAGTCAACAGGATTACATCCAGGGCTCCGGGAACTCTGCCCTCCTGGATGGCTCCCGTCAGTCACTCCCACGGTTGAGGAGAGGGTGTTTCTCAGGACCCTTAACCCATCCCTTCTGGCCTTGACTGTCCCTGCTCAGTGCCTCCAGTCCTGGAGCTGGGAAATGTGTCATGAAATGCAACAATGAGCTAGGACTAGGAGAGACTTGCTTTAGCGATACAGTTTCATTTCTGCATTCACTCAGCACATATTTGTAAAGCAAAAATTACATGTAGTAGGTATGGGTACCCTGATGGGTGAGGGGCTTCCTGCTTTCTAGGGCCTCATCCTTCTAGGGCCTCATGCTTTAACCTGGTGCTCTGTCATCACAGGAGCCTCTGTACCAGGCCAGATACTGGGTAACTTCAAACACACGAGACCTAATCCCAACAAACACCCTGCTTGGAGAGACATTAGGAGAGCTTTTTACAGAGGAGGAAACTGAGGCTTAGCATCTACAAGGCTTGTGAAAGGTAGTGATCTGCTCAGCTGGTGTTTGAGCTCAGGTTGGCTAGTATAGAAAAGCCATTTCAGATCAACTGCTAACACATGGCATTAGGGCTCTGGGAACCCTCTGCCTGACTCAGTGAGAGGGATGTTATGGCTGGAAGGAAATTAACTGGTTGAAGTTGTCCCATTCTTGGTGAAACCTGAGTCATTGGAGAAATCTTGTGTGTCCAGCATTTTTGTAAACCTGGAGTAGGACAGGTACCCTGTGGGTTGGAAGTCAAAACCGTGTGGGATGAGGCAGTAAGGTCTCAAGGCGGCCCAGCCAAAGACCTGTGCTCGGCAGATCCTGGCCAGGCCCCTTGGCCTTTCTCTGCATGTTTCCTAGTCTGCAAAATAGTGTGACAGTCCCTGCTCTGCCTCTGCCACTGATGGATCTGAAGATGGAGAAACTAGAAAAGTGTCTCTAGAAAAGTTCTGGAAAACTAGAAAGGGATAGTATGGAATTACAATGTAAAATTATGTGTATAAATATATTTTGTTACATTTGTCTTTTTTTAACATTATGGAGTAGTCATGTTCCTTTTTGTTAATTCACTTATGAATACATTTATAAAGTCATGGGCTCTAAAGCCCAGTGGGTCCCCAACCTGGCTGTGTTCAGAATTCCTCAGGGATACTGTAAATGTGCATATTCTGTGTCCCGGGTCTGGGATGGAGCGCAGGAATCTTCATTTTGGATACTCCCTGAGGGATTCTGTAGTACCTGTGGGTTTCTGATCTGGGCCAGAGAGGGGACAGGATTTGCTTGAGGCCTCACAGGGAGCTGGAGGCCAGATTGAGACTGAACCCAGGCCTCCAGCTCCCTTACCCCTCACCTGAGCAACCTCGGGGACGAAGCCAAGGATGAGGGTAACTGTGCTATGCGGTAATGCTAGTAGTGGCTGGTAACATCTACTGTGCCCTGCCAGGCAGTTTACATGGCCTATCTGTTTAATTACAGTAGGTATAGCAAAGGGGACCTTCTCCACAGCAAAACAATCCTCTGGGACACATGAGCATTAGGTGGCAGATTTTAATGTGCCCCTGCAAGTGAAACTATGTGAGGTGCAGAGATGCTGAAGTGAATTTGAAACCACCACTGGTGTACTTACCAATCTTCAGTAGCACATGCCCTCTGGGCAAGGGCTGTGTGGTGACTCAGTCACCTGGAGACAAGGTGGGCTGGTGGGAGAGGGACGCTTGGGCCACCCAGGGATCTGTGTGTCCCCGTGTGCATACCTGTAGGTCTCCATGTGCACACAAAAGCCCTGCCCCTGTGGGCGTACAAGCAGGCCTCTGCACACTCGGCTTCATGTGGTGCAAGTGTGAAGTACACAACACCTTTGTGTGTAGGTGTGTGTGCAGAGGAGGGCACCCTGCTGCTGGGTAGGCTCTTGCCAGCATTAAGAAGCTATGGTGAATATGTGCGTGATACAGGGTATGTGTGTGTGGTTATGTGCACAAATGGTTACAGTGCCAGAGGATCCCTAATACCGCAGGGCACAGAGATAGAAGGGCCATTAGAGAACCTGCTTTCCTCATTTGTGTCCTATCTCCTCATTATGTACACCATCCTCAAACCAGCCAGGTGCGAGCTGCCTCAGGACCTTAGTACTAACTGTTCCTTCTGCCCCGTCTCTTTTCCTGGACATGTACACCCCTCCTTCCTCGCTTCACTTTTTTTACAGATGCAAGTTCTCAATAACTTTGATGACCATATTAACCTTTGTAAACTACTCCCTACCCTGAGCAGTCTGGATATCTCTTGTCTCTGCTTTATTTTTCTCTATAACATTTACCATCTTACTTAATTGTATAGTTACCCATATATTTATTATCTTGCTCCCCTAGTAGGTTGCAAGCAGAGATTTTTGTCTCTTTCTCTTCATGACTGTGAACAATGCCTGGCCCTCAGTTGGTGTGCAGTAAATATCAGTTGAATGAAGGAAGCAAGTACCACCTATACTTACTTATTTCCTTTAAATTGTCTAACTTTTTTACCTCTCCCTAAGCAGTAATATGCCCTTCAAAGGTCTGGTGTGTTTATTATACTCCTTTTCCAAGGTGAAATTTACATAACTATTAAGATGTAAAATATCAAGATACCATTAAACCCTTTTGCTCCTGCGATAGATGTCAAGGCCCCACACTCTAGGAATCATTGGTCCAGACCAATTCCCCTTTAAACAAATGGACACACTGAAGCCAAATAGGGCCAAGAACTAGTCCAGTGTCTCACCCAAACTGTGACAGAACAGACTCTGGAGCCAAGTCTCCTGGCCACCAGTCTTTCTTTCTGCAGTTTGGTGGACAACGGGAGGGTGGGGCTGGATGATTGAGGGATTCAGCCTCTCCTCTGGCAGGAGACTCCTCCTGCCAGAGGGGAGCCAGAAGTGCCTGCTAGTGGTGAACACGGCATGGGGGGCATGGCAGGGTCAGATGCCTTCAGCACAGGCCCTGGGCCCTCCTGGCTGCAGGACTGCATCCTGAGTGGGAGGAGCCAGCCTCAGCGGCACCTTCTCTCCCAGGAGTCTGGGGCTTAGGTGCTCTCATCTGGCAAGAAGCAGACTTGGGATTCAAACCTGGTTCTCATAGCTTGAGGTGGTGCTGGGGTCCAATTGCAGAAAGGATGCTGGGGGGGTGAGGGGGAAGTTGGGCTGTGAGCAGAAGAATGAGACCAGGCTCAGAGAGGGCTGGAGAAGGAAGGAGAGAGACAGATGGAGCCCTAGCATGGTAAAGTTATGCAGAGGTGGGTTTGTGCAAAAGTTAAATCCCCCTCAGGTGTGCACAGTGCTTTATACTATAGAAATCATTTATTCATCTCATTTGCTCAGCAGCGACTGTGCAAAGTGGGTTTTGTCATCCCTGTTTTACTGATGAGAGGAACTTGAGACCTGAAGTGACTTACCAAAGGCAGCCCCACACGTTGCACAGGACTCCTTGTTGAGCAGGATGTGGGAGAGGAACAGCCTGCTCCAAACCAATCCAGTCTCTAGTTGGATTTGGCAAAGAAAGGCTGTCTGTCCTGGGGAAGCCAGGCCGACTAAATGGATGTGGGAGTGAGAGGTGGGAATGGGAATATGGCGCCTCTTAGGTCTAACACTCACTGACCAAATAACCTTGGCAAATCACAAAAATCTTTTTAAGCCTCAGTTTCCTCACCTGTAAGATGGGTACAATGGTATTCCCAGTTCACAGCTGGCAAAGATAAAGTAAAAGAACCTAATAAAATAATGACAATACTTAACCATTGAGCATAAGAAGTGCTCAGTAAACAGCAACCTGAGTAATACAATGAAGTGCGCCCCACCGCTGACAAGTTCGCCCTCCGTGGTCACCTGTCATGGCCGAGGGATTCCCAGAGCATTTGCTGGCAGAGGCAGGCGAGCCTGAGACTTGGAAGCGGCTCCGCCGGGGTGGGGTGGGGTGGGGGCCCGCGAGGGGCTGGCCGGTCGGCCGCGCGGCCGGTGACGACCCCGCCTGGCGAGTAGCCGCGGCGTCGCAGCCCCAGCCCGTCGGGCCTGCGGTCCGGGTACCGACGCCGAGCTCCCGAGCGCAGGGCCCAGCGGGCTGCGGCCGGCCGTCATCATCATCGCTCCTGCGATTTCCCCCCCGCAGTTATTTATTTTTCTGTGAGGAAGGAATGTGGGGAATTTACCACAGGGCGCTGGCCTTCGCTTTCGGCTGCTCAGCGGCCTTTCAGCCGCCGAGACGGATGGCCGAGGGGGCGGAGGCAGAGGCGGGTCGGGCTGGGTCTGCGGCCCGGGCAGCGGGGCGGTTACGTAACCCACCCAGGGCGGAACGCACAGGCCTCCTGGTCTCTGGGCATGAGCCTTGTGATGTCTGCAGCCCCTGTGAACTCTCCCTGGACCCTCCGGTTCACCCTCAACCTCTGGGCAAGCCCAGCAGGTGGTCCTCTTGTCAAAGGGACCCTCCTCCACGGCCGGTGTTGATTTGGGGGCATGGGTGCTGGTGGGGATTGCCTTGAGCCTTCCAGCCTTTTCTGAGCTGTCCCATTGCATGGAATGCCTCCACATCTCTATCTTTCAATTCCTAAGGCGTATGCCACCTCCTTCAGGAAGCCTTCTCAGCTTCATCCTAATTCATCACTCTCAAGCTCTATATTCTCCTGGTATTTAATGGAATATTCTGCCTCTTTGGTCTGACATGGTGATTTGAAGTTTACCTCCCTCTTCACCCATAGACTTGCTCCTTCCCTCCCCCCCACCCCCTTCTTCTAGGAACCACCCTCTAGATATTTGATCTAGAGTCTATATGAATCTAGAATTTGTCTCCTGGGACTGCTGGAACAAAATGTAAAGGTGTATTTGGATTATGGGAGGGCTCACCCTTCAGTTTTTTTTGCACCCCTCCTGGGTGACGACTTCTGCTGACTCTGGGGGTTTTTAGACCGGACAGAAACCAGCTTTGGCCCCAGGCTGCCACAGGGCAAAGAGGAGAGGGCTGCACTTTTATGGAAGGCCCCGAGAGTACCAGACCTTGGTCTGGGTGTGCTAAGGTCCCAGAGGTGGCCCAGGCCTCACCTAGTCAGCCCAGCCTGCACAGCCCAGGCCCTGGCAGAGACAACATTTAGGGGAAATCACCTCGCCCCCACCTTGGCTTGCCATCTTTTTGTCTCCTGAATTAAGGGTTTTCCCTGGGAGGACAGGCTATCCTTTCTGTGTTCCTGAGGCTTCCAGAGCTGGGGTGCTGCAGCCTGATGCATCAGGAGAGGGCTTGGCAGGGCAGCCCCGGGAAGCAGGAGCCTGGGTCTGCAGCTGGCTCTCTGAGAACCAGTCCTTTCCAGTTTGCTGTGCACCTGGGCTGAGCCTGCCTCAGTCTGGGTCACCATCTCCAAGTCCCTGAATGTTGAATTGTAGATCAGTGTTTAGGCCAGCAGAGTGGGCAGGAGGCGGTGGTGTCACCTGGCCCTTGGCAGAGGAGGGCCCCATTGCAAGGCCCTGGTTGGCCATCAGCGGGCAGTGCCTGTGGCCTGCAGGGATAGTGCTAGCTAAGACCTGTACCGACTTCGGAGCCCTCTTCTCAGTTTCCCCCCAAACCACCCTCTTACCTTGCCTGACTCCCACCCACTTCCAGCAGGGAGATACCAGGAACTGGGCCCAGCCTGGCTTCCTCCCCCTCAGACCTTGATGCCTGAGCTATCTTAACCTGTTCTTTCCTCCAAGTCTCCCTTCTGCTCTGAGGCCCCTGGGCCAGGTTGAGCAGGGGAGGAGCACTGATCTAGGAATTTGGATGAATTGGTGAGGGCTCCCTGGAGGAAGTGGCTGTTAGGCTGTGCCTGTGGCAGTGGGTGGGAAAGTGTGCTTTGTGAAGAGAGTTCTACAAAAGGAGGGGCCCAGGTTTGGAATCAGTCAGACTCCTGGTTCCAGCTCCACTCTGCCTGCCCCTTGCTGGCTTTAAGACCTGGAGTGAGTTTGCTAATTCTCGTTTTCCTCATCTGTTAAGTGGAGGTCAAGCAGCCTCCCTTATGAGTTGCTGTGAGAATTCAATGAGAGAACACATGCTAAACCCTGAGCGTGGCAGTATCTGGTGCTCCTTACATGCTGGCTGTTGTCATCCTCATGGACTTCACCATTATTCTACAAGCACCTGTGGAAGGTCTGGGGGACAAGGGGTGGGATACAGAAGTGAGGCAGTGGGGTCCCCTGCCCTCGAGGCTCTTGTAGTCTGTAGAACCCTGCCTCCATACCCTGATTACTGCAAAGCAAGACATTGGAAAGAAGCAGCATGGCCCACACGATTGGCTGAAACTGGGTGCTGGGCCACCCTGGGTTTGAATCCCAACTCTGCCCTGACCATCTGTGCCACCGTAAGCAAATCACCTTACCTCTCTGAGCCCATTTCTTTTCTAACATGGAGATGAGGGTACTGCTGGTTTTAGTAACTTACAGCTGGGTTGCTGGGAATGAAATAACTGCCTAGCACATAGCAAGTGTGCCCTGAAGGGTAACGCTTACTAAAATGAATAATATGCAAAGTGATAAGGTTATTAAGTGGTGCACATGAGATACTGGTGGGTCAGGGGAGGCTTCTTGGAGTGGGTGGTGGCATTTGAGTCAGGTGAGAGGGCCGGGGAGTTGGGTACACAGAGGGGCTGTCAGACTGAGAACGGTTTGGGGTGGGGGGGTCTGTGCATACTCCATAGCAGAGTCAGGAACACACAGGGCTGGTGTGGGAAGCGCCAGCCATTGGACACTCTCTGGCTATCGCTGAGGGTACAGACAGCACGTTAGCAAGCTCTTGGGCAGGGGCCCTGAATGCCAGGATGAGGACCATCCTGGGGAGGCAGGAGAGAGGCACAAGTGGAGCCAGGCGGAGGAAGATGAATCCGGCAGTGCGGGGTGGGAAGATTGGTGGGGGAGAGACTGGGGGCGGAGAGGCCGTTTAAAAGGCTGTTGCAAAATTGGTTTTCCTGATAAAGAGCTTGGCTGAGTCATCTGTGGAGGAGAGAAGTCACATCCAGCTCCTCTCTGTTGCCGTCGATGTGGGATTTTCCTCTTTGTCAGCGAGGCGATTGGCTGCCTTATCCGGAGGCTTTGACAACCCAGGCCGGCTCAGCATCCAGGCATAGCCTAGGCCCTGGCAGAGAGGACGCAGCCGGAGTGAGTAAGATGAGCACTTGGAGGTGCCTTTGTGGTTTGGGGTGTGTAATTTAGGGCATATAGCGTCCCTCTTTGGTCTCAGTTCCCCTCTGGGTATCAAGAAGCATATGGTAACTTCTGCTAGCATGTTTGCGGCCAGGCTAGAGGTAGGTCTGGGGCTCCCCACTCCCATTCCTATGCATCTCCCATGTCCTGACAGTCCTTCCCACCTTAGTATGAATTCTTCTTTTCCTGAGAGGAGGGCTGGCAGTTTGCCAGGCCTCAGTCGGGTTGCACTCAATAGGACTTTGGCGGGAATGGAGAATTCCCCAGGGAATGGAGCCTATGTCATTTCCTCCTTTCAGTGGGGAGGATATGGGGCTGGGGCAAGCAAGGTAGCCAGGCTATTACTCAGGCCCAGTTCATCTTGCTGCCTCCAGCTGAGCCAGACGTGCGGTAGCCAGCCATTGGTTCCTTCCTGACCCCATCAGGGGGGCAGTTTACCCAGCTTGTCTACCTGTCCCATTGCCAAGACTCCCAGGCAGCTACAGTAGGCTGCCTCCAGCCAGTCTCTCCTCCTGTCTCTGGCTCCCTGTCCTGCCCCACCCTACCCAGGGCCTGGACACTCCCATTGACGGCAGTTGTGTGAAGAAGCATTTCCTTGAATTCTCTCCCTGTCCTGACCTTCTGCTCTGGCTTCCCTTCCCCTGGTCCGCCTCCCGACTTCAGATCCTCAGTCCAGATAGGCCTGATGGTGGGCAGAACCAGCAGCTGCCTGTAGAGGTAACAGGGGTGAGAGAAAGGGCATATCCCTACCTGAGCACAAGCAGAACTCAGGTCTTTGACTCCTAACACCAGGCTCTTTCCACCCCGCTAGTCTTTCATGTCCTAGCAGTCCTTTCTACCTACTGAGAATGAGTTTATCAGCTCTTCTTCTGAGACAAGGAAGGGAAGGAAAGCATGAGTTGTCCCAGGCAGCTGAATATGCAGGGGTGAGGGCACTGCTGGGGGCACTGATCACCAGATGAGGAGAAAGAGGTCTGGCCACTGATCAGGAGCACTGAGTCTCTATTGCTGCCCCTTCCTCCAGAGTCAAGGTCTAGAAGACAGAGTGGTTAAGAAATGAGACTCAGCAGCCAGACTTTGAATTTTGAATCCCAGCTCTGTTGCTTATAAGTTGTATGACCCTGGGCAGATATCTCTTATCTCTGGTCTCATCTGCAAACTGTGAAGAATAACAGTATTCATCTCTTGCGATTGTTGGCAGGATTGAACAAGATGATGAGTATAAAGCGCATAGCTCAGCACCTGGTCTGTAATGACGGCCCAATGGTCACAGCAGCCATTGCAATCCTCCTTTGAAGGCTGTATTCCAGGCTTCTGTCCCCTGCCCCCGGGGAGGGATTTAACTCTGTTGGACCGCAGGTCCCCGGACCCGGCAGCTCTTCCTTGGGTCTGCCTTCAGCACTTCTTTTCCAGAAGGCCTGTCTTCAGAGCTCTTGACCCACTGAGCAGCACAGGTCTTGGAAGGGCCAGCACCCCACCCTGGCCCTGCAGAAGTCTGAAGAGGGAGAGTTATGACTTGTGCAGGTGCGAACTGTAGCCAGGCAGACTTGGGGCTCAGTGAGATGCCTGTCCCTCGTGGCCCTTAGCCACCTCCTGTCTCTCTGACACCAGGGAGCACAAGCTTGGACTTGATTGGCTGGGGCATTGCCAGGGTGGCAGATCCCTAGTCTGGGGAATTTGGGATGGAACTGCCTCCCTGGGTGTCCTGAGGTGGAGGACTCTAGGGTGCCCGTAGTTGGCCCAACCCCCCCTTCTCTCAACTTTGTTTGTGCAGGGTGTCAAAAATCATCTGAATTGCCGGTTGGGTCTTGTCCAAGCCTCCTGCCGAATTCCTTTTCTGTGAAGTCACTGTGGCCCGGGGTGGGGGGGCAAGGGAGCTTCCTCAGAGCCAGGGCTGTCTCACCCCCTGGCCTTGTCAGCTGTGCTCCTCTTGTCCCAGAACAGCAGCGTGGGGGAAATTCCAGGCCTGTCTGGGGTCAGCAGACCAGATCCTGGCCTTCGGCCTCCTCTGTGACCCTGTCCCTCTAAGCACCCCCAGGCCAGCTTAACCCTGAGAGCCCTTCACACTCTGACATTTGAGCATTTTCTAAACCCATGGCCTTTAGAACCAGCCTGGGGATAGGACTGAAGCAGAGAAGTGAGGAGAAAAACAAAAGGGCAGGGACATTGGAAGGCTTGGGTATTTACAAACACAGAAACACTTTCTATGAGCTGTGCGCTGGGGGAAGCTGCTGTCCAGACGCTAGGTGCTCTCTGGAGTCACACAGAGCCACGGGTGAGCAAGCCCACTACTTCTCGGTTCGGTACCCTTGGGTAGTATTTACCTCTCCGAACCTTGGTGTTTCTCATCACTAAAAAATGGATAAGAATAGTTTGTGCTTCATAGGGTTGTTGTGGAAATTAAATAAGATAATGTGTTTGAAGTACATAGCTAGGTACATAGTGAGAACTCAGCTGATGTTAACAACAATCGCCATGATTATGTCACAAGACCCACTGGTGGGACTAGGGGTGTTTATCCTGACTGTGCCACACAAGTCTGTGCTTTGTGTATGTGACTCTCTGCAGGGCTGTCAGGCTGGAAAGAGAAAGCTTTTTATCTGTGTGGCTGAAGGGGATACAACCATGTCAAGGGTGGAAGTTGACGTAAGGAGCAACTTCATAGCTGAGGAATGTTAATTGGTGGAAGGCATCTCTTCAGGGTAGTGAGCTCCCTGTCAGCTGAGTGTGTACACTCAGGAATGTGGTTTTTAAGGATGCAGGAATTATGTGGGGACTTGGACCCTGTGACAACCATCTCTGAGATTCTGCAACTTGGGGCCATAGTCCCTGCTACCCCATAACTCTGGAATCCCCAGCTGTCTGTCCTGAAGAGGGTCACATCCCCTTCTAGGATTTCAGTCTGTGGAGTAACTCTTCTTTGCTAGAAGCAGCTCTGACCCCTTCCAGGGAGCAGAATGGGGTCACCAGCTGCCTGCTCATTCCAGGGCAGCGTAAGCCCACCATGCTGTCCCCTGGGCTTGATGACAGTAAGGCCCCGGGCTCTCGCATCCTTACTGTGTTCATCCCCTTTTCCTCAGGTGAGGAGACTGGCTCCCAGATGTGCAGTAGCTTGCCAGGGTCTCACAGCCAGCGGATGGCAGAGCCCAGCCCTGGGCCAGGAGGTCTGGCTTCTCAGCAGAGCAGAGGTGATATATGTTGCACACACTGAGCAACCTCTCAGGGCCCACCTATGAGGCTAACTTTCCCTCCCTGATAAGCTCCCCCAAGGAGGGCAGCCTGGCCAAACGCCCAAACCTTTGTCTTTTACAGGTGGGGTGATCCAGGCAGGAGAGGAGCCCAGGAAGGAGCAGGTGTTGGGGCACTTGGGGCAGGCTGTGTGTTCTCACTGCTCTGGCCAGGTGGGCACAGGTGTGTGCTGGCAGGGAGCCAGGTCCTGCTGGAAGGAGGTTAGGGCCAGGGAGCCTGAGGCTGCTGGTCCTGGTCCTGTGAAGCTGTCTGCAGCTACTCTGCTTTGGGTGGGCCTCTCTGCTGACTGTAGTGTGAGCCCTGCCCCATGCCACTCTCTGGGCTGCTTCCTCATCTATGAAATGGGGGTAGTGGTCAAATAGCTCCTCTGTAAGAGCCCTTTCAGCTCTGGGAGTCCATGAAAGCTGGCAGGATGCCCAGAAAGACTAACCCTGGAGACCCACTCAGCATGTCATGGCCAGTGCTAATGAGGGCAAGGTAAGAGGGAGGGCAGGTCAGATTCCTCAAGAACTAATTAGCTTCCCACAGGGGCAAGTCAGGCCAGTTTGGTGGTGGGGAAGGGGTGGGGCATGAAGGGAGGATTTTCCCAGCTATTGACTGAGTTGCTAACCCTTGGCCACAGGCTGTCCTATTCATCCGTCCATTTGTTCATTCATTTTTTGATAAGCATAAATTGAGCGCTGACTGTGTGCCATCTGAGTACTGGGGATGTAAAGAGAAATGGTTGCCTACTGTGAACTAGATGAGTAGGAGCCTGACCGCAGCCTGACCCCTGACCTCAGGCCTCAGACTCCTGCCCCAAACTGAACCCCAACTCCCACTGACTCTGACTCCAGACATCCCAAAGGGATCTTTTGGGACAAGCAGGCAGTTTGAGCATGGGCTGTGGACCTGAAGATAACTGGTTCTGACTCCAGCTTTGCCACTCTGCTCTGTGATTTTTGGGGAGTTAGTTACATGTCTCTGGACCTCATTTTTCACTTATGTAAAATAGGGAAGAGTGTAGAGAGCACTAAGAAAGGCCCATAGAAAATGTCCTGGGGGTTCACTTATGCATTCAGTAATGTCTACTGAGTGCCCATTTTATGCCATATAGTGACCATGGCTAGAGTCATAAGTCAAGCAAGGTCATTGCCCCCTTAGAGCTTATTTTCTAAGTGGGAAGACAGATAATAAAGAATTGTGTAAAGAAGATAATTCTGAAGTGTGGTGAGTACCATGAAGAAAATAAAATGAAGAGGTGGGATAGGAGGGGGGAGGCCTGTATAAGAGGAAGGCCCCTCCAGTGAGGGGACGTTCAGGTGAGTCCTGATGGCAAGGAGGAGCCAACGTGGAACACCCCCAGGGAAAGAGCATTCTAAGCAGAGGGAACAGGACATGCAAAAGCCCTGGGGCAGAAACAATTGTCATTTTTAAGGAACAGAAAGAAAGCCTGCAGGACAAAGCCTGGTGAGAGATGAGAAGAGTGGTAGGAAATGAGTCAGGTATGTAGTGGGGCCTTGCCAGCCAGGCTGAGGTGGTCTTGCTGAGTTTGGTGAAGTGTGTATCAAAAACCTACTGGGGCAATACAAATGAGGAGTCACACTTGCTCCTGAAAGGGTGATCAGGGAAGGTTCTACACAGGTGGTGGCGTTTGAGCTGGGTCATGATCGTTTGGCCAGGGATCTTTCTGAGGAGAGGGGATTCTAAGAAACAGTGAGTAAAGACCAAATTCCAGAGGAAAAGATCATCTGTATGATGGGCACGGGCGATCGTCTGTCTGTCTGTATATACCCTGTGGATCTGCATTCCATTTGCTAACTGGTGCTCTGTTCCTCCGTGCAGCACTGGGCTGGAGCACTAGCCTCACTGAGAAGGATCTGAAAGAGGTCAAGGCACGGAGCCGGCAGATCGCAGCCCAGCTGACCACCCCTCCCAGCCCCAACTCCCGTGGCGTCCAGCTCTTCAACAGGCGCCGGCAGAGAGTGAACGAGTTTACCTTGAAAAGCCACGACCGGAGGGGACAGAAGCCACATCAGGAGTCCCTTAGAGTGCCCCCTGCCAGCCCCACAGGCCACACTCCAGGACTCAGCCTGAGTATCCCCTCACTTCCTGAGCCAGGACTTTCAAGGAACCTGAACTGCCAGAGCCCTGACATCGTGGCCCCTGGTCACAGCATGGAGGGGCACTCGGAGAAAGCTGGCTTGCTGCGGCACCTGGAGGAGGCTAGCGAGGAAGAAGAGGTACCACTGGTGGTGTACTTAAAGGAGAATGCAGCACTGCTCACAGCCAATGGTCTGCACCTGTCCCAGAACCGAGAAGCCCAGCAGACACCACCGTCACCAGCGGCTGAGGTCCACAGCTCAGCTGCAGATGTCAACCAAAACCTTTCATCACCCAGTGCCACATGCATCACACCAGCTTCTAACAGTAGCCACAACCTGCCAGCCACAGATGTCAATCAGAACCCACCGGCAGCTCTCACCCCCCAGAGCCTGCCGCTTTCCAGCATCCAACAGAATTCTTCAGAGGCACAGCACCCGCCAAATGGCACAGTGCCAGATTCCAAACCCAGCACCCTGTGTGCTGGCGGGCAACCCCAGGAGCTGGCTGCAGAGGCGAGATCCAGCACACTCCTGATTGATAAGGTATCAGCTCCACCTACCACCACCAGCACCTTCTCCAGAGAAGCTACTCCCATCTCCAGTTCCAGGCCCCCTGCCCCAGAACTCATGTCCAGCTCCCTGCTCATCGATGTCCAGCCTGGAGCCCCCATGGTGTCAGAAGAACAAGAGACATCTGGGTGGGCAGCCACCACCGCACCTACCAAGCTGTACAGCGAGGTCCATCTCACACTGGCCAAGCCCCCACCAGTGGTCAATAGGACGGCCAGGCCCTTTGGGACCCAGGCACCAGGGAGCACCAGCCAGATGGAACGGAGCCCTATGGTAGAAAGACGGCATCTTGGGGAGAAGGCTCGAGCTTCCCAGTCCCCCAGCATGGCAGACAGGAGTCCTCAGCCACAGCGACACACAATGTCCCACAGCCCCATGGTGGAGAGGAGGCCTGTGGCACAGCGAAGCCCTGCCTCGGAAAGACACCCCTTGGGGAACTTCACCCCGCCCCCCACCTATGCTGAGACCTTGTCCACAGGACCTCTAGCTTCCCGGGTTAGGTCTCCCCCATCTTACTCTGCCCTGTACCCCAGCTGTGACCCCAAGCCATCTCATCTGAAGGGCCAGGCAGTTTCTGCCAGCAAGACGGGCATTTTAGAGGAGTCGATGGCCCGCAGGGGCAGCAGGAAATCTATGTTCACCTTTGTGGAGAAGCCCAAGGTGACCCCAAATCCAGACCTGCTAGATCTAGTGCAGACGGCTGATGAGAAGCGGAGACAGAGGGACCATGGGGAGGCAGGTGTGGATGAGGAGCCCTTCGCTCTGGGGGCTGAGGCCTCCAACTTCCAGCAGGAGCCAGCACCCAGGGGCAGGGCCAGCCCTGTGGTGGCCGAAGAGATTCTCCCTGAGTGGGCCTCATGCCTCAAGTCACCACGTATCCAGGCCAAGCCAAAGCCCAAGCCTAATCAGAACCTCTCCGAAGCCTCTGGAAAGGGGGCTGAGCTCTATGCCCGCCGCCAGTCCCGGATGGAGAAGTACGTCATTGAGTCTTCAGGCCACACCGAACTGGCCCGCTGCCCTTCACCCACTATGTCCCTGCCTTCATCTTGGAAATACTCCACAAATGTCCCTGGAGGCTTCCGAGTGGCATCCCGAAGCCCAGCTCGGACCCCACCTGCCTCCCTCTACCATGGCTACCTGCCTGAGAATGGGGTCCTGCGCCCAGAGCCCACCAAGCAGCAGCCATACCAGCTGCGACCCTCACTCTTTGTCCTCTCACCTGTAAAGGAACCTGCCAAGGCCTCTCCAAGAGCCGCCTCACCTGCCAAGCCGAGCTCCCTGGACCTGGCCCCCAGCCTGCCCAAGACGGCCCTCCCACCATCTCCGGCCCTGCCTCGGCCCTCCCGCTCCTCTCGGGGCCTCTACACATGCCCTGGCCAGGATGGCCTACAGCCCAGTGCCGTGAGCCCTCCCTACCGCAGCGATGTCTCCCCCGTATCTCCCTCCAGGGCATGGTCTCCCAGAGCCAAGCAGGCTCCCAGGCCCTCCTTCTCTACCCGTAATGCTGGGATCGAGGCCCAGGTGTGGAAGCCTTCCTTCTGCTTCAAGTAACAGACGCTGTTACAGGGATCCCACTGCCTGTCAGGGCCCCCTCTCCAAGGGCCAGCTGGAGAGCAGATGTGGCAGGAAGGCTGAGAGTCAGGAGTATGGGAACTCGGGGCTCGAGGGCTAACACTGCCGCCAGCTAGCTTTGTGATGCTGGGCAAGTCACCTTCCCTCTCTGAGCTGCAGCTGCCCCCTCTCTGCCAGGAGGGCATTGGACTCCATGTCTGAGGGATCTGAAATCTGCTGCCGGGTGGGAGGAGGGTCGTGGAGACAGAACTTTGGCAGGTCTCAATGAGGCTGGGGGCTTCCTCTGGCCTTTGTGAGCGTCTTGCTGGGGAATGGCTCAGAAGTGAAGCCAGATGGGCTTCTGGAGCGACAAAGCCTGCCACTGCCTGTGGAACCTGCCAGCCAAGGCCCTGCCTCCTCAGTTGCCCCAGGGGGGCCTCACTTACTGTGGCCCCAACCGCTGGCATTTCTCTGCCTATTGCCGGATTCTCACCTCTACAGGTTTCTCTTCCACCTCTGCCTTCTGGACACTGTTCTCTTCCGCTGCTTCAGAGAGCTTTGCCTCGGCTTCCACATTTTCTCCTCTTCTCAGTTCTTCTGCTGGACGAGAACTTAGCCCACCACTGCTGTCTGACGCTTTTCTTCCTACCCCTCTGCCCAGCCCCTTCCATGTCCACTCCAAACATCTGGCTCGGACCTTATGGACATCTAAAGTGGTTCACCCCAGAACTCAGTCCTGGTTCCACTGGCTCGCCCTCACTGTTCTGGGATAAGGGCTGATTCCAGGGGATCCCTGAGAGGAAAGCCCTGGAGAAGCATGTGCAGATGTGGGCATGTAGTCAGGAGAGATGCCCCTAGCAATGTATCCATTGGCTATTAGGCTTCAACCTCAGCCAAGATCTGCCCTCCTAAAAGCAGTCATCCCTGGGTGACAGGCCACAAGGAGAGAGGCATGAGAAGGGGCTTCTGGTCCCATATCAGCCTCCCATTTGCTGTGTGACTTTGGCCAAGTCACTTTCCCTTTCTGGGCCTCACTCTTCTCATTTATATGATAAGGGCCCTTCCAGCTGTGACAATCTAGATGTGAGGACTGAAAGGACAGGCTGGAGCTTTGAGAGAAAGGCCTTGTAAGTGATAAGACAGTCCAGTCCCTTGGGAGGAGATGGGAAGGAAATGTGCTGTTTCCATAGAAGAGATGGAGATTAGATGTGTGCAGGGGAGGGTGTGACTGGAAGGAGCTGCTGTGGGGGGCCAGGGAATCAGACGCCTAGTCTGGGATGGCTCAGCCTCAGGCTCAGGATTGCCCGAGCCCTCACAAGCACTGCCATGAGAAGTAGGAGCATGGCAGGTGCAGGTGCACAGCGGCTCAGTGGGGTGGGAAAGAGCAGGCCTTAGTGTTCTGAGGAAAAGGCTGGGACTTAAGAGATCTGGATTCTAACAGACTGATTCCATGTATATTTTTGGGTCTGTTTTCCCATTTGTTGAAGGAAGTCTGAGATCCTCACCACATCTGACACCTTTGATGTGACGTAGTCTCCCCAAGTCAGGCTTTGTGGGGGGTGAAAGAACACAGCCACGAAAGGCAAAATTCGGATGGAAGCTTCCCAAGGGCTGAGGGCCAAACACCACCCACTTTCTCTTTCCCAGCCCTATTTCTGGGCTCCCCAGTGGGCGAGGGGTGGTGGAGGCGGTACCCATGCTAGGCTGAGGCTGATGTTTTCATGAGCTCTGGGCTCGTCTCCATGGGAACAGGGGGTGCCTTCCTAGTAAGTTCATTATGCCCAGGATGTAGAGGCATGCACAGGGGAGTAGTGAGTGAGCTCAGCTCCCTCACGCCAGGGCCTCCAGGACAGAGTGAAGCCCCTGCCCAGACCTCTGCTCCCTTCCACCCCTGAGGGCCAGCAGCAGAAGAGCCTACCCTCCATCCTGCGGCTCCTGCAGCCAGGCTGGCTGAGCTCTTCCCCCAACTTTGTTTTCTCTCCTGTTCTCAATACACTCTGCCTCAAATCTGTCTTGCTTCTTTCTTTCTTCCGCGCTCCCCGGCTGCTGGTCAGGGCCCTCTCCCTCCCTGATTCTGGCCTGAGAAGGGGACCAGACTGCTCAGCTCCTGGTGCGAATGTGCTGTTGTGTCTCCACATGCTGCCTGGATCAGCTGTGTCTCTGAATCTGCCATGGGTTCAGACGTGTGCTCGTGTGGAAGTGAGGGCTGCCTTCTCTCTTCCCTGGTTAGCATGTAGGGAGCCAGAATCCTGTGGAAATCAAGTTCTGTTTTCTCCTTCCTTCCGAGTTTGGCCAAAAAGGCTGTAGAGCATGTGGAGATCCATAGCCCCCTGTGGTCTATGCTTGTTTGAGATCTTCAAAGTGGAACTGAAATGGCAAGCCGAGCTCCCTGCTTCCCCTCTGCTTATTATCTAAATCTGGCTGTTTCCCACATTCGTTACTGCCTGGCTCCTGAAAACGCGGAGTTTCTGCCACTGGTGGGGAGGAACAACTTGCTATCAAAAGTCTGAACTGGGTTCTAGTCCCAGATCTGCACCTGACTGTGTGTGTAACCTCATACAACCCCTTCCCACCTCTGGGCCTTAGTTTCCCTTTTTGCAGAAGGCAGTCTAAGAGTGGTCTCTGGTAGTTCTTGTCTGACTCTGCTGTGCTCATGCCTTCACCCCACACACATGCCCTGTTTTGAGAGGTGCTGGGGCTTAAGGGGATGCTGCTTTCTGGATTTATACCCATGTGCATTTCCAAGGAGATCTTTGTCAGAAAGTGACAGCAGCCTTTTAGTATTGTGCACTCCACCTCCCCTCCCTGCACACACTGATTCAGTACCCAGACATGGCAGTTCCAATGAGGTCAGGCTCTTGGCTCACCTCCAAATGATGAGGAGCTGCCCACAACAATCCAACCCAGGCTTCAGAAGTAAATTGTGCTACTCCTTCCACCTGCTGGCCCTAGCCTGCCTTCCTCTTGCGGCACCAAAGGCAGAGACACCCTTAGCAATTTCAGTTAGCACAGCCCCTCCTGGCTGAGTGCTGTTGACAGGCTTGGATCATGAAGTCTTGGCCTCATTTTCTGCAGACAGGCTGACTGAAAGCTTCCTGAGATGTCTCCCAGAGCAGTGTCCAGTGCCTCTGGCTCACATACACACAACTCTGACCCTGGGAGTCAAAGGGGTGGCTCCCACCACACTGGGCTTTAACTTTCCTACTTGAAGATTGGGGCTGTGGATGTCTCCAGAAGGTCCTGAAGGGTCACTCCATCATCCCATGGAAAATCTGTTCAGACTGCTATACAACCCTACTTTTTAGGTTAAAGGGTTCCACTTCTGTGGCAGGGCTCATTTAGCAGCTGCTGCATTGTTTGAAAGAAGCATATACTTTGTGTCTATTGCTTCCTTTTGATTGGGAGAAATTAGATTCTGGTGGGATGAGAGGCTTGCCTATGACTGATTGGTGATTGGATGAGAAAATGGATCTGATGAGTGGTTCTAGATTTTGACTGGGTAGGAGACACTGAGTAGACTGACCAATTCTGGACTCTGAGGGATGGCTGCTGGTGAACTTGGATTGGATGGAAGACTGGGTGGCCTGGTTTCTTGCTGGACTCCGATCAGACGAACAGGATGGTTTAGCAGATAACATGCTGGGCATGGATTCCCAAGCCCTGTACTTTCAAACTAGTTTAAACTGCTTAAGCATGTTGTGGCCTTTGAGCAGCAGATAGACACACACACACACACACACACACACACACGCATTTCCTGGTGGGGCAGAACACAGACAGTTACCTCTGAACTTAATTTTCATCATTGTAAAATGGGTGTGATAATGCCAGCTACCTCACCAGTCTGTTGTGAGGATCTAATGAGAAATAAAGGATGAGACTGAAACTTGTGAAGTCCCTGAAGAGTTAGGGAACAGCTATGGTAGCTTATAGCAGAGCAGTGCTTCATAACTTCCAAGACGTTTACCAACTTGGCCTCATTGAATCCACACTCCCCATCCCACGATGTCAAGAAGTCCAGTGAAGGGAGTATGCTGCCTGGGGAGGAATGATCCAACTTCCTTTCGTGTTTCCACCTGAGTGGGCACTTCCTCTCTGCCCAAGAAATCCAAGGAAATATTAGGACATGAGCATGGCAACATGGTAAAGGGCCTCTCCCTAAGTCCAACCTTAATAATAATTATCAGCATTTGTGTTTTTAATTTTTCAATACATAATACATCCATATGGCTCCAAAACCTAAACTATATAGAAAGTAAACATTAAAAGGCTAATTCCTACCCTAATGGCTGTGTGCCCTAAACTGTTCACCCCACTTCCTAACAGGGAACCACTTTGGTTAGTTCCATCTGCGTGTAACTTAGATCTATTAGCACTTACTCTTTTCCAGTACATTGCAATATTCTTTTACATGAGTTATCTCATTTGATCCTCACAAAAACCCTTATACATACGCTGATAGGAGTACCGTTTTACAGAGGAGGAAACTGTAGCCCAGAGGCTTCTGTTGCTCAAGTTCATTTAGTTAGTAAAGGGGTCCAAAGCGAGTATTCTTAACCACTAGTCATCTGCCTTTCCGGTAAGCGCATGGGGCTGGCGGCCTAGGCTTTTTCAAAGAATCCAGGCTGAGAGTCAGGGCACCTGCGTCTTACTCAGGCATTACCCGACTTTGTCGCTGGCCGCCCGATTCTGTACGATGGACAAGTCAGACTCGGCTCCTTCCGAAGCTGGTACCGAGGACCGTAACACTAATGCGTGCTCCCACCCTTTCTGCTCTCTCCCCAGGACCGCCGGGAGAGCCTGCCCACCTCCCCGCCCTGGACGCCGGGTGCGTCCCGGCCCCCCAGCAGCCTGGACGGCTGGGTGAGCCTGGGGCCGTGGGAGCCGGGCCGCGGGAGCAGCATGAGCAGCCCCCCGCCGCTGCCGCCGCCGCCGCCGCCGCCGCCCATGTCCCCTTCGTGGAGCGAACGTTCGGTATCCCCGCTGAGGCCTGAGACCGAGGCACGGCCCCCCAGCCGCCAGCTGCAGGCGCTCCTGGCGCGAAACATCATCAACGCGGCCCGGCGCAAAGGCGTCTCCCCGCGGCCGGCTGGTGCCGAGAGCCGGCGGCCCTTCTCCCCGCCCACCGCGGCCCCTCCGCCGCCGCCGCCACCGCGCATGCGCTCGCCGCTGCCCGCCCGCCCCGGCCCGGCCGCGGTTCCCGGGGCCTCGTTTGCCCCGATCTCGCGGAGCCCGCTGCCGGCTGGGCCCTCGCCTTGCGCCAGCCCACGGAGCCCGCTGCCTGCGCCGCCCCGGCCCTTCCCCTCCCGCCGCTCGCCTACAGACTCCGACGTGTCCCTTGACTCCGAGGACTCCGGGGCTAAATCGCCCGGCATCCTTGGGTACAACATCTGCCCCCGCGGGTGGAACGGCAGCCTGAGGCTCAAGCGTGGCAGCCTCCCCGCCGAGGCCTCCTGCACCTAAAGCCTCTCCCGCCCGTATTCCATCCCCACCCCCGGAGGGCAGAGCCGGAAGAGGAGTCAGCGGGTTCGGGAGACCCCAGCACCACACACATCCCGTGCTGTGTGACCAGCCCCAGGGATAAAGGGTCAGAGGAGGGGCGTCTGGGCTTGCGGTGGGTTCTAGCTCTTACTCTTATCATTCAGCTGACACACACACACACCCCGTGCTGTGTGACTCTGACCAAGACCCCTCCTCCCAAGGAGATCTCCAGACACACACACACACACACACACACACACACACACACACACACACCCCGTGCTGTGTGACTCTGACCAAGACCCCTCCTCCCAAGGAGATCTCCAGACATTTAATTCCTGCTCCCATCAACACACACACACACACACACACACACACACACCGTGGCTTTGGCCAAGGAGATCTCCAGACATTTAATTATTTAATTCCTGCTCCCATCAACACACACACACACACACACACACACACACACACACACACACACACACAACACACACACACACACACACACACACACACACACACACACACACACACACACACACCGTGGCTTTGGCCAAGGAGATCTCCAGACATTTAATTATTTAATTCCTGCTCCCATCAACACACACACACACACACACACACACACACACACACACACACCGTGGCAGAGGCAGGGTGTCGCCTATATGGACCCTGAGATTTGCTGCAGTCCAGAGTTCCATACTCCTCTACTTCTCCTCCCTCCCTTCCTGGCTCAGCTCTCTGGAGTCTGACAAACAGGGGTGTGTTTAGAAGATCCTAAGTTCCCCGTCCAGGCTGGCTTGACCATCCGCCTCCTTGGCACCAAGTCCCAGGCAGGAACAGCTGTTTTCCATCCCTTCCCAGACAAGCTCTATTTTTACCACAGTGACCTTTAGAGAGGTCTCCCAGGCCACCTCAAGGTGCCCGCTGGCCCCTGTGGAGAAAAGAAGTGGGAAGATTCCTCCTCCCAGATCCCTCTCATGCTCTTCTCCACCCCAGCTCAGAGTGTCCAAGGTGTCCTATCTGTAGCCAAAGAAGAGAGCTGTAAGGCAGTGGTTTCCCACCCCAGGCCCAGTACTTGGGCCTTCAGGAATGTTATCACTGCCTCCAACCCTTCTTCTCTTCTGAGCCCTTTCATGGCAGGTTCCAGTCTCAAAGCTGAACTGGGGAAAGAAGAGCTGATATGGAGCTATGTGTTGTCTATGGTTTTACCTGATTGCCCTGAGGTTGAGGTTGCCCATTTGGAAAGAGGGAGGCCTCATTATGGGAGGTATGCAAGCAGTGGCCAGGATGCATAGAGGAGATTCTAGTAGGGAATGGATTGGCTCAGATGACTTCTGAGGGTCAGATGACTTCTGAGGGCTCTTTTGGTCCTGAAATGCATCCTATGGATTAAGAAGGGAGGAAAAGTAGTAGTGGATTGGCTGGGCAGAACGCAAGGGCAGATGAGTTTGGGTGGGTGAGTGAGGGGTTAGACCAGAGTCTGCCTGTGTTTCTAGTTCCTTGCGAAGTACCCCCTCCTTAGTTTCAGTTGCTGCAGGGCAACATCCCTATCAGGCCCAAGTGAGTGGGCACAGTTCTGCCCCTGTCTTCCCCATTGCACTCAGGTCTAGCCAGTGCCTAGTCCCTAGTGCCCTTGGGGAGCCTTGCTGCAGTCCTTAGCCTGTCCCTTAAACCTTGGTGGCTCTGATTCCAGTCCCCAGGAGAGACATGGTGACAAACGTGGCTGAGTTCTATATAGCTTCCAGCGTTGGCTGCTGGTGCCCTCTAGAGGTTCAGAGTATCAGCTTCAGTATGCTAAGCGGAGTGGAGTTTAGGGGGTTGGAATTGGCTGAGGATCAAAGGTATGTGGGTGAAAGGATATCAGGATGTTGTTAGCAGTGAGGGAACAAAGTATAATTTTGGATTAGGGGTAGACTTACCGGCCTAACATCAGGGTGGTGTTACACCTGGAAGCCCTAAGTGATGCCAGGGAAAGCTGGGGTCAGGATGGGAGAGAGGGTGGGGGTGGGCACTTTGGAATAAAGAAGTGATACCAGAGGGTCCCTAGGGCCTAAGGACTGGGAACACAGGCCCCGTTGGCAGGAAGATGAGAGGATGCTCTTGCCTAGTCAGTGATAAGTGACCAATTGACTGAAGGCCCTATCTGCTTCAGGGTCCCTTGTAGCATGGGAGACTGGGGTTAAGGGCTTCTTTCAGAGAAGAGATACCCTCAGGCCACTGGCTCATGCAATGGCATAGAAAATCCACTTCTCCCTGCATTTCCTCAAAGAGCCAGCAGGAGGTAGCTTTTCAAAGCTGCAGTTCTGTCTGACTGTTGTCTCCCTCTCACTGCCTTCTTCCCCAATCCTTTCCTCTAACCCACTAGAGATTGCTTTACTCCTGCCTCTTGCTCCTGTAGAATTCAGCTTTTGTCGTCAATAAATGCTTCCTGCACCCTTTTGCCTCCTGTGTCATTTTCAACTCATCTAAAGCCCTTCCTCTGTCCCCAGCCATGGAACAATCCACAGGACTCTAGGTGAATGAGATTGTTTGATACACTTGAGATGGGAACTGGGGAAGTGGTAACTGTGAGGTGAGATGGCCAACAATAGGAAAACTCTGGGCCACAGCCCATGTCCCTGGGTTGGAGTCCTAGTCCTATCTTCTGCTCACTGGGTGACCCTGGGGAAGCCTACTCCTTCCCCAGGCCTCAGCTTCCCTATCTGTATAATGAGTGAGCTAGGCTAGGTGAGGTCTTAGGGTAGCATTGCTCAGCCCTAGCCACAGGGCACTGTCACTGGAAAGGGCAGGACGAGGCTGGGTCGGAGCCCAGAGCTCGGGCTGCTTCCTCATGGCAGGGCAGGGCTCCATCTGAGTCTAGGCCACCCTAGTGAGCTCAAGACTCAAACCATCAGGAGTGCTTCTGTCCTGAAGGGGCATTCTTTGCCCAGAGAGGGGGATTGTGGCTCTACTACCAGATGAGGCTAGCCTGCCCTAGGAACATGCCTTACCTTCCTCTCTAGAAACTCAGGCCCAGCAGAGGCTGGGCAGAGGGGCCCGGGGGGCAGGAAGCAGAGCTTCTTCTTCTAAGAGGATCAGAAATATGCCCTTGGGCAGTCTGTCCCTGCACACAGATACATGGGGTCCCTATCCTGAACCCAGTGCATCCCTGCTGGTCCCACCTGTCTGTCCCTGGGAATGGTTGGTGTGCCTCTGATCCAATCTTTATCTTCAGCCAGAACTTCTCCTGAGTGCAATATCCCCCTGCCTACCTGTGAGCCCAGTCCTGGACCCCTCAAACCAAGTTCATCCCAAAGTGAACTCCGCATCTGCCCCTGCCCCACCCTACCCCACCCTGTTACCTTCCTCAGTCACTCAAGCTGGACACAAGAGCTCACCTCCTTCATCCAGTCTCTCAACAGGGTCTGGTGATTCTCTCAAAACCCCTCAAGCCCCTCTCCTTCTCTCCGTGCCCCTGTCACTGCCTTAGTCCAACCCCAGCTCTCACCTGATCACAGAGAAAGCCTCCTACGTCGAGTCTGGCCCCCTCCAACACATTTTCTACATGGTAGCCAGAGATATCTTTGGAAAATGCCAATCTGACCACACAATTATACCACTTGAAACTCTTCAACAGCCCTTTATAAAGCACACTTTCCTTTTGAAGAGCCTGCTGTTAACTGGCCCTTGCCCACCGGTCTGGCCTCATCTCTCAGCTCCACCCCATCCCCCATTCTCGCTCTACTTGCCAAGCCCCTAACATCCTTACACAAAACGCGGCCTCTGCCTGCAATGCTCTGGCCTTCTCTCTGCCCAGTGAACTCCCACTCAGCCTTCAAGGCCCAGCTCAAATGTCTCCTCCTAAGAGAAGCCTTCCCCACCCCACCCCCAGGCCGAGTGAGTGGCACTCTCCCCGGGGTGCTCCTGAGCATTTCCCATGATGCTTCACAGAGTCTGTTTATGGGTCTGATGAGGGCCTGGCTGAGCTCCTTGAGGACAGAGCCCCGCCTTATTTATTCTCAGTCCATAGAGAGATGCTCAGAGAATGTGAGAAGGTGGAAGGAGGGAGAGAAGAAGGAAAGAAGGAGGGAGGCAGAAGAAAAGAGGAAAGAAGGGATAAATAAGTCAAACAGAGATATTGAAGGATAATCCATCATCCATTCATTCAACAAAGATCTGTTGAGTTCCTATCGGGCTCCATTCTAGGCACCACGGATACAATTAACAAGTTCAAGTCACTGGCAACTGACTCCCAGCACTTCCAGGTGACTTTGGTGTGTGCATATGTATGTGTGTGGGTGCGTGCGTGCGTGTGTGTGCAAGCACTCTGTCTGCAAGGGCCTGCTGCCGGGGCACCTGTCTTCCCTGGGGCCCGGTGTTTTTAGCATCTGTCCCTGGATCCTGTTGCAGACCGAAATAAGGCTGAGCCACAAGACGGCAGAAACGATTCTTGTCAGCTGAGGCCAGAGCTGGCTGTAGGGCACTCCTTGCTTGCTGACTGCTGACCGTCTGCCCAGGCACCGACCACTCTGCTTTCCAACAGGGGTGTTAATCTTGAGGGTCTGACATCCGGTCCTGCTCAGGTATCAGGATCCTAGGGGAGCTCGAGTTGCTGTGGGGAGTGGGCAAAGGAGATGAACCAGTCCCCAGACCAAGCAGGTGAAGGGCCTGCAGAGGGTCTGAGGGGTGTGGGGCCTTACAGAAGCCTGGATCCTGGTGGGGAAGGGAGGGTTGCTCAGCTCTGTGTTCTTGTGGGTTAAATGGGAAGGGGTGACTAGGATTCAAGGTGGGCAATAGATAATGGCTCTGCTCAGGACTCTAGCTTTTCAGGCAGTAGAGGGAAGCAGGGTCCCTGTCTATAAAATGAGGGACCTGTCCCAATGTCTGTGAATTTCTATAAGGGGAGTATTTTTCAAGTAACAGATCCATGGGCTGTGGGGCCTTGAGTGGTCACAGTGGGAGCATTCTTAACCATCTCATGACCCTTACTCAAAGTGCCCACAGACATGCTTACGTTTGCACACAGTTCTAGGGGGTTGTGGCTGCTGTGAGGACCATCCATGGGTCCCAAGATCTAACCTAACCTCCTCGGTTTGGGGGAATTGAGGCACAGAGCTGGAGAGATACTCACTCACAGTTACAGAGGAAGCCAGGGTCACTTATCAGACTCCATGCTGCCCAGCTCAGAACCCACTGACCTGGGGCTGGGTGGAAGTGGGGGGTGCAGAGGGAGGCAGGTCAGTTTTCTAAAGAAAGGAGCGGAGGAAAGCCCGGAAGTGGAGCAGAGGGGCACGGGGGTGGGCAGTCTGTCAGGGGCTCAGGGAGCTCTGCTTTCTCTCCTGGGGACAAGTCAGGGAGCATGGACTTGGGGCCTGCAGGGTTCTCTGGGGCTCTGAACCTCGTTTTACTGGCAAACCTCTTCCAAGATTCCCAGAAAGAGCTGTGAGATGCAAACTGGGAGGAGGCAGCAGAGCAGGGGTGAAGGAGGCGAGAGCACCATATTAGTTAGCTGAGGGCTGGGGGATGGGGAAGGGGTGCCGGGTCTCAGCTTCCTTGGACCCATCTGTGCCCTCATGCCTCGCAGAATCAAGTACTAGAGGCCTGAGAGGGGGACCAGCCTTGCTGACCCCAGGAGCCCCACCTGACCATCCACCCCACTTTTCCCCCAACTTAAACCTCCAACTTTAATGTCTCTGATTAGAGCTCACCTGAGTCACCAGACGATGTCGTCTGAGACTCCCACCTCCCCGAGCCCCGATGTCCCAGGACCATCCCCTGAAGGGGGGGCTTCCCCAGCCACTTGGAAGCAGATCTGTTTGACCTCTAGCATCTCCCTTGCCCTCCCTGGACCTTGGTCTCCTCTGAAAGAGACCCTGAAGGCCTTTCCAGCTTAGAGAGCCCTTGCTGGAGACCGTGGAGTGGGCCAAGGCTGTCCATGGCTGGGGCTAGGTGAACCAGGGACTGGGAGAAGGTCTGGGGAGGAATGGAGGCAGCCTCATCCATTTTGGGGAGTCTCTCTTCCACAGGATGATCCCCAAGGAGCAGAAGGGGCCAGTGATGGCTGCCATGGGGGACCTTGCTGGACCAGGTAAGGTAGACCCAGCCCTTATGCCTTCCTCAGATCCCATCCTTTCTTGGTCCCAGACTGTGGCCACTCCAGCCTGCTGGACCCAGGCCTGGGCAAACAGGTGTGAGTTCCAGGCCAGCCTGTGAAATCTGCCACCTGGACTGGGAAGCTTCCTGAAATCTTGAGGGGGGCCTTGCCCTGGAGTCCACATACCCAAGAGTTGAGGTTGAGTGTCCTAGATTGGACCCTGGGCCAGCCAAGTCTTACCTCAGCCCCAAACTGAGCTGTCAGGGTTCCGCTCCCAGGTTCAGCCCTGACTGGGGCCCCAGTCTCCCCTAGCGCTGGACCCTGCTTACTGCTCACTGTAACTGTGGGCCTCACTGGGCCCCCATGGCAAGAGACAGCAGGTGCAGGGAGGGTTAGTTAATTATCAACATAATAAGGCCTTTTTGGAACTCTTGGTATAATTGTGCAGTCTGTTAATTTGTCCTGGTTTACAGCATATGAAATATTCAAAAAACAAATTCAACTAAGTCAAGGCTCTCAAACTTTAATGTGAATCATAGTGACATAATTTTGTTGGTTCAAAATACAGATTCCCAGTATCTGTCCTCAGGGATTCTGACTCAGTGGACCTGGGGAAGGGCCATACCTTCACCCTGCAGGCAAGTGCCCAGGTGATTCCAGTGCAGACAGTGAGCCAAGCCCTGATAAACCCTTGCTGGGCACTGCTGCAGCTGTGCCCCCTTCAGAGCTCCAACGGGCCTTTAATCACGTTGTATGACTTGATATGTGAGTCATCTTCTAGCCTATTGGGTTGTGTTCTTGCATCCTTTTTTGGTTTCAAGTCTCATTTTTTTTTTTTATTCCATGATTTTGTGTGCTTAAAGATGCAAACTTCATGAGTTACGGATGCTCTAACTAGAAGAATCAGCCAATGCCTTCTCCTTTGTCTTGTCTAAGTTATTAATTATAGACCCCCAAATATTGACACACATCATTTATGCCAGAGTGGAAATACATAAATTGTTGACTACTGCCAGGGTATTAATTAAAGGCAGTTGAAACTAAAGAAAAGTAGAAAAAAAAATCTCATGGTCTCACCACCAAAATGCAGCCATTCTAAAGTAATAATAATAAAAACACCATTATGTGCTTACCGTATCAGCTATGGTGATAAGAGCTTTTATGCTTTATGTTATATAACACAACAACTCAGTAAATTATTATTATCCCCAATTTTGCAGAAGAGAAAACAGGCTTAGAGGAGCGAGGTGGGCACATATCTAGTCAGTGGTAGAGCTGCAATTTGACTCCAGATCTGCTACTACCTGGTTATACAAATAATACATCCATTTTATAAAATATTCAGACAAAACAATAAATGGCTTTGAAAGTGAAAGTTTCAAATGGAGATATCCATTGTTAACATGTTTGTGTAAATCCTTCTGTTCATGTACAAACATATTTATATAAACATATATATACGTGGGCTTAATTCTATACACTGGGTTCTTTAGCTTAATTTTTTTTTCACTTAGCAGCGTACCACAGACTTCTGTCTATCCCGGTATTATTTATCTCACCACCTCCTCTCCTCTTGCTCCCCCAAAACATAATACAGTATATCTATTTATAGAGACATACACACCTTCTAATGGCGGCCATGAAAGCTCATCTCAGGGTGGGAATAGAGCCTGAGGATTCTGCTGCAAGCGACTTACTGAGGTCACACTCTCAGGAGAAGAGGAGTGACAGAGCAGGACAGGGCAGGGGAAACTGCTAAGCAAGGATGTGGGCTCTGCTGTAGCCCAAGTTCGGTCTGAACCACGTGGGGGCCTCCAGAGCCTGAACTGCTCCTCAGTATCCATCCCACCTCCAGCCAGGGGGCTGTTCCCCTGGGTAGCTCTCTGCAGAAGGTGGCAGTTGTGAACTGTTAGCCAGTGGTAAAGGGCATGGGGGCAGCATCCACTACAAGACCGGTCCCCAGTTTTCACAATTTGAAACCCCACTGTAGTGGCCATCCTTGTATGTGTATCTTCGGGCATGTTTATTCAACTTTTCTTCCCCAAAATGAATGACTAGAAATAGCATTGCTTAGTTAAATAGGTTTTATCTATAGTTTTTTTTTCCCCTTAGTAGTGAGCTCAGTTCATCTGGATAGTATTTGAGAATATAATGCCAGGGAACTTTGTATTATGTATTAGGTATAAATAAATAGTCTTTCATATTTTTATATTATGCAGTACATTTTATTTTCTTGTTAAAAAAAAAACATTCCAAACAATTTCTAGCCCTCCTCCTTTCTATGCCCTGCTACTATTTGGCCTCTTTCCTAGCAGATTTTTAATGTGTGCATAAACACATATTTTTTTAATATATGAGTGGGTCTTGGAATATAGATTCTTCTGAAATTTAATTTTTTTCCCTTTTAACCTACAAGGGATTTCTTTCTGTTCCTAACATGCAAAAGATGCTCTCTCTGTATTTGCTGAAAGAATGAAAAACAACATCGACCACCTCTTTTTAAGAGCTGTTTAGGATTCTGTTGAATGGAATGACTCACAGCACCCGAACAGCCCTCCGAGCTGCTGGTAACCCTGTCCAGCTCTGTCCCATAGTACTCTCTTAGACAACGCCAACCTTCCCCCTCCCCACACCTTCTTCCTCACTTTCATTCTCCGCTACTGACCTTGTTTCTTTCTTCACCAAGTAAGGTGAAGAAACCAAACAACACTTCTGCAAGCTCCCTCCCCACATCTGTCTGCTTGCTTGCCTCTGTGCCCAGATTCTCAGTTTCCCTTCCTGATGTGCTAGATGGGCAATCCTCCTACCTGTCTGAAGCCTACCCTTCTAGTTGGACACTGGATCCCCTTCCCTCCCTCCTGCTAGGGACATTCCTTTAGTAATGCTCCCCTCTCTCTGATGCATTGCCACATTTCCCCATCACACAAACATGCTGTTAGTCCTCCCTCTTCAAAAATAAACTCCTGGTTCCTCAGGAGCCTCCAGCCTGGTCCTTTAGAGCACAACCCCTCAGAACAGCTCTTCATCTCTTTTTGACAGTCTGTTAAGTCAATTTCCAAACATGCGCAAAAGTAGAGAGAGAAAATCCCATGGCCACCCCCACTCTCACCCCCACGTTTATTCCTAGAGTCCAAAGCAAGTTCCAAAGAGCATGTAATTTCATCCCCCAAATGTTTCAACATGCATCAAAAATTTAAAAAGCACATTTTCTTACATGCCATGAAGATTTTAGTATGCTGAGCAAAATTAGTAATATTGATTTAATACGATCTAATAACTAGCCTCATAGTCAACTTTTTCCAATTTTCTAGTTCATTTTAATGAAGGTCCAAATAAGGGCCATTGGTTTTATTTGGCAGCTATGCCTCTTAACTCTCCTTTAAGCTAAAGCACCCATCCCCACCCCCTTCTTTCCCCCCATGTCATTCATTCTTTTGAAGAAACCAGGCCAGTTGCCCTGCTCAATGTCCCACATTCTAGATCTGGCTCATTGCTTCTTCGTGGTGTGGTTAAAATGTTCCTTCGTCCATTTTCCCTTGAACCCTTTCCAGGAACACTTTTGCACCCAAATACTCCACAGAAACTACTTTTGTGAAGTTTACCAAAAATGACCTCATGTCACTAAATATAATGGCCACTTTCAGTCCTCCTCTTACTTGGCCTGTCAGCAGCCTTCCACCCCGCCGCTCATGCCATCGTCCCCAAAGCACTTTATCCTTTGGTTTCGGACACCACACTCTTTAGATTTCCTCCTGCACAACCCGGTGCTCCGACCCTGGCCCCAGAGCTGGCCCCTCATCTCCTCAGTTTAAATGTTGGAGGACCTGGGCTCAGTCTTTGGATCTCTTTATCCATTCTCATATCCTTGGTGACCTCATCCAGCCTCCTGGCTCAAAACACAAGTTACAGAATGGGAATATAAACCTAAATGTATCTGGTTTTAGGGATGAAGAACTCTGGCTGTGCTGATCACACACAGCCCTTTCCTACCAATGTCCTCACATTCTGGTACTCATTCCTCCAAAAGGCTTCCCTTGTTGGGCAAATGTAAGCGTTATATTTTGCCTGTGAGGAAAGCACAAAGAACACAGATAGGCCCCAAAACTACTAAGGATAGCCATCAGCCCAGCAAACCCTCTGCAGGGACATCACAACTAGTCCCAACTATGAGAAAAGAAATAAATGCAATTGCCTTCATTGGAGAACAGCAACAGATACCATTTGTAAGCTCATCATACCCCAGTTCTCATCTCTGCGTCACTTTTCTCCTGAGAACACTAGGCTCACTTGTCCAGCTCTGTCCTTGGCATCTCACTTGAATGGCTACAAGGCTCTTCAAACCTTACATGCCCAATTTTGGAGGCAATGAGGAGAATTTGAATATGAATGGGCATCATAAAAGACAAAAATGTATTCACTTGGAAAGGTAGATATCTTTAATTGATAAAAGCAAGTTAGAAAGCACATATACCATGATTTCATTTTGGTTAAAAACTCAGACATGAATATGTAGTCACTGGAGGAGGTATGAAAGGATATACACTATCCAGGTGCTTATCTCCAGGTGATAGAAGTGGTATTTTTCTTTTCTTTTTCCCTTATAATGGTATTTTCTTTCTTATATGCTGTTTTGTATAGTAATAAAAGACTTTTTAAATTGAAAGAACACATCTAAAGCACTCCTTCTCCTCCTGCTGCCACCTCCCCACCGCGGCTGCCCAGCCCTTCCTGGGCTCCGGTCAGAAATACGCAGCTAGCCCCCACCGTCAGCCCCCACCGCTCTCTCCCTCATGGCCCTTACCCATCCGCGGCTTATCGTTAAAGGAGATCCGGAATCTGATCACTTCTCACCGCTTCCAGAGCTCTGGGCTTGGAGCTGCGCAGGGAACTCATGAACAAATACAAATGGCCAAAGAACATCTGAAATGCTGCTCCATTCACTGAGGGTCAAACATATTCAGATTAAACTCTGAAGAGTCATTTTTGCCCATCAGGTGGGCAAAGAGTCCACAGGATGACAACTCCCAGTGCTGGCAGCTGTGGGGAGAAACCAGCATTCCCAAACATGACAGGTGGTGTTGTGAGGAGGTCCTCTGGGAAGCGGCAGCCCAGAGTGCCTGAGGGTATGGAAGTAGGAGCTCATCTGGCCTCTCCTGCAGTCCCTTTGCTGGACCTGGGCAAGAAGCTGAGCGTGCCCCAGGACTTGATGATGGAGGAGCTATCATTACGCAACAACCGGGGATCCCTCCTCTTCCAGAAGCGGCAGCGCCGGGTGCAGAAATTCATCTTTGAGTTTGCAGCCAGCCAGCAGGCGGTAAGTAAACCCCCATTGTGCTTACAGGGAAACTGAGGCCTAGAGAGGGCCAGTGGTTAGTCTAAAGCCTAACAGTGAGCCAGATAAGGACCTCTGTTCCCTGGGGAGTCCCTCAAGCTCCAGCCGGGGAGCTATGGCATCCCATCGTCCCATCAGATCAAGCCCCTGCCTTGCTGTGTGATCCTAGAAGTGCTTCTTTTAAGCTCTCTGTTCCCAGATACAAACCACAAAGTGATTGAGCCAGATGAGCTGTGGAACAAAGGGGCTCCGGCTCCTACAAAAACTTATGAAAAGTAGGCATGTGCTTTGGGCTGAATTTGCAGCAAGCAGGATTTACATTAGACTTGAGCTTGGTCTAAGATGGAAAACAGAATGTCTTTTTCTCTTCCCACCGAAGAAGGAAAGGCCACAGGGACAGTCTGATGACAGAGAAGGGAGGCAAAAATCATTTATCCTGAGGCTTCCGAAGGCAGTGGGCAGTTTCAGGCACTTCTAATGAACTCAGTCGTATTCCTCTCAATTTCTGGACTGGACAGGAGGTGACTGAGAAGGAGCGATGTGACAGAATAATAGATGGCAATATACCTCTCTTTGCAATGTACCTAGCAGTGCTAGCTGATGCTTCACATACATCATCTCATTTAATACTCACAGAACCCTTTGAGGTCATCACTCCCATTTCATAGAGAAGGAAACTGAGGCTCAGGGAGGTGAAGAATCTGCCAGGGGTCAGTATTATAATAGCAACCAGCATATATAGAGCATTTCTCTGCCGCAGGCACTGGGTTTAGCGCACAACTATTAACTCATCCCCCCAACATCCCCTTTTTGGGTGCGGGGAGAACCCTGGCTCCTTGCTGTGCTGAGCCTCCCTGCGGTCTGTTTACCCCACAGGTCCCGGGCGGAGGCGACAAGGGGAAGGTGACCGGAACAGCGGAGCCCGGGACGGTGAGTATGGAGGGAGCCCCCACAGGAGGGAAGCTGGGGGAAGCGGCCGGGCAGCTCGTGGGCAGCAGTCGCCGCCTCTGAGCGCCGGCCCCGTGCCCAGGTTGCAAAAGGCCCTGACGGGGAGAACTACCGCCCGGAGCTCCACATCTTCTCTGCCTCGCCTGGGGGTCCAGCGGACGCCCGGGCGGCAGCTCCCCCGGCGGAGTGCGCCCGGAGCCCCAGGGCCCTGGCACCAGGTGAGTGGCCTCCGCCAGTAGCGGGAGCAGGGCTCGGGGACGTGGTGGGGCGCTCCACGGTGGGGCTGGGAGACGCCCACCCCAAACCCTAACACATACCCAGAGAGGGGCAGCAACGCGCCAAAGGTCACACAGCGAGCCAGAGTCCCAGCCAAGAGTGGAACCTGCTCCAGTCCTGTTTCCAGGGATAAGGAAGGGTCTCCTATGCTGGAATTTGGCGACAAATCCCTCCACAATCTTCCCTCAGCTCCGATCTTCCCTCCCTCAGCCATGTTGGGGTGGGCAGGAGAATGGGCGCCCAGGGAGGGGGAACCCAGGCCCTGTTCCTGCCCGCCTCCCACGCGACCTGCTCCACCTCCAGGCTATGCTGAGCCACTGAAGGAAGTCCCGCGCGAGAAGTTCAACCACACGGCCATCCCCAAGGGCTACCGCTGCCCTTGGCAGGAGTTCATCAGCTGCAGGGACTACAAGGGCGATGGCCGAAGTCACATCAGGAGCCTGGTGGAGTACCGGAATTTCAACAAGTAAGGCGGGACGTGCCCTTTGGGGTGGGGGTTGGGAGTCATAACCGCAGCAGAAGCTGCCCTGCCTCGGCACTTTCTACACACCAGGCTCTACCTGAACTCTTTATACACAGTGATGGAGCTCTTGCTAGAACTCTTGCCTCAGCAAATATAGTAGGTGCTCAATAAACGTACAGGGACTGACTGGGTAAACGTGCCACACATCTCGTTGGATTCTCTCCAGAAAGGATGGGGCAGGAGCTCCAGTTCTTCCTATTCTGTCGGTGCAGAGACCTGCTCAGAAGTATCGACAACCTGCCCAACATCACAAAGCAAGGAAAGCAGGAGGTCTGGGACCCAAACCTGGTGCGTCTGACTCCAGGCCTAATTTCTTGCTCTCCATCACTGTTGTGTGCCACTTCTTTGATGTACGTTGAGGTGTATGTCCTTTCCTGGGTGGGAGACCCAGTCCTAGACCAGTTCAACCTTTTCTTCACTTTTATCAGTGGCCTGGAAGAGGCATAGAAAATGGCTTTGAAGCTGTACAAAAGTGGACATCCGAGGTGAGAGCCACAGAAGAGTATGGCTCATGTTGTTTAGAGCATGGGGCCTCAACATGGGCCTAAATGCAGACTCTTCGCCTTGCTGTGTGACCTTGGGCAAATAACTTAACCTCTCTGAGCCTCCATTTCCCCATCTGTGAAGTGAGACTATAATAGTACTTACTTCATAAGATTGTTGTGAGGATGGCATGAGATGCCACAGGCAGTTTCTGGCAAGTAAAAAGCTCTCAGTAAATAGTAGCTATTATTATTGTTGTTGTGTTTGTTATTTGCAGGCTGAAATGATGGCTGGAAAAGCTCATAGGGGAGAACTGAAAAGGGATAAATTTAACATTCTGCCTTGGGGGTCCCAAAAGAAATCATAGGAGTCAAGACAGGGGCTTGGCACTGGAGGAAGGCCTTGAGCTTCCTCAGTCTGATGCTCTTTCTGAAAAATGCTCCTCTGGCTTGGGATGCATTAAGTGAGAAAGGAGGACCCACAGAGAGGAGGCCACAGTCCAGCTCTTTTGGCACCTGCTCAGACCACACGTGGAGAGTGTCTGACAGCTGGGGGTGGTCGGCCTTGAGAAGAGACCACTTGGGAGGGATGTGACTGGACTGCTCTCATAGAGCTGATAGGCAGGAAGGCCCTGAGGGGAAAAATTGTGCCCAACAGGCACTGTGTGAGCCACATGCCATTGGCAGACATTCTGGGGTTTCCTGCCAGACCGGACTGTGCTCTCTCTCTTCCTGGCGCCCTCAGCCCCTGCATGCCCAGCTATTTAAAACCCTCAGCCTGGCAGCCAGCTTCTAGGCTGGCCAGCTCAGGTCACAGCCCTATCCATCTCACACCTCAGGCATGCCAGGCTGAGGCACCTTCCCACCAGCTGAAGGAAGGTCTCAAGGAGCCCTGAGCCCAGATCTCTTCTGGGACAGAAAGACCAACCGAGGTCGGAAGAGGAAGGACAGCAGTGCTTGGAGGCCACGCTGTGCTCAGGATGCAGGGCTCTGGGCTCCCAGTCAAGGGCCCAGCTGCGAGGCCTGCTCAGACTGGAAGCTGCCCAGCCTGTTCCCGTGCGGCCTGGCTGCTGCCACCACCGCTGGGGTGGTCCAGGCAGAAACACTGTCCAGGCTGGAACCCAGGCCCCAGCCCAAGGTTTGCCTTTCCACCCCAGGCAGGCATTCCCCTCTTCCTGCTGGTCTGAGGCTGCAGGAAAAACACTACATGAGCAATGCTTTTTATTTTTCTTAAAATTAAAAAATAGTTTAACATTCACATACTTATATACTTACATTAAAAAAAAAAAACTAGGCAACTACAAATAAAAGTAGGATGCCCTTCCTTCTTCACCGTCCTCCAAACCCAGCTCCCTTCCCAAAGGTAACACTTGTCAGGTTGGTAGGCATGTTTTTTTTGTTTGTTTGTTTGTTTTTGCTGTCATTAATGTACAATTACATGAACAATATTATGGTTACTAGACTCCCCCCTTTATCAAGTCCCCCCCACATACCCCATCACAGTCACTGTCCATCAGCATACTAAGATGCTATAGAATTATTACTTGTCTTCTTTGTGCTATACTGCCCTCCCCGTGACCCCGCCTCCTATATTATGTCTGCTAATCTTAATGCCCCTTTTTCCCCCTTATCCCTCCCTTCCCACTCACCCTCCCCCGACCCTTTTCCTTTGGTAACTGTTAGTCCATTCTTGGGTTCTGTGAGTCTGCTGCTGTTTTGTTCCTTCAGTTTTTCCTTTGTTCTTACACTCCATATATGAGTGAAATTATTTGGTACTTGTCTTTCTCTGCCAGGTTTATTTCATTGAGCATAATACCCTCCAGCTCCATCCACGTTGTTGCAAATGGTAGGATTTGTTTTCTTCTTATGGCTAAATAATATTCCATTGTGTATATGTACCACATCTTTATCTACTGATGGACACTTAGGTTGCTTACATTTCTTGGCTATTGTAAATAGTGCTGCGATAAACATAGGGGTGCATCTGTCTTTTTCAAACTGGAGTGCTGCATTCCTAGGGTAAATTCCTAGGAGTGGTATTCCTGGGTCCAATGGTATTTCTATTTTTAGTTTTTTGAGGAACCTCCATATTGCTTTCCACAATGGTTGAACTAATTTACATTCCCACCAGCAGTGTAGGAGGGTTCCCCTTTCTCCACATCCTCACCAACAATTGCTGTTATTTGTCTTTTGGATGGTGGCCATCCTAACTGGTGTGAGGTGATATCTCATTGTGGTTTTAATTTGCATTTCTCTTATGATGAGGTATGTGGAGCAACTTTTCATGTGCCTGTTGGTCATCTGAATATCTTATTTGGAGAGTGTCTGTTCAGCTCTTCTGCCCATTTTTTAATTGGATTATTTGCTTTTTGTTTGTTGAGGTGTGAGAGCTCTTTATATAATTTGGATGTCAACCCTTTATTGGATCTGTCATTTATGAATATATTCTCCCATTCTGTAGGATGTCTTTTTGTTCTACTGAGTGTCCTTTGCTGTACAGAAGCTTTTTAGTTTGATATAGTCCCACTTGTTCATTTTTGCTTTTCTTTCCCTTGCCCAGGGAGATATGTTCATGAAGAAGTTACTCATATTTATGTCAAGAGATTTTTGCCTATGTTTTTTTCAAAGACTTTTATAGTTTCATGACTTACATTCAGGTTTTTGATCCATTTCGAGTTTACTTTTGTGTATGGGGTTAGACAATAATCCAGTTTCATTCTCTTACATGAAGCTGTGCAGTTTTGCCAACACCAGTTGTTGCAGAGACTGTCATTTCCCCATTGTATATCCATGGTTCCTTTATCATATATTAATTGACCATATATATTTGGGTTTATATCTGGGTGCTCTAGTCTGTTCCACTGGTCTGTGGGTCTGTTCTTGTGCCAGTACCAAATTGTCTTGATTACTGTGGCTTTGTAGTAGAGTTTGAAGTTGGGAAGCTGGATACCCCCCACTTTATTCTTCCTTCTCAGGATTGCTTTGGCTATTTGGGGTCTTTGGTGGTATCATATGAATTTTTTTTTTGAGAGGGCATCTCTCATATTTATTGATCAAATAGTTGTTAACAACAATAAAATTCTGTATAGGGGACATAATGCACAATCATTAATCAACACCAAGCCTAATTCTCAACAGTTTCTAATCTTCTGAAGCATAATGAACAAGTTCTTACATGATGAACAAGTTCTTACATAGTGAATAAGTTCTTACATGGTGAACAGTGCAAGGGCAGTCATATCACAGAAACTTTTGGTTTTGATCACTCATCATGAACTATAAACAATCAAGCCAGATATGATTATTCATTTGATTTTTATACTTGAGTTATATGTGAATCCCACATTTCTCCCTTATTTTTTTAAATAAAATGCTGAAGTGGTAGGTAGATACAAGATAAAGGTAGAAAACATAATTTAGTGCTGTAAGAGGGCAAATGAGGATGATCAGGTGTGTGCCTATAGACTAAGTATTAATCCAAGCTAGACAAGGGTAACAAAACATCCATGGATGCAGAAGATTTCTCTCAAAGCAGGGGGGATGAGGTTCTGAGCCTCAAATCTGTTGATCCCCAATTTCTTACCTGATGGCCCCCCTGTGACTGTGCCTGTCTTAGGTTGTTCCTCCCTTGAGGAATCTTACCCGTCTCTGGCTAACCAGTCATCTTCCGGGGCCATACAGGGAAATGTAAAGTTGGTAAGTGAGAGAGAAGCCATATTGTTTGCAAAGGTTAGCTTTTTACTTCTTTGCAGATTTATGCCCTGTGGCTTCTATGCCCAGCACTTGTCTCGAGGTATCTTTACCACCTGGAGGAATTATGATACTCGGTAAATTCGATATGAGGCACGAATTCTATTTAAGGGTTGTAATTAGGAAGGAAGAAGAAAAGCTATAGAAGTAGCAGACGGAAGAAAACATGGGAAGATTGATTATTTCTTTGACATATCTTCTTGTAGAGTAACATAAGCATGTATAGGTTTTAACAAACTACTAATTAAATTGTGTACACACATTAACAGAATAGGAATACAGATACATAACAAAAGTAGACTTACAATTACCAGCCATATCCAGTGAAACCAAGAAAACCAGTTAGGTACCCTAGGCATTTGTGAAAACTTATCAATAATATGATGGATATTGTCTAACTGAATTTGAATAGTTTGAGAAAAATCAGACAAATTAAAACAACACATTCCTGGGAACTGTTCACATCCCATATGTTCTTTTAACAGTAGATAGTCTATAGTTGCCCGATTTTGGAGCACTGAAACTTGCACTTCTCCTAATTCTTGGTTGAGTTCTGACAATATAGATCCAGTCAAATTTGTTGTTTTACTGTATGCACAGGCCAGCTTAGATATCTCCTTCATTCCAATGGCAACTCCAGGAACTGGTGGGATGAATACAGCTACAACTGCAACAGCGTCAGGATCTTTGTTGAAGTTTTTTGATGATCATCTTCTGAAGTCACTCTTCCAGAGGACGTTAATGTTGGAAGTTCTTCTTCATGTCATATCTTAATTCGTTTTCTGGGTAGCCAAATTAGTCTTTGATTCTCTGTATAAACACAAACAAACGCTTTGCCCACACTTTGATATGACCTTTATACCATTGTGAAGAACCTATTGGAGACCACCACACAGGAACTGCATTTTTTTTAAGAGAAAGAAATATTATCAGAGAAATGTACTCCCATAGCTGATCATCTGACAACCTTTAAAGGATCAAAATTAAGGATATGTAAAGCATGCATTAATCATTGATTTGCAGTTAATTTTATCCTATCAGGGAGTAATCCGCCCCCCTTTTTTTGTTATCATTAATCTACAATTACATGAAGAATATTATGTTTACTAGGCTCTCCCCTACACCAAGTCCCCCAGACAAACCCCATTACAGTCACTGTCCAGCATAGCAAAATGTTGTAGAATCACTGCTTGTCTTCTCTGTGTTGCAAAGCCCTCCCCTTTCCCCTACCCCCCACATTATATATGCTACTCATAATACCCCCTTTCTTCTTCCCTGCCCTTATCCCTGCCTACCCTCCCATTCTCCCCAGTCTCTTTCCCTTTGGTAACTGTTAGTCCCTTCTTGGGTTCTGTGATTCTACTGCTGTTTTGTTCCTTCAGTTCTTCCTTTGTTCTTATACTCTACAGATGAGTGAAATCATTTGGTACTTGTCTTTCTCCACTTGGCTTATTTCACTAAGCATAATACCCTCTAGCTCCATCCATGTTGTTGCAAATGGTAGGATTTGTTTTCTTCTTATGGCTGAATAATAGTCTATTGTGTATATGTACCACATCTTCTTTATCCACTTAGGTTGCTTCCATTTCTTGGCTATTGTAAATAGTGCTGCCATAAACGGGTGCATCTGTCTTTTTCAAACTGGAGTGCTGCATTCTTAGGGTAAATTTCTAGAAGTGGAATTCCTGGGTCAAATAGTAAGTCTATTTTGAGCATTTTGAGGAACTTCCATACTGCTTTCCACAATGGTTGAGCTAATTTACATTCCTACCAGCAGTGTAGGAGGGTTCCCCTTTCTCCACAACCTCAACAACATTTGTTGTTGTTTGTCTTTTGGATGGCAGCCATCCTTACTGGTGTGAGGTGATATCTCATTGTGGTTTTAATTTGCATTTCTCTGATAAATAGCAATGTGGAGCATCTTTTCATGTGTCTGTTGGCCATCTGAATTTCTTTTTTGGAGAACAGTCTGTTCAGTTCTCCTGCCCATTTTTTAATAGGATTATTTGCTTTTTGTTTGTTGAGCTGTGTGAGTTCTTTATATATTTTGGATGTCAAGCCTTTATCGGATCTGTCATTTACAAATATATTCTCCAATACTGTAGGGTACCCTTTTGTTCTATTGATGGTGTCTTTTGCTGTACAGAAGCTTTTCAGCTTGATACAGTCTCACTTGTTCATTTTTGCTTTTGTTTCCCTTGCCCAGGGAGATATGTTCATGAAGAAGTTGCTCATGTTTATGTCCAAGAGATTTTAGACTGTTTTTTTCTAAGAGTTTTATGGTTTCATGACTTACATTCAGGTATTTGATCCATTTTGAATTTACTTTTGTGTATGGAGTTAGACAATGGTCCAGTTTCATTCTCTTATATGTAGCTGTCCAGTTTTGTCAGCACCATCTGTTGAAGAGACTGTCATCTCCCCATTGTATGTCCATGGCTCCTTTATCATATATTAATTGATCATATATGTTTGGGTTAATGTTTGGAGTCTCTATTCTGTTCCACTCATCTGTGGCTCTGTTCTTGTGCCAGTAACAAATTGTTTTGATTACTATGGCTTTGTAGTAGAGCTTGAAGTTGGGAAGTGAGATCCCCCCTACTTTATTCTTCTTTCTCAGGATTGCTTTGGCTATTCAGGGTCTTTGGTATTTCCATATGAATTTTTGAACTATTTGTTCCAGTTCGTTGAAGAATGTTGCTGGTAATTTGATAGGGACTGCATCAAATCTGTATATTGCTTTGGGCAGGATGGCCATTTTGACTATATTAATTCTTCCTAGCCAGTAGCATGGGATGAGTTTCCATTTGTTAGTGTCCTCTTTAATTTCTCTTAAGAGTGTCTTGTAGTTTTCAGGGTATAGGTCTTTCACTTCTTTCGTTAAGTTTATTCCTGGGTATTTTATTCTTTTTGATGCAGTTGTGAATGGAATTGTTTTCCTGATTTCTCTTCCTATTAGTTCAGTGTCAGTGTATAGGAAAGCCACAGATTTCTGTGTGTTAATTTTGTATCCTGGAACTTTGCTGAATTCCAATATCAGTTCTAGTAGTTTCGGAGTGGAGTCTTTAGGGTTTTATATGTACAATATCATGTCATCTGCAAATAGTGACAGTTTGACTTCTTTTTTACCAATCTGGATTCCTTTTATTTCTTTGTTTTGTCTAATTGCAGTGGTTAGGACCTCCAGTACTATGTTGAATAACAGAGGGGAGAGGGGGCATCCCTGTCTTGTTTCCAATCTTAGAGGAAAAGCTTTCAGCTTCTCGCTATTCAGTATGATGTTGGCTGTGGGTTTATCATATATGGCCTTTATTATGTTTGAGGTACTTGCCCTCTATACCCATTTTGTTGAGAGTTTTTATCATGAATGGATGTTGAATTTTGTTGAATGCTTTTTCAGCATCTATGGAGATGATCATGTGGTTTTGGTCCTTTTTGTTGATGTAGTGGATGATGTTGATAGATTTTTGAGTGTTGTACCATCCTTGCATCCCTGGGATGAATCCCACTTGATCATGATGGATGATCTTTTTGATGTATTTTTGAATTCGGTTTGCTAATACTTTGTTGAGTTTTTTTGCATCTATGTTCTTCAGGGATATTGGTCTGTAATTTTCTTTTTTTTTTGTGTTGTCTTTGCGTGGTTTGGTATTAGTGATGCTGGCCTCATAGAATGAATTTGGGAGTATTCCCTCTTCTACTTTTTGGAAAACTTTAAGGAGGAAGGGTATTAGGCCTTCACTAAATGTTTGAAAAATTTCAGCAGTGAAATGCTCTGGTCCAGGGGTTTTGTTCTTATGGGGTTATTTGATTACCAGTTCAATTTCCTTGCTGGCAATTGGTCTATTCATATTTTCTGTTTCTTCCTGGGTCAGCCTCAGAAGGTTGTATTTTTCTAGAAAGTTGTCCATTTCTTATAGGTTATCCATTTTGTTAGCATATAATTTTTCACAGCATTCTCTCATAATTCTTTGTATTTCTGTGTTGTCCATAGTGATTTTCCTTTCTCATTTCTGATTCTGTTTATGTGTGTAGGCTCACTTTTTTTCTTGGTAAGTGTGGCTAGGGGTTTATCTATTTTGTTTATTTTCTCAAAGAACCAGCTCTTCCTTTCATTGATTCTTTCTATTGTTTTATTCTTCTCAATTTTATTTATTTCTGCTCTAATCTTTATTATGTCCCTCCTTCTGCTGACTTTGGGCCTCCTTTGTTCTTCCTTTTCTAGTTTCATTAATTGTGCATTTAGACTGTTCATATGGAATTGTTCTTTCCTGATGTAGGACTGTATTGCAATATATTTCCCTCTTTGCACAGCCTTTGCTGCATCCCACAGATTTTGCAGTGTTGAATTATTGTTGTCATTTGTCTCCATATATTGCTTGATCTCTGTTTTTATTTGGTCATTGATCCATTGATTATTTAGGAGCATGTTATTAAGACTCCATGTGTTTGTGGGCTTTTTTGTTTTGTTTGTGTAGTTTATTTCTAGTCTCATACCTTTGTGATCTGAGAAGCTGGTTGGTACAATATCAATCTTTTTAAATTTAATGAGGTTCTTTTTGTGGCCTAGTATATGACCTATTCTTGAAAATGTTCCATGTGCACTTGAGAAGAATGTGTATCTTGTTGTTTTTGGATGGAGTGTTCTGTAGATATCTGTTAGGTCCATCTGTTCTAATGTGTTATTTAGTGCCTCTGTCTCCTTACTTATTTTCTGTCTGGTTGATCTGTCCTTTGGAGTGCATGGTGTGTTGAAGTCTCCTAAAATGAATGCATTGCATTCTATTTCCCCCTTTAATTCTGTTAGTATTTGTTTCATATATGTAGGTGATCCTGTGTTGCGTGAATAGATATTTACATAGTTATATTCTCTTGTTGGACTGACCCCTTTATCATTATGTAATGTCCTTCTTTGTCTCTTGTGACTTTCTTTGATTTGAAGTCTATTTTGTCTGATACAAGTACTGCAGCTCCTGCTTTTTTCTCCCTATTAGTTGAATGAAATATCTTTTTCCATCCCTTTACTTTCAGTCTGTGTATGTCTTTTGGGTTGAAGTGAGTCTCTTGTAGGCAGCATATAGATGGGTCTTGTTTTTTTTATCTATTCAATGACTCTATGCCTTTTGGTTGGTACATTCAGACCATTTACATTTAGGGTGATTATCGATAGGTATGTACTTATTGCCATTGCAGGCTTTAGATTTGTGGTTACCAAAGGTTCAAGGGTAATTCCTACTATCTAATACTCTAATTTAACTCACTTTGTATGCTATTACAAACACAACCTAAAGCTTCTTTTTTTCCCCTCCTTTTTCTTCCTCCTCCATTCTTTGTATGTTATGAATCATATTCTGTACTCTTTGTCTATCCCTTGGGTGACATCTATTTAGCCTTAGGAATACTTCCATCTATAGCAGTCCCTCCAAAATGCACTGCTGAGGTGGTTTATGGAGGTAAAGTCTCTCTGCTTTTATTTATCTGAAAATTGTTTAATCCTTCCTTCAAGTTTAAATGATAACCTTGCTTAGCAGAGTATTCTTGTTTCTAGGCCCTTCTGCTTCATTGCATTAAATATATCATGCCATTCCCTTCTGGCCTGTAAGGTTTCTGTTGAGCAATCTGATGATAGCCTGATGGGTTTTCCTTTGTATGTGATCTTTTTTCTCTGTAGCTGCTTTTAAAATTCTGTCATTATCCTTGATCTTTGCCATTTTAATTATTATATGTCTTGATGTTGTTTTCTTTGGGTCCCTTGTGTTGGGAGATCTTTGCACCTCCATGTGCTAGAGAGACGATCTCCTTCCCCAGACTGGGGAAGTTTTCAGCAATTACCTCCTCAATGACACTTTCTATCCCTTTTTCTCTCTCTTCTTCTTCTGGTATCCCTATAATGCAAATATTGTTCCATTTGGGTTGGTCACACAGTTCTCTCAATATTCTTTCATTCTTAGAGATTCTTTTTTCTCTCTGTGCTTCAGCTTCTTTCTATTTCTCTTCTCTAATTTCTATTCCATTTACCATCTCTTCTACTACATCTAATCTGCTTTTCGATCCCTCCATTGTATGTTTCATTTCAGATATGGGATTTCTTAGTGATTGAATCTCCATCTTAAATTTATTCCTGAGTTCTTGAATATTTTTCTGTACCTCCATAAGCATGTTTATGATTTTTATTTTAACTCTCTTTCAGGAAGATTGGTGAGTTCACTTTCATTTGGCCTTTTTTCTGGGGTTTGTGAGATTTTGGTCTGAACCAGGTTCTTTTGATGTTTCATATTTCTATGTGGTGCACTCTGGTGCCCCGAAACTCCAGTCTCTGGAGCTGCTCAGCTCTTAGAGTGAGGTTGGGGGTCATAGGGGAGCGTCACTCTTGCCTGGTGGGGAGAGGGAGAGGAAAGAGCTGTTTCCTGCTTTCTGGCTGCAGTGACTGTCTCTAGTGTCAGACAGTGGGCCAAGCACACAGGTGTAAGCCTCTGTGCTTGGTGTTTCCTGCCTTTGTGGGCAGGGCCTCCCTCTGGCTGACCTGACACCAGTGCAGTGACAGCCAGTTTGCGAGCCGGTGCCGGCCAGCTAGGAGGAAGGCGCAGGCTGCATGTCACAGTAGGGGGCCTTGGAGCTGAGCAGTCCACCAGGTGGATGGAGTGCCTGAAGCACCTCAAAGTTCCCAACCTGCTGGGCAGAGTGTGCCCAGACATCCTTGTCCAGCTCTCCCTTCTCCCACCCAGCAAGCTCCATGCAACCCCCACCCCTTCAGCAGCCTTCTTGCTGCCAGGAAGCCTCTTAGACCACCTGCCTTTCCCTTGTCCCAGAGCAGCCAGATGTGGATCTCTGTCCTCCACAAATGGCCAGAATCTCAGTCTCTCAAGCACTCCACCTGTCTCAGCTCCTCAACCTCCAGAGCACCCCACAATGTAGGTTTCTCTCACAAAGCAGGTCTCCTGGGCTGGGTGTTCAGCAGTCTTAGGCCTTCACCCCCTCCCCCGCCCTGCTTCTCTTCCTCCTGTCGGTGAGCTGGGGTAGGGGAAGGGTCACCTTTCATGGCGCCATCTTGAATCCTCCCATTGGTGAGTATGTTTGCAGAACATCCTCTACTACTGGCAGCTACGCAAATAGCTGTGCAGATAAGGCATTGCTTTGTGTGTACACTGGGTTTTAGTACTTTGTATTTCATGCTGTAACTTGCTTGTTTTTTTCACTCAGCATTATGTTTTTGAAATCTACCCTACTTAATACATATAGGTCTTTACATTCCTTTTAAGCTGCTGTGCAGTATTCGGTCCTATAAATATACATTCATCTTGTCAATTTCTCTGCCAATGGACATATGGGTTGTTCCTGTTTTGTTATCAATCACCACTTCTATCTGCCTCCATGGGCACAGGGACAGTATTTTATACTTTCATTGTATAGGTCTTATGAGGCCTTTATTACTAAAAATTTCATAATTTGTAGCTATTGTAAATGTAATTTTTTATTGCTCATCATTGTTTTAATTTGCTTTTTTAATTAAGGTATCATTGATATACAGTCTTAATGAAGGTTTCACTTGAACAACATTGTGGTTTGAACATTCACCCATACTATAAAGTCCCCCCACCACTGCATTGCAGTCACTTTCCATTAGCGTAGTAAGATGCTATAGTCACTCCTTCTCTTCTCTGTGCTGTACTGCCTTCTCTCTGACCTACCTATATTGTGAGGGCTAATTATAGTGCCCTTTAATCCCCTTCTCCCTCCACCCCCCCTCCCAACCCTTTCCCCTTGGTAACTGCTAGTCCCTTCTTGGAGTCTGTGAGTGCTGCTGTTTTGTTCCTTCAGTTTTGCTTTGTTGTTAAATTCTACAAATAAGTGAAATCATTTGGTATTTGTCTTTCTCCACTTTGTAAATGGAATTTTTAAGAATTTTATTTTGTAATTGTTGCTAATGTATGAAAAATACAATTGATTTTTGTATATTAAACTTGTGCCCTGTGACCTTGCTAACTTCGCCCACTACTTCTAGTAAGTTGTTTTGTAGTTTCCTGTGGTGACCTATGTAAATAATATCTGCAAGTAGACTATTGTATTTATTTATTTCCAATATTTATGCCTCAACTTGCTGAAATGGCTAGGACTTGAGTAGTATATTAATTGGAACTGGTGAGAGTGGACATCTTTGTCTTGTTACCAAGTCTTAGCATTCAGTATTTTACCTTTAAGTATGCATGATATTAACTATAGATTTTTTTGTAGCTGCCTTTTATCATGCTGAAGAAGTTACTTTCCAAGTTTTCTGAGGACTTTCAACAGAAACTGGTATTTAATTGTCAGTGCCTTTTCTGCATCACATGGTTTTCTCTTTTCACTATGTCAATGTGGTGAATTATACTGATTGATTTTTTAAAATTTCTATTTATTTATTTTTATTAAGGTATTATTTGATACACTCTTATGAACATTTCTCATGAAAAACAATGTGGCTACTACATTTACCCATATTAGCAAGTCCCCCCTAATACCTCATTGCAGTCACTGTCCATCAGTGTAGTAAGATGCCAAAGAGTCACTATTTGCCTTCTCTGTGCTACACTGTCTTCTCCATGATCCCCCTAACACCATGTACATGAATCATGATACCCCTCAGTCTCCTCCTCCCACCCTCCCCACCCATCCTCCCTCCCCCCTCCCCTTTGGTAACCAGTAGGCCCTTCTTGGAGTCTGTAAGTCTGCTGCTGCTTAGTTCCTTCAGTTTTGCTTCATCGTTATACTCCACAAATGAGGGAAATCATTTGGTACTTGTCTTTCTCCGCCAGGCTTATTTCACTGAGCATAATACCCTCCAGCTTCATCCACGTTGTTGCAAATGGTAGGATTTGTTTCTTTCTTATGGCTGAATAGTATTCCATTGTGTATATGTACCACATCTTCTTTATCCATTCATCTACTGATGGACACTTAGGTTGCTTCCATTTCTTGGCTATTGTAAATAGTGCTGCAGTAAACATAGGGGTGCATACATCTTTTTTTTGTTTTTGGTATCACTAATCTACAATTACATGAGGAACATTATGTTTACTAGGGTCCCCTTCACCAAGTGCCCCCCACAAACCCCATTACAGTCACTATCCATGAGCACAGTAAGATGCTGTAGAGTCACTACTTGTCTTCTCTGTGCCTCCCCCACATTACATATGCTAATCATAATGCCCCCTTTCTTTTTCACGCCCTTATCTCTCCCTTCCCACCCATCCTCCCCAGTCCCTTTCCCTTTGGTAACTGTTAGTCCATTCTTCGGTTCTGTGATTCTGCTACTGTTTTGTTCCTTCAGTTTTTTCTTTGTTCTTATAATCCACATATGAGTGAAATAATTTGGTACTTGTCTTTCTCTGCCTGGCTTATTTCACTGAGCATAATACCTCTAGCTCAATCCATATTGTTGCAAATGGTAGGTTTGTTTTCTTCTTATGGCTGAGTAATATTCCATTGTGTAGAAGTCTCCTAAAATGAATGCATTGCATTCTATTTCTCCCTTTAGTTCTGTTAGTATTTGTTTCACATATGCTGGTGCTCCTGTGTTGGGTGCATATATATTTAGAATGGTTATATCCTCTTGTTGGACTGAGCCCTTTATCATTATGTAATGTCCTTCTTTATCTCTTGCTACTTTCTTCGTTTTGAAGTCTATTTTGTCTGATAGTAGTACTGCAACCCCTGCTTTCTTCTCTCTGTTGTTTGCCTGAAATAAGTTTTTCCATCCCTTGACTTTTACTCTGTGCATGTCTTTGCATTTGAGGTGAGTTTCTTGTAAGCAGCATATAGATGGGTCTTGCTTTTTTATCCATTCTATTACTCTGTGTCTTTTGATTGGTGCATTCAGTCCATTTACATTTAGGGTGACTATTGAAAGATATGTACTTATTGCCATTGCAGGCTTTAGATTCGTGGTTACCAAAGGTTCAAGGTTAGCTTCTTTACTATCTTACTGTCTAACTTAACTCACTTATTGAGCTATTATAAACACAGCCTGATGATTATTTCTCTCCCTTTTTATTCCTCCTCCTCCATTCTTTATATGTTGGTTGTTTTAGTCTGTGCTCTTTTGTGCTTCCTTTAACTGCTTTTGTGGGTAGTTGATTTTATTTTTTGCCTTTAGTTAGTATTTGGTTGGTCTGCTTTCTTTGCTGTGATTTTATTTTCTCTGGTGACATCTGTTTAGTCTTAGGAGTGCTCCTGTCTAGAACAGTCCCTCTAAAATACCCTGTAGAGGTGGTTTGTGGGAGGCAAATTCCCTCAACTTTTGCTTGTCTGGGAATTGTTTAATCCCTCCTTCATATTTAAATGATAATCTGCTGGATACAGTATCCTTGGTTCAAGGCCCTTCTGTTTCATTGCATTAAATATATCATGTCATTCTCTTCTGGCCTGTAAGATTTCTGTTGAGAAGTCTGATGATAGCCTGATGGGTTTTCCTTTATACGTGACCTTTTTCTCTCTAACTGCCTTTAAAACTCTTTCCTTGTCCTTGATGTTTGCCATTTTAATTATTATGTGTCTTGGTGTTGTCCTCTTTGGGAGTTCTGTCTTTCTGTTGGGAGTTCTGTGTATTTCCGTGGTCTGTTCGATTATTTCCTCCCCCAGTTTGGGGAAGTTCTCAGCAATTATTTCTTCAAAGACACTTTCTATCCCTTTTTCTCTCTTCTTCTTCTTCTTCTTCTTCTTCTGGTACCCCTATAATGCGGATATTGTTCCTTTTGGATTGGTCACAGAGTTCTCTTAATATTGTTTCATTCCTGGAGATCCTTTTATCTCTCTCTGCGTCAGCTTCTATGCATTCCTGTTCTCTGGTTTCTATTCCATCAATGGCCTCTTGCATCTTATCCATTCTGCTTATAAATCCTTCCAGAGTTTGCATCACTTCTGTAATCTCCTTCTGGACGTCTGTAATCTCCCTCTGGGCACCTGTAATCTCCCTCCAGACTTCATCCCTTAGCTCTTGTATATTTCTTTGCATCTCCATCAGCATGTTTATGATTTTTATTTTGAATTTTTTTTCAGGAACATTGGTTAGGTCTGTATCCTTCTCAGGTGTTGTCTCTGTTATCTTGGTCTGCCTGAAATTTTGCCTTTTCATGGCGATAGAGATAGTTTGCAGAGCTGGCACGAGTGATGGCTGGGAGAACATCCCTTCTTGTTGGTTTGTGGCCTTCCTCTCCTGAGAGAACAGCAACCTCTAGTGGCTTGTGCTGGGCAGCTGGGCACAGAGAGGGCTTCTGATTCTTGCCCAGCCACTATGGAGTTTATCTCCACTGTTTCTGTGGGTGTGGCCTGCCTTGGGCTGCTGCTCCGATATGGTGGAGCCGCGTTGGAGGGGGAATGGCCGGGAGGCTATTTATCTCCATAAGGGGCCTCCGTGCTCTCTGCTGTCCAGGGTGTTTGAGTGCCCAGAGTTCCCCAGATTCCCTGCTGCTGGACTAAGTGTCCCAGGACGCTTCCATCCGGCTTTGGGGTCCCTGTCCCTTTAAGATTTTCAAAAAGCACTCGCTTTTCTTTGTCCCCAGGGCGCCGGCTGTGGGGACCCACTCACAGGTTTTACTGTCCTATTTCCCTAGTATCCAGGACCCCACGCATGCTCTGTGTCTGCACTCTGGTGTGGATGGCTAGGGCTGGCTATTTAGCAGTCTTGGGCTCCCTCTCCCTCTCAGACTCCTCTCCTCCTGCCTGGTGCTGGAGTGTGGGGTGCTCGGGTCCCACCGGGCTGGGGCTTGTATCTTACCCCTTCACAAGGCACTGGGTTCTCGCAGGTGTGGATGTGGTATGGATGTTGTCTTGTGTCTTCTGGTCTCTCTTTTAGGAAGAGTTGTCTTTGTTGTATTTTCAAAAATATATGTGGTTTTGGGAGGAGAGTTCTGCTGCTCTACTCATGCTGCCATCTTGGCTCTGACCCCTCCATTGTGTATATGTACAACATCTTCTTTATCCATTCATCTACTGATGGACACTTAGGTTGCTTCCATTTCTTGGCTATTGCAAATAGTGCTGTGATAAACATAGGGGTGCATCTGTCTTTTTCAAACTAGGCTGCTGCATTCTTAGGGTAAATTCCTACAAGTGGAATTCCTGGGTCAAATGGGATTTCCATTTTGATCTTTTTGAGGAACCTCCATATTGCTTTCCACAATGGTTGAACTAATTTACATTCCCACCAGCAGTGTAGGATGGTTCCCATTTCTCCACAACCTTGCCAACATTTGTTGTTGTTTGTCTTTTGGATGGTGGCAATCCTTACTGGTGTGAGGTGATATCTCATTGTGGTTTTAATTTGCATTTCTCTGATAAATAGCGATGTGGAGCATCTTTTCATGTGTCTGTTGGCCATCTGAATTTCTTCTTTGGAGAACTGTCTGTTTAGCTCTTCTGCCCATATTTTAATTGGATTATTTGCCTTTTGTTTGTTGAGGTGCATGAGCTCTTTATATATTTTGGATGTCAACCCTTTATTGGATCTGTCATTTATGAATATATTCTCCTATATTGTAGGGTACCTTTTTGTTCTGTTGATGGTGTCCTTTGCTGTACAGAAGCTTTTCAGCTTGATACAGTCTCACTTGTTCATTTTTGCCTTTGTTTCCCTTGCCCAGGGAGATACATTCATGAAGGAGTCACTCATGTTTATGTCCAAGAGATTTTTGCCTATGTTTTTTTCTAAGAGTTTTATGGTTTCATGACTTACATTCAGGTCTTTGATCCATTTCGAATTTACTTTTGTGTATGGGGTTAGACAATGATCCAGTTTTATTCTCTTACATGTAGCTGTCTAGTTTTGCCAACACCAACTGTTGAAGAGGCTGTCATTTCCCCATTGTAAGTCCATGGCTCCTTTATCATATATTAATTGATCATATATGTTTGGGTTAATGTCTGGAGTCTCTATTCTGTTCCACTTGTCTGTGGCTCTGTTCCTGTGCCAGTACCAAATTGTCTTGATTACTGTGGCTTTGTAGTAGAGCTTTAAGTTGGGAAGCCAGATACCCCCCACTTTATTCTTCCTTCGCAGGATTGCTTTGGCTATGTGGGGTCTTTGGTGTTTCGATATGAATTTTTGAAGTATTTGTTCCAGTTCATTGAAGAATGCTGTTGGCAATTTGTTAGGGATTGCATTGAATGTGTAGATTGCTTTGGGCAGGATGGCCATTTTGACTATATTAATTCTTCCTAGCCAGTAGCATGGGATGAGTTTCCATTTGTTAGTGTTCTCTTTAATTTCTCTTAAGAGTGTCTTGTAGTTTTCAGGGTATAGGTCTTTCACTTCCTTTGTTAGGTTTATTCCTAGGTATTTTATTCTTTTTGATGCAGTTGTGAATGGAACTGTTTTCCTGATTTCTCTTCCTATTAGTTCATTGTCAGTGTATAGGAAAGCCACAGATTTCTGTGTGTTAATTTTGTATCCTGGAACTTTGCTGAATTCCGATATCAGTTCTAGTAGTTTCGGAGTGGAGTCTTTAGGGTTTTTTATGTACAATATCATGTCATCTGCAAATAGTGACAGTTTGACTTCTTCTTTACCAATCTGGATTCCTTGTATTTCTTTGTTTTGTCTAATTGTAGTTGCTTGGACCTCCAGTACTATGTTGAATAACAGTGGGGAGAGTGGGCATCCCTGTCTTGTTCCTGATCTTACAGGAAAAGCTTTCAGCTTCTCACTATTCAGTATGATGTTGGCTGTGGGTTTATCATATATGACCTATATTATATTGAGGTACTTGCCCTGTATACCCATTTTGTTGAGAGTTTTTATCATGAATGGATGTTGAATTTTGTTGAATGCTTTTTCAGCATCTATGGAAATGATCGTGTGGTTTTTGTCCTTTTTGTTTATGTGGTGGATGATGTTGATGGATTTTTGAGTGTTGTACCATCCTTGCATCCCTGAGATGAATCCTACTTGTTCATGATGGATGATCCTCTCGATGTATTTTTGAATTCGGTTTGCTAATATTTTGTTTAGTATTTTTGCATGTATGTTCATTAGGGATATTAGTCTGTAATTTTCTTTTTTGGTAGGGCCTTTACCTGGTTTTGCTATTAGGGTGATGCTGGTTTCATAGAATGAGGTTGGGAGTATTCCCTCCTCTTCTATTTTTTGGAAAACTTTAAGGAGAATGGTATATGTCTTCTCTGTATCTCTGATAAAATTCTGAGGTAAATCCATCTGGCCCAGGGGTTTTGCTCTTGGTTAATTTTTTGATTACTGCTTCAATTTCATTGCTGGTAATCGGTCTGTTTATATTTTCTGTTTCTTCCTTGGTCAGTGTTGGAAGGTTGTATTTTTCTAGGAAGTTGTCCAGTTCTTCTAGGTTTTCCAGCTTGTTAGCGTATAGGTTTTCATAGTATTCTCTAATAATTCTTTGTATTTCTCTAGGGTCCGTCATGATTTTTCCTTTCTCACTTCTGATTCTGTTGATGAGTGTTGATTCTCTTTTTCTCTTAATAAGTTTGTCCAGAGATAAAAAAATTTTTTTGTTTATTTTCTCAAAGTAGCAGCTCTACTTTTTTTTGTTTGTTGAGCTGTGTGAGTTCTTTATATATTTTGGATGTCAAGCCTTTATCGGATCTGTCATTTACAAATATATTCTCCAATACTGTAGGGTACCCTTTTGTTCTATTGATGGTGTCTTTTGCTGTACAGAAGCTTTTCAGCTTGATACAGTCTCACTTGTTCATTTTTGCTTTTGTTTCCCTTGCCCAGGGAGATATGTTCATGAAGAAGTTGCTCATGTTTATGTCCAAGAGATTTTAGACTGTTTTTTTCTAAGAGTTTTATGGTTTCATGACTTACATTCAGGTATTTGATCCATTTTGAATTTACTTTTGTGTATGGAGTTAGACAATGGTCCAGTTTCATTCTCTTATATGTAGCTGTCCAGTTTTGTCAGCACCATCTGTTGAAGAGACTGTCATCTCCCCATTGTATGTCCATGGCTCCTTTATCATATATTAATTGATCATATATGTTTGGGTTAATGTTTGGAGTCTCTATTCTGTTCCACTCATCTGTGGCTCTGTTCTTGTGCCAGTAACAAATTGTTTTGATTACTATGGCTTTGTAGTAGAGCTTGAAGTTGGGAAGTGAGATCCCCCCTACTTTATTCTTCTTTCTCAGGATTGCTTTGGCTATTCGGGGTCTTTGGTATTTCCATATGAATTTTTGAACTATTTGTTCCAGTTCGTTGAAGAATGTTGCTGGTAATTTGATAGGGACTGCATCAAATCTGTATATTGCTTTGGGCAGGATGGCCATTTTGACTATATTAATTCTTCCTAGCCAGTAGCATGGGATGAGTTTCCATTTGTTAGTGTCCTCTTTAATTTCTCTTAAGAGTGTCTTGTAGTTTTCAGGGTATAGGTCTTTCACTTCTTTCGTTAAGTTTATTCCTGGGTATTTTATTCTTTTTGATGCAGTTGTGAATGGAATTGTTTTCCTGATTTCTCTTCCTATTAGTTCAGTGTCAGTGTATAGGAAAGCCACAGATTTCTGTGTGTTAATTTTGTATCCTGGAACTTTGCTGAATTCCAATATCAGTTCTAGTAGTTTTGGAGTGGAGTCTTTAGGGTTTTATATGTACAATATCATGTCATCTGCAAATAGTGACAGTTTGACTTCTTTTTTACCAATCTGGATTCCTTTTATTTCTTTGTTTTGTCTAATTGCAGTGGTTAGGACCTCCAGTACTATGTTGAATAACAGAGGGGAGAGGGGGCATCCCTGTCTTGTTTCCAATCTTAGAGGAAAAGCTTTCAGCTTCTCGCTATTCAGTATGATGTTGGCTGTGGGTTTATCATATATGGCCTTTATTATGTTTGAGGTACTTGCCCTCTATACCCATTTTGTTGAGAGTTTTTATCATGAATGGATGTTGAATTTTGTTGAATGCTTTTTCAGCATCTATGGAGATGATCATGTGGTTTTGGTCCTTTTTGTTGATGTAGTGGATGATGTTGATAGATTTTTGAGTGTTGTACCATCCTTGCATCCCTGGGATGAATCCCACTTGATCATGATGGATGATCTTTTTGATGTATTTTTGAATTCGGTTTGCTAATACTTTGTTGAGTTTTTTTGCATCTATGTTCTTCAGGGATATTGGTCTGTAATTTTCTTTTTTTTTGTGGTGTCTTTGCGTGGTTTGGTATTAGTGATGCTGGCCTCATAGAATGAATTTGGGAGTATTCCCTCTTCTACTTTTTGGAAAACTTTAAGGAGGAAGGGTATTAGGCCTTCACTAAATGTTTGAAAAATTTCAGCAGTGAAATGCTCTGGTCCAGGGGTTTTGTTCTTATGGGGTTATTTGATTACCAGTTCAATTTCCTTGCTGGCAATTGGTCTATTCATATTTTCTGTTTCTTCCTGGGTCAGCCTCAGAAGGTTGTATTTTTCTAGAAAGTTGTCCATTTCTTATAGGTTATCCATTTTGTTAGCATATAATTTTTCACAGCATTCTCTCATAATTCTTTGTATTTCTGTGTTGTCCATAGTGATTTTCCTTTCTCATTTCTGATTCTGTTTATGTGTGTAGGCTCACTTTTTTTCTTGGTAAGTGTGGCTAGGGGTTTATCTATTTTGTTTATTTTCTCAAAGAACCAGCTCTTCCTTTCATTGATTCTTTCTATTGTTTTATTCTTCTCAATTTTATTTATTTCTGCTCTAATCTTTATTATGTCCCTCCTTCTGCTGACTTTGGGCCTCCTTTGTTCTTCCTTTTCTAGTTTCATTAATTGTGCATTTAGACTGTTCATATGGAATTGTTCTTTCCTGATGTAGGACTGTATTGCAATATATTTCCCTCTTTGCACAGCCTTTGCTGCATCCCACAGATTTTGCAGTGTTGAATTATTGTTGTCATTTGTCTCCATATATTGCTTGATCTCTGTTTTTATTTGGTCATTGATCCATTGATTATTTAGGAGCATGTTATTAAGACTCCATGTGTTTGTGGGCTTTTTTGTTTTGTTTGTGTAATTTTTTTCTAGTTTCATACCTTTGTGATCTGAGAAGCTGGTTGGTACAATATCAATCTTTTTAAATTTAATGAGGTTCTTTTTGTGGCCTAGTATATGACCTATTCTTGAAAATGTTCCATGTGCACTTGAGAAGAATGTGTATCTTGTTGTTTTTGGATGGAGTGTTCTGTAGATATCTGTTAGGTCCATCTGTTCTAATGTGTTATTTAGTGCCTCTGTCTCCTTACTTATTTTCTGTCTGGTTGATCTGTCCTTTGGAGTGCATGGTGTGTTGAAGTCTCCTAAAATGAATGCATTGCATTCTATTTCCCCCTTTAATTCTGTTAGTATTTGTTTCATATATGTAGGTGATCCTGTGTTGCGTGAATAGATATTTACATAGTTATATTCTCTTGTTGGACTGACCCCTTTATCATTATGTAATGTCCTTCTTTGTCTCTTGTGACTTTCTTTGATTTGAAGTCTATTTTGTCTGATACAAGTACTGCAGCTCCTGCTTTTTTCTCCCTATTAGTTGAATGAAATATCTTTTTCCATCCCTTTACTTTCAGTCTGTGTATGTCTTTTGGGTTGAAGTGAGTCTCTTGTAGGCAGCATATAGATGGGTCTTGTTTTTTTATCTATTCAGTGACTCTATGTCTTTTGATTAGTGCATTCAGACCTTTTGCATTTAGGGTGATTATTGATGGGTATGTGTTTATTGCCATTGCAGGCTTTAGATTTATGGTTACCAAAGGTTGAAGGGTAATTACCTTACTTTCCAACATTGTAATTTAACTCACTTAGTATGCTATTACATACATAATCTAAAGGTTCTTTTTTTTTCCTTTTTCTTCCTGGTCCATTCTTTACATATTACATATCATATACTGTACTGTTTTTCTATCCCTGGATTGACTTTGGGAGTAGTTGATTTGATTTTGCAACTGCTTAGTAATAGACTGTTCTACTTTCTTTACTGTGGTTTTATTTCCTCTGGTGACAGCTATTTAGCCGTAGGAACACTTCCATCTATAGCAATCCATCCAAAATACACTGTAGAGACGGTTTGTGAGAGGTATATTCTCTCAGCTTTTGCTTATCTGGAAATTGTTTAACCCCTCCTTCAGATTTAAATATTAATCTTGCCAGGTTGGGTATTCTTGGTTCGAAACCCTTCTGTTTCATTGCATTAAATATATATGGCACTCCCTTCTGGCCCCTAAGGTTTCTGTTGAGAAGTCTTATGATAGCCTGATGGGTTTTCCATGCATGTGATTTTTTTGCTCTCTCTAGCTGCTTTTGAAAGTCCATCTTTATCCTTGATCTTTGCCATTTTAATTATTATATATCTTGATGTTGTCTTCCTTGTGTCCCTTGTGTTGGGAGACCTGTGCACCTCCATGGGCTGAGAGACTATCTCCTTTCCCAGATTGGGAAAGTTTTCAGCAATTACCTCCTCAATGACACTTTCTATCCCTTTTTCTCTCTTCTTTTTCTTCTGGTATCTGTACAATGCAAATATTGTTCCATTTGGATTAGTCACACAATTCTCTCAATATTCTTTCAGTCTTAGAGATTCTTTTTACTCTCTGTGCCTCAGCTTCTTTGTATTCCTCTCCTCTAATTTCTATACCATTTACCATCTCTTCTACTACATCTAATCCATTTTAAAATCCCTCCATTGTATGTTTCATTTCAGATAGGGAATTTCTCAATAATTGAATCTACATCCTAAAGTCATCCCTGAGTTCTTGAATATTTTTCTGTACCTCCATGAGCATGTTTATGATTTTTATTTCAAACTCTCAGGAAGATTGATGAGTTCAGTTACATTTGGCACTTTTTCTGGTGTTTGTCAGTTTTTGGTCTGAACCAGGTTCATTTGATGTTTCATTTTTGTATGTGGTCCCCTCTAGTGTCCAGGAGCTCTACTCTCTGGAGTTGCTCAGCCCCTGGAGTGATGATGGGGGTCACAGGGGAGTGGCGCTGGTGCCTGGTGGTAGGAAAAAGCTGTTTTCTGTTTCCAGGCTGCTGTGCCTGTCTCCACTGTCAGAACCAGTGGGCCAAGTGCACAGGTGGAAGCCTCTGTGCTTTGTGTTTGTAGCTGTTATAGGTGGGGCCTCCCTCTGGCTGGTCTGACACTAGGGCAGGGACTAGTGGTTTGTGAGTCGAGTGCTGGCAGGCCAGGAAGAAAGTGCATCAGGCTGTGTATCCCTTTGCGGGGCCTCAGAGCTGAGTAGGCAACCACGGGGATGGAGCACTTGAAGCTCCTGAAAGTTCCCAACTTGCTAGGCAGAGTGTGTCCAATTTTGTCCACTTATCCTTTCTCCTGAGCAGCAAACTCTGTGCAATCCTTGCCCCTTTAGCAGCCCTCTTGCTGTTAGGAAGTCTCTCAGACTGCCCTCCTTTCTTTTCTCCCAGAGCAGCTGGATGTGGATCCCTGTTTTCCGCAAATGGCTGGAATCTCAGTCTCTCCAAGTATTCCACCTGTCTTAGCTTTCCAACCCCACTAATCTCCAGAGCACCATGCAATGTAGGTTTGTGGTCTCAAAGCAGATGTTCAGAGCTGGGTGTCCAACCCCCCAACCCCTGCTCCATTTCTCTTCCTCCCACCAGTTGAGTGGGGGCTTGGGTCCCCACTGGATCAAGGCTTTTGCACATTACCATGTTTTGTGAAGTCTTCCGTTTTCTCCAGGTGTATGCAGTCTGGTGCAACCTTCTTTCTGTTGCTCTTTTAGGATTAGTTGTATTAACTATATTTTCATATTACATGTGGTTTTGGGAGTTGTTTGTCTCAGCTCTCATGCCACCATCTTTAATCCTTCTATACTGATTGATTTTTAAATGTTAACACAAGCTTGCATTTGTGGGATGACTCACCTAATTTAGTCATATTTTTAGTCATTTTTAACTTTCATTTTTTCCAGTTTTATTGAAATATAATTGATGTGTAACACTATATTCATTTTAGGTATACCACATAAGGATTTGCCCTGCATGTCAGTGTTCTCCCATCTTTCCCCCAACAGCCCACCTCTCCTGCTCCTCTTCTTTCCCTAGGACCCCAGTGCCCTTTGGAGGACCCGTGGTGGGGGAGACCATTCCCAAGGCAGACACCCCCATCATCCCAGAGCTCACCAGTGTTTTGGAACTTCTTCGCCTGAGACCCAGCTTCAACAGAGTGGCCCAGGGCTGGGTCCGCAACCTCCCGGAGTCTGAGGAGCTGTAGCCCAGCCTGAATCTTCAATTCCCCAGTCTCAGAGTTTGGGTACCATCTGGAACAAACACTGTGGACAGAACTTCACAGTTTTTAAGGGTCTTCACACACAAAACCATATTCCAAATAACACCATAGGTCACAAAATTCGGTAGACCCCACATGTGGTGTGTTTCAAAATTACCTGAGGATGTTGTTTCTAATACAGATTTCTGGCCTGCCCCAGACTGCAGCATCAGAATCTCTTGAGTTGGGGAATCTTTTAGTAACCAGTACTCCCAAATGATTCCTGTACTTGTCCATGGTTTATGTCTCTAGGAATCCAAAACCCCAATGAATTCACATCTATGCTTCCCCTACTCCGTGCTTCCCTACTCCACCTTACACTCTCCCCCAATGACAGGGGCTCACTGGCAGCCACCTTCACATTTACCTGTGAATCATTTGGCTAACTAGAAAGTTTTTCTTTTACTGAGATTAAGTTGGTCTTTACCTATTCATACCCTAAACATTGACTAAGCACTGACTGTGTGCTAGATACTGTGCCAGCCCCAGGGAAAGTGGTAAGTAGCCCTAGGACCTGGCCATGAGGAGGAAGGCAGTAGGGAGGACAGATTTGAAAAGCACTATACCATTTTGGTTTTCCCTAAAACATACTAATTGGCACCTGAGGAACAAGGTGCCAGGAGGCAGAGGAAGGACTCTCTACCCCTGGGTATAGGGTGGGTTTCCAGGAAGTTTCCCAGATAATTTGAGACCTCAGAAGAGGAGGGAGAGTCCATGGAGAGAACAGGGTGTGTGATGAGGACATTCCTGGCCAGCGGCCCAGCACATGCAAAGGTATGGGCTTGTGCATGGGTGGAAGGAGAGGGCTCTGGAGCAGGGAGGGAACTGTGTCACAGGGGTCACTGAGCAAGGGGGGTGGGCTTTACTAGGAGACAGGGGAGGCTTGTGAGCTGGGGAGTGAGGAGTCTCACTGGTTGTTATGTGGAACATAGATTGGAGCAGACTAAGGCTGGAAGTCAGGAAGCCTGCAGGAAACAAGGCCCAAACTAGGGAGGGAGGCATGGGGGTGTCCTTACAGGGCAGGTGCCATGTGAGGCACTGTTAAGGACTGCTTTCCATCTCCTTCTGCTCACCACTCACAGCAGGACCTGGGGTAGATTGTGTCCTCATTCCTATCAGGACTAGTTTGGGGCTTTACTCTGGCTCATTAGAGAAAAGAGAGAAAGGAATGCCTTTCAGTTCAAGTGATGAAGATGAAGGTGATGATGAAGATATGATGACAGCAGCTACTTTTATTGGATGCTCAGTGCTTGGGCTGGTAGTAGGTTCTTCACATATCCTCTTTCTAACTTTCAATATAGCCCTCAGAGAAAAGTACTGTTGTCCCATTTTATAGATGTGGCTACCCAGGCTCAAAAAGGGGAAGTGGAAGATGGCAGCATGAGTAGGTCAGTGGAAATCTCCTCCCAAAAACATATATATTTATGAAAATACAATAAATACAACTATTCCTAAAAGAGACACCAGTGGATACAGTACAACAGCTAGGATACATCTAGATCTGCAAGAACTCCACATCACATGAAGGGGGTAAGATACAAGCCACATCCAGGTGGGATGTGAATGCCCCCCACCCCAGAACCCAGTGGGAAGAAAGGAGTTGGAACAGGGAGGGAGTGAAAACCCAGGACTGCTAAACAACCAGCTCTAGAAATCCGCCCCAGAGGGCAGACACAAGGTGCACAGGATGTGGGATATTAGAGAAATGGAAAAGCAAAACCTGTGGGCAGGTCCCTGCAACCAGTGCCCCTGAGACAAAAGAAAAGCGAGTGCTTTTTGCAAATCTTAAAGAGACAGGTACCGCACAGCTGGACGAAGTTGTCCCAGCACACTTAGCCAGCAGCTGGGAATCCCGGGGAACTTTAGGTGCCCTAACCCCCAGGGTGGCAGTGCAGCTCTGAAGCCCCTCATGGCACTAAGCAGCCTGCCAGTTGTTCCCCCAACTGGCCCGGAACCCAACACACCAGCTCAGTAGTGGGAGAGTGGCAGCACATGCAGGGGGCAGCGGTGCCAGAGGAGACTGGGAGCTGGAAACTAGGGAAATAGGACAGCCAGCGCCCTGGGGACAAAGAAAAGCGAGTTCTTTTTGAAAGTCTTAAAGGGACAGGGACCCCACAGCTGGACGGAAGTGTCCTGGGACACTTAACCTAGCAGCTGGGAATCCCGGGGAACTCTGGGCACCCTAACCCCCTGTGCAGCAGGGCATCTCGGAGGCCCCTCACGGAGATAAACAGCCTCCCGGCCGTTTCCTCTCTGACGTGGCTCCACCATATCGGAGAAGCAGCCCGAGGCAGGCCACGCACACAGCAACTGCAGAGCTAAACTCCATAGTGGCCGGGCAAGAATCAGACGCCCCGTCTGTGCACAGCTGCCCAGCACAAGACACTAGAGGTCGCTGTTCTCCCAGGAGAGGAAGGCCACAAACCAACAAGAAGGGACGTTCTCCCAGCCGTCACTCACCCCAGCTCCGCAAACTATCTCTATCGCCATGAAAAGGCAGAATCTGAGACAAAAATCTCAGAGTCAACACCAGAGGAGACAGACCTAACCAGTCTTCTTGAAAAAGAATTCAAAATAAAAATCATAAACATGCTGATGGAGATGCAGAGAAATATACAAGAGCTAAGGGATGGAGTCCGGAGGGAGATTACAGAAGTGAAACAATCTCTGGAAGCATTTATAAGCAGAATGGATAAGATGCAAGAGACCATTGATGGAATAGAAACCAGAGAACAGGAACGCATAAAAGCTGATGCAGAGAGAGATAAAAGGATCTTCAGGAATGAAACAATATTAAGGGAACTGTGTGACCAATCCAAAAGGAACAATATCTGCATTAAAGGGGTACCAGAAGAAGAAGAGAGAGAAAAAGGGATAGAAAGTGTCTTTGAAGAAATAATTGCTGAGAACATCTCCAAACTGGGGGAGGAAATAGTTGTGCAGACTACGGAAGCACACAGAAATCCCAACAGAAAGGACCCAAAGAGGACAACACCAAGACACATAATAATTAAAATGGCAAAGATCAAGGACCAGGACAGAGTATTAAAGGCAGCCAGAGAGAGAAAAAAGGTCACCTACAAAGGAAAACCCATCAAGCTATGATCAGACTTCTCAACAGAAACCTTACAGGCCAGAAGAGAATGGCATGATATATTTACTGCAATGAAACAGAAGGGCCTTGAACCAAGAATACTGTATCCAGCACAACTATCATTTAAATATGAAGGAGGGATTAAACAATTCCCAGACAAGCAAAAGTTGAGGGAATTTGCCTCCCACAAACCACCTCTACACGGTATTTTAGAGTGACTGCTTAAGATGGGAGCACTCCTAAAAAAGAACACAGAACAAAACACCCAACATATGAAGAATGGAGGAGGAGGAATAAAAAGGGAGAGAAATAATCATCAGGCTGCATTTATAATAGCTCAGTAAGTGAGTTATGTTAGACAGTAAGGTAGTAAAGAAGCTAACCTTGAACCTTTGGTAACCACAAATCTAAAGCCTGCAATGGCAATAAGTACATATCTTTCAATAGTCACCCTAAATGTAAATGGACTGAATGCACCAATCAAAAGACACAGAGTAATAGAATGGATAAAAAAGCAAGACCCATCTATATGCTGCTTACAAGAGACTCACCTCAAACCCAAAGACATGCACAGATTAAAAGTCAAGGGATGGAAAAAAATATTTCATGCAAACAATAGGGAAAAAAAAGCAGGTGTTGCAATACTAGTATCAGACAAAATAGACTTCAAAACAAAGAAAGTAACAAGAGATAAAGAAGGACACTACATAATGATAAAAGGTTCAGTCCAACAAGAAGATATAACCATTATAAACATATATGCACCCAATACAGGAGCATCAATATATGTGAAACAAATACTAACAGAATTAAAGGAGGAAATAGAATGCAATGCATTCATTTTGGGAGACTTTAACACACCACTCACTACAAAGTACCGATCAATCAGACAGAAAATAAGGACGGACACAGAGGCACTGAACAACACACTAGAACAGATGGATCTAATAGACATCTATAGAACTCTACATCCCAAAGCAACAGGATGCACATTCTTCTCAAGTGCACATGGAACATTCTCCAGAATAGACCAGATACTAGGCCCCAAAAAGAGCCTCAGTAAATTCCAAAAGATTGCAATCCTACCAACCAACTTTTCAGACCACAAAGGTATAAAACTAGAAATAAATTGTACAAAGAAAGCAAAAAGGCCCACAAACACATGGAGGCTTAACAACATGCTCCTAAATAATCAATGGATCAACGAGCAAATTAAAATGTGTTTTGCTTCTTTATTCAACAATAAGTAAAATTTGGATCCTGCAAAAGCAGGTCATTAATTTTTTATGTAATTTGGAGGCCTAGCAAGACATTCATATAGAATTCTGTGCTTTTGCCTAGGTTTGCTCTTTATAAAAATGAAATCATATAGTGATGTGGAAAGGAAAGGACCAAGAATAGCTAAAACATTGGGAAACCCAACATTAGACATAGCAGCAATGAAGAAAGGAGTTACATGCAACAGTACAAATGCATCTCAGAAACAAAATGATAAGCAAAAGAAGGCACATATAAAATATGTTTATTGACTCAAGGAAGTGTTTAATATAAATGCCAGGATGGTAGAAACTTTGAGAGGAAACAAAGGTTTGTGATTGTGAAAGGATACATAAAATGCTTCTGGGGAAAGCTGGACAGTTTCTATGTCTAGATATGTGTGATTATTATATACTTATTTACTTTTAAATATTTCATTTTAGTTGTACATTTGTTTGTGTACTTTTTCTGTATATATGTTATATTATAGCAAAACAACCTTCCTTTTAAAAAAGCTAAAAGTCAGATTAATAGTAGACCAGATGTACCTGAAGGAAGAAATAGTTGACTGAAAGTGCCCATAATGTATCAGAGGTAAAGAGACAGAAAACATGAGAGAGAAATTAAAAGACACAGAGGATAACATGGAAATGTTCAATAGTACTAGTGGGAGTTTCAGAAGGAATTTGAAAATGACTGGGGATTATCCAGACATGATAAAAGATATAAATTCATACAATCCTTACCCTGCCATGAGAAAGAATATTAAATCCACACTTAAGAACCACCATAGTGAAACTGTAGAACTCTAAAGCCACAAAGAAATTTCAAAAGCATCCAGACAAAAAAGTTAAATTACCTATAAAAGAAGAACACTTAGAATAAGAGCGATAACAGAAAAAATATCTTCAAGAAGTGAAAGCAAAATAAATTAATTTTCAGGCAAATATTAAGAGAGTTTCCTACTAACCCCTGAAAGAATAAAAGAACATGTTTTAAGGAGGATCCAGAGAAAAAATATAATATCTAAGAAGCAATGGTGAGCAGAGAAATCAATTCAAAAGAAGGCAAGAAGAATGAAAAAGCAGCAAATTAAAGCACATGAAACAAAGTGGTACACATTTAAATATATCACTTACCACAATAAATGTAAATGGTTAAGTCTCACCAGTTTAAAGATACTTACAAATGGAGTAAAAAGTAATTCCAACTCCATGCTGTTCACAAGCAGCAGTCCTTAAAATATGACACAGAAATAAAATAAACAGAAAAGAATAAACCAATTAAATATGATCCCAATGAAATGTGTTCTAGCCATATTAACATCAGATAAAGTAGACTTTCTGGCAAAAAAATTATTGTGACAATGAGAATCCTTACAAAATGATAAACCCAAAATTACAGTGTATGATTTAACACAGTTCTTTCGATTACTGACTTGAGGCAAATAGAATAAGGATATAGAAAGCTTGAATAAAATTAAAATGTTGAATCTTGTACCACAAATTAGAGAATATTCATTATTTTCAACTGCTATGAAACACTATATAAAACACAAAATTGAAAACTTTTGTGTATCAAGACAGTAAAAAAAGTCCAGAGAATTGGAGATTATGACTCAAAGGACACAATAAATATTCATGACTCCACAGTGGTGTAAATAAATGATTGAATAAATAAGTAGTGGGAAAGATACAAATCTTTCTTCCGTATAGATGATTTCCAATTAACGTATGTAGAAACTTCCCCCTTCAGGAGGTGGAGCATAATTGCCCTCCTACTAATGAGAGACTGGACTTACTCACTTGCTTCCAAACAGCATAGGAAAGGGAAAAATAGTAACTTTACAAAGGAGAGACCTGGAAGACACCACCCTCAATCAAAAGATCAAGGTTCAAATCATCAGTGATACTCACATGAAATGTAATAAGATGTAAAGAAGGGAACTTTCCCTTATGATATTTTCCCCACATCCATAACCCCGTATAATCATACAAAAACATCAGACAAACAGAGAGACATTCTACAAAATACCTGACCAATCCTCTTTAAACCTATCGAGGTCATGACAAACAAGGAAAGGCTGAGAAATTGCTACAGAGCAGGGCACTAAGGAGACATGACAACTAAATGTCATATGGGAGCCTGGGTTGGATTCTGGAAAAGTACATTAGAGGAAAGGAATGGTGAAATAAAGACTTAGTTTAGTTAATGGTGTTGTACCAATGTTAATTTCTTAGTTTTGACAACTATACCATAGCTATGTAAGATGTTCATATTAGGGGAAGCTAGGTGAAGAGGATATAAAACTCTATATACTATTCTTGCAACTTTTCTGTACATCCAAAGTTATTCCAAAATAAAGAGTTTTAAAACCAAAGAAAAAAACCTGTTCATCAAAAGACATTAGTAGAAAAGGTAATAGGCAAGCCACAGACTCAGAGAAAATATTTGCAAAATATATCTGATAAGGGACTAAATCTAAGGATACAGTTTTTTAAAACTCCTATAGCTAGTAAGTAAAAAGACACTGAGTAACAATGGCCAAAAGATTTGAACAAATACAAATACATAAATGATCAATAAGTACTTGAAAAGGTGCTCAACGTGTTCATAACAGAAATGAAAATTAAAACCACAGTGAAATGCTATGATAGACCCACTAGAATGGCTAAAATTCAAAAGATTTACACCAAATTTTGGTGATGTAGAGCAACTGGAACTCTCACACATTCTTAGTGGGAATGTAAAATGGTAAAGCCACTTAGGCAAAAGGCCTGACAGTTTAACACTAAACATGCACCTGCCCTATGATCCAGAAATTCCACTACAAAGTATTTATTCAAGAGAAATAATGTGTATTTACAAAAAAATGTGCAAGGATATTCCTAGCAGCTTTAATTCATAATGGTAAAAAGCTGACAGAGAAGTGATGGTATAGTCCTAAATGGTCATATTCAACAGTAAAAAAGGAATTATACACAGTATTGTGGATGATTCTCCAAAACATCATGCTATTGGAAAAAAGCCAACCATAGTGTTCATACTGCATAATTCCATTTATAATAATGTAGTTCTAGAATAAGTAAAATTAATCTATGGTGAAAAAAATCAGAACCGTAGTTGCCTCAGATTGTTTGGGGGTGGGTATGACCGGGAAGAGCAGGGGAAATTTTTCTGGAGGGATGGTGATGTTCTATATGTTGGCAGTGGTTTGGGTCACATAGATGTACATATTGTGAAAACTCTTGAATGACATACTCAAGATATGTACATTTCAATCTATGTAAGTTTTACCTAGATAATTCATAATATTGAACTTTAGCTAAGTATACAAATGTTTAAGGGTTTTAAAGGTAACATGTACTGATGTCATCAGTTTACTCTGAAATGCATAATAGATTGGTGGATATATACAGGAATGGATAAATGTGTGATGAAGTAAATATGGCAAAGTGTTCATTGTAGATCCAGTTAGTGGATATACAATTGGTCACAGTAAAATTCTTTCAACTTTTATGCATGTTAGAAAATGTTTATAATAAAATGTTAAGGAGAAATACAAAGACTATAGGCTCTCTGGGAAGGGTAACATATTCTAATCTTAGGGGGGATCTCATCCTATTACTTTTCTTCAAAGGGTGGTCTTTCCCTCACCAACTTCTTAGACCACTTTAGGAACTTATTCTGACCCACTTTAAGAACTAAAGTTCTTTATCCCTATCCTGGAGGATTTCACTCCACATCCAGGGCTTCAAATACCTCTTCCCTGCCAACTCCCAAATCTTGATCTCTCCTAAGCGCCAATTCCTTTTGGGCTGTGAATTTCCACCGGTCTGTCTCACAGTTAACTTAAACTCATCAGATCCTATATTGGAATCCTATTTCCCTGCCCTACTTTCCAGTTTAATTCTCCTGCCCCAGAATTCTCTATTTCAGAAAAAAGCATCCTTCCACCCAGTTGACGAGGCCAGAGACTTCGGGGATGAGAGGTTATCTTGAACTCCTCTTTCATTTCCATTTATTCCAGGTGACAATGGCTTACTCACTGACTTGGCTTCCAAAATATCTGTCACATCTCACTCTCTGCCCCACAGGCAGTTACTGCCTTAGTTCATTTGTCATGATGCTATACCTTCTGAGCCTTCTGGGGGAATTCAAAATACCACAGGCAGTGAGAAGGGTTAGTTGGTGAGGCATTATGACAATTAGAGGCTAAGTAACATAGCTGGGAGGTACTATTTCAATTCAGGTAATCTGGCTCCAGAGCCTGTTTAAACCAGCATTACTCAGTATAAACAAAACTGTTTTTTCCCCCATCTGGTTATTAGAGCAACATCAGCTGCTGTAAATTCTTAGGTCTCAGTGGCTTACTATAACAAAAACTCATGTCACAATGCTCTCCTGAAAGCAGTGATAGAGGACCCCAGGCTCCTTCCATTGTGTGGCTGCCATCTTCCAGGGACCCTCCTCCTGTGCTTCCAGCTGGCAGATGGGCAAAGAGCTAACAGGATTGGGTAAGATGTTTTTCAGACATCGTCTGGGAATGGCAAAGGTTACTTTTCATCGAGCATACTTCCAGATGTGTGCCTAGAGGAAAAGGAAATGGAGTTTGGTAAGCACCTACGTGTTTTTGCCAAAATCTAATTGCTCTTAATCAATTTACTTAAGAAAGACTAATTGAGTTGGCGAGGTTGTGGAGAAAGGGGAACCTTCCTACACTGCTGGTGGGAATGTAAATTAGTTCAACCATTGTGGAAAGCAGTATGGAGGTTCCTCAAAATGCTCAAAATAGACTTACCATTTGACCCAGGAATTCCACTTCTAGGAATTTACCCTAAGAATGCAGCAGCCCAGTCTGAAAAAGACAGATGCACCCGTTTATAGCAGCACTACTTACAATAGCCAAGAAATGGAAGCAACCTAAGTGTCCATCAGTAGATGAATGGATAAAGATGTGGTACATATACACAATGGAATATTATTCAGCCATAAGAAGAAAACAAATCCTACCATTTACAACAACATGGATGGAGCTAGAGGGTATTATGCTCAGTGAAATAGGCCAGGCAGAGAAAAACAAATACCAAATGATTTCACTCATATGTGGAGTATAAGAACAAAGAAAAGCTGAAGGAACAAAACAGCAGCAGAATCACAGAACCCAAGAATGGACCAACAGTTACCAACAGTTACCAAAGGGAAAGGGACCGGGGAGAATGGGAGGGAAGGGAGGGATAAGGGTGGGGAAGAAGAAAGGGGGTATTACGATTAGCATGTAGAATGTCGGGGGGCAGAATGGGGAGGGCTGTGTAACACAGAGAAGACAAGTAGTGATTCTACAACATTTTACTATGCTGATGGACGGTGACTGTAATGGGGTTTGTGGGGGGGGGGACTTGGTGAAGGGTGAACCCTAGTAAACATGTTCTTCAGGTAATTGCAGATTAATGATAACAAAATAAATAAATAAATAAAGACTAATTGAGCATCTATACTTCAATTTATGCTGATTTATGGGGCTTTTATAAAAATATATCCATAGCCAGACAGTATACAAAATTTAGAATCTCCTTCTTTCAGAAAGGAAATATACAAGTCAAATTATTTACATATTATATATGTATATATTTCAGTAATTGAGTTTGGCAATTAATAATACACTGCATGATTTACATGTTATTCACAAGTAGGCCAAAGAAGTAAAAAACACTCCACCAAAAATGGTGTCAAAATACTTGGAAGTATCTTACACTGTTTCACATTTGATAGTCCTAGAAATTAAATCTAATTTTATAAGAGCTTCTATTTTAATTTGTAAATCTTTCAAGAAAAAAAGAAGTAAGCTTGTAGAGGAAAACATTCTCCAGAAAGAGCTAAAAAATGGTGTTTCTATGTGGTATGTTCCTCCCTAAGTATTTTAGATAAACATGACATTGAATTGGCTACAGGAAAAATGAATTTGTAGATATATTTTGCCTGTTTCCTTTTGAATGACTTGTATATGAGGATCACTTTTTAAAGCTACCGTTCATCAACCACCACAAGGCAGACTCTGTGCTGTGTGCCTTCTCTGTGTTACATTATTTCAACCACACAACTAACCTTTGACAGATGTATTAAAAAGGCCTGGGTCTTTTTACCATCATAGAATGAATACAGAGATAACAATCAATAGTCTATAAGGCAAAAACTTACATTTATATATAACTTCTTTCTAATTTCCACTTACCTCAAGTTCAGCTATTAAAGGACAAAGAAAACAATTCTAGAAATAAGCTTACAACAGAAGTACATAGTAATACAAGAACAATCCAAAACTAACAGTCTAAACTCACAAAGAAACTAGAAAAAGAACAAATGAAACCCAAAGTTAGTAGGAGGGACATAGTAAAGATCAGAGCAGAAATAAAACAGAGAAGAATAAAACAGAAATTAATGAAATTAATAAATCAATGAAATCAAGAGCTGGTTCTTTGAGAAAATAAACAAAATAGACAAACCCTTTGCTAGACTTATCAAGAGAAATAAGCCTATGACAACATTTGGAAAATTGACCCGTTTTAATTTTTCAAAAACAAAAACACAACACAACGTCAAATTATTTTTACCATCTACAATTCAGTTACGTCCAAACATTCTAAGACCAAACAGTCCCTTGCCCAGAAGCAGGGAATTAAAATGAGACGCTGAAGACACACGTAGGTGAATGCTGAAGATCAAAGTTGCAGCTGTAGGTCACAAGTCTTCTATTCAAACACTCCAATGCTTGTCTTTTCACAGTTAAAGTGTTTTTACAAGAAGTTCTAAAATAATTCATCACGGACACGTTTTCTTCAGTGATACACAGATCCATCACATTGGTTTCCATCCGATTGATAGGAACAAAAGGTAATTTTTATTTTGTCTTTTTTTGGTAGTGTAGGGAAGAAACTATCAGCCAGACTCCTTTAGTAATAAATGAGCAAAGGCCAGAAAAGATCTGGGCTGTAAATGGGTGCTGGTTTCTACTTGTCTTTCTGAGGCTGTGACTTCAGAAGTGTTAAATCACACTCATGCCACTACAATGATTAGTACTTGTCATCTTTTCTTAGGTGATAAAAAGGAAAATACCCAATGAACAAAAAATGGTCAAAAGATCTTTACTGTAGGTCAATTTTTCCCCCCAAAAAAGATACAAAATGAACATAAAATTGGGATGGTAACTCCACTGGACATTCCAATTCACCCAGTTGCTTGTTCCCCATAGAAGGGAAGTAGGCATTGAGTTTTACTAGTAATGTTAAAGTAGTAACCAGATGTGTTAATGGCAGCTAATTTGAGGTCCATCAATCCTTTGAATACATGTAGGAAAGCATGGCTATTGTTCTGACTGCCTACATCTGAACACATTCAGCTACCATGGAAACTACAAAGGAAGGAAAAATATATTTATTCCAAGATTCATTTACTGGGATCTTTAAGCGCCCCATCTTCTACAGAGCCCCATAGTGGTAATAATGTGCTAGGGGCTGCTGTGTTTCCCAGCATGAGCTCCCATCCTCTGAGGGTCCTGAGAAGGATAGTGGATTGGTCCTGGAGCCCTCATGAAAGGAGGGGGTGGTCCCATTGGGTGGAACATGTGTGGCCCAAAACCTGTAGACAGGAGAGGAGGACAAATATTAGGCTTACAGATCCCTTGAAATCTTTCTAAGGTCAAAACCACCTACACATAAATCAAACTGACAAGGGGCATCAGAAAATGCCAGTTCACAAGACTTGCTTAGGAATGTCTATCTGTTTTACTTCCTTGGTTTTAGAAACATTCCCCCTCAGTCTAGGTTAAAGAAAATTCCACAGGACACAGAAGGAGTCTGCTAATATGCCACCTGAGCCTCTGCCATCTATCAAACATGACAGTCCTACTAGACAGGTTTCCATCATGATATGTGAGGTGAGGAAGATATCAGGCTGATGGCAAGACCCTGTCATCATTAACCTCAATGCTTTATACTTGAATGGAGGGTGTTCAAAAATCAGGACTCGGTTCAAGAGTATGGGAACTCTGCCACAGAACTGGCTACTTGTGAATCACTATTCACACCATCACTGACGTTTTCTAGAGCAGCACTATACAAAGTGCTAGTACTCAAACTATTTATCACTGGCCAACAAGATCACAGTTTGAGCCAAAATGTAACTTAATAACATGACCAAGTACACTGTTTAGCTCATCTAACAAATTTTTATAACAAGACTTTCTTAATGAATTTACATTCTGGCATAAGCTCCTTACCTTGCTGCAAACAGGTAATAAGTGCCCTGTGAAATGTCAAGTGTCCACAGCATACACTTTAAGCAATGGTGCTCTAGGGTGTCAGTTAGGCTTTAGTTTTAGAACAGGGAACAAACTGGTGAGAGATCACCATAAGCAGTGACTTCAGTTCTGATTATACATATACCCAGATCTTTAGAACACTGGTTGGTGACTTTCCCCTCCTTGGCAGGTCAGAGAAAAACAAAATATCAGGAATACTAACAAATCATGTTTGCCCGTACAGTTCTATGGGGCAAACTCAAAGGATTTAGACTGTTAGACATGAGGGTAGATGTGAAGACAGGACTTTCACAAAGATTTTTCTGGGCTATTAACTGAGAAGAAGGATGGAAGTTACCTGGGGGTGGGGGCGGGGCAATACCAGGGGGAGGTGGCAGGGCAATGTTGACCACAGCTGGAGGACCACTTGGGGGTAGGTTGAAGTAGTTGGCAGAGGCTTCTTCTTCTGCCGCAGGAGGAGGAGGAAGAGCTGGAGAAGAGAAAACAGCCAACAGTTAGGGGGTATGAATGTTGTTTCTATCACCTTTAAATCCTGGGGGTTCCTGCTGGGAGAACAGAGCTGCTGCAGGAGCCAGAGACCCGGGCTTCTTCTAGCATCCAAGGAACATCAGGGCAATGTGAGTGTCTGAAGTTAGTAAGCTACTAGGTAGGCACAAAGTCTGCACTCACCTCCTGGCAGCCCTGGAACGGGCTCTAGCTTGATTCCAGAGTCTGTGGTTCCATCCTTCTCTTTTTCTTTTCCTCTGGCTGCTTGGGACCTGAGAGACACACACAAATGACATCAGCACTCTGTCCCATCTTCTCTCACTTCCCTGCTTCTCATGTTTCTTAGCCAAATGGAGCTCCTTTATTTTCTGCCTCCTCTTCAGCAAACTCTTTTCCCGTAAATGCCACAATGCAGAATAGATAAGAGCAAAGGTTTTGAAAAGGCAACCTATATGTGTTTCTCACTGTGCTTACTAAGAACACAGGAAACACTCCATGAGGATCACAGCTGCTATTAGCAACCTCCTCCCTGGTGCTAAGCTGGAAACATACCCCACCTTTGAACTTTCAGGGCATTTTACCTGTGCCTCTTTTATGCAGTCATCTCTAACTTAAACTAGCTGCTATTCTCCACTGGACAATCAGCCTGTACAGAATAGAATCGAGGTCTAGTTAATTTATAAACTCTCAAATACACCTTTCATGCCTGAGCATTGTATGGCCTGTAACAGCTTGTTACAAAAAAACATGAACCTTCAAAGGAGAGTACTACACTAAAACCCTGAATACATTTCCAGAGCAGGATCCTCCCACATACATAGGAAAGATGTGTTGAAGAATGAGAAATTCTATTTAACAACCTATTGATTTAAGCTTATTCACCAAAAGCTTACTAGCCCCCAGATAATAAACAGCTTTTTGAAAATCTCAACAAAGGTATCTTTAAATAGTCTAATTCTCACCTTCCCCATTTCACATTGAGTCTGCGGCCATTGACAATCAACTTATTAAAGGACTTTTCTGCAGCCACTTCTGCAGCTTGCCTTGTGGCAAACTGGATAAAAGCACACTGTTGTCTTTGCACAACGGTAATTGTCCGGATCTCACCAAACTGGTAAAAATGATTTCTGAAGTGATAAAGGCAGAGAAAATGACAGTTAACAACATACACATTCCTAAGAGGTTAAAATAGATTATTAAACTCTTTCACTAACTCACTACAAGGCAGGTGGCTCCACGGTTATCTGCCTACCTACCTACAGCTAGATCCCCCAACACCTTGCCCTACTGTAGGTGCTATGTACTGAGAGAGAAAAGGAATGAGCAAATAAAGGTCTATCAACATCTCAGGGTTTTAAGGACCCTAAACCCTAGATAAGGGGTTGGCAACAGTTCCCATGGCCCATGAGCCAAGAATGTTTAAAGCAATTTTTTTAAAGTTGTAAAAAAGAAGAGGAGGAGGAGAAGAGGAAGGAGAAAGCCTGCCAACTCTAGGCACTGCCTAGTTCACTTAGGGTTTAATGGAGAAAGGTTACCACAGGCAGGTTTACACTTATAGGAGTTTCTTCTCCACTTAATCTCTTTGGAAGAGATAACTGCATCGCTACCTGTTCAGATATCTCATCTAGCTAAGCAAAATACAAACCAAGAATAATACAAATTTGCCAAATACTTATCTCTTTAAAAAACCAACATAAACCAAAAGATTTTTAGGATGCAAAGCTCTCCCTCCCCTAAATAATCATACATGGAAATGTGCCATCGTTATAAATTCTAATGGCTATTAGATCAAATAGAATCTCATGTAGTTAATACCATATGCAAGGAGATGAACATTACTACTCTGGATATCAATAAAGACAATTCTATAAGAATTCTAGTAAGCATGATACTAACCATAGAATAGCTAAAGGAAAACATACTTTGTGCAGAATTACCATGCTTTCTTGTGTTTTTGTCAAAAAAATGATTCCAGGGTAAAGGCAAAAAGAGCTCATAAAATTATATCCACAAACCTTAGATCTGTCTCAGTAATGGTATCACCCAGACCACCAACATACAGTGTGGTGATAGTCTTGTCCTCTGGCGGGTCCAGACGAGGCATTGTCGATGCCCGCTTTAGAAGTTTATCTGCCACAGGGTCATTGATGCCATAATATCGGTCTTTAATGTTCTGATCAGCAAGAGGGTCATCTGGATCTGTAGGCTTCTCATGTCTATGGTTCAAGAAAGAACAGAGTAACCTAAGTGTTCATCAGTAGATGAATAGATAAAGAAGATGTGGTACATAAACATAATGGAATATTACTCAGTCATAAAAAAGAATAAAATCTTGCCATTTGCAACAGCCTGGATGGACCTAGAGGGTATTATGCTCAGTGAAATTAAGACAGAGAAAGAAATGCCATATGATTTCATTGTATGTAGAATCTAAAAAACAAATGAACTAACTTACAAACACAGAGAACAGACTGGAGGTCACCATGTGGGAGGGAGAAGGGAGGGTGGGTGAAATATTTGCTGGGAATAAAGAGGCACAGACTTCTGATAATAAAATAAATCAATCTTGGGGATAAAAGTACAGCATAGGAAATACAGCCAATAACATGGTAGTATCTTTGTACAATAACAGATGGTAATTACACTTAATGGGGAATTTGGTAATGTATGTAGTTGTCAAATCACTGTTAAACAACTGCAACCAATATAATATTGTGTATCAACTATAGTTCAATAAAAAATAAAAAGAACAAAAAAGAGCAATGCATAAAAGTGAAACAAAGGAAAAAAATCTCACAGGTGTCACCCAACATTAGCTACCTAAGTCCCAAATTACATACCCTGAAATGTTTTTGAACTAAAATCCATTACTATACCAAGACATAATTACCGAAACAGAGCTAATACGAAGTAACTTACTGTATTATACAAGGACTTGTCAGCCTCCTAGAAGCCATTTAAATGGCCATCTAGGGTGGCAGAGTTTCTCTACAGAGAAGTGACAATCCACCCCAAAACAAAATGTAACCAAAACATTGCTATCCCTCTCTAGGTCAATAGTTCTTAATGTATCTAAGGTCTTGCATTTCTCTGAGTATCTGATTAAAGCTATGGACCCAGCCCTAAAAAAGGCATAGATAGTTTTTTTGGTGGACATGGGGTTAACCAACCCCAAGTTAAGAAGTGACTCAGATACTGAGCAACCTCGACTGAAACATACTCCCACACCCTTTAGATGCCTGGCCTTAATTTGACTTCAACTATACATTGAAATTCAGGCTAGTTATCATCACAGTGAAGACATATCTCAGGTAGACACTTTTAGGGCCAACATCTACAGTATATAGCACAGCAATTTAGTTTCCTAATGTTCAATTTTAAGTAAAATGTCTAAGTAAAAACAACAATTTAATCCAGCTCTTCTAAATGGTCTTAAGAGATGAGATATACTACTCAAATTGTATGAACTTTTAGATTTTAAAGCAGAAGCAGTATAAGTTAGTATCTCTCAATTTTCAGGCGACTAATCTGAAAGCAAATACTGAAAATGCAGTTCAGCTCTTGCCTGTATGGACACTCCTCTCCTCTCTTACATTCTCCTTTTACCCAAAAGGAGCAAATGTGGGGTCGATTCCTTTTGTAGTAGGGTGTGGTCCGGGCCAGCTTGAGCAACATGTCACTGGTGGATGTGGCTTTCCCCAGCATGCCAACCGGCCGTGTTCCATCTGAGTTAGAAATCTACACCAGAATGACAAATTCAGAAGACAAATTATATAGATGGTGGCAATCCACTAGGATTTTAAAAAATCAAATATAAGACTATACCAAGAAAGTGGCAGCATTACCTCTCTTTCCATATTCTGTGTGTAGTACTCTTTGTTGACATCTGACTTTGGCATGTCATCCTTAAAAGACAATCCTGCATCGCGAACCTGGATGGGCAGGCCTGGTACCAAGGAAAGGAGAAAAAAAACAGGTATGTTTTAAAACATATCCATACTGAATATGCACACAGAATAAAATATCGTCTTTCTTTTCTTCACTTTCTTACTTGGTACCAGAGGCTTTCCTACATTTTTATTCAAACTCTTCAGCACTATCAGGCAAATACTACCACAGAGCATTCTAAGAAATTGCCCTAATTCCTGAGCTGTCATGAAATTTGACGAAATGAGTGTTTTAGAAAATCTTCTAGATAAACAAACTTTGGTTATAGTCAGATTTGACCTGTAAATTAATAATGCATCTAGCTTTTATTATAACTTGATTTATTTAAAATAAATGTACAAAGTGGTTTTATTTATCTTCTGGATAGTCATAGCCACATAGGGGTCACTGTATTCCAGAGCCAGAACAACTCCTTAACAAACACATAAATAGTATTAAATAATATGTGACCAGAACTCTGATTAGCAGAGTAACTTTCTGAACTTAACATTCATAAACTCTTACTTTCCTTTCCCCTTATATTGTACAGTGGAAACTCTTGTTGAAAAACATTTTTCTCATAAACAAAAAGTCACCTGCAGTAAAAAAAAAAAAAGAAAATCACTCCCAAAGCAGTTACTCTAAAAATAGCAATACATCAGTCCTAACAACAACAGTTAAGATTAAAAAAGCACAATTAGTTTATAAGCTTCTGGTAGGGACTGCGGGAAAAAGTGCAGATCTAGAATGAAGCCCAAGGCAAATAAACTGCCTATTATAGGAACAATGCCTTTGCCTCACCTTGGCTACCTGGTACATGAAAGAAGTTTAAACCCTTTCTGATTAATGTCCAGCTTTTCCTTAAGTTCCTACTGTTGTTCAGGAGGACTCTAGAGCAACCTAGTATGCATGGTCCTCCTCTTACTAGGAAAAGCAGACCACAGCAGACATTCCAAAGTGGTGTCAGAGCCAGCAATAAGGTGACAAATAGGAGACAAAACAACTGGTGTGTAGTCTAGGGCACCTGCCTTGTATGCTTTCTCATCTACTGGACAGAGCAGACGTACCATACTCTAGGTCCAAAAGGCAGGTCTGACAGACATTCTTCAATTTACTGCAGGTTTGGCACACTTCAGTTTTCTTGAAACGCATTCGGACTCCAGGGCACCAGCGAAACACTGTGAATGGTCTGGCACAGATCTTTAACACAAAATAAGAGCCAGAGAGTGTTAATGGTCCTGACCTGGGCAATCAATACAGGAGACTCAACACTGGGGGTTTCAAAGAAAGGATTTTTGAATTTAGGGTTCAGAAGAGACATTAGCAATCAATCATTTAGTCCAAATGCCATCTGATATTTCAATGACATTTACAACACCCTTCTCAAGTAGCTAGAAAATTCACATAGTACAGAAATGAAATACCCTATAATCAAATTCTTCCTCACCCTAGAGGTAACTGCCACTAATAATCTGGGAGGGGGAGTGGGGAGTACTACATACTCCTTTGAGAATCTTATGACAGCTGTGACCTTCCCCCTCAGCTAAAATGCTCATGAGTAGAGCCATACAACACTTGGGATCTCAGGGGGTTCAGAGTCCATCCACAGACACCTAGTTAACAACCCCTACATTAAAGGGCTCATTTTTTTTTTTTACCTCCCACACTAAACGGTTAAGAGCCAGTGAATATATCCATGATATTGAAAGTTGTGCAGCACTGACTTTTACTGGAGGACCTCAGAGCAAGCAAGGTGAAGGCTGATTTGGTACACAAAAGGAAAATGAAACCATTACTGTAACAGACACACTTACTTTGCATTCCTTCCCATACTTTTCTTTGGTCTGAAATACAAAAAATGGAAAAGAACTGGGGTTACAGAAAGAGAAGACCAGATGTCTGCTCCTAAATACCACCCAAGAAATGTGTCTGGAGACCCCTGGCCTTCTAAAAAGGAGGGAAGAGGGTGTTAATACCTTTTTTGGCAGGTGGGGAGGGAGATATATTTTCTAACTACCCACCAGAAGTTATAATCTCTTAAAGACTTTTATGGATCTAAAATCAGTACATGTGTCCTTCCATAGCCACAATTCTTGGGTTCACTTCTGACTCCCAAGTTCTCTCCCAAGAATTAAAATTAGTAAGTTTCCACAGTCCACAAATCAGGGAGGATGCAGCCATGGCCAGCCCATTTCACAAAGTTCAGTCAGAAATTAACTACCATACGTTCATCCTGGGCTGATATCCTACATGTAGTATACGCTGTTTCCCTAAGCTATTCAAATGTCTTGAATCTATCAACATATGAAATACCTCTGATATTGGTGACAACAATGCAACCCTAACCTAACTATTAAATGTTAATTGCCACTAAACTACCCTTACTTTTAAGAATAGGTGGTACCTTACACTAAAAAACTTCAAGGGCAATGGCCAGAAGGAATTTGATTAAGGGTCAGGAAACCTAGTTTCTAGTCCTGGTTCTCTTCCTAACTGGCTGAGTTCCCTGGGGTCAGAGTATATGAATTTAATTCCAGGCTCTACTCCTTACTTGCTGTATAAAAAACATAAACTCTCTCAGCCTCTGGTTAATAGATCTATTACTAAATGCTCAACAAATATTAACTGTTACTATGATTCCGACATCAGAGGACTGTCACAGTTACAAAGTGAGAAAACAAGCATGGCAGTCGTTTGTAAACCATTCCACTCTTTGGGTCAATAAAGAAGCATCATTCCTTCTGCTTGACTAAGAGAACCACTTCACAGAAAGTGTGCAAGTACCACAACAGTGACAGAAAATGAATAACTCTCATTTCACAAGGATCACTCACCATTCGGATATATGGGTTTTCTCCAAGACACGTCTGGCACAGAATGGGGAAGTCCTGGTGAAAATGGTAAATGTGGTTGAGGGCCAGGCTCTGAAGACCCTGCCATCCTAGCCACACTCGTGGGGCCCAGGGGTGGTGAGGGGCGAGGAGCGAGGGTGGGGAACAGGGCAGAGCAAGGACCCGAGGTCCAGCATGGTCCGGTCACGGGAGGGGGCGCTGTCTGCACTTCCGGCAGACGGCGGGAGAAAAGACCAGATCGAAAAGAGTGGAGGGGCAGGGATGGAAAGGGCCGGTCACGGCCCCTGGCTAAGCCCCCTCCCTCCAAGCCTGCAGCAGGGCGCCCTCCAGCCTCCCGCTCTAGTCGGGCTAGGCCGCGGCACAGGATCCATCCCGTTCTCTTGGCCACGCCGCAGACACTGCCCTGGCCGCTTGCAGCAGGCCCGGCCTCGCCGCCTCTTTCCGTTCTCCCCCGGCAAGCACACTCACCGCATCCTCCCAGTTCTGCCTGTTGTAAGTGTTGGAACCCAAGGATGTCGCCATCTTGAGAGCGTCCTGAGGCGGCGGTAGCTTCCGAGTTCGGAGACAGGACCGCCACAATCCCGTCAGTCCCCGAGGCTAGCTCCCGGCCCGTCGACGTCTTATTTACGCGTCTTGGGCGTCCATGGGGCGGGGCCTTGCGCGTCGTGACGTCGCCCTTTTGGAAGTTCTGCCTAACAGTTGGAGTCGTGGTATTTTGCAGCTCGGTGTTTTCTTCGAGTTTGTACCTACCTGGGATGGAGAGCCACAAGTACAGTTGACTTTATATTTAAAAATATACTGAAAGACAAATCTTAAGTATACAGGGTGAGTGTATTTCGTATATGAACAACTTTATGTAATCAGCGGTAAGATCAAGAGATGGGACAGCTCGGCATCCAAAAGCTCCCTTGTGACCCTTGCTTGTCGGTATTCCCAGAGTAACTAACTGGTATCCTGGCTTCCAGCACTACAAACTATTTTTATGTATTTCTGAATGTAATGTAAATGAAAGCATACAGCATGTACACTTTGGAGTCTGACTTCTTTCTCTCAACATTATGTGAGATTTAACTACATTGTTGCTGGAATCAGTGTGTCTTTGCTGCATAATGTTCCCTTTGAGGTAGGGCAGGGACATGGGACAAGCGTCATGATTTATTTTTTCTGCTTATGATGAAAAATGCCAAGACAGAAACAGTATAGTAAGAGCAGGAGGGACTCCGTCTTAAGGCTAAGATTCCACTTTAAACACCAGAGAGAAGATAAGATTCCTAACATTTTATAGTAATCAGCCAATAATCGACTCTTAAGGCCTGCAAGCAGACCTAAATGGTATGTCCCCAGGGCTTGACGGTAACCACTACCTTGGAGAAGAACAGGATCAAGAAATTCCTTGTGCTAAGTTTATCTTACAGAATATCTAGAGGACAGATGATGGATGGTGACATAATGTCTCTCACAGGAGATAGACATCAGGAGACCGCATGTCAAACCTACCATCCCCCTTCCGCCCCGCCTTTTGTCCCATTCTTGAAACCCTTGAGAGAATCCTAAGCCTCAAGGTGCACCTCCTCTCTGAGGTTGCCCGCACCCCTCTTTCTTCGAGTGTATACTATGCCTTAAATAAAGGCTTCTCACTGCTCATAAAAAAAAAATTCAGTGAAAGAATAAAGGAACAAGTATTGAATGAGGAGCTAGGATTAAAACCGCAGTAACTCTCACCAAGCGCTTACTCTATGCCAAACGCTGGGCGAATGTCTTGTCGTGCAGTGTCTTACTTAATTCTCACAATAACCCCTCTGTAGGATTGCCAGATTTAGCAAGCAAAAGCACAGGAAGTCTAGTTAAATTTGAGTTTCAGATAAACAATGAGCCATATTTTAGTATAAATGTCTGAAATATATTTATACCAAAAAATGGCTCTTTTACCTGAAAGTTAAATTTAGTTGGGTGACCTGTATGTTATCTGGCTACCACTACCCTCTAAGCAAGTATGAATGTCCCTCTTTTACAGAAGAGGACACTGAGGTTTAGAGAGGTTAAGTAACTTGTTTCAGGTCATGAAGCTAATAAATGGTGGACCCACAAATGAAAGACAATAGTACTGTTTTTTCAACTTCTGAAATAAAAAGGGTCATGTGAGTCAACAAATGCATTATATCGTTTTGGGGACAACTCACCCGCTCTGCCACTATTTTACACATTTCAAGCTTTCTGGTACCACTTTCGTAATTTTTGACATACCCAATCTTCAAACTACGTAATACACTTATATAAAAATGTCACCTTACTTTTTAAAAATAAGGTTTCAAGTGTAATTCATATACAGTAAAATTTACCCTTTAGTTGTAGTTAGGACTTTTTACATACATTCACCACAAATACAGAATACTTCCATCATCCCAAAATTTCCCTTATCCCTAGGTCAATCCACTTCTCCCCACAGTCAGTCTGTAGCAACCACTGATCTGTGTTCTGTCCATAGTTTTGCCTTATGGAATTCTATATAGCATTTTGGGTCTGACTTGTTTTCTAAGCATATTGTATTTGAGATTCAAACATATTGTTACATGTATCAGTAAGTCGCTCCCTTTTATTGCTGAGATTCCATTTGTATGGATGTACCAGAGTGTTAAAAAAAATCCATTTGCCAACTGATGGACATTTGAGTTGTTTCAGATATTGGTGAATATAAAGTCATACGCATTCACATGCAGGTTGTGTGGACATACGTTTTTATTTGTGAATACCGAGGACTGGGATTACTTGATCATATGGTAAGCATATATTATATTCTTGTATGAGAAAGAGCTTGGGTTTATGAGCTTCCTGAATTAGCAATTTGCCATCTTTCATTATATTTTGAAAATCTTAGATCTATCATCTCTCTATATATTCTGCCCAGTTTCTCTCCATCTGGAACTCCAATTACATAGACCATTTGATATTGTACTAGATCCTGAATACTCTCACGTTTTCACTCTTTTCGGGGGGGATTTCATTTTGGATAATTTCTATTCACCCATCTGATAATGTCTTCAGCTATGACAAGTCCTGGGGAGGTACAGTGCTATGGATTAAAATTGAGAGAGAGAGAGAGAGAGTATTCCAGGTAGGGAAAACACCAGAACAAGAAAGTCATGGCAAGAAAGGTATTTGGCTTATGACAAAGAGACATGTATTTTAAAAAAAGATAAAAGATCAACAGCTATATAAATAAGGAAAAGGATATTAAACAAATATTGGATACTACTATTTGCCATACTCTGTTCTAGGCTCTGTAGATACAGCAATTTAAAAAAAGACAAAAAATGTCTGCACTGTGGAGTTTGAGTCAGAAAATAAACAGAGTATATAGTATATTGGATGTTGTTTAGTGCTTTGAAAAAAAGCAAAAGGGGACAGGCAATGTGTGTAGGGGAGGGCACTTCACATCATTATATAAGGTGGTAGGGTGGTCAGGGAGTGTCACTCAAGAACTATTTGAGCAAAGGTCTGTGACAAGAGTGTGAGTTACCCAGGTATCTGGGAGAAGAGCTTTCCGCAGAGGCAACAGCCAGGGCAAAGGCTGAGAGGCTGCCTGCCTTGGTGATTCAGGAAGAGCAGACTCCTGTGCTGGGGTGGATTTAGCACAGGGAAGGAGATGAATTCAAGGGGTTGGAGGTGGGGGTGGGTTTCAGGTCATGTAGGACTTCATAAACTATTTTAAGGGCTCTGTATTTGTTGCACTCTTTTAAGCAAAGAAACATAAGGGTTACATGGCGTAATCACTGGCTGCTGTACTGAAAACTGGCTAAAGGGTTGGAATAGGCACTAGGGTGGTTTCAAGACCAGTTTGGATGCCACTGTACAATAAACCAGAGGTCTATATAGATGGTGATATGGCCAGTATAGTAATGTTGGAGAGGGTGTAACATGGTCAGTCTGAAGACAAAGCTGACAGGATTTGCTGACTTACTGGATGGGGCATGTAAGAGAAGTCAAGGGTGACATCACAGTTTTTGTTGCAAAGGGTACAGCTGCCATTTAGTGAGGCATGAATGCAGGAGAGGCAGATGTGGTGAGAGAATATCCAGACTGTGGTTTTAAACTTTCAGACTCTATTCTAGACTTGGTATGTAAATTTGGGAGATGGCCTGAAAACTGGATGAGATCACTAAGAGCAGAGAGAAGAATAGTGAATGAACCCTGGTACACTCTAAGGTTGGGGAGGTTCAGGAAACAACTAGCAAAAAATACAGGAGAAAAGTTGCCAGTAAGTTAGAAGGAAAACCAGAAGCATTATATTCTGGAAACCAAGTGAAGGAAGTCTTTTGAGAAGGGAGAGATCAACCGTTAGATGCTACTGAAAGATTTAAGTGGATAAGGACTGAGAACCAACCATGTATTTAATGATGTGGATTGTTGGTGACCTTGACAAGAGCAATTTTAGTGATATGGTGGGGTAGCAGCCTAAGTGGAATGGGTTCTGGTGAGAAACGGGAGGAGAGGAACTAGAAGGTTTAGTTAGGAGTTTTGTTGGACAGGGTGTAAAGAAATGAAGGGTTAGCTGAGGAGGGGTGTGAGCTCAGTTTAAGATGGGAGGAATCCTAACATGCTGATGGAAATGATGCAGAAGACAGGGGGTAAGATGTGCTGATGTTCTTGAATAGGTAAGAGAATGGGATTACTGCATTAAGTGGTGGGGTTGGCTTTAGACAGGTTATTATAAACAATTCATCTACAGTAATGGGGGAGAGTTACATTAACTGAGTACAGATGAAGGTGGATGAATGGCTCACTTGTCAAATCTGGGCCATTTTGTGTATTTGAAAGGGTATCTTTGGGAGCAACGACTCAGGAGTAAGGCTGGTAGAGACCTAACAACTTAACATTTATGTAATGGATCTGAAAATGTTTATAAGGAACTCAAGTAACATCTACCTATACAGAGGAACTTGAACAAAAACAAGTTGGGACCGCACAGGTCCACTTATATGCAAATCTTTTTCAATAGATATATTGGAAAAATCTGGGGGTTATTTGCAATAATTTGAAAAAATATTTTCTCTAGCTTATTATAAAAATACAGTACGTATAATAAATGTAACATGCAAAATACATGTTAATCAACTGTTTGTTACTGGTGAGGCTTCCAGTCAGCAGTACCCTATTAGTATTAAGTTTGGGGGGACTCAAGTTATATATGTGGACTTTCAACTGCTTAGGGGATCAGCACCCTAACTCCCGAGTTGTTCAAGGGTCAACTGTATAATGTAAACTGATTTGATACGAGGTTTTCTCTCAGTTCATTTAAAGCAATGGAAGGGAGCATGCCCCACTGTCTCTCACATCTCTTGACTACCCATCTTCTGACTCTGAGCCACACCATTCCAATTAGTCTTCATGGACCAAAGAAAAGACACACTCAAGCTTTGTCTGCTTTATTTCACTACTGTTAAGGTAAGCTATAAGGCAAAACAGGAACTTGTCATTCATAAAGATCCAAGAGTATCTCTCATTCCCAAAAGGGATGTTTCTTCAGAAATATACGTGACGTTTACTTAGTTGATTATGCCTGTAAGCACTTACAACAAAAGAAAACTTTGGTGAGCTAATCAAATCACAAATCCAAATTAACTTAGCATTAAGTTTCCAAAATTATAGTTTCTAGTGCTAATGACTTCTAATTCTCTGCAGCAGTACACAATGACTATGCATTAAAAAATCATTGCACCTGATCTAATATTAAACAGCAACAAAATTATGAATTCACCAGCTACAGGTGTTAAACAATTTCTGCTAACACACAGAATACCTGTTGGCACTGCATACATCTGAGGAAACATTTAAACCAATGGCTCTGTTATTTTGTAAATTAATTTTTGCTACTGAAGGAAAATAAAATCTAAGATCATCAGTGTTTTTGTGTTTCTGTGTCACATGGGGGTGATGAGGCCCGTTATTTCAACATTATTACTTTTAGGAACAAATACCAGCTACATGCCATAAATGCACGACATGCAAATGTGTAAACATAGAAAGCTATCCTCTACTTTGATGCCCATTTCACAGTAGGCTCTAGCAGGTAGTGAAATAAAAATGTGACACTCTGTGGGGTCACAAAAAATTAACCTATTTGTATGGCCTGCAGATTCGTCACTGTACAACCCGCTGCCCCAACTCCTAAAAGGCTAATAAGCCTTATTTGTTACTGTCATATTAGAGATGTATTTTTTTCTTACATTGTAGCATATACTTACTCTGTAGAATATTGTTTCATAAAATTGGCTTAACCTCAGAGTACAATTTAGTGTCTTTTAAAGAGGGAGCTGATAAATTAGTATGTCCTGTCTGTACAGTACTATATATCTTAACTTCTTTTTAAACTAAACGCTTGAACCTAAAAACAAAACCAAGGTAAACAAATTTCTCTTTTCCCCAAATGTCTATTGGCCACTTGCTAACAATACACTTACAGAAAATGTGGTGCAGCTGGTGGTTTACTGTGTTGTCTTGTTTTAGAAAACATCACAGAAATTAAGGTTAGCAACCCAACTGCAGGATCCAACTGCAGACAGCATGTGTGCTGTTAGGCAATGTGCTGGGCTACTTGCCAAACTATTTCATAGTTTACAATCAAAGTGGTCCTATTTGACACAGCATATGAGAAAAGTCTTAAAGTCAGGAAGGAAGAAGTGTTCTTTATATTAACATCCAGTTTTGGATTCAAGAGATAAGTTGTTGTTTTCACCTTTAGATCAATGGAGATAACATTAGTTCAGATCATGCTAATAATCTAACCTTTAAAATGTTTTCTGCATTCCAAAGTGAACTTGTCCACCAAGTTTTCTTTGGGCTCCTTCCAGGTCTCAAATACTCAGAACAATTTATTGAACTAAAGAGAGCAGAGGAGAAGGGGTTGGGACTAAGATACATAAGGACTGCCTCCCTCTGGCAGCATTAATCCCTGGGTATTGTGTTAACATTTAAAATGAATGCAGTTTGCTACCCCCTTGACATGGTATATAAAATTGCTTGGTTCTCAAATTCTTCTTAAAAGAAAAAGTTTCAAATTCAATTGAAAAAAGTGTTAAGAGCAACTGGTGAATAAGTATCCTGTAGTCACTTAGAAGAAGGCAAATGAGGGTGCTGGAAGAATTTCACAGGTTTTTCCAATCATCTCAAAACTAAAGACAATGTGATAATTCTATTTTTCTGTCAAATAGAAATCTACGGTAAGATGGGAGCCATAATGGAAAGTGAAGGCATATGTTTAAACTGCTAAGTTTTGCCTAATGGAATGCAGAAAGCAGTTGGTATATTGAGACCAATGCTAGATCATTAATAGTAGGTCCACCTTTCAGTTATCACTTTAAGTTTCATCTGATCCTTTGTGAGATCAGATGGCGAGATACAGTATGGTCAGAGTTTCTCAGGTGGTAAATCTAATGCCACTCCAAGAAACATCCATCCCTTTTTTTGGGATGGAAGTATGCTTTTATTCAATGTACAGGATTCAGTGAGGGAGACACAGATTTACTGGTGTTAACAGAAGTGACAGCAAGAGGAACAGCAATTAACCTGTGTTATGAATGCCTTGCCAATGTCCTCAACCTCCTAGGAACAGAATTCAGTAGTATATGGGTACATCGTTACAAACAAGGCCTAATGAAGCAGCAACTTCCACATTTTATTCCTGGTTTGTGGTGATACTCTCCTTTGGGAACTACCCACCAGTGGAACCTTTTAAGGAAGAAGCGGGCCCAAGCTGAGTTCCACATGCTGGGTGAGCCAGATGACTTCTGTGCCCTGGTCACTTTCTTCAATGGGGCGGATAGGGGCTGCCAGGTTTTTTAAATCATGCTTCATCTTAAAACACACGGTCACTTCACCCTCCTCACGTTGTGGGGTCACTTTGATGAAAATACCCACTTTGTTGGCTTTTCTGAAGGCTATAATGCTATGGGAGAAACAGGCACAGTATTAGCCAGAAGTCAGGTCACAAGTCAGCCAACCCACTAAGAGTTACAGTCATGTTATGGTCCCAACGGAAATATGGCAAGTTATGATCACCATCCCATTTATCAGCAATGGAGAATTCTTCCAGCAAAACGTTAATCTCATTTTTTGAATATTATAAAAGTCAAATGTAGTCATAAAAAATTCATATGGGAAAAAGTTTAAAAATCTTTTTATTTTTCCCTTCAGCACACAGAGAAAAATTATAAACACTTAGTTCTTTACCTATCAGATATTCTTCTAAGACCTTAATACTTTTCTGCTTTGTAAACCAACCCAAAAGGGACATGCTATTCTGTAACTTGCTTTTTATCACTCTATCACAAACACCTTTCCATATTGGTATATATGAATTTTCTATATTCTGCTTAATGGTTGCACAGTACTGTTATATATTTACCATAATGGATATACAGTGAAGTTGTTGCCAGTTTCCCTCTGGTATAAACAGTGGTGCTGGGACTCTATTTTGCAGAGGGAACTTTTGATCATGCTGTTAAAAACTTTAAATATTCCTTGTGCCAGCGTATTAAGCTACTGCTTTCGAGCTGCAAGCTCACCTTCTGTATCTTGCTTTATGACACAGGATTCTGCTAACCACATTTCTACTTTGTAGGCTGGCTCCCCCTCAGGTTCCTCTAAAGGAGACCAGAAGCCCAAAGGAGGAAGGGACTTGCTTCTCCCTGGGAGCTTCTAGTTTGTATATGGTTCCGGTGGGCCTCACTCTAGCAACACTGCTTCGTCCAGGCAGTGACAGTGTCTAGCTGTAGCCTCCTAGCCCTGGCACAACCAGATTCACCATTGTGCCCACTACAGAGTGGGCTCCTGAGGAGATCCTCCCTGAGATGCCAGCCCCGGTCAGCAGTGTCCCCGCCTACGACTTCCCGGAGGTCTGAGTTTCAGCTCCATAGGGCTTTTCCTTCAAACTTCTAAATTTTAATAATTCAATCTACTTCCCTTTGTTGTTCAGCCCTAGGGGTGTTAGCTGCTTCGTAAAATTGCCATCTCTGGGATACTTCAGTTTTTTTAATCTTTAACCTTTGAAATTACCCAGTTAACAAGTCTTAATGTTACATTCTCTGTTCAATTAACTGATATGACTTCTGTTTTTAGAATGAATCCTGACTGATGTATTCTTTATCCAGGAAAAAGTTTTTTTTTTTTTACTTCTCAGTTATTAGTTATGAGAGTAAAATCTATTAATTAATGGGGAAAGTGGACAAATCCAGTAATGAAACTACAGGGAGAGGATACTGTATCCTGCCCATAATTACTAAAAATCATATACTTGGAAATTTTTATTAACAGAGGAAAATATACTTAAGTGAAAACCAAAGGTAAAAAAACTGTTTACAGAATGATCCCAATGATGGAAGAAATATATGGAAGGACAAGCACCAATAATGCTAAGGGTGCTCATCTGGTAGTAGGATTGTATTTTCTTCTTCATGGTTTTATATATATTTCCCAAATTTCTATAGTAATTAATTTTACAAACAGGAAGGGGAAATTATCTTTAAAAGTCAAGGTAAGCAAATTAGGCCTCTATCTATAAGTGGGCCTTCTGTATCAGCAAACTATGGTGCTAGGGGCACAAAATGATCACTCACTCAGGGTCATCCTGAAAGTCCTGGGGTTCTGCCAACTCATCATATTCTGCGGCAGCATCCTTCCCGGCTAAAATGAGCTCTTTGGGAGGCACTACCACCTGAAAAGCAACACAGAGAGGCCTGCCTCAGGAGGCACCAGTGCACTGTAGGACATTCATTCAACAGAACACAGGATAATATTACAGTGACCTAGACAGAAGTAAGCCTGCAGAAGTAAGCTGCGAGTTTTAAGAAACATAGCATCATTTCACTCATACAAAGTTTAAAAACATATTGTCTAGGAATACAGACATTATAGTATAAGTAAAAGTATAAGAACAAAGAACAGTTATGCATTCTTCAGACTAATCCTTATGTTGTAACCAGGACTTGACCTTCCTGTTTCAGAAGTTAACAAATGTCAAACCACATTTCTAATTATTAGGGACACAAATGTGGCTGGGGAGGTATATATATAAAAATAGCAAATCCACAAGCTGGGTGTACTCATCAGGCACTTATTTCTGTCTGTCCTCTATGGAACAGCTTATGTTTTATTAAAAAGAGGAGCAAGAAAAGATAAGTGTCATCTCTCTTTGGAACTTATTAATAAGTTAAATCATTAAAAAGCAGAAGTTACAAAGAAATAGGGGATAAAGAAATTCTCTACTAATATTATTTGAATAAAAGTTAATTAAAGATATAGGCAACCTTTTTTATCAATTTTTGTTAGGAGTATCATGCTTAATTATGAGTCAGTAATAGTGGGTCTATAGAGAAAAGTTCTTAATCTAAAATTTCAAGTATTGAATGAATCACCAAGTAGCAAAATGCAGAAAGGCCAATTTCATTCATTCAACATTTATTGAAAGTCAAAATTATCTATATTAATATTTAGTTAGTGCTATGTATACTGTACATAAGCAGGGGACATCTACAAAAGGCACACCAGCTTTTAAAAGGAGATGCTATTTCCTATGAGTCTTGAAGAATGACTACGCGTTAGACTGAAGGAGAGTTGTGAGCATGTAAGTCAGAGTAATGAAGATTGAAAGGAGGCATTCTAGGACAAATGAACAGCCTATCCCATTCTCCAGCATTGTAGTTCATAACCCATTGCATGTGCTGGAATTCACAACCATGAATATGTGTAATTCAGAGAATGCTAAATTTGGGGATGGGGGAAGATTATCCTGGCAGAAAAGATAATGGTGAGGCCATTAAGGAGCTCTTGTGCTATGCCAAGAAATTTGGACTTCACCCCAAAGTCAGAGGGATCCCAAAGGCTGGCATGCCATGATCAAAGTTAGATTTCTGAAAGATCACACTGGTGGCAAGACAGAAGATGGGCTGGAGTAGAAGTGGGGGTGGACTGAAAACAGCGAGGTCAGTCAGGAAGTTACTGCCACAGTCCAGGGAAGAAGTGATGAGGACAGTAGCAGTGTATCTGTGGATAAAGCAAAAAACCTAGGAGGTGGAATCAAGAGAACCTGATGACTGGGGGTAGAAATGAGTCAGTGCCACTTCAGGAAAAGTCAGGGTCATTCAGGAGGAGGCAGAATGTTCCCACCTTAGCGGTGCTGTAGATATTATCGGGGTCTCCTTCCTCACACTCCAATAGTATCACACGGGTGAGGCTCTCCACCGGGTTTGTGAGAGTCAGGAGGACCTGGCTCTCCTGCAGGACAGGAAAAGCATCTCTGAGATACACCTCACTACTGCCACCTACACCCCATTTTCTGGTTGCTCTACCAAGTATTTTACAAAATCACAACCCCCAACATTACTCTTGAGCAGAAACGCCCACCTATACCTCTGTATCATCACATTCTCATGTGCTCACTGATTCCTAATCTATTATTCATATATTAGGCTGTATGTTCTCTGGAGTTGCTATTTTACAGAGGAAATGGAACAGATCTCACAGAAAAAGCTGGTTACAAGATCTAAAGTTCTGAGGAAAGTACATTATCTTAAAGTTTACAATTCTTGCTTCACCCAATATTCCACTTGACTGAAAAGAAAGCCCTCATAAATAAAATATGGGAGCTACAGGCTAGACAGATGTATTAACAGAAAAAACGGCTCATCAACACTGTAAGAGGCTTTGAAGATTTCTTGAACCTTAACTTGCCCTTCTTGGCACTCTCGACATTAGCAAAAAAATCTTTTTTAATAAACAGGGACTATATAAGTGCCTTCATGAGCAGCGTGAGTGGAAAAAGAACAAAAGCTACACCAGAATTTTCTACAATATTCTTGTAGGGGGGAGGTGGTGACAGGAGGGGGCACAGATAAGGACCTCAAAGAACAGTAGGGCTGGGTAAAGAAGAAATCTAGTTGATTCCTGGTACCGAATACATATGCACACATGAGATGGTGGAGAAGTCTCCTGGCTAGAGAAGAGCTAAAGATGCCTGGGGGGTCTAACATCTTCGCCTTACTTTTCTCCACCCACGATTTCCTCTCTAAATAATGTGCACACTACTCTTCCTAAATGTATCTCAAGGACGCTGTTGTCAAAGAATCCCAACTTAAAGAAATTTAATATCTCAATCTCTTTATTATTCCAAACTTTCTCCTCTCCTCTTCCTTGCTCATAGCATCTCACACCAAATACACACAACCACCCAGAGACACATTAATGCATACACATCTTTGATCAATCCTTTCCATTCCTGTTAATAAGTGAAGTACTAACCTTCATGTAGCGAAGGTTGGGAATTGACATGATTCTCACTTCTGGGACATAATTGCTACACATATGAATAAAAGAATGCATTAGTGTTCACTGGAGTCTCTTAAAATTCTTAGTGTTTTTTTAGCTAGTACAGCAAAGATTTCTTCCTGTTACTTAAACGTGTCAGAGAAAAAGAATTTTAAATCATTTCTGCAACTCTAAAAGGCAACTGGTTATAAGATCCAGACTGATTTAATAATACATTGTAGGGTATAAAAACACTATCACATACTTACCCAACACACACACACATACACACACACACACACATGAAATATAGCACTTATTATGTACAGGCAATGTTTTAAGCAGTTTACAAATATTAATCCATGTAATCTTCACTGCAACTACATGAGATACATATTATCATCCCCATTATAAAGATAAAGAAGTTAGGCTTGTGGGGAGAAGTGGCCATGTGTCAAACTCAGGCAGTCTGGCTCCAGGGTTCTTGCTCTAAACCACTATTTTGTTGCCTCTCTAAATAAGAACAGAATATTGTACTCACGTGTGCTTGTTCTGAACTCAAAGCTGCCTGGGTTCAAATCACAGCTTAATATTTATATACCAAGATATTTCTTTGTAAAGACCAGGGCAAGATAGTTACCTCTTTGTGTCTTGGTTTCCTCAATTATAAAATGAGAACAATAAGAGTATCTGTATCTTGAGGTTACTGTGAAGAATACATTAAATAATTGTGCAAAAGTGCTTGAGCAAAGCACCCATAAATGTTAGTTATTGCTATATGTTAACATAAAACAGTAACTATTGCAGAAAGATAAAAGTAGTCGGGGACGTGTATCTTATAATTGAGGCAGTAAGGTATTTTAAATTCAGGCTAGATATTTTTCATGCTGGTCATCAGGATACCTGAGTAACTTAATACAAATTCGAGAGCCCCACTACCGAAGATTTGTATTTAGCAGGTCTGATGTGCAGACAGAGCATCTGTATTAAGATTTCCCCACAATTCTACTATGATGTCAGAGAAAAGCACCTTTTCTCAAAGCAAGTTTAAGAAATGGATGCTATACACATTCTGTCATCCTACCTTTCTATGTTGCGTGCAATTCCTAATTCAGAAAGGAGTTCCTACCAGACTGCACAGGTAACATTGTTGTAGTTCTCTTCCTGACTAGTACTAAATAAGAATAGTTACAAAAATAGAACATATTTTATGGTCATTTACAGCTACAAAGCATTTGCAAACATAATAGATCATCTGATCTTTTCAACGACCCTAGAAGGCAGGCAAGACTGGTATTATTCCCATTTTAGAGATGACAGAAATAAGTTTAGACAAATACAGTACGTGACAGACCCCATAAATCACTGTGGCCCTCCTAAATCACTACACAGCACTTCTCAAAACTTTTTGACTGCCAACTTCTCTTTAATTGCTGCATAATATTCTACAGCATAAAGGTATCTATTTAATCATTTCTTTGTTAATAGTTAATCAGCTTGACATTGAAACTGTTTCTAACTTGTTGCCATAAAATGTTAGAATGTATCTTCATAGATACATATATACATAGATACATAGAATGTTATAAATGTATCTTCAGACATTTTGTTTCTGCGGAGTAGGTTCCAGAGACAGTACTGCTGAGTTAGGAAGCCTATGTGAGTTTGTCCTGATGTTCCAGACCACCCTTCCAAAAGAGATGCACAAGCGTACCTATGATGTGTGCAAACAGGTTCGCCCACATTCTCAGGAGCACTAGATGCTATTTATTAGTTTAAACTTTTCCTATCAATCCTCTTTCCACATGTCTTTCCATGTGGAATTTCTGTAAGTTGCACTTTCAAATCCTTTGTTCCACCTCCATTTTAATCTTTCCAATTTGCAGGAGTTCTGCCTTCCAGGGTGGAAACTTTTATGGATAGCAAATATTCTCTCCTAATCTACTGTCTGTCTCAGGATTTTTCAAATTTTTTTTATATACAACTCAGGTTTTTTTTGCTAAGGTCGAAACTTTTTTCCTCAGCGGCTTCTGAGTTTTCTGCTTAAGAAGAACTCTCTCACCCTAAAATCAAGATAATATTTTCCTAACTTTTCAAAATATTTTTCATGTTTGATAAGTGATTTTCATACACAAAATTCCCTCCTACTGACAAGTCCTAGTGAGTTAACACTAACAATCACTATTATCCCTCTCAATGAAGTGTTATCAGTACATAGTTAAATAAAATGAGCATTGTCACAGAGATACTCTTCAATCTGCTTTACTCAATTATTTTTTAGTTTAATTTTTAAAAAAAGCATTCTAAAGGTAGGTACTTCATAATTTGTAATTAATGACGAGTGACTCTCCATCCAGTAATGAAAATACCACATTGCCCCAGACCACTGTGTCCTTGATATAAATACCTTTGATTCTGTGTCTGTACATTTATCTTAAACTTCAAGGTATGTAAACAGGAAAATAGCAAGATCATTCTGATGCAGTCTTTTTTTCTTTTTTTAGGCCAAGAGTACACATATTTCATATTGAAAGAAGCCAAAGGAACAGTAATAAAAAACAACAATTTCAAAATACTCACACAGCAACCAGTTGGATTTTGAACTTAATAGATGTTGGATTAAATTCTGGCTTGCTCAAATTATGTTCACATTTCTAAAAGGAAAAAATATGTATCAGAAGAAAACAGGAACACACTGCTGAACCACAGAACTGCTAAATTCAGAGGGATAGCCTTTATTAGAGTTTGTTTCGTTTCATTCTGCTACAAGACCACAGATGTGTTGAGAGTGTATGCTACTTATAACCAATGTTTTGGACTTCTAGATATAAGCAACCACACTATCAAATATTATTATAGCTTTGTGGTACTTAAAAACTACTGAAGATAACAAAACTGAACAGCTATATGCAAGAGAATGAAACTGGATTATCGTCTAACCCCATATACAAAAGTAAACTCAAAATGGTTTCAAAGACCTGAATATAAGTCATTTTAAAACCATAAAACACTTAGAAAAAAACATAGGTAAAAATCTCTTGAATATAAACATGAGCAACTTTTTCCTGAACGTATCTCCTCGGGCAAGGGAAACAGAATAAAAAATGAACAAATGGGACTACTAAATGCTAAAAATCATGCTAAAAACCTTCTGTACAGCAAAGGGCACCATCAGGAGAACAAAAAGGCATCCAACAGTATGGGAAAATGTATTTGTAAATGACTTATCTGACAAGGGGTTAACATCCAAAATATATAAAGAACTCATATGCCTCAACACCCAAAAAGCAAATAACCCTATTAAAAAATGGGCAGAGGATATGAACAGACAATTCTCCAAAGAAGAAATCCAGATGGCCAACAGGCACATGAAACGATGCTCCACATCGCTAATTATCAGGGAAATGCAAATTAAAACCACAATAAGATATCACCTCACACCAGTTAGGATGGCCAACATAGAAAAGAATAGGAACAGCAAATGCTGGTGAGGATGTGGAGAAAGGGGAACCCTCCTACACTGCCAGTGGGAATGTAAACTAGTTCAACCATTGTGGAAAGCAGTATGGAGGTTTCTCAAAAAACTAAAAATAGAAATACCATTTGACCCAGGAATTTCTCTCCTAGGAATTTACCCTAAGAGTGTAGGAGCCCTGTCTCAAAAAGACATATGCACCCATATGTTTATCACAGCACTATTTACAATAGCCAAGAAATGGAAGCAACCTAAGTGTCCATCAGTAGATGAATGGATAAAGAAGATATGGTACATACACACAATGGAGTGTTATTCAGCCATAACAAATCCTACAATTTTCAACAACATGGATGGAGCTATAGGGTATTATGCTCAGTGAAATAAGCCAGGTGGAGAAAGACAAGTATCAAATTATTTCACTCATCTGTGGAGTATAAGAACAAAGTAAAAACTGAAGGAACAAAACAGCAGCAGACTCACAGAACCCAAGAATGGACTAACAGTTACCAAAGGGAAAGGGACTGGGGAGGATGGGTGGGAAGGGAGGGAGAAGGGGAATAAGGGCCATTATGATTAGCACACATAATGTAGGAGGGAGGCACAGAGAAGGCAGTATATAGCACAGAGAAGACAAGTAGTGATTCTATAGCATCTTACTATGCTGATGGACAGTGACTGTAATGGGGCACATGGGGGCTTGGTAATGGGGGGAATCTAGTGACCACAATGTTGCTTATGTAATTGTATATTAATGATACCAAAATAAAATAAAGGAAAAAAATAAAATAAAAAAATGACTTAAATAATAACTAATCCATACTGAATACATACTATGAGTGCTGAACAATGTTCCTAAGTTTAAGTGGATTTAAACATCATATCAACCTTATGAGATAGGGTGGGTATTCTATTATTGTTCCAATTATACAGATGATGAAATGTACAGGAAGGGTAAGTACTCTGTGCAATTTCATAGAGCTAACAGGAATGGGAGTTAAGATTTAAACCCAAGTAGTATATGATTTTAGATTCCATGCTTATAATATAGCAACAATTATTACTCACTGTCCTGAATGGGTACTGCATATACCTGATTAAAGTATTTTTTTAACACTACAAAAAATTACAGTGTACAGAAACCCATTACCTTTCCACCTGTTCCTCTCCCCAGAGCCCACGTTTCTCATGTGTTTTCTCAGCTAGCCTATGCATGTAAAAGTATATGCACACAGGGCTCTTTTTCACAGTAACACAAAAGGGAGCATTTTACTTACTCCACTGCCCTTTATTTTTCACTTTATCTTGGAATTCCATACCAGCACACACAGAGGTACCTCAGTATCCTACTGTAATGATTTCTATAATTTATTTAACCATACCCTAAATGATGTAAATTTAGGTACAGCTACTAATGTAGCAATGAGTATTCTTGTACATGAATCATTTCCCATGTGTGTAGGTACTATAATCATTTCCCAGACACATTGATCTAATGATTATGAAATAGTATCTCACTGTACCATTTTAATGTACATTTCTCTGATTATATTATATATGTTTGAGTATCTTTTGTATTTATTGGCTATTGGGAGTTCCTCTACCATGACTTGAATGTTACTATCTACTCGGTATTTTTATACTGGGCAAGCTTTTCCCCATTGATTTGCTTAAGTTTTTAACATATTCTGGGTACTAATCCTTTGCTAATTATATACTTTCCAAATTACTTTCATCAGTCTTTCAATTTCTTTATGGGCTCTCTTTGGACTGGGGGAAAAAGTTTTACTTTTAATGTGTCAAATATATAGCTTTTTCCTTCAGAGTTTGGGCTAGTTTGTCTTACAAACACTCCCTGACCCAGAAATCATAAAGATATTATCCTATGTTCCCTCGGAAGTTTTGCCCTTCATATTTCCTCTATAAAGTTTCCAGTGTTTCTGAAATGGACTTTTATATATGATGTGAGGTAGAGACAATTTTACTTTTTTCATGTAATCATTTGGCCTAGCAAAATTTAATAGGCTATCCTTTCCCAAATAATCTGTAATATTGTATTTGGTAAATATCAAGTTTCCTTACAAGAGTCTGTTTCTACTTTCTCTATTCTGTTCCAATAGTCTACTAATCTACCGTATGCACATTTAAAAATTGTTTATATATACAATCATATCCCCTTTCTTACACAAAAAGTTGTGTACCTGCCACACACCTGCTTTCTGCATTTAAAAACAAATTCCAAGAAGGGAGAAAAGAAAAGAATCTCCAGACAGTGTATATAACAGCTCAATAAACGAGCTAAATTAGGCAGTAAGATACTAAAGAAGCCAACCTTGAACCTTTGGTAACCACGAATCTAAAGCCTGTAATGGCAATAAGTACGTATCTCTCAATAGTCACCCTTAAAAACAAATTCCATACTTGTACATTCTTTTTATAGAGATATAATATTCATTGCATGGATATACCATCATCTCTGCATATTTGTTTGTATCTCTGGAGGTTTATCTTCAGGGTAGACTCCTAGAAGTGAGGTTAGTGTGTCAAAAGGAAACTGCTTATTTACTTGTGCAGATATTACCACATTAATGGTGTATTATATAGTCAACATATTAATCTTATATAAAGTTATATTAATTTAATTCAGATATTAATATTTGCTATCACCAATCTTTTTAAAGGAATCAACTTTTGGGTTTTATTACTCTTTTGTATTTTATATTGGTTTCTTAATTCATTAATACCTACTTTTCCTTCTAGTTTCTTTAGACGTACTTTTCTGTTCTTTTTCTAACTCTTGAAATGGATGCTGAAATCACTGATCTTTTTTAACGTTTCTAATATACATGTACATATTTTTAAGCATGGCCTTCATTGCATCCTGCAAGTTTTGTGATACAGGAATCACTAACTTAATTGCACTTTGATCAAGTAATATATTCTAACAATCTCATCTTCTGAAAAATGTTGAGACTTACTTTATGATCTACTGCATAGTTAATTTTTTATAAGTGTTCTGTGTGTACCTGAAAACAATGTATATTCTGCAGATATTAGGCACAGGGTTCTACATATGACATTATATCAAATTTGCTAGTTAAATTGTTTAAGTATTTTATCCTTTTACTGATTTTCATCTGTTTGTTCTCTCAGTTACTGAGAGAAGTATGTCAAACTTCCCAAAACTGATTTGTCTATTAATTTTCTTTATATATTTTGAGTCCATGTAATTTAGAACAATTTTAGAAGCAATTTTATGTTATATCCTCTTTGTGAACTGTACATTTTTTCCTTTATGAATTATTCCTCCATTAAAAAATTTAGTGTTTCTCATCTATCTTTACTTTCAACCTTTCTGAATTCTCATGTTTGTGTTTCTTATAATCAGCATATAGATGGGTAGTTGCATTTTGTTCTTAGTCTGACAATTTCTGTCTTTTAATGGAAGCATTTAGTTCATTGGTTTTTAATGTAATCCTATTACCTTACTACATGCTTTTTATTTGAACTACAGTTGTATATTCCTTCCTCCTTTTTCCTTTTTGTAGACAGTTTTTTACCAAGTTGAGAAAGCTCCTCTCTATCCCTAGTTTACTGATTTTTTTTTTTAAATCATGGATGGGTTTTTGGATTTTGTCAAATGTTCTTTCTATACCTGTTGATAGGTTCATGTGATTCTTCTTTAAGTCCACTGATGTGACAGATTATATTGATTTTCAAATGTGGAACCTGTCTTGCATCCCAGGGATGAATCTACCTGGTCATGGTGTATAATACTTTTAATACTGTTTTGGATTTGATTTGCTAATATTTTTTTGAGGATTTCTGCATATATTTTCATGAGAGATACTGGTTTATACTTTTCTCTTCTTTAATGTCTTTGTCTGGTTGCTTTAGGATAATACTTGGCCTTATAGAATGAATTAGGAAGTAGTTCCTTTGTATCTACACTTTAAAAGAGATGATAAGAATTGGAATTTCATCTTTAAATGTTTGGTAGAATTTACCAATGAACCCATGTGGGCCTGGTACTTTCTGTTTGGGAAGGTTATTGATTCAATGTCTGATTTAATAGACACAGGCCTATTCAAATCATATCTTCCTTGTGTGAATTTTGGCAGATTATGCCTTGTAAGGAATTTTGCCTTTCAGGATCCATTTCATCTAGATTATCAAATTGGTGGGCATAGAATTGTTCACAGTATTCCTTTATTATCCTTTTACTTTTTACGTGATCTATAGTGATTATCCCCTTTTTCATTTCTGCTATTAGTTAATTGTGTCCTCTTTTTTCTTTGTTAGCCCGGCTAGAAGCTTACTGACTGTGTTGAACTTTTCAAAGAACCAGTTTTTAATACCATTAATTTTCTCTTCCTGCTTTTAATTTCATTGATTTCTGCTGATTATTATTTTTCTTCTGCTTTAGATTTAATTTGCTCTTTTTCTAGTTTCCTAAGGTAAAAACTTACATTATTGACTTCAGATCTTTCTTGTCTACTATATCCATTCAATGCTATAAATTTCCCTCTAAGCACTGCTTTCACAACATTCCATGAATTTTGATAAGCTGTGCTTTCATTTTCATTTAGTGCAAAATATTTTAAAATTTCTTTTGAGTTTTCTTCTTGACACACGTTATTTACAAATGTGTTTTTTAACCTCCATGTAGTCTGGGATTTTCCAGTTATCTTTGTTATTAATTTCTAGCTTAATTCCATGGTGGTCTGAGAGTAGATGTTATATGATTTCTATTCTTTCAAATTTATTAAGGTGTTTTTTGTAGCCCAGAATACAGTCCACCTTGGTGAATGTTCCACGTGAACTTGAGAAATATGTGCATTCTGATGGTGTTGGATGAAGCAGTCTAAAGATGTCAATTACATCTAGTGATTGATGGTGTTGAGTTTAACTATGTCCTTACCAATACTTTGCCTGTGGTATCTGTCCATTTCTGAGAGGGGTGGTGAAGTCTCAACTCTGATAGTGGATTCACCTATTGGTTCTTGCAATTCTATCAGTTTTTATCACTCTACTGTTAGGTGTATACATGTTAAGAATTTTCATCTTGGAAAATTAACTCCTTTATCATTATGTAATGTCATTCTTTATCCCTGACAACTTTCCTTACTTGGAAGTCTGCTCTGTCTGAAACTAATAGAGCTACTCTTGTTGTCATTTGATTAGTATAAGCATGGTCTATTTTTCTCCATTTCTTTACTTTTAATCTATGTATGTATTAATAATTAAAGTGGCTTTTTCCCTTCTTTTTAAAAAGGTTTTTCATTATAGAAATTTTCTAACATGCAAAAATACAGAACAGTATTATAAATCCTTAAGTACAATACAGTCTACCTCAGGAAAGAAGAACAATCCCATATGAACAGTCTAAACTCACAATTGATGAAACTAGAAAAGGAAGAACAAATGAGGCCCAAAGTCAGTAGAAGGAGGGACACAATAAAGATTAGAGCATAAATAAATAAAATTGAGAGGAATAAAACAATAGAAATAATCAATGAAAGCAGGAGCTAGTTCTTTGAGAAAATAAACAAAACAGATAACCCCCTAGCCAGACTTATCAAGAAAAAAAGAGAGTCTACACACATAAATAGAATCAGAAATGAGAAAGAAAACGTCACTACGGACACCACGGAAATACAAAGAATTATGAGAGAATACTACGAAAATTACATACTAACAAACTGGATAATGTAGAAGAAATGGACAACTTTCTAGAAAAATACAACCTTCAAAGTCTGAACCAGTATGAAATAGAAAATATGAATAGACCAATTACCAGCAGGGAAATTGAACTGGTAATAAAAAAACTCCATAAGAACAAAATCCCTGGACCAGAGGGTTACACTGCTGAATTTTATCAAACATTTAGTGAAGACCTAATACCCATCCTCCTTAAAGTTTTCCAAAAAGTAGAAGAAGAGGGAATACTTCCAAACTCATTTTACAAGGTCAACATCACTCTAATACCAAAAGCAGGCAAAGACACCACAAAAAAGAATTACAGACCAATATCCCTAATGAACATATACGCAAAAATACTCAAAATATTAGCAAAATGAATCCAAAAATACATCAAAAGGATCATCCATCATGATCAAGTAGGATTTATTCCAGGGATGCAAGGATGGTACAACATTTGAAAATCCATCAACATCATCCACCACATCAACAAAAAGAGGGACAAAAACCACACGATCATCTCCATAAACGCTGAAAAAGCATTCAACAAAATTCAACATCCATTCATGATAAAAACTCTGAACAAAATGGGCATAGAGGGCAAGTACCTCAACATCATAAGGGCCATATATGACAAACCCACAGCTAACATTATAGTTAACAGCGAGAAGCTTTTCCTTTAAGATTGGGAACAAGACAAGGATGCCCACTCTCCCCACTTTCATTCAACACAGTTCTGGAGGTCCTACCACGGCAATCAGACAACACAGAGAAATAAAAGGCATCCAGATTGGTAAGGAAGAAGTTAAACTGCCTGTTTGCAGATGACATGATATTGTACATAAAAAACCCTAAAGAATCCACTTCAAAACTACAACTAATATCTGAATTCAGCAAAGTAGGTTGCAGGATACAAAATTAATACACAGAAATCTGTTGCATTCTTATACACTAACGATGAACTAGCAGAGGGAGAAATCAGAAAAACAATTCCATTCACAATTGCATCAAAAAGATAAAATACCTAGGAATAAACCTAAACAAGGAAGTGAAAGACCTATACTTTGAAAACTACAAGACACTCATGAGAAATTAAAAAAGATAGCAATAAATGGAAATACATCCCATGCTCATGGGTAAGAAGAATTAATATCGTCAAAATGGCAATCCTGCCTAAAGCAATCTAGATTCAATGCAATCCCTATCAAAATACCAACAGCATTCTTCAATGAACTAGAGCAAATAGCTCTAAAATTCATATGGAACCACAAAAGACCTTGAATAGCCAAAGCAATCCTGAGAAGAATAGAATAAAGCAGGGGTGGCTTATGCTCCCCAAGTTCAAGCTCTACTACAAAGCCACAGCAATCGAGACAATTTGGTACTGGCACCAAGAACAGACCCATAGACTAATGGAACAGACTAGAAAGCCCAGATATAAACCCAAGCATATATGGTCAATTAATATATGATAAAGGAGCCATGGATATACAATGGGGAAATGACAGCCTCTTCAACAGCTGCTGTTGGCAAAACTGGACAGCTACATACAAGAGAATGAAACTGGATTACTGTCTAAACCCCACATGCAAAAGTAAACTCAAAATGGATCAAAGACCTGAATGTAAGTCATGAAACCATAAAACTCTTAGAAGAAAACATAGGCAACAATCTCTTGAATATGAACATGAGCAACTTTTTCCTGAACGCATCTCCTCGGGCAAAAGAAACAAAAGCAAAAATGAACAAGTGGAACTACACATGCTAAAAAGCTTGTGTACAGCAAAAGACACTATCAGCAGAACAAAAAGGCATCGTACATATCCGACAAGGGGTTAACATCCAAAATATATAAAGAAGTCATACACCTCAACACCCAAAAAGCAAATAACTCCATTAAAAAATGGGTGGAGGATATGAACAGACAGTTCTTCAAAGAAGAAATTCAGATGGCCAACAGGTACATGAAAAGATGCTCCACATCGCTAACTATCAGGGAAACGCAAATTAAAACCACAATGAGATATCACCTCACACCATTTAGGATGGCCAACATAGAAAAGAATAGGAACAACAAATGCTGGTGAGGATGTGGAGAAAGAGGAACCCTCCTACACTGCTGGTGGGAATGTAAACTAGTTCTACCATTTGTGGAAAGCAGTACGGAGGTTTCTCAAAAAACTAAAAATAGAAATACCATTTAGCCCAAGAATTTCACTCCTAGGAATTTACCCAAGAATACAGTTTCCCAGTTTCAAATAGACATATGCACCCCTATGTTTATCGCAGCACTACTTACAATACCTAAAAAATTGAAACAACCTAAGTGTCCATCAGTGATGAATGGATAAAGATGTGGTACCTATACACAATGGAGTGTTATTCAACCATAAGAAGAAAACAAATCCTACAATTTGCAACAACATGGATGGAGCTAGAGGGTATTATGCTCAGTAAAATAGGGTAGACAGAGAAAGATAAGTACCAAATGATATCACTCATGTGTGGAGCTTAAGAACAAAGCAAAAACTGAAGGAACAAAACAGCAGCAGATTCACAGAACCGAAGAATGGACTAACAGTTACCAAAAGGAAAGGGACTGGGGAGGAAGGGTGGGAAGGGAGAGAGAAGGGGATTAAGGGGCATTACGATTAGCACACATAATGGAGGGGGGGCATGTGGAGGGCAGTATAGCACAGAGATGACAAGTGGTGACATCTTGCTGTGTTGATGAACGGTGACTATAGTGTGGTATGTGGTGGTGACTTGATAATGGGGGGAGTCTGGTAGCCACTGTGTTGCTCATGTAATTGGATATTAGTGATACCAAAAAAACCCCACAATTATCATCACTATAATCAGTGACTAATTCTTTTAATAGCAACAAAAACTCAGCTAATGTTTAAATTTTCCCAAAGGTTTCACACATTTTTCTTCCCTTCCTCTCCCCTCCCCTGGTCCTTTTAAAATTGTTTTTTGAATCAGGATTTAAATAATGCCTACACACTGTGTTTGGCTCATATGACTCTTTTTAGGTCTCTTCCAATCTAGACCTGTGTTGTTTAGTGTAGCCATTAGTCACACATGGTTATTTAAGTGAATTAAGAATGAACAATTCAGTACCTCAGTCACACCATCATATTTCAAATGCTCAGTAGCCACATGTGACTTGTGGCTACTATGTTGGACTAGGCAGGTACAGAACATTTTCATTATCACAGAAGGTTGTGCTGTTGAATAGCACTGATGTAAATTCTGCTGTTTGTTCTATAGATTCCCACAGCCTGGATCTTGCTGATGTTTCTTCTTTCTTGGTTTCTTCTTAATTTGTGTTTTTTGTTAGTTCTTTTCGTTTCTTCTCTATTAGCCTGAATGCTACATATTTTTTTGCTATTCTTTTAGGATTAGCTAATGAGTTATTAACCTTCAGATAACTCAGTTTTCACATCTGTAGAACAGGGTAACAGTACCTACCTCTTACAGTTGTGAGGACTGAGTTTATCTTAAAAGCATTTAAAAGTGCCTGGACACACAGTACATTCTCTAGAAGCATCTTCTCTATATTTGCTACACTCCAGAGATTTTGATATTGGCCAGATACCAATCATGTTTAGTTTATTTTTGCTTTTCTCCTGATTAAACGACAACTCTACAGAAGAGAATAATTACCCGGCAGCGCAGGGAACGTTTGATCAGAAGGTGTTTGTGACGAGGATAGAGCTGTGAAGCACAGATTGGTTGGAAGTCAGGCTGTAAGAGACGCTGCTGAAGGGTGGTCACTAGCATGAAAGGCAAAAACCAGGCTTAGTTTACAGTGACTTGCTCAAAATCAGACTTATATGAAATAATTACATGAAAAAATACTTCCTTTGTTGAACAGCATTCTTTAAAAAACCATAATGTAGAGATTTTATAGTTCTTCAAATGATTACTTCTATTTTATTTGCTATATGATTCATTTTATTACTGACAACTATGTCATTAAAAATCTGAAAACACAAGGCATATAAGTAACAAAAACAGAGTTAGTTGTAAGGTAAAAACAAAGTAGAATAATGTATAAAATTACCTTCTGTTAAATTGACGGGTCCTGTGTAATAGTCCTCAGGAAGCGGCTCCACCCCATCCACAGCCTGAGCTGCCTCGATCTTTGCCTCTTTTTGGTCCTCTCCTTCTTTAAGGCTAAAAGACAAAAAGCAGTTGATTTCTCAAGGGCCCACCTGATTATCTTCAGAGTCTATAATACCAGTAATTGAAATATTATCCTACTGCAGGGTATTTTTTTCTGTTTAGGCATTTTCTAAGTATGAAAATCTTCTTCTCCAGTTAGCAACTACTTTAAATTACATTCCTTCAACAGAAATTTTGATACCTCCTTTTCTCCTTAAAGCCAATTAACATCCAAACTTACGAAAGTCCAGCAAGGGTACTGATGGTTGCACCAGCTCGTGGTCGCTGAAGCCTGGTTCCAAGACCATATTTGTCCTAAATGGAATTCAGAAATTCCTGTTAGAAATTCCCTATTTACATGTCCTAGTTATCAAAAGAGTGGACTGGGAATTATGAGTGGGACAGCATGAGAAGCTCAGGGAAATAAGCAAAAAAAAAAAAAAGCTAATTTGAAAGCTTCCTTTAATGAGAGTACTTTGTAGCCCCACATCATCTTATTCTTAAAGTAATAATAAAAACATGGAGACTGAAACTACATTAATATAGTAAAACTGAACTACTTATGATTTTTTCACTAAGATCTAAAAATATCTAACCTAGAACTATGTGGAGTGTCTAAGACACATGACAAATGTCTTCTTCGAACACCAGTGATCATCTGCTAACTTTTTCAGGGTTAGCAAGAACCATAAAAGAGAACTTACCACTACATGAATAGTGTGTTGCTGTAGGCCCCCAAATAGCAGCAGATTGCAGCAGAGAAAAAAAAAATGCAGCATGAGACAGAAGCAAACTCACACAGAAGGCAGGTTATATGGGCATGTGGGAAGAATAATGTCCTAAATTTAAATTCCAACTCCTAAATACACTAGTACAGATGCTGATTATACCACTGGATTATTCAGTAAAATTCATTAAGACTTCACTGAAGTCTTTGGCAAATGTAGATGCTTTAGAAGTTTTACTGTTTTATTGATAACTTTAATGTTTTATTTATAAATTCTAAACTAGGTATTTTTATATGGACCTCACCAATCCTTAGGGTTCCAACAGCTTGTCTGATTCTCATGCAGAAGCAATATGACAAGTTACTTTCCTTATCTATAAAATGGGGATATACTATCTACACCACAGGATTGTTGTGAGGATTAAATTATATGTATAAAGTATTTAGCACAGTGCTTGACACACCATTACCATTCAACAAGTGTTATTTATTAAATGTCAACTTGGACGGTAACAAGAGCTCTAAGTCCTAATCACTTGCTTCTGATTGGTAGTATACAAACTAGTAGAGAATGGCTTCCATAAATAATTCCTATAAAAAATTACATTTACATATATTACAATTTGTTTAACCATGCACTGTGTTGTCAGTGTTTTTCATACTGGAGAAATATGGCAAAGTGCCAAAAATTATGACAACTAGAGCTGTGAAACCACTACTACTAGGATGTCAAAGGTGGGCTACACAGGTAATAAAAGTGGTAGAATGAAGTCTACCACTTGCTCACCTGCTCCTGATTTTCTGTACAAGTATGAGTTCTGGGGTGCCTGCAAAATTAAACAGTAGCCTCTGGAGAATAATCAGAAGAAAAAGGGGAGTGATGGAGAAAAAGATACAAATGTCCTTACAAGTCAAAGCATTCAAGTAGAACTAACAATATGGCAAAAGCATGACTGCTGGACTTAAACACATCATGAGACTCCTTTCTCTCCTACCCATCATTCAGGAATCTAGGGAAAACGGCCACTTCTGAAATGGTCACTATTCTTATCCCACACAGATCTTGATCAATGAACAGCAAACTCCTTTCTGTACCAAGTCCTCACCGAAAAAGCCAAAGGCATATAGTTTCTACGTCGCGCCAGTTTCTTGCGATCTCGCTCAACCTTCTCTTTCTGAGCAAGCTGCTGATAATATTCAATCAGTTTGTTCATCTGTAGGAAATCAAAGACTTAGTATTTGTTTCACAAAAAAGCAAACAGGAAACATACAAAATTAATCAACACTGACTAGATGCATAAAATAGAGAAGATAAATTATTAAGGTGGGCAAGCTTGCCTGTTTCTTCTAAGAGAATTCCTTTTCATTACACAAATTACTTTCAGAATTGAAACAGAACCTTCATGTTCAAACATGGGAAGAAATTGTCAATGAAAAGGCTTGGAACCTTTATGTTCTCTTTTCATTGCTCTTTACTTCATTACTTATCTCCTGTCACAACTGCTCCTATTTTTCTCAGCATGGCCACAGGACCATCTGTCTAAGAATGTGACATTACACATTCTTACCCCCCTTATTTCCCTTCCTACTTCACACATGTTTTTATTTTTAAATATATGTTTATCATAAAAGCAATGTATGTTAATTGTGAAAAGTTAAAACAATACATACACACAAAGAATAAAAAGTAACACTTATCTTTTATCTCTTGTTCCCAAGTCTACCTTTCCCCTCACCAGAGGTATTATCCACTATATCCACCATTATCAATTCAGACATCTTCTTATACACCTACAAAGGTCTGAGATTATATTCTGCATACATTTAAAAAACCTGCATATAGACATACAGCTCTTATATGTATAAATATTTTACATATAAGGGAAATAATTTATTATTTTATAACTTTGTTTTTCACTGAAAGTATCATGAACTTTCCATTTACTAGCACTGCTCCACTCCAGTCACATTCACCTTGTCTACAACTGGCTTTGCTTCTTCCACTCACAAGCTCTCTGCATATGCTGTTCCTATGCCTTGAATTCTTTCCCTTCTGTGCCTGTTGTCCTCAGACTTCAGCGCATTCTTCAGACATGGACCTAATTAGTTGAAATTCCACCTAATAAATGTTTAAAATGCATCTCTCCTTTACATTAATTATTGCTGTTTTTCATTTATCTGGGGATTGTTTGACCAATTCGTGTTTTCCCATTAGATTTAAGCTCTATGAGAGTAGGGACCAATTATCCCTATAGTTTAGCACAGTTTCTGGCACAGCGTAAGTGCTCAATGAATTTATGATGAATGAATATATTTATGAGTCTAACAAGAAAGAGATATGGCTGAGAATTCAAGAAATCTGTAATAATTTACACTAATAATAGTATATGTGAGAAGGTCCAATTTCCCATACTCTCATCCAAGATATTTTCAGTATTTCTAATTTTTGATGTCATAGGTAAAAATTATTATTTAATATATGGTTTGATCATATATCATTTTGATAGCATTTTATCATCTTTCTCGTATTCCAGTTCCAGGGGCAAAAAAATCAACTCTAATACATAATACAGAGGTCAAATCACTATGAACCGCTAAAGAATGTTCAAATCATGATTCTATAAGCAACCACTACTCAGTCCAAAGGCATCTTCTAAAGTAGTGGTGTTTCTAAGAGTTAAGATGTCTATCTGCTGATATTTTCAAGAGTACTTGAGAGCCAATGGAACCTTAACTTGGTGAGTATGTGAAAAACAAAAACACATTGTTTCCTTTTTCCAGTTCACAACATGAGTTCAGTAGAAGTAAAACTACAGCTAGATTTCTCTATTAATTTAAACCAGACCAGAAAACACTGCCGTGATTTAATCTCTTACAATGAGAAGCACTTTCTATGTGTAACAGCTGCCACAACACATTATGGATTTCTGATCATAGACCATACCCACTGAGAAAATGGAAGATCCTCAGTCTTTTTCTCCATCTTATCTTATTTCAGCCTTTCTCTGATGACCCTTTACTTACCCGATGTGTGTGAGGATTTTCAGGTTCCTGCCACCCACCACTAGCTGCAAATAAAGGAACATTAACAATTTTATAATTGGATAATTTTACTTTCATAAAAAGTCATGTGTAGGCCACAAAACATATATACATAAAATCGCAAAACTTCTAAGAAAGAATCCTAGAAATCATATGGACCAGAATGTACAGGATAAAATTTTTTCTTTAAAAATAATGATGGCCTTACTATGCTGATGGACAGTGATTGTAATGTGGTATGTGGTGGGGACTTGATAATAGGGGGAATCTAGTAACCACAATGTTGCTCATGTACTTGTATATTAATGATACCAAAATAAACATAATAAATAAATAAATAAAATAAAAATAATGATGGTGATAATGATAACCACCATCTCCACAACTAACATATATTATAGCTTCTGTTCCTGGCATTTGAAACATATTCTCATAATAACACTCCAAGGCAGGGAGTCTTATTACTAGTCTCATTTTACAAATGAGGAAATTGAAGCTTAAAGAAGTTATAAAACTTCTCCCAAATCACACCGATAGTAAGTGGTAAAGCCAGGATTCAACCTCAGGTAGTCTGACTCCAGAGACTCTGCCCTTATTTGCAACACTACACAATTTCTCTCCTGTAAGATCTGGGTTTAGAGAAGAACTTCTTACGTAAGAAACAAACAGCACAACTCATAGAATACTCCAGAAAACTTAAAGTAAAACCATAATGAATACTTTCAACAAATGGTACAACAAAAAAATATCCCCATACAAAAAAAAAATCTTAACCCTTACCTCACAGCATATATAAAGCTTACCCTGAAATAAATAATAGACTTACATGCAAGAGCTAAAACTACAATACTTTGGGAAGAAAACATTAGTGGACCTTCAGTTAGCCTCACATTTCTTCACTAGGACACAAAGGCAAAAACTATAAAATAAAAAATTGATAAAATGGACATCATCAAAACTGGAAACTTGTGCTCTTCAAAAAACACTGTTGAGAAAATAAAAAGGGCAAGACAAAGACTGGGAGAAAATATTTGCAAAACATATTTAACAAAAGACTTGTATCCAGTATACAGAATTTTTATGACTATAAAAAGACAAAAAAAATCAGTTAAAAATGGGCAAAAGATTTGTACAAACAGTTCACCAAAGAAGACACATGAATGGCAAATAAGCACATTAAGAAAATGCAAATTAAGCCCACAATGAGGTATGTATCATTACACACTCACTAGAATGGCTAAAATGAGAAAGACTGAAAATACTGAAAGTTGTTGAGGAACTGGAACTCTCCTATATCACTGATGAAGATCCGAAATGGTATGGCCACTTTGGGACAGAGCTGGGTGGTTTCTAGTCAAATTAAACATACCCTTACCCTATGTATTTACTCAAGAAAAATGAAAACATATATCCACACTAAGACTTGTAGGCAAATGTTCATATGTTCATAACAGCTTTATTCACATGAGACAGAAACTGGAAAAAAGCCAAATGTCCATCACCTAGAGAATGAATAAACAACTTGTGGTATACCCATACAATAGATATACTACTTAGCAACGAACAGCAAAAACATGGAAGAACCTCAAAAGCATTATGCTAAGTGCAAGAAGACAGACACAAAAGACTATGTACTACAAGACTCCCAATTATATAAACTTATAGAAAAGGCAAAGTTACAGTGATAGACAGCATATTAGTGGCAGTTGGGGCAAAGAGGCAGGGGAAGGAACTGACTGCAAAGGGGCACTGAGAAAAATTTTGGGGTGATAGAATTGTTCTACAACATGATTGTGGTGGTGGCTACATGACTATACACATTTGTCAAAAATCACAGAATTCTCCATTTAAAATTAGTGAGCTTCATTACATGTAAATTATAACAATAAAGATAACCAAAAAAAGAGAAAAAGTTAAAACTATAATGAGATATTTCACAACTATCAGTTTGGAAAAACTGGAAAGAAGTCCAACAACAATAAGAGCTGCCAAGGACCCGAAGCAATGGGCAGTCTACTCTCACTAGTGGGAACAAAAACTGGTAAACCAATTTGGAGAGCTAAAGACACACACACTGGGAACCAGCAATTTTACTTTTAGTTACGTGTGGAAACCCTTACTCTTGTGATTTAGGAAGACACATACAAGAATATTTCTAATAACACTGTTGTCAAAAGCAAAAAAATTGAAAACCTAAATATCCATCAAAAGACAAAAAACTGTAAACTGTAAACATATACATGATAAACTGGTAAGTCATGCATGAATCAGCTGTGTATCATAAACATAATGTTAATAAAGAAAAGTTGTAGCAGGATACATACATACAGTATGTTTCTATTTGTTTCAAAAGTGAAAAACATTATTTGCTAGTGGCTCCATCCATTATGTGGAGAAGTATGAAGACATGTATGGTAACTGGTATACACTGAATTCAGGATTGTGATGATCATCGCTCTCTAAGGGGCAGAGGAAGGAGGATGCAGTGGAAGAAGGCTTACTCAAGGAGCTTAAACTGTTTTGGTTATGTTTAATTTCTTAAGCTGGGTAATCAGTACATGAATGTGTTTTATTTGTATAATTAAAAATAACTTTTTAAAAGGACTCTTGTTGAAGGTGACACTACCCCCTTTCAAGAAACGGCAGCAATAACATCATTTAGTACAATATTTATATTTTAAGGGTTGCCTTACTTAAGGCAATCACATTTTAGTTGTAATATTTAAAAAAATATGATTGCTATACTTAACTGCTTTTTTAAAACTGCTAATTCATTCTAAATAGCAACTTGGGAGACAGAACTACCTCATTATAAATTTTTCTCTGCACATTGCTGACACAATGGCTTACTTATAAATAAACAAAAGAGTTCTAACTAAAGTGGTTTCAGGGCTTCTCAGACACCAGTGACATCATGGAAGAAATGAAATTATGTGTACTCTCTCAGAGCTCCTGGTATTCAATTATCATTGTCATGATACCCTACAGTAGATAAGATTTCTAGAGGCAAGCATTGGTTTTAAGTTCTGAAATATAAATTCTCCAATACCGATGGCTCATGATCCAAAAAGCACACCGAGTAACAATTGGAGAAATGGATTTGGATTTCTGAGCATTCTTTCTTTAACTTGATAAAAAAAAGACAAATACAAACGTGGGAAAACACATTTTAACTCATGGAGGAATACACTATGCCACTTTGAGGTTGCTTTTTATATTTAACTTATATTCATAAATAAATTTCAACAACTTACTTGCTACACTGACATTAAAACATACACAAATATTCACTGACAACCTAAGAAGATGTTATATAATGTTTCTAACATAAATCACATTTCAGGTAATATCTACCCACCAGAGCATTTTTAAGGAACTAAGGTATACTTGCTTAGTTAATTTTGTTTTTGAAGATTGTTTCATCAACTTACTGAACAAAAATCAGAAAAAAACCCCAAGAGCTCAGCCACTCTAAACCACCGCACAAACTCAACAGAATTAAGGATTAAATTTTTAAGAACAAAGTTGAATGTAAAGAAACTTCACCCACATTTACTTTTAAATTGTGTAAGAATCTATGGGAAGTTTTTAGCTAAAGTCTATGTTCATTTTAGTTATGTCAAATGACATAGTAAGCTTGTTATGGACTTCCTAATATATTAGTAAGTAAACTGAAATGTCTATTTTTTAAAGATCTTCAAGGTACTTTATTAAGTGAAATAACAAATAACAGCAAGGTGCTAGTGTTTATTTATTGCTTTCAATGCAAGAAAGGGATAAAAATTTGACATTTTTAATGAAAATCCAAAAATGAGAATTTTTAACAAGTCTAAAAATTTTTCAGAAAACATATGAAATTTCAGAAAAAAAGTCAATGGGGAGTTAGCAATGCTACTATTTATATAACAAATAAATAGCAATTCAATATTTTGAATTGACTATAAAGAAACTATTCTCTGATGTAAACCATAGAGTAAAGGAAATGTAAAAAGAAAGTTTCCTAATAAAGGTAACTGCAATCTCCACTCTGAAATGCTCAAATGATGGAGAGGTAATTAATGCCTTAAATGGTAAGTGATCTTGAGGTCCAAAAACACAATTTTTCTATTTCATTGATAAACACTGTGTGTGTGTCTGTATACACACACACACACACACACACACACACACACACACAAACATACATGTACCTTTGGGCACATATTTGAATGCCTCAGGATAGAATCTTAGACATGGAATTGCTGGGCAGAGGATAAAAGCAGTTTAATATTTTAACAGACATCGTCAAAGTGCTCTCTAAGGCCACAGCATATGAAAGAACTATTTTCCCATGTTCTTGCCAACACTTGGTGTTAACAGATTTAAAAAATTTTGTCAAATCAATGGATGAAGTTTTAATTTGCATTTCTCTGATTACTAGTAAAGTTGAGCACATCTTTTTGCATATTTATTGGCTTTTAAAAAATACATATATTACTTCACCAAGTTGTGTGTGAAAACAAAAAAACCAATCAACTAGTCAATGAAAACTAAATGAAGAATTGAGACATTCAAAACAAAGTCTTTGTTCCCAAGGAACTCTTATTAGAGTTTAAAACACGTGAAAAATTCACATACCAAGAATATAATAGTACAAGGCAGTTTATGATACCCAAAAGGAAGTGTAGAAAAAAAAAGAAAGGGCTATAAAATTTGAGAGGAGGGAAACATGAATGGGTGAGACTTGAATTGTGAATTCGTGAAAGGTTAGGGTCTTTCCATGGAATCTATATAGTTACTAAGGAGTTTGTAAAAAAGACACAGATCCTTTTTATCCTATGGTGGCTCCTTCAGTGTGCACATTTTAGTTCTGACCATTTTTATTTCTACTTCTGAAAGCTGCTGTTCACATCCTTTGCCTATTTTTCTTTTGGGTCTCTTTCTTAGTGATTTATAAGAGTTCCTCATTTTTAGTTATTTATCTTAAGTCTGTTATATATGATCCAAATATATTTCCTGGTTTGTTCCTTTTATCCTTTAGTTTTGTTCATGGTGTGTTTCATCATCAGAAGCATTTATTTTTTATAAATAAAAGAGCATTAATATTTTAATTGTAAGAAAGTGTCAGATTTATAAAAGCTATTTTACAAATTCTAAGAAAACTAAATAGTTTACCCAGCCTCAGATGAAACACCATGGTCCATCACTGTGAGAACTTGGGAATACAGAAAATTTAATGACAAAATACTCTAATTTAGTTCCCACCTCCCAATAGGTATTAAAAATAATAATTTGTGGGCAATTACAGCACTGCCAATTTCACAAAATCTCATGTTGAAGTCCACCTCACTCACCCACAGATTTGTCGGCCATGCCCACATCTCTAGATGTCCAGCGACAAAATCCACAGGCCAGGTAATAGGCTTTCTTCATGGTGGTCTTGGCGGGGTCATCTGGAAGCTGTGTGGAAATGCTTGTTGCCCGAGTGGAGAGGGTGTGCATACAGCCAGGACAGTCAAAGCAGTTAGCACATCTGTGAAATAACAAACACAACCTTTCATTCATTCAACAAACATTTATCAAGGACCTACCATGCCACAGGTATTGTTCCAAGTGTTAGGAATTCAAGAGAGGACTAGAAGGAAGGAATCTATCCCAAGCAAAAGGAAATAAAGAAATATTCCTGAGAGATGTTTATGAACTTTGTTTAAAATTTCAAATGTACACGTTCATTATTAAAAAAAAAAATGCAATCATCGCCTAAGTTCCTAAAGAATCAGGGCCTGACTCAATCATACTCTAAAGAGGGAATCACTGTTAACACAATCTGAACTTAACTTTCAGACTTTTTTTATTCTTGTACAGAGCACAAGGTTTTCTGAAGAAAAGAGAAATGTCACAGCTATGCCTTTGGAGGGACAGACCAATTACACAATGGAAAACTGAGATGCAACAGCACACTAAGCTGTGAAACTGGCCAGAGCTGAAACAGAAAACAAACAATGCTATCAAACGGCAGTGGCTGGAAAGAAGTGCATTCTCAGGGCTTCCTGCTCCCTACCCAGGCACTACTCCTCCTACTGCCCAGGCAACAGTTCCCCTTCTGGGAGACTTTGTGTTTATGGCTTTTAACTTTCCCACCTAAGATTACCAAGATTTCACCTCTAGTCCTGGACTAGCTCTGAAGTTCCATTCCATAACCCCAATTATGTGTGATACTTTGCTGTTTGGATAACATCTTCAAGAACAATAGTATCTACCTCACAGGAATATTTTGAGGATTAAATGATAAAATTAATGTGAACAGCATATAAAACGATGTCTGGCTCATCAGGATCCATTTCTTGGGGACAGGAAAGACAAATTATACTTCCCACCTCCCAAAAGGTATTAAAAATAATAATCTGTGGGCAATTATCTGTAGAAATGTAGGGGTGTGACTGGTAGCAAAGGACTTCCAACCAAGTTAAAAACCACACAGCACCCATTAGCAATGAGCACACCTACTACCCAGGTCTTGGTTTTTAATTGTACTTTCCAATAAAAAGAAACAGGACTCCTTAGAGAAATGGCTAATTCTAGGTCTGTAGCAGACTGTATACAGGATGAACCTGGAATATGTTGCAGTACCAGAAATGAATGAACAAAAACAAAAACAAAAAACTCCTATACAATGGGGGTATATCATAAGGATATAGGAGTCTACTGAAAGAGCTCCCAATGCAGCTGGAACAATTTGAACAAAAAAAATATAGTAGTATTGGATATAACCTAAAGTATAAAATAAATATTCATGAGTCCATAATGCTTTAAGTAAATGATTAGATAAATAGAAGAAAAAATTTTGCATGCAAAAAAATTCCAAATAATTTATGGAGATAGCCCTCATGGAGGGGGATACATAACTCCCCACTATTTAATAGTGATTTTTCCTTCTTAAGAGTATGACATGGGAAAGGAAGGAAAAGAAGAGTAACTGGAGAAACCTGACAAACAATAGCTCAGACCAGGTAATAAAGGTTAACATCAACAGTGACAAGACATTTTGATTTTATGTGCCCTTGACATTGTGTGATGAGATGCACTTTACCTCTGTGGTCCTCCTCCCCATAACACATTCCCCCAGCTGACCAGAGAAACATTGGACAAATTCTAATTGAGGGCCTTCTACAAAATACCTTAGTAGCATTCTTTGAATGTTTAAGGTCATCAAAACCAAGGAAACTCTAAGAAAACATCACAGCAGAAGGAGCCTAAGAAGACATGACTATTAATTATAATGTGGGTATCCTCAATAGGCTCCTGGAACAGAAAAAGGAGATTAGGGAAAAACTCAGGAAATCTGAATAAAATGTGGAGTTAATTTAATAACAATGTGGTAATATCATTCATTAATTGAGACAAACACACTACACTAATGTAAGATGCTAATAATAGGGAAGACTGGGTATGGGGTAAATGGAATTCTCTGAACCATCTTCACAATAATTCTTAATTCTGAAACTATTCTAAAATAAAAAGTTTATATACAAAAAATCAAAGAATATTTCATCTCTGGCAAGAGTGATGCTAAAAATGAGTAACAGCTAGTTAAAAATGAGAATTAATCCCATGTGTTTTCTTATCAGCTATTAAAAAATATTTGAGGAAAACAAAACACAAGATTGCAGTCTTACCTATTCTTTTTCAGTTTGGCTTCAGCTGATGGCATATTTTCTAAGCAACTGGGACAATAATGGGAGTCCACCTAGAAACAAGAAATAAAAAAATCAGAGGAAAAGAGTATAGCTTGTGCATATGTCTGTGCCAAATAATGAATTAAAAAATATACTGGAGCAGGTGAGAAAGCACTGATCTGGCAAAGAACATTTTCAGCTTGGAGTCTATTCTTCAATCACTGGTTTCTTCATACCCTCTGGATTCCCTAAAATCCTTCTATTTTTATTTCTGATCTTTCCCGTTCCCTTTCACCAGGGTTTTATGCATTAGATGTGTTAAAAGATGTCTATGTAGAAGAACAACTTTATGATACCCTAATGAATAGATTAATAAATAAAATAACCCAGTTTGTGAGGCTGTGATCAAATATATCTATCTAGTTTAGCTTTATTAGACTGCAATAACTTGACCACACTTAAACTGTTAAAGAGAGATTTTAAGTTTTCTCTTTACTGAATACATGTTCACTAAGAAAAGTGTAAGTGAACATTTACAAAGTCGGTTTATATATATATAGAGAGCCAACGAATTGGAGATTTTTAAATGGCAGTTAAACTACCAAGCTAACAAGACAGTCTTATTGTGTTAACTAAAAAAATAGTTATAAATATTAGATTGTTATTTTTTAAGGTCTGAATAATTATTTTCTTTAATGGAGGTAGATCCTATTTTCAGAACTCTACTTACCTGCAAATGCAGAGACAGATTCACTTGAACACAAATACTGTAACAGAACTGACTTCTTTTATCATCATCTGCTATAAACAGGGCAATCTTTGAAAAGGTAAAGTGGCTGCTCAAATAATCTCCAGGAACATAAAATACAGTATTGATAATTAATGTTTGCACTACCTTATCATAAAGGGCAAAATATATTTCATTTCTTCTTGTCCCCTTTCCATATTATGCCTGTCCCTTCATGTGTAGCTCCAATCCTAGGTTCTTCATTAAGAACTTTCTGGACTGCTCCAGCCCTCAGTAGCCTCATCCTTCCCCAAACCCTAATGACCTCCACTTCACAAGTATACACCAGTCTTTTAAAGACACACTCAGACTGAATGTCCTAGCTAAAAAAATCCTTAGAGATCATGGAGACTGAGCTTCCCAATGACCACCAAATGAGAACTTAATCCAATAAATCCTGGAGGTGGAGCTGGAACAGGGAAGCACCTAAAAGAGAAAGAACCTGCCCGGCAGATAACACAGGAATATTTTGAGGATTAAACGATAAAATTAATACAAGAAAGATCATGTATATACATCGGTACTGATTTTCCTCTAGTACTATTTAACTGCTTGCTCTATTCTTAGTATCTTGAAAAATATCCCCAATAAAATTATAATAGTAATATGTAAAATGGCTTATGAAATAGGCCGTATTTTTACACACGTTTTTAATAGTCCATGGATCTTTACAGTGAACTTCTCTGAATCAGGTTCCCTGGTTTCAAATTCTGGTCCTCCCTCCCACCCACAAATTTTTAGCTCTGTGACCTACGGTAAACATAATGTAAGAAAAATTTTAGCCGAAATAAGCAGGTGAAGAGAGGCAATAAAGGGCCAGGTAGTTTATTTGAATGCCCCGGGCGAGGTTCCCTAGTCTACGGAAATGGAGGCTAACGACGTGCTCCCCCCTCCCCCCAGTGCCTTCAACCTTACACATGTTTGTTTCATTAACTGTAATTTTTTAAAAGGTATCCATCCTATTGGGTTGTAAGAATAAAAAAGATTATGTAAAATAAAGCACACGGCATATAGAAAATATTGAGTAAGATGCAGCTATTGTTAGTATCAGGTATTCTTTCCCTAGACTGAGTTACTCAACAACAGGATTTATGTCTTATTTGCTTTTTAATCCCCCAAGTTTATTGAATGAAACAAGATATGCCAAGTGCTGCATAAATTCTGCGGTTTTGTTATTTGGTGACTTCTTGTTGGTGGGGTCTTCTACATTCTGAGGAATCCCACCTGCAACCCCACTTGAGCCCATGAAGGACAGCACCCTATTCTTTAGAGGAGCGCCCTGAATATAATAACACTTTGAGCTTCTTCCATGGCAGATTCTATTCTGAGCGCTTCTCGCTCAGCGCACCGCATCTGACACTCTTCCCCGCTGCAGGCCTCGGCCTGAGCCAGGAAACAGCTGAGAAGTCTGAGGAGCGCCCAGTTTCTGGCGTGAAAGTAGGTGCAGAACTTCCAGGATGAGAGGAGCATAAACGAGAAGGCCTGCGGGCCCCACATGGTCCACAATCCTGGAAAGACAGCATCTCGCCCCTCAAGTGGCCTGAACTAAGCATCCCCACACCTTTTCCTCCCCAACCCACCCAATTACCAACCCTCCCAGAGACAGCCAGCGGCCCCCAAAGTCAAGTTTGTCCAATCAATGGCGCGCGCCCTAGAACCAGAAGATCCGATCAGCCCTACCCAAGGCCGCGCCTCCTAAATGACAAATTGTAAGCAACTTAAATCTGAGTGTCGGAAGACATAGCCAATCAGCAAACTAGGAAAATGACTAACCGCCGCGGTGACTAGGGTGAACGGCTCCCCTGCCCCCACTACACACACTCTTCATGGGACGACAGCGTTACCTCGTGAGACACACATTCCAAAGACCGCAGCTCGCTACAATAGCGGCAGAAGTACAGCTGCGAGAGCGGGGCCCGAACCTTCTTTTCTCCCTGGACTAGGTAGAGTACCCGCTCCGATTGCAGCAAAGACGCCATCTTGAAGAAGGAGGAGTCAACGACGCTCCCGTAGCACTACGTGACCAGGGAACCAGTGTTTAAGTCAACGTAGACTTTGACGTAAGGTTCCCGGGTTTGTGGAGCTTTGCGCAGGGAGAAAGTCAAAGTGCGCTTGCGCAGCTGGGCTCCCAGGTTTCTCCCGCTCTCGGTGAAATGCTTAAGCCCCACTGTTTTAGTGAGCTTCAGCCGCCTGGGGCCTTTCCATCGTTAAATATTGAATGACATCTCAAATACCGACAGGCTCAGTGCTCTTCTTTTGCCTTCCTTCCAGAAAGGAAAGCTGCTCTTTTGTTTTATTTGCAACTGCCTTTCCCGTTCTCACCTTCCATGCAAATATCCAGAAGGTAGATGGAGGGTTTCACCGACAGAGTTCCATGGAACTAGAAAGCTAAGAATCACACCAGCAATCTTTTTTTTTTTTAATTTTTATTAAGGTATTATTGATATACACTCTTACGAAGGATTCACGTGAAAAAACAATGTGCTTACTACATTTACCCATATTATAAAGTCCCCCGATGCAGTCACTATTCATCGGTGCAGCACGATGCCACAGATCCACTATGTGTCTTCGCTGTGCTACAGTGTTCTCCCCGTGATCCCCCACACCATGTGTACGAAAACATACTACCCTTCAGTCCCCTTCTCTCTCCCTCCCCGCCCGCACTCCCACACCCCTCCCCTTTGGTAACTACTAGTTCCTTCTTGGAGGAGGCGGAGCCAAGATGGCGGCGTGAGTAGTTCCTTCTTGGAGTCTGTGAAGTCTGCTGCTGTTTTGTTCCTTCAGTTTTGCTTCCTTGTTATACTCCATAAATGAGGGAAAACATTTGGCATTTGTCTTTCTCTGCCTGGCTTATTTCACTGAGAATAATGTCCTCCGGCTCCATCCATGTTGATGCAACTGGTAGGATTTGTTTCTTATGGCTCAATAGTATTCCATTGTGTATATGTACCACTTCTTCTTTATCCATTCATCTGCTGATTGACACTTAAGTTGCTTCCATATCTTGGCTATTGTAAAAAGTGCTGCAATAAACATAGGGGTGCATATGTCTTTTTGAATCTGAGAAGTTGTATTCTTTGGGTAAATTCCAAGGAGTGGGATTCCTGGGTCAGATGGTATTTCTATTTTTAGTTTTTTAAGGAACCTCCATATTGCTTTCCACAGTGGTTGAACTAGTTTACATTCCCACCAGCAGTGTAGTAGGGTTTCCCTTTCTCCACATCCTCACCAGCATTTATTGTTCTTAGTCTTTTCGATGCTGGCCATCCTTACTGGCGTGAGGTGATATCTCATTGTGCTTTTAATTTGCATTTCGCTGATGATTAGTGATGTGGAGCATCTTTTCATGTGTCTGTTGGCCATCTGAATTTCTTCTTTGGAGAACGGTCTCTTCATATCCTCTACTCATTTGTTAATTGGGTTGTTTGCTTTTTGGATGTTGAGGCATGTAAGTTCTTTATATATTTTGGATGTTAACCCCTTGTCGGATATGTCATTTACAAATATATTCTCCCATACTGTAGGATGCCTTTTTGTTCTGTTGATGGTGTCCTTGGCCATACAGAAACTTTTTAGTTTGATGTAGTCCCATGAGTTCATTTTTGCTTCTGTTTCCCTTGTTCGAGGAGATGTGTCCAGGAAGAAGTTGCTCATGCTTATATTCAGGAGATTTTTGCGCATGTTGTCTTCTAAGAGTTTTATGGTTTCATGACTTACATTCAGGTATTTGATCCATTTCGAGTTTACTTTTGCATGTGGGGTTTAGACAGTAATCCAGTTTTATTCCCTTGCATGTAGCTGCCCAGTTTTGCCAACACCAGCTGTTGAAGAGGCTGTCATTTCCCCATTGTATGTCCATGGCTCCTTTATCATATATTAATTGACCATATATGGTTGGGTTTATATCAGGGCTCTCTAGTCTGTTCCATTGGTTTATGGGTTCTGTTCTTGCGCCAGTACCAAATTGTCTTGATTACTGTGACTTTGTAATAGAGCTTGAAGTTTGGAAGCATAATCCCCCCCGCTTTATTCTTCCTTCTCAGGAATGCTTTGGGTATTCCTGGTCTTTTGTGCTTCCATATGAATTTTAGAATGATTTGCTATAGTTTGTTGAAGAATGCTGTTAGTATTTTGATATGAATTGCATTGAATCTGTAGATTGCTTTGGGCAGGATGGCCATTGTGATAATACTAATTCTTCCTATCCATGAGCACAGGATGTGTTTCCATTTATTGTTATCTTCTTTAATTTATCTCATGAGTGTCTGTTGTTTTCAGAGTATAGGTCTTCACTTCCTTGGTTAGGTTTATTCCTAGGTATTTTATTCCTTCTTTAAAAAATTAATTAATTTTATTTTGCTATCATTAATCTACAATTACATGAGGAACATTATGTTTACTAGATTCCCCCCTTAACCAAGTCCCCCCTACATACCCCATTACAGTCACTGCCCATCAGCATAGTAATATGCTATAGAAACACTACTTGTCTTCTCTGTGTTGTACAACCCTCCCCATGCCCCACCCCCTACATTATGTCTGCTATAGGTATTTTATTCTTTTTGATGCAACTGTGAATGGAATTGTTTTCCTGATTTCTCTCTCTACAAGTTCATTGTTAGTGTATAGGAATGCCACAGATTTCTGTATATTAATTTTGTATCCTGCAACTTTGCTGAATTCATATCTTAGATCTAGTAGTTTTGGAGTGGATTCTTTAGTATTTTTCATGTACAATATCATGTCGTCTGCAAACAGGGACAGTTTAACTTCTTCCTTGCCAATCTGGATGCCTTTTATTTCTTTGTGTTGTCTGATTGCCGTGGCTAGGACCTCCAATACCATGTTGAATAGAAGTGGAGAGAGTGGGCGTCCTTGTCTTGTTCCCAATCTTAAAGGAAAGTTTTCAGCTTCTTGCTGTTCAGTATGATGTTGGCTGTGGGTTTGTCATATATGGCCTTTATTATGTTGAGGTACTTGCCCTCTATGCCCATTTTGTTGAGTTTTTATCATGAATGGATGTTGAATTTTGTTGAATGCCTTTTCAGCATCAGTGGAAATGATCTTGTGGTTTTTGTCTTTCTTTTTGTTGATGTGGTAGATGATGTTGATGGATTTTTGAATGTTGTACCATCCTTGCATCCCTAGAATAAATCCTAGTTGATCATGGTGGATGATCTTTTTGATGTCTTTTTGAATTTGGTTTGCTAATATTTTGTTGAGTATTTTTGCGTGTATGTTCATTAGGGATATTGGTCTGTAATTTTCTTTTTTTGTGGTGTCTTTGCCTAATTTTGGTATTAGAGTGATGCAGGCCTAATGGAATGAGCTTGGAAGTATTCCTTCTTCTTCTACTCTTTGGAAAAATTTAAGGAGGATGGTCTTCACTGAATGTTTGATAAAACTCGGCAGTGAAGTTACCTGGTCCAGGGGTTTTGTTCTTAGGTAGGTTTTTGATTACCAGTTCAATTTCATTGCTGGTAATTGGTCTGTTCAGATTTTCTGGGTCAACCTTATAGAAAGTTGTCCATTTCTTCTAGGTTATCCAGTTTGATAGCATATAATTTTTCATGCTATTCACTCATAATTTTTTATTTTTCTGTGGTGTCCATAGTGATTTTTCCTTTCTCATTTCTGATTCTGTTTATGTGAGTAGACTCTCTTTTTTTCTTGATAAGTCTGACTAGGGGCTTATCTATTTTGTTTATTTTCTTGAAGAACCAGCTTGTTTTCATTGATTCTTTCTATTGTTTTATTCTTCTCGATTTTATTTATTTATGCTCTAATCTTTATTATGTCCCTCCTTCTACTGACCTTGGGCCTCGTTTGTTGATCTTTTTCTAGTTTCATTAACTGTGAGTTTAGACTGCTTATATGGGATTGTTCTTCTTTCCTGAGGTAGCTCTGTATTGCAATATACTTTTGTTTTAGCACGGCCTTTGCTGCATCCCACAGATTTTGCAGTGCTGAATTATTATTGTCATGCATCTCCATATATTGCTTGATCTCTGTTTTTATTTGGTCATTGATTCATTGGTTATTTAGGAGTGTGTTGTGAAGCCTCCACGTGTTTGTGGGATTTTTCATTTACTTTGCATAATTTATTTTTAGTTTCATACCTTTGTGGTCTGAGAAACTGGTTAGTACAATTTTAATCTTTTTGAATTTACTGAGGTTCTGTTTGTGGCCTAGTATATGATCTATTCTTGAAAATGTTCCATGTGCACTAGAGAAGAATGTGTAGTCTGCTGCTTTTGGGTGTAGAGTTCTGTAGATGTCTGTTAGGTACATATGTTCTAATGTGTTGTTCAGTGCCTCTGTCTCCTTACTTATCTTCTGTCAGGTTGATCTGTCCTTCAGAGTGAGTGGAGTGTTGAAGTCTTCTAAAATGAATGCATTGCATTCTATTTCCCTTTTTAAATCTGTTAGTATTTGTTTCACATATGTAGGTGCTCCTGTGTTGGGTGCATAGATATTTATAATGGTTATATCTTCTTGTTGGATTGACCCTTTTATCATTATGTATTACCCTTCTTTGTCTCTTGTGACTTTCTTTGCTTTGAAGTCTATTTTGTCTGGTACAAGTACTGCAATTCCTGCTTTTTTCTCCCTATTAGTTGCATGAAATATCTTTTTCCATTCCTTCACTTTTAGTCTGTGTATGTCTTTGGGTTTAAAGTGAGTCTCTTGTAGGCAGCATTTAGATGGGTCTTGTTTTTTATCCATTCAGTGACTCTATGTCTTTTGATTGGTGCATTCAGTCCATTTACATTTAGGGTGATTATCGATAGGTATGTACTTATTGCCATTGCAGGCTTTAGATTCGTGGTTACCGAACGTTCCAGGTTAGCTTCCTTAGTATCTAAGAGTCTAAATTGACTCACTTGATGTGCTATTGCAAATGCAATCTAAAGGTTCTTTTTTTTTCTCCTCCTTTTTCTTCCTCCTCCATTCTTTATATATTAGGTATCATATCTGTACTCTTTGTCTATCCCTTGATTGACTTTGGGGATAGTTAATTTAATTTTGCATTTGCTTAGTAATTGTCTGTTCTACTTTCTTTACTGTGGTTTTATCACCTCTGGTGACAGCTATTAAACCTTAGAAACACTTCCATCTATAGCAGTCCCTCCAAAATACACTGTCAAGATGGTTTGTGGGATGTAAATTCTCTCAGCTTTTCCTTATCTGGAAATTGGTTAATCACTCCTTCAAATTTAAATGATAATATTGCCAGATAAAGTAATCTTAGTTCAAGGCCCTTCTGCTTCATTGCATTAAATACATCATGCCACTCCCTTCTGGCCTGTAAGGTTTCTGCTGAGAAGTCTGATGATAGCCTGATGGGCTTTCCTTTGTATGTGATCTTATTTCTCTCTCTGGCTGCTTTTAATAGTCTGTCCTTATCCTCGATCTTTGCCATTTTAAGTACTCTATGTCTTGGTGTTGTTTTCCTTGGATCCCTTGTGTTGGGAGATCTGTGCCCCTCCATGGCCTGAGAGACTATCTCCTTCCCCAGATTGGGGAAGTTTTCATCAATTACCTCCTCAAAGACACTTTCTATCCCTTTCTCTCTTCTTCTTCTTCTGGTACCCCTATAATGCGAATATTGTTCCATTTTGCTTGGTCACACAGTTCTCTCAACATTCTTTCATTCTTAGAGATCCTTTTTTCTCTCTGTGCCTCAGCTTCTTTGTATTCCTCTTTTCTAGTTTCTGTTTGATTTATCGTCTCCTCCACCATGTCTTATCTGCTTTTAATACCCTCCACTGTGCTTTTCAACCATTGGATCTCCAACCGGCATTCATTCCTGAGTTCTTGGATATCTTTCTGTACTTCTATGAGCATGTTAATGATTTTTATTTTGAACTTCCTTTCAGGAAGATTCATGAGGTCAATCTCATCTTCTCAGGAGTTATATTAATTTTACTTTAACCAGGTTCCTTTGGCATTTCATATTTGTATATGGCACCCTGTAGTTTCCAGAAGGTCTACTCTCTGGAGCTGCTCAGCCTCTGAAGCAATGTTGGGGGTTGCAGGGGAGTGGTAGTGGTGCCTGTGGGCAGCAAAGAGCTGTTTCCTGCTTCCAGGCTGCTATGCCTGTCTCCACTGCCTGAAGCAGTGGGCCGTGCACACAGGTATATGCTCTGCATTTGTAGTTGCTGTAGACAGTCTTCCCTCTGGCTGGCCTAACGCCAGGGCAGGGTTTGCCAGTTTGCGAGCCAGTTGGGGCTGGCCAGAAGAAAGGTGCAGTAGTCTGCGTATCACAGAGGGGGTCCTTGGAGCTATGTAGCCAGCCATGGAGCTGGAACACCTGAAAATTGTGAAACCTTCCAACCTACTGGGCAAAGTGCATTGGAAAATTTTGTCTACCTGTCATTTCTCCTAAGCAGTAAGCTCTGTGCAATCCTTGCCCCTTTAGCAGCAGCCCTCTTGCTAAAGGGCTACTGCCCACCTTTCTTTTGTCCCAAAGCAGCCAGATATGGATCCCTGCTTTCCACAGGTGGCTAGAATCTCAGTCTCTCCAGGAATTCTGCCTGTCTTAGCTTTCTAACCCTCTAATCACAAGAGTACCATGCAAGCACCATGAAATGTAGGTTTGTGCTCCCAGAGTAGATCTCCGGAGTTAGGTATTCAGCAGTCCCAGGCCTCCACTCCCTCCTGACTCCATTTCTCATCCTCCCACCCATTTGCTGGGGTGGGGGAAGGGCTTGGGTCCCATTGGGCCACAGCTTTGGTACGTTACCCTGGTCCATGAGGTCTGCTCTTTTCTCTAGATGTATGCAGTCTGGCACAGTCTTCTTTCCTGTTGCTCTTTCTGGATTAGTTGTATTAATTATATTTTCATATTATATGCAGTTTTAGGAGGAAGCCTCTGTCTCACCTCTCACGCTGCCATCTTTAATCCTCACAGCAGCAATCTTAAGACAGTCTTGCCACTGATGTCTGGGAAACTTACACAGACGTTGTCTTGTTTCAAATTTCTTAAGACTGTTAGCTCCTCCACTTAGAGGCCATATCTCATTCATTTCCAGTTTTTTAGTACTTAGCACTAGGGCTAAGTCTATATGGTACATGTTCAAGAAGTATTGATTAATGAAGGAATGAAATCAGTGAATGAGGAGTGTTGCTAGGTATTGTTTATATTTTCTAATGTGTAAGCTAAGGCTTAAATATAAAGAATGACCACTTAGAACTGGACTAGCAGAGACTGGACCCATGTTATCTGCCACCAGTTCTGTGCTTTTCTCGTTGCACTAGTGTTGTATTACTACTTGTCTGACATTAGAGCTCGTGATTGAGAAGAAATAGAACTGAGTAATAATATTAGCTAATATTTATTGAATACTTATTATGTGCAGGGCACTGTGTCAAAAGTTTACATACCCCGTCTCATTTAACTTTTGCAAAAACTCTGAAAGGCAAGTAGTGTCATTATTTTACAGCACAGGAAACTGAGGCTCAGAGAACTACAGTGACTTGTATAAGGTTTCACAAATAGCAGAATCCTGCTCTGTTTTACTCTAGAGCTTGCTTGACTTACTCCTATGCATAGTGCCTCCAGCATATTTTCTTACTTTCTTTTTTTTCCAGCTTTAATGAGGTCTCTGCTTATCTCTACTGCCTTCTGACCATTGGTAGCACTGCCTAGCAAAATATCAAATATTTCTTGCCCATGATGCTGTGGAAAATGGGAAGTCTGTCAGAAAACCAAAATACCCTATCTTTTGCAGGTCCCTCTTCCCACACACAGGGGCCTGGATTTTTTTTCCCTCCATAATTCTGGTTCCACAGAGTCTTACCTGTAAGACTCTAAAAATCAGACTTGACTTTGGAGATCTGTGTTCTAGTGCCAACTCCAGTCTCCAGGTCCAGGCCCTCCCCAGATCTTCTTACTTTTAACTATATGATTAATACGTGGATGCATTCCTGGGATACCTCTGGGAATCCACTTGGTAAACCTGGAAGTGTAAAAGAGTTAACATGCTATGGGACAACCTTTGACCAATATAGGGTGAGGGCCTGTGAATAAATAAATGTTCTCCTGTCCGTTTTCCCAGACATTCTCATGGGTCTTTACAGGGTTCCAGCAGGGTCAAGCCCTAGTTGCACACAATGCTGACCAGCTTGATAATGTACCCTTGTTTTGACTTTCCTTCCAACTGTGTGATTCTTCCCAGCTTCCTGCCTGCAAGCTCTCATTTTAGGCTCTGCTTTCTAGGACGAGTTGAGGCTAAGACAGAGACCCCAATATTGAACTGTCAAATAGTGGATATGTGGCATCTTGTGGCACTGATGGACAGTGACTGCATTGGGGCATGGGTAGGGACTTGATAATAAGGGTAAATGTAATAACCACATTGTTTTTTCATGTGAAACCTCCACAAAAGTGTATATCAATAATACCTTAATAAAAAAAAATCAAACTGTCAGATAACTGGTAACCACACTTAATAATTATTGGCAATGAGCCCTTATGAAAAGCCAGACCAGCAAACCAGTTTACACCTTCTCCGTAAGTGTATGAGACTTTCATTTCCTCACTGATTACTAACATGGAATATTACCAAATCTGGGTGAATAGTGTTGTTCTCACTGTGTGATCTTGAAACGTAAGTGTATGAGACTTTCATTTCCTCACTGATTACTAACATGGAATATTACCAAATCTGGGTGAATAGTGTTGTTCTCACTGTGTGATCTTGAAAACCTTTTTATCTCCAAGTCTTCTTTTAAAACACATAGGATGGTAAGACTAATCCCTGTCTTGGTGAAAATAAAAAGTAATCATGGCTGTGAAAGCACTTTGTAAGCTATGAAGTACTAGGCACATATAAGAAACTGTCCCAAGTATGAAGAACTCGTAGGGGTTTTCCTTTCTTCAAAGGATCCATCAGAGTAAATTTACAATAATAACTAAAAAACTTGAAGTTAATTAGACTTTGGTCAAATGAGGTCTTGTCGAGAGGGCCTGAATTTGGGCTCCCATATCAAAGGCATAGGGTCCTCCACAGCTTAAGAATCTTGGAGAACTACTCTGACCAGTGATAGTCATCTGCCTGGGCCACCCTCCTTGTTTTGGTTTCTGCTTGAAAACTTACAGGTTTTCCTGCATTGAATCTGCAGACTCAACTTAAAGTCATAGTAAGTGAACAGAGGGGGAAGAAAAAAAGTCATGGTTTCATCAAACCCATGCTGGCCCCTCTGCGGACCCTGCCCAGTAAATGTTGTGGTATACTGTCTGAAGCTTATCACCCAAGTGCAAACATGGCAGAGGGCTGTGGGTATGCCTTCGTCCTGGGAAACCTGTCCATGGACTCACTTTGAATTGGTTTTGCAGAGCTTCCTGTCTTTTCCCATATACCCTTACTCTTTACCTACTGCCCCAGCCAAAAACTTGAGGACTTCCTGGGTGGCTCTTTGCTTTCAATTCTACTTTCTGAAATGGCTCACCCACCTGCATCTCTTCATTCTCACAGATATTAACTTAATTCAGAGTTTTGCAATTTTTCTGCTAGACTTACTGCAGCTTCCTGACTCCTACTCAATTTGCTCTCCACATTGAGCCACAATGATATTTCTAAAAACCATATTTTGATCTTGATTCTTTGTTATTGCTGTTCAGCTTCCTTCAGTTGCTCTATACCTATAGGACAAACTCCCCAAATCTTGGAATGGTATATAAGGCCCTGCAGAGTCTGGGACATGCCTACCTCTTCAGCCTCATCTTCCAAATATCTCCCACTTGCACTCAAGAGCTATCTAGGTCTTGCTGATGCACCAACAAGAATAAACAGTGTGCTTTTCTGTCTTCAAGCATCCTTAGATGCAGTTCCCTCAGCCAGAAATAACCTTTATCTGCTTGCCAGCTCACAGTTAACTCCTGTGAAACCTGCAAAGAGGGAATAGGTGATGCATGCCTTTGTCCCACAGCTGGGTCCTGTTAGAGCAACCTGTGCACTGCATTGCCTTCATTTTTTAACAAATTTGTGTCCCCTTCTAGACCATGGCCCGGCAAAGGGCCAGCACCCTAAGTAGTTACTCAATAAATTTTGTCTGATGACTTTTACACCTGGAAGTATTTAATACATGTACAAATTGCTAAATTTGCTAAAATTACCTGATAGGTATTATTCGCAAGTCACTGTACATACATACAACAACACTACAAGGCCAGGTACTATAATTATTAACCCAGTTTTATGGGTGAGGAAACAGGCCCTGAGAGATTAAGTAATTCTCCCAAGGTCACACCAATAGTAAGTGGATGAACCCAGGTCATTTAACTCTATCTCATAATGTCTTACAAATTATGCTATCACCCTTTGGTTGGCAAACTTTTTCTGAAAAGGGCCAAATAACAAATACTTTAGGCTTTGTGGGCCAAGAGGCAAAATCAAGGATATTATGTAGATATATTAGAGAGAAAATTTCTGTTCCATTCCTCTGAATTGCCCTTTGCTCAGTGGTAGGTATTTTTCCCCAAGTAGGAGACCTTCCTCCAGCAGAAGGTCTGCCAGTTTTACTTTCTTCCCCAATGACCCAGATCCAAGTGCCCTTCTCTCCTCCCAAGAGAGCCAGGCCATCTCAACGGGGACAGACTGAGAGTCCTCTGCTCAATGACTAGCAGTCGTCAGCAGATAGCTACCAGAAGGGGCTCTGGGAAGCAGCAAAGCACAGGCTCTGGCATGGGAGACAGGGACTGGTAAAGAAAGAGGGGTGCAAGTGGCCCCTCAGCATGGTTTCTCAGGCTCACAGTGCCAGCCTGCTTCCATGGTGCTTGCAGGCTTGACAAAAACAGACAGTGACTGTAGGTTGGAATTTGCCTGCCTGCAATAGTACCTTGGGATAGTAGACTGGATGACTTAGAATCATCATGTACTACAAAGATTCTAGTTTAATCTCTGTGCTTTTCAGATGGGGAAATGAAGTTCAGAGAGTCAAAGGAATATGTCTACAGGGTTCCTCGTTCCTGGTACAGTGTTCTGTTTTCTAATTCCATAAATGCAATTCCCTGCTTCACACCACACAGTTAAGTCATATCCACAGCTGAGTAAGAAATCATGCTCTTCTAACTATGCTTAACCCCCCCCCCCAAAAAAAACACAGAAAGCAAATGCAAGGGAAAGCAGGATACTAATGGATAATCCATTCAGTTTTGCCCTGGAAGTTTGCTGGAATTGCATCATTCCCATTTTGGACACACAAGTTTCACATCTCTAGAATGCTCACCTCTTGGCTCCAGCAGGAACTTGCTCAAGCCTAACCAAAACCTGTCCCCCTCATTCTCCCTTCCCTGTGCTTAGGTGCCTACCCGGAAGCTAACCACAGAACACTTTCTCTGTGCTCTGCTGAGGATGCAGAGACAGGAGCTGGGAGGTCTCTTGTGGATGGAGGATGCACAGGGTGACTTGGGTTAATCAGTGCGGCTGTTAATCAGTTGCTGCTGGTGCTTAAGGCAGACCTCTGGCCCCCAAAGTGCTGGCTTATAAGAGATAGCACATGACCATGCACTCTACCTGCTCATCTCCTCCAGCATGTCTGCCCACTCACCCCTGGGAACCCATGACTAAAGAGACTCCAGCTCTCAGTGAAATAAGGGTAATATCATGGGGTGGTAGAGACAGAGTGATGTTAGAGATCAACTAGTTCACTCCTTGTATTTTAAAGATGGAGAACTGAACCCCAGAAAAAGGGAGGGGACTTGCCTGAGGCTACAAGGAAGTTAGAGGTGAATCTAGGGTTTGAATGCAAGGCTTGCTCCTAGGAGACCACCAGTGTATTGCTTGATTAATTGAATAAAATACAAATGAAGATTGAATTCCTGCCTAACTCAGTGCCTGACATAGGGCAGGCATTTAATAAGGATTTGTTGAATCTTTAACTATCTGGAACTTGCTGACAGTTGGAAATCATTAAATAAAAAAAACTTGTTTTTGATCTTTAAACAGTTCCTTCTTAAAGGGAGAAATACAGGAAGGAAGGCAGATTGAAATTTTAACTAGGTTGGTCAGGGTAGGCCTCAGGAGAATGTAAAATTTAAGCCAAGATTTGAAGGAAGGAGGGAGTGGGCTGGGGGGCTGTATGGGAGAGGAGCCTTCTTAGTGGAGGCTGAGCAAAATCCCTAAGGCCTAATTGAGGAACAGCAAGGAGACGCTGGGGCTGACTGGGAGCCAAGGACTGAGCAAGGTGGGGAGGTGTAACAGAGGACGTCCCCCAGGTAATGGGAGGTACGGCTTATGTGGGATCTTGAAGGGCATTTTAAGGACATTGGATTTTGCTTAGAAGGGAGTGGGAAACCTTTGCAGGACTTCAAGCAGAGCAGTAACATGATCTAACCTACATTTTATAAGGGTCACTTGATGCTATTTTGGGGATGGACTGTAGAAAGACAAGGATAGAAACAGGTTACAGTTTGGAGATTACTACAGTTATCCAGGCAAGAGGTGATACTGCCATAGACCAGAAGTTCTGCCTATATGTTGAAGGTAGAGCCTATGAGAGCCTGTGGTATTTTCTGATATTCAACTCTGGAAGTCAGGTCCATAGACTACTATGTGAAGGGTAGTTTGGAGTCATTCATTAGGGAGGCCCTTGTTGGAGCAGGAGATAATCCATTTCATGGTTCGGCTGAATGCAGTCAATGGGAGTTTATTTCCTTGGAAGTTATCAAGACTATCTGTTTTTTCTCCCTGAGGTCAAACTAAAAACATCACGGAAAGGATCAGATACTCTTATGTTTAAAAGAAGGGGATAAAGCTAACTTGTCCCATTTCTCTCTTACTTTGTTCCAAATCACAAAGCATGATGATTACCACACAAGAAAGTGTATTTCACAAGAGGCCCAGAGAAAGAGTAAGTCCATTGCTAAACACATGAATCATATCTTCAGAGCTCCAGCTCAGGCTGAGAAGAAGAAGCTGGTGTAGGAGAGCCCAGCCCGTTTGGGATGGTGCCAAGCGCACTTCCAAACAAGCTTTGCCTTTCGCTGTGAAGGTAAATGAGTAATACAAGTTAAAGTGGGTAGAGCATAGAACATCATAAATTATAAGTATTTGTTATTGGGCCACAGAGTTTAGTCTAATCCCTTCATTTACAAGTAGAAAAACAGGTTCAGAGAGAGGAAGTGGTTTGTCTGAAGTTACACTGGATCTCTGCCTACTTAATGAGCATTAAGTTGATTTCTTTGGTTATGTTTGAATGTTGGAATTTCCAGTCTTGCCCGTACTTCCATCTGTACCTCTTGAGTGCCTCTTATAATTCATTTCTGGGAATCTCTTTTAGATTTCAGGCTGTTGGTCTCATCTGACAATATTTCTGCCCTCACAGGGAAGTGCAATGGGATGTTTTGTTACTCTTGAGCCCCTATAGAAGCCAGCCTCCCAGTGGGCCCACACTGGTATTCATGCCCTTGTGTATGCCCTTCCATTGTACCAGGGTGGGTCTGTGTGACGAGAGCAGGCAACCAAGGTGATGGTGTGACATGGCTGAGACTAGGGTACAGAAGTGTGTTTTCTGGGTTGTATTGGGTGCCCTCTTGGATCACTTTTTTGGAGAAACAGTCTGCCATTTTATGAGCAATCCTAGGGAGAAGCTCACGTGGTAGGAACTGAAGGCTCCAGGCAAGCCAGAGGCTGTCAGAGGTGGTGACTGGAGCTTAATCTCACAGAGAAACTCTGAGAAACTATTCAAACACATGCCTCAAAACCATTCACCAAGTGTAAGGAGTTAGGGGTATTTTTGCCTCTAACCTCTTTGGTTGAGGGCTGCTCCTGGAGATGGATGTTAATTCCTGGGTACTTTTGGATTGCTGGGCTGGCAAACTGGCCTTGTGTGGCTCTGGGAAAAACCCTCAGACACAAAGATGCACATACTGGCAGTTGGAAGTCTGTGGAGAACTCAAACGGATGGAGTCCAAGGGGTTTGGGCAGGGCATTGACAGCGCCTGCTACAGGGCCCATTGATTTGGGCCAGATGTTGGACAGGTGCCCCATTCCTGTAGAATGGAGATGTGTGTGAGGTGAATCTGGAGGGACAAGTAAAATTTACATGCATGTTTAAAGTAAATAAGTAATATTTGTTTATACTCTTTAAAATTTCATAGTATTGTTTAAGTTTTTGATTCTCACAATCACTGTCCTCTACCCTCTATTGTAGTCTTGCATCTAATGGTCTGATTGGGCTTGTGCATTAGCAAAAGCATGAATTACTCCATTTCACTCAGCAGAAAACAGAGGCTCAGAGAGGACTTAACTCAGAGTCAGGTAGGTTCAGGACATCTAGAATCAGCTCTGCTACTTGGTGGCTGGGTAATCGTAGACAAATTCACTTATCCTCTGGGCGTCTGTTTTCTCACGTGTAAAGTGGGGGTTAGTGACGTTTTCACCAAAGAATTGTTGCAAGGACTAAATAGTATGATGTATGTAAAAATCCTTGTTATGCAGCAAGTGCTAAAGCAGTTTTTTAAGTAAGTTACCTTTGGGGGGAAAAAAATAAAGGTGAAGGCTTTTATTTTATATTTCTTTCTTGAGATCACAATTTACTTCAAAAACTAGACTGACTGGGCTGAGATGTCTGCTAGCAGTAGGCGTTCTCCTCTCTTTCAGCTACATGACTGTGTGATAATTCAATACTTTGGAATTAAGCCATAAGAATTGATTCAGACAATTATAAACACACTAATGAGACCACATGACCGTCAGTCCACTTAAAAGCTATGAAATGGAACCCTTCCATTTCCATTTATTCCTTTCTGTCTGCTTAGCAGCTGATTTGCTTTATCTCAAATCACATGTTTGGAAAACTCCATCATTTTACCTTCTTGCCTAATCATTAGTTCAATGAGGTACAATAAAAAAAGTTGTAATGAAAATAAAAATTTCTGCATCTAGTTTTCAAGATAAAGGCATATTTCTTTCAAAAATTAGCAAGCAAGTGGGGCTTCCCTAAAAAAAGTAAGATTACAAAACCAACCTTGGGAATTTTTGAAGAGGAAATGGGAAGGTGGGGAGAAGAATAATCTCAAAAACCCTAAGTGCACAGCACCTGACTTCCTGGGAAGAACTGAGCTGTCTGGAGCCTGAGAGGAGGGCTCTGTGTCCGAGCTAGGATATATCCATAAATGGAGAAAGATGGATCACCCTGCATGGATGTGCTTTTAATTCAGAACTGTAGTGACCTTAAGGTCCTTGAGACTTAGCTTTGAACAGATTTTGGAAGTGCAAGTGACTTAAGAGAATATCTAATTCAACTCCCTTCTTTTCACTTTCGGGGCCAAAAGAGCTAGAGGAGGGTAGGGACTCCTGGAGGTCACATGGCAAACTCACGAAGGAGCCGGCACAAGAAGCCATGGGTCAGTGCTATTTAGTGCCAGTTTAGGGCCCTTTACTGTGCCCCAGGTCCACCACTTCCCTGTCTCCCCAGCCCTCTGCCAAGTCAATGGAATCTTCTGCAACATCTTTCTGTCAGGGAGCTCATGACATTCCAAGAAAAGCATTTCGTTCCATTTTCAGGCTGCCCTCAAAAATTCCTTTCTTGGAGTGAACTTAGCTCCGCCTCTCTAAACTGATGCTCTATGGCTGTATGTGGCCCACAAATTGGCTCCCTCTGTCCCAACGTTTTGCTCAGAGTCACCACAGCCTTCACGAGTACCCCCATTTCTAGACCAAACATCCTGGTTTCTTGCAATTCTGTCTTTTTTTGGCCTATTTTAATAGCTGAGAGGAATTTTATATTCTACACACACAATTACCTAAAGTTCCTTTCAGACTGTGGTGGCCAGAAGGGAATGCAAATATGATGTTTAATTTTATGTGTCTACTTGGTTATATCATAGTAATCAGATATTTGATTGAACACTTTTTGGTGTTGCTGTGAAGGTTTTTTTTTAGATGAGATTGAGATTTTAACAAGTAGAGTTTGAGTAAAGCAGATTACCTTCCATAAAGTGGTGGGCCTCATCCAATCACTTGAAGGCCATAAGAAAAAGACTGAGCACCCCTGAGGAAGAGGGAATTCTGCCAGCAGACTGCCTTTGGACTTGAGCTGCAACATCAACTGGGTCTCAGTCTGCTGGCCTGACCGGCAGGTTTTGGAGTTATCAGCCTCCTCAATCATGAGCACCGATTCCTTAAAATCAATCAGTCTCTTTCTCTTCACACACACCCAACACACCCAATTTCTTTTGGATTTTTTTTTTATAACTGTGACTAATATGCAATAAGTTTTCAAGCTTACAACTGCCCTTAAGTACAACTTCAGAACTGGGAAGAGAAATCTTGGTTGACCTCTCATCTTCTTCTAAGTATCTGGCATTCATTCATTCATTCAAAAAGGAAGCATTATTCTGGACCAGGTGCTGATAACAAGAAACGAAAATATTGTAACTAGAGTTCTGAATGTAGGGACTCACTACAATCAGACCCTGCACAAAGTGTTAGTGTAGAGTGGTATAGAATTCAGGCGTGTGATCAGACAGTCCTGGGTTTATAGTCTGGCTTTGACAGTCACCAGCTGAGAAGTCACTCAACCTCCTGAGCCTCAATTTAGTTTCCCAATATGTAAGAGGAGGGGCTTGGTTTAGATGATCTTTAATTTCCCCTTTAATTTTAGACATGAAGTGTGTCAATTTATTGAAAATTCAGGGAGGGAAGATAGTATCAGTCAACCAATAGGATGACAAAGAATGATGAACTAAGACTGATAAATTAGATGCAAAATGGGTTAATTCTCCATAGGGCAATAAAAACATCTGTTTCAGGGCCCAGAACAAAACCTATAGATGAATATAAAATTCATGTGTACTGTGTATACAAATAGGCAATGTTCACCAGCCACAAGGTCTTTCATGTTTATAATTTTGTTTCATTCTGTTTCATCCCTATTAAAACCCCTTCAGGCAGGCATTAGCATTCACATTTTGTAGAAGGGAAAATTGAGGCTCATAGACATTAACTACTTTGCCAAGGTCACACAGTAAGTGCCAGACCAGGATTTAAACAGGTTTTAAAACCTCTGAACCACATGATCACGTGCCTTCTTTGGCTTGGAGATTTTTGGCATTCTGGGAGAATGGCATGCATTTAAGAAGTGTGACATCTGTTTCCAACATTGTGTCTTCTCCAAATAGTTTATCAAGGTATAATTTCAAAAAGTTAAAAATTTAATTTGCATGCATACATATAGTGGGCATGTATCAAAGTTTTATTTAGATGTTTAATGAAGGAACCAGTAGGATGACAAAGAACACTGAAATAAGACTGGTAAGTTAGTTGCAGAATTGGTTAATGTCCTACAGGGCAGTAAAAACACAACTTTTGGGATTATCATTTCTATCAGATAATTTTTTGGAGGTTTTTTGATTAACAATTTAATCTCTTTACTTGTCGTGGGTCTATTCAGATTTTCAATTTCTTCTGGAGTCAGTCTGTGTCTTTCTCGGAAATTGTCCATTTAATCAAAGTTATCTAACTTGTTAGCAAAGAGTTGTTCATAGTGCTTCCTTATAATCCTTTTTATCTCTTGAAGGTCGGTTATAATGTTCCCTCTTCCATTTCTGACTTTAGTAATTTGAGTCTTTGTTTTTCTTGTTCAGTTTAGCTAAAAGTTTGACAGTTCTGTTGAACTTTTCAAAGAACCAATTTTTGGTTTCACTGATTTTTCTTAATTTGTTTTCCTCTCCTCTATGTCATTAATATCCATTCTAATTTTTATCATTTCCTTCCTTGTGCTTGCTTTTGGTTTAGTTTGCTCTTTCTTTTTCAGTGTCTTAGGTGACAGGTTAAGTTGTTGATCTGAAAGCTTTCTTTTTTTATTAATATAGGCATTTATTATTATAAATTTTCCTCTATGTACTGCATTAGTTGCATTCCATAGACTTTCGTATGTTGCTTTTTCCCTTTCATACATCTTAGAGCATTTTCTAACTTCTTTTGTAACCTCTCTTTTGATACACTGCTTGTTTGGTAATATGTTGTTTACTTTCCACATCTTTCCACTGTTAACATCCCAAATTTCTTTCTGTTACTAATTTTTAATTTCATACCATGGTGATTGGATAACATAAGATTTCAGTCTATTTAAATTTGTTGACATCTTTTCAGGTTATTGCAGTATGAGGCACCATGAGCAGCAAAGTCTCCTGCCAAACCCTTTAGGAGGCAGTGCAGGAAGTCCTGCAGGGGACCCAGCTTAAACACCGTAAGTTTTTGGAGATGGTGGAGCTGCAGATCAGCTTGAAGAACTATGATCCTCAGAAGGACAAACAGTTCTCGGGCACCATCAGTCTTAAGTCCATTCCCCACCCCAAGTTGTCCGTATGTGTTTTCAGGGACCAGCAGCATGGTGAGGAGATCAAGGCTGTGGATATGCCCCACATGGACACTGAGGCACTGAAGAAACTCAGCAAGAATATGAAACTGGTGAAGAAGCTGGCCAGGAAGTATGATACCTTTTTGGCTTCAGAGTCTCTGATCAAGGAGGTCTCACGAATCTTGGGCCCAGGCCTGAATCAGGCTGGCAAGTTCCCTTCCTTGCTGACCCACAATGTGAACATGGTGGCCAAAGTCGATGAAGTGAAGTCCACCATCAGGATCCAGATGTAGAAGGTGTTCTGTCTGGCAGTGGCTGTTGGTCGTGATGAGTCAGATGATGAGTTTGTATACAATATCCACTTAGCTGTCAATTTCCTGGTGTCATTGCTGAAGAAGGACTGGCAGATACCCAGGTTTTATACATCACGAGCACCATGGGCAAGTCCCCGCACCTGTACCAAGGCACAGCCTAATAAACCCCAGTGCCACCATTAAAAAAACAAATTGCTGAGATTTATTTTATAGCCTGAAATATGGTCTAATATTCTATGTGCAAGTGAGAAGAATGTGTATTCTTCTGACATTGGATAGCAGGTTCTATAGATGCCTTTTAGATCATTGCTTCTTTCTAGACTCATTATTTACAGGTATTATAAATCAAGGAAAACACTTTTCTTTTCCTCAAACTTCTACAACTTACCCATTCAAATTTTGTCTTTTACTCATCTTTCACATTCTGGCACAGTCATTTATTTTACTTCAAAACAAAATTGTTTTCCTTTTCCCCTTGATAAACAAAACTACACTCATAATCTTTAATACTCATTCATATTTCTTTGCTACTTTAGTGTTTAATATAGTCACAGTGTCCTATATAAATTAAAATTTTTTAAAGGTTTATGTATTTATTTGAAGAGAATTCACAGTGTTATAAACTAGAAAAATGATAGGTACATACGTTTGTCCCTGTCTTATTTTGTTGTGTATCTCAAAAAGATATTTCCAGTTTTATTATGCCAGATAAAATGGGATCCTACCCACTTCTCTTTTTTCCAGTTCTATTGAGGTAAAATCGACACTTAATATTGTGTAAGTTTAAAGTGTACAATGTGTTGATTTGATACATTTATAAACTGCAAAAATACACCACCATAATATTAGCTCCCATCTCCATCCTGCCACATAGTTACCATTTCTTTTCTGTGGTGAGAACATTAAGATCTACTACCTTACCATATGAACTGTAGCCAAGTGGCCATGAAATATATAAACACTTAGCCTACCTGCAAACACTATAAAACCTTCTGTGGCCATACATATTCTTTTTAATTTCTTAAAGTGGCAAAATTGAACATATACATTAATATACCCCAAAGGTTTATATACTCTAAAACATAAAAATAAGAGGCAAAGGTTGTGTGTGTGTGTGTGTGTGTGTGTGTATGTATACATTCCATGCTTGGTGACCAATATTTTTGTATTCTATCTTCTTTAGAAATTATCCAGGCAAAGATTATTCACCAAGTTATATGATTTAATATCAGTCAAAATTTTTAGTCTTGCTAAAGACCACAGAAATTCTGATTAAGCTGATATATTACAGAGCAGCATAATCAGTGATGGTATAAACAGTTTAGGAAATTCAGTTTAATTACAATTGCCATGATAAAATACCCTTCATCACTCTACCACATTTTCTTATAATATATTCTTCATTTCATAAATTTCATATTTATTTACTTGTTTATTGTGAACATTTTCCCACTAGATGTAAACACAATACAGAAATAATTTGTTCTCCTTGGTGCCCAAAACATATATAGAAGACTTTCAATGAATAGTTTTGAATAAAAAAAAATACGTGAATGAAACCTTTACTCATAGTAATTGTGTCAGACAAGAGAAATAGGTCTCATTTTACTATTTTACAAGGGAGGAAACTGGAACATTAATTATCCCTTACTACTGAGTGACAGACTCAGAATTCTGTTTTTCTGATTTCCAATCCAATAGACCACATTATTTTCCACAGCTAAACATGTGCAAGTGAAAAATAAATGAAAGAAGAAAATTCTTTCATAGATGTGATTCACAGAGGGTTTCTGAGACAGATTGAATCCTAGTGAGGCCCCTTTAGATAGCGTTTTGCTAGGAGCCAATGTCACCAGTTTACAATTCTTTTATCCAAATTCCTCCCACTATCAGAGGGATCTCCCACTAAGTATTACTTATTTCTTTGAGAACCTGATGGTTTTCCCTTTGGAGTACTTGTAATTGAGGACCAAGGATATGAAATCTGAGTTGTTCCCTGATTTTTGCTGTAACAAAAGCTTGCTGCTAAAATTGGCTATTTTCCCCCCTCCTACTATCCCAACACAACATGCATTATTCTTCCCTTCCAAAGCCCTCTTGGTGAATTGCCCAGCTGAGACATCAGACCTAATGTGTTATGTTTCTCATGGGGTATTCATATTTCTTCTTTTGGCTTGCTTTTCGGGTGTCAAGACCCAAATCCTTATTCCCTCTGCTAAATGGAAAAGGAAGAGCAAGGCTTGCTGGTGCTGTCTCCAGTGCTGGGCCTCACATTCTCTCAGAGGGAGGCCAGTGATCGGTCACACAGGGTACATGGGGTTCCCAGTGGCCCACCCAGAGGGAATTCCGTCCCCTTCCACTAACCAGTAAACATTTTGCATTAAATTGGGGTTGTCCTCTTTTAACTTTTTTTTCCCAGTGGGAGTTTTGTATCAAACTATTGAGATTTGCATGGTACTTGCTTTTAGAATCCCCCACTTCTCTTTCGATTAAAACATTATGTTTGGGTGATAATCCCTAGAATTTTTATCAAATCACTTTTCATGTCAGTCCCTTCATCCTCATTGTTTTCTCTCTAACAATACCAGCATCTGATTTATATGTCATTTCTGCTGACCGGCTCCCTGACTCAGAGAAAACAGCAGGGGTAAATTCAGGGTCGACACTATATCAAATTTAGACCTGGATAAGGCAGCATGGTTCTTACTAGTCTATGGGGCACAGGAAGAAACCAACGCGCACCTGGACTCCCAGACTCCTCACCAGGGCACAGATGGCCAAGGCCTGAGCTCCTGGTTTTCAGAAGAGTAAGACTGGAGAACTCTTGACCACTGAATTTAAAAGTGTGGGTGCCCCTATGTTTATTGCAGCATTATTTACAATAGCCAAGATATGGAAGCAACCTACGTGTCCATCAGTAGATGAATGGATAAAGAAGATGTACATATACACAATGGAATAGTATTCAGCCATAAGAAGAAAACAAATCCTACCATTTGCAACAACATGGATGGAGCTAGAGGGCATTATGCTCAGTGAAATAAGTCAGGCAGAGAAAGACAAATACCAAATGATTTCCCTCATTTCTGGAGTATAACAACGAAGCAAAACTGAAGGAACAAAACAGCAGGAGACTCACAAAACCCAAGAATGGACTAACAGTTACCAAAGGGAAAGGGACTGGGGAGGGTGGGTGGAGAGGGAGGGAGAAGGGGATTGAGGGGTATTATGATTGGCACACATGGTGTGGGGGGGATCACGGGGAAGACAGTGGAGCACAGAGAAGACAAGTAGTGACTCTGTGGCATCTTACTACATTAACAGACAGTGACTGCAATGCGGCATGGGGGGAACTCAATAATATGGGTGAATGTAGTAACCACATTGTTTTTCATATGAAACCTTCATTAGAATGTGTATCAATGATACCTTAATAAAAATGAAATAAGATAAATCTAAAAAGTAGTGTGGGTGCCACCTGTCGCTGGGTGGATGAAGTGGCAGGCAGGAGCTTGCAGAGTTGGCATTGTCCTGGATCAGAGTGGGGAACTGGTAGGTCACGGGGTGGGGTGGGGGGCTCAGAGATGCCAAGAGCTCTGGATCGGGCCCTTTCATTCACAAAATAAACAGGATGCTACAGACAGCCAACCAGCTTCACGCTGGTCCTCTCAGTCAATCCTCACAGCAGAGCTAGGAGGGAGGTGTTATCCTTCCTTTATAGAGAGTGACAGTTAAGGATCCTCTGCACAGGGCATTGCAAAGCAGGAACTCTGAGTCCCGGCTCCTCCATCCAAACCCATTGGCAAGACTTTCCCATGTGTAGACTACAACTGGTCAAGATTTTGGAGGACACGTTTTAGGTCAACCTTCTCTGTTTACAGAGCAGAAAGCTCAGACGCCTGCCTGGCGAAGGGATTGCTCAGAGCCACACAGCCGGTGCGTGCGTGACAGGATGCGAACGGGAACCTAAGGCGCCGCGGTTCCTTCTCACCCTCGCGGAGTCCTCGCGGCTGCGGGGGGGCCGGGGGAGGAGCCGGCTGGGCTGCTGCGGCCGGGGGCCCGGGCTTTCCGGGGCGGTCCCCTGGAGCCGCGCGTTCCAGAGCCCCGGAGCGGAGCTCGCCCGCTGCCCAGCCGCGCGGCCCGGCGGTCCGTGCGCGCTCCCGCCTGCCACGGGCTCGGGGAGGCCCCCTCGGGGCGGCGATTCTCGGCGGGGGCGGCTTCCCGCTGCCGGAGCCCGTGCCGCCCCTGAGAACGGGAGGAGCGCTCGAGCTCGCACTGCCCTAGGACTTCCCGCGGACCCGGCGCCCCCCGGCTGCGGCCGCGGGTTTGAAAAGTGGCTCTGCGGATCCGGGGTGAGTGGGGCCGTTGGGGGTCGTGTGCGGCTCGGGTTCTCCCGCTGCCCCCTGCGTCAGCGCCCTCCCAACTCTCCTCTGTCATCCTGCCTGCTCCTTCATCTCCCCCACCTCCGTCACTGTTGCGTTTCCCTTTTCTCCTTAGCTCGGCCCCTAAAATTCTAGTCACCTTCTGCACACGATCTTGGGCCTCCCAGGAGGCAAGAGCTTCGGCGGGTGAGTCCCAGGCCTCAGGAGACCAGCTTCTCTTCGGTTATCTGTCCTGCTTTTCGCAAAGCCCCGCAAAGAAGGCGCCAGGAGTTTGAAGTTCGGGGGTAGTTTGAAGTTCGGGGGTGCCCACCCCTCGTCTGGCGCTCGTAGTTTCACTGTCCTCTCTCCCAGTCTTGTTTCTCCACCTGTGAAATGGAGAAAATGACAGAAAACAAATGAGAAAGGAGGTGTGCAAAAGTTATCTTGGAGAGAAGCCTTCCTTCCAAGCTCCCTCCTCCCTCTGCCTCTTTGCACAGGACTTGGTTGTTTTACTTGCTGGCTCTTTGCACCCCGGCCCCCCTCCACGAATTCCTTGAGGGTAGGTAGGGACTGTCTGTGCTCATGTCTGAGGCATCCTCAGCACTTGGCACAGGGCCTGACAAGTGGATGACACTCAGTATTGTTTGCTGAGTGAAAGAATGAGGGATGTAAAGCCTAAAAACCTGAACCCCTCTCAGAGGTGGGTATTTTGATGGAGTGGCCAGGCTCAGGTTCCTGCAGCTCCACTTGTTTCTTCCGGTCTAGCACACCTGGGGGTTCATAAGGCTCCCCATGTGTCTGTATATAGAGTCCCCCAAGCTCTAGGCTGCAGTGGTGAAAGCTGCTCAGCAGTCATTCAGGCATCACAGATTCTTGTCCGTGTGCTGTGATCTGTGGTGCCACTGTAGTGGTGAACAGCCAGCAAGGATTGTGAATGCCTGAATGGGGGTGGGGGTGGAGGTGGGAGTTTGGAGTAAGGCAGGCACCCTAAGTTACCTTGATGAGGCATTTCTCCTGTTTGGACCTCAACTTCTCCATCTGTAAAATGAGGAAGTGGGGGATGGAAGAGATGGGTGCCTTTGGTTGGGCGTGATGTGCTCTTTGAGCTGTGCAGGCTTCTCAGCAGTCCTCCGAGCACATACAGGACAGCCCAGCTGAACTTCAGGACATCATGTACTTCTGCAGTAATGACCAAAAAAGCCAAGGAGAGTACTTCTCCACCCCAGCAGGAGCCTCCTGTTTCCAACTGTCCCCCTGGGTTGTGAATCATACCATGGAGGTTACAAGTCATCCTCCATCAAAGCTTCCAAGCACAGGCCTCTTAGGGCGTCAGAACTGTGAGATCCATTGCATAAAAGATCTGGGGATTTCCCCTCTCCAGCGCAGCTTGAGAATCACTACTGAGCTGTGGTGAGGTGTTTGATATATAAAACAAATTAAAGCTTTGGGGGCCTAATGTGGTTGGGTAACATACTGGGGCCCAGGGGTGACAAACTGAGGGGGTAAAGAGATGGTCACAGCCTCAGATGCTTTCCCAGCCTTATCCAGATCTTTTTTTTAAAAAAATGCCTCTATTTCTCCTCCACGGATTAAAACATACACACAAAGGAACTATCTCCAAGGAAAGAGGATCTTTACCTTGGTTGGTTGTATACTGCCCCTGTTGGTGGTATTATCAAAGACAGACACATGTATAGAAATAAATATTGGTATTACTGTACCCTGCAGACCCCTGCCCTGATTGGCCAGATAAGCTGAAAGATGTAGTAATAATTATCATACTTGACATTTGAGAGCTGACTATGAGCTGGGCATTATTCTAAGCATTTTATGTGTATTAATTCATTTAGTCTGTATCACAATCTTGTGAGGTAGGGACCATAATTATACTGATTTTATAAATGAGGAAACTGAGCCCAGAGAGAGTAACTCACCCAGGATCACAGGAAATAAGTGGCAGAGCTGCAATTTGATGCAGGCAGTTTGGGCCCAGGGCCCTCGGTCTGAACCTCATTGGAACTGGGAGTAACTGGTTTTAGGTCTTGCCTCTGTCACTTACTTGTAGGTGACCTAGGGGAAGTTAAGTGAGAATTTGACAGCACTGGACTGTGAATCTCTAGGGACCCTCGTACTCTTCCAACTCACTAGGGAAGCAGACACGGACAGTGAACCTCAAGTGAAAACAGGGTACATCCAGAAGTAAAGGCTAAGAGTCAGGTAGCCAGGAAGGGGAACAGGTCAGAATTATAACTGCCTGGTACTTTAGACAGCAGCCAACCAGATTCAGTGACGAGCTGTGTACTTTTAATTGCTTAGCTGTGTTAGTTGTGTACAACTTCTTTATTTTACTAATTTGGACTCTTGATTGGTCGACAGGACATGTGAATCGCTGGTAACCCACTGCATAGCACCAGGGAAATGAAATGGAAGGAGAGGGGAAGACAGGGAAAACTAAACTGGGTGTCCCAAATCAGTTTCAATTAGCGATGACATGTATCTGGCACATATCACTACTCCTAATGCCCTGCCCTAGGCTGACATTGATAATCAGGACTGCAGCTTACCTCCACAAGGCAGGAAAACCCTTCCTGACTCAGTGCTCTGGAGGATGCCTGCCCGCCTACTGTGAAGCTTTTCCTTGCTCTCCCAGACTTACTACCCCGCTGCTCAGGGATATGGTCAAGGGAGTGATGAATGGCAAGCAGGAGACCTTTCCTTCTGAGTGTTCTGGGAGGCATCTTAGGGAACACCTTGGAGCTCTTTAAAGATTATTCTTCTCTTCCCCTCCTTTCAATTTTTTCTTTAATGGTCTTTAACACAAGACTGTCCTGGACCTGGGGCAGGGCTCTAGGGCAGGCAGGATGTCAAGAGAGCAGAGTCAGATTGTGAGAGTCATCCAGACTCTTAGAGTTCACCTTGTCCATCCTTTCCAAGTGAGTGACAGGAAACAGGCCTAGTTTGAAAGAGGGATTTACTCAGGATCAGTATTCATTTTCTAAAGCCATCACAAATTACCAAAAATTTAATGGCTTTGAAAATCAAATTTATTATATTACATTTCTATTGGTCAGAAGTCCGGTATGGGTCTCCCCAGAATAAAATCAAGCCTAAGACATCATTAGACTGTGTTTCTTTCTGGAGTCTTTAGGGGAGAATTGGTTCCCCGCCTATCTTATCTAAGTTGTTGGCAGAATTCAGGTCTGTGGTTGTAGGGCCAAGGTCACCATTCCCTTGCTGGCTGTAAACCTGGGCCGTTCCCTCCTCCCGCAGGCCGCTGCCTGCCTCGGCTCACAGCCCACCTCCTCCGTCCTCACAGTGAGCATGGAGAGTTGAGTCCCTCTCAGATCTTATCTGTCTGACTCTGCTGCCTTCCTCTTTACTCTTGAGGACCCATGTGGTTAGGCTGGGCCCACCTGGATAATCTCCCTATCTCAAAGCCCTAACCTTAATCACATCTGCAGAGCCCCTTTTGGCTCTGTTTTCTTGGCTCCACCCTCTGAGTCACGCTTCCTTTTTCATAAGGTTCCAAGGACCAAATCATGGACATCTTTGAGGGGCTATTTTTTTTGCCCATCATCCACAATGAGGCCCACTTCAGGAGGGTGCTTTGTTCCTGATCGCATAGCATGGTGGGGGATTTGCACCACTCTAGTGTCCTTGCAGGGCTAGCACAGACCCTCTGCAGCCCACTGCATGGAGAGGCTCCTTTGTCAGTCCAGCACAGGGCAGGCACTTAGTCAGCAGCAAATAACCATGATGTATGCTAGAGGCTTAAACAGGATGCTGTGTATTTGGCCCGGGTTTCTCCTCTGCTGGCTCCCTGTTGGTTTCTAGACTCTGTGATTGGCTGGGTCAGATGGTACGTGCAGTCTTGAACAGCTCTGGCTGCTTTCTGATCTCTTTGAAACATCCTGGTATTTTTCCATTTTTTTCCAGCCACAGAGAAATTAACAGAAACCCAGACCAGGAACAAATCTTTAGACCTATTAAAGAATTTTGATGGCGACAGAAGCCAGTTGGGGTAAAATGAGAACAGAGAGCTCCTCAAGGATCTGTGGTCATTGGAGAAAATGCTCCAGTTTGATTTATTTCACATATTTGATAGTCGTATGTCCTGCCCATTCCTTTCTCTGGCCCCTTTCTTTGGAACAAAGGTCCTGGTGAAATGGACTCCTTGCTGGGTTGGTAAATGCTTGAGGTTATTACATAATGGAACAAAAACTATTTCCAAGGGTAAATGTGAGGCTGGACTTGGCATGGGAAATCCCAGGCCTCTCTGTCTTCTGAGAACAGAGAAAGGTTCAGACTCCGGGCTGTATCTCCCCCACCCCTACACCCACTTCAATGCCTAATTTTTGAGCACTCGAATTTGAGCTCACCAGCCCAAACAAGTCAGCAAGAGGGAATCCTAGAGGATGTTACCAGAAAGGCCAGTCCTCATCTGCCTGGTCAGTACAGGGTGGCCTGGGAAAGTGTGAGGCCCATAATCCTTCCTGCAGGTCCAGACAGCCTAGAAAACAACCAAATCAGTGGATATCATTATCATTACTTATATATTGTTTTCTTTATCATTATCATTAAAAATAAGGTTCTGACTTTTAGAGTCATTGAACTTCTGCAGGGGTAAAGATCCTTTCTGGACTTCCCCTACCAACTATGCTCTAGGAGTCAAGCTCAAATCTGAAGTGTCCAAGTCTTCTATATTCATTTGTTTGTCGATCTCATATTTATTGGGTACTTACTGAACCAGGCTCTGAAAGGTGCTGGGGGTAAAGCAGTGAACAAAAGACGAGGCTTCTGCTGTCCTTGTCCTTGCATTTGAGCAGGCAAAGATGGCCAAGAAAAAACAAATTAACAAGTTAATTTTAGATTATCAGAAGTGTATGAAGAAAATAAAGCAAGATATGAGAATGCCTGATGAATGAGGGTGGTAATTTAGCAGGGTGGGTCCAGAGAGGCTTTTCCAAAGAGGAGGCATTTAAGTTGAGATCATGGACATTGAGACACTGGGTGTTGAAAAGGAAGATCTGAGGGGAAGAGCATTCTAAGAGAATAGCAAGAACAAAGGTCTTAAACTGTGACCAGCAATTGGGACACAGGTCATTACGTGCCCCAAGCTACTCAGTGGTCTATGGGGCTCCTTGGTACTTGAGCTGCCCTCTCTGTTTGGCCTAAATTCTCCATTCTTCTCTGACAATCTCACCAGTTCCCTCTGAGGGTAGAGCCTTAGGAAAGGGTCCTAACAACTGAGCAAGGCCAGAAAACCCCTGAGTCTACTACCCTGGGAACCATCAGCCTCATTCACATTCTGCAAGAGGCTTGAAGAGATGTCCCCAGCATCAGTGACTCAGAGCTGGTTCTAGCTGCCTCCTCTCTGGTCTCCACGTGTGGTGGAAAGGAAATAGCAGCACTGTTGCTCAGAGCTCTGGCAGTGCTAGACTAAGGCCACACCTTCAGGAAGCCACCTGCTTCTATCTGCTTTTGCTCCCACTTTGGGATAATTAGGCTTGTCAGCCAGCAGGAAGTCATTTATTTTATCGCTTTCTTCCTCAGTGAACTCCTTGGTGGTAAAACCAGCTGGATAACCTTTGGCAATCTCTCAAAAGTTAACTGTTAGCTGCAGTTCAGATGTGGAGTGTGTGCGTTTCCTTTGGAAAGTCAGAGCTGGGACATACTATCAAAGACTATTTGTTTATGAAACTAGTACTGTGGTTTCCTAGGTCAGACTCAGAGCAGTCATGGTGCCTAAACTAATGTCAGGACTTTGAACTCTTTTTAAATTTAGGAGCTGTGCTGTGTTCACTGTCTCAGTTTTAACATTTATGAAGCCCTCACTGTGAGCCAGGCAGGGCCCTAAGGAAGCCCTTTATGTGCATTAGCTCATTCAACTTCCATGGCATCTCCAAACTATTACTAAGTAGCATTCCCATTTTACAAATGAAAGTGAATATGAAAGAAGTTAAGCCTCTTTCCAAAGCCACAGGGCGGCACCTGCTCCCAACACACCATGGACCTCATCAACTCTCGGCTTGGTTGACCACATGTATTCTACTCATTCTGCCTTTCCTTGTGTTTCATCCTTTTGAACATGTACTTATCCTCAAAGCCCATATCAATGGCCTCCTTCTTTGTAAAGCTTCCTATTTATTTAGACAAGAGCAAAGGAATGAGTATTAACACGTTTTGAGCATCTAATGCATTCCAGGACTTCACAAATATTGTCCCACTTTACCTTCACAAAAGGATGGTGCAATATAGTGCTTTTAGTGTCCCTATTTTAAAGAGAACACTGAAGTTCAAAGATTTTAAGTAGTTTGTCCAAAGTCACACCTCTAACAAGAGTGGAAAGCAGGATTCAAATCAAGATCCTCTTAAATTCAGAGCCCATGCTCCATGTATTTCCTTCTCCAATAGCATGTGGTTTGCACCTTCAGCATAGCACTTCTCTGCCTTGTATTGCCATTTATGATGATGATTAATGCCTTTTTCTTTCAGAAGAGCATGAGCTTCTTATGGGTAAACACTGTTATTTCTTTATCCCTTATCTCTACTCCTACTCGTTGATCCCTACTGTCAATCACAGTGCCATAAATGCTCCCTGAACTAGACTGAATAGCTACTTTACCACTCTCATACTTGGACTGGAAGAACAGGTCAGGTTAATCAGTCCTGCTGCTGATTGATTTAAAAAAATTGTTAACCTGGATTAAGCATCTCTCACTTTTCTTGGTCAAGTGAAGACATGGTCCAAGGCAGGGATGCTAACAAACTCAGGCTGAGAGGCAGAGGGAGGAGGATATTTGCTTAGGTCACTGAGTCCCTGCAGCTAGAAATTATTAATCATAGAATAAATATTTATAGAGTGCTCACTATGTGCCAGAACACTGCCAAGTACTATAAGTGATTATCTCATGGAATTCTCCCAACCCTATGAGGCAGAAACTATTATTTTCCCATTTTCGCTTTTGTTTCCAGCCACGTAATTTAAGTATTAGGAAGCTGAAGTACCATATTCAACATAGGTCAGCTAGAAAGTGGCAGAGCCACATTTAAGTTCAAGCCAAGTGGCCTCCACACCTGGGATTTTAACACTGTTCTGCTGTGTGAGTTTAAGGAAAGAATTCCCAGCTATTTCCATGTGTCCCCCCTACTCAGAAGAGCTCCCCTGACCCTACCAGAGTGCAGGAGCATGGAGATTTGTGGGCTTGAGTGATGTTTGTTTGGTACCTACTCCACTAAGCAGACGGGGAAGGCACACTGAGTGGCAGTGAGCCGTGCTGGGTAAAACCGAAGTGAGTACAGAGTGGGACAGGCTGTTACCCATTGCTCTCCCAGCCCTTCATCCTGTGTGCTTGTGGGCTTCTCCCAATTTGGCAGAATTTCCCACTGCAAGTCGGATTCCAGTGTCTCCTCTTCTCTGCTGTTCTTATCCATGGTGAGGAATAAGTAAGCTACAGTCTTCACTACCTTCTTCACTAGATTTACTTGCATTTGGACTTTAATTCAAAGGGATGAAATGCAAAGGATGGAACTGTATTCATTGGGGATTCTGACAGAACATTGCTTTGCTTTGTGTGCGTATGTGTTTGGTTCTGGAAAACCATCTCACCTGCCTCACCTATTAGGAAGTTGCATAGAGCTCTGGGCCTTAAGGTCCCCCGTACACTTTTACATAGTAAAAACATATAATCAAGAAGCCTGACTAGCTCTTATTCTTTGCATCAGCTTATTTTCTCCCATCAGTTTCTCCAGGCTGACTCCCCACTTTCTCCTAGCTCCCACCTTCCATCTTCGACAGGCAGCGATGGAACTGAAAAGAGCACTGCCAGTCAGGTGGCCTGAATTCTCCCCTCCATCCTTCCAGAAACTGTGTGACCTTGGGCAAGTCATTTCCTTCCATCTATAAAATGGAAGGTAGGTTATGTAGGTGAAACTAGATAGTGTCTAAATTCTGCATAGATTTCTAGAATACCATTACTCTGTAGAAGTTTCATCTCCACAGAACAAGCCCAGTAGGATATAGTATTGCTATGTTAGTTTTCTGCTCCGTAAAAAATTACCACAGATTTGGTGCCTTAAAATGTATATTCATGATCTTTCAGTTTTCATGGGTCAGGAGGCCAAGCAAAACTTACAGCCCTGGGTCCTTACAAAGCTACAGTCAAGATGTCAGCAAGGCTACTTTGTCATCTGTAGGATCAGTTAGGGAAGAATATGGCTGCAGGCTCAGTCGAGTTGTTGGGAGATTTGTTTCTTGAGGCTTTAAGCCAGCAGAGGCGTGTCTGGCTTCAGGGTAGATCCAGCCCTCTTCTAGGGAACTTCCACCGGGTTAAGTCAGGCCCACCCAGGACGATCTTCTTGATTACTTTAAAGTCAGTGGATCTGGAATCTTAATCACATCTGCAAATTCCCTTCACCTTTGTTATGTGGCTTAACCTAATCACAGGGGAAACACCAGAAACAGAGACTGTGGGGTCGTTTTAGAATTCTGCTCACCAAAATTGCTTTACAGTAATATCCTATTTTCAGTTGTAAACAGAATGCTAGAGCCAGCTCCTTATTCCCTGAGTCAGGTTCAAATGATTTAGTGTATGAAATCAGTTTCAAAAGTTACCTGTTCACACACTAAAATTATTCTGCTTTGAGCTTGTTTTTTGAATAAATGCATCATGCCTCCCTTTATTCTAATGTAATTATTCTCAAAGTTATTTTCTTCCAACACCATTAAATGAACATATAGTTATTCACAGAGGAAATTATTTAAATGCTAACTTTTTACATCTAATTAGTTTTAGTAGTTTCCATGTGAAATCATATCTTGTAGAACAATTCATTTTAAATATCTTCTATGTCCTTAGCTGATTTTAAAATGTTTTTTTATTTCATCAGCATTTGAAAAAAATATGTTGAACTCCCTGCTACTGTAATTGTGAGATTAGGTACTTAAAACTTAGGTACTTTACTGTTCACCATGTAAGAATTTATTCACTATGTAAGAATTCGTTCACCATGTAAGAACTTGTTCGTTATGCTTCAGAAGATTGGAGACTGACGAGAATTAGGCTTGAGATGGATTAATGATTGTACATTGAGCATTGACCCCCCCATACTGAATTTTATTGTTGTTAACAACCATTTGATCAATAAATATGAGAGATGCCCTCTCAAAAAAAAATAAAAAAAATATAAATAAATAAAAAAAACTTAGGTACTTTAAAACTTAAAAAGCATTTCATCTTTTGCTATCTCTAGTTATACTTTCTGCCTGAAAGCAGACTTTATCTGACAGTAAGATAGCTCTACTAGCTCACATAATTCATGATCAGCTGCTATTTCTTTTGTATCCTTTTACTTTCTACCTTTATGAATCCCCATGTGTCTCTTGCAAAAAATATATATTCATATTTTGTTTTTATTTTTACATATACACTGACAGTTGTTTTTTTAGTTTGGGTTTAAATCTACATCTTTCTGTATATTTTCTATTTGTCCCACCTGTTCTATGTTTTCCCCCTCCTTTCCTTGTTTTCTCTGGAAGTTACGTAGTCTTTTACTCCTTTCAAATGGTTACCTTAATGACTGCAATATGCTTCCTTGATTTAACAGAATCTACTAGTGGTTTGGTTCCTTTACTTTTTCCCAGATAATGCAAGAAAACCAGAATACTTCTATTTCTTCTGTTGTTTATTTACTATTGTTATTGAATATTTTAATTCTGTATTTTTGTCTGAAAATGTCTCACTTCATCTTAATTCTTGGCAGTTATTTTTGTTTAGCACTTTAAATGGCTCACTGTATTTTCCAAATCTGTCATTTCTGTTGAAAAGTTAGCTGTTGTTTAATTGGTTTTCATTGAAGTCAATCTTTTTTATCTTATCTTTGGTTTTCAGCATATTATCCTGCTAAGGTTTCATAGGGTTTCTTTAGTTTGTGAGTTGATGTATTTTATCAGCTCTGGAAAATTGTTTTATTGCTTATTCTAACATATTTATGCCCCATTCTCTCTTCTCTCTTTCTAGGACTCCAATTACATATATGTTGTACCTTGTCACTCTTTCCTCTATGCCCCTTAACCAGTTTTCTGTATTTTCCATCCTTTTATTTCTCCTTGCTTCATTCTAAGTGTATTTTCTTTCTGAACTATCCTCTAGTTCATTTAACTCTTTTTTTCAGTGATGTTTCATCTGCTGTTGAATTTTTAATTTCTATTATTGTATTTTTCAGTTCTAGAATTTCTATTTGGTTCTTTAAAAAGTTCTTGTGTTCTTTCTTATAGCTTCCAGTTCTCTGCCAGAATTCTCAATCTTGGATTTTTTTTTTTCTCCTTCGACAGAGTAAGCAAAGTTATTCATAGTGTGTGTCTGTCTCACAATTCCAGTAGTTGGAGCCCTGGCAGATCTTTTTCTACTGTCTGTTGTTTCTCATGGTTCTGTTTTTGTCATATTATCTTTTCTATTCCTGCTTATTTTTGGTTTTGTATTGGACATTATATTTGAATTTAAAAAATTTGAAGCCTATTGTGATGCTATCTCCTCTAGAGAGGTTTGCTTCTCCCAGGTACCTGGAGGTACTAGAAGACTGGAACAACCTTAATTCAGTTTCAGAGGCTATGATGATTCAAAGCTGGGTAGCATTCTCTGGGATTGGTACACTTCTAGTTCACTCTTAACACTGAGAACATTCTTTGAAGTCCAACCTCAAAATAACAGGGTTTTATTCTCCCTGTTTTGGCAGTCTTGGACTCCTGAGTCTGTCAGAAACATTGCTTAGTTTCCATTTTCCTCCACTAGAGGAAATGCTGCAAATGCCAGGCTTACTTCCCTGGATTTTTGTCTTCTTCTTCCAGATCTTAGCCTTCATAATTATAGTTTTTTGTTATTTTATTACTTCTTAGTGCCTTCAAATGGTTTTTTTGGTCTAGTTTTTCTACTTGTCCTCACTAATATGATTGATCAAAATTGTATAGCTTGCCATTAACAGAAGTGAAAGTCCTGACCTTTGTAGACTGCCTATCTCTTCTTAACTCTCTGAACTGAGATTGGCCTTGGCTGAAAGCCATAAGAATCTGACCTGGACTTAGAAGTGGGCTGTGGATCTGGCCTAGTCTGTGCTCTCACTCCTGGGTCTGTGTGGGTGCTTTGGAGGTAGCTGTATGTAGGGGTGAATATGGGGTCAGGAGACCTGAGTTTGAATCCCATTTATTTAGCTTTAAGAGCACTAACCAGTTAACCTCTCTCAGCTTTAGTTTCCACATTTGTAAAATAATATACCCCACAGAGGATTATTGTGAAGGTTAAATAACTTAATGTATGGGACAAGGCCTAGCACAGTACTTAGCACTTGGTGTTGACTAAACAAATGCTGGCTTGTATGACTCTGTGTTTGAGAACATAAGGGGAGGGATACTTAACTCTTCTGTGCTTTTTGGAAATAAAAAAGTTATGTGTTCTGAGTAAATAATAGTAATTCTTAAAGAGTATCTTGTATACAGCAAGTACTTAACAAATGAGTGAATGAATGAATGAATAAATATCTTGGACAGAGTTGCTTGTCCTGATAGTACTCAACCCAAACCACTGGTCTCTCCCAAAGAGGTAAAAGTTGCTTGCTGGAGAGTGAATTTCATAAATGAAAAGTGGTTAAGAGCACAGATTAGTCGTTTTAAATTCAGTTAATTCTAAAACTGCTCCTTGTAGGAAATTTTAATTTATGAAATTATGTTGTTGTTAGAAAATTAGAAAATTTACCATATGCTGTGATTGGCTGAAACAGTGATTCTTTTTTCACAAATGGACTTTCAGTTGCTTAAGAAAAATGGCCCCAGAAGTAAAAGCTGATGTTTCCCAAGAAGGCAGCGGGGTACCCCTCTTTCCTTCCTAGATCAGACCCAGTGGGGTACTTGATAGATGGGATGAATTTTCTGCCTTTGAAGAAGGTACAATGTTTTCCTCTTTTGGAGGAACTACTATTTTTTACCCTTACACTTAGTCTGGTTAATGGATAAAAAAATAGTCATTTTGGGATTATTAACTGTTCATTGAATTGTCTAAGTTGCATAAACTCATGATCCAAAGAGGAGCCGTGGTGTACCCAGCTGACAGGGTTGGTGGTACAGGGCCCAGTGGCATCAGTGGCTGGTTCCTTTGCTTGTCAATTCACTGTGCTGTGAATGTAGTTTCTTAGACAAACTTATATTGCACATATGGCAAAGTTTATTATTCCTTAATGAGGCAATTAGCAGATAAAGTATGCCAGTTTAAAATGACAAGAGTTGAGGCCTCACTGCTGTTTTATGTCCCCTGGTCATAAAAACATCATGTTTTTATCAATGACAAGGTTAAACTTGTGACATGAATGGTTTGGGCCATATTCTGACATGACCCATTAATCAGAAGTAACAAGTAAAAATATCTGCAAAGCATAACATAAGCAGAATGATCTATGCTTGTTAGTTAGATGTACCAAGAAACAGGGTTTTATTTTATTTTATTTTATTTTATTTTATTTTATTTTATTTTATTTTATTTTATTTTATTTTTATTTTGGTATCATTAATCTACAATTACATGAAAAACATTATAAGAAACAGGGTTTTATGCATTCACAAGGAGCCAGTGCACTCAGATGTCAAACAGAGGTCAAACAGAAGTCAGCTAGCAGAAGCTTAGAGTCCTGTTTTTTCTCAAGCAGATTTTTCCAGCATGCCATTAAAGATGCTGAACATATGGTTTGTGTAGTTCTTATTTTGGGGCAAAATGTTTCTTTCACAGTGTGGAGAGGTGGAAGTGACTGGAACCCCCATTACATGGGAAAGAACATGTCTGCAAATTTGTTGGGAAGGAATTTGGTTTGGAGATGCAGAGAAGTCAGAGTGAAAACAAAGTCAAGAAGGCAAAGTAAATTTTATTTCACTCTGCACAGAGTAACAGAGCGGGCCTGCCTAAGATTAGACAGGAAGGCTACTAAAGAGCATGGTTGTACAGTTGCAGTTCTGTCTGGGTCACCCAGACAATGGGAACTTGCAAACGCAAACCAGAGCTCTTAGCAGCCCCTCCCTACTTATCTGGAGTAGAACAGAGACAGAGGGAGAATACGTGCTTATGTCTGGAGAATAGAATGAAATAACAAATGACAAAGAAGCTTACCACTGGAAGAGCTCAGAGACAAAACGTGGTAAGTTGAGCAGTAAGAAGTCTTTAATTAAGGCAAAATGAACACACTCAAAGAACGGAGTGTAGGCAACCTCAGAGAGGAGGCAGCATAAGGCATGATGTATACAGGTGATTCATCATTCCTTTGAAGTTTTGTCCTAAGAATAGGGTTATTTAGGTGACTGTGTTGGTCCAGATCTCAGCAATCCTTATCCACATAGGTTCATTTATACTTCAAAGGTCTATCTCCTGTCCTGGTTACAAAGTTATTTAATTTATTGCAGGGCTGGAAGAAGTGGAAGAACAGCATACAGATTAAAAAGAATAAACTCATCCTTCACAGGCTAAGGAGATTTCGCTATGGCATGACCCTTGCCCCATCTCCCTGCCGTGCCTCATGGGGCAGGGCAGAGAAGTCCTGGACTGACATCTTTGGCCCTGGAGGCCTCATCTAATTGGTACAAGGAAGACATGGGCTGCACTCTGATGTTTTTCTTTGGGGAACTGTTTTTCATCTGGGGAATATCCGGACATTCCCAGTCACTCCTGGCCTTTGAAAGTTCAACTAATTAACTAATTAACTCTGTGAGTCCTTTCTGTTTCTCTGGTTTTATCTGGTTAACTCTTTGAGTCCCTTTTAGGGGGCTTTACCGGCTTTATTCTCTGTCCACCCCACTCATGTGTGTTTTTATGCCTAACAGATTAAGAAGTCTGAAATAGGAAGCTAGGCCTCCCTGTGCCCCCTGATGCCTGGCCACGTTGTGTACGGTCAGTCTGCAGCAGTAGCTCTGGAATGGCCCCTGGCAAAGTCACAACCTGTGGTTTTCAAACTGTGTTTTGAGGAGTCCAAGGGGTCAAGGGGAAGATGAACAACTGTGCTGTACCAAGCAAGCAGGCTGTGCTAAGCAGGGACACCAAAAAAGTATAACTGGGAAAAGTTATTTTCTCAGATTTTGTAGTTAGAAGAAAAAATAGACTTTAATTTCATCATAACATGTACATGCTTTGTGTTATGGTTTAGTATTACTTTTCACTTGAATTGAAGGGAATGGATACCCTAGTCTCTAGAGCTTAGGACCCCTAATGATGTTTAACAGCCCCACTGAATGGGTAGGACCCTAAATCCCCCCCCTTTGGCCCCTCCTTAGCAATCTAGACAGCTCTGCTTTTGTTTTTGTGATTGGGGTTTTAAAAAATTTCCTGTGTGAGAGAGAATATAGGTACAGTCTAGAATACAGGTTAAGAAAAAGTGCTGTTTATTCATCTACTGTTCTGTATTAGTTAGAGGCAGTGACTTGATCAAATTTTTGTCTTTAAATGATTATTCTGGAAGGAGGTCAAGTTGAAGGTGGGGGAAGACCTCAGCCCTCTATTTTGCATCTGTGAAATACGGCTGGTTCTAGCTTTGAAGTTCATGATTTTTGCTTGTGGATGGGCCCTGAAGCCTGAGTTCCTGTAAATGACAGGTTTTCCTTATGAAAAGCAGCCACGGGTATTATGTATTCTTGGAATTTGTAGTCACAGAAACTGTTTGATGTTAATGGGTTTATACTGGAAAGGGCTTTTGTGGAGTTCTTTGGCTCAAGGCAAACTAGCTGTTGATGTAATCAGGAGACCACAAAGAATGATTTTTCCCACCCATGTCCCTCTTTAACAGTGTGCATCTCCTGTGACTCATGCTTCTGTGCCTTAGACCTTGGAGAGACTGGCCATGTTTCCAAGGCTCAGGCAGGGCCAGCCTCTCCATCCTCTGCCTGATAATCCCGTGGCCCCAGAGAGCTTTGACAGAGGCTTCTCCTTCTCCTGGAACTTGCCCAGATCTGACTTTGCTGCAGAGCTTCTAGGTCATAGAGCTGAAAAGAGTCACAGAGGCCTTAGAGGGCATTGAGTCCAGGGGCTCCCAAACCTGACTGCACATTCAAATCTCCTGGGAAGTGGGGGGCAAAAGGCCCCTTCCCATTGAGTCTACCTCATAAGGCTGTAATGGGACCAAGAAATCAGCATTTTTTGTACTGTCTAAGGTGGTTCTTCTTAGCACAGTATATGGCATTTGGTGACCACTGATCTAGTCTCATACTTCAATTTTATTTAACTTGAAAATTACATATGTATGTATTTATTCTTTTTAATACAAAGAATTATAAAGAAAGAAAAACCAAAAAAGTCCATTTTCCCCTCAATGCACTTGACTTAAAAAAATCAAAAGTAAGACATGCTCATGTTTGGAAAATTCAAACAGTACAAAACATGAAGACTGAGAAGCAAAAACATCCCCCACTCTGAGTCCAGCTCCCAAAGGCAGTCACCATTAACACTTCCTTTGGATTCTGCTCATAAATGACTTTATATTTATATATCCTCACCTATCGATCTGATTCTACAAAATTTGGACTGAAAGAGTCATCCTATACATGTTATCCTGAACTTTACTTTTTTTCTACTTAAAAAGTTTTGGATCTCACCACAGACGATTGATCATTCTTTTTAATGACTGTTAAATAAGTTAATATTTGTAACACACTTGGAACAATTCTTTGGCATATGCAGTAAGCACTATATTTATTAAATGAATGAATGAAAATTGCTGCATGGTATTCCATTGTATGAATATACTCAATTTCACCATTAATGGACACTTTTTTTGTGTCAGTTGCTACAACAGACAATGCAGAAATGAACATCCTTGTATGTGTATCTTGGGGACTCTACCTTGGGTATGGTAATCAGTACCTTACTTAGAGGAGCAACAGTGGGCTTGAAGCCAAAGGCATTAGACAGGAAAATTAACTGATTAGGTAAAAGCAGGAAATAGGACTGCAACTGGGAATTTTTCCTGGTAGCTAGAGTCATAGAACTACAGATTTGAGATCTAGAAGGAACCATGAGAGATTGTTTGTTCCAACCGTATGCCTGCTGGGCAAGAAAGGTATTCCTAAGTTGTGCCCTGAGCCTACAGTGTACTCATTGGAAAAGTGGTGTATGGGGGCTGGAGGGTCTTTAAAATTTTCATCAGGGGTATTGATATTTGACATCTCTCAGACACTGTGCAAGCTACTAGCTCAAGATAGTGGACAGTTTAACATTAATCTCACTACATTCCTTTTGGTGATGGTCTATTTTGTGGAGCTGAGTTTCTGGCAGGTGCCATGATACAGAAGTATTGAGCACAAGTGAATTGGGATAGGAGGTGAGGAGGGCCTTGTCCAGTCTGACTCCAGAGTTTGGAAAGTTGTGCAGTGCCTGACATTACACACACACCCATTAGTAAGTAACTGGTTAAGAACGAAATTAAAAATAAGCATTAGGTCATAAATGCTTATTGTTTGAATCTAACTATGTAATACATGGTACTGCAGGTATTTCTTTTGCCCTAGAGTGCTGTGAAAAAATTACTAAGACACCTACTAAGGGCAATGTAATTGAAAAATTTAGGAACAGCTGACTTCCATCTTTATCCCTCAGAACTCCTAACTACAGGCGAGAGAAACCAAACTGACACTGGCTTAAACGAAGCCATGGAATCATTAGCTTATGTATGTGGGATGGCCCAGGGTTGCAGACTGGGCTGGGTTCAAGTGCTCAGAAGAGGTCATCAAGGCTCCATTTCTCTTTCCATCTCTAGGACAGGCTCTCTACATGGAGTGAGAGAGCTTCACACTCATTCTTTCCAGACTCACATCCTGTAAGTGTTGCAATCCCAGCAGGAAGAATCATCTTTCCCAATAGCCTGTGCACAAAAGCCCTGGGAGGACTTTGGGTGACTTACCCTGGGTCACTGGCCTCTTCCTAAGTTGAGGCTATGGGGATTTGGAGTGGCCAAGCCTAGGCCACATATTCATCCCTGTGCTCAGGCGAGTGTCCTCACTAACCCACACAGAGTAGGTTGATTCTCCATAGAAAAGAGGAGGTTCTGTTACCAAGAGAATGGGAGAAGGGATACAGGGCCAAAAACAGTGAATTTCCCATTTTACAGGTGAAGGAACAGATTGGTGGTATCTTAATAGTTAAACATGGAGGCCCTGGAGTCTCAGCGATCTGGCTTCCCTTCCTTGGGCAAATTAACCACATCTTCAACTTTTTTTTTTTTTTTTTACCTTGCTTAATGAAACATCTTTTTTTTTTTTAATTGAAGGGTAGTCGACACACAGTATTACATTAGTTTCAGGTGTACAACACAGTATTACATTAGTTTCAGGTGTACAACACAGTGATTTAACAGTTATATACATGATAATTCTAGGTTCCAGCTATCACCATACCAAGTTGTTACAATATTTTGACTATATTCCTTATGCTATACATTACATCCTGGTTACTTATTTATTTTACAATTGGACACATCTTCAACTTTTAAGAATTTAGAGTCCTCATCTATAAAATGGGAATAACTGAAGGTAAAGGCCAAGAAATAAAAAAGATGACAATAATAGTCCCTTCCTCATAGGGTTGGTGGCTGAGGGAGGGCTAAGTGAGTTAACACACTCAGAGTGCCTAGCACAGGGCCTGACTCACAGGAAGCCCTCTGTAAGCGAGGCCGTTATTATGACTGATCTAGCAGCCATAGTGAGCACACAGCTGGTGACGGACCCAAGCTTCTGACTCCTGGAGCAGGTTTCCGTTCAACTAGGGAGGCAGGGAACGGGTACAAACGGTGATTTCCTCTTTCCTGTCTCTTGCAGAGTGAAGCAGCATGGATGCTGTCAGCCAGGTCCCCATGGAAGTTGTGCTCCCCAAGCACATCCTGGATATCTGGGTCATTGTCCTCATCATCCTGGCCACCATTGTCATCATGACCTCCCTGTTGCTGTGCCCGGCCACTGTGGTCATCATCTATCGCATGCGGACTCACCGTGTCCTCAGCGGGGCTGTCTGAGAATCTCCCAAGAGGGGCAGGTGAGGGACAGTGTTCCCCAGCCTCCTCCCTGTTCTCAGAAAAGTGGTGGGAAGGACTCTGGAGCCAGGACTCTGGAGCTTGGTATGAGAGAGGAGACCTGGGTTCTGTTCTGATTCTATCACCGGCCAGCCGCATGAGTTCAGTCAAGGAACCTCATTCTATGAGTTATGGGTTCCTTATCTCCCAAATGGGGCTAGTGGTCCCTGCCCTTGCTACCTCATAGGTTGTGAGAATTGTGGCTTAGTGACGTTACAGCTGTTTGTGAGCATTAATGCTGCCACAGATAAACAGGTGTTACTGCTAAAAGCTAAGCAGCTTTGGAGAACCAAAGAATCGTGGTGATGGCCTCCATGGCAGGAGGAGACACTGGGGCAACCTTTGCCAGCGCCCCTCAGATCACCCTGAGCAAAGGCCCCCTGTCCTTATCCCAAGGGGCCAGCAGCACATAAACTCAGTTATTTTCTTTGAGGGGCCACTCTCTCAAGTTTTCTAATTTGGGAGGGGACTGAACACGGCAGGGGGTGAGGGATGGATAGAACTTCCCACGACCTTCTTTGTGCCAGAATTTCTGCCCCTGTGCAATCTGGAAGAGGGCTCTGCCATTTCTTGGAAATGTCAAGGGAGCTGGGGTGATAGGCTTTGTTCTGCACTGGAATCTCAGTGCTTTGATCCTCAAGCAGTGTTGGAAAATGCAGGGTGGCTGAGTTTCCTGGCCGGCTTTCAGGACCTCCAGCCTCCATCCGTGTGCCCCCACTAGAGAAGCTCTGTTCTCTGCCCTGCCCCTGCTGTGATCCACTCCAGGGTGTCCCGTGTACTCCTTCCAGCCCCTCCCACTGGCAGCGCAGCCAATCCAAGGTACAGACTTACATTTTCAGAGATATTCCCAGGACTTTTGAACTGACTCAAAACAATGATGGTTATTTTACAAGCTATGATTTATATTTATATAGCCAGATTTCTGGACCACCCAAGCTCTTTGGCCACAGGAGCACCTTGGGATTTATTAAATTATAAAAGAAGTTAGCACAGATATCAGGATATTGTGTGAAAATGATGCTTTTACTTTGATCTGATTTCACTGACGTATGCAAGCAATTTCCAATAAAGTGCTAGAATGAGCATGTCCAGGGTCTTTCTTCAAAGAGTGCTTATTAAACTCAGTAACTCAGGTAGAAGAGTTCTACTGAATTTATGGGCCCTAGAAACAGTTTGAATGTAGGAACAGAAAGGGAAAGAGAAGAATCAGACTGACTTCCGTCCAGGGTTCTAGCAAGCAGGTGCCTTGTACAATCAGACAAACACAGAATGCAGAAGGAAGGAGATTTAGATGTAAGGTGATGGATTTAGTACTGGCCATGTTGGGTTTAAGGTGCTCACAGTCTTCAGGTTGACACTTACAGAATGCAGTTGGAAATCTGGGTCTGCTCCTTGGGAAAGATGTTATGGCTAGAGTTCTGATTTAGGGGATCTCTGCATATAGCAGCTCTGTCTCACAGGTGGATGGGATCCTCAGGCAGAGTATACAGAGGAATGAGGGGCTGAGTGCAGAACATGGCCAACACTGCACTGGAGTGGAAGCAGGCAGGGGTCAAGGTGGAGCAAGGAGATTGAAGAGGCCTTATGGGAAGAGGTGCCATATGATGGCTGCGAGCATACTTTGTGATTAAATAACGAGTGGAAGGTCAGGTCAGGAAATGGAGACAGTGGGAACAGACAACTCTTTCCAGGCATAAGGCGGTAATACAGAGGTGAGAGACAAGTGGATTGGGGAAAATGATCAAGAGGAAGATGATATATGTGATAAGATTCTGATGTTTGCTCAGCATTTACTGCAACGTTTTTCTGTTATCTAACATGTCTTCCTGGGTGGCAGGGGCTAGACAGTGAAAAACTACATTGAATGTGAAAAACGATTTCCTAACTACCCTGTAGCTGGAGATTCAGACATGATTTAGGTTTTGCTAACCAGATGCATGCATTTGAGGTTTCAGTTTGGGACCTAGTTGAGTGGGGAGAAATACATCAGGGTCTGAGGCACTCATGGTGCCGGTGTGATCCAGAGGCTGCAGTGTGCTCCGGAGCCAAGCCAGCAGCTTTCTGGTACCCAGCCTGTAGCTGAGGTGGGGCAGGCCCATGGCCCACAGCCCCGACCGGCTTTCTTATCCCCTAGCTTCCCAGTCATGGCACAAGTTGGAGCCCTGCAAGAGGGCCAGTTCTGCAGTGTTGGCTGGAAAGGATGCTATTAATCCCTGCCTTCTATTCTTCTCCAATCCTTTCAATAATTTTTAAGCACATAAGTCTCTATTTTAAAGCCCTTTCTATTTAATTTTGCTAGAGTGCACCTTGGTTGACCTAGATGGAAGAAAAGTTTGTTAATCCCCGTCAATTACTGGCCTAGCAATTCCACTTCTAAGTCTACCATGCGATTCATTGGTGGAGAAGGAGCTCTGTTAATGTGAGCAGATGGTCTTGGAGAAATAAAGATGCCCACGAACTGGCAATCTCAAGGATTCGGAGAGGTCTGGCGGTGGTAATGAAACGAGCACTTCCCTCGGCAGCTTCTGAAGCACTTCTAGTAAGGACAGTGAGGTAGTCATGTGAGCGCCATCCAGGGTGGGAAGATACTGTGCAGCGGATTTTGAAAAGGGAGTGAAAATATGAATTCCAAATATATTCGCCACTTTGAAAAATAAAGGCTATGGTAGCAAACTGCAGTATTTTTAAAATTAAATTTATTGAACTTAGTGCTTAGATTATATTATTTAGATGTGGAATGACTTACATTTTAAAAAGTTAAGAGCATATGTGCGTGCTTATAGGTAAGAATTAATGAACATATTTTCCAGATACTCTGAATACATGATAGTTCATGTTTCCACATATCTTTTAACACTATCTTTTCTGAAGTTAGCAGAAATCAGACTTGGGAAGAAAAGGATACATAGTAAATCAGAGAGAACACTATTTCTTGTGATAACTAAAAGCTCTAGTAACCTTTCTTCCAAACTCTCCCCTCCCCAACCCTAACTCCAGAAACAACTGACTAATTTGAGAATTACTACAGAAAAAAGAAACAATTGCAATATTTATATAGCCATAGAGAAGTGCTCTGGTAAATACTGTACAAACAATGGGATAGAACATGGCAACTGAGTGCAGTCTATTATAATGTTAAGCAACAAAGAGCAAAATACAAAATTGCATGTACTCAGTGGCATCTCTAGGATTTTTCTAACAGGCCAAACAGTAATAATCTGGTAGTAAAATGCAACAGGAACTGTAATAATTTTTCATAGCCTTTTATGTAAGACTGGAAAAAGGTCAAGGGCTCAAATGAAAGAATTGAGGGGGCTGCAAGTAGAGATAATATTTAGAATATATGTGCATCTGATGACATGATATTGTACATAAAAAACCCTAAAGAATCCACTCCAAAACTACTACAACTAATATCTGAATTCAGCAAAGTTGCAGGATACAAAATTAATATACATAAATCTGTTGCTTTCCTATACATTAATGACGAACTAGCAGAAAGAGAAATCAGGAAAACAACTCTATTCACAATTACATCAAAAAGAATAAAATACCTAGGAATAAACCTAACCAAGGAGGTGAAAGACCTATACCCTGAAAACTACAAGACACTCTTGAGAGAAATCAGAGAAGACATCATTAAATGGAAACACATCCCATGCTCATAGGTAGGAAGAAGTAATATTGTCAAAATGGCCATCCTGCCTAAAGCAATCTACAGATTCAATGCAATCCCTATCAAAATACCAACAGCATTCTTCAATGAACTAGAACAAATGCTCTAAAATTCAGTTGGAACCACAAAAGACCCCAAATAGCCAAAACAATCCTGAGAAATAAGAATAAAGCTGGGGGAATTATGCTCCTCAACTTCAGGCTCTACTACAAAGCCACAGTAATCAAGACAATTTGGTACTGGCACAAGAACAGTCCCATAGACCAATAGAATAGACTAGAGAGCCCAGATATAAACCCACATGTATATGGCCAATTAATATATGATAAAGGAGCCATGGACATAAAATGGAGAAAGGACAGCCTCTTCAACAACTGGTGTTGGCACCACTGGACAACTATATATAAGAGAATGAAACTGGATTACTGTCTAACTCCATACACAAAAGTAAACTCAAAATGGATCAAAGACCTGAATGGAAGTCATGAAACCATAAAACTCTTGGAAGAAAACATAGGCAAAAATCTCTTGAATATAAACATGAGCAACTTTTTCGTGAAAATATCTGCTTGGGCAAGGGAAACAAAAGCAAAAATGAACAAGTGGGAGTACATCAAACTAAAAAGCTTCTGTACAGCAAAGGATACCATCAACAGAACAAAAAGCCATCTTTACAGTATGGGAGAATATATTCATAAATAACATGCTGATAAGGGGTTAACATCCAAAATATATAAAGAGCTCGCATGCCTCAATACCCAAAAAGCAAATAACCCAATTAAAAAATGGGCAGAGGATATGAACACTTCTCCAAAGAAGAAATTCAGATGGCCAACAAGTGCATGGAAAAATGCTCCACATCACTAATTATCAGGGAAATGCAAATTAAAACCACAATGAGGTATCACCTCACACCAGTGAGGATGGCCACCATCCAAAAGACAAACAACAACAAATGCTGGCAAGGATGCGGAAAAAGGGGAACCCTCCTGCACTGCTGGTGGGAATGTAAATTAGTTCAACCATTGTGGAAAGCAGTAGGGAGGTTCCTCAAAAAACTAAAAATAGAAATACCATTTGACCCGGGAATCCCACTCTTAGGAATTTGCCCAAAGAAAACAAGATCACATATTCAAAAAGACATATTCACTGCTATGTTTATTGCAGCACTATTTACAATAGCCAAGATGGAAGCAATCCAAGTGTCCATCAGTAGATGAATGGATAAAAAAGATGTGGTACATATATACAATGGAATATTATTCAGCCATAAGAAGAAAACAAATCCTACCATTTGCAGCAACATGGATGGAGCTGGAGGGCATTGCACACAGTGAAATAAGTCAGGCGGAGAAAGACAAGTACCAAATGATTTCACTCATCTGTGGAGTATAACAACAAAGCAAAAACTGAAGGAACAAAACAATAGCAGACTCACAGAACCCAAGAATGGGCTAGTGGTTACCAAAGGGAAAGGGACTGGGGAGGATGGGTGGGAAGGGAGGGAGGGATAAGTGGATTAAGGGGCATTATGATTAGCACATAAGATAGTGGCAGCACAGGGAAGGCAGTATGGCACAGAGAAGACAAGTAGTGACTCTATAACATCTTACTATGCTGATGGACAGTGACTGTTATAGGGTATGTGGGGGGGACTTGATATAGGGGGCAATGTAGTAACCACAATGTTGTTCATGTGAAACCTGAGCATAAGATTGTATATCAATGACACCTTAATAAAGAAAAAAAAAAAAAGAATATATGTGTATCCAAACAAGGCCGGGCAGGAGCATGGAGAAGACCGACAGAACTTTACTGGGGGCACTGACATTATGGTGACCATTTATTTACATTTGATTCTTCATTAGTTACAATTGCCTATAATAAAATCATGAATATATGTACTGTTGCTTTGCCACTAATAAAATGACTCCTGTGATATTCTGCTCCCCTTCTCATTATAGGGATAATTTCTGCTATTATACTTCAAATGTAACTAAGTTCATCAGATTTCTTTCTTCAACCAAACCTGTGTCATTGGAAACCAGCCTCCTAACATGCCAAGGGCATGCCTATGTACATATCTACCCGGTCCAAGGAAATGCAGCTTGGGAGAATGTGCGTGTGGAAGGGGGGATGTGTGTGCACATCCACTTCTGTGTGTATATGTTAAAGTGTAATGTGATCCACCTGAAATGCTCTTCCAGCATTTCATGTAGTTATTCACTTAACCTTCCATTTTCATTTTGTTACAAGGAGCCTGGCACTTCTTAATACATTTGGAAATATTGTTACTCTGCCAAACACAGCAAATCTTATCTCCTTTTAGTTTCTAGTGACAGTATTTAGTATTAGTCATCATGAATAAAAATTATTTTCTAATTTGCAGATGGAAGTATTTTCTACTTTCCATCCATAAACTGAATGTTTTCCCTCAAAGACTGATTCTCAAATTTTAGAGTGCCCCAGGATCATCTGGAGAAATTTTACCCATGCAAAACCCCGGTCCCTAGCCACAGAGATTCTGATATAATTGGCATCTTAGTCTTTGAGCTGCTGTAACACAACACCATAGTCTGGGTGGCTTATAAGCAACACAGATTTATTTCTCACAGTTTGAGAGGCTGGAAGTCTAAAATCAAGGCACTGGAAGAAGATTAGGTGTCTGGTGAGGGCCTGCTTTCTGGCTCACAGGTGGCTGTCTTTTCACTGTAAGTCATATTGCTGAAGGGGCAAGGAAGTCTGGGGTCTCTTTTATAAAAGCACTGATTCCATATGTGGAATCATGAGCTAATCTCTGCCCTCCTGAGCTAACCACCTCCCAAAGTCCCCACTTCCTAATACCATCACCTGAGGGTTAGGATTCAGTATATGAATTTTGGGTGGACACATTCAGTCCATAGCAGTGGGCATAAGATAGAGCCAAAAATTGTGCATTTTTAATTCAGTGTCCTGCCTTGGAGAAACATTGTACTGAAGTATCCAGGAACTTGGTTTTCTCTGTCACAGCTGTCTAGAACTTAAACTTTTCCTAATTGTCTGTTGGAGGGAATCTTGGAAAATTTTGTGACACAGGATCAGTCTTAGGCAATTCAAACCCACAGGAAGCAGTAGACTAGGAATTGCTGGATGTGGGCCGTAGACTCTGTGTTGGCTACTTAGCTTTTCTGAGTCTGATTCCTTGTCTGTAAAGGGGAGGGTATTAAAATTAAATGAGAAATACACTCCATGGTTTTAGGATGAATGAGGTAAACACTTCAAGGCAGATCCCAAAGTAATCCTGTCACATTCCTAGCGGCCCACGATTTTGTTTTTACAGTTCTGGTTTCAGAAACTGTGGAGGTAACATAAAGCACATCCAGTCAGCCTCTCCGAGGCGAAGCGAGGAGTCTTCTCTCTACGAGCCGGGCTGCCAGTGTTGCCTGTTCCGTATTTCCTGTGTCACTCTAGTCCACCTGCATTGCATTCCCCAGGAGCATTTGCTTACAGGAGAAGATGTTTTGTGTTCTACGAATTGAACAGCAACTGGCCAAAGATTTGTGGACTCTCTGAACATCAGGACAGTAGATTGCTTTTTTTCTTTTTCCATACTTATTTTGAATTTATGGGAAATGAGAAGCTAAATGAAATACAACTTTTCACTTTGTTGCAAGGAGCCTGTCACTTTCAAAAGGGACTAACATTCTTTTTTGGTGTAATGGGTTAAGTGGTGGCCCCCCAAAAGATATGGCCACTTCCTGATTCCTGGAACCTGTGAATGTGAACTTATTTGGAAAAAAAGGTCTTTGTTGATGTCGTTTAGTCAGGGGTTTTGAAATGCAGAGATCATTCTGGACTATATGGGTAGGCTCTAAATCCAATGACACGTGTCCTTATAAAAGACACACAGAGAAGAGGAGGGGCAGTGTGAGCATGGAGCAGAGACAGGAGCAATGTGGCCGCAAGCCTCGGGGCGTCTGGGGCCTCTAAAGGTGGAAGAGCTATGCAGTGCGTTGTCTCCAAAGCCTTTGGAGGGAACAGAGCCCTGCTGAAACCTTGATTTCGACCTCTGATATCCAAAACTATGAGAGAATAAATTTCCTTTGATTTAAGCCACTGAAACTGTGGTAATTTGTTAGAGCAGCCCTCGGAAACTGATACACTTGGTAAGCTGATGTGGGATGACCAAGTTTTTCCACAACTGCATGAGTGGACTAAGAATTCTAAAAAATAAACATTATTGGATGAGGGGAGATAACATGAAACACTTTAGAAAGGAAAAGGAAAAGGTGGGAAAAAAGAGAAGATTAAGGTTGGTAGCTAGAATGTGAACTAAGGCAGGAGACGGAAGCTTTGCTGGGTGTCTGAGAAGAGCACAAACTGAGGAGGAGGACAGATAATGTGCATCCATTTTTTTACAGTGTCAGTTACTTTGTCTTCTCATGTTCGGTTCATATTCTTGTGTGTATGTGTATAATTAAGTATTTTATACCAGAAACAGCCCCTCAGAGAAAGTCATTGGATGAGATGCAATCTTTTGATTATATACCCATTATTCACATTATTTCTGTTCATTTGAAGGGGAGCAGAATATGTGACCCCAAAATATGCCACTTTGGCATGTGAATTACTTTAAGCAGAAGGCAATCAAGACTCAGCTGATGAAAGAAAAAGTTTTCTCTCTCTTAACTATCTCCAAGAATTTAGAGAGGGGGCCTGGCCCAGGAAGGGCTGCTTCCAGAGATAACTGTGACCTGAATGACCCAGGTGTATGGCTGGGCTAACATCCAGCCATCAAGCAGCTGCGCCTCTGATTGTCCTGTGAATTACCCTCCTCCCTTTGCAAGTCCCACCTTGACCCAGTCCTTGGCTCAGGATTCATATAGGCCTCAGTTGCCTGTCATTGATCTCATATTTTTATGGGGCTCCTATACCATGAAATTAAACTTGTTTTTCTTCTGTTAATGTGGTTTGTGTTAATTTAATTATTAGACCAGCCAAAGAATCTAGAAGAGGAAGGGAAAAACTTCACTCCCCTACAGATGGAACTTGAGTGGCTAAATAAAAACGATTAGCTTAAGTGTGGAGACATACAGAATTCAGCCAGGATATTGAGAAGAAAAGAAGATAATGGAAAAGAATGAAAAGTCACCTAGAAAAGAGCCCTAGAAAAGTTCTAGGAGTTGGGGGTTTTCGTTGAGTGCTTAATACAAGGTCACCTGTACAGAATAACGGAGGACTGCATCCTTTTAATTTTAGCCAAGATTTTTTTTTAGTCAAGATTTTTAAATTCTGAAAATGGAATGCATTCATTTGCAGTTCTAGAGAATGAAGTTTTGAGAAAATATCCTAAGCGTTGTGAAAAAAACACTTCTATTTATTTATTTGTTGGCAAAGGCTATAAATTCCTAGCAATCCAAAGGAATCTTTAAACTTTGGGAGAGGGTATGAGGTAGCTCTGCCCTTTGAGATGATCTATTCTGCTCTAGGCTGGTTGTGGCAAAAACAGATTTTAATGGTCAGAGAGACCTCAGGCATCCAGAGCTACATGTAGAATAGAGGCTCAGGACACCTAAGAAAAGAGCCAAGAATTATGTGAAGAGTTCTTACCACAATAATAATAATAATAATAGTCAAAAAATAAAAGTGTTTGATCATTGCGTAGTCCTGACTGACTAAATCATTGGCCATTGGCGGAATCAGCCTCCAGCCCCTGCCCTTGGGTGGGGTCCAAAAGTCTCTCATTAACATGACAAGACACCTGTTTCACCTCTAAGACTGCGGTGTTTTCAGGAACTGGGGATGAAGACTGAATATACCTGGGAAATATATATTTGGTTATATGAATGACCAAATATGTATTTCTTATAACTCATTATATCACAAGTTATATATCAACTGTACAACTATATAATACTAAAAAAAAAAGGACAAGAGCGAGTGAAAGAGAGAGAGAGGATGGAAGAGTTAACAAAATAGCAAACAATATACACTCCCCCAGGTCTGCATGCAATTGTTAAAATTTTAAACTTGAATAAATGTTTTTATTTAAAAATTCTTCAAGATCTCTATACTCTTCACAACTAGTTGGAAGGCTCAGTTTAAGTTATTGGTTCTAGATTTGACCAGTGATAACTCTTGCAAGTGTCCTTTTGACCTGTCTCCACAATTCTCTGTGTATCTCTTTACCTCCTGATCCAAGGAACTCTCCTGGGTTCACCTTACCTTTTCTCTGCCCTGGACTTGGCATCGGCCATTTCTCCAAGGAGCCTTGATTCCTTTCAGTGGAGTTTGGTCTTTAGAAGGGATCGGGAAGCTAGGTGTGCTCACTGTTTACTGGAGTTTTGCTGCTTCCTCTCCTCGATGGACAGAGCTAGTTAATGTATATCTCTATTAAACACACAGATTTATACCTGTGTTTCTATATCTACATGAAAAAAAATTGTAGATATACACTAATACATCCAGTTCCAATCTAACACGATAGGGTTTATTCAAATTTTCTCCTTTTCCATATTTGAAACTCCCTTCTCCAAAAGTGAGAAAGCTTAATGTATCTGTTTGATCAGCTCTTTGGCTGTCACCAATTTCTCATCGCTGCTACATCCCAAACTCCCCATGTGCGATGTCCACCTCACTGGTTTGGGCTCCGGTAGCCCTAACTAGCCCATCATCCCCACCTTGCTTGGTCTGTAACCATCCTGCTCCGGACCACCTCAGAGTCCTCTGGCTGCATTGTAGTCATCTGCCTTGCTAAGATCCTCCTAGTGGCCTTTGATCTAATCAAGGAAAGGATACAAGAAGAATTACCATTTTATTTCAAGCTAATATTTGCTAAATGCTATTTACCAAACTATATTATCTCATTTTAGTGGCATTATGACCCTGAGAAGTAGATATGACTTCTACAAATTGGAGCTGTCAAGATCAAAGAAGTTGTGTCATTTGTCAGTATCCATAGCAGTAAGTAGCAGATACAGGACTGAATCTATTGGCCTGACTATAACCACTACTCCTAACCTGGAGGCTGTGCATATGGATATGTATTTCATATCTTTTCAATGCATTGAAAAAGGTGGTTCAATTTTAAAGTCAATAGTTTTTAGTATATAAATATTTGGGGTATATGAATTCTCAAATAATTAGGCACTTTAAAAAGATTGTACATAAAGAAAATGTTCTTTCTTTAATGATGGCATTAAGGATTTGTAAAGGTATTTTATAATTTATACCATTTCATTTCATAATCTTATATCTATTCTGTTTTAAGGCCTACTTTCGTGGTTAAACTTTTATGTACTGAATCATTTTCAATATGCCTTTTCATAATTTAGGGAAAAAATATGAGGGAAGAGTTCTTAGGTTGTTTGTCTTTTGCTAATAATGGTGAGCCACTGTATGAACTAGTTTCTGAAAGAAAAACAAGAAGAATTACTTAGAAGAGGCTAGATTTTTAACCTTAGTTACAGATCCATTATGATTTCCTTGTCAACTTTACAGAAACTTGACAAGTTTCCTGCCTAATCAAATTATTCTAAATTGTAATGGAAAAGCCTACTCTTTCTCCCTTGCTTGTTTTCACATATTCCCACAGCCTTGCATGGAGACCTCTGAAATTCCTAACTATTGGCTAGCTTTGGTACTGCCTACTGTATGCCAGGCACTGTTAGGGAATTTACTGACATTATATCATTTAAACCTCTTAGTAACCTGTTAGGTGAATATTATTTTACAGATGAGAAAATTAGAATGTAACAGTAAGCATATATTTAGCACCTCTTGTATGTGAGGGGTTAGCTATTTGTTCTGTGCAAATTGTCACATTTAAATCTCACAACTATTTTCATATGCTATGGGTCTATTTGTCGGTCCCCTCCCTGTTTCTGACCTGCAGATAAGGGAGGGGACGCTATGAGTTATCGAAGATCTGAAGGAACCAGCTAGGGGACTCAAGGCGTAACAGCTCTAGAGTGGCGCCGAGAGGGCACCTCTCATACTTATTGACTGAATGGTTGTTAACAACAATAAAATTCTGTATAGGGGACTCAGTGCACAATCATTAATCAAGTCCAACTCTCAACAGTCTCCAATCTTCTGAAGCATAACAAACAAGTTCTTACATAGGGAACAATGCAAGGGCACTTGTATCACAGAAACTGTTTCTGTTTTGACCACGAATCATGAACTATAAACAATCAAGTCAGATATGATTATTCATATGATTTTTATACTTTATATATGAATTCCCACACTATTATTATTCCAACTTCGTAATTGAAAAACTGAAACTCAGAGGGGTTAAATTAACTTGTCCAAGGTCACGTGGCTCTAGTAAGTGTTGGAATCTGGATTCCAAACTAGCAGTGTTTAATTCCAAAGCCGCATGTTCTAGGCACTAGTTATATGACTACTTGGAAAATGTCTAAAAGAGGATGGGGGTTAAAATATGGAGAGGAAAATGTAAACTATGTGCACCCAAAGAACAGTACAACAAATTCGTACCTGGAGAAAAGAATAAGATTCAGTATGGGGAGGAATATAGCTAGGTGTCTGAAAACACTTCAGTGTTAATGCAGAAGTGGTGAGCAGACACGTTTTATGTGGCTCCACTGGGCAGAGCTAGCTAGGGAATCAGGAATATCTTTAAGTCTGATCTAACGGTGAACTTCTAAGTACATAGTTGGCTGACAGTTCAAGGGCCAGCTTTGGTAGGAGGTGTTCTATAATGCTATAAAGGGGATTCCTGCAAGTCAGGCATCGAAAAGATGTGAGCACTCACAACTAGGTAAGTTCTGAATTCCTTCACAGCTCTCAGTTTTGATTGCAGGACTCCAGTAATACAACCTTGATTCACTGAGAAAGTCATGACCTGCTGGAGTGACAACCTGGGCCAAATGGTGCATCCATTTGCAGTAAAGAGCCACACCGCCATCTGGTTATCATAACAATTATCATTAAAACAAAATTTTTTTATTCATTGGTTTTGAGTGTTTAGAAGAAAATCCATTAATATCCATCAGTTGTTATAAGTTTTCTTAACTGGTTGGCATTTTTTTCTCCAGTGCATTTTCTCTGCAACCTCTCCTCCTGAAAAAGGCCTACTTTGTTTCTATTTTTGTATTTCTATAAGTAACAAATCTTACATTAACATTCCCATACAGTTGTCTTATAATTTCTTTGCAATAATTTCCTATGAAAGGAGATGCTGGGTCAAAAGGTATTGTTTAATTTTAAAGCTTTTGATATGCATTTCCAAATGTCCATCCCAGAAATATTGTGTCAACATACCATCTCCCATTTTTTATATGGATATCTTACTCACCAAATCTACATAAAATCTTTAAGCTACTTCTTTGCCTATTTGAGTTTACTTGTATATGGGTAGAATATCTTCTGTGAGTTTGCTTTTGAATACTAGTTGTGCTGAACATTCAAATATACAATTTGTAAATTTTCTGTTTTTCCTTTCTGTTTTTTTTCCTGTGCCAAACAACCATTTTAATTGATTTTAGTTTTTTTTTTTCCTACATGAAGAATATTATGTTTACTAGGGTCCCTCCTTCACCAAATCCCCCCCACAAACCCCATTACAGTACTGTCCATCAGTGTAGTAAGATGCTATAGAATCACTACTTGTCTTCTCTGGTTGCACAGCCCTCCCCATGCCCCCCCCCACACACATTATACATGCTAATCGTAATGTCCCCTTTCTTTTTCCCCACGCTTATCCCTCCCTTCCCCCCCTTTCTCCCCAGTCCCTTTCCCTTTGGTAACTGTTAGTCCATTCTTAGGTTCTATGATTCCAATTGCTGCTCTTTTGTTCCTTCAGTCTTTCTTTGTTCCTATAGTCTTTGGGTTTGAGGTAAGTCTCTTGTAAGCAGCATAGAGATGGGTCCTGCTTTTTTATCCATTCTATTATTCTGTGTCTTTTGATTGGTGCATTCAGTCCATTTATATTTGAAAATATGTACTTATTGAAAGATATGTACTTATGTACTTATTAAGTACTTATGTACTTATTATTGAAAGATATGTACTTATTACCATTGCAGCCTTTAGATTCATGGTTGCCAAAGGTTCAAGGTTAGCTTCTTTAGTATCTTACTGTCTAATTTAACTCACTTATTGAGCTATTTTAAACACTGTCTGGTCATTCTTTATTTTTCTCCCTTCTTATTCCTCCTCCATTCTTTATATGTTGGTTGTTTTATTCTGTGCTCTTTTGTGCTTCCTTTAACTGCTTTTGTGGGTAGTTGATGTTATTTTTTGCCTTTAGTTAGTATTTGGTTGGTCTGCTTTCTTTGCTGTGATTTTATTTTCTCTGGTAACATCTTTTTAGTCTTAGAAGTGCTCCCATCTAGAGCAGTCCCTCTAAAATACCCTGTAGAGGTGGTTTGTGGGAGGCAAATTCCCTCAACTTTTGATTGTCTGGGAATTGTTTGATCCCTCCTTCATATTTAAATGATAGTCATGCTCTATACAGTATCCTTGGTTCAAGGCCCTTCTGTTTCATTGCATTAAATATATCATGCCATTCTCTTCTGGCCTGTAAGGTTTCTGTTGATAAGGTTTCTGTAAGGTCTGATGATAGTCTGATGGGTTTTCCTTTGTAGGTGACCTTTTTCCTCTCTCTAGCTGCCTTTAAAACTCTGTCCTTGTCCTTGATCTTTGCCATTTTAATTATTATGTGTCTTGGTGTTGTCCTCCTTGGGTCCTTTCTGTTGGGAGTTCTGTACACTTCCATGGTCTGATCGATTATTTCCTTCCCCAGTTTGGGGAAGTTTTCAGCAATTATTTCTTCAAATACTCTTTCTATTCCTTTTTCTCTCTCTTCTTCTTCTGGTATCTCTATAATGCAGATATTGTTCCTTTTGGATTGGTCACAGAGTTCTCTTCATATTGTTTCATTCCTGGAAATCCTTTTATCTCTCTCTGTGTCAGCTTCTATGCGTTCCTGTTCTCTGGTTTCTATTCCATCAATGGCCTCTTGCATCTTATCCATTCAGTTTATAAATCCTTCCAGACATTGTTTCATTTCTGTAATCTCCCTCCGGACTTCTATAATTTCCCTCTGGACATCATCCCTTAGCTCTTGCATATTTCTCTGCAGCTCCATCAGCATGGTTATGAGCTTTATTTTTAATTCTTTTTCAGGAAGACTGGTTAGGTCTATCTCCTTCTCAGGGTTTGCCTCTGTGATCTTGTTCTGTATCAATTTCGTCTGCCTTTTCATGGCGATAGATATATTTGTGGGGAGCTGGCACGTGTGCTGGGTAAGAGAAAGTCCCTTCTTGCCAGTTTATGGCCTTCCTTTCCTGGGAGAATAGTGGCCTCTAGCGGGTTGTGCTGGGCAGGTGTGTGCAGACGGGGCTTCTGATCTTGCCCAGCTGCTATGGAGTTTATTTAGCTCTGCAGTTGCTGTGGGCATGGCCTGCCTCAGGCTGCTTCTCCAATATGGCGGAGCCATGGAGGAGGGAGAACAGGCAGGAAGCTGTTTATCATGGTGGGGGGCCCTCTGAGCTGCGCTGCAGGGGTTCACGTGTCCAGAGTTCCCCATGATTCGCAGCTGCTGGGCTGAGTGTCCCAGGGCACTTCTGTCCAGCTGTGGGGTCCCTGTCCCTTTAAGACTTTCAAAAAGCACTCGCTTTTCTTTGTCCCGGGTGCACTGGTTGCAGGGACCCATTCACAGGTCTTACTGTCCTGTTTCCCTAGTACCCAGCACCCCATGCACAGTGTGTCTGCACTCTGGTGCAGATGGCTAGAGCTGGGTGTTTAGCAGTCCTGGGCTCCCTCTCCCTCCCTGCTCTGACTCCTCTCCTCCCACCAGAAGCTGGGGTGAGAGGCGCTCGGGTCCCGCTGGGCCACGGCTTGTATCTTACCCCCTTCGTGAAGCGCTGGGTTCTCGCAGGTTTGGATGTGGTCTGGCTGTTTTCCTGTGTCTTCTGATCTCTCTTTTAGGATTAGTTGTATTGTATTTTCAAAAATACATATGGTTTTGGGAGGAGATTTCCACTGCTCTACTCACGCCGCCATCTTGGTTCTCTCGGTATTTTATTCTTTTTATGCTATTGTGAATGGAATTGTCTTCCTGATTTCTCTTTCTATTGGTTCATTGTTAGTGTATAGGAAAGCCACAGATTTCTGTGTGTTAATTTTGTATCCTGCAACTTTGCTGAATTCTGATATTAGTTCTAGTAGTTTTGGAGGGGAGTCTTTAGGGTTTTTTTTAAGTACAATATCATGTCATCTGCAAATAGTGACAATTTAACTTCTTCTTTACCAGTGTCTTGTTTTTTTAAATCTGATCTGACAATCTCTGACATTTAATTGGGTCCTTTGGGCCATTTATATTTAATATTACTATTTATATATTCATGTTTAACATCTTTTTATTTGTGTTCTACTTGCCCATCTGCTGTTTGCATTCTTTCCTATTATAGTTTATTTTTAATTAATTACATTTTATGGTTTTGTTTTATATGCTGATGGATTGTTAGCTAAACATTTATAATATACATCTTTAACATACCACAGACCACCTTTGAGTAATATTATACTTCATGGCAATTAGCTTCTGAAAAGATATAAATATTACGATGAAAAAGTGTTACATTTGTCTCTATGTTTGTCATTATCTGTGCTTTTCATTCCTTGTATAAATACAGGTTTCCATCTGCTATAATTTTCTTGTGATTGTAGGACTTCCTTTAACATTTACAATGCAGCTTTGTCGGTAATGAATTCTTTCACCTTTTGTCAGTCTGAGTAGTATTTTATCTTTGCTTTTGAAGTTTATTTCTGATGGGTAACTTATAAATTAATAATTAAAACATTTTTTATACTTTAAATAAGTTACTCTCTCCTGGCTTGCAATTTTTTCTACTGAAAAGCCTGCTATAGTTCTTATTCTTATCACAGAATAAAAATAATGCATCTTTGTTCTTGTTATCACTGAATTTTAGCATAATTCTGATTATGGTGTGATTTTGTGTATTTTTCTTCATGATTCATTCTTATGTTTTGGGTTCACTGGGCTTCTTAGATCTGTGAATTTGTATTATTCATGAAATTTGGGGAATTTTTAGCCAGCATTAAAAAAAATTAGCACTATATCAATACAATGCACAACAGTTAATCTATATCAGAATCAAAGATGGATGGGTTATTTTCATGAATATAATGCATTTAATTTGTATACATAAGTTGTATCACTTAGGCTGATGCCTCAATAGCTGATTTGTTACTATGAACTGCAAATCATTCCCAACATTAGTGGTCAAAGGGAAAAACAGTGGCAGCAACCAAAGAGGCAGACAATGTATGCTGTATTAATTTGATATTAAAAAGGATGTTGTTTCAGACCTATTTTTTAGACTGCTGCATTGGTTTTAGAGTTTTCTTCTAAACTTCTGCACCCAATATAGAAAATTGGGAGTTTCTGTATCATGGAATGGGGTTTCCTAGGACACATGACTTTCATTACTAAACCATGGCTAGTCCTAGACAAACAGGAAAGATTTATTACTCTAGAGCCAACATGATAGAAACTCACTGTATTAAAATATCTATAAATTAGTTAAAAATAATCATATTACAGAGATTGATGAAGAGTAAGAAGATAAGGCTACTGATTTTTGAACCACAATCAACTGTGATGAAGACATTTCTATTAAAGACCATGGAATTCCAGAAGACATGGAACTCCATGGAGAAGGGAGAGGAAGAAAAAACATGGCACACAAATATGAATTAATTACTAGATCTCTGCTATTACAATTAGCAAAGAAAGTGGAGTATATTACAGTGGTCTGGAACTCAATCTGCAATATCTCCAAAGTATGCTTCTACTGTAATTGTGATTTGTAATGCCACCTTTTACATTCTACAGAATTTTGAAGACAAATGCATGAAAAAATTATACATCTATGTTAATAGTATGCAATACACAAAGTTTAAAGTTTAATAACAAGTGAGGGGGTAGAAATCTAAAGAAGTAGATTTGTATATGATTGGAGTTAAATTGGCATCAATTCAGTGTAGACTTTTTTAACTTTAGGACATTGTATGTAATTTCCATGGTAACAACAGAGTATTTATAAAATACATACAAAAGGAAATAAGAAGGGAATAAACATGTGTCAGTATAAAAACTAAACACACCAGAGAGGTAGTAATGGAGGAAATGAGGGACAAAAAAAACCCTACAAAACATAGGGAAAATAAAATGACAGAATTAAGTCCCACTTTATCAGTAATTACTTTAATGTAAATGGATTAAGCTTCCCAATCTAAAGGTAGAAATTGGCAGAATAGATTTAAAAAATGATCCAACCACATGCTGCCTATAAAGAAACTATGGTGTCCTTGTCTAAGTACAAATGAATGTAATGTGTAAAGTGAAAGGATGGGGAAAAGATATTTGAAGAAAATAGTAACTAAAATAGAGCAGGGGTGTCTACTAATATCAGACAAAATAGACTTTATCAAAAACTGTTACCCAGAGACAAACAAAGACATATTTTGATAAAAGGGCCAATTCACCAAGAAGATATAACAATTATAAACATATATGCACCAAGCATCATATTTCCAAACTATATGAAGCAAATACTGTTACGGTTGAAGAGAGAAGTAAACAGATCTACAGATCTACAATAATAGTAGGAGATTTATATGCTGCTCTATCAATGTATAAGACAATCAGATAGAATATCAATAAGGAAATAGATAATTTTAACAACAGTATAGACTAGATGAAACTGACACATAGAACACTTCACCCAACAGCAGCATATGTGTTTTTATCAGGCGCACACGAACATTCTTCTTGATAGACCATGTGTTAGACCACAAAACAATTGTTAATAAATTTTGTCTGAATTTATAAAAACTATCTTTCCAATCCCAATGGAATAAAACTAAAAAGCAACAGAAGGAAAACACACTTTTAAATAACCAATAGGTCAAATAAGAAATTGGAAGGGAAATTTAAAAACACCTTGATATAAATGAAAATAAAACACAACATGCTAAAACTTATGGGATACAGTAAAAGCAGTGCTAAAAAGACAATTTATGACTGTAAGCCCTTACATTGAAAAAGATAATTTCAGTTCAACAACTTAACTCTACACTTTGATGAGCTAGAAAACTAAGAATAACCTAAACCCAAAGCTAGCAGAAAAAAGGAAATAATAAAGATGAAAAGAGAATAGTATAATTCACTTGGGAAGGTTGCCCAAAAAGTACAGTATAGGAACTCAATATAGTTTTCTTTTCTATTAGAAATTCAACAGTATGACTCAGTCTTAAAATACTTCTCCAGGAAATGAGATAAAATTATCAACAAACTAACATGAAACAGAAATAGTTGTTTCCTTCTGGTTGAGCCTGGAGTTGAGGATCATACAGTCTTTTTGAGTTCAGTTATTAGACTCAGGAGAATAGGCCTTTCCCATCTGCTTTGTTATTTCAGAGTGTGGCTTTAAGTTATGTCCTTAGCATCTCTCCAGCTTGCCTCTGGATCTGAGTACCAACCTGCAGCTTTACACACCAGATACACAACAGTTCTCACCACTGTTCTTGATGAGAACATTAGGAGGGAACACTTAAATAAGAAGTGTTTTTATTCTAGTTTGGTATTTTGAATGTGATAAACCAAATGGAAGGACTGTCCATTTCCTGTATAACTTAGGTAGAAAACAATAATCCTGTGAATAATCTCATCAAAATTAATGATTACCCTTAGGAATCAAAAGTAGCAGGAAAAGACAAGAACAAGAAATTTTAAAGAGCTGAGAGCACTGAAAATATTAAAGAAGATAATAATGAGAAGCTGAGCCTAAGAATTTATAGTAATTTCAGAAGCATGCTAAAAACTGGTTGAATGGCACAGTTCTGATTAAAGGTCGTTACACTACAACAGAGGTCAAACTGTCAAAGCATATCTACAGAAAGTATATACCTTACTTAACAGGAAATTTTACTAATAATGAGGTATACAAGCATACAGCAAGCACAAAGACAGCATAATCTATCCCTGGCAGGGTCCAAACAATCATACGTACCTCAAAAAATCGATTTTTACACTGAGATGTATTTTGGTTTCAAAGTAAGAGATGAGTCTTCACTACATTGTACATATATGCTGTACGTTAGCCCTAAGAAGTTAAGTTTGGAGCTTCTTAGTTTGCACATTCTATCTATCAAATGGAGAGTGAATCTACATGATTAACTTCTGTTTTCTAAGTTGTGCCCCATAACACATAAATTCCAGATTTGTTTACAATAAGCGATATAAAAATTCTGCCTAAGATACTGTTAAATGACAACTTATTTCATTGTATTCCTACTTATAAATTCTATCAGTGTTTAAAGGAGGAGAGTTACAGAGCTTTTGTTAATTCTCTTCTTTTGACAGGGATCTACTTGAAATCCAGTACTGAGCATGACAGGGGATTGAATTAGCATATTTCAGATCATCATCCCCTCCCCAGAAACCTTATTGTGCATTGTGGAATTTGGCTTTTCTTAGGTCACCTAGTTGAAGACAATTCTGAGCATGAGTAAAATGGACATTGGAAAATGAAATTTTCCAGTGAAAATGTTTCTGACCCTCACCTTTCTTAACCACCCTTTGGGCTTATAATTCTTCACAGTCTAGGACTTTTTAAAATACATTTTCCATTACATTTCTGATTCACACTAAGGACCAATAATAAGGCATTCAGTGCAAAGCAGGGAGCAAGGCTAACGGAAGCAGGGATGAAAGATGGAATGAACATACTCACACTAAATTAGATATAGCATAGAAATGACACTACTGACCAGTTTGCATCTATGAGGTTCAAGCATGTTTCAATATATGCAATATGTCAGATTTCAATGAGGCAGAAAATTATGAACAATGGAGTAAATTAGAGGAAGGATTCAGAGGTATACAGATGTTATAATGGCCCTTGATATTCAAATTTCCAAAACTACATATAGTTTTTTATTTGTTTTTTTTTGTATCATTAATCTACAATTACATGAAGGACATTATGTGTACTAGGCTTCCCCCTTCACCAAGTCCCCCCTACATACCCCTTCACAGTCATTGTCCATCAACATAGTAAGATGCTGTAAAATCACTACTTGTCTTCTCTGTGTTGCACAGCCCTCCCTGTGCCCCCCACACACTGTACATGCTAATCATAATGCCCCCTTTCTTTTTTCCCACCCTTATCCCTCCCTTCCCACCCATCCTTCCCAGTCCCTTTCCCTTTGGTAACTGTTAGTCCATTCTTGGGTTCTGTGATTCTGCTGCTGTTTTGCTCCTTCAGTTTTCCTTTGTTCTTATACTCTACATATGAGTGAAATCATTTGGTGCTTGTCTTTCTCTGCCTGGCTTATTTCACTGAGCATAATCCCCTCTGGCTCCATCCATGTTGTTGCAAATGGTAGGATTTGTTTTCTTCTTATGGCTGAGTAATATTCCATTGCATATATGTACCACATCATCTTTATCCATTCATCCATTGATGGACATTTAGGTTGTTTCCATTTCTTGGCTATTGTAAATAGTGCAGGGATAAACATAGGGGTGCATCTATCTTTTTCAAACTGGAGTGCTGCATTCTTAAGGTAAATTCCTAGAAGTGGAATTCCTGGGTCAAATGGTATTTCTATTTTGAGCATTTTGAGGAACCTCCATACTGCTTTCCACAATGGTTGAACTAACTGACATTCCCACCATCAGTGTAGGAGGGTTCTGCTTTCTCCACAACCTCGCCAACATTTGTTGTTTTTTGTCTTTTGGATGGTAGCCATCCTTACTGGTGTGAGGTGGTATCTCATTGTGGTTTTAATTTGCACTTCTCTGATGACAAGCGTACATACAATTTTATATACTATCTTCTCAAAAGAACAGAAAACAAAAGCTCAATCATACACAAACACTGTATATATTATAAAGCTGGTGCTTAATATCAGTCTAAAAGAGGAGTATTCAACAATTAGTCTTGAAATTACTGGGTAGACCTAGGGAAAAAATTAATTTTCACTCATATACTGTAGAATCATTTCAGATTTAAGTGTTAAGATTAAAATTTACTAAAGAAAAATTAAGAGAATTATTTTAAAATCTTTGAGAAAGGCATGTAAAAATATGACAAAAAGTGTACCATAGAGATATAATAAATTAACAAATTAAAAAAATTCAGTATCTACATCAGCAATGTGAAAAAATGACTCATAAAACAATAAATGGTAATTCACACCAAAAGAAAGTTATATTTCCTTACCATCATGCATATTGATAAAAAGATGAACATTCTATATAGAACTAACCTGTTTCACCCACAATTTTTAGACTTTTTAAATGGCACTGCTGTCATTCCAATTAGATTGGGCCAAAAATAATGAAGAAATTGTGAGCCTTCTATTTCGTTTATCCTTATTTCAGGAAATCCTATTTACTCAACATTCAGAATCTGAATAGTGTATGTGCACACTAGCCACAGTGTCTGTGTGGTGGGAAAGATAGAGTCAAAACTCTTAGTGCTCATTGGATCCAGTATAACTAGAAAGAGTATCACTTGATATTTCCAGAAAACAACTCCAGATTATCATTTTCAAGCTTTTTTTCCATTAGCTAGAACTTAAAAAACATTTGTGGATTTTAAATCCAAGTTTATACAACTCCAAACATTTGGTTGGACTGGAGTGAACCTAGTAATTATAATAAACACTAACTTTTGAGAACTGTATGTCTAAATGATCATCTCAACTTCATAGTAAATAGAAAATAAAAATTACTCTACGTTATCATTAATTTGGTTCTTGTTTATGAGCTAGATATTTTATCATAGAATCCATGACACTTGGCTTAATTTTCCATGGAAATCTAACTTATGCATCAAATGTCATGTGATACTGTTTAACTTTTGAATTTAAAATCTAAGGGGATTCAGCTCTAGAAAAAAGGATATTTGGGATAAAGAGAATAATTAAATTAGGTGAATCATCTATATGTATACATACTATGCATAATAAGTCAGTTTTTAGCATTTTAGAGAAAGGCATTTAAAATTTTTATCCAACATAAATACTTTAAAAATAATATGAAGCAACACATACCCAGAAAATTAACTCAAATGTAGAAGAGAGTTAAGATCATTTATATTTCTATTTAAATTTTCCTTGCCAGTCTTTAAACTCAAGCCACATGGCTACTGTAGTTTTTGAGAGTTTGATGTTTTTTCAAAACATTCAGTGCAGTGTCTTAATTATGGCAATGAAAACACAAGATCTGAACTTCTCTCTACAGATTCTGTCACCTGAATTACACCAAACAAATCCTCTCATAACCCCTCTCCCTGGGATATGGCTGCCAATAACAACAAGAGCAACCATGTGCAGGCCAGCAACAGCAGGTCTGATTCATGGAGCTTTCTGGTTAGTAAGGCGGGTAGGTATCATGAACACAAAGAAGTCATCATATATATTAACCTGTCATAATTACTGTAGGAATTAGTCTTTACACAGTTGCTGCTAGTTTATCATAGAAACAACCTTATTCCTCCCAATTTCAACCAGTGCTCACTAACTCATACATTATTATCTCTAAGCTCCCAGGCCAACTTTTCCTCCAACAACCATATTTTCAGGATTAAGCAATCCTAGGGCATGATCTCTGTCACAACATATATATCATGTATCACTTAATAAGCTAAAGAGTCACAGCTACCTATCTCCATTTTCCCATGCACAAAATAAAAAAAGTTTTATTCAATTCATTCAGCAAATATTTATTGAACACCTACTCTGTGACAGACACTGTTCTAAGCTTTTGGGAGATGTCCAGGAACTGCAGTGAGGCCAGAGTAGCTGGAGTACTGGGATCCAAACCAGGGCAGCGGTACTCCTGTTACTTTTCCTTGAAATAATACAAACCACCCTTAGGGATCCTTCAAGTACGGCTAAGATACAACCACCATGCACTCTGGGTGCAATGTTAAATATTAGAATTTTTTTTGAAGGTATGTAATTTTATAAAATGTATCAACATGTAAACTGAAAGAATACTAAACCAAGCCATATATGGCCTATAAGTGAAAATTTTAATCATAAAATACAGATAATTGAATAAACAGGAGTGTGTGCAACATGTGGTACTATCTTAAGTTCCAGTGCAAAAAGAAAATATGGGACCCTTGTTCAAGAATTGAAAAGAAAGGACTTCTACAAATAGTATAATATGAAGATTTTACCTTTAAAAATATTTACTTAAGAAATATAATAGAAGGAATGAATAGTGATACATAAGTTTTAAAATTGTAAAAAATATTTTGATGTCATAATTTATATAAAATAATGAATAAAATACTATATTATTATAATATCTTGATTGAGCATAGACTTTTTTGGTTTGCCTTTCTGCAAGTTTATTATGTCTTCAAATTTTATACTTTTAGCAACTTTATTTTCAAATTGATATAATGAAAGCAAAATGGAGTTGCTCTTGACAAATTCAAGATTGCAAATAATTTTTGATAATATTTAACTTTGAGAAGAATACTGCTGATGAAACTGTTATGGTCTGTTAAGATCATTTCATAGTCTGTGACAAAATTGGGATATATCTCTGATAAAATATTTTGAAGTATAAATTACAGTACATGTAAAGTTGATCAGTCTCACATAATACTTTTTCTAAAAAGATTTAATTCTTCTTACAAATGAGTGTCCTGTCTGAATTTAACTTTAAAGCTTATGCAGTGGTGATTATACAGTGGTAATTTAATATTTCCTATAACATTTTCTGTAACTTGTGGAAGTCATACAAGAAATCAAAAGTGCCTTCATGATATAATGCAAAACACTATATCTTCAATTAAAAGAAAAAATTAAATTTCAAATTGTCTTGTTAACTGGTTTAAGCAAATTTTCATATAGTGTTTTTTTCTGTTGAATTGAGTGATGTTTAATTTCTATTTCTAAGCACTGTGGGTATTTGCTTTTCAATGGCCCAGAAATTTTCAGAGACTGAACTCCTTGAAAAATGCTAATAACTTCCTGATCTACTTTATTGCATTGTCCATGTGTATACTGTAATTTTGTAACTTACTGACAAAGTTTACTGGCTGGACACCTGCAATACCTGTTCTAGTTCTCGGGTCAGAGTGTTAATAGTTGAAGACACTGTGTGCAGGGTCCAGGGCTGGTCAGCAAACCAGCCTCCCACCCAGGTTCCTGTGCTGTCCTACCAGAGGCCCTCTTCTCTTCTGGGGCTGTGCCTACTGTTGTTCCTGTTGCTTGAGGCCTCCCACCTTAGCACCACTGTACACATATAGACACACTGCCTTGCACACTAGATTCAATCAGCAACAAACATTTATACTGCTCATGGGTCTGTGGCTTAGTCGGGTTCACCTGGACAATTCTCTACATGGTATAAGTGGTGACTGCAGTCATCTGAAGGTTCGACTGGTTTGGAATGTCCAGGATGATGGCAGTTGGTCTTTGCTGTAGGCTGGGATCTCTTGTGGAGCTATATTTCAAGCATGTTGGTTCTTTTCCATGTGGCCTTTCCAAGTGAGTCACTTAGGTTTCCTTAAAAGTACTGTAGTTTCAGGATAATCATATCTCTTCTTTGTGGTGGGTAGATAGATCTTGGAGTACAAAATTGGAAGCTGTCAGGCCTTTTAAAAACTTAAATTAGGACAGGAAGTAGCACAAACTTCTTCTGCAGCATTCTATTGTTTAAACAAGTCACAAGGCCAGCTTAAATTCAAGAGTAGGGGACTAAGTGAGAGGAATACCAAAAGGAGTTGTTCATTAGTGGCCATCAATGTAAGAGATTATCACAGCCTTCCATTCTTTCTCTTTCCAAACGAGAATTGTCGCTGTGGTTATCCTATCTTTGTTCTTTCATTGACCGTTAGGCAGAATGTGATTTTTTGGTTCACAGTTCTCTAAATTAAGAGAAGGCACATCTGAAACTTATATAGAAAGTATCATGAGATCCTGGACTTTGATCCTTAGGCCAAAATGATTGAAATTTTGGTTGCTCCTTTTTTTGGAAGGGGGGTGTAGGGAGGATATTTTGCATGCTAAGTTAAAGGAGGTAAATATTTGGGATCCAGCCATAGATCTCAGGCACAGGGCTGGAATCTATCCAGTCCTGACTACATGGGGCTACAGTACAAAATGTTACATTGTTCAGATTTAGTGATGGATCACTCTAGCCCTGAAAAACCACCAACCTTCTGCTTTGGCCAGCTGGACCTTCCTGCAAAACGTTACCTTGCCATCTTTTACCTATGCTGATATTTCCTCCCACTGTTAATTTTGCTATCATTGTATTTCCCTCTATTCATCCTTCTCAATTAAGTTAATCTCTCCCTTGTATAAAACCATTTGCTTCCCAAGTTTTCCTTTCATGTATATTTCCTTCTCTTTAGTTCTTGTACCTCTTCTTCCTAAAACCCTATATTTACCTCTCTTTGACACATACTAGACTCCTTCCTAACGTCTGTATCTCCTCCTCATTACTAGTCAACACTGTCAAATCTTCTCACATTTTTGTCTCCTTCTCTTAAGGAGATTATCCCATCTCTCCATCGTGTCCAGGGCACACCCTGGGGGACCAAGCTGAGGGCTCTGGCTTATAGACTGGCCAAATAGCAGGCAAGTCACAATATCTGCCAGCCTATTTTTCTCCAATTACAAACTTAGGCCTCCTCATAGATCTCTCCTGATATGTCCAAATTCCTATTCTGTATGTTGGCTATGTCTAATCCTGTATATAGACTCCAGAAAGGATACCACTGTTGTAAATATAATTTCCATGATGGTTTGTTGGAGGAAGCAGGTTAGTGCAATGGGAAAGCCAATGTTGAGCACAGAAAAGAGGAAACAGGGTCAAGGAGATGAGAAAAATGTAGATTAGAGACCTATTATTGCTTTTGACTATGGGAGTGTCCTGATGCTTCACAAAAATACCAGGAACCAGAGCAGAAGGGGGTAAAAGGAATAAAGCTTCACAGAGCATCTCTTTTTGTCTCTGGTCTTCTTTGTGTGAAGTTCACAGGTGGCAGACAGGTGGAAAGCTGCAGGAATCCTTGACTATTGTTCTCTGCCTATCCTATGGCCCAGCTCTGTGTTCTCTGCTGTTCTGAGGCCCTATCTCCATTCCTATATGAGTCCCACTTGTGCACAATGCAGCATTGAGGCTACTCCCTGTGTGTGCAAGAGCAGCATCAGACTTTGCATCCTGGCAGGCAGAGGAAGTCTTTCCCAGCTGCCCTGGCTCTTCATCAGTCCAACCTTGGAGGTGTCTGCAGGAGCCAGCTCCAAGAGCTCCATCCTCCCTGTGGGTGTCCAAGCTCGGTGCTTCATGTCTAGTCAAGGAAGAGCCACACATCAGCCCACCCATTCCAATATCCCTGAAGCTCCACCATTGCTTCAGGCCAAGAAGAGGGTGGCCCACACACACTGAGATCAACACAGACCCCTAAGCAGATCACAAAGGTGGTGGCTGAAGCACACTGCTAGCACAGACAGAAAGATGCCTTGACCACTGCATGCCAACAGTTGAAGCTCCTGCAAAGCAGAAGCAGGCATTACAGAGTAAAGTTTTGAGCTTCTGAACACCATAGAACACCTTCTTCATAAAGCTATTACTCTATATACCAGTAATCATAGCAGAGCCATCTAATACAAAGGAAGAAACACAGAAACCATGACAAAATGAGGAGGCAGAGGAGTATGTTCCAAAAAAAACCTGCAGGACAGGACATCAGAAAGAGGGATAAATGAAATGGAAATCACCAATCTTCTTGATAAAGATTTCAAAATAAAAGCCATAAACATGCTCACAGATTTACAGAAAAATATTCAAGATTTCATGGAGGACTTCAACAGAGATAGAAGACCTGAGAAAGAGCCACACAAAGCTGAAGAATACAGTATCTGCAATGAAACATACAATGGAGAGTAGATTATTGCAGGTAGAGGAAACTATGAATGAGATGGAAATTAGACAATAGGAACACAATGAAGCTGAGGAACAGAGAAAAAAGGATCTCTAGGAATGAAGGATTGATAGGAGAGTTTTGTGACCAATACAAATGAAACAATGTTTGAATAATAGGGCTAAAAGAAGAAGAGAGAGACAAAGTAATATAAAGACTCTGTGAGGAAATAATTATTGAAAACTTCCCCAATCTGGGAAAGGAAATAGACTTAGGTCATGGGAGAGAGATTCTCAAGCACAGAGAGCCCCTAACAAAAGGAACTCCAAGAAAACAACAAGACATATAATAATTAAAATGGCAAAGATCAAGGATAAGGAGAAGCCAGAAAGAGAAAAAAGATTACTTATAAGGGAAACCCCATCAGGCTATCAGCAGAATTCTCAGCAGAAACTTTACCAGCAAGAAGGGAGTGGCATGATATATTAATGCACTGAAACAGAAGGACCATTCTTTAACGAAGAATCCTCTGCCTGGCAAGATTATCAATCATATTTGAAGCAGGTATTGCACAATTTCCAGAAAAACAAAAGTTGAAGGAATGCATCACCACTAAGCCAGGATTACAGGATATGTTAAAGAGACTGTTATAGATGGAAATATCCTTAAGGCTAAATAGCTCTCACCAGTGAAAATAAACCCACAGTAAATGTAGTAGACCAATTAGTTACCAAGAAAATATGAAACTAAAGCAAAACAAAAGAAGGAAAACCAACTATACACAAAATCTGTCACAGGTTACACAAAAAGTACAGATTATGACATCTAATAAAAAAGTGTGGAGGAAGAAGAAAAGAAGAAGAAGGAAAAGGAGGAGAAGGAGAAGGAAGGGGAGGGGGGGGGGGGGGGGGGGAGGAGGAGGAGGAGGAGGAGGAGAAGAAGAAGAAGAAGAAGAAAGAAGAAGAAGAAGAAAAGTACCTTTACATTGTGTTTGAAAGACTAATCAGCATTTTACAATAGACTGTTACATAGTAAGGAAGTTATCCTTGAGCATTTTGTGACCACAAAACTAAGGCCTACAAGAGATACACACAAAAAATATATTATTAAAAAAAGAGAAATACAATCATAACATTAAAGAAAACCATCAACAACAACAGAAGAGTTTAAGAGAGGAAAGAACACAGAGGAGCTATGAAAAAGTTAGAAAACAATAAATCAATAATCACCTTAGATGTAAATGGAATGAATGGACCAATCAAAAGACAAAATGGATAAAAAACAAGACTCATCACATATGCACCCCTATGTTTATCACAGCACTATTTACAATAGCTAAGGAATGGAAGCAACTTAAGTGTCCATCAGTAGATTAATGGATAAAGAAGATGTGGTACATATACACAATGGACTACTACTCAGCCATAAGAAGAAAACAAATCCTACCATTTGCAACAACATGGATGGAGCTAGAGGGTATTATGCTCAGTGAAATAAGCCAGGTGGAGAGAGACAAGTATCAAATGATTTCACTCATCTGTGGAGTATAAGAACAAAGAAAAAACTGAAGGAACAAAACAGCAGCAGACTCACAGACTCCAAGAATGGACTAACAATTACCAAAGGGAAAGGAACTGGGGAGGATGGGTGGAAAGGTAGGGATAAGGGGGGGAAGAAGAAAGGGGGTATTAAGATTAGCATGCATGGGGGGGAGGGAGAAAGGGGAGGGAGGGCTGTACAACACAGAGAGGACAAGTAGTGATTCTACAACATTTTGCTATGCTGATGGACAGTGACTGTAATGTGGTTTTTAGGGGGGACTTGGTGCAGGGGAGAGCATAGTAAACATAGTATTCTTCATGTAAGTGTAGATTAAAGATTAAAAAAAAAAGAAAGAAAGAAAGGGGGATTACTCCTTGATAGGATAAAACTATTGGTAAATCAAAGATTAACGCATGCTTTAAATATCCTTAATTTTGATCACTTAAAGGGGGTCAGATAATCGGCTATGGACGTACTCTTTTCTGATAATATTCCTTTCTCTTAATAAAAATAAAAAAATAAAAATAAAAAAAAAGCAGTTCCTGTGTGCTGACCTCCAATGAGTTCTACACAGTGGTATAGAGGGCATGTCAAAGTGTGGGCAAAGGGTCTGTTTTTATGCAGAAGATCGAGGCCTAGCTTGGATACCCAGAAAATGAACTAAGATACGATACGAGGAGGAGCTTCTGGCATCTGCACTCGCTGGAGGACTTGTGCCAGGGGATGATAATCAAAAAGCCTCCACAGGGATCCAGGCGATGCTGCGGTTGTGGTTGCGTCCATTCCACCGTTTCCTGGACTTGCCACTGGAATGAGGAGGGAGATGTCTAGGCTGGCATGTGCATACAGTGAGACAACGAATTTGAGTGGATCTGTACTGTTGGAACTCAACCAGGAGTTGGGAGGGGTGCAAGTTGTAGCGTTCCAAAATCTTATGACTATAGACTATCTACGGTTAAAAGAACATACGGGATGTGAACAGATCCCAGAAATGGGTTGCTTTAATTTGTCTGATTTCTCTCAGACTGTTCAAGTACAGTTGGACAATATCCATCATATCATAGACAAATTTTCACAAATGTCTAGGGTGCCTAACTGGTTTTCTTGGCTTCACTGGAGATGGCTGGTAATTATAGATTTGCTTAGTTTATGTCACCGTATTCCTATTATGTTAATATGAGTGCGCAAGTTAGTTAGTAGTTTAAAACCTGCTTAAGGTACGCTACAAGAAAATATGTCAAAGAAATAATCAATCCTCCCATGTTTTCTTCCATATGCTACCTCTATAGCTTTTCTTCTTCCTTCCTAATTACAACCCTTAAATAGAATTCATGCCTCATATTGAATTTACCGAGCATCATAATTCCTCCAGGTGGTGAAGATACCTCGAGACAAGTGCTGGGCATAGAAGCCACAGGGCATAAATCTGCAAAGAAGTAAAAAGCTAAGCTTTTCAAACAATATGGCTTTTCTCTCACTTACCAACTTTACATTTCCCTGTATGGCCCCGGAAGATGACTGGTTAGCCAGAGACGGGTAAGATTCCTCAAGGGAGTAACAACCTAAGACAGGCACAGTTGCAGGGGGGCCATCAGGTGAGAAATTGGGGAACAACAGTGGTGAAGCTTAGAACCTCTCCTCCCCCTGTTTTGAGAGAAAGCTTCTGCATCTGTGGATGTTTTATTGCCCTTGTCTAGCTTGGATTAGGACATAGTCTACAGGCACACACATGATCATCTACAATTGCTCTCTTTCAACACTAAACTATGTTTTCTACCTTTATCTTGCATCTACCTACCACTTCAGCATTTTATTAAAAATAAAAATAAAAATAATAATAATAATAAAGGGAGAAATGTAGGATCCACATATAAACCAAGTATAAAAATCAAACGAAGATTCATATTTGACCTGATTGTTTATAGTTCATAATGCATGATCAAAACTGAAAGTTTCTGTGATGAATGCCCTTGTACTGTTCACCATGTAAGAACTTATTCACTATGTAAGAATTCGTTCACCATGTAAGAACTTGTTCGTTATGCTTCAGAAGATGGAGACTGACAAGAATTAGGCTTGAGATGGATTAATGATTGTGCACTGAGCATTGACCCCCCTATACAGAATTTTATTGTTGTTAATGACCATTTGATCAATAAATATGAGAGATGCCCTCTCAAAAAAAAAAAAAAAAAAGAACCTGTCTGACAGGTTTCTCTACTGCGAAATTGCTCTTTTTCCTTTGTTATTAATAAATATTTTGTGGGGAGATAAAAAATAAATAAATAAATAAAAACTATTCAGTAAAAAAAAAAAAGAAGATGTGGTACATATACACAATGGAATATTATTCAGCCATAAGAAGAAAACAAATCCTACAATTTACAACAACATGGACAGAGCTAGAGGGTATTATGCTCAGTGAAATAAGCCAGGTGGAGAAAGACAAGTACCAAATGATTTCACTCATCTGTGGAGCATAAGAACAAAGAAAAAACTGAAGAACAAAACAGCAGCAGACTCACAGAACCCAAGAATGGACTAACAATTACCAAAGGGAAAGGGACAGGGGAGGATGGGTGGGAAGGGAGGGATAAGGGGGAAAAGGGGGCATTACAATTAGCACTCATAATGTAGTGGGAGGGGGACATAGGAAAGGTAGTATATACAGAGAAGACAAGTAATGATTCTATAGCATCTCACTATGCTGATGGATGACTGTAATGGGGTATGTGGAGGGGACTTGATAATAGGGGAAGTCTAGTAATCATAATGTTGTTCAAGTAATTGTATATTAATGATACCAAAAACAAAAAAACAAAAAAACAAGACTCATCTATATGCTGCCTACAAGAGACTCATTTCAGATCCAAAGACATACACAGACTAAAAGTGAAGGGATGGAAAAAGATATTTCATTCAAACAATAGGGAGAAAAAAGCAGGAGTAGCAGTACTTGTATCAGACAAGATAAATTTCAAAACAAAGAAAGGAACAAGAGACAAAGGACATTACATAATGATAAAGGGTCAGTCTAACAACAGGATATAACCATTATAGATATCTATGCACTCAACATAGGAGCACCTAAATATGTAACACAAATACTAGCAGAACTAAAAGGGAAAATAGATTGTAGCACATTCATTTTAGGAGACTTTAACACACCATTCACATCAGTAGATAGATCAACCAGACATAAAATAAATATGGAAACAGGCACTGAACAATACTACATTAGATAAGATGGGCTTAACAGATATCTACAGAACATTCTACCCAAAAGCAACAGGATACACTTTTTTCTCAAGTGTATATGGAACATTCTCCAGAATATATCACATACTAGGCCACAGGAAGAGCCTCAATAAATTCAAAACATTGAAATTGTATCAAGTGCCTTCTCAGACCACACAGCTATGAAACTAGAAATAAATTACAAAAAGAAAAGAAAAAAGCCCAAAAACACATGGAGGAATCATGCTTCTAAGTAATCAATGAATCAATGAACAAAGTAAAACAGAAAGCAAGCAATACATGGAGACAAATGAAAACAAAATCAACAGCTCAAAATATGTGGGATGTGGCAAAGGCAGTTCTAAGAGGAAAGTACAAAGCAGTACAGGCTTATCTCAAAAAACAAGAACAATCCCAAATAAATAGTCTAAAATAACAAAGAAACTAGAAAAAAAAAACAAATGAATCCCAAAGTTAGTAGAAAGAGGTACATAATAAAGATCAGAGCAGGAATAAATAAAATAGAAAAGAATAAAACAATGGAAAAAAATCAATGCAACCAGGAGCTAGTTCTTTGAGAAAGTAAACAAAATAGATAAACCTTTAACCAGACTTATCAAGAAAAAAAGAGACTATACACACATAAACACACCAGAAACAAAGAAGGAATAATCACAACAGAGAACATAGAAATGCAAAGAATTATAAGAGAATACTATGAAAAACTACATACCAATAAATTGGGCAACCTAGAAGAAATGGACAACTTTCTAGAAAAATACTATCTACCAAGACTGACCCAGGAAGAAACAGAAAATCTGAACAGACCAATTACCAGCAATGAAATCAAATTGGTAACCAAAAACCCCCAAAAACAAAGTCTCAGGTACAGATGGTTTCACAGCTAAATTCTAATAAACATTTGAAGAAGAGCTAATGCCCATCCTTCTTAAAGTATTCCAAAAGGTAGGAGAGAATACTTCCAAACTCACTCTATGAGGCCAGCATCATTCTAATACCAAGACCAGAGAAAGACAACACAAAAAAATTATAGACCAATATCCCTGATGAACATAGATTCCAAAATCCTCAACAAAATATTAGCAAACTGAGTTTAAAAACACATCAAAAAGATCATCCATTATGATTAAGTGGGATTTATTCCAGGGATGCAAGGATGGTACAATATTTATAAATCAATAAATATCACACACTATGTTAACAAAAAGAATTAAAACCATACAATCATCTCAACAGATGCTGAAAAAGCATTTGACAAAATTCAACATCTATTCATGATAAAAACTCTCAACAAAATGGGTACAGTAGGTATGTACCTCAACATAATAAAGGCTATATACAACAAACTAACAGCCAACACCATACTTAATAGTGGAAAGCTGAGATCAGGAACAAGATAAGGGTGCCCACTCTCACCACTCTTATTCAATACACTACTGAAGGTCCTAGCTATGGCAATCAGATGACACAAAGAGATAAAAGGCATCCAAAATGGCAAGGAAGAAGTTAAACTCCCACTATTTGCAGATAACATGATATTATACATAGAAAACCCTGAAGACTCCACCAAAAAACTATTATAACTAGTAACTGAATTCAGCAATATTACAGGATAAAAAATTAATACACAGAAATCTATTGTATTGCTATAACAGAAAACTAGCAGAAAAAGAAATCAAGAAAAATAATCCCATTTACAATTGCATCAAAAAGAATAAAATACCTAGAAATTAACCAAACCAAGGAGTTGAAAGACCTTTACTCTTTAAACTATAAGATACTCATGAGAGATATTAAAGACACCAATAAATGGAAATCTATCCCATGCTCATGGATAGGAAGAATTAATAGTCCCAAAGCAATTTACAGATTCAATGCAATCCCTATCAAAATACCAACATTATTCTTCAGCGATCTAGAACAAATAATTCTAAAATTCATATCGAGCCACAAAAGACCCCAAATAGTCAAAGCAATATTGAGAAAGAAGAACAAAGCTGGGGGGATTATGCTCCCTGACTTCAAGCTCTATTAACATAGCCACAGTAATCAAAACAATTTGGTACTGGCACAAGAACAGACCCAGAGATCAATGGAGCAGAAAAGAGCCCAGATATAAACCATATATATACATATATGGTCAATTAATATATGATAAAGGAGTTATGAATATACAATGGGGAAAAGACAGCCTCTTCAACAACTGATGTTGCAAAACTGGACAGCTACATGTAATAGAATGAAACTGGATTACTGTCTAACTCCATATACAGAAGTAAACTCAAAATGGATCAAAGATCTGAATGTAAGTCATGGAACCATAAAACTCTTAGAAGAAAACAAAGGCAAAAATCTCTTGAATATAAGCATGAGCAATTTTTTCCTGGACACACCTCCTTGGGCAAGAGAAATCAAATAAAAAATGAACAAGTGGGACTACATCAAACTAAAGAGCTTCTATACAGCAAAGGACACCATCAGTAGAACAAAAAGTCATCATACAGTATGGGAGAACATATTCATAAATGACTCATCTGATAAGAGGTTAACATCCAAAATATATAAAGAACAAATACACCTCAACACCCAAATAACCTGATTAAAAAATGGGCAGAGGACCTGAACAGATGCTTCTCCAAAGAAGAAATACAAATGGCCAACAGGCAAATGTAAAGATGCTCCACATTACTAATCATCAGGGAAATTCAAATCAAAACCACTATGGGAAATCACCATACACCAGTTAGAATGGCCACTATCCAAAACACAAGAAATAACAAATGTTGGTAAGGATGAGGAGAAACAGGAACCCTCCTACACTGTTGGTGGGAATGTAAATTTGTGCAAACCCTGTGGAAAGCTGTTGCAGCTGGAGACTGAAAATGAGAAACCGAGTAGGAATGAGGTTTAATGTGGAGGGCTTAGACTTCCTTGGAGACTAAGCAACGAGTCAGTGTGCCCCTGCGTCTTTATTAGGTTACAGCAAGCAGTAAAACAATCATTGGCTAATAATTATTGAATGTACTTTCTCAGTGAATCAACCAACCACGAACTAGATATGTTTTTTTTATGTTCCTACTGTGTTAAATCAAGTCATCCGGTTAGTGAGTTTCACAGCATGTTCCTTGTCGGTGTTTGCCGCAGGATCACAGGAACCGTTTGCAGCTCCTGTTGCACACTGGTCATAACTCACACCAGATTTCAGGAATTAACACTTTGTTCTTTCTATTAATCAAACTTGAGCAGTGAATATATTGTTCTTTTCTTTTAGATTACTTTGGTTATAAATCAAACTTAAGCAGAAACTAAACAACAGCAAAGTTAATTGCTGGGGTGTCTACAGAAAGCAGTATGGAGGTTCCTCAAAAAACTAAAAATAATTTCTCAATCACAATAAAAGTTGATCACGGGAACTGTTGAACCACAGTGAAGCACATTTGAAACCAACACAAGATTGTATACTAACAACACTTTGATTTTTAAAAAAAGCTAAAAGTAGAAATACCATTTGTTTGAGTAATCCACTCCTAGGAATTTACCTGAAAAGAAAATCCCTGATTTGAAAAGATATATGCACCCCTATGTTTATTGCCACACTATGTACAATAGCCAAGATATGGAAACTATCTAAGTGTCCATCAACAGATGAGTGGATAAAAGAAGATGCAGTACATATACACAATGGAATATTATTCAGTTATAAAAAGAAAAGAAATTCTGCTATTTGCAACAACATGGGTGGACCTAGAGGGTATTATGCTCAGTGAAATAAGCAAGATAGAGAAAGACAAATAGCATATGATTTCACTTATTTGCAGAATATAAAAACAAAGCAAAACAGAAGGAACAAAATAGCAGTAGAGTCACAGACACTGAGAAGAAACTGGTAGTTACCAAGGGGGATAAGAGGGCACAATAATTTTCAGTTACACTATAAACTGGTCATGGGGTGGTTGTACAGCATGGAGAATATAGTTACTGATTTTGTAACATCTTTCTACACTGATAGAAATAGCACTAAGGAGGTGAGGATTTGATGATGTGGGTAACTGTTGAACCGCTGTGTTCAACATGAGATTGTATATCAACAATCCTTTCTTAAAAAAAAAAAGGTATTACTCCACAGTGAGACATTAGTAACTCAAATAAGCAGTAAATACAAAGAAGAAACAGAAAACATAGTAGAGACATTGCTATACCTGAAGAAGAATCAGTTATAACTAAGTGGAATTTGATTAGATTCATTAGAAAACTGTATGCAAAAGGAAACCATACACTGCCGGTAAATATTAATATTTAACCAATTCACGTGAAATATAGGTTTTAAACAGAATATTTAGTTTAAGATACACCAGGATTACAGTAGTTTATGGTGACATGGTTATTATAAAGCTATGTTTATAAAATGTATTAAGAATGTGTATTTGGGAAATAGTCTTTTCTTGAAGACAGCCTTCTAATAGATGCAGTAAATGGCATATATATTTTGATTTCTGATTTTGGTTTAATATGGTTCTTTATTTTTAAATGTATGAAATTTCATAGCTAGGTAGTTGTAAAAATATTTTGCTTAATACATAATTTTTTAAATAATGTTTTATAACTTAATTGTACCTTTTATCTTGCTATAAATTGTATGAAAATGAAGATTATTAATCAGGAAAATCAAATGCATCCTCTTGGAAAACAAATCAATCTTACTTCAAAGGACTTTAAGAAAATATATATTGTGTCAGTATCATTCAATTGAACAGACTTGTCAACCACCATCCAAATTATTTGACATGAAATGATTATATTTATTATGATTATATAACTGATTATATTTATTAATGATTATGATTATATTTATTATGGATTGTAATTCAAAAATACAATACCACTTATTGAAAAAATTAAATCATTACTTAATATCATTATTGAAGTTCCTACTTAAATTTTCACCTTTGTCTCTTGACATTTTCAATAGATACATGTTAATCAGGATGAAAATACGGTTCACAGATGAAATTTGTTTATTTCTTAATTTTATAGCAGAAAATGTGATTTGTCTTTGTAAAGGTTCCACGCACACATGAGAAAAAAAGGGTATTTTGCTGTTGTTTGGTAGACTATTCTATTTCTGTCAAATAGGTCAAGGAAGTTGAGTGCTTTATTTAATTCTACTGTATTCTCACAGTTTTTTTTCTATGTGCTTTATCAGTTACTAGATTAGTGTTGAAATCTATGTAATTGTGGATTTGCTTATTTCTCCTTTCAGGTCTATCAGTTTTTCATTATGTATTTGGAAACCGATATTTGGTGCATAAAAATTTAGTATTGTTTCATTTTCTTGATAAATTGACCCCTTTATCATTATGAAATGATCCTTTTTATCCTTGGTATATTTTATGCTCTGAAATCTAATTTGTCTGATATTAACATACCTAACCCTTCTTTAGATCACTGGTATGTTCATATGGTATATTTTTTTCATTCTTTACTTTAAATCAGTTTGTTGTTTTATTTTTTTATTTTTTTATCATTAATCTACAATAACATGAAGAACATTATGTTTACTAGGGTCCCCCCTTCACTTGACTTCACCAAGTCCCCTTCCCACAAATTCCATTATAGTCACTGTCCATCAGCATAGTAAGATGTTGAAGAATCACTATTTGTCTTCTCTGTGTTGCACAGCCCTCCCCATGCCCCCTCCCACATTATACTGATCGTAATATATGCTACTTGTAATATCCCCTTTCTTTTTCCCTGCCCTTATCCCTCCCTTCCCTCCCATCCACCTCATTCCCTTTCCCTTTGGTAACTGTTAGTCCATTCTTGGCTTCTGTGATTCTGCTGCTGTTTTGTTCCTTCAGTTTTTCTTTGTTCTTATACTCCACATATGAGTGAAATCATTTGGTATTTCTCTTCCTCCGCCTGACTTATTTCACTAAGCGTAATACCCTCTAGCTCCATCCATGTTGTTGCAAATGGTAGGATTTGTTTTCTTCTTATGGCTGAGTAATATTCCATTGTGTATATGTACCACTTCTGCTTTATCCATTCATCTACTGATGGACACTTAGGTTGCTTCCATTTCTTGGCTATAGTAAATAGTGCTGCAATAAACATAGGGGTGCATCTGTCCTTTTCAAAAATTTAAATTCCTAAGAATGGAATTCCTGGGTAAAATGGTATTTCTATTTTGAGCTTTTTGAGGAACCTCCCTACTGCTTTCCACAATGGTTGAATTAACTGACATTCCCACCAGCAGTGTAGGAGGGTTCCCCTTTCTCCACAACCTTGCCAACATTTGTTGTTGTTTGTCTTTTGAATGGTAGCCATCCTTACTGCTGTGAGGTGATATCTCATTGTGGTTTTAATTTGCATTTCTCTGATAAATAGCAATGTGGAGCATCCTTTCATGTGTCTGTTCGCCATCTGAATTTCTTCTTTGGAGAACTGTCTGTTTAGCTCTTCTGCCCATATTTTAATTGGATTATTTGCTTTTTGTTTGTTGAGGTGCATGAACTCTTTATATATTTTGGATGTCAACCCTTTATTGGATCTGTCATTTATGAATATATTCTCCTATATTGTAGGGTACCTTTTTGTTCTGTTGATGGTGTCCTTTGCTGTACAGAAGTTTTTCAGCTTGATACAGTCTCACTTGTTCATTTTTGCCTTTGTTTCCCTTGCCCAGGGAAATACATTCATGAAGGAGTCACTCATGTTTATGTCCAAGAGATTTTTGCCTATGTTTTTTTCTAAGAGTTTTATGGTTTCGTGACTTACATTCAGGTCTTTGATCCATTTCGAATTTACTTTTGTGTATGGGGTTAGACAATGATCCAGTTTTATTCTCTTACATGTAGCTGTCTAGTTTTGCCAACACCAACTGTTGAAGAGGCTGTCATTTCCCCATTGTAAGTCCATGGCTCCTTTATCATATATTAATTGACCATATATGTTTGGGTTAATGTCTGGAGTCTCTATTGTGTTCCACCAGTCTGCGGTTCTGTTCTTGTGCCAGTACCAAATTGTCTTGATTGCTGTGGCTTTGTAGTAGAGCTTGAAGTTGGGGAGCAAGATCCCCCCCACTTTATTCTTCCTTCTCAGGATTGCTTTGGCTATTCAGTGTCTTTGGTGTTTCATATGAATTTTGAACTATTTGTTCCAGTTCATTGAAGAATCATAGTATTCTCTAATAATTCTTTGTATTTCTGTGGGGTCCGTCGTGATTTTTCCTTAATCATTTCTGATTCTGTTGATGTGTGTTGATTCTCTTTTTCTCTTAATAAGTCTGGCTAGAGGCTTATCTATTTTATTTTCTCAAAGAACCAGTTCTTGGTTTCACTGATTTTTTTCTATTGTTTTATTCTTCTCAATTTTATTTATTTCTTCTCTGATCTTTATTATGTCCCTCTTTCTTCTGACTTTAGGCCTCATTTGTTCTTCTTTTTCCAATTTCAATAATTGTGACATTAGACTATTCATTTGGGATTGTTCTTCCTTATTTCAGTGTGCCTGGATTGCTATATACTTTCCTCTTAAGACTGCTTTTGCTGCATCCCCCAGAAGTTGAGGCTTTGTGTTGTTGTTGTCATTTGTTTCCATATATTGCTTGATCTCTATATTAATTTGGTCATTGATCCATTGATTATTTAGGGGCATGTTGTTAAGCCTCCATGTGTTTGTGGGCCTTTTTGCTTTCTTTGTACAACTTAGTTCTACTTTTATACCTCTGTGGTCTGAGAAGTTGGTTGGTAGGATTTCAATCTTTTGGAATTTACTGAGGCTCTTTTTATGGCCTAGTATGTGGTCTATTCTGGGGAATGTTCCATGTGCACTTGAGAAGAATGTATATCCTGTTGCTTTTGGATGTAGAGTTCTATAGATGTCTATTAGGTCCATCTGTTCTAGTGTGTAGTGTGTTGTTCAGTGCCTCTGTGTCCTTACTTATATTCTGTCTGGTGGGTCTAGCCTTTGGAGTGAGTGGCATGTTGAAGTCTCCTAAAATGAATGCATTGCATTCTATTTCTCCCTTTAGTTCTGTTAGTATTTGTTTCACATATATTGATGCTCCTGTATTGGGTGCATATATTTAGAATGGTTATATCCTCTTGTTGGAGTGAGCCCTTTATCATTATGTAATGTCCTTCTTTATCTCTTGTTACTTTCTTTGTTTTGAAGTCAATTTTGTCTGATACTAGTACTACAACACCTGCTTTTTTCTCCCTGTTGTTTGCATGAAATATCTTTTTTCATCTGTTGACTTTTAGTCTGTGCATGTCTTTGGGTTTGAGGTGAGTCTCTTGTGAGCAGCATATTGATGGGTCTTGCTTTTTTATCCATTCTATTACTCTGTGTCTTTTGATTGGTGCATTCAGTCCATTTACATTTAGGGTGATTATTGAAAGATATGTACTTATTGCCATTGCAGGCTTTAGATTTCTGGTTACCAAAGGTTCAAGGTTAGCTTCTTTAGTATCTTACTGTCTAACTTAACTTGCTTATTGAGCTATTATAAACAGTGTGTGGTGATTCTTTATTTCTCTCCCTTCTTATTCCTCCTCCATTCTTTATGTGTTGGTTGTTTTATTCTGTACTCTTTTGTGTTTCCTTTAACTGCTTTTGTGGGTAGTTGATCTTATTTTTTGCCTTTAGTTAGTGTTGGGGACAGCCTTTGTCTTCTCACATGTTTGCAGGCAGAATGGGAAAGCACCTTCCCCCATGTCTGAATGCAGCACGGGAAAGCACAAGCTTGAGAACAACCAGTACAGTCCTTGGAAGTTACCTGTCCACAAAAACATATCTTGTCCTCGAAGATGAGCCAAGACTCCTCACTCTGAAAATAGGGAGACCTTGAAGATGTGTGGAAACACCGCCCCTGCTTCTGGCTATGCCCTTCCCCCACTTGCCGATGTGGCGGGAATGGAGAACAAAGAACATTCTGTTTATGCATTCCATGAGCAACTAACTGGAACCCTGTTGAGCCTACCCTTGCCCGGCCACCGCTGACGTCAATACTGTGCTTGATTGTCTATTGGATAATGCTATGTCCTGGAATCATGTAACCCCACTGCATTATATAAACCCTGGACCTTCAATAAAGTTTTGCTGGTGACGCGTGGGAGCGTCAGCCCTCCCAGTTCTTCTGTCTTTCTTTATTTTCTTCGCCCCCCTTCTGCACTTCAGCACCTGCTCGACTTGGCGCGGCTGGACCGCGTCAAGTTAGTATTTGGTTGGTCTGCTTTCTTTGCTGTTATTTCATTTTCTCTGGTGACATCTGCTTAGTCTTAGGAGTGCTCCCATCTAGCGCAGTCCTTCTCAAATACCCTGTAGAGGTGGTTTGTGGGAGGCAAATTCCCTCAACTTTTGCTTTTCTGGGAATTGTTTAATCCCTCCTTTATATTTAAATGATAATCATGCTGGATACAGTATTCTTGGTTCAAGGCCCTTCTGTATCATTGCATTAAATATATCAAGCCATTCTCTTCTGGCCTATAAGGTTTCTGTTGAGAAATCTGATGATAGCCTGTTGGGTTTTCCTTTGTAGGTGACCTTTTTCCTCTCTCTAGCTTCCTTTAAAACTCTGTCTTTGTCCTTGATATTTGCCATTTTAATTATTATGTGTCCTGGTGTTGTCCTCCATGGTTCTCTTCTGTTGGTAGTTATGTGTACTTCTGTGATGATCCATTATTTCCTCCCCCAGTTTGGGGAAGTTTACAGCAATTATTTATTCAAATACACTTTCTATTCCTTTTTCTCTCCTTCTTCTGGTACCCCTATAATGTGGACATTGTTCCTTTTGGATTGGTCAAACAGTTCTCTTAATATTGTTTCATTCCTGGAGATCCTTTTCTCTCTCTCTGCATCAGCTTCTCTGTGTTCCTGTTCTCTGATTTCTATTTCATTGGCAGCCTCTTGCACCTCATCCAGTCTGCTCTTAAGTCCTTCCAGAGATTGTTTCATTTCTGTAATCTCCCTCCAGACTTCATCCCTTAGCTCTTGTGTATTTCTCTGAAGATCCATCAGTATGGTTATAACCTTTATTTTGAATTCTTTTTCAGGAAGATTGGTTAGGTCTATCTCCTTCTCAGGGATTGACTGTGTGATTTTGGTCTGGATCAAATTCTTCTGCCTTTTCATGGCAATAGAGGTTTGTGAGGAGCTGGCGTGTGTGTCAGCTGGGAGAACATCCCTTCTTACTGGTTTGTGGCCCTACTCTCCTGGGAGAACAGCAACCCCTAGCAGCTTGTGCTGGGCAGCTGTGTGCAGACAGGGTATCTGAATCTTGCCCAGCCGCTGTGGAAGAAGCTCTGCCCATTTGCTGTGGGCATGGCCACTGCCGCTATGGCAGAGCTGCGCCAGAGGGGGAACTGGCAGGAGGTCCCTTCGCGAGGTGCTGGGTTCTTGCAGGTGTAGATGTAGTCTGGCTGTTGTCCTGTGCCTCTGGTCTCTCTTTTAGAAATAGTTGTATTTGTTGTATTTTCAAAAATATATATGGTTTTGGGAGGAGATTTCCTCTGCTCTATTCATACTACCATCTTGGCTCCTCCCCTCCTTTTTAATTTTTATGAGTTTCTCATGGAAAACATTGTTGGGCATTGCTTTTTTATCCAGTTTGAAAATTTTCACCTTTTAATTGGGTTATTTCGACCATGTGTATTTAATGTCACTAGCGAAACATTTGTGTTTAAGTCTACCAACTTGCTACTTATTTTCTTTTTGGCCAATCTGTTCTTCTCTTTTATTTGGTCTTATTTTGGAATAATTCAGTATTATTAATGATTTTGTTTTATCTCCTAATGTATTCTTAGTCAAAAATTTAAACCATACATATTTAACTTATTTCAAACTATGTTCAAGTAATATTCTACCACTTTTGATACAATTTGAGAATATAATAATAAACTTCTATTTAATACCTCCTTGCCATTTTACTATTCTTATTATGCATATTACTTATACATATGCTAGAAAATACTCACACATTGTTATTATTTCTTCCTTAAATAATCAATTATCTTCTGAAGGGATTTTAAAATGAAGGAAAATATCTTGTATTTTAGCTATATGCTTTTCTTGCCTCATATAGATCCAGATTTCCATCTACTATATTTTCCCCATGACTGTAGGACTTTCTCTAACCTTTCTGGTAGTGCATGTCTGTTAGTGATAAATTCTTTCAGTTTTCATAGGTCTGAAGATATTTTCATTTTACCTTTGTTTTTTAAATATATTTCTGCTGCACCAGGAATTCTAGATGAAAAGTTTCATCTTTTTGTTAAATTTCAGTGAAGAAGTTATTCCACTGTCTTCTAGCTTATGTTGCTTCTATTGGCAAGTTTCCTATCATTCTTATCCTTGCTCATCAGTACCTAATACATTCTTTTTCTCAATAGCTGTTCTGCCTGTATATTCAATGTTCTTTTTCCCTGTTGAATATATCTAAGTTAGACCTTGTTGCTAGTCATGCAAGACTGATGAAACTATACAATAGTAAGACAATCAAAGAAAGCCTTATGTCCAAACTCATCAAGTTGTATACATTTAAATATTTATGGTTTTTGTATGTTAATTGTGCCCCAATAAAGTGGTCTTTTAAAAAACATTACTTTTCATTTCATTTCTCTTTTGCAACTGAGTAAGGTCTCATCAGTTCTCACCCTGAATCAGTACCAAGGGAAGATATTTCAACAAAGATAGGACACAGGGAAGAGAAACAAAAATGTATTGATGGCACCTTTTGTGCCAGACCCTCAACCCTAAGTGTATGTCATCCAATCCTCTCCAAAGTTTGTTGTGAGCCATAAAGACAGGGCAAGTGTCCACAAGTCACTCCTACTAAACCCTCTAGACAGCAAGAAGATCTATCAGCTGCATAAGTACTTAGAGAACCCAGACACCTCCCCTCCAAATAGTGTGAAGGGCCAAGTTTCATCTAAATGCAACAGAGACAAGGCTAGGTAGGACTTTATACAAGTTGATCAACAAGCACATACAGAGTGCTCAGCTGGACCAGCTGGAGATACAGCACTGCTACTCATTTAACCTGTCCTGGCTTCAGTTTTCTCCTGTCCTCTGAGAAATGGAGAATAAAATGATGCATCCTAAACTGTTATGGGCTCAAATTTGTCTGATTTTTTAACTTTTATGACCCTTGGACAAGTCCTTCCTCTCAGAGTTTGACACTGTCCCCAGAGTAGAAGTTCTGAGGCACAAGTGAAAGGATATCAGTTAAAAGAATATGTTCAAAATCATGTACAGAGTGTTTAAGTGGAGGTAAATGGTAATTGTTCAAAACATCCAATTGTATTGATTTGGACTACTGATCCAGCCTTCCATATTTTACACAGCATTGTTGATGATAAAGAATGTGACTCTGGAGCCAGAGTTCTCAGGTTGGATAGTGGTTTGTTATTTACTACCAGTGTAAACTTGGCAAATAAACATAAACCCTGTGCTCCCTACTTTCCTCAAATGTAATACAGAGACAGTAATAGTATTTAAATCATAGGATTATTGTTAGGATTAAGTAAATATACATGAAAGGCATAAAAATATGCCCAGCAAGAGTCATCAGTTCTGTTAGAATGCACAAGAGTGGTTACTCTCTGAGCACAACAGCAGAGGTAATCACAGGTAGTGACTGGAAGGGAGCACTATGGTGGACTCTAGGGCTTGGGGAAAAGTCTACCTTTTGACATGGGTGACACAGTATATTCAGTGTGAAAATTCATTATCCTGTATGCTGAAGATATTTGCAATTTCTGTCTGTTTTACAAAGTTATTTTTAAAAATAGTGCCTTGAAATTAGTGAAAACTGAAAAGTCTTCAGATTTCCAAAGGTTGTACAATCGGTAGGATCCAAGCCTTTATCTCTAAGGAGGAAAGGGAAATAGTTAATATTCTGGGTTACAGATGAGAGTAAAGATAAACTTGAGTAAGGTGTGTACATATATACACACATAGATATGAACTGCTGAAAAATTGTAGGTAGAAAATGGAAGAATCAGGAAGGATCTAGTGGCCATAAAGGTAGTATTTGCTAGGTTAGTCAGTGAGGGATGGGAACTGGCATAGCCTTCATCATTTCTCCCCTCCCCCACACTCCAGAATCCTTTGTGACTATTCCATAGCTCTGTTGGCAGCTCTGGAACCCTAGACTGGAGTGGATATTCTCTTTGCTCAGCTGCCAGAGGTAGCAGTGTCTTTTGGATGATGAAGAACTTAGGTTGTTGTCTTCTGTCTTTCAGTAAGTCACAGGCATTGGTTCCATCCTTTACTTTTTTTCTTTTTTTGGTATCATTAATATACAATTACATGAGCAACATTACAGTTACTAGACTCCCCCCATTATCAAGTCCCCACCACATACCCCTTTACAGTCACGGTCCATCAGCATAGTAAGATGCTATAGAATCACGACTTGTCTTCTCTGTGTTGTACTGCCGTCCCCGTGCCCTCCTCCTACATTATGTGTGCTAATCGTAATGCCCCATTACCCCCCTTATCCCTCCTTTCCCACCCATCCTCCTGAGTCCCTTTCCCTTTGGTGACTGTTAGTCCATTCTTGGGTTCTGTGATTCTGCTGCTGTTTTGTTCCTTCAGTTTTTTCTTTGTTCTTATACTCCAAAGATGAGTGAACTTATTTGATACTTGGCTTTCTCTGCCTGGCTTTTTTCACTGAGCATAATACACTCAAGCTCCATCCATGTTGTTGCAAATGGTAGGATTTGTTTTCTTCTTATGGCTGAATAATATTCCATTGTGTATATGTACCACTTCTGCTTTATCCATTCATCTACTGATGGAAACTTAGGTTGCTTCCATTTCTTGGCTATAGTAAATAGTGCTGCAATAAACATAGGGGTGCATATGTCATTTTCAAACTACGCTCCTGAATTCTTAGGGTAAATTCCTAGGAGTGGAATTCCTGGGTCAAATGGTATTTCTATTTTGAGTTTTTTGAGGAACCTCCATACTGCTTACCAGAATGGTTGAACTAGTTTACATTCCCACCAGCAGTGTAGGAGAGTTCACCTTTCCTCACATTCTTGCCAACATTTGTTGTTTGTCTTTGGATATCGGCCATCCTAACTGGTGTGAGATGATATCTCATTGTGGTTTTAATTTGCATTTCTCTGAAGATTAGTGATGTGGGGCATCTTTTCATGTGCCTGCGGGCCATCTAAATTTCTTCTTTGGAGGGGTGTCTGTTCAGATACTCTGCCCATTTTTTGATTGGATTAATTGCTTTTTGTTTGTTGAGGTGCCTGAGCTCTTTATATATTTTGGAAGTCAACCCTTTATCGGATGTGTCATTTATGAATATATTCTCCCATACTGTAGGATGCCTTTTTGTTCTATTGATGGTGTCCTTTGCTGTACAGAAGCTTTGCAGCTTGATATAGTCCCAATTGCTCATTTTTGCTTTTCTTTCCCTTGCCCAGGGAGATATGTTCAAGAGGAAGTTGCTCATGTTTATGCCCAAGAGATTTTTGTCCATGTTTTTTTCTAAGAGTTTTATGGTTTCATGACTCACATTCAGGTCTTTGATCTATTTTGAGTTTACTTTTGTGTATGGGGATAAACAATGATCCAGTTTTATTTTCTAACATATAGCCGCCCAGTTTTGCCAACACCAGCTGTTGAAGAGGCTGCCATTTCCCCCATTGTATATCGATGCCTCCATTATCATATATTAATTGGCTATATACATTGGGGATAATATCTGGACTCTCTATTCTGTTCCACTGGTCTGTGGGACTGTTCCAGTGCCAGTACCAAATTGTCTTGATTACTATGGCTTTGTAGTAGAACTTGAAGTTGGGAAGCGAGATCCCCATTTTATTCTTCCTTCTCAAGATTGCTTTAGCTATTCAGGGTCTTTTGTGGTTCCATATGAATTTTAGAAATATTTCTCCCAGTTCATTGAAGAATGCTGTTGGCATTTTGATAGGGATTGCATTGAATCTGTAGACTGCTTTAGCAAGATGGCCATTTTGACAATATTAGTTCTTCCTACCAAAGAACATGGGATGAATTTCTATTTGTTAGTGTCCTCTTTAATTTCTCTTAAGAGTGTCTTGTAGTTTTCAGGGTATAGGTCTTTCACTTCCTTGATTAGGTTTATTACTAGGTATTTTACTCTTTTTGATGCAATTGTGAATGGAATTGTTTTCCTGATTTCTCTTTCTGCTAGTTCATCATTAGTGTATAGGAATGCAACAGATTTCAGTGCATTAATTTTGTATCCTGCAACTTTGCTGAATTCAGATATGTCTGTGGTAGTTTTGGAGTGGATTCTTTAGGGTTTTTTATGTACAATATCATGTCATCTGCAAATAGTAACAGGTTGACTTCTTCCTTATCAATTTGGATGCCTTTTATTTATTTGTTTTGTCTGGCTGCTGTGGCTAGGACCTCCAGTACAATGTTGAATAATACTTGGGAGAGTGGGCATCCCTGTCTTCTTTCCAATCTTAGGTGAAAAGCTTTCAGCTTCTTGTTGTTAAGTATGATGTTGGTTGTGGGTTCGTCATATATGGCCTTTATTATGTTGAGGTACTTGCCCTGTATACCCATTTGGTTGACAGTTTTTATCATGAATGGATGTTGAATTTTGTCGAATGCTTTTTCAGCATCTATGGAGATGATCATGTGGATTTTGTCCTTCTTTTTTGTTGATGTGGTGGATGATGTTGATGAATTTTTTAATGTTGTGCCATCCTTGCATTCCTGGGAGGAATCCCACTTGATCATGATGGATGATCCTCTTGATGTATTTTTGCATTTGATTTCCTAATATTTTGTTGAGTATTTTTGCATGTATGTTCATCAGGGATATTGGTCTGTAATTTTCTTTTTTTGTGGTGTCTTTGCCTGCTTTTGGTATTAGAGTGATGCTGGCTTCATAGAATGAGTTTAGAAGTATTCCCTTCTCTTCTATTTTTTGGAAAACTTTAAAGAGAATGCTTATTATGTCTTCTCTAAATGTTTGATAAAATTCAGCGGTGAATCCATCTGGCCAGGGGTTTTGTTCTTGGGTAGTTTTTTGATTACTGATTCGATTTCGTTGCTGGTAATTGGTGTGTTTAGATTTTCTGTTTCTTCCTTAGTGAGTATTGAAAGGTTGTATTTTTTTTTAAGTTGTCCATTTCTTCTAGGTTATCCAGTTTGTCAGCATATAGATTTTCATAGTATTCTCTAATAATTCCTTTTATTTCTGTGGGGTCTGTCATGATTTTGTCTTTTTCACTTCTGATTGTTTGTGTGTGTAGATGCTCTTTTTCTCTTAATAAGTTTGGCTAGAGGTATATCTATTTTGTTTATTTTCTCAAAGAACCAATTCTTGGTTTCACTGATTTTTTTCTATTGTTTTATTCTTCTCAACTTTATATCTTCTCTGATCTTCATTATGTCCTTCCTTCTGCTGACTTTGGGCCTCATTTATTCTTCTTTTTCCAGTTTCAATAATTGTGCCTTTAGACTATTCATTTGGGATTGTTCATCCTTCTTTAAATAGGCCTGGATTGCTACATACTTTCTTCTTAGAACTGCCTTCACCACATCCCACAGAAGTTGGGGCTTTGTGCTGTTGTCATTTGTCTCCATATATTTCTTGATCTCTGTTTTAATTTGTTCATTGATCAATTGATTATTTAGGAGCATGTTGTTAAGCCTCCATGTGTTTGTGAGCCTTTTTGCTTTCTTTGTACAATTTATTTCTAGTTTTATACCTTTGTGATCTGAGAATTTGGTTGGTAGAATTTCAATCTTTTGGAATTTACTGAGGCTCTTTTTGTGGCCTAGTATGTGGTCTATTCTGGAAAATGTTCCCTGTCCGATTGAGAAGAATGTGTATCCTGCTGCTTCTGGGTGTAGAGTTCTGTAGCTGTCTGTTAGGTCCATCTGTTCAGTGACTCTGTGTCCTTACTTATTTTCAGTCTGGTTGATTTGTCCTTTGGAGTGAGTGGTGTGTTGAAGTCTCCTAAAATGAATGCATTGCATTCTATTTCCTCCTTTAATTCTGTTAGCATTTGTTTCACATATGTCAGTGCTCCTATATTAGGTGTATATATAATGTTTATATCCTCTTGTTGGAGTGAGCCCTTTATTATTATGTAATGTCCTTTTTTATCTCTTGTTACCTACTTTGTTTTTTATTTTAATTTTATTTCGGTATCATTAATCTACAAGTACATGAAGGACATTATGTTCACTAGGCTCCCCCCCTGACCAAGTCCCACCCACATCCCCGTTCACAGTCACTGTCCATCAACATAGTAAGATGCTGTAAAATCACTGCTTGTCTTCTCCGTGTTGCACAGCCCTCCCCGTGCCCCCCCCACACTATACATGTTAATCATAATGCCCCCTTTCTTTTTTCTCACCCTTATCCCTCCCTTCCCACCCATCCTCCCCAGTCCCTTTCCCTTTGGTAACTGTGAGTCCATTCTTGGATTCTGTGCTTCTGCTGCTGTTTTGTTCCTTCTGTTTTCCTTTGTTCTTATACTCCACATATGAGTGAAATCATTTGGTACTTGTCTTTCTCTGCCTGGCTTATTTCACTGATCATAATACCCTCTAGCTCCATGCATGTTGTTGCAAATGGTAGGATCTGTTTTTTTCTTAGAGCTGAGTAATATCCCATTGTGTATATGTACCACATCTTCTTTACCCATTCATCTACTGATGGACATTTAGGTTGCTTCCATATCTTGGCTATTGTAAATAGTGCAGCAATAAACATAGGGGTGCATCTGTCTTTTTCAAACTGGAGTGCTGCATTCTTAGGGTAAATTCCTAAGAGTGGAATTCCTGGGTCAAATGGTATTTCTATTTTGAGCATTTTGAGGAACCTCCCTACTGCTTTCCACAATGGTTGAATTAACTGACATTCCCACCAGCAGTGTAGGAGGGTTCCCCTTTCTCCACAACCTCACCAACATTTGTTGTTGTTTGTCTTTTGGATGGTAGCCATCCTTAGTGGTGTGAGATGATATCTCATTGTGGTTTAGATTTGCATTTCTCTGATGACAAGCGATATGGAGCATCTTTTCATGTGTCTGTTGGCCATCTGAATTTCTTCATTAGAGAACTGTCTATTCAGCTCCTCTGCCCATTTTTTAATTGCATTATTTGCTTTTTGCTTGTTGACGTGTGTGAGATCTTTATATATTTTGGATGTCAACCCTTTGTCAAATCTGTCATTTATGATTATGATTCTCCCATACTGTAGGACACCTTTTGGTTCTATTGATGGTGTGCTTTGCTGTACAGAAGCTTTTCAGCTTGATATAGTTCCATTTGTTCATTTTTGCTTTTGTTTCCCTTGCCCGAGGAGATATGTTCAAGAAGAGGTCACTCATGTTTATGTCTAAGAGATTTTTGCCTATGTTTTTTTCTAAGAGTTTTGTGTTTTCATGACTTACATTCAAGTCTTTGATCCATTTTGAATTTACTTTTGTGTATGGGGTTAGACAGTGATGCAGTTTCATTCTCTTACATGTAGCTGTCCAGTTTTGCCATCACCATCTGTTGAAGAGACTGTCATTTCCCCATTGTATGTCCATGGCCCCTTTATCGAATATTAGTTGACCATACATGTTTGGGTTAATGTTTGGAGTCTCTATTCTTTTCCATTGTTCTGTGGCTCTGTTCTTGTCCCAGTACCAAATTGTCTTCATTACTGTGGCTTTGTAGTAGAGCTAGCAGTTGGGGAGTGAGATCCCCCCCTCCCACTTTATTCTTCCTTCTCAGGATTGCTTTAGCTATTTGGGGTCTTTGGTGTTTCCATATGAATTTTTGAAATATTTGTTCCAGTTCATTGAAGAATGCTGTTGGTAATTTGATAGGGATTGCATCAAATCTGCATATTGCTTTGGGCAGGATGGCCATTTTGACCATATTAATTCTTCCTAGCCAAGAGCATGGGATGAGTTTCCATGTCCTCTTTAATTTCTCTTAAGAGTGTCTTATAGTTTTCAGGGTATAGGTCTTTCACTTCCTTGTTTAGCTTTTATTCTTAGGTATTTTATTCTTTTTGATGCAATTGTGAATGGAATTGTTTTCCTGGTTTCTCTTTCTATTAGTTCATTGTTAGTGTATAGGAAAGCCTCATATTTCTGTGTATTAATTTTGTATCCTGCAACTTTGCTGTATTCCGATATCAGTTCTAGTAGTTTTGGAGTGGAGTCTTTAGGGTTTTTTATGTACAATGTCATGTCATCTGCAAATAGTGACAGTTTGACTTCTTCTTTACCAATCTGGATTCTTTGTATTTCTTTGTTTTGTCTAATTGCCGTGGCTAGGACCTCCAGTACTATGTTGAATAACAGTGGGGACAGGGGGCATCCCTGTCTTGTTCCCGATCTCAGAGGAAAAGCTTTCAGCTTCTCGCTGTTCAGTGTGATGTTAGCTGTGGGTTTATCATATGTGGCCTTTATTATGTTGAGGTACTTGCCCTCTATACCCATTTTGTTGAGAGTTTTTATCATGAATGGATGTTGAATTTTGTCGAATGCTTTTTCAGCATCTATGGAGATGATCATGTGGTTTTTGTCCTTTTTTGTTTACATGGTGGATGATGTTGATGGATTTTCGAATGTTGTACCATCCTTGCATCCCTGAGATGAATCCCACTTGGTCATGGTGTATGATCCTCTTGATGTATTTTTGAATTCGGTTTGCTAATATTTTGTTGAGTATTTTTGCATCTACGTTCATCAGGGATATTGGTCTGTAATTTTCTTTTTTGGTGGGGTCTTTGTCTGGTTTTACTATTAGGGTGATGCTGGCTTCATAGAATGTGTTTGGGAGTGTTCCCTCCTCCTCTATTTTTTGGAAAACTTTAAGGAGAATGGGTATTATGTCTTCTCTGTATGTCTGATAACATTCTGAGGTAAATCCATCTGGCCCGGGGGTTTTGTTCTTGGGTAGTTTTTTGATTACTGATTCATTTTCATTGCTGGTAATTGGTCTGTTTAGATTTTCTGTTTCTTTCTGGGTCAGTCTTGGAAGGTTGTATTTTTCTAAGAAGTTGTTCATTTCTCTTAGGTTTTCCAGCTTGTTAGCATATAGGTTTTCATGGTATTCTCTAATAATTCTTTGTATTTCTGTGGGGTCCGTCATGATTTTTCCTTTCTCATTTCTGATTCTGTTGATGTGTGTTGACTATCTTTTTCTCTTAATAAGTCTGGCTAGAGGCTTATCTATTTTGTTTATTTTCTCAAAGAACCAGCTCTTGGTTTCATTGATTTTTTTCTATTGTTTTATTCTTCTCAGTTTTATTTATTTCTTCTCTGATCTTTATTATGTCCCTCCTTCTGCTGACTTTAGACTCATTTGTTCTTCTTTTTCCAATTTCGATAATTGTGACATTAGGCTATTCATTTGGGATTGTTCTTCCTTCTTTAAATATGCCTGGATTGCTATATACTTTCCTCTTAAGACTGCTTTTGCTGCGTCCCACAGAAGTTGGGGCTTTGTGTTGTTGCTGTCATTTGTTTCCACATATTGCTGGATCTCCATTTTAATTTGGTCATTGATCCATTGATTATTTAGGAGCATTTTGTTAAACCTCCATATGTTTGTGAGCCTGTTTGCATTCTTTGTATAATTTATTTCTAGTTTTATACCTTTGTTGTCTGAAAAGTTGGTTGGTAGTATTTTAATCTTTTTGAATTTACTGAGGCTCTTTTTGTGGCCTAGTATGTGGTCTATTCTGGAGAATGTTCCATGTGCACTTGAGAAGAATGTGTATCCTGTTGCTTTTGGATGTAGAGTTCTATAGATGTCTATTAGATCCATCTGTTCTAGTGTGTTATTCAGTGCCTCTGTGTCCTTATTTATATTGTGTCTGGTGGATCTGTCCTTTGGAGTTAGTGGTGTGTTGAAGTCTCCCACAATGAATGCATTGCGTTCTATCTCCTCCTTTAGTTCTGTTAGTATTTGTTTCACATATATTGGTGCTCCTCTATTGGGTGCATATATGTTTATAATGGTTATATCCTCTTCTTTGAGTGAGCCCTTTATCATTATGCAATGTCCTTCTTTATCTCTTGTTACTTTCTTTACTTTGAAGTCTATTTTGTCGGATACTAGTATTGCAACACCTGCTTTTTTCTCTCTGTTGTTTGCATGAAATATCTTTTTCAATCCCTTGACTTTTAATCTGTGCATGTCTTTGGGTTTGAGGTGAGTCTCCTGTAAGCAGCATATAGATGGCTCTTGCTTTTTTATCCATTCTATTACTATGTGTCTTTTGATTGGTGCATTCAGTCCATTTACATTTAGGGTGATTTTTGAAAGATATGTACTTATTGCCATTGCAGGCTTTAGATTCTTTGTTACCAAAGGTTAAGGTTAGCTTGTTTACTACCTTACTGTCTAACTTAACTCACTTATTGAGGTATTATAAACACAGTCTGATGATTATTTCTCTCCCTTCTTATTCCTCCTCCTCAATTCTTAATATGTTGGGTGTTTTGTTCTGTGCTCTTTTTAGGAGTGCTCCCATCTAGAGCAGTCCCTCTAAGATACCCTGTAGGGGTAGTTTGTGGGAGGCAAATTCCCTCAACTTTTGTTGTCTGGGAATTGTTTAATCTGTCCTTCATATTTAAATGATAATCGTGCTGGATGCAATGTTCTTGGTTCAAGGCCCTTCTGTTTCATTGCATTAAATATATCATGCCATTCTCTTCTGGCCTGTAAGGTTTCTGTTGAGAAGTCTGATAGCCTGATGGGTTTTCCTTTGTAGGTGACCTTTTTTCTCTCTCTGGATCCCTTTAATACTCTGTCCTTGTCCTTGATCTTTGCCATTTTAATTACTATGTGTCTTGGTGTTGTCCTCTTTGGGTCCCATCTCTCAGGAGTTCTGTGTGCTTCCATAGTTTGAGTAACTATTTCCTCCCCCAGTTTGGAGATGTTCTCAGCAATTATTTCTTCAAAGACTTTCTATCCCTTTTTATCTCTCTTCTTCCTTTGGTACCCCTATAATGTGGATGTTGTTCCTTTTGGATTGGTCACACAGTTCTCTTAATATTGTTTCATTTCTGGAGATACGTTTATCTCTCTCCACATCAGCTTCTATGCATTCCTGTTCTCTGGTTTCTATTCCATCAATGGCATCTTGCATCTTATCCATTCTGCTTATAAATCTTTCCAAAGTTTGTTTCACTTCTGTAATCTCCCTGTGGACATCTGTAATCTCTCTCCGGACTTCATCCCTTAGTTCTTGCATAATTCTCTGCAGCTCTGTCAGCATGTTTATGATTTTTATTTTGAATTGTTTTTCTGGGAGACTGGTTAGGTCTGTCTCTGCAGATCCTCTCTCAGGTGTTTTCTGAACTATCTTGGACTGGACTAAATTTTTTTGCCTTTTCATGGTGATATCAGTGGCTGTAGGCAGGTTGTGGGTGTGTCAGCTGGGAAAAGAAAGTCCTTTCCTGCTTGCTGGATACCTTGCTCCTTCTCCGCTCCCTGTGTTGGTTATTTGCACTCCTGAAGCAGCCACCGGGTTAGTCCCCTAAGCTGCTGTGGGCAGGGTCTCCATCAGAGCAGCATGGAGCCCTGTGGGAGTTGCAGTCACACCAGGTGCGCTCCTCCGTGATAGCAGCGCCCCTCCCAGGCAGCTATGTGCCAGCAGCAGCCTTTGGGTCTGGCCCAAGCGGCTGTGCATTGGGCTGGGATTCCGGTTGGCTGCTGGGAGCATGCCTGCTCCCTCTGGCTCTGCTGCAGGTGCGTGTGGGGCTCTCCCACACAGGCCTCTACTGGGCTCCTCTGGCTCCACTGCCACCAGTGCATGCGAGCCATACCTGAGCTGTTTGGTCGCTGCTGCTGTGGGCTCACGCAAGCCTGTCCTGGTCCCCTCTGGCACCGTTGGTGCACGCAATCTGCTCCTGGTCCCTTCCAGCGCTCCTGCCCCCGGCCCACGCTGCCAGTCTCCCACTACTGGGCCAGTGTGTCAGGGTCCGTGCCACTTGGAGGAACGACTGGCAGGTTTAGTGCCATGAGAGCTGCGCTGCCTCCCCGGGGTTTAGTGCACCTAAGGTTCACCGGGATTCCCAGCTGCTGGCTAACTGTGCTGGGACAACTTCATCCAGCTATGGGGTCCCTGTCTCTTTAAGACTTGCAGAAAGCACTCGCTTTTCTTTTGTCACAGAGGCGCCAGTTGCAGGAACCTGCCCACAGGTTTTGCTTTTCCTTTTCTCTAATATCCAGCACCCCTTGCACTTTGTGTCTGTGCTCTGGGTATGGATTTCTAGAGTTGGTTGTTTAGCAGTCTTGGGCTTTCACTCCCTCCCCATTATGACTCCTTTCTTCCTGCTGGGTTCTGGGGTGGGGTGGCCTTCAGGTCCCACCTGGCCACAGCTTGTATCTTACCCCCTTTGTGTGATGTTGAGTTCTCACAGATGTAGATGTATCCTGGATATTGTACTGCATCCACTGGTGTTTCTTTTAGGAATAGTTGTATTTATTGTATTTTCATAAATATATATGTTTTGGGGAGGAGATTTCCTCTGAACTACTCACGCCACCATCTTCCTGTGATCCTCCTTGGTATATATTTTGCATGCACTTAAAAAGAATGCATATTCTGCCATTGTTGGGTATAATGTTTTACAAGTGCCAATTAGTTAAGTTGGTTAATAGTGATGTTCAAGTCTATCTACTATATCTTTGCTGATAGTTTATCTCCTTGTTCTGTTAATTAAGAGAGGGGATTGAAATTTCCAACTACCATTGTGAATTTGTCTATTTTTCTTGCAGCTTTATTATGTTTTGTTTCATGTATTTTGAAGCTCAGATATTAGGTCAATAAACTTTTAGGATTACAATCTCTTGATAGATTTACCCCTGTATCATTGTGAAATGATCTTCTTTATCCCTCATAATTATTTTTTGTTCTGGAATATATCTTGTCTGATATTAATAAAGTTCTTTCAGTTTTCTTTTGATTTATGTTAGCCTGGCATATCTTTTCCCATCCTTTCACTTTATTAAAGTATTGTTGAAATACAATCTTATGATGGTTTCACATACACAACACAGGGGTTTCAACATTCAACCATATTATCAAATCCTCAGTTCCTCCATTGTGGTCCCTATCAATGTGGTAAGATGTTATAGAGTCATTGTCTTCTCCATGCTGTATTGCCTTCCCCATGATCTACCTACATTGTGATTGCAAATTATAGTGTTCCTTAATCCCCTTCTCCCTCCCTTCCCAACTCCTCCCCTTTGGTAACCACTAGTCCCTTCTCAGTGTCTGTGACTCACAGTCTACTGCTACTTTGTTCCTTCTGTTTTGCTTTGTTTTTATATTCCACAGATAAGTGAAATCATATGTCTTTCTCTGACTGGCTTATTTCACTGAGCATAACACCCTCTAGATCCATCCATGTTTTTACAAATGGCAAGATTTTTCTTTTTATGGCTGAATAATATTCCATTGTATATATATATATACCACCTCTCCTTTATCCATTAATTTATTAATGGACACTTAGGTTGCTTCCATTATCTTGGCTATTGTAAATAGTGTGGCAATAAACATAGGGGTGCATATATCTTTTTGAATCAGGGATCTTATTTCCTTTGGGTAAATTCTTAGGAATGGAATTACTGGGTCAAATGGTATTTCTATTTTTAGTTTTCAGAAGAACCTCCATATTGCTTTCCACAGCAGTTGAACCAATTTACATTCCCACCAACTATGTAGGAGGGTTATCTGCATCCTTGCCAGCATTTGTTGTTTCTTATCTTTTGGATATTGGCCATCCTAACTGGTGTGAGGTGATATCTCATTGTGGTTTTAATTTGCATTTCCCTGATATCAGTGATGTGGAGCATCTTTTCATGTGCCTGTTGGCCATCCATATTTCTTCTTTGGAGAAGTGTCTGTTCAGATCCTCTGCCCATTTTTTAATTGGGTTATTTTTTGTGGGGGTGTTGAGGCATGTGAGTTCTTTATATATTTTGGATGTTAATCCCTTATCAGATAGTCATTTATGAATATATTGCCCATACTGTCCCACCCTTTTACTTTTAGTATAGTTGTATATTTACATTTAAAGTGTGTTTCTTTTAGGCAGCATATAATTGGGCTGTGATTTTTTTTTTGTCCAATGATCTTTTCCTTTAATTGGCTTCCTCATTGTTTAGATCACTTATATTTAATGTGATAAATTATATTATTAGATTGTCTGTCATTTCAATTTTTTTTCTATTTGTCCAATGTGTTTTTTTATTCCTTTTTCTGCTTTCTGATATATTAATTGAATATTTTTTGTGATTCCTTTTTATCCTCTTTTGGATTTTAGCCACAATTGTTTGTGTGTGTGTGTGTGTGTGTGTGTGTGGAATTTTTAGCATTTGTACTATATACCTTTGCTTATCTCAGCCTATCTACAAGTAATATACCACTTCATGTATAAGAGCCTTAGAATATATTCATGGTCGTATTTTGCCATTATATGACCATATGGCCCCTTCAATGACTGGCTTAGCCTACCTCTGGCAGGTATAACTGTGGATGGTGTGACCCTCTTCAGGCAGCCATATCTGGGAATTCTTCAAGCATTTTCTTATATAATGAATCCCAAAGCATTTTGAAGTATTAGATCAGGCTTCCTCTAGATCATCTCAACAAAATCCAGAACCAGTGTCTGCTGGTAATTTTTGGCACCACCTGCAACAAAGCAAGAGTATTATTAATCAGGACATCCCACAAGGGATTATATTTCTAGATGATCCAATCTTAGAGGGCCAGAGCTTAGTTTCTGTGGGGGGGGGGTCCTCTGAATAAGAAGTATTAATACAATCCCCATTGTTCTTCATACACTAATTCTCTCAGCTCATTTAAAAATCCAACCTGATTTCTATTTTTATATGTTTCTAAAAAGCTAACTTATTGCCAGGACCTAGTATAGGTCCTTTTTTGAACAACTGTTTTTTAATTGATTAAAATTTTTGAATTGATTAAACTAAGTGATTTTTAAATGTTTTTAAATTGAGAGTATTTTTCAATAAAGGTTGGTTAAATGGAAAGAGAACCTTTGTGCAGGCACCACATGTCATGAACTAGTTCAAAGAACAGTTGAAGAGTGAGCAAGGCAGAGGGGGCAGCATGACATAGTGGTTAAGAGTGTGAGCTCTGGAATTAGAATACCTAGGTTTGAATTATGATTTCTGATGTATGACCACTAAGCTGCTCTTTGTGTTTTGCTTTTGTTTCTTGATAACTTGATTTTCTTTTAGGTATAAGGGAAAGGAACTTAAGAGAGTTATTTGTTTTGATGAAGGAAAATGTGTAACCTTCAAAGAACTTTCCGGCTTTAAAATATTACATCAGACTTTGTATAAAGCAGCTCTCCTGTTTAATCTGGTGAAAAAATTCTAAGAGGAGGATGGTGACATGCATGTATTGATATGGTAAAGAGATAGGCCATGATGTGTGAGCTGCCCATTACTAACAAAGTTATGAAGCTCCTGACAGTATGAGAGAGGTACAATCCTTTAGAAGACTGGAGATTCTAGATGACCATCTTAAGGATTACTTGAGACCTCTCACAGCTCCAGATTTGTAATACAAAGTGCTAGACAATAACTGAATGACTTCCTATATAATTCTGTGACCTTTCAATCTCAAGTCAGAAATATGATATTTCAGGAATGTATCAAAATTTCTGTAATCCAGTTAAGGAATAAACCATTAGAATATAGAAGCCTCAATTCACATCACATTATGATGCACCACAGGAAGTCTTCATTAAGATAATTGACTGGCTGCCTCTGGGGCTACTGCAGATAAAGACTCAAAGATCAAGTCCTTCATTGGAAGACGAAGGTGGAATTTCTAGCCATAACTACATGAATAGAAATGATGTTAACTTGGCTATAGCTGGTGGGTAAGCATTATAATACAGAGCTGGTAATGAGAAAACATAATTGATACCTAGAATATGAAATTAAGAATCAACATGGGGGAGTATGTCAAGGATTCATCTGCAAAGATGACTCAAAAATAATTTTATAGGTAGAAAGAAGGGAAAGTTGAGCTTTCACAGAAAATCTATGATGTTACTACTGTACCTCCTTGAGTACTGTTTGCATTTTTAGCTTGTTAATGTAATTATTTTTAATTTGTTTGAATTTTTATAGCTATTGAAATGGAAAAATATTAAACGTAAGGTATCAACATAAGAATAGATTTTGTTAATCTTTTTTTCATTTATTATTATAGCAATAAAAGTGAAAACTTGAAATTTGTATAGGCATACTATAAAATAATTTTGCTGTCGCTGGAAACTATTATTTTTGGTGTAAAATGAAATATTAAAATATTGAGGATTTTATTAAAAATATGGATAAGTATAAACTAATCATTTAAAATAAGTTCTGATCCCTTGTCAAGTTCACTGAAGGTGTTCTAGACTCAATGATGCCCTGTTGATTTGAGTATCTGAAGCAGCCAGACTAGGGTTTTCAAATTGACCACTATGTGCTCTCTGGAGAAATGACTGACTCCAGATCTGACAGAGGTAATATGCAGGATGAATCCATGGCATTGTAATTAGGTCATTTTCTTAACAAGTATTTTGAAGAGAAGTTATCATTACAATGAGCTCTAGTTTATCAGTTCTCAATTTGATGCTTTTTTATGTCTTACTGAAAAATCTTCACATGACAAACAAAGGTATTGTCTGTTTTCTGCTAGAACTTAATTTCTACTTTTACATTTATGTCCATGATCTATTTCAAGTTGGCTTTTGTATATGAGCTACAGCTTTTTTGTGCGGGGGGGGGGGATATGGATTTCCAATTTTTCCGTTATTTGTTGAAAAAACTACCATTTGTCCATTGAGCTACCTTGTTAAAAATCTGTTGTCCATATATGTGTGGTTTCATTTGTACACTATCCTATTTCCCTCACCTGTTTGTGCTTACACCAATACCACAACCTTGATTATCCTACCTTTTAATAAGCTTTGAAGTCAGGTTATGTGAGTCTTGTTCTTTTCTCAAGTGTTTTATTTCCATATAAAATTTTTCATTTCCATATAAATTTTTGAATCAGCTTGTCAATTCCTACAAAGTACTCTGTTACGTTTTTTTTTTGTGGGTGATAGAATTGAATATACAAGTCAATTTGAGGGGAATTGATATCTTAAAAATACTGGATGTGCAAAACAGTATATCTTTCAATTTATTTAAATATTTAGCAAAATCCACTTATTATGCCTAGTAAATTTTTTGGTAGCTGTTGAGATCCTCTACGTAGATCATGCTGTCCATAGAGGAATTATATTTCTTCTATTCCAACTGTATGGTTCACTTCTCTCCCCTTTGTTTTCCCTACCACACTAGCTAAGATCACCAAGACAATATTCATTAGGAAGAGCAGAACAAACATTTTTGCCTTTTTCCCAATCTTGAAGAAAGCATTTGGTTGTTCACCATTAAATATGATAATTGTAAATTTTCTATAGATGCCCTTTAACAATTTGAGGAAGGTGCCCTTTAGTCTGAGTTTGTTTTTATTCTAAATGGATGTGGAATTTTTGTCAAATAATTTTCCTGCATCTATTGAAATGATCATATGGTTATTCTTTTTAGGCTATTAATTTGATGAATTATACCAATTGGTATTCGTGTATTGCACAAACCCTGCTTTCTTGAATTAAAATCGACCTGGCTTTTATAAAGCAACTAAGCTTCTTTATTTCTAATACTTAAATATTTTTGTTTTATTTATACACAATTGAACCATCTTTAAATAATGTCCATTTTATTTTTCCTCTCCAATCCTTATGCCTATTATTTCTTGCCTCATTGCACTGGCTTGCTCTTCTAATAAAATGCTGGGTGGAAAATGAAGTGTGAAACCAAAAGGTGCTAAATCTGAATTGAGATTTTTATAGAAACCCATTATCACATCAACAAGGTTTTCTGGGGGCTCTGAGAGTGGAAGCACCAAATGGGTGGGTGGGGGGGCTCTAAGATAGGAAATATTTGTTATATCTACATAAATTCTATCACTGTCCCTATACAGAAATCCTTCTTTGCTGAATTTCTATCTGTTCCCAATATGATCCTTTTTCTTTATGCCTTCATGACAGCCAGTTGGCACATCTTCCACCAAGGACCCTCAGAGTAGCTAACCCATGAGATCTATTCTTAGGCCTTCTTTCCCAGGTCTGATGGTCAATTCTATCTGATTGCAGTGTGCTCAGCTCACTGTTCCTAATGAGACCAGGAAATTGCCCACACAGTTTCCTACATTCCTGTGAGCAGTGCCCTCTTCTCTGAAGAGGTTCTCACATGGAGGGAACCCATCTTTTCACAAAAGACAGTTAGCCATGCAGGAACAGGATCAGGTGGGCAGGAAATGTGAAGGAAACCAGTGGGAACTATGTGAATATGGGTAAGCCATGTTTATCCATACAGACACATCATCCTGCCAGGTATGCTCTCCTACAAGGGGGTTCATCTAAAGTAGCTTATAAAGGAATAGATGGAACCACTGGAAGGCAGACAGGTATTTTATTAGAGATATCAAGCTCTTAAATCTATGGCAGGCATGACTTCTTATTCCAAGGGTTCTCAGTTTCTGCAAAAACATTTGGGGCTGCAGGCCACAAGTTAGAAAAGAATGGAAGAGACATTAGACAGGGTCTTTATGTGCAATCACCTCAGTTTATATAAATGTAAAAAATAATGAAAGTATAATATGTCACTTTAACATACCAAGAATCAAGGCAACCAGGGTCAGACAGTGAAATCAACCAGTCATAGGAATGGGATATCAAGTGTATATGGAGTGCAAAGCAAGTTCAGATGTAGCTTTTACACATCAGTCTTAACACCCTATTTCAGGAGGATAGGAAAGATAAAAAGAACATTAACTAATATTAACTCACGTATTAACTAATGAGTTGTCTTCTTGCTGAAGACTTTCTCACCTAGAGCACATTTGTAAGGTTTCTTGCCAGTGAGAACTTGTTAATATATAATGAACACTGAGAAGTCACAGAAGAAAAAGAACTAACATCAACCCATATTCATTGCACTTTTTTTTTTACCAATAAGAAAAATATTCAGACAGTGGAAGCAATATTGCCCTAAGTCACACAATCTGTGAGTAGTTGAGCCAGAATTAAAACCCAAGACCATCTGATTCAGTACCAACCTCTTTCCACCATACCAAATTCTCAGTGAGGGACAGTAAAGGGAGACCTGCTCAAGAAACATCAAATCTAAAGTCCAGGATCCTTCCAGAGATATACTTTACAATCAATGTACATACTTGAGATGGGGAAACACATAAATGTCAACTTTATTGAATATGATCAACCTATCTTTCCATCTTTGTATCAAAATTTTACATATATCTTTAGGGGTCATGTTAAGCCCCTTCTCATGTAGTTTCTAGGAATTTTTTTTAACTCAAGCTTTCTTCATGTCATTTATAGTGAATTACTCTATGGACAAAATTATGCCAAGCTAATATTACCAATTTCACAATTGGTTATTGTTATGTGGCATGATAAATATGTAACTTGACAATATTTTATATATATTATTTGTCCTACTGGCCATTCAGTTCATAACTTTAAAAGCTTTATAGGCCATGTTGAAATGCCCATTTATTTTCCATCATCTTTACTTACAGTTAGGTATCACTGAACAGAAATGAATTTCCGGTAAAGTTTTACCTATGAAGATGTCGTCCACAAACTAATTAATATGGTTTCTAATATTTATTGAGGCTTGAGCTAATTTTGAAGGCTTTTCTGTGTTCAGTTCATTATGATTTTACCACTGTTATGAATTCTCTGGTGTACAGTGAGTTGTGACTTCTGAATGAAAGCTTTTCCACATATAGCACATTGATAGGGTCTTTCCCCAGTATGAATTCTCTGATGTAAAACAAGATCTGACTTCTGGGAAAAGGCCTTTCCACATTCAGCACATATGTAAGGTTTTTCTCCTGTATGAATTCGCTGATGTCCTGGGAGGTGGGACTTCTGGGAGAAGGCCTTTCCACATTCAGCACATATGTAAGGTTTTTCTCCTGTGTGAATTCTCTGATGTCCAATGAGATGTGATTTCTGACAGAAGGCTTTTCCACATTCACTGCATTTGTAGGGTTTCTCTCCAGTATGCGTTCTCTGATGTATGATGAGCTGTGACTTCCGGGAGAAGGTCTTCCCACATTCAGTACATTCATAAGGTTTCTCTCCAGTATGAATTAACTGATGTGTAATGAGTTCTGTCTTCCTACTGAAAGCTTCTTCACATTGAGTACATTTGTAAGGTTTCTCTCCAGTGTGAATTCTTTTATGTATAATGAGGTGGGACTTCTCACAGAAGGCTTTCCCACATTCATTGCACTCATATGGCTTCTCTCCAGTATGAGCTCTGTGATGTATGATCAGCTGTGACTTCTGGGAGAAGGCCTTCCCACACTCTCTACATTCATAAGGTTTCTCCCCAGTGTGAATTCTCTGATGTATAATGAGGGGTGATTTCTGGGAGAAGGCTTTCCCACAGTCACTACATTCATATGGCTTTTCCCCAGTGTGAACTCTCTGATGTATAATAAGGGATGATTTTTGAGAGAAGGCTTTTCCACATTCAGAACATTCATAAGGTTTCTCTCCAGTATGAGTTCTCTGATGTACGATAAGATGAAACTTCTCACTGAAGGCTTTCCCACATGCACTGCAATCATATGGTTTCTTTCCAGTATGAATTCTTTGATGCACAATGAGCTGTGACTTCTTAGCAAAGGCTTTTCCACATGTAATACACACACAGGTTTTCTCTTTAGTTTCAACATTCTGATATTGAATAAGGGATTTTTTATTGCTAAAAATGTTTCCACACTGATCATCATCACAGGGTATTATTCCATCATGATTTTTCTCAAGATCATAATTGGATGCACCATGGCTAGAAGATTTTCCACACCCCGAACTCTCATCAGGGTTTTTTCTTGAACTTCTTTTATTGTAACTAAGTAGTTCAGTATTACATTTCAAGTTCTTTTTAAATGTATCACAATTCTGGGGTCTTTGTCTTGAAGTATCTGGCTCTATACATTCTTGAAATATTTTTTCCAATGCATTATACTTATGGCCTGACTCCATAGTCACTGTTTTGTTGTTGATGACTGTTACCTGCCTGAAAAGTTTGTCTTGGTTTTCCTGACATCTCTGCAGCTGGCCATCATCTTGGCAGACTTTTAAAATGGAGTACAATGAACCATCCTTTGTTACTCCTTTCAGTATCTTATTATGGAAGGAAACAGACCCCAAAATACATGATTGGGGGTTGTCAAGGTTACTTTTCCTGTCTAAAAGAAAGAAAGATAAAAGTCATAAAGAACAATCAACAGAATGCAGAAAAATGGAAATGACTGACCCGAAATAGTTGAGGAACTCAGAATACAGCAATGGAGATAGGCTGTCTTTTAAGAGAGTGCAGCATACAGTATGATCAGATGAATGGATAGACAAAGATGTTAAAGAGAAATATGGAAAAACTAGACCTGAAGGAGATAGAAAAGTATTTGCATTATTATTACTCAAATCTTGGACTACTCTTCTATAATCTTCCCATTTCCCATTCTGAATAGAAACCCTTTTCACCTTTTGAATTCATTTATTTTACAAGTCACTTGCTATATATACTTTACTATTATCCTGCCACCACTATCCAAAGAAATGAGGTTTCTTCTGTACTCAAAATAACTCTCTTCAGTCTACTTTCCTAATTAATAACACAAACAACAGAAAAATCCAAGATCTTGCTATGGATTCAGTATCAGATTCACACCGAGAATCCAAGCTTGAATTCTGCTACTTTTTATAAATGCCTTCAATATGCATTAAGTAAAATTAGCAAAGTTCTTCCAGAAAAGCATATTTCCCTAACTTTAAGGTTTTATTTGTGTAGTCTCTACCCCCCACCACCCTCTTTACCTTCATTTTCTTCTTTAGCATCAACACTGTATCTTTCAAAGCAGCTACAGCTGCATGCTCTGAAAAATGCCTTCTCAAATTCTGTTGCATCTCTTGAGATTAGTTTTCTCTGGACTTTGAAAAACAGTAACTGAATTTGACATTTAATTGTGTACAGCCATCTGAAGTCTTACCTTTTAGAGTACAACCTATGTTCATGAAAGGAATCTGCTTTCTATTGCCTATTAAGCCTTTCCATAAAAGGGAGTTAAAAAACATACATATGATATATATTCATACATAGAGACATTCAATAAAAAAATAGCTTGCCCCTATAAAGGTTCACAATTATTTAATTGATAAATTATTTGTTGAATGTCTTCCAAATTCTCAGCACAGGAACAAAGAAGAGATTTCAATAAGGATAGAAACATAAGCCTCAGGCACCAATCAATGAAAAATAAATAGATATTTCACTTCCCTTGTCTCCCATGTGCCTGATTTTCATCTGGATAGATCCAATTTGATATGTCTCTCTTTATGACCCATGGATCTTCTCCTTTTTCCAACTTAGATATGACATCTGGTTTGGAAACTGGATACCCTATTAAATGGAAATCACAGAGAGAAATTGAGATTGACTACACTGAAGGAGAAAGAGAAGGTACAGTTTCAGGTCTATAATGAAGCAGTCCAGTTGGCCCTCAACAAATAATGATCTCCATTTGGAAAGGCATCAAGATCATAAAAGTCATTTTATATGCCAGGAACTACCTAACTACAGCAACCAATAAGGAAAAGCACTTGGTTGGATAAAACTGAGTTATGTAGAGAAGCCATCCTTACCCACTGAGACCAGGTGGTTGAAGTTCTCCAGCATCACATCCTTGTACAGGGTCCTCTGAGCCAGGTCCAGTTGCTGCCACTCCTCCTGGGTGAAATCCACAGCCACATCCTTGAATGATACTAACCCCTGTAACAGTAATTTCCTGTTCAATCTTAAGTGGTCATCATTCTCATCATTTCTACTATAGTATGCAAAATTATAGTTCCACCCAGTATTTGAGAGAAATGATGTAAAATCTTGCCTTTAGCAAGAATAGCCTGACAGAGCAGGAAAACAGAAGAGGTAAATCATAAAATGCCTACCTAATACAAATGTTAATTTAATAAATGATCAGGGCAACATTCAAATAACTGGAAAGATGGATTATTCAATGAATAGTTTTGAAACAACTGGACAGTCAAAAGGAAAAGAACAGTGTTTATTCATATTTTAAAGGTTGAACTGTATCCCCTTAAAATTCATATGAAGTCCTAAACTCTAGTATCTCAGTTTGTGACCTTATTTGGGAACAGTCATTGCAGATATAATAAGTTATATGAAGTTAATAGGGTGGGTCCTAATCCAATATGACTGATGTCCATAACAAAAGAAATTTTAACTGAGAGACAAACACACATAGAGGGAAGATGATATGAAAGACATGGGGCAAAGATGTCCACCTTATAAGCCAAGGAGAGGTCTGGAATAGAGCCTTCCCTGACAGCCCTCAGAAAAAATCAACCCTGCCAGAGTTGTTACTTCTAGCCTCCAGAACTGAGACAACAAATTTCTGTTGTTTAATCCACCCCCTTGTGGTATTTTATTACAATAGCCTTAGCAAACTTATACACTGTATTTTAAATCTCAGAAAATAGAAAAAAAAACACATTCTGGATGGAGCAAACATTTAAACCAAGAAAATACCCATGACTATTAACAAAACAAAACATGGGAGGATTTTTATTAATTGTAAGGCAGAGAAAGCCTTTTTAAGTAAATCATTAAAAAAGAAAACACAGGGGATTCAAGATGGTGGCATGAGAGGTGAGATAGAGAACTCCCCCCAAAACCACATACAGTAAGAAAATATACTTAATACAACTAACCCTAACACAGCAAAAGAAAAAAAGGCTGCACCACACTGCATACAGACTTCACGAACATAGCACACCTCACGAAGCAGGGTAACATACGAAAGCCTTGATCCAGCGGGACTGAGCCCTTCCCTCACCCCAGCTCACTGGCAGGAGGAAGAGAGACAGAGTGGGGAGGGGGATGGAAGCCTGGAACTGCTGAACTTCCAGCCCTGGAGGTCTGCTTTAGAGCGCAAACCTGCATTCTGTGGTGCTCTGGAGATTGGTGGGGTTGGGGAGCTGGGATGGGCAGAGTGCTTGAGAGACTGAGATAAAGGAAAGGCAGGCAGTCTGAGAGGCTTCCTAGCACTGAGAGGGCTGCTGAAGGGGCGGTATCTGCACTGAGCTTGCTGTGCAGGAGAAGGGATAGGTGGACAAGGTTGTCTGGGCACATCTGCCCAGCAGGCTGGGAACTTTGAGGAGCTTCAGGAGCTCCATCCCCCTGACTGTCTACTCAGCTCTGAGGCCCCCAACTGTGATGTACAGCCTGCTGCGCCTTCCTCCTGGCCAGCCAGCACTGGCTTGCAAACCCGCACTCACTGCACTGGCGTCAGGCCAGCCAGAGGGAGGCCCTGCCTAAAACAGCTAGAGACGCAAAGCACAGAGGCTTACACCTGTGTGCTCAGCCCACTGGTTCTGACACTGGAGACAGGCACCACAGACAGGAATCAGGAGACAGCTCTTTCCTCCCCCAAGGCAGTAGCGCTGTTCCCCTATGACCCTCAACTTCAGTCTAGGGGCTTAGCAGCTCCAGAGACTGGAGCTTCTGGGCACTAGAGGGAGCCACATAGAAATATGAAATGTCAAAGAAATCTGGTCCAGACCAAAATCTCACAAACCTGAGAAAAAGGGCCAAATGAAACTGAACTCACCAACCTTCCTGAAAGAGAGTTCAAAATTAAAAAGACAAACATGCACATGGAGGTACAAAAAAATATTCAAGAACTCAGGAACGAATTTGATGGTGATTCAATCAAAAAGAAATTCCATATCTGAAATGAAACATATAATGGAGGGATTTAAAAGCAGATTAGATGTAGAAGAAGAGATGGTAAATGGAATAGAAATTAGAGAAAAGGAATATAAAGAAGCTGAGGCACAGAGAGAAAAGAGGATCTCTAAGAATGAAAGAATATTGAGAGAACTGTGTGACCAATCCAAACAGAACAATATTCACATTACAGGGGTACCAGAAGAAGAAGAGAGAGAGAAACGGACAGAAGTGTCACTGAGGAGGTAATTCCTGAAAACGTCCCCAGTCTGGGGAAAGAGATAGTCTCTCAAGCCATGGAGGTACACAGATTTCCCAACACAAGGGACCCAAGGAAGACATATAATAATTAAAATGGCAAAGATCAAGGATAAAGACAGACTTTTAAAAGCAACTACAGAGAGAAAAAAAGATCACATACAAAGGAAAACCCATCAGGCTATCATCAGATTTATCAACAGAAACATTACAGGCCAGAAGGAGTAGCATGATATATTTAATGCAATGAAGCAGAAGGGCCTTGAACCAAGAATACTCTACCTGGTAAGGTTATCATTTAAATTTGAAGGGGGGATTAAACAATTTTCAGATAAGCAAACACTGAGAGATTTACCTCCCCCAAACCACCTCTACAGTGCATTTTGAAGGGACTCCTATAGATGGAAGTATTCCTAAGGCTAAACAGATTTCAAGTGAGGGATAGAAAAAAGAGTACAGAATATGATCCCTAACATATAAAGAATGGAAGGAGAAGAAAAAGGAGGAAAAAAAAAAAAAAAGAACCTTTAGGCTGTGTTTGTAATAGCATAAGAAGAGAGTTAAATTAGACTGTTAGATAGTAAGGGAATTACCCTTGAACCTTTGGTAACCACGAATCTAAAGCCAGCATTGGCAATAAGTACATACCTATAGATAATCACCCTAAATGTAAGTGGTCTGAATGCACCAATCAAAACACATAGTGTCACTGAATAGATAAAAAAGCAGGACTCATCTACATGTTGCCTATAAGAGACTCACTTCAAACCCAAAGACATACACAGACTGAAAGTAAAGGGATGGAAAAAGATATTTCATGCAACTAATAGGAAGAAAAAAGCAGGAGTTGCAGTATTGTATCAGACAAAACAGACTTCAAAACAAAGAAAGTAACAAAAGACAAAGAAAGACATTACATAATGACAAAGGGGTCAATATAACAAGAGGATATAACTATTATAAATATCTATGCATGCAACACAGGATCACCTACCCATGTGAAACAAATACTAACACAATTAAAGGGAGAAATAGAATGTAATGCATTCATTTTAAGAGACCTCAACACACCACCCACTCCAAAGGACAGATCAACCAGACAGAAAATAAGAGTCAGAGGCACTGAAAAAAGTATTAGAACAGATGGACCTAACAGACATCTACAGAACACTCCACCCAAAAGCAAGAGGATACATATTCTTCTCAAGGGCACATGGAACATTTTCAGGAATAGACCACATACTAGGCCACAAAAAGAGCCTCAGTAAATTCAAAATGATTGAAATCGTACCAATCAGCTTCTCAGATCACAAAGGTATGAAACCATAAATAAATTACACAAAGAAAATGAAAAGCTCACAAACACATGGAGGCTTAATAACATGCTCCTAAACAATCAATGGATCAATGACCAAATAAAAACAGAGATCAAAGAATATATAGAGACAAATGACAACAATAATTCAACACTGCAAAATCTGTGGGATGCAGCAAAGGCCGTAATACGAGGGATGTATATAGCAATACCGGCCTATCTCAGGAAAGAAGAACAATCCCAAATGAAGAGTCTAAATGCACAATAAATGAAACTAGAAAAAGAAGACCAAATGAGGCCCAAAGCCAGTAGGAGTGACATAATAAAGATTAAAGCAGAAATAAATAAAATTGAGAAGAATAAAACAATAGAAAGAACCAATGACAGCAGGAGCTGGTTCTTTGAGAAAATAAACAAAATAGATAAACCCCTAGCCAGACTTATCAAGAAAAAAACAGATTCTACAGACGTAACTGAATCAGAAACAAGAAGGAAAAATCACTACAGACACCACATAAATAGAAAGAATTATAAGAATACTAGGGAACATTATATGGTAACAAACTGGATAAACTAGAAGAAAAGGAACACTTTCTAGAAAAATACAACCTTCCAAGGCGGACCCAGAAACAGAAAATCTGAACAGAACAATTACCAGCAAGGAATTGAATTGCTAATCAAAAAACCACCTAAGAACAAAACTGCTGGACCAGAGAGTTTCACTGATGAATTTTTTTCAAACATTTAGTGAAGACTTAATATCCATCCTACTTAAAGTTTTAAAAAGAGTAGAAGAGGGAATACTGCCAAACTCATCTTACAAGGTCAGCATCTCTCTAATACCAAAACCAGGCAAAGAAACCACAAAAAAAGAAAATTTTAGACCAATATCCCTGATGAACATAGATGGAAAAAATACTCAACAAAATATTAGCATACCAAATTTAAAAATACATCCAAAAGATTATCCATCATGATCAAGTAGGATTTATTCTGGGGATGCAAAGATGGTACAACATTCGAAAATACATCATCATCCACCACATCAAGAAAAAGTAGAACAAAAACCACATGATCATCCTCATAAATGCTGAAAAGGCATTTGACAAAATTCAACATCCACTCATGATAAAAACTCTCAACAGAATGGGTATAGAGGGCAAGTACCTCAACATAATAAAGGCCATATATGACAAACCTACAGCCAACATTATACTTAACAGCAAGAAGCTCAAAGCTTTTCCTTTAAGATTGGGCACAAGACAAGAATGCCCACTCTCCCCACTTTTATTCAACATAGTACTGGAGGTCCTAGCCACGACAACCAGAAAACACAAAGAAATAAAAGGTATCCAGATGGGTAAGGAAGGAGTCAAACTGTCCCTGTTTACAGATGACATGATATTGTACATAAAAACCCCTAAAGAATCCACTCCAAAACTACTAGATCTACTATCTAAATTCAGCAAAGTTGTGGGACACAAAATTAATATGCGGAAATCTGTTGCATTCCTATACACTGAGGATGAACTAGCAGAAAGAGAAATCAGGAAAATAATTCCATTCACAATTACATCAAAAAGAATAAAATACCTAGGAATAAGCCTAACCAAGGAAGTGAAAGACCTATACTCTGAAAACTACAAGAGACTCATGAGAGAAATTAAATATACCAATAAATGGAAACACATCCCGTGCTCATGGATAGGAAGAATTAATATTGTCAAAATGGCCATCCTACCTAAAGCAGTCTAACAGATTCAATGCGATTCCCATCAAAATGCCAACAGCATTCTTCAACAAACTAGAGAAAATTGTTCTAAAATTCATATGGAACCACAAAAGACCCTGAATAGCCAAAGCAATCCTGAGAAGGATGAATAAAGTGGGGGGGGAATTACACTCCCTGACTTCAAGTTCTACTACAAAGCCACAGTAATCAAGACAATTTGGTACTAGCACAAGAAAAGACCCATAGATCAATGGAACAGACTAGAGAGCCCATATATAAACTCAAGCATATATGGTCAATTAATATACGATAAAGAAACCATGGATATACAATGGCCTTGGCAAGTACTCCCATGACTAACCAGTCACTCTGTCCCTGGTAAACATCCAGCTGCCCAGAGATATGCAAACAGGCTCTATGTACAAAGTGGGTGATATCAAGCCCAGGTGAGCATCCTGGTCAGAAATTTCCATTTTCTCTACAATAGGGAAATAGACCAATTATAATAGCTATACCAAAAATAGACCTAAGAAATGTACAGGAAATGTTCATTTAAAACAAATTATTGATGTGGCATTAAAATAAAGGGAGTGGAGCCAAGATGGTGGCCTGAGTAGAGCAGTGGAAATCTCCTCCCAAAACCATATATTTTTGAAAATACAGTAAATACAACTATCCCTAAAAGAGAGACCAGAAGATACGGGACAACACCCAGACTACATCCACACCTGCAAGAACCCAGCGCCTTGCGAAGAAGGTAAGATACAAGCCGCGGCCCGGCAGGACCCGAGCACCCCTCACCCCAGCTCCCGGTGGGAGGAGAGGAGTCGGAGTGGGGAGGGAGAGGGAGCCCAGGACTGCTAAACACCCAGCCCCAGCCATCCGCACCACAGCGCAGACAGACAGTGCGTGCATGGGGAAACTAGGGAAACAGGACAGTAAGACCTGTGAGCAGGTCCCCTCAGCTGGCACCCCTGGGACAAAGAAAAGTTAGTGCTTTTTTGAAAGTCTTAAAGGGACAGTGACCCGACAGCTGGATGGAAAAGTCCTGGGACACTTAGCCCAGCAGCTGGGAATCCCAGGGAACTCTGGGCGCCCTAATACCTGAGTAACAGCGCAGCTTGGGGGCCACTCATGGAGATAAACAGCCTCCCGCCTGTTTCCCCTCTGATGCAGCTCCACCATAGTGGAGAAGCAGCCTGAGGCAGTAGGGCAGAGCTTCTTTCACAGCGGCCGGGCAAGAATTAGAAACCCTGTCTGCATGCACCTGCCCAGCACAAGCCGCTAGGGGTCATTATTCTCCCAGAAGAAGAAGGCCACAAACCAGGAAGAAGGGATGTTCTCCCAGCCAATACACACAACAGCTCCCCACAAATACTTCTATAGCCATGAAAAGGCAAAAGAATTTGATACAGACCAGACTAACCCAGACATCCTTCCCTGACAAGGAATCTGGGGAGACAGACTTAACCAGTCACCCTGAAAAAGATTTCAAAATAAAGGTCATAACCATGCTGACGGAGCTGCAGAGAAATATGCAAGAGCTAAGGGATGACTTCTGGAGGGAGATTACAGAAATGAAACAATCTCTGGAAAAATATATAAGGAGAATGGATAAGATGCAAAAGGCCATTGAGGGAATAGAAACCAGAGAACAGAAATGCAGAGAAGCTGACACAGAGAGAGATAAAAGGATCTCCAGGAATGAATCAATATTAAGAGAACTGTGTGACCAATCTAAAAGGAACAATATCTGCATTATAGGGGTACCAGAACAAGAAGAGAGAGAGAAAGGGATAGAAAGTGTATTTGAAGAAATAATTGCTGAAAACTTCCCCAAACTGGAGGATGAAATAATCATTCAGACCATGGAAGTACACAGAATTCCCAACAGAAGGTACCCAAGGAGGACAACACCAAGACACATAATAAATAAAATGGCAAAGATCAAGGACAAGGACGGAGTTTTAAAGGCAGCTAGAGAGAGGAAAAAGGTCACCTACAAAGGAAAACCCATCAGGCTATCATCAGACTTCTCAACAGAAACCATACAGGCCAAAAGAGAATGGCATGATCTTTTTAATGCAATGAAACAGAAGGGCCTTGAACCAAGGATACTGTATCCAGCACGATTATCATTTAAATATTAAGGAGGGATTAAACAATTCCCAGACAAGCAGAAGTTGAGTGAATTTGCCTCCCACAAACCACCTCTACAGGGTATTTGAGAGGGACTGCTCTAGATGGGAGCACTTGTAAGACTAAATAGATGTCACCAGAGAAAATAAAATCACAGCAATGAAAGCAGACCAACCAAATACTAACTAAAGGCAAAAAACAAAATCAACTACCCACAAAAGCAGTTAAAGGAAACACAAAAGAGGACAGAATAAAACACCCAACATATAAAGAATGGAGGAGGAGGAATAAGAAGGGAGAGAAATAAAGAATCACCATACAGGGTTTATAATAGCTCAATAAGCAAGTTAAGTTAGACAGTAAGATACTAAAGAAGCTAACCTTGAACCTTTGGTAACCACGAATCTAAAGCCTGCAATGGCAATAAGTACATATCTTTCAATGACCCTAAATGTAAATGGACTGAATGCACCAATCAAAAGACACAGAGTAATAGAATGGATAAAAAAGCAAGACCCATCTATATGCTGCTTACAAGAGACTCACCTCAAACCCAAAGACATGCACAGACTAAAAGTCAAGGGATGGAAAAAGATATTTCGTGCAAACAACAGGGAGAAAAAAGCAGGTGTTGCAGTACTAGTATCAGACAAAATAGACTTCAAAACAAAGAAAGTAACAAGAGATAAAGAGGGACATTACATAATGAAAAAGGGCTCAGTCCAACAAGAGGATATAACCATTATAAATGTATATGCACCCAACACAGGAGCACCAGCATATGTGAAACAAATACTAACAGAACTAAAGGGAGAAATAGAATGCAATGCATTCATTTTAGAAGACTTCAACACACCACTCAATCCAAAGGATAGATCCACCAGACAGAAAATAAGTAAGGACACAGAGGCACTGAACAGCACACTACAACAGATGGACCTGATAGACATCTACAGAACTCTATATCCAAAAGCAACAGGATACACATTCTTCTCAATTGCACATGGAACATTTTCCAGAATAGACCAGATACTAGGCCACAAAAAGAGCCTCAGTAAATTCAAAAGAATTGAAATCCTACCAACCAACTTTTCAGACCACAAAGGTATAAAACTAGAAATAAATTGTACAAAGAAAGCAAAATGGCTCACAAACACATGGAGGCTTAACAACATGCTCCTACATAATCAATGGACCAATGACCAAATTAAAATGGAGATCCAGCAATATATGGAAACAAATGACAACAACAACACAAAGCCCCAACTTCTGTGGGACGCAGCAAAAGCAGTCTTAAGAGGAAAGTATATAGCAATCCAGGCATATTTAAAGAAGGAAGAACATTCCCAAATGAATAGCCTAATGTCACAATTACCGAAATTGGAAAAAGAAGAACAAATGAGTCTAAAGTCAGCAGAAGGAGGGACATAATAAAGATCAGAGAAGAAATAAATAAAATTGAGATGAATAAAACAATAGAAGAAAATCAATAAAACCAAGAGCTGGTTCTTTGAGAAAATAAACAAAATAGATAAGCCTCTAGCCAGACTTATTAAGAGAAAAAGAGAATCAACACACATCAAGAGAATCAGAAACGATTAAGGAAAAATCACAATGGACCCCATAGAAATACAAAGAATTATTAGAGAATACTATGAAAACCTATAAGCTAACAAGCTGGAAAACCTAGAAGAAATGGACAACTTCTTAGAAAAATACAACCTTCCAAGACTGACCTAGGAAGAAACACAAAATCTAAACAAACCAAGTACCAGCAAAGAAATTGAAGCAGTAATCAAAAAACTACCCAAGAACAAAACACCTGGGCCAGATGGATTTACCTCGGAATTTTATCAGACATAGAGAGAAGACATAATACCCATTTTCCTTAAAGTTTTCCAAAAAATAGAAGAGGAGGGAACACTCCCAAACTCATTCTATGAAGCCAGCATCACCCTAATAGCAAAACCAGGCAAAGACCCCACCAAAAAAGAAAATTACAGACCAATATCCCTGATGAATGTAGATGCAAAAATACTCAACAAAATATTAGCAAACCGAATTCAAAAATACATCGAGAGGATCATACACCATGACCATATGGGCTTCATCTCAGGGATGCAAGGATGGTACAACATTCGAAAATCCATCAACATCATCCACCACGTAAACAAAAAAGGACAAAAACCACATGATCATCTCCATAGATGCTGAAAAAGCATTCGACAAAATTCAACATCCATTCATGATAAAAACTCTCAACAAAATGGGTATAGAGGGCAAGTACCCCAACATAATAAAGGCCACATATGATAAACCCACAGCTAACATCACACTGAACAGCGAGAAGCTGAAAGCTTTTCCTCTGAGATCGGGAACAAGACAGGGATGCCCACTGTCCCCACTATTATTCAACATAGTACTGGAGGTCCTAGCCACGGCAATTAGACAAAACAAAGAAATACAAAGAATCCAGATTGGTAAAGAAGAAGTCAAACTGTCACTATTTGCAGATGACATGACATTGTACATAAAAAACCCTAAAGACTCCACTCCAAAACTACTAGAACTAATATCGGAATACAGCAAAGTTGCAGGATACAAAATTAACACACAGAAATCTGTGGCTTTCCTATACACTAACAATGAACTAATAGAAAGAGGAATCAGGAAAACAATTCCATTCACAACTGCATCAAAAAGAATAAAATACCTAGGAATAAACCTAACCAAGGAAGTGAAACACCTATACCCTGAAAACTATAAAACACTCCTAAGAGAAATTAAAGAGGACAATAGCAAATGGAAACTCATCCCATGCTCCTGTCTAGGAAGAATTAATATTATCCAAATGGCCATCCTGCCCAAAGCAATATACAGATTTGATGCGATCCCTATCAAATTACCAACAACAAACTTCATGAACTGGAATAGTTCAAAAATTCATATGGAAACACTAAAGATCACAAATAGCCAAAGCAATCCTGAAAAGGAAGATAAAGTCGGGGGGGACCTCACTCCCCAACTTCAAGCTCTACTACAAAACCACAGTAATCAAGACAATTTGGTACTGGCACAAGAACAGAGCCACAGACCAGTGGAACAGAATAGAGACTCCAAACATTAACCCAAAGATATATGGTCAATTAATGTACAATAAAGGAGCCATGAACATACAGTGGGGAAATAACAGTCTCTTCAACAGATGGTGCTGGCAAAACTGGACAGCTACATGTAAGAGAATGAAACTGGATCACTGTCTAACCCTATACAAAAAAGTGAATTTGAAATGGATCAAAGACCTGAACGTAAGTCATGAAACCATAAAATTCTTAGAAAAAACATAGGCAAAAATCTCTTGGACATAAACATGAGCGACTTCTTCATGAACATATCTCCCCGAGCAAGGGAAACAAAAGCAAAAATGAACAAGTGGGACTATATCAAGCTGAAAAGCTTCTGTACAGCAAAGGACACCATCAATAGAACAAAAAGTTACCCCAGATTATGGGAGAATATATTCATAAATGACAGATCCGATAAAGGGTTGACATCCAAAATATATAAAGAGCTCACACAGCTCAACAAACTAAAAGCAAATAATCCAATTAAAAAACGGGCAGAGGAGCTGAACAGACAGTTCACCAAAGAAGAAATTCAGATGGCCAACAGACACATGAAAAGATGCTCCCCATCGCTAGTCATCAGAGAAATGCAAATTAAAACCACAATGAGATATCACCTCACACCAGTAAGGATGTCTACTGTCCAAAAGACAAACAACAACAAGTGTTTGCGAGGTAGTGGAGAAAGGGGAACCCTCCTACACTGCTGGTGGAATGTAGATTAGTTCCACCATTGTGGAAAGCAGTATGGAGGTTCCTCAAAAAGCTCAATATAGACATACTATTTGACTCAGGTATTCCACTTCTAAGAATTTACGCTAAAATGCAGTAGCCCAGTTTGAGACAGACGCACCCCTATGTTTATCGCAGCACTATTTACAATAGCCAAGAAATGGAAGCAACCTAAATGTCCATCAGTAGATGAATGGATAAAGAAGATGTGGTACATATACACAATGGAATATTATTCAGCCATAAGAAGAAAACAAATCCTACCATTTGCAACAAAATGGATGGAGCTATAGGGTATTATGCTCAGTGAAATAAGCCAGGCAGAGAAAGACAAGTATCAAATGATTTCACTCATATGTGGGGTATAAGAACAAAGAAAAACTGAAGGAACAAAACAGCAGCAGAATCACAGAAGCCAAGAATGCACTAACAGTTACCAAAGGGAAAGGGAATGGGGTGGATGGGTGGGAAGGGTGGGATAAACGGGGGGAAAAGAAAGGGGGTATTACAATTAGAATATATAATTAGCATGTTGTGGGGGCATGGGGAAGGCTGTGCAACACAGGGAAGACAAGTAGTGATTCTACACTGATGGACAGTGACTGTAATGGGGTGTGGGGGGGTGTAGTTGGTGAAGTAAACATAATGTTCTTCATGTAATTGTAGACTAATGATAACAACAACAACAAAAAATAGGAATCAAAGCAAAATAAAGGTATGAAAATAAGATAAAGTCAGGAGGGGGTTATGGTTGCTGAGAGGCAAACAACAAATATATTCCATGCATTTCCATATTCTGCGAGATGGAACAGATGCATGTGAACAGTGAACTGTTGAGTACAGAAGATAAACTGTCTCTAAGTGCTTTCCTAAAGAAAGGCAAAGAGGGAAATGTGATCACTGACAAGAATATCAGTGCCATAAGATAAAAACCGAGAGACAGCAAAGGAGAAGCACAATGAGATCTGATGCCAAGATTAGAAAAAACTTTTCTTCCCTATCTTGAACCACCTGTGCTCTACCAGCTTTGGCTGGGGAGGGAGCAGGTGGCAGGTGGGAAAGAAATGAGGCAGGTGAGCTGAGGCACAATTTCAGCTCTTCAACACTGCTTTAGGAATAAAATAAGCTCTGCTCATTTGTACATTTAAAAAAAATAAAAATATAAATATAAATAAATAAAGAGCTTGTGCAAGTGTAGAGCCATAAGATGTTTATGAAGGGAAAACTGACCATTATTTATGTCATCATTATGTTCACAACAGTTGTCATCTAATAGCAGAATCACTCAGGTTTATTTTTAACTATTTTTCAGGTTTTCTCCTAAATCCCCATTATTACCCAAATTGCTTTCAGAATAAAAAGAAATCAAATATTGTCAAATATTCTCCTGCTTAAAAGCTTCGTTTCCATCCTTGCAGCTACAATCAGTCTCATCTCAGTCATCTCAATCATAAGGTTTCTCTCATCCCACACGAAGTCCCATATTCACACTATCCAGCTGCCAAGCATTTGCTTGTCATAACAACCCAATTAACTTGTTCACTTCACATATGAGAAAACCTATGATTACTATTGTTAAGTCACTGCTTACCAGAGAATACAAACTGAATATGTGACTGTTTAACTCTCAGATTTAAAAGCAGGTATTCCAACTCAACAGCTTGGTTTCTTGACCAATGCACTTGAGCACAACCGTCTTTGTATTTTAAGCAAGATCTTTTATATTTTGTTGCTTAATAACACACCTGTCAAACTTTCCACATAACATCCTACATTTTCATTTTCCTCAATTTTCAGCTTTCCTAGGTATCACCTAAAATCAGAGTTATTTTACTTTTACAACCTAATCTTGCAAATGCTGCTTTCCATCCTTACCTTACTTCCCTCTCAATCCAAAATCCAATAATCTTTAAAAATTCCATCATCTTTAAGCCTATTCCTTCCTTCCTTATAAAGATGGCTGCTTCCCCCCTCTCTGCTGCAACAGTTCCTTGCTCCCATGTCTATTACAGAACTTGGATATGTTAATGTTGGTTTCCACTTCTGTTTATCCCATTTTTCTCTGCATTCTTCCCAGGAAAGAATCATGCCTACATCTGTGATATTCCAGTCAGTCAGTGCATATGACATGTATTGAATACTCAAGAAATGTTTGCTAAAAAGGAATGAATGAACATCATACAGAATAAAGTTCATGTTTAGTCAAAAGTAGTTTTATACATTAGTCAACTATATTCTTTTGATATGAAGTACAGTAACATGAGAACAATAATAAATGTGGAATGTAGAGGAAATCCATTCTGATAGTAAAATTAATAGATGTGCTAGGCAGAAAGACAGACATGAGTGGAGAGAGAATAAAGCCAGTAAAGCCCACTAAAAGGGACTCAAAGAGTTAACCACATAAAACCAAAGACCCAGAAAAGACTCACAGAGTTAATTAGTTAATTAGTTTCAGTTTCAAAGGTCAGGAGTGACTTGGTATTTCTGGATATTCCCCAGATGAAAAACAATTCCCCAGATAAAAGTATCAGAGCCTTTCAGTCAAAACGACCATCTCCCAGTAAATAGCCAAAATGACCAACACAAAAGGGAAAGAGGAGAGGCACCCACTATAGGTTTTCTACACCTTTTAGAAAACATAGAGCTGTTCCTTTGGCCACATACATGTGAATCTACAAGAAAGGTGATATAGTAGACATCAAGGGAATGGGCAGTGTTCAAAAAGGAATGCCCCACAAATGCTACCACGGCAGAACTGGAAGAGTCCACAGTGGTCCCCAGCAGGCTGTAAACAAACAAGTAAAGGGCAAGATTCTTGCAAAGGGAATTAATGCACGTATGGAACATTTTAAGCATTCTTAAGAGCTGAGACAGCTTCCTGAAGCATGTGAAGGAAAATAATCCGAAAAAGACGGAAGCCAAAGAGAAAGGTGCTTGAGTTCAACAGAAGCACCAGCCTGCTCTGCACAGAGAAGCACACTTCGTAGGAACAGATGGAAAGGAGCCTGAGCTGCTGGAACTCATTCCCTATGAATTCATGGCTTGACAGGTTAAAAAAAAAAAAAAGACCTCTGGACTGTTAAAAAAAAAGTATCAGAGCACAGCACATGTCTTCCTTGTACCAATTAGATGAGGCCACCAAGGCCAAAGATTGTTAATCCAGGACTTCTCTGCCCTACCAGATGAGGTAGGCAGGGAAATGGGACAAGGGTCATGCCATTGTAAAATCTACTTAACCTGCACAACAGGCCCAGTTTATTCTTTAATTTAATCTCTATGCTGCTCTTCCTTTTCTTCCAGCCCCTTAATCAACTAAGTAACTTTGTAACCAGGATAGCAGCTAGACCTCTAAAGTGTAAATAAACCTATGTGGATAAAGAATGTCTAGATCTGAACCAACAGTCACCAAAATAATCCTATTCTTAAAACAAAACTTAAAAGAAATTATAAATCATCTGTATACACCATGCCTTACGTTGGCCCCTACCCAAAAGGCCTTATAAAACCCCAAACCCTAAACACTTAAGTACTCCTCCTCTCTAAGGTTGCCCCCACTCCCCTTTGTTTACATTTTGCCTTACAGATTTCTTACTGCTCAATTTACTATGTTTTGTCTCCAGGCTCTTCCAGTGGTAAGCTTGTCATTTTGCTATTTCATTCTATTCTCCAGATTTACGCACAAGTCTTCCCTCTGTCTCTGTTCTACTCCAGATAAGCAGGGAGGGGCTACTGAGAGCTCTGATTTGAGTTTGCAAAGTTCCTGTTGCCTGAGTTACTTGGAGAGGACTGCAGCTATATGATCATGTTCTTTAGTAGCCTGCCTGAAAATCTCCTTTCTTTGCCTTTGGGAAGTTCTCAGAACATAATCTCACTGTATCCAGTGCTCTGTGGCTCCCCTAAACCCTGGGGTCATAGGGACTTAGTTCCCATGCCATGCAGATTCAAGCAGACACTGGACGCCAGGTGACCCTGGCTTTGGGAGTTGGCAAGGGATCTGCCCTATGCTGAGCAGGAGCTCAAGGAGCTTCCTTTTCCTCCCTCTCTTCTTCTTTGCTCTCTGCTGCCTGAAAGGCACCTGCCATTCCCTGCTATTCTTGCTTTAATGAATTCCTTCCTTACCTTTCACTCTGAGTTCTCTGAGTCTTTGAACCGAATTCCTTTCCAACAGATGTAATTCTAACATTGTGATTTTCCATTATTAAGGATACATGAATGGTTCAATATACCAAATATGTATAAATTTTGTTAATTTTGAGAAAAATAGAGTGCATAATCAGTGGAAAATTGTACTTTTGTCATCTACAAACAATTTCTACCTCTTGGGTGACTAGGAGAATGGAAGAGGCGGAGGAGATGAAAGGGGAGTAGACGTTTGAAGGAGAAAGTATAGATATATGTGAAAAATAATGACTTTACTTCTGGACAGTATGGAAAAAATATCAATCTCTTCCTAAAGGAACAAGTATAAATTGGTTAGTCATTGTAGTGGATTTGAACTAATTTAAAAACCCATTTTCATTCTCTAAAGCAGCTGTGTGAAACAGAAACACAAAGTTATCTAGATAGGTAACTTTAAAGTTTTTAGTAGACACGTTTAAAAATTAATTTCAATAATATATATCTTATCCCACTATATCTAAAATAAGATTTCAACACATAATTAATCTTTACAAATTCTTAGTGAGCTTTTGGAATTATATTTTCAAAATCAGTATCTACTTTACAATTAAGAATATATCAATTCAGACTAACCAGTTTCAAGTACTTAGTAACCACATGTGGGTGGTGGCTCTGTATTGGACGGTATAGCTCTGAAGCTACCGACACCAAGAAGGAAAAAATCCTCTTTTTGAAACAGAACTCATTTGTTAAGCTTTACTGTAAAATGGTCATAAGTACTCCTAATGCAAAAGCTGATTTTGAGATTTGATAATAATGATACCATAATAATAACACCTAACAATATAGAACAAATCACTTCATTTACAGTTTTAAACACAGTTTTTACTCAATCAGTTCTCACAACAACCCTCTAAGGATTATAACCTTCATTTTATAGATAAGGAAAACAATCCTAGTCAACCAGACCACAAGGAAATACTATGAATTTACTAAAATAATAAAGGAGAATTCTATATAGTGGCATGGGAAGATATGAAAAAATGTACACAAAAATCTTCATACCGGGTAGTAAAGTTAAAAATAAAGTTGCAAAAATAGAATGTTTACTGTAACATCACTGTCCCAAAAGAAAAGCATAAGAAAATAAGAAACACTCTTGCACATTTCTACTTTCACATATATGCACTTAATCACAGTCATAATGAAAAAAATTTGAAAGGTTAAAAACAAATGGTAAACACTGATAATCTTAGAAGAGTGGAATTTAAGTTAAAAGGTGTCTTAGTTTTAAAATTTTTGTTTTCTATATAAAGTTTGTCTACCATGTATACAGCAACAATTGGCAGGAAGAAAACATAATACAGACCATTTAAATGGAAAAGCATAGAAAGAGCAGCTTTGAGTTGGACAGTAATCCTACAAACTCTGAAACCACAGCAAAGGGCATGGTGCATCAGAGACCCTTGCTCTCCAAAGCTTTGCCAGATAATTATCATTTAAGAGCTGCCTTTTAAAAATCATATTTTGGAAGACCATGCAAAATGTACCCAGTCTGTTATCTATTCATTGGTGGATAAAGCTGGACAATAGAAAACCTCTGTAATCAATTAGGTCCTTTAAAGCAGAGGTCAACAAACTATTTCAGTAAAGTACGTATTTTCAGCATCATAGGCCAAATGGTCTGTGTTGTACCACTGTAGCAGGAAAACATATTAACAATATGTTAATAAATGGCATGGCTGTGCTGTCAGTAAAACTTTGTTTATAAAAACAGTTAGAGATTTGGACCTACAGTCTGATGATCCCAGCACCAAAGGATAAAGTTAAGGAGTATGACTATGACATTATATCTTCCCTCTTAAGAGATCATCTTATGATACAGCTACAAGAAATGTTGCATTTACCAGAGGAGTGTTGGTGAGAACACTGTGTATTCCATAACCTAAGGAAGACCCAAAAAGGAAATTTGTTTTATTCTTATATGGAAGAAATACTTTCTTCCCAAGGGAAATTTATCTGCTTTCTCTTTAGAGGATTGCAAATCATATAACTGATGATGTCTGCAAAAAAGATCAGAGAAATCGGTATATCAATTTTTTTAAATGGTTTCAGACCAGGTTATCTACATATTACCTGGAAACTCTTTCTAGGTCTTGATCATTATTGTGACTACCTTTTCCCTAATCCAAATTTCAGCTATCTGTACTTTTCCATTTGATATGGAAAATGAAGGACAAGATTTCAAAAATTAAAAATAAAAGTACCTCACCTGGGAAAGACAGATGCACTCCTATGTTTATCGCAGCACTATTTACAATAGCCAAGAATTGGAAGCAACCTAAATGTCCATCGGTAGATGAATGGATAAAGAAGATGTGGTACATATACACAATGGAATACTACTCAGCCATAAGAAGTGGAAAAATCCAACCATTTGCAGCAACATGGATGGAGCTGGAGAGTATTATGCTCAGTGAAATAAGCCAAGTGGAGAAAGAGAAATACCAAATGATTTCACTCATCTGAGGAGTATAGGAACAAAGGAAAAACTGAAGGAACAAAACAGCAGCAGAATTACAGAACCCAAAAATGGACTAACAGGTACCAAAGGGAAAGGAACTGGGGAGGATGGGTGGGCAGGGAGGGATAAGGGGGGGGAAGAAGAAGGGGGGTATTAAGATTAGCATGCATGGGGGGAGGGAGCAAGGGGAGGGTGGGCTGCACAACACAGAGAGGACAAGTAGTGACTCTACAACATTTTGCTAAGCTGATGGACAGTAACCGTAATGTGGTTGTTAGGGGGGACCTGATATAGGGGAGAGCATAGTAAACATAGTATTCTTCATGTAAGTGTAGATTAAAAATTAAAAAAAAAAAAAAAAAGAAAGAAAGAAAGAAAAGGGGGATTACTCCTTAACAGGATAAAACTATTGGTAAATCAAAGATCAACACATGCTTTAAATATCCTTAATGTTGATCACTTAAAGGGTGTCAGATGATCAGCTATGGAGGTACTCTTTTCTGATAATATTCCTTTCTCTTAATTAAAAAAAAAAAAAAAAGCAGTTACTGTGTGCTGACCTCCAATGAGTTCTGCAGAGTGGTATAGAGGGCATGTCAAAGTGTGGGCAAAGGGTCTGTTTGTTTCTACGCAGAAGATCAAGGCCTAGCTTGGATACCCAGAAAATGAACTAAGATACGATATGAGGAGGAGCTTCCGGCATCAGCACTCTCTGGAGGACTTGTGCCGGGGGATGATCATCAAAAAGCCTCCACAGGGATCCAGACGATGCTGCGGTTGTGGCTGCATCCAGCCCACCGTCTCCTGGATTTGCCATAGGAATGAGGAGGGAGATGTCTAGGCTGGCATGTGCATACAGTGAGACAACGAATTTGACCGGATCTGTACTGTTGGAACTCAACCAGGAGTTGGGAGGGGTGCAAGTTGTAGCACTCCAAAATCTCATGACTATAGACTATCTATGGTTAAAAGAACATATGGGATGTGAACAGATCCCAGAAATGGGCTGCTTTAATTTGTCTGATGGTTCAAGTACAGTTGGACAATATCCATCATATCATAGATAAATTTTCACAAATGCCTAGGGTGCCTAAATGGTTTTCTTGGCTTCACTGGAGATGGATGGTAATTATAGATTTGCTTTATTTATGTCACCGTATTCCTATTATGTTAATATATGTGTGGAAATTAGTTAGTAGTTTAAAACCTATACATACTTAAGGTACTATACAAGAAGATATGTCAAAGAAATAATCAATCCTCCCAAGTTTCCTTCATATGCTACATCTATAGCTTTTCTTCTTCCTTCCTAATTACAACCCTTAAATAGAATTCGTGCCTCATATCGAATTTACCGAGCATCATAATTCCTCCAGGTGGTGAAGATACCTCGAGACAAGTGCTGGGCATAGAAGCCACAGGGCATAAATCTGCAAAGAAGTAAAAAGCTAACCTTTGCAAACAATATGGCTTCTCTCTCACTTACCAACTTTACATTTCCCTGTATGGCCCCGGAAGATGACTGGTTAGCCAGAGACGGGTAAGATTCCTCAAGGGAGGAACAACCTAAGACAGGCACAGTCGCAGGGGGGCCATCAGGTGAGAATTTGGGGATCAACAGAGGTGAGGCTCAGAACCTCACCCCCACTGCTTTGAGAGAAATCTTCTGCATCCGTGGATGTCTTGATGCCCTTGTCGAGCCTGGATTAATACTTAGTCCATAGGCACACACCTGATCATCTGATCATCTACATTTGCCTTCTTACAGCACTAAACTATGTTTTCTACCTTTATCTTGCATCTACCTACCACTTCAGCATTTTATTAAAAATAAAAATAATAATAATAATAGGAGAAATGTGGGATCAACATATAAATCAAATACAAAAATCAAACGAATATTCATATTTGACCTGATTGTTTATAGGTCATATTGCATGATCAAAACCGAAAGTTTCTGTGATGACTGCCCTTGTACTGTTCACCATGTAAGAATTTATTCACTATGTAAGAATTCGTTCACCATGTAAGAACTTGTTCGCTATGCTTCAGAAGATTGGAGATTGACGAGAATTAGGCTTGAGATGGATTAATGATTGTACATTGAGCGTTGACCCCCCTATACTGAATTTTATTGTTGTTAACAACCATTTGATCAATAAATATGAGAGATGCCCTCTCAAAAAAAAAAAAAAAAAAAAAAGTACCTCACCTGGGACTTCATTATTTTCTGCTCTCTTCTAAAAGGGCAGATGCCTGAAAAAGCAAAACCAATGATTAGAAGGATGTTTTCACAGACCACACCCAGACTTCAACTTTCATGTTTACCAGTCGAGAAACAACACCAGAAATCAGGTGGTTAACAGTCCAACCTGTGGGAGAAGGTTGTTTTGTCCTTACAGAAGGGTCAGAAAGCACTATGTAAAGGAAGTTCTCTTCTGACTATACTATGATCATACAGAACTTGGACAAAGTTTTTTAATTGTATAGATGTGAACATAGATTTCATGCTGATTTACTAACAACTGACCTATGAACCAGCAATTCTGTTTTTAGAATGTGTTCATAAAGCAACAATCATAGATAGATATATAGATTTAACTGCAGATGGAGCTTCCTGGCAATAAGAATGGCAATGACCAAATGGAAAACTGAAGAATGTTTTCCATTTTCCCTTATTCCCCAGAAAAAAAAACAGCAACTGAATTCCAGTAATTTCCCAAGAGCTCTTTATATTTTGGCAAACTTGGCAAACTCTCCTGCCAATCAGTATTCATGGATCAAATATTAATTTTGAGATGTTTTCTGCTTAAATTTTTATTGCTCATTTTCAAAAGTGCAGTTGTCTCTACATAAAAATGGTAATAAGCTGGAACCACTGATGCAAGTGAATATCCTGCAGTGTAGTAAAGTACATACCTAGTAAATTTTTCTCAGTCTCAGGAGTACTCATGCAGACAGGACTGAACTGGTTCAAAGGGGTCACTGATCCCATAACAGGGAGGTTGTTTTCTATGGGGTATTACAGGTTTTGTCAAAACAGATCTGGAAGGAAGCAATCAAGAGAAACAGTTACACTTACTTCTGGGCACCCAGCAGGTGCTCAATGTTTCTTTAAAGTATCCCATTACTGCTCTCTCCAAACATGAATCCGTGGGCCTTGCAATCACACACCCAAAGAACTCCCCCCAATGGCTATCACATCACTGACCACCACATGGAAGCCCCCAACATTTAGTGGAAAGCCACCTCACCAATCACTGATTCCCCAGAGTCTCCTAAGTCACTGACTCATCCGCACCAATCAGTCCCGCTACATGTCACTTCTGATCGGGACAGCCCTATCACTGACACATCCTTCCCCAGTTACTGATCTCATAGCTCACGCAACCCTGACTCCCACATAGACCCCACACTACTTACTCCCACATACCTTCCCCACCAGTGACTTCACAAACCCCCCAGGACTGACCCTCAGGTCCCCTCCCGTACAATCAGATTCACTCATCACCGCATACATCCACCTTCTGACCTGTGGCTCCGTTACCAGGTCCCGAAATGCCCAGGATCGCTTCACCGGGTACGGCTGTCACATCCATACTGGCCATCTCTCCCGCTTCCTGTCTGGGTGGGCAAACCACGAGGCTCTCGAGCCTGCGCTCGTACCACCCGGCGGTTTTGCCCACTCCGCATCCTCCGCCGCTTTGTCCAGGAGGCAAGATGGCGCCCCCGGCCGCAGGGTCCGCCTGGGAGCCGCCATGTCGAGCCCGGCCAGTTCCGTACAGGAGCCAGAGGCTGCCTGCTCCGCCGAGGCGGGCGGTGTAGGGCGGAAGGTGTGCGAGCCTGGACGCTGCACGGTGTTGAGAGCTTTTCAGGAGGATCGGGGAAGAAGTTGAAGGGACACATCCTCTGTTAGAAGACTGCATTTGGTGAAAGAGGAAGAAATCGGAATCGTAAAATAGTTCTCATTGGCAACTGTACTTAAAAGTGATTGCAAATGATACGGATCTATGCCCGGCGAGTCCACTGTGGGCAAAAAGGCACCAAAGTAATGGGAACTTTGGTGGGTGGGTAGGCGGGGGCGGAAAAGGGGAGTGCTACGCACGGTAATAATGGACTTCATATTAAAAACGATTATAAGGTATTTTCTGGGAAATAACTACTGCAGTAATAACTTGCAGAGGCCAACTTAAGAAAATAGAAAATTGAGAAACAGGGAAGAAGAGTCTGAGGCACATGGGCAGAGACCTGGGGAAACTAAAGAGCAAAACGGGAGGTAAAGGAACAGGCGTGGGACGCTAGCGGACAGGACACGGCGGACTTGAGAGATCGGAAACACAGAAGGAAAAAAAACCGAAGAGGAATAGAACGAGGTTAGATTTCAGGAAACTTGGTTTAAAAAAAAAACACAACCTTTAGACTTTACAGCAAGATTTTATACTTTCAAAAAAATGCATGTTAACAAACTGATGTTTCATGTACATAGATAAAAATTTTAATAATAGTTTCACAGGAGCCGTGATTTTTGGCTTATGTAATTAAGCAGAAAATTTACATTTAGCAGTTTTATTTCTCTTGTCAAACAAAACCAAATCTGAATTTAGATAAGATTTTGTTCAGAAATATTGCAAAAGGGAGAGCACGCTGTAAGTCCGGAGAGAGGAAATCCCAGGGCAAAATACCTCTAAAAACCGAAATCAATCAAAGGGAAAAATAAAGTGTAAAACCCGTTTATTCTCACAAACTGCAGTCCCAGGGATGTCTTTCTCCCCTAGTCGGGAAGAAGCCAGCAGAAGCAAACAAGCCAGCCCCCTCCCCCTAAGCTCTCAGGTTCAGACACGCCCTCAGTTGCCCAGGTAATTACCCATTGACATGGAGATGAACTTCTCTCCCCACCTGAGGATATGCAAATGTACTAAAGCCAGGAGAGATATTCTGGAAATGTTACAATGTTACCCACAGGCTGCCCCTCCAGAAATCTCACTTTATAATCTACTCATTCCCCTTCTTCCACAATGGTCCCTGGGAGAGAGAACTGGAGCATTGTGACCAGACTAATGACATAATAGCAGCGGCAATAAAATCATGACAATCCTCAAGCCAGAGAATTCAGCTAGGTTCAAAGTCTTACCCACATTAAGTCCATAGCTTGTCCATTCCAGAGGCAGGCAGTAGCCGAGGGCATCAGGCTGCGGCTGTGCTAGAGAGCACATTCAGGCCAGGACTGTAGGAGACAATAACCTTAAGGGTGATAAGATACATGTTTTAATGACACCAGTGAAGGGTCCCCACCAGTAAGATGGCAAACTTCCGGCTTCTCTTCAGGGTCCTCCGTTCCCGCCGGCACCACCTGAAGCCCAATCACCTCTCGCCCCCCTCCCAATCCCAGCACCTAGCCAACAGCCAACAGCCCCGTAGAAGTAACACCACAATCACCCTATGCCCTTTCCTATATAGCCCAGCACCTTTCCCTAATAAAGCGGAATTCTCCGGTGAATTGCTGCTATATGTCGCTCCTTTCGTTTCATTGGTGCCAAAACCCAGGAGACGGGACACCCCAACTGGGCCCCGTCTTCCCCCCGACACCAGCAGCAGCTTGCCCTCGTCCTCTTTTTCCGGCGCTAGCTCATCACACTCACCACTCCTCTCTGGCCTTTAGGTAAGTTTCCCCCACAGAGTGGGCCACTCTTCCCCGAGCTATCACAGTGCCATTGATGGTGATCATCCGGCAAGGCCCTGATGCGCGGGGACGAGGAGGGAACTCTCCCCGCCTCAGGCCTTCACGGCTGCAGTGGACCCTCAGGCCCCTCCTCCAACAGCCATAAATCCCCGCCTCAGGCCTTAAACTTTTTAAGCAAAATTTCCCCGGGTGGGCCACTCTTCTCCTAGCTATCGCAGTGCCATTGACTGTGATCTTCCGGCAAGGCCCTGACACTCGGGGAGGAGGAGGGAACTCTCCCCGCCTCAGGCCTTCACGGCTGCAGCAGACCCTCAGGCCCCTCCTCCGATAGTCATAAATGATAGTCATAAATGCACTCACCGTCCCTTCCATCTCTTCCATCAGTGCCAAAACTTTTTAAGCAAAATTTCCCCGGGGTGGGCCACTCTTCCCCGAGCTATCGCAGTGCCATTGACCGTGATCGTCCAGCAAAGCCCTGACGCTCCGGGACGAGGAGGGAACTCTCCCCACCTCAGGCCTTCACAGCTGCGGCAGACCCTCAGGCCCCCCTCCAACAGCCATAAACGAGGTGACTCCTTTGCGGATGAGAACGCTCCCTTCCTCCCCCCCCCCTTCTGTTCCGTCCGCCGAAATCTGTTCTGTCTGCCGAAAATTCCTAGCGCTAGGTACCTCGTGACTGCGGCAAACTGCCTTCTTAGGGAAGTCTGGGTGACGACCCACACTTCCTAAGAAATTCCGACTCGTATACGAGTTTCCGCAGACCACCAAGGATCATCGGGGACGCCCTTTGTCTCCTTGCAGTCTGCTTCCAGTCCGAGGATCTCCGTTCGTCTTCCCCTGTCTGTCTCCTTCTCTGTCCTTTAGCCATGGGAGCCTCCTCATCCCTCCCTGAAACTTCACCTCTTGAATGCCTGCTTAAGCATCTGGCTACCCTCTCCCTGACACCTGATATAAAACCAAAACTTCTCCGTAAACATTGCTCCCAAGATTGGCCAACATACCCCCTAGACAATAACAACCAATGGCCCGCAGGGGGAATTCTTGATCCTAACATCACTCGCAATCTCTTTAACTACTGCCAGTGCCTGAAAAAATGGAAGGAGATTCCCTATATCGAAGCTTTTCGCCTCCTAGCTCAAAATCCCAGCCTCTGCACCACCTGCTCCCTGCCCCAAGTACTCCTAGCCTGCAAGCCGTCTCCCTCCCCTCCACACACTCCCAGTCCCTCTTCGATTACCTTTGATCCGGCCAAGGAACCTCCGCCATACAGGCTTCCCCCTTCAGCCCCTCCCCCTCCTACAACCCCTCCAACCTCTGCCGCCGCTGCTGCCTCTTTCCCCTCGGAAGCCTCCCATCCTCTCCCCCTTCTTCTCCTACAACAGTCCCTCCCCCTTCCTCTACCGCCCGCCGCCGCTGCCTCTTTCCCTGTGAAAGCCTCCCGTCCTCTCCCTTCCCCTTCTTCTCCTATAATAGCCCATCCCTCTTCCTCTACTGCCGCCACCGCTGCCTCCACCCCTGCAGAAGCCTCCCATCCTCTCCCTTTCCCCTCCTCCCCTCCCTCTACCACCATCTCCTCCCCCACCTCACCCCCTCCTCCTCCATCCCCCTCACCTCCCCCCCTCCCGCAGATCGAGCCTGAGCCTTTCAGCCCCCCTCTAACTAAGTTCCAGGAGCCTCGTCCGTCTTTGCCCCCTCAGACTCGGTCCCGAGGGCCTCCCAAAATTATCGTGGCATTGCCCCCATCACCTGTTTCCCCCACACAGTCTGAGCCAGAACCCTTCAGTCCCCCTCAGACCCGGTCCCGAGGGCCTCCCAAAATTATCGCCCCCCTCCGGGAAGTAGCAGGATCTGAAGGCATCATGCATGTCCACGTCCCTTTCTCCTTAGGAGATTTAGCCCAACTAGAGAAACGCCTAGGTTCCTTTTCCACTGATCCCATGACATACATCAGGGAGTTTCAATGGACCCTCCAGTCTTACAGCCTCACGCATCATGACATTTTCATGCTCCTGGCCAATACTCTCCTCCCTGAAGAGCGTAGAGGAGTTTGGGACTTCACCCAAATGCATGCTACTGAAACCCACAGGACTGACCCCACCTATTCCCCTGGCCCCACTGCTGTCCCCGAACAAGACCCACACTGGGATTATAACACTGCCGTGGGTCTCTGCTCTCGAGATATTTTTGCCTCCTGCTTAATAGCAGGTCTGAAAAAGGCAGCTCGTAAAGTAGTCAATTTTCAAAAGCTCCAAGACATAATTCAAAAGAGAGACGAAACCCCCTCCGAGTTCTTAGACAGACTCCCTCAAGCCCTATTACAGTATACCAGCCTGGACCCAGAAACACCTGAAGGAAGACATGTCCTTATGACATACTTCCTAGCTCAAAGCTACCCCGACATTAAAGCTAAACTCAAAAAGTTAGAACAGGGCCCCGCTACCCCACAGACTGAGATCCTAACAGTGGCCTTTAAAGTCTTCCATAACCGGGAGGAGGAGAAAGAATGCCATAAACAAAAGGCTGATCAGGCCAATTTCCAGATGTTGGCCCAGCTGATAAAACCACAACCTGGGCGCCCCTCTACAAACAAGCCCCCCCCCATGAGCTTGTTTCAAGTGCAGAAAAAAGGGACAATGGTCAAAGGGGTGCCCCTCCCCCAGATCTCCTACCACCCCATGCCCCAGATGCCACAAAAAGGGCCACTGGGGGTCTGATTGCCCAACCACCCGAAGGGGAGGCTGGATGAACAACCCCCATCCTAAGCCCGCAATAGTGGGGCTGGCAGAAGAAGATTGACGGGGCCCGGGGGCTTCTTGCCCGACCATTTCCATCACCAAACAGGAGCCCAGGGTTACTTTAACAGTAGACGGTCGCCCCATCTGCTTCCTCCTAGATACAGGAACCACCTTCTCAGTCTTGCGAGAATACTGGGGCCCTACCACGCCAGCCATTACTCCTATAGTCGGGGTAGGAGGTAAACAGATTTTCCCATTAAACTCCCACCCCCTTTTATGCACAATCCTAGACAATCCCATACCTTTCTCCCACTCCTTCCTGGTTATGCCCCAGTGTCCCATCCCTTTACTAGGACGATACATCCTTTCCCTCCTCCATGTTTCCATAACTATATCCACTCCCACAGCCCCCAGTACTCCCTTTCTGATGGCCCTCATAGCCAACAACCCCCCTCTACCCAATGAAAGCTCCGGTTCTGCCCTCATACACCCTGTAAATCCCAAAGTTTGGGACATTACAAGCCCCTCCGTGGCCCTATGTCCCCCTGCCTCTATCAAATTACGTGACCCCTCTCAGTATATCTGTCAGGCCCAATACCCCCTAACCACTTCAGCCCTCATAGGTCTCCAACCCATCATTCAAGATCTCTTAAACAAAAATTACCTCAGACCCACTCACTCCCCATTTAATACCCCCATATTAGCTGTTAAAAAAACCAACGGATCTTTCCGCCTTGTCCAAGACCTTCGCCTTATCAACATGGCCATTGTCCCTATCCATCCCTTAGTTCCAAATCCATACACCCTTTTATCGCAGATCCCTGCCTCAGCATCCCACTTCTCAGTCCTAGATCTCAAGGACGCATTTTTTTCTATCCCTCTAGACCCCTCCTCCCAAGATTTTTTCACCTTCACCTGGACGGACCCATGCACCAGACATTCTGAACAACTTACTTGGACAGTTTTGCCACAAGGCTTCCGAGATAGTCCCCATATTTTTGGACAAGTCCTAGCTCAAGACCTCAGTTTCATCATGATCACCCCGAGTCCACTTTATTACAATATGTAGATGATCTTCTACTCTGCAGTCCCTTGTGAGAACAGTCTCAACTTGACACTGCGTCTCTACTTAACCTTCTAGCTTCCAGAGGTTACCGGGTATCCCCCGTCAAAGCTCAAATCTCTTCCCCTTCTGTCACTTACCTTAGATTCCTTCTGTCTCAACAAAGAAATCACTTACTTTAGATTCCTTCTGTCTCAACAAAGAAAGTCCATTACCTTAGACAGAAAACGACTCCTCTCTGACCTGCCCGTTCCCAAAACCAAGACAGAAATCCTTTCCTTTCCAGGCCTGGCTGGGTATTTTAGAGCATGGATCCCTAACTTCTTCCTGTTGGCAAGACCCCTATATGACCTCAGCAAGGGCCCCCCTGAAGAACCATTATCATCCTCACCCCGACACTCCTTCATTAAGCTCCGTCAAGCCCTTGTGGAAGCTCCAGCTCTCCATCTCCCTGATTTGTCAAAACCCTTCTCATTATAGATTCATGAGAGGTCCAGTCAAGCTCTAGGAGTCCTAGGCCAATATTATGGCCCATCCTTTGCCCCAGTAACTTATCTCTCCAAGCAATTAGACCCCACAGTTCGGGGATGGGCCCCCTGCCTACTGGCATTAGCCGCTGGACAGCTCTTGCAGAAAGAAGCTCATAAACTAACATTCAGAGCGCCCCTTACCATTCTGTCCCCACATCACCTAAAAGATCTCTTAACCTACAAAAGTTTACAGACTCTCCTTCCCTCCAGACTCCTGACCTTACTATCCTCTTTCCTCCAAAATCCAAACATTTCTTTCCTCCCCTGCCAGCCCCTGAATCCAGCCACTCTTCTTCCTCTACCCTACTCTCCTCATACTCCCTCGCATGATTGCCTAGAAGGCCTTCACAACTTCCTTCTGTGCCACTCCACGATCTCCAAAGGAGCCCTCTCACACTCCGACCTCATCTGGTTTACTGATGGGTCCTCCTTTAAACATGAGGGCAACCACTACGCAGGATACACAGTAGTGTCCCTCGAAGATGTCATTGAGGCATGAGCTCTACCCCCTGGTACAACCAATCAGCAGGCTGAACTCATTGCAGCCACCAGAGCTTGCACTCTGGCCCGGGACACATCTCTCACATTGTACACTGACTCCAAGTACGTATTCCACATAGTCCCTGCTGCAGATTGGCAAATAGACTTCACTAACATGCCCCCTGTACAGCGTACCAGATACCTACTCGTGTTAGTAGATACATTTTCAGGATGGGTAGAAGCTTTCCCCAGCACTAACAAATGAGCATCCGCAGTTGCCTCTATCCTCCTCACCCAGATCTTTCCTAGGTTCGGGATGCCCACTTCCCTCCAATCAGATAACGGCCCTGAGTTCACTGCCCAAATTATCCAGAACCTCTCCAAGTCACTCTCGCTCCCCTGGCATTTACATTGTCCTTATCGACCACAAGCTTCGGGAAAAGTAGAAAGAGCCAATAGGACTCTAAAAGACATCCTGACCAAACTATCTCTAGAACTACACCTTGACTGGGTTCGCTTACTTCCCTTAGCTCTACTCTGCATTCGAGCCCTCCCAAAGAAACCTTCCTTCTTGTTGCCCTTTGAGATCATGTACGGCCGCCCGATTCTACCCCCGGGGCTCCCTTCCCACAGAGGACCAATTCCTCCCAGTATGGCCCTTCCACTACTCTCTCTCCTCCGCACTGAATTGTGGAAATATCAGGATTGGCTCCTTCCTGATCCATCCACCTCCCAAAATTCTCCTGTCTTACAGCCCAGCCAACTAGTGTTTTATAAGCCACCAGAGGATTGGCCCTCTCTCACCCCGAAATGGGAAGGTCCACACCCAGTTATTCTCTGCACCCCCTCGGCCGCCAAGCTCTCACTGCCTGATAACTCTGTCACCCCTTGGATTCATATCTCCAGGTTGAAACCAAATACTCAGGACCCACCTTCTCTGGACACCCAAGATCCATCAGTCACAATCCAGAGTCCTTCAGATACAGCCCAAGACGCTGTCTACTCTACCACGCCTCATCCCTCTGATCCCTTGAAGTTCCGCATCTCCCATGCACCCCCCTTGCCATCCATACCCTAATCATGACTTTCTCCTCCTTTACTGCTCTCTTGCTTTTTTTCCTCATTCCTATTGTCTTCCCCACCACCCCACCCTCCTTTGTATGGCAATTCAAAGTCAGACAGACTTACACACAGCATCAAACAAAAGTTACTGCCCTCATTGCCACATCAGACTGCCCTCTGAAAAGCTGCTCTGAGCCTTTATACCTCCACTTTCTTCCCCCCACCGAAGTGTTCACTTACAGCTACCTTTATTCTCCCTACCTCTGCTTCCTCTATGACCAAAGACAAGCCTATTGCAAGCGATGGCAAGACACCTACGGGAGATGTCCCTACTGGTCTTGTGCCATTCACTACATGGGTGACTTCCAGTACCCACAGTATTACTCCTCCAACCATTTCATGAAATATCCCAACGGTTCATTCTCCTTATCAATCCCAGATCCCTGGGACTCTCGATGGGCTGCCGGAGTCACAGCCTCAGTTTACCCCCCACGGTACCCTTCATATCTCTCAAGAGTATGTTCCCTCTCACTCCCAGATCTCTCAAGTTGCATCAAATATCAGACATTCTGAAAAAGTCATTATCCAAACTCTTGATGGCTCCTCTTGGTCTTCTCATTCCTCCTACTCTTGATTACAGCTCATTCAAGACACCACCATCTTTCTCAACCACACCCTCAACACCACCAATTGTTTCTTGTGCACATCACTACAGCGCCCACTGCTGGCCGCCGTGCCCCTTAATATTTCCAACTACTCCTTCCATGCAGAAGGACAACCCCTCCGCCCCCTGGCAGACATACCCCTATGGGAACCAGAATAAGCAGATAATCTCACCATCCACCACTGTGTAGGCCCAACTCCACCCCCCTCCAGCACACTTCACTGCCTCTCTATCTACACCCCTACCTCTGGCTCTAAGACTTTTACGCAACTGGGACACTTCTTTTAGTGTAATGGCAGTCTTTTCAACTCACTGCCTCTCAACTCCGATACACCCTGCATTCTCGTCACCCTAATCCCACAGCTTACACTTTACAGCATGGCAGAATTCCTTGAGCTCCAACCTCCCTTGCTCTCGCGCACAAAAAGGGCTGCTTTCCTTCCCATCATGGTCGGTATCTCTTTGATCACCTCAGCCATTGGGGCAGGGTTTTCGTGAGGAGCCTTGGGTCACTCTCTATGGGCAGTTAGAGATCTCGATGCCAAACTTGAGGGAGCCCTGACATCCACTGCCGATTCCCTAGCCTCTCTCCAAAGACAGGTCACTTCGCTAGCCTAAGTCACCCTTCAAAACCAGCGGGCCCTAGATCTGCTTACAGCCGAGAAGGGCGGCACCTGCATCTTCCTCTGGGAAGAGTGCTGCTATTACATCAACGAATCCGGCATTGTAGAAACTGACATCACCAAACTCACCGACCTTGCCTCCAGTCTCCACTCTGCTTCCAATTCCAACCCATTCTCTTCAATACTAACAAACCCCCTCCTTACCTGGGTCTGGCCCATTGCAGGCCCCATAATAGTCATTCTTCTCGTCTGTCTCTTCTTACCCTGTATAATAAAGTTCATCAAATCCCAAGTTGGAAAAATCTCTAATCAAGCTTTCAACCAGCTTTTACTCAGGAACTACCAGCTTCTGGCCACAGAAGATCCCTCACCCTCACGTGACCTCCTCACCACACGCTGAGATGGACCCCTCTCTCCACTGGAAACTGTTCCTGGAAACAATGGCCGCAGACGCCTGGCTCCTGACACCCATATCCTCTTGGTACCATTTGAATCAACAGGTCCTCGACCTATGGTTACAGGGAACCTTCATTGATTTCCAACCTGAAGAAGTCCTCATCTACTCATCCTTACTGTGGGGAATCCTATCAACCCTTTCCTCCCAATTCTCAAGCCCTCACTCCCTTCTCTGCCCCTGTACAGCAGGAAGCAGTCAGAGAGAAAGCAACGTCCACAACCCCATAGAGGAGAAAGGGGGGAATGAAGGGTCCCCACCAGTAAGATGGCAAACTTCCGGCTTCTCTTCAGGGTCCTCGGTTCCTGCCGGCACCACCTGAAGCCCAATCACCTCTCGCCCTCCTCCCAATCCCAGCACCTAGCCAACAGCCACCAGCCCCGTAGAAGTAACACCACAATCACCCTATGCCCCTTCCTATATAACCCAGCACCTTTCCCTAATAAAGCGGAATTCTCCGGTGAATTGCTGCTGTGTGTCGCTCCTTTCCTTTCAACCAGCATAGGCAAATCTTGTCCATCAGGTAGGATACATGCAAGAGAGTGGTCTTGTGATAAAACAGTGGCAGAAATGGGATCTCACCCTGATCTGGTATACCAGACTTTCACCCCCCTCCCTGTGGGAGTTACAGATGGGTTGATATATAGGGCTACGGGAGGTACATGAACTTCCCTGCAAGATGCTCTTACCTCCTGGATGTTTGGGGCACACTACTGTGACCTTTGGGGGCCATTCAGCTGTTACTCCAGGAATACACACTAGGCCAGCTTCCAGGCCTTCCCCCCAAGGTGCTAGAAGGGCCAGCCATCACTGGTCCATGCGTCAAAATGTCCAGGGCCAGGTCCATTAAACAGTGTCTCCAGGCCTTAATGCAGTAGGGGCTGGCAGCAGGATGTTGCTCTGCTGGCCATATTCTGGCTTCAATAGCTCTTCTTTGGTTTCGACGTACAATTGTATAGGAGAGGCAGCAAGGTGTGTGAGCATATCCACAGGGCTCAAAGCTCCTTTACATGGCTTCTCATTCAGATGCCACAGCGCTGTCCATACGTGAGCTGACCAGCCCCATTAGACTATTGGTGTCCAACTTCAGGCCAGATTTCAACAAACCGTTGTACCTCTATATTGTAAGATAAATTCTAGCCAGAATAAGCAGGCAAAGAGATGCAACAAAGGGCCAGGTAATTTATTTAAATACCCCCAGGTGAGGTTCTATGGCCTTCTTGCTGGAGGCCAGAGAAGTCACGCCCAGTTAGGGAGGTGGGGCGCTTATAGGGGATTAGGAGGGGGAGGAGTAGGCAAACTATCCTAAGGGGTGTTGAGATATGATTGGCTAAAGGTGACATAATAGACAACTAGAAACTTTTTTCTTTCCAAGAGGGAGGAGGCTGACATCCCGGTCCCAGTTGGCACATCAGGATGGAATTTAGGGAGAGCTGTCCCCTTTCCATATACAGCACGGACTTTGGGGTCTGGTCTGTTCTCCCCCTATGGCATCTCTCTGTTCTGTTTGCATGTCCTTGTTTTTCCTTTCTCCAGCCTAACATATATCATGCCTGCCCCAGTAGGATTATATGGTACATGAAATTTCCACTTTATTCCTAATTGCTGCACCCATTCTTGTAACACATGTCCAGTAAAGTGAGTGCCTTGATCACTTGCAATCACCTGCGGCCAGCCATACGATACAAAGAGACGCTCCAGACCCCTCTTGGTGGTTTGCTCATCTGCACGATGTGCAGGAAAAGCAACCAATAGTCCAGTAGCCTGTCCACACATGTCATGGCATACCAATATCCCTCTGATATGGGCAGAGGCCCAATATAGTGTATCTGCCACCTGACAAGTATTGGCCCCTTACTATTGTCCCATGTTGCTGTGGGACTCGGTGTGAGTCCCTCCTAGAGCACACAAGGCACTCCTTCCAGGCTCTGCTGACTTCTTCAAAGGTCAATGGCAAGCCCCACCTACGGGCTACAGCCCACATTGTCTTTCACCTCGTGTGCAACAAACGCTGGTGTAGCCATTGGGCCACATCAGAGGCAGGCTTTCCTTGTAGCCAGCACACCTGGGCCAATGCATCTGCTTCATCATTCCCTGGGGATGCTAAAGGCAAATGGCCAATCACATGATATACAGTAACAGTCTTAGTCTGACCAGAGGCCCATAGGTCTTGCCATAACTCTTGCCACCAAAGGGGCCAGTGACCAACCATCCAGTTGGCACACCATGTCGGAAGCCACAGAGTCAAGCCCCAATAGATGGCCCAGCTGTCAGTGCAGACAACTATGGGGGAGGGCTCCTGGGTGATCACGAGCCATACTGCCCGCAACTCAGCCCATTGACTGCTCTTCCCCTCTCTGTCCTCCACCCATATTGTCTCAGTCTTAGGATGGAAAGCCACAGCCCTCTACTTTGGGGGCTGCCCACGACTGGAGCCATCTGTGTACTAAGCATCTTCAGGTATAGGGGCTTTTCCCTCCTGATAAGGAGTCTTGGCTACCTAGGGCTGAAAAGCAAGTTCTTCCTGCTTTCCACCGGTATAGGTCACTGGCCCCAATAAGCGTTGGAATTCTCCACTTACGCGGCTCATAGAAAGGCTCTGTGCTGCTGCAAATATGCACCCCATTTGGCCAGTGTAGGTGTCTGAGCCATGCCACTCCGTGGCCTTTGGATCCAGTCTCACACCCACCCCACGATGGGATAGGTGGTTATTACCTTGATCGAAACTGTTCCAGCCACGGGCTCTGTAGCCAGCAAGGCGTGGTACACAGCAGCCAGTTGCTTCTCTGCCAAGGTGTATCGGACCTCTGCTCCTTTCCATAGTTGTGACCAGAATCCAATAGGTTGGCGTGTGCCAAAGACCCCATTCATAACTATCTTCGGTTACATGAACATCTAGCTCACAGGGCCTTGATGAGTCAATTACATTCAAGGCCTATATGGCCTTGACTGCCCACTTGGCAGCAGTAAAAGCAGCTGCACATGTCTCATCCCAGTCCCACCTGATGCCCTTTCATACCAACTGGCATAAGGGCTTCAGAATTTGTGCCAATTGCAGGATAAACACTCTCCAGTAGCCCAAAAGACCCGAAAACTCTTGTGATACTGTCACAGTGGTAGGGGTGGGGAAAGCCCAGACCTTGTCTATAACTGCTTCAGGAACAACTTTAGTTTTACCTTCCCAGACAACCCCTAAGAATTTCACAGACAAACCGGGTCCCTGAACCTTGGTGCTGTTCACAGCCCATCCTCTTCCTATAGATGTTGCAACAGTCTAGGAACTGCCCCTTCTAAATCTGAAAGAGAATCAGATGTGGGCGTAATATCATCAATGTAGTGATACAACTGCACTGTTTGTGGTTTCCTCCATATGGCTAAGTCCTGGGCTACAAGTCCGTGACAGATGGTGGGACTGTGGAGGTATCCCTGTGGAAAGACAGTGAATGTCCACTGCCGGCCTTCCCATGTGAAGGCAAACTGTTCCTGGCTTTCCTGTGCTATTTCAATAGAGAAGAAAGCATTGCAAGGTCTACTACATAATGATACATTCCCAGTTCGTGGCTGAGGGTGGCCAGAAGGTCTGCTATAGAGGGGGCAGCAGCATGCAAAGGAGGTGTAACTTTATTCAATTCCCTGTAGTCTACAGTCATATGCCAGGAGCCATCTGGCTTTCTCACTGGCCACACTAGAGAATTAAAAGGACTATGAGTGGGCTTTATGATGCCCACCCTCTCCAACTCCTGTAGTTTCTCCAATTTCCTTGTGCCCCTCAGGTGATTTCTGCTGCTTAATATTTGTCACCTGCCGAGGTACAGGCAGAGCTACAGATGGGTGCTGAGCATGTCCCCTCAGAACTGCCTTTATCACACATACCCTCAGTCTGAACTCACCTGCAGTGGTCTCTAACCACAGGCCCTGCAGGATATCTACCCCCAAAATATATTCAGGATGGGAGAAATATACACGGTATACTCCTCTGGGGGTAAACGCCCTATCCCCAGTGGGATTTGGGCTTTCTTCACTCTAATTGCCTTGCCCCAATAGCCATCTATCACAGCAGGGGGCCTGGGAAAATGCTCAGGGTTGGCATGAATCAGAGAACATTCAGCTCCTGTGTCCACCAGCGCCAGGACACATTGTACATTCACAGGGTACCAATGAATTGCTAATTCTACATGTGGCCTCTGGTCCCCACCATGTCCCCCAGGTTGGGGACTTTGACCCCTCCTCAGTTGAACCACGATGCCCAATCATCCAACTGTTGGGGAGAGGGCTTGGGCAAATCCTGAGTACTGTCCCCCATGAAGTTTTGCAGGGACACAGGACAGGCATGAGGCCTTGACTCCAGTTTCCATGTCCTGGACCTCAGCGGCTGAAACTGCTGCTCTGGCTTTAATTGGTGCCACAGTCCTAACAATATTCTATTGGGCTGCCCATCGAGTTTTTCTTTCACTTCCCCAGCCATTATCAAATCAACCCACATCTGGGTCCTTGAGACCTCCACAGGGCCTTCTGCACTTCTCCTCTCAGTCGTGGCTGGTACTTCCCTCCATGCCCTTATTGTTTCAACCTCCCCCAGATCTGCTAAACCACGAGTTGCCTCTTTTATGGGTTGCCCTAGGTGGGGGGCAAGAGTATTCACTAGGAACCCAAAGAGAGATGTGGCAGCTGTACGCAGCACCAGGTTTCTCATTCCTACAGTGAACACCTCCTCATCAGGGCCCTGAGTGTCCATATCATAGATGATGTTTTTCATACCCAATTCCCGCAGTACCTGTTGGAGCTCTGCATACATTTTCCAACTACTGGGAAAATATGGTAAGTCACCCTGATTAGGCCAAACTACCCTGATGGCAGCTGTCAGCCATTCCAATGTCTGAATTCTGGAGGTGTGAGGGGCATTTTGCAACCGCTATTGGAGGGAAGGGCAAGCCATCAGGGAAGCCATTCCACTCATCTCAGTACCCAACGTTTTCCACCCCCACATCCCAGAGATGTAAAAGCCATGTAGGAAGAGATTCCAATAGCCTCTGCCTGTACTGGATGCTCATGTCCACCAGCTCATCCTGGGTATAGGGGTGGAGCATGGAGTGCTTCACAGCCTGGGGAGGGGGCTACTTCTCCCTGAGGAGCCCGCTGTTGTTTCATTTTTATTTTCTTAATTACAGCTCAGTGGACCTTTAAAACAGGAGAAGATGGTACCTCCAGCGGTGGCCTGGGTAGCAGATCTGTCAAAGGCCCCGCCTCCTCTTCTCCCTCCGGCTTCACCACGGCTCCTCCTCCACCATCTCAGGGGCTGAAGGCACTACTCCTTCCTCCCCCTCCCCCACAGCCTCCTGCAACGAGGTTTTTCCTGCCATCTCCCCCCTCACCACTGCTAAGGAATCTTCTAGGAGCATGACCTGCCTTTTCAGTAACTGTCTTCTTTAACAGCATCCCATAGGTTATCACCCAGCTCTCCCAAGCAATGCTGAAGTGTGTCTCTCTCGTGCCTAAGACCCTCTATAATCCTTTTTTTCTCCTGTATAACATTTTCCACTATCTGGATGAAAAGAGACCCTACAATGCCAGCTGCTACACGGCCCCCTAAGGTCTCCAAGCAGTCTTCCAGCTACTCACATAGGGCTAATTCTGCAGCTTCTGGTGTTTTCACCCTTCCCCAGTTCTGGGGAAGGTCCCACCCCTCTAGGTGGTACTTTACCCTAGACCATTCCCCACTAGGGTTCCCAACTTGGAAGTCCCACAGCTGGGGGGATAATAACAGGTGAAGCCACACCCTGTGCTGCTACATCCACTGGGACCTCCCACCATCCACAGGAGCAGCCCTCCCAAAGGTCACAGCCATTATGACAGATTTCAGGTTCAGAGGCACTCTGCCTACTGCTTCTAGATATGTCTGGGGAGAGGAAATCCTGGGGAAAAATACCTCTAAAAACCAAAATCAGTCAAAGGGAGAAATAAAGTTTAAAACCCATTTATTGCTTACAAACTGCAGTCCAGGGCAGGCTCTGCTCTGCTCCTGAGGAAGCAAGCAAGCAAGCCAGCCCCCTCCCTTTAAACTCTCAGGTTCAGACACACCCTTGGTTGCCCAGGTAAGTACCCATTGATATGGAGATGAACTTTTCTCCACCCCTGAGGATATGCAAATACACTAAAGCTAGCCAAGGTATTCTGGAAATATTACAATTTTACCCACAGGCCCCTTGAGAGTGCCATGTACCTCCTCCAAGACCTGGGAGTAGTAAATACCTCTACTTCATTTTCACTCTTGGTATTTTGCTGAACCGTGACTCCCCATCTGGCACCCTGAGCTTCATGCAACAAATTTTCCTTTAATAAAGTCATGAAAGGGACAAACAGAGCATCAAAGTTGGCATATGGCAGGTACTCTGCAAGGTTATCTATTGAATTCTGAAACTGCATGAGGTAGGAAGCTAAGAATTTAAGAAAGAAGATCACAAAAAACCCAATGTGAGCTTCTGATTGGGGAGACAATAGATAAAGCTAAGGACTAGACAGAAAGAAAGGCTCCAGTGAAGCGCTAGAGAGCTTCACCCTGGAGAGCTAAGTAGGCATTACCTCCTGGGAACAAAGCTTAGTCTTTCATTGGATTTAGGTGATCAGTCTTCAATCTACCTGCCTAGCAGAGGAAAAGGTGAAATCTCTCTGGAGATTATGTGATCTGGAGGCTCTATGACTTAAATATACAATTCCCAGGATTAATAAAAAATTAATTGGCACACCAAAAGAGGGATTATACAAAATTAAAACTCAAGAGATTAGTAAGACTTCTATAACATTTAGTGACTGGAGTTAGTAGATAAGAACTTTGAAATGATCATGTTCAACATGTTCAATAAAATAGAAGAAAAGGACAAAAATAAGCTAAAATGCTGAAAAAGGCAAGAGTTGAAACTAAGAGCTGAACATATGGTTTTAACAACAGATTATATACAAGAGATTAGAAGAATAAGTAAACCCAAAGACAGGTCAACATGAAACATCAATACTAAAGAACAGAGTAAAAAATAAGTGAGAGATACAAAAAAGTATGAAATACATGTGAGGCATAGTAAAAAGTTAAAAAACATGTAATTAGAGTGTTGTGAGGAGCAATAAGAGAGAATGAAGCTGAAGCAATATTTGAAGAGATAAAGATGATTATCTCAAAAGATGAAAGATCAAAATACAGATCAATAAACTCTGTACACCTCAAGAAGGAAAAATACAAAGAAGATAAATATTCCTGGCACATCAGCATAAAACCTTAAAATAAAAAGATGAGAAGCAAGTCTTCCAAGCAGCCAGAGAAAATTTTTACCAGTGGATTGGTGTGCAACTTCTTAGCAGCAATAACAGAAACCAGAAAACAATGGTATGACAGAATTAAGAGTAACTGAAATATTATAACTGCTTGTCTAGAATTATATCCCCCAAAGTTCTTTACAAATGGCAATATAAAGACTTTTCAAAACAACAAAAACTGACGGTGAGATAATTTTTTGCCAGTAGGCCAAAAGAAGGAAGATGATCACAGATGAAAACACCAAATATCATTAAGTCATGAAGAGTTGGAGAAAGGGTAAACATTTGGGGTAGATATAATTGAATACTGATTATATAAAATGATTATGGTTATGATGATAGTGATGATGATGATAATGATGATAAAGTGTCACAGAGTTTAAACTACATGAAGAACTAAAATATATATAAGAATAATAAAAAACAGGAGGGATAAATGGAATTAAAAAGTTATTAGATCCTAGCATTATCTGGGATGTATTAAAAACAATTTATATTTGTAATAAATCAAGGATATAAATTGTAATCTGCAAGGTAGTCACTAAAGAGTGACTAACAAGTTAACATACAGAAGCAAAATAATAAAAAACTGATTATAATATAACAGTAGGCAATAAAGGAGAGCAAAATAGAATATGAAACCAGTGAGTAAAATAGAAAAATATAGGACGAGGATACATTTAAACCCCAGAGAGTCAGCAATTATAAAAAACATAAATGAACTAAATATTCTTAGTAAAGTGCTAAGACTGTCAGATCAGATAAAGAAAAAAACATCTCACTGTTTCTGTGAGTTCTCTGTGGTGCTCCAGGGCATACACTGGTTTGGGAACTATGATAATGGCAGATGAGGAGGCAACCACATGTAGCCATTAACTTCCTAAGTCAACAATCATGAAAAAAATATAAGTATTTCAGAACAAAGGATAGCAATTTTCACAAAGGAGACACTAAGGAAGCATTGTTGCAGGCACTATTTCTATTTCTCCACATCACATTTGAATATGCATTACCTTTAACAGACCATTGAATGTTAAGGAAGGAATTTAGAGAAGGAGCAGAAGAGCCATGATAAAAACTCAACCCTTCCTGTTCTGCACTGAGTCCAGGGTTTGAAAGACAGTGAGAATTCCTATGCTTGCATTTGAAACTCCAAGTCCAGGTAGAGTACCCTTGGTTCTCTTCTACACTGGCTCCTATGCGTATCTGAGCTCTGAACCAAGATAGCTAAACCACTTTGTTAATTTGTGATAAAACCAAATTAACAGGGTTAATAGCAAGTAAGGGTTTTCAGATAGCAAAAATATGGAGAAAAAATAAGAGAATTTATAGTAGCTCCTATTTTAAAGGCGATGTTTTTTTTAGCTTTTTATTAAGGTATTATTGATATACAATCTTATGAAGGTTTCACATGAAAAAAACAATGTGGTTACTACAGTTACCCATATTATCAAGTCCCCACCCATACCCCACTGCAGTCACTGTCCATCAGTGAAGTAAGATGCCGCAGATTCACTATTTGCCTTCTCTGTGTTACACTGTTTTTCTGTAATCCCCCACCACATGTATACTAAACATAATACCCCTAAATCCCCTACTCCCCACCTCCCCACCGGACGTTCCACATCCCTCCCCTTTGGTGACCACTAGTTCCTTCCTGGAGTCTCTAAGTCTGCTGCCAACATGTTCCTTCAGTTTTGCTTCATTATTATGCTCCACAAATGAGGGAAATCATTTGGAACGTGTCTTTCTCCACCTGGCTTATTTCACTGAGCATAATTATCCTCCAGCTCCATCCATGTTGTTGCAAATGGTAGGATTTGTTTCTTTCTTATGGATGAATAGTATTCCATTGTGTATATGTACCACCTCTTCTTTATCCATTCATCTACTGATGGACACTTAGGTTGCTTCCATTTCTTGGCTATCGTAAAAAGTGCTGCGATAAACATAGGGGTGCATATGTCTTTTTGAATCTGAGAACTCGTATTCTTTGGGTAAATTTCAAGAAGTGGGATTTCTGGGTCAAATGGTATTTCTATTTTTAGTTTTTAGAGGAACTTCCATACTGCTTTTCACAATGGTTGAACTAGCTTACATTCCCACCATCAATATAGGAGGGTTCTTCTTTCTCCACATCCTCACCAGCATTTGTTATTCTTAGTCTTTTCCATGCTGGCCATCCTTACTGGCATGAGGTGATATCTCATTGTGGTTTTAATTTGCATTTCCCTGATGATTAGTGATGTAGAGCATCTTTTCATGTGTCTGTTGGTCATCTGAATTTCTTCTTCAGAGAATGGTCTCTTCATATCCTCAACCCATTTGTTAATTGGGTTATTTGCTTTTTCAGTGCTGAGGTGTGTAAGTTCTTTATATATTTTGGATGTTAACCACTTGTCAGATAAGTCATTTACAAATATATTCTGCCACACTGTAGGATGCCTTTTTGTTCTGTTGATGGTGTCCTTTGCCCTACAGAAACTTTTTAGTTTGATGGAGTACCATGAGTTCATTTTTGCTTTTATTTCCCTTGCTCAAGGAGATGCATTCAGTAAGATGTTGCTCATGCTTATATTCAGGAGATATTTGCCCATGTTGTCTTCTAAGAGTTTTATGGTTTCCTGACTTACATACAGGTCCTTGATACATTTCAAGTTTATGCTTGTGTATGGGGTTAAACAACAATCCAGTTTCATTCTCTTGCATGTAGCTGTCCAGTTTTGCCAACACCAAATGTTGAAGAGGCTGTCATTTCCCCACTGTATGTCCATGGCTCCTTTGTCATATATTAATTGAATATATATGGTTGGGTTTATATCAGAGCTCTCTAGTCTGTTCCAATGGTCTATGGGTCTGTTCTTGTGCCAGTACCAAATTGTCTTGATTACTGTGGCTTTGTAGTAGAGCTTGAAGTTGGGGAGCATAATGCCCCCCATCTTTATTCTTTCTTCTCAGGATTGCTTTGGCTATTCAGGGTCTTTTGTGGTTCCATATGAATTTTAGAATGATTTGCTCTAGTTCACTGAAGAATGCAGTTGGTATTTTGATAGGAAATGCATTGAATCTGTAGATTGCTTTGGGCAGGATGGCCATTTTGACGATATTAATTCTTCCTATCCATGAGCAGGGGATGTGTTTCCATTTATTGGTATATTCTTTAATTTCTCCCATGAGTGTCTTGTAGTTTTCAGAGTACAAGTCTTTCACCTCCTTGATTAGGTTTATTCCTAGGTATTTTATTCTTTTTGATGCAATTGTGAATGGAATTGTTTTTGTGATTTCTCTCTCTGCTAGTTCATTCTTAGTGTACAGGAATGCCACAGATTTCTGCATATTAATTTTGTATACTGCAACTTTGCTGAATTCAGATATGAGATCTAGTAGTTTTAGAGTGGATTCTTTAGGGTTTTTTATGTACAATATCATGACATCTGCAAACATGGGCAGTTTAACTTCTTCCTTGCCAATCTGGATGCCTTTTATTTCTTTGTGTTGTCTGCCATGGCTAGGACCTCCAGTACTATGTTGAAAAGAAGTGGGGAGAGTGGGCATCCTTGTCTTGTCCCCAATCTTAAAGGAAAAGCTTTCAGCTTCTCACTGTTAAGTATAAGGTTGGCTTTGGGTTTGTCATATATGGCCTTTATTATGTTGAGGTACTTGTCCTCTATACCCATTTTGTTGAGAGTTTTTATCATGCATGGATGTTGAATTTTGTCAAATGCTTTTTCAGCATCTATGGAGATGATCATGTGGTTTTTGTCCCTCTTTTTGTTGATGAGGTGGATGATGTTGATGGATTTTCAAATGTTGTACCATCCTTGCATCCCTGGAATAAATCCCACCTGATCATGATGGATGATATTTTGTATGTCTTTTTGAATTCGGTTTGCTAATATTTTGTTGAGTATTTTTGCATCTATGTTCATCAGGGATATTGGTCTGTAATTTTCTTTATTTGTGGTGTCTTTGCCTGGTTTTGGTATTAGAGTGATTATGGCCTCATAGAATTAGTTTGGAAGTATTCCCTCTTCTTCTACTCTTTGGAAAACATTAAGGAGGATGGGTATTAGGTCTTCACTAAATGTTTGATAAAATTCAGCAGTGAAGCCATCTGGTCAGGGATTTTGTTCTCAGGTGGGTTTTTGATTACCAGTCCAATTTCATTGCTGGTATTTGGTCTGTTCAGATTTTCTGTTTCTTTCTGGGTCAGCCTTGGAAGGTTGTATTTTTCTAGAAAGTTGTCCATTTTTTGTAGGTTATCCAGTTTGTTAGTATATAATTTTTCATAATATTCTCTAATAATTCTTTGTATTTCTGTGGTGTCTATAGTGATTTTTCCTTTCTTGTTTCTGATTCTGTGTATGTGTATAGACTCTCTTTTTTTCTTGATAAGTCTGGCTCAATGTTTATCTATTTTATTTATTTCTTGAAGAACGAGCTCTTGCTTTCATTAATTCTTTCTATTGTTTTATTCTTCTCAATTTTATTTATTTCTGCTCTAATCTTTATTATGTCCCTCCTTCTGCTGACTTTGGGCCTCATTTATTCTTCTTTTTCTAGTTTCATTAATTATGAGTTTAAACTGCTTATTGGGATTGTTCTTTCCTGAAGTAGGCCTGTATTGCAATATACTTTCCTCTTAGCATGGCCTTTGCTGCATCCCACAGATTTTACAGTGTAGAATTATTGTTTTCATTTGTCTCCATATATTGCTTGATCTCTGTTTTTATTTGGTCATTGATCCATTGGTTATTTAGGAGCATGTTGTGAAGCCTCCATTTGTTTGTGGGATTTTTCACTTTCTTTGCATGATTTATTTCTAGTTTCATACCTTTGTGGTCTGAGAAATTGGTTGGTACAATTTTAATCATTTTTAATTTACTGTGGCTCTTTTTGTGGTCAATATATGATCTATTCTTGAAAATGTTCCATGTGCACTTGAGAAGAATGTGTAGTCTGCTGCTTTTGGGTGTAGAGTTCTGTAGATGTCTGTTAGGTCCATCTATTCTATTGTGTTGTTCAGTGCCTCTGTCTCCTTACTTATTTTCTGTCTGGTTGATGTGTCCTTCAGAATGAGTGGAGTGTTGAAGTCTCCTAGAATGAATGCATTGCATTCTATTTCCCTTTTTAATTCTGTTAGTATTTGTTTCACATATGTAGGTGCTCCTGTGTTGTGTGGATACATATTTATAATGGTTATATCTTCATGTTGGATTGACCCCTTTATCATTATGTAATGTCCTTCTTTGTCTCTTGTGACTTTCTTTGTTTTGAAGTGTTTCTTTATCTATTGTGACTTTCTTTGTTTTGTCTGATACAAGTACTTCAACTCCTGCTTTTTTCTCCCTATTTCTTGCATGAAATATCTTTTTCCATCCCTTCACTTTTAGTCTGCATATGTCTTTGGGTTTAAACTGCATCTCTCATAGGCAGCATATAGATGGGTCCTGTTTTTTTATCCATTCAGTGACTCTGTGTCTTTTAATTGGTGCATTCAGTCCATTTACATTGAGGGTGATTATCAATAGGTATGTACTTATTGCCATTGCAGGCTTTAGATTCGTGGTTACCAAAGGTTCAAGGTTAACTTCCTTACTATTTTGGAGTCTAACTTAACTCACTTAATATGCTATTACAAACACAATCTAAAGGTTCTTTTTTTGCTTTCTTCTCCTTTTTCTTCCTCCTCCATTCTTTATATATTAGGTATCATATCCTGTACTCTTTGTCTATCCCTTGATTGACTTTGGGGATAGTTAATTTAATTTTGCATTTGCTTAGTAATTATCTGTTCTACTTTCTTTACTGTGGTTTTATTACCTCTGTTGACAGCTATTAAACCTTAGGAACACTTCCATCTATAGCAGTCCCTCCAAAATACACTATCGAGATGGTTTGTGGGAGGTAAATTAGACACATCAAGTAGACAACCCAAAGAAATAAGGGACATCCAGACTGGCAAGGAAGAAGTTAAACTGTCACTGTTCACAGGTGACATGATATTGCACATAAAAACCAAAAGAATACACTCCAAAACTAGTAGATCTAATATCTGGATTGAGCAAAGTTGCAGGATACCAAATTAATACACAGAAATCTGTTGCATCCCTATACACCAATGATGAACTTGCAGAAAGAGAAATCAGAAAAACAATTCCATTCACAATTGCATCAAAAAGAATAAAATACCTAGGAAAAAAACCTAACCAAGGAAGTAAAAGACCTATACTCTGAAAACTACAAGACACTTATGAGAGAAATTAAAAATGATACCAATAAATGGAAACACATCCTGTGCTCATGGATAGAAAGAACTAATATTGTTAAAATGGTCATCATGCCTAAAGTAATCTACAGATTCAATGCAATTCCTATCAAAATACCAACAGCATTCTTCAATGAACTAGAGCAAATAGTTCTAAAATTCATATGGAACCACAAAATACCCCGAATAGCCAAAGCAATCCTGAGAAGGAAGAATAAAGATGGGGGATTACACTCCCTGACTTCAAGCTCTATTACAAAAGTAATCAAGACAATTTGGTACTGGCACAAGAGCAGAGGCACAGACCAATGGAAAGGACTGGAGAGCCCTGATATAAACCCAACCATATATGTCAATTATTATATAATAAGGGAGCTATGTACATACAATGGGGAAATGACAGCCTCTTCAACAACTGGTGTTAGCAAAACTGGTCAGCTACATGCAAGAAAATGAAACTGGATTATTGTTTAACCCCATACACAAAAGTAAGCTCAAAATGGATCAAAGACCTGAATGTAAGTCATGAAACCATAAAACTCTTAGAAGACAACATGGGCAAAAATATCCTGAATATAAGCATGAGCAACTTCTTCCTGAACGCATCTCCTCAATCAAGGGAAACAAAAGCAAAAATGAACTCATGTGAGTACATCAAACTAAAAACTTCTGTACAGCAAAGAACACCATCAACAGAACAAAAAAGCATCCTACAGTATAGGAGAATATATTTGTAAATGACATATCCAACAAGGGATTAACATCCAAAATATAAGAAGAACTCACATGCCTCAACACTGAAAAAGAAATAACCTGATTAAAATATGGGCAGAGGATATGAAGAGACAAGTCTCCAAAGAAGAAATTAAGATGGCCAACAGGCACATGAAAAGATGCTCCACATCACTAATCATCAGGGAAATGCAAATTAAAACCACAGTGAAATATCACCTCACGCCAGTAAGGATGGCCAGCATGGAAAAGACTAAACAACAAATGCTGGTGAGGATGCAGAGAAAGGGGAACCCTCCTACACTGCTGGTGGGAATGTAAGCTAGTTCAACCATTGTGGAAAGCAATAAGGAGGTTCCTCAAAACACTAAAAATAGAAATACCATTTGACCTGGGAACCCCACTCCTTGGAATTTACCCAAAGAATACAAGTTCTCAGATTTAAAAAGACATATGCACCCCTATGTTTATCGCAGCACTATTTACAATAGCCAAGATATGGAAGCAACCTTAAGTGTCCTTCAGTAGATGAATGGATAAAGAAGAGGTGGCACATATACACAATGGAATATTATTCAGCCGTAAGAAGAAAACAAATCCTACCATTTACAACAGCATGGATGGAGCTAGAGGGTATTATGCTCAGTGAAATAAGCCAGGTGGAGAAAGACAAGTGCCAAATGATTTCCCTCATTTCTGGAGTATAACAACGAAGCAAAACTGAAGGAACAAAATAGCAGCAGAATCAGAGACTCCAAGAAGTCACTAGTGGTTACCAGAGGAGAGGGGTGTGGGTGAGCTGGTGGGGAGGGAGGGAGGGAGAAGGGGATGGAGGGGTATTATGCTTAGTATACATGTGGTGGGGACCATGGGGAAAACACTGTAGCACAGAGAAGGTAAATAGTGATCTGTGACACCTTGCTGCACTGATGGACAGTGACTGCATTGCGGTATGGGTGGAGACTTGATAATATGGGTAACTGTAGTAGCCACATTGTTTTTCATGTGAAACCTTCATAAGAGTGTATATCAATAATACCTTAATAAAAAATTAAAAGAAAGTGAAGGAAAGTACAGGAGAATCAAAACAGCAGAGGTAAGAGAAGGTAATGGGAGAGACTTGTGGACTCTGATAAGGCTTGATGTCTCACACACCTATGAATGAAAATCTCAGGTTATGGTCATTTCAATCACCATCTATTAGGTTCCATAATTCAAGCTTTGGAAGCATGTGGGGGACAAACTGGAATGACATTGTGGTATAATGAGTCGAAAGACGTATTTGGCCATTCAGATGACCAAATATATATTTCCCAGGTATATTTGGTCTTATCCACAGTTTCTGAAAACACTGCAGAGTCTTAAAAGTGAAATGGGTGTTTTGTCATATTAATGAGAGACTTTTGGACCCTGCCAAAGGCAGGAGCTGGAGGTTGAACCAGCCAATGGCCAATGATTTAGTCAGTCATGACTATGCAATGAAGCCCTCACAAAACCCCCTGAGAAGAGCTTACTGCTTTCTGCTCTCTTGGATTCTTCTTCTCTATCAGAGAGAGAGCTTCAATGTTTAGGGAACCAGAGTGCACCCACGTGCCACCAAGCCAGGCCCCCAACTCCACGGGCATAGAAAGTCCTTTATCTGGGACCTTGCCCTGTGTATCTCTTCATCTGACTGTTAACTTGTATCCTTTGTTAAACTGGTAAACATAAGTGTTTTCCTGAGTTCTGTTAGCCACTCTAGCAAATTAATCAAACTTACGGGGGAAGTCATTGGAACCTCCAATCTGTAGCCAGTACATCAGAAGCACAGATTAACTGCCTGGGGCTTGCAACCAGCATCTGGAGTTGCGGGCGGAGGGCAGTCTTGTAGGACGGAGCCCTTAACCTGGGGAATCTGAGGCTGTCTCTGGGCAGATAGCATCAGAATTGAGTTCTTGGACACCCTGCTGTTCAAGAACTGCTTGGTGTTACGTGTGCATCCACCCCCTCCACCTGATTGGAATCAGGTCTGGGAACCTGAAAGGAGTTAAGCACGACCTCACCGATAACCCTCCAGTTATCTCTGGTATATGCATGGACAAGTGTTCTGAAGGCCCAGTCATCCATTTGTCATCCCCGCCCAGAACCTCTCTGCCATGCAGCTGAGGAGAACACATGTGCACTTACTCTACAAAGTTTATTCACCTTTTGAATCCTGGTGGAAGATACCAAACAAGCCCTGAATTTCCCCAGACCTTTGCCCCGTGGGGAGATTGCCAGCTAGGGAAGAACACTGCACAGCAGCCTGGTTTAAGCAGGGGTTTTTGTACTGGCCTGCTCTAGCCCTCTAATTCCTCCACACCAGTGCTTAAGTGCTTGGGGACCCCCACATGAGAGCTCACCTACTTCCCATGCACCAGGAGATGCCATAGTCCTGGCCCCAAAGAGCACTTGGGAAGGAGCACAGGGACAGCTTCATTCCCCATTAAACAGGGAACATGATCTGAGTCCTAAATCACAGACTTTGGAAGCAGCATTAGCCTACACTTGAGAGCTTAGGACAGTGTGTGGATAAAATGAGAGTTCCTGTGGCCAGGATTCTCACCTGGCTGTGGTTGACTAGCTCACTGCACACCTGTGGGCAATACATGGCTGTTGACTCTATAAAAAGAGCTCCACCCAGTGCTCTGGGCACAACACGGTGGCAGGGCTGCAAGGCTGCAGGAGGGCAGAGCAGAGGCTGGAGTGGTGGCAGCGCCGAGGACAGAGGCCCAGAGGATGGCTGTGCCAGACGACTGTGCAGAGAGGCCTGGAGGATGGCTGTGCGGACAGAGGGGCCCAGAGGACAGCTGTGTGGGATGGCTGTGTGGGCAAAGGGTCCCAGAGGCAGAGACTGGCTTGCTGCATGCAGACTCGCTCTGAGTGAATGGGATTCTAGTGACTGACCTGCCACCTGGAAATAAAGTTGGGTCTAACCCTTTCACCCCAAGAACATTTTGCTGTCATTTTCTTTGGTCCCATTGAATCCATAGTGAACTTGCCTGGGGCTGAAACCCATTGGCATGACACAGTGTCATCCTGCCCTTTCCTTCTGTCCAGAACATTGAGAAATCAAGATAATACCTACAAGCCATGAAAGTCTTATAGATTCATAAATGTTTTCAGTGAAGTCACCAAGCACCTGCTTTTAAAGTTTGCCCCATATTTTCATGACTGTATAAATGGCCGTTCTACCCAGGTACCTGAATGTAACTGTCATTTATGACATTCATGTGCCCTCTGTGCTAATGGGATCAGTTTTTGTCATTTGAGTTTTAAAAGGTCTTCGGATACTTGGGGAGGTAGTAGAGCTCAGTGGTTCTGAGTACAAGTTTTGAGTCTCTGTTTCCAACTTTTTCAGGTGTACACCTGAAAGTGGAATTCTGGATCATATGGTAATTCTACGTTTAATTTTTTACCAACATATTGTTTTCCACTGTAACTGATGACTGTGGTTTTAAGTTCAGACTTTCTAGTACAGCAGAAAGAAAAAGAAACAAAGCAACTGCAAATAGAACCAACCCTCCCTTGTGCAGCCACATATATACACACCCTGGATAAAAACTGAACAAAACACCATCCCTCCTGCTGAAATGAGAGTATTACTTTTTTAATAATTTAAAGTTTGTTTTAAGTAGTGATTAAAACCTCAAATGTATGGTCTTCACAAGCTCTGGATGTCCATTAAGTGGTCCCAGGTGCCGAATCCTTGAGAAATGCTGAGTAAACACTGAACAAATATGTATCCAACGAATTTGCTGCCTCCTCCAGGAACTTCCCCAACCCCCTGACTCAGTGGCTTCTTTCTGTCCCCTGAGCTCCAAAGGTGCTGTTAATCTTCCACACTAAATACATCTGACCTCCTCACACTTAGGCGCTCCCCGAGTCTAGACCGTGAGCCCTGGAGGGCAGATTGCATCCCACCTGTCAGTGTCTCCAGGTGGGCCTGTGATGTTCTAGGGTTTTGTGTAGGTTGTGGGTCAGACTGCATCTGGGCCAGATTCAGTACTCCATGTCAGCCTGGCCAAGGGCAGTGGACACACAGTTCCCACTGGCTCACTTCTGAGATGCCCCCAGACCTCCAGCCCAGGATCCTCTCTTCTCCTTGGCTTGCTGTTCCCACCTTCTTCCACCCAGGGCCCTCTGTGTGGAGCAGGCCCAAGGAGCAGATGAATGTCTGTTAATGCTGCCTCTCAACGAGGTCCATGTTATGCTGGGTTGAGTTCAACATTAGTTTACTGTGTATGTGCATACACTGTACTGGAGCAAATATTTTTAAAATCTATAACTTAGAGCACTCTTGACTCAGATTGGCCTGTCACAACAGCTAACTAATTTTACTGGTAGCTTCCCCCACAATTAAAGGAGCTAAATTTTTCTCATAGCAGTCATACATGCTTATCGTTAAAAATTCTGACATACAACTATAAAGAAGAAAGTGAAAAGCAACTGAATTTCACCACCAGCCTAAATATTATTAATATTTAATGTATTATCCTCTCATATAAATATTTATAAAAATGGGCATAGTTTATATGTTTACAGGTAGGGTTTCACTTAGCAGCACATGACGACATCTACTTCATCATATTCAAATGGCTCGATAACATCCCCTAGGTGGGTGCGCCATAATATATTCAGCCAGATTCCTATACGGAGACCTGGCTTGTTTTCAATTTCTTACTAATGTAAGTAATACTCTGGATCCTGGATTATTTATATTGACTGAATTTAATATGTGATTTGTATTTTATCCACAAGGGGGAAGCAGGTTACTGTGAGAAAACAAGCTAAGTGGTTAAAAAAGCAAAAAACAACTAGAAAGGTCTTTGGCATACATAAACTTACCCTAACCTCGTAAGCTAGGTGTTAGTATTTTCTCCATTTTATGGATAAACAAACTGGGGATGGGAGAGTAAGTGACACGTACAGATTCTCACAGACCAGTGAGTGCCAAGGGGTATTCAAAGCTGTCTTCTTACTATACACAGCTGACTCTTCATTGTGCTGGCCTTCCAAAACTGACCTCACAGCATTCGCCCTATATTCAGTTCAGTTCTAGGCACTGTGCTGGGAAATTATACAGAAATAAATAAGAGGAACCGTGCACCTCAGTGGTTATTATCAGGTTTGAGGACAGATTCACACATAAATAACTATAAGAGTAATGCCCAACAGAATGGAGAGAGCCCAGGAAAGCAGGAAAGTCACTTTGCTGTGAGGCTGGGCATGCTTTTATTAAAGAGGTGTGATAACAGGAAGAGCTAAGGTTTATTAGCATCTACTCTGTAAGAGGCACTATGTTAAGTGGTTTACATGCACGATCTCATTAAAAGTTCTCCATAAATGTGGAAGATATTATATCCTTCTCACAGGGAAGAAAACTGATGGTCAGAAAGGTTAAGAAACTGGCTACTTGCGGCAGAACACTGGAACCCACATCCTTAAGCTCTATTTGGCAGGACTTAGAAGAGATGATAGACCTTCAACAGGCAGAGATCAGAGAGACACTTCTAGGAAAGGAAACAAGAAAAAAAGTCTTGGAGGCAGGAAACACAGTTACATTTGGGAGCAAGGGGTGTGAAAGATGAGGAATCTGGAGACAGAAACTACAGGGAGAAAACTGAGAAGTCGGTGAGTAACAAGCCAAAGAGATCCTACCGTATTCTGTATCCGGAGAGGAACCGGAAAGAAACCACTAGAACGAGTGGAGCCACAATCTGAATCCAGGTTCTCTGCTGCCAAAGCCAGGGTTCTCTTGTGATATTTTTAATGCTTCCCAGTTTCTTACTTGGTACTTGAGCCCACAACACAGAAATAAGGTTCCTTTGTTTGACTGAGCTGGCCAAGCAGATGTGCTCCAGTGGATGAGTCTGGGCTCCTGGTCATCTTCCCGGTCCTGTCCATCCTGACCCACAGCCATGATGAGAGGCCAGACCCTGTATGGGAGACTAGGTCCTCTGTCACCTGTGCTTCATGAAGATTAATTTGGTGCCTTGCATTAGGATACAAGGAGACTAGTCAGGGATTGTTAAAATAATCCTACCCAAGAGAACTATGATTAAGGTTTCAGTGTTTGGGCAACTGGGAGAATGTAAGTGTGCATACCAGGAGAGGGGCTGCGGGAGGGAAGAGATGAGGTCGCTTTCCTTACATGGATTGAGAGACTGAGGGGACCTCTAGGTGGAGATGTTCAGTGGGGACTTATTAAGTAGGAAGCTGGTGATTTAGATGTGGTACCTGAGAATCAAGAAATGACCTTGGGAGCTTGCCAGGGAGACTCTATACTTAGATTTAGCAGGAGATGTTCATATCCTGATAACCTGTAATTCTGCTGCCAGATTTCTGTTGTAGAGAAATACAATCACATGTGTGCAAGAAGGTGAGTGAAGGACGCTCACAGCAGTACTGTTTGCAAGCAGTGAAGGCTGGATGAGGGGAGGAGCAAGTAAATAAACCGTAGAACAGCCGAATTGTGCAATGGTCAACAATTAAGTAGATTAAAAATACTAGCTTGGACAGATCTCCAAAACATACAACACATGAGAAAAGCAAGTTGCACGATAATAAAGCATAATAATGCTTTAAAAAAAGAAGAAAAGCCAAACCAAAAAATGCTGTCACATATGTGTTTTAAAGAATGTGTGTGTGCACAGACAAGATGCTGGAAGGATAAACATATTGCTAGTCATGAAGGATAAACATACTGCTAGTTGTGACAAAAATGGGGAACAGTAGGGTGAAACAAATTTTAGCCTTAGTTGTCAAGTTCTAATTTTACATTTGGGAGCAATCATATACTACTTATGGCAATAAAAATACTCAAACTACATTAGAGAATAAATAGATTCGATGGAATAAGAGAGAGTGGAAGAGACAGGGTCATATTCCAAGATTCTGGGTAGGGCAGTATTACTGGAACACTGGGAGAAGTTTCTGGAAGTGCAAGGTGGAGGGACGATGCACTCTACTCACCAACTCTGCAGAGGTGGCCAGCAGGATGAGCCTTGTGAGCACAGCCAGTTTTCAACACCTTTCAATTACAGCCACCAGCTCCTGTGTCCTTGAAAGGTCACCATGTCCCACCACTTGCCTGGGAATGAAATGGTGTTTGTTCTGCTCTTTTCTGAGTTGTAAATATCCTAAGACTTTTCATCCAATTCTTGCTTTTGGACATGCCCTCCTTTTCCCAGAAACTCCACAGCATTCTTGTTCTCATTCCAATTTTTCAAGCTGCCTATGAAATGTACTTCTTCCCATTCCAGCCCCAGAAAATGCCTGCCCCCCATTCATTCAAAAATATTCTCACTCCAGGTCACTTTTAGAAACATTGCTGTGGGGGGCCACTTATGAAATTTCTCACAGGACACCCTGCATAGATGAAGCTAATGCTGGTCGAGCACATAGAGGTGCCAGGCACAGGGCTTAACCTCATAGAAAGTATCCCATTTAATCCTTCCAAAGTCCTAGTAGGTGAGTACTATTATTACTCTGATTTCACAGCTGAGGCTTGGTGTGTGGGGGTTGAGTGTATCTCACTGTGTGGGTTTGTCCTAAGGGATTGGATTGTGTGGGGTGGGCATTGGGGCTGTGTGAGGCACCAAGCTAGGGAACTTCTCCAGTGCTCAGGGAGGGTTCAGCTTGACAAGTGTCTTTATGGCATTGTTTCAGTTGATTTCACCACAGTGCTCTAATAATGGGGGTCATTATGGAAAACAATGAGATGAATCAAGCCTTAATTCCCTTAAAGTGGCAACCATTAGGTCAAGGGCTTCTAGGGACCATTAACCCACTTTGCAGCCTTGAACAAGTCTGCAAGAGGGTGGAGGAAGACAGAGTGCATGCTCTCTGTGGCTTCTTTTGGCCCAGCTAGTTAAGAATCACAGCTTCCTAGTAGCTGCTCCTCCCAGTCTGGAAACCCTTGGCCAGGCACCCCTGCTCTCCATGCTGGCCCCTTCTATGAGATAAGGCTCAGCTGCAGAGGAGCCAGTCTCCTGGGGTCAGTAAACAGGCTGTTTATAGCCCTAAGCAGTCACGGGGCAGGAACAAACAGGCTGGGAGGTCATACTCCTCTGAATGCTGAGATTTCTTATAAACATTGTCCCAGTGAGCCTTCTGGGATACGATGACAGCTCTGGGCCTGATGCCCTTGCTGAGCGGAGTGCCAGGCTCCCCTCCCCACCCCCGCCCCCACTGCCACCATTGCCACCTCGCTGCCTTCTCCTGTCTCCCCACCTGTGGCTCTTCTCTTTCTTTTTCCTCTCCTGTCCCCTCCTATCACTCCTTTCCTTCCTTGTGTAATGGAAAGAAGATACATTTTCACAATAACACACCTGATAACTTTGGGCAGGTAATTCTTGCCCTTGTAAAATGGGGATAATGGTGCTCTCCTTGCAGGATATATAGGACGGTGTTTGGCACCCACAATGGGTATTTAAAACACGCCTGTCTTTCCCTTTGTCCCCTCCACCCCGTACTTTCCCCTTAATCCCAGCCCCTGCCCTTTTCCCTGTTCTCCTGCTTCTGTCCTGACCACACCTCCACCCTGTGCACTTCCACCCACTCCGACTGAGTTTCTACTGCCTGGGTGGCTGCAGGAGGAAACCAGGCTTAGCCCTGAAGAGGCCTGACCACTGTGGGGCCAGCCTAGCCAGGCCAGCCTTGGCACTGTCCCACAAGGCCACACCTTAGGTTTCTTTGCTTTTAGTAAACAACCCATAGGATTTAGGGGTGGAGGGAGTATGTAGAATGGGAAGGCCAGGACAGTTTAACCAAGACAGTTAAGCCTTGCCCTTAGTCTGGCTCTTCCAGTGGCTTCATGTCCAGGGGTCATTGTGTGAATTGCTCTGTGACTTTGGGCAAGTGCCCTCTCCTCTCTGGGCTGTGGTGCAAAGAGGTCAGGCCCTGGAGCTAACTGTCTGAAATGGAACCCCATTTCTGTCACTGACTAGTTTGGGTTATTAACCTCTCTATGCTTGTTTCCACAATTTTAAAATGAATTTATACTATACATACTTTTGGGGTTGTCATGAGGAATAAACCAGTTAGTCCATTTAAATCCCTTAGAACAGTAGGCACTCAGTTAATCTCAGTTATTATATGTAAATGAATATTCTGCAGTTTATTCTAAAGTCCTGAAACCTCACCTTCCTCCTCTTTGTTGACTTCTGGATAAGAACCGGTCACAATCTTGTACACAATGACTTGACTGTCCCAGGGAGACCCTAATAGACTGGTCCAAGGCTTCCAAAGGCAGATGGAGCCTTCAGAGTTCATCTGGCCCAACTTCTCATGAGTGGAAAGACCTGGGAGGATCAGAGAGACTGCAGACTGGTCGGCTCAGGCCTAGCTCAGGACTGCTTTGTCCGGGCGCCCACTCCACAGCTGGGCTACTTAGGGTCATCCCTGACATCATTCATAAGGGTGACCATGAAATGAGCAGGAACTATACCCCAAGCACGGCACCAAATGTTTTCACATGCATTATCTCAGCCCATATAAATCCACTCCTAACAGAGCAGGGAAGAGGCCTTGGCCAGGGTGAAACCACTAGAACGAGTGGAGCCACGATCTGAATCCAGGTTCTCTGCTGCCAAAGCCAGGGTTCTCTTGTGATATTTTTAATGCTTCCCAGTGCCTTACTTGGTACTTGAGCCCACAACACAGAAATAAGGTTCCTTTGTTTGACTGAGCTGGCCAAGCAGATGTGCTCCAGTGGATGAGTCTGGGCTCCTGGTCATCTTCCCGGTCCTGTCCATCCTGACCCACAGCCATGATGAGAGGCCAGACCCTGTATGGGAGACTAGGTCCTCTTCTTCAGAGGCCCGACCCTGGTGCTGTCAGCCTCACTGTCAGGGAGAAGCAGGAACTGAATATAAGCAGAGCAGGAAGGCTTAGAGCCTGGAATGAAGTTCATGGGCCTGACTTGCTCGAAACCTAACTTGGATGGGAGGGTCACGAACAGACGGAGGAGAAGCAAGAAAGAGGTAATCTGAAAAAGAACTTCTTCCTCTCAAAGAACATAAAGTTGATAGTTGATACGAACTTGTCAATGTAATGCAGTATAAGAACATAGGATTCATTTTATACAGTGTACCTTTCCATGTGGGCAGGAACCCATATTATGTTCACTGCAATATACTCAGTGCCCAACACAGAGCCTATTTATAGTCAGTGTTCAATAAATAAATGAAAAAAGGATGAAAATATGAATGAATAGAAGGAAATCTGGGTCAGAAAACCTGCATTTCTTGAACCAGTGTAATATACATTTGAAACCAATATAAGACTGTATATCAATGATAGTTCAGTGGAAAGAAAAAAAAGAAAGTAAGAAAACCTGCATTTCAGCATTTAGCTCCATGGCTCACTGTGACTGTTGGGCAAGTCGTTTTGCTCCACGAGCCTCAGTTTTACTAAAATAGATACCATGGTCATTCCAACTTCACAGGGCTTTGAAATCATAGAATCCAGGGGTGCTGTCAGCTGCTTAAATACTGAATGATGAGCTGACAATTGTACCACTCCAGAATACCATAGATCACTGGGTTTAGTGACCTGTTCAAGGGGTGGTTCTAGGAATGGGGATTAGATTTGAAAGAGACTGTAAAGCTGCTCAGAGAAATGTACATCTAGGAGGGTGCAATAAACCAGGTGTGCATCAGCAAGTCTGTCTCCTCTAGGGATTCTTCAGCTTTGCCAATCAGGGGCTCAGTTAGCATTAGCTGGAGTGCAAATGGACTTAAGCCTGAAGTGACTATAGGTCATCTAGTCTACATTCCTCCCCCACCTTGCACAAGTAAGAAGACCCCTGTGAGGAGGTTAAGGGCCAGGTATCTAGTCTCAACTCAAAGCTGCTTGTCCTGCACCGCATTCAGAAGGGAGGGTATGCCAAGTGTGGGTTTTAAGAGAAGCGGAGTGGGCCACAGAAATCAGAGCAATGTCTGTGTAGCAACAGTTTAAAAAGGACTTCAAAATAGGAGCTGTCTTGATAAAGAGGAGTAACAGTTTGGAAAGAATTCCTTACACCTGTATGGATTAGGCTTCAAAGCTATTTCACATGGAATACCTTCTTAAGGGGGTACTGCTTTGGTGGAGTGTTATTTGGGGGGTGGGGGGCATCAGCAAGCCCACTTTCATCATCCAGCCCAGTCAGGTGCAGGCTCTATGACCTCGGGCATATCCTCTCTCTGGTCCTCAAAATCATCATTTGAAGCATGAGGACGATAGTGCTCACCCAACAGAGCTGATCCTCGGGGACCAATTTTGGTAATGGGTGTGGAGGGAGGTGGTTAGAGAGCCATCCATATAAGGCTGTATGGACGGGCACCACAGCAAGGCGGTCACAGGTGAGGAGCTTGGATGACACCTGCATTCAAGCCCCTGTTCCATCAATCACCAGGTATGAACAGACCATTTTCTTAGCCTCTCTGTGCCTCAGTTTCCTCATCCATAAAACAGATGCAATGGGAATTGAATATGATAATGCATTTAGAGTATTCAGCACAGTCTGGCACATACTAAGCATGCAACATACTGCTAGTTATTATTACTAGTTGAGCATGAGGGATTTTCTCATTTTTCTCATTTAGCCCTCACAATAATCCTATGAGGTAAGATTATTACTAGGGTTTTTTTAAAATTATTAAGGTATCATTAATAATGAAGGTTTCACAAGAAAAACAATGTGGCTATTACATTCACCCTTATTATTGAGTCCCTCCTCATACCCTATTGCAGTCACTGTCCATCAGTGTAGTAAGATGCCACAGAGATTATTAGGGTTTTTATTAGTCTCATCTTGCAGATGGGGAAACTAAAACCTGAAGAGAATAATTGCTTACCCAAGATTAGGAGCTAATTAAAATATAGAAAAGCCAGAACTAGAACCCGAATGCCTGACAATGATACCGGACAGGCAAAGATCAGAATTAGGGCTCAGGGCAGACAGCAGTGGGAATGTCTGCAGGGGGGTCCAAGGACCACACTTTGAGAATCGACGAACTAGATCATCCCCAAGGACCTGTCTGGGCCGACTGATAATCTCTATGGACTAAGAGGCCAAAGCCTTGTAAAGTAGGACAAGAACTGACGCTGACGCAGATGTCCTGCAGCATTCCGGAACTCAGTGTGAGGACCAAGTTATTTTGCGTGGACCACAGTCCCCTTAAGGAAAAGAACTTTATGTCCAGAGTTCAGTCAGGCTTTGAGCTGTAGAATCAGCTCACCCAGATCCTTCTCCCTGGCCCATTTCTCACCCTCACGGGCACTTCACTACCTGAAGGGAACAGATACAACTTTCTGAGCCTACCAGAAATGTTCCCTATGGAGGGTGGCGATGGGGAGGATTGTCCCCAATAAAGACTTAAGGGACGCTTCCAAATTGGTCTGCCCCCCACCTTTCCTTTTCTTGTTAGGTTATCAATTCTTAAACAACTATTTATTAAATACCCTCTGTGTGCACAGTTCTCTGCTAGAGGCTGGAGGTAAAGCAGAGAGACAGACATGAGATATGAGACAGACGTGGTTTCTGCCCTCATATTGCTTACATTCTACCTGGCAGGAGAATGAGATAAACCATAAAGAGGTAAATAAATGAATGAGGCCCCTTAAAATTGTGAAAAATAATAAGAGAACAACAAAACAAAGTGATAGAGGGAGGAGGCTTCTGTCTACTATCCTCAGGATAAAGTCCAAGGTCGTCAAAGCCATCTCCATCTGTCCTTGTTTACCTCTCCAGACGTATCTGGTCACTTTTCACCTTGAACTCTCTGCTTCAGCCACGAAGAACACGGATCACCAGCAGTGGGCGGAGCCGGTCAGGCTTTGGTCTGGTGGTTCCCTCCTGCCCATCACCCGTGACAGCGTCCCCTCCTCCTCCTTCCCGCTTGTTAGTCATTTCCACATGGACGCCTGCCCGCGGCTGCCGGGCGTGGATAGGGGACGTTGTCTGCACTCCACTTTCCCCCGTGAGACGTGAGAGCACCCGTGTCCCTGCACTGCGCGCCTACTGTCATTCCCCCAGCGGACCGTGAGTTTTTTGAGGGTACAAATCGTATGTTTGCTCTGAGTCACTGAATCCTTAGCAGTTGTCACAGTTCATAGTAGTATCAATAAAGACTTGTTGCTCACTAAGCACTTTAGTAAATTTAAGAGCTCATTAATCTGAGGCGAAGGTATTGACAAGACTTGACTTTGGAAACAAAGAATGAATGGGAAGGGGAAAAAAACAATTCCTTAGTCCATGCTGGAGTTCATATTCCAGCATCTTTCTGCTCCAACACTCTACCAGAGCTTCCTAGAAGACTTAGTGAGCAGACAGAGCCAAAATTATTGACCCCATTGAACATCTGGGGAGGGTCATGCACCAGAGGGCTGATTCTACTTTGGCTCAGGTTGCCCAGCCAGGTAGGGAGTGTCTGACCAAGGTTAGGGCCCCAGAGATGTCAGGCTCTTCTTGCATGGCATGTGTAGGGGGAGTGGTAATGTGCAGGCTCTGAACTAAGTGTCCTCCCTCACTTAAGATCAAAATAAGCCTTTGAGAGTGATAGTAGCTACAAAGGGGGAGACATGATTTACCCACAGCGTGCCCTCACCCTGCAAGCCCGACCCAACTGGGCAGATAAACCCCTCCATTTTTCCTTGGGGACTCCTCTCCTGGGGTCAGTTCATGAGAAACTGCACACTCACAGACTGACTGGGATAAATAAAACCTCAGAATTCAAATTTCCCCATTGCAGTCAGGGGAAGTCCAAGGCTCAGAGAGCAGGGACTAGTCTATGGCACGTCCTAAGATAGGATCAGGACTCTGATCCAAATGGTCAGTGCAAAACTTTCTCAAGTGTACCTCACAAGTCCCCTTGACAGGAACCTTCTAAATTGGGGAAGGGGTAAGAATGATGTGGACTTGACCTGGCCATTTATACTGGCTGTGATCATGTTGGGAGAAGAGAGGCAAGCAGGATGATAAACTACCCACCCCATCTGGTGGTCCTACAGTTGATTAGTTCCCTCTAGTCCTCATTGTTTTTGTGCATTGTCAATTAACCCACTGGAAGTAGGATGTGGATTGTCCACTGTTTAGTGACTGTTTCTGAAGATTGTTGCTGCTACTCCAACACCATCATCTCCCAGGTGAACAGTAACCTAGAGAGGGTGGATGGTGGATGGAGTGAGCCCGGCAGACACAGGTATGACTCCCTACAACTGAGAAATGGGGAAAAGGGTACTGTTTTGGATTCTAGCAATATGTAAGGACATCAAAGAGAATGGAAGGGATATTTTGACTGAAAGCTTGGAACTGTCTCTCAGCCTGGGACTCTTGCAGGCACCTGTATTTTTGTGGGGCCCTCAGCATCTTGAGCCTTAGCTCTCTGGTGAGAGGGCTGGATGAGACAGAGTACAGGGATTCTTCCCCCTTTCAAAACCCCCTTCAACTAAGAGGCTTTGGAGCAAGTAGGAGTCATTAATTCCATTTCAGGTAAACTCAACCAACCTAGTATTTGCCAGGCCAGGTCCTGTTGAAGTTTAATTGGGAGATCTGCAGAAAACAGTTAACATAGCAGGCCTGAGACTGCTATCCTGAGAAAGATCTGTTTACACCACTGGCCCTTGGTATTTGGAAACTTTGATTTCAGGAGGATTTTTGACATTCCCAGAACTGATAAGAGCAGGTGCTTAAACTGTTTTGTACAAATAATGTAGTTTGTGCTGAACACCTGCTTTCCTTTTGGGGGTCTGGAATTTTGGTGCAGGCTAGGCAGGGATGCCTACATGGCCTGCCCCCAATAAAAGACCTGGGCACTGTCTTGAATTAGCATCTCTGGTAGACAACATTTACATGTGTTGTCAGTTTGTTGCTAGAAGAATTAAGCACATCCTTTGTGACTCAAGTAGGAGAGGACTCTTGGAAACTTGTGATGGGTTTCTTCTAGACTGCGTCCCCTGCGTCTTTTCCTTTTGCTGATACTGCTTCGTAAACTTCACTGTAATAAGTCATAGCATGAGTGTGATAATAGGCTGAGTTCTGTGAGTTCTCTTAGAGAATCACTGAACTTGGAGATAGTCTTGGAGATCTCAGACAAGATAAACCTAGATTTCACAGGGAAATCTTACATCAATTTCTTATGAATCCTATATACCAATCTGATATCAATCTCTTATTAATATATAGCTTAAACCAACACTGTCCCATAGAAATACATCAGTTGTGTATGTAAATTTGTTTTCTAGCAGTCACATCTTAAAATGTAAAAAGAAACAAGTGAAGTTAATCTCAAGAACATATTTCCTTCAACTCAATATGTAAAAATATTAACATTTCAACATGTAATGATATAATGGTATGTTGAGATATTTTTACATTCTTTTTTTTCATACTAGGTCTTCAAAAACCAGTGTGTATTTTACAGTCTGTAGCCCATCTCAATTTGGACTAGCCACATTCCCAGTGCTCAGCAGCCACACCTGGCTAGTAGCTGCCAGGTTGGACAGCACAGGCTTAGTACAGCACATGGGCTCTGGAGACAGGACATCTGGGTCAGAATCCTGGCTCTGCCCCTACCAACTGCAAGATCTTAGGAAAAGTTGCTTCATCTCTCTATGTATTGGTTTCTTCCCCTGTAAAATGGAGATAATAATGTTAGTGGTCTTGTGAGATTGCAGGGATTTTTTCAAAAGGTTAATAAGCCTAAGTCAGTACCTGGTACATTTAGGATGTTGGGTGGATGTTAGCTGTTACTCTTATTATCCAAAAGCTTGTCCCTTGAGATCAACTTGTCTTAACTCCTCATTCTACAGATGAGGAAACTGAGGCCCAGAATTTGGAAGACATTGGTTTCAAAGGCAAAGGCATTAGCCACTTATCTTGATGGACTGCCTGTTTCCTGGCTGGTTTGGAGGTTGGATTTGCCAAATTATTCAGGAAACAGAAGCTCCATGGCCACACCTGGGTTCTGCAATCCCCTCCAGATTGCAAAACAAGGGCACTGTTTGAAGTTGGCACTGAAGTGATGGGGGCTGGGCCTCCCTCCTGTTACCACCAACTGGGCCCTTCACCTAGGCTGGCTGACCCCAGAAGTGAATCCAGTGCTTACTCAGCAATAATAGGGCTGGCTTCCATTGTTACGGCATTTAACCACTCTCCTTATTTATTAATTCATGTTCTATCATGCTTGAAAACACAGAGCATTAGCACTTTTTAAAAAAACTTCCTTTATGTGATCTGTCATCTCTATCACTCACCAGACTGGTAAGAAGTGAGCTCCTAGTACATGCCTCAAAAAAAAGGAGGGTGCAGAGGTACCGGGTGCCCACTTGTCTGGAATGCAGTATAGCGCATTCTCAGGCTGGAAACAAAACTGGCTTATGATTCCTCTACAGCATCTTTATCTTTCCTTTCCCAAAAACCAATCTAAATCATCAACTCTCCTCTGACAAGTGCACTTAGCACAGTTCACATGTTTTGAGTTTTACTAGCAGCTGGTATCAGACCAGATTTGAGGACTCAAACTTATTAGCACATGCTGACCTGAAGCTCTGCTTATCCTATATGCCAAATAGGGTTTCATTTGACATTCTTTTAATAACATATTCATCAAGCATCTACTATGTATTAAGCTCTGTGCAAAGTGCTGGGAATGAGGCCTTTGTGGACCTTATGATTTAGTGTAGAAAACAGAGGAGCAAGAAATGATAATAAAGTACAACAAAAGGTTGATGTAGAAAGTGCCAGGTACTATTGGAACTATAATAAAGCAAGGGGACCTGAACAAAACTCTTTCCTTACTAAGAGAAATTTAAGTTGAGACCTGAAAAAATGGTAGGAGAGAACCAGTTAAAGAGAATGTGGAGTGCTCCAGCCAGAGGGAACAACATAGATAAAACCTGGAGATGAGAGAGAATGGCACGTCAGGAGAACTGAACAAAAGTCCGGCATAGCTGGTGTGGAGAGAATAAGAGGAGTGTGGCAAAAGAGAGGAAGTGGCTGGATTTTGAGGACATTGTCTGAGGCTCTAAGGAATTTGGACTTTAACCTGAGGGCAAAAGGAAACAGGCTGGTGGAGAATAACATCTTTCAAAACACAAATATCCTGGGAACAAATCAACTAAAGTGCTAAAAAGGCTGATGTGAACAGACGTCAGATGGGAAGGACTGTCTTTAATCTCTTTTTCATGCTGTTTCCACCAAGGCTCAGCCCTCCTTTGAAAGTAGTCAGCAGTGTAAGGGGCCTCTTCAGCCCCAGGCCACGCTCCCCACCCTCCCACCCCACTGTCCATGAAATCAGTTTTCCTGAGCTTGGTGCAGTAAGGCCTTCCTTGGATTCTAGAGCCACAGAGATCACCACCGAGAGACTCTCAAAGACCCTTGTTTAACAGATGGACCAACTGCGGCCTGAAGAATAAAAGTAACTTGTCTGTGGCCCCATAGCAGGCCTCAAACCTCTGACTCCTTGTCTCCCCTGAAGACTGCAAAGCAGAACTGGGACTAGGCTGAGGCAGGTCAAGCACATAGGGTGCAAAGTTTAAGAAGGTGCCTACTCTCAGGTGCCAGCTCTGCCTGTGCATGACCTTAAGGTGCGCACTTCCCCTCTCCTAGTCCTGGCCTTATTGGACACACCTTGAGGGCAGGGGTTGTAACATCCAGAAAATTCTCTGACATCTCTCATGGTATTATCATACAAGGCACATATTTTAAGGTTCACTGGATGCCTACTGGTGCTAATAAACAATGGATTTCTGATAAACTGATAGGTATACAGGTATTTGTACCTTTGGGTAAATATGACCTTCAAAAGACAATAGGACAAAGTGAAGAAGGCCCAAGACTAGGATCTAGAGATCTGCATTCTGGTCCCTTCTCTGTCACAGATTTACCATGGGGACTTGAGTAAACTGTTCCCCATTCTAGACTTCAGATAAATACAGTAGTTAAATAAATAACACTTACTGAGCACATAAGCTGTGTCAGCTACTGTTCAAATTCTCTGTGCTTTAACTCTTTTAAAGACTTTTGGCCTTTAAAGTTTCCTTCAGCAGGCGATGGTTTGAGGTAAGGAAGGCTTCAAGGAGAATGTGGGACTTGAGACAGATCTTCCAAATTCCCCCAGGGACAATAATGTCTTAAATCATAGTAAAGGCATGGTATCTCAAAACACTTTTCCATCAAAAGACAGAGAATCACCCACTTGCCTCAGAATCACCTTTGGAACATGTTTGAAGGCAGATGCTCAGCCTCTACCCCTAGAGGCTTTAATGTATGATTTGGAAGTGGAGCCTGGGAATCTGTATTAAAGGCTTCCCAGGTAGCTCTGGTAGTCAGGCCGACTTGGAAAGCTCTGATCTGCATTCCCCTTTCTGAGGACAGGGTCTTATCTAGACAGCCCAGACCTAGAGCTGCTGAGCTGGTCATCAGTATCTTCAAGCAGAGAAACTGATTCGTTGATTGGTTAGTGCAGCAAATATTAAGCACCTGTTGTGCTGTTGACCGAGTACCAGGTGGTGATTATGGTTCCTACTCTCAAGGTCTAGGTCGGTCACTTATTTTACAAGCAAAGTCATTGAGCTAGAACCAGAAGGGCCTTAGAGATCATCAACCAATCCCATCATTGCATGGTTGGGGAAACCAGGACCCAGAAAGGGGAAGCCATATGTTCAAGACTACACAGGGAGCAAATGTATTTTCTGCTCCCAAACCAGCTGAGGTATCCCAGTGTTCTTCCCAGGAGGGGGTGGCCTTCAAAGTCCAGGGCACCCACTCTTTGCTTTTTAAGCACTAAACCTATATAGAATAAATGTCCCTGGAAGTTTCACTTCAGATCCTGCTGGCATTTGAAATCCTCAACATCCCTGCCACAGGGATGGAGGCAGGAGGGAAGGGGGAGCCCCACACCATGAGGTGTTCTGCCGCACCTTCCCGCTGCGCCTCCATCAGGTGGTAGGGCTGTGTTTTAAGTTTAAAAGCCTTTGCCTGGCTGTGATGGGGGGTATTGTACCTGCCTCTGCCTGCACTTCAGAGCCTGAAAGACGAGGGGGTTCACCTCGTGGCTTCACAAGGACCTGGCTCCCTTCTCTCTGCTCAGACTCGCTTATGTCACTGTCGCTGCGAAGGAGGGCAAGTTATTCCCGCCCCTGAAATGTCAGCCACCCTGTGATTGGCTACAAAGACTCCGGCCCGGCCGTGGATTGGTCATGGCTGAGGGCTTGAAAGGTGGCAGAGCTTCGGACACCTCAGACGGACCGTGGCCCGGGATCAGACCGCGTCTCAGGCGAGTCCGAGACGCGCCGCGATCCCGCCATGGCCCGGCTGCTGCGGGCATCCTGCCTTCTCTCCCTGCTGCTGGCGGGCTTCGTCCCGCCGAGCCGGGGACAGGAGAAGTCGAAGGTGAGTGAGCCTCGGAGTGGGGGCCCGAGGGAACCAACACAGCCCCCGGGTGTCCATCTCCCGGTGACGAGGTACCTCTCCTCCCGGGCTCCCCTCCAGAAGATCAACACTAGGTGCAAGGGACACCCTTAACTCCGGTGGTCACCCTCCTGCCGACGGGACCCCCACACCGGGACCGGGTCCTGCGCAGTTCCATCCCTAGGCGGCCTGGCGGGCGGGCAGGAGGGAGGGTGTGCAGGGAAGGAGTAGCGCTCCTCCCCAGTTCCTGGCCTCTCCCTCCTGGCGGCCTCAGGGTCGCCTGGCTGCCTCCCTGCGGCCCCTGCCCCTAAGCTACTCCCCTCCAGTAGAGGCTGAAGTGGGTGCGGGCACAGAAAAAGACCCAGAGACTTGGTGTCTGGACTATCTGCGGAGGTTTCCCGGGGAACTGACAGGCAAGGAAAAGGGAAAGAGAATACATCTGGGTGGTCTCGGTGCTGAAGTATTGTGGTGGGGGCACTTCCAGGCCAAGAATGCAGGTAGAGGGGCCCACGTGGATTCCAGGGCACTGGTAGAAGAGGCAGGATCTGTGATAGAAAGAGCTCTGGACTGGCAGTGCAGAACAGTCAGAACTCCAACTAGATCCCTAACACTTCCTAGGCTTCAGTTTCTCCATCTGCAGGTCACACAGTGTGTGTTGGGGGGTGGGGGGGCGGGGGATGGGGATGTTTGGAGAAGCTGCAAAATCCACACACTGTTCTCGGAAGGGTTTCCTGTTCCCGAGCAGCCTCATTACCCACCACACACTGCCCATGTTGGCAGAGCAAACCTGATAGTTGGGGAAAGCTAGGGACTGCCAGCTCAATATGAGAGGCAGGATTCTCCTGAGCCTCAGTCAATTCCCAGCAGAGCTGTGTGACCCTTAATGAGAGTGGGGATGCTGAGGCCAGGAGCAAGGGTGACCCAGCATGCTATCTCCTTGGACAGTAAATGCCAAGGTGGGCCCTGTAGACTCCTCCTCTTCCCCAGGGGGGGGAAGCAGAAGCCAAGCATAGGGATAGATCCAGAGAGAGGCTTCTGTCTCTGACCTCCCTACACATGTCACACACACACACACACACACATTTGTGTAAACTCAAGAAGCTATTTCTGAAATCTTCTGGATCTTGTGGGTCCATGATTCTGTTTCCAAAATGCTACCCGCTGCTCAAGAGGCCCCTCCAAATACAGGGTTCCTTCTGTCTGTTTCTATCCCCGATCCTTTCCTCAACCTGAATCCCATTTAGTCTGTCCATCCTTGAAGTCAGCACAGAGACTGCATGGCTACAAAGCCACTTCCTCCAAGTCTCTTCATTTGTATCTGGCCCTGTTCACAACCCCCAACCCAGAAGGCATTTTTAAGGATAGGGATGGGACTGAGTTTCAAGATAGGGTGTGGGGTGGGAAAGGCGCAGACCACAGGCAGGCCAGCATGAAGTTAGTCCCATACCCTTGGTTTGGGGAGAGCCAGAGAATAGAAGATTGGGCCTGGCCTCAAGAAGGCTGGAGGTAAAAATGTGGACCCCATGAATAACTCACCATCGCCAAGTGTTCCCTACAGAACTCTGGGAAGGAATAAATGGATTCCAAGAGAACAGGATGGGCATGGTCTTCAAAAGTCAGGGATCGTATCAGATGCAACCAGCTAGGACTTGTGGGCTACTGGCAGTCTGGGCATGCCCATCTTCCCTCCCAGGTCCTTAGAGAATGGAGATGTCATAACTCCAGGCTCTAGGCCTCAGCGGCAGCCAAGATGGCTTGTGGGGAACAGACAAAAGATGACAGCCAAGAAGGGATGTTTTCCTCCGCCCAATTTGAAGAGAGGGCTAGGGAACAAAGCAGAGTCTCCTGTCCTTGCCGTGTCTCCCCTCCAGTCCAGCATAAAGCTGCCCAGGCTCACTCTTTTTGCTCCACAACAGCATGTTACAGAAACTGAATAATAACAACTGCTGACGTGTGTGGGATCCTAGTAACCGCTGGTTTCTAGGTGACCAAAACAGGCAGAGAGAATCATGGAACACAGGCTGACAGAGCTCAAGGGCTCTTTAAGACAGCACTGAATCTGACCCCATCTCACAATTGAGGAGCCGGAGCCCCAGAGAAGGAAAAGGAGTGGTCATATGGAGTCAGAGGCACAGCCAGACCCAGAACTCTGATCTCCGGCCCCAAGCCCAGGTCTCACCCACAGCATCACAGTGATGGGAATGGAAAGATAGGAGAGAAGAAAGATACAAGGCCAGCAGTGACAGCCAGCTGGGGGCCTGCCTGAGACCCCTCGCAACTCTGGAGCCATCAGAACTCTCGCACCTTGTTGAGCTGCGGGAGGACTGAGGACCCTCCCGGCCTCTCCCCTCCGTCCCTGGCCTCCCTGTTCAAGGTGCAGGACTCGGATTCTGCGGCCCAGAGGAGGAAGGAGGCTCACGTCAGGACTGGGCTGCAGTGCTCGGTGGTATGTGCAGGCCCTGACTGCCCCTGCCATGGGCCTCCCTCTGACCCCGTCAGTCTGGACCCACGGCACTGGCCTTTCTGGCTTCAACAGGAAGCATGAAGACTGTCACTTGTCCCTCCAGGAGGCACCTTGCCTGCTGCACCATCTTCACACTGGCTGGGGAACATCAAAGGCCCCTCACAATAATGGGGGAACATCAGGGCCCTTTTCCCTAGCTGCAGATAGAACAGCCATTCCTCCTTGGTATGGGGAGTTCTCTCCAAGAGGCTTTCTAGACTTATCTGCTGGTGGATTCTCACAGCCATTCGGGGTGGCAGGTGGTATTTTCCTGGCAGCAGACTGAGGCTCAGAGAGCAAAACTGACTGACTGACCCAGGACCACACAGCCAGCAAAGAATAAAACCCAATGAGAGGAGATGCCCCTTACCCTGCCCCAACCCTGAACCGGTGCCCAGAAGCTGATCCTGTTGTTCCATTATTTGGACAACCTCTTGGCTTTTTTTCTTTCCATTTCCCAGAATTTGTTTTCAGGTTGAGCAGAGCGGAAGAGGTGGAGAGGCACGCAGGACGGCCTTGCCTTCTGGCTGCTAGACCTCTGTGGCCAACTGGGGTATATTTGTTTTGCCCTGGGTGCATTTTGAGGTGGAACCAACCCTAGCTTGGGCTAAGGAGGCCCAGGGGTGGAGGAATGTTGAGCTTAAGTCTCAGGCCTGCCTCCAGCACTCACCAAAAGTCACAGGGCATGGAATATTAGACACATGTCAAGCAGGGAATTTGCACTGAAGCCAAGAAGGGACCTGCGGCTGTCAGGGAGTGGCTTGGTGGAAGGAGTACCTATGGCATATTCAGGACAGAGATGGCTTTTCTCCACCCTCCGGGGGCCACGCCCTGCCAGCCAACTTCCTTCATCCTGTCAGGCCCAGGTCCCTCACCTCAGCAACATGCCTTCCAGGACTGATGGCAAGAGAGGACATGAATCTGCTTCTCTAACTCCAGCCACAAGCCTCTGTCTCTCCTGATCTATTGAATGTTAGTTGGCATTCAATTGGTTTGTCTTTCCATCTCTGTTTTCTACAAGAGGACAGGAGACAGAGAGCAGCTGATAGAATGGTGGCAAATTTTTTTGCCCATCATAACCAGCCTGCCTGCTGATTGTTACTGATACCATGACACCCTTTAAGGGGAGATCCAGATTTTTGCAGTCTATACCCAAGGTGAGGTGAGGGTGGAGTTCAGTCAAATGCAGTATCCTGCTTGCTAGCAGTAATCCCACTCCCTCCTCTCCCATCATGGTTGTGAAAAGCTGATCCAGTTCAAAGTTCTCATTTTATAAAAGAGGAAGCTAAGGCCCAGAGAAGAGAAAGGTCTAGTCCAAGACCACAGGGAGTCAGTGGTAGAGCTAGATGTGGAATCCAGGTGCCCCAGCTGGGAGCCCATTTATTGTACGCTGTCCCTACTTGTCCTGCAGGGTTGACTGTGGGGCAGCAGCTGGGCAAGGAGGAAACATAATAGTCATCGTCACAACTGCTCACCCACATCTAATAAGTGAACACCTAACATGCCAAGCGCCACTGCTTTACCCTCATTGTCATATTTAATCCTCACAGCAGGTCTTCCCCCTTCCTGGCTCCTACTCCAGCTTCCCTATTTCACAACAGCCTCAGCTTTCCGGTCCTCCAGCGAGGGAACCTCTCCATCACCCTCTCCATCCTGCCGCTCCCCCCTTCTGCTCAGTGCTTCCTTCACAACGGTCTGGCTCAGCCCTCAGCATCACTCACCTGGATTACTGCAGCAGCCGTGTCAGCGTGGCCTCCCTCACAGCCTGCTAAATGTTTATAAATTGATTTGTGAGGCAAATAAGGAATCCTCCAAGTTTCTATAGTACTCACTATGGCTTCTATAGTACACTATGGTTTCTATAGTACACACTAAGGCTTTCATAATCTTTATCTTTTATAAAGAATTAGGAGACCTTGGTTCTAGTCAGTTCTAATTCTTGTAGTAGTCTTGGCAAGCCACTCTCCCTGTTGGGATCCTTCATTATCTTGAAAACGGAGGAGTCCAAGTTCCCTTCCAGCTGTAACTGCTTTTCTGTTCCAGACGGACTGCCATGCTGGTGTAAGTGGCACCATCTACGATTACGGCGCCCTCACCATTGATGGGCAGGAGTACATCCCCTTTAAGCAGTACGCTGGCAAATACATCCTTTTTGTCAACGTTGCCAGCTACTGAGGCTTAACAGGCCAGTACATTGGTAAGACCCTCCTCCTCTGCTGTATCTGGGGCTCCTTCTGCCAGTTGGGCACATTTCAACCACAGGAGCTTTTCTGGTACAAAAAGGAAAGGAGTGACAGTGATGATGAGATTCTAAGCTCTGTATCCCAATTCTACTGTTTCATGATTTTGTGACGATGTTTATATAAGCCTGAGGTATTATCATGTTTAGAGATGTTCTAGAAGATTCCCAGTTATTCTTCTTCATTCTTGGGCACCTCAGCTGACGTAAAAGCAGTGGGATGGAGTTTGGAGTGACTGGAGCGACTTTCACTGCATTAAGAAATGGCAGCCTTATGTCGCTCAGTCTCTCATCTGCCCTCAGCCTCACCTGCCTTCGTGCTTCTCTTGGCCACCGTCTGGGAAGCAGGCAGTTGGCCCAAGGCCCCAGAGTGTGCTGGTGACAGAGCAGGAGCTTCGCCCAGGTTTCCTGATCTTAGTGTCCTCACTCCTTTCTCCTTAGCCGGGGCAGAGTGAAGAGCCCGAGGAGCAGGAAGGCCAAAGGCAGCTGACAGCACCCAGCTGGAAAGTGCTTTGGAGTGGGGCAGTCTGTTGGCAGGGCCAGGGGAGGCAAGGGCAACCTGACCCTGAATGCTCTGCCTGGCAATCACAGGCAGATTCCTGACGGGGGATGGCAAGGGGCTGGGTGGCCCAGTGCACAGTGAGTGCCGTCTGGAATGCTTCTGTCTAGTCCTTGGAATAGAGCAGATTGCATCTGTACAACATCTGGGTGCTGGCACTGCACAAGAGGCCAGGCAGCATGAGGGAACTGGGGAGCTGGGCCAGGGCCTCCTTGGGTTCCTGAATCACCAGAGTCTAAGAGGTTGTGAGGGTCCCATGCCACAGCAGGGAAGTCCTCGGCCTTCTCCTCAGGGATGGAAGGTTCTTGCTTCAGGAAACCCAGTCCTGAATCCTGAAGAGGCCCTAGCCTCGTGGCCCAGGTGGGGGACTTCGGTGATGGGATGGTAACTGGCTGGTGATTTGAGGGGGAGCATTACTCTTTTCCCTCAAAACCTGCAGCCAATACAGCCTGGAGTGAGGAGGACAGGACTTGAATCCCAGCATCACCACACTCACTGGGTGGTGTTGCTCAGGCCTTGGTGAGTTCAGCTGAGCAGGTGCAGTGGCACAGACGAGGCAAGGCTCCTCACTAAGGCCACCTCCATCTCTGCTCTCTCTCCCGGGGCCAGAACTGAATGCACTACAGGAAGAGTTTGCACCATTTGGTCTCGTCATTCTGGGCTTCCCCTGCAACCAGTTTGGAAAACAGGAACCAGGAGAGAACTGGGAAATCCTGCCGAGCCTCAAGTGAGTGCTATGTCCTGAGAAAACCTCTCTAGTATGTCCACCCTGTGCCCTAGGCTAGGCCCCAAGCTTTTCTTGCCTTGCCCCCTACTAGTGACGGCCATTTATCAGCCACCAAGAATTACTCTCCCCTTCCAAGAACCCCATTTAATGGAATGAGTGGAAGAGGGGACAGGGACAGGGATGACTGGTTTTTAGTGCATGTGCAGGGCTCTGAGAGGGTCAACGAGAAGGTACCGAACTGAACAGACTGCGGAGCCACATTATGCCTATGCTTGTTCAATAGTCACTGGCTCCCAATGCCCACTGTGCAGTAAAACCCAGATTCCCTGCACAGCCTCCCCTACTCTGTCCCTTCTCATTTCTGAGCCCCGTGCCCATCTCCTTGGGACCCACATAGGAATGTTCCTTGCAGGTATGTCCGGCCAGGTGGGGGCTTCATCCCTAATTTCAAACTCTTTGAGAAAGGAGATGTGAACGGGGAGAAAGAGCAGAAGTTCTATACGTTCCTGAAGGTGAGTGTGCAGATGCCTCCGCAGGGGCTTCTTGCATGGCTGACACTGGCTCTGAACAGGGCCACACCCTCCTGGCTCCAGCCCATGCAGACAAGTCCCTAGCACCATCCCCTCCCCCTGGGCTCTTGGAGAATCTGTTGGCATCCAACTATCCTTCCAAGGAGAGGGCTCTGCAGAACCTGGGATCTCATCAGGATCCAAGCCTGTTTTATGGATAAGGCCCAGGCAGGGCCTCAGAATGGTCAAGCTAACAGTCTCACAATCTATTGGAGTCAAAGCCAGTTCTGGGATTCAGTTCTCTGACTCGACAACTGGTGCTCTTTTCTCAGTGCTAGGCTGTTCTCCTACCTCCAGGAAGGCAGGAGAAGGGGTGGGGCCCCAACAGGGTTGACACCATACACATTGCCCCTCCAGAACTCCTGTCCTCCTACCTCGGAACTCCTGGGCTCACCTGACCGCCTCTTCTGGGAACCCATGAAGGTCCACGACATCCGCTGGAACTTTGAGAAATTCCTGGTGGGGCCAGATGGCATACCCATCATGCGCTGGTACCACCGGACCACGGTCAGCACTGTCAAGATGGACATCCTTTCCTACATGAGGCAGCAGGCAGCCCTGGCGGTCGAGGGGAAGTAAATGAGGCCCCCCCACCCCACGCCTACCCTGCAGAGGCTGGGGAGGGACTGTTCAGGAAGGAATCCATTTCTTAAACCACACCACACTCCCACTATAGGCCCCTTACTATTACACAGGGCCCCAGCCTGACACAGTGTGCATACAATTGTGTGTGTATTGCTCTGCATGTGGGTGTTTGCACACATGCCCGCAGGTGTGTGTGACCATGTGTGCATGCACATTGAGTGCAGAGCCACCTACATCCACCTGTGTGAATACCTGGAAATGTGTATCGTATGTGCCCATGGCTGTGTCCCAGTGAAGTGCTGGAAAGTAACTCCCTTTCTTTCCAGTTCTCTGTTCCAGTGATAACAATTCACTTGTGGCTCATCCCAAATTAAAAACCAACTCTCAATCCAATTGTTCTGCTCTAACCTGGACCTCAACTTTGGGGCCAGCATCCCACTCCCTCCAAATACCACCACTGAAGTGCCCGGAATTTTCTGGGTCTACCACGCTGCCCAACCGCCCTTCTCCCCACCCTATAGCCTCTCTCCTTCCTGAAGGGCCTTCCCAAGCCCCCTCCCCCTCCCCTACCCCATAGTGCTCCCTGAGGAGCCAAGGCACACCTGAGGGAAGGGCCACGTTCCTGGTTCAGGGGTGGCATCTACATGAAGGAGGGGCCCGAAGCCCTTGTGGGCGGACCTCCCCTGAGCCTGTCTGAAGGGCCAGCCCTTAGTGCATTCAGGCTGAGGCCCACAGGCAGGGATACTCCCCCTCACCTTCGGAGGGTGTGCCCCCTCCCTCACCCTGGCCCCCTGGTGTCAGCCTCTCCTCGCATCTGCCCAGTAAAGGCCTTTGTGCAGCAGCTGAGCCTCCTGTGGTGCTTCCTCCATGGGGCTGCCCTCGCCGGGGTGGGGCTGGGGGAGCAGGAGGGGAGAGAAGAAATGAAGGGAGTGTTTCGGGCCCCTGCATTTTGGGTTCTACCTAGGTCCACACTGCTTCTCTAACCCAGCATTTGGAATTTATAAAACCAGTTCACATCTACTCTCATTTCTTCCCACAATTCTCCCACAGGGCAGCTAGGGCTGAGATGAGGTGTTCCATTTAACAGGTGAGGAAACTGAGGCTCACAGAAGGGCCAGGCCTCGCCCAGGGTTTCCTGTGTGAGGGGCAGGACTGAAATCTAAGTTCAGGTCCTTGACTCAGCCCAGGCACCACTCACCGCCCTGGATGCCCACCCTCAGGCAGGCTCCGAGCAGGTTCCTGGGGGGAAGAGTAACAGTGATGCGCTCAGGGGACTGGGCGGGGAAGGGGCGCAGAGGGAGGGAAGCAGGGAAGCAGCACTCCGAGTGACCAAGAGGGGAACGGCAGCCGGGGCATGGAAGAGCACCGCTCACAGAAGGTTCATCTTAACTTGGATTTATGTCCAAGATTTGTGCAAAGAGCGGCCTAGGGACAGACAGCCACCCCAGTCCGGGCCTCTGGCACCACAAGCCTCCAGCCGCCAGGTTCGGGGCCCATGTACTTCGGGCCAGGCCCCTCAGGGGATGCGGCTGGCACGGCCCTTCTCCCAGGCTGTGAGGGCACTGGCGGAACGGCTGTGGGTAGTAGTGGAGGGCCCTGCAGTGGAACATGCTGTCATTCTCTTTCTGCTCCTGGAGGCGAACATGCTCTCCCTACAGCGCCACACAGAGGGGAAGCTATGGCTGTGGGGCAGGTCCTGCTGCTACAGAGCTTGAAGCAAAACTTGAACACACATGAACTGAATGTGGTTCCCAGAGGGGCTGGAACCACTTCTGGGGAAATTTTGGAAGGAAGGGGTCTTGGATGCCCCCACTCTTGAGATTGACGTCCCCTTGGCTTCTGCAAAGGATGGCATGTCAAAACTGGACGTGGCCTCTACTCTAGGCAGCAGGGTGTTGAGTTTTTCCGGTTTTTCCACAGGAGGAGCCCAGATGGAAGCCTTCTGGGTGGAGCCTTCTCAGTCTGCACAGCTCAGGTCAGGCTGAGGCGTGAGCTGGCAGCCCATTTCAGCCTCCCATCCAGCTGAGGCTCTGGCCACAAACAAGTGGCCTCTAGTTTTTCCATGATCTGAGGTCAGCTGGCTCTATGAGATGAGGACGGAGCCAAGCAATGTGATCTGGTCTCACTGAGGCCCCTCCCGGTCATTTTTTGTGGATTCTAGATAAATAAAAATTTTGAGGATTTAAAGATGATGTGGTACAGTAGGTTTCAAAGTTCTATGGAAACCCATAGTAACTGAAAATAACAGCTGGAGTTATTAAGTGTTACCAAGTGCCAGGCCCTGGGCTAAGTGCCTTAGGTACATCTGTCATTCAGTCTTTGCCCAGCCCTGTGAAGAAGGCACATTATTACCGCTTTTTGGAGGAGGGATCTAGGGCACACAAGTTTTGAAAAACGTGCCTGAAGACCCAGATCTAGGAAGTGCTTGACCCTAGTCAGTCTGGCTCCAGATCCCAAAAGTGGAGAAGTTCTGGGGAGGAGACAGCCCTGCCCATTTGGCCTCTCTGTCCCTGACCAGAGCAGCCTCCCAGGGGTTCCACAAACCCTCTAGGGCTCGACAAGGAGCCACAGGAAAATGACTGACTAGCCCAATGCCTCCTCCTAACCACCAGATCCTCCGAACCACACTGCTCCAAGTCGTCCAGTGGCCTCTGCTCACACACATTCTGTGAAGGGGCACTGCCCCTCCTGGTGGAGCGGGCTCCACTTCTGCACAGCTGAAACCCTTAGAAAACTCTGTGCTGAGATGGACTTAGCCTCCCTACTGCTCCCACCCACTAGTTGTAATTTTGTTCCCAGAAGTCCTATGGGCAAGACAGTGTCTTTTGCACCCCACAGAGCCTTGCAGAAGGCAAAGGTAGTCAATAAGGACCCAGGGTCCCTCTGTGACTAGCAAACAAACTTCCAGTTCCCAACTGGTCACGGCAGATACCACAGCCAGCGGGAGCTTTCTGAATGAAAATTGAATCAGTCATGTCACTTTTCTTTAAAATGTCCAAGGCCTCCACATCCTTAGGGTAAAGATCAGCCCTCCTGCCATGGTCTGCAAGGCCCTGCGCTGCCTGGACTTGCTTACCTTCCTGCCTCTCCTTTCCCACCTTGTCCGCTGCTCCAGTCACACACACAGGCCCTCTCTCAATCCTCCAGTGGCTACCCTCCTTCCCTCCCTCCCACCAAGGCCTTTGTACCTGTCATTTCTCTGTGATAATATCCTCTGCTCACACCTCTTCATCTAGTTAATGCCACACATTCTGAAAATTTCAACTCAGCACTGCCCCAGTCTAGGTCAGGCTCCTGTTATCTGCTCTCATAGAAATCTGCTCTTCCTCCTTCAGAGCACTTGAGAGACAAGACCCAGCTCTAGGGAATCACGCTCACCTCCTGGTTCTGCAGGCCGGGCTGTGGGAAAGTCAATCACTTGGGAACTCTGACTGTGCATTCCTCCACAGGGTGGCCGCCAGGTGTATTCTGGCTGTAATGAAACTGGTGCTCAGTAATCAATAACTGAACTCAAAAATTGTAATAGCAGCTACCATGCCAGAACAGTACTAAATACTTATACATGTTAAGTATAAAATCCTTATGACAAGCCAGGTTGCCACCCCCACTTTACATGTAAATAAACTGAGGCTCAGAGGAGTTAAATAATCCCATCCTGCTATAGGAAAGTGGACAAGCTTCCATTAGAACACAGATCTTTATAACTCTAGACCCAATCTCTTAAGCCCCACACTATCCTCCAGTATTTAAAGATGTGTGGAAGGAATGGGCATAGGGAAGAAGCCAGAAGAGAGGCCAGACAGGAGGCTACTGCTGTCCAGGTGAGAGCAGGGATGCCTGGGTGAGCTGTGGCAGAGGGACTGGAGAGGATGGGACAGGTGACAGCAGCTCTTTGAAGAAAGAATGATAAGGGCCCTTTTGCAGCCGGGTGGCGGGAGAGCAGAAGTGGATGACTGCTTTTCCAGAGATAAATTGAGAAGTCATCAAAGATTAAGTAAAAGGGGAGACTGGATTAAGGACGGCAGCATGAGAGCTGAGAAAGAGGCTTCCTCCTAAAACTACACATAACACGAAAACATAATTAATAGAACTAATCCTGAAAGAGCAACAGGAAAGAGGACTGCGCCAGATTGCATACACCTAGAGAAAAGAGCAGACCTCACGGGACAGAGTAACGTACCAACGCTGTGGCCTGGAGGGACCCAAGCCCTTCCCTCACCCCAGCTCAACAGCAGGAGGAAGAGAAACGGAGCGGGGAGGGAGTGGAGGCCTGGGATTGCTGAATACCTAATTCCAAAGATCTGCTCTGGGAGCACAAACCTACATTTCATGGTGCTTTCATGATACTCTCATGATTAGGGGGTTGGAAAGCTAAGACAGGCAGAATTCCTGGAGAGACTGAGATCCCAGCTGCTTGTAGAAAGCACAGATCCATATTGGGGTGCTCTGGGACAAGAGAGGCAGGCAGTCTGAGACACTTCCTACCAAGGAAGCCCTTAGCAAGAGGGCGGCTAAAGGGGCAAGGATTGCACAGAGCTTACTGCTCAGGAGAAAGGACAGGTAGACAAAATTGTCCAGGTGCACTCTGCCCAGCAGGTTAGGAGCTTTCATGATCTTCAGGCGCTCCAGCTCCCTGGCAGGCTACACAGCTCCAAGGACCTCCTCCGTGATACGCAGCCTACTATGCCTTTCTCCTGGTGAGCCCCACCCACCTGGCTCGCAAACTGGCAAACCCTACCCGGTGTTAGGCCAGCCAGAGGGAAGACTGTCTACAGCAACTACAAACACAAAGCAGAGAGGCTTATACCTGTGTGCTTGACCCACTGGTTCAGGCAGTAGAGACAGGCATAGCAGCCAGGAAGCAGGAAAGAGCTCTTTCCTCCCCTCAGGCACCAATACCACACCCCTGTGACCCCCAACATGCTTCAGGGGCTGAGCAGCTCCAGAGAGTAGGGCTTCTGGACACTAGAGGGCACCATATACACATATGAAATGCCAAAGGAACCTGGTTCAAAGTAAAATTATTAATACAACTCCTGAGAAAGACTTAAATGACATTGACCTCATAAATCTTCCTGAAAGGGAGTTCAAAATAAAAATCATTAACATGCTCATAGAAGTACAGAAAGATATCCAAGAACTCAGGAATGAATTCCAGTTGGAGATCCAATGGTTGAAGAGCACAGTGGAGGGTATTAAAAGCAGATAAGACACGGTGGAGGAGACGATAAATCAAACAGAAACTAGAGAAGAGGAATACAAAGAAGCTGAGGCACAGAGAGAAAAAAGGATCTCTAAGAATGAAAGAATATTGAGAGAACTGTGTGACCAAGCAAAATGGAACAATATTCGCATTATAGGGGTACCAGAAGAAGAAGAAGAGAGAAAGGGATAGAAAGTGTCTTTGAGGAGGTAATTGATGAAAACTTCCCCAATCTGGGGAAGGAGATAGTCTCTCAGGCCATGGAGGGGCACAGATCTCCCAACACAAGGGACCCAAGGAAGACAACACCAAGACATATAGTACTTAAAATGGCAAAGATCGAGGATAAGGACAGACTATTAAAAGCAGCCAGAGAGAAAAATAAGATCACATACAAAGGAAAGCCCATCAGGCTATCATCAGACTTCTCAGCAGAAACCTTACAGGCCAGAAGGGAGTGGCTGTAAATGGCATGATGTATTTAATGCAATGAAGCAGAAGGGACTTGAACTAAGATTACTTTATCTGGCAATATTATCACTTAAATTTGAAGGAGTGATTAACCAATTTCCAGATAAGCAAAAGCTGAGAGAATTTACATCCCACAAACCATCTTGACAGTGTATTTTGGAGGGACTGCTATAGATGGAAGTGTTTCTAAGGTTTAATAGCTGTCACCAGAGGTGATAAAACCACAGTAAAGAAAGTAGAACAGATAATTACTAAGCAAATGCAAAATTAAATTAACTATCCCCAAAGTCAATCAAGGGATAGAAAAAGAGTACAGATATGATACCTAATATATAAAGAATGGAGGAGGAAGAAAAAGGAGGAGAAAAAAAAAAAGAACCTTTAGATTATATTTGCAATAGCACATCAAGTGAGTCAATTTAGACTCTTAGATACTAAGGAAGCTAACCTGGAACGTTTGGTAACCACGAATCTAAAGCCTGCAATGGCAATGAGTACATACCTATCGATAATCACCCTAAATGTAAATGGACTGAATGCACCAATCAAAAGATAGAGTCACTGAATGGATAAAAAAACAAGACCCATCTAAATGCTGCCTACAAGAGACTCACTTTAAACCCAAAGACATACACAGACTAAAAGTGAAGGGATGGAAAAAGATATTTCATGCAACTAATAGGGATAAAAAGCAGGAGTTGCAGTACTTGTATCAGACAAAATAGACTTCAAAACAAAGAAAGTCACAAGAGATAAAGAAGAACATTACATAATGATAAAGGGGTCAATCCAACAAGAAAATATAACTGTTATAAATATCTATGCGCCCAACACAGGAGCACCTACATATGGGAAACAAATACTAACAGAATTAAAAGGGGAAAAAGAATGCAATGCATTCATTCCAGGAGACTTCTACACTCCACTCACTCTGAAGGACACGTCAACAAGACAGAAAATAAGTAAGGAGACAGGGGCACTGAAAAACACATTAGAACAGATGGACCTAACAGACATCTACAGAACTGTACACTCAAAAGCAGCAGAATACACATTCTTCTCAAGTGCACATGGAACATTTTCAAGAATAGATCATATACTAGGCTACAAGAAGAGCCTCGGTAAATTCAAAAAGACTGAAATTGTACTAACCAGTTTCTCAGACCAGAAAAGTATGAAACTAGAAATAAATTACGTGAAGAAAATGAAAAAGCCCACAAACACAGGAGGCTTCACAAATGCTCCTAAATTATGAATGGATCAACGACCAAATAAAAACAAGAGATCAAGCAACATATGGAGACAAATGACAACAATAATTCAACACTGCATAACCTGTGGGATGCAGCAAAGGCCATGCTAAGAGGAAAGTATACTGCAATACAGGCCTACCTCAGGAAAGAAAACAATCCCATATGAGCAGTCTAAACTCACAATTAATGAAACTAGAAAAAGAAGAACAAATAAGGCCCAAAGTAAGTAAAAGGAGGGACATAATAAAGATTAGAGCAGAAATAAATAAAACCGAGAAGAATAAAACAACAGAATCAATGAAAGCAAGAGCTGGGTCTTTGAGAAAATAAACAAAATAAATCCCTAACCAGACTTATGAAGAAAAAAAAGAGTCTACAAACATAAACAGAATCAGAAATGAGAAAGGAAAAATCACTACGGACACCACAGAAATACAAAGAATTATTAGAGAATATTATGAAAAATTATATGCTAACAAACTGGATAACCTACAAGAAATGGACAACTTTCTAGAAAAATACAACCTTCCAAGGCTGACCCAGAAAGAAACAGAAAATCTGAACAGACCAATTACCAGCAATGAAATTGAACTGGTAATAAAAAACCTACCTAAGAACAAAACCCCTGCACCAGATGGCTTCACCGCTGAATTTTATCAAACATTTAGTGAAGACCTAATACCCGTCCTCCTTAAAGTTTTCTAAAGAGTAGAAGAAGAGGGAATACTTCCAAACTCATTCTATGAGGCCAGCATCACTCTAATACCAAAACCAGGCAAAGACACCACAAGAAAAGAAAATTACAGACCAATATCCCTGATGAACATAGATGCAAAAATACTCAACAAAATATTAGCAAACCAAATTCAAAAATACATCAAAAAGGTCATCCATCATGATCAAGTAGGATTTATTCCAAGAATGCAAGGATGGTACAACATTTGAAAATCCATCAACATCATCCACCACATCAAAAAGAAGGACAAAAAACACATGATCATCTCCATAGATGCTGAAAAAGCATTTGACAAAATTCAACATCCATTCATGATAAAAACTCTCAACAGAATGGGTATAGAGGGCAAGTACCCCAGCTTATCAAAGGCCATATATGACAAACCCACAGCCAACATTATACTTAACAGCGAGAAGCTGAAAACTTTTCCTTTAAGATCGGGAACAAGGTAAGGATGCCCACTCTCCCCACTTTTATTCAACATAGTACTGGAGGTCCTAGCCACGGCAATTAGACAACACAAAGAAATAAAAGGCATCCAGATTGGCAAGGAAGAAGTTAAACTGTCCCTGTTTGCAGATGACATGATATCGTATATAAAAAAACCTTAAAGAATCCACTCCAAAACTACTAGATCTAATATCTGAATTCAGCAAAGTTGCACGATACAAAATTAATATGCATAAATCTGTGGCATACCTGTATACTAACAATGAACTAATAGAGTGAGAAATCAGGAAAACAGTTCCATTCACAATTGTATCAAAAAGAATAAAATACCTAGGAATAAACCTAACCAAGGAAGTGAAAGACCTATACTCTGAAAACTGCAAGACACTCATGAGAGAAATTAAAGAAGACACCAATAAATGGAAATAAATCCCATGCTCATGGATAGGAAGAGTTAATATTGTCAAAATGGCCATCCTGCCTAAAGCAATCTACAGATTCAGTGCGATCCCTATCAAAATATCAATAGCATTCTTCAACGAACTAGAGAAAATTGTTCTAAAATTCATATGGAACCACAAGAGATCCCGAATAGCCAAAGCAATCCTGAGAAGGAAGAATAAAGTGGGGGGGATCTTGCTCCCCAACTTCAAGCTCTACTACAAAGCCACAGCGATCAAGACAATTTGGTACTGGCACAAGAACAGAACCACAGACCAGTGGAACAGAATAGAGACTCCAGACATTAACCCAAACATATACGGTAAATTAATATATGACAAAGGAGCCATGGACATACAATGGGGAAATGACAGCCTCTTCAACAGTTGGTGTTGACAAAACTGGACAGCTACATGCAAGAGAATGAAACTGGATTATTGTTTAACCCCACATACAAAAGTAAACTCGACATGGATCAAAGATCTGAATGTAAGTCATGAAACCATAAAAGTTTTAGAAGACAACATAGGCAAAAATCTCTTGAATATTAGCATGAACAACTTCTTACTGAATGCATCTCCTTGAGCAAGGGAAACAAAAAGCAAAAATGAATTCATGGGACTATATCAAACTAAAAGGTTTCTGTAGGGCAAAGGACACCATCAACAGAACAAAAAGGCAACCTACAGTGTGGCAGAATATATTTATATATGACATATCCAATAAGGGGTTAAGGTCCAAAATATATAAAGAACCCACATGCCTCAACACCCAAAACACAAATAACCCGATTAACAAATGGGCAGAGGACCTGAACAGACACTTCTCCAAAGAAGAAATTCAGATGGCCAACAGGCACATGAAAAGATGCTCCACATCACTAATCATCAAGGAAATGCAAATTAAAACCACAATGAGATATCACCTCACACCAGTAAGGATGGCCAGCATGGAAAAGACTAAGAACAACAAATGCTGGTGAGGATGCGGAGAAATGAGAACCCTCCTACATTGATGGTGGGAATGTAAGCTGGTTCAACCATTGTGGAAGCAGTATGGAAGTCCCTCTAAAAACTAAAAATAGAAATACCATTTGACCCGGGAATCCCACTCCTTGGAATTTACCCAAAGAATACAAGTTCTCAGATTCAAAAAGACAGATGCACCCCTATGTTTACGATAGCCAAGAAATGGAAGCAACCTAAGTGTCCATCAGTAGATGAATGGATAAAGAAGAGGTGGTACATATACACAATGGAATACTATTCAGCCATAAGAAAGAAACAAATCCTACCATTTGCAACAACATGGATGGAGCTGGAGGACACTATGCTCAGTGAAATAAGCCAGGCAGGGAAAGACAAGTGCCAAAAGATTTCCCTCATTTGTGGAGTATAACAACAAAGCAAAACTGAAGGAACAAAATAGTAGCAGACTCAGAGACTCGAAGAAGGAACAGGTAGTTATCAAAGGGGAGGGGTGTGGGAGGGTGGGTAGGGAGGGAGGGAGGAGATTGAGGGGTATTATGTTTAGTACACATGATGTGGGGGGTCACGGGGAAGACAGTGTAGCATTGAGAAGGCAAACAGTGAATCTGTGGCATCTTACTACACTGATGGACAGTGATTGCAGTGGGGTATGGGTGGGGACTTGATTAACATGGGTGAATGTAGTAACCACATTGTTTTTTCATGTGAAACCTTCATAAGAGTGTATATCAATAATACCTCAACAAAAAATTTAAAAAAAAAAGAATGATAAGGAAGAGAAAAGAAAGCCAAAATAGCCAAGAGAAAAGAAAAGCAAAGAACTGAAAAGGGAGAAGAGGACAGCAAAAGAGAGAGTGTCTGGTGAGGGTCTGGGACGTGGTTACATGTAGATTCTAAGAAAATGTCAAACTCAAACTTTGATACCCGTGGGCTGGCTGGTTGGAGAGAGCCCTGCTTCCTGCCCTGCTCTCTTACTCAGCCTCTTTTGTCCTACTCCAGTGACCCGGAGCAGCTTTGGGCTGAACGTGGGGCCTAGACATCCATGCACAAACCACCACGCTGTTCAGGAAGGAGCCAAGGATGCAGTTTCTGACCCCCTCACTTGACCTTCCCTCTGCAAAGTACATGACCCCTGTGTGTGTCCCCGAGTGAAGAAGGGGAACAAACTCACCAGGTGGAAGAGGCGTGAATTGGGGAGTGGGGGCGGGTGCTCCATGGCCATGGCGGGTGGTGGGTAGCGGATCTGGGACCAGTCCTCAAAGCCATGGTGTGACACCACAGCTGGCACAGGAGGGTAGGCATAAGGGTAGGCCCCACAGAGGTGCTCCGGGTGGGGCTCCACATGGTAGCGTTCTGCCGAAGCCTGCAAGAAGTGACATTGGCTCTGGCCTGTGATGGGCTGCAGAGAATATCAACTACAATGACGGCTATCATGCCCCGAGTACTTACTATGTACCAAGTACTATGCCAAGTGCTCTACCTGTATTACTTCCTTAGTTGGAACCTGAGCAACACTGTCCCTCCCATCAGATAGTGGCTGTGAAGGTAAGACGGCAAATGTTGCTTCCTCCCTTAAGTCTCCTCACCTTTGCTTTCCTCTTCTGTTTGAGGGCTTCTTTCGCCTTCTCCTCGTCTTTGAATGCTTTCAGCTAAGAGAAGGAAGGAAGAGACGACTGTTGGCACAGGTGCTTCCTGGACGGGCCTGGACCCAGGGCCTAACCAGCCCTGAGGGTTGGCAGGCAATGCCCCCTGAGGTGGTCAGGACCACCGCTCTGGGCCGTCCAGCACTTGGGAAGCACGGCACAGTCCAGGCTGGTGGCTGCAGGCAGGACCTGCTCATCGCGGGTGGTTGGAACACAGGTCAGGAGGACCTGCGGAAACCTTTTTGCCTCAGGGCTTCCACACTAACACCTTTTAATCCCATTCTGAGAGAGGGCATGGCTCAGAATCAATTCCAAAGTCTGCTCTTATAAGGCGTCAAACCCGACTGGGCAAAGTCATACAGCTAGAGGTCAGGGAGGGGCAGGGATGTACTGAGTACACAGCAGTTTGACAGCAGAGCTGGAAGGAGAACCAGTGAGTGTCTGGACTTCCCATTTCCCCAGGGGCCATCTACAACCCCCACCCCGTGAGAACAGGCCAACTGCCCCTTCCCTGGTCCAGCTGTCCTCACCTGGGCATTCGACAGCGTGACCTGGGCCTGCAGTTTCTCCACCTGCTTCTTTAGCTCTTCCTTCTCCTCATTCATACGCTCTCGATCGCTGCGCTCACGCTGGAAGTCCTCCTCAAAGATCTTCACCTGCAGAGGGGAGCAGAGGAGGGGAGGCGGTGAGGGTGGGAGACAGGGGCAGCTTGAGTGGAGGCCGGACCTGCTCAGGCCCAGGACCCTTGGCCCCCTGCTGGGAGCCAGAGCCATCAGAGCTGGCTTCACCCCGTCTCCGTGGCCATCCAGGGGCGGGGAACAGGTGCACCTCCAGCACCCGACCCCCAACTTCTGACAGAGTAGCTTCAACACAGGACTTTATTTAAACAAGGGATCCATGGCTTAAAAATAAAAAAACGCCTAAAGCCACCAAGTCGTCCGATCTTTCCAATCTGCTAAGGAAGGCCACAGAACCCACAAAACTTTCCAAAGGCTTGGGGGTGCCCCGGCAGGCCAGCAGCTGGACCATCCCTATCTGCGCCTGAGATGCTGCTCAGGCCGACGTGAGTCAGGAGGGCCTAATGACAGCATCCAGCAGACACCCATGGGAGACCCATAACCTTTTCAGCCTCCTTATCATCCTTCTGTGTCCCTCAAGAAGAAAGTCTCCATTTATGCTAGTTTGTTTTAACACTCTTCTAGTACTTTTTAATTTCCCTTAAATGATGGGAAAGAGGATTCAAGTTCAGAGTCTTCAGGCAAGAGTATCCGGCGAGGGTGTAATACTACTGCTTTGCTTTTACTGTATGTATTGCTTATGGCTGCTCTCTGTTTATGGCAAATAATAAAGAGATTTTCTATTTCCACAGTAGTGCTATAAAACTCCCTTCTAAAACATTTATTGAAAGCGATTTATTTAAAATTTATTTTTAAAATACTAGGTAAAAAATAGCACAGTTGGGGTATAGACACAGATAAATCATAAAGGTGTTGGAGGAATGACCTAGTTACAGATGGCTGGAAAAGATACAGACCTGGACCTAGATGGGGTCCTGGCCAATGGCCAAAAAGTGGACTATGAATTACAGCTTCCATGTGATCCCAGCCTGCCCTGCGCCCCCGGGAACGCTCCGGCTCCCACTGAGCCCCTCCTACCTGACTTCCTCGCCTTAGGCTCACCTGCTGTTTCAGTAATTCATTCTGCGTGACCAGCTCCTGTTTCCTCAGGAGGCCCCTAGCTCCTTCGGGGCTCCCAAATGCTGTGGGTGGAGACGATGGGGAGGCCTGGATGCTCAGCGCTTCTTCCAGGGCCTGGCATCAAGAAGGAAGGAGACAGGCCCTTCAGCAGAAACCCTGGCCCCACTGGAGTACTAGTTAATAAATGCTACTCTGTTTACTAGTACTCTGCACACATCATTTCTTTGAATCCTCTCCACGGCCCTATGAAGAAAAGACTATGATCATCATCCCCTTTTAACAGATGTCAAAACTGAGGTTCACAGACCTGAAGTGATTTGTCCAAAGTCACACAGTCAGTAAGTGGCAAAGGAGGGATTCAAACGCAGTGTGTGCCCTTAGCCAGCAGGCTAAACTGGGATCCTCACATGGGAGAGGAACCTCCCTTTCCTTGGGCAGGGGCAGGGCATTCCTAGCACTGAGACCCACAAAGGCTATGAAGCCCTCTGAGGGACGCTTTAGTCTGACAACTGCCCTGCCCCAAGTTCTTCAGCTTTCCAAAAGACGTTCCCACCAAGCCAACTCTTCCTTTCCCAACTCTGTGTTTAGATTAGACTGGACTTTAATTTCTACTTATTTAATATTTTACCTTTTTAACCCTAAAAATACATCATCAAATAGCACTTTGAAAATAAAAAAGAGATGCACCCTTATTCTACCATGCTCACAAGACACTTTCCTTTATGTCAACAATATGCTCACATCTTAAAAGGTTTCCATTAACTGGTTTTGTCCTTTAGCCCTGTTAACATGTTCCTTGACAACTCCAGAAACCCTCTCAAGACAGGCCACCCTCATGGCCACATGGTCTTTAGCCCCCTGGACAGCAGGGCTACTTGCCATGCATCAGCACTGCCCACAGTGCCTCCCTGGGATGTGAGCAGATAAAGAAAAACACTCCCTAACTGGACTTGGGCCTCCCTTGGTCTCCTCAACTGTCCCAGAAATGGGAGGCAACTGCTGAGCCGAGTACATTCAGGATGCTGCCTGGGGACGCACGGCTCTGTTCACCTCCTACTCCACCTGCCCCACTTCGCAGGTCAGAGGCCTATGGTCCAGGGACAGGAAGAGATTTGCTTGAAGTCACAAGCAAAGCAGACCACCTGCCTGCCATCAGTGATTCACACTTGTATCTCTGTCACCAGCTATGCCGTGGAAATCTGGAGGGCAGGGATGCCCCTGGAATCACCTCTGTGATCAGCACCATGTACAACACTGTGCCTGGATGTAGACCCACAAGTCCCCCAGCTCAGGACAGATCATTCTTTTCTCTGAGAACAGGTCCCAAAGGCCCCAGATTCATCACAGTCACACTTATCAAACACTAAAACCAAACAGAAAGGGTTACCCCAGCAGGGCTGGGCCCAGTGAATGCCAAACTCATGCCAGAGCCCACTGTAAGACCAAGAGGCAGAAGGGAAAAGAAGACAGACAAGAGGAGAGGATAAGGCCACAGACAAGTCCTCCAGAACTTCAAAGAACATTTCCTGTCAAAGCTCCCTCCTGTCAGCTCACCCCCTTTCACCCAAGCACTGGAAGGCGGTTAGGGCCAGAATGATTCTAACCAGGGTTCAGATGGCAAAACAGGCCCAGAGAGGCCAGAGCGGCTAAGCTGGGACTGGTACTAGCCCCCTGCCACTTGTCCTGGCTTGGAGCAGCAGGTTTCTGCTTTACCCAGCCTCCACCGTGGGGTCCCTCTCTCCTGGGATTCCACTTCTCAGTGACAGGAGCCCTGGGCCTTTGCTCATCACTGCCTTCAGCAAGTATTTCCTGAACATGTGCTTGGTGCCAGGCCCTGCGCCAGATGCCAGAGGTATACAGGCACTGCCCCCCCCCCCCCCCACTGGAAGGGTAGACAGATCACTGAGAGAGCAGCCACAGAACATGAGAGAAGGGGTATTAAAGAAGTCGCTGGGGCTTCAGAAGCACAGTACAGGGCAGCCTGAATGAGACCCAGAAGGCCTTGCCGAGGAAGTGGTGTTTAAGCTGAACGCAAACAGTGCGTAGGGTCTGTGAAGAAACAGCACGTCCAAGGGCCTAGAGGGCGAGGCGAGCACAAGCCCACCCCAGGGCAGGCTGCTTAGAGTGCTAGGGGGGCTAGGCAAGGGGGCAGAGCCTGCGAGGCTGCACCGAGGCTTCAGCACCAGCTCCCCGACCCAGGGGTCACCCCTCCTGAGCTGAGAGCCAGGAGGGGCAGCGATGAAGGAAGTAGGTGCTACAGCTGAGCTCAGGAAGCCCTGTCGCCCCAGGGACCAGGGCCAAGGGGCCCACCTTGTTGAGCCGCTGGATCTCCTTTTCCTGGTAGTCCCGCTGCCGGGTGAGTGGGCTTAGCTGGTCCTGCAGGTACCTGACCTTCTGGCGCAGCTCCCTGGCTTCCGCTGTCAGCTGCTCTTTGTCTGTCTGCAAGAAGCACAGGGTTGTTAAGCAGGGAGCTCCTCCAGGGGGCCTGGACTCCCTGCTCTGCCTGCCCACCCCTCCCTCAGCAGGACTCCTTTCTCCCTCTCCTTCAGCAGTACCCACAGTGCTCCTGCACAAGGCACCATACAAGGTGCCTAGGGTCAGAGCAGTAAGGACACTAGCCTGGTGAGGTCCTGTCCTCAAGGAGGAGGCTCGGTTGAGTGCTGGGTTGGATTCTGACACCAGCTCCTCCAACATGAGGTCTGTGAGCCCCAGAACTGAATGCAAAATTTTGTCCGTGCAATCTCCCAAAGAGAGAAGCCATAGTTTCCAACCAGATTTTCATAGGGGAAATCTTTAAAGGACCTTTCAGCTCTTATGGTGTCTGAGCCTAGAGAGAAGCCACTCAAAGAAACAGATGCAGCATCAAGCAAAAAGTGCTCCTCCACAGAAAAACAAAGTGCTGTGAAGTCAAAGGAAAGAGCACTACAGCTGAGAGGCAACCAGGGAAGGCTTCAAGGTGGAAGCACTGCTCTCATACCCACTATGGATTAGTCAGGGCTTGTTCATGGCAAAGGGCCACAGCTGGATTTGGCCTTAAGAGAGCATGAACTCCTAGCCCATTAGTCAATGGGAAATGCATGTCAGAGAGAGGAGGTGACTTACTCAAGGCCACACAGTAAACTGGGGCTAGAACCTAATTTCAAGCTCTCTCCCTTTGCAAGTCAAAGGAAGCATTTAAAATAGGGAAGGGTGGCCAGAGACTGCTGAGGGTGGCCTTGGTCAGAACTTGGGGGAGTTGTTCTGGATTTCCACTTAAAGACCTTCCAGGATTGGCATGGCCTCTAACACAATTTGTCCTTATCCACAGGGCCACATATTGTCCTGAAACATCCCCCCTTCCCACAGCCGATGGGGAGGAGATGTCAGATTCCAGAGATTTGTTTCACCTACTGCTGTGAGCTGGGAAAAGGGAGCAGAGCGCCAAGGGTCTGGCTGAGAGTCACAAGATGTAACTGCCCCCAAAGGAAAAATAGGCAGCATCCTTCCTAACACGAATCTTCAAGGTAAGGGGCAGTCACTGAGGCAGGGAGAGCGCTCAGATAAGGCCCCTGGGTGTCACATGCTGATGGGAGGGGACACTGAAATGCAATCCGTGTTAAAAATGTCCAGTTTTAAGCTAGGCAAAGGTAGCCTATGCCCAGTTCTTACTAAGGGGAGGACACTGTGACATAAATACAACCTTCCAAAAGAGTCTGGGGATCCAATGGCCTTTCCTGTTAAAGCTGCTCCAGGATCCTGAAGGGCCCTGGCTGGTACCAGTCAAATATGACAGATCAGATGCTGCTTCCTCAGGGGGACAGTTCCTGGTCCCCCTCCCCACCTTCTCCCTGAGCCCTGCACCTTCTCCTGTACTGCTCAACACACTTCTACTTAGTGCTTCTGTAACTAGTTGCTTGCTGTCTCTTCCCCACCAAGGGCAGGATTAGACTGTTCAGTGCGGAGTGTCTGTGCCCAGCGGTTCCAGGAACACACACTGTTGAATGATGCCTAGATGAATGAGTAGAGGGGGCTCCATCTCCCCAACAAAGAGCCCTCTGGACTCTGAGCACTGAACAGCAAGCACTCTGCCCCAGCACTGCGCTCCATGGGGCCTGCTCGTACGTCTTTCATGTTCTGTGCTTCCCTGTATGGTTCCCTCATCCATATGATTTCAAACAGACAAAAAGCCCTTGTGTACGAAAACAAGAAAATAAGAAAAGCAAGGTAATTCAATTCCCTCAATTTTCAGACAGGAAACTGGACAGGGGAGGAAAGTGCTCTTGCCTGTGGCCATACAGACCCTTAGCATGAGAACCAGAGCTGGAACCCCCAGGTCTCCAGACCTCCAGCCCCAGCTTATTTACTCCACTCAGCTCCCGACCAGCAGGCCTCCCGGAGCCGAACCTGCCAGTCACACTTGCCTCCTCTGTTTCAATCTTGGACTTGGCAAGGAGGAGCTTGCGGTCAAAGTCACGCTGCTTCTGTTCCCGCTCAGCCTCCAGGTCAGTCATCTGCTTCTGCAGGTCCGCCAGCTTCTGACGCAGCTCAGTAATCTGGGTTCAAAGGCAGAGCGAGGGAGCGTGTGACAAGTGAACCTTCAGGGTTCAAAGCTGCTGAGAAGGAAGCAGCAAGACCTGGGATGCCAAGAACCTGGGGTTCAGCCTGGAGTCCCATAACCCCCTCACTACCTTCTGTTCATATTGCTGCTTCATGGACCGGAAGTGCTGGTCCCATTGCTTGTTCACCTCCAGCAGCTGTGGAGAGAGACTGGGGTTAGCAGGAGATAAGCAGAGAAGGAACAAAGAGAGAGAACTCCACACAGACCAGCTTCCCAAGGAGTGCGCAGAGGGTGCAAATGAATGGTGGTGACAGATACTGCCTGAAACCCCACTTACAAAAAAATTCCATGTTCCCCAAAGAGATTCACCCTTATCACTCACTACATATTATCCTTGCCAGGAAACCAAGACACAGAAGCAGTATATAACTTTGGTGTGCAATTATGGAACCTGGAGTCTTGCGAGGGCAGTGGGGGACTATGTATTAAAACCTCAAGTTCTCATTCTCTTTCACTTAGTAACTCCACTTTGAAAATGTGACCAAAAGGAGCACTTGCACAAGTGTGCAAATATATATACAAGGTGATCATTTCAGCAGTGTTCACATCCCAAAAAAGGCTAGAAGAAACGGAAGCCTAGGAGGCCAGGTAAGGAAATGACAGTGTAAACAGAAATGGAGCACTGTGTGGCTATTGAAAATCAGGCATCTTAATACATTGCCTTATTTCTAAGATGACCCTAATTATTTGCTGTACAGTTGGTATAACAATCCCTAAGGGAAGAAAAACAATCCTACATCATTAAATAAATAAAACAATAGGAAAAGGGTATCCCAATTTCAGAAGCATCAATATATGACAGAGTACTCAGAATTGAAGGACTATAGTACATACTTTATATATAAATAAATATCCTCAAAGATATAATTTTAAAGAAAAACAGAGAAAAACAGCAATACATTATGTGTGATACAATTTTTATACTTTACTTTTATAAACAGATATGTATATACGTAAGTACACAGAAAAAATGAGTAATATGCAATGAACTGTTATCAACTGTGGTCACCTCTAGGCTGAGATTCTCAATCTTTTTATAATGAGCATTATAATACTCCTGTAATCAGAAAAGATACCTTACAGCAATACAAAAAGAAAACTAAAATATGCAAGTATACAAAAGACTAATGGAGGCCCAACATTCAAATGTGCAGAAGACAAAAGAGGGCAGAAAGGCCTGGGAATCTGGAGAAGGACCTGCATGGTGTAGAGAAGACAGGCTGAGAGAACAGATGGGAACGGGCCTCCCCACGCCGGTCTGAAAACACTGGCCTCGGGGTGGGGGATGAGGAGGACTATGCGTGAGACACAAGTGCAGAGCCTCAACCTCTGGAGACTTTCACCTGGTTGGTGGCAGAGCCACAGGTGCTGGGTCCTCCCTGTCTGTGACATCCCTGCCTAAACCAACCACGTGGTGACAGATGAACCCCAGACTCCTCGTTTCAGATGCTGAAACTTGCCTACCTTATCACAGCTCTTTCCACCATCCAGGGTTTACCCTGAGAGCCTTCCTAAATACCAACAATTTTGGGCGGTATCCCAAATGCCACTTCTTCAGAGTGACCCCTGTGGGATCAAGAAACAAGAGCCCTGGACAAGGCAGCAGGTCTCTCCCATGGGCAGATGGGTCAGTAGTCACCACATCAACTCACGATGGTGATCTGGGACAAGCCAGGGGGCCCAAGAGGGCCTTTGTCCTGCCAGTTCCAGGAGGAAGAAGGGTCTTCCTTGGCCATGACCTCCTCCAGGCACCTACCTCAGTGCGCTGCTGCTCCAGCACCTTCACCTTCTTCTCAGCTGCACCCAAGGCTCCCACCTCTGGGACCTTAGCTGCTGTGACACTTGCCTGGGAAGAAACACAGAGGGGCCTTCAGCAAAGTCTCAAATAACAATCTCTCACCCACCAAGCCCCGTCTCTCTCCTCTCTAGCCTCCCACCCACCAGGACACTGCTACACTTCCCAGCCATGATAAATCCCCCCAGAGAAGGCCGCTGAGATCATCCCTGGGCCACAGTGGCTCCTGGGCTCACTTCCTCTACCTCTCCCACAGCCATTTCTTTCCCTGCTCAGGTTCATCTTCAAGGCACTGCCAACCACCCTCCCTACCCAACACACATCAGCCAGAAATCCTCCAACCTGGAAGGCAAGAAGTATTTTTTAATGTTTTTATAAAATTTTTACTTAAAACATGTTTTTAGAAAGATGCAGAAACAAATAAACACTTGTGTATGCACCATCAGTACACATTCATATATTTCCTCGCTCTGTTGTCTGAGAGAGCCTAAGGCAATGACACTCCATTAGCAATGGGTACACCTACTGCCCGGATCTTGGTTTCTAAATGCCATTCTCCAACAAAAAGAAAGGCCCCTTGAGAAGTGGTTAATTCCAGGCTGAAGCAGGGAAAATGTAAGATGAGTTTGGGGTGTCTTACGGAAAGGAAGGAAGTACTCGAAGAGCATGTCAAATGGGCAATGAAGACAACTTGAAAGAGTTTCCTCTGGCCAAAGATGGAACAAACTGAACAAGAAAATCAACAGCAGTAGTACTGGATTATAACCCAAAGGGTAAAATAATATATCCTTGGGTCCATACTGGTAGGAAGAAATAGCTGAACAAATAAATAAACTGGGGAGAAGGGACAACTCTTCTTTGTAAAAGGATTTTAATTAGTGAATATAGAAGAAATGGAGGAAATACAAGATTGCTGTTAGAATACTACAGTAATATCACTGCTACAGGTGAGATTGCCAATGGATGCTAAAGTAAGTGAGCAAAAGTGTAAGGAGAAACAGAACATGTGCACATGTCAAAGTTTCTCCTAAAAAAAAATGCTTTTAGTTACAAAGGGAAAATTTGTCCCTTTATTATGGAAAAACCTGATAGATGCTCCCGTGGCCAAGTGATCAAGGTTGCCATGACACTGACACCATGCACCCTTGATGTGACACACTGAGAAGGGCACGGTGTCACTCTTGCCCAAATCCATAGCCTCAGTCTAATCATGAGAACACATCAGATGAACCCAAACTGAGGGACACTCTACAAACAACTGGCCAATATAACTCAAAAGTTGAAGCTCATGAAAGTCAAGGAACAATAAGGAAGGGTAAGTCTGGAAGAGACATGAGAACTAAACGTGATGTGGGATCCTAGATGGGATCCTGGTACAGCAGAATGATGTGCTTGAAAAACTGGGGCAATCTGGACAAAGTCTGTAGTTTACAGTATTGTGCCGAGGTTAATTTCCTTGTTTTGATCACTGAACCACAGTTATGTAAGATGTTAAGGGGATAAGGGATATGGGAACGCTAAGGACTATTTTTGTAGCTCGTCTGTTAAGTCTAAAATTATCTCAAATAAAAAGTTTAAAAAATGTATTTTTAATAAGAAGTGTTGAGTTGATGCAGTAGAAAAGTGAGAGGTCCAGAAATGGAGCACTGGCTCTACCGCCAAGGCCCTGCATGATGGAGGCCAAGACCCACACCCTCTCTGAGCCTTGGTCCAAGATCAAATAGGATGGGCTCCGAAGGCCCCTACCTCTGACATCCTGTGGGCCTGTCAGCATTTGTCCTGGGGTCACTGCCCACATCCTCTCTTTTCCTCACCTTCCCTGCCCCTTCCATACTCCCTTGTGGTTTGGGATGGGCCCAGAGGGAGGAACGTGAGGCTCCAGTGCCCCCTGCAGGATATGGTCTGTAAGCACACCACAGAACTAGGGAGTCAGAGGAGCGGGCTGGGGCGGGGCCCTTCAGGGACCATTACCTGGAAGCCTGCTGCCCCCTGGAGGGCAGGTGTGCTTAGCATTATTGTGGAATGAGGACGCGCCTTCCCTGTGGGCTACTAGAGGGCGCAGCGTTAATCTCCACAAAGAGAGGAGTCAGCTGACCTGGCTGCAGGTGCCAAATCTGCCATCAAAAGCAGTGTTTGCTGTTTACCAGGTGCCAGGCGTGAAACCGACTTCCCAGGCATCACTTTGCTGAATCCTCCAACCACCCTTGGAGGTGGGTGTCATCTCCATTTTACAGAGGATGAAACTAAGTCCAGAGAGTTTATGTGACTTGTTCATGGCGGCAGTGCTGGTAAGAGCTGGAGCCAGCATTCAACCCACATGTGACTCCAAGGCACAGGCTTCAACACTGACTGTAACACACACCTCCTATGCAGCCTTCCTCCCTGGCAGGGTGGCAGGAACACCTGGACTTTCAGGGAGTCAGATGCAATGGGTTGATATTAAAGGGCTTTGGGAAAGTGAAGAGGCCCTTCCAAAGAATTCTACACCCAGGGCAGCTCGGAGAGCCCAGGAGGGATGAGAAGAGTCCACAAGCCACCCTGCAAGAGGACAAGGCAGGCTGCAACTTGAGGGGCGAATGGCAGAGAAGAGGGGCCCCATGGGCTGGCACTCAGGCCATTCATCCGCATGCCTCCTGCCCCCCACGTCTGCCTGACAATAGGTGATGCAGGAGTTTTGACTACATTACGTCACATGGCTGCTCCAAACCTGCCATAGCTGTCTCACGGGGTGATGGTCCTGGTCCTGTCTACCTTAAACTCAGTGAGGAAGTTCAGATGAAATGATGGGCTTCCAAGTCCTGGATAAACTCTACATTGCCACGTAAGCACAAGGAATTAAGTTATTCGGATAATTACACCTATTATGCAGGTGTGGGGTTTATTAAAGACAACGATCCTGCTATGCAGTCATTACACCCCATTAAAGGGGGAAAATGTGTCAGCAAAAAGTTGGGACTCAGCTTTGCATCAAGAAGAAAGGCATGGATTGGGCAAGGGTGGAGAGCCAACTTCTGCTTGAGAACTGTGTGTGAGACACAGCTGGGAGCAGCAGCGGGAAGGGGGCAAGTGGGCCAGCCTGGTGGCATTACCAGGCTGTGCCAATGTTGCTGATGCCCTCCTCTCTCCATGTCAGAATCTCCAGGGTACAAACACAGAAGCTTAACAGAGCCCCCAACAGCACTTCTCAACCCACCACCCTAATTCTGCCAGGAATATCTGAGATGCTGAATTGACTTTTGGGAGCCAACACATAAGGGAGGCCTTGACAAACACTACAATGTACTTAGAGAACCTTCACAGAATGAGGAGGAGACTCAGCACCACCTTCTATGCACTATGCCTGAAGACATTGGAGCAATTCAGCCTAGAGAAGAAAAGGAGGGCAGCAGAGCCAAGGTCATGGCTGGCAGCCTGAGCCTGCGACCCAGGGAACAGGACGCACCGTGCAGCTGAAGGCAGGATGCGGACTGAGGAGCGGAAGCTCCAGGGAGGCGACCTTAGGCCAAGCTAAGGAAAAGTCATCTAACAACAAGGACATTCTAGCAATGGAACTACTACAGCAGGAAGCAGGAAGCAGCTCACTGCCACCACAGGTGGCAGCAGAGGCTGGGTAGTCGAGGAGGCTGTGGAAGCAGTTTCTGACCGCATACCTGCTGTCCAGAGGCTCCCTTCTTGCCTGCACCTTCCGTCTTTGGTGAGCCTGGCCACCCAGAGGCCTGCTCTTTGGCACCGCTCATCAACAACTTCTTGAGCTCCATGTTTTCCTCCCTGGGTTGGAGCCAAACAGAGAGGTCACCTTGCTGGCCCTGGGATAAGGAGGCTGGGAATCTCAGATCTGCTACTTATCTGAGTTGCAGCTGAGTCCTAGGGAGTACCCGTAAAACCTGCCCTCAGGTGGAACTGAAAGGGCATCCATAAGCCACTTTGCTGGCAATCTGTGGGCTTCCCAAGAAGACTCCAATCGTCAACAGCAGGGCTTCCCCAGCTGTGGGGTGTATGTATACATGAGGTCCTCAGGAGGCATCCACACTGCAGTAAATAAGCCTGGACCACACTCTAGTGAGAAAGTGACATATTTTCCGATTCTCTTCAAACTTCCTGTGTAGAGCATGGGAAGAGTGTCACTGCGGTGCTAACAGGTGCTGAACACCTCTCAGGTCCTCAGGAGTCTCCCTTGCTGACAGAGGAAGAGCAAGCCTCAGGCTCACGGCCTTCAGCGGGCAATGGTATTGCACCAGGACTTATGAACATCCTTCCATTTTCATTGTATTTACTGTTGGAGTTACCTATTTATTACAAGTAATGCTGTTTTCCATTTACTCTAGTGGAAGTTTTCTTTATAATTATTTTAAGTAAAAACATGATTCAAATAACAGTAGATTCTCAAATAATAAGGTAGGTGATACAGGATATAACAGAAATGCCGATGTGGATTCCGGTATCACGGAAATAGAGAAAATATTTCTTTTTTATGTTCTGGTTTCCATATAATAGAAAAACAGAGAAAGTGGTTACCAAAGGGGAGGGGTGTGGGAGGGCGGGTGTAGGGGGAGGGAGAAGGGGACTGAGGGGTATTATGTTTAGTACACATGGTGTGGGGGGTCACGGGGAGAACAGTGTAGCACAGAGAAAGGACATAGTGGATCTCTGGCAACGTGCTGCACTGATGGACAGTGACTACATTGGGGTATGGGTGGGGACTTGATAATATGGGTAAATGTAGTAACCACATTGTTTTTTCATGTGAAACCTTCATAAGACTATATATCAATCATACCTTAATAAAAATTTTTAAAAAATAAAATAAAACCATATTTGTTGCAGCCTCTTAAAAAAAAAAAAGAAAGAAAAACAGAGAAGTGAAGTGGCTTTCCCAAGGTCATGCAGCAGGGACTTGCACTCTTGCCTTCTAGTCATGAGTCTTTCCTCCAGTCTGGGCTTTTGGGGTCATTCCCATGGGTGAGGTCATTATAGCCATTAAACTCTTAACTGCTTGGCCATCCAGAATAAATAAATGCTGATTCAAGGTACCACAGTGATTCAGCAGTTACACATTACTCCCTCTGGCCCTCACGTGCCTTTCTGTGGGCCTCAGCGCCCTTTGCACAATGAGGGGTTTGGCCTACATGATCTCTAAGGGCCCTCAAGCTCTAACAGTCAAGATCAGTGTCTTTTAAGTGTGATTGTGGGCTCCCCCACCTCATGATCATAGAGTCCTTGGGAGAACTGAGATGCCTGGGTCTTGCCACAGACCCACTGAAGCAGAACCTTGGCTGAGGAGGGAGAGTTAGAGCATAAACTTGTAGTGCCTTCCTTGACTGTTAGGGATCCTGATGCACAATGAAGTCTGGAATCCACTAGCCCAAATGAAGAACCTCTGACTGTTCTCAGGAAAACAGCTGGACAGAATGGTGGACAGCAGGGAGCAGCAGAGCCCACGTCTCCGACAGCCCTCTAGGCACTCTTCACAGGCCGTGGGCGTTTCCATGGGGGGAGTGCAACTTGCAGAGCTGAAGCTCACGGGTACTTTATACGCAAACACCCCTGAGGTATTCAAGGGCCAAAGAGGAGACACCAAGGCGCCCAAGAAGGGCCCAGAGAGCTGACATCCAAAGCAGGGCTCTAGGCACAGGCCTCAGCCCAGAAATCAGGGCCACGGCCCCCAAGGCCCCGACCCCCACTCATCCGACTCCTCACCCTCTGTCTGAGGCACCCACACTTACCGCAGCCTCTCGGCAGCCTGATCCCGCTGTTCCAGGCCCTTGTCCAGCTTGGTCTTCAGGGCCTCATTCTCCTTCCGAAGCTGCTCACACAGGGTCTGCAGGGCAGAGAGGCAGATGAGGTGAGGGTGGGATGGGGTGCATCCCAAATGCAGGTTGGCGATGGAGGGCAGAGGTGGGGCTACAGGTGTGCCGGGCCAAGCCCTTTGCGTGGCCTCACCCAGTTGCTCTCAGGGCAGCTGGGGCCCAAGCTGCCAGGCCCACCCAGGCTCCTCTCCGTGGCTGGCTCCTGAGGGTGCCTGACCACATATGGACCACAGAACCTTCTGGTTTTCCAAGGCAGAGAGCCCCATCCCTCGCCTCCTTCACTGCTGTTCCTGCAGCCTAGGACGCTCTTCCTCACCGGCCTTCCCCTGGCTGACTTCTCCTGCTTCAGGTCTCAGCCAATCACGGCCTCAGAGCCATCCTTCCAACTCAGACAGCTCAGGCGAGTCAGGCCGCCTCCGTTACCCTCGCTCCCAGCCCCTCCTCTCACCCCTCTTACGCTTGTTGTGATCAGAGCTGAAGAGCCCTTCTGTGTTATTTTCTTCATGTTCGCCACTCCCTGCTAGGCCATGGGCTCCCAGAGGGCTGGCCCCCTCCCCACTCTTGTCCACCACCCAATCCCAAGCACAAGCTCAGGACCACGCACGGGCTGATGCTCAAGGATTACAAGGCTGAATGACAGAATGGCCGAGCAAATGAGTGGATGAGACAGGGGTCCGCAGAGGCCTATGAGCTCAGTCAACATGGGGAGCGTGCAAGGCTCCCAGAGTTGCTGGAACACAGGGCTTCCCCACCTCCTTCATGGGGCTGCCATCAGGACATACAAAGCTGTGAGACTGCAAGTGCCTGGTGACCTGCGAGTCACTTGGTAATATTTGAGAATTTGTGTGTTCAAAGCACTGTGAGGTGGGGGGCATGGAAGACGGCCGGCCAGACTCAGGGCCCCACTGGTGGGGAGGAAAGGGACGGGCTGACTAGCACTGGTGATGCACTGAGTCGGTACTGAGTCACTCACTCTTTCAACAAATATTTGATGAGCACCTAACGGAGCCCTATACACGGCCAGCCTCGTTGGAGCCTCACGGCTTCCCCAAAGGTAGGTAACTCGTCTCTATTTTAAAGGTAGGCTAACGCAGGGGAAATCATTTGCATAAGTTTGCACAGCTGTGAAGAATGACCACTGGGCTTACACCCCATCTGGAGAACCCTGAATTGGCAGCTCTTTCGCCTATGATGAAAGAGCAGAGAGGGAGGAGAAGGCCTGTGAGCCGGCTGGGGGCAGCAGCTGTGCTGTTCGCCAGACAATCCACCCGCCCCTTCCGTGTTCACTTCCAAGGCCCCCGGCAATCATGTGACCGGCTCTGGCTAATGAAAGATGCGCCAAAGTGACATGGGTCCCTTCCAGGCTGGCCCGTTCAGTCCTCTGGGCTCTTTTCCCTGTGGCTGTGGCTGTCAAAATTCCAAAGAGCACGACATGGTGGGGCCTGTCAGCCTGGGTCTAAGCAACTGTGGAGCAGAAACAAGCCCTTGCCACTCAGAATATGAGAAAACGTGTATGTCATCCAGTCAGATTTCTTTCCGCAGCAAAACCTCGGCCCTTCTGACACAAGAGAGACTCATGTGACTGCTGAATGGTGGGGCAGCCTGGAAGTGAAGGGTGGCTGGGTACGAGGGATCTGAGGCTGAGAGAACACAGGTCCCAGTGCCCAGTAGAGGCCTTGCGCCATTCCCGGCCTGGACAGTGTCTGCTGAGTGAGCCAAGGAATCAATGAACAAATGAGGAGGAACCAGATTAATGTGCCCCTGCCCACAGGCTGGGCAAGCACCCAGGACACCATGGCCCTGGGCGGGCTCTCCTGGGAACAGAATGTCCTGCTCCTGGTCACTGAAGTAGGGTCAGGACAAGGCCTCACTGGCCACGCTTCCAGTCTAGAGGGCAGCTTCCTCCAAGTCAGCAGCTGATGGAGGGAGGCATCACAAAGGCCACCTTCCATCATAGGGGCTAACAGAGCACAGAATCAACGAGTCCATTTGTTCATTCATTCATTCACTCACCAAATGCACAGTAAGTGCCAGGCCCTGGGATACAGTGGTGGGTATGTCAGACAAGGTACCTGCCCCTCGTGAGGCTTATGTTCTAGCAGGGAACATAAGGCAACAACAAACACAATGTAAATAAACCACCTAATAAAATAATTACAGACTGATACGACCTACGAAAGAAACAAACGGGTTTGATACAAAAAATAACAGGTTGATAGATGCCCTTTTATCAATCCCCATTTCAAAGCAGGAAAGTTAATGCTCAAAGTCATCTCAGCCCATGCAGACCACCTGGTTCCCCTCCCCAGAGCTCAGCTCTGATCCTGCTAAGCCTAGCTGATGTGAGACGGCTCTCTTAGCAGGCCCTCCCTGAGGCGGAATGGAGTCCTGCACTCTCCCTGGGGTCCTCTGCTCCCCACCTCTCTCCTCACACCTTGGCTCCAGCCTGGAAGCCCCTCTGCTCTTGTCAACCCAGGCCCTTCCCGACGTCACACACAGTGGTCTTGCCCCCATTCAACCATGCACATGAATGTGTGTCGGCGTCAATGAAACTGGCACCAAGGATGGCCTAGGAGGGAGGAAAGAAACTTTAAATCATAGTCCTATCACTAAGACAACAGGCACCTGAGTTCTCTGGGAGCTGCAGTCCTGCCATCTGTGGATGCTTTCTCACCCCCAGCCCCCATCATGAGACCCTAACAGTGGACACTCCTTCAAGTGCCATACTGGGTCCTAGACAGTATGAGGCGCATCCTTCACTGCGTACAGCAGTCCCAGGAGGGAGTGAAAGGGACAGAGAGGATAAGTAACTTGTCCAAGGTCATACAGCAATGAAGAGTCACTACTGGAACTCAGAACTATAGGACTTCAAGGCCTGGTATGGCCGAGGAAGGAACGCTGACCCCATACCCACGGCACAGAGAGGGTTATGAAGGAAAGGCAGGTTGGGATGGTGGGTAACATCATGGGCTTTTGACATATGACAGGTTCAAATCCCAACTGTACCATCTACGAGCTGGGTGTCCTTAGGCAAAAAAAAAAAAAAATCACCTATTGAGGACTGTGTTCCCACCTGTGAAGTGAGGATAATGATGGTCCCACCTCAGGGGGCTGGGGCAGCACCAGGTAAGGGCCCAGCCTTTGCTCCCTCCCCTCCCCAACCTGAATGCAAAGAACAAAAAGGTAGGGCTGCTGCCCACCTGCCCACATCCATGCCAAGGGTATCCCCAACCATGAAATTTGTATTGCCCAGCCCGTATTTTCTATTACCTTTCCTCTTCCCTCCCACAACTTCCCTACCCTGCTCACCACCCTGAACAGGAAGCCTGGAGTTGGTCCCCAACATCACCCTTGGAAGTCCCCATGGTACCCCTGGATTCCCACGAGGAGCCGAAGCAGGCAGAGGTGGTACGTACCTGCAGACCCCAGGAGGCCCTCCCGGCCCAGCCTCACCTGCAGGATGGAGGTGCGCTGCTCGTTCCTGTGCACCTTGGAGGCAAGCCGGTTGAACTCGAGGGCCATGCGGCCCAGGTGGGTGAAGAGCTGGCTGTGGTCCGGCTCCTCGGCGCACACGCTCAGGGTGGTCTCCAGGCGCTGCAGGTGCAGGAGCAGATTGCTGTCCTCATGGGGCAGGGGGCCCAGCTCCTGGTGGGAGGGGACAGAACCACTCTTCACTGGGGTCTGAGTAGGTGCCCCAGCCATTTGCAATTCTGCTTCCCCATTCCTCACGACTCAGTTTCCCCCTGTGATCCCAGCTCAGCCCAGGGAAATTCTCCAGTTGCACAGGTTCCCTGTCAAGGGCTGACTCACGGGGCGGGACCCGGGACTCCCAGGCCACAGCTGCCATATGGCGGCACAGCCACCTTCCTCACGCACTCAGGGCTCTGCTGAGTGCCCACCCATCCACCACTTCAGAATCCTCGTTCACTAAATGTACACACACCCCTTCTGCTTCGCAGGGTTCACAGGAGGGCGGACCGACACAGGGGAGTGGTCAGCCCAGGAGAGGGCTATTGCCCCCCACACAGTGCTCCTTCAGTGCTCACAGAGACTTGACCAGGGAGCCATACAAAGAACAGCCCAGCTTTCATGCCGACATGCGTGTCTTCTGGAGACTGTCTAAGCGTTCATCAGTTTCTCAGAGGACCCAAGATTCAAAACAGGTAAGGAGTCAGCACTCTCAGTAGCTCAAAGAGCATATAAGAAATGCAGCCAACCCCGGCAAGACAGCCCAATCTCAGTAACCAATCAATCTTCCCCTCTTGCACCCTCTCCCCTCCGTCTAGAACGCTCTTACTAAAGACAGTGCCTTAGTTATGACAGCACCATGGCCAAGGATCCACAGTGGCACCAGACAGCTAACTGCATCCAGCCCGGCTCCCCTGCCAGGTATCTGAGCCCCCACACCCCATGCCTCATGCCACCCCAGGCTCATTCCCACAGTGAGCCCTCTGCCTATCCTTCCTAGCCCTCCCACGTATCGGCATTTCTAGCAGGCCTTCCCTAAACATTTATGGGAGTCATAGACATCAGAGCTATGGGGAGCCCCAGATTCAGGCTGGGAAACCAAGGCACGGGTATGAGGGACTCGCCCGGGAGTCAGCAGCAGAGCCAGGCCCGTGACTGGGCCTTCCTGGTTCTTGATCCAGCACTCAGCCACACTGGCCTCCCATGGTCGGGACTCTGCAGCAGCAGGGCTCCCTGTGGCCAGCACCTGGCGAATGCCTATGCGATACTGTCAGCGCCTTGTCCTAACAGGAGAAGATGCTCCCTCTTCAGCTCTGCCTTCAGTCCCCCACGGCCCCTTCCCACAGAGGATTTCAGGGGGCAAGTGCCGCTCTATTTAAGGCTCATGAATTGCTTCATCCCTCTGGTTTCTCCACTAGCCTATGAGCTCCCAGAGGGCACAGAGGCTGTCTTGTCTTTGCTCAGTGCAGACGGCATGTGGTGGGGCTGAGGAGGAACTCGGATGAAGTTACTGGTCTGGTCCAAGGTCATAGGGTGAATACTCTCTTGAGAAAGGGGTCTTACCTCCTCAGCCAGACTCTCAGAGCTCTCAGGGACAGAATTTTCCAAAAGACAAAACAGAAGCCCTCTCCAATTGCCAGAGCTGCCTAAATCCGGTGATGACCCACTCGCCACTGAAGGCATGGCAGCATAAGCTCGATGACCACCTGGTGAGGACTTGCACTGGGGGCCAACAGGTCTTAGACATGCAACCAGTAAACTAAAGAGCAACATTTGCCCCCCAAGTCCTTGGTGGGATGAGGTAATAGAGAAGAACAAATTATCAGTGAAGGTTAGACCATTTACTGCCTATATAACAATAATCAAAAAATCTCACAGTGGAGGCACTTTAAGAATTTAAAGAATGTTTCAGCTTTCTGCAATGGTTCTCCACTAAGTCAGCCATTTCAAGAGATAGGAGGAGGAGGACATAGTTGGACTAAGCACAGCAAGTAGAGTGAGATACAGAATGAGGGTGCTGGTGGACACCCCAGAGCTGGCGAGAGGGAAGGAGGGGTGGAGGAGGGGAGGGAATGTGTGGAGTGTGTGTGTGTGTGTGTGTGTGTGTGTGTGTGTGTGTAGGAGGAGAGGGAATGTGTGGAGTGTGTGTGTGTGTGTGTATGTGTGTGTGTGTCCGTCCTACCTATACACCCTGAAGGGAAACCTGGGAGGAACCGCGAGCCTGCACAAAAAGGTAGGTCACTTGCCTTAGGCTGTTCTGGGTCTATCTGACCCTCTTTACTCCACTCAGACTAGGAACCCAAAGGCCCAGAGGCTAAGTCACAGTGCATGGAGGTGCCAGCACTTGGCAGAGATCAGCAGGGCTGGCAGTGTGCCCAGGCTTTCACAATGGTCAGGTGCCCAAGCAGGGGAAGTCACCAGCCAAATTTGCATATGTGAGCGAGAAGTACCCCCTGGTCCAGCCCCTCGTGTATCCCCAAGTGACTCCAGGGTGCCCAAGAGATCTGAGCAGGCCCCGTGTCTCTCACCCAAGGCCAGGTGACTGAAACAGAGAGGAGTCGTGGGACATGCCCAGGGATCTGCCATCCACTCACCATCATGTTTCTGGTGCGGCCATGGCTCCCTGGGGGAGAATTCTGCTCCTCAGTGGGGACCACTTCAAATTCAGAGGTGCCCTGTGCAGAAAGGGGGTTAGGGGCTGCCAGAGAGAAAAACACCTCGACTCTCCTCTGAGGCCCCACAACTGAGAGCAGCAAGGGGCCAATGGACAAAATGGAAGGACAAAATCCCTTCCCACAGCCAATTTATCTGAGCAGCTCCTCCGTGCAAAGACTTGGCCCACAGTTACACATCACTTCATGTGAGACCACAAAGTGGGATTCCTAACAAGTCTGCTCACAACCCACTGTGTGATTTGAGGTCACATACCTTCCACGACCAGTTTCCTCATCTGTAAAACAGGGATGTTGGACTGGCTGACCTTAAACCACCAGCACTTTAGGATTGTGTTTCCTTTTTTAAAGGCCTTGCACTTTCACAATATCTTCAAGAATTCCATTAGTCCCTTTGGACAATTGAGGAAACCGAGGGCATATTTAATGCAAAAGTAGGGACTGAACCCAAGGACTGCAAGTCCCACTGGAGATAGGTCACCTAGAGAACACAGACAGCAGCTAGTATTGCCACTGCCAAGGGGGTCCTGTGCCAGCTTGGCCAATCAAGTCCCAGAGGTCCCAGAGGAGCGGACTGATTGGGGTAAGTTCCAAAGATCCTTCAACAAATGTGGCGAGCCATTTTCAGGATTCACTCAAATCCAGGGTGGCCAAGGACTTCCAGACTTTCTCACATCTCTTATGTAGAACGTACTGGTTGTGCAACTGGCTCTGGGACTGCTAATTCTACAATGACTATTTCAGCCTTCCTTTGTCCCAGGAGAGGGTAGACAGACAGGAGGCCCTCTGTGCACAACTTCTGCTGAGCCTCATTGCCACCAAGAACCCCGCTGTGGACCTTGCCCTGCCTCAGAAAGTCTCCCTTTCACCTCTACATTTTCCCAGTTGTCTGTATAACCTTGGAAAATGCTCTTCTCTCAATGGATATTATCTATAGGATGAAGATGATAAATGACTCACTTGGGTCTCTTCCAGTCCTAAGATACCAAGAAAAACTTCTCAAGGCAAATGTGTAGTAGACAGTTGTAAGCCGCCCTTGTGGACGTGAGTTCCATGTCACATCCATCTTTTTTGCTAGCACTGTGCAGTCAATAGATGCTAACATCACGTAACTTGGTAAATGGGAGGAATTCCTTGTGCATGCCAGGGTCTTTCTGGTAAGTTTTAACCATGATCTTCATTTGAAAATGAAGAAACTAAGGCCTCCAAGAGACTGAGATGGACTTGCCCAGGATCACCCAGCAAATCAGAACTGGGTTTCTTGATCCCAGCCTCTCTCTTCATGTTCTTGTATCTCTCAACCCAAACTTGAAGTCCAAGTAACTTCCTGCCATGACTGCAAATGCAACTTACACTGGATGGAGGTTTGGGGAGTGGCTCTGGTTGGCTGCTGGGGTGTGCAAGGTCAGAGGCGGGTGCTGGGACATCTGCATCCTTTCCTGGAAAGTTAAGAAAACATGGATGAGCAGCAGGAAAAAAGGAAAAGCCTAGATACTGCCCCCTTGAGGGTAGCCCTGGCTAGAAGAGTCCTCAGAGTTCCCTACTTGAGCCTGGGGAAATGGGAGGTGGTCCCACTAGGCCCAGGTAACCTGAGAAAATGACCAGCCCTGGAATGATGGGGACAGAACCTGGGTGGAGAGACCATGCTCCCTGATTTGCTGGGAAAATCCCAAGGTGGCCACTGCTCCTTGTTACCCTGTATCTCCCTCAATGGTGACAAGGATGACAATTTTCAATTAACAAAGTGTTTTTATATTTATTCTCAGCCAACTCTCACAACAGCTCTCCATCTTCATTTTAAAGGTAAGGAAACTGAGGCATAGAAAGGTCACCAACTAGCCCACAGTCACACCACCACCAACTGCAAACCAGGACTCAGAATCGGCCCTCCCTCCCCAACCTCCTGGGGCGCCTGCTACACATCTCACTCTGGGGGATGGGCCCAGCACCAATCCGGGCCTCAGAAAACATTGCTGAATGAACAGCTGGAGGCTGGAAATGCCCAGTGACTGCAGCCCGGGGGGTTCTGAGATCATCGCTCTCCTCCATTTGTCCTTTCAGCAAACATCACCTCCAGCCAGATGGGAGGCTGGCACACCGGCCTGGGCCAACACAGCAGGCAGGGCTGCGACAGAAAGCATCTGAGCCCCACACATGGGGACCTTTCTCCTTCTGAGTCCCAGATCTCGCCCCGGACTTGGAGACATGCCAGAGGAAAGCACAGCGACCACACACAGGCCCTTGGCCCTTAGTCTTAGTCAGCGCTTCCTGTTCATAGGTAGCATATGTAACCTTACATCTGAAATACACTGGGGCAGGCTAAAAGGCAAGTCCAGATTCTTCCACGGGCCTCAGCTTCCCTAACTGCAAAATGGAAGAAGAGGGGGCAAAGAGCTCTGGACTCATGCCAAAGAGCTCTGAGTGACTGAAGTAGCTGCCTGGAGTACTCTGCCTGGCACGTAGTAGGTGCTCATCAAATATCTGCTGAGTAAGTATACTGATAAAAGATCCAGGGTGCAGTGGATTGTTGTAATCCATTAATAATGTCTGCCAGAAGTCTCAGAAGTCACCAGCCATTCTTGGACAAGGTTGTCCTCAAGTACCATCCAAACCTGAGCTTCTGGGGAAATACTACAGCCAAAACATGGCTGCCAGGATGGTCTGTGGTCTGAGGATAAATGAAGGAGATGTGGATTTCTGAATGAGAAGAGAGTCCGCTGCTAAGGGTTTAAAGAGTGAGGCACACAGGGAGGGCAGAGGACTCCAGGCGCCGCTCGTACCTGTGAGCTCAGCCAGGTGGTCAAAGGAGGCCAAAGAGGGAGATGGCGTTGGGAGCAGCTCACTGTCCCTGACCAACTCCTCTGCCTTCTGCCGCAGCCTGGATGCTTCCATCTGGGACTCTTCCAAAAGCTCCCCTAGACGATGGGAAAGGAGGAGCAAAAGGAATTACTCAGCTCAATGTGCTGGTTCTCCTGGCCCCAGGTCCCTCAGCATGCTTCTGCTGGTTTTTGACACACCAGGCCCTGGGCTTTAATCCCACCACCGCCTTGCAGGCTGAGCAGGACACATACCATTCTAGCCCACAAGCAGTAACAGGCCAGCTAAGAGGGCCCCACAACCAGGGAAAAAGGCACGGAGGGGGTCCTAGATCAAACTCCTGGACCCCAGCACCCTCTTCCTGTCCCACTCCTACCATACCTGGCAGGGACATCACAGAAAGCCAGGGGCTGTCTTAGGCCTACCATCAAGTACCCAGGGGCCCCCCACAACCTATGCCCCCCCCCATCAGGGGCTGCCTGAAGGAGGAAACTGTTAGTAACATCAACGACCCCTCTCGGCCTCCGTTTTCCTTGTCCTCCAAGTGGAGAAGGGGTAACTCCACTCTTCTTTACCCAGTCTGTGCCCCCAAGCAGAGATGTGCCAGCCAGGAGAGAGCATTCGGAAAACCAGGGAGCTGTGCCACCCCCAAAGCCTAAGGCCAGAGAAGGAGGCAGTGAGGCAAAGGAAGCGTTTTAGTAGTTTGGAGGACAGGAGACCCCTCTGGACAGGAAGATGGATGAATGACTCGCACGGAGGAGGAGATGTCACCTGAGATGGCGCGGACAGATGGGAACCATTCAGTCACGTGGAGACTGAGGGGGCTTATGCTGGACAGTGGGGACAGCCTGAACAAAAGCCAGGAAAAGAGAGATCGCGGCACCTACTCCAGCCTTGCCTCAGCCAAGCTCACTCCCTGCCACAGCACTTGACCATACCCTGGTTGCCCTGGTGATGCCAGCCAGCTCTCCCCATTTCTGGTGCTCCTGGAAGATGAGGCCATTCTGTTTCCATGTCCACAACTTGGGTTTCCAACTCCTTCTCCCCTCTCCCATACCTCCTTCTCGGTCCCTCAAGGTATTCTGAATCCTGTCATTGCAGTTCTGGGGTGCTGGGGGATCAGAGCTGGGAGTGCTGCCATCATGCCACAGAAGTATTCAAAGACACAGCCGTGGGGCAGGTGCCAATGCTGGGCCAAGAGGACAGAGGGATTGCCTGGGCAGAGGCGTATGCCACCTGGCACTGCAGGGAGGCATGCAGGGAGAGAGCAGGGTCTGCTTTACCTAACATCTTTATCCCTTGCATTTTTTCCTTCAGTCGGGAATTCTCCTCCACTAGACGCTCAAAAGCTGCAGAGGCCTCTCCTGGAGGCACGCTGCCCCCAGGGTCGTAGATCCGGTATGGTCCTCTCCCTTCCATGAGGGTGGCTCAGCCCCTGCTGTGGGACCCACCTAGCTGTAAGGACAACAGCAGTGTATCAGGGGGGTGGCCAGGCCATTGAGGCGTCCTGGTCAGTCAATGTCCCAGAAGGCAGTCCTTGTAACCCAGAAGAGAACACAGCATTTCAGCTGGTCTGGCCACAGTACAGAGCAGGACAGTCCCCTCCTGTGACCTGGACACTGCCTGTATTAACGCAACCTAAGAATAGCATCAGTTTCTTCTGGCAACCTCACTGCATTGCTGGTTCATCTGGAACAGTAATCAACTGTGAGATGCAAAGTGAAGTACAAGAAAAAACACTGGATTGCAAATAAAAAAACATGAGTTCATGTCCTGTCAGTGGGGCACAGAAAGCCAGGGACCCTGCATCACTGCATCCACAGGCTCTGGCATGGTATTAACTATGAAGTGAATGCACGATGAACACTTACCAAATGAATAAACGGTCTAGCCATTAACTCACTGTGGGACCATGGGCAGTCCCTTGCCCTCTCTGAGGAGAGGAAATGAAAGTATTACACTAAATCAGTGATCTTAAAGTGAAATGCTGTGCCCTAAGGGATAATAAGCAAGTCAATCCAATCCCAAGTTCCATTGATATGTATGTTATTTTTTGTAAAAGAAAGAAGAAAAAACCCTGATGCGTATTTAATATGCTGACACTGTCACACTCCTTCTTCAGTCCCATATCATGTATGGTTTGTCCCTTCCAGTTCTAATGAACAGATGAATTTTCCATCAAACCACTGTCTATTTGTGCAACAAGTGTTTTGCATTAATCTGTTCAAGTTCCTCTGATGTCACTTGAAACCACTCGGCAAAATGATTTCAGAATCCTAGTTTTGCGACTTAGCAGAGAAACTTCTTTCTTGAATGCACTCGCTAATTCATTCAACCATTATTTATTGAGCCTCTATTCTGTGCTGCATACTAGTCTGGTTGCTGGGAAATTATCAGCAAACAAAACAGACAAAACCCATACAGTTTGCATTCTAGTGCTGGAGACAGATCAACACAGTATTAGGGGTGATGAAAACATCTATGGATAAAAATTAAGCAGGGAAGTATGAGGCAGGGACTTTAGCTTTAAATGGAGCTGTCCAGAAAGGCTTAACAGAGGAGTTACTTTAGCAGACCTGAAGGAGATGAGGAAGGAGCCATGCAGATATCCAGGGGAAGAATATTCAAGGCAGAGAAGAGAAGCACAAAGACCCTGAGGCTGAAAAACCGATCGGCCTCCAACCTTACAAAGAGCTCCTAAGGACTCCATCAAGGACTTCAAAAGGGCCTGGGGAATCAAAAAAATCTCCTTCCCAAGATTATCATCCCCAGGACAAAACCTGTTTCAGTCATAATCCTCAGAGGCCCTTGAAGCACCCACACTGAGCTGCAGAAAGGGAAAAGGACTAGTAACAGTCCCCATCTGTTAATTATCTGCCTGCCGGGTACTGCAGCGATGCCTCATTGGTGTATTCTGTCAGTTAAACTGCTCAACCCTTAAGTACACGCTACGTTATGGCCACCATCTAAGGAAGACTCAGGAGGCTGAGCGGCGTAGCCAGGACTACACAGGCAGCAGATGAGAGTCCAGATGCAAACCCAGCTCCACCTCAGGAAGCGAGGTAAACCCCTGCTACACTCGCACCTGTGCCCCCAACAGTACTCAGGCCATAAGGACAGACAGCAAGTTCTAGCCTATCTGTAGGTACCACTGGGCTATCAGGTACCCTCTGGGCTGTTCCTCAGCCTCATCTGGCAAGAAATAACAAGCATTTTGCCAGAGGGTCCACATCACCATGGGATGACAATGGGCCAGAAAGAAAAACAAAGTTCTGGTGAGTGGGCCCTCTCCTGTCAAAGACTGACAAACAGAAGGGGAACATGCACTTCGAGAGGCACCCACGCCCTACTGGGCTCCACAGAGGCAAAGGACAGCTGCCCACACACCCAACACAAAAGTCATCACCCAGCTTTGGGGGTACCTGTTCTTAATTTGAAAGGTCACGGTTACACAGCCAAGCAATAAAGCACTTAAATGTTCATGTATTAAGAGACGGTGCATATGACAAGGTCTTCAAAAATACTGGTAGACATGGAAGGGGCTTGGTTGGGGAGGGTCCTTCCTTTATGCTCCCCTTTTTCCTCATGGGCCTTCCAGCTCCAGCAAAGCTCTTACCATCCAGTATGGAATTTATCTGACTGGCTTAAGCATGTTCACATTCAGCGGCTCCTGGAAGGCGAGCCACGACTGAGAGCTGAATGGAGTTCACTGGTGCTGCGACCGAGAGCTGGAAGAGGCTGGGCCCCGGTTCCTGTTCACTGTACACAGAATTCATGATTGACATTATGTGACTTAGGCAAGCTTTTTACTCCACATCTGGCTTGCCCAGTAGATTCGAAGCTCCATGAGGGCAGGGGCCACAAGGGCATCTTCAGAGTGGCCCAGACTAGAGCCTCAATAAACTTCTAATCAGAACATAAAGGAGCCCCTGACCCTGGTTCTGCCTCCTGAGAGGTCATGTACAAACATGCGCAAGAGCCTGACCGTGACCCACTGACGAGAGGCACTCCGGACAACCAGATACTCCTAGAATCCAGACTGGCACAGAGATGCCCGGATGTAAGACCAAGTGACAGCAGGATGCAGGACACAGAAACTGCAACCCCATCTCCACACCCTCCAGACCTTGCAGTGTTCAGGCTCTCCCCCAGCACTGGGGAGCCAACAGGGAAAGGGTCTCAGGGGATGCACACGATGGCACAGGAAGGGCTCTTCCTGGCTCCAGCCTCAGCAGGCAGAGCTTGGGGGCAGGGGGAGAGAAGAGGCTGCCAGACTGTGGTGGATGAAACCCAGAAGAAACAGCCTACTGTGAGAAGCCCTCTCTGGAGACCAGAGGCGCCACCCACGGGACAGCCTGGACTTCTGGAGGAAAGAACACAGAGAGAGAAACGGGGAATTTCTGTGTCCTGCTGACCTCACACCCAGATGGTCGGTGGCAGTTCCACAATGACTGCCAGGCAGACGGGAACTCTCCTCCTAGTCAGTGTGGTTTTATAACCTTTCCTGGAGGGCGGAATCATTCTCAGGATGACAGAGCTGGACAGGAATCTCCAAGGGCACCAAAGCCAATCCCCATGAATAACCAGGAGCCCAGAGGCATCACTGTCATGCCTCGCAGGCGGACTGCCTGCTTCCTGTCCGTCACAGAGCACAGGAGTACGGGTGGAGAGGGGAAAGGAGGTGCTGACAACCCCCCACCGAATGGGGCGGCACCCTGGGGCATTAGCTCATCTGGCTCTCCCCTGCAGTGTGAGGGCACGTCAGAGCCCAGAGCACGGAGACCAAAGTCCCACAGAGAGCCAGGAGGGAGCTGGAACCTGAAGGTCCTGCTCTCTCCTCACTGCCTGCTGCCCTGCGCTCCATTTCTGCTCCTGCACTGTGGCCCTGCTGCAAAGCAGAGACCCCCCCATGTTCTTGTGGGGTCAGGCCTAGACTCCATGTCCATCTGGGCCTGGTTGTAGCAGCTACAGATCAGCAGGTGACCCACCTGCAGTGAGACACCAACCCACCTTCCAAAACCAGAAACAGCCAGTGGTGAAGAGGCAGTCGGCTCAGACCTTTGTCCCAAACAAGACCTCAGTGAGGTCTCCCAAAGCCTGTCCCAAGGGGCCTGGGGGTGGCTGCTAGAACCAGAAAGGCTTGATTTGGAAGCAGAAAGGGGCCCAGACTGACTGTAGGCCAGGCAGTGACCACAGAATGTGAGGATGGGGTGATGCCATTGAAACTTAAGGAGCTCCCAGCCCAAAAGAGGTGGCAGTGGCGTGACAGGGTGACAGGTGAGCAGTTAGGAGTGAGGGCGTGGGAGTGTGGGCCCAAATCCACCCAAGAAGAAGAGGGTTGAAAAAGTCTAGATTCAAAATTGAATTTGCATTCCAGCTCTGCACTGAAATGCTTCAGCCCATCTCTGCTTATGATCTGCCATGCCCTGGCCCGAGGAGGGGAGCTCCCAGGCCCCTCAAACAACATGAATTTGCATAGTCAGTAACATTTGCAAAATACCTAGTGGTTTCCCAAGCACTGTTTCCATCTGTTGTCAGAACAGCCTTGGGAAAAAGGAGGGGCTACATCTGTTTGACAGATGAGGAAACTGAGGCCCACCTGGGAACTTAATCAGCTGGATCTAATGCCGCTGGGCACAGGCTGCATGGGGCAAGTAAAGTTCTCTCAGCCTCATAGGGAAAAGCCCCAGCAGATATGTCACAGCAGCCAGTGGTTACCTCCTCAGGCAGAGGCAGGGGCTGCCAGGGATGGCGACAGGTGGGAAGGAAGGGAGGGGAAGAGGTTCCAGAAAGGAAGGCACAGGACAGAAGGTCAGCAGGTCCTAGTGTCTCCTCTGCTGCCCGCTCTCATGGCCACAGGCCTGCCAGGCCACTCTCTGCACCTCAGTTCCCTCATGTGCACAGGCAGAAGCCTGGACTGGCAGGAAACTGAGTGATGTAAAGCTGGCCTTTGGATCCAGAGACCGAGCAGCAGTCAAGGAAAGAAAGGTCGTGCAGCTTGGAATAAGAAGGGAAGAGCAAAGACAGGGCGGCCTCCAGAGGCAGTTGAGGCATGCAGGTGCGACACTGAAAGGGGCTCGGGTGCATGCACCAAGCCTGAGCGCCCTCGCACACTGCACCTGCCGCACCCGCCGCACCCTAGTCTCAGGCCTTGTTAGCTGGTCACACACTTTTCAGTTGCCTCATGTGAAAAACAGGAATAATAATAGAATCTACCTGGTGTCAGATCAGAGAAATTAAATGAAACAGTATGTGTACACTTGGCAGGGAGTTCTCATTTTTCTACTTTATACTTCTTGATTATTTACTTAACAAGAAACACATTCATTTTATAATGAAATTTCCAAAATAATACTGTTACCATACCTAGCTAGTACCTGGCACAAAGCAGGTTCTTACTAAAAGGTTGAGGCAGCCCCCTAACTGTGCCCAGTGATTAAAGGACGAAGTCTCCCCCCGCCCATATACTCCCACTTTTTCCAATTTTATTGAAAAATAACCAACATACATCACTGTATAAGTTTAAGGCATACAGCTTGATGGTTTATGTATATTGTTAAATGATCATCACAACAGGTTCAACTAACGTCCATCTTCTTATATAGACAAAATGAAGAGAAGAAAAAAGAAATGAAATATTCTTGGATGAGAACCTTTGGCATTCACTCTTTTAACAATTCTCCTATGTATCCTACAGCAGTGTGGGCTCTAGTCCTCCTGCTGTACCTGGTGTGCCCGGTACTCACGTATCTCATAACTGGGTGTTTGTTCCTTCTGACCACCTTCCTCCAATTCCCCCACCCTTTGGCTCTGGCAACCACATATTTGGTCTCTTTATCTATTTTTTTTTTTAAAGGTTCCACTATATGTGAGATCATATGGTATGTCTTTGTCTAACTCCCATATGCACCCCCATATTCACTGTAGCATTATTTGCAGTAGCCAAGACACGGAAACAACTTAAGTTCCACTAATAGGTGAATGGATAAAGAAGTTGTGGTGTGTGTATATATGGAATATTATCCAGCCGTATAAAATGAGGAAATCCTAGCATTTGTGACAACATGATAGAACTTGAAGGCATTATTCCCTCTTCTAACAGAATTTTTAGGCTCCTCTGTTGGTGCAGTAAGCTAGGTTATGGTATACACTTAATTTCTGCCTACTGCAAATAACTATTCAGGAGGGACACTGGCACACCACCACAGCTACCGAAGCGGTAGCTACAAGAAGCCCATCGGCCATGTTACCTTGCTCATGACTGCGAATCATCTGAGACTCACTTTCTGCTATTGTAAGTGGGAATATCCTGCAATTACCCTCAGGGGTGAGAGGAAGTGAGGCATCATGAAAGTGCCCTGCAAACTAAAGCAAAAATCTGTCCACAGTTCTAATTTATGGTGAAACTCCAGTCTTCTCCACCCATTTCACCATCAGGGAAACTGTGGCCCCAGGTCCTTCTGTCAAAGAGCAGGCTGTGCCCTCTTGATGACTGTTAGCAAAGACAGCTCCTATTTTGGATAATGTGTACAGGGAGCCCACCCAAGCGTCCTCACCAGTGAGGAGCCAAGGATTTAATCAGTCTTTGCAACCAATTCAGTAACGAAGAGGCTGCAAGCGTAGTGCGTAATAATCTGGGGCTCAGAATCGTGGGCTCTAGTCAAGGTACACCAGGGCAAACATCGTCCCCTTACTCTGCCTCAGTTTTCTAAAAAGGGGGGTGGGGAGGTTGCGACAATAGCAATAATATAACATAGTGGGGTAGAGAATGTTTAAGGCTCCTAGTTCTAACATCCCAGAACTTGCAATTTATTAGCACTCCTTTCTATAATCTTCTGATCTTTCAAAGGCTACTGTCCTCAGCTCCAATTCCCCCAATGCCCAGGCAGATTTCTCTGATGCACTGTGCTCCTGCAGGTGCTCTCAGGGGTGCTATCGCCTTCCCAAGAACAGTCAGAAACCTGAAAGATGTCTGCAGTCCTTTGTCAGATCCTCCCCTCCTCCCTGGCATGCCCCCAGGCTCCAGCACAGCCTAAGGACTGGGTCCCTCAAACACAGCACACATCTCTCCTATGTCCTTCTCCCACCCCTCCCTCCACTGACTCACCTACACAGGGAAGACCCACTGCCTCTGCTCAGCCAAGGAACAGGCACCACACCACCAGCCTGGGGACTTGGGGTTGGCCTAGGGCCATCAGCTGGCTGGAACCACTGCAAAAGATGATGAAGGAGCATCTAAGTAAAGTGGGGAGAAGGCCTGACAGCTGTTAAGTGCTACCACATGCCAGGCAGTGGACTGCATCATTATGCACTTTACCTCATTTATTTCTCACCATACAGAGATGAAAATTATTATCCCTGTTTACGAGCAAGGAAACCAATCCTCTCAGCTAGATAGCATTATCTCTATTTTTCAGATGAGGAAGCAAATTCCAAGAGGTTAAGCTACTTGCCTATGGACACAGAGCTGGTTAGTGACAGAACAAATAATAACAAATAATTCAGCCTCAATCTGTCAGACTCCAACACCCATGCCCTTTCTACTGGCCTGTACTGCCTGAGAGGCAATGGACTGAAGCTCAGGGGAAGAAACCAGTCCTGCTGTTGGGCTATCCGAAACAGGAGCCCAAGTTCCCAGCCTCTGCCTTTACATGTCTCTCTCTAATTTTGTATGCAATCAGGTCCCAGTATGCCCTTGACCTATCTCCTACAGTCCTCAGGACTTAGAATCTCAGGCTGGAAGGAAGCTCAGGGAAAATTCAGTCCTGTATTTATCCAGCCCCCAGGGGAGCCAACGGACTCCGGCTAATAATCTGTACTGACCCAGACCTCAGTCACTCCCTCCCCGGAGCCTGGCTATGCAGCCAGTGCTGGCTGTAGTTAGGCTATTCCCAGTTCTGCTTTCATCAACCCTTGCTCTGCCCTCTGGGGTCCCCTGGAATAAGGAATAAAAATGCGTCTCTTCTCCATTTCAGCCCTGGAGAGTTCGGGACCTGCAGTGTTCTCTTGAAGCTGATTAGCTATTGCCCCATGCACCGTTTCACACAGAGATGGGCTTCCAGACCACTTCCCATCTACCCGCCTCAAGCCTCCACACCTGCTTTATCTGCAGCTGGTTCTGAAATTGGACACAACACTCCAGATGTAGTCTGCCTGACCAAACGCAAGAACTTTCCACCTCTACTCTTTTAAGTATTATGTTTCTATTGATGCAGCCATATGTACATTTGCTCTTCTTATAGCTGGGTCACCCACAATAAAGAATGTCCTTTCTCGATGATGTCAACAGCCTACTTGTATGCCTGATTGGCTGAGAACAAAGTTCTCTTATAGAAAAGTATGCTTGAGGAGGTTTCAATTACCTAAGGGGCCAGAGATAACTGACTGATTCAGTAATTACCTATCTAAGAATCTAGGAATGTTTACATCACTGTACACAGGGGCTGGACAAAGATGTGCACTGCCATGTGCTTTGTAATAGCAAAACTGTCCTGGATGTCCATCAACAGGGGTTGGTTTAATAAACTACGGTGCATTCATTCCATGGAATACTGTTCAGCCATCAAAAAGAATGGGGCAGGCTGCTTTGCAACGACACTGCAAAACACTCACAAAATATTAAGGAAGAGGGTGGGGAAAGGGAAAATATATATATATATATTAAGGAAGAAAAGGAAAGTATAGATTTATATGTGTAATAGGATACTATTTTAAAAACACACATATACACACAATTGTGTGTGTGTATATACATGTACATGTATATGTACATACGTAAAATAGTAAATGTGCACAGAAAAAAAACCTAGACAGGTGTGTACCAAGCTGTTACTAGTAGACAGCTTTAGAGAAGGACTTGGGATGGGGGAACTGGAATCAAAAGGAACTTGTATTTTACCTACAATTTTTTTTAACTCTTTACAAAGGAAATCTAGTCTTGTTCTACTTAAAAAATTAAAAATAAAATGGGGATGGGGCAGGGGAGAGGAATGAGAAAGAAGACAACTTTTACTTTTTACTCTACACTTTATTGTACTGCTTGAGTTTTTCTTTTTTTTCCTCCAATGAGCACATGTTATTTTGTAACTTACTAAAGGGGAGATATTAAATTTTTTAAAAAAATTTAAATGGCTTGACAAAGAAAGGCATATTGTTCTGGCACCAAGGGAGCAGGGAGGGCTGTGGGTGGTGGTGAGAGCCGCATTTCATACCTGCTTCATGGGGACATGCGAGGCTATAGGGATTTGATTGTAAACAAGGAGGGAAAGTCCAGCGACAAGTTTTATATTCAAGGAATTCAAGGAATGGAGAGTTGGCAACTGCAGAGGAGAGTTTCAACCTGGAACCTGCCAGAAAGGATTGGTTCTAGGAAGGTCCAGGCTCTGGATACCCGCCTTCACCGGGGAACAAGTACAGAGCTTCCCACCACTGCCCATGGATCCTCACCCTGCCTCTGTCGGACAAGACGCCAAGTCCAGATGGGTGCAGAGTTTGGCTCAAGACCACACAGTTCCCAAGGGACGAAGTGGAACTCACACCTGATGATCACATCAGTTGTCTGCACCCTGTGCCCCCTAAGAAAGACTGGGAAGGCAGCCTGAGCCACCTCAGCCCACTTTCCTTTTCTCCCCATGTATTTCTCCTCGCAGCTCCTGGGATCCCCAGGTGGGGTCCCAGAATTCTCCGTATCGACAAGCCCAGCTTCCCTCCCAGTAGTTTGGACCTCACGTGACCCAGAAGGAGCCTCAACTATCAGCTACAGGGTCAAAGGGCACTAGGTCCGACCTTGGGACAAAAGTGATGGTGACTCAATTGTCCTTCTGTCTCCCATTCCCCAAAATGCCCAACGCTGGTTATTCAACAAAGGATTTCTCCAACCCTGTAACTCTCCCCTCTAAGCAGGGGGAAGACAACTTTTAAGAATTCCCCTTAGACCAAATACGGTGGAAAGAGGGCTTAATAGGTTCAAATGCTGCCTCTGCTCACTTTCCTTGTTTCTCTCTAGGGAAATGCTGCAGAGACTTACTAGGAGCCACGGAGCTCCTTGTACACATGAAAGAACTAGACCAGCTGGAGTCATTATGGCCAGGAAGGGATGCTACACAGGGGGCGAAACTACTCAGGTAAAAGCCAAAGGCGTTTAAATAGCAAAGCTGGAAACAGAAGCTGGTCGTTGAAAACTACCTATTGAAGAGGAAAATGACTAAATGCATTGAGGCAATTTCATACTTTGGAATACTATATAGCCAGCCATGAAAAATGAATGAACCAGGCTTAGAGATCAAACGTGGGTGAATCTCACAAATATATTAAGCAAGACAAGCAAGTTGCAGAAGCAGACAGTATGATAGCGTTTAAATAACTTTTAAAAACATACAAAACAATACTGCATATTGATGTATATACTTGTAATAAACCACAGAGGAATGCAAAAGAATAAAGTCTAAATTCAGAACTCTTGTTGTTTCTGGAGGGGAGGAGTAGGGGATGATCAGGGAAAAATTTCCGGTGTACAGAAAATGTGTTATTTCTTAAGTGGAATGAGTGGGGGCCCAGGTGTCTGCATGTCGCCCTTTAATGTCTGAAAGATTTTCATACTTCCTAAAAGTCAATGTTGCTGTCCTCAGATCCCTGCTCCTCTTCCCAGGCAATGGGATGGGTGGGAGTGGGAGAGTCTGTAGAGGCAGAAGTGGGGGTGTAGAGGAACCAGGGTTCCTGAGACCACTGACAAAGCTGGCAGTGATGAAGGCACAGGGTGATGGTCTGCCGGCTGGTGGGGAGTAGAGCGAGCACTGTCCAGGTGGGTGGAGAGCACACTATAAGCCCCCATGCTCACCCTGACTCAGGGGACACCCCCCACGCTCACCGTAAAAATACCAACTCTGGCCTCTGTTTATGACTCCTGGTGACACAATCCCACAGCACCCCCACCCTTTCCCCACAGACACACATCCGCCTGGGCCACCCCATTTGTCTACCCTGCAGGTGCTCAAGGACACAGACAGCAGCCTCGGGGAGAGGTCCCTGGGAGAGAAGAGTTCAGCTGTGCCTGGAGGCAGCGCTCAGACTGAGCCAGCTGCCCCTCAGGCCAGTCGTCTGTTCCTACCAGAAGAGTGGCTCTCCGGGGCCAGTCATGGGGAAAAACACGAAGAGCTTCCTGCAACCGGCCAGTCACTGCCAAGGTCTGTCCCTGGGGGCTGGGGAACTCCGCTCCCCAGAGAACAAGGGGGGTTTCTTCCCACTTCCCTGTGCCTTCCTTCTGGCAACTCTCCAGACAGTCTCCCTTCAAAGAGAGATGGGGAAAGGCGGGGCAGGTAGGATGCAGAAGTGAGAAGCTGGGAGAGTGGGCACAGAAAGGCCTGGCCCAGCGGGAAGAGCGCAGAAATGCTGGAGCAGAGGCAGCAGAGTCCAGTCCCTGGGCTACAGGGAACTGGAAGAGAACACCTTGCAACACGGGCCTGTGCAATGCCTCATTCTGCAGCTGGGACATGAGCCAGCAAAGGGGAGAGAGCTGCCCAAGGCAGCAACAGGACTGAAGCAACCCAGAGGGGCGGCGAGCCTGGGTATTCTGGCACCCAGCTATGCGTTCTCTTTGACCCCACCACATGCGACTGCCCTCCCTTTGTCCTTCCTGCCCTCCCTCAAAGTGGTCAGGTGAGCCGGGAGGCGAAAAAAGAAGAGGGGAGAGGAAGAATCTGCAGCGAGGCAGGCCTACAAAAGCAAGCCATCCTAACAACAAGGGAAGGGGCTGCCTGCAAGGTGAGCACTCCCTGACCCTGGGTGGGCGTCAAGCCGAGGCTTAGAAGATCATCTGCTGGGGCTCTGGGTGCTATGGAGGGAACTGCCAGCTGTCCTCTGCACTCTTACCACATATAAGCTCCCACTATTCCAAACAAGGAGGGGAAGACGTCTGAGACAAAGCAAAAGAAGAACCATCCAATGAGGACACAGGATGGTCCACAGATGACAGAAGGTTAAAGACAAGTTATCCTGAAGCATGGAAAATCGAGCCATCCTCATCATCTCCAACGGATATCCCTTCACTGTCCTCAGGATTATCATCATTAACAAGATCAGCGGGTAGCATTTACTGATCACTTACCCCTCCAGCCCTGTACTGAGTGCCTGACTTATACTGTCTCATTAATTCACAGCACTCTAGAAGGTAACACTGACAGATGGCACAGACTCTCACAGATGAGGAAGCAGGGGCCACACCCAGCCAGGTGTGCTGAACGCTAATGCACGCTCCCACACCAGGGTTCTCAAAGAGCAGCCCAGACCAGCAACAGCAGCCTCACCCCCACCTACTGGAGCGGATGCTCTTGAGGCACAGCCCAGGAATGTTTAGCAAGTCAACCAGGTGATTCCGACACAAGCTTAAGTTTGCCAACCCACTGCTCTATTCGCACAATGCTGCAGACGCACAAACACTGGCACTTCTCTGCCTGGTAGTCAAGACTTTCAGGGTTTCTCCTAGCCCAGCTGGTCAGCTCTCCCAACCCAGCGGAGCTTCACCTCAAATCCTCTACCCAGTCTACTGAGTTCCAGAAAGGCTCAGACCCTGCTCTGCACCTGATCATCTTTCTTGGGCCTGGCCTTGAAGTCACCTCCCTCCAGAAGCCCCCAAATTGCTCCGCACTCCAGTCAGACTCACTGCCAGGAGCCTGCTGGCATACAATACATTCTGGATAGTGCTCACATTTCTTCCCATTCCACTGCAAGTTCCTGGAGGGCAGTGCCAGCTCCTTACGCACTAAAGCATCACGCCATTCTGCACAGCACCAGCACCAGAGCATCCAGCAAATCTTTGCTGACGATCAGATGGAAAAAACCATCCTTGGGCCACAAGTTCTGGTTCTGCCACTACCTTACTGGGACAAGTGCCTTTCCATTTCTAGGCCTCAGTTTCGTCACCTGTGAGATGCATCATTCTAGTTTTCTTCTATTCTACTTATCCACTGAAGAAACCCAGCAGAGCCTTACCCTGGAAACTCTTACCCAGTATCAGGGATGCACACCTGGAGACTAAAGAGGCCCCTGCTCTCATCCTTCTATTCCAGGAAGAGAGAAAACCAACAAGCAAATAAACACCCACAATTACTACATGCCAGGCACTAAGCTGTATGTACACTTTCTCATTCACAAATAAATAAGATTATTGCAAAGCTTGATGAATGTGTGGAAAAAATACAATAGTAATATGATAGGAAGTGAAAAAGCTACTTTGCATAGAAAGGTCAGGGAAGGCCCCTCTCAGGAGGTGACATTTGAGCTGAGACCTGACAGATAAGGCAGAATGAGCCCTGGAGAGAGCTGGGGAAAGGTGTTCTGGGCAGAAAGAACAGCATATACAAAAGCTTCAAAGCAAGAACAAACCTGGCATGTTGGAGGGGAAACAAGCAGGCTGCTGTGGCTAAATCGCAGTGAGTGCCAGAGAGGGAGACAGACAAACGACCTGCTGCAAAGCTGCGCTGCTCAAATCAGGTCGGCTGACCCAACCCAGGACATCCGGGCCCCAGGTACAGGCACCACTGGGGGTAAGGGTATGAGTCAGACCCTATGGCTTCCTGGGGCCCCAAAAATGTGGGCATAAGGACAGACACCAACCCTCAGCATGAGTGCTACACCATACCCACAGGACACCCATGGTGGGAACACAAGTCATTTAAGTACACAGAACACAGGACACTCAGGGCTGCCGCTTCCAGAGGGACATGATCAAGTGCTTCCATTAAGTGCCAGTTCCTGATTACATTATTTTCCCAGGACACAGGTCGGATGCATGGGTCAGTGAAAGGAAACAGAGCGCAGGGTTCAAGGCTTACTAATCTTGGGTGAATCTGAACCTTGGGCCTCAGTTTCCTCATCTGAAAATTTCGGCTGCTAATAGTGACCATCTCCTACAGTTGTTGGAAACATTAAATGAGATACTGAATGTGAGGCACTATGCCTGGCATATGGCAGGTGTTCACAAATGTAAGCTATTATTACCATTATTGGTTTTTTACTGCCCCAATTCTCTGCTGTAAAATAGGGATATTAACACAACACACCACAAGATTGCTGAGTTTGTACTGAGTTTAATATAGTCAGGAATTTTTTAAAAAATTTAAGAGTCCCCTCCTCTGACCTCTTACTAGATGCTAAACCCCCCTCTACCACATCCCACTGTTAGGAAAAGATGCTGCTTAAATTCCATTCTGTGAAATAAAAACTGTGCCAGGAGGAGTTCTCTCCTCCCCACTTGGCTTGAGCCAGGAGCTCTGTCCTCTCACTTTATCTCTAAATAAAAGCCCCTCCCTGGCTCTCCTACCTTGAAAAAAAAAATTGTGTCAGGAATCCACAGATTTCCCTGTACTGTCATTCTGCAGGAGCATGGGTACGGATGATGCTGATTTTTCACCATCATCCACAAAAGTCCCTCCCCAACCAAAACATAATCTCTTACGCAGTGGCACAAAATTCCCACTCACTCCCATACCCACAATTAATGAATGTATAATGCAATTATTTCCATACAAACCACCACACATACATATGCACACCGATGTTCTATGATGGAAAACATCCATATGTAAAAACTTTACACCCAAAATCACTCCCCCAAACTCACATCTACCCTGCCCATGCATACAAAAGTTGGCTCCAGCAGTGTGCAAAATATGTTCAACAGAAACAATACGTATAGCAGGGACTCTGCAGCCAAACGCCAGGGTTCAAATCCGGACTCTGCAACTCCCTAACTATGTGACCCCAATCTCCAAGCGCCTCGGTTTCTAACCTGCAAAATGGGGATAATAATAATAATAATACTCACTTTTAGGTAGATGTGACAATTAAATGAGTTAATACATGTAAAGCGTTTTGATCAGCACTCGAGAGGCGCCCAGTAAGGGTTGTTTTCCTCTTCTGTACACGTGCACACTGTTTCCAGAACTGATCTCCCCCGCTGTAAACAGACCCACCCACGCCAGCACCTTCCCCCGCGCCCGGGTATTCTGCGCGCGGTTCCCAGACGCGCTCGCCCACGCAGTGCGCACGCGCGCCCACCACCCTGGGCGCCGGGCAGGTATTGCCCCGACAGCCGGCCAGGCCCGACATGATTTCTCACCCCACGCCTGGTCACTCCGAACCCCCTTCCTCCCGCTCCATCCCAGCTCCGGTTAGGCCGCCTCACCAGGGGATGGGGACTCTGGGAGACAGCGCCCCGCTCTCCGCGTCCAGCCCCGGATCCGGCAGCAGGATAGCAGCCCAGACCAGACCGGCTCCGCAGCACTCCGCCAGCTGCCGGGCCGGGGGAGAGGGACGCGGCAGGAGACTAGGAAGTGCCGGGGAACTGGCCGCCCCACCTCTGGGAAAGTCCCCGGCGATTGACAGGCTGCTCGCCCAATCGCGCCGCGCCCTCTGGGCAGGCCCGCGGCCGCCGGGGTGGTTCGGGGCGAAGTAAACAGCGGCCGCACCTCTAGGCCTGGAGGGGCGGCCTAGTGGCCGCGGCTGTCCCGTCCCGCAGGTCGGACTCCGGGCAGCCTCGGCCTCGGACAGCGACCATTCCGGGCACGGCAGCGCCTCGCGGCACTCCCCTCGGAGCGCGCTCCGCGCCGGAAGCCCCTGGTTCCGGAAAGAGCCGCAGACCACCCTGAAAGCCGGAATTTCAGAGCTGAGACTTTCCGCAGAGACCACCCCCCACCTTTATGCCGTGGGGCGCGCAGGCCAGAGCTGGGATAGGACTTGCCAGAATGCACCTATTCGCATTTGGAGCTGAGCCACAGCTAGAGCTCAGGGCCCCAGAGTTCGGTCTAGGGCGCACCCGGACTTCGCAGCGCTCATAGAAATTCCGGGCTGTTACTTAAAACATTTTTGCGCACTTCCTGCACCAGACATTATAAGCACTTTGCATGCAGTACTTAAATTTGCACAGCCATCCTAGTGAGATGGGTTTTAAACCCCTTTCACCATAAATAAATTAAACCGAGAGATTAGATGACTTCATTAATTGCTGAACCAAGATTTATACTCAGGTGGGCAAATCCAGAGCGCGCCTCCAACCATGCTTATCAATATGCGGGCCAGATCATCCAAACAGGCTGTGGGATTTCCCAGACCCGTAAGGAGCAGTAAATTGGTTTAAGGTTGAGAAAACTTTTTTTTTCTTTTTAATATCATCATTTTATTTAAAAGAGGATAAATTTTAATTTCAAAAAGTGGAAGGGCCTAAGCTTGGACTAAAAGATAGCTCTTTAAATTGGGTAAACATAGCTTTATGAAAAACTTATTGCAAAAGACTCATTTCACCGGAACTGTTGAAAACTTTAAGTCATTGACAGGCCCTCATCCTCAAAGAAGACTTGGGGAGCTATTTCATACAGGGAGATCTTTCATACAAAAGGAAAGATCTGTCAATCAATTATATGTGTGAGGACACCCCCCCACCCCCACCCCCACCCCACAAGTACATGCCTAATCCAAGGATTCTCCTTTGAGGTTTTGTGAAATCCTGGGGTCCCTGTAGTTCCTTCAAAGGTGATATCAAAGTCTCAAAACAATATTAACTCTAGCTCATTTTAATTATAAAAACAGTGCCCTGATTTTGAAGAGAGGGATGCAAACATTAAACAAAGCACCACTGTCACCAGTAGGGGAGGGAGGGTACAGGAAGATTAGTGTCTTGGACCAGTACATAGACAGCTCTAAGGCATCACCTCTACCCCAAACCGGTTTTCTTTGCCTATCCTTCTCAATTTGCTTCTTGCTGGAATATTCTCTTCCTAATCCCAACCCAAGTCTTCTAATGTACACAAATTTATTTTAAAAAATGAAAGGTCTCCAACCATTTGCATTTTGTTTCCAAACTATTTCAGCTGTTTTTGTAAAATATATGAATCTTAGAGTTAGGCAGATAGTTTCATTTCCCAAAGTGACAGATGACCCCTAGGTGGGCTTGTAGAACAATGCTCTAGAATGACATAAAAAGGTCACACAGTCATTTTTTTGCCCAATTTCTTGTTTTTTAGATAGGTTTTCTTAAGCCCATCTCTTCAAAGCTATGACACAGCCCACCCCTTCCATCTTTTTAGGTCTTAGTTTAATTTCAGAAGATTCTACTGTGTTAAGAGATCATAAAGATCATTGATCACAATACCCTATTTGAGATATGGGTAAACTGAGGCTTTAGGGGAGTAACAACGTATTCAGGAGCACACATACTGAGTGACCCAGCTAGGGTTGGAACCCAGGACCTTGGCTTCCAGTCATGTGTGCTCTTTCGACTGCATCATGTTACCACACAATATCATTGACTTTTCTTACTTTCTTATGGAAACATCACTCATTATGAACATAGGTTATCAATCTAACTAATGGGGTTCTACCCCTACTCAACCACTTGCTCCCTGGGGAGCTTCTCTGAGCCTTAGTTCCTCTCTGAAAAACAGAGATAATAATTGTGCCAGCACTCAGGGGTTCATGAGGATAAGTGGTATAATGTAAGTAAAGCCCAAAGCTTGGCATACAATAGGCATTCAAGAAATAATGCTGTGTAGGCAAGGATTGCATGCATTGGGCAGAACTGCACTGTTAAACCCAGGAATGCAACCTCCCAGAGTTCCATTCTACAATTCACATCCCCTGTGGGACCCTAGACTCTGGGGGCCTGACAGAGTCAAAACAGGCCTGCTAGCCTGGCACCCCCTACCATCCCCAGATCTGGAAGGAGATTGCCAAGCCAGGAAGCTGGGCCTGACACTGGGAGCTGAGTGACTGAAGCCGCTGGGAACCTCTTGCTCCTCCAAAGTGACAAGCACCTGGGAGGAGAATCAAAAGGCCAGTGTTTTGTTCTGTTTTCAAGCATGCAACTTCCCAATCTCCTTTATGCTACTCCCTCCTCCACCACCTTTACCACAGCTGCTCCAAAATCAGTCCTTGATTCACATTAAGGAAAATACCAAATGTGGGGGAAAAATAAAATACCAGAAAACCCACCTACAACTGATGGAGCCCTAAATCAAGTGCTTAGAGAGGAGTGGAGGAGATAATATTAAAAACATTAAAAGGTAACATTTATTGAGTTTTTGCTGTGTGCCAGGCCACCACTTCTATATAATATATCTCTCAAACACTCCCTGAGGTCAGTACCATCATCATCCCCATTTCACAGAGGAAACTGGGGCTTTGAGGTATTAGATGACTTGCGCAGGGTCTTAAACAGCAACAGGTAGCTGGAGCATGAAGATCCAAGCTCTTAAACTCTTAACGCTCTTAAATACTGTGCTATGCAGTCTTGCCAGCTAGCAAGACATAGAACTCAAAATGCCAGTCCTGAAAAGGTAATTAAAAAAGGATCACACTCAGCCTTTTTCTTGTATGGGTGAAGCTGCTGTGAGCCAGAGCAGGACAGGGACTTGCCCGAGGTCTCACGGTGAGTTTGTGACCAGTGTTCCAGACTAGAAAGCAAGTCTCCTGCTCCCAGGGCAGTGCCATTTCCACACATCCCATCAATAAAGAATGGAGATTCTCAAGCAAACAAGCATGTGCCTCACTGCATTAGGTGAATAGTAAGTTGGGGCCTTGGCCAGGGGTGAATGAAACTCAGGATGAGCAGCTAAGGAACTAGGGAGAGAGAAATCCTGGGTCTGGGTCTGTTCCTTAGATCCAGGCTTAGGTCTCCAGAGCCTGAGGCAATCTCGAGAAGGTAAAACCATCTGATGGATTCTAGGTGCTTTTTGGTGTTGGGTGTGTGCAGATTTAAGAGAGATTTAGGTGATAGTTAAATGAGAACTGCGTGTCAAGCATCTGATGTCTGAAATTGTACTAGGTAATCTATTTTTTGGTAAGAAGTAAATAAGTAATCAGTAATGTGGTCCCTGCTTTCTATCTGCAGCCCAAGAAGGCATTTCTAAATCTCTCTACCTACCTCCCAAACAATGCACGAAGGAGTGGATATGACAGTGGCAAGACATCCATAACTTTTTACATGCACTTGCCACCTTAAAATGAATTAAACTACATCATTCCCACAATTTGCCCCTCCTCAAGAGGATGTCATACAAGACTCTGGAGTCAGGCTGGGCCTAGTTCACAGTCTTGCCACTTAACCTCAAAATCGCTCTTTGCCTGTTTCCTCATCAATAACCTGAAGGTTCAAACAGCACCTATTGCACAAGGTAGAGAGAATGAAATGCCACAGGGCCCAGCACCCATGAAAGGCAGAATGGTAATTATGATCATCAGCCTTTAGGGTGGGCAGGAGTGTTTATCTCCTTTCTCCAGCAAGGACCCAAGGGCCCTGAGCTGTGAGGAACTTGCCTAGACCTCACAGTGTTATCAGAACACAGGGCTAGAAGGCATTTCTTTTGATCTTTTCTCCAGGTCTTTCCTGTTTTTCTCTTTCTCTATCCCAACTGTTTCCCCTGCATCCATCGCCCTGCCTGCTACTCTGGGGTTTCTAGGGCATCATTGGAGGGAAGGAACGGGCCAAGTGACACTGGGGGAAATTCCCGTCGGCCTCGTAGCATATGTGGCCTAGCCAGGCCCCTCCCACAATTCCTAGGACTCCCAGACCTCCCCTGCTCCAGCCCCTCTCCCTCTGGCCACCCTGTCTCTGGGTCAAGGTGTCAAGCTGGATCTGGCTTTGGGTCCAGGCTTGCCCTGTGTCATCCTCCTGGAAGTGGGAAGAGGTCAGAGGGAGGCAGACCCATGGTAACCAGAGCATTTCCTAATCCTGGGAAACCCTGACAGGCCCCAAGAGCATTCCTTCTTCAGCCTCACCCCAAGTCCTCTCTCATGCTCCTGCCTTAGGGCCCTTCCTGCCTCTCCCTCCATTCTTCTCCAGCTCAGAAGTCACCGTGACAGTGACTTGGCCTCCACTCTTGGCCCCTCCTTGCCAGGGACTTCCCTGGAGTTGGCCTCTGACCAGTTTTGGAAAATCTGGACTGTTAGTGATCAAAAAGGAGGCTGCATCACCACTGTCCACCAGCCCTGCACCCGCTCCCAGGGCCTCAGCTCGGGGCCCTCTGTTACAGGTTCAACCACGAAAAACCCAGCCCCCCAAGGATGAAGCAGTGGGACAGCACTCCTGAGATCTGTGTTTACTCCCGTGCTAAGGAGCACCCCAGCCTCCCCGGCGTTCCCAGTGGAGACAAGGGCATGCTCCCTCCCGGTCCAGCTTTGGTCGCAAAAGTGCCCAATGCACCCACACATCAGTCCTCAAAGCTCACCCTCACATGTGCACCTGATGACCCCGGCACTCACAGACACGCTCACAGACACACAATCATGCTCGCAAACTTTCGTCCTCACAAACACACACACCTCAGTGGCTCTGATACACGCTCACATAGACACACGTTCTCACAAACACAAACACACATCTGTGTTAACACTTTCAAACGTACTCCTTTTTCTTGGGGAAAGGGCAAGACAAAAATAGAGCTTGCTTTTCCTTCTCTTTGGAAAGACTAGCTGTGATTAAAGAGAAAAAGACTGGCTGACAACGGGGCAAGAAAAGGAGGGCAGGAGGAGGAAATAAGGAACCGGGGGAGACAAGTGGGGGCAAGGGGAGAGCGAAGCCAGGCACGGAGGTGCAGAGGCCAAGAGCCCAAGCCCTGGTGGGGGTGAGGGAGCCAACCCCAGCTGGCAGGAAAGCCAGAGGCCAGGTGGTTCTGGGCCCAGAGCTGGGAGGGCCTGGAGGCGCCGGCACGACTGTGCAGTGAGCCCTTTCCCCCGTTCTGGCGCTCTGTCCCTGGGTGGGTCACTCACCTGGGAAAGGACAGCAGATGAGGGTGTGTGCAGTGGTAGCTGCCAGCCCAGTGAAGTTGCCTCTGCTCGCGGTGCTTCTGCAGGAAGGAGGGCTGGGCTGGGCTGACTTTTAGGCAGGAGGGGAATTCCCCGAGATGGAGGAGCCAGCCGCCAGGCAGCCCCGCAAGGCCAGCTGAGGTCCCATCCTGCCCCCTGGCAGAGCGCTGAGCCCTTCCTTGTCCGTGCTCCACCTGTCACTTCCCAAACTGGCTCTCATTTGCTGTGAATTCCTGAGAAAGCAGGGGTTGGGGGAAGAGCTGGAAGACTGATGATTCTGCGGCCGCACTGGGCAGGGGCAACCTGGTCTGCCCACCCTACCCCACCCTGGGTTCTCCCAAGGACCTCTATTTCCTCTTTGCCTAAGGTGGGGGGATTCCAGGGCCCCAGGCCCTGAGGAAATCACCAGACACCCAGCCCACATTCTCCTGTCCCCTGTTCCTGTCCCATCTGTTTCCACTTAGCCTCTGTGGATCTCTGCAGTGAACGAAAACTCCACTCCCCTTTGTGCCTGGTCTTATTTGGCTGTGGAGTGGGACCTTAAGAGACCTCCCTACAAAGGAGCAATCTGGCTCTGCACTAGCCAGCTAGTGCTCCTGGGCCTCACTTTCCCATCCTGAGCCTCTGTGATCCCTGATGTAAAGTGGGGATAATGATTTCTGCTTTGCAGGCCTCTTGCAATGGTAATTAAAATAAAGTGATGGTTTGCAGACATCCTCTGTAAACTGACTAATTTACAAATGTAAGGTCTCAGTTCATTATCCACTGAAAGGATGCCTGGGGAGGGAATGGGAGGGGGGCCTCTGGATGAGTTGGCCTTTCTCACTTGTTCCTGGTTCTGGAGTTCCTTCATTTTTACAGCAACATTATAGACTGCTGTGGATACAGGAATGGCTGAGTCAGACCTGCTTCCTGCCCACTCAGAGCTCACAGACTCTGGGGTTGCCCTATCCAGTACACGTGGCTATTTAAATATAAATTAGTTAAAATAAAATAAAATAATTTAGCTGCTCAGAAGCACTAACCACATTTCAAGCGCTCAAAAGCCACATTAGACTCGCATGTATAGGCAGTTTCCATCACCACAGAAAGTCTTGCTGGATAGCATTGCTCTAGGGGCTATAGGCAAATTAACAGGTATTACAATAAAGTGTGGTAGAGATGTGTTTTGGCAGGAGAAATACAGGAAGTTATAGGAGCCTGGACAAGGGAGCACCTGCTTAGTATTTAGGGATCTTGGAAGTCTTCCTGGAGGAAGTGACACCACAGCCGAGACTTGAAAGTGGCCAACCAAGAGAATAAGGAAGGGTGTTTTCCGCAAAGAGAACAGAATATGCAATGAGAAGGGAGAGTATATTCAGGGAACTGAAAATTGCTCACTCTGAGTGGAGCATGGAGTTTGAAGCAGGCAAGGGGGAAGCAGCAGAGACGGGCCTGGAAAGATAAGCAGAGCCAAGTCATAAGGACCACACCCTGGCCAGGGTCTTGGGAGGTGAGGAGGAGAGGGCGAGGGATGGGGAGAGTCCACTGAATCCAGTCCTCAGCTGCTCCTGCACCCTTCGGATTGGGATTGTACAGGAACACAGGAGAGAACTCCTGGCCCTGCTTTTCAGATGAGGAAATGAAGGCCAGCCAGGGGAAGTGACTTTCCAAGTGAATAAATGAAGGGACTTCCTGATTCCTAGTCCAGTGCTCTTTCCCACACTTTGCTTAGTCCCTTGGTCTCACTGGCCACTTTTTAAATGTTTAATAGCCACACGAGGCAGGTGATTACCATACCAGAGTATACAGATATTTCCATCACTGCAGAAAGTGTTACAGGACTAACTGAACCAATCTTTGAGCCATACCAGGTGCAAAGCATTTAAATATAGACAGCACGTAGACCCTTTTCCCAGCACACAGACCCTTTTCTCTGCAGGGAGTAAAAATACACCCTCTCACACCCACACTGTCAGATGCTCCCCTCTCTGCCCTCTGATACCAAATCGCAGGGCTGCCCTCACTCACATACCCCAAAGCTCAGAAACAAGCATCTGAGATGGTGGCAAGATTCAGGGTCAGGGAGAGATCCTGTCCCTGATGTTCTCTGTGAAGCCTCCCAGGGGGCCGGGATCAGCCTCTTTGATCAGCAAGAGCTTTCTGTGAGATTGAGGAGTGTCCCTTCCTCGAGGAAGTGGAGCATGTTTAGATTCCTCATCAGTATAATGGGGAATTCAGCTTTGATGTTCCTGAAGAGCAAAATTTCTTCTATCCACATAATTTTTTCTTCAGAGACTTCAATAATTACAGATCCCCAGTGAGTTCATGAAGCCAGGCTTGGACCAGTTCCTGCTCATGGAGACTTTTTTTTTTAAATTTTGATTAAGAATGTTTTTTTTAAATTGGAGTATCATTGATATGTAAGCTTTTTTTAATTGAAATATCATTGATATATAATCGTATATTGGTTGCAAGTATACAACACAATAGCTCAACAGTTACCCATATTATTAAATCCTCACCCCCATTAGTGCAGTTACTATCTGTCAACATGGGGCGATGTTACAGAATCATTGGCCCTATTCTCCATGCTGGGCTACCATCCCTGTGACCATGACCACCTTATGTTATTATTATTTTTTATAAAAGTATCATTTACATACAATCTTATGGCTTCAACATTCACCCATATTATCTAGCCCTCACCTCCTCCAGTGCCGTCACTGCCCATCAATGCAGTTAGGTGTTACAGAATCTTTAACTGTATTCTCTGTACTGCACTAGCATCCCCATGACCACCCTATATTGTGACTGTGAATTATTATGCCCCTCCCCAACCCCTCCCCTTTGGTAACTAATAGTCTCTTCTTGGACCACCTTATGCTATGATTGAGAATTTTTGTGCCCCTTTATGCCCCACTCCCTCCCCTCCCTACTTACCCTAGCCCCTCCCCCACCAGTCACTTCTCAGTGTCTATGAGTCTACTGATGTTTTGTTCATTTTGTTTTTAGATTCCACAAATAAGTGAAATCATATTGTATTTGTCTTTCTCCACCTGGCTTATTCCACTTGGCATAATACCCTCTAGGTCCACACATGTTGTTGCAAATGGCAGGATTTCTTTTTTTAGGCTGAATAATATTCCATCATACATATGTACCTGCAATATAATGAGATATAAGAAATACATATTTAGTCATTCATATGACCAAATATATATTTCCCAGGTATATTTGGTCTTCATCCACAATTCCTGAAAACACAGCAGTCTTGAAGGTGAAATGGGTGCCTTGTCATGTTAATGAGAGACTTTTGGACCCCCACCCAAGGGCAGACTGGAGGTTGAATCAGCCAATGGCCAACAATTTAGTCAGTCATGACTATGCAATGAAGCCCTCACAAAAATCCCTGAGAAGAGTTTATCTCTGCTCCATTGGATCCTGTTTCTTAGTTGGAGAGAGAGCTTCTAAGCTTGGGGAAGCTGAAGGCCCCAAACTCCAGGAGGATAGCAGCTCCTTTATTTGGGGCCTTGCCCTGTGTCTCTCTTTGTCTGGCTGTTAACTTGTACCCTTTATGGTATCTCTTATTAAACTGGTAAGTGTGTTTTCCTGAGTTCTGGGGGCAGCTCTAGCAAGTTAATCAAACCCAAGGGGGAGATAGTGGGAATCTCCAATCTGTAGCCTGTAGGTCAGAAGCACAGGGAACTTCTAGGAGCTTGTGACTAGCATTTGGAGTGCGGGGTGGAGGGCAGTCTTATAGGATGGAGCCCTTAACCTGGGGAATCTGGTGTTGTCTCTGGGCAGACAGTATCCGAATTGAGTTGAGTTCTCCAACACCCAGCTGGTGTTCAAGAATTGCTTGGTGTTATGTGTGGGAAGACCCCCTCCCACAAACTTATACACATTTGAATCAGGTCTGGGAACCAAATGGAGTTATGCTACTATTACTGCTGTGTATAATACTGTTATTGTTATATGTAGGAAAACACACCCATATAGTACCACATCTTCTTTTCCATTCATCTGATGAGCTCAGGCAGTCTTAAATGGTAGAGGGATCTAGAGGGGTTAGGGAGCTTGAGGAGCTGGACCCACATGAGCTAGAATTTCCAGTTAGGAACACTTGACTTGCAGGTCCTGGGGAAGATTAGCTCTAGGCTTTCCCTGATGAAATGCTGAGAGCAGTCAGCTTCTCACACCTTTTCTTCTACCTCTTCCTTTTTCTGGCCATGAATTCCCTGAAATTGCCTTCCCTGTTCAGGCTGTGGGACAGACATCAGGGAAGAAGAGGCCCTTGGACTGGGCATCAGAAGAGCTGAGTTTGAGTCCTGGCTCAGCTGTGTGGCCCTGGGCAAGTCCCTTCTCCTTTCTGGTCCTCAGATTCCCCTTCTATAATGTGAAGGATTTGTATTAGGTGATTATTAAGGGGCCTTCTATTCTGACACTGTAAGAAAGTTCAAAAGTTCAGAGGAAGGAGAAATCAAGACAGGCTGAGATACTCAGGAAATAATAACACCAACAGCTAACATTTAAGATCAACATGTACCAGGCACAGTACTAAGTGCCCTTAAATGAACTATTTCATTCATTCTTCATCAGAACCCTATGAGAATGGTACTACCATTTTACAGATGAGGAAACAGGCCAACAGCTAGTAAGTGGCACAGCTGGAGTTTAAACTCAGGCAATGTCTCCAGAGCTTGCCTGGAGAAGGTGAGACCTATGCTGGACCTCAAAAGATGGGTGAGACTTGGCTATGCACAGGGAAACTCTCACAGGCCCACTCCTTTGATACTTAGTTATCCAGCTCCACCTCTCCCACCCTGACATCTTTGGTCTTGTTGATACTGTGGGAACAGCACTGGGCTGCTTTCATAATAGTCCATCAATAGGTGTTGAGCGAATGAATGGATTTGACTCCGTAGTTTCCTGACTTCACCAATTCTGTTGGGTGCTCCCCAAAATGGGGGTGCCCATTAGGACCTAGCCCAGGACTCTGGGAAGATTTCTGGGTCCCACCATAGACCTGAAAAATCAGACTTCTGAAAAGGTAGGGCCCTTAGAGGCAGTATTTTTAATGAGCCCCCAGGGTGAGCTTACAACTTAGAGGGGTATGAGAAGCTCAAGCTCCCTAAGTTCTGTATTCCAATTCCAAGGTGAGAAGTACCTGCTTGAATACAGGCCCAGAGAGAAGTTGTCATGAGCCAGGGGGAAGTATGGAGTGTGCTAGTGCTTCTCTGCATCACCCAAGCATCAAATCCATGGCCTTTGCAAAAAATGCTTTGCATCTTCAAGCCTCCACTAGGTGCCAGGCCCACTGTCTTACTGACTCACTATGTGACCATAGCAGTAATTCCCTCCCTCTGTCCCTCACTTCTTCATTTGTGAAAGGCAGTCAATTCTCTTTGCCTATCTACTAACCTGGGAATAGCTGTGTGCACAGAGGGGGTGCCCATAGTGATAATTTCATAAAGAATATCATTGGTCAGGAGTTTGTCAACTCTAATGTCCATCAGAATCATCTGATCTATTTGGTCTTGGGTGGGGTCCTTAGACCAGTGGTTCTTAATCCTGGATGAGCATTAGAATTTCCTGGCAAGCTTTGTAAAGCTACAGATGTCAGGCTCCACCCCAGACCAATTACATCGGAACCTCAGGGGGTGTGGCCTGAGATCGGTATTTAAAAAGCTCCCCACATGATTCAAAGTTGTGACCACTGCTCTCTAAGGTGCCTTTCTAAGAGTTGGTGGTCCAATGCAGGTGGTCCTAGGACCTCACTGTCCTTTTTGGACCTGGGAAGGTACCTTCTCAGTGCCAGGGTCAGAGACCAGGATAACAGACCTTAGAATCTGAGAAGAGAGCTCTACCCCACTTCTTGTGGGTCACAGAACATTATCCAAGGTGGATGTGAAAGGAAAAATTAAACTCAAAACAAGTCACTAAAAGGAGAGGAGGTACATGTAATTCCACCAGCAACTGAAAAATTGGATTTAGGGCTGTATATTGCAAAACTGTGCTCTCCAATGAAAGGAAAGGAAACAGATTCAGGGCAGTGTGTCGCAAGATTCTGCTCAAAGGAGGAAGATTCACGGACAAATGTTGCAAGACTGTGCTGCTAAAGGAAGTGGCTTCTCAGCCCATCAGATCTATAACAACGCTTAGAGATTACCTCTACCAACCCCCTGGCTCAGGATGGGGAAGGCGTGTGCCCAAGGTGGGGCAGGGAGGTGTGGACGAGCTAGCATTACAGTCCAGGTCCAGCCACCCAATCTGCTGTCCGGTCCTCTAGTCCTCAAGTATCTATCACTTATGTTTTTGTTCTAGGTCCCCAGACCACCCTCTACACTCCAAACCTCTTGGACAGTACCCAAGGTCAAAGGATGGGACTAGACCTGTGAGATACAGATAGCAGGGGCCAGAGCCAGCAGGAGGCTGCGGTGAGCTGGAGAGGAAGAAGCCATGTCTGATGATGCGGCCTGACCTCAGAAAGGAAGCCTGGTCACCAGGGGGAATTTCCCAGGGTGAGGTCTCATGTCTATGCAAATATTGCACTCCAATTAACCTGGACCCCAGGATGGGAGAGGGGCAAAGGGAGAGAGGCTACCAGGAGAGACTGGGATGTGGGGAAGGCCAGTAATAGGGCCTCAGCCATCCCGTGTACTGGGCATTGTGCCAGGCTCCTTGTCTGCTGAATCTCATTTTGTCCCTGAACCGTCCTCGTAAGTTGCGAGCCTGAGGCCCAGTGAGGGTAAGGCCCAAGAGAACAGAGTACATCCATCCTCCGGAGGAGAGCAGGCCTCAGAGATGCTGGTGGATTTGGTGTCCCTGCTGTGGCTGAGCAGGACGACGTGCTGAGGCCGAGGCTGCGGCTGGGAAGTCTAGCAGTTTCATTTTAGGTTTCCATCTCACTCACCTAGGGAGTTTTATTCTGGCAACAGTTTGAGAAATAGTGATCCTGACCCTCTTTGGGCAAAACCCAGGGCTCAGTTTTCCAAGGCCCAGTGATTGGGGGTGTGGTTCCTGGCCCTGTTAACCCTTCCACCGCCAGCTTCTAGAACACTCCTAGAAGAGTGGACAGATGGGATGGAGGCTTTTGAAGGAAAATCTCCCTTTCCCTCCTGCCTCTGTGCATTTTACTCACCTTGAGCCTCACTATGCCCAGGAAGCCCCCTGCAGGGATTCTGCTTCTTTCCCAGCCTAGTCCCACTTACTGCAGGTTCTCCGGGGAGCTGGCCTTGCCTCCCCAGAGCAGAGCAGCAAGTAGGACCAGAGCTCAAGTCAGGGCAGTTAGGCCCAAAGCCTGCCCTCCAAAAAGCCTGGTTTTGTCCCTCCCAGTGAAGAAGAACGTACACAAGAACAGACAGGTTACTGATCTCCGGAGTTGTGTGCTGTACACTCAGGATGTATGCCAGGAAAACTGTGTATATGTGCCCCAGTGTGTGTGTGTGAAAAGCAGGTTTCAGTACTTGTGTGAGGTGTTTCCTGGGTGACCAGTAAGTACATGCACGGGCAACAATATATTTGTCCCCAGCATGTGTGTATGTGCATGTGCGCGTGCGTTGGAGGGTGGGCAGGAAATCATTTTATTTTTCCCTATGTGGTCAACAGTGTATGTTCTGATGTATACAGAGTGAGTCCCTGTAGGCATGACTAGCAGAGATCTGGAATTGTGTGCGATAAGCAGTATTTATGGGCTTTGAGTAGATACCAATGTGTGGGAAAGTGGGAATGGAAACCGCCTTCCCAGCATGGGCTTGGGAACTCCGTGTCCTTCCCCACCCTCCCTGCTCTCCTACCAGGCTCTCCCATCCCCTCCCATGGCTATCTCCAGGTCAAGGTCCATTGGCCTCTCAGTGGCACAGCCTCTAGGGGGTTCTGACTCCTGCTGGCAGCCCAATAGGCAGGAGGTGGTGGTAGCTGGGAGGAAGGGGTGGGACCATCCCACAGAAGGAAACGCATGTTCTGAAAACTGCTACAATAGCTGGGCCTGAGGGAAGGGGCCATTCCCAGATGGCTCTGGGTTAGGGCTTCCTCTGTCCTTACCTAGCTGAGGGGAGGACAGCAGGAGGGGCTGCCCCAGGGGCCTTAGCCTCACACCGTGCCTTCTTCCTGCCCTTGGGTTCCCAGGTCAGGACGCCTGGCTCCTCATCTGTCTCCCTCATTGCCCATCACAAGTTGGACTGTTACCTTGGTTGTTTTCTCCCCTGTATCTTCTCTTTTCCGCCTCTCTGCTTCCTCCCCAAGGCTCACATCCTGGGGATTAACTGCAAGTTCATGCAGTGGTCTCCCAGCTGCCGGCTGGTGGTCTCCCACAGCATGCTGGTCCCCAGAGATGTCCTAACATCTCTAATCATACTATTTCCATGCCTAGCACATCCCCAGGCTGGCCAGGGCCTGTAGGGTAAAGTCCACACTCTGGCCCTACTCTCCATGATCTTTCCAGATGGTGTCCACTGGGTGTGGGCCCCAGGCCCCCAGGAGTTCTTCCCATTGCCTCTACTTCCTATCCCTGTGCCTTTGCAGAAGCTCTTGCCTCTACCTGGAGCTCCTGCCCTCCTTCAGTACCTTTCACTGTTAAAAGTTTCTCTACCCATTTTTGAGGTGCCTCTCCCATGCCCCCCTTACAAGGAGCCTTTTCCAGCCCTCTCTGTGGTGAACCTGCAGACTGAGCTCTGGGTTTACCCTTGCTACCCTGTGCTTGGTTGGGATTTCCTCATCTTTTTTCCCTGCTAAACTCTCTGAGGTAAGGGGCACAGTGTAGGGACTCGGTCATCAGAGGCTGTTGAAACAGACTTCCTTCTCTGAATCTTTCTCCTCTGTAAAATGGAATCCAGCCTTTTTAATCATAACAAAGGGCTGGTATTTGTTGAGTCCTTACCATGTTCCAGATAAGTGTGCTGACAGATATCCCTGTATTGTCTATTTAATCTTCACACAACCTTGTGCGACAGAAACCTTTGCCATTCTCATTGCACCCATGAGGAAATAAAGGCATAGAGAGGCCACATGACTTACCTAAAGGGTTGCCTGGGATTCGTATCCAGGCCAGCTAGCCTGCCTCTGCAGACCTAACTGCTGAGTAAAGGGCCAAGTTACAGAACTACAATTTCCCCTTGTCTAACTCCACCTGTAAGTGGGGAAGTTTGCCCTAGGAACCCGGGGCCTGAGGGGGTGCTGGGGCCCATTAGAGCATCGATTTACCGCTTCTGGGTTCTGAGATTTGGGTTGGGCAACACGGCACTTCCTCCTCCCATTCTTGGCTCAGTCTGGATTCCACCATCAAGAGGAAGAGGACGACAAGAGAGCAGAGCAGCGGTGGGAGACGGAGGCTTTCACCCCAGTTAGCTCTTATCAGTGCTCACAATCCTGCTCTCTGAGCCTCAGCTGCTAAATTTAGGAAACAAGAGTCGGTCCGGATGATACCTAAGACCACTTCCAGCTCAGTCAATCCATGTGTTGCCCAGGTTTTCAGCAGTTTGTCTCCCCATTTGGACCCTCAGTTTCTTCCTTAGTAGAAGGGAGTGTGAGCACCCCTGCCCTACTGCAAAAGCAGTAAATGACTACGGAGAAAATTCTCCCATTGCTCTCAGCCAAGTTGGAGCAGAGCCAATAAAAGGTGGTTTTAAATAGCTAACAGCTCTCGTACTGCTCCCCAACAGCTGGAAACACAACAGTGGCGGTTCCCAAAAGGCTACTCTCCACTGGGGCTAAAAGGCAACCCCTCCTAACCACCACCTCAGAGATTTCCCTGTGGCCCCTAGGACTGAGGTTGCAGAGCTTCTGAAAAGGGGAAATGCATGGTTCAAGGCAGAAGGGGAGTTAGAAAGGATTCTGGGTGAAGCCCCCCTCAGAGGGGAAGAAGAAAGGGGGAGAATGTAGAGGGTGTTTATAAAGGCGCTGGGCCAGGGCTCCAGTTCTGTCTGCCACTCAGATGCTGTGTGACCCTGGGCAAGTTGCTTCCTGTCCATAGAAGTGACAGTTGTCTGTCTGTAACTGAGAGGAGGAGGTGAGAACTTCTGAGGCCCCTTCCACACTTAGAACATCACAATCATCCTCCTTTCCTCCCACTTTGAGCCGATAGTGGTTTGGGCTTCTGCTTTCTCTTTCCTTTTAGTTTTAATTTAGTCCACACCACTTCTCTCCCTTGAACTTTGGCCACAGAAGCAATCTCTGGTGTCATTTCATGCTGTGTTTTGGAGAGAGCTGGGTGGGAGGGACACTCGAATCGAAGCTCTTTAGGTTTGGGACCACAACACTCTAACTTTTTATGCATTCAGCATCTGACATAGATAAGGCACTCAATAAGTATAAGCTGCAGAGTGAATGAATGAATGGATGTATGAATGAATGAGGTGCCTTGGATTCAGAGTAGTGGTTGCTCCCCTCTCTGCCACAGCTCCAAGAAAAAAATGTGGTTTGTTCTGCAGGTATCTGAGTTTGTTGGCGGGCTTGTTGGCAATAATAGCCTTGCAACTGGCCCCCCTTCCCTCAAAAGTTTTTCTTACACACACAGCTAGATGCATACCTTCCTACCCAAGAACCAAAGGCTCCCCTTAGGTTATGAGGCAAAATCCTGACATACAAGGCCCTCGGTGGTTGGATGCAAACTCCCATTTCTAATCCATCTCTGCCACCCACAAACCCTGAGGATCTCTCTCCTACCACTGGCCATCCCAGAATACAACCCACCTTAGCTGAAAATTAAGTGAAAACCAGGTGTTGAGGGACTCTAAGTGTCTTGTACATTAGAAGTGCTCAGTTTGTGCTATCGTCACTCCTGGTTTCTAGGAATTCTAGAAATTCCTGGGTTCTTCTCTTGTGTGTTCCCCTCAGCCTCCTGAGGCCTCCCAGTTTCTGTTCCCTTAGATTCCATTGCTCTTTCCTTTCCACTCTCAGCCTGACTTTCTCTCGGTACATATTTTAAGGCACTTTCCTACTTGTCTCGGGATGTCTCTGTGGTCTGCAGCTGACTTCTTGAAAACAAAGCTCAGAAAACATCTTGGGATTCATTGCTCAGCTCCTACAGGGTGCCTGGCTCAGGCAGGTGGTGCCAGCTGCTGACTCCAAACCAGGCAGGCCCCCACGGGCACTTCAAGGCATCAGCTCAGTTACCCGACAAAGGCCAGGAGACAGGTGCACTGGGGCCCCGTTTTACAGATAAGGACACTGAGGCTCAGCGAGATCACATACATGCTCACAGTCAGTTAGTAGCAAGTCCGACTCCACAGCTCTTAACCGTGTTGCTCATTTATCTTCTGGTAACAGTTACATTAAGTTGGGCAAATACCCAAAAAAGTGCTCAGCTGACCCTCCTGGGGTCTGGGCTCACAGCCCTTGGAGGGAAGGAGTGGAGAAGACACAGGTAAATTGTCTTACTCTCAGACTCATTATGTCAAAGATGAAGAGAGTGCTCTTCAAAACTGTTGGATCTAACCCCTCACTGTACAAATGGAGAAACTGAGGCCCAGCAAGGGCAGTGGCTGGTTTAAGGTCACACAAGACCAGACACCAACACCACCCACCCCTTGTTCCCTGCATGGCTACTACATTAAACACATCCTGGACTGCCAGGATAGGTCAGGTCAGCCAGCATAGGGAGCAGAGCCCTTCAGCCAGCAGGCACCTTCATGCCACGGTCGCTGGACAACTTAAGATCCAAGTCTCGGGGCAGGAACACAGATGGGGCAGGGAGGCAGAGAAACTGCAGCGGGGCCTCCTGCTTATCAGTGATCTCTGCCAAGCAGAAACTTCCCACAGCCCTCCCCAGAACACCATCGTATCTGGTGCCCTTGAACAGTTCAAAAGAGGAACTGTGGGTCTGGTTGTGATGGGTGAGGTGCACACAGAGAAACACCCAGGCAGCAGAGGGAGGAGAGGGGACCTGAGGCCCAGAGTGGACTGGTCAGCAGTCTCAGGCTGGACATGGGTGCAGACTCCCGTTCAGGGTTCCCAGGGAAGAGCATGCAGACCAAACTCCCTCCTGAGCAAGCTGCACCTCGGCTCCAATGAGGATGATCCAGGTTGCAGGTTCTAGGTCAGAAACACAGACCCCCATTGGAAGTGTGTTTGTGTATTTATGTGTCTCTTTTTATTTAAAGAAAGAAGGGGAAAGAGAATGATTTGGAGACACATCTGAGAATGTTAGAAGAGAAAGCCAAGATTTTTGTCCAACTCTCTCACTTTGTAGATAAGGAAACAGAGACTCAGGGATGGAAAGAGACTGGCCCAAGCGCAGAAAGCAAGTGAATGCAGATGCCCCGGATCTGGACTCCCGGTTCAGTGCTCTAGTGCACGACCTGGAAGGAGGTGGGCAGTGAAATGCCGGGAGGCTCGTCACTCCCTCCCCTCCCGCAGTACCCTCAGCTGGCACCCGCCACCACACCCCACCATTTGAAGCACAGACATCACTCATTTCACAGACAGAGGCTCAGTATGTTTTTGGATTTGATCAAATCCAAACCAGGGCAGAGGCTGTGGCAAAGGACAGAAGCTGGGAAGGGCTGAGGAGGAAGACGGAGAGCGGACGTGGACGGGATCGATGGCTATGGTTCTTCAGCCGCTCAGATGTGCGCAGGGGTGTGACCGAGCCGGGCCATTGGTGGCCTGCGGTAAGGGGAGCCTTTTCTAACCTCAGCTGAAGACCTGAGCCATGCTGAGCCCTCCCCCCACCCCACCCCTTCCTTAGTCTCTAGAGCTATTGGGCGTGGTCACGGCGGGCGGTGCTGCTGACCATTTCTCAGCAGGAGTGCCGTCAGAGCCGGTGGCCCTCGTCATCGCCTCCACAGATAGCCAGCAAGGCCTTCAGGAAGTGTCCAGAGGTGTCACCCTGGCAGGGGTGGAGGGAAAGCAGAGTGAGCGGAAGACCCTGATGGCCTCAGTGCCCCCTCCTCCCAGCCGCTGTCAGCCTGGGTGTCTCCCTAACACTTAAGCGCACGGATATCCCTTCCGATATCCCTTCCGTGGCTCCCCATTATCTCAGGGAAAGCTCTCGGTCTGGCTTTAAGGCCTCCTGTGGTCTGACCCCCATTAAGCTCTGTGGTGTCATCCTCCCTTCCTTCTGGGAGCATCTCGGTTACCTTTACACCTGCTATCCCTTGTCTGGCACACCTTCTGTGCGGCCCCCAAATCCTGCCGGCCACCAGATGTCCCTCCTCCTTGAGCTCTCCCACCCTCTACTCTTGTCTTGTGCAGAGTGACCCCACTTCCTTTGGCTCCCCTGCACTCTGCTAATACCCTTTCCCATGGCATCAGAACATGTTATGGGAGCAGACACGGAGCACTTACTGGATATCCGGCCTTTGCAGGAATTTATGTGACTATCACTGTGTTCAAGACACATTATAATGTGCAGCATAAAATAGGGCTGGGATGGGGGAGGCCAGACTTTCACCCTCCTTTTAGAGGGCCTTCTGTCATTTTTATGATACACAGTTTTTGGTTTGGATTTTTTTGTTTGTTTTTTGTTTTGTATTGATCCACGATTTAAAAAATAATATATCATCATTATAAACAATTCAAATTATACAATAATTTGTATTACACAAATTATTATACAATAAAAGTCTCCCTCAAACCCACGACTCACTCCTAATTCCCCAAATCAGGAGGTAGCCATTGTTACTATTTTCTTGTATGGTTTTCCTACAATAGTCGGTGCATATATACAGATATGTGCATCCCTTCCCTACACAAATGGACACACAGCATTCATGCTATTCTGGGCCATACTTTTTCTATTTAGAGAAGATTCCCAAATCAGCACATAGAGCTGCTTCATGCTTTATCACGGCTGCATGATATTCTACTGTGTGGATATACCATCATTTATTTAACCAGTTCTATAAGGAGCAGTTCCAATCTTTTGCTACTATAAACAGTCCTAGCATAAATATTCTCTTTCACATCTTTGGGAACATGTGTATCTATGTCTGTAGGCTACATTCCTACAAGTAGAATTACCAAGTCCAGAGTGTACACATTTTAAATTCTGAAATGGCCAAACTACCCTTTAAAGATGTGTTACCAATTTATATCCCCAGCAGATCTGTGTGAGATTGTCTGTGAGATTTCCCACAGTCTTGTCAACCAAGCACAAGTATCAAAGTAAGATCTTGGCCCACCTTAAAGACAAAAAAAAATGCGCCCTCTAAGCAGACAAAAGATCACATATTACATGATTCCACTTATATGAAATATCCCAAAAAAGGCAAATTTAGAGAGACAGAAATTTGCTTAATGGTTGCATAGGGTGGAGGTGGGGACAGGTTCTCTGGTACAAGGGATCTCACTAGGGTGACAGAAATTTTCCAAACTGGATTGTGTTGATGGCGGCACAACTCATTAAATTTATAAAAAATTATACCCTGAAACAGGTGAATTTTATGGTATTTAAATTATACTTCAATAAAGTTGTTTCTAAAAGAAAAAAGGGGGAGTCTCTTGTTTTTTTTGGAAACCCTTAATTATAGACTTCTGACCCATATGGAAGTTATAATGCATAAACAATGAGGCAGGTTTCATTCAGCTTTTTCCCAGCTGTCCTCAGAGGGGACTCACTGAGAAAAAGACTGGGAGTAAGAAGGTCTACTCTCACACTCAGGGATGGGACATTCACCCCTGCCCCGACCTCCAGTCTCCCCCTTACCTCAATGGCTTGGTAAAGAGACTTGTCATATTTTTCAACAAACTCCTGCCGGATGTTGAGCAGGTCGATCTCACTCCGGGAGACCATGACTCTGGTGAGGGTCTTCTCATCTGTGCCAGCACCCTGAGGGAGCCAGGTGAGAGGTAGACACAGGGCCAGGTCAGGCAAGAACTAGTGGGTGTCCACCTGCCTCTCTCCCTTTTCCTTCCCAAACCAGGCTGTGTGTGTACGTGTGGTGGTGGTGGTGGTGACAGTAATGCCTGTCTTCCCAAATAATCACGATCCAAACTCCCCTGTGCCTAGGACGAGCCAGACAGAGGCAAAAATGGCTTGTATGAGTTGAATACTGTGCCTCCCAAATTCATGTCCACTAGAACCTTACAATGTTACTTAATTTGGAAATAGGGTCTTTGCATGTGTTATTAGTTGAGGTCATACTGGAGTAGCATGGGCCCTGGATCCGATGACTGGTGTCTCTATAAGAAGAGGACACACAGACATACACACAGAGAAGGCCATGTGAAGATAAAGGCAGAAGGTGGAACCACAAGAGAGAAACCCCAAGATTCCTGGCAAACACCAGAAGTGGGGAGTGTGGCCTGGGAGAGTTTCTCCCTCACAGTCTCCAGGAGGAACCAATCCTGCCAACACCTTCATTTTGGACTTTGAGCCTCTAGAACCATGAAGGAATAAATTTCTGTTCATTCGATTTGTGGTACTTTGTTACAGCAGCTTTTTAGGGAAACTAATATAGGGCCCACAAGCAGTCACAGGACATGGAATGTGTGGGCAGCCAGGGCCCATCTCTGGACCCACAGAGCCAGAACTCCAGTTCAGCAGTCAGAGCTGGCACGGGGTGGGTGCTAAATAAATGGCTGTCCTCTTCGGGGACTGTGGGCTGAGAGGGGTCTCAAGCTCACTCCCGCCAAGAAGCCTGCTCAGGCTCTGTTAGCAGCTGAGACTCCACATGCTGGGCTCAGAGGGCAGCCAGAGGGGCCTGAGTTTTCAGGAAGTCAGAGCTGAGCAATTCCTACTTTTTGGGATCATTTGTCACAGCAGACACTGTAAAACCTGCTCTAGTGTGAGCTCCCAGACATCAGAGACTGTCCTACTCAGCCCTGTACCCTCAGAGCAAGTTTCCCTGCCTTGGCATGGGGGCCAATCACTCTTGTTGCAGGGATCTGGGTTGCGCATTGCAGAATGTCAGCAGCTGGCATGGGGGCCAATCACTCTTGTTGCAGGGATCTGGGCTGCGCATTGCAGAATGTCAGCAGCATCCTTGCTTTCTGCCGACCAGATGCCAGCAGTAACTCTCCCCAACTTGTGACGATGGAAATGCATCTGAATGTTACCAAATGTTCCCTAGGGGACAAAGTTAACTCTGGTTGAGAACCAGTGTTCTAGAGCCAGCCCTGGGGCAGATGCTGATAAATAGCATGTAGGTGAAAACAGCTGCCTCTGATCTGGGGGATGGTACACATCTGTATTTGTGGGTGAGCTGACATGCTTGGAGGGAAAGCAACAAACAAGCAAATTTACTTACCTTCATTGACTTGTAAAGTTTGTCAGCAAAGAAGAGAGGCTTGTTCTTGACACTTTGAACTGGGTAGGAATGAAGAAAGATGCAGGGAACCTGGTCAGAGGAGGTGAGCCCAGACTCTCCAATGCCAGGGTCCTACTCGGGGCCTGACACCGCTTTCCACTGCTGGATCCTCTGCCTTATCGCCAGCCCTGACTCTCACTTCCTGGTTGCATCTCACTTCCTGCTAAGGTGCTTGCTGCTGAACAAGGTTAGGAGAGGACTCTTAGGGAAGAAACCCCTCATAAACCCAAGGCGCAGGGCCTGAAATTCCTAAGTGCATCAGAATCACTGGAGAATTTGTTTAAATCCCAGGATTTGGATTCCACCCTAGAGACTCAGATTTCAAGAAGTATTCTGAGCATCAGTTTTCAAAGGATAGCTTCTAGACAGCTGCATCAGCATCATTTGGGAACAAGGTAGAAATGCCAATTCTATGCCCTACCCCAGATGTGCTCAATCTGCAACCCTGAAGGTGGGTGACCCGCTTGTCCCACTCTGCCTGGGACATTCCTGGTTTTAGCACAAACCAAGATGGTTGGTCACCCTATTCTGGTATGGCCTAATGTTTGAGAACTACTGATTTAGATTTAGAGAATACTAGGCCAAAGAATGGCTGTCTTTGGGTACAATTTAAGGCGCTGTGCCAATCCCTGTGTGTTGCCCCAGAGCTTGCACACTCTAGTGGCATTGGCAGTCACAGCCACCCAGATAAGACCTGCCTGGCTGTACCAACCGCAGCCCCTTCTCAAGGCCTGCAGGGTCTCTAGCCCACAGCAGCTGCCGATCTCAAGGCTGCAGAGCCCACCTGGGGGTGTTTCAGACAGCTCAAGGAGGAGGAATCAGACACCGGCACCAGAAAGCCAGAAGGACTCTGGACAGAAACGCTTCTCTATGAGGAAGGCAGGGAGCAGGAGGCTGGGGTCGAGCCCCCCAGGGCATGGCCACACAGGAAACAGTCCCGCACCCTCCCCGTGGCAGGCTCAGAAGTCTGAGGGAAAGGTCACACGCACTGACAGTTCCAGCTCCTTATGTATAGTGTGTGTGCAGCGGGAGTGTGAGTGCATACATGCCCTAGTTCTGCAGGGCTCTGCGCCCCTACCAGCCCTGCCAGAATCTTCCTGGTTTCTTCCCTGGGGAGAGCTCTTTCCTCATCCTGCCCTGCAGCCTGGAACCAGTCCATGTTACCCGCCAATCACACGTGCGCCAGGACCCCTGGAGCCGTAAGTGGCAGTGTTTATTTCCCGGTACTAGTAGCTGAGGAAGCTGCCAAGGCCACACTCGTCCAGGGAATCCGGCCATGCTCATGCTCCCAGTGTCCCCCACCCTTTCCCTTGACCTCCAGACCCTTCCCTTGGTCCCTGTTGGTTACCAATGGCCACAAATGCATCCCTGACATCCCCGGACATCTCCTTGTTGATGGTGTGCTCCACATCATAGTTGGTCATCCTGACGAACTCCTGGAAGACTGGCCCCAAGAAAAGCCCCGGAGGTTGGGGGTGAGTGACAGTTCAGAGAGGGGGGGGTCACCCCTCCCCTGCCCCTCTAGCTCTGCCAGAAAAGTAGAAGGGGCACCAGGTATGACCACAGCCCAGGGTCTAGGTGTGTTGGACAGGATCACTACAGGATGGAAGTTCAGGTGACCTCGGGCTCAGAGCAAAATCTGTGTCAAGGCAGACAGTGCCCCAGAGCCCAGAACAAATTCTAGGCACCTGGGCTGGGGTAGTAGAGGGAACATGGGTCCTTGTCACAGCCCCATCCTGAGCTCACTGAATGAGCCCATCCTCCTCTCTGGGCCTCCCCTTCCTCTTGTGTCAAGTTGAGACGGAGATTAATTTGAACATCATTAATGGTAACACTAAGGAAGTGATTATGTGCCAGGCATTGTGCTAAGTGCTTTCCGTGTATTGTAATTTTTGTATTCTCACCATAATCATGTGAGGTAGAACTAAAATCCTGATTCACAGGTCAGGGAATCAAGGCACAGACAGTAACTTGCCCAGGGTGACACAGCTGAGGGGCAGGAGGCCTGAATCCAGGCAGTCTAGCTCCTGAGTCCCTTCTTTCAGCGACTGCATTAAAGCACCTTATGTATTTTACTGAAAGGTGCCAGGCAAATGCACATTAAGATGTAAATGTCTCAGTGGAAAGGGCACTTCCTGACCAGTTGGTGCCAGGGCCATTGCAAGCCAGTGCCCAGTGTGTGGCAGCCTGTCACTCAGTGGTGCGGATACGGTCCTTGGGTCGTCAGCGTCATCAGCCCTCATCGCTTTGCTCTTGGCAGAAACCACCGAAGGATCATGACACAGAGCCTTCGCATCCTTCTCAACGCAGCATTCCAGGCAGCACTACCAATCCCTGAGAGCAGCCTTGGAAGCACAGGCGATGTGCCACCCTACCTGCTGCCCTAAGGAGGTGAAGGAGCTGGCCTGAGGCTGGATGGCCCTTGAGCAGCAGAGTCAGTATCAGACCCTGGGCTTCTGAGTCCCAGCTGGCCATGGTACTCCACTGCAAGGGTTAAGAGTGGGTGGGTGGGCGACTGGCAACCCTTGTCATAGAGTGGGGAGGCCCTCATCAGGTCCAGGGATCTTCCTGCTGAACAGGGAAGGAGTAAGGCCTCACCTCTCCGGAGGTGCTGATAGCTACGGGTGCACAGGATCGTCATGAAACGCGTCTCCAGGGAAGTTTTGTCTCCGCTGGGCCTGTCTGCTATTTCCTGCAGAGCCCAGGTGGGGGCAAGGATTTGGGAGGGAAGACACAAGGAACCCCCAGTTATTGTTCCTTCTCACGTCTTTGCCTAGGCTGAGGGTGGCTAGAGGCTGGGCTAAACCAGCCACCTAAGGAGGCTAATGGCCTCTTCTTCTTTCCTCAGCCTCCACATTTCCCTGCCCAGTTCCCAGGGTCCCTGTGGACTGACACCAAGGAGCTCAGCACTGGGCAGGACCCCACCCTGGCCTCAGGGCCATGGGGTAGGGGCCCAGGTGAGGGGCAAGCAGGCGCTGGGCATGGAGACTCAGAGTGCACCTGCTGTCCTTAAGCCCCACTGAAAGCCCCCCTGGGAAAGTGTGCCTGTGCACATACGCAAGAAAAAATGGCCCAGCCAGTGCTTCCCAAGTGTGGTGAACAGGCAAACATTTTAACACTCCACAGATGTATGTTTCCACAATGATCTAGCCAGCTACTGGTTCTATTTACATCAACATTGAATTTCTCTTTAAAATAAGTATTTCAGGTTAAAAAAAGGGCCCATTTTAAGAAAAATATTCACAGCTAGTGGAATGTGCGAGGTGAGTGGCTAAAGTTTGGGAAACACTTGCCTAGCCCATTTTTTACCCAGTGAGGTTCGAGGCCCTGAAGGGGAGAGAGAGAACCTTTGTGCTGCCTGACTGCCCCCCTCAGCCCCGCCCAGAGGCGCAGCTAGACTCAGACCTCACTCAGAGAGCCATTAAAACCCATGAGAAGAACACAACACTCACCAAGATCTCAGCAGCCACCTGAAAGTGGGGAGGAGAGAGGAAGGAGAGAGGGGAGGCACGAGTCAGAGGAGGCCGGAGAGGGTGGCTCTGGGGGCCCTGGGGTGTAGGGGCAGGGGCCTAGCTCGGGGGCACAGGGAGAGAACCACCTTCCCCTGACCTTTGGGCTGCAGCTCAAAATGAGGACAGGCCTGGGCACTCAGCACAAAAGTGGGCACCTGGGGGAGAGGCCAGGACACAGAACAGGGTGCTCCACCTGTCACCCAGCAACCAGGATACTGTCAGACAGCATGCTTGTCTCCAGACGCACTCAGACCTTAGAACATGAGAGGTGCCTGTTCCCTATGCTCTTGACCACTTTCAAAGTCAGAAGGGCCTCGACAGACATGTCACTTCACCCCCTTGTGGTACAAACAGTAGAGACAAGAAAGCTGAAGCCTGGAGGGCAGGGGCCTTCCCCTGGGGCTCTGCCAGCTCTTTAGTCGTTTCACAAAGGCAAATTTTAATCCCTGCGTTATGCCCAACACAAAATCCTGTTGTTAGGACACTATTTTGTTAGGAGAGTAGTTATGACTAGAAGGGCCTGGGAACAAAATCTAGCCAGCCCTGTGTACCCCAGACTGAGTTTGGCCTTTGCCTGTTTCCTTGAAACTCCACTGACCACTTTATTCTATTGAACAAACTGAAACCACCCTCTTTATAAACTTCATGATAGCCTATGGCTTTAGAAATCTTCTTTCTATTATATAAATTGACAAAGTGTGTCAAAATTTAAAATGCACACGCTGTTTGATCAGGCAACTGTATTGCTAGGGGAATTAGCTTTACAGATACACTGGCCAGTGTCTTGAGATATACTACAGGGGTGTTCAATAATACAAGGGTGCAGTATTCTTTTTAATAGTAAACAATTGGAATAATTTCAGTTTTATAAGCATTAATAGCATTAAAGGATGATTTGTTAAATAGGCTACAGTTCTGCCAATAATGGAAATCCACACAGCTATTAAAAAGAATGAGACTGTGCTAATAAGGAGAGAGTTTCCATTTAAATCAAGCAGAAAACTGAAGTATGGCATACAGTGTTGCTTTTATGTAGCTAAAAGATAAATACACATTCACTCTTACATACTTACTGGGGAGTCATGCTAGGCAGGTAGTCAAAATACCATCGACAGTGGTTATCTTTGATGATTACTGTAGGGGAAAGCTTTTGCATTTTACTTTATTTTTCCTGAAATTTTACATTTTCTGAACATTGCAAATATTGTTGTTATATATTTTTGCAGTGTCAGATAGGAGTTATCATGGTTACTAGGATTATGGGATCTTCTGGTTTTTATTTATATTTTTCTATATTAAAAACAACCTAGGTGAACCCTGAGGACGTTATGCTAGTGAAATAAGCCAGTTACAAAGGACTAATACTATGTGGTTGCAATTTTATGAGGTACTTGGAGTAGTAAATTCATAGAAACAGAAAGTAGAATGGTAGTTGCCCTGGGGCTGAGGAGCAGGGAATGGAAATTAATGTTTAATGGGTACAGAGTTTCAGTTTTATAAGATGAAAAGAGTTTAGTGCATGGATAGTAGTAATGGTTGCACAACATGAGTGTACTTAATGTCACTGAATTGTACCCTTAAAAATGGTTACGATGGTAAATTTTACTATACTATGTGTATTTTATTATATATTATCTTTTATTGTATGTTATGTGCATTTTAACACAATTTTTAAAAAGTTATGCTAAGAAATTGCCTATTTTTTAAAAAAGAGGAACCTATTTTAAAAAATTAAAAAAGAATCTGAAGAAAAAAAAAAAAGAATCTGAAGTACCAAACATTCTTCATTTTTTTCCGCCAGAGAACTCAGACATATTTATCTTTTCAAAGCATCTTTAAGACAATATTTGTAATATGGAAAATGCAGTGGGTTACTAAAATAATTTTCCAGATATTCAACACACAAAAGCTTTTCCTCATTAGGCTAGCTACTTCATGCAAAAATTAATCTGGTGGGTTCCTCCAAAAGTCAAACAGAGAGTTATCATAGGACCTAGCAACTCCACTGCTAGATATATCCCCAAATGAAAACATGTGTGCACGCAAAAATGGGTGCACAAATGTTTATAGCAAGCAGCATTATTCAGAGCGGCCCCAAAGTGGAAACAACCCAAATGTCTATTAAATGATATATGGATTAAAAAAAGAGATACATCCATTTAATGAGCTATTTGGCAATAGAAACGAATGAAATACTGATATATGCTATAATACGAGCTTTGAAAATATTACACTAAGTAACAGAAACCAGTCACCAAAGACCATGTATTGTATGATCCCACTTACATGAACTGTCCAGGATAGGCATAGACAGAAAGGAGATCAGCGGTCGCTTAAAGCTGGTGACTGGGAGGAAGTGAGGAATAATGCAATATGCACAGGGTTTCTTTGTGGGGTGAAGAAATGTTCTAAAATTGACTAAGGTGAGGGTTGCCCAAGTCTGTGAAGATATAAAAAACCACTTGAAGTGTATGTACACTTCACATGGGCGATACTATGGTATATGAATTATATTTCAATAAAACTGTTATTTAAAAAATAATAATCTGGGGATTGAATTATCTAAAACTGGCTGTAATACTTCATTTCACTCTGCATCTACAATAATTAGATAACCTATATTACTCACTGCTCAACTGAACACTGACAGTGAAAGGCAAGCTATTAGCGACAGGTATGCTGTGGACATAATATATGTATACCCTGTTATTAACAGACACAGACCTCCAACACTTGAGGGTGTTCTAGATGCCCAGGGTGAGAATACAGGAAGGAGGAGGTACAAAACAAGCAGGCAAATGCTGCCGAGTATGTGCATTATCTTTCTGTGGGAGGAGACGTGGCTCTGCATACCAAACACCTTCAAGTTTAGTAAACCTTTTCTTCCAGCATTTCCATTTTGCCTCTAGAAATCTATTCTAAAGAAAGAAATCAGGCATGTGATAAAAAGTTGGTTACTAGGAAGAGGGCTGGTAGATTCTTCAATGGAATCATATACAGCCATTATATGATGTTCATTTTTTAAAATAATATGCAGTAGTCATAGCATATTAACTTTTAACTTTTATAAATCAAGAATCTATTTTTATATAAATGCAAAAAGACAAACAGTATGATAAATTCCAAAATACTACCAATGATTATTACTCGTAGGTTATGGATTTTTGGTTTGGGGCTTGTCTCTACTTTCTAGTTTCTGCAAGAGTATGTATTACTTTCAAAACAAAGTATTTCTAGGTACGAGAAAATGAGTCCACACTAAGATGAGGATCTAGTAGCTGTGCATCTGGAGAGGCAGCTGAATTGGGCAGGGTTCCCTCGGTTTTAATCACCCAGGTTCTCTCTCCCCGCTTCTCTGCCTGCAGAGCACTGCCAGTAAGGCCCACTGCTGCCCCCGCCCCCTGCTGGAAACAACTGGAAGCACAGCCTCACAGGTAGACCAGGCAACCAGGTGGAAGCATTTCCTGGACAATGAATTTTGGAGTAGAGGATGGATTTGGGTTGAGCTCTAAGGAGGATGCCAGGATCAAAGGCCCTCAACAGCACAATGGTGCTGCTCAAGAAGTACTTAATAAACATCTGTTGAATGAGTGAAGTGTGGCCTTAGCACACCATCCCAGTAGGTGTTCCCAGGCTTGTTCCCTACAATGCAGGTGGGAAACTACATTTGAATGGAACTCTGCAGCTTCTGACATCTGTATTCCAAACCGGGGGCTGGACAACTGGACACCAGCTGCTACCTAGTTTGGAAGCTGCTGGGAAATCACTGTACTGGGGTCCCAGAGGGTATTAAATGCTATTAAGTATAGGCATTGGAGTCAGGCAGGCCTGGGTTCAAGTCACACCACAGCCACTGAGACTGCTCTTGAATAGGTAATAAGGAGCTTCATTTCCCTTCAGTAAACAAAAAGGGCGGTGTAATAAAGTATAAAATAGTCTTAGCTCAGAGAGAACCAAGATGGCGGCAAGTAGAGCAGCGAAATCTCCTCCCAAAACCATATATATTTTTGAAAATACAACAAATACAACTAATCCTAAAAGAGAGTCCAGAAGACAGAGGACAACAGCCAGACTACATTCACACCCACAAGAACCCAGTGTCTCGCAAAGGGGGTAAGATACAAACTGCAGCCTGGCGGGACCCAAATGCCCCTCACCCCAGCTCCCGGCAGGAGGAGAGGAGTCGGAGCAGGGAGAGAGAGGGAGCCCAGGACTGCTGAACACCCAGCCCTAGCCATCCGCACCGGAGCGCAGACACACAGTGCATGGGTGGGGTGCTGGAAACTAGGGAAACAGGACAGTAAGACGTGCGAGCGGGTCCCCACAGCCGGCGCACCCAGGACAAAGAAAAGCGAGTGCTTTTTGAAAGTCTTAAAGGGACAGGGACCCCACAGCTAGACGGAAGTGTCCTGGGACACTTAGCCCAGCAGCTGGGAATCCCAGGGAACTCTGGGTGCCCGAACCCCCACAGCGCAGCTCGGAGGCCCCTTACCATGATAAACAGCCTCCCGCCTTCTCCCCCTCCGATGTGGCTCCGCCATACTGGAGAAGCAGCCTGAGGCAGGTCACGCCCACAGCAACTGCAGAGCTAAATAAACTCCATAGCGGCTGGGCAAGATCAGAAGCCCTGTCTGCATGCAGCTGCCCAGCACAAGCCGCTAGAGGCCACTATTCTCCCAGGAGAGGAAAGCCACAAACTGGCAAGAAGGGACTTTCTCTTACCCAACACACGTGCCAGCTCCCCACAAATATATCTATCGCCATGAAAAGGCAGAAGAAGTTGATACAGACCAAGATCACAGATGCAAACCCTGAGGAGATAGACCTAACCAGTCTTCCTGAAAAAGAATTAAAAATAAAGCTCATAGGGTATTATGCTCAGTGAAATAAGCCAAGCAGAGAAAGAGAAATACCAAATGATTTTACTGATCTGTGGAGTATAAGAACAAAGGAAAAACTGAAGGAACAAAACAGCAGCAGAATCACAGAACCCAAGAATGGACTAACAGGTACCAAAGGGAAAGGGACTGGGGAGGATGGGTGGGTAGGGAGGGATAAGGCGGGGGAAGAAGAAGAGGGGTATTAAGATTAGCATGCATGGGGGGGTGGGAGAAAGGGAGGGCTGTACAACCCAGAGAAGACAAGTAGTGATTCTACAACATTTTGCTAAGCTGATGGACAGTGACTGTAAAGGGGTTTATAGGGGGGACCTGGTATAGGGGAGAGCCTAGTAAACATAGTATTCTTCATGTAAGTGTAGATTAAAGATAAAAAAAAAAAGAAAGAGAAGGGGGATCACTCCCTGATAGGATAAAACTAACTGTAAATCAACGATTAATGCATGCTTTAAATATCCTTAATTTTCATCACTTAAAGGGTGTCAGATGATCGGTTATGGAGGTACACTTTTCTGATATTCCTTTCTCTTAAAAAAAAAAAAAAGTAGTTCCTGTGTGGTGACCTCCAATGAGTTCTACACAACGGTATAATAAAGGGCATATCAAAGTGTGGGCAAAGGGTCTGTTTGTGTTTATACAGAGGATCAAAGCCTAATTTGGCTACCCAGAAAATGAACTAAGATACGATATGAAGAAGAACTTCCAACATCAGCACTCTCTGGAAGAGTCATACCAGAAGAGGATCATCAAAAAACCTCAACAAAGATCCAGGCGATGCTGCAGTTGTAGCTGCATTCATCCCACCGGTTCCTGGACTTGCCATTGGAATGAAGGAGATACCTAAGCTGGCCTGTGCATACAGCAAAACAACAAATTTGACTGGATCTATACTGTTGGAACTCAACCAAGAATTAGGAGAAGTGCAAGTTGTAGCGCTCCAAAATCTTACAACTACAGATTATCTACTGTTAAAAGAACATATGGGATGTGAACAGTTCCCAGGAATGGGTTGTTTTAATTTGTCTGATTTCTCCCAGACTGTTCAAGTACAGTTGGACAATATCCATTATATCATAGACAAATTTTCACAAATGCCTAGGGTACCTAACTGGTTTTCCTGGCTTCACTGGAGATGGCTGGTAATTATACATCTGCTCTGGTTATGTAACTGTATTCCTATTATGTTAATGTGTGTGCGCAATTTAATTAGTAGTTTAAAACCTATACATGCTTAAGTTACTCTACAAGAAGATATGTCAAAGAAATAATCAATCTTCCCATGTTTTCTTCCACCTGCTACTTCTATAGCTTTTCTTCTTCTTTCCTAATTACAACGCTTAAATAGAATTCGTGCCTCATATCGAATTTACCGAGTATCATAATTCTTCCAAGTGGTAAAGATACCTCAAGACAAATGCTGGGCATAGAAGCCACAGGGCATAAATCTGCAAAGAAGTAAAAAGCTAACCTTTTCAAACAATATGGCTTCTCTCTCACTTACCAACTTTACATTTCCCTGTATGGCCCCGGAAGATGACTGGTTAGCCAGAGACAGGTAAGATTCCTCAAGGGAGGAACAACCTAAGACAGGCACAGTCGCAGGGGGGCCATCAGGTGAGAAAATGGGGATCAACAGTGGTGAGGCTTAGAACCTCACCCCCACTGTTTTGAGAGAAATCTTCTGCATCTGTGGATGTTTTATAAAAATCAAACGAATATTCATATTGGACCTGATTGTTTATACTTCATAATGCGTGATCAAAACCGAAAGTTTCTGTGATGACTGCCCTTGTACTGTTCACCATGTAAGAACTTACTCACTATGTAAGAATTTGTTCACCATGTAAGAACTTGTTCATTATGCTTCAGAAGATTGGAGACTGACGAGAATTAGGCTGGGGGTGGATTAATGATTGTGCATTAAGCATTGACTCCCCTATACAGAATTTTATTGTTGTTAACAACCATTTGATCAATAAATATGAGAGATGCCCTCTCAAAAAAAAAAATCAAACAAAAAAAATAAAATAAAATAAAATAAAGCTCATAGCCATGCTGACGGAGCTGCAGAGAAATATGTAAGAGCTAAGGGATGATGTCTGGAAGGACATTACAGAAATGAAACAATCTCTGGAAGGTTTTATAAACAGAATGGATAAGATGCAAGAGGCCATTGATAGAATAGAAACCAGAAAACAGGAATGCATAGAAGCTGACACAGAGAGAGATAAAAGGATCTCCAGGAATGAAACAATATTAAGAGAACTGTGTGACCAATCCAAAAGGAACAATATCCATATTATAGGGGTACCAGAAGAAGAAGAAAGAGAAAAAGGGATAGAAAGTGTATTTGAAGAAATAATTGCTGAAAACTTCCCCAAACTGGGGGAGGAAATAATCAATCAGACCATGGAAGTGTACAGAACTCCCAACAGAAAGGACCCAAGAAGGACAACACCAAGACACATAATAATTAAAATGGCAAAGATCAAGTGTAAGGACAGAGTTTTAAAGGCAGCTAGAGAGAGGAGAAAGGTCACCTACAAAGGAAAACCCATCAGGCTATCATCAGACTTCTCAACAGAAACCTTACAGGCCAGAAGAGAATGGCATGATATATTTAATGCAATGAAACAGAAGGGCCTTGAATCAAGAATACTGTATCCAGCACGACTATCATTTAAATATGAAGGAGGGATTAAACAATTCCCAATCAAAAGTTGAGGGAATTTGCCCCCCACAAACCACCTCTACAGGTTATTTTAGAGGAACCGCTCTAGATGGGAGCACTCCTAAGGCTAAACAGATGTCACCAGAGAAAATAAAATCACAGCAGAGAAAGCAGACCAACAAAATACTAACTAAAGGCAAAAAAATAAAATCAACTACCTACAAAAGCAATTAAAGGAATTACAAAAGAGCACAGAATAAAACAACCAACATATAAAGAATGGAGGAGGAGGAATAAGAAGGGAGAAAAATAAAGAATGCCCAGACAGTGTTTAAAATAGCTCAATAAGTGAGTTAAGTTAGACAGTAAGATACTAAAGAAGCTAACCTTGAACCTTTGGCAACCACGAATCTAAAGCCTGCAATGGCTATAAGTACATATCTTTCAATAATCACCCTAAATGTAAATGGAGTGAATGCACCAATCAAAAGACACAGAATAGAATGGATAAAAAAGCAAGACCCATCTCTATGCTGCTTACAAGAGACTCACCTCAAACCCAAAGACTATAGGAGCAAAGAAAGAGTGAAGGAACAAAACAGCAGCAGAATCATAGAACCTAAGAATGGACTAACAGTTACCAAAGAGAAAGGGACTGGGGAGGATGGGTGGGAAGGGAGGGATAAGGGTGGGGGAAAAAGAAAGAGGATATTATGATTAGCATGTATAATGTGGTGGGGGGCAGGGGGAGGGCTGTGCAACACAGAGAAGACAAGTAGTGATTCTACAGCATCTTACTACGTTGATGGACAGTACTGTAATGGGGTTTGTGGGGGGGATTTGGTGAAGGGGGGACCCTAGTAAACATAATATTCTTCATGTAAGTGTAGATTAATGACAACAAAATAAATAAATTAATTAATTTAAAAAAATAGTCTTAGTGCTCTAACCGGTTTGTAATTGTCAGTTTACAGCTCAGCATTCTCCCAGCTGTGATGCTGCTTTAACATTCCATACCATGGTTGGTGGAACAGGGAACAGAGTGGCACCCTGACCCCTTGCATCAGGGCTCTTGTCAGCCCACCAACTGTGACAGACGGGGCCAGATCTGCAGGCTGTTGTGTCTGAGCCCAACCCCTGGGGGTAGAGCTTTTGAGGGATTGCGGATGGAGTCCTGGGCCTGGGACTGAGAGTGCTGGGAGCAAGGAACAGGTGAGTTGGGACAGTGCAGATGACCACAGGAGGGAGGGCCCAGCCATAAGGACAATGAATTTGGAGTTGTCCAGCCTCCATAAGAAGCCATCTCCAGACCTCAAGCTCCCCAGCCCAAAGAGCAGGTCAGAAGCGGAGCAGCTAAGTGGCCCTAGAGAGCCCCCTGTCCCCTTAGTCATCAGTAACAAATATTTATTGAATGTGACCATGTGCTGCTTGGGGTATATCAGTGAGCAAACTAAAGATCCCAGCCCTTGATGACTTCATTTTCTAGGTTCTCCCAGGACACTCCCTTTGACCTTGGTCCCCTTTCATAGAAAATAAACTAAGACTTTTAGCATTCAGGCCTCCTCCCCAGCAAACTCCCAGAGCTGCTCTCTCTGGGTCAGTTCCACCTGGGCCACCAATTCACTGTGTGGCTTTCAGAAGCCATTTACCTTCTCTGGGCCTTGCTTTCCCACTGTAACATGAGGTGTTTGTCCTGGATGACCTGCAAGTTAATTCCAGCTCTGAGAGTCTGGGGCTCTAAGACTACTCTTCACAAAGGAAATGCCAGTAAGACCAGCACCACACTCCTGAGTATCTTTTTGAAAGCTCTGAAATCCCTCCAAGTCTCACTTCTAATAGTGGAGAGGAGCAAAGGGACCAGAGTTCCAAGAGCCTACTAATCAAACTGGCCATGTCCCTGCCAGGAGCCATCCCCACCCCCAGACAGCGAGGGCCACGTGCATGGACAGGTGCCAGCTGGAGCCACTAGGGGGGTCCTCACCTGGGCATCTTCCCGGGCCTGGTCCCGGTTTTCTGCTCCCTCCTCACGGTTCCCCTGCAGCAGGACCAGAGAAAGGTCAGTCCCTGGACACCCACCCTCTCTGTCCCTCAGCAGCCACAGTACCTCGCTCAGTCACTCTGCCTCCCTGAACCCTTTTGTTCAGCTGTAATGTGGGAACAATAATCCTGCCTTTATAGGGTAGGCTGCTGTGAGCATTAAATGTGGATGTTTGCGAGGCACTTAGCCCAAGGCCTGGCTCAGACACAGTGAGCGTGCATCAGGTGTGCACCAGGCCTAACATTTGGGTAAGGGGAGTTCAAGAGATGGTGAAGGAAGCTCTGGGTAACAATACAGGGAGAGGTCACCCACATGGGTCTGTCCTGTCAACTGGGGGCCCAAAGAGCCAGGCTGAGGGCTGGCAGGGAGGGCTGCCTGGAGAAGGTGGCACCAGGCTAGCTTTGAAAAGTGAGCAATGGGGGAAGGCGTGCATGAGGTCGTTAACAGCCTTGGTGGTGGTACTCAGAAGGCCAGTGGGGAAGACACCTTCTCTTCATCAGGAAGTGGGCTCCATGTAGCAACCCTTCCCGCCTCCCAGACCCCCAGAAAGCTAAGCAGGCCTGGGGCTGTGAACTCACTGTGGCCAGAGAGATGAGGATCCTTTTGAAGTGGCCAGATGTGTCTGAACTTAGGGCATCCTCCAGAGACTTGTGATAGTCTGAGACAGAAAAAGGGGGTGTGGGCAGCTGCCGGCCGAGAAGGATTGGCGGGGGCAGGTCCTAGAAACTTAGACCTGAGCCACAGCAGTGTGGGCAGGGGTGGTGCAGATGCAGGAGTTTGCAGCTGGTTCTTGGGGGCATCCAGCCGTTCTGCTATCGATCCTGGCACTGACAAGCCCATGAGCCCACCCCCTCCCTCTGCCCCTGCCCAGCTGAGGTACATCACATCTCACCTCTCCCACTTAACCACCTCCCTGTCCTCATTCTCTCCTCCACCTTCCCTCCTGCATGGCAGTTGCTGGACCTACAAGCATTGCTCTGACCATGTCACTCCTCTGCTCAAAAATCCTACCATTTTATAGCTGCTTACAAAGAAAAGGTTCAAACATTTTTGACTGATACTCAAAGTTCTTCAGAATAATATGCAACCAAGCATGGGCCTTTTGAGATTGGGGCTGCCCCCTGTGAAGCCGCCCTCTCTGGGGGCCTGGAAGCTCTCTCCTGCCACCCCCAGTCCAACTCTCTTCTGCCGCCAGGCCTTTGTCCAGCTGGGACTCTGCCTGGGGCACCCTTTCCTCAGACTCTGGGCTGGGCACACCCAAGGGGCTTATCAAAGCCTCGTGGCCTCAGAGAAGGGAGACAGAGAAGAGCTGTGGGCCAGGTTGGAAGACGGGAGACCTGGCTCCTCTCCCACTCCCCTTCTAGGGGCCTTGGGCCCCAGGCTACCTGCACTCACCTTCTTTATAGGCCTCATTGATGGCCCGTATTTCTGCATTGGTCCGAGTAGCTAGGATTTCAATGAGAGTCTTTTCATCTGTGCCAGCTCCCTAGAATGTCAAAGCAGAAAGGACCTGAACCACAGCCCTGATCCCCACACAGAGGCTAAGAGGCCCAGGCCAAAGAGGCCCCTGCTTCAAGAACGCTTCAGGAGGCAAACACTCAAGCTACCAAGTCTTCCTGGACTTTCTCCTCAACCCAAGACATGGCCCCCAGACCAGAAACCTTGGCACGATCAGGGCCAAACATGCCAGCTTCCAGAGCCTTCCATGAGAATTGCTTTGCACCAAAAATTAAAAAGAGAAGAATATATGGAATTTGGGTATATGTGTATGGGTATATAAAAATGCACATGCACATGTGAATAAAAATATTTGTATGTAAGTATATAAAAAGAATAGAGCATATTACAGTATAAAAGTGATTATGGTCTCTGGGTCAGTGAGGGATCTGTATGCATTTTTTTCAAGTTTTCATGGGGAGCACATATTATTTTGTCACAAGAAAAAAGTTTGGTGCTTTCATGCTGTATTTGTTTCTATTTGGATCGATGAGTGGTATATGGACTGATACATTAGGTCCTCTGGACAAAGGCAGCTTGGGGAACCTGCTACTCAAAGGTCCTCACTTTGGGAGAGAGGAAGTAGGTGGACAAGCCTGACTGACTGATTCAACTCTCTGTTAAACGCCTGCAGTGTGGTGGTCACTGCACAAGCTCGTAGGGCTGCAGCTACAAAGAAAGGTAAGGCATATTCCCCACCCTGGAGATTACTACTCAGTGGTCAGCCAGTCCCTGGTCCTCTGATCTGAAGGAGAATGAGGCTGACTGAGATCTTCAATAGGCTCTTTATTAAAAGCAGCCTGTGGGGAGCCAGCTTCATCCCGGAGCACCCTGAGACCCAAGGCCGGACCCCATCCTCCCCTGTTCACTGACTTGCTGCATCTCCCTGACTCCCACTTGTGAACTGTGGGAGTGGGAAGAGCTGGGTCAGGGTAGCTCGCTGGTCCTTTCAACCTCTATACTCCATGTGTCTAAGTCATTTGCCTTTTTTGTCCAGGCATTTTAAAAGGACAATAATCTTAATTTGCTTTGCCCAGAGAATGTCTATTCTTCTCTTAACCCTTAAGGGGCCAAGAGCCCTTGGGGTTTCATGTGGTTGTCAAGTGAGGCTCTAGAGTCAGACTTGCTTTGAATCCCAGCCTTGCTACTTGATAGCACTGTACCTTTGACCAAGTACTTTAACCTCTAAGCCGCAGTTTCCTCATCTGTAAAATGGGGTCAAAATAAAAGCCTTGCCTCATGGGTCGATGAGATAAGTAACTGGGCTAAAACACTTAGCTCAGGAGAGGTCACCACATGCTCCAAATAAAGAAAGTAGGCTCCATTACAGTCAGTGTCTTGAGAAGCAAAGCAGCCTCAGCAACAGCTGGGCCAAGACACAGTGGCCTTCCTTGCTGACCACAGGGTCAGGTCTTCAGGCAACAGTGCCTGTCATATCCCTGAGCTTGCCCGACACACCCGTGTTTGACGGTTAGGGATGACTGTTCCCACTTCACAGCTAAAGACACAGAGGCTCAGAAAGGGTAGTGGTCCAGGGGAGTTCGTGACAGGACTGGACTAGAATACAGACTTATGCAGCTGTTGTGTCCCTTCCAGACCCATCCTGCTTCTTCTAGCTGCTCCGTGAGGTCCCTCTGACCCCTCTGCTGGCTGGGAATGTGATCCCACTTGAATCAACCAGAGTAAAAGCCAAGACTTTGGTGGAATTCTTGGGAAGAAGGAACTCTGTCTGCTGGAGGTGCTGGCCAGTAGGATGTACCCAGGCCATCCTGCCACCATTGGGGTGAAAAGCTGCCTGAGGGGAGCCTCCACACAGGAGACATGAACCCAGGCAGGAGAGAGTCGACAGTCCATATAAATCTTTGCGAGTCCCTGGATTCAGCCATGTCTAAAGCCAGATCGAGTTCTGTACTTTTCAGTTATGGGGGCCAACACCCCTTTTGTGTTCATGCCCGTTTGAATTGGGTGTGGGAGGGCCTCTACCCAGGAGTCACAACCAACCCACCTGGGCTTGTGAAGAGCCCATGGGTCTCCCCAGCACCCAGAGACTGGACCCCACTCCTTTGGTGCTCACACCATACCTCCATGGCCTTCTTCAACTGCTTGGCATCGTAATGGGCCGGCAGCATCATGAGCCCCAGAATCAGCCTCGCCAGGTCTCCAGAGAGCTCAGACTTCAGGTCAGCCATCAGGTCCTGAAAAGGGTAGAGTCAAGGTCATACCTACACCAGCACTTGCCCCACGTGACCCAGGACGGGGAGGAGACATGGCACAAGGGGATGGACTCCCCATGGGTGCAGGAGAGCGGGAGCCTGTCTTTGCTGGTGCTGGTTTATTTAGAGGAAAACAAAGAGGGTTGGACAAAACAAGAAGACTGCTCTCCTTGGAGGCAGGAGAAAGGGAGGAAGGGGGCACTGCCAAAGGGCATCATTTCCATCCTGGGGAAACTCGCCAGCTAAAATGAGATGCTACTGAAGCACAGCAGTCTGAGACACTCAGCCTTGGGACCTTGAAGCCTCTCTGCAGAGGGAACTGTGAGATAAGAAAAACGCTGCATGAAAACAGCTATCTGTGAACTCAGCCCCCAGCCGAGCTACACCAGCATCACTGATCATAAGGAACTAGGGGAGTGGAGAGAATGTGTCTGCAGGCAGCCCAAACCCAACGCTGGAGACACTCCGGAACACCTGACCATGGGGGTTCCACGGGGGCCCAACTGTGCAGAGCTGGCTGGGACAGGCCGAGGGCCGTCAGAGGAGGCGTGTGGGTGGGGGCTCAGGGCCCAGGCTGAGGCCCTTACCCTGCCAAAGTGAGACTTGAAGACCTGCCGGATCTGCTGCCGCTGGGTGTTGCTGCGGTGCGTGATGATGTCAATGATGGTGTCCTCATCAGTTCCTGAGTGACCCAAGCCACACAGCTCACGGGAAGGCATGTGGCCCAGAATCCCCCATGTGTCCCCACTGATGGACCCCATCAATCTCTGCCAGGGTAGAAGCCTGGCTGGGCAGCCAGGTGCGTCAGAGCCTCTGCAGGAGCCTCTGGGCCAAGCCACTCACTTCCCCGGAGCCCCTCCCTACACTTCCTTTTGTTTAATTGCTGGTTCAGGAAAAGACTCCAGGGGAAGCAGAGTTCTAGTCTTGACTCTGGCAATGGCTGAGCAAGTCCTATCCCCTTTCTGGGACTCAGTTTCCACAGTAACATGAAGAGGCTGGAGTGGTTATAAAGGATCCCTCCAACTTGGCAATCTATGCCCCACTGGGGACCCTAGGAGCTTTCTCATCAGTTCCCTGAAAGCTGGATCCCAAGTCCGCTGAACCACAGCAGACTGACTGGAAGGCACCAGGACATCACTTCCTGCTTGTCAGATTAAGGCCATCAACCTCAGACCTGGCACGGGAGTCTCTCTTTCAAAAACATTTTTATACCTGTCAACTTACATATGCTTAAACATGCTTAGTCACTACAATCATTCCCGAGAGACCAGTGAAATGAGGCCCAGAAGGTAGAGAACTAGGCCAGGGCCCCCTTGGAGGTGCTGTGGGACAGGTGCGGGGGAGAGGGCAATGGAAACCACGCTGAAGATGCTCGGACCCCACCGGCCTTCCGGAGGCCATCCGCCCACCGGGTGCCGAACGGAGGCCAGGAGAGGGTGACCAGCAGGGGGCGCTCGCGATTCGGCTCCTGAGGGGATGGAGACACTGGTCTTCAGGAAAGGCCTGCACCAAGTTCCTGACAAACCCCTCGCACCCCTGACTACACTTCGGAAGCCAGGAGCCTCCGCAGGAGGGTGGGGACTACAGTAAAGTCCGCATCCTGGGGACCCTGGTTCCAGGCCTTGGCTCTTGCTCCTGCCCAAACCACTACCGCACCTGCCACGTCTGCTGCCCAGGAGGCCAACGCCACCCCCACGTCCCCTTACCAAGTCCCTTCATGGCCTTCCGCAGAGCTTTGGCATCTGCATCAGGACTGAAGTTATCAGCTGGGCGCACAGTCCCCTTCAGCTGCAAGAAGCAGAAAGAGACTCAGCAGGTGTCTGGAGGCCCCCCTGGGGGCCAGGCCAAGAGAGGAGCATGCAAGGGAGGGGAGGCCCTCCCCACGAGCCCCAAACCAAGCAGCCTGGGGGGAAAGAGGCGGGAGTGAAGGTGCAGCAGACAGACCCCTGCCCTAGAGCTGACAGGGAGAGGGAGAGAGACTGACCCTGGCCTGGGGGCAGGGCAAGTGCTGGTCAAGGGAGAAGCAGCTGGGCTCCTGCCCCAGGAGTCAGCTCTGTCCTAGCACCACTGGGGCCTCCCCGGTCCCTTGGAATCCTGCCCTGTCCCCTAGGCCCGCCTGCCTCTTAAAGATCCCCTCCACCTGAAAGGGCACCTAAAGGTTCTAAAATACCAGAGCAGGGCTTCCGAAATTTCAGTCACTCCTAAGTGACCGTCATAATGTTTCCTATTTGTGTACACCATGTTATTCCTTAATATTTTTACTTAATTCAACTTCTTTTCTGTTTTACTTAAATACATTAATTTTGAAGTGCATTTAAATACTCCTAAAGGACAAGGACTTTAGTAAACTTTGTTCTTGGACATATCCCAATTGTCTACAACAGAAGTAAGCACTCAGACAATAGCTGCTAAATGAATGAATGAATGAAAATAAGTGTGTATCACTATCAGGAATAAAAACTTGGTATCATGGGCCATAACAGATGACAACCCATGAAAACTAATGTGATAAAAAAAAAAAAAAACACCTGGTCAAATGTCACCAAATTGAATGAGATGCTGTTGCTTGTTAAAGGCTCTGAGCTTACAGCTCATTCTCTCAGTTCTGTCAAAAAGGAAAATCAGCGAGCACAGCACCAAAGCAGGACTGACAGAATCAGTGAGGTTGATGAAATCAAAAAGGAACCGCTCTCTCTCAGTGTGAGGTTCCGTGTTTAATGCCTAAGTAAATTCACTTCATATAACTTAAGATCCTCTGCAATGACAGTTCTTGCCTTATAATTTGGGAAATGCTGCTCTAGAATATCAGAGCCTGAGAGCCCTCAGATTGCCATATCTAATGCCTTCATTTTAAAGATGGCGACAGAGGCCCAGAGAGGTGGGGACCTGCCAAAAGTGGCACAGCGTGTGAGTAACAGAAGAATCCAAGGTTCTGAATATTTTGTGTGGACCTAGTGCTACTAGGCCCTGGAATGGTTTGCTCCAAGTACATGTGTGAACCCTGGGTCCACCTTCTCACCCTTTATGCACCCTCAGTCTGAGGATGGTCAGTGCACCCGTGAGGGCCCGCACCTGGGGGGTGCCCATCTGTTCTCAGCTTCCATGCCTCCAAAGCCCAACTGTGGGACCCAGGATGGGATAGTGTCCCCGCCCCCCACAGAACCAGACAGGTTTCCACCTGGCAACGCCTGTTAGTAGTTAAGTGGGCTAGAACACTTCCTAGCATGTTAGAAGTTAATGCAGGAATGAGGTGCCCAACCAGAGTGCCCACCCGCCAATTTGTCACTCCAAGAAGAAAAGCAGCTTCAGATGTGAGAACCAGTGTCTCGGGTTGGCCACCAGGGGACAGCTGGGTGCCAACCACAGCAGCAGGAAGGTGCAGGCAGAAAAGTGGAAGCTTGAGGTCAGGAGGTCAAGCAGGAGGTGGGGAGGGTCTGACCTCGACTCGGGCCACTGCACTAAGCTCCCACATCTGATAGGCCACCTGCGCTGCCTCCGGGAAGAACTGGCCAGCAGCACTGGAATGGAGGGGGTTGGGGAGAGGATAGGAGGGAATGTCATCACAGGCACCACACCACACACACCACACACACCCAGTAAATCCGCCTGGCTTCACCTTCTCTCCAGCCTGCTCTCATCCATGTATCAGAGCCCTCCATTTCTGAGAACCTTCTACCCTCTTGAGACCCCTGCAATGCTGGCTGTGCCCAGCAGCCTTCCTGGCCCTGGATGTCAAGCAGGACAGGATTTCTCTGATCCTTTGACCTCCCTTTCCTTAAAATTCTTGTGATTTCCATCTAAGTCTCTCCTCTCCGACAAGTCGACAATCAGTTTATGGCCACATTAGTTCTACAATCTTCTCCTGCAAAGCACCTCGATATGTCAGGTGCTCAGTAAATGGATGCTGAACTAGAATCAGCTCCTAAGGCACCTGCCAAAGGTTGATAGGAGGCTGCTGTATCCTTTACTTAACAAGGCCTAGGCGGGGGTGGGGGGTGGGGTGGGGAATAGCACCTGTCTGTTCCCAGCACACAAATCTGCTCAAGTCATGCCTCGATGTAAAGGCCCCCTTTACCCTCAGGAGAGGTTCACCCGCCAGGAGGAGGTTGCCAGGCCCTCCTAGCCCTCTGCCTCGTCTCCCCCCACCATCGCTCGGCAGAAGTGTGACCTCAGTTACAGAAATGAGCCAGGCTGTTGCTTCTCGTCTCTAGGCCTTTCTTCCACCCAACACATGCTCCTCTAGACAGACCCTGTCTTCACTTCCTCCTCGTCCTCACCCTTCTCCTTGCGTCTCAGCCTCATTATCTCCAGCAGCCTCTCCTCTGTCTGGGATAGTGCCCCTGTGCGTGTGTTCACACACATGTATCCTTTCCCCATCCCAGGACTGCCCCGTACGTACGCCCTGGTCTATGCCCATCTAGGCAGTGGGCTTCATCACATGCTTCCCCACAATGCCTGCACACTGGAACACACTTAATACACATGTGCTGAATAAATGAGTAGGGAGAGCAGACATCTGTGTTTTTTCCATTTAACAGATGATGAATCTGAGAAGCAGCTAAGAAGTAGCAGGGCCTGGACCTCCGATGCTGATTCCTAGCCTCACTCCTGGACTGACTTTCCAAGTTCATGAGAGCAGATGTGTCCAGGGATGGGAGACCACACTCACGCTCACATCCAGACACTGAGGCTTTCACCTGTGCAGTGCTCCTGCTTCTGAGGATCCCCAAGCTCATCCAGTCCATCCATCCACCAGGGTGAGGGCCAGGGCAGCCCTGGCCTGCCGCCCCCCGAGGCCACTCCCTCCAGCCTGGGCCAAGAAGTCACTTACTCGTCATCTCCCCCACACAGCTTCAGCAGAGCCTTCTTGTACTCGCCAGAGGTGTCATTCTGGGAAGAAAGAAGCCCTTTCAGACCAGCAGGAAATGCTGGGCACAGTTCCCAATAGGGGAAGGCTGAACACTTACTCACAGCAGCCCTGACTCTCCTGCTATCTGGAGGGGGCTGAGACCACCACACAGCGGTGTGCTAAGTACCTAACAACTGGCTCTTAGGGGGAAAAAAAAACCCTGATCTGTAACATTTACCTGTTTCCGTGATGTGAATATTTGCAACAATGAGTAATTTCCAGCTATCAATATTATGTCATTGAACAGGAAACTGGGAAGAGAAGCTATGCTCTCTGCTCTCCTGAGCCAAGGTGAGCCAGGCCCAGCCACACCACTGCCACCAGATAATGGCAGCCCAGGCCTTCTAAGTGAAATAGTCCATGAACACAGGGCACCATGAACAAAAAATACTGGGAAATGCCAGAACCAAACAAATGTGTATTTGATAGATGTAGCCTATTTGGTATCTCTTTTGGAGCTTCCTAATAGACTTACTATAGTAAAGGCTATGAGAAGTTCTCAGGTAAAGAAATTGGTTTACTTTGCTTATTCTAGTTTCTTCCAAACATCTCCCATGATACACTTTTGGTCATACTACTACTATAATTCCTCTTGGAAAACATACTTTGGAGAATGTAGCTTGAACCCATAAAGCTTTAATCTTATTCACCCCCAAAAAAGGAGAAAAACTCAACTCCACATCTGTCTCTTGACCAAGTCTCAAGTCTCATGGGCTGGACACCCCAGAGTCATCACAAATCACCGGGCCCATGGCCAACATTTCTCAAATTAACTCATTTGTGCTCTCAATGTCCCACCTTCTTCCAGGAGATGGAACTCTCACTGCCCTTGGGATGGAGGTCTCATCCTTAATTCAGCTTGTGTGCCCTCAAGACCCAGCCCTGCCTGCCTCCTGAGCTTCATGACTCACAAGCACCCCTAGACACTCGCTTCTCTGTTGAACTGCCTTAAACTCTGTGAATGTGTCACAAGGCAGGGGCTTCTGGAATTCCCCAGCAATTCCCAGCTTCCCAGGCCCATTTCTGTCCTCCAGGGGGTGGTCCCCAAGCCCTGCCACGGCCGTGAGCTCTCTGCCCCTCTCTGTGCCCCTACTGGCCCTGCTCACCTTGATCATGCTGTAGAGCGACTTTTCATACTTGGTCCGGAATATCTCCCGAATGTCGAGCATGTCCAGCTCACTGCGGGAGACCATGATACGGATCAGGGTGTTGTCTCGCGTCCCCAGGCCCTGGAAGAAAAGTGGGTTCGGGAGACAAGGACTCAAGAGGAGGCTGAAGGGCTGAGAGTCTGCAGCTTAGTTGAAAATACAATAAAAATAATAAAACATTAAAATTAAGAACAGAAGAAGCAGAACAATGCCCCTGGCATGTCCCTCCTTTTATCTCCTCCCTCCCCACCCAACGTCTTTTCCAAAGTGGTCTTATCTACTGTATATACTGTATGTATACACCTATTATATACTGTATATAAACATTCTGGCTAGTTAGTATTTTTTAAAAGTGTGGGTTTCCAACCCATCTGGCTGGGTGGATTGGTTGCAAGCTGTCTCCGCACCCTCTGGTCAGTCGTGAGGTCAGAGCAGGTGTTTGTGTGGGAAGGGGTGCGACCAGACAGCATCCCTGGCTCTGGAGCCCACCTGGGACACAAGCCATCACTCTTCCCTGCAGCCAATCCCTTGATGGCTCTTTTTGGCTAGTGGACCCCACAGACTTACCAACAAGCTGGGGCAGTCCTGTGCGGGTGGGCAGAGACCCCTCCCAACCTCAGTCACACTAACCCCACCACACACCTTCATGGCCTTGAAAAGCCTTTCAGCAAAATACGCTGGGGTGCTCCGGACACACTTCACTGAGAAAAGGAAGAGGCAGAGTTATACTCCCCCTTGGAAGGGGCTGGGGTGGCCTAACTCCTTCTTTGTTTTTATCCCCTGGGTACCACCAAGTTCAAACCCAGGAGGAACCCTGGCTCCTGATACCCCACAGCCTCAGGGCATCTCAGACCCACCCACTATCACCACAATCCCAGAATATACAGAAATCAGGAAACGGGGGTGTTGAAATGTACATGTTGCCTCTCGAAAACCCACTTCATCTTTCTAGTCCTTTGGGATTTCACAGGGAACTGGGCCAGGTTGGGGGTAGCATCTAGGGTGGAGCTGGGAAAGGAGTTTCTTTAGATTATAATACACCAGAAAGGTACTGGCAGCTAAATCACTTTGGATCCTGCTGGGCCACAACCTGGATAGCTGAAATTGGGTCAGCAGGGGACAGCTATGGGCAGGAAGATGAGCTCTGGGCTGTAGGTCTGCACAGGAAACATACAACCTACCCTAGGCTCAGACATACAGACTCTTAGAATGTCAGGCTTCCAAGGGGCTCTGGGTCAGCCAGTCCACCCCTCTACCCCCATTAATCAGACAAGTTAATTGAAGTCCAGCAAGGATAAATTACTCACTCCAAGTCAACAGCAGAAGTGGGGGAAGCCCTGGGTTTAAATCTTGATTCCACTATTGACTAGTCAGCTTCTGGCACCCTTCATTATAAAACTACCCCCAGTTCATTACAAAACTACCCCCAGGCAAGTGATACAGCCTCTGTGAGATGCAGTTTCCTCACTTGTGAAATGGAGATGACAGTGCCCACTGGGTCTTCTCATGATTAAATGCTCAGCACAGAGCCTGGCACACAGTACATGCTCCATACAAGTCTGTGCCCCTGATCATTATTTCCTGACCAGAGGCTCAGCACTCTTTCTCGCCCTATCACACACGCTGGAGCAGGGGGCGGAGGGAAGCCAGTGCCTGAGGCTTGACTACCTGCCTCCCTGGACTTTAGAATTCACTGCCCATCCAGTTCTCTTTCCCATCTCCTTTCCTTTTCCATTCTCGGCCCCTTGTTCCTGAGCCAGAATCCCAGAATCCTTTGAAGCCCTTGGGAGTGCAACATCAGGACATACCCACAGCCAGCATCAGCTTCTCAAAGTCCCCGGACAGCTCCCCTCGGATGCTGGCTTCGATTGGCTTCCCCGTAGTCTTCATATATTCATCAAACACTGAGTTTGAGAGAGAGAGAGAGAGAGACAGGGATATGGAGAGTGCCCCCATCACATTGAGAAGAAACGGGGACTTCAGACGGAAGGGCACCATGGCCAGGACCAGAGTGGCCAGTGCAAATGTAGGGCTGCTGGCAGGGAGGAGATGCATGTCACCAGCCACTGTGTACTCACGCTGTGTACACTGTGAGGGGCTGCGTACAGCTCACAGTCCAACCTTAAGACAGGACTGGTACCCAGACTGAAGGGCTGAGCATCCTGTTAATGACTCTGGAGAGGGACTATACAAACCACAGCCTAATAAAACCAGAACCTGGTATCCAGGCTGCCGATGAGGTGGCTACCATGCTGTTAGTAGAGAAGGAAAAGAGAAAGGGGTTCTTGACACGACCTCAGGGGGCGGCCACAGGTCCTCTCTGGAGCTTACCCAACCGAAGATGCTGCTTGCTGCGATTTCCCAAGATGTAAATGAACTGGGCTTCATCTGTTCCCCATTTCTGTTCCCCTGCCTCATATAGGTCCTGAAGGGGAAGCAGAGGGACTTAACTGGAAAAGAAAACCTCAGAAGATAGGACCCACTGGCCGCCACTCGGAAATGCTGCTGGATCCCTGAACATGCCTGTGATTGTAGCCTCAGGACTTTGCATATACCTATATACCTTTCTTCTTGGGAGAAACTCCTACTCAACCTACGAGACCCAAATTAAATGTCCTATTAGTCTCCAAAGCACTTCCTGATACCCCTAGGCAGCATTCTCTTTTCTTCCCTCCCTCTTCTAGGCTCCTATAGCTTTCTGCTTCCTGATAACTTTGATCTACTATATACTGCAATGATTTTTTCATGTGTCTGTCTCCCCACTATAGTATGGGTTTCTTGAGGGCAGGAACGATGTCTTAGAATTCTCTGTATCTACTCCTGAAATATTATTGGCAGTACACAGTGGGGGCTCAAATACCTGGAGTGTATGGTATAGCCGGAAGTGTTTGTGTGACTTTGTTCATTAGTGATTCCCCAATGCTTGGCAGAGTACCTGGCTCATAGCAAGTGTTCAATAAGTCTTAAAAGACTGACTGAACAAATGAGGAAAGCTCCAAAATACAACTTACCGATTTTACATATGTATGTTTGAAAGATAATTTAAGTCCTTTCTTCAACAAAGCACTGTACAAATGACGGCTATGAGTCAGTTGTTTCTGGCATTTGATGCAAATTACTTTGCCCCTAGCCCTTCCCCAGATCCCCAGCCCTCCCCTTTCTTAGAGCTCCCTGCCTGTACCTCGGGGAGCTGCTTGTTTACCTGGACATCCTGTTGCACCAAGTCCTCGCTCACTACATCATCCTCCTCCCTGGTTCCCTGGGAAGAGAGATGGGGGACACGTGGTTCAAATACCAGAGCCAGGGGAAGGCATGGATACCAGTGGTGAGACCAGGAGGACTGGGAAAACTGAGTTGGCCCCAAATGTCCAGGAACAGTGACTTATACCATCTATTTTGCAGGGAGTCATAGGGTCCCTCCCACTGGCTTCTTCCTTCATCCTTGGACCTGGGACCAAACAGGGGAGCCCTGAAAATAACCAAGGTCCTTCCAGGTGCCTCTGCCCCAGAGGAAGCCAGAGTCTTGTACTGAGAAGTTCTCTGGGGACAGGGCCCCTGCCACAAGTCCAGGCCTGGCCCACGATTCCCCCCAACAATAATATCATAGGGGTAAAAAGTCTGCACCTTCGTGATCCACAGGGGCTCCTAGACCTTAACCCAAATAATTCACCAATGGGGATTTGAGACCTGGGCCCTGAGGTCTTGAGCTCACAGGCTGTGAAGGCTCCAAATCCACTTGTGTTTCTGTGGCTCTGCCCATGCCCACTACTCCATCTGACAGAGCAGGACACTCACTGGAGCCAGCCCTACAGGGCTCCTTGGCTCTGTGGGCAGAGGCCAAGCCTATGCCTATCTCTTCCCCTAGAATGTGCATTTCAAGATCTCAAATCCCCTGGTTCTCTTTGGAACTAAGCGTAAGACAGAGGTGGCACACTTATAGTCTGTGCCATGTCAGTGCCCCCCTGCTGTTAGATGCTGAGGTGGTAACATCTTTGCCTCCAAGACCCAAGCAGGAACTCATCTCTCTAGAAAAAGTGGCTTTGAAAAATGGGGGTAAAGGCCACACTTTTCCACTCCTGATGATTCTGACAATTCTCTAGTTGCTGAATATGGTATATCTCTTGTTATAGTAATGGAGGGAGAATATTATCCTGAGAGCAGCAGGTGTAAAGTGGGAGTGGGAGAGGAGAGGGTGAAACAAAGAGATGGCTTAATTTATATATAAAACTTCCCCTAAAGATTTGGTCCTTGGAGCTGGGCTTGAAAACATCTCAATGCCTGGTCCCACAGGCCCATGGTCACAGATTCCTGTGGGGCTGGGCAGGTGAAAGTGAAACAGCAGAGGGGGACATGTCTTCAGGTCCACTTCAGTCATGCAGAATGCAGGCCTGCCTTTACCAGCACTTCCAGTTATTCGAAAGAATCTAGAAATCTGGTTTTCAAAACAAAAGCTCCCTACTTTTCAGTGTTAGCAACCAATTCAAAGTGTTGTTTAAAAAAAACACATTCTATGGGAACACAAAGAAAAAAGTTCAACTTGACAGACTGAATTAGCTGTGGACACCAGTTTGCAACATCTTTACGGCCTTTTTTATGTACAACTTGGGTGGGAGGGAGGAGTAGCAGGGCTTGGCTGCAGAAGATGCAAAGCAGACAGCCCCAGAAATGACACATCATGGCTGATGACTCGGGTACCTACTGTGGCTTAGAAGGCAATGGCAGGAGGGGAAGAGGTGCCTGTGGATGAGGGAGGAAGCCACAGGAGAGGATATTCCTTGGCACGCAGAGAAGGGTTGTGTGTGCCTGCCAGCCTGTGCACACTGGGGTTGGAACTGGCCCTGCACCATCATACTCTACACCCAGGGGAAAAGAGAGAAACCACCTCAAGTTTGAGGACAAAAATGGGCAGTTGGGGGAGGGGAAGGCACATTTTACGAGGAAGACTTTATAGCTGAGGAGCCAAGGAGTCCTCTCGGGCCACCTTGTCTGGGTGAATGGCAGATGGTGCCCATGGATGGCCCTTTGCCTGTGCTCTGGTAGAAGGCTCTGGAGGGTCTTAGGGCCCCAAGGTGGACTAACCTGGAGCAGAACCACAAGCATCTTCTGGAAGTGGCCAGAGGTGTCGCCAATGATGTCAGCCTCCAGGTCACGCTCGTAGGCTGCAGGGAAGGAACACAAGCTCCAGCCCCACCCCCAGGAGACTTCAGGGAGCCAGGATAAAGGTCCCTGCTGCTCCCAAAACAGCTACGTATTTGTTACAAATCCCAAAACCCAGTCTCTGTGACAGCCATGGCAAGACACAGGATGCATTCCCACAGTTCTTTGTGCTGACCCATGACACCGTGAGATGGAATCTGTCCAATTCTCTCTAAGCCCACCGGTGCCATCCTACTCCCGCCACCGTCATGACTCCCCTGGATGGTGGCTACAGCCTCCTGACCGTGCTACCCGCTTCTGCTCTCACTCCTTCTCTAACCACAGCTAAGCAGGTGACTGTCCTAAAGCTCGTATCTGATGCTTCCCAATGGATGAATCAGAAAAAAACACCATCCCTTTCTCTTGGCCTACAAGGCCCTGCATGCTCCTGCCCTGCCTGCCCAGTGGCTACCAGGCTCATTTCTGCTCCAGAGCCTTTGGACTTGTCATTCCCTCTGCCTGCCAGGATCTCCTCCCACTCTTTAAATGACTGATTCCTTCTCATTCCCTCCCAAGACAGGTTTCCCCTGGCCACCCGTCTGAAGCAGGTCCGCCCCAGGTAAAGTCTCATTCTGTCCTCCTGTCTGTGTCCTTCGCAGCCCTAGACCACATGCATCACCACCATGTTCTCCGGTGTATCGTCCGTATCCCTCCCTACCTCACTGGTCTGCAAGCTCGAGGAGACACTGACTACAAGGCCTGCCCACCGCCATATCCTGAGAATCTAGGACACCACTCAGCACAGAGTGGGTACTTATTATATAGACAGATGAGAAGAAAGGAGGAAAAAGGGTGAATAGAGACTTAGGGTCCCACCCTTGCAATCACCCTCATTCTGTATCTGAAAATCCTGAATGGCCACTCTTGCCCATCTCACCATCTTTGTATGCTGCCACCAGTTGGTGGATTTGCTCATTGGTCCGGGAAGCCAAGATCTCAATGAGACACTTCTCATTGGTGCCAATGCCCTGGGAGAAGAGAAGGGGCACATGAGTCAAGGGCCGGGATTCAAGGCCACGAGCCATGGGCTGGGATCCTGGAGTGGCCAGAGCTATCAAACCCCCAAGTTCAGGTTGCTCCTGTCACACTTAATAGCCACTGACCTGGAGCTGCTGGCCCAAGAATCAAAACATGGATTCTAGTCCCACCTCTGTGAGCTGCTTGCTTTGTGACCTCTCATTAAGAAACTTTGTCTTTTGGGGCCTCCATTTTCTCATCCATAAAATGGAGATGATACTAGTTCTGCAAACTACAGGGCGATTGAAAAGGTAATAATCTCTAATATTGCTAATTGTTCATAGAGCACTGAAATAAGCTCACATTTAATAGCGCACCTAAGGCAAAGATCATGGCACCTTATAAACTGTAAAGTGCTAGGTACCCTTAAGGGCTCTTCGAAGTCTCTCTGCTTCCTAGGCAACAACTCTTCACCTCGCCAGACCGAGGTGCTCATATCCTGAACACACCGGCACAAGCCCTGCTGGCGTTGGGAGGGCCTTCCCACTCTGATCAACCAAACGCTCCCCAGGATTCAGGGCTCAAGTCGATTCTCTCATCCTCCGGGACACTCTCCCAAGCTACCCCAGGGCAGGGCCTGCCCTCCCAACTTCCTCTAGTAGGCTCTTGGCCTTTGGGTGTTGGACACAATTTGTCTCCACCTCCCTATATATCCTACTTCCTCAGAACTACAAACTGGGATCGGGGCCAAAGGCCCCCTTTCATGGGGTCTGCCTCACACTGACATCTGTTCCCCATCTGTCCATCTGGCGGAGACCACGGTGAGCCTCCAGGACAGGGCTTGGGCAAGCTGCCTCTTAAAGGAGGGCGCCTCGCTGAGTGGGTGCAGGGCTCCCTGAATCCTTGCTGTCAAGGCCAGAATCTTCTCATTAACCATGCCTCGACCCCAAACACATGCAGACCCATGCCTCTTACCGAGATGGCATCTTTAACTTCTTTGGCATCACAATAGGCAGGTGGCCTCATCAGACCCACAATCAGTCGTTCAAACTTCCCTGTCAGCTCATACTTCAAGTCAGCAGTGAGGTCCTGGGGAATGGGAAGAGGGCAGAGGAGATGAAGGGGTTAGGGGAGAAGCACTTATGATGATAAGAATTGCATTTAATGAGCATTTACTGTCAGGCACTGGGCTAAGTGAGCCCATTTGATCATCGCTCTTGGAACTACTGTCAACAGCCCTAAGAAACGGGCTTGGAGATGTCAGTAACTTGCCCAAATGGTTAGTAACAGCTGGCAAGCGGCGGTACAGGACCCAAGTCCCTGGCCTCCTGACTCCTCCCACCATCCTGTTTATTTACTGTGTGTCTCTCCCACTGTCTGTGACACCACAGGGTTGACGCCTCACAGGGCTCATTTGTAGCCCTAAGGCCTAGTCCAAGCCCATCACACAGCAAGCATTCTAGATGTATTTGTGGCTGAATGGTGCCTGACTGAAGACAAGAAAAAAGGAGGGCAAATTGCCAGAAGAGGCTGACCTAGGGTAAAATACTAAACCACAGACCCTGAAGGAAGACACAGGTGAATGAGATCGTTGCCCCAGCCCCACCCCACCTGCCCTCTGGCCACCATGATTACCTTCCCATAGAGGGACTTGTAACTCTGGCTGATCTCCTGCCTCTGCCTGTTGCTCCGGGATGTGATCAGCTCCAGCACAGCCTCCTTGTCACTGCCTGGAAGAGGGAAGGGCATTGTCACCCTACTCCACCCAGCCTCCAGGAAGCCCACCAGGATTGCTCCCTGCAGTCCTTGAGGCCTTCTGCTCATGAGGAGGTGATGTTGGCGGGAGACCTAGGGGGACCTGTCAAACCCCCACTGAGAGGGATCACAGCACACACAGTATCTGAGCTAAGACAGCCCAGGATCCAGCGACTCATCACACAAATAAGGTAACTGAGGCCCAGAAAGGGGCAAGGATTAGTCCAAGATCTCACAATGAGCATGGTTTAGCAAAACCCAGGTATCCTAACACTCAAGAACAAGCTTCTTGCCATGACAAGGAAAACAGAAGAAAAATAAGCACAAAATTCAGGGGAGTGGCTCCCGTAAGAGGAAGGGCAGGCGGCTTATTGCAGGAAGGGGACCTACCCCAGGAGATTTCACCTCTATGAGCAAGTGCTATTTCTCAAGTGCGGTGGGAGGCCTATGGGTAAAGCCTCTATTACTCTTTGGACCTTGTGGTTAATCTGGACTATTTCATTAGAAGATTATGAAAAATTATTAAAAGAGGAGACAAAAATAGGAGTGAGGACTTCTTACCATCTCACACCTGCCCAGCCCTAAAAGAGCTCAACTGTGCTCAACTTGTGGGGACACCCCCAAGCCCCAGTGAATCCAATTTCCTTTCCTACGGGCCTTACTTCTAGGGGCCTAGCACCCACCGAAGCCCTTCATGGCTGTGTACAGTGCTTCAGCATCCCGGTTGGGGTCGAAGTCTGGGAAGTCATGAATGGAGCCGCGGTACTTGGCACCCTGTGGAGATAAAGGAAGAGGCGAGCTGCCAACCTGGCCCTCAACAGAGCCCCCAGTCCCAACCCCAGGCATGCTCCCCCCACCCCCCGGCCACAGGCGGAGTCCAGGCTGAGCTCTCTTCCCTTAAAACTGAGTGCCGACTAAGGAATCTTGGGCAGGGGTAGGGATCTCTCTCCCCCCCATCCCTCCTGCTACATCTGCCCTGGGGACAGTGCCATCTCCCCACGGGAAGGTGGCCTAACCAAGCCCACACCCCGGTACCCCCTTCTCAGGACCCAGGAGAGACAGAAAGCCAGGCTGAGTACAGCAGGTAGACATGATCCTGGCAAGAGTAACAGAGCTGCTTGTATTTTCAGGGCACTTTCTCATGTACAAAACCTCCATTAATGTGATTATTTTAGCAACTTGTAGAAGCACTGAAGATGATTTCTATCACAGAAACAGAGAAACCGAGCTGAAAGGAGGGAAGCCTCCTGCTGGGGTCACACAGAACCCAGATCTCTGGCCTATTCCCACTGCTCTCTAGCTCTGAAAACCTTGTAGTTGCCAGCTTCTGAGGGTCTTGGAGCTGTGCTTAGAGCTGTCCACAGAATCAGCACCAAGACGAGGTGCCACCCCTCTGGGCCCAGTAAATTGAGCTGTGAACTGGCATCTGAGGACAGGCTAGCTGGGCCCCTGGGGTGAAAGAGAAGAGAGGCAGAGCCAGAGGATCTTAGACATTGAACCTGAATGCACGATGGGCTGGCTCACAGAGAGGTCAGATGGGGGTCAGCTCCATGGCCTGGAGAAGTATGGGCCAGGAAAGTAGCTGAGAGTAGGGAGAGCCAAGGATGCCAGACCCCAAGCCACTGAGCGCACAGCACGGTGGAGGGCACTTAGCCTATGCCAGGCCCGATGCTAAGGGCTGAAGACTCAGGAAAAAAGAAGACCCAACCCTGACTCTCATGAGCTTCTGACCTAGTGGAGAAAGACAAGCATACAAATTAGTGTGAAGCATATAATAAATACCTTGAGACAAAGGCCAAGTAGTGTGGGGACAGTGGAGGCTGACTGAGCTGGGGCAGGGGACAACCAGGAAAGGCGTCATGGACAGGGTGGGGTGGCCCACATACACTGTGCCTTGAAGGAGTAAGAGGGGGACAGGCACAAATGAGGCCCTGACCATCTGCCATCCCACACTGCTAGACATGGCAGGCATCCAGATGCTGACTGGTTTCTGTCCACAGTCACTGGCTCCTCCAAGGCATGCGTGCCTGGGCACGGGGCTGCTATTTAAAGTTCTGACAGGGCGGGTGACCAGAAAGGGACACAGCCCTCTTCCCAACACCCATGAATCCCCTGCAACCTGATTACACCACTGCACAGAGAAGGAAAGAGTGCCACCTACCAAATATCCAGACCAGAAAAGATACTCCTGTTAGAAAGCCAAGTGCCTGTCCTGCTCAATGACATAGTCCCAGAACCCTGCTCAGGGCTAGGAACTCTTGAAATACTTGTTTCCTAGGTGGGTAGGTGGACAGATGAATGGCTGTCAATGTATTCTGGGCAGATCAAGGAGGCCTTGCTGGGGGTGACATCTAAGCTGATTCCTAAAGGATGAGTAACAGCTGACTCCAAGGGGTGGGGTGGGGGAAGCCTTCATACAGAAGAAAGAACATGGCACAGACAAGCAAGCCCACATTCTTCAGGGCTCAGGGCAGATGCCCAAAGCCTCCACCAGAGGGGGATTGTAAGTTATCTGAAGGGAATGAGAAGAGAAGATGGAAGCGTGTCCCCTGGATGAAGGGCAGAGGTCTCGGTAGCAAACCAAAGTCCTTGTCTCTGTTCCTGCTCCTCCACCGCCACCCGTCTCCCTCCACACACTGCAGTTTGGTGGAAGCACATGTGCAGAAGAGGCAGCAGTAAAGAAGATGAAGCAATGCCATCCTGGGGAAGGAAGCCTAAATGCAAAGTTTGACTGAAACATTTCCTTAAAGACATGTGGAGTGAGCAGCAAGGCCACTCGCCCATGCCTGGTTTTGCTCAAGGATAATAAAATCTTCCAAGGGGCTGCCTGCCAGATTAGTCATCCCAGGACTACTAGGGACCACAGCTACTAAACAGGCACAAGGGCCTTCACACTGGTCACATTGACAGACACAGAGACAGCCCTGCAAAGTGCCCAGGCCTGGGTTCCCACCATCAGTCATTTTCACACCAACTCAGTGGACTCTGCATCTCCAGGTACGACCTTTGCAGCTGCCCCCACTTCTCCACCTCACCCTGACTGCCGGTCACTCCTCAGGCAGCAGGTTCCTGGCCTCGGGTCCCCATGCTTAAGGAGACGGAAGAGCAGAGAGGGACTTTCCACCCTGAAATATTCAGCAGGTCCCGATGCCAGCTGATGAGCAGCCTGGACCACCTAGGCCGCTGCCAAATTAAGAGCCCGAGGCCCCCAGGGAGCAGAGCAACGTCACCCAGAGAGATGGCTGCCCAGCCAGGATTCACCTGAGTGCTGACTGCACCAGGCCTGACCTAAGCCTCGTCTCTCCAGGCACTAGTCCCTGCCACTCTCGTCCTGTCCTCAAAGTATTCTTATGCCCATTGTTTTGTTCAAACCTAGAACGTCTTGTGAAACAGGCCACAAAGCCAAGTCTCTGGGACCTTTCCATGACACCACATTGTTTCTTCACATCTTTGGGCTTTAAGTTCCCCCCTTCTGGAAGGAAAGATAGGGAGAAGAGCACAGTTATCACAGCAGAAGTAACTGGGGATGATCTGGACCTGAGGAAAGAAAGTGGCCTGCTGTGTGGTATGTGTGTGTGTGTGTGTGTGTGTGTGCAAGCGCGCGTGCGCGTGTGCTGGGAAGGGGATGCACTAGAAGCAGAACTGAAGTGCTAATAATTGGGAACAAGAAACACCAACTTCAGCTCAATGAAAGGAAGGCCCTCCCAGCACTTCTCTGTCCTCTGCAGCCTCCTCCCCTCCCCCAAACCCTTGTACTCTAAGCAAGCCAGGCTACTGCCCTGAACACACTACTCCCTCCGCTCCAGACTTGTTTGAGCATCCCCTGTACCTAGACTCCACTTGGCCCCCTTGCTGTTCCCTGAGAAGTTCTGTCCTGTCAGCCCTCCCCGTTCCCTCAACTTGCGTGCCCCCAGAGCTCCCCGACCATGGCATGAGCACTGTGCATGGGAAGGGCCCTAAGGCTCCACCCTGGGACTCTTGCTTGCAGGATGCCTACTGGCCCCTGGTCCATGGCAACAAGAAATCACAGGTCAGCCAGGCAGGCACCATGGTCTGGGAGCACTAGACCAGGAGTCCAAAGGTCTAGGTGCTAGTCCTGGCCTCTCTGGTCTCCCAGGGCCTGATGTGTCCATGCGGGTCATCTAGAACCCTGTAATTCAAAGGCCTCTCAGAAGTAGCTCCAGGATGACCACATATGAGAAATGGGTAAAAGCAAAAGCTATGCCTTGGCTCTTTGCCCATAACCACTAACACTCTCTTCTCCTGGTCAGGGAGGCCACTTGTGCAAAGAAGGCCCATCAGAGGCTGACTGGAGGCCAGGGCTAGCACTGATATTATTCATGTGATCCTATATCATATACTGTGCTCTTCAAAAATTGTGCATAGATACCCTGAAGGCCCTTGCTCACTCAGTGGCAAGTCACGACAGATTCTATCATTGAGCCCAACCACCTCATAATAGAAACCAAGGCTCTGAGGGGGGAGATAATTCACCCAAAATCACACAGCTCCTATATTATGTCATGGCCCGTAGCTGTGTGATTGAAGTGAGGGACAAAAGGGGCCAAGTCAGGCATCCCTTAGTCTTAGTCTCCCTTTCGATCCCATTGTTGCAGTGACCATGTCTCCTTCTCCAAGGCTGACCGACAGAGATCACCCTCAGGCGAACCACAGCACAGAATAACACCTCCCTCTAAGCAGGGACTGAACCCAGTGTTGGCCACACACAGGAGAAAAAGCTACTGCCCAGCAAAGTGGTCACACAGCATGAAAGACTAGGGTCTTCCAAGCCAGAAAAACTTAATCCCAAATGCATGTGACACGCAACTCTTCTGCCTCCAGAGCAGACAGGACCCAGCATCCACCTTCTGTCCTGGGGGAACCACCATGGGTCATGCAGCTCACAACCAAGTCTACTGCCTGGGTCCAAGTTACCCAGGCCTTGCCAATGAGAACTACACTTAGGACTTTCCCTGGACTCATTGGGAATAAATTATGTTGTTTCCTCCAGGCTGCCCAGGAAGCAGAATGGAAGTCTGGAGCTGCTGGTGGCTAGCATGCCCAATCAGGAAAGCACCTGCCCAAGAACAAAATCATGCAGAGGAAGCCCAGTTCAGAGGCAGAATCCGACAGTATCAGAGGCAGTATCATTTGGGACCCTGGATCCAGCCAGACCTGAAGCCCTGAGCTTCTTTTCTGTTTAGGATATTGTACGTCCTCACTGGTTCCATGTATCTGAAAGAGCGGTAACTTGTAACAGGACTAAGCAAAGCCTGAGTACCTCTCCTGCTCCTTTCAAGCTCAAGGTACCAGGGATCTGCATAGTAGGCCTTGTGACCCTAGGAGAAGCCCAGGCCCTGGGAGGTCAGAGCATAGCCTTCCCAGAGAAGAGAGGCTCCTTACCTGTACTGGTTTGGCCATGGCTGGGTTCTGCAGCAGAAAACACTGTGGAGAAGAAAGAGACTCCATGAGATCCCCTGCACTCTGCTCCCCTCCATTCTTTCTCCCAAACTCCCTCACCCTTCCTCCCTCCCGAGGGAGAGCACGCTCCCCTGCTGCTTTCCAGCTACCTCCAGCCCTTCAGGTTAAATTATATCCAAAGACCTGGCTCAGGGCCAGACAGATTTTTCAGAGGACAATGGATCAACTAGCTGGTGTCCAGACACACACACCACGATGGGAATGGGACCTGGAACCAAGAGGGAGAGAGGGCAGGACCCTGAGCCACGGCTCCTCCGGGCCTGCAGGGCACTTTCCCACACGTTGTCTCACTCTGTCATCACAGCAATCCTTCCTGCACCAGCTTTCCTGTTTTTTTACCAAAGAGGAAACTGAGGATGGGGGGAGTCGGGGAGGTTAAGTAATTTGCCCAAGATCACACAGCTTAAAACTGAATTCAACAAAGTTCAGATTCCAGAGTCTAGCTATCTGCTCCATGCATGCTCTTCTTCCAAGTCACCAAGAACAGTTCCAAAATCAGGGCGTAATGATCTGCAGATGAGAACAGTCAAGGGGCTTGGGGCCACCTGATGCAGACATCTGAAGGGATATCATTCCTGTGTAAGTGAATGAACATCTATTTAACATCTGCTTTGTTTTGGCACTGCTCTAGGCTCTGAAGACACAGCAATAAATAAGAGATTTTTAAAACCCCAAACTCCGTTTTTCTGGAGCTTCCTCTGTAATGAGGAGTAACAACAAATGCATAGGATAAAAACTAAGGAGAAAAGACAGACCCTGATCAGGAGAGAGTGATACGGGGTGCAGTCCCAGGGGGGACAGTCAGAGAGTCCCGTGAACCACGTGGATACCTGGGGGTAGTGGGGTCAAGGAGCTCAGTATGGTTAAGGTGATGGCAGGAAACAGGGCTAGGACGCTGCTAGGATGTGGGATCAGGGGACCAGTGCATGAGGTCACTGTAAAGACAGACAAAGGATTCTTTGAAGGGACAGGAGGTCATGGCAGGGCTGCGGGTGATGGAATATATGATCTCTTTCAAGAGAATGTCAGGAGACAGGGTCTACAGTGAGGGACTCAGAAACGAAGACCTCTTACCTAAACAAAAATGAAAAAGGGATGTAACTGGCTTGCAGGGGAAGAGTGGTGGGGGCAGGCTGCTCAGCATGCTGGGCAGGAGGGCAGAGACAGAGGTGAGGCAGGCTCCTCAGGGGAAGAGGAGAAGGCACCCGTGTTTTCCATTTGAGTCTGGACTGCACGATTTGCACTCCATAAAACCATGTCCACATACTACTTGTTCAAAGTAAAAGTAATGGGTGGGAAGAGAGGGATAAGCGCGGGGAAAAAGAAAGGGGGCATTACGATTAGCATGTGCAGTGGCAGGGGCATGGGGAGGGCTGTGCAACACAGAGAAGACAAGTAGTGACTCTACAGCATCTTACTACGCTGATGGACAGTGACTCTAATGGAGTTTGTTGGGGGGACTTGGTGAAGGGGGAAGCCTAGTAAACATAATGTTCTGCATGTAATTGTAGATTAATGATAACAAAATAAAAATAAAATAAAATAAAAGTAAAAGTAACAAGCTCTGTCAGATTTACTCAGTAAAACCTACAAGGAGCTGAACTGGAAAAGAAGATAGAGACCAAGGTGCTTTCCAGTTCACTAAATGGCCATCCCAGCAAAATAACTGAGGAGAAATCAGTCCAGAGTCCTGCTCTCATTTTGGGGTCACTGGAGACAGAGCGACAGTGGGGAGAACACAGGACGTGGAGTCAGGCAGACAGACCTGGACTCAAATTTATCTTGTCACTTAACTATGTGACCTTGGGGCATACTGCTCATCTCTGAGTTCAAGGTTATCTCAAGGACAAAAGTCTGACTTTCTATTTCCTGCCTTGAGGGTTGTTGGACAATGAGACATAACTTGCGTCCAAGGAGAGCACAGGAGGCCAGGCAAGAAGTGTTCTCAGTTAATGGTGGTGTTCACACTTGCTGGCAAGTTTTGAGGACAGAATTTGTCATGTTTGCCCATGTGTCCCCACTGCCTGATTACAAGTCCCCTAAACTGCAATTAGCAGACACAGGGTTGGGAATGAAAGGCAAGGCAGAGGACAGAGATCTGCCCAGTGCTGCCGAGGGGGTGCTCGAGAAACCCTGCTGCTTCCCTAACAGCCAGGGGCCACGTGGTACACAGGTGCAGTGCTCACCAGGAAATGGAAAATCCCCCGCTGGGGAGGGGCCCCGCATCTCCCCCACGGTCTGGCCAGGAGCCAGCACTGGGTTTCCCTAGATCTGGGAGTAGGGGGGGTGCGCAGAGGGTGGGGGAGCCCCAAAGCCAGCAGAGAAACAGGGACCTAACAGGGCCCAGGAAGTCAGCAGAGTGGGGGAGGGATGAGACCTGTCACCAGCACCTCGGGCCTTGAAGCATTTTCTTTGGCCTTGTTGCTGGAAACTAGTTGTGGCAGCAGGCCAGGCCCATCTGGACGACAGTCCCTTTCCAAGGAGAGATGGCTCAGAGGAGGGGCCTCCAAGTGCTTAGGAAAACAGCTCCCAGAGCAGTGTGCGTGCCTCCACTGGATGCATGTCTTGTGTATACGTGGAGAGAAGCTCCTTCCGGAATCAGACGCTGAGACGGCAGTTCAGGGGGCCTGATCTCCAATAGGCCCTCCGCTGAGGGATCAGGGAGGCTCTGGAGCAACTGACAGAGGCGCCATTTACCCTGGCTTTACAAGGGGCTCTGAGCCCTCTGAGAGCAAGCCCGGACACACTTCTCTGGGTGGTTGAACAAACGTTTCCTACCAATGCTTTAGAATTTCAGAGGACCCTAAAGACCTACTCCCCCAAGCTCCATGGTTTCTAGACGGGGCAAAGGCATCTCAGGGAGGGTACGTGACTTGCTAGGACCCAGACAACAGCTACCATCTCTGCCTCCGGGGGCCCTGGCTGCAATGGGACACTAGGAAGAGGCCAAAGGAAAAGATCAGGTTCTGGTTCCCAATTTGTCTATAATATAAGAAGAACCAGGCTCCCTATCTGGACCTCAGTTCCTCCTTCCATAAAATGGAGTTATCACTCCCTCTTTGGGAAAATCTCAAGTAGATGACAGAAGGTTTTACAGATTTTAAACCAGGGATTTTCACATCAAAAACTCAGAGTATTAGTCCTAGTAGAGTTCTTCCCCAGGCCATAGAATTCCTCTCTCTTTCCCCACTACCTCCCACCCCTATATGCAAGTTTCATCATCTTGGTTAAAACAGTGCTCAAGACTGGCAGGTATGGCCAAACTAGAGCTGTGCCTCTCTCCTCCCAGGAACCCTAAATCTCTTCTGACCTGGATGCTCATGACGGCTAATCATGGCTGATCATTCCAGAAACCTACCCAAGGGTAGAGTCCCGGGTATCTTTGTGCTGCTGGGGCCACCCCCTGACTTAGTCCTTTAGCTCGCAATCATGTTTTCTTCCTTCCTCTTTGGGGGCTCAGGACTAACTCTAGGATGGGGGTTCCAGGGTAGGGAACACACCAGACCTGTGGCTCACCACTGCCCAACTGTACACTTGGGGAAACCAAGGGCTGAACAGGGGAGGAGTCTTGTCCAAGTCATGCAAAAGGCATGGGCTTGGAGGTCAGACCAGGCTATGAGTCAGGGCTCCACCTCCTACCAGTTTATGATTTAGATAAATTACCTTAATTGAATCTCAATTTCTACATCTCCAAAAGGCATATGAAAAACATCTCCATCTACTGAGAAGTAAATAAAATAATGGATGAAGAGCCCTTGGAGCACCGTGCCTGGCACAGAGTAGAAACTCAATAAAGAGTAGCTCTTATTACAATAAACCTGAACATGTGCAAGGGAGGCAACATGGCATCCTCATAAAGAATGCAGGCTTTATAGTTGTGGCCTGAGTTCCAGTCCAGCCGCTGCAAATTCCTAGTTCATGGCCTACGGCAAGTTACACCACTTCTCTCTGGCTCAGTTTCAAGTTAAACCATTTCTCTCTGGCTCAGTTTCTTCAGCTTGGAAATGACAATCTCAGAGGGATTCCATGAAAATTCAGTGAAGTAAGGCAGGTAAAATACTTAGCATTGCCAGGCACAGATTAAAAGTTTACTACGTCCAAAACCAGGCAAAGATACCACGAAAAAAGAAAATTACAAATTACAAACCAATATCCCTGATGGACATAGATGCAAAAATACTCAAAAAAATATTAGCAAACCAAATTCAAAAATACATCAAGAGGTTCATACACCATGACCAAGAGGGATTCATCCCAGAGATACAAGGATGGTACAACATTTGAAAATCCATTGACATCATCCACCACATCAACAAAAAGAAGGACAAAAACCACATGATCATCTCCATAGATGCTGAAAAAACACTTGACAAAATTCAACATCCATTCATGATGGGTATACAGGGCAAGTACCTCAACATAATAAAGGCCATATATGATAAACCCACAGCCAGCAACATACTGAACAGCGAGAAGCTGAAAGCATTTCCTCTGAGATCGGGAACCAGACAGGGATGCCCACTCTCCCCACCTCTATTCAACAGAGTACTGGAGGCCCTAGCCATGGCAATTAGACAACACAAAGAAATAAAAGGCATCCAGATTGGCAAGGAAGAAGTTAAACTGTCCCTGTTTGCAGATGACATGATATTGTACATAAAAAATCCTGAAGAATCCACTCCAAAACTACTAGATCTAATATCTAAATTCAGCAAAGTTGCAGAATACAAAATTAATACACAGAAATGTGTGGCATTCCTATACACAGACAATGAACTAGCAGAAAGGGAAATCAGGAAAACAATTCCATTCACAGTTGCATCAAAAAGAATGAAATACCTAAGAATAAACCTAACCAAGGAAGTGAAAGACTTATACTCTGAAAACTACAAGTGACTCATGAGAGAAATTAGAGAAGATACCAATAAATGGAAACACATCCCATGCTCATGGATAGGAAGAATTAATATTGTCAAAATGGCCATCCTGCCTAAAGCAATCTACAGATTCAATGCAATTCCTAACAAAATACCAATAGCATTCTTCAACAAACTAGAGAAAATCATTCTAAAATTCATATGGAACACAAAAGACCCTGAATAGCCAAAGCAATCCTGAGAAGGAAGAATAAAGCTGGGGGGATTATGCTCCCCAACTTCAAGCTCTACTACAAAGCCACAGTAATCAAGACAATTTGGCACTGGTACAAGAACAGACTCATAGACCAATGGAAGAGACTAGAGAGCCCTGATATAAACCCAACCATATGTGGTCAATTAATATATGATAAGGGGGCCATGGACATACAATGGGGAAATGACAGCCTCTTCAACAGCTGGTGTTGGAAAAACTGGACAGCTACATGCAAAAGAATGAAAATGGATTATTGTTTAACCCCATACACAAAAGTAAACTCGAAATGGCTCAAAGACCTGAATGTAAGTCATGAAACCATAGAACTCTTAGAAGACAACATAGGCAAAAATCTCCTGAATATAAGCATGAGCAACTTCTTCCTGAACACATCTCCTCAAGCAAGGGAAACAAAAGCAAAAATGAACTCATGGGATTACATCAAACTAGTAAGTTTCTGTACAGCAAAGGACACCATCAACAGAACAAAAAGGCATCCTACAGTATGGGAGAATATATTTGTAAATGACATTTCCAACAAGGGGTTAATATCCAAAATATATAAAGAACTTACATGCCTCAACACCCAAAAAGCAAATAACCCGATTAAAAAATGGGCAGAGGATATGAACAGATACTTCTCCAAAGAAATTCAGATGGCCAACAGGCACATGAGAAGATGCTCTACATCACTAATCATCAGGGAAATGCAAAGTAAAACCACAATGAGATATCACCTCACGCCAGTTAGGATGGCCAGCATTGAAAAGACTAAGAACAACAAATGCGGGCAAGGATGTGGAGAAAGGGGAACCCTCTTACACTGCTGGTAGGAATGTAAGCTAGTTCAACCATTGTAGAAAGCAATAAGGAGGTTCCTCATAAAACTAAAAATAGAAATACCATTAACCCAGGATTCCCACTCCTTGGAATTTACCCAAAGAATCCAACTTCTCAGATTCAAAAATACATATGCACCCCTATGTTTATTGCAGCACTATTTACAATAGCCAAGATATGGAAGCAACCTGTGTGTCCATCAGTAGATGAATGGATAAAGAAGATGTGGCACATATACATAGTGCAAAACTATTCAGTCATAAGAAAGAAACAAATCCTACCATTTGCAACAACATGGATGGAGCTGGAGGACATTATGCTCAGTGAAATAAGCCAGGCAGAGAAAGACAAGTGCCAAATGATTTCCCTCATTTGTGGAGTATACGAACGAAGCAAGACTGAAGGAACACAACAGCAGCAGACTCTGAGACTCCAAGAAGGGACTGTGATTACAAAGGGGAGGGGTGTGGGAGGGTGGGTGAGGAGGAAGGGAGAAGGAGATTGAGGGGTATTATGTTTAGTATGCATGGTGTGGGGGATCACGGGGAAAACAGCATAGCACAGAGAAGGCACATAATGAATCTGTGGCATCTTACTACACTGATGGACAGTGACTGCATTGGGGTGTCGGTGGGGACTTGATAATATGGGTAAATGCAGTAACCACATTGTTTTTTCATGTGAAACTTTCATAAGAGTGTATATTAATCATGCTTTAAAAAAAAAAAAACTTTGCTACGTGGTGGCTTCCATCACAATCTTCGTTACAGCAATGGCCTCCCAAGGTGGGTATACAGGGCACGACAATCCACTGGAGTACAGGTTGATGATATTGTAACGCAACTTCCTAAATTTTTTAATCTTGTCCTTTTATGTCCTGCTTTTGGTGTTATACATACAAAAGTTAAAGACACATATTAGAGTTCAGGCTACACAATCAAGTGTGGACTTAATGGAATGAAGCTGACAAAGGAGAGAGGAGAAATCAGACAAACAGAAACACCAGCAAAAGGAGAAGCATTTCTGTCCTCACAAGGTAGCTTGTGTCCCTTGGAGGAGGAGTGCAGTTTTAGGGAGGTAGGAGATGTGAACGTAAGGAGGTGAAACCAAGTATTTGTGGGGCGCGCAATTTGAGAAAAATTTTAAAGTAACCTGGAAGAGCATGCAAAAACATCACCCAGACCTCTGTGCCCCAGGAGTGCTCAAGAGAGTCTGACTTGAGCCCATCACTGCTTTGCCCCTCTTCTCCACTGGCCCCCCTAGCCCAGCACTCAAGGCGCTGACATCCTCCCTGATTTATCTGCCCTCCCTTCCCTCTTTTCCATCCACCACCACACCCTCCACCCCTAACCAGAAATCTCTTCCACCAGCATTTTTATACAGCCTTTTAGTATCAAAACCAATGCTTTTCAATTCTGGCTTCAGTAATACCACCTCCGTGCTTTCAAACTCACCAAAGCATAAAGTCAATCCCTCAGAGTCTGATTCAACTGTTCTGGGGAAAGGCCTGGACTTCGGTAATTTAAAAAATTTAGGTAATTATGCCAACTCTTCTAGGAAGCCAGGAGGGATTTCTCCCTCCTTTGAACCCCCGGGTACTCTGAAACCACCTACACTTGACCAATGTGGGTCAACCACAATGCATTTATCACCCTACATCTACTTATCATTGGAAGGAAGCTGTGTATACTCTATTGGATGGAGCAAAGCTGTATTTCAAACTCTCCAGGCTCTCATCATTGTCTCTGAGCTATTTTACAGATCAGAATTTGTAGATAACTGATGGTAATGCAAAGTAATTCTTACAGACTTGCTCATTCTGTCCTATCTGGTAAAGGTCCAATTGACTTGCCTCCCCCTCCAGTGGAAAAACCAGTTTGCCTCCGTTTGCTCACTCCTTTTAATACAAAGAGTTCTACTGATAATCTTTTGAGCTGGTTTAAACATCTGCCTGGTCCAGCCATTGATTAACGGCTAAAAAAAAATCTTTAGCACATGATCATTTTTCTATCTTGTGAGTCATGATTTCACTCCTTGAAAATTATTGTACATGCTTCTTTGCTGTACCCCCTTCCATAGGATGTATAGTTCATAAGCACTGTTGGGTGAAATGTACTGAGTTGCTTTAATGTCCTATTTAGTGATGCCCCCCACCCTTGAAAAAGATCATAGAATAAGGAACCATCCAGCCTAGTGGTTTTCAGACAGGTTTCATTCCTCGTTATACAGCAAGGAAAGGACATAACTTGGGGGGTTAAGTAACTTGTCCCATATGAAGAAAACTAGTGATTAAGGAGGCTCATTTTTCAAATAATATTGATCAAGTATCTCCTGCATGCCCACTGACAGGAGTTGGGGCTAGAATAAAAAGGAGACAGATGAGCCTCCTGCTCCTTGAAGCTATAGTGAATCTAGTGCAGTAAATTGCACATCTTTTTGATCCTATATACCACCAGTAGTAACAAAAACCTGAGCAATCGTCATGATAAACATATGCTTTTTAAGAATGAGATTAAAAGCACATAAAATAAGGTCTACAGTTTATCCCTGTGCCACAGAAAATCATCTTTTGCCCCTCCCTGGGTATGTGACCCCTGGCCCATGAGATTCTGATCCTTCCCCCCTCCCATGTCCTGATGCTTCCATCCCTAGCCTACAGGAAGACACCCAGGACCAGCCCCACTGCCCCCCAGAGCCTAGCCTTTAAGGAAGCCATGGTAAATGTCATTCCTGGCCTTGTCCTGGGTACCCCAACCCCCACTCCCCACTGAAGGCACTTGGGGTTTCTTGGACAGCAGTGTCTTTCCCTCTCCTGACCCAGAACCAGTGATCCCAGGACTGGACAAGGCCCCAGGAGCTCATTGGGCTGCCCCAGGTTTACAGCTGGACTGGCCTGCGTTTGAATCCCAGTTCAGATCACTATTGTGATAGACAGCAAAGTGTAGTGTCTCCCAGTGAAGGCTGGAGCCACAGTGCCTGAGACTGGAGTCTGACCTGCTATTTAGGAGCTATGTGTTCTTGGGCAAGTACTTAACCTCATATGCAAAATAGGGTATAAAAAGAGTGCCTACCTCAGAGGAGTTGTGTTAAAGATGAAAAAAATTAAGACATGTCTAGTTGCTTAGAAGAGGCCTGGGCATACAGAACACACTATATGTTTGTATTATTTCTTTCCTAAACTTTTGAGGGCTGAGTTTCAACATCTGCAAAATGGGCAAGGTAACAGCATCTAAGGCTATCAAGGGTTCAGCCAGGGCCTGGCAAGTTGGAAGGGTTCGAATGACTACTTTATCATTATTTAAGGAGTACAGGGCGCCTTTACAGATGAGGAACTGGAGGCTCAGGTCACCTGCCTTCTCGAGCACCACAGCCTTCAGAGATCACCATAGCAGCACTTGGTTCTCTGCACACGGCACTCCAGAGTTCGCAGGACTCTTTCGCATCTGCCATTTTATAATTGCATGCAGATGGGTATCAACTTTATTTTACAGATGGAATCTGAGGCTCAAAGAACCCAAGGATAGTCATTTGTCCTTAGCAAGCCTCTGCAGGGACTCCTCAATCCCAGGAGGAAAGGAAACAGAAGTGTGGCTGGATTCCAAGCCAAGAAGTTTGTATGCACAAAGGCACCCCCCATTCCCGCAGACTTCCTCTCTTTTGGGGAGGGTGGGTATACATGCTCAGAAATCAGGGTAGAGACCACATCCTGCACTTTGTCCCCACCCAGGAAGTATCTTGGAGAGGAGGGGTGGGGGTGAGGCTGGCTGATACCACTGGGCTCTCCCCAGAAAATCCTAGCAGGGTATAAGAGGCTCCATGCAGCCTCAGCCCATCTTACCAGCTGGGTGCCCTGGGCACCTCACTGATCACTCTAGAGAGGACCTAAGGCCCAGAGGAATAGGAAGTGCACCTAGGGCCCCAGCTGGTTAGTGCAGGGCAGAGGCTGGGACTGGGGCTGGAGCCTGGCCAAGGGCTCCTCTGGGTGCTGCAGTGCAGATGCTCCAGATGCGGGCAGCTATGCAGCACCGCAGAGCTCTGCACCCCGTCCCAGGAGTCAGCCCCAAGAGGCCAGGTCCCGCACTTCTCAGGGGCGGCCCTCTCCTCTGCACACTCGTATCCACATGCTGCCCCAGCAACAGCTATGGCCTTTACCAGAAACCACAAATATTTCCTGAATCCTAGCAGCCGGCGCCTTGGGAACGAAGGGTGGAAGGCGAAGATGGGTGAGTGACAGTCCCAGCTGCAGAGGGGGCTCCAGGCCTCTGCCTCCCTCTCCAGCCCCGCCCAACTCCCAGAAGCCTAAGTCTTAGAAGAGTTGAATCCTAGAAACCAGCACTGGAAGTGGCAGCCAGTTCAGCAGGCTTTGCTCCAGATGGGTAACTGAGGCCCGGAGAGGGAAGGGCTTGCCCAAGGACCCCCAGCATCTGGAACTGTTAACCATGCTTTCCCCTGCCTCCCAGGGCAGGGCCTGCCAGACAGAAGGGCAGGGTTCCCAGGAGCTGCAGCTGGGCCGTCACTCACCTGGAAGGGGTAAGCAAGTCAAGCTTTCCCTCCGGGTCAGCAGAGCCAGCAGTTTAAGGTGTGCTTTGGGCAGGGGAGGAGGGGGAAGGGAGGACGGGAGAAAACTGGAGGCCTTTTACACTCTCACAAACCAAATTTGGAATTGCCAAGGAAGACACGCGAGGATTTAAAGAAAAGGAGGAGGAGGAAGCAAAGGCTGGATTGTCCTCCCGAAGGACCCCCTGCCCCTTGCAGGCCTGAGGGTAAGCCAGGGCTCCCAAGCCTGCAGTCAAGACTTCCCAAACCTCTGTCATTCCTTGCAGATGACAAAGGCCTGGGTTCATCAGCTCTGGACCTGAAAAGGAACCTGAGGCTCAGAGAATGAAAACTACTGATTCAAGGTCACAGTGCAAGTTGTGGTGGGACTGGGCCTCAGATTCGGAGTATGTCATTCCCGTGCTGGTACTGCGGGAGTTACCTGAGGTCCCCAAGCTGGGGAAGGGCCTAAACTGGGCTTTGGAAGAACAGGAAGAAGGCCCTTGTAGGCCAGCTGAGCGTCTCCTTTGTGGGCAAGCGGCGGTCAGAAGGAGCAGAAGGGTACAAAGGCCCCAGGGGGTGGACGGCCGGCCCCTTCATCAGTCTGCAGACAGCCCTGCGCAACCACACACACAAGCCGTTTCAAGAGCAGCTGGGGGGTTTCGGTCTGTGGCCTCGGCCACACCCTTCCCTGCGGGTTCCTAGACCCCCGTCCAGCTGTCCCCAATTTCGGGCCCTCAAAGTCTCTTCCGAACCCACTCCCCTCTCAAAGCAGGGCCAGCAGCCCGCGCCTCAGCCCCGGGCTCCCCAGCGCCCGCCCTATCACACCCTCTGCCGAGCCAGCCCTCTCCCACCCCCACCGCCGCCTCCCCTCCCCTCCCCTCCCCCAGCCCAAACGCGTCCGCCCCCGCTTCTCCACTCAGGCGGCGGGTTTGCCCCACTGCGCTCCCCCACGACACACCCAGCCCGGGACCCTTTGGGGTTGCCGCGGGCCCCACCTGCCCGAGCCCCACCCCGATCCTGGCAGCCCGCTGCCCCGGAGCCTGGCGGGAGGCGTCAGTCCGCGATGACTGGGCGTTTATTGCTCGTCCCCGCGTCCCTGCAGCCCCCGAGAGGGGGTGGTCCCCTGGAGCAAACCTCACCCCACTCACCACGCGGTGATGGCCTTCTGTCGCGAACGGGCAGACGGAGAGCGGTGCGGCGACACGGAGCTTGCAGGGTGCCCGTTAGCCAGGGAGCAGCAGCCGCAGTGCGGGGCGGGTCTGGAGGACAGCCGATCGCTCCGGGCCGGACACGTGGCGGCGCAGCGACCAATCGGGCTCGTCCCCCTGCCTCCCCAGTTCTTTCGCTCCTAGAATCTTAGAATGTCACTAGCCCTATTGAGCCCCAGCATGAGAACCTCTATCAGTGCGCAGACCCCGAGCCTGAGACCTAGAGAGGGTTGGGGGATTAAGCCAAGGTCATGCAGGCACTCAGGGCTGGAAGTCAGCGCTCCCGACTCCCGGTTCTGGACACTTACCCACAAATTCCTGCTACTCACCAAAGCTCTGTTGAAGAACAACATTGAGGCTTGAAACAAAATTGGGGCCAAGCACTTTATCTATCTGATCAGATTCCGTTTCTCAGTGACCCTAGCAGGTCCGTGCCAGTATTTACTCACTTTCCTGAGCAGGAGAACCCAGAGAAGTCCAGTTCCTTGACCAAGGTCACAGAGCTACTAGCTGCTGAGCTGGGATTCGAACCTGAGTCAAGTGACTCCAGAGGGACAGTTATTGCTGGTTATCTCTGGGGAGTGCATAGTCCAGAAAAAAAGCAAAGAGACCAATAGTTATAATCCAGGGCTGTGGGGGAAAACAGCCTGAACATAAAAAACGACAAACTATTTGGGAATCCAGAGAAAACTGAGAATGATTATTCCCCAGTGGATTTGTAAGGACATCCTGGAGGAGAGGGTAAAGCAGTAAAATTCAGTGGTACCTCCCATTCCCCCTCCATAACCCCCCACCTTAGAACTTCTACTTTGGTGAAAGGACGGAAAGATGGTGACCCTTGGCTACCACTCAGCTGCTGTGTTTCCATGAGCAAGACATTTAATTGCCCCGGTTATCCATTTCGTTCATCCGGAAGATAGGAATAATCAAAGCTTTTCCCAGGACAGTCCTCCACCTGTCACTAGCTAGGAGACTTCTAAGCTTCCTACAAGGAAGGACACCTGGCTGTAAAGGATGTCCTTGGATCTATTCATTTCCCCAACATTTACTGAGCACCTGCTGCATGTCAGGCACTGAGCTGGAAGACCAAAGTGAGCAGATGGCAAGTGGACCCTGACCTGTTCTCGTGGAGCTTCCACTCTCATGGGAAACAGATTGTTAGGTTATTGTTACGGTAAAGTTTAGAGAGTTGTAATCTGGAAACTAGAAAGTTCATAATGGCCCACAGAGGATGGAAGCAGCCTAACCTAGGCCTCCGAATAAGAATGATATTTAGTTCTGTTAAAAAAAACACAATTCAACCAAGTAAATGTGAAGACTACTTGGCCTTATTAAGCCATTCATGAATCAGGCAGCACCTCCTTTAGCAAGCAGAGATGTGCTAAAGGGCTACAGAAAGGGAGAGGTTTTAAAAGTAGGACAAGAAACTCATAAACAAACAAAAAAGGATTATTTTGGTTGAGGTCACCTTCAACCAAAGAGTTTGGTTGGGGACAAAAGAGTCTTATTAGGTGGATTACTTTATCATCCTTTGGTGGATGAAGAGGGCACAGGTGACATTATCTTATCTATGCTGAGTAGAAACCACCTGATAACTCCATTTCTGGGGAAGCTGAAACTGCGGTCAGCTTAGGTATTAAGCCCTGGGTTTAGTGACTTGGCCTAGCAGAAGTGACCCCATGTTAAGCCTGTTTCTTTCTTGAAACAGTTCCCCATTTGATCAGACTCTCTGATGTGATCAAAATGTAAGGCATTTGTACCCCTCTCAGCTACTGCTTGTAGTTCCTACAGCTTTTGTGGATCTTTTGTGTGGTATTCACAGGTAATGGCATTTTTGCTTAGTCTCTGTGATAGTCACAACTTGCAACCTCAGGTTCACAATTTTTTGGTTGGTCATCCTCTTTACTTCTCTGATGTTCCAGTCTCAGGGAGATCATCTGTGTGGTAGTTAGCAGCTATGAAAATGCATTTGGGGCTTTTAAGAGACTGCAACATGCCAAGGATTTTATTATAATTATAAACAGGACATGCCTTCCCAACGTCTGGAGGGCACTTTGGAGCCATGGGCCCCAAAACCCAAACCAGTCAAAATCAAATAAATCAAAGAAAGATCCATCTGAAGGAGTCACCCTTTTAAGCCAAGTGGCTTGTTCTGTGGTCTTATGTAACTGAATTTCAACTTCTCCAGAAATGTTAATCTAGGTGCAGCAGGTGGTGTTGGCCACGGCATAAACAGCTCCTTGCTCGGTTTAAAGATAATCAAAGGCTATCCTATTATTTAGAATAATTTTGGCCAGAGACTCTAAGAATCTTTGTTGGGCAGCTATTTGCTTGAGCAGCAAATTCTGCTCAACAGAATCAAGAGTTAAGAAGTTCCCAATTGTATTCTCATTTACATTTATCTCTGCCCAGGGAAGCAGGGACCTGCCAGAAGGAATCAAGAAAACTTCCTGGTAGGCCCTTTCTAATGCAATGAGGTAAATTTAGGGGAATCTACCAATGAGATGTCTTATTTTACTTGTGAAAAGCTAGGGGCACTGTTAGGTTTTTCTCCTAGTCTGAAATAAAAGGTTGTTCTAAATTCCAGAGGTTAACCCTGTCACACCCCACTTTAGCATGGCCTGGGAGATACAGATGAGGGCATTATCTTTCCTAGCCAATGCCAGAGTAAAGGAAAAGATAATAAAAAGAAAGGGCTTTGTGTCTAGTTAAAGTATGAAGTCATCTTGAGTGGAAGCAGTCTACACCATTCTCTTCCTCATTAATCTGATTTGGAGGTCCCCTGTGTCTGTACGAGACCAGATGTCAGGTGGAGCCATCTACAGTTCTGAGACCTGTATGCAAGGCTAAATGCCTTCTAGTTTCTGCAGCAGTGTCAGTGGCCAGGTGCACTCGGTAAGGTCCCTTTAACAGGGCTTGAGGGGTGTCTTCATCGGATGGTGTTTCCAGAGTACCTCATCACCAGGCTCTGGACTGTGACCAGTGGGATCCTCTGAGTTGGGATTTGGGAAGCCTTCTTTCACCCGTGGATGATAGGCTTGAGCACAGACATTAAAGACTTGAAGACTAGCCTGAGATGAGGGATCAGCAAAAGGTTGTACACCAATATGCATTGTTCTGCTGGTGACTCTCGCATATGGAGTGAGTTTATATTTTCAAAAGGGAGTACTGCGAACAGTCAGCAAGACCAAAGGCAGTATCTGTGGCCGGGAAAGTCCAGTAGTTTTGGCACATTTAGAAATTTTAAGTTTGAGGATCCCATTAGTTCTTTCAACCTTGCCTGGTGATTGAGGATGATAGGGACAGTGATAATTCCAAGAAGTTTGCAAGGCGTTCTTTAAGGCTTGTATAATTTGCCCAGTGAAGCAGGTGTTTCATTCAATGGAAACTATGGAAGATATACCCCAAGTGGGAAACATATTCTCTAATAGATTATTTGCCATCATGAGGGCATCAGCCTTTGGCCAAGAGAAGTCTTCACCCATCTGGAAAACATACATACAATAACAAGAACATACTGTAACTTATCCTAAGTGGCAGTTGATTGAAGTCCTGCAGCAGGTGTTCAAAAAGTTCAGAAGGAGAAGATCTGAGGCCTCTGGGGACCAAAATAGTTCCCCTTAAATGTACTAAGGTGGGTGAAGAAATGAAAAAAAAAAAGGAGTTTGCCAAGGAGCTGGGAAGAACCTAGTAGCAGACTTGGGCTTCCCATAGCCGCAACTGCTCATTTAATTTACAACTATTGTTTACTCATTGCAATTGCTCTGCTTTAGGCACAGACTGTTGCCATGTTACAAGGATTTCAAGATGGCAAAAGTCTAGCAATAAGGGGCCATTTTTTTTGCAGAAGCAAAATGGACTTCATTCACATGTGCCATTATTTTTCAAATCAAGATCAAATGAGAATTTACTGCAATGGAATTGACAAGAAAATTTAGATATTTTTGTGACACACAAGGTTTTAAGATAATAACTAGAAAAGTATTAAAAGGATTTTAAACAGTTGGTTAAGTAGGATCACAGGTTATTGTAAAAGAATACTTAATTATCTATTTCACCAACAAGACTATTAAAGACTGCAGGCAAATACAGAAAGTTAAAAAGGCTTAGCTCTCTTAAGGTTGAAAACACTCAGTTTTAAGAAATCAAAGGCCAATGATAAAGATATCATGAACCATAGGAAATTATTTTGGTGAAAAACTGAATTTTGTTTTCTAGACAATTACTGTAAGACAAAGAAAAACCCTTTACAATCCCTTATTATGAAGAGTAGAACATTAGTCCAAAACAGATTTATCTTTTTAACAGAGAGAAAAAATTTTAGTTTTGCACTAGTTTACTTTTGATACCAAAATTTATTTTTAGATAATTAAAAAAATCTTAACCAGCTTGATCATACAGTAAAATTTCTTTGCAAAGATTCCTCTTCCACAAATCTTCTACAACTCTCATTTTCTAACGTTCAGATTTTGTCCTAAGTTCCCCTTCTTTAAATAAGCAGCCTTTCACTTTTAGGACAAAATTACTTTCTTTTTTTCTCAACAAAAACGCATTTCTATTCTTCATACCTCCTTTTACTGAAAGCATACATCCTACTTTCCTTGCATGCAGAGATGTTTCCTTTATTATTTCTAGTAGTTATAATTATACTTATTAGAGTTCCTAACTTTTAGAAACTTTAATTTCTGAAACTATGTAATATGAACTGTCTATTATACCAGCATTCTTTAGATTGGCACATTTATGAATGTATTTCATATTTCCGAGAAGCATATGCTGTTTTCAGTGTAGCCTTAACACATCTGAACATCTTTTAATTTGCCTGTAATAAGAAGCCGAAGTAGATAAATCTATGGTTAATGTCCCAGTATTTTATCTTATTTGGAAATGATCTAGACAGTCAATGAATTTAAACTATCACTTAATTTAGCAGAACTTTAAGGTTTCAGGTCATGTAATGTTTTCTGAGTGGAAAAACAATCAGATAAGGGTTACTTGAATGAGGAAAGAAGCTGTCCATCTTATGGTTTTTGTTGTAGGTATACTGCATATCTTCAATTTCTTATTGGCTTTTTGCAACAAAACTTTTAATGAAGCTATTCTGAAATTTTCAAGACTTTGCTTGTAAGTGTACTTCTTAAATGATTTTATCTAATTGGAACATTCCTCATAATAGCCATAGTTATTCTAGGCTGTCATTTTCCTGAAGGCTGGCAGCAGTTTGGTAGGACCTTAGCTGCAAATGGAGTTTCAACCACATTTCTGTCCAGTCATCTCTGGCCACAAATGGAGTGTAACTCACATTTCTGTTTGATCATAGGGCCTCCAACCCAACAGTTATTAAGCCAAGTTCTTAGGACACAGAACAAGCTCTTAATAAGATGCTGCTGTTTTTACTAGATATTCACACCTTCTTGAATCATAGTTTTTAGTGCTTGAAGTTGGTGTGTCTGACTCTTTACAATTTGAAGACCCCATTAGCTAAAGCCTTGGGGTTTCTCAGAGCCAGATCCAATACGTAAGAGGGACATGCTATGGGGTTGCACAGAGGTCGGCAGGTGACCTAGTGTCAATCCAACCCTTCTGTGACTAACTTATCCTATCAAGGAGTCTTCTAGAAGTGGTGAGTGTTAGCTGTTAAATGCTCAATGCATGCCTGTCAGTTTTTTGGCATTTTGGCCTCCAAGATCCCCTCTAGCAATAGCTTTTACTCACACAGAGCAAGGCAAACAGTTGCACCCTAATCCATCAGCAGCCACCAAAAGATGTTGCTACAAGTAGAGATGGTCCCAAGGGTGGCAGCAAGGGAGAGGTTTTTATAAGCAGGACAAGGAAGTCATAAACAGGGGGAACAAAACGATTATTTAGGGTGAGGCCACCTTTATTCGGGACAAAAGGGTCTTATTGGGTGGATTACTCATCTTCCTTTGGTGGATGGAGAGGGCACAGGTGACCAGAAAAACACCCGACTGACTCCCTATCCAGGAGAGGCTGAAATTACAACTAGGTTGAGTATTAAGCCCTAGGTTTGGTGACTTGGCCTGGCAGAAGTGACCCCATGTTGGGCCTATGTCTTTCTTTTTAACAGTTCTAACCAGAAAGATGAATGGAATCTAGCAGGAGACAAAGAAATTAAAAGAAATTACTTTAATGTGTGATCGCAAGTCCAAACCCACACCCAACTGGACAAGTTGAGATGGGAAAGTGCTCAAGAGATGGAAGAAAAGACCCGGAGACAGCGGCATAGTACAAGAAATGACAGTTTACTGGGACATGCATACAGGGAGAGCAGGAGCAGCTGGCTGGACAAATCGCACACCGTTATGGTGGACAGGGAGGGAACTGACTGGAGGGGGAGGAGGCAGGGACTACATGTGTGCCACGTCTGACAGGACAGAGACTATGTGCATGCCAAAATGGGCATGTGATTTATCATTGCCACATGCCAATGATAAAGTGGGCCTGGGTTTGGCCAGACCCAGGCCATCAACATACTTAGCATACTGCCCGAAGGAGGGGGCCATGTGGACCCATGGTAGTCACTGGACAAGAGGTTGCATGCAGGCAGTACTTGTCCCCACACTTGAGATGAGATCCACTGTCAGTTGAAGCAATACCTTCTGGGGTGGAGTATCGGGGGCCTGGGGCTGGTGAAGACGGAGGTGGGGTTTCCTTAAACATCACAATAGTAGCTGCTTTTTATTAAGCATTTTCTGTGAACCAGGCACTGTTGAAACTGCTTTACTTTTAATGTTGCATTTGATTCTCATGATTCATTAATAAGTATTCAGCAGCTACTATGTGCTAGGTACTGTTTACAAACCAGACAAAGATCTCTGCCCTTGTGGAGTCTGCATTCCAGCAGAGGGCAAGTGGACACACAAAAAGTAAACATGGTAATATGTTAGTAAATGACAAGTGCTGTGGACAAAAGAAGAAAAAGCAGGGGGCACCCCAGGCTGATAGGGGAAGTGGCAGGGTTACATAGGATGTTTAGCAGAGGCCTCAATGAGAGAGTGAAATTTGAATGACCATGTGGCAGGAAGGAAGTTAGCAGAGCAGAATACAGTTCTATGGGAAGAGCATTCCAGGCAGAGGAAACAGCTGGAGCAAACGCTCTGTGGCAGGAATAAGCCTGGAATGTTCCAGGAACAGCAGGAGGCCAGTGTGGCTGGAGTGGAGTGAGGGGGAGGGGGAGTAACAGAACAGAGAGGACTGACCAAATCAAACTGGGGGTGGGGAGGGGAGGGGACTTGTAGGCCTGGTAAGACTATGCTTCTGGGGAGGTTGAAACTACAGTTAGGTTAGCTATTAAGCCCCACTTCGGTGATCTGGACTAGCAGAAATTACTCAATTTTGGGCCTGTGATTTTCTTTTTAACAGTATATTCAAGAGGAAATTTATTGTAGGAGTTGACTCACACAGTTACGGAGGCTGAGAAGTCCCACAGTGTGTTGTCTGCAAGCTGGAGAACCAGGAAAGCTGGTGGGGTAATTCAGTCAGAGTCTGAAGGCCTGAGAACTGGGATGGTGGCGTAGGTATGAGTTCTAGAATCCAAGGCCCAAGGACCTGGAGCTCTGAGGTGTCAGAGCTGGAAAAGATGATGTTCTGGCTCAAGAAAAGAGAGCAATTTCACCTTTTATTTTTTGTTCCATCTGGGCCCTCAGTGGATTGGCTGATGCCTGCCCATCGGTGAGGGTGGGCCTCTTCACTCAGTCTGAGGCAGAGCAGGGACATGGGACAAGCATCATGCCTAATTTTTCCTGCCTATGAAGAAAAATTCTGAGATATAAACAGTATAGTAAGAACAGGAGGGACTCCATCTTAAGGCTAAGATTCCATTTTAAAAACCAGGGAGTTAGGAGGTAAGATTCATAACATACTTTATGGTAATCATCCAATAAATGACCCTATCTTAAGGTAGGGCAAGCAGTACTAAATGATATGTCCCACTGCTTGAGGGTAACCATTATCTTGGAGAAGAACAGGATAGAGAAATTCTTTGTGTTAAGTTTATCTGACAGACTATCTAGAGGACAGACTATGGGTGGTGACATAATGTCTCTCACTGGAGACAGTGAGACCACATGTCAAGCCTACACATCCCCTCTTTGCCCCATTCTTGAAAGCCATAAAAGACAGAATCCTAAGCGCTTAAGTGTGCCTCCTCTCTGAGGTTGCCCACATGCCCCTTTCTTCTAAGTGTGTACTTTTTGCCTTAAGTAAAGGCTTCTTGCTGCTCAACTTACTGTGCTGTGTTTCTGTGCCCTTCTAGTAGTAAGCGTCTTTGTTACTTTGCTACTTCATTCACCTTTCCAGACTTAAGCGAAAGTCTTCACTCTCTCTGTCTTACTTCAGACAAGTAGGGAAGGCCCACTGAGAACTCTGATTTGGGCTTGCAAGTTCCCATCACCTGTGTGACCTGGACGGGACTGCAGCTGTACGATCAGGCTCTCTAGTACCCTGCCTGAAAATCTTTCTTTGCCTTTGGGAAGTTCTCAGAACATAATATAACTCCATCCAGTGCTCTGTGGCTGCCCCAAATCCTGGGGTGGCAGGGGCTTAGTCTCATGCCATGCAGATTCAAGTGGACACTGGGTGCCAGGTGACTCAGACGTCAGGAGTTGGCAAGGGATTGGCCCTATGCGAAGCAGGAGTTTAACAAGCTTCCCTTTCCTCCCTCTGCTCTTCCTTGCTCTTTGCTGCCTGCACAGCTGCTTCCATTCACTGCTACTCTTGCTTTAATGAATTCCTTCCTTATCTATACTTGTCCAACCTGTTTGAGAATTCTTTCTCTATCAGAGTCAAGAACCCTTCTCCATCCAAGTTGAGGTTTCACTAGTGTGCAGGGAGACACCTCTCCAGATGCAGCTGCCTGACAACAAGTCTACTAAATGAAATGCTAATCTCTTAGTTAATAAATGTTCTCACAGACACACCCAGAAATAATATTTTACTGTTGCTCTGGGCATCTTTTAGTCCTGTCAAATTGACACATAAAATTGACCATCACAATAATGCTTTTGAAGTTCATCCAAATTGTAGTATGTATCAGTACTTCATTCTTTTTATAGCTGAATAATATTCCATTGAATGAATATACCACATTTTGTTTATCCATTCATTAGCTGATGGACATTTGGGTTGTTTCCTTTTGCTGGCCATTGTGAACAGTGCTGTATTAATATTTGTGCACAAATGCTTGTTTGAGTACCTCTTTTCAGATTTTGTGTATTTATTGAAGAGTGGAATTGCTAGTTTGTATGGTAATTCTATATTTAACTTTTTTTGGGTGGGTGGGGAAACAATTGAACTGTTTTCTCAGCAGCTGTACTATTTTGCATTTCCACCAGCAATATATTAAGTGTTCTCCATATTCTTGGCAACACTTGTTACTTTCTGTTGGTTTTTTTAAAAAATGCAATCCTAGTTGGTGTGAAATTGTATCTCATTGTGATTTTGATTTGCATTTCCCTAATGACTAATGATGTTGAACATCTTTTCATGTGCTTGTTGGCTATTTGTACATGTTTTCTCAAGAAATGTCTATTCAAGTTCTTTTTAAATTGCCCTGTTTGTCTTTTTGTGTTGAGTTGTAAGAGTTCCTTATACATTCTGGAGATGATATGTTTTTTAAAGGGTCACTTGGACCCCCTTGTTGAGAATACTGAATCCTACTGGGGGCAAGAGCAGAAGCAGGAGATTTGCTAGGAGGTTTTTGTAACAATCCAGGTAGCAGATGCTTGCAGCTCAGCCAGAGTGGTATAAATGGAGGCAATGAGAAGTGTTTAGAATGGGATATGTATTAAGGTAGACTTAAGGTGATTTCCTGAAGGATTGGATATGAGGTGAGAAAAAAAGAGAGAAATCAAGAATGGCTTCAAGGTCTTGGCATAAGCCACTGGAAGTGTGGAGGTACCAAGAAGTTAGATGAGCAAAACTGCAGGAGCCATTTTGGGATTGGAAGTGAGAAAAAGATCAGGAGTTCAGATTTTAAACCAGTTTGTTTAAGATTTCTGTTAGACATCTAAGAGGAGATGTCAAAGAGGCAGTTGGATAAACATATCTGGAGTTCAGGATAGAAGTTAGGGCTGAAGATATGAATTTGTAAGTCTTAGGCATATAGATTGTTCAAGGCCAGAGGAAGGGATGAGATCATCAGGAGAAGAGAGCCAAGGGTCACTCCTACATTAGAAGTCAGGGAACCCCCCTACACTGGTGGTGGGAATGGAAATTGGTGCAGCCACTGTGGAAAGCAGTATGGAGGTTCCTCAAAAAACTAAAATAGAATATACCATTCAACCCAGTAACTCCATTTTTAGGAATTTATCTGAAGAAAACAAAACCCCTGATTCAAAAAGATATATGCACCCCTATGTTTATTGCCACATTATGTACAATAGGCAAGAAATGGAAGTGATCAAAGTGCCATAAAGAGATGAATGGACAAAGAGGATGTGATACATATACACAATAGAATATTATTCAGCCATTATAAAAAAAGAAATCCTGATATTTGCGGCAACATGGATGGAGCTAGAGGGTATTAGGCTAACTGAAATAAGCTAGGCAGAGAAAGACAAATACCATGTAATTTCACTTATTTGTAGAACCTAAAAACAAAACAAAATGAACAAAATAGCAGTAGACTCAAAGGGACTGAGAAATGACTGGTGGTTACCATGGCAGAGGGGTTAGGGTAGGGAAGGGGAGAAGGGGCACAAAATCTCAATCATAATATAAGTGGGTCATGAGAATGGAAATTATTTTAAGGGTTTTACTGAAAAAGCAAGCAAAGAAATGGGGCAGTGTCTGGTAGGGGGATGGGTACAAGAAGAGGGCTTTGTTTTTTTTTTTAAGATTGGAGATATTACAACATATTTGTGTGTCTATAGGAATGATCAGAGAGTAAAACTGATGATGGAGAGAGAATAGGATCTAGTGTAAAAATATAAGGTCTACATAGATCAGTGAAGCAGAATAGAGAGCCCAGATATAAACTCATGCATATACGGTCAATTAATGTATGATAAAGCTGCCATGAATATACAACGGGGAAAAGACAGCCTCTTAAAAAACTGGTGTTGGGAAAACTGGACAGCCACATATAAGAGAATGAAACTGGGCTATTGCCTAACTCCACACAAAAAATGAAACTTGAAATGTATCAAGAACTGAATGTAAGTCATGAAACCATTAAACTCTTAGAAGAAAACATAGACTTTCCTCTTGAATATAAGCATAAGCAATTTTTTCCTGGACACATGTCCTCAGGCAAGGGAAACAAAATAAAAAGTGAACAAGTGGGACTATACAAAACTAAAAGGCTTCTTTACAACAAAGGACACCATTAGAACAAAATGGCATCCTACCATGTGGAAGAATACCTTTGTAAACAACTCATCTGGTAAGAGGCTAACACCCAAAATATATAAAGAATTAATACACCTCAACACCCAAAAAACAAATAACCTGATTAAAAAATGGGTGGAGGACCTGAACAGACACTTCTCCAAAGAAAAAATACAAATGGCCAACAGGCACATGAAAAAGATGCTCCACATCTCTAATCATCAGGGAAATGCAAATTAAAACCACAATGAGGTATCACCTCATACCACTTAGAATGGGCAATATCCAAAAGACAAGAAACGACAAACATTGGTGAGGATGCGGAGAAATGGAAACACTCCTGCACTGCTAATGGAAATGTAAATTGGTGCAACCTCTGTGTAAAGCAGTATGGAACTTCCTCAAAACGGTAAAAACAGAAAGACCATTTGAGCCAGTAATTCCACTTCTAGGAATTTACCCAAAGAAAACAAAATCCCCAATTTGACAAGACATATGCACCCCTATGTTTATCACTGAACTATTTGCAAGAGCCAAGATATGGAAGCAACCTAAGTGTCCATCAATAGATGAATGGGTAAAGAAGATGTGGTACATATATACAATGGAATACTATTCAGCCATAAAAAGAAAAGAAATTCTGCCATTTGCAACAACATAGATGGAGCTAGAAGGTATTATGCTCAGAGAAATAAGCCAGGTGGAAAAAGACAAATGCCATATTATTTCACTTATTTGTGGAATAAAAAAAGAACAAAACAGCAATAGACTCACAGACACTGAGAAATGACTAGTGGTTACCAAAGGGGAGGGGTTGGGATGGGTGTGTGGGGGAGGGTAAGGAATATAAAGGGGCAAAATAATTTGCAATCATATTATCAGTTGGTCACAGGGACGGTAGCACAGCATGGAAAATATAGTCCATGATTCTGTAACATCTTCCTTTTTTAAATATATTATTTATTTATTTTGTAAGTTTTATTAAGGTATCATCGATATACACTCTTATGAAGGTTTCACATGAAAAAACAATGTAGTTACTATATTTACCCCTATTATCAAGTCCCCACCCATACCCCAATGCAGTCACTGTCCATCAGTGTAGTAAGATGCCACAGATTCACTATTTGCCTTCTCTGTGCTACACTGTTTTCCCTGTGACCTCCCACACCATGTGTACTAAACATAATCCCCCTCCATCCCCTTCTCCCTCCCTCCACACCCACCCTCCCACACCCCTTCCCTTTGGTAACCACTAGTCCCTTCTTGGAGTCTGTGAGTCTGCTGCTATTTTGTTCCTTCAGTTTTGCTTCGCTGTTATACTCCACAAATGAGGGAAATCATTTGGCACTTGTCTTTCTCCACCTGGCTTATTTCACTGAACATAATATCCTCCAGTTCCATCCATGTTGTTGCAAATGATAGGATTTGTTTATTTCTTATGGCTGAATAGTATTGCACTGTGTGTATGTACCACATTCATCTACTGATGGACACATAGGTTGCTTCCATATCTTGGCTATTGAAAATAGTGCTGCAATAAACATAGGGGTGCAAATGTCTTTTTGAATCCAGGAAGTTGTATTTTTTGGGTAAAGTCCAAGGAGTGCGATTCCCAGGTCAAAGGGTATTTCTACTTTTAGTTTTTTGAGGAACCTCCATATTGTTTTCCACAATGGTTGAACTAGTTTACATTCCCACCAGCAGTGTAGGAGGGTACCCCTTACTCTGCATCATCACCAGTATTTGTTGTTCTTAATCTTTTCGATGCTGGCCATCCTTACTAGTGTGAGGTGATATCTCATTGTGGTTTTACTTTGCATTTCCCTGATGATTAGTGATGTGGAGCATCTTCTCATGTGTCTGTTGGCCATCTGAATTTCTTCTTTGGAGAAGTGTCTGTTCAGGTCCTCTGCCCATTTATTAATCGGGTTATTTGCTTTTTGTTTCTTGAGGCATGTGAGTTCTTTATATATTTTGGATGTTAACTCCTTGTTGGATATGTCATTTACAAATATATTCTCCCATACTGTAAGATGCCTTTTTGTTCTGTTGATGGTGTCCTTTGCTGTACAGAAACGTATTAGTCTGATGTAGTCCCATGAGTTCATTTTTGCTTTTGTTTCCCTTGGTTGAGGAGATGCATTCAGGAAGAAGTTGCTCATGCTTATATTCAGGAGATTTTTGCCTATGTTTTCTTCTAAGAGTTTTATGGTTTCATGACTTACATCCAGGTCTTTGATCCATTTCAAGTTTACTTTTGTGTATGGGGTTAAACAATAATTCATTTTCATTCTTTTGCATGTAGCTGTCCAGTTTTTCCAACATTAGCTGTTGAAGAGGCTGTCATTCCCCCATTGCATGTTCATGGCTCCTTTATCATATATTAATAGACCATATATGGTTGGGTTTATATCAGGGCTCTTTAGTCTGTTCCATTGGTCTATGGGACTGTTCTTGTGCCAGTACCCAATTGTCTTGATTACTGTGGCTTTGTAGTAGAGCTTGAAGTTGGGGAGCATAATCCCCCCAGCTTTATTCTTCCTTCTCAGGATTGCTTTGGCTATTTGGGGTCTTTTGTGGTTCTATATGAATTTTAGAACAGTTTTCTCTAGTTTGTTGAAGAATACTGTTGGTATTTTGATAGGAATTGCATTGAATCTGTAGATTGCTTTAGGCAGGGTGGCCATTTTAACAATATTAATTCTTCCTATCCATGAGCACAGGACGTGTTTCCATTTATTGGTATCTTCTTTAATTTCTTTCTTAAGTGTCTTGTAGTTTTCAGAGTATAGGTCTTTCACTTCCTTGGTTAGGTTTATTCTTAGGTATTTCATTCTTTTTGATGCAACTGTGAATGGAATTATTTTCCTGATTTCTCTCTCTACTAGTTCATTGTTAGTATACAGGAATGACACAGATTTCTGCATATTAATTTTGTGTGCTACAACTTTGCTGAATTCAGGTATTAGATACAGTAGTTTTGGAGTGGATTCTTTAGGTTTTTTAATGTACAATATCATGTCAAACAGGGACAGTTTAACTTCTTCCTTGCCAATCTGGATGCCTTTTATTTCTTTGTGTTGTCTGATTCCCATGGCAAGGACCTCCAGTACTATGTTGAATAGAAGTGGGGAGAGTGGGCATCCTTGTCTTGTTCATGATTGTAAAGGAAAAGCTTTCAGCTTCTCACTGTTAAGTATAATGTTGGCTGTGGGTTTGTCATATATGGCCTTTATTGTGTTGAGGTACTTGCCCTCTATACCCATTTTGTTGTCAGTTTTTATCATGAATGGGTGTTAAATTTTGTCAAATGCTTTTGCAGCATCTATGGAGATGATCATGTGGTTTTTGTCCTTGTTTTTGTTGATGTGGTGGATGATGTCGATGGATTTTCGATTGTTGTACCATTCTTGCATCCCTGGAATGAATCCCACTTGATCATGATGGATGATCTTTTTGTTTTATTTTTGAATTTGGTTTGCTAACATTTTGTTGAGTATTTTTGCATCTATGTTCATCAGGGATATTAGTCTGTAATTTTCTTTTTTTGTGGTGTCTTTGCCTGGTTTTGGTATTAGAGTGATGTTGGCCTCATAGAATGAGTTTGGAAGTATTCCCTCTTCTACTCTTTGGAAAACTTTAAGGAGGATGGGTATTAAGTCTTCACTAAATGTTTGATAAAATTCAGTGGTGAAGCCATCTGGTACAGGCGTTTTTTACTTAGGTAGGTCTTTGATTACCAGTTCAATTTCCTTGCTGGTAATTGGTGTGTTCAGATTTTCTGTTTCTTTCTGGGTCAGCCTTGGAAGGTTGTATTTTTCTAGAAAATTGTCCATTTCTTCTAGGTTATCCAGTTTGTTGGTTTAAAATTTTTCATGGTATTCTCTAATAATTCTTTGCATTTCTGTGGTGTCTGTAGTGACTTTTTCTTTCTCATTTCTGATTCTGTTTATGTGTGTAGACTGTCTTTTTTTCTTGATAAGTCTGGCTCAGTGTTTATCTATTTTGTTTATTTTCTTGAAGAACCAGCTCTTCCTTTCATTGATTCTTTTTATTGTTTTATTCTTCTCGATTTTATTTATTTATGCTCTGATCTTTATTATGTTTCTCCTTCTACTGACTTTGGGCTTCTTTTGTTCTTCTGTTTCTAGTTTCATTAACTGTGAGTTTAGACTGTTCATTTGGGATTGTTCTTCCTTCCTGAGGCAGGCTTGTATTGCAATATACTTTCCCTTTAGCACGGCCTTTGCTGCATTCCACAGATTTTTGCTGCATTGAATTATTGTTGTCATTTGTCTCCATATGTTGCTTGATCTCTGTTTTTATTTGGTCATTGATCCATTGGTTATTTAGGAGCATGTTGTGAGGCCTCCATGTGTTTGTGGGCTTTTTCAATTTCTTTCCATAATTTATTTCTAGTTTCATACCTTTGTGGTCTGAAAAACTGGTTGGTACAATTTCAATCTTTTTGAATTTACCAAGGCTCTTTTTGAGACCTTGTATATGGCCTATTCTTAAAAATGTTTCATGTGCACTTGAGAAGAATATGTATTCTGCTGCCTTTGGGTGTAGAGTTCTGTAGATGTGTTAGGTCCATCTGTTCTAATGTGTTGTTCAGTGCCTCTGTGTCCTTACTTATTTTCTGTCTGGTGGATCTGTCCTTTGGAGTGAGTGGAGTGTTGAAGTCTCTTAGAATGAATGCATTGCATTGTATATCCCCTTTTAATTCTGTTAGTACTTGTTTCCCATATGTAGGTGCTCCTGTATTGGATATTTATAACAGTTATATCTTCTTGTTGGATTGACCCCTTTATCATTATATAATGTCCTTCTTTGTCTCTTGTGACTTTCTTTGTTTTGAAGTCTATTTTGTCTGATACAAGTACTGCAATTCCTGCTTTTTCTTCTCTATTAGTTGCATGAAATATCTTTTTCCATCCCTTCACTTTTAGTCTGTGTATGTCTTTGGGTTTAAAGTGAGTCTCTTGTAGGCAGCATATAGATGGGTTTTGTTTTTTTATCCATTCAGTGACTCTATGTCTTTTGATTGGTGCATTCAGTCCATTTACATTTAGGGTGATTATCAATATGTATGTACTTATTGCCATTGCAGGCTTTAGATTCGTGGTTACCAAAGGTTCAAGGTTAACTTCCTTACTATCTAAGAGTCTACCTTAACTCACTTAATGTGCTATAACAAACACAATCTAAAGGTTCTTTTTTTCTCCTCCTTTTGCTTCCTCCTCCATTATTTACATTTAGTTATCATATTCTGTACTTTGTCTATCCCTTGATTGACTTTGGGGATAGTTCATTTAATTTTGCGTTTGCTTAGTAATTAGCTGTTCTACTTTCTTTACTGTGGTTTATTACCCCCGGTGACAGCTATTCAACCTTAGAAACACTTCCATCTATAGCAGTCCCTTCAAAATACACTGTAGAGATGGTTTGTGGGTGGTAAATTCTCTCAGCTTTTGCTTATATGGAAATTGTTTAATCCATCCTTCAAATTTAAATGATAATCTTTCTGGATAAAGTAATCTTGGTTCCAGGCCCTTCTGCTTCATTGCATTAAATACATCATGCCATTTACAGCCACTCCCTTCTGGCCTGTAAGGTTTCTGCTGAGAAGTCTGATGATAGCCTGATGGGCTTTCCTTTGTATGTGATCTTATTTTTCTCTCTGGCTGCTTTTAATAGTCTGTCCTTATCCTCGATCTTTGCCATTTTAAGTACTATATGTCTTGGTGTTGTCTTCCTTGGGTCCCTTGTGTTGGGAGATCTGTGCCCCTCCATGGCCTGAGAGACTATCTTCTTCCCCAGATTGGGGAAGTTTTCATCAATTACCTCCTCAAAGACACTTTCTATCCCTTTCTCTCTTCTTCTTCTTCTGGTACCCCTATAATGCGAATATTGTTCCATTTTGCTTGGTTCTCTCAATATTCTTTCATTCTTAGAGATCCTTTTTTCTCTCTGTGCCTCAGCTTCTTTGTATTCCTCTTTTCTAGTTTCTATTTCATTTATCGTGTTCTCCACTGTGTCTCATCTGTTTTTAATACCCTCCACTGTGCTCTTCAACCATTGGATCTCCAACCGGAATTCATTCCTGGGTTCTTGGATATCTTTCTGTACTTCCATGAGCATGTTTTTTTTTTTTTTTCCCTCCCCTATGAGCATGTTAATGATTTTTATTTTGAACTCCCTTTCAGGAAGATTCATGAGGTCAATGTCATTTAAATCTTTCTCAGGAGTTGTATTAATAATTTTACTTTGAACCAGGTTCCTTTGGCATTTCATATGTGTATATGGTGCCCTCTAGTGTCCAGAAGCCCTACTCTCTGGAGCTGCTCAGCCTCTGAAGCATGTTGGGGGTCACAGGGGTGTGGTATTGGTGCCTGAGGGGAGGAAAGAGCTCTTTCCTGCTTCCCTGCTGCTATGCCTGTCTCCACTGCCTGAACTAGTGGGCCGATCAAACAAGTATAAGCCTCTATACTTTGCGTTTGTAGTTGCTGTAGACAGATCTTCTCTCTGGCTGGCCTAACACCAGGGTAGGGTTTGCCGGTTTGCGAGCCAGGTGGTGCTGGCCTGGAGAAAGGTGCAGTAGGCTGTGTTTCATGGAGGGGGTCCTTGGAGCTGTGTAGACAGTCAGGGAGCTGGAGCGCCTGAAGATCATGAAAACTCCTAATCTGCTGGACATAGTGCACCTGGACAATTTTGTCTACCTGTCCTTTCTCCTGAGCATTAAGCTCTGTGCAATCCTTGCCCCTTTAGCAGCCCTCTTGCTGATAGGGAGTCTCTCAGACTGCCTGCCTCTCTTTTGTCCCAGAGCAGCCAGTTATGGATCCCTGCTTTCCACAAGCAGCTGGATTCTCAGTCTCTCCAGGAGTTCTGCCTGTCTTAACTTTCCAACCCCCTAATCATGAGAGTATCATGAAGGCAACATGAAATGTAGGTTTGTGTTCCCAGAGCAGATCTCTGGAGTCAGGTATTCAGCAGACCAAGGCCTCCACTCCCTCCGTGCTTGGTTTCTCTTCTTCCTGCTGGTGAGCTGGGGTGGGGGAAGGGCTTGGGTCTCCCTGGGTCACGGCTTTGGTACGTTACACTGTTTTGTGAGGTTTATTCTTTTCTCCAGGTGTATGCAGTTTGGTGCAGTCCTGCTTCCTGTTGCTCTTTCAAGATTAGTTGTATCAATTACATTTTCATATTATATGCGGTTTTAGGAAGAAGCCTCTGTCTACCCTCTCACACTGCCATCTTTAATCCTCTCCCCTGTAACATCTTTCCTTGTCGACAGATAGTAACCGCACTAGAGGGGCTGAAGATTTGATAACGTGTGTAACTGTTGGACCATTGTGTTATAGTTGGACCATTGTGTTATACGTTTGAAACCAATATAAGATTGTATATCAATGATACTTCAATAAAAAAAGGTAAAATATGTATAGGGGATATTAGTATCCTCAGTTTACAGTAAAGGTAACTGAAGTTTTGAGAAATTATGACTCTAGCTGAAAGTCAGCCCCAGTGAGTAAGGCAAGATGGAAGGTCAAGTTCCCTTGACTACAGAACCTGGGGCCTTCTTCTCTGAGCTGAAGAACAAAGTCTAGTATACTGTTCATTATCTTTGAGCTGATCATCTCATTTCTGAGAATCAGTCTTACGAAAACAATTTGAAATACAGCGAAATATTTTTAGGCCTAACACTATGTTTTTCTTTGTTATTTTTTAAATTGAAGTATTGTTGATATACAATCTTATATTGGCCAACACTATATTTTTTAACCAGAAAAAGGAAACAGCTTAAACATCCAGGGGCCATGGTATTAGCAATTAAGCGTATGTCACACAGCCACACTGGCTGGTGGAAACAAAGCCTGGAAGGAGGCAAACATGGGCCGGAGACACCCCAAGACGACTTCTTCTGTTTGGCACTGTCCCAAGCCACTTCATCTATGCAGCGGCCCTTCCAAAAGCATTTTTGGAGGGACAGTGTGATGTTGTGATGCACGCCAGAGCAATGGACTGGATTCCAAATGCTCTCACCTTGCTTCTCTGGGCTGTAATTTCTGTGATTTCAGAGCAGAGAAGTTCAGATCCCCAGGCTGACCTCTGCGGAGGCTAGAAATGATCGGATACTGCCACCTACTGGCAGACTTATCCTACTGGCTCTGTCAGGAGAGGGTGTCCAGACAGGCGGCATTCCCAGAAATGGATTTCACTTTAAACTCTCTAGAGGAAGGAGACCCAGACCATATTGTTCATATAACCACCGGGAAGACACTCTTCCTCTATAACGCCTCCCCTTAAGGCCTGTCTCAGTGCCTGGCATTCCTCTGTAAGACCTGATGATTGCTTCTGTCTGCGGGAGAGAATTTTAGGAATTTCTAACCACTTGGAATAACAAATTATTTCCTGCTATAGGGTCTCAGCAATGTGAGGACTCTTAGTTTGGGGCAGGCAGGTCACTTAGACGGTGGAGAGATGGAGAAGCAGCATACAAAGGAAAGATAGGCTTGAAAATCACAGAACCAACTTGGTGAAGGGGGGAACCTAGTAAACATAATGTTCTGCATGTAATTGTAGATTAATGATAACAAACAAAAAAATCACAGAACCATTTTCCTCATGATTGTTATTGTTCATGTATCTTATTATAAAATAATAGGTGTTCACAGAGAAGGCAAATAGCGAATCTGGCATCTGACTACACTGATGGACAGTGACTGCATTGGGGTGTGGGTGGGGACTTGATAATATGGGTGAATGTAGTAACCACATTGTTTTTCCTGTGAAACATTCATAAGAGTGTGTATCAATAATACCTTAATAAATAAATAAATAAATTAAATAATAGGTGTTCATTATAGATAATAAAAAGATGAAAAAAATTTAAAGCCATATCCTATAATCCAAAGGTAGCCTACATTAACACTCTGTTAACACATCATTCTTCTATTATATAACAATAACAACAATAACCATAGCAACATTATGGAACACTTATGCTTTTCTTTGCAAAGAATTGGAACCTATTGCAAATATTATCTTATCTTTTATAAACCTTAATTTATTGTGGCCATATTTTTTTGTATTAAGGTATCATGATATACACTCTTTCGAAGGTTTCACAAGAAAAACAATGTGGTTATTACATTCACCATTATTATCGAGGCCCCCCGCACACCCCAGTGCAGTCACTGTCCCTCAGTGTAGTAAGATGTTGTGGCCATATTTTTATGTGATTAGATATTTTTCTTCAAGACAGTTTAAATAACTTCATCAAATTCCATTATGTGGCAATAGTATAATTCATCTAATTACCTTTTGTTGGACATTTAGGTTGTTTCTGATTTTTTTTTTAGCATGGCTTTGTGATTGCTTCCTAACCTTGAATTCCAGATGAAAAGTAATGAATATTTTTAAGACTTTATAAATATTCCCAAATCACCCTCCACTGAGAGGAATTCAATCCATACTCTCACTCACAAGGTTGGAGAAAGACCATAGAACCTTAGAATCATTACTTTTGTTTCATAGATCACAAAGCATGTTTGCATCAGTCATCTCTTCACAGTTGAGATAGACAGAGCAAGCACTATAATCCGATCTAAAAGATATGTGACCTGGGACCTAGGGTGGCTCCATGACTTAGCCCGCATAACATGGCTAGTTAGCGCCTGAACTCAGACTGGAACCCAGGTTTTCTCATGTTGTCTCTTGGATTTCCAAAACAAACTCACTTCTTTTAGGTCTAACAGCATGTTTAGGTCCGTCTTCGAACCTAGAAGTCTCCTTTGAACATGAAAGTGTGCTCCCAACATTCTTGGCAGCTCATTGCCCCTCAGCACAGTTGAGCCAAGAGTTTGGGTACCCCTTTACCAGCAGAGAAAGGGAGACCCTCCTACACTGCTGGTGGGAATGTAAACCTTGACCCTAAGCAGAAGGTTAGAGGAAGGTTGGGGTCACCGTTCACTGTGAAAAGGGCAGGCCTGAAAGCCATGGTAGTTAGACAAAGCAGGGAAGTATAGAACTTTAAAGCACAATCTTTAAATTCGAAAGCAAATAAGCAAAAAACCCTGTGGTTCTGGTTCTACCACATTCTAGTTGAGTGACCATGAACAGTTTACTTATTTATTTCTCTGAGATTCTGTTTTCTCTATGGTAATACATGGGCATTATAAAAACTATCTACCTCACAGGTTTGTTGTTAGAATTAACTGTTGTAATGACACAATCACTTAGCAGCAATTAGCACATAGTAATGAGACAATACATATAAGCAGTTACTATTTTATTATTATTTGTTAAACGGATAGAGTTCTGGTTTATTAACAGTAAGAGTTGAGAGCTCGTTCTGACTGGGTTATGTGACCTTGCATTATAGTTTTGTTTTATTCCTATCTGTACAAATAGCAGAAAGAAGGGGATGAGAATAAATGATGTTTTAAAATCCCATTTGCTCTTACATATGAAGACTCTGAAACTCTAACATCCTTAGATTCCATTTACTGTTGAGAGTCTGTTAGTGTTAGTTTCAAAATTCTATGAGATTAAGATTCTATAACCCTGAGATACTCTTTCTGGGATTCCAAGATCCCATGACTCACTCAAAATTCTATTGAAAGGTTCCATTTGCCTGGAACTAAAGCTCTTCTAAGCCTGGCAGAAGTTTGCCTGACTAGCTCTAGCTCATGCTATTCTTGTGGATTTCGCCTTAAATAGCACTTCTTCAGAAATTCCTTCCTAATGCTTCCTCCAGTATACGTTACATACCCCTCCCCATTGTCTGTCCAGGATCCTGTTCTTTCCCGTCACAACACAGTCCTAACTGGTAATTAGATATTTATTTGTGTGACTTCAGCTAATGCCTGCTTCTTCCTGTCTCCATTGCTTGGTAGATTCTCAATAAATACTTGTTGAATGAAAAACAAGTGAATAAATGTGTTCTAAAATTCTACCATGTTTACTCCCAAGGTCTCCTTTTCACAGCCCTCCCCACACCCTCTAAACCCCACCCCACCCCACCCAACCCCAGCGCTGACAGCCAGTGACCTTTCCAGTTCCATGATGTTGCCAGGACTGTTTGTTCCCTGGCCCCTCTACTCCCCACTCCTCTATTTCTTGCCTCTTTGGGAGCCCTTGGATTAGACAGAAGGCTGGGCTATGTTCCTGCTGTTGAAATCGGCCCAGAGCAGCTCATTCATTCATTCAGAAAATGTTTGCCCACTCTTGCTAGGCACTGTGCTAAGGGGTGGGGACAAGTGGTGAGCAAAGCAGACCTGGTTCCAGCTCTCAAAGAGCTCAGACGCTTGAGGGCAGAGATGGACATTCCTGATGCAATCAGATAAGTCATAAAATTAGACTGTGGTTAAGCGCTGTGGGATGGAAAGGAGTGGGGTGCTCTGAGAACATGGAACAGCCTGCAGTCTAGACCCAGGACCTAAGGCCAGCTGTTCCCCAAAGCTTAGGGGTGTTCCCACAACTCTCCTTATGAAATCTCCCCTGGGGAATGAACATTGAGAATTTGGCTTCAAAGTGGTGACCTGTTAAGCTCCCAGCACCTCCCTGCGAGGCTGGAAGCTAACCCATCACTTCTCAGGGCCTTTCCCCTGCCTGCAGAACTTGTCCTGGAAAGATGATGTTACAGCTCCGGAAGGCTCGAGATGTCCGATACCCTCCTTGAACATATGTGGAAGCTGAGGCCCAAAGAGAGGAGGCTGTTCAAGGTCACGCAGCAAATGGCCAGATGGGACTGGGACTGCCTGTCCTCACCCTCCACGCCCCCAGGTTGCCTGTTCTCGGCTCCTTCCCACCCCACCACAGCAGCCCTCCTCCTTCCAAGAATGAGCTTTGAGTTTATACAGAGGGAGTCCTGTTTCAATCAGAAGCCAGGAGGGTTTGTTTCTACCTGCTTATCAGCAATAGGCAGCGTGTAGACAAAACTCTGGATTATGGCTGCTGTTAGAGGGATTTTCACTGTGGGGTTTACTTAGGTCACACACGTGGAGGAGTGAAAACATCCTGTGACATGACTGCTGAGTATTCTTTCATTTAACAAACATTTCATTCAAGGAAGTATAGCTATGTGAACCTTGATATCCTAGCTCTTGCTCATTGCAGCATTGTTTCCAATCACACACAAAAAGGAAACAACCTGATGTCCTTTGGTGAGAGACCCTTTGGTGGTAGACCCAGGCCACGGAATACTACGGAGCATTTTAAAAAGGACAAAGGTAGGTTTGCCTAGGGGAACAAGGCACATTGGTGAGTTAAAACAAGTTTAAGAAAATATGTACAGTGTAAAACCATCTACAGAAAAATAAGAAATTCATGAAAAGACCTTTATTTTTCTATGGACACACAGATGGACACATATAAATGCAGGAAGAGGTCTGGAAGGACACATACCTCTGAGGAAAGGGGAGGGGCAACGTGTGGGGGAAGGGGAGGGTTAGCTGGATCTTAAGCTTTAGTTGTCATCGATTTATTTAGTGTAAGTCTGGGGAAGGGAAATCCCGGGGCAAAATACCCCTAAAAACTGAAATCAGTCAAAGGGAGAAAAAAAGTTTAAACCCCGTTTATTGCTTACAAACTGCAGCCCAGCACCGTCTCTCTGCCTTGCTCCTGAAGGAAGCCAGCCAGCCAGCCAGCCCCTCCCCTGAACCTCTCAGGTGCAGACACACCCTCGCTGAGACTTGGTTTATTCAGGAGTAAAATGAGAATAAAAGTAATCTCAAAATTATAGGGTTATTTTGAAGATTGCATGACATAGTATATTTAAATGTTTGGCCTGGACACATACTCAACAAGTGGTAGCAACATTATTTTAATTTTAAAGACCCTAATTATACCTCTCACACCAATATGATATAATTCTAAGAGTGTGACTGTTTATTTCTAGGTTCCCTGACTCTAAGAATCTATGATATTGCTAAGATCAACAGTCCTAGGGCTCCATCAGGGGCACAGCCTAAAGGATTTCTAGCCCAGAACTTGAGAGCAAATAGATGCCCAGAGAGGCAGAGACCCCAGTGAGACGTCTCCTCCATCTCTCTGCTCCAAGCCATCCCGGGAAGAGGTTGGGGCTATAATAATCCCTGGAAGAGAATGGCTGTGCTCGGGGCAGGATTAGCGAGTTGGTGTCATTCCAGACATCCTCTTTCCAACACTATCTGGCCATTGACAATTTTTCCACTTGGTGCTATCAGATGCTCTTTAAGGAGCCTCAGATGGAAGGAATGGGCAGGTACCTTCCAGGTAAAAAGGAAGCAGTTTAGCAAGGGCTGATGGCTGAGATTGAAGGGGTTATCTGAAGGAGAATGCTGTGAAGGATGGGAGACACTGGGGGTGGGGGGCCATGTGACTCAGATATGTAGACATGGCACTGGGCACACTGAGAAGGGCCCTTGAGAGTTCGTCCAGTCCAGGAATTTAGAAACTATTCTCTGAGGAATTAATTCCTTTGCCCTGTAGCCTGCCTTGGGGTCAGGGAGAAGTCAGGGGGTGGTGACTGAAAGCTGGATGGACAGGTCCCCAGTCCCCACCTCAACTACTTATTATTATTTTATTAATAATATTATTAATCCTATTATTAATATTTAATACTAGCTTTTCCATATTTCAAGAAAACATTCTGTTATCTATAATTTATCTGTTGATTGGTTTTTGTTTTTAAACTTGAAAATCTCTGGCTTAGTCCAACCTCTTCAGTTTATAGGTTAAAACTGAGACTCAGAGACAGCAAGGTGAACAATACCAAGACAGCACCAGACAGGCTCCCTCTTTTTTGGTGAATTTGGACAAACTACCTAACTTCGATGACACTCGGTTTCCTCATCTGCGAAATGGAGATGTCAGTGAAAGCTTCCTAGTAGAGTTTTGTGAGTGTTAAGTAAGATAGCACATGGAAGGTACACTGAGCCTGGGTGCCCAGTAATTTCTGATTCAGCGTCAGAATCTGATATCAGACTTGGTGTCTCCCGTAATGTTCCTAGGTGACATGCCGGCTTGGCAAACCCAGAGGCTCCAAAACTATAGACGTCGTGTGACGGCTCCCAGAGAGCCCCCTTCCCCAAGCCCAGGGACTCTCAGCCCAAGGAGGTGGAGCCCTTGTTAATGAAGGTGTGTTTGCAGCCCCCCTGTAAGCAGGGTTTGTGGGCCCTCTCAGAACTGGCCAGTACAGCCCTGACTCCGGGAGCCACTCCAGCCCAGCCCTCGGTCAGACTTCAACTCCAGACCAAATAGGGTTCCAGAGTCAGAACCCAGAGGTATCTCCAGCGAGCTGCTCTGACAGGGCAGTCAGGGAGCCAGTGGGTGCTCTGGCATCTCTTACCCGGATCACTTGACTGGCTTGCTGCTGTCTCATGGAAGTCCTCTACCTGTGGAAGTTTGGCTATTAAAGCATTACTTTTCATATTTGGATTTTCAAAAAAATATGCTATTTGAGTTAGGCAGAACAATGGCTTCCCAAAGATGTCTACATCCCAATTCCCAGAACCTTACATGGCAAAGACTTATTAAGGTTGCAGATGGAATTAAGCTTGCTAACCAATTAACCTTAAAATTGAGAGAATATGCCACATTATTCATTCAGGTGGACTCACTATAACCACAAGTGTCCTTGAAAGTGGAAGAGGGACTTGGGTGAGAGAACCAGAGAGATGGTGGCATGAGGAAGATTTCGTCCAACACTGCTGGCTGGAGAGAAATGGGGCCATAAGCCAAGGAATGAGGGGAGTTTCTAGAAGGCAGAAAAGGCAAGAAAACAGATTTTTTCAAGAGCCTCCAAAAGGAATGCAGCCCTTCTGACAGTTTGATTTTAGCCCAGTGAGACCTATTTCAGACTTCTGACCCCCAGAACTGTAAGGTAATAAATACATGTTTTAAGCCACTAAAATTGCAGCAACTTGTTTCAGCAGCAATAGGAAATAAATGTACTATTCATGATCACAACTATTTATTGAGCTTCTATTATATACTTAGTAAGTATACTTCGCTTGTTTATCTCATTTAACACACATAATAGTCCTGCAAGGCCAGTGTGTTCTTGTTCCCATTTTCCAAATGAAGAAAATGAGGCTCGGGGAAATTAAATGACTTGGTCAAGGTAACACAGCTAGTTTGTGGCTGAGCAAAGATTCAAAGTCCAGCACCACTGGCTATGAAGTCCATACTCCATCCACTTGCCACCCTTTCTCTGGAGTGGCCTAGATAAGTCCTTAGAGAATCTTTGCTTCTAGATGCCAAACTGCAGTGTTCTAGGTCACGTCATTCATATATTGAGCCCAGTTGTTTTCTTTTAGGTTTAATTTCTCAACCTGCAAAAGGGGGTAATAATGGTTGCTTGGTGTGCTTTGTGGCTCTGGCAAGGATGTGTGGGTGGGAATTTTCTCTGTGAGCAGCTGAGGTGCTCTCCCCATGTAAGAAATTCAGAATAAATCTCCCCAAATCGCCCAAAGTTGCCTAGGCCACATCCTTTCGTGCCTGGGCTGGACGTTGCTCCTGAGGTAGATGCCCCTGCTAGGAGACCTTTTACATTGTTGTGAAATAATAGAAAAAATACATATATTGCTCTCTTGTCCCCTTCCTGGCACAGGGTTCCTGAAGCCCTTGCCATTTCTTAAGTGGTAAGAGCATTAGGAGCACCTTTTATTCTAGTATTTGTCTTTGACCCAGTTTCTGACACAGAGGTCCTGCCTCTCATGGAGCGCCCTGGGGGGTTGGTGTGTCTTCTGTTCTCATGAGGTGACTCTGGGTGGGTCCTGGATGGGGTGCCGGTCACTGGGAAGACCAAGCCATGATAGAAGGTTGGAACGTTCAGCCTCACTCCTCCATCCTCTGGGAAGGGATGAGGGGCTGATGACTGAGTTAATGATGGATCATGCCTGTGTGATGAAGCTCCCATAAATATCCCATAAGCATGGAGTTTGGAGAGCTTCTGGGTGGGCAGACACATGGAGGTTCTGGGAAGTGGAAGAAGGCGTATGGAAGCCCCACGTCCCTCCCCGCAGACCTTGTTTTGTGCGTCTCCTCCACCTGGATGCTCTGCTCTATCCTTTATCACATCCTTCTATAACAACTGGTAAATGTGTTTCCCTGAGTTAGGTAAACTATTCAAGTAAATTATCGAACCCCAGGAGGGGGTTGTGGGAACCCCAACTTATAGCTGTTGGGTTGGTCAGAAGTACAGGTGACAACTTGGAACTTAAAATTGGCATCTGAAGTGGGGGTTGGATAGCAGCAGGTTTGGTGGTACTGAGCCCTTAACCTGTGGGATCTATTGCTCTTTCCAGGTAAATAGCATCAGAGTTAAATTGTAGGGCCCCCAGCAGGTGTCTCAGAGAACTGTTTGGTGTCTGAAGAGTTGTGTGGTAGTGAGAGAATCAAGGAGAAACACACAGGAGGGGTGTGTTTTTCTCCGAATAGTTGTGAGAAACAGAGGACTCGGGTTTGAAAGTGGTGGTTTGGATTCTGTCTTTCTTTTGTTGTCTGTGTTTTGCTTTTGCTCAGTGGGTACGTGTGTGTGTTGGTGATGGTGGTTTGGGGCCTTTAAAAAGAAAATCGCCAAACTCCACTGGAACCTTTCCTATTACTGCTGCCCAAACATTGCGCCAGCCACCTTGCCCTGACTGGCCCCTGCCACCCCCATCCTTGATGCTTCCAGGCTTTTGAACATGGTGGTTTAAGAAGACGTACCTGATGTTGTGTGTAAGATAGATTAGAGGCAAGACTAGTTGGGAGCTACTGAAATCATCTAGATGTGATCTGGTCAGGGCTTGGACTAAGTGGTGTTGGCAGTGGGGGTGGAGAGAAAAGGATGTATTTGTGAACTATTAGGAAGGAAAAGAAAAAGAGCCTTAGGACTTGGTATAATTTGTACAATCTCTTCTACTGAGATGAGGACATTTGCAGTTGGGGTAGCAGGCTGCCACATGGAATGATTCTGCTTCCTCTTCCACAGGGAAGAAAATTTAGATTTGAGGTAAATCTTGAAGACGGTGGGTCAATATTTGAAAGGACTTTCTAGCAGTCACAGCCATTTGGCACTGAGATATGCTACTTGTGGAATTATCATGGGCTCTGGAGTCAGGCTGACCTGGATTTGAAATCTGGGTCTCCTATTCCTTGGCACAGAACCTTGGGAAAGTTAGCCTCTGTGAACCCCAAGTTCCTCATCTGTAAAATCTGGCTAATAATTACTTTAAGGTCTTTAAGAGAAGGAAATGAGAACATGTACATAAAGGGTTTAGTATTGTTTCAGAATCACGACAGGCTCCATTAATGGTAGTTATTGGTATTATTAGATACTAAGCTTCCCACCATGAGATCCAACTGACCTCTTTTGGAGCATGTGCTAGAAGATTTTGAAATACTGGTGCCAACTTGGATAAGAAAAAAATGTGTTAAGTTCTTCCACTTAAGAATCACTTCTAAGGAATTCATTTTAAGGAAGCAATCTGATCAAACGCGCAAGCACCAGATGATTACTGCAGAATTATTTTGACTAAGAATGTGAAAAAAGCAAATAAAACAAATAAATCATGACACATCCCTGCCATGCAGATCATTCAAAATGTTTTGGTGCACATGTGTGTGTTTGACATGGAATGATTATCACAGTATCTTACTACGTGAAAATGCAGATGATTAAAAATATGTATTGTTCCATTTTATTCAACAAATTTTTTTATTTAAAATATTTGTATTAAAAAGCCTTGGGGAAATGTGTTGCAAACATTCACAGTGGTTACCTCTAGATGGTAAGTTTTAGAACATTTAATTCTTTTTCTCTAAAGAGTGAGAATTGCTTGCGTAGTGGTCATAAATATAAAAGGCACCAGAGGTCTGAGGTTCTGTCTGCTGCCGGGGTGAGGAAAGGCCCCATTCTGAGGCGAGGCGAAGGCTGCCGGCCCTAGGCCCACCCTGCTTTCCCTGCAGCTGACGTCCGGAAGTGCGGCAGAACTCCAAGGCTCGGGAGAGGGCTTCAAAGCAGCCAGCCCTGGTGAGGCAAAGCCCCCAGGAACCCCAGGCAGGAGAAGAGCCATTGTTGGACTGAAGCCAGAAGTCCCTGCAGATGAAGGCTCCCGGGGGGCTGCAGCCCCAAGTGCTCCAGCCCTCTCCATCTTGACCCAGGAGTTTAGGGATGGGCTGCTTCCAGAAGGTGGGGGTCTCTCTGAGCCTGCAGGCTGGGGACCCCCTGGAGCTACACTGCAGGGGGAAGGAGGGTGCCTGTGTACCCGGAGAGGAGGGCGAGGGATGCCTGAGGTGTGTGGTGGAGGAGGTCCTCCGACAGCCTGAGCGGGTCCCTGGGCAGCAGTTCACAAGCATATTGGTAAGAGTTAATTAAAATGGCCCAGAACCCATGCTGGGCACCCTGTTCTGTGCAACTACACAGGCATCTAAAAGGAAACAGTAAGATGGGCTCACAAGACTTAGAGTCCACAGTGGTTTAACAGAGTGGGCCATGGGGCTTCCCACAACCCTGAGATGTCAACTCTAGGGTCAGAAAATAGTGCCTGGAAGGAGAAAGGTAGTAATGGTAAGGCAAAAGAGGCAGACGGTCCCACCTTTCTGTGCTTGGATGTCAGGTCGGAGCCCACCTTCTGTGAGGGACGCCATCATAGGCAAGGCAGAATATCCTTGCTGGCATTGCCTACCCTGGTGCAGAAGAAGACCAGGCAGAGGCTGGGAACAAAACCTGGGCTCAGAAAATTTATCTACCTTCTCTCAATTCATCTTAAAATGAAATTTTCTGGGACACTGTCCCCTTTGGTGGCTGGATGCTGGCGTGAACAAAGGGACACAAGGAAAGAGACAAGGAATACAAAATGGATTCCATTCGCAGTCGTTGCGCAAGGTGTATGCAGTAAGTAGATGGACTAATTAGAAGATGTGCACGAGGCCAGGAGGAGCCAATCAGAAACCATGGGTGGGGCCAATACGTAGCCTGACAGCCTTATTAGGGAAAGGGGAGGCCTTGTGGGGTCGGGTGATGGATGACTTTCCAGGGGACTGTCAGCAGACCAAATGCTCTCCACTGAGTTGCTCCGGCCCGTTCGCGGCTCCCGTCCGCCCCCCGACTGTCTTTCAGAATCAAGCACTCCGGGAGCACCGGAGCACCGCGGCCGCTGGTGAGCCCCGCGGCGCTGCCGCCCGGAGGGAGCGCAACTGCTTGGCCCTTCTCAGGTGCCCGTGGAGTCAGGGTCACTAAGAACCTCGGTCTGGGAAAGTCCTCCACACAGAACTATCTTAGGTCTTTCCCCCAAGACACAGCTGTAAAATGAGGAGATTGTGTTCATTGCTCGCAAAGATATTTTTTTTGTGTGACATTCTGGGATTCTATGGCTAATTCCATGTAGAACTGAGGAGTCACAGAGTCCAACTTCGTCCAGGGGAGGAAACATCTGGCTCTTCTAGACTCAGCGATGTTTCCCTCACTCAAATCCAACCACAACAGTAAAGATCACCCAGTCTAGAGGTTCTTGACCTTGATGGTCAGCATCACCTGGGAACCTGTTATAAACACAGATTTCTGGGCCCCATGCCCATTAAGTCTGGATGGAGTCTGGAAACCTGGAATGCTAACATGTCCCACAGGTGAGGCCAATCTTCACAAAGATTTAGGAACCAGTAGTCAGTGCTTCCCAACTCTGGCTGCTTCCCAACTACAGATACCAACCCTCCCACCCCAAGTGAAGTTCTGCTTTGCTTGGTCTGGGGGTGGTGCCCAGGAATTGGTTATTTTAAAAGTGATTCTGATGCTCAGCCAAAGTTCACCATTGCATATGTCTAACTCTAGAGCAGCTTCATCCCATACAAAAGCCACAGAATAGATGTGGCTATTTAAATCTAAATTTTAAGAAGTTCCTCAGTTGCTCTAAGTACATTTGAAGTGCTGATAACCACATGGGGTTAGTAGTTACATGCTGGACACCAGATACAGAACATTTTCATCATTACAGAAAGCTCCCCCGGGCAGCACTGCTCTAGAAAGCTGGTCCCCAGATAATGCCTCCTCACTGCACCATTGTGCAATCAAGAATCTGACCTGAGATGGTGTTGCTGAAGCCCCTTGAATTTGATGAATGCTTGCCTCCCGCAGGCCTGGTGCCTCATATCCAGTATTTCATTTGCTTCTTATCTACTCTGCTAAGTAGGCCAGAATGGGATTATTGTTCGTATTTGACATATAAGAATAATCTAGGCTCAGAAGAAGAAAGTAATTTGCTTAAAATGCCACAGCTAATGGATGGCAGGATTGGGAATCAAACTAGAAGCTCAAATTCTAGCTCAAGTTCTTCCTGTAATACTTTTCACAAACAAGGGCCCTTAGGGACCAAGCTATTGGAACTCCCTCATTGTAAAATGAAGACTAGAGAAAGACTAGAGAAAGACTAGACAGGGAGAGATTTAAGATGCACGGCAAGCTAATGACGAAGCTGGAACTAGCAGGCTGCTCTTAAGCCCTGTCTAGGACCCCTTACCAGCACAGAGAATGTGGATGGATAGGGAAGGGGGAAGTGGGGTTTCAAGTCTCTACAAGGGATCTCATGCTCATGGTGGTGGCAGAGAATCAGGAAACAACAAAACTGTCCCAAGCTCATTTTTCTCTCTTCCTCTTTCCTTCTCAGACCCAGAGGAGCTCTTTGTCTGCACAGATGACCATTATGGGGTGATGCAGTTGTGCAGCCATTAGTCAGTCCTGCTTCCCTGCCAGGTGACCAGCGCCTGGGCCCAGGTGATACTGCACCAGTTCCCTCCAGAGGAAGTCCCAGTGAATGGGACGGACGTTTCCTTTGATGTGAAGAAAGTCTTCACCATCCACTGGCCCCAAGCTTCCTTGGCTCACTCCATCTTCTGCTTGGCCAGCCTAGGTGGCGTGAGGCAAATCTGTACCAGGTATATGCTCACCTGCATCAACTGTGCAAGGGCGGAGGGCTCTGGGCAGGCAGGGCAGGGCAGGATATGGGGAGAGATGCCTCCTTCAGGAACCTCAGGTTTGGTTCTGTGCATGATGGAGCTTTAAACAACCATCCAGTTTTCAACAACACTCCATGCGCTCAAACATCTTGTCCAGTTGGCCGGCCAAGCAGCTTTTGAGCTAGCCTGCATCAGTTCAGCCTTCCTGTCCATCCATCCATTCTCGGTCAAGTCATACACAGCCTCCAACACATCAACTGTTCATCCTCCATCAACTCAACCATCTAGACCATTAATCCTCTATTGACCTAACCATTTCACCCAGTCATTCCTTTCAGTCATGCTAACAATCATTTCTTTGTGTTTGTCCCCATTTCTCTCCCAGATCCATCTTCCTCCCCCAAGTCCACCATCCAAGCTTCAGCAACATCAGTGCAGCTGGGAGAGGACTTCAGTTTACCCTACACGGTTCTGGGTGAGCTGGAGATGGCAGTGGACTTTAGTTGGGAATATCCAGGGCAGAAGGTAAGCAGAGGGGAAGAGGAGGCTGTGTGTATGTTGTGGTGGTGTTTGGGACAGAGTGAGGGATTAGCACAAGGGCCAGGAACACTGCAGAGGGGAGCCACTGCCTGGCTAGGAATCTGATGAATCTGGATTCTAGTCCCAACTTTGATATGCTTCTTTGAGTGACCTGAACAAGTCACCTCCCTTTTCTGGCCTCAGTTTACTCATTTGTTAAATAGTTATGTTTTGGGATACTGTATAAACTATGTAATCTCTCTCTTTGTTAATTTATCCAACAATAATTATTGAACACTTGCCACAAGCCAGACACTGTACTAGGTGCTGAGTTTACAATGATGAGTCAAAAAGAAGTACGGCTTCTGCTCTCTACAAGCTTACAGTTTAAATGCAGTGGTGAGAAGTGGGAAACGAACAAACATGATCATCTAGAGAATTCTAGTGCTACACTGAGGATAAAACTGGGCATCGTGATAGGGTCTGCTTTAAAGTAGGCAGGGCATCTTCTGTGAAATGATATTCATGCTGAGACCAGACTGGTCCCGAACTCATGCAAATGGGGCTTGCGAATGTGCTCAGGCCCTCTGGCTGGGTGTGTGTGCCATGGGAGATGGGCCAAATGCTTGAGCAGCTGTTTTCTGGGCACCCGCTACGGGCCCAGACCTCCCTGAGATGGTGTCAGAGAGGTGGTTGTGGTTTTCTCCTTTCAAAGAACTCACCCCTGTAACCCTAAAACATCTGGAGCAGCTGTGTCCCAATGTCCCATAGTTAGGGTTACTGACTGATGACTTTAGGGAATCTTAAAAGGGCTTCCCAGAAGAACTGGAGTCTGACGTAAGGCTTGGAAGAAGGGCTGGACCCAGCAAAGACATGATGAAATTGAGCCACCATGGGGGCCTTGGGAGGCAGCGAGTAGGGGGGGTTATTCTTCCACTTAGCAAAAGTGGAAACTGAGACCTGACGTGGGTAAAGATAGTGGGAGACACTGGCTTTGCTATGCCAGAATTTCCCTAAACATGCTCCTTGGAATGTTAGAAAACCAAATCCCTCCACCCCCCATCCTGATGAAAGTATTCTTAGGAAAATACTGTTTCTTATAATCATCACCTGCCTTGGAGAGTCAAAACTCACGTGCATGGGTGACAGACTCAGCCTCCCTAATTAACTTTGCTTGACTTAGTGTTCTCCCCCAAATTTTGATAATGGAACCCCACCTTCCCCTGTGTGGGGAGCAGCACTTATTAATGATCCCACAGAACCACAATGCCGGAAACCCACACTCAGAGGTGCTGCTTGGGCTGAGTTACCTGCTTGAGTGGGGAGGAGACCCTAGGACGAGTCTCTCCAGGGACTTGAAAAGCTTCATCTTTTCCACAAAGACCTGGCCTCTCAGGAAGTGCTCTGATGTGGTGGTGTGACCTTGGGCCAGTCACTTCCCTTTTCCCTGAAGAATACATGTTCCTCTTACCTGCCTGCCAGTGCCCGAGTCCTAGAAAGCACTTGGGGCAGATGATGGACAGTCATTTTTTTGTCCCTGCAGCTGGGCCAACCCCCACATGTCAGCGAGTGAGCCAATATGGTATACAGGGAGAGCCAGGTACAGCAGGAGGCAGGGAGCACCCTGCATTTCCAAGAGGCCCAGGCTGGGGACACTGGCATCTACAACCTTCAGGACATAGGGACAACCACCACCCATGTCCATGTGATCCAAAGCCCTCATGCCTCCCCAGCCCCTTCCTAGTCCTCCCCCTGGCTGTGTAGGACCCCAACCTCCCTGAGAAATAAGTTAGCTTAAGAGTGGCCATCTTGAAGCCCAAAAAGCCATTCTGATATATGACTCAGAGGGAACAACTGAAACCAGGTAACTCCTCTGGAAAAACAAGTTAATCAATCATGACTGCTGGCAGCGCTAACCTTTCGGTTAGTTAAGCATAAAAGCTGACCCTACCTTGCTACACCCCCAGGACGTGGCACTAACCCAGAAATCGTAGGTTTGAAAAATTACTGCCTTTGTAGTATTGTTATCTTGCTATGTAGTATTGTTATCTTGTTACTACAACATAATCTGTAACCATGGTAAATCTCTAGGGCTGAATGCCTCAGAAAATCCTATATAACCACTTAGTTGTAAGTACTCAGGGTCCTCGTTGAGACCTGCTGGACGGGCTGACTTGGACCCCAACTAGTTGGCTTCCGAATAAATTCCTCTTGCTTGTTGCATCAAGAAACGTCTTTGGTGAGTGATTTGGGGCGGCGCCTTCCTCAGGGGAATCCAACATTTGGGGGCTCGTCCGGGATCATGCGCTCACCCCGCTTCACTCCCGAAGTCGCTCTTGGAGGAAGAGGTAAGATTAGTGGCGCCTTGAGTTGTCTGTGTTCTGTCTTCTGTTTTCAGTGAGACCGGTCAGAATTCTGTAAAGGGGTACCCACTGTCTGGCAGCTGTCCCGATCCTGTAAAGGGGTCGAGACTGCGGTCGGTAGACGTACTAGGAGCACCGCAGGCTGCAACCCTGAGGGACGCCTCGGGGAGGTTGGGAGGCCAGGGACGCCTGGTAGCCTCCCGTCTGTTTTTCTGGCAAGGTGAATCTGATGAGATAGGGTTGATTTTCAGGCGCCAGGAATATCAACCCTCTGATTCCTTTCGGTTTCTGTTTGAAAATCTGAGAAAAAAAAAAAACAAAAAGCGGCCGCTGTGTGTCTAATCTGTGTGTGTCTCTGTTTTTTGTGTCTTTCATGTGCCTAATAATTGTTATACTGACAATGGGACAGACTCAGACAACCCCCTAAGTGTGTAAATGAATATATCTTTCTACCTCCGGATGGTATTAATGAAATTGATTTAAAGACAAGCGCTTGTGAAAATTGAGTGTTCTAAAACTTCCAGAAAACCTGATAAAAAAGTGTTAAGCATTAATGCTAATTTGGGTTTGCCTGAGACGGGCATGTCCTGGTAGTTGTCGGCTGCCTGAGTTTACCTAGAGTCATTTGAGTCATGTTATCTGCTAAATCTTTTAAGAATAGAATGCTTAGAAGCTTGGCTTTGTCTAGTGTTCAGTGGGGGTCTTGTGAGTAGGCTAGCATAGTTGTTGCAGGTAAGTGAACTGGATAAGTGTGGCAAGTGAACACCTTTTTAATTGTGTGTTGCAGTGTGTATGCCTACCTGCAGCCTGAGAATCTTTGTAGTAACTTAAAGCCTTAGAGTTTTGTTAAGTTGAGAAGATGTGCTCTGTGTTTGCTGGGAGATTGTGCTGTGAAGCTCATAGTTGCAGAAATTGTAGAATGTGTTCGTAAGTTTGTCAGTCTAGGAAATGTTGGTTTGACAGTTTGCAGTGTCCTGCTTCTCAGTGTTCACTGGAGCTTGAAGTTTCTAATAGTTTTGAGTTCTGGTTAGAACTGCTTAAAGTGATAGAGAGGGCATTTCTCTATGTTGAAAGATCACAGCAGTTTCTCATGCTTAAAGTCTCAGTGAGTTGCCATGAAATCGTAATGTTAAAGGGACTAAAAGCTAAAGTTTGTTAACAACTGTATAACCTTTATTTGCCTTTGAAATATTTTGTTATTAAAAATAATTGCATGGCCTGAAAAATTGAATTCCTAAGCAGAATAGTAACAAAGCTTTTTTCAGCTGATTAAATGCACTTAGTTAACAAACCAAAATTTATTAAACTGTAGAATCTGGACAAGATTATGTTTCTCCCAGAAAAACAGGTTTCACTGTAAAAGTTTAGATAGACGAACGTGTGACCACTTTTGAGAAAAGTTGTAATAGATTTTTTGAGAACCACCAGGTCTTCTTGTTTAATTTATATGCTGTATGTTTAAAAAAAAAAACATGGGGGACTCTCCATATTTTTTAATGCAAATAATCTTAGAGCTTTTAATAGAATTTGCATAGCAGCTTATATCTACTATTAAAGAGTAAAACATTCTTGAAGCTTTCAGGGAAAACCTGTAAACTTAAGCACTTTCTCTGCTTTTTTGTATCTGGTCTTAGACACTTATGCTGAGTTATGTTCTTATTATTTTCACTGTTTGTAAGCTATTGATTGTAAGCCAAAGGTCATCATTTCTCAGTCCCTAAATGAAGAAGTAAAATGCCTGATCTCTTTCATCTCAAAGCATATTTCTGGTCAGATCTGGATATCTGTGTGAAAGAAAGAGACATTTAAATTTGAGATTCTGCTTAAACTTTTAAGTTGAATTTGACTATAGCCATATTCATTCTTTGTATGTATCTCTAACAGGTCTTTTGTATGCCTGGTGATATTATACTCTGCCTTGAGTTTAGACAGTTCTTTCAGCTAAATATGAATTCTTATTGTAGCTTTTTTCCCCTCCTGAAGATGAAAGCAGAAGAATCTACCATCTGCTACCATTCTCTCAAGAATGCTTAGTAACCTAGAATTAGTTTGACTTTCTGTATGTTGTCTTTAAAAATTGACAGCAGCAGTCTCCCCTGCTGCCCCACTTTTTAAGATATCTTGTTTACTGTGCTGAGTATATAGACAATAAATGTGTAATGATAGTTCTAAAAAAATTAAATGCAAAAAGGTGCTTTTACCTCTAGTTAACTCTGATATTTTCCAGAGGGCCCCTGGAACATGTCAGAAGAATTTTTTCTCACTAGAGAAAGTATTTGACTAATTTGGCTTATTTATCTGATATATATATATTTATTTACCAGGAAAGCACTGTCAAAGAGAATGATGCTAAACTTTGTTACTAAATGTTTTGTATTACAGAAATATCAGAATTTCCTTATGTCAACTGTTTTACAGTAAGCTCTCATCAGATCTTTAACCATTGTCATTTGTAAGTCTTTTGTCATTTATAGTATTATCCCTAAACTGGTAAAGAACTAGATTTCAGCAGAACAGGTATTAGTTACATAAGATTACATAAACTAAAGAAAATGATTTTGTGTCTTTTTGTTTCAAATGTTGCTGGTAAAATGTTTTAACCTTGTTCTCTTAAACTGACAACAGTTTAGTAAATGACTATCTTTATGAGCAGAATTGAAACATCCTTCTCTCTACTTGATCCCTCCAGAGTTTAAAAACTTTCAGTGACTGTTTTTATATTCCATGGCAGTATGTTTATTTGCACGAGTTCAATAAGAATCTGCTTTCCTTGTGAGAAGACTACTTAAGAACACTGGTTATACTACCAGGGCTTTGACTGGAATGTCGTACCTGAGAGACATGTGCATAGACTCAGATGTGAACAACTTTAAAGAACTAAGATTGACTTTATAAAGCCAACAAAGCCCCTTGGAAGAACTGGCCTAGTACCTTGCTTACAGAGTTCCCAGCAGCCTTACCAGGTGAGTAAAGAAAGTCACTTCCAGGCAGGTGCAGAGACCTCGAGAAGAGAAGAATTCATCCAAATCTACAGGTACTGCAGGTAAAGCCTGATGGCAAGTCTGGCTTGGCTGTCTGGCCTCAAGAGGCCTTTAAAAGTTCAATCTGAAATTCCTTACAAAAAGTTCCAGCAAAGCATATTTAAAAGAACCTGTGTAATCAATTGCTCTTCTTGCTGCACCTGTGCAAATAATCAAGCCAGCTGTTAATTATTTTCTTAACCTAGTTACTTCTAGTAAAAATGAGAGTGATTTTAGAGAGAAGTATCGTTTCAATAATGTAGCCTCCTTCCAGAATAAAAAATCCAACTCCAGATGTTGCTACATAACCTAATAACACAATTTGTTTTATCTTGCCTAGAAGCCACAAAACTGCAAATAGTAATAAAAATGAAACCCAGAATAGAAGCGCCAGCCTTCTGAAGCCCTCTCAACTGACCAGTGATGGAGACCTAGCTGCACCCTTTACTGCGCCCCCTTCTCAGCACGAAGCAGCCAGAGCGGTCATCGCCCCTTTTCCCTAGCAGCAGCTAGAGTCTCTATCTGTAGAAGAAAGAATGAGACCATACCCATAGCCTTCCCTGGTAAAAACGGGTATTTAATCCCTCCTCCCAAGAGATGGTGGGCTTGTAACACTGGAGTGACCCCATGTGTCTCTACTTCTGCCTTCAACTCCTCCCGTGATTTCTGTATCATGGTCCAGTTAGTACCCAGACTAATGTATCATGATGACTTATCATTCGTGGCAGAATTAGAACCTAAACTAAGGTATAAAAGAGAGCCAGTCTCACTCACTCTAGCTGTATTACTAAGAGTAAGAGTCGCAGCCGGAGTAGGACCAGGGGCAGCTGCAATTATACAAGGAAACCAACATTATGAAGGACTAAGAATAGCTATCGGTGAAGATTTGAGAACTATAGAACAGTCTATTTCTAAACTTGAAAAGTCCCTAACCTCTCTCTGAAGTAGTGCTACAAAATAGACGAGAGTTAGATTTACTATTTCTAAAAGAAAGTAGATTGTGTGCAGCTCTAAAGGAAGAGTGCTGCTTCTATGCAGACCATACTGGAGTAGTAAGAGACTCAATGTCTAAATTAAGAGAAAGATTAAATCAGCGAAAGCGAGAACGAGAAGCTAACCAGAGCCTGTTTGAATCCTGGTTTTCTAGATCCCCATGGCTTACAACTCTAATATCCACTTTGGCAGGACCCCTGCTTATTTTAATATTGCTCCTCACCTTAAGTCCCTGCATTTTAAATCGAGTAATAACCTTTATTAGAGAAAGAGTAAGTGCTGTGCAGGTGCTAATGCTGAGACAACAGTATCATACCCTCACACAACAAGAAGAAACCAACATTCCATGATTAGAATGTTCAGAAAAAGAAGTGGGGAATGTAGGACCCCAACCTCCCTGAGAAATAAGTTAGCTTAAGAGTGGCCATCTTGAAGCCCAAAAAGCCATTCTGATATATGACTCAGAGGGAACAACTGAAACCAGGTAACTCCTCTGGAAAAACAAGTTAATCAATCATGACTGCTGGCAGCGCTAACCTTTCGGTTAGTTAAGCATAAAAGCTGACCCTACCTTGCTACACCCCCAGGACGTGGCACTAACCCAGAAATCGTAGGTTTGAAAAATTACTGCCTTTGTAGTATTGTTATCTTGCTATGTAGTATTGTTATCTTGTTACTACAACATAATCTGTAACCATGGTAAATCTCTAGGGCTGAATGCCTCAGAAAATCCTATATAACCACTTAGTTGTAAGTACTCAGGGTCCTCGTTGAGACCTGCTGGACGGGCTGACTTGGACCCCAACTAGTTGGCTTCCGAATAAATTCCTCTTGCTTGTTGCATCAAGAAACGTCTTTGGTGAGTGATTTGGGGCGGCGCCTTCCTCAGGGGAATCCAACAGCTGCAGGCATCCTGATGTGGAGCAGTGGGCAGAAACGGGCAGGTAACTGTGTGAGCCTCAAGTGTTTTTGATGCCGAGGAGGGGCCCTTCAGAGCAGAAAGAGCCTTCACAGTTCACCGCTTGTGTTCACCGGCCCAGCACAGCACTTGGCCGTTGCTTTGAGCTCCCGCCCTCACTCCAAGTCCTGACCCGTTTCAGTGGCCAGCCTGCACTCCAGCCCCAGGCCCAGCTCCAAGACGGGGCAGAGCTCCAGCCAGTGGGGCACCAGGACTCGAGGAGGAAGCCCAGAGCCACTGGGGGCCCACCCAGGCCCCAGGACTTTTCCTCAGCAACGCCTGCCCCCTGTGAGGTCTTCAGTGAAGAGCCACCTCCTCCCTCTCCCAGGAACACACAGAGGCCACATAAAGATGACACCGTGGGTTCTTTTTAGTTTCCATAGCTTGTCTGCCCCAGAGTGAGTCTACGACCATGGTTTTTCTCCCTGCATCCACCACAGGCTACAGGAGGGAAACCCCGCTCCCCACAGCTTGCCTTTCCTCCGGCCTGGCCCTCTCAATTAAAACAATGCTTTCTAAAGTGCATTCTGCAGCCCAAAGTGCTCAGGTTGGGGTAGAAACTTGGTCAAAGGAGTTTAGAAAACACTAGATACTTGGCTTCCATCTTGGAAATTTGTGGCGCACATTAGCATATTAAAGGTCCTGAGAAGTCCTACACTTTGCAGATCTGTTTAACTTGACTGAATATAGACTTCCCCAAATTCCTTGACCACTGACTCTTCCCTTGATGGTGCCTGTTAATCCAATGAACTAGTGTATCCCAGCTGGGCTTTGGGAAAAGTTGTGTGAAAAAGCAAGTGTGCACTTCACTCCAGGGCTGTTCCCAAGGCTCCTGAGTAACCTGTTTGCCCGTGGCTGGGGAAGCTGCTCAGCGCGCCCCTAGCCCCCCGAGGGAGAAATGGAGAGAGTCACGTGTGAACTCCTAGGCTGAGAAGTGAAGGCCAGATCCTGGGAATGAAGAAGGCAGTCTGGGGGGATGGAGGAGACCTCTGTTCTGGTGGACCGGCTTTCCCACATGCTGGCCCAGGGCCTGGGGCTGGAGCTGGGGCTGGGGTCTCAGGTAAGGCCCTTCGGCTCCTGTGATCTCAGTTTGCTGCTGAAATGGGTCAAGGACCTGAGCTTCAAGGATCTGACATGGAGCAGGGGGAGGTCAGGGGAGGGAGGTGTACATGGAAACATCTGATTAAAGGCCGGGTGCCAGGAGGGGTTACCAGAGTCTCCAGCGGACCTGAGGCTTCCTGAGAAGAACCGTGGGCCCGCACACCACCAGGGCTTGACAGGCCTGCTGAGGCCAGGCACTCCAGCACCCCCCGTGCACGGCCAGGGAAGCTGAGGGCCAGGGCCTATGGGCCCAGGGCCTGGGGTCAGAGGTGGCGCAGGAGTGAGTGGAAAGGAGCAAGAGAGACAGGGAGTGGGTGGGGGCCAGGTGGAAGGACAAGGACAGAGAGTCACAGAGCCTGGGGAGGGACGAGAAAAGCACCAGACCGGGAAAACAGATGAGGTACTAATCCTGGCTTTGTGGGTCCCGCACCCTGCCTCGGTTTCCTCATCTGCACAGGGAGGAGGTTCTAGCTCTGGCTGCTGAGGGTAGTAGACCCACTGGGTGGCCCCTGTGACACGGGCACTGAGCCTGAGGGGCCTGAGGCTAAGGAGTGGGCCTTGCCTGCTCGAGGAGGAAGACCTCTGGCTGTAACCCTGTGCTGGCCAGATCCAGGGACCCAGAGCGGCGGCCTGCCCTGCCCAGGCCCTGCCTTGGTGGGGCTGGCCCCTGGCACTGCCCGCCCCAAGGGTCTCCAGGGACTCCCTCCCACCTGCTTGCTTTTCCTTGTTGATTCCCAGGGTTTGGCCCATCTCCTCCCATTCCCCAGCCCCTAATTTGGCCTTCTGACGGTCCTAGAATGGGACACTGCAGTGAATCAAGTGTCATTTGTTCAGTTTCTACAACCATTTCAGAGGAGTGGTAAACAGGTGGAGAGAGGGCCAGGGCAGCACTGGGAAATGGGGTGGAGGGCGGGGCGGGAGCTGATGAGCTGGCAGCCAGGCTGACAAGTAGGGCCAGGAGGTCGTCTCTTCCTTGTCTGATGGCTGGAGAGGCCCAGGCTGCCCCTGAGAGAAGCCTCAGGACCTTCCTGATTTGGGTGAAGAGGAAGGGGAGGGCGAAGGGGCTCCTCTGCTCGTTCCCTGGGCCAACTCCAGGGAGGGTGCTTCCTGGGCAGAGCCCACATGGCCCAAGCCCCGGGGCTCACTGGGCACACACCCTGGCTCCCCACCTCACTCCGGCCCCCATCTCCTCCTGGGACAAGAATGAGGGGCTCCTGCTGGCTTCTCTAGAAAGCCCTTGAGAGGGAGCTGGGGCCACAGGCACCATAGCGGGTGCAGGCCCTGAGCCCTAAGTGGCGAGGAAGGAGACCTCAGTGGGGGTGACAGAGGCCAGGGGAAAGGTGGGAGAGGCATCCGTCCCAAGGACACGGTACAGCAGCTCCTCCTTGTCCTGCCGGAGCTGTCGCAGTAACTGTGACTCCTTCTCCAGGGCCTGTCGGGCAAGAAGCAGGTCCTCTGAGAGCTGCCTGCGGACAGAGAGAGGCCAGGGTTGCCTACTGGGAACAGCCTCTCAGGGCCTCCAGTGATCACGGAGGCCAGCCCATCCCTCTAGGAAGTCTTCCTTAGGCCACCAGCCTGTTCCAGAGTCCCCGCTACTCTGCCATTTGCTTGTATACAAGAGGAGGTTTGACCTGTTGACCCTCATAGATAGCTAGGGGTTCAAATCCTCTCCACCACTTAGCTGTGTAACCTTGGACAAGTTGTTTATTCTTGCTGAATTTCAGTTTCTTCATTTGTAAAATGGGAATGATTATAATATGACTCAGCTCTTAGAGTAATTATGAGGATTAGATGAGATAATATGTAAAGTATTCAACAAATTATGTCTGACACATGACGTTAGCTCTCATTTACTAAGCCTGCAGAACTGGTTCATGTACATTCATTCATTCATTAGGTCTCCTGACCTGTAATTTTCCTGTTCCCTCTTCCCATAGGGGCTTTTCCATGGGGCCCAGTTAGCCAGATGGAGACTGGCATAATCAAGGTACTGAAGCTTAGTCCCTTGGGATTCTTGACTCCCAACAAAAGAGGAACCACATTCCCCATATAGGCCTGGGCCCACCTGCCAATCCATGCCCCGGGCTTCTCTGAGACTCCCAGCTGGGGATTTGGGCAAAGGGTGGGGATGGGAAGAACGAGGCGGTGGCTAGCTACCTTGACACCACCATCTGGCTGCGTCCTCGGGCCTGGAGGTCCTCATTCTCCTGCTGCAGGGTGGTAATTTTCTCCTCAAGCATCAGATTTTTTTCTTTCTGTAACAAATTAGAACAAGTTCAGAAAGCCACCAAACTTACATGACACAATGTGAGCCATCACCCCTCTCTTCTCTGTGGTCACTGAAAACACTGATTCATTCCAAACCAGCTGTTACATTTCCTGAAGCAATAAGATTACTTAAAAAAATACAACTAAGGAGTGAACATAGAGTTGCTAATTTTTAATTATGCCACATGAGAATGTCAAAGAATATAGCTACTACCATCCAATATCTTCATCAGTTTGTAAGAGAAAGCATATTTTTAGTCCTCCAAAAGTCAGAAGGACACAGTCTATATAAATAAAATTAAGTGTGTTTATTATGCTATCCCATAAAAATGGCTGAACAAAATTTATAGGGAACATTTGAAGATGGTCTGATTAAAATATAGGTTTGTAGCACACATGAGGCCACAGAGACTTCTTCCAGAGCAACAGAGTCTCTGTTTGAATCCAACCCCAGGTTCCCAAGGCCTCCCTTTTGGAGACAAGCCACCTGTGTGGTCAATGCCCACCACTCCCCAGGCCTGTCCCTGCTGACTCCGGCCTCCCAGGTCTGTCTGCCTCCTTCCTCAGACCCTGCAGGGCATGTAACATCTGCTGGTCCCCCCTGATTAGCCAGGCTATCTGCCCTGGTGTCACCCCAGTTACAGCAACATGAGAAGCCAAGAAAAGTGTGGGACCCAGATGAGAAGGAGCCTCTGCTTGACCCAGACTGGCCACAGACCAGCCACGGCTGTTTGTAAAGGACCAGCATGGGTGTCAGGCCAGAGCTGGTGTGGACCAGCCTGGGGCCTCCTCAAAGAATCTCCCTCTGTATACTTTATACTTTTTTGTCAGGAAAACAGAAGCCTGAGGCTGCATCCCCCCAGCCACTGCCAGCCGCGGACCACTGTTTCCATGAGGATCAGTCGTTTGTCTAGCTCATGAATATGCTCGTTCTTCATCTCGACGACAAAGTGTAAGCTCTCCAGCTCCTGCTCCCAGAACTGGCTGGGACTCCCGTAATCCTAGACAGGGACATAGAGTGACCTCATCAGACCATCAGTCAGAGAGAGGCATGGCTACCTCCTTCCTCCCCATTTTGCCTCCAACTCACTGTGTGACTTTCATGAGTCACCTCCCTCTCTTGGCCCATGGTAAGCACCTAATATGCTTTATCTCATTCTCTCAACACCTTTGGAGGCATCTGCAATTACCATCATAGATGAGGGAACTGCAGGGTTTAGATAGCTTAAGTCACTTGAGGTAAGTGGTAGGTCTGCTTGATGGAAGCAGTCTAAGTGCCCATCAGCAGATAAGTGGATAAACAAGATGTGGCACATATACACAATAGAATATTATTCAGCCATAAGAAGAAAACACATCCTACCATGTGCAACAACATGGATGGAGCTAGAGGGTATTATGCTCAGTGAAATAAGCCAGGCAGAGAAAGACAAGCACCAAATGATTTCCCTCATTTGTGGAGTATAACAACAAAGCAAAACTGAAGGAACAAAACAGCAGCAGACTCACAGACTCCGAAAAGGGACTAGCGGTTACCAAAGGGGAGGAGATGGGGAAGGTGGTGGGCAGGGAGGGAGAAGGGGATTAAGGGGCACTATAATTTACAATCACAATATAGGTAGGTCACCTGGAAGGCAGTACAGCATGGAGAAGACAAGTAATGACTCTGTAGCATCTTACTATGCTGATAGACAGTGACTGCAATGGGGGGGGTTGAGGACTTGATAATATGGGTGAATGTTGAAACCACAAAGTTGTTCATGTGAAACCTTCATAAGGTTGTACATCAATGATACTTAAAAAAAAAAAAGTGGTAGGTCTGCTCTTTGTACCTAGTTCTCTCTGAATCCAGAGGCTGAGCACTTTGCTCTTCCATGTGCCTCTCTTGGAGCCTTACTTCCCTCCTCAATGACATGGGGAACCTGTTCCTTCCAGGCCCTTATGAAGGTAAGAGTGTGAGGTCTGAACCCTGTCCTTGAAGAGGGCCTGGCCTTTCCTGATGCCCATACCCTGATCTCTGTGGAGATTCAAGAAGCAAAGGCCCCCAGCTGTACTGCCACCTACCTGGATGTGCTTCTTATAGTCTCGGCTCAGAATGGACCCCTCCACCCTCTTCATCTTGGCCTGGAAGACCTCCAGCTGTGAGGTCAGTCCATCAATGGTCTCCTGGGGGAGGGGGCAGGAAGGAGGTGATCAAAGCCTGGCTCATAGAGGCTGTAGGTGACTTCTTCACATCCCAGAGGGAGATCAGTTTTGGGTTCTTCAGTCTATCTTTGCTGTAGCGAACCCAACAACACAGACTTAATTTACTTCAGTCACCGCTTGAAACCCACCAGCCCCATCTCTTGTTACAAAGCCTTTAATGACTCCTGATACCCATTGGGTGTTGGGGGCTGGTATTAGCTTGGCATTCAAAGCCCATCTAAGTTTAAGACACTTTCCCAGTCTCCCATCTCATTGCTCCTGCAGCCAAACGTCACATCAGTCCTCTAGCTGCAAAGTGCATTCTTGTCCCCATAATTTCTACCACCAAGAATATCCTCCACCTGAACCTTGACCATTAGCTTTAAGATAGTGTGCAGCCCCTTCCCAGGGCTCACAGGCCCCATGGCTTGGACCTGGCCCCCTCTCCAGCCTCAGCTCTCTCCCACTCATACCCCATGCCCCAGGCATCATGGACCTCTTTCTAGTAACCAAGTGTTCCCTGTTTCCTCCTTTCCTCCGTGCTCTTTTGTAGCTTTAAGCACACTGTTGTTTTCTGTCCAAGGTACCCCTCCTACCCGCCTTCATCTGAAGAATTCCAACCCATCCTTCAGGTTCCAGTTTAGATCTCTCTCCCTCTAGGAAACCTCTGCCCAGCTAAGTTGGGCCAGATCCCTTCTCTCATGCTGCCACAGCTCCTGTACGTCCACCCACCAGCCTCATCACACATGGCACTGGCCTGTTCTGTTCCCTGGATCCCACCAACAGGCTTTAGAAAAATCAGCCAATCCTAATCTCATCTCAAACCAAGTCCTCTTAACCTAAGTCCCCACCTCATGGAGCCGGGATACACAGCAGACAATCAACTCTGTCCCTCCCGCCTAGGCAGAGGCCATCAGCTGTGGCTCCTAGGGCTCCATGCTGCTTCACTGCAGGTCCTCCCTGCATGGCCCAGCCCCTCTCACCTGCAGAGAGACCAACATGGCCCAGCCCCTTTCACCTGCAGGGCTGCCTTGGCCTCCTGAAAGGAGTGGGTCAGGGCTTCTTTCTCGCACTCATAGGAGGCCCGGAGGACTGCGGGGAAAGGAGATCTCTGTGAGTCCAGACACTTTGCCCTGAAGCCTTCTGACAGGCCCCAGGAGGGCCAGAGAGCATAGGGTGATCACCTGGGCCCAAGGGGCTGGGAGTCTGGGAACAGTCTTGGTCATCCTTTTCCTCCTGGGCATGGGGCTGTGCTAGAAATATAGTAGATCTTTAATAAAAGCTCATGGAAATGGAAACAAATTACATCCTGGGAGGAAATGTGAGCCCTATCAGATTGTGGGTGCCACCATCTAAACCAGGATCAATACACTCAGGATTGTAGCCTTGTTGAGGCTATGATCCAAAAATCTTGCAGGACACTTACTCATTTCAAACCACAGCATGCTAAAGAAAACACATAAGGCCAATGTTTTGTAGGTTGGCTTAGCCAAATCTTGAAATCATCAAATCCTTAGTTGTCAAACCATGGCAAAAAATGCAGTAAGGTTTGGGGCCAAGAAATCTACCTAGTCCTGAATCTGCTCCTTCAAAACAGAAACCTTGAGAGGATCACTTCAAATATCTAAAAGTCTTATTGCCTCACCTGTGAAATGGGTTGTTTCTAAAGGACAACTTGAGGGTCACCTGAGGACCACAAGGGCTTTCCAGGCCTGGACTTATTCCCTCACCTCCTTATGTTATGCTTATTATCCCACCTCCTCTACAAAGTTCCTCTTGGAAAATTTCAGCCGTGTCTCAGCTGAAAGAAGACAACTGGGAAATGATGAATCAATGGATGGGAAGGGAAGTCAGACGGAGGACAGGAAAGGGAAGTTCAGTACAGCCAAAGGCCCAGGTATACAATGGGCTGGTGTCACAGTGGGCAGTGACACAGAGTAAAGAATGTTTAGTAATATAAATGTGATAGAGATGTCAAAATTGATAAGGTACGTTATATAAAATTACAGGCTTAATTTTTCCAAATTACCAGACTAATTTGTTAATTTGCCTATCAAGACAGGTTCTGTTTCCAGGTAAGATGGAGGAAGTGCACTCCATCCAGTCTGTCCTACTGAATGTAACTATAAAACCTAGACAGAAGGAAGGGATCGGCTATTTGCAGACTCTGCAACATGAATGGTAGCAGGTGGGGTGGGTGAGGAAACCAGAATTCCAAGTACCACTGAGGCAACAGATTAAACAAGACACCTGACTCTCATGTATTCAGATATTCAAAGTGTCTAGGATACAATACGAAATTGCTCAGCATATGAATTCATAATGGCTGAGCACAAAAAGAAGCAGAAATATCTTAACTTTCTTAGAAAAGACATTCAACAGACGCCAACACTGAGTTGCTACAGATACTGGCATTATTAACAGAGGCTTTAAGGCAGCTATTATAAAAATACTTCATGAAGTAAGGGTGAATACTCTAGAAAATAATGGAAAAAATAGATAGTCCTAGCAAATGCATAGAAACTATTAAAAAGAACCAAAAGGAAATTTTAGAACTAAAAGATATAACGAATGAAATTTAAAAACTCACTGGGTGGGTTCAACAGAAGAATAGAGATGACATAGGAAAGAGCTAGTGAACTTGAATATAGATCAACAGAAATTACCAAAATCTCAGCAATAGGGAGAGAAGGTGTTAGAAAAAACATGAGCAGAGACGCAGGGACTTGTAAGACAACCCCCAAATACCTAACATTTCTGTCCTCAGAGTCTCAGAAAGAGAAGAGAGAGTGCAGTGCAGAAAAGCTATTTGAAGAAAGAATGGTTGAATGTTTCTCAAATAAGGCAAAACATAAGCTTACAAATTAAAGGCACCCACTGAGCCCCAGACAAAGTAAACCCAAAGAGATCCATACACCAGGCACACAATTTTTGAAAACTAATAATGAAGAAAACAATCTGGAATGGAACCAGAGAAAAATGGTGCATTACTTAATGGAAACAACAGTCTGAAGGACTGTAGATTTCTCATTAGGAATCTTAGAGACTAGAAGGAATAAGGACATTAGAAAACTGCTGAAATAAAAACTATAAATGTGTGTGGGGGCACGGGGAGGGCTGTGCAACACAGAGAAGACAAGTAGTGATTCTACAGCATCTTACTATGCTCATGGACAGTGACTGTAATGGGGTATGTTGGGGGGACTTGGTGACAGGGGGAGTTTAGTAACTATAATGTTGCTCATGTAATTGTAGATTAATGATAACAAAATAAAAACAACAACACAAAAAACTGAAGGAACAAAACAGCAGCAGACTCACAGAACCCAAGAATGGACTAACAGTTACCAAAGGGAAAGGGACTGGGGAGGGTGGGTGGGAAGGAAGGGAAAAGGGGAATAAGGGGCATTATGATTAGCACACATAATTTAGCGAGGGGACATGGGGAAGTCAGGATAGCACAGAGAAGACAAGTAGTGACTCTATAGCATCTTACTATGTTGATGGACAGTGACTGTAATGGGGTATGTGGGGGGGACTTGATAATGGGGGGAATCTAGTAACCACAGTGTTGCTCATGTGATTGTATATCAATGATACCTTAATAAAAAAACATAATGAACCTAACTATAAATTGTAAGGTGTTGTCATTGGTGGGGAAGGAATATGGATATTTAAAAATTCTCCTTTTTGTCTAGGTTTTCCAAATTTCCTTTAAGGAACATGACATACTTTTATTATTTATTTATTTGTTTGTTTATTTACTTATTCATTTATCATTAATCTACAATTACATGAGTAACATTATGTTTACTTACTAGACTCTCCCCATCACCAAGATCCCCCCAGATACCCCATTGCAGTCACTGTCCATCAGTGTAGCAAGATGCCACAGAGTCCCTACTTGTCTTCTCTGTGTTGCACTGTCTTCCCCATGACCCCCCACACACCATGATACCCCTCCATCCTCTTCTCCCTCCCTCCCCACCTGCCCTCCCCCACTGCTCCACCTTGGTAACAGCTAGTTCCTTCTAGTCTGAGTCTGCTGCTGTTTGGAACATGATGTACTTTTAAAATGGAAGGAAAAGACCATCCTGACTGAGGTGAAGTGAAGAACGGTGTCAGTCATGACCTGGCGGACAAGCCCAAGGAGCCTGCAGACTCCGGCCCAAAATGGCCAGTTTCTTGTGGACCAGAGGCAGAAAGGAGGGGCCAGGGACATTCCCCCTATGAACTGGACAGGTGGGGACGGACAGACCCTTCCACCCCCACCCCCAGGGGAGCGTCCCTGTCCTTACCTTGCAGGGTCTCCTCATGCTCTCTGTGCAGGACTCTTTGCTGCTCATCCAGTTTCTGAAGCTCTAGCTCCCTCTCCTCCACCTGGAGGAGCAGAATGAGACTCAGTAGGTTCAATGCAGCCTCCCTTGTCCACTCACTGACCCGTGGGGCTTTATGAAGGTTGATGATTAGAATCCCCGCCCTTCATCTGAGTGATGGCAGTGACATACGCTCAGAGAAGACACGAGTTCTTAAAGATACAGCAAGTGGCTGACTGCCTTCTTTAGGGCTTAAAAGGGGCTCCCAGAGAATTATCTAGGTGGAAAGGGAAGTGGGAGCCTTCTAGCGCTATGCCCACTCGAGGCAGGAAGCCCCTCTATGGTGCTAGTGTTTCCCCACCTTTCATTGTACGGAATGAATACAAAGGATTACATGCAAACAGGATCACGTATTTGCTCAACAGATAAAGGTCTCCCTTCTGGGCGAAAGGAGTGAGAGATACTTACCACAATAGAAAAGAGAGGGGTGGGTCACTTGGATTTACCTGTTGTACCCATTTTTTCCTGTCTTCTTCATGTTGCTGGAGAATTCTGGTTATCTCCTTCTGATGCTGCTCAGCCTCTTCAGATGCACAGAGCTGATCAGTTGTGGCTATCCGTAGGGAAGCAGAAAAAAAAAAAAATCACACAGAGCAGAGGTGAGGTCAGGGCCCAGCAGAAACGGTGCAGTAGGCTGGGGCTAAAGCGTGAGAACCCTGGTCTCCACCTCAAGAATGGTTCAGGTGGGGGTCACCTTCAGAGGTGGCCCACCCCATCTCTCTGGCTTTGGAGATCCTCTGTCAGCATAGAAGCCAGTGGCATAGGATAGATTCAACTCATAAAGGTGCTATTTGCTCTACCCAATATCTAAATTAGAAAAACATCAGTTGTTGATATTTAAGAATGGGGTGGCTTTTACTCTTTTACTTAATAACACAGATCTCCAATTTTCCCTGATGAAGCGAAGAACTGGCAGTGTGTGCCTTCATGTCAACCAGGGGCTGACACTGAGGGTCCTCCCCTCTGTCCAGGACATGGTCCTGCTGTTTGCCGCAGCCCTCACCTCTCCCTACTGAGGGTGCACATGAGGGGCCCTTCATTATGTACGTGACCTGCTGAGGCCTGCAAGCATCTGAGTGTGGGACCCTTTACCTTCGGCATCCCCCCAGTTGGAGACAGATGGGCTGCTGCAAGCATAGAGGAGACACAAACAGCAAGTGCAGTCCTTGCTCAGGGAAGCTCCAAAACAGGCCCCGCCAGTACTACTCTGAGTCTGACAGGCTTTGGATTCCACCTAAGGCAGTGACCCATCCTCTCCCTGCTTCAGTTACCCAACCTACGAAGCCAGATATTAGTAATACCTGCCTCACTGGGCTGATTAGACCAGAAAACAATGGCAATAAAAATCACAGCCACTAAGGAGTGTGGAGCGCTCCCTGTGCTCAGGCACGTGCCTGGCCTGGTCCCAAGGCCTCACAGGGGTTACTCACTTAATCCTCACAACAACCAGTTTGGGCACTGCGATCATCCCCATTACACAGGGGAGGAAACAGATGAGAAGTTATGCAAGTTGCCCAAGGTCACCCAGTTCACGAGAGGGGGCAAAGGGCTGTGCGCCTGCATGGGAATCTGTGTCCCTGGCAAAGACTCCTAACTACCCCCTTATTCTGCCTGCTAGCCCACAGAGAGCAGGAAGTGTGGTGCCAGGCATTTGGGGGTACCCAATAAATGGTCCTTATTTTTGAAATGCTCATCAGTGCTCCTGACCAGCACTGGAGGCTAATATTAGTGTTGCTAGCATCATTATTAATGTTACTGTTACTATTACAGAATTCCATAGGTAGGGTCTGCCAAAGGGTATGGTGAGAAATGTGAGGAAAAGGAAATGGAGAAGCCAAAACTGGTTATTCCATCAGGATAGGAGGAAGAGTGAGCCATGACCTGGGACCTGGGGGATGGCAGCGGTCAAGATCAGAGAGTCCCAGACTCTCACTAATCATTTGGCTCTGGTTCCTAAACAATGGTCTGCAAGACAAGTACCAGACTGCCCTGGCTGCAGAGAAGCTGATTAGATTAAAAGGGGTATCATCACTAACAATGCAATTCTTCAGCTCCACTCCCAGACATTCTTATTTAGTTGGTCTATCATGGTGTCCAGAATCTGTACCTTTGAAGTATACCCAGGTAACTCTTATATACAGCCAGATTGCAGAACCTCTGAATTCGGATCCAATTGCTTATCTGGTACCTCAGCTTCATCTACAATATCCCTGACAGCCTCCAGGTCGTAATTAATCATTTTTAGAGATGGAAAGCCCATTCTATTACTAGGCAGCTCTGATGATTAAATAAGAAACCACACAAACATTCTTTCAGATTGCCCATTCCTGCTACCTTGAGGCCCTAGTACTGACCTCTAGGTCACACTGAACAAGGCTCATCTTTATTCTCCACAAGGGCACTTCAGACATTTGGAGAGAATTGTGTTTCATTGCAACATCTTTCCAGGTAGAGAATATCCTCTGTTCCTTTAGCGGCTCCTCACAGGACATGGTTTCCAGATTCCTCACTAGCCTGATCTATCTCCACTGTACTACTTCCAATTTTTCTGGATTCCTTTGAAAATTAACTTTCCAGAAATAAATTTAGCACTCCAGTTGTAGTATCAGTAGCCAGGAATATGGAAGTACAGGACAGGACTATCACCTCCCTGATTTTAGATGCAATACTCTTATTAATAAAACCTATCTAAGAGCTCATGAGCTATTTGAATAGCTATAAGCACCTTTGTTGATTACAAAGTAGGAAACCTCATGGATGTTGGGGAAGGCATTTATAGGGCTGGCTACTCACCTGTGTTCCCACTGAGGGGACATAGTTCCTGTAGCTCTGGTCTGGGTGGCTGATCCAGTTCTTGGTGCCTCTGGAAGAAATGAGACAACAATGAGGTGAAGACAGAGGGTAAAGGTCAATGTGAAGATGGATACTGTTGCTGGATTCTTCCAAAGGCAAGACAGGATTTCAGCTATGCCCAACCTTGCTCCATGCCTAGGCTACTGGGGCTGTCTCCCTCACTGTCCCAAGGTGACACTCCCTCTGTGGGCAGCGGTTCCCAGAGCAGGGTTTCCTGCTATTGCCAGGGAAACCCTCAGCAGGGAGGGAAAAGGGGAATAAGGGGTATTATGATTAGGACACATAATGTAGGGGGGCACGGGGAAGACAGTATAGCACAGAGAAAACAAGTAGTGACTCTATAGCATCTTACTATGGTGATGGACAGTGACTATAATGGGGTGTGTGGGGGGGACTTGATAATGGGGGGAATCTAGTAACCACAATGTTGCTCATGTAATTGTAGATTAATGATACCAAAATAAAAAAAAAGGAAGTTCAAGCCACAGTTTTACTATACTTATTATCTGTTAGAAGGGACTGTGTCCCTAACTAGAAGAAGGCAGCAGTACCTCTCTTGAGAGATTGGGGTGAGACACTGTAAGCAGGGTGTATGTGGTACTGCGCTGTCTTATCTATACTATCTTAGCTAATCCTCAGAATGATCTTGTGAAGTGTGAATATCCCCAATTTAAAGATGAGAGGCTGAGTGAGGTTAGGACTTGATCAAGGTAGATCAGTGGATAATTGACAGTCAAGTATTTAGGTCACCTACTGGGTGCTTTAACCAACCTTGGGCAGTGTTGGCTGAATCTGACCAGAGGGAAAAACCAGCGCCAAAGGGCCCCTGTGTCACAAGGGTGTGCCCGTGGCTTCTAGATTTCAGTTTTCATAAATGACCATTTTTCCTAGGAGACTTGATATGAGTTGACAAGCAAGGACTCTGGAAAAAATTACTTGCATACTCTCCCTGTCACTTCATAAAATAGAAGACATCTAACCTCCCAAAATACATTAAGGAAAGCTCAAGGCAGTTCTTCCAGGAAAGGGGAATTGACATCCTTATTCAATGTTACACACACACTCTCACCTTTAATTTTCTTATTTTACCCCAGATAGGTGAAAAGTTGGTCAGGGTCTGGCACTGGCCATCGGACCGGGATCTGGTGTAGAAAAACACTTACAGCCTTTTGTACATTTCTCAAGCTGCTCTCAGATGTTAACTAAATCTATTATGGTGATCATTTCACAATTTATACAAACATTGAAATATTATGTTGTTCACCTGAAACTAATATAATGTTATATGCATTTATACCCCAAAAAAAAGTTCTAGAGAAAAAAAAATTCTACACCATATTTTAAGAAATACTTAAAAAAATAAGTCAGCCTATTAAAAGACTATGAAAAATGTTCAATTGTGAATTATCATCATGAAAGAAAAACTCTTTTTCCTATGGTAACAGATTTTTAAAAGTAATTATCAGAATAAAATTACCAATTTCCTGAACTGAAGAGTGATGGAAATGCTGCTAAAAAGAACAGTCCTGGTTGGGGAGGGAAGGTAAGTCAAGGGCAGTAGAACATTCTGTCCCTACCCCGCAGTGCCCGTCACCGAGTCTGATGCAGTGTGAGCCGGCGAACTGAGCAAAACATGGTGCCTCCTCCAGGCCCGGCGCCCCAGATCTGCTCAGGGGCTGGGCATGCCTGACAACTGAGGTCTCCAAGCACCCTGTCAAGAGTCAGCGCTCCCTTCCAGGGCAGAGGGGACGCCGGGCCCAGCACAAGCTGGGGAAGCTGTCAAAGCAGGAATCTGGAAGAGTGACAGGAGCCAGCCTCTCCACCCTGGGCTGGAGGAAGGAGGGAGATAAAAGCAAACAGGAGATAAAGGCGGAAGTCCCTGTTGCCACCACTGGTTACACTAATCGGGGCAATGTTTTCATGGGACGGAGAACTCCTGAATTCCAGTCAGGGCTCTTCCACTGACTTGGACAAATGTCCTCCCTCCTCGGGGCTCTTGCTTCCTCCTTTGCAGAGTGGAGGTGAGGAGCTCTTAGTTTAATTCAATGACCCCCATGGTGTTCAGACTCTGAGTGTATGATCTCAGCTCCTCCCAACAGCACTGAGAGGCCAGGGCGATGACAGGCAGGAGACGGAAGCTCGGGGAGGAAGAACACTGTCCCAGGGTGCCGTGACGTCCAATGCGGCATCAGAACCAAGTCTCGGCACATTAGAGGCTGGAGCAACATGGTCAAAGAACTCGGAGCTTCTACGATCCCCCAGGTCTGAATTCGAATCCTGACTCCAACACTGTGTGACCATATGGCTTTCCCAAGCCTTGGTTTCCTCATGAGGCTATTTTAAGGATTAGATGAGATGATGCACCTGTAATGCCTGACATGTCCTAAGAGCACAGCCACTGCCTAGGTCTTATTACTTTATGTCTGAGAAGCACAGCAAGAACGAAGACCCCACAGGGCTGTGGCAGGTCTCTTTGGCTGCCATGGGCCTTCGGTTGCCTGAAATAAGATCATAAAGCACATGAAAAACTGTCTTCTCCCAAATAATAACCATAGAAAGGTGAAAAACTCTTCTCTACTTACAGCTTCCAGACCTCAGGCAGCATATGGCCATGCACCGGGCCGCCAGATGCTGACCGAGCCACCCCCAGGTTAGCTCCTTGAGAATCAAGGCGCCTCACAGTCCCTGCTCAGTCACTGGCCTCGTCCTCCTCCTTCTCCTCATCTTAATATTTAAATATTTGTAAGCATTTTGTCCAATTATAGTATAAGTGGAATATATATGTATTCATTATTGGAATATGACATATACCTCTGTATATCTTAGTCTTTCAATATATTATAAACATTCACTATATAGGATTAAATATTCTATAAATATACTAATTTTAATGACTTGCATATTACATGTTTATGGATGAATTTAATCATTTAATCAATAATCTACTGTTGAGTAGATTATTTCCACGTTTTTTTTATTAAGGTATCATTGATACACAATCTTATGAAGGTTTCACATGAGCAGCATGGCGGTTACTACATTCATCCATATTATCAAGTCCCCTCCCCACACCACACTGCAGTCACTGCCCATCAGCATAGTAAGATGCTGTAGAGTCACTACCTGTCTTCTCTGGGCTGTACTGCCTCCCCTATAACCCCCGTACATTATGTGTGCTGATTATAATGCCCCTTAATCCCCTTCTCCTTCCCTTCCCACCCACCCTTCCCAGCCCTTCACTTTGGTAACTGCTAGTCCCTTCTTGGACTCTGATTATTTCCACTTTTAAATTTCCAAATTATGCTTTAGAGAACATACTGACTTATGAGGGTTTTCACACATCTAAAATCACTGGCTCTATCCTCCAGGAAGGTTTTATTTGGCTCACCTGCTAATGTAGCACATAAGAAGGCCAGTTTCACTTTAACCTTGTCAACATGGAATAGTATCACTTGTTAAAAAATGTTGGCAAATTTGCTAGGCCAAAACCAAACCAAAACAACCTCCTATATTCCTGGCCCCAACATGTGCATCCATGTGTTCAAAACCATCGTAACATGACATACACGCCACAATTTCTCAGGCTTCCAGACCCAGCTCACACGTACCGTGTCTCCTCAGTGTCTCCCTAGGGCTGAGTTAGTTGTGTCAGCTCCACGCTCAAGGGTCTGTTCAGACACCCAGGTGAATACCTACTGGTTACCTGTGTTTCTCTTGCTAGTCCAAGGGGCCCTTTGAGGGCAGAGATATTTTGAATTTGCCCCCAGTACCTGGGCAGAAATGCCCAGAACAGCATTTCTAGGAATGTGATCTACAGATATCCTGCATTAGAACCACCTGGACTGCTTGCAAACACAGCTCCCAAGCTCAGTTCTAGACCTATGGAATCCAAATGCAGCGTGGGTACTGGGAAGCTCCGACCTACCGATCTGCAGGTGATACCAATGCTCACAGAAGCCAGAGGACACACAGCCTGGAGCTGAGTAGGAATGATAAGCAATACTCCAGGGAAAAATGCCAGGTTGGGGCCCTGGCCGCTTCTCAGAGGTCATGGAGCACAGTGCCCCCTGCAGTGGGAGAGGTCAGGGCCTGGGAAGGGGACACAAGAATTCCCCCTTCCAAAAGCAGGTAGTGGGTCCTAGACCTGGGGCAGTGCTTCCAGGATGTGGTCTGGAAGAGAGATGGCAGCTTCCTGAGTCAAAGGAAACTTGGGAGAAGAAAACTACAGAGAGAGATTGGCAGCACTGGATGGAGGGATAACCCAGGGCTCAGGGAGAGGCCAGGAGACCTGGGTCCCAGCAGTGCTGTGTGACTTTAGGGAAGTCCCTTCCCCTCTTTGGACCTCAGTTTCTCTGTCTGGGTGGGGCCAGGGTTGGCACAGATGTTCTCCTCAGTCCTCTGAACTCCAGGGCAGCCCCTCAACTAAGAAGGCTGGAAACACGGTCCCTATACCTTGGAAACATGCACTGTTCTGGGGCCTAGCTCCGTGTTGTCAAGCAGACCAGAACCCTGTGTTGGGTGCAGCCTGAAGCAAGCCTGGTCTGCAGTAGGTCATGGCTGCCAAACGCAGACACAGAGTCAGGGCAGAGTGGGAGCGCACCGTCTGGAGTTGTGGGGAAGCCAGACAAACTCAGACTAGGAGCTGAGACTATGCTCCCACTTCAGAGGGTGAACTGACAGGGTGGAATGTGCCCAAAGGAGCTGACAGGATGTGAAAGGAGACTCAAAACCGAATTATAGGCAGGACTGTTCACAGATCAACACAGTTGACCAGCCTCAAGGCAGGCAGGAAAATCAGGCCCTGTCTTCAAGTCTCTGCAGGGCTGCCATGAGATGTTAGTATGTAGCCCAGTCTTGGAGGGCAGGATTGTGGCCAAGGGCTAGAAATTTCAAGAAGAAGTTTCAGTTCAACATGAAGAATTTCAAAACTGCCTTATTGGAGGGTGTGGTAATGGTAATGAGTTCTCCATCACTGGCAGTATGCAAGAAGAGGCAAACTTAATTTTGCAGGTTAAACTGAATGACCTCAGAGGACCTTCAAGGCCAAGAGTCAACAATTCTACAAAGTGTCTTTGATGCTCAGCAAGTAAAGCTCTCTGGTAAGTATGAAGTGTTTAGCTAGCACACGTGGCATGGAAAACCCACCGGCATTACCTGAGTGTCAGGGGGCTCTGTTGAGTATTATTCAGGTTGTAGTACTCTGGGGTGAATTTCCACAGTCTCATACTAAAGCCTTTGGGTAGACTCCTCAACTTCCCTTAAATTCTGGTCCCCACCAAGCAAGAGCAGGAAAGGCTGAAGCACCTTGGAGAGAGCTGCCAGCTACTGCAGACACTGGAATCCCAGCATAGCCCCCGGGGGTGGCTTAGCCCTTCTGGAAGTCCCTTGGTCTAACCTTGCTTCAGAGGCCATCCCTCCATCCTTTTCATTGGCCTTTGGGCTTTGTGCATTTCTCACCGAGTGGTATGATAATGGCACTAATTCCTGCTTAGCTTGGAGGATTTAGTAACCAAAGGCCCCTCACGTAGCTTCTGCCCTGCCCCCATAAACCTGGCTTCCCTAGCTACAGAGGTCTACCACACCCATCTTGACTGCGAAAGGCTTACCACCCAGAATAGGGTTGGAAAGGTCCCAGGAGACAGTTTGTTTCAATCCCCTCCTCCTATTTCCAGTTGGAAAAGCTGATGCCCAGAGGTGGGCTGGACAGTACTTGTCAGAGGCCACAAAGCAGGGAAGCTGAGCCCCAGTGAGAATCCAGATTCAAGGTGGGGCCTGGGGTCACTTCCATTTCTTGCATGCATATACGAGATTCAGCCACATAGCTGAACATTTAGGGGACGGTGATTCTGAGCCCCAAGGGACTCGGGTCACACCCCTCTGCGGTTTCCGGTGTCTGCACTCAGCGTGGGTGGGGGCCCAGCACCACTAGTGTCAGGTTCTGAACAACCACAGGCAGAGCCCATTGGCTGGGGGAGAGGCAGGAAGGAGGTGGGGGAGGAGGCCCAAGGGGCCCCGCTCCAGGGATCTGGGGGGAGGAAAGGCAGGGCCTAAATGTCCACAGCTGTTGAGAAATGTTAGCATTACATCCAAATTAAACAGAGGCTCAGATGGAAGAATACCATAAGCACAGACCTCAGCTTCTCCATCTCTAAGATGAGCAGAGATATTTTGCCAAAGTAATGCCTGAATTTGATTTTATTTTCACACTGTCAGGGATGCTAAAGATTCAGTCTTCTTCATTTGTATTACGCCATATGGTGTCAACCCTGCCCACTGCCTGCCCAGGGGAGAGACCAGTATAACCAGCTTAAAGGCAGAGCACCAGCCTGCACCACCCAGTTGTGCCTGGGTGCCACCTACTCTCTGAACATCTGCAATGTCCCCAGAGCCCCCAAGTCAGGGGTGATGTGGTCCAGATGCTCCTATCTAACCGACTGATAAACAAATTCTCAGGAGGACAGAACCACTTCCGTCATTAGCACCTGCTGAGCCAGACCACAGCCGTCAGGAAGGCCTCGAGTACAAGGCCCAACTCCTTGTTCATATACGGGGAGCTGAGGCCTAGAGAAAAGCTTTGCAGTACACCCTGTTCCTTTTCATCCTCCCTAGAGCCCACCTTTCCCTGTCAGTCAGTTCCCCAGGGTGTCTGCCTGTGTTGATCACTCCAGAGGGCCTGGAGCTGGCAGAAACACTTGGCACCATTTCTGGCATTGGGTCAGCCTGGCAGGCAGAAGGACCCTGAAGGTTCATGACAGAAAGTGTTGTTAGTGGCCATGGTGGGGAAGAGGCAGGCTGAGGTACAAATATACTGCCAGATATCCGTCTTTCTCCCCAGCACAATGCAAACTCCCCAGTGGGAGTCCCGAGTCAAGGCCCTGGTTCGCCCCTTGTGTGTGTGTGTGTGTGTGTGTGACCTGGAAGAGCACCCTCCCTTCTCTGGGCTTCTGCCTCCTCCTCTCTACGGCATGGAGTTGGGCGATGGGATGCATGGGAGTACTTCCGGTCTTGTTGCTGTGGACAGGAGAGGGGCAGAGTGAGGCCATCTGGACACCTCATCCTCTGTCGACCCAGCTGCGCTCCTTGGCTCCAGGCCGAGCAGGGCGGACGGTCTGCCAGCTCAGCTGTCAGCCCCGCATGAGGAGGGCTTCTCTGGCAGCCAAGAAGGGAGGGGCCCTTGCCCAGGAGGACCTGGTGTGTCAGAGCCTTTCACACTACCCTCCACTCTTGAGTAGCCCCTGTGGTGAGGCCGTAAGGGGAGGGTGAGACAAAGCTCAACAGCCCCGTCCCGAGTTACCAGCAGCGGGCTCCACCAGCCAGCAAGGGCACTGGCAGCAGAGAGGAGCGCCCACTAGTGAGGACGGCAGGCGCCCACAGGGCACTCAGGACAGAGCCCAGGAACAGGGAAGCACTGGGAATTCGGCTCGTGTCCACAGCAGAGCAGTGGCTCAGTTCTCTAAGGTATATAATACTAGGTGACGTCTCTCATGTGTTTAAAAAACGAAGTAGGTCTTCACGGACAAAGAAGGAAAGGCATTTGGCAGAATATCAGTATGTAAAATCAACTATTTCTATTGGCATACAAGTGCATATAAGTGCAGAGGAAAAAGTCCCTAGAAAAGCACAAACTGATGGCAGTTATGTCCCTAGAAAGGACCAACGTCGTTGTGGCCAAGGAGGGGGAGTTTTGACTTTACCTGACTTCTCAGAATTGTTTAAACAATAATGTATTCTAGTTTTACTTGTATATAAAGAAATTAACAACAAGAATACCTCTCTAGGAATCTAAAAAGCAGCCAAGACAGTCATCTCTACAGAAGGAAAAATCAAGGCTCCAGAAGAGAATCACCTTTTGAGATCACACGGCAAGCCAGCGCGACAGGCAGGAGCGGGCCCCACTCGTGGCTCCCAGTCCAGTGCTCCTTCTTTGGCAGATGCTGGTGTCTGAAAGCATCCGGGCCCTGTCCCAGCACCTCCCTGTTCGCAGCATCCCCTACCCTTTGGGCAGGCCATGGTGCTGATGGGGAGGCACTGGTTCCTGCTGCTTATTTTGCCTGGTGGCAAAGCCGGGTGGAGGGTGAGAGGGTGGGTGGGGAATAATTAACCTTAAGATACGCGTTTCCCAAGGCTGCTGTAACAAATTATTACAAAGCTGGAGACTTAAGCCAACAGCAGTTTATTCTTTCAAAGTCTGGAGGCTAAAAGCCCCAAATCAAGGTGTTAGGAGGGCTGGTTCCTTCTGGGAGATGTGAGGGACAGCATGTTGCTTCCCTTTCTCCCAGCTTCTGGTGGTTTCTACAGTCTCTGGTGCTCTCTGGCTTGTAGATGCATCACTCCAGCCTCTGCCTCTGTCACTGCATGGCCTTCTCCCTCTGTATCTGTGTCCGAATTACCCTCTTCTCATAAGGGACACCATTATGAATTAGGGCACATCCTCCCCCAGTATGACCTCATCTTAACTGGGTTATATCTGCAAAGACCCTATTTCAAATAAGGTCCCACTCATAGGTTCTGGGGCACATGAGTTTGGTCAGACACTACTCAACCCAGTACAGATAACTTTTCTGATGTCAGGACGATTCCTTCAGGAGAGGGCAGGGGTAGTGTTGCATGAGGCTGTGGAGAAATGGCAGGGGGCCTACAAGTTCCTCCTATACTCAGTGAATAAAGCATTCCACCCCTGGAGAAGGAAACCGGAAGTAGGTCAGTTTGTACATTACTTGTCGGTGGAGAAGTATGGACGTGGGATGGGTGTTGTGTGTATTCTAAGGTGTTTGGCCTATATGTTCTGGAAGATTCACATTTGAAAATAAAGTGACATGGGATAAATGATTTTTAGGATTAAAATTCACCTGGCGGGAGAAGCAGCATGGCTTGTCTTCAGGCAGTGGACAGACAGATCTCTCTGTGCTGAAGGCAGATGGGTTTCCTCTCAGGCCTTCTCTGCCCCCAGGATAGGGCCACAGGCGCTCCCCACCCCCACCTGCTGGTCCCGCTCCCCATCTGGCCATTTGAGGGTGGTGGGCACCGAGGGGACAGAGAGCAGGCCTTGAGGGTGGGAGCCCAGTGAGCCCTGAGATGCCAGAGCCCGAGCTCAGACTAACCATCAGACTCTTCCTTTTATGGGTGGAGGGGGCAGAGTGGGTCCTCTATTTTTTCCAAGTTTATTTTTTGAACACAAATGTTGCTGAATGTTATACTGAGACTCTTCAGTGATCCTTCTGCAGGCAGACCTCAGACTTCTGTTTACTAGATGACCTCCTATCAGGGGCGTCACCATTGTGACTTATACAGCAGCCTGCTCTGGACAACCAAGTTGACATTTTATCTTTCCTCCCCTCTTTCCAACAACAGAAAACCCAAGGGCTGACATGAAGCACGAGCCCCAAACTTAACACACAACTCAGGCGAAGAGGAAAGTCCTTAGGTGGCTGGGGGCACATCGGGCTCTCGGGGGACCTAGGCTAGTCGCCTGGGAGTCCAACTACACAGGAAAAAGAACAGAATCAAGAGCACGTACATGTGCAGAAAATGTGTTACCGAAAGTTGTGTCTCAAAGGAAAGGATTACTAGGAATTTTTTCTAGTGGGTTTTAGATCACAGGGCACAGGTGTCCCTTTATAACAAAGAAATGTGGCATTCAATCTCATTAAGTTTTCACAGTGCATAGGGTACAGGATCCTGTGTTGGTTAGCTGGGACACTTTCGGGGGGATATTATTTTCTGGGTTGGGTAGCATCCATTGGCTCAGAGGCTGCATACATGCCAGGGTCCCTATGATGCCTGGGGCAGAGGGCTGCATGCCTGGGAACGGCAGCTTCCCTGAACACTCCCTGACTGCCCCATCCACGACAAAGTGGCAAACTGAGCTAAAAGGAAAGTTTTGCTCTGATCCTGCTAAGCAAGTATCAGGGACCCTGACTCTCATATACGCCTTTCATCCCAATACAATCGTCTAGCTCCCACCCACCTTCAAAACCTGGCCCAGAGGGCGTCTCTCCCAGGATCCCTCTGCTCATCCCCTCCACTCCCATCTGAGCTCAAAGCCATATTCTCCCTGGGTTAGGATGAAAACACTAGGATGCTCACGAATAATGAGGGTAGGAGTGGGATATGTACCAACCAAGTGCCCAAACTGGCTAAATAAGCCACAGAACAGCCACAGAATATTCATGGCCATTAAAAATCATATTTCCATGAACTATTTGATATGGGAGAATGCCCCCAGCAAAATATTAAGTAACTACTATAAAACCATTTAAAACACATTACCGATTGTATACAAATAGTCACACTCATGTATATTATGTATATAGGAAAAATAGAAGGAATGATACTGATGTATACACAGAGGCTCCCTCTCAATGGTGGGATTAAAAGCAACTTTAAAATTTCTTTATACTTCTCCACATTTTGAAATTCTGCCTCAAACACTATAATACTCAGACTAAATTCAAGTGGAATCCTAAATATTTGCTAATCCTAGACTTGTATCCCCTCTTCTCTTTTTTTAAAATTTTTTATTAAGGTATTATTGATATACACTCTTATGAAGGTTTCACATGAAAAACAATGTGGCTACTACAGTTACCCATATTATCAAGTCTCCACCCATACCCCAATGCAGTCACTGTCCATCAGTGCAGCAAGGTGTCACAGATCACTATTTACCTTCTCTGTGCTACAGTGTTTTCCCCGTGATCCCCCTCCACATGTATACTAAGCATAATACCCCTCCATCCCCTTCTCCCTCCCTCACTCTCCACCAGCTCACCCACACCCCTCTCCTCTGGTAACCACTAGTGACTTCTCAGAGTCTCTGAGTCTGCTGCTATTTTGTTCCTTCAGTTTTGCTTTGTGGTTATACTCCAGAAATGAGGGAAATCATTTGGCACTTGTCTTTCTGCACCTAGCTTATTTCAATGAGCATAATAACCTCCAGCACCATACATGTTGTTGCAAATGGTAGGATTTGTTTTCTTCTTATGGCTGAATAGTATTCCATTGTGTATATGTACCATTCGTCTTTATCCATTCATCTACTGATGGACACTTAGGTTGCTTCCATTTCTTGGCTACTGTAAAAAGTGCTGCGATAAACATAGGGGTGCATATGTCTTTTTGAATCTGAGAAGTTGCATTCTTTGGGTAAATTCCAAGGAGTAGGATTCCCAAGTCAAATGGTATTTCTATTTTTAGTTTTTTGAGGAACCTCAAAAACAAATGCAAAAATGAACACATGGGACTACATCAAACTAAAAAGTTTCTGTACAGCAAAGGACACCATCAACAGAACTTTCTACATATTGCTTTCTACAATGATTGAACTAGCTTACATTCCCATCAGCAGTGTAGGAGGGTTCCCCTTTCTCCACATCCTCACCCGCATTTGTTGTTCTTAGTCTTTTTGATGCTAGCCATCCTAACTGGAGTGAGGTGATATCTCTTTGTGGTTTTGATTTGCATTTCCATGATGATTAGTGATGTGGACCATCTTTTCATGTGTCTGTTGGCATTTGAATTTCTTCTTTGGAGAACTGTCTCTTCATATCCTCTGCCTGTTTTTTAATCGGGTTATTTGCTTTTTGGGTGTTGAGTCATGTGAGTTCTTTATATATTTTAGATGTTAACCCCTTGTGGGATATGTCATTTACAAATATATTCTCCCATACTGTAGGATGCCTTTTTGTTCTGATGATGGTGCCCTTTGCTGTACAGAAACTTTTTAGTATGATGTAGTTCCATGTGTTCATTTTTGCCTTTGTTTCCCTTGGTCGAGGAGATGCATTCAGGAAGAAGTTGCTCATGCTTATATTCAGGAGATTTTTGCCTATGTTGTCTTCTAAGAGTTCTATGGTTTCATGACTTACATTCAGGTCTTTGATCCATTTTGAGTTTACTTTTGTATATGGGGTTAAACAATAATCCAGTTTCATTCTCTTACATGTAGCTGTCCAGTTTTGCCAACACCAGCTGTTGAAGAGGCTGTCATTTCCCCATTGCATGTCCGTGGCTCCTTTATCATATATTAATTGGCCATACATGGTTGGGTTTATATCAGGGCTCTCTAGTTGTTTCATTGGTCTATAGGTCTGTTCTTGTGCCAGTATTAAATTGTCTTGATTACTGTAGCTTTGTAGTAGAGCTTGAAGTTGGGGAGCATAATCCCCCCAGCTTTATTCTACCTTCTCAGGCCTGCTTTGGCTATTTGGGGTCTTTTGTGGTTCCATATGAATTTTAGAATGATTTTCTCTAGTTCGTTGAAGAATGCTGTTGGTATTCTGATAGAAATTGCATTGAATCTGTAGATTGCTTTAGGCAGGATGGCCATTTTGACAATATTAATTCTTCCTGTCCATGAGCACAGGATGTGTTTCCATTTATTGGTATCTTCTATAATTTCTCTCATGAGTCTCTTGTAGTTTTCAGAGGATAGGTCTTTCACTTCCTTGATTAGGTTTATTCCTAGGTATTTGATTCTTTTTGATGCAACTGTGAATGGAATTGTTTTCCTGATTTCTCACTCTGCTAGTTCATTGTTAGTGTATAGGAATGCCACAGATTCCTGTGTATTAATTTTGTATCCTGCAACTTTGCTGAATTCAGTAGTTTTGGAGTAGATTCTTTAGGATTTTTTATGTACAATATCATGTCAACTGCAAACAGGGACAGTTTAACTTCTTCCTTGCCAATCTGGATGCCTTTTATTTCTTTGTGTTGTCTGATTGCTGTGGCTAGGACTTCCAGTACTATGTTGAATAGAAGTGGGGAGAGTGGGCATCTTTGTCTTGTTCCCAATTGTAAAGGAAAAGCTTTCAGCTTCTCACTGGTAAGTATAATGTTGGCTGTGGGTTTTTCATATATGGCCTTTATTGTGTTGAGGTGCTTGCCCTCTATACCCATTTTGTTGAGAGTTTTTATCATGAATGGGTGTTAAATTTTGTCGAATGCTTTTGCAGCATCTATGGAGATGATCATGTGGTTTTTGTCCTTGCTTTTGTTGATGTGGTGGATGATGTCGATGGATTTTCGAATGTTGTACCATCCTTGCATTCCTGGTATGAATCCCACTGGATCATGATGGATGATCTTTTTGATATATTTTTGAATTTGGTTTGCTAATATGTTGTTGAGTATTTTTGCATCTATGTTCATCAGGGATATTGGTTTGTAATTTTCTTTTTTTGTGGTGTCTTTGCCTGGTTTTGGTATTAGAGTGATGTTGGCCTCATAGAATGAGCTTGGAAGTATTCCCTCTTCTACTCTTCGGAAAACTTTAAGGAGGATGGGTATTAGGTCTTCACTAATGTTTGATAAAATTCAGCGGTGAAGCCATCTGGTCCAGGGGCTTTGTTCTTAGGTAGGTCTTTGATTACCAGTTCAATTTCATTGCTGGTAATTGGTCTGTTGAGATTTTCTGTTTCTTTCTGGGTCAGCCTTGGAAGGTTGTGTTTTTCTAGAAAGTTGTCCATTTCTTCTAGGTTATCCAGTTTGTTAGCATGTAATTTTTCATAGTATTCTCTAATCATTCTTTGTATTTCTGTGGTGTCCATAGTGATTTTTCCTTTCTCATTTCTGATTCTGTTTATGTGTGTAGACTCTTTTTTTCTTCATAAGTCTGGCTAGGGGTTTATCTATTTTATTTTCTTGAAGAACCAGCTCTTGCTTTCATTGATTCTTTCTATTGTTTTATTCTTCTTGATTTTATTTATTTATGCTCTAATCTTTATTATGTCTCTCCTTCTACTGACTTTGGGCCTCTTTTGTTCTTCTGTTTCTAGTTTCATCAATTGTGAGTTTAGACTGCTCATATGGTGTTGTTCTTCTTTCCTGAGCTAGACCTGTATAGCAATGTATTTACCTCTTAGCACGGCCTTTGCTGCATCCCACAGATTTTGCAGTGTTGAATTATTATTGCCATTTGTCTCCATATATTGCTTGATCTCTGTTTTTATTTGGTCATTGATCCATTGGTTATTTAGGAGCATGTTGTGAAGGCTCCATGTGTTTGTGGGATTTTTCATTTGCTTTGCATAACTTATTTCTAGTTTCATACTTTTGTGCTCTGAGAAACTGGTTGGTACAAGTTCAATCTTTTTTAATTTACTGAGGCTCTTTTTGTGGCCTAGTGTATGATCTATTCTTGAAAATGTTCCATGTGCACTTGAGAAGAATGTGTATTCTGCTGCTTTTGGGTGTAGAGTTCTGTAGATGTGTATTAGGTCCATCTGTTCTAATGCGTTGTTCAGTGCCTCTGTGTTCTTACTTTTTTTCTGTCTGGTTGATCTGTCTTTCAGAGTGAGTGGAATGTTGAAGTCTCCTCGAATGAATGCATTGTATTCTATTTCCGCTTTTAATTCAGTTAGTATTTGTTTCACATATGTAGGTGCTCCTGTGTTGGCATCCCCTCTTCTCTTGCTGAAGTATTACCTGAACTCTTCTTGGACTTCTGCAGAGAAGGGGTGCTCACTATTCTTCCTCCTGGGAAGTAGAATCTGGCTCCCTTTAGCTTCCCCTCACTGCCTTACTGGGCACAATGCTGCCTTCTGCAACATCAGAGGATAAAGCTGCTCCCATAGCCCTTGATGGCACTTTAGAGGTTCGAGGGCAGCAGCCAGGCTCCAGGCTGCATAGCCCCAACCCCAATAGCATTCCAAGGACATTACTGTCCCTGTGTCATGTATCCTTGTTTGCTTTCCTTGGGTATGATCCAGGCAGTGATGTCCTTAAAGTATAACTCTGTATCCCTTAATGACATCACCTCATCAAGGACATACCACTTACCAGTGTGTCAGGGGCTCTATACCTGCATTATTTCTCTGACCTTTAGAACAACCCCTATGACCCAGGAGCTAACATCATGTCTGTCTTACAGATGAGGAAACTGAGGCCCAGAGAGTCCATGTCCCTACCATGTCACTTACTGGATCCGCACCGGAGCCAGGATTGAAGAAGCACCCAGGCAACAGCCTTGTATGCCAAGTTAATAAATGACTTGTGAACCCAGTTCTTAAGCCCATGCCCTTGGTGTCTATGGTTTTGTTTCAGAATTACTTATGCTCATGTCAGGCTCTTCCACATCATTCACCTCTGCATCTCTCCTGCTCCTTCACCTGGCCTGCCACCTGGAAGAGCTCACAAAGGGCTTCTGAAGGACTGACCACTGAGAACCTGTTGCCTGAGGCCCAGCTTTGGAAGCAGTGCTGAGCCAGACTCTCTGATGCCCTGTTCAGGGCTGTGCTCAGATCCAAAGCCCTGGGGACTGGGGACTCCAGACCTCATACCGGGGGCACCCCCAGGTGGTTGACCAGGCATGAAGTGGCCCTCTCATCATGCTCAGAGGGGCCTGGTGACTTGCTGGGGATGGGTGGCCCCTCTGGACTCCCATGTTACTCCTACAGGCAAGTCCCTGGAAGGTTGCCTACCTTGGTCCTTACCCTCTCTGTCTGGCCTCCCTGGAAGACCTCTTGGGGGATGTGGCCACATCAGCCAAGACAGGTTTAGGAAGGAGCATACAGTGCAGATAGGTCACTGAGCACCCACCCTCAGCCTGCCAGGAATCCCCACTCACTCATTCACCAGGATTTCAATTTGTGCCGATAACTTAGCCCCAGGCTGGGCCTCCAGTGGGATCTAGAGCAACTGGTAGCTAAGGCCACCAGGCACTGTAGACTACAGAACTCAGCAAACCCTCTGATCTTTGAACCTGGAGGAATTCTGAGAGGTTCTTGTGGTCAAGCCCCTGTCCCTATCCAGGGCAGTGCCCCCTAGAAGCTCATTCTTCAGTCTTTGTTGCCTGCCACCTCCACTCTCCACAGTGAGCTCATGATACTGAGCTTTCTCTGGCTCAGCCTCTGCTCAGGCTGTTCTCCTTGACTGGGTGACTCCTGCCAAACCTTCAACCCCCAGTCAAGGCATGTGTCCCCTGCCTCAACCCGAGAAGCCTTCCTATATCTCTCAAGGCTGGGTGAGATACTCTCTGGGCTAGCCCTTAGCCTGGCTCTTATTTGGCCCTCATTCATTCACTCATAAACACGTAAGTATTTATGTAGCATCTGCTGTGTACGAGGAAACCAGGCCTGGGTGCACAACTTTGCCACCAAGCGGCTCTGTGGCTCTGGACCCCTCACTCCTGCCTGAGCCTCAGACTCCTCACCTGCAGAAGCGGAAAGAGTCTGCAGCTCAGCCTGGCTCCCAGGGCTTTCGTGGGGAGGCCAGATGTGAAAACGTTCTGTAGACTGCCACTCAGGGCGAGTCAGCGTAGTTGTGACCTGACCCTTCTGTACTCTGAGCCCCCTGTTGTCCAGCTCACCCTTAGAGCTCCCTCTCCCCAGGGGACTGGTAGCCTGGTGGGGATGGGCTTGGGGGCTCAGGGCCTTCCAAGGTTGGCACCTGGATGAGAAACTGGGCAGGAGCACAGCCTGGAGGCATGGAAAAGGGCATGAACTTTAAACAGAACCAGCATATAAATCCTGCTGCACAGGGGCAGGGGTGTGGCATTGCTGGAGTGGGGGAGACATGCCAGGCTGCTCTGAGGCAACAGGGTGAAGGCTTTAATGCCAGAGGGCTTGGGAACTAACAAGAAGCCACTGGAAGCACAGGGTAGTGGGGGCAGACATCTTACACTGGACTATATGATTGGCTACCTGGGTTCTGCTCTAAGTTGCTCTGTGACCTCAGTCGAGACCCTTCTCTCCTTCAGGCCTTAAACTCCCATCTGTATGTTGGGAGCATCAGCTGTAGGGGTACCCAAGGCCCCTTCCCACTTGGATAGTCTATGCCAATTTTACGTGCCCTTCACAGCTTGGGATGGGGGGCCAGTTCAAGCTGTGCCAGAGACAGACAGGGACAGCTGGTGAGGCTCTCTGGAGGGCCAGGGGGCAAGGGAACCCATGCTCACTGTGGTCTCCTTCAGCCTGCAGAAGGGCCAGGCCCGGAACAGGACTCTGCCTGCCACGGCATAGATGGATTTCACCCTTGGCCCACTTTGCAGACTAAAAGATAGACACGGGTGCAGAGAACACAGACCCTCAGACCCTTAGAAATCATCCTTCCCACCCCACCCGCTCCCCATACAGAGGGAGAAACTGAGTCCCAGACAGCCATAAGGGCTTGCTTGGGCTCATGCAGCATGTCTGTGGCAGAGCCAGGACTGGTGTCCACCTATCACCAGCTCCATTACAAGTCTCAAGTCAGGTTCAGGTTATTCTGCCCATCATCCCTGTCAGCCAGCCCTCTGCTTCCAGGGATGCAGGCAAGCCTCAGTCTCCCTATCGAGCCAGGGAAGACGTAAGGGTTTTTGGGTCAGAGCTTGGTGAGGTGTTTTGAACTGGGAAGAAAGGAGAAGCAAGGAATGTGGAAGGGTTAATGTACTTAGGACCAAAACTCATCTCCCTGGATGAGGCACGTGGCAGGGAGTAGAATCATCCAGGTTGGGGACAGGACTGAAGCCCAGGCACTAGCAAAGCAGGAGGAGGGGGAGGGAGAGGGGGAGGGAGAGGGGGAGGGAGAGGGGGAGGGAGAGGGGGAGGGAGAGGGGGAGGGGGAGGGGAGGGGGAGACTCAAGTTCAGTGGAAAACGACTGACTCTTGTCACAGTCTGGGGCCTCTCAGGTCTCCAGGGGACTGATCACCACGTTATGGAACCACCTACTCCCACCTGTCTAAAGGACAGGTAGTAGGAAGAAGGCTCAGGACTTGAGGGCCCTTTCCTCCCCTTCTGCACCTCAGGCTGTTCCCTGAGGAGGCTGCCCTCTGGCTGCAGGCTCTGACCTGGGCTTGTCAGACCCCAGGGGGCAGCTGGTCCCACTGCAAGAAACCCGAGTAGAGTCTCCTGGGCCCTAACCCAGCTCTGAGGCCCCTTGGGGGAGGGACGGGAAGGAAAGGAAGGGCGGCAGGAGGCGGCAGATCTCCTCCTTCTTTGGCCCCTCCCAGCTACCCCCAGGACAGCTCGCAGGCACCGGCTCCGGGGCCTGGAGGCGCTCTTTAAACTTTAAAGCGTACTGTAACCACCTGGGCATCTAGTTAAAAGGCAGATTCTATTTTAGCAGATCTGGGCATGGCCCGAGAGTCTCCATTTCTAACAGGTCCTGGGTGATGCCGATGCCGTCAATCTGTGGACTACTCTGCAAGTGGATACCCTATAGAGATCATCTGCCCCTGAACGGTGGGAAAGCCGAAGGCCCAGAGAGGTCAAGTAATTATCCATGGCCACACAGCGAGTAGCCCCCGACCAAAGGAGAAGGGCACCTGCCATAGGCACCAGACATTTCCTCACCGTGGCAGCTGAAATGAGCTGCGCTCCCGGGCCCAGCGGCCGTGTTTGTAAACTCGCTGCCCCGCGCGGCTCAGCCCCTGGGCCGGGGAAAGAGCGCTGCCGGCAGAGCTTCCCCGGTCTCCCTCCGTGCCAGCCCCCCGCGGTTCTCCGCGCTGCACCCCGGGCCGCGAGCAGGGAGCCCAGGGCGCCAGGAGCCGCTGCGGCGGAGCGTTACGCACTCTCCCTCCGCCCCGAAAGGCAAACTTCTCCGCCGGCGCTCTTTACCTTTTTGGGGGGTTTGCAGCAGCTCAGCCTGCTGTGTCCGCAGCCCATCCTCCGGGGGCTCCCGGACGCCGCCTCCCAACTCCGGGGCCCCCAGAGGCCCCCTGCCGTCCTGGCCCAGCTGCCTGCTCCGTGCCCGCCGGCCGGGGCTGCCGGCGAGACCCTGAAACTGAACCTGGAAGCGCAGACTTGAGCCGCAGCTGGGGCAGCCGCGCGCCGTATATACCCGAAGAGCAGGGCTTCGCGAAACCTGCGGGGTTCGCGGCCCCGCTGCGCAGGTGACCAGTCTTTGTAAATGAATGGAACTTCGGACCAGGGCAGGGAAGATCTCTACGAACAATGGATACTTTTTCGGGCCCTCAGCCGAGAAAAGGCCGGGAGAAAGAAAAAAAAACCCACAATTATTTTAATAATTAAAAAAATTATTAAATACAACAGCTACCGTTTATTTGAGAGCTGTTTCTGTCCATACTTGCACATATTATTGCTATTTCTTGCCATCTTCTTGCAACAAAGGTATTATTTCCTTCATTCTATAGGTGAGGAAAATGAGGCCCAAGATGTGAAGTGATTCGCTTAAGCTAGTGAGCACCTGAGCCCAGGTAAAATCCAGCTCGAATTCCAGAACGAAGCTCCGAACCGCTTCCCTGCAAATACAAGATAATACTGAGTTTGATTGTAATGTATGCTCACCTCTGGGTCAACAGCTCCTTGCTGTTCACAAGCTTTGGTAATATTCTCCGCCATCCATCCCGGACAGATGTTACCCATCACAACAATCTATTGAGGCAGACAGGCAGATGTAGTGGGAATAAGGGACATAAAATGCCAGTGCCAGAGAAAACGATCCTCACTTTGTTACTGGCTGAGATTTCTGGGCGTGGCGATGCAGGAAAAAGACAGCTAACTGTGAAAACTAGTGTGTGTGCTGTGTGTACATCAGAACATGATGCAAGACCCAGAGACCCTTGGAAGGCCTATGACGAAAAGGATTTAACAGAAATAAACACAGCAGACTGGTGGCTGCCACAGGGGAGCAGGGTGGGGGGCTGAGCAAAATAGGCAAAGGGGATGAAGAGGTACATACTTCCAATTATAAAATAAATTTGTCACAGGGATAAAAGTACAGCATAGGAAAAAGAAAGGAAAAAAGAAAAAAAGAATGTGACCCACTGCAGCAGGTTCTGAGAAAGTAAACTAAGGACACAGGTGAAATCAGGGTATTGGAAGGAAGAATAATATACGGTGGTGGTTCACAAAGCGTGGTCCCCAAATAAGCAGCATCAGTACTACCAGAAATCTTAGTAAGAAATACAAATTATCAGGCCCCAGGGACATGTATAGATTCTAATCTCTAGTTTCCCAAGCCCTCCAGGTGATTCTGCTCAGAGCTAAAGTTTGAGAACCACTGCTGTAGGTCGTGGTAAACAGGCAATGAGAAAGAGTGCTTAAATGAACAGTGCTTATGATTAAAAAAAAAAAAAAAGCAAAAAAACCCCAAACAATCCAAATATTCAAGACAAGGAGCCTGGTTAAGTAAATTACATCTATTGAAACAGAATCTCATGGAACCAGAAAAATGCTGACAAGGATGAATTTTTTAATTTTCCAAAATGTAAAAAATCCATTATTATTTTTAAATAGTATTAATGGTGATGACCTCTGGATGGGTGAGATTTTGGATATTTAAGATCATTCTTCATTTTCTTATATTTAAAAAATGAGTATACACTTATTACTATTGTAATACAAGGTTTCTTAAAAAATATGTTTTTAAATCCATACATGAGACTGAGACTAGTTTTTCACCATCAAGTCATGGCTAAGTACCTGAAATCCCCAAAATGGGCAATTATGATGAGTTAACTAGGTAGACAAGCAACATAAAGGGAAAAAATGGCCAAAAATGTGTGGGGAGATCATAACCAGTGGTGCCCTGTGTGATCCTGAACCAGCCGTTTTCCCCTTTTGGAGAGTTTCCCATCTGAACATTGAAGAGTTGAACTTTCTAAAATTGAAATCAAATTTTAAAGTCAACAATTAAACTCAATAACTTGGGTGGATGGGGAGGAACTAGGAAAACAAATTCTGTTTCCAGAGCCTCTGTTCTCAGGAGCTCTTGCACCCAGCTTCTTTGAACTTCCTGGGAGACCTGGCTCAAATTTCCCACTTTCCCACAGTGTTTTGGCTGTGTGCTTTAAAGTTCCGCCTGAGAAAAAACCCTGTTAAGAGTTTTTTTTGCTGTAGTGACTTGACTTTGCATGAGTTGCTAGTGATATTTTTGGTGATTGATGTACCAGCCAGTTAAGTTAGCCTGTCTGTCTCTGGCTGCAGTATTAAAAAACATAAAAATCTCAGTAACTTACCACAAGTGAAGCTAAGTTTTGCTCACACTACATGTCCAGCGTGGGGAGGCAGAGGGCTCTGCTTCAGAGACAGTCTCTGCCCCCTCTATGATGTGAGGCTCAGGGGTGGCCAGAGCAAGAGGGTGTACAGAGAATGCTGCATAGGGTCTTAAATACTTCCACTCTGAAGTGACACACATTAAGTCCACTTACATTTTATTGGTCAGAGCCAGTCAGACAGTCATGCCCAACTTCAAGGGGATGGGGAAGTGCAATGTGTGCCCAGGAGAGGAATTACCGGACATACTGGTGAAAAGCAGAAATGTCTACCATAGTTAGCGATCACTAAGCAGGTGCTACAATGTGCGTGTTTCTAGGGTTCGGAGGGTAATTAACTCATCCTGGTTTGTCAGGATCCCCCCGACAACCAGTTTTAGCATTGAAAGTCCCATGTTCCAGGAAACACCTGAGTCCCAGGCACAACAGGATGGCTGGTCACTCTATGGGCAAGGCATAGTGGAGGTATGAGGGAATAAGACTCAGTTCTTGTCCTTGAATTAGTTATAACATGTTCTTTTGACATTAGACCTATGCAAAGGAAAAGATGGGAAACAATGCAGAACTGGTTATAAAGCTAACATCAAGTTGTGTGGGCCATGCAGAAAGTATCAGCTTTAAAAGAGGTAAGAGACCACGGGGGAAGGGGAAGGGAGAGGAGGACTTCTGGAGGAACACTAAAGACAGAGGACATCCCTGCTGAAGGGAATCTGGGAATCTCAGGTAGAATGGGATCTGAGGCTTGTCTTCTGTTGCTTGCAACTAAGAGAAAGCTCTTACAGCTTCCCTTCTAAATGTTTGTGCAATCTGTGTTTGAGTACTTCCCATGACGGGACATCACACCTATCTTTCCATACCTAGGGGGAAGGGGAAAAGCAGGGAGGAGTGCTTAGAGGAGGGCGGAGCAGCATGAGTTAAGTCAGGGTAGAGTGTGTAGGCTGGGGACCTGGGGGACAAGGAATTACTGTCAGTGGCTAGGTTGTGCATGATTCTACCTGTATGTTCAGAAGCAGCTCGCATGCCCCTTCCTTCCGAAAGCCTTGCAGCACTTGTTCCACAGATCTTTTAGCACATGGGGTAGTTTTCCTCTGAGTTACGCTTGTTTGTGGGCTCTGTGTCCTTCCTAATGAATTGAAGGGTTGCGCAGCTCTGTCGCCTCCCTCCTCACCCCACGCCGTACTTGGTAGGTTGTGGCAGAGACTTCCTGTCACCTTACTCAACTTCCATTCTTCCTCTTCTTTAGTTACAGAATCCTAAAAATCTTGGGACAGCAATGTGTTGGGCTGACAGGCTACTTACCCAGCTTCCCTTACACTTAGGGGTAGCCAGTGATAAGAGGGAATTACTGGTTGGGGCTTCCAGGAAAAACTTGAATAAGGAAATGACTCACCTGGGAGCAGGACTCCCTTTTCCTGCCTGGAATACAGATATGAATTCTAACAGCCATTTTATTACCCTGAGCAAAAAGATGGAAGGAGCCTTGATCTCTGATGAATTTATGGAGCTCCCATACCAGCCTTGATCAACTACTTCCAAATTTTTTCACATTATAGAATAAACAGTAAATTTGTTTAAGCCACTGCCATTGAGATTCTGTTACTAGTAGCAGAAAGCAATTTCTAACCAACTAATAGGTCATTAATTATGGTTTGTTATATTGAATTTAGTTTGAATAATTTACTCTTGGAGACATTTTGCATACCCTAGCTTTAATTCTGGAGAAGGCTCTGCTGAGAAAGGTACCCTGGGTTTGCCAGACTCTTGCTGGAAATGTTTATTTTGACAGCTTTCTCTTGAGATGTATATGAGAAGAAAACTAGAGGGAAACTAAAATTGTTGAGTACTTAGGCTTCTATTGGGGTGTTTCTCAAAGAAGGGGCAGTCTCATTTGCTTCAGAATCATCTGACACTCTCTCTCCTTTCCCATTGATTGAATTGGGACCTGGAAGACTGAGTCTGGGGGATTTTCACATAAAAGTTTGAGCCTTAGTGCTCCAGTGGTTGTGGTGGATCATTTTACCAGGGAATAGAATCGCTATATTAATTACACTGAATTGTATTGAATTGAATTAATGGGGAAGTCCTTTGAAAGGAGAATTGAATCTGAGTAATACTAATTAACAAGAAACTTATTTTCCCAGGAGTCCTGTAGTTTGGGATTTCATCCTGCCTTGGGAGAGGTGGCAAGATTCACTTTGCTACTGTCTTTATCAAGACTTAGTTCATGCCCATGACCATTGGTCAGTGCTTCCTCTGGTCAGTGAAGTTCAGATGGAGGGCCTCACCGAGCTTGAGTGGGAATACAGAGTAAGAGGGGCTCAGAGCACCACCTAGGGACTTTTTCTAGGGAAAACTGCACATTCACTCTTCAAGTGGGCTCTCGGGTCTGGAGGCTATTAATAATGAACAGAAGTGGACATTGCTTTACATCAGCAGTTCTCAAAATGCAGTCCAGGGGTCAGCAACATCAGCATCTCTTGGGAAATTTTTAGAAATGTAAATTCTTGGACCCCGCCCCAGACTAGCTACATCAGGAACACTGGGTGTGGGACCCAGGAATCTGTGATTTACAAGTCCTCCAGAAAATTCCACTTATATTTGAGTTGCTTTGACCTTTATATTCTCCTCATGTCTGACAGCCACTTTTTTTTCTTTTTTTTTAATGGGCACTGAGATGTGAGACAGAGTGGGGCACAGAGCCCTCTGAGTCTGTGGGTGAGCCCCATGTTCCATGTCCGAGGCATCCTTGGCTGTGCTGGTGTCTGAAACATGGCGCACTGTTCTGAGGGTTCTGAGCCAGCCCTCTGAGCCATCTCATATCTAGGGACTAAGGGTGAGCCCTGGACACAGTCCTCTGATGAGGAGTTCATTGATTTAAATGTAATCGAATGAGCAGGACTCTAACAAGTTTTTTTTTGCTGGGAGCTTTCCAGGCCCAGCTCAGAGACGGGTGTTCTCTTGCCTGGCTGCACCTAGGTGAGCGATCGCCCTGCCCCTTTCTACACGCCCGCCCTCCTCTCCCTTTCTGGAGAACTGTTGGCACCTTCTGCGTGTCCCTGCCCAACATCACGTCCTCTTCCATTCAGTTCCATACCCTTGCTCGGGGGAGTCCTGGCAGCCCACCTCATTCTTCAATGTGAAAAATAAATATTTTTCTACCTGCCACCTGCTTTGTGATCACAGTCTCAGCAAGCCCTTTCTCCTCCCTTCTGGGAAACTCGGGGTTCCCTGGCTCCGTCCTTGCTCCGTCCCAACTGAAGCATTTAACCCACAGGAAGCTAATTGGCATGAAAGAGGATGTTGAAGACAGAGCCCTGTTCCAAGTCAAAAACTCAAACACATGATTTGGCAAAGGACTTTGTGATATTTATATTTTTTATTGACCTGATTCTATACATTCATTCACTCTTTGTGATGTATTGGAATTTCTGGGGCATCTAAATAGTTTATGGGGACAAGGAGGTAGAATATTTGTAAATGGGAGTGACCCAGAACATATGAGAGCTATGATCGAAGCCCAAGACTTAAAACTTAGATGTCTACAAAGCTGGGTAGGTATATACCTAAGGAAAGGGCCAGCATGTGAGGGAGATGGGGTACAAACTGGGGACCATATGGCCATCTAAAAGGGGTGCAAGTGGACATGATGAAGTTGCGTGTTAGAAGGAAGTGAAGGCCCAGACTAGCCAAGTCTTCCAATGTTTCAAGAGAAACTGGAAATGTTTGTTTTTTAAAATGTAAAATCTCCCTTTACCTCCCTCTTCCCCTACCCCTTTCTCTCTTTCACACACACACACACACACACACACACACACACACACACACACACACACCATTATATAAGCTGAAAATATATTTGCAGGAGGTTGTTTCATTATTTGTTTACCTGGACCAGAGGGAGTCAAATAACGTAAAAAGGAACATGGGAAAATACCACAGAAGCAAAAGGAGCAGTTCTGTCTGGGAGAGGGCAGGGCAGGCTCCATCAAGGATGTGATGTTTAAGCTGGGCTGTGTAGATTAAGTAGGAGTTCTCATCAAGAAAGTAGAGAAGTGTGACTCTGTGAGGTGATGGAGGACTTAACTAACCTTATTGTGGCAATCATTTTGCAGTACATACATGTATGAAACTCAAACCTGAAAGAAAGTGGGGTAGAGCATTCATGCCCAGGGCTGTGTGGGTGTTCAGTGGGCCTCAGTGGCTCAGTGTGGCTGGAATGCTGGGCAAATGCAGGAGTGAGGGAGACACAGACAGACAGGGAGAGGCCTTGAAGCCCCAGCCAAGAGGCCTTTATTTTACCCTGGGGGCAATGGGAATGACTCAATCAGAATGGTGTTATACATGGTCTCTCTGGGGCTCAGGTGGCAGGTGAACAGAAAGTGCTGCCCGAAGCTGTCAAACATCCACTGCAGTGACCCATGAGAGAAATGTGTGGGTCCAAACAGCACTTTGGTCCAGAAAGAGTGCTGCCCCCAAGTCCTGCTCAGGCCCTGCCTCCCTGAGCTCCCAGCCTGATACAGTATGGTGACTAGGGCGGGCGCTGCATGGAGGCTGAGTGTGGGGTGCTTCCGGGATAGGCTGGGCGGAAAGCAGTTTCCTCTCTCAGCTTGGGAGGTGGCAGCTAGCAGCCGGCGGTGTTGTGGTTACCAGGGCCTTGGGTTACAGCACATGTTTGTTTTATAAAAACGTTGCAATACCTTTTAAATCAGAGCCCTGAACAGGATCCAAGGACAGTAGCAAGGACCAGCCCCTGTGGCGCTTCTTAAAGAAGCAGCTGCTGAGGGTGGGAGTCCTGGGACCTGGATGGTTGGGAGAGCCTGAGTTCAGGCAGGGCCTGGACGCTGGGTTAGGCTGCAAGGACATCACATCTCCAGTTCACCTCAGTACCCCTCTTCCTTCCTCAAGACACTCTTGCGTCTGGAGCACTTGAAGATGATCAGTCTTCTATGTGTCTTGGAAAATGAAGCACTAGGTACAGGTACCCAGCAATATAGGGTCCAGCTCCTTGGAAGGAAAGACCAGATTTAGCAGTCTGGCCTGACAATGAGTGAGTACCCTGTTGTGGGAGGTATGCAAACAGAGGCTAATATTCGTAGGGCATGTGGGAGAAAGCATGCAAGGGTCTGCTGGGGTAGGGGTCCCGAGGGAAATGGATGCTCAGATTTATTTTGATTCCTACTGGAAGGGATTTTTGTTGTAGTCTCTTTGCAGAGACGGAAGTTATTCCTCATAGGAGGCAAGATTGGGATTCAAGAGACTTTCATTCTGGTGTACTGTTGGTGGGAATGTAAAATAATGCAGTTGCTATGGAAAATGATATGGAGGTTCCTCAACAAATAAAAGATACGGTAATAGGATCCAGCAGCCCCACTTCTGGATATGTATCCAAAAGAATTAAATTAGAATCTTAAAGAGCTATCTGTACTCCCATGTTCATTGCAACATTATTCACAATAGCCAAGATACTGGAAACAACCTGAGGTCCACCCACAGATAGCTGGATAAAGAAAAAGTGGTGAAAATATACAATGGAGTATTATTCGGCCTTTAAAAAGAAGGAAATTCTGCCAGTTGTGATATCAATGAAAGTGGAGGACATTATGCTGAGTGAAATAAACGAGTCACAGAAGGTCAGGTACTGCCTCATTCCACTTACATGAGGTATTTATAATAGTCAAACTCATAGAAGTAGAGAATAGGAAGATCTGTGAGAATATAGAGATCTGTGGTGTAACATAGTGCCTGCAGTTAAAAAAAATACTTTATTGTGCACTTCAACATTTGCTGAAGGTGGATCTCATGTTAAGTATTCTTACCACAAAAACAAAGCAAAGGGAGGGGCACAAGGAAACTTTTGAAAGGGATGGATGTGTCTATTACCTTGATTGTGGTAGTTTCAGGGGTGTATATGTATGTCCAAACTCATCGAATCCTGTGCATTAAATATGTACAGGTTTTTGCACATCACTTATACCTCAAGAAGGCTGTTTACCAAAAAAAGAGAGACTTTCATTCTGATCCTTGGCTTGCTGTTGATTTACATTTTAACATATAGTCACTTCTCTGGTCTCACATCCCCAGCCCACACTTCACTCAGTGCTTGGCATGGAGTGAGCTCTAGCACAGATTTGTTAAATAAATGAATGGATGGATGAATCAGTTGGACTGGGTCCAAAGTTGGACTGGGCCTCAGAGGTTACATGATCTTCCTGAAATGGCATTCACAGTTGTGCGTGTATGAGTGATGCAGTGTTTCTCCTGGCAGAAACTTTACAGCTTTAATCACCATCACCATCACCACCACCATCACCATCACCATCACCACCACCATCACCATCACCATCACCATCACCACCACCATCACCATCACCATCACCACCACCATCACCATCACCATCACCAACATTTATTGAGGATTTATTATGATAAGCTGGGGTCTTTGCATACTTTATCACATTTAATCTTTAGGAACCATGAGAGGAATGGGATGGATTATTTTTCCTGACAGTGCCCACGTCAGCAAAGGCTGCTATTTAGAGCAGCCCCAGAGCCCCCAGAAAGGATGATAAGGGGATGGGCAGGGAAGAGCAGTTGTAAAAGGAACCCGGGGAGGAGGAGGGAGTTATCTCCTCCCCCGCTGCCTCTTGCTCTCTCTGTCGCCTAATGTCTAAATAAGGCTTAGAGGCACATTCTAGGTATCTAAAAATAAACTCCGGCTCCCCCTCCTGCCCCTGGGCTCTGGCGACCTCCAGGCAGCGTCAGGGTCAGGGCTCCCCTTGGCAGGTCCAGCTCGCGGAGCTCGCCCTCGGAGCTATAGAATCCTGTCTCCCTGGGGACCCCAGGCTTCTGGTCGTGTGCTTCCTACTGCAAAACCTGGACCAGAAGTCAGGCTGCCGCGTTCCTATTCTTGGCTGTGCCCTAGGAAACCCAAACAAGTCCCTCTTTCCTCTGCACCTAGTCTCCCCGCATGTAAAACGGGGGCGTTAGAATAATGATGTTGAAAGTCTGGCACTTTTGAATGAAGACAGGACTCCATACTCTGAGGTCAAACTTCAGAGTTTGCCCACGGGTTCTTTAGGGTACATCTGTCCTGTAGACTTATTTTTAGCTCACGAATCCTTTATGATTATCTGAGTTGGATGCCTATCTTTAACGATTTGAAAAATTCACGGAAGTTTGGATTTCCAGCTCCTCTTGAAAAATCCGATCTGTTCACACCGGCAAAACTGAGTCCTAATCGGGTCGCGGCTGCCCTCTACCGGCGGGATCAATGTACTACAGGAGGCGCCGACAGCCTCCCTCAGGGCTCCGCCCAGCCTACCAGGCAGTAACTGTGCCAGGCGCCTAGGGCGGTTGCAGCGAGTATTCAGCGCAGACGAATTCAGCTTTGCATCCCAGGGTAGGGGACACTGGCATTGCTCTGTCCAGCAAATGCCTGTTGAATGAATGAATGAGACAGATAATAGAATGCTTTGGAGACTATAAAGGGCCCGGTGAAGAGGTTTTGACACTGGTGCTGCCTAACTGACACGTGATGCCAGTGCATTGCTAGCCGCTCAAGTCCAGATCCAAGCCCTAAGGAGGAAAAAGATTATCAAATTGTCACCCTCGACCCCAATCCCGTTGGGAGTCATCAGACAATTAAGGTGTTTTTTAAAAATTTGTTTTTATTTTGGTATCATTAATATACAAATTACGTGAAGTTTTTTTTAAAGTAGTTAACGTACAATATTATATTGGTTCAAGTGTACAACACAGTGGTTCAACAGTTACCCACATTATCAAATCCTCACCCCTCTAGTGTGGTTACTATCTATCAAGGTAGAAAGATGTTACAGAATCATTGACTATATTCTCAGGCTGCACTACACCATTACAGTGACCAACCTACATTGTGAATGTGAATAATTGTGACCCTTTATCCCCCTCAACCTCCCCTGCCACCTGCCCCAACCTCTTCCCCTTGGTAACCCCTAGCCAGTCACTTCTCATTGTCTATGAGTCTACTGCTCAGTTACACACATTGTTACATCCTCACCCCACTAGGGCAAATGGTGTCTGTCAACATATTAAGATGTTACGGAACCATCAGTTATGTTTTTTAAAGGTACTACCTGGGCCTCCCACAAAGTCACTGGGATTGTCCTTGGTTGGAAAATTACTGGCAGAAACAGTAAGGGTCTATTGAACTAAAAAAATCCTTGAGAACCACGTTGGAGGCCAGCAGAGGGGCAGCAAAGGAAGTGGGAGAAGGGAGAGGTAGGAAGGCCGAGCAGGGCTGTTTGAAAACCAGGCTTCTGGTCAGCCTGCTGGATTCACCCAGCTGCTCTTGGGCAACTCACTGGAGCTCAAAGGATGCCACATCTGGACTGGCCCTCAGACATCATGAATTCCATCCCACCTCATCATGCAATAGGAAAATGAGGTACAGAGAGGAGAACATGCAAAGAGCAGAGGCTTTGTCCTTCATGTGCTACAGAGGAAGAGGGGAAAGTTCACCAGAAGCCTTCCTTGAGAGGAAATAGTGACTCCATCTGTATCCCACCCCTGCCACTCAAGTGGAGAAAGTCAGTCCAGTCTGGACACTTGCTACTCTAAGTGTGGTCCTGGGACCAGCAGCACTGGCTTCTAGGAGAGCTTGTTAGAAATACAAATCTCTTGGGCTCCACCTAGGCCTGCTGAATCATAATTTGCCTTTCATAAAATTCTCTGTGTTTTGAATGCTCTGTATGTTCGATAAAAGCTGCTTTAGATCAGTGCTTCCCAATGTTGGCTGCACCTTGGAAATCCCCTTGGGGACTTTAAAAAATGCTGATGCCTGGGTCCCACCCTGGGGTACAGCCTGGGCATGGCCTCCCAGGTGATTTGTTTAAAGATCCCCAGGTGTGTCAGCTTTGAGAATTATAGCTCTAGGCAAAGGCTGTGATAAGATGAAAATCATTGGGACTCAAGGCAATGTGAACTGGTGCGGCGGGGGGGGGGGGCGGCGGCTCCCGCACTGAGCCCCTTAGACTGAGGCTGGTGGAGGAGGCACCCTCCCCAGTCCTACCTGGCCTGCTCCACCAGTCCAGCTCCTGCTCCCAAGGGCACTGTCAGGTCTTCAGGAGCTCCCAGATTTCAGACTGGTGAGGTGAGAACGGGGTGGTGTCCACATTAGCATTGTGATCCTGCCCAGGGGCTGGGCCCTGAGCTACAAGACCAGAAAGCTGGGTCTCATTTCACCTACACTGGGTGGTCTTGGGCTAGGCAACTGCTGTTCCTCTCTGGGCTTCAGTTTCTTGCTCTCTTAAAATGGGCTAACCGGAAGGGATCAAATAACTTCTAGGATTCTTTCCGGTTTTATACTTACACACACAGACTCTCAAGGTTGAAAGGGACCTTGGAGATCACCTAGTTTGATCTTGCCTTTCTACAAATGGGGAAACTGAGGCCCAGAGCTGTTAAAAGGCATTGTCAAAGTCAGAAACGCCATTACCATTTATAGAAAATGTTTGGTTTCCATGGAACACTATTCCTTGTCTAAAGCATACCATTTCATTATCTGCTTCTGATTCCTTGAGGGGGTTGGGTGTAGGGGGTCTGTGGATAAAATTGCAGTATTTCCAGAATCTCTCACCTGGCCTTAATCATTTACATATCAATAGGTGTTTCTTCCGGCAGCCTCCAAGAGAAGGAAGGGTTTAGGGAGGGGCTGTTCTCTCCTCCCCTCTGTCGTCTAATTGGTCTGGTGCCCGTCAGTCGTCAGGGATCCATCCACCTGTGGAGTTTCTCCTGCAAGCGGCAGGTGCCGGCAGGTGCCAGCAGCCGCCGGACGGAAGAGAAGGGGAGCTGGAGCCACGGCCAGAGGGGAAGAACAGAGCCGGGCCTCATTACGAGCAATAAATGGGTTTCTCCCAATCTAGCCTCTGCTTAGACTAATTTCGATTACACCGGTTTATTTGTCCTGGGCCAGGAACACCAATTCCCCCCAGAGCTACAGGGGCTCTGTGACTTTTGTTGCCTCTGAAATTGTATAACTCATAATAATGGAAAATATTCTTTGCTTATACACATGTTCATTTTTGCCCCAGTGGAGGTTAAGTTCACTTCCCTCCACATCATGGGAGAAGCCAGCTTTGCCTCCGTTTGCACATTTATCTCAATATTCCTGATCTATAGATGTATGTGCCCTTCGGACTTTCCTTTGCATTGGTTGTAACATCTCTCAGGTTCCCTCATTGCAGGAGTTAAATAAAATCTCGAATGTGTGCTCATTTTCTAAGTGTATGAGAATTATGCTTTTACCTTCTTTTTGAAAATAACCCTTTAATAACAAGAATAGCCAGGATTTAATACCAGATAGCAGACTAAATTTGGGTTGAAGATCCCCAGAGGCCAGACTGTAACACAAGTGGGAGAGGCGCAGCCGGGGGCGGTAGGGACTACAGCCCAGACCCTACCCAAGGGTCAGTGACAACTCAGCGTCAGTGGACTGCTGCCTGTGGGAACATAGTCTGGAGTTTCCAAATCCTCAGATGTTTTTGAAAAAGCTGGAAATCCACGCTGGAAATTTAATGTGAAGTCACTTGTTTTTATTACACATTGTCGACTGGGTAAAATTTCTAAGAAATACCATGCAGACAAATCACGTTTGAGGCTTGTGTTGCCTATCTGTGATCTCTGCATCTGACCCATGTGTCTGCTTCTTAAGCATTTGAAGCGGCAAATACTCCCCATGACACTCGAGGTATTTGCCACACCTGCCTTTATACACATGTCAGGTCCCCAGGAACATTCACTCTTCCACTCAGAGGCATGGCTGCTGGCAGGTCCTTCTGGGCCAAGTTATTCCAGGGCTCACAGTCAGTCGCTTCTCTGGGTAGCCCATGGTGATGAGCATTCGAGTGACAATTTCCAATTTCCCAACTGTGTAATCACAAGTTCAATCGCATGCCCAACTGGGCAGGTTGTGTTGGGAAAGCGCTTGAGAGACCCAGAAAAGACCCAGAGATGGTGTAGCAGACATGAGGGTTTATTGGGATTTGCATACGAGGAGTGCAGAAGGGGCTGGCCAGATGAGGTTGAGCACCGCTGTTGTGGACAGGGAGGGAACTGCAATTGTGGGGGTGGAGACAGAGACTATGATTGTGCCAGGGGCTGAGAGACACAGACTACATGCATGCCAAAAAGGGCGTGTGATTTATGACTATACTATGTGGTTTGCTAGAAGGGATCATTCTTGTGCAACCAGCACCATAAGGAACTAAACCTTCAACAGAGGGGTCTTCATCCCAACAAGATGTTTCCATCTATTAAGAGGGCCTAGATTTGGCCAGCCCCAGACCATCAGCATACTGTATACCCAGCACACCACCCAAAGGAGGGGGCCATGTGGGCATATAGTTATTCTGGGACAAAAGGTTACAAGTGGGCAGTGCTTGTCCCCACACCAACCCATCAATCCAGAATGTCAGTTCTTCAAGGACAAGGGCCTTGTCTTAGTAACTGCCACTTTCATGTATGTAATTATGCACCTATTGTATGTCAGGGGCTTTACATCACTGGTGATCAACTGTGGTTGCACATTTGAATTGCCTAGGCTTAAAAAAAATACCAATGCTTGGATCTTACTTCCAGAGATCTAACTGGTCTGGAGTATGGGCCTACGGATAGGGATTTTTAAAAGCTTTCCAGAGGATGGCGGTACATAGCCCCCCTGGGTAGGGACCAGGGCCTGACCGTCGTGACCACATTGAAATTTCACAGTGGCTCTTTTTTTTTATTAGGATGTCACTGATAAACAGTCTCAGGAAGGTTTCACATGAACAACAATGTAGTCACTACACTCACCCGTATTATCGAGTCCCCCTCGCATGCCCCACGGCAGTCCCTGCCCATCAGTGTAGTAAGATGCCCCAGAGTCACTACTTGCCTTCTCTGTGCTGTACTGTCTTCCCCACGATACCCCCACACCATGTGTTTCACATTGGCTCTTACTGCAAATATTTCTCATTTTCCCCAAAGATGGTAAAAGTCCAGTTCCTCAGAGAGTTCTTACCAGATTCAAGAGGGCAGCCCACCTTACTTTGTATTACTTTAAGCTGATTTCTTCTCTTCTGGTATTATTACTGTTAGATAATATCTTGTTTTTATCTTTACTCGCTGATTGCTCTTCTTGAGTAGACTTAGGTTGAGGATGGAATTACAGGGGTGCGGTGGGGCCTTTATCTTGTTCAACTATTAAATCTGTAAGTATTTGTTGAATGAGTGAGTAGCACTGGGAGGTAGATGATGATGATGAAGTTTACTATTTTAATCCTACTATTAAATTTCTTTAGTGTAAATGAGGAAACTGAGACCAGAGAGGTTAAGGCCCCTGCCCAGGCTCCCACAGGATGCAAGCCTGGATCTGCCTGACTTGGAGCAAGCAGTCTGAAAAAGCCACTCTGCTGTTCTACCTTCCATATCGGTCCTGGCCTTTGGTTCCAGTCACTGTTTCTGGGGTCTTCCAGTATCTCCGCCAAAGCCTTACAAATGGAGATGTCACATACTCTAAGCCGGAAGGAATGTGCCAGTTCATTAAGAGGTCTTCCAAGGTGGCTGGGAGCATAACCTTCTACCAGCCAAGATTGCAGACCGCCTGTGTGAAGGAGCGCGTCTGGACGAGCCTGGACGATTTAGGAGCTGGGAGGCGGTGGGCGTAGAGTTGAGAGGCCTTGACAGGCACCAAGATGGAGAAGGGAAGATGCTGGAAGGCAGGCAGTGCAGCTGCCTTCCTATTTCTCAGAGGCTCCAGGACGTACTGTTGTTGGCAACCAGTTCTCCCCCACCGTCCACACAGCCACCAAGGAGCACAGCCACGCAGGCCTCTCTCGTGCTCCTGTGGGAGCGCCCTCAGGAGTGAGTTCTGATTTCACTTCACAGGGCCTGAAATCGCACTTGTGTGTAATGAGGTGGTGCTAGATGTGAAAGGGAAGAGCTTACCAGAATGGGAAGAGGGTGTTTAATTAAAAAGTCTATTGAAACGTTAGGTAAGGTCTGGAGCTTAGTTAATAGGAACATAGGAATGCCAGTTTCTTAGCTTTTATAAAAAATACCCTGATATCTTTTTAAAATTAAAGTGTTGTTAATATACAATCTTATATTGGTTTCAAGTGTACATCCCAGTGATTCAACAGTCCCTGTGATCAACTTCTATTGTGACTGCAAATTATTCTGCCCCTTTATCTTCCCTCACACACCCACGCACCCATCCCAACCCTTCCCTTGGTAATCACTAGTCACTTCTCAGTGTCTATGAGTTTACTGCTATTTTGTTCCTTCTGTTTTACTTTGTTTTTATATTCCACAAATAAGTGAAATCATATGGTATTTGTCTTTCTCCACCTGGCTCGTTTCACTGAGCACAATACCTTCTAGCTCCATCCATGTTGTTGCAAATGGCAGGATTTCTTTTCTTTTTATGGCTGAATAATATTCCTTTTGTGTATGTACATCTTCTTTATCCATTCATCTATTGATGGACACTGAGGTTGCTTCCATATCTTGGCTATTGCAAACAGTGTGGTTATAAACAGGGGTGTATATAGCTTTTCGAATCAGGGATTTTGTTTCCTTTATCCTAGGAGTGGAATTCCTGGGTCTAATGGTTTTTCCAGTTTTAGCTTTTTGAGGAACCTCCATACTGCTTTCCACACCGGTTGCACCAATTTACATTCCCATCAACAGTGTAGGAGGGCTTCTATTTCTCTGCAACCTTGCTAGCAAAAAATACCCTATCTTAATGTTAACAACAGAAGAAACTGAGAAAGAGTTCTGTACTATTTTTGCAAATTTTCTGTAAATCTAAAATTAATTCCGAAAAAATTTATTTTAAAAAAATAGGTAAAGTTTTAAATTCTACTTATGCATTTATTTATTCAACAAAGATTGTCTATTATGTGTCAGGCACTGGGCACATGTTAGTGACCAAAAGTCATAGTCCCAACCCCTTGTGGGATTTACGATCTCCTGGTAGTGTGGCAAGAAAAATAACCGTGATGCTTTTTTAAAAGCAAAAGTGAGCCGCAAAGTCTCTAATAGTGATGCCAGGATTCTTGTTCACGGAGCCAAAGAATGAACTTCTCAGTCAAGGTAGGAGAACAAGGAGGAAGCTTTTATTTAGAGAGAAAGCCAAGAAAGCAGAGCTCCCGGCTCTGCCGGTACATGAGAGCCCGGGGTGGTGCTTTGTCTAGGGGTTTTATAGGCAGTTGAGAGACAAAGGGCTAGGGATGTACACCTGCTAAGTGGTCCCAAATACCTTTGCAGAAACACTAAGTTTCTTATTAGTCTTCCTGGTTATTTACAAGAATTTTAATGTTCTGATTTCCTCCCAGGATAGCAGCTTCCTGGTCTGGGAGCATATCACTCAAGGCTGCCGCTTTGCTCCCAAGGTGGGCTGAGTTATTGTTTGTTTGTTTAGAAACTTGCTTTTTAACTAATTGGGTTTTAAGATGGAATCCTTCGTGTTTTTACTATGTTGTTTTGGGCTTGCTTGCTACATTGCCTAAGTTGCAACAAATCATTCCTTTAGGGCTGTTGGAAGAAAAGCAGCACTTGGGTAAAGTTAGAAAAATAGGCTGGGCCCCCCAGCAGGCCAAAGCAAATCCCACAATGGATTATCTTGCTTTGTTTTTTTCCAGAGGCACTCACCCTACTCTGTCTAAGCCCATGGTCACTGTCTCAATAGTTTAACAAAATCTTGACTGATGGGCATAAAAGCAGATTCCTCGCTCTGTCACTTCCTAGCTGTGTAACTTTGGCAAAGCTAACGTCACAGCGTATCCGTTTCCTTAGTGGTAAGAGGGAGAAAAGCAATGGATTCCCTCCTAAGTACTTATCAGTGCTTAGCACGCATTAGAGCACTTACTAAATGTTAGTATTATTATGATTGTAATAATTAGTAAAAAGACAGTGATTTCTAACAGATATAGGGAATTGCAGTACCAACAGGGAGCGTGACGAGCCCGACTCGGGTGTGAAAACACAGCGCCCTCCGGCCGCTATCATCACAGCGTGACTTCAAAGACTACAGCCCCGCCCGCCTCCGCGCTCAGCCCTGCTCCCCCGCCCCGCGCTCAGCCCCGGCCCCGGCCTCCTCCGGCTCCGCCTCTGCCGCTCAGAAGGTGGGGCTTGACGCCCACGCCGGGAGGGAGGGGCGCACAGAGGCTCCTCTGCAGGGCGGAGTCCGGAGAGAGAGCCGTCCAATTGCGGGCCTTTAAATCCCAGATTCCAACGCGGAGAGGAGAGCCTGGAAGGCGCCGAGCTCAGCTTCGGGTAGCAGCGCAGGCCTTGGTGTGACCAAGACTGGGAGGCCTTTAAAGGCGCAGCCACCACCACAGAGCTTGTCGTTAGTCCCACTCGGACCCACGGTTTGCAATGATCCCTCTTGTGCAGGCTCCGCACCTGATCGCCCTGGGCTTGCTTCTCGCCGGCCCTGCAACCCATGCACTCGTCCTGAAACAGGTAAGCGTGCACTCTTTTAGAGGGCTGCTTCCAGCAACCGTCCAGCTTGGAGTGTGCGGGTCGGGTGAGATACGGGTCGGTGTGTGTGTGTGTGTGTGTGTGTGTGTGTGTGTGTGTGTGTGTGTGTGTGTGTGTGTGTGTGTGTGTGTGTGTGTGTGTGTGTGTGTGTGTGTGTGTGAGTGTGTGTGTACGGGGCGGTGTGTGTGCGGGTCGGGTGAGATACGGGTCGGTGTGTGTGTGTGTGTGTGTGTGTGTGTGTGTGTGTACGGGGCGGTGTGTGTGTGTGTGTGTGTGTGTGTGTGTGTGTGTGTCTACTCCGTAAGTCTCTAGAATTCTTCCCTGCCTCCCAAAGCCACTATGTGGGACTCTGAGTGGGTCCTGTCTTCTGCGAATTTCAGTTTCCCCTCTGTACAGTTAGGTGGGCTATAAGGCCTTTTCTGCTCCAGACTTTTTTGGAAAGGTTAATCTCACTTACTTACATCTGCACTCCCCTGCCCTCTTTCAAAACGTCTGAGTGACAGAACAGCAAAACCAAGGTACTGCTCCCAGGCCCAGAGACTCAGCACTGTTTCCCTGCCTTCCAGCTCCCGCCCCTCACAGGAAGGCCTGGCCCCCATCCGTTCCCCTTCTGTACTGCTCTGCACGTCATCTCATCCTGACCGGTGGGTTTGAGAGGCCAGAAGGCCCAGACTTTTCTTCTGGTGTCAAAGATTCAGCCCTGTGACCCACCACTTCTGACTGTGAGCTTCAGAGAAACTTCAGCCTCCAAGCTTCCCCCTTCACTTCACACTCACCCGTGCTCCAGGCCCTTGGGAAAGGGAAGTTCTATTATTCTGAGACCTAGGAAAGCCTAGTTTCATTGCCTCTTTGCTGCATTGCTGGGCACAAACACTATCTCTGGTAGCAATCAGAGTGGCCCAGCCTAGATCTCCTCCCTCCAATCACTGTGGAAATACCTGCTTTATAGTAAGAAGAGGAGCAGTGGGGTGCAGGGAAAGTGGAATAGGACTGAGAGCTGGGAGCCTTGGCTTCTAATCTCCTCTTTGTCTCTAATCCCTGGGCATAATGATTAGGCTTCTTAAGCCTTGGTCTTCTCATCTGCAAAATGTGCTTGATGCTGACAACCTCATCTGCCTTTCTCAGATGCCTGCTGGTGAAAGGAAATGCTTTTATGGATGGAAAGGTGCTAAAATCCTAAACAAGTACAACAGTATAAACCGGTGGGCTCAGCCTTACTCTGCTGCAGGTCCAGGGAATCTATGTTGCCTGTTGAGTGAAGGTGTAAGGACCACTTGGCCTTACTTGCATGCAGGATTCAGTTTGTCTTTGAGTGTACATTGAGAACATTTCTCTCGGCTCCAGGGCTGACTGCTGTGAGGTGGAGTCCGGCTGAGGCTCCAGCTTGCCCTCCAGCCCCACTCTCCTGTATGTCTCTTCTATGGATGCCATCCTGGGCCAGAGGGTTTTAGGTCAGCGGTTTTGGAGTGGCCCTGAGACATCACAGAGTTCACCCACCTCACGCAGGCCCACCGAGCATAGGGAACTCACCCAAAATTACACAGCAAGCGGCACTTTTGATCCTGGTATGCTATCATCCAAGTTTTCTTGGGCTCATGTGATCCAGAGCCCTGACGCACAGACCATGGACCAGATGAAGGTGGTGGGGTGATAGGGAGTGTTTGAGCATCCGGGAAGCCCGGTTCCATTCCTCTTCTAGCATTAACCAGTCTCCTGATGCTAGGCTGTGGTGTGCATTAGATAGCAGGGAGAATGTCTCGCCCTGTGCTGGATGTAAAGTGTGTGCTTAATAGACTCTGAGACTGTATAACGACTGTCACTTATTATGCTCATACTATGTGCTCTGTGTGGAGCCATGTGCCTTTTCTTCTAATAAACTTTTTTGGGGGAATAATTGTAGGTTTACAGAAAAGTTGCAAAGTTAGTACGGAGATTTCCATATACACCTCACCCAGCTTTCCCTAATACTAACCTTTTATATCACCATTGTGCATTTGTCAAAACTGAGAAACCAACATTAAGTACATTATCATTAGCTAAACCCTAGACATTATTTGAATTTTAGCAGTTTTCCTATGAATGTCCTCTTTCTGTTCCAGGACCCAGACCAGGGTGCCCTGTTGCATTTGTTGTCACATCTCCAGTCTCCCCTGGTCCCTGACAGTTTCTCAGTCCTGTGTTTTCATGGATTTGACGGTCTTGAGGAGCTGGGACCTGTACTTTCTGTATATAAACTTCTCCCTCTCCTGGGAGCCCTGTGGGAACATACCATTATGGCTATTTAATAGATGAGGAAATTGACCCTCAAGAGGGGTTAACTTGCCCATGGGCTCAGGGAGTGTGAGTGGCTGAGTAGACTGCACCCCAGGTCTGTGCTATGTACCCATCGTTCTGCCTTCAGAACCGTGCCTTTCCCCTCTGCCCCACATGCCGCTTCCCACTTGCTGGCCTGTCCTGGGGATGATAAATACAGTCGTCCCCACTTAGGAGCAGCTCTGCTTTCCACAGCATGAGTGTTCTGGAGTCAGCCTTGGTCTGGCAGCAGATAATCGTCCTGACATATTGTCAGGAAGTCAGCAATAGCCTCACGTCATGTCACAATGCCTAAGTCATTAACCGCTCTTCACCTTATAGACGTTGTATCATCTCATAACATCACAAAAAGGGTGAGTACAGTTCAATAAATAGTTGGAGAATGAGAGAGACTGCATTCACCTACCTTTTATAATTTTTCAATCTTTTTGTTATTGTGGTTATTATCTTACTGTGCCTAATAAAGAAATTAAATTTTATCATAGGTATATTTGTATAGGAAAAAACATAGTATATATAAGGTTTGGTACTATCTGCAGTATCAGGCATTCACTGGGGGTCTTGGAATGTATCCTGTGCTGATAGGGGGGACTGCTGGATCTGGCACCAGGTCCGGCCCTTAGTGGGCATTGCCAACTTGTCATGCCTCCTTTTGCAGGTAAGGCCAGACTCAGCTGAAGAATTCATTGCCCCAGAAGCCTCCAGTCATTGGGAAACCACCTTATTATGTCTCCTCCAGGGCCTTGGGAAGAGGGGAACTTAGGAGAGGCAGGGAACTGATTAGCTCCAGCTGGGTACTCCGTACACCTGCCCCAGTCGGGAGTCGATCCTCCCTGTGGATCAGGTGCCTTACAATCTGAAAGCAGCCCCTAAAACGGCTAGTCCTTCTACCTACCCTGCATCCCCAATCTTAATTCCAAGCGTTCTTTCATCTGACAGTGGCCTCCCGACTGGTCTCCCCTCTTCCAAACTTGTCCTTTTCCAATCCATTCTCAACCATAACCCAGAGCATGGCGCTCCCCTGCAATGGGGTTCCATTGCTCATACTATAAATCCAGAGTCCTGATTATGACCTACAAGGTCCAGCCCTAAGTAACCCTCCCACCCCTCTCACATCATATAGGTTGCCCAGCCACTGCATCTAGCCCACCGGCCTTCTGGTACTGCCCAGAGCAGCTAAGCTTCTTCCTACCACAGGGCCTTGGCCCATATTGCCTCTGCCTGAGCATTCTCTCTGTACTTACATGGCTGACTCCTTATCCAGCTCAAGTATCATTTCCTCACCACCCAATTTAAGTAAATCCTTTGTGACTTTCAATATTATTTTGTTTGTTTCCTTTTTGGCACTCAGAAATCATAGTGGGTAATAGTTATTTCCATTAGACTGTAAGCTCCTCAAAGAAGGGCAGGAACATTTCTGATTGTTTACCACTATTAAAACAGCACTCAGCTGAGGGCCTGTGATCATTGCTCCACGAATGTTTGTGGAATGAATGTTGGAGGAAATATGTATGGGCACCTAGCCTGTGTAAGGGGCCGTGGGGAATGCAGGCATGAATCAGACCCTGCCTTGCCTTTCTTAGTCATGACATGGTGTTTTATTCCATGGGACAGAAACCCATCCCAAGAAGCTCAAGTAAAGGGAAGTTTATTCCAGGTATACAAGGAATTGTATGAACTAATGGCAGGAAGTGGAGGCCGGGCTCTCAAGTGGCTGTTAGGGAGCCAGCTCATGCTTTGGGCCTGGCATTGGCTTATGAGCTTTACACACAGGGGCTCCCAGCCCCGAGAGGAACGTGTGAATGCCCCCACTTAGAGCTGTGGCAGCTGGGGCTCCGTAGGGAGAACTGGCCTATAGAGCTACGTGATGTGGTGGCTGAGCTGTCCTTTCCGCCCACGCCTGTTGACTCCAGCCTGCTTTACCCCAGCTCTCACTCCAGAGCCCTGCCATGCCCTGCTACCTCGTAGTGCCTGTGTAGGGAGGGTGGGAGGACTCCATGTGTGCCCGTAGACCAGCAGAGCCCTCAGCTCCTGTCCCTGCGGTTTGCTCCTGGGTCACTGGTCTGGGTGTTCTGGCCCTGTCCCAAAGCTGGGACCCAGTGACAGCACAAAGCCCAAGTGCTCTGCGTGGCTTTACCTCTGTCTCAGTTCACGGACTGGCCGCAGAGAGACTCCGTCGGCCCAGCCTGGCTTAGGTGTTCCCTTGTGGCCTCCTCAGCTGTGGATGTGCTGCCAGTGGGGGTTGACCTGGTGGCGTGGGACTTGCAGGGCTTTCTTCTAAGGTGGGATGTGCATGGCAGCAGTGCTCACAGTCTCTGGTGGGTGGCCACTGGCCCAGGAAGGGGGTGTGGGTGTGGACAGAGTCTGCACCACATAGGACAAGCAGACGGGGTTCTGTAGGAGAGGGGGTGGCCAGTGGTCGTGTGTAGCTGAAGAAGACGGCGGGACCAGAGGAAGTGGCTCTTCCTCTTCGGTGTAGGGGAGAAGGGCTGACTCAGGTTGGGGCAGGCATGAGACATGGGATGGGAAAGCACTGGGTAGGACTGGGGAAGTTGTTCACTGGGGCTGTTCATCAACAAGTGACCCACTGGGGATCTTTCTGTGAGTGCCCAATGCCCTCCTTGTATTAATTGCACACCCATTGGTGGTGGGGTTTTGGATGCAGTTACATTTCCCACTGTTTTGTTTCGTAGTGTTCCTGGCCCTGGATTGGGCATGGAATATGACTTGAATAAGGTCCTGGGCATGGGCTGCAAAGGTGAATCCTCTAGGAGCTTTCCTCTAAAGAGCTGCCAACACTGGCTGGAGAGGAGTGGGGAGCAGGGAGATGGGAGATCAGAGGGGGTTCCTGCCAAAGGGATAGGGTTTGTCTCCTGTTTGAGGTTCAAGGTCCCATATATTGTGCTTTCTAGTTTGCAGCACACTTTTGGGAAATTGCCTTTTGAATCTTTTAGTTTTGCTAGTGAAATGGGCAGGACAGGTGTTATCCCAGACCTTATGGTCATGGAGTTGAAATGAGGCTCAAGAGGAGGTACCTTGCCCAAGGTCACACCGTCAGTAGCCCATCCTGGTCGTTCTTCTGACCTGTGAGAGTTCCTTTTATCGACTGAACTTTTCTCTTCTTTTCTTGCGGCTTGATTATCCCTGGCCATCCCAGCTCAGTAGCTTTTCCTGGGACAACTGTGATGAAGGGAAGGACCCTGCAGTGATCAAAAGCCTGACCCTGGAACCTGATCCCATTACCATTCCCGGGAAGGTGACTGTTGGTGTGGAGGCCAAGACCAGCGTCCCCCTCGCTGCTCCTCAGAAGGTGAGCCTGGGCTGGGTGGGGTCAGGGTGGTGCTAGAGGGAAGGCTGCCTGGCCACCGGCATGGGCCCCGACTGATGTTTACTCAGGCAGCTGGAGGAAGTTTGGAATCCTGGAATTCCAGAGCCACAGAGGATGCAGAGCTGACGGTCCGGCAGCTCTGGTTGGGCAATTTGTTTTTGGTGTTGTTGTTGTTAATTATAAAGCAAATACATCAATTAGTCACTTTGGAAAAAGCAAATGGTCCAAAAGTGGGGGTGGTGGGGGTGGGGTGAAATAAAAGAAATCACCTGACGTCTCAGTCCCTAATAAGGGATAAGCAAATTTAACATTCTGTAGACTGATATTTGGAACTTCCCCCATACAGCCATATATAACACACATATTAATTTCAAATGTGTATATACATATATACACTGTATACATTTGTATAATATACAAGTGTATATTTTGTGTGTGTATATATATATATGTATATAAATAAGCAGTGCTCCTTGTAAATGTCCTCTTGCAATCTCACTTCTTGCAAGGTAGTCGTCCTTAGCTATTTATATGTCCTGTCAGAAATTTTTCTACATTTGTAAATAAATATATTCAGTTACATTGATGGATTATATGACATCTGTTTTAACTTGCTTTTTTTTTGCATCACTGTGTGTTCACTCCTCTTTCTATGGCATTTGGCCTAGATTTTCTAGTTGTTATTATTTTTTTATTTTGGTATCATTAATATACAATTACATGAGCAACATTGTGGTTACTAGATTCCTCCCAATATCAAGTCCCCACCACATACCCCATTGCAGTCACTGTCCATCAGCGTAGTAAGATGTTATAGAGTCACTACTTGTCTTCTCTGTGCTATACTGCCATCCCCGCACCCCCCCCTATATTATGTGTGCTAATTGTAATGCCCCTTATTCCCCTTATCCCTTCCTTCCCACCTACCCCACCGACAGTCCCTTTCCCTTTGGTAACTGTTAGTCCATTCTTGAGTTCTGTGAGTCTGCCACTGTTTTGTTCCTTTAGTTTTTTTCTTTGTCCTTATACTCCACATATGAGTGAAATCATTTGATACTTGTCTTTCTCTGCCTGGCTTATTTCATTGAGTATAATACCCTCTAGCTCCATCCATGTTATTGTAAATGATAGGATTTGTTTTCTTCTGTGGGTGAATTATATTCCATTGTGTATATGTACCACATCTTTATCCATTCGTCTTCTTATGGACACTAAGTTGCTTCAATTTCTTAGCTATTGTAAATAGTGCTATAATAAACATAGGGGTGCATATGTCTTTTTGAAACTGGGCTCCTGCATTCTTAGGGTAAATTCCTAGGAGTGGAATTCCTGGGTCAAATGGTATTTCTATTTTGAGCTTTTTGAGGAACCTCCATACTGCTCTCCACAATGGTTGAACTAATTTACTATCCCACCAGCAGTGTAGATGGTTCCCTTTTCTCCACCTCCTCGCCAACATTTGTTGTTGTTTGTCTTTTGGATGTTGGCCATCCTTACTGGTGTGAGGTGATATCTCATTGTGGTTTTAATTTGCATTTCTCTGATGATTAGCGATGTGGAGCATCTTTTCATGTGCCTGTTGGCCATCTGAATTTCTTCACTGGAGAAGTGTCTGTTCAGCTCCTCTGCTCATTTTTTAATTGGATTATTGACTTTATGTTTGCGTATGAGCTCTTTATATATTTTGGGTGTAAACCCCTTATCGGATATGTCATTTATGAATATATTCTCCCATACTGTAGGATGCCTTTTTGTTCTACTGATGGTGTCCTTTGCTCTACAGAAGCTACCTAGTTATTTTTAATGGCAGAAATATTTGGTTGTAGAATCTGTCATAATTTAGTTAACAATCTCTTGTCAGATATTAAGTTTGTTTCTAAGGTAGTTTTTCATTTCATTAGCTAATTTTGTTTGTTTTTGGCTGTTATAAACACCTTTGTAGAAATTATCTTTGTAATGTACCTTCTTTTATACATTTCTGCTTATCCAGACACAGACTTTCTAGGTCTTTTCATACATATTACCAAGTGCCTCTAAATGTTTGAACCCATTTATCCTCCAGTTAGCAACAACATATTTGCCTTTTTCTATACCTTTGGTGATTCTAAGCATTTTCTAAAATTTTCCTGTCTTTTATGTCATCCCTAGTGAAATGACCTTTCATAAATGTATTTGCCTTTTGTATTACTCTGAATAACCAGTTCATTCTATTTCCTGTTTTGGGGACGGATATGTGCACATTTTCTTACAGAACAATAAAGGCTTTTTATATACAAATTGCAGCACCATGTATTATAGTCCTTTTCTCACTAGTTTGAATTCCTACATTTCTACCATATTCTTATATGCTCTATTTTTATACCATATTCTTATATGCTTGGCGCAGATCTGTGCTGGCACCAGTTTTGTTCTGATTCTTTAAAAGCTTTCTGATTTGGAATCTGTGTCCCTGTAACTATCCTTTGACTTGGCTAATCACAGCCTCGACCTCATTCTTATGAGCAATACTGAGTCAATAACTTGAAGAGTGCTTTGCACAGGGGCTGGTACACAAGACCTACCCCGGACATGTTAGCTCTTGTTAATATTTCAGAGAGTACCGGTCTTTCCTGTGGCCCCTCTGACCCAGATAAAGGTGCTGTATATGCAGACAGCTCTCAGGCCCTGATGTCCTCAGCACCTCCTCTCAAATCTTCTCCAGGATAGGTCATTGCATTTTCTTAAGCTGTTCTTCCAGTGATAATCTGCCAGGGGCACACACATGTAATTTCCATGCCCTTGCTGCTGGTTCTCGAGGGCAGGGCTCTTTGGCAGGCCGGGCACCACGTTTGCTGTCCTGCCATTATTACACAAACTGCTGGCAGCTCCAAGAATGATGATGCCGTGCAGCTGATTTTGGAGGAAAAACTGGCAAACTCCTTCTGCCTCTCACCTGGTGTTCCTGGCTTCTTCCCAGGCCATTCAAATGGGTGAATTGTTCTATCATAGGACCTTTTCTATTACTTAATTATGTCATAAGTTTGGGCTACTGTACTTTGTAAAAGTTGTACTCAGACTCCCTCTGCCCCTTCCCTTCCCCCTATAAATGTGCGTATTTTTTGTTTGCTTCCTTTATCTTTCTAGGGTATGTGCATATCAGCTGTTAAGTGAAGGCCTCTTACCACTTGTTTAGGAGAAAGATGATTAGCTTCATTTTACAGAGAAGGGACACTGGGGGCTCAGACAAGGCTGCAGCTTGTCCCAGATCATAGTCAGTAAGGCATTCAAGGCTGGCGTCCTCCCCTTAGGTTTCCTGTTCCTGAGCCCCTTCTGGCAGTGGGGTGGACTTAGTGCTTGGTGTGTTTGCAGGGGAGTGCTCCAGAACTTTCTCCTTGCCCAGCAAAGATCCCCTTAGGAGAGCTGCCCAGACTCCAGGAGGGCTGTGGAGGTACATGGCTGCCACCACTTGGTACTGAAGCCCTGAGAGGAGAGTGACTGGTTCAGGCCCACGCAGCCTGTTAGCAGGAGAGCCTATACATGCTCTTTTCCTCTGATCTTGCTGAAGTGAAATTTCTTCAATCATAAGTCCCAGTTTGGATCTGGGTGGACTTAACCCAAGCTGCAATTTTTAGAAGTTGGATGCTCCAGATTCTGTGAGCCATGGACAAGAGTGGGGTCTGCTCACGAGCCCCCTTTTCTTGTTTTGATGTGCTCCACAGAATTTGGCATTATTTATAACTCTCTTCTTTAAGTCTTCACTCAAGCTTCAGCCTCTGGGGCCCTGGCTTCCCCATCCTTGGGAGTGGGAAGTTGCCACTGTATTTGGCAGACCTTTAGTTTGGGCCTTCAGGCGTGTGATGTTCAGTCCTGAAGGTTTGCTTTTTGCCCCTCCCAGCAAAATGTACCAACAGTGCCATGGCCCGAGGCCTGTGACTATTATAACTGCCTCCTCTGCGGTCTTATCAAATGACTTCCCTTGCAGTCAGTGGCTAGCAATGGGTCTTTTGTTTAGAACTGTGTGTTAGAGGCTAAGAGGAGTCATTTTTTTCCAACCTGCAAGAAACTCTTGACTCTTAGCATGTCAGAACTGGTAGGGCTCTTTGAAATCTGAGATCCAAATGCTCCACAGTCAAGATGGAGGAGCAGAGGCCTGAGAGGGGAAGGGACTTGCCCGTGGGCCCCGGCGTGCAGGGATCCTGACTCCATTATGATCAGTTCTTGTCTGTCTCTTGTTGAGATGGGTCCCATAAGCTGACTATAGTTTATTTAGGTCGAGCTATGGAAGTGTCAGGGAAGTCCTGGACCAGAGAGGTTGACGGTACCTTCTTACCCAGCCTCGCTTGCGTTCCTGAGCCATTCAAGCAAGCAGACTGAGAGCAGGGCCTGGGAAATGAGCCATGGTTTGTAATCTCCAAATGGTAGGTGTGGCTGTTGCTTCGGAAGCATGTGCTGCCTGAAGTCCACTGCACTTGGACCCAGCATCTCCTGTGCTGTGTTTGTCCTGGGGGTCAGGCACGAGGATCCCAGGCAGGACTTGGCCCTCACTGGCCCCCTCAGCTTGGTGTACTGGTTTAGAGCATAACGGCCCAAACATTTCCACTGGGGGATCAGTGAAATAAGGGGGGAGGATATTGGCTAAGGGAGAAAGTAGGAGGTACTGTGTGGGTTTCTGCACTGTGCTGTGTTTTACAGGCATTGTCTCACTCAGTAGGACCCTGTGGGAGAGGGAGGTACTCTAAACACCCCACTTTGGGAGATGAGGGCATGGAGACTGAGAGACGTGGCTCCCTCGAGGGTACAGCGCTGGAAAGTGGCAGCCGCCGCCTTCTAGCCCAGGCCTCCTGCCTCTTCCCAGGCCAAGGAGTGGGAGTAGGCTTGGCAGAAGAGGAGTGGAGGGCTGGGAGGGAGTGTGCATGACTGGAGGTGTGGCCAGTGTGTGTCATGTCAGCCCGCTCCCCCTTTGCTCCTGGTCCTGGATCCTGACATCTGGGGCAGTTGGAAGACTGAGTCCACAGCCTGGTTGTCAGCCTGGGACCAGCAGGCTCTGGGGGAATACGTGCCCATCCAGCATTTGTCTCTTAGAAACAAAAGCGCCAGTCAAGTGAGCATGGAGGCTGGGGTTCATAGCATGCTGGAATGTCAGAGCCCGGAGGGACCCTGGGAACGTGGTTTCCTGCTGTAACACCCACAAGGGGTCAGATGCTCAAGTGAGCTAAGTTCCCTCTGCCCTTTCCTTGCAGTTTTTCCTTGAAGCTTTCACGGGGCTGGAGCAGGGTACTAGGGACACCTCAGCTGGCTCCTAGACAGCTGATACTTAGTGAATGCCTAGCACATGCCAGGCATAACTGTGACTGTCTGCCTTGAGGTCCTGGCCACGTCTGGGTCAGCTCCAACCCCCAGAACAGGAGCAGAAGAATCATGCCAGCGTGGATATCACCAAAATCCCATCCAATTAAGCAGTCTGCGATTGAAATAAAATGCTGACCTTTTAAAGAGGCAGGAGACTGATGTTTGCCTTGGAATTTACCCTATTTCATTCTGCCTTTCAAACTCATTCTCACCAGGTGGAATTAACTGTGGAGAAGGAAGTGGCTGGCATCTGGATCAAAATCCCATGTGTTGACCAAATTGGCAGCTGTACCTACAAAGACATCTGTGATATACTTGACAACTTTATTCCCCCTGGGGAGCCCTGTCCAGAGCCCCTGCACACCTATGGGCTTCCCTGCCACTGTCCCGTCAAAGAGGTAAGTGCTTAGGAGGGGAGCTTTATCCCCATGGCTAGAGTAAAGACGTGGGGTTTGGACAGGAGAGTCCTTGAATTCTCTTCCTACAGATCAGGTCTGTGGGTATAAACTGGTGTGATCTACCCAGAATTGCTTGTTTTAGGGGGGCCTCAGTTTATCCATCTGTGAAATAGGAGATTGGAGTGTTGAGGGGACCTGCAGTGCCATTTAGCCGTAGCATCCCATGCTGCACAGTGCTGTGCCAACATCTGACCTTGTATGGCTGTGTGAAGAATTGGAAGAGGGGCCTCATGGCTGCAATCCTGGAGGTGGCTCCAGGAGAGAGTCCCATCAGTATATCCCACTAACCTGTGATGCACTGGCTTCCCCACAGGGTACCTATTCACTGCCCAAGAGTGATTTCACCCTGCCCGTCCCGGAGTTGCCCAGCTGGCTCACCAGTGGGAACTATCGCATCGAGAGCGTCCTGAGCAGCAACGGGAAGCGTCTGGGCTGTGTCAAGATTGCTGCCTCTCTGAAAGGCAAATAATGTGGCATCAGGCATGGCAGACAGAGGGGTATGAGGGACACATCCTCTCCCCCTTGTCTTGGGTTTGCCAAGGCCAAACCCCGTCTCTCTGTCCTGCTGAATGCCCCTTTCTACAGTGATGCCACTATCCTCGCTCAATGTCTTGCGTGCCACCTGCGTTTTCAATGTGCACAAGCAGCCCAGCCTAGGGAAGGGTGAGCTTGGTGGGTCCTGATACCCCAGGACATCTTCCAAGCCAGCTGCTTCTTTTTCCTCTTGACTCTGTGGCTTTCTCTTTAAGAGTTTAACTCATTTTCTATAGTCAAGGAATGGGACCAACATGTTTTGTGATTCCCAAGTTCAGACTGACCCAATCTTGGTCTCCTGAAGGACTTTATGATTTTCTCATATTTTTTTTTGGTCACCGACTTAAAAGCAGAATGAAAATATTAACCTTTTGATTTTACTCCAGCTCTCTTACAATGAAGAGTCTGAAGTAGTTGAGTCCTCCATTAACTTCTATGATTTCTATGATTAACTTAGTATTCTTTTCTAGAATTGCCCAATTAACATCACCATAGAGCCTTCTTAAAGATGTCCTGGAGAGCCAGGGCATGTGGTAGGGGGCTTCACCGGTAGAGAGCTTCAAGAAGGCCTGTATGTTTGAGCTAGATCACAAGCTCAGGCGCCTGCGTGGCCCGGCCCCAGATTGGGGAGGAGAGGTCACCCCGCAGGAGCACGTTGCTCTTCCCTTTTTTCTTTTTATAACAGCACCTATGTGTTGATATGAGGCAGCTGATGCCTAGTCTTGAATCAGGGATGGTGGGCACTGGGGCAAGTTGGAAATGGCCAGTTATGTTATGGGCCCAGTATTGCCAAATATTCTCACGAGTTTTCCCTAGAGAAACCAGAAATCCAGACTTTTTATGAAATCTTACAATTTTTAAATAGTAGCAACTAATTATTTTTTAAAACAACTGATAAGGCCAGAAGGGCCAAACAGACTTGGCAGTAGAGAAATCCGGCTCAAGGGCAGCCGGTTGGCACCCTCGGATAGAAGGACATGCATGTTTTGTTTATTCAGTCCCGAGATAACCGTGGCACTGTTTTTCCTCCCAAAGGGCCAAATCCACAGCGTCTGACCTGAGTGTAGGCACTTCAGTGCTGGGGCAGGTGGAGGCAGCCCCTCCGAGCTGTGAGCTCCGGGGGTCACCCGGCTGCCCGCCCCAGCCTTGGGGTGCCACAGAGTGCATGGGGCAGAGCTGCAGAGGTGGCCCCACCAGCAGCTGCTCTGTGGAGCAGGGATCCAGTGAGGAAAGGTGGACTCATGTCAGGAGCCTGGGTTTGTCCATCGTGCTGTCCTCTATGACGACTTACTGACCCACGGACCAGCCCCAGGCTTCTGGCCTCATTTTCTAGAATGGCAATAAATCTTTTTAACTTGCTAACTTGCTGAGAATTCCTCCTTTGTCTTGGCTCTATGTTTTTCATTGATCATGGTTTGGGCTCTTTAGGAGCTTGTTTAGGGGGCCTGTTTCAGACAAACTGAGGCAAGTCCAGGGCCCAGCTGGTCTCTTTCTATTCCTGGAGCTGCCCATCACGTCTGCTTCATTCTGCCTTACTGCAGCTAGCGGCCTTGGTTTTCTCTTTGACTTTCTCGCCACAGCCTGACCCGCCCAGCCTTTCTTCCTCCCCTGGGTCTGTCCGCCTTATTTCATAGTTACTTGGTTCACATCCTTGAATGGAATCTTACTAGCTCAGTTCATCTTTTTACGCCATGACATGTTCTTGGGTCAAATGCCCCTCCAGGTCTCGGAGGGGAGGGCGATGAGGGATCTCAAATCACATGGTAAAGTATCTTGTTAATAAATGGTGTTGAACCAATTGGGAAACCATTGCAAAAAAGTTGAAATTAGATCCATACTTCACACCATATGCAAGAATAAACTCCAAATGGATCCAGGGTCTAAATGTAAAACAAAAAGGAAATCATACAAATACTAAAAGGAAATGTGGGTAAAAAATCCAGAAGCAATGAAAGATTGATACATTTGATGACATAAAAATTACAAAAATTGCTGGGCAAGAAACACCATCAAGTCAAAGACTGGAAGGAAAATTTGCTGCACATATCACAGACAAAGAATTAAAGAATTAATTTTATATAATACTATATACAGAATTAAAGATGTAAGGGACAAAGGACCAAAAACTGTATAGAAAAATTGGGAAAAGATATGAATAGACAGACAGTGCTCTCTCTCTCACACACACAGAAACTCATGCAAAGACATAAAATGGCCCTTAAACATGAAATATGTTCCAGCTCACCCATGATTAAAGAAAAGTACATTGAAACAATACTGAAATAACATCACCTCTCAATTTGGTGAAAAACACAAGTGCAACACTGTGTGCAAGCCAAGGCTGTAGGGAGCGAGGCACTCACACACAGCTGGGGAAGTGTGAAGGTGCAACCCCTCGTGAGGGCACTGTCAGCACAGAACAAAGTGCTTACGCGAGACCCAGCCCTCCCGCCGCCGCTGTGCTGACAGCGCGAAGGTACACATGCACAAGGTCATTCATTGTGACATGGTGATTGCAAATACTGGAAACAATGTAAATGTCCTCATCTAAGAAAGTGAACAAACCATGGTAGAGCCATGCAGAGTACTACTGAGCTCTGAAGGGCTCTGAATCGATATACAGACTTATTTCCAGAATGTACTGTTGAGTGCAAAAGGCAAAGTACAAAAAGTATAATGTGCTATTTTTATGTAAGGAAGAAGGGGGATATAAGAAAATATATCTTTCTGCTCATTTGTACTGAAAAAGGATTGAAGAGCCAGAAATGAATGAGATTAGTTATTTACAGAGGGTAGTAATAAAGTGGAAAGAAGGGGGATATGATTACAGGGTATAAAGGACCACAGTCGTGGGACACTTTCAGGTACCTTTCTGTGTAACTCTGACTCCTGGAACCACAATAATGTTCCTCATCCTCAAAACATAAAAAACAGAAGATGAGGTGAATTAAACTTGGAATAAAAACAGTAACAAAATATTGTATTTCATGTGACTAATACAAGCACATTGACAGGGGTGGAGGAGAAAAATAAGTTACATTATTCTGAGGAGATACTATAAAGCTAAAGACAAAAGGAACCACACACAAATACTGTACTCCAGTTAGTTGATTTGTTTCTCACAGGAGTGGGGGTTAGCAATTCTGAAAGTACGTTAGGATTGAGAAAATAAGTCAATGTATTGTGGGCAAAGTGAGGGTGGGAGCATATTGAAAGGACACAGGAACCAGCTTGAAGGGCCTCTCAGTGGCCAAATCTTGAACAATTTGATCAAGAAAATAATGGGTTATAACCCATTGAAGAAAAATAAACATCGTGAGTCCATACACAATAGAATCCCAATTAAATGTAGAAGGATGATGGAAATGAAAAAAAAATCCCCATTAGGCAAACAACATTGTACTAGTTGTTGGAGGTAAGAACCATCTCTGGATGTTTAAATTATAGGAAAAAGAAAAAAGTATGAGACAGGCACCCTGCACTCTGGTGGGTCTGGCCACCTTGCTCTTCACAAACAATCCTACCTCAGGGCCTTTGACTGTTCCCTCTGCCTGGAATGCTTCGCCCACACGTAGGAAAAGGGTTTACTCCTTCACTACCAGCCATTTTCTTTTATCTGCTGTCTTTCCCATTAGAATGTCAGCAACACGAAGGCAGGGGTTTTTCTCATGCTGTATTCCCATCGCCCAGCACAATGCCTGGTGCATGGTAGGTATTCAACAAGCATTTGCTGAATGAATACAGAGTAGGTTGGGAAGCAGGTGAAGGTCCTCCCACCCCCAAGGGTAGGGGAAAAAAAAAAAAAAGGAAAAGGTATGAAGAGAAACAGGATTGTGCATGGTATTGAGATACTTCCTTACAAGATACTAATTAAAAGGGGATAAAAGTTTATCACTATAGTGGGGAAACCTGGCAGACACCACCTTAAACAGGTGATCAAAGTTAACATCATCAGCAATAAGACATACTCATATCATGCACCTCTTGATGTGAAGCACTGATAAAGGCACAATGGCACTTCTGTGGGATTGTCAAAAATGGGTAATTTCAATCTGATCATGAGAAAAGATCAGACAAATCCAAATGGAGAGAAACACAAAATGGCCAGTATTTTTCAGAAGTGTCAGAGCCATGGGTAATAAGACAGACTGAGGAACAGTCACAGATTGGAAGAGAATAAAGAATTGTGAGATTTGGATTGGATGCTGGATTAGAAAAGAGACCAGAAATAGGATTTCACTAATGTGAATGACTTGATTTTGATAATTGTACTATAGATTAGGTAAGATGCTAACATTAGTGAAAGCTAGGTGAAGTGTATATTGGGAACTCACTGTATTATTTATGCCACTTTAAAGTTTTTTCAAAATAAAATGCCGTGGAGGAAGGAGTTGGTGTTGTGTCGGCTGCTGTCGGTCGTGTGGGCAATTGCTCAGGGTCGTGTCAGGAACCTGGAAGAAAGGCCATAACCATGAAAAGCAGTTCAGTTTCCACCACGGGTATTGGCCACCTCTGGGATTTAATATCCCAGGATGTCAATAAACAAGACCTCCATACCCCTCAAACCAAAGAGAAACCAGCGTTTAGAGAGTTGAATGTAAACAAACCCACATCTGAAAGAAAAGTCTCTGTATTTGGTAAAAGAACTAGTGCACACCGATCCTGGATTAGTCAATTTGGTATATTTTTCAGTTCTGAAAAAATCAAGGACTCCAAACCACTTAATGACAGAGCATTCATTCGTCAGTGTATGTGGGAACTCCGTGAGTTATTTTAGAAAATGGTTATGCAAGAGTGTATCCATGAAATCTATAAGCCCTTCTTAAAGACTTCCTAAAGACCTTCACTTTTCTTTATGGCTTCCTGTGCCCTTCATATGAAGTTCCTGATGCAGAGTTTGAAGAAGAGGTTCCAAGTGTCTTTCAGGATCTTGGGGCTCCTTTTGCATTATCACAGGGCTCCATGTACACTGTGGGGACCCCTCAGATGTGGTCTCACATGGTTTGGCTAACAGACTGCATCAAGTTACATCCTACCATGAAAGAAAGCTCCCCTTTATTTGATGAGGACAGCCTTTGGAATAGGAACTGATGATGGAATTATGTGTAATAAGTTGTTTTTGGACTGTACCATAAAATGCTATGAAAGCTTCATGACTGGTGCCGACAGCTTTAAAGAGATGAATGCAGAGTTGTAGTCAGCGATGAAGGATTTATTTATTTATTTAGCTTTTTTTAATACATTGCTTTATTTTATCAAGGTATTATTGATATGCACTCTTATGAAGGTCACATGAAAAACAATGTAGTTACTACATTCACCCATATTATCGAGTCCCCCCCCCCACACCCCATTGCAGTCACTGTCCATCAGTGTAGTAAGATGCCACAGAGTCACTATTTGCCTGATGAAGGATTTATTTAATGTAGGTGCTTCCAAGCTGGAATAATGAGCAGCAAAAAACCGCGAAGCATTGAATGAACAGACCAAGTTTGGGACAAGAAAGAAAAAAGAACTTAATTATCTGGAGACATTGGAAAATCTGAAAGCTTCCTTACAAGCAGGTGTTCAAAAATGAGCAATCTGGAGTCTCATTCAGCCATTCTTAGCTAGAAACTGAATGGCCTCCATGAAGAAATTTCTAGAGTAGAGAATATGAAACAATGAAGCAGGAGAATACTTGACTACACAACATTGTTGATAACTGGTAGTACTCAATTATGGACATCAAGAGAATAAATCATAAAAGAAAGAAATTGCAGCAGATTACTAATAAATTAACTGAGGACCTGGAGGCTGAACAACAGCAGTTGTGGAATGAGGGGCTAAAATATGCCAGAGGCAAGGGGGCAACTGAAACCCAATTAGCAGAGTATCACAAGTTAGCTAGAAAACTGAACGTCATCCCCAGGAGTGCTGAGAATTACCAAGATTGGGATTAAGCCTTATCCTGAAGTTGGTGCCAACAGCATGCAGAGTTCAAGTTTATGTACCACTCAGGGAACTCTTGAACTGAACTGAAGAAGAAATTAATAAATCCCTGAATTAAAAATGGAGTAAGAGGTCCTTTAGGATGAGTAAATGCAATGGTAACAGAAAGCAAGAGGGTAAGAACTCTGAAAGAAGTTCAGAAAACTTCACCACCATCAACAAAAAAGATCTGAAAAATAACTAGGAAAAAACAAATAAGGAAACTGATGAAGGTGACAAAACATGGGCCAATGAGCTGGAGAAACACAAGGCTTGCTGGAGAGACGGGCCTCTGCAGCTCTGAGTCAGTTGGATGCTGTTTAGTGGGAACACCCACTGGTTGTTCAGACCACAACTGAGGCCAGATGAAAAGCGGTAAATAACTCTCGGTGTCGTCTAGAGATGGTTGCCACCCGTGTGGGTCTTGTGGAGAAACATCTTGACGAGCACATCACCAGAGTTGACAGAGTATGAAGAATACATGTCTGAAGATCTCTTGGAAAATATTAGAGAGCTTAGAAGCAAGTATAAGAAGAAAGCCACCTTACTTAAAGCTTCTGATGAATGAAGATGAAGTGTTGACTAAACAAGAACTCTGTTAACAGTGCAAATTTTGAAATGTCCTGTGTAGGTTTGAAACTCTCTAACATATCCTATACCCATCTTTGAGTGAAATCTCATGACCACATCCTCCCAAGCCTGTGAAATGTTTTTTATATCTCTTATAAGTCTAGTTCATTAACTTGAAGTATGTATAACCTGAAATTCTGGGAACTTGTTGGATTGTTATCTTTAGGTGGGAAGGACCAGTTATATTAGGTACCCAAAGTTAATAAAATTGCATCAAAAAATTCATAAAAATATATTGCTGAAGTTTCCATTTTGTGGGCAGAAAAGAGGATATGAGCTTGCTGTCATGTAACTTTAGTACAGGAAGACCACCATTTATGCAAATAAATACCACAACTGTGATGTGTTACAGAACAAAGGCTTAATGGGCAGTGTAGAATCTGGGTCAGCAGACAAAGTCAGAGAAGGTTTTCCTGAGGAGGTGATAGCTGGGATCTGAAAAATAACTAGGCATTAAGTAGGTACAGAGAGGGAGACAGAGTTCCAAATGGAATAGTATATGCGGAGGCCCTGTGGAATAGTAAGGGGGAGCAGGGTGCTTTTGGGAAACAGGACAAGGGCCCATGTGGCTGGAAGGAAGAAGTGCTGTTGGTGCAAGGAGAAGCTGGAGACATGGGAAGGGACCAGATCACCCAAGGCCTGTGGTTCGCACGTGAGTCTCCGTCATCAGCAATCCAAATTCCTGAGACTGAGTCCACCTGAGAAGTGTCCCTGAAGAGAGCCGTATCACCACCATTTCACTTCCAAATGGTGTTGGCATGACAGGTGGAGGTCTGGCCCTTTTTTTGAGCTCTGAACTCAGACCAGGGAATTGCTTGAGGGCCCTCTATGTGGTGTGTCAGGCACAGCCTTGTACTGTTCGCTAGTAACAAGCCTTATAGATCCCTAGGGAGCCGCCTGTCAATTTCATTCCCAGGGACACTGTGGTTTATAAACCACTGCACTGCATCACTTTTGCCCACTCAGTAGCCAATTCGTATTTGCCTCAGTTTCACACAAGTGACCTCCAGGTCCCTCCACAGCCAATGCCAGGGCCTGTGTTGCTTAGCAATCCCAACTCTCTCATCCTCTTTCTTTCTTTGAATGGATTTGTTGAAGTCCAAACCCAGCCTCCCCTTAAGACGATTTTTCACTTATTCCCCTCTATGCCCCAACCGTAGTCCAGCTCAATCATGTTGAGACAGATCCCATTTGTCTAACAGAAATGCAATGAGAACTGATTCTGAATGTCCTGGGGGTCAGAAATCGCCCTACATCCTCTGTATCCCTCCAAATACCTCTCTGCCAACCACCAGAAGTAGTTTTGCCAAAGGAGTACATGGCAGGAGAGACTTTGGGCCACATTGCCAAAACTGAAATGACTAATCTAGGTTGTGTCAGTGATCTTAGAGTGCTGGCTGCAATCAGAAAGTGGGTTTTGTAAGTCACACGGTGGCCTGCCGTTTCCTTGTCTGGTAGCATATCTCCCTAATCTGATTTTGCATATTGCCCTGTTCTGCATTCAAATCTTAGTGCTATCTACCATCTGCAGACTGTTCAGTGCTTTAAGAAGCAGAAATTCTTGCATTCCTTTTTCCAGATGTTCTTTTGCAACCCAGTATCTATTAACTTCATGAGGTTTGTGCTTGTTCCTGAAATTGCATGTATGCATATATGTGAGTTTTATGAGAGAAGGATACATAGTTTCCATCAAAATCTCAACAAGGTGTATGCCCCCTCAAAAGTCACAAAGCACTGTCTTACCTGCATTTTATTGCTCTGTGTTCTATGAGGGCTTCCGTAAATTTCTCAAGTCCTAATCTTCTCCAAGCTCATGGGCTGGGTCCCAAAAGAGCAAAAATTTAATGATTGGTTTATAGCTTTCTTATCTGATGATAGGATGCTCCTCTCTACTTCCCTGACCTTCACAGGTGTTTCCCCATCTCCTGCCAAGAATTGTTTGACGTCCAGCCATTGGTAAATGAATGATGAATGAGAACTCTGCAATCTCCAGCTGGAATTCTTGTTATTCAAGCCATAGTATCAATCATCTAGTAGTAGAAGGTGAGGTTGAAAGACGATGTTACCTATAAATATTTATTATACTGTAGATTTGTGCTTTATATACCTTTCCATATGGGTGTTATAGATCACAATATATGAAGTTTATTAAAAATGGTGTTTCCATTGGACTGAAACAAACCATCATTAAGTTTTCTCCTCACATGTAGTTTCTTTGGTTATAAAATCAATATATTACTGTTAAAAAAGCAACACCACAGGTAAGCAAAAAAGAAACAGCACAAAATTTCAATTTTGAACTTACAGTTCAACCCTCTTGGAGAAAATTCCAATACAACTTTATGTTCTGCATACTCTTCAAAATTATTTGACTATATGCATATGACTGCTTTTTAAAAAGAACCAAAATCATGTTTCACCTTCTCTTTTTAATAGCTTTATTGAGGTATATGTATTTATTATATATATAATAAACTGTACATGTTTAAAGTATATAATTTGAAAGTTTTGAAATAATACATTTGGGAAACAATCAAAATAGTGAACATATTATTTATCATTTCCAGAAGTTTCCTTTTGTCCCTTTAATACCTCCCTCTTGCTCTTCTGACCTTCAAGCAACCAGATTTGCTTTATGTCCCAACAAATTAGGCAGCTTTTTCTGGGCTTTTATATAAATAGAATCATACAATTTGCACTCTTCTTTTTGGTCTGGATTCAATGAACTTAAAATCATTCAATACATTCAACTAATTATTTTGAGATTCATGCATGATATTGTGCATGCATCAGCAATTTGTTCCTATTAGTCCCTGATGCTGTTGTTTTCCACTGTAGGGCTGTATCACAGTTGGTTTTTTCATTCACCTATTGATGGACATTTGGGTTGTTTCCCAGTTTTTGCCATTACAAATAAAGTTACCATGAACATTTGTGTACAAGTCTTTTTATAGGTATACATTTACTTTTTTTCAGGTCAATATATTGGAGTGGAATAGTTGGATCATCTGGTAGGTATATGTTGGACTTTTTAAGAGACTACCAAGATGTTTATCTAATACCAAGATGTTTATCTAAGTGGTTGCATCATTTTCCATTCATGATAGCAGCAAATGGGAGTTTCAGTTCCTCCACATCCCTGCCCACACTAGTATGGTCAGTTTTTTAAAATTTTAGCCATTCTAATAGGTGTGTGGTAGTATCTCATCATAGTTTTAATTTGTATTTCCCTAATTACTAATCTGTTGAAAGTATTCTCATATGCTTATTTATCATCCATATATCTTCTTTGGTGAAGGGTCTATTCAAATTTTACCTATTTAAAAAATGAGGTTGTTTTCTTATTGTGCTTTGAGAGGTCTTTATGAATCTGGATATGAACCTTTCATTAGATGCAAATTTCATAAAGATTTTCTCCCAGACTGTGGCTTTTCCTTCCCTCTTCTTAACAGTGCCTTTGAAGAACAAAGGTTTTAATTCTGATGAAGTCCACTTCAGCAATTTGTTCTTTTATGAATTGTACTTTTTGTGGTATATCTAAGAAATTTTGCCTAACCTAAAATTTTTGTCCTGTGTTCTTCTAAAAGTTTCCTAGCTTTTTTACTTTAGGTCTATTTTGAATTGATTTTTTTTTTGTGTATATATATATATATATATATATATATATAAACTATAGATCCAATTCTCTTTTTTTCTTTTTGCATAAGGATATCCAACTTTTGCAGCATCATTTCTCAAAAGATGATTCTTTCTCCACTACTTTGCCTCTGCACATTTGTCAAAAGTCAGTTATCCACATGTGGGTAGAGTTTATTTCTGGACTCTGTATTCTGGTCCATTGGTCTATCTTGGTACCAACACTATGCCATTTTGACTACTGTAGCTTTGTTATAATTCTTGAAATCAGACAGTGTTACCCTTCCAACTTTGTTCTTCTTTTTCAAAGATATTTAGGCTATTTCTAGGTCCTTTGCATTGCCATATGAATTTTAGAAATAAATTTGTCAACTTATATATTAAAAGAAATCCTGCTGAATTTTGTGAGAATTGACATCTTACCCATAATGAATTTTCTGAGCCACGAACAACATGTATTTCTCCATTTACTTATTTAGGTCTTAATTTCTTTTAGCAATATATTACATTCTTTAGTGTACAGGTGTTTCATATCTTTTAGATTTATCCCAAATTATTGTATATTTTTCATGTTGTTATAATTCCAATTTCTGTTTTTCCTCAGAGAGTATAGAGAAATGCAACTGGGTTTTGTATATTGGCCTTGTATCCTGAAGCTTTGTGAACTTAATCAGTGTAGTTTTGTGTAGATTCCACTGGATTTTCTACATTGATTTTCATGTTATCTTCATATATAGACAGTTTTACTTCTTCCTTTCCAGTCTGGATGATTTTTATGTCTTTTTCTGGTCTAACTTCACTATCTAGACATCTGGCACAACATTGAATAGAATGGACATCTCTTTTGTTTCTGATCTTATAAAGAAAGCACTAAGTCTTTCCTCATCAAGTATGATGTTAGCTGTAGGTTTTTCAAGATGCCAGTTGTTGAAGCTCTCTTCTGTTTTTAGTTGCTGGGAATTTTTATATTAGGAATAAACATTGAATTTTGCCAAATGATTTCTGTGCCTGTTGAGATGATCACTATTTTACCTTTTTAAATTTGTTAATATAGTGGATTACATTGATTTTCAAATATTAAGCCAATTCTGTATTCCTGGGGTAAATCACACTTGGTCATGATGTATTATCCTTTTAATATTTTGTTGAAATTGATTTGCCATAATTTTGTTTTGAATTTTTACATCTATGTTCATGAAGGATTTTGGTTTGTGGCTTTATTTTCTTGTAATGTTTTCATTTAGTTTTGGCTCACACAGTGTTTTTAACCAGCTTTTTCTACCGATTAATCACAAATACATTTGCATTTCAATAGATGCATTTTTGCAATGTTTGGGAGCATCATAGCATTTTGTTCTGGATGAATCATAATTTAATCTAATGTCGGATGTTTGTTTCCAACCTTTTCCTACTATGACCAATATAATTCTTTTGCAAAAATTTTTGTGAACACAGAGGATTCTTAGGATAAGGACTTGAAATTAGTGAGTCAGAGAGCTACACATTTTAAGACTTACGTATTGTAAAATGGTCCTCTAGAAAAGCCATAACAATATATATTCCCATCTGTGGAGTATAAGATTAGTTGTTTTTTTGAAACTCTTCCCCAAACTAAGTACAGTTGACTCTTGAACAAGGTTTTGAGTGGTCTGAACTGCGTGGGTCCACTTATATGCAGATTTTTTTCAATATATATTGGAAAAATTTTTGGAGATTTGCAACAACTTGAAAAAACACTTTCTTTTCTCTAGCTTACTTTATTGTGAGTAGAGAGCATACAATAGATGTAAAATACAAAGTATGTGTTAACTGACTTTGTTATTGGTACGGCTGCCAGTCAACAGTAGACTAATAGTAGTTATGTTTTGGGGGAGTTAGCAGTTGTATGTGGCTTTTCACCTCTGCCAGGGGTTGGTGCCCTGACCTCTGTGTTGCTCAAGGGTGACCTGTATGATTTTTTAAAAGTAGATCAGTAGTTCTTTCCCTCACACACACTCCTCCTTCAGCCTAAATCACCTCTAAGTGGTCTTAAGATATCAGAGAAGGAAAAGAGAGAGAGAGAGACAAGTGATGTCCTTTTACGTAGGGAAGTCACCACAATGAAAGATCACCAAGAAATATGTTTTTATCCCTTAACCTACTTCTGGTATGCCTGTATCTCCAGAGTAACAAGGTAATTTAGTGACAGGGAACACTTCGATGTTCACACATGTGGTTGAAGGATAAATTAGTTTCTTTTTTTTCACTTGGAGAATGTCATTCTGGAAGACCCCTTAATGACAAATTAGTCCAATCTTCCATTTAATAGATGGGAAAACAGACAGAGAGAGGGAGGAACTTGCCCAAGATCCCATAGGAAATCGGTAGCAGAGTCCACGGTTGCACGAGATTACTGCTAAGTTCTAATTTTGTTTTTTCTGTGACTCCTCCACTTAGAAGAATATCCAAATAGAAAACCTTCTTCCCCCAACATACACTTTTGTGAATCTGCTGCTTTAAGAGGAGCAGCTACAGACTAGACTATTGCTTTGTATTTACATTTGTGCTTGGTCTCTGCTTTCAGGGATATCATGGGCAAATGGCATCCCTTTTCCCATTAAATGAGGCCGATAATATGAATGGTTGAATGTGGGTCTGGTTCAGAGGTACAAAAGACCTCCAAAGAAACCCAAAATAAAAAAAAAAGCATAGCCTGAGAGGTATCAGCGCTGACTTGAATCATCTACATTTCTCGTGGAGAGATTAAGAAGCCAGTAATTAATATAGAGATGTTGGGGTTTGATAAATGTATATAACATTCAGAATGGAAGTTAAATTGGGGATGGGAGGAAGGAAGAATTATTAGAATAAAAATAGATAATTATGCATAGACAGCTGTGGAGTTGGCTATGGAATGGTCGACAGGTTGGATCAACTCATGGAGGGCTTGGCATGTTCCAAATACACACCTCAAAAGGCCCAGGATGCTGATCATGATATCTTTTGCAATGGTGACACAGCTCATGTCTTCTGGATAAAAGGTGATAAGCTCCAGGAGGGGTGGGATGATGAGGGCCAGGGCACTGCTGCTCACGGAGCCCACCAGGGAGATGGCCAGGTCCAGGCGGGGGATGAGGATGGCTGAGACACCTGCAGTGAGGAGAAATTTAGAATCACTGAATGTTCCTGAAGAAGGGAGCTCAGAAACAAACCATCTGTTTGAAGCCTTATAATTGTACAGATGCCCAACAGAACATTTTGGAGAGGTGGGAAAAGAGCCCACTGTGGACTTGAGTAGTAGGCCTGGCACTGGGGCTCTGGACCCCACCTTTGTTTTAACTGTCAATATAAATGCCCTCCTTTTATATTTTACCTATTGGGTTTTTCACATATAATAGTTACTGGAAAGGATCCTCTACCACCTATCTATTGTAACCTTGTCATTGTAGAGATGGGGAAATCTAGAGCTCTAGAAGGATAGGACGTGCCTACGGTCATACAGGGCTGAGATGGAAATCCATGGAAATGCCTAATCTAAGGCCCTTTCCTCTCTGCTCTGCTGCCTCCTATATATATGAAAGAACTCGGTACATAGCAGGCACTCAATAAATGCTCGACCGTAACCCAGACACTCAAGCTGCACTGAGTTTGTTCTAATCTACATAATATAGGCACTCTCTACAAGCAAATATGGGTGAAAAATGAGAGACGGTCTTATAGTTAGAATCTCATTTGTTTTCCTGGTGGTTAAGGAGGGCACAACAACATGAAGACAGCATTAGCTGCTCACTCCCCATCTCTTCTCTTCTGTAAATTCTCCAAAATCTCCATCTTTTACATATACAATGAACACATATCATGAATTTTCCAGGTGAGTCCACTTTTGATAACGTTTGAATGAATAAATATACAGTTTATGTAATTTAACTTTACACACTGTATCATTTTCCTATAAACAAATCTGGGAAAACCTGTTCTGGAAAGCACCCATATGAGCTTCCTGGATCTCAAAGAAATATTATCTTTTTCTGAAATGTTCCCAACACATCCAATCAGAGAATGACAGAGACTCATAGGTTGAGAATCCATCACCCCCATGATAGGATAGTCCCTGTCTACAGGTTTCCTTCATCAGATGTTTAGTAAGTTGCTTACAAAGAGGGAGAGAAAGATCAGCGTTTGTTCTCCCGAAGGGCAAGGAAATCTATAATGCCAAGTGGACTGGAGGAGCGCTCTAGAAGGATCGTCTCTGCTCAAGCCCTTCCTGGCTCCCGTTGCCTGATCTCCTTAGCATCAGGTTCCTTAGGACTTGGGCCCTGCCAAATCCTCTGGCTGCATATTTCATCACTCCCCATTGCTTTTAGTTCTCCAAAGAGACCATATGTAAGTATTTGTCTCAGATATGTGTGCAGAACCTGCTCCCTACATGTGATCTTCATCCTCCATCTACCTCCTACTTATCTTTTAGGTCTCAACTGAAGTATCACTCTACTATTTCAGGAGGTCCTGACTTGGCCCAGCCTAAGTTATAGAATCTTCTATATGCTCTTAGGGTATCCTCATGTTTTAGCCATCATCTGGTACACCATTATGTACCATCTTACCATTCACCACAATGTACTGTAATTACTTCCTTGTATAAATTTCCCATTCAACTATCAGCCTTATGGAATCAGGAGTCACGTCTTCTTCATTAATTATTATTGTATCCCTAGTGTCTAGCAAAATGTCAGGCACATAGTAGGTGCTCTACCAATGATTGTTGAATGAATGAAGAATAATGGAGTTGACAGGTGAGTAAAGGAGGAGGAAGTGATCATTCAGCACATAACAGAATCATGACATGTCATTAGAAGGTCAGCTATCTCTAATGGTGCCCTCCCTGGTCCCAAGTAGCCTGAACTATTCAGTTTTTCTCTTCATCTGATACCCTTCCTACTAGAAATGATCTCAAAACAATGTATTTTCAGGTTCCTGATGTCTTGGTGCAGACAGGGAGCTCTCTGTAATACCTCAAACCAGCTAGGTGTGCTGTTTCTGCTCCCGGAATCTCAGGCTTGTAAAGTGCAGCAGCTGACAGCAGTTTCTCCTGCTGGATGGCTCCAAGCGTCACACAGCTTCCCCTGACCCTGAACAGAAGCTGAGGATTCCTTCAACTTTAATCTCTGATGGCTGGAGCTTTTAAGACTAAATTCGCTCTCTCTTGCACAATAATCCTACAGTGATTGAGGACAGATACAGAAGTTCCCCAAGTCTTTACTTCTTCAAGCAAAATATCCCTAGTTCTTTCTCTCACTCTTCATGGGGCCTCTTTTCTGATCTTCTTTCTGTGGATGTGCTTCAGAGGAAGACTCCCCCAGCCCTGCTTGTGGTATTTCCCAAACATCTGCAATAGTGCCTAATGCAGAATGAATGAAGGACTAAATAAATGGAAGGATGAATGAAGGAAGAAAGGGAGGGAGGAGAAAAAAAAAGAGTACACCAAAAAAATGATCTCCAAGACTTGAACAAATCAGCCCCTTGAGGTTTTCCCATACAGTTAAACACCACTTTGTGATAGGGGACTTGGCCTTAATTTATGATGGGAAGGAGCATGGCACAATGGAAAACATAGGCTTTGGTGCTATACAACCTGTGCTCAAATCCCAGCTCTGTCCTTGAGCAGCTATATGATTTGAGTGCACTTCTTTTTTTTTTTTTTATTGAAGGGTAGTTGACATACAGTATTACATTAGTTTCAGGTGTACAACACAGTGATTCAACATTTATATACATGATAATTCTAGCTACCAGCTATCACCATACAAAGTTGTTACAATATTTTGACTATATTCCTTATGCTATACATTACATCCCGGTTACTTATTTATTTTACAATTGGAAGTCTGTACTTTTTTTTTGTTTTCTTTTGTTTTTTGAGAGGGCATCTCTCATATTTATTGATCAAATGGTTGTTAACCACAATAAAATTCTGTATAGGGGAGTCAGTGCTCAATGCACAATCATTAATCCACCCCAAGCCTAATTTTCATCAGTCTCCAATCTTCTGAAGCATAATGAACAAGTTCTTACATGGAGAACAAATTCTTACATAGTGAATAAGTTACATGGTGAACAGTACAAGAGCAATCATCACAGAAACTTTCGGTTTTGATCATGCATTATGAACTATAAACAATCAGTTCAAATATGAATATTCATTTGATTTTTATACTTGAGTTATATGTGAATACCACATTTCTCTCTTTATTATTATTATTTTTAATAAAATGCTGAAGTGGTAGGTAGATGCAAGATGAAGGTAGAAGACATAGTTTAGTGTTCTAAGAGAGCAATTGTAGATGATCAGGTGTGTGCCTGTAGACTAAGTGTTAATCCAAGCTAGACAAGGGCAATAAAACATCCACAGATGCAGAAGATTTCTCTCAAAACAGTGGGGGTGAGGTTCTAAGCCTTACCTCTGTTGATCCCCAATTTCTCACCTGATGGCCCCCCTACGACTGTGCCTGTCTTAGGTTGTTCCTCCCTTGAGGAATCTTACCCATCTCTGGCTAACCAGTCATCTTCTGGGGCCATACAGGGAAATGTAAAGTTGGTAAGTGAGAAAGAAGCCTTATTGTTTGAAAAGGTTAGCTTTTTACTTCTTTGCATATTTATGCCCTGTGGCTTCTATGCCCAGCATTTGTCTTGAGGTATCTTTACCACTTGGAAGAATTATGATACTCGGTAAATTCGATATGAGGCACGAATTCTATTTAAGGCTTGTAATTAGGAAGGAAGAAGAAAAGCTATAGAAGTAGCAGGTGGAAGAAACCATGGGAAGATTGACTATTTCTTTGACATATCTTCTTGTAGAGTAACTTCAGCATGTATAGGTTTTAAACTACTAATTAAATTGCGCACGCACATTAACATAATAGGAGTACAGTTACATAACCGAAGCAGACCTATAATTACCAGCCATCTCCAGTGAAACCAAGAAAACCAGTTAGGCACCTTAGGCATTTGTGAAAACTTATCTATGATATGGTGGATATTGTCCAACTGAACTTGAACAGTCTGAGAGAAATCAGACAAATTAAAACAACCCATTCCTGGGGACTGTTCACATCCCATATGTTCTTTTAACAGTAGGTAGTCTGTAGTTGTAAGATTTTGGAGCGCTACAATTTGCACTTCTCCTAATTCTTGGTTGAGTTCCAACAGTATAGATCCAGTCAAATTTGTTGTTTTACTGTATGCACAGGCCAGCTTAGATATCTCCTTCTTCATTCCCATGGCAAGTCCAGGAACCAGTGGGATGAGTGCATCTACAGCTGTAGCAGCGCGTGGATCTTTGTTGGGGTTTTTTGATGATCCTCTTCTGGTATGACTCCTCCAGAGAGTGCTGATGTTGGAAGTTCTTTTTCATATCATATCTTAGTTCATTTTCTGGGTAGCCAAATTAGGCTTTGATCCTCTGTATAATTGTATAAACACAAACAGACCCTTTGCCTACACTTTTATATGCCCTTTATACCATTGTGTAGAACTCATTGGAGGTCACCACACAGGAACTGCTTTTTTTTTTTTTAAGAGAAAGTAATATTATCAGAAAAATGTACCTCCATCGCCGATCATCTGACACCCTTTAAATGGTCAAAATTAAGGATATTTAAAGCATGCATTAATCATTGATTTACAGTTAGTTTTATCCTATCAGGGAGTAATCCCCCTTTTCTTTCTTTCTTTCTTTTTTTTTGTTATCATTAATCTACACTTACATGACGAATATTATGCTTACTAGGCTCTCCCCTATACCAGGTCCCCCCTATAAACCCCTTTACAGTCACTGTCCATCAGCATAGCAAAATGTTGTAGAATCACTACTTGTCTTCTCTGTGTTGTACAGCCCTCCCCTTTCTCCCACCCCCCCATGCATGCTAATCTTAATACCCTCCTTCTTCTTCCCCCCCTTATCCCTCCCTACCCACCCATCCTCCCCAGTCCCTTTCCCTTTGGTACCTGTTAGTCCATTCTTGGGTTCTGTGATTCCGCTGCTGTTTTGTTCCTTCAGTTTTTCCTTTGTTCTTATATTGAGTGCATTTCTTAATTTCTCTGGCCCATAAATCCCTTAGCTGGCATTACCACATTGCTTGGCTGTAATGAGTATTAGACAGTTACAATGCCTGGCATGTAGGAGTGCGGTTGAATGAGTGATGCTTCTTTCTCTCATAAACAAGCTAATGTATATTTCCTATGTGTAGGTAGTAGAGATTATGGCAACATTTACTGTGTGATAGTTCTCTTAAGCCCATTTTTCAGGTGTAAAGTTGAGGTTCAGGGAGGTGAAATACATTGCCAAAGGTCACAGAGAAGGCAAGTGAGAGAGACAAGAATCAGGTAAATGCCCATGTGTCTCCCAGCCACAGCTTGGGCAAAGAGTGCCCTTTTATCCTACTCACAGGTCAGACAGACCAAGGCAGTGTGGACATACAGCTCTACAAACAGTGCCCAGCTCTCTGACACCTGTGAGATCAGGAAGGGGATGATGATCTCAGTTGGGACATGGAACTGGGGAGCACAGGTGAAGAAGATGCCAAGAGAGTACATCAGCTTGACTGACTGGTACAGCCTGCAGAGACACAGATAGGATGTGAAATTTGATGTGGTTCTTGGGCAGGGCCTTTCTAACCTGGCTCTCCTCATTGAGTTAGAGAGCTGGCCCACTTCCACTGACTTCAGTCCTGACCAGCCTTCAGGGCTGCCTGGAAACTTTACTGAAAGTGCAAATTCCTGGAGGTTCTGATTCAGTAGGCCTGTGGCTCAGGAATCTGTGCCTTTTTAAGAAAGACATATCTGCACAGAGTAAAATTCATAGTACAAAAATCACACAGTGAAAACCTTCTCTCCCACCCTTAATTCCTAGTCTCTAGTTCTGCTTTCCATTGGCAACCCCTCTAACAGTTTCCCTGTAGCCCTTCCAGAAATAATCAGTGTATACAGAATGTAGGTGTAACACACACACACATACACCATAGCATCCTCAACCTCTCATTGAGCTCTGTTTTTTTTTTTTTTTGTTAATATTCCTTGGAGACTGTTCCCTATAAGTGCACATAGATCTGGCTCTTCTATTTAATAGCTGCTTGGCATTCCAGTTGCATGGCTATACTATAATTTTTAACCAGTCCAGTCTTCTGCCAGTGAACAATGCTGCAGAGAATACCCCTATACGTATAGCTATGCACATACAGCCTCCCATCCCAGAAGTAAAAATGCTGGATAAACGTATATGTGACTTAAAAATGTGACAGCTGTTACCCATTTGTTGTCATAGCACACTGGAGCGCTTGCTTCCCTACATCCTTGCCAAAACACAGTGTGTGAACACCTCCTGGTCTTAACCACTTTGTTTTCTTTTAAATTGGCATTTCTATTATTATCATGGAGACACAGCATCTTTCCAAGTATATAAAATGTCATTCAAAAAAATCTGCCTGTGAACTGTGTGGTCATGACCACTTTTTTCTTGGCTTGTTGGTCTTTTCCTTATTGGGAAGGGATATTTGTTTAAGGCTCCTCTGGAGAATCTGATGACTAGTCAGTTTCAGAGCAGGTGTGAAGTCTTTATGGCACCCAGTGCCCACATTTTCCAGCTGAGGAAAGCCCTGCCTAAGGCAGCTGGTGGCAGCTCAAATTGCCCAAAATAACAACAGACTATTAGAGCAACGTCTTACTTGTGTAAAAATAAGTCACAACTTCAAATAAATTCCACATTTATTATCTCATCTAGTTACTACCACAACACAGTGAGGTGGGTGTGGCTTGTGATATTCTTTTCATTTTACAACTGTGACCTTTTGGGAAATGAATGCTCCATTATCCTACTCACCCCGGGAAGACCAAGACTGTGGGGAACCATAACAATGATGATAGCTAATATTTGATGAGTGCTTACTGTGTGCTGAACACTTCTCTAAGCATTTGATGTATATTAAACCAAGGAATCCTCACAATCACTCCCTGAGATAGTATGGAAGACATCTGTGCTGTTCAAGTACTTCCGGTTCTTCTAGAATTGAATTTTGCCCCTTGGAGTGAGGTATGGTCACAGGGCTTGTTTTGACTGATAAAGTGCAAGCAGAAGAGATGTAGGTCACTACCCTGGAAAGCTTTAGCAGCTTCATGGTGAAGGACAGGATTCACTGTGCTCTCAGCCATGGAAACCAGCAGTTTTCAGAGAGCAGCTGTTTCACCAGTCTAGGTCCTGCAGTGGGGATGGTGCAGAGCTGAGCCCTCGTCACCCCATAGTAGACATGTAGTGTAAACATAGAACTGTGCATTTGTGTGTGCCCAGCCATTGAGATTTTGGAGTTGTTTATTACTGGAGCACAACCTAGTCTATACTGACTGATAGAAATAGGTATTAGCATGGGTATATCCATTACAGAGAATAGAAATGAGGTGTGCAAGATGAGGTGGCTTTCCAAGGTCACAGAAGGACCAGGAGCAAATCCCATCACTCAGCCTAGGAACTTGTACTCTTAAACACCTGGTTCTACTGACTGCTTAGTCACTGTGCACCTAATACTGCCAGAAAAATGCTAATAGCTAACACTTGATGAATGCTATATGTCAGCCCCCAAAATGTTTCCTGGATGAATGAGTGAATGAGTAATTGAATTGATGATCGAATGTAAGAACTCCAGATGAAGCTCCAGCTGGGGTATAGCAATGGCAACCAGGCCCATTTCTGGAACTGGGGCCTGAGCAGTGGCCAACATACAGGATGATCAATCTTTACTCTGTAGTTACACCTTTTATTGCTGCTATTTTTGTTTCCCAAAACCTCCCAGATGATTCCTGTTTTTAGGGTCTTCAAAATGTAGTCAGATCCAATTTCAAGTTTTGGCTTCTCACAATGTGAGCTTGAAAAGTTATTTACAGCCTCTCCAAATATCAATTTCCTCAACTTAAATGGAGTTGATAATAATAATGCTCACTCACAGGGTTGTCATGGGGATTAAATGAGGTAATGCACAGTCCCTGGATTATCAAACATACCTGTTATTATAATACTAATATTAGCGGTCAATATTTGCTGCTAATGAAAATGCAGGGAAATGCCACATTCTGTTGCTAAGGCTCAGATCCCATGACTCTCTTCCCCTCCCACCCCAGGCAGGCAGGGACATACCAGCAGTTGGGCAAGTTGAGGGTGATGCTGGCCTGGGTGTCTGACCCAAACTTCATGTAGCCCAGTGTCCCCAGGCAGATGTAGAGGATGATGACAAGGGACATCCCCAAGTACAGAACAAATGAAAACTGCTGTGGATGCTTCATCTGGTTTTTGAGAGGCAGAACCTGGAGGTGAAAGAAGGTTGAGAAAGAAAAGGTAGAAAGGGATATGGCAGCTTGTGAAGGGGCAGGTTCCCCCCGAGCACAGACATCCTTCCCAGGTGGCCCAAGGTCTGGAACGGTCACCCCCTTCCATTTTCTTTTTTTTTCTTCTTTTGTTATCATTAAACTACAATTACATGAAGAGCATTATGTTCACCAAGTCCCCCCCACATACCCCATTACAGTCACTGTCCATCAGCGTAGTAAGATGCTGTAGAATCACTATTTGTCTTCTCTGTGTTGTACAGCCCTCCCCATGCACCCCCCACATTATACATGCTAATCATAAGGCCCCCTTTCTTTTTCCCTGCCCTTATCCCTCCCTTCCCACCCCTTCTGCCCAGTCCCTTTCCCTTTGGTAACCGTTAGTCCGTTCTTGGGTTCTGTGATTCTGCTGCTGTTTTGTTCCTTCAGTTTTTCTTTGTTCTTATACTCCACATATGAGTGAAATCATTTGATACTTGTCTTTCTCTGCCTGGCTTATTTCACTGAGCATAATACCCTCTAGCTCCATCCATGTTGTTGCAAATAGTAGGATTTGTTTTCTTCTTATGGCTGAATAATATTCCATTGTGTATATGTACCACATCTTTATCTACTGATGGACACTTAGGTTGCTTACATTTCTTGGCTATTGTAAACAGTGCTATGATAAACATAGGGGTGCATCTGTCTTTTTCATATTGGGCTGCAGCATTCTTATGGTAAATTCCTAGAAGTGGGATTCCTGGGTCAAATGGTATTTCTATTTTGAGCTTTTTGAGGAACCTTCATACTGCTTTCCACAATGGCTGAACTAATTTACATTCTCACCAGCAGTAGGAGGGTTCCCCTTTCTCCATAACCATGCCAACATTTGTTGTTGTTTGTCTTTTGGATAGTGGCAATCCTTACTGGTGTGAGGTGATATCTCACTGTGGTTTTAATTTGCATTTCTCTGATGACTAGCAATGTGGAGCATCTTTTCATGCATCTGTTGGCCATCTGAATTTCTTCTTTGGAGAACTGTCTGTTCAGCTCCTCTGTCCATTTTTTAATTGGATTGTTTGCTTTTTGTTTGTTGAGGTGCATGAGCTCTTTATATATTTTGGATGTCAACCCTTTATCATATCTGTCATTTATGAATATATTCTCCCATACTGTAGGGTACCTTTTTGTTCTATTGATGGTGTCCTTTGCTGTACAGAAGCTTTTCAGCTTGATATAGTCCCACTTGTTCATTTTGGCTTTCGTTTCCCTTGCCCAGGGAGATATGTTCAAGAAGAGGTCACTCATGTTTATGTCCAAGAGATTTTTGCCTATGTTTTTTTCTAGGAGTTTTATGGTTTCATGACTTACATTTAGGTCTTTGATCCATTTCTAATTTACTTTTGTGTATGTGGTTAGACAGTGATCCAGTTTCATTCTCTTACATGTAGCTGTCCAGTTTTGCCAGCACCATCTGTTGAAGAGGCTGTCATTTCCCCATTGCAAGTCCATGGCTCCTTTATTGTGTATTAATTGACCATATATGTTTGGCTTAATGTCTGGAGTCTCTGTTCTGTTCCACTGATCTGTGGCTCAGTTCTTGTGCCAGTACCAAATTGCCTTGATTACTGTGGCTTTGTAGTAGAGCTTGAAGTTGGGGAGCGAGATCCCTCTCACTTTATTCTTCCTTCTCAGGATTGCTTTGGCTATTCGGGGTTTTTGGTGTTTTCATATGAATTTTTGAACTATTTGTTCCAGTTCGTTAAAGAATGTTGTTGGTAATTTGATAGGGATTGCATCGAATCTGTATATTGCTTTGGGTAGCATGGCCATTTTGACAATATTAATTCTTCCTAGCCAAGAGCATGGGATGAGTTTCCATGTCCTCTTTAATTTCTCTTGAGTGTCTTATGGTTTTCAGGGTATAGGTCTTTCACTTCCTTGGTTAGGTTTATTCTTAGGTATTTTATTCTTTTTGATGCAATTGTGAATGGAATTGTTTTCCTGGTTTCTCTTTCTATTAGTTCATTGTTAGTGTATAGGGAAGTCTCAGATTTCTGTGTATTAATTTTGTATCCTGCAACTTTGCTGTATTCTGATATCAGTTCTAGTAGTTTTGGAGTGGAGTCTTTAGGGTTTTTTGTGTACAATATCATGTCATCTGCAAATAGTGACAGTTTGACTTCTTCTTTACCGATCTGGATTCTTTGTATTTCTTTGTTTTGTCTAATTGCCGTGGCTAGGACCTCCAGTACTATGTTGAATAACAGCTGGGACAGTGGGCATCCCTGTCTTGTTCCCTATCTCAGAGGAAAAGCTTTCAGCCTCTCACTGTTCAGTATGATGTTGGCTGTGGGTTTTTCATATATGGCCTTTATTATGTTGAGCTACTTGCCCTCTATACCCATTTTGCTGAGAGTTTTATCATGAATGGATGTTGAATTTTGTCAAATGCTTTTTCAGCATCTATGGAGATGATCATGTGATTTTTGTCCTTTTTGTTTATGTGGTGGATGATGTTGATGGATTTTCGAATGTTGTACCATCCTTGCATCCCTGAGATGAATCCCACTTGATCATGGTGTATGATCCTCTTGATGTACTTTTGAATTCAGTTTGCTAATATTTTGTTGAATATTTTTGCATCTATGTTTATCAGGGATATTGGTCTGTAATTTTCTATTTTGGTGGGTTCTTTGCCTGGTTTTGGTATTAGGGTAATGCTGGCCTCATAGAATGAGTCTGGAAGTATTCCCTCTTCTTCTATTTTTTGGAAAACTTTAGGGAGCATGGGTATTATGTCTTCTCTGTATGTCTGATAAAACTCCACGGTAAATCCATCTGACCTGAGAGTTTTGCTTTTGGGTAGTTTTTTGATTACCGATTCAATTTCTTTGCTGGTAAGTGGTCTTTTTAGATTTTCTGTTTCTTCCTTGGTCAGTCTCGGAAGGTTATATTTTTCTAGGAAGTTGTCCATTTCTAGGTTTTTCAGCTTGTTAGCATATAGTTTTTTGTAGTATTCTCTAATAATTCTTTGTATTTCTGTGGAGTATGTCATGATTAATCCTTTCTCATTTCTGATTCTGTTGATGTGTATAGATTCTCTTTTTCTTTTTATAAGTCTGGCTAGGGGCTTATCTATTTTGTTTATTTTCTCAAAGAACCAGCTCTTGGTTTCATTGATTTTTGCTATTGTTTTATTCTTCTCAATTTTGTTTATTTCTTCTCTGATCTTTATTATGTCCCTCCTTCTGCTGACTTTAGGCCTCATTTATTCTTCTTTTTCCAATTTTGGTAATTGTGACATTAGATTATTCATTTGGGATTGTTCTTCCTTCTTTAAATATCCCTGGATTGCTATATACTTTCCCCTTAAAACTGCGTTCACTGTGTCCCATAGAAGTTGGGGCTTTGTGTTGTTGTTGTCATTTGTTTTCATATATTGCTGGATCTCTATTTTGATTTAGTCATTGATCCATCGATTATTTAGGAGCATGTTGTTAAGCCTCCATGTGTTTGTTAGCTTTATTGCTTTCTTTGTACAATTTAATTCTAGTTTTATACCTTTGTGGTCTGAGAAGTTGGTTGGTAGAATTTCAGTCTTTTGGAATTTACTGAGGCTCTTTTTGTGGCCTAGTGTGTGGTCTATTCTGGAGAATGTTCCATGTGCACTTGAGAAGAATGTGTATCCTGTTGCTTTTGGGTATAGAGTTCTATGGATGTCTATTAGGTCCATCTGTTCTAGTGTGTTGTTCAGTGCCTGTGTGTCCTTACTTATTTTCTGTCTGGTGGATCTGTCCTTTGGAATGAGTGGTGTGTTAAAGTCTCCTAAAATGAATGCATTGCATTCTATTTCCTCCTTTAATTCTGTTAGTATTTGTTTCACATATGTTGGTGCTCCTGTATTGGGTGTATATATATTTATTATGGTTATATCCTCTTGTTGGATTGACCCCTTTATCATTATATAATGTCCTTCTTTATCTCTTGTGACTTTCTTTGTTTTGAAGTCTATTTTGTCTGATACTAGTACTGCAACACCTGCGTTTTTCTCCTTGTTGTTTGCTTGAAATATCTTTTTCCATCCCTTGACTTTTAGTCTGTGCATATCTTTGGGTTTGAGGTAAGTCTTTTGTAAGCAGCATATAGATGGGTCTTGCTTTTTTATGCATTGTATTACTCTGTGTCTTTTGATTGGTGCATTCAGTCCATTTACATTTAAGGTGATTATTGAAAGATATGTACTTATTGCCATTGCAGGCTTTAGGTTCATGGTTACCAAAGGTTCAAGGTTAGCTTCTTTACTATCTTACTGTCTAACTTAACTTGCTTATTGAGCTGTTATAAACACAGCCTGATGATTCTTTATTTCTCTCCCTTCTTATTCCTTCTCCTCCTTTCTTTGTATTTTAGGTGTTTTTTTGTGTGTGGGTGTGCTCTTTTGTGTTTCCTTTAACTGCTTTGTGGGTAGTTGATTTTATTTTTTGCCTTTAGTTAGTATTCGTTTGGTCTGCTTTCTTTGCTGTGATTTTATTTTCTCTGGTAACATCTATTTAGTCAAATACAAAGAAATCAACGAAACCAAGAGCTGGTTCTTTGAGACAATAAACAAAATAGATAAGCCTCTAGCCAAACTTATTAAGAGAAAAAGAGAATCAACACAAATCAACATAATCAGAAATGAGAACGGAATAATCACGACAGACTCCACAGAAATACAAAGAATTATTAAAGACTACTATGAAACCTATATGCCAACAAGCTGGAAAACCTAGAAGAAATGGACAACTTCCTAGAAAAATACAACCTCCCAAGACTGACCAAGGAAGAAACACAAAAGTTAAACAAACCAATTACGAGCAAAGAAATTGAAACGGTAATCAAAAAACTACCCAAGAACAAAACCCCGGGGCCGGATGGATTTACCTCGGAATTTTGTCAGACACACAGAGAAGACATAATACCCATTCTCCTTAAAGTGTTCCATAAAATAGAAGAAGAGGGAATACTCCCAAACTCATTCTATGAAGCCAACATCACCCTAATACCAAAACCAGGCAAAGATCCCACCAAAAAAGAAAATTACAGACCAATATCCCTGATGAACGTAGATGCAAAAATACTCAACAAAATATTAGCAAACCGAATTCAAAAATACATCAAGAGGATCATACACCATGACCAAGTGGGATTCATCTCAGGGATGCAAGGATGGTACAACATTCGAAAATCCATCAACATCATCCACCACATAAACAAAAAGAAAGACAAAAACCACATGATCATCTCCATAGATACTGAAAAAGCATTTGACAAAATTCAACATCCATTCATGATAAAAACTCTCAGCAAAATGGGAATAGAGGGCAAGTACCTCAACATAATAAAGGCCATAAACCCACAGCCAGCATTATACTGAACAGTGAGAAGCTGAAAGCATTTCCTCTGAGATCGGGAACAAGACAGGGATGCCCACTCTCCCCACTGTTATTTAACATAGTACTGGAGGTCCTAGCCACGGCAATCAGACAAAACAAAGAAATACAAGGAATCCAGATTGGTAAAGAAGAAGTTAAACTGTCACTATTTGCAGATGATATGGTACTGTACATAAAAAAACCCTAAAGACACCACTACAAAACTACTAGAACTGATATTGGAATAGAGCAAAGTTGCAGGATACAAAATTAACACACAGAAATCTGTAGCTTTCCTATACACTAACAATGAATCAATAGAAAGAGAAATCAGGAAAACAATTCCATTCACCATTGCATCAAAAAGAATAAAATACCTAGGAATAAACCTAACCAAAGAAGTGAAAGACTTATACTCTGAAAACTACAAGTCACTCTTAAGAGAAATTAAAGGGGACACTAATAAATGGAAACTCATCCCATGCTCATGGCTAGGAAGAATTAATATCGTCAAAATGGCCATCCTGCCCAAAGCAATACACAGATTTGATGCAATCCCTCTCAAATTACCAGCAACATTCTTCAATGAATTGGAACAAATAATTCAAAAATTCATATGGAAACACCAAAGACCCCAAATAGCCAAAGCAATCCTGAAAAAGAAGAATAAAGTAGGGGGGATCTCACTCCCCAACTTCAAGCTCTACTACAAAGCCATAGTAATCAAGACAATTTGGTACTGGCACAAGAACAGAGCCACGGACCAGTGGAACAGATTAGAGACTCCAGAAATTAACCCAAACATATATGGCCAATTAATATTTGATAAAGGAGCCATGGACATACAATGGCAAAATGACAGTCTCTTCAACAGATGGTGCTGGCAAAACTAGACAGCTGCATGTAGGAGAATGAAACTGGACCATTGTCTAACCCCTTATACAAAGGTAAACTCAAAATGGATCAAAGACCTGAATGTAAGTCATGAAACCATTAAACTCTTGGAAAAAAACATAGGCAAAAACCTCTTAGACATAAACATGAGTGACCTCTTCTTGAACATATCTCCCCAGGCAAGGAAAACAACAGCAAAAATGAGCAAGTGGGACTATATCAAGCTGAAAAGCTTCTGTACAGCGAAAGACACCATCAATAGAACAAAAAGGAACCCTACAGTATGGGAGAATATATTTGAAAATGACAGATCCGATAAAGGCTTGACGTCCAGAATATATAAAGAGCTCACACGCCTCAACAAACAAAAAACAAATAACCCAATTAAAAAATGGGCAGAGGAACTGAACAGACAGTTCTCCAAAAAAGAAATACAGATGGCCAAGAGACACATGAAAAAATGCCCCACATCGCTAATTATCAGAGAAATGCAAATTGAAACTACAATGAGGTATCACCTCACACCAGTAAGGATAGCTGCCATCCAAAAGACAAACAACAACAAATGTTGGCGAGGCTGTGGAGAAAGGGGGACCCTCCTACACTGCTGGTGGGAATGTAAATTAGTTCAACCATTGTGGAAAGCAGTATGGAGGTTCATCAAAATGCTCAAAACAGACCTACCATTTGACCCAGGAATTCCACTCCTAGGAATTTACCCTAAGAACGCAGCAATCAAGTTTGAGAAAGACAGATGCACCCCTATGTTTATCGCAGCACTATTTACAATAGCCAAGAATTGGAAGCAACCTAAATGTCCATTGGTAGATGAATGGATAAAGAAGATGTGGTACATATATACAACGGAATACTACTCAGCCATAAGAAGTGGAAAAATCCAACCATTTGCAGCAACATGGATGGAGCTGGAGAGTATTATGCTCAGTGAAATAAGCCAAGCGGAGAAAGAGAAATACCAAATGATTTCACTCATCTGAGGAGTATAAGAACAAAGGAAAAACTGAAGGAACAAAACAGCAGCGGAATTACAGAACCCAAAAATGGACTAACAGGTACCAAAGGGAAAGGAACTGGGGAGGATGGGTGAGCAGGGAGGGATAAGGTGGGCTAAGAAGAAGGGGGGTATTAAGATTAGCATGCATGGGGGTGGAGGGAGAAAGGGGAGGGTGGGCTGTACAACACAGAGAGGACAAGTAGTGATTCTACAACATTTTGCTAAGCTGATGGACAGTAACCGTAATGTGGTTGTTAGGGGGGACCTGATATAGGGGAGAGCATAGTAAACATAGTATTCTTCATGTAAGTGTAGATTAAAGATTAAAAAAAAAAAAGAAAGAAAGAAAGAAAGAAAGGAAAGGGGGATTACTCCCTGATAGGATAAAACTATTGGTAAATCAAAGATCAACGCATGCTTTAAATATCCTTAATGTTGATCACTTAAAGGGTGTCAGATGATCAGCTATGGAGGTACTCTTTTCTGATAATATTCCTTTCTCTTAATAAAAAAAAAAAAATCAGTTCCTGTGTGCTGACCTCCAATGAGTTCTGCACAGTCGTATAGAGGGCATGTCAAAGTGTGGGCAAAGGGTCTGTTTGTTTCTATGCAGAAGATCGAGGCCTAGCTTGGATACCCAGAAAATGAACTAAGATACGATATGAGGAGGAGCTTCCGGCATCAGCACTCTCTGGAGGACTTGTGCCGGGGGACGATCATCAATAACTTGTGATCACACAATAACACAACAGGGATCTGGGCGATGCTGCGGTTGTGGCTGCATCCACCCCACCGTTTCCTGGACTTGCCATTGGAATGAGGAGGGAGATATCTAGGCTGGCATGTGCATACAGTGAGACAATGAATTTGACCGGATCTGTACTGTTGGAACTCAACCAGGAGTTGGGAGGGGTGCAAGTTGTAGCACTCCAAAATCAGACTATCTACGGTTAAAAGAACATATGGGATGTGAACAGATCCCAGAAATGGGTTGCTTTAATTTGTCTGATTTCTCTCAGACTGTTCAAGTACAGTTGGACAATATCCATCATATCATAGATAAATTTTCACAAATGCCTAGGGTGCCTAAATGGTTTTCTTGGCTTCACTGGAGATGGATGGTAATTATAGATTTGCGTTGTTTATGTCACCGTATTCCTATTATGTTAATATGTGAGCGCAAATCAGTTGGTAGTTTAAAACCTATACATGCTTAAGGTACTCTACAAGAAGATATGTCAAAGAAATAATCAATCCTCCCATGTTTTCTTCTGTCTGCTACCTCTATAGCTTTTCTTCTTCCTTCCTAATTACAACCCTTAAATAGAATTCGTGCCTCATATCGAATTTACCAAGTATCATAATTCCTCCAGGTGGTAAAGATACCTTGAGACAAGTGCTGGGCATAGAAGCCACAGGGCATAAATCTGCAAAGAAGTAAAAAGCTAACCTTTTCAAACAATATGGCTTCTCTCTCACTAACCAACTTTACATTTCCCTGTATGGCCCCGGAAGATGACTGGTTAGCCAGAGACGGGTAAGATTCCTCAAGGGAGGAACAACCTAAGACAGGCACAGTCGCAGGGGGGCCATCAGGTGAGAAATTGGTGATCAACAGAGGTGAGACTCAGAACCTCACCCCCCCTGTTTTGAGAGAAATCTTCTGCATCCGTGGATGTTTTGCTGCCCTTGTCTAGCTTGGATTAATACTTAGTCCATAGGCACACACCTGATCATCTACATTTGCCCTCTTACAGCACTAAACTATGTTTTCTACCTTTATCTTGCATCTACCTACCACTTCAGCATTTTATTAAAAATAAAAATAATAATAATAATAAAGGGAGAAATGTGGGATCAACATATAAATCAAGTATAAAAATCAAACGAATATTCATATTGGACCTGATTGTTTATAGTTCATAATGCGTGATCAAAACCGAAAGTTTCTGTGATGAATGCCCTTGTACTGTTCACCATGTAACTTATTCACTATGTAAGAATTTGTTCTCCATGTAAGAACTTGTTCGTTATGCTTCAGAAGATTGGAGACTGACGAGAATTAGGCTTGAGATGGATTAATGATTGTACATTGAGCATTGACCCCCCTATATAGAATTTTATTGTTGTTAACAACCATTTGATCAATAAATATGAGAGATGCCCTCTCAAAAAAAACCAAAAAAAACCCAACTTTGAGATGCTATGAATATCCTATTCCCCTCAAACCAAGGGTTGTAACATTCATTGATGATCCCTGTCTAAATCAATTATTTCATCAGTGGTTGCGAGGTGGTAGTTTTCTAAGTCCATCTGTCATTTTTTCCCTAAATTTATTAGTTGACATGTAAGAAAGATATATTCTCCCCCCTCCCACCCTGCTGTTCGTTTTTTTGCAACTGTGGGGACAAACGTAGACTGCTAGTAACCTTTTGTCCCAGAATAACCATGTGTCCACAGGACCCCCTCCTTCAGGTCGTCTGCTAGCTGTACAGTATGCTGATGCTCTTAGGCTGTTGACGGCTAGGCCCGCCTTATCTATGGAAACATTTTAATGGAGGCAGACCCCTCTGACCAAGGTTTTGTTCCTTGGGACACTGGTCACATAAGAATGATCTCTTCTAGCAGAGCAATAGTCTTCGTCCCCTGGCTCCTGGCACATTCTAGTCTCTATCTTCTCACCCTGTATAATCAGTTCCTTCTCAGTCCACAATAGCGATAGCAGTAGGCAACCTCAGCCAGCTCGAGCTCCTGGACTCCCTCTGTATGTAAGTCTCAATAAACCCTCATGTCTATCATAACGCACCCACTTGGGTGTGCGATCAGACTTGTGATCACACAATAACACAACAGACTCACATTATTTTTATTTAATATATTATACTTCGTTATTGTCATTATTCATTCAGATTCTTAAATTGTCCCAAATTTGGAGATGTATTTATTTTTCAAGGGAACCAAAATACATTCCTGTACTTAGATTCTCATGTTTAGATCAGTGTTTTCAAAATTGGGTTAAGGTACCAACTGCATCAGAATTCTCTGTGGTCTCATGCTACACATACGGATTCCTGGCTCTCATATCAGGCTACCGAGTCAGAAGCTTGGTGGTGTTGTGTGAGACTTCAGAATGGAGATTTTTTTCTCTCTTTGTCATGGAGATTTCCAAACATATTTAAAAAAAAAACAGTGACAATAATTCAATGACTCTTTGTGTGCCCATTTCAGCTTTAATAATTATTAACTTTTTGTCAATTCTCTTCCATCTATCTCTTTATCCCTATCACACACATGCTTATTTTCTTGGAATACTTGTAGCAAACTAGAGATCTAAAGTCACATTACCTATAAATAAATCAGTAGGCATCTCTAATGGACAAGGACTATAAAAATATGTAGCAAACATCCCTTTATCATCACTTGCAAAATTAACAATAATTAAAAAAAATTCCGTCCATATTCAGATTTCTCTGTCTCAAAAATGTCTGTTTTACAGTTGATTCCTAAACACGTCTATATATTGCATTTTGTTATTAAGTCTCTTAAGTTTTTTAAATTGTCACATGCCCCTTGCCCTGTTTTGCCTTTTTGTCCTTGCAACCCTTACTTTTTTTTGGTTGGTGCTGAAAATAACAAATAATTTGTCCTGGAGTATGTCCCACTTTCTAGTTTGGGTTGATGACTTCTTTATAATATCAGTTATCTTGTTTCTCCATCCCCTGCGTTTCCTGTAAACTGTTGTTAGATCTAGTGGCTTGATTAGATTGAGGTTCTTCATTTATCTGTCCGGCAAGTGTATTTCTGAGGTGATCCTCTGAACCCCTATTGTATCCCATTATAAGACACATCAAGTGTCTGGGTGTCCCATGTCTAAACACCTGGGGTCAGGCGGTGTCAGTGTATTCTTCCTTTTTAAAGGCTCCCTATGACCTTTGACCTAATAGCTTGAGCATCCATTGGTGACTGCTGCCTCCATGGAATCGGCAGTTTTTAATCAAACTCCTCAGGTATTCCCTAGCACACTAAAAATTACAAATCATTGGTTTAAATAAAATGTTTTCCTAACTCTTTCTCAGTTGCTGGACCTCCAGAAAAATGGGCAGTGTAATGGGTGAGAGCTCAATGTTCTGGATTCTAGTCCTTGCTCTACCACTAAATAGCTGTGTAACCTTGGGCAGGTTTATTGCCCTATCTGGGTGTTATTTTCCTCCATCTGAATAGGTGTGGATATGATGATCTCTAAGGACCCTTCCTGCCTGAAAGTTTTATTCAGGGTGTCACCAGACACTGATAAACCACAGTGAGAAAGGATGGGCCATTGGGAGTCATCCATTATTACTGCCCATTACCTCACCTGTCTGATAATCAGAGTGACTCCTGATCAGGAGATCAATGACCTACTGAGAATCGCAAGAGAGGAGCTGCAGAAGGAACCTTGGCAGCCACAGTATTGACTCACATCGCCTGATGTGAAAGGCTCTGCTGGGAAAGGCTGAAATGTTAGGTTTTTGTTGAATCTCTGACCCACCAATATCTATGTCTATGTCCTTGAACATGTTATTTTATCTTTATGATGAGCCTCAGTCAACTCCGATTTCCAGGACAATAAAGACCCACCCTGCCTACCTCCCAAAGTTGGTGAGTTGATCAGAGGAGCTAAGACAGAGAAAAGCATTTTGTACATTGTAAACTTTATGTCAAGCAAGGAAACAACCTAAATGTTCACCATTAGGGGAAGGATGAAATAAAAGTGTGGTATACATCCACACTGGGAAACATTGTGAGCTTTAGAAAATGATGAGGTTGATTTTTCTGTCACAGTATGAAAAGAAATTAGAGACATTGTTAGATGAAAGAGGAAATTCCCAAAAAGTATTCTAATTAATGTACAAGGAAATACAAAACAAAAAATATTGCCATTCATACACACATATTCATGTACATGCAGAGAAAAAGTCTAGAGGAATACTTACTAACTAGGTATCAGGGATTACTTCTTGGATGAAGAGGGGGATGGAGTTATCAGAGGAGATTATCTTATTTAATAGTTTGCAGTAAGAACATATTCATTTAAAACTTGTGTCAGGAGAAATAAAGGAAGAACAGGTGAGGATTATTAGTTATTGCTCTTACTGTTACTACCACTACCACCAGGCCATCTATGTCTATTACCTTCCCCACACTGCGTGGGTCCTCAGCCAGGCATTCGGGCAGACTTCCAGGCTGTATGTCATGGCTTCTCCATAGTTCACAAAAGTCCTTTGCAGTCTAGGGAAAGGACAAGCAATGTGTCATATAAAACATTTTTGTTAAAGGCATTATTTACTCCTGATGAAAGGGAGTAATTGTGTATTAACACAGAGAATTCTGGTAATTTTCTAGCAATGGTATTAGGACATATTTTATAGTAGTATACTTTTAAAACTTCCAGGAGTCTGGCTTTTTTTTTTTTGTAGTTGTCTTTTTAAACACCAGTGTTTAAGTGGATTTAAAAAATTAAGCAGTAGTCATTAATTGACTTAGGTCTGCAAAGCAGGAAAGAGGTGAGTTGAAAGGTGAGAAGTGTGTATCTCTGGTTGGGGGCAGGGAGGGAGGGAAGGGGGTGGTTGGGTGCAGTCAAGCCAGTGTCTGTCCTTTCTGGACTTACATCCTCTCCTTCCTACTGCTGAGGGTGTTGGAACAATTGAAATGCCTGCCTGGGACCAGATCTCTTGCACGGATGATACCAGCACTCTTGTATGATGGGACTCCCAAATTCCAGCGTATCCTGTCTTTCTTCCCCAGATGGCCTTTTCTAAGGGTGGAAAGGCCCTGCTGAGGATCTGGTCATGAGCAAGTGGGAGTGGCAGGTTGGTGAGGGCCCAGATCGGGGTGTTACCCTGGTGTTAACTGTGCGAAGGAGGGGATTCGCTGGGAGAGGGAAAGACCCCAGACTTGTCAGGAAACTGGGGTGTAAAGCCCAGCATGCTGCCTCAGACAGCTGGGAGACCTTGAATAAGTCTCTTTAGGCTTCTGGGCCTCAGTTTTATTCACATGCAGTCTGAGTTTTGGGGAGGACAGTGAGAGATGTGTGTGGAGACCTGCTGGGAACACAGTATAATCCTTCCATTTAATTTATTATTCATTGTGCTTGGCATCTGAAATACACATGAGGTCACACTGCATAGGACTGGCATATATATTAGCCTGAGGTTACACATTCAAAAGCTATGGGGACCGGACAGGTATAGGACACTGGTGACGGGAGACTAGGGAGTAGTGGGGACAGTGATGAAGCCTCAGCATGCGTCCCACTCTAAAAGGGGTTTGAGTGGGATTCAGCCCAGCCGAAGGAGATGAAGGAATGAAGCCCCAGGGTGCCAGACTGTCTAACTGGCAAGGAGAAGATGAAAAATTTTTTTTACAGTGAAGAAAGGTTTTTAAACATGGACTGAAACAAAACAAAAACTGTGGAAATTCCCCAAGACATATCCTGAGGCTGTAGGTCCAGCAGGCTTGAGGGAAGAAAAGATTTGCAAAGCGATTGAAAAATGAAGTCATCTGACAGGTCTTCAAATACCGGCTCTGCCACTTCTCAGCTGTGTGACCCTGAGCAAGGCATTTAATTCTTCTTAGTCTCAGTTTACTCATCTGTAGAATGGGAATAATAATAGTGCCTACCATACTGTAAGGAGTAAGGAAAGAGGCTTGTAAAGCTATTGCCATGTACCTGGCACAGTGTAATTGTGCAATAAATTTAATTGCTAAATGACTAAATGCTCTTAAAAGTGTTTTGTGAGCTGGAAAGTGCTCCACAAGTTAGGTGTGACTGATATATACTCCAGATATACCTCTTTGGGCTTAGTAATTTGGCTTTATGAGTAGTTTCATTTAATATCTCTCTATTGACTTATGAGGGCTTTCTCACATCTCTGAGGACCCATTTGGATCTGCATGCCTTGGGAGCGGCCGAGTACTACGAGTAGAGAGCGTCCTGGCAGCTGGTGTAAGGAATTACTAATCACCCATGAATTGCTAGAGTATAAATAGGAAACTCTCAGCATTGTTTGTTTCCATTGCATTTGCCTTTTCTGTCTGGAGTTTTTTTTGCATTGAGGTTTTAAATATACAAACACTGAGCATCATATGTATGCTTTATTAATGATCAACATCATTGTGAACTTTTGTTTCATTGCTTTGTTTTTTTACTTTTACCAGATTGTCCCAAAACGGGTTTACCTGGAACAAAGTATCCTTACAGTGTGTGTGCATTGGAGTTTGAAGACTGGAGGCAGGGAGATAAGAGAAAAAGAAGGACACCCCCCAGTAGCTTGCATATACATGGTAGTTTTTACAGTATGTTTGCATCTTTTCTCACTTCTGATCTTTCCAGGTACAGATATTTAGGGTTAGAGGATGCAGGAACTTGACAAAGTTGTTCAGCTAGTTAGCAGCACAGTTGGGCCTAGACCTAGTAGTTTCCAGTTAGGATTCTTTGTCACCCCATCTTCTGCCTCTATAGAATCTAGAGCATCAGGGACCATGGCTGGGAGAAGCAGCCAGTTAATTGAGTCCATGGTCAAGGAAAACTCAGCACACCCTCAGGTAGGGCCAGGCACTGGGTTGACAGAGAAGTGGGACTCTCACCTCCGGCTTAGATGATAAGCACAGTTCAACAGGATGACCATGCAGTGCACGGTGAGGACCCTGATGGCCAGCAGGCTGATAGGACCGACCTGGAAGGGAAGGGAACATGAGGATGGTGAGCCACAGACTGATGGCTCCTGTGTGTGGCTCTCTACAGCCTTGGGTGCTGGGCCCCTCTCAGAACGCAGCTGCCTCTGGGGTGAGAGCCCCTGCCTGATGCCCTTGTGCCCCAGTTGCTCTGGCTTGAATGCCCTTCCTAGCATTGCTGCAAAGTGACTGCCCAGCCTCTGCTAGGCTATGTCCAGTGACACAGAGCTCAGTACCTCCCCAGGCAGCACATGCTTCCTCATCTGCCTTGAGTTTTGCCTTCTAGATCCTTTACTCCTTTTTCACACCCCAGTCCTCACCTCCTCCAAGATGCTTTAGGACCTACGTTCCTCTTAGGGCTTGGTTCTCCTCCTCCAGCATGGGGCTGTCAACAGGGACACTCCGGACACTTTGGGCCAGGTGGCTTGTTGCTGAGGGGGCTCTCCTGTGCCTGTGGGGTGCTTAGCAGAGCCCTGGGCCACCACCAGGGATGGCGGTACTCCCCATTGCACCTGGTTGTGACGACTAAGAATGTCTCTAGACATATATGTCTGTGGAGGGATGTGAAAAGTTGTCCCTAGTTGAGAATAACTGCTCTATCTAGTATGTCTGATTTGTCAATTTGAGTGGACAAATTTGAATTTTCAAAGAAAAACTAAGTATTTAAGGTGTACAACATAATGATTTGATACACATACACATAGTTAAGCGATTACTATAGCCAGTTGGCTCTATTCTGCAGGCTGTACTTCTATTCCTGTGATCGACTTATATTATGATTGGGAATCTTTGTGCCCCTTTATCCCCTCCCACTCCCCATAGGGCCCATTATTAATCATAATCTCCTAGATGTGATCAGAAGGGCATAGAGAGGGACCCCCTCACCTCCTTTGTGCTAGACACTTGCACCTTCACAAATGTGACCTGAGATGACATTATCTATCACAAAGAAACAAACACCTTCACAAATGTGACCTGAGATGACATTATCACAAAGAAACAAATGAGAGATCAAGAGTACCACTAGTTCCACTAGAATGTAGGCTCCATAGAGAAGAGGCTTTTTTGGTGTTGTTTACTTCCACATTCCCAAGAGCTGAGAATGCACATAGTAGGTGCTCAGTATATATTTCCCATGGTCAGAGGGTCTGGTGGGAGATGGAGGATAAATTACCTACTGACTTTTAGAAAGGAAAAATAAGAGGATAAAAGAGCTATGTTAAACAGCAAACATCGTACTGGCAAATATAGTTTGGCTGAGGGCCATTTGTACTAATACTCTTCAGAAGTTCTGGAACACTGAGGATTCTAAAGGGGAGAGAGTCCCGTCTCTGGGTTGGAACTGCTACAGGTTGGGAATCATGTCAGAGGAAGCCAGGGTCTCTACAGGGCTTCCTTAGATGTGGGGGCCACTTGCCAGGCCTGAGGAGAGGGGAAAATCAACATCAACCAAATGGAAATCATGTTTGACATCTATTCAGTTCAACAGACATGAACTGGGGTTCCGCTGTGCCAGACTCTACAGCAAGCATTGTGGGAGGTATAAAGATGAACCAGAGAGTTCCTGCCCTTGAGCTCTGAGGTAAGTGAGGAACATAAATATATATATTTTATTAAGGTATCATTGATATACACTTTTATGAAGATTTCACAAGAAAATCAATGTAGTTACTACATTCACCCATATTATCAAGTCCCCCCACCAACTCCCATTGTAGTCACTATCCATCAGTGTAGTAAGATGCCGCAGAGTCCCTATTTGTCTTCTCTGAGCTACACTGTCTTTCCCGTGACCCCACACACACCATGTGCACCAATCATGATACCCCACAGTCCCCTTCTCCCTCCCTCCCCACCTGCCCTCTCCCACCCCTCCACTTTGGTAACCTTCTTGGAGTCTGTGAGTCTGCTGTTATTTAGGAATGTAAGTATATTTTTAAAAATCAGTATCTCTTATCTTTGTAAGTGCTGTAAGAATTTCAGGTGACATAGTTCTAGAAAAACACAAAGTGAAGACATTAATTTTAATATGAAACAGCAAAGTTTTACAGAAGAGGTAGATTTCAAAGGACAGAAACAAGGGATAGGGGAGCAGCATAAGCAAAGAGACAGAGGTGGGATGGTGCAGGGAGTGTCAGGGGACTGGTGAGGTCCTCACTATCCTCACCTCCCAGGCCTCTTTCTCATAGTTGATCAAATGGTTTGAAGCAGGAGCCACACACTCAGATGCCTTCAAGAGCCAGGCTGTTAAGTAAATGAATGAAATGGGCAGGCTGTAATCCTAGGAATGGGCAGGACTGTGGCAAAGTAGACTAATGTATCAGTATGTGAGTAGGTGGGTTTTTAAGAATAATGGGGCTCTCCAACCATAATAAGGGATGAAGATGGTCAGAAGGCACAACTTCCAGTTAGGAGAGAAGCAGGTACTGGGGATGTCATAGCCTGATGACTATAGCTAACACCTGCTGTGTGGTATATTTGAAAATTGCAAAGAGTAGATACTGAAAGTTCTCATTACAAGGAAAACAATTTTTTTTATTAACTATATGGTAAGATGGATGTTAACTAAACTTCTTGTGGTAATTATTTTGCAGTGTATGTATGTCAAGTCACTAAGCAGCACACCTTAAATGTACACAGGACTATATGTCATTTATATCTTAATAAAAGTGGGGAGAAAAATAACGGCCTGTCCCCTCCAGGCACATTCCATTTGGCTCCAGGTTGTCTCCAGTGGATTAATGCCAACAGGCACATTTCCTATTGCACAGGGTACCCCCAAACTGCCACTGATAAACAGTGTAAAGGCCTTAGGGATGCACCAGTCCTTACCCCTAGGCAAACTAGGTAAACCCAGTTCCCATTGCACAGGTCCTCCTACCAACAAGCCGGCATTCATCATGGCCAGGGGAAGCCCCAGGAGCCCTGTGCTGATGTTTCATTTCAATAAATGGATCAAGGTTTACATCACCCTGCAGGGAGAGAGACAAGAGGGTGTGTTAGTGGCTGGGAAAGGGGCCCCGAAGCTCAGGCTCCTTCTGGCATCTCCAGCACCCACTGTTGGGAAGATGGACAGAACCAGATGAAGTGGCCTGTGGTCTAACTCTCAGTTCCCAGGACCTATCCTAGAACATCTACCCAGGGCTTGTGCTTCCTCAAGTAACACAACAAATATTTCATACCACTCGCTTTAAAGAAGAAACTAGTAACAATAGCTACTGCCTCCTAAACTAATTCCCTAGTACCAATTTATTCATTAATTCATCCAGTGATTTCTGTCATGAATTATTGACTAAAACAATATTTATTGAGGCTTACTAGATGCTTGACATTTAGACAGACAATAAATAAATTGATTTTCTCAATTTACAGAGTAATTATTGGTGCCAGCTTATTTATTAATTCACTCACTAGAAAAAGCCATCTTACATGTGGAGTATTTACTGGTTCCAGCTCACTCCTTCATCCATTTACTCAACCAATATTCATGGTGAATTTATTCTATGTTGTGCATTGGATACAACTTAATAACAATTGCTACAATTTAATTAACAATGATATACTACTGTCAAAATAATTAACAATTATAACAGTTGTATACAGAGTGCTTCCTGTGTGCCTGGCCCGGTGCTCGGTAGCCAGGTTCTAAATGTTCTCCACATCTGTGCTGGCAGCTCCTGACCAGGCACTGCCAATCCCCTGGGGGTGGGAACAGGATTATGAGAAGGTAAAAAGGAACTGAAATAAAGAGCTCAGTGCTGAGCTCAGAGGTAAGGAGCACTGAATTCTGAGTTCTAGCTCTGCCATTAAACTACCGTGTTTGGTCATTACGAGAGAGAGAGAGAATAATTTTGTCCTGCCTACCTCCCAGGGGTGTGATAAGGATAGAAGAGGGGATGACATGATGAACTTGGAATCATGAAGTGCTTCACACATGTGAGGCATCATCACCGTCATTACATCCTCCTCCTCATTGCCACCACCTGTGATGCTCACCTGTCAGAAAGGGCCTTCTTTAAGAGGTGGCAGAGTTGATAGAAAAAAGGCAAGCAAGGGCAGCATCAAGTACATAGGGGTGCCCCCTCCTCCTAAAACAAAAGGTACCTTGGGGAGGCCATGGAGGGGTCTCCTTATGCAGTCTTGAACTGTCTGGAGGCAGGCGGGATATAAATTGTCCAAGGTCACATAGCAAGTCCCGAAAGGACAGCACTCCTGTCTCCGGGTCTTTGTCTTGTTGGTTAGGGTGTCAGGCTTTTACTTCAGTACAACCTGGAAGAGGGCTCGGGCTGAGAGAACAGAGTGGGCCCTTGGGAACTCTGTGACCTGCATCTCTGTGAGTTCAGTCTATTCGCATAAGGATGGAGGAAACTGTTGTCCCTTCACTTTCAAGAGGTAACTTATTTCTTGATAACTGCAATTACTGGGAAATATGTGAAGGCAAAAAAAATCAATTAAAAAATATTTTGTCAATCCTTTGATAATAATTTCTCCAAAAGATGTGCTCTTTCTCCCTGTTCTTGTCCCCTCCTTACATCTCTGACTTCTGTCCGATAGCAGTGGCTTGCCCCAGTTGTATCAGATCCCTTGGGAAAGGTAAGAAAGTTCTAGAGAACCCACTGTGCCCTAGCTAACAGCATCATAGGTCAGGGCCTTAGATAGTAAAATGCACTTTTGGAGCACTCCTGCAGACCATTTAAAAAAAAATAGCTTTAGAATTTTTTCTTGAAAAATGACACATGGCCATTATAAAAGGAAATACCAAAATTCCACCAATTGGAAATAACCAGCATTAACATTTTGATTAACATTCCTCTGGGCATCCTTATTTGTTTTTAAATACACAGAATTTCACATAAGGAGTATTGTTATGATACTGTATCCTAAACTAATTTTCTTTATGAATAGTATGTCCTACACAGTTTTCCACAGCCACAGATTTCCTTCAGCACTTTTAATGGCTGTATTATATTCTATGGTCTGTACCATAACTTAAATAATCTCATGGTTTCCAAATTGTCAATATTATAACTTGTGCTTCAATAAAATGATCATGCATACCTGTGCTATCTCATCAAGAAAAATTCCTATAGGTAGAATGATTGATCAAAGGATATATTAATTTTATTTAATTATTCTTAAAAAGGAAACTTAAATAACACAGTATAAAATTTAAAGGTAAAACAGAAACAATAACCAAAAAACTGTATGTAGTAAATACAAATCTCTTTTCTACCTTTGCCTCTCAGTCTCCCAGTTCTCTAATCCAGAAGCAGCCACTACTGCCTGTTGTGTGGGTGTCTATACTTTCAAAGAAACCATATGCTAAATATATATTTGTATGACATATATAAATGTTTTAAGATTTGACATACATTACAACATTGCTAACAGGAATGGTACTGGTTTAATTCTTCCCAAAAGCAATGAGAGAGGGCATTTCCTGACATTCTTACCAACACCAGGTATTTACAATCTCATTATGCCCATGGCTGTTATCTGATCTGATTACTAGATAATTGATTAGTAATAAAGTCCTAAGAAATGGTTTTACATATCTGAGTTTATGGCACTAAAAGTAAGGGCTAGGAGGTAACCTTTTGTTTCCTGGATGTGTTTGTAGGAGAGAGAGAGAGTATGGATAATAGCAGAAGTAGGAGAGAAGAAAGTAGCCTGAAACCAGGAAGGAACTATGCCAGCCTAAGAAAATATTCCGGGAATCAGGCAGCTTACATCAGGGATGGCTACTCTACCTGGATTCTTTGCAAAAACTGGGGAACAAGTGCCATTGCCAGAGCCACGGGGATTAGCATTCTTAGATTCTGAAGGTTCCATCTTTCATCCATGCATCTCCAGCTCAGTGGGCATAAAGATGTCAAGAAGAGGAAAGGAGGAAGATGTGTCCCAGAGCCTGTGAAGGCAGCTGAGCTCAACCTGAGATCTGGCAGGGCCATGCCGCCACTCACGATAATCTGCTGGCTTCCTCAGGATGGACATTCTCTGACGTGGTGTTACCGCTACTCTCCAAGAGTGACTGGGTCCTGTCGTCCAAGGAGCTGGGCTCACTGTTGTCCCTTCCAAGCAATGACATCTTCACCATGGTGGGGAGGTGGTGGCAGCTCAGGGTTAAAGCCTGTAATAGCCTGTAACCAGCCACCCATGGCTTCTTCTCCAGAGAAACCAGGGCTGCCGGCCAAGAGATGCTGGCTCCTGATTCCTAAGGGTGCCTGACCCAGACTGAAGCCTAAGAGTGTGACTCAGTGAAGCACTGGTGGCAGGGGAAGCTAGTGTTGATTAAGCCTCACCTGGGGGACTTATATGAGATCCTCATCTCAGGATGACCCTCAGTGCCCTTGAGAATAGTTGGCCACACATCAGGACTCAGCTGGGCTTTCACCCTCCCAGCTTAACCCTGCTAAAAGACAAAGTGAACAGTGTGACTGGGAGGAAGAAAGCACCACTGGACTGGAGGTCCTGGTGCCTGAATGTGGGGCCAGGCTCAGTGTTCATCTATTTCTCGCAAACAGGAAACCAGAGCTACCTCATCATGGAGGCTGCCCAGCCGATAAGGCACTGCAGAATCCTCGGATGCAGGTGTGGCCCAACAGAGGGCAGTCCAGCTACCACCTTCCCTGGGTGGGGCCTGAAGAGTGGCTTTCTCTTAAGGCCCAGTTCAAATGCTGCCTGCTCAGAATTTCTGTACAGGTGGGATATAGGGACTGCCACCTATTTGGAAAGGACGGCAAAATAACTTTAAAAAAATCATTTATTCATAAACAATATGTATTGAGCATCTATATTGTTCTCCATGCAGGAAATACATTAGGGTAGAAAACGTACTATAGTCTCTACCCTCATGGAACTTACAATCTAGTGAAGAGCCAGACAATCAGCAAAGCAAATATGTTAGTTGGTAGCAAGTACTATAGAGAAAAATCATGTGGGAAAGGGGGATGGAGACTGGTAGCTTGGGGGAGAGTTGTAATTTTAGATCAGGTGGTCTGGAAGGGCCTCAGTGAGAAAGTGCCATTTGGGTAAAAGGCTGACCTAGGTGAGGGAACATGCCCTGGGTATATCTTGGGTAAGAAACTTAGAGCAGAGGGAACAATAAGTATGAAGGTCCTGAGGCAGGAGAAGGCCTGGGGTATTCTAGGAATGGTAATAAGGCCACCTGGCTCACTCAGTGTACACAGAGAACAAGGAAGATGAGTAGAGTGGATAATGTCTGTTTGTCCAGAACTGTGCTGGTTTGTGCTTATTGCCCTGGCATAATTAATAATGCCTTTTTTCACTAAAGTATCCTGGTTTGCATGATAAATTGCCTGGTCATTTTTTGATGATAATTAGTATGTAGGAAAGATGATGGTTGAAAATAAGCAGAAAAGGGCTTTTGCAAATGTTCTCTTAAGACTGAGGCTGAAACAAGCATGGGTCATTCCATAAACCACAGAGTATGATGAGAAAGTCCCTCCTCTGGGACTACAGATCTGCCTATAATAACTGCCTACTTGGCTATCTAGGACACTTTCCCCAATTTTTGTATCTTAGTGGGGAGGGAGGGAGCAAATACTACCTGGAAAGCTGAGGTGGTGTCTCAGGTTGACTGGCCTCTGGCTGCCAGCCAAGGTCAGAAACTAGAAAAGGCACTGGAATGTCAAGGCAGCAGGACTGAGTGGAACAAGGGCCAGATTTTAGTGTTGGGAGACCCAAGTTTTACTCAAAGTCCAGCTCAATGGCACCACCTATGGAAAGTCATCCTCAGTGTCCAGAACAGTTAGTACCCCCCTTGCTCTTACAAAGACCTATCATGGTGATGACTTCATTGATTACTTGTACTTCTTCCCCAAGGACAGCAAACTAGCTCCTTGAGGGCAAGAATTCTTTTCTCACTCTCTGCTGTATCTCCTTTAGAGAGATGTATCCCTTAGCTTTTGCTGCATAAAAACTCTCACACCTTATGGTTTAAAACTACAAACATTTATTTCTCACAATTCTGTGGATCATCTGGGCAATTCTTATGGTCTGGGTCAGCTTGACTGGGAATAGATATAGTCTAGGAAGGCTTAACTCACGTGTCTGGAAGTCAGCAGGCTAGTTGATCTGGGGGACGGGGCTCAAGTGGAATGATTTCTTTCTGCTCCACATGGTCTCTCATCCTCCAGTAGGCTAGCTCAGGCTTCTCTACCTGGTGCTCTCAGCTCCATAGCGTAGCAAGAGATGAAAGTCCCGTGGCACAAGCCGTCACCAAACCTCTGCTTGCATCACATTTACTAATGTCCCACCGGCCAAGGCCAGATTCAAGGGGAAAGATAATAGATTTCACCTCTTAATGGGAGGAGCTGCAAAGTCACATTGTAAAGAGGAATTTGTGGCCATTTTTGCATTCCACTACAAAGAGCCTTGATTTATACTTGGCATACCTACCGGTAGTCAAGAATGCTTTTTGCAAGAATTCAGAGGTAAATAATGCCAAATGATGTTACAGTACACTACCCGCCAGCCTGCATTACTGCATCTATTCCATGCCCTCTACCCATTATTGGGATCTTTGAACAGGGCCAAAACTTTATCCAGTAGTTTAGAAAGTTTATTGCCCTTGACTTAAATATGATGGTTCTTTTCTGAGAGTTACAGCTCACATTGGACCTCTTGGTCCTATCCTTCTTGACACTGGAGTTATGCACACTTTTCTGGATTGCAGATTATGTCCATACTCCTAGTCTTTCCTCTTTGAACATATCAGGAAAAAGGGAAACCCTTTGCCTTTTGGAGTAAGAGTCAGCTTTAGGTTGTCCCTCTTTCTGCTAGAGGCTGAGACTTGGGTGCCCCCTGGTGGCTTCTTCTTGCATAGCCCTACTCAAGGTGTGAAATTCGTCATGTGAATTGCCAAAAAGTTGAAAGAATCAAGAGTCCTTCAGGGAAAGTGCTCAACACAGTGGAAAGCTAGAGGTGGAAAGAAAAGGTATAAAAATAAATTTTTAAGAAATTACCATGTAGACCTTGTAGATGAGTCCTTGCTTGTTTCACAGTGACTTGGCCCAGACAAAAGGTTAAACAGCAAAATAAAGATAATGCATATAAAAGAGATCCATATCATTACAAGTCAGGTGCTGGTGGGTAAGGAGCAGGACCATTCTCACTGAATAAAAACGGTAGAGTTGGAAAAGGTGTGAGGGTCTTTTGACTGGATCAGATTTTCCAGGGCCTCATACGTCCCCACCACAAAGCCCACGAAGCCCAGGATGCTGATCAGGGCGTCCTTGGCGATGGTGAGGGGGCTCATGCCCTCCGAGTAGTAGGTGGTGATCTCCAGGAGGGGCGGGATGATGAGGGCGAGGGCACTGCCGCTCACGGAGCCCACCAGGGAGATGACCAGGTCCAGGCGGGGGATGAGGATGGCCAAGATGCCTGTGGGAGATGATACACGATAGATGGATCTTCCCAGACCTAGTTAAGCTTTTAAAGTCTGTTTTTAAAATCCTTAAAACATAAACCAGTTGTTTCTCATATATTTAGTTACATAAACAAAAAGTTGAAAGTCCTGGAATATCCCAAATTACATTCACTAGAGGTTACAGATTAAAAATTTGGTGTGTCTCTTTCCATTTGGAGGAAAATTTTTCTCTGTACCCACTTAGGTTTAGTGACCAGGGGTCTGTGAATTTAACTGACAATAGACAGATTAGCAGGGGAAAAGACAAAGTTTATTTAGGGCTAGGGAGCCTTCAGACAGACTGGTTCCCTTGGAACGAAAGATAGGGGTTCATATGCCCATTTCATAAGGGGAAAGAGGGGGACAGAAAGAGCTTCTACACAAGAATAATTGGAAGGCATTACAGTTTCAGATAGCCTAAGTAATCACTCAGTCTGTGATAATGGTTAATCCCCTTTCTGGCTGAAAACCTACCAGAGAGTGGACTTATGGCCATTTTTCAGATGGTCCTGTTTAATTCAGCAAAGGAAGTTCAGAATAGGTTTTCTTTTCCCCTGTGGCTGCTGTTTATTCAAATATTTTTAGCTTGAGAATCTTTATGTCACTGAATTCCATTTTGGATATCGACATATTCAACACTGATTAAGATCTTACTTCATAAATAACACTAAATAACAGTGCTGGGAACTCTCCCAACTGTTTGGGGAAAATCAATGTATTAAACAGACAAGAATTTAAAAAACAACCCTGCCTTCACAGAGCTCACATTTAATAATTAATATGACTATTAGCACCTCTTACAATTAGAATGTGAAAGTATTTATAGAGGAAAGGGGTCTTCATTTGGAACAAGACCTCAGGGTCTTGTTAAAGTGTCTTCACCAGGTTTTACATACATGGCAGAAAACATCTAATGAAAAAACAGTAAAGCTACAGATTTTGAAATTACATATTTTTTCTTAGGCTGTTCTACAGGCCTGAGCTTTTATGTTTTTTACTTTTCTTGATAGAAAATTTCAGCCAAGAAAGCCCAGAAGCCTCCCCAGGCCTCCCGTGGAGGAGGAGTGTAGTGTAATAAGAGAATGAAGACGGATCTGGAAAGCAGGCCACTAGCTTCTCCTGTGTGGCTTTTGTTGGTCTCTACCTTTCACTCAGCTTGTTCTCTCATCTGCAAAATGAGGATAAATGACATACATCTTTTTAGGTATTATGGTTCATATTGCAAATGGCATTAAAGTTTTAAATTCATTTAAACCTAGATAATCGATTCAATTGACGTAAAGCCCTCAGAAAAGTTATCCTTAATATTCAGTTTATTTACTCATCTAGACTGACTGGGGCAATGCATAAGGGAGTCAGTTTTAGGCCTTAGGAATTTTTATCTTTATATTTGGGGCAAATTCCTCCATCTTTCTGGAGTCTCAAAGGTTCAGTGTCCTTGCCTCCCACAGTAAATTGGGAACAAATCATTTCAAAGGAAGAAAATCAATGCCCAGTGAATTATATGAGCTGGTCTAGTCCAGCAAGAAGCAAGAATTGCTTAGAATCACAATTTAAAGGCAGCTTGGGGACAGCTGGGCCATGTCACACTCAGGGCAGAATTTCTGTCATCTCAGCTGCCCCTGCTAAAATACTTGCCGAGATGTGGCACCCTGGGTCACGGGGCCTGGACTGTGAGGAAGGGTGTGGGAGGGTGATGGGGCCACCTGAAACCAACAGGTGAGCACAGGGGCATCCAGGGAGCCAGTCTGGTGGACTCCTGCCAATGGGCAATGTGACCCTAGGCTTGCAAATCATTTTTTTCCCCAAAAAAACATTAGAAATCTGGATTTGTGTGTGAGATCTCCCACATTTTTAATGTTGGCCCAAATTTATACAATATTGTAAGAGTCAAAGAAACAGCCTCTGCTGCTAGATTAGACTCACCTGCCGCCATTTTCACCCTCTGTCCTGGAGGTGACGGGCACTGGCTCTGAACTTAGAAGACTTGGGTTCAGATCCCACATCTGGCACTTTCTGGCCAATTACTTATCATTCCCTGCTTCAATTTTCTCCTTTGTAAAGTAGGATTTATCAAAGTCTTACCTCATAAAAGTTCCTGTAAGACTGAAAAAATACTATGAAATATGGACTAAAAAGAGCTTAGCACAGTGGCTGGCACACAGAAGGTGCTTAACAAATACCAATTCTTATCATTATGATTATTGCTTAATAAGTTGTTTCACTCTCTCAGACTGGACACCAGTAAGTCTGTCTCATTAGGTGTATGTATATAAGAATCAGGTTGTCCCTGAGGCTTGATGAGTCACTACTTATAAAGCCTTAGTATATCCCTGAAATACAGTGAGTGCTCGGTCAGTGCTGGTTGTCGAGACTATCATTTACCACATGGCTGATTCCTGGTAGTCCTCAGGAAAGAGCGACATTTTGCTCTGCCTGCTACTCACATGTCAGGCAGACCATGGCAAAGCGGATGGACAAGTCCACAGGCACTGCCCAGCGCTTTGACACCTGGGAGACGGCGAAGGGGATGATGATTTTCGCAGGGACGTAAAACAGCAGGGCATAGGTACACATGATGCCAAAGATGTAGAGGAGCTTGACCGACTGGTACAGCCTGCAGGACAAACCAGAGAGGTGCTCTCTAAGGCCACTGGGCTCTGACACCCAGGCCCCTTGGGACATTTACCTCTGACCTTTGGGACAGCCCCTTGGGCTGCAGTTTTCTTGTCTGCAAGTGATGAGGAGGGGCCTTCTAAGAGCCAAGAGGGAATCACGGCAGACACACAGTGAAAACAGGTTAAGGGTCATGGACTTGAATGGAAGCAGTTCAGAGGGCCATCTCTAAATAAAAAGAATCTTGATCCTGGGTATATAAAATACCTTGCAAAGGCGCTCAATTTTAGATTTTAGGAAAGAGAACCTCAGGCCAGGTACCTTGCCCAGGGAGAAAGAAGTGATAAGTAGCAAAGACCAAAAAACTTGGGTCTGAAAGACTCTGGCCCCTTGTGACCTCTGTCTGTTCTTGGAAATTCTCTGGATCCTCCTAAACTCAACAAATGCATACAGTAGGCTGGGAGAAATGCAGAATCCTGAATCCTTGGGGGAAGACAGTCTACGTACAGGGTTATATGGAGTCAGGAAGGAACAAGAGAGGCAGGTCTTAGACTAGGGGCAGAAAGAGCATGTGATGGGGCATGTTGAGTCTTATCAAAGCCTTTTTTGACCTATGGAGTATGACTCCTTTCCTTTAGTCCATTAATGTAGTACATGCGTCTCCCATGTCTAACGAGCCTGTGTGTATATCTATATTTAAGCCATTCCTTAAGAAGACTAACTTCCACATTTCTGTGCTTCTTGCTAGCCCTACTGCCTGGAACACCACTGAACTCCATTTCCATTTGTTCAAACCCCACCAAAGTGGTGTAATTCCTTTCTTTTGAGAAGGTATCAGATGATTTTAGATATGCCCAACTTAATCTTCATGACAACTCTGCTTTACAGATGAGGAAACTGAGGGTTAGAGAGGTTAAATTAAATAATCCATGATCACCAGATAGGAGGCAGTGCAACTGGGACTTGGATGTACGAGTGCCAGTGTTGTCCTTATCTGGACAGAATTGTCTTTCTGGATGATGAGATTCCTCGTTGTCTCATTCCAATGCACTTTCTTTTCTCAGAAGTCCCCAAGGTCTCTTTGCTACTCTGGAGGGCTCCTTTTTCTCTTCTGTACTTGTGTATATACACTATCTATCCCTCCTCCATTCCCACCGATCACAAGCTGGGGAAGGAGTGAAGCTGAAGGTCATCATCTATTCACATCAGTGCCCTCTAACCCCTGTGTCTCGACTGGCATCTGCATATAATTGGCATGTAATAAATGCTTGATGAATGCCATTTATCAAATTGGGAAAGGGGCACCATTTAGGCAATTAAGACCCCAAGTGACCCTTAAAAAAAATAGGCATCCTGTGACATGCCTCAGTGTGGGAAAAAATGCTGCACAATGTAGTATGGGCTCGTGTCTACTTAAATGTAGCACTGTTGAAGTCTGGGTCAGCTGTTATGTGAATTGGATGCATTTGAACATAAAACCTTTCAGTGGTCTCCCCAGATTAGTTCTTGTTTTACTATTTTTTAATCCCAGCTACCCGGACTTGGGAGATATGCACCATCATCTGTGGCATGAAAGACTGGGTAACACAGCCTTAGTATATGTACTTGGAAGTGAGTGTGGCCATACCCTGACTCCTATCTCTGGAACCCCACCCTTCCCTTCTCAGGTGACCACGGACTCTCACTTCTTCCCTCTATTCCTAAATCATATCTGTCTTCGTACTAGGCTATCAAGGCCTCACTCAACATGAAGGGCTGTTGTTGAAGGAGAAGCTTCCTGGACAGAGAATCCAGAACCTGGGGTTTCCCGTGGAGGCCATCGAGACCTCAGGGCGCTGTGTGTGGAAGGGGGGAGGAAAAGACTTGTGTGTCCCTGCAGAGCTGAGCTCCCCCCCACCTGAGGGTATGTGATATTACCAGCAGTTGGGCAGGTTAAGGGTTATGCTGGCCTTAATGCCACTTCCAAACCGCAGGTAGCCTAGAGTCCCGATGCAGACATACAGGGCAGTGACAATGGACATTCCCAAGGACAGGATGGCTGGGAAGCGGCGGGAATCCTTCATCTTGTTCTCCAGTGGCAGAATCTACAAAGACGTCACAGTGTACAAAGGAAGAAGAAGAACGAGGACCGTGAATATGAAAGCATCCGCTTGTGAGTATGCACCCAAAAGAACTGGAACAGAAACTTGAGCAGATATTTGTACAACTATGTCCAGAGCATTATTCACAATAGCCAAAAGGTGGAAGCAACTTAAGTGTCCATTGATGGATAAATGGATAAACAAAATGCAGTCTATACAAACAATGGAGTGCTACTCAGCCTTAAAAATGAAAGGACATTCTGACACATGCCACCACATGGATGAACCTTGAGGACATCATGCTGAGTGAAATTAGCCAGTCACAAAATGAGAGAGAATGCATGATTCCATTTACATGAAGTACTTGGGGTGGTCAAATTCATAGACTCCGAAAATAGAATGAGGCTTCCAGGGGCTGTGGTAGAGGGGAATGGGGTGTTATTGTTTAATAAATATGGTTTCAGTTTTGCAAGATGAAAAAGTTCTGGAGATGGACGGTGGTGATACTTTCACAATAATGTGAATGTCACTGAATTGTATACTTAAAAATGTTTAAGATGGTAAATTTTATGTTAGGTATATTTTACCACAATTATCAGAAAAAAGGAAGGAAGCCCTGGAGTCACAATATGAGCCATGGACAGTTTGGAGCTGGAAGGGCCTCTCAGGGTGTCCCAGCCAAGAAGCTCAGCCCCCGGGGTAGCCCAAGCCGGCCAGGGGACACGCTGTGTCTGGCCAGCAGAGTCTTGTCGGCCACTGCCTTCCTCCATTAGTGAGGCCCACTTTGCCCGCATGCTGACATGTATCCGGGCTCTTCGTCCACACTGCCTTCCAAAGGCTTTTGAGTTTGGGACTTGTAGTTTCAGTGCACTCAACCCTCTCTGTACAGATGCAGAGGTGGAGACTCACATCCCAGTGAACTGGTGGCAGAGGGCCTCCTGGTTTCCCACCACACATGTCCCCACATGCTGTGTTCTCAGGACCCTTCTCCAGAGGCATAACTGGCTCTAGGAACGTCCAGGTTGACAGCAGCCTGCCTCCTGAGCCTGCTGGGTACCAAGGTCATGTCTGTCTTTGGAACCAATCCTCTGGCTCTCACTCCACACATTTATTTCATCCTCAGACTTCTACCAGCTAAGAGCCCACCCCCACCCCTCCCTCTCCTCCGTGATCAGGCCATGGGCTAAGCACACTTTAAACACATCATTAGGCTGATTTGCCTCTCAGTTTCCTCACCTGAAAACTCACTTTTGGAATTTTTTTGAGAATTACATGGGGACCATATGGCACATAGCAAGGGCTTAGTAACTATTAGCTGTTATAATTTTTTATACTGTGCAGATCACAACTCCACGGAGTTGGGACTTAGGTAATTCTTACTTTACAGATGAGGAAAACAAGGCTCTGAAGATGAAGAAACCTGCCTCAAGGAAGTGGGGCACTGCTAGGCTGTGGACTAGGGCTGTCCTCCGAGTCCAGGTATACTTCTTCCATGCAGGCTTGCCTGATCTCTGACAGCACTGGGCATGTTCATCACTCAGTAGGAACTTAGCATCTGTTCCCTCGAACTCTTAACTCCTGTTTTGTCCTACATGCATCTGTCCCCATGCAAATGGAAAACACTTCAAGCGGGTGCCGCATCAGGGTCACCGCTGTGCCTCTCTGCTTTCTTCTGCGTTAGGGGCAGGTTTCTGGTTGTAGCTGTTGCTCAGGAAAATGTCTAGGGGATTATGTGGAGAGCAGACAGTCGGACCTGAGTTTTCCCACACTGCAGTACATTTCTGCTGTGTAAATTCCCCAGGTGAAAAATGTTTCAGAAGGCTTGATCATACTCAGTAGTTGGTGTTCTCTCTCTCTCTTCCTCAACAATCAAAGAGATAAATGGCTGTTCACATAAAGTGGGAAGGTCCCTGGACTGGGAGTGAGGAGCAACTTGGTTTTAGCCATAGCTGAAGCCGTTCACAGCTGGTGGCCTGGCTCAAGCCCTTTTCCCTTTTTGGAGCTTAGGCTCTGCTTCTGCAAAATTGGAGACTGGCCTAAAAGATTTCTAATGGTGATTTGAATTCAGACACTAATAACCATTAGCACATAGTAGGTGTTCAATAAATATTGAACACATATTACCATCATTTAGTTGGGGAATTAGGGTTCAAAGCGTAGTCCATGGCCAAAGTAAGATTCCAGAACATTCCACCTCCAAATTTATTTGCTCAACCACTGCACTTTTTGCCATGACTGTCCAAAATTCTAAATATAAAGTGCTTCCTGTTCTATTAAGATGGTGTAAGTACACTCTACCATGTCTCCCTCACTGATAAATACTAAAAGCCTTGGGAAGAATACAGAAGCAACTATCCATGGACTCTCAGAAGTATGTAATAGTGGGTGGATTGACCAAAACTAGTAAAAATGGCCATTATGACAGTAAGTTCCCAGATTTTTTTCCTTCCTGTATCCCCCAGTTTAGACACACAGGGACCCTGAGTACTAGAAAGATGCAGACAGAGATAACTCTTAGAGAAACCCTCTTTCTGGCCAGAGGACATGAATAGGTGGCCCTGTGGGACAGAGCATGGAAATAATCCCTATGTTTTTGTTTCTTTTTATGCCCTCAAGGCCACACACTAAAACATGTCCTAGCAGAGCAGCATTCTGGTGTATCAGTGACTGTGACGGTCACATAGGCACCTAAAAGTCTGAGCCAAGCTCATCTCTAAGCAAGGAACTAGGAAAAGGGGCCTTGGGAGCCAATGAACGTGGGGGGAAATCAGCTCTGGTATATTAATTGTAGGGTCTAGAGCAAAATGCAAATGCAGGGTTTCTTGGTCAAAAATCAAAAATTTCAAGATGATGAAAGCAGAGCATTAAACTACAAGTGGGATCCTTCCACACAGGTTGCATGTCTGTGAAGTTGGCCATGGGAGGAATCCTTATTATCTATTTATCTTTCTTCCCTCTTTTCTTTCAGTGCTTAATTCCTGAGCCAGACGCAGTCACAGAAAGTGCATACGAGTGTAGGGAGCTTAAAACCCTGGTTTTCCAGACACAGGACCAGAAAAAGGAGCTAATGGGAGCTGGTGAGTATGCAAGAAAACATGGAAAGGATGGAGCTGAAGAAAGTGATCCCCTAAATCTGTGAGTGAAGTCCTGGGCTCAGTCCTGGGCTGCACATGGTAGAATTGATGTGTAGCCATCAAAGCAGAGGCTTTGAAAACTGAACTATTGCGTAGACCACCATCTATATCTCAGCCGGCTGCTGGGGGGGCACAGGCATGGTGGAGACAGGTATCACTGCGAAGGCTTTGAAAACTCATCTGATACTGGCACCATGGCCCATGAAGGTGGATCAGAACCTGTGGTCTGAATCAAACCAGACTGACTGTGTGCTAAAATAAAAAAATCAACATTCTCCAGAGGATTTTAACAGGCTCCAAAATCTCAAAAATAATATTCAAATATATAATATACAATCTAAAATTACTCAACATACAAAGAACTGGGAAAATTTCAACAAGTTGTAAGGAAAAAGACAACAGATGCCAATCCTAAGATGATTCATATGTTGGAAATATAAGACAAAGACCTTAAAGCAGCTATTAACAACCATCCCCCATGAAGAAAGGGAGAACAGTATTGAAATAAATGGACAGATCTAAGTTCTTGGCTAAGAAGTAGAAGTTATATAGAGGACCCAAAAGAAAATTTTAGAACTGAAAAACCTCACTGGAGGGGCCCAACATAAATGACAGAACGTGGTCTGTGAACTTGAAAATTGATCACTAGGAGTTATTGAATCTGAACATAAAAGGAGAAAAATGATTTTTAAAATGAAGAGAGCTTCAAAAACCTGTGGGATGTGTATCAAAAGGTCTAACATTTGGATCATTGGAGTCCCAGAATGAGAATAAAAAGAGATTGATGAAGAAAAAAAGTTTTGAAAAAAATAATGGCTGAAAACCTTCTAAATTGGTTATAACTCATACATCTACAGATTCAAGAAATTCAGTGAATTTCAAACAGGACAAACTCAAAGAAAACTATATCAGATTTACAATATAACTCTATTACTACAGTAGATGTGCTAAAAACCAGTGTTAAAAAAAAAGACTCTTGGAAGTAACAGATAAAAACAATATATCACCATATAGGGAAACAATGATTCAAATAATTGCAGATTTCTTATTAGAACAACTGAGGGCAAAAGGATGGGAAACCATATTTTGAAAATGCTGAAAAAAAGGAAGAACTGCCAACGTAGACTTCTATATTATACAAAAATACACCCCATTAATAAAGGCAAAAGAAAGACATTCTGAAATGAAGAAAATGAAGAGAATATGTCAGCAGCAGATGCTAACTAGGGTTCTTCATGCTGAAGAAGGAAACTTGTGAATTCAAGAATAAAGAAAGAGCAAAAAAAGCAGTAATTATCTGGGTAGATAAAATGGACTATTTTTCTTCTTGTAACTTTGTTACAAGTTGTTGTAAGTGAGGGTTATGTATGATTATTGATGGCCAAGATTATGACATAGTCTGAGGGTGTTTTAAATGTGTTTAGATGTAATGTATATAGAAAACACAACATAAAAGAGGGGAGAGTAAAGGGACCTATGTGACTGTTTACTAGAAATGATAAAATACTAACTCTATGAAAAGTTATATATGTTTATCATAATCTCTAGAGCAACCACTGAAAGTATTATAGAAAAAGATACAGTGAAAAATTAAACAGGAAAATTAAAGTGGAATACTAAAAGTATTTAAACAATCTAAAAGAATGCAAGGTGTAAAACAAAACATTATTAATCACAGACCTATTAACCATGTAATTATGTAACTGCAAGGGGTTTAACTACACCAATTAAAAGACACAGATAGTCAGATTGGATTAAAAAAACAAGACTTAATTATATTCTCTCTGTAAGAAATCCACTTTAAAATAGATTAAAAGGATGTTTATCTTAAGAAAAGAAAACTGTGACCTATACTGTTTATGAATACAGATGCAAAATTACTTAACCAAATACTACCAAACTGAATCTAGCAGCACATTAAAATGATTATGTACCATTACCAAGTGGGATTTATCCCATGAATACAAAGGTGGTTCATTATGATATGAAATCATTTCATAATTGATATGAAATCAGTTAATTGAACATCATATTAATAAACTGAAGGGGAGAAAAAAATCTACATCATCACTTCAATTGTTGCAGAAGAAGCATTTTACAAAATCCAACATTCTTTCATGATGAAGATACTCGGCAAACAAGGAACAGAAGGGAACTTCCTCAACCCAATAAAGGGCATCTATGAAAAATCCACAGTAAATATCATATTTAATGGTGAAAGACTGAAACTTTCCCCTAAGATCAGGAATAAGACAAAGATGTGGATTTTCACCACTTGTGTTCAACACTGTACTGTAAGTTCTATCCAGGGTAATGAGACAAGACACAACAGACATCCACATTAACACACATGTCTGCACACACACAAGTACTGGAGTTGCTAAACAGATTCAGCAAGTTGCATGATAGAAGACCAACATACAGAAATCAGTAGTGCTGAGCTAGTAATGAACAATCTGAAGAAGAAATTTATTAAAATTCCATTTGCAACAGCACCAAAAAGAACAAAATACTTAGGAATAAATTTAACCAAAGAGATGCAAGACTTGTACATTGAAAACTACAAAACATTGTTTAAGGGATTAAGGGAGGACCTAAATAAATGGAAAGTCATCCCATGTTTGTGGATTGGAAGACTCAATAATGTTAAGATAACAATATTCCTCAAATTCATCTATAGATTCAATGAAATCTCTATCAAAATTCCAACTGCCTTTCTGGCAGCAATGGACAAACTGATCCTAAAATTCATATGGAATCGGAAAGGACCCCAAATAGCCAAACTTGAAAATGAACAAAGTTAGGAGACAATATTCATTAAGATAGTGACCCAGCAATCTCACTCTTATGTATATACCCCAAAGAATCAAAATCAGGATGTTCAAACAAAACTTATACGTGAGTTCTAACAGTAATATTATTTACAATAGCCAAAAGGTGGAAACAACCCAAGTGTCCATCAGCTGATGAGTGGATAAACAAAATGTTGTATAGGCAGACAATGGAAGATTATTGAGTCACATTAAAGTATTAAATATGGATACTGATTATAACATGGATGAACCCTGAAAGCATTATGCTCTATGAAAGAATCCAGACACAACAGACCATATATTGTATGAGTCCATCTACGTGAAATGTCTAGAATAGGTAAATCCATAGAAACAAAAAGCAGGTCGTGGCTGCCAGGGGCTGGAAACATGAGGAATGGAGTAACTACTTGATGGGCATAGTGTCTCTTTTAGGGGTGATGAATGCTTTTTGGAATCAGATAGTGGTGATGTATGCAAGATGTTATGAATGTTACAGGTATTGCATTGTATACTTTGGCTAAAATGGTGAATTTCTCAATAGAAAAAAGGATGGTAAAAGATATCACACAAATACTAATAAAAAAAGAGCTCTTTCTACATCATGCTAAAAAGCTTCTGTACAGCAAAGGACACTATCAGCAGAACAAAAAGGCATCCTACAGCATGGGAGAATATATTTGTAAATGACATATCTGACAAAGGGTTAACATCCAAAATATATAAAGAACTCACATGCCTCAACACTCAAAAAGCAAATAACCCTATTAAAAAACGGGCAGAGGATATGAATAGACAATTCTCCAAAGAAGAAATTCAGATGGCCAACAGGCACATGAAAAGATGTTCCACATCGCTGATTATTGGGGAAATGCAAATTAAAACCGCATGAGATATCACCTCACGCCTGTTAGGATGCCCAACATAGAAAAGAATAGGAACAGCAAATGCTGGCGAGGATGTGGAGAAAGGGGAATCCTCTTACACTGCTGGTGGGAATGTAAACTAATTCAACCATTGTGGAAAGCAGTATGGAGGTTCCTCAAAATAAAAATAGAAATACCATTTGACCCAGGAATTCCACTCCTAGGAATTTATCCTAAGAATGCAGGAGCCCAGTCTCAAAAAGACATATCCACCCCTATGTTAATCACAGCACTATTTACAATAGCCAAGAAATGGAAGCAACCTAAGTGTCCATCAGTAGATGAATGGATAAAGAAGATATGGTACATATACACAATGGAGTATTATTCAGCTCTAAGAAGAAAACAAATCCTACCATTTGCAACAACATGGATGGAGCTAGAGGGTATTATGCTCAGTGAAATAAGCCAAGCAGAGAAAGACGAGTACCAAATGATTTCACTCATCGGAGGAGCATAAGAACAAAGCAAAAACTGAAGGAACAAAAAGAACAAAACAGCAGCAGACTCACAGAACTCAAGAATGGACTAACAGTTGCCAAAGGGAAAGGGACTGGGGGTGGTGGGTAGGCATGGAGGGAGAAGGGGAATAAGGAGCATTAGCACACATAACGTAGCGGTGGAGGGGGGGGTGCATGGGGAAGTCAGTATAGCACAGAGAAGACAAGTAGTGACTCTATACAACCTTACTATGCTGATGTACAATGGCTGTAATGGGGTATGTGGTGGGGACTTGATAATGAGGGGGAAATCTAGTAACCACAATGTTGCTTATGTAATTGTATATTAATGATACCAAAATTAAAAAAAAAGAGTTCTCACACTACCTGATTTTAAGATTGTATTAAATACAGTTTGGTATTTATGAAATGGCATACACACTGATCAATCAGTATAGGAAATCAATAAATTGACCCATATGCATATATCAATTAGCTTTTTACAAAGATGCAAAGGTAAGTCAATGGAGAATGGATAGTCTTCAACAAGTGATGCTGGAACAACTGGGCATTGTCTAAAAAAGTGAACTTCGACCTATAAACACCTTTAAAGTTAACTCAGAATGGATCATAGATCTAAATGTACAATGAAAACTATAAAACATTTAGAAGAAAGCATAGGAAAAAATCTTTGTGACCTTGGATTAGGCAAAGTGCTTTCAGATAAAACAAAAGCAGGACCCATAAAACTAAAATTTTGATATACTGAACTTTATCACAATTAAATCTTTTGCTCTGTGAAAGACTGTTAAGAAAATGAAAAAGATGAGCTGCAAACTCAAGAAGGTATTTGTAAGTTATATGTCCAGTAAATGACTTGCATTTGGAATATATAAAGAATTCTTAAAACTCAACAATAAGAAGACAACCAGTATTTTTTTTAACTTGCAAAAGATTTGAACAGACACTTCACAGAAGGGGATATACAGATGTCAGATAAGCCCATAAAAAGATTCTCAGACTCCTTAGTCATTAGTAAAATGCAAATTAAATCAAATACTAGTATATACCTATTAAAATGGCTGAAATAAAAAAATATTGACAGTACATATAAGAACTAGCAATATGCAGAGCAACTGGAATGTTCATACAGTCTTGTGGGGATGCAAATGGTACTGCCATTCTAAAAACCTGTTTGACAATTTCTTATAAAGTTAAACCTACATTAATATGTAACCTAACAAACCTACTCCTAGAGAAATGAAAACTTACATTCACACAAAAAAACCTGCACACAAATGTTTATAGCAGCATTATTCATAATTGTCCCAAACTAGAAACAACCTAAATGTCCTCCAGCAGGTGAATTGATAAAGAAATTGTGGTATTGCCTATACACTGGATGCTCAGTGATAGCAGTGAGTGGTGGATGCGTGCAACAGCATGGATGATCTTAAACACAAATAAGTGAAAGAAGTCAGTCTCAAAAGTATGTAACTATCACACAGTTACACACTGTATGATCCCATGTATATGGCATTCTGGAAAAGATAAAACGACAGAGAACAGAAGGTGGTTGCCAGGGGTTAGTAGTGGGGAGGAAGTTGACTATAAAGGGGACAACACGAGGGGGTTTTTGTGGTGAGGAAATTGTTCTGTGTCTTGATTGTGGCACATCTATGACTTTACACATTTCTCAAAACTTCCAGAAATGTATACCAAAAAAGGAACTGTACTGAGTGTAAATGAAAGGCAAAGTTAAAAATTATATATACAGCACTCTTTCCTCAAGTGTGGAAGTAGAGACTATGTAATAATCCATTGCAAATATACAGTACTTTTCAGTTTAAAATTCCTTTACACTCCATCAAATCCTGTAATTTAAACTGTACAACTCCATTTCTCTTGATTTTAAAAGATTAGAAGACACATGTTGATATGAAGATAAATGTTTAACGGATGTATTGGGACAAGAATTTAACTCTGTCTCCTGACTGCTTCTCTGTTGTAATCGACTTTTCTCATGCTAATGACAACTGACCCAGGTGAGGCCAGGGGTTACTTTTTTCCCTGTACGCACAGAAACCCAAAAACCCAGAGCTCTTATTCAGAAGTCCATCCAGCACCCAGAGAAAGTCTACCCCAATCCAAACCTTACCATGCCAATACTTTCAAATGAAGAAACAGCTGTTCCGAAGAAGAGAGGGTAGGTCTTCCAACTTGCTACCAGAGGTAACTGGTTGGGGTCTGGAATTCCCTACAGGAGAGAAAAAGGCAGTTAGACATTTACTCCCAAAGCATGTTTGGACTCCTTTAAGAGGGGGCTATTCTGAGAGTAGACCTAAATTTTAAACAATTGAATGTCAAGAAAAGCAGAAAACTTCAAAAGTAGGTAACAGAGGTGATTTTAAGATGGCACAACATCAGAGCCAGAGGAAAGAAACATAAAGGTCCTGACAAAGTATTGAAGGATTAGTATCTCAAGGAGGGGTTTGGTTTATTAGAATCCAAAATGTTACCTACCTTTGAAGTTTTCTGCACACCACAGGTTAGTACCAGGATAAACTGCCCAAGGATACTTTGAATGTACCAGTGGTTATGGGTGTTGGAAATTATGGTGACTGTAGTTACAGTATTCTAGGGGCCTCAAAGGAATTAGTAAAATATGAAAGTTGCTTTTTCTTCTTCAATGAGCTATAAATTGAAGGGGAGGAAAGTATGTGGAATAAATATTTCACATACCTTATGACCTAGATTGGGAACATAATTATAGAACCATTTCTCTAGTAAGGCAACCTCTGGAATAGTCCAAAAGTTAATCAAAGATAGCTATCTTATTAGGAAATTAAATTTTTTAGAATTTACCAATATCGCCTTAAGAAATATGTTTTATCTATAATTTATCCTAAAATATTTGACTAATTTGTTATTTTTACAAAATTCTATGGACAATAAAGCTTTTTTTTCTTGTGACTTCTGAAAGAGAAAAACATTCGAAAGGTATTAGGTATGCCAAGGGATTTCTGGGGTTTGAATTTCTATGTAGTCTTGCCCATTATAAAATTAAAATTAGAAAGAATAGAAAAGTAGGAAATTGAGGGAAAATCAGTATCTATAACTCAACCTCAAAGATGTTGTAATTAACCTTGTGATATATTTGCTTTTGGACTTCTGAGACTCTCTATTTATACCTCTGTGACAAATTTTAGGTTTTCTTTTTTTCCTCTTGAGTTCCCTAGGGGTAATTCTGGGTGCCTGGAATTGTAGCTTAGAGGATGTAAGACTGTGGGTAATTTGATCATTTTCAGCTGTGGTAGAGGATCCTGCTTGTCATCTGCATTTTGTTCCTCTCCAACCATTACAGGAATAGTCTATAGTTCACCAACCAAAATGTTTTCCATACCAAGCATAATATGTTTTTAAAGCCTGGATAGACTAAAAGTGAGTACTGGAGGATCAACAGAAAAGAAGAGATATCCTGAAGAATGAGATTGCACAGAGATACCTTTGTGGAAGAAAACTGCAATGAGGTCAGTTCTAGGCTGAAGAGTGAGGTGTGTACCTGCCCTAGAGTCTGCCCTAGGGGTCAGTGCATTGTGATAAAAGACTCTGGCCAGTGCAGGGGTGGATGTGTGGCGTGCACCAACCTGGGTGATGTACTGGGTGATGATGACCAGGCTCACCACCATGCTGACGTTGGCCAACATGGAGAAGACGGTCAGGATCCTGAGGTTCTGGATGAGGACCAGCAGCATCAGGATGGGCGTGAAGGCAACCATGTAGAGTCGAGAGTCCATGGTGGGTGTCAGAAGCACTGTGTCATTGTAGTGGCAGTTGTTGGTTGTGCTATTAACTGCTTCCACTACCTGAGGAAGGAATGGGAAAGCAAGGGGAAGACTTGATGAATCACCTGGCCATGCAGTCAGCTTAGTGCTTGGCTCATCACCTCCCTCACAGAGAGCTAGGATGGCTCACATGCCAGAATCTCACAGTGAGTTAGGCTGTTTGTGTTACTTATAACCCAAAAACCCATATACACATTTTCATAATTGGGCCAATTGCACCATACCAATATTGGCATTTTGAGTGAGAGAACTCATCTTTGTGAGGACTGGACTATTCATTGCAGGACATTTGGCATCCCTGGACCCCACCCAATAAATGCTATTAGCATTCCCCCAACCATTGAGGCAGATGAGAAACACCCCCTGGCAAAGCTGAGGGATGGGGAAGGATGATACCACCCGCATTAGAACCGGCATTACTTAATGAAATCCTATTGAGCAAGCAATACAGTGTACTACAGAACAGTTAGAAATGAGTTATGCAAAAAGAGCATGTCAAAGAAATAATAATCTCAGTATCCTTGGATAGCTATGGGAATGCCCTGGATTATATTCACCTGTGCATTTTGTATACAATATCACAAATTACGAGTATTATATGCATTCTTTTTTTAACAGATTGCAATCATAGCCTACAGTCTTATTTCAAAATCTTTTTATTTAATAACACACTTGGATACTTAAATGAATCACTAATTCTTATTATTTTCTAATTCCTCATTATGGTAGGAAAAATACTTGGAACATGAGCTGGGCATTCAAAGTCCTCCACAATGGGTCCCATCCAACTGTGAAGATTCTTCCTGTCCCAAGGCCCAGTCGCACGAGAAATCCCATTGTACTGCCTCTCCTGAGCAAGTCCCCACATTCCTGCTCCAAGCGTTCGCTCCTTCCTTCTCCCACCTTGGCCGCAGTCCTCCTCCTCCAAGCTGCCCTTCAACGCCCAGCTCAGATGTAGCTCCTCGAGGAAGTCTTCCCTTGTTCCAACTATTTTTCATGCCCCCGCACATATCTGCCCCTAAATTCACAATTAAGCACCCCTGACCTCAGGGTATGGTTGGTGGAATCCTGACCTGGCACCAAAACACACTGATAATTAACTTTTTATATGTTTTAGGACACATCTCATTCAGCCTGCAAACTTCTCGAGACGATGCTTGCCTTATCTCCATAGGATGACGAAGTTCTGATGATACCAGATTGATTTCCAAGCAGGAATCTGGCAATGTGTTTGGAAAGCCTTCAAAATAATCAAACTCTTTGACTCAGTAATTTTACTTTAAGATATATATACTAAGGAAATAAAGGAGTACACAAATATTTAGATTTCAATAGAAAGGCCAAAGAAAACAAAGAAAATATCCAATAATATTGACTTAGTCATGGTTTGTCTGTGGAATGGAGTATTATGGAGCCATTAAAAATTACATTAAAAAATGTAAGGATATTGCAAAATGCTAACCAGTTCATACTAAGTTAAAACATTAACTATGAGTGGTTGGATTAACAATAGTTTTTTGTTTTGAGAAGCAATATAGCATATTATTTAAGAACTTGAGCTCTGATACCAAAAGGCTTACATTCTTAACCTTGGCTCTTGACTTATATACATTATAGAGTTTATAGCATCATTTTTCTCCTCTGTAAAATGAGCATAACCACAGTATGTACTCTGATGAGGTCCTGGAGAGAATTAAATGAGGGAAAGTATATAAAATGCTCAGCACTGCACCTGACACAAAATAGAAACTAAATCTGAATGCTTACTATTTTTTCCTTCTTTCTAATTATTCTACATTTCCAAATTTCTGGTATTACTATAAGCAGAGAAAGAAAAAGAGCCCTAAAGAATCGCTATCTTTTTTAGCTTATTGACTAAGAATGGTCTCTGTTATTGACCACATCATTTTGTTCAAATTGCTACAAGATAACTTCTGGGTTAGATAAAAAGAACTTTCTGGGGACAACTGTTAAACCACAGAAATTAAGCAGTGAAAGACAGAGAAAATAGTCCAAAGAAGATTCAGTATCATCACCCATATCAGTTTTAAAAGAGTTAAAGGCGATTAAACTCCAAGCCAGGAGGCTCAACAAAAATCCGTTTCCTTCTAGCTCCAGTTTAGAGAACAGTCCTGAGGACAGACAGGCCCAAGACCCTGGACAAAGGGTGCTGTGGGAAAGGGGCCACTCAGAGGGACCTGCAGTTATGTGAGCTAGAGGAGGTCTGTGTTCTTTGACAAAATCTAGCTTGACTTCCTTGGTTGTTTGCTAAAGACACTGCAACCCAAAGAGAAGAAACTATTTGTTGAGCAACTAGCAGATGACCCTTCTTTTTCCATGTCTTTTCCTCCACCTTATCTAGAAGACCTTACCTGTTTTAAATTGTCAGCCAGAAACACAATGTATACACAGCAGAAGCCCAGCTGGGTGACTATAAGGAAGAAGCTTACAATATGCCTGGAAGAGAGGGAAGAGAGAGAGAAAAAAAACTTGTTATACAAGAAGAGTTGGCTTGTCATTGCCATTTCTGTTCCCAGGGGGAGGTCCCCTGTATCACTACCCTTGGTCTTGCCACCACAATTAACAATGGGGCAGTAAAAGGTGAGGTGACAATAGTTCTTTTAAAAATAATGTTTCTCAAACACCCTTATACTCTCAGGTCAGCACGTGGTGAAATTCTTCAGGAAGTCAGGAACATCCCCCTTGTACCTCACTCTGTGGCATTCTTTGTAATTGATGTAGGGCAGTAGGCACGATGTTTTTATTAGCTATTATTAACATTAAACTTTTTTTCAACCATGTGCAAGATACCATATTAGGCTCTGAGGACACACAGACAAATAAAACATGGTCCCGTCTTCTAGTGCTTTACAGACTAGTGGGAGAGATGGGCAAAAAATAACATGGCACCAATGGCCATGGTAAAAAGAGCAATTTACCCAAATTATAGAGCATACAGCTTTCTTAGAAAAAAACAATACCTGAGTAGGAGTCCCTTGGGAAGGAGAAGAAAGAGAGAGAAAGGAAGAGGAGAAAATGGAGAGGCAGAAGTGAGGGATTAGCTGATTTCTCTAGATGCAATGTGGAGAATCCACTGGAGGGGCAAGACTAAGGACGGGAAGACTGGCTAGGGGATTCTGACTACAATAGCGGTGAGAGATGGCAGCACCCCGGATAAAATGTGGCCATTAGGATGAGACAATTAAAGCATTTTAAGAGATACTAGAGAGAAGTACTTACAGGACCTGGTGACAACTTACATCTGGGGGAAGCAAAAGAAGTGACCTATGGTGATTGACAGATTTCTGGCTTGGACAACAAAATAAACAGGGAAAGTCAGAAAGAAGAAGAGGTCTTTTGGGAAGGGGAAGAAATGACACATTCAGTATCTGAATTGTTGAGCTTGAGGTTCCTACAGGAGACATTCAGGAGACAAGTACACACATGGGTCCAGAACCATTGATTTGTTGGTAATGGACAAAGCCTTGAGAAGGCAGGTCCACGTTGGAGAGTGTGCAGTGGGCAGAGGAGAAGGCAGCATCCTAAACTCTAAAGAACACCTAGGGTTATAGGGAGGATAGGAACAAAAAAGCCTGCACAAAGGTAAAGGAATGACCAGAGACGTAGGTGGGATAAAGGGTTAAATAGAAGCCAAGTGAAGGGAGAATGTTTGGCGAATGATTGTACCCACTGCTGCTGAGAGGTTCTCTAGGGCAAAGAAGGTACAACAAGGAGGCATCTTAGGACATTGGTGGAAAGAACTTCAGTAGAAGTATAAGGACAGCAAATCCAGGTGACCCCTGAAAGAGGGGAGAATGGGATGTGTGGAAGTAAAGTCAGGGGGTGGGCTGTTCTTTCATACCGCCAAGTCTTGATGGTGCCATTTGTTCATCACTGTAGACCCATAGCCTAAAGCACTTCCTGACACACTGTAGGTATTCAGTGGGTATCTGCTGAATCACCAGATGCTGAATGTGAGATAGGATGGTGGCTACAGGGTAGTGTAAGGTCTAGGAAGCTTTATTAATTTATTTTTCTATTTTTAAGACGCATTTTAAATGTTCAGAGGAAGAGCCCATAGTTCAAAAAAGAAGTTCAAATTATAGGAGAGAAGATCAGTGAAGCAAGGTTCCCAAATAGAACAGGAAAAGCTACTTTATATAACCAATGATGAATAGAAGGATTTGAGGGATTGTGACAAGCAAAATCCTCTTCTTGGGAGAGTTCTGATTAATATCTCATAGCTTTCCTAGTCTGCTCCTAGGCTGAATTTACTAACTGAGTATGTGAATGGGCTTTGGGCCAAGGGGGTCGCCACACCCATGGTGTTCTGCAGGCTCTATGCTTCGCGGGCAGGGTGCACCTCAGGGCCACTGCAGTGATCTGGCAGGTCACAGTTCAATAGAGACTCTGACAATCTAGATGGTACTGGGTAAAGAGTAGGCAGATGGGGTGAGGACAGGCCTGAAAACAAAAATGAGTAGATTTAGTCCCAAGTACCAGAGGACAGAGGGGGTTTACCTTATTCTGTGTCATCCCTGAAATCTAGAAGGTGGTTGGGACAGGAGGAAGACTTCAGCTCACCAAAGGGTTGGTTCTTAATGGTCTTTCTCTCTGTTTTCTTCTCACTATAAACTTGCTCCCTAAGAGACCCCTGGCTTCATGGCGGATGACTGCAATTCTGTAACTCCTGTATGAAGACAGGTTCAAACCTGTACAGACAATTACCCACTTGGCATCTCCATTTGAATATCTCTTAGGCACCTCAAGCCCAACTTGTCCAGAATAGAAGTCGTTGGAAATCTGAGCCACCCTTGATTCTTTTCCCCGCAATCCTGAGATCTAGAAATCATTACCAAATTCACTTTTCTCTATTCCATTGCCACCAGCTTGGTCCCAGCTGTCACTACCAACTGCCTGGACAATGTCAACAGCCCCTCATGGGCTGACTAAATCTATTCTTGCTCCCTTAGAATCTATTCTCTTTACAGAAGCCGGACAGATCTTTAAACAATGCAAATAGCATTTCCTTGATTAAAACCCTCCAATGGCTCCCTGGTTGCTCTTAAGAACAAAACCTTCATGAGGGTCTAAAACATATACCTTGATCAGGACCCTGGACTCTTCGTCTTCATCTCCATGACTCTGCCCTCAAGCTGCCTGGTCTTTCTGTGCCTTGAAACTGCCAGGAACTCCTTCCTCCTTTGGGACCTTCACAGCTTGCTTTTCCTTCTTCCTGGAGGGCGGTCCAGGATCCTGACCACTTTCACCTATGCAATTTATCATCTTACGAACTCCTTCCTGCAGAACTCATTTCAGTGATTCCATCCTAGGAGGCCCACCCAAGGCCAGGCACATCTATCTCCTTACCTGCTCTGTTAGCAACTAGAACTTCTTTCCTTCAATGTACTTCATCCCAGTGCTTATTAAGTAACTATGTCCTAAACCGTTTAGTGTCTACCTTTTGTACTATTCTGGACTATTTTGATTCTGTGAGGGCAAAGCCTTGTTTGCCTTGTTCCCCATGATATTTGCAGGGCTCAGTACATAGTAGCAGCTGGAAAACTGTGGTTTAATAACAAAATGAATAATATTAAAGCTGCATAGCAAAGGAATGAGCATGCTGTTGCTGGAGGTATGCAAGGAGGAGGGCTGGATCAGAAAAGTTGCCAATGAACCCCTTCCACGTGGAGAGTCCAAGATTCTGTGCCACATGAGCAAGGATCCCAGGAAGAAGCCACCCCTGACAGCTGCATTTCCTTCTCCTGTATCCACTTCAGGCAAAGCAAGAGCAAGGTACCTTCCCCAGCGGGCATGGTTCTGGAGCCAGACACTGGAGCTGGCTTCTAGTCCGTGCATCATTGTATCCCCATAGTCCATAAAGGGCTTGTTAAGCCTGCAGGAGAAAGTGCATACACAGTTACCAAGAGGCAGCTTAACCTAAAATCACAAGCTGAAAAGTCGAGACACACAGCAAGACAACCCAGCTGGAGCAGAAAGACCACCAGAGCGGAGACCTAAATTCTGGCTCAGACTTGAACACCTGGCAGTATTTCCGCAGTGGCTTGCTTTCCTTCCTTGTCAAGGGGAGCCGTTACTAAATAAAAGGGGTAGTAATATACACGTTGCTTGGCTATAGTAGTTTTCCTTTTCATGATCCCATTGGATCCTCATGAGAATTCGCTAGGGAGGCGAGGCATGTATTGTTTAGGCCCAGTTTACTGATGAGCCAAGCAGATAAGCACAATGACCTGATTAAGATCGTCTAATGAGTCATGCAGCAGAGCCTTGCCTCAGGTCCCTGCCCTCAGTGCTTTTTTCTTTGTCTTGGCCTTGTTGGGGGAAGTTAAGAAGTAAACTATTTTTTAAAAATTTATTTTGATTGAAGTATTGTTGATATACAATCTTATATTGGTTTCAAATGTACAACACGGTGGTTCAACAGTCACCTATATTATTAAATCCTCACCCCCACTAGTGCAGTTACTATCTGTTAACATAGGAAGATGTCACACAATCAGTGGATAGTCTCCATGCTGGACTATGGTCCCCATGACCAACTTTATTATGCTCGGGAAATTTTGTGCCCCTTTATCCCCCTTGCCCTCCCTACCCTCAAGAGGTAAACTCTTATTATGTGTCTGGGATGCCCCTAAGCACCAAGTACCAAAGGAACTGACAAGAGGATGCTGTTTTCCTCACCTGTGGCAGAAGCGCTGGGCACACCTGACCAGGATGTGCATACAGTGGCAGGCGATGAAGCCAATTGCCAGCACACTGAGCGGGCCCATCTGGTGGAACGGAAGAGAGGAGAGAATTGGTTGGTAAAGAACATTGCGGGGGTGGGGTGGGGATTTGCTGGTGCAGATATTATTCAGAACTCAAAGAACTTTCTGGCAAACTCCTTTACAGCAGCAACAGCTACTCTTTCAAACATAATCTCAAGTAGTATTCTAATAAAGTACATTGAACAATTAAAATGGGGCATTGTGGTGGGAGGAGGGGACCCAGAATTCTGCCCCTGGGTGGCCTCTGAGGTATCCCCAAGAACTAGTGCTCTACAGAGCACAAGTGGAAAACCAGTCATAGTCCAGCCTCTGCATTCTACCAAGGGAGTGAATTGACGCCCACAGAGTGGGCAAATGACTTGCCAAGGCCACTCAGATCTGTGGCAGAGCCAGAACTCAAACCCAGGCTAGATGTCTGGACTCCAAATCTGGACCAAGGTGCCTCCCCCAAAGACTGCTCACTGAGAACCACTATGATCCCTGTTGCCCTCCTCTCACGTCCCCTCTACAACCCAGTCGTACTGACTCCTCCTGCAGCTGCTCTTACCAGGATGCCTGCGTTCTTCACAGCCAGGGGTAGTCCCAGGATCCCTGTGCCTATGTTGCTTTTCACCAGGTGAACCAGGGTCTGGAATCCTCTGAAGGAGAGGAAAAAGACACGGGGCTGTGGGTGTGTGAGGGTGAGGAGATCCGGCAGGTATTCCCTCGCAGCATGTCAACACTTAAGTTGGGTAGGTGGACTCCTGGCCATCTCTCAGTGCCAAGGCCTTGCCAGCCCCTCTGGCTCTCCTGTAGGGTGACCAACCATTCATGTTTGCCCAGAACTGTCCTGGTTTTGGCAGGTAACCCTCAACACATACCATAAACCACTTACTATATAAATAGACACTATGCTAAGTACTTTACATGTATTATCTCACTCAGTCCTCTAGTGAAGACTAGAAAGTAGGTTATTGTGTTCATTTTGTAGATGATGAACTGAGGCATAGAGTTATTATTTTTTTTATGAGTTGTACAAGGATATATTGATGACGCAGGATTTGAACCCAGGACTGCTTCAGAGTCCCTGTTCTTCACCCCACTTCTATTGACTGCCTCCTGGAAACATCCCAGACAGATAAGAAAAGGCACAACCCACTTCATAACCAAGAAAACTGAGCCTCAGAGAGGTGGCAGCGCACAGTGCAAGTTCCTAACACTAGTGGCAGAGACAGGACTGAACACAAGCAAAGGGAAAAGGGCGGACAGCGAAGAGAAGTCACCGTGACCTCTGAATGAATAGGCCCTATGCCTCGGGTACCCGGACGGGGCCCGCTGGGAGAGGGTCATTTGGGGACTGGGCTCCAGAGGGATTTCTTTCCCCTCAGATCAGGTCATCAAGCTGTGGGATGCTGTGTCTCCTCCCACGACAACAAAAACAGAAATTCAGACCCTTTACAACAGATGTGGAGGTGGTCCAGGGGACAGGTCCGAACCCTCAGGGGCAAGGTTCCAGGGAGGACCCTCTCTGTCGGCGGATTAAAAAACACCAATTTCTATACCTCTCTGTACCTGGACCAGGTTAAACCCAGGTGACTATTAGGTTTATATCCACTACTGTAGAAACCTTAGAAATTCCTGCATGTTAGCCTTCCTGTGAAGAGCAGCAGAGGCTGTGAACGGAGCTTGGTTCCTGAGGTTGGACAAACCAGAAATTAAAACCTAAGGCTACTAGCTTCGATACCCAGAAAATGAACTAAGATACGATATGAGGAGGAGCTTCCGGCATCAGCACTCTCTGGAGGACTCGTGCTGGGGGATGATCATCAAAAAGCCTCCACAGGGATCCGGACGATGCTGCGGTTGTGGCTGCATCCAGCCCACTGTCTCCTGGACTTGCCATAGGAATGAGGAGGGAGATGTCTAGGCTGGCATGTGCATACAGTGAGACAACGAATTTGACCGGATCTGTACTGTTGGAACTCAACCAGGAGTTGGGAGGGGTGCAAGTTGTAGCACTCCAAAATCTTATGACTATAGACTATCTACGGTTAAAAGAACATATGGGATGTGAACAGATCCCAGAATTGGGCTGCTTTAATTTGTTTGATTTCTCTCAGACTGTTCAAGTACAGTTGGACAATATCCATCATATCATAGACAAATTTTCGCAAATGCCTAGGGTGCCTAAATGGTTTTCTTGGCTTCACTGGAGATGGATGGTAATTATAGATTTGCTTTGTTTATGTCACCGTATTCCTATTATGTTAATATGTGTGTGCAAATTAGTTAGTAGTTTAAAACCTATACATACTTAAGGTACTCTACAAGAAGATATGTCAAAGAAATAATCAATCCTCCCATGTTTCCTTCCATATGCTACCTCTATAGCTTTTCTTCTTTCTTCCTAATTACAACCCTTAAATAGAATTCGTGTCTCATATCGAATTTACCAAGTATCATAATTCCTCCAGGTGGTAAAGATACCTTGAGACAAGTGCTGGGCATAGAAGCCACAGGGCATAAATCTGCAAAGAAGTAAAAAGCTAACCTTTTCAAACAATATGGCTTCTCTCTCACTTACCAATTTTACATTTCCCTGTATGGCCGCTGAAGATGACTGGTTAGCCAGAGACGGGTAAGATTCCTCAAGGGAGGAACAACCTAAGACAGGCACAGTCGCAGGGGGGCCATCAGGTGAGAATTTGGGGATCAACAGAGGTGAGGCTCAGAACCTCACCCCCCCTGCTTTGAGAGAAATCTTCTGCATCCGTGGATGTTTTGCTGCCCTTGTCTAGCCTGGATTAATACTTAGTCCATAGGCACACACCTGATCATCTGATCATCTACATTTGCCTTCTTACAGCACTAAACTATGTTTTCTACCTTTATCTTGCATCTACCTACCACTTCAGCATTTTATTAAAAATAAAAATAATAATAATAATAAAGGGAGAAATGTGGGATCAACATATAAATCAAGTACAAAAATCAAACGAATATTCATATTTGACCTGATTGTTTATAGGTCATAATGCGTGATCAAAACCGAAAGTTTCTGTGATGAATGCCCTTGTACTGTTCACCATGTAAGAATTTATTCACTATGTAAGAATTCATTCACCATGTAAGAACTTGTTCGTTATGCTTCAGAAGATTGGAGACTGATGAGAATTAGACTTGAGATGGATTAATGATTGTACATTGAGCATTGACCCCCCTATACTGAATTTTATTGTTGTTAACAACCATTTGATCAATAAATATGAGAGATGCCCTCTCAAAAAAAAAAAAAATGGGCAGAGGATCTGAAAAAAAAAAAAAACCTAAGGCTACTACTTAACTAGTTGTGTCATCTTTGGCAACGTGTCCACTTTGCTGGGTCTCTGTAAATGTTAGGAGAAATGATGTTTCCAAGAACTGCCACAAACACCCAAATCTTTATGTTGACCACTAAACCTTCTAGCTTCCTGAGGATCAGCGCACTGATTTGGTAAGAGTTAAAGACAACAATGAGGAGAGAAAGAGGGTGGAGAGTGTCCGCGTGCCTTTAGCTCCTCGTGGGTGTCTCCGCTGCTGACAGAGCACTGTGCCCTGTGGCCCTCCAATGACAGGCTTGTTTTGCATCTAGCAAAGGGCCAATAGGTCACTTTGGAAATTTCTAACTAAAGGACTTAGGAAATCAGCATTTAACTTCGGCCACTAAGCCAGCTTATAAACAGAGTGTAGTGAGCTATCAAAGCCCTGGGCTGGGAGGCAGGAGACCTGGGCTTTTGCCCTAATTCCTTTGGTAATCTTGGCCCATCATGGTATTCACAGCAGCCAGGGCTCATGGGCACTAAGCTTAGGGGCTTCATGTGTCAATCACTTTTGCAGCTGTCCTGGGAAGAGTGAGCAGCCGTCTCACAGAGGAGAAACTGGGGCTCAGAGAAGTTCCGTCACTTTACTCAAGCTGGGCAGCAGCTAAGTGTGAATTTGAACCCAGGGGAGCTGACACCATAGGTGCCACGGTTACCCGACCTGTTACCCCTTCTCTACAAACCACTAGAGGGGCCCCTTCTCTACAAAACTAGAGGGGCCCCTCTAGTTCTGATGTGCTTTTTTTTTTAGATTCTTAAGTAGCTGAAATTGCCATCAAACCATTTATCAGTTCAGAACCCAGAGCTAGTTGGTTCTCTCAAGGCTTCCTATTGAGAAATACCCCCACTGGGCAGTGGATGGCTGCAAGGCTTGAAAACTCAAGCGTAGGGTCACATATTCTTAGCAACCCCAGGAGCAGCCTTGGGGCAGCAGAACTGCATCACAGGTGCCAGTCATTGCTTCTGTTCCAAACTTGTCCTGCAGGCAGTGAAAGAAAGGGGCTTTGCCCGGCCCTTAAGTCCCTCCTTCCTTGCTTTGCCCCCTCCCCACCCCTTCAGATTTCATCTCCACAGGAAGCCTCCTTAAAAAATACTGCCACCAATTTATCTCTGTTTTGCATGTGGGGAAACTGAGGCTTAAAGAAGGGAAAGGGCAGTCACAATGTGACACAGGCGTTCCTTCTGCTATAATAGCAGTGCCAACATTGTCTCCTGAAAGCAGCAGGACTCTCTGCCACGCCACCCCATTTGTCTTCCTGAGGTCAACTAGCTACTTTGCTGGAGGGATGGAGGTGAGGATTCGCGGGACCCTGTAGCTTGGCTTCCCTGCCTAAATTCTTTCAGGAGACCCCTACCTGTTAGGGTGTGAGAGTCCCCACCCCCCAAACATATCCCTCAACTCTTCCACATACTGGGGTAACTGCAGGAAGGAGGCAGGGAGGAGGCCTGATGGTCAGTGAGGACACTGTAGCTAAAATCTTACCTTCTCCAAGAAGCTGGGGATTACCCACCTCCCCCCACCCCCAGAGGTACATCCAGGAGCAAAGCTGACTTTAGGGCCAACACTGGATTCTAACCACCCCTGCCCATGACCTAGGGCACGGCCGGGGGTGGCTGGCGTTGGCGTGCCCACCCACCCCACCGTGCTCTGAAGGCTTTCTGACGGTCTCCACTCCCACCCCTTTAAGCTCTCATCTGCACTCAGCCTCTAACTGCACCTTTGCTACCTCGGTTTGTCCATCTTCACAGTGATGGGTGGTCAGACCCGCCCACCCAGGGGTTTTGCCAAAGCAAACTTCCAGGCTAGAAGAGTACTCACGTTATGCCCTTGGTCTTGTCGTAGCCCAGTGACTCAGAAGATACTGGAGCCCCTTGTCCATCTGAGAAACTGGAATCCTTGTTCTGCAGCGTCTTGGTGCTTTCAGGAGGGGACCTGAGGTCCAGTTTGAGGTCAACAGCTCCCTGGAGACCCTTGGCACTGTTTGTCACAGGCATGACTGCTTCAGAAAGAGAAGGCTCCAGGTGATGAGGAGGTCTGCGCTTGCAGGAGGCAAGCAGGAAGGTGTCTGCTCAGGTGCAAACCCAGCACAGTGGCTTGTGCCTGAGCAGGTTCTGGCCAAGCTGGACTGAGGCCCCGCCCACCTTCCTGGGGCCAACTCCTCCCTCCTGAAGAAGCCCAGTGGCAGAGGAAGGCTCTGGAAGAGGAAGGGAGGTGTCTGGGGAGTCGCCCACCTACCCCTAACAACAGTAATGGCAACAGCGACTATAACATTGATCATTTTAATAACTAATATTTATTAAGCACTTGACTAAGGGATAGGAACTCTTCCAAGTACTTTACCTATATTTTCTCATTTAACTCTATAAATTACATAATGAGGAAATCAGGCTCTGAACTGAAGGAACGTACCTGAGGTCACACAACTAGAAAGTGACAAAGTAGGGCCCACAGTCCAGCTCTTAAGGCTTTTTAACCAATACCCCATTTCTCCCTTCAGGAGAATACCTACACCCCACCTCATTATTCATCCGGGGCAGAGGCTCCACTTACCACTGACCGCACTAAGACGTCCTTCTGAAGTTCCCTTTTCTTGGAAAAATGTTGGGGAAAAAAGGAGCACTCGCCTATAACTGCTTCTTAGCCTTTGTTAGGCTCCAGAGAGACAGTAATGGGATTTTTTTGGTAAAGGTGGGAGAGGCGATGATAGCACAGCCCAGAGCCACATCTCACTGGCAGGGCTCTGGCGCCAGGAGGGGGTGGGAGGTGTCTAAGGTCACACAAGACTTTCAGGATGGAACTCTGCAGCTAAAGAAGGCTTTGGGGGTATCTCCAGTTCCCATTCTCTGTCATTATCCCTGCTTCAGTGACAGCTGAGCTGACCAAAATTTCCTCTTCCCTCAAAATTACAGCATTCCCCTCAAGGCATAATCCTCCCAACACCATCATCTCCTGTGCCAAGAGCTTTATAGGATCTCACAGCTAACTGCTAGCATTCGAGACAGATTTGTCCAGCCCTCCCTTACATTAGACCCTTTCCAAGGTCCTGTATGCAGTTTTGAATTTGTAGTTTTGTATTCTTAAAGAGGCCCTTTCCACCCCTTATCTATACCTGCCAGCTCCCCACCTGCCCTGGCGGAATAAACTTCAGGCTCTGTAAAGCCTGGCTACTTCTCTGGGTAGCCTTGTTATTTTGTTTTTACAGATGTGGAAACTGAGTCTCAGGGAGGTCACAGCTAATTCCCAGCAGAGCTGAACTCTCCCTGGTCAGATCCTTCTATCTCTGAAGCCTGTGGTTTTCACCACTTCACTGATCCCTTGGTTTGAATCCTGGCCCCGCCCTTCAAGTTTCTTGCCCTGAATCAACTGAAACATTTCACTGTGGTTTGAGAACATCCTCTGTTCACTGGTCTGGGACCATTACGTGGCAGCACTCCTAGCCTGTGGGGTGGCAGGCTGCATCCTCTGGGCTGCTCAGTCACGGTACTGAGATTCCATGATTTGTTTCTCAACTCAGATCTCATCCCACTACCAGATCTGTGCTCCTGCACAGGCAACAAGATGAGTAAGTAAGATTGTCAGGGAACTTGAAATGTTTAGAGATGAGGCTAGTTCTTGCTTTCCTCTCCAGGTTTTGAGAAGGACCCTGAGTTAATCTTCAGACTTTTGGGAGAGGGGTTGCTGAAATATCAGAATTTGGCAGGGGCTCCTCCCGGACATCAACAGCTAAAAGGAAACTTGCAGAGCACTACCTGCACACCTCCACCCTGTTGCACTACCTGTCAGCAAGCAATTTTCCAAATTAATTTTAGGGACTGCCATAGATAACTAAATTCTCATTTTCCTCTGTAAGAACCTTAAAAATATCCTTCCCTTTCTGCTGGGGCACTTCTCTGTGCCTGGCATTCCTCATCTGTGAGATGCTGATGGAGGTACCTGTACCTCTGTAGGCAGCATAGAGTACATGAAAAAGGGGACACATACCATGCCTGTGTCACAGCCAGTGTTCCAGAGAGGGGAGCTATTTTTATACCATTTTAGCACTAGAGGAAACTTGAAAGGTCATCTTGCTGAGCTGTACTATGGGGGAACCAAAGCCCAGAGAGGGGAAGTGACACAGTGAGCTACTGTTGTTGTCATGGGGGGACGGAGGCCAACCCAGTCTGGGTCACCTGATTTTCAAGCCCTGCTGCTCTCACCGTTTCCCAGATACCTTGAAATGAAGCACAAACAAGACATTTAATTCATTTATTCAACACATATGTACCAAGTCCCTGCCATGTGCCTCGTGCTATGACAGGAGCTAGAAAGAAGGTGATGAGCAAATGCAAACAAGTGTTTGTGTCTCAGGAAGAACTGCACAGCAAGACACCGCGGGTTGGGCAGCTTCGGCAGAGACGTTTGTTTTCTCACAGCTCAGGAAGCTAGAAGTCCCAGGTCCAGGTCTGGCAGGGCCAGTTCCCCGGAGAGTTCCCTGGCTTGTGGATGGCATTTTCTCCCTGTGTCCTCACAGGGTTTTCCTTGGTATGTGTGTGGAGAGACAGCGAGCTGACTCACCGGTGTCTCTTCTCTTAAGAAGAGTGATCCTTTTGGGGTCAGAAGGGACCCACCCTTATGATGTCATTTAACCTTAATTACTTCCTTAGAGGCCCCATCTCGAAATACAGCCACACTGGGGAGTTAGGGTTCAATGTATGAATCTAGGGGGACACATTCAGTCCATGGCAACATGTCAGTCAGTTCACAGTCCAGTGGAGGAGGCGGACAATAAAGGAGGAGCAATCACAGATGGCGGTAAACGCCTTGAAGTGAGCATGGTGCAGCCATGGAGGATGACGGCGGTGGGAGGAAGAGCAGTTCAGGGCGCTTGGTCAGGGAAGGACGTTGAGGAGGGGGCGCTGGAGCCCGAACCGAAAGGAGGAGCCAGCTGGGGGAAACCGGGATGCGGGCCGGCGGAGAGTGGGCGGCGTGCCCAGGCCGTGCGGGTGAGGGGCGGGCGGCCCTGGAGAGGCAGGGAGTCTGAGCAGCCGCGAGGAGGCGGGGGCGGCAGTCCTGTGAGGGCAGGGGCAGAGGCGGGCCGCGCCAGACGCTCCGGGTGTCACCGGATGTGTGCTGGGAGGTCTCCGAAGAGCTCTGGAGAGATCTGTGTGGAGAGTGGGTGACAGAAGAGCAGGGAGAAGGCGGGAGGCCAGCGCGGAGGTGATCACCGCCCCAATGACAGTGACGGGGGCTTGGGCTGCTGAGGTGCTGGCGGGGATGGAGAGAAGTGTCGTCTGTGCGTGTGCGTGCATGTGTGCATGTGGGTGAGACAGAAGAGGTGGTGGTGACGGAGGTGTGTGTGTGTGTGTGTGTGTGTGTGTGTGTGTGTGAGAGAGAGAGAGAGAGAGACAGACAAGGTGCCAGTGGAGATGGAGAGAAGCATGAGTGTGAGAGAGGGATGAGGTGCTGATGGAGATGAAGTGTGCCTGTGTGTGTGTGTGTGTGTGTGTGAGAGAGAGACAGACAAGGTGCTGGTGGAGATGGAGAGAAGCATGTGTGTGTGCATGTGTATGTGTGTGTGTGAGACAGAAAGGCCTAGTCATTTACATCCTGACTCTTCATGAAATCATTCTATCAGGCCTGACCTCCAAAGGTCCACCAGACCTACTACAGCATCTGTAATATTAAAAACTGTCCCTCAGAACCCCTCCGTGTGTGGGCATGGGCTCTGGCCCGTTTCGAGGTCTTTGAACCTGTTGAGAGCTGGGCTTGAAGAGGGGGAGAAGTGAGTGGCTTCCGCAAGCGGCTCCTCCTGCAGCAGAGGGATGAGGGCACGGTGGGCCCTGCCTCACCTGCCACAGGTGTGAACTCTGCATGTTTCATTCAACCGAGTTTTTGCTTTCAGCGGAAGCTAATCACGGTGATGATGTTGGTGATAATCATAATAATACAATGAGAGCTTCTATTTATTGGGAATTTCCTATGTGCCATATTGGGAAACATGATATGCTTGAACCAGTCATTGGAACTCTGATGATCTAGGGTTGAGTTACCCCTGGCGTGGGCGTCAGAGTCAACCTCAGAAGAACTGTGTAGATGGAGGGTGGCAAAAGTGGTTTTCCAAAGGAAAATTAGGGAATGATTACCAGAGGAAGTGGGGATGGATACTGGGCAGCAGAAACAGATATTCATCACATGGGAGAAATATAATCTGAAGATTAGGAGCTGTAATAAGAGGGGCAGCATGATAAGACACTCCACTGATCAAAGATGAGCATATCAAAGATAACAGTGACAGAGCCTTGGAAGTGAATTTGGTGATATTTATTAAAATTTTAAAAAGCACATTCCCTTTAACTCAGTGACTCAGTTTCCAGGAATCTATCCTATAGAGTTGCTTGCACAGCAAGCTCTACACCAGGGTCTTTACTACAGCGTTATCTGTACAAGCAAAAGATTGGAGACAACCTGCATGTACATCGAGGGGATAATGATTAAATAAATTATGGTGATTCTATTGAGAAAAACATTGCTGCAGCTGTTATAAAGATTCAATCACATCTGCATATATTGATGTGAAGTGGTGTTCAGGATATATCATTGTGAAATATGAAGTGCTCACAAGTATAATATGATCCCCTTTTTCTAAAAATAAGTGGGGAACCACAAACATCCACCCACACATGGAAAATACACACCCACACATATACACTGCTACAGTCTGAATGTTTGTATCCCTTCCAAATTCAAATGCTGAAGTCTTAATGCCCAATGTGATGACATTAGGAGGTGGGAACTTTGGTCATGAGGGTGGCGTCCTCACGAACAAGATCTATGCTTTTATAAACAAGGCTCGAAAGAGCTCCCTTGCCTCTTCTGGCATGTGAAGACACCGTGAGAAATCTGCGCCCAGAAGAGGGCCCTCAGCTGACCGTGCGGCTGACCATGCTGACCTTGGACTTCCAGCTTCCAAAACTGTTAGAAACAGACTGCTGTTGATTACAAGCTGCCCAGACTGTGGTATTTTGTTATAGCAGCATGAATGAACGAAGACACACATATTATATCGATGTGTATCTGTTCTTGCAAAAGATCTGGAAGGTCTTAAAGTAGTTCCTCCTCCACTGTATAAATGAAGACTTATGAGTGGGAATCTCACATTTTAATTTCAAGGTCTAGTATTTATTAATTTGTATTTATTTTTTGGCTTTTCAAATTGAAATACAGTTGATATACAATATTATATGGGTTTCAACTATACAACATAGTGACTCAACAGTTGTATATATTATTAAATGCTCACCCCAACTAGTGTAATTATTATCTGTTAACATAGAAAGATGTTACAAACTGTTGACTATATTCTCTATGCTGTACTTTCATCCCCATGACTAATTTATATTACAATTGAGATTTTGGGCCTCTTTATCCCCCTCACCTATTTCACCTACCCTTCTCTCATGGTAACGACCAGTTACTTCTCAGTGTCTGTGAGTCTACTACTGTTTTGTTCATTTTGTTTTGTTTTGCTTTTGTATTCCACATTAAGTGAAATCTATGGTATTTGTCTTTCTCTGGCTGGCTTATTTCACTTAGCGTTACCCTCTCTGTCCATCCATGTTGTCCCAAATGGCAGGATTTCTTTCTTTTTTTATGGCTGAATAATACTCCATTGTGTCTATGTACCACAGATATGTGTCTTCTTTATCCATTCGTCTATTGATGGACACTTTGGCTGCTTCCATATCTTGGCTATTGCAAATAATGCAGCACTAAACATAGGGGAGCATATATCTTTTCGAATCAGGGATCTTGTTTTCTTTGGATAAATTCCTAGGAGTGGAATTCCTGGGTCAAATGCATTTCTATTTTTAGTTTTTTGAGGAACCTCCATACTGCTTTTCACAGTGGTTGAACTAATTTACATTCCCACCAACAGTGCAGGAGGGTTCCCTTTTCTCCACATCCTCACCGACACTTGTTATTTCTTGTCTTTTGGATAGTGCCCATTCTAACTGGCATGAGGTGATATCTCATTAGGGTTTTAATTTGCAGTTCCCTGAGGATCAGTGATGTGGAGCAGCTTTTCATGCGCCTGTTGGCCATCCATATTTCTTCTTTGGAGAAGTGTCTATTCAGATCCTCTGCCCATTTTTTAATCAGGTTATTTGTTTTTTGGTGTTGAGGTGTGTGAGTTCTTTATATATTTCAGATGTTAAGACCTTATCAGATAAATTATTTATGAATATATTCTTCCATACTGTATATTTCCTTTTTGTTCTGCTGGTGGTGTCCTTTGCTGTACAGAAGCTTTTTGGTTTGGTGTAGACCCACTAGTTCATTTTTTATTTCATTTGCGTCACCCAAGGAGATGTGTCAAGGAAAAAATTGCTCATGCTATGTACAAGATACTTTTGCCTATGTTTTCTTCTAAGAGTTTTATGGTTTCATGTCTTACATTCAGGTCTTTGATCCATTTCGAATTTACTTTTGTGTATGAAGTTAGACAATAATCCAGTTTCATTCTATTACATGCAGCTGTCCAGTTTTGCCAACACCAGTTGTTGAAGAGGCTTTCATTTGCCCATCGTACATTCATGTCTCCTTTATTGTATATTAATTGAGCATATATGTGTGGGTTTATACCTGGGCTCTCTATTCTGTTCCATTGATCTATGGGTCTGTTGTTGTGCCAGTCCAGACTGTTTTGATTACTGTAGCTTTGCAGTAGAGTTTGAAGTCAGGGATCATAATCCCTCCAACTTTGTTCTTCTTTCTCAGGGCTGCTTTGGCTATTCTATATCTTTTGTGATTCCCTATAAATTTTAGGATTATTTGCTCTAATTCATTGAGAAATGTGATTGGATTTTGATAGGGATTTCAATGCTTAATTTTTAAACACGCTATTATTGCAACAAATGCAAATCAAACATTTTAAAAGGGTAGGTTAAGAATACAGGAAGTTGGGGTCTGCTAATGTGCTAGAAGAAAAAGAGAGCAATAATAAGTACACCTGTTACTCACATCTCTTCCCAGGATACCATAAACTCTTGGAGGAGAGGGGCTGTGTTTGACCATTCTTGCATTCCTTTTCATCCTTAGCACCATGTCAGGTCCATAGCAGATGCCTCTGCTGCTCTCAGTCTCCTCCCTACAACTCCCCTCTTAGGCACTGGCTGTCCTCCTATACATTCACAAGGAGAAATTCAAAACTGATGTCTAGTTTCAAGTGCCACCCTTACATCCACTTACACAAAGAAGGAAGCAGTTAAAAAAAATCCTCACACATTGAGGTTAACTGCTGGGATTTAACTTGTGGGTAATCCATCTTCTCAACCATGATTCTCTGCTATAAATTCTATAAAGAACATACTACAGAACTGGGGACATTTTTTCCCCTCAAATTTAACTTCAGAAGTGTCTTTTCCCCTCTACCTGCTCATGATTCAAAGGTGAGGATTATTAAGGGAGAAAAAAAAAAGAGGAAGATAAATTAGGGCTAAGGCAAGAGATCTGACAGCCAATGATACCCAGGCAGGGTGCTCCTGTGGGTATGGAACTATGCAGTTCCCTAGGACTTATCCCATCCAGGATCCTGCTGATATTAACAACAAACCTGGGAGGATGAAGGGCAGGGATTATAGTCCCTTTGTTTACAGATGAGGAACTTGAGACCACAGAGGTTTAATAATGTGCACATGTGGTGGTGGACAACGAGAGAATCCTCATTCCCAAGATTTCAGTCTCCCATTCACAAAGTCTCCCCAGAAGACCTGTTCCAGGATCAGCCCTAACCTCTTTCCCTGACTCTAGCTACAGGCCATGTAGCCTAAGGAGTTTATCACTGTGTAATAATAGGCAGTAGGTAGCTGGAGAAAGGTGGCTGGCTGCTGGCATCAGAATGGCAAACCCCACTACTTTCCTTTGTACTATACAGAGACATTCTGGCACCAGCCAGGTGGAGTGAATGTTCTGGCAAAAGGGAAAAAGGAGCTTCCACTGTTGATTTTGGAAAGTAAGAGACTTTATGGACTTGTATTTCCTTATTGGATTAGTGAGATACCAAGTATTGACACTGATCCAACTTATTTCTCTCTTCTTTTGCAACAACCTAAAGAAAGGGCTGGCAAATTATGACCTGTTGTCCAAATCTATCCTGATGCCTGTCTTTGCAAATAGAGTTTTACTGGAACACATCCCAATGCATTTATGTATTGCCCATGCTCAGTTGCAGTAGCGATTGTATGGCCCACAAAGATTAAAATATTGTATTTACTATTTGACCCTTTATAGAAAATGTTTGCCAACTTCTGACCTAAGTCAGTAAATCTTTTTTGGAATGTGAACCCTGTGTCTTCTCACACTTTCACTTCCAGAAATCCACTGGTATTTTACAGGATTGGAACCTGAATCTTGTGACTTGTTTTGCATTTTCCCTGAGAAGTTCTTCCACCCCCACCAATACTGGCTGGAGAGTGGTCCTGAAACTCCAGTGGGTAGGACAGCAATCTGGAGGCTTGTTAAAATACGGATTTCTGGGCCCCACCTCAAGGGTGTTGATTTAGGAATCTACATGGGCCTTAATGATTCAAATGCAATCATATCAGAAACTGTATATGGCAAATTCCTTAGTCCCAGAGTTATAAATCATGTCAGAGAGATGATTTTCTTTCTCTAGACCAATAACTGTGTAAGCCATGATTTCTTCAGCTTCTAACATTTTCACACTTTCCTGAGTTGGATAATTTTTGCATAACATCCAAGAATGTTTTAGATCTCTCCTGGCCTCTTCATTCAGTTTGGGATCATTTCAATCATACCAAAAATCTCCTCCTTCCCATTTACAGTTAATAGTTAATCCCCAGTCCTACTCCTCAACCCTAACCAACAATTGATCTGCTTTGTCTTTGTAAATTTACCTTTTCTAGACAGTTAACAAAAATGGATTCATACAATATGTGGTCTGTTGCACTTGGCTGCTTTTACTTTGCATAATGTTTTTGAGGTTTGTACATGTTGTAACATGTATCGATAGTTTGTTCCTTTAATTATTGAATGACATTTCATTGTATGGATATGCCACATTTAGTTTATCCATTTATCAGTTGATGGACCTTTTGACTGGTTCCAGTTTGGGTCTGTTATGAGTAATGCTGCCATGAACAACTGAATACACATGTTCGTGTGGACATATTTTGTTTTCATTTTTCTTGGGCAAATACCTAGATGTAGGATATCTGGGTTGTATCATAAGTACATAAGTACTTTCTGAAAACTACCAAACTGCTTTTCAAAGTGATTGTGTCATTTTACATTCCAATCAGCTATGCACAAGAGTCCTGTTTCACCACGGCTTCATCAATAATTGGTATTATCCATGTTTTTGATTATAGTTATTCTGATGGATGTGTAGTTGAGATTCCATTTTCATTATAATATAAAATTATAGATCGTTGGTACTTATGGATCTTAGAGTTTCAACTTTTTCTTTTTGGATGAGGCAGTTAACCCTAAAAGAAGTGAAAGAACTTGCTCAAGGTCACTGAGAGATTTAGTCAGGGTTCTTTTAGTTACAAATGTCAGAAACCCAGCCTCATGTGGCTTAAGAGAAAGAAAATTGACCTAGGTAACTGGGAAGTACAAGGTGGAACCTGCACCAGGCACCAGTGGAAGAAGGAACTCCAGTGATACCCACAGGCCCTTCCTCTATCTCTTGGCTTCATTTATTCCTGCTAGAGACATGCTTCTACTATGCAGTGTGGGAATCTGTTTAATATAACTCCAGGCTAGTTCATCTGGGTTTAGCATCTCCAGCATAAAGATTAACCCTCTCCTGATATCATTTCCTAATCAAAGCCTTTGGATCACATGCTTACCCTAGAACAAAATACTACGGGCAGGGGGCTGAATGCACTGATTTGCTAAGCCTGGGTCATGTGCCCACATGGGGTCAGGGTGGACCTTGCTTTTCTGCAATCAGACTAGGGGTGGAGAAAGGGTAGTTCCCTAAGGCAAAATCAGAGCATTGCTTCCAGGTGGGGAGTGATGCTGGGAAGTTGAATGGTCCCCTTCGTCCCCCAAGATGTTCACATTCCCTAGCTGGCTAAAGGTAGTCCTGGAACTAAAATCCAGCCCTGTATGAACCCCTGCTCAGTGCTCTTCCCTCTGAATCAAGCTGGTGCCCATGATAAATAGATGCTATGATAGTGCTCAACAGCATCTTCAGCTGGTTAAAGTGCCCACTAACTGCAAACATATCATCATCGTTCCTGTCCCTTCTTGATGGGCTCAGGGAAAGTAGTTCAGGGAGCTCCAGAAGGCTGGAGGCAAGGCCACAACCAGCCCCACCAACCAGCAGGGAGGCTGGCCTCTTGTTAAGTGTGCAGAGCAAAAATGATTTAGAAAGGGCCCTTAGAAATGTAGCCAACCCTCCCATTTTACTGATGGGAAAACTGAGTCCCAGAGAGAAGTCACTTAGGTCACATAGCTAAGGTAGTGACAGGGTTTAATATGAACATGGGCTTCAGCACCTAGGCGGCCAGCATTTGAATTCTGGCTCTGCCACCAACTGTTAGGCTTATACTAAGAGTTATACTAACTCTCAGAGCCCATGCATCCTCCCTTGTAAAATGGAGCAGATACTATTTACCTTAAAGGGTTCTGTGGATGATTTAATGCTATAGTGTATGGGATACATTTTGTAGATTTCCTGGCCCACAGTGAGCCTGGATCAATAGTGCCTGTTCCTGAGATCCTGAAACAGGTCCCTGAGATCACAGATGAGTGTTTTCTCAGCTCTCAAGCTGTTGGGACAAGAGACAGCTTAGCCTGGCTTAGAGAAAGGCAGGTTCTGGTTGTGCCTCCTTTGCCCCTCATAGGAATAAACAGTGACATAATAAGAATCACAGACATCTGTAGAATCCTTTATCTTTTTTAAGTGTGCTTACCCATGTACACTTACTTTCTCCCCACAATGGTTTGAAGTAAGTCAAGTTGGACTCTTAACTACATATATGAAACTGAGGCTCCCAAGGGCACAGGGCCTGGCCTGGATCAGGTGGAAACAAATGACAAAGCTCAGGACTCTGACCCAACTCTGTGCTTTCTGCCTAGCACCATGGAGGCCTCATAAAAATATTAGCCAGCATCTTACTACGCAGATGGATAGTGACTGTGAAGGGGTATGTGGGAGGGACTTGGTGAAGGGGGGAACCTAGTAAACATACTGTTCTTTCAAAAAAAAAATATTAGCCATTAGCAATGAAAAAAGGATCTTTACTTAAACAAGGCTAGAATATCAGATCAGGGAGCAAAGGGGAAGTGTTTAGTGGAGAACTGGTAACTATTCGAGGTTCTAGTGGAGATGGGAAAGGCGAGAGAGTCTCCTGGTCGGATCACCTTGTCCAGTGCCTGGAGGGGCCCTACCATCAGGCCCATGCAGCCCAGGTGCTGATCAGGGCATCTTGGCGATGGTGAGGGGGCTCGTTTCCTCTGAGTAGTAGGTGGGGATCTCCAGGAGGGGCGGGATGATTAAGGCCAGGGCACTGCTGCTCACAGACCTTATCAGGGAGAACACGAGGTCCAGCCTGGGGATCAGGATGGCCACTGAACCTGCAGGTTGAAAAGATACCTGGTTTCCAGTTGCCCTGGAGGGGAATATATCTACAGTAACAGAATCCTAGCATGGCAGAGCATTAGAAAATATTGCACAGGACGACAGAAGGATTCTCCTGCTCCTGCTAATAGTGCTCTATAGGGGCAGGACATTTTAGTGGGGTAATTTCTATGTGGGTATATTGAGGCTGAGATACAATAAAGCCTGAATTACAAATTATTAAACTTTTGATCTTATGTAAAAGTTCCAAGTAATCTGGGAAAATATTCCTCACCCTGTCTTTGAGCTTTATCTCTTTGCAACCCTGGGTGAGGCATACTCAGGAATGAGGAAAGGAACAAATCTCCAAATCATCACAGGGTACGAAAGCTGGTGTTTATAGATTTGGATATGTTAATAACAAAATATCCTCTGAGTCAAAACAAGTGTAGAATATTTGGCATTTTCCTCTTCTTTTTCAGTTTTATTGAGATACAATTGGCATATAGTGCTGTCTAAGTTTAAGGGGTACAGTATAATGATGTGACTTACATATATTATGAAATGGTTACCACAGTTTAAGTCAACATCCATCATCTCATACAGATACAAAAAAAAAGAAAAAAGAAAACTAAAAACAAATTTTTTCCTTATAATAACTCTTAGCAATTATTCTCTTGACTACTTTCATATGTAACTCTGTGCTGGTTATAGTCCTCATGCTGTACATTACATCCCTAGTACTTATTTATCTTGTAACTGGAAGTTTGTAACTTTTGCCCACATTCTTCTAATTCCCTCACCCTCCACCCTGTGATCCTGATAACCACAAATCTGATCTGTTTTCCTATGAATTTAGTTTTTTTATTGAAGTATCGTTGATATACAATCTTATATTGGTTTCAAATATGTAACACAGTGGTTCAACAGTTACCCATATTATTAAATCCTCACTCCCACTAGTGCAGTTACTACCTGTCAACATAGGAAGATGTTACAGAATCACTGGTTGTATTCTCCATGCTGTACTTCCATCTCTGTGACCAACTTATATTATGATTGAGAATTTTTGTGCCCCTTTATCCACCCCTCTTCCCCCCAACCCCAATCCCTCCTCCAGGGTCACCACTAGTCAATTCTTACTGTCTATGAGTCTACTGCTGTTTTGTTCATTCTGTTTTGCTTTGTATTTATATTCCACAAGTAAGTGAAATCATGATATTTGTCTTTCCCCGCCTGGCTTATTTCACTTAGCATAATACACTCGAGAACCATCCATGTTGCTATGTGTTTAGTTTTTGTTGTTTAGATTTCACATATATGTGAGAATAGAGAGTATTTGTCTTTCTCTGTCTGGAGAACATTTTATTTCACTAAGCATAATGTCTCAAGGTCCACCTAAGTTGTCACAAATGGCAGTATTTCCTCCATTTTTATGGTAGAATAATATCCCATTTATATATATTACATTATATATATATATATATATATATATATATATATATATATATATATATATATATATAGCAACTCCTTTATCCATTTATCTATTGATGGACACTTAGGTTGTTTCCACATCTTGGTTATGGTAAACAATGCTGCTATGAACATAGGGGTGGAGATATATCTTTTTGACATAGTGTTTTCATTTCCTTTGGATAGATACCCAGGAGTGGAATTGCTGGATTATAAAATATACTTTTAACTTTTTAAAGAATCTCCATACTGTTTTCCATAATGGCTGTATATTTGATATTTTTTTAATGATGACTGATTAAGTCACTTTCCATCTCTGAGCCTGTTTGCTTGTCTGTAAAGTGGCAGAGTGAGGAAGACAATGATTCAAGGGAAGTTTGGGTTAAATTGTCAGCAAATTCTCTAAATTCTGATATTCAGTGGCCTAATGTATCTTCATGGTATACATTTGTTTATTCCTTAGCTGTCAACAAAGCATATCTTTAAAAAAATTGTTAATTAACTCCTAGATCTCTATAAACCCTATTAACTAGCTGGGCAGGAAAGAAATTGAGGCTTGAAGACCAAGTAATTTTCCTAAATCTTGAAGAATAAGATTTTTTCCAAACCTGGAAATTGGAGACTGGCTTTTAGCAATCTGATCTCTTTTTTTGATTGTTTTATTACTGTGGACATTCCTGTCTTCTTTGTCTTCATCTACTGCACAGCTATAGCTCCTCTCTTTGAGGAGAGAATAGAATCATTAATGTCCTTAAAATGCTGTTAGGTGCCAGAGGGAAGCTTGATAGAAGATGGGGAACATTTTTGTCTGTAAAGAATATCTCTAAACCTAAAGACAACAGTTGACTTTTGCCTTCTGCTGTTTCTAAGGAAAGAGGATTCATCTTTTCAGAGGCTAATCAAGATGTAGAATAGGGTCTGACACTCAACAGGAGGTGTTGAATGAATGAATTTGGAGGACTCCAGATACAACAACTTGGAGCTTTAAGGAGCCTCTTCTAAAGATGAGGCTCTTATTTGGCCCCAAGACTCTTGTTCCCCTCCAATCCAGTCAACCTTCTTTCTTCATATGTCAATTCATCATCTTCTACAATTGTAATACTAGATGGAACCTAAGCCATCAAGCCTTCCAAATGCTTAAACAGAACACATGTAGGAAAGCAAAATGCTTAGTCCTTAGCAAACTTTTGCTGTATAAATGAAAGAAGCAAGGGAAGTTTCTACATTCATGAAGAAAACTTCTCCAGAAGGTTTTACTTCTTCCCCTCAGATGTCAAATGCTCACAAGTGTGTAACTGACATATGTAAGTACAAATCAAATATATAGAGGAGGGGATCCAAATAGCCAATAAACATATGAAAAAACGCTCAGCTTTATGGAAACAATGAAATGAATTTTCTTTCTTTTTTTTGCCATATGGTAAAATAAAAATGTAAAACATAAAGAGGCTTAATAATAGCATATGTTGGTGAAGGTATGGGGAAAGAAGCCTTTTCATATTCTGTTAAGAATATAAATTTGTACAGCCACTTTGGAGGACAATTTAGTAGTAACTTTTTTTCAATTACTCTATTAGAAATTCAGGTACTAAAGATAGAGTTAATTGTATTTTCATGGATCTATGCTATCCTGTCATCATGGATCTGTGCAAGGTTCCAACCTGAGGTTACTCAATTATCTTCCCCCTTTATTTACACCAGAAACCCTTGGAGCACCTCTCTTCTTTCATAGACACACACACACACACACACACACACACACACACACACACACACACCATCCACGCACACACCTATATTCATTGTTTACAAATAGCATTACATGATATGTATTGTCCTACTACCTGCCTTTCTTACTTAATATGCCATTAGCATTTTTTTATATCACATCATAGCATTTTAAAGCCTTATAAGGAAGCAGAATAGAAGTTGGTCCTACTTAGAGATGAAGTTATTGAGGCTTAGTGAGGTTAAAAATACCTCTAGCTAATAATAATAATCTCTTTTTATTAGCTCCAATTGTTAACAAAAATTTGGAAAAGCAAATTTAAGGAAAAAGTTGTTCAGGAAGGCTAGGGGATAGTCTTGTTTTTTTATCCTCTCCTTTTATGAAAAGGAATTAAGTCTCCATATAGCATTACATAACACTTTAGAGAAGACAAGTATATACTGATCTTCCTTAGTTTTTCTTTTTCTGATCACTGGCTATGTTACTTGGGTGTATGTGAAGTTGGGGGATGAGAAGAGGGAGAGATATTGCTTTTGTTTTGACTATAAGTCTCTGAACAGGGACTGGCTTCCCTCTAATGGTGCAATAATGTCATCATCCTTCCTGAAGGAAGGACAGTGTCTTCCCTTTGGTCTCAGACACCTTGTGGGTTGGTGAATTCCCATCCCCAGAGGTATTCAAGCTCTACAGTTCAACTCTAAAATTTTATGATTTTTTTTGAACCCTAGCTTCCAAGGTTCCAAGATGAGAAGCTTTTAGGATGCTGAGATTCTGTAATACTAATGGAGAATCTCCAGGTTGTTATCTTTGTTGTCCTCTACAAAAGGCTGTTCTCAGAAGCCAACTCAACCCCAAGACTACTCCCTACCATTCCAGAAGGCAAAGAGAATTGAGGACATGATTAATACTGAGAATTTCATGACATTTTTGAAGTTGATTTAGACAAAATGTGTGAACAAATGAAGAATTCAGTGGAGAGATGGAAACTATAAAAAGTAGTCAAATGGAAATGTAGTGAAAAAAAAGAAATACTATGAAGGATATTTGATAGGAGATGAAGGTTTCTTGATAGGGTTATGAGTAGACTCAAAAAAGCCAAGGAAAGTATATGTGAACTTGAAGATAGGTCAATAACAATTACCTGATTCAAATACAAAGAGAAAAAAAGTGAAAAAAACTGGAATATCCAAGAGCTATAATATAAAATGAACTGATATATGAATAATTGGAATTTCAGAGGGAGAAGAAACAATGTGACAGAAAATTTTTTGAAGAAATAATGGCCAAGAATTTTCAGAAAATAGTAGAAGACATAAAACTACAGATCAAGAAGTTCAGAGAAAAACACCAAAACATCATAGGGTAAACACTAACTCTTCCCCTACAAACATGCACACACAAACACTCAACCTAGACACATCATATTCCAGCTACAGAAAACCAAAAGTAATGAGAAAAACCTGAAGGCAGCCAGGGAAAAAAGACATTTATACACAGATGAACTGTGTATAAGAATTGCAGCATCCTCATTAGAAATCATGCGTACCAGAAGACAGTGAAGTGATATCTTAAATTGCTGACATAAAAATACTGTCAACCCAGAATTCTATACCCAGAGGAAAAAAGTTTCAAAAATTAAGGAGAAATAAAGACTTTTTTTTAACAAGCAAAAACAGATAATTCATTACAAGAATTGTTACAAGAAGTGTTAAAGGAAGTTCTTTCCTGAAGGAAAGTGATAACAGTTATGCATCAACAAAAAGAAATGAATATCTTTGAAATTGTTAAGGGAAAGGTAAATATAAAAGATTTTTATCCTTAGTTTTTACTGCTTTAAAGAGATTTGAATAAAGCAGGGATTAGAAAACTATAGTCTGTGGACTAGTTACCTATTTTTTATGTATAAAGTTTTATTGGAACACAGTCATGCCCATTAGTTTATACATTATCTACTATGGCTGCTTTTGAGTTACCATGACAGAGTTAAGTTAATAGTGACTGTATGGACTGAAAGCCTAAAATATTTACTACCTGGTGCTTTAAGGAACAGTTTGACAACCCCTGATTTAAAGAAAAAATAGTAGCAATGTATTATGGGTTTATAGTATATATTAAAATAAATATATGACAAAAATAGCACAAAAATGGGAGGGAAGACTTGGTAGTATATTCCTATAAGGTTTTAAACTACACAGGAAATGGTATAATATTATTTGAAAGTAATTTATGATTAATTAAAGATGTATATAATAAACCATAGGACAACTACTATAAAAGTTAAAAGAGGTATACATAATACAGAATCTTAAAACATAATTAATTTAAAAGCAAGAAAAATGAAGAAAAAGCAAACAAAGATCAGATGGAACAATTAGAAAACAACTATCAAGATGGTAGATTTTAATCCCACCACATCAATAATTACATTAAATATAAATGGTCTAAACACATGACTTGAAAGATAAAGATAGTCAAATTTTGATATAAAAGCTAGGTCCAACTAACTGCTGTCGACAAGAAACCTACTTAAACTTATAAAGACATAAATCTGTTAAAATTAAGAGGGAAATGTATTCCATGTAAGCACTAAAGAAACCTAGAGTGGCTATATTAATATTAGATGAAGTAGATTCTGGGACAAGGAATATTGTCACAGATAAAGAGAGATATATAGTAATAAAGGGGTCAATTCATCAACATAGATCTAAATGATGTAAATGTGTATGCATACAATACTAAAGCTTCCAAACACATGAAGCAAAAAGTGATAGATCTGAAAGAAGAAACACATAAATTCACACGTATATTTGGAGACTTCAATGCTCCTCTCCTAGTACTTAAGAAAACAAGTAGATGGAAAAAATTGGTATGGTCTTATATATAAGACCTGAACAACACCATCAATCAACCTGACCTATTTAACATTTATAGAATGTCCCATCTAACAAAAACAAAATCCACATTCTTTTCAGGTGTGCATGGAGCATAAATCAAGATAAACTATATTCTGGGCCATAAAACAAACCCACAAGTTTACAAGAATTGAAATCATACAAAAAGAATGTTCTCTTACAAAAAAATGGAATAAAACTAGTAATCACTAACAAAGATATCTGGAAAACCACTACGTATCTGGAAATTCAATAACACAAACCTAAATAACCTTTGCATCAAAGAGAATGCTATAAGGATAATTAGAAAATGTTTTGAGTTGAATGAAAAGAAAGCACCAATGTGTCAAAATGTGTGGGATACAGCTAAAGCAGAGCTTAGGGCAGCACTGCCCAACAGAAATATAATGTGAGCCATGACTGCAAGTCATATATGTAATTTTAATTTGTCTGGTATCTACATTGAAGGAAGCAAAAGAGAAAACAGGTGTTAGGTTTAATATTATATATTACTGAACACAATATGTCCAAAATATTACTATTTCAATGCATAAGAATATAAAAATATTTTATATTTTTTGTACTAAATTCTCAAAATCTAGTGTTTATTTTACATGATGGCACATTTAAGACTAGCCACATTTCAAGTAACCACAGGTGGCTATTGACTACCATATTAATGAAGGCTTAGAAGAAATTTTATAGCATGTAGAAAAGAAAGTTTCTAATCAATGATTTAAGCTCCACATCAAGAAACTAGAAAAAATAAATTTGACCTAAAGCAAGCTGAAGGAAAGAAAGAATATACAGAAGAGGAGAAATCTGTGAAACTGAAAACAGAAAAATAATCAATGAAGCTAAAAGCTGTTCATTTGCAAAGATCAATAAAAGTGATAAAGCTCTACCCAGACTAATAAGAAGATGGATTACAATATCAGAAATGAAAGATAGGATATCACTACGGATCCTACTGATTGTAAGATTATAAGGGAATATTAAGAACAACCTTAACCCATGAAGGTAAATGTCTCAAAGACATTTCTTTGTAAATTTTTTTATACTCCAAAAAGCCTCCAAGTGTGAGCTGCATGATATAATGGACCCTAATGCAGGAATCAGGAGACCTGTGTTCTAGTGCTGCCTCTGAACCTCGCTCTCTGGGTGACCCAACATGCAGCCTCCTCTTTCTGGGCCTCAGTTCGACAGGCCTCCTCGGCTCCCTTACCTAGATGCTCCATGAATTATTGGTTACAGAGAAGTCTGACTCATTGTGCCTCCGAAATTGTTTGTAAATGTTACAGGTGAGGCAGTAAGAAGCAATGCAGGAAGAGAAATCTGAGCTGTGTACTCAGGTCAGACAAAGCCTAGAAGCCAGTCTATGCATCTGGAGTAAAGATTCTCAAGGCAAATAGGCTTCTATCATCTACTATTCACAGTGCCTCAGACAACAGCTATGTAAACAGCATCCTTTAGATTCAATAATTTAATCACTGAATTTTTATTTTATTTATTTATTTATTAGGAAAATATATGGATTCTCAGATTTGAAAGGAACTTCTCATAGGCCGAACAGCAGAGGGACTTCTCCCTTGATTAGTAGGCATCCTACCTCTGCTTAAATACTTTGAAAGTTGAGGTACGCACCACCCCACCCGATGTAAGAAAGTCTTTGTTCTGTTGAGACATTATATGTCTCTCACTCAGTCTCTCATTGATGAATGTTTAATCCAAGCTCACAACATAAGCATTCCATTCTTACCACCTACAGACTTGAAGCCACCTTGCTGAACAGACACTAAGGCACGATGAAGTTCTTCCAACAAACAAACGTAAAGCCAGAAAAATACAGATGGCAACTTTTTTTTATTAAGAATCTTATTTTCTTTAAGTAAGGAGTGTGAGTGTGTGTGTGTGTGAGAGAGAGAGAGAGGGAGAGAGAGAGGCTCAATGGGCCTCATAAATACTTTGGGAATGAAATCTAAATCCTACTTGCAAGTTGGCCATCCAAAGACCATACCTTTGAAAATACTTTTCAAATCTGCTACCACTATTTAAAAAATTAGAAATTTGCATGCATATACACAAAATCAAGATTTCCCACTTCTTTTTAATTTGGAAATATGCCTACCCTGGCCCTTCACCACCTGGAGATGAATGACTTTAGACTGAACTGTGTACTTATTCCTGGCCATGGCTCCTGTTCAAATCACTTATGGTAGGTAGGGAGAGAAAATCACATTTTTAGTTTTATACATATTTCTCTGAGCAGTAGTGGAGATCCAGGGAATTTCCAAAGGGAAACAACACAGAATCACCATCCAAGCTGAAAATGCCTCAGAAGGCTTCTTAAGAGCCACCATCCTTCAAATTGAGAAACTGGGATTACATACATCCATACATCCATGTCTCTGGAAGAAATAGCAACCTGTCTGAGAGAAGGCAGCCTCTCTGTTAAAACAGAGATTCATACAGACCCCTTTGACAAATTGGTGGAACTAGGGATTCTCCCTGCAAAAAGGCAAAAACCAAAACAAATAGCAACAGCAAAAACAAATGAACAGTAACACACATAACTTTACGTATCACATTTGAATGCAATTCCAGGAAGTTCATGGATCATTGTTCAGGTTCTCAGATTAAGCCTTTTAAAAATTGGGGACCTGGGTGTTTACTGTCCTTCTGATCTAGAACTTGCACTGTTTTTAGTACTTGAAAATAGTGTGGTCATTTTTCTAAGTTGGTTAATGTCATATTTGACTCTTCTCTGTTTCCCATGGTGACTGCTGTCATTCGAATGGCTATATCCACTTTGTGTGGACATCTGCTGCTTTTAACATCCTCCCCCAACCATCCCCGCTTCTTTTGGTGCAAAGCCCTATTTTTGCTTGGAGGCACCATCCCTGTCTCACTAAACGGGGGTCTTGGTGGAACTGTCAATCAGAATGCCCCAACTTCCCTTGCCCAGTGGATGGGTATGTATGACTGGACTCTCTCGCCACAGAATTTGTATCTTGAGCAGAGAGCCCCAGGACAGAAAAGAATTGAAGAATATTTATCCCAGAGGCAGAGTGTTTTAATTCCTCTGATTTCAATCTCAGGCTCTGCCTTGTTTCCATCTTTTTCAAGATCTGTTTCTCAGCTTTTTCTTTGACTCTATGAATTACCCTTAAATCCCTTTGTTTTTAGCTTAATTTGATCAGAGCTCTATCATATTGCTTTGCTGCTCAGGAACCTAATTGATGGACTCTTCCTGGGTTCAGCTTAATTCCATAAACATGTACTCTGTCTGAAATTTTGTACTGCTCTGGGGAGGTCCCAGTAGCCTGACTTCTGGAAACTTCTGGGGCCTGGTGGAGGGAGTAGAGAGAAGCAAGGCTGCCTACCTTTGACTCACATGTTGGCCTGTGGTAGTGTGATGCCCAGGTATACCAGGAAGGTCCAGCGCTGTGGCTCCTGGGAAATGGGAAAGGGCGTGGTCCCCTCCATGCAGACATAGGACTTCAAGAGCAGGTGAAGCAGACAGTATGCAAGAAGAGCTTGACAGACTGCTACAACACGTGGAACGCACAGGAGACCAGGAAGACCCATTTTCAGATACCAGCAGCCTCTGGAGGACATGCTGAAGGACAGTAGAGAGGCCAGTCTTCCCAGAGTATGAGGCAGAAATCGGGAACTATCAAAATTGCCCTGAATAATTTCTTAAATACCCTAAAAAAGCAAGGTGTTCAGAAGCCATATAGTAGAAAAAATTATATACATATTTCTATGCAGTAAAGTACACTCAAGAGTGGTGAGACCCTCATTCAATGAAGGGTATGAAGGGACCATGATCTATACAGATGATAGTGGATACGTGTTTCCTATCTCAACTTCTTTAGGGACATCTTATTTAGTAAGTGGGATGATGGGTGAAACTGCCTGCACTTAAAAACTGCCCACTCCCTCTTTCATAATTGAATTTGCATGAGGTCAGTGTGTATGATGTGTATGTTGGAAAAACAGGATTGAGTTGCAGGAGCTCTGAATACTAACTCAGCCTCCACCAATAACTATCTAGGTCACTCTACTTCCCTGAGCTTCTTTGCCTCATCTGTCAACTGGGGATATACTCTGTACCTGCTAAATGGCAGGGCTATATCTGATGATCTCTGAAAGTCTAATCATGAAATGCTAAACATTTGAGGCTCATTTTTATCAAAAATAGGAAAAATACACTGCTTTTTAGTGGACATAAGACATAAAAGGCTTAGTAATTATGTTACTGTACCATCGCAAAAGTCATTAAAATAATCCATTGCCTACCGTAAAGAGTTCCAAACTGGAGCCTGGGATTCAAAGCCCATCATATTTCAAGTCCAATTTCTCACCCTCTCATGTCACAATAGTCCCTCCCTCTGTCTCCACCCTAGGCACTCAACATTGCAACCACACCAGACAAAAACATTCCTTGTGTATAAGATATACCTTCACAATCTGTGCCTGTGCACGTGCTGGTCCTAAGAATGCCCTTTCCCTTCATTCGTGATCTGTCACATTCCTGCTCATCAGTCAAGTCTCAGAGGCTTCTGTGATGCCTCTCTGCTCTCTGGTCAGAATTAATTCTCCTTTTGAGTTCCCATAACACTTAGTCCTCATCCAGGTTACAAAGCCTCTCACACGGAATGTGAATTGGTTGTGTGTATGTCAGCCTCTCTGTGAGGCTGGGGAATGTGAACAAATCATGTCAGGATTTCTTGACCTGGTACTGCACCTTCTATGTGGTAGGTGGGGCTGTGCTAAGGACAAATGAGATAATACCTGTAAGCCACTTGGGAAACACTCAATAAATACTCTATACACACAAGGAAAAAATGTACTTTCTGGCTTAGTTTTATGGGATTGTATTTCCAGGGAAGTTAATATTAATAACCAAAATTTATTGAGTCACTTCTATGTGACAGGCTCTGTGCTAAACTCTTTATTTGGATTTATCTAGAATATTCCTGATTACAACTCTATGAAGCAGAGACAGTTATTATCCCATTTTACAGGTGAGGAAACAGCCTTTGATAGGTTTTGTAACAGTCTCAAAGTTAAGTAACATTTCCTGTCTACTGTACGTGAAGTCTCCTTGAGTAAAGTCCACACAGAAAAACAAACCTAAGAGGTGAAGACAGACTGATTCCTGACAGGTTAAGTGACATTCCCGAGCTAGCAAGTGGGGAACATGGACTTAGAGCCAGGTCTGGCTGACTTCAGAAACCATACCACTGTTATGCATTGTGTGAGGGCTCAGTGAGGTGGCCTCTCCATGCAGCTAAGTTCTGTTACCCACAGCCTCCTTGCCGGTGATATGAAAGATGTGAGGGAAGTAGGAGTATTGCCTGGACCATAAGCATTTTGGCCACAGCAGTATGAGTTTACATGGACTTCCCTGCGGGCCTGGTAAAATTAATAGCAATTACCAACCAGTTACATTTGTAGAGTTTATAAATCACCTTCATAACTGAAACTGCATGGGATCCTTACACCATCACCTGGAACGAGTGGACAGCTCTCAGCTGTAGTTCCTCACTTGAAGTGTCCTGTGTCTACCTTTATGGATGGAACACGCTTGTATGCCTCTCATGCATAGCCACAGACCATATTCCGTGAGGTTGTAAACATAGGGGCACAAAGTGGGAAGCAGATACAAGAGGGGATCTATGTGCCTGAGAACCTGAGCACTTCTGGAAAGTCAAGATGGTGAGCAAAAAGGAGAAGCAGTTGCTAGCCACCCTACTGATATCTGATATCCCACTTACTAGGCTTTTTAATGATTGCCTGGCTTACTGAGAAGTTGTTAAGAATGTCTATTAAATTATCTACAATCCTCAGATTTCACTGTAATGGTGATATGATCTCATGGGCCTCCATTGGATTAACTGACCAAGCAACCATTACCCCCTCAGTTAATGGGAGTCTCCCTGCCCCTACTGTCAGTCTACAAGGTTTACGGGACCTCTCCCCTACCCCAGTGAGGCATGTGATCCAGGCCTGGCCAATCAGCTTATTTCATCTACCTGCCATAGGACTGGTTCAGAATGGCTATCTGACCCCAGCTGGGGGAATCAGAGTTAATTCCAAGGATGTAATGGATCTTTTGGAAAAGAGAAATTCTCTTTACATTGGGGCTGATGAGAGAACGGCCTGAAACCAAGGTGTGGTTAGCAGTCACCTACAATTGTGTACTGCATGTGAAGTCTCCTTGTATAAAATCCACAAAGAAAAACAAACCTGAGAGATGAAGAAGACAGGCTGATTATATCACTTAAGTAGCTGGATCCAGCCATAACTAAAGTTAGATATGTGCATGTACTTCTTTTTTTGTTTTTAAACTTAGGTCAGTTTGGACTGGTTTTCAGTCACTTGCAAATGAAAGAGACCAGACTCATACATCAATAAAAATCAGGAGGGCACTTAGAAATCACTTAGTCTAATCTCTTTGGTAGAAGGGAAAACTGAGGTATAGAGAGAAACAATATCTTGCCCAGAACACAGGAGAATTAATGGCCATGTTGGACAAGAATCCAGATCTCTTGATTTATCCAGTCCACCTCTTTCCAGGGTGCAATTTCCTTACATCTTGTCTCCATGCTGAAGAATTGACCCTCATTCAAGCCCTGGCCACTCTTCTCTGATAAGAGGAAGCCAGGCCAGGCCCACTCCGCTCCTTCTGGCTCTGCAGCCTGAACTCACCCACCAGCAGCTGGGGAGGGGGAGGGTGCTGCTGGCCAGAGGGGTGGCCTCAGACCTGAGTCAGCCCAAGGCCCGAGGCCCTGAGGTTTCTGTACAGGGTGGTGATCTCAAATGTGTCCTCCAGATAGGATGAGTGGAAACTGAGCATGGTCCCACATCTTGTTTTCCAGAAGCAAAACCTGTGAATGGAGGGGCCATAATTAGACAGTGGCCCCCACTTATGTAGAGACCCCATTTGCCAACTGTTTATTATTCTAAATTAATTCATCTCAGCCATCAAAAAACTTGAAAGAGCAAAACAGACTCCAAGATATGACACCACTAGGTACAAGGAACTACTGAATTACCAATATCAGTTACTGAAAAGACCTTCAAGGTCTTCTAGTCCAGCCATCCATATTGGACTATCCTCTTCCACACTCAGGAAGGGGGCTTCCTCTGAGCAGCTTTGTGTCCCATGGACGGTGATGATGACTGCTGTTATAGAAAACCAGTTAGAATGTACAAGCTGGTGTCTTTGCAGGACATGGGCTTCTTATACTCAGACCAGCTGGGAAAGCGCCATCTCTGGGAGGCGACCTTCTGGCAGCAACACAGGTGTGTGGCCTGCAGTATGATTTTGGTTTCCTTTTGCTTGGGGGAGAGAGGAGACAGTACCTCTCAAACCAGAATATGCAACAGCTCCTGACCAAGGGATGGAAAAGGAATATAGACTGTACTGGCCACAGGACCGAAGAAACCTGTTTCTTTATTTGTGGTGTGAGTATCTAGAAAGATCTACATGTTCATCCTGTATACCACATCTAGCTGTCTGTGATCTGTGACTGTGTCTCAGAGTGGAAATGTGGGGGCATCAGCTCAGAATGACAGTTCAGGCAGCCTTATTTTGTGTGTGTGTGTGTGTGTGTGTGTGTGTGTGTGTGTGTGTGTGTGTGTGTGTGCGTGTACACATGTGTGTGCACTTATAAGGGCACTGGAGCAGTTGGTTGTGGGGAGGCCCAGTGACACTCCTGTCAAAGGAGAACTAAACAAGAAAGTGAAAAGGAAAGACTAGCAGAAGCATCTGAGAAGGGAGATGCATTAATCTGGAAACTGGAAGGCAAGGTCTTAAGCTTTGGCTTTGGAATTTAATAGCCTTATGCCCTTAGATAAGCCACATTGCCTCTAGGCCTGGTTTCCTTATCTGTGCATAGATGTGAGTACTATTTCAAGCTGGAGATAAAAATATGATCAGTCTCTCTGTTTAACTACTTATTTTGAAATCTCTCAGGCTTACAGAAAAGTTGCAACAATATACCCACACACCTTCCAGCAGGTCCCAGAGGTCAGCGTTATTTGCTTTATCATCTTCCTCGTCCTCTGTATGTGAGAGTGGAATATATATATTCCTACTCATAGATATGTGCATGCACATTATTTTTTTCTGAGCTATGTGAGAATAACTGATTTGTTCTAAAAACTGTTTTTGTCTTGTGACTTCACTCTAAGGGTTCAGAGAATAAGAAAATATTTGAAAACCATTGCTAAATTCCCTTTTAGTACTGGCTTTATTAATAATGTTTCTCGTGCTGGGTTAAAATAACTCTAGAACCCAAAAGTGCTGATTAAGGGCATGCATGTCAAAGTAAATAGTAAGTTTTTAATAAGAAGACCATGCTATTTATGTAGGTTGACTTATTGGCAGAGATTGTAATATAGAGATTTTCAGCGCCCTATATTAGAGATGCATAAAATGAGGCCCACTGAAAAGAGATATTCTCAACATCTTACAGCTTGTCTATCCGACATTTTTTGCTAGCATGTTAGCATTCTCTTACACACACTTGGTGAAGGACTGGTGAAGTAAAACCATAATGATAATGATGTACTTTGTGCCTGGCAATGTGCTAACCATTTTACCTACATTATTTCATTGAGTCCTTATAACAACCTGGCTTTGTAGGTATTATAAACCCATTTTACAGATGAGGAAACTGAGGCTCAGGGAAATTTTTGAATAGTTTGTCCAGGATCACACAACCTGAAAGGATGAGGCCAGCATTCAAAGCCATATCTGTCGAGCTCCACAGCCGGGGCCCTTTACCTACACTATGCTGCTTCCTCGCTCTGCACCGGGGCTGGGAGCTCTCACCCCATCACAAATCTCGCCATTCCAACACTTTCGAAGCAAAGCCCTGTCCTAAAGTACAGGGGTAGGTCTTCTAGTGTGTTATGAGGGGGTAGGCTGCTGGGGTCTGGGATTTCCTGAAAGAGAAACCTTGAGGGAGGAGGTAGTGGGAAAATGTTAACAGTTACCACCAAACTGGACTGGAGAAAACACAATGGTAGCACAGCAAATGGAGATCCACCTTGCCAGCAGAATTTCTTAAAATGCGCAACTTTCTGTGGGCCTGCACCGTTTGGTGGATGGATTTTGTTTCTTCACGAGGGCAGAGGCAGCAGGATGCTTGAGAAAGGACTCAGCATCTGGACCTTGATTTCTCCATGTGCAGAGTGTGATGGGGACTTGAGGATGGGGTAGAGAGAAGTTGGCCTGCCATCAGCCACTCTCTGGAGCTGAGAACCTGGGGTCAGTGAGAGGACGAGGGAGCTGGAAGGCATCCTCTGATCTGATGCCTTCATTCTACAGATGGGAAGTCTGAGGCTCAGAGACCAGCAGAGATTGTATTAAGAAGGTTCCTCATCTAGCACAGATATATGTGAGCAGATAATACTTCTTAGGTCCTTGTGACATGGAGGTGTTAAATGCTTTAAATGTACTGTTAAATGTAATTCTCACCACAACCCTACAGAGGAGGGATTATATTCATTTTAAGGATAAGAAAAATCAAGGCTCAGGTCCTCTCTAGCTTTAGCGTCTCCTTCCATAAACTGAGGAAGTTGAACTAAAACAACATGTCTGAAACTTCAGTCATTTATTACATATATATTTCACCTGTATTATTTTTTCATCAAGTCAGTGTTTTAAAATTGAAATATTATAAATTAAAAGTATTATAAATGCAATTCTAAGTTGCCATGAATAGCAGAGAACATATTAATGCAAATACATAATTAAGAAAATAAATGTTATCCATCTCCCTCCCTTAAATTCACCAAAGACACAACTTTGAAAATCCACTGAATTAAATTACCTCTAGGTTCAGGTCTATCTCTGATTCTGTAAGAATACAGAATCCTGAGTCTGGTGAGGCCTGACAGCTAGCTCAAGAACAGTACCCTTCAAGAGACACCAGCCATGAAAAGGAACACCACTAAAAAATCCACTTGCAAACAAGATGACTTCCAGCTTATTTAGAGCAAAATGGTCTCCAGGAGACTCTGAAGGTACTTCATTCTTTCTGGGAACAGGGAGACAATTTCTCAGCTAGACACACCTCAGGTGAGTGGACCACCTTCTCCTGGGGGTGAAGAGGGAAGTGGGGGTCTCCCTGCTGCTTGGGCAGATGGGTCCTCAGAAGAGAGAGACTATCTGAAGGGTCCACATGCGGCCTTCTTTCCTCATCGCCCTTACGGCTGTTGGGAAGAAGAAACAGTGGTGACTATTTCAGCTCAATCCTTTGGAATTAAACAGGGTTTGGGCCCACTGTTAAAGGCTTGGAAACCATAACAGGCATGCATAAAGTGCTTTGCAGTTTTGTGACTACACGGGTGTGGTCAGAGGACCAACAGCATGGGCCTCACCTGGGAGCTTGTTAGGAATGGGGACTCTGAGGCTCCATCCAGGCCTCCTGAATCAGAAACTGCCTTGTAACAAGGCCCCCAGGTGGTTTGTGGGTGCATGGGAGTTTGAGCTCATATGTGGCTGATCATCAAAATCAGCTGGGGAACTAACCCCCTTCCCCAGATTCCTGGATTCCAAATTCCAAAGATTCAAATGTAGTACAAGTAAGGTAGGGCCTGGGAATCTGTCATTAACAAGGTCTCAAGGCGATTCTGATGCTTAGCTAGGCTTGGCGGACATAGCAGCTTACATTTAGTAAGTACTTTGTACCAGGCAGTGGTCAAGCTCTTTACACTGTTAATCTGTTTGATCCTCACAATAGCCTTAGGAGATAGGTGTTGGTATTAGCACCATTTTCCAGATGGGAAAACTTAGGCACACAGGAAAAGTAGGGTTGCTCGCAGAAGTTTGAAATGGTGGAGCTATAAATAGAATTGAGGTCACTTAGCTTTAGGGCAGGGTTTCTCAGCCCCAGGCCTACTGACGTCCAGAGCCACCCTGTGCATAGCACAATGTTTACCAGCATCCCTGGCTTCTGTCCGCTAGTTAACAATAGCATACCCTTCTTCTAGTTGTGACAACCAAAATGTCTCCAGATACTGCCAGTTGTCCTCTGGGGAGCAAATCTCTCCTGGTTAAGAACCACTGCTCTGGAGTCTATACTTACACCCACTATACTCACTCTGCTGCCCCTCTAAGAGCCACTGGGTTCACACCAGAAGGTTTACACTACAACAGCCTACCAGCGGCAGAATTATTAGCCCCATTTAAAAGCATGACTTATCCAGGGTCACGTGGCTTGTGACCACTGTGAGGACTCATATTCACATTAACTGGCATTTCCTTTATTGATCCTACACACGGTGGATGTCTGGGGAAGTTTCATGCCTTGTGAATGAGCAAAGGCGAAGGCTAGGGATGGATTCTACCCGATCTTTATTCCTCATTTCTTGTTTCTTTCTCCAAGGCTTGTCATGGATGTCTATGGGATCACCAGCTCAGCAATCCGCCCCCCACTCTGACCCCTCTGTATCCGGTTATGGTTTCACAAGCACTTCCCCTGACTACAGTCGATTGGTTTAGGGGTAGCACCTGCCCCAAGATGAACTCAAGGATTCCTTTCCTGGATTTTTGGGACCAGACAGAACATCAGATCAGTTTCCTTCTGGTGCCTAAAATGGTAAAATGTAAAACTCGAGAGCTGTGGACAGAGTTGGTTCACACCAATTGAGGGATGAAGCTAGCACAGAGAGCCAGGCTCAGGAGAGGGTCGGAAGCTCCAGGGTGGCCTGACTGCTGGTTTGTGCTGCCCCCAGAGCCTAACTGCCCCAGGATCCTTCATGGGACTTGCTGTTCCATTAAGTTTCCATGATCTTTCTCATAAAACTTCCTTTTTCTCCAAATTACTTTTAGTTGAGTTGGATAAGAGTACTTATTAGTTTTGCCCTGATAACAAAATACCACTTTTTGGGAAAAAACAAACAAAACAAAACAAAAAACCTCCCTTACTTTCAATAACGTGCTCCTAAAAATTTGGTGGTCTGTGCAAGCACACTAATAATCAAGTTCCCATTATTTCAAATAGGAAAAATTGTGTCATATGACATATCAACCCCAATCACTCAAACAATTTTTGAAATGTAACTAAAACTCAGTAAAATATCTATTCATAAGTAATAAACTGTGATGTTAGGCTACCGATGCTTTCAAGGTAATATGGACAGCAAATTAGTGCAGCTGTTTCAAGAAGTTGCCTTGTCTACAGTATCATCTTCCACATCTTCTTTGAGGACATTTGTTCTCCTTTCCAAGCTGTGTGGGATTCTAACATTTGACTATGTCTGGAATGTAAGACAATGAAAGACTGTTTTGTTAAATCTCTTGTATTGAGTTCAGGGGCATGGATGTAAATGTTTCCTACATAAACATTGTACGGAAAAGCTGTTGTGGGAGATAGATACTCATTCTATGAAGTTTGGGCATCAAAAAAATAGAGAGATGGTCTATCAGGAAAATGGTGGAGAAACTTTTCTCTGTGACAATTCTGTATATATGACAAACAGTACAGATGTACATTAAAAAAAACATTCCAACCTGAAATCCCCTTTCTAGACGAAATCATTGTTGACAGTCTGGAGGGTGTATTGGAGACTTTTGTTCCACGAACACACATGCGAACACATGCATACACACATCTGCCAAGGCAAATGCCTGGGGTGGGCACCTGCCTGGGGTAGGGGGTGGGGGGCTAGAAGATGAGGATGAGGATCCCCAGCATGAGGATGTTGGCAAGCACAGACAAGGTGAGCAGGGCTTGAGGGTTCTGGGCAGAAACCAACGGCACCAGGAAGGCAAGTGTCCACACTGCATAGATGCGGACATCTTTGGTGGGTGTGAGTCATGAGCTCTCTGTCCCCAGCAGTCACCTGAGGTCCCTTTGGCTGTTCTGATCACCTACAGATAAGAAATAATGTGAATCTCAGCTGTGACCTGCCAGTCCCCGCACCCATGGCCCCCAGCCTTTTCCACATCTTCAGCCCTCAGAAGCACCAGACCACCTGAGGTTTCCTCTGGAGAACACTTTCCTTCTCTCCCGACCTTCTGTTCGTGACTGATCACACTTCAGAAAAAATACACACAAATTACATCAGGCCCCCCAAGCCCCAGACTAGATCAGAGCACCTTGCCCATTTCATCAGTAGGGTTTATTACAGATTCTAGTCTTACACTAGAATGATTATGGCTAAATATTTATCTTCCCCAGTAGGGGAATGTAGGTTTCCTGAGGGCAGAGACCTTATCCAGTTTTCTCACTAATGAACTGCTAGCACAGCAAGCAACCAGTGCATAGTTGATAATCAATATGTATTTGTTGAATGAATGAATGAATTCATTGATTGAAAGAGAGCATTTAGTGAAATTCTCAACAGAGATGGCCTAGACACTCCATTTTTTTTTTTCAAATAAAGATTTTGATTTTTGATACCGGAAAGTATTTATGGTTAAAAATTCAGAAAACAGAGAAAGAGAGCAAAATTATCTGTGGAAATTCTCTTTGCAGCATTATTTAATAGCAATAACACAAAAAAGAAATAACCCAAATATCTTTAAGGATTTAATAAATAAACCATGTATGATGAGTTCATGATATATTATTAAGCAAGAAAAAAAAGTAAATGGCAGCCCAATAGCATGAAAAAAATTACTTATGCATATTTGCAAATTCATGAAAAAACCTAAAAACCATTACATAACTTAGTGGTATGTTCTTATTGGGGAGATAGTTATAGGGCCCTTTAATTAGATAATGTTTGTATTATTGCTTGATTTTGTTTAAGAAAGAGCTGTGCTGCTTTTGTGTTCTGAAGGGAAAAAAATCAACCATGATGGTTTAAAAATGAAGAGAAAACATACACCTACAGGTTCATTTGAGAGAGGTGACTGCTGTTCCTTTTTAGAGTAGATTCATTCATATACATACATCTACTCTATACATGTAAACATATATATTAATAAAAGTGAGCCCTAAATGTACATGGTGCCTTGTAGCCTGTCTTTTTTTGGCCTATACTAGTGGGTTTCTTCTAGCACTGGAGTTTGAAGACCTGTTTGCTGAAAATGAATACCTAACAAATACTGAGCAGTTACTGTTTTAAGAGTTTCAGAAGAACTTTTCTAGTCCCAGGGAACTCACAGGCTGATTAAAGAGATGTGGACACATAACTATACTCATATATTCATACACACACACACACACACACACACACACACACATACGGCAAACTATATATATATATATACACACACATGGTTGAATTGAGAAGGGAAAAATGAGGTGGCTGGCAATTTCTCTGCATAGATGTGGATCAGGGAATGATACCCAAAGGAGGCAAGCATGTAGAATGGATATTATTTAAATAATTTGGAGATGAGCAAGTAGAGGGGGGAGAACATTGGTATGTGGAAAGAACGGCATAAGCACAGGCTCATGATGGGAAAGGACAAGGTATATTAGGGAAGGGTAGATGGCTCAGATGTGTTGTAGCAAAGGACACATACAGAAGAGAAGTGGAAGATCAGCTTGAGAGTGGATGGGGGCCAGGTAACCCAGAGTCTTGTGAGCCAAATTAAGATGATTAGAATCTAACCTGTCCAACAGAGAGAATTTAAGATTCTCAAATTGAAAAGGCATGCTAGATTTTCTGTCACTGCTCTGAGATAAGGACTGGGAGGTTCCAAACAAAGGCTGAATTGTTTTGGCTTTCACTAACTTGGCTGATTTAAAATCTGCTCAAAGTTCATACTGGGCTATCTCTAACCATCTTGTATTTCAGCTCCAGGGCTCTGCCCTACGCATTCAGTTAGTTATCTGCCAGAAACACAAAGAACACAGGGCAGAAGCCCAGATGGTCCACAGGCAGGAAGAAGAACTCAATGTACCTCGGCATTAGAGGAAAAGATTATCTGTTATAGAAAGAAGGCAGGAAGAGAGAAGATGGGGCCACCCAATGTACTGGTGTTATCAGCCCATCTCTCACCTGGGTGCCCTCACCTCTCCTATCTGGATGCCCTTGCTACCCGCAGCCACGGGAAGGAAGCCTTGCGGCAGCCTCAGACCTCCTCCAGCTCCAGAAGGGGCTCGAATGCCCTGGCAGTCTGCTCATTGCACCAGTATCCAGGTATGTCTCCAGGCAGAACTTTTGTGTCCAGGTAGTTATGGAGTCAGGAGGACCTGCCTTGGCCTCCCTTTCTCATAAACTGCTGCTCAATCTCACCTGCTTGGAGAAGGAAGGCTCTGCCCCCTGCAAAGTCCACCTGACTTGGACACTGAACGCTCTACTCAGTTCTGGCTATCCCTTGCCCCATAAAATGAATCTACTTCTCTTGTCCCTCAATCTCTGTGCCACACAGCAGCTTGAGTGTTAAAAATTATTGATTGTATCATGCCTTTCCTCTGCTTAATACCCTTGTGGGGCTTTCCCCTGCTCCGGATCAACACTTTAACGCGATTGACTCCAGCCTGCCTTCCCACCCCTCCCTTCTACATCTCCTCCGACGCTCAGCATGCTTTGCAAGCTTCTGGAGGACTCGGGGCTCTTTCCACGTCATGGCCCTTTGCGGATACCTTTCCTTAAAGAAGTTCTTCCCATGCCTCTTCAAGCTGTTGGCTCTCACCCACCATTTAGATCTTGGCTTAAACTTAATCTCCTCAGAGGTTTTCCCAACCCCCTGCAGCTCTCATCCTTATTCATAATTATAAAATTATTTCTTTTCCTTTTCTACTGCTAGGTTGTAAAATTCCCTCAAGGTAGGGATCATGCCTATTTTGTTCACCCCTATCTCCCTAGCACCTGGCATGGTGCCTGGTCCACAGTGGGGGCTCAATCAATCCTTGTTCAGTAAGTGGGTGGGTGAATCAATGAGCGATGGAACCCATGTTCCTCAGTGAACAGCTGATCTTCTGGAGAGCACACAGAGTCCCTCTGACTTTGAGTCACTCACTGCACGCTGGCTGGCATTCCCTGAGGTGCAGTCATGAGCCATCTCACACTGCCCCAGGGCTTCTGTACCCTGGCTCCATTTGTTTACATGCCCCTTCTAGTTTCTTGGCCCTGGAGCTGGAGGGTCTCCACTGACCATGTCCTATACCCTGGTCTCAGCTTGCTTTGGACCTATGCTTTTCTGCTTACACATATCCACAATTAACAGAGCCAATAGGGGTGATGAACAAGGTTCACAGTACCCCAGATCAGTTACAACAAATGATGCTGGTAAAGATTTCACCAAGACAGGACATCTGATGAATCGCTCTCACACTGTGAGAGCAGTATCCAATAGCTTCATTGTTTAATCTTTTGACTTCCAATGACTACAAACTAATGGGCAGTGGGGTGAGAGAGTGGAAGGAGCTAGGCTTTAAAATAACACAGCTCTGCCATCAAAATGTCCCCTGATGCCTGAGAGATGTGATCCATATTCCAGCTACCAGAATCAGTTAATCCACACTCAGGAAAATCCATTCCCAAAACAGCTAAGAGCTAACTGCATTTATATAACACCTTTGCTCAGAGGTGTTTCCAGCCTATCATAACTCACCGTATACCTTTGGGCAAGTTGCTCATTTTGAAGGCTCAATTGTCCCCATCTTCACTTTTAGGAGGCTGGATTCTAGAAACTCTGGGCTCTAACATTGTAAGAGTTATTGTGTTGATCCATATTGACCCATGTGCCAGTCTTGAGTCTTGGTTATTGTTCCATTGCTGACTTCCTTTTAGGATTAAAGAAAATCCTCTAGTTAAGCATAGGAAATGTCAATTTTTTAAACTAAAGTATGATTGGCACATAATCTTTTATTAGTTTCAAGTATAGAACACAGTGGTTCACCACTTACCAACATTAAGTCTTCACCCCAAACAGTATAGTTACTATTTATCAACATAGAAAGATGTTACAGAATCATTGGCTATATTCTCCATGCTGCACTACAATCCCTGTGACCAATTTATATTATAATTGAGAATTTTTGTACCCTTTTATTCCCCTCAGCCTCCTTACCCACACACTCCAATCTCTCCCCTTTGGTAAGCATCAGTCACTTCTCAGTGTCTGCGAGTCTACAGCTATTTTGTTCGTTTTGTTTTGTTTTGTTTTTAGATTCCACAAATAAGTGAAATCATATGGTATTTGTCTTTCTCTGCCTGGCCTATTTCACTTAGCCTAAAGCCCTCTAGGTCTATCCATGTTTTCACAGATGGCAAGATTTTTCTTTTTTTTATGGCTGAATGATATTCCATTGTGTATATGTACCACATTTTATCCATTCATCTATCGATGGTCACTTTGATTGGTTCCATATCTTGGCCATTGTAAATAATGTGGCAGTAAACATAGGGGTGCATATATCTCTTCAAATCAGGGATCTTGTTTTCTTTGGGTAAATTCCAGGAGTGGAATTATTGGATCATATGGTATTTCCATTTTTAGGTTTTTGAGGAACGTCCAACAGTGACTGCACCAACTTAGATTTCCACCAACAGTGTAGGAGGGTTCCCTTTTCTTCACCTCCTCACCGACACATATTTCTTGTCTTGGATAGTGGCCATTCTAACTGGTGTGAGGTGATATCTCACTATGGTTTTAATTTGCAATTCCCTGAGGATTAGCGATGTGGAGCATCTTTTCATGTGTCTGTTGGCCATCTGTATTTCTTCCTTGGAGAAGTGTCTACACAGATCCTCTTTTAATCAGGTTATTTGTTTTTGGGTGTTGAGGTGTGTGAATTCTTTATATATTTCAGATGTTAACCCCTCATTGGATAGCTCATTTATGAATATATTCTCCCATACTGCAGGATGCCTTTTTGTTCTGCTGATAGTGTCCTTTGCTGTACAGGAGCTTTTTGGTTTGATGTAGTCCCACTTGTTCATTTTTTATTTTGTTTCCTTTGGCTGAGGAGATATGTCCAGGAAAAAATTGCTCATACATATGTTCAAGAGGTTTTTTTGCCTATGTTTTCTTCAAAGAGTTTTATGGCTTCATGACTTACATTCAGGTCTTTGATCTATTTCAGATTTACTGTGGGTAGGGAGTTTGACAGTAGTTCAGTTTCCTTATCTTGCATGTAGTTGTCCAGTTTTCCCAACACTAGTTATTTACCCATTGTATATGGCTCCTTTATCATATATTAATTGATCATATATGCATGGGTTTATATCTAGGCTCCCTATTCTGTTCCATTGATCTGTGGGTCTGTTTCTGTGCCAGTCCAGACTGTTTTGATTACTGTGGTTTTGATGTATAGCTTAAAACCAGGGAGCATAATCCCCCTGGCTTTGTTCTTCTTTCTCAGAATTGCTTTTGCTATTTGGGGTCTTTTGTGGTTCCATATGAATTTTAGAACTATTTGTTCTAGTTCACTGAAAAATGCTGTTGGAATTTTGATAGGGAATGCATTGAAACAGTATGGCCATTTTGGAGAGGATGGTCTTTTTGACAATATTAATTCTTCCTATTCATGAGCATGGGATAGATTTCCACTTATTTGTGTCTTTTATTTCTCTCATGAATGTCTTATAGTTTTCAGAATATAGGTCTTTCATTTCTTTGGTTAGGTTTATTACTAGGTATTTTATTCTATTTGATGCAATTATAAATGGAGTTGTTTTCCTGATTTCTCTTTCTGCTAGTTCATTGTTAGTATATAGGATTGCAACATATTTCTGTGTATTAATCTTACATCCTGCAACTTTACTGAATGCAGTTATTCTGATAGTTTTTTGGTGGGGTCCTTAGGGTTTTCTTTTTTTTTTTTAATTTAACATCATTTATTATTTTTATTAAGGTGTCATTGATATACAGCCTTATGAAGGTTTCACATGAGCAACATTGTGGTTACTACATTCACCCATAGTATCAACCCCTCCCAACACCACATCCCATTGCAGTTACTGTCCATCAGTGTAGTAAGACGCTATAGAGTCACTACTTGTCTTCTCTGTGCAATATTGCTTTCCCTGTGACTTCCATACATTATGTGTGTTAATCATAATGCCCTTAGGGTTTTCGATGTACAATATCATGTCATCTGCAAATACTGACAGTTTAACTTCCTCCTTACCAATCTGAATGCCTTTTATCTCTTTGTGTTGTCTGATTGCCATGGCTAGGACGTCCAGTACTATGTTGAATTTAAGTGGTGAGAGTGGACATCCTTGTCTTGTTCCTGATCTTAGAGGAAAAGCTTTCAGCTTTTCACCATTAACTATGATGTTATCTGTGGGATTGTTATATATGGCCTTTACTGTGTTGAGGTATGTAATCTCTATGCCCATTTGGTTGAGTGTTTTTATCACAAATGGATGTTGAATTTTGTCAAATGCTTTTTCAGCAACGACTGAGATGATCATGTGGATTTTTATATTTTTTTTGTTAATATGATGTATGATACTGATTTATGAATATTGTATCATCCTTGCATCCCTGGAATAAATCCCACTTGGTTATGAAGGATGATCTTTTTGATGTATTTTTGAATTCAATTTGCCAATATTTCATTGAGAATTTTTACATCTATGTTCATCAGGGATATTGGTCTATACTTTTCTTTTTTTTTTTTTTTTTGTAGTGTCTTTGCTTGGTTGTGGTTTTAGAGTGATGCTTGCTTCATAGAATGAGTTTGGAAGTATTCCCTCCTCTTCTACTTTTTGGAATACTTTACAAAGGACAGATATTACCTCTTCTTTAAGTATTTGGTATAATTTGGCTGTGAAGCCATCTGGACCTAGGATTTTGTTTTGGGGGAAATTTTTTTATTAGAAATTCAATGTCATTGATGGTAATTATTCCATTCCAATTTTCTGTTTCTTCCTGGGTCAGTCTTGAAAGGTTGTGTTTTTCTAGGAAGTTGTCCATTTCTTCTAAGCTGTCCAATTTGTTGGCATATAATTTTTCATAGTATCCTCTAATAATTCTTTGTTTCTGATTTTGTGTACTCTCTCTTATTCATCTGATAAGGCTGGCTAAGGGTTTATCTATTTTATTTGCTTTCTCAAAGAACCAGCTCTTAGTTTCATTAATTTTTTTCTATTGTTTTATTCTTCTTTGTATTACTTATTTCTGTTCTGATCTTTATTATGTCTCTCTACTAACTCTGGGCTTCATTTGATCTTTTTTCTAGTTTCTTTAATTGTGTTTAAACTGTTTATTTAGGATTTTTCTTGTTTCTTGTGGTAAACCTGCATTGCTATGTACTTCCCTCATAAAATGGCCTTTGTGGCATCCCAGAAATATTGGACTCTTGTATTTTTGTTTCCATTTGTTTCCATGTATTGCTTGATTTTGGTTTTAACTTGTTCATTGATCCATTGATAATTTAGAAACATGTTATTTAGCCCCCATGTTTGTAGGCTTGTTTTGTGTAATTTATTTCTAGTTTTTGTACCATTGTGGTCTCAAAAGTTGTTTGATGTAAGTTCAATTTTTGTAAATTTATTGGGGCTCTTTTTGTGGCCTAGTATGTGATCTATTCCATGTACACTTGAGAAAATTGTGTATCCTGCTGCTTTTGGGTGGAATGTTCTGTAGATTTCTGTTAAGTCCACCTGATCTAATGTATTGTTCAGTGCCTCTGTTTCTTTACTTATTTTCTGTCTGGCTTATCTGTCTATTGATGTGAGTGGTGTGTTAAAGTCTCCTAAAATGAATGTGTTACAATCTGTTTACCCCTTTAAGTCTGTTACTATTTGTTTTACATATTTAAGTGCGCTTAGGTTGGGTGTGTAGATATTTATAATGGTTATATCCTCTTGTTGGACTGACTCCTTTATCATTATGTAGTATCCTTCTTTGTCTCTATTTTCTTCATTTTGAAATCAATTTTGTCTGAAGTAAGTATTGCCACTACTACTTTTTTCTCCCTATTGTTTGCATGACATATCTTCTTCCATCCCTTCACTTTTAGCATGTGTATGTCGCTTTGGGTCTGAAATGAGTCTCCTGTAGGCAGCATTTAGATGGGTCTTATTTCTTTATCCATTCTGCCACTTTTGATTGGTACATTCAGTCCATTTACATTTAAGATAATTATTGATAAGTATGTACTTATTGCCATTTTATAATTGTTTTCTGGTTGTTTTCATAGCTACTATTTTTTCCTTTTTTCCTCTCTTATACTCTTTTCTTGTTATTTGATGGTTTTCTTTAGTGTTGTCATTTGGATTTCTCTTTTAAAATTTTTTGTCGATCTACTATAGGCTTTATTTGTGTTTACCAAAGGTTCAAGGATAGCTTCCTGATTGCTGAGTTGCTGACTACAATCTAAAAGTACTTTTTTTCCTTCACTTCCTCTTCCACACTTTATGTATTAGATGTCACACTGAAAAGTATTTAGCCTTAGGAATATTTCCATCTATAGCAGTCCCTTTAACATACCCTATAATGCTGGTTTAGTTGTTATAAATTCTTTGTGCCTTTGTTTATATTGAAATTGTTTAATCCCTGCTTCAAATTTAAATGATAATCTTCCTGGATAGAGGATTCTTGGTTGACGGTCCTCCTGTTTCAGTGCATTACATATTTCATGCCACTCGCTTCTGGCCTGTAAAGTTTCTGCTGAGAAGTCTGATGATAGCCTTATGGGTTTTCTATTATAAGTAATCTTTTTTTCCTCTTTCTGGCTGCTTTCAATACTCTCTCCTTATCCTTGATCTTTGCCATTTTTGTTATTATATGTGTTGGTGTTGCTTTCCTGAGGTTCCTTTTGTTATGAGTTCTCTGAGCTCCCATGATCTGAGTGTCTATTTCCTTCTCCAAATTGGGGCAGTTTTCAACAATAAGTTCTTCAAAGAGACTTTCTATCCCTTTGTCTCCCTCTTCTCTTTCTGGTATCCCTATAATGAGAATATTGCTCTGTTTGGATTAGTCTCACAGCTCTTTTATTATTCTTTCATTCCTAGAGATCCTTTTTTCTCTGTTCTTCAGCTTCATTGTTTTCCTGTTTCCTAATTTCCATTTCATTCACAGCTTCTTCAGCCTGCAATAATCTACTGTTAAATCCCTCCATTTTGTTTCATTTCAGGTACTGTATTCTTCAGCCCTGAGTGGCTCTTTCTCAGGTCTTCTGTCTTTTTGATGAAGTCTGTCCTGACATCTTGAATACTTTCCTGTAGATCCATGAACATGTTTATAACTTCTACTTTGAAATCTTTATCAAGAAGATTGGTGATTTGTGTTTCATCTAGCACTCTTTCTGGTGTTTCGTCTCGTAGTTTTGTTCAGAATATATTCCTCTGCCTCCTCATTTTGTCAGGGTTTCTGTTTTCCTTCCTTTGTATTAGGTGGCTGTGCTGCTTTCTGGCCTATGGAGTAATAGCTTTAGGAAGGAGGCATCCTCTGTGGCCCAAAAGCTCAAGACTGTTGTCCAGTGTGGCAGCCCCAGCTGCTGGTATGCAGGGGGTGGGCCACCTTTCTGTCTGGCTTCTATAGAGGTCTGAGTCTGGGCAAGCAGTTTGCTTTGGCCACACCTTTGGATCACTGCATAAGTTGGTGTGGGAAGGGCCTCCCTCTGCCTTGCTGCAGCAATGGCTGGGCTTCAGGGTTAATGGGATGGGCGACTGATGTGTGGCTCTGCCCAGGCCCAGCATGCAGCACCAGGCTTGGACAGCTGGGGGGAGGAAGGATCTTTTGGGACTGACTCCTGCAGGCATCTTCCCAGTTGGGCTAAAATGGAGCTGAGAAAGCTGGGAGGGTCTGCCTCTGCCTACCAAGCAGCAATGTCTGACACTACTATTGGGCCAAGTGGGTTGTCTGCGGGCAGCATGCAGAGGGAGGAGCCTCAGGGCTGCACTGGCAGTGAGGGGGATGGAGTGTTTGGGGCTCTCAAGATTTCCCAACCTGTTGGGCAGAGGGCAGACTGGGATGGGATCGTCCATCTGTCCTTTCTCCTGAGAAGAGAGCTCCATCCAACACTCACCCCTCTGGCACCCCTCCCCACTGCTGGGAAGTCTTTCACAATGCCTGTTTTGCTTTTGTCTCAGGGGGACTGGTGGAGCATGCCTGTTCTCCACAAGTGGCTGGGATCTCAGCCTCCCTTGTATTCCACTTATCCTTGGTGTCCAGCCCCATTAATCATCGAATCCCCTATAATGCAAGCTTGTGCTCCAAGAGCAGATCTCTAGGGCCAGGTGTCCAGCGATCCTGGACTCCTACCCTCTCCCCACTCCATTCCTCTTTCTCCCACCTATGGGCTGGGGAGGAGGGAAGGCTTGGGTTCCACTTGATTGCAGCTTTGCCACTTTACCCTTTTCTGTGAGGCCTTCTCTTCTTCTCCACATGTAGGTAGTCTGTTCTGCAGTCTTCAGGTTTAGTTGTATTTGCTGAATTTTCATATTTCATGTGTTTTGGGGAGGAGTTTACCACCTTGCCTTCCTACCACCATCTTTTTCTCCCAGAATCCCCCACAGTCCCCTTTTTCATGAAATAAATTGATCCTGCCAGAAAAAGTGCAGATATTAATCATTAGACTTTGCCTCCAATATTATGAGGTTTATGGAATTCCTAGGAAGACCCAGGGCCTTGGGAGGCTAATGAGATGAAACTAATCTTTAAATAATTATGATAATGATAATAGTGGAAAACACCTAAGTGTTAAGTACTATGACATTTACATAAACAACTTTCGTACATTATTTAATATTTCCAATAAGCAAACTGCCAGTTCCCATTTTCCCAGATGAGAAAACTGAGACTCAAAAGAGTCGGGAAGGGAGTAACCACACACGGGCAGGCTTATTTTAGGGCAGTGCAATTTGTTCTAAAATGATTGCGGTGATGAATGTACAACTGTAAATTTACTGAAAATTCATTATATTATACACTTGAAAAAAGTAAGTTTCATGAGATGTTAAGTTATACTTCAATAAAGCCATTAAAAAAACAAACAATGACAATAAAGGGCCAAAGTGCTTGCTCAAGCTCACTTGGCTTATAGGTTGAGGGCCAGGTGAATTCAGACTTTCTGGTCCTGAGGTACGTGGAGGCGACTTGTGAAAGGGGACTCCTGAGACAGAGACGGTCACAAGGACACCTGATGTCAAATGATGTCTAAGGCTTGCCTCAGGCAAGTGTGAGAGTACCAAAGCCATCATCACCTCACTTACTCCCAGCAACAAGGAACACTGTCCACCCCATTTCACCAAGGTGCCCGCATTCTTCATGGCCAGGGGGAGCCCGGGAGCCGCACGCCAATGTTGCCTTTCACTATGTGGATCAGGGCTTTTCAGCCACCTGACAAGGGAGGAGAAGGGAGACATGACAGAAGCTGGTCACGCTGATCTTGGACCCAGAGCCAATTGGTTAGGCTGAGCTGGTAGACAGGTGCAGGCAGTGGGTGGACCTGCCAACCCCATAAGAGTCACAGTGGGAAGCAGTTGAGGTACCATTGGGTCTGGTGTAGAGAGGCACACCAGGTATTTAAGGTACTTTGGGTGAAATGGGTAAAGTTGTGACAGAAAACCCAGAGGATGCCAGCACCAGGTTCATCCCTGTCCTGCACAGGGCTAAAGGAGAAATCCTGGGCTACCCTCATGACACTAATGCCCATCCTATTGCCACCTCTAACTGCTGGACGACTCTAAGCAATAGGCTGTACTCCCACCACTTTACCCATGGCTTACAGACAGGAGAGTCTGCCCCAGGTCACACGCTAAAATGGAAATAGCAAAGCTGGGCTGGGTGCTTTTCTGTGGTTTTAACCACAGGTTGTCCTGCAATCTCAGAAGCCATTTAGTTCAGCATTCTCTTCTCTCATACAAAATGCTTGAACTTTTCCTACTACAGCCAATGCTCAACCACTTCCAGAGACAAACCTTCAAGGACAGATGATAGTTTTTTTTTTTGAGGTATCATTGATATACAATCTTATGTTGGTTTCAAATGTACAACACTGTGGTTCAACAGTTATCCATGTTATTAAATCCTCACTCCCTCTAGTGCAGTCACTAGCTATCAATGTAGAAACATGCTACAGAATCACCGGCTATATACTCCATACTATACAACCATCCCCTTGTAACTTATATTGTCATTGCAAATTATTGTGCCCCTCACCCTCTCCCCCAACCTTCCCCAACCCCTTCCCCTTGGTAACCACTAGTCACTTCTCAGTGTCTATGAGTCTACCGCTGTTTTATAAGGACAGATGATAGTTTATCTTCTTAAAATAGCTTTGTCACTAACACAGTCTTCTTTAGAAACCCCTTCTAAGATTCAACCAGAAATCTTCCTTCATGTGCGATTTAAGAGGTTGCTAAAGAGGACGCCTCCTGTGTTGATTGCTTCTTCTTGCAAACCTTGACTAAGCTCATTGTGCCCAGGCTTTGTGTTAGGCATGGGTAGACGGGGAGGTAAACGAAGTCAATCATTTCATTTGCTGTCAGGTTTCTTGCAGTCTGGGAGCCAGTCTGAACCATGCTAGAATTAGCAGACCTTTTACTGAACAATTACTATGTGCCAGCCACTGTGCAGGGATTATCTCAATGATCCTCAACAATCGTCAGAGGTAGATAACTATTATGATCTCCATTTGAGAAAACTGAGGCAAAGATAGGTTTAGTAGCTTGTCCCAGGTTACACAACTTAGTAAGTGGCAGATCTGGGATTTGAACTCAATTCTATCTGACTCCAAAAACCAGTGCTCACATCCACAACGTTCTACTGACCCAGGTCAATCTCAAGCCTGGGATTCTTTGATTCTGCTAGCAAAGGCTTGATCTATTTTCTTCAGTGAAGGCACATGTTCTCACTGGCAACATCATCTCCCTAAAGACGAGCGCAGATGTTACCTGTAACATAAACCATCCCTGTTCACCATCTGGAAGGAACACCCTCTTTTTCTGAACCCTCAAAGAGCACAGACTTCACTTGTGCCCTTCTGTCTGGAGTCGTCATGTGTGTGCAAATCGCCTTCCCTAGGCTGTGAGAGCCTCAGCGCAAGGACAGAAAGGCATCTCATGTTCACTGCTGTGGTCCCGTGACATCCAGGTGCTCGACCATGCTGAGTGACAGGACCCCTGCAGAGTCATGCTTCGGATTCACAGCATTATCTTCATGGAGAATTATCTTTACCACTCAGACAACTTCTCTACAGCTCCCTTTGCCTGTTGAGAATAGGGAAGAGCTCAGACTTAGTTCCTTCAGTCACTGGAAAGAAGGAAAAAATTTCCACAAAGGTCTCAGCTATGAGATCTCAGGCCCAGGAGCTCCTTTTGGAGAGCAAAGGATACCTGTGAGATCCCACTGGCCTTCTCCAGGCAGCAGGGGACCTTCCTGGGGGCACCAGGGCAATCTCTGTGCTGTACCCTGCAGGGACTGGTTGCTGGTGGAGGCACCCCCATGCAGCTGGATGATCTGCTCTCAGGCCCAGGCTTGTGTAGGTGAGGTGCTGAGAGCCACCACAGCTTTGGCAGGGGCTGGAGCAAGAGCAGCTTTGGCATGTGGGAGCTGCAAGGCCCAGCTCTTGATGGCTTGGCCGTTTGCAGTCTCAGGAGCTTTAATACCCTCTTGCCTGGAGTGACACAGGCTTTGCTCCTAAGGAAGAACAAAGGGCCCAAAATATGAATGGAGGAACAAACAGGTGTCTCCTCCACCCACACAGGGACTCATCACAGTTGCTTCAACGGTGTTCTTTCCATTCTTTCTTCCTGCACAAATACTGAGTACCCATGGCCAGGCACTTAGCTGGATGCTGGGAATCTACTGATTCTAGGCAGTGAAGTCCTTGCCTTCCATGAGCTTAGCTAGAAATCATGATTATTAATCATGGGTCCCCTTGAGTAAGCAAAAAATGTCAACTTTGATAAGTGCTCTGAAGAAAAATTAAGAGGCCAGAGTGTGGAACAATAGCAGTTACTCTTGTAAAGAGGGTTAGCAAAGATTTTCCCAGGGAAGAGAGAAGTCCCTTGCGTGGCACTGTTCCCTTCAGCTTCTTGCTGTAAGTAAATGCAGCTCCCCCTGCAGAGGTCACAGGGTCCTCTGCAGACCTCTAAGAGAAGGCCGTCTGCCCCGCACCTCTCCTACCACCATGGCCAAGAGCAGGTTGCTCCTGCTGATCTCCTCCCTCCTGCTGGCTCCTCCTGGACCTGTGCTGCCTTTGCTTGCTGCAGCATGCAAGCCCTCAATGCCACTGTTCATCTTTCACCTAGTACCTTCTCTCTCTCTTGCCCTTTCTCCCTCCTTCCTTTCACTGTGACCATACTTGATGATTTCAGCCAACTAAATGAATCATCTGGACTCCAGCCTCTTATATCCTTGTCCACCTTTGCTTCCAAATAGTTTGCCCTCCACCCTTCCTCAGATACCCACTTCCACCATCATACCCTAGACCTTGTCACTACCCAAAACTGCACTGTATTCAAAATCTCTATTTTAAGCATCTTATTCTCTGGGTGGCTCACCAACTCCTACCTACTAGTTTGCAGACTCTCCCAGATCTTTGGTTTCATCAAGGCTTTTGGGCTACCAATACTACTCTGCCACCCACCCGCTGCTCTTCCCTCCCTCCCATCTTCACCAAGCAACCGGTCGGTCATCGCACTCACTCTCTGCCACACGCTCTCATGCCTCCTGCCCCTCTGCATCCAAGCAGTTGAATATGCCTAGAGAAAAATACACAGATTTGCCAACTGGTGGCATTTTAAATTCATGCGCTCAAAACTTAGGTGAGTCCTAGAACTGCTAGGTGGCTCTCTTAGTTGTCTTATTTATGTTGCTCTTCCATTCTTCAAGAGGACAAGTTCTCTCTCTTTTCTTGATTCAAACCTCCATTAGACTCCCCTTTTCATTCTCAGCTAATGACATTGTTCTTATTTCATTGAGAAAATAGAAGCAATCAGAAGAGAACTTCCTTATCGTCCAGCCACTAAATCTACCCACTGACCTGTGTCTGAATCCATATACTAGGCTTTTTCTCCCGTGAAAATAGCTGAGCCATCCTCATCCTGTCTTAAGAGCCTTCATCTTGTGCCCTGACCTCATCTGCTTTCCTTCACCTGCTCCAGAACTTTACTCCAACAGTGGTCCTTCCCTCTCTCTTGCATTATCAAAATTTCCCTTTCTACGGCATCATTCCCATGAACATATAAACATACCATAGTATATTTTCTCTTTCATCTTTCAGCTCCCTTTCATAGCAAAGCTCCTTAAAAGAGTTGTCTCTGCTCACTTTTCCAATATCTTGCTTTCCATCTCTTGAGACCACTCCAGCAGATTTTCTTCTTTATTGCTTCACTGAAGCTATTCTTGCCAAAGGCAAAATGCCTCCTGTTGCCAAATCCAATAGCTGAACCTTAGTCCTCTTCTTAACAGTAGGAATTTCAGTCCTTTTTACACTTACAATTTCACCACAGTGGTGGGTAGACTCTAAGATGCCCCCTCCCTTGACTCTCTTGTATATTCCCTCCCCTTCAGTGTGCTTGCTTCTAACCAATAGAATGTGGCACAGGTGATTAGATGTCACTTTCATGATTGCATTATGTTATCTAAGATTTTGCCTTACTAACTGACTCTCTAGAGACTTCAAAGTCTAGCTGGCTTTGAAGAAATAAGTGGCCATATTGGGAGGCCCACATGGATAGAAGCTGACAGCCAGCAAGAAGCTGCGGCCCTCAGTCCTACAATGACAAGGAAATTAATCGTGCCAACAGCCTGAGTGAGCTTGGAGGAACATTCTGTGGCAGTTATGCCTCCAGATGAGAATGCAGCCCAGCCGGCACCTGACTGCAGCCTTATGAGCCCCGTTAAGCAGAGGACCCAGTTAAGCTGTGCCTTAGAAACTGTGAGACAATAAATGTGTGTCATTTTAAGCCACTAAATTTGTGGTAATTTATTACATAGCAACAGAAAACTAATATAACCACTCATCTTTTTATATGGTTATGTTTTTTCCATAATGGTATCTTATATGGCATTTTTAAAAAACTCAGAAGCAATTTATTTGCATATTAGACAGGTATTGTTCTGTACCTTCATGTCGCAAATTGTAACCACAGAACCCTAAGGTGTAAGTGAGGAGTCATAGGAGAATGAACCCAGAGGTTGTCGCACTTGCTACCAAGTGTGACCTTGAACAAATACCTTTGTTTGTCTGAGGCTCAGTGTCCCATCTGTACAACTAATGGGTTGCAGCAGACCATTTCAAAGAAACTCTAAAGGGTGCTATACAGTGACTGCAGCTGACCTAGGACCTGCCCAGTCATCCCTGGCAGGAGGAAGGCAGCTGAAGCAGAGAAAAGGACTCACAGGGCTGGAGGATTTAGGAAACAGCCTGTCCCTATTTTCATGAGTGAGAAACTGAAGCCCAGATTGAAAGGACTTCCTCGTAAATGGCAAAGCTGGCCTCAGCCCTTGTCCTTGGGCTCCTACCCCAGTGCCTTTTCAGTGGAGCAGAAGGGGCTTCTCTCTTCTAACCTCCCAGGCCCCTTGTTACCACTGTGAAGTGAACCCCAGGGCCCATGCTCTATAGATGGGGTTCTGTGGGCTTGCTCCAGATCTCTGAAAGCCTGGACCCAGTCCTGGGAATGCTGCTGATCCAATGGCGCTTTCTCCTGCCTTATTTCAGGAGGACCTACCAGTTGGCCCTGTGTGTGCCAAGATAGAGAGCAAGGAAGCTGTTGGCTGAGTAAGAGGTTGGCAAGGGTCCGTGGCTGGAGTGGAAGCACTTCAGGTAGGCAGGGGCTACAGCTTTGGAGAACCTGAGTCCAGTAAGCTCACAGAGGTTTCCCCCAGCATAATCTTACTTTAAAAATTAATACTCACACTAAGATACACATGGCCATGATTAAAGTATTAATTTTTTAACCAAAGGAATTTATAATTAAAAAACTAGAGTCTCCTTATCTGACCCTCTTCACTCAAAGTCCCTCTTCCTGGGGGCTATGCTTATTTACTTATTTATTTGCTTGTTTGTTTGTTTGTTTATTTATATTTTTATATTTTCATGTTTCTTTATTAAGGTATGATTGATATACACTCTTATGAAGGTTTCACATGAAAAAACAATGTGGTTACTACATTTACCTGTATTACCAAGTCCCCCCTATGCCCCTGCAGTCACTGTCCATCAGTGTAGTCAGATGCCACAGATCCACTATGTGCCTTCTCTGTGCTACACTGTTCTCCCCGTGGTCCCCCACACTATGTGTACTAAACATAATACCTCTGGGGGCTATGCTTTTTTAAAAATCAGTTTTCTCTTTTAATTCTTTGGTTCTCCATCTCTTTATACAGCGTATCTTAATGATATCTCTCCATTTATCAATGTTAGAAGAAAATTCACACCTGTTGATATCCCCCGCTCTTCCTCTCCTCAGTACAGTTATTTTACTATTTTAGACCTTTATTACTTACCTTTGTAACTTAAAATTATATAACCATAAACTTCTTATAAATTCTTAATAATATTTGCAGTGTTTCCTATTGTTGTTGCAACAAGCATAAATGTAGTGTATTAAAACAACACAAAACTTATTCTCATGCAGTTTTGGAGGTCAGGAATCCGAAAATCAAGATGTCGACAGGGCTGGGTTCTTTCTGGGGCCTCTAGGGAGAACCCACTTCCTTGCTCTCCCAGCTCCTAGAGGCCTCCCGCATTCTCTGGGCTTGTGGCTCCTTCCTCCATCTGCAAAGCCATCTTTTCTCTGTCCTTCCTGCCTCCCTCCTTTAAGAACACTTGTGATTACATTAGGCCTACTTTGCTAATCCGGGACAATCTCCTTACATCAAGACTCTTAATTCAGTCTCATCTGCCAAGGCCCTTTGCTATCTAAGGTTGTGGGGATTAGGGCGTGAACAGCCTTGGGGGCCACTGTTCTGCCCACTCCACTGTACATCCCCGTTTACCTAGAAAAGTCCCATTACATGCCTGTTGTTCTGACATAAATATTAATCCAGTCCCTGTCATTCTCAAAAGTGTTTCCATTTGAACAAAAATTATATGAACATTCTGTATATCCAGTGCTTTCCAATCATTCTTATATCAGAACACATGTGGAAAATGATAACCTTTTATAGGTCCTCAGGATAAAAGAACAAGCCTGCTCATGACTGGACATAATTGTCTCAGGAGCTCCAGCCACCTCAGGACCTGCCTGGCTGCTCCAAAGGGTAAGAGGATCAGTATCTCAGTACCCTTATTACCCATTTTTGGTACCCCAGTGGCCATTGCACACCACCGGGAATTTTTCCTCATGTTAAAGCAATATAACCCATTTAAGGCTCGCTCTTTCGATGTGCTTCCGTGGGGGCAGCATTCTGTGCCAAGGAGTGCACCTGGGTCTCAGACACATGGACTGAGGCCTCTGCCACTGCAGTGCTGCCTGCAGCTTAATTCAAGCTGTCTGTCAGACTGAGGTACCCCTTGGCATCTTTGCACAGCTGCCCCCCAGTTCGGTGTCCCTGCAGAATTAGCCATCTCTCATGCACTCTCCCAGCCATCGGAGTTTTGGCACTGGCGGCAGAGCAGAACTATTGGAATCACAGGAGGGGATTTTGAAAACCTTGCAAATTTTTTCTCTGGGGCTACAGAATGCATAAGACTCTTAACTTTGTAATGTATTTTTTTTTCTTTAAACAAGCATACTTCATTTACCGCAGAAATACTAGCGGCAAAATGGTTTATCACCATTACATCCTTTAAAGTCACCAAAAAAAATCACAACAGCTTGGGTCAGAGGTGGGTTACAGTGTGCCGATCTGCAGCAGCACTTTCCCTATGGATCTGAGCCATCTGCTCCCTTAGCAGGGTCCTTGCCTTAGGAGCTGATCTTCATTTCAACTCTGTTGCTAATTCCCTTGACAGGATGTACCCTCCTCAGTCAGCAGCATGTCAGGTTATGATGGTGTTTGGCTCTCTTTATAGGAACTTTATCTCTTCTAATATCCATTCCAAAATTGAAATTAATTTTTCAGCACTTACATCACTTGAGTGGATTCTTGAATTATATTGTTATGATTTACAGAATATTTCAAATTATACTAAAGGCAAATGCTTATATTATAGATAGTAATTATTCAAACCACCCACAGAAGTGCCATGTGACAATGGCACTTCTCTCTAGATTCTGGAAAAAATAAATGGGCATTTCTATGTTTCCGCCAAAGTGGCCCCTATATGGCAATGCACAGTGTAGCACAATTTACAGTTCAATCTCTGAGCATCGGTCTGGCTATTATGGGCTATCTCATGAAATTTTAAATTTGGATGGGATTCTAAATACTTAAATTCTGCACATGAAGTGGAATTAATATTTTTATATCACATTATCTTAAATTCACATAATTCAAATATATATACAGAGACTATGTTGTGTGTATATGCTCTGGTTTTTTTTTTTTTCTTAGCAAAATGTGCTCATTCTAGGTATGCTATTTTGTCACCTTTGTATGATGTGGGAGCCAAGGGGCTTTTGGAGGCTGGAGGAAGGGGACACATGGTATGTGCGACTCTGGGGGCAACACTGCTCCCCTCTGGGCCTTAATCTCTCCACCTAAAGATGAGGGGCTGGACTCACTGACCCCTTGGGGGCTTTGGAGCTCTGATGATCTGTAGTTGAAGGAGGCTCCTGGAAGAATCCCTCATTCTCTTTTTGTCTAAAGATGTAAAAAGAAGGAAAAGAAAATGAACAAATAAAAGGAAAAATGGGAAGCAGGTAAGTGTTGATAAAAAGGGGAAAAGGAAAGAAGCAGCAAGATGCCTGGACTCACAATGTGTATGGACTTAGTTTATTTAAAAAAAACAACTGACAGTATTCTTTAAGAGCAATGGCTCTGGGCTTAAGAGTTTGACCCCTGGCTTTTTCACCTATGTTTTTGTGTGACTTTGGACACAGTGTCTCTTTACCTCGATCTCCTCATCTATTAAGTGGAATTGAAGATAATTACCTCATAGGACTGAGGAGTGATTGAGTTTGTAAAGCACTTAGCACCTGGCACATAGTGTGTACTCAATGAACCTGAGCTACTGTTATCATTGTCATCACTTCTGGGGTCCCTCTGAGACACCCAGGACAGGAATTCTTCCCTTAAGGCATCTGTAGGCCCACCCTTCCGCTTTTCATCAGACTGAACAACTGCAACTCTTTAGTTATGCACCCACGGAAGCAAAGTGGGCACTTCCCCCACCCCACCCCACCCCCCAAATGTCAACAGCAAGAACACTGACAGTCACCTCTCCAGTGGGGGTCCCAAGTACTCTGACACCTCCTGTGGTTGAGAGGTGGGGAAGCAGAGGCTCAGGGGGGTGGAGTCACTGCCAAAGGTATAAGTGGGGCTGGAAAATTACATCCCAGCCCACTGCTCCGTAGCAGCATGCATAACCTGGAACGACTCTTTCCTTTCTCCAGGAGCAGGGTTGGGGCACATATTCCTTTCACTCCTGCTTTGCTAACTGCGTCCTGGGGAACGACGGGTGTGCGAGATGGTTAAGGACATGGTCTCTGGAATGCTGGCCTCTCACAAAGGTCATTCTCAAGGGCAGTAATTCTCAACATAAGGGAGTGTCAGAATCACTTGGAAGGCTTGTTAAAACAGGCTGCGGGGCTCCACCCCGGGGTTTCCGATGCAGTAGGTGTGGAGTGGGAACCAGAATTTGCTCTGCTAATTAATTCCCAGGTGATTCTGATACTGTTGGTCCAGGAACCACACTTTGAGAAGCATGGATTTAGTGGTTAATATAGAGTGCATACTGTAAGGCAAAGTTGCTAATAGAATGTGCTATCAGCAAGAGATTATATTTAACATGAGTGTATGTTAAAATACATCAGAGCCTTAAGAGGTCCTATGAAAGTTGGAAAACAATAGTCTATATATTGAAAATGGAGCAGAGATGGGGGTAGACATGATTGGCTTTACATATGTTGCATATTTTTCCAGTTTCTTTATGCATATACAATCAACAGAAGATATATCCCTTCCTTTTCATATGGAGTATCACTGCTCTCTTCGTTTTTTCCCCTTAAGAATATATACATACAGAATTTGCTCCTAAGTAACTTAGGATGCAGGGGCATTGGGTGGGAATGTAGATGATCAGTGGGGAGGTAGTACTGGGTTGGGATTTAGACAAACATGGCTGGCCAAGAACTCTCGCCAAAGAGAGCTGGTTTCACTGCACCACTGAAACAAAGCCGCTCATTTGAACATGATCAATAATCACACTTGGTAGGATACAATGGTAAGCTTTCAGGTTTCTTCTTGTGTGACCAAGTAGTAGCATTTGACATAGGTGGTCACCGCCCTCCTTGAAAACTCTCACTTGGCTTTCAAGATGCCTCCGGCCCTGCTTTCCTCTTAGCTAGTGCCCATGCCTTTGCAGTTCCTTTTGTCCATTCCTAGTCACCTTTCTGCCCCCCCCCCCACCCCCCCAACTAGGTGTTTCGGATTCCTCTCATCTTTACTTGCATTCACTTCCTTGGTGATCTCATCAGGTCTCTTTGCTTAGCTGCCATCAATATGCTGACAATGCCAAATTTTTTTCCCCAGGCTGGACCTCTCCCCTCTCTGCAATAATGGCAGTGCCTGCCTGACCTCTTCCCTTGAATGACTAACAGGCACTTCACACACAACAATCTCCCTTTGTTCCCCAACAAGGTTGATTTTGCCAGTGTCTTCCTGAGCTATCCTTCTTGTTGCTCAGGCCAAAGTATTTGTGTCCTCCATCTCCTATCCATCAACTTTTCCAGCCTACCATAAAAATACTTTCAGAAACTGACCACCTCTCACCACTCTCACTACTATCACACTTGTTAAATCACTGGAACCTTATCCTGGATTACTGGAACTATAGCCTGTCCCTGATCCTGCCCTTGCTTATATCAACCCAGTAGACAAAGCATGCTTTTAAACCCAAGTCAGATCATTGGCATTGCTCAACTCCTCCAGGACCTTTCAATCTCATTCAGAGCAAAAACCAAAGTCCTTAAAATGGCTCACAGATCTCTACACAATTTCCCCTACCTGCTATTGCTCTGACCTACTCTACTTCTCTTCCTAGTCACTCTGCTCCAGCCACACTGACCTCCTTGTCATTCTTCAAACAGGCTAGGCACATTCCCATCCCAGTGCCTAACATGTGCACATGTGCTCTTCCCTCTGGCTGGAATGCTCCTCCCAAACAAATCCATATAGCTTGTTTGCTCACCCACTTTAGGTCTTTGTTTAGATAGCACCTCTCAGTGGGATCTTCTTTGCTATTTAGAGAGACTGCAATCCCTTCCTCTGCCCCCGGACTCTCTTTTTCACATCCCTGGCTTTTCTCCATAACAGATACACCTACTGATACGATATGTCTATTGCTTATTTTTGTTGCCTGTCTCTCCTCATTAAAACATACACTTGGCAAAAGCAGGGATTGTTGTCTCTTTTGTTCACTGTTAATTCCCAGTGCCCAACAAATAGTTATTCATAAAAAATAAATAAATAAACAAAGTTATTAAGAAAAAGTTCCTTATTCTTATCTTACTCTTCTGTTTGATTCTTCATTTTTGTTACTGCATTTTCAATTTCGAAGAGTTGTTTTTATCTTAGAATATTCTTTTTTAAAAACAATATTTGTTGTTGTTCTTAGTTCACAATTGCAACATCTTATCTCTATGAAGATATTTGTTCATCCATTTGGTTTTTGCATAGTCTCCTGCAAGATGTTTTCATATGTTTGTGCATTTACTTCTTCTTCTAACTTTTATCTTACAGGCTTTTCTCAGATGTCTGGTAAGCTCTTGAAATTTTTTAAATTAACCTTCAGAGGCATACTTTAATTGTCTAGGTAATGGCTTTTGACAAGTACATAAATCCATGTAATGACCATACCAAACAAGATGCAGAATATTAACATCACCCAGAAAGCTCTTTTGTCTCTGTGCAGTCAGTCCCCACCCCACATATTCCAAACAACCATTTATCAGCTTTCTCTTATTACATAGGTTTTGCTTATTCTATAAATCAAGTCATATAGTATGTAATCTTTTGTGTTCAGCTTTTTCCACCGAGGATAATGAGATGCATCCATGTTTTTGCATGTAACAATAGTTCTTTTCTGCTATGTATGCCACAATTTATTTACCAATTCACCTATTGATAAATACCTGGGTTTTTATTAGCTTAGCTTTATTAAGCTCTTCCATGTGAACATCTGAGTACTCCTCTCTGTGTGGCCCACAGCCAGGATTATGGTGAGGCAAGCCAGGATTATGGTGAGGCAATCCAGGAAGGCCAGCTCACCAAATTTAAGGAGGCACTCACTCTGATGTTCATATAAGAGCCAGTCTTGCACTTGCACAACCCTGTGAGTGAGTGCCTCCTTAAATTTACCAGCCCAGGTACCTCACTTGCCTCACCCTAGTCCAGGTGTGGACATATGTTTTGATTTTTCTTGGGTAAACACCTATAAGTAGATTTGCTGGATTATAGGATAGTTCTGTGTTTAACTTCACAAAAAACTGTCAGTTTTCCAAAATAGTCGCATCATTGTACACTTCCACCAACAATGGATGAGACTTCCAGTTGCTCCTCTCCCTCACTGACAAGTATAATTCCAGTCTTGTCTTCTCTGTTGCTGCAGATGGATCATTTCCAGCAAACATGGCTCATCGGTGTGATTCTTTCTGTCATCCTCATCTTCTTGGCTTCCCAGATCCAAACCAGATTCAGGACAGCTTTTATCTGCTAGTCTTGCCGTACTGTTTCCACACCCATTTCTGCAAACAAAAGGGATATAGCTGTGCATTTCTAAGGGAGCTCTTCACCTTCAGAACGAGAGTTTTCACTGGTGGTTTTCTGAGATCTGCCTCCACTGGGGCCCTTCATTTCTCTCTGAGTTTCTTTCCTGTTCTTCACAGCTTCTGTCTGACTGTGGCTGCTTACACATAATTTGCTATCTGTGGATTCTATTTATCTTCTGGCTTTGCTGAAAATAGAATTTGAAGTTTTTCCTTTTTGCTTTTGTATAGTTTTGGGGAGTAAAAGAGTCAAAATGTTTATTTAAACATCCATTTGAACTGGAAAACTCTGTATTTCCAAAAAACTGTGGAAGTGGAAATGGAAGTGGAGATTTGTGTATTTGGGCAAAGTTACTTGGGAACAATAAGGAGATGTTATTGTATGTTAATTTCTAATTAGGACTGCCTAATGATAAGGTTGATAGAGTCCTAACAGTATCTGAAAATGAAGCAACCTTTTTTCTAGGGTCTTTCAGTAAGGGTGCAGTAGTCAGGTATCAGAAAAGATCTTTATTTATAGTCAGTGCATCCCAGGATCAAATTGGGGAAGGTAAGTTCCCACTTGCACCAGAAATTCCGACAGGAAGCAGTGTGGTTCTCATAAGATCTGGCTTTCTTGGGCTAAGCATTAGAAGGAGCCATACAAACACTGAAATGCAAGGCCTGGAGGGAACCTAAAGGGTGCACTCCTTGATTTGGGCAAACCAGCAGCATTCCAAGCCCAGTTCCTAGCAATGAGAAGTCAATGAACTGATGGGTTCTTCCAGGGATGGGATGAATTCACTGGCCTTTCTGTTTTGAATTGAGCATGAATGTGCATTCTTTTCTCTTTCTCTGGCAAAATGAACCAACTGGAGTAGATTTTTTAAAACACATATATAAAACATACAGAAGTTCTAAACATATATAAAGTAATATGTTTATGAAATGATTTAAACAGTATATACAGTGAAGACTAAAAGTCTTAAGCAAAACAATAATTCTAAATTTTAGGATCACAAATCTGTACCTGTCTATATATTCTTGTATAAATACATAATATAGGATTTGGAGAACAATACTCCAATGCTGGTAACTAAATTTTTGGAGAGAAGAATGAATTTGGATGAAGGAGAATTTTCACTGTTTATATACTTATAAACCTCTAATAAGAATATATTAATATATTACTTACACAATGTTTATTGAATATTCTAACAGCTTTACTGAAGAATAATTCACATACAGTAAACTGCACATATTTAAAAAGTATAATCTGATAATTTATATAACATCTACAGTCACCACCACCACAGTCAAGATAGTTCATGTGTTTGTCACCTGAGCTTTTCCTTGTGCCCCTTTGTAATTACTCTCTTCTCTCTCTGACCTTCCACCTTTCCCAGGCGATCACTCTGGTGTGTTTTCTGTCACTGGAGATTACTTAACATGTGCTAGAATATCATATAACTGGAATATTTTTTCTGACTTATTTTACTCAGCATATTTTAAGGTTTATCCATGTATAATTATTTTGAGATTTATCCATTTTATAGCTCTATCAATAGCACATTTTTTTTCCTGTTATTTTTAAAGGCTATTGCAGAGAGGAAGAAAGAGAAAGCTAGATAATACGTACACCTGAAACAAACTGAAATGTTGCAATTCATTTAAAAATGTTATCTAAAAATTTTAAATATATTAAAAAGATAGTGTTACCTTACCTCATAGTTGCATTTCCGACAGCAACCACATATAAGTTTATGTAAACTTCTAAAAACATGACTAGATATTTTTTAAAAATTATAAAAGCAATATATTCTCATAGAAAGGTGTTCAAGAAAATACAGCAAGTATAAAAAAGAGCGATTTTTCACAAACGCGCAGCTGAGGACAGCGCTCTTCGCCTCTGGACTCACTGCGCATGCTCATATACCAACACCCAGCCCAGTTCCCCCTCCCAGTCCTCACGGTCCTTCCTGCAGAGGCAGCACTCGGTCGCCAGGTGGTGATGCGGAGCTGGGTATCCAACCTCTGTGAGGAGCGAGCGGTGGCCGCGCTCGGGAACATGTGACCTGGGCCACGGCGCGGGCTCCTGGAACACGTGATGGGGCCCGGAAGCGGCCACCCGGCGGCTAGGGGGATGGCGAGGGCTCGGCGCTGAGGCGGGGCCCGGGGGGCTGTGCTGAAGCGGGAGCCGGAGCCGGAGCCGGAGCTGGAACCCGAGCGGTGAGTCCGCTCGCTGACGGGCTGGGGCTGGTAGCTTGACACCCCTTCGGCAGGACCCACCTCTCCCTCCCCCGGGGCGCCGCGGATGCTCGGGGCCGGGCAGCCACCTGCCCGGGCTGCGGGTCCGAGTCTCCTGAGCAGCCCCAGGCAGGCCCCCCTCCCCCCGGGATGAGGCGGACGGGAGAGCCCTTTGTCGCCCGTGCTGTCTCCCTTGACCTCCCGTCCTTCTTACAGAAGGGAGAGCTGAGGTCCTGAGATGGGAAGGTTCAGCAAGCGACCAGCCGGGTCTCCTCCCCGGCTTCCAGAGGGGTCCGGGCGTCCGAGTTAAGTCGCCGGCTCTGGGCGGGAGCCTTGCTCGGGACTTGCTGATAGTGGGTCTTTGGCTCATAGAATACCTGCACTGCAAGGACCCGAGAAATCGTCTGGGGCATTCTAGGACACCTGGGGAATTGGAGGGCCAGGAGGAGTCGGGGGCTGCCTAAGGTCACCCAGTGGGTTAGTCCTACCACCCGACCTGCGACTGGAATCCACGTCTCCTTAAGCGACAGTTTCCCTTTCATTACACTGCCTCCTGCAGAAAACGTGACATGTGAAGAGGCGCCCGTTTCCCGTCCGCTTTTATTCCTTTTCCTTCTTAGCTCTACATCCTCCATCGCTGGGTTTGGATTGGCCCTGGGTGTGGCTCCCTGTTTCACTGTACACGATTTTTCTGCTAACTCATTATTCTGTAGGTTTTGTTTCTAACCGTCCTGCAATTTTGTTTAAGTCATATCAAAATATGAAATAAGATTCAGTGTATGCTCCTGTGAGGACAGGTGGCTCCCAGCTGTGGTCGTGGAGAGCCTTGGCATTAACTCGAAGGATGTAAAGACCTTTGCTTTATTTTTTCCGTAACTTGTCAGATTTGGGGAATACCAGTTATTTGGATGCATTTATTTGAGGCTTGATGACATAAGATAGCAGTTGGGTGTAATGCAAAGAATCGGGGAATTAGATTTTGTTCTGACACTTGATTTGCAACCTTGGGTGAGTCACATCCTCGCTTGGGTTTAGGTTTCCCAGCCTTAGAATGATGGAGTTGAGTCCCTGAGGGCCTCCTCTGCTCAGACATTCTCTGCATCCAGGTCTGTTTCTTTTCTAATCAGGGAGGTTTTTTCCCTTGTGTACATTAGTATCTGCCTTGTAACAAGGCTTAATCCAGTTGTTCAGGAGGCAGTTTCCCTACTTATTTCTACATTGCCATGAAATTCTCTTCTTTCTTCCTGTCTCTGTATTATGTCCAAGGCAAATGCTGACAGTTGAAAATGGTTTTGACTGAATTTTATTACTTTAAACATGATCAGACTCTCTTTGACTCTTGTCAAGAACCTAGTCTACAGTAATTAATTTGTACATTTAGGGCATGTTTTCTTTAAAGCTGTTCTTGCAGTCAAGAAGCACAGGGGACACAAAAGGCCTGGTCATATGCTCTTAGTTTGAGACCTTCTGGAATGGAGGATATTTAGCAGAGACTGCTCTGATGATGATTTTAAGCCCCTCTCCCTTTGTTTTCTGTTTGTGCCATTTTTCACAAACAGATAAGGACTGTTGAGTCCTTATTTTTCCTTTAAAATCATGGAGCTGTTGAGTCAGCCTCGTCCCTGTGGCAGCTTGAAGGACTCAGAGCTGTGTTTGTCTATTTTAAAGGCAGTGCAAGGAGTTGGATTACACATTTCTTTTGTAATATTCCAGAGACTACAATAAGGGCCAATGGATGGAAGTGTCAAAAGGGAAGTGGTTTTGGGGTGAGCCTAAGAACTTTCAAAGAACTAGCACTCTCTCATGTTGCAACCCAGAACATGGAGGTCCCTGTCACTGGAGGTAATTGTTGCTTGGCAATTACTTTTGGAAATATTGTACACTAGATTATTGTGTTGGGTGGAGGGTTGGACTAGATAAAGTCTAAAATTTTCTTTTAACTCAGGGGTTTTGTGAACTTCAGGACTTGACTTGTTAGCAGGTGGGCTATGAAGTAGAGTAGTTGTAGTAGATGTCCACTTTTGTGAGTGCTTTATTTTACCCCTTGCCTCGGGTAACTCTTATCATGTTAAGTACTCCTGCATTTTCTTTCTTTTTATCCTTCCTCCCCTCCTTAGGGAGTGTCTCAGTTCTTTAAATGCTTCCAGGGTCAGATGCTGAAGAATTACTGCTGTTAAATGATACATTTCTTCTTCCCACCCTGACCTGAATCAAGGTCTTACACCTGGGTTGACTGAGTGGACTTTGTTTTCTGCTTTAGCCAGCCTGGCCCTGATAACCCCTTCCAGAAGTATAACTGGCTAACCTTTAACACCGAGCTTCCTGAATTGTTGTGGCAGTTCCTAACTATCCTGAACTTCCCTCCTTTAACCAGGCTTTTCTGGGTCTGAACACACAAAGCCATCTCTGTGTAATGAAATGGGAGTGAGGTCCAGGGGATGGGACGTTCTAATATGACAAAATAGAAACTTAATCATGCTCTTCTTTTATCTCCCCAAGTTTTTCTCGGAAGCCTTGACACCCGGGCCAGTTCTCAGTGCCCCATGCTACTAGGAAAGACAGCTCTGGCATCTGGGTTACTGGGATGCACATGGCATGTAGATTGCCATTTTCAAGGTGGGGACTTCGCTTAGCTCTCTGGAATGATGGAAGAGGAAGTCTTGCAGAGTTTTATTTGTATAGTGAACTTGCTGACTTCTTGTTCTTGAAATTCCCTATGGTAATAATCACAATTGCCACCGCTAATGAGGGTCCACTGTGGACCAGGCTACACATCTATCTTTTCCTTCTATCTTCATAATAATAATGTGATTGTTAATGATATTTTTCAGATGAGGAAACTGAGGCAAAGGGAGACTCAGTAACTCAGGGGCCACATAACGGGGACTCTGAACTCTTGTGCTTTTTATTATGCAGAATTTCCCCTGTAGACCTAATCCTTTCTCAGTTTCTTTCAGAGGGAGATTGTAGTGGGAGAGTAGATGATTAATGGTGTGATAGAAAGAACACTGGACTGGGAATCTGTATGCTGTTTTCCAATTCCAAGTCTTTACCCATCTGGGGCCTTGATTTTCCTACCTCTAAATTGGAAGCTGGAGCTTGATCTTCTTTAAGTCACACCTTGTCCTAACATCTAGTGAATTTTTATGATTTGGTGTGAAAAGTGAACGTGTTTGCCTCTTCAGCCCCTCCTGTCCAGAGTTTTCTGAAGTCAGCAACTGTTTTGTAGCTGTTTTATAGGAGTCTCGAGTTATTGCATGTATTTCTGTGATAGGTTAGATGGAGTTTTATCTGATGCTCTTTAAAAACAAATCATGTGGAAGTCATAAATTTTCACTTCCCTCCCTGTGGACTACATATAGCAACACAGTTGTGTCCTTACTTGTTCATGTCTTTGGAATTCTAGTAACAGAAGAGAAAAAATGCATCTAGAGAATTTGCTGCTTTCTGGGTTCCAGAGTCCAACCTAATGTAATTATTTCAGAATAATGGGTGGTACTTTTAGTCTACAGATATTGCCAATTCATAAACTCTGGTAGGAGGTGAGGCCTGGGGCGTACCCATCATAATAAGATAATATATTTTAATAGTGCTTTATATAAAGCTGCCTGTAACCATCACTTAGAAAGCTTGTTAAAAATATTATGCTCAGGTTGAATCAGACTGGGCCCAGAAGTCTGTTAGGTGTTTTTTTTGTTAGCAGTTTTATTGAGAAATAATTCATATAGCATATATTTCAGTCATTTAAAGGGTACAATTCAATGCTTTTAGTATATTCACAGAGTTGTGCAACCATCACCACAATCAATTTTAGAACATTTTCATCATCCCAAATGAAACTCTTGGCCTTTACCACTGATCCCTCCCAACTCCCTAGTCAAAACCCTAGGCAACTACTAATCTACTTTCTATAGGTTTCCCTATTGTGGACTTACGTATAAACAAAATCATACAATATATAGAACTCTGTGACTGGCTTTTTTCACTTAGAATAGTATTTCAAGGTTCACCCATGTTGGAGCATATATCAGTATTTCGTATCTTTTTATCCATTGTATGGCTTTTCCACATTTTATTTATCCATTCATCAGGTTTATTTCCACTTTTTGGCTATTAAGAATAATGCTGTTATGAACATTTGTGTGCAAGTTTTTCTGTGAACTTAAGTTTCATTTCAGTATATACCTAGGAGTGGAATTGCTAGGTCCTATGGTAACTATGTTTAGCCCTTTGAGGAACTGCCAGACTGTTTTCTAAAGTGGTGGCACCATTTTACACTCCTGAAAGTAGTGTAAGTGGATTCAAATTTCTCCACCTTCTCATTAACATGTATCATTCTGTCTTTGATTCTAGCCTCTTGGTTGGTGTGAAGTGGTTATCTTAACTGCTTTTTTTTTTGAGAGGGCATCTCTCATATTTACTGATCAAATGGTTGTTAACAACAATAAAATTCTGTATAGGGGACTCAATGCACAATCATTAATCAACCCCAAGCCTAATTCTCAACAGTCTCCAATCTTCTGAAGCATAATGAACAAGTGTTTACATGGTAAACAAATTCTTACATAGTGAATAAGTTCTTACATGGTGAACAGTGCAAGGGCAGTCATATCACAGAAACTTTCAGTTTTGATCACACATTATGAACTATAAACAATCAGGTCAAATATGAATATTCGTTTGATTTTAATACTTGATTTATATGTGAATCCCACATTTCTCCCTTATTATTATTTTTAATAAAATGCTGGAGTGGTAGGTAGATACAAGATAAAGGTAGAGAACATAGTTTAGTGCTGTAAGAGGGCAAATGTAGATGATCAGGTGTGTGCCTATAGACTAAGTATTAATCCAAGCTAGACAAGGGCAACAAAACATCCACGGATGCAGAAGATTTCTCTCAAAACAGAAAGGGTGAGGTTCTAAGCCTCACCTCTGTTGATCCCCAATTTCTCACCTGATGGCCCCCCTGCGACTGTGCCTGTCTTAGGTTGTTCCTCCCTTGAGAATCCCTGATCTCTGACTACCCAGTCATTTTCCAGGGCCATACAGGGAAATGTGAAGTTGGTAAGTGAGAGAGAAGCAATATTGTTTGAAAAGGTTAGCTTTTTACTTCTTTGCAGATTTATGCCCTGTGGCTTCTATGCCCAGCATTTGTCTTGAGGTATTTTTACCACTTGGAAGAATTATGATACTCGGTAATTTCGGTATGAGGCACAACTTAACTGTGCTTTTTAAATTGCATTTATCTGTTAGGTAATGATGTTGAGTATCTTTTCATGTGATTATTGGCCATTTTCACATTCTTTGGCAAAATAGCTTTGTAGATGCTTTGCCCACTTTTTAATTGGATTGTCTTTTTATTATTGAGTTGTAATAGTTTTTTTATGTGTTCTGGATATAAGTCCCTTATCAGAAATACGATTTGCAGAAATTTTCTCCTATTCTTGTAGGCTGTCTCACTTTCTTGGTGTCCTTTGAGGCACAAATGTTTTTAATTTTGATGATATCTAATTTACCTATTTTTTAATTTTTTTGCTTATGCTTTTGCTGTCATACATAAGAAATCATTACCTAATCCAAGGTCATGAGGATTTATGATTATGTTTTTTTCTAAGAGTTTTATAGTTTTTAGCACTTACATTTATGTCTTTGATCCATTTTGAGTTAATTTTTGCATATGGTGTGAGGTAGATTTCCAGCTTCATTCTTTGAATGCACATAACTTCTTGTCCCAGCATCATTTTTTGAAAAGACTGTTTTTCCCCCATTGAACTGCCTTGGCATCTCTGTCAAAAATCAATTGAGCATAGATCTAGTTGTTTATTTCTGGACTCTTAATTCTAGCCCATTGATCTATATGTTTATCCTTATGCCAGTACCATATTGTCTTGATTACTATAGCTTTGTACTAAGATGATATGGGAAGTCCTCCAAATTTGTTCTACTTGCCCAAAATTGTTTTGGCTAATATGGGTCTCTTGAATTTCCATATAAATTTTAGAATCAGCTTGTCAAGTTCTATCAAAAGGAAGCTGGGATTTTGATAGAATTCCATTGAATTTATAAATCAGTTTAGGGAATATCGCCAACTTAACAACACTGAATCTATTAATCCATGAACATTGGGAAGTTTTTCATTTATTTAGGTCTTAATTTCTTTTAATAATGTTTTATGGTTTTCATGCACAAGTCTTACACCTACTTGGTTAAATTTATTCCTAAGTATTTTATTCTTTTTGATGCTATTGCAGATGGAACTGTTTTCTCAATTTCATTTTCAGATTGTTTATTGAAAATATAAAGAAATATAATGATTCTTTGTATGTTAATCCTATATCCTGCAACTTTGCTGAACCCATTAGTTCAAATAATTTTAGTAGGTAATTTTTTGTGTTTACGAGTCTCCCTTAAAACTATGGTTCAGCTTTTGCTAATGAAGCTAAATAACACTTTAGTACTCTTCTCCCTCCCTCCACTCCTTTTTCCTCACCTAACCTTCCCATATGCCCAAAAAGAGACCTATAAACATATATAAATGGATTCTCCTTCCCTTATTGGAATTTCCCTTGTTTATTATAATTGACTTGGAATAGAAACCAGTCAGTTAACTCTTAAATAGTTATTTTGACAACATTTTAGTATTTTCACATGTGAGTGAGCATCAGTCTGATAGGTGGAGGAAAGATGCTCTTAAAGTTTTCATTTGCTGGAAATTAAAGAAATATAAACCAAAATAAGTGTAAGGAACCACCCATCCATCTAAAAAAACAAATATAAACATGATAAGATCTCAACATTGCCAGAGTTATAAAGACAGTCATGTCCATATACTACTAGTGACACTATTGGTTAGTTCAATAATTTTTGTATTGCAAGAACCGTATCAATGAGCCTTTTTACCTAGCTCTACTCCAAGGATGTGACTCAGAAATTAAAAACTACTTGTATGAAATCTTTTTAGCTGTGATATAAGGGAGTCATTAAAAGAATGTAAAAGCCTCAAATCCAACAATTGGGAGCTAGGGAAGCAAATTATTATATTAATATAATGATAAACCATTATATTGCAACTGACATCATTAGTATGTACATTGTGTAGATTCAGGGAAGAGTAGATATGAAATAAGTAGGAAAAACCTTAAACTAATGAGAACATTGATAACTAAACAATAGTTTATGTAAGGAAAAAGAAGAAACTTTATCAAGGTTATGCAAATAGTGGATAGTTTGATGCAATTTTGGTTGAATGTATACTTGAAGAATTTTTTTTTTCCCCACCAAACATGGAGATTTTTCTTAGTAGTTCACCCATTTGGGTCCAATTATCTCACAGAGATTTTGACTTTGTGTCAGTGGGCCACATGTCCAGTGTAAGCTGTGTCCTTTGTCCTCAGGAGCCTGAAGAATGAGCCTGTCTTGGACTCCTTATTACCCCCCTCACTCTGGCAGTGGGTACTTAAAGTCTTCTGCAGGGCAGGAATTGGCAATTGCAACAATGAACTAAGAGACCAGGTTTCATCAAAGGGAGCCTAGGGACAGGGTGGCCTTGGAGGCTAGCATTCAGTGGAGAAAGAGCAAGAGCAACAGGAGGAGGCCTTGGTTGCCAGAAAGCCATAGAAGGAATCCAGGGTGCGACTGCACCCACACTGCTTGAATGGCTACATGACAGCTCTGAGACAGGGCTTCTGCTTGGAGTTTTGTAGGGACGGGAAACACACTGTCTCCCAGAGTGATCTTTTCTATTTGGACAACTTTTGATAAAAGGTTCTTCCTATAAAAAGCTAACTTTTTCCAACAATATGGCTTCTCTCTCACTTACCAACTTTACATCTCCCTGTATGGCCCCGGAAGATGACTGGTTAGCCAGAGACGTGTAAGATTCCTCAAGGGAGGAACAACCTAAGACAGACACACTCGCAGGGGGGCCATCAGGTGAGAAAATGGGGATCAACAGTGGTGAGGCTTAGAACCTCACCCCCCCCGTTTTGAGAGAAATCTTCTGCATCCGTGGATGTTTTAATGCCCTTGTCTAGCTTGGATTAACACATAGTCTACAGGCACACACCTGATCATCTACATTTGCTCTCTTAGAACACTAAACTATGTTTTCTACCTTTATCTTGCATCTACCTACCACTTCAGCATTTTATTAAAAATAAAAATAATAATAATAAAGGGAGAAATGTGGGATCCACATATAAATCAAGTATAAAAATCAAACAAATATTCATATTTGACCTGATTGTTTATAGTTTATAAAGCATGATCAAAACCGAAAGTTTCTGTGATGACTGCCCTTGTACTGTTCACCATGTAAGAACTTATTCACTATGTAAGAATTTGTTCTCCATGTAAGAACTTGTTCGTTATGCTTCAGAAGATTGGAGACTGACGAGAATTAGGGGTGGATTAATGATTGTGCATTGAGCATTGACCCCCCTATACAGAATTTTATTGTTGTTAACAACCATTTGATCAATAAATATGAGAGATGCCCTCTCAAAAAAAAAAAAAAAAAAAAGGTTCTTCCTAATGTTGATTATGCAGGAATCGAAGAATGTAATTAGTTATATAGCTAATTTCTAGCCTTTTCTAACATACAAAAAGTATCTGAAAAAAGAGACTTCCAGATGAATCTTGGCTATTACTGAGGGAGACCTACCTCAAAAGACCTGCTTCCCTTTACTTTCCACCTACTGATCCTATTTCTGACTGGTTTTTGAGGCTCCACAGGACAAATTGTATCCATAGGACAGCTCTTAAGGACAGTTTGTATACCCCCCCACTTGCCAGTTCTCCAGGTTGAAGCTTCTCAGTGTTTCCAACCATTCATCATTTAGTTGGTTTGCATCCCCCTCCTAATCCTGGTGCTGACCCCTGCCTACACCACAGGCTGTCATTGTTCCCTTTATAGTGTGCTGCCTGGAACAGAGCACAATTCATGGAAAAAACAAATGGGTGCCGTCATTCACCTGGAGTTCTTTCTTGTCTTAATGCAAGCTACAATTACATCAGCTTGTTTGCCATCTGTTATATCACTGACTGTTGAACTTATCATCAACTAAAACCCGTAAGTGCTGTTTTTTTCTTCTTCTTCCTTTCAACATGCCTGCAGTTGCCAAGCCAAGTCACATCTCCCACATCCTGCAGTTGTTTCTTGGACTTTACTTTTGGGGCAGTTTCTTAGCAATATTCTGCTGTGAGTAACTTCAGTTTTTATATACAACAGTAAGAGTCCTCTTTACAATGTTTGGAATGAATTGAGCATCTGTACAAAATAAGCGACAGAGCAGTTTCTTGGTGTTGGGGAGAATTTGGGGAATTTGTCAGTCCCTGTATTCTGTTCTTTCTCCCTCAGTAATATGCAGGATTCATCTGGAAGTCTCTTTTCTCAGACACTTTTTGTATGTTAGAAAAGGCTAGAAATTAGCTGTGTAACTAATTACATTATTTGATTCCTAGAGTATTAGAGCTAGAAAGATGCTCAGAGATATTTTAGTTTAAACTCCCTGCTTGTGCATTTGGAACTAAGACCCTAAGCAAATAAAGAAAATTGTTCCAAGTTACCAAGCAAACTGGTGATAAAGGACATATAGAACCTAGGCCTTCTGCTATACATAGAAGCTAACTTACTAGTTTTTGCCTGAACAGCAGCTTTCAACGGCCTATAATAAGATACAGCTTTTTTTTTTTTCATAGCCTTTTTTCCCCTGGCCCTCTTAGGAGTTTAATTGCCCCACTGCTAGATGACTTCCTTGAATTCCTCCAACATGTGAGTCAATAATGCCCTCTTAGATATTTAGCAAGGTCACACTGGTGGTGAAGCTAGGCAGGATCTTCTCTAGGACTTCTAAATCCTTTACTGGCTTTCTGCCAAGCACTTTCCTTGTGAGATTATGTGGGGTGCTTCCTCCTCCATTAGAGTTGGTGGAAGAAAATGAGTTCACCCCTGGGTCACCCAGGTTCCAGGGTGGGACAGGTTTCCAAAGAGTCCCCTGGGACCGGACCTGTGAGAGCACTCAGCACAGAGCACTGTCCTCTGGCAGCCACTGTTGGGTTTTGGGTGGGCTGACGCTGGAGATCGTGCCTCCTCACCACGCACCCGAGACAGCACAGCAGACTCAGGGTGGGCGTCCAGCCACATGCTGGGGAGAGCCCTATACAGGCAGGCAGTTGTGCTGGGATGCCAAGGGTCAGAAGGATTTTTGTAATTTTTAATGTTAATGTACCTTAGTTTTCCTCACTTGATTGCAGATTCTTGGAGGGTAGGAAGTTGACTCCTTTTCATTATAGTATTCCTTCATTTCAAGTGGCTATGTATTCAGTAGATGTTTCCAGATTGAGGCAGGGCATCAGGATATATGTTTACTGCTTTAGTGCTATCTGGCTGTAGCAAAGCAGTTTCCTGCCCTTTTTAGGGGTTGATCCTTCATCTGCAAAATGAGCCTCTGAAGGCTCTTGTAGCAACAGTCTCTAGGATTCTGGGAATCTACATGACTCTTACAATGTATCCTTACTGTGTATTTTGGAGAAGTCATTCTTCTCTTTTCTGTAGTGGCACATTACTGAGAAAGTCCACCCAGGGAATAACACCCTCAGCATCCTTCCCCAACATACAACAGGAAGGGTTTCTTTTTTTTACCATATTTAAAAAATTGGCAGATCTGTAAAAATCAAAAGGAAGGGTTGTTTGTGGAGAAGCCAGTGGTGAGCCCACCTATGCTCCTGTCTTCCTGTGAGCTGCTTTCAGTTGCCAGTTCTTAGTATGCAGACCGGTTGCAAGAAACGAGTCCTAAGGTAAGCAGGTAAGAGTCCTTGATGACCTCCAAAGAGTTTAGGATAGGCCAGAGGTCATGGTGGAGAGAGAGAAAGATGTCTGTGGCTCTGGAACCTGGTGAAGAGTTTGAGCAGAACTAGGTGATAGAAAGGGGATTTCTTGAATATAACAAGGTTCATTTCTCTAGTGAATGCAGAGGAAAAGAAGGAGTTAATGAGGAACAGTCAGGTTCCATCCTCTGAGAGCTTGCTCTTGGGGAAGATGGATGTAGATACAATATTATTGTTCAAAGCCGAAGAAATTAGCTCAAAGGAAGGGATAATTATCCTAAGCTATGGACAGGGAAGGTTTCCTGGAAGTTCGTTTCTGTATCCTCCCTGACACCTCCCAAGCCGTGCCTCACCTTTGCTTTGTTCAGTTGTGCTGTGGCAAATTTAGAAATTTATGAGTGTGGCACCCACTGGGAATGTTGGGAGGCAGAAGTCAAGTGAGCTCAGCCCGCCCATGTGTACTTTGCACCTTTTCCATTTCCCTTAGTATCAGGCACTATCACTGTACTTAATCCAGAGTGCACCTGTCCCTGAGAGGCTGTGCCAATGGCTGCTTCTGCTCCAGAGCCCACTCCAGGCTTGGAGCTAAAGGCCCCAGCCACTGATGGTCTTAGTGCTGACCCTGTCTCCCCAGCTACCATGTCCACACAGAGACTTCGGAATGAGGACTACCATGACTACAGCTCCACGGATGTGAGCCCAGAGGAGAGCCCATCCGAAGGTCTCAACAACTTCTCTTCCTCCAGCTCCTACCAGCGGTTTGGGGAGAGCAACAGTACAACGTAAGTAACTGTTTCTTCTGCTCTCCTTGGTGGGAACCATGTTACTAAAACATAGTCTTCCTTAGCATTACTTTGCTCCTGCATGTTACAAATTTCCTACTCTACAGTTGAAAGTAAAATATAAAGAGATTAGGCAAGAAACAGCACTGAGATGTGAGCTCCCTGCCTGCCCCCTCTAGTCTGTTTCCTATTCTTTGTCCATTTCAGCTGTGTTGGTTCCAACAGGCTGGTGCTGGTCAGTCTGCACATAAGAAAAACTTCTAGAGAGAACATTCTCTTAATTTAGAACCATAGGTCATCTGTGCTAGAACCTCAAATACCTCCAAGCGCAATTGGAAGCCTCCTTTGTAAAATCTCCATGACTTCTGTCTATATCACTAAACAGCCAGGTCATTTGGCTGAAGAAGTGGGAAGAGGGAGGAAAAACTCCTGCACTTAAAAAATTCACAGGGTTGATAGAGAAGAGGATCTGCTTTGCATTCCCTAAGGAAGGTTTAACTCTTATTCCTGGAAACAGAATCCCAAGACTCATCTGGGCTGACTTTGGCCCTCTTTGGGCCTCAGTTTCTCCAAATAAGATATACTTGAGGATCCCATTCTGAAGCTGTACAGACTGGTGCTCAACACTCAGCTTAGAAGATTCAGAGGAAGACTTTCTACCCCACTGAGATCTCTTACTCAGTCTGCAGCTCAGCAGACCCCTGTTATTTTCCGTGGATGCCAGGATTCCATCTTTTGCAGCCCTTCTGTTTATTTCTCAAGCTTAGCTGTCACCATTTTTGTGGCCCCTGGCAGGTTGGGTGTGACTTACTGATGGATCTTTTAGTTTAAGACTTACTCTGACCCCTGTGACTGCCCAAGGAGACCACAGAAGCTTCTCTTGGGACTCATTACTGGGGAGGCTGTCTGTGGCTGTAGTCTTTCTTGGTGCAGGGAATTTTCTCTTGTGAACTGGAATAGAACTAGATGATATGGTCTGTCCACATTATCAGTCCCTCTCCACCACTAACTGATTTCTGCTCATAAAGATTCAGTCCCTGTAGCTTATTTCTCATGTGGCATGCTTTTGGGGATTCCCTTTTTGCTTTCAATGTTAGCCGAGGGAAAGATTGCTTAAAGCACAACTGGCAGCAGTGAGGACCGTATTTCCCCTCTTTCCCCAACCTTATCCACCCAGTTGGCTTCCCACAGGCAGAAGGAGCTCCAGATGCAGTCAGTGATACAATAGCTTCCCTTCCAAGGCCATGCTTGTTACTGTGAAATACTTCTTCTAAGTGTCTGTCTCTATAGTTTCCCTTCTAGTTTTTCTCCTTCTTGTTCTCAGACATCAACTTGTCTATGCAATGCTTAACCATGTGGAGTCTAGATTTTCATTTTTAAAGGGACCTCTCAGAAGTTTAAAACCAGCCAGCTGGTAACTTCAAGATTATATGTAATGGTTTTGTTTGTATTGAAGATAATGCATGCCTTTTAGCTGTTCTGAATATCCCTTTTTTTCACATTGGGTTGTATGTGTCAGCTCCAGATAATTTCCCCTTGTTTGTTAGAAATTGAGCAAATAAGAAGACACCTTCCTTGGGCTTGTATTGGGACATTTTCCAGGGTATCCTTTGTTTTAAGGGCCCATCTTGCACTGATACTGTGATATAAGGTGGGTATCCAGGAAAGCCTATGTGTAAGTAATGTCAGACATCCCATCACAAGTGGTACAGGAGAAAGTACTTCCTTGGGACTTGGATGGTTAGTTGAGTACTTGCGTAGAGCCTGGATCCACACAAGCATTTATGTGTAGAAAACATACCAAGTATGATTAAAGTATAAGCTAATTTGGGGTTCTTATTAGCTCAAGTGAATCTCTAACATGTGAGAAGCTTAGAGACAAGTTTTTGAACTGATTGCTTGTCTATTTGTGCCTTGCCCCACTCTGTTATCTACTTTTCCAAAGAACAAAGTCTAAGGAACAAAGTATATACATGAACATATCTGGCTCTTCTAGGGGGTAAGGGCTCAGGAAAAATCCCTAATCAGGGGTGCAGATAGGAACCCCACACACTACCGTGGTGGTGTGTTTAGGTTGGGTGCTGGGGTTAGGTCATTTCCTAACCCTTGGTGTCATCAGGCTGATGATCACTGCTTTGATGACAGCCTCACTTTACTCTGTAGGGCACATTTTTCTTCTTGTCGCCCTGTTGGGTTACATCATTCCATCCGCTTTGATTGAGCTTTGGTACTTCTTCTCCAGCTGGCAGGCTGAGAAACCAGTTGACTGAAGCTGGGTTTCCTAAGTTATCTGGAGCAGCCATTTGCAAAGTATGGTCTTCAGACCCTTTGGGGTTCCCAAGATCGTTTCAAGAAGTCTGTGAGATCAAAACTATTTTCATAATAATACTAAGATGTTATTTGCCCTTTCACTGTGTTGACATTGCCCTGATGGCACAGAAGCAAAAATGGGTAAAATTCTGGTGCCTTAGCATAAATCAAGGCAGTGCCAACTTATGCTAGTTGTCGTCGTATTTTTTTAAATTTTAGTATCATTAATATACAATTACATTAGTAACATTTTGGTTACTAGATTCCCCCCATTATCAAGTCCCCACCACATACTCCATTACAGTCACTGTGCATCAGAGTAGTAAGATGCTATAGAGTCACTACTTGTCTTCTCAGTGCTGTATCGCCTTCCCCTTGCCCCCACTACATTGTGTGTGCTAATCGTAATGCCCCTTATTCCCCTTCTCCCTCCCTTCCCACCCACCCTCCCTGTCCCTTACCCTTTGGTAACTGTTAGTCCATTCTTGGGTTCTGTGAGTCTGCTGCTGTTTTGTTTCTTCAGTTTTTGCTTTGTTCTTATGCTCCACAGATGAGTGAAATCATTTGGTACTTGTCTTTCCCCACCTGGCTTATTTCACAGAGCACAATACCCTCTAGCTCCATCCATGTTGTTGCACATGGTAGGAATTGTTTTCTTCTTATGGCTGAATAATACTCCATTGTGTATATGTACCACATCTTCTTTATCCATTCATCTACTGATGGACACTTAGGTTGCTTCCATTTCTTGACTATTGTAAAATAGTGCTGTGATAAACATAGGGGTGCATATGTCTTTTTGAAACTGAGAAACTTCATTCTTAGGATAAATTCCTAGGAGTGGAATTCCTGGGTCAAGTGGTAGTTCCATTTTTAGTTTTTTGAGGAACCTCCATACTGCTTTCCACAATGGTTGAACTAGCCTACATTCCCACCAGCAGTGTAGGAGGGTTCCCCTTTCTCCACATCTTCACCAGCATTTGTTGTTCCTATTCTTTTCTATGTTGGCCATCCTAACTGGCATGAGGTGATACCTCATTGTGGTTTTAATTTGCATTTCCCTAATAATTAGCGATGTGGAACATCTTTTCATGTGCCTGTTGGCTATCTGAATTTCTTCTTTGGAAAATTGTCTGTTCATATCCTCCACCCATTTTTTAATAGGATTATTTGCTTTTTGGGTGTTGAGGCATGTGATTCATTATATATTTTGGATGTTAACTCCTTGTCAGATATGTCATTTACAAATATATTCTCTCATACTGTAGGATCCCTTTTGTTCTATTGATGGTGTCCTTTGCTGTCAGGAGCTTTTTTAGCACGATCTAGTTCCATTTGTTCATTTTTAATTTTGTTTCCATTGTCCGAGGAGATGCGTTCAGGAAAAAGTTGCTCATGTTAATATTCAGGAGATTTTTGCCTATGTTTTCACCTAAGCATTTTATGGTTTCATGACTTACATTCAGGTCTTTGATACATTTTGAGTTTACTTTGTGTTTGGGGTTAGATAATAATCCAGTTTCATTCTCTTGCATGTAGCTGTCCAGTTTTGCCAACACCAGCTATTGAAGAGGCTGTCATTTTCCCATTGTATGTCTGTGGCTCCTTTATCATATATTAATTAACCATATATGTTTGGGTTTATATCTGGGCTCTCTAGTCTGTTTCATTGGTCTGTGGGTCTGTTCTTGTGCCAGTACCAAATTGTCTTGATTACTGTAGCTTTGTAGTACAGTTTGAAGTCAGGGAGCGTAATCCCCTCAGCTTTATTCTTCCTTCTCAGGATTGCTTTGGCTATTTGGGGTCTTTTGTGGTTCCGTATGATTTTTAGAACTATTTGCTCTAGTTCGTTGAAGAATGCTGTTGGTATTTTGATAGGGATTGAATTGAATCTGTACATTGCTTTAGGGAGCATGGCCATTTTGACAATATTAATTCTTCCTATCCATGAGCACGAGATGTGTTTCCACTTATTGGTATCTTCTTTAATTTCTCTTATGAGTGTCTTGTAGTTTTCAGGGTATAGGTCTTTGACTTCCTTGGTTAGGTTTATTCCTAGGTATTTTATTCTTTTTGATGCAGTTGTGAATGGAGTCATTTTCCTGATTTCTTTTCTGCTATTCATTGTTAGTGTATAGGAATGCAATAGATTTCTGTGTATTAATTTTGTATCCCACAACTTTGCTGAATTCAGATATTAGATCTAGTAGTTTTGGAGTGGATTCTTTAGGGTTTTTTATGTACAGTGTCTTGTCATTTGCAAACAGGGACAGTTTAACTTCTTCCTTGCCATTCTGTATGCCTTTTATTTCTTTGTGTTGTCTGATTGCCGTGGTAGGACCTCCAGAACTATGTTGAATAAAAGTGGGGAGACTGGGCATCCTTGTCTTGTTCCCGACCTTAAAGGAAAAGCTTTCAGCTTCTTGCTGTTAAGTATGATGTTGGCTGTGCATTTGTCATATATGGCCTTTATTGTGTTTGAGGTACTTGCCCTCTATATCCATTTTGTTGAGAGTTTTTATCATGAATGGATGTTGAATTTTGTCAAATGCTTTTGCAGCATCTATGGAGATGATCATGTGGTTTTTGTCCTTCTTTTTGTTGATGTGGTGGATGATGTTGATGGGTTTTTGAATGTTGTACCATCCTTGCATCCCTGGGATGAATCCCACTTGATCATGATGGATGATCTTTTGATATATTTTTGAATTCAGTTTGCTACTATTTTGTTGAGTATTTTTGCATCTATGTTCATCAGGGATATTGGTCTGTAATTTTCTTTTTTTGTGGTGTCTTTGTCTGGTTTTGGTATTAGAGTGATGCTGGCCTTATAGAAGGAGTTTGAGAGTATTCTCTCCTCTTCTACTCTTTGGAAAAGTTTAAGGAGGATGGGTATTAGGTCTTCACTAAATGTTTGATAAAATTCAGCAGTGAAACTATCTGGTAAAGAGGTTTTGTTCTTAGGTAGTTTTTTTATTACCAATTCAATTTCCTTGCTGGTGATTGGTCTATTCAGATTTTCTGTTTCTTCCTGGGTTAGTCTTGGAAGGTTGTATTTTTCTAGTTGTCCATTTCTTCTAGGTTATGCAGTTTGTTAGCATATAATTTTTCATAGTATTCTCTCATAATTCTTTGTATTTCTGTGGTGTCCGTAGTGATTTTTCCTTTCTCATTTCTGATTCTATTTGTGTGTATGTATGTGTATGTGTGGACTCTCTTTTTCTGTTAATAAGTGTGGTTAGGGGTTTATCTATTTTGTTTATTTCCTCGAAGAATCAGCTCCTGCTTTCATTGATTCTTTCTGTTGTTGTATTCTTCTCGATTTTATTTATTTTATCTCTAGTCTTTATTATGTCCCTCCTACTACTGAGTTTGAGTCTCATTTGTTCTTCTTTTTCTACTTCTGTTAATTGTGAGTTTACACTGTTCATTTGGGATTGTTCTTTCCTGAGGCAGGCCTGTATTGCAATATACTTCCCTCTTAGCACGGCCTTCGCTGCGTCCCACAGATTTTGCAGTGTTGAATTATTGTTGTCATTTGTCTCCATATATTGCTTGATCTCTGTTTTTATTTGTTCATTGATCCATTGATTATTTAGGAGCATGTTATTAAGCCTCCATGTGTTTGTGCGCTTTTTCGATTTCTTTGTGTAGTTTATTTCTAGCTTCACGCCTTTGTGATCTGAGAAATTGGTTGGTACAATTTCAATTTTTTTGAATTTACTGAGGCTCTTTTTGTGGCCTAGTATATGGTCTATCCTGGAGAATGTTCCATGTGCACTTGAGAAGAATGTGTATCCTGTTGATTTTGGATGGAGTGTTCTGTAGATGTTCGCTAGGTCCACCTGTTCTAATACGTTGTTCAGTGCCTCTGTGTCCTTACTTATTTTCTGTCTGGTGGATCTGTCCTTTGGAGTGAATGGTATGTTGAAGTCTCCTAAAATGAATACATTGCATTCTATTTCCTCCTTTAGTTCTGTTAGTGTTTGTTTCACATATGCTGGTGCTCCTGTGTTGGGTGCATATATATTTATAATGGTTATATCCTCTTGTTGGACTGCCCCCTTTATCATTATGTAATGTCCTTCTTTATCTCTTGTTACTTTCTTTGTTTTGAAGTCTATTTTGTCTGATACTAGTACTGCAACACCTGCTTTTTTCTCCCCCTTTTGTTTGCTTAAAATATCTTTTTCCATCCCTTGACTTTAGTCTGTGCATGTCTTTGGGTTTGAGGTGAGTCTCTTGTAAGCAGCGTATAGATGGGTCTTGCTTTTTTATCGATTCTGTTACTCTGTGTCTTTTGATTGGTGCATTTAGTCCATTTACATTTAGGGTGATTATGGATAGGTATGTACTTATTGCCATTGCAGGCTTTAGATTCCTGGTTACCAAAGATTCAAGGGTAATTCCCTTACTTTCTGACAGTCTAATTTAACTCACTTAGTATGCTACTACAAACACAACCTAAAGATTCTTTTTTTTCTTCTTCCTTTTTCTTCCTCCTCCATTGTTTATATATTAGATGTTATATTCTGTACTCTTTGTCTATCCCTTGATTGACTTTGGGGGTAGTTGGTTTGATTTTGCATCTGCTTAATAATTAATTGTTCTACTTTGCTGTTGTTTTATTTCCCCTGTTGACTGCTATTTAGCCTTAGGAATACTTCCATCTATAACAGTCCCTCCAAAATGCACTGTAGAGGTGGTTTGTGGGAGGCATCATTGTATTTTGCACTGCCGCACATGTAGAAAGACTAAGCCAGTTTCACTTAAGCATGCCCTTGATGAAACAGTCAAATTGTTAATTTTATTAAATCTTAAACCTTCAGTACCAGTTTTTTAATATTCCCTTAATACTTTTACTGTGCACCTAAGTGTGGTACTTGTCTCAAGGACAAGGTTTTGAGTGATTATTTGAATTGTGACCTGGATGGGCTAGCCACTTTTTTTTTGTAGAACATTATTATTGCTAGGAGGAACAACTAACAAATTAAAGGTTATTCAGACCTGAGAACTTGGCAGACATTTCTTGAAAATGAAAAGAATGACACCATCACCTCAAGGAAAACTATCAACAGTATTTCTTGCCCAAAATAAAATGTGAACTTTTAAGCAAAATTAGAAAAAAAAACTTCTATTCAGTTCTGTACTGTTGACAGCTTCCCATTAAAGACTTTAATGATGAGATCATTAATATTAGTAAGTGTGATGTTTTGGGATACTGTGTAATGAAATGTGCCAGCCTTTGGAAGATCCTTATAACTCCAGGGACAATATTCCAAATGACCAAAGTGTGATGTTAGAAAATTGTGCATGGATAGAAGATTCATTCCAAGAGCAAGATCACCAGTGGTTTTAATGTGAATCTCAAAGGGCGTGCAACGTTCAGTTTCCACATTTCAGCTGACTTCTAAGAAACAACCATGTGTCAAGTTTTGGGATAGTATTAAAGAAAAAGTACCACCGTTGTCTGAAGTGGCTATTAAAATACATTCCAACCACATGTCTGTGGGAGGACAGATTTTCTTCCTGTACTTCAACCAAAACAACCTATCACAGCAGAATGAATGTAGAAGTAAATAATTCACTGTCAAGCAGGTACCATTGAAGAGATTTTCAAAAAGGTAAATTAGTGCCATTCTTCTCACACTTTATTTTTTGGAAAATAGTTACTTTCATTAGAAAAATCTTACATTAACATGTAAGAGGTTTATTTTTACTTATTTAATAAATATAATAGATATTTTATTTATTAAACAGATATAATCCATGTAAGCAAAAGCTATTTGGGATCCTTAGTAGTTTATCTCTATGAAGGGGTCTTGAAGCCAAGAAGTATAAGAACTACTGATTTGGACCATAAACATAACTACAGAGTTTTGCAAAGCTTGTCACCCTAACCATCCCCAGTAGTGAAGACTTTGTGGTCCATGGAGTTGATTTTGTGGTATTCATAGGGTTTTGAGTAATCCCAGCTTGGGGCCATTGATTTTTAAAAAGAGTAATTTTGGTCAATCGCCTAGAATCCTAGTGTTTTGGAGCTGAAGATATGGAAACTTTGCTGTCTGGACCAGTCCCCTCACTCTGCAGGTGAGACAGCAGGCTGAGGGAAGGGAAGGGAATTATCATACTGAGTTAATGGCAGAACCAGGGCTAGAGGAACCTGATTTCCTGAGGCACAGCTCAGAGGCATTTGGGGAGGCCTCTTGTAAGCAGGTGGGGTTGCTACAATGCTTACCTTTGTCTTAAGTGGATTAAACATTTGCCAAGGTAGAAATTTGATTGACCCATCATCCTGCTCATAAGCTTCCAGCCACTGGCTGTTGATAGTGAAGGAGTCATCCCTGAGCCCTTAACGACCCTTGCTGGACTCAGGAGAGTCCGGGAGAGCATTCAGCCTCTTCTCCTTTAGACTTAAAGCAGTTTTCTTGATTATTCCTGAAAAGCATGGCGGGAGGTGGGGGAAGGATCGGGGTGGAGGCAATAGGAAGGTCAAGAGATTTTCTTCCTGGCAGTAGAAGGAGAAAATACCAGAAGTAAAATGCCTTTCCAGAGAATGTAGGTGGTTCTTATTTATTGTGGTCTTTATAAGTTAACACGTTATTTGCTTTCAGTTTCTGCTGAATTGTAGATTGGAAGAAATATGTGGAAGCATCATTTAGGAGTGATTTTAAGTTACTTGTACAGAAGAATTTCCAGTGCCAGGGGCCAAATCCTGAGTGAGTTTAAGATTTTGGACAAAGTGATACCATATTTAATCTATTTTGTGTCCTTCTGGAAGCAACCAAGGATAGAAAATGTTGACCATGAGGTCACTGCTTTCAGTGCTTTGAGGAATTCCCACCCACTACAGATTGCCTACCCCCACCCGCTATGTGGCCGTGAAACCCATGCACTCCTGTGTGGTGGTACCCGTGTCCCTCTAGGCTCTTGTCCTGGCCCTGCTTTCTCATGGGCAACTTGCAAACTCTACCTGCCGTGCTGGGCTCAGCTCAGGTCTCCACTCTGTGAACCGTCACCTGCCTTCCTGTCCTGGGCTCTTCTTAAGACAGGAATCTTTCTACTTTGGGTGGTTATTGATGTGTTTGCTTTATGTGCCTTGAAACACTGTTAATTTCTAGAGACTGAGGGCCGTATCTGATTCACACTTACTTCTGCCTCTGCATTATCACATTTTATACATGATCAGTAGTATTTGCTGAGTGAAAAAAGTGAATGAGGATGTAGGAGAGGCTTTGTAATCACACCTTGAGAGGGATAGTCTGTGCAACAGACAAGGGAAAACTGTCCTCAAGGCAGGAGGATAAACTAGGTGGCTGTCTGAAGAGAGCTTCTCTAATCGTAGGATTCTATGGCATTTGACTTAAAAAAGAAAAAGTACACCGGAGACAGGCCTATTGTGATACCAAACAACTTTTACTCTGTTTACTTTGCATAAAATTTTCTATTAAGGGTTTGGCTTCTATTTCTTATTTCCCCCATTTGTCCCTCATACCAGTGTCTGTCTTTCACAGTTCCAGTTGTCATCCTTTGTCACTCTGTAGATCTAAGCCATTACACTGGATAGCTCTGTGGTGAGACCCTGGCCCAGACCACTCGGAAGGGATAGCATGCCTGGAGAGAACCCCATCGTCCCTCCAGTCTGATCTCCTAGAGAGATGGGGTTCTTAGCGATGCCACGGGGAGCAGAGCTTATAGTGTAGAGGCTAGAAAAATGGGCTCACGGGTCAGACCATCTGGGTTTGAATCCTGGCTCAACTCTTTACTAGGTGTGTGACTGAGCAAGTTGCTTCGTCATCCGTAAAATGAAGGTAATACGTATCTCACAGGGTTGTTGTGGAAATTGAAGTAATGCATGAAGGCACTTAGTATGTGTTTAATAAATGTTAGCTGTCATTATTGTTAACATGCCCTTGTCTACCTTCTTCCCACGTCAGATGGTTCCAGACCTTGGTCCACCTGTTAAAAGGCAACATTGGCACAGGACTCCTGGGGCTGCCTCTGGCTGTGAAAAATGCAGGCATCTTGGTGAGGTTCTGCAGTGGTGGAGTGAACTATCATGACAAAAAAATTTTAGGGGGTGCTGTGCTTTTTATTTTTAATTTACTTCATTTACAACATTTTAAAATAGGAAGTTTCTTTATTTTAATTCAGGTGAGAAAAATTCAGATGTTCATTCATCTAAAGGTATTTATTGAGGGCCTTTTGTGTGCCAGGCATCACTGTTCTGGGCTCTTTGAATATTACCAGTGAACAAAACAGACAAAGACTCCTGCCCTCAAGGAGCTTACTCTGTGGTGAGGAGGATGTACTTACAATGTCTCAGTTTCTATCAATAATATTAACTAATGAATTAGTAATAAGTCTGTCCATTTTCTACACAGTCCTTCCATGCCCCACCCCTGGGTGGGTGGCTGAGAATTTTACTTTTCTTTTATGATTCATTCCCTATAGACAGCCCATCCAAAGCCATTCCGGTTTCCTTTAGAGCTGGAGATAGCTCAGAGATGTGGATTGTCTTTAGCTACGTCTGTCTTGTCTTTCTTGCTCTGACATAGTTTTAAAGATAACTACCCCCTAACCTCTGCCACCCCTTAACCTCCTTCTTCTTCCTGGACAGTCAGTGGGACCTCCTCTTCTGCTGATCTGCAGCAGTCTTGAAGCAGCTTTATCTTGTGTCATTCTTCTCCATGAGATTAATTCTGTGCTAAAATCCAGATGGTGCCCATTGCACAGAGCCGATGTCCACAGTTGGATTTCTTTCTCTAATACTGTGCCAGTTCTGTTACTGGAAATTGCTTGTAGTCTTTTGATCATTTGCAAATCTAATTTCCATTGGGCTCAATCCTAATTCTGCCTGCTTGTTTCTCCCTCTCTTCCCTGTCCCCAGATGGGTCCTCTCAGCCTGCTGGTGATAGGCATCGTGGCTGTACACTGCATGGGTATCCTGGTGAAATGTGCTCACCACTTCTGCCGCAGGTGAGAGCCCTTTGAGCCACCTCTCAAGGACAAACTGGCCTTCTGGGTTCTGTTACCAACACTGAAAGTGAGTTTACACAGATCACTCTGAGTTCTTTGTGCTAGCTGATGTGGCTGCCATTTGTCACAACGCTACCTTCTCCTGGTTATTTTTGTGTTCTTTTGCAGATGTTGTCATCTGTCATATTTATTTATGTCCAGTAGCCAGAGACTGCATTCTAATTTTATATGGTTAGTAATATTTATCACACTGAAATGATGCTACCAGATGGTTGTTAATTATGAAAGTAACTGTCCTGTTGACTTAACATTTCTGATCCTTGAAAGCATTAGCTACAGCACTCAGTGGTTTCTCCAGGGTAACAGATGGGGGAGTCTGTGAGTTAGATTTGTCTGTCACTGTCATTGTCTAACGTGCACTCTCTGCCCTTCCTCTCCCCCTGACCCGCCTCCTCCCAGACTGAATAAGCCCTTTGTGGACTATGGGGACACAGTGATGTACGGCCTAGAATCCATTCCTGTCTCCTGGTTCCGGAACCATGCGCACTGGGGAAGGTAATGGGTTTCTGCTTTGATTGCAGCTGTGGCTTCTCAGTGTGAAGGCCTTCAGACAGGGAGGTGTGAGATGTGGGACATGGTGTAAGTAGTGAAAGAACATTGTTTGGATCACAGTCATGGCATCTCGCTCAACTCTGCCGGTGTAATCTGTGTGAACTTGGCTGTGTGACCCCTCCCTTCTCTGGGCCTCTAACTAGGCACTCCAGCTTTAACAGCATATGACCAGTAATTTAATCTTTTTCACTTATTCGCTCAACAAAGATATTTAAGTATTCTTTTATAAGTGGTACAAAGCAATTCTAGGCATGGGGAGGAGATTCCCCAAGGTAAATTATAGAGGGCTGGACCTCTAGGGACTGTAGTCTCTGTCAGGAGAAAGATGTGCGGGAAGCTCGACAGCAAGAGGGCAGGCAGGCCAGCAGAGAGAGTGTCATAGTCAGGAAGTACATCTTAGGGGCTCGGAAGGGGAGAGCTTTTAAGGTCCTCTTGTCCGCCGTGCCAGATGAGGAGTGCACATGCTAGGTGCTATAAGGGCAGGGTGCTGGGCAGGGAAAGGAAGGCTTCGAGGAGGATTGAGGTGATCTAGAACAAATAGATTTCTTAGGGAAAGGGATGTTGCAGGAATTTTGGGGGTGGGTGTTTGGAAATTTCTCCTTAGGGTAACTTTCAGATGCCTGAAAGGAAATAGTCTATATTTTGTTTCCTATTTGAGGAAACAAGTATATTTAGGTGTAGAGAATTGATGCTATCAAGGGTTGAATTTTTTTTTTTTTTTATTGAACAACATTAAAACTTTGTTCTCCAGAAAACCTCTTCTGTGGTTATAGGGAGACTTTCTCCCTTCACATACCCAGCTTCCTTATGTGATGCAGGTTCGTGTGATTCAGGAGACTCACCTGTGACAGGGAGGAGTGGACTGCCGCGTGGCTACGCTGGCCGGCCAGCGGGTCTCTGACCCAGTGTCTTTCCTCCCCCTCCCCCTCTCCCGGCCTCTCCCGCGCTCCCTCTCTTCCGCTCTCTTGTTCTTTTCTCCCTCCGCCTCTGCTTTCCCTCTCCCCGCCAGCCCTTCTTTCCTCCCTCACTCCCTTCTCCTCTTTAATAAAATTAATGTGTTCTTGTGGTGAAAAAAAATTTTCTGAATGAGATAGAGGAGCATAAAGTGAAAAGTAAAAATATATTCTGGTCACAGTTCTGTGGGTACCCTTTTGGAATTTTCTGTATCTTTGCAGACACACCCATTCTTAAGAGTTTTGGCACATACTATGCACACTGTCTGGAAATTTCTTTTTTTCCCTTAAAGGTCTTAGACATTTCTCTGTCGGCACATATAGATCTAACATATTCTTTTGCCTGCTGTATACTATTCCATCTGAGATGGCCTGTAATTTAATCATGTTCTTTTTGATGACCCTTTAGGTTAACAGCAGCTGCTGTTGTTACAGTGCTTCAACCAGCAGTCTGTTTGGGTACATCTGTTCTGGGGTTCTTGGCTCCAAGTTATGGAAATTGTGACGGGTCCACTTCGTGTGCTTTTAGGCTAAGGGCACCCTAAAGCTTTAGTTCCAAATGGTGTGAAATGGGATAGGAGGCCCATGGAGAAGGGTGGTGGGTTGTCCCAGGGGCTAGGCAGATGTCCTAGTGTGTGTGTGTGCTCTGCTCCAGCCAGCACAGTCTCGGGATTGCCTGACCCCATGCAGCATTGGAAGCAAGAAGCCAGGAAAGGGACCTTAGAAACCACACAGACAGCACTTCTTTCTCCCTCCTCCCAAGCTCCAGATGGGTGGCACCTAGCATAAGGCACACACATCCTTGTCACTGAATGGGAACGGTCTGTGATGACTTGGGAAAAAGCACTGTTCAAACAGCCATCTCTCTGGGAGTTTCAGTTTTTATAGTCATAATCATTGTATTTTTTCCTCCCCACCTACAGGCACATTGTGGACTTCTTCCTGATTGTCACACAGCTGGGATTCTGTTGTGTCTACTTTGTTTTTCTGGCTGACAACTTTAAGCAGGTAGGGCCCTGGTAAAAAATGAGAATGGCAAGAGATAAGTGGACTCTCTGTTTAGGATTCCTTCCAAGCCAGTTTTGGTCAACAAAAGAATTAAGATTCTAACACTTTACATAGAACAGTGTCTTTTGTTTGATTTCCTCTAAAGACCTAGGGTGTCCAGAAATGTCAGGATGTCTTATCTGTCCTCCTGCCTTTAGGTAAGACATGATTCATCCCCACCCAGACAATTGGTAATGATAATGCCAGAGTCCACCAAAGGCTGTTCACCAACCACAGACCTCTCTAGGGCCTTGTTCACATACTGAGCCATTAGTCAGGAACCCCTTCTGGTGGGAGGTCCACGGCCTTTGGGGTTCAGAGGCTTTTCCGCTTCTTTTCTTCACCTCATTCTAGGTGATAGAAGCGGCCAATGGGACCACCACCAACTGCCACAACAATGAGACGGTGGTCCTGACGCCCACCATGGACTCACGCCTCTACATGCTCACCTTCCTGCCTTTTCTGGTGCTGCTGGTTTTCGTCAGGAATCTCCGAGCCCTGTCCATCTTCTCCCTGTTGGCCAACATCACCATGCTGGTCAGCCTAGTCGTGATCTACCAGTACATTGTTCAGGTAGGCACCTGGGTTCCCCCCATGCCTATTAAATAAATAAGTAAAGAGAACAAGTAAGTGAGACAGAAGTAGAGATGTGTTACTTATGTGTAGCATGTTTAGACTGCCAGTTCTCAACTCCAGCACTACTGACATTTTGGACCAGATGACTTTGTCATGACCAGTATCCCTGGTATCTACCCACTAGGTGCTAGTAGCAACCACTCTCCACATGGTGACAACCAAAAATGTCTCCAGACATTGCCAAATGTTCCTGGGGGTCAGAATCACCCCCACTGAAATCAGTGGTTTAGACTGTTTCCCAATTAGATAATTAATAGATGACCATTGTATAGTATTGGAAAATAGAGAAAAATATTAAGATGACAATAAAAATCAACTTGTCTAACCTATATTTAGGTATAATAATTCCTTGCCACTCCAGTTTTATATTTGTCAGAATTATAAATCCAGTCATTGTTCCTCCTTGCATAGCCCACGTGGGCAGGTATGGGGTCGGACAAGAAAGGGCATCTGTATATAGGTGGGTGAAAGGTCAGGCTGAAAAAATGGACCCTTAAGCCCTGTGACTGTGAACAAAACAATGCATTTTTCCAAGACTTGAGAAAAGGAAAAGAGTGAAAACAGGTGAATAAAAGCGTCATGTAAAAAAAAACATTTAAATTTAATTCCCTAAATAGTTTATCAATACATACTCGTTAAAATGCAGACAACACAGTACTTAGACTGAGTGCCACATCCTCACCCTGAGTTTCCTCCTCTCAGGAAGCCCCCAGTGTGATGGCTGTGTCTCCGCCTAGGTCCTGTGAATGCTCTTACACATTGCATTAGTATGCAGAGAAGTATATAAAATATAAAATTTTTTTTGTGTGTTTTTTTAACATAATTTTAAAATTATTATATGTAGTGTTCTTCTACCTTGCTCTTTTCCCTCGACAGTGCCTCAGAGAACTTTCCATGTTGTGATAGACCTAGTTTTACCTCATCCTTTTTAATGGCTATACAGTATCTTAGAGAATAGATGTGCCATAGTTCAGTTAACCAGTCCCCAGTCAGCAGACTGTCAGGTCCTTTATAATTTTAGTATCCTTTCAGGATTATGACAGTGAGTGTTCTTAGGCCTTCCTTTTTGTGAACATGTATAAATATTTCTCCAAGATATTTCTCTAGAGATACAGTTGCTGAAAAATATGCACTTTTGAACTTTTTCTATTGCCAAGTGGCTTTTTCCAAAAGCAATTTACAATTTCATGTAGACTCCCTTCCATACACAGCATGTAAGTATCCTACCCTAGCCAACAGTCTTTTTCATTTTGGTCAGTCTGACAGGTAAACATTAACTCATTTTCATACAGTCTGCCTAACAGTGAACCAGTCACCCACTGATGTAGTTTCTAGGAAACAGTGGTCATAAATGCAGGACTTCCTGTACTGAGGAAGTGACATAATAAATTTGTATTAACATTGTATTCAGTGAGCATTTACTGTTTTTTCTTGTCTTAGTAAATCAGATGGGTGGTAGATAGTGACTGTTCTGCTGCAGAACTATTTTTTAAAACACAGCATAGTCACCTGTCTATGTGTCATTTTTTATGGGACTAGAAGGAAAGACCTGTAAATGCATGCTTGACTATTTCCAAAGTGTTTCTTTCTCTGCCATTAGCAAATTAAATTAAAACAAGGAAGGGTAAGTAAACGCATGATTTAACTTTGTAATTAAGATCTCAGTCAGTGCCTAGGACACACTGCAGTGGACATTAAAGATAAAGTGAGTGAGGCCACCTGACATAGACACACACACACTCTGCATTTAGTTTTAAACCACTGCAGGTGGTCAGAGTGTTGGTGGTTGCCATAATCAGAAGGCTGGGATGGGAATGTGAGTTCTGATAATATCTCAGTCCCCACTGAGAGTAGTTTTGTCCAGAGCATTAACTATGCATAGTACAACCTATTTTGAGATGAGACATCCCTCTAATTTCTGGAGAGCAATTCTGAGCCTGCATCTGACTTGCCCAAGAAGTACTCTGCTCTGTAGCGCTGTCTGCCCTGGGAACGGCATGAGGGGATAGTGGTTTGGCTGTGTGCAGAGCAGCTTCACTTTGATGGGCCATGTAGCTGAAGGTGTGCCCTCTGGGTCTTTTTTGTTGCTGCTCTTACTGCTGTTGTATCCTGGCATTTTGCCCTGGTTACCGTGAAGATTCCCCTGCTGTCCAGTGTTCCTGAGTTCTTACCTAATCCTCAGCATGTATGTACCAAGTGCTCTTGCTCCTCATGTTCACACCATCCTGGGAAGCCAACCGAGATCTTTCCGCTGAGCAGGTTTCCCCATACCCTGGTCACATGGAACAATGAATGGCACAGTTCTGAGCAGAGGGTCTTGCCCACAGGGGATTCCAATAAATGTGTTATCACTGCATGTCCTTAATTCAAAGGTGCATTATTTTCACAGTTACAACATTTCCAGAATCAGAGTACATCTTGCAATCTTTATGTAATTTAATAGCATTTTCTCAAAAAGCTGTTATTATTGTAATTATATAGTATTATATATGATGATAGTATACACAGTGATAGTGTTATAGAATTGAGGAGGCAATATGTTAAAAGTGAGCTATTTTATTTGATATGTTTCTTTGCAAATTAAACTTTTTGTGTTTAGTTGGTTGAGTTATAAGTCAGTGACAATCATTAAATATGTAGAATCATAAATTCCTTCTGCTGGTCTCATTCATTCCAGTGTCCCCAGACATGTATTCTGAAATTCCCATTCTGAGACCTCAACCTGATCTGAATATGAACCTGGGCAATAGTCATCAGCTAATCAACATATCGCTTCTTTTTCCAGGAACTTAAGTTACACTGTGACTCAGGAATAGTTACAGAGCATTCTCACTCTCTTGTCTCATTATAGAGCAAAAATATTTATTAGTCTGGCTTCACCCCAACTACTGAAATGCTTTTTATAAAGATATGTAACTAATTTCTTAGTAAGGGCTCCGAAAAAAGTATTTTTAAAAAATTATTTATATTTTAGGGAGACTATAGTCTAATTGTATTGAAATCTTTAGAAGAGAAGCCCTGTTGTATTATGATTGGCACACATGGTGTGGTGGGGATCAGTGGGAAGACAGTGTAGCACAGAGAAGGCAAATAGTGACTCTGTGGCATCTTACTTCACTGATGGGCAGGAACTGCAATAGGGTATTTGGGGACACGGTAATATGGGTGAATGTAGTAACCACATTGTTTTTTCATGTGAAACCTTCATAAGAGTGTATATCAATAATACCTTAATAAAAATAATAGTAAGAATATAAATCAAATATAAAAATCAAACGAATAATCATATCTGACTTGATTGTTTATAGTTCATGATGCGTGATCAAAACCAAAAGTTTCTTCTTCTGCATTCGTGGATGTTTTATTCCCCTTGTCTAGCTTGGATTAACACATAGTCTACAGGCACACACCTGATCATCTACATTTGCTCTCTTACAACACTAAACTATGTTTTCTACCTTTATCTTGCATCTACCTACCACTTCAGCATTTTATTTAAAAAAAAAAAAATAATAATAATAATAAAGGGAGAAATGTGGGATCCACATATAAATCAAGTAAAAAATCAAACAAATATTCATATTTGACCTGATTGTTTATAGTTCATAATGCGTGATCAAAACCGAAAGTTTCTGTGATGACTGCCCTTGCACTGTTCACCATGTAACTTATTCACTATGTAAGAATTTGTTCACCATGTAAGAACTTGTTCATTATGCTTCAGAAGATTGGAGACTGACAAGAATTAGGCGTGGGGTGGATTAATGATTGTGCATTGAGCATTGACGCCCCTATACAGAATTTTATTGTTGTTAATTATGTTTATTTTGATCAGTAAATATGAGAGATGCCCCCTCAAAAAAAAAAATAATAATAGTGAGAGCTGCTGCTTTTCTCCCACATCCATGGGAAATTAATGATCATGTCCATTATTCTTCAAAAAAAAAAGAGAGAGAAGCCCTATTGCAGATTAGTATTAGATGTCCTTCTGTTCACTGATATTCCTCTGCACACTGTTAGAACATGCCCCATATTCATCTGAATACCTCTATAGTTAAATCAATCTTAAAACATTGTAAAAGGCCATTTTAAAGTCAATTTGCATTTTAATTTAATGAACGTATGCACGTGGTTTAAAAAGCCCAAATCTAAATGGATGGCAGCTTCTGCCTCACTCTTGAGTCCTGCCCCTTCAATGCTGCCGTCACTGGGGACTCTTATTCATCTATGAGCCAAGTAGGATTCTGTGTTGTCACCTTCTTGCTTGTTTACTCTTACAGTTACCTGTAGTTACCAAATGCCTTTTTTTTAATGCTTTTTTTCCTGTTTTCTTCCCAAATGTTCCAGTACTCCTGCAATATGCCTATCAATATTTTTCAAATACTCCAACTCAATCACAAGAATTAAAAAGAAAGAAAAGTAGAGAAAAAAGGAAAAAGAGTTCATCTAAAAATCTACCACTTTCCCTTCCAGCTTTATCTGTGTGGTGTGTTTAAGTAGTTGTATCATAATGAATATGTAAATATGAAATTTACATGTAAGAAAAATTTACATGTCAAAACAAAAATTTTCTCACTATTATTTCATAAGTGGTTTTCCATGGAGTCCCATATCTCAAGTTTTACTTTTTTTTTTTTTTTTTTTTTTGAGAGGGCATCTCTCATATTTATTGATCAAATGGTTGTTAACAACAATAAAATTCAGTATAGGGGGGTCAACGCTCAATGTACAATCATTAATCCATCTCAAGCCTAATTCTCGTCAGTCTCCAATCTTCTGAAGCATAACGAACAAGTTCTTACATGGTGAACGAATTCTTACATAGTGAATAAATTCTTACATGGTGAACAGTACAAGGGCATTCATCACAGAAACTTTCAGTTTTGATCATGCAATATGACCTATAAACAATCAGGTCAAATATGAATATTCGTTTGATTTTTGTACTTGATTTATATGTTGATCCCACATTTCTCCTATTATTATTATTATTTTTATTTTTAATAAAATGCTGAAGTGGTAGGTAGATGTAAGATAAAGGTAGAAAACATAGTTTAATGCTGTAAGAAGGCAAATGTAGATGATCAGATGATCAGGTGTGTGCCTATGGACTAAGTATTAATCCAGGCTAGACAAGGGCAGCAAGACATCCACGGATGCAGAAGATTTCTCTCAAAGCAGGGGGGGTGAGGTTCTGAGCCTCACCTCTGTTGATCCCCAAATTCTCACCTGATGGCCCCCCTGTGACTGTGCCTGTCTTAGGTTGTTCCTCCCTTGAGGAATCTTACCCGTCTCTGGCTAACCAGTCAGCTTCCGGGGCCATACAGGGAAATGTAAAGTTGGTAAGTGAGAGAGAAGCCATATTGTTTGCAAAGGTTAGCTTTTTACTTCTTTGCAGATTTATGCCCTGTGGCTTCTATGCCCAGCACTTGTCTCAAGGTATCTTTACCACCTGGAGGAATTATGATACTCGGTAAATTCGATCTGAGGCACGAATTCTATTTAAGGGTTGTAATTAGGAAGGAAGAAGAAAAGCTATAGATGTAGCATATGAAGGAAACTTGGGAGGATTGATTATTTCTTTGACATATCTTCTTGTATAGTACCTTAAGTATGTATAGGTTTTAAACTACTAACTAATTTGCACACACATATTAACATAATAGGAATACGGTGACATAAACAAAGCAAATCTATAATTACCAGCCATCTCCAGTGAAGCCAAGAAAACCATTTAGGCACCCTAGGCATTTGTGAAAATTTATCTATGATATGATGGATATTGTCCAACTGTACTTGAACCATCAGACAAATTAAAGCAGCCCATTTCTGGGATCTGTTCACATCCCATATGTTCTTTTAACCATAGATAGTCTATAGTCATGAGATTTTGGAGTGCTACAACTTGCACCCCTCCCAACTCCTGGTTGAGTTCCAACAGTACAGATCCGGTCAAATTCGTTGTCTCACTGTATGCACATGCCAGCCTAGACATCTCCCTCCTCATTCTTATGGCAAGTCCAGGAGACGGTGGGCTGGATGCAGCCACAACCGCAGCATCGTCCGGATCCCTGTGGAGGCTTTTTGATGATCATCCCCCGGCACAAGTCCTCCAGAGAGTGCTGATGCCGGAAGCTCCTCCTCATATCGTATCTTAGTTCATTTTCTGGGTATCCAAGCTAGGCCTTGATCTTCTGCATAGAAACAAACAGACCCTTTGCCCACACTTTGACATGCCCTCTATACCACTGTGCAGAACTCATTGGAGGTCAGCACACCGTAACTGCTTTTTTTTTTTTTTTTTAATTAAGAGAAAGGAATATTATCAGAAAAGAGTACCTCCATAGCTGATCATCTGACACCCTTTAAGTGATCAACATTAAGGATATTTAAAGCATGCGTTGATCTTTGATTTACGTTAAGGAGTAATCCCCCTTTTCTTTCTTTCTTTCTTTTTTTTTTTTTTTTTTTAAATTTTTAATCTACGCTTACATGAAGAATACTATGTTTACTATTCAAGTTTTACTTTTTAAATAGTGCATAATGTTCTGTGGTATAGCTGATGTGCAATAAACTGTTCACTTGCTTGGCAACATTTAGATTATTTTTAATTACTGTTAAATAGTTTTGCTCAACTTTTTTCATATATTGATTTTTTTTTTCTACTTGGATTAAATTTCTGGGGATGGGATTACCTACTGAAAGAATGTGTCTATTTTTATGCAAGCTCTAATATTTGAGTTTTTTATGGTACATTGAGCTGGTCTTTCCCCAAAGCAAGTAGGGTTTTTTCATCTTGCCGAGAAAAAATACAAAGGCTAAATGTCCCCAAATCATTTATCAGGTGTCAGACTTCTCCCTTCAGAGAGTTGAATTTAGGAAAAAGTATGATCTGTCTGGTGTTTGGTTTCAAATCTCAATCCACTATATAGCCTTTGCTTTGTTTTTTATTATCTGTCTTTCAGAGGATACCAGACCCCAGCCACCTCCCCTTGGTGGCACCCTGGAAGACCTACCCACTGTTTTTTGGCACAGCCATTTTTGCGTTTGAAGGCATCGGGATGGTAAGAGTTGCACTGTGATACTCTGGTGCCCTTGGTGTCTTTGAAGTCTGCTTTAAGGAAGGCTGAGGAACTGCTATTAGAAATTATCTTCTGAGATTTATTGGCCAGTTACTGAATGGCATTTCAGGGATTCCACTGAAATTTCCTTGCTCCAACTTTAGAAAATAAATCATATGTAATTTGAGAATGTTTACATTCAAACCCTCTCTGTAGCACACTCATCTTCTGGGTGTGCAGGAAGCAACAGTACATGGCAATTAGGAAGACTGACTTCGGTGAGTCCTGGCTCTGCCAGGGGGAGTGACTGTGGGACCTTGAGTAAGGACTTAACCTCTCTGAGCCTTCATTGTTTGCTTCTCAAAATTGAACTTAATGATTAGTAGTTGTTAGGATTAAATAAGATATGTATAAGTGCTTCGCACAGTCCCAGACACATGGTGAGCATTAACTAAATTTTATTTTCATTACTAATACTATTGATTTTATTATTAAATCAATAAATGTAGGAATAATCTCTCTGCCCTGGAACATTGGTATGCTGTGTTTTGTTTGTGTAAATGAGTAACTTTCACTCCTAGCTTAGCTTCCCCCATCATTACAGTGATTTCACTAAATTCGTCTCCTAGAGAAAGGAATCTGCCACCCAGTTGTACTTAGTTTGATTTTTATTTGTATTTTTTGTAATAAAGTTCCAGAATTCTTCTCTGAGAAAATTATCTCTGCTAGCCAAGAGCTTAGGAAATGAGAAGACACTTCTTTCATGGAATACCTTGTCCTTATTTGTTTCCCTATCTCCTTATACACTTTTAAGAAAACCTAGGAGCCAAAAAAATTTTTGTCAAAATGCTGAGTAATTGCCCTGGTGGCATTGATGAAAGTGTTAAGGCTCTAACATCACGGGGAAGGCCTTGGGCGATTGTGTATAAGTTGTCCTGAGGTTTTAAACCTTTCACTGTGCTCTTTTTGGGGCTTTTCTTTGCCTAGGAAGAGTGTCTCACTTTGATTCACAAACAAATGGTTTCCCTGCTGCTGTAGCAGAGGCCTGAACAGGCCTATATTGCAGCAGTGAGAAAGCAGTCCTAGGAACTCAGGAGTGGTGGGAGGAGACTGTGTGTGGAAGATGCCCTGAGACCGGGTTCTTAAGAGGCACTGTACTGAATTGGTCAGTTCTTCTGAGCAGCACAGTGCAGAAGTTATTCTTTGCTTCATTTCATCGGGCAAGACTTATATACAGAGTCATTCTGTAATTGTCATTTCCTGTTACTTTAAAGTTTCTCTGTGTGTTCTATTTTTACAGTAGAGAAAACATTGCTGTTTTGACTTAGTTTGGATTTGAGGGCTGTTCAGCATGTCCAAGTAAAGTGCCACTGCTGTCTGTTCTCTGTGCTCTCTGTGTTTATCCCTGCTTCCCAGGCCTGGCAGACATGCAGGAGATGGGCTCTCTGCTGCCTGTGCTCTAGACTCTACCTGGAAGGAAGCTGAAGGAAAGCTTAGAAACTGTTCCTCATTGGGTGTGGATCAGCTGAAGCCTGGTACCCTCGGGCTGATGTGAGGGGTGCTGAAAGCCAGGCAGAAATGCAGAGCCGTGGGGCCTCTCAGAGCGCGGGGCCTGGAGTGGACTCAGTGTCTGCTGGGGTGTGTCCGGCACAGACCTGCTCTGGGTCATGGCTGCAGATGCTTGAGGAAGATGGGCAAATGACAAGCTCTGGGATGGTTTATGGGACAGCTAAGACCTTGCACTGTGCTGCTGTTCCTTGATGGCCATGCCAGCTGCAGGTGATAGTGGACTGTGAAGATTGTCACAGTCCTACCTCCTGTTTTCTCCATTCCTAAATGAACCAGTCTTCATACGCAGCTGTTCATTGCTTTACCTCTAGTTTAAAAAGGTCCTCTGCTGTGGGAGAAGAGGCAGCAAGGGTCAGTGGTTTGAAGTAGGAGTCTGGAAAGTGGGTTTTGTTATGTACATCTCTGAGATCTGAATCTCCAAGATCTTCTATTAATCATGCCAACCTGGCATCTCCATTTCTCTAACTTGGAGGTTTTAACTCATCGCCACTGGTACCTGCCCTTTTTGAGGGAAGGAAACAGGTTCTGGGAACTAGAATGGCGGTTGTCCCTGAACTACATTTTATATTTTGTGGACAGGCTAGCAGAGCTGTGCTCTCGGGTGAAGTATAGCCCGCCTGTACCTCCAAGTACCTCCAACAGCATCCGTTCCTCCTTGTGCCAGGCGGGCATGATGCGACGGGGCCTGCTGGTTGCCATGTGGCTGCATCCCGGGGCACAGAGCACTTCCAGCCTACAAGGACCTTAGAGCAGTAGGTGGAGTGCTGGGTTGGGTCAGGAGTCCTGGCCCCAATCCTGCCCACCCTTAGGACTTCCTGGCTTAGATAGTTCGCTCCAGGCCTTCCCCAGCTCTGCTAGTGTAACTCCAAGGAAGCAACTTGCATTTGTCTGTCTGTCTAGTACAGGATAGATGTGCTGCTGGGGAATTCTGGGGATAAGAAGTCATTTTTTTCCTGAGAATATCACTTTTTTTGGCCATTAATGTCACTTTTTTCTATGCTTTCTCTTTTCTCTCCCTACTCTCCTAGGTTCTGCCCCTTGAAAACAAAATGAAGGATCCCCGGAAGTTTCCGTTCATCCTGTATGTGGGCATGGCTATCATCACTGCCCTCTACATCAGCCTGGGGTGTCTGGGGTACCTACAGTTTGGAGCTCACATTCAAGGCAGTATCACCCTGAACCTGCCCAACTGCTGGTACGTGGGGAAGGTTGGCAGCCTGAATTTTTCCTTAAGTTAAGGGGTTAAAATATGGGTTTTTCCTTCTACTTATCCCTTAAATCAGCACACTTCACACCACTGCTGCCACCATCCCCTAGGCCAGCACCATCGCCACGTTTGCTGCCCACCACGCTGTTTGACCAGGCTCCCTGCCTGAGTCTCTCCCCAAGTGTTATCTGTGTGAGCCGTCTGAAACTCAAGCCAGTCATGCTTTCTTGTTGACAGTCCCTCCAAGCTTTCCCTTTGCTTATAAAAAAGGCAAAACCCTTAATGTGCCTGTCAGGGCCATTCAGGCTCTAAACCTACCCCCACCTAATTCCCACTCAGCAGGGAGTCTTGCTGAGGAGTGTGTTTGAGAAACTCTCTGGAGGCTCACTGACTACAGCTTCCAGCAGATGCCCTCGCTCTGTGCCTCCACAGGGGCCTGTTCAGATCTCATCCTGCTTCTTAGCACTTTGTGTTTTCGTTGTCCCTTCACCTGAACTGTGGTCTCACTCCATGGTAAGCTCTGTGAGGACAGCAACTGCCCAGTTCTCCATTTTATCCCAGCACCTGGCACAATGCCTGGCCCCTAATCATTAGCCAGTGAATGATTTCTGAACAAAATCACAAAACTGAGGCATTTTATAAGTGAGGAGATGTTATCAAGGAACAACTGGGGCAGAGAGGATAGAGGTGATCTGCCACACCCTAGCTCTGTCGCCTCTGACAAATCACAGCCGCTCACTACCTCAGTTCCCTCTTCTGGGAACCAGAAATAGTCATTTCTTCCTGTCAGGATTGTCACACAGATCAAGTGAAACGTGTGTAAAGAGCTCTGTAATAGTGTCCAGGTGTGATGGAGATGTAGGATGCTGCCCTGAGCTTTTTTCCTTGTTTGGATGAGTGATTTCTGTGGAGGTATATGTTGGATGGATTGGTTCATCAGCTGACCAATAACACTATTTCTCCCTAGAATCTGAGCCTAGGAGGGCCAAGTATCCCACCTATTCACCTTAGGCCATTCCCAATGGAAGGGGAGAGAGGAGGACAGGTCTGCTTGGTTCTCAGCCTCCGCTGTGCCTTTTCCACGCCAGTCACCAGCTTGACGTGTGGATGGAGGCCTCTCAGCGGGGACCAGGGGTTGTCCAGAGTCCTTCTGTATCTCACTTTCCTTATTTCTTGGTTGGTGTATTGTAGGAAAACACTGAGCCATATTTAAATGCTTCCTAAAAAGGTAGATGTCATGGGGTGTGTCCTAAGCCACACTTCTGTTTTTCAGAGTAAAATTTCATTATGGAGAGCAGCCGTGAGTAGGTACTGAGGAGCTTGTTGACTGCCCTGGGAATCAGGATGACCTTTTAGGCTGGCCTGGTTGATCTGCCTGTGTGTTTTTTAGAGCTCTGATTAGTGTTATGGTACAAGGACAGACTGAGAAAAGTGAGAGAAATGTTTACTCAGTAGTGTCAACAATGTTTAGCACAGGACACCCTAAACAGCAAAGTCTGGGGACAAGGCTTGTTGTGTGGCTGCCAAATCGTAGCCCTGAGATGGGTCATTGTTTTCAGGAAGTCTTTCTCTTTCCCTCTGATGCCTGATTTTAAATTTCCAGATGTCCCTGTTCTTCCAAACGTCAGGTGGTAACTTGACATAACTAAAGATAAATGGACCAGGAGCAGCAGAAGCAGCCCATGTAATCTGAAGCCATAGACGAGCATCTCTCTTCTTTCCTCTCACACTCCAAACCCAGCTACTCTAATCTTTCTGCCTGCATTTGGGTATAATTTATTTGGCCATCCATGTGGGTGATTATCCTGATTCCAGACTTATCAGCACTCCAGAAGGTTTTGGTGCTGCACTGAGTTTAATTATAGAGCTACTGCCTGATTTTTTCCAAAGGGTTTTCATTATCTATTCTTGGAGCAAGTTAAGACCTTTTGTTAAACTCAGTCTCTCTCAGGGTGTTCTCGTGTTCATAGCATAAGAACATCTTCTAGGTATTAAATTCAGCCACAGAGAAATTCAATGCACATTATATATAATATAATCATTTAAAAATAGATTTCCAACAAGGGGGGAGGCCAGTCTTTCTAACTGCTTAATGTACTAGGGTCTTGTTTGAGGTGGACCTTTGCTTAGGGGCAGATCCATGAGTACTTATTGATCAGACTTTCTTTCTGCCCCACACCCTCCTAGGCACGGGGTAAGATAGAGAGATCCCATGGTGAGCTAGTGGTCTCCCTGAGAAGCTGCACACGGAGGAGTGGTAAGAAGACAGCCGTAGTGGAATGGAGAGAGGGATTGTGCTCCCACCTCTTGGTCCTGCATGGTCACCATCTGGTTCTAGGAAGCACTGAATTGGATGGGAAGGATGTAAACAGGCTTGTTACATTTTAATTTTATTTTTAGTTGTTTTGATTTTTGAAAGTAAATATGCCCACAGTAAAGATTCCAAATGTTCAAGGGCGTACAGAAAATGTTAAGTTTCCACTCACCTCCCCAGTTCTACAATTTTCCATTTCAGAGGCTACCATATTACCAGTTTCTTGTGTCTCCTTCTGGAGATATTAAGTGTATGTAAGAATGTCATATGCATGTGCGTGTAAGGAGGAGTAATTTTCCTCTTCTTTTCTCTTTTAGACAATTTGAAGCTCACTATAGACTGTTCTGCTTCATGCTTTTTTTCATTTAATAGTTTATTATGGCACTAGTTCCATAACAGCACCTATGGTTCTGCTTCATACTTCTTAACAACTATATGGTTGACACCAAGATTACTTAACCAGTTCCCTACTGATAAACATTGACGCTGTTTTCAGTCTTTGCACTCACATAATGCTGCAACAACACATTTTGTAAGTTTTTGCACAAGTAAGTGTGTCTACAAGATAAATCCCTAGAAATTGCTGGGTCTAAAGGACATGTGCATTTGTAACTTGGATAGTATGGCCAAATCTCACTGGGGCCATTTTGTACTGTCACTGCTGTGTCTGAGCATGCAGAGTAGACCTTTGAATGTGTCTTGGCTCTCTCTGCAGGCTGTACCAGTCGGTTAAGCTGCTCTACTCCATCGGCATCTTCTTCACTTATGCCCTGCAGTTCTATGTCCCAGCCGAGATCATCATCCCTTTCTTTGTGTCCCGAGTGCCTGAGCGTTGTGAGCTGGTGGTAGACCTGTTTGTGCGTACTGTGCTGGTCTGCTTGACATGTGAGTAGAAGACGAGATAAATGTCTCGTTTGCTTTTTCCCAAAGGGCTCCCAGTCCCCAGAGCTTTCTTGAGACAGAGCTTGAGTTGTAATGAAACTGCCAAGCAAAAACCTTGGCATGCTGTCTCAGTTTCACAGTTGAGGCATGTCCAGATGGTGAAGTGAATTGCTTGTATATACTGTAAAGAACAAAGGAAGAAGAATAGTAGTTTATTTATAATGCTATGGTGGTGGTCATAAGTCATAGTAAAGGCATACAACTACTATTCCACATACAGGCACACCACATTTCATTGTGCTTTGCTTTATCCTACTTTGCAAATACTGCATTTTTTACAGGCAACCCTGTGTCGAGCAAGTCTGTCAGCACCATTTTTTCAACAGCGTTTATTCATTTTCTGTCTCTGTGTCATATTTTGGTAATTCTTTCAATATTTCAAACTTTGTCATTATTACATTTATTGTGATCTGTGATCAGTGATAATGACTTGCTGAAAGTTCAGATGATTAGCATTTCATCAATAAAGTATTAATTAAGGTATGTATATTTTTAGACACAATGTTATTGCACACTAATAGATTACATTATAGTGTAAACATAACTTTTATATGCACTAGGAAACCAAAAATTCATTACACTTGCTTTATTGAGATATTCACTTTATTGCAGTGGTCTGGAACCAAATCCCCAACATTTCTGAGGTATGCCTGTAAAATAAGGTAAAAGTCTAAAAGAGCTAATTAACCCAAATGTATAAAAAGTGTAAGACTTTGACAATAGGTGCATGTGGATTTGTTTTTCAAATAATCGTTTTTCCAGTGTGACATTTATCCTTAGCTTTCATTTTGAGCCTTTATGATGTTATTCTGGACACTTTTGGATGTTGAGCTTACTAAATATGTTTCTTAGAAAATTTCTATTGATTAACCTAGGCATTTGATTTATTGCTTTGTATTTTATTCCTCTTTCCTGACCACACACTCAGGAGTATGAGTTAAGAGACAAGATGTCACCCTATTTTTTATTGGTTGAAATTGGTATAAATTTAAAAAGAAATTTCTGGATGCTTCTGTGAGTTGGTAGAATAGAGAATCCCTATAAAAAGTGGTCTATAATATGTAATTTAGGAGATTTGCAGTTTCTTTCCAAATTGAAATGCTTGAATCATAGATTTCTCTTTTTTTTGCTATGTTTGACTTTTTTTGTTGTTGTTATTTTATTTAGGAAAAGACAAGTCTTTGTTTATTATACTGAGACTTTACTGGGAATTTCCTTAAATTATCCAGTCTAAGCCTCTGTCTTTGAAATAAAGATAGGTCTGTATGATTATTTAATTGAACCAAAAAGGAATATTTTTGGAATGAATGACGTGAAAGTTGTCTCGCATTTGTTGATAGTCTGGAAAATAAAAACTGATTTTATTGGTTCACTGTAACCAAGAGAAAGGCAGGCCAGAGGCTTACCTTCTTTTTCATCCTCCCAAGCAAGACAGAGGAAAAACTAATGCTTTTCCTAAAATAGATATAGTGAAAGGAATAGAGCAGTGCCTATCCTAGAATAAACCTCCTCAGAGAAAAAACTAGTACCTACTTCCAAATCTGCCTCCTCAAGGGAACTGACGAGTGCCTATGGTTGAATGGACCTCCTCAAAGGACCAGCTCCTCCCAGAAGGGACCTCTGCAAAAACACTAGTGGCTGCACTTCTATCGCTTACTGTGTGGACTGTGGACTGCTGGGACCAGTGAAGGATCTCATGATGGCTGGGTTTAAAACTTGCTCTAAAAACCATTGACTGGGTAGCTTTGGGGGAGATCATACCCTGAAACCAGAAGGCCATTGCTAATTCTCTGGAATGAGACCCTCACCTCCAGGCTGGCTACTCTACCTGAGAAACCCCCTGCACTCGACCGGGCTTACTACAAGGCCAGTGTGGCAAATGCCGGCTTGGTAGATGACTTTGAGAAGAAGTTTAAGGCCTTGAAGATTCCTGTGCCAGAGGATAAATACAGTGTCTAGGTGGATCCTGATGAAAAAGAAGATGCCAAAAGTTGTGCTGAGTTTTTGTCTCTCTCACAGGCCAGCATTGAGGAATATGAGGAAGAGCTGGAAAAGATGAAGAACGTCATTCCATTTGATCATATGACCACTGAGGACCTGCATGAAGCTTTCCCAGAAACCAAATTAGACAAAAAAAATATGTCCTTGTTGGCCTCACAAACCAAGTGAGAATTTATAAACTTGAGTTGGGGAGAAAGCTCTGGCCCATATATTATAAACTCTGGACATTAAAAGTAAATTATATAGTGCAAAAACAGAACACTAGTTTCTATACCAAAATGGAACTCCTTAAGGAAGTAGACTAGTGTTTAATGCAGATTAGACTTCTTTAAGACACACAGACTGCTCCCTGGCCAGAACTGCCCTCTTCAGGGAACATACTGGTCCCTGCCTCAGGACAGGCTCTCCTCAAGGGAACAGCCTAGTGCCTGCCCCAGAATAGGCCTTCTCAAGCCACCTGCCATTCTCTTTCTCAGTATTCTTCAGGGATAGTAGGTGGAAGCTCAGTGTCTGGGAGCTCTGTGTGGGAAGGGCTCACTGGAGCTAAGGACCTGAAGGCCTTCCCATGACCTGATTTAATATTGAGCAGCATTCCTCATAGGATTACTTACAGGGTGAGGCTTGGGGGGAGCCAAGTGAAGGGTGGACTACTTGGATTCACCAGCCAGGGAACTGATGGCACCCAGAGTGGGACTTCCTGTGGCCTTTATTCAGCACCCTGCAGGCACTGCCTTGTCTGGCCTGTAGAAGTAGCCCGCTCAGCAGCCGATCCAGCACCCAGAGCTGCCTACAGGCCACTGTTGCCTAGAAGCAGAGAAAAGGGGGGAATGGGACGTATCTTGCTTTTCTAACAAATTGCCTTAGTATGTGCTAAAATAGAGTGTTTGGACTTCAGATTTACTCTCATCTTGCCAGCAACTCAATGCTTTGATTCAGATATGCGTGTTTCCTCTGAGGATGGATTAGCTCTTAAGTATTGAGGAGACGCTTCCACATGCATAGTGTTCATGTCAATTCTCAGGGCCCCAATTCTTGGATCCAAAGGACATTGAAAGAAAGGATGGGGAGAGTTCAAATAATTGGCTTTTTCAAAATGGTTCCTCTAGAAAAAGTAGGTCCGCCTAGGGAAAATGTGCTGTAACTGCTTAGACGGCCTCTTCGCGCCCGAAGAGCTGGGGGTGAGGTGGGGCCTGATGCCCCCCCTGCCCTGCCCTGTTTTCTTCTCAAGCCTGGCTTAGCCTCTGGTAGCATATGTGTTGCTTCCTGCCAGATTTTCTTTCCACTGTGCCCAGCAGGAGCAGGCGATCTCTGATTCATAGACCTCCTGCTATCCTTACCACCTCTTGGTTTTTGCTTCATTTTTCCTGACCTTGTCTGGGGGTCTCATCTCCTCCCTTCTACAGTATGTTGCTCAGAGGACACAAGCTGCTTTGATCTTCAAGCACATTTGGTGGTTTTTCCTCCTCCTGTGATGTGTTGTGCTTTAGTATTGCACTGTCATCCTGTTAAAGGAGGCAGCCCCTTCCTCTCTGAGCTCTCTTCTCTGGAGACTTTGAAGTAATTGTTGGGTTCAGGAGAAGCTTTTCACTGTAGCACCAACCTAAATGTATTTATGTGAGATCATTTGTTTCTCTGTACTCTCAGATCCTTTTATATGAGGTTAATCGGTACATCATTTTGGATCTTTGCTGTAACTAATTATTTTCGACTATAGCCATGAATTCTAATGGAAATGTGTGTTATTGCTGTTTCTGGTTTTTTCTTGACTTTCTCCCAACTTTTCCTCCTCTTCCCACCTCCACCCCCAGGACGAACAGGGGAATTTGGTACAGACTCATTTTTTTCCACTTGGAATTCAGCTTTCTCTCCTCTTTCCTCCATCCCCTAAATATTGTTATTTCTCTCTCCTATCTCTGTCTTCCCCCAAAATCTATTTATTTTCTTGATGCGTACTTTCAGACTGTTGGAGAGGAGGGGAAGGGACAATACACCTGTCAAAGAATGGTGCTCATTTTATAATATGTCCAAATGGGACAGTGTGCCAGCCGTATGTTTGAAAATGCAGTCTTAGCAGGTCACGTTATGTCCAGAGCTGGTGTTGAAGGAGAGTGCGGAGGAGGCTGGCTCCACCCGGTGTGTTCAGAGCTGTAGGAAGAATAGTTTCTTTGGACGCCATGAGGCACTTAATGTTTCTTCTTCAGTGGTTCATACTGTCTGTGGCATTTGCTGTGTGAAACATTTTGCTTTAGTTAGGAATAAGAATTTTGGAAACCTATTGTTGAAGATGAAATAACATAAAACCATATCACTTAAGAAGCCTGTTTGGACTGGAATGCATAGCTGTACAACACTGCTGGCAGCCAGACCCATTAGAGCGTGAAGCGTCCATGTGCAGAGTGGCTCCTCAGCACCTTTTGGCTTTGCACACTTCTCCATCTTGAAGCTACAATGAAAAAGAGCAGCAGCAGGAAATACCTGTGCACCGTGGGCGCTACTCCCCTCCTCACAGGGCCTTGTCTTCCCGAACTCCCAAGATAGGAAGGGTATCTGCTAAAGTTAATCGCAAGTCTGAAATTCAAAGGAGATTCTGCACAACTCCTTTGAGCCTAATTTTAAATTTCTACCAAAATATTGCTTTAAAAAAGAAAATTGATGTAAAAACACTTGAAGAATATCCAGATCTGGGGTTATTGAAGAAGAAATTTACAACATCCCACTCACTTAACAAAATAATTCTTTTGGCACCTTATCCTCTTTGTTAATCCTTATGGGTGCATTTTAAAAAGAGTTGCAATCATAGTATACACATAACTTTGTCTTTCCCATTTTATTTAATATTATACCTTGAATGTACATATTGTTCAGAAGTATTTTCATGACTGCATGATATTCCATTATGTTGTTGGATCATATTTACTAAACTCCTTTAGTGTTGGACATGTAGGTTTTCCTTGCTTTTTTAAAAAATTTGTACCCCCACCAAATGAAATTATATATTCTCTCCAAGACTATTATTAATACTGAAAGCAGATTTCTAGACATTTAAGGGTAACACAGGTGGGCTTCCCCAGCACTGATTATAATAAAGCAGCAGAAAGAGCTTCCAGGCACAGGAGCTGTGAGTGTGCTTGTTCTCTTAAGTTCCTTCTCTTCTCTTGTGGGTAAGTCAGTTCTTTCTGTTGCTGGTCTAAAACCACAGGCTCCAGAATCCCAATCACTTCCTTCTCTGAACATTGCCATTTGCCTCCTGTTGCTTCAGCAGTTAAAAGGTCCTGTTTTTAGGGTCTCTTAACCCAAAGGGAAGATGTTTTGTAATACCACTGGAGCACTCTTGACTAGTCATGTGGTCTAGCTGAGTTGTCCTCAGTCGTGTTTTTCTGTGTGTGCCACAGCTAGGTGGCCACAGAGGGCTGCAGACCTGCCAGTATGCTGTCTTCCTCTTTGTGTGGGGTGTTCCTTTTGTGGGGGAGGGGAGAATGTGGGGAGAGAGGGTTCCCAGGTGGCTGCTTCATGAGATCTCTACCTTCTTGAGTTTCTCTTTCTAGAGGGCTTAACTTTAGTGCCAGAAGAGGTTTTAGTTGCTCCCATATCATTCCTAAGTACCTATTCCTTCCGCTGGAATTAGTAAAAACTAGTTTGCCACATTTTTGCATAATAGCAAGACAGATACCCCTGGTATTGAGCCCTTGGGGCTGTGGATGCTAATTCGGTTTGGGTCTCCTATGCTTCCTCCTCCTCCACCATTCTAGTGGGAGGCTCGCTTTTCTTGCCTTCTCCCCACCTGATCTTTCTCCAGTGCTAGGCTTTATTTGGGGTTTAGTTGTGGTATCTGGTCCAGCTAGGCCAGAAAGAAGGTCTTCTCTTTGCAACCCTGTGGTCCTGGCTCTTAAGAGAAAAGTCTTGCCCTTTTTAAAGATCTCTATTAAGGATATTTTTGCTAAGCATGCTTATCTTGAATCTCCTTTTTGTAAGAACAAGTTTTTAGATTGCTTTTAAAGTAACATGATGAAGTGGAACATCTCTGCCAATCTGAGAAAAGATTCTTATCACACAAGCTACTGTGTCTGTTTCCACTTAATTCTTATCACAGAGTGGAGTACATCTGACTTCACTAACTCACACGAGGAAGTGCCTGTATGTCCCCCAATCAATGTGCAGGAGGCAGAGAGGTGAGGACAGAGCAGGCTGGGGCCCAGCAGGCCATCTGACTTCTGTCTTCCTGGAGCTTGTCTTCTCTTGAGTGGGCAGGGGCATCCATGGATGCCAGTGGCTGGCTTTGGAAGAACAGCTCACACCCCTTTGAATGATAAAAAGGTTGGAAGCTACATTTTTGGCAAAACCATGTGTTCCAGGAGAGGAATCCCATTGCTCTGCTGTGCCACTCTTGAGCAGCACACGATGCTTCTCAGTTGACAGTGAGCTGAGGGACGTATCCCAGGACACATTCCTAAGTGGCTAAACCTGCATTGTACAGTTGCTTAAAAATTTAGGGACAGCTGAGACTTCAGTATCAATGCGATCACCAACTTCATGGGTGAATGAGCTGAGGCACTGAGCGGTGAGCCCATTTGCTCTGGGTCACAGCCTGATATGAACAGGGACTGGTGATGACAGTAGCTCACATGTATGAAGCATTTATTGTGTGCTTGGTACTCTAAGTAATGTACGTGAATGATCCCATTTGACCACCCCTATTTAACAATAGGGGAAATGAATCTTAAAGAGATTAAGTAACTAGCTGATTAGTGGTGGAGCTGGGATTGGAGGCTAAATTCTGAGTCCAGATCCTGCACTTCTAACCACATTCCTGTACCAGCCTCTCCCTGGGCTTGGTTCTGATTGCTGCCTCAGTGCCATTTCCACCCACCGCTCATCCAAATTGCAACATCTAGAGCCATCATTAGGAAGTTGACATTAGGTAGATGAAGACACAAACCTCAGAGAGGGCAAGAGTCTTACTCTGAGTCACACAGCAGATCAATTCATGGAGCAATAGGTTATCCATGGCGAGAGCACCATTTTGTCACCAGTCTGCAAACACTTCACCCCCAGCTTGCCTCCAGATTCAACCGTGAAAACTTGAGGGGTATCACCAGTTCTATTTATTTAGAAATAGCTAAGGGCTGAAACAGACTGTTTTTAACTTGCAGGGCAATAAAAGCCTATAATTTTTGTAGACTTTCTGAAGGCTTCAGAACAGTAACAGTATTAATGGATATTTGTGACTATGGTTGATCACTAGAAGGAAAGAGGAAGGGATCGCCCAGTGCTGTACAACCTTGGCAGAGGCAGATTGAGACTCAATATCCCTGTACCTTGTTGGTTATCAGGCTTCAAAAACTTGTCTGATGGCCTTTACAGAACAGAGCAGTCAGGGCTGCCTATACTGGATTCTCTGCCAAATGATTGTGGTGCCTCCTTGGGAAAGTTACCTCAATATCTGACTACCCCAGTTCTTCACAGATAGGATCTTTCTGCTGATCTGCCACATCCCCTCTTCCCCCTTCTTCTGTGAGCATCATTCTGTATTTTCTTATACATCTGGTCTATGATATGACTATATCAGGGGCTTGAGGTTCTGGATTGAGGGGCTTGAGGACGGAGTCCCAGCTCTGTCACTTTCTATCACTTAACCTCTCTGGGCCTCTTCTTGAGTGGAGACAATAGTAATGATAGGGAGTTACGTATCCTTGGGGCCGAGGCAGATCAGCTCGATGAGTGGCTGCTTTGCAGTGCCAGCTAAAGACACTAGATATTCTGCCTTGATGGAGGTGTTCTGGGTCTGTGCTGTCCAGGTCAGTAGCCACTAGGCACAGGGGGCTGTTGAGTCCTTGAAGTGTGGCCAGTGTGAGTGAGGAACTGAATTCACATAAAATGGAAGCAGCTCATGACTACAGAATCAGACAACATGGCCTCAAAGTGAGTGTGAGACAAGGGTGCGAATCTGCTCCTCCCCCAGCAAATCTCAGCTCCCACTTGTCTCTCCTCCTACTTTAGGGAGTGGAATTCCAGTTTAAAAGGAAGCATTTTTCTCATAATGGACTCTAAATGCAGCCAGTCCTTTCATCTGGTGCTCAGCCAAAGAAACGGCAATCGATCCAGACAGTCCATCTGAAGGGTAAAATTGATCTGAGAGTAAAATTGGCTGTGCCAGACTGAGGTGTTCTGGTAACTTCAGTGTGATGCCTTTTTCAGAATGATCTGACTATATTTTTGCTTTGAAATGATGTTAGAATTGAAAACCCCAAAGAAAACGTAACTCTCTCATAGGGGTCAGTGAAATAATAGATCATTCTCTCAATGCTAAGGACCTGCAGTGGGGCTCTTGGGGGTGAGGAAGACAATCCGTCAGAATACATTTAATTACTAACAAGTTAATGATGTACTTTTCATGAGCAAGAAAATATACGCTAGTGATGATAATAATAACTGTATTGATTACTAACAAGTTAAAGATGTACTTTTCATGAGCAACAAAATACACAGTAGCGGTGTTAATATAACTGAATCATATGCCTGTCATACACCAGGCCTTTTGTTACATGACCGTGTAACCTCATTTGATCACAGAGATGTCATGATGATCCAGTGAGGCTACACACACACTTAACAAAGACCTGGCGATAGTAATGGAGCCATTGTATCCCCATTTTGCCCGCAAGAAAACCAGGGAATAGAAAGGAGCCATAACTTTCCCAGTGCCAAGCCAGGGTTCAAACACAAGATCCTAATTCCAGACCTATAATCCTCAATAAACTTGTAAACATCAGCCGTCACCCCTCACCCCCACCCCAGTAGAAAGCTGCGTCGTTTGGGGACAGTAGGATCAGTGAGCAGTGGAACAAGTGTGTCCCCTCCTGTTGGCACTGTCTGATTAGCTCCACAGTGGGCAGTCACTGGCATGTATGGAAGCTGATGGCATTTCTTAATGTAGCCCACCATTCATCTTCATCCGTTCTGCCTTCCTCACACACACCCGGGGCTCAGTGTCAGGTGTGGACACCACTAGCTTGTCCTGGCATAGGGACGTGGGCCTTGTGTGGGCCTTGCTCCTGAGTTCTGCCTGCACAGAGAACTGCTTCCACTTTCCCTGAATGAAAATGTGAAGTGGGGTTTATCATGGTACCATTGCAGAAGAAGGATTCTTTCCCCTGTTTGTTTCTTGTCACTCAAGTGCAGATGTCTGTGTTGGAGGCACCCTCAGTGGTAAGAAAATGAGCAGTTGTTCAGGAATGGTCCACCTTCTTTTCTGCTCCACAATCTTTCTCCTTTGGTGGAGGCCAGATTGCTCTGCCATGTAATTTGGTTCCTTTTCCTCAGAAAGATGGGAGTCATGTACAATAGCAGGAAAAGCTGAAAGCCAGGTAGGTGACTGGAAACAGGAGATTCCAGGCCCAGTTTTGCCAAGCTTGGAGCAGACCCAGGTTATTCCACATCTCTGGGCATCCGTTTTCTCATCTGTGGAATGAGAGATTGGACTGGATAATGTCTAAGTTTCCTTAGAGCTCTTCATTCTGTAAGGACACTTGCTAAATTTTCCAAACAGTGAGGTGGTCTCTTCCAGCTCTGGGTGGTCTTGAACGGGCATGTCCTCTTTCTCCCACAGGCATCTTGGCCATCCTCATCCCCCGCCTGGACCTGGTCATCTCCCTGGTGGGCTCCGTGAGCAGCAGTGCCCTCGCCCTCATCATCCCGCCCCTCCTGGAGATCACCACCTACTACTCGGAGGGCATGAGCCCCCTCACCATCGCCAAGGACGCCCTGATCAGCATCCTGGGCTTCGTGGGCTTTGTGGTGGGGACGTATGAGGCCCTCTATGAGCTGATCCAGCCAAGCAATGCTCCCATCTTCATCAACTCCACTAGTGCCTCTGTATAGCGAATGCACCTGTCCACCTTAGCCCTGCATGTTCCCCAGCTCCTGGCCCCAGAGTCTCAAGTTGGGTCCAGGCTCTGGGAGAAGGCCTGGTTGCTGTTTGAAAACCCCTCTACCTGACAGCTAGGTACCCAGGGCCAGTCGGGGTTGAGGGCAGGGGGGAGAGTGGGTGGCAGGTATGCAGGAGGTACCTCTAGCAGTGGTGCCGTTTCTGACCCCTTGTACTCACCTTAACCCAGATCTTCTCAGTTCCCTCTTCATGCCTCCTCCCTTACCTGCCTCCCTCACCCAAATCATTCCTGTTGCACAACTCACTTTATTTAAAAATTTTAGCACCCCCACCTCATGTTTTCTCCTTTCCCAGACTGGGCCTAGATTAAATATGTGGATAATTACCCCTCTTCATAAGGCTGGGCCTCCTTCTCATATAACAGATGTTTTACCTCAATATTCTCCTACCTATTCGGGTCTCCAGGAGGTGCCTGGACCTTCCTAGTCATTTTAAACCAACCCCAAGCCTGGAGTTTTTGATCTTTCCTTTCTGGCTTGCTGCGACTCGGCAGCACTCTCTCCTCTCTGAACTCCTCATGGATCAGAGTACTGCGTTCTTCATTGCTTTAGCTTCTGAAGATATCAAGTGCTACCTAAATGGAATATATTTATATTTTATTTAAAAGAAGGTGGGTTTTTTGGTCTCTGTCTCTAGATCTGGGGTTATGAAGAATTGTTACTTTCTCAGTAAACTTTACTCAGCTTCTCCTGCTGAAAAGAAAGCTGCTGTAGGAAATGTCTGCTTAGGTACTCAGCACTCTTGGCTGGCCTTAATCAGGATCATCTGAATGTGTACACCTCCCACTGACCAGCCTGATTTCATATTGGGAAGATAGGAAAGACTCAGGAATATTTGCCTGTGCACTAGGCCAAGGGAACGACAGTGGAGTGGAATGTGTCCCATCCATGGGAGGCTTGTAAAATGGTCACTTTGGGCGTTCAGGCCTATTTTTCACCCTCAGACCCTGGTAGGCAAATGGCATGGCAGTGTTCAGTTTTTTGGATGTTTTTTGGAAGTGCAAAAATCTCAATTTATGTCTGTTATGCTCTCTTTGTTTACTACTCTGTTGTCATGGATGACAACATGAGGCCAGTGTGCACAGAGAGTGTGAAATTAAGTTCATAGAATTACAAGTAGCTGGTCTGATGCTGGGTGTGGTGCTTGATTGTTTACAGTCAATGGGGGATGGGGCAGAAACAGTGCCCTGCCCCAGGCTGCCTCCGTGACTTGGATTAAAGGAGCCACTTGGCTGGGGTTTAGGTCTCCTTTGTTCTGAACACTAATTGTGAACCCTGTCCCTCTCCCTACATGCCTCTCTGAGTATCCGAAGTAGCCTCAGGGTTGGCTTACCTCAAGTCAGCCTGCAGATTTGGGGACAAACTGCAGAGCAGGAGGAGGAAGTCACACTGCCTTGTTTTTGGCCGCTGCCTCTTCCCTCTTGGTGTGCAAGTCTTGTACAAGGGCATTCATTAACTGCATCTCCTGAGCTCTTTGTGTGTGTGTGTGTATTCATGCATCTGTAACAGGTCCTGCTCTCCTCCACCCCCGTCACCAGGCTCTTGCTTACCTGGAGATACGGTTCATTCACCCTGAAAGCTGGGAGGGCAGCACAGCTTTGTAGGGGTTCTGTTTTGGTTTCACCAAAGCTCGTGAGGGCTGTGACCCACCCCCATGCCCCAGCTTTTTCTTTCTCTTCTGATCCAAAGCCAAACTCTCATAGTAGTGACTCCCAACCCACCTAAGAATTTATTAACTTGGGAAGATGTTATCAGTGGTGATTAGGAGAATGGCACCTTTCGCCAACCCTTTCTGCCCTTGGGTGTTCACTAACAGGTGCTTATATGACCAAGGTTCTAGCGGGGGTAGCAGAGGCTCTGCCTTCTGAAGCCTTAGGCTTAGAAATTATCCAAGTGGGTTGAAGAACTGTCATCTCCTGTTTGCAAGCTTGGGCTCCACCAATCTTCCCCAGTGGTCCTGACAGTTGTTTTGAGTGAGAAGACTTATGCCAGCAGAAGGGGGTCAGATGTGTGTCCTGCCCATAGCCTCTCTGATGGAGGCTTCTGTGCACTCAGGGAGTGGTTAGAGTCAGCCCTGTCCATGTGGGTAGTGAGACTGGGACTGTGATGCTGTGGCCTGAGGACCGGATGGCACAATACTGAGGTCCTCTGGTCCCAGATATTAGCAAAATGCAGACCAACTGGTTCAGAGTCCCTGGCCCAGAGAATGTGGTGTGCAGGAGACACAGCTCTAGCTTTGGGGCTTCTGGAAGCTACTTTGTCATCCATCACCTTCTCCGTTTGATCCCTTTCCTGAGTTCCTGCTGCCTTTGACAGGCTGATTCCGAAGACCCAGGCCAGGCAGACCCAGTCAGTGGACCTCCCTGGTTGTGCCATTACATAGCGATTAGGTGTCGAGTAAAGAGTCAGCCAGAAGGTGGTAGCAGGGGGAAGCCCGTCCTCCTCTGGAAGCAGCCCCTGGGCCAGCTCAGGGAACCTTGCACTGCTACCCATGGGGCTTCTTCAGTCAGGGAGCCCTCCCTGGTTTCTTCCATTGCTTGTTAGGAACCAACTGCCCAGCCTGTTGCCGTGCACCGCTCTGGGCCTGCTGAGAAAGTCCCAGCACAAGCAGAAGTCTGATCAGGGAGCAGCAGAGCAGAGGTTTGGAGTGTGAAGCTGTGTCTGCCCGCTAGAGGCAGACCGTGAGGTTCCTAGCCCAATACCTTTAGGCTCTGTGTCCTTCCCCCAACCTCCCCACAGCAGCTCCAGGCTGGTTTAGCCCAGAGGTAGCTTCTCAGAGCCCCATGTTCCCTCCTGCAAAGACAGCTGTGGGGAGCAGGTTTCTAACTCTTCTGTCGGCCGCGTGCCTCCCCTGAAATGCAGGTACTTGCTGGGAAGAGCACGACCTGGCATTTTCTAGTCAGTGCCTAGAAGTTGTCGTTATTCACATGTGGCATTATTTATATCATGCTGCTATCTGGCTGCTAGGAGCCCTTCATCTGCACACACGTTAATCAGATGCATGCCACTGTGTGGCTTGTCTTAGTTTAGAACCTGCAGCATACGGCCTCCCTCTCTGTGACTCTCCTCTCCAAATTCATTGGCTGATGCTCACTACTTACTCTCTATCCCATGAAACATAAAATTTGCGGTTTTATAGGTTGTCTTAAAGTGATGATCCCAAACAGGATGTTAGGGAGATATTTCCCTCCCTCCCTGTTTGTTTTCAAATTTCTCCATTACTAAGTTGTAGAATATCATCTCTGTTTAACACTCCATGTTCACCTCATGTTTTTTGGAAGTGCAAAAATCTCAATTTATGTCTGTTATGCTCTCTTTGTTTACTACTCAGAGCAAAGGGGTCTGTATCAGTGGGTTTTATTTCATAGTTGATCGGAGGTTAAGGTGGACCTCAGCGTCAGCCTCTGTTAGAACATGAAGCTGCCCCCTCACAGTGGAGACACAAAGTGCAGGTGGCCTGACTTCGTATTTAGGGAGTCAGCTCCAAGTCTGCCTTAGAATTAAATTTTCCAAAGTACATTATGAATCTCCAAGAGCATTAGGGGAAAAGGAGAGGATTATCTTTGAAGTCATGGTTAATACTTTTAGACTGTTAGTCCTACTGGTTGCAAGGCTGTTTGCTCTGATGGCATCAGCTTGTTATATTTCTTCCCTGTCCTTTGTACCACTGAGTCACTCCCTGATCGGGGAACATAAACAGTGCAGATATGAGGTCACCACAGGGGGTCGGGGTGGGGGCTTGAGGGGATGGGTGCCTGCTGTAAGTCGTGTCCTTTTGTTTAAATCAAAGTGATGCTGGGGAAGCTATTTTGTTTTAGTGAACAATAAAATGGTGTGAAGTCCTTTGTAAAAAACATGTCAGTGGATGTGTGAATAAGAGGAATATGAAAAACTAGAGTCCATCCTGTCTTCATAACCAGACAGTACTGTGTATTTTATGTGCCTGGATATATACATCCATGTATATTTCCCACATGGTGTGTGTAGAGATGTGGATCGTGCAGCAGCGTATAGAAAATCTTACTTTCAGCTCTACACACACATCATGTGTTAAAACTTTTCCTTTTCAATAAATGAATTTTATTTTTTATTTTTAAGAGGTTTTGGGCTGTGTCTTTGTTTTCACTTTTTTCTTTCACATCGCTCAGATCCCTTTACTAAATCTTAGGTCAGTGTGTTTCTAATTACGTCACAGAGCTCATCCAGGGGAGTAGTGTAAAAAATAGCACCGTCTATGCAATTGAGAGTACCCAAGAAAGGGGCTAGGTAGTTATTTTTCTGTTAGACAATCCTAAGTCCATCCTAAGTCTGTTCCTTCTGTCCTTGAAAACTTGAGTAGGACTTCTCAACTCTGTGCAGATGAGATGACCACACAGGACAGGTGTGATGGTTAGTGTATGTGTCAGTGTGACTAGGCTATAGTATTGAACCAATTTTTCAATCAAACACTAACCTAACCTACATGTTGCTGTGAAGGTAGTTTATAGATGTGATTAATAGCTATAATCAGTTGTCTTTAAACAAAAGGGATTATCTTCAAAAAATTTGGGTTTGCCTCATTGAATCAGTTTGAAGGGCCTTAAGAGCAAAACAGCTTTCACTGAGGTAGAACTCCTTCAAGCCTGCAGTAGCAGCTCCTACCTGAGTTTGCAGCCTGTCAGCCTGCCTTGTGATTTTTGGACTTGCCAGGCCCTACAATCACATAAGCCAGTTCCTTGAAATCCCTGTCTGTGGGTGCATGTATGTATGTGTATCTCCATCTTACTAGGTCAGTTTTTCTGAAGCATCCTGACTAGTATAAGAGGTGACACCTAACTTTCTTAAAGTGAGGGTATTGATTTCAGGACAGTGGAGGGATGATTCTTCCCTTTTTGTCACATTGGAAAAACAAGACCATCTGAGCTGCCCCTAGTTGGCTACCGAATTAGATTTGTTTAAAAGCAGAGCCCTCTCCATGAACACTATTAAAGTATAACACTTTCCTGAGAGAGGAAAGTAGGAACTGTATTATGACTGTTTTCAATTCTCTTACTGGAACTGGGAGTCCAAGGGATCCCGTGACTGTTCCAAGTCATCAGCCAGTAAGTGGCAGAATGGAGATACACCCACGAGCCCTGTGATTCTGGAACCCAAGGGCTTCCCACGGCACTGGCTGCCTCCCCCTCTTCGTTACAGCCTCGGGAGGGAGGTCTTCCTTTGGAGGCTGTTGAGAGAGTTAGTGAGAGTGTCCTAAAGTGCCTGACATGATGAGCTGGTGAGACATTTTCTGAAAAACTATTAGTTGAATTGAAGAAAACCAAGACTCAGGAGCAGTGTCACTTGTCATTCATTATAATCATGTTTTGCCAATTTCCTTTGTGCAGGACATTCAACACTTTTTAGATTATTCATGTTTTTATTCCTCCTCATGCCCATTCTTAATGGTCATAATCCCCCCTTCCAGATAACTGGGACACTCGAGGTAAGCCCACTGCACTGCTGGGAGCAGAAATTGAGTGACAGTGGACTAAATTTGGACCCTCAACCTAGGGCCCTGCTAGATAGACTGGCATCCTCTGACTCAGCCTGCTGCAGATGTGTGCTAAGAAGCTGTGTGTGTCTTGAATTGGTGCACTTTACTAGATTCTTAGCCACTGGTTTCCTCATACCTTTTTTTTGAAAAAATTGGGGTATAGGCGTATAATCTATATATAATAAAATCACCTGTTTTTTAAGTATACTGTTTGATTAGTTTGGACAAATGCATGTAGTCATTTGACCATCATTTCGATCAAGACACATAATGCTTCCTCTACCCCAAAAATTTCCCTTGCGCCCTCTTGCAATCAATCCCACCCCCATGCCGCTCTGTCTTTGACAACAACTGATCTGATTTTTCTGTTCCTGGTTTTCCCTTTTCTAGAGTGTCATATGAATGGAACTATTAAGTATATAGTCCTTTCAGTCTGGCTTCTTTCGCATAGCACAATGCTTCTTATATTCATCCATGTTGTTACATGTATCCGTAGTTTCTTTCTTTTTATTGCTGAGTAACATTCTATTGTATGGATGAACCATAATTTGCTTATTCATTCACCAGTTGATGGACATTTGGGTTGCTTCTGGTTTTTGGCTACTATAAATAAAGCTGCTATAAACATTCATGTACAAACCTTTACTTAGACATATGTTTTTATTTCTGTCAAGTAAATACCTAGAAGTGGGATTGTGGGGTTTGGTTGTATGTTAAGTATATATTAACTTTATAAGAAATTACAAAATCATTTTCCAAAGTGGCTATTCTATTTTGGATTCCTACTAACAATTTATAAAAGCTCCAGTTGTTCCATATCCTCACCAATACTTCACATTACGGTCTTTTAAATTTTAGCCATCTTAATGGATGTGTAGTAGTACCTCATTGTGAATTTAATTTGCATTTGCCTGATGACTAGTGATGTTCTGTATCTTTTCCTGGGCTTATTTGCTGTTGATCTGTTTTCTTTAACAAAGTGTTTATTCAAACACTTTGCTCTTTAAATTTAGTCTTTTTAAAAAAAAATATTAAGCTTTTCATTTTGGAGTAATTATGGATTCACAGGAAAGTGCAAAGAAATGTATAGGGAGGTCTCATGTGCCCTTCCTCCGGCCCCCCCAGGGTCCACATCTTGCACAACTATAGTACACCATTAAGACCAGGAAAGTGACATTGGCATAATCCATAGAGCTTATTCAGATTTCTCCAGTTGTATATACACTCCTTTGTGTGTATGCATGGATGTGTGTGTGTGATTCTAAACAATTGGATAACATGTAGCTTCTCCCACTACAGTTGAGATGCTTAACTATACCATCACCACGAGACTCCTTCATGTTACCCATTTATAGACATACCTCCTGTCCTCCCCCATATTTCTAACCCCTGGCAATGACTAACTTTTCATCTCTATCATTGTGTTTTTTCATGGACTATTATATAAGTTGAATTATGCTGTATGTATCCTTTTGAGATTGGCTTCTTTCATTCAGTATAATTGCCATAAGGATCATCCATGTTGTTTCCAAGGTATCCATAGTTTGTTCCTTTTGACTGCATTCCATTTCATGAAATGGATGTACCAGTTTTTCTAACCATTCACCCAATGAAAGAAATTTGCATAATTTCCAGGCCTGGTTGTTACAAATAAAGCTGCTAGGAATACTCGTGTGCAAGTTTCTGCATGAAAGTGTTTGTTTCTCTGAGATATATACCCAAGACTGTGATTACTGTGTTACGTGGTCAGCCCATTTTTAGTTTTAAAAGGAAAACCATCTTCCAGAGTGGCTGTACCCTTTTACATTTCCACCAGCAATGTGTGAATGATCTGGTTTCTCTGCATCCTTGTCAGCATTTGGTGTTAATCATTTTTTATTTTATTTGCTTATGGATCTTAGACGTTTTGTTAAGTTTATAACTAAGCATTTAATTTTCTTTGGCACCACTTTAAATAATAATGTGTTTTTAATTTCAGTTTCCACATGTTCCTTGGTAGAATATAGAAATACAATTGATTTTTGTGTGTTCATCTTGTATCCAGCAGCCTGTCTACACTCATGTAATAGTTTTATGAGTTTTTGGTTAGATTTCTTGGGATTTTTCCAAGAAATCTAACCAAATAGAGATAGTTGTTTCTTCTTTTACAATCTGTGTAACTTTTTTCTTCCCCTTATTGCAATGGCTAGAACTTCTAGCACAGTGTTTAAAGAGTGGTGAGAGTACACATTCTAGTCTTGTCCCTGATTTACAGGAAAGCATGCAGACTTCACCTTTAAGAATGATGTAAGCTGTAGGGTATTTGTAGAAGTTCCCCTCTGTTCCTGTACTGAGAGATTTTTTAAAAACCATGAATGGATGAATTTTGTCAAATGCCTTTTCTGTATCAGTTACTATGATCATCAAATTTTTCTTTTCTCGCCTGTTGATATGGAGGATTAAATTGATTCATTTTTAGATATTGAACCAGCCTGGCTTACTGGAGGAAGTTCTCCTGGGTCATGGTATGTTCTTTTTATGTATGGTTGGATTGTCTTTTCCTTTTCACTCTCCCTATGTACTCTTGCAAATGTAGAATCCATTAACAGTGCCCTTTTATAAATGAGCAAAACTATATGCCGTAACTGCTATTCGTGGCATAAGTGTACTTTTGCTTCAGGCCAGGTTCCCAGCTGCTACATAAAGACTGCATGTGTTTCTTCAGGACAAAGTTTCCTGACCTCAGTGTGATGTACATTTGGGGCTGGATAAGTCTTTGTTGGGGGGACTGTTCTGTGTCCTGCAACATGTTCAGCAGCTGCCCTTGCCTCTACCCACTGGATGCCAGCTGCACCCCACCAGGTCTGAGAGCCTGAAGTGTCTCCAAACATTGCCAGAGGCCTCCGTGTGTGTGTGTGTGCGTGCGCACATGCGACAAGGATGGGAGTGGCTGGGAGTCATAGCCCTCTCCTGCTGAGGATCACGGCCTTCATACAATTTAGCCCCTGCCTGCCTACCCCTGTTACCCCTAACTGGACGGATGTCCTTTTATCTTGCCATGGAACAAAGGCAAGTGTGTGGTTATAGATACTAAAATACATACATATACCTTTTTAATAGTAATGATGAAATAGCTAACGTTCTTTTGAGCCTTTATTACACCAGCTATGTGAAGCACTTCGTATATACTATCTCTTCTATTCCTCAGATCCAGCAAGGGAAGGTGCTGACAATATCCCCAGTTGCCGGGGGTTAAATAATTGCATAAAAGGTTAAATAACTTGCCCAATTACAGATTTTCTACGTGGCGGTGCCAGTTCTGCCTGAGTCCAAACCTCATGTTCCCCTGAGATGAGCCGCCCGGCTACTGGTTCTGTCACTTACCCCATCATTCCCTCAGTGGACACAGGACATTTCCAGGCCCTAGTCCAGGCACACAAGTCCTTCCACATTCCAGCCCCCGTCCATCGGAAGTACCGACCATTGCCCAGAACCTTAAACCTTTAGCCTTCAGGTGTGGCTGTTCTCTTAGCCTGGCTGCCCCTCTCTTTGCTAGATCAAGCTCAACTGTAAGATCCGCTTCAGATGGCTGCTCCTCTCCAGAGCCTGTCCTGGCTGCAAGGGTCAGAATTCGTGGCCCCTCCTCAGCAGTGCCTACTGTCCCCTCTCTGGTCAGCCTGTCCCTGCGTATGCTAGAGAGGCATGATGCCTGGCCGTCTTTCCGGGACCAAGAGCTGCTTGAGGTGTTCGCCAGACCAGGTTGATCTCCCAGTGCCTTCTGCGGGGCTAGCCACGTGTCGGGGGTTGGTTGGTTACTAAATGCAGCGCTGTCTCCTTCAGTAGAGAGTGGTGCCTGGCCTGTAAGGAGCTAACATCACTATATTTCTTGTGACTTCTTTGTCAGTCTTACCAAGTACTTCCCTTGGTTGGATGTTGTAGATTTGTTGAGGAATCTTGAGAAAATTCTAAGACTTGTCTTTTCCCAGCCTGATTGCTGAGGAAGCCCACGCTCTCTACTTGGTGAGGCAGCCTGAGCCTCCCTCCGGACGGAGCTGGCAGAGGCCACCTGAGGGCTTCTGAAGTCTGTCCTGAGGCTCCGCAGCAGGGGCTGCTGCTGCGCATCTGGGTCCGGTGCCCTCGCAGGGGGGCATCTCACCCTTCAGCGTGGGGAACAAGGAGGTGGGGTCGGATGTTCTGAGCTAGCTTGGGCCCTGGCAGGTCACTCCGTATCTCACGACTTCATGCACTGCATCTTTTCTCCCCCCTGTCCTTTAGAATCTCCATAATCTTCAGTCTAAAGAAGGTGGTTTTCCTCCCAAGGCCTCTGGCTCTGCTTTTCCTCCACCCCAGATACTCGCTTTTTGCAGTTCCAGCCTTGGCTTTGGTCCTTCCTGCAAGAGCTCATGAGTCTCCCCCCAGGAGCACTGCCCTGCTCTCTGGAAGATTCGTTTGCCTTCTCTACCCATGTGACGGCGCAGCTGTGAGGCCCCCCTTCACTCCACTGCCGTCAGCAAACCTCACAAGTCCCTTGCCATTTATCATGGTGAATTCCAACCACCCTCCCTCCCAGGACATGGCTGTACATCCTCGTCCCAACCGCCAGCACTGCTTAAGTTACTATATTGCTCATCAGGTCCACACTCAGAACTGGACACAGGATTTGTGGGACTGGCCTGGAGTTGAGCCCAGGGCTAAACAGACCCCACCTCCCCAATCTAGACACTCTGGCCGTTCATACCACCTAGAATCGTAGTCACCCTCTTGGCCTCTGAATTCAGCTGGACCGTTAGACTAAGCCCTCTCAGTCCTAGTTGCTGCTGTTTCTCAGTCCTCTGATGTCTGTGTGTATCATTTGTTTCATGAACCCAAATGTAAGGTTTAGATCTCTCCAGAGGTCTTTCCTAATCAGAAAGCTCTGGATGGAATCATGACCCTGTCACTCATGAACTGGGTGTCTTCATGTAAGTCACTAACATAAGTTACAAACTACTTATTTCTGTGTGCTTCTGTTCCTCCATCTGTAACATGGAGATGACAGAACTTACTTCATGGAGTTTTGTGAGGATTAAATAAGAGGCCAAGTGCTTGCACAGCACCTGTTGTACCAAGTGCCAGTAGAGGTGGTAGTGAGGATGATTGTGTTGGCTGTAAAAAATGCCCATCCTGGAGGTCAGGAGACCTGGGTCTCTGCCTTTCTCTCCCACTGTTGAACTGTATCAGACTCAGGATATTTGGACCCAGAGTCGCTGTGGCTTGAGATGGGAGCAGTTCCCTGAAAACCACCTTCCTCTGTTCAGTACCCCCGGTGTCGAGCTCAGAGAGCCCTCTGGTGGCTCATCTGAGAAGGTGCAGGCTCAAGAGGCCAAAGGGAAGGAGGGCTCTGGTGAGGAGAGAGGCGGGCTGGGGTGGAGGAAGGCGCCTGCGTCTGGAAGAGCAAGTGCTGTAGGGAGAGCCCCAGGCTGGGTGTCAGACCTGCTGTGGGACCCCAGACAAACCCTGCTCTGCGGGCCTCGGGGTGAGCAGAATTGGGAATGAGGATGCACTAGATCACATTTCCCAAAGATGATTGAGGGAAACAAGTCATTTTTAAAATCTGAATTTTTAAAATCTGGACAAGTCATTCCTAAAATCTGAATGTTTATGTCTTTTCATGTGTGCTATAAAAAATATTAACCTTCAAAGCCTTTGTGGATATATCATTTTAAGGTGCATCAAAAAATTTTAAATATAAATACACTAAAATAAAAAGACTAAGTGAATAAACAGTATAGGCAGTATTTTATCAAGGCAAAAATCATAAAAGTGATGAACAAAACAGAAATTTGGGCAACAATGGAGTAGATTTGTGATTTCCTGCTCAGTTCTGATAAATTAATCCTATCTATATACTATATAGTATTATTTCCTAGTATAATGGTTATCCCTTACTGTTTCTGCTGGAAGTTCTTTAAACTTACTTTTCAGAACAGTTATGTGGTAGCTGTTATTTACTGTCTTTGTTTTATTGAAAAACAGGAGGCCAGTTCACAGCTGCCCAGGGCCACACTAGATCTGCCTGAACCGAGGTGCCTGACCCACAGCCACAGTCTGCTGTGGACCCTCCCATGGATATGCCTTCTCTGCCCACCTGCACCAGGAGGTTGATGGCAGGGACTTGGTTTTCTGGTGTTGGTGTTACCTGAAAGGCTGGCATGGACAATGGTTGCCCAGCGATGTTCCCATCCTTGGGGTGAGCTGTATAGAACAGCACCTGCGGGCCGACTCTGGACACCAGGAGGGCTGGCTTCCCAAGACCTGTTCTACTAAGGCCCTGCTCTCTGACCAGTGTAATTAGGTGCAAAGGGTGCTGGCTGGGGATCAGCAGTTCTGAAGTCTTGTCCCTGGGTTTTTCACTAACCTGCTGGTTAGCAGACTTGTCCACTAAGCACAAACAGTTTTATCAGAATGGAAGGTATTTTTTCCAGATAGTGTCCTGGGCCCACCCCCAGAGTCTGATTTTGTATGTCCAGGGTAGGGCTCAGCAATCTATATATTAGCTATTTTGCTAGGTTTGGGAATCGTGGCACTTGATGACTTCTAGGATTCCTTCCAGCCCCCAAATTCCATGAACCTCAGACTAGACCCTTGTGCCCTTCCCCTAACCCAACCCTAAGTAGGCCAAGCGACACAGAAAATAACAGTAAAAAAGATATTTTATTGTTAAAAAAAACAATGACCAATGAACCCACACACCTCGCCACTTACACTCACAGTTGCATGCACAGCCACGCACCACTCACACAAATGTGCTCTCACCCGTGCAGCTTCCTCTCACTGTAAGCAGCAGCCCTGTGGGTGAGCATCTCTACTGCTCTTCCTTTTGACTTTTGTCTCCAGAAACAACACACATGAAAAGGCAGTGGACCAGAGAGGACTGTCAGGGGAGAGAGTGGCAAGGCCACCAGAATTCTCTGGTCCCTGCCACTCCTGGTTACATACACACTACACGTGTGTATACACATACTATACATGGGTGCCCACATGTGCAGACACATGCCCACATTGACCCTCCATGCGTAGGGCTGAGTCACTGCAGGTAACACTTAGATTGGCAGGCATCTGATATGGAGGGGCAGGAAAGGGCAGGGTGTCCAGCGTGGACACTCTGGTGCCTGGCTGCCTGCTTCTGCCCTGCCCTGAGTGGGGGTTCTGAATTCCTTGTGTCTGGGGAAGAAAAGTCCCTTTGGGGCAACTCATCCAAACAGCAAGGTTGAAAAGTGCCTAAGAATTTTTAAAATGAAGAATTATATCCTTCCTGTCTTTGGCCCAAAGTGCTTAAGAAACTTGGGATGACCAACTCAGAGTTGCATGAGGTCTGAATTCTCTAAGAAGGATTCAGGGCTGCGCGAATCCTGGCAGGCCCTGGCTGGTGGATGCTCATGCGGCTTACGGAGACAGAGCAAGTTCCTTGGAATCCGGATTACAGGAGGGGGACCTCCAGGAGTCTAAGGCCAAGTGCCGCTCCTCGGGAACCCTTGTCACCCTCATTCACATCTTGTCCCCGATGCCTAGCTCGGTGCTGCCATGGAGCAGACACAGCAGTGCGGCCAGGCACCACAGAGGACTTAGGCACCTGCTCATGTGCTGCTGGCCTCTCAGCTCCCAGGAGGATACCCTGTGGCCTTCCAGGGTAAAATGACCCTGCCACCTGTCTCCATAGCAGACGTAGTGGCTGCCTGACAGGCCCAAAGCTGTGTCTGGAGGTGAGAAGACATGCCCTGACAGAGCCGACTTCGCAGCTCAGTGCCTCCCTGGGCACTGAGAGATGGCAAATAACAAGACAGACTGCCTCTGGTTTTTCCCAGGAGTCAGTTTTTCCTGGTTTTCCAAGATAACTGCTCTGTGCATTCCCTTTCTGCTGGGGGCCCTAGTGCTGGTTTTGGAGCTCTGCCCTCAGCTTCCCTCCTTCTGCAGGGACTAGCTGGGGGTCTGGAAGGGCACATTTCAAGGTATGGCAGCCTGGACTGGGTGTGGGGGCTTCCCTTCCACTTGCCCAGCCACATTCTCCAGACAGGAGGAAGGTGCCCAGTCCTTGGCCCCCCACCTGCTTTTCTTTTCTCTGAGGAAAGCTAGAACATGACCTCCTCGCAGCTCCCATAATCACTCTCCACCATGTCAGAGCCCTCATAGTTGGGGGGAGCCTGGGGCTGGCCCCGGCCTGTGGGATGCCCCCCCGCCACCCCACAGTCAGCATACGAGGGCCCAGCCCGGCTGAGGCGCATGCTCACCCCCTTGTAGCCCCCCTCTGCCAGGCAGGGCCCTCCCCCTCCCTGCTGGAACTGTGAGTGGTAGTAGCTGATAGCTGTGTACTCATTGAGACAGGGGGCCAGCAGCTGCTCCTGGGGACTGGGGGTGCGTGGGGTCATCAGATCTTCCAGATTCTGGTTACTGTAGCGGGGTGGGAGGGGTGCCCGCTTGTTTTCCAGTTCCAGTGGGAAGGGGAAGCCCCCATAGAGGCCAGAGGGGTCGGGCATCGCGGCTGGGGCCTGGTAGCAGCGAGGTGATGGTGGCAGAGGGCTGGAGGCCACCTCAGAGTGGGGGTATTCCCAGCGATCCTTCCTGGAGTAAGTAGGAGGCCAAACTGCGGCTCTGCCTGGGTACACTGAAAGGGAACAGCAAGACAGGGTGAGCTCTGAGTTTCCCTGGTGCCTTAGAGCTAATATACATAACTTAGCATCTGGTAGAAATGGGCCAAGGAGTGGGTGGATATGTGGCCTATCTATGTGAGTTGTCTCTGACAGCTTAAGTTGATACCTAAAATCCACTGGAGTTAAGTTCAAGAGCAGAAGTTTAACCCATCTTGAAAATCTGTGCCACTGATCCAAGTAAGGGCAGTGAATGAGGCGAAAATATGGATGCAGCCCACCCACACTGCTGGACACGGCAACTCCATCCCAGGTCCTACTGTTGAGTTTCATCTCCTTAATTGAAGGAAACAGAGGCACCGTTTTTACTAGGAGGTGTGAAGGTGTCTGTCACAAAGGGTGATTAAATGAGATGTGGCTTGGAAGATTGGAGACCAGGCATCCTTGGGTCTAGTTCTGTCCTTGCTACTGAATAGTTGGGTGTCCTTGCTACCGAAAAGTCACAGACCCCCCAGTTACCCTATCAGCAAAAAGTTAGTGAAAATACCTGTTTCAACTATTGGTGAATAAGCCAGAAAATAAAAAGTGCTTTGTAAATTCATCTCCTTTTGAGCCAAATATGAGAAGGGAAGCCTCTAGTCTAACCAGGCCTGGCCCAAAGCTGCTGTACCTCCAGACTGGGTGACCAGAAGCTTGGACTACTGCTTCTCTTTCCTTCCCAGAAAAGCACAAATACAGAGAAGCCCACTTCTATCTAGGGTCTATAGGTTCCTGCCTTGGACATCAGTCCTAGGGAGTGACTTGGAATTTAGAGGAGAGGATCATGGTGCACTAGAATGAGCCACAGACTCGGAGCCCAGAGACCTGGCATCTGACCCAGTCCACTAGTGCACCATGACCTTGAACATGTCCTTTCATATCCCATCCCAAGGGACTGGACTGAATGGTCGCCAAAAACTCTTTTGCCTCAGATATTGGAGCAATTAGGTCTACCACCCTATTCCATCAATCCCAGAGGTTAAGGGCCTCTGGCTATACTGACCCATCTCCTCGCCTGACCAGGTCCTCTTAATGACAGGCTCATTGTCAGAGAGGGAAGGGACCGCAGCTGGTGGGAGTCGGGGAGGCACACTGCAGACCATTGGCCGTTGCTTAGAACTGGGTCCAAAAGTGACAAGTTCATTTGGAACTGAGGTCTTGCTGGGCTCCAGTTGGTTCAGATTGTTGTAGGAGTTGGTGCTCAGGGGGTTGAGCTCAATGGCAGGCATGGCTTGAGTGTCAACACCGACGCTCCGAGCCAGGAGGTCTGGGTCTTCCATGGCCACGGGCTTGTGGGACTTCCGGTGGCGGCAATAGAAGAGAAGCCCGACAGTGATCACAGTGATAAGCAGTAGGGCCACTGTGATGATCATGATCTCCTGCTGTCCCCAGTCCCCCCTTTTGATCTCAGGAGTGACCAGGCAGTGTCCTTCCAAGCAGCCTCTTGCTTCCATTTCACACCTGCAGAGACAGAGAAGTAGTCGAGCTGAGTCACTGTATTGCTTTTTCCATGTTCCCTCTTAACAAAGATCTATTGGATAGAGACCCCTGTACTCAAGCCTTCTCTCTCCAATTTTCCACCAAAAGAAAGATAATTATCACACATATTAACATATCAACTTCATAAATTTCCATCCTCCACCAGGAAGGTATGGGACTCAGCTGCACCCCCATTCATGACCACTGGATCTAGACGCAGGGCACATCCATTATTTTCCACCCATGAGATTTAACCATTGCATATACTCTCCCCCACTGAGGTCAGACTTCAAACCATGCAGTGGGGTAGAGGTTCCAGGTGCTTTCTCTGAGAAGGCTCCCAAGTTGGGGAGCCATAAAACCAGATAATCGCCAAAGCCGCTTTACCTCTAGGATTCCAAGTATGATTCTCCTTCCCTTGCAGCCCCCACCCCTTCCCCACCCAGGCCAGCGTATCACAAGGCACAGTTAGCTTGCAATAGGAGTCAAGACCCACAGCAGTGCCTGTACCACATGGAGTCCTTGTTTCCAGGCCACTTTTGGGGAAGTCATGATCCAGAAAGAAGAATAAAAACTTTAGCCATTTTCAGCGAAGATTAGAATGCCTGAGGAGCTGGCTAGAAGTGCAGATTCCTGGGCCCCAGCCCAGTGAGTCTGATTCAGTAGGTTTAGAATAGGGCTTGGGAAATCTTACCAAGAATTCCATTTCCCAGACTGATTTAGGTGGTCAGAGGGAGAAGCCTTGACACGTGGAAGAGGCTGAGAAGCTAGGTTACTAGAACAGTTGGCCCCTGGCCTCCCATTGGCCTCAGTAGAGGTCAGAGTGCAGAGGTCACTCCCTAAGGGTGTCAAACCTAGGGTGAGCACCCAAGGGCAGGTGGCCTCTCCTGTGCTTACCTGTCTCCCGTGTAAGGGTGAGGGCAGTTACAGGAGGCTCCTTCAGGGGAGGAGATGCAAGTGCCACCTTCCAGGCATGGTGTCAAAGTACAGTTTTCCCTTCTTTGTTCACAATGCCTCCCAGAGAACTGGGGGGGACACTTGCAGACATAGCCTGGGAGGAAGGGAAGGGAGGTAAGAGAGTGTGCTAGCCTAGAGGTCAGGCAGCTGCAGGCTGAGAGGCCTCCAGGACAGAGGGGTGGCCTCAGCAGATTTACAGATCCATGTACTCACACTTAGTTACTGAGTGTGCCTCCATCTGCAATAAGCACCAGGTTGGCAGTGCCCTGGTGGAGTAGAAGACTTGATCCTTGCCCTCAAATGACTTATAGTCTACAGAGAACAAGCATCTAAAGAATAATAAATATCCTCTTTATCCTAGACAACACTCATTCAGTGCTCGTCACCATTCTGAGAAGCTTCATATATGACCCATTTGATCTGAGACTACTGTTATCACCCTCATCAAGGGACAGATACCAGTTGTTAGCAGGTGAGGAAATGAATCACAAAGAATGTATGACATTTGCTCAAGGTCAGACAGCAAGTAAATGGCATATTGGGATTTAAACCTAGACAGTTATATATAATATCAGTATGTTAGTAATTATCATAAAAATTAGTTTGATTGAAGGGGTGTGTTGGGAGAGTGGGCTAGCCTAGACTAGGCACAGGGGAGGCTTCCTAAGTACAGGGGTGATATTTCAGTTAAGACCTGAAGTATGAGTAAAAGTTCACCAGGTAAAAAGATAGAGTGGCAAAGAGGAGGGCAATTCAAGCAGAAGACTACATGCAAAGGCTTGGAGGAGGGGGTGTGGCATGATTTAGGAACTCAAACGATGCCAGGGTGGGTGAGCCTTTTGAGCCAAAGAGATTGGGGAGCTGCATGGCTGGGAGGCAGGAGGGGCCGGAGGGGCCAGAGCACTGTCATGAGCCATACGCAGGAATTAGGAATTGGGACTCTTCTTAACAGCAAGGAGAAGCCACTGCACAGTTCCAAGCACAGCACTCATGTGCTTGAACTTGCATTGCATAAAGATCACCCTGGCATCCTGCTGGTAGACAGGTGGAGGGAGCGAATCGGAGGGCAGGGAAGCAGCTGGCACAGTAGAAAAAGATGAGACATAATGGGGGCTTGGGTCAGACTGATGGCAATAGGGACAGAGAAGTGATGGATCCCCTAGGTATTCTGCAGGTAAAAACGATAGTACTATCAGCCAAGCCAAAATTAGAAAACAAGAGGAATGCCCAGTGTTGACAGGAGTGTAGGAACCTCATGTGCTGCTGAGGGAACAGACTGCTGCAGCCATGCTGAAGAGCAGTTTGGCCCTATTTAGTCAAAATAATTATTCGCACACTTTGGGTATGTGAATTGAATCCCTGTGTGTGTGTGTGTGTGTGTGTGTGTGTGTGTGTGTGTGTGTGTGTGTGAAGGAAGTTCTCATGAACATTCATAAGAAGACGTGAGTGAGGATGTTCACTGCAGCACTGTCAATGAAGGTGGGACTTTGAAGTCACTGGGGTGTCTAATGCTGGGAGAACGGAGAGGAAAAATGTGAGTGTGCACAGCTTGGAGTGCTGAGCTGCAATGAAAAGCAATGAATGAGAATTACTTGTGGCAATATGGATGGAAAAGTGTAAAAATTTATATATCCCTCACATAGGTTAGAAAATTCACTCATGTGAAAAACAGTAGTTTAGATTTTGTAAGAACTCATTTAATAACATAAAATGTTTGCTTGCAGCTTTTGGGGAAGTGGAGAGGAAGGAGGAATTTCACCAATGAGGATGCTAATATGTGTGATGAACTCAACCTACACCAGAGGTCTGTGTTCATGCTCTTCCCCCATCCAAAAAGAGTAGAAAGAAAGCAAGTTCATATTGAGGGAGAATGAAGACTCCTGGCTTGCCCTGGTGTAAACCTAGCAGATCCTAACCCAGTCTCATGGATAGTAAGGGGAAGAAAGGGGCTTCTGGAATTAGGAGGCAGGAGTGCCCCACTGAGACCTATGCCCTTGACATGCCTCTCTCACTTTACAGCCATGTGCCCTTGAGTGAGTTTCTTTACCTCTCTGGGTATTCCTTACCTAGGCCAGCTGTTTCCTGAGCTGTAAGATGAAGTTATGAATAGCTCTCTTTCCTCCCTCCCTCATGGGGCTGTGGTGGAAGAATATGTTTTGTAAACTCTACACTGACATTGTTGCTAGTTCAACATGTCTGAGTCCTCTGAAGAGCCTCCTGGGATAAGCCCTGGCGCTGCCCTCAGCCCTTACCTGCCCTGTGGGACTGTGAGCACCTGCCCCCATTGAGACATGGGTTCTGGCTGCAGTTCTCACTGTGCAAGCAGCACTGGGTGAGAGCCTGCCTCTCCGACAAGCCTGCTGCTTTCCTGCCATGGACCAGCAGCTCCAGCGCCTCTCCATTGATCACGACTTCATCCAGGCAGCCCTCGAAGCCCTGGGAGACATTTGGAGATGAATGCAAGAGGACGAGGCCGCCCAGAAAGAGGTCTCTTTTCGGCCTCAGACCCCGGCAGTTTTCTGGAAGCACAAGGGAGGTGTTGCCTGAGCTATCAACCACCAGGCAAATCGAAGTGTCTGTCTCCTCCACTAGAATTGAGTGCCACTCTTGGTCATTCACGTGGAGCCAGGAGGAGAGATTTCCATAGAAACCACCTGGGCAACGGTATTCCAGTTGGAGCACTCCATTGACCAGCTGCAAAGAAAACCCAGATATCCATCAGCAAAACCAAGAAGTCCTTACAAAAAGCACTGCTAACAGGCTGCCAGTGCAAAGAAGGCTGGTTGTATTTTCATGGATGGGAGGGTAGCGTTTGGTGACTTTCAAGGATATTTTAGACCTTGTATTTATAGAGCATAAAAGCCCTCAATGTGCTCTTGTGTCTATGGTATTATTTGGCCCTCACCACACTCCATGGGATGGTCTGGGCAGGGGTGACATTTCCATTTCACAGATGAGGAAACTGAGGCCCAGAGATGCCATGCTGATCAAGACCATCTCTTTTGGATTCTTCACAGGCCTCTCCAATGTTCTACGCTCCTGAACATTGGCCTTCAGGACCAATTCCCTTTCACTCCCATTCCCTTATTCAACAATTCAGTTCTCAAAGTGGATCTCCAAGGCCTTTTCAGGGGACTCACAAGGGAAACTATTTTCATAATAGCCCTAAGACATTATTTGCCTTTTGTATTCTAATTCTCTCACAATTATACAGTGGAGATTTCTAAACATGTGCTACCAAAACAAATGAGTGCAGAAGTAGATAGGAAAATCCAAAAATCCAGCTGCTTCTATTAAACTGGATGTAAGAGAGATTTGTAAAAATGTAAAATAATGCCAATGTTTTTTTGAGAATGTAATTATTTTTTATAAAAATATGGTATTTATGTTAACATGTAATGTATTTCATGTTATTTTTAAATGAGCTAATAAAGAGTTTGACATCTCAGTTTTAATTTCTAATACTGAAAATATCAATAGCTATACCCCATGTAAACAAAATTCCTTAGGATATTCAACAATTTTTAATAGCATAAAAAGTCCTGAAATCAAAAAGTCTGGAAACCACTGAGTTAAATAATTTTAGTTCATCACACTCCAAAAAGTAGGACTTCCTATGGCCAAATATTTTTCTGGTCACTTTAGGTTAGTTAGAGCTTTCTCTGGGTAAAATGTAAAAATCTAACCCAGTGTTTTCCAGAAGTTAACCATTTGTACACCTCTTTTCTTAATTTTGCCCTGGTTTGAATACTACCTATACTGTTACTTACTTTAAAAGGAAAACACTATTATTATAGTAAATAGAAGAGCAATATAACTTGCCATTAAGGAAAAAGAATGACAAAAATAAGCACAATCAAAACCTCATCCTTAAATCACTGCTTTTACTTCCTAGGACCACAAAGCCATCGATCCTGTCTTTTCACTGTTTCCCAACCTCTGTAACACCCCCACTCCTCTCTATCCAGCTTGAATCCCATCGCCGAATCCCTGTCCCTCTTTGGCTTGGTAGAACTCACTTGGCAAACCCACAGCGGTGGTAAAATCCAGCTGCCCTGCTCTATATGAGCATCACGGATCTGAACAGGTGGAGAAAGACACACAGCCTTGCTTATTGGTCTTCCTTTAATTTCATGACAGTGAGTCTCAAATGAGTCCTTCATGCTGTGCAACAGTCATGCTATCTTCCTTGGCCCATTCACTCTGCCAGATGATTATTTTCACAACTTCTCTCTCCTCAGACCCCTCATGTCCCACTCTCCATCCTTGCTTTCAATAGTCAGTGGAAAATTGCAGGCACTCTCACGTCTGCCAACCTTAGTGAAAGACAGTCTCTCCATTCGTGGGCTGCATCCCACCCTCCTTCTGGATAAGCAAGTCCATTGTCAGTGAGCAATAGTATTTTGAAAGGAATTTTTTTTTTTCTAATTTGTAGGTCTCAACAGTGGGTTTAAAATATCCAGAAAACCACATTGTCAACAGATGTGCTTCCTGAGTAGATTTAGTGCTGGAAGGGTAGATTTTGTATAATTCTTAAGGGCCCTATGGTTTTTAGAATGGTAAATGAGCATTGGCTTCAATTTAAAGTCACCAGCTGCATTAGCCCCTAATAAGAGAGTCAGCCTGTCATTTGAAGTTTTGAAGCCAGACATTGACTTTTCCTCTCTAGCTTTGGAAGTTCTATGGAAGTTCTAGAGGTATCTTCTTCTGATATGAGGCTATTTTGTCTATACTGAAAATCTGTTGTTTAGCATAACCACCTTCATGAATTATCTTAGCTGGATCTTCTGGATAAGTTGCTCCAGCTTCTACATCAGCACTTGCTGCTTCACCTTTCACTTTGGTGTTACAGAGATGGCTTCTTTCCTTAAACCTCATGAAACAACTTCTGTTGGCTTTTTTTTTTTTATACTTCCTCACCTCTCTCAGCAACATGAGCTCAGCTTCATGTTGTAGCTCGTTTGATCTGCTATGCAGACCACTAAATCTTTCTCCATATCAGCAGTAAGTCTGTTTCACTTTCTTATCATTTGTATATTCACTGGAGTAGCACTTTTCCTTTCATTCAGGAACTTTTCCTCTCCATTCACAACTTGACTAACTGGTGCCAGAGGCCCAGCTTTCAGCCTGTCTTGGCTTTTGACATGCCTTCCTCACTAAGCTTAGTCATGTTTAGCTTTAGATTTAAAGTGAGAGATGTGAGACCCTTCCTCTCACGTGAACACTTAGAGGCCATTGTCAAGTTACTAAGCAGCCTAATTTCAATATTGTTGTGTCTTAGGGCATCGGGGGACCAGAGAAGAGGGAAGCAGCTGGTCGATGGAGCAGTCAGAGAGCACACATTATGGATTAAGTTTGCTGTCTTGTATGTGCATAGCTTGTGGTGTCCCAAACAATCACAGTAGTAACATCAAAGATCACTGATCACAGATCACCCTAACAAATAAATATAATAATAATGCTTGAAAATTTTCAAGAATTACCAAGATGAGACAGAGACACAAAGTAAGCAAATGTGTGAAAAATGGTGCCAACAGGCCTGCGTGGATCACAGTTTGCCACAAATCTTCAATTTGTAAGATATGCAACATCTGTGAAATGCAATAAAAAGCAAAGAATGATAAAGTGAGGCATGCCTGTCTATGTTGGAGACTCCCAGATCTTCATCTCCAGCCAGACTTTTCTCACAAACACTGGACTTGCTTATTCAGCTCCACTTGTGAGTCCAATAGACTTCTCAAACTCACATGTCCAAAGTGAACCTCCTGATCTTTCCCTCATGCCCTCCCCCGCTCCTTCTAGTTGCTTAGACCAACATCTTACTCCTTGCTTTCTCTCCAAGCCCCCAGTCAATTCATCAGGCAATCCTGCTAGCTTTACCTTCAAGATCTGTCTAGAGCCTGAACTCTTTTTCCCAGCTCCACTGTCTTTACTCCCACCTAAACTGCCATCATGTCTGAATTACTGAAGTACTGCAAGAGCCTTTTGGTTGGGTCTGCTTCTATCTATGTTCCTCTAAAGTCTGTTCTCTACACAGCAGTCATGACGACCCTTTTGAATATGTTACCTCATGTCAATTCTCTGCTCAGAACCTTCTAATACCCCCCACTTTGCTTAGAATAAAAGCCAAAGTCCTTAAATGGCCTATGAGACCTTTATAGATATACCCCCACCCCACTGCATCTCTGACCTCAAGTCCCTTCCTCACGTCACTGAAACCATATAGACATCTGGGCTGTTCCTTAAACATGCTGAGCAGTCTCCTGACAAGAGGTTTTTGCATCACTGCTCCCTCTACCTAGAATGCTATTCACCCCAATGTCTACCTAGCTAACTCCCTCACCCCCTTCAAACTGTCATTCATTTATCAAGTCAGTGAAGGCTTCACTGATCACCTTACTTAAATTGCAACTTCTAACTCTCCTGATCCCCCTTAACCATTTTTTTTTTCTATTAGCCTGAAGCACATACCACATTTGGGCAAGCTCTGTAATTTTCTGATTTATTATGTTTAGGTTAATTGTCAGTATTCCCCCTATAGGATAAAAGCTTTAAAAGGGATTTTTTGTCTTATTTACTGATGAGACACAGCTCCTAGAACAGTGTCTGTCACTTAGTAGATGCTCAATGTATATTTATTGAATTAATTAAATTCTGACTAGGTGCTGAAGTCTGCTTTCTTTTTGTCAAAATGTGAGATTGGCATGTATGATAGAGGTGTTAAAATCAGGCAGGCACACTGGGAATTTCTACAAGAGATAATCAGAAGGACTGAAAGACTGTTAGGAAGACCATTAGAAAGAAATGCATTTTTCTGTCATGTGATTCCATGTAACTAAATGCTGGGTAGTCTTGAGCACCCCCAGTGGTAACCAGCCTCCCACGCATCTTTGGGAAACACTGGTCTGTTACTCAGCAAAGTGATAAAAGCGCTTGGGGCTAGGTGGCCTCACCCATTTCTCTTTCTGCTTCCAGAGGCTCTGTCTTATCCCACAGGACAGTCTGGCCTCTGATTGTCCTTGGACATATATCTCCGGGTGGGTGGCTTTAGCCATCCCACCTGGAAAGTCTCATGTCTTGACACAGTAGTCACACTCAGCATCCCTAAAAATCACGCAGGGAATTTTTGGCCATAAATTGGCCTTCTGGGTTATCCTCATGCTGTCCCCGATTCCCCAGCCTGGTGCACCCATCTCTCAGGCTGGCAGTGCCTTACCTTCAGCGAGACACACACTGTCTCGTTGCTAAACAGGAGAACGGCCTGTGACTGAAGTGTTTTCAGACGGAAGCGGATGTGCCATTTCTGAGCCTCTGGGAGACCATACCGCCCAAAGCTCTGACCGCGGAACCTTGCAGCAGTACCTGTGAAACAACCAGAGGTGTCACCTCCATGTGGACAGGTACCCCTGGGAGCCCTCAGACTTAGTCTCATTCAACCCGTGGGTGATGAACAGCGTCACTGCTCATATTTTATAGGTGAAGAAATGAGGCTAGTCCAGGGTGACACAGATGACAAGGCCGTCCCCTTGCAAACCTTCCTTTGGCCTCAGGGATCCTTGCTTGTGTCCTAGCCTAGGTCAGGAACTATGAGCTCAAACTATTAAGAAAGCAAGAATCAAGCAAGAAGCATAATCAGTCAAATGTATGGAAATAAAAATTTCTATGCAACATAGTTTCCATGTGATTTCTTTTTTAAAAAATATATTTTATTTATTTTTAATGTATATTTTCTCTTGATTTTTAGTTTCCATGTTATTTCTGGCATCACTTGGGGAAGAAGGAAGTAGAATTAGAGACTGTTTTGCACATATGTGTGATTTCAGGAACAGCACACAGGTGCCTCATGATACCCTTTCTTTAGGAGTGTAATCATTTGGGAGGCTGCTGAGGGGTCAAGAGACATTCTGATAAAAGAAGGGGATAGTGATAGACTGTGTGGCCAAAACTTCTGTAAAGCCCTGAGTGCTCCTCCCCCCAGGGCAATTGCTAGCGCCTGGTTGCACAGTAAGGAATCTTCACTGAAACTCGAGTTTCTCTGTCTTACCTCACCATGGGACCCTCTTATGTGGACCACCTATTCAAAGCTATTGGGAATAGCAGTTGGTGGAAGCCCCCCTGGGAAAATGCTGTGTTATATATATTAAGCACTGCCCACCCCAGATTTTTAAAGTCCACCCTCCCGAGAAGTGAATCCAGCTATTAAATCTGTAAAACTTCAGTGTGAATAAAATAAAAGCTGATCAGGTGTCAGAGGGAGGGATGAGCACTACAGGCCCCAGATACCAAGGAAGAGGAATTGTTGAAGTGGGAACAAAGGCTGAAAGAAGGAAGAACCAGAAAGCCTGAGTCTATCACACCTTACATCTAAAACTCTGACGCTGGCACTTCCATTGTAGGAGGTCGTTACTAGATGGGATATTGAACTTGATCTAGATCAGGAATTCCCAAGCCCGGCTGAAAATCAGGGCCATCTGGAGAGTCTTTTAAAATACATAATGCCAGGCTCTATCCTCAAGCAATGACTCAGTAGTTCTAGAGGCATGTGGGAATCTGTATTTTGAGAATCTCCCCACAGTGGGTTCAGCAACTGGAAGGGAGACCAAGGGATGCTTCTGAGATGCTGGTCGTGTAGAGATCCTTGATCTGGGTGCTGGTTACAGGGATGTATTCGGTTTGTGAAAACTTTTTGAGCTGTATGCTTATGATACATGAATATGTATGTCATATTTCACTAAAATGTTAAAAAAAACATCATCTCCCAGGTGATGCTGGTAACTATAAGCCAGCCTATCTGGTATTTCTCAAAGTGCTGCCCTTGGATCACTTGCTTCAGAATTGTTTGAGGAGATGATTAAAAATTCCAATTCCAGGCCTCATCCAAGACCTTCTCAATAAAAAACTGTGGAGATGACACCCAGGATCAGGTCTCTTTAAAACAGACCCCAGGTGATTTTCCCCCGTCTTGAATTTTAGAGCCTCTGCTGTCTGATGCCAGGTGGTCAAGAGAGAATCTTCAGTCATCAGGCTTTCCCTGTAGCTGACTCTGGGGCAAGAGACCCAGAATCCCCGCTGCCCCCACCTCCGCCAGCATGTCCCCAGTGTAGCTCACCCAGCCTAAAGCCCTGGGCCCTGGAGAAAGTCTACAAATGTTTGGAGAAAGAATTCCCCCTATGAGGTCCAGGTGAGGCCATAAAGGCCATAAGAGTAGGCCAGGGCAGGCAGGGGCGCTGGCAGCTAGAGGCAACATTGCTTCCCTTTTGCCAGCGCTCCGGAGCTGAACCAGGGCATTGGACTTAATGCCAGGGGCATTGGAGCGAGTCTTATCAGAAAGCTGTATTCCTGAAGAACATGGGAAAAAGCTCAGGTTTTAGAGTAGGACACCCAGGTATTTAAATAGCCAGCCCTTCATTGGAGGCTGTACATTTCAGGCAAACCAATATAATCCTCAGTTTCCACTGTATTTGGGAGTCAATGACCCTACTTCATATGGTCATGGTGACAGTCCAGGTGACATATACACAGAGCCTTATAACAACAACTGCTACCATGTGTATGGTGGCCACCACTTATGGGTGTACTGACTATGGGACAGATAGGGGTTAAGTGCTTTTGTATCCATTAAGTAGTTTACTCCCCAAACCAATTCCAGGAGGCAGATGATAATCATTATTTTATGGATGAGAATCTAAAGCTCATAGGATTCTAAAACCCACTCAAGTTTACACAGATAGCAAGTGATGGAGCTGGGATTTGAACCTGAGCTGTCTGGTCTAACCCTTGAGATTATAACCATCAGGCTATAGTAGTAATAGCACTGTATTAGTAACTCATGTTTACTGACCACTTTCCATATATCAGGCACTCTTCTAAGTGGCTCTTGATACCGAGTTTCATTTAATCCCTACAATAGCCCAATAACACAGAGAGGTTAAACAAATTTCCTGGGGTCACTTAGCTAGCAAGTGGCCGAGCTGGTATTTGAATGAGGCGATCTGATGCCACAATCTATGCTCTTAGTCATCATGCTAAACTGCCTCTGATATTCTTGCTGTTATTTTTGAAATTGCAAAAGTGGACAGGATTAAGGTGGTAGTCCATGACTAGATTTACCTGTCTCATGGCGGTCTGTGGTCTTTAACCCTGTGAAAACTTCCCTCTAAACACCCGTCCCAGGCTGCCTGAGCCCCACCATGCTGGTTGTCCTGGGGAAGGCCCACTCCTCACCACTGCAGGAGCAGTTCCTCTCCAGGCGGTGCTGCGGGGTTAGGATGCTGAGCCTGGCTGTGCTGTACGTGGGCCCCACCCTGGGGTCCAGGTGCACGGTCTCTTGGCATATTTGGCCCTGGCAGCTTGGGCCCTGGCAGGGCATCAAGGGCATGTCTGACCTCATTTGAATTCCCACTGCATGCTCCATCTCCTTGGCTGAGCGAGTGATGATGGATGCCAGGTCCTGGAGCTTGTAGAAGGTTCCAGAATGCCCCTCAAAAACCAGAAGCACGTCCACACCAGCCGTGGCCTCTGCAGGCTGAAGGCTGGCCAGGTGGATGTCGGCTCGTCTGATGTCCAGCTTGTTGCTGAGGAACCTCTGCAGGTTCCGCCAGTGGTCACTCACCAGCTCCTCTGGGGTGAGCTGCTGGAAGCCCATCCACAGGGCCTGCTGCAGAGCCTCCTGCCCCATGTGCCACACATGGACGTGGACCCCAGCAGTGGCAGTGAAGGTCCCATCGCTGACTGTGACATTGAATGCATAGCGGCCTCGAGGCAGTCCCTGGGTGGCAATAATCTTCCCATCAGGTGCGCCCACCGAAAAGCGCCTGCCCAGGGTCTCCTCTCCTGCCAGGCTGTAGGTCAGCGTGTCCTGGGGGTCTCGGTCTGTGGCATGGATTTTGCCCACCATGCCACCCTGGAACTCCTGCTCCCTGATGGTGATGAAGATCTCCAAAGGGAGGGCCGAGGGCGGATAGCGGCTCTGCTCCTTGACGTGGACTCTGACCGATGCTGAGGATGAGAGGGGCGGGATGCCGCTGTCCGCTACCTGGGGGCAAGCAAACACTGCCATTACCAGAGGGCTGCAGCTGTCTGTGGCCCAAGTGAGGCCGGGCCTCCTTGGTGAGCCCGCTGTCTGCTTGAGGGCTGGCTCTGCATGTTGCCACATTTGAAAAGAAAAAGGAAAACCTCCAAAAGTGCTGAAGATTCTGTAGAAGGAGTCACACGCCATCCCACATGGTGAGGCTCACCTCCGTGTCCTCATCTGATGGTTCCCCTCACCTCTTCCTCAGTCAGCCCGGCCGTACACACTCACATCTCCTTCCTCTCCAACTTCCCTCTTTCTGTCCCTTTCCCTAAGTGAGCCATCAAATGTCTCCCAGCAATTCCAGTGCACATCCTTTATGGCCCCTGTCAGCCCAAGGAGGTTCTCTTTGGGACCCCCCTTTACTATGTGATTGGGCATTTCTTTCTCAGATCAGCCGACAAATATTTATTGAGTACCTCCTCCAGGCCAGCCCCTCTGCTGTGATCAGGAACAAAGAGACAGTAAGTAAGTTACTGAATAAGCAAGAGATAAAGTGCTGTGAAGGAAGTAACGGGGCAAACTGACAGAGATCTGAAGAAGGAAAGAGGCCTAGCTTGGATCTGGCAGGAGGAAGGCGTCTGAGGCGGGGGGCAGGGGGGCGGCCGGGGTAGATGAGTGAAGGCAGCAGACGGGGAACTGCAGGCGGAGGCCCTCGGCTGGGAGGAGGCGGGCCCCTGGAAGCAGAGAGGGGCCGCTGCTGCCAGAGCACGCGGGCAGGCAGAGGGCGGTGAGCGGGGCAGAAGCAGGGCCGCCGCGGGAGGCCCAGGAGCACAGGCTGGGCTTTAGGTCAGAGCCATGAAAAGCCACTGACGGCTTTAAGCAAGGCGGTAACATGATCTCATTCAAGCCACAAGAAGAATGTGAGTGAAAAGTGCCCCTTCCTTGCACATTTTGCAAGGGTCCTTTCTGCCCAGACTCAGCAAGAACAAAGCTTGCCTTTCTCTCCTCGGTGACATTATCACCTTCTCAGCTGCCAACAAGGGTCCCCAGAGTTTTCCCTGCAGTAACATCTTGCTCATGTGCATTCCAAAGCTTGGAGTGAGTGAGAGGTGTGAAATCACAGCCTGCTGGGAATTGTGCATAACGCTGATGAGATATCAATGGTAGCAATAATTGATGTTATTCCTAAGGATGATATACAGCCAGTATTGAGTACAAACTGTGTGCCAGTCACTTTTCAGTGCTTTGAATGCATGATCATAGTTTATCCTGCTTATGAGTTAGGCAGCATGAAGTCTCTCATTTTACAAAAGATAAAACTGAGGCTCAAAGAGGTCAAGTACCTTGCCCAAGGTGATGTAGCAGGCAGGGCCAGAGCAGAATCTGAACTCCTACCTGTGGCCGTAGCCTGTTTCTTTGATGGCTTATGGTGCCTCCCAGTGAGGTGGAGATACAGGACAGTTGCCGGAGATGATGATGCCAATAGGTGCTGAGTGGTTGTCTGGGCCACGGCACAGAGGTCAGGAACCTGCTCTCTCTCATCATTCTGCAGGCAATCACCTCCACGCCCTTGGCTCTGAGGACCGTCTACATTATCCCAAGCCTGTCCACCTGTCCCTGAGCTGCAGACGCCCATTCCCAATTATACGTTGGTCACTTCCCCTTAGATGTCTCATGGATGCCCAAAAGGTAACGTGCAAAGCAGAGCCTTCATTCACTCCATAAAGCTGGCCTTCTCCCATCCCACAGTCTTTCCAGTCTCCTTAGCGGCCATACTACCCAGTCTTCACTGGAGCTAGGAACCTGGGGGTTGTCCTGGATCCTTCCCTTTTCTTTCTGTCCTCATACCCAGTCCATCCCCGGCTCCCTTTTACTTCCACACAAAACCTGTCCCGAGTCTATCCGTTGCCTGCCTCTTCACCACCACCTCGAGGCCTCAGCACCGCTCTCCCCAGGAGGGACGGCTGCTCACTGTTACACCTCCACCACTCTTGTACCCCCATTGCTCTTTCTAGAGCCTCAAAACTGAGCCTCCTGAGACACAAGGGGGGTCACCTCCCTGTTGGAAACCCTTCAGCCACTTGCTATTGCACCTAGCTTAGAATCTAAAAGTATTCTAAGTAGGATGTAAGTAGGATGGCTCTACCTCACCATCTGCCCAGGACGGTCTTGGTTTTCACCTGTTATGGACCTGTTATCACCAGTTGACTATTCCTAGCACCTCCCTCACTCTCCAGAGCATCAGTATGGACCTCCGGTAACATGGCCACCCAAGGGGTGAGGCCTCCATGGCCCAGCCAACCTGTCCCTTCAGCTTCACTCCCACCGTTGCTCCCTGGGCTCTGACCACACCGGCTCAGTGCAGGCCACGTCAGGCTCGTTCCCAGCGCAGGACCTCAGCTCATCTGGCTCTTCCTGCTTGCGACACTCTCCTGCCCAGTGTTCACGTGGCTGGCTCCCCCAAGCTCAGCTCCAGCGTCCCTTCCCCCGGGGGGCAGCCACCCTCTGAATATGTCTCCCCTGTGCCTTACGAGCCTCTCATCTCCTTCTTTCTTCATCTGTTTATAATAGCTCCATGATTAGAATCTAAAGCCCAAAGGGACAGGGGTCACCCCCTCATTCCCCTGCTGTATTACTAGCAGCTGGCATAGAGCCCTGCACATGATAGCTGCTCAGCAAATATTTGTTGAAAGACTGAATAAATGATTGACTAGCTGGCTGGCTGAATGGAGGAGTACTTCATCCTGAGCCCAGAGAAGTTCACAGGATAGTAGGATCCACTAGACTTAAAATTTAGGAAATGGACCTGAGGGAATGAAAGGAGGGAGAAATGTTTGGCCGCCATAATCCCCTACACATGTATTTATACGTTTCCTCTTTTGGACCCCACACCCATTCTGGGAAGTAGGTCCTTAACAAGATCTGTGGTTCAGAGGGCTGTCCTGGCCAAACTCAGGAAGTTAGAGCCCAGCTGAGGGTGCTGTCTGGGCTCTGAGGTTCGAGTGTTTGGGTTTGAAGCAACTCACATCTGCCACATAAGGAGTGTTACTTCAGCCGGTAGTAGTTTTACCTTAACCTCTACATGCCTCAGTTAGCACATCTGTAAAAAAGGGGTGATAACTATACCCGCCGTACAGTGTGTTGTGAGAATCTAATGCAGGGAAGCATGTGAAGCCCTCAGCCCAGTGCCAGGCACACAGCAAGAGCTCCGGTAGTCCTTCTGCCAGCACCTGTCCCCATGGTCACCACCAGTGGCCTGACACAGCTCTCACCTCGATCAGAAGCTGATACCATTCCTGGGCTCTCCTGCTCAGGCCCGCAGTGGTCACCAGCCACCCATCTCGGGTCACTCGGAAGGCAGAGCCGTCGTTCCCCTTTGTGATTCGGAATGAGTAAGGGGGACCGTTCTCTGGGGAGTCTGGGTCACTCAGGATGAGTTGCAGGACTTTGCTGCCAATGGGGGAGTTCTCCTGAGACAGATAGTGACAGGAAATCAAAGAATGAAATAAGTCCCAGTCTGCACTCCTGCATCTTTGCGGACCCCTCAGCATTCCAGCTGCCCCAGGCCATGGCGGGACCCAAGCTGTCATTCATTCATTCTGCCTGTAAATTAGTTGGTGACTTTGTCAGTCTAGACCAGGACTTCCCGCAGGCAGTGCTGGGTCTTAGAAACAAAGCCCTCTGGGGCGGGGAGGGTCCTTAGAGTCCCTTTATCCTGCAGAGAAGTGACTTCCCCAAGGTCAAATAGCTGATGATCCGTGTATATAAATTAGTGCCTGGGGTCCATGTGGGAATTTTGTGACTCAGAGGGTCAGTTTAGTTTCCTGCTTAGAGGACCAAAGGAATATACATCCAACGATAACATTCAAAGATGAGAAGAAGTTCAACTAAAAAAATGATCCCCTGGATATTGTTCCAGTCTTTGTTCTATAACATAGGAATTCAGTATACTGTAACACAATGGCTGGTAACCATCTTTTTAGCAACAAAATCTTATCTACAAACAGAATGTGATGGGCAGAAACTGATGGTTTCAGACATTCTTCTCTTCTTTTCTTATAAAACCCTACTTTTGTTCAAGTGGGAGCAATAATCTCACAAAGAATGTGCCCCTCCAAGGAAGAGACAGACTACGGTTGGTCTATGTCAATTATAATAATCTGATTCCCTTTGCCGGTTTTTGGCTTAAGGGTGATCGTGTTATCCAGTTCTCACATTGGGAAAGTCTACCAGGTGGAAGTTCTGAGAAGTCTTCTTCTTTTATAAAAAACAGATCCTGTAAAAGAATTTCCCTTCTGTTTGCCCTTGACGATAGTTAGGCAATGATGTGAGGCTGAAGTTGCAGCAGTCATGTTGTGACCAGGAGGGAGAAGGTGAGGAAATTTTGAAGAAGTGAACCCAAAGTTGTGATATCATTTTCCTACTAAAATAGCCAATTCTGGAATAGAACTTCCCACTATCAGACCTTTTGTTATGTGAAATAAGTCCTTATTATTTAATGAATTTTAGTCAGGTAATCTGTTATTAGCAACCCAAAGCACCCTAACTAGTATTCATAATACACAAAACAAGGAAAAGCAGAGTGGCCCGGATGGCGCACAGCAGGGCCCAGAACTCCGCGTCCCTGTCCCTCCCGCCCCTCACCCACTGTGGTCACAAGTCCCCATAGGATTCCAAAGCCCTCTCCAAACCCCATTTGCAAACCAATGGTGTGATGGAAATAGCTTGGGATCTAGAAAATCTTCTGGGTTTAAATCCTAGGTTTGTTGCATTCTAATTCTCAAACATTTCTGTACCTCCACCTAAAAAAAATCTTTAAAAATGGGTATGGTAGTCCCCGCTTATCTACAAAGGATATGTTCTTAGATCCCCAGTGGATGCCTGACACAGTGAATAGTACCAAACCCTAAATATACTATGATTTTTCCTATACTTACATATCTATGATAAAGTTTAATGCATTAACTAGACACAGTGAGAGATTAGCAACAATAGTAAAATTGAACAATTATAACAATGCACTATAATAAAAGTTATGTGAATGTGGTCTTTCTCATCATCTCTTACTGCACTGTATTAACACTTCTTGTGATGTGAGATGACAAAATGCCTAAGTGATGAAGTAAGGTGAGGTGAATGACGTAGGCAAAGTGATGTAGCATCAGGCCACTATTGACCTTCTGACCATTTGGCAGAGGGAGGATCATCTCCTTCTAAATCATGGTCAGCTGCAGGTAACTGAAACCAAGGGAAGCAAAACCATGGATAAGGGACACTACTGTATGCCTACTTCACAGGTCTGCGTGAGTCACAGGTGAGAAAATGGATGTGGAAGTGCCTAGCACAGTGCCTGGTTATTTTTAGTCCCGATCCATAATCCCCTTCAGCAGGCTGTGTTGCCTGATGTTAGGGATATCAGTGGCAAGGTCACAGCCACTGTCTGGTGAACTGATGCCTGTGGTGAGCACCCTCCACTAAGAGGGAAGTGAAGAGAGGACGGGTTCAGGATACCTGCAGAAGCTCAAGCATACCTGAACAGAGGTGCTGTAGTTGAGCTGAAAGAACCTTGGTGGGTTATCATTGACGTCAACCACTTGGATGGCAATGTCTGTATCCTCATGCAGTGCAGGCTGCCCGCTGTCTGTGGCTCGGAGCCTCAGGGAATAGCTAGAAGTCTGTGACAAGAGGCCCAGTGGACAGTTAGCAATGAAGCCTGCTAACAGTTCTGCTCTCTGACTCATTACTAATGTTTTCAGAAAAACAGATGGAGACACTCCCCTGTGCCTACTCCTACTGCCTGCCCACAGCATTTGACGGCCCAGGTTCTAGAGTCAGAAAGAAATAAGTCTGATTTCCAGTTCAAACATTTACTAGTTGTGAGACTTTGGGAGAATGACTAAATTTCTTTGTAGGTAATATCAGGATCCACCTCCTAGGAATTTTTTTTAAAGACCAAATGGCATAATATATGTAAGGCACTTCGTAAAGTTCCTGGCACAGAGCAGGTGCTCAGTAAATGATAACTTATTATAATGGTTTAATGATACCTGGTCAGTGGTGAGAAGCTGGCCTGAGCTTCTCCAGGGAAGGTTAAGGGTCACTCACATCCCTCACAGGCCCCAGAGGCCCCACTGAAAAAATACTGAAGGTGGGTCTGGAGATGTTTCAGGATGGGATGTGGACCACAGTTTATCCTCTGGACCTACAGCAGGGCCGTATTTCTGTTCTGATGAGCTCAGATTGCCGCCCCCGCCAACACACACATAATTTACCTGTTCCCAATCCAGGGCTTTGACTACCTGTAGTTCCCCCTTCTTGGGATGGATGGCAAAGTGCCCAAGCTGATTCCCTTCTATCAGGCTGTAGGTGATGGCACTATTTATGGGTCCATCTTCATCAGTTGCTGACACCTGTAGCAATGGGAGGGTGGTCGAGAACAGTGGTGCAAGAGAGACCAGGAAAGGATCCTGGCCCTGGAGAATGTAGAACAGATACATCCCTGCCCCAATGGCTGCCATTGGGCTGGCAGTCCATGAACCAAAGGAATCTGTTCATTTTATATCCTTGTATGGACTTCAGCATGTCATGGTTCATTCATTTATCTATTCATTCATTCATTTACTTGCTCAGTTATACTGACAGGATGCTAGGTTGTGAGCTGAGAGGTGAGGAATGTGCCAAAATGAATATGCTCACAGGAATTTTAATGTCTAATTTGGGGGGAAAGTATGATCAGCTTTATGAGAGCACAGAGAACATAGTCCAGCGGAAATTAGAAAAGAATGCACGAAGCCTTGAAGGATAAGGAGGGCTTCTGAGCTGGTGTTCCAGGCATGAGCCCAGAGCGTGTGAAAGCACAGAGGGTGTTTGGGGAAAGGCACGTTTTCTTGGGTGACTGGAACATAGACTGCATGTCAGGGAGTGGGAGGAGATAAGACTGGAAGGCAAAATGCAGAGGTGTCCTAGAGAACCTTGAATATAGGTGCACAGAGTTCAGTTCCGCTCTGTGCAGTAGGAGCAATTAGATGTTTAGATGCAAAGAGGTGTTACTCGGCATCTGCTCACACTGACCCTCTGGGTCACGCGTTGTGAGCAGGCCCCTTCCAGGCTTTGGAGCCTCTGGCAGTCCTCCGGGGTCTCTCCCATGCCCCTCTTCTATCAGTACCTGATCTAGACCTTTTCAAACACGTGAGATAGGCTGAGTGGCTACCGTCATGGCCTGAGGCCTTCTGTCACTTGCTGAGTGGTTGCAAATACTAGTGAAATTTACAGTGTATTAGCTGATGAACTGACCCCTGCTCACAGATGACTGGGGGAGGGGGAGAGAAGAACCCGCCCAAGGCCATGCCCCCAAAGGGCAAAGCTTCGGATCCTTACTGTGAGCACGACATCGCCCACGATGGCATTCTCTAAGACCCTTGTGCTGTACAGCTCCTGGGGGAATCTGGGCCGGTGTTCGTTGATGTCAGTGATGCTGACCACGACCGTAGTCATGTCGCTGAGGGAGGAGGCGTCTTTCCGGCCACACTCGATGGACAGGAAGTACTTGGGGCTTGTCTCAAAGTCCAGGCTCCTGTTGGTGTACAGGGTCCCTGAAGACAGGAGGTGACGAGAGGAATGGGGCAGGTGGGACAGCAAAGGTAGAGGGCTGGGGGGGCTTGAGCCAAACCCCAGGAGGGGCAGTCCAGCAGGGAGAGGAGAGACACATCTCCTCCATAGTCTCCTTCATCTCCTCCATCGTCTCCTCCACCACCTCCTCTTTATTTCTCCCTCCCCCATCACCACCCCTCCCCCCACTCTCATTTTCTGTATCATTTTCAACTGCATGTATTTCTGTAATATCTCGCTGAACTTAAGTCTGCAATATTAAATCTATCGCATGTAGATTTACGATAACCCCATGGCGCAGGAACAAGTGTGATCCCCATTTTCTAGGTGAGTCGACTGATGCTCTCAGGTCAATAGGTGAATGACCTGCCCAAGTTCACCCAGCTAGTAATTGACAGAACTTAGATGTAAAAAGTGTTTTATAGTACCCAAAATTGCTCAACAGATTGTTAGGACATAGATTTATCATTCTGAAAACTGGAAAAGAACAAGGATTTACCCTGCCATTCCTGGATAGCTAAATAGTTAATGGGGGAAAACTCTTCTTTATAAAAGAATTCTAGTTAGTAAATAACTGAGAAATTATAGGATTAGAAAATCACCATTTTGCAGCCCCTAGTGGAATAATATATCTAGGAAATAATCATCAAAGGATGTTAAAACCATTAGAAGAAGACCCGACAAGAACTCCATATGGACAGATCTGGAGGGTAACACCCACACCCACCACCAGTCTTCATCGCAGAGAAAAGAACTGATGGGCCATTTTATGCCTCCCAACATAGCGCAAAGGGGGGGCCCAGCGTTGCCTCTGAAGCCATGTTGCCAAAAAGTTGAAACTGAACCTGATCGAGGCCTTTGATCCAAATGTCATTGTAAGAAATACAGGGGCTAGAGAACATGTGACATCATAAAGATACAGCTAGCTAATCCGAAATATAAAGAATTCCACCTGACACATGACCCAACTTTTTCATTAATTAATAAATGGCAGGAGAAAATAAAGAGAGAAAAGAAAGTGTTAGGGATTAAAAGAGACTTAAGACTCTGCCAATCAACCAAATGTAATATGTGGGTTATTTGGGAGATGTTCACAAACATACCAACTTCAGAAGGCATTGATGAAATAATCTGAAAAATTGGCTGGGTATTGGATGATATTAAGGAATAATTATCTTTTAGGTGTGATTATGGTATCCTGGTTGTATTTATAAAAGGAGCCCTTATCATTTAGAGATACCCACCAATGTATTTACAAAGGTAACGATATCACATCTTGGATTTGCTTTAAAATAACAACAAAGGGTAGATTTTCAGGGGTAAAGGGTAAAGATGAAATCGGACAGGCCTATGCTGATAATTACTGAAGCTGGATGATGGGATATGGGGTTCATTATACTGCTCTATTTGTTTATAGTTTAAAGTCTCCCTAATACAAACTTTAAAAAATACTATTCAATAATAAGGCAGCTGCTTTAGGAGGTAGAGGGCACCATTGCATTGCAGGGAGGAACTCTGCCCTGAGCATCCTCTGAGGCCCTTACGTGAGGTTCTGTGACTGTGACTTAGACTCTCTGTGACTAGGAGGAAAGAAGAGATATATTCTGAGATCTCTCTGCCTTCATGAGGATAAGGAGAAATTCAGGGATGCCAGGACATCCGGGGGAGGGCTGTAGGAAGGAAGCAGGCAGCCGTGCCCTGGGCTAGCTAAGCTCCACATTCCAAGAAGTGCAAACTTCTGCAGTCAGAGTTGGAGGGTGGCCCCAGCACACCAGGGCTGGGCCTGAGCTGAGACCTTGAAGCTGCAAGGGGGAGTGGGTTACTGGTGGTCCGAGCAGGGATGTGGGGGACTTAAGGAAGTTCCCACATAGCTCTCTCAGGGGGAAAAAGGGACTTGGTACCTGGAGAGAGTCAGAGTGAAGAAAGGGCCAAAGGAGGTATGCCCTAGGAGGGACTGCATAGAGAGATATACCCCGCATGTGAGGAGTCCAGCATTCCCCAAGACCCTGTGTATGTGTGGGCTTGTGTTTGTGGAGGAGGGAAGTGGGGCTGCCCCAGGTGCTGTCTTACCTGTGCGGCCATCCAGGCGGAACATCCCCTGCTCATTCCCGCTGACCAAACGGTAGCCGTTCTTCTTGGCACCCGGGCGAGTGAGGGTGGCCAGCTGCAGCACCTCTGTGCCAAGCCGGGCATTCTCAGGCACCTGCACGCTGTGCTCAGTGTTCAGGAACATGGGCAGGTAGTCATCGAGGCCCACCACAGATATGGTGACCGTGCCCAGTGTGGACAGAGGTATCGGGGAACCCAGGTCAGAGGCACGGACCGTGAGCTCCAGGGCTGCCTGCGGCTTGACCCGCAGTGGCTTCTCCAGCCGGATCACACCTGTGGTGGCCTCGATGGAAAAGTGGCCTTCAGCAGAGTCCGTCAGGGAGTAAACCACCTGGGCATTGGCACCTGTGGGGACACCGAATGCACGGCACATACTGAGGGGACTTCCTCTGGACCTGCCTGCAGGGAGCCTTTCAGCCACAGGAGGACCTGGGGAGGGGTCCCCATAAAGGATGACATGCTCAGGCTGGGTTAGGGGTGAAAATCTCACATGGAGATGCTTGTTTGGGAGGTTCATAGAAAGGTTCTTGGGGATGGGTCATCTGCAAAGCTATAAAATTATCTGAAAATGTTTATACAGGGACTAGAGTCCAACATCAGCTTATGAAGTGAGATCAGGTAAGGTCAAAACCATCCATCACAAGTTCTTTGTGAAAGAATAATTCTGTATCTTGATTGTGGTGGTGGCTATATGAATCTACACATGTATAATACTGAATAGGACTATACACAACAAACACATGTGTACACACACACACACACACACACACACAAAGCTGGTGAAATAAGGTGAATAAGACATGTAGTCCAGTTACCAGTAATGTCCCAGTGCCAATTTCCTGGCTTTGAGATCACACTACAGCTATCTAAGATCCTTTCTTTGGGGTAAGCTAAGTGAATGGTGCACAGGCCTCTTACTACTAATTTTGCAACTTCCTCTGAGTCTATAATTATGCTAAAATGAACAGTTAAAAAATATATACATATCCATGGAAAGTTCTTAGTAAATCAAAACACACAGTGTTTCTCCAGCTTTGACTCAGATTCTGTTATTTCCCTTAGCTGGGTACCAGATGAAGCTGTTGGCTGTGCAGGGGCCATAGGGTATGAGAAGCACCAGCACTTCATGTTCAGCTATGACATCCTCACCCAATGGAAGGGGCACAGCCCCTGAGCCTAAGGGTCTCACATCTCATACACGTTTGAGGACACACATCCTTTTGGTAGAATGGTGGTTGAAACTGCCTATTAGAATAGCTGAATTTACATAAATTAAATGGGCATACCATGCAATTTCCCCATATATGCATTTTTCTGGAGAGAGCATAATTTTTCTAGAGAGGGAGCCTCTGGTCAGGCCACATTTAGAATATTTGGGTAGAATATTTAATAGTTCCAGTCTTGAAGGGTTACAGCAAACTGGTAGGAGGATGTGTCCTAGAAAGGAGGAAGGGCTGGAAAATGTGACTGTAGAAACTAGGGCTCCTCTTCCCAGAAAGGGAAGCTTGGAGCTGCAACAGATGGTCACCACTTCCCAGCCACAGAAGGGCTGTCACAGCTGAAGGTCTAGATATGTGTGGCTGCAGAGAGAAGGACCAGTGCTGGTAAGTGTCAGCTCCAAATAGGTAGCCCTTCATAATTATCTGAGATGCCATGGAAAGAAGGGGCTGCCTAGAAAGTAGGGAGCTTTCTGTCCCTGGAAGTGTGCAAGTCCTGGCTGATTTACAGGGCCTTGTAGTCATTAGATGCCTTTGTACTAACTACTCGCCTTCCCTTGAACTCCTGCATCCCTCCAAAATCTCTCACCTCCTTCAATGCCAAGTTAAAATTCACTTCCTCTAGAAAGTCTTAAATTTATTTAAGAGTGGTACCAAACAAAGCAGGGTGTTTTGATACCACATTTATCATCATCATATCCTATGTTGATCTGGCTACTTTGACCCTGGGGACATTTTTTACTGTAGGGGATAGGGTTAAAATTCACCCTATGTGAATTACAAAATTTGACTCAAGGAAATTTTATATATATATATAAAATGAATCAAAATTGCATTGTAAGTTTCAAAAGAAAAAGAATTAACTCTAATGAAAATAATGTCATTAAAATTAAAATGCAAAATATTGAAAATAATTCCACTTCATTGTATAGAAAATTGATCAAGGAATTGAATAGGCTAATAGAGTTTGTGCTAAAAATTGCTTTCTTGTGGCAATTTAATCAGAGTTCAATAATTCTGATTGGCATATTTCAGATTAAATGTTTGTACTCAAAATGTCCTTGAGGTTAAATGAAAGGGCTCCAGGTCTAAATGGCAGTGAGAAACAAGAGGCTGACACACTGCAAACAGGCCTCAAAACATTGCCAAAATCTTTTATCACATAGCACTTAGATATGCAATTTGTGGACAAACATTTCTCACTTTAAGTGTTCATAGAGTTCAGTGAGAAGGCTGAGTCCTTACCAGTCCCAGAGCGATACAGAGAGCCAGACCCTCGCCCAGGTGACCTGTGAGCAAACGGCCCCCAATCCTTCACGTTCTCACCTTGGTCGGAATCCCGAGCCAAAACCACAGCCACGGGGGTCTTAACCGTGGTGTTGTCGAAGACAGCCACAGCACAGTGGCTGGGAAAGAAATGGGGGGCGTTGTCATTCACATCCTCCACGTGGAGGGTCACATCTGCCTGGCATGATTGGCCGCCTCCATCCGTCGCCTTGGCAACAAGGCTATATGCATCCTTCCTTTCTCGGTCTAAGGCTGTTACTGCGGTCAGCTCCCCTGGCCAGAGAAATGACAGCAAGTGAGCTTTCTCTGGGGGCCATTACTCCTGCGCATGCCTTCTAGATATCTACATGAGACAACCTCCACCATACAGAGTTTTGTCCCAGAGAAGAGGGATCAGTCCTGCGTACATACAGTTAGGAAATAAGCTCAGCTTGTATGCCCCCATTCCCACTCACCTCCCTAATTCTCCCAAACCCACTCAATCACCACATCACCAATTTAAGATCCTCACCAATAAGCTATACAGAGGCACAACATTTTAAAGGGTAATAGGCAATTCCTAGCAACACGTAAAATGTGCTTATCCCTGGCCCACATTTTCACTTCTAGGAATATATCCTATAGAATAATCATCCCATGGATAAAATTTTATATGTATATAAACATATTCTTAGAGCATTGTTGAGAATAGCAACATACTGAAAATATCCTACATGTCTTTCAAAAAGGGACTGGTTAATATGTTATGGTTTAGCCATACAGTAAAATATGGTGCCACCAAAAAAGGAATTATGATAAAGCTTTACATGCTGCATTGCTAACATCTCCAAGATGCTGCTATGTGAGAAAAAAGCAAGCCACAAAAGTGTTCTATGTAGACATTTTGGAGATGCATGGAAAACCAGTCTGATAGAATACACACCAAGAGTACTTGTCTTTGGGGGAAGGGCCAGTTATTGTGCAGACTTTTCACCTTCTGCATAATACATGCCTGCATTGTTTGAATTTTTGTACAGTGAGCATGTATGCCCGTATTCAGAAAAACTGCCCAGTTTCTTTTAAAAAGATTCCACCAGTCATCCAGCAGCTGAATAAACAGCAGCAGTTAGACAGGAGACAACATTTTCCTTCCTGACCCCACCTAAGTCCCCTGCCTACCTAAGGACAATGTTGTCTCCTGTTTATCCAGAGAGCTTCCTGGGACGCCACTCTCACCTACCACTTCTCTGCTCAGGAATCTCCAAGGCCTCCTTCAACAACTGGTTCTAAGCCAAGTGGCCCTCGGTGACCTGGGCCTCCTGGGCTGCCCATCCCCATGCCCTCTCCTGTAACAGCAGAACAGGGGCCACACCCCCATGTGCCTGCTCTTCCAGAGGAAGCAGACCCCATCCCATCTTCCCCACCAGCCTGTCACAGCCCAACCTCTCCCAGGTATTCATGGTCCACCCTGCAGGGCTCTCTGCTTTGCCAACTGACTAATAATGACAATGGCAACAACATCTACTGAATTCTTATTCTGTGCCAGACCTGGGCTAGATTTCTGTATCCCATTATCTCTTGAGATCCTTGCAACAATACTGGGAGGTCTTATCCCCAGTCTGCAGTATATGCATCTTGAGATTACGTCCTTACCTGTGATGCTATTCAGCCTAAATCCCCCAATGGCTCTAAAGCTGGGATTTGGGTCCCTGAGGACCTCATCCTTTGACGTCTTTCCTCCCCTTCTCTGCACCAATTTCTGGCCCCCCATCAGATCCTCAGATGTGAATGCTTTCCCAAAACAAGGACCTTGTATAAATTCTCCTTGTGTTTGAAAGGCTAACCCTGCCACTCCCTTACCCTCTGGCTGACTCCTATATGTCCTCAAGGCTTGCATGAAATGGCATCTCCTGAGAGAGGTTTTACTTAATGCTGTCCCAAGACTAAATCAAGTTCTCCCTTATTCAAACTTTCCCTTAGCATCCTGCATTGTTTCTTACCTCAGCATATCAAACCATTGATTTAATGACAGCCTTTCTCACTAGATTGTCAAGAACTGTACCTTGTCTTATCAGCCTGTTGATTATGTCCCCAGCATGTAGTGCACTGCTCAGCACATACTGCCAACATATGTTTGCTGAGTGAATGGATGGTTGGGTAAGTGAATTCCTGTTTCTTCTCAAAGAGCCTACCATGGTACTAGGAACTTGGTGTTCAGTAACTAAGTTCTTGGCTTGATCCTGCAGCTCAGGAAACCCACCTGTATGAGAATCCAGCTTAAATTCATCTGCCCCAGGACCATGCAGAGAATATGTGATCTGAGCATTGGTATCTGAGTCCAAGTCTGTTGCAGAAACTTTCAAAATGAAGTGTCCTGGAGATATATCTTCACTGACTTTGCCAGTATAGAGAAGCTGGAGGTGGAAGACAAAGAGAGAGATTGTGGGAGATACACGTAGGTCCAGAGAGGGGCAGAGTGATAGAGAAGGAGACAGAAGCAGAGCGGAGATTAGAGATCAGAGAGAGGGGGTTGGGAGGGCAATGGGAACAGTAAGGTGGAGAATAAAATGAAACATGCAAGGAAAATGGAGATTGAAAACAGGGAGAATAATGACAAGAGAACCATCAGTAAAGACAGAATGAGAGAGAAGTTCCACCATCTGAAAGCCAACACTCAGGGCTAAGAAGGACTTGCTGCAGCCCATTCCAGGGGACCCTTGAGGCTTCTGGATGAGGCTGATAGGATGGCCCTGATATGAGGCATTCTGGAAGGCGTCAGGCCAAGCCACTCCCTCGAGGCCAGACATCCGTGGTGTCTGTTGTGAGGCCATGCTATCTGGCTCACCCTCTTGTCCACACCCCCAAGACAGACCCTTGGCTCTTTGAGTCAGGTCTGGCCCCCAGTCGTCCCCAGAGCCTGCCCACCCTCTCTCTACTGCAAGTGCTTTTATGGCAGTGCAGCGGTGTGGTACCGAGGAATGGCTGGAGCTCCCTGTGAAATCAGTATTCCTACGGCTGCTGCCTCTGAGCACAGCTTACAGGCAAACTGGTCACCTCCACTGCAGGGTGTGGGTGAGCATGGACCCCTGAACGTGCTTTGGGTGCAGGCTTTGTGCCTGGGTGGGCTATGTGGAGAGGGTCCCCAGGTCTTTTTTCCCTGCATCTAACGGTGGTGTTGACAACCCTAGAAAGGCCAGTGTGAGCTTGTTTCTGGCCCCTCTCAGCATAGGGAGAATGCAGGCTGGCTGTAAGGATGGCTAAGGGGAAAGAAGACGGGGCCACCATTCTTTCTGAAAAGCTTGCCCTTCTGAGACTACTCAAAGGTGGTCATCTTGAATCCTGCAAAGACATTTTCCATGCACCCTGATAACTTAGGTTCTTTTTTTCTACTACGTTTTTGTGTGGTTGGAGTGTAGAAGAGGAAGAAAAGGGGTTGGGATATGTGTATTTCTCTGTGTTCCATAGTATGTGTCCATAGGTTTATATGTGTGTGCAAGTAAGTTGAAATGTGTATAAATGCAAATGCATATGTAAGTGTATTTGTGTGAGTTATATATGTGCATTTGCATTTATGGATAAATGCTGTGATTATGTAGATATATGCTTATGTGTATGTATGCATAGGTATTTGCATTATATATATATTTATAGATGATTCCTTGTATATATTTATATGTGAGTGTGTATAGGTTTGCATTTATATATATACTAAATAACTGGATTTATGTAATATTTGAATTATGCCAGTTTGAGATATTATAGAGTCAAAATGTTATTAATTTATTTTCAAACTTTGAAATAATACAAATTCCCCAAAACTGAAGATTACTTACTGTGTTTTAAAAAAATATTTAAAAGCAAAGCTACGTGGCAATGTTGATTTATACCAAGAACTAAGAACATAATTCTCTCTGACACACACACACACACACACACACCACACTCAACATTTGTTCCCATGGGGAATTTAGGGTTGAATTGTATGAGGTGCTTAGGGAAGTGTCCCTTCTCCAAAATGTAACAGTCCTGTGTGCACGTTCACGTATTCATATAACCCAAAGGAGGGTATCTGTGGCGCTCTGTACTACTCACGCAGATGTAGAGACGTGCATATATGGGCATGGGGGCAGTGCGGGTGTCTCTAAGGGCAGACCTTCCTGGATGTATCTGATAATAATGAGCCATCTAACGAGAGTGGGGGTAGGGCGGATTCTGCCGGGCACAGCAGACTGTGTTCGGAGAATGAAGAAGTTACTTTCTTCTGGATATATTTTACAGAGAAGTGGACCTTCAAAGGCAATGTAGAGGGAGAGGTCCTGAAGAGCTTGGTGACATCCCTGTGAGGCAGGGCCTAGGGGGTGGGGTGGGGTGGGGGGAAGGAGTCACCGAGACTGATCCCTGACCGAGGCACCAGCCTGAGGCCAACTGGGGAGAAGCAGGGGCGGGTGTGGTCAGTGAGGCCGACCTCGGAGGTGGCCCCCTGGGTTCTTCTCCTTCTTTTTGCCCCTCATTCCAGCTTCCTCGCCTCCACTCCCACCCCACCCCTCACCAGACTCTCACCTGCGAGCACTGAGGGCTGTTATCATTGATGTCCAGGACAAAGACCTCCACACGCACCCAAACCTGGAACTTGCCGTCGGAAGCTGTGATCCTGAGCCAGTACTTGGCCGTGTGCTCACGGTCCAGAGTCTTCCTCGTGAAAACCCTCCACTCATCTCCAACTTGGCTGATGCCAAACTGGCCCAGGGGGTCTCCCTCTGAAAAGATGGGACAGAGCTTCCAGAAGCCGAGCAACAGGAACGAGCCAGGCCTTGTGCCCTAGGTGGCTGCCCACCTGACACTGTTGGGAAAGGCAAAAACTTCCTTCCTTAACTAGGAACCCACAGTTATTTGGCTTTACGAAGCCTCTTCTGATTTCAAAGGCGGCCTGTTAAATGGAGTTATCACTGTAAGAAGCATCGCTCCCAAATATGTAGCTGAGGGGCAAGTTTCTCTTTTTGGGTGCTTTGGAAGACATTGGGGAAGTTAAAGAGAGGCAAATTAAAATTCTGTACAAGAACCGTCTAGTATCTATCTGTTCAACAGTGGCAGTGGGAAGTGATCAGCAACACTTAACTCTCTGAAGTTTTATTTTATGTGGAGGCTCAGATGGATCACTAGATTTACTTCTGAATCATTATATCCTTTACAGAAATCACTGATAGGGGAGATGGATTTCTGAGATTGTAAGTTTTCAGAGTTCCAAGATTCAGTTATTCCAAGAGTTGGTATATTGACACTTATTCTATTATTCAGAGATTTTAAGACTTTTGTGTTATTAAGAGTCTGATATTATAAGATGATATAATTCCATTTCCCTTAGGCTCCATATTTCAGATAGCTTTGATCTAGCATCTGTCTCCAGGAGTCTATGATTCTTAGTTGGAACTTCAGGCTCCTTAACTCTCTGTTAGACAGCTGTTTGGCAGAAGAAGCCATGTCCTAGGAATGGGATGACATAGTACCTGAGAGGAAACTCTTGGCCATTGGCTGGCTTTTTCAGCCACTGGAAAGGGATCAGGGTAATTTAGGTTTGCAATAGGTGTCCAATGAGGAGAGCAGTTTGTAGGGTGTGGTTCTAATCATAGTCCTGACACGAGCTTGGAGGGTGACCTTGGTTGAACTTCTCCTCCTCTCTGGGCTTTGGTTCTCCCATGTGTGAAATGAGGGGATTGGGCTGGAATGATATACAAGGAACTGTTTTACTCCAAAGCTTAGGTCCTGTAATTGACTTAAGCATTTTCTACTATCTACAACTTGCTCTAGGCAGAATACCGCTCTACAAGGACAATCACCTGACAGAGTTTTCATAGATCACGTGGCTGCTAATGCCTTCTCCATCTCCCAGAAGCTGAGAACACTTCTATTCTATCTACTCCACCTGAAGTAATAAAAGATCCTCTTTGCAAAGCACTTTCCAATTTATAGAGGAGTCTCAGACCTCTTTAAAGTTATATCTTACCAGCATCCTTGTGAGATGAATAAGAACTGGCATGCCAAGTCTATAAAAAAGGAGTAGTTGTGGTCCTGGAAGGTTAAGCAATTTACCCAAGGGCACACTGCTAATAAGTGGCAGACCCAGGACTTAAACCCATGCTTAAGGCACCTCTTACTAGATATTTTCAGTGTGCACCCCAGTGCCTCCATTCCAAGATTGGTATCCTTACCTGTGATGTAACAGTTGACCTGTCTGTTCTGCTCAGAGATATCAGCATCCAAGGTTTTAAGAGTGGTCACAAGTTCCCCAGGTTCACTGTTCTCAACCACAGATCCTCTGTAGTCTTCAGAAGCAAAACGGGGAGGATTGTCATTCTCATCTGTAATGGAGACTTCAACGAGGACCTGAGAAGATAGCTGGATGGTCTGGCCATGGTCATAGGCTACCACATAAAAGCGGTATGTCTGGCTGGTCTCACAGTCAAGTTCCTGGAGTGTGGTGATCCAGCCAGTTTCACTATCAATGGCAAAGAGCTCATGGATGTTACTACCAGGGTCCACTAGCAGCCTATAGCTCACCTGGCCATCATGCCCAGTGTCCTGGTCATTGGCAGTCACTTGAATGACTGCAGTCCCCACAGGCATATTCTCAGTGAGGACAGCTTTATATGGATCAGCCTCAAATATAGGCCTATTGTCATTGACATCCTTTACTTGGATGTTGACAGAGACCAAGGAAACCAAGTGAGTGTCATTATGGGGACAATGTGCCATCAAATAAATCTGGTACCATTTGGTGGATTCATAGTCCATGGCCTTCCTCACCTTTAGAACTCCTGTGTTTTGGTCCAGGGAGAAGATGCCATCCTTGTTGCTCTCGGGTGTGGTGCCCTGCACTAGACTGTAAATGACTGGATCTTGAGCTGCCACTGCTCTAACAGCACCAAGTTCGGACCCCTCTGGAAGGTCCTCAGATGCAGAGAAAGTATACAGAGGTTCAGAAAATTTGGGCAAGGATACTTCGTTAGGAACCACCTGAAGTCGTAACAGCACCAGAGAGTTCCAGTGAGGAGGGCCCCCATCTTGGGCTTTTATTTTTAAGTCAAAGGCCCGATTTTCCAGTCCGACCAGGCTCTCTTTCACCTTGACTACACCAGTGATTGGGTTGATTTCAATGACCTCTTCATCCAAGTGCTCCACTGAGTCCACTGAGTAGGTGACGTCTGCATTCTGACCTTCATCTGCATCAGAGGCCAGCACCTGGATAACTGGGAAGTTTTTGCTGACATTGGATTGAATGGACAACAGGTACTCAGATGCTTTGAACCGTGGGGGGTTGTCATTTTCATCTGTGAGGATGATCCTCACAGTGCAGAAAGCCACTCTTCCTCCCCCGTCCTGAGCCATGACCTTAATAGCGATGACTCTTTCTGTTGAATTTTCCCGATCCAGTTCCTGCAGAGTGGTGACCTGGCCATGGGGGTTTATGGAGAACTTCTCACCTGCTAGTTTATTGATGATGGTATAATCTACTGTGCCATAGGGACCACTATCTTTGTCTACGGCTAGCAACTCAATCACCTTGGTTCCCACCTTTGCATTCTCCACTAATTCTGCCTCATAAATATGCTGCTGGAATTCTGGGCTATACTTGTTGGCATTTGTAGTGTTGATATACACAGGTACAGTTGCTTGGAAAACCCCATCAGAAGCACCTACCCTTAAATTATAAGAAGAGTCTAGGTGTTTTTTGCAAAGGTTTAACATTGAAATTATTCCTGATGAACTATTAATGGAAAAATGCCGATCCTGATTGCCAGAAAGAATCAGGTACTCCAGGCGGGATGTGTCCCTGCTGTCAGGGTCAAGAGCTTGGACTTTGAGAACCAGGTGTCCACAGGTAGCTAGCTCACTGACATTGGCTTCATACTGAGGTTGCCTGAACTCTGGGGGGTTGTCATTGATGTCAGACACATTGATAACCACAAGGGTTTCACCAGTGAGTGGCGGGTTACCTCTATCTATAGCCCTGACCTTCACATGAAAATATTGTTGTGCTTCATAATCCAGCTCTTGAACTGTGGACATGGCCCCTGTGCTTCCATTGATCTGGAAGAATTTGGAAACATCTGAGCCATCTTCTACAATCTGATAGGAGACATCACAGTTCTGCCCAGAGTCCCAGTCAGAAGCTGACAGTTGGATCACAGGGGTCTGAGCAGGCAAGCCTTCTGAGACTGACACTGTATAGACCAATTGGGAGAAAGTGGGAGGATTATCATTAATGTCCTCCACCAGGACTTCCACAGTGGCTTCAGAAAATGACCCCAGTGCTGTGTCTGTGGCTCTGACTGTGAATACGTGTTTGGTTTTAGACTCATAGTCCAAAGGACCTGTTACTGTTAGGACCCCAGTCTTAAAGTCAGTGGTGAACAGCATCAAGGGCTCTTCTTCCACAATGTTGTAGATAAGCCGGAGTCCCTCTGGACTCCGGGCCTGGGTGTGGAGAATTGGGGTATAGAGTGTGATATTTTCAGGCACTCTGACTTTGTAGTAAGGACTCTGAAACAGTGGGTTGGATTTATTTCTCACGGTGACAAGTACCTCTTCCTCAGTCTGGAGGGATGGGGTTCCTCCATCTTGAGCAATGACTTTGAGGTGATACTTATTTAAAGCTTGATAATCAAAGGGTTTCTTTAGTGATATATCCCCAAGATAGGGGTCAACTCGAAAATAGGTGTAATCTTCTGAAAAGGCATATGTGACAGCACCATTTACCCCCAAATCCTGGTCAGTGGCAGATACCTGAAAGAGGACATCACCTGGCTCTGTGCCATCTTGGATGGTTGTGTAATAGGGCAGATGCTTAAATTCAGGGTGATTGTCATTGACATCCTCAACAGAGACTCTGACCAGAGCCTGAGCCACCCGCTGAGGGGTCCGATTGTCCCTCAATTCCACTGCAACCTCATGAGTATCCTGCTGTTCTCGGTCAAACGGCACCCCTCTTGTTTGCAACACACCTGCTGACTTGACCATACAAAACATATCTGTGCCGTTTAAGAGGAAGTAGGAAAGGGTGTCATTCAAATGATTGCCCTGGGCACCAAGAATCACCAGTGCCTTTCTGTCCTCTAAGTTCTCCTTCACTGTTGCCCTATAGACATCATGTTCAAAGTGTAAGCTCATGTTAAGGGCTTGTGTCAAAGAAATTTTTACCAGTGCAGTGTCTTGATATAGGCCATCAGAAGCCCTGATGGTGAGCTCTCGAGAGAGTCTCAGGAAAGCAGGATTCAATACAGATATGAGACCAGTGATGGGATGGATGACAACAGCTTCATCAGCATTGCCAGTTTTGATGCTATAACTGACGTCTGAGTCATTGTCCTTGGCCTGCACCATGAGGAGCTCCATACCCCGATGAATGGGCCCCACCACTGCTACATCATATATCTGGTCTAAGAACCTGGGAGGAGAGTCATTTACATCTCTGACATAGATGATGACCTGGACAGGCTTGAGTGCAAATAAAATGGGGCTTCCTTGGTCATGGACATAGACACTGAATTGGAAAATGGGCATGCTCTCATAATCCATCTCTGATATGATGGTTAGGGTTCCCATGCTGTGATCAATTTTGAAAAACTTCAAAGCCTCTGGCTCCAAAATTTCATAGAACAACAAGGAATTAGCTTCCTTGTCACTATCAGAAGCACGAATCACAAGGGGGTTGTTGTTTTCATCCCTGATCATGCTGTACAGTGGAGCTGCTTCACTAATTTGGCCCACAAAGATCGACTTTAAGAACATGGGAGCATTGTCATTTTCATCAATGATGTAAACAAGAGCCATGACATCGGTATATGCACCTGCCATATTGCTGCCTCGGATTTTCAGCTGGTAAGATGAAATTTTCTCATGGTCCAAGTTCTTCTGGGTGGAAATGAGGCCAGAATATGAGTTCATGGAGAATACACCATCAATGTTTCCCTCTCTTAACTCGTAAGTAACTTCTGAGGAGCTTGTAGCCGAGACAAGAAGGATTGGGGAACCAACAGGGATTGATTCAGGGATCTCTACAAAAAATTCAGCTGTTGAAAAGATGGGGGTGCTGCTTTCTGAAGGGTAGACACGAATGATCACTGTAGCCAGGTCATGCCGCTGTGGAGAACCTTGGTCTTCTGCCTTCACTGTCAGAGTATACCGGGCATGATTTGCCTGATCAAGTTTCTGGGCTAGAGTGATAATGCCCAGTAGGGCATTGATGTTGAAGAAACCTTCACTGTTTCCTGCAACAAAAAACAAGACAAACTGAAGCTTACCACAAGCTCAAGAGGTACCACCTAGGCTTTCCAGATCAGTAAAGATGCTAACACATAAAATCTGAACAGGACAAAAATCCATATCCCATGCCACCCTGGACTTAGTTGTGATATAGTGTGTAGGGGAGATACCTACTTCATAAAGTTACTTACATGGTGAACATAGTAGGTGTTCTATAAATGGCAGCTTCATGGATCATTAAATCTTTGGGTCACAAAACTACAAACCAAAACTATAGTAGGTCTTGGAGCAAAGAAAGGAGACTTATGCTTTGTAGAAAAGCACACTCTACCTTTTATTTCAGCAGTGCCTTTTATAGGAAAAACTTCAGTTACATTATACAGAATTTGTGTCTATCCTTTACATAAATTTTAAAAGCTTTGGTTTACCCTTGATAGATGAAAACTGTAAATATGGAGTCATAAGTTGTCAAAATTGTCAAAACTGACAGAGAGTTTAAAAACTACCTTGTCTGCTCCCCATGTAGTCTATGGCAGGAAAATCACTAGTCAGGCTTGGGAGTGACTGGCAAGGAGTCAAGAAGGGGGGCAGGATAGAACTCTCAGACCTTGAGGCTGCTCATCAGATGTCCTTTCCAGCACACCTGTATTTCCTAAACTTCAGGCAGTCTCACATTACTCTTACAGTTTTCCAGAATCCAGCCACTACCTATACTATTTTACACTATTATTTTGTATGTATTTTCCTTTAGATTCCTGTTTTAAATTTAGAATACTTTAACAGGTAACAGTATATCACTGCTTTAAAAAAGAAAACCATTATTGCTTGGCATAAGTCAAAGATTACCATAGAAACAAGTCAGTGGAAAAATACCTTATTGAAATCTGGATAAAATCTAATACTTGCTAAAGGGTCCAATCTTGAAACTTATCCTCTTTCTTTGGTTAAAAATAAAGAGTAGCAAGTGCTAGAGAAGAATTAGGGACTGTAGTACCCAGCAAAGGCTTTCTCCTTGACTAATCAGGAAGCCCAAATGAGAATCAAAAAGAGAGTACTTTCTCCACATTCAATGACTTATTTTTTTGTAGTCCTTTTTAAAATTTAATATTCATTTTGATAAATGCATAAGGACATTTAAAGTTTAAGTTTTGAGAAAAATTACAGTTATACAACATTCCGTAATTTATAAAAATTAATGTTGAAAACGAATCATATTCCCTATTATTAGTTTTTAAAGTCTAGCCTTACTTGGTTAGCAGTGATCTTTCTTTCTCTTCCTTTTTTTCCATTGTGTGAAGAACAAATAACATGAGATTTACCTTCTTAACAAATTTTTGAGGGGAATCATACAATATTATTAAACTTTAAGCACATTTTCAACAGCTCTCTATCCATCTTGCATTACTTGACACTTTCCCCCCAGTTTCATTGAAACGTATTTAACATACATTGTTTTAGTTTAAGATGTACAACATAATGATTTGATATACGTATACATTGCAAAATGAAATGCCAGAATAAATTTGGTTAACATCCATTATCTCTCATAGTTACAGTTTTTGTGTGTGTGTGATGACATGATTACCTATTTATGCCATGACTGAGAGTGACCTAAATAATTTTGCTTGCCATCAGAGATACAGGTCTTCCACTCAGAGAAGTTTTTCTCTTTACTATTCTTATTCTGTTTATCACATGGATGCATACTTTATTATTTCTGTGGTAAGCAAGTAAGTAGGCTTTATCACCAAACATTCCATTTTATCCTCCCACTCATAGAAGCCACTCTCTGGCTGACTACTGAGGTGATTTCTCATTTTGGCTTTGGACGTTAAGTCCTAAGTTCAGTCAAAGAACATGGTTTCAATAAGTAGCAGTTTAAAAGTAGTTCTATTAAAAGCAGCCAAGTGAACTATCTGAACAGTTATAATTCCATATGTATTTTTTAATTGAAGTATAGTTTATATATAATATTATATTGGTTTCAAGTGTACAACATAGTGATTGGGCAGTTATTTACAGTATTAAATGCTCACTCCAACTAGTGTAGTTACTGTATGTCAATACAGAATAATGTCACAGAATTATTGACTATATTCTCTATGCTATACTGTCATCACCATGACTAATTTATATTATGACTGAGGTTTTGTGCCTCTTTTAATTTCTTATATTATACTACGGAAAGGAAAAAAGCTCAGGGCACAAAATTGTGTTTTCATTTTGATATTCCTGTGTAAAGATGCATAGAAAAAAGATAAAAGGGAAATACACAAAACTGACTGAGTGCTATTTTCTTCTTTGTATATTCCCATCTTTTCCTTGTTTACAAAAATGAGTGTTACTTCTGTAATCAGAAGTATAGTTTAAAACTAATCTTAACTTATCTGCAAAGTAGAATTACTCCTCCATCAATGGAGTTGTCAGTGAGATAAAATGAGATAAAAAATGTAATTATAGTTTATCAATCACATAAAGTAAGTAATTAGGCTAAAATTTGTATTATTATTCTTCAGGGATGCATAGACTTCTGCTATATGGCCAGGTATAAACTTCTGCTTCTTCAAAAAAAGAAATGTAAAACATTCCGATTTCTTGAAAGTGTATAAGAGGCTGACAAACAATGAATGAACATTACACTCTATGAGAGCAGAGAGCTGGCCATGTTCATTCCATCCCTCCACAGCCTCTAGCTCTATTAAGTATTAGTTACTATTAAAGATAAAAGTTATGAAATATCATTATGAATTATCAAACATTACAAATCATCATAAATTAGTTGGATACTGAATATTATCATTTTTTGTTACGTTAATTACTTAGATTTAATACTTATCAGTGTTAGCAATAACCCCTAGCATTTGTATAATATTTTACAGTTTAAAACATGTATTAATACACATTTTCTCTTTCAATCTTTACAAAGACTTTGTGGCACTATCACTCCCATTTTGGAGATGAAGAAAACCATATAATAGATATGAAACCATGATGTGGCCTTAGCAGAAAATGAAAATTACTCCTAAAACTATGCCTACATCTTATAAAGTATTTATGGCCCCTTCTATTGTACAGGCACAAAGATATTACATTTTAAAATGTTGCATGGACTTCATAACATTCCTTTATATGTATGGTTGTTGGTAGGTTTATATAAGATCTATGTAAATTCTCCCATATCTTAAGTAGTCCCTTACTTATTGTTCTTACCATCTTTGGAAGTGCATTAACTCAGGTCATTATAGCCCTATGGAATATTCTAGAATGGAAATTTGCCTATGCTTAGAGAACTTGGCACTTGATTAACTTGCAAATTCGTGCCTCTGGTGCTTTCCTTTATTGCTAAAGCCCCTTCCCATGCTCTGGACTCATAGCCAGGCCTCTCACCTTTGAGGAGGGAGTAGTGGGCCTTAGCGCTGGCTCCCCAGTCACCATCCATGGCTCGGACCTGCAGCAGCTCTGTGCCGGGGGCCGTGGTGTCAGGAACACTTGCCTCGTAGTGGAGCTGGGTGAAGCGGGGTGTGTGTAGGTTTCCGTCTTGCATGTGAATGAACACCCACACAAAGTTCCTCTTGATGGGCATCTCCTGGTCTCGGACCTAAGGATCCAAGAGTGCAATGCAGTGACCACCAAATGGAATGAGAGGAGGCAGCGTTAGATTAAGGTCAATGAGCTGGAATGCCAATGAAAAATATGCCTACATGTAACTCTCTGTATTCCTTTATATTTTGCTCTCATTTGCACTTTTTTCTTTTAAAATAAATTTATCAATTAGTGATTATTAGGCTTAGCTGTTTTTATGGATAGTGTCCACATGATGAGAAAGGCAGAAATAAGCAGAGAAGTGTTTTCAAAATTAGGTCTCAGAGAATATTAGTTTTTCAAGATGTTAACATGTTATGCAGTAAAAAATAATTCTATGATCAAGTAAATTTAGGGAACACTGAATTCAATGAAGTTAAAATTTTCTTTGCTGCAGATTTCTCAGAGCCTTTAATATATATTAATGTGCCCAGAGGATGACAAACCAATAAATAAGAACTCTGAACTTCAAACCAGGAAGGTTGGACTCTGATTCTGGTTCCATCTTAAAGAACTGTATGAAGAGAACCAGTCTGTCTTCCTCTCTGGGCCTCAGGAGTAAGATAAGAGAAATGGGTGGGATCGGGCCTGGGACTCGGTGAGCCAGTGAGGCATGGAGGTCATAAATAAGGAGGCACTCTCACTCTGAGGGTTACTTAGAAGTATAAGTAAGTGATACTTACTACCTATAAGTACAGGTAATAAGTACTTATTTATTAAGCACTTATAATAAGTACTGAGAGTGAGTGCTTACATTTTGTGCCCTGCATCCCTTGCCTGTGCCACCCTAACCTGACTCCAAGTGAGAAGGCCTCTGAGTCCTTCCCAGCTCTGGCACTGTGTGAGTTCACATTGCAGTCATGCAGGCACCAAGCAGGGAGGGACCTGTTGGGGGATATTTGGAGGGAGCCCAGAGAAGCAGAGGTTGTAGGAGTTTCCTTGGCATCTGTTCCATTTCTTTCTTCACTCCCAGGTATCCCCCATGGAAGGTGCTCTGGCAGTATATGAAATGTCATAATTCATCTCATGGATTATCATTATGAGCATCAGGACACCTGGGTCCTCAGTGGACAGGGCAACATCAGCATGCTTCCAAGTGTGTGCACTTCCATGCATCTGCATGCAGGCAAGCACATCTTTCCCTGATTTTTCGGTTTGCTCACCATAACTGTCAGCGTGTGCTGAGAAGGTCCCGAGCCCAGGTCCAGTTTCCCTACAGTTACTAGGACACCACTGCTTGGGTCCAGCTGGAAGAGGCTGGCACTTCCTGGGTCTTGGCTGCCATAGATGGTGTAGATGAGGCCCTTGCCCTTGTCTTCATCTGTGGCCTGTACTTGGAGAAGCTCAACCCCAGGCAGTGTGTCCTGGGGAACTCTGACCTCATAATGAGCTTCCAGAAACTGGGGCCGATGGTGATTAACACTGGCAATCATGAAGATGTAGACCTAGGGAGGAGAGTGAGAGAAGGTAAGCTGTAAGCTCCAGGGGCCCAGAGACCTTGTCTGTCTGGTTCTCCTTTTCTTAAAACAAAAAAATCTGTGACATTCCAATTATGAAACAGATAAAACTCTAGCTGAAACCTGAATTGAAATCCAGAGCCCCACTTAACATCATTCCCACATACCATATCAATGGTAGCCCCAGTGGCAGTCTATCTTTACTGGAAAACTGCTCACTTAGAAAAACCCCTCATTATACAGAGATCCACAGTGGGAACAAGAATCTTCCCAAGATCACGAAAGTAGGAAAGGCAGCAGATAAGACTGGAATGCAGAACCTTGATTCCAAATTCAGGGTTCTGAATTTGGACCAACAGAAAAGAAAGCCTTCTGTCACCTCATCCTATCCAAGCAGGTTTCCCATCTCCTCTCAGCTTGGGGATGTCCACTGAGGCCTCTAACCTGTGTGGCAATAATGTGGGATCCGTCGGTCACCTCCACAGTCAAGTTATAGCTTGACCTCCTCCTTGTATCAAGAGGCTTGGCAATGATGATGCTGCCCGTGGTCTTCTCAATGTCAAAATCCATGTCCTTGTCCCCACCTGGAGTGGGAGGCAGGGAAGAGCACACAAGACCTCAGCGGTTTAGGCAGTAGTAGCACAACGTGGGATCCAGTTGGCAGACTTAGAGGGAATGGTAGTAGATCTGGTCAGGTTACTGTCAAATTATCATCAAGATCCAAGTGATGATAGCTAGGAAGGTAAACTTAGGAGGACTGAAGGGTCCCAGAGGAAGACCAACATTTGCTGTTAGGATTAAAACATGTAGGAGTAATGGAGCTCTAGCTTTCAGGTAGGTTGCAGAGCCTGAAGGTGCCTATCTATAGGAAAAAATGAGAATGACTTCAGTAAGTTGGAGATGATTTAATGAACTATAAGAATCCAAGGTATAGAATGAGCATGCAGCTATTTAAATCATTACTAAATAGAAATCTATTTAGTGACATGGAAATATGTTCATGATATACTACATTTTAGAAGGTTATGAAACAGTATTTTAATATAACCTGAAGCATTGCATGGGTGTGTTAAGAAAAATGACTAGAAGGAAACACATTAAAATTGTAATAGTGGATTCTCTTCTGATGGGTGGAAATTTAAGGGATTTTTATTTTCTTCTCTGCACTCATGTGTGGTCTCTAAATGTTTTATAGAATTCATGTGTTAATTTTGTACAAAAGAAAAAAAGCCCAACAATTAAAAAGAGGAGTGAATTAGAATTGGAAGTAAATCCAGGAGGTCAAAAAGCTTTGGACAGGTGCATATCCAATCGCTGGGAAACTGTATAATAGGGCCCCATGGTTCATGTGGTACTGAAACTCTTGGACTAGAGATTCTTAATCTTGAATCCCTGCCTGGGTTTCAGAGTATCTATAAAACTCCTAATTTGGTGTTCACATTCATGGGTGATGTGCTGTGCACATGTGTGTGCATCTTTCCAGGAGGAGGGCTTACGCAGATTCCCAAAAGGGTCTGTAACCTCCGCACCCCCAGATGTTTTAACAAGATCCTAGTTTAGAGACCAAGAAAGTAATTTCAGAGTAGATGAGTGCTCGGACCCAACCATCTCCTACAACAAGAATGGGTATTTTCCCCTGCTTCTTGAGAAGGGAGCCTGGGACCAGAACATTAAGCATGACCCCAAAACACAGCTGGCCTGAGGCTCCTGGCCAGGAAAGTCAGCTCTACACTGATTTTCACACTGAGGCAGAGGAGGCAACACAAAACCTGTGCTTTCTCTTCTGGGTCTCCTTGGACCACTATTCTTGGTCTCCCAGGTATTCAGGCTGACTGGAACGCTGTCTAGCTCTGGCTGGTTACCAGTGAGATCATGGAGGTACCACCTGAGATCATAGCTGGTGTGGAAGGAAACCTTTGCAGAAATGGTGGTCCTGCCGCCCACTACCCCAGAATGCTAAGAGAGAGGCAATCACTGCTCATGAGCAAAGGAGGGGCTGCCAGGGAGTGTGACCTGGAAGGGGCTCAGGAAGATGGTACCATGAGGACTAGGGCTGATCTGTAAGGGGGGGTGCTGGCCCTCCTTGGGCCCTCACCTGAGATATTGAACCAAAAGAGGCCAGGCCGGCCTTCAACACTGACGACCCCCACCATGTGGTTCACAGGGTCTGTCTCCATGACAGTAAAGCTGTAGTGGGACTCATCAAAGACCAGTGGTACGGAGGTGGGCCGGGGCCGGGGGATCCACTCGATGTGCAGCCGGACGCTGGCTGAGAGTGGTGGCTGTCCACAGTCTGTTGCCTTGATCTGCAAAGAGGGCAACATGGAGATTGGGGCTTTGTCTATAGGGTTGGGACCAAGACACAAAAAGACCCAGCAGCCAGTCCAAGAGACAGAGACTGACTGAGCCGGCTTTGCATCCATTCACCCATTCATTCAACACACAGTTGAGGGTTTACTGTGAACAGGCAATGTGCCAGCTGCTGCAGGCACAGTGGTGAACAAAACATGTAACCTGTGCTCAAGAACCTCAGAGATAATGAAAAAATAACCAAAGCCACTATTAACTGAAGGCTTACTGTGTGCTACTTCTTAAACTGGACATTACATACACAGACCCTTCCCAGCAACCCCAAACATAACAAATGAGAACTTATTGAGTTCTGACTGTTATCAGGCCCTGCTCTGAGAGCACTAGGTACGAATCTAATTTAATCTTCATGACATCTCTCGAAGAGGCACCACTGTTTCACGGGAGGAAACGGGTTAAGCTCAGTACATCCACCTGCCTGGGATTGTCTCTGAGGCTGGCAATGAGGCTGGGATTGGATTCAGACTGTCTGACGTGAAAGTCCATCCCTTATGCACTTGCTCTATTGGCTCCTACAAGGAAAATGATCTTATTCCCATTTTATGGATGATAAAAGGGTTTAAGTGACTGTCCAAAGCCACAGAGGTGTTAAATGGCATAGCTAGGATTGGAACCGGGCTTGTCTTGAATCCAAAGCTCCTCCTACTCTCACCAAAATCCTTTTCTCTAAGAATAGAGTGGATTTCCCAGGAAATGACCTTATTGCCTTCAAAGAGAAAGGCCCAGAATTCTGATCCTTTGGCTGGAGTCAGGGTTCCAAGTTTTCCTGGGAGAAATCCAGGGAAAAGAGTACCCCCTCCACCATGCCTGATGTCCATCTCCCTCCTCCTGTATCCTCAGAGAAAGTGCCCCTCTGCGGCCTCAGTCCCTGCTCACCGTCAGGATGGTGTACTCTCCAGCTGTGAAGACGCTGTGGGACGACACCATGCCTGTGAGTGCGTCGATGCTGAAGTCCCCCTCGCCGCTCTCCTCGATGCTGTAGGTGATCTTGCCATTGAGACCCTTATCCTGGTCGGAAGCCACCAGCCTGTACACAGGCCCGGGGGTCACAGGGCTTAGCCTCTCTGGAAGGCGGACACTGAAGAGCTTGTGGGGGAACACAGGGGGACTGTCATTGACATCCAAGATGTGGACCACCACCCTGGAGGTGGACCTTAGAGAGGGCTCCCCATTGTCCAGCACAGCCACCTGGGGACAGAATGGACCATGAGTTGCCGAACAGAAAGCTGTGAGTACGTATTGTCATCCACTGCAAGGCTACTATCACCCTGTCTTCAACAGCCTGCAAATAGCATTCAGTCTGTTCTTTGGCATCAGCTCATCACTTTTATTATCATAACCTCACCTGCTTGGAACCCAGGTCTCTGGTAACCTTGCCCACAAGAAAGCCAGAAAGAACAGAGAAAGAAACCGGACAGAACTGGAAGAAGACAAAGTCACAAAGGCTCTAGACAAAAGCTGGTGCTCTTTATTTAGGAAGCCCCAGGGCCATTTCTAAGAGAACATTTACTTTTTATTTGCTCATAATTCTCATAAGCTTTGTTATTCCAGTTCCTTAAGCTACTGGAGGTTAGAATGAACCAAATGAGATGTTTATGAAGGAGTGGGTGGTACTGTTTGAGTCACATGCAGCCTGATTCATGAAATGAAATCTAGAGTGAGAAAAAGGCACCAAAATAATTTCAGAATCAGGGGCTATTTCATGTAGGGGCGAATTATCCCATGTATCAATAGCCCCAAGGGCATTATAGGAGATAGGGCATTTTCACTCCAAATGGTTCCAAATTTTAAAAATATTTTGTTGTTTAAACATAAATACCGCTACTGAATGAAGCATGCTAAAAGGACTTGTAGCTGCTGCTTACTTATATCTGTTTCTTACAAGGGCAATGTGCAGAGGGTTGCCCATCAGAATGGGCACCAGGGATGCTTATGTGATTTTAGAGACATCCTGTCAAGAGAACAGATGGGTAGACAAAGCACAGATAGAAGCCAAAGGGCTGGGTTTTCATTCAGGCTCTGCTACTGATCCAGTGTTTGACCTTGGGCCACTCTCTCTCTCTCACTCTCTCTCTCTCTCTCTCTCTCTCTCTCTCTCTCTCTCTCTCTCTCTCTCTCTTTCTCTCTCTCTCTCTCTCTGGATGGTGGGGATGAGCTGGAAACCAGACTTGACAAGCACAGAGCACCCGCGTAGCGCTCCCTCTTCCTGACCTCGTTGTAGGCATTCCTATCAATCAGTGCTTCCTGCCCAGCCTGGGCATGGCTTCAGAGGTCTTCCCTTCCCAAAGCCAGAGAGCCAGCCAGCCCTGCAAGTCCACCACCGGCCACAGCAAGGCCCAGCTTGAGTGGCTCCTCCTCCTCCACCACAGTGCCTGGCAACACACACGTGGCCCTATGGCCTGGTTCGGCTCCAGCCCAGCCTCCTTCACGTTTTTGAATCCAGTGGCTGGGTCCACCACCACTACATACCTCCAGAATGTGCTCTTCCTTGCTCTCTCGGTCCAGCTGCCGGGCCGTGGAGAGGAGACCTGGGGAGAGATGGCAGAAGAGACACCTGAGCAATGGGCTCCTAAGGCCACTGTACTTGGGGGTGAGTTCAAATCTTAGGTCAAGGCTCTGGTCTTTGGCAAACAAAGACATTAAGGGGAAATGGAACTCTGGAGAAAGAGAAGCGGAGGAGAGGAGGTGAGATTGTACAGCAGAGGGCTATCAGTGGAGGTTCCCATCTAGTCCTCTTTCATCATTAGGAGGGGTGCTGTGCACAACGGACTGGCCAGTAAAACAGGCAGTTGTCAGGAGTCATGCAGCATCACAGTCATTGCCTTCAGTTCATAGGAAATCACGAAGTGTGGCTTTGTACCCCTCTGGGCTCCTCTCAGCCCATCTGCAAATTGAGGAAGGTGGGCTTGGCGGTCTGTAAGTCTACTTTTAAGTCTACTTAAGCTACTGGAGGTTAGAATGAACCAAATGAGAAGGTGTTTATGAAGGAGCAGATGGTACCTTTTGAGTCACATGCAGCCCAATGCATAAAATGAAATCTAGAGCGAGAAAAAAAGGCACCAAAATAATTTTAGAATCAGGAGCTGTTTCTGAAGCACTATGAAATGAAATCTATGGCTACAAATTGAGGCCTTAAGAAAGACAAGGTGTCAGTTCTCTGCAAGCACCAGCGAAGTCAAGAGCAAGATTATTGGGAGCCCAGGGAGGACATTTAAGCCCATAGACTGAGAGGTCACAGCTGGATAGGGAAGGTCTCCCTTAAATGAAAGCAGAGTTACTGGTAGGGGTCAGTGGTTCAGCTGAAAACTTTCAGTAAGTTTCTCGATCTTGTTTAGGCAATTAATGGCCAAGTAAATGTGGAATGAAATGGAGGCTCCGTGAGGGAGGGAGAAGGGGATTCACTGATGGGGGACGGGTTCCAGAACTGGAAATGGGCACATGGGTGAGGAGTGGCCTCTGTTGGGGAAGCTTCTTGCAGCAGAGCCAAGTCACTGACTTTTTCTCCCCTGACTGAGGCAGGCACGGGAGGGGTCCAAGAAGGCTCCTGAGAAGCCCCACTGCCAGGGGCCCCCGCTGTTGGCCTCAACCCCCTCTCTGAGGCCGGAGCCCGGATCCCTAAGGAGTGCTAGTGTGGAACCAGGACAAGGTGGAGCCACACCGGGGCTGCGCAAGGGCCCATTCAGGGCCTGGCATGAGGCGGGCACACATCCAATTCGGATCTTAGCATTTCTCCCTCCAAACAGATGTTTCCCATCACTCCATCTCAGGCCCTCTTTAGCCCTTCCCTCTTCCTCCCTCATCCAATAATTTTCCAACTGCTGTTGATACCACCTCTAATGGGTTCCAGATTCTTCTACTCCACTCACCCTGCAGAGCCTCGGCCTTACCCCAACCACCTTCCCAGCTTCTTCTCCCTCAGGATCAAAACAGCCTACACCCATTGAGCTCTTACATGTCCAGACATTCTTCTGAGCTCTTTATATATCTCTATCTATTAACTCATTGAATCTTCACAACCACCCAGGAGATAGCTACTATCTCCATTTTATTGGTGAGGAAACTCAGACATAGAACAGTTAAGGAACTTCCCCAAGATCTTAGTCAAGAAGAGCTGGAAATAGGATATGCCTTTAGAGAATTGACCTCCTTGCTCCGTCGTCAACGAAACCTGGGTCTTCTTGCCTCCTGCCTGTTGGTCCTGCCACTCCGCTTGCCCAAGAGCTCTCCAGGCTGCTGCCTGTCAAAGCCTCTCCATCCTCTGGCTCAGCACGCACGCCCTGGGCTCCATGAAGCCACGGCTGGCCCACCACACTGAGCAGCTTCCTTTCTTTTCTGAGCAGTCACAGCATCACATCTACACATATTTTATAGTGTGCTCTTCGCACTGGTTCTATCATTTTTTATATCCAGATCTTCATGCTTCTGATGAACTGAATTCCTTAAGGCCCAAAACTGGGTTATATAATTTTCACCTCTCTCCACAGCACACAGTTTAAATGCCTGATAAGGGCAGACACCTTTAAATGTTTGCTGAATAAATAAATGAATCTTAGGCTTAACAAAAAGTATAGATGTTGACAGATTCATTCATTCATTTCCCATTTTTGATTGAGGTCCTATGGTATGCCAGGCATTGAAGATACTACAGAGGGCAAAACAATCAAGGTTCCTTTTCCAGAAATCCTTTGAAGTCTAGTGAAGGACATAGATAAAAAATGGAATAATCATACAAATGAACATAACATTCTGTGTCCGACATGCTTAAAAAATGGGAGGGGGTAGATGGTGCTTGGAATGTGTTGTACAATCAGGAAAAACTTCTTTAAGGATCTGAAAATACAGCAGGAGTTAGCCAGACAAAAGGAGAGGAAAAGAAACTCCTGGCAGAAGGAACAGAGTGTGCAAACGCCATGTGCCAGGGGAAGGCAAAGACTGAAGCAGGCCACATGGCTAGAACCAGAGTGGCAGAGTGAGACGGGCAAGATAAAGACAGAAAGGTCAGCATGGACCAGGTCAGACACAAGTCTTTGGAACATGGCAGGATCCAGCTTTATCTTAGGGGCATAAGGAAACCATCCAAGGACTCTAAGTAGGGGCAGGGGGACAGTACAATGGTGGTGATAAGAAAGTCAGGCTGGGGGCTCATGGCTCATTTATAATCTATTTTTAAATGCTTATGCTGGTGAACATTTCTTCTCAACTGCAGGAAAACTAAGAACATCTCTGCCCTCTGGGGCATTTTGCCAGACCCCAAGTCAGGGAATTGTTGACAGTAAACAGAATAGGGATTTGGAAAACACTGAGAAGCAAATGCCTTAGGTGAGAAATCTCTTCCCTCCTCTGAAAAGGGAGGGACAGGGTGGGCCCAGGTAGGGCCTTTGGGGAAAGCATCTTCTAGGAGGACAAAAGCACTCGGAGCTGGAGCGTAGGATGTTAGACTCAGAGGGAGAATGTCAGCTTTCTTTGCAAGAAGGTTGCTCTCCCTCCAGGAAGAACGTATGGCCATAGAGAAGTATCTGCAGCAGTGGGAACTGGCTCTCAGTTCCCAGTGCCAACAGAAGCCAGCCAGGCAGTGTAAATGTGGGAAACAGGTCGAGAATGATACAGTAGGGGTTGAGGGGACTTCAGGGGCCAGAGGACGTGTGCCTGCTCTACACAGGGAGCTGCTGTCAGCTCCAGGGAATGTGGGGTCAGCATGGCTGGATCTTCTAGTTTTTAAAGAAAAACCAGGAATCTGAAATGTTTTGTGGAATTTCCTTATTTTAAAATGTTGGCAATAACTTGAAAAATCATTGTTTAAAGCTGGTGCAAGCCAAACAAAACACCTTCGTAGGCTGTGTTTGACTCACTGCTAGAAGCTCGTGATGCCCAGGTTCCTCCAAACCACCCACTGTCTTTGCCCCTGAAGACCTTGAGCCAAGGATTGGTATTTGTGAGATGGTGACTCCGTCAGAGTGCATCTCTACTGTGGGCAGATTTTCCAACTGCTCTGTGGGCAGGCTTGAGATCAGTTTGAAACTACGGTTAAGAGATGCAACCTGTGGCTTGTGACTCAGGAGAGGGGTCAGTTTGGGAGCACCTGGAGATCTGAAATGGTCCTGGTTTCACCACCAGCCAACCTGCTTAGCTTCCATAAGCCCCAAGGAAGGAAGCTGACACATTCTTATTTTCACACAGAGATGGACTTTGCAGAGCAGCAGTTCTCAAACTTAGCACACATCAGAATCCCCCTGGCTATCTTGTTAAAATACAGATTTCTGGGCCCCACCCTGAGTTCTGATTCAATAAGCCTAAAATGGGGCCTGATAATTTGCACTTCTAACAAGTTTGTAGGTGATGCCAATCCAGGACCACACTTTGAGGAGCACTGCGTCTCTGAGGTCCTTACCTGTGAGAGGGTGAATAGCAAAGTATTCCATATGGTTCCCACTGGTGATATTGAAGGTCAGCTTCCCTTTGGAGCTGGAGTCTGGGTCCCAGGCATCCAGCTGGAGCACAGAGGTGTGCAAGGGTGCATCCTCCCAGACAGAGGGGTAAAAGACGGGTCTGGACATCCGGGGGGCGTTGTCGTTGACATCCATAACCTCAATGTAGACTTCCGTTACAGAGGAGAGGGGTGTGGAACCCTTATCCACTGCCAGTACCGTCAGCCAGTAGCGGGACACAACTTCTCGGTCCAGGGCTGCCAGAGTCTGAATCATTCCTAGGGACAGTCGATCACCAAACCCAAAATATTTTAGAGCTCAAAGTAGTTTTAGAAATCACCTTACCTGACAGTCCCCACACTGCACTGCAGAGAGAATAACAATAGATATTCTGTGGGAAAGGGAACTGCGGAACAGCTGAGTCAGACCAGGGAACTCACTTCTCACTGTAGGACTTCTCAGGGTCTTTCTCTGCTAAAATAGGCCTGGGGCAGTTGTCCTTAAACTGGTTTCTTCAAGATTCAAGTATTAATGACACCAATTTAAGGGTTAGGGATTTGATGAATAAATTGCTGTTGCCCATCATCTTCATGATTTTAGAGACTGAGCTTCATCCATTAGCTCACTCACTCAAAAGCTTACTATGGGCCAGCATTGTTCTGAAAGTTGAGGGTCAAATAGTAAAACAAAGGCAGTTTGCATCCTAAGTTCTCACAGGTCATACTCATCTGGAAGGAGCCATGTGAGAAAGCAGTGCCCATGCCCACTTCCACAGCATGTCAGAGCTGGGGAGACTAAGGCCCAGAGAGAGCATGACTTGACTAAGATGGTAATACAAGCAAACAGAAGAGCTGGCTCTGGAACTACAGTCTAATGTGTTCTTTCACCACATCACTGGCCCTTTCCCCTGGAAATAAATCACTAATCAGATAGTAAACTCCTTGAAGTCAGTGACCTACCTTTATTCACCTGGAATCCCCCCAAGGTGCCTATCTCAGAACCTCACAAGTAGAGGTTGCTTAATAAGTATTTGCTGAATTGCATTTATTTTCTATGAAACTGAAAAAGAGCAAATAAGTCACTGCCATATTTTTGGAGGATAATTTGGAGATATCTATAACCATTGAAAATATGCATTATCCTGTGGCCTACCAACTGCATTTTTTAGAGTTTTTCCTGTAGAGTCTCATGCATATGAGTAAAAGTATATGAACAGGATATTAACTCCTGTATGATAGAATAGAATCTAGCCATTGAAAACGAATGAGCAATATTTGTATGTACTGACATGTAAGATATCCTGGTGCTATGTTTTTTGAAAAAAATGTTTCAGAATTAGTGTCTATTGTATTACATTTTCATAATAATAAAATGAACAGTGATAATACATTGATACAAAGAGGAAAATTTAGAATACTATAGACAAAATTATTAATAAAGATTATATCTGGGGAGATGGGACACAAAGAAACACTCACTTTTTAATTATATATAAAAAATGTATAAACATGATGCATTACTTTTATTAGGCATATATATGTACATATGTACACATGTACATGTGTCTACATGTGTATACTACGGTAGTGGTTAATTTGACTTAAATGGATACATGCACATACACACGTTTATATACACATCTCCAGTATGAAGAAGATAAATTAAAAATGAAATAACTTTTATTTTTATAACTTTGATGGGACGAAGTCCCTATTTATTACCTTTCTTTATAGCCTGCAGCCTGACTTCTTTCAGGACAGTCCCTGATTTGTCTTAGGCCCATCCTTTCTTAGACCTGGTACTTGTACCCTACCCACTCCCAGTACCTGTGTCTTGGTTGATGCTAAAGGCTGCAAGACTGGTGCCAGCCTGCAGGAAGTACTGGAGCTCCCCATCCAAGCCACTGTCGTCATCTTGGGCAGCCACTACCATCACTTGGGTTCCCAAGGGGCTGTTTTCCTGCACCTGGCCCTGGTGCACAAAGGAGGCGAAGCGGGGAGGGTGGAGATTCTCGTTCACATCCAGAACTATTACCTCCACGTGGCAGAGGGTCTTATGGGCCAGGGGCCTCCCACTGTCACTGGCCCACAGGCTCAGATTATACCCAGCCCACCTCTCAAAGTCCAGCTCTCTCTCCAGACTGAGTGCACCGGTCATCAGGTCCACCTGGAAGGTCCCATGGGCATCATCTAACAGGACATATCGCACTTCTCCTGCAGGGCCCAAGTCAGGATCAAAAGCATCCAGAAATGTTAGGATAGTTCCTAGGGGTAGGTCCTCTGGGACTTTCAGTCTTCTGAGTTCCATGATACACTGGGGAGCATTGTCATTGGCATCTTCCAATGTGACCATCAGGTCAGTGACAGAGAAGAGCTGGTGGCCCTTCCTGGGCTGATCCCTGGCCTCCACCTTGAGTATGTACTGAGGTTCTGATTCTCGGTCCAGCTGTCCTGTGACAACCAGTTCCCCAGTGAGGGGATGGAGGGAGAACTTCTCCGTGGGGCTTAGCAAGGTATAGCGAACCCTTCCATTGTCATCTGAGTCAGCATCTTTTGCTTTCAGCTCTGCAACTGTGGTTCCAACTTCTGTGTCCTCTGAAATGCTTATCTGGTACCCACCAGGAGGAAATTTGGGTGCATTGTCATTCCAGTCTTTCACATTCACCGTCAGCAGCTTCCAGGAGGACTTTTGGGGTATGCCCAGGTCATACACTGTTACATTGAGGATGTAGAAACTTGTGGTTTCATAGTCCAAGGGGGCAGCTACAGTGAGCAGCCCTGTCTCCAGCTCAATCTCAAAGCATCCCCCTTCATCACCATCTGCAATCACATAGACCAGTTTGCCATTAAAGCCAGGGTCAGGATCAGTGGCTGCAAGACGAGCCAGGGGGGTGCTGAGAGGAACACTTTCAAGGACGTTGATGGACTGTGGGAAGTGCTCTTCAAACTGGGGGGTATGATGATTGATCTGATATGTGCTTAAGGAAGTGAAGTCCCAATCATTGAAGTCCTGGTTCTGAAGCCCAACAGAGTGGAGGATGGTCTTTGTAAAATGTGCCAATACCCCTGTTTTATCACATGTTACAGGGACTTCAAAATGAGGGTCCTTCACTACAGTAATATTCAAAGTTGTGGGTGAGGCATAGTTTTTTCCATCTGAGGCTGTAATTTTCAGGGAATAGGTGATGGGTTGACCAGTAGTATGATTCATAAAAGAGCGTTTGAGGGATATCACTCCAGAGAAATGATTTAGATCAAAATATTCTAGTTCATTGCCTGATACAAACTCATATTTTAGGTTCTGAAGCTCATCCACATCTATTGCTGACATAGTCATTAGTGATTTTCCCACTGGCCAGTCTTCATAGATAGACCCGGTACAGTTGACTTCCTCAAACATAGGCTTGTTGTCATTCAAGTTCTTGAGCCTAAGAGAAACAGACACTTCCTTTTCCTGGCAAAAGGGGGACCCCCAATCTGATGCCCGTACCCGGAAGGTATAAATTCTTTTCATGAGCTCATAGTCCATGGGTTTGGAGGTAGAGATGACCCCCGAGTAAGGGTCGATAGAAAAGGGCACAGCTTTTGGATGAGTGATGGAATAGCTGACATATCCATTCTCTCCGTGATCCCGGTCTATGGCATTAACAGTCAAAACACTGGTGCCTGGAGGGATGTTCTCATCAAAGGTGCCATCATAGGAAGACCTATTGAAGATGGGAGCATGGTTGTTAGAGTCTATGAGGTCGATGACCACAGTCGTGGAGGCCAGGGCCGGTGAGGTTCTGATGTGCAGCTGGTAGTGGGCTCGGTCACTGAAGTCCATGAGCTTCGTGGTAGTGATGAGGCCAGTGCGAGCATTAAGTTTGAACCCTGCACTCTCTGAGGATGGCTTTAGGATGTACTGCAGGTTGGGGAGAGCTTGGGTTACTTTCACCACCACCACATGGCTTCCAGGAGGGGAGAACTCACGAAGCTGCACCCTGTAAACAGTCTTCTCAAATCTGAGGGAAGCCAGTTTGGAAGGGGGTAGGTGAAAGCCCCTGATCTGGGAATAAAAAGAAGGCCTGTTTCTACTCCTGGCCTGCAGGCTGAGGTTGAATCCATGGGGGTATTCCAACCAGTTGATGTCTCTGACAGACACTAAAATGAACTCATTGCTCTGGGCGTAAGACTTGATGACTTTGAAGTACTTTCCGGCATCACCAGCAACAATTTCCAGTGAGTCCACTTGAGCGCCTGAGTCGTTTGCATCTACCACTACAGTGGCATAGGTGGCACCTTCACTGCTGTCCGGTGGAGCCACTGCCACGGAGATGATGGCTGGGGGCTTCCTGAGGGCAGGATCCACATGGATGACAAGCCCAGCCACATTGCCAAATCCGTTGCCCTCAGAGATTTTCCGCATGCGGTCCACAGCCAGTAACTGGAGGTCATACTTCCCTCTCTGGGTGACATTGAGCTTCCCAGCCAAGGTAACCACACCGCTGGTGGGATGGATGGCAAACATCTCTGACCTTGTATTAAAGGCATAATAGAACTTGGCATTCTGGCCCAGATCAGCGTCCGTGGCAGTCACCTTGCAGATGGGGCTCTTGAAGGACATGTCCTCAGAGATGGTGACTCGGTATGAAGGTGGGGAGAAGAGGGGCTTCAGATCATTCTGGTCCAGGATGTGGACCACCACCAGGGTCAAAGCCTCTAACTCCAAGTTCTTCTCGGTGGCTTGGACGATGAGGGTGTAGCTGTCTCGCACTTCCCTATTCAGAAGGGCCGTGTTGCTGCTCTTTGTCCTTATTCTCAGAAAGCAGAAGTTGCCCACCACATACTCCTCTGTTTTAAACACATTGGCCACATCCCCAGAGATGATCCGGTACCTCGCTGTCCACTGGGGCTGGGTGAGGTAAATGCCCATTTTCACAGAGCTCTCCACATAGGTCTTGGGAGCAGAGTTTTCATAAATGGTCGCATTATAAAGTGAGTGTGTGAAGTGCCAGGCTGAGGAGGAGTTGTTCCCTTCTAGAGGCTTCTCACAGGTCGTACAATTGAGCAAGAAAATGACAAAACCCAACAAGGCAATAATCATGTTGGAAAAACTCCTGAAACCCTGGGCAAAGAAAAGAAAGGGTGCATGTTAGAAAAGAGATGCCACCCCCTGCTGCAGTTCTTAACTCGGAGATTTTGCCCCTCAGAGGACATTTGACAATGAAGGTAATCTCGGCTGTCTCAGCTTATGGGGGCAGGTGCTACTGGCGTCAAGTGGATAGAGGGTGGGGATGCCACCGAACACCCCACAAGGCCCAGGATGGCCTGCATAGCGAGGCATAATTTGGCCCCATATGTCAACAGTGCCAAGGTTGAACAACCCTGGGGTTGAAGAATAACAGGCTGGTTTACATGCTCTCTTTAGGGCACCTGGTAGATGAAACACAGACCTAACCACCTTGCTCTTCTTCCAAAAACCTTCAGTGACTTACCAGTGATGGTGAAATAATTCCAACCCGGCCCCCGAGCTGAGCAGTCCAGCTCCAAGTGCTTCCTACAAACTGAGCTGCATCTGCACGATGGCAGGGGCTGCAGAGAAGCGAAGTGACCAGATCACAGGCCTGTCATCGGCTGCCCGGCCGTCAGCCCCTGGCTCCACCACTCACTGTTCTGAGCAGGTTATTTAACCTCTGTGAGCCTTGATTTCCTTTTCTGTAGAATGGGGATGTGGATATTTATCTACCTCATTGAATTGTTGCGGAAATTAAATGAAATAACAAAGATAAATGACCTAGCAGGATGCCTGGCACATAGTAAGATTTAACTTAATATTAGCTATTATTAGTTACAGAAAACTAAGTTTCATAATGAGAAGGAACCACCCAGGGCCTTCCAGCTAGTTAGAGGCAAAGCAAGAATTAGACATGAAACTCTGTGTCACAGGTCAGGGCTGCTTCCCTGATCCCAGGCTTACCTACAACTGTCCCATCACAAGTCCCTTTGGACAGAGCCTGAATCTGACTCATCTTGTGACCCTAAACATAGAAAACTCCTAAACCCCTAGAATGTCAGAGTTGAAATGGACCTTAGAGATGACAGAGTTTTGACCCTGCTCCTCATACACAGATGGGGACATAGAGTCCCACACTGGGGAAGGGTCTTGTCCCAGTCACAAGGTGGGTGGTCAGGTAACAACTAGTTCCTGGGAGTTGCCGAACTAACCATGAATCAATGCTTCTCTTCTCTAAGACCTGTTGCTCGCCCTGTTCTCTCCCTTGCCATTTCCCACACGGTTTGTCCCTGAAGTCCAGCCTGGGTCAAAATGTGAGACTTCTCAGGGCCAACCACAGGGAGTGGGGTGGGCGGGGAGGAAAGCAGATCTTGGTTGCCAAACTGGGCCATCTAGAAGCAAAATGTGAGGCTGTGCACACCAGGCTGGTGCCTGGCCTGCCTGGGGGAGTCGTGACTACAAGGAGCTACATGGCTGCCAGCCAGATGTGCTGAGCATTCCCGGATGAAACAGGCAAGACTTGTTTTTCCAGTTGCCTCGCTCGGAAGAGTTAACTTTAAGGGCATAGGGGAAAAGGAGAGGCCCGGATCCTTCTCTTTCCAGAGTCAAGGGAACTGAATGCAAATTCTCTCAGACCTTGCAGGTAGCATCCCAACATGAGAGGCAGGATAGAGGCAGGAATGCAAAGTCTGCTCAACTTGGCATCTGAAAGCCTGTGACAGAAAGGAATTTGAATATTCCCCCTCCTCCAGCCCCTGGGCCACCATCCCTCACAGTGTCCTGAGCCCAGCACCTCTGAAAAGAGGGGCCAGGATGGAGGTGGATTCTATACTTGGGGCCCTAAAGCCAGTGACAAAAAAGAGATGCTCTCTATTTCTCGCCCTTCCTGTTCCCTGTCTCACACCTGGCTTACCACTGCACTTCAAGACAAAGCCGGCTCCGAGCAAAAGCCATACTCCTTCTATCCCTGACATAGCTTCCTGAAAGTGCGAGGGAACCCCTGAGTCATTCAGACCCCAACTCCCCACCACCCCCACTGCCCTCCGCCACCCGGGAATGGCATTCCAGGGGAGAATGTGTCCGTGCCCCAGGTCTACTCATTCCATGGCCCAGTGGGCCCAGGATATATGCAGCCTCCCAGTTCTGCTTGCCCTGCTTTGCAGAAAGCTTCCTGTTCACCAGGTCAGCACCCATGTAAGGCAGGCCCCAACAAAACACTGCTCAGCAGCTGCACAGGGCACCTTGCAGAGATGAGCTTAGGTCAGGCAGCAGGAGGGGGGGGGCACCTGAAGGGGGCACCTGAAGGGGGATAAGATGTAAAGAGAATGAACCCTTAGGTGGGGGTTGGTGCCAGAACTGTGTTGATGCTATAGGACCCACAGATCTGGCAAGTGGTTTGCTGGCGAGAGGGCCTATGTCTGGACATATGCCCTTGCCCTTGTTGCCTGGCACCAGGCCCGAGCAAGTAAACAGGCTTATAGAGCACAGAGGCACCTGAGCTCTGTGGGTGCCTCCTGGCCCACAGCACCTATGACCACTATTTTCAAATACCTTGTGAAAACATAGGTCAGTTCATATCACTTCCCTGCTTAAAGTTTTCCAGTGGCTTCCCATAGCAAAATCTAAAACTCCTTTTAAAATCTAAACTCCTTTTCATGGCTTGGAAGGCTCCATAACATCTGGGCGCTGCCTGCTTCTCCAATGATACCTTCTAGCACCCTCCCCATTGTTCACTAAGCTGCAGGCACATGGACCTCCTTTCACCTTGAAAACATCCCAAACTGTGACCTGCCCAGGGCTTGTGTACTTGTGGTTTCCCTCTACTTAAGATTTTTAGGTGGCTGACTCCTTGTTACCCAGTTCTCAGCTCAGTGTCCCCTTCTAACCCCCTGTTTGATGTAGCCCCCTGCCTTATGCCCATCTTTATCACATCATCCTATTTTCTCCATGGCACTTATCACGACCAATATGTTCTTGATTGTTTGTTTAGTGACTGCCTCCTGCACTAGACACTGGGCCCCTTGTAGACAGGAGCTTTGTGTATCTTATTCACTCATGAATTCCCAGTGCCTGAGATCAGGACCTGGTACATAACCACACTCAATAAATACTAGTTGAAAAATGGAAGGATCTGGACTTAAGAAAAGCAAGGGCAGAATGAAAGCTGAAAGAACATTTAATGATCCTCCCTTCCTTTTGGAAGCTGGAAAATAAAGTCCCCCAAAAGAAAGGGATTTGCCCAAAGTCACAGGGTGAGAACTTGAGCCAGGTTCTTTCCTCCTGACCACGCTGCCAGGAAGAGAAGCTGTGGTCACTTGTGAACCCAACTATGAGGTTCAAGTCCCAGCTCCACCGCTTGCTAACTACATAACCTCGGGCGAGTTAAGCCTACAAACCTCAGTTTCCTTATCTATAAGATGGAGCTATAAAGAGTACTGCTTTCCTGGGATTGTATGAAGACTAAATAAGTCATGCACATTAATGTGCTTAGCACAGTGCCTAGCCCATAGAAAAGCACCCAGTAACTATCATTTATTATTAGTTTTCAAAGCCAAGGCAGAATCAAAGCCTGAGACCGTGGTGAGGGTGGGGTCCACTGAGCCCTCTGGAGAAGGTCCAGGCTGCACCCAGAGGAGCAGGAAGCCACTGGTCTCCAGTCAAGTCTAAGCTTGCTGCCCAGCCGCAGGCTGTTCTGGGAAGCCATGAGCGGGCACTTGTCTGGGGTGGGTCCTCACGCTCTCGGTTCCCCAGCCTCACAGGAAAATCTGCATGTGGGTGAGTATGCACATTCACAAGACAGTATACACACATACTTAGGAGACAATTTTTGAATAACTGTAGGGGTACGTTAATCACACGATTAGCATTCACCTGCTTAACAGAATGAATACGACGTGAGTAAATAAACTGGTAGCTGTGGGGCTTGTGTGAGCCTAGCTGTAAGCAAGTGCAGGTGCATGAACAGACCATTTAAGAATGCATGCGTAAATCAAACTCAGCCTCCTTGTGACTCCCGACCCCATTGCATAGATGGGAAGGCAACAGAAGGTGGTTCATAACACACAGATTCAGGCTGTGTGACCTTGGGCAAGTGCTTGCCTTCTATGATCCTCATTGCCCTACTTCATATTACAATTTTGAAAAGGAAAACAGTTAATTTACATGAATCTAAACACAGTGCTATTAGTTTGCATCAGCTGGCTCATACCGTTGATTGTGGAGCATGCAGAAATGAGAGCTCTCAGATACATTGTCATGCCATCCCCAACCTCTGCTTGTGCAGGCTGATTCTGTGCAACTAAGCTGCAGGACTTTAATGAGACCATGATTCACTTCACCCTGTGTTTCAGCTCGCTGCTCCAGCTTCTCAGAATCTTGATTCTAACATTCAGATACTTGGTGCTTTTTATCCATGTCTCTGTCCAAGTCATTGATAAACGTCTCAGCACAACCAGGAAGAAAAGTGCTACAAGATCTCTCTCCTCATCGTCTTGGTCAGTGATCTCAAGCACAATCCCGAAAGAGTCATCTCAGAGTATGGAAAGCTCCCTGTCACTGGGAGAACCAGAGCCTAGGTGGCCTCCAGTTAAGGCTGTGAGACTCAGGCGGGAACACTTGCCCTTGAGGGAAATGAGAAGAGCTTTAAAGTTCCTTCCAATTCATGCAGGTCTGATTCCTTGGTCTGTGCAGCCCTGTGGTCTCTATTCAGCCCTAAATGAGCCCTCAAAGGCAGTGAAGGAAGGGATTTCCTCTGGCTGTGGTTCAGGGCTGCACATTCCCCAAAGCTTGTCCCTTGGTCAGTGCAGTAAGCTAACCTGGCTCTTCGGAGAACTGGATCTGAAGTCACTCATTCCCTGTGTGGCCTGGGTTAAGTCAGCCACCTAAGCCTTGTGGGCTTCCTTCTTCCTCTGTAAATGACATACGTTGTGAAGAATGAATCTGTGGTTTGAAATCCCTCTGTTGCTTTTGTGGGGAGAATCTCTTTTTCCTAATTATATTATACCTGGAAACACAATCTTTAAACAGTCAAAAGCAGAGCTGCACTACCAGAAGCAGGGGTGGAGGCCTAGGGCCCTGCCCATAGGGTTGTCTCTCATCCCCTAGGAAGCACAAGATTGGAAAACTGGACTTGATGACCTCTAGGAGCCCCTCCAGATGTGACCAGCAAGGGCTCCACTCTTCTAATATTCTGGTCCTCTCCCAAAAAGTTCTGCCACATGGCTGGATGTGCTGTGGTTCTAGTACTCGATGATCTGTGTGTGCAATGGTCCATGTGCAGTGAGTGAGTCAGGCATTCTTGTTCTAGAAGTCTATGACTCGGTGACTAATTCTGTTCCTTTCATGGGGAACCAGATGTACCTGGAGGAATTCAAAGCCAAATCAAGCTTCTTCTAAAGAAGCTCATACCAGATATCTTCAAAATGCCAGGCTTTGTTTTGGACATTGAAATGAATCCTCATCACTGCCAGAAGTACCCAGGCACAGATCAGTGATGACATTCTCCCTCATGACCCAAAACCTTCCCTTCTCTTAGGCATGCTGCAGGCGCTCATTAGTAGCCCATGTAATACTCCTAGGAAACACATCTGCCCTTTTGCTCCCATTTCTCAGGTAAGGGAAACAGGTTTGCGTGCCACCCAGAAAAGTAATGGCTGAACTGAAGACAGACGGCCAGACTTCCTGAACCTGGATTCTCTGGATTTCCTAGGCTTTAGGATGAAGCAATGAAATAAGATACTTTTTAAAGTTTGGAAAGCCTTTCATAAAAGAAATGGCCACTGGATTTATCCTTCTGGATTGAAGAATGTCCATACTCCGTACAAAATCTAAAGGTAAAATTACCATGCACTTGGGAGCCTGCAGTATTTTCTGGCCCTACCCCCTTCCCCTCTCCCGCATCTGCCTCAAGCAGCCAATGTTAGGGCTGCTCTTCAGGCTCTCAAGAAAGAATCCTAAATAGATTCTGTTTGTTACAATAGCTTAAAGCCAGGGGGTGAGGGTCAGGGAGGGGGAATTAGGAAGGACTGTGCCTTTAAACCAAAATTGAAATTAAAAGTGAAAGAATGTTGACTTTCAAGGTACTGCTAGTCAGGAAGTCTTTAGCTACTGAAATAATTTTTCCTGTTAGTAGTTAGGTGCTATTGAAGATTTTTGAAAAGAAGCAGAACCAGAACAGAACTGCATGTTGGGAAGAATAGTCTGATATTAGATAAAAAGGGGGATTTTCTCATTCAAGACTCCCATTCTGACATACACTGGGCTTGAAAACCAGCTCTACTGATTTAAGCCAACTGGAATCCACTGTGGGTAGGGAGGCCTGATTTACTTCTGAGAAACGTGGATGAACCTTTAGTCATTTGCTAGTTTGTAAGCAACCACTGCTAGGTTCTCATGTAGCAAAACAAGTCAAGGAACTGGATGTGAGCAGGGAAAGGGCCAGTGGCCTGAGCCCTTGAGGGGTTGTGTGACCTTGCGAAGGCCACAGAGCCTCAATTTATCTGTCTGTAAAATGGAGATAATGAGTACTCCTACTTCTGAGGACTGCAGGGAAGACAGATAATATGAGAGGTGAAAGCACAGGGAGGAAAGATGTGCAGTAACACCTTATTAGGACCAGTAATGGTGTGGTAGATGGCAGCCAGCACGACCAGGATCCTGAAAGGCTGCCTAGGAAAGCTGTCCATAAAGGTCAGGCTGGCCCAACCCTGAAATTAGAGGGAAGAGAAATAACTGAAACGGAAGTCCTCCCTAAAGCATGGGTGAAAGGGAGCTGGGACTGGATGGAGCTCTCCTTCTTCATTACTATTCTGACTACTGACAAAAATTATGTTGTCTCATATCTGTATGACAATCTATAAGTTTTCAAAAAAACGTCTGCATGCATTATCTCACTTGGTCTTTGAGGAGGGGTTGCAGTCACTGGGTAGCATTAATCGTCAAGAAAGTGGGTTCTGGAGTCATATAGACCTGGTTTCAAATCCTAGCACTACCATTCACCAGCTGTGTGACCTTGGACAGTTATTTAACCTCTCTGGGCCCTTTAAAAAGGAAATGCTATAAGTACCCATCTGATTAAGTTGTTGAGAGGGCTGAATGAGTCAATGCATGGCAAATGCCCAGCACTGAGAAACAGTCAGTACAAGCTAGTTATTGTACCAACCTCACCCTCATTATGAACCTTAGTATTATCTCATTTTGTAAATGAGAAACTGAGGCTTGGATGATTTGAAGACTCTGCCCAGGATTGCCTACCCAATAAGCAGTAGATTCAAGAACTGGACCAGAATAGGAATCATACTCCAGGAAGAGAGACTCAGAGGACTGGAACAGCTGGAGTCAGTTCTCCAGAGCAGAACTCCACAGAACTTCCTGCAGTGATGGAAATGCTTTCTCTCTGAGCTGAACAGTATGGGAGCCATTAGCCACATGTGCCTATCAAGCACTTGAAACATGACTGGTGAAACTGAGGACCTGAATTTGTTAATTTTATTGAATGTTAATTTAAATTTAAACAGCCGCATGTGACTAGTGATCCCTGTACTACACAGCTAGCTCTAGACAGCACAGCCCAGGATCCCAAACCACGGGATTCCAAGGAGAAGGCAGGGCCTACCTGTCCCCAGAGGCACAGTGGGTGCACCAGGGCCCACAGTTCTTTTAGGGGACCATGCAAATGTTTAATTTCTCTTAAATTCACAAGGAAGAAAACAAACTTTTAGGTTGAGAAAAAGTTTTCATATGTAACAGCATATTCATCTTTATACCAATATTGTCACAAAATATAATTTCTAGTATTTTTTCATGGCAGAAGGATCCCATGAAAGCTAAAATGTGTAGGGTTCTTAAAAGTCATAATGTGACTTTCAAGTAAGGAAATCACCAAACCTGGCCAAGCCTCAGTCTCCTCACGTATAAATCAGGGAAGGTAATCGTCAGGCTGCAGTGGGGATGGGCTCAGATGAAGTGACTGAAACAATCGCACAGTGTCTCACACAGGCACCTCTGAGACGAAGATGAGCCCCTGCTCCTTTGGTGTCAGGGGCCTTGGTAATGCATCAGTGGACCAAGCAGGAGCCCCAGTGGGAGACCCCTGAGCCTCCCCTAGTCCACCGAGGAATTGAGAGTGGTCCCTGCTCTTCCGCCTTCCTGAGCCATCCCTCTACTGAGCTTATTGTCAAATGATGCCCTGAAAATGGTAAGGTCTGGGGAATATGAAATGCTTGGAGAGGCACAGGCACTGGTCACAGCTGATATTAGTCAAATATTTGCTCTGTGCCAGGCCCTGTGGTAAGCACTTGGCAAGCATTACAGCTTTTAAGCTAGCTTACAGTGACCTTATAATTATCCTCATTTTGCAGATGAGATAAATGAGACTCAGAGAGTCTACCTAACTTCCCAAGTTCATACAGCAAGTATAGGCCAAAGCAGGATTTAAACTCCTATCACCTGTATATCTCACAGTCCCCTGGCCTGCCTCTGCATGCCCTCAGGTTAGAAAGAACACTTGGGAGCTGGGAGGGTTATATGATTCCTTCCCCATGCCAGGGATCACATAACCGTGGGTCCTTTCAAGCCAGCAAACACAGTCTCAGCAAAGGATCGTTCTGCAGGCACCCTTCTCACTCCCATTCCCTCTGGCCTTGCCCAGCTAGCTGGCTGTCCATCCAAGCCCAATCCCCTATGAGCAGAGCAACTTAGGAGGAAGCTGGCAGGCAGGCCTCGGCAGGTGGGAGAGGCCTGCTAGCGGTGGGGCAAGCCCGCCAGCAGTTCCGTTGCCTGGGACACTCAGTCCTGAAGTGGAGCTGGCCAAACCTGACTGCAGGGCTAGAGGCACAGAGAGGTTAGGGATGATTCGGGAGCATCAGGGAGCATGCTAATGAGATGCAGATCAGCCTCCACTGGCAGGCTCGCTAGCCTCTATCCACACTGATCCCTCTCACCCATTTTAACTCTAAGTGGTGGGTGATACAATCCACCCACCACCATCAGCAGATGCAGAACTCAACAGCGCTGCGGGTCCCATAGTGTCCTCACCAGTCAGCGGCCACTGGATTGAACCAGTATTTCCCACCATTGGGAAACTCCAGGGGCCTGAGGATGGGAGTTAAAAATATACATCCCAGCCCCGCCCCATATCTACAGAGTCAAAATCCTTAGGAATGAGGCTCAGGAATAGATGTTTAACAAGTTCTGGGGTGATTTTGGTGGGACTGGTGTTTCGGATCCGCTGAAGAAGGTAATTACTTTCCTTAAGAACCTGAGCTCCACCATGGCTCCTCTCAAGATTTATGCTCCCTATGTGGCCCCTTCATCCAGGGGAGGGGATGGGGAAGTTAGGGAAAGGCCAGCCTTTGTTTTTAGGCTAGCGAAGTGCTTCTCAAATCTCAGTGTGTTAAGAATCACAGCCAGCATCACTCTAACAAGAAAACGAAAGACACCACAAAAAAAGAAAATTACAGACCAATATCCCTAACGAACATAGATGCAAAAATACTCAACAAAATATTAGCAAACCGAATTCAAAAATACAGCAAAAAGATCATCCATCATGATCAAATGGGATTTATTCCAGGGATGCAAGGATGGTACAATACTCGAAAATCAATCAACATCATCCACCACATCAACAAAAAGGACAAAAATCACACGATCATCTCAATTGATGCTGAAAAAGCATTTGACAAAATTCAACACCCACTAATGATAAAAACTTTCAAAAAAATTGGTATAGAGGGGACGTACCTCAACATAATAAAGGCCATATGCAACAAACCCAGAGCAAACATCATACTTAAAACCAAAAAGCTGAAAGCCTTTCCTCTTAGATTGGGAGCAAGACAAGGATGCCCACTCTCCCCGCTTTTATTCAACTGGAGGTCCTAGCCACAGCAATTAGACAACACAAAGAAATAAAAGGCATCCTTGTAAGGAAGAAGTTAAACTATCACTGTTTGCAGATTACATGATATTATACATAGAAAACCCTAAAGAATCCACCAAAAAACTATTAGAACTACTAACTGATTCAGCAAAGTTGCAGGATACAAAATTAATACACAGAAATCTGTTGCATTCCTATATACTAATGAACTAGCAGAAAGAGAAATAAGGAAAACAATTTCATTCATAATTGCATCAAGAAGAATAAAATATCTAGGAATAAACCTAACCAAGGAGGTGAAAGACCTATACCCTGAAAACTACAAGACACTCATGAGAGAAACTAAAGAAGACACCAATAAATGGAAATCTATCCCATGCTCATGGGTAGGAAGAATTAATATTGTCAAAATGGCCATCCTGGCTAAAGCAATCTACAAATGCAATGCATCCCTATCAAAATACCAACAGCATTCTTCAATGAACTAGAACAAATAGTTCTAAAATTCATATGGAACCACAAAAGACCCTGAATAGCCAAAGCAATCCTGAGAAAGAAGAACAGAGCTGGGGGGATTATGCTGTCCAACTTCAAGCTCTACTACAAAGCCACAGTAATCAAAACAATTTGGTACTGGCACAAGAACAAACCCATAGATAAATGGAACAGGATAGAGAGCCCAGATATAAATCCACACATATATAATGAATTAATATATGATAAAAGAGCCATGAATATACAATGGGGAAAAAGCCTCTTCAACAAACGGTGCTTGGAAAACTGGACAGCTACATGTAAGAGACTGAAACTGGATTACTGTCTAACCCCATACACAAAAGTAAATTGAAAATGGATCAAAGGCCTGAATGTAAGTCATGAAACCACAAAACTCTTAGAAGAAAACATAGGCAAAGATATCTTGAATATAAACATGAGCAACTTTTTCCTGAATGCATCTCCTCAGGCAAGGGAAACAAAATAAAAAATGAACAAGTGGGACGACATCAAACTAAAAAGCTTCTGAATAGCAAAGGATACCATCTATAGAACAAAAAAGGTATCCTACAGTATGGGACAATATATTCTTAAATGACGTATCTGATAAGGGATTAACATCCAAAATATATAGAGAACTCATATGCCTCAACACCCAAAAAACAAATAACCTGATTAAAAATTGGGCGGAGGATCTGAACAGACACTTCTCCAAAGAAGAAATATGGATGGCCAACAGGCATGTGAAAAGTGCTCCCCATCACTAATTATTAGAGAAATGCAAATTAAAACTGCAGTGAGATATCACCTCACACCAGTTAGGATGGCCAATATCCAAAAGATGAGAAACAATAAATGTTGGTAAAAATACAGAGAAAGGGGAACCCTCCCACACTGTTGTTGAGAATGTGAATTGATTCAACCTCTTTGGAAAGCAGTATGGAGGTTCCTCAAAAACCTAAAAATAGAAATACCGTCTGAACGAGTAATTACACTCCTAGGAATATACCCAAAGAAAACAAGATCCCTTATTCAAAAAGACATATGCACCCCTATGTTTATCACTGCACTATTTACAATAGCCAAGATGTGGCATCAACATCCCTTATTCAAAAAGACATATGCACCCCTATGTTTATCACTGCACTATTTACAATAGCCAAGATGTGGCATCAACCTGTGTCCATCAATAGATGAATGGATAAAGAAGATGTAGTACATATACAGAAGGAATATTATTCAGCCAAAAAAAGAAAAAAAATCACACCATTTGCAACAGCATGGATGGATCTAGAGTGTATTATGCTCAGTGAAATAAGCCAGGTGGAGAAAGACAAATACCAAATGTTTTCACTCATTTGTGGAGTATAAAAACAAAACAAAACTGAAGGAACAAAATAGCAGTGGATACACAGACACTGAGAAGGAACTAGTGGTTACCAAAGGGGTGGTGTTAGGGAGGGTGGGTGGGGAGGGAGAAGGGGATTAAAGAGTACTAAATTCTTAATCACAGTATAGGTAGGTCATGGGGAAGGCAGTACAGCACAGAGAAGACAGTTAATGACTCTATAACATCTCACTATGCTGATAGTGACTGTAATGGGGGTAGGTGGGCAGATGAGGGCTTGATAATATGGGTGAATTTTGAAACCACTGTGTTGTTTATGTGAAACCATCCTAAGAAGTATATCAATGATACTTTAATTTTTAAAAAAAGAATCACAGCCTCATCCTCAAGAGATAGTAGGGCTGCAGTGGGACTTGGAGGGCATATTTTCCCCTGGAGGTGGTCCACTGACCACTCTTGGCCAGGAGTGGTCATTGGCCCTCAGGAACATTGGCCCTCAGGCAAAGCAGACCCAAGGTTATCTCTAAAGTCAAACAGAAGGGCAGACAAGCGAGGTAAAGCAACAGATATGATTCCCCTACCTTTCACCTGAAATTCTCTGGACCTGCAAATTTCTCTGTTTATCAGCATCCCCAACCCCAGCAGCAGCTGTTCAGCTTCCTGCAGACAGGTCTATCTCCCAGTTAGACTCAGCCCCGTGAACCATGTTATACTTACAGTGAATAGAACCAAACCTGAGAATAAGAGGGTTCCATCCACATACGCATACCACCTCATGACCCAGTGATTCCACTTGTACATATATACACAACAGAAGTGTGTGCATATGTTCACCAAATGATTCACACAAGAATGTCCAGAGCAGCACCATCACCATAGTCCTCCACTGGAGGCAACCATGTCTATCAAGAGCAGAACAGATAAATTATAGTATGGTCATATAATGGAATACTCTATAGCAAAGAAAATGAAGTATTGCTCTATTATGTGAATCCCATTCACATAATATGGAGAGAAAGCAGCCACACACAAAAGAGTACATACTGTGCTAGTCCAACTACATAAAGTTTAAAAACAGGCAAAACTCATCAATGGGTTAGTTATGCTAAAGTTAACCATGGGGGTTAGTGACTGAAAGAGGAACAAAGGGGTTTCTAGAATAGTGGTAATGTTCTGTTTATCTAGGAGCTGGCTAGTTTCTAGAAAGTTCTTTGGACTATACATCTAAGATTTGTGCACTTTTCTGTATGCATATTACACTTCATGAAAAAGTTTTCTTAAAGTGCTAGTAAAGCACTTCAAAGAAGACTTTTAATAAAAGGGAAGACATTTAAATAATAAAGACATTTAGACTACAGCAAATTGCATGAGATTTCATAGTTATGGGATCTTAGGTTCTTCCTGCCACAAGAACAAGGAAGAAGACAAGCATGGGCGCCATGCCAGGGCATACCGACGCCTCAGCAGTTCCCTTTCCCCACCCCCACCCGGCCTGCCCTCCCCAGAACCACAGGGACAATGGCAAGCCCATGTTCCACTGGGTTCCCAGGTTCAGTTGAGTTCCAGTTCACTGGGGTTTCCTTCACGCAGCACTTTTTCCATCCACAGAGTAGTTTTCTGGTCTATTTTCTTGTTGATCCCCTCAAAGACCCTATGAGGGGAGCAAGGAGTATTTCCATTTTATTTGATGGGGAAGTTGGGGCCCAGAGAGAGGGGGGTCAAAAGACTTGTCCAAGGTCATACTGCTAGTGAACAGCTCAGTCATGACTCAGGTGTAGGCTTCAGATGTCAAATCCAATACTCCCTTGCCTACACCAAGATGGGTTCTTCCCAGGAACAGAAATGCAGGTTACAGCTCAGATCTCGTAGTAAGCACATGCCCTATGGGTGTCTCAGAGTCCCTTAGCAACCCAGGGAGGTAGGTGCTATCATTTCATCCCCATTTTACAAATGAAAACCCTGAGGGTCTGTTGAGAGCGGGCTATGCCCTTCCCGCACGGGAGCGTCAGCCCTCCCAGTTCTTTCTGTCTTTCTTTCTTTTCTTCGCCCCCCTTCCGCACTTCAGGACCTGCTCGACTCCTCGTGGCTGGACCGTGCCAAGGATCAGAAAGTCCAAATGTTCATCCAAGGTCAATAGCCATCAAGTGTGGAGCATGGATTGGAACAAATGGCCTGTCCAAGTTGAATCCAAGCTCTGAACCACTAGTCCACTGTTCCCAAACCCAGTTGGACCTCACCTGGAATTCTGTTAGGTCTTGTAAAAATACAGACTCTCTGGCCTCACACCCAGTCACCACATGTTGTAGACTTCAGATGGGGTTGAAGAATCTATATTTTTAAAAACAGCCCTAGGCCTTTGGGAAGCTCTAAACTATGCTGCCAACTGAAATAGGCAGTAAAAACAAAACAATTTAAAGGTAAAGTTTAGTTTAGCAACATCCAGATTAACTCACTGGACCTCTCTAATAATCAGAGTTCTCCCAGTGATGGCACACAACCCCACGAGAAGGCATTTGCGAACAGCCTGGCTGACTGGATAACAGCTATGCCTGGGGTGGGCATGGTCACTGGCAAAGAGCATCAGGGAGCTCCTGGGGGCTGGTGATGTCTGCTTCTGGCTCTGGTTGCTGACTGGCCACCACTGTGTTTACTCTGTAAAAAGTCATCAAGGTGTAACTTAAAATTGCGGCACTCTGTTTTTTAATGTTTTTGAATGAAAAGATGAAAGGTCAGGCTCACCACTTGTCAGAGACACTATATAAGGAATCTTTACACACAGAAAAGAGTTCTACTAGGGATGCAATAGGGTTCTTTAAATTATCTGCTTCCAGGAGTTCGAGGTTCTAGGATTATGAATTTTCCAAGGTGCTATGATTCTCTGAGCAATTCTCCAGACTTCAGGAGACCCAAATCTGTAGTAGTAGCTCAAGTTTAGTGAGCTCTTAGTATGTGCTGACTACTGTGCTAAGAGCTTTATATGCATCAACACACAGCCACTCTGTGGGGTAGATAGCATCATACACCCTTACACTCTCAGACATGGAGTGCTGTGTGCACGGTCACGGAGAAAGCGGTATAGCCAGGACTGGAACCCAGACGTCCCAGCTCCACCTCGCATACGCCCAACCTTGGTGCCATACTGATTATAAAGCTCTGCCACTTCCCATGGCTAAGCTTCTGAGCATCTGAAATGATGCATTTTGTGCTGTTTAGTCTTGCATTTGCTGGGAGGGCCCAAAGGGAAGAGGATGCTGCAGGGACAGACGGCAGCTCTGACCTGGGACACGTGAGCACCCTCCAGCCAACATGCACACACACGCCAATGTTACCTCAGAGCTGGCAGGTACAATCCTGCTCAGCTCACACGGAGGCCAGCCGCTGGGGGCCCCGGAGCTGAATGGGAACCGGGAAATGGAGAATCTCCCTTGTGGGTGCCCTGCCCCCAGCCAGGGAATCGACAGCTGCCTTGTACTGCCATGTCAGGTTGCCTCGTAGGGGCTGCTCCAGCCTCAGGAGTGGAGAGAGACTCAGGAGTGGGGACAGGAGAGGGATTTCTGTCTTCTGCAGGAGAACGGCTAAGGCATGATCTCTTCTGGGAGTAGATGCCATTTAGGAGATAATCAATGCCCATTGATTGGTGGAATGTCAGGCACTGTAATTAGCCAAGGTGGAGACAGCAAGGTATCTTAACCTTTATTCCAAATCCCTTCCTTAAAGTCCTTCCCCACCCCACAGCCATGCACACCTAGCAGAGGCACGTGGCAGCTTAAACTCCTTCAGCGTGGTGTGGTCCTCCAATATTTACAAAATAAAACCCAGGCTCCTATGGTGATTTTCTGAAGTCCTTATGTTTTAAAGATATATATAGAAATATTTTCAGATACAGTCAGGTATCTGGGATTTGCTTCACAGTGATCTGGTAAGGGAAGAAGTTGGTAAGGCATAGAAGAAACGTAATTGTTGAAGCTGGGTAGTGGGATTTTTTAATAGTGTTCTGCTTGTTCTTTTGTATTTCTGTAATTTCAAATTAATAAAAAATTATATATAAATTTCATTTTTAAAAATAAAAGAGCCATATCCTCGGCCTGATGCACAAGGCCTTCAGCGACCTGTCCCATCCGACTCACCACAGCCTTTCTCTCCAGTGCTCCCCACCTAGCTGATGGTCTCCTGCACACGCCTGCTGTTGTCTTTTCCTTTCGTCACTTTGTGCCTTGTGTAAGCTACTTTCTCTTTCTGAATTGCCTTTCCCACTTTTCTGTCCTTATTTAGTTCAGCCTTCAAATCTGATCTCTAGGGACTGAATCCCCTCCTGACTCTTCTCTGTGAGTGGGTCAGGCTAAAGCTTTGTCCCTCTAAGCGACAGTTCCCATCTGTGAATTAGAAATAAGATTCCTTCATTCTCTCAACAGATACAGAGTGAGCCTCTTTCATGTGACAGTCACTGCACTAGACATGGGTACTGGAGCAGTGAAGGACACTCAGCAGGAGAGACAATATCAAAAAAACCCACAAATAACTAATAACTACAATTGTCTTAGGAAAGAACACATGAGGGTTCTGTGAGATTGTCTCCACCCCAAGGGAGCAGAGAAGAGCCGATTAATTGATGATTGTGAGCCTAATAAATAAGGCCCTGTGCACTATGTGCATTCCCTCACTGAATTCTCCCATCAATCTCTGAGGAAAGGACTATCATTAGCCTTGTTTTTCAAACAAGGAGACTGATGTTTAGTTGAGGCTCAGGTCCCACAACTAGTGACATACAGGATCTGGACCCACACTTTTCTTCATAAACCTATCTAGAAATACCCATTATAAATGGAAGCATTAGCACCATTAGTCGTAGAAATAGTAGTATTGTGGTTCTGAACTAGCTCAGCTTGTGCTGGGAACCCAGGAAGGTGGGAAGCTTCCTGAAGCTCTGCCCATCCAGCACCAAAGGTACCCAAAAGGCAGGGCCCATCCAGGGGGTACAGAAGGCCCCCAGCTCTACCCACCCTGTCGACCCCAGCACACACGGGTCTTTTCTAAGGCTTGGCATCTGCCCCATGTTCTCTCCTACCAGGCCCCACCTGGCTAGCAGCAGTACCTGCGCCATGGCGCCTGTCATGCATGGGTCAGATAGAAGGAGAACTTCCAGGCTGAGGTGAGTTCATCTGCACCCAGGGAAGAGTGCAGAGAGCAGATCACGGTGGCCCAACTCAAGCAGGGCTGGTGTAGAGGGAGCCTGGCAGCCCTCACCGTAGACAGCACTGCCCAGCTGACGTCAGGGCTGGAGAGTGCCCGTGTCCTTCTGGGTCTGGGTCTGGGTCCTTAAGGAGACCACTAAGAGCCATAGAATCAGAGGGGTTCCAGGGAGACCTCGACTCCCTCTAATTCATCCCCCATGTTATAGGTGAGGAAACTGAAGCCTGGGGAGCTCTTGGCTGGGAGAGGGTGCGGGGGTGGCTATTTCACTGCAACAGGCTACCAACATCAAGGACTCAGCAACTCCTGCCAGGGGACAGCCTGTGCTCCATGGAGAGCCCCGGAGGAAACCCAAGCCTGCCAGATCCCTGGGTTCCTCACCTGCCAAGTGCACGCCACCATTCGTGCTCTGTCTACCCAACAGGCTTGTTGGAGAGAATCGATTAAGAGCGGATCTGAACAGTAATTGAACCACCTCTATTTTATACGCAGGGAAATCGGCCCAGAGACCACAAAGCCTATGAGTTACTGAGACATGAACAATGAAATGCTCTCTTCACCTCGCCTACTTCAAAACCTCAAAATTTTCAAATGCACATGTATACTCAGCCCAGTTTCCAAACACAGGAAGCATCCAAGGAGTCTCATCTGTAATAATAACTATAGCAGTGTCCTGGGTGGAGGGCCCTGGGAACCTGCCTGGGGCCTGAGCATGCTCCTCTACCTCCTTCCCCTCTCCTGAGCCCAGGCGGTTAGCTCCAGAGGGCTGCTGGGGACAGAGGCAGCATTTCGGAGCCCTGGGGAAACTGGCCCCCACACTGGGGCAAATAGCACACCCTCCCCCCCCAGTGGAAGACTGAACCCTGGCCTGGTGGTTCTGTTCAGAGTTCCACTCCAGCCCTCCTGCCTCCAAAGATATGCATTCAATTCCTGCTTCCTGCAAGACAGGGGAACAGAGCTGCCCCACAGCCCCTACCTCACCCCAGGGCCATGTCTTGTGCCTCTCAGACTGGCAGCCCTTCTCAGTGCCTGGAGACGGTGAACATTCCCATTTTACAGTCAGGAAAGCTGAGGTTCTAATCCAGGTGCCTCTAAAGAGTTGTGTGAGAGTCAGGGTTGGCCAGGTTATCTGACTGTTGCTCAGGCCTCCCTCTCTCCTCCTGACCAGGTGGCTTTGTCTGTGATAGGGCCCCAGTGACCCCATGGACACACACAAGAGGCCAGCACCTCTCAGTTCCCTGGCCCCAGCACTTCCTCCTAAAGCCATGAAGGAAATTGTCCCCAAATCCCCCTTAAGGCTCATCCTCAGAAAGCCCAGGAAGGGAATTTCATTCTTCCAAGGACAGGAGTCCAACTTTCCATGCACGCAAATTTGACCTTGCTCCTCCATGAGATCAAAGTCCAGGCCTTGTCCATTCTGGGGCCCCAGTCCCCAGCCCCAGCCTTGAACCGGCTATACCTGGCTTTGTTCAGTGCACCTAGATGACCCAGGGCCCAGGTGCCCCTGTCTGACCCCTGCCAAGCCTGCCCGGGCATCTCCTGGTTCCATCCCCACCTTCCCAAAGCCCCCAGAGCCAGCTCTGGGACAAGGCGCAGAATGGAATCTCTTTGCGGCCCCTCCCCCAACTTCCCATCCTCTAGCAGCCCTTACCTGCGCCCCTCAGGTAGGGGAGAGTGCCCCAGGGTCGGCCGCTGGGCTGGAGCCCCTTTCACAAGCACCAAACTGACAGACAAGCTGGGGAGGGAGTGCAGACACACGGAGTAGGAAGGCAGGCGCTCTGAAGAGGCTGCTGAGAAAGTCAGAGTAGGTGTGTCCCAGCCCAGGAGGAGGAGGGAAGAGGAGGTGGGGGAATTGAGGCGGACCATCCCCTCCTGCCCGCTCTCTGTTTCACTGAGAGGGAGGGAGGAAGCCAACTGGTTTGTGGCCAGAACTCACAGTGGGGAATCAAGTCATGGAAAATGACGGCTGCAAAGCTGCTAAGAAATCAGGCTTATCTCCACTTCCCTTCTCGGTTTTACAGAGGGATGAACTGAGGCCCTACATAGGTAGCGCTCCCCTGAGGACACACAGAGACCATGAGGGGACTGGGAAGGGCCCCAGGTCACTAGCTTTCTAAGCCAGCGTTCTCTCCACACCCCTTGTCTACGCCCCTCGTCCATGCTGCAGATCAGACACCCCCAACTACAGCTAAGCACACAGGGCCTGGTTCAAACCCTGACATGGCCACCTACTAGCTCAGTAACCTTGGAGGACTTACTTAATCTGAGCCTCAGTTTCCCTTTTTTAAAAGGTGGAGATAATAACTCCTACCTCACAAGGTTGTTAAGAGAATTCAGTGAGAGGAAGGTTGATGGGAGGCACTTGGCACGTAAAGTCCTCCATACAAGGTCGTTCTTATTATTGTTACTAGCTGTGACTTCTTCTGTAAGTATCTTAAGTTCTCCAAGCTCGGCTCCCCCATCTGTGAAATGGGAGTAACAGGAATCCCTGCTTCATAAGGCTGTGCAGATTCATGAGATAATGTGTGTAAGTGCAAAGCACAGTGCCTGGTATCTCCGAGAAGCAAGACGTCTTAGTTTTGGCACATTTTATGGGGTGCTTCTCTGCTCTGGCTCCCCAAATGATCCCAGGGTGCTCCCTGTAATGAGAACCAGTGTTTTAAGGGAAGGTAAGTAGAGTCAGACCAGCTTTAGCCCTCCTCCCTCTCTCACTGCCATGCTTTTCAGTCACAGCATGCATTCCTTCGCCTGTCTTGTGCTAGCACACACAAGTGAGGCCCTGTGCTCACTCTTTTCCAGGCCCTATATCAGGCACTGGGGGCAGAGAGACAAATGAAGTGTTTCCTGCCCTATAGAGTTGAAAATGTCCCTGCAACCATCCTCTCCAATCCCTGCTCTCCTCCAAGAACTTGCAGCCCCTCTGCACTTTAAGTGGCAAATAAGTGAGAGTTTGCTTCCACACCTCTAATTATAGGGAGCTCATTACCTCTCCAATCAGTCAGTTCTGACTCTTAGCAATTCAACCTGATGCTCAGCAGAGCAGCAGCCCCTAACCTGGTTAATAAACAAGAATTCTACATATCCTTATCACCACTATTATTATAAGCATGTGACCCCAGGCAAGACTTCAGTTTGCTAAGTCTCTGTTTCCTCATTTGTTAAATGGGCTTACAACTGCTGAGACCACCCAGAACAGATCCACTTCCTGTGCCCTGTGACCAAAACTGAGGCCTGGTTCTATAGCTAGAACTTAATTTTCTTGAAGTTTAGGCTGGTCTCTATTGATAAGTGCAACCTTTCAGGTTCTGGTCTTGTTGCTTGTGAAGGAGTGAGGAGGCTCTAGGCTATTTCCCAGCTCTCAGGAGACACACATTCAATGGAGCTGCTGCAGCCACTATGGGCCATGCCCTCAGAGATCTGTCACCAACTTTGGGGAGGACCACAGGGTATCAAGCAGGGTGCTGTGATGTGCTGCCCAACACATCCAGAAGAGCTCTGTACCGAGAAGACTCTCCCAGCCTCCCTCCTTCTAGCTGCTTCAGTCCTGGGTCAGAGGCCTAGGGGTTTGCAGCATGAGGGGAGCTACCGTGGTCAGCTCTAGTGGGAAGGCTAACCTAGGCAATTATCCACTGGCTGATTACCACCCAAGTCTCCAGGTCGGGGCTGATTAGGCATTAACCCAAATTGAGGGTGGCTGGGTGGCTGCACGAGCCCTTTGACTAGTCATGTGAGGGGTGGCAGGCAACTACCTTCCTTTGGGCTCCCATCTGGGCCAAGGCTGGCCTCCAGCCTGTCGAGTGTTGGGACTGTCTATAAGCAGAAGTATTGGGGTAGATTGCAGAACCCCATAATGCTGCCAACATTCATCCTCTCCTCTCCAGTTCCTCTGCCACTTCTGACCCAGGACCTAGTCCTTCTCCCTGTTGGACAGAGGACCTAACTGGGGAATCCTCTGGCCTTTAGTTCCTGAAGCACCAGAGAAATTGGACTCCTTCGTGCTCCCCAAGCATGCTTGGAAACATCTCATTCCTGAGTGTGTGCTCACAGCTTCCCAACATCTAACATTGTATTTAGCCACCTTGGCAGAGCCCATACACCACCTCCCCTCTGCGAGCTCCGCTGACCTGAAGACAATAGCTATCTTCACATCAGGCACTCGGCTCAGCACTCTGGGGGGATTATCTTATTTCTCTGAGCACCACTACACTGGATTAGGCACTGTTATCATTCTCTACTTTTCAGATGAAGAAACTAAAGCTCAGAAAAGCTTTAACTACCTGCCCAAGTCACTGGTCTCACCCAGCTAAGTTTCCGGCTCCGATTGGTCTGAACCCCTTAGCCCCGGCCTGCCCTGCTCTGGCCTCTCTCCCCTCCCCATGGCCCTCTGGTGGAGCCTCTGTGGCTCTCTGCTTGGTGTTCAGTTTCTCTGTGTGCCTCTCTTCCCTCGACTCCTGCCCACTCCTTTTTAAGCTCTCAGGGATGGATCTCTGTCTAACCCAGTGGTTCTTAACCAAGGCTGGACTTGGCATCACCTGGCAAGCTTCCACATCCTGATGCCCAGACTTTCTGGGCTTGGGCCCCAGGCATCAGTATTTCCTACATGATGCCAGGCACACTGTAGGCTAAGAAGAAGTACCTCTGATTCTGAATTCCATATCTGCATTTCAGTTTCCCTGCCTCAGTGAAGCAGGCACTGAGCTCTGGTCTAGGTTTTCCTTAGAGGAATCTGTCCTTTTGCCATGTGATAGAGAGTGCAAACCATGGGCTTGAGCAAGAAGAAAACTCTAGCTAGGTGGCAACTTGTGCCCACAGAGTCCAGAAGCTCAGAGAGTATTTTTTTCATTTTTTAACAGACTGAAGCCCTTTGATTCCTTTTGGGGCCGGCTAAAGGCTCAGGTTTATTCAATGGAAATCATAGAGGCATGTGCAGGGTTGGCTGACCATCACCAGACTTGGCCCAGGACTGAAGGGTTTCTGGAGATGCAGGACTTTCAGTGTTATAATCAAGACAGCCCCTAGGGAGGGAGCGGCATTGCCCCCATGTGCTGCCATACCCAGAGTAGGTGCCCAGGAATGAGGCCCACCGGGAAAGACCAGTCTCAAGAGAAGAGTCAGCTCACTGGGCACAGTTCGGGCATTGAGATGACATGTTGGATGAACATGAAATAAAAACTGTCATTTCCAGGGCTGAAATCCCCTCCATTCTACTGAATTCTCCCCAGGAAGGGTCGCACAACAGGGGTGAGGCTGGGAGACAGCTACTGAACAGTGACCCTGGAGTCTTGGTTATGGACCTGTAGCTGGGAAAGGCTTGAAGCTCGGCTGTCAAAGGGACATGATGCCTTTAAGGAGGATGAAATCATCAGGGGCTCAGGCCACCTGGCCTGTAAGGACTGTAGCCTGCAGCAGAGAGAAAGAAGCAGAAGGTGGAAGGCAGGTGGGCCATGGGGCCTAAGCCTGTGATGCCAGCTCTGTCACTGACAGACGGGACCCAGCAGGAGTGGGAACAACCAGCCCTGGTCTTGCCTGGGGTGTCTGGGAATGTAATCAAACACTCAGCAGACCTGCTGGTCATGGGCATCTGGGCACCACCAGGCCCTCCAACTCATCCTGACGTCCAGCTGGCAGTTCTGACAGGCTCCTGCCACGAGAAGCGTCCAGCCTTGCTGGCCAGGCCTGTGAGCATGAGCTCATCTGCCTCCAATCCAGCCCACAGTCAGCTACCCCAGGCTGGTGCTGGCAGGTGGGGCTCCTGTGCTGAGGAATACAGGAGCCAGGCCAGCCCCTCCAGTGGCCCTGGTTAGGTCACCCCAACAGAAGCCTGGGAGGTAGGGAGCCACTCTGAGGCCTTGAAACAGAACCTCTGATGTCATCTCCACTCTTTCTGTTCCCCTCCAGACGGGGCCCTAGCCCAGGATGTGATGTGGCTGAAGCCAGGGAACCAGTACCCCTCGATGTCCCCCTCTCACAGCGGTGCACTACACTTCCAGCATCACTCCCATTTCTCCCTAGTGATAGTAGCTACAACGATTGCAGTCATAGTAACTAATATTTGTTACAATTTATCACGTACTAGGCTAGGCATCATCTTCTTAGATCCTCAAAAAATCCTCCCGATAAGGTACTTTTGCAGAGGAAGGATAGTTGATCCATGAATACACTTTGAGGAAAGTCCCACAATTCCTCAGTCCCACATTCAGATAATCTTAAGTGACTTAACCAAAATCCTCATGCCCTTAAAGACTAAAGCCAGGATTGGAACCAAGTTTAGGTCTGCAGCCTGTGCTCAAACCTCCCTGCCATGTTACGCTCCAACCGAACCATAGGGTCAGGACCCAGGCCATGCCACCTGCATTTAGAAAGGCCCCATACTGGCCTCAGTTGTCTGCTGTCTCTGTCTTGGAAATCTCAATCATTTTTGAATAAAGTTCCCAGATTGTTATTTTGCACTGGGCCCCGCAGACCAATGTAGCAGTTCTGCAAATAATCCAGCCTGCCGTCGCCAGCCTCATCCCACCCCACTCCGTTTGCTCACTCAGGGTCTGTGCAGTAGTGCCATCCCTCCCCCACCTGCCTGGGCCCTCACAAGTTTGCCTGCTCAGGAACATCTCAATCTCCGGCACCGCGTCTCCCTATGAACTGCAAGGGTTCCACGCACTTGTTGGGGCACAGATCGCTCTGTCCTGGTCTCAGTGCGCTCAGGGCAGGCCACCACTGTGTGGGCCTCATCCCCCTTCCTATACTTGTCAGAGAAGTGATGTGCAGGGTGAGGTTTGGGCTTGCAGTTATGCAGCTGCATTCAAACCCAGCTCTGCCATCTTTCAGCTGTGTGGCCTTGGGAAAAGTTAGTTAACCTCTCTGGAAAGCAGTCTCTTCATCTGCCAAATGGAGGTGGTAATAGTTCTTACCCTGCAGGATTGTCAGGATTAAATAAAGTGATGAATCAGTAAAGCACTAAGCAGTGTGCCTGAGGCAAAAAATGGTAGTTTTCTGAATCTGTCTGGTGTCTAATTCATCTGTGAATTTCCCATTGCTCATCATATAGTGCTAATAAAACGCAGTGGTGCAGAGGATGAATAGATGCAAAATTGCTGTAGAAGTGCTACAATGCCATATGTACAGGGAAGTAGGGCGTGATCTGATAGAAGACGCAACTGATGCCTACTAAGATGCTGGCCTGTGCAGGGACTCATAGCCTGCCCTCCCTCCCTCCCCACTCTGGGGTCCTGCTGGGCCACTTCTAGGCCAGCAGGGCAAAGGCCCTTGGGGGCTAGAGCCTGCTGTTTGTGCCTGGATTCCAGAGGCAGTTCTGGCAGCCCGACCAGCCCTGTCTCCCTCTGCAGCCACATTCCAGACATTCTGCCCGGGCTATGAAGAGGCCTGCCCTGATGGAGGGGATCCCGGAGCCACAGGCTAGGCACAGGTGGCAGGGAGTGACACCAGGGTTTCCTGGGAGCAGGGATTGCTGGCCATACTGGATTCCTCAGTCCTCCAGTCCTCTTCATAGGCTAAGCCTCAGGCCTGCCAGAGGCCTAAGTCTCAGGGAAGAAAGACTAATGGTTTTCTGACTATAGACTGTAGAAATCATCTGATGGGAGTGGAAGTGGTTGTTAAATATGCACATTTCAGGCCCCACACGCCATTATGGAAGGGTCCAGGATTCTGCTTTTTAAATGAGCCTCCAAGAGGGTATAAAACCAGGTTTAGGGGCCACTGACTCAGCTGCATAAATGACAGATGAGGAAGCTGAGGTCAAGAGAGGGAAGAGATTGCCCATACTCACTCAGCCTCAAGGCTGCCCAGATGGGAGCCCCTGCCCCTGCTAGAAACATGACGGGCTCAGAGGCAAGCCGCACAGGGCAGGGGAATCCAGGAAGGGCAGAGGGCTGAGAACAGGGCAGCTCAAAGGAAAGTCAGGAAGACGGCCAATATTTGCCCCTTCTTGCCGCACCGCCATTCTCGCCGCACCTCCCCTGCCCGCCGTGCCCCGCCAGCACACACACAGAAGCTGCTAACTGGCCCAACTCCGTGGTGCCCGGAGCTCCTCCCGCTCTGGCACTGGACGTCCACCCTCCCCTGCTCCACCTCCACTCTTTTACGGCGTTTCCTTCCGGGTTTCCTTCCCTGTCTCTGTGTGCAAGAGAGAGCACCACCTGGGAGGATGACGTCCTGGGCTGAAGCCCCAGCCCAGTCACCACCAGGCTGTGTGATCTTGGGCAAGTTTCTTACCTGCTCTGACTCTCAAGTTACTCATCTGTACAATGCTGGACTGGGTCAGCTTTCCTCAAAGTGTATTCATGGATCAGCAACCCCAGAAAGTTTTCTAAAATGCAGATTCTCAGACTTCCAACCAGATAAAATGGGTGAAAACATTTGGAGGAATCTTTTTATTTAAATTTTGCATTTATACAAATAATACATGATATATTTTCCTCATAAAATAATAAAATATGACATTTTAAGGCCAAAGCACTGTTTGTCACCACCACCAGTATCTTCTCCAAAAGCAACCAATATCATTTAGGAGTGTATAACCTCTCTAGACATAGTTGTGTTTATATTCAGACATATGAAATACATAGTAGGAAATATATAGTATTTGGGATTTTTGTTTGGTAGGAGAGATGGTTGTTAAAATAGTATCTTGTGTATCATTCTGCAATTTTTCCAATCAGTAGTGTGTCCTGAGATCTTTTCACGGAGCACGCATAGATTCACCCACGCCTAGAGCTCCCCAACTTACTCAATTTTGAGAACTTCTGAGCTAGATGAAGTCTGACATCGTATTTTATGAGTCTGATTTTAACAGAGGGTGGGGACAGAGTCAGCAGAAAATGTCCCAGGAATGAGAGAAAGTCTGGCCAAATTGGACATCCTTAGTACTTGGAGCTGGATTCTACTGGTCAGATATCCCCTGTCAAGTGCATGGCCCCCCTGGGATCCAGCTAGACCCCTGACTTCCCTTCCCTTAGAATGCCCAGGGCCACTCCCTTGCTGGCCCTTGGCCACCCTGGTGTCCTCTGTGTAGATGAGTACGGACTCAGGCTCTCCCTGCCACCCTGAAGGCTCTTAGTGGGACCTGACGGGTCTGACTTGATGCGGCGGCCCGTGGTTTCCCAGTACCTCCTCTCTAGGGAACTTCAAGATATCTGGATGCAGTGCAGTGACATTCTCATCACTGTCCTCAAGTGACATTCTGCCACAGGTTTGGGACCTGGAACAAGCCTCTGTCCTCAGGGCTTCCCTTTCCCTATCTACAAAATAAAATTGAACTAATTTGTCTTTATGCCTAGCAAGAGCATCTAGCAAGCAAATCTATGCAAGATTTGTTGAAAGAATAAAAGTTGAAAAATGCCTCCCAATTCCCAAAGACTGTGAATTCAAGCCAACCAGTGTGAGCAAAATGCTTACTGTGTGCATAGCCTTTGATTGGGAACTGAGGGGGATGGAACCCTGGAAAAGACCTTGCTCCTGAATTGCAAATGGTCCTTGCTCTCAAGTTGCAAACAGTCAAGTGGGGGTGTCTGGTCATCCAGTCCCTAACTGTTTGCCTGGAGTCTGGCATGGGGCAGAAATAATGCCAGTTCAAGGCAGGCATGGAAGGACAAGGAATCCATTCACAAGCCATCAGGGAAGAGTATAGGTCAGGAGGGAGGCAAGTGGAGATCATGGTCACACAGAGCAAAGTCCTGCAGAAAGGTCAGAGGAGAAAGTATTCAGTGGGAGATGAGATACATGGAGAGTGGAAGCAGGCGATACAAGTAGGAAAGGGTGTGACACACAGCAGGTTCTGAATAATGGTTTATTAAATTTAACAGATTGTTGTAGAGACCAAACCATGATAAATGGACATAGAAATAGAGGTGTGTAGTAAACACATGACAGATATAAATAGGCAAACAAAAGTAAGTTAGCAATACATGAACGGATGGATACACAGATGGGTGGATGGGTAGAAGGGTGGTAGACAAATGGATGGGCAAAAAGACAGACAGGAAATCTTGGTCCAGGATCATTGGATTTAGGGTCAGATGTTCAAGTCTGGGTTTCGACCCTTCTGCTTACTAACTCTTACTGGCCATGTGACCAGGAAGGGTTTTATGCTGAAAACAGGGCTGCTCAGCCCAACCTGCTACCTTCCCCAGGCAATTCTGAGAATCGCCTGAAATAGTAGATGAGAAGGAACTCTGCATAAAGCTGCATGCAGTTGTCGAAGGATGGTGGTTAGAAGCAAGTCTAAGAGACTTTTTGTTCCTAGGTACACATAAATAGGACAATGCAAGAGACTCAGAAGTGGTATATTGAGTGACTGGTGGAGGAAGACATGCAGAGCTAGAATTTATATTACACAACAGTAGGTTCTTCTCCATCAAGTAACTGCCGAACAAACAGACCTTGATGTTTGGCTGCTTGAGGTCAGTGTCTGGCTTGCTCACTTTCATCTCACCTCCTAAGTGCACCACTTCTCCTTAGCACAGCACTTTCTTCTGTGATGCTCAACTCTGCTTTCCTCTTCAGAATCACCTTGGTACCGCAGCCTCAGGGTTGTACCCAGAGCTGGGCAATATCAGAATCACCTAGATGCCCACTGGCAAGTGCAGATTCTGGGGTCCCACCTCTGTCCTCTAAATTATCTGATGTGCTCAAGTTGAGGACACCTAGCCTTGTTCATTTTGCAATTATTGCTCGCCCAGGTTCACTGGTTGATGCCTGGGAGGGTTGAGACTTGAATCCAGCACTCCTGTTCTAGGCCAGAGCCTCTGCCAGTGCCTCCTGCCCAGAGGCAAGGAAATGGCCCAAAGGACCTCTCCATGGCCCTAGGCCCTGAGATTTCAGACTCTACAGCAGATCCCAGACACAAACCCCTCCAAAACCCGGGGACAAGGGAGGCCTGATGGAGGTAAGTGGTTCTTCTTCCTCCTTCCATCTAGCTGATGGGCGGATGGAGGCCATTCTCATATCTACGCTGAAGTCCCAGGCAAGGAGCTGTGGGGTCCTTGCAGGAGCAGAGCTGCTAATTACCCACAGAAACCCCCAGTGTTTACAGCAGTTGTTCTCAACCAGAGCTGCTCAGTGGAATCACCTGTGGAACTTTATAAAGTATTGCTTTCTGGCCCCCCCATCCCCAGAGATTCTGAATTCATTGGGATGAGGTGTGAGCCAGAGCCCTGAGTGGTTAAGGCTCCCTAGGTAATGCCAGGGTGGAGCTGGGATTAGGAAGAAATGCTAGAGGAATCCCTTCCCCAGGGACTTGCTGTGCTTTTCACATGGAGTGCTATTCGATGCTTAATTGAACCCCCATTTTTCAGATGTTCCAGATGGAGAAAAGGAGACAGCAACATTGGGCAACATGTTCCAGCACACAGTGCTTCCTTAAAAGCCTCCAAACCAAGTCTGCTTACACACAAGGGGAATTAATGCAGGAGTGACAAAGAGAATGAGAGCTCAGGAGTCACAGTGAGACCTCCCCAAGCGACTTGCCAGTGGGTTTCAGCCCCGGGCAAGTTCACTATGGATTCAATGTGACCAAAGAAAATGACAGTAAAATGTTCTTGGGGTGAAAGGGTTATACCCAACTTTATTTTCAGGTGGCAGGGCAGTCACTAGAATCCCGTTCACTCAGAGCGAGTCTGCATGCAGCAGGCCAGTGTCTGCCTCTGGGCCCCTCTGTCCGCATAGCCATCCCACACAGCTGTCCTCTGGGCCTCTGTCCTCGGTGCTGCCACCACTCCAGCCTCTGCTCTGCTCTCCTGCAGCCTTGCAGCCATACCACCGCATCACCCAGAGCACTGGGCAGAGCTCTTTATATAGAGTCAATAACAATGTATTGCCCACACGTGTGCAGTGAGCCAGCCAGCTAGGGCCAGGAGAGAATCCTGGCCACCGGAACTCTCATTTTATCCACATCAATACACTAGAACTGGGAGTGAATTGGCTCCACTCAGGCCTTCAACACCGGAAGGATGTATCTCCTTCCCAGGAGCCTGTCCTCTCAAGCCCCAGATTGCTGGAAGGGGGTTGCCCTGGCTGGGCTTGGGTGCAGTACCGGGCTGGGAGGTGGGAAGGCTGCTCCTGCGCTTGTCTGGCTCTGAGAGTGAGTGCCTCGTTAAGTTTTGCACCCTCGGTGCCTTAGGCCCCTGACGCCCCTCACCCCAGTGCTGGGTCACAGGCCTGCACCTTGGCTCAGGGTGGAAAGTACCTGGAGTGACAGCCTACTGAGACTGTATCATATAGCCACTGATGCCTCTCCAAAAGACAACTGGGGTGCTGTTCACAGCAGGAAAGGAGTGGATGCTGGGCAGGTGAAAATATGAGTGCCAGCTCCTAGGCTTTAGAACAGAGCAGTTAAAAAACATGCCTCTGGAAGTTGGAGGAATCTGGATTTGAATCCAGGGTCTCTCCTGACTATTTACCTGACCAGGGACAAATCAGCTTGCTTCTCTGAGCCTCAGGGTGTTTACCTACAAAATGATGCTAATAATGGTACCACCTGCTGACCTCTGTCTTTTGGCTTTTCATTCCATGCTCTTGCCCCTATACCAACATCCTCAGTTTTTCTGGTGAGAGTACCTAACTGTGAAGGAGAATGGGCTTGGCCCCTGGGAGTCTGGGGGCAGAATCTAAAACCACTCACAGCAAGCGCAGCCTTCCTTTGAGACACACATCAGCCATTCCACCAGCAAGTCCACTTGGAGCATATACCCCAGGGAAGTAGGCGCTCATGTCCAGAAAAAGACACATAGGGATCATCATAGCAATGCCATTCACAAAATCCAAAAACTGGACACAAGCCACATATCCATTAACAGTAAGACAGGTAGATTGAGCAATACTTTACGGCTATGGACAGTAACAGACCACTGCTACACATAATGACAGGGATGACTCTCAGACAAAGACCCCAGACAGCATGTGCCATATGATTGCACCTATGTGAAGTTCAGGGGCAGGTAATACTAACTGAGCTGTACTATTAAGATCAGTGAGTTTTATTGTATGTAATGCCAATTTTTAAAATTTATTTTAATTTTAAAATAAGAAAAAATGTGTAATTTTTGCAATCCTTCCAAATATGTTTACAGTTACTTTAACAAGGAAATCATTGTTAGATTTCCTCTAAACCTTTCAGTAAAATGGACTCTTCTGGAATATAGGCCTTGTTTACCTAGTGGATGTCAGTCCCCCTTCCCATCGTCCACCTTTCTTTGCAGGCACATCCCTAATAAAGAGGCTTACCCCTCACTCCAATTCAAATGATCTCAATAAATATCCAAAACCAAGAGTCACAAACAAATGGTCCATGATGTTCAACCCTTCTCATGTTCTATCTGACGTGCTTTCTATTCTTACATTTTTAATTTCAAAAAGAATTTTTTTAATTCATGCCAACTTTTAAAGGTTGGGAATTTTCACAGAAAAATCTCAGGCTTCTCTTGAAATTGTGGATGATCTGGAAAAATGGGCATGTTGGCAGCAAAGTGCTGGAGCTCAGATGCTGCAGATTTTAGATGGCATATGAGTGTGGGGGTTACTCTGGTCCCACCCAGCCTGTCTCGCTCATGCCATGGCCTCCCTGGCCTCTGCTAGCATTTGTGAGTGTGCTCCTGCTAGCTCACATCTAGCGCCAACTTCCACTGCTCCTCCCGTCCAAACCCTTCCCTGTTGTCTATGTCCCTTCTCCAGAAAGCCTCCAGATAAGCCACCCAACATTGTCCTCTCTCTGCTAGTTCAGGGGCCAGTAAACCATGGACTGTGGGCCAATCTACCACCACCTGTTTTTGTTCTGCCTGCAAACTAAGGTGTTCCATTTTTAAATGGTTGAAAAAAATCAAATCAAGCATAATATTTTGTGTATATGAAGTTTAAATCTCGGTGTCCATATACAGTTGTATATTGGAACATAGCCATGATCAGTCACTATGCACTGTCTGTGGCTGTTTTCATGATACAGTGGCCAAGATAAGTAGTTGCAACAGGGACCACAAAGCCTACAGTATTTACTATTTGGCCCTTTACAGAAAAAGTATGCCAACCTCTGCTCTAACTCCCCCATTGCACAGGATTGTTGCTGTATGGCCTTTACATGCTTTGCTGTTTGGGTAGTGTGATAATTTGTTTTGTGCTTTTTAGTGAGATTGTGTCATATGCCACCTTTGTAGCACTCCCTCAATAGTGTTACCTCTAGTGGGGCAGATTGTTCTGTGTCTTAGCAGCTGGGGGAGCAGGAACAGCCTGAACCCCTGGAAATGGATTTAGGAAGACTCTGAGAGGATGTCCAAGCTAAAACGCCAAAGGAGGCAAAGACCTGAATACCTATTCCTCTTTTAATTGCCTCTGCTTACAAGAACCCTAGAACCCTAAGTAACTAGGTGTGGGGAAGCTGGGATTCCTGTGGCCAGGATCCTCACTGAACTTAAACCACCTGATGATGTAACTGGCCTGTTGCTAGGCTACAGCTTCCACACCTTTAGGCAATAAGCTATAATTGCACTATATAGCTAGCTCGGCCCAGTGCTCTGGGCGGAGGCAGAGATGCTAGTGCTCGACCTGCCACCAGGAGGACAAACTGGGTAATAAACCTTTTCACCCCAAGAACGTTCTACTGTCATTTTTTTGGTCACATTGAATCCACAGTGAATTTGCCTGGGGCTGAAACCCATTGGCAAGACACTAGGAGGCCTGGGAGGGAAATCAGAAAGCCTGTCATGGTTCACCCATTGATTCACTCAACTAGCACTCCTAGCCACCCTGTCTGTCCAGCACTGTGTGGTTGGACTGTGGACTGAGACATGGTCTCTTCCCACAAGGAACATACAGCTTAGTGGGTGAGACATGTGGAAAGACGAGATAATATTTCGGTGTGAAAATCACAATAGGGAGATGTGAGCATACAGCCAAAAGAAATGCTGACTCTGATTCTTTAATTTTGTGGTTGAAGAAAATGAGGTTAACCAGTGAGGGTAAGAAACTCACCCAAGGTCACAAAGCAAGCTAGTGACAGAACTGGAATTGGAATCCTTTCTCAGCTCCCACCTCCTTGCACTTAACTCTCTTCTCACTTCTTTTACTTACTCAGTCAACAAATATTATGGGGACCCCACCAGACGCCTTGCACTGCTCCAGGTGCTCGGCATGCCGCCCTGAGCAAGGCCGACACTCCGCACCTGCCAGAGCTTCCACTGAGGGGAGGAGGTGGGAAATTAACACTCCAGCAAATCAGTCAATTGGATGATTTTAGCATGCTGTGTGCTTTTAAAAAATGAGGCAGAGAAAGGGCCGGAGTAGCTTGACACTGCTCAAGTAAGATGGCCAGGAAGGCTGCTCTGAGTGGATGACCCTGGAGGGATCCGGAGCGATAAGGTGCCCGTCCCACGTATCAGAGAGGAGACCTCCCGGCAGAAGGAAGGGCACCAACCAGGCAGGCCTTGTTCTGCACTGCCTCTGAGACCCAGCCTCGCGCTCCGTGCAGAGCAAAGGGAACCGCAAACTCTTAAGATAGCTCGAGATTACTTGTCTTTTGTGTTTGTTCTGCCTTTTGCTTGTCTGGTATCTGTCTGCAGTACTGGCTGGACCCCATGACTGGAGGTGTGTTCACAACTTAATCCCTACATCCAACTTGGGGAGCTGACTTGAAGGGGAAAGTTTGGTGCGGAGGGAATTCTAGTGAATATGTGGCAGGTGAGTGGGTTTATCACTAAGCACTCCCCTGACAGTACATGAGACTCTGCGAGACGCCAGGTGCTGACCAAAAGCTCCCTCTCACCTTCCTGAGGATGGGGGGAGGGGAGCCCCACCGGGGGTTCACGCAGTCGCACAACTTCTGAGGCAGCAGGGAGCCCTGGGGGATCTCAACAGGCTGCCGCAGCAACGGAACCAGGGATCGGGTCCCTCAGCCCCAGAGTAACTGTGTGGTCCTGGGCAGGTGTCCTCCCCTCTCTGGGCCTCATGTGCTCATCTGTGCAGTGACTGAGGATTGGCTGAGTGATTCCAAACTGTCCTTCCAGGAGCCCCAGAGTCCCCAGGACAGGTCCTTAGGGGCTACCTTCGGGAAGAAATAGCAGAAGACAGGACATGTCAAAGTGGAGTTCCCCACTCTTTCAACATAACAGCCCTACTTTAATTTGTTTCATGCTCTGGAGGTGTGTGTAGTGATTATGAACATAAACACAGAGCTCTCACACACTGCTGAGGGGACAGTACATGTGACAATGCCTGCCAAGTGCTTAGTGCAATAACCCTGCTAGTACTTGTATCACGACCACACACATTTTACAGATGAGGAAACCGAGGCTCTAAGCTCTTAAATAAGTTGTCTAAGGTCTGAGATAGGATGCAGACACCCCTTCTAACTGGCCCTTGTTTAAGACCACAAATGTTTTGTATTAAACTGACAGGCTCCTGAAGACGCTGCTACTCCCTGCGGTGGCCTTGAGTACCTCAATTACTAAAGCATGTGAGATGCTTAAGTACTTGGCTTATGGTAAAGGCTCAAGGATCATTAGCTAGTATTATGATTTTTAATGTTTTAGTTCATGTGAAGACTGGTTCCACTCCTAAAATGTGTTTGGAAAGAACTGGAGTAAATGGCCCCTGAAGATCTCCCAGCCTGGGCAGTCTCCTTCCCAAACGGAGGGAAAATGCTGTGGGTGGGCAGCGCTCTGCTGCCCCAGAGGCTTGCTGGCCAGGAAAGAGGCTTTCGCTACTTTTTACAAAGTGAGAAAAAGGACAATCCAGTGAGATTTTCATTAAGCTCACTTCATTTCATTCAAGGGCTGTCCTTGAATTAGAGATAGAAGCCTATCTAAAAACAAAACTACTTGGTGATTTTCAAGCACTTGCTATGTGCCAGACACCTTACACAGATGTTTTTGTGAAATCGTCAAACACTGCCATGTAGCTGAGAAAACCAAGCCATAGCACAGACAACTAGTTTGCCCAAGGTCATGCAGCTGCAGAGCAGCAGAGTTGGGCCTTGTACCGAAGACCTTGGGTCACCAGAGCTCTATACTCTTAGCCAGTATGCTGTCTGTCTGTACCATTATGTTTAACAGCTTTACTGAGACATAATGTACATATAATAAGATTCACCCCTGTGAAGTGCACACAGGTTATTCACAGTTATGCAATGGTCACCATAATCTAATTTTCAAACATTTTCATCACCCCACAAAGAAACCTCATATCCATTAGCAGTCACTCCCCAGCCCCTACCCCTCACCTCCAGTCCACGCCAACCATTAAGCTGTAACTGTCCCTATAGATTTGCCTGTTCTGGACATTTCAAATAAATGGAATCATACTCTGTGTGTTATTTTGTCACTGACTTCTTTCATTGAGCATAATGTTTTTGAGGGTCATCCATGTGGTAGCATGTATCAGTACTTCATTTCCTTTCTATCGGCTAAATAAAACTCCATTTATAGGCATACTTCATTTTGTTCATCCATTCATCAGTTGATGGACATTTGGGTTTTTCCCACTTTTTGACTATTAGGAATAATGCTACTATGAACATTTGTGTCTTGAGTTTTATTTTGTTTTTGTGGACATATGTTTTCATTTCTTTTGGGTAGATATGTAGTAATAGAATGGCTGGGTCATATGGTAACTTTTTCCTTAATATTTTGAAGAACTGGCTGTTTCCCAAAACAGCTGTTTTGCATTCCCACCAGCCATGTATGAAGGTTTCAATTTCTCTACATCTTTGTCAACACTTGTCATTGTCTTCTTGGCTATAGCCATCCTAGTGGGTTTGAAATGGTATCTCACTGTAGTTTTGATTTGCATTTCCCGAATGACTAAAGATGTTGAGCATCTTTTCATGTACTTATTGACCATTTGTGTTATTTTCTTTGGAGAAATGTCTATTCAACTCCTTTGCCCATTTTTTAGTTAGGTTGTTTGTGTTTATGTTGTTGAGGTGTAAGAATTCTTCATATAATTCAGAAATAAGTCCTTTATCAGATATATGATTTGCATATTTTTCCCATTCTGTGGGTTGTCCTTTCACTTGCTTAATGGTATCATTTAAAACATGAAAGTTTTTAATTGTGATAATGTCCAATCTATCAATTTTTTTTATTGCTTATGCTTTAGGTGTTGTATCTAGAAAGACATGCCTAACCCACAGTTGCAAAGATTTACCCCTATATTTTCTAAGAGTTTATAGCTCTTTAATTTAGGTCTCTGAGCCATATTGAGCTAAGTTTTATATATGATGAGATATAGGGTCCAAATTCATTCTTTTGTGTTTGCATATCCAATTGCTCAGCACCATTTGTTGAAAAGACTATTTTTTTACATTGAATTGTCTTGGCACTCTTGTTAAAATTAATTGACCATAAATGTATGGGTTTATTTTTGGACTCTCAATTTTCTTCCATTGACCTATATCTTACCCTTATGCCGGTACCACACTGTGTTGATTCCTATAGCTTCGCAGTTAGTTTTGAAATTGAGAAGTATGAGTCCCTCAACCTTGCTCTTCTTTTTCAAGATTGTTTTGACTTTTCTGGGTCCTCTGCATTTCCACCTGAATTTTAGAATTAGCTTTTCAAATTATGCAAAAAAAGAAAAAATAGGTCTCACTTTTGAAAGTTTTTTTTCTCTTATGACATAGGATTATAGAAGACAAAAACTGAATTTTTTAAAAGTGGCCCTATTTGAAAAGAAAAAGCAGTCCTGTATTGGGCCCCAAAAACTGTGGAGAATTTTATCAATCTGTGAAATTCAAAAGTGACTTAGAAAGGCCTAAAGAATGGGCCAGATTTTGAGCTAGATTTTGAGCTAGGACAGAGTGTGTGCCCTGCTGGGGAGGAGGAGGAAGACAGAAGACAGAGATAGCATCAAGTGGGGCATTGAGGGGTGCCCTGGGGCCCATGTCATAACTGATATATCTTGGGTTATCTGAAGGTCCAAGAGGTAGGACATGGAAGATACTGTTTGCATGAAAACCTTAAGGAATTCCCGGGGAAAAGTCACCCTCAGCAATGGGAACCAGATTTGGCCCCAAGACAGGCACCACTTGTCAAGGTGAAGGAAAGGAGTGACAGTGCAATGTCTGATGTTTCGATGTAGCAATACTGACCGAGTACTTCCCCTGAAGGGCTAATGTCTCATGTAATGCTCACCAAGATCTTGTGCATTCACATAATTGTTTGTTTAACTGCCTAATACGGCATTATCCAACAGAAATATCATGTGAGCCATATATGTGATTCTAAACTTCCAGGAGCACATTAAAAAAGCAAAAAGAAACAGGTGAAACTCATTTTGGCAATATATTTTTATTTAACTAAATATATCCAAAATGTTACCATCTCCAACACGTAATCAATATTTAAACACTTATTAGTGGGATACTTTTCATTCATTTTTATTTCAGACACTTTAAAATCCAATACATTGGATTTTACACATGTCCAGCACATCTTGACTCGAATGCTAAATTTTCATTGACAATATTTGATCTGTATCTAAATCCTACAAAGTTTAGTTGGAAAAGCAGCTCCACATTCCCAGTATTTCAAGCATACTTAAAAGCAGACCAAGCATGATTTTTTAAATTTAAATTTAAATTCATAAAAATTAAATAAAATTTAAAAATCAGTGCCTCAGTCACATTACCCAGATTTCAAATTTTCAATAGCCGTGAACACTTAGTAAGTGGCTGTCGCATTGGACACACAGGCTAACACTCCTGTCACACTGTCATAAGGGCAGTGACGAAGTCAGCTATTGACCACTGCATCCCTTGCTGCGTGTGGGAACATAGTAGGTATTCAGTAAACATTTATTTAATAATTCATAAGTGGATGAATCATTGAGCAAATTGAACTAATGAACAAATGAAGTAACTAGTTAACAAGTAAACTAACCAGGCCAAATGCCTACAGCTAGGCAAGGAAGGAATTCATTACCAGGTCTGACTCATTCCAAAATCTATTGGCTGCAAGAAACATGTGGGTATAGGAAAAAAGGCGGAAGCCTGTGCCACTGAGCCAAGGATTGCCAGGGTGTCTGCAATGCCCTGCAGGCTCTCCTAGGCCACCCCTGCCCCACCTCCCCTCCCTGACCTGCTATACCGCCTTCGCCCTGGTCGAGCTCTGGGAGGATGAAAGGTTGGCTGGTCAGGGCAGGTGACGCCGTGGACACAGCGACAGCCAGCTGCACCAAGCACAAGGGCAAAGCCCCGGGCACAGCAAACAGGCACCGGCTGCACAGACAGAGCCCTCGTTTGTCTTGAAATCTGCAAGACTGACCTCATATCTGGTCACAAGTCCTGGGCCTCACCCAAAGCTGGAAAAAGAAGCCCAGGGGAGACTTTAGTTTCAGTCACAGGACTTCAGAGCTAGAAAGACTTGGAGGGATCACCTCATCCAAAATATTCATTTTTTAGATCAGGAAACTGAGGCCCAGGAAAGGGAAGGTCCTGTGTCAGTTGCACAATGGTCTCTTTAAAAGGAAAAGCTGCATCTTAGTTTTCCCACTGCTGATGATATCGCTAGTTCCTTTCTGTAAAATAGTACCAGGTTTGGGTTCTCTTCCAGTCCCTGACGACCTCTCTGCTACCCCCCTGTTACTGACCCCCAGTGTTTGTAGGGGAGTAGCAGCAGTGCCAGGAACTCAGCTGGTTCTGCTTTGAGCTTTTGCTGATGATTTTCTCTGCCCAAAAACACCTTTCCTCCCTTGCTCTTTTCCACTCCACCCCCTTACATGCTCAGCCTGGATACAAAATACCTACTCTTCCAGGCCAGGTTGAGATGTCAGTTTTGATGACGTTCCTTCCTACACCACTAAGCTAGTCATCTCCTCCTGCCCTTATTCTATGAGGTTCTCCCTGATGGCTAATAGACAATGGAGAAAACCAGGTGGCTTCAGGGAACCATGAGCTGGCCTCTGTGGCTAATACCCAGGATTGAGAGAGGAAGTTGTGGAAATTCAACTGGAAAGAAAGGGTGGGGCTGGTTGGGGAAATGGGACCCTTTCTAGGATGTACCCCTGATCTGTCTGCCCAGATGGAAGTCAGAAAATCTGATCCTATAACATCTGGTCCTATCACTTAATACCATTTTCATAAGGAGATAGAAAACAACATTACTGAAGACATGAGTCCTGGCCTCCCAAAGCTTCAACTCTAGTAGAAGAGATTCACTTATTGATTCATCCATCTAACAAGTGCTGAGAACTTTACCTTGTGCCAAGTGCTGTCACAGGTATCGAGGATAAAAACAGGTTTGTGAGAGTGCATTTACCAAGGGGATAGGGTAGGCACAGAGCTATTGATTCTTCCACAGTGCTAAGCACTGTACTGTTCTATGTACTAAGGATACAGCTATGGATAAGGCAAGTATGTTCCTGCCTCAGGAAGTTCCTGATCTAGTGAGAAAGACAGGTATTGAATAAGTCATGACAAGTTTGACAAATGCAATGCATTTTATGAAAGGAGAGTAAGTAGTACTCTGGGGATATGCAGCAAGGGACCCTTTCCTGATCTAAATGAGGAGGTGACATTTCATCCACCCCCCAAAGGTAAAATACAAAGATTTCAAAAATGGAATGTGACACACAAAGTGCAGGGTGCTTTGGGAGCTCAACAGGGGGGCACTAAACTTCGGTGGAGTTGAAAGGAAGCCCTCTGGAGGAAGTGGCATCTAATGATCACCTGCAAAGATGTGTGATTATAGATGGGACTAGGCACAGGAGCAAAGAGAACCCGTAACGGAGAATCCAAGCTTTCCTGGGAAGTGATATTAGATATAAGATATGAAACACAGGTGACAGTTAACAGGTAAGTGAAAGACAAGTCTTCCCAGCAAAGGGAACAGCATGTGCAAAGGGAGTAGCGGAGAAGCCCTTTGATGAGGATCTGCAGGTCCAAACCATCAGTGAGAGCAGAGGGCTGGTGCTGGGAGAAGGTCCAGTGTGCTTGTTGTGCCCTGTCCGCAGGGCTTCCAGGGGTTTGAGAGGCTTCTCGCTCAGACTGAATCCTGGATGAAGAGTATCCGCAGAAACTTAAAAGATACTGTATTTAGCATCATCCCTGGAACTATTTCCTGAAAGGGATCTTTCACTCAGAAAGCAAGAGACTTACCAAGATCACGGGTAATCATGCTAATTAATCACTTACTATGTACCAGCCCCTGTGCTAAGCACTTTACTATTCAACATAAGGTAGAGACAATTACTGGTCTCATATGACAAATGAGAAAACTGAGGCTCATGGTGGAGACCTCATCTGGGATCACACAGCTAGGAAGCCACAGAGACTTGAAGCCCAGGTAGCTCACCCAAGAGCCTCCGCTTCTAGCCAGGGAACTCTTTGGCAGAAGTTGGCTGACACCCAGGTTCTCTGGCATTCCACCTTGTGCTTCTGCCATTAGAATACAAATTTAGACTGGTGTGCCGTGACCAACTGACCTGAGGCAGGTCTACTTCTAATGCCATGGGGCGCCGAGCAGGAGCACAAATGGAGGGCCACAGGGCTCCAACCCACTTGCTGTTCCTTCCTACTCAATTCCTTTCCTTCCCACAAGGAAGGTCGTTGCACCTCCCAGCCCAAGCTCCACCCACACTACCCTTAGGTCCTGCCTGGCAAACCGAACTGCACACACTTGCCCAGTTCCTGGACCCCCTGGGAGTGCACTGCCTGCCATCGGAGGAGGACTTCTGGCAGAAGCCTGCCGCACAGGCCCAGGAAGCTAGCTGAGCACCTTTGAGCAGGAAAACAAGAACTTGGGTGCCCAGAATGTGACCTGGAAGCAGGGGTCACAGGCCTGGGGAGAGCTGTTCCCTTGGCCCCATGGGGAGAATGCAGCTGGAGAAGGGGCAGGGTGCCCAGTAGCTCCAGTGTGAGAGCACTCCTAACTGCACACAATCTTAGGTCACTGCTAGTGCCCCTCTGCCCCCATTAGCTGGCATGCCAGCAGGACTGATTGGCACATATTCCCATGCCCCTGCAGGGCACACAGCACATATCCATACTTCCTCCTGGGCCCTTATCTAATAGTGACCCCCGCCCCCACCAAAATCACCCCATCCCCACCTCAGGTTGTGCCCCAACTTGTGCAAACCACAGGCTCTGTACTGTGCTAACACAGGGTGAGTCAGGGGCAGGCTCAAGGCACTGAGCCCTGGGAAGCTGCTTGTAGTGGGGAAGAGGAAACTCTGCAGCCTGTGAGGAATGAATCAGGCAGGAGTGGCTCTGATCCTGGGTTCGGGCCTCTTTCAGCAAACACCTGTAGCAGCAAGGGGTATCAGGGAGGGACCCAGACACCTCTTGTCTTGGGTTAGGCGGGGTTGAGCAAGTCTCTTTTCCCAGGAAAGTATGGAGATATGGCGATATCATTTCCAGTGTTGCTGACACTGCAATTTGCTTAAGGGGAGAATGTAAGAGGGCTCTGTGTGTATGCACGCATATGTGTACATGTATGCATATGTCTATGTGATACATATATGCGTCTCTGATGTGGGCACATGTCTATACATACATCTGTGTGTCTGTGGGTGTGTAGTGTCGTGTTTGTGCATGAATGTGTAGGTCACTTTGCCTATGTGGCTCTGTCATGTTGGTCTGTGTGTGTGTCTTTGCCTTGATAACATAAAGTGTGTCTAAGTACAGCAAGCAAGGGGGCCCTAAGCTTGGACCACGGAAAATTACTCCAGAACCAATCATTTCAACCACTATGTTTGATTGTTACACCTTGAGGACAGTACTACTTCCAATTTTTCTGTTTTGAGAAAATAGTAGATATTCAATACATATTTGTTGAATTAATATCTCAGAGAGGCCCCACCTGACCCAGCTCACTAGGAAGCTCTGGAAGTCCCAAAGAGGAAGCAGGGTGGGAGAGAAACTTCAGCCAGGTTGATCCCATTCCTAGTTCAGTACCTAAGTCTCAGCTGGCCTCTCCAATCCTCAGACTTTTGCTTAGTGTCCCCCTCTGCCCTGCCCCAAAGTCAGGAGACAAAGTTCTGAGCTCTGCCATAACCCAGCTGTGTGAACTTGAATAAGTCCCTTTCCCTCTCTGGGCTTCAGTTTCTCTATTTGTCAAAAGAGCAGGTGGGATTAATGGACATGAAAGCATGTGTGCTTTTTATGTTCCAGCTCTTTGCTCAGTGGCCCTTCCTATCTAGACATTAAATCAATTTAATTGCTTCTGTCAGATCCTTCTCCCACTCCTCATGCAGCATCCCCTGATCCCAGCTCAGGCAGTAAGCAGAGGTCCCAAGAATCTCTTGCTCTTCAAGTCTTCACACTGTAGCTGGGTCTTTGCCATTAGTGCCCATTGGTAACCCCCAGGCATTACAATTAAGATCACTTTTGCTTGAAACACACTAGTTGACATTTATAGGCTTGGGAAGGGAACGTCTTGGGAAAAATGCAGTTCTCTAACACCTTGGCCCAGGGCCTCTGGACGGAAGCATTGTATGAGCAGATTTTTCCAGAGAGCTGGGCCAGAAAGGAGAAAAGGGAGAGGTATTACTGATTAACATGCTAAATTTTAAGTATTTCAGGTAGAAACCTTCTCTAGCTATACTGCATGCTTCCCTGCCTTCTCAAACAAGAGGCTAAGCATGATTTCATCTTTACTTGATGACTCAGGGCCATTATAAAACATTAATGATTGAATTGAGTTTTAATACAGTGGTGTCCTACAGGGCTGTGAACATATGTTAGGCTGTTTTCCCTGCACTCAAAGAGCCAGGCTTTTTCTTTTTCATATTTCGTCTTTGCTCATTGACAAAAAGTCAGCTGTCACTTATTTCAGGGGTCCTTCTCTCTTCTTTACAACAGTGAATCTGGCAGATAATTATATATCTACACTGTGTAGAAAGTAAGTATATTATCTCTGGGCAAGGGGCTCTCCTATGAGTGAAATACATGGTAGAATCCATTGTGGCTACTCAGAAGCCTTTTTGTCTCCCACACTTATTAGCCATGTGACCCTAAAAAAATTATTTCTGTGGCTCAGTTTTCTGATCCATAAAATGGGACTAACAATAGTATCTGCCTCAAAGATAGTTTTTTTATAAATATAAATAGTATCTGCCTCACACTTTAGTTATCACAACTAAACATAAGGTTATATGCAACTAAAGCACTTAACACACTGCCTGGCAATAGTAACTACTCAGTAAGTGTTGTTTTTTTCTTAACTAGAATTCTCATCTGTGCTAGATTGCTTGAGTTTGGATGAGTGAGATGATTCATTCCTAAAGAATGCTTTGAGCTGCAATAGCAGAAAGTCCTACTAACAGTGGCTTAAACAAATAGGCATTTGCTTTTATAATACTACAAAAACATACAGGCAGATGATTGTTGGCATAATTCAGTGGTTCATGATGTCAGGACTTGTATCACTGCGATTAGTTTGGCTTCTGCCTCATGGTTGCAATGTAGCTGCTGCAATTCCAGTCATCATATCTTTTTTCAAGGCAGAAAGGACACAAAGTGATGCTTGTTATGTCTACTTTCCCAAACACCCCTTATGTTTCCTTTCCCAGTAGATTCTCCTTAGTTTATGGTTCACAACTGGGTCACATGGGCACTGTCAGTGCAAGGGATTATGAAAAACAAGAAACAGGGTGTCATTATTAGCCTGGATCACAGAATACAACTCTCCTGGGACTTCCCACTGTTTTTTCCTGCTTCCCTCCCCTATCCAGAGTTCTGTTAGTGAGGAAGAAGGGGAAATGGACATTTTTGCAGCTAACATTGTTTATCCCAGTAACTATCATCATTCTTTTTTTTCTTAATAGGAAATTTTAATTGCAAGTAAAAGAAATTCCAATCAGATTAGCTTAAGCAAAAATAAATAATTAGATAGTGTAACTGACAGAAAATGGAAAGAAGGAAGTAAAGGAATAATAAAAGAAATCAATTGGCTCATATTCCTGGGAGGTCCAGGAATAGTTTGACTTTGGGTAAGTCTGAGGCAAAATATTCAAACATTGGCAGGAGACTGCCCTTCTCCACTGTTTGTGTTTTCCTTTGCATTTACTTAATAATCTAGTAGATTCTCCCCACCTAATGGTGCCTGGACCACCAAGCTGTCATTCTCCCAGGCTCTTGTCCAGCAGAAAAGAGAGTGAGTTGTTTCTCCTGGCCACTACAAGCAGAAGTTCCAGGATAAATGTTGGTTGGCTGTGACAAGCCCTTCTTGAACAAATTGTGGTGGCCATAGGCAATTCAGGGCTCTGATTGGCAAAGCCAGTTCTTAGACCCAACACAGGAACAGGGTTGGGTTAGCTGCTCCAAACTGCGGGTTGAAACTGAAGGTTAGAGTGGATGGATCCTTCATGGAAATCAGGTGTGGAGCCAGAGGAAGGGGAGATGGATGCAGAGCAAGCATAGAGCTTTGCAGTTTTCAACATAGACCTATAAAGGGAAAAGCAGGGATCCTGGCCCCTTTTTGCAATGGGAAAAACTGTCTCAGGCAAAGGCATTCAGCTCATGGATGCTTTGGGTGAGTCCTAGTGCATATGGGCTCCCGGTGTTTCCCTTGCACCACATTCTGAGCTGGGCAACAACTGGCCAACCCAGGGATTGTCCAAGAGCCATGGAGCCACGAGACAAACTAGCCAGAGGGACCACCAAGAGGTACCACTGGTTCCACACAGTCCTTTAAAAAGCTCCTTTACCTCCACTGTTTTATTAGAGTTTCACATCACCCTGTGGAGAGGGCAGGCCCAGCAATAGGTCCATCCTACTAACAGGGAAGGGGAGAAAGGTGGTAAAGATGATGGAGCACCCCAGGCGAAGGAGGGACAGTAGCTGCTGTCATTTCTCCAGTGTGTCCTTGTGCTGGCCCTGCGCTATCTGGTTCCTCTCTCAACAATGCTGTGAAGAACTACCAGTGCTACCATTTAACACACAGGTAGCTCAGGTTCAGAAACGTTAACAACTTGTCCAGGGTCACACAGCTAATAAGAAAAGAAGCTGGGGCTCAAGGCAGGTCTGTTAAAAAAACTAAGCCCTAAACAAAGTAGCCTCCATCCAAGCTGGGTTCTTAGTAAAAAAATACCAGTCTACTACAATCTATGGCTCAAATGGGTATGCATTTGGGGTGCCTGGGGCAACCTGGTGGAAGGAGGGATGAATGTCAGGAAGGCAGCTGCCCATGAAACATCAGTAAAGAGTCCCTTTTTCCTGCTTCCATGGCACCTAGAATCATGCCCCTCTGCTTTTTTCCTGCACCCCCAACATTATCTATTCATGACAGCTTCAGCCCAAAAAAGACTGTCCCTAAATTCCAAGGATCAGCCCAGGAGAAAGGATTTAGCCTGGAAATCTGGGAACCTGCATTTAAGTCTATCGCTAACTCATTGGGTGGACCTAAGAGAAGTCCTTTCTCTGAGCCTCAATGGCCCCTTCTGCAAAAGAAATTAGTTGGACTCAATAATCTCTAAAGCCACTCTGGCTTCAGCTGGAATCATTGTCTCAGGTGCCAAGATTTCTCCACCCCTTGCTGTAGCTTCAGTTTTCTTGCCTGGGGGAAAAGCTGGGGCAGGTTGCTGCAAGTTCAGCTCTCTCACAAAGCTGAGGCAGAGGCCTGGCTCCTAGCCCAGCAAAGAGGCTTACCTAACCTCAGCAAGCTAAGCAAATCCCAGGGAACACAGCAGGGAGGGGACCTGAAGGGGGCCGGGCATCGACTGAGTCTGTGGCTGCCTAACCAGCCAACTTTAACCCCTTCCATGCTGCCCCCAGCAGCAGGAGGACAAAAGGGCTGTCAGGATAGGGCGTGCTGGGCTACTAGGATCTGCTCTCCAAAGCCAGCTTTCCATAGGGAGGCATCCCAGGGATCAGCTGCACGTTGAGATGCCATTTGTCCTTCCTAGACCCAGAGGCAAGGCATCAGAACTGGAAAGAGCTGGGAAGAGCCCAACTCCATCATTCGAAGTCAGGAGGCTGAATCCCAGAGTTGGGGAGGGACTTGCCTAAGATCATATAGCTTTAGGAAAGGAGCATCGTCTAGCATAATGTCAAATACATAGATTTATAAAATGTGTTGAATGGCAGGAACCTAGGGCTCCTTGTCTATACCATAGTACCTTTGAGGATTCTTAAAGTTTCCATCCCCAAATTATAAGCAGATTGTTGAGGCCTGTCCATAAATTCCTCACTTGAACTTGCAGTGACTAATTCTCACAGGAGTGTGGAATCAAACCCATTGTGGCTATTAAAAATGTAATACAAAGCCCTAGGGCTTGGGGCTGTGCTTTCTTCTTAGCCCTGGAACAGAGTGAAGCCTGCAAAAGTCTTCAGGCTGAGCCAAGAGTCCCTTCCCCTAGAAGCTCTCTGGAGCAGCTCTTCCCCTTTGGAGGCATCCAGGGGAACTTTCTGGAAAAAGATTATTGCTTTCCTGTACTAGCCTAATTGTAATGGGAAGCCCTGCAGCTGAGAGAAGTCTGGATTACTACAGGTCACCCCCAACCAAAGTATCCCCAAACATTTCCGCCATACAACTAACACTCCAGCCTATGAAACAGGTTCTGGGTCTCCCAAAGGCCTTTGTGAATGTGTGTGACCTACAGGGGAAGAAGGGGGTGGGGGTTCAGACTATCAGTGAATTTTAAGCAGTAGGCATGTTTTTGAGGTGGAAAGCAGCCAGACTGCATCAAAATTGGGAGCCTAGGATCCTGCATGTAGTGAGGCCAGGAAGAGGGCCCTGGGTGACCTGGGGATGACAGTGGGGATGTGACATAACTGCCTCAGTTACTGGGATTGACTGATCATCAGACCGATAGGACTGTAAGAGCACATAGCTCGGGAGCCTGGGAAGGTCTATTTGGCCCAGCCTCCCAGTCTGTCTGTGAGGTCCTTGGGGGTGATACAAGTTCCAGCAACTGTTTGTGACTATTATGAGTGCCACTCTGTGCCTGGCATTGTGCTAGGCACCAGGAGTAAAATGACAAATTCACATAGTTCCTGCCCTTGAGGACTATGACAAGTAGGAAATATAAAGATCATCTAGGATCACTTCAGATGTGCCTAAACTCCAAGCTGAGCTCTTTGGCAAACTAGCTCCCCACAGGAATCACTGAGCCATGTTTATTATTCATTAGACATGTGCTGACTGTGTCCCACATGCCTCTCCCTCTCAGTACACCCAATCAGCAGTGAGAGCTCTCGGCTCTACCTCTAAAACATGCAGCCTGGATCTGACCGGCCCCTCTGCCTCTAGCCCAGATGTTGCCTTTTCTCCCGGGATGGCTATTCTCCCTGCCTGCGAGCCTCCAAGAAGCAGCCAGAATGACTTGTTCTCAGATGTAAGTCACTCTCCTCCTAAAATCCTCCATGGATGTCCCAGGATCCTTGGCGTGAAACACACGCTCTGCACCTTATGGCCCCTGGACAAGGCCTTCAACCTCGATCTCCTGCCCACCAGGCCTTCTTCCCTTCTGCACAGGCCTTCTTTCTACCCCTGGAGGGTGACACACTTGTTTCTGTCTCTCGGCCCTTGCAACTGCTGCTCCCTCTTGGAATGTATGGCCCAGCTCACTGTCATCCAGGGCTCAAGTCAGAATTCACCTCCTCAGAGAAGCCCTCCAAGACTGCTCTAACCAAAGCACCCTCACCACTCACTCTCATCACATCCCTTTCTTTTTATCATTACTGAACTGGACAGTAACTGAAATTATCTTTGTCTCTACGTCTATTGTCTGTCAAAGCTGAGGCAGAGGCCTGGCTGGCTGTCAATCTCCACCCACTAGAACCTACACCCTTTCAAGACAGGAGTCCTATTTTAATTTTTTTCACTGCTATCTTCCCAGTCCCTAGAACCCAGTGCCAAGTAGGATCTCCAGAAATATTTGTGGCCTCATTAAATGACTAGCACAGTGCTCAGACACCCATTTTGGAGAAGAATGTAGAGCTTGAACCCCTCTACCCATTTATTAGAAGGGAAAATGGAGATTCAGAGAGAGACCAGGATCTGCCCAAAGTCATTCAACCCACTCAGTCATTCATATAAGCCGATGCACGGATAAGGAGGGGCAGCCATGTGAAGATTTGAGAGGGACAGCTGATTGAAAGGGCCTGAGGCAGGACCTGGGCCCGAAAGCAGGTGAGAGATGGGAGGACTAAAGTACGTTAAGGAAAGATGTGTGAGGTGAGGTGCCAAGCAGGCAGAAGCCAGGCCATGCACATGCAGCTTGGATGTCATTCCCCCTGAAGCAGGGGTGTGAATCATACTGCCTACTTGGGTGAGATGCTCAGAGAGCATGGAATCTGAAAGACCAGTCGGGCCCCCCTGACAAGCCCAGAGTGAAGATCCCGGGGTTGAGCAAGTCCCAGCCAGGTGTGTTTGCCAGGCCATCAGAGGTGCTGGGCAGCGGCAGTGGCTGTCTGAGCCGCACTGCGTGAGGGGGCGCCCGGAGCACGGTTAGGTCAAGTGAGGCTCGTGCGCACTTATGGTGCTGCTGACGGCTCACCGCAGGCCAAACGGTGCAGTCAGTTACTCATGCCACAGCCTTTGGACCAATTCAGTGAGCAAAGAGGGCAGTTAGCAAGGAGTAAACAAGCCAAAGGCCCATAATTACACTGAGGCTTTGCTCGAATGCGTCTAAGCCAAGAGGTGGGAGTGGGGACAGGAGGGCATGCGGGGTCTCCTCCTCTTTGTTCTGTGTGGTCTGCCCTGCTGAAATCTCCTCTCCCAGGCCTACCCTGTCCTGTACTCTGATTTGGCTGTCTGCTGCTCATTTTCTTGTCTTGGTTTGTTTGTTTTGTTTTTGATGGTGGAGGAGAGCATTCATGCTAGGTTTTAAGCTTTAGGATTATAGCAGAACAAAGTCCCTGCTCTTGTGGAACTAAGATTTTAGTCAGATAATCAACAGGTAAACAAGTAATTATAAAATGCATACGTGCTATGAAGAACATCGAGGGGTGGTGTCAGCGGAATAGGGAGCACTTCACAGTTGGATGTCAGTTCATATAGTGGGTCCAGAGAAGGCTTTTCTGATAAGGTGGCATTTGAGTAGAGACCTGAAGGAAATCAGGGAGGCAGCCATGCAGACACCTGAGGGAAGAGCATCCTGTGCAAGTGGCATGGCAGGTGTGAAGGCCCTGTGGTGGACTCGCAGAGGTAGGCCCTTGTGGCTGGAGCAGAGCAAGCCGTATCTTAGGACCATTTGGGATCACACAGCTACAGGGAAGGTCAGGCAGGTTCCAGGCAGGAGGAAAAGTATGTGTGAAGGCCTCAGGAGAGAGACAAATGCTTTCTGTTTCTCAAAGTATTTTACCCTGTTTGATCCTCAAAACAAAGCTGTAAGAGTAGGTAGGGTAGATTTCTTTTTCCATTTCACAGATAAAGACCTGAAGCTCTAGAATATCTAAAAGTTCAGCCAGGATCACACGGGAATATCTTGATTCAGGGGCAGGAATCTGTGGTCTGCACTACCCTTTCAGGTCAGATATGAAACTAGTTCCTTTTGACGCTGTGCCATCATGAGCTTCCAAAACAAGATCTGTTCTCAGGCAAGACTGAGTGGGTTACAAAGTTCAGAGCAGAGCCAGGTGAAGCCGAGTTGTCAGGCATGATGGGGAATGCTTTGTGGTGAGCCTGTATAGAAAATTAACACACCCCATACAACTGTAGCAATTTAACCCAAATGGCTGCAAGATATAACTCTCATCTTCTGAAGAAATCTTTATGGAAACACTGAAAGTTAGAGTCATGTTTGAGTCAGATCATAACTTGGTATTTCTTCAATGAAATTCATTTCAAATGTATGTCATTCAGAATTCTTCCAAGAGGCTTCCTACAGAGGTCCAGATAAAGAGAACCATCTGAAAGATAAAATGAATGACTAAATCAAGAATGCCACCCTGAAGACCAGATTCCCCAACAAGGGACACTTAACACAGATTTTGAGAAAGTTTTCATGAAACATTGTCCAGATCTGCCACCGTTTGGCATTTGTCTCCAGGCTGTCATTGTTTACTGTATTCCTGATATTATTGCTATCATCATTTTCATTATCCAGTTTCTATGTGCCACCGTATCAAGTGAAAGCAACTAGATGGACTGTCACCCAATTTGGTAGCAATGTTTGGGAACATCTTGTGTAAAATATAGGCTGTCTAGGAAACAATATTTATTTTGCAGGGCTCAGATAAAGGGACTCTCAGACAGGTGGGGAGCCAGTCTGTCACTGGAGTGGCTGCTGAACAAGAGACAAGCCATAGCCCTCAGGAAGCTGTAAAAAGAGAAACACAGAGAGATTTACAATATAATTCCAATTGCAAGTCAGAAGGGCTGATGCCAGCATCAGGCACTGATTTGTGATCGGCTACTTTTCACATGGGCCACTCCTTGCAACATGATGCAGGAATATATGTCTTAGTAATTCTGTGGAGGCTGGCAAGTGACCCAGGACCACACATCCAATCTGCCCCTCTTGGGGCATTATATCTGTGTTCCAAAGATTGGGGAGCACTTCTATCCAGTGTTATATAGTGTTTCTCAAGCTTTTTGGTCTCTGGGCTCCTTTCTGTACATTCCTACCTAATTAGGAATTAAAACTGAGAAGAATGTTCCAAACATTTAATGTGGTGATTTGTTTTAAAACAACAAACCCATCACATATTCACATAAAGTATCCTTATGAAAAATGTTTTCAAGACTAAAAAATAAAAAAGTGGTTTTGTTCTACATTTTTGCAAATGCTGCAAGAGACACCTGGACTCTCCCAGCCACTTGTGATATCACAAATCATGTAGCTTCTGGAAGACGCCACTGTATTCCCAGAGAAAATGAGAGTAAAAAGTCAAACCAGTTCTTAGTAATAATGAAGATGATTCTGACCTGTGGACCATGTACAAGGGTCTTTGGGACCCCCAGGGGTCCCCAGACCACTCCATGAGAACCACTGATGCTGTGGTCAAAGTCAAACCATTGGAAAGTTTGGACAAGTCATTCACCCTCTCCATGCCTCAATTTTCTTGCCTATAAAATATGGATAGTAATAACTGTCATCATAAGACTCTTTGAACAACAAAATGGCTTGATATGTATAGAGTGCCTAAAACAGTAATAGGTCAATAACCCCTGGCTGTCAGGACAGGCCTCTCAACAGCTCATGACCATTCTCCCCATATACGGAGCACAGTATAGGCGCTCAGGGAACCTTCCACGAGTAAATGTAGACGCACACGAACAATTCCCTCATGTCAGAGGACTGAGGAACAACGAAAGTTGGTTTTCTTGCCCCTGTTAAATAAGCTAAATATCAGAGGGCCAAGGGACTCCCAGGGTCACTGAGCAAATCCCGTTGGCAGCCACTGTTGCCGCTGAGCACAGCCCTCCTCTGGCCCCACGCGTGGCCACGTCCTCAGCCACCTGAGCACACTTAGAATGGATCCCTGCAGTATCTGAGTTTGTCCCGAAGTGAAATGTCCCCCATCTGCAGTCCTCTGGTCCCAGCCATGCCTGCAGAGGACCTCCGCTGGAGATGCCTGAATGCTCTCCTCCCTTTGATGCGCCATCTAGGGAGCACCCCTGAGTTGTGATGACATACTAACTTTTTTGAGGGACCCTCTTTGTCTTTTTTGTTTTGACGGTTGCAGTGCCTGAGATGTGATGGGGAGATGTATAAATGTTTGGATGTTTATTCAAGGAAAGAAGGAATAAAATTATGTCTTTTCAGTGACAAAAAGAAAAAAGACAACTTGGACAGTTTTTCTAGATAAAGAGCTGTTAGGGATTGTGGAGAGAGGAGGAGAAAATGGTAAAATGTTAAAACAGAAAATCAAGACAGAGGGTCTCAAGAGTTAAGGTGCTGTCTGCCTAGGTCCCTGGTCCCGCTTAGCCTTTAAAGTGAGAGTAGCAACAGTAATAATCACATGAACGGCTCACAGTTATTGAGAGCTTCCTGTGTGCCTGGCACCTGGCTAAGCACTCTGTATCATCATCTCCTTGAATGCTCACAACAATCCTCATCGGCAGGTAACGGTGTCATTTCCATTTTAAACATGGGAATCTGAATGCTTGAGTGATTGTCTGAGGTCCCACTGCCAACAAATGACACAGCGCCATGGTCTGGGGCATGGAATGTACACTGGAGGTGGAGGAAGGAGGCTGGGATGAGAGGGTGGCAATTTAAGGCTCCAGGCAGCAGAGGAGGCCCAAGTGCAGGTCCTAGAAATTCAGTGTCTCTGGGGCTGGGCACAGGTGAGCCAAAGGAAAATGCCGCTGACTTCTTAATTTGGGGCCTGCCACTGACTCAGGGCACCAGCACAGTTCCTTACAAAAAGGAACACTGAGGCTCAGAAAAGGAAACAGCCTTACCCAAGGTCACACAGCAGGTTGGAGCCTAGCCCAGCCCCTGTTCGCACCCCACAGATTTTGGTGTTGTCCCAAGTTCCCTCTTCTAAGACACATACTTCCTCCAGCCACAGGCCAGTGCTCCTGAGTCCTTGGCTCCATGCAGAGAGGGCGGCATGGAAGGGGCAACGTATGGTCTTGGCCCCTGGCTTCCTCTTCCGGGGCAGAAAGAAGAGAGCAGCAGGACATGACCAGGCCTGCAGCGGCTGCCTAGGGTTCCCCACGGCCACCCACAACCCGGAACAAGGTGTGGTGGTAAATGAGAGCAGATTACAAGGGCTCTGAGAATGGAAGGGGCCCTTTGACAGCCAGGTGAGGGCTGGGATGGGATGGGGCCCTTCTCTGTCCCCTTGTGCAGCCCCCTTTGCAAGAAGCAGCTGGCACAGGATGGTGCCCACAGAAGCATCCTTCACCATGGCTAGTGCTGGGGTTCCAGGTTGGGTGTCTAGCCCCTCTTCCTCCACCTGCAGCTGCCATAAAAATGAAAATTTCTGATGGGCAGGCAGCTTGGCAGAGTTCCCCAGCCATTCTGGACCTGGGGTTTAAAGGAGATTTGAGGGAGCATCTCTAGTACTCCCTAGACCTCTGGAGGATGGATTCCGGCACTGAGGCTCTTCACGCCTCTGACTCCCAGGTCTTGTTCACCGTTCTCTCTGATGAGGGAGTAGATGTAGCAATAATTGCTAAGATGAATTAAGCTCCTAGTCTGGTACTAACTCAGTTAAGGGCCTACATATGTTAATACCCACAGTAAGTCTACAAGGTGGGAATGATCAGATCCCCATCCTAGTGGCTTAAAGTAGTGGTTCTCAAAGTTAGTCCCAACACTAGCAGAATCAGCATCACATAGATGTTTGTTAGAAATGCCAGTTTCCAGCCCCATGGGCCCAGGGCGGCAGAGCAGCAGGTGGTAGACCCAGGAGCCAGACCCTGTTCTGACTGCTCTGTGGCTCTCACAACTGCCCTCCTGCCTGTGGCTGGCAGCCCCTGTGTCCCCTCCTTGCAGGTGGTCACAGCTGAGAGAGGCTGAAGGAAATTTCTAAAGGACAGCACATTCCCTGCCTCATCTTGCTAACTGGGAAAGATTGGAGACACCCTCAGTGTCCACCAGCACTGGGCTGCTTAAATAAACTCAGGGGCATCCACATGATGGAAGATGTGCAGCTTCGTGTAGAGAATGAATGGGTTTTCTATATACACTGTATATATACACTATGACTTTTTACTTACACTATGGAAAGGCCTCCATATTATAGTATTAAGTAATAGAAAGCAAGGTGCAGAACTATATATGTAGAGAGAAAGCTATAATTTGTATAAAAAATGAAGGTCTATGTAAACAAACTGTTTATACACACTTATGAATGTAAAAGAGTGAAGAACAACATAGAGATCTCCTGGAGGTGGCAGGGAATTGGGTCCATAGGAGGGGGATTTTTCATAAATGCTTTTGTAAGGATTTCCTACTTGTATGATAAGAAGAGTGCAATTAAAATTGAAAAGAACAAGAAAGGAGACAAGTGGGGGACTGTGGGAAGGGAGAGGCTGTGAGGACCAGGAAGCTCAGGGCTTATCAAATGCTGGGCACTGAGCAAATCTGTACATGTTTTATCTCCTTTAGTCTCCTCAACAACCTTATCAGGTTATTGCTGTTATGATCCCCATTTTGTTAACATGAAAACAGAGTCACAGAGCTTGTTAGTGGCAGAGCTGAGATCTGAGAGCTGAGAGCCCAAGCTCTAAGTCACTATATGTATGTATGTATACATATATAAACTGTTCATTATATATAATAATGTATATATGTTTATTTAAAGCTCCAAACTCCCTTTGGAGGAAGTTATGATTTTTCCCCTTTGTAAGTAAGGAAATAGAGGCCCAGAGAGGTTAAGTTACTCTCCCGAAGTCACACAGACAAAGCATAATCAACCAGAAAAAGAGAATCCTGGAAAGGATGAACAAATCTTGAGGCCTATGGTTCTAAGTTCCCAATAGAAGAGACTCCTCTTCAATAAACTGGGTGAAAGGATGTAATTTCCATGTTTATAAAGGCAGGGCCAGTGTCCATCATGTTGACTGTTTCCCCAGTTCCTGGCAGTGTCTGGTGCATGCTTGGAAGGAAGAGAGGGCATAGGACTAGCCATGCTGACTGGAAGGGGCTTTGTAGATTAGCAAGACCGGATGGGCAAATTGGAGTATAGAGAGGGGAAAGGCTTGCTTAAACTGGCTCAGTAATTCTAAGGAGACCAGATGTGAAGGTAGATAAAACTTTTTAATGATCCATTTACCTTGGGAATTGTCATGATTTCCCTGTGTCCCCACTAATGAGGAGAGAAGGGCATAGGAGCTGGCCATTTTGATTGGGGTAGGACCTGTTACAATTTAGGCCCTATGGTTGGGAGGGTCATTCAGTCACTGGGGCATAAAGGGAGGCAGTGGGTATAAGTAAGAAGCTCAAAAAGAGGCAGCTGAGGTACAGACAGACAGCCAGTGGATTGGATACCAAGGAACTTGGGTTCTAGTCTCAGCTCTGACTCTTAACTAGCTGTGTGGTGTGGGCAAGTCACTTCACTTCTCTGACCCTTAGTGTCATCATCTATAAATAGCAGGATTATCAGAGGATCCAAATGAGAATGCTTAAGAAAGCATGCTGCAAAACAGATAAGGCAGGATGTTAATATGAGGAGTTATTAAGGACACACAACAGTGCTGGTGACAAATAGCACATGCTAAACAACTTGCCTTTCACCAACAGCTATTCTTTTAATTCCAAATGTAGTGTGGAACTGAATCCATGCAGGTCTCCCTTACTTATTAATAGGAAATTAAGTGCCCCATCTCCTTAAGAGACTTTGGCTGACCTCCTTTCACCCAGGGCAGCACTTGCCACATTCCTTGCCTAGGTGTTTGCCTCCCTCAGTAACAGCTGATTGAGGGCAGTGACCATGTATATTCACTACTTAATCCTTAGACCTTGGACACAGTGGGATGGATGGATGGATGGATGGATAGATGGATGGATGGATGGATGGATGGACAGTTGAATATTTTCAGAGTTCAGGGGAAGGATAATTGCGATTCTAAGATAATACTTTTAGAGAAGATAGGTTTGAACTGAGCCTTCAAGGGTGTGTAGGATTTCAGCAGAGTAAGAATGAGAGGTTAGCTAGGAGAGTGTTTGGAGAGGTGAGAACAACCTGAGCTGAGGCACAGGGGAGGAAAGCTCAGGGGGCTTGGCCATAGTGGTCTGGGATTGATGAGCACAAAGAGGGCCTTGGCCGGAGATGCAGCTGGAAAAGTAGAACCAGGCTCTGGCAGGCCTTGAAAGCTGGGCAAGTGTCTAAACTCCTCCCTCCTTCAGGCAATGAGACAGCACGGGAGGTTGTGCAAGGGAGGAGTGACCTGCAGTGCTCGTGCTCACTGGTGGCAGATAAAAGGACAGGAACCAGGCCAGAGCCCGACTCTGGGGGGCGGTCTCACCACTGCCTGCTGTCTGCGGGCCTTCCTGAGTTGCTGCTCAGACTGGGTAAGAAGGGCCTCCAGTCGGGCTGTGCAGATGCTCATGGGCCCCTCTGCCTCCCTGCTGTGCTTAGGGGCCAGGTATGGGACCTGCAGGGAAGGCCTCCCCTTAAGGAATGGCTGAAGTGTCACCAAGCCTCCTAGGTCCGCCTCCTGGGCTGCTGCCCATCCAGCAGGTTTCACCCTCCCTGTCCCCCAAAGCACACCAACAAGGCTGCCTCGGCTCTGCGCTCAAGTCCTGACTCTTTCAGTTACTATGTAACCTGAGCTAGTCCCTGCCTCTCTCATAGGCCTGCATTTCACAACTCCAGGCAGTAACATCACATGGAAAACAAATGAAATGATGCTCCCAGAGTTGTGCAATCCAGCAGCCCTGCCTCTGATGTCAGCTTCTCCAGCTGTACAAATGAGAACAAAGGTTGTTGTGGATCATCTCCAAAGGCTATTCCAAGCCTCACCTTGCAGCAGACTGAGCAGAGTGTGAGGTCTGGGGGCAGGAGGAGGGACGGAGCTGAGGCGTTTGCCTGACGGTGACAGAGGTCTAGGAGCTGGTGCATAGCCAGTCCCCCAAAACAATGGCAACCTCTTCCCACAGTCAGCCACAGATCTGCATCCCTACTCCTCTTTCCAAGTGTGTGTAAGCAAACTTCTCTAGCCAAGTGTTCTGCAGGAAAAAACCAGGGAGAAGAAAATGCGTACCTCATAGGGTCACCATGAGCATTAACGGAAGTAACGGATGCCTAGTGCTTAGCAGAGTGCCCTGCCCCGAAAAGCAGCTCAGTGAACATTAGGTTCAGCACTATTTTTTCTCTATTTTATAAAACAAGTTAAATGTATTTGTCCTCATGCATTGTCACTTTGATCTACCTCAGGATCACTATAAGGCCTGCCAGGGAGGGCCCCAGAGCAGAACTCAGCTGTCTGCTTGAGAAAAGCAGGAAAGGGGTTCTGTGGAGTGAGAAAAAGAAAAGCAGGCATCTCCTCCCCACAAACAGAATGACTCCTTTCTTCTGCTGAACTCTAGAGGGAGACATGGCTAAGATTTCGCCAAATCTTAAAGGAAGAAAGTACTAACTGTGAAATTTCAGGTAGGACAATGCACAGATATTTTATTGTCCTGGCCCCCCAAAGTCAGGCTCTGTGAGCTAGTCCTTGGGCCAGATCTGACCCAACTTTCCACTGGGTGGTGAGGAGGAACCAGCAGGGAAGTTTCAAGGCCCAGATATCCTGTGCACTGTCATCTGGGAGCCACCGACACCCTGTTGAGGAACGGAGCCAAGCCCTGCCCCTCCCAGGCTGCCCGATGGAGGGAAGGGCCAGGTGCAGGGCCCAAAGGCAGAGAGGGCTCCCTCTGGACTCTGGAGATACTGAACTGAAAACCAGCAAGCACATCCACCAAACAGAACCCCTTGGACCTTTCTGTATTTCCTCCCCTACACAGTGGAGCCTCAAGACCAAAGAGAGAACGGGGAGCTACTCAAGGTCACAGTGCTCACCAAGGGACACATCCAAAACCAGGCAGGTCTCAGATGCCGTTATGTTCTATAACTTTGTACCTTGTTATGATTTCAAACCTACCCCAGAAAGTTGAAGGAATGGTACAGGGAACTCCCATAAACCCTTTACCCCGATTCATCACTTGTTTCCATCTTGCCCTATTTTCTCTAACATTCTCTTCTTTCTTGTATACATACACACGCATGTCTATTTTCACCTGAACTATTTGAGAGTAAGTCAATGACAGCGTCCCTCAACACTTGAGTGTGTTTTTCCTTAGTAAAAAAATTGCTTTACATGACCATAGTGCAATGATCAGAATCAGGAAATTTAATTCTGATATATTACCATTCACTATTTAATCCATGGTCCATATTCAAATTTCCTCAATCTTCCCTCCACCTCCACCTCACACAGCTTATTACTTTTACTCATTACCCCCGTGCCTAGGCATCCCCTAACCTTAGGCAACATGAATAAAGCCTTTCATCCTTTCCTTCCCACCCCTACCTCCTGCTCTGTGCCCCTCTCCATCCCTCTCCACTGGGGCATGCCCAGCCCAGGGAATGGGAGGTGCTACTGGGAGCACTTAAGCTCTCATCATCTCTGACCTGGGAGTGCAGGACACCCAAACCTTTGCCCCACATGCCCAGGTAGGGTGGGTGGTTGGAAGGCCCCACAGGGCACAGTCCCGGTCCTCTGTAATGTCTACTGCCAGCCCTGTCCAGGGGACAGAAGGGCCCAGCTCACTAGCTGTGCTGAGGAGCTCAGATGCTACCTAGTTCTAGAGTTAAAAGCCACTTCCGTGAAAAATCCACACATTCCACATTGTATCTCAGTTAAGAGGTATCTGTGACTGGGAAAGGGCAAGAAGGAACTTTCTAGGGTACCAGAAATGTTCTATATGTGAGTGGCAATTACAGAGATGTATTCATATGGAAATATTCATGAGGCTATACTCCTAAGAGGTTGACCCCTCACTCTGTCTGTATCTGAATACACAATTGGATCTGTATAAATGGCGTGGGTATGTCGTCAAGAATCCACAAGGTGGAACATGGTGCAGTGGAGAAATGCTATGATCTCTGAGAGGAAGAGACAGCTTCTGGTTTAGTCCAGCCTATCTGGAGTACCCATTGCCTGTCACTTTTTGTACACTAAATAAACCATTGAATAAACAAATGAAGTAATAATGCTGTGCCCATATTTCTTAACATGGAAGATGTTCATGATGCCTTGCTAAATGGAATAAACTTGCTAAATAGAATAGTATGTGAGAACAGTCCCATTTCTGTAAATATTTATGTTTGTATATCTTTTATATCTACTCTAGATGAATGTACCAGCTTCCTAGAAAGTTCTCTCTGGATGAAAAGATAAGGCCAGTTTATTTTATTTTATTTTATTTTTAAATTTTTTATTAAGGTATGATTGATATACACTCTTATGAAGGTTTCACATGAAAAAACAATGTGGTTACTACATTCACCCATATTATCAAATCCCCACCCACACCCCAATGCAGTCACTGTCCATCAGTGTAGTAAGATGCAACAGATCCACTATGTGCCTTCTCTGTGTTACACTGTTCTCCCGTGATCCCCCACACCATGTGTGCCAATCATAATACCCCTCAGTCCCCTTCTCCCTCCCTCCACACCTGCCCTCCCACACCCTCCCCTTTGGTAACCACTAGTCCCTCGTCGGAGTCTCTGAATCTGCTGCCATTCTGTTCCTTCAGTCTTGCTTCATTGTTAGAGTCCACAAATGAGGGAAATCATTTGGCATTTGTCTTTCTTCACCTGGCTTAGTTCACTGAGCATAATATCCTCCAGCTCCATCCATGTTGTTGCAAATGGTAGGATTTGTTTTTTCTTATGAAGGCCAGTTTCTTATTTGTTCTTTTTTTTCTGCCTTGTTCATACTTAGAAAAATTGTTTTCATTGCAACTATGAACTGTTTGAGTGAAAAATCAAATACTTTTTAAAAAATTGTCCATAAAAAGTGCTGGGGAAGCAGTGCAGGTCCTGAGCACGCTGGGGTTGAATGTGAATTTCCAAAGAGGGGTTATAGTGTGCCCCCAAATTTGTGTAACCAAAGACATTGGGGAAATGCCCTAAAAAAGAAAAAAGGAAAAGAAAGTGTAGAGAAGGCAGAAACAAGAAAACTAATTGTGATTTTTGAGTTTAATTCTTAGAGAAAGCACAGACCGGTAGAGGAGCTGGAAAGCATCCCGCCCCGACCCTGAGAACATCTGCGGGGCACAAGGCCCGCTCACAGGAGATGGGAATCCCTGCACCTGCGGCCTGCCCCAACCCTCAGGACATCCGCTTGGCTCAAGACTGAGGACTATAACACTCCAGAGCTTTTTCCTTTTGGGGCTGTAGTCTCTCCGACTCAGCCCTTCACTGCCTCTGTAGTGAAGTCTGCTATTCAATCTTGCTGTCACCGATCTGGACTCCTGCTCTCCTTGGCTTTCTTGACCTAACAAGAAAGATTCTGGGTCCCTGATAATTGGGTGGCACAATCACATCAACTCCTTATGTCTGAACTTCTTTTATATACAAGAAAAATACATCCTCTATGTGTGGACTGTGGTTAGGTGGCTTTTTTGCTAAGCAGCTGAGCTGAATTCTAATTGATACCAGAGCTTCAGACAATGCCAGGCACGTAGGAAGTGATCAAAGATTGAGCTGCTGATATTTTTGGCCCTCCAGTGGGCTGCCAGGATCTTATCCCCAAGACAGAAGCTGCTTTCCCAAGCCATCCACCAAGATGTCTGAGGTGGTTACTGAGCACAGACCAATTCCTCGGCTCTCTGAGCTCCAGCTGAACAAGCTAGGGGTAGAGGCAAGCTCTGGGCTGCGGGCGGAGAGGCTGGAGGCAGTCCCAGGCCGGGCATGTCAGAACCCACTGCGTGCGGGGCCTGGGGGAGCCTGGAGAGTTCTGAAACCACCGCCGCCCAGTCACGTGGGAAGGTTCCCGCCCAGGAGTGAGAATCGCTGGTTCTCAGACTTAGAAGAGAATTTAAAAGGCAACCACTCCAACCTCTGACTTAACAGCGCACCCCCTTCCTAGCGGTATGAGGGCCTCAGGGACGGATGCTCACTGGCTCCAGACAAAGTTCTTCCTACGGTGAACTATGGATTCCAACCCTTGGCCCTGGTTCTGCCCTTCAGGGCTGCGCGGAGCAAGTCGTACCCTGAAAATCATTCATTTATTGAAGGTGTTTCTCTTTGATTAAACTAATAATAATAATAGCTACCATTAATGGTGTTTACCATGTGCCGGACACTGTGCCAAGCATGTTACATGCTTGATCTCACTTAGTCCTCACAACGGTCTCAGCAGGGAGGGGTTACTATGGTCCCCATTTTACAGGTAAGGGGTCTGCGTCTTAGACGAACATGATGTTAGGTCGCTCAGCTAGGAGAGCAGAGCTAAGGAACTGACTCTTCAGAACTTGAACTGTGCGCTCCGCCCCTCCCGCGCACTCCGCCCCTCCCGCGCACATGCACCCCCAGCACGAATCTTCTCTTCTCAAGCAGTTCCCACACTAGGAGCTCTGCGATGCTGCAATGGAAATTCCCACGTGGACCTGGGGGGCTGGAACCTTTTGGGCAAATCTATCAGCCTCTCTGATCACCCACCTCTCCCTACCCTCAGCACTTCCTAGCCCAGCCTTTGGTTCCAGCTCCGTCCAACATGCCCAGTGCTCTGTGCTGGGGGCCCATTGTCTCAGCATCCCCGCCTGAACTGCCACCACAGGCACACAGCCGGGCAGGGCCAGATTCTGTGCTCCCCTTCTCTGGCCCCGGGGATTGGCTCTCAGTGCCCAGTCCCGTGATTGTGGCCAAGGGGAATCTTTCTCTGGGAGTCCCATGGGGACTTTGGAAGCAAGAAACTTCCTCCGCCTCACGGGCTGCTGGATTACTACATGAGAAAATATGAACCTGGCGATGTAAGCCCACTGTATTCATTTCCTATGTTGCTGTAGTAACAAATTACCACAAACTTTGTGGCTTAAAAGAATGTACATTTATTATCCTCTAGTTCTAGAGGCCAGAAGTCCTCAAATCCCGGTGTCAGATGGGTCATATTCCTCTGGAAGCTCTAGGGGGGAATATATGTCCTTGACTTTTCCAGCTTCTAGAAGCCATCTCTGTTCTATCACTTGGTATGTTTGTCTATTTTTAGAATTTTTTTACAATAACAACCCACTAATTTAGGGAATTTTAAGAATTAGGTTTTATGGGCTTTTCTGTTTCTCTCTCTCTCTCTCTCTCTCTCTCTCTCTCTCTCTCTCTCTCTCTCTCTCTCTCTTTCTCTCTTTTCTTTTTCAAGCAACCTTAAGATGATCAGATCTCTAAGGGCCCTGCTGGCACAATCTTGTTAGCTTCTTGGGAGCCTATAGTCAGAGGAAAGGTCAGTGTAGAACCCTGAGAATGGCCACGGGGTAGGGACCATCCCTGCAAATGGCAGGCACAGCCAACACCCTGACGCCAACACCCTCTGGGTGGAGGGAAATTAAGCACCCTCAGCACTCTGCTCCATAGATGCTTGAAGCCATTGCTCTTCCAAGTCTACGAAGTAGCAGCAGAGTCTGAATTCTGTCATCCTGGGGCTGTCGATTTCCTGTTGGGCCTTAATTTTCTCCCCTGCAAACTGAAAACACTGGACCAGAAATCAATCAATGTCTCTCCAGGACACACCAGAGGGCTTCAAGAGAGCTGTTAATGGTCTGTTTCTGGAACTGGGTACTGGTTACATGAATGTATTAAATTTGTGAAAATTCATTGAGTTGTATATTTATGATTTGTGCACTTTTCTGTATGTATATTTTACTTCAAAAAAGTTTCCATAAACTACAAAAAAGGCAAGAGGAATGGGTGTGAGCAGAGATGAAACAAATTGATGTGAATTGATAATTGCTGAAGCTGGGGGATGGGTCGGCAGCTCATTATGCTGTATTGTATGCCTTTGCATATGTCTGAAATTTTCCATAATGAGAGTTAAAATAAGGTCTCTTCTTTCTCTAAAATGCTCTCACTGTGGAACTCTGACAATTATGTAAAAATGCAAAAGAAAGGGTGAGGGCAAGTCACAGCTCACCCCTTCTGGAGTTGAGCATGTTAGAGTAGAGAAGGAAACGAACCCATACTGCTGAAACAGAGTTATTATAACAGAAATGAGGATTATACCATTATAGTTATTTGTTTTGTTTTGTTCTAGTTTCAGATATGGTTTGATATATTCATGTCTGATAGAGCAAATTAAACTAACAGTGTTTTGAGATATGGCTGTTTACTTAAGTTATCCATAAGAATGCGAGCCGTTTGGTGCTGGATAGATTCTGGGTTGACACAGCCCACACACAGTTGGCTCCCTTGCTTGGCACCAGCTGTGCCAGTTCAGCTGCTGGCAAGAAATAGGGGAAAGGGCAAGTCCCGCAAGGACCCACTGGGCTTTGGCTTGACCTCAATCAGTGGTTGGGATGTCACCATGGCATCTAAAGGGGCTGCGGGTAAAACACTTCTAAGTGGCTGGAGTTCACTCACTCCCTAAACTTGTCCTAAGCACCTGCTCCATGCCTGGTACTGTTCTAGGCACCATTAAGAGACACAGCTGCGCACAAAACAGACAAAAATCCCTGTCTTTGGGGAGCTTCCATGATTCATCAAGTCAATAATAACTTCAAAGACTTATTTAAAATTTTTTAAACCATTTTTTATGTATAAATCAGTAGTGTTAAGTGTATTTACACTGTGGTACAGCTGGTCTCCAGAACTTTTTCATCTTGCAGAATTGAAACACTACACCCATTAAACAAAAATTCACCTTTACCTCCTTCTCCCAGTCTCTGGCAACTACCATTTTATGGTATCTATCGATATGACTTATCTGGGTCCCTCCCAGAAGTGGAATCATACAGCATTTGTCTTTTTGTGTCTGGTTTATTTCACTTAACACAATGTCCTTGAGGTTCATCCATGTTGTAGTGTGTGTCAGAATTCTTCCCTTTTGAAGGCTACATAATATTCCATTTATTGTTTCTTTCTTGTTTTTTTTGTTTTTTTTTTAGTTTTTATTGAAACTAAACAAAATGTCAGGTCCAAACAAAATCTTGGTTAAGCCCAATGTAGAACAGAGGAAAACCACTTGATTCTGGGTAGAGTGCAAGTAGAATTCTTTCTTTTTTTTTAATGATTTTTTATTAAGGTATTATTGATATACACTCCAATGAAGGTTTCACATGAAAAACAATGTGGTTACTACATTCACCCATATTACCAAGTCCCCCCACACCCCATTGCAGTCACTGTCCATCAGTGTAGTGAGATGCCACAGAGACACTACTTGCCTTCTCTGAGCTACACTGTCTTCCCCATGATCCCCCCCACACCATGTATACTAATCATAATACCCCTTAATCCCCTTCTCCCTCCCTCTTCTCCCACCTTCCCCACCCCCTCCCCTTTGGTAACCATTAGACCCTTCTTGGAGTTCGTGAGTCTGCTGCTGTTTTGTTTCTTCAATTTTGCTTTGTTGTTATACTCCACAAATGAGGGAAATCATTTGGTACTTGTCCATCTCTGCCTGGCTTATTTCACTGAGCATAATACCCTCTAGCTCCATCCATGTTGTTGCAAATGGTAGGATTTGTTTCTTTCTTATGGCTGAATAGTATTCCATTGTGTATATGTACCACCTCTTCTTTATCCATTCATCTACTGCTGGACACTTAGGTTTCTTCCATATCTTGGCCATTGTAAAAAATGCTGCGATAAACATAGGGGTGCATATATCTTTCTGAATCTGAGAAGTTGTATTTGTATTTTGGGTAAATTAGAAGGGGTTGGATTCCTGGATCAAATGGTATTTCTATTTTTGGATTTTTGAGGAACCTCCATATTGCTTTCCACAATGGTTGAACTAGCTTATATTCCCACCAGCAGTGTAGGAGGGTTCCCCTTTCTCTGCATCATCACAAGCATTTGTTGTTCTTAGACTTTTCGATGATGGCCATCCTTACTGGTGTGAGGTGATATCTCATTGTGGTTTCAATTTGCATTTCTCTGATGACTAGTGATGTGGAACATCTTTTCATGTGCCTGTTGGCCATCTGAATTTCTTCATTGGAGAACTGTCTCTTCATATCCTCTGCCCATTTGTTAATCTGGTTATTTGCTTTTTGGGTGTTGAGACATCTAAGTTCTTTATATATTCTGGATGTTAACCCCTTGTCAGATATGTCATTTACAAACATATTCTCCCATACTGTAGGATGCCTTTTTGTTATGTTGATGGTATCCTTTGCTGTACAGAAAATTTTCAGTTTGATGTAGTTCCATGAGTTCATTTTTGCTTTTGTTTCCCTTGCTCAAGGAGATGCATTCAGGAAGTTCCTCATGCTTATTATATTCATGAGATTTTTGCCTGTGTTGTCTTCTAAGACTTTTATGGCTTCATGATTTACAGTCAGGTCTTTGATCCATTTCGAGTTTATGTTTGTGTATGGGGTTAAACAATACTCCAGTCTTGTTCTCTTGCATGTAGCTGTACAGTACTGCCAACACCAGCTGTAGAAGAGGCTGTCATTTCCCCATTGTATGTCCATGGCTCCTTTATCATATATTAATTGACCATAGTTGGTTGGGTTTATATCAGGGCTCTCTAGTCTGTCCCAGTGGTCTATAGATCTGTTCTTGTGCCCGTACCAAATTGTCTTGATTACTGTGGCTTTGTAGTAGAGCTTGAAGATGGGGAGCATAATCCCCTCAGCTTTATTCTTCCTTCTCAGGATTGCTTTGGTTATTCAGGGTCTCTTGTGGTTCCATATGAATTTTATAACAATTTTCTCTAGTTGGTTGAAGAATGCTGCTGGTATTTTGGTAGGGATTGCATTGAATCTATAGATTGCTTTAGGCAGGATGGCCATTTTGACAATATTAATTCTTCCTATCCATGAGCATGGGATGTGTTTCCATTTATTGGTCTCTTCTTTAATTTCCCTCATGAGTGTCTTGTAGTCTTCAGAGTATAGGTCTTTCACTTCCTTGGTTAGGTTTATTCCTAGGTATTTTATTCTTTTTGATGAAACTGTGAATGGAATTGTTTTCCTGATTTCTCTCTCTGCTAGTTCATTGTTAGTGTATAGGAATGCCACAGATTTCTGCATATTAATTTTGTATCCAGCAGCTTTGTTGAATTCAGATATTAGATCTAGTAGTTTTGGAGTGGATTCTTTAGGGTTTTTTTTATGTACAATATCATGTCATCTGCAAACAGGGACCGTTTAACTTCTTTCTTGCCAATCTGAATGTCTTTTATTTCTTTGTGTTGTCTGATTGCCATGGCTAGGGCCTCCAGTACAATGTTCAAAATAAGTGGGGAGAGTGGGCATCCTTGTTTGGTTCCCGATCTTAAAGGAAAAGCTTTTAGCTTCTTGCAGTTAAGTATAATGTTGGCTGTGGGTTTGTCATATATGGCCTTTATGATGTTGAGATACTTGCCCTCTATACCCATTTTGTTGAGAGTTTTTATCATGAATGGATATTGAATTTTGTTAAATGCTTTTTCAACATCGATAGAGATGATCATGTGTTTTTTGTCCTTTTTTTGGTTGATGTGATAGATGATGTTGATGGATTTTTGAATGTTGTACCATCCTTACATCCTGGAATAAACGCTACTTGATCATGATGGATGATCTTTTTGATGTATTTTTGAATTTGGTTTGCTTATATTTTGTCGAGTATTTTTGCATCTATGTTCATCAGGGATATTGGTCTGTAGTTTTCTTTTTTTGTGGTATCTGCCTGTTTTTGGTATTAGAGTGATGCTGGCCTCATAGAATGAGTTTGAAAGTATTTCCTCTTCTTCTACTCTTTGGAAAACTTTAAGGAGGATGGGTATTATGTCTTCACTAAATGTTTGAGTTGTTAGGTAGGTTTCTGGTTACCAGTTCAATTTCATTGCTGGTAATTGGTCAGATTTTCCTGTTTCTTTCTGGGTCAGCCTTGGAAGGTTGTATTTTTCTAGAAAGTTGTCCATTTCTTCTAGGTTATCCATTTTATTACCATAGAATTTTTCATAGTATTCTCTCATAATTCTTTGTATTTCTGTGGTGTCTGTAGTGATTTTTCCTTTCTCACTTCTGATTCTGTTTATGTGTGTAGACTCTCTTTTTTTTCTTGATAAGTCTGGCTAGGGGTTTATCTATTTTGTTTATTTTCTCAAAGAACCAGCTCCTACTTTAATTGATTCTTTCTTTTGTTTTACTCTTCTTGATTTTATTTATTTCTGCTCTAATCTTTATTATGTCCCTCCTTCTACTGACTTTGGGCCTTGTTTGTTCTTTTCTAGTTTTGTTTATTGTGAGTTTAGAGTGTTCTTATGGGATTGTTCTTCTTTCCCGAGGTAGGCCTGTATTGCAATGTACTTACCTCTTAGTACGGCCTTTGCTGCATCCCACAGATTTTGTGGTGTTGAATTATTGTTCTTTTTTGTCTCCATAGATTGCTTGATCTCTGTTTTTATTTGGTCATTGATCCATTGGTTATTTAGGAGCATGTTGTTAATCCTCCATGTGTTTGTGGGCTTTTTTGTTTTCTTTGCATAATTTATTTCTAGTTTCATACCTTTGTGGTCTGAGAAGCTGGTTGGTAAAATTTCAATCTTTTTGAGTTTACTGAGGCTCTTTTTGTGGCCTAGTATATGATCTATTCTTGAAAATATTCCATGTTCACTTGAGAAGAATGTGTATTCTGCTGCTTTTGGGTGCAGTGTTCTGTAGATGTCTGTTAGGTCCATCTGTTCTAATGTGTTATTCAGTGCCACTGTCTCTGTATTTACTTTCTGTCTGGTTGATCTTTCCTTTGGAGTGAGTGGAGTGTTGAAGTCTCCTAAAATGAATGCATTGCATTCTATTTCCCCCTTTAATTCTGTATTTGTTTCACAGATGTAGTTGCTCCTGTGTTGGGTACATAGATATTTATAATGGTTATGTCCTCTTGTTGGATTGACCCCTTTGTTATTATGTAATGTTGTTCTTTGTCTCTTCTGACTTTCTTTGTTTTGAAGTCAATTTTGTCTGATACAAGTTCTGCAACTCCTGCTTTTCTCTCCCTATTAGTTGCATGAAATATCTTTTTCCATTGCTTCACTTTCAGTCTGTATATGTCTTTGGGTGTGAAATGAGTCTTTTGTATGCAGCACATAGATGGGTCTTGTTTTTTCATCCATTCAGTGACTCTATGTCTGTTGATTGGTGCATTCAGACCATTTACATTTAGGGTAATTATTGATAGTATGTACTTATTGCCATTGCAGGCTTTAGAATGGTGGTTACCAAAGTTTCAAGGGTAACTTCTTACTATCTAACAGTCTAAGTTAACTCACTTAGTATGTTATTACAAATGCAATCTAAAAGTTCTCTTTTTTTCCCTCCTGTTTCTTCCTCCTCCATTCTTTATATATTAGGTTTTATATTCTTTACTCTTTGTCTATACCTTGACTGACTTTGGGGGTAATTGATTTAATTTTGCATCTGTTTAGCAATTAATTGTTGTTCTCGTTTCTTTGCTATGCTTTTATTTCCTCTGGTGACAGTATTTAGCCTTTGGAACCCTTCCATCTATAGCAGTCCCTCCGAAATACACTGTAGAGATGGTTTATGGGAGATAAATTCTCCCAGCTTTGGCTTATCTGGAAATTATTTAATCTCTCCTTCAAATTTAAATGATAATGTTGCCAGATAAAGTAATCTTGGTTTGAGGCCCTTCTACTTCATTACACTAAATATATCATGCCACTCCCTTCTGGCCTGTAAGGTTTCTGTTGAGAAGTCTGATGATAGCCTGATGGGTTTTCCTTTGTACATGATCTTTTTTCTCTCTCAGGCTGCTTTTAATAGTCTGTCCTTTGGTCCCTTGTATTGGGAGATCTGTGCACCTCCAGAGCTTGAGAGACTATCTCCTTCCCCAGATTGGGGAAGTTTTCAGCATTTACCTCTTCAAAGACACTCTCTATCCCTTTTTCTCTCTGTTCTTCTTCTGGTACCCCTATAATGTGAATATTGTTCTGTTTGTATTGGTCACACAGTTCTCTCAATATTCTTTCATTTCTAAGAGATCCTTTTTCTCTGTGTGCATCAACTTCTTTGTATTCCTCTTCTCTAATTTCTATTGCATTTGCCGTCTCCTCTACTACATCTAATCTGCTTTTATGTCTGCCCATTATATGTTTCATTTCAGATGTGGAATTTCTTAATGATTGAATCTGTGTCCTAAATTCACCCCTGAGTTCTTGAATATTTTTCTGTACCTCCATGAGCATGTTCATGATTTTCATTTTGAATTCTCTTTCAGGAAGATTGTTCAGTTTCTTTTGGCCCCTTTTCTGGTGTTTGTGAGATTTTTGTTTGAATCACATTCCTTTGACTTTTCATATTTGTATGTGGCACCCTCTAGTGCCCAGAAGTTCTAGTCTCTGGAACTGCTCAAGCCCCTGGAGTGATGTTGGGGGTCACAGGGGAGCAGCGCTGGTGCCTGGGGCAAGGAAAGAGCCATTTCTTGCTTCCTGGCTGCTGTGCCTTCCTGGCTGTGTCAGAAACAGTGGGCCAAGTGCACAGACATAAGCCTCTATGCTTTCTGTTTGTAGCTGCTGTAGGCAGGGCTTACCTCTGGCTGGCCTGACACCAGGGCACAGGCTGCCAGTTTGCAAGCCGGCAGGAAGGCACAACAGGCTGTGTGTCATGGCAGGGGTCTTGGAGCTGCAAAGCCAACCAGAGGGATGGAGCATCTGAAGCTCCTGAAGTTCCCAACCTGCCTGGCAGAGTGTGCCCAGACAATTTTGTCCACCTGTCCTTTCTCCTGAGCAGCAAGCTCTGTGCAATCCTTGCCCCTTTTGCAGCCCTCTCACTGTTAGGAAGTCTCTCTGACTGCCCACTTTTTTTTTTGTCCCAGAGCAGCTAGATGTGGATCCCTGTTTTCCACAAGCAGGTAGAATCTCAGTCTCTCCAGGTTCTCTGCCTGTCTTAGCTTTCCAACACCACTAATCTCAAGAGCACCATGCAATGTATGTTTGTGCTCCTAGAGCAGATCTTCAGGGCTGGTTGTTCAGCAATCCTAGGCATCCACTCCCTCTCTGCTCTGTTTCTCTTCCTCCTGCCTGTAAGGTGGGGTGGGAAAAGGGCCTGGGTCCCACTGAATCACAGCTCTGGTAGTTTACCCTGTTCTGTGAGATGTGTTCTCTTCTCCAGGTGTATGCAGTCTGGCACAGCCTTCTTTCCTGTTGCTCTTTCAACATTAGTTGTATTCATTATATTTTCATATTATATGTGGTTTTAGGAGGAGGCCTCCATCTCACTTCTCATGCTGCCGTCTTTAGTATTCTCTCTATATGCCACTCTTTTTTCATCTAGTCATATAGCAATAGACATTTCGGTGGCTTCCACCTTCTGATTTTTGTGAATAATGCCACTGTGAACACAAGTATACAACCATCTCTTTGAGACCCTGCTTTCAGTTCTTTGGGATAAATACCCAGAAGTGGAATTGCTGGATCATATGGTAATTTTAATTTTAACTTTTTGAGAAATTTACTGTTTTCCATAGCAGCTGCACTATTTTACATTCTCACCAACAATGCACAAGGGTTCCAGTATCTCCACATCCTCCCCAACACTCATTACTTTCTGTTTGATTTCATTTTGTTTTTTGATTATTGCCATCTTATGAAGTAAAGATTGTTTTAAAAGCCATGTGTACCAGTATAATTATAGGACATCTGGGTTAAATTAAGACAGCTGGTAAGACACATGAAGAATGCACTGCTCAAACCCATCATTTTACAATTGAGGAAACAGAGGCTTCTGAATAAGGGGCCTTGCTCAAAGTGAGGCCATGAGGGACTGATGGAGGTAGCCAGGATTCTAAACGAGAGGTTAGCAAATTTCTTTGAAGGGACGGATGGTAAAAACTTTAGACTTTTTAAAGGGCCATGCAGTTTCTGTGGCTACTCTGCTGTTTGTAGCACCAAAGCATCCATAGGCAATACATATAACCAAATAGGTATGGCCGTGTTTTAATAATACTTTATTTACAAAATCAGGCAGCAGGCTGTAGTTTGCTGATTCTTGTTCTAAACCAATTAGCTGAAGTGTGGTAAGCAGATGTGGTAGTATCCCTGCTCCCCAACTTCTAGTAAGAGCACCCTGATTTCCTTTGGGTGACTGTCTGTCTCCCCCTTGTGTAGGTTTTTGGGAGAACTGTCAGTAACCTGCTCAGCTCTGTCCAAGAGGAGAGCACGTGACCCAAGCTGGGCCTTTTTACCTGTCCTTGAAGCAAGGACAGGATGTTAAAGCTGATTAAACATGTAGTCCCTGGTGACTGTTGACAGGTTCTTCCTACCTGGATCCTCAAAGCCACCCAATTCCCAGCCTTCTTCTGTCCCACTGTCTCAATTCTTCCTTCTACTCTGTAAGCAACCCCACTCCTTTCAGCAAATTTCCTTTCTGCTACATCAGATAGTTATTTTTGTTGCTCATAATGCAAGAATCCTGACCTGTCATTGACTTTTAAGAAAAATATCCTATATAATTTCTTTAAGCACATTTATCCTTAACAGCTAAAATAGGATTTGATCTATTTAGAATGCAATTTATCCAGAGGACATCTCAGATTCACCCATTGAAATTCTGCCTTTCCTGCCTGCCAATGTGGACACACCACAGGGAACACATTATCCTTGTTTCTTAATTCAACGAATACCCAGCTCTCCCTTGTTCAAGCCTCTCATCCTCTCTGGGCCTCTGCTTCTCCATCTCTAACAGGAGGGGAGCGGACAGTCCTGGTGACTAGGGTTCCATCCAGCTCCATCCAGGCTTTCACCAGCCATCCCCTGGGGCTCAGCACTGCGGCTGCAAGGAGCCTGAGGATGGCTGGGGGGGAGTCAGGCATCCAGAAAGCAGCGGTGATGGGCTGCCTCTGCAAGGTACCAGGTGAAGAAAACAGTGACTGGAGCTCAGAGGAAAGAAGCTTCTATGGCCTGGAAAGGACTTTAGCTAAGGCCTTAAGAACAGATAGGCTCTAGACAGGGAGAGCAGAAGGAAAAACTACGTGCATTTCAAAAGCCTATTTAGACTACACTCCGGAGGCAGTTCCTGGCTTCGTTTCCTTCCCTGGAGCAGCAGGGAATGAATGGAACAACCCTTGCCGACAGAACCTAGGTCCAGTTCTACTGGTGATGGTATTTGTTCCACTTGTAGGTGTTTCTATTTGCTGACAGCAGGGAGCAGGGTGTGGGAAGTTCTGAGCTTTTTAGCTCAAATATCAGAGTCTTGCTGAACTTGCTTGTCTTCTGTCCATTCCAGCTGTCCAAGCATTATAGGACAGCCCCTGGGTCTCCCCTACCCCACCCTCCATAAGAGCAAGAAAAATGAACAGACTGTGTGGTCCAGCTCCTGGAAGGTGCCTCTGATGCAGACTCTTCCCTCGCCTCCAGGGTGATGGACAGGGTGTGCCAGGAGGGAAGGGATGGACCTCCTCTCTCAGCTTTCTAAATGCCATCTGTTCCCAAACCTGAACCTTGCTTTCTGCTACACCCAAACCACCCATAGGACTGGTTATCCCCACACAAACAGCTCTTTGTTTGTGGCTTGTGTTTGTTCGTTGGCTTTTGAACAGTGGTTCAAGTTTAAGGCCCGCCTGAGGCAAAATGAGATTGTCAGAGGGTGGCATGGGCGCTAGCCAGACCCCTAGACTTCCCCCTTTATAACAACCATCATCACCACAACCCTTGGAATTTCCTCCTCCTTCAGGGTCCCCTTGTTTGCTTTTCCAGGCAGGCTTATCTGAGAAACAAATCTCTTCTAAGAGTGTAGATTTTGATAAAGTGCTTCTGTTCTAATAGGAGTCTTGTGGAGACTCAATACCCTGACTCAAATGAAACACACACCCTTGGGAATTTCAGGTATTGTGATGTTTGAGCAGATAGGCTGTCCCCTGCCTGCCTTTTCTATACAACAGACGGGTGCACTGGCCCAGCCTGAAGGGGAACCGAGTTCTTAGCCCAACTACTGTCTACAGCTTCTTCCCCTTTAGGAAACCCTCAGTTTTCCCAATGTTATGGCAAAGGGATTGGGCTGAAGTTTTACTACCTGCCTCACCAGGGAGGCAGAAAATGATGCACTGACCCCAAAGGAAAATTCTGCATTTTAAGACCTACTCATGAAACTAGGAGAATTTAAGAGTCCTCTGACTCTAACACTCTTTGCTTTTCAGCTACTTGGGATGCTTTTCCCCAAGGTACAACCTTTCTACAGTTTCCAAGGAGCTGTCAGTGCCCCGGCTCAATTCAATGATTGTTCAACAAATCATTGTGACCATCAGTAAGGTGCCAGGTATTGTGCTGGCTCTGTGGATACAAGCATGAATGAGATAAGTGATTTGGTAATACTGTGATAGGAAAAAAGAAGAGCATATTTAAAAGGAGCATGTCTCCTCATGGATGGAACTTTGAATGTAAGATGGCGTTGCCAGGCTGAGATGCTGCTTTTTCCAGGATCACATGTCGGAGGCAACAAAAAATGAAGCCAACAGATAAGAGTACAGAGCAACCAGCAAAGCTTTTAATGAGGGGTGCAAAAGAAAGGTAACCTGCTAATCAAGAGAGGATGCTGTTAGGGCTGCAGTGGCTACGGTTTATAAGCACATCAAGGAGGAAGCCCATCTGGGAGCCTAGCTTCTGCTGCTAGAACTGGGCTGGAAAGTCAGCATGGTTGCCTAGAACATGTTGCAAGAGTTGGACTGGGGAATCAGGACAAGGGGATCTTGGGAAGGTCTAGAGGCAGCTTGTGCAAAGGCCCTGAGGCAGGAACTAAGTAGCCTACTGCTCCTGTTTGGAGATCGGAGAGAAAGTCAATATGTTTGTAACTTAATGAGTCACAGTGATGGCAGGACATGAGGTTATAATGTAAATGGGGTTCCCTGGAGTTGTACAAGGTGAAGCAGCCCTGATTATTCTCCCCAACCCACATGAGCAGTCAGCCTCAGAGACTCCCAGTGCTAAGTGACTTTGGGGTGGAAAAAGTCCACCTTCAGGGTTCTTCAGGGGCTCTGATGATGTCAATAGTCATCATCATTGAGAAGCCTGAGGGGGGCTCTGGCCCCTCTGGTGTCTACACTGATCCCAGTAATAACTCCCTTCTCCCATTCTTCCATTTGAGAGGTCATACCAAGTGGTGCCAGATGCACCCTCACTCTCTCCTCCCTTCAAGCAGATCCTCTCTAAGCCTTTGAGCAGCTTGTAACTCCATCATCTCAGCGCCCCTTGGAAGGGAGCAGCCAGCAGATTAAGCGATTCTGGAATCCAGGCACCGAAGAATTTGGGCCTCTCAGGTTTCTTGGCATGAGTTATAAGTACATGCAAAGACTCTTCTTCAGAACAAGTGAAAATAATTCCTTCCAGGGGCAGAGAAAGGAATGCTTTTGGCAAAGGACTTCGTAAGATGTTATTTAAAGAGACCAGCATGGGAGCCCTGGAAGGGAAGACAGAAGTAGCTACACCAGGTGGGAAAATGGACAGGCATGGTGGTGAAGGGCTTACCAGGTTCCCACAGCAATTCAGGAACTAGGGTGGCCTCCTGTATTGTCCACTCTCCTGGGACTAGAGATGGGACAGAGGGGAAGGGAGGAGATCTGCCACTTAAGTTTGAGGCCTAGTCCCACTCCCCAGGTTGGGCATCTCGGAGGAAAAGTCACAGATCTAGGAAGTTAGGGCTGCAAGGAACCCTGGGTATTACCCAGTCCAACCCTCTTCCTCCATGGATGAAGAGATCAAGGCCCCAAAAATGACAATAGTACTTCCCATTGCTGGCCAGCAGGGAAGGTGGCCTTCTCCCATGCCAGAGGAGGGAAGTGGAAATTATGCATTTTGGAGGAAATTTTGGCAACATCTGTCAGTTTGAAACACACATATGTTCTTGGAGCCAGCAATTCCACTTCTAGGAATTCCTCCTACAGAAACCCTCACACGTGTGTGCAGAGCTGTGAGTACAGGATCATTCCCTGCAGCGTGCTTTGGCACAGCACAGGGCATGGTTGTCAAGACACGAAACATTGCACTGTGGCACATTTGTGTCATGGAATCCTGTGCACTGGAGGGAAGGAGGCCAAATACATCAGTATTGTGGGAAGATTACTAGCTGTACTTTAAATCACAAAGCAAACACATAATAGAATGTATAATCCAACTTGGTAACAAAAAGTATACATATATACATATGTACATGCATATATTCTCATACATTATTAATATATTTCCAGAGAGATGTGTAAGCACTGTTAACAGTTTACTCTAGGCAATGAAACGGGAGCTGAGGAGACATCTAACTTCATTTCATACTCTAGATGGAATTCTACGTTTGGCACGTTGTTACCATGCCTTTGATACTTTGACTGCAGAAAGAAAAGCGGGGGCGGTTAAACAGGAGGTCGACCCGCTGGGCTGGAGGGCTCTCCAGGGGCTGCCGGGTGGGGCCCGGCTCCGCTCCCCGCCTGAGCCCTCTGCTGAGCCCGCGAGCCAGCCTCGGGGCGCGAGAGGACCCTGGTCTCTGTCCTGTCCGTCTGTCCTGCGGCTGGGAACGGGGGCTGTGGAGGTAGTGTCTCTCAGGGCTCAGGGCTCAGGGATGACGACAGTGCAGGGCTCTGGGCTTCTGCTTCTCGGGTTCCTTTTCGGACTGCACCACTAAAGTAGCTAAGAGACCAGCAAGTCGCAAATCCCTTTTCTTCTCTGCAACTCAGGTTCCCAAGTCTGTAAATGGTGGGTGTTGCGGGAGTGTGGTGGGGCAGATGGCCCCTCTGTGATCTCCTGAGAAGGGGCAGACGAGGCTGTCCTGGCTGACCTTGGGAGCCGGGGCGTCCATCGCTTTGGAGTCAGCATTTCTTGTGTCAGGCTTCCCCCTGCTGGTCTCTCAGGGGGAGAGCCTCTCAGGGGTATTTCCTTTTGGAAATACATGGGGTGGTTCGGGCTGCGGGAGACGTTGGGCGGTGAGGGGCAGTGCCTGAGACAGTCCTGCTCAGGGAAGAGGTGTCTCACCTCCCACATGGCTTTGGAATAAACAAATGAACAAGTCCTGTTTCGAACAAATGAACAAGTCCTGGAATCGAACACTTCTTAACAAACATTAACCAAGTTGTGTTTTTGTTTGTTTGTTGTTTTTCTCTTTTGCACTGTTTTAAGACATATTGAATTGCAGTGACCCTGTAAATCAATGGATGCTTGCCTTTTGCTTTGTCCAGAACTTTACCAAGAGTTGTTCACTGTCTCATAAAATCAGGTCACCTGTGACACTTGTGGGGTCACCATTTTGACCCACTTGTATCCACCAGCATTTATAGCCATATCTTTTGGCAAACATGTGATTAAAGAGATCTGAGATTTTTAACAGATGGAAAGCTAAACACTCAAATTGGCAGAGATTATATGAACTGCAGAGATTTGATCTGATTTGGTTTTGGTCTTGGTTGTTTATTTTTCCCAGCTTTATCAAGATATTATGGACATATAACATGTAAGTTAAAAGTATACAATGTGATGATTTGATACATGTATATATTGCAAAATGCTTACCACAATAAGGTTAGTTAACACCTCCATGCCCTCACAAAATTACCTTTTTAATGTGTGTTGATAACATTCAAGATCTTTCTTAAATGTTCAAGTGTGAAACTTTCAAATACACAACACAGTTTTATTATAGTCACCATGCTGTAGATTATATCCCTGGAGCTTACTCATTTTACAACTCGGAGTTTACACCCTTTGACTAACATCTCCCCATTTCTGCCAACCCCCAGCCCTGGCAACCACCATTCTATTCTATTTCTATGAATGAGATCATATATGAATATTTGTCTTTGTGTATCAGATTTATTTCCCTTAGCATAATGCCCTCAAGGTCTGTCCATGTTGTCGCAAAAGGTAGGATTTCCTTCTTTTCATGGCCGAATAATATTCCAGAGTGTGTGTGTGCATATCAAATTTTCTTTATCCTTCATCTGTTGATGGGCATCTAGGTTGTTTCCATGTCTTGGCTACTGCAAATAATGCTGCAGTGAACATGGGGGTGCAGATATCTGAGAGCCTGAATTTTTTTTATTCAGATATATATGCAGAAGGAGGATTGTTTTAGTTCTACTTTTTATTTTCTGAGGAACCTCCACACTGTTTTCTACAGTGACTACAATTCATATTCCCACCAACAGCACATGTGAGTTCCCTTTTCTCCACATCCTCACCAGTCCTTGTTATCTCCTGTCCTTTTGATGACAGCCATTCTAAAGGTGTGAGGTGATATCTCATTGTTGTTTTGATTTACATTTTCCTGACAATTAGTGACGTTAAACACCTTTTCATGTACCTGTTGGCCATTTGAATGTCTTCTTTGGAAAATTACCTATTCAAATCCTTCACCCATTTTTCAGTGAGATTGTTTTTGTTGTTTTATTTTGCTATTGAGTTGTGCAAATTCCTTATATATTTTGGATATTAACCCCTTATCAGAGAGATGGTTTACAAATATTTTCTCCCATTCCATCAGTTGCCTTTTTATTTTGTGGGTGTTTTCCTTCACTATGCAGAAGCCTTTTGGTTTGATATAGTCCCACTTGTTTATTTTGCTTTGTTGTTCACACTTTGGGTGTCAGACCTAACAAATCTTTGCCAAGACCAATGTCAAGAGGCATTTTGTCTGTGTTTGCTCAGACCTCAATGTCTGTCTGCCCTGTTCCTTGGTTCCAGGGCTTCCCCTGCTCTAGCCTTGCCCCACCTCTTAGTAATTAAGTAATTCTCTTAGCAAATATTGACTGAGAACTTAATATATTCCAAGAAATCTGTTCAGGGTTAGGGATGCAGCAGTGAGGAAAAGAGATCAGGTCCCTGTTTTCATGGAGTTTACAGTTTGCATTTATTGGTGGGAGGCGGGGGTGGGGGCTGCAGTGTCAGGCAACAAAAGTGAATAAACAAGATAATTATGGGTCATAATAATTGATATGAAAGAGAAAAAATGGGAGGGAAAGGGGGTATATATCAAGGCATCTCTGAGGAGGTGACATTTGAATGGGGACCTGAGTGACAATCAGCCAGACACTAATGAAAATGGGGAAGAGTGTAGTTCCAACAGAGGGGACAGCGAGTGCAAAGCCTTGAGGCAGGGCACACCTTGGCATGTGTCAGGAACACAAGGAGGCCACATGGCTAGCATGTAGTGGCTGAGGGGGCAGTGATAGGAGACAGGGCTAGAGAGGTCACTTATGGACACCAGCTGTCAGTAAGACACAACCCTAGTCTCCTGGCACTTACCTTCCCATTCGTGCCGACTGCCTGCTTCTTGACTGTGATACTTCCCTCTTCTTCTCTGAATCTTCCCTACCCCTCAAGACCAGGCCTGCCCAGGTCCTCCGAGAAACTTCCCTGACTCTCCCAGCTCTTAGACATGGGAACACCCGCTATGTATTTGGAAGTGGGCTGCTATGTCCATTCTCTTTACTCCTAAGCCAGTATTTCTCAAAATATGGTCTTCAGACCATGTGCATCACAGTCCTGTAAAATGATCCTAAGTTTTAAAGGTATTTTTAATGAAATTTTTAAGTTATAACAAAAAGAATAATATATAGTCTTATACTCACTGTCTGCTTTTATGAACTTTACTGTTTGTCCATATTTGCTTCAGTTCTGTTTTTTTAAGAAATAAAACTCATTACAAATACAGCTGAAGCCTGAGTGCTTGTCCAAAGGGAAGATTCTAGGGCCCCAACCTAGATCTAGTCAATCAGAATCTCTGAAAGTAAAGATGAAAATGTGTATTTTTAACAATCCATCCTCCCTCTTCTTCCATCCCCTACCATGATTCCCAAGCACAGTGAGGATTGACAATTACTGATATATAGCAGTTAAAAATCTGCCCCATCTAAGCAGTTTCCTGTTGTCTTTATAGCTAATCTGGGGTGGTTGTCTTTGCTATATATCAGAATCACCTGGAGAACTTTTAGAAATGCAGGTGCCCAGGCTCCTCCCTAACCTTGTAAATCAGACTGGGGCAAGGATGGCAGGCAACTTCCTTAATCAAAACCTCCAAGGTGGGTTTTTGATGGTAGCAGGGGTTGGGTGGGGGAGGGGCAGGAATTGGGGAGAAACTATCTCCCTTCTGTTTTAAACACTCCAGGGATCATCAAAATCAGGATTCAGATATCCTTCCATTTGCTGTCTCCCAGAATAATGTCAGTAAGCACTTCCGTGCCCCAGCTGAGTGCTGGGCAGAGCTACAAGCAAAAGACATTGATCAGGCATGACGGGGAAGAAGGCCTCAAAGCTGAGACATTAACTCAGCGGATGGAGTTGGAGGTAGCGAGTTCCCAGGTTTATCAAAAAAAAACAAACAAATAACAACAACAACGAAATGGGACACTTGGCTAAACCTGAATTTCAGATACCTAATGAAAATAGAAGTATGTCCTAAACATTGCATGGGACATATTTACACTAAAAAAATTATTTGGTGTTTATCTGAAATTCAAATTTAACTGCAGGTCCTGTGTTTTATCTGGCAGCCCTACCTGAGGGAGTATCTTCCATTCCTGTGAACCTCAGTTTCTGGCTGGCTAGGGGACGTCTACGTGTCCTTACCGCTCGCGTGTGCCGGCAGCCCGAGCAGACGCATCATGTCCGCAGCTCTGGGAGCCTTTCTCCCCAGCCTCACCAGGGGGCGCTCTGACCCTGCTCAGCCGTCCTGCGGTCTGCGGCGGGGAGAAGGCGGGCAGCTAGGTCCCTCTGGCTCTGGGGGGCCGTCTGGAAACCAGGTTGTGATGCCTGAATAGCCGCAGGTCCTTACTCATCCCTAGGACCACCTGTCCAGGAGAGAAGGGGAGGCCTCATGGAGTCTCTGAAGATAGGACCATCTCATCCAGCTCCCCTCACCGCTGCTTAGCAGGGAGACAGGAGCTCAAAGGGGAAGGCACTTGTCCAGGCTTACATTGCTGCCCTGGCAACTAGGCTCCTGACCCCGTGTCCAGGGACCCTTTCCCTCCTAGGGTGCCCTTATTTCCCCATTTCCTGCGGGACATATTTAACCCCTGCAGTCCTGAGGCCAAAACCAATACCAGGCAGCTGGGCACAGCTCCCAGAGCTGAGAGCCTCTGAGTCCCCCACAGGCGGGGCGTGACCTTGAAGCCGGGGGAGACTCACACCTGAGAGAGGGCCAGGGATAAAGGGCCGCCTGGGAGCGGGGGAGAGCAGGTCCCTCCCATTTAAGTTGGGAATATTCGGGTTTTTTTAAAATTATTATTATTGTTATTATGGGCTTCTTCAATGTCAGACACAATGACAGTGAGGCAGGGACCGCTGCCATCAGGACCTTACAAAAGCAAACAAGCTCGCTGTTCGGCCATTGAACTAAAAGGGCTCCATCCAGTTTTGTAGCAGGTGTTGGGAAGGAGGGAGGCTCTGTCACCAGGGACCTAGCTGGTCTCCAGAAGCTGTGTGCCAAGCACACACCCACCTCCTGATAAAGAGGAATTGCTGAAAGGTAGGGATACCCACCACTTTGGCCCAGGGGACGATTTTAAGAGAGTTACAGATTTGGTGTTCATTAACATTGAATTAATTATAATTCAGTTCTCTTTTAGACCTTCTGTTATCAAGGAGAAAGTCTTTTAGATTTCTTCTTTTAATAATAAACAACATCCTTCAAGCACAGGCTATATTCATAATTGCATAACATTGTTTTTTCATGGTATTTATATTTTATTGTATTTATCTTTAAGTTTTATTTCTAGGTATGGTAAATGGTACTGATTTTACACCTAAGGTCATGAAATAATTTCCTTTAAATCTTAAGGTTTTTGTTTGTTTGTTTGTTTAAAGTGATCTGTTTTAAAAGGAAGGAAAGCACAGATAGGAGAAGGCTATGGAAACACTGCCTTTAAGAATTCAGGATTCTGAGGGCCCCTGACCAGTCTTGCTGCAGCCGGCAGGGCGTGTAGCCCTCCCTGGGCCCTGGGCTGACTCATGCCTCTCTTTGATGGTGTTCTTTCCTTAAGATGCTCCCATGGGGAGACATTTCAGATATGGGGGGAAAGGCTCTGGATTTCAGATCCTCTTTTGTATTGTCTCATCACATGGCCAAGTCACTCAACCTCCCTGAACCTCAGTTTCCTCACCTGTAAATTGGTGGCAGGTATATTGTAATAGTGGGTGCTGTGCAACTCCCAGATGGTCTGCCTGGGGCTAACCAGGGCATGAGGCCTGCATCCTACAGCCCTCAGGTCCAACGTCACGTCTCCCTCCCACCCGAAGGGACAGACACCCCATCCAAGCCGTGCTTTATCCCAGCTCTCTGCTTTATTTCCTTACAGCACATGTGCCTACGTGAAGTGGTATTACCTGTTAACTTGTGCCATGTTTGCCCAGCTAGAATAAGAGCTCCAGGGCAGCAGGCACTAGACCCGCCTCACTGCTGAGAACATAGGACAGGCCTAGCACCTGGCAGGCACCGATAAGCATCTTGGATTGAATGTGAATGAGCAAATACTGGAGTTTCCTTTAATCCATCCCTCTGCTTGGATTCTTAGAGATTATGAGACTAATGCTGGGCTTGCATTCCTCAACTGGCCAGTTCTCAACTGACCGATCTCTCTCTCCTATTGTGCAGAAAAGAGAACACCGGAATAATACAGTTTGATTTTTTTGTTTGTTTGTCTTATTTTACTAAAATTGAAAATAATTTAAAATAAGAGAGGAAAAAAAAACTCTGGGCTTGGCATCTGAAGACCCAGCTCTGTGGGCCACTGAAATGGAATATCCTTCTTGGGCCTATTTCTCCGTCTCCAAGGGGAGCCTTGGAATACCAGCCTTATCACACTGGCACGATCAACATGCCTGAGCTTTGAAAAGAGCTCTGTGAACTTATGATGCCTTTAATCTCTCCACAACCACAGTGTTCTCTTTAAAGCAAATCCAATTCTCTCCCTCTCTCTCTCTCTCTGGTTTAAAACCTTCCATTGACTTCCCACTGCACCAAAAGTAAAATCCAAACTCCTTTCCATGTCCGTGAGGCTGCACGGCCTGGCCGCTGCCCACCTCTTCAGCTTCATCTGATATGACCTGCCCCCTTTTGTCCACCAGCTGTGCTGGCTTGGGACTCGGTTTGCTCCTCGTTTACCTCAAGGCCTTTGCATGAGCTGTTCCCTCTGCCTGGAATGCTCTTTCCCTGCCCTACCTCCTCCCTCTCCCCACCTCCCATGCTTAATTCCTTCTTTTCCTTTGTGACTCAGTTCACATTTTCTCAAAGAAACCCTAGAACAGCCCTATCTGACAGAACTTCCTGCACTGATGAAAATGTTCTATATCTACCCTGTTCAATAGGGTTACCTCTAGCCACATGTGGCTACCGAGCACTTGAAAAGTAAGGAATAGAATTTTTTATTTTAATTCATTTAAGTTTAACTCTAAACAGGCATGTATGGGTAGTAACTACCATGTGGGACAGTGTAACTCTAGAATAATGCTGTGTCCTCCTCTTACACACACTCGTGGTTTCTTATACTCTTCCTTCACTGCACCTATCCCTTCCTGGAGTTTATATTTAGTTGTGCAATTGTCTAATTTATTCCCCGAGACTATATATTCCCCGAGACTATAGTTCCAGAAGAACTGCTGTGTTTGCTTTGCCAGAGTTGTGTCTCCAGCACCTAGCATGGAACCTTCTATAGTAGATATATCATAAACATTTGTTGAATAAATGGGTGAATTAGTGAAAGGAAAAAGATACTTAGCCTGGTGCTTCTGATAATGAAGTGCAATAAAAGAAAAGGGTCAGCCCACAGGGCATAAAATTAAAAGTAAGCTAATTGATGTTTATAGGAACTATACATTCTCCCTGTGCATAAAGAAGCCTGTATGTGCAGGTGTATGTACAAAAGCACAGGAGAGTGTTGGTGAAACTTTGCAATTGTGGAGTCGTGTGCAGACACATATCCTTGTGTCTACATGTCAGAGTAATGAGGTGACTAAGACTAAGACCATGCAAAAGCACTCAAGAAGGCAGTTTCTAAGTCGTTACTTTTTATTTTGAAAGATTTGTCAAACTCTCCACATCATGGTGAGAGTTTGCATGATTAATAAGAAGCAGCTTTTTCATGAAATGCTTGGAGGTGAACAAGTTCTCAGCCTGTGAGATCCGACCATCCCATTGACTTTGAAGTTTCTCTTGATTAATAGAAGGGAAAAAAGGGGGAGAGGGGGAGAAAAGAAGGGCCGTGCTGGAAACCAAGGCAAAGGCCCCTTATGACAGCCACCTGAACATGAAAAAGCAGAAACAAAACCAATCCACCAACTCCACTTTGGCTATTTTACAACTTCCAATGCCTCACTCTTGATTTTGACCTTCCTGGCTGAAAGCGCCTCGCAGTCCTGTGTCTCCCAAACACAGGTAGGCAGGGAGAAGCCTTGGGGAATGTGCTGGCCCACCCCCCAGAGCCTTGGTGGCTTCCAGAGAAGCGATGGCTCACACCTCCCAAAAGGCTGAGCAACTAGCTTAAAGTGAAAAGAGATGGCACTGGAAGGTGAGGGGGGAAAGGGCGAGGCTCAGGGTTCATGTGAGGTTTGTATACTGTTGTGACAGGGACTCAGCTTCTGTCTGTCAGTCACAGCAAACAAGGCCTGCGATCTACCTTCCTGGTGGGTCTCAGGGATTTCTCCCACCCCTGGCCCTTCAGTCTCAGAAACACCCTTGCCAACATCACGTGTGTTACTTCCCTTTGCCCACCTTCAAGCCAAAGGGGGAAGAGCCCCTGGCAGCCAATACCCTGAAATAAAATTGACACAAAGTCTAACTCAGTGAGTATTAGTTTCAGAGAAACAGAAGGCCTGAAGATGCACTGGGTGTTGAAGGCAGATGAACAGCTGAGAGCTTCCACCCATAAGCCACCAGGACAGCGCGCAGTGCCGCAAATGGCGGGGAAAACAGGGCTGTCAGGGGGTAAGCGAGAGGCCTCAAGGGCCGAGATAAAACTAAGAATGTCATGACTTGGGTTACAATTTCCATTTTAGCACCGTTAGTGTATTCATTTAAACCTATGTTAGCACCTTGTCCCCAGGCAGAACAACAAACCATCCAAACATTTTAAACATTGGGGGAAACAGGAAGGGGAAGGTCAGAGAGAGAGAATCCGGTACTGTAGAAGGAGGCATGGGTTTAGATCACGAGATCCTTGTCAATATCCTCTGAAAAGCAAGAAAAGAGAGCAGAGTTAGACACAAGGCTCTGTGCAGATTAAGACATGCTTCACAAGGAGCTGGTGCCTCCCACCCACCCCCAGGACCGGAGACCAGTCCAAGGTCATCTGGAAGTTGGTGACTGAGTACTTTGGTCTCCCTGTCCCTGGTCTGTCCCTGTCACGTACACATGTTGCCAAATCACACTTCCTGTTTCCTCTCTAGGTGCCTGCCAGTTCCAAAATAGTGCTAGGCACAGGGTGAGAACTAACGCTTGAGGAAGGGAAAAAGAGACAGCTGGATGTCCAGAGAAGGATAAGGAAAATGCCTGAGAAGGCAAAGCCCACATAGACCCGGAGAGCACAGGTGCTCACAAGGCACAGAGAGCAGAGGCAGGCACACGGATGACAGGGAGACAGACAGGAGGGCGGGAGAGGACAGTGGCCCCTTTGCTCAGACACTCACGCTCTTTGATGCCAAAGCAGCCAGCCCACTCGTCCAGGGCAATGTACTTGTCATTGTCCAGGTCACAGGTCTCGAAAAAGCGGGTGGTGCAGTGCTCCATGGGGATGAGGGGTGCACGCAGTGGAGCCAGCTCTGTGTGGGACAGGTACCTGTCGGGAGGAAGTGCAGAGGGCCTGAGGCATGGGAAAGCCCTGCACCCCAGCACACGCAACTGGGGTGGGCTGGTCAGGGGGCAGCCAACCTGTCTCCCAGGCAGAAGGGAAGGAAGTTTAATGCAGGATGGAAAGCCAGGATCCTAGGTCTCCCCCAGCTCTGCCACTGACCTGCTGTGGGACCTGGAGCATAGCACTGGCCCGCTCTGAGCGGCGGTCCCCTCCTCATTAAAGGAGGAGGAGTTAACCGTAATGTCTAAAGGTCCTTCCAGATCTGAGGTGGGATTATGGGTTCATAACAGAGGTCTCTTGCTGCATTTAATTATTTCCTAATTGACTGAGAGCTGGCGGCACAGAAACTTAAAATGAAAATATTTAGCACTTGTGTTATTGGTAGATTAAAATCTGGTATGGACCAACAACACATGTTTTCTATGGACACGCATTTATATGGCGGCAAATGCGTAGACAAGAGCCTAAAAAGGAACACATCAAAATGATGACAGTGCTGACTTCTGGCGAGGAGCATGGGAAGGGATTGGGATTAGCCGGGAGGGTCAGTGGCAACTGACTCTTTCTCAGAGCTGTAAGTTTTTGTGTATCTGTAACATGTAGGAGGGAGGCCTTGGACCTTTCTCCCACTGTCTGCCCTTCAGACTCGCCCTGCTGGCCTTGGCCTCGGCTCCAAGGCACATGTGTGCTTCTTTCCCCCTCTTTCCCCTGAGCCTTCAACTAGTCATGTTCAAAACCCTCTTCCCCAGTGTGACTCCAGTTTTCTCTCTGACCCCCAGAACTCCCCACCCCACCGAACTCATGGAAGGAATCAACCATTCGAACTGGAAGGGATACCCTTCCCTGGGTCACTCTATACAGGTGGGAAACCCGAGGCCCTGGGAGGAGCCAGGTCACAGCTCTGGGACCAGAAGAGGAGGAGGACGCACTCTGACCCAGGCTGGAGTGCTTTCCCAGATGCGCAGTCCTTGTGGCCCCACGTGGAAGCCTACCTCCTGGTCCCTTCTTTGCAGTGGGGTGCAGTTGCTCAGCGGGAGCTCCCGATGCCCCCCGATGGTTCCCCTCCCCTCTGCAGGGAGTGACTCGGTTGGATCCCAGCCACGGAAACAGCCTAGAAGGGAGGCATCTGGGAGTTTCCCAGAGCTCAGGAGACCCCAGCCATGCAGGCTTGCTGACAGGGAGGACAGACTTCAGGTGCACAGCTGGACGGTGAGCAGGGGTGAGCCTCCAGGAGAGGAGCGTCCCTGGGCACAGCTGCCCCCAGGCATGCAAGTAGAGCGACCCTCCTTCCAGTGCTCCTCCAGGAACACTGGCCAGAGCAGGGCAGAGGCAGCAGTGAGGGGTAGCAAGGCACCACCTGCAACTTCTGGGGGCCTTTTTCACTTTCTCCTTTGACTGTGAGAAGCAGACCGTCACCCAGAGTGTAAGCTCCAGGGCACCAGACCAGGTCCTTTCTGCTTGCTTTCAGATCCTCTGCCTAGAATGGTGCTGGGCACATAGCAGACACTCCATGTTTGTTCACTGACCCAGCTGCCTGCCTGTTCTGCAGTACAGCTGCACAGCACATACCCCCTCCTTGGGACAAGGGGCAAGAGCTCTCAAATCAAGAGCTTGCCATACAGCTGGCACTGGCTCTGTGATTTTTAAGAACTCCTAGGGCCAGTTTGCCCTGTTGGGGTGGGTCTCAGGGTCTTGCTGAAGGACCATGAGCATGCAGGCTACCCTTCCTCAGCCTCTGCGCCCCATGCACTCCAGCCCTCCTCCCGAGCTCCCTGTCCCTCAGATGATGGATACCCTAGGCCAGCACTCATGGGGTGAAGGAGGGATTTTCCATTCCACTGACTTCAGCCTCTTCTGGCATGAGAGCACCCTACGGCTTTCTTCATCCCATTTTGCATCCTCTCTCCAATGACTGTTCCTTCCTGCCCCAGCTCTTAGGCAAACTGTGGGTCCAGGGCTGGGAGCAGCAGAGGCTGCTGGGAGGTTTTCTGGCCATATCCAGTGCACCTACCGGCCCTGACACATGATGCCGTCTACTCCAGGGCCAAGTCAGAGCAGCCCTGTGATCCTCATGGCCTGCGGTCTTACCCGTCAGTGGGATGCTGGTCCAGCTGGCCGAACTGCCAGTGCACAGGGAAGATGTACATGTTGTAGTTCTTCTCAAAGTCCCGGGCCAGCAGCTCCACGGGATGGTCTCCAGCCTCCAGACGCTTCTCATTCTCATGGATCTTCTTCACCTGTGGGAACAAAGATGCTATTTGATAGAGGGTCCAGAAGAGACTGTCTGGGCCAGCCAGGGCCCCCCCACCTCTGACAAGAGGCCAGAGCAGGCAGAGACCAACCAAAGCCAAGGTTCAACATAAGGGAGGGAAGTGGCGTAGCTAGGTGCCGGTATCTCATCTGCAAAGGTGGAGGCCCAGGGTGGCCTCGGAGGACTCCATCTCCACAGAGCTGCCACGTCACTACCACCTGAGGAGTGTGTTCAAGTGCAGCTTCCTGCACCTTGTTTCACAGACATGGATTCAGTAGGTCTGACGTAGGGCCCAGGAATCTGCAATTTATCAGCACTTCAAGTGCTTGATATGTCTTTTGAAGTTTAAGATTGTTGTTTCTGTCCTTAATTTTTAAACACAGGGCTAAACAAACTGAGCAGACCTCTTCATTCCAGGACTTTTCAGGCCTTGAATATGTGAATGTGCACTGTGAGAAGTCTGTGTCCCAGTGCCCACAAATAGGCACTCATCAGAGCCACGGGGTAGGCTTATACCCGGGGATGTAGTCCTGGGAATGGGACTATGCACTCAGCCAGCCTAGGGACAAGAGCTGTGCTGCTCAGGGCCAGGCAGGCACCCGGGACAGGCTGGAAAGAGACCACTTACTCGCAGCTTCTGCTTCTCGGTCAGGAGGTTGTTATCATCGTCCCTTTCATACAGAGTGACCAGGACGTTCTTAAGCCAGTCCCGCATGCGCAGGGGGAATTCTGTCAGCTCAGAGTCCAGGCAGGGGGGGATGTCTAGGGCCCAAAACACAAGGGTAGTCAACACAGACCCCGACTCTCCCTTCCTGAGGGCCGATGTGCTGGCTGGGCTGCTCTCCCCACCCCATGGCCTCCTCCTAAAGCTGCAGTGGCTTGGCCTACTCTGGGCCCTGTTTCTTCACACCACAGTGAGCAAAGGAAATTGTGTGGAGGAAGAATGCTTTGCAAATGGAAAGTGCGAAGGCCTGTCTGCTGCTCTCTTGGTCTTGATCTGCTGTGCTGAGGGAAATAGTCACTCCGGCAGCTCCTGCACCTTTCCGGGTGATGGGCCTTAAAGCAAAGGCCCAGGACCCACACTGGGATATCAACCACTGTGAGATGTCTGAAGCTGGGAGACTAGGGAATAATATCTGTCCACAGGCCCAGCATAGCAGGGGTGGGGAGGTCAGGCATGCTTAAACACCAGGACATTCTTGGCGATAATGATTCCATCCTGGTCTTTGGAAGTTAGAATCCCAGAACCCTGGCCAAGGCCACCCTCTTATTGGACTTATTAGGGGTCAGCATAGAGAGAAGGAGCCTGCTCAAGGCCACATCATCAGGGCATGTGGTTGTCTGGGACTTAAAGGTCCCTTCTTCATCCTTGGACCTGTGGAAAGCCCTTCTGTGGTTAGGGTCACTACTTTCTTCACTACCAGCTAGGGAGGAGAAGAGAACACCTGTGACAGAAACATGAGCTGGAGTGAGCAATATGCCTCAAAGGACAGCAAGAGCCACTGGTGAAGGCTCCTGGCACACTCTTCAGTCTCACTGTCCAAGGATTCCTGCCAGCATTCTTCCTCCAGGCTTCTTCCCAGGCCTGTGCCTTCTCATTTCACACCTGGCCCCATGTCTGGGAGAGTAGGGCTGACCCCAGGAGAACCTGGTTTTCCCCTCCACCTTTCTGCACACCTGAGACAGGTGAGTGGCTCTCCCCAAGGCCATCTGGTGCCAAAATGTACCAGATACACAATATGGATATTGTCTTGGAGGGTGAGCAGATGTGGCCTTTGATGTTTCAAATGATAGGGAGGTTGCCAGCACTGAAGGAGGCACCTGGGCCAGCTGAACCTGTACCTAGGATCACTAACAGAAGGCTAGACAGCACCCTAGCATCCCTTCCCCCAAACGCCTGGCTCACAGGTTTCTAGAAGAGGGTGGATAATTGTATGTCTTAAGCAGGCAAACAGGAATATAATGGAGTGAAAAGGCCAAGGATGGGACCATACTGAGGCACAGGGCCTCCAGGGAACTGACAGGCATGCCCCTATTTTAAATCACTTGAATGCAAATATTTTAAAAGCATTTCATAGGCTCAAGAGGAATATCATTTTGCATTACAGTGTTGAAACAGGAAAGATTTGGGTTAGCTCTGAAGAAGAACTTCCTCATCATTAGAGAAAAGAAATGAATTGTCTTGGATGCTAGTGAGGAAGTCCAAAAGTCCTCCTGGATCTTATGCTGCCACAGCTGCTCCATCCTTCTCAAGGGTGTCCTGAATACAGACTTAAGAGGAACCCACTCATAGACAATCATCTCATTTTATAAATGGGAACCCTGAGGCTCAGAGAGGGAAAGAGATGAGATTTGTTCAAGATCACTCAGCCAGGGGCCGGCAGAGCCAGCCTCAGTGCCAGCAGTGCTCTCTCCCCAAGACGGGAGGCTGGAGGAGCCCAAGGACAGACTCACATTTGCAAGGCCCAATGTAGTCCAGGTGGAGTTTGTGGCCTTTCTTGGTGCCCTCCAGGGTGCATTTGGTGGCAAAAAAGTGGCAGGAAGAGTCGAAGGTCTTGTTATCATTGCTGCACACCTGTTGGCAAAGTACAAAACACCTCACCTTCATTCCCAAAAGCCTTTGCTGGTACCACCATCCTTGCCTATTTCAGAGATGGAGACACTGAGCCCCAAGTGAGGAACATGATTAGTCCAGGGTCGTTCAGAGAGTTGGTGGTAGGGTGTGACAAGAAACCCACTCTTTGGACTCCCAGGCCAATGTCCAGGCCATGCTTAGAGCCACTGTTGGTGTCTGAGCAGAGGCACGAGTGAGTAGGGTTGAGATAAGGGGAAAAAGAAAATGAAGATATGGAAAGGATGAATTAAAGATGGGGGTGGTGAAAAGGAAGAGTGTGCAGGAAAGAGTTCATATAGCAGGCCTGGGATTGTTATCCTTAGAAGGGCCTGCCCATAAGGTTGGCCCTTGGCTGGCTCTGGGAACTTGGCTGGTAAGCAGTTCTGCACTGTTGTAAAACTTTGCACAAGTGAAAAAGGTGGCTCACTCTGCCTAGACTGCTTGTACAAACAATATGGTTATGCTGATCGCCTGCTTTCCTTCTGGGAGTCTGGAATTTGGGTACATGCTAGGCAGAGGGTACCTATGTGACAAGCCCTCAATGAGAACTCTGGGTGCTAAGTCACTAATGGGCTTCCTTGGTTGGAAACGTTGCTTCCCTGTGACTGCATCTTTGTAGCTGGGGAAAGAGTACATCCTGTGAGATGCCTCATGACAGGGAGGGAGTAAGCAAGCCTGCGCATGGATTCCTCCAGACTCTGCCTGTGTCTTGTTCCCCATTACGCAGGTGGCGTAAATATCAGTGGTGGCGTAAATCTCAGTGGTGAGTCCAGCTATATGGTGATCCATGTGAGTTTCTTAGCCAATCTCTGCACATGGGGAGGCGAAGCTGAGGGCTAAACAATGCAATGGCAATAAGTAGCTGTGCTAGGAGGAGGGGAGCCTTGTGTTGACCTTCCTCCTCATACTTACTCAGTATTGCTTGCATATCGCTGCAGAGCGGAAGTGATGGGTGTTGACCAGTGGGAAGGGTGGGCGGTGAAGGGGTGAGGAGGAGGGAAGAGTTGACAATGATGCTAAAATTTGGAGCCCAGAGGATAAGTTGTATTGGGGAGAGAGATTCAAGGTAGAGAGGTTGTGGGAATTGCACTCCTGTCAAATTTGCTGCCCTGGGCAAGGTCACGGCTGGCACAATTGTCAGCATGAGTGTGTATTTATTAAATATTCACTTAGATGGGTGGATGGAAGATGCATGGCTGAATGAGCTCCCTTGGAGGTAGAATGGACAGGTATGAAAGACTTTTTTTAAATAGCTCCTATTGGGCACTTACTAAGTAAAAAGCATTAGCTGACAAATCCCCACAACAGCCCCATGAGATCAAGATGATTTCTGTCCCCTCTTCAGAGATGAGGGAACTGAAACTTGGAAAGGTTTAGCAGCGTAGCCGAGACCTCACAGCTGACAAGTGGTGGAGGTGGGATTTGAAGTCAGCCTTCACTCGAACCCCAGACCTCACATTTTTAGACCCTGGGCTTTGCTAAGCTGCTCCCAAGTGGAGAAAGACCTTATCTCAGTGTCTGATGTTACTGATGAAACTGGTATAGAGCTTGGAACCTGAAGGTGCCAAATTAATTCTTGCTGGTTTCGGGAGAGAGACGGTGACGGGCAGAGCCTCACCTCTGACTCACCTCTACTTACGTCCTGTGACCAGATTTAATGAGAGGATTTCTGAGCTTGGAGCTGCCCCACAGAACCACCAAGCCAAGTTTTCTGGGCAGACGCTGTGTTCAGAAAGGCCCAGTACCACAGCTCCCCACCCCTGTCCCTGTCCCTGTCCCTGAGCCCTTACCTTCTCAAACTCGCCCATGGGGGCAGGGCAGGTAGTAGGGTCCTGGCACACACACATAGGGCTGTTGTTCTCATCCAACTCGCACACTTTGCCGTGTTTGCAGTGGTGGTTCTGGCAGGGGTCTGGCAGAGGGCAAAGGCATGTAGTCAGTACCACTGGGCTAGGACAGTCACCCCAACCCAATGCAGATGGGTCCTTGGGCAGAAGTCCTCGCCTGTGACCCCACGCCAGGCTTTAAAGGGCAGCCCCAAGTCCTCCCTTCTCTTCCGCTGAGCCCTGCAATCTGTATTCAGGGGAGCAATTGCTCATTTTGGGGTTTAGAGATTCAGTCTGAGGGTAGAGTCAGGCACATTTGGGAGAGCTGTGGCCTTGGTCTGGGGCCCCGGATGGCATCCACATGGCGTCCTCCAGGATGGAAGCAGCCATGGTGCACTCAGCTTCAGGCTGATCGGTCACAGCGAGGTCTTTCTGGATTCTAGAATAGACTTTCTAGAATGATATGGAAAGTCAGCTCTTATCAGGGACCCAGGGAGCTGTGAGGCCCAGCAGACTTGAGGGGCCGCAGAGGAAAAGGAGGAAGAGCTCCAAGGCCCACCCTGAACAATAGAGCCCAGCTGTGCCACAAACACCGGATAAGGCGGGCGTTGGGGGCAGGAACCGACTCGATAGATAGATGCCCCTCCACTCCATAGGGATGAGCGCTCCATCTAGCCTTTTCCTCCCTGGGGTTTGTTATTCGTGCTTCATCAGACGCCTGCTCTGCCGGGCACTAGGCCAAGTGCTCTTATGCTTTATCTCATCCCAGTCTGGCAGCCCTGGGCGAGGGTCTGCCGTCTGCATCACTCCAGTGGCAGGCACGAGGAGGCGGAGGCTCAGGGGTGCTGAGCAGGCCGTCGGGACCCGGAACGCAGGGGGAGTCGGCACACCTAGATGCGAACCGTGGTGGGTTTGCCTGCAGAATTCACGCTGTTGACCCACGGGTGCAGTGCCTCTCCCTCGGGGATGGAGATGCCAAGGTGGTGGGCTGGAGCCAGAGGCCCGGGGGCCTCTCTTTCCCTCCAGCACCCACTCCATGGGTAGCGTTATGTAGCTATGTCGTGTTTCCAGGCCTTATTTCCCCATGGCTGTGTGAGAATCAAGTAAGCTAATGAGTGTGAACACTTCTGAGGTACCCGTGTGGGGTTGGGGCTGAGACAAGGGCCATCAAGGAGCTGAGTGACTAGAGGTGACAGTGGCCAGATGTGACAGCGGCCTCAGGGGAAATGTGAAACCCAGCTTTGGAGTCAGGGCAAAGGTCCACAAGGAGAGAAGGCCATTTCCAGCTAGGGAACTTCACTTCCTGACACTCAGCATGGACGGCCTGGCTATAAATAGATCTTTTCCAGATTCCAGGGAATGTTCCCAGCCTTTGAGTCAAAGCTGTTTCTTCCCATGGCCCACCCAGCAGGGAGGACCCCACCCTGCACTTCCTTGGGAAGGAACCTCACGTAGGCTGTCCCCAAGCCCTAGGCTGGCCCGGGCAGCACAGGCTGGGGCATAAGACACAAGGAAGGGACCTACTTTCAGCCACCACCTCCTCTTCTGCTTCCTCAGGACCTTCATCAAATTCACCTGTTTCCACATGGACAGGGCTGGCCCCCACAGGAACCTGGGGTGGAAGGAGAAGAGTGAGCCCATGGCCCCACCCCCACCCCAGACCCAGAAGAAAGAGAGACTGGAGGGGGCTCGCTTGGAGCTGTGGGGCCCCACAGGGATGGTGGGGGACGAGCCAGAAAGCTGTGCTAGGCCCAGGTCACACAGAGAACAAATGCCAGGGCCTAGAATTTAGATGGTGCCCTGGAGTTCTACTGAGATAGCTCAGATGCCACAGGGTGTTAGGGCAAGTCAGGGTGCCAAGCCCTCCACCGCTGATAGCCCACCAGAGCAGCTTCCCCTTCATCTGTCTGATGTATGGACAGCCTGCGGGTGATCGTCTAGTAAAAATCATTCCCCAGCTTAAAAAAATAAAATTTCACAATCATAGCTCCCAACTGTAGGATTCCATAGAAGGTTTGGGAAGATGAAGGAGTGTGTCAGGACTAGGAAATCCACTATGTACACATCTGTGCTGTGTGTGCGCATGGGAAGGGGACAGATGCCCTCTTCTGGCATTGAGACTCACAGTACCTGCCTGTTTTCCTAGAGCATGGAGGGCAGAGAGGGGCCAGGGGTCTGCAGTTACCACCACCTACCTCGGCCACCTCAGCCACGGTTTCCTCCACTACCTCCGTCTCATCAGGCAGGGCTTCCTGTTGCTGTTGGGAAGAGAAAGTGGGGTTCAGAGAGGTCCGGGCCAAGGCCAGCTCACCTCTGATTTGTCACCATCCTGGAACACGAAGGTGGGGATCTAGGAGGGCAGCTCCTTGGAAATCCCAAGGACCACCGTGGGCGCAGGGACAAGGGCACAGGAGAGCCAAACACAGGGCCCTAGGGCACTCCGGATGGCTTCCCTTTTTATATTGTATATCTGGGGTGTCTAAGCTTTAGTTCAGGAAAGCATATCCACTGTTTTGAAATCCTAGGAAGTCTGAAATCCACTGATACAGACTGATTCTATTTTATAAATGGGAAAACTGAGATTCACTGTGAGATTCATCCCCCCCAAGTGTGATGAGGAGGGGAAGGTGGATCTGGTGATTCTTTTTCGCCTGCCATGTTGACTTGGCTTGGGAAGAAGTAAGATGACATAGGACTTCAAGGCACCTGGCTGGGTGGGGCTTCTTCTAAAGTAATGCTAATCTTGCCAAATCTTTTGCCAAAATCTACCTTTCTGATCTGGATTGCCAGAGACTGCCATCACTCACACCTCCTAGTGAAGAGAGGATGAGGGAATCACAGGTTGAAAGAAACTTCTGTTTTGCCCCCCTGAGTTTCTTCCTCCCTCTTCCGGTAATGTCTTCTAGCTCAGCTTCCCATGGCCACTTAAAGTCCTCAGCGTGCAATTCTGGGAGGGACTGTCTGTGAGTCAGGTGCCCTGCACTCCCCTTACCAAGAAGCAGGCCCAGAACCCAAGCTCACAGTGGTTCTCCTTGAAATTTTTTTTATCTTCTTGGCAAGTTCCCTCAAGATGTGAAAACTGTTGGAGCAGATCCATTTAAATGTAATATCTCCAAGACCATCCATTAGTTCTTGCTTCCCAGATCTCGGGGCTGCTGTTTTCCAGTCCTCCACAAGGCCTTTGATTTTATGATCTACCCTGTATCCTTCTTTCCCACCTAATTTAGTCATATTGGAGTCTGATGCTTGCAACCAAAAGCCCCCGCTGATTCGGAAGCTAACCCAGCCATCTCTCTGTGGCCTGACCCTCTTCTAACACCAACCCTACAGCATCCCCTCTGCTTGAATTCTTCCTCTGATGAAGAGGTCCCTTCCTCCTAAAGCAATTCTAGTCCATTTCGGGGAAGTTCTGACTGCTAAAAAAATTCATCTTCACATTATATGGAAATCTCTCTGCTCCAGAATCTCCACTCAGTGATCCTTATCTCAATTTTTCTCCTGAGCTTATTAGTTTAAGAAAAAAATCTTTATCAGAAATAAGATAGACAACTCAAGATGGGGAAGTACCTGACTCCTCTGAGCATCCAGAGCTGGCAAATTTGATGCCCCTGAACTGGCAGTGGGGGATAAAACCAAGCACATATGGTCTGGGTACTTACAGGGGCTGCCAAGGCCCTCCCGGCCAGGCAAAGGAGAAAGAAGACCCAGGCGCTCATGGTGCTGGGAACCCTGTGGAGAGAAGAGAGGAGATCAGTGAGCAGGGGGCTTCCTGACGGAGAGTGCTCCCCGATGCTGAACTCCTTCCATACGCAGGATGATTCCACAAGGTGCCTGCTAAGTGACAGTGAAAGACGCTGCTGCGCAGCCCTGAACACCTCTCAGACACGCACCTAGCTCCCTTCGTAAGGGAGAGGAGGCCTCTGGCTCAGAGCCTCCACAGGAAGCTCCATCCAGCTGGGATTCAATAAAAGTTGTTTTGTCTTCTTTGTGTTTATTTTTATAGTTTCCTTCTATGTACTACAAAAGTACACCAATTTTTCCTTTTATGGTAATAATATAAAGTTTCCTTTCTTGATTTTTTTTAAGGTTTTATAAAGTGATTCCACAAAGGTCATTGGCTAATTAGTCAAGCTCAGGAATGCTGAACCAGACGGTCTCCCATCATCCCTTCAAGGTGTTCTAGGATCCTTTTGTTGTGCCCCCCAGAGCCAGACTCCCTCCCCCTCTCTTCCTCCTCCGTCCTTCCCACTTTGTAATGGCAGAAGTTAGTAGGCAGCAACCTCTTGCCAATTGGAGACAATGAGAACTACATTCTAAAACAAAGAACGATAGTCTCAGAGGGTGACCAGTGGCAATTTAAGGGTAGCCACTTTTTTCTCCATTCTATCCAGAAGGGAAGGCACTTCTCCAGATCTTCTAGGGAAACTATCCAAACGCTTGTCACCTTCTCTTTTACCTACACAGCTAAGGGACGTTAGCTGAGATCTAGGAATTTCTCCTGCCCTGCTCACTGCTAAGGCCTCACTCTCTGGATGCTGAATTCTCAACTCTAAAAATCTCTGACTGGAAGGGGGCTTGGAGCAGAATCTCCTCTGATGATTCAATGTCAAAATGCCATCCTTAAAAGATCTGAGGTGGGGCATCTTACTTCTTGTTCCAATGAAATGGACTTCCATTTCCAAATGGCTTTAGAATGTTCTTCCTTATCCAGACCTAAATTTTCCTCCCTCAATCTGACCTCCTCTGTTCCTCCTCCTGTGGCCACAGAGAACAAGCTGCTCCCTCTGCTCCCAAGCTGCTTCTAGTCAAAGCGGGCAGTGGCCTTGTCTTCCCTCTTTGTCTATCCCAGACCTTCCACATTGGGCTACTCGTCCCTAGTTCCTTCCAAGACTTCTCAACTGACCAAGGACCTCAGGGGTACACTGGCATTACAGAAAAAAATCATTACACTTAGACTTAAATGCCAGGGGTTCTTGTTCTGCCTCAATACTATCTTGGTGTGTTGAGTAAATCCTTTACTTTTTCTAGACCTCAGTTTCCCCTTCTGCTAGTTGAGAGGGTTAGACTAGGTCAACTTGAAGGTGGTACGCTGGGTCCTTAAAATGTCATAAGCACGTGCTGATCTTGGCACCTGCCATTACTTCTGGCATCATCATTCTTCACTTAGATTAGTATTTGGGTAGCAGACATAGGCAGAGGAAGACCAGACTCCCAACAGCCCTCTACTGGATTAAGGCAGACATGGGACCTCACTTCCTAGTTCTCTGAGGGTGCAGGAAATAAAACTAACAAACATAAAGGAATCAGCCTGGGAGCTGGGCATTGCTTCCCCATGGCTCCATCTTCCCTTCCAGGCAGTTTGGGAAAGTTCCTCCCCCACACAGTTGTATGTCTGCTCCCCCAGGCCTAGAGGTGGAAAGATCTCCCTTTTGCTTCCCCATTTGGAAGATGCAAGCAAAGCAGCTTGTGCAGGTGGCTTTGGGCGAACAGATCAGGAGAGGCACCATCATGAAGGACTTGTCTGAGATGGTTTAATGTCAAAAGGTTGCAGTGAGACCGCTAGAACAAAAAAAAAAGTGCTGTCTGGGCTCCAGGGACAGAGAAGTCATGTCATTGGACAAACAGCCCAGCTAGGGCTAAAAATATAAAAAGCTTTAGGTTGGAGAGCCAGGGAGACTGACATCTCCAGAGCCTGTCCTTAGGCAGAGCAGAGGAACCATGCTACCCTCTTTGAACAGAGAAAGCTTTGCTGGTCGGCTTTTCCAGCTGGGCCGCCTCTCCACCTTCCCGCACTTCTTTCAAAGTGGCACACTCACCGTTCCTGCTACCCTCATCCCTGGCTTTGTAATCAGAAGAGAAAAGTAATTCTAAATCTTGCAGTGCTTTATAGTTTCTAAAGGCCTCATACATACACTGTCCCTTGGAGCCTCTGACCCACTGGTAGTAGGCAGCCGAGCATGGGAGGGCTCTGAGTCCCACCTTCCCATGACTCTGCAGTTTGAGAGCAAAGAGATCATGCAACACTCAAGACCCTTCCAAGCTGACAAACTCCCTTCTCAAACTCCCTTTTCTCCCTAAGAGAAAGACACACAATATTGGAGGAGTTATTTTCCAAATTTGGGGTTCTGCCCAGAGCTACATTACCAGTTCCAGAACCCTTTCCCTCCAGATGATGGGAATGGGAGGGAAGGGGTACAGCTGGACTGTTCATGGACACAGGGCCTTGCTCCCTGCAAACCCATGAGACCCCTCCCTGAGGTTCTCTATAACATCGCTGTCCAAAGAGGCCAGGCACCCATCCTGCAAAGCTAATGGGGTACAAGTCACTCCAGCATTTAGAACTTATCCACTGTGCACACACTGAGGTCTGGCATGTCCTGTGAAAATATAAACACCTTCACATAAAAAACTGGCATTAAATGAAAACTCCCTGCTTTCTATCTCTTTAGTTTGTGATGATTTTCATATTTATCCTTTTCAAAGTGTTTTCTTAATCCAAAATCCCATTAGAGCTCAAGGCACATATTTCTGCTTTTGAGCTGAAGACACATATTTCTGCCTTTCTTCCCCAGTGAGGGGAAGAAATCTATATGAGTCCAAGGAGAGAGCAGCAGGGCTGACTGAGGCCCCGGCAGCCGCCCCCATCATTGGCCTGCACTCCTCCTCCCAGCTTCCCTTGGGAGGCACTGACCTGAACGGGGCCTGGCTGGGCTGTGAACCGGCCTATGGTGCAGGGAGGGAAAGTAGCCCAGGCCAGAGGAGGAACAGGAGATGTGTTTCGCTTGGCCTGGTGGTCATCAAATGCATACACCACTCACCCCCACCCCACCGCCACCTCTTCCTCCCGTTCCGCACATCGAGTCCCTTCCTTTGCCTTTATTTGCTCTGGAGACAGCTGAAAACCTGTCCTTGGCTGCCAGGAGGACCTGAAGCTGAGGTCACTTCTCTCTGTTTGGAAAGACTCTAGGATGGAAAAGTACAGCCAGCCCCCCAGTTCATCTCCCTCCTTTCATTAAGGGCCTCCTTCAGGCTCTCCCTGGACACTGAAAAGTTGCTAAATGCCAGAACTGGGGAAAATCTCAGAATCATAGAATTCTAGACTTGGATCATGGCCTCTGAAGAACAGGAATCTGAGTTTCAGTGATCAAATCTGATTTGAGAAGAGCTTAAGGAGCACTACAGTCCAGTAGGAGATTGGAGATATATGGCATAAAGGTAAACTCATGGGCTCTGGAGACAGACTATACAGGTTCAAATCCTGGCTCTGCCATGTAGCAATTGTGTAACCTTCAGACACTTTCACTCTCTGAGCCTCAGTTGATTTTCCCATCTGTAAAATGGAAGTAACACACCTACCTGGAAAGTCTCATGGGTGCTTTACATGCAAGAATACAAGAGGTAATGTTGTTTGGAAGAGCATCTTAAAATATGAGGATCCCAGAATCTCCATCCCCCTCAAGAATCCACGGCAAGAATCCCAGCTCTTTGTCTGCAGCCCAGGGAGGCAGGGCGCTGGGGTGGACAAAGGAGACATTACTCCTCTCAGGCTAAGGGACACCAGCCCAGCCCCCAGGGAACACAGTAACAAAGGCCAGGCCCCAGGCAGGCCTCTCAGCCGGACTGCTGACACAGTCCAAACATCTCACTCCCACTATTTGGCTTGGAAACAAGGGTTCCCAAAACACACATTCCTGGTAAACAAGCCCAAATCAAGGAAAACAAGTCTAGAGGCTAATGAAGGAACCCCCTTTGTGAGCCAGGCCTGCCCGGGAGCCGGAACTTGGAAGGAGGGCTGCTCCAGGCCAGAGAGGCGCCACCAGGGCCAGTGCAGCTCACCCTCACGAACAGACACAGCCCCTGGGAGGCGGTCTCATGTCGTGGAAGTCAGGAGTCCTGGGATCAACTCTTGTCAACGTTTGTCCCAGCTCACCATGCAAACTTGGGAAAGACGCTTCCACTCCCTGGGCCTCACCCAGCCCTATTTGTCTGCACAATGAGGAGGTTGTGTTAGGTCAGTGGTGTTCAAAATTATGTAAACCAGGGAGCCCTCTCTTTCAGTGAAGTCTTCTGCAGTTATCCAATATTTGAAACAGCTAAAAGCCTTTTACATTTGCTGAAACACGTGAATGCATTGTTATTTATTCAATTAACCAGCTTGAAATTAAAAAGCAAGCAAGTGAAAGTGGAGCTGAGACGGGGGCTGTAAGTCCCACACACTGGGACAACCCTGAGATGCCTTCGAGTGTCTCCAGGCTCTCCTGTCTGAAAACTCTTGGACAAGGTGGTTCCTAGGGTTCCTCCAGCTCTGCCTTTCTGAACTTAGGCAGAAACCCTTCAGAGTGTCACCTCTCCCAGCCTGCCTCTTGACTCTCTGCTTCCACTTCTAATATTTCTTGCTGAAGGGGAAGAGGCTAAGGGAAACTTTACAGTGTTATAAATACTCAAACCTAGGATTAAAGCAGTTCTGGAGCAACACAGAAGTAGCCCTGGAGTTTGAGACTGGGATAAGCCTGCCTGAGGTTCCACAAAGGCAATCTAAGATGCCACATTTTCACCACAGTTAGGAGAGGCCAGGGGTGGAGCCTCAGGCTGTCCTCCTCGGCTCCCCTTCAGGGCCCCTTCTGCTTCAGTGTGACTGAAAATGGAGGGGGTGAGAAATAACATCAAAGTGTCCAGGCTGTCACGTCCCAGAGCAGCAAATACCTGGTGTATATGCTTCCACCTGCCCCTCCTGTGCGTGTGGCAGACATTACTAATCAATCATACGACCTGTATCCCTAAGGTCCAGAGAAGCATCCACACCCTGAACATAACTCTTCTGGCAGCTGCTGTCAATGGATCAGTGTTGTCGAGCCCTGTGAAGCCTCTATGCCATGATTCTGATTTCAGAGATGGAGAATTATAGATCAAAGAGGGAAAATAACTCACTCAAGGTCCTCTTGGAGTCCAAGCTAAACTTCAGGTGTTCAGAGATACATCAGATATTTACCTTGCATTGCTTCTTTTTTCATCTAATCAGTCTGGAATCCTAATACGGTGACTAACACAAGATGACCCAGAGGGATCCCCAGAGATAAGTTAATACCAAGTTTCTGAAACAACCCAGTGCTTGAGAGAGTTGGTTTCTCCATCCCTATTTCCCTATAGACATCAAGCTCTATGACTTGATGAATAAAAGCAGAGTTAATTTCCTGTGTAAGATGTCTCCCCTGGATGAGGAAGAGGTTTTTTTCTTAAACAATTCTGTCAAGTTACTGCTTGCTGACTCTGACTCGGCTCAGCCCAGCTGTCCCTGAGTTCAGGATTAGGGTTAGGATCCAGGCTCTGTACTGTGGGGAAAAGGTTGCTTCATTAATCCCCAGGCTTGGCTGGAAGCTCAGCTTCAGATTTTCCTTCCCTCTTTTAAAGACTGAGGTTAAGAGGGGAGCCAGCAGGAAGCAAATGAGCAGCCACCTATTGGACACATCTGCTGCCTCAGTGACAAAGCCACCTGGGCTGGGACAAGCCATCGCAGGTCACAAAGGGAAGAGGGCAAGTACTGCTCATCACTTCTTTTCCGTACAGGGATATCCCTCTAGAGGGAGGTGTGTGTAGGCAACCACCTAGTAAGGTTTCCTTAGTAAAAAGAAACCATCAAACTGATCAGATGCAAACGAACAAAAAGTGAACATCTGGATATTTCCAAACATCTTAAAGTTTGGCTCAGACATCAGTTTGCTATGTGACCTCAGGTGAGTTATTTTCCCTTCCAGAGTCTCAGTTTCTCTGTCTGTAACATGGAACAGGTAGTAGGTTCTGTACGTGTGTAATGTGTCTCCTTCTCACAACCTGTCATTCTGTCTGGCTATGCACATCTGTACATGGCTACACATGGCAGTTGCGTTTGCATGCCTGACAGTATGTCTGAATAAGTTACCTATGACTTTGAGGACCTCTGTGTGAAGCTGTGTCTGTGTGTCTGTGTGTATCTATCTAACTCAGCATGTGTCTGTTTGGGCCTGTATAGGTAAGGGTTAGAGTTTACATAGGCATCAAGGTATACACCTGGAATCTGCCTGTGAGTCAAGGCACCATTCAGGGAAAGGTATGTGAGTGTATGGCCTCTTGTGTCTGCTCAAGTATTGAGGCATGCATTTTTGGCTGCACCAGTGGGTGCCTGTTGGTGAAATCAATGTATGTACTCAGCATTGTATGTTTGTGTCTGTCCCTATATATCTCTGCACACTTAGCCACCTATCTAAATAACCTTAAAACCCAAATACTCTCCTGTTTACCTCACATCCTCCACCATCCTTTCCTATTTATAGTTTATTTTCAGCAAGGAAATGTGCTGTTATGAATAGCAAACACCTGCCACACTATTGGTTGACAAGTCTCTGCAGATGGATTAAGATTTTAACAGAAATGTTATGTAAACCAAGACCCCCTATTCCCTTTTCTCATGTTTCTTTTTCAATTAGGGGGCCAAGGGGTGTTAGAGACGTTGGCCAGCTATTCCTCCTAATGAACAAGAATAGCTAAAATGTAGGAAGAGCTGCTGGAGATCATCTAGCTGATTCCCCGTCTAACCGACTGGGCAGCTGAGGCCTGGAGAGGGGAAGGGAGCCTCCCACTGCCGCTCACTGTGAGGCAGGACCACCTCTGCTGTCGCTTTGGTCAGCACCCTTTCCACACTGGAAGGTACAGCACTCTTGGGGAATACTCAAGAAGATGCCCAAGTCAAAGTGAATTTAAACGATATTTATTTTGTTTAAACGTGCCTACTGGAGCTTTTAGTAAAAGGAATTTATATACAAACCCCAAGATGATGGAGCTGCCAGACAAAAAGAGCTGGAAATGATTTAGCCAACTCTGGATGCTACAATCCACTAGTTCTAAAAACCCAACACATTAGGTGGGAACCCCACGGTTTACAAGCTCTCCCCTGGGCATCATCCCACTTTGCACGATCTCCCTTTGAGGGGGCCGCTGTGATTGCTCTTTAACCAAGGGTGACACCGGGGCTCAGAAAGGAGAAGCAATTAGTTCAAAGTCAAATAGCACCTTCTGAGGCAGAGTTGGACCTAAAACTCAGGTCTTCAAACACCCTGTCGAGGAAGCTTATCACAGCCCCACAGTTGTCCTGGGATCCCAGGAGAGAAGGGCAGGGCCTAGCGGGTGCTGCCCTGGTATCTGGGGACAGAGTGGAGTGCGGGATGTTCAGACTAAACCTGATGTTCTGCGTGTTTCAGTGTCCCCTCCCAGCCAGCAGGCAGAGACCCTGAAAAAAAAGGTTACCGTGGCAACTCGCATTCCTCCTGGGGTGAGTCACGCAAAGAGGAGCCTTCTGTGGGTGGGACTTGGAGGAAGTTTGAAAAGTTGACTCCTTCCCCAGGCACCCCCCTTCCACTCTTCCCTTCCTCCCTCCCTAGGCTCCACGGTGTCGATGTGGCAGCTGAGGGCTACGAGTTAACTCTCTCTTCCCCGACCACTCCCATTCCAAAATTTTTCATCCTCCTACAGATAGGCTTTTGCTTCCAGCAGCCACCACTCCATCTCCCGCACCACGCTGTCTGGCTGTCTGAGGGGTTGTGGATCCGTTTGAGACTAAAGGCCTTGAACACCCGTGTGTTCTCTCTCATTCTCTGTCTCGCTCGCTCGTCCTGTCGTTCTCTCGCTCTCTCACACACATACATACACACACAATTGAACATACAATTTGAAGGGGCTTGCAGATGCCTTGAAGCCCATTCAAGAGCCAGTCGTGATTCCAGTTTGAGACATTTCTTTCAGTTTCAGATGTCAGGCTCCCAAAGACCATCAAGTCCAACCCTCTTCCTTCACAGATGGGGAAACTAGATCCAGAGGACTCACTTACCTCAGAAAACGTGTGCCTGAAGTCTGTGAAGCAACTTACTTGCTTTTTACTTTATGCTTACTTAGCACTTGGAGTGTTACTGAAATTTAATCCTAGAGAATTTCTGATGAAAACATTTCTCTGTGTCTTCTGCATAGAATACTGTCCTTTCTGGAAGAAAATGTGTGCCTTTCTGTTCCCTTTTGGGCAGACTGGACTTCCTGGGAGACATGCCTCGTCCCAGTGTCCCCGTTTCCCTTGGTGTCCTTCAGGATTCAGGAGACCCACTCATCACCCAGCCAAAGGAGCCCAAGAGGGTAAAGACAGGAAGGGGCTTCTCTACAGAAGACCTAGTACCGTAGATGGCTACTCTCCAGTCCTGCAGGGTTCGGGCTCTCAAAATGCGGAGATGTGAGAGAGTTGCCCCGGGAGCCCCCTGGTCTCGGTTCCCCTTCTCTTCTCGGGCCCATTCCCCACCACACCGAGCCTCCCGTAGACTTGTTGGATGGTACTGGCTGTCCACAGCCTTCAAGCCTACTCTAAGGGCTACTGCCTGAGATACCGTGTTTATACCCCAGGGAACCCAGAATGGGAGCAATGCCTAACCCAGTACTGACTGTCTGATGGTGCTATTTCAGGCCAAATGGCACCAGAAGGGGTGGGTGTGGTTGGGGGGTAGGGAGAGCTTGGTGGGGGGGAATCCGAGGGAAACAGGAGTCTTTCCCCGCTGCTGATTAAATGTTGAAGACTCCCTCTTTGCCTTCCAGACATCGGTTTATCATGCATGCAAAATCCCTTTGGAAAACAGCCCCTGACCAAGAACCAAGCTAGGATGTTCTTTCTCCTGGAATGGGAAGCACAGGAGACTTGGGCTGCCTGTCACCCCTGTGTGAGCAGATCCGATTCCCAGCAAAGGAGGAGGCTGCCACACTGGTAAAGGGAGCAAAGAGGGCAGGCAGGCAGCCTCTGAAACCAGAGGGGCAGACTCAGGGAGAGAAAATACGCCCTCAAACACATAACGAGATTCTTTTCTGCGAAATTCAAGGGGAAATCAGGTTGTATTGAATCCCCTTGAAAAGCAACAGGCAGCGCCCGGTGGCCCCGGTCCTTAAGCGCACAGTGATGGAGCCCAAAGGAGACAGCACCCCATCCCCGGTCCCAGACACCTCCCCAGCACAGCTTCCCCTCCCTTGCACACAAACTGGAGGAGCGACCTCGGGTGTAGGGGCTGGGGAGACCAGCGAAGGGAGAGGCAGGGCGGGGATCGGGCGTACCTGAGCGGCAGGCAGGCAGCGGTGCAGCGCGCCCTGGGCAGTCTGGAGGGCTGCGGGAATGTGCAGAGGTTTAGAGCCAGCAACAGGAAACCGCTCAGAGTTCTGGGCTGGGTCTGCCTCCCCACCGACGCCGAGGTCCCTCCTCCTCCTCTGCCTCCTCCCCCACTCCCCCTTCTCCACACAGCCTAAGCTGTCTGTCTTCCATCTCTCTCTCCTTCTTCTGGAGGTGGGCTGTCCTGACCAGGCACGCCCCCCGCAGCCCTGCGTGCCTCATAGGTTCTGGGGCTGCTGCCTAAACCGACTCCCACAGTGCCAGGGCTGGAAGGGCCTGAGGCAATTGCCTAGTTCAGAAGGGAGCTGAGGCCTGGAGGGGGCAAGGAATACCCGAGGGTCCCCAGGGGCAGAGGCAGGCCCAAGTTTCTAGACTTTATGGCCAGTGATCTTTACAAGAGCCCTTCCTAATGTTAGGCAATGCAGAGAAAGGCAAAGCCATTCGAGGGGGTGTATCTGTGACAAAGGCAAGGCCAGGACTTGCCTCTGTGCAGACAAGAGAGGCTGCCACTGGTGGCACCATCATTGATGATTTGCGATATGCTCTAAAAATAGGCACTCTAACTAGTTGCACCACTATAGACACATAAGAGATCTGTTTCCCAGCTGGGCGATGTGTGCTATTGTTATAGAACAGATAAGGTGACTGATGATACCGATAATAATCACAGAAGTAACAATAGCCAAGGTTTGCTAAGGACTTAATCTTCACAGCAACCCCTTAACTTAGATACTGTTATTATGTCTATTATACCAATAAGGCAATAGAGGCTCAAAGAGCCCAAGACCACCAGCTAAAAGTAGTATAGGCGGGCTGATTCTACATTCAGCTTGATTCACTCTTATGCTACAGAGAACTTGGCAACAGGTCTTAGTTGAATATTTATGAGAATATTGGTGAGCAAATGAATATTTACGAGTGCATGTCTAGCACTTCAAGAGGCATGAGAATTAATATCTAGCCCGTGTCCTCAAGGAGATTTGAATCCCGCTGGGAGGGCATGCCTTAGACATATACCCAGTCCCCTGAGTGGTACAGACCCTGAGGTTTATCCTAGGGGTTCGGAATGGCAGGATCTCTGGATTGGAGCAGGCAGAGAAATCTTCCTGAAATAGGTGATCTTGAAGCATGAATTGAGTTTGAATGGCACAGAAAGGGGATAGGGAGAGAACGTACTTGTAAATTTCTACATAATAGAGACTGCCATTCTGGCCTCCTCTCCTCCTGCCGCTCTTCCCCTTAGGGCTTGCTGCACTCCTTTCAGTTGCTCAGGGGCCCCACCCCAGGACCTCTGCACAGGCTCTTACTTCTGTGGGGCACATTCTTCCCTCTGATTTTCCTATGCCTGCAGTTTTCTCATCCTTGCGGTTTCTGTGCTAATGCCATCTCCTAAGACAGGACCTCCCTGGCCACCAACTTAAATCAGTTTCCTTGTGTCTCTTAGAGGCAGAGTTCACCATTTCACACTGTCTTATTTCCTTCCTACCACTTGTCATGGTCAGAAACTATGTCTGCCCTCACTGGGCAGATACTCCATGAAAGCAAGGGCTTCGTGTGTCTTGTTCCCTGCTGTGCTCTGAGTGCCCAGAACAGTGGCCCACACCAATCTGGCTCTCAGTGGGAGCTGTCTTTAAATAGGGTTCCAGCATGGAGTAGTGCCCTATGTTAGTCCTTAAGGGATCCTCAAATCTGCAAAAACTGAATGTAGAAGTTTGGCTGTCTGCATTTCTTTTTGCAGAGCAGGTCCATGACTTCCTTCATATTGTCAAAGGCACTAGTCAGGAACCCAAGAGAGGACCTCTGCTGCAGATGATCTCCAAGGCCTCTTCCTGGTCCCAGAGTCAGGAGCTGACGCTCTGCCTTGGCTGTGCAGCACAGGAGCTGGCAGATTCTTCAGATATCTGTTTTGCTGTCTGGACAGATGTATATTTTTGTAAGATTGGTTGCTATAGTGCCCAATTATCATACGGACTAAAATTAACTTATACTTTGTGTTTTTCTTCATAAACTAAGATGATGATTCCATGAGAATGAGACATTGGGACCATTCCCAGTGTTTGGCTAGAGTTCCCATGCATCCTTTGGTTCAGAAATTGGAAAACCGGTTGGGGACAGAGATTCCAATTGGGAGCCACTCCCAGGCCCCTGGGGGAGACCCTAAGCCAGGATACCTCAGAGGAAAACTTGGTAGGTTTTTATCTAGGGGTAAGGGCACCCTGGAGGAACAGGAGCCTCTGAAGCAAGGATGACTTTGATCTAGGAAGGGAGACCTGGAGGACTAGGCTGGTCCTCCTCCCACCACCAAGGGCTTTCCAGGAAAGGAAAGAGTGCACTGGGCCAGGCACGGAAGACCTGGGTGTGAATCTCCTCCCTGCCACGGAGTCAGTGAGTGACTTGGGCTCACCTCTGCCCCAGTATGAGCTGCATCTTTTCTACTTGTAAATAGATTGGACAGCATAATAGTAGTAATGAGAACAAGAATTTATTAAATACCTACTGTGCACCAAGCACCGAGCTAAGAGCTAAGTCCCTTATATATATTTTCTGATCTAACCTTTACAAAATAGGAACTTATCATCCCCATTTTATAGATGTGGAAAATTAAGTTTGGACCAGTCATTTGCCCAGGCTCATGCACCAAGTGCATGGCTAATCAGAGACTCAAGCACAAGTTTAAGGGGAACCAGAGCCCAAGTGCTTACCCCCTCCTGAACTCCCCCCAGCTCTGACATCTGTGGGCTCTAGACTACATAGCCGTTTGGTTACCCTCTCCTTAGCTGAGTATGCTGCTGCCCCAGCATCAGACTGGATCAGCTCTTCAGCTTGCAAAATGAGACATCTGGGTCTTGGGGTCCCTGCTGCCTGCCCACCACTCCATCCAGCCTCCCTCCAGCTGTGCTCCTCCAGGCACCACCCACTCTACCTTGATGCTGCCCTTCCTGACCCTACACCCAGCTCAGCCTTAGAACTCAGGGTGCTTGACTGCCCACTGCCTTGGGAATGCCCACAGCTGCATGGTGTCCAGGCTCCCTGCACCTCCAGGAACTTCAGCTTCCTCTGTCATCCATTCATTGACTCTGTGCACTGGGGATATAGAAATAAGAAGACAGATACTCTGCACTTCACATGCTAGTAGCTGGAGGTGGGCAGTAAACTAGTTTCAGGTTGTGATCGATTCTATGAATAAAATGAACAAGATGAACTAAAAAAGTAATGGGGGATAACTTTAGGTAGGGTAGTCAGGGTAGACTTCTTGAAGGAGGCAAATTCTGAGAAAAAAAAATTGAATAGTGAGTCAGTGAGAAGGGCTGCAGGAGGGACGTTCCAGGCAAGGGGAGAGTGAGGCAAAGACCCTGGGTAGGGAGAGCTTGGCTTCAAGCAACCGAAAGCAGGCCTAGAGCTGGAATCCCCTTGTCTTCCTGTTCCTCCTCTTCCTCTTCTTTCCTACCACTTTTACACCCTCTAGCCATTCCAGAGTACTTCCTTGTCTGCTATCTCAGTGAACTACAGAGCCGCCTGGTGAGGGAGTCAGGGTGGGGCTTAGAATCTATACTGTACACAGGGGGGAACTGAGGCCCCAACCACACTTGCAGCTGGGGCTCAGAACCAGGTGTCCTGACCCCTGGCTCAGAGGTAGCTTCTCAGCCCCACTGAGAACCTGCTTGTCTTTCTGCTCAGAAACTCAGGAGTCTCTGTCACCTGAACCGCCTGACAGGGCCGGCCATGTCTGGGAGCTGGACTAGGGCCTGGTAGGCAGTGGGGTCCCCATGTACAGGCAGGAACGCCTGGACAGGGAGCCGGAGGCCTGAGCTCTAGAAATTGATCAGGGAGGCCCTATTGATTCGGCTTCTGGGAAGGTGGAAAGTGACCTGTCCACTGCTTTATTTATCTAAGCAGAGAGTTAGATAAATAAAGCAGTGCCAAGAAACATCTCTTAAGGCCTTACACCAGAAAGTGACAGCATCTCAGTGGTTCATATCTCCAGTTGTAAATCCTGCACAGGCCTGGCAGGTAATAAACTTGATGAATTTTGCATGTGGGAACTTGAGGGCCCATTGGGGACCATTAGGACATGTTGGGACAATGATGACTAAACCAGAAAGAGAGATAATAATATCCAGTATCATTGAGCAGACACAGGGCAAAACACGACGTCCATTATCCCATTTAATCTTCACTTAATATATATACGTAGGTACTTTATTAATTTTGATTATTCCTATAATAAGTTACCACAAACTTGGGCTAAAGATTATCAAAACGCTGAAATGCACCCTTTGTGTGTTTGGCTCACAGTCAAGGCTGCTGGCTAAGAGGGCGGGAGCTCAGGGAGACTGACTCTGCTAGTCGTCTTGTTACTCTATCTTTCTCCAGTCAGGCCCGCCCATTGGCTGAAGGGCACAGAGACCCCATTGTCCTCTGGTCCCCTGGGCAGAGTGCTCTGGCCCGAGCAAGGTCAGGCAGAGGCTGAAATCTGCCTGCAGCACCCTCCCCATGTACGGCATCCCCACTGAGCTGCCTCGGATTTGTCCCTCAGCTCTTTACAGTTCACGAAGGAGTGTTACACCTCTAATCTTAGTGAGCGGCACCATTAATCTGTTAGGTAGAAAAGTAGGACTCACCAAGCACATTTTGTACTTAAGCGCGTCCCTTGGGGACTTGCCCAGGGTCACACAGCTGGCCTGTGACAGAGCTGAAGTGAAAACTCCACACCTAACTCTCCACCCAAGACTTTTTCCCCCACACCAGCTGCCTCCACCCAGTGATCCAGTGAGCTTTTCTCTCCATGAAGAGCCCCTTCTGCACCGACAGGATCAATGGCTAACAACGTGTTGGCTGCCTTCTCACACTGACACAAACCCATACAAGGTGAAGTGTAGATTTGAGTTCCAATTGGATTTTGCTCTTAGTAGGACTTGTGCCCGAAGGCTCTACCCACAGGCTGTCCTTGAGCAGTTCACCTCTGCTCTCTATGAAATTACCATGATTATAATACTTGACCCTCCCAATTACACTTGACACAGTCAGGCTAAGTAAGATTTGAGTGGGTGTGGGTGTTAGAGAGTCAGTAAATGCAAGAACAAAGTTAAATGCCCAGCGTTAGAGGCAGATCTGTGGGCCTGGGTCCTGCGGCAGGTTATTTAAGCCTGGGAAACTCAGGGCATGTTATTTAACCTCCACTCTCGGTTTCCTCAAGTGCAAAGTGCAACCCCCCATTTTATGAGGTTCTCATGAGGATTAAATGAGATCATATATGTAATGCATTTGGGTCACCGTTGCATATGCTAAGCTATCAATAAATGTCAGCTATCTTACCATTAGATCAATATTCCCAAAGTGTGTTCCACCAAATATTAGTCATCAGGGAAAAGGGGGACCCTGGGTTTGAGTCCTGAAAATGTGTCATTTGTCACCTGCCTCATGGACATTCCTGAGGCCCATTAGAACATTAAAGCCTTTGAAAAGTTCTACGGAAAAGAAACTTGTTTTACTCCATTTAACCTATCACAGAGCCCTCTTTTCCATGAATTTCTGAATGCACTCACAGAACTGGTGTTCCATGAAATACTCTTCAGGAAATTTTATTTGATCCAATGCCCTTGCCATGAGAAGAAACTAAAGTCCAGGAAGGTGAGGTGACTTATCCTGGGTCACCTGGCTAGTAAATGGCAGAGCCAGGGCTTGACCCAAGCTGATAAATTCTTTGGCCTAGTTCTCTTCCTATTAAACCGTACACACAAAATGCTTCTGCCGTTGATGAGGACAAGCACTCCTTAAGTGTTAAAGACCCGTCTCTTAGTTTCAGAGCCCTTTAGCCTTCCCCAGGGTTCTGCATCCATGTGCTGGTGCAGGCCTCCGTCTGGCCGGAGCAGCGCCCCCACAGCCCCGGGCAGGGCAGGAGGAGCTAAGCAAGGGGTCAGTTCTGTCTCCTCCCATCCCTGGCTCTGTCATACTGCAGCTGCTGGGCAGGTCCAGGGAACACTCACACGCAAGCACCAATTTTCTTCTGAAACCCCACACGCCTGGAAAACTTTTCTGAAGGAGGGGAAAGCCCAATAACCCAAACTTCCAACGTGGCAGCTGTTACATGTTCTCTGACGTGGCCCGCAAACCAGACGTCCCTTCTGTTTTAGTGGCTGTGGAACCAGCAGTAATGAAGGCCCGCCAGCCCCCCGACGTGGCAGCCAATGCTGTGACTCAGCCAACCTTGGGGAAGGCCTGGAGGTTCACGGGTCTTCTCCAGGTCCCAGGCTGAGCCAGACAGGGTGCGAGGATGGAGATCTGGGTTAAACCTCTGAGCCCCTATCCCCTCTCACTGGTGCAAGTCTTTCTCCACAGTGTTCTGGGACAAGGCAGGCCTCAGTGTCCTCTTCTGAGGCTGGTCCAGTGCTGTCCCATTATGTCATCTCTCCCCACTCCTGGCTCCTATATTTTCCTCAGGCAGGAACTTTTGTATTGAATCTTTGGGATTCTGCAGGTCAGTAATATTCCAGCTGCCTTCTGTGGGGCTCTAGGAGTTCCATGCATGAGCCTTAAGGGAGAAGAAGGTCTCCAGGCTCCCAGCCCGGTTTCAACCAGAGCAGAACTGCTTTATTTTTATGAATTACTGGACTTTTGCCTAAGATTTCTTTTATTGAAACGGTTTCAGCTCTTTAAAAAATTTGAAATGCATGAATTTATTTTCAACCTACTGGCTTTACAAGTAGAGAGAATTGAGCATGGAGAGAAGTAATTTGTCCAGAGACACAGAGTATCACAAACTCACAAACTGTCCCCAGCACTGTGGGTAGGGGTAGGGTTCTAAGAGCCAAGTGTGAGCCCTGGAGGATGTCAGACCCACTCCACAGAAGCTTGCAGTCTGCTCACCCTGGGCAGGCAGCCGGGAGGCCTGCTTCCTCCCAGAAGTTGGGGGAGGGGGCTTCATCCCCCAGCCTAAGACATCCCTGGAAGAGAAACCAGGGTTGCCAGGGAGGCACAGTCAGTGTCCTCAGATGTGAGCAGCCCCTCTGAGAGTTAAACCAGGCCCAGTAGGGCCTGTGCCAACTGGGAGAAGATATACCCCACCCAGAGGCTTTCCCCCTTATGAAATGTTTTTTCCCCGAAGTAACACCCATTCGCTGGAGAAATCTCCTGTTGGGCCACCATTTAGGTGACTTTACTGAGAGGGTCTGGGTTTGCCTTTCTTTAAGGGAACTGGCCATCCCTCTTCTGTACTATTCTGGGAGAACAACTAAAATCAAATGTCCTGGTTGGGAAAATTTAAAGAGCCCCAGCTTCTTGCTTCTGTCTCTCTCCTAATACACTGGTCTTCTCCTCCATCTCTCACTTCTCTCCTCTCCTTCTCCTTGGGCTGGACCCCTCCCTTCTCTCCATCCTTTTAAGAAGAGCACTGGACAAGGAGTCAAGAGACCTGGGCCCCTCACCCTCTCCATAGATGGCTTGGGCAGGTCATCTCCCCTCTCTGGGCCTTGGTTTTTCTCATTTAGAAAATGAGTGTGGGATTAGGTCATAATATCCACACCATGGGTAACGAGGACCAAGATGAGGGGCCTCCAGAAACAGCTGTTATTCACTATTTTAATAGCAGTCTCTTATGTAAACAAAGGTTTCTGCTGCTAATAAAATGCTTGAAATCATGAAGTCATTTAACTTAAGGCCTTCCAGCCTTAAAATTCAATGTTTTTCCTCTTCTTTTTCTGTGCTCTCTCCTGCTTCCCTCTCACCCTTTGGGTCCCTCACCCAGATTCTCAAGTTTGCTAACAGCCTTATGATCCTTCAGGTTTGCAACCCTGAGTCTATCCTGCTATCTCTCTAGAAGGACTGGCTCTGCGCTTTCACTTGCAACGTGGAAGAAAGTGTTTCTTTCCTGAAGTCCCAGATAGGGGCCCCCAAGGGCTGTGATGAATGGTAGCCAGCAACCCGCCTTGGTCCCTGGTCTCCAACTACTCCCTCCCCCACTAAACAGCTACTTCCAGCCCCATCCCAAGTTGGGTTATTCTCCTGATTTGGACATTTTTGTGGTGTGAAATCATCTCTGCCCCAGCTAGCTTAAGTTAGGAGCTTGCTACAGCCCACTGCAGCTGGCTGGCCCTCCCTTCCCCTGCCACGTCCACACCCTCAGCTCCTCTCCTTCAAGCACTCAGAATTTCCATTTGATTTCCTTCCATTTCTAAAAAGAAATGCGGACAGAGCAGCAAGGGCATGTTGGATTCAGCTCTGTGCTTACCCCACAGCTCCTGGTGCACGTCCTGGCACATGACTGACTCCCATGTAAAGGTGACTAAAGTGAGTTTGTGAAATCAAAACAGAGAGACAGAGTCAAAGAAGACAGACTCAGCCACAGGGAGAGAGAGACACTGACAGTTAGTCATGATCAAGAGAGGCAGAGGTGAAAGGATGGAGGAAGCAGAGACAGACACAGAGGTAGAAAACTTACCCAAAATGAAGCAGTAAGGCTAAGGGTGACTGCGTGTCCCCTGGTCCATGGCAGGCTGGAGCATGGTCTGACCAGCCCAGCCAAGGATTATCTTACCAAGGGGATGTATTGTTTTGACATGGTATTTACTATTCACTAGGGCTCTGCTCTGAAGTTAAACATTAACTGATAGGTCTCTGTCCAGTTATAAAAGCTCAGAGGTTATGTTTCTAGTGCCCAGCAGGACATTAACTAGTTTTGTGTATTACCAAGCAGTCTTTCTCTGGCATTCTTTCAGTGCCTACACATACATGATCTTGCTCTTTGAACCAGCTTTATTGTCCTGCTTATTTCCTCATTAATGGGTAAACATGTCATTGTTTATGTGAGTCATGTTTTTAACTAAAACTATACTGTGACAAGTTTATGGTCCATCTATATTGAGAGGCAGAAATAGACTGAGATAGACAAAGAAAAAGTAAGCAAGTGAGAGGCTAAGACAGAAGGAGTAAGGGACAGAGGAGGACACTGAGAGGGGGCAAGAGAAAGAGAAAGAGAATGAGGGGATGAGACCCAGCCCCACCCGTGCACAGAATAGGAGAAAAGTCAGGGGGATGGCCACAGTGGGAGCCGCGGGAGGGGCTGCGGTGGGCTGGGGGCTGGCGAGGAGGCGGGCCTGCACGTGCACTTCCTCATACTCCGTACGGAATTTCTTATGAGCACATAAGCCCGTGTCACTTTATGCTTCTAAAACAGAAAATCAGACATAGGGGGACAGGCAGAAAGAGAGCAGGAGGCTTGAAGAAACCGCCAAGGAAGGACGGCATCCAGAGTAGCAAAAGCCGGGAGAGCAGGATTCGGGCGGAAGGCCCTGAGGGCCCTGCCGGAACGCGTCCCATCTGCTTAGGGCGCTCACGGCAGCCCGGCAGTGGGGGGCTGTCAGGAGCCTCTGTGGGCGGCAGGGAAGGAGCTGGAGGAAGCAGCGCAGAGGCAGACACGGAGTAGGGGCCTGCGGACCACGGGCAGGTCAGGGGCAAACAGGAGCGGGCTAGGGCAAGGCCTTCTCCCTCCATCCAGAACCTGGCGCCCGGACCTGAATGCCTTCCAGAGATGTGGGGTCCAGGAGATAGAGGCCAGGCAGAAGACATCTGGGAACCAGAGGTACTTCTCCAGGGCCCCAGACCACCTCTGAGACCTGCCAGGCCCACAGGAAGCCGCCTCTGGTGTGTCGTCCTGTAAGGGGAAGCGCACTGAGTGCTTGTGAAGTCCTGTCCAATTCAGGAAACAGGTAACTCAGACCCCACCGTGGGGAGGCGCTTGTGCAAGGTCACTTGGTTAATTTGTCTAACATCAGGACAAGGAACCAAATCTGTATGTCTCCCTCTTTGGTCTTCTTCCCACTTCCCCCATAGCAGCCAGAATGACCTCAAACACAATTCACTTCATGTTCCTGCCCTGTTTAAAACCATCCCAGAACCCTGTCCCGCAACATGTGTTTTCTAGCCAATGAGATGTATGGAGCTTCTGAGGATTCTTTCAGGAATCTGACTCAGCTGGAAAGTCCATCTCTCTTTTTCTTTAAATCAAATTGTTCTATAACTAGGGGCCCCATTCCCCCCACCGCACACACACAAATTGGCCAAGGCCATGTACATGCTAGAGGATGCTCTGCTTGTAGCTAGATCCGAATGTCTTGTGTCTCAGGTCCTTGTCAGGCTCTTGACACAGACTCACCTCCTCAGATCTCTCAGATGCTCGCTCTTGGCAGGCAGAGCAGATTTAACTAGCCCTCTTCACCCCTTCTCCTTCCCAAGGTGGTGAAGTTATTTTATCTGGAAGACACTCCTCCCTGGAATGGATGAAAAGGGACTGTAAAGAACAGAGTTTTTATTTTCAGCAGTACTTTGATTAGTATGTGGAAGTCCATATCTTTTGCCCTTCCTTCCCTCTTTCTTCCTGCTGCATGGATTTCGGGCATAATGGCTGGAGCACCAGCAGCCATATTGGACTACAAAGTGGCCTTAAGGATGGAAGTCATTAGCTAAGAGCCTGGTGCCTAATGACCAAAGAGCTGCCATATCAACTCTGGAATTTTACCTGAGATCATTTCTATCTTGTTTAAGCCAGTATTATTTTCAGGTTTTCTATTCTGTGTAGCCAAACTTAATTCAAATTGGTTCACCCTTAATGCTTCTTCCTAGTTCATTAGTATAAAATTCAAATTCTTTTTCTTAACACTTAAAGCCCTATAGAATGTGGCCCCAGGTATGAGGCTTCAACTCAAACTAGTCTCTCCCTGGCTCCACACTCTTTACCTACTGGTGTTATCTCTTCTAAGCATGATCCTTGTTCTCCAACCTTAGGGTCCGGGCACTTGCAATTCTGCTGCCAGGAATTCTCTAACCCAAAGTCTTCACAAACAAACTACTCCCATCCACATGATCTCAACTCAGCTAGTTCTTGAGAGACTCCTTCACCAGTCAGCTAATCACAAACAAATTCATTACCGACCTCCCTAATTCCAGTCACTCTATCACAAACCTTGGGATATTTTCTTCATAGCACTTGTCACAAGATAAAATTATCTTTTATGTTTATTTATGGGCTTATTCTCTATCTCCCTCTCCCAAGAATCTACGTGCCACATGAATAGGGGCCTTGTCTATTGTGGTTACCAGTATAGCCCTTGTGTCTCACACAATGCCTACATTTGTTTGTCAGTAATAGTTTTTCCATTATCAGGCAGTCACCATATTGATTTTGTTGGTTTTGCCATAATTTCTTAAAAAATGAATCTTGGTACAAATATTAGAAGGTTAAAGGAATAATGTCACAATTATTTTAAATAAATTTACACTAATGAATGTTAGGGTTAACTGGAATGTGATTTTGTGTTTAACTACTAGGTCATACAATGTAATCTTTCTAAAAACTACACATTTCTTTGATGTGCTTTTGTCCCCCCTTATTCACATTAAAAATGATTTCACAGAAAACTGAATATACCACATGCCATGCATGTGCTGTGGTAATAGACACATGACTCAAGATGTGAACTGTGCTCATGGGTGACCAGAGATGAGAAAAGGCACATGTACACATAGCTAGAAGACACTACAGAGACTAGCTGCCAAATGTTGAAGACAGTGGGATAAGTGAAAGAAGCAGTCACAAAAGACCATATACTACATGATACCATTTATACGAAATGTCCAGAAAAGGCAAATCTACAAAGACAGAAAGAAGCTCAATGGTTGACTAAGGCTGTGGTCAGGGGAGGGCTCTAGGGGGACTGAGGACTTACTGCTCATGAGGAAGGGTTTCTTCTGGAGGTGATAAAACTATTCCAAAAGTGACTGTGGCGATGGTTGTACAACTCTGCGGACACACCAAAAACCATTGAACCCTCCACCTTAAATGGGCAGATTGTGTGGTATACTAGTTTACTAGGGCCACCTTAAAATACCAGACTGGGAGGCTTAAGCAAAAGATACTTATTGTCTCAAAATTCTGGAAACTAGACATCCAAGATCAAGGTATCAGCAGGGTGGGTTTCTTCAGAGACCTCTCTCCTTGGCTTGTGAATAGCCACCTTCTCCCCTGTCTTCATGGGTCTTCCCTCTCTGTGTGTCTGCACCCTGCTTTGCTCTTCTTATAAAGGCACCATCAGACCGGGTTAGGGCCCTCCGTAAGGACCTCATCTAACTGAATTCCCTCTTCAAATACTTATCTCCAAATAAGAGCACATTCTGAGGTACTGGGGGTTAGAACTTTGACTTATGAATTTGGGGGACACAATTCAGCCCAGTAACATATGGTATGTGAACTATGTAGCAATAAAACTGTTAAATTAAAAAAGAATAAGAGAGAGAAGAAAAAGGAAGAAAGGAAGGGAGGGAGATGGATTCACCTAGAGCAGAGGGACAGTAGCTGGGGGATTCAGGGAGGAGAATTTGCTATTGCAGGAGTCCATGGAATGACAGTAAGGATAGAATGTGGGGACCGAGTTGAGGTCTGTATCTACGGGGCTCTGAAGAGTCTCTCAAACAAAAATCTGATAATGTTACTCCTATGCCTAAACACTCCCTTCCTGGAGCAGCCTACTCTTCAAACTCCTAAGGCAGCTGCCTGCAGAGCCTGGCGCCTGCCCACCCCTGCACCTCACCCCCCCAGAACCCCTGCGCCTCACCCCAAAGCACTACTTGCAATTGCTCTGTCAGACCGGGACCTCTTGAACCTCCAGCTGCCTTTGCAGGTGCTGTTCTTTCTGCCAGGGGCCTTAGTTGCTCATTCCTTCCATCCTTCAGTTCTCCCCCAGACAGCACTCCCTTTAGAAAGCACCTTTCACTCCCAGAGGCTGGGTTAGGCGTCTCCTCTATGGGCTCTGTAACTGTTTACTCATGTGTCCTCCCAACTGTGCTGGGATTTTCATAATAGGAGAAACCATACCTTGTGTCCCTTGGGTCCCCAGCATTTGCGCAGTGCCTAGCCCAGAGGAGGGGCTCAGTCAGTCATTTGAGTGCATGAGATGATATATAAAGATGGAGGCAAGAGAAAGCAGGAGGTATACCTCCTCTCAGAACTGTCTCTTTCACCCCTCCTTCCCTCTATGGCTCAGCTTTCTGCCTCCCCAGTCCCTGAAAAGAAGTGGACATTTCTCTGGGGTCATCACTTAGCCCTCAGCTATGGCTGCCTAGTGAGCCAGGCCCAGTGAGGAGCTCTCTACCCCTCAAGGTCCTTCTCCAGTTTCCAACCCAGACTTCCAGCTCCACTGACAGGCAATGTCTAGCTTCCTCCTGCTGCTCAGCTGGCCAAGGAATAAGAAAGGAGGCCCTATGCTCCCCAGAGGGTGGCCAAGGGGGTGGGCTGGGGTGTGTGGAGCACTGCAGTGGAATACCCAGGAGAACAGGATGCATTTCAGAGGCTCTCAAACCCCTTCACCCAGTAGCCTCCCAGGGCCTCTCTTGCTCCTTCCAGTTAAAAATATCATTTTCGTAATGCTTTTCAGCAACTCTCAAAGATCCAGAAGAAAGGCAGTCAGGGAGGGGCCAGAGGGAGAGGAATACAAGGGCACTGCGTTACCTAGAGTGCAAGGAGGCAGCATGGTCCTGGGCAGGCCTCGGCCTTCTGTCAGCTGGCACCACCTTCACTGCTCCTGCTGTAGCCTCATGACGCCTACTGTGTGCTTTACTTCACTTCGACTTAGTCTTTAAAACCTGAACACATTTAATTTAAAGGAAGGTTTACATCACTGGTAAGTGACAGAGGACCACCTGATGTGTCCAGCTCCAGGGCAGAGGGGTCCACCTGAAGACTGCCTCTGTGGGCTCTCGTAGTCCCTGTTTCCCTCTGCAGTTGGTCAGTGGGGCACGGTAGGAGGCTGGGAAGAGAGAGGTAGAAGAGAATGGCTGGAGTATTTATTTCCCAGCTCCTGCCCTGGAGATCCCAGTACCCTGACTGTGTCCCTCAGCCCAAGGGCCTAGCTGCCACCCAGCCCCGCTCTGGGTCTAGGAACCACTTCTCTTCTCCCCTGGCCCCCCAGGCCCCCTGCACTGGCTGGCCCTGAGGGTCTGCACCATCTCTGTGGTTTACGTACATGGGGCCCAAATCAGCAAACATAGTCCTCTGATTAAATTCTCAGGTTACCCACTTTGAAAGTGCCATCTATTTCCTGCCAGAAACCTGATATACTCATCATAAATAGAAAGTGATTGACACAGTGCTAATAAAGTTATGCTGTTAAACTCTAACTCAATGCAAGAAGGAATGAGGAAGACTTCCTATATAATGCTATAAAGTGATCTTCAGGACATAGCTGGTGAAAAACAAGCAACAGAGAAAAACAAGGTGCAAAAAATGTTTATAGGGCAAGAGATAGAAATAAGAATTGATATAGGAATTTACTTATCTTTTCAAAGAAAAACTGAAAGTTAATAGAATGGTTATCTTAGGGGAAGTGAAGGAAAAGGTTGCTGATAAAAGCTAGTTATCTGAATCTATCTTGCTATATAGTCCGAACTTTGTTGCTATTAAATGTTTTCCAAAATTAAAAATACTAAATTATATCAAAGAGAAAGTAAATTCTAAAAATAAAAAAGGACAGAAGCAAATGACCCTAACTATATATATCAAGTTAGTGACATAACTATCCTTAGAATCATTATTTCAAATAAGTTCAACAGCATATTGGCCATTCATCCTTAATGAGAGAAATACTAAGGAAAAAAGCACATTTAATAGGCTTAGTATTAATATTAGTATCTTAAAACAATAAGATAAATTATGTATATGATAAAGCAAATAAATCATGTTGATATCATTGGCAACCAACACTGACAGCCTAAGACATGAAATTTTTAAATTAACAGTTAAATGAAAAGCCTGTAATTATCTGAGCTGGGAATTTAATGCCCTGCACTCATAATTTTCTTTCCCTGCTATCTCCAGCAGCCTTAGAAGAAACCACTCCCCGGATTATACTCCTTATTTTCACTAAGATGCTCTGTGACAGCAAATAGTCACTCAGAGCCTTGCCTTCTATAGGTACTTTGTTATAGGACACTGTGGCTAATAGTTTGAGTAGCTGTTTTACCACCCCTTGCCATGGACTGCAAGTATCCCCTTTACCACTGGAAACAGGGCCACTAGTGCCTTTAAATCTAGTAAGACCTGAAGACTCATCTTTAGCATAAGAATCTGGAGATGACTCAAGGTGGCAGCGTGAGAGGTGAGACAGAGGCCTCCTTCCAAAACCACATATAAAACCAAAATATAGTTAATACAACTAATCCTAAAAGAGCAACAAGAAAGAGGGCTGCACCAGACTGCATATACCTGGAGAACAGAGCAGAACTCATGAAACAGGGGAATGTACCAAAGCCTTGATCCAGTGGGACCCAAGCCCTTCCCCCACCCCAGCTCACTGGTGGGAGGATGAGAAAAGGAGAAGGGTGGAGGTGGAGGCCTGGGACTGTTGAATACCCAGCCCTGGAGATCTGCTTTGGAAGCACAAACCCACATTGCATGGTGCTCTGGAGATTAGTGGGGTTGGAAAGCTAAGACAGGCAGAATAATTGGAGAAAATGAGATTCCAGCTGTTTGAGGAGGACAGAGATCCACATCGAGCTGCTCTGGAACAAAGGAAAGGTGGGCAGTCTGGGAGACTTCCTAGCAGTGAGAGGGCTGCTGAAAGGGCAGGGTTTGCACAGAGCTTGCTGCGTGGAGTAGGGACAGGTGGACAAGGTTGTCTGGGTACACTCTGCCCAGCATGTTGGGAACTTTGAGGAGCCCAGGCACTCCATCCCCCTGGCTGGCTACTCAGCTCTGAGGCCCCCTATTGTGATACACAGCCTGCTGCACCTTCCTCCTGACCTGCCGGTGCCAGCTCGCAAAATGGCAGTCACTGCCCTGGCATCAGGCCAGTCAGAGGGAGGCCCTGTCTATGGCAGCTACAGACACAAAGCACAGAGGCTTACACCTGTGTGCTCAGCTTACTGGTTCTGACAGGCACTGCAGCTGGGAAGCAGGAAACAGCTCTTTCCTCACCCCAGGCACCAGTGCCACTCCTCTGCAACCCCTAACATCACTCCAGGGACTGAGAAGCTCCAGAGACTAGAGATTATGGGCCCTAGAGGGCACCACATACAAATATTAAATGTCAAAAATCTCACAAACACCAGAAAAAGGGCCAAATGAAACCGAACTCAACAATCTTCCTGAAAGAGAGTTCAAAATAAAAATTGTAAACATGCTGATGGAGGTACAGAAAAATATTCAAGAACTCAGGGAAAAATATAGGACAGAGAGTCAATCATTAAGAAACTCCAAATCTGAAATGAAACATACAATGGAGGGATTTAAAAGCACATTAGATGTAGTAGAGAAGACAGTAAATGGAATAGAAATTAGAGAAAAGGAATACAAAGAAGCTGAGGCACAGAAAGAAAAAAGGATCTCTAGAAATGAAAGACTATTGAGAGAACTGTTTGGCCAATCTAAATGGAACAATATTCACATTATTGGGGTAGCAGAAGAAGAAGAGACAGAATAAGGGATCGAGAATGTCTTTGAAGAGGTAATTGCTGAAAACTTTCCCAGTCTGGGAAAGGAGCTAGTCTCTCAGGCCATGGAGGTGCACAGATCTCCCAACACAAGGGACCAAAGGAAGACAACACCAAGACATATAATAATTAAAATGGCAAATATCAAGGATAAGGACAGACTACTAAAAGCAGCCAGAGAGAGAAAAAAGATCACATACAAAGGAAAACCCATCAGGCTATCATCAGACTTCTCAGCAGAAACCTTACAGGCCAAAAGGGAGTGGCATGTTGTATTTAATGCCATGAAGCAGAAGGGCCTTGAACCAAGAATACTCTACTTGGCAAGATTATCATTTAAATTTCAAGAAGAGATTAAACAATTTTCAGATGAGCAAAAGCTGGGAGCAAATGCACCTCTACAGTGCATTTTGGAGGGACTCCTATAGATGGAAGTATACCTAAGGTTTAATAGCTGTCACCAGGGGAAATGAAACCATAGTAAAGAAAGTAGAGCAATTAATTACTAAGCAGATACAAATTCTAATTAACTACCCCTAAGTCAATCAAAGGATAGACAAAGAGTACAGAATATGATACCTAAAATATAAAGAATGGAGGAGGAAGAAAGAGGAGGGGGAAAAAAAGAACCTTTAGGTTGTGTTTGTTATAGCATACTGAGTTAAATAAGACTGTTAGATAGTAAGGGGATTACCCGTGAACCTTTGGTAACCACGAATCTAACAACTGCAATGGCAATAAGTACATACCTATCGATAATCAACCTAAATGTAAATGGTCTGAATGCACCAATCAAAAAACATAGAGTCACTGAATGGATAAAAATACAAGACCCATCTATATGCTGCCTACAAGAGACACACTTCAAACCCAAAGACATACAAAGGCTGAAAGTGAAGGGATGGAAAAAGATATTTCATGCAATTAATAGGGAGAAAAAAGCAGAAGTAGCAGTACTTGTATCAAACAAAACAGAGGATAAAACAAAGAAAGTCAGAAGAGATAAAGAAAGACATTACATAATGATAAAGGGGTCAGTTCAACAAGAAGATATAACTATTATAAGTATCTATGCACCCAACACAGGATCACCTACATATGTGAAAGAGATACTAACAGAATTAAAGGGTGAAATAGAATGCAATGCATCCATTTTAGGAGACGTCAACACTCCACTCAATTCAAAGGACAGATCAACCAGGCAGAAAATAAGTAAGGAGACAGAGGTACTGAACAACACATTAGAGCAGATGGACAAAACAGACATCTACAGAACACTCTATCCAAAAGCAACAGAATACACATTCTTCTCAAGTGCACATGGAACATTTTCAAGAATAGATCATATAGTAGGCCACAAAAAGAGCCTCAGTAAATTTAAAAAGATTGAAATTCTACCAAGCAGCTTCTCAGATCACAAAGGTATGAAGCTAGAAATAAATTACACAAAGAAAATGTAAAAGCCCACCAACACATGGAGGCTCAATAACATGCTCCTAAATAGTCAATGGATCAATGACCAAATAAAAACAGAGATCAAGCAATATATGGAGACAAATAACAGCAATAATTCAACAATGCAAAATCTGTGGGATGCAGCAAAGGCTGTGCCAAGAGGGAAGTACATTACAATACAGGCCTACCTCAGGAAAGAAGAACAATCCCATACAAACAATCTAAACTCACAACTAACAATAGAAAAAGAAGAACAAATGATGCCAAAAGTCAGTAGAAGGAGGGACATAATAAAGACTAGAGCAGAAAAAAATAAAATCAAGAAGAATAAAACAATAGAAAGAATCAATGAAAGCAGGAGCAGGTTCTTTGAGAAAATAAACAAAATAGATAAACCCCTAGCCAGACTTATCAAGAAAAAAAGAGAGTCTACACACACAAACAGAATCAGAAATCATAAAGGAAAAATCACTACAGACACACACAAAGTATTATGAGAGAATACTATGAAAAATTCTATGCTAACAAACTGGATAACCTAGAAGAAATGGACAACTTTCTAGAAAAATACAATCTTCCATGGCTGACCCAGGAAGAAACAGAAAATCTGAACAGACCAATTACCAGCAAGGAAATTGAACTGGTAATCAAAAAATTACCTAAGAACAAAACTTCTGAACCAGAGGGTTTCACTGCTGAATTTTATCAAACATTTAGTGAGGACCTAATACCCATCCTTCTTAAAGTTTTCCAAAAAGTAGAAGAGGAGGGACTACTGCCAAACTCATTCTACAAGGCCAGCATCACTGTAATACCAAAACCAGGCAAAGACACCACAAAAGAAGGAAATTACAGACCAATATCCCTGATGAACATAGATGCAAAAATACTCAACAAAATATTAGAAACCGAATTCAAAAATACATCAAAAAAATCATCCATCATGATCAAGTAGAATTTATTCCGGGTTTGCAAGGATGGTACAACATTTGAAAATCCATCAACATCATCCACCACATCAACAAAAAGAAGGACAAAAATCACGTGATCTCCATAGATGTTGAAAAAGTGTTCGACAAAATTCAACATCCACTCATGATAAAAACTCTCAACAGAATGGGTTTAGAGGGCAACTACCTCAACATAATAAAGGCCATTTATGACAAACCCACAGCCAACATTATACTTAACAGTGAGAAGCTGAAAGCTTTTCCTTTAATATTGGGTACAAGACAAGGATACCCACTTTCCCTCCCCACTTTTACTCAACATAGTTCTGGAGGTCCTAGCCACAGCAATCAGACAACACAAAGAAATAAAAGGCATTCAGATTGGCAAGGAAGAAGTTAAACTGTCCCTGTTTGCAGATGACATGATATTGTACATAAAAACCCTAAAGAATCCACTCCAAAACTACCAGATCTAATATCTGAATTCAGCTAAGTTGCAGGATACAAAATCAATACACAGAAATCTGTTGCATTCCTATACACTAACAATGAACTAGCAGAAAGAGAAATCAGGAAAACAATTCCATTCACAATTGTACCAAAAAGAATAAAATAGCTAGGAATAAACCTAATGAAGGAAGTGAAAGACCTATACTCCGAAAACTACAAGACACTCATGAGAGAAATTAAAGAACATACCAATAAATGGAAACACATGCTGTGCTCATAGATAGGAACAATTAATATTGTCAAAATAGCCATCCTGCCTAAAGCAATCTACAGATTCAATGCAATCCCTATCAAAATACCAGCAGCATTCTTCAACGAACTAGAGCAAATAGTTCTAAAATTCATATGGAACCACAAAAGACTCCAAATAGCCAAAGCAATCCTGAGAAGGAAGAATATCACTGGGGGATTACGCTCCCTGACTTCAAACTCTACTACAAAGCCACAGTAATCAAGACAATTTGGTGCTTGCACAGGAACAGACCCAAAGACCAATGGAACAGACTAGAGAGCCCAGATATAAACCAAAGCATATATAGTCAATTAATATATGATAAAGGAGCTATGGACATACAGTGGAGAAATGACAGCCTCTTCAACAACTGGTGTTGGCAAAACTGGACAGCTACATGCAAGAGAACAAAACTGAATTACTGTCTAACCCCATACACAAATATAAACTCAAAGTGGATCAAAGACATGAATGTAAGTCATGAAACCATAAAACTCTTGGAAGAAAACATAGGCAAAAATCTCTTGAACATAAACATGAGCAACTTTTTCCTGAATGCATCTCCTTGGGCAAGGGAAACAAAATAAAAAATGAACACATGGGACTACATCATGCTAAAAAGCTTCTGTACAGCAAAGGACACCATTAGCAGAACAAAAAGGCATCCTACAGTATGGGAGAATGTATTTGTAAATGACATATCTGACAAGGGGTTAACATCCAAAATATATAAAGAACTCACATGCCTCAACACACAAAAAGCAAATAACCCTATTAAAAAATGGGCAGAGGATATGAACAGACAATTCTCCAAAGAAGAAATTCAGATGGCCAACAGGTACATGAAAAGATGCTCCACATCCCTAATCATCAGGGAAATGCAAATTAAAACCCCAATGAGATATCACCTCACACCAGTTAGGATCGCCAACATAGAAAAGAATGGGAACAACAAATGCTGGCAAGGATGTGGAGAAAGGGGAACCTTCTGACACTACTGGTGGGAATGTAAACTAGTTCAGGCATTGTGGAAATCAGTATGGAGGTTCCTCATACAAAAAACTAAAAATAGAAATATCATTTTACCCAGGAATTCCACTCCTAGGAATTTACCCTAAGAATGCAGCAGCCCAGTTTGAAAAAGACATATGCACCCCTATGTTTATCGCAACACCATTTACAATAGCCAAGAAATGGAAGCAACCTAAGTGTCCATCAGTAGATGAATGGATAAAGAAGTGGTACAGATACACAGTAGAATATTATTCAGACATAAGAAGAAAACAAATCCTACCATTTACAACAACATGGATGGAGCTAGAGGGTATTATGCTCTGTGAAATAAGCCAGGCGGGGAAAGACAAGTACCAAATGATTTCACTCATCTGTGGAGCATAAGAACAAAGCAAAAACTGAAGGAACAAAACAGCAGCAGACTCACAGAACCCAAGAATAAAGTCACAGTTGGCAAAGGGAAAGGGACTGGGGAGGATGGGTGGGAAGGGAGGGATAAGGGGGGAAAAGGGGCATTACGATTAGCTCACATAATGTGGGGGGAGGGGTCCCACGGGGAAGTCACTATAGCACAGAGAAGACAAGTAGTGACTCTATAGCATCTTACTACACTGATGGACAGTGACTGTAATGGGGTATGTGGTGGGGACTTGATAATGGGGGGAATCTAGTTATCACAATATTGCTCATGTGATTGTATATTAATGATACCAAAATAAATAATAAAAAAACTACAAGAATCCAACCAGCCAGATACAAAGTGTAGGAAATCCTGCAGAACAAATAACATGTTTTTTTTTCAATAAATAAATGGTATGAAAGAAGGTGTGGGGTGGGGATGTAGAGGGAGAGTAGCCCCAATAGATTAAATGAGACATAAAAACAAAATATAGGGTGTTGATTTCTCTGTATCTTGGTTCAAATCAACCAAATATAACTGTTTTTGAGATAATCTGGAAAATTTGAACACCAGCTGATATGGGGTGATATTAAGGAGTTACTTTTAGTTGTATTCATTGAGAAATTGTGGCTAGATTGAAAAGAAAGTATTTTTTCTGTTGGCTCTACACACTAACATGTTTATGGGTATCATGATAAAACCTGAGATTTGTTTCTAAATACTCCTGAAAAAAGGTATGTGATGTGGGTAGATGGGTAAAACAAGCTTGTAGAGTGTTGGTAGTAATCAAAGGTAGGTGATGGGTGATTGGGAGGTTAAATACTATCATTCTCTTTGCTTTGAAGTATACTTGAAAATTTCCATAAAACATTAAGATAAAGATGTTACATTACATTAAATTAATTATTCTGTTATTTGTGAAGTCTCTGAGTTTAAAGTTGTCTCCCTTGCTAAAAGAAAAATCAGCAAGTATTAGCAAATCTAACAGTTCCACATCAACGCTTTCTGCTAGATGTGATCAGAAGGCTTGGAAAAGGCTTAAAAAAGGAATAATTTATGTATCCTGTGGATTCAGTGTAAGTTCATGTCTTCAGAACAAAAGTAAGCACCCACCTTGAGAAGCTCTGCTATTAAAAAGTGAGCCCAGTGTTTGCATGTTGATGCACAGTAAGCCAATCTCTGAGTCACTGGGTCTGAAGCAGAGAAAGCTTTATTATTGGAAGGGCAGCCCAATGAGAAGGCAGGGGACCTTTCCCAAATCTGCATTACCTGATCGGGCTGAGGGATGGGCTATATATTATTGGCAAGTAACCTTGAGGGTTAGGGCAGAAACTGGAGGGACCTTGAAACTTTTCTTGGAATTATGCACCAATTCCATCTTCCTAGAGCCACCTGAAGGGTCCTGGCCAGGTTCAGGTTGACTCCACGTCTGGTATCAGCTCGGCACACAGATGTTACCAACCAACATCCCCCTCCCTCCTGTAATCAGCCTTCGGGAGGAGGACCAAGGACAAGACCAAGTTAAAGATCCTTGCAAGGTTGTGTGTGGTGCAAGGTATCTATGGAGGGACAGTGTAGTGAAGTGATAACCAGGTAAAGAAACAGATGTCCAGGTTCACCAGGACTGGGGGACAAGAGGCCTGGAATCTAGTTCTCACTCAGTTCTGGGCTCACTGGAAGTTTCCTTGCTTAAGTTTCTTCTCCTATAAAATGGGAGAAATCAGACTAATAGGATCCCTCCAATTACATCAAGCTGTGATTCAGTAAATAATCAATGTGTCCAACAACACATTCAGCCAGTCGACAACCATTTATTAAACACCTACTATTGACTGCTTGGTGCTGGAATGCACCTGGACATAGCCCCTGCCTTCACAGAGCTTATGTGTAGCTGTAATCTGCCATTTCCAAGAGAATGTTTACTATTCTGGAAGGTAGACACTGGCCTAGTGGTACATTTTGGAAGGAATATGAAGCAGTGTTCTCCTAGGCCCCCTGCCTACTCAAAGTCCGGACTTCCTCCCCAGGCCACCTGCATTTCAGAACAGTTGAGAGAACAGCTGTTGTGTCCCTGTGACCAGGGTATGCAGTGTCTGGTTGGCCAGACTGAGGGATGGGACATTCTGATCCCAAAGCAGGGGACAGAAAATTCCCACCCCAAACAGGTGCTGCAAGCCACAAGAGCGGTCTTCCAGGGGAAAACTTGGGTGCTGTAGAGAAGGGGATCAATGGATGCTGAGACAAGATGGACCAGTCCACTGCCTTTCCTACTTCACTGCAAGTGTGAGGATAAACAGCCATACTTTCCCATTCCCTCTGAGGAGAGAGAACTTGAAGATAGCCAGTTATATTTTTTAACTAACCCCATCAGTAGGAATCAAGCCAAAGAATTGTTTTAACTCTCTATCTCAGTTTCGTCCTCTGTAGAATAGGGATAATGGTCTCTATCCCCATATAACAGTTAAGATTCAAGGATATACTTCATATAACACGCTTAACACAATGCCTGGCACATAGAAATGTCTCACTGAACACCACTGAACTCACTACCTTTGTCCACTCAGTCCAGTTCGCTAGGCCCGGAAAGCAACTTGGTGGCTTGTCCGGACCTTCTGGAATGTGACCTTCTTGTTGATCATCTGTGACCCCTGCTTCCTGCCTCCCCATAGAACCCAGCAAACCAACCTTGGCCCTGGTCATTCCATGTGTGGCCCCTGAGTCTTTCTCTGGGTTGAATGCTCAAGCAGCTTTGCTTGGAACTCTTAAGAAGCCCATCAAATTCTTGTTTATGAGTGTTCTTTGGAATACTAGTGACTATAGAAAACAGCGGAGATGCCAGGACGGCTCTGACCTATTGGTTTTCTTGAAGACTTTCCCAGATTCCCTTGGTAAGACACACCCAAACCTTCTCTCCATTAATACTAACCGTAGGCCAACCTATGTGCCTTGTTTTAACCTTCTCTCATCTCTTCTCCAGAACAGATTATTTTACCCTTGGGTTTAAAGAGGATCTCCCAATTTTAAACCATTGAAACTTCAGCATCTAGGGGTTTCCCATATCCTACGTGGCCAAGGCCGAAGTTCTCAACTCATCTCCAAGACTCTCAACATCAGCCCTCCACATCTATCATGACTATACAACCTCAATTTCAAATAATAAAACCTCAATTCCAAATAAAAGTATACACTGAATCCCATCATTTTAAGCATAAATAAAAGTAGTGATTTATCAACATAGTGCTTGACTCACACTTCAGTGATTATTCTTTCACTCACTTTCTTGGTTTTCCAAAGTTCAACAAATACTTGCTGGACTTTAGGCAAATCCTTTCCTTCTCTATAATCTGGTAGAAATTTCTGGTGCCTCTAGGAACCAGGCAGATGTTAAGATTTGGTGAAGAAGCCCAGTTTAACACAAGATGGTGGGGCGGAGCTTATAGTGAACCAAGGAGCACCTGGCCTGTCTAGAGACATTCAAATTCAAAGAGCTAAGGAACACAGTGGTAACCAGACAAAATAAAACTCAGCTATTGGCCTGGGGCCTTCAGAAGATCATTGCTATCAAATTTTAATAATAAAACCTCAATTCCAAATGAAATTATACACTGAGTCCCATTATTTTAAACATAAATAAAAGTAATGCTTTATCAACATACATTTATTTTATGATTTTAAACACATTGTTTTATATATGTTTTAAAATCAGTGTAGGGGCTGAGGGCAGGCAACCCCAAGAGATGCAACTTTGGCAGGCAGATTATGCAGAGCTGAGAACAATCAAGACCCAAAGACTCAGAAAGAACTTTGACCTTCCATAAAAAAATGTAGGTAGCAGACCTGCTCCAGAAGGCAGCTATCACCTTAGATAACTATATTATAATATGACCTGGGTGTGGTAGACAGGGAAGAACCGAGAAAAGTCTGTTAAAATTCCTCTCTATGTCCCACTGTTTCTGTGAGGCCCAGCCAACATTAGCTTACCCAAAATTTACTCTTTTATCTTCTGTGAATTGTTTTCCTTCCCTTTGAATTCCCAGACCCCTCTGCCCTTCTAGGCTCTGGAGGGCATATAAGTCCCATTGCCTGACTGTCTGTAGGCCTCATACTCTCGATTAAATCTGATCTTCTTCTGTTAATCTGTCTCATATCAATTTGATTCTTAGAGCAGCTAAAAGAACCTTGAGGAGCAGAGGAAGTTTTCCTCCTCAGCAATAGTCAGTGAGCAGAACAGACATTGATGATCACAAGAATCTGAAATTGAAACCAGGGTTTGGGTGACAATGGCAGGCTTGAATCAGTCTCAGTAGCCAGTTTACTGAACATTAATTTTTATTGCATGATAATGAGAAAATATCAATTCCTAGATATGTAATTGTAAATGGTCACAACTATTAAACAGTTCACTTTGAAACCTAGGATATTTTGCAATAAAATTATAAAGGAGAAGTTTTATTCCAAGGTCTACACAAAAAAAGTTAACCTAATAGTTGACCCCTGGTATTTTATTACTTTTCTTTCTCAGGAATAAAAACTCTGATTTTTAACTGTGTGTGTGACAAACAGAATTTTTAAAACTGAATTTCCCAAATTCCTTTGCCAATAAGTTTGGCTATATAATTAAGTTCTGGCCAAAAGAATATAAGCTGTAGTGTCATATGCAATTTCTGGAAAATGTCTTGCTGAGAGAATGCAATTGAGGTAGGCGGAGTTTAAGTAGTCATTCTGGAACATGAGGTTTAAACCCTATGTTGAAAGCAACCGCACAACAAATAGAATGAATCTAGGTCTCTTATTGTCATGGAGCCACAATCCCAGCCCTTGATAACTTGCCTTCATTTGCTTATTTGAGAGCAAAACAAATTTCTATATTGTTTAAGATATTGCTACTTTTGATTTTCTGTAACAGGTGAACTTGACTTACTGGCAAAGCTGACCTGATCATGGCCTCAAATATGTTCAAATTTGTTATGTAACATTTATAAGTGTATCTAGTGTTCCTTAAACCTAGTATCTAAAATAGCTGAAGGGTAGCAGAGTATGACACTCCAGAGTATGCCCAAGTGCCATGGGGTGGCATGGGGTGGCACTTTCCTTCACAGTTGTTCTCAGACTTTTGGTCTCAGGACCCCTTTCTTTTCTTTTTATCGAAGTATAGTTGATATGCAATCTTATATTGGTTTCAAGTATACAACACAGGGTTTAACAGTTACCCACATTATTAAATCCTCACCCCAACTAGCGTGGTTACTATCTGTCAACCTAGGAAGATATTGCAGAATGATTGGCTACATTCTCCATGCTGGACTATCATCCCCATGACCAACTTATATTATGATTGAGAATTACTGTGCCCCTTTATTCCCCTCAACCTCCTCATCCACCCACCCATCCCCTCCCCATGATAGCCACTAGTCACTTCTCAGTATCTCTGAGTTTACTGCTGTATTGTTTATTTTGTTTTATTTTGTTTTTAGATACCACAAATATGATATTTGTCTCTCTCTGCCTGGCTCATTTCACTTAGCATAATACCTTCTAGTTTCATCCATGTTATCGCAAATGGCAGGATTTCTTTCTTTTTTATGACTGAATAATATTCCATTGCATATATGTACCACATCTTCTTTACCCATTTGTCTATTGATGGACACTTTGGTTGCTTCCTTATCTTGGCTATTGCAAATAAAGCAGCAATAAACATAGGGGTGCATATATCTTTTCAAATCAGGGATTTTATTTTCTTTGGGTAAATTCCTAGAAGTGTAATTACTGGGTCAAATGGTATTTCTGTTTTTAGTTTTTTGAGGAATCTCCATACTGCTTTCCACAGCAGTTTACCAGTTTAGATTCCCACCAACAGTGTACAAGGGTTCTCATCTCTCTACATCCTCGCCAACAATTGTTATTCCTTGCCTTTTGAATAGTGGCCATTCGGACTGGTGTGAGGTGATATCTCATTGTGATTTTGATTCACATTCCCCTGATGCTTAGAGATGTAGAGCATCTTTTCAGGTGCCTGTTTGCCATCTGCATCTCTTCTTTGGAAAAATGTCTGTTTAGGTCCTCCACCCATCTTTAAATTGGGATATTTGGTTTTTTTGGTGTTGAGGTATATGAGTTCTTTATATATTTTTGGATGTTAGCCCCTTATCAGAGGAGTCATTTACAAATTCTCCCGTACTATAGGGTGCCTTTTGTTCTCCTGATGTTGTCCTTTGCTGTACAGAAGCTTTTTAATTTGATGTAGTTCCACTTGTTCAGTTTTTATTTTGTTTCCTTTGACCAAGGAGATGTGTTCAGGAAAAAAAATTCTCATGCTTATATTCAAGAGGATTTTGCCTTTGTTTTCTCCTAAGAATTTTATGGTTTCATGTCTTACATTTAAGCCTTTGATCCATTTTGAGTTTACTTTTGTGTATGGAGTTAGACAATAATCCAGTTTCACTCTCTTGCATGTACCTGTCCAGTTTTCCTAAAACCAGTTGTTGAAGAGGCTGTCTTTTCCTCATTGTATATTCATGGCTCCTTTACCATAAATTAATTGACAATAGATGTGTAGGTTTATATCTGGGCTCTCTATTCTACTCCATTGATCTATGGGTCTATTCTTGTGCCTGTACCATGTTGTTTTGAGTACTGTAGCTTTGTAGTATAGCTTGAAGTCAGGGACCATATTCCGCCCAGCTTTGTTCTTCTTTCTCAGGATGGCTTTGGCTATTTGGAAGGACCCTTTATTTTCTTAAAAATTATTGTGGCCCCATTATGATTAGCACACATAATGTGGTGGGGGGAGCACAGGGAAGGTGACTCTGTGGCATCTTGCTACGCTGATGGACATGGGGTATGTGGTAGGGACTTGATGGTGGGAGGAGTCTAGTAACCACAGTGTTGCTCATGTGATTATATATTAATGATACCATAATAAAAAAAATTATTGCAGTCCCAAAGAACTTTTATTTAGTGGATTATATCTATTAATATCTTCTATATTAGAAATAAAAACTAAGATCTTTTGAAAACACATGATTATACAACCACATCCCATTACTTGTCAGAGCAATGACAACATCACATATCATATACGCAAATGTCATGTAACCTCTGGAAAATTCCACTGGACCCTGTGAGAGAAAAAGAGTCAAAAAAGGCAAATAACAACTTAATAGTATTATGAAAATAGTTGAGGCCTTATGGATGCTTAAAGGAACCCAAAAGGACTACAGACTACTTCGAAAACCACTGATCTAAAACATACAATTCTAATCAAATATTTAGAGACGTTCCCACACACCTTCAGTGATTTAAGAACCTATGAACGTGGTGATGTCTAAAATTCAGCAGTAGATATTTGTTTATAATTGTTTAGTTTAATTTTGAGCCACCAGCATCCACTTCCCCTTCTGTGGGAAACATGCCTTGATTTTCCTTGCAGGCAATACCCTCTCCTAGATTCTTAGCCCAGCTTAGAAAAAGAGCATGAGACTAGGCTAAGCCCATCCCCATGGCCACAGTGAGTACTTTCAGGCAGGAACATGAGGTGGAAAGCAAGCCTCCAACTAAGGATCTGGCCTTTTCCTTCTGGGCTGGACTTGGAGTGGATGTAAGATCTCCAGAGTGACAGCAGCTCCCTGAGATCACAGGCAGAAGCCTGCATGAGCATGATGCCAAGGTGAAAGAGAGCAGTGTGCTAAGACAGACCTAGAAAGGGAGAGACAGACAGACAGAACAAGAGACAGAGACAGAAAGTAAGACAGGGAAAGAAGGACATAGAAAAAGAGAGAGAGCACATGACTGGTCCTGGGACATTGGTCTAAGCCCCTAAACCAGCTTGGTGCAGCCACTGCTGTTTGTCTGCTCTTCTGCCTAAGCAGCAGACCCTTAGTTTAGCTCAGGGAGCTCTTTGTCCAGCCCGAACTATTCAGCTTCCTGGATTCCCTTGCAGTGCAGGGAGGCCATGTGACATGGCGCTGGCCAATGACTTGCAGCAGAAGTCATTCCCTGGGGCTTCTGGGGGAGCTTGTGAAAGGAGGAAGGCTTTGACCTTATCCCTTTTTCTTCTTGGGCTGCAGATAGGAGGCCAGAAGAGGAGCAGCAGGAGAATGAAAGCCACAGGGAAGGCTGGCAGAAGGGACTGCAGCAGTACCAGTGGCTGCCCGTGCTCCACATCGTGCTGCACGATGGCCAGATTGCTTTGCAAAGTGAGATGAAAGTTTTTGGAATCCAGTTTTTTGTGACACACAGCAGACTGCAATGCCTATGTGATATATAGCCCTACTCCCGGACTTTTTGTTTACAGTAGCCAATCAATCCCCTTTTTGCTTCTCCTGGTTTGGGTTTTCTGTCCCTTTTAACAGAAGAAATTTAATTTATGGCTCTGAGGTCTTGTGTTTACTCAGCAGGCATATAACTTTTTCTCGTGTCTGTGAGACAAGGTGAGTGACAGTTATACCTTTAAGAGAAAGGTGATGGTATCCCTTACACAGGGCAGGGGAGTACCACCTCGGCTTCAAAGAAACATCAAAGCAGGCGAGGGAGAGAGGAAGAAAGTCATAGGAAGGGGCAAAGAGCAGCCTTAGGGGAGCAGAAAGTTTGGGGAAGAGCCGAAGCAGTGTCTGGGGCTGCTGTCTGGGTCACAAACAGACTTGATGACTCTGCAGCCAAGCTATGAAAGGGAGGCTCCTCCAACTTTTGGCAACTGTCAGGGATGGGGCCCCTTCAGGACTTGTCCTCTCTCCTGGAGAGGGACAGAAAGGGAAGCAGAATAAGAATTAATGTGAGCATGCACAAAATTGGAGTCAGTAAATCAGAGTCTGGGTCCTGATTCTGCACCCATTGCTGGGGATTTTGAGCAAAGTATTTAATTTCTCTGGTACTCAATTTCTTATGTAAAATTGTGATGACAGTAATAATCTCATAGCTCATCTAATCCTTGCAACAACTCTATTAAAATTTAATAGGAAAGAATTAAGGTTTGGTGTAACCATGGGGAAAAGTGAGTAAAGCGTACATGGGGCCTTAAGTGCTACTACATTTCCAGTTTCTTGTGAATCTACAATCATCTCAAAATGAAAAGTTCCAACAAAATAATTTTTTATGAGAAAAATTAGGAAAAATAATGAAAAAAAATAAGAAAGGAAGGAAAAGACAAAAATCCCCAAGTCCTGAGTGTGTGGCTGAGTAGTTTCCTAGCAGTTGCACAGTAGGAGTAAAGAGATGAAGAACTTGATGGGAACAAGAATGGAATTTTCTAAGGATTATTCATTAGATCCTTTGTAATGCTGTTAGGATATAAAAGTAAAGATTGCAGAGCTTTGAGTGACTCGTGGGGGTGGAACTTTGTCTTCTTCAGCTGTGGCTCCTGCACAGACTGGGCGAATGAGGCTCTGGGATTTTCCAGGGTTACGCTCTTCACAGAAGCCGGTCAGCTATGTTGATTCCCTTTCACTGTTCCAACCCCTCTGTCCTCTCAACAGGCTGCCCAGCATCCCCATCCCCACTGACTTTCCTCTCAGAAATGCTGTTGGAAGGACAAAAACAATACCTTCTGGCCCTGGGCCCTTCTAGAACCTTCTCTGAGATACACAGTCCTTGGCCCCGTTACCTCATCCTTTGGAACAGATTAAAAGCCTCCTGTGCTGGAGGACAGGGGGAACCTGACAAGCCGGAGGTGAGTGAAAGCGCGAAATTCTCCACAGAGACTCCACAGCGCTGCTCATCCTGAGAGCTTCCCGTGGCCAGCAAAGCCAGCCAAGGCCACAGCTCCTCTGCCAGGGGAAAGAGAGCCACAGCACGCAGAAGGGCTGTGCCACTGAGATGCCACTGCATACAGAGCACAGAAAGCTGCCAGAGAGGAAGACCCGCTGAGGCCCGCCTGCGGGAGAGGTGATTCTGACGTCTGGGCTCAGAACCCTTGCCGGCTTTGTGTCCACGCCTCAGGGTATGTTAGGCCCTGTGCCGAGCTGCTGAACTAGACATTAAGAGGCTGGTGAAGGAACATAGCACCGGAGCAAAAGGTGGTCTGAAGGAATGCACTCTCCAAGAGGTGAATGAATACTCTTGCTCTCGTAAAGTCGGCCTCCTCACACCAGGAGCCCAGCAGGAAAAGAGTTCTTGCACAGAGGTTAAAGGGCAGGCCCCGGGGCTGCCCTGCCTGGGCTCCAGCTCTGATCCACCCCAAGGAACAGGGAGGCCTTAGGCTCATGGGGCCACAGGTTCCTCACCTGTAAGACCATCAGAGAAGAAAAAAACTGTACTAATCTCTCAGGGTTGTGAGGGTTAAATGAGATAACGTGTGTGATGTCCTTAACCCAGAGCCTGACACACAGGAAGTGTACATTACATTTAAGCCATTATGATTAACAGTAACAGAAGGCATCTGGACGAGTCAGTACATGGCCCAGCTGCCTTCTAAGTTCCTAGTGACTTCAAGTTCATCTCTCCACCTCTCTGGACCCATGCTTCCTCCTCTGCAAAGTAAGAGTTGAACCAAAAATAGTCCCTTCTGCTAGAGATCTCTGAAAGGAATGGCTGAGCTCTTCCCTGCTAAGCAGCAGCAGCTGCTTTGAAACACTGAATTTGCAAAGCCTCAGTAAACTACACCTCCTCTGGGGAACTCCTATCCGAGAGGGCAGGCTGCTGAGTGACAGAGTGCTTTTCAAGATGTTTGGCTGGGGCTCTGCTGACTCAGAAGAAACAATGAGCACAGTTCTCAGTCCTAAAGTTAGAGAAGCCCTCTGATGGTCCCCAGAGAGGAAGGTCTCAGGAAGCTCATGGGAGGGGCCAGGGCTTCCACAGAATTCTAGAATGTCAACATTGGAAAAGCTCTTAGGGGGTTTCTAGTTCACTCACATTTTGTGAGTGCTTCCACAGTTCCACTAACTATTAATATTCCTCTCATTTTGTATACCTCAAACTATATTTAAAGTTGTGACTGATAAGCATCAAAGACACCAAAAGTGATCACCCATTAAATTTCAAAACATGAGAAACCAAAATCCATTAATAGGTGTGACAGATTCTGCTCGTTGTCTCCTAAATCTACGCTTCCCTTTTTCCTGTGTTGTGGGAACTACAGTTGGGTGGTCCATGGCCGCCCAAATTAAAGACAACCCTCAGTTAGGTACGTCCATGGCATTAAGTTTTTGATCAATGGTATATAAATAAAGGTTGTGGGTGCTACTTATGGTGGGTTCCTTAAAGTGAGGGGTGTGCCCTTCTTCTCCTACCTACTTTTTCTGGCTTTAATGTAGATGGAGCTCAGTCAGGACTTTGAATTGGAAGTTTTGTGTTGAAGGTGGTGGACAAAGAAGGAGCCTTGGGTCCCTGATGGTCATCGAGTTCTTATTCAACTACATAGAGTGTCCTGGACTGTTCACCCCCAGACATCATTTACATGAAAGAAACATAAACTTCTATCTTGTTTAAGCCACTTTTATTTTGGAGTTTCTGCATTTTACAGCTAAACCTAATTGACGCATTTGTGTTCTCAGTGATCAATTTTGTAACATATTAGTAATATTTTTGTAGTTTACTGTAATATTCTAAGAAAAAGAGCATTTGTAACTTCTACTCAGGTCAAGAAATAGAATTCTACAGCCACCCACAAGCCCTTGGTGTACCCTGACCCAGTCATAACTACTCCCTCCTCCTAAAACACTTCCATCCTGATTTTCACAGTAAACATCCTGATTTTTCGTGATTTTCTGTACCATGAAAGATGCCCGTCATGAATTTATAAATCATGTTATAATGATGTAACACTACCTTAGGAACATTTTGGTTAGGGACCACTTTAATCCGTTTTACATGGAATGACACTTCAGACCTTTGTTTGACAGAAGTCTTCCTCTGATCAGAACGTCAGAAAAAAAAAATAAGTGAGACAGTCCCACCACCTCATTTTACAGAGGAAGAATGTGAGGTTCAGAAAGAGGAAAAGATTTTATAATATCAATCAGCAAATTAGTGGCAGAATGAGCTAAGACTCAGTTTCTCCCACACTCCTTAGCATTTCATTTTACGGTTCTTTCCAAAGGAAGAGACCCTGGATACAATGTACCAGCCTTACCCAAAGATTTGCAAATGCAGCCACTAGCACAGGGCAGTCCATTTTCCACCAACACCAGACTTGGCTCTTTCCACACAACTCTCAGGGCAGAGAGGCTGCCTAGGACCTTGGCAATGGTTCTTCTCAGATGGCTTTGCATTTTAACCGAAAAGAACGCATCAGTAAAGATGGAGTCGTAAGCACAGAGTCACACCATGGGATGCCAGTTGGGCCTGTGTGCACCAGGCCTCATGCACAGAGGACCTTAGAGGTCACTGCAGTTAGTTAGGTGTCATGCCCAATCTCTGGGACTAAGAGAAGTGAGGGGCAGTGAAGCAGCTGTAGAAAGACCGGCTCCTCTGCCATGTTCATTCAACTGCTTGGACCCCACAGGGCTGCTCCTGACTCAGAATTCCAGGAGAATCTCTCATGCTCATAGAAGTCAATTATTTGGTATCATGAAAGATGCCCATCATGAATGTGTGTAGGACATGGCAGTGTCCACGGTGTGTCTCATTGGCCAGGTTCCACAGCTCACTCTGTCCTAGACTCGTGGCTGTGTAAGGGCAGGCCTGTTGACTTCTGCCTTGTCCTAAGGACTAGAATCAGCAAAGATGCTATTAGGCGCTGTGGGGAGGGGATTCCAAGGACTCAAAGTTTTGGAAACAACGCACACTTTATATCCTTTTTGAAAGTTAACAAAGCACTGTATTAGCATATTGATCTGTGATAATTGTCATAATAAAGAATTTTACTTGATTTTGACTGACCTGGAACTTCCCAAACTTTTTTGACTCTTGGACTTTGTGTTTCACTAACAATACTCTGCACAGAACAGTTTGGGGCGTGATGCTGCAGCCCCTTTGATGGATAAACGATGCATTAATACACATGCATCACACATATAACATGGCTAGACAATCCCCTTTCTGGCCCAGGCAGCACATGTCCCTGGAAAAGTACTGCATTATCCCATACTCTGTAAAAACCCATTCCTAATAGTCCGGAGAAGCAACTGCGGAACTGACCTAAACCTGCCCAGTGTGGGGTGGGTTCCTGGTGGTGAAGAGCTGGCTGGGCCCCATGGCCTGGCATCTGGCTTGTTGTACCAAGCGCCCCGGCCAGCCGGCAGCCACCCAGTGTGTGTCTGGGCTTGTCTTTCCTTCCTCTCCCTGCTCCTTTTAGAACACAGCTGAAAGGCTCGAGTCTCTCAGTGCTACTCCCAGCCAACACTGGACCCCTCAGAGTCTGGCCAGCTCAGCTCCCACTGCCTCAATAAACACCCCCTCCGCACTGGGAACCACAGCACCGGGCTGTTTTTCTGCCTCCTGAACCCCGGGAAGCCACCCTTTGGCCTGGGCTTCCTTCCCAGACTGTGGCTGCCAAACTGTTTTAAACTCATTCTTAGCCCAGTCAGTCACCTGAAGAAAAAGAGACTCACAGAAGGCCCAGAGTGAAAGAGTCTTTAATCCTGTGACTTTTTGAGTTTCGTCTTTAGCAGGAAAACCTTATTTTCAAAACAAATTATTAAACGGAATTTACCAGTTTTTAGAACAGATAAATAAGAACATTGATGGCATACTTATTTATTCCAGCAAAACACTGGAAAAAAATTAAATGTCCATCAACAGGGAAAGGTTTAATAACATTATGGTAAAGCCACACAATGGAATATTATGCAGCTACCTAAAAACATGAGGCAATTCCTAGCAATAAGAGAAGTCCTACAAAAATCTTTATTTTATCAGAACAATATTTGATTAATTATTTCATTTTAGGGCAAAAATGAAGATCATAACTCATGTTGTTATGATGTGCCAACTCCCAATCAAACTTGTCTAGTGTTCATACCTTACTTAAATATAGTGACCAAATATTCCAGTTATCAGTTACTCCCATAACTGAGAGGTTTCCTGGGACCCAAGACGTTAAGTGATAAAATCGAGAAAATCCCAAGCAAAGGGATGAGTTGATCACCTTACTTAACAGAAATTAAGACTTTATTTTTGAAAACATAGATTGTTACTAATTTTAGCCCCCAGCATGTTCATAAATGAAATTGAACCAGTATTTACACTATAAATAAAAGAGCAAGATTATGTGGATTGATATGAAGCATGAAACCATATCAGGATAGATTGATAAGTCAGAGAAAAAAGGCAGGATACAGAACAGTCCTAAATATGCTCTCACTTTGTAAGTTTTCTCTCTTTTTTGTTCCCTAAAAGAGTAAGTAGGGGATTTACCCACATAATAAACTGAAGTTTGTGACTTCCTGCCTATTTGGGGACCATGTAAGAAAATGGCCAGACTAATATTCACTACATTTTGAGGATGTGTTTGGGATGGCCTGCCCTAACAATAGTTTGTTTGATATATGAAAATTTCATTCTAGGGATCCTGGGGAAGATATTTCAAAGAGATCCATAGTCATTCTCCAGAAAAGCTGACCTGAATTAAACACGAGAGGCCCACATAATCACCAACTGGAAAAGACACAACATGGGTTTGTGACCATTGACAGAGAAAATAAAGAGTGGTTTCCTGTGAACATCCAAAATAAAGGGTCACCACTCAGTTTGCAGGCCTGCTTCCCACATGTATGAATCAGACATCCATGTGCATAAGGATGTTTAATGATTCTTCTGAGTGGGGCAGCTTTTGTAGTAAAGTTTACATTTGCAGACTATTCCTAAAAGATGCATATGAAATTGGTAATAATCAGTGTCTCTAAGGAGGAAGACCATGAATCTGAAATGAACAGGATATTTTTCTTTCTTTTTTTTTTAAATCCGAAAGGGGTGCACGGTTACAGAAGATACTGCAGTACAAGTCGGTGAGTGGAGGTTGGAGCAAGCTCTTATTCCATCTCCCTGCTCCAAAAATCCATTTAATATAGTGTCCTTGGAATGAGGACATACCAGATATTAAACTGATAAGAACAGATACTATACTTGATCTCAGCCAAAAGGCTGGGAAACAGTGGGATATTTTCATTGTATATCCTTTGAAATGTTAACAATATTTTCCATGTTTATATATCAAGTCTTTTTTCTTTTAATTTATGAACTATTTCAAGCATACAAAGAAAGTACAGAGGATAATAAAATTAGTATCTTTGTATCTACCTGCTGGCTTTGACAAATCTTATTATTTTGCCACATGTAGCTGTATTAGAAAAAACCTACAGTTCTCTTTCTTTGTCTTTTTCCTTTACTTTCACTCAGAATGCTTCTGACACTCTAGTCATCAGATGTGTGGGGTTTTTTCCCACACGAAGAATCCCACAACGCCATCTAGGTGTCCTACAATTTAACTCAGCTATGACATTACCTGGAGAAAGCATCAGATCCCAGGTTAAGAAATCAGTCCAACGAGACATGCCCTGCCAGGACGTCAGTCACAAGTAGTAGATCCCCAGCTTAGCCACAACTTCTGTTTGACTCTACAAATTGAAGATTCCTATGATCTCCTCTCCTTTGGATTTGATTTTTCACAGAACTCAAGGAACACTTATGTTTACCCATTTGTTAAAGGAAATGATGAAGGGTACACGTGAACAGCCAACTAAAAAGAAACATAGGCAAGGTCTGGGAGAGTCCCAGAGGCAGGAGCTCTGTCCCTGTGGAGTTGGGGTGCGTTACCATCCTGGTACGTGGACATGTCACAAACCTGGAAGCTCTCCAAACCCTGATTCTTTTGCACTTTCTGCATAGACAATCACATCATCTGCAGACAGTTTTATTTCTTCCTTCCCAGCTGTACACCTTTTATTTCCTTTTCTTCCCTTAGTTCATTAGCAAGGACTTCCAGTAAGATGTTGAAAAGCAGTGGTGAGAGGGGACAGCCTTATGCTTACCTGATCTTAGTGGGAAAGCTTCAAGTTTCTCACTGTTACGTGTAATACTAGCTGTAGGGTTTTTGTAGATATTATTTATCAAGTGAGGGTGTTCTCCTCTATCCCTAGTTTACTGAGAGATATTATCATGAATGCGTGTTGGATTCTGTCAAACGTTTTTTTCTGCATCTAAGGATATGATCACATGACTTTTCTATTTTAGCCTGCTGATATGATGGATTATATTAATTGATTTTCTAATGTTGAACTAGCTTTGTATACCCAGAATAAATCCCACTTGGTCATTGGTATATAATTCTTTTTATACACTGTTGGATTTGATTTGCTAATATTTTATTTAGGATTTTTGCATATGTGTTCACAAGAGTTACTGGTTCACAGTCTTCTATTGTTGTAATGCCTCTCTGGTTTTGGTACTAGGGTGATGCTAGCCTCATAAGGTGAGGTAGGAAATATTCCTTTTGCTTCTACCCTCTGAGAGAGATTGGAAAAAATTGCTATGGTTCTTCCTTAAGTGTCTGATAAAAGGGCTAGTTAACTTAAACGAATAAGAGAATCAGTCTTGATAGAAAGGTGCTGGGGCCCTGGGACCCTACTACCTCCTCCTCTCTTTCCCCTGAGATTCCTGCATGGAGCCTTAGGTTTGATAGAACATATTTTAAAGTCACTGATCTAGACCATGGAGTGACAAAATTTTTCTGTAAAGAGCAAGATAGTGAACATTTTAGGCTTTGTATGCCTTATGGTTTCTGCTGCAACTACTCAGCTTAGCCATTGTAGTGCAGAAGCAGCCGTAAATAACAAATATGTTTAAGATGAAATGTGTCCATGAACTGCTTAGTGAATCAGCTTGCAAAACATCAATACTAATAAAATGGTTAATACTTATTGAGTGCTTACTACACAGCAGCCACTGTGTGAAATGATTTAGTAGGTTACTGTGTTCAATTCTCAGAAACATCCAATGATATAAATGCAATGACCTCTAATTTACTGATGGGGAAACAGTGGCCTAGGTGGTTTAAATGTCTTGCCAGTGAGATGTGGAGCTAGGATCCAAGCCTCTCTGGTCTGACTCTGGAGCCTGAATTTTGACATGCTACAGTTTATCACTTTTTATGTTTACTCACATATATTTACATAAGTCTAAAAAGGATCTGGAAGGGTATACACCAAAAAGTAAGAGGATTTTCTTTGTCATATGGAGATTATGGAGGTAGGGGCTAGTATAAAAATAAGATTATTTTAACTTTTGAAAGTCATTCTGTATCATAAGTATTTCTATTAATAATACAATGACACCAACAAATGAGGCAGTAGGACTTTCTCTTTCTAATGCCCCGTCCGATTCTGACATTCGAGAATTCTTCAAAGCACCTGCCATCTCTGGAAGTATTCGGTGTGAGGAGAGGCAGAGGCTCGAGGCGATGGTCTCCGGGAACAGCTCCCGGCCCTGGAGGGGCATCTGAAGCTTTGAGACTCCAGGGCGCTCCTCCGGCCTTAGTCTTCGGCCTCTCCCTCTAGCCTCCATACAGGCTCCCTGGCTTTTCTGGCCTCTCTAATTACTAGGAACATGGGGGGAGCCACAGCTTCGGTTTAGACCCAAGAAGGAGTTAGAAGCCCACAAACAGCCACCTCAGGGAGGGCCTTTCCCAAACTGGACCTTGGGAGGGGCAGTGACCGAGCAGAATGGGGGCCACATCTGAGGCCAGCTGCGGCCTGGCCAGGCGGGTCCAGTCCTTTTATAGAATGGTAGGACTTAAGGACACCATTCTCAAAAAAAGAAAATAGAGTACCAGCACTCACCGAGCACCTTCTGGGTGCTTATGGGCATTACTTGTGAACCAGTTGAGGAGAGAGTGGGTATCCTGCCCAGCTTCCCGTTTGATGGTCCCGTGTGCTCTGCACTCAGTTCAGCTCTTCGCGTGCTGTCAGGAGCGGTGGGAGCTGGTGTAGGACCAGCGGGTGCCCAGAACTGCTTGGCCCTTCCCGTGTTCTCTTGGTTTCCATTATGAGAAGGGCATCACCAAAGGCTCATGACTGGTGGTCTGATAACTCCAGCTCTGTCCCTAAGGAAGGGCTGAGGGAGGGAATTTGGGATATTCTTTGTGGGGTAGGCCAGGGAAAGGTAGAAGAGATGGGCAAGGGAAACATGCTCTGCCTTGAGGAATCGCCCTGGGGAATAGCCAGGCTGATGCCCCAAGTGTCAGCACAAACCCAGCCCCAGTGGTGAGAAATGCCCAGGAGATGAGAAGGGGCCAACCCCGGAACTCTCCCCCACAGAGCTGCCCAGAGCAGGCTGCGTGTGGCGCCCCCTCTCAGGCGGGGCACAAAGGCGGAGGCTCGGGGCGGCCCGTCACAGGGAGGGGATGTGGGCACGGGGCTGGATGCAGACTAGGTGTCCTTCGCTAAGATCCTGCGATGATGGTAACAGTAGCCAAGCTGAGTGCCTCGGTGTCACTTCCTTCTGAAAGAAGATATGGCTATTATCACTCTTATTATGTAGATGAGAAAACTGACATCCTGGGCAGTCAAGCAACTCGCGCAAGTTCACAGAGCTGGTAAGCAGCCGGGCTGGGGCTGAACCCATCTGTTTGCCTACAGAGCCTGAACTCTTATCCAAGACACAGCTGCTTCGAGCTGCCTGGGGACCTACTGACCCAAAAGGATTGGGGTGCCAGGAGCCCTTGATAAGCAGACCAAGGGGAGATGGCATCCTTATTTCCAGAGGCTTTGATGTTTTATTTCAAGGCTCCAGCTGGCAGTCATGGGATTTGCAGACCCTCCCTCTCTCAGGAAGCAGATTAGGAAACTTGCCTTGTCCACGGAAGTGGCCACAGCCCATAAAGACATGGAAATCTAAAAGCAGCTCTGATGGACACGCCCCAGAAATTACAGACATGGCTTTTCTAGGAGACCGGCACTAATTAAAAGGAGAATGCCACGGCACTCAGGAAAACAACTGCTCACCCACACGATAGCTGACGCTCCGTTTTTACTTTAAATAGTCTGCCAAACTTGAAAGGATCTAGATTTGAAGTTTTCCAAATTTCAGTTTTTAAATTGTGAAACTGTGAATAACTGTATACTTGTGAAACTTTGCTCAAACAAAAGCTTTACTGTGGGATGCCATATTCAGCATTAGGCCTGTGAGGACCTTGTCTCACTACAGTCGCATGGGGTCCCTATTTTACAGGTGAGGAGACTGAGTTGCACGAAAGAACCAGCACTTTCTGAAGGCCATGCAGTTCCTAAGCGGTGGGGGAGGGGCCTGAGTTCTGGCATGCTGAAGTCCAGAGGATGCTTCATGTCCGGGGCTGGAGGAGGAAGCCCAGTGGATAAAGTGATGCTCTGAGTCGCCTTGGCTTGGGTCCAGCCCACCAAGACTCTCCCTTGTGCCCCGTGGCATTCTGGAGAAGCAGAGGGCAGCTTAAAAAACTGGGAACAGCTCAGCTGTCCATCCATAAGTGAATGAATGATCATTCATGGCTTGTAATACAGCCACACCATGGGACACCTACTGCTCAGTGATAAGAAGTGAACTACTGATGCCCACGTTAACATGGGTGGATTTCAGAATAATCATGTTGAGTGAGAAGAGGCAGAAAAAATGGATACAAGCCATGTGGTTGAATTTATATAGAAGTCCTCAAAATGCAAACTGATTGATAAAGACAGAGAGCAGATGAACAGCTTTGGGGGAGGGATCACCCAGAAGCCTCGGGAAGCTCTCTGAGGTTATGTCATCACCATCCTGATTGTAGTGATGGTTGCAGGAGTAAATGAGGATGTGGGTGTATCTTAAAAAAATCATCCATTTAAACTGTGTGCAGTCTATTGAATGAAACACCACCTCAATCAAGCCATTTTTAAAAAGCAGAAGTCAAAAGCTTGTATTTAGCAGGAGGCAAAGCTTGTATTCTGAGAAGATGACTTGCTCACCCCCTCAGCATGTGGAGGGGCTGGGCTCCCCCTGTGGCCCACGCCACCATGGGCATGGAGCCGCGTTCAAGTCCGGACTGCAGGGTCCACCTCCAGCACCCTGAGGGGCGGAGTGCTTTCTCTCCAGCCATGATGATGTCAGCACTGGACAAGCCACAGCTCTGGTTGGCCAGAGAAGTGTAGGTTGACAGAAGCAAAGTTGGTGGGAGCTTTACCCCCTTGGTCCCGGAAACAAAGACGGTTACTGGGTGGCTCGGGGTGGCTTCAGCATTGCTGTATTCACAACCAGAGATCTTGACAAAAACATGAAAGGATTTTATAGTAAACCAGGATTAAGCCAGGCAATCTCCTCCTCTGCAAGATTAACACAACAAACACCTGGGTGAGAGTACACCATAGAAAATATAGTCAATAGTTCTGTAGCATCTTTCTAGGTTGACAGTAACTACACTAGTTGGGCTGAGCATGTAATAATGTGTATAACTGTCAAATCACTATGTTGTATACATGAAACCAATATAATATTATATATCAACTGTATTTCACATATATACATATACACACACACACACATATATATATATATATATATATATATATATATATATATATATATATACAAAAAAAAAAACACCTGCTGAGCATCTACCCCAGCATCAGTGCCCATCCTGGCCCTGTCACAGGGACCAGAAAGGAAGGAATGAGATTCACACACAGATGTGACACATAATGATGCCCCCCAAATCATGGCCATTACCCATCCCTCAAATAGTCCCTCAGCGCCTGATCTGTGCACCGAGGGAATAGATGCTTGGCCTGATCGTCGAATACAGGAAAGGCACATGGATAAAAAAACTTTGCCACAGCACTGAAGCTGGTGGGATAAATGCCGTGAAGGCCAAACGGAGAACCAAATCACTTCCAGTTGTGGGGAGGTTTCATGGAGGCTGTGGTATGAGAGGGAGAGAAAGGAATTTGCACATGGAGAAGAGGCGGAGGGTGTGTGTGTGTGGCGGTGGAGATCATTCCATTTACAAGGCCACATGAACAAAACCCAGACACCTGGGGGAGACAGGAGCCGTCTGGCTGCAGTGAGGCCTGGGAAAGGCTGGCAAGGCCAGAGGAAGCACCTAAGTAATATGTGGACACAACTGCTCCCCACCCCCACCCCTGCAGAAGCCTGTGCTCTGCAGTGTGATCTCATTTGCTCCATGGACAGCCAGCTGGTGGGTGGAGCTTCCCCAGCTCCTCTGAGACCTGTAAGAACAAAATCCAGGGCTTCAGCTTGAAACCTGGGTCCAGTGGCAGGGCTGGGGGTTGGGTGTGGAGAGGAGCCAAAGGAATGAACCTTCTCCAAGGGCCACTCGCTTCAAGTGGCATCAGAGTCTCAACCCTGGGGCGCTACTGATGGGCCAGCCAGCAGAAAGCAGGTCCCCTGGGAACCTGCAAAAATGGAAAAACTCAAGATCATACTTCCAGGGCCTATAGAAACAGTATTAAACGTCTCCTCAGATGGCCAAATGCAAAGGACACCACCAACTGGTGGCCAAGAAACCCAGATACCATGATGGCTGGGCAGAGTCCCTGTGCCCCCAAGGGGCCACAGAGGCAGAAATGACTGAGACATATTTCATAATGAGACCAAAACTCTGCTAGCACACAAAAGTCTCATCTCTGGCTACCAAGCTCCCTTAGGTGCAGGCATTTAGTACTGTGCAGATAAGGAAACTGCCTCTGGAGAGATTAGGTGGCTGGTCCAAGGTCACAGCTGGCCAAATGCAGAGCCAGGTCACATCCCAGTGTCCAGCAGCGCTGGTCCCCTGCCAGTGCCCCATAAATGGTTAAAGTGGTGATTCTCAGTGTGGTCCCCAAGACCCTTTCAGGACTTGCACAGAGAAAAAACTGTCTCCACACAGACTTTTTCTCTTAAAATCATACAGTCAAGTATTCTAGAATCTAAGTGATGTGTACTGACCTCATCCAGTCCTGATGGCTAATGGGTTGTGTGCTTTTGCTATCATTTCAAAAATTCCGATTTTAATTTCCAATGTGGCATAACCCACATAACCAAAAGCTCTTTGGGATCCCAATAAAAGGGTCTTAAGACAAAAATATTTGAGAACTGCTGGTTTATAGAACTATTTTTGAAAAATAAAGCTGCACATACTGAAACATTCCCATTGTTTTGACATAACTGAATCAACTCTGTAAGGCTGCCTGGAATTCTGGTTGCCATTTCTACAGATCTTTGGTTAATAGAATACCTAAAACTGAGTGCATAGAGAATATACTGCCTGATTGAGCTGTATTTGTCCCCTCAGTTAATACCCAGAGCCACCATTTGCAGTAGATGCTCTTATTATTTTATGCCTGTGGACACAAAGAGGTTAAGTGGCCTAGCTTGGGGGTGCAGAAGCTTGGACTCCATCCCAGGCAGTCTGTCTCCACAGCCTCTACCCACTCCACTAATCCAGCTGCCATAAGATTTGATATTCCTTATATGCAATTGAGTTAGTTGGTAGACAAAAGTCTTTCAAAATAAGGAGTCTAAGAAAGGAGTTTAAAGAAAAGGGATCACCAATCTGGCCCAACACCTTCACTTTATAGAAAAGAAAAAGTGAGGCTTAGAGAGGAGCATTTAGAACCCCAACCCAGGTAAGCATTGCAACTATCTTCTTCAGAGCAACAGCTGAAATGTGAGCAAATGACATCAAGACCAGGCAAGAAACAACATTTTCAGCAAAAACAGCTCAGCTTTATTGCTGGGAAGTTAGGAAGGAGCAGGGCAAGTGAGGGTCTCTTCCGGAACTCCCATGGCTGAGCAGGACTGCCAGGCCCCAGGTCTGTCCTGAAGGCAGGAGAGGATCAGCATCCTGGAAGAGATGAGACGTTAGGTGGAGCAAAGGTGCCATCTGCTGTGCAATGGAGGTATTGCAAAAGCAGGAAAGGTTCCTGAAGAGGCAGTCATAGGCGTGTGAGGTGGGAAACCCAGAGGCCGGAGCAGGACCAGAACCCTCGTCCAGCCCTGAACACTGCTCCCACCAAGTCCGTTATACTGGGGTTGGCTGGATCCCATTCACCTTGTTAAACCAATCATTATCAAGGCCCTCTTCTGGGCTGCTGGGACAGGTCATCCTGTCCTATTTCAATTTACACTGGGAAGGCAATGAACAAAACCCTGAGCCAACAAATCTGCCAAAGTCCAGATGACGGAGGTGACCTCAGAACCAGTAAGCACTCTATTTCTGATTCCCAAACCTGGCATTAAAAAGGTCCCTGGGAGCCTTTTAAAACAGACTGAAACAGATTCTGTCCGGCACATGGGGTAGTTTGCTTGACTGGTGATTACCCAGCGCGTGCATCTGAATCTGCAGGAGCACAGCTTTCCATGCCAAGCACAGTCACCAGCCTGTGTGCAGATGAACTATATGGTTCTAGAATTTGCCTCCAAATAGTATTGCAGGTGGGGGCAGAGATGAAACAATGATGGCTATGATTTGATCATTGCTGGATCTGGGTGATGGATACATGGGGATTCGTTTTACTACTCGTAAGTTTGAAAATTCCTATAACAAAAAAGCTAAAATAAATAAATAAAAACTACTATGAGAATTAGTCATAGAAAGGACTGAAGGGCTGATACATGATACTGCTTGGATGCATCTTGAAAACGTTATGCAAAGTGAAAGAAGCCAGATGCAAAAAGTCACAGATCATATGATTGCTTTTATATGAAATATCCAAAATAGGCAAATCCAGAGAGGCAGAAGGCAGATTAGTGGTGGCCAGGGGCTGGAAGAAGTGGGTAAACAGGGTTTTTTTCTGGGGTGATAAATGCCACTTAATGGCACACTTAAAAATGGTTAACTGTATGTTATTTGCACTTCACCTCAAAAAAAAAAAAACCTACTATGAGAAAAACACATTGAGCTCCACATGTACTGGCAGATACTACTTTTTAGTTAAGTAAAATTCCAAGCCAGGAGTTTCCAACTCAGGTGTCTATACTGGGGCTCTCCTGCTCAGAAAGTTTTTCCGCTTCCCTCCCTCCATCCCCTCCTGTCACAGAACTTGTATGAAACACAATCCTACAGGGAGGTCCAATATGAGACAGCAATACTTGGAGTAGACAGAGGGGCCCAGAGTCCCCCAGATCACCCTACCCGAACACCCCAGGGATGCAGGAACCATGTGGTAAACGCTGATCCGCAGCATGAGGTGAGGTGGAAGTGTCACCCTCCCTTGAAGGGAAACCCTTCCTATTCAGAGGAACAGCAGCTTGCACAAGGCAGGAAAGGAGAGTGGAGGCTATAGCCCATTTACAGATGAGAGGCCTAAACCTCAGGGACTTAAGGAAAAGTGGCCAAAGTCACAGTATGAATTGAGAACAGAGCTGGAATTAGAATCGCAGAATTCTGATTAGTCATCCTGGGCTCATTCCTGAAAGTGGGTTGTATCCATGGACAGCAAGGGGATGAGGAGAACAGACGCATCTGAAATCTTGGGATCTGCACGCAATGTCACTGTAAACATAGGACACTGCCAAAGCTCAGATTCCAATGGCCCCTTTAAGGAGGCTGTACTCGCAGATGATGCTCACGGGCCACTGGCTAGTCATTACTAGCCTCTGACTAGGGATATTCTGTGGGCCCTGCCGCAGGGACAATGTCCCCAGCCATTACAGAACTCTGATCCAGGAGGCCTGATTCCCATCCTCCCTCTGCCACTCACCTGTGTGACATCTTGTCAAGTCATTTTCCCTCTCCAGGCCTCCTTTTCCTCAATTAACGGTGACAGCACTGACCCACATCAGGGATGTGGCAATCACTGTACTTCATGAGTCAAATGCACCACAGGGGCAGTGACAGCTAGGAAGCTGTGCTGTGAAGGATTCTGAGGCTGTGGCTGGGCACTGAGGGCAGGGTGTTGGATCAATGAGGAAGGTCTGCCCTGGTTTCATAGTGACCAGCTGGCATGGTGCCACTTATCTACCTCTCTGGATTATATAAAACCCAGCTTAGACATGTGATTGTTTTGCACCAGTCTGGGCAGAGGGCATGTTCAGGAAGCTGACAGCAGGTCCAAGTTGGGAGGCAGGCCAAACTGAATTAGCTTAATTGGTCAGTGCACAGGAACAGGAGGCCTAGGGTACAGGTGTCGTCTCTGATGGACACATCAGTTCATCAAAGCACAAGACACACTGCTCAGGGTCATACACTCTAAACTTAAACCCTGCCAATCATGAAATGCACCCCCCAAGTCATAAAAGGGACCCTGGGAGACATCATGGCGCTCTGTGTATTCACAGTGGGTTGTAAGGATTTCCTGAACTTGTGATTTGCATTAGATAATGAAATATTTTGTTTCAGTGCTGGGGTGTCACCTACCTGGCCCCTTTGGTCTGTCCTGAGGCCAGGGGCCCAGGCCCTCACTGCTTGGGGCCAATGTAGGAAACAGCCTTTCCTGTTTTCCCCAGAATCTCCAGCAGAGTGTCCACGCTGTGCTCAGAGTTGATGCAAACCTTCTTATTAGGCAGGTCAATGTCAAACTCAACTCCTGCAGGAAGAGGAAACGGTGTGGGGGATGGAGGCAGAGACCCTCCCAGTCAGAGAGAAAGAGTTCAGGCTCTGAAATTCTTATTCATAACCACCTTCCACTTTCCCTCAGACCAGAGATCAGCCAGAGAATAGACGTTTTAGGCATTGTGTGCTGCATGAACTCAGCTGCATATCTTCTCTACGTGTTTGCTTTTGCAACCCTTCAAAAATTAAAAACCACTCTCAGCTTTACAAAACTAGGCTCTGGGCTGGATTTGGCCAATGGCTGTAGTTTGCTGATCGCTACTCTAGACTAGGGCTTCTTTTAACTTATTTTTTTTTTATTTCAAAAGTAGTAATACACACTATTAAAAAAAAAAAGGCCTAACATTTCTGAATAAAATTAGAAAAATTAGAAAGTGGAGGGCACTATACTACCTCCTACCTCTAGGAATCACTGTGAACTGTATGGCATCTAATCCAGTCTTTTTCCCAGGTAGACAAATTAAAAGTAACTCCCCAAAATGGCATGATGCTCTATAAACAGGTCTTGCTATATTTCACTTCCCAATGTCCAGGACATCTTGCCATCTTAGCACACACAGACATCATTCTTCCTTTTAGCAGCTACACTCTATTCCACAGTGTAGATGTTGCATACACCCACTCGGTCCCCCTGCTGAAGGACACTGAGGCTGCTACCAACATCTCACTATTATCACAACACACTCAGACTTACAGCAAACATACCTGAACACATCTCATAAAGCTTTCAAAGTATTTCTATATGGCGAATTCAAAGAAAGGAAATTGTGGGGCAACAGAATGGCAGATTTCAAATGTTAATAGGTATTGCAAAAGTGTTCCTCAAGGACTGTGCCAATTCAAGTATGCCATTAGTCTGTGATTCCTCATGCTCACCATCCCTCACCTAAGTCCTCAACCAACTCAGAAAATCCTTCTGCCCCATCTCAAGAGGCTACCCAAGTGTGGACAGTAGTGAAAGGTGGGGAAAAACCTGCCCAGGTTCAAAGGCAGAACCCCAAGGATCAAAGGACCTTAGAAAGCACATGGCACAGGGTTTAGTCATGTCTGAATTTGTGTCCGTTGGATACCTGGGGAGAAAAAACTAAAGTACGTCCTCGCTGTGTTCTGAATTTTTGTCTTTTGGTTCAGATGTCTTCCTCATCTTTGGAATAAATATTTTTGTGGTATCACAGAGCTGGCAGAAGCTTGGATCATCTAACCCAGTAGATTTCAAACTGTGTTCCTTGCAGCCCAGGGTCCTGCAGTTTTAAGAGTGATTCCTGGGGCCCAGCCCAGGTCACCCTCACTTCATCCACCACGTGCCACTTGGGACAGAAGGGGCTTCCAAGCCCAGTGTCATTCCTAAAGTCCCATAGAGAAAGCTGATATGGACTGACTCCCATACAACAGCGACGGGAAACTCAGGCCTGAGGGAGAAGGCAGCCACACCACGGGACAGCAGCTACGTTCTTTCCACTGTTTCCGATTCCTTCAAATCAAAACTATGGTTTATAGGACTAGAAACCAGCCACTAACTCCTTGTGGGGCTCTGAGCAAGCTGCTTCCCCGCCTGGGCATCAGTGCCAACATCCCCACCCCACAGATGGAAACCATGGCTCAGAGGAATGCTTTAAGCGCTAAGGAAATCACATCCACATGGAAGACTTCTGAAAACTGGGTGTTGGTATTATCTAGGGTTTTAAAAATGAAAATCTTAGAGGACTGACTGCCCCAGCACTACTAGAACTCTTATCACATCTCAGTCATTAATTCATGGAGCTCCAGGGCCAGATGCCAGCCAACCTCTGTGCCTGTTTCCCCAGCTGATAATTGAGGGGGCTGGATAAGGTTTCTAAATATATTCCAAAAAGGTGCTTTAGAAGTTTTGCACATGACTAATTTCTTTATTTTTTTTAATGTAGTTTTTTAAATCTTAATAGAAAATGACATGCAAATGTGTCATATAACAAATTATCACCCAGAAGATCAGCACTTTAAACTGGTACTGCCAGGGCTCTAGGGAGCTAGACTTCAAATCCCAGCTCTGTCACTTACTTGCTGTGTGGTCCCAGTTGAGTTACTTAACCTCTCTGAACTTCTGTTTCCACCTGCTTATAGTGGAGATAGTCAAAGAAGCTACCTAAATGATTATGGTGAGGATTAAATGATAGATCCACAGATGCCACTAAGCAGAGTGCTTGGTATATTCAATACCTTTTATTTTTACTGTTATTATCAGCTTAAACTCAGTTTCTCCTGCTCCATGTCTGCATGCATTTGAACATGACACAATGAATGGGTCTCCCCTACTCCACCCTCAACCGAGGGCCACTCACTCACCTCCCAGCTTGTTGAGGACCCGACTGACTGCATTAGAGCAGCCTTCACAGGTCATGTCCACGGAGAACTCGTGCTTCTGAAACAAACAAAGGGGACTGTGAGCCAAATCCTGCAGAGCAACCCAAAATTCTCACCAGACTCACCAGCATGCTGGCCTATGCCGGTGCCAAAACAGAGGGCAGACAGACAGCGCAGACTCACTGCAGCCTGTTTCCAGGCCCCACTCTCTTAACCTGTAAAGTGGAGTGACTAATGATTTCTATATCTCACGGGTTGTTGTATGAAATGAGATAATCCTTGTAAATCCTTTAGCAGTGTCTGGCACACAATGAGTAGAGTCACGTGGCAAGCTAGTTTAAAATGTTAGTTTCTAGTTTCACCTTTAAATCCTAACTATTGAGCTATGAGGCTGTCTTGGAACCACTGATCACTCTGACGTCGGTGGGCCCCCTGTACTCTGAGCAATGCTCATCTTATTTATACATCAGAAGATCACCTTCTGCATTAGAATCACCTGGGAACTTGCAAAAACTACAGGTTCTGATCAGCAAGTCTGGGCTGGGGCGTCTATTACAGCTAGTAATCTTCCCTGGTGATTCTGATATACAAAGACTGCTGCTATCATCCAAGTGCCAGTCAGAGGCAGCGCCCAAGTTGGAGAAAGCAGAGGATTTGCCTGGGCTCCCTGGAGTCTCCAGAATATCTTACAAACCAGGGACCTAAAGGCTAGCTCCCAGAAGACAGGGGCTTTGTTCAGTTAACTGCTGCATCCCCACTACTTGGAAAAATGTCTGGCACAGAGGAGGTGCTTAATATATTTTGCTGAGTGAACAGATGATTGACACAGCTGGCTGAAGACCTCTGAGTCCTTCCTTTGCTTTCAAACAAAGACTACTTACACCAACAGTTCCTTTCTTTGAAAATCTCTGAAGTGAGACCCAGCTTCAGATCCCAGCTCTGGCACTTACTAGCTGAATGACCATGAGTAAGCTACTTAACTCCTCTGTGCCTTAGTTTCTACATCTGCAAAATGGGGATGAGAGTCTCTCTCCAGGTTGGTGAATGCATGAGCATAGGATTTCAAGCATGGCAACCAGCATGCAAGATGGCCCCAATGATCTCCACTTTCTGGAATGTATGCCCTTGAGTAGCCCCATTCCACAGTGTTTCAGGGTTGGTCTGTGTGTCCAGCAGAATATGGCTGAAGTGATGTAATGTGACTTCTGAGGCTAGGTCAGAAAAGACATGTGGCTTCTGCATTGCTCTCTCTGGAATCATCCATTCTGGAGGAAGCCAGCTACCACATCTTAAGGAGCCTCAAGCAACCCTGTGAGAGGTGCATATAGTCACGAACTGAATCCAGCCAACAGCCATGTGAGGAGCCCCCCTGGAGGACTACAGCCTTGGCAACATCTTCACTGCAACTTCATGAGAGAAGCCCAGCCAAAAACACCCAGCTAAGCTGCTTCCAGATTCCTCACTCTCAGAAACTATGAGTTAATAAATGTTGTTAAACCACTAAGTTTGGGGTAGTTACTCAGGAATCAAAGATTCAGCTAGTACATTGAAAAAGGAGATTGGAGCCTAGTGGTAGGTTCCACTGGGTAAGAAGTTACCTATTAGATTATTATTATTACTAGATTGTTCCACTTCCCTCTTTTCTTTCCCTTCAAAAATCAATGGCTATACTTTTCATGGAACATGTCAAAATATTTCAAATCTATTACCTCAATTGGAATTCTGGGCATAGCAATGTATCTTGCTGGAAGACGTCAGGCAGGAATCCCTGACCCTAGAGGCCCAAGTCCCCTTATCTCCTCCAAAGGGGTATTAGTGAACTTTGTCTTCTCAACGTCAGTGCCCGTAAGACAAGGGGACTTTCTGACCATGCAGCGGTGCAGTCAGCTGCCTCGGTGGGCTCTGTGACTCTGGGGTGGGCCCTGGGACTCTCCATTTTTAATCCAACAGGAGAGGCAAGACCACACATCTGAAAACGACTGTTCTCAGCGGATTTTCAAGCTCTTCCCAGGTCTCAAAACATCTTTGAGTCTGGACTGTCATCATGTCATACAAGGGAAACTGAGACCAAGAGTTAAGAGCTTGGTTTTACAGTGCTGAATTATTTAACCACCGTGACGTGACCAGGAGACCACTATTTTATTGAGGCCACATTTGCAAAACCTGCCTTAAAGAAAATGGTTAGTTTTTCTTTTCTAGTTAAACACCTCTAATTTTCCTTCAGCTAGTGTCTTTTCAACAACAACCACAACAAATTCTGGAAATAAGGATTTGTAGTGAGTATTCCAAAATCTGGCCTTTAAAGCGCTGGCGTCCCTCGGGAACTTGCCATAAAGGCAGTATCTTAGGTCCCACCCAGGCCTCCTGAATCAGAACCCTCATTTTAACAAGACCAGCAGTTTATTCTTGCCCACATTACAGATTGTGAGGTGCTGCTCTAGAACACAAACTGGCAAACTACAGCCTTCCTGTGACCTGGTTTTATAAAGTTTTACTGGAGCACAGCTAAGCTCATGTTTACTGTCACATTAGAATGGTGAGGTTGAGTATAGGGTTCCTGAAGCCTGGTATTTATTATCTGGCCCTTTAAGAAAAAGTTTGCTGACTCCTGCTCTAGAATAACCACCAGATAATTAAGGTTTATCAGTGGTTTGCACCTGTCTACCCACCCAAAGTTTTAAAGGGTTTTCAAGACCAATAAAAGACCTAAACCTATTGGACACCCACTATGTGCCAAGTGCTGTTTATAAGTAAAAATTCACCCAGCTTAGAAAGGGAGCTAGTCACCCTGTTTCACTCAGGAGGAAACAGAACTTCCCAGGGATTAACCAAGCTGCACACAGCCTGACATGTGGCAAGTGTGTGCTGAGGCTGGGATGTGAACCCAGGCTCCCTGGCTCCAGGGATGTCTTTCTGGGTCTGGACCAGCAAACAGCAGAGCTACCTGCCATGCCAAGCCCACTCCCCAACCCTGACCCTTGGCAGAAGCCCTGAGAGTGGGAGCACCTTGAACAGAGTCACAAGTTTTCGCTGCCCAAGGACCTACAGTCAACGACTATGTGAAGCACTCTGCTGCTGACTATGGACAGTGGGGCTCCTGTCATCCTCCACAGCACAGGGGTCAGGTGCCAGGAGGCAGCTTCTGGGGGCAAACATTACAGTCCAGTACTCTCCTCCTCCTCTGAGTTGCAAAACTGGATTTGGAGGTGGTGGGGAATCTACTTAATGGACAGAGTAATCCATTCTTCACAGAGTCCCCAAACAAGCCCCATCACTGAAGGCTTGTCTTTGCCACCCCAACCCTGGCCCCTCTGCACCTCTGCTCTGTCACCTATAAAGCAGGTCTTTTAAAGTACATGAAAAAGTCCAGGAGCCTGTGTGATTCTTTAACAGAATCTCAGAAATGGAAGGGTGGGAATGAGGTGGGATCATATCATCCAGCCCCTCACCAGAGAAGGAAATCTTTCTCAGATATCCAGGACAGTCTTCAAACACCCTGATGACTGAGAGGTTACTAATACTAGTATCAGGAAGCCTACTATATGCCAGGCATTGTTCTAAACATTGCACATGCACTATCTTGTTTAGTCATCACAACAGTCCCAGGAGGTAGGCATTATTATTATCCCTTCTGCAGAGGTTAGGTCCCTCACTCAGGGTGACAGCTTGTGAAATAGCAGCACCTAGATTGGATGGTCTCCAAAGCCTAAATGCTTACCCACTGTGGTCCTTGTTAAAATGAGGCTAACACCTGCCTGCCAATAGTGCTACCCTACTTAACGCTAGTTCTACACAAACGCTACCATTTCCTGGGGACTAGCTAAGTCAGTGGTTGTACTACAGTTCATTGGCATTTTCTCCAGTTAATACTAACAATTGTCCTATGATGTCATAGTTTTATTCCCATTTTACAGATGAGGAAATCAAGGCCCAGAGAGGTAAAGCAACTTGCTCAAGGCCACCCAGTTGGCAAGGAGAGGCATGCATCTTTCAAAGAGGTTTCAGAGATTCCAAGTGTTTGTCTGAGAAGCCTCTAAGGTGACACATGCTTCCCCTTATAGCTTTGACCGATACCCTCCTTCACTTGGCTAGAAATCTCACAATAGGGTGCCAAGTGCCCTCTTCATTCTTCTCATCTGTTCTGGAGGGTCTTTTGTTTGTCAAAATCCCTCGAAGTGAACATAGAATAGAGTGATCCTTTCCCTCACTGCCACCCCCAGCAAAAACCTCGTGGCCTCCACTATGCCAGTCCCAGGGTGATTAATGTTGTCCTCTAACACAGTCACAGGCAGATTTGCTCAAACGGGAGGGCTGATTCTGTCAGGTCCTTTGTCCTTTGTTTCGTGTTTGAGGATTTATTTCAAGACACCTGGCACCTCAGGAAATGACACCTGAGATGTTTGTGGCTTGGCCCAAGGAAACCTCTGGTTTACCTGTCAGCTCCCCAAAGCTAGGCTGCTAAGACACAGGGCAAAGACACAGGGCATCTCCGGAGCCCACCTGGATCAGAACCATAAACTAAGAACACTTGGGGGAAACTGTTAAACACCGTATGACTCCAACCAGGATCTCTAGGAGGCAGCTGGTCAGAGCTCCCTCCCAAGCTGTTATGACTACTTTAGTCAGGTACTACCAGTGTGGTTGGGCCAGGAGCAGAAGTGGAGATAAGATTAATCCTTTCCCGGCCCAACTCCCAACTCGGCCTTGATCTGCACAAAGCTGTAATTTCTTACCTATAAATAAGACTGTGAGCAGCCGTGTATATGCGACAAGACTGACTGAGCTGCACAGGTAGGCTAAGACCTGCTCATTTCTCTCCAAAGTCTGCCACTGAGCAACTGGTGGTTTGGGGCAAGTCCCTGAACTTCTCTAGACTCCTGCATTCAGGCTCAGAAAGTGACCAGTAGGAAAGGTAAAAGCGCTGTCTCCACTCGGTGTACCCAGTCCGATCTGAAAATCGGGCCAGAGTGGGCAGCGAAAAGAAAACCACAGTTCCAGGAAAACCTCCCCTGTCCCTGAGCAAATAGTCACCCCACCCCTTCTTTCGGGCCAGCTGGGCGGACAGGGGCATCCAGGTGGAAGGCGCGGGGTGAAAGCAACCCTGTGAGATCGCCGGTGACTCTGCAGTTCTCCGCGTCTGTTTCCCGTCTATTCAGTAAAGGATTGGGCTGTAATCGCTCCAATGTTCTGCAGCCTGGCTCCTACATAAAACCCCTCTCGGATCCGATTTTCTAGGGATGTCGCGGAAGCTGAAGGCTGGGTGGGAAAGGGGGAAATAACTGCGGCCGCGGTCTGATCCCTTGCGGAACATCTGTCCAAGCGGCGGTGCAACCCAGGCGCCGAGGCCGCGGGTCTGGGCAGAGCGGGGACGGCGCAGCCACTTACCGGCATGACCGGAGGAAAAGAACTGGGCGGCGGCGGCGACGCCTCTCGCTGCTCCGAGCGCTGGCGCGGCTGTGCTTCCGGGCGTGCGCGCGGGAGGAACCGCCCCGCAGGCCAGGCCCCGCCCCTCAGGCCGTTAGGCCCCGCCCCCCGTTTCCCTGGTCCGCGAGCCACCAGATAGGCCTTGGCCGCTCGTCTTCCTGCTGTGCGCAGGTCCCCTGGACGCCAGCCACGTGTGAGCGAGGCAGTGAGACCGCCGCTGCGTGAGCCTCCTTGGCCGGTTGGCCATATCTAGAGCGCCTGCCCTGTGTCAGGCTTGCATCGAGGGCAGGGAATACAAGGACCACGCGGTGAACAGGACAGACCCGCCTTCCCTAAAGTGATATTGTCACTGATTCATTCAGTCAGTACTTCTTGAATCCCAACCGCGAGCCAGCACTTTGCTCAACAAGGTGCAGTAGTGGAAAAGACATGGCCCAGTAGGTGATGATAAGGCAGCGTAAAGGTGCCGGGTCCTGAGGCGGAGAAGACCTCTATAGAGGAGTGGGGGTAGGGGGCGGTTCTTGAAGAGAGGAGGATTTGGGAGAAGGTGGTACTGAGAGTTAAGGGGGAGGGCTACATGTCCTCTGATGAAGGAAGATGGGCTATTTGGGAAGGAGGGAGGCAGAGGAAAACAAGTACAAAAGTTGGAAGACAAGAGTGAGCATGCATTGCTTGAGAGGCAGAGATCCTCAGACTGAGAGGCAGACAAAGAGAGACATGTGAGCCCCACAGCCGTGGTCCAGGCAGCTGGAGACATGCTCTAGGACACTCAGAGAAGCAGGCGTGCCGAGACTCCGAACTTGGGACATACAGACACACACAGCACCACACCTCCCATCAACAGAGCTGCGTGGAGAGTTTTACAAAAACTCGGATTTCTATGCCTCACTCCAGAGACGGCCCTTAATTTTAAGGCGTTCTTTTGGTCCCTTTCCTGGCTTGAGGAACCACTGGTTGAGGAAAACTGTAGTCTCAATACGTGAAACCTTTTAGAGAAAGTGTGCTGGTTATTGATTTATTGTCTTTTGCCTTTAGTTCATCCTTTTGTCTGCTCTATGAAAATGGATCTGGACTCTTGCGATTTTTTTTTCCTTTTTGCTGGCTGGCAGGATGTTCAGCTTTTGTTAGTGAAGATTCTGAAGAGACGCTGGAAGGGAAAAGGTTTTCCTCCCTAGTTTCAGTGTGCTCGCTCGCCAGGCCCTTGCAGTAGGTGTGGGTGCCCCATACCCAGCTTCTGAGGAGAGCTTCCCCAGAACCAGGCTCCTACTGTATGCAGGGACCGGCAGCGAGCAGCTTCTCCTAGCATAACCCCCCCTTATGAGCTTTCATAGCAGAGTCCCCAGAGAGATGACTCTCTGTTAATAGCTTTTCCAGAATCCTTAGGAGTGATTTTCTATCCTAGAGAGTAGATTTCTACCAAGTCCCACCAGCACAGCACCATAGACACTTCTCTGCCATTTAGCGGCCACAAGGCCTGAATCTCAGACTCTGGGGGTGTGGAGGGAGTCCTCCTTGGATTCTCTGCCTTATTGTCTTGGCCCTGTGGACAGTGGCTTCTCCTTGTAGCTGCTATTCCTATACTCTTCAGCATTCTCTTTACTTCTTAGTAGCCAATCCCTAATTGCTATAGTCCCATCATAGCCTTTAAACTCTCCTTGTTCAAATTATATTGATGCTTCTGTCTCCTGATTGGAACTGATACAGGAGTGACAATAAGCTGCCTACTTCAGTTTAGGGAAGAGGACAGTGGATCTACCCCTGGCCTAACTAAGTTCAAAGAACACAGAATGAAAGGAATAAGTCTAGGCCCAGACCAGTCACGGACTCAAATTGGGCCTGGGTGAGGATGCCCACCTCCAGCATGGTGAGTGGAAGGGGGATGGGTACTAGAGCCTGACTAGGTTGGCTCAGGCTGCTATGAACACAATATCACAGGCCGGGTGGTTTAAACAACAGAAATTTATTTCTCACAATTCTGAAAGCTGGGAAGTCCAAGATCAAGGTGCTGGCTGGTTTGGTTTCCAGTGCGAGCTTTCTCTGGCTTGCAGGTAACCACCTGCTTGCTGTGTCATCACATGGTAGAGAACACTATCTCTGGTCTCTTCCTCCACTTGTAAGGACACCGGCCTTATTGGATTAGAAACCCACTCTTATAATCTAATCTTTATCACCTCCTCACAGACCATATCAAAACAGTCACATTGAAGATTAGAGCATCAACATATAAATTTGGGGAGAACATATTTCAGTCCATAGCAAAGCCATATAGACCAGAGTTTGAATTGTAGCCCCATCATCTGCCAGCTATGTAACTTTGGGCAGACTACTTCACCTCGCTAAGCTTCAGTATCCTCACTTACAAAATGGGGATAGTAACATGGATTTTCAATTTTTTTCCAAACCTTTTGAGAGTGAAAGGGGATGCCATTAATACTTTTGCCAGGGCAACAGGCATACTCCATGACTGTTCCAGGCAAATCAGAGCATAGGATACCCTCAGTGAAACCTACTCTGCAGTATTGCTGGGAGGAATAAACATAATGTATGCAAACTCCTTAGCACATTGCTTGGTACATGGCAGGCATCGAAAAATATTAGAAATCTTATTCTAATTGTTAGAACTTCTCCGGGCCTCCCTGGTACTGGGACTTCCCCTACTGGCAAAATCCTCACTCCTTAACCCTTCAGTGCCTCCCCACCTGCCAGGCATTTCCTTAGGTCCAATGAAGAGAGGGCTCAATATTTTGGTAGCACTCACATAACCTTTATCACCCCCTCATAAGCCATATCTCCAAATACAATTATATTGGGGTAAGCCATCAACATATGAATTTGGGAGAGTTCATAACAGAGCCACACAGACCAGAATTTGGATGGTAGACAATTGTGCACTCTGGCTGGGTAAAATCAAGATCACCGAAGATGATGGAGGAAGGGGGTAAAGGAAGGTAGAGGAAGAGCTAATAGTTCAGAGAAGATAAAGGGAGGGAGGTAAAGCAGAGAGAACACAATTTAATGACAGGCAGCATTATGGAAACTCATTAAAGAAGACAAATGACAACCTATCAGGAGAGGAAAAGGTACAGGTTTATAATTCCTATATGTAAATGAATATGTAAAGTCCATTCATTTACATAAAATAAGTCTGAAATTCACTACAGCAAATGTTACTAGAAGTTATCTTGGATGGGTGCAGGATTACAGACAAAATTTCAATGTGCTTGCTTTTAAAATTTCGAATAGCACTAAAAGATATACAGGGAAAAGTAAGTTTCCCTCTATGCTGATCCCACCTTTTTTTTTTTTTGAGAGGGCATCTCTCATATTTATTGATCAAATGGTTGTTAACAGCAATAAAACTCTGTATAGGGGACTCAATGCACAATCATTAATCAACCCCAAGCCTAATTCTCAACAGTCTCCAATCTTCTGAAGCATAACGAACAAGTTCTTACATGGTAAACAAGTTCTTACATAGTGAATAAGTTCTTACATGGTGAACAGTGCAAGGGCAGACATATCACAGAAACTTTCGGTTTTGATCACGCATCATGGACTATAAACAATCAAGTCAGATATGATTATTCGTTTGATTTTTATACTTGATTTATATGTGAATCCCACATTTCTCCCTTATTATTATTATTATTATTTTAAATAAAATGCTGAAGTGGTAGGTAGATGCAAGATAAAGGTAGAAAACATAATTTAGTGCTGTAAGAGGGCAAATGTAGATGATCAGGCCTGTGCCTATAGACTAAGTATTAATCCAAGCTAGACAAGGGCAACAAAAACATCCACAGATGCAGAAGATTTCTCTCAAAACAAGGAGGGGTGAGGTTCTAAGCCTCACCTCTGATCCCACCTTTTAAACAAAAGATATATATTTTTTTTATTAAGGTATTATTGATATACACTCTTATGAAGGTTTCAATGAAAAACAATGTGGTTACTACATTTACTCATATTATCAAGTCCCCACCCATACCCCACTGCAGTCACTGTCCATCAGTGTAGTAAGAATTCACTATTTGCTCTCTCTGTGCTACACTGTCATCCCATGACCCCCAACACCATGTGGACTAAACATAATACCCCTCAATCCACTTCTCCCTCCCTCCCCACCCATCCTCCCTCCCCCATCCCTTTTAGTAACCACTAGTCCCTTCTTGGAGTCTGTGAGTCTGCTGCTGTTTTGTTACTTCAGTTTTGCTTCGTTGTTATACTCCACAAATGAGGGAAATCATTTGGCACTTGTCTTTCTCTGCCTCGCTTATTTCACTGAGCATAATATCCTCCAGCTCCATCCATGTTGTTACAAATGATAGGATTTGTTTCTTTCTTATGGCTGAATAGTATTCCATTGTGTATATGTACCACTTCTTTATCCATTCATCTACTGATGGACACTTAGGTTGCTTCGATATCTTGACTATTGTAAATAGTGCTGTGATAAACATAGGGGTGCATATGTCTTTTTCAAACTGGGCTCCTTCATTCTTAGGGTAAATTCCTAGGAGTGGAATTCCTGGGTCAAATGGTATTTCTACTTGTAGTTTTTTGAGGAACCCCCCTCCGTATTGCTTTCCACAATGGTTGAACTAGCTTACATTCCCACCAGCAGTGTAGGAGGGTTCCCCTTTCTCCACATCCTCACCAGCATTTGTTGTTCTTAGCCTTTTCGATGCTGGCCATCCTAACTGGTCTGAGGTGATATCTCATTGTGATTTTAATTTCCATTTCCCTGATGATTAGTAATGTGGAGCATCTTTTCATGTGTCTGTTGTCCATCTGAATTTCTTTAGAGAATTGTCTCTTCATATCCTTTGCCCATTTTTTATTCAACTTATTTGCTTTTTGGGTATTGAGGTGTGTGAATTCTTTATATATTCTGGATGTTAACCCCTTCTCGGATATGTCATTTATAAATATATTCTCTCACACTGTAGGATGCCTTTTTGTTCTGCTGATAGCATCCTTTGCTGTACAGAAGCTTTTTAGCTTGATGTAGTCCCATGTGTTTATTTTGCTTTTGTTTCCCTCGCTCGAGGAGGTGCATTCAGGAAGAAGTTGCTCATGTTTATATTCAGGAGATTTTTGCCTATGTTTTCTTCTAAGAGTTTTATGGTTTCATGACTTACATTCAGGTCTTTGATCCATTTCGAGTTTACTTTTGTGTATGGGTTAGACAATAATCCAGTTTCATTCTCTTACATGTAGCTGTCTAGTTTTGCCAACACAAGCTGTTGAAGAGGCTGTTATTTCCCCATTGTATGTCCATAGCTCCTTTATCATATATTAATTGACCATATATGCTTTGGTTTATATCTGGGTTCTCTAGTCTGTTCCATTGGTCTATTATTCTGTGCTTGTGCAAGTACCAAATTGTCTTGATTACTGTGGTTTTGTAGTAGAGCTTGAAGTTGGGAAGTGTAATCCTCCCAGCTTTATTCTTCTTTCTCGAGATTCCTTTGGCTATTTGAGGTCTTTTGTGGTTCCATATGAATTTTAGAAAGATTTGCTCTAGTTCATTGAAGAATGCTGTAGGTATTTTGATAGGAATTGCATTGAATCTATAGATTGCTTTAGGAAGGATGGCCGTTTTGACAATATTAATTCTTCCTATCCATGAGCATGGCATGTGTTTCCATTTATTGGTATCTTCTTTAATTTCTTTAATGAGTGTCTTGTAGTTTTCAGAGTATAGGGCTTTCACTTCCTTGATTAGGTTTATTCCTAGGTATTTTATTCTTTTTCATGCAATTGTGAATGGAATTGTTTTCCTGATTTCTCTTTCTACTAGTTCATTGTTAGTGTATAGGAATGCAACAGATTTCTGTGTATTAATTTTATATCCTGCAACTTTGCTGAATTCAGATATTATATCTAGTAGTTTTGGAGTGGATTCTTTAGGGCTTTTTATATACAATATCATGTTATCTGCAGTAACAGTTGAACTTCCTTACCAATCTGGATGCCCTTTATTTCTTTGCATTGTCTAATTACTGTGGCAAGGAGCTCCAGAACTATATTGAATAAAAGTGGAGAGAGTGGGCATCCCTCTCTTGTTCCCAATTTTAAAGGTAAGGCTTTCAGTTTCTGGCTGTTAAGTGTGATATTGGCTGTGGGTTTCTCATATATGGCCTTTATTATGTTGAGGTACTTGCCCTCTATACCCATTTTGTTGAGAGTTTTTGTCATGAATGGATGTTGAACATTGTCAAGTGCCTTTTCAGCATCTATTGTGATTATCATGTTGATGGATTTTCTAATGTTGTACCATCCTTGCATCCCAGGAATAAATCTTACTTGATCATGTTGGATGATTATCTTTTTGATATATTTTTTAATTCAGTTTGCTAATATTTTGTTGAGTATTTTTGCATCTATGTTCATCAGGGATATTGGTCTGTAATTTTCTTTTTTTGTGGTGTCTTTGCCTGGTTTTGGTATTAGAGTGATGCTGGCCTCATAGAATGAGTTTGGAAGTATTCTCTCCTCTTCTACTTTTTGGAAAACTTTAAGGAGGATGGGTATTAGGTCTTCACTAAATGTTTGCTAAAATTCAGCGGTGAAGCCATCTGGTCCAGGATTCTGTTCTTAGGCAGTTTTTTTATTACCAGTTCAATTTCGTTGCTGGTGATTGGCCTGTTCAGATTTTCTGTTTCTTTCTGGGTCAGCCTTGGAAGGTTGTATTTTTCTAGAAAGTTGTCCATTACTTCTAGGTTATCCAGTTTGTTAACATATAATTTTTCATAGTATTCTCTCATAATTCTTTGTATTTCTGTGGTGTCTATAGTGACTTTTCCTTTCTCATTTATGATTCTGTTTATGTGTGTAGACTGTCTTTTTTTTTGATAAGTCTGGCTAGGGTTTTATCTATTCTTTTTATTTTCTTGAACCAGCTCTTGCTTTCATTAATTCTTTCTATTGTTTTATTCTTCTCGATTTTATTTATTTCTGCTCTAATCTTTATTATTAGATTATGTGCCTCCTTCTACTGACTTTGGGCCTCATTTATTCTTCTTTTTCTAGTTTTGTTAATTGTGAGTTTAGATTGTTCATATGGGATTGTTCTTCTTTCCTGAGGTAGGCCTGCATTGCAATGTAGTTTTCTCTTAGCACAGCCTTGACTGCATCCCACAGATTTTGTGGTGTTGAATTATTGTTGTCATTTGTCTCCATATATTGCTTGATCTCTATTTTTATTTGGTCATTGACCCATTGGTTATTTAGGAGCATGTTATGAAGCCCCCATGTGTTTGTGGGATTTTTTGTTTTCTTTGCATAATTTATTTCTAGTGTTATACCTTTGTGGTCTGAGATACTGGTTGGTAAAATTTCAATCTTTTTGAATTTACCGAAGATCTTTTTGTGGCCTAGTATATGATCCATTCTTGAAAATGTTCCATGTGCACTTGAGAAGAATGTGTATCCTGCTGCTTTTGTATGTAGAGTTCTTTAGATGTCTGTTAGGTCCATCTGTTCTAATGTGTTGTTCAGTGCCTCTGTCTCCTTACTTATTTTCTGTTTGGTTGATCTGTCCTTTGGAGTGAATGGAGTGTTGAAGTCTCCTAGAATGAATGCATTGCATTCTATTTCCCTTTTTAATTCTGTTAGTATTTGTTTCACATATGTAGTTGCTCCTGTGTTGGGTGCACAGATATTTATAATGGTTATATCTTCTTGTTGGATTGACCCCTTTACCATTATGTAATGTTCTTATTTGTTTCTTGTGACTTTCTTTGTTTTATCCTTTGTTTTGTTTGATACAAGTACTGCTACTCCTGCGTTTTTCTCCCTATTGGTTGCATGAAATATCTTTTTCCATCCCTTCACTTTCAGTCTTTGTATGTCTTTGGATTTGAAGTGAGTCTCTTGTAGGCAGCATATAGACTGGTCTCATTTTTTTATCCATTCAGTGACTCTATGTCTTTTGATTGGTGCATTCAGTCCATTTACATTTAGAGTGATTATTGGTAAGTATGTACTTATTGCCATTGCAGGCTTTAGATTCATAGTTACCAAAGGTTCAAGGTTAACTTCCTTACTATCTAAGAGTCTAACTTAACTCACTTAGTATGCTATTACAAACACAATCTAAAGGTTCTTTTTTTTTTCTGCTCCTATTTCTTCCTCCTCCATTCTTTATATTTTAGGTATCATATTCTGTACTCTTTGTCTATCGCTTGACTGACTTTGGGGGTAGTTGATTTAATTTTTCATTTGCTTAGTAATTAACTGTTCTACTTCCTTTATTGTGGTTTTATTACCCTTGGTGACAGCTATTAAACGTTAGAAAAACTTCCATCTATAGCGGTCCCTCCAAAATACACTGTAGCGGTGGTTTGTGGGAGGAAAATTCTCTCAGCTATTGTTTATCTGGAAATTGTTTCATCCTTCCTTCAAATTTAAAAGATAATCTTGCCGGATTAAGTATTCTTGGTTCGAGGCCCTTCTGCTTCATTGCATTAAATACATCATGCCACTCCCTTCTGGCCTGTAAGGTGTCTGCTGAAAAGTCTGATGGGCTTTCCTTTGTATGTGATCTTATTTCTCTCTCAAGCTGCTTTTAATAGTCTGTCTTTATCCTTGATCTTTTCCATTTTAATAATTATATTTCTTGGTGTTGTCTTCCTTGGGTCCCTTGTGTTGGGAGATCTGTGCACCTCCATGGCGTGAGAGACTATCTCCTTTCCCAGATTGGGGGCAATTCAGCAATTACCTCCTCAAAGACACTTTCTATCCCTCTTTCTCTGTCTTCTTCTTCTGGTACTCCTATAATATGAATATTGTTCTGTTCATATTGATCACACAATTTTCTCAATATTCTTTCATTCTTAGAGATCCTTTTTTCTGTCTGTGCCTCAGCTTCTTTGTATTCCTCTTCTCTAATTTCTATTTCATTTGTCATCTCCTCCACCCTATCTAGTCTGTTTTTTAACCTTCCATTGTATGTTTCATTTCTGATACTGAGTTCTGTAATGATTGGATCTCTGACCAGAATTCATCCCTAAGTTCTTGAATATTTTTCTGTATCTCTGTGAGCATGTCTATGAATTTTATTTTGAAATCTCAGGAAGATTCATGAGTTCAGTTTCATTTGATTCTTTGCCTGGTGTATTTATAATTCTGCTTAGGACAAGATTCCTTTGATGCTTCATATTTGTATGTGGCGCCCTCTGGTGGCCAGAAGCTCTACTCTCTGAAGCTGCTCAGCCCCTGGAGCAATGCTGGTGGTCGCAGGGGAGCAGCTTTGGTGCCCTGTTCCATGAGCTCTGTTCTTTTCTCCAGGTGTATGCAGTCTGGCACAGGCTTCGTTCCTGTTGCTTTTTCAGGATTAGTTGTATCAATTGTATTTTCATATTATATGTGGTTTTAGGAGGAGGCTTCTGTCTCACCTCTCATGCTGCCATCTTTAATCCTTTTAAAACAAAAGATATATTATATACAGTTTTGTACCCTGCTTTGCTCACTTCACAAAATTTCCTAGAGATTATTCTTTACTAATACATAGCAATCCCCTTCATTTTTTTTAGTACTATGTAGTGTTACATTATTCAGTTGTATCATAATTTATTTAATTATTGCAGAAGCCATTGGTTGGCTAATCCAACTTTCATTCCCAATCTTTTTACCCTTGCAACTGTAGAGGCTGGACCCCTAAATACTTGCTTTCCCATCCTCCCTTGCAGCCACATATGCCCATATGATATGGCTCTGGCCAATGAGTCAGAAACAGAAGTCAGCTAGGAGGCTCTGGGAAACCTCTTGTATTCCTCCAAAGAAACATACAAGTCCTTTCCTTTCCTGCCTAGAATACTGATGTAGTATCTAGAGTGCAAGTGCACTATCTTGCAACCATGAAAGAAATGTCAAGAGAAGCACACAGATGCTAATTCTATGTGCTCAGTGAAACTATGCCCCCTGTAGCTTGCCTCCAGACTTGTTATGTGAGAAGTGTAAGCCCCTTTTTATTTCAGTTACTGCTTTAAGACTTCCTGTTATTTGTCCCTGATGCATTCTTGATACAGACCCTCACTGATGGACATATAGGTTGCTTCCAGTCTTTTAAATGCTAATAATGATGATGGAATGTCAATTTACATACTACCATCTTTCCTTAAAATTTAAGTAAATCTTAAATCTTTAATAAATTCCTAGATGTGTAATTGTTATTTTCAATTTTGATATAGCCACACTGCCTTCAAATAAATTGTGTCCACTACATTTTCACATCTCCAGATCCATGTGTGCTACTATAGCTCCAGAGGGTTTCAGCTGCAGGCAAGTTCACTCTGGAATTGGTGAGACCAAATAATGACAATGTAACATTGGGGCTAAAAGGTCTTATACCAAGCTTTATTCTTGTGGTGGCACTTCGAGTGCTAGAATCACATCTGTATCCAGCAAGTCCACAATTCACAATTTGCCTCCACCTCTTCTTCTGTACAGAGTACTCGGCATAGGTCTTTCTATAGCAACACAGACAATAATGGTCATTGCCAACACATGTGTAAGCATGTGCCTATGCATTAGGCCCATTACCTCATTGTACATGCACTGTGGGCAAGTAGATTATGGCCAGGTGAGCATTCTGGCCATGGAACTTCCATTCTCCCTACAGTCCACCCTTCCAGGATTCTCACCTCACAGTCTATGTGCCCTCAATCTTCCATGACGGTCCCTGTGCAAGGAAGTTGGAACCTTGTAACCAGATTCTACAACACTAATAGAGGCTACAACAACATACACATAACAACAAAAATTATAATAATAATAGTCATCTTCAGGCCTGAGGAGATGATTGCCATCACATAGTCATTTCCAACTGTATTCAAACCAGTTCCACTCAGTTGAAATCTTGACTCACACTTTCCAAAGGAGACCAATAGCAGAACTGATAGAGAGCTCTGTGCTCACCCAGCAAGCAGACATTTTTGCTAGGGTGTGTGCCCAATCCATGAAGACATTAGAGGAGATTAACCTTATAGGTGATAAGACACATGTTTTAATGACACCAACACAGGCAAATCTTGTCCATCAGGTAAGATGCATGCAAGAGAGTGGTCCTGTGATAGCACCATGGCAGGAAGGGGGGGCCACTCTGCTGTTACTCCAGAAATACAAAGGAGGCCTGCTTCCAGATCTTGCACCCAAAGTGCCAGGAGAGCCAGCCATCGCTGATCTATCTGTTGAAATGTCCACTGAATGGAGTGTCCAGGGTTTATTGTGATTCGTGCTGGCAGCAAGATAGTATCCTGGTGGTCAAACCCCAGCTTCAATGATTCCTCCTTGGTTTGTACTTGCAGTTGTAGAGGGGAGGCAGCAAAGTGTGCCAGCATGTCTATGGGCTCAATGCCCCTTCTGGGGCTTCTCATTCAAACTTTGTAGCATTGTTCATTGGTGGACTCACCATTCGCATAGACTACTGGTGTCTGACTTTAGGCCAGATTGTAACAAACCATTGTATCTCTCTATTGTGCCTGCCCCAGTAGGGTTATATGGTACATGAACCTTCCAGTTTATCCCTAAGTGCTGCACCTGCTTCTTGTAGTGCATGTCCAGTAAAGTGGGTACCTTGACCACTTTCAATTACCTGTGCTTGGCGATAGGCCATAAAGAGATGCTCTAGGCTTCTTTTGTTTGTTGACTGGTCTGCGCAACACACAGGAAAAGCAACCAGAAGTCCAGTAGCATGTCCACACCAGTCATGACATATCAATACTCTTATGATATGGACAGAGGACCAATACAGTCTATCTGCCACCTGACAAGGTGCAAGATCTGGAAGCAGGCCTCCTTTGTATTTCTGGAGTAACAGCATCCCAAGATGCTGTGGGATTCAGTGTAAGTCCCTTTTAAAGCATACAATGCACTCCTGCCAGGTTCTGCCGACTTCTTCAAAGGTCAAAGGCGTGTCCCACCGATGGGCTACAGCTCAAATTGTCTTCTGTCCAAAATGCAACAAACGCTGATGTAACCACTGGGCCACATCAGAGGCAGGCTTTCCTTCTAACCAGTGTATCTGGGCCAATTCATCTGTTTCATCAATTCCTGGGGATGCCAGTGGCAAATGGCCAGTCACATGACATACTGTAACTGTTTTAGTCTGATCAGAGGCCAATAAGTCTTGCCACAACTCTTGCCCCCAAAGGGGTCAGTGACCAACCAGCTGGCATGGTACCATGTCGGTAGCCACACAGTCAAGCCTCAATAGACAGCCCAGCTGTCAGTACAAACAGCTAGTAGAGAGGGCTCCTGAGTGATCAAGGGTCATACTGCCCACAACTCTGCCCATTGACTTGTCTTCCCCTCACCATCTTCCATCCATATTGTCTCAGTCTTAGGATGGAAAGCTATGGCCCTCCATTTTGGGGGCTGCCCATGGCTGGAGCCATCTGTGTACCATACATCTTTGGGCATAGGGACTTTTCCCTCCAGATAAGCATTCTCTGCTACTAATGGCTCTAAAGCAAATTCTTCCTGCTTTTCACTGGTATATGTCACTGGCCCCAGTAAACATTGGAGTTCTCCACTCAAGGGACTTGTAGGAGGGTGCCCACCTGGCCAGTGAAAATGTCCATGCCACACCACTCCACGGCTTTTGGGTCCAATCTTGTACCCACCCCACAATGGGATAGGTGGTTATTACCTTTATTGGGGCCATTCTGGTGGTAGGCTCCATGGCCAGCAAGGTGTGGTACATGGCAACCAATTGTTTCTCTATTAAGGTGTACTATACCTCTGCTCTTTTCCAGAGTTGTGACCAGAATCCAATAAGTTGGCAAGTTCATTCAAGCTGTTGCCAGAGACCTCAGTCATAACTGTCTTCAGTTACATGGACATCTAGCTCACAGGGCTTTGATGGGTCTATCACACTCAAGGCCTGCATGGCCTTGACCACCTGTTTTGCAATGGTAAAAGCAGATGTACATGTTTCATCCCAGTCCCACCTAATGCCCTTTCATACCAAACTGTATAAGGGCTTCAGAATTTGTGCCGAGTGGGATAAACACTCTCCAGTAGCCTAAAAGACCCAAAACTCTTGCAATAGTGCCACAGTTATAGGGGTAGGAAAGGCCTGGACTTTATCTATGACTGCTTCTGGGAAAACTTTGGTCTTACTCAGCCAGACAACCCCCAAGAATGTAACTGAGAAACCAGGTCCCTGGACCTTGGTGCTATTCATGGCCCATCCTTTCTCCTGTAGATGTTGCAGTAGTCTAGGTGTAAGCATGAAATCATCAATATAATTGTACAGCTGCACCATTGGTGGTTTCTCCCATGCTGCCAAGTCCTGGGCTATGAGTCCGAGATGGATACTGAGACTGTGGGGGTACCCCTAGGGAAGGACTGTGTAAGTCCATCACCCCACATGAAAGCACATGAAGGCACATGAAGGCACATCTTCCCCACATGAAGGCAATTTGTTCCTGACTTTCCTGTGCTATTTCTATAGAGAAGAAGGCATTAGCAAGATCCACAATATAATGATATGTCCCTAGTTCATATCTGAGGGGGTCCATGAGGGCTGCAATAGAGGAGACAGCAGCAGCATGCAGAGGAGGTATGACTTTATTCAGTTTTCTGTAATCCATGGTCATAATGCCAGGAGCCATCTGGCCCTTTTACTGGCCGCACCAGGGAATTAAAAGGGCTATGGATGGGCTTTATAATACCCACCTTCTCCTGTTCCTGGAGGGTTTCTCTCACTTCTTTATGCCCTCCAGGAAATTTGTATTGCTTGGTATTAGTCACCTGCCAAGGACAGGCAAAGATATGGGTAGGTGCTTAGCATGTTCCCTCAGAAATTCCTTCAGCACATGTATCCTCAGTCTGAACTCACCTGAAGTGCTCTATAACCAAAGGCCCTGCAGGATATCTATCCCAAAAATATATTAAGGAATGAAAGAGATAGACACAGCATACTCCTTTGGGAGTGGACACCCTATTCCCAATGAGATTCAGGCTTGTTTCACTCTGATAGCCATATCCCCATATCCATCCATTATAGCACAAGTCCTGGGAAACTGCTCAGGGTTGCTGTAAATCAGTGAGCATTTGGTTCCTGTGTATACCAGAACCAGGACACATTGTACATTCATGGGGACAAATGAATTGATATTTCAACATGTGGCCTCTGGTCCCCACCTCGTCCGTCAAGGTGGGTGCCTCGACCCTCCCCTCAGTTAAACCATATCACCCAACTGGCTTCTCGCAACTGTCCAGGTGAGGTCAGCTCACTCTCCAGAAGGAAGTCTTGTAGACACACAGGCTGACTCCTGTCTTTGTTTCCAGCTTCCATTTCTTTATCCTCAGTGGCTGAAACCACTGCTCCAGTCTCAGTTGTTGCCACAGCTCCAATAAGATTCTATTTGACTTGCTCTTCAATTTCTCTCTGCCTGCCCCTGGCCTATTAAATCAACTCACATCTGGGTCCTCGTGACCTTCACATGGCCCTTTAAGCCCTTCCTCTCAGTAGTGAACTGTACCCTCTTCTTTGCCCGCATTGCTTCAGCCTCCCCCAAATCTGTCACAGTATGGGTAACTGCATTTATGGGCTACCCTAAGTGAGGGGCAAGGATGGCCACTAAGGGCCCAATGGGGGACAGGGGAGCCATCTGCAGTACCATATTCCTCATCTGTGGTAAACTGCTCCTCATCTGAGCTATGATTTCCTGGGTTATAAATGGTATTTTTCATGCCCAATTCCTGTAACATCTGTTGGAGCTTGGCATACATCTGCCACCTAGCAGGGGAAGATGGTAAGTCACCCTGATTGGGCAATGCAGTGTGAAGGGCAGCCATAAACCATTCAAGAAGTGAATGATTGCCTGAGGTCTGATGTGCATTCTGCAGTTGCTGCTTCAAGAAAGGATGAGTTGTCATGGAAGCCAGATTTCCCATGTCTGATCCAGACAGGAAGATACTGTCCACCCCTACATCTCAAAGGTGCAGAAGCCAGGCTGATATAGACTCCAAGGTTTTCTGCTGAAACCAGAAGCCTAAATCCACCAGTTCCACCTGTGTATAGGAGCAGAACATGGAGTGGTCCACAATCTGAGGTGGCTGCACCTCTCCCGGAGGAACCTACTATTTCTGCATCTTTATTTTCTTGACTACAACCGGGTGGGATTTCAATAGAGGAGGAGTTGGCACCTCCAGTACCATCTCCCCCTTTTCATTCTCTCTCTGTGTATGCTCTTCTGGGGCTGAGAGAAGCTCTCTCGCTGCTCCGCAGAGTGCTCAAACACTACGTTCTTTACCTTCACCACAGCACCTTGCAGAAATGCTATCCCTCTTACCTCCTCCGCAGCACCTCACAGCTTGCTTTCTCATGCTGCCTTGTGCTTCTTGCAGGAGTTCGTCCTTGTCCTTCATGGTCTTTACCTTTTCCATAGAGCCTCACAGCTCATGTTCTCATGCTGCCACTTCTTGTGTTTCTCACAGGAGTACATCCTCTCATCTGTAGCTCTTATTTTAACACTGTGAGAAATAGCCAACCCATGGCTTCTGCCATCTCATGGATGCTCTGTTTCTCCAAGGATCTCCCAATCTTGTGGAGGGCTGCTGTCACTGCCTCAGGCATCACCTTCACCTCTCAGCTGGGGAGGGGCCCACTCCTCTAGGAAAAAATTCACCTTGGTCCACATGCCCATTGTGATGCTGGGGTTCTTGTTTGTGGAGTCAAAGAATAAACTTAGGAAACACTCAAGGTAGGAGAGACAGGGAGAGGCTTTTATTTAGAAATAAAGTGAGAGGACAGAACTCCTGGCTCACACCAGAGAACCTGTAGTTTTTCATTGTCTAGGGGTTTATAGGCAGTTGGGAATGTGATAAAGGGCTTAGGGGTGTGGACTTGTTAAGTGGTCCCAGAATATTTAAGATTAACTTAACACAAGAAATTTACTGCTCTGATTTTTTCCTGAGATACCAGTGTTTTGTTCTGGGAGCTTATCAAACAAGACTGCCTGCCCAGCATCCAAGGTGAGCTGAAGTATTGTCTGTTTGCCAAAGAGTAAGTTAAAAATCTTACTTCTTATCTTCCTAGGTATTAAAATGCAATCTTATTTTTAAGATGAAATACTTCCTGCCTTTTACTATATTGTTTACGGCTGGACTTGCTTGCCATTATTAATTGCCTGATTGCAAATCACTTCATCAGATCTGAAGGAGGAAAGACAGCACATAGGCCTGGGCCATTTAGCACACTAAAGTGAATCTTACACATGATTACAAGTGATTAGCATAATAAAAACATGTGCTACTTTTCTTTATCTGGGGAATATTAACTGATCTCACTGAAGAATGACTCTTGAGCTTAATGTTTAACACAGAGTTTGGTAGGGGGTTTCCTTGCATGTAGTTACATTGCTCTGTCTGTAAATATCCTACCTTGCTTTTTCTGGAGGCCGTCACCCTACTCTGACCACACCCATGGTCCCTGTCTCAATTGGTCCACATGCCCAAATATCTCCTCCTCCATAGCAGTTCCTGCAGAATTTCCCAACCCATAAGGGCAGCCCACTGAAGCACCCCTCCCATGAGGGAAACTTATTTCATTTTTTTTTTCAGGCTGCAGTGAATCCTGCCAAGTATGCCAAAATGTAGCACCAGAGGTTTTCAGCTCCAGGCAAGTTCACTCTGTATTTGGTGAGACCAAATAATGACAATGTAATGTTCTTTGTTACATAGTAATCTTGTACCAAGCTTTATTCTCATGGTGACAGGTTGAGGGCTGGAATCACATCTGCATCCAGCAAGTCCACAATTCACAATACACCACTGACTCTACCTCCATGCAGAGCACTGGGCAGAGGTCTTTCTATAGCAATACAGACAATAATGGCTCATTGCCAACACATGTACAAGCATGCACCTATGCAGTAGGCCAATTATCTCATTGTACCTGCACAAGTGGGCAAGTAGATAAGGGACAGGTAAACATCCTGGCTGTGGAAACTTCTGTTCTCCCTAAGCTACCCTCACCCATTCCAATTTTTATTTCCTTTTTTCTACTTTTCTTGAAAATGTATCAAGTAAAGAATCACAGGGAAAAATATTTTTAAAAAGCAGAGTTCAGGAATTCTGAGTTCCAGATGCCCAGCAGTCTCCTTACTAGCCTTGTAAACTTGAATAAGTCATTTCATCACTAAGCCAGTGGGCCTGGGAAATGGCTAACAGTGTTGTTATGAGGATAGGAATGTACAGACTGTGGTTATGTGTAGTGGGTTTGCAGGCAGTGGTTGTACCTTTTTCCTGATATACCCTACCTCCTGGACTCCACCTACCAGAGTGACCCTGTGGCAGAAGCTAGAGTTAAGCTTGCAAAGACCTTTGCAGTTACTGCCTGGGCTTTCTCAATACCAAGTATCTGTTTTCTGTGTTACATAACACAGGTATGCGCTAGCTACCTCACTGCTTTTCCCACCAAGAAACCCTTATCTGAGGATCTAAGGTTTTGAGCTGAAATGGCTCTCAGAAAAGCCCAGGCAAAAGAGAAGGGCTGCCGAGCTGAAGGAGCTTGGGCTGCAGGCCTGGGAGAGGCAGCATGGCTTCAGGCAGAGTTTCAAACTGGCTGAATCTGGCCTACATACATATTATAATTCAGCTCCTAATGTGTTCAAAATGTTTTTTGATTAGTTGACAACATTTAAGAACACTGAGAGTGGTTGCACAACATTGTGACTATACTTAAGGCCACTGAATTGTACACTTAAAAATGGTCAGAATGTTAAATTTTATGCTCTGTGTATTTTATCACAGCTAAAATAACAAATCTGTTTGTAGATGGACATGTAAAATTAGTTACTTTTTTATTACAAGACTAAGCACTTAGAAAAATTCCAAATAAAGTTAAAAAAAGAATTACAGTCCTCTTAGAAAGAATATTTTTATTGTATTTTAAAAAGTGAGAGCAAAAAATGTTTATACCATTAATAAAATGTTTAAAACAAGAACAATGAGAGATATTACATGTTGACCCATATTTTGAATGTGTGCTGAAAAAATGGAAGACCTGGAAGCGTATCTGTAACTGGCAGGATAGGCTGGGTAATGCTGTAGTAACAAAAATCCCCAAATCTAAACAGCTTAAAACCACAAGATTTATTTCTTACTAATGTTGTATACCCATCACAGTTTGGGCAGGTAGGAGAGGCTTTGTGCAAATTGTTTTTGCTCAGGGACCCAGGTTGAGGGAGAGTCCCCATATATATAGGACAACACAATATGGAGTGAGGATGGGGAAGAGGGCATCAGCAAGCAATCACCACCTCCTTAGACTTCTTTGCCTGGAAGAGATATGTGTCACTTCTTGCTCACATTGTTTTGGCCAAAGTGATCATGCCTAACTTTAAAGATAGCAGAAAAGTATAATTCTGCCAGGCACCTGAAAGGAGAAGAAACAGCAATGTCAGTAAACAACACAACCAACTGCCAAGGACTCTTTAGACAAGGCATGAACTCTCTGGGCCACCACAGTCCCCAGCACTCCTTAGTGCCTCCCAGCACTGCAGACAAAGTTCAGAGGACCTCCGCCATGTTGTCCTCTTGTTCCCTTATTCTCTGCCACAGTACTCTAGGCTTTAGGGATTCAAAGCTGTGTTTAATGAGATAATCTAGACAAGCCTGTGTTCAATTCCTGGCTGTTTTGGGCTATTAGACTCTCTGAACCTCAGTTTCTTTCTCTGTAAAATAAAGATAATAATTAGACCTATCTCATACTGCTATTGTGAGAGGTAAGACAACACTCATAAAATATTCATTCAGTGCTTGGTACATAATAAGCACTCAGTAGCCACTCTCAGGGTTATGACAACTTACTTTAAAATTAATAATATATGAAAAATTTAATGTAAAAAATTTAAAAACAATACCGATAAAGTGAAAGTCTTCTTCAAACCCTTATATCATCTTCCTAAGAGGTAGTAACTATCATCAGACTGTTGTACATCTTTCATACCTTGTTCTATGGTTTTACAAATACTGAGAAACATATATGCATATATAGTTGTTGATGTCTTTTTAAACATAGCTGACATGCTGCACATAATTTGCAAGGTGCTCTTTTTAATTAACTACATGCTCTGGAGAATTATGTTATATGGGTATAATATATAACATGTATGTTATAATATATAAACATGTATGGGTAAAAAAACATGTAATATGTATTTTTTAGATGTATGAATACATACACACACATATATATATATAAACTAGCTCGATTTTCAAAAATGCTGTATAAAATTCTCTAGTTGGATATATTATGGTAAATTTAGATATTTTCTTATTGGTAGATGTTTGGATTATTTTTCAATATTAAAACAATGCTATAATGAACATCTTTGCTCTTTGTATATATTTGGGAGTGTTTCTTCAGTGTGGATATTAAAAAATGGAATTTCTGGGGTATAGGGTGTTTTTAAATTTTAATAGATGCTTTCAGACTTCCCTCAGAATGCCTACACTAATTTGTGGTGTTTATGGGCAGTTTATGAGAATAACTATTTTTCCACATGTTTGCCAGCATTTGATATTAGCAAATAATTGTTTTACACAATTTGAGGAATAAATAAGTATTTAACTTCCTTTTGCCTTGTTTTTCCCATTTGTTAAAATGGGCCATTTGAGGGTTTGATGATTTTAGTGTTCCTTTCTTCCTTAAGGAGTTTTGGGTTTAGATTGATATTAACCCAATTTTGAATACTAGTTCTGTCACTTCCAAACTATAAGACCTTGGGTCAGTCATTTAACCTTCGAGCCATAGCCTCTACTTTGGTAAAATTGAGTTAATACTTCACAGAGTTTTTGTGATGAGTAATTGAAAAACTGTGACAGCACCATGGCTATCACACAGTAGGTACTTGATATATACTATGTTATTTGGACTTCAAGTTTTGTCCTTCTTTGAAACCACAGGAGATAGGGACTCTTAGATATGCATATAGTACCAGAGTGTGTGACAAAGAGCCTTTTGCAAAGACCTTTGGTTGCAGACTTACCTGGATTTGCCACGGCTTCCAGAACTCTCAAATCACCTGTAGCTGCTTAGCAGCCTCACTGGGTAGCATGCCTGAGAGAATGAAAGAAAATCCAAGCCATTCAGGGTGTCCAGAGGAGGCCATACCCTTTTCCCTACCTTGGGGCTGTATCTTCCTTCCCTGGACAGTACTGACAAGTGGGTAAAAGAGAGTCCTAGTTTTCAGCCCTAGCAGTGTGACTTTGGATAAGTGGCTTTACCTCTCTGAACCTGTTTCTGAGATATCAGAAATATGGTTGTTGTGAACATTAAATAAGATAATTTTCACAGAGAACATTAGCAAGGTGCCTGTCTCATGGTCAGCACTCCACAAAGTTTGAGGAGGTGATATGATTACAGTCAGTACCAAAGGAAGGAGAAATCCAATTAAGCATGCATTTCTAAGCCAGTAAAGGGGATCTTTGGACTTTTACATGATTTTTATATGGTAAGGAGCAAAAGGAAAAAGGTTAGCAGTCAGGGAGGGAGACCAATCAAAACTTTGATGCCTCATTTTCAAAACCCCTCACATAGCTAAAGGGTAATATAGTATTTCATCCTGTTTGTTTTAAAGATCAAAGGTTCCATACTTATAATATCTCATATCACTATTAAAATTTATACTTAATATTGAATTTCTTTTGAAAAATAATATATGTACATGTTATAAAATAATAAAATAATATATGTGCATGTCATAAAAAGAATACATTGAATGAATGAAAACTAAGCCTTTCTCCTATCCTGGACCAAGTGTACCTTCCTGTTGGCAGTCATTAACAGTTTCTTGTGATTCCTTCCAGACATAATCTGTGCACGTACAGCAAAACTGTACAGGAATGTGAATAGATAACTACAGTAATACAGTGTATCTTAATAGAAATAATCTTCCCATGGTATCCCTCCTTCTATTTTACTCTTCCCATCATCTTGCACTTTGCTTTCTTCATTTATGGGTATCTCTTGGAAATCACTCTATAACTGCACACAGAGATGGGCCTCATTTTCTCTATGGTTGGATGACCGTCCACTGTTAAGAGTGCACTGTACTGTAGAATTGCATCTAAGCGTCCCGTATAGCTTCACATTTGGGTTGTTTCCTTTTCTCTTTCTACTACAAGTTAGGGCTGTAATGAAAATTATTATACTAGGTCTTTGTTCACAGGTGAAAGTTTAAGAGTTAAAGATATATGCAGACACAGATTTTTAATCACTTTTCATAAACTATTAGCAATGCTTGGGAAACACTGATCCAGATGCTATTCTTTGGATCATTCCTTACCTAATATTTCCCACCACTATCCTATTCTCCCTATCAAACTGTATTTTCTGGAGTCTTGCCCATGTTTCTTCCCACCCTGATTCTCAGAGCTATGGAAGAATTAGGAAGAGAGGGGTGTAGTAGTGTTCTAGAGGGGTCTGCAGATTTTGCTTGGCAGTGGAGAGAAAGACTAGCAGGAGGCTGGGGATTCTCTGTTAGGTGAGGAGGAGAACTGGACCGGGCTTTCTCATCCATGGGACCGCTGACCGTTTGGACAGATAATCCATCACGGGCAGCTCTCTTCTGCATTTCTGACCTCCATCTGCTAGATGCCAGTAGCCCCTCCACCCAGTTGTGACAAGGCTGTTAGAAAAAGCATAAAACCTAAATGTGATTTATTCCCACCAGGGGTGGGAATTGGTAAGGGCCTGGCTATACCTGTTTGAGTTTTTTTTTAAACCTACCAATGAAATTAAGACAAATAAGAGAAGGCCCAATGTGGATATAATTGGCTTAGGCTACTTCCGGGAGAGAATGTGAACCCTGTAGTGTAAGAAAAATTTTAGCCGAAATAAGCAGGCGAAGAGAGGCAACAAAGGGCCAGGTAGTTTATTTGAGTGCAACTCCCGGGTGATGTTCCGCGTCTGGGTATTACAGGCTGGGGAAGTCACACCCGGTCAGGGAGGTGGGGGCTTATAAGGGGTTAGGAGGGGGAGGAGTGGGCAATCTATCCTAGGGGGCGTGGAGAGGTATGATTGGCTAAAGGTGACATAATAGACAACTAGAAACTTTTTTTCCTTCCAAGAGGGAGGAGGCTTACATCCGGGTCTTAGTTGGCACATCAGAAGGATGGAATTCAGGAAGAGCTGTTCCCTTTCCATATAAGGCAGGGACCTTGGGGTCTGGTCTGTTCTCCCCCTGTGGCATCTCTGTTCTGTTTGCATGTCCTTGTTTTTCCTTCCTCCAGCCTAATATGTAGTACTCAGCCAATGAGGAACCAGGGGAGGGACTCCTGTACTAGGGAATAAATTACTTGGCACCAACAGGTGTGCTTGCCCACCAGACACAGGATCTTGCAAGACCGTCATTAAAGCCTCGCTCCGCTGTTCTCTTTGTCTCCTGTCCACTTAATTGAGTTTGGACCAGTGAGTGTTTTCATGTCTTCTGGGATCAAAATCTCCTGCCTCCATTGCCTTGAAAACCAGATGCTCTAGACAATTCATTGGTGGTAAATTACTCAGTGAGTATTTACTAAGCATCCAGCATCTGGGACATGAGAGTTTTGAGACCTGAGTGAGAAAACTATCACAGGATGCCAACCTGCCTGCCCCTGTGGAAGACAGCAACAGCCACCTGGGCTCCTGTCCACACTTTACCAGTGGTAATCCATTCCCCTTCCTTCCTTTCTTCTTACCGCCCTTTATACAACACAGTAAATGAATGCAGTCTCACCGTACAAAATAATACATTATCCTCATCACTCCCAACCTAGGGGATTCCTTATGGGGAATAACTATTGTTTTAAATTTAGAACTCTTCCTATGCACTTACATAGTTATTTTCGCATACCGAAATCAGGAGTTTGTTCTTTGTTTCAACATAAACTCTTGGTTTTAACATAAACGGCATTCACTGTTATTTTGTTGAACTTGAGTTTTTAACAATTAACATTTCAATTAAATGAAGACTTTGTCCACATCTGTTAATTCTACCTTATTCTTTTTTAAATTGCTGTAAAATACTCTATATTATATGCATATCTCCACTTAGTTTGCCAATTGATGAGCAATTACATGTTCAGCTTTTAATTATTTTAACAAAGCTTACAATGTTTTGTTAAAAAAAGCAGCCTCTTCGCTAAAAAAATGTGGTTATCAACTAAGAAACGGTATTGTTTTGAGGGAAATACAAAATAACACTGCTAATATCCTTACGAAAAGAAGTGTATCACTTAAAATTCCTCCAAATGTGACTAAGAATAGCCATGACTATTATCACAGGCCACCTGGCTTAAACTGACAATCTGCTTCATTAGCATTTCAATTTGGAGAGTCTTCTTGTAAAATACAAACTTCTTAGACCCTTTAAGAAACCTTCCAGGGTCTCTCCAATGCCTCCCAGACAAACTTCAAATTTCTCAGCAAGACTAAAGAGATCCTGTAGGTTCCTTATTCCAGAAAACCTTTAGCGGCTTCTCTTCTCTGGGCCGAGCTCCCCCCCAGGTTGCACTATGCCCCCAAAACCCTGTTCCCGGGTTTTGGGACTTCCTGGCCCAGGGCTGCTTCCGCATCTGTGTCGACTGGGTGATGGATGGCGAGCAGGGATAGCGTCTTGATTATTTCTGACCCCAGCTCCTGGAGCTCAATATTTGCTGAGTGAGCGAGGCCGATGCTGGAATTGGTAGGGGGTGGTGGGGGGGCAGAGGGATGCTCGTATTACGCTCCCGGGGACGCCTGAGTCGCCATCCTGGGGCCAGGCGAGGGGAGACGCACCCAGGTCCCACCAGGCTGCTGTCGGCTCCCCTTCTCACCTTCCCTAAAAGAGAAGCTCCCGTGTGCTTCATTACCTAATTTCCCTGCAAAACTTAACGGGAGACCCTACCGCAGGGCCGCATGCCTGGAATGAGAACGGACCGAGGCATGTCTACGTATTTCCCTATAAAATGCTCATGGTGACCAACAGAGGGCCCAACAAAACACCGAGAGACGTGGACAGGACCGGGCTGTAGCGCCACTTAGCTTCGAAGGGTTTCAGGAAATCTTTGGGGTGTCCATATAGGAATTTGACAAATTATCTTTTAAAGGTGAGGACTCCTCACACCCACAGCAATTAGAAAACTGAATGACAATGATGGTGACGCATAGGGTGTTGCGTTAAGGCCCAAGCTGATCGGAGAATTACAATGGACACCTCGGCAACAATAGGGAACACGTCTGTGAACACCATGGGGCCAACCCGCAGCAGCATTTGCCAAGGAAAGCAGAGCAGAAATGTGTGTTCTCAAACTCCACAGCAGTTTTCACGCATGACGTTTTCACAAGATCTTAGGTAGACACCGGGAGCTAGTTTTGGCTTTCCCTTAACGGTTGTCCAACAATAGTGCTGACTAATGATGAGAGCCAGCAAGTGCCCTTGGGCGGCCGCGTGTAAATAAAAAAAGTTGTTATAAGAAGAAAAAAGAACGGGAAACTTCACCACTTGGCTCCCCGGGTGCCGAAATGTGCGGAAAAGGCGGGAGAGGGACCTCAGAGACGGGACCCAACAAGAGAAAGAAATGAGATAGAAGCGCGGCATAGGAATGCCTCAGAACCTCCCCAGAGGGCCGGCGGCCCTGGGGCTCAGTCTCCTTGGTGCAGTCCAACCCCAGTGTCAATCAGCAACTTCTAGCGTTGCGATTGGCTGGGAACTCCCTTGGTCTCCCTGGTGCCCACCTCCTAGTTGCTTGGGGTTTACTTCCCCAAAGTACACGGGCCCCACCTTGTGGAGCAACCGCTCCTGCATGGCAGACGGATCTCCGCCCAGGGGAAGACGTTTCAACGAATGGGTGCGGCCCCATGCACTTACTGGCAGCCGTGGGTATCGGTCAAAGAACTTCCCACCCTCCTTCCCACCGTACCTTTAGGTAATTGGCCTCTCTCTGTGCCATCCGTTACTAGGGAAACGAGATCCTCAGAGTCTCATAGGTAAGAGTCAAAGCCAATCAAGAGCCACGCCTTCATCCTGAGTCAGTACCCAATTGCTGCTCCAGGAGCCTGGAGGACGCCGTCGGGATTGGTCACCAGCCGCCCGACCTGGCCGCAACAAGTTAGGCTGAATCGCTGTTATATAGACCGGCGACCGAGCACGCGTGTGTGCGGACGCAGCTGCGTGAAGGGCAATTTGTGTGTGCTGTGCTCTGGAGCGAAGCTTGTGCCCTTCCCGCTCAGCCGCTCAGGTACGCCGGGGTGTGGGCGGGGCTGGGCGCCTCAAGGGATGGAGACGAGCTGGACGGTTGTGAGAGGGACCAGTCCGAGCGGCGGCCGCGCCAGGCGGCCCCCCCACCCCTAAACCTTAACGGTCCGGCGCGCGCGCTGAGCGCACGGGCGCGCGGAGCGTCCAGCTCCCGCCCCCTCTCCCCCTCGGCTCCCACCGGCCGACGCGCGTGTCCGTGTCCGCGCCCGCCGCATGCGCGTGCCTTGCCCAACGGCCGCGCGGCGTTGGAGCGACCTGCGGCCGCCGCCCGGGGCACAGGGCCATCTGTGGGCCTGGGCCCTGCGCGGCCAGCCTTTCCCGCCAGCCCCTCCACTCGCCAGTCGGGTCTTTATCCACTCTTGGGATGGGGTTCCGGCTTGGCCCGGGCCAAAGGCATTTATTTAGGGGAGAGGGCGTCACGAAAGTGCGGTAATAATTCTTGGGCAGGGGAACCAGAAGTGACACTTGGTTTTCCAGGGTGTGAACGGGGAGCCGCGGGTCTATGGATAACGAGTAATGATGATTAGTTTTTTTCCTGAGGTTTCACTTGTGTGCCAGGCCTGTGTTGAGCAACTTGTGGGCCTCTCATGTGCACCCCCAACGACTCGGTGAGGTAGGTTCTGTGATTTTCCTCGCTTTACAGTGGACTCGGAGGCCCAGAGGTGGAGCGACATGGTCAAAGGCACGCAGACGGTAAGGGGCAGGTATTTGTGTGAACCCAGGCCGTCTGACTTGAGTGCGCGAGCCCATTTTATTTTCTGCTGCAGGCCCTGTGCGCCTCCAGAGCACCTCTGCCCCTAGGGCGCTCGTCCCTGGGGACCGCGTCAGCCTTCAAAGGCCAGCTGCCGTGAAGACGGCAGCGGCATTTGTCCTTGAGCCAGTCGGGCGTCTAGAGAGACGAGGGTTAGGAGTGGGATTATGACAAAGGAAAAGAAAGGATTTGGGCTTCTTTTCTACGTGTATTGATACATGTAGTTGATGAATGTGGTGCACTAAAAATACTTCTGGGAAAGGTATAGATAAAATGAATAAGTGCAAATGGACACGAAGTGTCCTTAGATGAAACTCATAGCACGAGGATGGGAAATTCCCGCCAGCAGGAAGTTAGGCTCTGATATTCGACCTTGAACCTTTTTTTTTTTAATCGGAGCGGACTTAAAAAGACCTTCCAAAAGATAGTTTAACTTCCTCGTTTTGTAGTTGAAGAAAATGAGGTGCGGAGCGATGACTTCACGTTTCACTATCGTGTGTAGGTTAAAATTAGAAATCGTAATAGGAAGGTGCTCAGTTACAAGTTACAGTCTACTTTTGACCTCTTTATTTGTAGCTTACTAGGTGAATTGCGGGTGATTGAGATGTGTTGGAAATATTTCACCCTTAGTGGCAGTTGGGATCTTTTGTGGATGGAAAAGCCTGTTTACATTCAGTTCATTTGTTTTTTTTCTGTTAACGCTCCTGTGCATATGCAACATAGGAGACACCTCCAAAGACAAGTATGTGTTTTAGACTTTTTAAAAGCCAGTGTAGTCATTAACGAAATAATAAATGTTCTTGTGTTGCAGCCCAAATCATCACATCACAAATGTCTACTGGAGATAAAACTACAATAAAAGTTTTGGGACTAGTTCATTGGAATGGCTTTCAACTTTTTTTTTAAAGACGCATCTTTTGTTTGGGCACTTTCAAGGATTTTTTTTGAGGTCGGAGCACATACAGCATTGTAAGAAGTTTAGAAACTATGAGGAACCTTTTGCAAGTGTTTCCATTTACCTTGTGCTTTCCATGTTTCTTAACCGAAAGTAATAGTAGGTAAAAGGATCGAAATGTTGAATGGACAACTTCTTTCCTATCGACACATTCTTGCCTTTTTGATGTTGCCAAGAATAACAGATTGCTTTAGAGTATAACATTGTTTTTCTTGGAACTTGCCTATGTAGCAATTCCAGTTACCTGCATTTAGACGGGGCAGAGCTGTTGAATTAGCATTTTAAGTTACCAAATGTTAAAACACTAATGACCTACATTTAAACCGTTGTTTGATTCCAGCTAATTTTATTACTGCTTGATGTAGAAGATATCAGAATGAAATTACTTTATCTATTCACTGAGGGATAATTTTGTTAGTTTCTCCTTCTGCTGTTTAACAAAATACTGTTTCTGATCTGCAGCCATTGGTTAACAGTTGTTGGACAGGAATAGGAAAACTGATATTTCACAAATTGGTTGCCCAGCTGATCCTCTTGTGCATTCTTTTATCAAGAACAAATGAATTGAAGCAAATTGTGATAATACAGACTTCTGTGCTTTCTTGTTTCCCAGCCAAGTCAGAGTTTTTATTTTTGTTGCTAAACCCTTTCACTCTAAGCTTTTGTACTTCTAACTAGTAGAAAAGTAGGCAGTTCTTTGTTCTTTATTTAACTCATTTTCAATTTGCTGTTCTCAGCTGGTAGTCTGCTAAGGGAACATCAGATTCCGTAATGTTTGTTGGTGACCTACTTTGTAGCAGTTAACTTGTAATTTACATTTTTAAAAACTTGTTTTAGAAGTTGCACATAAAATAAAGGGGTTAGATTTTAAATTTTTGTAGGTTTGTGAATTTATGTATCATGAGGAGAATGGATGAGGCAATGTTGAAAGTTGAATTTAATACAAAGCCTGATACTATGACCTAAACCATTTCTTTCCTTTTTTTTTTTTTACCAGTTTCATAAAATTACTTGATCTTCAACATTTTGCAGTTTGTTTTTTTAAAATAATATTTCAGAACTCAGATACATATTGGATACTCATTAAATTGTGCTTTTTAAAACTGCCTTGGACAAAACTTATTTTAAAAGGGGAGAAAATTGTCAAAGTAGGGAGGTTAAAGAAAACACATTTTTTTCCTGGCTAATAAGTTAACAAATAGTGGGAAAAACCTTCAGTGCCATACTGTCCTTCCAGCTAAGATTCAGCAACTGTAATCTCACTTCGGTGATCACACTGGCAGCAAACTGGTGTGTTTTCAAATTTCAAAAATTAGGTTTCTCTTTTTTTAAAGTATTGTCTGAAGTACACCCTATCTGACCTTGATTGGAAAAACTGAGCTATAAGGTGGATAATGTGGTGTAGAAATAATCTGCACATGAATAGTGGGCTTTATAAAGCAGAAAGTAATTTAAAACATTTTGCTCACTGACTGTGGCCTTTGTAGATAAGGTCTTCAGTTAACATTAACTATAGATTTCCGCATCTGTCCTCTGGCCAGCCTGTCTTGTAATGTTTAGCTGCTTAGCCCTATGTATTGTATTTTAGGTATTTAATAAAATAGATATTCAAGATAGTTCAGAGAAAGTAAGCTCGATGGGGCACACTTCTCCTTTTTAGGGATGTCATCCTTTCTGGGTGTTAACTTAGCCGGGTAACAGCATCATTGTATTTGTATAGCCCTTTATAAATTTTAAAAGTGCTTTCACACATCTTAGGTATTCTCATGTATTTTTATAGGAGAACTAAAGCTCTGAAATATAAATAGTTGTCTAACCTATTTTGTAAAGCAGGTGGTATATCTAGCATGTGTACTAGCTATTATTGAAAAAACTTTGAATGATTCAGAATCTGGAAGGTGTGAGTGTGACATCTTCCTGCTCTTACAGGCTTCTTAGAGGCCAGTATTTTGGACTCTGATCTTCAAGCTCTTAGCATTTTCTGGAGTATATTCACCTATGCTTTATGAGGTCTAAAGGATGGGAAATTCATATTTCTAGGAACTTCATAGATAAGGCATTCGTATTAACTATAAAGCATTTTTTCATTTTGATGAGAAAACAAATGTTGGTTATTTATGAACCCAGATGACTAGCTTTTAAGTGGAATGGGGAAGGGATGTTAAAACAAGAAAAGCTAGTGAATTGTTAAGTTTTCCAACTGCTTTGAACTTTTTTTCTTTTAGGAAAACAAGTTTCTGAGGTAGTTTTAGATTTACTGGAGAGTTGTCATATACAGATACCTTCACTCAACTTCTCAGTTAAAATCTTATGTAATCATGATATATTTATCAAAACTAAGAAATTGACATCAGCAAAATTCTGTTAACTAAATTATTGACCTTACTGGGATTTCCTTAGTTTTTCCGCTAATGCCCTTTTTCTGTTCCAGGATCTATTCTAAAATACCATGTTGTATTTAGTACTCATGTTTCATTAGTCTTGATTCTCTGACCACTGTCTGTCTTTCCTTTATCTTTGATTACCTTGACACTTTTGATCTAAGGTTATAGATTTTGGAGAATACCACAGAGGTGATTTGGCCTTCTTACCGCATTTGGGGAACATAATAATGGTTGGATTTAATCTTGATCATTTGATTAAAGTAGTGTCTACCCGGTTAGGATTTTTCTCCTTTGCATATTCTCTTCGTTAGAAGTTAGTCACTAAGAGGGAGAAGCGTCTGAATTTGTGGACTGTTAAAGCTACCACTGTAATTGATGTTTTTTGGGGGAGACACTTTGAATCAGCAACTGTTATTTTTCCCAAGTTACCCTTAATTTTAGCATTTATTAGTGAATCTTGCCTATGGCTTTTATTGTGTTTTAATAATGACTCCCTCATTCCTTCTGCCTTACTTGAAATTATTCTTAACAAAGATTTGTCACTTCTCCCTCATTCATTTTTTATTAAGACTTTATTTTCTTACCATGATCTTTTTATTTCATCAGTTATATCAGTGTGGACTCACTTTTAACTCTTTGGGTTGTAATCCAGAGTTACCCTACCTTAATATTTGCTCTTTTACTTACTATTCACATTGTTGCAGTTTTGGCTCTTGAGTGCTTTTGAGGTTCCCCCTTTCCCACCCCCTCCCACCCTCACACCTTTATCTTATGCATTTGTCTTTCTTTATCAGATGCTTCAGGCTAGTCTTGTGTTTTTTGCCTGTCCCAGCCTTAGAAATAACCATTATTTCCAAGAGCTATCAGGAAGAATTTGGGAGGAGGAAGGGGTAACAGGGAGCAAATAGGAACATTTTGGAAAGTAGATTAACAGATCCAGTGATGGTGATATTGCTCTTGCTGTGAGCACTGATGTTGGCTTCTGTTTAAAGTTTCTCTGGCCTGGGAAAACATTTTTTTTCTTTAATAGCTAACCCAAATTTCAAATGTTTGAGTACATAACATAACCTTGCAACAAAAATTTGTGACAATTTAATTAAACACATGTTAGTATACACAGACCCTTGCCTTTTATTTATTCTTAGTGATTTTGATAAATTATTCAGGTAGATTTAAAAGACCGCTTGTATACGTTGTACTCAGAATTGTTAACATTTTTAAAAAGTCTATTTTTTTCTTGTACAGGTGCCCATTCCTCTTTTCCCCTGAGAAAACCTTATGTCTTCCCAGGCTGTTTTATTAGTGGCTTAAAAAAAAAATCTTTTTTCAAATGGTTTTATTGAGCTGTAATTGCCATACAATAAATTGCACTTATTTCAAATGTACGTTCTGGTAATTTTTGACACTTTATACTCAATAAACCATTAACACAGAAAAGATAGTGAATGTATCCATCGCCACCAAAAGTTTTCTCTTGCCCCCATGCATTCTTTCCTGTCCACTCCCCCACATCTCCTTCTCCCAGGAATGCCTTACCTGCTTTCCCTGAATATTTGTGTGCATTTTATTTATTTTATATAGTTGGTATCTTACAATATGTGTTTTAAAATACACTACAGTTTGTTTATTCACCTGTTGATGGACTTTTGGTTTGTTTCCAGTTTTCGGCAATTACAACTAAAGCCTCTTAAGAAATTGCCTATGTTTTCCACTTTACCTTCGCACTAGCAGTATTTGAAGGTTCCATTTCCTCAGTATCCCAACCAGTACAGTATGGTCAGCCTCTTACATTTTAGTCATTCCGACAGGTGTGTAGTGGTACCTCACTGGTTTTAATTTGTATTTTTGAAATTACTAATGGTGGTTAGCGTTTTTCATGTATTTGTTTGGCATTCAAATAATTTCTTTGGTGAGGTGCCTTCAGATTGTTTGCTCATGGGGTTATTCCGTTTTACATATTTTGGATACAAGTTTTCTGTGAGATTTGTGCTTTACAAATATGCACTCAGTCTGGCTTGCCTTTTCATTCTCTAAAGGGTCTGGCAGAGCAGGTTTTAAATTTGATGGAGTCACATTTATCTGTCTCTTACAGATCAGGATTTTGGTGTTGTATCTCATCTTCACTTAACCCAAGATGATGCAGATTTTTTTTCTTTTGTAATTTTTTAATTTCATTTCATTTATTATATATATATATTTTTTGTAGATTTGTGGCATTTATTATAAAAAGCTGGTATTCATACACACAGCAGTAAGAACTTAAAATTCATCCATTTACTTCATATTTTTAGCTTGACCTTCTACTAAATCTTTAGCGTTGCTATTTTTGGCCACTATAGGAGATCCTTCCTTGTCTGGTGATTTAAAAGCATAATTCGTTGATGAACATCTCTTACTATTTTTCCTTTGTTGGCAGTAGGGCTTACAACTGGTATTAATGCCACTTCCCTACCTGGTGCAGGTTTCTTGTAGTTTTTTGGTTTTACAGAAAACCATTTTGAGTTAAATTTTAATACAGTGTGAGGCATGAAATGAGGTTCTATTTTTTTCCCTGTATGTGGATATATAATTGTTCCAACACCATTTGTTGAAAAGAATATCCTTTTCTGCTGATGTCTGGACTATTGTTGCAAATCAGTTGTCCATTTAGTGTGGGTATATTTCTTAACTCTGTTCCAAATATCTATTCGTCTAGTTTTTATGATCACACTATAAATAGTCTGACTATAATGTATCTGTGAAACATGTTAATCTATGAACAATATCTGGCATTTTGTGTATACTGAAAATACTGAAACATTTAAAGGCTATTACAGTATGTGTCAAGTGACTTTTTTCATTTTAATACTGTTTTTGAGATGTGTCATGTTGACTTTATTATTGCTATAAATAGGGTGACTGTCTTGGTTTCCCAGGGACAGCCCTAATTCACTGCAGTTAACCTGGTAAAATTATAAATAGTACCTACCACTTTTTAATTTTTCAAGTACCTGTATGATTATCTTTGAGGTTCACGATGTGAATAACCACAGCTTAATCTATTTCCTTTTTGATGGACCTGTAGGTTGTTACTCCTTATAAGTTTTAGAAATACTGTGGCAGTTATAAAACAGTTAAATTCTCCGTTTATGTTTTGTGCAAATGGGTGTTTCTTGTATATAAATCTAGAAGAGGATTGCTAGATTCATCAACAGTTTTGATTTTATTAGGTACTTGCAAAATAGTTCTCCACTGTGTTTGTAGCAGTTGAAACTCCCTTCAGCAGTTTGCAGGTTCTCTCTTCCCTACTTCCTTGCCAGTGTTTGGTTTAGACTGGTATTTTAATACTTTGGGGAGTGTCCGGTGAGAAGTGATAGGTTTTAATTTTGCATTTTACGGTTAATTTAGTTTATCTTTTTTCTGTTTCCCATTTACTTTGCCAAGTATTGCCTGTTCCTTTTCCTTTGCCTGTTTTTCTTTTGGGTTATTCAGTGATTTGTAAAGGAGTTCTGTATATATTCTGGATTCTAATCTTCTGTATGATGCATTTTTTTGTGATTTAAGACTGACACTTAAAGGTTATGAGGTATTATGGTATTTTGCCATTTTGCTTTTGGTAGAAAGAGAAAGCTCTACTATTAAAAATTCAGGTGGATTATGATTGGTCTTCATGCTTCCCTGATGTTGGAACATAAATGCCCACAGTTACTTGAAGCTCCTTTAACACTAGCAAATTTACTGATGGGGAATTTGTTTACAGTTGCCAATGTAAAAATTTGGGATTCAAGTGGACACTTTGAAAGTTAAGGGAATATTTCATAGGTCAGGGTCAATCCTGTAAAATAAATAATTGATTATGTTAATCTGTGATGTATTAACATTTCCATTGTTTATGTTTTTTTAGAGTAGCTCTTATTGACATGACAGTGTTAATGCTTTTCAAAGTAGATAAGTATAAAAATTAACATTCCCAGTGGATGACAAATCAATTCTGTTGCCTCAAACATTTTTTTTCCTTTGGTATAAGCTACCTTAATCATGCCTTCATTGTTTGCTTTGCAGGATCCTAAAGCCAACACAAAGTGATCTGTTTGAAAAATTTTAGTATTACAAGCCAAAAGCGAATTCCCTTCTGAAATTGGGAAACTCCATCAGAAAATACTCTGATTAGCTCTTAGACCTTAGCCCTGAGAGTTCAGAGAAAATAACCAGGTAAAACTTCTCTTGAACCAGGAAAAAGTTGAAATTGGACCTTCCACACCTGCTGCTAGCAGAGATGTTACATGGTCCTCAGATCTGTTTAAGTACCTCATTTACACTAATTAAAATCGCAGAGTGGAGTTAATTTATGGAATTATAAATCTTATGGGATTTTAAAGATCATTGCAAGAGCTAAAATATGTAAGGTAGCATATCACTAATTAATAGATATTGGTACCTTTTGTTTTTTTCTTAGTCTTTATTCTGAAAGTAATGCATGTTTATCCCAGAACATTCCAACAACACAGATATCTATGAATCTCATTCTTTTCAATAGCTAAATAGTATTCCAGTATATAATGTGGTATATACATTAAATGGAACATAATATAATTTTCCATAACAGTGCAACAGTGAATACTCTTTACACCTTATGTTTATATTCTTATACCTTGTTTGTTATATTTACACTTTGTGTTTTTTAAACACAATTTTTGTATAGATGGTTCAGTAATTTAAAACTCCCCCCATTCCCAAAAGAAACGGGAGTGATGGGTATGCTCAATTTTTAGGTTAGTGTTTGGAATAAACTCAAATAAACATTTTGATATTTCTAGGAACTTTTCTCAAGGGAAATAGTCCACATGACTGATAAGTAAAAATTGTTTCAAAAGTTTATTTCAATTCAGCAAACTTAATTTCCAAGCATAAGAATAAAATAAGTTATTTAGCAACAAGAAAGTAAGACATAAATGCATTATTTTTAAAGGGAACAGAATTTTTATGCTTAATGGAACATAAATGTATCTATTGTAGCTCATTGATGTATGCTTTAAAAGTTAAAATATTAAAATGTGCACTTGACTTGGTTTTACAGTATGCCTGGGCGATGACATTCAGTGGGCACACAGGCAAGTCTTTCTATGTAGCATTCATATGGATGGAACACTGCAGTCATAAAGTCAACCTAGAATTTCTTTAAAAAGGTAAAAGTTTTGCATTAAGTACTTGGCCTTTCATAGTCCTAGGAACTCTGTAGAAAAATTCTTTTTCTCAAAGGAAATAATTTGTGTTTTGCTAGCAAAATACTTTAGTTTTCTGGGTGACAGAAGGGTAGAATGTAGGAACAGTTTTCTTCATCAGTCAGTAATTATGGTATTAATAGCAGTAACAATACTAACCTTTAGTTAGGTTCTTAGTATTTTTAGAAAATTCTTGCAGTTATGGTTTTAATTGTGCAGATGAAAGAACAGGAGCACAAAGGTTGAATTGTCTAGGTGCACAATTAGTGAACGTGTTGGAGAATTTTTTTCCTACTGAAAATCAGTGTTTGCAAATTTGGGGGCTTCCTTTTGGATCTCATCTACTCATTTTAAAATAGAGTAGTCAGTCTTGAACTTCATTTGTCATATTTTACTTGCCTTAGGTTTGGGTGGTTCAATTAGAACTGATAAACTGGAGATTGTGTTTATTGTTTTTCTTAAGGATTTCTAAGTGGCCAATTCTTCTTCACTTAATGAGGTTAAGAACTGTCCTTTCCCTACCATAGTACCTTTTCACTATTTCTTGAGAAAATATTTAAGGGAAAGTATGATTTTTAAAATGTATTTTTCCTGTCCCTTTCATGGAGTACAGTTGGGAATATTGACTTCAAAAGTTCTATGACTTGTATAAACTTAGATGTAAAATTCATGGAAGGTAAGCTTCCTTTAGTGAAAATGGATGATTTCCTCCCTCCCCTTTTATTCCCAGGTCTTGTTTGTTTCGTATCTGATCTTTCTAGATAGTGATTTTGCTTTTACATTGTTCTTAGGAATATTATTTTTGAGTGATTTTGTAATATATGCTACAAAAGGTTTATGATCCTGTTGATCTGAAAGCAGTGTAATAAGGGAGTAATCTCTAAATAGGAATACTTGGAATATTTGTTTGATGAACTTTGCCTTGAAAGAATGGCACGTATCTTTTAGGAAGTCTTCCTTCTTCACATTGGCATTGGGAGGGGGGAATGACTGTTACTGATAATTGAAACAATAGAATTAGTTGACCCTTAAACAACTGAGGTTTGAGCTCACTGACACCCTGAATAGTTGAAAATCCATGTATAATATTTGATTTCCCCAAAACTTAACTGCTAATAGCTACTGTTGGCTGGAAGCCTAACAAATAACAGTCCATTAACTCATATTTTGTATATGTACTATATACTGTATTATAATAAAGTAAACTAGAAAAAAGGAAAATGTTATTAAAAACCACAAGGAAGAGAATACTGTATTAATGCTTTAAGTTGATGTTGTCTATTGACAAGGTGAATTGTGCGTACCTGCATCAGTATTGTCTTAATGATACAAAACACTGTATGTTACATGTATTACTAACATTACCCTTCAAAAATGAAAGCATGATGTGGACAGGAAATTCATACTTATTTACAGATACAATGATTCATGCATTGATAACAAAGCAACAGTATAATTTCTGGTAGTCTAATGTAATTGATGTTTCACAATTGCCTGTCCTACACACTAATTGATGAATTTGCTATAAAATTTTCATGGCATTCAGTATGAGTGTCATATTCATAATGCAGTATTGGACATACCTGACTTCTAAATTTTTTCAGTATTTCTAGGTGATTGGGTTTGAGTTTTTTCAAGGTGTTCAGTATCTCCAAAAAATATTTCCCAGAAAAAATATCTGCCTCTAAGTGGACCCACCCAGTTTAGATTATGTTGTTCAAAGGACAACTGTAGTTTCCTATTCTGATTTTGTTACATGCTTCATAGTATATTTGACATTGTATCCATTGGCATGCTGTTACGTTAGAAACAGCTAGACTCCATAGTCATACAAATTGGTGAAACCTCTTTTAAAAGGACGCAGTGTTTTGGGAGTGTTTTATAAATGAGGGAGAATCTTAGAACTTTTAGCATGTGTGTTCAGTGATATGCATAGCTTATAATGCCACAGTAGATCAGTAGTAATTGGCAAAACCTGCTTTTCTGAGGTGACTGCTTGTGAATTTGTTTTCTTTATTTTGGATTGATAGAATCGAGAGTTCTGATAACCAGAGGGAGATTAAAGACTCAGGAGGTGTGTTAGTTACATATTTCTAACGCTTGTGTTTTATGTTCGGGCCAGAGATGAAGGTGAAAATTTTAGAGGTGATTCACCAAATAATGATCTCTAATTAGGATTAACAGATCACCAATATTTTCTGCTTTTTTCTTTTTTACTGAAAATGATGATGCAATTAGGGTTATTCACAAAAGTTCAGTGTGTATGGTCTTAGATTACTGAAGAATTTTGTTAAATATTTTGTTGTTACTGGTGGTTGAGTATTCTTAATTTTTTTAATGCATTTTATGGTGTCTTCATGATCTTTTTAATCTGGAAGCATTTGTAAGTTAGAATTTTGAAAACATAATTTACAAACAATTACTGAATTTGAGGGTTTAGTTTGAGAAGTTTTAAAGTGGTGTGTAACCATCATCCAAATACATTTCTCACACCCCAGCCAATTTCCCGGTGGTCCTTTATAGTCAATTCCCCCTGGGGCAACTACTTAATTTCTAGCACCTTAGATCTCTGGCATTTTCTTAATTGCTAAAGAAACAGTGTTACATGTACTATCTTAATCTAAATTCTGGATAACATAATTCCACCCAACAAATGACAAATGGATGATTAGAAATTCGTTTTGCTTTTTATAAAATTCTAACCTCCTTTTGTGTGAATGTTGAATGAAAGAAAACTTTTTATTCCTATTATGTGTCAATTAATGTTTTGGGGCCAGAAAGTCATGTAAGAAATGGTCTCTACTCTTAAGAAACTTAACATTTAGGAAGAAACTTGCATTCATCTTTCAAAATGTTTGTTTTGTCTGATCATGGCTTTTTTTCCCCTCCAGTTGTATTGAAATAATATTTATTGACAGTATTATTTTTAAATGCTATCATTTCTCTTGAGGTCATTGGGATATTTATTAGAAGAGCTTAAAGAAGATAGTTTAAGAGCCAGATAGTTTAAGAGCTTTTACTTTAATGAGACCATCTAGTGCTTGTGATATAAATACAAGCCTTGAGAGCAAGAGTATATTTGAGGTAACCCTGATGACTGAGAGTAAAACTTGTAAGTTTAGTGTTGGGAGTGTTGAAAATTTGGTTTCAACAAGGCTTACACTGCATATTTCTGAAGTTGAAAATTTCAACCCCAACTGAAGTACTTACTATCTGTTTGGAATTTAAAAATGTTGAGAACCTAGTTTGCAAAACATTTGATTATAACTGTTAAACTAATTAAGAAAATATTTGGCAACTTGATGAATGATACAGGTTCTTTGACAAGCTTTAGAATTGTAACATGCAGGAGTCCAGCTCCAGCCTAGGGGTGGGATACCCGAAGGTGCAGGATGGAGTTGGCATATGGAGGAGGTCTCTCGACAAAGTGCCGATGACAGCTTTATTTATACCATTTTGCACAAGGGTATGATTATTTTTTATTTGTTCTGTTGATTAATAAGTATAGGCCAGCTTTTTTCTTTCCATTTCTTTCTAATCTATACATGGTTAGTCAAGTGTTAGGTGATCTTTTTTCTGTTCCTTGACTTAAACTTGTGTCTCTCGTTTCTATGCAACACATTTTCTAAGTATTGCATGTGAGCGCAGAAGCGTGCAGCGTGTAGCAGTGACTATGGAGTCTTATCAGCTCGGGGTGAAATACAGGTCACTCACTGCTACAGTTAGCTAGAATTTTTTCCCACAAAAGTATTCTCAGAGGCTTTAATAAATTTATAATCAGTCTAAAATCATAAACTCATATCTTCACTATACACCTCTTCATAGGGCACAGCAGGCAGCAAAATAAATTTCCCTTTCTTATCTATATTTCTTTTTCTTCTGGGTGGACACCAAAATTTCCCTGATATATAATATGCAGGTCTCTATAGCTCTATTGTAGGGACTAAACAAATTCTTACATGGTGAACAGTGCAAGGGCATTCATATCATAGAAACTATTTGTTTTGATCGCGAATGATGAACTATAAACACTCAGATCAAATATAAATTTTCATTTATAAGTAGATGCAAGATAAAGATAGAAAGCATAATTTAGTGTTGTAAGAAGGCAAATGTAGATGATCAGGTCTGTGCCTATAGACTAGGTATTAATCCAAGTTAGATGAGGGCAACAAAACATCCACGGGTGTAGACAATTTCTCTCAAAACTGGGGGATGAGGTTCTAAGCCTCACCTCTGTTGGCCCCCATTTTCTCACCTGATGGCCCCCCTGCTACTGTGCCTGTCTTAGGTTGTTCCTCCCTTGAGGAATCATATCCATCTCTGGCTAACCAGCCATCTTCCGGGCCATACAGGGAGATGTAAAGTGAGAGAGAAGCAATATTCTTTGAAAATGTTAGCTTTTCACTTATTTGCAGATTTATGCCCCATGACTTCTACGCCCAGCACTTGTCTTGAGGTATTATTATCACTTGGAAGAATTATGGTACTTGGTAATTTCACGTATGAGGTACAAATTCTAATAAAGGGCTGTAATTAGGAAGGAAGAAGAAAAACTATAGAAGTAGCAGAGGGAAGAAAACATGAGAAGATTGATTGTCAGACAGGGTTATTCCATTCAGTATTTCCCTATAACTATTTCTCTAATTTTCCTATAAAACTCTTCATCACTAACTTCACTAGTATTGAAAAACAAAGGGGGGGCATTCCCACTTACGTGGAGATGGGGTAGTCAGTGTTTGACTAACTGTAGGTTTCAGTATTCTATGCCAAGATCGCCATCTGGCCTCTGTGTGTTCCATTCTTCAGGAGCACTGTCTTGTAAAGCTTCTGGGAAATTTATGTTCTCATCTCCTCTGTACTGCCTATCAAAGGTTAGCTTAGCCCTTGGCAACAATGCAAATAAAAGCAAGGCCAATAGTATAATGGAAAATAACAAAATCAAGGTGGGTGATAGGGGGAGCCAGCTGCGAAGGCCCCTGCTTTGTGGGGGTCTTCCTCCAGCCTGAGCTTTGCTACACAGCTTGAGTAGCATGGCTCCCGGCAGTAACAGTTAAGAAAAATCTACAAACAAGATGAAGACCAATTCAGCGAATGGAAGTTTAACTTTCTTGGTTTTGTAGTGATGACCTGAAATAAAATACTCATGATAGTGGTGTAATCAAGCCAATAATGAGCTTTTTTTAGTCTTTTAATTTGAATTATCTAGGAGTCTCAAAAGAAGGGTAAAGATGACCAGGAGCCATTCAATATATACTTGGTGGTAATAATTTGGGGAAAATGAACAGGGCTTGAAATAATTTCTTAGATTTTTTTTTGGTGAAACAAGTAGTAAATGGGACAAATACTCAAGAGTAATGCAGAAATGTACTAGATGAGGATAAACATATCTCCACAAATTGGTTGGTCAAGAATTGACCTGCTATACTGCCCATTCTTTAAGAAACCTGAAATAAAATTTGTCTTTGTCTTTTATGCTCAGTATATCTGTGTGTATATATATATATATATATATGTTTCCCTTTATGTTTATTTAATTTTTATTTTTTATTGGCATCATTAATCTACATTTACATGAGGAACATTATGTTTACTAGACTCCCTGTCACCAAGTCCCCACCACATACCCCATTACAGTCACTGTCCATCAGCATAGTAAGATGCTATAGAATCACTACTTGTCTTCTCTGTGTTGTATAGCTCTCTGCCTGCCCCCCTTCCCACTGTAAATTATGTCTGCTAATTGTAATGCCCCTTATTCCCCTTATCCCTCCCTCCCCATCAATCATCCCAGTCCCTTTCCCTTTGCTAACTGTTAGTCCATTCTTGGGTTCTGTGAGTCCGCTGCCGTTTTGTTCCTTCAGTTTTTTTCTTTGTTCTTATACTCCACAGGTGAGTGAAATCATTTGATACATTGTCTTTTTCCGCCTGGCTTATTTCACTGAGCATAATACCGTCTAGCTCCATCCATGTTGTTGCAAATGGTAGGATTTGTTTTCTTATAGCTGAATAATATCCCATTGTGTATATGTACCACATCTTTATCCATTCAGCTACTGATGGACACTTAGGTTGCTTCCGTGTCTTGACTATTGGAAATAGTGCTGTGGTAAACATAGGGGTGCATATGTCTTTTTCAAACTGGGCTGCTGCATTCTTAGGGTAAATTCCTAGGAGTGGAATTCCTGGGTAAAATGGTATTTCTGTTTTTAGTTTTTTGTATGAGGAACCTCCACACTGCTTTCCACAATACTTGAACTAATTTACATTCCCACCAGCAGTGTAGGAGGGTTCCCCTTTCTCCACCTCGCCAACATTTGTTGTTGTTTGTCTTTTGGATGGTGGTGATCCGTACTGGTGTAAGGTGGTATCTCGTTTTAATTTGCATTTCTCTGATGATTAGCTATGTGGAGCATCTTTCAATTTGTCTGTTGGCTTCCTTTATGTTTTAAGTTTGATGATTTTGTTTTCTATGTGAAAATTGGATTATCTCATGCCAGATACTTTTTTTAAAAATTTTTATCCGATAATAACTGATGATTGAAAATGTACTGTGTACCACGTGCCTTTCTTAGCATTCAAAGGTATTGACTTTAAATCATCATTTATGACTTTTAAATGATAATTTTGAGGTGATTGGGATTCTGTTGAATAAAACATTCTTTGTTAACTTTTGCTCATTTTATTTTTGGATCATTTGATCCCATCATAAAGTAGGCATATTTAGAATTTGTAGTTTTTGTGGTTTCTTTCAAGGGTACTAAAAATTGATTTGCTTTGACTAAACATAATAGTATCTGCCTGCATGTGAAAGCTGTATTTGTTTTCATTTATTACCCTTGAATCTAATATTGTCATACATAATGTTTTTCATCTTGCAATTGGAACACTCCTCAGTGGGTTTAATAACTTAGGAAGGATGCATGTTGAAAATACATATCTTTGAGATTCTTCTATTCAGTTTTTTAAGAAACCTGAATATTGGGAATAAAGACAAATTAATTCCTTACAGTGATTTTTTTTTCTCTAGTAACTCAATCTGGTGCAGTAAATTTTGAATGGATAAAATCGCACCTAGTCTGTATGGTTCCCTTTACATCTGCAATGTTTATTTCTTTATAAAACCAAGAATTGTTCAAGTGATCCTGTCTTTGAGTTGGTTTTAGTTGGTTTTAGCTAAACGATTTAAGTCTTCTCCCTTTCCACTTTCTCCCCTTAATACTTGATCTTTTAGGTTGACTATATTTGACATTTTTTCCCAGGTTGAATCGACCAAAGCAATGGTTATGGAGAAGCCTAGTCCCCTGCTGGTCGGGCGGGAATTTGTGAGACAGTATTACACACTGCTGAACCAGGCCCCAGACATGCTACACAGGTGAAACATTTTTTTCCCTTGCATTATCAGAAGTATTTCAGTATGTGGGTGCTTACCCTTGATTCACCTATCATACACCGTAAGTACCAATAAGTGATGGCTGATTAAAATTATGTAATATTTTTAAGTAGAATATAGAAATGTTATTTAAAAATTAGAATAAGCTACTTAAATTTACACATTATCAGAAAAATAATACCTGAAAATGTAAAGGTATAATCAAATTATTTGTTTCTGTATGCATCATTAGATTATTTAGTAAGAATGTATTGACTGTTCTGTAGTAACATACTTTGGTGTTGATGTGCCTTTAAAAAATTGAATATCTTTTTAGTGGCAATAATATATACTTGTAAATTAAAATAGATTATGAAGTAAACATGGAAGTGTCTAGTAAAACCACACTAACAATTTTTTTGTGTATATGCAAACATTTATAATATACTGTCATTTAACTTTTACACTTAATAATCTGGGTGCATCTTTATAAGGGTAGCCACATATATCACTTTAATTTTAGTGTCTACAAAGTGTTTAATTTATGGAGATGTAGCATACCTTTCTTTAATCTCCCAATGATGAAATATATAGGTTGCTTCTGTTATTTCCTCTTACAAGCAGAAATGCTACATTATAGGAAACTTACCACTATTTATGTGGACTTGTTAGGATAATGTCCTAGAAATTCTAAATGTGTATTTGCTGGACTACAGCAATTTTTTTTCTTTATATTTTAACCAGCTTACATATTGTCATGTGGTTATTTGGTGCAAAAGAAAATATATAAATTCATTTTGAGCCCTTGTTCTGAAAGTGGAAAATATCTCGTGTTTTTTTAAAGCTTTACAGTTTCCAAAACATTTTCACCTTTTTACTCTTGATATTCACAAAATCCTTTCAGTAAGGCTTTGTAGGAGAGTTAACATTTTGCAGGTAAAATGCTAAGGGGCTGAAAATTTGCTGGTATTCACATGACTACTAAGTGATGGACCAAGTCTCCAGTTTGTTTTTTCCTTTTTGTTGTGTTTGATGTCAAGATTTTATACTGTGCATTTAGAAGTTAGATAAATTTGGAATTTGAAAAGGAGCAGAAGTTGAAAGAAACTAAATTCATTAATGTTTCTTGTCAACATTGCCATTTATTAATTCATACACCTTGTCTTTTTTTTTCATATCGTCTCTGAGGTATACCATCTTAGATATAATTAAAAGTGGATTAGCCAGCAGGGAATTGATTACTGGATGAAGTGCAGCCTTTTAGTAACTTTAAAAGTTGAAATGTGGACTTCGGATTCTTACAGGCCCATATGTGCCCCCTTTTGGGTGGGGGAGGTGAAACTGGGATTGTAAATGAATATGGGTGAACTCATTTGTGAAGAACTGTGTATCTGGAGTGCAGTTATCAAGAAATCCTAGTAGTCGTTATCCCTGGATTGTGGGGGACGGGGCAGAGTGTGTGTGTGTGCCTGTGCGTGTGCGCACGCATGCCTGTTTGATCAGTTATTTGTTGTAATGAACACAAAGTGATAGAGGGTAAGTTCTGGGGAATTAAATGGGATAACTCTGAGGCACTTAATGCATCAGCAAAAATTTGAAAAAATTTATAAAACCTACCTGTGTGAGTTACTGGGTTTTTAGTGGGAACTCCTGACAATGCATTCTCAGACATAAAAGGATTCAAGAGACTCTTTAAGTCTATGGAAAGTATAGATGTTTTCATCTATATCAAAATTGCCTGTTTTCTTGACTTACTTCAGAAACAGGAACTTCTGGATTAAGTGGCCTTCCTGCATGAAGTACCAGATCCTTCCTGCTGTGATCATCGTACCCTGAAACTTGTAACTTGTGAAATAAGTGTTCCATTCTCACTGACCAAATCTATTCTCATCCAGTAAAGTTGGCTGACATGTAAAGGATCGAGCTATGATTGCATACAAAGATGAAGAAGAAAACACATTGCTGCCTCCAAGAATCTGCCAGTGAGGCAGATAGGTACCAAACATGAATAATAAATACCTGGTCTTACGATAGGTGAAAATGACAAGTGAATTTTCTTCTCATTTTACAGATTTTATGGAAAGAACTCTTCATACGTCCATGGGGGACTGGATTCAAATGGAAAGCCAGCAGACGCAGTATATGGACAGAAAGTAAGAATATCAAGCTTTTTATGTAGGCTGTTAGGCAGTTAGAAAATAACCCATAATATAAGTTGGTCATGGGGACAGTAGTACAACATGGAGAATATAGTCTGTGATTCTGTCAGATCTTTCTATGTTGATAGATAGTAACCTCATAAGAGGGAATGAGGGTTTAATAATACGGGTACCTGTTAAACCACCACTGTGTTGTACATTTGAAACCAATATAAGATTGTATGATACTTGAATAAAAAGAAAATTTTTGAGATGGATACATGGCTTAATAGATCAGTTGATATTTAAAGATCAAATTTCTCAACCTCTTTTTAGAAATACAGGTACTCAGTAACTATTTGATTAATATGACAAACATCAAAAAGATTATGTCACATTTGCTCATTTTGTATGATAGGTTTTGTGTGTGTGTGTGTGTTATGAGGTAATTGGTTTTAGCATGGGGATCATTTGTTACATTTCCCTTAGGTATGTTAATTCAGGACGGTTATTTTACAAGGCTCAAGGTAGTCTCTGGGAGTATATTATACTAAGCCAAATTGGAGTAGGGTCTATGTAGTTTGTAATTTAAACATGCAAATTTCTCTTTACCTGTATTGTGTGGGAAAGTTTTTTTTGTTGTTGGAGATTATGAATTTTAAGGCATTAACTCTTGTTTTGATTCCTTAGGAAATTCATAGGAAAGTGATGTCACAGAACTTCACCAATTGTCACACTAAGATTCGCCATGTTGATGCTCATGCCACTCTGAATGATGGTGTGGTGGTCCAGGTGATGGGGCTGCTCTCTAATAACAACCAGGCTTTGAGGAGATTCATGCAGACATTTGTCCTTGCTCCTGAGGTATGAAAAAGAAACAATGAAGGGTTGTGGGTATCTTTAAAAACTGTTTATTTTGAAAATACAAACTTACAGAAAATTTGGAATAATAATACAGTAATTCCCACATACTCCTTACCTAGAGCCACTGTTAACACTTGTCCATATGTTTATAATTCTTTGTTTACCTGTCATTCTTAATTCTAAACAATTTGGAAATAAGTTGGAGACATCATGCCTAGTTATACTCAAATACTTAAATGAGCATTTCCTAAGAATCAGGAATTCTATTCCAAAACAATAGTGCAGTTACCAAATATAAGAAGTATCGATGTAATACAATTATCAGTCACCACTCCATAATTTTGTAATCTACAGTCCAATTTTGGTAATTGTACTAATATTGTCCTTTATAGTAAATTTTATTTTCCTGGTCCAAGAATCAATCCAGAATTACACATTGAGTATAGCTGTTGTGTCTTTTCAGTCTCCTTTCATCTGCAATAATTCCTAATCTTTTGTTTTTCATGGCATTGACATTTTTAAATAGCACTATCAAATTACTTTGTTGAACATCTCAGTTTTGAATTGTCTGTTTCCTTGTGATTAGATTTAGGCTATATACATAAAAGTGCTTCATATTAGGGAGGCACCCGGTACTAGTCCTGTTAGTGATGTTAACCATAATCACCTAACTAAGGTAATGGTCACCAGCTTTTGCAGTTCTAAATTTAGTACTTTTACTTTTCTCAGAACTAAACTGGGGGTGATTCTTTGAGACTGTGTAAATACCCTGTTCTTCATCAAACTAGTGCACTAGTTTTAACATTCACTGATGATTCTTGTCAGAATCACCTTCTACTCTGATGGTTAGATGGCGATTATCTAATTCTGTTATTAATAGTTGGCCTACTGTAAAGAACTTTGTCTCCTATCTGTTATCATGGATAGAGTCTTTGTTAATGGGTTAAATCCATTAAATAAATTTTACATGGATGTCTAGAATGTCCCAGGTCTGGTAAGTTTGGAACCCTTCAATCTGGCTTCTGTTTTCTTTCTTTGTTTAGCACTTTGTAACTTTGTGGCACAGTTATCTCAGGCTCATCTTGCACGGTCCCTGATTTCAGCCCCAGCCTCAAATGTTCAGGAGCCTTGGTTCTTTTTTAATGCTTATCAAAGGACCATAGGTTTGTGTTGAATAATTAATTGAATTTGTATTGTCTTTCTGATGGTCCACATTGAACAATCAGGAAGCCAATCTGCATAGTATATGGAAGTGACTCAGTATGGACTTAAAGATTTTCTCTAGCAATACTCGAGATAATATTTTGTTTAGGGTAGTGAATCTAAAGCCCCTTTCATTTTCCTATTGAATAATAACTTGATTATTTGAAAAACTACATGAAGCCATTTTAGTCACTGTTTTTAGAGTAAAGCTTAGATTATCGACAGTGTAAAACTATTGGTGGACTTCTAAATATGCAAAGAATCATGTGGGATGTGATTACCAATCAATTACAAGTTTACTTACAGTTCCATTTTCCTTTAAAGGAAGAATCTAAAATTACCTTAATAAGGTGTCTCATTTAATACACTCTTTACTGGTGAGGAAGAATCTCTAGAAATTGAATAACTAGGAAATGACATGGTTGGATTTATATTCAGTTGTGTCTTATACCTAGTATAGGCAAATTTTTTTGGCTTGAGTGCTTGTATTGATACTCTTGGATGCAGATTTAGGTGATTTTAAATGTCTGCTGCCATTGGTAATAATTACTTACTGTTCAGGAAATGATTTGAGGTGTGGTCTCTGGCATTTTACTTATATAGAGCTTTACCAATTTTGGAAATCCATCTGGTGATAATTTAAGCAAGCAATATATTTGGGTGTAGCCATACTATAGAGCAGGATTTTTCAGCATTGGTGCTATTAACATTTTAGACTGAGTAATTTCTTGTTGGGGCGTCCTGTGCATTACAGGCTGAAAGCATCCCTGTACTCTCTGCTCAGTAGTTGCCAGCTGTATTCCCCGACATGAAAACTGAAATGTGTCCAGTCATTGCTGTGTCTCCTTAGGATTGAGAAGAGAGTATTACCCTCAGTTGAGAACCACTGGTGTTAGGGTGATTTATTTGGCTTTTAAAAAGTCTACTGGGTAAATGAACACTTTCTGTTGGCATTGTAGGGCTCTGTTGCGAATAAGTTCTATGTTCACAATGATATCTTCAGATACCAAGATGAAGTCTTTGGTGGCTTTGTTACTGAGCCTCAGGAGGGTAAGTTATGTGGCTAAACCTTTTTTGATGGCATCAGATTGACCTGAAGAAAATAATGGGTTCGTTTCTTGAATGTTTTCATTATACTCTATTCTTTAATAACAACTTCTCTAATTGTCAAGACATACAAAGGGTTTAATATCCAGAGCTGCTGTAGTAACAGTTTAGGCTACTAATGGATATTGGTAGAATACAGAATGCGTAGTCATAAGCACATGGGTTATTACTCATAACAACAATGGTAGCATTTTTGCCAGTTTCCACAGGACACCATGAAGAAGTCCAGATGGTACCTGAAGTGCAGTGAGGTGCATTACAAGAGTGGAGCCATAAGTTTTAGGAAACAAACCTTTGATGATGTGTAGTAAACACACCTGTCCTTTGCTCTGGAGGGAGACTTTATTTCCCAGGACTGTTTGCTGTATAAATGTTACTAAAAGATAATCTGAAATAAAGGGTAGCCGTTGCCTCAATTTAAGATGTGCAGAAACACAAGAGACCCATGAAGAATTGTCTCCAAACACTAACAGTAATTGGTATTTTAGTGTTTTATATGGCTAAGTCTACGTACTTTATATTTATTGTGTAACAATACAACAACTTTATAGGTAAGTACTTCAGGCAGCCTTGTTTCCATTTAATAGAGTAGGGCACTGAGGAGTCTGTGTGGAATTATGGATAATATGATCTAAGATTCCATTTCTTTAACTATAGTAGCCTTACTTCTGTCCTTAGAGCTATGCCATGATTCTACCAAACTGCTCTGTTGTCTTTACTTTTATATATGTATGCTTTTCTTTATTGCCTTTCTGATCATGATGTTTGAAAGTGAGTATATTTGAATTAAGTAACCACAAATTTAAATTTCTTTTTTCATTTAGAATCTGAGGAAGAAGTAGAGGAACCTGAAGAAAGACAGCAGACACCTGAGGTTGTACCTGATGATTCTGGAACCTTCTATGATCAGACTGTCAGGTAAGGAAAACTTTGCTCATCTGCAGAACTGCATGTGAATTTGAGTTCAGGTTTTTCCTTTGTTGGAAGGCAGGCATACGTTACCTCAAAATAAAGGTCATTTTCTAAAGGAAAGGTCTTGTTTTTGGTGTGGGAGCTAACAAGTACATAACTCTTTAAATATAGATTGCATTGTAAGGACTACTGAAGTAGTATCCATCAGTTGCTGTTTGGTTCAGTGTTTTCGTTGCAATGGGTAAAAAATAGATTCGGGATTTCATTTTGAAATTTTGAAATTAGTAAATTTAAATGGAAGAATAACTGATAAACAACACTGCATTAGTGTCAGGTGTACAACATAGTGCTACTCAGTATTTTTATGCATTATGAAATATAGTTATCAGTCACCATACAGAGTTGTTGCAGAAGTTTTGACTATATTCCCTATGCTTTACATTACATCCCCATATCTTATTTCATAACTGGGTGATTGTATCTTTTAATACCCTTTACCTGTTTTTTCCCATTCCCTCACCCTTCCTCCCACTTGCATTGATCAGTTTATTCTCTGTATCTATGAGTCTGTTTCTGTTTTGTTGGTTTATTTTTTATACAAGTGAAATCATAAAATATTTATCTTTCTCTGGCTTAATTTCACTAAGTGTAATACCTTCTAGGTCCATCCATGTCTTAAATCAAGATTTCACTTTTTAATTGCCTAGCAATATTCCATTGTGTATATATACTACGTCTTTATCCATTCATCTATTAATGGTCATTTAAGTTTCTTCAGTTATCTTGGCTTTTAAATAATGCTGAGGTGAACATAGGGGTGCATATGTATTTTTGAGTTAGTGTTTTCATTTTTTTCAAATACATACCTACAAGTGGAATTGCTGGATCCTTTGGTAGTTCTATTTTTTTTTTTTTTTTTTTTTTTTCTGATCAAGCTGGCGCAGTTTATTTGCAGCAGGCTTAATTTATACCGATCAGCAAGGAAGGGGAGGGTCGGAAGATGATTGGACACCAGGTGGTGCTAGCAGGAGTGTGTACAAAGGTGATTGGGTCTCGGAGGGCACTGGCGGGAATAGCAAACCCGGAAAAGAAGCAGGAAATCCGCCATCTTGTGGGTGTGGGCCCTTTTGGTCTCCGGCATCTCCTCCTTTTCTATTCTTTTTAGGAGGGATTGGGACAGGAACTTGGAGCTTTTTATCTACTGGGTAGACGGTGCCTGTCTTAGGTTTAGAGGTTTTGTACCTGGCCTCTGTTTTTCAGGAGCTTGCCTCTTTTTGGAGTCGGCCTGATATCTTCAGGGGAGCTTGCCCTAATACTGGATCGGCCTACATAAATAGGAGCTTGCCCCAGTATTAGATCGGCCCCTGTTATTTTTATCAGAGGTCTTATGTCTGTCCTGTATTTCTGCAGGTACAACCTCTTAATTACCCGTCATGGGGGTATAGTCCTCTGTCGACCACTCCCTGTCTTAGGTTGGTATTTACCATTCAACCATATCTTACCCGTCACTGGCTACCATACTTGACTTTAGATCTTATGATTTACAAGTGGGGGGGCTGCCTGCAATTTCAAATAATGCAGGTCTCTTAAGGCTTGTTGGATGAGTTTCCACATGCTGCGAAGGACACAAGGCCCTAGTAACAGCAATAGAAGACATAAAATGCTTAGGGTTAAGAGAGGTATTACAGCGTGCCAGACACTATTCAGGGGTTCTCTGAACATGTCGAAAGACAGACATAACTTGAATATATATATAGGTTTTAAAAAACTGCTAGTTAAATTGCATATACACATTAACAATAGGAATATAGATACATAACAAAGGCAGACTTACAATTACTCGTTATATCTAATGAAATTAAAAAACTAGTTAGATAGCTTAGGCATTTGTAAAAACTTATTGACAATATGAGGGATATCATCTAATTGATTTTGAGTAGTTTGAGAAATTGAAACAGCACATTCTTGGAAACTGATCACATCTTACATGCTCTTTTAACATCAGACAGTCCAGAGCAGCACGATTCTGAAGCACTGCAGCTCGCAATTCTCTCAGCTTTTGGTTGAGTTCAGATAATACAGAAGCAGTCAAGTTTGTTGTTTTGCTATATGCACAGGCCAGCTTAGATATCTCTTTCTGCATTCTAATGACAAGTCCAGGAACTGGCAGGAGGAATGCAGCTGCAACTGCAACAGCGACAGGATCTCAAAGTTTCAAGTTTTCATCACAGTCAGATGGCAGAACTCAGAGAAGTCTCTTGTGCTTATATCCAGGTGGTCTATTAGAGCAGGAAGAATGCATTCCACATCACAAACACCTCGATAGTGTGGAGAAAGGGCTTGATATCTTTTGTTATTACGCAAAAATACCCAACTATTTGGAAGTCTATATCTAGAAGACCATTTTACATTGATTGAAGAATTATAATAAGAGGGCACATGAGTACAATTAATACATACACAATCAGTAATTATAGTAATACTAACAGTTAGATTTAATTGGGCATCAGGAGCGAGCACTTTAGGGGTAAGAGTGATGTTTATGTAACATGAAAGATTCAATAATAAAGTTTAGTATTATTCCTTTTGACAGTGCTTTCCAGGTAAATATATATCAGGTAAATAAGCCAAATTAGTCAAATATTTTCTTGATGAAGAGAAGAAATTCTACTGATATGTTCCAGGGGCCCTCTGGAAAATATCAGAGTTAATCGAGAGGTAAAAATACCTTTTTAAATTTTGGTTATGGGAAGCTGTCAAAAGTTTTTAAGGCACTTGCCTAAATAGAATTATAGTTATTAAATAACACTTATTATTTAACTGGAATGATAATAAGAAAGTTTAAAAGCGAATGCAGAAGGTTACATAGTTGTTAACAACACTTAGCTTAGTCTTTTTAATATTAAGATCTTATTTTCTTAAATAACTTGGCAAACTTTAAGAATTTTGGTTACCACAAAAATTCTCAGGCTGTTTGCAGATATATACATTGTTATAGATTAATACAGTATTATTATTAAAAGGTTTATTTGCTACACTTGTTTACTTATTTTTAGCAACTATGCTAAATTACTTATAAAACTTTCACCACACATCAAAGTCAAGCTTTTCTTTAAGTATTTTCTTGGAATATTTAACAGGTAACATCAACTTAAATGACTTTAAGTAAACTTTGGCAGCTAATAACTATAAAGACATGTCCATTTCAGTTAAGCTTAAATTAGCATTAATGCATAATATTTTTTAATTAGATTTTCTGGAAGTTTTAGAATGCCCAATTTTCACAAGCGCATGTTTTTAAATCAATTTTATTAATACCCTCCGGAGGTGGAAAATATATATATTTTTTTACACACTTAGTCACACAAACATACAGACCGAGACATAATGACTACAGTTAGTAACACTCTTCATACAAATACATATACACAGACAAACTGACATAAAGATTTGAGTTTCTAATACTCAATGGTCTTCTTTCTTCTTAGTTTATTTGATGAAAAGTACTTCAGTTTTCAAGAATACACTCTAAAGGCAAGCAGTTTACATAACTGGGTTAAGGTTTAGACAGCCCCAGACTAACAGGGCCGATGGAGGCTCTGAACTGATAGGGACTATGTGTGTCTAGGGGGCTGGAAATGAAATGCAAGTACAATTCTAGCTCCAGTCATTTAAAGCCAGGCTGTATTGCAGAAGATAAATTTCTTCTATCTCAGGGAGTTTAGTTTAAGACTTCTCAATTCTCAAAGACAGTGATGAACTTAATAAATAGAATAGATGTTCACTAAAACAATTCAGAAAACTAGCTCTACATTGTAGCAGTTCATGGAACTCTTGACTATCCTCTTCCCTTGTGGCAAAATATATTTAGCTGCATAACATTATATTGCATACTTCTTTCAGGGGCCAAGCCTCTCTAATCAGAGTTTGTACTGGGGCCAGGTTTGTGTGCAGAAGGTAAGATACTTCTTTTTAGAGTTTAGGGATCGAATTGCTCTCAGTTAGTTTTCCTAGTTTTTTCTGCCTGAGCTATTGTCATTCCTCAAGAGGCCCCTGCCTGTCTGATAAATCCAGGGACTGTGTGACTTTTCGCTACTAGAGCCCTGATCTGAGTCACAAGCTTGTTTGGCTTCCCTGGGGCTGCTGAGGAGGTTTTGGGATGTAAGTTATGTGAGTCAATTTGGAGAGCTCTTGATCTAAATCACGGACGGCCTGCAGGAGTTGAATTTGCTCTTTTCTGTTTTTGACCATGTGCCTGAGGACTGAGAGGTCATTTGTCATATGCAGACGCTCGCGGGAGAGAGTTGATGAGGCAGGGAACACTTGGTCAAGGACAGGGAAATGATAAGGTGGTGGTGGGAGGAAGGGAGGCAGGCTTACAGGTGGGCTTATAGTTGGAGGGCGGGACGTAGTGGCAGGGATGGGCGGGGCCGCATGAACAATAGCAGGGCTTTTTGATGGCCAGTCAGAATTATTATGGCACGCTGCCCCTTCCTCTAGCGTGGCCTCATCAGCGGGACTAAGGGGCTCATCAGGGTTTAAGTCGATGAGAATAGGGTAAATACTTGGGGGAGAAATAACAGGATCGGCAGAACTATCAAGGGGAGGGGACGGAGAAAGAGGCTCAATTGTTGGCAAGGGCGGGAGCTCGCTTGGGTCCTGGGAGGGGTTTGTAACAGGATCTGAAGGGTGTGTTTTAAAAGAAGGGGAAGCTGGCCGGGAGGTTTCGGAAGGGGGATGGGAGCGGGATTTTTGCTAGGGAGGTAGTAGCGGAGCCTTTAGGAGGGAGGTGCCACCAGGCTTTAAGGGCTGCGTTTTGGACTTGAGCTAAATGGCCTGGGGGGAAGGCTGCTTGGGCTTCATTTGTTTCATAGGGGCTTCGCCCAAGCAGTTTATCTCTTGTCCATGCGCGTGAAGTTTTACTTTCACTATTGCGCTGCGCAATCTCACAGCAATTTTCTACAAAGTCAGTGCGCCATAAAACATACTCTCCTCCTGACAAGGCGGCTCGAGCTAGGGAAAGCCAGTCATTAGGAGTCAACCACCGGTCACTCAGGCTTTCAATTAAGGCTAATGTAAAAGGAGCTGTGGGGCCATAATTGGTAACAGCTGTTTTTAAGTCTTTTAAGTGTTTAAGGTTAAGGCGGCAGTATTTCTGGGCTTTAGCTGGTTTTTCTATACGATCACCAGACTCTTCCAACATTTATGATTGATAGTGCCTTCGAGGGGAAACCAGGGGCAAGTCTCATGAATAAAGGAAAAAAATACCTAAGGTCTTTTCTTTTAACCCTAATTCCTCGTGTCCTGAGGGACTCCTTGAGTCCAGTAAGGAAGACTTCATGGGAGTTCAGAGAGTTGCCCATCACTATGGCCGCAACCCTTGCACTGTAAAAATTTGAATCCTTTCCTCCAATTTAGCTGCAATTACATCAATGTCCTGAAACACTGGAGCCACTCTCGTCAGCTCAGACGAGCCCTTGTTTACGTAGGACAGTCGGCAGGTACAATCCGCCTGCTCGGACCCTCTAGGGCAGGGACTCTGGAGTTGGAGTCCCCCGGGTATGCCTTCGAGGTGAACGACCGTTAGCCCAAAGTAAACACAAGGTTTTCAGAGAGGAACAACTAGTGAACAAAACAAGGAATAAATCGCGGCAGCAAACTGGAGGGAAGTGATAAGATCAAATGGACTGCTGAACACCCAAGAGGTTGTCTGGAATCTTGCTTGGGGAATTCGTCTACTCACCTCTCAAGGATCTGTGTTACGGACGGGTGAGCCGCAGTGATCCTTCTCCATGCAGAGTCGACATCAGGTCAATACCCGTGCGGTGACTCAAATGAATGCCTGGCCAGGGCTTCCGAGCAGACGTTTCAGCAGGAGTCCCGGGGGGCCCCACGTTGGGCGCCAGTTGTCCCGACCCGCGGGATTAACGTGGAGTGTAGCCGGAGACGCCTGCAGAAATGAACAAGCAAGGGACACAAAGAACGACCAGCAAGACAGGGTGTCTGATCAAGCTGGCTGGTAGTTCTATTTTTAAATTTTTGAGGAAACCACCCACCCACCGGAGTGTATTCCATAGTGGTTACACCAGTTAACTTTCCCACCAACAGTGTATGACGGCTCCCTTTTCTCCACATCTTTGCCAATGCTTGTTATTTCTTGTCTTTTGAATAGTGGCCATTTTGATTGGTGTGAGGTGGTATGTCCTTGTTGCTTTGATTTGCATTTCCCCAATGATGAGAGTGATGTTGAGCATCTTTTCATGTGCCAATTGGCCATCTGTATGTCTTTGGAAAAATGTCTGTTCAGGCCCTCTGCTCATTTTTTAATTAGGTTTTTGGTTTTTCTTCTTTGATAATGAATTTTGAGTTTTTAAATATATTTTGGATATTAACCCCTTATCAGATACATCATTTGCATTATATCCCATTTAGTAGGTTGCCATTTTGTTTTGTTGATGGTTGCCTTTGGTGAGCAGAAGCCTTTTAGTTTGATGTAGTCCCACCTGTTTATTTTTGCCTTTATTATCTTTGCCTTAGAGGACAGGTACAAAAAAATAATCACTAAGATAAATGTCAGAGAGCTTACTCCTCATGTTTTTTTCCAGGAGTTTGATTTCAGGTCTTAAATTTAAGTCTTGATTTTATTTTGAGTTTATTTTTGTGTATGGTGTAAGAAAGTGGACCAGTTTCATTCTTTTGCATGTAGCTGTCCATTTTCACAGTGCCCTTTACTGAAGAGATTGTCCTTTTCCCATTGTGCATCCTTGCCTCCTCTTGTCATAGATTAATTGACCATATAAGTGTGGGTTTATTTCTGGGCTCTCTATTCGTTCCCTTAATCTGTGCTCTCTTGTGTTACTACCATACTGTTTTATTATAGCTTTGTAGTGTAGTTTGAAATCTGGTAGTGTGGTAACCTCTGTCCTAAGATTACTCTGGTTATTTAGGGTCTTAGGTTTGGGATTTCTTATCAAGTATTTAACCTATCAATGAATTGCATTAAGTACCTTGGGGGAAGTATAAAGTATATCAAAACTTATTTAGAGATCAGTCATAAATTGATAGAAATTCAGGCTTGTTTTAAGTAACAGAATTTCATTGATTAATATGCAGTAGATGTGTGTAATCAGATCATAAATGTGTGGGTATATATATCTTAGGCTTTTCCTGCAACCAGAATAGAAATGTGTTTGACAGGGATAAAAATTAATATTTAATTGTTGTGGTTTGACACCCTTAATACTAATTAATATTAATGGTCAATATTCAATGCTTAAAGGATATTCTCAAATGTTTTCAGGATGTAATGATGGATTAACCACATTACTTAACCTGGGTTGCTCGTCACCCTATCCAATTGGAATTTCAGGGGAAAAACATCTGCAGCTTCAACAAACATTACCGTGATTTATGTAGAAGTTGTAGAACTGCTATTCTAAATCATAACCAATGTCTTTTTCTCTATAATTTCCTGTGTTTTTATTTATTATGAGAGACTTTTTTGAAGTTAAAAGCCATACAAAACAAAGTTTATGTACCTTCTTAACCATTTTTATGCATACTGTATAGTAGTGTCACCTATGCACATAGTTGTGTAACAACAGATCTGTAGAATTTTTCATCTTAGAAAATCAAAACTGTACATATTGAGGAATTCCCCCTTAGCCCTCTCTCTACAACCTGTTAAGAGTTTCGTGATGTGTGATAGGGAAATGTAATAGTTTTGGGATTCTGAGAAATAATGGTTTGATCAATTTTGATGGATTTGCTTATTAGAGTTTGGCAAATCTCACTGCAGTTAAAATCTGCTCATTTAGTACTTTTGTAAAAAGTCTTGTTTTGATACTCAGATATATAATTCTTAGATCTTTTAGGAGGGAGGGAATCCTTTGGGGTTCTGGTCTCTATAGGTAATAAATATTTGGGAATTTCTTGCCAAATCAGTGGAGGCAGATTGATACTTCTCAATTTTTCTGTGAAAGCAATGACTTGGAAGAACATTTAGAGGAACCTGTAGCTGAACCAGAGCCTGATCCTGAACCAGAGCCAGAGCAAGAGCCCATAGGTGAAATCCAAGAGGAAAAGTCTGAGCCAGTATTGGAAGAAGCTGCCCCTGAGGACGCTCAGAAGAGTTCTTCTCCAGCACCTGCAGACATAGCTCAGACAGTACAGGAAGAATTGAGGGTATGTGACATGTCTTCATTTTTATTCTATTTCTTGTTTTAAAAAATCCTCCTCCTCCTTTACTGTTGTTACATTGACTTTTGTAGATGCATTTTCATTTGATCAGAGAAATTTCTTAAATATTGAGCCTGACTCAGATAAGTAAGATGCATATTATTTTAAAAATCAAAAGTAACTTTTTTCACCTTTAAGGAAATTTGAATAGCTTATCAACCAGAAATTTCCAGTGCTGTTTTATCACCATATCAACAGCCCTCATCTGTGTAATACTTCATCCTTCATATTACAAATCATTACATACTAGTTACAACGGTGATAATAATCTGTCTTTAAAAGTATGTCATGGCACAATAGACTTTACCCTGCCTGTTTCTATGAAACCTAACTGATCATAACTTCATAGTAGAAGTAAAAACAAACTGCTGAAATTACAACTACTTTTCTAATTGGAATACCTGATTTCAAAAGTTGGAGAACTTTCAGTTACTCCTAAATCACATTAGGATAATGATAACAACTCAAAGAATCTTTACATTGGGTGCTCTGTGAAGGAATATGCTTTAGTGCTGTGTTTATGGGGCCAGGGTTCTTTTAATTTCATTTATCAAGTGCCTATGTGCTAGGCATTGTTATAAGTACAGGAACTGTTGGTAAAACAGATAAGGTTCTTGGTTCTCTGGCTGTTATTACGTAAGTAGGAAAGAGAAACGGTGAAATGACTTTAGCTTGCAGGTAAAAAAGAAGGCCTAGATTGACAAAGGATGACCAAGTGGGTGGCTATTATAGTAGTTCTGGAGAGAGATTATGGTATCTTGGGTTAGGGTTGTAGTGGACATGGAGAGAAGATAATTAAGAGGTAAATAAAAATATGGTGATTTGGATGTGGGTTGAAAAGGTGTTCAAGATAATTCTAAAGATGAGGTAGTTGGGTCAGTGTTTGTACCATAGACTGGCGGAATCACTGGATGAACTGGTTTTGGAGGAGAGAATATTCTTTGATGCATGAACTTGAAATTGAGTGAAAGTAGCTTAGACTCTAAACTTATAATAATTTGCTGATACTTGATGAGTCATGCTAAGGACATTTAGTACTAAATTGTAGGTAAGGAGAAAAAAGGCACCTCAAGATAACTTGTAAACTCTACCGTGCTTATGAAAATGTGATTCATGTATTAGGTACAAGAAATCAAGAGCTAGTAGCTTTTATATTATTTTGGTAAATGGTTTAATCAATCAGTGTTGGTGTTGTTACCTCAGACATTTTCTTGGGCATCTGTGACCAGTAAGAACCTTCCACCCAGTGGAGCTGTTCCAGTTACCGGGATACCACCACATGTTGTTAAAGTACCAGCTTCACAGGTGAGTTTCTAATTAAGCTTGTATATTAGGCATATTTACTTGTGTTTTGTATAATGTGGTTTCTGAGGTTTAGAGAATATATAAACTGGTACATAGGGCAGAGGAGAAGAGTACAAGGTAGTTTTTAATTTTTGTGCATGTGTGTGAGAAAATGTCATTTTGTAGTTTAACCTTACATTAGCTAAGAAACTTCAAGAAAAAGGTGAGCTTGTTACACAAAAGTTAACATACATTTTTCAGCCTCGTCCAGAACCTAAGCCTGAATCTCAGATTCCACCACAGAGGCCTCAGAGGGATCAAAGAGTACGAGAACAACGAATAAACATTCCTCCCCAGAGGGGACCTAGACCAAGTAAGAGCTCAAGGGTGACTTCCCTAGTTTGGGGGATTTTGAGGTGAGAGCGTATTTTGGGGGATTTCATTAATACTTGTGTACTTAAATTTATTTTGTGGAGTTGATAGAATTACCTGTATTTAGACTTGAAAATTACTGAATGGAATAGTCACTGAAAGGTGTCTTTCTGTCTTTCACTGCTGTTTTTATTTCTTCTTAATTTAAGTTCGTGAGGCTGGTGAGCAAGGTGATGAACCCCGCAGAATTGTGAGACACCCTGACAGTCATCAGCTGTTCATTGGCAACCTGCCTCATGAGGTGGACAAATCAGAGCTTAAAGATTTTTTTCAAAGTAGGTTACTGAATTTAAACACTAGATTCATCTAAGGCAGTGCTTTGCAATAAAAATAGATGGGCCGCAAATGTTTAAACAATTTTTATTTTTTATTGAAGGATTGTTGATATACAATCTATATTGTTTTCAAGTGTATAATACAGCAGTTCAGCAGTTACATATATTAATCCTCACTCTCCACTAGTGTGGTTACTATGTGTCAACATAGAAAGATGTTCTTGAATCATTGTATTCTCTGTGTTTACTACTGTCCTCATGACCAGCTTGTATTATGCTTGGGAATTTTTTGTGTCCCTTTATCCTCCTCACCCTCCTCCTTCACCTACCCTAACCCCTCCCCCATGGTAACCACTAGTCACTTCTCAATACCTATAAGTCTATTGCTCTTCCATTCATTCTGTTTTGCTTGGCACAAATCTGATTTTAAGTTTTCAAGTAGTTACATTTTTAAAAGTAAAAAGAAACTGGAGAATTCTAAAACATCATTTCAGAAAGTAAAAAAATACATGAGGTATTTTTCATTTTTTGCACTAAGTCTTTGAAATCTAGTGCCTATATCACACAACATAAGGCATGTCTTACTACAGACGAGCCACGTTTCAAGTGGTTGGTAGCCATTTGTGAGTAGTGACTGTCATATTGGACAGTGTGCATGTATTATTTAAGGGAAATGTTCTAAAAAGAACATTACTTGAGGATCTGTCTTTCTCTTACAGGTTATGGGAATGTAGTGGAGTTGCGCATTAACAGTGGTGGGAAATTGCCCAATTTTGGTTTTGTTGTGTTTGATGATTCTGAGCCTGTTCAGAAGGTCCTTAGCAACAGGGTAAGCAGGTTTTCACTTTTATTTATTTTTTAAACTAACAGTGCATTTTGACTCTTAGAATGTGTGTTCATCCTTATAACTGTGTCTTCTTGTTGATAAAGTACAATTTATTCTAACATGTTTGTATAATATAGTTTATCACATTCATCATTATTATCAAAAGACCTGTCTGGGAGTTCAGGAAAAAAACTTCTCTCTAAAAAACTTAGGATTTGAGTAAGTGATGAAAATTGAATAACTAATAGTTAACAGTGCACTGAGATCTATGTGAATTTCTTTTCTTGGTGGTAGTTTCTGGTGTAGAAGATGAAATTCAATGTTACTTTTAGCTAAGATAAATTAAGAGCCAGTTTGCTTAGAGCAGTCTTAATTATCTGGGTATAACTGAGGAGTTTCTCCTTCTCTAAGTTGGGTTTGAAGTCATCCTATCTGGAACCACCCTTACCAACAGTGTTCATACAAGTACTTTCTCATAATAGAGGGATTTGTAGAATTGGAATCTTAACTGCTGTGTAGTTCTTAGGGAACTCACCTTCCCCCACATCTTTGATTAGTAAAACTACTTTCTGTAATAGTAGTAGTAGTAGAACAAGAGTGCAAATATTGTTAATTTACTGAGATGGATGTAGGGTTTTTAAAGCCCTGCTTTAACCATTTTAAAGTGTACTATTAAGTGGTGTTTGCAGCTCTCACCTACCCAGTTAGAAAACATTTTCATCAAAAGCCAGCCCCTTAACCGGAAGCAGTCCCTCCCCATATCTTCTCTTCTTAGCCCCTGGCAACCATTAATCTACTTTCAGTCTTTGCAAATGAAAACTACACTTTCTGTAATAGAAACCTAGATCATGATTTCCCATAGGTTCTTCAGGACCTCTGGTGGTCTCCCAGATATTAATGGGTATACTGTGAAGTGTAATGTTGTGGTCATAACATTATATGAGCCTTACTCTGCAAGTGTGTATTGCCTTTCAGTCTGTTTGACTAGTATTTTTTTGAAGCATCTGCAAAACACAAAAGAGAACAGTGGCTTCCTTCGCTAAGATCACAGAATACTGAATCCAAAAATGTCCAGGAGGATTTGTGCTTAAATCCATCATTCAGCAATAAATGGATCCCATGGTCAACTTTTTTGGTGCAGTCTTGAATTCATACTTCCTCATAGGGACTAAATTCCCAGTGGGTCAAACGAGGCTAGATCTGATAACTGGCTTCCTTGTTAATTGTCCAAGACAGGGTTGTTTTCATTTACTTAATGCATGTGGGTAAGCCATAACATCTTTATGCGTAAATGATTTACGCATTTACCATTTCCTTAGTAAGGGCTGTATGTCTGCTACCTTCATTCAGAGTCCTTCTACCCTAGTGGTAACTCCTCAGACATGTCTTTCATAACTACCTTTTAAAACACCTTCGGTTTCAGTCTCTTTCCCTTTATTTTTAAGACTTTAATAATGGTTTTCTTTTTCTCATTGTATATAGAACATTGGCTGGAACAGTGCTTCAGATGTATGTGTGTGAAGTGATTGATATAGTGTGTTTATTTTTTTAAAACTATAATTATGTTAAATTTAACATTTATAAATATAAACTTGTTAATCAGAATTTAAAATATACATCAGAATTAGCTCAAAAGAGGCCTGTTGTATATTTTATTTTGTGGTGTTTTCTGTGTGCAGTTTTCCTCATGTACTTTCAGATCACTCATACTTCGGTCACTTCAAAAGTAGCTTGCCTTTCCCTGATTTCACTGCGCTAGTAGAAATCTACCATACTCCCTTCAGTGATTTTTTTATGGGTACAGAAACTTCTTAACAAGACTGATGACCATGGTGTGTGACATGTGATCAAAGTGTAGAGTGGTGCTTCAGAGCTTTTACTTCCCAGTCAGGATGCCTTCGTGTACATTCCTTTTCTTCACTCATTAGCACTGTAACCCAATGCAGTAAGTTCCTTAACCAACTTGGCCCTTAGTTTGTTGGTTTCTAAAATAGGCCTTACAATCCTGAGAAGGGTTATTGTGAAGACTGAATAAGATAATAAATGAAATACATTGAACACTTCATAGTATGATACATCTTAAAAAAATATTTCAGATAGAAAGCCAGTGAATGCCAGTGATAAGCATGGAATCCTGAGTAATGTTTTGTTTTCTCCTTCAGTGCTATTGGGCAAAAAGAAGGCCCAAGACCTGTTGTGGATGTGTATCGTTTTTTTCCTTCACTAAGGTTATATTAAGATTTTCCAAAATCCTCTTAAAGCAAATAGAATTTTGAAATGTTATATTTAGGTGAAATTAATGATGTTTTTGAAAGATATATATGTAGTTTGCATAAATACGTGCAGCACAATCTTTAATAGGTGCTGGCGGGGTTTTATTCTAAGCCTCCAAATCCATGGAGAAGGTGGCATTTTTTATATTCTATTTACATAATTCAATGGGAAGGTTAGATTTGTTTTAGTAAGTGCAGTGAGAGCTTGTGCTGTGTAAATTAACTTCCTTGAACTAGCCTGCATACCTAACCCCTCCTTTCTGTGTATGTGTTAATGGGAAAATTATGTGTTGAGAGTTCAAAACAAAAACTGAACTGTGAGAAAATAGCTGATTTGTAAGCTGCTGGTTCTTCATAATAGCTTTGTTTTATCTGTGATAGTCTGCTCACCTTGTCTAAGTCTGTCCACCTTAATTGTTACAGCCTATCATGTTCAGAGGTGAGGTTCGCCTGAATGTGGAAGAGAAGAAGACCAGAGCTGCCCGGGAAGGGGACCGTCGAGAAAACCGCCTGCGGGGACCTGGAGGCCCACGAGGTGGGCTGGGTGGTGGAATGAGAGGCCCTCCCCGTGGAGGCATGGTGCAGAAACCAGGATTTGGAGTGGGAAGGGGAATTGCTCCAAAGCAGTGAATTGCTCTTCACTGATCTATACGCAGCAGTACAAACGTTAGCTCCAGCGGTTTATATAAACTGCTATTATAAACTGCTTCAGTTTGTACAATTTTTGTGTTAACGGTGTGTGCTCCCTCCCTATCCCTTCCCTCTCCTGACCTTTTAGTCCTTCACTTCCAATTTTGTGGAATGATATTTTAGGAAAAATGAATTTTTAAAGAAGAAAAAAAAAAGACTGAATTTCCTTGCTTTACTTTTGCATATACAGACTGGATTTTTTTTAACAGCCGTTTTCCCAAAGGAATGTGTCTTGCTTATTACTGACGTGAAGTACAGGATTTGATATCTTGGAGGCAGGAAAAACCCAAATTGTCTCTTCTTTGAGTTATGACAAACTTCTGGTATGGAGAGATTGCCATTGGAAAAAATGACAAATTTTGATTCTCACTGATGTAGTTAAAAACTGAATAAATGGTGTTAGTGGAATTTTTCTTTTGTTATGTGATCACAAAGCAACTCTTAAAACCTATTGTTTTTACCATTGAAATTTAAATTGTGAGATAGGTTTTAAATGTGTAGAATGCAATGAACTTAATAGGTTTTTTTTTTGAAGTAGAGTTTCTTTCATGTTTAATTTGTATTTGCTGAAAAAAACAACAAAATCCCCAAAAACCAAAACCCCAAATCTGAATAACACAAAACCAGTGCAGAACTGTTGTGCCTTCTATTTATCTTTGATTCCAGTCTTGGCAATTGTTTAAAGAAAAAATAATAAAAAAACTAGGTTTGTTTTACCAGGCTCAGAGTATGTTGGGACGAAATCCCTCTTCCACCTTGTATACTGAAATTGAATCTCAACTGGAATGCCTTTGAAGACAGATGCTTCTGTAAGAGGTCCTTTGACCTAAATAGCTCAGCATTTGTAGTTTTTCAGTATCTGTTCAGAAGCCTAATCATACATAAGAAGGAATGTGACTTTAACATTGGACTTCACTGATGTGCTTGAGTGTCTGCTAGTTTTGTTTTCTTTAAATCATAGCCATGGTAAATTGTCTATTTTGTTAAAGTTGTCTTCTGTTGATGGGCATGCAGTGGGTGTTTCTTGGAAATGGCCAATTTTTATTAAAATTTCTGGAAGAAAATTAATCTGGCAATACAGATTAATGTTTGTTTTAAATAGTATGTTGTATTTTGAGTGCTGTGTGGGGTGGGTGAAGGTTTTGTGTACACATTTGTGAAGCAACCCTTGATATGATAACTTGTCATTACTAATTGAAGGGTGATGAGGTCAAATTTAACTTATTTTCTTAACAGTGTTCATCTTTAGGACTGTTTGAGTATAGTCTATGAGTAAGAAGAGGAAATGTTTTGGTGTTACTGGAAAACTAGGTTTGCTGAAGTCTTAAACTAAAATGAAGTCTAATGTTATTAGTTGGTCCCCAGTACCTCAGATAATTGAGAATTTGCAACATCTCTTTCACAAAAAGAAACTTAAATAACTTGAGTCACATAGCTATTTTTGGGTCAGTTTAAGTAACTTTGGTGTAACCATTTGACCCAGACCAGTGGTAATGGGAAGAAATTCAGCTTGTGCTTTTGTAGCTTATATTAAGCTTGTGATGGAAAGAAACTTAGCTTGAGTTTTTTAAGTTTGAGTTACAGTAAGATCATAAATCATGGGTAACTTAGAAGTCACTTTTCGCAAGTGAATACACATTTCAAAATAGGCGTTCTGTGTACTCAGAGATTTAATGGCACTAACTAAATAATAGTGGTTCTCAATCTGGGGCTGTTATATCCTAGAGTACCTTTGGGAAGGTATGAGATTTGGGAGGGTGGTAGCTGAGTCTGGCATTTAGTGGGTGGGGTCCAGCTATGCCAAAGTTAAGTAACAGTGAAGTGACCCCATTGAGAATGTGGACAGTCCCTGTTCCTATAGTGCATTGGAGGTGGGGCAGTGGGTTAGGACAACGAAGGTGAAGGCTCATTCCTTTGAAATACAGCCTCAGATAAACAAACAGATTGATTATTAACTGGAAATCTTTTCCAGGAATTACAGTAACATCTACTGGAAGTAATGACACTTTATTTGTACCAATTGTACGGTTTTTTTAAAAAAGAAAATTGGAGACGCAGTAGCATTAGGTGCTGCTTTTAACTTGTAGGGAACTACTGCATACTTTCCGAAAACAAAACGTTGCCTCAGTAATTTCAAGTCATCAGAATGAGATGATTATGGAGTTTTGAATAGCATTGGACTTTGTAAATAGGGTTTAGTATTAACACTATTAAGAACCCTGTTATCGTAGTTTACATTACTGTTGATAAACTAAACACCCTAGAGATACATGTTTTCACAAGTAGAAAAATAAGTTAGGGCAAGATTTTCCATAGGCAGCCCCAGCTCATCACATTCAATCTTTTTTAGGTTTTAAAATAAAATTTTATCTGTAAATATGGCCCAATGTACAGTTCTTTTCTACTGAACTTAAAACCTTCGCCCATGTGTATTAAATTAGCTAAGTGGGATTACATTGGCTCATTGGGGTTTAGTCTTCACCTGTGTTGAAATTAAATAAGGTCTTGGGCCTTACAGTAGTACTTTTGTTTGCTTTTATGGTGAAGTTGGACTTGTGTATTCTTGTGTTCTCAATCTTTGAGCAATTGCTGGGGAGCAGGAAGTAGATAATCTAAAAATAATTATTTGGCCTTGGAAGAGTAGGTTATAACCACAGTGTTAGTTGAATTGCACTTTAGTTTTAGCAGCTTTCACAACTATGCTGTGGATTGATAGATGCTGTTTTTCCCAAAGTAATAGATGAAGAAATGGCATAAAACAGATGACAGGGCCTCCAAGGATCCATTGTAGCCAGGAGCAGATTGGCCTCCAAAACATGCTTTTTCTTTAGAACGATTAATGTCTTATCTGTTGACTTTTGAATGACATACTAAGGGACTAGGACATGACCATAACAAATTACTGCAGTATAGAGAGACTGGAGTCTAAAACATTCAGACCAAGGTTAGCATTACTGTTCTCTATTTCCTTAAGGGTCAACAAGTAAACACTGATTTTGTGTGGCTTGCTTTGATTTGCAGAATACATGGTAACAGTAATAATGACTTGTTCTTAGATTATTTTCTCATCTGTGTAATACTACATGTACAGTTGAAATTTGGATATGGAACATAACAATGTTTTTATTATAGCATAATGCAGGTGAGTTTATAGCGGTTTTGTGTTGTGCTTCTAACTGCCATCCTTTGATACTCTTTCATCTCCTTGAAAACCCTTGTAGAATTTAATGATTTAGTGGAAAATGTGGCACTTTATAGAAAGCAGTTTGTTAGAATCTAAATGGAAATAATCTTTATATGAGGTTTAAATTTGTAGACCATAGTTTATGCTGAGTGGCTTATTTCCTTTAAGTAAATGGTTACATTTGTCAAATCTGCTGATCTAAAGATACCCTTTATATTAAAGTTTTATTTTTGTGCTACTTAGAATCTCTGCAGGAACCACATACAAATGAGGTAATTGATGAACTTTGGGTTCAGCAATTTTCAACCTTATAAAAGAAGCAATTTCAACATTTATTTGAATCAGGTTTTAGCTAGCTGCTTATTATATCAACAATGGACAATGGGCATTTAGAGGGAGTCTTCTACACATGTTCTAGAAACCTTAAAGAATGTGTTAGAAACAGAAAAGTTTTGTGTTAGGGTGAGGCTGTAGGTTAACTTTGCTAGACAAGTAAGGGCCATGTGGTACTAGATAATTGGGTTTCTGGTTTTGAGGTGGTAATACCTTTGGGAATTGTATTTACTGTGATAACAGGTTCTGGGGACCATAGGCAGGCTTGTGAACTCTTACTAGACTTAAAGGAGACATGATGGCACATGTAAGATAAAACTTTGTTACATTCTTTTTAGTGGATATGTATCTAGCTCGAGATAATACTGAAATTAGACTGCTTTGCTTTAAAATGCTTTCCTGAAACAGTCTCTCAGAATGGCCATAATAATCATAAAAGTTGATCAGAGGTGGCTTAAATTCCTTAATTGGTTTTGGTTTTGATTATGCTTATGTATTAGCTTAGAATCAAGGTTGTTCTCTTTTTCATTATATGACTTGTTTTGAGAGCCTTGGACAATCTCCCCTCCTCCAGTTTCCACTTGAACCTGGTAGCTTTTTTCTTTCCCTTTGAGAGGAAAATAGTATTGGAAAGCATTTCTACGGTCAACTCCCATGAACCATGTGACCTGGTCTGTGACAAATCCATGTGTGTTCAGTACTTTGAAGTGTAGCCAGTATCATGGATTGCTAAGGGACTTGCATCTATCCAATGTGTCTTAGTTTTTTAACAAAGCAAGGTAAGGGAAGTTTACCAGATACTAACTATTGAATTACTTAAGCAAGTATTTATTTTTCAGAAAGCCACTTAGGGGAAGTTTGCCTTTATTTTTGATAGCGATTAGAGGGACAATTATATCTCATTTAATCTGGATATAAACAGTTACAACTGTTGCTCTAATTAACCACTTTGATTACAAAAACCTCAGGCTTTATTACATGTCATCTGTTTGATTTCAGATTTGATAAAAATTCTTAAATGTTTTTATGAAGAGTGTATGACCACTGATTTGGTCCTTTAAAATGAAGAATTGTACAGAGAACCTGGCATAAAGAAGTATGGGAGAAGAAGAGGACTTGGTTCTTTAAAGATTCAGTGCACACTTAAGTAGATTGTATAGAACACATCATGTTAAAAAGCAAATACATATAGGTAGATGTTAGATTTTGAAGAATAGTGGGGTAGATGTGGAACTTGGTTGGTGGGATAGGATTTATTTGGAAAAAATTCATTTAAGGTAAATACCAGAATATCTCCTTAAAGTTCTTCCCATTCTGATTGTTACCACAAGAAACAGGAGAGACTCCCAGAATTCTTTGAATTGTGGAATGTTAAAGCTGGAAAGGACTAAGGTGATTTGTACGACCTCTTCATTTCTCAAGGTAGATGGCTCAGAGACTTGATTAGTACAGAGTCCTAGATTGGCTTGTCGAAATAAATGGGCCCTTCCAGGGATCACCAATCTGCCCCAGCTTTGCTGTAGGAAACCAGAGCTGTTAAACGTCCCAGATGTGGGGAGAAAAGAGAAGGAGCCACAGTTTATATGCTTATCCAGTTGCTTCTATAACACGGTTTCCATACCCAGGTTTTCTCTATTATCTTAGAACTGTCTTCATGCCCAATTCTACCAGGGCCTTTGTCTAAGGACATTAACTTGTGCTCCCCTCAGGGATGGGTTTACTACTAGCTGTCAGAAAGCTATTGGGTATCCTAATGTGTTAATAGCTGAAACTCAGCTGTAATTTTCTCCTAAATCCTTCAGCATTTTGCATTCTGTACATTGTGGTGCTTTTTCCACCTTGTATTGTTGTAACTGTAAGCTCCTAAGGGGCGGCAATTTGGTCTTAGGCATGTATCCTGTTGAGTGCCTGGCAGTACCGTGTATGTATCGGGGTCCTAATCTTCCTTTGCAGTAATTTCATTATTCACGGAAGTGATGTTCCAGCTGTGCTGAACTATTTAAGGTTCCTCTAATAAGCCAGGCATTGCTGATTCCATGGCTTCAAGTGCCTTCTCTCTCCCTTGAAGGTAGACTTGCATCTTCACTCCCTCTCCCCACTCCTCTCTCTTGCCATTGAAGTTATTTTTCCAAGACCCAATTGAAGAGCTGTTTTCTTCCCCTAAGAAAAAAGATTGGCAGCAAGAGTAAGGAACCCCTTTTTGGGTTTGATCTGGCCAAAATTTGAAGTGAGGAATAAATTCATTCTCATTTACTTCCCACTTCTCATCCACGTTGTCCTTCCTGTTTGTTGCAACCTTCGTTTTTTAAAATAGGTGTTCTACAGCACACCGTTCTCCTAGCTCATAACCTTCCCCTTCAGCCTAGAGTTAGAATGACAGGTTATCTGTTTTACTACCTATTAGACCATAAGCTCCTAGAGGACAAGGACCATGGGACTGATCCCCTGTATTCCACCAGGGAGCACAGTGACTTGAAGGTCAGAGTCCTTAAGGATGACTCATTAGGTTGAATAACGGCATGCTTAAAAATAGAACTTAATAAATTTTAGGTGCTATTACATTTAATAGTGAGGAGATGGGTGGGAAATTTGAAGGCTGGGCAGAGAAGGAAGTCACTGGATGTTTTGAGGTACTTCTGTCCCTGGTCTGGGTAGTTAGCCCTTTCTTTGATTGTGCCCAGTATATTATCCCAAGCACTTTGTTTTATGCAGAAGAATTTTATGTGTCAATTTTAGTTTTCTTAATGCAAACCTACTCCGTTCATACCATCACCCATGCCACAAGTCATCTGCTTTTTTCTTACTCCACATACAGTCTCCAGTAAGTCCTGTCAGCTCTACCTCAGCAGTCTCTCACATCTTCCTCCTCACCTAGATAATTTCAGTGGCCTCTCAGACTCCTTTACCTCTTAGACCCCCAGCCTCCTTTATGTACAATATTAGATTCATCTTACCGAAACATAGCTCTGATCGTGTATTCCATGTTATGTGTTCTGTCTCCCCTGTTAGATTGTAAGCTCCTTCTGGGCAGGTTCTGTGTCTTGAGTCATCTTTGTATCTCCCATAGTACCTATCAATAAATACTTACTGAATGAACAACAGAAAGCCTTGTCTTAAATGAAATGTTTTTCCAGGTTATATGTATTCCCTCTGGGGTGATTGCAAGACTTCCAAAGCTCTCTTACATATAAAGTTGGTTAAATAGTCACAAATGAGTTAACCACAGAAAAAATTTCAGAAAACTTTTAATTTTTTTCCATTGGAATAAGCATGTATGTGTATATGGATGGTTCAATAAATATATTTTATATACAAGTATCACTGAAATTGTACATCTTTGAACTGCAGAAATAGATTTTTTTTTGTACAAGCCAAAAAGTAACTGCCATAACTTCTAAGACTTCATGCAGAAAACAGAAGGGTAAGGGTTGAAAGGGAATTGGTTGTTCAAGGTTTAAGAGTTCAGTAAGAAGTAAAAATGTTAACATTAAGGAAGCGATTGCTTAACACGCTGCTTAAGGTAGTAGCCAGACAAATCCTTAAATGCAGCATTAAGGCCTACCAAGTTTATACATATATACAAAGAAATTTCCATACAAAAGACACGTTTTCTTCTGGGAAAGAATGAGGAGCTTTGTGAGAATTCTGACCCAATTTTCCAGGCCAATTGTTTAAGATGTCCACAGGCTACTTAGAAATCTCTTCTGCTTTGGCTGTCAGTTGTTACTATCTGGGCTTGTGACTTTTCTGGTGTCATATAGTAAGTATGAATCATCTTGAACCTCTTTCATCATGGGTACTCAAGCACTTTGTAGCTTAACTAATTCACACTGCCCAGTCCAGCATATTTTTCACATTTTGTCCCAAAAGTACTGGAATCACAGAACCGTAACTTGGAGTTGCTGACCTGTAACAGACTCTCCCAGTCAGTTGCTGGCACTGTGACCTAAGAATGACATGGTGCCCTACTTTGTTCTTTGGGGTTAAAATTTGAATAGTTAACTGTAATAAAACAAATTGTGAGGTTTCAGGTAACATCTGGAGCTGTTCAAATTTTTTAGCCCATGTCTCATGTCACATTTTGAACTACCTTTTTGGAAGAAGGAATGTAGAATCATTTAATGAATTTAATGTGGGATTTGCTCTTTTGCCTAAACATCAAATCCTGCATCTTTTACGACAAAGGGGTAGGTCTTGTGCAAATACCTAAATGGTTAAAATGTGGAAAACCTGAAGGGCAGGTCCTTTGGAGTGACTTCCTGTTAAGCTGAAGTCATTTGCTTTGGCAAAGGGTAAGACTGGAGATTGTACACTGGTTATATTGGTAGAAACTGGCTCATCTTTGCTGATGAATTTTAAGTGAAAAAAATTGAAAATTTATGAAATATAAATTACATAGTTAAAATACACTTTTCCCCAGTAGTTGACTTTGAGCCTTTATATGATGTTACAATTCATTTGGAATGTTTTAAATCAATCTGACACTGTCCTAGCTATATGAATTGGGTATCACTAATAGTACTGTTACCCTCAGTTCTCCATGGGCCAGTTTCCAAGTATGGCTCCAATGTGTTCACACAGCTAGGGCAGCAAGATTTGGTCTCCCATGGGTTCCCTGGGCCAGTCAACTTTGAGAATGAGGTTTCAGGAAATGGCCTGTTGTGGGAAAGAGGACCAAATAATGTGTGATTTGGAAGCACTTCAGTATGTTTGAACACTTAAGTAGTGACCAGTCAGTGTCCTTCACAATCATGCACCAACCATTCTTAACCCAAAATGACACTTGGTTACTTACATTGCAGAAGTTTGCCTTGGTTTTAGATAAAAGAGTTTAGCCAACAGGTCACCTGTGATGTTGATTCAAACAGACATGGACATCCTTTGGCAATCTGACACACAGAGCTTAAAAGTACTAAGGGTTTGGTTTTGGTTGCTTTGTCGTTCCCTTTGTACATTTCAATTCTAATTACAACAGTTGAAGATACGTTCTGTCCAGGTTTTCAAACTGATTGGGAGTCTGGCTGACGTCACTGCTGTGTTTGTCTTGAAAGTAGAAAGTGTCTGTGGGGCTGTCTTTGAGAAAGCTACACTGTTGTTTGTGTAACATATATACATGAAACACATTTGGTAGGCATTTTATCTATGTCCAATATACTTAAGGAGCAAGATGCATCCCTTTGGGTTTTAATTCATTCGTCTCATTTTAACTATTGCTAGTGTCAAAAATACGGTGGGATTAAATATTGGAAGACTGAACCATTAAAATGTGAAATAGTTTTGAATGCCTGAAATGTGCTGTAGGAACATTCAGTTTTTTAGTCTCTTACAATTATTCAGGCTAAATGGCATGTTGAGCGTGGTACACCTTTAAATGAGGTAGAGATCTAAGGAAAAATTGAGTTTAGTAAACTACTTGATACGTTACTACCACTTTTTAAGAAAGATTTGGAGCAATCTGATTTACTAGGATAAGTAATACCACTTTTCCAGAACATTCTAAACAATTAAGAAAGGTAAATTGTTCTGAATGAAACTCTTCTCTTTACATCTAGTAATGACTTCATTAAAAACCAGTTACATTTTGCCTCTTTTCCCTATTCATATTTGGCTTCTGCTCCCCTTTCCCTTTTTCACTTTATCAGTACGATTTCATGCTTTGAATGGAGAGATGTTCTCTAAGGTTGGGAGAAGTCCCTTTTAGGCAGAGCTGAGAATTGAAAAGTGCATGCTAGGCAGTACTTGCAGGTCAGCTCTATTTGATACTTCAGAGCCACAAAAGGTAATAGTATTTGGATCACAAGTTCTCTCAGAAATACCTGCATTGTACCAAGTATTGGCTTGATATTTGACAAAAGATAAAACTAGAAGTACTTCCTCAGAATCACTAGAATAGTAAGCTCAGTGTAGAACCATGACTTTACTTTTATTATCCCTATTCTAGTATCTCCCTAGCATAAGCTACTTGCTTAATACTTGTTGGGCTGAATTAATGCCCTTGAAGACCAGAAGTTCTAGGAGTTCCTATACTGACATGGAGAAGATAAGTTCCCCCAAAAAACAGGAAAATTTGAGTTAGGCTGGAAGTGCCAGCTCTTAGAAAGGAGATGAAATGTGCTGCTCTGCTCACAAAATAAAATCCTATCAGTTGGTCTTTGAGAACTGCCATACCTGACTTCTGACCCCCTTATTCCGCTTTTAAGGTTACAATAGATACCAAATCTATCCAAACATGCTGACTATTCATTATGCTTTGGCCAAATGGATAATCACTGTACCTTGTATTATACCCTTTGTTTTTTACCTCCATGTTTTTACTCATGTTTTCCCCTCAGCTGGAATACTCTTTCCACATGTGTCAAAATCTCATCTATCTTCAAAGAACTACTGCTCAAATGGCCCTTAAACCTTGAAATGATCCATGGTTTATTTTCTGTCCACCCCATGCTGTCTGCCCACACCACTGTCTCTATTACATATTTCTTGCTTTCCACATTAGTAATATTTCAATACTTCTATTGTTCCTCCTTTAAGAAAAGAGGCTGTGTTTTTTCCTAATGCCCTGTTGTCATTGTACATTGCCTTGCCATATAGTAGATTTAGTAAGTAGTAGGTGGAAGTTAAAAACAAAGATGATAAAAAAACTGGAAAGAGCATATTCTAGTCCTGGCTATGACACTTAACTTTTGAGACCTCCTCTACTTCCAACTTGAACCTTGAAAGGCTAGGCTGTTTTCTCCAGACTGCGATGTTTTGAAAAATTGTTAAGTGCATCTACATAGCGGTCACCTGGACACCCCCTGAATCTCACTTGAAGCCACTAAATAGGGTCCATTCAGCATGCCACTTTGCTCACCAGCATCTAGAACTATACACAGAAGGAACTGCCCTAGCAGGCAGAGCAGTAACAAAGACATTCCTGCCATCACTGCTGTAGTTCAGGGCCTGGAAGGCCAAGCTTCTTGGATGAGGCCAAGTGGGCCCTACGGAGTGTAAGTAGAGGCTGTGTCCCATGAACTGGTCTGGTTGGTTTGTATATAACAAGTTATCTAGACGATTGCAAGTCAGGAACCAAAGACTTGGAGACAAGCAGCAGCTTCTAGTTACAAAATAATGTTTATGGGGGAGGGGTATATCCATGTACTTCCCTGTAATTCCATTTTCCCACTTCATTTCCAGAGCTGGTGTGGTAGTAAAGCACCATTAGAAGGCCCTTTACTGGAACATTGATCAGGCTGCCACGTTTAATAGTCAGTCATAATGGGTATATAAAGAGGTGTTTCTCTTTACCTGAACACCTACTTGGGGGAAGTGGTTACCTGTGTTTAACCCTTTGAAAGGTGGGTGAGACCATAATTAGAATCCAAATACTAGACTGCTATGGATAACCTTTTTTAGAGTCTAAGCTCAATTACTGCATTCTCCAAGATACTGTGGATTGTTCCTTTGACTGAACTCTTGCCTTTGCCTGTTCTGTTACCACACCTTCCCTTGAATTAGTTATTCATAACCATATCACGTCTTACCACACGGTCAGTTCAGTAGTTAGGGATGCTGCTTATCTTTGGCTCCTCTTCCTTGTGCACTGTTTGTACTAGGTTCTTAGTTGAACGAATGTTTTACAGGGATCCTAGACTGAAGACTTTCAGAAAAGGTCTAGTCCTTACCATTGATTCTGGCCAGATGCACACCATTCCTAGCACATGATGATCTCATGCAGAATCACAAACACTCTCCCCCTAGTGCCACCTATTCCCACCCTACCCTGTTTACTCATTTTACTCTTACACATTCTACAGCCAGAAAATGGCCCCATATCAACTCCAAATCCTTCATGCACCAAAAACTGGATTAGTAGGCTCTGAACCTTTTACAGTGGGCTGCTGGATTTAGATTGTTTATTACCAGGTTCCAAGAAGTAGGTGGCCAAGGATGTCTTGTTTAGTTGTTGAACAAAAAGGTTTGATTTCCAGTCTAGTACAGGATAATATTCCTTGACATTTAGCAGATTATAGGAAGTTAACTTTTAGTGTATACTGGACTGTACCTAGGCAAAAGGGTCCATATTTTTACCCCAGTGTGGTATTCATTTACATTAACATGATCTAATAAATGTCTCATCTATATACTGCTTTTTAATGACTAAACTACCATATTATTTACTTGATTTTATACTTAGTTTGGGATGATAGAGCTTTTTACATGTGGGTGACTAAGGTCACAGAGTGAAATAATTTACTGAAGGTTAAAAACAGTTAAGCTGAAGAGTTAAATACATGTCATACCGCCAAAACTCAGCTTCCCGTCATCTGTGGAATCATGTCCAATCTTTGGCAAGGCTTTGAGTTGGGCTAACAAATTAAAGACTGTTTCTGAGTCTGTTTCTCACCTATAAAATGAGAAAAAAGATTTGTCCATTGTGGGAATTAAAGTATATAAAGTGTATGTCAGACAGTAGATGCTCAATAGCAATACTGTGATAGTCAACAATCATTCGTCATCTGTTACTAGTCAGTCCATCCACATGTGGTGACAACTAAGAGGAGTGATTGTAGTGCCTTCTATTAGTACTCAAATGAGAAAGAGGTGGTAAGGGAATTCAGGATGAGAACTGAGAGGTCTTTCAGTGCACGTGCAGACACTGAGGCAAGCATGAGGTGGTTCTCTGGAGAAGAAGTCTTTGGGGCTTCCCTGGATTGGCAGCTGTGTCATTGTATTTGGCTTGCTGGGAGCCGGCCTCTGTTCGTAGGGAAGCTTTTAGATGACCTCTTCTGGCAAACAGAAATGGTAAGGATTTCAGTGAGGTTGAGATAATGAGAATGTTTTACAGTTTATGTGGGTGGAATTAACATTCATTATGCATTTTATCTAGACAGTGGACCTGTGGTATCCCTCAATACAAAAAGAAACCAAGGTTCAGAGAGAGAATGGTCTTGCCTCAGGATCATGTGCCTATGATCGTATGTCAGCCTTTTAACTCCAAACTAGTGACCTTTCCTCTGCACTAAGGAAGAACTACAAATAGGTTTAGAGAGGAGAGCTGAGAGGATGAGGAGTGGGACCCCTTAAAACCATGTAGAGTCTGGGGGGAAGTCCTTGTTTTTTTTTTTTTCTGCAACTAAAAGACAGCTGGAGAAGAGGCTTTAACAACACAGCAAAAGCACTTCATAGCTGGGAAAACCCTTCAAGCCTAACTGATTCAGTACACCTATTTTACAGATGGGCATACTGAAGCTCCCAGGAAATGGGAAAAGGTGAAAGAATTTTAGAGTGACAGCTTCTACATTAACTACCTGCATTATACAATTACCATTTCACTGATTTATTTGATCACACATCTATCCATCCTAGAGGCCTTTACTATCCCTGATTTTAATCTTTCGGGGCAAAGAAGGAAGTGGCTATGTGGTGATGGGGGGCAAGGGTTGGAAGTGGTTTGCAATATGATTTCTATTTTATTATCCTATGAAAAATCTAAAATTGTTCTGTAAGTTACTAATTTTTAACCTTGGGAACAAGAAAAAAGTTTCAATCTGCAATACTCTCATTAATTCCAGGGCCAGATGAAGGTGGAGTGAAGAACATTTGTCATAATGTTATCCTATAAACATTCGGAAGAGATTCCATTGATACAAAGCATAAATATGTCCCTGTTGGGAAAGACAGGAGCAGTGTTTTCTGATAATAAGGAGTGTTTGTTGGAGCTACAGGAGAGTGGAAGCAGCTTCAAAAACATCATTGCCAGGGTGAGGTTTTGTTTGGAGGTTGGGGAGAGGGGTGTGGAGAGAGCTGGCTCGACTCTGGCTACACCTGCTGTGATATTTTTTCTTTTTATTAGTATAGGCTAGCTAATGGTATGGATTTATGGGAACCTTCCCAGTAGTCTGGAGCAGTCCCACTTTTTCTGCCTGTGACTGCAGCTGGAGTAGCAGGGACAAACAGGAAAACATTCTTATATCTTGCTGGAAGTTTTCTTGTTATGATTAAATTGTGTGGTGGGGGGATATAGGCTGGTAGGGTATTTGGAGTTGGAGTTACTTCTCTGGGTTTTTTTCCACATGTTCTGCTCTGATGTGTTTCTCTTTGATTCTTACAGAGGCTCTGGCAGAGAAAATTCAAACCCCTGCCATGGGAAATGGGTTACAGCCTTCACAGGACATACATGCTAAAATACCAGAGTGGAATGTTGTCCTGATGTTTGATGGGATTCTCAGGTGAGAAGCTAGTGCTAGAGGCAAGTCCATCAGTGCTGTGAAATACCTTGAGGTTCATGGCCAAAAAATTAAGATTGTAATCTGAAGGGCTAAGACATCTCCTCTTTGTTAACTTATCTGTACCTGCCTTCCAGAAGGCCTGGCATTGTGCTTGAAGCTTGACAGTGAAATGGGGAAACAGTGACACCTTTTATAACATATGGTGTGCCCATTTTTCTTTCACGCATCAATGTGTCTGCAGTTTGGCTTTGAAAAATCTTCAACTCCCTCTTTCTACAGGGGACTGAGCAGGACAGGATGGGTGACAAAGCTTCCCTGTGTTTCCATGGTGAGCCTGAGGCAGGCCAGAACAAGGACCCACTTCCCATTGACCTGTGCCCACTTCAGAAGCAGGTGTGTTTAAATAGGATCCTGGGTTTCTGAAGTTGCATAAGGAAAGAGTTGAATCTGTACAAAGGCAGGCTAAGAACAAGGCATTGCAGGGAACTGTGAACAGGGCAAGTGTGGGGATGGGAGAGTCATTATGCTTGGAATCCATATGCAGCCAGCAACTGTCTTCCATCCCCACATCAGGTCGCTGGTCCTGCTCTCTAGCTGGTGAATGGCCTCGTGTAGGATGTGGTTTTCATCACTGGGCTCTCTGAAGGGTGCATTTTTGCCTCGCCATTCTCGACTTCTCGACCAATGTTCCAGGAAATTTTCTGGAGCAGAAATTAAAAAATGCATGGGCAAGAGGAGGGATGGAAATTGCAGCCTTAAAACAAATGAGATGGGAGCCACTAACTTGTGTTCTAGCCTACTCCCATACCCCACCCAGCTCCTGGTGGGGTTTGGTCTTGCCAGAGGAGATGCACGAACTGACGAAACAGAGGAAATGCTGACAGGGAGGAGGCAGGAGGGGAGAGCAGAAGAGGGAGAAGTAATGACCTGAGTACTAGCTGGAGAAGGCTTAATGATCCTAAAAATTATTGGACAGTAATTTCAACTTTGTAACTCATTTTGCTGTTCCAGAGAATGATAAAGCACCTTAATTACTGCTTTAAGTAACTGCATGGCTCCATCAAACAGCATGAAATAGCACCCACGTATGAGCGAACCTATCCCCTGCCTTTGCTATCTTTACAGCCTGAGAAATCCTTAAGGAAGCAGCGGGATAGTCATTTGGTAGACGTGTCATCTAGTCTGGGCCCTCAGAAAGCTGGATTACTCAGGCCTGGGAGAAATTTGTACAGAGCACCCTTGTCCTTAATAGTCTGAGATCTTCAGTTGGGGCAGTCAGAAAAATGTCACTGGATTCACCCTCTTCACATTGGATGGAGGTGGGGAGGGAAGCATTTCAAAATTTTTTAAAGTTCTTTATTTCTACAATAATTTCAACCTATCCAAGAAGTGCTCCCTGTCCATTGGTATTTCGGGATATGAGCCCAAAGCCTTTCCAACATGCTTTTCTGTTTACACCCATACAGACAGTAAAAGCCAGCCAGCTCTCTCAAAGCATGGCGAATTTCTTCCCTCCTTCCATTGGTCAGGAGAAGTGCCTGTTTGCCTGCAGAGAGCTGTGGGAAAATAAGAGGGTTCTCAATTCAAATTTCTGGAGTTGGTTTCTGAGAGGGGGCTTATTGGAGGGAAAAAGGCTGAATTGTATTTTAACCTATTTCCTGCCTGCCTATTTAGAGAATTTTGCTCTGATTGGTTCACGTATTAAAAATGTCTTATGTCAGTGACTGGAGGTCCATTCACCGTTTCTCAACACTCCTTACCACTCCACTTAACAGCGCTGCACTCAGAGAGCAAGCTTTCTAGTCAGTCTGAGAAACAGCCCACAGACAAAGCCCGATCTTGCCTGCCTCCTCAGAGTTGGGATAGAGGGTGGGTACCATGTACAAAAGGTGTTTGTTGAATAAATCCTATACCTTCCAGTGTAGTATTCATAGACCCTGGGCTGGGCTTCCAGTCAGACTGGGGAATAGCTGCAAATCTCAGATCTCGACCCGAGTCCTAAAGCTGGTACAGATGAGCCCTCTGCTTGCCAGCTTCTACTAAGGGGGCATTATGGCAGGCATGGTGATGCCTCAGCTCCCTCCAATTTCAGTGTGTGGCAATTAACTAAGGAATCTGATTTTCACAAAAGACTAACTTATTGGTGATGGTTCCAGTTTAGCTGGGGCACCAATCTACTTTGCAGTCTAATATCATGGGGCCTCAAAAAACACCATCTGTTTTTAATGCTTATAAACATGCATACTTTGAAGGAAAGGAACCATTTCCTTTCATATTTATTTTCTCTATAGTATGAAAAAAATAGCCTGTGAAAAATATTGATAAGCCTCTTAGAGTGATACATTCCTTATTTACTGACAACTTAGAAGAAGAAATAGTTTCAATCAAGTGAACTTTTATCTTTCTAGACTTTAAACAAAATTAACACTAAATTTACATACACACACACATCCTTTCCTTTCTATGCATGCCTGTCCTTGGTCACTTCCAATAGCCTAAGCCGAGAATAGACTCTTGAATGCTCGAAAGGACCAGAGGGCGGCAGAGCTGGTTGATCCATTTATTTTGGCTGCTCTTGAAACAAAGAGATTCTTTTGCAAATAGATGAGAAATTATTGATATTACTATCTGTCTGCTTCATTGATATCTAAGCAAAGTTGGTATCTAAATTTGGCTCCTAGGAATGGTTGCAGTTTTGGAGGTGGATAAAATCCCCAGTGTTCAGTTCTCCTTCTGTGCATAAATACTGGTCTGTACATGTAAAGGATTTGAAATCCAGTAAGCCATTCATGACACCTAATCAGTTTTACCCCTGCCACAGTGCGTGGCATGGGTAGCCCCGAAGGCATGATAGCCTTTGTGCACAAACTGAAGAAGAAATTAAGGAAGTATTGTTCTGACCAAAAAAAAAGTATACTTCGGTTTCTTGGAGCCATCTAAAAACTGACTGAAAGGATCCATCTAGTTTGATTTTCTATGAGGAAATACATGTACTTTATTGCTAATCCTTCTACATTAATGATATTGTCTTCGTGAGCGGGCTCCATTCCTAATTCATAATGGTATCTTTGACTTTATAATGACTGATGTTCTTTCCCCACCACTGTTCATCTTTCATAAAGTGGAGCAAAAGAAAAAACAAATCTGCAAGTTTTCCAAAGAAGAAAGGCAACCAGAATTACGTGGGTCCATGTATGTGTACATATATATAGATACATATGTGCACATCCACTGGAGGTTCCACGAATCAGAGTGACGTTAAGGTTTTTTGGTCCTAGACACCAATTCAAGCACATACGACAGAGTGAGGAGGGAATTAGAGATGGCCTATGTCACTCTTCCCCTTGTGTATTTAAGATAAACTAAAGCTTAGTCATTTGTTCAAGGTCACCCAGCATATTTGTGACAGGACTAAAATTCAGACTCTTCTTTTCACTGCTGTAATGCATCTCCTCACATCTGTTTTCATTCGGGATACCAAATTTGGAATAGTCTGAGAGAAGATTTCAATGACATTTCTTGTGTCTTAAAGAGATGTTTTTATTGTCTGTTGAATTCTGTCAGCTAGATGTGGCAGCTCCCAGTGGGCTGATAAGTTGAATATGGTGGCAGAAGTTCAAGGACTCTGCAGAGGCTGGGCAAGCGGCCTAGTGATTTCTTTGCCTCAGAGAGATTCCAGACACCTCATACGAGGAGCCCAGCTTGAAATCTGCAGATTCTGCTTTGAGGGAGGCAGAATGTCTCAGAACATTAGTTAGTTAGTACCTGTATTTATTCCTGGTAGAGGCTGGAGGCCTTTGTTGTCTGATTCATCTAGACTTCAGACATTCTGAATTTAGTCCAGTAATAAATAGAGAGAAGGTCTTACCTAATTTTTTTGTGAAAAAAATTTTTTCCGCTTAAATAAAGTGAATAAAGTGCTAAGGGGCTAATAGCCTCTACAAAGACTCATGCACCACTGTAGAACTGAGGGTTTTCTCCCTTAAATAAAGGGAATATAGTGCTAGTGAAAAGTGCTAATAGCAGTTCCAAGACTGACATTCTTTCTAGTCTTGAACTGGTGGTAGTTGTTCAAGTCCTTCTATTTTTTTCCTCCATTAGACACATATGTGGTATGGAAAGGGATGGCCTTTGATGCAACTCCTGTCTACTTGGCTCCCAGCCCTCAATGCTTCTTTAAGAAAATAATTGCAGGTTCTATCTTATATCATCCAAGGCTAGTATACAGTTTAGCTTTCTGGTCTACACAGGCCAGAAGGGAAGGCAGTGACTCACTGACCTTGAAACAGGGATGTAAACAGCTTTATCATTCAAAGCCAAATCCTTTTTGGTCTGCAAACTGCATTTTTGCCTGCATCACTCTTCATTTTGTCTTGGCCTGCGTTTTTTGGCCTCTATAGGTATTAGCTATTGTGCCACAGGGAATGGGAGGAATTTCCCTAGGAGAAGGTACTTCAGGGAGGAGTTAGGCTCCAGGTCATTCATTCCTGTCCTGCCCCACATTGGGGATACTCTGAAAGCCCAGGCCTCAAACTGATTGTCAGCTGCATCTCACTGTCTACCTACTATCTTGATCCAAAGCCAAGACACTAAGGGGCAAAGGAAGGTGAAACCCCAGCACACAAGTCATGCATCAAGCAGGAGAGGGCCGCGAACTGTGTGCCTGCTTTCAGGGGCACTGGTGTCGGCAGAGACTAGACAGAGGCTGCTAGAGACAGTGGCCCTGCTTAATTCCATGGCCCACCTTACAGATCACCCCTCTGTGGACATCCGTGTCCTTTAGCAGGAGCCTCCTCCACCCAGTCCATTTCTAGTCTCTTTCCTTTTTTATGGAATGCCCTATCTATCCTGGGATAGATCTGGCACTTCAGAGTTAGAAGGAAAGAGAAAATATTTGTCTAACTTTGCCAAATGTTAAAGCTCAACAAAGCACCGAAAAAGAAAGAGGCTTATAAAAATATAATGGGGTCACCCCCCTGCCCTAAGCATCCTTCGTGATTTGTGGTATATGAAATGTCAAAATATAATGAACAGACTTTCTAAACATGACTGTTTCTCTCCATCCATATGTATTAAAGCTTGGGCAGTCTCAGGACTACCTTACAACAGCTAAATCTTTACTCTGCAGGACCACTACATAACCAGTCTGTTTCAGCCCACTGATCCCACCTTCCCAAAGATATACCCACTTGCAGTTCCAAAGACACTCTTCAAAAAAAAATAGACATTTGAAGAAAGTGCATCTGTTGAGCCTTAGTCTATCTGCATATTATTTCTTGAGATTATTACTTTTCAACCATAAAAAAGATTGCATATTGACAATATAATGAGGAAACCATAACGGCCATTTCTGGGTGGTGGTGGAAGGTAGAGGTGTGGAAGCACAGAAGCAAGAGGGCTCTGAGAGGGGCAGGTGTGGGCCTTAGCCTTGGTGTATGAGGATTGAGGTGGGTGATTTTGATTCTCAGTCTTTCGGCCTCTGAACTGTCCCATCTCTTTAGTCCCTCCCTTCTCTCCTCTCTACCTTTCCCCATTCCCACCCCCCATGCCCAGGATGCACTACCCTCTTGAAGCAGAGGCAGAATGGCTTTTTGGCATGTGTCCACCTGGGCCAGTTTGAGATAGGCGTGGTGTTTGGAAGGCTGTGATACGGACATACACCAGAGCAAGCTTATTTGTGACTGTTTCCACTGGGAAAAATTGTCCATCACTTCCGTGACTTTAAAACTTTAAGCAGTTACTATGCTGATAGGTTAAGAAACAAACATTTTGTTCTTGTGGTTTTGCGTTAGTATTAAGCATGAATATATATCATATATTACATTGCTTTCCTTCTGCTGCGGGGCAGATTGCACTCTCTTTCCAAATAGGAAAATTGCACAGCCCATGGACTCAAGCTTTTGAAAGCTGTTACTCCCTGACTTCCCACCCCACCCCTGCCCTTCCTCCCAGTCCCTCATCCCTGTTAGAAAAGCCCCCCTCCCCCTCCCAGTAGCCTACCCGAGGTTTAAATAGTGCCACACTCTAAGATTCATGCATTCCTGCACTTGCTATTGCACGTACTGCAGAGAGAGTTGTGCGTGTGAGCCCCTCCCTCTCTTCCCTGCTCTGCCTCAGGCTCTCAGCTTCCTGTGCTGTCCCCACTGTGCACGCTCCCAGCCACCCCCAGTCCCAGACCCATCACTGGTTGTGGACGTCCTCCCTGCGGACGATCTTGTAGATGATCCAGTAGAACATGTTGAAGATGAGGAAGGCCATGGGGAAGCCAATGCGGGATATTTTGTCGATCTTCTTGGCCCTCTGGATGAAGAGTTTTCGCATCTCCTCTGGGGACTTAGAAGGCGCAGCGGCGGGGCTGGTTGTATTGTTGCTGTTGGCACCCTTGACCGAGATGCCGTCCTTGGCCTGCAGACAGGCTGGGCCCATCCCGTAGGCAGAGAAGTTGAAGCGGCCCTCGCCGGCCTCATCCTCCTGGAATAGATTCAACATGGGACTCTACTTAAAATAAGACAGCAGCTGGGCACCCCCCACTTGCAAGGCACTCCCCTGGGGGCCATCACGCCTGTCGGTTTCTCCCTGCCTCTTGGGCCACCAGTCCAGGCTCTGGAAGGCTGTGTGCCTGGTTGGGGTTGTGCCTTAGGGAGGGGTGCCACTTGCATGCTGAAACAGACGCAGACCAGGGGATAGGAATGTGGCCGGGGTCTGGAGACCTGTGTTCAGTGTCTGCTCTAGCGCCTGCTGGCTGTAAGACCTTAGACAAATCACTTCCTTCTTTGAGTCTCAGGGCTTTTTTATTTAATTTTTTTTTTCATTTAAGCAGGGGGTAAGATTCACCCCACTACCTCAGAAGGTTCTTTTAACCATCACAGGTTACAGATGAGCAGATGTACTGAGTGTTATTTTGTTAGAGATCCAGGGGACAATTTGGAGAGATCCCCTGCTTTGCCTCTGTTGCTTCCTTGCCCTCTTCACCCACCCCATTTCCCAGTTAACGTCTCCTCGTGCGCAGGTCGCGGGGAGGAGCAAGTGGCCCAGGAGCAAGCAGAATCTGTGGGCCTCACCTCTTCCACAGGCCAGCAAGGCCACTGCTGCTTCTTGCCCCCATGTTCCTATATTCCTTGCAGTTATTGCCTCAGACATACTTTGGATGTTATCAACTTATCACTCAAAGTCCTTCATCATCTGGCTCCAACTTACCTTCATGCCTTTCCTCCACCCCCTACCATATGCTTTGCAAACTTGCCAGTTTTGTTGCACCTTTTCAGTCATCCCTCCTGCATTTCTACCTCTCTGCCTTATGCTCACCTCTAAAACGCCTGCTGCCCTGACCCTCCTAATTGCTCTTTTTCCCAGCCCATGGTGATCTTTTCCTGACCTGACTCTTGGACACCCTGTTGTCTGCCCTCATCATGTCCAGCTTTGTTTTCTTTCCATGGGATTTCTGAGGTGGCCCTGAGAGTCTCAGCTGAGCTGCTGATTCAGTGGGTGGCCCTGGGGAGTTAGCAGTGCACATTGTCCTCGCCGGTAGTGGGGGCTCGTAGAGCAGGAGTCTCATCTTACCCTGTCCTGTGCAGGATAAGGCCAGTGGGGGCAAATGCAGTGAGGTGGCCGCTGCTTCCTCTCCAGCTCTGGCCACCTAGCCTGGGCCACCATCTGGGCTTGTTGCCTTCTAGCCACAACTCCTTCCTGCCTCTAGTCTGGCTCTCTGCCCTAACTGGGTTGTTCTAACAGTCCTTATTGGTCATCTTTTGTTTGGAACTTTTTATTTTAGTAGGCCATCACTGACTTCAGGGTGATTAAAATCCTCACATGGTGAGCAAGGCCTCAGAGGACCTGGACCCTGTCTGCAACTCCAGTCTCTCTCATCCTCTATCTGGCATTCTATGCTGCAGTTGTCGTAGAGTATTTATACATATCTTAAAGTACCATCTCCTTGTCTTTCACTCTGGGCCTCTGTTCAAGTTGTTCTGTGCCTGGAACATACTTCTAATACCACCCCTGCCTCCAACTCCACTCTCACAGAACTAATTTCTTACTCAGAAGCCTTTCCTGAGTCTTAGGATAGGCTTCGTGTCCTTGCTCTGTGCTCCATAAGCTTCCTGTACATCTGTCCCTCTTTTATTTTTTTTTAAAAAAAATCTCTAATCATGTTGTGTTTCTTCATCGGTGTCTCTCTCTCCTGCCGGACTGTAAGTTCCACCAAGACAGAGGCAAAGCATCATGTTCACTGAGTCCTCAACACTGAGCACACGGACATAGTTCTGAGACAGACGCTAAGGACTCAGGAAATGTTAGATAAATAAATGTTTACTTTTAGATCTTCAGTCCTAGCCACCCCCCCCCACACCCTGCCCGCCTTTTTTTTAATGGCACCAGGAAGATTTGAGACATATGATAAATGTTCAAGAAGTCTTTGGCAAATGAATGAATCTGGTCCAACACCCTCATTGCAGAAGTGGGTGAAAGAGGATGTGTTACGGTGCCTGGCAAATAGGTGCTCAATAAATTTGTCTATGAGTAGGGCAGTGGTAGAGGGTTTGTGCTAGGGACAAGGAGAGGGGTTGGGGGAAGCTGGCCAAATTCCTGGACCCCTGCCTGGAAGTGGGGTTGGGTCCGACTCTTGCTTCTCAGAATAAATCTGCCCTTGCTGCAGGCTTGCGTGCTTGAAAATGTGTTTTCACTGGGTTCTAGTTATGCAGGGGGAAGCACCAAATTAACTTTCTATATAGCTTTGGGTGAATTATTCTCTGCCTTCCTAATTTGTTAAATATAGGAGTGGAAGGGATGGAGGTGTGTACTCCAGGCTCCACCTAGTTAGATGATTATCAATTTTCATACTGTAGCCAGGAGAAAGGAAATTCCTTAAAAATGATTGGAACAAAGGCTTGCTATTCCTATTCTTCCCAGCAGGTGGCAGGAAACGAATGCCCAACTGCGTCTGGCTGGGAAATCTGGTTGTGTGTACTCTAGAACCCAGGGAGGTTAGTAGTGTGCCTGCCCAGTCGGGCTCAAAGAGTTTTCCTAATAATCTGACTAATGAGGCCGGCTAGGGAATTTGGACCAGATGCTTTCTGTTCAACAAATGTGGTAACATGGAAGGATGGTGGGAGTTGAGGAGCCTGGCCAAGATCACAGGCTCTGAGAAGCTCAGGCATATAGCTAGTTACCCGTCACTCACCATCTGGGGATTAAAATACCCCCTGCAAACTTCCTACTAACAGAGGTTTCTGCCACCTAAGTTTATATGCCACCAGTTTACAAGCCAATACCCAGAAGGACTTTCTGCAAAGGAAGCTGGTCTTTATGGTGAACCCAATTTTGTGTCCTTGTAGTTTCTGCCATTTGGGCTAAGTTCAGAGCCCTTAGGAACAAGGTCACACTGAAATGCACACCAGGGGTCAGGCAGGGGAAATCTGAGTGATGAAGTGAGCTAGGCTGAAGAAGCCCTCCAGGTAGAAGGGACTCCGGCAGCCTGCAGAATGCATTCCGTTCCCTCTAGGCAGTTCGTGTGCACCAGCGCTACCTAGGATGTGAATCCAGTGGCACCAGAGGCTGTGACTTTTTTGAGTGAGCGAGAAGTGTGTTTGTTAAATGCTGGCATTGTATTCCAGATTTTTAAGACACTGCTGGTGAAATGGAAGATATTTCCATATTGAGTTGGACCTTCTGGCTATTAGTTTTTGGCCTCTGCCTTGGGATAAATCTTGGTTCTTATTTAAGACCTAGTAAATGCTGGACTATTTTTATCTGCTTCAGGATGGAAACATTGACGAATAGATAAGCAACTGATGGTGAACTGTCAATGTTTTGGGAGGAGTCACAGAGCAACTCCCCTGCCTTTGCTGCCAGTGCCTCCGTGATCCTGGTGACTTGCTCCTCTATGCTGTCATCATTTGCATGTCAGGAGTGGACAGGATGCCTTTGGAGCTCTCCTCCAGTACTGATGTACTGTGAGAAGGCGAGGAGGGAACTGAGCGGGAGAATCTGATCAAATCTGGGTAGTGGCTTTATTCACACTGGCCAGAGAGAAAGCTTTTGTTTTCCTCTAGTGTGTAATGCTGGCTGGGTTCTGGCAAAGGTGGAAGCAGCCTTTGGAAGTACTCTGGGCCTACCATGCCATAGCCTCATCTCCTGGAGGCTGCATTCACAGTTTAGTCTACGCATATAGGCCTCCTGGAGTTGTGCAATGCACACTCTAGAGGCCTGGTACTTGTCAAATATTTTGGATGTAGCCTTCCCAAATAAGTGTCTCTTCAACAAATGTATTCCCTCTTTTAGCAGAAGGAAATAGAAAAAGCAATTGGCCCTGGGGAAAAAGGGAAAATGCAAAGTAAATCCTAGAAATAGTTGTGTTTGGTCAGTTTCTCACTTAGAATATTTTAGAGTCAGAGGGTAGGTATTCAGTGGATAGTAATGGAGGGAATGAAACTAGCAGTCCTTTAAGAAGTCCTATCTGGCTTGCTGTACCCAAGATCATTTCCTCTTCCAATGCAGATACCGAAGGATGGTTGGATCTTAACTCCCATGGACATCTTCTGTCTTTGAATGTCTGCCTTCTGCCTATGGTAAACTTCTGGAAGTTCACTGAATCAGCTTTCTGATGTATAAGAAACATACTGATAGAAATCTATGCCTGTGTAATCATTTTATTCCCTGGCACTTGTGTAACAGGAACAAAACTTGAAGCTGCTTTGGCATCTGATCTAACCCTTGCCACAGTCCCCCATTATGCCCATTTAATCCATTTTACAGATGGAAAAACTGGAACCAGAAGGAGGCTAGCTCGAAGTCACTTACCAAACAGTGCTAAAGAATCATAGTCCTTTGACACTGCCCGTTGTAGCTGGGTAGACAGCTGTTTCAAATAGGTCAGTCTAGAGCCTTTCTGGGTGGCAGGTGTGTGGTGTGGCTTGACAGGCCACAGTGTATGTGTTCTTGACTGCCCTAATCTGTCACTGGAGGAACTTCTTGTCAGGCTCTCTGACTCTGAACAAAGACCTCTTTGTTCATTAGTTTGTTTATCCTTTTGCCAATTTCTTCAACAAATGCCTACTGCATGTTCACTATGTATCAGGCATTGTGTTAGGCACCAGGAATAAAGCTCTGAGCAAAAACAGATATGGTCTCTCCCTTTATGGAGCTCATAATTCAGTGTAAGAGATGAGCATAAAACAATCACATCACTGAATATGTAATTATAAATCTAGGAAAATATTCAGAAGGAAAGAAACCAAGTTCAATTAGAACATGACCTTTGCTAGCACACAAAACATCCTTGTGCAGATTAGGAAAATAGCCCTCCCCCTCCAGGCATATGAAGCAGAATCCCTTTGTTTGGCTGATATTCCATGCCAGGCAGGACTTGGAGAAGAGTGCCTTGTTGGCCAGGGGCCCTTGCAGGATACAACCTACACAGCCATACTTGACAGCCTTGCATAAGAATCTTCATATAGGACCTAGATCTCGTCTAGGGTATTAGGGAAAGATGCCTCAGCTGAGAACTGGAAAATGAGTGATTGGTCAAGACTAAGCAAAGTGCATTGGAAGGGCAATCCAGGAGAGAATGAGATGAGTGTATGTTTGAGGGGCTAGGAAAAAAGCTGGGTGAGCAAAAGAGCAAAGGAGAGAAAAGTGAGTTCTTTCTCTTCCAGGGGAAGGACTCCTGGGGGAGTGGCTACTGGGCTGGGGCATGGAGCCAGTTGCCTCCCGCAGGCTGCAGGCCCCACAGTGCATTTGCTGGCTGGGAACATTACATCTCAGTTAACAGGGTTTAGTGACTTTTCAAAGTGGCCTGCCAAATATTTCTTTATTCAATCCCTCATAAAGTGAGAGAATCCACTCTGGGGGAGGATCTTGCCTTACACCCCTTCCTTGGAGGTAGAAAGCAAAGGCCTAGAACCTAGACATTCTACTCAAAAGGCCTCATCTTTTGTGGAGCAATTCCCTTCTGGAACAACCCCATGAAAAAATGTAGCCTTGCAGAAAACCCCAATAAATAACTCTCAGCCTGGATGCTTAGTGCACAGTCTGTTGCTATCTTGGCCCTATCATTCTGCCTCCAGGTGTAACCTGCTAATTTCTGTTGTGTTATGGTGGGAAGAGTGGTTCCTGTAGATCCAATCAGGGCATCATTTAATATGGAAGGGGAAGTTAGGACTTCTAGAATTTTAATCCCTATTCTATGCCTGCCTTACCCACTAAGAAGGATGGTTCAGTGAAAAAAGTGTCACAGACAAGGGCGCCGGGAGCTCTTCCATTTACTGCCAGCTGCCCCTCCTGAGGCAGTGACCCAAAGGCCTACCTTGTGATGTCTTCGCTTCCTCCTGAATCGGAGCAGCTCTTTGTGCTGCCGAGACACAAAGTTGACAGCAGCGTACTCCAGCAGGGCTGAGAACACGAAGAGCAGGCACACCGCCATCCAAATGTCAATGGCTTTCACATAGGACACCTAGAGGTGGGTGGGGAGAACACAGGACGGGGAGGGAAGGGCAGAGGAGAGCGAAATACTGAGTGTGGCGGAGTGTTTTCTGTGCCTCAGTGACTGCCCCCACCACCCAGCGGCTGCCCCCTCCTCAGCTGTGGTATTAAGGTGGAGAGTACAAGGGAAAACAGAAGAGAAATGCATCATGACTGGACAGAAAATTGGAGGAAATGAAATATGATACCTGGAAGAGTATTAAAGAGCAGAGGATGGTGTATCTAGCATTATCATTAGGGAAACAGAATGGTATGTTTAGTCTTAAGAGTGATAGGAACAGAAAGTTGTACCTAGGATTAAAAGTAAATAGAGGATGTCAGCAAAAATGGCAGAGTAAGAGCTCTGGAAATGTTCTCCTGTGTGAAGGCAATAAGAACACTAGCAAAAAAGCTCAGAATCTACCTTTCCCGAACTCTTAATTAACCAAAGCCTAACAGCAACCCTACAAGCATTTAATTAAGAAAAGCAGCTGTATCTCAGAACAGCAGTTTGGGGCATTTTTTAAAAATTCAACTTTTTTCTTTTTCTTTTAAAATAATTCCACACTTACAAGAGTTGCATCTATAATAGTACAAATAACTTTTTTCCTGTACAGTTGAGAGCAAATTGCCAACATGATGTCCCACTGCCTGTGCTAAAACTAGTGCATAATTGCTACAAACAAGGACATTCTCCTACATAACCACTTTAAAGCATTTTTTTAAAAGAGCTTTATTGAGATGTAATTTGTATATCATACCATTCAAGCATTTAAAGTGTACAACTCAGTGGTTTTTATACAGTTACAGAATTGTGCAACCATCACCATAGTCAATTTTAGAATGTTTTCCTCATCTCAGAAAGAAACCTTGTACCTTTTGGCCATCATTTCCCCAATCCTGTGGTTCCCCTATCCTCAGTCCTAAGCAGTGATTAATCTGCTTCCTCTGTATCTCCATTCTGGGCATATCATATGAATGGAATCATACAGTATGTGGCTTTTTATGCTTGGCTTCTTTCACTTAGCATAATGTTTTCAAAATTCACCCATATTGTAGCATGTATCAGTATTTCATTATTTTTTATGTCCAAGTAATATTCCATTACATGGATATACCATTTTGCTAATCCATTCATCAGTTGATAGACATTTGGGTTGTTTCTACCTTCTGGCTATTATGAATAATGCTGCATGAACATTTGTGTACAAGTTTTCACTTATTTTCCTTGGGGTTTTGTTAAAACCTCCTTTACTCCTGTCCTTCATTCCCAACATCTTGCTAGCCTTGAAAACCAGTGTCCTGGCAGTCATGGGGAGGAGCAGAACAGAATTGCAGCTTCTTTAACACCCCATTCCCCAAGAATTGTCATTGTTTGACCCATCTTGTGGTTCACTGAAAGGCTGCCCTCACAAGGCTACCTTTATTTGACATGACTTGGAACTGGGCTGCTGTGAACAGCCTTTTTCCTGGGGTCATCTGTTGAAAACAAACAGTGGCGATTGTTGAATATCATATCAGCCTGAGGTAAGAGGAACAGTTGAGGCAAACAGGTCGATTAAAAGGCTTGAAAGGAAAACCTGAACAATGTTTTGTGTGCTTCAGTGACTGCCCCCATCACCCAACTGCTGCCTCTCCTCAGCTGAAATATTAGGGTGAAGAGTGCAAGGGAAAACAGAAGAGAAATGTGTCAAGACTGGACAGAATATTGGGAGAAATGGAATATGGTACCTGGAAAAAATACTAAAGAGAAGAGGGTGGTGATCTAGCATTATCATTAAGGAAACAGAAATGTTATGTTTAGTCTAAGAGTGATAGGAACAGAATGTTGTACCTAATGTAAAGGTACATCTACCTAGAGATGTTCATAGGGGGCTTTAGAAAGCTCTGACATATTCCTGGGAATCTATGTGCATGCTTAGGCCTGTGTGCATGCCCAGGGAAGACTCTGACCAATGTTGATGACCTGAAAAAGCAGGAAGTGAATGCAATGGTCAAGTTGTAAACTGATGGGCTGAGTGGTAAAGTTGTGTCCTAACCCACACACATAGTCCCTTGGCAAAGTCTGAGAGGTTTACTATCTAGGCATATAAGGAAATCTCCAATTTTTAGCTAACCAACAAGCTTACTGAGCAGAGACTTCAGTGGCCCCACACAAGAAAGAATACAGACATTACAGAATTATTTCATAAAAGTTACTAAACAAACAACAACAAATCCTGAGGAGAGGGACAATCAGATTTTTGGAAATGTACATTACATTAGGTAAAATGTGTAATTTTCAACAAAGATTTATAAGATATGCAAAAAAAACCACGAAAGTATGGTCCTGCAAAACATTGAATGTTTGTGTCCCCCCACCCCCAATTCAAATGTTGACATCTTGATCCCAGTGTGTTAGTGTTTGGAGGTGCGACCTTTGGGAAGTAATTAGGTCATGAGGGTGGGTCTCATGAATGGGATTAGTGCCTTTATAAAAAGAGACCTTAGAACTGGTTAGCTGTTTTCCCATCATGTGAGGATACAATAAGTCCACAGGTTGTGACTATAAAAGAGTCCCAACCAGAGCCTGACTCTGCTGGTACTTTGATCTCAGACTCCCAATCTCTAAAACTAAGAAATAAATTTCTGCTGTTTTTAAGCTGCCCATTCTATGGTACTTTGTTTTAGCAGCCTATGTTGACTAAAACAGGCCCATATATAGGAAAAAGGCAGCCTAATGAAGCTGCTCCTTAGGAAGCCCAGATGTTGGACTTAATACTTTAAGTCAGTTGTTTTTAAATATGTTCAAAGAACTAAAGGAAATCATATTTAAACAATAAAAGTGTGAGAACAGAAGTATCATTTGTATAGACTCTCATACAAAGTAGAGCATGAGATAGAAATGATAGAAAAGAACTAAACAAATTCTGGAGTTGAAAAGAATAAAATAAATTCAATAAAATAACTGAGCTGAAAATTTCACTAGAGAGGATCAACAGCATATTTGAATGGACAGAAGAAAGAATCAGTGAACTTGAGGAAGAATTGGTGAATTTGAGGTTATCCGGTCAGAGGAACAGAATGAAGAAAAATGAACAAAGCCTCAGAACCCTGTGGACAACTATCAAATACACTAACATGTGTTTAATAGGTATTCCTGAAGGAGGGGAAAGAAGCTGAAAGAATATTTGAAGAAATAACTACCAAAAGTTTACCAAATTTGATGAAAAACACTAATGTATACACCTAGGAAGCCAAATGAACTCCAAGGAAGAAAAACTCAGTGAGTTCCCACTTAGACACATCATAATCACACTGTCAGGAGACAAAGACAGAGAGAGAATCTTGAAAAAAACAAAGAGAATCAACTGATCATGTATAAGGGAGATTCAATAAGATTAACAGCTGATTTCTGTTAGAAACCACAAGTCCTAGAAGGTAGTGGGATGAAATTAAAGATCACCTAAATAAACAAGAAGACATCCTGTGTTAAGGGGTTGGAAGACTTAATATTGTTAAGACGGGGTACTCCCCAAGTTCATCTACAGAATCAAGGCATTTTTAATTAAAACTTCTTTTTTCTGCAAAAATTGACAAACTGATTTTAAAATTCATATTCAAGTTCCTATGGAAATGAAAGGGACCCACAATAGCCAAAACAATCTTTAAAAAGAACAAAGTTGGAAGACTCACACTTCTCATTTTCAAAACTTACTACAAAGCTATGGTAATCAACAGAGTGGTACTGGTATAGGAATAACATAGATCAGTGGAATAGAATTGGGAATCCAGAAATAAACCCATACATCTATTGTATTGATTTTTGATGAGAGTGTAAATTTAATGGAGGGAAAGAATAGTCTCAACAAATGGTGCTGTGACAACTGGATATCCACATGCAAAAGAATGATATCCCTTCTTCATACCACATAAAAATAGATAAAAATGGATCAAAACCTAAATTCAGAGCTAAATTATAAAACTCTTAGGAAAAAACATGTGTAAATCTTCATGACCTTGGATTAGGCATTACTTTCTTAAATATACTAAAAGCACAAGCAACAAAAGAAAAAATAGATAAATTTGACTTAATCAAAATTAAAAACTTGTGTATAAAGGATATTATCAATGAAGTGAAAAGACAACCTACAGAATAGGAGAAAATATTGGCAAATCATACATCTGATAAGGGTTTAAAATCCACAATTTACAAATAGCTCTTACAACTCAGTGATGAAAAGATAAATGCCCCAATTACAAAGTGGAAAAAGACTTGAAGAGATATTTCTCCAAAGAAGATCTAGAAATGGCCAGTAAGCACATGAAAAGAGTGCCAAACATTATTAGTCATTAGGAAAATGCAAATCAAAATCACAGTGAGATACCACTTCACATCCACTCAGATGTCTACAGTCAAAAAGACAGGTAATAATAAGCATTGGTTGAGATGTGGAGAAATCAGAACTCTAGTGGTATTATAAAATGATAAAGCTACTTTGGGAAATAGTTTGGCAAAGAGTTAAGCATATAGTTACTGTATGACCCAATAATTTTGCTTGTAGTTATATATCTATGAGAGTTGAAAACATATGTCCACATAAAACTTGCACACAGATGTTCATAGCAGCATTATTTATAAGAAACAAAAAGTAGAAATAACCCAAATGTCCATCAACTGGTGAACAGACAAAATGTGATATATCCATAGTATGGAATATTATTCAGCAATAAAAAGGAATGAAGTACCAATACATTATACAACATGGTTGAACCTCAAAAACATTAAATGAAAGAAACCAGTCATAAAAGTGTCCAGGCTGTAAGATTCCACTTACATGAGAGGCCCAGGGTAGGCAAGTCTATACAGGTAGAAAGTAGATCAGTGGTGCCAGAGGCTTGTTGGACTGGGAAACAAGAAGAGACTGTTGATGAGTATTGGGGTTTCTTTTTGGGGTGATAAATATGTTCTGGAATTAGATAGTGGTGAGCATGTACAACTTTGTGACTATATAAAATGCCACTGAATTTTACTCTTTAAAGTGAATGGAAGAAACAGACAACTTTCTAGAAAAATACAACTTTCCAAGGCTGACCCAGAAAGAAACAGAAAATATGAACAGAACAATTACCAGCAACAAAATTGAATTGGTAATCAAAAAACTACCTAAGAACAAAAGCCCTGGACCAGATGGCTTCACTGCTGAATATTATCAAACATTTAGTGAAGACCTAATACCCATCCTCCTTAAAGTTTTCCAAAAAGTAGAAGAGGAAAGAATACTCCCGAACTCATTCTATGAGGCCAGCATCACTTTAATACCAAAACCAGGCAAAGATACCAGAAAAAAGAAAATTACAGACCAGTATCCCTGATGAACATAGATGCAAAAATACTCAACAGAATATTAGCAAGCTGAATTAAAAAATACATCAAAAAGATCATCCATCATGATCAAGTAGGATTTATTCCAGGGATGCAAGGATCGTACAACATTCAAAAATCCATCAACATCTTCCACCACATCAACAAAAAGGATAAAAACCACATGATCAACAGCACAATGCCCCAACTTCTGTGGGGCGCAGTGAAGGCAGTTCTAAGAGGAAAGTATATAACAATCCAGGCCTATTTAAAGAAGGAAGAACAATCCCAAATGAATAGTCTAAATTCACAATTATTAAACTGGAAAAAAAAGAACAAATGAGGCCCAATGTCAGTAGGAGAGACATAATAAAGACCAGAAAAGAAAGAAATAAAATGGAGAAGAATAAAACAATAGAAAAAATTAGTGAAACCAAGAGCTAGTTCTTTGAGAAAATAAACAAAATAGACTTATCAAGAGAAAAAGAGAATCTACACACATAAACAGAATCAGAAATGAGAAAGGAAAAATCACTATGGACACCACAGAAATACAAAGAATTATTAGAGAATACAATGAAAAATTATATGCTAACAAACTAGATAACCCTAGAAGAAATGGACAACTTTCTAGAAAAATACAACCTTCTAAGACTGATTCAGGAAGAAACAAAATCTAAACAGACCAATTACCAGCAATGAAATTGAATTGGTAATCAAAAACTACCCAAGAACAAAACTACCAGATCAGATGGATTCACTGCTGAATTTTATCAGACATTTAGAGAAGATATAATACCCATTCTCCTTAAAGTTTTCCAAAAAATAGAAGAGGAGGGAATACTTCCAAACTCATTCTATGAGACCAGCATCACTCTAATACCAAAATAAGATAAAGACAGCAAAAAAAAAGAAAACTACAGACCAATATCTCTCAAGAATATACATGCAAAAATACTCAACAAAATATTAGTGAATAAAACCGAATTAAAAAATACATCAAGAGGATCATACACCATGATCAAGTGGAATTCATCTCAGGGATGCAAGGATGGTACAACATTCGAAAATCCATCAACATCATCCACTACATCAACAAAAAGGAGGACAAAAATCACATGATCCATCTCCATAGATGCTGAAAAAGCATTTGACAAAATTCAACATAGATTCATGACAAAAACTCTCAACAAAGTGGGTATAGAGGGCAAGTACCTCTGCATAATAAAGGCCATATATGAAAAACCCACAGCCAATATCATACTTAACAGTGAGAAACTCAAAGCTTTTCCTCTAAGATCAGGAACAAGACAGGGATGCCCACTCTCCCCACTTCTATTCAACATAGTACTGGAGGTCCTAGCCATGGCAATCAGAGAACACAAAGAAATACAAGGCATCCAGATTGGTAAGGAAGATGCCAAACTGTCACTGTTTGCAGATGACATGATATTGTACATAAAAACCCTAAAGAATCCACTCCAAACTACTAGATCTTAATTCAGCAAAGTTGCAGGATACAAAATTAATACACAGAAATCTGTTGCATTCCTATACACTAACAATGAACTAGCAGAAAGAGAAATCAGCAAAACAATTCCATTCACAATTATATTAAAAAGAATAAAATATCTAGGAATAAACCTAACCAAGGAAATGAAAGACCTATATTCTGAAAGCTACAGGACACTCTTGAGAGAAATTAAAGAAGATACCAATAAATGGAAACACGTCCCATGTTCATGGATAGGGAGAATTAATATCATCAAAATGGCCATCCTGCCTAAAGCAATATGCAGATTCAATGCAATCCCTATCAAAATACCAAAAGCATTCTTCAACAAACTAGAGCAAATCATTCTAAAATTCATATGGAACCACAAAAGACCCCAAATAGCCAAAGCAATCCTGAGAAGGAAGAATAAAGTGGGGGGATTTTGCTCCCCGACTTCAAGCTCTACTACAAAGCCACAGTAATCAAGACAATTTGGTAGTGGCACAAGAACAGACCCATAGACCAGTGGAACAGAATAGAGAGTCCAGATAATAATCCAAGCATATATGGTCAATTAATATATGATAAAGGAGCCATGGATATACAATGGGGAAATGACAGCCTCTTCAACAGCTGGTGTTGACAAAACTGGACAGCTACATGCAAGAGAATGAAACTGGATCATTGTCTAACCCCATACACAAAAGTAAACTCGAAATGGATCAAAGACCTGACTGTAAGTCATGAAGCCATAAAGCTCTTAGAAAAAAACATAGGTAAAACTCTCTTGAACATAAACATGAGCAACTTCTTCATGAACATATCTCCCCAGGCATTGGAAACAAAAGCAAAAATGAACAAGTGGGACTATACCAAACTAAAAAGCTTCTGTACAGCAAAGGACACCATCAGTAGAACAAAAAGGCATCCTACAGTATGGGAGAATATATTCATAAATGACATATCCGATAAGAGCTTGACATTCAAAATATATGAAGAGCTCACACACCTCAACAAAAAGCAAATAAACCAATTAAAAAGTGGGCAGAGGATCTGAACAGACACTTCTCCAAAGAAGAAATTTAGATGGCTAACAGACACATGAAAAGATGCTCCACATCACTAATCATCAGAGAAATGCAAAGTAAAACCACAATGAGATATCACCTCACACCGGTTAGGATGGCCAACATAGAGAAGAACAGGAACAACAAATGCTGGCGAGGATGCAGAGAAAGGGGAACCCTCCTACACTGCTGGTAGGAATGTAAATTAGTTCTACCATTGTGGAAAGCAGTGTAGAGGTTCATCAAAAAACTAAAAATATAAATACCATTTTACCCAGGAATTCCACTCTTAGGAATTTACCCTAAGAATGCAGGAGTCCAGTTTGAAAAAGACATATGCATCCCTATGTTTATCGCAGCAGTATTTATAGTAGCCAGAATATGGAAGCAACCTAAGTGTCCATCAGTAGATGAATGGATAAAGAAGAAGTGGTACATATACACAATGGAATACTATTCGGCCCTAAGAAAGAAACAAATCCTACCATTTGCAACAACATGGATGGAACTTAAGGGTATTATGCTCAGTGAACTAAACCAGGTGGAGAAAGACAAGTGCCAAATGATTTCCCTCATTTGTGGAGTATAACAAGGAAGCAAAACTGAAGGAACAAAATAGCAGCAGACTCAGAGACTCCAAGAAGGAAATAGTGGTTACCAAAGGGGAGGGGTGTGGGAGGGCAGGTGGGGAGGGAGGGAGAAGGGGATTGTGGGATATCATGATTAGTGCACATTGGTGTGTGGAATCACAGGGATGTCAGTGTAGCACAGAGAAGACAAGTAGGGACTCTGTGGCTTCTTACTGTACTGATGGACAGTGACTGTAATGGGGTGTGATGGGATGTGATAATAAGGGTGAATGTAGTAACCACATTGTTTTTCTTGGGACACCTTCATAAGAGTGTATATCAATGATACCTTAATAAAATAAATAAATAAATTAAAATATCCCCCCTCCACCCACACAAAAAATTGAAAGGAATATGAGGTTGAGTGTTAATAGCAAATGAAGTTGTATATCAAATCTAATTTTAACCACAAGTGGAACAGAATATTGAGTCCAGTATAAATTCTAAGTGACAGAGAGTGTGGTATCAATATACTAATATAGAGAGTGGAGTAGAATGTTTACTCTGACATAAGGAAAGGGAGCAGAATTTATGTCAGTTGTTACAGTTGAACAGAGCAGAATGTGTTGTCTGGTGCTAATAGGAAACAGAGAATTTGATTTCAAGCATTTATAGTGAATGTTGCAGAAAGTGAAGCCTAGTGTTAATAATGCAAAGGACAGATTGTTGAGTTGTTATTGTAAGGGTGAATGGAGAGAGTGGTGTCTTGTGTTGATGGCAAATGAAGGAAAATGTCATGTCTCACATTAAAAGGTAATGGAACAGTCAATGTCATGAAACAAAACATGGAGAGACTATTTTAGATTAAAAGAGCAACCATAAGCAATGTGAATCTTTTTTGATCCTTGATTGGGTCCCTAATCATGTTTACTGATGACTTTTTTTGACAGTTGGGAAAATTTAAATAAAGGTGCTATATTAGATGATATTGTGGAACAAATTATGATTCAGTAGTTATTGATATATAAATGATACATAATACATTGACATTCAATTTATAAATAGTAATTATTAAATTAATGTCAATTTCAGATGTGATACTTTCAGTGTGATCCTTATTCCTTATTTAGAGGTGACCTGTCATAATGTCTGTAACCTTCAAATGATTCAGCCAAAATTGCATCTATTTACCTATGTATCTACCTACCTACCTACCTATCTGTCTGTATATAGAGAAAGATAAAGTAAATGTGCAAGATGATAACAACTGGAATCCAAGTGAAGGGTATTAGGGCATACATTGTATATTCTTTCAACTTTTCTGTTTTAAAACAAAAGTTATGTGCAGCGTCTGTTGGAAATGGTGCAGAATGTTGCATTTAGCATAAGGCTGAAGGAAGCCGAGTATGGTGTCTGGCAGTAATAGTGGAGCAGAATGTTGTGTCTAGTGTTGAGTGAATAAAGCAGAATGTGGTTCAGATGATAGCAGTGAGTGCAGTAGAATGCAGTGCCTGGCATTAAAAGAGAGTAAAGCAGAATGAAGCATCAAGCATTCACAGTAAAGGGAGCAGAATGCGGTACCTCAGGTATGGGCAAATGGAAGAGTATGTGGTGTCTGGCATTAATAGTAAATGAAGCAGGGCATTAATATCTAGTGTTAAAAGTAAATTAAACAGAAGGTGAGGTTAACAGTATAAGGCACAGAATGTTGCATTTATTGTAAGGGTGACTGGAGGAGAATTAGTGTTTGGGGTCAGTAATGAATGAAGTGAAATTCTGTGTCTGGTATTAGAAAAATGGAACAGAAGGTTGTGTCTAGCATAGAGTGAATGGAGCAGGATGTGTATCTGGCATTAATAGTGAATGGAGTGAAATGCTATGTCTAGTGTAAATAGTGAATGGAGCAGAATATGGTTCAAGAGTTAATAGTGAATGGAGCAGAATGTGCTGTTTTAGCTTAGAAATGTCAGAGATTGAAGTAGGTGCAGAAAAGGGTTAACATAGCAGACATGAAGCTGCTCTCTTACAAGCGACCTGCTTGCAAGGTTGGCCCTTGGTTGATATGTGGGAACTTGGATTTTGGGAGTGTTCCCACTTTCTCTAACTGATAAGGGTCCTTGACTACTTGTGCAAACAATGTGGCTTATGCTGAACATCAGCTTTCCTTTTGGGAGTCTAGAATTTTGGGTTTGTACTAAGCAGAGGTACTGGCATGATCAGCACCCAGTAAAAACCTTCAATACTACATCTTAAATGAATCTCAAAACAATTTCTCTCTCTCTGCAGAAACAGTACACTCATGGGGCTGCCTGTGTGTTACTGGGTTGAGAATGGGCTCTGTGTGGTCCCTCACGGGAGGCAGAGAGCAAGGAGGCCTGCAGTGGGTTCCTTTAGACGCCACTCGTTTCCTTTCCTTTACCATCCAGCTGTGTGTCCTTAATACATCACTGTAAGCAGTCTGAGCGGTGAATGCATGAAGCACTGAATCCTTGAGTCCTTTCAAAGCTCTGAATGTCAGGGTGGTCTTGGAGACCCCCAACACAACATGTCTACCATTAATGGTCAGAGGAGTGGGATGTTGTATTTAGCACAAAAAGTGAATGCAGGAGGAGGTGGAGTTGCATTAATAGCAAATGAAGTGGAATATGTCTAATATTGGTAGAGAATGGACCATAATGTGGAGTGTGGCAACTGCATAGAACATAACATTGAGTCTGGGGGAGAGACTGGATGGACCAGAATGCTGGATCCTGCCAAGTGTGGTAGGTAAGAAATACTAATTCTCTGTTTTCCCTTTATCTCAGGCAAGGTAGGGAGATGAGTGTGCTCCTCACCTGTCCAGGTGTTCTGTGCTCTCAGGTAGCAGGCCTTCCTTACCTTGGGCAGGGACGCCCGGGAGCCAGAGCTCTGGGTGGTCATGGTGAGCACGGTGGTGATGCCCAGGCCCACGCGGGCGGGTGCGGCGTCCATGTTGATCCAGAAGGAGATCCATGAGAGGATGACGATGAGCAGGCTGGGGATGTACATCTGGATCAGGTAGTAGCCCATCTGGCGCTCCAGGTGGAACCGCGCCTCGATGCACGTGAATTTGCCTGCAAGAAATGGTCATGGGAAGGCAAAGTAGCTCGGTGGGCAGGAACAAGGCCTTGAGGTCAGAACAGCCTTGGCTGGAGTCCTGGCTCAGCCTCACACCAGCCATGTCCTTAGGCAAGCGTCTGAACCTCTCTGTTTCCGTTTCCTCATGAACAGCAAATCGGGGATCATGGTAATAATCATCTCCCCTACCCCACATGGTCACTATGATGGTAAAGTGGGATGATGCCTGTAAAAAACTGGGGCTGGCCTCACACGCCAGGAGTGCTGTGGAAGGGCAGCTGCCAGTGTCCTCATCATCACCGTGTTGTTGCCCAGAGTGAGCCTAAGAGGACCGTTCTTTACCCCTCTGCCAGTTGCTCTCCCAAAGTGTGACTTGAACCCGTTACTTCCTCTTGTAAAGCTTTTCTTTCCTTCCCTCTCTCCTCATACAAGAAAGTCCCCATTACCTACAGGGAAAAGTGCCAGCTCTTCAGTGTGCTGGACAGTGAGCACTGCCCAGTTTCCCACCCCATTTCCCTTCTCTCCTCACCCTGATCATGCCCCCTCCACTCCATCTTTTGCCTTGGGCACGTTCTGCATTTTCACTTCTGAGCTTTTGATCCTGCTAATCCCTCTGCCTGGAATGCCCTTACGCCTTCAACAGCCAAAGAGGTCCTCCTTCTCCGGGGCAGTTTAACAGTGAAGTCTCCACCAGGCAGACCTCTGCCCCCCACCCCCTCCATATGCTCCTCCATTCCGGTCAGTTCTATGATCAGAATCCGTAAGGCATAATACAGGGAGTGACAGGCAGGTCCGTCCTCCTCTGTCCTCTGCACTGGACACTGGGTGGTGCGTCTCCTCCCCATCTGTGTCCCTGGAACTGGGACGGGGCCAGTCCCAGAGTGGGGTCTCTGCTCTTGTCCATGGAAGCACAGCTACTAGGAATTTCCTGGTGCTCCCTGGACTGTGTGCGCCACATGGGCAAGACCTTGGTCTTTCCTCCTTGTGTCCACAGGGCCAGGCACAGAACCCAGCTCTCACTTAAATGTGAAGAGCAAATGAGATCATGAATGAGAGACACTGTATAAACAATAAAGGGCTGTGGTATGTGAGAGTCAGTTGTGATTGTCTGATTCATTCATTGTTCTCATGGCTGCTAATGGGAGTACCATTATTTCTCTCTTAGTTTCAGCTTGCCCAGGGATGAAGAGAGTGTCTTTGGAGGTTCTGAGACCTCTCTGGGGTCCATCACCCAGGAAGGGGCAGCTGTTCTAAACTGACCAGAACCCAGGCTGCCTGCCCTTTCTCTGGGTCTTCTGCTTGCACCAGAGCCCACAGTGGTTTCTCTCAATTCCTCTCCTTTACCAAATGCTCTCCTTGGTCCCTGTCTTCAGCTTATTTTATGCCTCCACTCTACCCAGCTGGGTTCAAACAGCAGCCTCCTACCCATCCCTCCAGCTGTCATACTGAGTGATGGATTCTTCCACATGCTTCCATGAGCTCCTTTCCAGCCTGAGACAGGGCATGCAAAGCCAGGTGTGAGCTGGCCCCAGTTCATTCCTATATCCAGTCTTCCAACAAAGGCTGTGCTGGGCATGGGTGATAGAGAGCTGACCTGGACAGTCATAGTTTTCCACCCTCTCCCAGCTCACAGTTTAGTGGACCCTTTCCAATTTCACTGTTTACTGATCTTCAGTGTGACCTCTTAGCTCCCTCCTGCTGAGGTCTGACGTGAGCATTCTCTGTACTTTACTGTTGCCCTCTCAGGTATGCTGGCTACTCTATATCTGTGCCACTGCCAGATACTCTCCTAACAGCAGCTCCTCCCTTCTGCCCTAGGAATAGGGTCCGTTTTGAGTTGGGCATGTTGCTTCCTGGAATAACGACCATCTCCCAGGTTCTCTTGACATGCAGTGTGGCCTAAGCTTCAGTTGCTTGCCCCACGAGGTGCAGTAAGAGTGTCAGAGCCACTTGTTGGTTTCAAAGACTATTCTCTTAACCACTAGACAATCAATACAGAGCTATGTCTATCATGGGAGCCTCATAAGATCTGTTGAATCAAAAATCAAGAAGATGTTTGAAATGACCCACAGCCCTGGTTGGGCAGGACCTGAGGAGGGTGGCCCCTTCCGCCTACCTGTGTTGTAGTGCTTGGTGCAGTATCTCAGGTCCTTCTCCTCCTTCAGGATAAACTGGGGCAGAGTTAGTCCATCTGCCACCTGCACAGCTCCCTGCTCCTGCCACTCAAAGATGAGGTCATTCATGGTGTATCCAACTGCCGTGGGATCAGAAGAGGGAGCAGTCACCTCCCAGAAGCACTTACTTGAAGCGTGTCAGGGATGGTTAGGGTTAGAAACTGAGAAGCATCAGACGCTTGATGGAACTCATGAGACCATGTTGCTCTTGCACAAAGGAGATTACAACTAGCTTTACTTGTTTACATCTATACCCCAGCCCTTCTACCTCTCTTCCTGCCACCCTCCCGGCAACCTACCTGAGCTTGTCCTCTTGCCCCCACCCACTGCCCCTGTGGTGGCATCCAGTTGACATCTGCTCTTCTTGCCTACACATCCTCCTCACAAGCTCCCTCTTTGCTCACAGTGGATTTTCCTGGGGAATGACCACATGGTCATTGTGGTAGGATTATCAATTGGGAGCCAAGGTGTGAGATAGTGATTCAACTAGACCAGTCAGACTGTGCCCCAGGACTGATTCTTGAGTGAAGTGACAGAAGGTTCAGAGCTGGCTGCTGCTGATTCCCCTCGGGGGTGGTGCTCCAAGGGGATGGTCCATTAGTTCCTGCTGTCTAAGTGCTTTGCACTGATTCCTATAATTTTAGTTTCTTCTTCTTCAAATCCATGAGCAACCCCCATGCCCTTCCATTTAATTCCATTTTTAAAATTAGATCGGTTTCTCTGTTTGCAATTAAAGCATTCAGCTTGGAAGAGATCATATCTGTTAAAATCCTGGTTCACTTGTGATCTCCATAAAGCCTTCTCCAATACCCTCTCTCCCTCCTAATTGGAAGGAAGCAGTCTTTCTGCCATGGGGCAGCAGCATTTTGTACTTCTAATAAAACACCACTTGCTGCTGTGGGTTATTTGTGCAGCCAGTCGTCTCTCTCCCCTGCTGGAGTAAATACCCCTGTGAGTTCAAGGACCTTGACTTACTCAAACTATTACCTCTCTATTCCTGGAGAGCATGTTCACACAAGGGACACAGAACAGTGCCTCTTTGGAGACTGCTGCTGAATCCAAAGCTGGGCCTAGTTAGACAATGTAGGAGAAGTTGCATTTCTAATGCATTTTCTAAGAGAAAAGCCCCTCATCTGGTATTTTGGGCTATTGCACTAATCTCCTGCAGTCCAGTGGTTGGGAGCAGCTGTGTGGGAATTCCTGCCAGTCCCATAGGTAAAGGGAAATCTAGTTCTTTCTTCATGCAAAGGACTCACAGCTTTCCAGTTGCATGATGCATGTCTGGACATCCATGGGGAAATTCTTCAAGTCCATGGGGCAGGCCAGGGTCAGGGTGATTCTAGAAAGAGAAGGGTGTTGAATGATGCTGGACCTATAAACCAGGGAAGCTGGCCTCCGTTGTATTTACTACCAGAAAATCGGTTATCTAGGAGAGGTCACAGAGGTTAGGGAACTAGTGTTTATTGAAATACTACATGTGTATTTCCACATTCTAGATATGGAAATGGAGGCTCAGAGAGAGAAATTAGTTGCCTAAAGTCACACAGAGACATTGGAACTTCTGGGTTTCTTTGGAGTCTGTGTGGCTTCCAGAGCCCTGCCGTTAGCAAGGTGCCTGAAAGCCTGGCAGATGGGCAGCCCCCAGGCCTGTCCCCATGCCTGCTCCTCGGCAGCGCCCTCAGGTGGGGGCAGCGCATGAGCAGCCCCAGTCCCTTGGCACTCCAGGCACACCTCAGCACATGCTGAGTTCCTGGCTGCCTCCCTTCATATACTGGGCTCATTAAAAGTTATTTCTAAGAGGCCCCATCCTTCTGGGTGTCCAAACACAACTGGCTCACATCTGTGGGCTCATGCTGGAGTCAGCTGGGAAGTGGTATATGACCCGGGCTAGCTGTTTATTTTGGGTTGTTTGACCCCTGCAGAGGCTGCAGTGTCAGAGCCAGAGGGAGTCCCTTAACAGAAGTGAGGTCAGCAGCTCAGGCTGGGATACAAGGCTTCAGCTTGAAAGGCTTTGCCAACATCTGAGCACCTGCTGCAAAGAATGGAGAAGACAGGCTCTCAGAGCCCTGCACGTCTTAGAGCATCAGGCCAACTCCGTCATTTGGCAGGTAAGAAAACTGGAGTACAGAGGACAGGTAGGGACTCATGTAAGGTCACACAGCAAGCTGATGGCACAGCCAGGATTCAAAACCACACCTCCTGGCCTTTGGGCTCGGAGCTCATCTGTATTTGCTGGTGGACTTCTGTCCTGAAAAGCTCCCCATTGGCGGAGGTCGAGTGACACACAGCGCACCTGGTGAGGCACGTGGCCCTGTGGGAACGTCCCCGCCACCCCCCACACCCACAGCCCCGTATCTGGGCCACTTGAAGCACAAAGTAGAGGCAGGAGGGGAAAAAAGGAAGAAAAGGAGGGAAAGAAGAGGGGAAAAAGGGAGTGGAAGAAGGAGGGGGAGAGTGAAGGGGAAGTGAATGCAGTTGGATTTCTGAAGATGAAAGCTCCAGAGTGAGGCAGCTGTCACACTGGGTTGAGTTCCTGAAGCTGAGTAACCTTGGCAGCATCACCGTCTGCTGACCTGTCCTTCCGTCATGCTGCTTAGCGCTCAGCTTCCTGCAGATAGGAAACTAGCCTGGCAGCAGCAAAATCCAAGCAGGGTAACACCTCCCCTGCCCCTGCCGTCCTGGCAGCCTTGGCGGCCACCCTGAGCCCGGCACCCTTCCCCTTTGTCCTTGCAGCCCTGAGGGAGGAAGGCCTGGCAGCCCCTGGCCCCTCCCTGCCTGAGCCTCCGAGGTGCCTACTTTCCCTGCTGAGGTTCCTAAGTCCCCTGCCCCACCTGACCTCTTCTCAGGAGAGACTTTGAATCCAGTCACATCTGAAGATTATAACCTGTGCAGCCTTGCCTATGGGCCTGGACATTTAAAGCTAATCTATGAATGGAAATAGAAATATTTATTCTCCTACGGAACTGGAGGGGGAGGGGGATCATTTAGGACCAGTGCCCCTTTTAAGCTCTTTGAAATAAAAACATATTCATTCATTCATCACATATTTGAGTGCCTACTGAATGCCCTGTAGTGTTCTAGCCTCTGGGTGGGCATCAGATCTGCACTAACAGACTAGAATCTAGGCTCTGCTACCAAACTGCTGTGGGATCTTGTGGCTTAAACCTTCAGATCCTCACTTGTCTAGTCTGTAAAATGGGCATAATAAAATCAACTTCCTGGGGCTGTTAGGATTAGAAATAATATATGTAAAGTACTCAGCCTATTAAGTAAATCTTAGTAAACAGTACATATATAAGAGCATAACATGGACATGGCCATTTTCTCTGTGCCTTTGGGGAGGAGATGGGGCATTAGGTGGGGAGGGGTGGCAGGAGACTGAATGTGTGCCCCTAACTGGTATCTGCAGGATATCCCCCCCAGCTGGGGAAGGGGGTCCCAGCTTCCTAGACTGAGGGCAAGGTGTGGAGAATAGAAAGTGTTTATAGAAGGGGTAGAGCAGCCCTGGCTTGTACCTGTGGGCAGCACCATCCCATTAGGTTGAAGTTGCTGCAGTTCTTTGGGTCTTGTGCCTTTGCGCCTTCTACTTGTGATAAGGGCATCTATCATGAGCTCCACCCTCTTAACAAATGTTCCTGTGAACAATATAATATCGTTACCTATAGGCACAATGTTGTCCAGCAGCTCTCCAGAACCTTCTCATCTTGAGTAACTAAGCACTTATGCTGCTGAACATTGTCTTTGAATGTGCTTTTGCCATTTTTTTCATTGAAATGCTGGGGAAACTGAGGGGTCTAACTTTAACCCCTGCCTCTCTGAGATGCTTCTTTGGTCCCCTGGGTTATAATGAACCACTTGTTCCTAGAACTTCCTGTGGTATTTTTTCTGACTTGCTGAGTGTAACTTGTAGAGCTGTCTCTGCCTATTCTGCAAACGTGTTGGGTGGCCAGGCCTGCTCACCTCTGGCCCTTCTCTCGGTGTCTGTTCCCAGAAGGCAGTAGGGCAAGGCATGTTGTGAAGATGGAGGGAAGGAACCTGTGCGGAACTCACCTGATGCTGTAGAGGACGTTCCCGTTCCGGGAGATCCTCAGCAGTTTGTTGTCTGTGGTGATCTCGTGGAAGTGGGCCCCCTTCTCGTTGGCAAAGAACAGGTCAGGTTTCCAGATGGAGTCCAGCATGGATGGGTCCAGGTCCAGAGAGTCGTCCGGGTATTCATTGTAGGCCAGCCGGGGGTCATTCCACTGCTGGCGCAGGAAGATGTTGACCCTGTAGTCCTGTAGCCAGGAGACACGGAAGCGGAGTCAGGTTAGCTTCTGGGAAGTCCAGTCTTTGGAAGGGTGCGAGGGCTCCCCAAAGCTCCTTCTGGAGGACATGATTAGAGTGTGGATGCATCTTACAAGGGGTGAGGCATAAAGTCCATGCCTCAAGCAAAAACCAGGAGAGTCATAATTATCCCTGAAATCCTCTGAATGTCCTAATAAGTATATTCAACTCTGAGATTATTTAAATGTTATTCTTTTGAAAAATTTCAAAACTGAAGTTCAGACTGATGTAATCAATATCTGTTTACATCCTGCTAACATTCTGTTGTATTTGCTTTAATTTTTTTAGATAAGAGAAACAATACATTACAGATAAAATCGAAGTCCCCCTTTTATCGTCAACCCCACCAATGAAGTAATTCTCATGCACTGAGGTTTAAGAGTCACCATCTGGACAGACTGAAGGAAGTAAAGACTAAAAGCTGATGCCTAAGCATTCACTCTATTCTGCCTAAGGGGAACAGTTAATTCCAAAGCAGTGCAGGAAGGATGGCTAGAAGAATTTTATAGTGCTCCTGCTTGTCCTGGGATTCACACCACTTTTACAGCCTCTGTAACTTTGTATAGATGTGATTTGTTTGTTTGGAGAGGATTAATAGATTTTATGGAGTCATAGCTTAATGGGTTCTAAACTCAGTGCTAAGTGATATGCTTCTCTGTTGGGACGGTAGTGTAGTTACTGCACTGTAAAAAAGTCACAGAACAAACCCATTAGGGAAATGTTTGACTAAACCCAATGCAACCAGTTTCTTTATTGCAGGACCTCTCAGAGACCTTCAAATGCTAATGAGTTGTGTGTATCTCCAAGAGGGAAATAGAATATACAATATTTATTTTGGCCATAGAGCTCTTTCATTTTGTGCACAATTCTCATCTTCTGTGGAACACAGGTTAGGAATTGCTGTCCTGGTCAAAACCGCCCCTCCACCCCAACCTTTTTTTTTCCAGATAAAGAAACTAAAGTCCAGAGTGAATTGAGACTGACCCAGTGTCACTCTGCAAAGGCAGGGCAGAGCTGATTCTGGAACCCAAGATTCCTGACTCCTAGCTGAGGAACTGAGGGAGTCCATTTGGTTCCCAGTCAAAGCCTGATGAGCAGTGGTGTGGATAGGACTCCATGGCAGGAAGCTGGGCAAGTCAAGAAATATTTCCATGGAGAAAAATGGATTATTTTGTTAGAGAGGCACTGTAAACCTGGGCCCATGAATATTATGACACTGTAAGTGGAATTTGAGGTCTACTTGTGTTTTCCCCAGAGGAAAGCACAGTTCTCTACGTTGGACTCCCCAAAGAGTCTGTAGTTCCCTAAAAAATTAATAATGTCAATTCAAGTTCAATTTTAAATGCTCTCCTTCAAGGAATACCCTCCACACCTGAGCACCTGCTCTGCTGTCCTTGAAGGTGCCAGATAAACGGTGCCATATGATATTTTCTTTTGTGGGTGCTGCTTCTAAATCCTAGTCACTTTTGATCTGTCATCAGCAGGGGTGGATTAAAACACAAAACCCTCCTTCCCACCCTCACTCTCACCCCTCCCAGTCCCTCCCACAGCACACCCCTCATTCTGTGTGCCTACAGAAATATCAATGGCTTCATCACATGTTCCAGGGTATTTTATAAGATTGTTCTATAATTTAATTGAAGCTGCTCCCTCCAGGCCCATAGAAAATGACTTGTGGTCTCATAATCTCATGTCTTATAAATCCCATGGTGGAGGGAGAATTTCAGGCCAGACCTGGCTGTTGACTCTGTTTTCCCTGCTGACAGTAATGGACAGCTCCCAATCTGGCCCCACCTGCTTAGGGATTAGAAATACCCTCTCTTTCTCCTTGGATTTTATGTGAAGCGTGTGTGTGTGTGTGTGTGTATGCACTGGGCAAGTTATGTCTGAGTAAACAGACTATAAATGGTTGGGCAGAAAAGCCGGCAGTCCCCAAACCCCAGCTGTACTTTTGATGTTTCACCAGTGACATGTCAGGCCTGTTTATGTGGCTGGGAGGAAGAAAAGAAAGTGGCATTTCTTAAAATGATCTGTTAGGTGCCAGGTGCTGTTCTAGGTACTATCATATACAGTTAATGCACACAAAACCTCTGCAAGCTAGACATTCAGATTCTCACAATGAGGGTGAGAAACCTGAGGTTTGGGAAGGCTAAGAAACTGTGTCCAAGGCCCAGAGCTGGTAAGTGGCAGAGTTCCTTGTCGCCTCCGGCAGGTGGGTGTGGACAACCAGTTTCCTGCAAGGAATGCTCTTCCCTCATCCTCACTGCCCACGTATGTTCTGCCTGCTCAGCTTCAGCCTTACCTCCTGCGGGAGCCTTGATGCCCCCAGGCTCCCTGGATTGCTTCCTTTTCCCATCTCCTAGCAAAATAGAATTACCAGAAACATTTAATTTAGCACTTCCTCACTCTGTGTGTCTTATTTCCTCAACTTGATTGGTAACAATTTGAGAGGGTGAACCTGCTCTTTTATTGCTCCTGCACTATCCCACCTACACACCCAGTCTGTGCACCTGCAAGCTACCCAACACTCAGGAGGAGGAGGAGAAGAAGGAGGAGGCAAAGCCAGGAAAAGCTGGAGCAGGAAGACCTTTCTGCATTTTACAGTGGAGAGATTGAGACCCAGAGAGGGAAGGCATTTCTAAGGTCATACAGCAATTTAGTAAAGGACCTGAGATTAGAACCTGGATTTACTTCTCTGGGTCTCACTGTTAATAGAAGGAGCTAGGCTAGATAGACTTTTCAAATCTAATAGTTAATTTTTATCAGTTTTCTTTTTCTCCCTGCAATATTTAACTGAGCATTTACTAAGTGCCAGGCACCATTCTAGGCTCTGGAGAATCTACTGAGAACAAGAAAGATGTATCTTTGCTGTCACAGAGCCTACAGTGTAATATTTACACCATGCTGAGATAAGGGCTCCAACAGGGATTAAGTACTGGGTGCTGGGGAGCCCTGGAAGATAGGCTCCCTATTTAGTCAGGGGGTGGTGGTCTGGAAGGCTCCAGGAAAACACTTTTAGCATGAGAATAAATATGGTTGAGCCAAAGAAGAAAAATATTTTGGGCAGTTGGAACTGCATTTGTGAAGGCCTAGAGACCAAGCAATAGCTTGACGCTTTGGAAAGAGCAGCAAGTGAGTGAGTGAAGAGAGGGGGCTGGGAGGAGGCACGCTGAGCCTCGCCGGCCACCCTGGGGAATCCAGACTTCATCCTGAGAGTAATGGGGAGCCTTTGAAGAATTTTAAGTAGGGAAGGGTGTTATTACATTTGAGGTTTATTACTGGTATTTAAAATTTATTTTTTCTTATTACAAATGCAGATGCATGTTGATTTCTTAGAAAACATAAAGGTACATCACTTAAAAGAAGAAGGGGATCTCGGGGTCCTCAGGCAGCTTGACTCCCTCTCAGGTGGCCCTGCCCCTCCCCTTAGCAGCCGCTACTCAAACAAGTTGCTGCCATCGATTTTCTCCTCCCTAGGTGGTAAACAGCAGTGGAAATGCAGTTCAGAAGAGATCGATGTAATTGGTGTAACAGGCTGAAAACTAAATGCTGTTTTGCTTACTTAGCTCTGCACTTGTGTTTGGCCGGTGTTCAGCATGCGGGGGCTCTATGTTCAGGTTCGGGGCCTGGGGAGCAGCATTTGAACTCTCCATCCAGGAACCTCAGGTTCCACCTCTGGTAGTTGGTCTCTGGGTCTCAAACTCAAGGATGGCCCATCTAGATTTTGAGGCAGGAGAGACTTCCAAAGCCTTGCTTATAAGACCAAGGTAGAGCATGATCTCATTCATACATTCTGTCATTCAACAAACATTTATTGCAGGCTTCCTGTGTGCTACCTGCACGGGTATCTGTTTCCCCCCTCCACCCCCACAGTGTCTGATTTCAGATTCTAACCTCCCTTGGTAAGCTCCTCTAAACTCGGTACTGCAGTGAAATAGGAAGCATGAGGGCTTCAGTAGGAAAGTACCGAGAGCCCGCATGAGCATGTTGGTGAGAAGGGGGTGTGGAGGGCAAGGTGTGTGCCCACTGCAGCCGGAACCGAGGGGCATCGCCCAAGAAGGGGACTGCGAACCAAATTCTTATACTGGCCTAAGTCTCAGCATTCCAGCTCTCAAGGGGTACCTCTTCCCTAAACTAGGATCAACCCTGTGAACATTTATTAGGGAACAGTGAGGATGGAGGCAGATGGTCTTCATTTCTACCCTCACAGAACTTAAATTATCTGGCAGATAAGGCAAGATATGGACCCAAATACCTACCATGCACCACTGAAAGTGATAGGGGCGTAAGAGGCTCTAACAAACAAATTGTTATTTAGATATTGCTCTCAAGTCATCAAGATTACTTCCAGCCAGGTTGGGTGAATCTGGAAAAGCTTATAGAGAGAAGGCATTTGAAGTGGCCCCTTTCAGTTTGTTCCATCCTCATGAAGGTAGCATCTCTAGACCCGGTGCTCTGAGATGTGAACAATATCTGGTCTCAGCTGGAAAGGGGGGCAGTGATACGTAACAAGGAAGGACAGAGGTGAGGAGTCAGGCTTAGAGCAAGACAGCCCATGAGGAGGGGTGTGCAGCCTCAGATACTCAGGATGAGGATGTGTGCAGCTGGAGGTAAAGGGATCTCCTGTTGAAGGGGCAGCACAGGCCCAGGTGTACAGGCATGAGCATTCAGTTCTGTTTAGCTCCGCTGTAGCCACATAAGCAATAAAAGGCCCCCTTATGGAGGACCTTCTGTGCACCAGGCATTGTGCTAAGCATGGCATATACTTCAGCTCACTTTATCTTTAAGAAAATCCTATGGCATAGGTATTTTCAGTCTAGTTTTATAGATGCAGAAGGCTTGGGGAGGTTAAGTAATTTGTCCAAATCCACACAGTTAGTAAACCATGGGACTGGAATTTGAATCTGGTTTGTGTGAGTATGTAAAGTCCGTGCTCTCAACCCCTCTGCTGTGATGAGGCTGTAAAAGGATTGATTTGAGACTGTGGGTATCCTTCACTGCCAAACCAATGTGTCTGGACTTTATTCTGTAGCCAGTTGGGTACCGCTGAGTCTTAAGCAGTGGAGCAGTATCACAGTTTTGGCCTCAGGAAGGTCAGTGTGCCAGGAGTGGCCACATAGTATTTGACATGAGAGAGAACAGGCACCAGGAGACCTGGTAGGAGGCTGCTGAGCCGGACCAGCTGCGGGATATGCTGGCAGGCCTGGAGGGTGGGCTACATGAGAGAATCACACTTCTTTGTCTTCATCATCATCTTCTGTTTTCATCACCAACTATTACAGCTGTGGAGGACCTTTGGAGACTTCTGTCTTGGTTCTTTCATTTTACACATAGCCCACAGAAGGAAAGGGACTCCCTCTGGGCCACAGAGCGATTCAGTGACTGAGATGGGGCTTGCATGCAGAAGTCTTGACTATGTCCCACTTCTTTTCCTACCACTTGCACACCTCTGAGGGCAGAAGGAGGAGTACCAAGTGGAATCTGCCATTGGTCAGGTTCTGTTCTCTGAGAAGCTAAAATCTAAACATGGCTCTGACAGTGTTTGGGATTAAGAAGCATGAGAGGTGAATCAGTCTGCTGAAAGCTGGGGACCGGGGGCATTCAGAGTGGATGCCCAGGCCTGGCTTATGGGCAGCCACTTCCTCTGCCACCAGCTGCCCTTCTCAAGCACGTTCCCAGACCTCTCAGCAGCGCCATGGAATGAGAGTCATAGATGTTGCCTCCAAATGTGAGAAAGTCAGCCTCAGTGTCCTCACAGTCCCGTGGGACTGTGGGCCCGGCTCTTCAGTACGTGCAGAATGTACTGGATCCGGACTGAGTGCGGGTACTGTGTTAAAGACTTTGATGGACTTTCTCTCCAAATTCTCACAGTGACACTGCTTTTATAGAAAAACTGAGGCCTAGGGATTTTTAGTACTTTGTCTATAGTTAGTTACAGAGCTGGGGCTTGAGTCCATGACTGGCCCAAAGTCCTATGCTTTTAAGTTGTACACTGTATTGGTTCCTTTTATTAATAATATCTTATACTTATTTGCTGCTTTTTACTTTTCAAAGCACCCTCACTGTAGTTTTGTTCTATGATGCTTGGCATGGGAGAGAAGATTCTTACCCCCACTGGACAGACATGGAAACTAAAGCCTTGAAGGCTCAGTTCCTACCATAGGTTATGGGGAGACCCAGAACCGATGACAGCACTAATGCATGTAATGCTCGCAGACTGAGCCTGAGCCACGTGTGTATGTGTTAGCTTATGTTCATAGGAATCCTGCCATGGAGGTTTATTGTCATTCCCATTTTACTGTTAGGTACGTCAGGGCACAGAGAAGTTAAAGTACTATTCCTGACATCCCGTAGCCAGTTAGTGGCAAAGCTGGGATTTGAACCCAAGACTTTAATGCCAGAGCCCAAGCATTTAACTACAAGAATACACTGCTCGTGACCTCTCAGAACTGCACTGAGCGGCAGTTTTACACACCTCGTTGCCATCTACTGCCTCTGGTGGCTGTTAAGTCCCTGTGGGTTTGTGAATACCCACAATTAGCAGGAAGTATTAAAAAGGGCAAAGGATAAAAACTTCTGCTGTCTGGCTGTCCACTAGTGCTTCTACCCCATTCCTGCTTTGACCTTGGATTTGACTGATTGTCTACATTCAAGACCAGTGCTGGCAGACTTCCCAAATCCTGACCCATTACCTCCTTGGCTTCAGATGCCTGCTCTGTGCCTTGGACTTCTGCGCAGTCACTGCCCTTCCTGGTGCATTCTCATTTGGATCTAACACAATCAGAGCCACATTTGTAAGGAACCATAGCTGGTTTGGACCAGTGGAGCTGAGCGTCTTTGTCTTCAGGGGATCACTAAATCCCAGCATGAGTTTAATAATTACATGAAAATGCTAATAGTAGCTTTTATTGGTATCTAATGTCTGCTAGAACTTTATATGCATTGTTTCTCTACACCTTTTGTCAACCTAGCACACTGGGTATTATTATACTCATTTTACAGAGGAGGAAACTAACATTCAGAGAGGTTAACTAGAGGCTAAGTGTCTCGCCCAAAGCCCTGTAGCTGCTGGGTGCTAGAGCGGGCACCTGAGACCAGGCTCCTTGGCTCCCGAGCCCACGGTCTCCTGACAGTTGCATACTGCCTCTTTCTTTCCTTCTTCTCTCCCCCCTCCCTCCCTCCCTCCCTCCCTCCCTCCCTCCCTCCCTCCCTCCCTCCCTCCCTTCCTTCCTTCCTTCCTTCCTTCCTTCCTTCCTTCCTTCCTTCCTTCCTTCCTTCCTTCCTTCCTTCCTTCCTTCCTTCACTCTCTCTTTCCTTTTCTCTTTCTTTCTTTCCTTCCTTCCTTCCTCCCTCTCTCTTCTCTTCTATTCTTTAAAACTTAGTTCCCAGATGGGTGGATGAAAAAAACAGACCTGGTATACTGGGATCCCCACGAGTCTGAGACAGGGCAGCTCATCCCTACAGTCAATGCCAAGTGGAGAACTTGGCTTGGGACCTTAAACAGAGAAGGGGATTCATAACTGCTTCCAAAGGGTACAAACTGAAGGCTGGATGTTAACCCAGAAAGAGGAAAGAGGACTGTGCTGGTGGTACAGGGCACAGTAATGCGTCATGCCACTAACCAACTTGGAATAAGGGAAATAAAGTTTCTTTCTGAGATTTAGGCTAGCAGCAGAAATGAATATGCAGTAGAGGGGTTCAGCAAGGCCCAGCATCAATCACAATGAACCATGTCACCTCGATGCATTAGGATGGACACGTGCTTGTAATTTAGTAAGTGGAGCCTTAATTTATTGTATCATGTCTTGTTTAAAGAGCTGTTTTATAAACATATGAGAGACGTTCATTCAGTAGTAGAAGAATGGGCAGTTCGAGAAGCAGGAGCTTGACAGCTGGTAAGCTGGTCCCATCTGGAGGACAGGGGCCCACTGTCTAGGGGAGCAGCAGCTTTCTCATCGCTGGAGAGGGTTTCTGTGTGGTGAGGAAAGGATCATTTCTCAGACCTCTCTCTGGCCTGGATGAAATCTCTCTCAAGGATCTCTACCTTCTCTTCCTCCAGTTCCAGATATGTCAAAAGTGACTTTAACTGGCTTCCCTGGTGTTCAGAGAGTGGCAAGGGAGCTTTCACCGAGGACTTGAGCATTCTCCATATTAGAAGGGAAAGCCCCATCATAAATTAAAATAACTTGGTGGTGGCACCTACCCACGGTGGTCTTACATGGGTGTGGTCATTGTGAGTCGGCCTTCCTGACTCGGAGCAGATGGAGAGATGACTGGGCTGTCCTACATTTATGGCCGTGCTGCCTCCTGGGAGGTGCGCTGGGAGAGAGTCATCCAGTACATGATGCTGGAGTGCCTGCAGCCCTGTTTTCTGCCTGTAACAGACTCCAAGGGCATTCAGAGGGCCCTCTCCTTGGCCTTCTCTTACTTTTCAGTTTCCTAAGGCTTTGTGGAATGTTGAGCCATATCTAACTGGATGACATTTAATAGGATCCACCAAAGTGTATAAGAAGTGACCTAGATTAGCTGTGTAGGAAGACTGAGATTGTAATGGAAAAAGCAACAGTGAAAAAGATGTTGTCTACAATGACAACCCACCCCACAAAAAAGGAATAAACCAACTAAGAAATGTGTGAATCATATGTATTCAAAAAAATCCCACAACTCTAAAACTTTACTGAAAGGCATAAAGGAATACCTGTATAAATGGAGAGACATACCATGTTTATAAAATATTGTAAAGATGTCAGTTCTTCCCAAATTAAATCTATAAACTCAATGCAGTCCCAATCAAAATCTGAGGCAATTTTTATAGTCCTCAACTGGCTGCTTCTAAAGTTCAAATGGAAGAGAAAATGGACTGAAAATGAATATCAAGAAAACCATATAAGAGAAAAACAGAGGACTTTCCCTACCAGACATAGAAATATAATGTCAAGCCATAGAAATTGAAGTGATGTGGTATTGGTGCAGAAACAGACACCCAGGGCAATGGAATAAACTGAGACTAGGACTAGACCTAGGTATGTATGGGGATTTAATTTATGAGGAAGGTAGCACTTAAATTGGTGGAGACATAATGGCTACTTAGAATAATGCTGGAAAAAATTACTGTCTAATCAGAGAAAAGTAGAGTTAAACCACCACCAAATACTTTCCAGAAACCAAACTCCAAATGGATTAAAGGGGTACTTATAAAAAAGAGAAATGTGTAGTATTATTCAAAATGCCCAATATCCAAACAAAATGCAAAGATGCTTAAATTCACTAGTAATCTGGAGTGAAAATTAAAAATGACAATGACGTACCACTAAAAAAATCTCTTTTGGTCAAATAAAAGTGCTGATAATATCTTGGGTTGACAAGAATAAGGAGAAATGGATACTGTTGTAGGGACAGTAAACTGTTGAAACTTCTTTGGAAGTGAGTTGGGCAAATCATACCTTGTCAAAATAATATTTAAGAAGTACATGTCCTTTCATAAAGTATCCATTCCTGGAATAGTCCTAAGGAAATGCACAAGGAGTTATATATAAGAATATTCATCGTGGCATTATTTGTAATACTGAAAAGCTCTGTAAAGCTCAAGGTCCATCAGGAGAACAGTGGTTAAATACCACTAGGTGATGGCACGTCCAGACCATGGAGTTTACAGGCCAGCCATAAAGCCTGGAAACAAAGATTAAAATCGCTGCCATATGTCGAATGTAATAGTAATAAGCCACTTACTATGTTTCCATATGTGGCGGTGTGTGGAGAACAGAGAATAAGGTAGACCTCTGTGCAGTGACGTGGAGAGATTCCAAGACATGGTGGAGGTGAAAAAGCAAATTGTATCCCACGGTCTTGTTTATGCTAAGATGTATGTATACACATAAATGTCTGTACCATCCGGGGGCGGGGGTGGGGTGGGACTAGCAGGATGTATCTGTGGTGGTTGATTCCGGATAAGACAGTGGGAATTGGAGGAGAGGGTGAAGCAGGGGCATTCCTGTTTCTCTCTCTCTTTTCTTTTTTATTGGACTTAATACAAAAGCTTGTTTTCATCTGTTTCTCATACACTTAAAAAAAATGTCCTAGAATTTTGCTGTCCACAGCACAGTGTGAGTCATCAAAATGCCTCTGAGGTGGCATGAGCCGAAATGACTTTAGGGTCCTGAGGAGGTTCTGCAGGCTGCCGTGGGGAGGCAGAGACTGGGGTAAAGGCCAAGAGAATGAGATTCCAGCCCTCTGCTCCACTGCGTCCAGAGCAGCCCATCTTTATCAGTGTATTGGAGTGCTGCATGTCCATGGTGACGTGACAGTGAGTCCCCGCTAAACGTGGCAGGGGCGTTTTAGCTAGGGAGTCAGGGAAGAGCTCTCTCAAGAGACATCTGAGCTGAGACCTCAAGGGCGAGAAGGAGCTAGTCACGCAGAGATGTTTCTGGGTGGAGAGAAGACGGAGTGAGAATTAGGAAGCTGCTGCAGGACTTGAAGTAGGAGAAGGCTGTGATCTGATTTAAGGTTTGAAATGACCTGTCTATCCACTGTAGGAGGTGCTAAAGGACATGAGGAGGGGAGGCAGGGATGCCAGATGGGAGGCCATTTTAGTCGAGCAGAAGAGAGAGAGTGCCATGTTTAACTACAATTGACAGTGGCAGAATTGGAAAAAAGTAGATGAATTTAAGTTTTATCTTCTATGATTCAAAGTATCTGCTTCTTTCAGTCATTTGATCCCAGAAGTAGGTTGGTATTGTGTAACTGCATCCTAATATACAAAGGAAGGGATGGCCAAGGTCTTCCCATGATACAAGTTCTGACAGAACCTCACAGACCCTCCTGGGCCTCTTGTTAGCCAAACTAAAATGCAGAAGACCAGGACAAGGCCATGTGCTTGCGGGGCCCTGCCTTCCCCTGGCCCTGGCCCCTCTCCTCTTGCCCCGTGGCCAGCAGGGGGGGCCGGGCTGAGCAGGGCTCCGGGAGTCAGCAGCCTGGGGTTAATTCCTGGTGATGACATTTATTGGCTGACAAAATTTGGGTGAATTAAGCCTCTCTGAGCTTTGGTTTCCTCATCTATGTAATGGAATTGTTGTTGTACATGAAATAATCCCCATAATTTGCTAACCACAGATGTCTAGTTTTCAGAAAAGTGCTTAATAAATGACAGACACTGCTGCCGCCACCTCACCTCTTCACAGAAGAGCTTATGGAAGAATTGATTTCCCCCAGCCTTTGCTTCTGTCTGTCTTCTGCTTTCTTCATGCCCCTGCAGTTGCATTCTCTAATTTCATGTATGCTTCCCTTCCCCCATCCGCCCCCAAACCCGCTGGACTCAGTTTTCTTATTTGACTTTGCTCCCCTTTTGGCACTGTTGAATACACACAGGTTTTTTAAAACCCCCTCATCTTTGGGTCAATTTACATCATTTGCTGCTGGAAGGTTTTTAACATGAAGAGTATCTTGAGCAGATTTCTACTTTAGAAAAATTTCTCAAGAGCACATAACAGCATTTTCAGAGTACCCGGTACATAATACATGTTCAGTAAGTGTTGGAGAATATTGCTCTTGGCTGTCATCATTTCTGTGTTCCAGAGCATCCTGGGCATATGGCCATGTTTAGCGGCGACTCACTGTCACGTCACCATGGACATGGACTCTCACTTATCATCCCGCGGTATTACCTCTGTTTCCTTGTCCACCTTCTCCAATAGAGTCTCTTGGAAAGCAGAGACCTACTACTCACTGGTGTCCCATTCCTGGGAACAGGGGAGGGTTGTAGTTTTCTTCCTGCAGGGCCGTGTGACCTCCTTTAGATAATGAGCAGAAGAGTTATCCCTGTTCCTGCTGGTGGAAAGCATTTACTCGCCAGTGTTCAGCCTTTCAGTGCCTTCCTTGTAGGGCAAATGTGAAGTTATGGAAATGTGTTCAACTTTCATCAACAGATGATCAGCTGTGTTGTCACAGAAATGCAGTGCTCAGCCGCAGCATGGAGGACAACAGTCCTGGAGAGTCCCCCAGGCCCGTCGCAGACCTCAGATCAGTGATAAATTGGCATTTGCTGTTTTAAGACACTGAGGTTTTTGGGGATTTGTTGCAACAAGAAGGCCTCACCTACTGTGAGTGAAAAAACAAAGTTTTATGCCTGGAACCTAATGCCGTATTCACACATGTAAGACCTTAACGAATGGGGATGGGAAGAATAAACGAATAAATAGGGAAGAGAAGGAAAAAAACCCAGAAAGGCATTTCCTCGTGCTTATGTGTTGGAGTCCTTGGCTCATTCCTTCAGTTGTTAACAGCCCTTTACATTTCTGTCACGTTCAGCAAGGGTTGTTGTACCTATTACACACCATTACTGGAGCCAGACACTTGGAGAGAACTGAGTCTCAGAGGCATTAAATGGTGGCAGAGCTGGAACTCAAAGTCTTGTCTCTTAATTCCTGGCTCAGGGCTCTGTCCATGGCTCCTTAATATCTACAAATAAGGCCAAACTGTGCACTGTAGTTGGGCAGGCTGTCAGCGACCACCAGGGGCCCTGGCCACAGTATGCCTGTCTCTATGCCAGGCTGGCCTGGCTGTTGGCAAGAGGGGCTGGGGCACATGTCCTAATGGTGGGAACACTGGGATCATGCCCAAAGGACAGCCATAACTCACATGTGTGCATGTGCACACACACATACACTCATGTTTGTTTATATGTACTTTCACATGAATTTCAGCTATCTGTATTTCCCCCACACATGCACACTCACATGTTTACATGTATAGACACACTTATACTCACATACTGATATACACTTAAATGCTCTTTCACATATTCACATGTACTTGTGTGTATACACATTCACATGCACATGTGTACATGCATGGCTGACTCCGATGCTGATGCATACTTAAATATGTGCTTATATTTTCACAAATATCCATATACAATTATGTAACTGAAAATAATGTGCTTCATGTACATTCACCCTTGAGTACTAAGAATATCATCTATTCTTACATATATATCTATATATGCAGATACATACACATCCACACTCAAAATTCACTTGTAACACTTACAACCACAGAAATACACACACTTATGTCCAAACCTATACATGGTCATATACATTTCACTGTGAAGTTATCTGTCTAAATATATTCAAACTAGCAAACATATATATGCATGCTTGTGTGTACGCTTATACAAACACACAACCCCACAGTGCACTCATGTGCATACCCACTACACAGACACATAGAAGCTGCAGTGCACATACTTCTGTGCACTCATAATCCCCTGTGTCCAGGCAAACTGAATGGCCTCCCAGGTTCCAGCTCCAGGTCTTTCTCTGGCAGAGTGCCAAAGGGGCTGCTCTAGATCAGGACGCCCTCCTCTCTTCTCTCTTATCCATTCCTGTTCCAACTTCTACCTTTCTCTTGCTGCACAGACTTGAAGAGAGTCCCTGGAAAGATCAGACGCAGAACAGGCGCATCAGCCTTCCCTTGTCGGGAATGGCTAGAGACTCCTGTTGCTTTGTGGGCTGCCTCCCTGCTCTCGGGCCTGCGAGCTCCAGGGAATAAAGCCAGGCCCGGGGAGGCAGACAGTCAGGCCTAGGGACTCCAGCTGCTTAAAGAGCTGCTATGCACTCCTGCTGCTCTTGGAGAACAAACACAGCCTGGAAAGTTTCTGACACCGGGATTATGTCTATATTACTATGGACGCAGGGTGTACAACCAGCTCTCTGCGTGGTTGGCAAGGCAGGACACTGGGCTGGAAGTCTGGTGACCTGGGCATGTCTGTTCAATGAAGTAGCCTTTCAGCTCTAACTTCCTTATGAAGAAAGGAAGCCAACAGTGGCTGGGTAATCCCAAACATCCAAGAATGAAATATTTATATTTGGCTCAAAAACATGGGCTTTGGGGTGAGATAGATATGAGTTCAAATCCCTCTTCTGCCCCTGATTAGCTAGGTGTGTGTCCTTATGCCAGTGACCTAGCTTTTCTGAGCCTCAGCATGTGGGGATAACATTTCCTGCTTCGTGGGGGTCACTCTGAGGTCTGAGATGGTATATGCAGAGTGCACATATGCATACGGCATGGCCCACAGAAGCTTGTTAATGCATGCTTGTTGCTTTTGTTAGTATGTTCATAAGTCCATTGTTGTTCTCCAAGCACGTCCTGAATGACAAGGAAAGAAGCTGGAATGGGAAAGTGGTTCAGAGGGTTTGATTGGTGGGAGCTGGGTGGGGTCTAGCTGAGGTGGTGGTGGTGGGGAACCCTTGGCCACTGCAAAGAGCATAAGACCTGGGTTTCTGTTGCATTGTTCCATTGCTCAAGGGATGCTCCCACTCTAGCCATCAGATTCCCTCTTATAAAATAAAGGACTGCTACAATTTCTTAAGGTTTTTTCAGGCTCTGAGATTTTAGGTTTTGTTTTTCCTGAATCATCTGCAAACTAATTTAAACATGTATAGATAATTAAGAACCCAGTGGGGAAAAAAATCACAGTACTAGGGAATGTGCAAGCCAGAAAACAGCAACTCCTACTTTGGACTAACTTTAATTAATAAGGAGAAAACTGTGTCACCCGTGGACCTCTCCCAAGGAAGCACATCATTGCCAACTCTTCATTTTCTGTCTGAAGATTATTTATCCCTGCCCCAGGGGCCAGCTCCTCGGGGCTCCCCTTGTTGGTTATCTCCATTTTCATGATGTACTGTTCTCCCCTGAGGCATGCTAAGCCTGGCATGATATGAGATTGGTTTTCCACTTTGGTAACACTTAGGTCATTGCTTAAGTGTGCTTTGTGGTCTGTGGTCCCTCAGTTTTCTGAGCCTGTGCTCCTTGGTGTTATGGCAGCGTGGAGCAGAACACCACTTACGGGTTATAAGAACTGGATATTAATCCCTGCTCAGCCACTGACTAGTTCTGTGATATGATGTCTCCAAATATCAGTTTCCTCAACTGTAAACCAGGGAATATGGTGTCTGCTATGTCTACTTTACAGAGTGGTTGTAAGATCAAGTACTGGTGAAGGAATCAAGTGAGAGAGGAAGTGTGAAAATGTGTTGGCAATTATGAGAAGCATTTAGTAATAATAACTGACCTTCATTGTGTGTGGACTTTGTGTCCAGTACTGTGCCTAGCACTTTCTATGGTTTGTCTCTTAATCCTCACAACAGGTCACAAGGTGGATATACTGGTACCCCGTTCAACACATGGGGAGGCTGATTTAGGCAACCTCCCCCAAGGTCATAGAGCGGGGCCTCAAATTTTGTCTGTGCATGGAAGTCTGTATCCTAACTGCTATACTGTCTCTGTGGAAAACAATATGCAGCAGAGTGAAGTCTGGAAAGGTAGACGGGAGATGGGGCAAGAGGGAAACTTAAAGCTCGGGGAGGTCTGGGGATTGCTAAGGTCCACACAGCCAATCAGCGGTAGGTCTGGGGCTTCAGCATCCAGAGCCTCCGTCCACCTCCTCCTCCTTGTCATCCTTGTCCTCATCGTCATGATTATCCTTATCACTAAAAACCTTTAGAGTACTTCCAAAGCCTTTACTGTGGTACTTTCCTGCATATAATCTCCACTCATAATACCTTGATGAAGTAAGGATGTTAATCACCACCGGGGTTTTACAAATGAGGAAACTGAGGCTTAAAGACATGAAGCAAATCAAATCCTCACATGTAGTAAGTGAGCCCAGGTCTGTGTGACTCCAGAGCCTGGGCTTTTAACCATTACACAAAATAAGGTCGAACTGCAATTCTTTTAGGAATTGGTATCAAGGAAATAGATGTCTGTGCAGCCATTATAGGGAAATGAGGGGGGTGGGGGTGGAGTGTAGGTATGTACACCTGTCCTCAGATAACCAAGTCCTTTACATAATTGCATTGTCCCTGACTTGGTTTCATACCTATTTACCATTTTGGAAAAAGAATGGAAGTGTCAGTACTCAGTTCACAGAGACTGAATAATGAAAATGTCAGCACGTTTCTGATTTGGGGGGAGGAAGGAGAAAAGCCGAGGGACCAATTAGGAGCCCTTATGAGACATCCATTCAAAGTGTGGGGGAAGTTGGCTTTTCAGCTGGATACCCAGTGAAAATCAGCCATGTTTGACCCTAGTTGACAGGTGGGATCATCTCTATGTGGAGATAAGAGGCCCATTTTAGGGAGTTTGATCCAACATCTTCTGGATGTGGGCAGGGTCTACGGGATCATATCAAGACAGGATTCTGCATAAGGACAGATTTGAGACCATTTGCCCATGACCTACAGAGCTCAGTGATTTTTGCCAGACTGGGAATGAAAGATTAGGTCTAATCTCCCTACACATTTGGGGTGAGATAATAATTTGAGTTCACAGATGACATATATGTCTGATTTGGTTTATTTATTTTAAAAAGTTATTGAGTATTTGTTTTTAAATCACTGTGCTAGCTGCTGAGATTACCACAGGAAATGAGACAAAGAACTTACTTCAGTGTGAGGGGAAGGACAAATAAACAGACTGTTACAGTGATAAGTGTAAGTGGTAAGTGCTATTATAGGAATTGTAAGATGTGTCATGAGAGTGAGGGGAAGGGACCCATTCTAACCTTGGGTCAGGCACACGTATGAACTTACACACATGTACACATGTTAGAGTGCAAAGGCTTCCTACAGAGGTAATTCTAAGCAGAAACTTAAAGGAGAATAGGGGCTGGCAAGGGAGAGGGTGCGGGGGTGGGTGCCCTAGGCAGCGACAGGAGGCTGCAGGCCAGAGAGAGCACTACCTGTTCAGCGAGTGTGAGGCAGTTCCATTTACCCAGAATAAGAAGTGAGAGGGAAGAGATGAAGCCAGGCAGAATCATGAGGGCCTTCTAAGCTTTACAAAGGAATCAGGCTTTATGCTGAAGGTGACGGGGCACCGTGAGTAGGAGTTACTGCAGGGGAGTGGTCTGGTTAGATTTTTGTTTTAGAAAGACCAGTGTGTGAAAAAGAAGAAACTGGAGTGGAGCAAGATGACCATCAGGAACCCTTTGCAGCAATGTGAGCAAGCCACAACAGAGGCTTGAACCAGTCTAGGCACAGGCAGATGTTCAGAAATGGGTGGGCTAGTGGATTTCAAGTCTGTAACATCTAGGACTTGGTGACTGAGTGGCTGCTTCTCACTCTGCTCATAAAGAGAAGATTTAGGCTGCCTTGATTTTCTCACCAGCTAAATCATTCCCTTCAAAACAAGTACAAGTGATCTTGTTTTTATTTTCAAGGAGAAAAAGATTTTTAAGTATCATTACATTTGTTTATAGTTATTAATGTAGTATTTACTCCTTGCAGAAATTTAAAATATATGGAAATACTGAAAGAAGGAAATTAAAAATTACCATAAGTCTATGATCCAGGGATAATTGCTATAAACATTTTGGTATTTTTCTTACTGATCTTTTTTTCTGGTGTAATTGATTTATTTTAAACTCTTTTCCATGAGAATTTTTAAGTACATACAAAATTAGAAGAGTAGAAACAACCCAGTATACCCATTTCAGCTTCTTTTACCATTTTTTTGTGATTCTGCAGTTGAATTTTAAACTTAACAAGCGTTAAACTCACACATCTTTACATTTTCTTTTAATCTAAAATTTTAGCCTGTTGACATAATTTTGTTTTTGTAATCCTGGGTGTTCGTCATATGCTAGCCCTGCTAGCTCTTGGCCATTATCAGATGTGCATCTTCACCAAAACACACAGTAAAAATATCCAAGTCTCATGGTATACCAGTGGAGACCTGAGTAAAAGACCAGATTCCCCACATCCATGCGGAGGGTAAGTATTTCAGAGCGAGAGAGATCCCCAGCAGGAAATAGCAGCTTGTGTTTGGGCTCACTCACCATCGTTGTCTCAGCAATGGAACCAAAGCTGTTGATGAAAATGTTGCAGCTCACATTCACCGGGGGACCTGCCAATAAAGAGAGATTCCTACTTAGCTTCATGGCCACGAAGAAACCCACAGTGTTCTTGGAACACTGACTTGAGCAATGGATCTGCCTTGGTAGGGGTGACCCTTGCTTGCCCTCCACCCCATCCTCGTGCAGCCGAGACTCCTAGCCACACCACTATGCCAGATTCCCTGGTCCCCAAGTGAGCACCAGGTACAGAACACTGGAGGCCAAGCTGAGATGTACGTTCATTAACACAGGATGATTCATCATCCTGCCATATGGTTGAAATCCCTTCCCCAGCCCCATCGGCTACCTTCTAATTTGTGGCTGAAATGTATTTACTGCTACAACATTTGGAGGCCATCTTGGGAATAGCAAGGAACAGCAAGTTCCTTGCCTTGAACTTAAGAAGCAAGAATGATTGCCTAAAAGGGTGTTGATGGGAATTACCAGCTGAGGAATCCAGAGAGAACCTCAGATGAAGTCTGTAAGTCTCTGTTAAATACTTTCTAAGCAAGCTTTTTGAATCCTACTGCAAAGGGTAGGAAAGAAGTGAAGGAGTATTTGCTCTTTGGAATCTCACTGATAGGGGGACCTCTGTCCAGTTAAAGCCCAATCTCTTCATTTTATACTATTAATTCTAGCAGCTACCATTTACTGAGCATTACAGGGTTTGCTCCTGAGCTGACAGTGTTACTAACATTATCTCATTACATCCTCTCACCAACTCCATGAGAAGACATTGTTATCACTTCCATTTTAGAGATGAGGAAACAGGCTCAGAGAGGTTATTTGTCCTTAGCCACACAGCTAGTAAATGGTCGAGCCAGAGTTTGAGTTCAGATTGATCTAATTCCAAAGCTTGTGGTCTTAATGGCTATACTTGTAGGAAAGAAGTTCAGAGAAAGGAAGGGCTATGCTCAAGGCCATACAGTGGCAGAATCCAGGGTTTTAAGCACTGGCCTTCCACATGAGCTGACAAGAGGGCCAGCATAAGATAACCAGAGAGGAATGTGAGACCATGTAAGTAGTAGGAGGCAGGATGCAAGAGAGGTTCTGGAGAGCAAGGTGTTAGGGAAGACCTAAGGGAGGTGGTAACCTTGAGCTGACCTGGAAAGTGGGTTAGATTTGGATAAAAGATCATAATCCTTCACATGAAGATTGCAATGGGTAATCTGAATTTTTTCAGGTCTGCTTTCTTCTTGATCCCATGAGGTCCTGAGGCAGGCAGGGCAAAATTACTGTCTCTGCTTTACAAGTGGAGCACAGAGAATTTAAATATCTCATCTGAGCTTGTTTATCTAGCAAGCGGTAGAGCCAGGACTTGACTGATTTTTCTGATTGTGGAAAGAAGGAAGCAGATACCCTGTGTCTTCTTTTACCCACTCCTCTCTGTCCCTCTTGAAAAAGTAGCCCAGGCATTTCACTCAAACTCAGCTCAGATATCCTTCTTTTCAGAAATCTCAGTGTGGAAGGGACTCAGTCTTATGGAGAGAATCCAGGTTTTCCCTCCAAGGGAGTGCCAGGGTCCCTGGGTTTTAGACCCAGTTCCAGCACTCTGGCTGTGTTACTTCAGGCATGCCTCTTCCCTTTCCTGGGTCACAGTGTCCCCATCCAGTCTGGGACAGTAGCTTTTGATCTGGGCAGTCACTCTGAGCTCCAGTAGTTTGGAATTCCCTTATGGAAGCTTTCCATTTGAATTACAGGGTTATAGGATTTAAGGTTGGAAGGTTTCTTAGAGGTCACCTAATGAGTTGCTTCCCAAATGGGTGTGCACATGGGGCTTCCTGCAATAGAATGCCATGGGGAACAGGGTAAACCGCAGCTTCCTCGGCCCAGCTCCAGATCCAGGGAACCCAAATCTGTGGAGATGGATCTGTTGTTTAACAAGCTAGTTGGGTGATTCTCATGCACAGCCAGGTTTAGGAACCACTGCTATAGACCAATTACCCATTCAAGAATGAGTACTTGAACATGACCAATAGTGGGGCACTCATTTTGTCTTCAGCAGCCCTTTCCATAGTTGGATAGTTTTGTCTGCTAAAAAATTTGCCTTATGCTGAGTAGAAATGTGCCTCCTTGTCACTTCTGCCTAAAGAAAGGCCCCTTAGGTATTTTTTTTTCCCCTCATGAAGGCTCAGACCCAGGTCTTTCTTTCCATTTTGCCTCCTTACCGTGAAGATGCCCCAAAGATTTATTGCCAGTGCCTTGAAATGACAGGCACAGGGTTCCCACCCAGGCCCTGAATGTGCCTGGTGCTATGACTCCCATATAAATTGGAATCTGATTTGTGTGTGGGAGAGGGCACCAGCCAAAAGGATCCCGTGGGGAGGTGTGGTTCAGTGAAATAAATCTGAAATTAAATTATCCTAGGGAAAATTACAATCTGGCTGCCTTTGACAGCAGGATAATGTATATATTTCATTAAATATTAAAGTTTAATTTTGTTTTTGTGTATGTGTTTGCATTGGGCTGTGCCCCTGATCCTGGGAGCCATTATCCTATACAAAGTCTTAGAGAAGATATGGAATATCAGACCTGGAAGAGCCTAGTCCTACTGAATCATTTTATAGATGCAAAAACAGAGACCTAGATATGTCAAGTGGTTTTCTCTGAGTCACACATATCAGGTAAGTAAGAGGACTAGAAGCTAGTTTTAGTGCTCTTTACTTCCATATTATGGCTTACTTCTATGTTATGATTGCCACTGTGTTCTGCAGGCGAAGCCTGCTGTTCCCAGCCACCCCATCTCCAGGAGGGTCAGGAGCAGGCAAAATTTCTGGTGCTTGAAGCAAGCTACTGAGTAATTAGTTGAGTTCTCAAGCAGTGCAGACCTATTCCTATTGTGTTGGGTTCACAGGGCCCTTCTCTGCATGGCCTTTTCTGGAGCTCTGTGATCTGTGTGGGCCTTCTGGGATTCTCATTTGCATGGGAGGAAGTGTGAAGGGACTAAGGGGCTCCAGGGTAGGAGATCCCCTCATGCCAATGTTTCAGCCCTCACCCCAAGGGAAAGTAGAGAAAGCTTGCACCCAGATGCTGGGGTGGGGTTCCAGGAAGCTATGTCTTGCTCAGATCCTAACTGGGAACTGAGAATGTTAGAGACATGCAGTGCAAGAGGCCTAAGAGATTATCTACTCCTGGATATTTTGGGCCCAAGTGTGTGGATTAAGGCTCTGAGAATGAATGGGTTGGGGAAGGGCCCTGATTCAACAGTTTGATAGTCTGGGTGACATTGTATTTCTTAAAAATGTCCACTGCTAAGTAAATAAATAAATGAATAAGAAAATAAGCAAATAAACAATTAAGTCACTAGCATTAGACAAAGAATTGACTCAGAGTAGCTAGTTGGATTCAAGTCCTTAGTCCTGATAGCGTAACTTGGGAAAGACACTTAACTACTGTGAACCTAATCATGTTTGTTGGTTCATTTGTTCATTCATTCATTTATGCAAGTTCATCGAGGGCCTTCTATGTGCTAAGTACAGTGATACGCACAAAGGATACCTAGCATGTGAACCCGAGATGCACACCTGTTCAACAGGAGCCCTCTTTTCTCAGGAGAGCAGGACCACAGCGCTCAGGCCAGAATTCCCGGAGAACCCACCAGGGGGCGTGGTGGGCGGAATTCCTGAACACGGAGAAGGGACACACGTGCAACTTGGCGGTCAGTTATCCAATGTGTTTAATCTGGCCGATGGTGTTTCTAAAAGATATGATTTAGCCGCCACTTGGAAGATTTCACACAAAACCCCAGACTCAAAGTCTTGTCTTGGAAGGCCTGCATTCCTACCTGGCAGCTGCTGGTAGGAGCTGAGAAATGGCTTCCCTTAGATGAGCCCTTGCTTTCTGGTTTTCTTTTCTTATCCCCATCCTGCTTCATACCTGAAGTGTGTCATACCCGCATGGTCCCTGTGGGTGTCTGAGGCTGTGGACGTGGAGAAGGGGTCGGGCCCAGGGCCCTGACCTACCCAGCATCCAGGGAACCAAGGTCGTTCTGATGGTGCTGGAGGGCAGGGCCTCAGGTGCAAGGTGCTGGAGGTGAAGGGGCATCTAGGTTAGCGGGTGGGAAGGGGGCCCAAACACAACCCTCAGGGCATCTCCCAGGCCATTTTGTTTGCAGAGCACTCTGAGGAGGGGCTTGGAGAATGGGGGGCAAAGTTAGCAAATATTAGGAAACCGTTACCAGCTGTCATATCTGTTGTTTGGTCTTGGACTTGAGCCAAAAGAATAAGTGAGGAAGGGCATCTGGAATCAATAACTAATTAGGAAACAGGCAGTGGGTCCTTGAAATAAGATTTTTGCCGGGACTGTGGGAGGAAGGTCGGGGTGTGCAGGCTCCCGAGGAAGTCCGTACAACTGTACCTGCAGAGTTCTGCTCAGCAGTTTGAGGTGGTCACAACCTCCTGAGGTGTCGGTGGACCAAGGGAACCAGTTCCCTCTTGTTACAGATGCTAAGGCCCTCTTGTTACAGATGCTAAGGCCTCTTGTTACAGAGAGCTAAGATTAACTCCTCAGATCATTTTGGTGAGGGTTTGTAAATTGGCTACCCATGGGGCATATCTGGCTTATAAACATATTTTCTGGAATTAACATGTTTTAGGAATCAGAAAATTTTGCACAAGTCTTGATTTCTGGCTCTTCTTGGAGTACTGGATGATCTGGCAACACCGGGCCCACATTCCTTTAGGGTAACTATGGGTTGGGTTAAGGAGAGGCTGCCACCCTTAGAGGGGCCTGGACCTCTATTTCTCCATAGTCTCCACCACTCCCTATTGCCTTCCTCTTGGCTCACTTCACTCATTTAAGTTACCTACCTTATCCCTGTAGGTGTTTGAAATTGTGACTCTGATTTAGACTAGAAAGTTTCAAAATTATTTGTTAGTCCCTGGGAACTTCTCAGCAGAGGAACTGTAGTTGGAAGCATCCTATGTGAAACAAATAAAAGTGGAGCTGCTTGGGGAAGGAGCAAGGGTGGGCTTGCTCATTATGCCCTCTGCTTCTTCCTTTGGAGTGCATGGTGGAAGCCCTTGAGCTCCATGATGCATGGTTTAAAACCACAGTGGAGCCAAAGCCATCACTGCAGAAATGAGGAAGCTGAGGCCCAGAGAAGGAGGAAGCTTCTCAAAGCCGAGTGAGTGAGTTTGTGTGTGAGCAAAAACTGGAACCCATTTCTCCACACTCTGTGTTTGTTTATCTGTCCTTTATGGCACAGGTGGCAAATAGGTTTTGATTCACACACAGCCTCCTGGACTGCTGAGTTGGATTCTTCGAGGTTTGTTTGGGTCTGGCTGGGAAGAAGCCTGAACTAATAGCGTCTGCCTGCTGCAGAGGAGAGTCATGGGATTCGTACCCTCTACCCGCTGCATCCAACACCAAGCTGCTTGTTTCCGTTATCTAGGAAAGCAGATTCCTGAGGCTCTGAAGGGGAGTTTTCTCTACCTTTAAAGTTGGGCCTGATCCTTGCGTCATATCCAGAGGTTCTCCCCATTAGCTTATCCAGGAAATCCGAGGGTGACATAGGCTTGGGCGCAGAGCGAGCAGCTTCAGCCTCCTTAGAGGCAGCAAGGCTAAGAAGGGAGAGAGGAAAGCAGAGGGTAAATAATGGCCTTTTCTCATGCTGTGATCATGTCCCAGCCTTGCCCAGCCCCAAGAACTACTAGAGTGTTCTCAGTCTGAGAAAGAGGTAATTCAGGTCCTTCATGAGCTAGGGCCCAGGTGAGGTTGTTTACCCAGCCCAGACAACAGCTGGCAAGGGATCCGGGCAGGAAGCCGAGTGCCTGACTGCTGCTGAGAAGCTGCCGACTCTGTTAAGGCTGCATCTGTAGGGTTTCCAGCAATCACACCGGCTGCTGGGTCTCCTCGGGAGAGGAGATTAAAGGGTTAAATTCTGCGGTGCCCCACCTTGGGTTTTAGGTGCCTGCACTCTCCTAGGTCCGTCGAATAACACAACCAGAAAGAATCTCACAAATCAAAAAGGCCAGCCTTTCCCCAAAGTTTCTCTTCCGAATCAGAGTCACTGATTAAAAACAAAAAGCAACCAAGTCAACTTTTCTGTCATATGCGTTCTGGAGCACACATTTATTCAGGCATTTTAGCCTCAATTGTTCTCAGAACCTTTGACAAGCTTAGATACCTATAATTATGGGACTAATATCTCATGAAACATACACTTTAAAAGGCTCAATTGGGGAAATTGAGGCACAAATAGTGGAAGGGGCCATTACAGGTTCCAGAATAAATCAGTGGTAGCCTCAATGTCAGGATTTGGGTGACTTGAAATCAAACTGCTGGGGATGCTTCACATAGTTTCTGTACCACCACTCCCCACTCCTACCTGGCAAAGTGGTTTTAGGTCCTCATTGCTGCTGCCTAAGCACAGTGGCCACCCTCCCAACCCCACCCTGCCACAATCTCAAAGGCTTCAGATTTCTAGAGAGTCAAGATGGTAAGCTGAAGGGGTGAAGAACAATCATATGGGTTACTTTGGATGACTGAGCTTGCCTAGTTTTGGAAAGTATACCCAGTAGATAGCTGGGAGCTATGCAGCTCTGTCTTGTTGTGCTGAGGGGCTGGTGCACTGGAGGAAGTGCACATGTAGAGAGAGAGATGCCCGTACCTGTGTGTTGTGTAAGAGGGGAGTTTCCGTCACCTCGCCAAGCAGGGCATTGTGTTCCCCGAGGCTTTCTGTTCAGTGACTCCTGTTCTTCGCCTTGGCCCTTTTCTGATCTCGTAGTGAGAACTGTTTAAGTGATTACCTCTAATAGGGGACTCTCAAATCTGTGTCTCCACTCTGGCTTCTCCCTTAAACCCCCTTTCCTCATTTGCAAGTACCTGCAGGGCGTGTCATCTGTCTGTTCAGCCTGTGCCTCAGAATCATCTCCAGACCAAACGCCATGGCTTCCTTTCCACACGTGGCTCTTGCAGACCAGTGTCCCCAGATGGCATCAACCACTTCCCATTCTCTAGGACTAGGAGCTCCAGAGCCATCTCATCCCCTTACCTCTCTGTCCTCTCATCCCCCAATCACCAGACCCTGGGGCATGGAACCTTGTAATACAGTATTTGTATTTTAGGACCAGGAATCCTAGTGTTTTTTTTTTATTGTTTGTTTGTTCTTTTAAACTCCTACTGTGTCTACCATGGTGTCTCAAACAACTGGTGCTCAAGTAATTGCACAGTAAACGAATGAATAAATAATATGCTACTTTAATCAAATATCCTGGTTAGTAGAATATTCATAAATATTCATGTAAGGGTTAATAATAGAAAAAAATTAGATAATTATACCCAGTAATGAAACATGCTGAAAGCATTCTGGTATTCCTTTGAAGATTCCGAAGGCATTCTAAGATTAGTGAGACACTCATGCTTAGTGATCTGAAGATCCTTTATTCATATACCAAAGAACTAGTTTGATTGACAGGATGAGGGACAAATGCATTTTATAGTTTTTTTTTTGTGACTCCATCTTTTGTATTTTTATTTTATTTTATTTTATTTTATTTTATTTTATTATTTTATTTTATTTTATTTTATTTTATATTTTATTTTATTTTTATTTTATTTTATTTATTTTATTTTTTTGAGAGGGCATCTCTCATATTTATTGATCAAATAAAATTCTGTATAGGGGACTCAATGCACAATCATTAATCAACCCCAAGCCTAGTTCTCAACAGTCTCCAATCTTCTGAAGCATAACGAACAACTTCTTACATGGTGAACAAATTCTTACATAGTGAATAAGTTCTTACATGGTGAACAGTGCAAGGGCGGTCACCACAGAAACTTTCAGTTTTGATCTCACATTATGAACTATAAACAATCAGGTCAAATATGAATATTCATTTGATTTTTATACTTGATTTATATGTGAATCCCACATTGCATTTTATAGTTTTTATAGATATTTGTGAGTTTGTATGATGTGGGTGAGTTTCTAGGTGTACTGTGTATGCATGTTATGTGTACAAGTGCGAGGATATATATGTTTTGGGGATTAGGGTGTGCATGGGGATTATTGGCTGTAAGTGGATTGTGTTAAATAGATTTATATGTGCCAAAATATGAATGCCTTAGTTTGTGTGAAAGTGTATTGTTAGGTGTGGCATTTAGTAGGGGCGTTTTTGTGTGTATGTGGGGTGTATACATGGGGTACTGGGTATGAATGTTAAAATACCCTTTGTGTATGTATGTATGTATGTGGTATGTATGTTGCACGTATGTGTTTCTGAAATGTACTGTGAGATGTAATATAGAATAGTGCAAAAAGAATGAACAGAACAGATGACTTGGAATTAATCCTGTCTTGGCTATTTACTAGCTGTGTGACCTTGGGGAAGTTACTGCATCTCTCTGAACTTCAGTTGCCTCACATGTCAGTTTTGTGCAAGGAGTAAATGAGATAGCACAGATGAAAAAAAGAAAAACACCTAGGACAGTTCTGCAAACATAGCAGACACCCAGTATATTGTCTGGCTCTTGCCTTGTTCTGTTTGTGTGTGTGTGTGTGTGTGTTTGAAGCAGTTCAGAACCAGTCTGGGGGCTTCTTCTGCCCACATGGCTGGGAAGTCCTGCTAGATGCTTTCCATAGCCCACTGTTAGGACCATGATTCCAGTCTTTTTCTCCATTCAGCACCAGACTCATGGCTGCTATGCAGCTCTGGTGTGAGCACAGGGGACCACAGGCCTACAACTGGTGATTTACAACTTTTCTGCTGCTGTAATTCACTTCTAGAACCTCTCTAGGAGTGGTAGTTATGAAGCTTTCATAAGCTCTTGTTCTCTCTCCAGCCCCTCCTCTCAGATAATAAGATTTGGGAACATAGTACTCCCTCCCAGCAGTTACTAGCGCTGCAGCAATCTCTGGGCCCTTAGGCCTCTTTCATAAGCTTGAATCGTATTAGGTGGTACAGTGAGAGAATGAGTTTGCCCCCAATTATCCCTTACCATTTTCTATTAGCAAAATGTGCCATTTAATACCTGAATCCCCCCCAAAGCTGAAGAGTCCTTTTATTATCTTAACCCTCATGTCATGTCCGCAACAAGGCCATTGCAATCTGGGTACCTGGCTGCTGACTCACCTACATCTCTGGCATTGTGAGCTGAACTGGAGGGAATGGAGACTGCGAGGTTAAGCACCTGGCCTCAGGTCGGTCACACAGCACTTTAATGAGAGAAAGTGTTAGAACTCAAATTTTCAAGTGTTGCCTCATCCAAATGCTGCGATGTATATAAATTGTGAAGAGTACAAATCATGATAGCTGCCATTGTTACTATTTGTTTTCCTAGCTTGTTATATATACTCTGTTACATATAAGAAAATCAAAACAGGTGCCTGACTCCCAGCAATCCTGATACACACAACTTTGAATTTGCTACACTTAAAAATGAAGAAGAAATAGTTGTGAACTACCAAATGATCCTCTGTTTTGTCAAGTGATTCGCAGCACTATTCTTTGAAATTTTGAGATCTCTAGTCCCAACTCTTCTATGTAACCTATGCCAGTGGTTTGTGGGTATCACTTCCACAATTTTTGCTCTGTTTCTGTACTACCTCTACTATTAGTCACTCAAAATTTTCCTTAAAGTGCCTCACTTTTTAAAAACTTATGCTTTAAAAGGGGATTTTATATTTCCCTACTCACAAACGAAAAACCAGTACTACTTGCCACAATAGAAATAACAATTAATAGTGAATGTAGTGAAAACAAAACAGAAGAGTTTAAAATTCTAGTTATATTCCTTTGATTGCCAGTGTTCTGAGCCTGAGGCCTGCTCTCAGTACCAGAGGTAGGTCCGCAGTTGTTGGGAAAGTGTTAGAGACATTTTAACACCTAGCTGAGACTTTCTTCTTGAGATGAGGACTGAAAGGGAATTGGTTCAATAATAATTCACTGTTACTGTGTGTAAATCCCCTAAAATCATCCCACATTTTTTACTGCCCTAGCCCAAAATCTCCCTAATTCTTTTCACAAAGCCTCCATTACAATGTCAAAATAGCCATGCCCCTGCACTTGATGATCATTGTACATTTCTGTCTGTATTCAGACAGTGCATTCTGCACAGAATTAGTTCTGCGCAGAGGCCTCTGATAGTAGAGTAGATCTGTGCTCTGTGCTTCTGTGCAGAATAAATATGCACCAAGGGGTCCTTGGTGCACTTTCAGTACCACTACCTCTGGTGAACTTAAACATTTGCTTATAGACTGTGAGCTACTGGACAGAGAAGCTGGCAATGAATCCGCGGAGTGAGACATTCGATTGGTAGGATTTTATGACCCTGTATAAGTATTTGGGAGTGATGTAGATTGTTTCAGGGATTACTGCAATATAACATAGTGAAGCAGACTCAGATTAGACAAATTTGATTAATAGTAATTTTCAGAAAGACAGTGAGGTCTTCTGGGACCAAGTGTTCTGCCCCTCACTCAGAAGGCTTAGGGAAGAGCTGCAGTGACTGGACAGAGTGTTAGAGCACCACCTTTTTGTCAGGGCATTTGTCACACTCAGAGACTCTGTTACCTAAAGGGCCTCGGTTTTGACTCCTAGTGACAGAGGTGATAGAAAGTCCACGAGTGAGGTTCCAAAGTGGGGTTGGAGGCAGGGTGATATTGTGAAGTGGGGGTTGTGTGACCTTCAGTGAGTCACTTGCCTTTTTGGCTCTCAGTTTCCCAAACTACCAAATGAGGAGATTAGAATAATCTCTGAGAGCCCTTCTGGCCTTAAGCAATTATTTTATTGTCTATAATATTCCCTCCCCCCTCCCTTTTCATACATCTGGTCTTGGGACCTGAGTTTGTCTGGACTGCTCTGACCTGTGTTTGTGTCTTGGTTCTGCCCCATCCAGTCTCAAGATTTCTCTCCCGTGGCAAGACTCATTTCTCAGGGATTTGTTGGAAGAAAGGCCAGATCAATGCTCAGATTCTCATTCTCCAGTTGCAACATCAATTAGAAATAGGGAATCAATATGGAGCTGTCAATCGGCATTTCAAATGAGCTGGAGCTGGCAAGGATACCAGGGAGAAACGGTTTCAATGACACCCTGCACGGCACCACACCCCCAGGAATTACCAGAGGGGGTCCCTCCAGCAGACTCCATCTCCTCAGTTTGCCATGGACAGGGAAGGCAGGAGGTCAGGGGTGAGAAAGGAGAGGAAGGACAAGGGGAGGGGGCCACACAGAAAGAGGCTGAAGATAACCAAGGGAGGAATTCGTAGGGCTGGAGGAAGAAGTTGGAGGTGCAGGCTGAGAAGGGAAGCAGGGAGGAGAGGAAGGTTTGAGAGGGAGGTGTCTGAGGCCTGGCTCCTGCTGTAATGGAGGATTCAGTGAGCACAGTGGACCCGACTGCACCTGGTGGGAGGGTGGGGGGTTTCCAAGAGGCTTTTGTGGAGAAAGTGGCTTTTACAGTGAAACTTAAAGACTGGTTAAGGAGTTGGCCTGGAGGAAATAGGGGAGGAAGTGTTCTGGTAGAAGGCAGAGCATGCGTAAAGTCTAGAGGTGAGAGAGGACTTGGAGAACCAAGAGAAATTCAGTGTGTGTGTGATGGAAGAGGAGAGAGAGAGAGAGAGTAGTGATAAACAAGGAGATGGGCGGTTCGCGGGGCTGCCGGCAGCGAGGGCTGGGCCTCCCGGTCTGCGTCCTGATGGTGGGTATGCAAGTTAAATGAAAATTATTTTCCCTCAGTTCCTTTACAGTCAGAATAATCTGTCCTGATTTCTCAGTTATTTCTGTTGAGGTTGAACTGTGGTCTGGGCAAGCTTGGGGAATGAGCCCTCCAAAGATACTTGCAAATGGTGGGTGTCCAACTTGGTTTCCAGGCAACTTGTCCTCTGACTTGGGCCAGAAAATCTATCCCTTTTGCCTTGGCAGGGAGGTGATCCAATGAGCTAGTATTTATTCTGTGTAGTAACTACCTTGTCAACTAGTCAGAGGTTTCATGAAAATCTGCTCTGTGTTCCCATGGGCATTTACTTAATACATAATTTTGAAGGTTACTGTGGAACAGAGAAGAAAACATTAGGCAGGAGCTGGGAAACACTGTGTATGTTTGGCTCTGACTGTAACTTTCTGTGTAAAATTCTATGAATTGGGTTAATTCTTTTTTCCTAGATGTCCCTCAATGTCTTCTTCTGTGAAATAGCAGTTTTGGATTCAATCAGGCACAGAAAACAATTTTACCTTGAGGACCCACTCAGTTCCCCTGGTGGTAGAAGGGTTCTAGGGCCCAGAGGGCAGAAGCAGCCGGATGCCTCAGCCTCTGCCCTGGGACTAGATTGTGGAGTGGTGGCGTGTCTCATTTCTATGGGCCCTCTTGCTCTAAAATCTCGTGATCCTTCTGATTTATTAAGCAACCACTATATGCATAAGGCACTGTGGGGGGGGGTGCAGATAAATACGTCACTGCCTACTGGAGAAGCACTCCGTGTGGGCAGAGTTTGTGTCTGGTTCAGTGCCTGGCATGTAGAAGCAATCAATAATCACTTGTTGATGAATGGCCTTTGCCCTCTCATTGTTTACAGTTCAGCAGGGAGAATAGATTAGGTACATAAACAATTACAAGAGGTTGCCACTCATCTTAGGAGGCATAATTGGACTGCTATAGCATGTCAGGGGAGGAAGGCAGTATTTGGAGGGGGGTGGGGATGTGAATCAGAGAATTTTTCTGAATTTTATCAGTTTTAGCTTCTCTGTACTTTTAGAAAGACCCAACATTTGCCGTTGTCCACATTGTGTACTTGGGGGAGAATGCTTTTGTCTGCCTGTGGACTGTCCTTGGACAGGGAATAGAGAGGTGGTGGGGAGGGCTTGGTGCCCCAGGCTCCTGGGAAGGGGTGGGCCGAGTGAGGCTGGCACTCTCTGGCCTTGTGGACTGAACCGGTTTCCTGTCTCTGGCTCTGACACCGGAGACTCGGGGCTTGTTATGCAGTGTAGGTCCTGCTGCTCACCTGAAGCTTTGCCTGGGTTGCGTCCTTAGGTCAACACCGGCTTCCCCCCGCCAGCTGTGCAATTCTGGTTTTATTTGATTGCGGTAAGAGGCTTAGGCTGGCTTAGGAGTGCCTGACATTTCATTATTCTCACTTGGTGATCCACTAAGCACCCCTGGGAGCAGAATGTCACAGTTGGCATGCTCTGAGCCCAATTCTCCCCAGGGTCTTACAGAAGAAGGCATCCTTCCCCCTTTCTGTTCCACCTCCCACAGCTATATGCTTCCAATAAGGAACCCTTAGCTGAGTAAAGCGCACATGTATTTGAATAGGACTGTCTTCTGCAGTAAGGTAAAATGTTGTCTCCTCAGAGCTGGAAGGAACCTTGAGATCCCATCAGGCTCTCCTCCTGCCTGTAGGGAAGTCTGATTCTCTAGGGTTCTCTGTACTCCTTATCATCGTGTCCAGTCTGTTCCTCTGGACAGCCTTCCATCCACTAAATCTGCTTTATTTTATGTATCTCCATAAAGCAGGCCAGCAGTAGGAGAGGGAATGAGGCACCTAGCAAAATGGAAGGAGGCACTCGGGCTCAGGGTCATGTGGGCACCCCTCCTGCACTCGCAGGGCCCTGAGAGTGACCACCTCCTGAAATGCTGTACCCTGAAGCCTCACACACCTCACCCTAGTCCTGGCCCTGCTACAGTATCACAGATCCTCAAATCTAGTCCATCTAGGATTGAATGTCCTGTAGATAATCAAATGTATTCATCTGGGAGGGAGGCTCTACTTCTCACAGCCTCTCATTTTCTTTCCAAAAAACTTTGTTTTTACTTTTCTTATTTGACAGCAAGAAACAACATTACATATTTTATCTCATTTTCTCTTTCTAGCAGGCTGAGAGGTTGGAATGTCTGTCCCCATTTTACAAATGAAATCAAGGCATAAGATGCATGTGATGATCTCCCTCTGGCACGCCGCACTGCATTTGCTTGAATTGTGTGGGCATCTGCTTTTCTCCCACCTCCCTTCACTTTGTTCCATGTGTTCGTTTTCAATGCTGGAGTCATGGTAGCCCTTGGAGTTGTCTGGTTCAAGCTCAACCTTCTGTTCTAACCTTCCATTCCCTTGGAATTGGGGCAGTCGAGGTGTTACGTAGACAAGAACCGGAAAGAATGGTTTTGCAAGCTGCTTTCCAGGCTCTGAATAAGTGTGGTTTTCATGAAGCACAGAGCTTGGCACATGGTCAGGGTTCAATAAATATTTGTTAAATGGGTGATACACATCTGACATTTCAGAGGATGTGGAATTCAGCTGTTCAGGTACTTGGCATCAGTGATGTGATTCAACTGGAATGAAAAAGCCCCAAATTCTGGTCCTGTTACCCTTAGTCAGTCTCTGGGGAAGACACCTGATGTCCTCTGGGAAAACCCAAGGCAGGGAAATGGAAGAAGCCATCCTTTTCTTTCAAGGTGGAATGACTTGGACCAGTGGCAAGGCCAAACCAATATCTGCGCATAAACCCTTCATTTCTGCCCCTTAGGTTACAATTATAATTCTACAACAACTATTTCACTTTGCCCGGAATGTTGCTATATGACTCACTTGGGGGAAATTTGCCTGCATCTCTAACCTGCAGTGTCATTTCTGCAATCTGGTACCACAGAGAAAGAACTCTTGTCTTCAGCCAGTGGGCATCAAGTAGCCCCCAGAGGAGTTATATTGTGAGGAATCCAGGCAGATTCTTCAGAGGCTTCAGTGCTGAAGACAGACCTGTGGGTTCACTGTGCCTGAGTCAAAGCTCTTAGCAGGCACTGCATAATCAGGATGCATCGCACGAGTTGGACAGGAGAGCAAATGGCTCTCATTACCTTCAATGCGGCTTTCTTTTTAATCAGATAAATCTCACTGGAAAAGTATGCTTTTGCAGAGAACGCAGCTCAGGGCTATGGACAAAAAATTTTGGGAAAAAAGATTGCACAGATCGGCAGGGATTGGTCATTTGAGGTTGCAAAGACCTGGGAATATAAATATTGTAGATGAAAAATAATAAGATAAAAACAGATAAAGACATATTAGCTGCCATTCACTTAGGACTTACTATGTGTACTTTACATTGTTACTGTATTTAATCTTTTCAGCAGTTCTATGGAGATGACATCATTGCCTCCAATTTACAGGTGAGGAAGCCCACACTTAATGTTTTCAGAAATCCAGCCAAAGCCTCTAGGTGGCACCGCCCACAGGTCAGTGGCTTCTGAGGCCCACACTGTTAAGCGCTCCGCTCTGCTGGCTCTTCCAAGGGACAATGATTCTCAAAGTTCCCCTGAGGAGCTGCTCTGCTTCATGACATAAAGGTTGGCGTGGCTCTCTGGAGCAACAGGTGAGAATTCATGGAGCTCCGGGAATTGGAAGGTCTGGGTTGAAACAGTGTGGCAGTCATTCTCGCACAGATACTGATTCCATTTTATACGGCACTGCCAGAGTCCGTTTCTGCATTTTATCCTTATACCATCTGCATGGGAGCGTCCCTGTGTGCAGGTGATGACATGTTTCTCAGCTGGAAGGCTGACAGACCAGTCAAGGCCTCAGATGGCAGAGCCATAATGCGACCAGGGTGCCCAGATGTGGTCTGGAGCATCCTGGCCACTTGGCCATTCCCAAAAGACAGAAAGAGCACGGGTGATCCCTTCTTGAGTGTTTATTAACTCAGAATTTCTCTGGAATCAACTTGCCTTTCACTTTATTTTTCTCCATCTCAGTTCACTCATCTTTAAACTACAACCTGCCTTTACCAACTGCATTATGGTTTGAAAAAGAGGTCCTGGTGATTTCACAGATGCTGTGGAGGTGAACTCTTTCCCTTCTCAGGCCATCAGCCTTTTTCATGCACTAGGCACTTTGAGGTAATCATCATCTCATTGGAGGTAGCACTAATTTATTACTTCATGTATTCACTCATTTTCCAAAATAAGTATGGAGTGCCTACTATAAATCAGGTTGTACTAGGTGACTGAGGAGTCTATAAGTAATATAATAACAGCTTGTTCTCATTGAGTGGTGATAAAGTACCAGGCATTACATTAAGAGCTTTATTTGTGAGAGTTAATCCTGAATATGATCCTATGGTTGGGTGTCATTTTACCCCCATTTTACTGATGAGGAAACTGAGTTTCACAGAGGTTAAGTAACTTCTCCAGGTACACCTGACCCCACAGATTTTTCTCTTAACTGTATCAGTAATGAATATGCCACAGGCCCTGGCTTTCCAAGAGCTCCCGAACAAGAAGAGGGAAACCTACGTGAAGACAAATTAGTGCTTGAATATCTGGGCCTGATAGAAAAGCATCATCGTCCCTCACTTTTCAAGCTTGAGGAAATGTTTGAAGTAGTTTGAACTTACGAGATCCAACCTGTAGCGGAAAATGAGCCAAAGTCGCAACGACCCCACGGGAGACACATCAGCAAAACGGGGGGCTATTTATCCCAGAGGAACAGGTTTTCCTAAGAGTGGAGCTTGGATGTGTGTGATCTTCAGGAAGCCAAGAGACCATGATCCAAAGGAGAATGATGAGAAATAAATGACACTCCTTGGGCACTGAGGAAGAAATGGCCTTAAATCATAGGAAGAGCACCTTGGGTTGAACTCTGAAGCTGCCTTTAATAAACTGAGTGACTGGTCTTCAGACAGAGAGCACTTAATGGGAGTTTGAGAGGGTTTAGTTGAAGTGGGTATTTGTATGTAAATACAGAGTTTTAGGGAAGCTCCAGGGCTCTAATAATGCTCTAAATAGCGCTTGTTTGATTCCGTGGAATCCTCTAAGGCAGAGAGCTGTGGGTACCTCTGTGGGGTGGGACTCCATCTCGCTCAGCAGGTTCCAGAGTCTTGGGGAAGCAGTAGGTGGAAGAGTCAGAGAATTATGGGACCTGGTCATCTTGGGCATTAAAAAAAAAAGACATTTATTGAGCACCTGCTATAAATTAATGACTGTATATTAAGACTCCACGTGTCAGTGGGGATGGTCATCACCATTTTATGGATGAGGAAACTGACTCAGACATGAACAGTAATAGCGATTGCCACCAGTGATTGAACACTTGCCAGGCACCATGCACAGAGCTAAGAACTTTTCTATACATGCTTTCTAATCCACCCAACAAGTCTCTCAGGTAGGTACCATTTTCTTCTCGGTTTTTCAGATGAGGACACCGAGGCTTGGAGAGCTTAATGACTTAATCGAGGTGCTTTGGTGGCAGAGATGATAAGTGAATCTAATTGAGGTGGAATTTTGGCATACGTTTTGGAGCAGCTGTTCAAATGTACTAAAAATACTCACTCCACTTGAATATACATTGTTTTAAGTTCCTGCTCCTCTGTGGTTTAGCATAAGCTTCTATAAGGAATATTTACTGAGGACAATTCAGGAGAAGGCGTGTCAGTGAGACCTAGGGGATGTAGGAGATGAAAGGAAGAAGGAAGGATGGTGCTGTGGGCAGTGCCCCTTCCTGGTTTTTGGGTGGAGGGCTAACGGGGGAAGGATCACAAGGTCGCTGCTGAGTTCTTCTTTTTCTTCTGGGCTTTCTTTCCCTCTGACCTACACCTTGAGAATCCTTCAGCAGGGCCACCTCTTTGTGGCTCATAGCAGGACTAGGCAGGGGCCCTGAATCCCACCACCCTTCTTGCTGCATGTCTCAGAGGCAGAGAGAAGTGGCTGGGGGATGGCACAAGCTGTGGGTGTGGAGTCAGGAATCTTGGGTTTCACTTCTGCCTGCTCAGATCCTTTCCTGTATGATTTGAGCAAGTCTTTTATTATCTTTAAGAATTGGTTTCCTCATCCATACAGTATAAATACCTCCTGTCCTAACTTACAAACTATGATTTGAAATCATGTTGAAGAAAGCATAAGATACTACACAAATGAGAATTCATTTCTGGACTGAAACAGGGCCATGCTCCAGGGTTAAACACATGGACTCTGCCATCAAATCCAGGCTCCACCGTTTATTCACTGTGTGGCCTTGGACAAGTCATTTATCCTTCTGTCTTTGTTTCTGCATCTGTAAAACGCGGGTAGCAGTAGTTGTTTCTCATAGAGTTATAAAGAATAAGTATTTCTTTTACAGTGCTTATTTTGGTGCCTGGCACACAGCAAATGTTCAATATGATTTTTATTGATTCAGAGAAAATTGGTTGATCTAGTCTTCTTGATGAAGGATGAATGTATGAATTTCTAGAAGCTTCTTTGTGCTTGACTCTTCAAGGACAACCCACTCTCACACCTAGAGGAGTACCATGGCACTCTCAGGTAATCCTTCTGCTGTGCTCCTAGTAATTTATCTGTTAAGTAGTAAATTAATAGCATTGCTTTGGCATTTCAATCAATAAGATTAAGATGTTCTGATGGTAACAGAGTAGTAATTGCTGCATAGATGGAAACTGTCCAGTGCCAAAAGTGTCTTCACAAGCTGGCTGGCTGCCCTCAGACCAGATTCTTTCAACCCCTTTAAAAAAAATAACATTTTCCTCTGATGATTAAAGCAATAAATGCATATTGGAAACATACAAGACTCAAAAGAAAAAAATAAAGCCCACCTGGAAATCCCATTATCTAGACACCTGCTGTTCACACATTAGTAAGCTTTTTTTAGGATTTTTTCCCCCTTTATATATTATATTTGGTTTCATTTCCTGCTTTTTTACTGAAGATTCTAAGTGAGCATTTACTCTTGTTAGAAAACAATGATAAAGGATGGCATATGTCAGTGTGTGGCTGTATTAGCATTTATTTAGCTATCCCTCTATTGATGGTCATTTATATTGTTTCCAGTTTTCAGCTATTATAAATTATGCTGTGAAAACCACCTTGGTCACAAACCTCTGTTCATGTTCTAAAAGCAAATTTGCTGAGTAAAGGGTATGATACTTCTTAGGCAGAAGAGCAATATCGACATAAAGGACCCCCTCTCCACCCCAAGGACCAGCAAGTAGGCTCCTCATTGAAGACTGCCCCTTCCTAAGGCAGAGCGCTCGGTGCAAGGGCTGAAGGCCATGGTGAGAAAGTGGAAGTTAAAAGATGAGAGATGACTGCTTCTACCTTTCCCCTTTTTCTCCATTAACTCGTATTGTCCAAGAAGCCACAGACGCTGGAAAGTGCTGGAGGGGAGGAGAGATTTTTGTGACAGTGCAGTTCAGAAGTCCAAAATTATATGATGCAATACATATCTTTTCTTATGAAATTGCATTGTCTGTGTTGTTTGCCTGTGTCATACTCACTTTTTTTATTCCTGAAAGCACTTATATCTAATAAGCATCCCATAAATGCTTGATGTGAAAGGTAAGATAACATGGTGGACCAAAATGTGATTCTGTCAGTAGCCCTGTGATCTTGGGTAAGTCACTAAACCTCTTCAAATTTGTTTCTTGATCAGTAAAATGAGGGTCATAATGGTACTCTAAGGACTAGCGGCTTTGAAGGAGAAAATAAGTGTCAAGTTTGATACAGTGCTGGCACAGAGAAACCATTTAGTGTGTTAGCCATTTTAACAAATAAAAATTAAAGTTTCTGTTCATAAGATTCAAATATCCTTCACCAAAATTGTATGCTAGTCTAGGTTATACCTAATAATTCTGAGGAACTTCAGAAAAATGTAAAGACTAAATAAAAGAGGCAGGTATGGCAGAAAATACTATATGTGGGCTGTGCTTCAAATCTTGGCTAATTTATTATATTTTGTCATAGGCCCTACATTTCAAGAGGGACATTAACAGGTTGGAGCAGGTCCAGAAAGGAAAAACTGGTTTGGTAAACAAACCTGAAATTGACCTATAAGGAATAAGTAAAGACTTTGTGGGTGTCTGGCTAAGAGAAGACTTAGATAAAGAGATCATTTTCTCCAAATCTCTGTTGGGTTGTCATGCCGAAGAGGGACTCAACTAAATGAAATAATATTCTTCAATATTTATTATTTGCCAGGCTAAGCCCTTTCAAATGTCAGTTTTTCTTCTCCTTTAAAACACTACGTGAGGTACATATTTGTCTTCCTATTGTACAGATGAAATGATCTAGGTGCAGATGGCAGAGTGACTTCATTGAAAGTTACATGGCCAGTAGGTGGTAGGGTAGCAATAGAACCGTATTGCTTTGATTCTGTAGTTTAAGTACCTTCTACAACCCATTGGCTGGCTCCAAGGGAAGGCAGATGGGACTTTCACAGAGGGAGGTGGCTGCTTGATACATGTAAGGAAAGACTGTTTTCAGCACTAGAGCTGCCCAATAATGGAAGAGGTTGTTCAAGGAGCTGTGAGTTCTTGCTGCTGGAGTGTTCATGCACAGGCTGAACTCTTAGTTGGATGCTGTAAGGCTGAACCACCTGAGGAGTGGGCCAACATTGTTACTTCGCTATTTACTTGTATGACCTTGAAAGTTGCTCAATCTCTCTAAGCAATAGTTTCGTCATCTGTAAACTGGGAATACTTAATTCTAATTTTAGGATTGTTGGAAAGAGTAAAAATTCAGATTAATTGCTTAGTCAAGAGCCTGGAGTACAGAAGTTGTTCATTATATGTTAAGTGAACAATTAATTACCTATGGTCTTTTTTTTATATCATTAATCTACAATTACATGAAGAACATTATGTTTACTAGGGTCCCCCCTTCACCAAGTCCCCCCCATAAACCCTATTACAGTTACTGTCCATCAGCATAGTAAGATGTTGTAGAATCACTACTTGTCTTCTCTGGGTTGCACAGCATTGCCCATACCCCCGCCCACATTATACATGCTAATTGTAATACCCCCTTCCTTCTTCTCCACTCTTATCCCTCCCTTCCCTCCCATTCTCCCCAGTCCCTTTCCCTTTGGTAACTTGGTAACTGTTAGTTGATTCTTGGGTACTGTGATTCTGCTGCTGCTTTGTTCCTTTAGTTTTTCTTTGTTCTTATTCTCCACATATGAGTGAAATCATTTGGTATTTGTCTTTCTCCACTTGGCTTATTTCACTGAGCATAATACCCTCTAGCTCCATCCATGTTGTTGTAAATGGTAGGATTTGTTTTCTTCTTATGGCCGAATAACATTCCATTGTGTATATGTACCACATCTTCTTTATCCATTCATCTACTGATGGACATTTAGGTTGCTTCCTTTTCTTGGCTATTGTAAATAGTGCTGCGATAAACATAGGGGTGCATCTGTCTTTTTCAAACTGGAGTGTGCTGCATTCTTAGGGTAAATTCCTAGAAGTGGAATTCCTGGATCAAATGGTATTTCTATTTTGAGCATTTTGAGGAACCTCCATACTGCTTTCCACAATGGTTGAACTAATTTATATTCCCACCAGCAGTGTAGGAGGGTTCCCCTTTCTCCACAACCTCGCCAACATTTGTTGTTGTTTGTCTTTTGACTGGTAGCCATCCTTACTGGTGCGAGGTGATATCTCATTGTTGGTTTTAATTTGCATTTCTCTGATAACTAGCTGTGTGGAGCATCTTTTCATGTGTCTGTTTTGGCCATCTGAACTTCTTCTTTAGAGAACTGTCTATTCAGCTCCTCTGCCCATTTTTTAATTGGATTACTTGCTTTTTGTTTGTTGAGGTGCGTGAGCTCTTTATATATTTTGGATGTCAAGCCTTTATCGGATCTGTCATTTACGAATATATTCTCCCATACTGTAGGGTACCTTTTTGTTCTATTGATGGTGTCCTTTGCTGTAGAGAAGCTTTTCAGCTTGATATAGTCCCACTTGTTCATTTTTGCTTTTGTTTTCCTTGCTCGGGGAGATATGTTCATGAAGAAGTCGCTCGTGTTTATGTCCAAGAGATTTTTGCCTATGTTTTTTCCTAAGAGTTTTATTATGGTTTCATCACTTACATTCAGGTCTTTGATCCATTTTGAATTTACTTCTGTGTATGGGGTTGGACAGTGATCCAGTTTCATTCTCTTACATGTAGCTGTCCAGTTTTGCCAGCACCAGCTGTTGAAGACACTGTCATTTATCCATTGTATGTCCATGGTTCCTTCATCGTATATTAATTGACCATATATGTTTGGGTTAATGTCTGGAGTCTCTATTCTGTTCCACTGGTCTGTGGCTCTGTTCTTGTGCTAGTACCAAATTGTCTTTGTAGTAGAGCTTGAAGTTGGGGAGTGAGATCCCCCCCACTTTATTCTTCCTTCTCAGGATTGCTTTGGCTATTTGGGGTCTTCGTGTTTTCATATGAATTTTTGAACTATTTGTTCCAGTTCGTTGAAGAATGTTCTTGGTAATTTGATAGGGATTGCATCAAATCTGTATATTGCTTTGGGCAGGATGGCCATTTTGACGATATTAATTCTTCCTAGCCAAGAGCATGGGATGAGTTTCCATTTGTTAGTGCCCTCTTTAATTTCTCTTAAGAGTGTCTTATAGTTTTCAAGGTCTAGGTCTTTCACTTCTTTGGTTAGGTTTATTCCTAGGTATTTTATTCTTTTTGATGCAGTAGTGAATGGAATTGTTTTCCTGATTTCTCTTTCTATTGGTTCATTGTTATTGTATAGGAAAGCCACAGATTTCTGTGTGTTAATTTTGTATCCTGCAAATTTGCTGTATTCCGATATCAGTTCTAGTGGTTTTGGGGTGGAGTCTTTAGAGTTTTTTATGTACAGTAGCATGTCATCTGCAAATAGTGACAGTTTAACTTCTTTACCAATCTGGATTCCTTGTATTTCTTTGTTTTGTCTAATTGCTGTGGCTAGGACCTCCAGTACTATGTTAAATAACGTTGGGGAGAGTGGGCATCCCTGTATTATTCCCAATCTCAGAGGGAAAGCGTTCAGCCTCTCAGTATGATGTTAGCTGTGGGTTTATCATATATGGCCTTTAGTATGTTGAGGTGCTTGCCCTCTATACCAATTTTGCTGAGAGTTTTTATCATGAATGGATGTTGAATTTTGTTGAATGCTTTTTCAGCATCTATAGAGATGATCATGTGGTTTTTGTCCTCCTTTTTATTTATGTGGTGGATGTTGTTGATGGATTTTTCAATGTTGTACCATCCTTGCATCCCTGGGATGAATCCCACTTGGTTGTGGTGTATGGTCCTTTTGATGTATTTTTGAATTCAGTTTGCTAATATTTTGTTGAGTATTTTTGCATCTATGTTCATCAGGGATATTGGTCTGTAATTTTCTTTTTTGGTGGGGTCTTTGCCTGGTTTTGGTATTAGGGTGATGTTGCATTCATAGAATGAGTTTGGGAGTATTCCCTCCTCTTCTATTTTTTTGGAAAACTTTAAGGAGAATGAGTATTATGTCTTCTCTGTACGTCTGATAAAATTCCGAGGTAAATCCTTCTGGCCTGGGGGTTTTGTTCTTGGGTAGTTTTTTGATTACTTCTTCAATTTCTTTGCTTGTAATTGGTTTGTTTAAATTTTGTGTTTCTTCCTTGGTCAGTCTTGCAAGGTTGTATTTTTCTAGGAAGTTGTCCATTTCTTGTAGGTTTTCCAGCGTGTTAGCATATAGGTTTTCATAGTAGTCTCTAATAATTCTTTGTATTTCTGTGCAGTCTGTTGTGATTTTTCCATTCTCGTTTCTGCTTCTGTTGATGTGTGTTGACTGTCTTTTTCTCTTAATAAGTCTGGCTAGAGGCTTATCTATTTTGTTTATTTTCTCAAAGAACCAGCTCTTGGTTTCATTGATTTTTTTTTATTGTTTTATTCTTCTCAATTTTATTTATTTCTTCTCTGATCTTTATTATGTCCCTCCTTCTGCTGACTTTAGGCCTCATTTGTTCTTCTTTTTCCAATTTCGATAAATGTGACATTAGACTATTCATTTGGGATTGTTCTTCCTTCTTTAAGTATGCCTGGATTGCTATATACTTTCCTCTTAAGACTGCTTTTGCTGCGTCCCACAGAAGTTGGGGCTTTGTGTTGTTGTCATTTGTTTCCATATATTGCTTGATCTCTATTGTAATTTGGTTGTTGGTCCATTTATTATTTAGGAGCATGTTGTTAAGCCTCCATGTGTTTGTGGGCCTTTTTGCTTTCTTTGTACAATTTATTTCTGGTTTTATACCTTTGTGGTCTGAAAAGTTGGTTGGTAGAATTTCAGTCTTTTTGAATTTACTGAGGCTCTTTTTGTGGCCTAGTATGTGGTCTATTCTGGAGAATGTTCCATGTGCACTTGAGAAGAATGTGTATCCTGTTGCTTTTGGATGTAGAGTTCTGTAGATGTCTACTAGGTCCATCTGTTCTAGTGTATTGTTCATTGCCTCTGTGTCCTTACTTATTTTCTGGTGGATCTGTCCTTTGGAGTCGGTGGTGTGTTGAAGTCTCCCAAAATGAATGCATTGCATTCTATTTCCTCCTTTAATTCTGTTAGTATTTGTTTCACACATGCTGGTGCTCCTGTGTTGGGTGCATATATATTTATAATGGTTATATCCTCTTGTTGGACTGAGCCCTTTATCATTATCTAATGTCCTTCTTTATCTTTTGTTACTTTCTTTATTTTGAAGTCTATTTTGTCTGATAGTAGTATTGCAACACCTGCTTTTTTCTGTCTGTTGTTTGCATGAAATATGTTTTTCCATCCCTTGACTTTAAGTCTGTGCATGTCTTTGGGTTTGAGGTGAGTCTCTTGTAAGCAGCATATGGATGGGTCTTGCTTTTTTATCCATTCTATTACTCTGTGTCTTTTGATTGGTGCATTCAGTCCATTTACATTTAGCGTGATTATTGAAAGGTATGTACTTATTGCCATTGCAGGCTTTATATTTGTGGTTACCAAAGATTCAAGGTTAGCTTCTTTAGTATCTTACTGCCTAACTTAACTCACTTATTGAGCTATTACAGACACTGTCTGGTGATTCTTTATTTCTCTCTCTTCTTATTCCTCCTCCTCCATTCTTTATATGTTGGGTGTTTTATTCTGTGCTCTTTTGTGTTTCCTTTAACTGCTTTTGTGGGTAGTTGATTTTATTTTTTGCCTTTAGTTAGTATTTTGTTGGTCTGCTTTCTTTGCTGTGATTTTATTTTCTCTGGTGACATCTGTTTAGCCTTAGGAGTGCTCCCATCTAGAGCTGTCCCTCTAAAATAGCCTGTAGAAGTGATTTGTGGGAGGCAAATTCCTTCAACTTTTGCTTGTCTGGGAATTGTTTAATCCCTCCTTCATATTTAAATGATAATCATGCTGGATACGGTATTCTTGGTTCAAGGCCCTTCTGTTTCATTGCATTAAATATATCATGCCATTCTCTTCTGGCCTGTAAGGTTTCTGTGGAGAAGTCTGATGATAGCCTGATGGGTTTTCCTTTTTCCTCTCTCTAGCTGCCTTTAAAACTCTGTCCTTGTCCTTGATCTTTGCCATTTTATTTTATTTTATTTTTGAGAGGGCATCTCTCATATTTATTGATCAAATGGTTGTTAACAACAATAAAATTCTGTATAGGGGGTTCAATGCTCAATGCACAATCATTAATCCATCTCAAGCCTAATTCTCATCAGTCTCCAATCTTCTGAAGCATAACGAACAAGTTCTTACATGGTGAACGAATTCTTACATAGTGAATAAGTTCTTACATGGTGAACAGTACAAGGGCATTCATTACGGAAACTTTCGGTTTTGATCACGCATTATGAACTATAAACAATCACGTCAAAAATGAATATTCGTTTGATTTTTGTACTTGATTTATATGTGGATCCCACATTTCTCCCTTTATTATTATTATTATTTTTATTTTTAATAAAATGCTGAAGTGGTAGGTAGATGCAAGATAAAGTTAGAAAACATAGTTTAGTGTTGTAAGAGAGCAATTGTAGATGATCATGTGTGTGCCTGTAGACTATGTCCTAATCCGAGCTAGACAAGGGCAATAAAACATCCACAGATGCAGAAGCTTTCTCTCAAAACAGGAGGTGGTGAGGTTCTAAGCTTCATCACTGTTGTTCCCCGATTTCTCACCTGATGGCCCCCCTGTGACTGTGCCTATCTTAGGTTGTTCCTCCCTTGAGGAATCTTACCCGTCTCTGGCTAACCAGTCATCTTCCGGGGCCATACAGGGAAATGTAAAGTTGGTAAGTGAGGGAGAAGCCATATTGTTTGAAAAGGTTAGCTTTTTACTTCTTTGCAGATTTATGCCCTGTGGCTTCTATGCCCAGCACTTGTCTTGAGGTATCTTTACCACCTGGAGGAATTATGATACTCGGTAAATTCGATATGAGGATCTTTGCCATTTTAATTATTATGTGTCTTGGTGTTGTCCTCCTTGGGTCCTTTCTGTTGGGAGTTCTGTGTACTTCCGTGGTCTGATAGATTATTTCCTCCCCCAGTTTGGGGAAGTTTTCAGCAATTATTTCTTCAAAGACACTTTCTATCCCTTTTTCTCTCTCTTCTTCTTCTTCTGGTACTCCTATAATGCAGATATTGTTCCTTTTGAATTGGTCACACAGTTCTCTTAATATTGATTCATTCCTTGAGATCCTTTTATCTTTCTCTGCATCAGCTTATATGTGTTCCTGTTCTCTGGTTTCTATTCCATCAATGGCCTCTTGCATCTTATCCATTCTGCTTATAAATCCTTCCAGAGATTGTTTCATTTCTGTAATCTCTCTGGACGTCATCCCTTAGCTCTTGCATATTTCTCTGCAGCTCCATCAGCATGGTCATGACCTTTATTTTGAATTCTTTTTCAGGAAGATTGGTTAGGTCTATCTCCTTCTCAGGGGTTGACTCTGTGATTTTGGTCTGTGACAAATTCTTCTGCCTTTTCATGGTGATAGAGGTAATTGTGCAGAGCCAGTGCATGTGTCGGCTGGGAGAACGTCCATTCTTGCTGGTTTGTGGCCTTCCTCTCCTGGGAGAACAGCGACTTCTAGCAGCTTGTGCTGGGCAGCTGCATGCAGAGGGGACTCTGATTCTTGCCCAGCTGCTGTGGAGTTTAGCTCCGCGGTTGCTGTGGGCATGGTCGCCTTGGTCTGCTGCTCCACTATGGCGGAGCAGCATCAGAGGGGAGACAGGCGGGAGGCTGTTTATCGCTGTGAGGGGCTTCTGAGCTGCACTGCCACCCAGGGGGTTAGGGTACCTGGAGTTCCCCGGGATTCCCAGCTGCTAGGCTAAGTGTCCCAGGATGTTTCTGTCCAGCTGTGGGGTCCCTGTCCCTTTAAGACCTTTGAAAAGCATTCACTTTTCTTTGTCCCAGGGGTGCCAGCCACGTGGACCTGCTCTCAGGTCTTACTGTCCTGTTTCCCTAGTACCCAGCACCCCACGCACTGTGTCTGCACTCTGGTGCGGATGGCTGGGGCTGGGTGTTTAGCAGTCCTGGGCTCCCTCTCCCTCCCTGCTCTGACTCTTCTCCTCCCACTGGGAGCTGGGGTGAGGGGCGCTCGGGTTCCACTGGGCCGCAGCTTGTATCTTACCCCCTTCGCGAGGCGCTGGGTTCTCGCAGGTGTGGATGTAGTCTGGCTGTTGTCCTGTGTCTTCTGGTCTCTCTTTTAGGAATAGTTGTATTTGTTGAATTTTCAAAAATATATATGGTTTTGGGAGGAGATTTCCATTGCTCTACTCAAGCTGCCATCTTGGCTCCGCTTACCTATGGTCTTTTTATTTGCAACTGTCGCTTTCATCTATATAGTGACACTATCTATAATGTGCTTCACTGGAGTCAAGTCCAGATTTGGGTCTGTCACCTTTAGAGTGGGTGTTCTACTTCACTTCTCAGAGGCAGGTATCTGCCAGGTTCTGTTCCCTAAGGGACAGGTTGAACTTTGAAACAGGGTCAGTGGAGTAAACAACAAGAAGGATATTTAGACTGAAATGTCAAGGGACATAATAGATATTATTGGGAGAGATCAGAACCATCTCACCCTATTAATCAATCATAAAATGGGTCTCAAGAGTCCATGGTGTGCCCTTCCCTGGGCCATTTGAGTTAAGGGTTTATTCAATCACTTGTAGGCACTGTCATTGATTCAAGGACCCCAAGACCAGGGATGTGCCCAGACAACTCTGGAAAGATTAGAGAATAGGACTGAGTGTCATCCTGTGCTAAATCCTTCAGCACAGGACTGTAGGGAAGCAGAAGGTTGGAGACGATGACCTTGGATCTCATTCTGGGCTGGGGTTTTCTGTGTGGTGGCCTCCGATCGTGTCCTCGCAGGCACAGCTCGGTAGTGGTGCAGGTACAAGCTTCCTTGCGCACATTCTCGTCACTTCCTCAGGACGCCTCCCAGAGCCTGGGAGTGTGTGGTCATTGCTGCTCACTGTTGGGCCCTGAGGAGGAGGAGTTGCCCTCTTTCCTGGAGGTGGAGGACGAGGCCACATCCTTCCTCCGCCCACGGCTCCTTCCAGTCCTCTGCTTTCCAGACATCAGCCGTGGCCCCACCAGCGAGAGACACGGAGCTGGCTGCCTGGAGATAAAGCTTTTATTGTAGTAACTCTTGATGGGAGAGTTCTTCCTTCTCTTTCAGAAGCAGAACCCAGGGGAAGTGCCTTGTCAGGTTCTTCCCACCTCCTTTTCTCCCTGGGACAGGCTGTGATTCGGGGTGAAGCTCTCTGTTTCCTTCCTTGGAGACTCTACTCCCTCCACCCTGCCCCATCACATCTTTGGAGAGGGCTGTACAATGTCCTTCTGTATCTGAAGACTTTGAACTGGTGGCCTAAAGGCGTCCAGATTGGTAAGACCACTGCTTTAATTTTCTGATCCACAAGATGGGGATGATAATAGTACCTACTTCATAGGGTTGCTATAGAGGTTAAATAATACATACGGAGCTTTTAGAGAAGTTTCCAGTGTATAGTAGGTTCTGAATACATGTTATCTGATAATAATATTAATCTTAAATATTACTTAGAGGAATTCCTGTCCATAAAACAAATGTTGGGAGTCACAGATGTCATTCTAACATAAGAAAGGAATAAAAAACTACGAATATAGCAGAAATAGATACTTGTGGATGACCTCGTCCCCGTGTGCTCTGCCTGCCCAATGTGTCTGCTTCTCACCTAGCTGTGCCATCTTTTCTCCAACAATCTGAATTCAAATAGCAGTCCATGTCCATGACTCACACTGAGTACCTGTTTGGGACTTAAAGGTAATGTTAGGCTTTGCTTAGAACTGACCCACTTTCACAAGTCCTTCTGGTATGTTCCATGTAATCCAATGGCAATGTCTAAGGTAGGACAGTAAAATACAGTATTCTCCTCCAAACCCAAACCGTTTATATATCATATGATGAGTTTTGCCCAATTCATATATTGTTATTTACTTCTAATTCTATTTTTAAACCAAACATGAACTATCCATATTATAATGGAATTGGTAAATTCTAGTACCTAGTAAAATAAAATTCATGATAAGTGAAGTAGAAGAAAACTAGCCTGTAGTATTAAAATTTATCTTGCACACTACCAGTGGATCATTAGATTTTAGGGAAGATAGTCGTGGTAATAAGAGACTCGGAGTCCTCAGTCCTGGTCTGGCTGGGCATTAGCTCATTGTTGACATTAGACAAACCCTTTCCTTCTGGCCTCAGTTCCCCCTTGGAATTGAAGGGACTGGGTCAGATAATCTTTTCCATCTCCCTCTCTCTTTTTTTTTTAATAACCGGGAGGATCTTATGAAATTACACACAAAATTGGGTACAGCTCCAGTCACCCTGATGAAAATATGTCCCATCTATCACTTGTTCTAAAAACCCAAGTGTGTAATATAACTCTGGCCTTCCATTTTCCAGTGACATTTTACTTCCAGCACAATGACTTCAGTGGGAAAAGCAACTTCCATTTGCTCAGAAAATTCATCCAAACATGCCGAACAGTCTCAGTCTCTCAGCTCATTTTTACTTGAAGAAGACCCACTGGGCACCAGTTCCGATGGCTCCAAACGTCTTTTCTCCCTGCCTGGTGCAGGTTGTCTTTTATTAAGGTGGGCTTCAAGTTTGATTGTGTGCCCACGCTCTCTGACACCCTCTTTTAAAAAAATTTGTTTTCTTGGCTTTCAAAAGTAATATATATTGTTGTGAAACATTCAAGCATTACCAAAATATTTTATGTAAGAAATAAAGGTCCCCCATAGTCTCATTCTCAAGAGATGATAACAGCTATAAACAGTTTAGGGTCCATTTCTCTAGACTTTTTTTTTCCCATATGATAACAATAAAACATTTAAAAAGTAAAAATGAGATCTTACTCTACACACTGTTTTGCTACTTGCTTTGTTTCCTCCATTTAATCTTTTGTCCTGGATATTTCTGACTTTTCTGCATGGAATGAAGTCACCTGCTTTTGGCACTTAGTGGCTGTGAGACTTAGGATGAATCACCACTCCTCTCAGCATTTCAGTTTCCTCATCAGTAAAAAGAAACAGTCCCCTGCCCCCTGCCCATCTCCTTGTATATAAGGCTTAAGGGAGATAATGTCTGTGTGAAAGTGTAAGTGTCTGGGGTGGTTTCCAGTGGACCGTTCTCTGTCCCATTATCCTGTTTTACTGGGTTTATAGCCCTGACTGTGGCTCAAAATTTTATAGTTTCCCAAGTTGTTTACTCGTTCATACCCTACTCTAGAAGGTAAGCTGCCTGAGAGCAGAGGCCATGTCTGTCTGCACATCACCCTACCTAGCCTCAAGAACTTAGAACAATTGCTGGTTTATCATAGGAACTCAGTAATTTCTTTTTTTTTTTTGTACAATGAACAAAAATATACTTTCTCAGCTGGGCTTCCAGTGGGTAAAAGACCCACTGGAAGAGAACAGGGCAGAACAGGACTGGGCTGAGCCTAGGTGATGGTGGGCAGCTGGCCTATCCAGTGCCCTTGAGCTCTGCATCACCCAGCTTGTCTGTTCTGCAAGCCTTTTCCCTCTGTCTGCATCATTCTTTCTTGGCACTCTTTACTACCCGGTGAATTAGTCATTCTTTATGGCCCACTTTAAGTGTCCTGACTGCTATGAAATTGTCTTCGACCTTATACTGTTTCCCCGCTTCCAGGCAGAGTTAGCAGACTCTTCTTTATGCTCCCATAATGCTTTGCACCTATCCTTTTTTAATAATAGTGATGATGGTTTTCCTGCTTTGCACAGTTGCTATGTGCCATATGCAGTGCTAACACTCCACATGCCTTCTTCCATTTCATCCTTAGGGCAATCTGTCAGGAAGGGGTAATTATCATTGCCATTTTTCACATGAGGAAAATTGAGCCGTAAGAGTCTTAAAAACAATCTTGCTCCAAGGCATATTCACCTAGCAAGTAGTCTAACCAGGGTTCCAGAACATATGAATGATTCCTAAGCTAGAGTTTTCAACTGCTGGGTCTTCTATGAGCCAACTTAACTTAATAATAATGCATTGACATCTGGAAAACCCCATAGTCTTTACATAGGCCAGTCTTATTTTAGGGATGGAAAAACGGAGAGTCAGTTACAAAGTCAGAGCAGGGCTTTCAGGGAGAGGAAAATCTTGCTCTAATTTCGAGGCTGTCCAGTTTTGAGACAGCATGGGAGATTACATCTGCTACTGAACCTTGTCACCCTCTTCTTCAGAAAGTGTAGCTTTTTATATTCCAAGGCATAGTCAATGAATTCCTTCAAGCCCCTTCTCTCAGGGCATGAAGCAATCTTTTCTTGGCTCTTGTGAAGAGTTTTTCTTTTCTACTGGATGTTTTAGGCCACATCAAGAAAACTGTTTCCAATGAAGTCATGCTTTTTGCACAATTAAAAACCATTTAGAAAGTTTGCCTTGTCCTATGGAAGAGACCTCTCTGTAGACTCAGCTCCGTCTGATGGCACAGGTGTTTTGAAAGGCCCAGAATTTGCACATGCTTGGCCAGACAGCAAGGGTAAGGCCAAACGACTCGCGGCAATGGCTACAGAGCCAGGGCTGAGCTGCCATGTCTGGCTCAGTCTCACTGTATCTCATTTCTTGGAGCAAAATGGGTCACAGGGAGACACAGCAGTGCTTAGGGTTGGTTTGTTGGAAGCCTTCTGGTCCTGGGCTTCTGCAGAGTCAATAAGAGCAGGATGGGGGGACAAAGCAATTCAATCCCACAAGCACTGAGTATCTAATAAATATGAGCCACTGTGATACTATCTATGAGGGGGAAGAAGACAAGCTGAAAACTCTGGGAAGCACAAGAGGAAGTGTTCCTTGTCTTCTTGGTGGCCTTTCACACACCCCAAGAAATTCATTAAATTCCTAGGCTTACGATCCAGCTGGAGAGATACAAGGGCACCGATTTGTATGTAAGGTCCCCTTGAGCAAACTGGATTCCAAGGGTAATGCCCAGATTTCCCAGCGGATTTGGGAAGGAAAGGCCAGTTGGAGGCAGCTGTGGTGGCAGTCCAGGGCATGCCTCACGGAGGAGGGGATGCTGTTAGCTGGATCTTGAGGCATGAACAGAATCTCAGAGACGTGGAGAGGGAATTTCCATTGATTAAGGGCTTGTGCTCTGTGCGGAAAATGTGCTTCATTTATCTATCAGTGACGTTATTGCCTTTTTTAAAGATGGGGAACTTGAGGTTCAGAAAGTGTGAGCAAATTGCCAAGATAATACAGCAAGAAGTGACAGAAACAGGATTCAAAATCAAATTAACTTCAGTCCAGAGCTGGTTGGTATGCCTTTCAGGGCAGAAATGAGGGGAGAACGTTTTTCTCCATTTAAGGAGGTGTGGGGAACAGGGTAAGGAAAGTACAGAGATGAGAATGTTACAGAAACCAATGAGAAATTCAGTTTGGGCTGGAATTTGGTTTGTGTAAGTAAAGGAAATAGAAATGGGGGTGGGGGCTGTATTGTGGCAAACTGAGAGTTGTCACACGAAAACCAGGTGTCCCCAGTGAAGGGCAGTGCAAACATGGAGATGAATGATACAGACCTGTGTGCACACTGGCAAAGCGAAAAAAGAAAGTTGCAGGGTATGGTGCTTGGTATAACCTCATTTTGTAAAGCAGAAGCAGCTTCCTAGTGTAGCATAGCATAAAAGGCTCTCTGAAGCCAGACTGCTTGGCTTATAATCCAGCACTGCCATTTCCAAGCCAGACAACCCTAGGAAAATAAATTATTTAACCTCTCTGTTCCCCCATCTGTAACCTCATCTATACAATGGGATGAATAATTGTATATGCTTTACAGGGTTGTTTTGAGGATTACATGGGTACATACTCGACTTTAGGAAAGGAGTCAGGCACAGAGTAAGCGCTCATGTTTTTGTCATTATTATGTTATTAAAAACAGAAGGAAGAATATTAAAATGTTAAGTGATTTACCCTAAGGAGTAAAATTTCTGTATATTTTAGTTTTAAACATATCTCCCTATGTGGTTTAAGTATTTTATAGCAAACATGTATGTATATAATGTAAACAAAGAAACCAAGTTTATTTCACAAGCTGATATTAGAAAACTTCAATGCTATTGTATTTTTTATTCTATGAGCAACAGGCCTGCTAGGAACCCACTAGCAGCTGTCTCTGGTGTCACTCAGATAGCTTGGAAACAGGTGTCTGATACAGCGTTGTTTGGACCTCCTAGGTCTCCTCTTGGGTGATGCTCTTAAATATGGGGGAGAGCTAGCCCTGTCTGTGCTGCCTCTTCCCACTCCAAGCTCCTGACCTTCGTCTGGACTGGGTGGTTTTCCTGGCCTGGAGGTGTCCTGGGAAGCCTTTGGTTCTGCTCTGGGAGCAGCAAAGCTGGAGCTGGTGGTGAGACCCTCAGTGCAGAGGTTGGGTGCCTTTCCAGCCTCCTGTACGGAGTACAGTAACAGGAAACTGGGTGTACTCCATCCTGTGAGTTTGGTGGTTAGAGCATGAGACTTGAAAAGGCCTGTGGTCTGAGTACTCGGGACTGGCAGATTTTTAAAAAATGGGCAGAGATTATGCTGCACTTCTTCCAGATCTCCCAGCTCCATCAGAAATTCTCTCCCATAATCCTCGACAGCTCTTTTAATGGAATGATTTTGGTCTCAAGGCAGGTGGGGTGAAGAAGAAAGAATGTGCTGAGTGACCCGTCTCTACCCTAGATGGAGCAGAAATGGGCAAATTCCCTCCTGTGTGAAGGGTGGAGTCTGAACACATATCTATTTGTGATATGATATGTATGTCACCTTCGTTATTATCTAGAACCACCTATAAGAGATTAGCCTGTGATTATTTAGAGAGGCAAATCCACCTCTCTGCTGCCTCCATATTCCTCATCCAGTTCAGCGTCCTTCCTCCAACTCCCTGGCTCATTCTTAGAGTAACAAAGCTAGTGCAATGGTTAAAAGAATGCTCTCTGGAGTGAATTCTGCTTTTGCAGCCTGGCTCTGCCTCTGGCTAGTTGTCTTACTTTGGGAAAATTACATAACCTCTTTATGTCTCAGTTTTGTCACCTGTAAAATGGGAATATAATAGTGCTTATATCTGAAGATTTTTGTGGAATTATGAGATGAAGTATATGATGTTAGCACAATACCTAGCACTCGATACATGGTCAGTAGTGATGAATAATATTAGTGAGTTTCAGTCAAGGCTGACAGGAAGCATCGTGAGGGAGGGAAGAAGAAAAGGTTCCAGAAGAAAGGAATGCCTGCCTGCAGTATCTATGAATATAAAATATGCACTTGCTCTGTGCCTCAGAAATTCCATTTCTTGTCTTATTTGCCTGGAAAGATGTCATATGTTCACAAAGATATAGGTACACCTACAGTGTATTGCAGCACTGATTGCACTGAAAAAATTAGAAAAAAGTGTAAATACCCATCAATAGGGTGATGGCTGGAAAACAGCAGGATGTCTATAACATAAAATGTTGTGCAGTTAAAAGAATGGTGGAGTTGTGTGCCTCAACAGGTAAAGCTTCCCAAGACATGTTGATACATGAACAAAACAAACCGCAGAATTATCTTGGCAATATGACTCCATACAATGATGATATATGTGTGCATATGTATATATATTTGATATATAAACATGTGTATGAATAAAAACGATCCAGTAAGATACTCCTTAAAGAAGTAAAAGCTGGGAGGGACCTGTAGATCATTATCAAAGGGGATTTTAAGCTTAAGTCTAGTATTAGAATTTTTAAAAAAGAGAATGTATGCATATATTGTACAATTGAAAATGATTAAGAAATACCTATGTGTGGAACCACCAAAGACCCCCAATAGCCAAAGCAATCCTGAGAAGGAAGAATAAAGTTGAGGGGGAATCTTGTTCCCCAACTTCAAGCTCTACAACAAAGCCACAGTAATCAAGACAGTTTGGCACTGGCACAAGAACAGAGCCATAGACCAAGCAAGAGACTCCAAACATTAACCCAAACATATATGGCCAATTAATATACCATAAAGGAGCCGTGGACATACAATGGGGAAATGACAGTCTCTTCAACAGATGGTGCTGGCAACACTGGACAGCTACATGTAAGAGAATGAAACTGGATCACTGTCTAACCCCATACACAGAAATAAATTTGAAATGGATCAAAGACCTGAATATAAGTCATGAAATCATAAAACTCTTACAAAAAAACATAGGCAAAAATCTCTTGGACATAAACACGAGCGACTTCTTCATGAACATATGTCCCAGGGCAAGGGAAACAAAAGCAAAAATGAACAAGTGGGACTATATCATGCTAAAAAGCTTCTGTACAGCAAAGGACACCATCAATAGAACCAAAAGGTATCCTACAGTATGGGAGAATATATTCATAAATGACAGATCTGATAAAGGCTTGACATCCAAAATATATAAAGAGCTCACACACCTCAACAAATAGAAAGCAAATAATCCAATTAAAAAATGGGTAGAGGAGCTGAATAGACAGTTCTCTAAAGCAGAAATGCAGATGGCCAACAGACACACGAAAAGATGCTCCACATCGCTAGTTATCAGAGAAATGCAAATTAAAACCAACAATGAGATATCACCTCACACCAGTAAGGATGGCTACCATCCAAAAGACAAACATCAACAAATGTTGGTGAGGTTGTGGAGAAAGGGGAACCCTCCTACACTGCTGGTGGGAATATAAATTAGTTCAACCATTGTGGAAAGCAGTATGGAGGTTCCTCAAAATGCTCAAAATAGAAATACCATTTGACCCAGGAATTCCACTTCTAGGAATTTACCCTAAGAATGCAGCACTCCAGTTTGAAAAAGACAGATGCACCCCTATGTTTATCGCAGCACTATTTACAATAGCCAAGAAATGGAAGCAACCTAAGCGTCCATCAGTAGATGAATGGATAAAGAAGATGTGGTACATATACACAATGGAATATTATTCAGCCAGAAGAAGAGAACAAATCCTACCATTTGTAACAACATGGATGGAGCTAGAGGGTATTATGCTCAGTGAAATAAACCAGGTGGAGAAAGACAAATACCAAATGATTTCACTAATATGTGGAGTATAAGAACAAAGGAAAACTGAAGGAACAAAACAGCAGCAAGAATCACAGAACCCAGGAATGGACTAATAGTTATCAAAGGGAAAGGGACTGGTGAGGATGGGTGGGAAGGGAGGGACAAGGGTGGGGAAAAAGAAAGGGGGCATTACGATTAGCATGTATAGTGGGGCGGGCACAGGGAGGGCTGTGCAACACAGAGAAGAGAAGTAGTGATTTTACAGCATCTTACTATGCTGATGGACAGTGACTGTGAAAGGGTATGTGGGAGGGACTTGGTGAAAGGGGGACCCTAGTAAACATAATGTTCTTCATGTAATTGTAGATTAATGATACCAAAATAAAAAAAAAGGAAAAAGAAAAGAAACACCTATGTGGCCAGGAATGAGAAGACTATGGCTGTCAAGCCAAAGGCCTGATGGGAAATCCCCTGCTCTTCTCTCATAGGCCTCTTTCCACCCCTGTGGAGAGGGTGAGGACTTTTAGCCTGCTTTCTGCACCAGCTGCCAGGGCTGCAGCTTTAGGAACATACAAGCATATATACATATATATTCATGTGTGTTTGTAGAGTAGAGTGGTAAGCCAGGAGGAAGGGAATCTGTATTTGGATCCTGGATGCCCCCTTGAGATTAACAGTGTGGTTGCTGGCAGTCACTCTTTTCTTCAAGCCTCAGTTTTCTTAACTCTAAAGTGGGCATAGTAACCACCATCTTGTATCTGTTTTTTAAGGCGATTAGGAAGCTCATTTGCAATCCTGAATGTGAAACACTCAATAAACTGTAAAGTGCTTGTGAAAGAGAGCACTGCAAGTCTGCCTGGCAGCCAGGGCTGCAGGGGCCTCGCTGCATTCCTTGGGAGCTGGGCGGCATGGCAGAACTGGGCACTCAGAAATAAACACGTGGCTCTCAAAAGCTGAAGATCCTAGCAGTTACTCTATTTCAAATATAAGGTGCTTTGTGGAAAGGATAATAGGTCAAAGAGGTAGAGAAGAATGGTCCTGAGGTCAGACAGAGGGTAGAATGGGGCAGCTGTTTCTGAACATCTGGGAGGCCTAAGCAAGCCCCAAGTTATGTAGGGTTGACAGTGCAATATGCATGGGAAGGCTGGTCCGTGAGGTCATCCATGGAGAAAGAAGCCACAGATTCCCTCCTGATCACCTTGATCTACCTCTTCCATCAATCCTGACAGACTCTCAGTGCTATGTCCTGGGGACCCTGAGTGCTAAGACTCAAAGCCTGATCCTCAGGTGCCTCGTCTCCCCATCCAGTGTCACACAGTTGGAGTTCCCTGCTCTGTACGTGAGGGCTTTTGGTCCACTAAGACTTTGGGGATGAAGCCACCGGTTTGGGCATGGGGATAGCTCCCTGGGGAGCACTTCTTGAGAGGCACACTTGTGTTTATGTGGGAGGACCGTGTTTGAGAGGGCTGAAGTGGCAGAGTCCAGGGCATACAGGCTTCAGAGACAACATGCAGGGGAGTAAACTTGGGAGATCTGCACAATCGAGTAGGGCCTTGGGAGCTCTGCTATTCACTCCATAACCTGGAGGAAGTCAGTTATCCTCTCCTCATTTGCAAAATAAAAAGGTTGAGCCTTGGTACCCAAACTTCTGGTCCATGGAGGTGTCATCAGCATCACCTGGGGGCTCTTAAAAATGCAGACTCTCAGGGCTGACCCCAGGCCTCCTGAATCCAAATCAGCAGCTTAATAAGATCCTCAGGTAATTCAGACACAACACTGAAGTCTGAAAAGCACTGGCTTGAAGGTTTTCAGGGTGCACATCCTAAGATACTCTGTTTCAGTGGTCCAGAATGATGGTAGGAAACTGTATGTTTGACAAGCCCCTCGTGGTTAGATTCGAGAGCTGTTGAATTACAGAACAGTCCCGAGTCTCCAGGATTCTCTTGGTACTTAAGACCCTGAAGGAAAGCGTGGTTTTCTGGGGCTGAATGGGTGGGAGACTGAGGACAGACCTCGCAAGGCAGGGAGGAGAGGCTCGTTCTTTAGGTGGCTGTGGGTTGCCCAGGATATGAGGCAAGAGAGAACGCTGCCCACTTCACAGCCGGGATTAATGACTGTCAGCTCCCAGTTAAGACGGTCAACTCATTTAGCAACAGAGGCTGAATCTAAAGGGCAGAGGCTGAATCTAAAGGCAGAGAGTGGTAATCTAATTGCACTGAATTAGCCTCGGGGGACTTGGACAATACCAACTTCAGAAAACCACAATAGAATCCTTTATAAGGAGTTTCAAAAGCTTTGGGGCTTCAGCACCCCTCCTAAGGGCTTGCATTACAAAGCCTAGGCACTGTGCTGATAGGCCCCTCTCCTCAGCGTTTTAAGGCACTGTTCCCTTCTAACGTGCTTTCTGAATGGACTTTCTGTCCGGCCCCATGGTGTTTTCAGTTGTGTGTTAGACTAAACAGGGAGTTGGTTCAGGAGAGACAACGGGAGCTCAGGGCTGGGGGTCCATCCCTGTGGACCTGCCCATGGATCAGTACATTTTCTGGTGGTCCTTTAGGCTTTGACATTCTCTTATTCTGAGATTCCTCTCTTTTCTTAAAACCAGGCTCTTATATAACCAAGGTGATAATCCTTTGTTGCATTGTGGTTGTGTGTGTGTGTATTCATTGCCCAATTTATTCATTATCCAATCCATTTTAGAAAAGAAAAAGGTATGAGTGAATGCATGTTTCTGGCATGACTCAGAGAGCTTACAAAGATGAGATAGCAATTTGGGAATGAGGAAAGGAGGGAACATGCAGCATCATGAAGATTTGTCCCTGACCTGCATTTCACTTACTTTTCTGCAGCAAATTACAGTTTCAATCTGAAAATGCAGCTTTAATTTCTTCTACATCCCTCTTGGGAGATGGATTTCCAGTCTCTACTTGTACACCTCCCCCGACAGGGACCCTCACACCCACTGAGGCAGCCCACTGTGCCATTTGACTAATGTGCCAGAAAGTTCCACATTACATTGAAATAGACTGTGTGTGTACATTAAAAAAACATATCACTTACTCCAATTCTTCTCTTGGAGCTATGTGGGATAAATCAAATCTAATATTTCCCAAATGGGGTTCCCTGGGTACCTAGAATGTTCATGAAATAGTGATTGCTCAGAATCCATTTTAAATATTTTGAAGACCCTAACAAATTGCATACTTCTGACAAGACTCTGTGGACTAACTAAAAAGCATCACATGTTTTTTCTTAGGTCAACTCAGTATGGTGACTTTGCTTATCTCATGATGTTGAGTATTTCTGGCATTTATGTAAACCTTTGATTAATAAAGATGAGGAAAATAATAATGAATGGGATTTAGTAAGCGAGTTTTTAAAAACAGTCTTTGTGATGGAAGAAAAAGCCAGAGTCACTGATAAAAGAATAGAAATTTTTGGTTTCTTTCTCATGCCACTCTTCAGATGTGTTAGTGATCAGTGTGGGGTTTTCTTGTTCTGTGGAATATTTCTTGGGGAAACCGACATCTTTATGGTCTGTCAATAACTGTATCCAGGTTGGGATAACTGTCCAGAGAGTGAAGTTGCTTAGGTGAGCTCTTCAGTCTTTCCAACCTTTGAGTGTGAATATAATTCAATGTTGTCATTTCTTGTAATAACTGAAATATGCTGCAATAGCTGTAGCCAAAACTGTCCTTTCATGGAGGAGATTAAGAGAAGATAATCCTTGACTGGCACAGCTAAAAATGATTTTAGAGAGAGTGATTCATCTATTCCTTTCATTTTACAGCTGGGGAAACTGAGGGCCAGAAGGGTCATGGAAGCTTCTCAAGGTCATGCTCTTAGCTAAATTCTGGATCCCAGGTCTCCTGCCCCCTGGGCCAAGGCCACTTTACCTAAAGCAGCAGAAAACCTGCAGAACTAGGCCCTAGTGAAAATTTAGCATCAAGATGGCCAGGCGGCTACAGTGCCATCCATCTTAAGAATCATTCTGGCTTCTGCCAGCTGATGAAGGAAATAAAGTTAATGATGCCCACATAAATGTGACGCTGTCGCAGAATGCTCACACAGGCTGTCTGGAGGGGAGCTCTGCAGGCCCTCTAAAGAAGGAAAAAGGTTTTTAATGTAGCTTTAAATGGTGCGGTGTCTCCCCTTTCTGCAAGGACCAGGGGCTATGGCATCTGTTACTTCTGTCTTCCCTGCAGAGTGCCTAGTGTCGGACTGGACACATAAATACATGAGAGGTAAGTGCCTGCTGAAGAAATGAAGGCAATGTCAGCACCGAAGCAAATCCAACCTGAGGCTTTGCGGCTGTGGACCTCTGGCTCTCATAAAGACCTTATCTGAGGCTGGAGGGGGCTTAGCAGTATCTGAAGCAGTCATCTGAGTTGGTTGGTAACAAAATGGAGTCCCCAAAAGGGAGAAACTCGTCAAAGTCATGCTACAGGATGGGAGCAGAGCTGACTTTAGAAGGGGAATATCAAATCATAGCCTTACTGCTCTTTCTACTGCATCAAACGGTTGCATCTTCTTTCATAAGATGGTCTCCAAAATAAATTCCCCAAATATCCCATGATAGGTCATTACCAGTTTTGTAAATATGTGGATGTTTTATTCCCCTTTGTAACTCCATTTACCAGCCTAGAGTCCCTGTCCAAACTGTCCCTTGGGAACAAAAGACATGACATTTTCTTTTCTCTTTCTCAGGGCTCCTAAACCCAAAAAAGAGAGCAGACTAACATTTTTATTGGCTCTAGTGAAAATTTGCCGAAGGGGCTTCTTTCCTTAGGAAAATGTCCTTGGTACATTTCAGAAGCTCCTAGACACTGTCCACTGTGCCCAAAATGCAATGGGTAAGATTTGAGGAAGAATATAGCTGTGCTACCAAGAGGAAAAGATCCAGGTGGGCATTTGCCCCACTGCAAGCTCGAGACTGGGAAATCAGAGGGGCCACCTCAAAGGAAAGTATGCTTATCTCTGACCTGGGCGGTTTTTCAGGACCCAGATATGAAATAATCTATTTGCCATGTTCCTTTGACCCTAGTGTGAATAGCAACATCTTCTCTTCAAGGTTTTGGTGACTTTTCTTATCAAGTGAGTGCCATCTTAAGCATAAAACTCTGTGCATGGAAGGGTCTACTGGGACAGAAGGTGGCAGTGGCACAGATGCAAAGCTGCTCATTTTCTTGGGAAAACTGCCAGTGGGTTAGACTTGGTCTATCTCCTCTGCCTATATTCCCTTCTCAAGTCCAAGCTGGGTCCCTCTGTGCTTCACTGAGATGCTTTGTGTGTTTCACAGGGCACATTTTTCTCAAGGAAACTGAATGTTCCTTCTCGTTATAGTTAGTGCATCAGCGCAGCAGATTAAGTATACCAGTGGTTCTCACCCCCCAATCCCTGCCCCGGGATTTTTGGCAGGGTCTGGTAACATTTTTGATTGTCATGACTGGGGGCTGGGATGTTATCTGGTGCCAAGGGTGCAGCCAAACACCTTACAGTGCACAGGACAGCCTCATAATGAGGAGTTAGCCAGTTCAGAATGCCAATAGTGTTGAGATTGAGAAACAGGGTTATATACCGTATGTCTATTTGAGTTACGCAGAAGGTGAGAAAATTTGGGGGTTACCCTGGGCTCTTCCCAGGCATAAGCCACTGTAAGGGCTCTGGGAATCAAAGAAAGTTCCATTTGGCTTGAAAGGAGGTTTGAGAGGAATGTGCTTCTACAATTTAAAAAAATGTATCTTTGCCAGTTGTCTTTGACCATTCTGGATTTGAAACCACATCCCCAGTTGAAAATAAATAGACAAAATTTAGGTGATTGAATCCTAGACTGCCATTCATGGAATCTGAGAACCACAGGCTTTTAAAATACCAGAGCAGGAGCTCCGGCCAAATCCCCTCATTCTACTTATGGGGACCCAGATGATGAGCACTGCAGTGCTGTGTGTCTCCTGGTGCCTGTACGTCTCTCTGCCCTTGGCTCTCTCTAAGGCCTTGAATCGGCACCCCGTGAGATTTCTGCCTCACTCACATTGTTGTTCAGTTTGTTTTGCTATCATTATTGCCGTTTTGCTGTTTACATGCTGATGAGGCAGCACTTCTATTATTGAGAGCCTTTCCTTTATTTAGCCCCCCAGATTTCCCCAGCAAGGTAAGCAGCTGGCATCATTTAATCTAAGGAGTACCTGGGTGCCTGAAATTGATTGGACTGGCTCATTCCAAAGCAGTTCCTGTCCCTTGGGGGAGAAAAATACTGTTTATATGGGACCTGCTAGGGAGCTGCCAGTCTCCATTTACCTCTATGTACAATTCTGTTTGGTCCCCAGATTCTAATGCTTCTGTATTTTCCCTAAAATTTAAAAAAATGAGAAAGTTAGAAATGAAAATGCCATTAGACAAAGACAATACTTTCCTTCCTTGTGTTCCCCTCCTTTTTCTCTGAAAAATTGCCGAGGGTATTTTCTTAGTTTAATTCTTATTTTTATTATTCTACCTGGCAGAATGCTTCTGCAACATTTACTACTCAAACAACATAGGCATTCCTATGTTTTGAAAGTGCAATGGTACCAATCCCTTCCCAGCTCTCCATAGTCGTGACTCTTCTTTCCTTACAAATAACTGGAATTATATTCCATATCCATTGTAGCTTGTGTATGCCTTGACACATGTAGGGGAAGGTGATGTTTCCTAATAGGACATAACCAGTTAGTTTACTGAAAAGAATTAATACAGTGGATTCATAACCTGATCAAAATGATTACAGTGCAAATCTTTTAGACTATATCTCCCTTTTGTGAAAGACAATGTCTCAGAGAAGAAAATCAAGCTTTACATACTGTTCATCAAGAAAAAAAGGACTTGGGGGGTGATGTGCTTGATCCTATTAGTTTGCTCTTTAATCTCTGTGGTTCAGTTCTGTCTCAATAAACCAAACAGAGAATCAGTTTGCATAGAAACGTTATCAAATACCCCACCTCCATAGCATTTTATAGTGCTACTCTGTGTATGGAGAAAGGATTTGATATTGTTTAGAGGATACTTCCTGCCCTTTTGCCCCTCAAGTAGCTATATTTCACTACATTTCACAAAGCCCTGGATTGTTGCACTACTTTCATTCTATCTAACTCTCTGACTATTTGCATTCTGAGCTGTGCGCAGGACTGTGGCCTATCAAAGAATTATTTGAACTGGAGATTAGAAGCTTTAGCGTTAGGTATCTCAGAGACGGAGGGGGTCTTTTCTTCATCTCCAAGAGTAAGACATGAAGAGAGGCTGACATATAGACCCCTTCAGTCTGGGAGGGAGGTGTCATTCATTTAATAAATGAACCAACAGATTACTCAAACCAACAGTACATGTGCAGAGTTCTCTACAGTGTTCAAATAACCCCACAAGAATTGTTTGCTGGTTTATGATGGAAGAGAATAATGTTTGGTGGGTATTTATTTTTACAAACAACCTAGTGTGGTTTTTTCAAATGACTCTTATCCCAATGCCATGGTAAAACATGAGGGGCAGGCATCCAAAATGAGGAAGATTAATGATCCCTGCAGCTTATGGAAGAAGAATATATATTTTTTTCAATTTATATAAATGGAAGTTATCATAACCATATCTGAAGATGGCATAATTAACTCACTTACAAAAGAACTATTTCAATGTTTCCCAAAGAGGTGATTTTTCACTTTTCACTCATGCTAATGTAAGAATGCCAAGCCTGTAGGCAGAAAATTTAACCAGAGAGAGAACGAGTGGGGAAACTCAGCTACTGAGTCAGAGATAGACATAAATTAAGAAACAGAACAAACAAGAATTGTGCATCAGGTCAGGATCTGCAGCTAACAAAGAGTTTGGAAAGGTGAGAGGGGGAGAGGAGGGGAGTCAAAGTTTCAAAAGGAAAATGCTTCCCAGAATCTGTTCCTAAGTAGATCCACTCTGAACCCAAGTTCAGGGCTTTGCAATCTAAGGAGATAAAATTATTGTTTCCAAGCACTAAGCCTCAGCAACACTGTCCCCCTACCCCCCACCCCCCTCCACGATCCGCAGAAAAACAAAACAACAAAAAAGAGAAAACGAAATGTTCTGTGTCCAGCGAGTTGGAATGCAACCTTCCCCGTCACCGCTAGTTGTCACTTGGCTCCCAGACGGGAGAGCGGAGGTTTTCGGCACTGCGGTTAGAGAGAATGCAGTCCTAATTAAACTGAGCAACTCCTAAAGCTTCCCTTTAAAGTCCTCAGTCGAGTGAGAGCCAAATCGCAGGGGGTCAGGGGGCCAGTTATGGGGCAGGGGTCTAGCAGGCGGAAGGACAAACAAATCACAAGAAACAGGTAAACAGCTGCCAGAGCAGCGACAGTCTCAGACCTCCACGCACAAGCCAGACACTCTGCGGGGAGGGGGTGAAGAAGGCGGGGGATGGAAGAACCCGATTGTAGAGGTATACAGCAACCCCCCTCCCCCAAATGAGGGGCTCCCGGACAGAGTCAGCTCCGTACTCCTTTTCCCCATTTCCGTTAGAGCGATGTGGTCAGTAAAAAATTGCATACCTGAAGAATACAATGGTCTCCCAAAGGTAGAGGCGAAGAGTATGGAAGCTGTACATTTTTCAGATCCTTGTGCTTTGTAGTCCACGAGTTACAGGGGCAAAAATGTTTCAAACTGGCATTTACAAAACCAGCGGGAGCTATTGAAAAAAAAAATAAACCAGATGCTAAGGGGAGGTGGAGAAGAGAGGCGCAGAGGGAGAACCCCCGGGGAAATCGGAGCGAGGGGCCGTAGGTACCAGGGACAGCAGCCGCCGCGAAGCGTTTCAGCACCACGGAGAACGTCCAGCCCTGCTTTTCAGGAGCGCGAGTATTGCTGTTTGTTAAACTCCAGCGTGTCTGTTGGCTCCCTGCGGCGCTGGGGAGGCACGTTTGGGGGTGGGTGTGTTTTCTTTTTTACCCCTGTTTTTTTTTTAAACGGCGAGCTCCATTCAAGAAAAAAAAAAATTCTGTGAAGATCAGAGCGCTGGCCTCGGACTGTAGGATTGGGCGAGCATCTTGGGTAGAGAGAGTAGGGCTTTATGCCCTGGGCTGGCCTGAGAGGGTTGGGGGCCAGGGGAAGCGATGGATAGTGCTTCCCTCAGTTAAATTCCGAAGAATATGCCAGGCTGGCGCATCGCGACTGAGTCCCGGAATCTTGTTGCCCTGCCTGCGTGCCGGTCTGCTGTCGCCTTGCGATCCCTGTTCTCTGGTCCCCGCCGGATAAGTTATGATCGCTGCAGAAAAGGTGTCCCATTGCTCGTGGCTGCAGGCTGGAGAGAGCTCAGGGCAAGTTTCAGGGGCTGTCGGGCTCCATGGCGACCTCGCAGGGCTTAGGAGCCCAAGGCTTCAGCTGCATCTCGGTTTCCTGGGCTCTCCCATCTTCTTTTAGCCAGGACTCCTTCAGATTTTCAGACTTTCTTACTGCATTAATTTAACAAACTGGCGGCTTGGGGGATGGGGAGAGGGAACGGGCGATTGCCGATGGGAGGGGGTGGAGAGAAAAAAAGGGGGGAAAAACTCCTTAGTATCTTCAAACCCTCCCACTCGAGGTGCTCATTGGCCCGCGGCTGAGAAAACCACATCTTTTCCCAGAGTTCGGCCAATCGCGTGTTAGACTCCGGGTTGCTTTTAACGCTTAGAGTGCTGGAAGAGAGCCGCGTCCCCCCTCTCTTTTGCAACGGGTGGTGGGGTGGGGAGGTTATGGAGATAATCTCTCCAGGTCTCTCAAAATATTGCCTTGATTCTTTTTTTAAAGAATGTAGTTGTGTGTGAGTAAAACAAACACCATGGTTCCCAGTTCAGACAAGCATCTGGACTCAGTTTATCATCTTAAAAGGGAAGGATTAAACCAGGTCCGTGAGTTTCTTTAGAGCTCTGAAGTTGCAATATTTGGCAATGGAAGGAGAGCTTTCAAAGAGAAGTCTGGTTCATAAAAGACGACCTCCCTCCCCGGCGGGCCACTGCAGCACGAAAATACAGGCCATATTCCGTGAGCAGTTTCCAGGGTCAAGAGGGAGCAGTCCTGGCCTCACTGTTGGCACTCTTTTGGGAGATAAGGAAGATATGTCTTCTTCCAATTGGACAGGAGACAGTTTTATTTACATTTTACAAGCTGGGGAAACAGCCTCAGAGATCTGTGGCTTGCTCCAAAATAACTAGAGCTAAGCTGCACATACAGGTATCCAGCATTTACCACTTCCACTTCCTGTTTTTAATTCCTCCTGGTTCACTGTTTTCCCATCTTATTTGAGTTTCAGAAAACCAGCTATACATTTCACTCTAGAGCCCGGATGGGGAGGTGGTTAATCAGATTTTCTCCAAGCTACGGGACTTCAGTGGATTAATAGCCTGTGCAGGATTTTCTGGCTGATTTGAACGGGCCTCTGGAGTCCCTCCCTCCTGGCCTACTGGGAGGGGCCAACTCCCCGCCGCATACCCCCAACCCCCCCAACCCCCCACCCTCTTCCCATCTTACTCAATAGCTTTAGGAACTCCTTATTTTTAATTTTTGGAGGCTGGTTCTCCCTAGAGTAGTTCTCAACAGCTCAGCTCTCTCCAAGCCCAGGCCTTCTCCCCAGCAAAGAAGTCTGGACAGGTTTGTTCACCAGCCTCCTACCAGCAGGGATTCTTCCTCCACCCACTGCTACACACACTCTGCATTTACCCCCTCTTTTATTGGCTCCCATACACAGAACAGTGATGGGCTGCCTAGAATTTCCATGAGTTCTCAGCAGAGGCTGAAAATGAAATTTTACTTTGAAGGGGGTATTCACATGAGTCTGATAAAAATTTGTATTATCTATCTGTCTAGATCACTAACCTTTGTTAGTATGCATTCTATGTACCAGGCACAATTGTGCACTTCATGCAATCTCATTTACTTCCCACAATCATACCTTGAGGTAAATATTATGTTTGTGAATGTGTTTGTATACATATGTGTGTGTACATTTGTGAGTATGCTTGGGCAAGACAAACGTGTATATAAATTGATTTGTGATTTGTATCCTGCTTAATTCTGAAGTGAATTTGCAGTGTGTGAATGTATTTGGACATTTGTGTGTGTAATGCGTCTCTGTCCACATAGGAATATATGTAGTGAGTGCACCCCTTGTATCACTGTAACTGCGCATGGGCTACTGAAATAAGTTGTGAGCTGGCAACTTTGTCCTTGCTCATCACCAGGCTAGGAAGCACCTATGCAGGCAGGTATGGATGCTGTGTGTATAAGTTACTTTTTCTTCCCCTTCCAGGGTTGCTTTGTGTGTGTGAGTGTGTGTGGTGTTGTGGTTTGTGGGTGTGAATGATTCCAAGGCTATGGCCTGTGCAGGAGATGAGACTGATAAATACCTGGGGCACCTGTTTTCTAGTAGGCTTCTGTTTACTCTGAGGATGCTTACTGCTTTTGTTTAATCAGCACACATAAATTGAACATGTGCCAAGCATTGGGGGTATGACGGTATGTAAGCCAAACAATACCTTGAATCTCTGGAATATGCAATCACTTGAGAGGATTGGTGGGTAAAGTTTCTCATGGTTGTGAATCTTTACTTCTTACCCCATACCTCATCATGGTGTACCCAGATCTTGCTGTTTTGTGTAGGTCTCTATTGAAAATAAAGAAACTTAGCCTTGGGATGTCAGGGATTTCCGTTCTTATATCTCTGCCTCAAAAAGGCTGGATGATGTTGTATAAATGACTAAACCTCTCTGGCCTAAGTCAAATGAGGACAGGAATGCCCATTCTTCTCACCACAAGAAGCTGCATAGAAGGGATGGCTTTCAGGTAGAATCTTGTTGTGACTACCATGCTATGAAACAGAAAATCTTAATGGAATGGAATGGATTGGCTTCAGCTGATGGTCCACTTCTTTGCTGAGTATTCTGTGTAGCCCAATTCCAATACTTAACTGGTTCTTAATAGCTCCCAGTAGGCACATTTGAATCCTTCCAAATATGAATGAATTTTGACACACGCTGAGACTTATTTTGTTACTAGGGAGATTTATTCTTTCATTAATTCAACAAACATTTATTGAGAATTTAGTGTGTGTCCCACACTGTTTTAGGCACTGGGGATATAGCAGGGAACAAAACACGTAAAGATCCCTGTTCTAATGGAACGTGTCTTCTAGTGGAAAAAGGCAGAAGAGAAGTAAACTATGATGCATTAGGCAATTGTATGGATTAAAAAGAAAAAAGTAGGATAAGGGCAGAGAGTGACACAGAGGAGCTGTTTCATAGGGTGACCAGATGAGGGAATGCCTCTGAAAAGGAGATGTTTGGACGAGTGACTGAAGGGAGTGAGGGAGTGTGCCACGTGAACCTCAGGAGGGGAGGGGGAGCTTTCCAGGGGCAGACAAGCACATGTAAAGGCCCTGAGAGGCGAGTATGCTTAGAGTATGCAAGAAACAGCAAGTGGGCCAGCATGCCTAGGTGGAGTGAGTGAAGCGAGGGTTCCAGAAGATCAGATTTGAGAAGCAGCTGGGAACTAGATCACTACCTCCGGGCCATGCTAAGGATTCTGGGTTTTATTCCGAGTGAGACCCCTTGGAGGATTTTGAGCAAAGGAGCAATAAGATCTGACTTAAAATTTTAACAAGGTTAGGCTGGCTACATAAAATGTGTAAGGAGGTGGGGAGGGACAATATGAAAGCAGGGAGACTAGTTAGGACCTACTGAAAAAAAATCCATTCAAAAGATTCTTGGAGACTGCCCTTGTTCAACCATGATTTACAGAAGAGGAAAATTATACCCAGAGAGATTAAGTGACCTATTCCTTAGACTAGTAGTAGAATTGGTACAAGAATACAGGTACCCTAATTATAGCTAAAGGGTCTTTGCACTATTTTCTGCTCTGACTAAAATGAAGGGCACTCAGAGAAAGTCAAGGAAATCTACAAGGAAGGAACTTTACCTGGCCTGTTACTGATAAATAGCTAGCACCTGGCCCAGTTCCTGACACACTGGAGGTGCTCAGTAAATATTTCCTACAAGGATGAATGAATGAAAAAATGAAAGAACAAGATAACTTAGGTGGAGGGCTTGATGAGTGGAAAAGAAAAGGAAGGAATAGTGTTCATCAGGTGAGGTTATGTTATCCTGAACCAGCGGATGTAATTAACACAATGCCAAGCCTCTGACCATAATGCCATCCACAGAGGAGAGTGCTGGATGCTTCAACACTGCTTTGACAAGCTTCATTGATACTTTGTAAAGAGAGATGGATATTGGAGCAGCTGAGCAGCCTGCCTAATTGTGCTGAAGTATTATGATGAATATGAGTCTGAAAATGAGACCATGGAAGAGCCTCTCCTCCAAGGACCTGGAGGCTTACTGCCAGCCTTTCCTGACCCGACGTAGAGAATGTGCTGGCTACGTGTTTTGTTTTTCCCCTCTAATTGCAAAGCAATAGTCTGTTCTTTCTGCGTTAAAGATGAGACCTCAGAACCTCTTTGGAAGTGTCAGAAGCATTAGGAGAATTTTTAGTCATATGGAGTGAGTGGATGCATAAAAAACGGAGACCTTCCTCGCATGTTACTGACTAGTCACCCAGGGACTGGGAAAGTGAGGTGACTGGCTTAAGGGACCTCCACAGAGCTGAATTGAGAACTGAGGATGCCTGTCTCTCAAGTCCTGACTCCCACCCCCTTCGTTTGCAGACCTAAAGTAGAAGAGGATGAGGTGGATCAATGAGGAAGAAATGCCTCATATCAAGGCTGGTCAGACCCTGGCTTTCTGCCCAGAGACTCCCCAATTTTCTTTTGCAGCCATGTCTATGCTTGTATCTGGGCTCTAGCAGCCTGACATCCATGTGAGACTTTTCATTATCTTGTACTTCATTCCCACCTTTCTCTCAAATTCTCTCTCCTCTATTTTTCCTACTTGCTTCTCAGTCTGCCCTTAACTCTCATTTCATGTTGATTTAGCCACTTCCTCTTCTCAGGCCTCCCACCTTCTGCAGCCTCCACAAGGACTTTGGCCTTGAGAAGGTCTGGCAGAGGATATGCTTTTTACCCCAGTTTTCACTCAGTGGTTCATTTATTTGTTAACAACAACAAAATGTATATATATGAATTTGGACACCAGCTGAGTGTCTGACACTGTGCTGAGATTTTACATATCTAACAAGATTTGTTCATCCAGTTTTTAACAAATATTTATTCATGACCTTCACTGTGCTGGGAACTGTGGCAAATGGTAGAACAGTAAGAGCATGACCAGTGTTGCTTGAAGGGTGGAGGTGATGAAAAGGGGTTCATGTACTGCATATTTAAGGGCCATTTCAAATGGCAATACACTTTATAAAGCACATACATTTTAATAAATCATTTACAAAATGGATGCTGTCTGTATCACAATATAGAACATTACCATCCCCTGAAGCCAGCCTTGTATCCCTTTCCAGTCATTATCTACCCAAAGTATCTACTTTTATAATTTCTATTGCTTTGAATTTGCTTATGTTTGACTAAATGAAATTATTTTTGTTCATGAGAGGGACTGACTTATAACTTTCCTTTTCAAAAATGTCTTTTTCAGGTTTTGGTATAAAGACGTGGTGGCTTCATCAAGTTGGAGATGTTTTTTCTGTTCTTTAGAAACATCTGTGTAAGATTGGTGTTGTTTCTTTTTTAAATGTCTGGAAGTGTTGACTGGTGAAGCTGTCTGGGTCTGGAGGTTTCTTATAGGTAGGTTTTCATTTACAGACTCAAGTTAATTCAATAGATATAGAACTATTAAGATTATATATTTCTTTTTGTGTTGGTTTTAGTAAGTTTATTTTTCTAGACATTTGTCCATTCTGTATACATTTTCACATTTATTTGCATAAATTACTATAATTCTCTTATCTTGTTAGTTTATAGAATCTATAGTTATGTCTTTTTATTTTCATGTTGGGGATTTGTGCTTTTTTTTCTTGATTATTCTTACTAGGGATTAGTTACTTCATATATAACCAGATTTAAATTTTTTTCTATATTATAAATATCTTTTCTTTCTTGGCTCTCACCTTATGCATTTTTTTGGTTTTGTTGAGTTTGTCTTTTTTTCTGGTTTCTTGAAATGGATGCTTAGATAATTGTTTTTTTTTACAATTTCTCACACTCTAATATACATATTTAAGGCTTTGTATTTTCTCCTGAACTTTAATTTAGATGCATCCTACAAGTTAAGTTATATTTTCAATATAATACAGTTCAAAATATTTTCTGGTATCCACTCTGCTCTAGTCTTGATTCTTAGCAGTGTTTGGAAATACACTGTTTGCCATTCTATTCTTTCCCTACTTATAGTGCAGCTTTGAAAAGTCTGCTACAAGTCTTATTTTTATCCTTTAAAGGTAATGCATTCTTTTTTTCCTGGTAGTTTTTAATGTTTTACTGACTTGGGTTCTTTTTTTTTCTTTTTTTTTTTGTATCATTAATGTACAATTACATAAGCAACATTATGGTTACTAGATTCCCCCCATTATAAAGTCCCCACTACATACTCCATTACAGTCACTGTCCGTCAGTGTAGTAAGATGCTATAGAATCACTACTTGTCTTCTCTGTGTTGTACTGGCTTTCCAACGTCCCCCCCCACATTATGTGTGCTAATCGTAATGCCCCTTTTACCCCCTTATCCCTTCCTTCCCACCCATCCTCCCCAGTCCCTTTCCCTTTGGTAACTGTTAGTCCCTTCCTGGGTTCTGTGAGTCTGCTGCTGTCTGACTTGGGTTCTTATTAGTTGCATATGATGCACGTAGGTTTCCCCACTCCCCAAGGAATCAAACACAATTTATTTTAGAACTAACAGATTGAATAAATGAAAGTTTTATGCTAAGCTTTCCTGATAGCCATTTTCTCACCAGGTTCCATGTTATCAATTTTATCAGTCCCATCAGTAGCCTTCATACTATTCGAAAGGATATACAAATTGTGTCATTTCTGTTGTTTAAATAGTCAAGTTTGAAAACAACTATCTTTCTGGTCTTTGTGTTTTAGAACAATTCTTAAAAATACATTTATTATGCTCCTAGCCCACACGTGTTCAATTAAGTTCTTCTAAAAATAACTTAAAGTAAGAGAATAATTTACTTTATACATATTAAAAAACAGAACTCATCCATTTTCTTCAGTGTTCCATGAAGGGTCCAACCAAATAGATGTAGTTTTCTATTTTGGCTTCTCTGTTTTAATAACCAGAGAAAATCCCTTTGTTGTTTTCAGCTTGGTTTCAACATGGTGCTATCAATATCCTTTTCTTCCTTTGAATCTTGATGATCTGGCATCCAACCATAGTATTTGATGTTCAAAAAATTAATATTTTGAAGCTTTGCAGTGTCCTTCCTTCAGACACTGACAGGGGGATTTTCCTTCCTGGAGCACACAATCCAACTGAAGGAGACATGAGCCAGGGTTCTTTTTCATGCCCTTGCCTGCACCCACGCTGTACTCTGGCTTGTCCTGGTAATACGGGCACTGAGCCTCCCTCGCACCCACTGTGGCCTCCACCTGCCTCAGTCCTCAAAGGCTGCCAAGGTTTGGTTTTATTTATGAATATCCTTCTTGGGGCTCATAGAGATCTTCTGAATTTGTCTGGATGCATTTCATCAAAAGTATTTCTTTAACTATTGCTTCTTCACTCCTCTCCATCTAGAATCCGAGTTACACATGTGAAGACCTTTTCATGATGTTCCATGTGTTACTTATACCCATTTCTGCATTGTCTATTTTTTTCCCTTTCTCTGCATCAATCTGGATCTTTTCTACTCCTTTCACTAATCTTTTCTTCTGCGGTGTTTAATCTGGTTTTACAATTATATTTAGAATTACTTTCATTGGTTTTGATTTTTAGGCTGGCATTTTCACTTCTTTTTTCTTTTTTAAAAATAGATTCCAGTTCTCTGGAGAAATTCTCTTTTTATCTATTTTCTGGAACATAATAGTCATAATTACTTTAAAGTTCCTGTCTGATAATTCTATTATCTGGGTTATCTACTGGTATGTTTCCATTGCCTGATATTTTAAAATTGGATTTTGGTCATTTGTACCTGTTTATTGTTATCCCTGGTATTTTTGCAGTGAATACCTTAAATGGTATATGAAAAATTATAGTGGCTCTGAATCAGGATTAAATTTCCTTTTGGCTGTCGGAATATGGACAGATCACCTTGATCTGACCATGTATTAAGATGACTTCAAGCTGTGTTTCAGACTTTGTGAGGGGTGACAGCTTTTTTCTTTTATTTTTTTTAAAGGAAAAATTGGTATATAAAATTATATAAGTTTCAGGTGTACTACATTATGATTTGACATTATATGCACTACAAAGTGATCTCCACCAAAAGTCTAGCTACCACCCTCACCATATGAGGGGTGTCTATTTCTAACTTTCCATCCCCCTTGGGGACAGCCCATCAGGGCCTCGGCTGAAAGCCAGGACTTCTCTTTGGTGGCCCTGTTGAATTTTTGTTTCCCCAGTTCTAGGGGACTGCCAGAGTCATTATTTAGCCTTTTTACCTCTTGGCAGCTGCTTTTTCAAAAACGATCTTTCAATTTTATTTTGTAATAAAGACTTGACCATCCTGCTTGAAGTAACCCCCCATCACTATCATTCATTTTGTTTTATATTGAGATTTATGGAAAAGCTCCCATGTACCTTTCACCCAGTTTTCTCTAGTATGAATATCTGACATAATGCAGTACATTTGTCAAAACTAAGGCAGGAATATTGGTACATTCCTATTAACTACAGACTTGATTTGGATTTCTCCAGTTTTTTCTTTATTGCCCTTATGCTGTTCCAAGATCCAGTCCCGGATACCACACTACATTTAGTCATCAGGTTTCTTTAGTTTCCTCTGAACTGTGACAGATTCTCAGTCTTTCCTTTTTTTTTATGACCTTAATAACTTTGACAAGTGCTGGTCAGGCATTTTGTAGAATGTCACTCAGTTTGAGTCTGTTTTTTTTTTCATGATTAGACTGAGGCTATGAGTTTTTGGAAGAATATCACAGCAATGAAGTGTCCTTCTTGTCACATGATATCAGCGGTACAGGCATATCACCCTGATTTATCACTGTTGATGGTGACCTTGATCATTTGGGTAAGGTAGTGTTTGACAGGTTTCTCCACTGTAGAGTTACTGCTTTTCCATTCCCAGACTCTGTTCTTTAGAAGTGAGTCATTAAGTCCAGCTCTCACTCAAAGAGAGAGAAATTAGCTCCAGCTTCTGGGGATAACTAGCAATATTTGCTTGGATCCTCAGACTCTCACCACATACATATGCATCTCAGAATTTGGCAAATGCATTGGTGAGAAACTGCATGCAGAGCTTGGGGATCTCTTCCCTGGTGTTCTTTTTTCTCAAGGGTCTTGGCTTCTCAATTTCTGGCTGCCTGTGACTAAGTTTTTTGTCCTTCCAGCCCAGTGAAACTGCTAGGCCACTGTTTTCGATTTTGCCTTTTTGTTCTGCAATGAGAATCAGAAATGCAGAAATGCCCTGAGTGGAGAAAACACCAATTTAGGACCTATCTCAATATGTGTTCCTTTCCTCTGGCCCTTCAAGTCATACACAGCTGCCCTGGTTGCTCCTTGTTTCCTTCAAACACCTCAGTTGACTTTTGATCCATTTTTTATAGTTGTTCTCAGAAGAAGGGTTTGTCAGATACAGATCACTTCTTTGCGGCTGGGAGGCTGTGCGAGCCCCGGCGTCCCCACCAGTACTCTGCGGTGTGCTCACGGCCACCCTCATCTGCCTGCCATTTGGCCTTTCTGCAGGGCTCAGCGGCTACTTTTCTACTTCTCTTTTTCCACCAGGCACTTCTGTTCTGTTGCCCCAACTTCTATCTTTCTGCCCAACCCATAGTCCACTTTTTACACAGTATCCAGAGTCATCTTTAAAAATTAAATTTTTGCGTTGAATTTCTTTTGCACTTAGAATGAAATACAATTCCTCATCACAGGCTTCTTTGATCAGCCCTGACCTCTCCTCATGCCACTGTCTCCTTATCTCATCAAGCTACAGATTTCATTTGCCTTTGAGTCCAGATTGTCATACAGTAAGTTCTTGTTATTCATAGTTAAATGCTACTCCTCTATAAAGCCTTTCCTGACCATTCTCCTTTAAGTACCTCTTCCCCATTACTATCATTCATTTTTTAAATTTTTCTTCATGACAATTATCCTTATCTAAATTTGTTTTGTTCATTTATGTATTTACTTTTTCATTTTAGAATATAAGCAACACAATAATAGGAACTTTCTTCTCCACTGTATTGCTAGTGCCTATAGTAATTCTTGCATATAGTAAGATTTAAATGAATGAATGAAATCCTACAGAATTTATTTACTATGAGACATGCACTGTGACTCATGTTTCTGATAACTCTCTCATTAAATTGTCACAGTAACCCTATAGAAATAAGAGAGTCTCTTCTTGTCCTCATGTTCCAGAGGAGTAATATTTAAGGCACAGGGAGATTAAAGCATGTCATTCAGTTTTAGCAGGTGACTAACTGGTTGTACTGGGATTTAGCCACAACCTGTACTTTTAACCCATATCATTTTTGATCTCTAGTGTACTTTAGGTTATTTATAATAACCAGCTAAGTTTATGTCTTGCCAATGGGTTTCAGCCCCAGGCAAGTTCGCTATGGATTCAGTGTGACCAAAGAAAATGACAGCAAAATGTTCTTGGGGTGAAAGGGTTATACCCAACTTTATTTCCAGGTGGCAGGTCAGTCACTAGAATCCCATTCACTCAGAGTGAGTCTGCATGCAGCAAGCCGGTCTCTTCTTCTGGGCCTCTCTGTCCGCACAGCCATCCCCGGGGCCTCTCTGCACAGTTGTCCTGCACAGCCGTCCTCTGGGCCTCTGTCCTTGGTGCTGCCACCACTCCAGCCTCTGCTCTGCAGCCTCGCAGCCCTGCCATCGTGTTGCACGCGGAGCACTGGGCGGAGCTCTTTTTATAGAGTCAACAGCCATGTATTGCCCACAGGTGTGCAGTGAGCTTGTCAACCAGGGCCAGGTGAGAATCCTGGCCACAGGAACTCTCATTTTATCCACAGTTTACTATTAATTTTACATGTGGCAACTTCCTATCAACTAAAGAATAGTTTGCTTGATGAAAAAGTAGGGTGTTATTGTGGATTTCTTTTTTGGGTTTCTACCAGAAGAGTTTTGAGAATAGACACATCTGTTGTGTTTGCCCAACCAACACCCATTTGTCATTCTTCTGATAATAGCACCCAGATTTTCCACGAAGAACAGGCTTTGCCTCACCCACTGTCAGTCCAGGTGGCTTGGCTGCGGTTGGCCCAAGATCCCGGGGTAGGAGGGCCTGACACAGGACTGCCTAATCAATATAATCCCATACCTGAATAGGAACTGGCTCGGGAATAAATACATGACCCAAGTTTACTCAGTCACAGTTAATTAGATTTAGTGCTTTGAGGAAGGAAGAGAGCTCACTGTCCCCTCCCCCCACCAAAACCCAACAAAGAGGAGGATAAATTGACCAATTAATTTATTTTGTCTTTAACCCAGTTTCAGTGGTATTTCTCTTCCCTTTACACCTAAAAGAGCCCTGATTCATATAGTGCTCAATAAATGCTTCTTGATGGTTGATTGATTATGTGGGCATAAAACCTAAATCACAGGCAGAAGGTGCCTCACTTGACCTTACAGAAGCTCACCACCCCCCTCCCTCAGTGCTGTGCTGTGGGCCCTTCACTCTGCAGGAGGGCAGGCTCCCCTTTCTCAGGTGGAGTGATCACGAGCCAGGTGGGGTGGCTGCTGATGCTGAATAGCAATTAGTGAAGCTCTAACTGCAGGAAAATCTCTCAGACATGTCCCGAGTGTCTTAATCTCTCAGTAGGCCTTTTCCTCTCAAGTTAGGTGGCTGAGAATATGTTTGAGCTGTTGATCCTTCTTTTGATCGTGCCTTATAGGATTATTCTGTAATGAGATGGGGCCGGGGAGCTGCAGCTCTGATTTGGTTGCTTCAGCTCACGCTCAGGCCATGTTGCTTCACCCTGACATTTCAGTGTTTTTTACCTTCTCTCTCTGCTTGTGCTGGAATAGAAGCCCCTCAGTGTGGCCCTCACCAAAGCATGTGTCTTCTGATTCCTCCAGCTCCCACCAAACTGTAGAAGTGTCCCGGCCATCTTCAAAGAGGAATAATTCCTTGCACACCCAGGGCATTTTACTTTCATTATCATCTTAGTTCAAGACACTTGTACCTAACCCTAATGGCAACTTGAGGATAGAGCAGGTGTTATTAGTTCCACTTTATAAATGAGGAGGATCAGGCACAGAGAGGGTCGGCTACAGTGTGGCAGATCCATTCAAAGTCCAGGGCTCTCATTATTACACCACCCCAGACCCTCTGACTACCCGGTTCTTTGAAACAGCAGATGGTCAGTAACACCTCTTATGTTTTAAGATCAGGCTTGAACAACGGCTACTCTGTGTCATCTTCACATATGACCCAGCTGGAAAAGATCTTTCCTCTGAACTTCTACAGCTCTCCTTCAGGTAGTCCTACAGTTACATAGTTTTCTACCTTGTAATATAACCATTTGTGTATATTTTTATCTTCTCTCCAAGAATTTAAGCTCCACAGTCCCTTCAGCACATAGATAGCAGAGTGTTTGATCTGTGGTGAGGATCCAGGCAATGTTTATTTGAGCATGTGAATGTGGATAAAGTGAAGTCTTCTGTGCACAGGATTCTCACCTGGCTCTGGTCGGCTTGCTCACTACACACGTGTGGGCAATACATTGTTACTGACTCTATATAAAGAGTTCCACCCAGTGCTGTGGGCAACATGGTGGTAGAGCTGCAAGGGTGCAGGAGAGCAGAGCAGAGGCTGGAGTGGTGGCATCTCAGAGAACAGAGACTGAGATGGCTGCAGGGGCAGAGAGGCCCAGAGGCAGGGACCAGCTTGCTGCATGTGGACTTGCTCTGAGTGGATGGGATTCTAGTGATTGACCTGCCACTGTGGGAATAAAGTTGGGTATAAACCCTTTCACCCCAAGAATGTTCCACTGTCATTTCTTTGGGCTCATTGAATCCATAGTGAATTTGTCCAGGGTTGAAACCCATTGGCAAGACAGTGAACAAGTAATAAATGCTTTAGTATGCTTTTCTGTGGGGATGGTATCTCTGAAGGGACCAGAAGTATTGTTTCCAAAGTACCTAGAGGATTGTTAAGTGGAAGAAGGGTTGAATCTCTTCTGTGCCATCCAAGGAGGCAGAAATAAAACCAGTGGGGTAGACATTTTAAGCAGACATATTTCAGCTCAATACAGGATTGTTTTGGAGCCAAAGTTCTTGCGAGGTGATGGGGTGGTCTTACGAGATGGTTAAGGTCTGAGGGCAGGTACTGGGTGTTCCCTTGGCAGGGATAGTGCAGAGGAGATTCAAACATCTTAGGAGGGACTGGGTTTCTTGGTCTGTTCTTACTCACACCTTCATGTTCCAGAGATGCGCAGTGTAGCTGGCTAAGGAATGCTCCTGGGAGCAAAGGTTATATTCAACAGATAAGTCTTTATTCATTTAATATACAGATAGGCAGTGGTCACATGACCAAGACTGTGGGCTCTGGGGTTCAAATTCTGGCTTCCCTACTTACTAATGTGTGACCTTGGGAAAGTTAATTAACATCTCTGAACCTCACTTCCCCTACCTATAAATGGTGATTATAATGCTGCTTACCTCATTGGGATTTTGTGTCATCATGCGTGAAGAGCACTTATCATGTAGCCTAGCACAGAGAAAGTGCCCACTTACTACCACTGTTGTTTTTGTTACCACCACTTCCCTTCTCCCACATGGTCCCTAGTCTGTGTCTGTGACCTGCACTTCCTGGGGGCTGTCTCAATGTTTCGCTTCTAGTAGTATCTCAGGGCTCTGTCAGAAGAGGTCTGCGCAGGTCCTCTAGAGAATCCAGAGCTTGTGCCTCTGAGCAGTCAGTTGATAGCTGCCTGTGAGGCTGGAGACCTGAGCCTTTGAGGCCTCCGGCCACTTTCCAAAGCTAACAGTGCAAGATAAAAACACAGTAGCACTTCTGGGATCCTGGCTGCCGGCACTCATTAAAGGAAGTTTTCTCATGAATTTCAGAAGCAAGAGGTCCTTTTTTGTTTTAAAAACTTAGAGTCTAATATTGGGTTCCCAAAGGCTGATGGCAGTTTCTCCAGTTTCCCTCCAAATCATTGACCTGAATTTTCAGTGCCTGTGTTATTAGTACACCAACAAAACACGTGTCCCGGGAATAGAAAAGCTGATCTTGTGCTTTGGTCATTTAGAGAACAGCAAGAGGAGATCCCAAGTCTCCAGCTCCCGCCTTGGGTGAGAGCAAAGCTGCTCCCAGAGTAAGTCTGTCGGGTAAATTTTGAGATTTATTAAGGTTGGGCCAAAATTGATGCAAAACCTTTCTTATATAAATTCTTTTATATAAGCTCTTTGATAAGAAATTACTGTGCATGGTAGGTACTTAATAAATATGTTTGTCTACTTAGTATCTCCACGTTAAAGAAGAGGAATAAAGTAGTGCTTTCATAATAAATAAATACAGAGGCACAGTTAATAAGGTATAAAGTTGAGACTTCAAGGCTAGTTTTTCTGACCCCAGAGCTAGGACCATTTCTGGCTAATCATGCCATTTTCTATTGCAGTTGTAGAAATCTCAGACACAGTAACATACTGTGTGCAACAATATGCAACAAGCTAATGTATACATCTGCACACTTAGCCCTCAGGCCCGCCTCGAGAGTCAATGGTCATATCCCTCATTCACAGAGAGGAAATAGACTAGGAGGCTGAGGAGTTTGCTCAAGGCAGCTGACTAGCCGAAGGAAGCAAAGCCAGGATGCAGACCCTGCTTATGGACCAACTGGGCAATGCACTTTGCATCAGATGGCAGTTACAGCTCTAAAGAGTATGTTAAAAGAAAAATCATTCTCGAATATTTTTTCCAAGCACTTTAAGGAATCTTAGAGTCTCTCAGTGATCCCACAAGCTTGGCCGGGCAGGTTTTCAGTACCCTGGTTTAGTAAGGACATGCCTGGAGCTAGGCCATTTGCCTAACATCAGGTGAGGTGGGTTAGAACAAACTCTTCTCACATGAAACTAGCTTTGCTTTGGTTCTCCTCTGTTTCATTTCTGCCCTGTCCACCTTCCCAATTCCTTAAGCCGTTGAGTTTCTTTTGCCCACTCAGGGTGTCTGATCTGGTGCCTCCTTGGGTCTCCCGTTAGAGCGTTCATTCAGGTCACCCAGCGTGTGCCAGGTAGTGGTTGAGGGAAGGGTTGACCTGAAAACTGGACATCTTGCCTTGCCCCTACTGCCCACTCTCCTTCTCTCTCTCTCTAACCTCATTTACCACTAGCTATCCTACCCCTCAGGGACCCAGAGCCCATACACAAACTGTGTTTTGTAGATGTTTCATAGATATGTACAGTCTAATGTGTTACCCTTGTATAACAGAAGTCAGTGTAAGGGTACAAAAAAGTCAATGACAAGTTCTTAGAGACAAGAGCTTGGTATTGAGATTAAGAGAAAGATTCATCTTTGGAGTCAGATAAGTATGCTCAGGTCTGTCTGGCCCCTTGTTAGCCACATGACCTTAAGCAAGTTAACTCTACAGCCTTGTTTCCTAATCTGTTAAGTGTGTCTAATTTATAGGGTTATTGTGAAGATCACAGATAATTAATATAAGCAGTTTAGCACAAGGAACGTGCTCTGTTATTACTGGAATTAGTGCTAGGCAAATGGTAGCCCATTAATTGGGTAAATCAGACTTACATAAATAAAGCAATTAAAATGTGAGGAAGGACTGCATTTTACCAATTGCAGATTCTCCAGTGTCTATTTCAGGGCTTGGTATAAAGTTGAGATTCCAGCTCAACAGGTATGGGTACAACCTATTGAATGCTTTTCTTGCCCCAGGCATGTGCTGAGAGTTTAGCATATATTATGTCATTTAATCCTCCCAGCGCCCCTGAGGAGGATATTCTGGCTCTTACACATGTTACAGATGATGAAGTTGAAGCTCGGTATAAGTGAGTCACTTTGGTCACGTGGGCTAAACTAAAGACTAGATCAGTATTAGGGTTTGAAGCCAGTTATATCTGACTCCCAAGCCTGTGTTCACTTGCTTATCCAGTGAGTCATTTATTCATTCAGGCAGCATTCTTTGAGACTCTCCAAAGACAGTCACTTTGTGGGGGCTGCTGGGTCTAGTGCCAGGAATGCAGTGGGGAAGATGGCATAATCCCCACCTGGGAGGAATACATTTTCTGGGAAACAGACTCCTACAGCATGGGAGGAGAGGCTGGGCGCCATAAAGAGGTCATGGGCACGCTCCAGAGGGACCTGTTGCTTCCTGGAGGAGGCAGACCTCACACTTTGGGGATGGGTCAATGGTAGATCAGTGGGAGGGGGACATTCTAGAGACTAAGCTTGGCCAGAGCCAAGGTGTGGGGGCAGAACTGACTTGGAAGACAGCCGATGGGTCCCAGCCGAGGGTGTGAGCCGTGGGGAGTAAAGCAGGAGAGACAAATGAAGACCAACTGCAGGAAGTGCTGAGGAGCAGGTCGTGGGGTGAAGGTAAGGAAGCTGATGTGAGTTAGAAATTAACACAGCTGTGGGGATGTGGCAGCTTGTACACTCAGACAATGTTTACTAGAATGTGAGAAGGAAAGCCATGACTAAAATTTGTAGCATTTTTGTTTCTTATGAGACAGTCTTCCATGCCAGACGTGAAAGCTGTGAATTTCAGGTAGGTGGGCAGGGTCAGGAGGGGTCATCTTAGGCAGTGGGAGTTTGGGGTTCATCTCATTTCAGATACTGGGAATCAGTTGTCTTGTTCCACTTTTCCTCCAGAAGATTGTGAGCATGAAATGAGATAAAGGGAGCTCTCTGCAAACCCCGAAACCCTGTGTACTCTGGGGGCTGACTGTCACTAAGGAGGAGCTGGACGGGCCTTGCTTCTCTGATGATTCTGCCGGGGACCAGTCCTGCTGCTTCCATGGAACACCTTGGAGAGGCCCCGCTGGGCATTTTCTGCAGCTGCATTGCAGCCACATACCTTATACCGTTATTCCACCAACCAGCGGTGAGGTTATCGAGTTATCAAACACTGGGAGCCCTGCAGGTGGGAGGCAGCTCCTGCAAACTACATTTGCTTCTCTGTGATTTCATTGCAGTCTATAAAGGAAGAATTGTTCCCGTATTTATGTGTGGGTTTCCGAATGAAGGTGAGAACAAGCAACTGAGCTTATGATGCTCTATGCTGTCTTTTACAAAATTACCATCAAGGCTGTTCCATTCCCTTTCCCATACCAGTTCTCTGTGGTGTAATATAGTTGGTGGCCCCACAGAAAAGGTCCTGAATTCATATTCTGTGTGTGGGGTTAGAGCAGGGCATGGGGACTGTGCTGAGAGCACTTGATTCGGAACCAGCCAGAGTTCCTCACTATGGCCACCCAGGTAAGACCATCCTAAGTAATTCTCCTGTCACATCTCCTCCTGAACTTTGGCTGGAATTAGAACAACTTGGTATCGTCTCTCATGATGACTGGGGAGAATATATGTTGTTGGTTAAGAAAACAAAAGAACAATCATCAAGAACTGATCATGCAGTTTAGGGGACTGAAATATTTTGACTGCAGGAGGGTAAATGCAAAATGGGTCCTCACTGGCACAGAAGTCGGGAGCCATCTGTCCTAATTATTCTCTCTATCCCCTTGGGCCTTCTCCAGAGACCCTGGCCCACATCTCCTTATCTTCCATGTATTGAAGAGCCTAACGAAAACTTCAGCATCTGCTGACTTGGGGAACATGTAAGGAAGCAGCAAAGGTAATACCCAGAGGCCGAGGCCTGGCTATCCCCAGCCACTCCCAGCTCGGCAGCCTCGCCTCCTTTCAGTCTCATCTCCTTTCACTCCTTGATTTTAGTGAGCCTGGCAGTCTCTTAAGTTTTATGTCTCTCCAGGTTTTATCTTTGTACTCCATTCAGATGTTTCTCTTTTGCTTGCACAAACAGGTGGCACTTTGCTTGTGGTATACCAGTTCTCAGAATGTGGGTTTCATGGGCCTGGCAGCTGGGAAGATGTTTTGTATAGACAAGTCTTAAGATTGAAGTACATGGTGCGAAAGTTTTTCCCTCTTCAGTTTATCTGATGGCATCAAAAAGGCTTGATGTTGCTGCTGCTATGACTTTAACACCTTTTTGCCACTTGCCAGTTTCTCTTTTTCAAATAAAGGCAGAGGGCAGAGCAGACCTCAGGCTAAGACTCTTTGACAGGCGGGTGTAGGTAGCTAGAATTTAATAGCACTTATTTCACTGTATTTTTAATTTTTGTTCATCTACTTTTGGCAAGCAATATATATGAGTTTTCCATTTAAAATTTTTTTTTAATTTTGTTATCATTAATCTACAACTACATGAAGAACATTATGTTTACTAGGGTCCCCCCTTCACCAAGTCCCCCCCACAAACTCCATTATAGTCACTGTCCATCAGCATAGTAAGATGTTGTAGAATAACTACTTGCCTTCTCTGTGTTGCACAGCCCTCCCTATAACCCTCCTCCTACATTCTACATGCTAATCGTAATACCCCCTTTCTTCTTCCCTGCCCTTATCCCTCCTTTCCCTCCCATTCTCCCCAGTCCCTTTACCTTTGGTAACTGTTAGTCCATTCTTGGGTTCTGTGATTCTGCTGCTGTTTTGTTCCTTCAGTTTTTCTTTGTTCTTATACTCCACATATGAGTGAAATCATTTGGTACTTGTCTTTCACCACCTGGCTTATTTCACTGAGCATAATACCCTCTAGCTCCATCCATGTTGTTGCAAATGGTAGGATTTGTTTTCTTCTTATGGCCGAATAACATTCCATTGTGTATATGTACCACATCTTCTTTATCCATTCATCTACTGATGGACATTTAGGTTGCTTCCTTTTCTTGGCTATTGTAAGTAGTGCTGCGATAAACATAGGGGTGCATTTGTCTTTTTCAAACTGGGCTGCTGCATTCTTAGGGTAAATTCCTAGAAGTGGAATTCCTGGGTCAAATGGTAAGTCTATTTTGAGCATTTTGAGGAACCTCCATACTGCTTTCCACAATGGTTGAACTAATTTACATTCCCACCAGCAGTGTAGGAGGGTTCCCCTTTCTCCACAACCTCACCAACATTTGTTGTTTGCCTTTTGGATGGTAGCCATCCTTATTGGTGTGAGGTGATATCTCATTGTGGTTTTAATTTGCATTTCTCTGATAACTAGCGATGTGGAGCATCTTTTCATGTGTCTGTTGGCCATCTGAATTTCTTCTTTAGAGAACTGTCTATTCAGCTCCTCTGCCCTTTTTTAATTGGATTACTTGCTTTTTGTTTGTTGAGGTGTGTGAGCTCTTTATATATTTTGGATGTCAAGCCTTTATCGGATCTGTCATTTACGAATATATTCTCCCATACTGTAGGATACCTTTTTGTTCTATTGATGGTGTCCTTTGCTGTACAGAAGCTTTTCAGCTTGATATAGTTCCACTTGTTCATTTTTGCTTTTGTTTTCCTTGCTCGGGGAGATATGTTCATGAAGAAGTCGCTCGTGTTTACGTCCAAGAGATTTTTGCCTATGTTTTTTTCTAAGAGTTTTAATATGGTTTCATGATTTACATTCAGGTCTTTGATTCATTTCGAATTTACTTCTGTGTATGGGGTTGGACAGTGATCCAGTTTCATTCTCTTATGTGTAGCTGTCCAGTTTTGCCAGCACAATCTGTTGAAGAGACTGTCATTTCCCTATTGTATATCCATGGCTCCTTTATCGTATATTAATTGACCATGTATGTTGGATTAATGTCTGGAGTCTCTATTCTGTTGCACTGTTCTGTGGCTTTGTTCTTGTGCCAATACCAAATTTTCTTGATTTCTGTGATAGTAGAGCTTGAAGTTGGGGAGTGAGATTCCCCCTTACTTTATTCTTCCTTCTCAGGATTGCTTTGGCTATTCAGGGTCTTTGCTGTTTACATATGAATTTTTGAACTATTTGTTCCCGTTCATTGAAGAATGTTGTTGGTAATTTTATAGGGATTGCATCAAATCTGTGTATTGCTTTGGGCAGGATGGCCATTTTGATGATATTAATTCTTCCTAGCCAAGACCATGGGATGAGTTTCCATTTGTTAGTGTCCTCTTTAATTTCTCTTAAGAGTGTTTTATAGTTTTCAGGGTCTAGATCTTTCACTTCTTTGGTTAGGTTTATTCCTAGGTATTTTATTCTTTTTGGTGCAATTGTGAATGGAATTGTTTTCCTGATTTCTCTTTCTATTGGTTCATTGTTAGTGTATAGGAAAGCCACAGATTTCTGTGTGTTAATTTTGTATCCTGCAACTTTGCTGTATTCCGATATCAGTTCTAGTAGTTTTGGAGTGGAGTCTTTAGGTTTTCTTATGTACAATATCATGTCATCTGCAAATAGTGACAGTTTAACTTCTTCTTTACCAGTATGGATTCCTTGTATTTCTTTGTTTTGTCTAATTGCCATGGCTAGGACCTCCAGTACTATGTTGAATAACAGTGGGGACAGTGGGCATCCCTGTCTTGTTCCCGATCTCAGAGGAAAAGCTTTCAGCCTCTCACTGTTTAGTATGATGTTAGCTGTGGGTTTATCATATATGGCGTTTATTATGTTGAGGTACTTGCCCTGTATACCCATTTTGCTGAGAGTTTTTATCATGAATGGATGTTGAATTTTGTTGAATGCTTTTTCAGCATCTATGGAGATGATCATGTGGTTTTTGTCTTTCTTTTTGTTTATGTGGTGGATGATGTTGATGGATTTTTGAATGTTGTACCATCCTTGCATCCCTGGGATGAATTCCACTTAGTCATGGTGTATGATCCTTTTGATGTATTTTTGAATTCAGTTTGCTAATATTTTGTTGAGTATTTTTGTATCTACGTTCATCAGGGGTATTGGTCTATAATTTTCTTTTTTGTTGGGGTCTTTGCCTGGTTTTGGTATTAGGGTGATGTTGGCTTCATAGAATGAGTTTGAGAGTATTCCCTCCTCTTCTAATTTTTGGAAAACTTTAAGAAGAATGGGTATTACGTCTTCTCTGTATGTCTGATAAAATTCCGAGGTAAATCCATCTGGCCTGGGGGTTTTGTTCTTGGGTAGTTTTTGATTACCGCTTCAATTTCTTTGCTCGTAATTGGTTTGTTTAAATTTTGTGTTTCTTCCTTGGAGTTTTTCTAGGAAGTTGTCCATTTATTCTACGTTTTCCAGCTTGTTAGCAAATAGGTTTTCATAGTAGTCTCTAATAATTCTTTGTATTTCTGTGGAGTCTGTTGTGATTTTTCCATTCTCGTTTCTGCTTCTGTTGATGTGTGTTGACTGTCTTTTTCTCTTAATAAGTCTGGCTAGAGGCTTATCTATTTTGCTTATTTTCTCAAAGAACCAGCTCTTGGTTTCATTGATTTTTTCTATTGTTTTGTTCTTCTCAATTTTATTTATTTCTTCTCTGATCTTTATTATATCCCTCCTTCTGCTGACTTTAGGCCTCATTTGTTCTTCTTTTTCCAATTTCGATAAATGTGACATTAGACTATTCATTTGGGATTGTTCTTCCTTCTTTAAGTATGCCTGGATTGCTATATACTTTCCTCTTAAGACTGCTTTTGCTGCGTCCCACAGAAGTTGGGGCTTTGTGTTGTTGTCATTTGTTTCCATATATTGCTTGATCTCTATTTTAATTTGGTCATTGGTCCATTTATTATTTAGGAGCATGTTGTTAAGCCTCCATGTGTTTGTGGGCCTTTTTGCTTTCTTTGTACAATTTATTTCTAGTTTTATACCTTTGTGGTCTGAAAAGTTGGTTGGTAGAATTTCAGTCTTTTTGAATTTACTGAGGCTCTTTTTGTGGCCTAGTATATGGTCTATTCTGGAGAATGTTCCATGTGCACTTGACAAGAATGTGTACCCTGTTGCTTTTGGATGTAGAGTTCTGTAGATGTCTACTAGGTCCATCTGTTCTAGTGTATTGTTCATTGCCTCTGTGTCCTTACTTATTTTCTGTCTGGTGGATCTGTCCTTTGGAGTCGGTGGTGTGTTGAAGTCTCCCAAAATGAATGCATTGCATTCTATTTCCTCCTTTAATTCTGTTAGTATTTGTTTCACATATGCTGGTGCTCCTATGTTGGGTGCATATATATTTATAATGGTTATATCCTCTTGTTGGACTGAGCCCTTTATCATTATCTAATGTCCTTCTTTATCTTTTGTTACTTTCTTTATTTTGAAGTCTATTTTGTCTGATAGTAGTATTGCAACACCTGCTTTTTTCTGTCTGTTGTTTGCATGAAATATGTTTTTCCATCCCTTGACTTTAAGTCTGTGCATGTCTTTGGGTTTGAGGTGAGTCTCTTGTAAGCAGCATATGGATGGGTCTTGCTTTTTTATCCATTCCATTTCTCTGTGTCTTTTGATTGGTGCATTCAGTCCATTTACATTTAGCGTGATTATTGAAAGGTATGTACTTATTGCCATTGCAGGCTTTATATTTGTGGTTACCAAAGGTTCAAGGTTAGCTTCTTTAGTATCTTACTGCCTAACTTAACTCACTTATTGAGCTATTACAGACACTGTCTGGTGATTCTTTATTTCTCCCTCTTCTTATTCCTCCTCCTCCATTCTTTATATGTTGGGTGTTTTATTCTGTGCTCTTTTGTGTTTCCTTTAACTGCTTTTGTGGGTAGTTGATTTTATTTTTTGCCTTTAGTTAGTATTTTGTTGGTCTGCTTTCTTTGCTGTGATTTTATTTTCTCTGGTGACATCTGTTTAGCCTTAGGAGTGCTCCCATCTAGAGCTGTCCCTCTAAAATAGCCTGTAGAAGTGATTTGTGGGAGGCAAATTCCTTCAACTTTTGCTTGACTGGGAATTGTTTAATCCCTCCTTCATATTTAAATGATAATCATGCTGGATACGGTATTCTTGGTTCAAGGCCCTTCTGTTTCATTGCATTAAATATATCATGCCATTCTCTTCTGGCCTGTAAGGTTTCTGTTGAGAAGTCTGATGATAGCCTGATGGGTTTTCCTTTGTAGGTGACCTTTTTCCTCTCTCTAGCTGCCTTTAAAACTCTGTCCTTGTCCTTGATCTTTGCTGTTTTAATTATTATGTGTCTTGGTGTTTTCCTCCTTAGGTTCCTTTTGTTGGGAGTTCTGTGTACTTCCATGGTCTGAATGGTTATTTCCTCCTCCAGTTTGGGGAAGTTTTCAGCAATTATTTCTTCAAATACACTTTCTATCCCTTTTTCTCTCTCTTCTTCTTCTTCTGGTACCCCTATAATGTAAATATTCTTCCATTTGGATTGATCACACAGTTCTTTTAATATTGATTCATTCCTGGAGATCCTTTTCTCTTTCTCTGCATCAGCTCCTATGCGTTCCTGTTCTCTGATTTATATTCCATTGACAGCCTCTTGCACCTGATCTAGTCTGCTCTTAAATCCTTCTGGAGAACGTTTCATTTCTGTAATGTCCTTCTGGACTTCATCCCTTGGCTCTTGCATATTTCTCTGTAGCTCTGTCAGCATGGTTATGACCTTTATTTTGAATTCTTTTTCAGGGAGACTGGTTGGGTCTACCTCCCCAGATTTCTTCTCAGGGGAGGATGTCTGGGTTAGTATGGTCTGTATCAAATTCTTATGCCTTTTCATGGCGATAGAGGTAGTTGTGGGGAGCTGGTGCATGTGTTGGCTGGGAGAATGTCCCTTCTTGCTGGTTTGTGGCCTTCCTCTCCTGGGAGAATGGTGACCCCTAGCAGCTTGTGCTGGGCAGCTGCTCGCAGACAGGGTCTGTGATTCTTGCCCGGCCGCTGTGGAGCTCCATGGTTGCTGTGGGCATGGCTGGCCTCATGCTGCTGCTCCTCTATGGCAGAGCCGCGTCGGAGGGGAAATGGGCAGGAGGCTGTTTATCGCCATGAGGGGCCTCCAAGCTGCACTGCTGCCCAGGGCGTTGGGGCGCCTGGAGTTCCCTGGGATTCCCAGCTGCTGGGCTAAGTGTCCCAGGATATTTCCATCTAGCTGTGGGGTCCCTGTCCTTTCAAGACTTTCAAAAAGCACGGCGCCAGCTGCAGGGACCCGCTCACAGGTCTTACTGCCCTGTTTCCCTAGTTTCCAGCACCCCATGTCTGTGTGTCTGTGCTTCATGCGGATGGCTGGGGCTGGGTAGTTAGCAGTCCTAGGCTCCCTCTCCCTCCCCCCTCCGAATCCTCTCCTCCCACCAGGAGCTGGGGCGAGGGGCGCTCCAGTCCTGCTGGGCCGCAGCTTGTATCTTACCCCCTTCGCAAGGTGCTGGATTCTCGCAGGTGTAGATGTAGCCTGGCTGTTGTCCTGTATCTTCTGGTCTCTCTTTTAGGGATAGTTGTATTTGCTGAATTTTCAAAAATATATATGGTTTTGGGAGGAGATTTCCACTGCTCTACTCATGCCACCATCTTGGCTCTGCCTCTGCTGAAGCATTTTATACTCATTGATTAAATGAGAATTTAATTCTCTCAATAATATTTAGAGGGAGATAAACTCATTATCCCTACTTAATAGACCTGAACAACCCCTTGCTTAGGTCTCCTAGCAGGAAAGGTGGTGCTGCGACCATCTGCATGTCAGACTATGCCAGAGCTGTAGAGCTGGCAGGTTTAGTTGCCGTATTGCTGCCCTTGCCCAGCAAGCTTTCCTAGATCACCACTGTGCTCCTAGTGTCACGCGGTCCCCCACCCAGTCTTTGGGACATTACAGTGCAGTTGCCTATGTAGTCCTCTACCTCCCCAGCAAGCCTACGGGCCTGAGGAAGGCATGGACCTAGGCTTCCTGTTCATTGCTGGATCATGGCCCCAGGCCCCAGGCCCCAGGACTGGTATGGAGTGTGTGCTTGCAAATGCTTATTAAATGGATGAGTGAATAAATGAGTATAATGAGCATTTATAAAGCACAGAGCAGTCACCTAGAATCTAAGGAGAAGAAAAATGATATATGAGTGTTGCTCACCAACTGCGTATTCCTGCTGCTAAGGAAGCCTTGGGAGAAGAAAGGAAAAGGAACTGGGAAAGCCCATGTTCATTTCGGTTGGAAAAACAAGGCCACCCATCTTAGTTAAATTGAGAAAGGGGGAGAAAAGCTCCACATCATGTATTTCTTCCCAGTTAATCCAATATTTCTCCAATTTTAGTCTTTTGTATACTATCTTTATGATATTTTACCTTATCTATGTACCACCTATATTATTTACATAATATATTTAAACAAATCAGCCCACTGTAAAAGTCATACATATATTAATTTTAAAAGGAATACTTATAATGCTACAATAAATGGAATACCATTTCCACTTTAAAAAGTAGGTGATGTACAAATAAATAAAACAAAAATAGACAAAGTAATTACCTTCTAGCAGGTACTGTCACCTGCTGAAGGCCCTGAACCAGGGCCTGGTTTTTGTTGAAAAGGATGGTTAAGAAGGGAGAACAGTGTTTAAGATGCACTAGCTCCAACTGAGGTGTTCTTTTTCGTAATGAGAAGAATATAAAGAGAGTTGGAAAGGAAATAACTTCCTCACTAAATGACTCAGTGTGATTTAGTGTTGTGTCTGCATCATACCTAAAACCATCTCCTCACCAGGCAAGGCTGGTGTTACACACTGATGGGAAAATGCTGGGTGAGTGGAAGCAGGCCTTCTCTCTCCCTGGGTGCGCTATCTTAGATAATTCTTAAAGCTCTCTTCTTCCTGAAAAGAATTGGGATGGTCTATTCCTGTCTTCACTGATAGCTCTGTTCCCAAGGGAGGGGAGAGGACAGAGGGCAAGCTCTCAAAGGCCAGGACCCTTCCACCAGGGCCACCCATGCTCCCAGTCCTCAGAGGCTCATTCCAGGCCCCATGGGAGGGCCTGCGGGTAAGCAGCAGTCCCAGGCTGGAGCTGATAAATCCAGGGATCTGCTAACCTCTGCAAACAAAGCAAATCTGCTTCCAGTCACTCATCAGCCCAGAACATTTTATTCTAGTGAAATCTCTCTCCTGCCCCAATTCACTCACTGCAAAAACCACCATAATTTATCTTCAGGAGGGAAGGTGCAGACTTCAGCTTGGTTGTGTTGTCATCGTTTTTTTTGGCTCAAGCAATACCTCAGCCTAAGTCACTTGAAGGGGGTTGGAGGGGGACAAGCCTAGAGAAGGCTGCCAAATTGCAAGTTTGAAAATAAAAATTAATATGGTCATTATCTCAAGGGTTGGGGAGAAGATGGCCTTAGTGTTTCTGGGAGGCAGGGAAGGAGGTCTCCACATCAGTGTTTTGCTCTATTTCTGTCGGGATCCCAGACTTTCAAATCTTTTATAAGTCTAAGGATTAGGGGATCTTAGAATTCTGCATGCTCCCTTGTAGAGGGACCAAGGGAACCACTATTCACTGAGCACTGATGTGCCTGGCAGGGTGCACCCAGTGAGGAAGGGTCAGCCATACTTTGCAGATCAGCAACACTTCACCCAAGGTCACACAGCTTCTAAATAGCAAAGCTAGGACTGAGCTGCGTTATCCTGATTCTGAAACCTGTTCTGTTTTTACTGCTGCCCTCCAAGAATCACGGGAACTGAATCTGAGATTTGGAAGGGTCTTTGAGGCCTCCACTGAATGTTCTACCCACATTGGATCTGACACAGTGTCCCCAACAGGTCCAGCCCCCGCTTGACTCCTTGTCCTGTGGAGCCAACACATTCCACCAACAAAGGACATCAGTTGTTGGTGGGCGTTCACAGAAGTGAGAATTCCTTTTTTCTCTGCTTTCCTCCAAAGCCTCCTTATTCTCCACACTTCATCAAAGACCCTTGGAGTGAGGTTACCATCCCTAGCATCCATAGCAAAGGGACCCCCAGGAGCCTGGGCATTTAGGAATCTCATTTCCTCTAAAGACAGACCAAGATAGGATTGTTTTCCTTTCAAACCCATAAACAGGGTTTATTCCATTCTTGTCCTGTCACCAGGATTTTTAAAAAGTATTCCTCTGACCAAGGAAACTATTCATTACAGAGCAGATGAGAAGAGTCCTAGGTGATTTATTTAGGGTATGTAGACACTAAAGGCCTGTGTCAGGTCAGGCCACAGGTGCTCACTTGCTGGGACCCGCAAAGACACGAAGCGATCGCAGGCCTCTCGTTAGGGGTGTGTGCAGACGGTGGCACCCAACCTTCTTGCACATGGCACATTTGTCTGCAAAGTTTGGGGGCATGCTGGGCAGAGGCCAGATGGTGGGATTTTCCAGGCCGCCTGTCCAGGAAGGGCTGGTCTCCTGTCTAGGGCTGCTGGCTGTTGGAGAGGATGTTTCTGGTGAGGAAAGGCTAATGACAGCAGCCCTGGGTTTGGTTCTCCGTGCTAATTTACTCTGTTGTTTTGGTCCTGACTCTCCTCTTTCTAGGCCTTAGTTTCCTTGTCTCTGAGAAGGGGACGAGAGTAGGGGCTCTCCCAGATCATCCAGCCCCTGAGAAAGAGAAACGTCCTAGTCTCCTTCCTTCATTGGAGGCAGAACGTGCAGTCCTGGGCTGTGCCCGGCAGCCTCATGCCTCCCACTGCAGTGAGCACAGTCGTCAGCACTGGCCCTCCTGGGACATGTCACTGCTTCCCTGGATGCTGACTTCTGGTTTCAGATTCTTGGCCCCAATCTTGTCTCCCTCTTGGTACCTGGTAATGGCCCGTAACTATAATTCTTTGGTAGTGGTCCCACCTCCCCTTGGAGAGTTCTGGCGTCGGCTGTAAGCCTTCCTTACAAGCCTGGCTCTGGGGGTGGACAGTGGGGTCTCTCAGGCCTGGGGGCCTAGGACGACCGTGTTCTGAGGGTGTCACCTTGGCAAGTCTCCTGAGTCACAGGTTCGTTGTCCCCTTCTCATATTCCTCTGTTGTTCACATTCGTGGGTCCTTAGCCTGAACGTGAGATGAACAGCAGGGAGGCTGTGCGGCAGCAGAGCCGGGGGACAGGAGGCGGCACGGCGGGTGGGGTGCCTAGGGATGGAGGCTCCAGCTGGGAGAACTGCCTGCATTCGAGCCCCGTCCCCGTGGCTGCTGAGCTTGTGGCCTGGGACAAATTACCCAACCCTACTGTTGGAGGGAGCGGGTTGTAGTACTCACCTCACAGACTGTTGTAAGGATTAAATTTTACATCTATGAAGCATGGAGAACTGAGCCTGACAGAATTCAATAAAAACTTTATTGCTATGACTGCATTTGTACTTTTGTTACTGTTAGTGTGGCCTACAAACTGTAGAGAGGGAACTTCAAGTGAAGGCAGAGAGAGATGAATCAACAAGACTTTCTGGAGCAGATAGGCTTTGCTTGGTCCTGGAGCCTAGGCAGAGGGAAGGGGGATGGCAAATGCCAAAAAATGGAAATGTCAGTGGTGGTGGAGAGATTAAGAGGCCCTGAAGGAAATGTAGCTCCGAAATGCCAAACTGTTGAATGCATCTTTTCTTCTGGAGGTGTGTGTGTGTGTGTGGTGGTGGTGGCAGTGGCCGGGTGGCTTTCTGTTTTGCTCAATCGAGGCTAGGCTCTTTCTGACCCCGTGGGAGGAGCGCGGCTGGGGAAGGGAGGAAGGTTCTCCCTCAGGCAGGCCCGGGCCTGGGTCCTGCTCTGCTCCTCACTGGCAGTGCGACTCGAGCTGAATTACTTGACCCCCTGAGTCTCGGTTTTCTCACTTGTAGAGATATTGAGAAAGGCTTTAGATGAAGAGACCTCCTTTCCCCCCGACTCCCTTGCTCTTGCCTCCCCTTCTTCCTCACTCTCGCCTGGGCGCACGCCCCGGAGAAGGGAGTCTCTTGGACTGTCTGCAGCTGCCTCCACGGGCACGTCTGGCTGCCAGCTCCAGCTGCTGCCAAGAAGAAGATGCTGGGGGGCACAGTGGTAGATCCCAATGAAACGAGGAGGAGGGGCGTTCAGCAGAAGTGGAAGGGGCCTGGGTGGCTCTTTCATGTGGATCGCAAACAAGTCCACTAGTGAGAGTTTGGTTTTGCTGTGGGTTTGTTGTGCCCTTTGTCGGGTGATGGTATAAGCGGCTTAGCGTCGTTGCCATCTGCCCACTCATTCTGTATGTAAGCCCCCCACCCCAGATCATTGAAATTTGTGCTTGGTGAGCTAATTCACCCTTTTCTGCATAGAGATGAGGAAGCTGAGGTCAAGAGTGACTTGTCCAAGGTCACAGAATGGCCATGCTAGGCCCCTGGGTCTCAAATCTGAGCTCTTTTCTTTTCTCAGAGAATGGTGTCTAAAGCAGTTGGTATGGGAGGAGGTGCTTCGTAGGAAAAAGGGAATTTGTCTTATAGGTTGGGTCAATTTTTCTTAGATTGTTTTGACTGTCCAGTCCAGAATGAGTGTTCCTTTTTGGATAATGCTTATAGCATCCTGCACATTGGATGTTTCTCACCATCCTTCTAGACTTGGTGAAAAAGAAAAAAAAAACATGATCACAGCCCTGAATTTTCCTGAGAACCTGCAGCTCTGATGCCCCTGCTCCTCTCAGGGCCCCTTTCTCGGGCACATTTTTAAACATGATCAATTGCCGTGGTCAGCCACAGCCATGCGCCATGCCCAGGGGAGCCAGCCTGCGGCTCCTTGGTCAGCCTGCATCTCTCCAGCAGACCAGCCTGCTGCATCTTTCCCCACACAGATGCGATAGCTGCTGCATTTCCTCCGTCCCAGTGGAGGCATCACAAATCACTGAGAGTGACTGTCCACCCACTGGCCTGCTGGAGCAGAGAGAAGAGGTGGGTGTTGCAGAGTCGGGAGAAATTGCTTCTGTCACCTTGTGCTTGAATTACCCATATAGAACTCAGGTTTTTCAGTGTTTCTTGGAGGAATGGACTCAACTGGAGGCTGTGCTATGGGCACACCTGGGGTCCTGGTCACTCTGTCCCACAGACCCAGCCAGCTCTTTGCTATTTGTTGAGATATTTCAGCAAGCATTTGCTGAGCCTCTAATCTCATCGTCTTGCATGAAATGGGGGATACAGAATTGAAAGACAAGTTCCAACCTTTGGTACTTACTTACATTGTAGTTGAGGAGCAGGTACAAAAGTTAAATTATGTCATAAGCCTGGGGAGAGAGATCACTGGGTAGCATATTAATCCATAGTGTAAATGTTTTTTGGCTGCCTACTGTATGCTAGGCATTGGTTTATTACAGCTGGAGTTCACTGGTCACTGAGTTCAAGGGATCTGGAAGAAGGAAAAATCTCAGCAGGGTGAAAAGTTTCATCATCTTAATAGCAACTAATATTTATTCATCACCTGCATGGTGTGAAAACCTCTTTAACACCCTGTAAAAGTGAGATGGTCATCACACCACTTTACAGATGGACCTGAGGAGCAGACTAAGACCCCTCCTCTCTCTCCATGAGTCACTGGCTGTGAGAGGTAGGCCTAAGATTGAACCCCACTTCTATTTGACTCCAAGGCCTCAATTCCTAAGGACTTGGCTTTTCCAATGGGGCTGGAGATTGAAGACCGGCCAGGGCCAAGGAGGAAGGAGGCTCACAGGTTGAGCTTCTTCAGAGATTTGAACTTTCCTACATATTTCAAGCTTCCTTTCTGTTCCAAAGATAAAAGGAAACTGGTACCATCATAACTTCCTCAATGCCCTCTGGGCCTTCCAGGCTTCCTGGTTGTTCAAAGCAAGGACATTAACTTCCCCACTGTCACGCCTTCTCCTACAGAGGAACAAGCAGGAGACGAGCCCATGTTCCCAAGCACATTTCTCTCCATGCCGTGTGAGGGTCCCTAGGGTGCCTGGCTCCCCCAGTCACTACTGCATGACTGAAGGTGAGTCACTTGACTTCACTGAGACTCAATTTCTTTATAGATGGGGATAATAGCAGCTACCTTCAAAGGTGCTGTGATGATTAAGATAGTATTAAAAGGACAGTTCCTAGAATAAGAGCTCAAACAAGTTACCTTTCCTGAGTTGTTATTCTGTACGTTATATTTTACTTTAATTTAGATCATCTTGCTAGACTCTCATCTCCTCAAGGTATTTCTCACCTCATAGGACCTAATATCAGGCCTGAAATACTCCATGAAGCAAAGATTTATGAATGTGTTTATATTGAACAATGCTGAGCAGGAGCTCAGATAACAGCCTCCCATGCTTTGATCAGTTGTAATTTTATTGGCTTGATTATTTTCTCACTTTTAACCACCCACTCACTTCCTATAAGCACTGACTCATTTCCTACAAGCAACAGTAGTACTGCCAGGAATTTAAACAAAAATTGTAATGGAGATATTTGAAAGAACAAAAAAAGTAGAGATAATAATGTAATAAACTCATCACCCTGTTTTCAGTGACATTTTGCTGATTTTGTTTTAATGATCTTCCTTTTTTTTTAAACTGGAGCATTTTAAAGTAAACCCCAGAATCATGTCACTTTAGCTATAACTACTACATACCTCACTTCAACTGATAAGAACTTAAACATGATTGTGCCTACCAACAGTTACAATGACCCTTTAATATAATCTCATCTGTAACCAATCATATTTAAATTTCCCAGGTTGTCGCAAAAATTGCCCTTTCGTAGTTGATTTGTTGAAATCAGGATTTAAACAAGGTTGTACATTACATTTGGTGTCTTTTTAGCCTCCTATATTTTTTAATAGTGTCCGTTTTGCCCCACCTTTTAATACTGTTGGCTTGTTTGAGAAATGCTTTTTTTTTGGTATAGATTATCCCACATTGTGGATTTAGTTGATTACTTCTTCCTGGTGTTGTTTAAATTCTTATATTAAGCCTAGACTCTGATTATATCAGTCTTAATTTTCCGGCCTAGGTGACCCTGTAGGTATGATGAGTGTGTCCTCCTTTTCTGCCACATCCTGGCCTGTAATGTCAGGCTGTCCTAATGTCTATGATATCATCCTGTACCCACCAGGGCAAAGCGCTCCATCAACTTTTCACCTAATGGGTTTAGTATCCATTGATCATCTTGCCTAGATCCATCTTTCCTAATTCTTTTGTTCCTGCCCAGCCCTCGTCCATATCCTTTTTCTACTAATCTGTTTTCACAACATCCAGCTATAAAATGTGAACATGTATGGGGGTTCCCAAATTTAATTCAGAGATTGAAGTTGGACTGGCTACGTAAAAATCAATGGGGATCTTAATAAAAACACAGATCCCAGGACTCCACTCCTGTGGTTTCCAATTCAAGAGCTCTGGTGAAGGATCTAGAAACATTCTTAGTTTTTAAATCAAGTTGTTAAAATGCAGCCAGTCCAGGAAGGGGACTTCTTAAGTTTGTCACCACTTAACGTTGCAAAGGATGAAGTTTGCCACCATGTATGCATGTCCTTGTTTGAGGAACAATAGACTGGGGACAGCAAGGGTGAGAGAAGCTGAAATGGCAACGTTCCAGAGGTACTGTGGCTCCCCAGTGCTGCCCCTCACTTTGGAATTTGTGGCTGCTCTTTCCTTTGCTGACCCTAGTTGCCCTCCTTGAATGTGCCTCAGAAACTCCAAATGGTATTGAAGTGTGATTCCTTTGTGCCTCTCCCCAGTCTAGATCTCATTACTCTACCCTGTTGGGACTTGAGCATGATGGCAGAGGATTTTCTAGGATTATGCTCAACATGTGATATTCAATGACCACTCCCCAGGGAGGCAGGGGCCAGCCAGGTGGGGAGTTCAGAGGGATGGAAAAGATATCCAGATAAGAGCAGCAAGGGACTCAGTTTCTGGAGGGTCTCTAGAGTAGTGCTGTCGAAACTTTAGTGCCAGCTTGTTAAAAAGCAAATTCTGGATCCTATACCTGACAATAGGTTTTAGTAGGTCTATAATAAACTTCATCCTTTGGAGACTGGAGACTCAAAACCATCTGGAAAAGAAGAAAGCAGGTGTGGAACATGTATGGACCTGGAGATTAGGAGACTGAGTTCTGATGTCGCTCTGTCAGTGACCCCTAGGTGATCCTGGGCAAGCCCTTCTCCCTAGGCCTTATTTGCCCGTCTGTAGAATAAGGGAGTTCATTGAATCTGTGACTGAATTTTTTTAAACCACTAGATTTTTTTCACACTCTCAATTTAAACAGATTAAATGGGGGCTGCTCTGGTAGAAACAGAGGCATGGACTTAGTTCTCTCAACATAACTATTAGACTCTGGGACTCCTGCCTGATGATGTCACACACTCAGCTCTAGGCTTTGTAGAACCAGTTTGAAAACCACTGGACTGGTGATGGCTGAAGTTCCTTCCCATTCCAGCTTTCAGTGCATCTGGATTTGATCCTACTCATGAATATAGACCCAAATCCCAGGAAGTGCTCTTCTCATTAGCTTAATGAGAGAGTGAGAATGCTGTAAGGCAGTTTATCCTCCCAGTAGGAATCTAACCTAAATGCAGGTCCTGCTGATGATAGGTGAGTGGAAGGAGTGGGGCTTTCTGAGTTCCTACTTTAAACAATGCATGTGGTACTAGGCATCATGGAGTAAGGTAGACATAGCTCCTTCTTTCAAGGAATTTACCTTTTATTTGGGGAGGTTCTTTTTTGAAAATTGAAATAAGACATATAACTGTGGAAATTAATGTGTACAACATGTTGATTCAATACATTTATATATTGTAATATGATTGCCATTGTAATGATAATTACCACCTCCATCATGTTGCATAATTATAATTTCTTTTTAGTAGTTGGGGTAATTAGGATCTAGTCTTTAGCAAGTTTGATGATTATAATATAACATTTTCTATATTTGCTTTATCATATGTTAGATCTCTAGGACTAAGTTATGACTCATGACAAGTTTGTACCTTTAAAAAAATATATCCCCATTTTCCCTAACACTGTGTCCCCACTACCCCCTAGTCCCTGGTAACCATCATTTTACTCTTTTATGAGTTTGGATTTTTAGATTCCACATATAAGTAATACAGTGTTATCTTTCTGTCTGACTCATCTCACTTAACATAATGGCCACAAAGTCAACCACTCTGGCAAATGGGAGGAAGTCCTTTCTCATGGTTAAATAATATCCCATTGTGTGTGTGTGTGTGTGTGTGTGTGTGTGTGTGTGTGTGTGTGTGTGTGTGATCTTTATTCATTTATCCACTGACAGGCATGCATTCACAAGTATGTAGGTTGTTTCCATATCTTGGCTATTGTGAATTATGTTATACTAAATATGGGAGAGCACAGGATTTCTTTGATATTCTGTTTTTATTTCCTTTGGCTATACAGCCAGAAGGAATTCCTGGGTCATATGATAGTTCTACTTTCAATATTTTGAGGAACCTCCATATAGTTTTCCATGGTGGCTGGACCAATTTGGTACATTGTCACCAACAGTACATGAAGGTTCCCTTTTCTCCGCATCCTCACCAAAACTTATTTTTTGTCATCTTGATAATAGCCATTCTGACAGGTATGAGGTGCTATCACGTTGTGGTTTTGATTTGCATTTCCCTGATGGTTAATGATGCTGAGCATCTTTTCATGTACCTGTTGGCCATTTAGATGTCTTTTTTGGAGACATGTCTATTTAGTCCCTCTGCCCATTTTTAAATTGGATTGACATATTAAAGATGAACTAATTAACAATATGTGGAAATATGGGGTGCAAATTGGTGTTATAAAATGAGAGAAAAGAGCTTTGAGGAATACACTGGTAATTGAAGAATGATTTGGTTTATTTACCATTGTTCATAAAAAGTAGTATATACAACATGTAGTTTATTAAAAGACACAAGTGTTAGGTCTATTATAAAAATTCACATTAGTTTAAGAAGAGATCTATTGGATCACATGATTAGCAGTTTCAGGGATCACTTCAGCATCAGGCATGACTGGATCCAGAAGCTTAAACAATGTCATTAGGGCTCTCTGTCCATTTCCTGACTCTACTTTCTGCTCCATCTTTCCTTCATTCTAAGGCAGGATTTCTCTATTAGTGGAAGCAGGATAATAAATCTCCCAATAAATCTTCTTGACTTATGATCTTTTCAGCTTGAAATCTCAGAGGAAGGGCAAGGCCTTCTGTTGTATAATGTTCAGTTATTAAGTCTTAGAGACTTAGACAAGACCGTGAGTTCTTTCTGAACCACCCACTGTGCGCTGAGGGATGGAGAACTTTGGCTAGCCTCAGCCATGGGGTGGACTTGAGTGGGGGTAGGGAGTAACGGGGTGGGGACAAGGGCCCTATGATTGCCCTGCCACAACTATTCAGGCAGGAAGATTATTCCCCAAAGAAGAAGTTGAATGTGGGTATACAAAATCAATTGCTGTCCATCAAAAATATGGAAATAAGAAAGAGCAAAATCACTGGTAATCGAACACTGAAGAGGTTCATGTACATAGACATGTGCAGGTACAGAAAGATATTTATGCTCCTGTAAGTGAAAAAAAATGATAGAAAAGAGTTCATACAATAACATCCCATTTTGAATTTTTAGAAAGTATGCATATCCATTTGCATATGCTTTGAAAGTATAAAAATGAAACGTGTTCTTTTTTTTGTACAGAGTTTTTGCACTTGACAATCATGAACATCATTTTTGGTAGATGGCTGTAGAATGATTCAGCTGGTACTTGAGTTCCTTTGGAGAGCTGGACAGCATTGATAGAGCCGGCATTATCTACCTAGCACCTCTTTTTTGGGTCCTTTCCAATGGGACCCAGTCACTCAGATCCCGAGCAAGCTTGGGGAGGAGAGTACAACCTTTATGTGGAGTGTATTGACTACTTCTGAAATAGGAACATCAGGGTCCGGGTATTTATATATAGCCCTTGTCTCAACAGCCTTGTGTAGAGGTGCCATTTTTGGGGTCAAAGCAGAAAAGATCAGGGACAAGTAAAATCTGCACAAATTAGTTGGTAGAAAGTAAGTTGTTCCAAAGCTGAGATTTGGGTTTGGCCTTGACATATATATACCTTAGAGTGACTCCAGAGAAGTCGTGTATATACCTGGGGCTCAGCTGTCTTATCTACCTTGTAGGTTGCAGATGAAACCGGCAGATGAAATGGGGAAAGGGGAGGGAAACATGGAGGGAAACTGACCTTGGTTTGGCCTGTGGGGTGCCCTGACTGGACTGGGTGGTGACCTTGGTGACAGTGGAAGAACCATCAGGTCACTAGCTTGTGTCAGGCTGGTGGAGAGCATGGTTTTGCTGAGACCCTCACTTGTGGCCGAGGAGAATGACCAGTTAGTTGACTGACCCATGTAGACACAGGCAAGGAGCTTGGAGAGAGGAGAACCAGCTTGCCTCCATTTCAGAGCAGGGACTTTCAGACCAGGGGGAAAAATGGGGGGCTGCTGGTCTCTTTCTTCAAAGGAAACTTCACTTTGGGAGGAGCGCATGGGGGCTGTCGGCACAGGCCCTGTGGGTTTGACTTTGGCTCTACTTCTTGCTGGCTGTAGGGCTTTGAACAAGTTATTTAATCTTTCTAACCCCCAGTTTCTTCATGTCTGAAGTGGGAATAAGAGCAACAGCTACCTTACAGGCTCATTGGGGGTATTCAGTGAGATAATGAACATAAAAATGCTTAGTTAGCATAGTGCCTTAACATAGTAAGTGCTAATAAATGTTAGCAGATGCTATTAAAAGATACTAGAGATAAAGGTGGACTCACTTTGATTGAAGCAGAGATAAGAGATGCCACTTTCTGGAACAATGCATTTTATATCATGCACGCATGGTTACACAGAGACAAAAAAAATGCACATCACGACCTGTAGTAGCAGCAAATGCCCTCAGCTGGAGCTCGTGAGTCCTGCTCTCTAGTCTGGATTCCAGTGCTAAGCTCACACCGAGACTTTGAGTTACTTTGCTTCTCCAGGCCTCATTTTCCCCATTTGTAAAATGGGCTCTTAGATAGCTAGTCTTTAGGTCGTTCCCTGGTGAGCTCAGGTTTCAGAAAAATGCTGGTGATTGCTGGGGTGGTGGTTCTAAGCTCCCAACTCTGTACAAACAGCAGTAGTTTGGATTTTATCCAGTTGATACGTTGGGGTTCTACATGAGATTCCTTTTGAGAATAGGGTTGCACAGTTTATAACCTGCTGTGACAGTTGCTTTCTAAGGGCTCTTGCGACTCCCATGGTATAGCATGAGATGAGAAATCTAAGTGGCAATTCTTTCTTTTTATCCACTGGGATGGTGGCTCACCCCAGAGCTCTTTTTAAAGATGAGCAAAGACTTAAGGGTTCAAGTAGTGGGTCCAAAGACCAGCTGTCGACAGGCTCAATATCTGTTCCAGGCTCCCTGTTCCTATACCAGTGGTCATTTCGCTTCATTGCTCTGCCTTTTGTAATCCTGGACACTTTATTCTATAAAATGGGACTGCCACAGGCTGTGTGAATTCAATGTTTCTGATAAGCTACCCATTTTAAAATATCACCATTTCACTACACTCACATCGCTGACACATTTGTCATGAAAGAAGGGAAGCTGGACATCCAGTCTTCATTTGACCTTTAAATTACCTCCCTCTTATCGGCTGTGCTGATCAGCTGCTCTTTTTGAGAGCAGGTGGGTCGACATGAGATTGATTGGTTTTCTCTGCAGGGGATGTGACTTGGCCCTCTCCAACCCTCTGACCTGCAGAAGTCTTCTGAGCTCTGAGAAACTCAGCCAGGAACAAGAACGTGGATTAATAAGGTAGGACAAGGGACCCCCTGTGCCTGGATCCGGGACAAGGGGAGAATAGCTGATGAGGATGCAGAGAGAAGACCAGTCTTTGGGAGCTTGGACAAGTCCCTTGGTCTCTCCTGTCTCCAGGCCCCAGGATGCCTGTGACAATCAAATGAGAAGTTGGATAAATAGAGACTCAGCAGCCCAGGATGGACCAATGCAGGAAGTTTTAACTCAGAAACCACTGAGTTACGGTGGAGGAGGCATGGAGCTTTAGCTCCAGCAGACCTGGACTTGAACCTCAGGCCTGGTGTTCACTTGTGAATCCTTGAGCCTGTCACTAAACTCCTCTGTACCTCAGTATCTTTATCTGGAAAAAGGAAAAAGTATCGTCAAACTTGCAGGGGTATCATAAGTTAATCAATTTGCCTGGTGCCTATCTTATACTATGTGGTCAAATGATAGTTTCTGTTACAGATATGAAAATGATTTTTGAAGACCTAAAGGCTTGAGAGAAGTAGTGATTATTTTATTGGTTAACAGATGTCTATTCCTGTTGGACCACTGATAACAATTAGTCACCTCACAAAGAAAAAAGGATTTTGAATGGGACAGAACACATGAGTTTCCCTGGTGGTTTTGTCCAGTGAAATGTTTGACTGCATTCGGCTATGAACCAACTAATTGTTGATCCAGTGAGTCACACGCTAGTTAAATAAGGCCACTTTGAAAAAGACTTAGAGAGGTCTTAGCTGTTTGAGAGCAAGTCCATCATGAGCCAATGTGTGACCTGGCTGCCAATACAGATCACGGGCTCTTGGAGCACATTAACAGAAGTGGGAAGACTACAGCGAGGGAGGAGATGTTCCTTTTTTATTCTCTTCTGGCTGGGATACACTTAGAAATCTGGGTTCAGGTCTTCAAGAGTCTTATTGTCAAACTGGAGTGTGTCCTGCAAAAGGATTGAGATCGGAAGGGTCTGGAGACCTTGCCAGGTGGAGAACAAGGAAAAGAACGGGAGAAGAGAAGTGTCAGGGTGGTCGGTCAGTGGCTTTAAATCTGTGAAGGTGGCTGTGAGGAAGGGGGAGCTGTTTGGTTTGTGGGACACCAGGGTCGCAGGGCTGGGGCGGAAGGAGGCAGAGTCCATGGCTTTTGTGCAAAGTCACAAGGAGGCATATTCAGCTCAATTTAAGAAGATGCCTTGCAGCCAAGAGACATCTGCCTGGAACTGGGCCACCTGCCGAGGTAGTGTGCTCTCAGGCAGCAGAGGCATTCACACAGAGGCCCCCCAAGTGAGGCGGTAGGTGGGGAGGTTTCCAGGACAAGATCTGGCACCAGATCAGGGTTCAAAACCTGACTGTCACTGACTAGCTGCATCAACAAGGCTGTAAACCTCTTCAAATGTAGTTTTCCTTAGCAATAAAATGGAGACAGTACTCATGTTCCTGCGTTGTGAGGATTTCAAGAGATAATCTATGCAAAGCCCTGACCAGTGTGTTACTACTACTTCGGTGGCTTAGGGAGGCTGTGGCACTCAGCAGAGCTTTCTCCCCACCTTGCATTGCCGGGGTTCTGGGTGTAAGCAGGCCGCTGCCTTTTCTCCTTCGTTGTTCTTTCTCCACTTTGAACCAATTACTGTTTCATCACATTTTGTTAATACTATAATTCTAGAGGAAGCTGGTCTGATGTAATTGTTTTCTAGCGTGTCTTCCTCATTAATTTGCATCTTCTTCCCCAACTGATTAACTTTTCTGCTCAGCATAAGTTCATGGCTTCTCCCTTCTCCCCCTCTGGCACACACAATTTGAAAGACACTAATCTGGTGTTTAGTGAGAAAATGGAGTTTTATAATGGGAAACACTCAGTTTGAGAGGTAATCTTTTCTTCTTAAACAACATTAAAAAAAATCCTAATTAAATGATGAATCACTATCATTTGTCTTGGAAGAAGGTTTGAGAGGGGATAATAGGTGAGGGTTATGGAATTTTAGAGGCAGACAGACTCTCCTCCAAGCCCTCTTTTTATCGATGAGGAGCCCGGGACCCAGGGAGGCCGAGCTGTGTGCTTCGGGCCGCCTTGGAATGAACGGCAGAGCTGCGGGGACGTGGATCTCTCTTCCCTGCCCCTAGCTGCCTTCCTGTGGCCGTGGCGGCAGCAGGCTTGAGTCCTGTTCCTCTGCTCTCTAGCTTGTACTTGGCAATTTTTTAACTTCTCTGAGGCTCAGTGTTTTGATCTTTAAACTGCTTGTGTGGTAATCGTTCCTTCCTTGTAAGTATTAGGGGTAGGGTAGTGTAAGCAAAGCCATTACAAAATTTACTGGTACCTAGTAGGTATAGAAAGAGTATTTGTTGAAATGACGAGATAATAATTTAAGGTTGTTTCTATGACTAGTTATCATTAACCTGAGTGCTTCCCGTGTTCTTGTTCTTTGCTGAGTCCTCCACCAAGCCTGTGAGGCAGGTGTTACCGTACGTCTCTGTTGCTGGGAGAACTCTGGAGCTTCTCTTATTTCCCCATTCCTGTCTTGTTTGTTACTCCCCAGACCTCTTCAATTTCTTATAGGAATTAACAATGAATTTTCCTTAAAATGGAAAGTTCTTGGGGATCTGATTCAGAACAGCAGAGAAGCAGTTGCTGGGGAGATGCCCCTCATTTCACCGTTGGGGCTGAGATCCCTCATGGTGCAGGTGGGGCCCGACAGCTGTAGGAAGCTAAGGAAAGCAGGGTGAGTCACTGTGGGTCCCTGGGAAGGAATTTGACTCATCATATCTCACACCGGTGGGTCTCAGCTGGGGACCATTTTGCCCCCCTGGGGCCCTTTGGCAATGCCTGCAGACATTTTTGGTTGTTACAGCTGGCAGAGGTGTGATGGTGCTACTGGCATCTAGGGGGAGAGACAGGGGCTGTCCCTAAACATCCTGCAGTGCACAGGACAGGCTCCCTGCGACAGACAATTGTCCAACCCCAACTGTCCACAGGGCTGAGGCTGAGGTACCCTGCCTTTTACCCATCCTGTGATTTGATCTGCACAACAAATCATGAGGTCGGAGGAGAAGAGCTTATAATTAATAAGGGTAATGGGATCTCTTTGGTGGCAGGCATTGAATTAGACTTGGGAAAATAGGCTTTTAATATGCATGCCAGCTTGATCAACTGGCAGGAGCTTCTTGGGTCATACCATTATTGACAAGAATTCTGAGATTCAGCAGGAAGGCAGATTGTAGTCAGCTGGCTTCCAGCTCTGCCACTTTTTAGCTGTGCAGCATTAGGCAATTACTTAGCCATTCTGAGCTTTAGTTTTTGTATTTACAAAATGCTCGTGATAATAGTATCTACCTCATTGGGTTGTCACGAAGATTAAATTAATTCATATACCTAATATACAACAGTGCCTGGGTCATAGTTATCATCACCATCATCTTCACTATTAGGCACATAATAACACCCTTTCCTTGTTTGATTCAAATTATATACGATATCTTATTTAAGTGGGCAAGACATACATAATTGGTCCCATTTTGAAGATGAGGAAATTTTGTTTCAAGTTTTTTAGAGTTCAGAGGAATTGTCAGCATGCTCGAGTGGAGAGGAGAGCCTTTCCAGGGTGTCATCCTAACTCATCAAGTGTTTTTTCAGCCAGCTTTATCCTTTGCCCAACTCTGAAATGTGTGTACAGGTCCTCAGAGGCTGGTCTTCACGACACATTTGTATCGTTCAAATTTGTCTTGAGCTGTGTTCATGTCGATAAGTAAAGGGCACTTTGGCACTTACTGATATAACCTGCCCAGGGGGCTGCCAGAAAAAGAGCAAAGTGGAGTCACCGAGACCAGCGGTTCACATACAGGCAGCCTGCATTTAATGCTATTTTGTTTGTCTCTAACAATTTTTCAAGTTTGAATTTGTGCTCAACATTTAAAAGTTGAAAGAGAGCACATAAAAACTTAAGTTCCAATGTCCTTGGAAATGACAATATCTGGTATTCTAGGCCCACATTATTATTATGGCAAAAATTGCCTGGGGCAGCCATTCTCCTCCCTTCAGAGCCAGACTTGCTAACTTCCCCCACTCCCCACAGTGCTTGATTTTATTCTTAACACAGACTGAGTGACAGCTGCCACCTGTTCACTCACACTTGGCCTGCTTCCTTTGTGTCCATGGCCTGCCTGCCATGCAGATACCAGAGTTGGTGGCTGTGCACAGAGCATGTTAGAGTAACCCTGACATTCAAAGCACTTTCACATGTTGGCCTTTCCTACCTGTGAAGAAATCAGGGCACAGGTAGGAAAGGCCAATTATGCCCATTTTCCAGATGAGGGGATTAGAGGCCCAAAGTTAAACAATTTGCCCAGGCTCGCATAACAGTGTTAGTGCTAAGGTGGGAGCAGTTTTATGGATGCTCAAGCTTTGGATTTGGTTTATAATAGGCTATGAGAACATGGAAACATTTTATTTTTCCAGGGCCTTTGGTCCCACAATTGTAGAAAGAGAAGGCTGATTTAAATCAGTAGCTTCCAGACTTCATGGATTTCGAAAGTTTCCAGAAAAGTGGTTACCCAAGCACAGGTTTGTCAACCTTGCTGTCAACTTTCATTTTACCAGTAAGAATATTAAAAAGAAAACCCAAAGCCAATACCATCTACTACCACCACCAATTTACACAAGAAGGGATCTATAGTGATGGTAAAGGAAGGAAGTGCATAGGCTCAGATGAAGGATGGTCTTTCTCAGGAAGGGTGCCTATGTATACACACGAATATTATTAAACATTCCCTTTTTTCATTTCACCATGGTGCATGCAGGGACTAGTTTTTCAGGAAATCACTGAGTTGGGAGGTCTTTACGGTTATTTCCAGCTTGCTCATTATAGAGCTTCCTTTTTTCCAGTGGTACCGTGAGAGCCGGTGCACTGTCCATCACAGCTCCAGCAAGGAGCTGGAGGTTGGTTGGGTACATGCCCCTCTGGCCTGTTCTACTCCTGCTTCCAGAGCCTCAGGCTAAGATGACAGAAAAAAAAAATCACCTGGGCCTCGTGAAAACATTTTTTAAGTGTCAGGAGTTAATTCCTGGTCCCAAGAGGAGCTTCCACCAAGTAGAACCGTGCCAAAGGCTTTCCACAGGGGAGAAATGAAAGAAGCTGTATGTGTGGGAAGTGCCTGACCTCAGAAAGCACCAACTCTGAGAAAACAGCCTTGGAGAACTGGAGAAAAATTAGGTATAAATGGGAGGTCAGCAGGCAAGAGGTTGAGTTCCAATTTTGCTACCAATTTACTGTACAAACTTGGACAACTATCCCTCCTCTCCGTGCCTGAGTTTCCTTCTCTAAGGCAAAGGAACTGGACTGAAGGATAGTGAATTTCCCTCCTTGTCCTGACATTCTAAGATTCAATCTAATTCAATTCATAAAATTAAAATATAAATGGGGAAGACTCTAAAGACCACCTAGTAGAAGTAAGCAGAGAGAGACTTTCAGTCTATGCAATTAAATACAAACGAAGACTGCTCAACCTTTGAGGAAGCCCTGGTGTCCCTGTGGTCCCTCAGAACAGTGCTTTGTTCTGAGAGTGGCTTGGTGACAGGAGCAGTGGAACTGACCGTGTGGCCTGGGGGGCTAGGGTAGGGCTCCCTGTTTCATCTGCACCCAAATTTCCTCTGACGCTGGGCTACAAGGCTCTTACTGTGGGGAGCCTCCCTTTTCTGTTGTATTTATTAAGGTTCCAGTCCATCTTTTCATTTTCAGCTAGGTGCAAATTAAGATGGCTCTTTGGGTTTACTTCCCTGCTGAAATTTTTTCTCTGGAGCCTCTGGGAAGGAGGGGTAAGAAGGGGTGAGTGGGACCCATGGTTCCTTAGAATGTAGGTACTGGAGGGACGCACAGAAAGGATGCGGTTTGCATCCCCATTGGAAGTGTGACGCTCCAGGTACCTTCTTATCAAACGCTTTCCAACATTTGCATGACTGCCTATTATTTTTGCATAACACTGAGTGATGGATTTTTTACTGAGCTGAAATCTTTTTGTGATTTGCTTTTTTTTTTTAAACCTGGTGATTCTGGCTCTGTCCTCTGCAGCCCCTCAGAAGCAGTCTGCTTCCTTCTCAGTTTTCAGGTTGGCTTTGCATCTTTTCTCTCAGTGAAGCGTCCTTCACTCTCAGTCATTTCTCCTGTGATGTAATTTCTAGATTTTGCATCTCTCCTTGGGACCCACCTTCAGTTAGTCATTCAACAAATATCAAGTGCCTGCCATGTACTGGGAATTGTGCTGGGTGCTGGTGGTGGTGTGGTGAATAAGACTTGGTTATTGGTTTCTGGAATATAGTGTGGAAAACATACAGTGAGCAAATAGTTCTGAAGTTAGATTGGATGGATTTGAACTCCAGCTCTATCTCTACCATTCAGTGACATTGAGCATGTTGTTCAACCTTTCTGGTCCAGTTCCCTGTCTGTTGAAAGGGGGGAAATAACTACTTCATTAGGGTTGTTATTGGATGTTAACAAATGAAAGTGGTTAGAATCAACCTTGGAAAGTTGTAAACAGTGAAGAAATGTTAGCTATTATTACTATTATTACCACGGAGCAGAAGATGCTCAGGTATATAGACTGAGGAATTGTGGAATTGTAGAAAGCTTTGCTCTAAGGGCATTTAAGCTGAGGCTTGCAGGGTGAGCAGGAGCCGACCAGATGAAGAGGAAGAAGAGAGCACTTCAAGCAGGGGATACAGCATGTGCAAAGGTCCTGAGGTAGAGAAGGTTCCTGGCATGTGGCAGGAGCTGAAAGCAAGCCAATGTGGATGAACTTGGTAAGTGAAGGAGGGAACAGATGGAGATATGGGGCTGGAGTGGTGTCTGGGCTGTGTGGTGCAGAGCTTTGCAGGCATTTGAAGGACTTGGGTCTTGTAAGAGCAGTGGCCAGACACTGAAGGGCTTCAAGTGATGGAGGAGCAAGACAAAGATGGCCTTTTAAGTTTACTCTGGCTGCTCCACGGATTGTGAATACATGGCATTCTTTGGGATCATCATCTATTTTAATTTGTGCCCTGTACTCTTATTAGTACAACCAAGGGTCACATTTGCTCTTTAGGCAGTTTCACAAAATGAGTGGCTCACATTCAGGATCTCATTCCAGGAGGGCTTGCTCTCATTTATGTCTTCAAACTGCCTAAAGAATTACATGATAAAAGCTTGAAGTGCCCCACACAGAAAGTCCTTGTTTAGATTACAAAAGCACAAATTCCAACCATGTGCACACAGGCACTGTAACAGGTGGTGGGGGAGATAGCTTTGGGCAGGTGTCTTCACATTATTCTGCAGTCTGCAGGCAGCCCTAGCCCTCTGCTCTCCAGGCACACACATCTATGACTGCCACCACAAGGCACCCACGGAGTCTCATGGGACCTTGCAACCAAGATGGGTGGAGAGACAGATCTCCTATGAGGCACCCAGCCCTCACCCCTTTCCAAGAAGCTGGAGACCCCAGTCTCTCTTCCTCTCTTTTGTCAGTGGCACTGAAATGACAGGGCAAGGGTTGGGTGGATTATAAGTGACCTGCTGACATCAGAGTGACAGACCAAATAATTTATTTTCTTGTAAATCCAGATTATGCTGCTGTAACTCCCAGAAACTATTTTTAGTGCCCATCAGTCTTGTTCCAAGAAGCACACACTCACATATATCCCAGTGGCAGCAGGTGTGAGTATGTATATGTGAACAATCTCAGTAACAATAGCACATCCAGGCCCCCCTTCCACCCCTGTGGCTCAGCTTCACCAACACAGCACACAGGCCTGCCTTCCGATCTGGCAAGATTGTCTGGCCGTCCCTTCTTTCTCCTGGGTCCTGCTTTACTGCCTGGTAAGTGGTTAGGACCTGGCTGCTGAAAGTGATGTAGGTGGGCCTGCAGCACTGGCATCACTGGGGCCTCCCTGAAATGCAGAATGCAGCCCCTCCCTAGGCCTTCTGAATCTGACTCTGCCTTTTAACAAGATCCCCAGGTGATTTGCGTGCATGTAAGTTTGGGAAACCTGGGCAACAATACTTGCCTTCTTTGGCAAACACAGCAACAGCTGCAGCCAGAGTAGCTTTGTTCCTACATCTTGTGTTTAATGGCTTTTACATCTGTGGAAGAGGGCTATTCTGGAAGAAAGGGCTTCCCTGTGAGGGTGAGTGCGGAAACCACGTGGTACCACACTGCTGGCCATTAGGGTTGGAGGATCTGGTCTCCTTTCAGAACTGCCTCTGTGGTGGCATTTTTCTGTCTGGGACCTTCTTATATGCTTTGTCCATTTCCTGGAACTTTCTCTCCCACCTCCCCTCCCTTTGCATGACTAAGTTCCTTACAACTTTGAGTCTCTCAGCTTTAACTTATCCCTTTTCTAGGCTCCTGGTTCAGTGATTCTCTCTTTCTTAATACTGAGCACACTTGGAATTATGTGCTTAATTATCTACCTTCTCCAAAAGATTGCAAACTCCAGCAGGTAAGGGTTCACATCTGTCTTGTTGCCTGTCTAGGCACACAGTAAGGATGCACTGAAAGAATGAATGACATGGGTAGCTTACACAAAGAGGAGTATGAGTAAAGGGCATTCATTCATTCATGCAGAAAACATTTCTTTAGCATTGTCTTGCCAATGGTTTCAGCCCCAGGCAAGTTCGCTATGAATTCAGTGTGACCAAAGAAATGGCAGTAGAACGTTCTTGGGGTGAAAGGGTTTATTACCCGGCTTGTTCTCCCTGCAGTAGGTCGAGCACTGCTGTCTCTGTCTCCACCCAGAGCACTGGGCTGAGCTCTCTATATAACGCAGTAATAGCTTATTGCCTAAGGGTGTGGAAGCGGTAGCCTAGCAACAGGCCAGTTACATCATCAGGTGGTTTAAGTTCAATGAGGATCCTGGCCATAGGAACCCCAACTTCCCCACTAGCATCTACTATGTGCTAGGCAGTGAGTGAACTGAGTGCTGGGGACACGCATATCTCAGGCCTGGGTCCCGACTTCATTTGCCCAAAGTCTAGCAAGAGGAGATGGGCATGTAAACCCATAGGTACAGGGGGAGCCCCTACCAGCTGCCATGAGCCAAGAGGAAGAAGGGGGCGAGTGTACCTCAGCCCTGAGATGATTTAATATCGCAGCCAGGCTTTGCGCTCCTCTGTCTCCCTCACACTGAGGAATCGGTTGGTCCAAGGAGCTTTCTCAAAAGGCGCCCTTGGTTCAGAGGACATTCTGAATCTTGATTCTGGGTTTCTCTTAATTTTCAAGTACAGATATTGATTTTTCAAGAATAAATCTTTATGCTTTAACTTCTCTTTTTAATAGTGCTCCTCAATTTCAATTTGTTGGGGGTGGTTCCCTGTCCTTCATTTCTTCCCAGAGGCCAGATGAAGAATAAATTCAAATATAAAGACAAACCAGGGCTTGAATAAGCAAAACCTTGGATAGGTAAGGCAGTCTGTTTTTTCTTGCTTGCTTCCTGTCCCACTATCCCTCCCTCCCACCCTCTCCTTTTTCAGGTTCTTGGAATTCAGTATCACTCATCTCCATACATGGCTTATCATCTAGTGGAACAAACAGATAAATGAGCAATTGCAGCGAAGTGTGACATATGCTCTGACAGGAAGGGCAAGTTGCTCTGGGAGCACGTGGCAGAAGTATCTGCCCTAGTCTAGGATGAATACATGTTAGGGGAAGTGCCAAAGGCTGAGATCAGTTCCTGGGGTCAGGGCAGGGGCCAGTCAGGATGGAAGGAATGTTTCAGGTAGGGCACAGCATGTACAAAGGCCCAGAAGCACGAAGGAGCATGGAACACTCCGGGGGAGTGAGAACAGAGCAGTAGTGGCTGGGGTAGAGGGGGCTTGGGGAGAAGGGTTTAGGGGTGGGGGCGATGCAGTGGCCTCATCATGCAGGACTCAGTAAGCTGCTGGAAGCTGTTTGGACTTGATCCTGGGTAGATGGGGAGCTAAGGAAGGGTTTTAAGCTGAGGAGTGTAAAGAGCAGACTTGAGAACTGTGTTGGTAGGATCGTCAGTGTGGAGAATGTGTTCACGGGATAAGTCTGGAGGAAGGGCAACTAGTTAGGAGGCTGTTGCACAACTAGTTGTAGTTGCTCAGGTGAAACATGGTATTTGGACTGAGTGAAGTAGGATGTGTGCTCCTGGGGACTGGGCTTAACAGGGCTCTGACCCTGACCTCCACTCAGGGAGCCCTGTTTTGTGCCATGTCTGTGCCAAGTGCTTTGTAATTTGACTTCATTTCACTGCTGCACAATCTTGCCACGCAGTTTACCTTCACATAGCAAATTGCACAAGGATCCATGCCTCTGTTTTTCTTGGGCGTCTGGCAACTACCAAAGTAAAATGCTATTTAGGGGCTTTGGAAAATGTAAGCTGCCCTCACAAGGATGACTGTAACTGGGAAGTGAATGAATGCTTTATTATGGCTTTCGGCTACTGTGGAGTACGTCCCTATATGGACAGATTGGGGGTGAGTTTGTGGAGGGATTTCTGAGACCTCCCAGGACCCTGTGCAGATATCTAAAATTCTACCCTGAGTCCTTGGTTAAAACACAAGTTCAAATGAAACTCTACTTTTAAGTTAAGAGACAGTGAATTGCAGAAAACACTGTTCATGCATGGCATTGAGACTGATTTCTTTCTGTGGCCTTAATTTCTTTTTCCATAAATATGACTCTGGATGAATTTTTTACCATCGACCTATAGCTCTCATAAAACCCAGAAGAGGTAGATGGAGAGCTTTGGGCTTAATTATCATTCTGTTTAACGGATGAGAAAATGGAGGAAGGCACTGGAAAGGAAGTGACTTGCCCTCAGTAAACCGGGAAGCTGAGACTAGAGCCTGCAGCCCCCCTGCGGGCCTCCTCTCTGCTGCTAGGCTCAGGGGCGAGTTCACTGACCCAGCCTGAGGCTGCAGGTGGGAGTGAGCAGAGGGCACGGGAAAGGGTGAGAGAAGGAGGGCACTGGTGCAACGCCAGTGGGGCCCTCCTGCCTGGAGCTTGCAGGCAGCTCTGGTAGCTGCAGTCTCTTCGCAGTGACAGACTCTCCCTCTCCCAACCCGGAGACTTGCCTGTGGGTCCATTCACCATATTTGCTTTCTGCTCTGCCAGTGGGGTGGGAAAGGCAAGAAGCATTTGCTGTAAGCTTTTATTTTATTTATTTATTTTTTAGAGGAGCAAGGAATGGAAATGGATCAAGAGGGAAATGTCAGGCCAGAAGAAGAAGGACAGTGAACACTACTGATAAAATATTAGCTGACCTTCTTCATGAGGCCTGATAGTTAGAGGAGGCCAATAATAATTACATTAAAATCTTTTGTGTCAGGGAAGTTCTTTCTGGCTCAGAAAACCCTTGCATCTCCATTATCTAATTTAACCCCTTTCTGGTACTCTCCTGTAGGTTTGTGCAAGGGACAAAATGAGATAATGTAATAAAGCGTGCAGTGGAAGTGCCCAGCTATCAGGAGCAACTCCTGTCTTCTGCTCCTCCTCCACTCCCCCCACTGCACTGCATACAGTTTCAATGATAACACTCACAGTTGCTTGTGTTTTTTGAGCACTTATTATAAGCCAAACACTATGCTGAATCCTATCCAGGCCTTGCCCCATTTACTCTTTGTAATAATCATTAAAGCAGGGAATATGACTTTTCTTTCATGGATGAGAGCAGAGGTCCAGAGAAATAAACTTGTTAGTTAAATAAGCACAGTATGTACAAGAGTTTGATTTTTGAATCCAGGCTGTCTCCAAACTCCTTGCTATCACTCAACTTCCCTCAAGTATTGTCTCCTTTCTCACCCTCAAAATGGTTTGAGTTCTTGCCCCCTTAGCTGCGTGTTGGAATCACTGGGAGAGCTTTAAATACACTGATGTTCAGAGCTTTAGAGGCACTGGTATTATTAGTCTGGGGAGTGGCCTGGGCTTTGGGATTTTTAAAAGCTCCCTGTGTGATGCCAATGTGTAGCCAGAGTTGGGAATCAGAGCTATAAAGTGTTAGTATTGGCATTTGCCTCTGCCGATTTTCACAAGGTTGACTAGGTTTTTACCTAATCATGGGATCTTAGACTCAAATGTCTGCAGAGATTTGGCAGGTCAATATAAAAAGTTTAGTTAGTAGTTAAAAAAACACAACACAGTGAAAGTGTGATCATAAAGGCAATTGGCTTTGAATTTGGTATTGGGAGGACATTAGGGAGTGGTGGGGACAGTAGTAAAGTCCATCTGAGGAGGAGCTACTCCAGTCAGTGACTGTCATCTGGGGCCCAGCATGGTGGCCAAGTCTTATTTTTCTCAAGAGGGGATGGAAGTCTGTCCTTATTATGGGAAATCTCACAATTTTTAAATGTTGACAATGTTTTTAAAAATAATAAAACACCATCTGGATTAAAAATGTTTAGGGTTCAGATGTAACTCATGGGTGACAAGTTCATATTCTCTGCCTCAATTATTTTTGTCTGCAAACTACTCAGAACTCTGGTCCATAGCATTTATTTATCTGACCACAAATTACCTTGTATTGTTAATTTACATTAAATAACTTAATTTTTAAATTGATAAATGTAATACATGTATTCATTATAGAAAATGTAAAACATGTACATAAATGACAAGTAAAAATGATTTATATTTTTCTACTGATAAACATTCTATATATTTCTGTTTTTATCACAGAGATTTTACATATGGAACATGTACAGAAAAATACAGATTCCTGGGTTCCAATCTTGGCTGAGTCATTAGGCCTGGGTGGAGCCTGGGAATATGAATGTGTAACATATTTTTTAGATGATTATGATATATAATTGGAATTGTGATTTTCTTTTTAAAAAATGACCTTTAAAAACTTAAGCTGAAATAAAACTTAAGACTATATTATTTATACTACACTATGCTATTTATAATATAGTATCTATATTAAGGCTTGTATAATATTTCAGCATTTGAATATATCACAAGTTATTTATCATTGGACATTTATAGTGTAAACATGTTTTATATAATAATAGTGAAATTAACAGCTCTCTAAATAGTTTTGTACACTCATTTCATTAGGATAAATTCCTACAAATAGAATCACTGAGTTAAAGAATATGTATATTTTCAGGCTTCTGCTATATATAGCAAAATTGCCCCTAGAAAGGACTTTTACATATTTGTCATTGTAGAAAGCATCAGTCTCTCACCTGTTAAAATTGGGAATTATTTAAAAGATCAATTCAGTAGAGGCAAACGTATCTTTTTTTTAATTTGAATTTGCTTCTTGCATGCTAGAGAAGTTCAACATTTTTTTCATATTATTTTGCCATTTATATCTTTGTTCTTATTCTTTATTTCTTATTCTTTTTTGTTTTAAAGGTATTCTAACCTTTTCTGTTATGTATGTTGAAACCACTTTTCCTAATTTTTAAATTTGTCTTTTAATATTTTAAAGATGTTTTTCATACTGAAACTCTAATTCAGTGTAGTGAAATCTGTATTTTTCTCTATGTAGATTTTTTTTTTCTTTCTCTGTGTGAGGGGTTATATAGTCCAAATTAAAAAAAAAACACATATTTTCTTCTACTTAAGAATTACACTTTAAATTTCATTCTTAAGCCCATTGCAAAATTATTTTTGGCATATTAATGCAAAGGGCAGTTCAAGTTTTTCAGTTTCTTCCTTCACTTTTGGAACAGTCAAGTTGCTTATGTCTTTTTAAATGAATTTTGTTATTTTCTTTTTCTAGAAAATTTATTCAATGAGATTTAAAAAACATATTAGCCTGAATTATACAAATTATTCTTTATAGTGAAAAAGAAAATCTTTCTCACTTTTAACATTTTGCATTTGCTTTAGCTTTTTTCTCAGACTTTCTAGAAGTATTTATAAAAATTTAATGGCCGCTTAGAATATTTATCAAGTCAATTTATCAATCAATTATATTCATTAATTTTTGCTTTTGGATTTATTATTTCTGCTTATCTTAGTTTGTTCTAATATCTTTTCTTTAATGCTTATCCACTTATTTCTACTTTTTCTTATTGAATAATGATGCATGTGACATAAATTTTAATATGTATACAACTTGGCTACATCTCATATATTTCAATATGTAGAAGTCTCAAATTTTATTATTCTTGAAATAAGTTATAATAATGATTTTGATTTGTACTATTGATCAATAGTTACTTAGGAGAGTTAATGTCTAAGAAGTTGCTATTTTAAAACTTGAAACTATAATTTCTAGTTTTATTATATTATCTGAAATGTGATCTATATATTTATACATTTATTTTTACAGCTTTTTTTGAGGCATTCATGTGACTTAATAAATGATAGACTTGTAACTCTTGTGAAAGCTAGTTACATTCTTTACTGCAGGGTATCCAGTTTATTAAATCAACATAATTAATTTATATTATTCACATTCTTTTTGACTTAATTTTATTCACTTTTCTAGTCAAAGATTTATCTCACTAGTTTTTCTCTTCAATATCTGTATAGTGTAATTTATTTCAAAGAAATTTCTTGATGTATAAAAATCTAATATTTTCCATTATGCATTTTATCCTTTATAACATGATTTATCTTCTTTAAGGCTTGTTTTGAACTTGGAGCTCTACTTTTCTGATAACAATGTTGTGATCCTGATTTTTTGTTAAGTTGCCTGTCATGTTTTCTCTGTTTCTTTAATTTTTAACCATGTTTTGGGTAGGTTACATGGATTTAGAGATCTCTCTCTTTTCAGTAGCATGGAATTTAGTAGTGTTAGGGGAAGGAAGGTTTACTAACTTTTAGAGTTTTGTTTTGTGAGTTATTAAACTCATTTGTGTTTATTTTTTAATGTCTATTATAGAGTCTTATTTTATGTTACTGTATACTTGTTTTATTGTTTTATGGAGTATATATTATTTTTTTCCTGATTTTTTGAATAGTTATAATCTATTATTACGTGTTTTTAAGAGCAATATTTAATCTATATACACCCAATCTGTCAAGAGCAAAATTGTATTTTCCTTAAAACATTTAGTATACTTTTAGTAAACTTCTGATCTACATGCACAAATCATTCTGTTAATGTAATCTTGCATTTAAATTGAGATTATTTATGCTCAATTAGTAATTTTAATGTTCAATTCAATAATAACTTTTCACATATTCATTTATCATATCCTAGCTATCAATTTATTGTATTTAAATTATTATATTATCATATCAAATATAAAATTATCATATTATCAGTTTATCATATTTCTAGATAAATAATCTTTTCTATAGTTGTAATCATTAAGATTCATCTCTTGTTCCCTGATTTATTGTCAATCTTTTTATATCATCAACTTTCTATTTTTGAGGTCTTCCTTTCTTTTCTCATTTTTTGCTCTTTGGGGTGTACCTTTAGTAAATTCTTCACAGAAGTGAACACGGATAGCATGTTTTCCTGTGCCCTTGCCTACCTAGTAAAATTGGCTGAGCATGATTTTTGGGTTATAATTCATTTCAGAGCAGAAATATGAGAGCTGCCTGATTTGTGTTCCTTCATAGGAATTCCATTTTTTGTTCTCTTTTAAGTCACTGCATGCATGTAGCATTACTCATATAATTTCTAAAAAGATCATGCCATTTTCTTACAAGAGGGTGGCTTTGAATTGATCTGGAAACCAGGAGACCTTTCTCAATCTGTATATGCATGAATCTTTTCCATCTAAGCACATTTAATCTAAATTTTATTGTTGGCTATTGCTTCTTTTTCTTTCGTTCTAACGACCTTTTCAGAAATGCTAACTATGTACACATTAGCTTTTTATTTTATTTCTTCCCATGTTCTCATGGTTTTTATCTTTTCCCTCTCTCTTTGCGATCTGGGAGAGCAGCTCACATTACTGTTGTGATTTCCTGCTTAATCAGTTCTGTGTATTAACTGCTTCTTCTGTGTATTTTGATTCTGTGATTATATTTTTATTTTTGTTAAATCTTTTTAGAAAACTCATCCACTTTTATTTCATTCTATTTTTTTTATCTCATTGGGTCATAATGTATTTGTTCTCTTTTTATATTGGCTATCTGTCCTCATGGCTTTCTGCTTATTCATGGATGCTAGATCTTTGAGCTCTCTGTTGGGAACAGTTTTCTGGCTGAATTTTTCTTCTATATCTTGCGGTGGATTATTTCTGGGTTTTTAGGATAATCTTCCTTTTCCTTTATTCTGATTTTCCCCTAAAGCCTGACATATTTTTTACCCTGGTTATCTTCCTAAGGATCTCAAAATCTTCAGTTTGTCAGTATGTAAGCATACAACTTTTGGTGGCTCTCATCCAAGTATGTGTGTGGGGTGATGGACCAGCTTTATGACGAGGGCAGTGTGATGTAACTAGCCCACATATGATTTCTAGTTTCTTCCAAGTTCATCTATGACAGTAAGTTTCAACTGAGGGTGGTTTTGCTCCCCAAGGGATATATGGTAATGTCTAGAGACATTTTTGGTTATTACGAATTGGGAAGGAGTGTGAGTGCGACTGGTGCCACTGAATAGAGGCCAGGGATGCAGCTGAATGCCCTGCAATGCCCACCAAAAGAGATTGATGTGGCCCTAAGTGTTAACAGGGGCAAAATTGAGAAACTCTGATCTCTGACACTCTGTTCTGTGAGATGGCATTTCATTCTAATCCCTCTACCTTTCTTTCTGATACTCTGAATTAATGGATCATATGTCAAATCAAATTTTCAGCATGTATTTCTATCAGAAGTCCTTTTTTTCTTTTCCAGAATGACTTTATATATAAGAATGACATGTTCTAGGCTGCAGTATTACCGTGTCCACCACTCACTACTTCTTGCCTGAAGTTGCTCTCTCTCCAAGGATTCAGGGCGTCAGGAGTAGCAGTGTGGGAATGGGTGGATCAAGGAAGGGTTTGTGCATTCATTCAGTCAGTGAACAGGTAGATGAATAGAAAATTACTCTGTGCCTCCTACCAAGCACTGTGCAACAACCTGCATAGAAGCAGCGTCTGTGTAGTAGTGAGATGGCTGCTCAGTGATTTGCTTGAGTCTGAGTAGGACAGACAGTGGGGAGATACTTTTTAGGGTTTTAGGAGATGAAAATTGAGTATCTTGAGGCAAGCCTTTGGTCAATTTTTCCCTAGCAACATCTGCTGCCTCACAATTAGTAAAATTCCTACCAGATTCTGTTTTTTTTCTTTTTCTTTATAAACTTTTGTGTGTTTTCTTCTGTCTCCTGGATATTTTAGTGGAAAGTTGACAAAGGCTGCATCAGAGGCTAAAAGCAGATGTATTTTAGATGTATTCTGTTTGCTTTTTCGTAAGTACACACTATTTCTCCCCTACCAAAGTTTTAGGTCCTTGAAGGAGATAAAGGAGCTCTATTTTATTTATCTGTGTAACCCTAATGGACTTCGGTACATAGTGATGTTTGGCAACTCCTACTTGTTCAGTGGTTAGATTTTATCTGCATTTATAACATGAGGACCAGAGAGAACTTACCGTATGTCTCTTTGGAATTTACAGTGCAGCTAAAGTGAGGCTCAGTGATTTGGCTCTTAGAGGTGGGGTTTGTAGAGAATCTGGGCATTATTGCCTGTAGATCTTGTGTGGACATTTTGACAGTTGTCTCTGCAGAACATTCTAAGCTGCTTTCCCCACATAAGCTGCAGAAAAGCCTGTATGAGGGCCAGCCGCAGCAGCAGTTACAGCTGCTTCCTTTTTGTATTTTATTGGACAAAGATACATTAACTCCAGGACCATCTGGCCAATAAGAACAAGCCAAGGCAGGCACCATAAATATGGGGATAGATCATCTTTTGATAGCCACAGAATAACCTTTCTTTTTTTCCTCTTTTAGCTGTGTCTGAAACTCCCAGCCTTTCTGGGTGAGCTCTGCAGCAATTATAGCAATGGCATGGACATCTGGAGCCCCTCAGGGAAGCATGGCATGGAGACACTGTATGATTCAATGGGCTAGACAATTTTTAGGGCATGTCTGCAGATGCTCAGGCACAGAAGCACAGGGAAGACATCATGGTGAAGGACAAACGTGTCTCATCCAGGTGAAGGGGAGAGTGCACACCTGGTTGTTCCAAACACCACTTTCTGTGCATTTCTCTCTAAGAGGACCTGTTTTAGGGCCCATGGGTCACATCCCTAACTTCATTTCTAAGTAGCTGGCCTAGTGGATATGATGTTGATCTTGGGTTTAGAAATCTTGATTCTATTATTGACTCACCAGTTGTGTGGCCTTGGCAAGCTCCTTTCCCTCTCTGGGCCTCAACTGCCCCATGAGTAAGGAAGGGGATTGGCTAGAGGAGCCACCAAATGTTGATTCTGTGACACGGGAGGCATTTCCTATCCTTGCACATAGAAGGTTTGGTCAGCATCATTGGCAGAGCTGTTGAGAGCTTTGTCACACTGGTGGGCAGGCCCATGCAGAGGATCACACCAACTGCAGAGTCCGTTCTGAGAGCAAAGCTGCTTCTCTCGCTTGCTTTCTGTCTCTTTTCAATCCCCCTTTCTTCCTTCTGCCGCCAGCACCTTGGGCATCTAACTGATTCTACTCACTGCATCTTAAGTACTGCCCTGCAAGTCACTGAAGACCCTAAGTATGCCTCAGTCCCAGCCCTGTCACTTTCATTTTGAGGACCAGTCATCTTCACATGGTAGAGTGTCAGGGTCCATCAGCATTATAAAGATAATGCTACAAGGATGATGCTATTAAATACTTGGCTATTAGAGTAATGACCATCATTTATTGAGTACTTACCATGTGTGAGGAATGGTAGCAAGGGCTATACCTAAATAACACTAATAATAGCTAATGCTAAGCCTACTATGTGCCAGTGCCAGGTGCGGTTGTCAGTCCTTCCCATATGTATTACATCACTGCCTCCTAATAGCTATCAATTGCAGTAGGTACTGTGACTACTGGCATTTTACAAATCATAAAACTGAAGCACAGAGTGGTTAAGTAACTTTTCCAAGATCACACAGCTAGTAAATAGTAGAGCTAGGCTTAAACCCACATAATCTGAGTGCAGAGTCTGCTTTTTACCTCTACATCGTACAGACTCCATTTTCTTTTTTCAGTTCTCTCAACCCTGTGAAGTGTTTAAAATTTAATTGCCCTTTTATTATAGATGAAGAAGCTGAGCCTTAGACTAGCAGGTAACTTGCTGTAGATCACACAGCCTGTGTTGGGATTTAAACTCAGGTATGAGTGACCTTAAGCCCAGGTTTCTAATCACTGGATCTTGTCAAATTATCCTCCGAGGGAACAGCCCCATGTGATCAGCTGTGTTAGATCTTATCACCCACTCTGGGTAAAATGAGAGAGCGAGGCTCAGAGAAGTGCAGTATCTCTCTCAAGGACTCCATACTCCCTTCTCCATCCTGATCCCTCATCCTTACCTCATGCTACAGTCCCAAAGAATGAACAGCTTCCATTCCACGTTGAGAGATGATGCTAGTCATGGAAATATTTATAGCAGAGAAAACATAGTGACTGACCGTCTCACTGTGTTGTAAAGCACATATACGAGATGCCGGCAATCTTTGATACAGAGAGAGGAGGACAACCTGAAAACATCAAGTGCCTGGGTGGGAGAAGGCATGATGGATTGCGGAGAGTTCTCCCAGAAGGCAGAGGCTGAGGTGGTTGACGTCAAACCTGCAGTGGCACTATTTTAACTGGGAGCTGGCTTCATTTAATGCCCACCTTTTCTGCATTGAATCAATTTTCCCCTCTGTAAATTTGGGTTTCTTGCAGCACAGATACATTTCTAAACCAGCCTCTTTGCCAAGAGTCCAATTTCCATCCCTCGAAGGGGGAGGGGATTGGTTCTCAATCCATCTGGCTGAGGGCTGTTGAGCAGCCGGGTCCCAGTGCCGCAACCACTCCACGTGCACTGGAGGGGATGCAGGGACTGGGGGCTGCGGCGATGTTGCACCTGGCGGTAGCTGGGCTGCAGTTGGGGCTGAGTGGAGAACTGCGCCCCCGGCCGTGCCTGGCAGCCATGTAGCCCTTGGTCCCGCAGGAGAGAGCGCTCGGCACTGCGGCTCCCAGTGATGCGTGGATTGGGAGAAGGCTGAGAGGACCGACGCAATGCAGAGGCGGCTGAGGCAGCCCTGAGCTCGCGGGCTGGGGGCGGAGGAAGGCGAACAGAGAGGGTGGGTGACCTTTCAGGAGATGGACAACTGGTCAGCAAGGGCGACCATTCAGTCCATTTTCTCTCACGGGGTAGGAGACAGGTGCGGGGTGGACAGAGTTACTCCCACAGACCTGGGACGACTCAGAATGAGGCGGAGGTCAGGCAGGGGTGGAGGGTGTCAGGGACGGGCGACCTCCATGACTCGGGCTGTTAGGGCATCTTCCAGTCACCATGGAGACCCTGAGGCATTTTGGGCTAAAGGGTGAGGATAGGGGGCCAAGGATCCTTTATGTTTGGTGGCTGGGAAAATAAAATGACGCCTGAGTACTAAATTTGGAGTTAGGAGAATGCCGTTTGCCTTCTCGCTGCGGCACGAATTTGCTCTGTGACCTGTGTGAATCGTGTCACATCCCTGGGCCATCTGTGATGGGGGATACTGGCTGTACTGTTCCCTCGAAGGGTTGGCACAAGAATCAAGCAAAGCGTATCATAAACAGATTTGCTGTTACATCACAAACAGGGCGAATCCCACCCTTGGCTCTCTGGGGCAAGCTGTTAGTGAAGTCACTGAGAGGGCTGGGGTCAGAGAAGTTTCACATTTCCCCGACTTGGGATTCATTTCTGCCCTGCACAAGGCATGGCCTGGGAGGTCTGATACAGGTAAGGACAGATACAGAATGAGTTGTCCAGGTCACACTTGGTGACGGGCAGGCACCAGAATTCAAACTTCCGGGGCTTTCCCCGTTAGATAACAGTGCCCTCCTGAGCTCCTGAATAACTATGAAGTTTTCCACACCGGGGCAAAAAGTTCCTTGCTGCCCTGGAGATTAGCTCTTTCCCCTGGACAGGATTCTCAGTGGCGCTTGATATGGAAGCACACAGACAAACGTGGCTGACCAGAATATGGGCACCAGACCCAGGGAACAGTGGAGCTGAAGGGACTTGTGGGTCGGGTGACCCACCTCTCTGAGCTGATGTGACACTGCCGTCTGCGTGTGCACCGCTTACTACGTGCCTGCACCACTGTGCTCTTTCTGTGGCTTATCTCATGCGATTCTGTGGTGTCAGGAGCGTTATGCTGTCCTCCACAGATGAGGGATTTTTGTTATGAAGAGGTTAAGTCAGGCCCCGGGTCACAGACCTGCAGTGGGAGAGCCAGAGCTTGAGCCCAGGCGGGGTCGCTGTCGGCGACGTTTGTCCCGTCGGTGTCAGAGCTGTGCCAGAGGCACAGAACCTGTAGAATCCGGGGGATGACCCAGGACAGCACGGACAGTGCACCCTAATCTTCAAAAGGGTCCTGGGGGAAGGGGCTGGGGCAGAGGAGCGGTTCCCCATTCTCCCTTGAATCCGAGCAACCTCCGACCCGGTCTGGTCGTCACTGGAAGCGTGAAAGGCTCAGGGTCATCCGCTGGCCCTCCGAGCGCCTTGTGGAGGGAGGGGGCCGTCCGGCTTCGCTCCGGGGCAAGTGGTTCTCGGTGCCCCTGCACATGCTTGAATATTCATGCGCTGTCTTCTGCCTGCTGCATTGTTCAGTCTTCCTGGCTGCCTTGTCTCCTGGGTTTGAGCTCCCAGCACCGTTAGGTGAGGGTCAGGCTCTTGTGCTGCTGGGTAGAACAGCGTGGTTTTGTTTCCCTCCTCAAGAAGAATGGTGCCCAGGCTGAAGAGTCTGGAGGCTGGGAGAGACAGGGGGAGGCGTGCTGCAGCTCAGCTGTGGCCCTTTTGAGAGGTGAAAGGAAGATTTATGATGCCATTTGTCAACTGAAAGATGGATGGAGGTACCCAGGCTGTGAACTCCGTGTTGGAAGTAGGAGGTCGTGGTAATAAACGGGGCCCCTGGAGATGTAGCTGCTGTGGGTGGGGATCACCCCTCTTAACGGAGATGGTTCCCAAGCCCCCTCCTTTCTCTCTCCCCTAATGGGCACTCTTTGTGTCTCCGCTGACTTTGTCACTCGGTTTTGAGCACAACCAACTACTGATTGATCATCTGTGTTCACGAAGGGGAGTGTCATCACGCTGAGGAGAGATTCTTTCATGTCAGTGCCCTGGAAAAATGAAACAATGGAAAATGCAAAAGCGGTTTGTTTTTGGCTTCAGAATTCTCAGGCTTTTCTTGAACTCCTGGGAACAGCCTGTATGCATATGATCCCCCCTATTTTATGTCTATCTTTTGATCTCTCTCACTTAGCACTATGCAGGCAGTCGCTAGAAGACAGGGAGGAGCCTGAATGCCCCTAGAATGCTAAGTGTAGTACTACGCCCGGGAAAAGGGCTTTAAGATCAGGACTCCTTGATCAAAAAATTTTGAGAAATTCTGTAAATATATCATGGCCTTACAGAGTTAAAATGCACACTGGCATATAATGTTGGGAAAGTCCTACAGCAAAAAATACAGTCTTCGTTAAAAGACTACCCCTCCGTCCCCCCTTTTAAAACCCAGAACTTCTCTTTTTTTGGCATAACAGTTACTAACCTCCTGCAGACATAGTGCTATTCAGTGCCTACTTTGGGAAGCCTTGATGTTACTAAGGGGAATTGGCAATAGCTAATGTCCAAGCCAACGCAGTGCTCCATGTAGAATGTGGATTAGACATTTTTCAGCCCAGCACTGGTAGGCCTGATGCATGACTTTTGCACACTTTCTGTATCTTGGTTTTTAAATAATCCTGGTTTGTAGAGTTGATCCTGTTTAAAATGGGCCTTTACTGTAGTCTGGTTATAAATGGATCTATTGTGGTAACATTTTTGTTTAAAGCCTCTCTATTGAGGTATATTTGACATATAATAAACTGCACATATTTAAAGTAGACAATTTGGTACGTTGTACTGTATGTACGCATCTGTAAAACCATTACTACAGTCAAAATAATGAGTATACCTATTAGCAAAAAGGTTCCTTATGCCCCTCTTAAATCTTCTTCTGCTCCATTCATTCCTGCAATGTGTTCCCCTTTCCCCCCCACCCCAGGCACCCACTAATTTGCTTTATGTCTCTGGATTAGTTTACACTTTCTAGAGATTTATATGAATGGAATTTTGAAGTATGTACTTTTTTTTTTTTGGCCTGGTTTCTTTCAGCATAATTATTTTGAGATTTATCCATGTGGTCTATGCATCAACAATTCATTCATTTTTGTTGCTGCATAGTATTCCATTGCATAGAGTTTGTTCCCTGTGTCACCTGTTGATGGGCATTTGGGTTGTTTCCAGTTGTTAACTGTTACATATAAATCTGTCACGGATATCTAAGTCTTTTTGTGCACATATTCTTTTATTTCTGGGACATGTCTTACTTGATCATGATGTATTACCCTTTTTATGTGTTTTTGGACTAGATTTGCCACAGTTTTAATGAGAATTTTTGTCCATAAGGGACATTGGTAGTTTTCCTTCTTATTATGTCTTTTTCTGGTTTGGGTATTAAAGTAATGCTGGCCTTATAGAATGAAATGTAAAGTATTTCCTCCTTTTCAGTGTTCTGAAAGAGTTTGTGTAGAATTGATATTCAAAAATAATTGATAGAATTTACTATTAATGTCATCTGGGTCTGAAAATTTCTTTGTGGGGAACTTTTAATGTATTTAAAGATATTCACTGTATTTATAGATACTCAATTCAATTCAAGGTAGTTTAGGTTATCTATTTCTTCCTAAATAAACTTTGGTGGTTTGTATCTTTTAAGGAATTTGCCTCTTTCATCTCAATGACCAAATTTATTATATTTGATCCTTCCCCTATTTTTATTTTACTATATGTAGAATTCATCTATGATATCATTATCTCTCACTTCTCTCACTCAAGATTTTGGTAATTGTGAGTTCTCTCTCCTGTTGATCTTTCAAGCTAGAGGTCTATCAATTTTATTGTTCTTTTTAAAGAACCAGCTTTGATTTTATTGATTTTCTCTATTGTTTTTCTGTTTTCTATTTCATTGACTTCTGCTCTGGTCTTTATTATTTATTTTCCAGTTTCTTATAGTTGAAACTGAAATAACGTATTTTCTCCTTTTCTCATATAGATATTTAATGCTATACATTTCCCTCTAAGTATTCTTTAGTGATATCTTACAAATTTTGATTCATTGCATTTTTAGTCTTATTCATCTTACATTGTGGGTCAGAATGCACACCTTATATAAAATTTATCATAACTTGTTGTAAGGTCTATGCATATGCTCTATCTTGAAACACATTCCTGTGTGCTTGAATAGAACATGTAAATCTGCTGTTTTGGGCTGGAATGTTTTATAATTTGTCAGTAAGATCAAATTGATGGTTTTGTTCCTCTGTATCCTTAAAATTTTAATCTACTTGTTCTATCAATTACTGGATCATTCAATAAGGGAATCTATTACTATAATTATGTATTTATCTATTTCTCCTGGCAGTTCTATCAATTTTGGCTTCATGCATTTTGAAGCTCTGTTACTAAGTGAATAAACATTTAAGATTATTATATCCTCTTAGTAACTCTACCATTTTATCATTTTGAATTGACTTTATCTTTGATAATATTCTTTGCTCTAGAATATATTTTGTCTGCTTTTAATAACCACTTCAGGTTTCTTTTGATTCATATTAGTGTGATATATTTTTATTCATCTTTTTACTTTTAACCCATCTGTATCTTCATATTTAAAAAGGGTTCTTGTAGGTAACATATAGTCAGATCTTGTTTTTTTATCCAATCTGACAATCACTGCCTTTTAATTGGGCATTTAGACTATTTATATGTGATATGATTATTAATATAGTCAGGTTAGGTTTAAATCTGCTTTCTTACTATTTGTTATTTGATTCACTCTGTTATTTGTTCTCCTTTTCCTCTATTTTTTGCCTTCTCTTGGATTATTTTGTATGATATCTTTGTTGGTCTATATCATAACTTTTTATTTTGTTACGTAGAGGTTGGTTTATGGATAAATTTATTACAGTTTACCTTCAAGTGAGATTATGTTACTTCATATATGGTATAAGAAACTTACACCAGTATACTTCCATTTTTCTCCTCCCAGCTTTTGTGCTAATGCTGTCATATATTTTACTTTTCCTTGTTATAAGCCCCACAATTATTTTTGTTTGAAAAGTCAATTATCTTTTAGAGATATTTAAATAAGAAGTCATTTATCTTATCTCATATATTATCTCATGTATTTCCTAAATAATCACCATTTCTAGAGCTCTATGTTCCTTTGTGTTGATCAATTTTTTTTCCATTTACTGTTATTGTTGTTCTGCTTGAAGGACTTCCTTTAACATGTCTTGTAGGGGAGATCTGTTGATAATAAATTATTTCAGGTTTTGTACATCAGGAAATGAATTTCATCTTCATTTTTTGAAGTTTATTTTTCATTGAAGTATCATTGATATACAATCTTATATTGGTTTCAGATGTACAATACAGTGGTTCAACAGTTACCCATATTATTAAATCCTCAGCCCCACTAGTGTGGATACTATCGGTCAACATGCAAAGATGTGACAGAATCACTGACTATATTTTCCATGCTGTAATACTATTCCTGTGACCAACTTATATTATGATTGAGTTTTTGTGCTCCTTTATCCCCCTCAGACTTCCCACCCACTCACCCTCAACCCCATCCCATGGTAATCACTAGTCACTTTTCAGTGTCTATGAATCTACTGCTCTTTTATTCCTACTGTTTTTATACTCCACAAATAAGTGAAATCATATGGTACTTGTCTTTCTTCACCTGCCTGATTTCACTGAGCATAATACTCTGTAGATTCATCCATGTAGTTACAAATGGCAGGATTTATTTTCTTTTTATGTCTGAATAATATTCCATTGTGTATATATACCATATCTTCTTTATCCATTATCTATTGACACTTAGGTTGCATCCATATATTGACTACTGTAAATAATGCAGTGATAAGCATAGAGGTGCATTTATCTTTTCAAATCAGGGATTTTGTTTTCTTTGGATGAATTTCTAGAAGTGGAATTACTGGGTCAAACGGTATTTCTATTTTTAGTTTTTTGAGGAAGCTCCATATAGCTTTCCCCAGCAGTTGTACCAATTTACATTCCCACCAACAGTGTAGGAGGGTTCCTATTTCTCTACATTCTTGCCAGCATTTGTTGTTTCTTGTCTTTTGGGTGGTGGCCATGCTGACTAGTGTGCGGTGATAACCCATTGTGGTTTTGATTTGCCTTTCCCGGATGGTTAGAGATATGGAGCATCTTTCCATGTGCTTGTTGGCAATCTATATTTCTTCTTTGGAGAAATGTCTGTTCAGGTCCTCTGCCCATTTTTTAATCAGTTTATTTGTGTTTTGGGTGTTGAGACATATGAACTTGATATATTTTAGATGTTAACCTCTTATTGGATGAGCCATTTATGAATATATTCTCCCATATGGTAGATTGCCTTTTTGTTCTACTGATGGTGTCCTTTGCCGTATAGAAGCTTTTTAGTTTGATGTAGCCCAGTTTGTTCATTTTTTATTTTGTTTCTCTTGCCTGGGAAGATGTATCCAGTAAAAAATTGCTCATACTTATGTTCGAGAAATTTTTGCCTATATGTTCTTCAAAGTTTCATGGTTTCATGTCTTACATTCTGGTCTTTGATCTATTTTGAGTTTACTTTTGTGTATAAAGTTAGACAGTAATCCAGTTTCATTCTCTTACATGTAGCTGTCCAGTTTTGCCAACACCAGTTCTTGAAGAGGCTGTTATTTCCCCATTGCATATTCATGGTTCCTTTATCATATATTAATTGACCATATATGTGTGGGTTTATGTCTGGGCTCTCTATTCTGTTCCATTGATCTATGGGTCTGTTCTTGTGCCAGTACCAAATTGTTTTGATTACTGTAGCTTTGTAGTGTAGCTTGAAGCTAGGGAGCATCATTCCCCCAGGTTTGTTCTACTTTCTCATGATTGCTTTGGCTATTTGGAGTCTTTTGTGGTTCCATATGAATTTTAGAACTCTTTGTTTTAGTTCATTGTATTTCATCTTCGTTTTCAAAAGATATTTTTGCTGGGCATAAAATTCTAGATTGAGTCCTCCTTTCCCCACCCTCATTACTTTAAACTTGATCCACTGTTGCATTGCTTGCATTGTTTCTGATGAGAAATGTTCTTTGTCTTATTTTAATTTCTGTGTATGTAATGTTTCTTTTTTTCTTTGGCTTCTTTTAAGATTTTACTTTTTATCAGTGTTTCTGAGAATTTGATTCTGATGTGCCTCAGTGGAGTTTCCTTAACATATTTTGTACTTCGTGTTTGTTGAGCTTCTTGGGTCTATGGATGTCATAGGTTGAATTGTGTACCTCCAAAATAATATGTTCAAGTCCTAACCCTCACCTCCAGAGTGTGACTTTATTTGGAAGTAAGGCTTTTGCACATGTAATTCATTAAGAAGGTGGAACTAGTTTGGGCCCTAATATTATATAACTAGCATCCATGTAAATGGGGGAATTTGGACACAGACACACAGGTAAAATGTCATATGAAGATGAAGGCAGACATTGGAGTGATGCTTCTATAAGCCAGAGAATGCCAAAATTGCCAACAAATACCAAAATCTGAAGGGGAGGTGTGGAATAGATTCTCCCTTGTAGCCCTCAGAAGGAACCAACCCTGCCAACACCTTGATCTAAGACTTCTAACTCTCAGAACTTAGGGAAAATATATTTCTGCTGTTTAAGCCACCACTTGTGGTACTTTGTTATGGCAACCTTGCAAACTCATAAAGTGGGTTTATAGTTTTCTTAAAACATAGATACATTTTTCAAAATTATTTTTGTCTTCCTCACCTCATCCCCCCTTTCAGGGACCCTCAGTACCTGGATGTTAGCCCATCTCAAGTTTTGTTTTGGTTTTGAATCTTTTTTCTCTGTTTCATTTTGGATGGTTGCTACTGATATATAAGTTTACTAATGTTTTCATCTTCAATTGTTAATGTTCCATTAATCTGATTCACTGTAATTTTCATCTCAGATATAGTTTCCATTTTTAGAAGTTTTTGTCTTTGAAAAATTTCTTCCACATCCCTAATTGGCTTCTTTAATTTTTCCTATACCTTTGCACACATGAAATGTAGTTACAGTGTTACAACATTCTCGTCTTCTTATTTTAACATCCGTATTAGTATTGGGTTGGTTTTGATTGGTTGAGTTGTCTCCTTATGCATTATGTTTTCCTGCTTATTTGAATGTCTGGTAGTTTTTGAGTGGATGATAGACACTGAGTTTTACTTGTTAGGTGCTGAATATTTTTGTATTTCTGTAAATATTCTTTAGTGTCATTTTGGGAGACAGTTAAGTTACTTGGAAACAGTTAATTCTTTCAGGTCTTGCTTCTAAGATTTGCTAGGTGAGACCAGAGCAACTTTTATTCTAGGTCTTATTATTATTCCCCACTACTGAAGCATGATTCTTCTGAATTAGCTACTCAAAGCCCCATCAATTATGAAATGTTCCAGTCTGGCTGGTCGGAAATGGCTCTATTCCCAGCCCTTTATGAGCACTGAGTATTGTTCCTTCTAATCCTTTTAGGTGATTCTTTGGCCTTCTGTAGGTTTGTCACATACAGATGCTGGTCAGTACTCTGCTGAAAAATTGAGGAGGACCATCTACTCATCTCTGGAATTCCCTCCCTCCTGCTCTCTCCTTTCCAGTACTCTGACCTCTGAACTCTAGGCACCCTGCTCTGCCCAATCTGTCTGCTAAGTTTCCTCAATTGGGGACCACCCTGGGCTCTGCCGGTGCATGGTCTGTGACATGGCCTAGAAATCCTTCAGGATAATCAGTAGAGGGTAATTGTAAGGTTCATTTTGTTTGTTTCCCTTCTCTTAAGAATAATTGTCTTTCATTGCCTAATGTACAATGTCTTGAATACTATTCTTTTTGTGTATTTTGTCTAGTGTTTTAGTTCAGGTGGGAGAGTAAATCCAAACTCTGTTACTCCATCATGGATGAAAGCAGAAATTGGTAACAGTTTCCAATCAGTAATAACTATGTATCTTGAGTGATTGGTATGGTCTAAGACCTTGTATTGTACTAGACTTATAAGAAAGATGATTTCTTAAAAAGAAAGATTGCACTAATTCTGGATTAAAGATCTATAGATGGCACAAGGATGTTGAAAAAGATACCATATAAAGTTTATAACTATAATACAAGTAGCCAATTTACTTGGTGATTTGGGCATGAGATATAAGTAAATAAGGTTATGAAGTTTATTGAAGGTTACACAGTGTTATTGAAGTCCTGTCTGGCATATTTACTTTGCTCTCTCCATGAAAGTTACCATAGTTCTGGCTTTAGCTGCCTATCTTATTAGGGCATACAATTAAGTAGATTAGGGTCAACCAGTATGGTCTACTAAAAAAAGAACAAATCAAAGGATTGTGTCAGAAGACATGAGTTTGAGTCCCAACTTTCCTATCTACTAGCTCTGTGATCCTAGACAAATACCTTACCTTATCATTTATAAACTGTTTACTCATTTGTGCAGTGGGAATACTAACCTCAGGTATTATGAGCATCCTGTGAGACAAGGGATGCGAAAGTGACTTATTTGTGATAAACTACTAGGTATATGTTATCATTAAAAATCAGAAGTCTAAGTGTGTTCTACTTGCATAATAAAGCTCAGAGGCACAGTCTTCCGTGAAAGGTGTAACCAACATGAATCGTGTTTGAATCCCTCCACTGTATTCGGCATGATGCTTTGCGTAGGGGCCATTTCTTCAGTGAAGGCTTGGATAGGCTCCTCTGCACAGCACAGTGCTGTATGAGAATGGAAGTTTCAGCACCATCAATAGCACAGTAATACTGTATGGGATTTAACTTTTGCCTCTAACTTAAGTAAAGAAATTCACTTCATGTCAGAGTTGGAGAGATCATAGAGAAGAAATTACACACTTGTAGTCTGTGGGCCAAATATTTATTGACTTTTTTTTGGTTTGTACAGTTATTTTTTTCAGAAATTTCCATTTTATTTCTTGTAGTATTTTGGATTTACAATTGACAGACAACATGTATAAATTTAAGGTGTACAGCATAATGACCTGACATACATAATATAATGGAATGATCCACAGTAAGTTTAGTTAACATCCATCATGTAACATAGTTAAAAAAAATTTTTTTCCTTGTGATGAGGAGGATCTACTTTTACCAACTTCCAAACACATCCTACAGCAGTGTTAACTATAGTCATCATGTTGTATGTTATACCCTCAGTAATAAACCCTATAACTGGAAGTTTGTACTGTTTGATCACTGTCACCAAATGTAAATGTTTAAAAATACTTAGGCAGTTGCTAATGTTTTAAAATTAAGATATTCTACACAAAAATACAAATTTCTAGCCTGTCTTTCCAAAGCAAAACAAAGCATGAACATTTCACTGGAAATAAGGAGCCCTTTCTGGGAGGCTTAGGCAGGAGCCCAGTTTGGTCTGGCCGACACTGAGGCTCACAGGCAGTGACATCTATCATTTTCCATGTGCTTTCTTTCTTTCATTTTTGTTTTTTTGGTAGGAGAGCTAAAAGGAAATAATGTATTTCATATCTACATTTCTTTATCAAAGTGGGAAAATGTATTGTGGGCTGGGAGGACCTTAGTTTTCAAACGAACATGGAAGAACATAAATTATTTAGGGAAACGATGAATATTTAAAATGTGTTGAAAAAAATAAGACTTAAGATGTTATTACAAAACAAAAATCCATGTACACTATCTAGGTATTTGATTTGAGCCTTGCACTTCAGACACTACCTATAGTCCTTTTTCTTATTCTACAAGGAAAGAAACTAGAGTTCAGGGTTCACAGAGTTGGGACTAGGGGTCAGATAGGGACTTTTAAAGGTTTGAGACTATATTTAATAATTGGTGACTCATTTTTCTAGTATCTGCAAATAAACATTTATTAACTGTAGTGGCACCCTTTAGAAGGGAACTGAATCAGAATGGTATAATGGTTGATACTGGAGGCAGGAATAGAAGCTGTTTTCTCACCAAGGACTAATCCACCAATACTCCTTGCTGGTCTGTACCTCTCTCTGCTCAGGCAGTGTCCCTGACTTTCAGCTGTACTCATTGGAAGTGCTGGACGATATACTCAGTGTTGTGGAGGATGTAAAACATAAGACCTGGTCTCTTCTTTGGGAGCTTACACCTGCTTGAGAAGGAACAGGACATGATAAGTGCACAGTGAATGGAACTGACATCACATAGTGCCCAAACAGGGAACTGTCAGTGAGCTTAAGTGGTCCAGCAGAACACCCGCTAGAAAGAGGTGAGACTAACTAGTATGGATTTGTATGGGCAGAAAATAGAGAATCATATGAATAAATTATGGCAGGAAATTTTGGGGATAGTGAAATGACCTCAGATATAACCTGGTTTAATATGTTCAATTTAGAGATACACCAAGACTAAGAGAAAGTGTTTCTCATGGATAAGCGGTAAGTTAATGCTAAGAACCAGGTCTGTCTCATGCTTCATGACCTAGCATGCATCACACCCCGCCATCACAGACCTTGCCAGTCTGTGCTCTGTGTTTAAGTTTTGTCTCTCTCATTTTCTCTTTCACCCTGCATACTCTCTTGAGAAAAGGTACCTGTCTGTCCCGGTTACTACTGTATTCCCAGAACCTAAGATACTACCCCTTCTCTTGACCCCAGTGCAAACATGCTTGAGCCTTAAAGGTAAAATCCAAAGAACTAAATTCTCATTTGATAAATTCTGAAATTAATATGTGAACAGATTTGACTGTGGATATCAATTTTAGGGAGAGAAGAATAAGACTTAGACTTTAGGTCACAATAGTGCAACTCAAAGCAAATTAATACCCAATCAGGTTGTCCTTTGGGTATATAGGCAAACAATCTCAGTATCTCCAGTACGTGAGGTTAAAAGGAATTGAGATCTGTGAGTTCTTGTTGGGGGGAAAAAAAAGTCCAGTCCATGAAGTGATGAATCAAAATGTCAAAATTGGCCACGGGGAAGCTCTGGTTAAAGGACAGTGAGCATGAATATAGAATGAAGACTAAGTAGCTGGAAACTGTGATTACAGAGTAGAACAGAAATGTTCCACACTTTGGCAATGTGAAATAATGAAACTAACAAAAAACTTGCATGTGGAGGGAGAGATTAAAGCATAAGAGTATTTTTGCCATAGAGACTGAGGTGACACTACCCAAAATTAAAACAGTAGTAAAACAACAACAAAAAGGTTTGTAGCTTCTTAATAATATTTCATACTTTCCTTTTAAGAGAGATCTTTTAAGAGATACCATTTCTTGGAGTAAAAAATTTGTTTTCTAGAGTCCAGTAGTTCCTTTTAATTGCTTATTTTTTTCTGTTCAATTCAAATATAATTTCACTTATTACATTTAATTTTAAAAATAGATCTATATTAAAGTCATTTTTATTATGTACATTATACACACAAAGTCACGTACACACAGAAATATGCAGAAGTATATTCATCTAACATCAATAATATTTTGGAATATCGAGGCTGGTGATTATTTTTTCTCAAATTTGTATTTACTATGTACCTTGAATTTTTCATCATGACAAATTATTTTTTTGATAAATATAATAAAATTATTTTCTTAAAACCACAACTCAGGGAAAATAAGAGTGTGTATTTCCTTCTAGTATCTTTTATTTTCATATATATTTTTTAATAATTTTGTATCTTTATATATGTGAATCCCCATTTTTCATGTATTCTATCACATTCATGTTCTGATATCACAACAATTTAAAATATATAAATATTCCTTTTATATACCATGATTTAATTGTTTCTTTATTTGGGGGCATGTACTGCCTATAAAATTTTGCTATTGTAAAGACTATAATAAGCAATCATATTTGCTCATATCTCTATTTTTAACACAAATTCTTAGAAGATAATTTATTGGGTCAAAATGTGTGAGGATTTATTTAAAGCTCTTGAAATACATTACTAAATCAGCTGTCGTGGTAGTATATAGGTAGAGTTTGGAAATACAGATAAGAGTCTTTTGGCAAGCAATATCACGGGGGTATAAAAGAATAAGGCTTACATGGGGATCATTTTGTTTGCCTAATTGTGTTTTTGGGAAAATAAGATTTTGATAATATGGAACCGGGTATTCATGAGGATTAAGTCAAATGATACCTTGACAGTTACAAAGGCAAGTCAAGTGATAATACCTAAGGTTGGTTATTTACTGTTAACCTGAGTGAAGTCAGTCAACAAGGGAACTTTGTGTGTTTTCTGACTTTAAATGGTATGTGAGGCCTATTGGTCCCAGACTCTTTGTTCATGTCTTCCTTGGTTGGATTTAATTTTACATTAATTTTTCTTCAAGCAGGACTTGCAGGTTTTTACTCTCTGAATTCTTTCCTGCTAAAAAAATTGCCTTTACACTTGAAAGATAATTTGATAGGATATACTAATCTTTGTTCATATTTTGTTTCTCTTAGAATTTTATATATATCCATTTATCTTCTGGTGATGTATGTTGCTGAGAATTGTTAGACCAGCTTGATTTTTTTTTGCCTTGTAGAAGAAAAAATAAAAAAATATATGCATTATATAACATTATATATGCTGTATAATGTAATTTTATCTAATATTTTATATAAACACATACATGAATATACAGTAACACCTGGGTTTTGATACTTGTGCATCAACTTTTGTTTCACAATGCTTTTTCAGTGTACAGATTTAGTTCTTCCTTCATTTCAAGGATAATTTCTTTTTTAACTGTGTTGTTATAGTTAAGTATCTTTGTAGAGGTAACAGTCATCTTCAAGTTAGAGCATCTTTGTCCTCCATATTGATTATCTTATAATTGTTTCTTATTCTTTTACTGTGATTATATTAGCCTGTTTCATGTCAATAATTAATTTTATGGCTCTGTCTATCTGGTCTCTTTGTTCCTAATTTACTTACCCGTTTTCTAATAATGGTATCTCAACTCTTTGTTTCCATAGCTATATAATCAGCTGTTTAATCTCATTCTCTTCTTTCATCATTTGGCATCTGAGTTCTTGTTTTATTAAGTCTTATTAAAATTTCAAGTAGTGTGAAGCATTTGAGAGGAATTTTCCTTTGTTTCATAGAGCATGTTTTCTCCTAGATGGGATTCTTCAACTCTCTTTTGCACACTACTTTCCATTCTACTAATACTTTTCTATAGCATGTTTGCACACTTGCTGTGTTCTTTTTTATTGTAAAAATTTTGCTTTCTTAGTGTGAGAATTTCTAGTTAGTCTACTGATTGCTTCATATAATATGAGTGAATTGTCCATGACTTCTTGTAATCTCTTGTCTTATTTAGGCAATGGTGAGTCTAATATTTCTAAACTGAATTGTCTGAAGTGTGACAGAGGAAGCTGGGGCTAAGGGAATTGGTCATACTTAGATTTTGTGTTATAAAATAATAAAGATGGGTTATTTAAAGATGAAAGTACAAAATAAATGATTGCCATAACACTGGATCATGCAAATGTTTTCCTGATATACATAATCTGATCTTGTGCTACTGATCACCAGAAAATGAAGCTGAATCCTGATCTTTGCTCTGAAATTTTGTGAATCTCATTTGTGGTAGTGTTTCTTAATCTCATGTTGGGTTGGAGATGGCAGAATATACTCTTGAGAGTGGAATTGTGTCCCCTTTCTCATGAGACCTTGAATATTTTCTTTTGAAAAAGGACATTAACTAGTTTTCATCCTCCCTTTCCATCAATCATTTACATCAGTTTCCTCAACATTGTTTAAATCAGAGGGAGAAAAATAAGAATTATTTGTTCAGAATTTGTTGCTCTCCAAATTTGGAGTATTCATGAGAATTATTGGGAATTGTCCACTTACCATCCAGTTGGTGGGTTGGGCATCACAGGCTGGGGAGGTTAGGGCTTTCCCCTTCTGACCACATCACAGGCCTAAGTGGTATGGGCACCTTTTACATTCTTAATTTTTACAGTAAAAATTTTTTAATGAACTTATTTTGAGGCAACAATTTTGGGGGACACTTATCAGGTATTGAGGAGAGAGTCAGTGAACCCCTTTTCTGCCATGTCCACTAGACCACTGGGTCATCATATTTATGAATAAAGATGAAAAACTTCCTTTATGGTCCAGTTGTTTCAAAATAAACTTCTATTGCTTTATAAGTAAAAAGTCACTTCACAAATTTTGTTTTCTGTCTACCCTCTCTCCCAGCTGTAAATTTTTGCCCACATAACTCAGCACAGAAAGTAAAAAATCATTTATAACTAACTCTCAGGGGGAAAGGCATGAGACCCCAGAGACTTAGAAAGTTGAAGTGTCTCTTAATTTCTTTCTGGAAAGACTAAGCTGGGAACTCTTCCTTTTATTATACAGCTGCCACATGGCTAGCTTTTGGCAAGATGGGGCTGGCATTTTTCCAAAATAGGGATCTTCATAGGTCTCATTTAGAGCATTAAGTAAATGAAACATCATTCTTTGTCATTATATGACTAAGAACTAAAAGGAGCCAAGCATGGGAACTAAAAAAACCCAGAACTAAGCTAATATGTGTTTCCTTACAGTTTGCTGTTTAAAAAACTGGTGCCTAGGCTTCATGTAAAATATTTCATATGGGCTCTAGCGTATCATTAGTGTTCAATAAATGTTACCATTTTTTATTATAAAGGGATCTCAGTACTTCACCCATGGGGATTTGTCAGTATAAAGAACAAGAGAAAGTTTTAGGGATAAAGAAGACATGAGAAAGACCTTGAAATAAATGGCGAAAGCTGGCTCAGGCCTCTGGAATGAAAGCAATTTTGAATAAGCAAATGTGGTGGTTTTAGTTAGCCTACAGTTGAACATCACTGTAATAATTGTGCATATATGTTAGAGTTGTACTGGGGAAAAATCAACTCCAAATGCATTTATATGAAAATGTAGTTTAATATAAAGGAAATATTGAATAAATAATAGTACTGACAAAAATTAAGAGTGGGTCTTGACTGAAATGGAAGATATATGATCCAAACCTGGGTTTGGCATAGGAAGGTGGTGGCAAGGAGTAAGGTGGGGTGGGGGTGGGGGCCCCCTCCCGACAACACAGGCTGCTCAGTATCAGACGCCTCTGGTCCATGTCAGAGCATCTGAGCTGTGTTTGCCCCTTTACCTCAAACACTCCTAATTCTCACTACAGTTTCTCAACTTGACATTGTTTTAATTGTTTTTTCTTTGGATGAGGTCTAGTTATATCATCATAGATAACAGTGGAAGGAAACTTAGAGATCATTAGAGGTCATTGGATCTGGGGTTTGTCAGACTGATAGCACTAGAACTTCCTCCTCTTCTCTTTTCTCATTCCTCCTCCTCCTTCAAGAAACTCTTTGTAAGGCTGCAATTACAGGAGACAACGGACTGACGGGGGTGACGAGGAAAGCACAGAGCCTACAAGTCAAAGTATTCGTCAGCAGTCATGTTCCTGGGAATTCTACAGTTCTATCAATCAGTCTAAAAAACATTGGTTTCAGTGTTCTGTTGCTTATTGTTTCTTATTGACACATAAGCTGTCCAATTTTTAGTGGCTTCAAACAATAACTTATTATTATCTCTTCTGTTTTTATATGTTGACTGGATTCAGATGAGTTGCTCTTTTTTTGAGATATCTCATAAAGTTGCGTTCAGATGACATCTGTGTCTGGAGTCATTGGGAGATTCCTTCACTCTTGTATTTCCTGCCTGAGCTGGGTGGTGGTTTGATTTGGTATCTGGGGGTTGATTTGGTATCTCTCTTTTAACCTGGTGTCTCCACATGACTAGATTGGGCTTCCTTATGGTATGGTGGTCATGTTTTACATGATGGCAGGCACCGCCCAGACTGAGCATGTTAAGAGTCCCAGACAGAAGCTGCAAGACCTCTAATGACCTACTTTGGAAATTATACATTATCAATTTCACCATTTCTATTTGTGAAAGAAATAATAGAACAGTCCAAATTCAGATGATGTACGAATAGATTCCACCTCTCAATGGGGAAATAACTTGTGTATAGGGAGGGAAGATATTAATGGTACCATTCTGAGAAAAGCTATCACAGGTAAACATTAAGCTCGGAGAAGACAAGGACTTAACCCAAGACCACAGGGCCAACAATGGCAGAACCAGGATTAGAGTGAAAACCATAAAAAATGAAATCCACCTTCTGAGAAAGTCTTAGTTCTAAATCTTCCCAACCAATACTGAAAATTAAAAACCTTCCCATGCTGATTATAGATCAGACAGCCTTTGTATTAAAATTGTGATTATAGTTGGCATGAATTTAGGTTTTAAAAAATTAAAGTACAAAAACTGAGAGGTAAATAGAAGAAACCATTTTTTAATTGTATTAGACTAAATAAGTAAGATATTTATTTAGGAAATACCACATTCATGGAAAGGAATCCTTAATATCATAGAATCAGTTCTCCTGAAATTGTTCTCTAGATGCGATGGATTTCCAGGGAAAGTCAAAACTGTTTTTTTTTCCCTCACAGAACTTGATTAAGATAATTCTAAAATTTGTATGAAGCAGTAAAGGGCTGAAAATAGCCAGGACACTTCTGTAGAAAAAGAGCAGAAAGATATGTAAAACAATGTTCACAGTGGCACTGTCATAATGGTAAAAACCTGGAAATGGTCCAAATGCCCATTTGAGAGAGTGCTTATGAATAAATGGTGTTATGTTCACACAGTTGAATCTTAGACAATAGTAGAGGCAATCCAGAGACATGTAACAGTATTGATTAATCTCAGCAACTTAATTTAAATGGTTTGAAGAGTAGGTACTCACATCCAACTTGATAATCATTTCATTAAATAAAACTAATTCAATAAAAATTCTTTCAAATAATTGTATAGATTATAGTAAAACTATGTAAAAAGGAAAGCAAGTGACTTAGGAACACAAGATTTAGGATGAGGTTTATCTCAGATGGGGGAAAACAGGGGATGAGATCCCATATGGGTAGAAGTAAAGACGTGTTTTTTGTTTTGAGTGGTGGGTTTGGGGCACTAAATACCTTATTAACAATAACCAAATACAGCTCCTTTGTCTATATTTAAATCAATTAATTTTTTTTTTTTTGCTATTGAGTTGTATGAGTTCCTTATATATTTTGGGTATTAGCACCTTATCAAATATATGGTTTGCAAATATTTTCTTCCCATTCCTGAATGCACATTTTTCCAAAGAAGACATTCAAGTAGCCAATAGGTATATGAAAAGGTTCTCTCTAATATTAGGGAAATACATATCAAAATCATGATGAGATAATATCTCACACCTGTTAGGGTGGCTATTCCCCCAAAGACAAGAGACTACAAGTGTTGGTGAGAATGTGGAGAAAAAGGAACCCTTGTACACTGTTGGTGGGTATGTAGATTGATGCAACCACTATGGAAAACAGTCTGGAGGTTCCTCAAAAAATTAAATAGAATTACCATATGATCCAGCAGTCCCACTCCTGGACATATATTCAGAGGAAACAAAATCAGTATCTCAAGTTTGTATCTATACACTCATGATCATAGCAGTATTATTTACAATAGCCAAAATCTGTAAACAACCTAAGTATCTATCAATAGATGAAAGGATAAAGAAACTGTGATATGCACACACACACACAAACACAGGAATATTTTTCTGCCACCAAAAAGAAGGGACTCCTGCTATTTGTAACAACATGTATGAGTCAGGAAGGCATTATGCCCAGTGAAATAAGAGAGACAAAGAAAGGCAAATACTGTATAATTTCACTTACATGTGGAATCTTAAAAAAAAAACAGCTTAATACAAATAGAGAATGGTGATCACACATACACACATGCACACACACACACCCTATTGGTTCTGTGTCTCAGGAGAACACTGCCTGATACCCTTGCCTGGCAAAGGGAAAGAGTACTGGGAACTTGGAGTTGTCCTGGCTTTGCCATTAACCAGTTGGGTGAACCTGGTCAGTCTGTAGAGTCCTTGTGGGCAGGGACTGCGTTTTCCTTACTGATATTTCCCTAGTGTCTATGTAGTAGCTGGCATGCAGGGGTGCTCGGTAAGTATTTGTTGGGTTAATGAATGAATAAATGAATAATTGGCTATTTTCTGGGTCTCAGTTGTCATTTCTATAAAATGAGGTGGTTGTTCTAACTGAATTCCCTGAGGCTTTTCCAGAAATGTAGAATGGCAGTTAAGAGACTGGGGCCTGGTTTTGGGTATAATGGGTTTGGATTGTAACCATATCACTGTCCTTCAGTAAGTTACTTTAACCAGAGTTTGGGTCTCAGTTCCTCATCTGCAAAGTGGGAGTGTTAACATTGGACCTGTCCTTAGACTTGCAGTGAGGATTAAATGAGGCAATGCTTAGTGCTGAGTGCTGTGCTGGCACAGAAGGCACATTCCTAGCTCTTAGATACCACCACCACCACCACCACCACCATCTGCCATGTGATTCGCTATATTTCAGACATCTTTATGTAGGACTGTGATTCTTGGAGAATGTTCTGACTGGGGAAGATAATATATATATATACACACACATACAACTACCAAAAGTTAGAAATTGAGTCAGAGGCCAATATGAAAGCAGAGGAGCATGCAGCAGCCCAAGGAAGCTGTCACTCAATGTTGCAGAAAGCCAGAAATAAACTCTAGTAGGGTTGGAATTTTTATAAACTTCTGACTATTGAGGAATTCAACTCCCTGTATGGCCCTGAGCCTGCAGATACATGTACACCTGGATAAAAAGGAGTCAGAGCAATCCTGTGGTTTGCAGCAGAAATTGGTGTGGCTGAATTGAAACGACAGAGCATGGGCAACTAGACCTCAGAGTCTTGGGGCAAGTCTCACCACAGTCCTTAGCCATTTCTCCATGAAGTGGAGAACCTGGGTGTAGAGGAGCTTCACTGCCTGCCTCAATTTACCTAGCAAAGTGATAGAACAGCAGGAACTTTGCAAACTGACTGCTTTGTTTAATTTGTGCTGCTGAAGCCATTCGCTGCAAGGCTCTTTTGGATAAGTTCTAGGAAGGCAATCTGACATGTAGGAACAGGGAGCTGAGGGTTTTCTTTCTGGCTGTCCTACTGGCTATCTCCTTTCCCGTCTCTTGGCCTCATTTTCCCCATCTGTTCAGTGAGGATGTGGGGATAAGGGTTCTGTAAGTTTTCTTCTGGCTCCAAAAGCTAAGCTCTTGGGTGATACATGTATCTTCACAGCTTAAGTGCTTTGGACGTTATTTTATTCCATTCTCACAACAGATTTTATAGGTACATATGTGTATTCCCGTTGTGTAAATTATGAACCAGGGTTTAAACAGTTAAGTGGCTTGCCTGAGGTCACACAGCTGGTTAGCCACAGCGCTGGGCTTCAGACCTAGATTTGTATGGTGTCCAAATCCATGTTTATAAACACAGTCTCCCTGAACGATTTGTCCAACAAAGGTGTGAAGAACTCCAGATGAGGGCTGCCTGAGCTGTTCAGCAGGGGAAACACTGTTAATTGCGTTGATTCTCCCTGGAGCCCATCCTGCTCTGTCCCTTTATACTACAACCCTTTTTTCTGGGTGAAGCAGATGGACGGGCAGGAGCATGTGAGGGTGTTCAACACAGCAGAGATGTCAGTGCCTCCTCCTGTTCTCCTGGCTGCTCTGGGTCACAGCCAAGCGTGCTGCCAGAGGCATTTGGCAGACTAACCTCAGATTCAGTTAGGTGTGTAAAGAGAAACTCCGTAGCTCAACAGGGCAAGAGAACAAGGTCGGACATGTGGACTCAGCCCTCATGTATAGACTGCACTCTGAGCAGTGGGATTTGATGTTAAATGGAGTTGGGGACATACTGGCTCATAAATAAGAACTGGACCTCAGGCTTGCTTTCTTGTCTGTGCAGTGGAACCAAGCTGGGCAAAATGGTCCTATGTATTTCTCAGTTGGAGATGCTGAGTGCTGTTCAAGAACCATACACATCTGTGTAGGTTTGATGCTAAGTCGGAAACTGGCATGGGAGCCAGGTATCTATAATCCATCCAAAAGTCTGCTGTTGCATCCAGCTGCATACTCTGTATCGCATTGTCCTATTTTATTGTCTTCACAGCGCCGAACATCATCTGACATTATTTTGTCCATTTATTCATTTAATTATTTATTATGTGCCTCTCTGACCAGAATGTAAGTGTTTGAAAGCCAGCCTTACCTGGTCTTTTCACTGTTGGATCATCAGCTTCTAGAATTTTTGGCTCAATATAAGTTTATCAAATAAATGAACAAATGAAAAACAATACTTTCTCTGGGGACATCTGAAAGGCACCAGGCAACTGTTAGAGATGTAGATTAGTTTTGTTCTTTTTCTTGGCTACTGACCGAACACTTTTCAAGATCATGAGGTTGTGGGGGAAAGGGAAAGTTGGATTAAAAATGACTACAGTCCCTCCCTGATATAAACTTCAGTGCACTGTGATTTGTCTTCTGAAAGCTCCCTTGTAATGCTAGTCAAAGATTTTTATATACCGTAAGCTTCATGCTTAAAGTTTATGGAGTTATAGAGAATAGCCAGGGAAAAGAGGGTTACATTGGTCAATCAGTAATTTAAAAATGAGTATGGATGTTTTTATTCAACTTACCCTTATCTTCCCTGCAGTGGCTGGTTTCAGGGTTAGGGAATCTGAGTTCTAGTCTTTTTTCTGTCACTAACTCTCCAGATGAGCTTGGGGGGCTTACTCTACCTCTTTGGATCCTGTTTTATATCCATGCCATAAACTCATGTTGAACATTTACTGGATGACGTGCATCAGTCTAGGTGGTGGGGCTACATCAGGCAGGGGAAACCTGGTCTTTACCTTCATTGAGTTTACCTGGCCAGGGTCAGGGTGTGGAATAGACAGGAGAAATGTAAAGAAATAAGAAAATGTGAGATAGTGATAAGTGCTACAGACTTAAATATAGGTAGGTAAGTAAACCAAGACAGAGGAGTGCTGGACTGAGTAGGGAGGAGGGAAGGGAATGCCTCCCCACGAAGCAACACGAAAGCTCTGAGGCTTAAGTGACAAGAAGTCAGCTTGCATCATCTGGAAGTCTGAAAGATCTTCCCACGTAAGTCCAAAGCTTTGAAGGAAGAATGAATTTCATTTATTTTAGGGATAAAATGGAGTTCAGTATGGCTGGTGCTAAATGAACAAGGGAGAAGGCAGGGATGAAGTTGGAGAGAGGCCGAGCTCAATAACCTAGGGCCTCTAGATGGGATGTTTGAATTGTTTTCTAGAGCAATGAAAAATTATCTATCATTTTTCCTGACTGATTGCCCTGTTCTTCTGTTTCTTAACTTTGGAGTCCCAGTTTGTGGACCTCTCTCTCCTCTTTTCTATCCAGGCTCACAGCCCAGACGATCTCATCCACTCCCCTGCGTGTAGATACCATATGCCGATCATCCCTGGTTTTACGCCTGTACGGCAGACCTCTCCCTCACATTTTAGACTTGTATTCCCAATTGCCTATGCAGTGCCTCCACTTAGTGTCTTAGAAGAAACTAGAACTTAGCATATCAATCCCAATTCCTGATCTTCTTCTACTGCCCTATAAGTTTGCTTCACTTACCTGCTTTAAACTTCCTCACTGAATTTTCAACACAGCAACCAGAGTGTGCCTTAAAAATGTAAGTCTCATCATGCCACTCTTAATCAATGCCCTCCAAGGTCTCTCCATCTTATTCCGGGTAAGGACCGAACTCCTTGCACTGGCAGACACAGTCCCAGGGGACCTGGCCCCGCAGTCCCTGCCTGAGCTCACCTCCTGCTGCTCTCTTCCTTGCTCACTCTGCTCCAGCCATGCTGGCTTCGCCTTGCTGTTCAATGAATGCCAGTCATGCTCTTGCTTCCAGACCTTTGCCCTGGTTATTCCCTCAGTCAGGAGGGCTTTTTCCAGACATCCACTTGCTCATTCCCTCACTTGCCACAATCTTTGCTCAGACGCTGCCTTCTCTTTGAGGCTATTCCTATCTGCTCACACAAACATTTGTCTATGGCCTGCCTTCCTAAGTTAGGACGTAAGCTTCCAAGGGCAGGCAGGTTTGTTCAGTCCATTCACTATTACCTTCCTAACAGCTCAAATATTGCACTGTGAGTGCTGACTGAGGTATGAACAACAGCGTTTTCCACAGGGAGTGGTAATGCCCACTTTGTGGACTGTAGGAAAGAAGGGGAGAAGCCAGGTCATCCTTTAGTGGCTGTGACAGTGGTTAAGGTGTGAGATGATAAGTAGCTCAGTCTCATTCTGCTGAGAAATGGCTGGGCTAGGAACCTATTCTGGAAGAGCTGACAAGACTCGATGACAGACTGGCTGTGGGCTGATGATGCAGGAGCAGGGGTGGCTCTGGTTTGTGCCCTGAACACGGGGTAGATAGTGGTGCCATTATCCATGATGAGGAAAACTGGAGGAAGGGTTGGATTTTATTTGTTATTCACTTATTGGAGGAGGTTTAAGAGTTCTTTTGGGGGGCATACCCCAGGTCCTATTACTTATTTATTTATCTTTATTAAACACCTAGATGAAAGTATCTAGTAGGTAGTTGGATAGATGAATCTAGAGCTCATAGGTAAAAAATCCAGGCTAGAGATATAAATTTAGGTGCATTAAAAGGAAATTGGATGAGTATGTCATCTTCTACTCTAGAGGAGTTTATGTTCTTGGGGGAGAGGGTGCAGGGGTGGGGAGAAGTGCACCCAAGTAAAAAGTAAAGACAGAGAAATGGTGCTGCCAACCAGTGACCCAGGGCCTATCTGTGGCACTTACAGTGTGCCCTGCACAATGCCTGGGACTGGTATTCCCAGGGTAATCTAGGTAGACATGATCCCAGGGAACTTATGGGCTATAAATTTGCCTTCTTCAAGAAGCTATCAGGGTTCAAGGGCTATCAGGGTATAAGGGACAATACAGATCTACATTTATTTTCACAGAGGAAATAGATTTTCTTCCCACCCTCCTAGGGAAGAGAATCCTGAAAACGAAGTTTGGAGTGTGTCCAAAATGTATGTCAGCATAGATGCATGTGGATATGCAATGATTGTAGCTGAGATGAAGGTTTTATTCAAGTAATGGGATGAAATCCCTGGGCTTTCCAGGTTTCTCTGTGTCAGGGCCATGGTTCAGAGTAATTGTCCTTTATGTCTAATTCTCTGTGGATAAAGAAGGAATAACCATTTGTTGAATCCTTATGGACTTAATGTCCTTTACCCACATTGATTTAACCTCTGTTAATTTTATTCTATTAAATGGGGGTAGCATTACCCCCATTTTCAGGCTAGAAAACTGATGCTTAGAGGCCTAGTAAATCTTCCAATGTCAAGGAGTGAAGCACTGGCAGATCTAGTGCTTGCCCTGAGGTCTGACATGAAACACTGCTCTTTCAACTCAAAAGCCCAAAGACACCAAATAAACTTAGTGTTTCACATTATAGCACGTATTTAAATTTACTTTTTCTTCCCAAGCTGCCTTTCCTTTGGCTAAACAATTTCAGTTCTTTCTGCGAATCTGTGTGTAATATGCTAATTACGAAAGTGTTTGGCACAGTGCCTGGCACATAGTAAGTGCTTCAATGAGTAGTTAATATGAGTAAGCCATTTGACAGCTAAGGAAACTGAGTCTCAGAGAACTGAAGGGACTTGCTGAGCATCCCACACTTAATCATCTGCTCTTATTCTAAGTTCTAGCACATTCAGTCTTTATCAGTGTTTATTTGTTAAATGCAGAATAAAACCTCTCCTCTCTCCTCCCTTATTCAGGCCTCTATACTTCTTTTAATATGGTCGTGATGGTCTTAGCTTTCACAGCCCTCTCCTTGTACCCAAGATTTGTGTTTCATCATTTGGTTTAGTGCAGTAGTTTATTTAGTCATTCACTTTCTGAAACTGGAGCCGGCTGTCTGGCAGAATTAAATCAGAAGATCATGTAAGCATGGCAAGAAGCTGCCCAAATCCATAACTGTAATGGGAGAATGGGTAACAGGAGAATTGGATTAAAAGACAGCTTGCTTTGCAAAGGGGAAAACTCCAACTCCCTCTCCCTTCTGCTTCTTACTACTCACCTGTGAGAAGAAGAATCAAAGGTAAAAATGTGTAGATCAGCCTTGAGGGACCCCAGGAAATTTCTGAAGTAAGGGTTTCAGTTAGACCTGTGGCATATGTCCTGGGTGAGTAGTGGAGTGTCTGAAAGAAAGGGGATGAGGATCACAATCAGTCACAGAGAAGTAGAATCAAGGACCCGTTAAGTCCCAGGCTGTCTGAGAAGAACCCCATTCATCCCTGAGTATTCTCAGCTACTCTGGTGCCTGAAATTTATCCACTCAGCATTCACTGCTTTAGCTTAACAAACACAACAATATGTATGCAACACTTAGGAATATGCAGTGATTTTTACCTCTGCCATCTTATTTGAATCTCACAGACCTTCTGTGAGGTGTATAGGGCAAGGAGAGATGGTCTAGTGCAGGGTTTCTGAACAATAGTTAGGAGTCAAGAGGACTAACCTGTTAGGGGGCTGTGCCATGGTATTAAAACTTTTCAAGTTTTGGTTTTCTCATCTATAAATTAGATATAAAAGTACACCTACAGCTTGGGACTTTGATGAGGATTAAATAATATAATACAAGTAATAGTGCATGACATATATTAAGTGCTCAGTTCATGCTTGCTATTATTATCCCCACTTGATGGATGAGAAAACTGAGAATCAGCTTCAGAAAGTGACTTGCCCAAGGCTGCTGGAGCTGGACAGGAGCCTGTGTCTCCTGACTTCCTGCCAGCTCTGCCTGCTCCAGTCACAGGACAGCATCCGTTTGTCGCTCTTCCTGGGCGAGGACAGTGCCATCTGGGCAGGGGTGCTGATTAGAAGGTGAAAGCCCTTTTGTTTTTTCCTAAGCAGGGTTTTACTTAGGGTCATTAAAATGCTGCTATGGTTGGTAAGATTTGGTGCAGTTTCTAAGTATCTTTTAATTGCTCAGTGATTGCTTGAGGCTCCAAGGACACAGGTGTTTGGGTTTCTTGGTTGTAAACAAGATGAGTGAACAAACAAGGAGGAGCAAGAAGTTCAATGAAGAGCCTGATGGACTGGCTGCTGAGGTCTCTCAAGCCCTCAACTTCTGTGCACTGTTTTGCTAATTGGTCACTTCCCCCCACGAACCTGGTGGGGACTGGGTAAGTGCCCACAGCCACACCTTCTAACGTTGTGTCCCCAGCCTCCTAGGGGAGAAGGTGAATCTTGGGACCAGGTGGCAAGTTGGCTTTTGGACTGTGCCTGCTTCTCACAGGGGCCTTAAAGAAGGCTGCAGCCAAGCTGGAGGGGTTTAACTGAGATCACATGAAGAACAAGTTGCAGAGGCAAGGCTGAAACTCAGGTCTCTGAGTTCTCAGGTTGGTGTGCTCTCTGCCACAGTGCACAAATGCCTGAGAGCCCTCAGAGGAGTGTGTGTGTGTGTGTGTGTGTGTGTGTGTGTGTGTGTGTGTGTATGCACGTGTGTGTAAGGGAGGCGCTGGCACTGAGTGGGAGAAGATATCACGTGCGCCCTCTCCTGCTCTTCTCTCTAAACTGTGTGTTCAAGGGAACACAGCAAATCATAGGTACTGACAGCAGCCTTGGGGCAATGTTGATGTTCCTGAGAGTCCTGGGTGCTACAGTCCAAGGCCACGCCCATGGCGTGGTGGGGCATCTCCATCATATCACCTGGGAGTTTGTTCCTAAAGTGTGGTCCCTGTGAAGTGTGGCATCTTGGGCCCCAGCCTCTTCCTGCTGAATGAGAACCTGCATTTTAACAAGATGTCAAGGTGATTTGAGACATATTAAAGTTTGAGAAGCACAGACTAGGAGATGATAGGAACTCTTAAGCTGGCGATGTATATCCAAGCTGTAGTTTGCCAGCTTCTGATCTAGATGGGAGGGAACAGGGAGTCTGCTCCATGTCAGCTTTGACTGGGAGGGAAGAACTTCTTGGAGCACCCTGCTCAGACGTATGTATGGACTTGGATGATTAATTAGCGAGGTCTGCCATAAGTGTGGAATGGGGGGTGGGGTCCTGTGGGATAGGTATTAGCCATCACCAAGCTAGACTATTTCAGAAGGCTCTTTCAACTGTGACATTCTCTAACCGGAATGTTGGGAAGCCACTCGAGGATCAGAAACTGGATGATGCCTTCTGGAAGTCACATTGCTTCTGCCACTAGCTAGCCCTGTGATCTTGGGGAAATCACTTGCACACTAGGAGCTTCAAGTTCCACATTGGCTCCTGCCAACTCTAGGTTTATTGGGAAGCTTAAATGAGATAGAGAATACCAAAGAGCTCTGTGAACCAAATATGCTGTAGAAATAAAGGTATTTTTATAATGAAGATGAGAATGTGAAGACAGAAAGGCCCAGAGTATCAATGACATTTCTAGAATTAATGACACAGTGAATTAATGGCCAAATCAGGGTGAGAATTTGTTCCCTGATTCCCAGATATACTGCCTGCCTCTTAGGATCAGTCCTAGATTCCTTTCCTAAGCCTTTGAACAAAGAAATCATGTATATGAGCACATCCAAATTTAGTAGTGCTGATGGCAGTGTGGTAGCTGCTGATAGGTACAGAGCGTGTATTTTGTACCAGGCACTCTCCATTGTCTCACATCAACTCTTTGAAGCGGGTGTTGCGTGTAACCTCACTGTACATGAAGTGAAAATGCTGAGTGTATTACTTCTCACTGAACACTGTGCTTTTTAAAGGAGGATAATCTTTAAGTCAAGGGGTGCTTCTATAATGGTGGCAATTCAGGCCCCAGGGCAGGGTGGGAAGGGAGGTATGTTTAGGGCAGAGAGCAGACTGGCACATTCAGTGCCTCTGAAATCGCACCACACTAGCAGTGGCCGGCCCTGCCAGGAAGGCTTGGCGTGAGCTGAGTTTGTCGCCTTGTGGCAATGTGTGCTTTTCTGGCCCCCTTCAGCCTGAAGATACTGTGGCTGGCAGTCTGGGGCAGGGGAGTGTCCAGCCAAGTGGGAAGGCAAGTCTTCAAGATGAAATGACTGGCAGAGGTGGAGCCTGGAGCTGGGCACGACCAGGTTGCTGTGCTCTGTGTCCGCAGCGTGGAGCCCATCTCCTAATTAAATCTCCCAGACTTCTCACCTGGAGAACGGGGAGAGAGAGCAAACCAATAGAACAGAGGTGAGAGAACCTGAATAATTTTTCTATTCTCAGTAGGTGGAGGCACAGGTAATCCTGGGAACAGTGCATTAGTTCTGTTTTTAAATCTAAGAAATAGGCTCTGTGAATGGATTTTCTCCCACCATTGAGCAAAGTAGCATCACGGTTAAATGTTTAGCTCTGAGTCATCAACCCAAGTTCAAGTCCTCTGCCACCACTTGCTAGTTGTGTGATGATGGGCATGTTTATCACTTGACAAGCCTCAGTGTGCTCATCCGTAATACAGAGATGACAATAGAACCTGCCTCCTAGGTGTCAGGAAGATACAGTAAGATGACGCTTTTTAGTTCATCACAGTGCCTGACACAGAAAAAATATTCAAAACATGATAGCTTGAAGAAAATTGCCGTTGTGGTATTGCTATTGTCACCATGGATCTGGTGGGGTCCAATACATAGCCGACTTCCTACTTGAGTTCTGCATCAGTTAAGAAACGAGATAAAGGAGTAAATCACATGTCCCCTTTATCACTGGAAAGCTGACTGTGGAGGATATGGCTTGCCGGGACAGAATCACTGCCCCATCTGGCCAGCGCAAGCCCGCCTCTTGGGTGAACCCACTGCCTGTGATTCACCGCCCGGAAGCTGGCCGTGAGCTCCCAGCAGGTCACTGGCTCTCAACAGGGAAGACAGAGAAGCTGGGGTTCAGTACCCCTCACCCTCGAATTGTTACTCAGATAAACCACTCCTCCTGCTGGGGTGTGGATTAGGGAGGGGACAGAGGTGGGGATTTGGATGGGGAGAGGCCTGGGATTTCACGGTGAAGGCTGCTCCAAACGCAGAGTGTCAGGAATGGGTAAGAAGGGTTTCCCCAACTTTCACCACATTAACAAAAACAGTGGTGTTCTCAGCATATCAGACTCTGGGAAAAGATCGGTAACTACCACCCCCCACCATTAGACAACAGAATTATTTTCAGTAATAATTATGTAATGATCAGAAATAACCATATTTTCCTGAGTGTTCTTTCTTAAAACAAAAAAAAAACCCCAGAAGACTTTATAATTTTTAATGGTATTATTCCAACTGTAAAACATTTCACACCTCAACTTTTCACCTACCAAAAATATTACACTTGACATTTTTAGTGTTTCATTGTTTAAACTTTTAAGCCCAAATAAAAACTTCAAGTGGTCATGTAGAGTGACAGACCTAAATTATCTCAACTTGTATTTTTCCTTCGTTACCATCACAGTTCTGCCATTGTTTGTTTCTAATCTACTCCAATGCAGGCATATGTAGTACAGTGGGTCGGAGACAGCAACGGTGCCCCAAGTGAGCCCAGGTGATTTCAACCTGCTACAAATTAGTGTGTGGAGCTGAGCCCACATTTTTCAAACTTATTTATGTACTATCAAAATTCAGCAGTAACCTCAGCAATTGTTTACAACTTAGACCAACCAAAGATTTTCTGGGGGTGGGAGGGAGTATCTATCTTATCACTGGCATTATTTAGAATTTCAAGCACAGAACGATGACGATAAAAGCAGACTGATTTCTGATCAGTTTACAAATATTGTTTTACAATCTCTACAGACGATGATGCATATTCTTATTGTCCCCACCCGGACACCCTTGGATTGGGGGACAAGATTTCTGGGTGCTCATCCTGTCTCTCGTTGTAACTGGGAATTCTTCCTCTTTGAGCCTCGGTTTTCCATACTGTAAATTAAGGGGGCCGGACTGGGTTGTCTCTAAAATTTCTTTTCTGCTCCAAACTCCAGTTTGAGAAGTCATCTTCCACTAGGGCGAGGGAGACTGGAGAACACCTTTGCAATCCGAATTTGTCTCTGTTCAGGGAGCTGTGCTGATTTGTGGGGTTGAGTCAGTAAAAGGAGACCATCTGCCTTTGGTGTCTGTCAGAGGCATGGTGTGTTCTGGCTGCGGCAGTTCTTGAGGAGCTGGGAATGAAGTAGGAGAGGTTTCCTGGTTGGCTGTGAGAGGGAGGGAAAGGAGGAAGCTGGGGCCCAGCGGGGCAGCGGTGGGGGGGCCAGCAAACATTCGTTGAGTGGTTATTATGTGCCTGGTGTGGGATCTTCCTGGCATCATCATGAGGAGGACTCTTCTATCTGTCCTTACTTTGTAGATGAAGAGATTGAAGCTGTGTTCAAGTCCATGTAGTTGGTTAATAGCGGTCATGAGATTTGAACCCAGGGTGTCTGGCTCCAGACTGTCTTTTAATGGCTGTGGTAGTGGGTCAGAGGTATGAGTTGCTTTTCTCTCCCAAACTTTGTGTCTCTGCTCAGGACTGGCCCTACCAGATAGTCTGTTGCTGGGTCCTGGAGTTATAGGAAGGGAATCTGAGGCTCTGTTGAAGGCACGGTTTGGCCTTATTTCAAGTCTTTCCTGTTTCTGACACATTGGGCAACTATTAATTCATGTTCAGAGGGGGGCTTTGGCCTCTGATCTATCTTATTTTCATTTCAGGCTAGAGAGAATGAAGCTCCCTTTGGTGGAGTGACTTGTATAAGATCACCCACATTTAAGGGCACAGGTGGAACCAGGATCCTGCCAACCTGTCCTGCCTGCACAGGCAAACTGATCCCTGTGTGCTTGCTCTAAAACTCTGGCCTGGCTTCTTCTCATAACCTTCATCCTTGACTTTGGGGTTTGCAGACCACATGTTTCTAGGAATTATCCAGGCTTGTGCCCTGATGTGGTGGTACTGGACTACTTTCACTCTTAAGTACTTGCTTAAGCAGCGATGTGGCATTCAACCTCCTTCTGCCCCACCCCAAGAACGTTTTGTCCATGGGTGGCCTCTGTGGTTTCAGTCCTAAAATGAATTTCATACTAATTTTGAAATTTATCTATTTTACAAAGCATTATTTCTTTTTGTAGAGCAACTGAAAGATTTATATTGCACTTGATCATTCCATTCATTCAGCAAATATTTGAACACTTACTGTTATCTATTCTAGGCACTGAAGTAATAGACCAAACACAGTCCCTGCCTTTATGGAGTTGACAGTCTAGTGGGGGACAGATGTTAAATATGCCACAAAATAATTATTTAATTTGCAAGTATCACTATTTAATTTATATTTGCATTCAAAGGTATGGAGATTTGTTTTTCTAAGTGTTACACATAGTTCCAAAAAGAGAATATTTTTCTAATCATAACTTTTCCCTGAAATCTTTTATTTCATTTTTATTATATCTCGCTTTGTTTAAAAGATGTGGAATTTTTTTTACAGTATGTTGTCAAAAATGTCACATTGTTTTTTATCTAAAACAGGTGAAATTTACCTTATAATGATGTCTCTCTTTCTGCAATAGCTATAGGTCTGAGCAGGCAATAGTGGAAGGTAATAAATCTTCTACTGTGATTGCCTTAACATTCATCATCTTCCGCAATATAAAAACTAAAGGTTAGATAATCAAGACAATTTGGTACTGGCACAAGAACAGACCCAGAGACCAATGGAACAGACTAGAAAACCCAGATATAAACCCAAGCATATATGGTCAATTAATATACAATAAAGGAGCCATGGACATACAATGGGGAAATGACAGCCTTTTCAACAGCTGATGTTGGCAAAACTGGACAGCTACATGTAAGAGAATGAAACTGGATCACTGTCTAATCCCATACACAAAAGTAAACTCAAGTTGGATCAAAGACTTGAATGTAAGTCATGAAACCATAAAACTCTTAGCAAAAAAACATAGGCAAATATCTCATGGACATAAACATGAGCAACTTTGTCATGAACATATCTCCCCGGGCAAGGGAAACAAAAGCAAAAATGAACGAGTGGGACTATATCAAATTAAAAAACTTCTATACAGCAAAGGACACCATCAGTAGAACAAAAAGACATCCTACAGTATGGGAGAATATATTCATAAATGACATATCTGATAAGGGGTTGACATCCAAATTATATAAAGAGCTCATGCACCTCAACAAACAAAAAGCAAATAAGCCAATTAAAAAATGGGCAGAAGATCTGAACAGACACTTCTCCAAAAAAAGAAATGCAGATGGCCAACAGAGAAAAGATAAGATGCTCCACATTGCTAGTTATCAGAGAAATGCAAATTAAAACCACAATGAGATATCACCTCACACCAGTAAGGATCGCCACCATCCAAAAGACAAACAACAACAAATGTTGGTGAGGATGAGGAGAAAGGGAAACTCTCCTACACTGCCAGTGGGAAGGTAAATTAGTTCAACCATTGTGGAAAGCAGTATGGAGGTTCCTCAAAAAACTAAAAATAGAAATACCATTTGACCCAGGAATTCCACTCCTAGGAGTTTACCCTAAGAATGCTGGAGCCCAGTTTGAAAAAGACATTTGTACCCCTATTTTAATCACAGTACTATTCACAATAGCCAAGAAATGGAAGCAACCTAAGTGTCCATCAGTAGATGAATGGATAAAGAAGATGTGGCACATATACACAATGGAATGTTATTCATCCATAAGAAGAAAACAAATCCTACCATTTGCAACAACATGGATGGAGCTAGAGGGTATTATGCTCCGTGAAATAAGCCAGGCGGAGAAAGACAAGTATCAAATGACTTCACTCATCTGTGGAGTATAAGAACAAAGAAAAACTGAAGGAACAAAACAGCAGCAGACTCACAGAACCCAAGAATGGACGAACAGTTACCAAAGGGAAAGGGACTGGAGAGGATGGGTGGGAAGGGAGGGATGGAGTGGGGGGAGAAAGTGTGCATTAAGATTAGCACACATAATGTGGGAGTGGGGCACAGGGAGGGCTGTACAACACAGAGAAGACAGGTAGTGATTCTATAGCATCTTACTATGCTGATGGACAGTGACTGCAATGGGGTATGTGGGGGGGACTTGATAATAGGAGGAATCTAGTGAACATAATGTTGTTCAAGTAATTGTACTTTGATGATACCAAAATAAAAAATAATAAATTAAAAAAAACAAAAAACCCCTGAAGTTTAGAAAGTCTATTTTTGTTTGTATTTCAGTCAAAGTAAGTTTGTTGTAGATTTCTACTGTTCGGGGGTTCCCTGCCTCCACATGTAGCAAGTTGTAATGCCTGGTGTGTGTTATGGAGCTTTTTATTTTCTCTCTGGATGTTTCAGTTGTGGCATATGCCAGTTTTCTAATTCAGCCCCACACTATACCATGGTTACCCCATTTTACAGAGCCGAGCAGGTGAGGTGACAGTGTTCACTGGAAGTTTGGGAATCTTCTCATAGATGGTATTTATTGCCCTGAAACCTAGACGGACCTGAGTTAGAATTCCACCATCTCCACTTTCATCCATCCTTTCATCCAACACGTATTTATTGAACATCTTTCATGAGGCTGGTACCCTACTAGATGCTGAGAATATGCAACACAGATGAGTCTCAGCTTCCATGGAGCTTATGTTCTGGCTGCGTAGACTACTATAAACAAGCAATAAATAAACAAGATAACTTCAGAATGTGTAAGGACAGTGGCATAAGGTACCAGAGTTGCGGGAAGAAGACTAACTTGGTGGTGGTAGTGGTGCTGATCACAGCTTTGTGAGGAAATGACATTTAAGTCGTATTTAAAAGGCAAGGAAGAAACCAGCCAGATGAGGGTGGGCAAGAGCATCACGAGCACACGCAGAGGCTTTCAGGCAGGAAGCGGCCTGGTATGTCTGAAACACTGGAGGACAGTCAAGGTGGCCCAGAGAGAGAAGAGGCAGTGGTGGTGGTGGTGGTGGGGGGTGCTGGAATGTCAGAGTGGAGAGAAAGCAGATCAGGGATCTGGAATCTTTAGGGCCGACTCAGGTGTTTGGACTGTTCCAGGCAGAGTTGGGGTGTCAAGGAAGATTTAACAAGGAGTGATGATTGCATTTAAGAAGGTCACTCCGAAAGAGAACAGCGTGGGAAGGAGGGAGGCTGTCACAGTGGTCCAGGGAAGAGATGATGGTGGCTTGGCCTAAAATGGTTGAATGGAAATGGAGAGACAGAAAGCTTCCAGATAAAATGGGGAGTGAGACAAGGGTAAGAGAATTAAGGCTGTTTCCCCTCCCCAATGTTTGGCATGGGAAATTTATTAGTTGTGTGGTCTTGGGAAAGACTTCTGTCTTCTCTGAGCATGAGGATTGGCTGGGGAATGGCATGAGACCATGGGCAGAGACTGAAGATTTAGGTGAGATTAGCTCAGGAGACAGTGAAGGAAGGATGGGGACTGATGTGAGTTACAAGGATTGTCAATGTAACTACCTGAAAAAACCTTAAAATGCCCAAGGAAAATCACCATGATATACATTGCTTCTGTTTATATCCACAATACCTAGTTAATAGAAATTAATAAAGACTTGTTTTCTAAATAAAATATGTGTTCAAGACTTTTTGAGTTACCAATGAAAGAAATATAGCTTGAACTCATTAAAGCAAAAGGAAAAATTATTGACTGACATCATGAAAAGGAAAGAGAGTGGAGATGAACTTCAGGCATGGTGAGATCAAGGTGCTCACAAACAATTATCACTTACTCAATTTTCTCTGAGTACAGGATCTGCCTTTCTTTGTGTTGGCTTCTTCCTCAAATAAGTTTTCCTGAAGAAGTAGAAAGCATATCCAGGCTTTTATCCTAGCAGCTCTAACAAGAAGTAAGCACCTGTTTCCCAAAAGCTACAATAAAGTCTGGGCATAGGTTCCTCTTTGGCTTGGTTTGAATTTCATCCTTGAAACAATCTCAGTGGTTAGAGGCTACAGTAGGAAGATGGGCAAGGTCTGGGTGGTTATGGGATCACGCCATCTAAACCGTATGCACAGATAGTGAACAATTCTCTGAGAAAACCAGGCTGCCATCACTGAAATATATAATGTATGCTAAGAAGGCGAAACAGCGGACTCAAAGGAGTGCCCATGAAATTCTTTCAGGATTTTACCTGCCGAACAGGTAAACTCTCCTATCTCTATTCACCCACTGATTTCCTTGGAGGTGGTCAGAATGGGAGTCATGGAAGGCAGACACAGTTTCAAACCTACAGGAAAGGTAGGGGGACACAGTGGAAATCAAGGCAGGTATGGGAAACTCTGGAATCAAGATGTGGGTTGCTCAGTTTTTCCATGTGTGGGAGATGGTAGTAGTGAGTGGCAGGCACTGAGACAATTTTTCTCAACTTTTCTCAAAGCAGGCATTTCTTAAATCTTCCACATGCTTGTCAGTTTCCTAAGAAAGCATCTTATCACAGTATCCTAGACTGGCAGAGCTGGAAGGCAACTTAGAAACCTTTAGTCCAAACTGGTTTCTATTCAGATGAGAAAACTGATACCTGGAGCACTGAATCTAGAGAAAGATCTTGAATCCAGGCTTTGTGGTTTTATTCCTGTGAATAGTGTGCTTAGCCTCTTATTGCTGCCCTTGGTGAATCTGCTTTGCACATGAACTGTTTCTTCCCTTTTTTCCTATAGTCTTGTTAGTTTCCCATGGGAAATAATCTTGGCCCAGATTTCACTTGGTTTTCCAATTCTTGAGTGTAAAAGTCCCTCTGAGAGCCTAGGGTTCTTTAAAAGCTGATGGGTGGGTGGCTTAGGTCACGCATGAGTCACTTTGTGCCCAAAGAACACAAGTCACAGATAACCCTCATGCTTCAGTGGCAGACTTGGTCTCTGCTGGACTCCATAACCCACCCCCCAAATTCGTTTGCATCTGAACCTCTGAAAATGTCTTTTTGAACTGAATCATCTTACATACATGGCTCATGATGGAGCATCTATTCCTGAAGGACTTGCTGGGCTGGATCAGGAACCTGAATAAGTGTCCTGATTAAAGTCACGAATGCTGGGCTCAAATACCCTTGTGTGCAAATCCAGGCATGTAGTATTTATAAGTTGTGTGGGTTTGACCAACTCACTGAACTTTGCCAAGCCTCAGTTTCTTTACATTTAAAATGGGCAAATTCGTACAAACCTACTTCATCAGGTTGTTGAGAGAATGAAATGAAACTAATGCATGTAAATACTCAGCACACTGCTTGGGAGATTCCAAGCACTCAGTGTGAATGTGAGCTGGCGGTGGAGTTATTGTTTTTGTTATTCCAAGTAACATTGGAGGTGGGCTTGAAATACTGTGTAACACATTCAAGGCAGGTAGTGATTTAAAGTGAAGTATGTACCTGTGTGAATTCATTGAAAGATGAACTACTCGGTCTAACTGCAACTCTGTTCACCTCTCCTTGGAGTGCCCCAAATGTAGACATTCTGTGGTTTCTTCCACAACACCACCTTTATGGTCTTGGTGACTTGTACATCATGACCCAAATTCATTTCCAAACTCTGATACCTTTCTTTCCTTCAATGCTATATACTCCTCTGATCAATACGTCTCACTCAACAAGGACTCAGTGAAGTAATGTGTGTAAAGCACTTAGTCCACAGTGGCTGGCCCGTGGTAACAAATCAATACAGTGTTGGCTACCAAAATTACTCTTACAGCCACTTCTGGAATTAGTACTGGCACCTGGCTCAGGGATTAGTGGTGAGAGCTGGAGTGGCTACGAGAGACAGCTGAGGCCACCAGGACACCCCACTTGTCTGTACAATGGCTAAGTCTTACTCACATTCGTCAGCCTACTTTTTTTCTGAAAGGAGAAATAATTTATTAGGTCGACTTCTTCTCATTCCTCTTTTTAAGGTCAATTTAAAAAAAACCCCACTTTTCTCATAGATCACATTCATTACCTGCTGTTTCCAATCATTTCCTCTTCATTAATCTGGTTTGCTGCTTGAAATAGATTTTTGAGGCCAAAAGCCATCCATTAGAGAGACAACATTTCCCACATATAAGTTTGATCTCATAATCATTGGCGGTTTACGGGGCTCCTTCTCAAACATCCTATCATTTAATCCTTAGAGTAACCCCAGGTGTAAGCATCTTTCTAGCCCTGTTTTTCAAGGATGGCATCCAGGAGGAGTTAAATAACTTGTCTAGTGCCAAGGAGAAGTAAGTGTTCAATCTTTGGGTTGAAATTTGTTCTGCATCACTGGGGCCTTCCTGGGGTTTGGTGTAAACTGTTTGATACCATGGTTCCAGCATGGGGGTGAAGTTATTACCTCCATTTTTCGTATTGGCCTGGGGTCTAATGTGGGAAGGAAACAGGGCATAGCAGAGACATGATGCTCACCAGAGGCTGAGCATGTGGGCTGGGCCATTAGCTGTAGGAGTTTAGTTAGCATCTTTTACTGTTACCCTCAAGGGTCCTTCCACTGGCTAAACTGCCGGTCTTGTATTTTTTGAGTTTAGTGCTAATCCTACCTCTTTGTTGCAGCTGTAATGGGTAAGGCGAGGGCAAAAAATGAGGAGTGTTTCTGAAATCTGATATATCTAGGCTTGAACCAAACCATTGACCAGCTGTGTGACCTTTGGCAAATAAAGTATTTTTGAAGCCTCAATTTCCACATCTGTAAAGTGGAGACAAAAATGCCATGTCATTATCTTCTATGTCATGGGGAAGAGTAAGATAAATGAGCTGATTTAAGAAAAGTGTTTAGAAAATGGTAAGGTTGAATAAGTATGGTTGACCATCATCACTGTATTTATTATTTAGAAAGGAGAGCCCTTGAAACATCGGAGTTGAATAGGGAAATGTAACATTCTTCCAGCAAAATCACAGGCCCCTACTTCTCACTTCTTGTGTGATCTTGGGATTGCCTTCAGATTCAATTACTTATTTTACACTAATAATATCCAAATGTATATCTTGAGCCCTAGATCTGCATACACAACTGCCTTATCTTTCTTCTCAGATGCTTCAAATGCACTGCAAATTCAGTATGTCTATGACAGAACTCATCACCTACTTCCAAATCCGGTCTTTAGGTCTTTCTTTCCCAGTGAATGGCCCCCTCTGCATGGCCAGTTTTGCAGGCCAGAAGCCGGTGCTGTGCTTGAAACACCCTCTGCAATCCAGTCCTTCAGAAACTCTTGTCTGTTCTGTGTCCATAAACACTGAATCTGCCTGTTTCTTGCCGTGCCGAGCACCGTCCTGGTTAAGTATACCATTACCCCTTGCCTGGAATTTACAACAGTAAATAGACAATTGCTGCAACAGTCTCCCAGTTGGTTGCTGTGCATCTACTCTAGTGCTTTCTGGGACAGCCAGAGTAATTATTTTGGACAGCAATGATCCTGTGTCCTTCCCTGTCCCCATTCCACCCCTGAATACCTCTTTATTGGTTTCTTGTTGATTTTAGACATGCTCAAAGATGTGGCCTGTAAGGCCTATTGTGATTGGGCCCCTGGCTGACTGTCAGGGTCATTTTCCATCATATTATCCCTGTGTTTTCTCTGCTCAGAATGACTGACCACCTGGCCACACTTCCTACTCACTATGTTCCTACCACAGTCCTTTGACTATGGCTGTCCTTCTGCCTGGAGTATTTTTCAATCTCATTTTCACCTAAACTGAACCTACTCCTCCTACAGTTCTCAGATTAAGCAATCCCTGACATCTGTAACTAGTTCAAGTCCCCCTTTTACAGGCTTCCATTACCCTGAATCTCTCTTTCATAGCATTTAGCATAGAAGCTATTTTACATTTGTATTTGGAATTTTGGTGTTATACCTATCTGCCCAGACTAGATGAGACTAGAATCTTCCTTTGTTCGGCTTGTCACCATTTTCCAGCACCCAGGGCCTGGCACATAGAAGGTGGTCAAGACTATTTGTCCCACAAATAAGAAACATAAAGAAGATTTGTATTTTTGAACCGTGGATCCAGACCATCGTCCTGGTTCAGGGACCTCTAAGCATCAGTTACATACCATTAACTGATTTGCCCAGTGCTTCACTGTGTCAGAGCTGGGATTTGAACCCCAATCTTCTGAGGAAAAGCAATCCTGAGAGTCTAACTTGAAGTCTTCCTGCTCAAGGGGCTCCCTCTTGAATTCTGTCCAAGAGTGGAAGGGGTAGGGCAGGCAGAGGCCTTGCCCTGAGAACAGTTCTGATCCAAACCCAGTGATCTATAACTGAGTTTAGAGATATGGATGAGTAAATGTCTCATTGGGAAATGACTCACAGCCTTTTGCAAACCTTAAGAAACATATTCTTTTTACTCCTGGCTGGTCATGCATAGGACTTAGAAACAAATGGAATGATAAAGGAATGTATTTTCTACCCTTGTTCTATATCACCTGAGTTTCAGTGAAATCTTATCTTCTTTCTATAAAGTGAGGAGGTAAAGTTATAGAGTCAGACATAGTCCTATCTCTCCTGTTCTTTCCACTGACCCAGATTTATGTCCTGTCTGCTCATTTGCTTCAGATGGAAAGTCCTGGGTGGAACCTGCACCTACGTGCTGCCTTGGTATCTTTTCTACTGCATTCTCGCTGTCACCATTGTAAGGTCCTTGCTTTATTTTCCTAGGTTCTTGTCCCTGCTGCAACAAAGACTTGAAGGGCATAGACACAGCAATGAGGCAAAGTAGAAGTTTTATCTGAATGCATTCCGAGAGAGGAGCTGGCCTGAGTCAAGGTAGACATAGGCAGGTTTATCCGATTATACTCCAAGGGCAGGGTGGGCTAGTCAAGATAGACAAAGGCAGGTTACTTGAATAAAGCAGAGGAAGGAAAGACAGAGGGAGGAAAGGGAAGCTCACTGAACTGCTGCTCGGCCAGAGGGCATAATCCCTTGCCAACTCCTGAAGCCAGTGTCACCTGGCATCCAGGATCCACTTGGATGTGCATGGCATGGGCACTAAGTCCCTACCACCCCAGGATTTAGGGAGCTGCAGAGCACTGGCTGGAGTGAGATTATGTTCTGAGAGCTTCCCAAAGACAAAGAAAAGAGACTTTCAGGCAGGCTACCAAGGAGCGTGGGCATGTAGCTGCAGTGCTATCCGGGTCACCCAACTGACGGGAACTTGCCAGCCCCAGATCAGAGCTCCCAGCAGCCCCTCCCTGCTTATCTGAAGTAGGACAGAGAGAGTGACGCACTCAAAGAAGGGTGAGTGTGAGCAGCCTCAGAGAGGAGGGGTGCTTAAGGGAGCAGGGTCGGGGGCTTTATAGGACTTTTCTGGGTAGGGGTCAGCATAAGGCATGATGTATACAGGTGATTCATCATTCCTTTAGAATTTTGTCTTAAGAATAGGGTTATTTAGGTGACTGTGTGGGTTTGGGACTTCAGCATTCTTTGTCCACACAGGTGTATATACACTTTGAGGTCTGTCTGTTGCCCTGGTTACAAAGTTACTTGATTAGGGATTGAAGGCAGAGGAAAAATGGGCCTTTTAGCATGCTAAAGTAAATCTTACTATGGCATGTTCTAATTGATACAATGAAGACATGGGCTGCACTCAGATACTTTTCTTTATCTGGGGAGGACACTCTAAATTACTCCTGGCCTTTGGAACTTCCACTAATTAACTCATTAAACTCTGTGAGTCCTTTCTGGCTTTCTGGTTTTATCTGGTTAACTCTTTGAGTCTCTGTTAGTGGGTTTTACTGGCCTATTTTCCCTCTACCCACTCATATCTATTTTTCTGCCTAACACTTGTCACCTCAGGCATTGGTCCTGATTTGAATTTTGATAATACTTCTGTTAGAGTTGCAGGTACTCTCTTCCCTGATCTGTTTCTCACCTTAATTGGAGTCTTCCATATGCTGACAAGCTCAAGAGCCTGCTGTGGCTCCCTATGACCTGCAACGTCAACAGGAAGATCTTCTGCTGGGTTTAAAAGGAACTTCTTAATATTGTTCTATTTGTCCTCTTTCCTGTTACTCCTGATCACATGCCATCAGAACGTTTTTCCCATTGTCTATCAGTTGATCAATTACTTAATCATATATTCAGCAAATAACCACTGAGCCCCTACTATGTGCCAGGCACTGTGTCACACACTGGAGTGTAGCAGTGACAAGATAGTCATGGCATCTTCCCTGATGGCCTGGTTCTGTAAGGAGAGATAGATACTTAAATAACTCCATTCATCATTGCTGGTTTAATTAAAATGGTAACATTGGTACAAAGAAGGGATTGGTGCTAAAAGCATGTTAAAAGCAACTGTCACTTGGTAAGGAGAATCTGGAAGGCATCTTTCGGGGAAATGGTGCTGTTAATCTGAGATCATTCTCTGTATTCATTCCTATTTTATACTTAGTCTTGTGCTTTTCTTCCCCCTAGGAAAGACATCCTTTCTTCCCTCTCCCTACCCAAAAGTTCTCCATTCCTTTGGCTGCAGCTTGTTAGGGGAGTTGGCTAAAAAAAATGATAGTTGAGAGTTTAGGTATTTGAATCAGAGTTGGAGTCAAATCCCAGCTCCACCATCTTACTTGGTGTCTTTTATGCAGATTATTTACTGTGTTACACAAAATATTGGCTCAACTGTTGGATAAAGATTATAATTCCTTCCTTTCAGGGTTATTCTGGGTGTGAAGTGCTGGCACTTAGTAAATGCTCAGTTAATAATGACCAAGGTTACTGTAAGGATAAACTCCTGGATTGGCTGCCAGTACCTGCTTCCTTCTCTTTTTCTTTTTTCTTTTGGTATCATTAATATACAATTACATGAGCAATATTGTGGTTACTAGATTCCCTCCATTATACCCCATTACGGTCACTGTCCATCAGCATAGTAAGATGCTATAGAGTCACTACTTGTCTTTTCTGTGCTATCCTGATTTCCCTGTGCGCACCCCCTACATTATGTGTGCTAATCGTAATGCCCCTTATTCCCCTTCTCCCTCCCTTCCCACCCAGCCTTCCCAGTCCCTTTCTCTTTGGCAACTGTTAGTCCATTCTTGGGTTCAGTGAGTCTGCTGCTGTTTTGGTCCTTCAGTTTTTTCTTTGTTCTTAGATTCCACAGATGAGTGAAATTATTTGGTACTTGTTTTTCTCCCTTCTCTTTTTCTTTCAATCATTCTACAAACATTAGCCAGGCATTGTGCCAGATAATGGGGCTACAACAATAGATAAGAGGGGCCTGCCCCTTAACCCTGCAAGATCCCTTTGATCTCAGCTCCACCCACACCCTCAGGGCAAGCCCACTCTCAGGTTTGGGTAGGAGAGCAACCCAAGCCCCAAAGTGGTGTGACTTGGTGTCCATTCCCTCACCTGCACCAGGGACTTGGCTCTGAAAACAGACATTCTGCTTGGTGCCCTGTGCCTGGGTACCTTCCAGGGTTACCTGACCCTGTCTGGATTTCTTCCAGGCCTCGCAGCAGCTTTTGGCTTCCTGGTGCCTCCCCATATCACCTCTGATACATGACTGGGTTCACAGAAGGTGCCAGGAAAGGCTGACTCACTGGTGGTGCTAACAGCCCCAAGGCTGACATGAGTGCTCAGGGTTCCCTAGTCAAAGGATCCCTCTGGTGTGTGGGATTTTTACCAAGCTGCTCATGGTGACTTTATAGCTCTCACTTCCCAGGATGCGCAGCACCAAGTGGATGCCAGAAGCGCTGGTTTCTTGCTTAGGCAAAACCCATCACTTGTGTCCCTGGACTCCTGATCATTCACTGTGAACTAGCTCTGTGCAGAATCTTCCTGTGACGGGGGGTGGGGGGGAGGGCAACTCCCCTGTAGTTCTCAAATTCTGTATACCTCTCAGATTTTGTATGATAACCAGCTTGGGGTAGAGCAGAAGTGTTTAAATCTTTCCTCACATCAGAATCCTTTTTAAGGAATTCCTGGTTGGAGAGTCAAAATATACAACAAATGAAGGGCTCTGTTCTGAGTGAATGAGGGTGGGCTGGGACTTCTGGATTCTACTTCCCCTGCCCAACCTTACGTCTGGATTTGAGACCTATCATCAATATATGCTAATTTAGGACTTGGGGAACACATACCCCCTTGCTTGATGTCAGATGCTTTATCTGGATGAAGGGATTCATTCATTCATTCATTCAGCCACACTCTTAATGCCTGATACCTGCTAGGCACCAGGCAAGGGCTGGGAAAGCTGTGTTGGGTGAGATAGACTGTGACAAGGCAGTGAAGGGCGTTTTGCAGTCCTGGGGTGGGAAGTGGTGCAACAGGCTGCGTCTGGGGCACGAGGCAGAGTGGACACTGTGGGCCAAGGAACATTCTTTACCCTAACAACTAAAATAGGGAGCAGTGGTCCTTGCCTTGCTCGCCTTACAGGTATTGTATAGCTAAATGAGGTTATTTGGGAACTCTTTGGCTTCAGATATATGTAAAAACTGCTTCTAGCTCAAGTGTCACTTCATCAAAAATGCTGACCCTCCTTCTACACAAGCTAATGGGACCTCATGCTTTAGGGTCTCATGAGATCCTGTACTTTTCCTTTATCACTTTAATTATGATCTTTAATTAATTAGTTAATTAATTATTCAGCATCTGCCTCCTCTCCAAGGCCAGAAGGACAGGGATTTTGTCCATCTTCATCTGTCTTAACTCCAGCCCTGAATATATATGAGTAGCTGCTCAATAAATATCTACTGAATGAATCAATAAAATGATTAGAGATGACACTGAGATCTAGTATGTGAAAAACCATAGTATTCAGCAGATTTGTGGACTGTCTTACCTGGAGATTTAAAGACCATTAAGTCAACCTCATCTTATGGGTGGGAAAACAAGGCCCAGAGAGGGGACGTGATGTAGCCAAGCCACACAGTGAGGCACTAGCTGCGTCCAGGTCACTGTTGTTTTAGTTCAGGCCTTTTTCCCTGCAGCTATGGCTGTTTTACCTGAAACTAGATATGATCTTAGAAGCTGAGTCTCCTCCGGTAGGGCCTTTGCCTCTGTCTTAGGGCTCAAGGTGAGCAGAGGATCTGCCCTTGGGGGTCACTCTCCACTGGCCTGCTGTTAGAACCTGGGGTGCTGCCACTAGGGATTCAGCACATTATACTCAGTTTTGCCCTCTAGAGCTGCCTGTTTGAGAAGGCATGTGTGATTGGAGATGTGGCCAAAATCTCATTTGGCAAAACAAGTGTCTAAGTGATCCGCTGCTTGGAATGCAGAATTAATGTTAACATGAGTATTGTTTAGGGGATGCTACACTGTATAGAGCCTCCTGCAGAAGCGGTACCGATGGGTAGGGAGGAGGCCCACTGCACGTGACCGCAGGGTCTGGCAGAGGCGTGCCAAGTGGACACGAGGAACTGAAGGGAAATGTCCATAGAAAGGACACCTTGGCAGCCGTGCAGCTTGCTTCAAGTTGAAGGAGCTGCACTGCGTGCAGGAAAAGGAGGACACTGAGGAATCAGAGGCAACTCAGTCGTTTCATTTTTACCTTCTCCAATTGTTGCTGAGTGTTACCAGGCACCTAAGCCATGCACTCACTGCCGGAGGATGGGGAGAGCAGGAGAGACACAGTCCCTCCTCTCCGCACTGGTGGAGTCAAGGGAGAGACAGGCACCACGCGGATAATCACTGTAATGAATCAAGAGGTATAAACCGAGATGACTGTAATGAAGGAATGGTATCTGGTCCCATGAAATAAGGGAAACTTACCCAGACTGCACGGGGTGGTGGAGTTGGAGGGGTAGTGGTGTGCGTGCGTGCGTGCGTGCGTGCATGTGTGTGTGTGTGTGCGTGTGGCAGTGGGATGGTCAGAGCAGGCTTTCCTGAGGAATAACATGTGACCTAAAACCTGAAGGATGAGTTGAAGCTAAAGCGCGAGAGTTCCAGGAATAGGATGTTCAGATTGTATATCAATGATACTTCAGTAAAAAAAAAAAATAGGAAAAAGACAGTGGGTGACTGTTGCAGCTCCTGAGGAATCCCCTGAGCAAAACTAGGATCTGGTATTGCTGAGGGCATGGGCGGGGCTGGGAAGCTGGCATTTAGGTCCTGCAGCTATGTTGTGAAGAGTGACAGGAGAATCGGCATGTAAACGCTAAATGTTGCTGCACTTGAACCACGGACAGGTAAGGTCTGTGCAGACTTGGATCACACGAAGAAATTATCTATGCCTAAAAAAAGGAAAGCCATGCTTTTAAGGAAGCAGGTGGTGGATGGCTGAGGAAGTACAGTGGCTCTCCAGGGGGGTGAGGGGGCAAGTCCTGGGGTGAGGCTGGCGAAGTCAGGGAGAGCTGCCCGGTCTCAGCCACTGAGCGCTGCTCCAGGAGTGGTCTGTGCTGTGGGACTGTCCCCAGACTGGTGGCTACAGGTCTATGGCGAGACTGGCACAGAATGGAGAGTGAGGTTTTGTTACAATTGACAGTAATTTTAATGTCTGTTAAATCTTGTATTTTGAATGTCTTTTTTATGTTTTTCAGGCAATTTTTGTTTTTATATTTTTCTGTTTTTCTGATGAATTGGAATGGGGAGGGATCCTTGTCATCCACTGCAGGGTTTTGGTCTTTATCTGCAAAGCCACCAAGCAATCTTGAACAGGAGCATGACAGAATCAGATGTTGAGTTTTGCAAGGATACCTCTGGCTGCTGTGGGAGCTTGGAGTGGAAGGGGCAGAGGAGGAGGCCAGGCGGCAGCAATGGAGCTGACCCGGGGGCACAGAGAGTTGCAGCTTGATTCAGGGAGGCGGCTATGAGGGCAGGTTTGGGATTGGATAGGGTTTGAAGCCCAGGCTAATTTGTTGGCAGCATTTTTTGTTCAGGCAGACAAAAGGGAACGGAAAAGAGGGCTTGCTTTGGAGAAGGTTTTGTGAGTCAATAGCAGGAAATATCATTCTGGATGTAAGGGACCTAAATTCCCCGAGGAAGAAAGACCCTCATTCCCCCCTGACCAGGGGAGCTGAGAGGCCTGGGCTGGGGAAGAAGCGGGTGAGCTGCCACCTATGGGCCTGCCCGTAAGGGCTGTGTGCTGGGCCGGAGGCGGGCATCAGGAAGGTTTTGACCTTTGACAGTGCTCACAAGCTCCCCACACCCATGAAGCTTCATTTCTTAATGGTGTTGGATCTCCCTGAAGCGGGTGGCTGAGCAGAGCCCACAGCAAACTGGGTGGTGAGGTTCAGGGAAGCCATGTTCTCAAGCCTGGGCTCCTCTGAGCGAGGGGGCTGCTCCACTCCAACCTTGCTTGCGAAGTGCCATTGCTGAGACCCCTCTTTTGGATCCCACGTGCTGTCTGGCCATATTCTAACCAGGGCGTCGGACAGATCTGGGCCAAGGGAGTGGCAGAAAGGGTGGGTGTACCTGAATGAGCGTCACTGACCCGCTCTGGGCCACTAAAGGGCTCTGAGAGATGCCTTCTTTGAACCTTCCTCAGGGCAGCATCTGCCCCCCTGTGGCTTCCATTCCATTCAGGATTTTTAATTTTTCAACCACATCACTGCTGTAAACCAAATGCACTTCTGGTCATAATCTTCAGGTAGTGGCAGTTGGGAAATGGATTCAAGTCTTTCCTTCACCAGATCTGATCTGAGATCACACTGGCAAAGTTAAGAGGGTGACAGAATTACAGGCCCTCTCCAGAGCGCCGCGGGACTGGTCCTATTTGGGAGGGGTTGGAGGCAATGGTTTAGGGAAGGCATGGGAATCTGTCCACACTTCCCCATTCACAGTGCTTTTACTCCTGGCAGGGCATGTGGATTTAGGATTCTAGATCATATATTACCAGAGCATAAAGAAAGCATCATGATTAACTAAGCCATAGAAAAAACAAGGCCACGACTCCCTTCTCTCTGTAGGGCAGATGTCACAAATTAATCCTTGTATTAAGTCTCAGAATCCTCCTCTGTATACCAGTCCAAGCAGATACGACTAATTAACTGGAGTTAGCATGCAGTTTGAGGAGACTTCTCTTAGTTTCCTAGGGCTGTTAGAGCAAAGTACCACAAATTGGGTGACTTAAAACAACAGAACTTTTTTCTTTCACCGTTCTGGAGACTGTTAGCTTGAAATCAAGGAGCCAGCAGAGCTGTGTTCTCTCAGAGCTGTAGGGAAGAACCCCGCCTTGCCCCTTCTAAGCCTATTGATTTCTGGCAGCCCTTGGGATTCCTTGGTTTGTAGATGAATCACTCCAATCTCTGTCTCTAACTCCATGTGACCACCTCCCTGTGTGTCTGTCTTTTTTTAAAAGGATATCAACCACTGGTTAGGAACTGTCTGCATCTTGCCCTCTTCTTAATTTGATTGCATCCTTAAAGACGCTTTTTCCAGATAAGGTCACATTCACAGGTTCTAGGTGAACATGAATTTTGGGGAGCAGCATTCAACCTGGCATAAGACTTAATGCTATCCAGATTCCAGGCTAACTTTCCTTTTCGTAGAAGAGAAATCTGAGACCCAGAGAGGGGAAAGGGGCATGCTGAAAATCACACACACAAATGAAGGGTTAAAATCAGTCATTTCTCCATTCTCTGGGAAAGACTTAATCTATTTTTATGGATTGGTTCTGTGAATCTGTGTCCTCAAGGGTAACTCAGCTGAGCACATAGAGAAGGTGATTTTTGCTTTCCAGCTATGATGCATTCCAGGAGACTGAGCCTAGAGGGCCTATTGCAAGGTGAGATCCCACATGCTGTGTCCCTAGCCTGGACATACAGGAGTGGGTGCCCAACAGGGTTTTTTGTGAATTTGTTGTGTAACAAATACTCAGTCAATGAAAAATGCATGCATCTATTACTTTTGTCTGTTTTTGACACAAGTAGAACTTTAAAATGACAAAGCCAGTTCAGGAGTGGTAAAGAGAACTGGAAGATTCTCTCCACAGGGAGTGTTGAAGATGCAGAGATCAGGGAGAACTGTGAAGTGGTAAAACCGGGCCTGCCCTGCCTGATTCATCCACTTCATGCTCATTCTGATTCCAGTTTCTTGGGCAGTGGGGAGGGGAGCAGCCACAGAACACTTTCTGTGGTGTTTATGGGCTTGCTGCGTGCAAGGCATTGGGCCAAGCTGGGCACTTTATAAACATCCCTAATTTTCTCACCTCAGTGGGATAGATATTGTTATGTTTGCTTTATAGGTTAGGAAAAAATCATTAATCTGTCCAAAGTCATAGAGCTGACAAATGCTGGGGCCTGGATTGAAACCAATTCGTTCTGACCCAAACCCATATTATTTAAAAAATTTATATTCAAGTGGGATGTGGGTCTTACTTCCATTTTAGGAGCAAGGCAGGGGGAGCTCTAATTTTGGAAAACAAACTGGTTTGCATGAAGCTGTTTCTTCTGGCTACCTGCAGAATCATCAGGTGCCACCTGAATATATTTGTAAAAAAACTTCGTTTCCCTACATCCCTCAGAAATTCTCCTAAGAGTTCTGTCATAGAGCCTTACACCTTCACTAGACAGTGTGGTCTTCAGAATTATACAGTGGACACCATAACAGGGGGTGCCCGGTTATGGGTGACACCAGTGAGACTCAGAATGAAAATCTCTTGGAGGAGGCCACACTTGGGGATAGTGGCAAAGTGGGCACTTGACCAGGTCAAAGGTGATCAACGATGTCACCCGGTACCAAGGTGTATGCAGCGGGATTATGTCTTCCAACCCCACTAGTCTTGGAAAGGGAATGGTGGGGCTAACATTCACATTTTGGAGTAAATGGCTCCACCCATTCCTTTCTGCCTTTGTTCTTTCTTCCTTTCATACATTAGTGCAGCCACCGATCCCCTCTCCCTCTCCCACTGTGAGTGTGAGCAGTCGTCCGTCTGGTTTATCGGTCTGTCTACCTGCCCTCCAGCCTCTCTTCCTCCATCTAACCAACCATCCATCCCTCTAAGCATCTTTACAGACACACTCCTGACTTTCAAGGTGTTAGTAGGAAAGAGAGCTCTGTACACAGAAAGCTGTACTGTAGTTAAGCTTCATGAGCTGATGAGTTAAGCTCATATGGAGGAGTACCATGAGATGCAGAGGAAAGAGTGCTTGCTTCTGGCTGGCAGGCTTCAGGGAGGGCGGGCCGTGAGATCCGGGGCTCTGGGGGCCAGCGTTTGGCAGCGTGAGTATCACAGGCATCGGCATCACATGCGCTGGTTATTAAAATGCAGATTTCATCTTCTACCTTTACTGAATCAGAATAGGGGTAAGGGATGGAAGTACATATTTCTAATATGCACCCTTTAGGAGACTTAAAAAAAGTTTTATTGAGGTATAATTTACATATTGTAAAATTCACCTATTTTTGTGTGTATAATTCAATAATTATTACTTTATTTACAAAGTTGTGCAGTCATCACCATGGTCTAACTCCTTAGGTGACTTTTAGTTTGCACACTGAAATGTATTAACCACCAAGAGGACGGGAGAGGCCGTTCCAGCCGCAAAGAATAACGATAGGCGCAGGGCATGTATGGGGAGGAGCGGACAGCTCATCTAGCTGGGCATAAAATGAGTAAACAGAGAAAAGAAATCGTCTCAGAGAGAGGTGAAAGCAATGCTCAGGTCATCTTCAGAAAGCCAGTTTGGTGGAGAGAGAGGACTCAGGACCTGCTGTCTGAGGCGAAACTGGCTGGGCAGAGGAGGGAAGGTTGGAGGCACAGCCCAGCGCTGCTCACCGCACTGCAGAGGGGGCGCCCCGGCAGGGCCCGCGGACCAACTGGGTGAGAGCCAGGCCGCTGGATTACCAATTTACCAGGTGACCGATTCATCGATTCCCTGAGGATATGTTAGGTCGCCTAGCCTGTGGCTTCATCTGTGAATGGGTGGCTTTTTCTGAGGAGAGCTTCACTGTCTCTTTCAAATTTGCCACTTACTCTCCATTCCTGCTCCTGTCCTCTGCCTCATATCCCCACTCCTGCTTGTCCCCCTGTCATCTGCTCCTTCAGCCCACATCCTGAAGGTAAAATGACAGTGGCCACTTCTTCTAGAAAGAGGTTCGGTATTGGGCAGCTTTATGCACATCAGTCCTCTGCTGAGTTGATGTTCAGAGCATCAGCTTTTGCCTGTCCACGTCCCCACCCAGACAGTTGGCTCTGACAGGTACTTGGCTGCCCTGCCATCTCTGCCCTGACCCCTCAGTGCTTACCTTTTCCCTGCGAACAACCACAAGGCTCTCAGCCATTCTCCACAGGTCCCAGGCCTGGAGAAGGAGGAATTGTGATAACAATGGTGAACTTCTTTGGCCTCCTCCAAAGGAAAGGGCGAGGTGAATGAAAGGTGTTGCTGCAGTTATTATGTGGTACCACATATATTGATTTTCCTCTCCAAATCATTGCCTGGGGCTCCGTTTTGAAATTGGTTTTTTACCCTCCTGCTCTTATAACAGCTTTCAACGCTCCCATTCCATATTTAACTTTTCTGCAATTCAGCACCTGCTCTATTAGCACACCTACCTTCCAGGCTTTTAGCATGAGGTACCTGCATTTACAGCAGACTAAACTGTGGGGGCTTAGGGTGCCTTCACAGCCAGACCTTCTAGAACTTCCTCTCACTCCTAGGAGGGTGGGACTCCAGAAAGACTGGGCCTCCCACCCTACTTAACTTAGTAATTAAGAGAATGGACTCCGGAACTAGCCACCTGGTGTGAATCCTAGCTCTGCTACTTACCTGCGGTGTGACTTCAGGTAAGTACCTTAACCTCTCTGTGCCTGTTCCCTCATCTGTAAAATGCTAGTACCAACTCACAGAGGTTTAAGAAGGATTAAGTGAGTTAACGTGTGGGAAGCAGTTAGAACAATGTCTGGCATGTAACTAGCACCACGGAAGTGTTAGTCTATGTGTTGCTTAGTTCTTTAGTGTTACTTCCTTTTCGGTGCATTGGGCTGGCATCAGGGGGCCTGTTCCAGGCACAGTTGCTAAATTGCTGTATGACTTTGATATGTTATGTCAACAAAATTGATCTTCCCTCTAATTAAATGAGACTAGTAGTCTCAGGCCCACCGTGCTGCCTGCCCAGGGTTACTCTGGTTGAAATGCCATGATGGCGTGGATGGGCTTTGTCGTCGTTCCAGTGCTGACTGCAGGAATGGCCACAGGAGCCTAGAGGTTCTGTGAGGGGTCAGCTATGTTGAGATTCTTTCTTGCAAGAGGTGACCTGTGCTCAGGAAGCAAGAGTCCAGCACCGTAGCAGTGAGATCCTGATTCTCTGAGCCCTGATTGGCTCGGTCCTCCCTGCAGCCCCATTTTGAAATGTCCTCTTGCTGGGCTCTCTGGCGAGCACAGTGATTGTACCACTTGTGGCACCAGGGTCAGGGCAGGCCACAGAGGCCAGCACTAGCTCGTTCAGGCAATAAAGGGGTTTGTTGAACGGCACGGGGCAGCTCACAGAGTGCTCCGGAGCGCCGGAGAACCGGGCGGCTGTGCGGCCAGGATCACGTCCAAGGTCACACAGCACAGGTGGTTCAGAAAGGAGCTGTGGCGGCCCCTGCTGCTCACACTCACACAGGTCAGGGTGGAGCGGGGGCTCCTGGAATTGGGAACTCATCCTGGCCTAGAAATCTCTCATCGCTGGCCCTCTGCCGGGAGGCTTCATTCTCCAACTCCTAACTAGCCTTTCTCTTGGTCAGGGAGCGTGGCCACAAGCTTGGCACCCAGTTCCTCCAAGCTCCACCTTTATTTGGTTCCCAGGATGAGGACTGGCTGGCTGGAGGAGCTCTGGTGGGCCGGTGCCCATTCTTCCACCAATCAGTACAGGCCTTGGTGGAGGGGTGCCATTATTGGCCCCGCCTGATTCCTGTGTCCCGCCTTGGGAAGGAATCCGGGACTGGCAGCCCCCGATGGAAGTACGCAGCTGGAATGGCGTGAGGAGGAGGGTGGCTTTCTCAGAGTCCGGCATGGGATGGGAAGGACTAGTCTCAGTAACACGCTCACTGTCTGGCACTGCTGGGAGATTTGGGTTCTGGCCTCTTGCCCCTTTCTTTTCACATTGTGCTACTGCACTAGACCAGGCCTTCATAACTCTGTGCTCTGGCTATCTCCCTGCCTCCACCAGGCTGTCTGATCATGACTCTTCTTTAATTAGTCTTAATTGCTTTCAGACTAAAGTTCAATTCCTTAGTATACTCAGGGTACGACCATTCTTTTTTTTAAACTGTTTTTTCTAAAGATAGATTTCAATTGTAAAGATAACAGTGTATCATGAACATACATGTACCCATAATCCAGCTTTAACAGATCTTAACATTTTGCCTTCTTTGCTTCATATGTTTTTTAAAAAGAAGCCAAAGATTACAAATAGATTTGAACCATTCCAGAGATCTCTTCTTATTTTCCCTTTTTCTCCTCTGGAATTTACCACCATCTTAAATATAGTGGATATCATTTTCATGCATGACTGTTTAAATGTACAATCTGCAGCATTGCTTTGCTTGTGTTTAAACTTTAGAAATATTGTCATACTATAAATATCTTTCTGCAGTTTGCTTTTTCCATTGGACATTATTTTTGATATTTATTCACATTGTTATATGTAGCTCTAGTACATTAATTTTAACTGTTACACAGTGTTTTGTTTGTCTGTCTTCTATTGATGGATTTTTCTTTTTTCCCTCATGAGTCTCTCTTTCCCTCCTTCCTTCCCTCCCTTCCTCCTACTCTTTCGTTCTTTCTTTCTCTCTCTCCCTCCCTCCAGCACTCCCCCACCTTCTTTTCTTTTCTTCCTCCCTTCTTTCACCACTATGAGCCCTGCTGCAGTGAGCCGCCTTCTGTAAACCCTGGCTGGGGTGGGGGTGGGGGTGGAGGGGATGGTTATCTAGAAGCAGGATTGTACCTGAAGAAGAGGCAGAAACAAAGTCATAGACCAGCAGCTTCCTGACTGTTCAGAGCTAGCAGGCAATTAAGCCCAGGAAATCCTTGACAAGGCTGGGCAAATAGGATCTAAAAGCTTGTGAAGTGGGACTTTATTTCTTTAACTAATCCTTGCCAGGGAACGGTCTGGGGTCTGGCGTCCACTTGCTCTGGACTAGAAGGGGCAGGCAGGCAGAGACAATTGAAAATATTTGCTGATACAGGGCTGGGCCTTTTGAACAACAGGAGTTTGGCGAAGTGTATCTTTGCTCCCTCCTCTTACCTTGAATCATGCCACACGTGGCATTTCCTGTGCTTGGAATAAATGCAGTGATAAGGAAAAGCATTGAGTCAGGAGTCCGAGAGAGCCGAATTTGTATCCCGGTTCTGCCACTTACCAGCTGTGTGACCATATTCATCACTAACGTTCACTGAGCCTCACTCTTTTAAAAAAATTGAGATATTGTTGATATACAATCATATATTGATTTCAAATGTATGACACAGTGGTTCAGCAGTTACCCATATTATTAAATCCTCACCCCACTAGTGCTGAACCTCAGTTGTATGGTCTGTAGACTGAAGCTCAGGGATGCCTTCTGCTTTCAGAGGCAGTGTGACCACCATCCTGAATGGTCTGGGTCGCACTATAACCAGAACCTCAGGCCACCAGGCTGAGGTTCTTTGGGCCAGGTCTTGTTGGCTATAGACCCTCTGGCGGCCTCTAAATCCAATACCCCTCTTCACCCAGGACTCGCCCCACCTGGCAAGCACTCCTGCTACCTGCCAGGATCCGAGGCTCTCCCTGGGAGGTGACTGGATACCCGTCTAAGGTTTGCCAGGCCTCTCCTCGGCGAGACTGGATCCCAGTTATTACACAGCCCTTCCCCCCAGGCCCTGCCTCTGGACTTGGGGCTGTTGGGAGCATACCGCATCCTCACAGTCACAGCCCACGCACAGAAGCCGCACCTGGCGGAGCCCGCGTTCTAATGCTGGCGGTGAGCCAAGCTCTCTGTATGTGTTTCTACAGAGGCTGGACAGGAAGGGTCGAGAGCACACTTTTTGGAGCGAAAAATAGGCTGGGCCCCCCAGCTGGCCAAAGCAAATCCCACAATGGATTATCTTGCTTTGTTTTTCCCAGAGGCCCTCACCTTACTCTGTCTAAGCCCATGGTCCCTGTTTCATTTAAATCAGCAAAGACCATTTTTCCAAATAAGGTAACATTCATAGGTTCCAGGGATTTGATGTAGATGTTTTCTATGGGGGCCATCTTTTCAGCCTACCACAGCTTGCCATTTTACAGATAAGCAGACTAAAGTTGGAGGACTTGCCCACAATCACACAGCTAGTAACAGAAACAAAGAGAAACCAATATTAACACTAAACCTAGGACACTTCACCTCAATCATGTGGCCTCCCAAATGTCCATCTGAAAGAGAGAGAGAAAAAAAACTAACCAGCTCTCTGAGGATGCAGAGAAAGGGGAACCCTCCTACACTGCTGGTGGGAATGTAAGCTAGTCAACCATTGTGGAAAGCGATATGGAGGTTCCTCAAAAACTAAAAATAGAAATACCATTTGACCCAGGAATTCCACTCCTAGGAATTTACCCAATGAATACAAGTTCTCAGATTCAAAAAGACATATGCATCCATATGTTTATCTCAGCACTATTTACAATAGCCAAGAAAAGGAAGCAACCTAAGTGTCCATCAGTAGATGAATGGATAAAGAAGATGTGGTACATATACACAATGGAATACTATTCAGCCATAAGAAAGAAACAAATCCTACCATTTGCAACAACATGGATGGAGCTGGAAGACATTATGCTCAGTGAAATAAGCCAGGTAGAGAAAGACATGTGGGAAATGATTTCCCTCATTTGTGGAGTATAACAACCAAGCAAAACTGAAGGAACAAAACAGCAGCAGACTCACAGACTCCAAGAAGGGACTAGCGGTTACCAAAGGGGAGGAGTGGGGGATGGAGGGGGAAAGGAGGGAGAAGGGGATTGAGGGGTATTACAGTTGGCACACATGGTGTGGGGGGATCATGGGGAAGACAGCGTAGCACAGAGAAGGTAAATAGTGGCTCTGTGGCATCTTACTACACTGATGGACAGTCACTGCAATGGGGTATTGGAGGGGGTCACAATAATATGGGTGAATGTATTAATCACATTGTTTTTTCATATGAAACCTTCATAAGAGTGTATATCAATAACACCTTAATAAAAAAATAAAAAATAAAAATTAATAAAAAAAACTAACCAGCTCTCAAGAAGAGATCAGTATATGTGGGGCATCCTGGAATACTACAGATAGTCTCAAAGTCAAGTGACTTATACAAGGTCTCTTAACATTTGGTGACTGGGCCAGTATGGGAGCCAATCCCTGGAAGCAGGTGGATGGGGAATTTTCATGTTCTGAGAAGTCCCGATTCCCAGGGCCACTGCTGCCACAGCCCTCCGACTGGTTTTACTACACCCAAAGAGAACAGAACCAATCAGCGAAGAACAAATGTCTGTGGAGTAGCAGGGTGAAGAGGATAGCCATGTTTGAGGCCTGGGCAGGAAACGGGATCAGACTGCCTGGACTAGAAAACTTCTGAAGGTTTTGAAGGAAAATATGTGCTTCTGCATAAAATTCTGCATTGTGTACAACACACCCTTCCACCATATCTGATTCTGACTTTGGGAACTATTTTACTCTCTAAATTGTAGATAACTGATAGTAATACAAAATCATTGTCTAGAGACATGCAAATGAATTCTGTCCAGTGGGGGAACAATCCTCCCCACCCTGTGGAAAAAGTAGCTTTATCTCCATTTGCAAATTCATTTCAATACTTGATTTCTAAATGCTCTTGTTCTTTGGATTCTCCTTTAAACTGGTTGAAACATCACAGTTATTTCTTCATTAAATGAGTTCAATAAAATCTTTAATATGTGCTCATTTTTGTACTTCAGAGTCATGATTTTATCTGTGTTTTTAAATTTCCTTTAACAGTTCATAGGAGAGAGGCCTCTATTGTCAGAGCCAGAAACTACCTTCAAGCTCATCTAGTTCAATGTTTTTATTGATGAGGAACCTGTGGCCCAGAGGGGTTAAAACTGTGGACCTAGGGACGAGAGTGGCAGAGCCTGGGCTGTAGGGGGACACAGGTCACAACAGCCCCACAGACCTGGGTTCCTATGCCAGCGAGCCCCAGGAAGCCTGTGGACCAGGCAAGCCACCTACCTTGAAAAGCCTCAGTTTCATGTGCAACAACATAAATGGAATGGACCCTGAGGGTATTACACTAAGTGAAATAAGTCAGACTGAGAAAGATAAATACCATGTGATCTTACTTATATGTGAAATCCAAAAATAAACAGACCAAAACACCCAAAATCATAGATAGAGAGAACAGATTGGCAGTTGCCAGAGGAGGGGGGGGGGGAACTGGATGAAGAGAGTCAAAAGGTACAAACTTACAGTTATAAAATATATAAGTCATGGGGACATAATGTACAACACGGTAAGTAAAGTCAGTAATACTGTATCCTATTTGAAAGTTGCTGCAAAAGTAGATATTAAAAGTTCTCTTCACAAAAACAAAAAATTCTGTAGCTATATATGGTGACAGATGTTGATTAGACTTTTGTACTGATAATTTCTCAATATATACAAATATTGAATCGTTATGTTGTACACCTGAAACTAAGTACCTACTTATAGGTACCCATCAAAGTACCTACTTCATATCACCCACCTACACTGGGTTACACTGAAGGTCAAAAGGGATCATGCATGTAAAGCAATGAGAAAGGATCTGACCAATGAGAAGTGCTCAACAACGGTCAGATTTTTGTGATTTTTGTTCCACTGCCCTGAGATTGCAGGAGAGAAGAAGGGCCGTGGCAGAGACGATCCTGGGAAGTGAATGAATTCTATTCTGTCTTAGAGCTGGTTATTCTGCTGTCATTCCACTGTATGTCTGTCTCCACAGTAGATGGACAATTTTACTGAGAGCAGTTCTCTCCCCCCTTCACCTTCTGTTCTCTTGGAAGAGCTCTATATGCTTGGACACTGAGCTGTGTGGTTTATATGCATCATCTCATTTTATCCTCACAAAATCTAAGAAGGTAGGTAATATTTTTGGCTCACATGGCAAAAACTGAGTCACCTATTCAATATCCATTATCCCTTTCTTCCCTAGTAAGTAATCTCCAGTTTTAGCAGGAGCTGCAAAGTAACCAGGCAAAACATACTTTTTCTCAACATCTCTTGAAGAAAAGATTGATCACATGGCCAATTTATGGCCATGAGATATAACCAAGTTTGTGAGCAGCATATCTGAGAAACAGTCTTAAAAAGAAGACTAACTCAGCTTACAGATGACCGTTATCCCTTCCATGTTTCCTCTACATTGCTACAAAAAACTGGAATGTGACAGTTGGAGCTGAAGAAACCATGTGACCACACACTGCGAATAAGGACGTTAGCCATGCACTAAGGACGGCGAGAAGAAAGGCAGAAGGAGCCTGTGTGACTGTGAGATTATCTGACTGACAGACCAGCCTGGGGCTGCCTCTTCACTGACTTCAAGTGTGAGACAAAGAAAACCCTAATTTGTTCAAGTCAGTATTTGGGGGAGTTTTTCTTCCTACCAGCTAAATGTAAGTTATAACTACACCCCCATTTTTCAGAGAGAAAACTTAATCTCAGAGAACTAAAAAGACGGCCCGAGGTCACACATTCAGTAAGTATGAGACCTGAAAGTGTGACCCAGGTTCTTGACCACTCGGCTGCAGTTACCCCACAGCCCAGAGGGCTGTTAGACATTTTGCGCCCAGTACACCTCTGAGCACGGAGTGATGGGCTGGCTGCTGTGAAGCTGGCCAGGGTTCATCATCCTTTCCTTTTCTTGCATTTTTCCATTTTAACCAGAATTCTTTGGGGATCTTAAGCATTAAAGAGATTATCAGAATCTGGACTAAGGATTAGGACCTTGATTTCTCCATATATGCAAGGAGCTGCTCTAAGTGATCTCTAGAGCCTGAAGGTCATCACAGCTATCAGCCCTGACATTCCACGAGGCTAAGTCACGCCAGAACATGGGTCTGTAAGTCACCAGGCAGAGTCGCTCCTAACTCCCTGAGTCCTGCCTCAGCTTACAGGATGCATGGGTCTCCTCTAAAGCATCCCCTGACTGGCTGCCCACCCTTCACTTACATTCTTCCAGTTCTTTTCATCAATTTTGAATCCTCAGCATCTAGAGTGGTACTTGGTAAGGTGAATTAACGAATGAATGCCTGATTGAATCCAATACATCCAGATTTATTCAGGGGACAGCTCTAAGCATAAGGAAGTTCTATGTCATACAACTTTTAAATTCACATTTAAAATAATTACATCAGTAACAGTTATTACCACTTTCCAAGGGATTATTAGGTGACAAGCACTATGCTAATGCCTTAATGTGCATTCTCTCATTGAGCTGAAATCTGCTTCCCTTCTATCTGAAGAGCTGCCATCTGAGGCCATGCTATGTACCTGGCACTAAGCTACATCCTTTACATAGCTTGTCTTATTTGATATCTTCAACAAATTTATGGTAGAAGATACTATTATCTCCACTTACGGATAAAGAAAGATTAAGGAGCTTAAATAACTGGCACAAGAAGACAATCAGTGGAAGTGTCTGGATTAAAAACCAGGACCACTTACACAAAGCCCATGTGCTTAACCACAATGTAACACTTCATCCCAGTGTCTAAAAGGTCTTAGGCTCTTGTTCTAATGGAGGGAGAAATCCAACTAAGGATCTCAGCCAAGCTGTACAAGCAGCATGTGTTTTAAGACATCCCAGGTAGCAAAGTGAGAGCAGGAAAGTCAACGCCAGCTGTCTGTTTTACAACTCTCCCCTCAGGCCTGCCGGTGTGGTCTTGGGGTGCCCATGGGCTTCCCCCAAGAGCAGCCCACCCTCCTGCCACAACGTAGGAAGACGTGGCAGAGCAGCCCACCTGTATCTGAACAGGAGAATGCTGCCGCACTGTGACACACATGAACCTACCAAGCCTCCCCTTGGCAGGCTCTCCTCCCACCTGCGGCAGTGAAGCCAGCATGCACGCCCACCTAAAAGATCTTTGAGCTTCTCCCTGACCCTGGCTGCACTTTACTGTTACACCAACCTGTAGATCACTAGCTTTTTGGTCTCAGGATACCTTTACAACTCTTTAAAATCACTAAAGATCCCCAAGAGCTTTGGTTTATGCAGACCATAGCTATCCATATTTATTATATTAGAAATTAAAATTGAGAACTAAAAAAATTACTTATTTTAACACAATCCATAATAAACCCATTAACAAATGTAACATTTTCATGAAAAGTAACTGTCTTTTCCAAAGCACACACCAAAAATACTGAAAAGCATGGTATTATTTTTACTTTTTTGCAAATCTCTTTAATGTTTGCCTTCAAGAAGACAGCTGGGTTCTCGTATCTGTCTCTGCATCCAGTCTTTTGCAACATCCTAAGTCATATTGCCTCTGGAAAACTCTACCATGCACTCATGAGGGAGTGAGAGTGAAAAAGGCAAATAATGAAAATAGTCTGACTTCACTCATCAAAGTGTTCCCAGACCACACTCTGAGAACTTCTGCCCTAAGCCAACCACACAACACATACTCTCTGAGCTTCGGGGCCGCCCCCCTGGGGCTTCCTCCGGGGGTGGGAGCCAGGCCCATTTTTAATGTGCACTCCCTCATGAAGCCATCTCTGACGCCACTCCCCACAGGCTGGGAAAATACTCTGCTTCTTTGAACCCTGAAGCCCTTTGTTTTTGACTTCTTTTGAGTTACATGTCACTTTCTCCTTTGCATGGCAGTCATCTGTGGCCACTTTTTATCCCTGTGCTCCAGTGTCAGGAATTGCATCTCACTCACTCACAGACTGTACATAGTAGGTATTCACAGGAAACATTTATTCGATTAATCTTATGCCAAGTACAGCCTGTAAAACTGAGAGCATAATAATATATGCATGAGGGGACAGCTAGATACCCCTGGGTTCAGTTCTTTACTCTGCCACTTGATTCTATGGTTTAAAGTGAATTTCTTAATCTTTCTGAGCCTCAGTTTCTGCAACTGGAAAATGGGGATCAATGAGAGATCTATTCCTCTGTTTTGATGTGAGAATTTAGGAAGTTAGTCCAATGTCAGACACAGTAAATGCTCAGTAACTGCTGCAGTCATTTTAGCACAACCAGTCCATCACGAACTCCACAGTGATGCCTGACAGCTCGGATGCTTGCGGGTAAGAGGTGGTGCAAAACTTGTCATCAGGGGATTCCACCCTGGACTTTCCACGGCTCAGATTCAAGGAGCCTTCTTAAGTACAGACATGTCTCCATGTGTCTTTGCAGTTCTTCCCCAGTGGCCCCCTCCCTAAGACTCTCTATCTGTAGCAGCCACCACCTGCTTAATTCCTCATGGGCCACCTTGCCATTCCACCTGCAGAGCGTGTCCCCTGACCACCTGCATCTCTCTGTCTGCACCGTCCTGCCCATTCCAAACCACCATACTCCCCACCGCCCTGCTACACCAGCTCTCGATTTGTCTCTCTACTTCTTTGGGACCCTTTGAATCCGTTCTTCACTTAGCAGCTAGAATGACCTGTATCAATGGTCTCTGTCAATCTGCTGCTCAAAGCCCTTTAAAGATTTCCCATTGCTCATAGAACAAGTGCCTAACTCTTTACCATAGCTTACAAGGTTCTTCGTGACCTGGGCCCCCCTGTTCTCCCCCAGGCCCTTGACCCCATGCTTCAGACATACTAACCCTCTTTCTATTCTTTGACCTGCCAAGCTCTCTGTCCCTCCTCCAGGCCACTGTGTTGGTGGTTCCCCATCAGAAATGTTCTCCTGGTAGCTCCTTATTCGGTGGCTCCCCACCATCCTTCAAATCCCAGCTTAACGTGTCTCCAAAGGGCCTCAGTCACCACTCACTTTAACCCGGCCTCACTGGTAACGCTCCCCTCATTGCTCTGCTTCTGTCCTATCCCTTCTATTGAGTGATAATTGTTGAGCTTTTATGCCTCTTCCTAATGAGAACATAACCTCCATGAGGCAGACATTGTGTAGGTTTTTCACCGTTGTGTACCAACAATACTTTCAACACTCAGCACTTGTAGGTACTCAGTGAATATGAAATAAGTACTGAATAAATGAATTATTGGCCCAACACCAGGTACCTGGTATGAGAAAAATGAGAGAAGTTTCCAATCCCTAACCTGCTATGGTATCAGGAAAGGAAGGGGACACTGACACCACAGTGACACCTCACTCAGTTGATGCCTGAGGGTGAATGCCATGTCCTTGTTAGGGAATTCCACCCTGGGATTTCTGCAGCTCAAACTCAAGATCCTCCTCGAGTGCACCCCAGTTCCCCAAGCCCTCCTCTAGTCCTTCCAAGATGATTCCCTACCAGTAGCTGTCGCCATCCACTCAGCTCATCCCCTCCTGAATTCCTAGCTGCTTCTCCAGCTTTTCCTATTGGAAAAAAAGGCAACACAGAAAAAGCACGCAGAGCCTCTCTCCCTAAGGATGACTGCTAGTGGCCTGTGCACACATCGAGGAGTTAACAAAATTTAACAAAAAATAAGAATTCCAGAATCTCACAAAGATTCGTGATCGTGGTCCTTGGTCCATTACCCTGGACTCCCTCTGGAGATGGTAACTTGGTGCTTTGTGGAGCTTCTGTCCTTGAGGATCGGGCTCACCAACCTTCTTCCATAAAACAACTGCACATCTCAGCGTGACAAGGCCATCCTTGTCTCAAGTTGATACCTTGAATTCCAAAGGCATTGTGTACAGTGGAGTCCCGAGTCCTCGGGGCTCTGCCAACCTCTCTTCCACTGTCTGCCACTCACACACAATGATGTCTCTTTACAACTTTTACTTCCTAGTGTGTTACACATCACTATCTAGTTTGTATGAGAGTCATCTGTGGCCACTCTCCCCCTCTACTCTCATGTCTGGAACTACACAATAAACCCAGGAACCCATTAGTGGGAAGGTGACTACTGATACATCAACCAGCCAACATACCAAACTAATCATCTTCGGTGCCCTTTCTGGTGTAGATACGAGCATGCACCCTCTCCAAGGCACTGCACAAATCCTTGCTGGTGAATTGATTGAATCATGGAGAGTTGTAGTCTGTTGGTCTTTATGGTTATAATACTTCCAAAGCTTGTAAACATGCTTAAGATTACAGTACAGTTGTTGATGTTATATGCATGCAGACTGGGAGAACAGCTTCTAGCCATTTAAATGCTTAGCACATCCTAAAGAAATCCCATTCTGCCTCTTCTTACCATGCAAGCGCCAGGAAGCTGGAAGCTAGGAGAGAATTACCTACCTGTGTCCACTGTCAATATCCCATCTTGAACTTCTTTATTGTCATGTTTGGCTGTGAGCTATTTGGCAAGCTGTTTTGAAAGCCCCCAGGTTGTTAAATTCAAGGAACTCATGTAAGAAGCCAAGAGAAAAACAATCACAGCAACAATAAAATACAGGCTTACACTGGAACATTACAGGAAATTTCTCCCTCCTTCTCCATCCGTTTCCCAAAGACCTTACGCCTGCTTCAAGTAAGGAAGAGACCTGGACTTTGTTCATGGAGCCTGGTGTGCTGTGCCTGCAGGATCCCTATCGGTGTTGCTCAGGGACTATCTGCCAGGCTGGAGCAGCAGAACCAGCCTCTTAAAACACAGAGGGACAGTGATCCACCTACACATGGGAACAGACACCTCATGGAGCCTTAGGGTTTCAGAGTCCTTCCGTATGCATTATATTAGGTGATTCTTACAGAAGCCCTACAAGGATATCTCTCCTTAAAAGAGCAGAAAGCAGACTCAGAAAGGTTCTGTGATGTGCCCCAAATCACACAGCAGATATAAAGTGCCAATTCGAAGGGTAAGAATACTGACTTCTGATGCAAGCCTTTTACACTAATAACAAAAATCACTACTTGTAACATATTACAGCCAGAGGTTAAAATCCCTGTTAGACACTTAGACACCTGCCCAATATTCACCCCTAAGTTTCATGTTACACACAAAATTAAGCATATCAGGATCACCCACCAAACTCGTTAAAACACAGATCACTAGCCCCACTCCAAGGGTTTCTGATTCAGTAGGTCTGGCGTAGAGCCCGAGACTTTGCATATCTACCAGGTTCCTAGGTATGGGTAAAGCTGCTCATGCAGAGACCTGTTTTGGAGAACCACATGCCAAAACTAATCATGACAGACCTCCTCTCCAACTCCCTTGCAGCCAGGTATAGCCATGGATATCAGCAGTTTTGTCAGTGAGATATCAGGAGAAGGCTGCCAGGGACCCCCAGGAATATTTTGCTTTCTTAGTAAAAAAAAAACAGTTTGACTTGTGTCAACCCATGCCCCTTGTTCTGCTTTGGACAGAGGTGATGCCTGGGACTGCAGCACACATTCTATGTCCATGAAGCATTAAGGCAACATTGTAGGGAGGAGTAAAGTAAGCAGCCAAGAAGGTCTGGTACTTGAGCCCCTGCATAGCCCAGGACCAACGACCTCTGAACTTGTTTAAGGAAGTCACATGACCAAATGTCATCACTAGTCAGGTAGATTGTTACTCATACATAAAAGCAATTGTAACCTATACAGAAAGTTTCTGCTAATTTTTTAAACCAAACAATGGAAACCAGTGCCTCTCAGTAAATAAAGGGTACTTTCCCATCCATTAGTACATTCAGACCCAGAGTAACTGTGATGTTGGCTCAAAAAGGTCTTGTTTTGTTTTCTAGTAGAGAGGTCTTATCAAAAAGTTTGGAGTTTATTACCATAAAGGCAGCTTTGAGAAACACCATTCTAGATATTAAATACATGTTTACTGTAATTAATACTGAATGAAAGATATGGACCAGGAGGAAAACTGCCTAAAGATGTAGACTTAATTTCAAATTTGTCTTTATAAACCCATCATCCTGATACACAATAATTGCTTCCAAAATTGGATTCATCAAGCAAAATGAAACTTGACCTTCTGTACACATGTTGCCAGACTAGAGAAATGACCTACTATGAAGTATTCCAAACTGTGTTCCAAAGAATAGAAGTTCCATAAAAGATGCCACAACCAAAAAATGTTTGGGAAATGATGCATATTCCTTCTCCTTCTTGGAGGTACAAACACATGCTAATATTAAAGGCTCAAAGAAGCCCTGGGGTAGAGAAATCTATTATATTATTTATTACATATAATAATATCAAGAGAATCTATCATATTACTTAAACTTTCCCAGACTTAATCTGTTCATAGAACACTTTCCTCTTTGATATGAGGAATGTTGACTTAATAAACAGTATTCAAGACTGAATCTACCTTGTGCCCCAAGCATGGCATGGTTGGAAAGCCATACGCACCACACTTGATCCATTTGGGTTCAATCCCAGCTCTGTTACATACAGTCATTGATTCTGAGATGTATTTTTCACATTTATCATTTCTTTAAGTCAGTTACATGTGTTGATTTAATTGGCAGCATTTTTTTCTTAGTATAAATAAAATAATGATGCATCTTATAATTAAACACCATTAATTACTTACCAAGATTGGTAAAATATTGTATATGATTCTTAACTAGTCATTTAACCAAGGTGTGTGTCAGCTTCCTCACTGGTAAAATGGGGATATTAACTACCCCCATGGAGTGGATGTGAGGATTAAATAGTGTCTAGAACAAAGTAGGTGCTTTGTAAATATTAGCCATCCTGATCATTATTTCAGGAACACCAAAAAGGCCACTGCTCCACAAATCCCTTCTTCATCTATGTATTGATTCTTTCTTTAACAAGGAGTCTTTTCCCTGAGAGATATAAGTCTTAAAAGGCAGATCCCTCTTGGAGAGAGAGCTGCAGGCTGGCAGTCATCCTCAGGAATAGAGACTAATAAAAGATCCTTTCTTGAGGGCAAATGTTGATAGAGGGAGGGGGAGGGGTCACTAAACACAAACAGCGTATGAAAGTGGGAAAGCAATCAGGCCGCATCTAGGGTTAAGAGGTGCCGTGAGGCGGAAGGCATGTTCACTTCCACTGTTTTTCCTCAATGTTGAATCTAGACTTGTTTCCCCTGAGGGCCCCATATTACTCTTGGCTTAGAAACCCAGCAGGTCCTGGAGCTTCAGCATTCTCCAGCCCTTAAGATGGAGGCAGGCGTCATCAACAGCCTCTTGAATACTAGGAACTACATACACACTGGAGGCACCAGGAGGAAGAGGGGCCCAGAACCAGAGGCTGGAAGGAGGCCTGAGACCAGCTTCCGTCTTATTCAGGCTAAGAGACCAGAGGCAGGCAACCGCTCCAACAGCAACCGGGCCACTGAAAATTCTTAAAACTTAAAAATCACTCATAAAAACCCAACACCAAACAAAGAGGAAACCTCTTCTCTCTTTCCTTTGACAAATGTTTAACTATGCGCCACTATCACCTTCCCTATTATCATCATCTTCTTTAAATAAATGTGGCCACTCTTCTGATGGAGCCTCATTTTCTTTTTCTAGGGAATCTTTGAAAAATATAACCAGGGAGTTGCAGAGGAGAAATATTTATCAGGTCAACAAGCACAAGTCTCGGAGGCACATGAGCTTTCGGAACAGGCTTGGCCATTTGCTGGTTGTGACCTTGGAAAAGTCATCAGTATCACTGAGGCTCACCTGCAAAATGTAGGTGCGTCCTTCACCGTGCCCACTGCACAAAGGCACCATGGATATCGAGTCAAATGATGTAGGTAAAGTGCTCAACAAAAATAACTAAAAGAGGTAAGAAAACTATTGAAAGTAAATTTATGTTTCCTCCCTTCAGTAATCCCATTTTTGGGGGACTGTGTCCTACAAAAATACAAGCATCTCTGTGAAAGGAATTATCAATGAGGAATTATCAATGGAGCCTATGCAGCTCTGTTGGTACAGGAAGGGAGGGAAGGAAGGAAAGTTGGAAGGAAGGAGGAAAAGTGAACAAATCTGAAAATTATTTGACAGTCCCTCAGTAGGGGAGTGGTTAAATAAACTGATGGTAGACCCATACAATGGAATATTATGAAGCTATTAGTATTTGAATCAGCTTTATATATCCTGACCTTGGACATTTCCCCTGATATATCTTTGTCAGAAAAGCAAATAATAGAGAGATTTTGGGTTCTATTATTTTTTTAAAAAAAGAAAAAAGGGAAGAAATGTTTCTGTTTGTAGGAGCATAGAAAAATGTGTAGAAAATACAGACCAAACTTGACACTGGTTATCTGGGGGGTGGGATCAAAGGACAGAGGAAGGCTCTGAGTGTTTCCCCCAAGCACCTCTGAATTGTCTGACATGTTAAAATGAATATGTACCACTTTCATAATGTGAAAAATCTAACAAAGCTGCAGAAAGGGAAAGAGAAGGGGCAAGGTGAGAGGGAGGAAAAGGTAGAAGAGAGAGAAAAAAAGAAGAAAAGAGATCTGCAGTCTTTGATCAAAGCAGAGGGAGGTGCCTTATGTGTTCACAGTCTTCCAGGATCATGCTCAGTTTTCTGTGGGCATCAGGAATTTTGGGCACGGCACTGACCTACCAAATCATGGCTCTTGGCATCACCGATTCCCTCTTCTTTAGTGTCTACCAGTTTCCAGGGGTCCAGAGAGAAGAATTTCTTTGTTGGTTCAAGTCTATATGAGTTATTATATTCCGAGTCGAATGTCCATGGCATTTCTCTTGAATCTCAAGTGTGAAATTCCTTTGTCCACCATCTTGACCTTTCTCTACCTGCTATGTGAGGTTCTCATCCCCCTAAAGCTTTTGGAGTTTTCCCTCAGAGGGACAGACATAGGCAGGATCCTGTATTTCTGAGTCCTTGGCCATCATGACACCAGAGATACGTGCACACTCATTGCTTCCCGGCTCCCTTTCCTTTCCTCAGGTCAACCCCAGACGCCACACCAGGAGACTGCAAACATGCCAGTCACACCACAAGCAGCCTTCAAGCTTTTACCAGCTGGAAATTTATGACAGAGCAGCACAAAGCTTCAAGGGTCCTCGGAGGTAGAATAATGCCACAGAACACACTCAGGATGCAAATACTTTTTAAATAATAATTTTTTAAAAGTGTACTGGTAAGAGAACAGAGAGAAGAGCACACTCACCCCTCACTGGTCTGAGGGTAAACGAACAACTACCACACATCTCAACAACAGCTTGGTAACCTGTCTGAAGAGTCTTAAAAATATTCCAGTATTTTAAACAATACTTTTCTTCTAGGAAATAGGAAATATCAAAAATATTTATGCATTTGTCTGACACAGTTATAGGAATTAATAAATTAATTTACACAAAGTGCTTAAAATAGTTTCAGGTATCTAGAAAGCCCTTTATAAGTATTACCTAATATTAATAACTGTTACGATTTCCCTCTTTAAATTTCCCTTGCTTTTTAAACTTTATAAAATATCTTTGTATTATATTTATAACCAGAAAAAAAAACTGTAAAAATATAGATGTCAACACTAGGTAAATATCAATTTTTTAAAAAGCTTTATGCCCAAAGATGTTCACACTATCATTTATAATAGTGACAAATTGGAAATAACTTCACCATACAACAATAAAGGATTAGGTAAATGACGATGCCTCCATATAGAGTACTTGGCAGAAATTAAAAATGATAATCCTGAGGAATTTAAGTAACTTTTGGAAATGCTAGTGTTCCTAAGTTAGGATGGTAAAGAAAGATACAAGATCATATGCACATACTGTCAACTATGGTCAGAAATAAGGGGATGGGAGAGCCTGGAAGAACTTCTAACAAAATGGTAAACAACACCTTCCTACACCTTAATCTCACCCCCGTTCAATAAATTCCAAGACACATAAACTTCAGAGAATAAGTAGATGGCAGCTTCCTGAAACAGGGGTCCCAGAGTAGCCCTTGCCCACAGAACTCAGGGAGTGTTGAAGCAGGAAGGGGCACTGGAGAAAATGGTGGTGCATGTTGGGGGGAAAGAGCAATAGTTCTGTGGTGAGATCAACCAGGTTGAATCCCAACTGCCCTCTTACTGGCTGGGTGGCCCCAGTCAGGTGATTTACCTCTTTAAGCCTCTATGTCTTCCTCAGTAAATTGGTAGTAAGCAGAGTACGATGACACCACACAGGAAATGAATCAATGGGACAACTGCACCTAATAAGTACTCAGCAAAACCATGAAGAGCAGAGGCAGTGGTAAAGACAGTGGCCTGTCCAGTGGATGCCTTGCACCCTGAGTAAATGTGGCTGTAAGAGAAGAGACTTGGACTACTCACTCACCAAAACTCTACCAAAACAGACCCCAAGCCTCCAAATCCCCTTTGCCTGGGCAGACCTGCGTCCCCAGTGTCTCTCTCTCCTTTCTTTTGGCCTTGCCCCCTCCAACCCCATTTTCCCTTTGGAAAACGGCTGAAATTATCACTTTGATATTTAAAAATGCAAGTTACTCTCATGTGCCCAAAGTAATAAATGTTTTAGAGTTTCAATTAAACTAAATGTAGGAAAGCTGGATCCTTTTTCTATATCTAATGAATCACACAGACCTATTACCCCACTATTCATTAATTCTAACAAGGTCAGCTCATTACCACCAAAGTGTCCTCCTGACTGCGTAATGAACCTGGGCGGGCTGCATTGTGAGCAGACCCACAGGAGACCTGCAGCCAGGGCCTCTGGAGCATCTGTGCCATTTCTCCTGCCCATCAAATCTCAGGCCTCAACTGAGGGAGGTTCATGTACATGAAAGGCAGAGGTCCCAGGGAAAATGTGTCTGAGACTTAAACATCTTGCCCAGAAGTCGGGGAGCCCCTGCACTCATTTCCCCTGATACTGGAGCACAGTGTTCTTCTATAGCTTACTTCCCATCTGTTGTTTTTTCCCAAGCTAGTATCTCTACTTCTTATGGAAAGACACCCTAATACTTATTGACCTCCTACTCTGTGTCAAGCACAGTGCGCCATCATTACCACCATCTCACAGATGAGAAAAATGAGTCTCTGCCACAGAGTGGTTAAGTAGCTTGCCCAAGGACACACAGCTAACAAGTAGCATGGATGCAATTTGAGCCCTGATTCAAAACCCCATAGTCTTGACTATGCAGTTTTTCATCTCTTTTGATATGCATTCCAAATGAATTGGAGACAAAGATATCTTTGGACAGGAACCACCCATCCCTGTATATCATATATGCTCTATCCTCAGTACATCATATATGGCTGATGTGAGGATTAAAGGAAATAATGGAAGAAAAGTACCTGACATCATGTAGGGATTACTGGTACTAAAATACAGGCTATTGTAGTGCTGAAAACTTAATAGGTGATTGATACATATTTAGAATGATAGAACTTTATATCTAGGCTTCAGAAAAAATCTGCCTCAACCTTCTCATTTTATGGAGAAGAAAAATAATTTGGGTAAGAGGACAAAACTATTTTAAAAAAGAAGTGGTGTGAACTTCAAGTCTGGCTCTCTCATTTCTTCAGACCCTCCTTTCTATGGTGCTGGATTTTGCAGAGTTTGGAGAGGTCCTTACAGAACAAAGAAGATGAGGAGGCGCTGTAGTCCTCCATCATGTTGCCCCTTCAACCTGAGAAGCTCTGCTTTTATACGGTTTTAAACAGGGCTTCTCTACAAGAGTTTGTGTGACAAAGGGTCCTGCTGCTTAAAATAAAAAGTTTGAAAACTAGACTTTATATTTCATTGTTGGATTGTGCAGAACTGTAAGGAAAAATGTTAGAGGTTTTACATGCCTCTATCAAAACTGATCAAGTAAAAAAAAAGATAAAGATTTTCTTGATAAAATTGATAAACTAGACTTAGTAAAATATATGAAACTATTTGCCCAAATGAAGAACATCAATCAATGCTTCCAAGCACTTATCAAACTCTTAAAAAATAAAGGGCACAATCGATGGCTCCAAATCAACATCTTATAGTCTATGTTCTCAGATCACAGCCAGATAAAATGAACAATTTTTAATTTCAGCTTAAAAATTTCTGCAAACTAAAACCATGTAATATTGCCACTCAACAATCCTTGGTTTAAAGTCTATGAATGAAATGATAAAACACTTAAAATTGAAAAACAGTGAAATCAATACATGTTGAAATTTGTTGATAATAGCAAAAGCAGTACTGAAAGGAAAAATTAAAGCTTTAAATATAATTAACAGAAAACAGTAAAAATTAAAAGCAAGCAAGCTAAGTGTTACTCAAGCACATCTGTGTACTCAAGAAGAGTATCAGATATGCCAAAGGATAATAGGATAAATTAAAGAAAAAATACAATAAAAACAATGAATAAGGAAATTTTTTTAATTATAAAAAAATGAAAACATTCAAAATATAGGTTTTTGAAAATAGTAACAATGTGAGCAAACCTCTAGAATGACTGATCTAAAAATTTTAAAGATACAAATTTTTAAAGCCATAGACTGATAACTGATAAAGAATTTTTAATTCAAATAACTATAAACTATATATGAAAAAATAAGAAAATCTAAATACATAAATTTCTAATATATATATAAAATTATCAAAATTGGTACAAAAAAGGAAATATAAAACTCAAATAATCTGATTAGCCAGTAAAGAAATTAAGGTGATAATAAGTCCTTCCTTCTCTCCAAAAAGAACAGCCCTTAGGTTTAGCTGAGTGTACAGAAGGGTTCTAACAAACTTTCAAGGAGAAGTTGATGACCCCTCTCATACAAATTGTAAAAGAAACAGAGAGAAAAAAAAAAGATTTCCAATCAACTTTTTATGAGGTTTATACAAACGTTACCAAAAAACTAGGATAAGAATATCGCAAGTAAAGGAACATTATAGGCCTATTCATTCAAACACACATATGAAAAGTTTGAGTAGAATATTAGCTTTATTATTTTATTTTCAAACAAGCTATCATGATCAAGTAGGTTCTATTCAAGAAAGGTGGTGCGGTTTAACATCAGAAAAAACTGTCGGACTATACCAACTTGAAAAGCTTCTGTACAGCAAAGGACACCATCAATAGAATAAAAAGGTATCCTACAGTATGGAAGAATATATTCATAAGTGACAGATCCGATAAAGGGTTGACATCCAAAATATATAAAGAGCTCATGCACCTCAACAAACAAAAAGCAAATAATCCAATTAAAAAAATAGGCAGAGGAGCTGAATAGACAGTTCTCTAAAGCAGAAATGCAGATGGCCAACAGACACATGAAAAGATGCTCCACATCGCTAGTTATCAGAGAAATGCAAATTAAAACCACAATGAGATATCACCTCACACCAGTAAGGATTGCCATCATCGAAAAGACAAACAACAACAAATGTTGGCGAGGTTGTGGAGAAAGGAGAACCCTCCTACACTGCTGGTGGGAATGTAAATTAGTTTAACCATTGTGGACAGTATGGAGGTTCCTCAAAAATGCTCAAAATAGAAATACCATTTGACCCAGGAATTCCACTTCTAGGAATTTACCCTAAGAATGCAGCAGCCCAGTTTGTAAAAGACAGATGCACCCCTATGTTTATTGCAGCACTACTTACAATAGCCAAGAAAAGGAAGCAACCTAAGTGTCCATCAGTAGATGAATGGATAAAGAAGATGTGGTACATATACGCAATGGAATGTTATTCAGCCATAAGAAGAAAACAAATCCTACCATTTGCAACAACATGGATGGAGCTATAGGGTATTATGCTCAGTGAAATAAGCCAGGCAGAGAAAGACAAGTACCAAATGATTTCACTCATATGTGGAGTATAAAAACAAGGAAAAACTGAAGGAACAAAACAGCAGCAGAATCACAGAACCCAAGAATGGACTAACAGTTACCAAAGGGAAAGGGACTGGGGATGATGGGTGGGAAGGGAGGGATAAGGGCAGGGAAAAAGAAAGGGGGCATTACCATTAGCATGTATAATGTTTTGGGGGGGTACGGGGAGGGCTGTACAACACCGAGAAGACAGGTGGTGATTATACAGCATCTTGCTACGCTGATGGACAGTGACTGTAGTGGGGGGGGGGACTTCGTGAGGGGGGGAGCCTGGTAAACATAGTGTTCTTCATGTAATTATAGATTAATGATAGCAAAAAGAAAAAAAAGAAAAAACTATCAATACAATTCTCTACACTCAAAAACCAAAGAAACTTCACATTGTTACCTCAATAGTTACAGAAAATGCATTTTATAAAATTCAATACCTGTGTAATTATGAAAAGCTCTCAGAAAACTTGGATTTGAAAGATATTTTTAACTTGATAAAAGCTATATTCCATAAATCTACATCCCATATTCAACTTAATGAAAACCCTTTACACTCCCTTCAAATCAAGAATAAGCTAATATTTCATCTATCACCAGTGCCATTCAAAATAACACTAGAAACTTTGCCCAATTTAATAAAACAAGAAAAATAAATGCATAATATTAGGAGGAAAGAGACAAAACTATTATTGTTAGCAGATGATACAATCATCTGCATGTAAAATAACAACCAAATCAAGAAACAAACTAATAGAACAAATACTTGAATTTAGTAAGGTTACTAGATTTAAGACAAACTTATAAAATCCAATAGTGTGTGCTATACCAGCAATAACCAATAGAAAATAGAAATTCATTCATAATAGCAACACAAATGATAAAATACCTAGGAACGATGAAGGAAAAATGTACACCACCATTATTTTGAAATATAATTAATGGCAAAAAGGAAGAATTGAAGAAATAATTATGTTCATAGATGCAATAATTCACATTTGCAACTATCTTGATTTTCCTCTATGCATCTATTAATTCTGTGCAATTCTAACTAAAATTTCAGCAGAATTTCCTGAAAATTTGACTTATCATATCCTTCAAATAAATCATCCTCCCTATCTAAAAATAAGCAAGTTAGTTTCTGTTTCCTATAACTAAGAGGGAGGGAGGAACTTTAACATCTATGACATTATTAGAATCTAAGAAAAGAGACTAGAGACCAGAATGGTGACTATGAGACTGCTGAAATCTGTCATTGCAGTGACTCCCCATTCTCGGTGGCCTAGTGATTTCCGGCCATATTTGCAATGCACTGTTTCAAAGAACCAACTGGGGTTACTGTGAGAAGTGAGAGTCCTGCCCTGCCCAGGCCTTCTGTGGTGACTGTCTGCTCCTTGGATTCTTCCCTGCTTCTGCATTTCTTCTTCATAGAAACTGTCCTTCTCCTACCTCAAGTGGCTGTGGTGATGCTACAACTCAAGTGACCCTGCTTTCTCTGCCACTCAGGCAGCCAGCTTATGCACTCCAGCCCCTTGAACAACTTTGCTGGGAGCATGAGACCCCAGCAAGGCTAGACAGAGTCCATCTTACGGGCTGATATGAAACTGAAAGAGAATGTGGCGCTCTCTCCTCTATGATCAATACCTGTGATCAATATCTTGTATTAAAGACATAAGCCTAGAGATCCCATATCTATGTGGAGAAAGCATGCCTAAGAATGAAGCCAATGCATACATAAGAACTTAAAAAAACAGTGAGAAGGAGATTCATATCATTTTAACTGCTAGATCCAGTCATGCCTGAAGCCAACACACCCCTTGATTCCCAAGTAGTAAAGCTATCAACTGTTGTTTTGTTTTAACTTAAGTTGGTTGGAGTTGGGTTTCTATTGTAACAGAAAATAAAGAGCCCTAGCTATTCTGCATACTGCATCAGAAGCTCTGAGCAAGTGTTTCACTTTCACAAGCTCCCAGGGAGAATCTGACGCACGCTAAAGTTTGAGAATTAAACTATGGCTTCTTCAGGATCTGAAGGACAGGAAAAATAGAGCAGAATAATGAATTTCAACAAAGTGAACATACAACTCATTGTCTATCTCTTGGCTGACCCTCTGACTTGGATTAATGTCATTTTATGCCTCCCTGACACTGAGCTTCTAGTTTCTCCAACAGGACATTGCTCACCTCAGGACATTTGCATGTGTTTATCCTCCCATTCCTCAACACACCTAACTGATTCTCAATTTCAAGATCCCAGATTAACTCTTGGAAAGTCCTTCCCTAACTGCCCCCATGGAAAGGAGGTCACCTCTCTCATTATCCACTATCTTAATCACCTTGATTTTAATTCATAGCTTTTATCAAAGTTTTACCTACTTTTGTAGCTAGCTAACATACTTTTGTCTGCTTCCCCTATTAGAATATAAGCTCCGAGGAAGTAAGGACTGATCACCATTATCTTCCCCACGTCTGGCACAGAGCCTGACACTTAGCAGGGTTCTCAATACGTACATTTTCATAAATGAATGAGTCAACACAGTGTAGGTACATACATCTCAACCCTCCTTGGGAAAAGCAAGGAAGAGAAGTCAGCATCCCTCATTACCTCTCCGGAGTGAGTTAAGCAACAAAATGGGAAGAGAAGGGGCTAGGGAAAAAAATGGAGAATTTGCAAATTCTTGTAATGTACCAATCCTGAGTCTACTTCTGAGAGGAAAAGAGAATCACCAAGTAATCCACTGCAAGAGGTGGTTGGTCCCTGTCTTCCAAGAGCTCATCTGTTGGAGAAATGGTTAAAATAAGGAGCAGCGGGGATGGAGGGAGAAACCCAAAACACAGCAATTCAAAATTATACTTCATCTTCGCAAACACTATTAGCATGACAGAGCAAAATAATTTGTGAGCATAACAGAGAACCAGAACGGAGAAGCACAGGCGCGTCTACACCACGTCAAGGGGGAAAGCTGCAATTAACTGCCATCCCTTATTCCGCAGCCTGCAGGCTCTACCACTAGGCTCAGGCTGGGTGCTGCATCCCTTTCTTCATCAGTAATTTAGTCTCATTTTCCCTTTCCAGCATCTTATTGCAGTAATAGATTGGTTATTACAGCTGTGAAGTCAGAGTGACACGTGAGAGCAGGGGTAACGAGAGAAAGAGGAGAGGGAGCCGAACGTGAACTGGCAGCCTCCTGCCTGAGAGCTCCTGCCCCATGAAGGCAGGAGGGACGTTTCCTCTTGCTTGTATGTGCCTTTCTCCTTCTGTGACACTGAAATGAGCTTCAGGGTAACAGAGGCAGCTTTCTGGGGAATGCCTCTGTTCAGGTCCCCAACAGAATTAAACTACATTCACCAGACATACGTATTTCCCTATTAGGTGAGGGATGGTGGGAGCTGATCTCTGCCAGGTTCTGCTCTGGGTGCTGAGAAAACTCTGGTAAAGGGGACAACCACCATTGCCCCTGCTCTGAGGCTGCCTGTGTACTAGCCGGGAGAGAGAAAGATGTCCAAGTAAATAAGATAAGAGAAAAAACAAGTAAAAACATAAGACTGCAGGCCGACCTGAAATCCCCTCCTGCCTGGAAGACATTTCACCTGGGAAACTAACTGACCTTGCAGTAAACACTCTGAGGCTGCAGATACACAAACAGGAGCCTTCAGAGAGGAAAGACCCTGAGGATGGATGAGTGGGGGCTCTCAGAAGACAGAGGGGAGCTTCGCCTCAGCCAGCTGACACACCAGCCACAGGGACCTGAAGGGCTGGGACTCCCAGTGAATGATATTGCTACACCTGCCTTCAAGCACCGAAATGCTTAGGCCTTTTAATTACATTAAAGAAGCACGTATCCTTTGCCTGCTAGTATCTCATCATCCATTACAGTCACCCTGGAGACAACCACACAGAGATAATTTCAAAGAGAGACAGAGGTCTAAGAAGGGAACAAAGCCGAAGAATGTGACACTGAGTGCTGGGAAGAGAAAGCAGTATTAACTAGGATGCTCAGGGTAGGCCTCTTTGAGGAGGTGAGGAAATGAGGCGGCAGGGCAGAGCAAAGGCGAGCGAGCCCCTGGAGGTGGAGGCCAGACTGGCATTTGAGGAGCAGAGCGAAGGTCATGGGGCTAAAGTGGTGCTTCAGGTGTGGGCCCCGGACCCACAACATCAGCTTCCCAGGGGAACTTGTTAGAGATGAACATCTGGGGGCAAGAATCAGAAACTCCAGGACAGGAGCCCAGCAGTGAGCATTCAACAAGCCCTTCGGGTGATTCTGAAACAAGCTCAAGCGTGAGCGCCACCAGGCTGGAAAGGAGAGAGGAGCAGGAACGTGCAGGAGGGGCCGCGCGAGGCGCCCTCTAGAGGTGACAAACTCACGTCAGTTGACCTGAGTTTCTCATCATTGCATCCCCAGCACCATGTTGCCTGCCACACAGCTGAGGCTCAGTACTTTTTTACCTAACAAATGAATCAGAAATATAAATATGGAGCCTCTATGTTGAATGGTCTGACCCCAGTTACCGGACAAAGACATGAAGGATCAACAGGAGTTTATGATCTCCAAATGGAGATGAGAGATAAATAAAAAGGAAAAATGGGGCCAACTGAGTCACACGCATAGATACCGGGATGATACCAGAGGCAAAGATGTCTGGAAGCAAGGAGGGTCAGAAAACTAAAAAGCAGGCAGAAAAGCTCAATAAAGGCTTCAGCGTTTGGTTTTGGGGCAAACAGTGTAGTTCATTAACCCCCTAGGGAACTACTATATTAATGGCATAGAGCAATTATCATTCACTTGTTGACTCCAAGTAAATGAGAAACGTTGTTATATTGATTCAATCCATCTAAAAAGAAAAAGAAAGAAAATAAATAAGAGTGCTGAAATGGAAAAATCCTCAGCTTTATGGAAAATTCCACTATCCAAAATGCTTCATTTCCTGAGGTATTTTAGATAGCCAAGGTTTTTACTGTATATTGCCATTATTTTTATTACCAAAGGGTTCCCATAGCACACAGTAGGCACATGGGGCTAACCAGATCACTCTGGAGGCCAAGCAGAGGCCTCCTCCAGCGCCTCCTCCCGGGAAACCCAGCCAGCAAAGCCCCTCTGGCTGTCAGGGAGTCAGAGGGGGCGTGAGCCATCCGGGACGCCAGCCTCCACTCCTCCCCTACCCGCCCCCGGCCCTTTCCTGGACAGAGTGGATTTCAACAGACTCTTCCTGTCCTTCCTTCCTTCCTTTCCTGTAGTTCTTGCGTTCCTGGAATAAAAGCACCTCCCGGGTTTCTCTGATACACGTCCACTTCCAGACCACAGAGCCGGCACTCACAGGAAAGACATACGAGCGGTCAAGAGTACCCTGGACCTCCTCAGATCACTTCCCAAGCCGGACGCTCTTGGTGGTCTAATTCCAATCCTTCCTGCTACATGGAGCCATTTACTCTCATTGAATTTGGAAGTTCCCTCAGCTAAGGAGAAAAAAAAAGTACTCATTATGGATTAGCTGTTCTCAATTGATTTTACTTCATCTACCTTTCCAAATCTTGAATGTTTATCTTACTATTTTTTCTATTACTGTTTTCCCCTCAACAGTAAAACAGGAATGTTTTACCAAGGACTCACTTCCTGCATTAATGAGCATACCAAAGAAATAGACCTAGAAGTAATTCTTTGGGGTGTGTTGAATACACACACACACACGCACACATGTACAAAAAAGGAGGTGTAATATATCTTCTGGGACTCCAACCATCAGAGGTAGTTACAACAAGGATGGGGCTGCCTGGAGAGTAGAGCATTCGCTGCAACCAGGAGGTCTGGTCCGTAGTTCAAGGAACAGATAAAGCCCTGGTCTAGATGTCCCCAGAGGCCCTTGCTTGCTGCACTGCTGTAACATTCTGTGATGCCATCAGACTCCAAGCTTGAACGAGGCAGGAGCTAAAAAGAAAGGAGAGTAGCATATCTTTCTGGGCTTACTTGATGCCAAAAGGTACTAGGAGCCCTCAGAGCCCATCATTGGCAGCGCAAGGGCTGCAGAGATGCAGCAACATCCTCGTTGTAAACATTCAAACAGCACCTATAGTGTGCCAGGCACTGTGCACAATTTCAGTCCAACACACAGCAGACCTATCATATAATGACTATTATTGTCCCCATGGTTACTGAGGAGAAAATTGAGGAACAGAGAAATTAGATTATCCATCATCACAGAGCTGGTAAGGAACAGAGGCAAGACTAGAACCTAGGCTGCCTGGCTCCCAAGCCAGTGCTCTTAACAGCTCCATCATGCTGCCTCCCAAGTAATCTCTTGCATTTTTAGCATCTTATATGCTAAAAAGAAGAATATGATATCTTTTCATCCCTACAGAAATCTCCTGAGGCCAGGACATTATCCCTGAATAACAAATTGGAGACAGACGGTCAGGGAGGGGGATGACTTGTCAAGCCACCTAGCAGTCAGGCAAAGCCTCTTGGTCCCCTGCCCATGTGTCTGTCCTCTTCCTGTGCCCACACTGCCTGACTCGCCTGTGGCTTGTGGCCCAGTTACCAAGGCAGAAAAGGAGCACTTGTTTAATCCCCTGCCTGCAAACTGGCCACTCAGCCATATATCCTGAGGTCCCAGACACACTCTACGTAGAGCCACCAACTCCATAGGGGAAGAAAGGGCAAGAGGCAAGGGCACTAAGAAAGAAAGATGGTGCTCGTGCTGCACAGCGATCGGCCATCTGGGACGCGTCCTCTTCTTCCACCCACAAGCCTACCAAAGGCAATAGTAATAGATTCCCATTTGCTGATGAGAAAATTGAGGTTTAAGTAGTCTCTTCACTGTCCTGCCTCCCCTATCGTGTCTATCTTTTCCTCTCCTGACTGCTGTGATAGCCTCTTCCCTGCATCTCTCCCACTCTCCTGCCGCTGTGGTCCTGTGGGCACACGATTAGGGACTGTGCTTCACAGATCACTGTTCTGATCATGGCCGTCCTTTCCTCAAAGACCTTCAATAGCTCCCTGCTGCTAAGACAGTAAATCACAACTTCCTAGCCTGCTCTCAGTTGCCCCATGATTTGGCTGCAATCTATACACAAGCCTTATCTTTAAAAAGGTATCTAGGCTCCAGTTCACAGTCATACCCAAGAAAATCCTAGGCACACACTCTCCATGATGATTCTTCTGCTGAATCCCTTTGCTTATTTAAGGCTAGACTTAAATACCATCCACCATGGAAACTTCTCTCATTCACCTCTCAGTCTACATCTCTCCATGTTACCCAATCCCCATGAGTAATAAACACTGTATTCTAATTGTGTGTGAAAATGTCTGCCCTATGGTCTCTTACAAAACGAAACCTATACTTACCATAAGATCAAGCAGTCACACTCCTTGGTATTTACCCAAAAAAGTTAAAAAGTTATGTCTTCACAAAACTCTGCACACCCTTACTTATAGCAGCTTTACTTATAATTGTCAAAGTTCAGAAGCAACCAAGATGTCCCTCAGTAGGTGAGTGGATAAATAAACTGTACTATGGCCAGACAATGGAATAGTATTCACTGCTAAAAAGAAATGCACTATCAAGCCATAGAAATACATGAAGGAATCTTGAATGCATGTTACTAAGTGGAAGAAGCCAATATTAAAAGGCTACATACTTATGATTCCAATTACATGACATTCTGGAAGAGGCAAAACTATGGAGAAAGTAAAAAGATCAGTGGCTGCCAGGTGTTGCAGAGGAAGGATGAACAGAGGATTCTCAAACATTATTTGGCATGATACCATGATAATGGATACAATTACACATTTCTCCAGCCCCACACAATGTACGCCACCAAGCATTAACCCTAATGTAAACCATGGACTTTGGGTGATGGTGGTGTGGCAATGCAGGTTCATCAGTTGTAACAAGTATCCCACTCTGGTGGAGGGTGTTGATAGTGGGGGCAGCTATGCATGTGTGGGAGCAGGGGATATATGGGAACTCTCTGTATCTCCCCTCAATTTTGCTGCAAACATAAACTGCTCTAAAACATAAAGTCTGGAGGAGAACCAAGATGGCGGCATGAGTAGAGCAGCTGGATTCTCCTCCTAAAACCACATATATTTTTGAAAATACAACAAATACAACTAATTCTAAAAGAGAGACCAGAAGATACAGGACAACAGCCAGACCATATCCACACCTGCGAGAACCCAGCACCTCATGAAGGGGATAAGATACAAACCGTGGCCCGGTGGGACCCGAGTGCCCCACACACCAGCTCCGGGTGGGAGGAGAGGAGTCGGAACAGGGAGGGAGAGGGAACCCAGGATTGCTAAATAGCCAGACCTAGCCATCCACACTGGAGTGTAGACACACAGTGTGTGCGTGGGGTGCTGGAAACTAGGGAAATAAGACAGTGCACAGCCAGTGCACCCAGGATAAAGAAAAGCAAGTGCTTTTTGAAAGTCTTAAAGGGACAGGAACCCCACAGCTGGATGGAAGTGCCCTAGGACACTTAGCCTAGCAGCTGGGAATCACAGGGAACTCTGGGCACCCGAACCCCTGCAGCGTAGCGCGGAGGCCCCTCACCACGATAAACAGCCGCCTGCCTGTTCCTCCTCCAACACGGCTCCACCATATTGGAGAAGCAGCCTGAGGCAGGTCACGCCCACAGCAACTGCAACGCTAAACTCCATAGCGGCCAGGCAAGATCAGAAGCCCTGTCTGCACAAGCCGCTAGAGGCCGCTGTTCTCCCAGGAGAGGAAGGCCACAAACTGGCAAGAAGGGACTTTCTCTTACCCAACACACGTACCAGCTCCCCACAAATATATCTATCGCCATGAAAAGGCAGAAGAAATTGATACAGACCAAGATCACAGAGGCAAACCCTGAGAAGGAGATAGACCTAACCAGTCTTCCTGAAAAAAAATTAAAAATAAAGCTCATAACCATGATGATGGAGCTGCAGAGAAATATGTAAGAGCTAAGGGATGATGTCCGGAAGGAGATTACAGAAATGAAACAATCTCTGGAAGGATTTATAAACAGAATGGATAAGATACAAGAGGCCATTGATGGAATAGAAACCAGAGAACAGGAACACATAGAAGCTGACGCAGAGAGATAAAAGGATCTCCAGGAATGAAACAATATTAAGAGAACTCTGTGACCAATCCAAAAGGAACAATATCCGCATTATAGGGGTACCAGAAGAACAGAGAGAGAAAGGGATAGAAAGTGTATTTGAAGAAATAATTGCTGAAAACTTCCCCAAACTGGGGGAGGAAATAATCGATCAGACCATGGAAGTGTACAAAACTCCCAACAGAAAGGACCCAAGAGGACAACACCAAGACACATAATAATTAAAATGGCAAAGATCAAGGACAAGGACAGTTTTAAAGGCAGCTAGAGAGAGGAAAAAGGTCACCTACAAAGGAAAATCCATCAGGCTATCATCAGACTTCTCAACAGAAACCTTACAGGCCAGAAGAGAATGGCATGATATATTTAATGCAATGAAACAGAAGGGCCTTGAACCAAGAATACTGTATCCAGCATGACTATCATTCAAATATGAAGGAGGGATTAAACAATTCCCAGACAAGCAAAAGTTGAGGGAATTTGCCTCCCACAGACCACCTCAACAGGCTATTTTAGAGGGACTGCTCTATATGGGAGCACTTCTAAGACTAAATAGATGTCACCAGAGAAAATAAAATCACAGTAAAGAAAGCAGACCAACCAAATACTCACTAAAGGCAAAAAATAAAATCAACTACCCACAAAAGCAGTTAAAGGAAGCACAAAAGAGCACAGAATTAAACAACCAACATATAAAGAATGGAGAAGGAGGAATAAGAAGGGAGAAAAATAAAGAATGACCAGACAGTGTTTAAAATAGCTCAATAAGCGAGTTAAGATAGACAGTAAGATACTAAAGAAGCTAACCTTGAACCTTTGGCAACCATGAATCTAAAGCCTGCAATGGTAATAAGTACATATCTTTCAATAATCACCTTAAATGTAAATGGACTGAATGCACCAATCAAAAGACACAGAATAACAGAATGGATAAAAAAGCAAGACCCATCTCTATGCTGCTTACAAGAGACTCACCTCAAACCCAAAGACTATAGGAACAAAGAAAGACTGAAGGAACAAAACAGCAGCAGAATCATAGAACCTAAGAATGGACTAACAGTTACCAAAGGGAAAGGAACTGGGAAGAAAGGGAGAAAGGGTGGGGAAAAAGAAAGGGGGCATTATGATTAGCATGTATAATGTGGGTGGTGGCAGTGGGAGGGCTGTGCAACACAGGGAAGACAAGTAGTGACTCTACAGCATCTTACTATGCTGATGGACAGTGACTGTAATGGGGGTGTGGGGGTGGGGACTTGGTGAAGGGGGGAGCCTAGTAAACATAATGTTCTTCATGTAATTGTAGATTAATGACAACAAAATAAATTAATTAATTTTTAAAACCATAAATAAATAAATAAATAAATAAATAAATAAAATAAAACATAAAGTCTATTTTTCTAAAAAAATAAAAAATGTCTGCCCCATGCATGATAAACTCCTTAAGAGAATGGAGCGTGCCTTCTGCTTCTTATACCCCTTAGACCCCACCTCTCCTACCACCACAGCAGGTGCTAATAAATGTTTGTTGAATTTAATTAAATTGAGAGGTCATCTGGGGGATAAGAGCTAGAACTTTCTCGTAATTTGGAGTCTGAGACAATGGTGAAGTTGAAGGACCAGTGACCCCTCTCTTCAGAACTCAATTATCTGCATAAGAACAAACATCTCAGATATCTAGCTATTAATTTGCTCACAATCATCTCAGCCTCCAAAGTTCACAAATGTCCCTTTTAATTTCTCAGCTACATCTTTCATAGGAAATGAGATTCTCTTCTCATTTGCTGGATCATGGGAACCCTTGTACTGCCTGCCGTCCCCACTCTACCCCCAAATCTCCTCATGCTTTCTTAATCTTTTCCACTTGCCACAATTAACCACCTGGGCATCAAAATGCCCATCACCACAACCTTCCTGGGGCCTGTTGAGGGACCCATACTTTCCTGCTCAGCACCGTAAGTCGATAGCTGAGGACCACAGGTTTCATTGGCAGCCTGAGTCAAAGGAATCTATTCTAATTAATCCTCCACACAAAAATGATGGCCTCCAGCCACCGCAAAAAGAAGCCAACAAACCCAGAGCCAGGGAAAAATGCAGTCCCAGCTTCCTCTGAAATGAATTCAGCCTCACTCTGAGCTAAGTTCTCAGTTTTCAGAAGGGACAGCATATGTGGCCAAAATCCTGGAGGGGTCACTGGCCATGCATCTGACAGCTGGGGTGGCCGGCGCTATGGAGCCTGCCTGCACCAGGGCCTCAGAGGACTAAGGAGTGACTTTGGAGGCTGTTAACCCTTTCATATACATTCATTCATTACTAACAGAGATGAACAAAATTCAAATGTGCTTGGAATGATAGAACCTCAACATCTTGAACAAAGATGACAGAGAGAAATCTGAGACGGAATGGGACAACAGAAGAGAAAATTCACATTGTTACTAATGCTATTCTGCTCCAGGACAGTTGGACAGTCCAGTGTTCAGTGCCCAGCACAGCAAGCACTTTCGGGGATGGCTCCACCAATGCCTGATGCAGGGAGAAGTGGAGAGAGAAGTAACCTGCCCCAGCAGGTCATGGCCAAAGAAGATTCTGGAGCGTGGGCAGTGACCACTGTCAGGGGAAGTGATGCTGTCCCTCCACTCAGCTCACTGGAATAGAGAGGTTGCAAAGCCAGAGACCTCTGGTTTTAAGTCCACTTCTTTCTGCCTGGATGGCATTAAGCAAGTCATTAGCTTCTCTGAGTTTGTTCCCTCATCTGGAAAATGGGATAAACAGTGACAATACTTAGCCAGCCAGCTTGCTGTGGAATGGTCTTCAAAGTGGGAAGGTGTATGAAATGCTAAGTGATGTGCTTTTCCCCTTCATTCCCCAAGGCCAGAATCCTCCCACACCCAAGGAGTAGGTCGGAACACTTGAAAACAAGACCGTCCACGAATGAAAACTGTCACAAAAGAACTCAAGGAAAAAGATTCTTCACTTTAAGCCTCATTTCAAGTATAATACAGGAAAGCCTGGGAAGAAAGTCAATAGACACACATACCCACTTCCTCCCTACCTTTTTGTTGTGGAATTCGCAAGCTTAGGAGGAAGAGAACAGTTGAAGGAAAAGAAGAAACCTCAGACTCTAGCAGTGGCCCTGGGCTCCACCGTGAACATCCTCTTACGGGTTCCCAGTTCTGCGAGGAGGGCAAACCCCTCTTACCAAACCCTGTGCCATCCTGAGAGTAGTAGAAATGGCAAGACCACGTGGAGTAGAGGACAGAGGACCAAGTGAGAGCGCAGTGCAGAGCCACCAGCCCAGCGACACTGGTGCTCAGGAGCCAAGCCCAGGTCGGGGCTGTTAGGGTCCAGGAATCCGGGGATTTCCCGAGAGAACAAAGCACACAGGCACGGAGATGTAAGTACAAGCAAAGTCTTTAATCAGCTAGCAAGCTGGGGCCAACAGCACCTCCCCTGACACGCAGGCCGAGTCCGAGCTGCCGAACCCCAGGCAACTTTAGGTATTGCTTATATAGGATTTTCACAGCCGTTACACCGAAGCTTGCGCATTTCTACAACCAATAATTTTAAAACACACTCTATATTGTAAACAATGGGAAGCATTGTAACCTTTTAGGGAACGCGTTAGTTGCCTAACCACTTCAATTGTTATCTCTTGCTTACCCAAGCATGTCTACGTGACTTATCACAGGTTCCCTCTCTAGGCGTCCCGGGGCTGTTGCCTAACTTCTAGTTATCTAACTTAGGGCAGGCGCATTTCCAAGCTTTGCCTCGGGTAGTTTATACAAAAACTGGGTGGCTCTTGCTCTAGGGTCAGGTTAAGTCCTTTACAGGGGCCAGCCTGCCTCTCTGGGCCACCTTGCAGCATCTCCTCCGAGGGTACAGAACGAGATGGCAATGTCTAAACCCCTAAGACCCAAGCAGCTGAACCAGCTAGCTTCTGGAAACGAAAGCAGTTTTATTTGGTAACCTGACTCCAGGGCATGTACACCTTTACAGGCTTTCCCTGCTTTTTGAAAGTTCACATTACGCCACTTTGCTTTTATAAAAGACCTACATTAACACCTGTTTTCACTAACTAAAAGAAGTCCAAAGAGGATTTTCACTTTTATGAAAAGAGGCAAAAAGCGAAAATAGCGTTCAGCGTTTGTTTTGCGGCACACCGTGGGCACCATGCTGAAAGCTTCCTCTTTTCTTATCTATACTCTTTATAATAGTCCCAGGAGAAACACCTTATTGTCACTACTTTGACGTTGAAGAAACTGGGACTCTAAGCTTGAATCCATCTAGCTCTGACTTGACCCAGGTGCTTCTTTTCTTCCTCCAGCCCTAAACAGATGATTTGCAACCTGGGCAATGTAGCAAGCAAGCCCCAAACAGTAGTAAAAACAGGAAGGATTCCATCTTGAAAATAAGATTGCATTTTAAGACCCAATTAGTTAAAAAGTAAATTTCTTAGCATACTCTTTAACAAACAGACAATAACTTGGCCCACCTTGGGAGTAAAGCAGGCAGTCTTAAGTGATATGCCCCCAGACCAGGAAGCTGCTATCCTAGGAGGAAATCAGAACAGTGAATTTCTTATAAATAACCAGGAAGACTAATAAGAAACTTAAAGTCTTTTCAAAGATAAACCTTTTGGGACCACTTCACAGGTGTACATCCCTAGCCCTTTGTCTCTCAACCACCTATAAAGCCCCTAGACAATGCATCACCCCTGGGCTCTCTTGTTGCTTCCTGGCCTGAGCCAGGAGCTCTGTCCACTCGCTTTATCTCTAAATAAAAGCCTGTCACTTCCTCTCCTACCTTGAATATTTGTGAAGTTCATTCTTTGACTCTGCCAACAAGAACCCTGGCATCATAAATATGTTAAGGATCTTTAGACAAGATTATTCTGGATTGTCTATGTGGGTACTCAATGCAGTCACCGATGTCCTGATAAGAGAAAGGGGGAGGTTGGACACAGAGGGAAAGGCAGTGAAGCTGGAGGCAGAGACTGGAGTGCTGTGGCCAGCAGCCCAGGAATGCTGGCAGCCACCAGAAGCTGGAAGAGGCAAGGAGCAGCTTCTTTTCTGCAGCCCTAAAGGGAGCATCGTCCTGCTGGACTTCAGACTGCTAGCCTCCAGAGTTGTGAGAATGTATGTTTCTTTTGTTTTAAGGCACCATGCTTGTGTTAATTTGTTGCAGTAGCCCCAGGACTATAATGGGATTGGTTCACTTGCCTCCCAGCGTTGCCATAGGATTCAAAGGAGAAAGAACAGTGCTTTATAAATGGTCAAATGCATGCTAGGGTTAAAGGCAAACAAATACTTGGTAAGTAACATGTAAATATCTATTTGTTTATTGCACATTCATGCAGGACTTTGATAAGCCACAATAAAAATGGCATGAAACAATAAATAATTTCTCAAGTAAAAATAACATCTGGAGCCAAGGTTCTCCACTGAGCTCACTTGAGGTGTAAAGGGCTGGGGCCACTCTCTCCCTCACAGGGGTCCTGCACCTGGAGTTGTGGGAGGAGACGTCTGAGGATGATGACTGGCAGCATTTCTTATATGGAGTAGTGTTGTACCTGGGGGAAGGCCTCCAGTGTCAGTGAGGACAAGTGGCTGTTGTTTGGCAGGTCCTGTCTCAGGGAGGAAATGGGCACCGCAGGAGGCATTTGGAGTGGGATGCCTTGTCCCCGCCAGGGCCCAGGGCAGCAGACAGCCACAGTGCAGCCAGAATGCAATGGTGCGGTGCTGCCTTACAGCCCTGACTGCGTTCCAGGGGGTCAGGAGCCAGTCTAGGGCAGGTGCAATGCCAGGAACTGGGGGAAAAGACCCAGCTTTGGCAGAATGGAGCTGTGTCCATCTTCCCCACTGCCTCCCCTCCCAACATACACACACATGCAAAGGTGCCGTGGAAAGGCCACCAGCCCAGCTTTGTGCGCCCTCTGGGACCTTTCTGTGTTTGTCGTGCTGTTGTTATGCTCAGTACTTGAGTCGAGACGCTCTACTTGCCAGCCTCTCTTCTTTGTCCCCTTCTTAGTCTCTTCTTTGTTTATTTTCTCAAAAAACCTGCTCCTTGTTTCATTAATTCTGTCTATTGTTTTATTCTTCTCAATTTTATTTATTTCTTGTCTGGTCTTATATCCTTCCTTCTACTGACTTTGGGCCTCATTTGTTCTTTTTCTAGTTTCATTATTTCTTAGTTTAGACTGTTCATTTGGGATTGTTCTTCTTTCTTGAGATAAGCCTGTATTGCTATATACTTTCCTCTTATACTGCCTTTGCTGCTCCCACGGAAGTTGAGGTTTTGAGTTGTTCTTTTCATTTGTCTCCATATATTGCTTGATCTCTGTTTTAATTTGGTCATTGGTCCATTGATTATTTAGGAGCATGTTCTTAAGCCTCCATATGTTTGTGAGCTGTTGCATTTTCTTTGCACAATTTATTTCTAGTTTCATACCTTTGTGGTCTGAGAAGCTGGTTGGTACAATTTCAATCCTTTTGAATTTACTGAGGCTCTTTTTGGTGCTCCATTTCCCATCTTGGGCATGTCACCACCTATGTGCCCTGGGAAATCACAATGATCACACCATTATTATCGTCTTTAATTAATTAACTACTTACTGAGCATTGAGTACCTACTATAGGTCAGCCAGAGACATGCTGGGAATATACGATAGACAAAACAGACAAGTCCCCAACTCCCAGGGGGTGTGTTAGTGGGGGACAGTCTCTAAGCAAACTATCATACAATGAACTCTTCCACTCTAACATTATAAATCATGATGCACTGTGGAGAGAAATATAGGGTGTTAAAAGAGATTTTTCTAGGTGGGAGGGATTGGGGAATCCTGTCTGAGGAAGGGAGTTTTATCTGGAGTTCTCAGGGGTGAGTAGGAGCTCACTCCATGCGCAGTCTGGGTTGAGTGGTTGGGGCGGGAGATGCGTCCAGGAAGCATGGGCAACAGATGCAAAGGCTGACCCACATCTGAGGGACTGAGAGGCAGCGATGTGGCCTCCTCAGAGTGAGTGAGGGGGCAGGAGGTTGGAGTGGGCGTGGAAGCTGAGACAATTAGGAGTCTGTCTCGAAAGAGAAGCACCCTAGTAACCAGTGAGTCTAACATTTTCCCATACAGATGGAGTTGAGCAGGTGCCTCAAAGTCCCCCAGTGAGTTGGGTGGATAAGTCAGGACTTGAACCCTGGATTTCTACGCCAATATATTTGCCACTTCACCACACTGCATTTAAGTAAATGATTTCCTTTTCAAAGCATTGGTAATAATTGGTGTCTTGTCTTCAATGGGACCTTAAGATGTTTGTGGTCTTACTACAAGTAAAGGAAAATCCAGCAACTAACTTATCATTTACTTACAACCTTACTACATAGATGATCTGTGTAGGTGGGCTCACCATTGTGTTCAAGGTAGGGTAATGTGATGATTGTAAGACTTAGGGCTGAAGAGCTGGACAGACAGGTGTTAAGGAGTGCAGAGAACATCAAGAGTCAGGAAAAAGACCTAATAACACTTAACCTGACTGCCTAGAGCAAGAGCCACCCATTTTGTACAAACTACCGTAGGCTAAGCTTAGAAACGCGCCTGCCCTAAGTTAGATAACTAGAAGTGGGCAACAGCCTGGGGGCGTAACCCGTGATGAGTTACGTAGACATGCTTGGATGCAAGAGATAACAACTGAAGCGGTCAGGCAACTGGTGCGTTCCCTAAAAGGTTACAATGTTTCCCATTGGTTACAATATAGAGTGTGTTTTAAAACTATTGGTTGTAGAACTGCGCGGGCTTTGGTGTAACGGCTGTGAAAACCCTATATAATCCGTACCTAAAGTTGCCTCAGGGTCAACTGCTCTGACCCTGCCTGTGTGTCAGGGGAGGTGCTGTCGGCCCCAGCTAGCTGGCTGAATAAAGGCTTTGTTTGTACTTACATCTCTGTGCCTGTGTTCTCTCGGGAAATCCACGGATTTCTGGACCCTAACAAAGGGCACAATCCCTGCTCTGCTGTTTATTAATCTCTGCCACCACACCAAGTTACTCTGAGCCTCGGTTTCTTCAACAAAAAGTACATGTAACAATGGTAGCTTCATATCACATTGTTTCATTAAAAATGAATACATGTCTGGTGTATAGTAAGTGCACAGTAAATGTTGGTTATTAGAATGGGGATGGTGATGATGGTAATGGTGGTTCACTTGGTCAGAGAGAGTGAGTCCTTAAGGGGATAGGAAACTTCAAAACACAAGTCCTTTCAGAATAGTTACTAATTTTACTTTTAATTAATAAATTCAATAAAATTTATGGAGTGTCTATTATGTGCAAGGGTTTGTCTTAGGCATTTAGAAGCTAAGGCATTTAGAAGCTAGGATAAAACAAGGCTATAAATAATTATAATATTATGCTAAGTAAAATGGGGGTTCAGTGACACAGATGTGCCCTCGAACTAGTGGAATTCTGTAAGTCTTGCAGAGACGATGGTTCCTGAAATGTGGTTTGGAAGATGGGTAGATTTTTATTCCTTTGAAGATGGGGTAGTTGCCATTTTGGACATTTTCCTCTGTACTGCAAAAATTATGCCTAATCTATTTAGAAAATTTAGGAAAAATATCAGTAAGCAAAAAGTAAGCAAAAGGAAGAAAGGAAAAACTTCTCACTGGATAGTATAGTTGCTGTTTGGTTGTATACTTTTACTACTTAAATAAAGTATAATTTACTACTTAATTTAAGTATATACACATGGTTATATAAATAGTATGGTGCTATTCTATAGCCAGCTTTTCTTTTTACTTCTAAGTACATTTTAAAATATTTTTTCATTTCACTATATTCTGTTTTGTATTCTTTTATGAGATGGTATGTCACAGTCATAAGGGGGAACACAGGAGAGATTCAGGAAAATATTTATTATACTCACAGTTCTAGAGAGTCACTGCAGCCACAGTGGAGACACACAGGGGAAACGCCAAAAGGAGGCGGCTCAGCCAGGTGGGTGGGGAGCTGAGGGTGAGGGAGATCAAGGCCCCATGGGCAAGTGCCTTTCCTGGGGCTCAGGGAGTACAAGTGAAAGACGTGGGGAGATTTCAGTGGTACATGTAAATGTCCCTAGATCATAGTCAGGAGAAGGCAGGAAGGGAACTGTGACAGGTCAGCCTTCTCACGCTGGTGCATCCGGTTGCCTGGACAGGGTGATCACAACCTGTTCATGGAGATGTTGAGGCAGCAGGAAAACATATTTTGAAATTTACAGCACACGGTCTTAGACTTTCCTGGATGCATGGTGTTTGATTCTTGGAGATGCAATGGTATATTTAGCCAGGCTTCTACAGTTGGAAGCCTAAGATATTTCCTGGCTGGGAATTTTTTTTTTTTTGGTTTGTTTGTTTCTTTTTCATCTGTTACAAACAATAATGCAGGGAACATAGCTGTAGTTAAATAATGTAATCACACGCTAATTTCTTAGTAGGAGAATTTCTGGGCCATAGGGGTGTGCAGTTAAAAATTTTCAAAAACAATTTTATTTTCTAAGCTGGAAATGGGTAGTGGGCATATACTTTAAAAAGGCATTTTATTTGTAAATTTGTGTTACTCAAAGTTTTATTAATAACCTGAAATATTATATTAGTAATAATTCCTTATGTTTTTATGTCATCTTACAATTTTGAAAGCATGTTCACATACTTGCAATCACTTGGTTCCCACAACCCTGGAGGTAGGCAGGTAGATACAATTGTTTCTCATTTTTCAGAAGAAGAAAACGAATCTCAGGGAGCCAAGTGCTCTGTTAGGGTAACACAGCTAGTCCATGGCAGTCTTCTGACAGGCAGTCCCTCTGCCTCTTAGCATTACACCGTGCTGCCTGCCCCACCTCCTCCCAAGCTCGCTAGTGACTTTTATCTCTATACGATATTTGCCTGACAGATTATTAGACCGATGATATTTACTAGATGTGTTTTTCCAAGTTTTATACCACTATTTCCTAACATTGAAAAAAATACAACTACGAGTCATTTTCCTTTTTAGCATTGTACTACTTTCTTGGGTTATGAATGGGAAGGCTTTTAATAGGCAGTGGAGAAGCAGGGTGGCTGGGTTGGGGGCAGTATTCCACATCAGGTTGTGCAGAAAGAAATTAGAATAAACGCTTCAAACTGGCCACTGTTTTTGTCTTTCACCTCATTTAAATTTACTCCTAAGTATTTCATTCTTTTTGATGGTACTGTAAATGGCATTGTATTCTTAATTTCCCTTTGCGTGAGTTTATAGAAACCTTTGCGTTAGTTGTTAGTATGTAGAAAAACACATCTGAATTTTACATATTGATTTTGCATCCTGTAACTTTACTGAATTCACTTACTTGTTCTACCAGTTTTTGGTAAAGTCTCTAGGGTTTTCTATATATAGTATGTGTCATGAGACATGGTAGAGACAATGTAACTTCTTCCTTTCTTATTTGGATACTGCTTAGTTCTTATTTTTGCCTGTGTGTGCTGGCTAGGACTTCCAGTGCTATGTTGAGGAGCGGCGGTGTAAGTGAGCACCCTCGCTCTGCTCCTGATCTTAGAGGAAAAGCTTTCTGCTTCTCACCATTGAGCATGATGTTAGCCATGGGTTTGTCATATATGGCTTTTATTATGTTGAGGTATATTCCCTCAGTATTTATTTTTTGGGGAGTTTTTATCATGAAAGAATACTGTATTTGGCCAAATGCTTTTGCTTCACAATAAAGATGATCATATGTTTTTATCCCTTATTTTGTTAAGGTGGTGTATCACATTTACTAATTTGCAGATGCTGACCCATCCTGGCATCCCAGGAGTAAATCTTATTTCTTCATGATGTGTGATTTTCTAATGAACTGTTGAATTCACTTTGCTAATATTTTCTTGAGGATTTTTGCATCTATGTTCATCAGGAATATTGGACTGTAATTTTCTTTTCTTGTAGTTTCTTCACCTGGTTTTGGTATCTGGCTAATGGCCGGCCTTGTAAAATGAATTTGGATGTATTTCCCCCTCTTCTACTTTTTGAAAGAATTTGACAAGGATTTGTATTGATTCCTTTAAAGTGTTTGGTGAACATTTACCAGTGGAGCAATCTGGTCTTAGAAGTTTCTTTTTTGGGAGGTTTTTGATTGCCGATTCAATCTTCTTACTGGTAGTTGGTCTTTTCAGATTTTGCATTTTTCATGATTCAGTCTTAGGTTGTATGTTTCTAGGAATTTATCCATTTCTTATAGGTTGTCTAATATGTTGGCATACAATTGTTCCTAGTAGTCTCTTTAATCCTTTGTATTTGTGTGGTGTCAGTTGTAATGTCTCCTTTTTCATTTCTTATTTTATTAATTTGATCCCTTTCTCTTTTTGGTGGTGAGCCTAGTTTTATAAAGGTCTGTCTATTTTGTTAATCTCAAAAAAAGTTTTTATTTTCATCTATCTTTTCTATTGTCTTTCTAGTTTCTATTTCATTTATTTCTGCTCTGATCTTTGCTATTTCCTTCTGCTAACTTTGGGCTTAGTTTTTGTGTGTTTTTTTGTATTTTTTATGATTCCTTAAGGTATAAAGTTAGGTTTCTAAGCTGGGACATGATTGACTGGAGCTGGGCAACTTCTACCCCCTTTAGACAGAGCAGAACTGTTCCAGTATGCCACAGGACTCACCACTCCCTATTGTTTTCCTTAGGGTCAATAGTTATTAAAAATATTCTTGTCATATTGTTTTACTTACACATAGCTGGATTTACTCCATCACTTTACTGGTTGGACCTTTTAGGCATCTAAGCATGAACTTGACTTAGAATATGTGCTGAGAATAGTCCATTTTGGTTAGAGCCTAGAGAACATTCAGGAGAATAATGGGAAAGAAGAGTGGAAAGGCAGCTTATTATTAAGATAGGGAGAGTCTTGAAACCAGGGAAGCACTTGGACTTCATTTTTCAGGCATAAGGAAGCCACTGAGGGATCTGGAACTCTTAACTGACATCCTATCATCCTGTCCTGGGGCAGCTTCCTCCTGTTCATTTAAATGTTCTTTCCTTTTGCTGTGTTTTCTGTTCACCATCTCTGCTCCCAACTGGGATGGTTTTCAAAAGGCTAGACATGTGTTTACATCTCCTTTTTAATGAAGGCACCGTGGTTCTTCCCTTCCTCTGAGGACATCTTGTAAACCACGTTCCCTGTGAGAAGGGCTGCCCTGGCTCCTTTCCCTGCTCTACGTCCCTGGGCAGAGGCTGGGCAGACGGACCGGGAACACTGCTCCGCTGGTGTCCAGTTGGTTCTCCAGAATTTGTGAAGGAGGAGGAAGGCCTTCGTTAGCTATTGCCGAGAGGTTCCTTGTTGCAGTCAGTTTGTATGGGGACTGGGTTGTGGTAAGTCGGTGCTTGTTCCCAGGTGAGGTCCTTGGATATAAACTGGATGTGATGGGAAGAAGCACTGGTAGGGAGCTTCCAAGCCCGCCTTGTAACCCAGGGTGTGTTGCCTATCAGTTCTGTGACCCTGTTCCCCATCACCCTGGCAGCCATCCTTTCCTCATTTGCACGGTTAGACTACTCCTTACTCCACTCACCTCTCAGGGTCAGTTTGAGGGTTGAGTGGGAGAATACACAAAAAGTAGCAAGCGTCACACAGCACCAGCCAGGCCACCGCCAAGTGGAGAGGGTGTTTCTGTGGGAGGAATTGGGCCCTGGCTGAGCTCCTTGTAGGCTAACAGGGAGGATGGCCTTGACTCGAAGTGGAGTAGATAATTCAAGCAGCTGATCTCATAGGCTAGAAAAGGCAATATGTCCCTGCTAGCTCATGACAGAAGTCCAGTTAAAATGCAGGCCTTTACCAGTGTGTTTAAGAACTTGGGCCCTGGCCCTACCTTTGGGTTATACCCTTTGTAGCGGTGGGACATTCAGGCCGTGTTTTTCTGGTTTGCAAAGTAAGTATCTTAACAATAGTATCTATGTCATAAATGTGTTGTGAGAATTAAATAAGGCAGTGCCAGTTAAGCCTTCAGCAGACTGCATGGACCATTGTAGATGTCAAGCAAAAGCTAATAGCATGATAGTTCTCAGGTGCTGTGGCTTGCTGTTGGCAGAGGGCACAGGAAGACCTGGGTGCAGGCCTCCTGGGGAGCAGACCTAGAGAAGCAGAGGCCTGGGCCTGGGAGGGGGCCTGAATGGAGGATACCCTGGGAGACAGACAGTAGGGAATTCATGTCACCATCTGCATGGTGTTGTCCTGGGAGCCTTGTAAAGGTGACAGGTCATGGCAGTTTTATTCTCTCCTCCCACCTCAGCAGGTGGCGGAAGGTAATCAAGTTCTGGTTTGGGACCAGGCAGCGGTCTCCAGGCAGCCCGTGATGCCTCTGCGGCAGCGTGGTGCAGAGCGATGCAGAGGCAGGCTGGGCGGGTGGGTCATGTCAAGCTGGTCACGGGCTGTGGCAGGAGTCAGTGTTTTATGCTAGTGGCGGCACAGGCTGTTCGCGGAAAGCATTATCACTCGCCTTTTTATTACCTGCATCCCTGACACTCTCTCTGCTGAGCTTGTACCTTTGCCAAAGCCTCCCTCCCTTCCTGGTCTATCAGAAACATACAGATGTCAGTGGAAGCACAGAAAACACATGATACACACTACACACATGCATGTGACCCTGTGGCCCACCTCCTCTGTGCCTCTAGGGCTCCCCCACGTAGAGGACAGAGGAGCGGACCCTGATGGGACATAAAGACAGCTTGCATTTCAGCATGCCCCTTACAGCTCAACCTCTCCCTGGCCTTGGCATTCATTCTCCCTTTCCTCCAAAAGTCTGCTAAAAATGCAGACACAGAAACAGTCAGCTTCACTGAATCATCAACACGCACATACGTAGTCACATCTACAAGTTCAAGGCCCTGGATACTTACCACCAAGAGCAATACAGATCACAGTCTAATTGGAGATGAGAGACCCGTGCTGGGACAGGGAGGGGCATGCGCCAGGTAAGAACCTTCGTCCTTGTTCTGTTACTTCCTCAGCTCTGTCACCTTGCATCTGTCCCTGCCCATTTGGGTTCCAATTTGCCCATTTAAACAAGAGCGATTTCATATTTGGTGATCTCCGTGTTCCCATCCAGCCCCCACATTTCATGATTCTGTTGCATTTGCCGTCTTGGTTACCCCAGCCCCCTCACTCTCTCTAGGATGAAGCCTGTTGGTGAAAGCCCCTGTCACAGCACCTCGCTTCTGGGCCTGCTGATGCATGGTCTCTGGCCCCTAGCAAGGCCCCTCACGCTACTCCAGGGGGTCCCCAGGAAGAGGCCCACATGTGCTAACAAGTGAATCTGGTCAGTATTACTCAGCACCTGCCATTTCCCCCTCCCGGACACCCTCTGTGATGCTCTGCTGTGTTTATTGGTGAGGGGATGGATATCACTTCACCAATTCCCCCCAGTGCCCAGATGCAAGTAGCCTCCTGCCAGGCCCTGACATTTCCTCAGACCCTTAGAGCCTCCCAGGGAGCTCTGGGGTGTCACTGCCTCCATCATACCCCATGAGACCTCACAGCTGCCATGGGAATCTGTTGTCACTCTGTCAGTTCCTGATTCTTCTGCCAATGTGCTGAATGCAGTAGGGTCTGAAGGGCCGCTCTCGTGTGTGGAGCTCTGGGGCCGAGGGCACCCCTTTTCCTTTAGCTCCCTGCTGGGATGTGTATGGCTTTGCCTCCCAATAGCATATGGAGTTTTTAGTGACAGTTCTTCCTGTGTTTATTTACCCTGTAGACATAAACCTGTGAAAAGCTGGACTGAGTCAAAATTAGAGTCTGAGATATTGCACTGGACTCAGAATTACTCTGCTTTCCAATAAGAAAGGATTTGGTTAAGGGAGAACATAGAATTTGGAATACTGTCATATAGATTTGCTTAGGGGGACACAGCAAAGTCTACATTGCATTGTAAATCATATCCTTCACTTCCCATGGCCCCCAAGGGAATATGGTTGTAGGGGACTTTCCTAAATGGAAAACAGGCATCATTTTACCCCAATGCAGAACGCTAGCACACTGAGCCAGAGTACACAGTGATTGGTTGAGTGAGGGACTAAATATAGGAAAGGAGAGAGAGGCAGACATGGAGAGAGCTGGGCTTAACACAGATGATGTCTGTTGCCCTGTCAGGCTGATGAGAACCTCTAGCTTTCTGTTGGACTGCCTCACATTCCAGACTTCCCTCCGTAAGTGATTTTAGCATACCCACGCCTGGCATGGTCTTGCTCCCGCAGTAGTAGCAGCTGGAGTGTACGATCTTGGCTTCTCCTGGAAATGTGTGTAAGTCCAAGATGAGGAGCTGGGTTAATGATTTTAGTAAAATCTTTAGTAAACACAAAGCCTGTGAGCTTTTCTTATACAGCTAAAACTTTGTCTTTTAAGCTTAGGGATTAAGTGGGTAGAAGCCACAGGAAGACAGAATTCCATTCAAATATAAAGAAGTAATTTTTAAGAAAAGATAGGTGGTTCTTGGTGAGTGAGTTCCCCGTTAATGGAAGTATTCATTCAGAGGGTAGTTGGTGTTATATGGGAGATTTAGGCACCAAAAGGGAATCAAACTGGCCTCTAAAATCCTTTCTAAATAAAGGAGTTTATGTTATTTTTGTTTCCTATGTACTATTCTCACTATACTTATACAAGGAGACATTATCCAAACCACGGATTAGACAGACTTTCTCCTCAAGCTCAGTGCAGAGAGGGGAGGGCGAAGAGTGATGGCCAGCGAGCCCTCTGATACCACCACTTACACCATCAGAAAAGTGGGATGAAGGGATTTTAGACCAGCAACTCCAGCTCACAATCCCAGCTCAAGTATATGTTTCCTTTTCGTGTTAACTTTACAATGGAGACCCTCTTTCTTACTGACCACTTCATTGATGACCTTATCATCATTAAGATGGACTTTCTTACACTTGACTGTAAGGTTCATAACAGCAGGGACTGTGTCTGTTTGATCCATGGGTGCATCTCGAGCTCCTGGCATAGTGCTTGGGATGTAGTACATGACAAACTGATTGAATCAGCACACTGATTTATTAAATACCAAACCTCTTCATTTAACTGCATCTTTTGAAATCAAGAGTCCTATTACATTTGGCAGTTTTCATAAAATAGGTATTTGAAAATATTAGCTGGAGAGGAACCAGTTATCCTGAACATAAGTCACAATGTACCGACTACTATGAATTTGAGGAAGAAGTTCACAGACCAATACCAGAGATCAGAGAAAAAACTTCCCACTGTATTTTAGTCCTTGACATAGAATATCAGCTTCATTTTAGGACAGATTAAGAACCAAGTTAAAGAGATGTATGTATATGGTCGAATAGCTACTGCATCTTTTGAAATCAAGAGTCCTATTACATTTGGCAGCAATATAAATAATATGCCAGTACATTTGGTTTTGTGTGGCTGGCTAGTGAAGGGCTAATATTCCTAAGTACTAGGTATTTGAAAATATTAGCTGGAGAGGAACCAGTTATCCTGAACATGTTAGCTGAGGAGGATAGAGAACTGTGCTGATGAGGCCAAGTTAGTGGGTTTAGTTTTCATTAAACATTTCTTAGGAACACTTCTTTTGTAGCCAAGCATGGTTGCCTTAAACCTGACCGGTTCTCTTGTACGTGCGTGTATTTGATGCCAAAGGATGGGCTGGGAGAGCAGCAGTGATCGCATGTGCTCTGTTCAAGCAAATGGTAGCAATTAGAATATGAGGCATTAGCTGTTTCTGGGGTTTTCAATATCAGTTGGATCCTCTGTGCAACTTGGGTCCTTCCACAGGTTCTAAATCACATCCCTTCTCTGGTCTCCCTCTGTGGATCTGACACAGTTTTACTTCTTCCTGCAAGTGCCAGTTCTGTCATGTTTCTACACTCAGTGGATGACCTTAAATACTTCACAGAGAAGATGGATTCCATTATTGTACCTCCAATTGCCTCTCTAGGTATCTAAAAGCTTATCTCCATATAACTTTGCTCCTTCCTCCTATCTCAGGGAAAGAGAAATTCTTTCTCCTGGTCAAGGGTAATATCTTTGCCTGTCAGTCCCATCCGCCATCACTCCCTCGTGAACCTCATTTGCCAGTCACCCACTTTGTGGTCTTTCTTTAATTGCTTCTTCATAATACTTTTTGTTTCTCTTCAGTATATAAACATAATCAGTCCCGCATTCCCCAGGAGCTACCGTCGGATTTCTTGCCTTCCCTTATGGTCAGTTTTCTTCAAAAGTAGACTCTAGCATTTTTTTATCAGTCAGTTTATCAGAACCCATTTACTCCTCTACCAATGTGATGCCCTCTCCTCCCCTACACACTGAAATTGTTCCTGCAAGCTGGTGATAACCTCAGAGTGTCCAGGTCCTCTAGGTACGGCCTGCCCTCTTCCTTCTCAGCCTCGTGGTGGTGTTCGCTGTTGACCATCTCCTTCGGTCTCTGTGGAACAATTGTCTCCATATTTTCCTCCTGTCTGCCCAGGAGACTTTTTTAACCAGGGATTCTCACCTGAGCCACAGAACGCAGAATATGGCTTTAGGGACTATTTACTCAATCTCCTGTGGAAAGTATAATTAGTACCATTCCAGGGGTGCAGAAGAGAACTTAAATTATTACATACAATGGATGCCTTAGGGCACTTGACTTTAGTTTTTCCCATGCCTAGAAAAGAGTGGCATCATCTCTGCTTTTTTTTGGCTTCTCTCTTCACTCTGATCCCTTTATTTTTCTGATCCTAAACATCTCCCTGGGTGCCCTTTTCTAAGCCTGTGGGAGGAATTATCAATTATAATCTGATGGCTCTGAAAGCAAAACTCCAAATCCCACCTTAGTGCTGAATGCCATGCCCTTGTATTTGTTTTCCTGCTGGACCAACTCCTCTTAGATGTCCCACAACTAATTCCAATTCCTTATTCAAAATAAACTCATCCTTCTTTCCTTGGACTTTTTTGTTCCCCTGCATGCATCATTGTTCAACCAGGTACCCAGCCATATGTGTAAGTCATTTTAGATGCTCTGTCTCATATGTCCTTCCCTGATACAGTTATTCACTGAATTCCTTAGTTCTGGCTTCCTTGATATCTTGTGATTTAATACCTTATTCTGAATTTCATTCAGGCCCTTAATCCCTAGGTTTAAATCCTGTAGAAACCTCTTCAAGGATCTCTATATTTCAAAGTATATTTTCTCTTTGCCACCCTCAACCACACAGTGATTAATCTAATATTAAAAGATACTTATGCTTCTCCCTGTTTAAGTGTTTCAACCCCTCCCCATAGCTTTAATCTACCAGGATGCATTTTCAACCTCTTATTTTTTAGGTGAGGTCACTGATGGTTGGTCTCTGTCCCATCTCTAACCTCACAGATGGAATGAATGCTTCCCACACAGCCTTTATTCCAACCATTTCATAAACTTACCCATTGCCCACCCTTTCCTCGGGGTTCTTATTCACTCTAATTTTTATTTTAAATATTTTTCTGGATTTATTGAGATAAAATTGACATATAACATTGTATAGGCTTAAAATATACAATATGATGATTTCATACACATACATTTCAAAATAATCACCACAGTAGTGTTATTTAACACTTCCACTTAACCTAAGATCTATCCTCTTAACAAATTTTTTTTTTGGCTACTTATTTTTTGTTTTGTTATTTTGTTATTTTTTAAATTTTGTTATCATTAATCTACAATTACATGAAGAACATTATGTTTACTAGGCTCCCCCCTTCACCAAGTCCCCCCCACAAACCCCATTACAGTCACTGTCCATCAGTGTACTAAGATGCTGTAGAATCACTGCTTGTCTTCTCTGTGTTGCACAGCCCTCCCCATGCCCACCCCCACATTATACATGCTAATCGTAATACCCCCTTTCTTCTTCCCTGCCCTTATCCCTCCCTACCCTCCCATTCTCCCCAGTCCCTTTCCCTTTGGTAACTGTTAGTCCATTCTTGGATTCTGTGATTCTGCTGCTGGTTTGTTCCTTCAGTTTTTCTTTGTTCTTATACTTCACATATGAGTGAAATAATTTCGTACTTGTCTTTCTCTGCCTGGCTTATTTCATTGAGCATAATACCCTCAAGCTCCATCCATGTTGTTGCAAATGGTAGGATTTGTTTTCTTCTTATGGATGAATAATATTCCATTGTGTATATGTACCACATCTTCTTTATCCATTCATCTACTGATGGACATTTAGGTTGCTTCCATTTCTTGGCTATTGTAAATAGTGCTGCGACAAACATAGGGGTGCATCTGTCTTTTTCAAACTGGGCTGCTGCATTCTTAGGGTAAATTCCTAGAAGTGGAATTCCTGGGTCAAATGGTATGTCTATTTTGAGCTTTTTGAGGAACTTCCATACTGCTTTCCACAATGGTTGAACTAATTTATGTTCCCACCAGCAGTGTAGGAGGGTTCCACTTTCTTGCCAACCTTGCCAACATTTGTTGTTGTTTGTCTTTTGGATGGTAGCCATCCTTACTGGTGTGAGGTGATATCTCATTGTGGTTTTAATTTGCATTTCTCTGAAGATTAGTGTTGTGGAGCATCTTTTCATGTGTCTGTTGGCCATCTGAATTTCTTCTTTGGACAACTGTCTGTTCAGATGCTCTGCCCATTTTTTAATTGGATTATTTGCTTTTTGTTTGTTGAGGTGTGTGAGCTCTTTATATATTTTGGATGTCAACCCTTTATCAGATCTGTCATTTATGAATATATTCTCCCATACTGTAGGGTACCTTTTTGTTCTATTGATGATGTCCTTTGCTGTACAGAAGCTTTTCAGCTTGATATAGTCCCACTTGTTCATTTTTGCTTTTGTTTCCCTTGCCCAGGGAGATATGTTCATGAAGAAGTCACTCATGTTTATGTATAATTTTTAAGTGTATAATATATTAGTGACTATAAGTACAATGTTGGACTGCAGATCTCTAGAGCTTATTGATCTTGCTTGACTGAAACTTTATGCCTATTGATTATGAACTCCCCATTTCTCCCTATGCCCAGCCCCTGATAACCACAATTCCACTCTGTGATTATATAAATTTGACTGTTTTGAATACCTCATATAAGTGGAATCATGCAGTATTTGTCTTTCTTTGCCCACTTTATTTCATTAAGCATTATGTTCTCAAGGGTCATGCATGTTGGTACATATTGCACAATGTCCTTTTTAAAGGCCATACCACATTTTCTTTATCTATTTGCCTATCAAAGGATATTTAGGTTGTTTTCACCTCTTGGCTATTGTGAACAGTGCTACAATGAATATAGGAGTGCTAATATCTTTTCAAGATCCTGATTTCAACTCTTTTGGATAAATACTCAGAAGTGGAATTACTGGATTATTTGGCAGTTCTATTTTTTATTTATTTTATTTTTTGAGGAACCTCCATGTTGTTTTCCCCAGCAGCTGCACAATTTTGCATTCCTACCAACCATGTGAGAGTGTTTCAGTTTCTCCATACCCTTACCTAGTTGTCTTTTGTTTATTCTTGATAATAGCCATCCCAATAGGTGTGAGGTGATCTGCATTGATTGGCATTTCTCTGGTGATTAGTGACATTGAACATATTTTTATATATCTGTTGTCATTTGTATGTTTTCTTTGGAGAAATGTCTTTTCAAGTCGTTAGCCATTTTTTAATTGGGTTATTAGCTTTTAACTATTGAGTTGTAGGAGTTCCTTACATAATTTGGAGATTAACACCTTATCAGATATATGGTTTGCAAATATTTTCTCCTATCCTGTAGGTTGCCTACAGCCTGTTGATTGTTTCTTTTGCTATGCAAAAGCTTATTAGTTGATGTGGTCCTATTTTTTAATTTTTGTTTTTATTGCCTGTGCTTTTGGTGCATATTCATGAAATCACTGCAAAGACAAATGTCATGAAGAGTTTCCTCTATGTTTTCTTCTAGGAGTTTCAAGATTCATGTCTTATGTTTTAACTCTTTAACACCTTTTGAGTTGATTTTCATGTGTGATGAAAGATAAGTGGCCAGTTTCTTTTTCTTTTTCTTTCCTTTTTTTTTGCATGTGGATATCCAATAGTCCCAGTGCCATGTGTTGAAAGGACTATCCTTTCTTCATTGTGTACTACTGGCACTTTTGTCAAACATCAGTTGGCAGTGTATGTATGGGTTTATTTTTGGGCTGCTGTTCTGGTCCATCAGTGTATGTCAGTACCATACTGTTTTAATCGTTGTAGATCTGTAGTGTGTTTTGAAACCAGGAAATGTGATACCTCCAGCTTTATTATTCTTTCTCAAAATTCATTTGGCTATTTGTGTTTTTTGTGGTTCCATATGGATTTTAGAATTTCTTTTTATATTTCTGTAAAAAATGCCATTGTAATTTTGATAAGGATTGTGTTGAATCTGTAGATTGCTTTGAATAGTATGGACATTTTAACAATATTAAGTCTTCCAATCTATGAGCATAAGTCTTTCCATTTGTTTGTGTCTTCTTTAGTTTGTTTTATTGATGCTCTGTAGTTTGCAGTAACAAGACTTTCACTTAAGTTTATTTCTAAGTATTTTATTCTTTTTGGTACTTTTGTAAATGAGATTGCTTTCCTACTTTCCTTTTCAATTGGTTGTTAGTGTATAGAAATGCAACTGAGATTAAATGTTGATTTTGTCTTCTGCAACTTTACTGAATTTGTTTATTAGTTCTAATAGGTTTTTAATGGAATCTTTATGGTTTTTTATATATAACTTTATTTATTGTGCCTTCAAGAAAGTTTCACTCTTGGAAGGAGCTAATACATGTCAGTTTTTGCTTTGCATTGTCAGTGTTTATGCATATAATAAAAGACATATAGATCAAAGGCTAGAGGAGGGATCCTGGGAAGATTTCAGGAGGGAGATAACATTGGTCTTAGGAGATGGGCATGATGTGGAAATACAGGTGGGCAATGGGAAAACATTTCTACAAGCAGCATAAACTCCACTTTTAGGTCAGATTGACTTGAGTGGAGATAGAGAAGCATATGGAAAACAAATAGGAACAGTAAGTTGGGATTTTTGGCTTATACCTGGATAAAATAGATGCAGTAGAGGGTATTGTCTTTAGTTTTCAGTTGTTGGAATTTTTTTTCATTAAAGGAGTGAAAGACTGGGTAACACCTGAGAGGAGAACCCAATATTTGGTTCAACTTTTACTAGAATCATTCTGAACCCTTCTTATTTGACCTGACATTGAATTTTATAACCCCCAATGTGGAACTGCTAGATGAATTTTATAATACTTACCTTATCTCTCAGAGGTGCCATGGAGTATAAATGCATAGATCCTAGGCAAAGCATTAATTGGGTTCTTCAGGTCAAAGGTGCTCAGTAAGTGAAAATGCTAATGCTGTTATGAGTTTTCCCCTTCTCTGTCATTCTGGGAAGCAGAAATGATGTTTACACAGCCATGCAAAACCATCTTCTTCAGCACTCTGACCTTATGGGAGGATAAGAGTATGCGCAGTAATAACAATCAAGCTGGGTTTGAAGCATTGAGACAGAGGGCCTGCCCACTGGATGGTTCCTGGAGTGGGTAACTTGTAAACCCGACTTTAATCTTCATCAACGGAAGAAATATTTGTTTCTTATTGGTTCACAGTAAACCAAAGGAGACACAGCCTTCTTTTTTAATTTGGCACTGAAGTGGCCCTGTTAAAGTCTACTACCTGGTTATTTTCACATGGAAGCTCTCCAGTCAAGTACAGAGACATGAAGCGCTGGTTTCCACCAGGTGGCCCATCAGGGTACAGGTCTCCATGGGTCTCTCGCCTTTCTGCCTGTCTTTGGAGTAAAAGGCTTGACAGCTTTGCTCAGGACAGTCTTTTCAAGGATGTTTATGTAGCTGACAGCCTTGGAAGACGGCAGTAGCATCCCCCTCTGGGGCAGAGGGAAGATTTCTTGCCTGACCAGGAAAATGAAGACAACATCTCACTCTGGGGCAAAGATTGGGCAGGTTTGCTAGTACCCCCTTACAATGCTCTGGAGGTTTCCTAAGTTTGGGGCTCCTTTTCTGTATCACAAACACACTGTGCTGGTTGCATCTCCCTGGGCACCCCTCTGCACTGCCCTATAAGACTTGCAAGGCAAACAGAACCGAGGCAAGTGTGAAGCCCACACTGCCTGCTGTGCTTTGAGTGATGCAGTCCTTTGTCTCAGACCCAGGAGTCCATGTCCTCTGTCAGCATCTGTGAAATTACAGCAGGCCAAACTGTGATCTTACAAGATCTCATATCCTTCCCAGTTCTCCACAGCCTGATCTTATCCAAGTAAAGAATTTAAATTGCTTTTCCACCTATTTTCTTTCTTTTCTTTTTTCTCACAAGCATATGAGCTGGGTACTGCCTTAAATCAGTGCCTTGTTTTAGCAACCTGGAGAGGTAATGCAGTGGCCTCCTGCCTGATTCTTGCCTCCAGCCTTTCTCCACCCTTCATTCATATCCTCCACAGTTGCCAGACTCAGATTGCTAAAGCACAGCTTTGATCACGTCACTCCCTTACTCCAAAGCATCGACTGGCTCCCCATTCCCAGAATGAGTTATCAGCACCTTTGATAAAATAAATGCTTTCTAGAGTAAGGCTTCAATGCTCCCTCTCCAGTCTTCAACTTTCACTCTTCCTCTCCTAGCACTCCCTCCTCTATCCAAGACAAACCACCCATGTCAGCCAGCTGCCATCTTGTGTTTCAGATCTTTGTTCATTTCTTTTTCCTGAAATACTCATTTCACTCTTCATGTCTGTTCCAAAATTCTCTCACCTCTTCATCCATGCTTACATACTAACTTCCTCAAGACGCCCTCTCATTTTCCACACTGATCCAAACATAATTTCTCATGGCACTTTTCTCATTGGATTTTGTGCCACCATCACCAATATTTGTCTTACCCTCAGTTGAAGGCAAAGGTCATGCTATGATCTTCTTTCTGTAACTTCACCTTGCATATTAGTGTATTTTAAGTAGACACTCCATGAATGTTAGTAGTTGAGTAATATCGATTTGATAGATGATTCTGCTGGAGTTCAGAGAGGTGAAGAGTTATATTCAAGGCTATACAGCATGTTGATGAGACAATGCTTGGACCAGAATAATCTCAGGATCCTGATTTTAGGCCAAGAGTGTTATGTGAGGAATGCTTCACTTCCTGGGAAGCTTGGTTTTGGCATTATATGCCTTAGTGATGCCAGGGTTCTTGTTCACGAAGCCGAAGAATGAGCTTCACAAACACTCAAGGTAGGAGAGCAAGGTACAGGCTTTTATTTAAAAATAAAGTGAGAGAATAGAGCTCCTGGCTCATGCCAGGAGGGGACAAGAGACCCTGTAGTGGTGCATTGTCTAGGGGGTTTTATAGGCAGTTGAGGATTTTTCGAGAACATGAAAAAAACCTAGGGGTGTGGACTTGCCTCACCTGCCCTGTCCTCAAGGTGGGTTGGGTCACAGTCTGATTGCCAGGGCTGACAGCGGAGTCATGGGTTACGCCGATACCCTTGTGGAACACTCAAACATTCCAGGCCAAGTTGCTCCTGGCCTTTTGACCTTTAACTGATCTCACTGAAGATGTCTATATCTTTACCCTAGAGAATTAGTGTGGCCTTGACTTTGTACAGAGTCTCAGTGGGGACTTCTTTGCCCATTGTTACATTGCTCTGACTGTAAATATTCTGCCCTGCTTTTCCCCCAGAGGACCTCACCCTACTCTGTCTAAGCCCATGGTCCCTGTCTCATCAGGGAGCAAGCAGCTACATCCTAGAGGGGAAGATGTTTGTCACAAACTTCAGATGCTAAAATCTAATCAACAGTGTTGTTTCATAGCAAATCTATCAAGCATTTATTTTGAGTCTACTTATAAATTAACAAAAGAAAAGCAATGATGTGACAGTAAGTACGGACAAGTATTGGCAGAGGAGTGACTCTCCAGAGGTCCCTAACGCCCCACTCAAGAGGTGGCTGCTTCAGCCCTGCCCATGGGTGGATGTCAGATTCTTGGGACAGTCAAATCCTTAGCCTGCTCTACTTGCCTGTGAAGGTCGGGATGGAGCAGCTGAAAAAAAGTGCCCAGTGCCAATCAGCTGACATCCTGGACTGTCCGGGAGCAGGGAGAGGAGGAGGATTTCATTGTGCAATTTCACAGGAAGAGACAAGTATGGCCTTTCCTTGGGCTGAGTTTTCCATGTGAGATGTAGCCTGACTGCCTCTTGGTTAGCCCGTCACTGCTGGGTGTCCTTGATGGAGAGGTGAACAGACAGTGCTCCGGAAGCATACCCTTCCTGACCACCAGCACCTTCTGCTGCTGCTGAAATAGTGAGGTGGTTCTCTCATGGAAACAGTCAGTGGATGTTTGACACAGGCTGGTCCAGAGACTGTTAGGGAGGCAAGAAACATTTGGGTTTGTGTAGCCCAGCCCCAATCCTTTACTCATAGGGAAACTGAGGCCCAGAGACATCTCTTGACTGTCATACCTTGTCCTCCCCCACCCTGAGGTCATAGTCTTTAGGGTGATCTTGAAAAGAGACGGTTTGGCATTGATTTGGCATTATGGATAGAGAAATACTACACTGCACTCCTGGGACCTAGGGAGTGTGTGCTGCAGGTGAACACATCTCTTGGTAAAAGAACAGACTGCATTCCTAGAAGAGCAAAGACCAAAAAAAAAAAAGGTCTTAATACAAAGGTAATTCATAGAACCTGTAACCACATAGAACAGCATCTTTTTTTTTTTTTTTTTAAAGAACAGATTCAGAAGCACTTCGTGTTCTTCACACAAAAGCTGGAATGCGGGTGATGGGGTGAACATGAGGAAGTGACTTTTCAGACTTACCAAATCTAAGCACTACTCTGTGCAGTATTAGGTTTATTAGGGAGAGTCTAGGGGAGCTTCTGCCTGTGCCTTGAATCACAATGGGTGCACAGGAATCTGTCATTAAAATTTGAAGGAAGATAAATAGTAAATATTTCCCAGGATAATTACTTAGTGTTGGGCAAACCTCAAGAGTTGGAAGTTCCAACTCCTGTTGGATCAGCGCCACAGATCTGGGGGTATTTATCTAAGGCTTATCCAAATCATCTGAGCAGCAGAGGTGGGTGCAGTTTGGCAGGCGCTCTTCATACAGTTATGTTCGAGAGGTTTAATAATAACAGTTTAAAAAAATCTTCCCTAAGGAGGCATTTATTATTCCTGCAATGTCACCACTGGCAGAATCACTTCTCTCCTTTCTCCCTTCGGCCTGCCCCTTCCACCCCACCCATCCTCATTTACAAATCCGCACAAAATCAGCAGAGCCTGGTTTGCAAGAAGAAAATCTTCCCTGGAATTTGTTTTCTGGAAGATTTGGAATCCACTGGAATTTTTCATCAACTGAACCAGGGGCGTGACTCTGTGTTCTTAAGTATTCATGTCTGAGTTGCTGTAAAGGAAAATGAAGAAAAAGAGAAAGGTCTTGGCATGCCGAGAGGCCCTGGGCTGTGCCGTTGGCTTCGGTGGTTGGCCTTTAACAAATCACTTCAAAACCGGAGCCTTAGCTTTCTCATCTACAAAATCAGCAAACAGATTGGATGATCATTAAGACTTTTTCCATTTCTAAAATACATGAAGTTACTGCTGGAGCTGGAATGGATGTTAGATGTCTTACAGTCTATGTTGCAGGTAGGGAAGTGGATTGATTGGAACAGCCACTTTGCCAGTCTGGGTATGAGGCTGCCAAGGGAGAAGAAATCTGCACACGAGGTGGAGGTGGTTACATTACCACTCAGGACAATAAATTCTGCATTTTCTAAATGTGTGGTCTGGAAGCAAAACAGCACTTCTTAATTAAATGTTTCCAGAAGGCTCCATGAAGGAGAAATAGGATTTGATAGAAGAAAGGGAAGGATGGTGGGGCCGGACAGCACAGAAATAGGGATGTGACAGCAATGCCTGAGCCAGGATGTGCACCCAGGACAGGCTGTGCTCCCCCGCTGGTACCTCCACCATGATTCTGGGTGGTGCATGGACTTGATATTCGTTAATGTAGAAATGTACTGTGAGAAAGTTACTCTATCCCCTTTCCAATTCTCCTTGAATCTATATGATTATGTCAGGAAGAAAAACTCATTTTGTGCTAGTGTATTTTTAAGACCCTCATTAATTACCTCCCACCTTTTTTTTTTAATCAAAGGAAGAGCAAGTCTTAAGCTCAGAAACATCATCAAGTAACAGTATCTTCTAAATTTAATGATGGTGTCTTGTTTTTCTTGTATTTATTTTGAAGTTTCCTTCTTTTTATGGCAAGAGATATTCTTTATCCATGTATGCAGTGATGTGAAGTATCCTTTTTAAATGATTTTAAATGAAAATGTGTCATTTTGAATTAAAATATGAAGTGAATGACAATGCAGCTTGTATAAGGGTCTAGAAAAATCTAGAATGTGATGGGAGATTGATGATGTTTGGGAAACCCTGAGTGTTTGTAAAGAGTCTGGACTGCTGAAGGGAAGCGACCCTTGGTTCAAATCCTGCATTTTCTGTTTACAAGCTTTATGACCTTCAAGCTTGATCTTCAGGGTTACATTGAAGAAGAATGAAGCAGGCTTCAGGCTTCAGGATAGCATCTGCTGGATTCATGAGGCGAATACAGTCTGTCTGTCCTCGCCATAAACTGCTGCTTGGGAAACAGGTGCTTCCGTTTAATCACTGTCCCACTCGCTTTCAGCTTTGGGTCATTTTTATTCCTATCTCATTTCGGGCTGTTAGTGCTCAAGTGAGTGGAGGGGAAGCTGCTGTGGTGAGTGGGAAGAATATAGGTCTTGAACCTTAGGAGATCACATGTAGGATACAGGATCTACCACTTACTGTGTATTGACATTTTGGAAAAATTGTTTAACCTCTCTAACATTTAACATCAATCTTAATGAAATGGAGATGATGATATCAGTTCTTCAGGATTACTGTGAGAATGGGCATCAGTGCCTAAGACATTCCACACACAGTAAGTCTTCAGTAGATGCCTGTCACCTCTCCTCAAGCATATATCGTGGAGAACATATCATAGTAACTCTTTAGAGTATTTGTCTATTCATGAATGCTGCGCTATCACAAGAGGAACAGACCTCTCTTTAGGCAGCTGCATTTCTTAGGAGCAAACTGCAGACTTAAAAATACTCAGCATGACTGAACAAAAGGGCACGTCAACCAATAGTTCTGTAGCCCAGTCTGGCAGAGTCTTGACATTGGTCTGAGCTGGACTCTACAATTTTCCCCTTCTGACTACTCTTGACCTATAGAAAAGAAAACCTACAGAGACATCTAAATTTAGCCCTGTATTATGTAATACATGTAGCAGTCTCACTTTCTAGATAGATTGTATGTTCTCAGGTCTGTTACAAGTGATATAAATGGAAAGCAGTAGGATTAATTGAGACTGACAACTTTGCAAGTATGTTAAAAAAGGGAAGGTGACAGATTCTTCTAACTGGAAAAACTGGGAATTATTGGCTTCAGGCATGGCTAGATCCAGGTACTCAATGGTACTATCAGGACTGAAAAGTAATGTGAATGTAATCTTACCCTTGGTCACCCAGAATAAAAAATGCTGGAGTAGAGATGTGAAATATTAGGATGTTGGCAAGTCTTTGGTGATCACCCATTATGTGGCTATCACTAGTCCTAATGGCATTGACTGGATGCACTCACCATTTCAAGAGATAGTGAAATAGACATGGTTAGAGATTTGGGATGGTTCATGCTGTGAAAGAGAAGCTGAAATTCTATAACCTCATAGAAATACCAGAGTGCCAAGGCATGGTCCCATCTTTACAAGAACCATAAAATGCTATGATATTATAGGGCTGAAAATGCCAAAGAGAGCTAAGCTTTCCCCTTGATTTTATAGGGGATAAAATGGAGGCTCAGAGAAGTTAAGTGACTTTCCCAAAATTTTACAGAAGTTCAGAAATACATTTGGTGTTCTAACAGATTTTCTGGGTCCCAGTTGAATATATTTTTTCTTCTACACTTCGCTGCACTTCTGGGTGGCTTAGCCTCCAGCTGCTGAGTCTAACCGTACCTCTCGTTTAACCTGCTGAGGATTTGGACTCCTCTGGGAACTCCTAGCCTGGCCCCGGGCAGACGTCTGGCCTGGGACAAGCCAAGGCGCGATACGAGGAGCCAGCGGGGCAGGGCAGGGCTGGCGGGAGGGCCCGGGCGTGGGGGCAGGAGGCACAGGGCTCTCTCCCAGGCTCTGGCCTTCTGCCTCCTGCACGCTAGGGGCCGCGCGAACCGGCTTGCTGAGTGCTTCTGGCTGAGGCCAGTCATGCTTGCCTAGGTATTGCCTCTCCTGCTCACAGTCTCAGAAGTGTCCCCCATTGACGGGTGGCCCTATCACAAGCCCACCCACTGGGACTCTGCACACCCGCACCTTGGTTCCACCTCATGAAACTCGCATCAATTCAGACTCCCAGAGGTTCACCTCTTTTCTCTTTGACTCCTGGTATCAGGATTTGGAAGTGGATCTTTTAGGGACCCCCCTGTCCACTCTTTTCAATTATAATCGAGGAAGCCAAGGCTCGGCGCTAGGTGACTTGCTCAAGATCAGTAGTGACAAGGGATAGGCCTTCAACTCATTCTTCAGTCATCTTCCCATTAGATCCTGCCAGCTATGCTTGGACCTTGGACCTAGAGAACTTCCGTCGAATCTTGGGCTGCCTCATGTTTTGCTATTTTCTTTGTAGTGCCTGGAAAGGACCATCTGAGTATGTGTCCACTGCCACCCTTGGTCATCACTGTAATTCCTAGGTCTCTGGATCTCTGGCTCTCTGCTCACAATTGGCTGCTGTTTTGGAAGCAATGCTGGGAGATTCAGATATTCCAGTAGGTAATGGAGTGGCCAGTAGGTTCATGCAATTTACAGCAGAGGCATTCCATATGTGGGTCAATTTGTTAAGTCAACACGTAAGAGAATACTGCATAATAAAAATTACCCTAGATTGTACATAAATTTTAAAATAATTCCATCTCTTCCTATGTCTGACACAGCCCAATTGTCCTTGAGCTTTGGAACAGATAGCTATTTCTCTGGTTGAGCCCCACATGAAATGGTTGCCTTGTGTTTAGAAACCAATTAGTACCGAAGTAATACTGTGTCTTTAAGCAAAACAATCACAGTCATCTCACTGAGATTCCCAGGCTCAGAGAGGGACATGGGGACAGACACTGCCTCGGGGACCAGCAGGTTAGTGTCTGTCATCTCGCTCATGCAGGGACATGCTCTTGTTGTGGGGGGAATGGTACCAACGCCTCTCAATTATTTAAATTTTCTCTCTCTGCCAAGTACAATGCCAGTGAATTAATGTGTACTAAAATGTGTGCTGCATAATCTACTGCACAAGGTAGGTGATAAGAAAAATCTCAGCCATCTAGGGACCCACAGTATTTTGATGGTTGAGGTCAGTGCCCTGGAAGATGCCGACCACCCTCAAGGAGTTCCTCCTTGGCGCCGGGCCTTCCTTACTGCTCTCTGCACTCTTTTCTCACTTCTGTATAGCTCATCTTCCTCAAGATACTGTCAGGCCCTGTGCCTGGAATTGCATTAAAGTGTCTCTCTTACCTCTGTACCGGTGTCATCATGCTGAGCACATAGTGGACACCCAGTAAACACTTACACTGTGACTGCCTTATTGAAGGCATTGGAGTAAAGTGACCGGACCATGGGCTATGGATTCAGGAAGCCCTGGTTTCAGATACTAGCCCCTGCACTCTGACTGTATGATGACTTCCAAGATTCTGTTTCCTCCGCTGGATGGGCTGGATGCCAATCCTCAGGTTTCCAGGTAGCTGAGTGCTCAGACACGCTGCGTCAGGATCCACAGGCACAGTGCTGGGACATGGTCATGGGCAGGGACTGGTGGACGCCCAAATTATTACTTCTGGTTGTGCTGGAAGAACCATGTGTCCTTTAGTTATCTCTTAGACATTTTCTTGAGCATTTTGACTGGAACTCTGGTACTTTGGGGTTCTAGTTCTTGTTTTGCCATTTATTACTACTATTAACTAAGATCTCATTCATAAACTGAGGCCCCTCAGTGAACACATTTGACTTCTTGGGGCCTCTGTTTCATCACTTGCAAAAAAATGCTGGCAATTCTTCCTCTTTCTGCCTGCCAGGATTGTTGTTAGACCACATGTGAGGAAACATACATGAAGGTGTTTTATGAGTATGAGATGTGGGTCTGTGGTCCAGCAGCCTGACTAGCCCGCTGAGTGACCTCCAGCAAGTGAGCCACTCGCCTCACCCCCACCAACCCCACCAGATTATTTCTAAACACAAAAGAGGCGATGAATGAGAAAGTAGGTTATAACCTCCCAAATATATTCATGTAAGGAACTATTATGTCATTATCAATAAAAACATTGAATGCTCTAAAATGCCAGGGACATTAGTAACATCATCCCTCAAACGAAAAATGACATCATGAGGCTCACTGAACTATTCAAAGATCTATTTGGACTAATTTTGTCCTGGGAGGAAAGAGGACTTAGGAAGCTCTCATTTTAGCCCCATTGAGTCTCCCTGGGTTAGGAATGATGTTTTCATTTTTGTTTGGTTTTGTTTTCTGAGGAGTCAGCCGCAGGTCTAATTAATGCCATCAAAAGCATGACATTTAATTAACTAAATAACATGTTGCACCTTATGATAACATATTTCAACACCCAGCAGGTGGTGATGGTCTCCCAGGTCATTGGTAAGGAGGCTTGTGATTTGATAAAGAGAAACCCATCTCAACAAAATCAGAGATCCCCTGAGAATAGCCAGAGAAGCACAGCAAGAATGTGGGCCCGCATATTCCCTAATCTCCTGGCCCCTGCTTGGAGGGACCCAGGAACAAAGAGGAGGAATGGACGAGAGGAATGGGGCCGCTGAGTGGTTTCTTCATCTTTTGAAACAGTTTGTTGGAAATCCAGAGGCAAATGAGAATGAACTTGAGTTTCTGAATCGCATATCCCATGTCTTGGCTCATTCTAATTCCCACTGGCAAACGGAACAGGAAACACAGAGGGACAGACAACGACGCGGCAGGGGGCTGTCTGAAGCCAGATAGCCAGGTTTAAGGGCGCTCCAAGCAGCCAATGATGTGGACGCAGGTGCCCTCTGCTGGACGCTGGAGAATCTACAGCGGTGCTTCTCTGGGAACTCACCTGGGGCAAGAGCCTTTAAGGCTGGAGCTGAACCTTCTGAGTAGAATTCCCAGGGTCTCATCACTCACAATAGAGCTCACCAAGTTTTGTCCCAAGGAAACTGACTTCTAGATCATTCTGTGCATCCCTCTCCTTCGCCACTCTATTACCATGATGTTGACTAAGCCATTCATGTCTCCGTCAACTGTCTCACGCAGTTCTTTATTCCTTTTGACTCTTTGGTAATAAATCTGGATGAAATGACTTGTATATCGCATCATCAACTGCACCAAGCTGGGTCATCTAAATTAAACACTCAGTGGCAAAAAGAGGCTCAGAGAGGTGAAGCGACCTGTTGAAATTGGCCCAGCCCAAGATTGCCTGATTCCTGTCTCATCCCCTTTTCTTGATATGCTGTCTCCCACTCTGGACCCAAAGAATGGGTGCTGAGATGTCCACTTGTGCAGATCCTGATAGGATGGTAACACATTGTAGCGGTGAGGATGCAGGACCTGGACGCAGAAGTCCTGGGTTTGAATCCTGGCATTACCTGTGTTAGCTGTGTGACACTGGGCAGGCTTCCCGACCTCTTTGTATCTCAGTGTTCTCTAATAGGGTGGAAAGCAGGAAAAGCATTCAGTACAGTGCTTAGTGCATAATAGGTGCTAAAAAAATGGTACTTATCATTACTTCTACTATGATTGGTAGTATCGATTAGAAACTATTATCAGTGGTTTTATGATAGAACTACTAGAACAGGCACGAAGGAACTGCCTAATTATTACTATTATTTTTTGCATTAAACAAAAGAGCCTGCCTCCCTCCGTATGGAGGGGCATTCTAAGCAGAATGAGCAAATTGGGAGGTGGGAGAGCTTAGGGAAAATGTGTGTGTGACTGATGTTCCTTGAAGGCACGGTCTAGTGAGGATGAGACTGGAAAGGTGGGTTGGTGCTAAAAATAGGTGGACCCAGATGCCACGCTTTATTTTGCAGGTAGTAGGGAGTCATGGCTGATTCTTGAGGAGGACAGTTTTCTACTTCTCTTACAGGATTTGCCTCTCCTGCTCTCATGATGTAAGGGCTGTCAAGAGCCTGGGTGATCACTGCCCCCATCACGTGTGCACGTGCACATATGTACATGAACACACCAGCCGCAGGATATTTAGTATTCCAATCACCTTCAGGTTGTCGCCAAGGAGCCTGGTGCCACTTGCAGCCACGTCAGAATGAAGAACGAGCTGGGCTGTCATGGTTGGCCAGTGGGGTGGGGGGAGTGGGGCTTGTCACTTCTAGATTGAGTGCCTGTTACCTTGCATGGAAATCTCCCTGATGGGTGCAAAGACGCGGAGGCCACTGGCTGAGGAAGGAAACGAGGCAGAATGCTGCTTGCATGCAGAGAAAGGAGGGAGAGATCCTTTCCTGCAATTCCTTTAGGGACTGTCCCCAGGAAAGGGGCTGACAAGTGCTGCCGCCACCTCCTCAGGGTGCCCTTCACCTCCTGTTCTAGCTCTAGAGACTGAAGTCCATGTTCTCCTCCTTCTCTGGCTTGGCACTCTATTGCCTGGATTTTCACTCTATTTGGCACTCTATTACCAATTCTTATTTGCTGAGGTGAGCAGGAGATGTGGCTGAGAGAAAGGGAACAGGTAGAATTCTGATGGTGGTTCCCGGTGAAAGCTCAGTGGGATTTGGTCTTTGGGTGTGCAGCCCCCACCCCCGACCAGGGACCCAATGGTATGGAGCTTCAAGTGTCCCTGGGACCCCATGGGATAGATGTGGCAAACTGGCAGGCCTGTAGGCTACCTGTAGGTGGATTTGTTTGGTGCCAGAGTGCTTTTTTTCCCCCTCAAATATTAGAATGAGATGGCAAGATTTTAAAATTGGATTTTTTCATATAAAATAGGAATTCTGGCTTCTCTTAAAAACCAGACCATTTGATGGCACTGGTCCACATCCACCCTTGGCAGCAACCTCTAAGTAATAGGTAGACTGTCCTCTGCTTTAAACAGGGTGAGAGTCCTCAACTTTCCCACCAGCCCCACCTGATCCCTTCATCTACTGGCTGGACCAGCCTGATCCTGTCAGTGTGAGTTTGTGACGCCTGATCTGGGCCAACCTCTTCATATGACAAGTAAGAGTGCTGATGCTCAGAAAGGGCCTGTCATTTCCCCAAGCTCACAGTTTCCCCTATGGGCACAGTGGGTTCCATTTACATGATGCGATTTGAGGGGTGGTAGAAACGACTTACCTTTTTTCCCATTTCCCAATGAAAAATTGACCTACCACCCTGCCACTGCTCTATTACAATCTGTAGTGGGTTCAAGAAAGGAACATATTTGGCCGTATCATATTTATGAGCTCCCTCAGATCAAATCCCTCATCTTTTGCTGCTTCCACTTCCCTACACAGCCAACCTCACTCTGCCCCTTAGGCTCAGGTAGGCTGGACGGCGTCACCACTGGGGACTGAGCAGTAAGTCAGGGGCCTAGAATCCTCAGCTCTAGCCCAATCTTACAAGGTCTGAGCCTGAGTCCCCTCATCTGGCAGATGGAGATCATAGCCTCACAAGGTTGTTGTGAAAATTAAAAGAAATAAAGTATAGAATGCCCTAGCATAGTAGTAGTCACATTGGCAAAAAATAGTAACTCAATGTTAGAAGTTATTATTCTAGAGAGACTCAGGGCTGAAGGTGCCCCAAGAGATCATATTGTCCAGTCGGATCATTTTTATGGTCAAAGCCATAGTAAAAATCAAAGAATAGAGAATAAAATGAAGCAGAACCTTAAAGGCTTCCTTTCTGTCATTTCCCCAGAGTCAACCACTTTTAAGTTTCTTGTGTATCTTTCTAAAAATTTTACTTGCATATATACCATCAGTAACATGCATCCTATATTTTGACACAAATGTTACCAGACTGCTCATGCTGTTTTGATACTCACATTTTTCTTTAACTATATGTGGCAGATCTCTCTTCATATCAGCACATATGGATCTCTGTTTTTCATTTTCAATGACTGCTACTGCATGGGAAGATTCTACTATAGCTCACAGGTCAACAAACTCTTTCTGAAAAGAGCCAATATTTGAGGCTTTGTGAATCACAGGTTCTCTGCACCATCTTCTCCCCTTTCTCCTTGTTCTTTCAACAATGCTTTAAAAATATAAAGACCATTCTTAGCTCATTGTCATACGAAAATAGGCTGTGGGCCAGATTTGGTCCATGGCTGTAGCTCACTTACAGAGTCCCTTGGGTGGACTTCTAGGTTGCTACTATAAACAATGCTGCAGCTGACATCTCTGGGCTGGGTCTTTCAGTGTTTGCTGAGTTTATCTGGAGGATAAATTCCTAGGAGTGAAATTGCTGGTTCATATCTACAAGTCATAAGAGATATTGTCTCAGCCTCCTCATTTCCTAGGTAGTTCAAGAAATCCAGTGAAAACAAGAGTCCAGAGTTTTCCAGCAAGGCAGTGGCAGGACTAGAAATTAGTTTCCCTGCACTTAATCAGGCTAATGTAGTCTCTGTCCCTGGCTGAGCACATGGAGCTTGTTTTGTGATGCAGAGTCGGAAATGCCCAAGTTCTGCGAGCCACAGAGCAGGGTGGCAGGAATCAGGAATCTGAATGCTCTCAGATCTTTTTTCCTTTCTACCTCTTATTTCTGCTGCTTGTAGTCACTCTCACTCCTGCTTTAAACCAACTGTTTTCTGTGATGAGGGGCTGCCAGAAGCTCCAGGACCAGTTGGTAGCACCTGCATGGCTGGAGAGAAGCATGTCTACAATTAGTAGAAAACCCAGGCACAGAATAATAGAAAAAAATTTATTATGTCACATAACTGAAAGTCCAAGAGGTGGGACAGGCTTTCGTCAACATATGGTCAGTGGCTTGATGAGCCCTCATGGACCCTGGATCTTTCCATCTCCTGTTTTATCCTCAGCATTGGTTTCATCTTTAAACTATTGGTAGGACAGTTGAATGACACAGTGACACATGCAGACTCCAACAGTCTGTGGATTCTACTCAAGAAACGTTTCCAGAGATACCCACAGCACGCTTTCTCTCATTGCTCAGAACTGTGTCACATTGCTGGTTATTGACCAATTACTGATAGGAGGGATGAGATTATCATTGCTGGCTTAGAAAAATCATGGTGAATGCATATTGGGACATCTATTGCCCTATCTACTATGGAGGGCTTATTCATCAAATCAGGTATAGAAAATTGTGGAGAAGGATCTGGGTTTAAAAACATAAAGGCCATTCTTAGCTCATATGCTGTACAAAAGCTTGTCTTGGGGCCCAAGCTTGTCTTGGGTCATATGTCCCCCTCCCAGACCAATCCCTGTGGTCCCTCAAGGGGGTGCCATAGTTGCCAAGCCTGGGTGAGGTAGCTACTCCATGACCAGTGGCTGTGGTGTAAGAACGGCACAAGTTTTGAGAATGGAGGGAAGTCGAGGGGAATCTGCTTCCCCCAGAGAAGGGCACCCCGTCTGTGCCCACTACATCTCTTCAGGAGATCAGGGGTCTCAGGGTGCAGCCTAAGGAGATGAGGGGCAAGAGGATTCGAGTCAGACTCCTTGGATGACTGTTCTGGCTCTGCTGCCTTACTGTCTCTGGGCTTGTGCCTGCCTCACAGGGATAGTCATGCCTGGGCAACCTATCTCACAGGCGCCTCATGAGGACCAGGAGAATGTGCTGAGAGCAAAGCAAAGGAGCCTGAAGACATTATAATGTAAGTGAGGGAACCTGGTTGCTTCCTTGGTGTCCCCGGACAGCAGGAGGAAGGGCTCTTTCCCTCTCAGCTCTGTGTGTTTATAATCTAATGTTGTGGAACAGAAGTAGGCTTGGATGAGGGGGAACAAGGGACACAGAGGCGCTGATGCAGAGGTGAGCTTCAGCGTGAGGCCTCCCTGACTCTCTTCTGCCTCCTGTCCCCCCACTTCTGCCGTATTTCTTTCCCTGTTCTGCTTCTGACATCTCTTTACATGGTGCCCATCAGCTAGCCTGCCAGTTCCCAGCAGATTGCCCTTGTCCTTCCTTTTTCATGATTGCTTTGTTAGCACTGAAAATATTTATTCAACCAAACTCTACTTTTGACCTGCTGGCTTTCTACTAATAAGTTTTTTTTAAGCTTAAAAGGTTCCTTCTCTTTTGAATCTTGAAGTGCATTTAGGCCATATCCTGATAGTTCAGTCAGTTTCCCTGTGCATTCGACTCATTCATTCATTCACCCTATTCATTCATTCAGCAACTATTTATTGATGATCTGTACCATGTTTAAGCTTAGAAGAGGGAGGAGACAGACATGGCTGCTAACATGTGGAACTAACGTTCTGATGACAGCAGTGAGCAGAAACCTATTCCCAGTAGAGAACTCACTGTCCTACTTGGGAACCTGGGCATGCCTTTTGGAACTAGTCTCTGAGAAAGGGTGGGTGAGAAGGACTAAGAAAACAACTTAGAGAAATGTGGTCTCAATATTTCTTTCCCACAAAGGTTTCATGGAAAATGGCAGCAATCTTAACTCTGCCACTTGCTAGCTGTGTAACCCTAAGTAAGACATTCTTCCACCGTCTGAGGTCACCCATTAGCAAAATGGAAACAATGAGGATTATCTCATAAAGTCACTATGAAGGTTAAGTTAGATCATCCCAGGGAGGCTTTGAGTTGCGTAGGCAGGTAAAAGCATAGGTGCTGGGCTCATGCTACCCTGCTCCCACCCCAGCTCTGTCTCTCTAGCAGTATGACTCTGAGCAGCTTAGTTTCACTCCCTGTGCCACAGTTTCCTGATCTGCAGAATGGGAATGGTGATCATTGCCACCTCACAGGAGTGCTGTAAGGATTAAGTGAGTCATGTAAAGTCTTTGGTCCAGGCCTGGCATCTAGCAGTGCTCAACAAAATACAGTATTATTGTATCTACCTAAAAGTGTTTTCCCCCCACAAATAAGACACATTTATAACTTGTACTGCATTATAATGGCATATATCTATTTTGCTGTTTAGAAAAGGAGCATCAGCAGAGGATTATCTCGTAACTGGGCCATTTTGAGCCCTGCCTTCAGGACACAGACATGCTGTCACTCTGTGCTCATCACCCATTGGGCATGTTGTAAATAAGCCTGCAATTCTCACACTGAGTGCGATCTGTGCGGGCAGAGATGCACAACCAGTGCCAGGCGGAGCAAGATGTGAGGCAGAGCTCTCAAAGAGCTTTCTTGGAGAGAAAACACATGCACACAGGACTGCAAACAACAACAGAAAAGGCACCTTGGTGCTGCCCAGCCGGCGGGCTCCTGAGAAGGGGGACAATCCATGATGTCATTTTATCCTTAGCAATGTTAACTAGTGTGTGACTTTGGCAAATTGCTAGAATCTCTCTGTGTCCCTGCTTCCTCATGTGCTGAGAGAGAAAGAAAGAAAGAGAGGGAGAGAGAATCATTTTATTAGGGATCCCAAATTGGTACCCACAGATGGGTCTTGTGGGGCCATAGAGGTTTCAAAATTCTGAATTAGTTATTAAGATGTACAACTTCAGAGATTTTGTAGAAAACTAGATACCCAGTTCTTTTGAAAATTGAAGCAGCTGGTACTAGGAAGATGGAGTTGAGCAGCAGCTTCCCACCGCTAGGGGAGGCGTGTGTCTTCCCAGGGCCTCCGCCCCCAACAGACTTGCTCCTCTCCACCCGGCTCATTGAGGTTTGCCACCTGGATCTTGCCTTGACACCTGGAATAGGTGGTCTCTTTAGCATCTTTTTGTTCTCTCAGGAGGTTACAAAGTAGGGCAAGGGTCACTGTATCCTTTCCATCAAAGAGAACACAGAGTCAGAGAGATTGCTATTGGAGATGGAGCGCTTCGGTGGGACTTGGAAACAGGGCTCAGTCCTTGTTCACGGCTTCCTCCCAGCTGGCCCCTTCTTCTGAACCCAGGGTGCTCTAGTCACTCTCCTGATGAAGACGATGATGAGAGCTATTGTTCAGGGGGTATTTAGTGTGTCTTGGTTATTTTCTATCATTCAATTATTTTGAGTGGTTGGTATTAATATCCCCATGTTATAGGTGAGGAGAGAGAGGTTCAAAGAAGCCATGTAATTTGTCTGTGGCTACACAGTTATTAAGCAGTGAAGCCAACAAGTGAACTCAGGTCGGTTTGACAGCAAATCCCTTGTCTTTATCCTTAAGAGTCACGCAGTTGTAAAGACAGGGCCAACTGCTTGTCCCATTAAATAACATTGATATGTGAATTTTAGAGCGATTAATTTTCACCCCAGATGGATGCTCATTTCACATGCTGTAAGAGAGAGACCCTCTGAATTACATAAATCATCAGATGTGAGGATTTTAGTGATGCATTCACCAAGGAGGCACGAGAACCCTCCAGAGAGGTCAGGGGGGATTGTTGTCATGAGGAAGGAGGCTTCAGCTGTCAGGCTGGATCCAGCGACATCGCTGACAATGTCAGGGAGAGGTTAAGGAACAGCCTGACGGGGCAGCCTCACAGTCCCGCGGCTGTGCTCCTGGTGCAACTGACTCAGTGCCTCCTGTGAGGACGGCCCGGCCTGGCATGCCCCGACCCCTCACGTGGGCAGGGCTGAGGGGGAGGTCACTTCAGAGGGCATCTGGACCCACGTTTATGCCGGGATCTTTTCTATAAAACCCCTCACAGGCAGTGCCCACTCTATGTTGGCTGTTGGCAAACTCAGAGCTCTATAAAATGTCCTTTCCATACTTGCTAAAAATTGTCTACATTAGGTCCAAGCCTATGTATGTGTTTGGTTTCCCCCTCGCCGGTCTGTGCCCTGGAGCCCTGTCTCTGCTCCGCTCTATACGTCAACCCTTAAGGTTGTGTTGCGGCAAATATGTTCCCACCAGGTAGTCACTCATTGCTTATAAATATCTACATTTGCCTAAACTGTCATACGTAGAAGAGTTCCCAGAGTTCTCCCTGCCTATACTGGCTGTTCTCCATTTGCTCCTCCCCTCTGCATCCATTTCCACTGCACTCTGTCCTGCTCCCAGCCTGCAAGGACAAGCCCTCTGGGCTCCTCCATCTGAGCCCCTTTGCTGACTTGCACCATCCTGGTTAGGCCCGTGGGAAGGAGAGGAGGGTGAGGACCGGGTTCTCTGCCCACTCTTCCCCTGCTTCAGCACGGCCCTTTGGTTGTGACTGCATCGCTCCATCTCTGGAGCTCCTGCTGGGGGTCCCTCCTGTGTGGATCCGGCTCTCACTGGAATCTGAGCACACTATTCTCTACTTTTGCCCTTCCAGCCTTAGGGAGTTCACAGGTTTCCGCGGCTGATAGTGCTCAAGTGCCTCAGCATCTCTTGTTTGTCCCTTAACCCTATGTGTGTTTATATCAGTGGTCCCTTCGTTCAAGTCTCTGTCGTGGTGAATTCTGTTCTGCTGCTGCCCAGCGCGCTGTCTTGTTGCCACTGCTAAACTTGCTGTGCACACTCTGTGGGTGTTGCTGTGTGGATCGCTCAAACTCTCAAGCCTGTACAACTGCCGACATCACTGCATATGCCTTTAGCCACTGACACATATTGTTGGCCCATCCTGAGTACATGGTTAACTAGAACTGTCAGGCTGTTTTTATGGGATCAGATGCCAAGCCCATCTTGGAGCCGGGTCGTCTGGGTTGAGATCCTGGCTCTCCACTGAATCATGCATTGGAGCGTTACCTTCTTCTCTTTTTCTCTCCTCTGTGAGATAGGATGATAATAGTTTCATCCCAGAAGAATTGGTGTGAAGATTAAGTGACTTAGTATACATTAAGCACTTAGAATAGTGCCTGACACACGGCAAACCTTCAATAAAATGTTACCTTTATCATCAAGATAGTCATCTTTTAAGCATACACTTGAGCATTTTAAGCTAAATGCAGAACTTTTCATTTTTACCTGTTTGTTTTTAGACCTTCTTTACCAGTACCTAATCCTGAATGCCATTGATATTGTAATCTTAATACTGCCTCCTAAAACTGTTACTCAAAGTGTGGGCTACCGATCAGCAGCATGAATATCACCAGACAGTTGCATAGAAATTAGGAATCTCAGATCCCACTTTTGACCGGCTGAATCAGAATCTGTTAGCAAATGAGATGAGAGGTGATTTCTGTGTGTATCAAAGTTGAGAAGCTCCCTTCTCCCACATCTATCAACTCTGAGCCACCGCTGTCAGCTGGCATGGAGAACCTCTCCCACCTCTGACCCAGAAGACATTCCATCATCCATTTTTAGGATCACTGGGTACACTGGTGCTGGGGCTCAGCCAAGCCAGGCGATGCTTTGCAGAGGGAAATGATCCTGGGAAGGAAACCAGAGTCAGATGGAGCAGGTTTTGAATTCCACTCTACCGCTTCCTCTGAAAATGTATGTGTGTGTGTGTGTACACATGCATAAACATACATGTGATGAAGTACTTGCCTTGATGGTTTCAAGTGAGCTAAGTGAGATAACACTGTAGAGCTAAGTGAGATAACCCTGTAGAGAATTTCATGCATAGACTGGCCCACAGAACGTTGGCACTCTTTCTTTTTTCCATGAGTTACATGATTCATCTCCAAAGGGTAATCCATTCCTTGAAGGAAAAACTCTATTTGACATAATAGGAAATTTGCTTCAAGCAGATTGGGAAGATCGGGCTCATCTGAAAGCTGCAGCCAGTGCCTCCGGGGGACATCAGTGCCGCCACTCATTTCTCTGGTCATGTGTTTCTGAATATAAATTGCATTTGACTAGATAATGTAAATGGAAGCACAATGTAATTAAGAAAAGATTGCTGGTGTATAAATTTGAATTAAACACTATTGGCATATATTTTGTGTGTGTGTGTGTATGTATAATCTATTCCTGAGTTTCTCCTTTAATAACAAACTGGTAATAGTAAATAGTAAACAGTTTCTTGGAGTTCTGTGAGCCACCTTAGCAAATGAATCTAACCTGCGGAGGGGATCATGGGAACCTCTGATTTGTAGCCCGCTAATCAGAAGTACAGATAACAACCTGGCCTTATAATTGGTGTCCTGAGTTGGAGGGGGTCATTGGAACCTTCTCTGCAGCCATCAGTCAGAAGCACAGGTGGCAACTGCCTGGACAGGCATCTGAAGGCAGCGGGCGGTGGGGGAGTCCTAGAGGCATCTGAAGGGTTCAGATCTTGTAGAACCCTCGACCTGTGGCATTTGATGCTTTCTCATGGTAGTCAGTGTCAGAATTGAGTTGAATTCTCAGATGCTGGTGAGAATTGCTTGGTGTTGGAACGCCAAAGACTGTCTTTGATCTAAACTAACACCACCCTCATTTTAAGATTTAAAAAAAGTTTATATCATAAACATAATTTATAAATCCCTTAGTTCATAAACTTTAAAATTATGTGATATGTGACCAACATGGGGAGGGGTGGACATTAACATTACTTATATTTTATGCATAAAGTGAGATTTTATCTTTTTATCACAATATTTCAAATTTGTGTAAAATTTGGCTGTCCTATACTGAATTCATAGGGCTGTGAGAAGTAAATGAGATCATGCCTATGAAATACTTTGCATGCAGCCTTGCCCATAATATTACCAACTACTTATTGAGTATTTATTAAGTGCTAGGCACTAAATGCTTCAAGTATATAATCTCCTTTACTTTTTAAAATGGCCTAATGAGATATATGTATTAGTTATTTATTACTGTGTAACAAATTACCCCCAAACAACAAACTTTTAGTATTTCTCGTGGTTTGAGGTTCAGAAGCCAGGAGGGCTTAGCCAGCTGCTCCTGGCTTAGGGTCTGTCATAAGGTTGTAGGCAAGCTGTTGGCTGGGGCTGTCACCACCTCCAGGCTCCCCTGGGGCTGGTGAAGCGACTTCCAAAGTTGCTCAGGTGCCTTTTTGCAGGTCTCAGTCTTCACTGGCTGTTGACGGGAGGCCTTGGTTTCACCCCAGGTAGACCTTTCTATGCAGCTGCTGACAACACGGCAGTTGGCTTCTTCTGGAGTGAGAATCTGGGAGAGAGTCATGGAAGTGAGTGTCCCAGATGAGATATCTTTTATAACCTAGTGTGTGAAGTGACATCCCATTACTTCTGCCATGTGTTAGTGGTCATGAAGACCGGCACTGGTATGATGTGTTAGGGGCCTAGGATGTGCACAGATGATGTGAATACTGGGAGTCAGGTTGTTTTAGTCCATTTGGGCTGTTAAAGTAAATGTAATGTGGACTGGGTGGCCTAAACAACAGACATTTCTTGCAGTTCTGCAGGCTGGGAAGTCTGATCAAGGTGCCGGCAAACTCCGAGTGTGGTGAGGGCCTCCTTCCTGGGTCAAGGGCTGTCTTCTCCCTGTGTCCTCACATAGCAGAGGGCAAGGGAGCTCTCTGGAGTCTCTTTTATAAGAGCACTCACTAATCCTGTTCCTGAGGTCTCCACTCTCATGACTTTGTCACCCTCCAACACCCACCTCCTGATCCCATCAAATTGCGGGAGAAGCCTCAACATACGAGTTTTAGAGGACATACAGGGACTCAGTCCACAGTGTTGGCATTAGGGAGGCATCTCAAGGGATGGTTTCCATAGGTGAATACTGTTATCTCCCTTTCAAAACAAGAAAACTGAGGCATAGCAAGCTTATGCAAGTAACCCAAGGTTGCACGTAAGTAAGTTTCGAAAAAAAAAAAACAACACCAAGTTTCAAATTTAGGCAATTTAGTGGAAACTCCCACATTTATAACCACAACGCTATTCTGTCTACAGAGTAAATAGCATATCAACACTAGCCACTATTGCTATTTCACTCCCAACAGCCAGTCTGCAACTACGGGAGTCTAGCCTTGGACTGTATTTGACATTACTACTTTTGCCTAAAGATACAGGTTTTGTAAGGAGCGCCTCTCTTCCCTCAGCCTTACGGTGTGGATATACACAGAGAAAGAAAAAACAGGACTCTTGTTTGGGTGAAGCATACAGCCTTGCTGGGATGACCATAAATTTTTGCCCTCAAATTTTATAGTACTAGTTGCCTTTACAATTATTATTATTGTTATTTTTGGCCATTAATATATGCTTCTGTCCTGTCATTTACTTTTCCCACTTATATTTTTGTCTCTAGGTCAGATTGTAAGCTATTCTTGGGTTGATCTCTGTCCTACACTTTGTTGAGTTCCACCTACTACGAGTTAGAGTTAGAGTCAGTTTTCATGTAATGGAAATCCTCAACCAATGTCTACCAGTGAAGAGTATGTAAAATCATTGGAGAATCCGAGGCATGCTGTGTGATGAAATGGCAAAGCACATAGCAGAGACTACGATTGCCCTTTGATGTCACAAAGGGAGAGTTTGGATTTTCTTCTTGAAGTACATTACCTTCTTGATGCCCCATCTCTGAGCTGTCTCTGAAGCATGCCTGTCTTTCATCTACAACACAATATACTCTTCCCTGATAATATCCCGGTGCCTCATCCACCCTTACCTCTCATTCCCATAATAGCCTTTGTGTATTCTTGAGTGTCTGCTCCATGTACTTAAAGGTCTTTGAAAGGGGTCTCTCCTTATTGTTCCGCAGAGGGACCTTCAAGTGCTGGAATCTGAAAGGTTATCACAGACCCTGTATCCATTGCCCATCCTTGAGGAAGATGGGCATCCCTGTCAGGACAAAGGGTGCTGATTCTGTTTGCACATTTCACCATAGATTTAAAGACTATAATTTCTATTTCTCCCCCATTTCAAAATAAAATTACCCCAGTTTCTTCCTTGTTTGGTTTACCTTTGCTTCAGCAGAGTGTTTCAAATTTTGGCTGTTGCTTGCAAAGTCTTGAAAAACAACACAACTCTTAATTCTTTTCTGTCCCATCTTGTCTTTTCCCTTGGTTCAGCCAAACTGCACTATTTCAAAGCCACTTTCATTTTTTTCCCTCTAATGTTTCCAAAGAGTCACTACTCCCTATCAAATCTGTCCCCAAAGGTGGGTTTTTTCTTTATTTTTTTTGTATCTTTGTCTTCTCTCAGGAAGCAGAAACTCCCATCTCTGAGCTGTCTCTGAAGCATGCCTGTCTTTCATCTACAACACAATATACTCTTCCCTGATAATATCCCAGTGCCTCATCCACCCTTACCTCTCATTCCCATAATAGCCTTTGTGTATTCTTGAGTGAACCAGGATTCCATTGATAGTTCCTTGGTGTGGCTTCTCTTTTCCAGATACTCATCTGTCAAATCTTAATTTCTGGTGCTGGTGTTTTAACGGGAGGAATGATTTCCTTGAGTATTTCTGTCCCACTGCCTAAGTTCAGAGAACATTATACAACAAAGGTGGGAAGGAGGCGACTGTGTCCCACAGCTCCTTGTGGCCCAGTCTGATGTGGTGATAATTAGCACAACTAGACCTTTCCAAATGCTCCCTTTCAAAAAGTCCTGGGGTCTGCTCAGACTCAGCGAGCTATGACCTTTTCTAGTTCATTTGTCTCATCCATAAAATGGGCAGATTTATTTGCAGCATGAGCAAATACTTCCCTGAGCCATGATAAAATTCAAGGCACAGTATTAGGAGCTGTGATCTGGTCCCTGATTTCTTTCCAGCCTTGGCCCCTTGGCTTCATCTGCCTTCATCTCTATTCCTGTCAGAATGGCGGTTTCCCAAGGTGCCTTTCCTCCTGCCTCCAGGTCTTTGTACTGTTTCTTATGAATCCTTCAGGTTTTCTAAGTCAGTTGGCCCTGGAAGCCTTTCTTCACCCCTGAGTCTGGATTGGGGTCCCTTCAGTGGGCACCCCAATCATGTATGTTGGGTGCTGACTGTGCATCACTTGCATGTTTGTAATCAGTTCTTTTCTTGTCTGTCTCCCTTGTTATACTGAGAGGTTCTTGGAGGGGAGATCAAGTGTTAGGCACTTTATATTCCCAGATGTAACAGTAGCAAGAGTAATTATACCTAATATTTACAGATCACTCATCCTGTGCTATTTGCTAAGCATTTCATATTTGTGACCTCAATCAGAGCTCAGTGCTTTGAAGAAGGAACTAGTTTTACTTTATGGTACACACGGGAAGATTGAGGCTCAGAGAAGTTATATTGCTTATTGTGGTATACTCAGCTCGAAAGAGGTAGGGTGGGGATCTGCACCCAGCTGTCTGGCACTGAAGTATATGCAAGTCAGCTTGGAAGCAGTGTGGTCAGATGCTAAATGAATGGATGTGTCGATCAGCCTCAGGGGTGAGACAGCAATGAATTCTGTGCTTAAGACATTCATGATCTGATTGGATATGAAACCTGAAAACACATAACCTCCGTGCCTTGAAAGGGTCGGCGCAGCCTTAGAGGAAACAGCCTATTCGGTATCTCCTGATCTGGGTGTTGTGTTGCGTGATCACTTGCACCCCACAGCCCAGCTGCCCCAGCTGTGTGTTCTGTGACTGTGCCCTTTTCTTCCCTGGGGGCCCAGCAGAGTGGGGTGTCATGGGAAATGGTGATCAGGCAAGGGCAGGGGAGGAACTCTGGTGGGCTGAGCATCTTCTGGGCAAGGGTCTACCTGAACGCATCCCTGTACTTGCTCCAATGGCCCTTTGGACTAGCTGGTATTACCAGATTTTAAAGACTAGGAACTTCAAGCTTATGAAAGAAAACTGACTTGTCTAAGATCTCACAGCTACTGAAGGGGAAAGTCTGGCCTCAAATTTATGTTCCTCTAATCGCAGAGTAGATACTATGGGAGAGGGTGGTGATAAAATGGCAAGAAAAAAGTACCACAACCTAATATTCCCTCCTAGCCCGGCTCTTACCATCCATGTCCCCTAGCCAAAATTATCGTAAATTACTGGTTTGGATTTGGAGATTTTTTTAAAGTTACTGAAACCAAAGACCCAGCAATTTGTCAGCAGAATTTTGTTTCAAGGGGAAGTGACTTGGAGCAGATGTGGAGATGTAAAGAGGACCTGTTTTGGTCTTGAGGAATGGCCCAGCACAAGCGAGGACAGACACTCTTTCCAACTGTGGTCCAGACCTGTTTCATTGGTTTGGCTAGTTCTCTGACAAGAGAAATCATATACACAACTCTCCCCACTTTTGTTCTCCCACATCCCTGCTCTGCTATTCCCCAAATTTCCTCTGGGTATCTGGTCACCTGAATCCAATAAGGAACACCTAGGTGTTACGGAGTTGGATGTTACTTAGAGTTCAGGACTGTTTGCTCTTTGACAAAAGGTAGCTGGAAAGTTACTGGGTTCAACAAGAAAAGTCCAGACCTGCTGGCTTCTGGGCGCCTTTCCCAGTCATGTAGTAAGGAGGAAATAGGCCTGTGGAAAGAGAAAGAAGAGACTGTGTATTCCCCACCCACTGCCTGTTTTAAGTACTACTGAAAAGTTGCAACTGGAAGAAGTGGTTTCTAGCTACCCAGCAATGCACTGATTTTCTGTCTGTTCATCAGGCACACATCCCCTAACACTTGAGTGAGTCTGAGGGGCAGGGGGATGCTTGGCTGGGACCTGCTGTGTGTGTCTATCATAATCCCCTATGGTCCTCAACCTGATCTGGAAGTGCAGCTCAGAGCTGTAATCTTAGCAGCTAGTGAAATTGCCAGGGGGAAGAGAACAAAGGAAGAGAATCAGTAATAGCAACACTAAAAAGGAATAAAAGAATAGAAGAATCATCTTTGGAAGGAACTTTAAAAATCCCATAAGCTATTGCTTAATTTGCAGGCTTCAAGGATTCCATAAGCCCCTTGAAATTATATGCAAAAGTTGGTGTGTATGGGTATTTTTCTGAGGGGGGGGTTCCATGGGCTTCATTAGAGTCTGAAAATTCTTCATGTCCCCCAAAGTTAAAGACCAGCTGCCTAGTCTACACACCATTCTGTACAGATGAAGAAACTAAGGCTGAGAATGGGTTCGTAAGATGTCCCAGGTCACACTGTAAAGTAATGGGAGGTCAGAATTTGAACCAATATCTCTAAACAGTCGATCTCATACATTTCCTACTTTTGCTATACTTCCTTTTTGTCCTGACCTTAGGTTAGAGCTTGAATGGCATGTTTGGCAGAGGTTTGAAGACGTGGCTAGCTCCACAAGGACAGGACACTTGGTATCATTGGCCTGTGATGATTGACCATGTCTCCCTGCCCCGAACCAGCTCTTTGAGGGTGTTACCCTATGTTGGAATCCATTTCTATTACTTAACTTTCCAAAACCTGGGATCTGTCAAGACCCCATTATATCATTTGCTCTACCTGCGGACATGCCACTGTAAGGCTGTGAGGGTCTGCAGAAGCACAGAAGTGGCTTTGGCCAGTGGATTAAGTCACAGCAATGCTTTTTTTCTAGAGAAATCTTTCCTCTAGCTTCTGTCTTTCGGTCAGTCTAATGTCTTTATCAACATGTGGTATCCTTTATTGTTTGTTTTTTAAATTTACTTTTTTGTTGAGTTACAACTTATACATATTATAAGGTATAAATTGCAAGTGTAAAGCTTGATGGATTTTTATGTATGTATACATCTGTGTGTCCACCATCCAGATGAGGGTATAGTGCATTTACAGCAGCCAAGAAGGTTACCTTTTTCCCCTTTCCAATTAATATAAATCTCTCCCCTGCAGGCAACCACCAGTCTGACCTCTATTATTATAATTTCATTTTGTCAGTTCCTTAACATCATGTAAATAGAAACATATAGTACATGCTTTTTGATATCAAAGCTCTTTTGCCCAGCACAATGTCTGAGAATTGTCTCTATGGTTAAGTGTGTCAGTAATTTATTCTTCTTCACTGCTGCATAGTATTCCATTATAGCAATCTACCATGTTTTTTTTTTATCCATTTTCCTGCTGCAGATCATTTGGATTGTTTCCAGATTCTGACAATTATAAAAGAAGTTGCTGTGAACATTCTTGACTTTGTTTTTTTGGTGGGCATAGCACTTATTTCCCCCAAGGAATGGAAATACTGGATCATTATATATATGTGTGTATGTATGTATATATATATATATATGCTGAGATTCAGCAAATAGTGCCAATTTTTTTCTGAATATGTACCAAACTCTCCTGATTTCTAAGCCAGCCAACCTGAGCCCCTGTCTCAGACCTCCCCAGGATCAACCTGCCTGTGTATAGTTATCTGAATTCATCCCTCCCTAGTTTCTGCATTAACCCCAGCCGTAGCCCCAAATTCTCCACCTTGGCTTTACTAACTTATACAAAGTTTAACTGAGAAGAGCTCAGAGCAATCACATAGTTCAGCTTCAAGGTTTCAGAGATAGAGAAGGTAAGGCCTGAGTGTGGCTGGCTGAGGAAGTTGTCCAATGACCTTGAGCAAGTTCTCAGTTGATCTGGGATGAGAATGCATGGTTGGCAACTCTTGATAGCAGCAGAGACATTTCTTATTCATCTTTTTGATCTCTCAAGCTTAGTAAAGCACCTGCTACATGAAAGTACTCAAAGAATATTTGTCAAAAAAAGAAAAATGAAATGGAAGGATTCTTAGAGATCATTGAGTTCAGCATTTGCCAGATTGTGAGAACGTATAAGTCTGGTAAGCAAGGAAGATTTTAGGTGGCAGCCTGTTAAATAGCAGTGACTCCGTTGTGAGAAAGGTATTTTCTCCTCAAGCCTCTTTTACTCATTGTAGTTAGCTCAAGGAAAAAAATGTCTCAATTTGTGCTGTATGCCCTCTTATTAACACTTGCCAATCTCCCTTCCCAAAAAAAAGAGAGCAAGAAACTCCAGCTAGATTTTCATGATGTTTTTTTTTATTGAGGAATAATTGACATATAACCTTATATTAGTTTAGGTGTGCAACAGAATGATTAAATATGCATCTATTGCAAAGGCATCAACCAGAATATGTCTAGGTAACATCCATCTCCACAATGCTTTGTTTCTGTTGTGTATTTTCTTTACCTTTTACAGTGCTTACCTTCTATTTAGAGAAGGAAATGGAAGATTTTGTTCATGTCTGTGGTAGAACGTTTCCTTTACAAATATATTTATTTAAGCATAAATAAAAAACAAGTGAGTTCACTGAAGAAAAGGTTAAATAAATGATAGTAAATGGGGTATGTGGAGGTGGCAAAAAATCATGAAAGCAGTTAGGGCTTGACTGAAGGCCAGTTGACAGTTGTCTAATTCACACTTGCTATTGGCTAGATGGGGCAGTGGAGCCCAGGTGGAAGGCACTTGGACGGCCCTTGGAACTGGCTGCCAGGGCTCTCAGTACAGTGCTTTTTATGTACAAGTCTGACTGTGGTGCACGTTCCTTTGGGAATGAAAGAGACAGAGTGTAGCCCTAGGCTCCCCACTTACAGTAAAGGAGACTCGTGGGATTACCTAGGGGTGTTTTAGAAGTTCTTCTGCTGAATAGACTCATCTTCCCACAGAAACCTTCATAGGCAGTTTGTTGTCTCCAGAAAAATAGAAGTTCGGGAGGGGGTTCCAATGACACTGTCACCCTCATAGTGCAGCTCCTGCAGCAGCTTCTCCATCTGTGCCAGGATAGACGTTGCCAGCTGACTCCTTAGAGGTGCAGGTCTGCCCTCGGTCACATGGCTTGGATGGCTCCCTGCTGATTGTGTTCTACTCCCTTAGCCTGGCTTCAGAGCCCTCTCAGCTGATCGCCCTTCTCATTTCCATCTCCCATCACTTCCCTGAACTGCCCCACAGTCTGGCCTTGCTGAACTACACATTATTCCTAAGGATTCTCCCTGTTTCCCTTCTCCTGAGCACTTGTCTTTAGTATTATCTACTTCTGGAATGCCCTTTCTTCACCTCTGACCATCCACGTCCTACTGATTCACTCTTTCAAGAAATCGTATATGATTCCTCCAACTGGATATGATCTCTATTCCCTCTAATGTAAGCAGGACCCATTCTTTGCTGAAGAGCCTACCTGAATGTAATTTGCAAAGTCCTTTTCAAATGGATCATCTCATCTAAGTGTGACAGCAAGGGTTTGAGCTCAATTTTTAGGATTGTCATTTTATAGCTGAGGAAACTAGGGTACAGAGAGGTTAAGTAACTTGCCCAAGGTCACGCTGCTGACAAGTAGCAGAGGTAGGGTTTAGACATAGGTCTTTAGGAGTCCGGAGTTCACACTCTTAACCAGAATTCCACCTTGACCATCCTTGCTGCCTGCAGCAGTCTACCTTAGAGTTGGTTAAATGAGTTATAGGAAGCTCTCCCTTCTACTTGTCCTGAGATGCAGCAGTAGACAGGCATGCGTTTGAAGGAAGATAGAGATAGCAAATGCCTTTTTCTTGCTGTCAGTGGTTTGGGAAGCTGGGTCTGGCAAAGACGTCTGCCTTTGCACCAGCCTGAGTTGTCCACAGAGTCACTGCGCCTGCAGCTGTAGCGTCCTGGTAAGAAAGCCAAGGGCCGGGGTCAGGGGGCGCCAGGGTGCATTCTTTCTGCTCTGATGCAGGGAGGGCTCCTGGCATGCAGGAAGAATGTCTCCAGCTTCAAGGAGAATGAGAGCTTGGCTCCCATCCCTGGGCTGCGGCAGCCACCTTGCACAGGCTGCTCCTGCCCAGGGACACCATAAATCGCTGGGCTGTGGAATTGACAGCCAGCTGCGATGTGACCAGAAAGCCAACAGAAGCCACTGCCAAACCTTTGGTGTTTGCTTCCTTCATGGTCCTGTCATCCATCATGCCAGACATAGCAGTCACTGGGACAGTCTCCTTCTTTCCAAATGGGGGCTCAGGGGTCAGACAGTCAAGTGCCCAGGTGGGCAGAGTGCACTAGCCCTTTTGAAGCAGCAATCCCTTATCTCAGTGAGCACTTTCGCCTGTACCATCTCACTTAGTTCCCATTCAATTTATTCATTTGCTCATTGAATAAGTAGCTGTGACTCAACCACCAGGTGCCAGACTTCGTCTTCTGACATCTTTTAAAGAAGAGAGGGAAGATACATTCCCCTTTTACAGATTAGGGAGCAGAGAGGGAAGGCTATGGAAAGCATGCTTGTGCAGTAGGGATGAGCCTTAAACTTTAGTTCCAGGACTGCTATTGTCATTTGAGTGAAGTTAGGAAAATAATTTCTCTTTTCTTAATGAGAGTTTTCTCATTGCTTTTCATGAACTATCTATCATTGTAATTCATTCTTTTAAAAAAGTTATATTACATATGACTGGAATGTAAACTTTCTAAAAGGTATAAAACCAAGCACTGCTCTTCCTCCCCTTTTCTTGAGCTCCAGGTCCTCTCTACAAAGACGATTGACTCTTTTTCTAGAAAACGATTTGTGTGTGCATGTAAAACCAATGGGAATATACTTTGCTGGAGCTTACTTTTTCATCTGAACAGTATATCTCAGAAATCTTTCCATGTCTGGAAGATAGATCTAACTCAGCCTTTTTAAAGGTTACTTTAAATTGTAGAGATATGCAATAATTAATGGTTTTACCAGTTTGTTACTAATAGATAAGGTTTTTTTTTTCTTGTTGATTTATGAACAATGCTGCAGTGAATTTCCTTGTACGTATATCTTGGCATACTTCTGGGTAAATTCCTAGCAAAGAAACCGTTGAGTCAAAGAAATAAGTGAATTTTAATTTTTGATCGTTATTGCTATATTGTCTTCCGAAGTTTGCCTTGATTAACATTTCTCCAACTTTCCTTTTCCTTGGTCACTTTTTTTTGGCTAATTTAATAAAACCTATTTTAAAATTAATACTACTTCTACAATCCTCCTTTCAACTTGAATTTTTTTAAGTCTCCTGATCTGTTATGTATGTTCTGTGTTTGATTTGTTCACTATATATAAGGCTAGAGAAAGCATATTTATTCGTATGTGTAGAATATATTTTTTTATTTATCTAACAATGTAAAGAAAAGAAAAAAAAGACAAGTCCAGTACATAAACTTTTCAATTCGCTGAAGCTGCGATAGCTACAGGGTGTGGGGTGGAAGGGAGAGAGTGGACCCAGGGTGCTGGGGAGAATTGTTAAGAGCAAGTTCCTAGGGCACTTAGTCATGCTACCAGGGTTTGACACATGCAGGTCCTGGTCTTCTGATCGTGAGCTCCTGGAAGCGATGCTCACATTTCCTTTGTGGAGCTTGTCCTTACAGAAGTCAGGTGGAAATGGTGGAAGCCCAGACTTGGGCAGACATGGCATATTGGCAGGGGCTGTAAACAAACACTCTAAGTCTGTGAGCTTAAAAGATTGGATACTTCCTTCTATCAATGCTGCTAACCCCCTGGGTGAGGCTGGGTAAATGTCTTCACTCCTATGGGTCTCAGATATATTGCCTGTGAAAATAGAGTCAGGGAGCAGACTAGATCAGGGCTCATTATTGAAGTGCTATAGGTGACCCATGAATGGACCAGAACATGATGCTTCTGCTTACTTTTATTTTTAATTTGATTTTTATTTTTCAATGAAAATTTCAAGTAAAACAATCCTATCAGGGTTATTATGAAAGACACATAACTGTACCCAATAATTTTAAATATTTTAGCTTTAAAAAGTATTTATGTCTAAGTAACAGAATAGAAGGCTCCTTTGTGATCTTTTCCAGTTTAGACATATCTTTTTATATCCCACTATGGGAGATTTAAAAGTTACCTTTCACCCAGAAGCACCTTCTTCAGTGCACACAATATATTTCCATTCTTCTACCCCTAGTATAGTCCCTGGATAATTACTTGCATGAACATTCCATGTTTACATTATGCAAATGCTTTTCACTGCTGAACTTTGTAGAATATCATGCTAACCTTTCCTCTTTAACTTTGTTTTCTGTGGAGCAAATGCCTGTCTTTTTTATTTGTTTAGTTTTTTAAAATGTAGTTTTCCAAAATTCATTCCCCCAGTATCATACTCCCTCTCTTCTCCACCCCCACACTGGGCTCAATCTCTTCTGATTATGTTTACACATGTTAGGTATTTTCTCAATGAAATATCCTTGGAGGCATCACTTAAGAAACTTCTGACTTGCTTTATTTAACCTGGCCTTGGTGTTATCTGAGTCTACACCACCTCCCTCTGGGGTCTCCCTTTACTTTCATCCTGAGTTGTTCCTTCCCCTCTCTGTTGCTTTGGATCCCATGTACTTCCTCATCTTTGGTGAAGCACTTTATTTAGTAGTTTTCTTGTAAAGGATGCACAGGATGAAAATTAATTTGCATGTCTGAAAATATCTCATTGCTTTCTATACTTAACTAACATTTTGATTTGGTATAGAATTCTAGATTGGAAATTATTTTTCCTTACAATTTTGAAAGCATCATTCCATTTTCTTCAAGTTTCTAGGGTTGCCGTTGATAAGCCTGAAAACCATCTGCTTATTGATTCTTAGTATGTAACCTGTTCTTTTTCTTTTCCTCTGTGGAACCTTTCAGATCTTTTCTTATTCCAGCACTCTGAAATTTTCATTGATGTAACTTGGCTTAGCTTTTCATCCCTTGTGCTGGCATTTTTAGTGAGCCTTTAAATCTAGAAACTCAAGGTTTTTGGTATGGGATAGGTCCCCTATTATATAGGTGTTACATCTTCTGGAGGGATTCTCTGTTTTTCTTATATTGTCTTTATCATTTCCCTTTTTTTTTTTTGTCTTTTGATCTTCTGTTTGGGAGATGTCTCCAGCTTCAACTCTCAATCCTTTGTTTAGCTTTTCATTTCTCCTAGGATGGGATGGGAACCAAAAAAAGGATCAAAAGCTTTTTGTGTGTGCACACACACTTGCATTTTAAGGTTTTGAGGTTGGGCTATATTTATGAGAGAAGTCCTGGTGTTCGTGTTTTGAGTCTTATTCCTGGCCTGGCTGGGTTCCTCATAGAAGAGCCTTCCAATAGCTTGCCTGAGACTATGGCTGTCATTGTTTCGGTAGCCCAGTTGGAGCAAAAAGGCTGGGAGTCCCAGCGTTCAGTGTAACTATTGGCTTAGCACCCTTGCTTTGAGCATCATACCCTCTTTTTCAATTCTTCCTGATGCCTGCATGTTCAGGGAGCTTGGCTTTGTTCATTCTTCAGAGTAAATGCCCAGTTTTCTTTTGGGACCAGTGGGAGTGGTTTCTGAGCTCCTCCAGTTTCAGGGAGGACATCTGGGAGCCCAACTGTTTATTGTTCAAACCTTTTGTCATGGAAAGTTTCAGACAAACCACAGTAGAGAAAACAATATAATGAACTCTGTCTTCCTAACCCCCAGCTTCAGTGCTTGTCAATATTTTCCCAATGTCAACTTATTTACATGTGCTTCTCTCCCTTTCTTTTATATTTGGTTCTGCCTTTGCCAGCTTCCAGAGGTCCTTCCTGCACTTTTTAGGGTTTCCTCAGTATAAACTGGGATGCTTTTTGTTTTTTTTTCTGTTTTTTCCTACACAACCACCTTAGAATTCTGCTTTCTCGGTTTTACTAATGCAGTTCCCACTTTCCTTTCTGCTTTCCTAGGTTTTTGTTGCTGTTTTCTCCTCACTGTACTGAAGTTTCAGTTTCCCCACATGGAGGGCAGAGGGGAAGCTGAAACTTCTAACAGCTGAGATTTTAAATATGCTCCACCTGGAGCTGTATTTCCCTAACTCTGATGGGCTAATCCTTTATGTCTCATTTCAGTCTTCACTTTCTAGAGATGCTCCCTGACCCACTGATTATGGGTTCATGACCCCTTCCCTGCCCGTTCATTTGACCATATACTTTATCCCAACAAGCACTTCTCTCACTGTATCACGGTTGCTGATCTCCTTCATTAGATAGTGAGTTCTGGGAAGTGAGGTGGATATTCCAGCACAAATTATATATATAGCAAAGGGTTATTAGATAAGTAGCAGGTGCCAGAAATGCTTCAGTATTTATAGTAAGTGCCAACTTACTTAATCTTCGGAAGAATTCTCAAAGGTAGGCACTATTGTTATCCTCAGTTGATATATGAGAAAACTGAGGCACTGTCATTCATTAAGTTGCCCAAGTTCACATCGCCAGAAAGTAGTGGAGCCAGGAATGAAATCTAAGCTGCTTGCTTTCAGAACCTGCTGGTAAAGGTTATTTCAGACCCAGCTGTAGAATGAATGAGCGTGTGAAGATATGATGGAATTGACCAGGTAGGCCCGTGCACCAAGGAGGTCAGGAAGTCCCATTTGATTGTTTACCATGAACACATGTGTCTTACCCTGCAACAGTGAATATTTCCAGTCTGTAACAAAAGGATTGAAGGTCATTGCGCTTTGAAACTGCAGATATTCATCTGCTCCCTGTCCTCTGGACACCCAGATCTTCCAAAGCATATCACAGTGGTCTCATAGAATCTACTCAAATGCAGGGTCTGAGTTTAATTCTTAGCAAGATTCTATCTTCTCAAGAATCTAGCAGTGTAAATCCCTGAAGAAATGCTAATAGTTAATAATGGCTTAATGTTGGATTTCTTCTAGAGCTATTTGCATTTTAACACTAGACTCCTAAAAATACCTCTTTCCCTAACTGGAGGAATTTTGGTGCTGAGGCAGAGCCAGGTGGGGGGATATTTGTAGGCTGCAAGGGATGGGTCCCTGAGTATTTGCTCAATGGTGTTCTTTGCACTGTCTTCCCACAAGGGTGACTCAGGAAGAATGATTTTGGCAGCTATTTTCTTATCCTAGGGATAAAGGGAGTTTTAGAGTTTCTTCCAGTTTCTTCTCCTCCCTTTATCCCTCCCTCTTGCCTTCTCCTCTTATTCTTTTATCTCTAAGTTAACCAATAGGCACATCATCCACTTGGCCCTGTGGCCCCTAAGTTTTGTTCTCAGAACTTCCAGCTCTGATTTTCACCAGGGATGGGCCTCTAAGCCTTAGTGCCCATTGGCAAGTGAGCTACTAGGCGTATAAGAGAACAGTTGGGCAGGTGGTCCTTTGTGAGTGTGTGTGTGAAAGGACACAGGTACACAGGTGGTGTGGATAAGGATAGAGAAGGAAGAAGGTGTGGTATATGAATGGATAAATAGATCTATCAGTCACTGCCTGATTGTTAAATTAATAGGTCAGGGCCTGTTATCCTTTTGGCCCACTTTTCCTGCCTTCATTCTTTTTGTGTCATTCTAATTCATGTCATTCTTTTCGCTTGACATGTCCTCTGCCCTGATGTCTGTATTTTCAAATCCTGCTATTGTGAGATCCTAGCTTATAAAACATTTCTTCACCCCTTCCTTATTTGAGTAGAAACCTTAATGAACCAAAGAGCAACCTATCTAATAATCAGACTGGGGAGGTTCTAGGGGAAGGGGATAGCAGGAAAGATTCTGAGTCTGGAACCTGCTAGGTGGATTTATAGACCAGTGCAGAGACTCGTCAATGTCTGATTCACCTTTATATTGTCTTCAGTAATGACAAGATCTGGTCTCATGAATCAGTGTCACGTCAGTGTTTTGAGGATTTGAACACTGAGCAGGAAAAGTGACATTTATTTGCTACTGTGGGAGCTCCAACTGTTTCACATACATTTTCTCCCTTATTCTCAAAATAACCCAATGAGGTAGGTGTTATCCCCATATTAGAGATGAGGTAACTGACGTCATTGGGGTTTAGTGATGTGCTTGAGGTCACAGAGCCAGTAAGTGTTGAGTTGGGATTCCTCTACTGGCAAAGCCAATAGACTTGTCCTTTGTTACATCATTTCCTGCGTCACTTACTGTAGACAGAATTGGTCTTTCCTCTTGTACCAGAGAGGAGCTTCAGTTTGCTAATGCAATTCTTAAACCCCACAGCTGCTTCTAGCAGATGTCATCTAGAAGGAGGTGACAATTTGTGGATGCTATCAAGCATTTGAGTCTCCTCCCTCACCCGCCCTCACCTCAGCCTCTGTGCCTGCCCTGGACACTGTGGTTGGAGTGCAGAGGAGGATTTTCTTCAAGGGGCTAAGAGACTTGGTTTTTGACTGTTCTGAGCCACTTAAGCTCTCTGGGCCTCAGGTTCCTATGTGCAAAGTGGATGCCCTTTCTAATGAGATGGTAAAAGTATGATAAAAAGCAACCACAGCAATAGCCACAACTGCCATTTACTGAGCATTATCTTGCAGATAGGATCTCACTAAACCTTGTGACAGATTTGTAAGGTAAGTGTGGTCAGTATCTACCCCTAGGTAACAGATAGAGTGACACTAGGGTTAGGTGGCTTGTTCAAGGCCACGCAGGTGCAGACTCTTAGGATAAAGACTTGGATTCTTACCACAGGCAACAAGGCCCAGATGAAGACCTCGTAAGCCACCTCCCCTCCACCCACTGCCCACACCTCACTCTCAGTGCTTCAGCCGCACATGCCTTCCCTTTGTTCTCCAACAGGCTGTGCTTTCTTCCTCCACCAAAGCTTTCCTTTGAGCAGGCTGTCCTCTGAAAATGTAATGTCTCCCTTCTGCTTGGTTACTACTTCCTATTCATTCTCCAGGTATTAGTTCAACTCTCATCTCTGAAGGAAGCCTGTGGAGGTTTTAAAATAGGCCCATATGTCTTTTTTTGACATCTTTCCCACTGAGAGGAGGGGTCTGTGTCCCTGCTTGTGGGTCTGGGCGGGTCAGCGACTGCATTGACCCAGCTGTGGTGGAAGCAATGCTGAGTATCTTCTGGGGCGGGCCGTGGGGCACCATGCCGTCTCCGCCTTGCTCCTTGGAATGCAGGGCTTAGAGCCCTGAGGCCCTCCCAAGAAGCCCAAGTTGCCCGAGACCCTGTGCTGGGCAGACCCTGTGTGGGTGCTCTGGCCGGCAGCCGGCTCAGCTCCCCCACGACAGCCAGCTTCACTGACCAGCTCCGTCTGACCCCCAGATGACTGCAGCCTCACTTGGCAGCTGACGGGAACCCTGAGAAGGAATTCTGAGCTAAGCCTTTCCAGGATATCTAACTCCCAAAATCATGGTCTTAATCTGTTTGGTTTGGGGTAATTCATCATGTGGAAGAAAGTAAGTTTAACAAGTTTCCGTAGGTGCTTCCTTCCCCCTTAGTGACCTGCCCTAGGTCAGTTTCCTTTTCATGTGTCCTGACATCACTACATTCCTTTCTTCAGAACACTTGCCTCCGTTTGCCGTCACACACTCAGTATGCAGTTATGTAGCCATCTGTCTCCCCCACTAGACTGGCTTGATGAAAAAAGCGCTGTACCTGGTTTGCTTGATTTCTTTTTATCAGGAATGCACTTGGCTGCAAATAACAGTGCCGTGGCTGTTTTCTGGCAGGGACTGAAGCCCATTGGAGCTTGTTTCTCTCACAAAACATGAAATGTGGAGCTAGGTGGCTGTTAATACTAGCTCAGTTGCTCAGTGATGCGTCCAAGGACCCCAGCACCTTCCCCTTTCTTTCTGGCCACAGTCAACACAGTGCATTTCCATCCTTGTGCTTGTCCCCTCTCCTGTCACTGTTGCAAGACTGATGCCTCAGCTTCTGATTTTATATCTTTATTCAACATCTCAACAAGCAGGAAGTAAAAGGATGGAGAAAGGGGCTTTGTTCTAATGCAGATCTATAATTGCACTAGAAAGAAAATCCCAGCAGACTTCTCTTTATGTCTCCTTGATCAGAACTGAGTCATGTGTTATGCAGAAAAGAGTTAACACAGAAGGCCAGAGGCTGCTGCCTTCAGAAGAGCTTGCTTGCAAGGTTAGCCTTTGGCCAGCATCTGGAAACTTGGTACTTGACCCGGCCCCAAACGGATAAGGTGGTTTATGGCTCCTAAACTATGCAAACAATGTAATTGATGCTGAACACCTGCTTTCCTTTTGTGAATCTGGAATTTTGGTCCGTGCTGGGTGGAGTGCTGATGTGACCAGCCCCCAGTAAAAACTTTGGATGCTTACTTCAAAAGGGCTTCCCTGGGCAGAAACATGACCCACATGCTACTGCCCTTGTTCTCAGTGCCGGTGAAGGGAGCGCACTCAGGTGTCCCCTCACCCGACGGAGAGAACATGATGAAGCCTGTAGGTGGATTTCTCCAGATTGCAACTTGTGTCTTTGTCCCTTGCTCATCCTATTATGTATTCTTTTATTGTATTAAAGTTTAGCCATGAGGGCTTCTAACAAATCATCAGACGTTTGCATGGCCTTTGAGGCCCCGTGGAACACATGCTTACTATGAGATGCATGACAATCAAAGAGGAATGGGCATGATTGCAATGACGAGTGAGGACCAGTACAATTTACCCTTTGGCTTGGGGAGGGACCCAGGAGGGACCCACCCCAGCAAATGAATACACATTTGAGATTCTGGGACTGATTGGGAGGAAGAATATATATGTATGCTGGTGAGTGATGTAAAGCCTTGAATAGTTCCTGGTGCATAGAAAATATATAGTTTGCACATTTTAAAAGAGAGAGGAAGAATGAGCTGAGCAGAACCATATTTTGGCTTCATCTATCATTTATTCCAAAGCCTAAATCTTAATTATTATGTCATATTGTCACCCCCTTTGCCTTCTTTCTTTATGGTGCTGTCAGGAGAGTCACATAAGGTGGCTTTTAAAAGGACCACACACCACACAGATGGGAAGGCTCTCTGACAGTCTGCGTGCGGTGGTACGAGGCAAACTTGCTTTGTCCTCTTGGGAAATTAGTAAAATAGCACCTCCTGCTGCCCCATCTGGTGTTGTGTCTGGAGTGGGTATTTTGGAAGTGCTATTGGGTTGATCTGTATGGGAATTTTAGCCTGTTGTCTTAAACGATTCCTACATGGAGAAGAAATAATTTCATTTTGAGAATCCTTGCTTTTAGCAACTTTGTGTTTTAAATAACTACTTCTTCATGAGGAAAATATAGGAACTTGCAAGTAGTATTTTCTTTGTTGGTTGAGAAGCTGGGGAAATTGTCCACCAGGATAGTGGGAGGTGAAGGTCAGGAGCCTCACGCAGCCCCCTGCTGAGAGGTGCAGGGGCTCCTGCAGAGGGTAGGGGCCGACCTGTGTGAGCTGCAGCGCACCAGCACTGTGTGTGGAGGAGGCTCACACGGCTCTGCCACCACATTTGCTGTCATCTCTGCCAGCAGGTTTTTTAAATTTAATTTAATTTAATTTTTTATTTTTTTGCTGTCCATGAGAGAAAAAGAATCATTTTGACTCACAGAATATCAATTCCAAGAATGACCTTAGATTTAAATCAGTCGAAGACCCTAATTTTACAGATAGAGAAACAAAGATCTAGAGAATGGAAGGGACTTGTCCAGTGTCACCAGATAAATCAGTGCTAGAGCCACAACGAGGAACCAGATCTGCTCACCCTCAGTCACTGTGCCTTTTGCCTACATATCACAGACTGCCCATAGCAGAGAGGGCACTGATAATATTCTTCTAAGGTTTTGTAGCTCCTTATGATTTTCAAATCCTTGTGATTTTAAAAGGTGTATCTGTATTTTAATGGTAAGTAAATGGAGATGCAAGATGTTGAAGGGCCCAGTTCTTCTAACTCTGAAGTTTTGCTTTTAATATTACTCTGGACCGTAGAATTTTAGCAATGATAACAACAATTATTATGACTTCTACTCTTAGTTAGAAGGCTTTTGGCTACAATGAACAGAAAAAAGTAGTCTTGTAATAAGGATTTATTTTCTCACCTGGCAAGAGCAAGCAGTCTGGAAATAGGGCAGAACCAGCGTTGAGAAGAATTTGGTGGCTCAGTGACGTCACCACATTCCCAGGTTCCTTCTGTCTTTTTTCTCTCCCATATTCAGGCAAGCAGCAGGATCTTCCTTTGTGGTCACAGAATGGTGCAAATTAACATAGTAACTTTAATGACCAAGAGGCTGGCAGATACCTCTTTATTTTTAGCAAGAAAAACTTCCTAGAAGTTACCCAGAAAAGTTATTTTAAGGTACCAATGGCCAGGATTGGGTCATGTGCCCATTTATGCCATCACTGGCAAGCAGAAAAGACTAGCATGCCATTGAGACCCACCCAGATGCACTGCCTGGGGTCTGCTGCTGTTGAGAAGAATGTTCAAAGATGTGAAGTAACACATCCAAGTTCACCCAGCTAGAAAGTGACTGAGAAAAGAATGAAACCCACATCTGCCTGCCTCTGCATCCAGTGCCCACCTCCCATACTCATTTCCCATGCTCTCCCCTCCACTGTGCCACTTGCCAAGTTCTAGCTGCGCCCCTCAGTTGCTTTGGCTGGCAATTGCAGGATCGCCTTCTTGCCAGGTCAGTGTCAGCAATCAATCCTCATCTCCTGGGCGTGAAAACCAGCCGATTAGAGCTGTAAGTAGGTGTTTAACAATACGGAGGCAGCCAGGGCGTCCGTCAGCAGTTTTTTCCTGGCAGCTGGGCATTAGCAAATATGCTGAGAGAGGCATCTTGTTCAACTGCCGCTGGGAGGAGGGGAGTCTTGCCAGGGCAGGTGATCTGAGAAAAGTAGAATGACAGGATGTCGGAGCTGAAAGGTCCTTAGACTAGGTCTAGTCCAGCTCCATCGTTGCACTGATGGGAAAACCATGGCTCAGAGAAGAGCAAGGATTGCTCAGGATCGCAGAAGTCATTACTGGATCCAGGACTGGAGCCTGGAGTCAGCCAGTGGTATTTCCAAGACTGACTATCTATACCATTGCCTTGTGATTCTCACTCATGAAATTAGTTTATTGACATGACATCTGAAAAAGAGGTATTTTGGACTCTGTTGTCTAGTCCCAGTTAGGCATCTCTGGTCATCTCCTGAGTCATGCATTTGCATGGGCTCATTGCTCCAGGGAAAGCCCTGCCTGATTTCTAGTCACAGATGGGGCAGCCACCTGCAGCAAATGCCCACTCCTCTCCAACTTCCTTCTTCCTTTCCAGCCATGGTAGCCTTTCTGGTTTGATCATTCAGAGCAAGTCCTGCTTTCGGAAAGATCTGAAGGCCTGTGAAACTTGCAGCTTCAAAGTTCAAAAGAGTGTTCTCAGCTTGATGAGAAAAATTTACTCAGCAGGTCTGAGTACAAGGATTCCTTGTGACATTATGTGATGGCTTGAGATATTTCTAATAACTCATTTATATACATGTTTGGGGAAGTCATGTGAACTTAAGTTGTACTTACTGAACATAAACAAGGGTGATAATCAGAGGAGCTGCTAGTTTTTGAGCCCTACTCTGGGCCAAGAACTGTGCCAGGTCCTTCCTGTGCATTTTTAACTTCAGTCTTCAGAGTACATGATGTTTCTTATAGTTACTTATTTATGTCTGTTTCTCAAGATTAGCAAGTTTGTTCCATAGTTCAAGGATCCTTTAATTTATTACTCTGTCTTCAACTCCCAGGACAGTATCTATCACATAGTAGATGCTCAGTTAATCTATACTGAATGAATGAAGTGGCAGGAGCCTGGTGAAGTAGGTATGCTTGTTCTGTTTAATAGCTATGACAGCTGAGACTTAGAGAAACTAATTTGTCCAAGGTAACTGTATCAGTCATCTTTGGCTGCAATTAATAAAAATCCAAGTAATATTGGTTGAAACAAAATGGGGGTATTTTTTTTTCCTCAAACAAGAATTCCAGTGGTACTTTGACACCGATTCCACTTCAACGATGCCATTAAGGACCCAAGTTCTTTCTAACATTCTGCTCTGCCTCTGCCATCTTTGCTGTGTTGGCTTTTCTTCTTTATGCCTGTATCCTCCTGGCTGGTTATGACCTGCAGTGCTTGCTTCAGGCAGCAAGTCTGTGTTCAAGGAAGAAGCAAGAGGATGGGATAACAACGGCCATATTTGTTTCTTTAATCACAAAAAGTGAAAGTCTTCCTGGAAAGCCCCTGGCTGATTTCTACTTGTAGTCCCATTGGCCAGAGTTAAGTCATTTGACCACCCTAGCTGCAAGGGATGCTGGGAAAGTGAGTATTTGTTTTTCTCTGGTTTTGTAGAGGAGGCAGGCAAGGGAGATGGGGATTAACAATAGATGTGAGTTGGCCAACAAATGTGTCTCCTGCTGTCAGGTGGACAGTGGAGGCTGAGCCAGGACTGGAGCACAGGTTTGCTGCCAAAGTCTGTACTCTTATTGACCAACCTGACTTTTACTCTTGATCTTGATAGAAAATGATTGGCTTGGGAATATCTTGTTCTATTCTGAGTTCTAGTTTATGTGAAAAATGAAGGAATGTGTTAAGTAAAGTCTGTATATCCTGCTGGTAATGAGGTTGTATGATTTCATGTCTCAGTTTGGCTGATGGCCACTTTTAAAAGTCTTACTCAAAGCTAGAACAGAATCAAAGGCACTGTCTCAGTGGAGTAATGTATTTCTCAGCATCTAAATGCATAAAATGGGATTGATTTTTTTAGTTTGTTTTCACAGATGGTGCTGTGTGTGTTTATGTGTGTCCCTTTGAGATATCTGAGTTCTAGTTTCTTTATGTGAAAAATGAAGGAATGTGTTAAATGAAGTCTGTGTGTTCTGCTGGTAATGAGGTAGTATGATTTCATGTCTCGGTTTGGCTGATGGCCACTTTTAAAAGTCTTATTCAAAACCAAAACAAAATCAAAGGTACTGTCTCAGCGGAGTAATATATTTCTCAGAATCTAAATGCATAAAACAGGATTGATTTTTTGAGTTTGTTTTCACAGATGGTGGTGTGTGTGCTTATGTATGTCCCTTTGAGATATCTGATTCAGTTTTAGATGGTGAATGAAGATTGATTTTTGTCTGTTGTGATCTGTAAAGCCCAGTTGTTACTGAGGTTTCTGTTTATATACTTCTTCATCCTTTCCTTCTTTGCTTTCCTGAATAGCACAATATGTAGAGTCTTTATGTTTCAGGGTTTGATGTGATTTACTACTGCACCTTGCTAGCAGCAATTTCTCTCACAGAGTTCAGAACTAGAGGATGTGAGTGCTAGTTCCATATCTTTAATCAGCTGAAGGAAACCCTCTATTTTTCTAGGTCTCTGTTTCCTCATTTATAAAATGACCAGATTAGACAAGGTAGTTTATATTTTAGGATCCTCCTAGCTGTGATATTTATATATTTGTGATTATGTGAGGACTAAACATATTCTGATTAGTGAACAGAAGATCATATTAGCCTTATTTCTTTCATCTGTGAAATGATTATAAAGATCAAAAGAGGAAATATAAAAATATTAAATGTGAAATACTAATAATTACTATTTTTATAATCATTAAAAAAATTCTAGGCCAGGCTTTTTTTCCCCCATAAAATAGCTCATTATGGTGTATTGTAGCAAAACATGATACCTGGTGGTGTGGAAAGAGCATTGCATAGGAAAACAAACCAGTCTGGGTTTACATACTCACTGTGTGATGTAATAGCTTTGTGAGCCGGGTCATGTTATTTATCACTGGACCTCAAGTTCCTTTTCTGCAAAACCAGAATTAAATATATTTAACTCACAAGGTTATGATGCAGATAAAATAAGCAGACTTATGAAAAGCATTCAGCACAGTGGCTGGCACATGGTGAGGGCTCAGTTGAGCTTAATTTTTATCCTCCTTACTGATTCATCTAGAACCAAAACAAAAGATTTGGCAATTGTCTGGTTTTTTGGGTGCAAATTTTCCTCTATGGTGGTAAAACTTCTTTTGACTGGACTGTACATCTAGCCCATGTATCTTTACTGTATTAGCCATCTGAAGCTTTGTTGTTTCATATGGAGCAGAATGAGTGAATCTTTCGCAGTCAAGTACCCTAGTTCTATTCTATTTTTTTTTTTAGCTTATGAGGCCTGGGACACTGGGAGCATCATTGAATTTTTCTAGTCTTCAGTTTACACATGTTCAAAATATTAGTACCCACTGCAGAGGACTTTTTTAGCCTTCTGATAATTTAAACATGCTTGGTAATCTCTAGAGCATTATGTAAATAGAAGATACCATTTCTGTTATCAATTCATTTAGATACTTTAAACTGGTCCCTACTTACCTGTTCAAATTTTTTCTGAACTTGAAGGTTAAAGTCATCCCACCTGTTGTAGGAAAACTTTCTTCTGCCCCATTTCTCCAAAATTTCCCCCATCATTAACTTTTCGTAGTTTACCCTGTGTGGGCCACTCAGTTGGCACTTAGCCTAGCTGCCGTATAATGGTAGTCATTTCTCCCTGTTTGTAAATCACTCCACCCAGTATCAGGAAGATGTTGGTCATGCCTTTTGCACATCTTTCTGACTCACAGCACTTGTCCATGCATCTCTCGTAGGCGACAGTTAAAAAAATAGGTGTTGGTTGATTGGTTCTCTATGTTATTATTTTATTGTTCAGGTGACTAATTTTCATTTTATTTACAATTTGATCAATTATTTTTTAATTCACAACTTATTTTTATTTACAATGTAATTAATTATTTCTTTGGGGGCATGGGAAATACATGCCTATGGCTCAAAATTGAAAAGGTAAAATGCAGAATGTGGCTTCCCCTCCCATCCCTTCTCCCTGGCTCCCTCCCCAGAGGTGGCCACTGTTGCCAGTTCTGTGACTGTCCTACCCAGAGCTGGTCTGTATATCCCCCTTTTCCTTAGGTGGTATGTCTCCCTTATGTATCTTGTATTTTTACTTATGATATCATATACTGATTAAATCAGAGAAATATATCCTCCTTTTCAGTATAAAAAGAGTGGTCTCTCCTTTCTTGTGTTTCATGGGTCATTTAAGCAATCACTTTTTTAATTGAAGATGTTAATGAGATAATTATAGGTTTACATGCAGTTGTAAGTAATAATTTAGAGGAATCTTATGTACTCTTTATTCAGTTTCCATTAATAGCATCATTTTGCAAAACTTTCAGTATAATATCACCTCCGAGATATTGACATTGATACAATCTATGGACCTTATTCAGACTCCCCCAGTTTTACTTGTATTTATTTGTGTGTGAGAGTGTATAGGTATTCAGTTCTGTGCAGTTTCATCATGTGTGTGGTTTTGTATTATCCACCACCACAGTCAAGACATTGAACATTTCCACCAGCACAAGTCTCCCTTATGGTCACACCCACTTCTCCCTTAACTCCTGTCATTCACTGATCTGTTTTCCATCTCTAAATTTTTGTCATTTTTAAAATAGTATATAAATGGAATCATACAGTATGTCACATTTTTGGATTAGCTCTCTCTTACTGAATATTATTATTGGGTACAAATATTTACCACCGTTTGTGTCTCCATTTATCTGTTGAAGGAGATCTAGGCTGTTTCCAGTTTTTTATTATTATGAATAAAGCTGCTCTGAGTATTTGTGTATGGATTTTTCTGTGAGCATAAGTTTTCAATTTTCTGTGATAAATGCCCAAGTGTGTGATTGCTGGTTTGTATGGTAATTGCATATTTAGTTTTACATTAAATTGCCAAACTTTTCCACAGTGCTGTACCATTTTCCTACCAGCAATGCATGAGTGATCTAGTTTCTATGCATCCATGCCAGCATTTGGTGATGTTACCATTTTTTTGTTTTAGCCACTTGTTCAGTGTGTAAAAGTATCTCATGGTTTTAATTTGCATTTCCCTGATGGCTAACGATGTTGAACATCTTTTCATGTACCTTTATCATCTGTATATCCTCTTCTTGAAATGTCTGCTCATTGCCCATTTTCTAATTGGATTGCTATTTTTTTAACAGTTGAGTTTTGAAATACATTTTAGATACCAGCCCTTTGTTGGATTTGTGACGTACAGATATTTTCTCTCAGTTTGTAGCTTGTCTTCTCATCTTCTTCCCATGGATTTTCATAAAACAAGAGTTTTAGTTTTGATGAGGTCCAATTTATCATTATTTCTTCTTATGAAGTATGCTTTTGGAGTCAAATCTAAAAACTGTTTATGTAGTCCTAGATCCCAAAGATTTTCTCCTGTGTATTCTAAATTCTTAATTCTGTATTTTACATTTAAGCCCATGACCCATTTCAAGTTCATTTTTTGTATAAAATGTGAGGTTTAGGTTGAGGTCCTTTTTTTTGGCCTGTTCCTGTTGGTGTCCAATTACTCTAGCACACTTATTGAAGAGGCTGTTCTTCTAAATTGCTTTTGTACCTTTATGAAAAACCAATTACATATATTTATCTGAGTCTATTTATATATGTTTTCTGTTCCACTGACCTATGTGTCTATCCATCTGCCAGTACCCCACTGTCTTGATTACTGTACCATAGAATAAGTTATGAATTCAGGTAAGTTCTTCCACTTTATTGTTTTTTGTTAAGATTGTTTTAGCTATGCTAGAGACTAGGCCTCATGAATTTCAAAATAAGCTTGTCTGTCTACACAAAACCCTTGCTGGGTTTTTGATAGTAATTACATTATATCTATAGGTCGGTTTAGGGAGAAGCGACATTTCTACTCTGTTGAAGATTTACTATGCTCTCCATTCACTTAGGTCTTTGATTTATTGTATCAGCATTGTGTAATTTCCAGCAGATAGGTACATTGTGTTATCTGAATGTTTTACTTACTTGGAACAGTTGTAAATGATCCTGTGTTTTTTCCCAGCTTTATTGATGTGTGATAAAAAATGAAAATTTTATGTATTTAGATTATATAACATGTTTTAAAAAGATGTACAGCATGATAATTTAATACATATATACATTGTGAAATGATTAATACAATGAAATTGTGTTTTTAATTTTAATTTCCACAGGGTCACTGGAATAGTATATAGAAATGTGATCTGTATTTTTTTGGGTGTGTGTGCTTTGATCTTACATTCAGCAAGCTTGATGACCTCAATTACTAAAAAAATTCTAGAACTTGTATTTAATAGATTTCCTGGGATTTTCTTCATTGGACAATCAGGTCATCTGCAAAGAGGGATAATTTTATTTCTTCTTTTCCAATCTGTTTGACTTTTATTTCTTTTTCTTGCCTTGTTGCAGTAGCTAGAACTTCTAGCACTATATTAGAGAAGGGTGGTAATATGGGACGGCCATGCCTTGTTCCTGATCCTAGGGGGAAGACTTCAGTTCTTAACCTTTAAAAATGGTATTCACTGGAGGTGACTTCATTTCTTAAAAGACTACTGAATAATATCCCATTGTAAGGTTGTAATTTACTTCTCCAGTTCTACATTAGTAGATTTTTATTGCTTTCCATCTTTTACACAATAATGCACCTATGAATATTCTTGTACACATGTCACTTTTTATATATTCATGAATATATGGGTAAAATAAATTCCTAGAATATGGCCCTCTTTACTGTTCTGTCAAGAACTACTGCCTAGAAGATCTTGCTTGGTTTTGTGATCTTAAATGCTATACAAAGACAACTCCAAAATACATGTTCTCAGCCTGACCTTTGCCTTGACTCCACATTTGTGTATTCATTTGTCCACTTAATATTTCCACTTGGATCTAAAATGCTTCTCAAAGTAAACAAGTGTAAAACTGAACTCCTAATATGCCTGCATCTGTCTGTCAAAACCTGTTCCTTTGAAGCTTTCCCCATTTTAGTAAATGGCATCCAGTCTTTTGTCTTTCCAGTGGCTTAGGACAAAAACCTTGTATTCATCTTGCTGCCTCTCTTTCTCTCACATCCAAACTATCAGCAAATCTTACCAGCAAATCCCATGCCAGCCATGACCAATTCTTCCCACTCCATGGCTGCCAATCTGTCCAGACCACTATCCTGTCATCCTGGATTAGTGTTCTGACCTCCCAACTAGTCTTTCTGTTGCATTGTTGCCCTAACAATTTATTTTCCATAACAAGAGGCCACAGTGGTTCTCTAAAACATGGCATTATGTACCCCTCTGCTCAGAGCTTCCCAGTGGCTTCCTGTCTCCCTTAGAGTAAAATGAAGGTCCTTACTCTGGGCTGGAAGCCCTGTAAGATCTAATGTGTAATTCTTGCATGCTCTGGGTCCTGCCACCTCTCTGAGTTATCTCACTTTGCTCTGGCCACACTGGCCTCATTTCTGTTCCTTAAAATGCCCAGTGCACTCTGACCTCAGAGCATATACTGACCTGCTTGTTTGGAACACCTTTCCCCAGGTATCCATATAACCTACCCCCTCCTTCCCTTCAGGCATCTGCTCACTTTTCATGGATCAGAGTGGCCTCCTCTGAACACCCACACCCTACCTTGGCACTCTCCCTTCTCTTTAACCTTATCTGTTTTTCTTCCTGCCATTTATAATCGCCTGAAATATGTTCACTTGCTTATTTGTTGTGTGTCCTTCTTGCAGTAGAATGTAAGCACCACAAGGGAAGAAACCTTGTTTTCTACACTACTGAAACTTTAGCACCTCCAGTAGTATGCAATAAATATTTGTTGAATGAGTTAATGAATGAACTGCTGGGTCACATAGTATGTGCATTTAAAATTTGATAGATATCGGCAAATTGCTTTTTAAAGAGCTTGTACTAATAGTATAGGAGAGTTATACTCCCATTGATAATACATGAGAGCCCATTCCTTGTTGTACATAATCCATTAAGAGTTTGTCTCAACTCTTAGTTTTATACACCAACTCCAGAAGCAGACATGATGAATTCAACCTCCCTACATTTATCAGAATTCTAGGACAAATTTCAGAGCCATTCCATATAGTTCTGGTTGTTTTAACAGTAAAGCAACTAAAATAACTGTGCTTTCAAGGTTTGTGTGTTTATATAATTTTACAGATAAGAAGAATCTGGAAAAGTGCTCACATCTTCTGTGTCTGGCTTATACTGTACTGTCAGGAGAGCTGACCTTATCTTTCCATTGGATCTTCTCTCAAATCCTAACTCAGAGCGCACAGGGGAACACTCCTGGTGACGTTTTTGTTCTGTAGGAACAATGGTAGTTCTATTCCTTCCCCAGCAAAGAGTGTTTGCCAACTCTCTGGGCCACTGAGGATGTTTCGGTGGGGGTGGGGTGAGGATGGCAGTGTGGCTGTTACTAAGTCCAAGCTCGTACCACTCACCACACAACATGCCATTAAGTCGAGAGACAAGGTGCTGGGGCAAGGAAAATGACTTTGTTTGGAAAGCAGAAAACCGAGAAGGTGGCAGACTCATGTCCTAAAGAACCGTCTTAACTCAGGGCTGATTTCAAGCTCTTTTATGCTGGGACCTGGGAGCAGGGTAGGTAGGTCCGAGGAAGTTTGTCCTTGGTTAGTTGACTCAGGTCATTTCATTGACATGGGTTGGGCTGTGATGTTCCTATAAATCCTTGACAAACCAGTCATCATTTTTGTACATGCTTATCTCCTTAGGGGAAGTGAATTTCAGGTAAGGGGCCGATTGCATCAATCTTAAGCTGTGGGCAAAACTCCTTTTGTTGATTAACAAGCCTATGTGAGGAGCTGAGCAGGAACTGTCCCAAAGATTTAGGGAGCAAAGGAGACACAATGTGAAGGCAGCGAGGTCAAGCTTATTCACCCTGTTACATGAAGATTAGACCACAGGATAGGGACCTCGTTGCTTGCTGTTATATTCCTACTGCTGTATCCCTAGTAGGTCCTAAGCAAATTGTTCTTAGGTATTGACTTAAAATCTGTGTTATTGACATGCCTACTGTAATAACAGTCCTGGATATCAGTATTACTCTTTATAACTCATGAAATGGCTTTATATGATTCCAAACAGCACCCATTTCTTAGGGAAAGTCTCAAGAAGGTGGGCCAGGAAGGATGGAGGCAAAACTTGGTGATAGCCATGCTTCCCAAAATGTGTAACTTGGAATATTAACACATTTAATAGATTTCTTAGTTTAGGGCTTCCTAAAGCCTCCAGAGACTCTTGGTTGTGAGTATGCTTTGTGAGTACCTTAGAGGGGAATGAAGTGTGTGCTGTTTGGCAGCTTATTTGAACCAATCTTTTATTCCCTCAAGCACATCATGGGTTGGGGACTTCGGGGAGCAGGGCTTCAGGAAGACTGGCCAGAGGTCCTTCTGTCCAGGGTAAGCACTTAGAGACAGGTAATCTCTTATTCCAGGTCTGATTCTTTACTGGAGTTTCAGTTCAGAGCTTTCATCCTAAGAGAGACTATTTATGCTTTGCTCTGATTTTGGGGGCAGAGTGCAAAGGACCATCTCTAGCAGGCCTGTGACTTACTGAGAACATTTGGAGTAGTGAAATGTCTCTGGAAGGTCTGAGGTTCTCAGTTGGCTGTCCTGCATTCGTTTTCCACTGGTTGGCACAGCCAGCCGACATGCATGTTTGGCAGAACCTGTGCTCAGGTGAGATCAGCAGAAAAAGGAAGGGGCTGGAAGCATTGAAAGAAACCCTGGGATCCTCACTTCACGCTCATCTCTCTCCCACCCAACCTTCCTGGTCCAGGTGCTGTCATCAGGAATAATAGACGCTAACTCCAAAGTGGAGCTGCCACCAAGGAGGAGGAGGACCTGGAGAGGGGTACTCATAGGAGGGAGAAACGTTCTGAGGGCGAGGGCTTATTTCTAGCTGGAGGGGTCAGGACTGCTTCAAGGACATAATTTAAAATGTCCACTTGGGAGGAGTTAATATTGACTGAAGTTTTTTGGGGTGATTTGGTTATCATATTTTAGTTGTACATATCCTACTGTCTATAATTCCGTAGAGTTCCATAGCAACTCCACTTGTAGGAATTATTACATGGAAGCATTCACACAAAAATGAAAATGCATATTTATCAATAATGAATTATGTTATAAATTAATACATGAACCCTGTGAAGACAGGAAGAAGGATAAGCTATCTCTATGTAAACTAGTGTGAAAATATGTCCATTATACATTCCAAGTGAAAAATCAAGACACCATGTGTTTTGTGTAGGTACCACTTTTGTAAAAATAAAAAAGAATAGTTTATAATATAAAGACTAGAAGAGACAGGATATAGATTAAGTGGCTAATATATATCAGGGGAGTGGGAAACTGGGGTGAGAAACATCTCATGCTCTACCTTACATTTTTCATTAATATTCATGTTTAGAATAATCACATATTGCCTTTATAGTTAGAAAATAATGATTTTTTTAAAAGTACAGTTTAAGTTTAGTCTCTGTGGAGATTACTCAAGAGACTCAGTACACATGGGAATCCCCAACCACAGAGGAAATGTTGAACTTGCCTTTTTTTTCCTCCTCCTTTTAGTCCTCACATCACCTTCTAGAACCCTCATTTCTTCCCACCCCACCTTCTCTCTTGGACCTTCTTTCTCCTTTCCAACCCTCTTAAAACCCCAGTATACAGTCCAATCAGCAACTCTGACGCCTGATTTTTTTCTCTCTAGCGCCCCCTGGATCTTTCCCATATAAATGCATGCATACGGACCCCTGAGGTTTCAAGTATTTTCTCCAGCCTAGTGGCCAATGGGCTACTTGATAATTGAACAGAAGGGAAATAGCCTTTGGCATACTCTGCTTTACAGATACATCTGTTTTGTGGCCTGGGCCTCTGTGTTTTCCCCCAGCCATAAAATGATAGAATTACATCATATTCTATGTGTAAGGATCATCCCCAAGCCAAAATTCTATGATTACTTCATGTATTTACTACTTTAAGGTTTTCTGGCTTTCTAACGCTCTTATCTGCTGGAGGGGGAAAATTTGTTTTTTTTATCACATTCGTTAAAAACATGCTGACAATGAGGGAACATTGGAAATCAGCAAGTTTTAAGTCTTTACTTTGCCACTACCTTATTAAGTGGTCTTGGGCCACTCACTTTACTTCCTTGGGTCTCAGTTTTCTCAGCTTAACAGTAGATGTGTTTGTCTGCCTATATCCTCCTCATTTTAAGGGGAACTTGGGGATGAATATGCATATTAACATGGCTTTCATCCCAAGCAGGTGATAAGAGTCACATGGGCAAACAGATGTGTAAATGCTTTTCTCAGTGTAGAGGCATTTCTCAGCCTTAGCACTGTTGCCATTTGGGGCCAGATAATTCTTTGTCGGAGGCTGTCCTGTGAGTTGCAGGATGTTCCGCATCTTTAACCTCGACTTACTAGGTGCCAGCAACCCCTCCTCCTCAACTGTGGTAACTAAAAATGTTTCCATATGTTGCCAAGTGTCCCCTGAAGGGCAAATCAACCCTGGTTTGAGAACCAGAGATGTAGAGTCATAGACTGATTTTGCAAGATTGTTAACTTCATAACTACTTCGAGAGGGAGCAAATAAAAAGAAGAAAAAGTCACCTAAGTGGAATTCCAGAGAGTGCCAGGGATTTCTCTGGTGAGGAACAGAAGATAATATGCGAGGAAGACAGTGCCAAGTACAGCATCATTTCTGGGCAGTCGAATTTCCTGTGGGAACAATCTGTACCCTAAAGAAAGATGGAGAGATCAATCTTGTTGAGGAACCTTTCCACCATGGCACAGGAGAGTAGGGATTTATAGTTCTTGCCAACATCTAATTATAGATGGTGATGGGAGGGGGATCTCAAATTTGAAGGTCACAGCTTATTCCACAAGGTCAAAACGTACAGAATTTCATGGATATTAAAGCAGTTAGCTAAATCTCCCATTCAGGTGCTACACTGCTCCTTGTCATATTCCTAATTCTATCAGCTATTTGACCTTGAGAAATGTACTTATCCTCTCTGAGTGTGTGTTTCCTCCTTTCCTTTTTGATTCCAGAAGAATGGCCAATTTGTCCAATTCCTTAATAATGTAAGAACAGTTGTGGGCAAGACTAATCATTGTGCTACACAGGCTTCCACTGTGCTTTATGTATGGTGCCTCAGTTAGGCATAGAGTGAACCCATGCCTCTTGTTATTGACCCATCTTGTAGATGAGGAAACTGAGGAAGAAGAGAGGCTTTAAATCTGTTCTTCAGAGCCCACATTCCTGCCCACCACTCCAACTGCCACTGCTTCACAGCGAAGAACTTCACACACAGCACAATCCCCAGGGTCCCTGTTGGTGTTCATCTCTTTGGCTCATCTGCTAGACTGAACAGCTTGAACAATCCCTGCCCCTAATCCCAGACTCCAAGGGCTGTGTCATCTGCATTGTTCTATTCTCAAGCCACTATGCCTTAATCTTAAAGAATAAAGAACTAATAGTGGGATTTTATACACCAGGACCCATCAGGGCAGCAGAGGGCAAGTGAAGAGCCCAAATAAGTCAGGCCAAGTGACTAAAAGCTATTCATGTGGATGTGTCTGTGCCTATATCCTCCTCATTTTAAGGGGATACTTGGGGATGAATATGCATATAAACTAGGATTAAGTGGAAACTGAGAAATCATTTTTCAGTTCCTTGGATTTTGAAATAAGATTAAGTACTTATTTATGCTTAGGCATTGCTTCGGTAGCAAACTAGGGTTGAAACTGTGTGGGGTCATGGCCCAGGATACAGCATCTGGAGATATGTTACTCGGTTATGAAGTAAGATCAGAGCAAAGATACTTCACCTCTGTGGCCCTCCGTTTCCTTACCTGAAATGGGAATCAAGATCCTAACTTAAAGGTTGTTAGAGGATTAAAGGTGATGAAGTACAAAAAGCCCTTAGCCCAGTGCCTGTACATAGTGAGGACTCAAAAAAATGTTAGAAATTAGTATTATTTTAAAATATTTTAAAAGAGATTTCTAGCTACACGTTTTTGTGTTTTTTTTCTTAAAGATTGCAATATATGTTCACTTTTAAAGTCTACGTACAATAAGTGTTATGCCTTCTTGCATATAGTTCTTTGTGTTTGCAGTGTGGATACAGACGCTATAAATATTTATATACAAGGTTTTAGGTAAATGTAAGTTGTCATTTCTTTTGGATAAATACTTAGGAGTGTGATCAGTGGGTGATAAGATACATGTGTGATTATAAGAGACTGTCAAACTGTTTTCCAAGGTGACTGTTAAAATTATACATTCCTCTCTACAATATGTGAGGATGGCGGCTCTTCCACTTCTTCCCCAGAACCTAGTATGGCCAATCTTTTAAATTTTAGCCACTTAAATAGGTGTGTTATATTATCTCATTGTAGTTTTATTTCATTTTATTTTGGTATCATTAATCTACCATTACATGAGGAACATTATGTTTATTAGATTCCCCCCATCACCAAGTCCCCCCCACATACCCCATCACAGTCACTGTCCATCAGTGTAGTCATTGTAGTTTTAATTTGAATTTCCCTATCACTAGTGTTGAGCATCTTTTCATGTGCATATTTTCCTTCAGTGTATCTTTGGTGGAGTATCTTTTCAAATCTTTTTGCACATTTTTTTTAAAAGGTAGGTGATTTGTTTACTTACTATTGAGTTCTGAGAATTCTTTATATATTCTTTCATTCTGTCAAATAGGTGTTTTGCTAATATTTTCTCCCAGCTGTGGTTTATCTTTTCATTCTCTGAGCAGTGTCTTGTAAAGTAGAAGCCTTAAATTTTGATGAAGTCCAATTCATCAATTTTCTTTTATAAATCATGCTTTAGGTATTTCATCTAAGAAATATTTTCCTTATCTAAAATCACAGAGATTTCCCCTTGTTTTCTTCTTGAAGTTGTATAGTTTTAACTTTAGGTATATGATACATTTTGAGTAAATTTTTATAAGAGGTTTAAGGTATGGGTTGACAGTTTTCTTTGCATATGGATATTTAATTATTAATTTCAAAATGCTTGTTACTTGTAAAGAGTGGATGCTACTTCTGGGGTGATCTCACACATCAGTATCTTAAGAATATTAATAACTTCTACTGCCATGATTAGGATTATAATTATGTTAGTCCATTTATCTATCATCCTTCCTATCTATCATCTATTCAACAAATGAGTGTCTACTATGTAATAGTTACTGTACTAGATAAAGAATTGTCAACATTATTAACTATAATTTCAAACAACCCAGGCTCATTAACAAAGGCAGTTATGGGGAAGCACAAATTTATAATGAGGATAAGCCAGATGCAATGTCTATTCATCAGTCTGATTGGGGAGTTAATTTCTTGGGTCTGAGAAGGGAGGAAACATGAAATCTGACAGTCAGTTCTCTTAATTTCATAGCTCACTTCAGATCCTCTGGACAAGATAATCAAGTTTTAATTGAGCCAAACCCACCTCTAGAGACTTTGAAAATGGCTTGTAAACAATTTTGCTAGTGGGTCAAGTGCCCAGAGGCAGAGAGAGTGCTAGAGAGAATGGTTTACCCATCTAGCTTGTTTTTGTATTAGCAATGCATTGCCTTGCTTGTTTGGACATCTACAAACAGAACTTCCCCAAAGACAATTTAGAAAACCCATGTGAAGTGTTCAGGCCTTTGTCACAGCAATTTCTTGCCATATGTGGAATAGCAGAAAGCACATGGGAATGAATCCATGGTCTCTCACTCACAAGGCAAAACATATGGTGCCTTTTTTGTTTCTCTTTACTACAATTCTCTTCTCTGGAAAAATACAATATTGTGCCAACCCTTCAGGTTTACTACCTTCCAGGGCTATTTTTATTGGATGGTGAAGAATTTAAGATGATGACTCTTTCTGCAGTATCATACTGCCAGTATGTTGGGAGGGGTACCTCCCACGGCATTAATTCATGCACAACACCTCATGGGCAGTGAGTCATTTCTATATGCTAGGCACTCTGCTAGGCTTTGGAGATATAATGGTGAGTTCAAAACAAATATAATCCTTGCCCATATGGAGCTTGTGGTTTAGTGGGGAGAATGGGACTAAAGCAGATAATCACAAACACAAAATGTATAATTACAAACTGTATCACATCCTAGGAAGCTGTGTGATAAACTGACAATGCTTAAGTGAGCTCTCAGGTCATCTGATATATACCCCATAAATTTATGAATTGTCCCTTTTCTAAATAACGCTAAGGTCCCTAGGGAAGGATTATTTCTCACTGAGGAATGAAGAATGTTCTCAACTAGTCTCAACTGAGTCAGAAAATAGAGTAAACTAGCCTCAGTGAACAGTTTTGGGTATAACACAAAAAGTTAATGTTATTTTGTTACCAGAAACATGAAGTTAATATTCTAGATATCAAACATAATTTCTGTATCAAGATGTAAAGAGCAGGAGTAAATGTGCGTTAAAAACGTACCTGGTCTCTCCTTAGAGTTGACTTGCAAGCAGTGGAGCCTTCTGACCACTCAGGATCCTCATCGTGAGCTTTTCTCTTTTACTCTGTAGGACTTACTTGGTGGGAAGGCTGCTTGTTGACTCTGAATGTGCCCTGGCTGTAATTTCCTGGCTTCTTATCTATTTTTATAATGTTTCTATTCTTTCCATTGTTGTCAACTGTCACCTTTCCTGTTCTCATTGTGTTTGCCAAAAGTAGCTCCTCTGTCCCTCTTAACTTCTCTTTCCAAAGTGTTGTGATTTGTGCAACAATACGAGCGCATTCATCAGAACTGTTTGTGAAGTAAGAGGGTGATCAGAGGAAGATCAGAAATCCTTTTCCTTTGGCAGAGTGAGTGGACTGTATGAAGGGCTTTGTATGTTTCATTGTCAAATTTTAGTAGTTTTAACAGTTTAGGTCACCACAAAAGTATCTTTAAATAAATGAAGTGATTTACATAAACCGAGAGAATGGTGGCCAATCAAGATGCATTATATTTGCATGGTGCTTTTCACTTTTTAAATTGCTTCATTTTGCCCTCCAGCTTTCTTTATCCTTGCTAAATCGTATTGGGGAAAGATAACATGAATCTTTTAAGGAAACTCAGGTGCAGAGATATGAAGCAATCTATCTCAAGTAGCTTGGTGAATTATTGACACAGTCATGGTCAGAACATAGGACTCTTGACTTTCAGTCTGTAGATTTTAGAAGGGGAGGGAAAATAAAGAGACTACAACTCAAGAAGAAGATAAGTTGTGTTAACTCATACTGGTGTATTTTACTGGAGGAAATCTCAAGTGTTTGGGGAGCACACGTAACTTTGGGGCAGGTATGAATTTTTAGACATACCTGAATCACTCATAAATGTGCAGCGCTGGCTCTCTTGGTCACTTGGATATTCGAAAGTCTTATTTTCTCTGTCAGAAGAAATTCCTCAGTGACTAACGTGGGGGAGTTGCTGAAATGTCAGAGAGGCTGGACAATGTGTATGAAAGTGAGGGGTTGCAATCAGGTCACCATATCTGATGTAAAGAGATTCAACATATCATGGTTTGGGCATTCCTTTTTTTCTCTCACTTATGATTTATTTGCTCAGAAGTACTTGTAACCGGCATTGTGCTATGCCCTGAGGGTCCGATGAACAGCAAAACGGGGCCCCTCCCTCGAGTTGCCTGCAGCCTGGGAAGAAGAGGGAAGGAAATGTTCTAAATCTGATTGTGAGGATGGTTCTACAAGTCCGCAAATACACCAGAATTCGTTAGATTGTGCACTTAGAATGAGTGAACGTTGTGGTTCGTAAATTATCTCAGTAAAAGCATTTCAAAAGAGACAAAGCAGAGTGATGTCGGGATGGGGATAAATTCAGAGTACTGTCGGAACTCTTAAGAGGCACCCAAATTCAAGGAGACAGGAAGGGCCTCCGGGAGAAGTGATATCCAAACAGAAACCCAAAGGATGAATGAGGGATACCCGGGCAAGGGGTGGAGAAAGAGCGCAACAGAAAGAACACGAGCAAACATCCTCAGGTGAGTGAGGGCGTGCAAGGCTTATACACTCTAGAGGCAGAATGGTGTAGTTCTGCTAGTGTCAGCCTGTAAGGGGAGCGGCAAGATGGAGGCCGGTGAGACAAGCGGAAGTTAACATTATGACCTAGTATGTAGTGAAGAGGAATTTGGAATTTATTCTAAAGGCAGTGGTATGAAGCCATTAAAACTTTCAAGGTGTAGGAATGTCCTGAGTGAAATCTGTGCTTTGGAAGATAAGTCTGGCTGTAGTGAGGATACTTGTTTAGGGTGAGAAACACTAGAGGTGAGGAGATCAGCTATGCGGCTGACTGTAAACTCGAGTGGATTTGAACTAATCAGATGAATTTAGAAGTAAAGTAGAATTAGAAGGACTTCATGGAAAATTTAATGTGGGAGGTGAGGAAGCGGAAGATGTCAAGGAGAGTTCTAATTTGTGTTTGCGTGACTGCATAGTTGAAAGGGCTGTTGCCAAGAGAATGAATGCTGGGAATAGAGACAACTTGGAAAAAGGGCCAAGGTAGTGAATTCAACTGCAGGCATCTTAAAATTGAGGTGTTTGTAGGACATTTAAAGGATAAATAGTTGAGATAGAGCTAGCTAGCTAGCTAGATATCCAGGCTGGGGGTACAGATTTTGAAGGTCACCAGCATGTATGTGATAATTGATGTCAAGTGACTGAATGAGGTTTCTGAGAAAGAGAAGACAACGTGTAGCAAGAGGAGAAGAGGCCAAGGATAAAACCCTAGTGGACAAAATTCACAGAGGAAGAGGAGACTTGGAAAGAGATTTAGAAGAAATAGCTGGTTGGGTGTAATGAAAACAAGGGGATTATAATGTCATAGATCAAAAAAAGAAAAAGCCATGCCACGGATGATCCAGCATCCAGTGTTGCACAGCTATTAAGGACTAATCTTAGAAATGGACTAAAACGTCCCTTGGATTTAGAGACAAGGGCCACTGGGACCCTCGACAAGAGTCATTTTAGTGGAGTAATAGGGAAGCAGCTCATATGACAAGATGATTAAGAGGTGGGAGAATGAGGTCAAAGGGTGGAGACAGACAGTGGAGGCAGATCCTTCAGGGAGTGGAGGCAGATCCTTCAGGGAGTTTGGCTCTGAAGGACGTGGGAGATGTGAGATGTCTGGTACATGAAGGTAGAATTTTTGTTTTAAAAATTAGATTGAAGAGCCTTCCATATCTAAATGCTGCTGGAGTGGATCTAGGAGACAGGCAGTGGCTGACAATACAGAAAAGGTGTCTTAGGCAGAGGGACTAGCCACGCAGGGCCGAGGAGGACGCCTGCAGCCCGTGGGGGGCCGAGTCAGCCCCAGCCTGCTGGCCCGCGACCACTGCAGTGGTCCTTCCCACAGACGGAAACGAGGCGGAGCGGAAACTCAGAGGCCTGGCTATGGGTTTCCAGGCTCCTCCACTGGCACTGTTCCCTCTTCAGCCTTTGATCCAAGTTTGTTAAAATGTCTGAAACTTCCTTGGTTTCCAAAGAGGAGGAAAGCGATGAGACTGTATTGAAGTCCCAGATCCCCAAGGGCCCAGCTTGATCGAATGGACATATTTCATTAGACAAATGCCTCTGCCATCTGCTATGCCCCAGTCAGGAAGGCACGAGGAACATCGTTCTCAGTTACACTGGAGAAGATGCCTGGGCTCCGGAGCCCTGCAAACAGCCTTTCCTGAGGCAGAGCTCAGTGGGGAGACCTGCCTCCAGCTTGCAGTGGCGCTCGTGTTTTCTCATGTCTTCTCTCAACTCCACTATTAATTTTGAATTACTGCATTCCCTCTGGGTTAGAACTGATCTGATCCAACACCTCCCACACACGTGCTACATGCTCATTTGAATCACTGTACTTATCATAACAACTAACATTTGTTGAATTCCTTGCTATAGCCAGGTGTGGTGCTAAGCATTTTATGTGAATTATTGTATAAAACCTTAAAACTTCCACATTAAGTAAGTAGGATCCCCATTCTATAGCTAAGGAAACCGAGACCTTGTAATTTGAAATTATTTGGCCACAGGGCTCCAGATTGTGAATGATGGAGCTGCGATTTGAACATAAGCAGCTGGGCACTGCAGCTCATGTTCTTACCTGATGTGCATTACAAGAAGCACCGTACACTGACAATGGGCAGAGTGTGAGATAGGTGCTACCCTACTTCCATGGACCTCACAGTCTGGCATTGAAAAAACAGGAGAAATAAATTAATCTAGATTGGTGGAAACAGGAAAGTGCTGAATGGAATGGAAGGTTGGGAATGGAAGAAGTTCCTCCCAGAATTCTCAGTCAAAGCATTGGTTTAGTGAACTCACAGCTTTGCATCCTATCCCAGAAATGAGGACTGCAGAGCAGCCTACCACATCTGTTGATCCACCTGTGCCTTCAACTCCCAAACCTCTCTTTTATTGAGCCAGCAACTGTGCTAACCCTTTGGCTGACTCATCCCATCAAGGCTGCTGCTGATGTAGGATAATTACACAGCATTATGATTTTCTAATTCTGCAGATGTGCGGACACTCAACTCAGATGCCTACCTCACACTGCCCAGTGATCCTTCCACCTGTCCCTGTCCCTCATTGCTCAGAAAAGCTGCTGCCAATCTTCATCACTGTCTCCAAGCCTCAATCTCACCACCTTTTCTTCCCTGTTGAAGGCAGATTTGTCTACCTTGCCAGGAAAGCAGAGGCCATCATACGGTACCTCCTCTAGCTACCTGCCCTGCTCAGCAGCTTCCAGGCCTGGCTCATTCCCTGCCACTCTCAGTGGAATAATAACAAAATTAACCAGTGATATTTATCTAGAACATTTTATAAACCAGACACTACATACATTAACCAGAAGTCTATATACATTAGCTTAATCCTCACAACCACCATATGAGGGGAATCCTCATTTTATAGATGAGAAAAATGAGCAGAAAGCTTAGGTAGCTGTCCCTCAGGATTATGTTCTTAAAGCTTTTGCCTTCCCATAAAGTCTATTTGTCCTATGAAGCTGCACCTTCTTTCTTTGTTTATTAAATATTGAAGTATAGTTGACATACAATATTATATTGGTTTCAAGTATACAACATAGTGATCAGACAGTTATACATTATTAAATGCTTACCCCAACTACTGTACTTACCATCTGTCAATATAAAAAGGTGTTACAAAACTGTTGACTGTATTCTCTATGCTGTGCTTTCATCCCCTTGACTAACTTATATTATAATTGAGATTTTGTACCTCTTTATCCCCTTCACCTATTTCACCTGCCCACCTCAATGTTTCCCTCATGGTAACCAGCAGTCACTTCTCAGTGTTCATGAGTCTACTGCTGTTTTGTGAAACTGCATCTTCTTATATGATGTTGTTACTATCATATACTCAAGGGCAAATCTATACTTCCAGTCTAGAATGATCCTTGGGCTCCTGTTTATTCAGGTACCCAATACACGTCCACAAGCATCTCACAACAACATACTGCCTCCTTTCCCATCAAAATCCATCACCAGAATTGATCATTTTGCTACATTCCTGTCTCCTTGGATAATACAACTGTTAGAAATCATAGTGAAATTAAGATGATAATATGGTTATGTAGGAAAGAAAGACTCCTATCCTCTGTTGGTCACAAATCCCTAAAAGATCCTCAAAGAAGCTTTATGCAAAACAAAGGGAATAATCTGATTATTAGCTGTGGTTTTGGGCTCTGCACGTGGTATAGAGCCAAAAGTGAATCAGGCTGGATTTATGGAGCGTCATTTCTCCATTTGATTAATTTGACTGGTCTTGAAACAAGATAGGTTATAAGATCTGTTCCATTTCTAACTCAATGCCCAAACTACCATAGTCAAGATAGCACACAGAGAGAGAGGTTGTGTGTAAAGATTCGTAGTCACTAGGCTTTTCCCAGATAGGTCCTGGAAGCTCTAGAGACACAGAAAGAGAAAAAAACCACAGCTACACTTTCTCCAAGAAGAAGAGTCCCCAGTAGACATTCCTTTCTCTAGGCTCTTGGGAAAAAAGATCAGCCAGATTCTGGCTGTGTGGAGTGAGATTGAAGGGGAAAGATTTCATTTGTTTATATTGCAGCTCATATCCTTTCAAAAGCTTCACTTGCTTTCACTGTAGCACCAAAGTTCTGGAATTTAGCAGCTGAGATTATCATTCCTCCTCTTCAGGTGGAAATTCTTGTCCTTGATCTCAACCCTAGGGAGGAGCATGGCGGAGGCTTACAGGGAATACTGAGAGACGTCCTTCTTTTAGATGCCCTTTGTTGATTAGCTGTGTGACCTGTTTCTTTAACTCTCCAAGCTTCAGTCTCTTCATGGATGAGATGGGGTAACAACCCTCCCGGGTCTGTAGTAAGCCATAAGCGAATGTGATGTGTAGGGCAGTGGGAATGGGAAGGTCGAGGCCCTGGTAGCCAGCGTAGTGCTTGCAGCTGTGGTCATGGTGTTGGAGGAGGTGGAAGTCACTGTGGTGACAGTGGTGGCCCTTGCAGGTACTAATCATCTACTGGGTAGGCAGAATAGGCAACTGTCTGATTGTTACTCCACTCTCTCACTTATGCTTATCGCATATAATCCATCAACATCTATACATTTTTTAAAATTTTGTTATCATTAATCTACAATTACATGAAGAACATTATGTTTACTACGGTCCCCCTTCACCAGGTCCCCCCCCAAACCCCATTACAGTCACTTTCCATCAGCATAGTAAGATCAACATCTATACATTTTATTTCATTAATTTATTTCAGGTCTCATAGTCATCATCTTGGTTGGAACCCGCATCATGATTTCTTTTGGCCCAACAGGTGATATGACCTTCCCAGGATCACACCATGCTGGTCTAGGCCCTCTCATTTCTTATCTTTCCCCTTGACCAGGGGCAGCAGAGCAGAATAGCAAACAGCCAGATGACTGTGTTCAACTGTGTCTCCCACACATACTAACTCTCCTCTCTGTGCAGGTTATTTACACTTTTACCTACCAGAAAGCCGGGCAACAATAGTGGTACCTCCACATAGGGTTGTTGTGAGGGTTAAATATGGTCATGGATTTAAAGTATGTATTAGTTTTCGAGGGCTGCTATAACAAAATGCTGCAACTTGGGTGGCTTAAATAAGAGCAGTTTATTGTCTTGCAATCCTGGAGGCTAAAAGTCCAAAATCAAGGTGTTGGCCAAATCACATTCTTTGTGACGGATCTGGGAGAGAATTTTTCTTGCCTTTTTTAACTCCTGGTGTTGCCAGCAATCCTTGGTGTTCCTTGGCTTGTAGACGCCTCCCTCTAGTCACAGAGCTGCCTTCACATCGTCTTCCCTCTGTGTGTGTCTGTCTCTGTGTCCAAATTCCCCTTTTTATGAGGACACCAGTCATACTGGATTAGGACCCAGTTATAAATAGGATATAATTGTATCTTTTTAACTTAACTACCTCTGTAAAGGCCTTACCTCTAAATAAGATCACATTCTGAGGCCCTGAGAGTTAGGATATAAACATATCCTATTTGGGAGGACACAGTACAACCTGGAACAAAGCGCTCTGCCTAGTCTTGGGTACAGAGTAACTGCTCAGTGCATGCTTTTCTTCTTCTTGCCAAGGAGCCTCCTTTGTCAGTGGAGAGCCCAGTGCTGAGGAACAAGACTGACAGCTTTGGCTTGGCAATTGCTCGTGTTGCACAACTACACATTCAGCTCTGGAGGCCAGCGGCTTCTGTGTTCTCAGGGAGCATCGTCAATATTGTGACCCTCGGGCATGTGTCAGCCATGGGGTTCTCTGTGCCTCCTCTGGGGATTCTTACAAAGATGGAAAATTAGTCTCTAGTCCTGGGCAATCTGAGTGACGGCCTGCTCAGGGGTGGGGCATAGGAGGATCAGAGAGTCAGAGCTGCCAGAGACCTCTGATTCCCTCTCCTCCAGTCCCCCCTGCAGAGATGAAGGACCAAAAGCCTGGCGAGGGCGAGCCTCTTGCCCCAGCTAACCTCATGAGGGCAGGGCGGGGCCGAGACTGGAGCCCTGCTTTCCTGGTTTCCACCTGATGCTCTTTCAAGCACATCCATAGCCCACTTGTTGGATCTTTGAGATCTCACATGTATTTTGCAGCACATCTTAATTTTGACTCACCACAATACGAGAGTTTCATAGACACATGGAGTGCGTGGCCCCAGTAGGGACAGCAGAGCTCTAGGACGGTGGTTCCAATGCTGGCCGACCTGTCTGTGGTGCAAATGTTGGTGTAAATGTGTTATTTCTACCTTTTGAGAAAAGACTACCCTTAACTCAAGTTTATGTCCTTTCACTCCTGAAACGTTTGCTCAAAATGTCTCCCCCCACCTTAAATGATGGTGATTTAAAAATGGAAATTTTTGTTTGTTTGTTTTTGCTTCTTAAATGTCCTTATTGAACAAAATAAGTAGTTGGGAACACTAACCCAGTCCCTGATTACGAAAAAAATATACACATATGCATATGTGTGGGTATGTCTATAAATGTGTACATACATAATACTGGGCTGTGGAATCATCATCGGTCAGCTAGGATCCTTTCCCGCTCTGACCCTGTGGTTGTCATTAGGAGTCAGGTGGAGGACAATGTCTCTGTGTCTTTGGGGATTCAGAAAGCAAATTACAAAGAGCGAGCTGCTTGGCTCTTGCTTCTGCGACTTGTGGAGCATTTGGGCTTTGCCTCACCAGGTGGGTGTATTTAAAGGCACTTACTATGTTAAGCCATTGCCTTGGACACTGTTTATCTCTGGCTTTAGGAAAGATAGTGAAGGAGTACTGAGGAATCATTGCTTCCATATTCCTCCCTTGGCCATGTGAACTCCAGTGCCTTCTGCTCACTCCCCAGGGCATCACCTGAGGTGGGCTCAGGGCCCGGGCTCCTCCAGGTACTTCCATGGGGGGTGTGCAGTCGGATGTTCCCCGGGAGGACACAGTCAAGATTAAAGCCCACATGCTTGCCTGTTAACTGCCAGTGTCGAATATTCTCTGCTACACCTGTCATCTCGCCTCTCTCCACACCTCCATCCAGAAAGGCTGGCTTTCAGTTTCTCAAGTGTTCCATGCTTCTTTTTTTTAATTTATTTTTTATTATGGTATCACTGATATACAATCTTATGAAGGTTTCACATGAGGAACATTGTGGTTATTAAATTCACCCATATTACCAAGTCACCCCCACCCCACACCCCATTGCAGTCACTGTCCATCAGCGTGGTCACATGGTATAGAGTCACTACTTTTCTTCTCTGTGCTATACTGCCTTCCCTGTGCTCCCCCTACATTATGTGTGCCAATCATAATGCACCTTAATCCCCCTCTCCCTCCCTCCCCACCCCCATTCTCTTTGGTAACTGTTAGTTTCTTCTTAGAGTCTGTGAGTCTGCTGCTGTTTTTTTTCCTTCAGTTTTGCCTTATTGTTATACTCCACAAATAAGTGAAATAATTTGATACTTGTATTTCTCTGCCTGGCTTATTTTACCGAGCACCTCTAGCTCCATCCATGTTGTTGCACATGGTAGGATTTGTTTTCTTCTTATGGCCGAATAATATTCCATTGTGTATATGTACCACATCTTCTTTATCCATTCATCTACTGATGGACACTTAGGTTGCTTCCATATCTTAGTTATTGTAAATAGTGCTGCGATAAACATAGTAGTGCATATGTCTTTTTGAATCTGAGAACTTGTATTCTTTGGGTAAGTTCCTAGGAGTGGAATTCCTGAGTCAAATGGTATTTCTATTTTTAGTTTTTTGAGGAACTTCCATATTACTTTCCACAATGGTGGATCTAATTTATATTCCCACCAACAGTGTAGGAGGGTCCCCCTTTCTCCACATCTTCACCAGCATTTGTTGTCATTTGACTTTTGGATGTTGGCCATCCTATATCTCATTGTGGTTTTAATTTGCATTTCTCTGATGATTCACAATGTGGAGCATCTTTTCAGGTTCTTGTTGGCCATCTGAATTTCTTCTTTGGAGAAGTGTCTGTTCAGATCCTCTGCCCATTTTTTAATGATGCTATTTGCTTTTTGTTTGTTGAGGCATGTGAGCTCTTTATATATTTAAGATGTCAACCTCTTATCAGATATGTCATTTATGAATATATTCTCCCATACTGTAGGATGCCTTTTTGTTCTACTAATGGTGTCCTTTGCTGTACAAAAGCTTTTTAGTTTGATATAGTCCCATTTCTTCATTTTTGCTTTTGTTTCCCTTGCCCAGGGAGATATCTTCATGAGAAAGTCGCTCATGTTTATATTCAAGAGAGTTTTGCCTGTATTTTCCTCTAAGAGTTTTATGGTTTTTGTGACTTACATTCAGGTCTTTGATCCATTTCGAGTTTACTTTTGTGTATGGGGTTAGACAGTGATCCAGTTTCATTCTCTTACGTGTAGCTGTCCAGTTTTGCCAACACCAATTGTTAAAGAGGCTGTCATTTCCCCATTGTATGTCTGTGGCTCCTTTATTGTATATTAATTGACCATATATGCTTGGGTTAATATCTGGACTCTCTATTCTGTTCCATTGGTCTATGGGTCTGTTTTTGTACCAGCACCAAATTGTCTTGATTACTGTGGCTTTGTAGTAGAGCTTGAAGGTGAACAGCATAATCCCCCATTTTATTCTTCCTTCTCAGGATTGCTTTGGCTATTTGGGATCTTTTGTGGTTCCATATGAATTTTAGAACTATTTGTTCTAGTTTGTTGAAGAATGCCATTGGTGTTTTGATAGGGATTGCATTGAATCTGTAGATTGCTTTAGGCTGGATGGACATTTTGACAATATTAATTCTTCCTATCCATGAGCATGGGGTGTATTTACATTTATTGGTGTCTTCTTTAATTTTTCTCATGATTGTTTTGTAATTTTCAGGATATAGGTCTTTCACTTCCTCAGTTCCGTTTACTACTAGGTATTATATTCTTTTTGGTACAATTGTAAGTGGAATTGCTTTCCTTTGATTTTTTTCTCTTTCTACTAGTTCATCATTAGTAAATGGAATTGTTTTCCTTGGAATTGATTTCTCTTTCTGCTAGTTCATCATTAGTATACAGGAATGCAACAGCTTTCTGTGTATTAATTTTGTGTCCTGCAAGTTTGCTGAATTCAGTTATTCTAGTAGTTATGGGGTAGATTCTTTAGGGTTTTTATGTTCAATATCAGGTCATCTGCAAAGAGTAACAGGTTAATGTATGCCTTACCAATCTGGATGCCTTTTCTTTCATTGTGTTGTCTAATAGCCATGGCTAGGACCTCCAGAACTATGTTGAATAAAAATGGGGAGAGTAGGCATCCTTGTCTTGTTCCCAATCTTAGAGGAAAAGTTTTTTACTTTTTGATGTTAAGTATAATGTTGGCTGTGGGTTGGTCATATATGGCCTTTATTATGTTGAGGTAATTGCTTTCTATACCCATTTTGTTGAGGGTTTTTATGATGAATGCATGTTGAATTTTGTCAAATGATTTTTCAGCATCTATGGAGATGATCATGTGGTGTTTCTCCTTTTTGTTGATGTGGTATATGATGTTGATAGATTTTTGAATACTGTACTCTCCTCGCATCCCTGGAATAAATCCTACTTGATCATGATGGATGATCTTTTTGACAAATTTTTGAATTCAGTTTGCGAATATTTTGTTGAGTATTTTTGCATCTATGTTCATCAGGGATATTGGTCTGTAATTTTCTTTTTTTGTGGTGTCTTTGTCTGGTTTAGGTATGAGAGTGATGGTGGCTTCATAGTATGAGTTTGGGAGTATTCCCTTCTCTTCTAGTTTTTGGAAAACTTTAAGGAGAATGGGTATTAGGTCTTTACTAAATGTTTGATAAAATTCAGTGGTGAAGCCATCTGGTACAGGAATTTTGTTCTTAGGGAGTATTTTTGATTACCAATTCAATTATTTCATTGCTGGTAATTGGTCTGTTCAGATTTTCTGTTTCTTACTGTGTCAGCCTTAAAAAGTTATATTTTTCTAGAAAGTTGTCCATTTCTTCTAGGTTATCAATTTGTTAGCATATGATTTTTCATAGTATTCTCTAAGAAATCTTGCTATTTTTGTTTTGTCTGTTCTCATTTCTGATTCTGTTTATGTGTGTAGACTCTCTTTTTTTCTTGATAAGTCAGGCTAGGGGTTTATCTATTTTGTTTATTTTCTCAAAGAAACAGTTCCTGGTTTTATTGATTCTTTCTATTGTGTTATTCTTCTTGATTTTATTTATTTCTGCTGTGATCTTTATTATGTCCCTCCTTCTATGACTTTGGGGGTTATTTGTTCTTCTTTTTCTAGTTTCATTAATTGTGAGTTTAGACTGTTCATTTGGGATTGTTCTTTCTTAAGGTAGGCCTGTGTTGCTATACACTTTCCTCTTAGAACTGCCTTTGCTGCATCCCATGGATTTTGGGGTGTTGGGTTGTTTTCATTTGTCTCCATATATTACTTGATCTCTGTTTTTATTTGGTCATTGATCCATTGATGATTTAGGAGCATGTTGTTAAGCCTCCATGTGTTTGTGGGCCTTTTTATTCTCTTTGCGTAATTTATTTCTAGTTTTGTAACTTTGTGGTCTGAGAAGCTAGTTGGTACAATTTCAACCCTTCTGAACTTACTGAGGTTATTTTTGTGGCCTAGTATGTGATCTAGTCTTGAAAATGTTGCATGTACATTTGAGAAGAATGTGTATCCTGGTGCTTTTGGGTGGAATGTTCTGTAGATGTCTGTTAGGTTCATCTGTTCTGATGTGTTATTTGGTGCCTCTGTCTCCTCACTTATTTTCTGTCTTGTTGATCTGTGCTTTGGAGTGAGTGGTGTGTTGAAGTCTTCTAAAATGAGTGCATTGGTTTCTATTTCCCCCTTTAATTCTGTTAGTATTTGTTTCACATGTGTAGGTGCTCCTATGTTGGGTGCATAGATCATAGATATTTATAATGGTTATATCCTCTTGTTGGACTGCCCCCTTTATCATTATGTAATGTCCCTCTTTATCTCTTGTTACTTTCTTTGTTTTGAGGTTTGTTTTGTCTGGCACAAGTACGGCAACTCCTGCTTTTTTCTCCCTATTGTTTACATGAAATATCTTTTTTCATCCCTTCACTTTTAGTCTGTGTATGTCTTTGGGTTTAAAGTGAGTGTCTTTTAGGCAGCATATAGATGGGTCTTGCTTTTTTATTCACTCTGTAACTCTGTCTTTTGATTGGTGCAAGATTGAATGGTCTTATTGCCATTGCAGGCTTTAGATTCTTGGTTACCAAGCATTCAAGAGAAGCTTCTTTACTATCTAAAAATCTAACTTAATTCACTTAGTACACTATTTCAAACACAATCTAAAGGTTCACTTTTTCCTCCCTTCTTTTTCTTCCTCCTCTACTCTTTATATATTAGGTGTCATATTCTGCATTCTTTGTCCCTTGACTGACTTTGTGGGTGGCTGATTTAATTTTGCATTTGCTTAGTAATTAATTGGTCTACTTCCTTTCCTGTGGTTTTATTTTCTCTGGTGATGGCTATTTAGCCTTAGGAACACTTCCATCTATAGCAGTCCCTCCAAAATACACTGTAGAGGCAGTTTGTGGGAGATAAATTCCCTCAACTTTTGCTTATCTGGAAATTCTTTAATTCCTCCTTCAAATTTAAATGATATTCTTGCCAGATAGTGTATTCTTGATTTGAGGCTCTTCTGTTTCATTGCATTAAATATATCATGCCACTCCCTTCTGGCCTGTAAGGTTTCTGCTAAGAAGTCTGATGATAGCCTGATGGGTTCTCCTTTGTATGTGATCTTTTTTCTCTCTCTGGCTGCTTTTTATAGTCTGTCCTTGTCCCTGATATTTGACATTTTGAGTTATTATATGTTTTGGTGTCGTCTTCCTTGGGTCCCTTGTGTTGGGAGATCTCTGCACTTCCATGGCCTCAGAGACTATTTCCTTCCCCAGATTGGGCACATTTTCAGCAATTCAGCCATTATTTCTTCAAAAAGACTTTCTATTCCTTTTTCTCTTTCTTCTTCTTCTGGAATGTGAACAGTGTTCTGTTTGGATCGGTCTCACAGCTCCCTTATTATTCTTTCATTCTTAGAGATCCTTTTTCTCTCTGTGCCTCAGCTTTTTTGTATTCCTCCTCTCTAATTTCTATTCCATTTACCATCTCCTCTATTTCATCTAATCTGCTTTTAAACCCCTCAGTTGTATGTTTTACTTCAGATACTATAGTATTCCAAGTTTCTGTCTCTTTCTTGAAGTCCTCCCTGAAGTCTTGAACATTTTTCTGTAGCTCTGTGAGCATGTTTATGATTTTTATTTTGAAATCTTTATCAAGAACTTTGGTGATTTCAGTTTCACTTAGCCCTCTTTCTGGTGTTTGAAGGATTTGGTTTGTACAAGATTCTTTTGCCATTTCATATTTTTTTGATTACTATGGAAAAATAAGTTTGTGTAGGTGGCACCTTCTAGTACTCAGAAGTCTACTCTCTGGAGCTGTCCAGCACCTGGAGTGATGGCGGGGTTGTAGGTGACTGGCCCCTGGCACCTGCTGGGAGGAAAGAGCTCTTTCCTGCTTCCTGGCTATAGTGCCTGCCCTCACTGCCAGGGACAGGGGGCCAAGCATGCAGGGAGGAGCCTCTGTGTTCAGCCCTTTTAGCTGCTGTAGGCAAGGCCACTCTCTGGCTGGCATGGAGTGAGGGCGGGTGCAGTAGGTTTGTGAACCAGTGCCGGTCGGGAGGAAGGAGTGGCAGGCTGTGTATCATGGTGGGGGCCCTTGGGATTGCATTGCCAACCAGGGCATGGAGCACCTGAAGCTCCTGAAATTTCCCAACCCGCTGGGCTTAGTGTGCTGAATTGATTTTGTCCACCTGTCCTTTGTTCTAAGCAGCAAGCTCTGTAATCCTTGCCACTTTAGTAGCCCTCTCACTATTGGAAAGTGTTTAAAAGTGCCTGCTTTTCTTTTGTTCCAGGGCTGCCAGTTGGGGTATTTGTTCTCCACAAGCAGCTGGAATCTCAGTCTCTCTGAGTATTCCACCTGTCTTTGCTTTCCAACCTTACTAATCTCCAGAGCACCATGTAATGTGAGTTGGTGCTCCCTGAGCAGATCTCCAGGGCTGGGAATTTAGCAGTCTTGGGCTTCTACTTCCTCCCTGCTCTGTTTCTCTTCTTCTTGCCACTGAGCTGGGATGGGAGGAAAGCTTGGGTCCTGCTGAATCGTGGCTTTGCTACTTTACCCATTTTTTTTGAGGTTTTTCCCAGATGTAGGCAGTCTGTTGCAGTCTTGTTTCATTCCACTCACTCAAGATTACTTATATTTGTTGTATTTTCATGTTATATGTGGTTTTGGGAGGACATTTCTGCTTCACTTCTCATGCTGCCGTCCTGTTTAATCTCCATGCTTCTTTATGCCTCAGGGTCATTGTACATGTTGTTCCCTCTACCTAGAAAGCTTTTCCTTCTTTCCAGCTTCTTTTTCTGGGCTCAGCTTAAATGTTCCTTCCTCAGGGGAGCCTTCCTTTATGCTCCAGACTTGGTCAAGTCTCATGTTATAAACTTCCTTAGCTCCTATACTTTACACCATCTAGCCCAATTATATTTCTCTACCTATTTGTGTGGTTTTCTGTTTGATGTCTGCCTCTTCAACTAGACCATAAGTTACAAGAGGGCAGACACTCAGTCAAAGCTATTTTCCCAGAACCTAACACAATACTTGATTCAATAGACCCTCAAGAAATATTAGTTGAACAACTACAGGAATGTTCTGCATGCCTACAGTATTTAATTTTAGGCTTATTATTTCACATATTGAGAAAGAGATAAGTCCATTTATCCTTTTTTTTACCTGGACATTGGCTTCTGCTAGGTCGATACTAAACTCTGAGGCATGTGACCCTTCGGTATTTGGAAGCTCGAGAACATTCTGTGTACTTTCTTCTAAGCATACTTAGCAGAGAAGCTGTGAGAGGGGTCTGCCATCAGCATTGCACAGGGAATCACAAGGTGCAGCCTGTTCACACCTCCACTACTCAGTCAATAAGTGGTCTTGGGAAAGCCACCTAAATTTTAACTCATTAGACTGATAACCCAGGTTATATTTACAGCTGGTGACTTCAGCCTGAAATAGGTTTGTCAAAATCTGTCAAATGCTGGAAAGGCTGGATCCCCGATCTCTGGAGAGCTTGTGCAGGCTTGGGGTGTGGGGAAATCTTGTCAGCAACTGTATTGCTTGTGACTCTGGTTTCTGAGAAATAGAAACTTGTCAGAAGAATAAAGGTCACCTCTTTTCTGTCCAAGGTCAACAGTGAGTCACTGACTGTACCAAGAATAGCAATTGGCTCAGGAACACAGTTCTGACCATTTTTGAACATCACCCAGATATTTGTTAGACAATGAATATTTTTCCTCTTTTTTCAAAAATGGATATATACTGAGGAATGTATATGAACTGAGGAAACAGGCCCAAACATTTAGGGAAGAAGAGTCCAAACAGATAGAGGTCCTGCTGCAGAAACATAGGGCCTCTTGTTCTTGGTGTAGGGGCAGTAGTATGGGCTGGAGTGGAGGGGGACACTGGACTGGAAACCAGAACCTGGGTTTTAATCCCAGCACTAACCCCTACTAAATGGGAGGCATTAGCTTTCCAGACCCCAGTGGGAAGAGCCAACTTTGACCACTTCAATGGATTGTGGTAAAGCTCCAAAAGTATTGATTTAAAGTATTTCACAAACACAAAGCAACAACGGAAGGATTCCAGCAATTGTTTTTGTTGCCCACAAGGGTGTCCTATGATTTAGATGTATCCTCTGGCTCAGTTGTTCACTTTGAAGGGCAAGTTGTTCACCTAAGTTTGAACTTTTCCTTTCTGTGAAACGGGACAAGCAGATTTTTTTTTTTCTCTGCAAGTTTTGAAAAGTGGAAAGCTTTTCTTCTCTTGATTTCTTATCCTTTGCCTTCCTTCCTCCTTCCACTCCCTCCCCCTCCATACTACCATCTGCATAAGCATCTGCTATGTTTCAGGCACAGTGTTAGTTATGGAAGACACATGTCTAAGGCACTTGGTCCGTGTCGTGCCTTTGAGGAGTATTAGAATTATTTGGAGAGATAGACATGGAAATGCATGAATGTAATAAAGTGTTCTGTAACAACATTGAGCACTTACTATGACCATGTTCAAGGCACTGTTCTAAACGCTTCTGCCTACACTTAATCCTCACACTAGCTCGATAGTACCCAATGGTACGAATATTTTCTCCTGCTTTGAAGAGGAGGAAACCAATGCCAAGGGAAGTTGGGCAACATGCTTAAGGATATAGCGTGGTAACCGAGTGGTTTGGCTCTATAGCCAGTTCCCTTGACCATCAAGCACAATATGTATAAAGCATGGTGGAAGCAAGAAAGAAGGGTTAAATATATGGTTCAGGTTGTTAGTTACACTAGGGAAATCAGGGGGAGTTTTACAGAGGCAATCACAAAGCCAAGTTTTCTAGGTGGAAGGAATGGGAGGGGCATTCCCGGCTGAATGGAACAAGTAATGGGCAAAGGCACCGAGATGTGAAATAGCCTGAGAAAGCATGCAGACCTCCATGGTTCAGCTCCTGCCAGTATTTCTGACCCCATCCTCCTTCTGCCCTGTTTGTTCTGTTACAGCCACACTGTGCCCCTGGATGCTCCCCGGACATGACAGGCTGTTGTTGCTTCATGTCTTTGGTGTTCGCCCCTCCCTCTCCTAGGACTCTCTTTTGCTTCTTTGCCTGGCTGTTCTTGACTCCAGTGGGGCCTTCCCTAACACCCCCTGTCAGTTACAGTTGCCTCCTACCCTTGGGTGGAAGATTCCTCTTTTCCTTGTCTTAGTTTTCCTGCTAGTTCATAGCACTACCTGAAAAAGTGGATTTATTAGTTCACTTTATTTTTGCCTGCCTTGCCTGATTTGATTAAAGGATCCAGAAGAATGGGAACCTTGTCCGTCTTGCTTCCTGCAGTGTCTTCAGCACTTGGAGAAGTGCCTGGCACATAGTGACTGCTCAGCGAATATCTGCGGAGTGAACGAGATAGGGTGGAGATGGGGTGTGATGCAGTAAGGCTGCTCTGGTGGAAAGGGCCTGGCAGGAAGGTCTTGAATTGACTGTAGACCATTCTTATGACTGCTTTCCTGACAGGGTTCTTCTCCAGGGCAACCCCCCGACCCAGGGGCATTTGGAATTGACAGGGTCACATGGTTAGTCGTAATGTAGGGGGAACTGCTGACATTTAATAGACAGAAGGCCAGGGGTGCCATTTTTCCTGTGATATGCAGAATAATCCTGTCCTGCCCAACAAAAAACGGTCCATCCCAAACGAAAATAATGCCCCCAAACTCCCTTAAGAAACTCAGTGAGTATTTAATAAGAATGGCCTTCAGAGGACTGGGCAAGAGCACTATTCCAGTCTAGCCTCTTGGCAAAAAGAAGGCTTGAAATGGAATTTGGGTTTATCCATCTGTAAGCATAGTGCTTTTCTCGGCCACTGGGTTAGCTGTGCTAATGGAGGAGAAAATGCTTCATGAGCTGCAGGATGCTTCGTTTTCTAGTTAGCTGTTTCTGGAGCCTCGTATTAGTCATCACTTGGCATGTATAAAACTTATTATTTTCCTAATTGCACAAAAAGCATCTCAGCGGTGATTTCATTTGAATCTGACAATTCCCCTTGTGTAGTACTAGGACAATAAGGCAAAACACATGATGCATCCCTGTCTCCCTTCCGTCCTCGCTTGTTTGCTTCCTTCCTTCTTAAGTCCTTAATTCCTTCCACCTTCCTTCCGTAATTGCTGCGATGAAAATGAAACAGGGAATGGTGTCTGTGCGTGTCAGGGTGGGGGACAGGGGGTGTGGCAGGACACTTGTAGATTAAATGGAGTCATGCTCTGCTGGGTGACTTTATGGGGGTCGGAGTGGAAGGTTATTCAGTTCAAAGAACAATTTAGATGCTAGCAGGGAAAATATATAAATGCATATCTATTTTTATTCAAACTAGGCCTAGGAATGGGTAGAGCATGTACACTGAATTGAAGGTGGCTGCAACAGCTCTCCACAGCCCAAAGAATCTTAACATTCATTCATGATTTCAACAGACATTTAATGAGATATTTTCAGTGAGTGAAGACTGCATAATGGGCACTGCCCTGCACTGTGATAACAGAATAGAGAACAACACAGAATGTTCCTTCTTCCCTTCCCCCACGCTGCTGACAGCCTGCTCTCTCTGTGGCGCAGGGAATTCTGTCAGTGGCTGCAGTGTTAGACTTGGAGCCAGGATTCATGACCAGTTCTTTTTCTTTTATTTTAAATGTATCAGATGATTTGGGATTTTTTTTAAATAGAGGGGAATCAATTTTTACCTCAAAGGATCTAGCACTTTCATCATCCTAAGGTGCTGGTAGGGGCAGGTCTTTGGGTCAGAGGAGGCTGGTTTATGCCTGGCCCTGCTGCTTCAGTAGGGCACTTCACCTTCAGGAAAAGCAGGTTTCTCATCTGTTAAATGAGGCTACTTTGACCTCTGCTTGGATCCTGGGAGGAGGGAGTGAGAGGACACATCTGATGCTGTAGCGCCGCCGTGTCTGGCAAGGGTAGGTGATCCGCCACCACAGGGTGCCTGCAGCTGTCTGGGTTTGGGCACTAAAAATCCCACATCTCAGAAGCTCCTTCATACTGGGCAGTCTGACTCACTGGGTCCTCTGAGAGGGAGTGTTTAATAAATTGTTATTAATAGCAACCACACTGGTAGTTTTTCTCATAGTAAATGTGGGAGGAAATATACGAGGCTCTGTTCTCTCTTTCTTTCCCACCCATGGATGGTCAATGCTGTCAGACTCAGCTGGGCACATTTCTTTTAAAATTTCCCTTCCAAAGACTTCTGCTACTTTAATAGTACTGACTCATTGGACAGAAATCCTAGCTTTTTGATTTAGGCTAATAGTAACATTAGACCCACCTGACCCATTACTTAGGCTCTAATGTAAAATTCTGTAACCTCAGTTTCATCATCTGTCAAATGAGAAAAACTCCCTCCTCCCTGTTGGTTGCAAGAGCGATTATGAGGACCAAATGAGATAGTGGGGGTGAGTCTGCAGATCAAACTGAAAGCATATTATAAAAATAAAGAGTTATTCCTTTTTTAACTTGGCTGTGAATTCGAGGATAGGGACAGAACCTCTGTATTCCTGGGCCCCAGCGCATTGCTGTCTAAGGGAGGCCCTCCGTGTGCTCTGCTGAATGAACGAACGAACGAGTGAGCACAGGGAGGAGCCAACAAACATCCTTTCTGGTGTCAGTTGCTCATGGTGGGAAGAAGGGATGTGACCTGCTCCCTAAAGCCAGCTGCTGTCTGCCAGTCCTGCAGCAGCCCTACATCCCGATCACAAGCAAGCGTGCTTCTCCTGACCTGCAGAGGTAAGTCCCAGGGTAGGCAGAGGTAAGTTCTGTCCAGACTTAAAGCTGGATTAACGGCCCATGAACATTTTATTTCTTTGCTGGCTGAGCACAGTAAATGTAGATGGTGATATAATGTTCTTTATCACTGGGGGAGAGTGAGGCGAGCAAGAGAGGAGAAACTGACCTTTTAGCTCTGAAAGAAAAGAATATTGGGGACACAATGTCCCATCAAAATTCACACATATGCACACACACACAGTTGGTAACCCTTCTGGGATAATCTTCTCTTGCTAGATCAGATATTTTGAACCTTTTCTGGATTGTGAGGATCCTTAGACGAATCTAATTGAAAACTCTGGACCTCTTCCAGGAAAACACACATGTGCCCATGCACACTAAGTTTGCCGTATTATGTCATGAAAGCTCAGACACCCACTGACGAGTTTCTCTGGACTCAGTAAGGAAGAGAGAGAGCTGTGGTCCACATTTTGAATTTGGTTTGCAGATGTATCTTGCTTGGCTCAAAGGTGATTTAAAATTCTATTAAATTAGTTTCCAAGAACTAAAATAAACAGGTTTCTATATAAAAATCCAGGTATTTGGTTTCCTTTAAAGAATCAAAATGTCTGGTACCCTTCAGCTCACATGGCTGCCATTATCTGAGTTGAGCTGTGCTCTTTTCCTTTTTTTTTAAACAGGGAAAAGGCTCCCCAGTTTTGGACAGTCCTTCCTTCCTCCCTAACTTTCAGGCCCCTGAGTTTTGTCCCCTACCGTAGGAGGGGGTAAGATCAAGAACCCCTGACTCTTAAAGTTTCTTCTTTTGGCTTCCGGAGAGATCCCCAGGAAACCATGAAATCAAGTGTCCTTGGAACCTGCCCTCAAGCCAAAGCTCACATGCAGCTCGGTTTTTAAAGCTGGTAAAAAGGTGCTCTGTTTAAATGGGACACATGGCCTGATATCGCTGCCAGTTAGTGTGGCCTGCGCAGCCTGGCCTCAGAAGGCCCCAGGGCACTGCTGGGGAAGCTCCAGGGCTCAACAGCATAAGTTTGAAAGCTTCTGTGTATCAGTCAGAACTGTTTCAGTTGCATGTGGCAGAAACCCAGCTCAAGCTCAGTGTAGCTGAAAAGATGATTGATGGGTTCATGCGACTTTGGGTGTTGTCCTCAGGGCTGGACCCAGGAGCCCAAATGATGCTATCGGGGCCTCCATTGCTCTTTGCTTCCCTCTCTGTTGGTTTCATTCTCAGGCAGCCTCTTCCCATGTGATACCCAGAAGACTCCAGGTTTGTGTCATGTCTACACCTCAAAATCCTGCTAGGAAGAAAGCACTCCCTCCTAACAGTCCCAGGCAGGACCTGGGATATGGTCCTTGGGCCTTTGTGAGTGAGTGCCCGTCCCAGTCAATCACTGTGACCAGGAAAATGTGTTGATCAAGGCCTTGGTCATGGGTTCCAAGGCTCATGGAGTTCCAGGGAAGCTCATGGATGACGACGAGGGTTGGGATGGCTCCCCAGGTCTCTTCTGGGGAAGTTATGACAGGAAAAGGAGGCAAAGGTACTAGAAAGGCCCAAACAGCAAAGGTGTGCTGTCCATTCATTTGGCCCACCTTTTCTTTTTTACTCGTGAGGATGATGTAAAAGGGGAAGGAACTTCCTTATGGCTCCAAACCTAGAGAGCAGCAAAGCTGAAGCATAAATGCAGAACTTTTGCCTCTGATGTGAGTGCTCCTTCCATTTTATGTACCTGTCTTTCTTTACTTTCTATTTTTCTGTGTTCCTGACTGTGGTATGTTGTGGGATAACAATAATCATAAGGGACAATAAATCAATTCCTGAACCAGAGAATTTTCATGATAAAAAGGGTATATGTGGGCTTATCATTTAAATGAGAAAACAGGCCAAGAGAGGCTGGTAGAAGGTCAACTGACAACTACGATGATCACAGTGCCCTCACATCTCTTGTCTCGTTTGGCAGTAAGAAAAATCCTATGACACATTGAACTTGGGTGGGTTTTTTTTCAGATATTTTTCTCATCAGTGAGATTACTTTATCCCCAGAGCAACCCCATAAGTAGAAGAAGGTAAGAATTTATTCACCCAGGTTTATAGGTAAGGGCACAGGGTCAGAGAAGGAAAGGTCCTTGACCAAGGTCTGATGAGTGTGTACGGGACAAAGTCAGTTCCAGGTACTTTTTTTGTGCCACAGGAACAGTGAATTTATACTTGAGGACCTTTTAGTAATAATCTGAAGCAGTTTGATAGACTAATCACCATTAAGGCTTTCAAACCTTTTTGTAAGGTTACATTATATTTGTCCTATACCAAAGACAAATACAGGGACAATAGAACTTTAGTGCCCATGAAAATTAAGTCACAGAATTTTTGAAAAATACTGAAAGTGGTCAAGTTGAGATTAAATTTAGAGAATTTTAAATCTGGAAGAGATTGTAGAATAAAAGAAAGAACAAATATCTTATTAATAGATAATGAAACAGGTTCAGAAAGTTGATATAATTTGCCTTAGTTCCTACAGCTGGTTCATGGTAGAGAACAAGCAAAAATGTGGGTCTCCCAACCTCCTGTCACCTTAAGAACTTTCACTGTGGCAATTGAGAGGCAATGTGCTTTGGGTAGGACTCTGGATAACCTTCTTAAAGATTCTGCATTACTTCTGAAAATGAAGGAACACCAGCCATTGGTAGTACTCAAGGTGGAATTTGGTGTTACTCAGACATTGATTCAAGCTCCAAGAAAGTAATTCCCTTTATTGTCTTTCAATTCTGAGTATGTTGTTGGGAAATCCAGTCTGGGGAGTTCTCTCTGTGCACTAGGTGAGACCTCAACCCAGGAGAGGGTTCTTAACTCCGTCTGAGAAGAATTCACAAGCAGGTCAAGCAGGTGCAGGCAAAGGGTAGTTTATTAAAGCCAAAGTACACACTCAAGGAGGGAGTGCGGGCATGCTCCAGCGGTGGGCAGCCCTGGGGTGTCTCTTCTTGAATTCTTATATGAGGTTTATTTAGCTTACTGTTGGGTAGGACGTCAGTGGACTATTCATCGGGGTAGGTGGTGTTCACTTGGAATGGAGGGTTAGGGGCTATGTCCTCTTGTCCTGATACGGTTAGCCTCAGAGCTGTCATGGTGCCAAAGGGTGGGGTTTTTTAGAATGCTAATGAGCGTGTAATGAACTCTGGGGGGAACTGTAGGTTACCTTTGTTCCCCATCCCAAATCTAGCTGAACTGTTAGAAACCACATTCTATTTTGCCATCAGCTAATTTTCCTAGAATCTGGCTGGTTTGCTTTCCATTAACCTGTTCTGCCAGCTGGCCACCCAAACCGGCCTCAAGCTTTTCTCGACTCATGGAAGGCCAATCTCTCTTCCTCAACTATACTGCCTATGTCAGTTGCATTGAAGGGAATGTCTCTGTTGGATTCTAAAGACCTCTTGACCACTTGCTAATTTTCCTTTGTAGCAGAATATACAGGCCTCAGGGTCATAGTTTTTGGCAGGCAAGAGTGCCTGGCCAGAGTCTCATGACACTGTCTTATTTTCATCATACATGTTTTGTACATATGACAAGTAATACTAATTTTAACTTATGAATTAATCTAAAGTTTCATTAAACCTTTACTTAAGTTCTCTTTAAAATGTATTGAAATTGTCTTACCAATGGGTTTCAGCCCCGGGCAAGTTTGTTATGGATTCAGTGTGACCAAGGAAATTGACAGCAAAACCTTCTTGGGGTGAAAGGGTTATACCCAGGTTTATTTCTAGCTGGCAGGTTAGTCACTAGAATCGCATTCACTCAGAGCGAGTCTGCAGGCAGCAAGCCAGTCTCTGCCTCTGGGCCCCTCTGTAGTTGGCCCTGTCCCCACTCCAGCCTCTGCTCTGCCCTCCTGCAGCCTTGCAGCCCTGCCACCATGTTGCACCCAGAGCACTGGGCGGAGCTCTTTTTATAGAGTCAACAGCCATGTATTGCCCACAGGTGTGCAGTGAGCTAGTCAACCAGGGCCAGGTGAGAATCCTGGCCACAGGAACTCTCATTTTATCCACAGAAATAAAAACAAGTTGATTTATTTAAAAAATCTTATGTATGTAATAGTTCAGATTATGGTAGTAGTACACAGATGTGGCAAAAATAAAAATGATGATGATGCTGGGGAATTACTGCCATAGGAACTAGGTCCAAGGCCATTGTTGGGGGCAAGTTGAGAAGTGCATCATTTTGATCTCTGAGTAACAGATTTTGTTAGGGGGCATTGTGTATTTTCCTCAGTTCTTGTCCCTGCCACAACAAAGAATTGAAAGACAGAGGCACAGTAGTGAAGTAGAGTAAAAGTTTTGTTTAAAGATACCTAAAGAAAGAAAAAGTACAGGTGACCTCAGATAGGAGAGGCACCCTGAAAGGTTGGAGAAAGTTTAGGGCTCTTGTAAGTCCAGGGAAAGGAAATCCTGGGGCAAAATACCCCTAAAATCCAAAATCAGTCAAAGGGAGAAATGAAGTTTAAAACCCGTTTATTGCACACAAACTGCAGTCCCAGGCCAACTCTGCTCAAGCAACAACCACACCAGCCCTCCGCCTCACAGTCTTAGGTACAGATAAGCCCTCTGTTGCCCAGGTATTCACCCACTGATTTGGAGATCCACTGCTCCACCCCTGAGGAAAGAGGCAAATGCACTAAAGCCTACTTGTTTACACCTCTGAACGCCTGTTGATATGCAGGTGAACCAAAGCCAGGTGAGAAATTCTGGAAATGTTTCAACTTTACCCACAGCTCTGCATTTAGAAAGTGTGGGTGACCTCAGAGAAAGGTGCACCCCGAAAGGTTTAGCGTCTGGGGTCTTATAGGCAGTTGAGGATTTTTTGGAATATGACAAAGAGTTTAGGATGTGAACTTGTTAAGTGGTCCTAGAATGTTCACCCTTGATGAGACATTAACTCTCTTCTTATCAGTTTTTCAGGTAGTTCTGCAAAATTAACATAAGAAATTTACTGCTCTGATACCCACCCAGGATAGTAGCTTCCTGTCTGGGAGCATATCAGTCAGTACTGCCTGCCCTGCCTCCAAGGTGGGCTGAGTTACTGTCTGTTTGCTAGAATATGATAAGAACCTTACTTCTCAACTTTTTGGGTTTTAAAATGCAGTTTTAGCTTTAAGATGGAATTTTTCCTGTCTTTACTATGCTGTTTATAGGTGGGCCTTTAGCAGGCCAAAGTAAATTTTACAATGGCATGATCTAATTGACACAATGAAGACATGGGCTGTGCTCAGATACTTTTATTTATCTGGGGAATATTCAAACATTTTAGGCCAAGTTGTTCCTGGCCTTTGAAGCTTTAACTGATTAACTGATTAACTCTGAGTTTTTTCTGGGTTTCCAGTTTTAACTGGTTAACTTTTTGAGTCCCTTTTAGTGGGCTTTACTGACCTTAATTCTCTCTCCATCCCGCTCATATCTGTGTTTCTGCCTAATTGACTTCTAGTCCTACCACCTAAATTAGCTGTGACCTTAGACTAGATACTTCATACATCTGAGAGTCAAGTGTAATAAAACTTCTTTGCAAGACTGTTGTGAGAACAAAGAAATATACATAATAAATCCAAGCAGTGCCAGCACTTAGTTGATGTTAACGAAATGGTAGCTCTGCGGAGAGCTGAGCTTAGGTACTTAACAAATGAAAGACAAGCAAATTCAAGGGTGGGAGGGCAAGGAAGCACCAGATGCAGGCTGAACTTCACCTGCCATCTTTTGTTTCTCTGGAACTGGTCAGGTGAGATCACAGCTGGTTAAATACAGTTTTGCTCCAGGAGGTCTGTTTGTCCCTCTTCAAACTGTGATCCCGAGGCTGCTTTATCACCAGAAGACTGAATGCGCTTGCTGGAAAAGCAGCCTTCGGGGCATGCTGGGATGTGGATTCATTTGTTATTCCTGCGTAGGAGGTCTTAGCTTCTAGGTTGTTAAGAACAAACAAAAATATCCCTTAAAAAATAGGCTATGGTTTGGTGAAGTTTGAAATGTAATCCTGTGATTCAGCCCTAAAAAAAATCTTCATCAAGCTTTTTGAGGTTTACCCTGGTGGATTGTAGTTTGTTCTGAGGGCAATAGTTTGTTGATTTGATATCTTAAAATACTGCATTAAAATATTATTTACCTTATTTCATGAGATTTTGCAGTTGAAGCAAGTGCCTCCCCCCCTCAGCCTGTCCTAGCGCTGGCCCCTGTGCCACAGTGACCCACGGCACCCCTGCTTGGAGGAAGGCTCTCACCGCACTGTGCGGTCCGCAGCGGACCTGAAGGTCAATACTAGAGAAAGGGATTTTTGCTCAACATGAGCTGTTCAACAATGAAATGGTTTGCCTTATGAGATGGTGACGGCCCTGCTGTGGTGAAAGCACAGCCCCGATCGGGTGACTTCGTGTAAGAAGGCTAAAGCTGGAGACGGGCGGTGCGGGGGGAGTGGGTGCTGGTATTTAGGCACTGAGTGGGGAGAGGATGGCAGACCTTCACTTGGAATTACAGCCTTGCATGAATCAAATACATTCTGAGTGTTGGGACTATGCTAGACAGCGAATGTGAACACAAATACAAAGAGACGGTGTGGCCGTCCTCAGGAGTCCCCGTGTCTTGGTTTCCATTTCTTTCTTACTGTTTTTTTGGATGGGTGGATGCCATTCCAGTAGATACGTAGTAGAATCTTAAGTAGTTTCAATTTGCATTATGTTTATGGTTAATGTTATTGAGCCACTTACATGCTTAGTTGCCATCCATAGGCCTTCTCTGTTGAAATGTCTATTCAGATCTTTTACCCAATTTTTTTTTAAAAAATGGCTAGTTTACTTTTATTGAGGTTTGAAGGGTTTTTTTTATATATTCTGGATAAAAATCCTCTGTCAGATATTGTTTTGCACATATTTCCCCAGACTGTGTTTGTCTTTTCATTCTCTTTGAAGGGTCCCCACCAGTAAGATGGCAAACTTCCGGCTTCTCTTCGGGGTCCTCAGTTCCCGCCGGCGCCACCTGAAGCCCAATCACCTCTCGCCCCCCTCCCAATCCCAGCACCTAGCCAACAGCCAACAGCCCCGTAGAAGTGACACCTCAATCAATTCATGCCCCTTCCTATATAACCCAGCACCTTTCCCTAATAAAGTGGAACTCTCTGGTGAATTGCTGCTGTGTGTTGCTCCTTTCCTTTCATTGGTGCCGAAACCCGGGAGACGGGACACCCCAACTGGGCCCCGTCTTCCCCCCGACACCAGCAGCAGCTTGCCCTCGTCCTCTTTTTCCAGCGCTGGCTCATCACACTCACCACTCCTCTCTGGCCTTTAGGTAAGTTTTCCCCCCGGAGTGGGCCACTCTTCCCCGAGCTATCGCAGTGCCATTGACCGTGATTGTCCGGCAAGGCCCTGACGCTCGGGGATGAGGAGGGAACGCTCCCCGCCTCAGGCCTTCACAGCTGTGGCGGACCCTCAGGCCCCTCCTCCAAAAGCCATAAATTCCCGCCTCAAGCCTTTACGGCTGCGGCAGACGCTCAAGCCCCTCCTCTGACAGTCATAAACGCATTCACCGTCCCTTCCATCAGTGCTGAAAGTTTTTAAGCAAAATTTCCCCGGGGTGGGCCACTCTTCCCCGAGCTATCGCAGTGCCATTGACCGTGATCGTCCGGCAAGGCCCTGACGCTCGGGGATGAGGAGGGAACTCTCCCCACCTCAAGCCTTCACGGCTGCGGCAGACCCTCAGGCCCCTCCTTCAACAGCCATAAATCCCCGCCTCAAGCCTTCACAGCTGCGGCCGAGTCTCAGGCACCTCCCTCCAACAGCCATAAACGAGGTGACTCCTTTGTGGATGAGAACGCTCCCTTTTCCCCCCCTCCTCCTTCTGCTCCGTCCGCCGAAAACGCCTAGCGCTAGGTACCTCGTGACTCCGGCACTCTGCCTTCTTAGGGAAGTCTGGGTGACGACCCACACTTCCTAAGAAATTCCGACTCGTATACAAGTTTCCGCAGACCACCAAGGATCATCAGGGACGCCCTTTGTCTCCTTGTGGTCTGCTTCCAGTCCGAGGATCTCTGTTCATCTTCCCCTGTTTGTCTCCTTCTCTGTCCTTTAGCCATGGGAGCCTCCTCATCCCTCCCTGAAAGTTCACCTCTTGAATGCCTGCTTAAGCATCTGGCTACCCTCTCCCTGATGCCTGATATAAAACCAAAACTTCTCCATAAATATTGCTCCCAAGATTGGCCGACATACCCCCTACACAATAACAACCAATGGCCTGCAGGGGGAACTCTTGATCCTAACATCACTCGCGATCTTTTTAACTACTGCCAGCGCCTGAAAAAATGGAAGGAGATTCCCTATATCGAAGCTTTCCGCCTCCTCCCCTCGCCCCCTCCCAAGTTCTCCTACCCTGCAAGCCGCTGCCCCCACAGAAGCCTCCCGTTCACTCCCTTCCCCTTCTTCTCCTACAACAGCCCTTCTCCCTTCCTTCCCCACTATCTCCTCCCCCATCTCACCTCCTCCGCCTTCGTCCCCCGCAGATTAAGCCTGAGCCTTTCAGCGCCCCCCCTTTAACTAGGTCCCGGGGGCCTCCTCCATCTTTGCCCTCATCACCTATTTCTCCCCTGTTAGGGACCACCTTTGTCTTCTCACATGTTTGTAGGGAGAATGGGAAAGCACCTTCCCCCATGTCTGAACGCAGCATGGGAAAGCACAAGCTAAACAAAAACCGGTGCAGTCCTTAGAAGTTATCTGTCCACAAAAACATGTGCAGTCCTTAGAAGTTATCTGTCCACAAAAACATATCTTGCCAAGACTCCTCACTCTGAAAATAGGGAGACCTTGAAGATGTGTAGAAACACCGCCCCTGTTTCTAGCTATGCCCTTCCCCCACTTGCCGATGTGGCAGGAATAGAGAACAACGCATTCCATAAGCAATTAACTAGAGCCCTGCTGCAGCTCAGTTAGTAGAGCATGGGACTCTTAATTCAGAGTCATGAGTTCAAGCCCAACTAGAGTGGCAGAAGTAAGCAGCTGAGCTGCTAGCTGGCAACATGTGGGTCTAATTCTATCTTTATTTTCTTTGCCCCCTTCTGCACTTCAGGACCTGCTCGACTAGGCATGGCTAGACCGTGTCACTCCCCCACAGACTGAGCCAGAACACTTCAGTCCCCCTCAGACTCAGTCCCGAGAGCCTCCCAAAATTATCGCCCCCCTCCGGGAGGTAGCAAGATCCGAAAGCATCATGCGCGTTCACATCCCTTTCTCCTTAGGAGATTTAGCCCAACTAGAGAAACGCCTAAGTTCCTTTTCCACTGATCCCATGACATACATCAGGGAGTTTCAGTGGACCCTCCAGTCTTACAGCCTCATGCATCATGACATTTTCATGCTCCTGGCCAATACTCTCCTCCCTGAAGAGCGTAGATGAGCCTGGGACTTCGCCCAAACACATGCTACCGAAACCCACAGGACTGACCCCACCTGTCCCCCTGGCCCCACTGCTGTCCCCGAACAAGACCCACACTGGGATTATAACACCGCCGTAGGCCTCCACTCTCGAGATATTTTTGCCTCCTGCTTAATAGCAGGTCTAAAAAAGGCAGCTCGTAAAGTAGTCAATTTTCAAAAGCTCCAAGACATAATTCAAAAGAGAGATGAAACCCCCTCCAAGTTCTTAGACAGACTCACTCAAGCCCTATTACAGTATACCAGCCTGGACCCAGAAACACCTGAAAGAAGACAGGTCCTTATGACATACTTCCTAGCTCAAAGCTACCCCGACATTAAAGCTAAACTCAAAAAGTTAGAACAGGGCCCCGCTACCTCACAGACTGAGATCCTAACAGTGGCCTTTAAAGTCTTCCATAACCGGGAGGAGGAGAAAGAACGCCGTAAACAAAAAGCTGATCAGGCCAATTTCCAGATGTTGGCCCAGCTAATAAAACCACAACCTGAGCGCCCCTCTACAGACAAGCCCCCCCCAGGAGCTTGTTTCAAGTGCGGAAAAGAGGGACATTGGTCAAGGGCGTGCCCCTCCCCCAGATCTCCTACCACCCCATGCCCCAGATGCCACAAAAAGGGCCACTGGGGGTCTGATTGCCCAACCACCTGAAGGGGAGGCTGGACAAACAACCCCCATCCTAAGCCCGCCATAGTGGGGCTGGCAGAAGAAGATTGATGGGGCCCGGGGGCTTCTCGCCCAACCATTTCCATCACCAAACAGGAGCCCAGGGTTACTTTAACAGTAGACGGTCACCCCATCTCCTTCCTCCTAGATACAGGAGCCACCTTCTCAGTCTTGCAAGAATACCGGGGCCCTACCATGCCAGCCATTACTCCTATAGTCGGGGTAGGAGGTAAACAGATTTTCCCATTAAAACCCCCCCCCTTTTTTATGCACAATCCTAGACAATCCCATACCTTTCTCCCACTCCTTCCTGGTTATGCCCCAGTGTCCCATCCCTTTACTAGGACGAGACATCCTTTCCCTCCTCCACGTTTCCATAACTATATCCACTCCCACAGCCCCCAGTACTCCCTTTCTGATGGCCCTCATAGCCAACGACCCCCCTCTACCAAATGAAAGCTCCGGTTCTGCCCTCATACACCCTGTAAATCCCAAAGTTTAGGACATTACAAGCCCCTCCGTGGCCCTATGTCCCCCTGCCTCTATCAAATTATGTGACCCCTCTCAGTATATCTGTCAGGCCCAATACCCCCTAACCACTTCAGCCCCCATAAGCCTCCAACCCATCATTCAAGCAGACCCACTCACTCCCCATTTAATACCCCCGTATTAGCTGTTAAAGAAACCAACGGATCTTTCCGCCTTGTCCAAGACCTTCGCCTCATCAACATAGCCGTTGTCCCTATCCATCCCTTAGTTCCAAATCCATACAGCCTTTTATCGCAGATCTCTGCCTCAGCATCCCACTTCTCAGTCCTAGATCTCAAGGACCCATTTTTCTATCCCTCTAGACCCCTGCTCCCAAGATTTTTTCATCTTCACCTGGACAGACCCATACACAAGACATTCTAAACAACTCACTTAGACAGTTTTGCCACAAAGCTTCCTAGATAGTCCCCATATTTTTAGACAGGTCCTAGCTCAGGACCTCAAACAGTTTCATCATGATCACTCCAAGTCCACCTTATAATACAAAGACAATCTTCTACTCTGCCGTCTCTCGTGGGAACAGTCTCAACTTGACACTGCTTCCCTACTTAACCTTCTAGCTTCCAGAAGTTACCGAGTATCCCCCGTCAAAGCTCAAATCTCTTCTCCTTCTGTCACTTACCTCAGATTCCTTCTATCTCAACAAAGAAAGTCCATTACCTTAGACAGAAAATAGCTCCTCTCTGACCTACCCATTCCCAAAACCAAGACAGAAATCCTTTCCTTTCTAAGCCTGGCTAGATATTTTAGAACGTAGATCCCTAACTTCTCCCTGCTCCCTGTTGGCAAGACCCCTATACGACCTCAGCAAGAGCCCCCCTAAAAAACCATTATCCTCCTCACCCCGACACTCCTTCATTAAGCTCCATCAAGCCCTTGTAGAAGCCCCAGCTCTCCATCTTCCTGATTTGTCGAAGCCCTTCTCATTATACATTCATGAGAGGTCCAGTCAAGCTCTAAGAGTCCTAGGCCAATATTATGGCCCATCCTTTGCCCCAGTAGCTTATCTCTCCAAGCAATTAAACCCCACAGTTCGGGGATGGGCCCCCTGCCTACGGGCATTAGTTTACTAATGGGTCCTCCATTAAACATGACGGCACCCACTACTCAAGATATGCAGTAATCTCCCTTGAAGATGTCATTGAGGCACGAGCCCTACCCCCTGGTACAACCAATCATCAGGCTGAACTCATTGCAGCCACCAGAGCTTGCACTCTGGCCCGGGACACGTCTCTTACATTGTACACTGACTCCAAGTACGTATTCCACATTCTCTTGTCCCACGCGGCAGTATGGAAAGAACGAGGCCTCCTCACCACAAAAAAGAATTCCATAACTAATTCAGCCTTAATTACTAAACTTCTAGAGGCTTCACAACTCCCACACCGACTAGGCATAGTCCACTGCAAATCACATCAAAAAGATGACTCCCCCATTGCAAGAGGTAACAACAAAGCCGACAGAGTAGCCCGGTCAGTTGCCCTATCAGAAAGCACACCAGACAACAATCCGTCTGCCCTTGCGGTTTTAGCCTTATCACAAGACGCCCTCTGCTCTCAAGACAGAGTCTCTCTTCCGCCTCTTACATGATCTGTTCCATCCCAGCCCCCAATCCTTGATCCATTTTTTACAATCTTTTTTTCCTCTCTCTCCTAAAGACAAAACCCTACTTAACCAAATCACCTCCAAGTGCACCATCTTCCAACGCACTAACCCTAATACCCCCCTCAAAGCCCGACCCTTCCCGGCTCATCAAGCAAGGGGTAATGTCCCTGCTGCAGATTGGCAAATAAACTTCACTAACATTCCCCCTGTACGACATACCAGATACCTACCCGTGCTAGTAGATACATTTTCAAGATGGGACGAAGCTTTCCCCACTACTAACAAATGAGCGTCCGTAGTTGCCTCTATCCTCCTCACCCAGATCTTTCCTAGGTTTGAGATGCCCACTTCCCTCCAATCAGATAACGGCCCTGAGTTCACTGCCCAAATTATCCAGAACCTCTCCAAGTCGCTCTCGCTCCCCTGGCATTTACATTGTCCTTATCGACCACAAGCTTCAAGAAAAGTAGAAAGAGCCAATAGGACTCTAAAAGACATCCTGACCAAACTGTCTCTAGAACTACACCTTAACTGGGTTCGCTTACTTCCCTTAGCTCTACTCCGCATTCGAGCCCTCCCAAAGAAACCTTCCTTCTTGTCGCCCTTTGAGATCATGTACAGTCGCCCGATTCTACCCCCGGGGCTCCCTTCCCACAAAGGACCAATTCCTCCCAATATAGCCCTTCCACTACTCTCCCTCCTCCGCACTGAATTGTGGAAATATCAGGATTAGCTCCTTCCTGATCCATCTGCCTCCCAAAATCCTCCTGTCTTACAGCCCGGCCAACTAGTGTTTTATAAGCCACCAGAAGATCGGCCCTCTCTCACCCCGAAATGAGAAAGTCCACACCCAGTTATTCTCTGCACCCCCTCGGCCGCCAAGCTCTCACTGCCTGATAACTCTGTCACCCCTTAGATTCATATCTCCAAGTTAAAACCAAATACCCAAGACCCACCTTCTCTGGACACCCAAGACCCATCAGTCACAATCCAGAGTCCTTCAGATACAGCCCAAGATGCTGTCTACTCTACCACGCCTCATCCCTCTGATCCCTTGAAGCTCCGCATCTCCCATGCACCCCCTTTGCCATCCATACCCGAATCATGACTTTTTCCTCCTTTACTGCTCTCTCGCTTTTTTCCCTCATTCCTATTGTCTTCCCCGCCACCCCAGCCTCCTTTGTATGGCGATTCAAAGTCAGAGAGACTTACACACAGCATCAAACAAAAGTTACTGCCCTCATTGCCACACCAGACTGCCCTCTGAAAAGCTGCTCTGAGCCTTTATACCTCCACTTTCCTCCCTCCACCGAAGTGTTCACTAGCAGCTACCCTTATTCTCCCTACCTCTGCTTCCTCTATGACCAAAAACAAGCCTATTGCAGGAGATGGCCAGACACCTACAAGAGATGTCCCTACTGGTCTTGTGCAATTCACTACATGAGTAACTTCCAGTACCCACAGTATTACTCCTCCAACCATTTCATGAAATATCCCAACGGCTCATTCTCCTTATCAATCCCAGATCCCTGGGACTCTTGATGAGCTGCCAGAGTCACAGCCTCAGTTTACTACGGGGGGTCCTCGACCCCCCCGGTACCCTTCATATCTCTCAAAAGTATGTTCCCTCTCATTCCCAGATCTCTTAAGTTGCATCAGATATCAGACATTCCGAAAAAGTCATTATCCAAACTCTTGACGGCGCCTCTTCATCTTCTTATCCCCACCCCTCTTCCCATTTCTCCTACTCTTCATTACAGCTCATTCAGGACACCACCATCTTTCTCAACCACACCCTTAACACAGCCAATTGTTTCTTGTGTGCATCACTACAGCGCCCACTGCTGGCTGCTGTGCCCCTTAATATTTCCAACTACTCCTTCCATGCAGAAAGACAACCCCTCTGCCCCCTGGCAGACATACCCCTATGGGAACCAGAATACGCAGATAATCTCACCATCCACCACTGTGTAGGCCCAACTCCACCCCCCTCCAGTGCACTTCACTGCCTCTCTATCTACACCCCTACCTCTGGCTCTAAGACTTTTATGCAACCGGGACACTCCTTTTGGTGTAATGGCAGTCTTTTCAACTCACTGCCTCTCAACTCTGATACACCCTGCATTCTCGTCACCCTAATCCCACAGGTTACACTTTACAGCATGGCAGAATTCCTTGAGCTCTAACCTCCCTTGCCCTCGTGCACAAAAAGAGCTGCTTTCCTTCCCATCATGGTCAGTAGCTCTTTGATCACCTCAGCCATTGGAGCAGGGTTTTCGGGAGAAGCCTTGGGTCACTCTCTATAGACAGTTAGAGATCTCAACGCCAAACTTGAGGAAGCCCTGACATCCACTGCCGATTCTCTAGCCTCTCTCCAAAAACAGGTCACTTCGCTAGCTAAAGTCACCCTTCAAAACCGGCAGGCCCTAGATCTGCTTACAGCCGAGAAGGGCGGCACCTGCGTCTTCCTTCAAGAACAGTGCTGCTATTACATCAACGAATCCAGCATTGTAGAAAATGACATCACCAAACTCACCGACCTTGCCTCCAGTCTCCACTCTGCTTCCAATTCCAACCCATTCTCTTCAATACTAACAAACCCCCTCCTCAGCTGGCACTGGCCCATTGCAGGCCCCATAATAGTCATTCTTCTCGCCTGTCTCTTCTTACCCTGTATAATAAAGTTCATCAAATCCCAAGTCGAAAAAATCTCTAATCAAGCTTTCAACCAGCTTTTACTCAGGAACTACCAGCTTCTGGCCACAGAAGATCCCTCATCCTCATGTGACCTCCTCACCACACACTGAGATGGACCCCTCTCTCCACTGGAAACTGTTCCTAGAAACAATGGCCGCAGACACCTGGCTCCTGACACCCATATCCTCTTGGCACCATTGGAATCAACAGGTCCTCAATCTATAGTTACAGGGAACCTTCATTGATTTCCAAACCTGAAGAAGTCCACATCTACTCGTCCTTACTGCGGGGAGTCCTATCAACCCTTTCCTCCCAATCCTCAAGCCCTCACTCCCTTCTCCGCCCCTGTTCAGCAAGAAGCAGCCAGAGAGAAAACAACATCCACAAACCCATAGAGGAGAAAGGGGAGAATGAAGGGTCCCCACCAGTAAGATGGCAAACTTCTGGCTTCTCTTCGGGGTCCTCAGTTCCCGCCGGCGCCACCTGAAGCCCAATCACCTCTCGCCCCCCTCCCAATCCCAGCACCTAGCCAACAGCCAACATCCCCGTAGAAGTGACACCTCAATCAATTCATGCCCCTTCCTATATAACCCAGCAGCTTTCCCTAATAAAGTGGAACTCTCCGGTGAATTGCTGCTGTGTGTCGCTCCTTTCCTTTTACTCTTAACATTGTCTTTGGCAGAGCAAAATTTTGAATTTTGATAAAGTCCAATTTATCAATTTTTTCTTTATAAATCATGTCTTTTACATTGTATCTTAAGAAATCTTTACCCAGCTCAAGCTGCAAAGATTTTCCCTATATTTTAGTTAAAATATATAGTTAAAATCTATGATTCATCAGTTATTTAAATAAATTAGAAGAACACAAACACATAGCTTTCATTTTGGCCCACCTATTTCTGGCATTCTATGTTAATATAAATCTAAGGTTTCATTTGGTGTCATCTGTCTTCAGCCTGAAAAACTTCCTTTGCCATTTGTGTAGGCAGGTTTACTAGCAATTAATTCTCCCAACATTTATTTATCTCTCTCTCTCTACATATATATATATATATTTTTTTTTGAAGGATGTTTTTACTGGATATAGACTGATGATTTCATTTGCCTCAGAACTTTAAAGAAGTCATTCCACTGGCTTCTGGTACTTGTATTCTTTGTGATGAAAAAACAGCCATCATATTATTATCCCCTGTATGAAATATATCTTTTGTCTCTGGTTGCTTTTAAAATTTTTCTTTTTATCTTCCACATTTAGCAGTTTGACTCTGATATGTGGTTTTCTTTATATTAATCCTACTTGGGGTTTGCTGTGATTTTTTTTTTAATCTTGGATGTGATCTTTTTCACAGCATTTGGGAAGTTTTCAGCTATTATTTCTTCAATTATGTTTTCTTCATTTTTCTCTTTCATCTCCTTATGAGTGTCTAATTAGACAAGTTAGACTGTTTGATATTTTCTCACAGGTCATTGAGAGCCTGTTCATATTTTTCCCAAGACTTCTTTCTTTAGTCTTACAAATGGATAGTTTCTGTCGATATCCTTTCATGTTTGTTCACCCCTTTGCCTATAGTTTAGATTTTGTTGTTAATCTCTTTCAATGAATATTTCATATCTAATATTGCATGTATCAATGCTAGAATCATGACTTGGTTCTATTCTATAATTAAAATTTTTCTTTTGATTATCCTCTCTCTCCATTCATTATGACATTTTTTTTCCTCTAAGTTTTTGGACACATTTCTAATATTTGCATTAAAGTCCTTATCTGATAATTGTATTGAAACATTCTGGGGTCTATTTATATTACTTGCCTTTTACCTTGACTGTAGGTCACATTTTTGTCTTTCTTCTCACATATAGTAATACTGGATATTGTGGAGGATATAATGTAGATACTCTATATTTTTAAAAATCCTCTATCAGAATTTGTTCTAGCAGGGAGTTAAGTTACTAAGTGACCATGTTGAACTTATGAAGAATTGGTTTTATACATTTTTAGGATATGTGTGTTTCTATTTTGCTCTTAATCCCAGGGAGAATTTCCTAATCCTGAGAAATTATCTTTACCCTACTTTAAAACCTCCTGGAGCACTCATGGAAAGCCCAAGGCATTGAACAAGCATCTGCAGCATGGCATGGTTAAACTCGCAAGTACTGTCTCCTCTAAAGTGGACAGTAGCTGAAATCTCACTTCAGGCGTATTTCCTTCCACGGTTGATTTTTGCTGGATTCCTTGAGTCTCCCCTCACATGCCCTATTCTGTAGTTGACAAAGATGGAGACGTGTTTATACTCAGGTTTGGGTGCCTCCCCCTCCATACTTTGCCTCTTTCCTAGATTTTCTGCATCAATTTCCAGACACTCTGGTAGCACTGAAATCTTCAGGCACCTTTAGCCAATAAGACCGCAGCCTTCTGCTAAACTGCTATCCAGTCTGTACTGTGTGGACCAGAGGATGTGCTCAGGAAAAAAGCTAAATGAACATGGATCTTATCTCACGTAGTTTCCTTCTATCATGGATAGAATACATTCTGATTTCTGCCTGTTTTTGGTCATTCTCAATGCCGTAAAATAATTATTTTAATTCTAAAAAAATATTCTATCTGCAATTTTATTACTGTCATCTGTAGCTGGGTTAGTCTAATCTACTAATTCCAGTAAAAATGCTACATTATTACTAGAATTAGAACTCTCTATTCTATGAATTATTATATTATTCCTCATAATAGAATAACAATAGCAGTTATTGTTGCTACTGTTTTCCTGATGAGCAAAATAAGGCTAAAAGAGATTGATTTACTTTCTCAAAGTTATTCAGCTTGCAAGTAGTTTAGAGTCTGACTTTAAACCCTGTAATTTTAGCTATAAGTCTACAATACTGGACGTAATAGTAATTCAAGGTAGACAATGATAAAAATCACGTCACCTCAGGGGAAAACTCAGTATGTTGATGATAGGCACACCTTGTTTTATTTAGTCAGTATAATAGCCAAAGAGGGAAGTTATTGCAGTGACTCAGGTATTTTATTCTTGTTAGTGTTGATAAAACATATGTACTGCTAACAAACCTGGTGTCTTTTTAAATTCACTTACTGCACTGTGTTAAGTCACTTGTCCTTCTATCCTGGGACTGCTTCCTAGGTGGATGAAGCAGCATTAGGTGACCCATATATGTAATGGCATTTTATAGTCATCCAGAAAAATAAGTCCTGGAGGAACGGAAAAGACTTTGAAGATTATATAGCTAATATATTCATCATTGTGGGCTGCCATAACAAAATACTATAGACTGGTTGATATATAATAGAAACTAATTTTCTTACAGTTCTGGAGACTAGAAGTCCAAGATCAAGGTTCTGGCCAATTTGGTTTCTGGTGAGATCTCACTTCCTGGCTTGTGGATGATTGCTTTCTTGCTATGTCCTCATAGTGCCTCTCCCTGTTGTGTGTGTGTGTGGAGAGAGAGAGAAAGCTCTGGTGTCTCTCTCTCTTATAAGTACACCAATTCCTTTGGAACTAGGGTTCTACCCTCATAACCTCACCTAACCCTAACTTACTTCCAAAGACCTCATCTCCGAATACACTGGGGTTAGGGCTTCAACATATTAATACTGGGGAAGACAATTCATTCTGTAACAGCCCAACACTGGTCTCCATGTAATATCTGAAATGACTGAGGTCATATAGTTAGAAGCATTTCTGAGAGAGGGTATTATTTAGGCTGAGTTTGTCAAGGAAAGCTCTTGTTTTCTTTGCCTGTCAGGTAGTCAGGAGACTTGTGGGGAGTTGTCCTGGTGTAAGAGAAGAACAAGCAAATAAGTATCCAAAATATTTTATCATGTCTTAAATACCCTTAAATATCCCTGACTCTGTTGCCTGAAACTACCATGGAAGGAATTCCACTGGATACATGCATAGCCTTTGATAGCATAGATAGCCTTGTTAGAGGTGAGTCATTTGAAGTTTTAGTGTGAATTAGCTGATGTAATCCTTTCTGATACAAGAGATTCTATGGGATAAACACTAATGGGAGAACCTTTCACTGTATGTGTTCTCTTTATCATGTCATGAACTCAAATCTTGGTTTCCTTATCTATCAAATGGGGATAATGATAGAATGAATTTTTTAGCTGCTATAAAGAAAAATTGAAAGGATATATTTAAAGCTTATACTAGAGTATCAATACATTATAAGCTCACAAGAAGAGATAACAGCTTATAATTGATAATGATGATGATTATGAAAAAGAGTACTCTCTGAGCTATGAGGCACTGATACTGTTGGGAAGACTATTTGGGGCCTCCTGGGTATCCAAGGACTAGAGCAAATACACTGAGAATATGGGACCCCTGAGTGGCAAAGAAGGTCATATAGAAAGAGGAGGAAGAGAGAAGCATTAAAAAACAGATTAGAAGACAGCAAGAATGGGAGAAAGACAACCAGAAAGGGAGAAAATATTTACAAATCATGTATCTGAGAAAGGGTCAAAATCCAGAATATATAAAGAACTCCTACAACTTAACAACAAAAAGCCCAATTAAAAAATGGGCAACTGATTTGAATAGACATTTCTCCAAAGAAGACATACCAAAGGACAATAAGCATGGGAAAAGATGCTCAATGTCACACTAATCATTAGGGAAATAAAAATCAAAACCACAAAGGTGGCGGCATGAGTAGGACAGTGGGAATCTCCTCCCAAAAACATATATATTTTTGAAAATACAACAAATACAACTAATCCTAAAAGAGAGACCAGAAGACACAGGACAACAGCCAGACTACATCCACACCTGCGAGAACACAGCGCCTGGTGAAAGGAGTAAGATACAAGCTGCAGCCTGGAGGGACCCGAACGCCCCTCACCCCAGCTCCCAGCGGGAGGAGAGGAGTCGGAGCAGGGAGGGAGAGGGAGCCCAGGACTGCTAAACATCCAGCCCTAGCCATCTGCATCAGAGCGCACACACAGTGTATGTGTGGGGTTCTGGATACTAGGGAAACAGGACAGTAAGACCTTTGAGTAGGTCCTGAAGCTGGCACCCCTGTGACAAAGAAAAGCAAGTGCTTTTTGAAAGTCTTAAAGGGACAGGGACCCCACAATTGGACGGAAGCATCCCGGGTCACAGTCCAGCAGCTGGAAATTCCAGGGAACTCTGGGTGCACTAACCCCCCTGGGCAACAGCTCTGAGACCCCTCACGGAGGTAAACAGCCAAACAGCCCCCCGTCCATTATCCCTCTGGTGCCTCACCATAGCAGAGCAGCAGCCTGAGACTAGCCACACCCACAGCAAGGGAGTTTCCTCCATACCCACTGGACAAGATACAGAGACCCTGTCTACATGCAATTGCCCAACACAAGCCACTAGGGGTCGCAGTTGTCCCAGTAAAGAAAGGCCAGGAGCCAAGTGGAAAGAGGCTTGACTCTCCCAGCTGATAGACACCGTCAATAGCATACCACTGCACCTATCAACATGAAAAGCCAAAAAAATTTGATCCAGACAAGACTAACCCAGACAAGACTAACCCAGACAAGAAAGACAGCTTCGACATCATCTACATCTTCCCCTGAGAAAGAACCTGGGGAGATAGATTTAACCAGTTTTCCTGAAAAAGAATTCAAAACAAAAGTCATAACCATGCTGATGAACTTGCAGAGAAATATGCAAGAACTAAGGAGGGAGAATACAGAAATAAAACAAGCTCTGGAAGGACTTCAAAACAGAATGGACGAGATGCAAGAAACTGTTAATGGACTAGAAAACAGAGAATAGGAATGCAGAGAAGCTGATGCAGAGAGAGATGAAAGGATCTCCAGGAATGAAAGAATTTTAAAAGAACTGTGTGATCAATCGAAATGCAACAATATCCACATTATAGGGGTACTGGAAGAAGAGAGAGAAAAAGGGATGGAAAGTGTCTTTGAAGAAATAAATGCTGAAAACTTCCCCAAACTAGGGGAGGAAATGGCCTCTCAGACCACAGAGGTGCACAGAACTCCCATGACAAGGGATCCAAGGAGGGCAACACCAAGACACATAATAATTAAAATGGCAAAGATCAAAGACAAGGACAAAGTATTAAAGGCAGCCAGAGAGAAAAAAAAGGTCACCTAGAAAGGAAAACCCATCAGGCTATCATCAGACTTCTCAACAGAAACCTTACAGGCCAGAAGAGAATGGCACAATATATTTACTGCAATGAAACAGAAGGGCCTCGAACCAAGGATACTGTATCCAGCATGATTATCATTTAAATATGAAGGAGGGATTAAACAATTGCCAGACAAGCAAAAGTTGAGAGAATTTGCTTCCCACAAACCACCTCTACAGGGCATCCTACAGGGACTGCTCTAGATGGGAGCACTCCTAAAAAGAGCACAGAACAAAACACACAACATATGAAGAATGGAGGAGGAGGAATAAGAAGGGAGAGAAATAAAGATTCATCAGGCCATGTTTATAATAGCTCAATAAGTGAGTTAAGTTAGACAATAAAATAGTAAAGAAGCTAACCTTGAACCTTTGGTAACCACAAACTTAAAGCCTGCAATGGCAATAAGTACATACCTTTCAATAATCACCCTAAATGTAAATGGACTGAATGCACCAATCAAAAGACACAGAGTAATAGAATGGATAAAAAAGCAAGACCCATCCGTATGCTGCTTACAAGAGACTCACCACAAACCCAAAGACATGCACAGACTTTACGTCAAGGGATGGAAAAAAATATTTCATGCAAACAACAGAGAGAAAAAAGCAGGTGTTGCAATACTAGTATCAGACAAAATAAACTTCAAAATAAAGAAAGTAACAAAAGATAAAGAAGGACATAATGATAAAGGGCTCAGTCCAACAAGAGTATATAACCATTATAAATATATATGCACCCAATACAGGAGCACCAGCATATGTGAAACAAATACTAACAGAATTAAAGGAGGAAATAGAATGCAATGCATTCATTCTGGGAGACTTCAACACACCACTCATTCCAAAAGACAGATCCACCAGACAGAAAAAAAGTAAGGACACAGAGGCACTGAACAACACACTAGAACAGATGGACCTAATAGACATCTACAGAACTCTACACCCAAAAGCAAAAGGATACACATTCTTCTCAAGTGCACATGGAACATTCTCCAGAATAGACCACATACTAGGCCACAAAAAGAGCCTCAGTAAATTCAAAAAGATTGAAATCCTACCAACCAACTTTTCAGACCACAAAGGCATAAAACTAGAAATAAATTGTACAAAGAAAAAAAAAGGCTCACAAACACATGGAGGCTTAACAACACGCTCCTAAATAATCAATGGATCAATGACCAAATCAAAATGGAGATCCAGCAATATATGGAAACAAACGACAACAACACAAAGCCCCAACTACTGTGGGATACATCAAAAGCAGTCTTAAGAGGAAAGTATATAGCAATCCAGGCATATTTAAAGAAGGAAGAACATTCCCAAATGAATGGTCTAATGTCACAGTTATTGAAATTGGAAAAAGAAGAACAAATGAGGCCTAAAGTCAGTGGAAGGAGGGACATAATAAAGATCAGAGAAGAAATAAATAAAATTGAGAAGAATAAAACAATAGTAAAAATCAATGAAACGAAGAGCTGGTTCTTCAAGAGAATAAACAAAATAGAAAAGTCTCTAGCCAGACTTACTAAGAGGAAAAGAGAGTCAACACAAATCAACAGAATCAGAAATGAGAAAGGAAAAATTACGATGGTCCCCACAGACATACAAAGAATTATTAGAGAGTACTATGAATACCTATATGCTAACAAGCTAGGAAACCTAGGAGAAATGGGCAACTTCCTAGAAAAATACAACCTTCCAAGACTGACCAAGGAAGAAACACAAAATCTAAACAGAACAATTACCAGCAACGATATAGAAGCGGTAATCAAAAAACTACCAAAGAACAAAACCCCTGGGTCAGATGGATTTACCTCAGAATTTTATCAGACATAGAGAAGACATAATATCCATTCTCCTTAAAGTTTTACAAAAAATAGAAGAGGAGGGAATACTCCCAAACTCATTCTATGAAGACAATATCACCCTAATACCAAAACCAGGCAAAGACCCCACCAAAAAAGAAAACTACAGACCAATATCCCTGATGAACGTAGATGCAAAAATGCTCCACAAAATATTAGCAAACTGAATTCAAAAATACATCAAAAGGATCATACACCATGACCAAGTGGGATTCATCCGAGGGATGCAAGGATGGTACAACATTCGAAAATCCATCAACATCATCTACCACATCAACAAAAAGAAAAACAAAAACCACATGATCATCTCCATAGATGCTGAAAAAGCATTCGACAAAATTCAACATCCATTCATGATAAAAACTCTCAACAAAATAGGTATAGAGGGTAAGTACCTCAACATAATAAAGGCCATATATGATAACCCCACAGCCAACATCATACTGAACAGCGAGAAGCTGAAAGCTTTTCCTCTGCGATCGGGAACAAGACAGGGATGCCCACTCTCCCCACTGTTATTCAACATAGTACTGGAGGTCCTAGCCACGGCAATTAGACAAAACAAAGAAATACAAGGAATCCAGATTGGTAAAGAAGAAGTTAAACTGTCACTATTTGCAGATGACATGATATTGTACATTAAAAAAACCCTAAAGACTCCACTCCAAAACTACTAGAACTAATATCGGAATTCAGAAAAGTTGCAGGATACAAAATTAACACACAAAAATCTGTGGCTTTCCTATACACTAACAATAAACTAATAGAAAGAGAAATCAGGGAGAAATCAGGAAGACAAGTCCATTCACAATAGCATCAAAAAGAATAAAATACCTAGGAATAAACCTAACCAAGGAAGTGAAAGACCTATACCCTGAAAACTATAAGACACTCTTAAGAGAAATTAAAGGGGACACTAACAAATGGAAACTCATCCCATGCTCCTGGCTAGGAAGAATTAATATCGTCAAAATGGCCATCCTGCCCAAAGCAATATACAGATTCGATGCAATCCCTATCAAATTACCAACAGCTTTCTTCAATGATCTGGAACAAATAATTCAAAAACTCATATGGAAACACCAAAGACCCCAAATAGCTAAAGCAATCCTGAGAAGAAAGAATAAAGTGGGGGGGGATCTCACTCCCCAACTTCAAGCTCTACTACAAAGCCATAGTAATCAAGACAATTTGGTACTGGCACAAGAACAGAGCCACAGACCAATGGAACAGAATAGAGACTCCAAACATTAACGCAAACATATATGGTCAACTAATATTCGATAAAGGTGCCGTGGACATACAGGGGGGAAATGACAGTCTCTTCAACAGATGGTGCTTGCAAAACTGGACAGCTACATGTAAGAGAATGAAACTGGATCACTGTCTAACCCCATACACAAAAGTAAATTCGAAATGGATCAAAGACTTGAATGTAAGTCATGAAACCATAAAACTCTTAGAAAAAAACATAGGCAAAAATCTCTTAGACATAAACATGAGTGACCTCTTCTTGAACATATCTCCCTGGGCAAGGGAAACAAATGCAAAAATGAACAAATGGGACTATATCAAGCTGAAAAGCTTCTGTACAGCAAAGGACACCATCAATAGAACAAAAAGGTATCCTACAGTGTGGGAGAATATATTCGTAAATGACAGATCCAATAAAGGGTTGACATCCAAAATATATAAAGAGCTCACACACCTCAACAAACAAAAAGCAAATAACCCAATTAAAAAATGGGCAGAGGAGCTAAACAGACAGTTCTCCAAAGAAGAAAATCAGATGGCCAACAGACACATGAAAAGATGCTCCACATTGCTTGCCATCAGAGAAATGCAAATTAAAACCACAATGAGATATCATCTCACACCAGTAAGTATGGCTACCATCCAAAAGATAAACAACAACAAATGTTGGCGAGGTTGTGGAGAAAGGGGAACCCTCCTACACTGCTGGTGGGAATGTAAATTAGTTCATCCATTGTGGAAAGCAGTATGGAGGTTCCTCAAAATGCTCAAAATAGAAATACCATTTGACCCAGGAATTCCACTTCTAGGAATTTACCCCAAGAATGCAGCACTCCTGTTTGAAAAGGACAGATGCACCCCTATGTTTATTGCAGCACTATTTACAATAGCCAAGATATGGAAGCAACCTAAATGTCCATCAGTAGATGAATGAATAAAGAAGATGTGGTACATATACACAGTGGAATATTACTCAGCCATAAGAAAAAAACAAATCCTACCATTTGCAACAACATGCATGGAGCTAGAGGGTATTATGCTCAGTGAAATAAGCCAGGCGGAGAAAGACAAGTACCAAATGATTTCACTCATCTGTGGAGTATAAGAACAAAGGAAAACTGAAGGAACAAAACAGTAGCAGAAGCACAGAACCCAAAAATTTACTGATAGTTACCAAAGGGAAAGGAACTGGGGAGAACGGGTGGGAAGGGAGGGATAAGGGCGGGAAAAAAAGAAAGGGGGCATTATGATTAGCATGTATAGTGTTGGGGGGGGCACGGGGAGGACTGTGCAACACAGAGAAGACAAGTAGTGATTTTACAGCATCTTACTACACTGATGGACAGTGACTGTGAATGGGGATGTGGGGGGGACTTGGTGAAGGGGGAGCCTAGTAAACATAATGTAACTGTAGATTAATGATACCAAAATAAAATTATAAAAAAATCAAAACCACAATGAGATAATACATCACACCCATTAGGATGGCTGTTCTCAACAAAACAACAAAACCAGAAACTAACAAGTGTTGGAGAGGTGGAGAAACTGGAATCCATTGCTGGTGAAAATGTGAAATGCTTCAGCTCCTGTGGAAAACAGTTTAGTGGTTCCTCAAAAAGTTAATCATCAAATTATCATATGATCCAGCAATTTCACTCCTAGGTGTGTACTCAAAAGTATTAAAGTCAGGGACTTGAACAGATACTTGTATACCAGTGTTCACAGCAGCGTCATTCACCATTGCCAAAAGGCAGAAACAACCCAAACCTCCATCAACAGATAAATGGACAAACAGTGGTACATACTTACAGTAGAATATTATTCAGCCAGAAAAAGGAGTGATACATGCTACAACGTGAAGTTTCTATCTCCCCAACCTCATGAATCTAAGCACATTTTGTTAAATGAAAATAGGCCAGATACAAAGGACAGTTGTTGAAAGATTCCACTTACATGAAGTACCTAGAATATGCAAATTCATAGGACAGAATATAGGAGATATCAGAGCCTAGGCAGTGACGAGAATGAGGAATTATTGTTTAAAGGGTACAGTTTCTTTTTGGGATCATGAAAAAGTGCTGGAAACGGGTAGTGGTGATGGTTGCATAACACTGCTGACTGTATATACATTTAACACAATAAAAATGTTTTAAAACATAAATTGGTAATATTAGAAGTGAATTTTATCTGCACAGTTTTGCTTAGGAGTATTATAGAATTATTTAAAATTTGAATTCCCACTTATAAAATGAAATTATATGAGGCCCAAGATAGCAACATAGCCTATCAGAGTGACCTAGAGAAGGGGGAGACTAGTATTCAAATTCCATGTCATTGATACATGCATTGAGTCCTAGTATCTAAGAGGCCGTCATTATCAATAGACAATATAAACAGATACTTTATAAACTCCCTCTCTGGGCCAAGCTCTGTCCTAGGTACTTTTGGGGATTGTCTGTAGAAATCTAAAGCACAATTCCTAATCTCAAGGATTTTATAATCTGTGAACAACAGTTTAATCACATATAAGAGGACTTTTGAGAAACGCAAGATTAAAAATTTAAGAGCTGGATTGATTACTTTAAAATTGTGAAGCAGGATAGTGATGTGTGGGAAGGCCCTGAACCTTGAGTGGGGTGTTGATTTGGGTTAAGGTGTTGGCAGACCTGATGGGAGCCAGGTCTGTGCATTATTGATGGATCTCTTCATGAATGCTGAGCCGTTCAGGCACCTGTGGTTCAAGCAAGAGACTAAAGGATTTATCAAAGCTCCCCAGGAAAGCTGTACTAACTGGATTAGCTGCTAACATGGATTGAGGCTTTGAGTGGGATTAACCCCAATTGTAGTGAATTAGTTTTTCTTCTTTATCCTTTTCCTTCCTGTCCCTATAACTTGATTGTTTGGCAGGGTCAGATGCACCACTGGGTTCAATACCTGGGTTTAGTTTCTTAGAGTTAAAGGAATCTGGGAAGGAGTTTATTAAGTGATCTTTTCCTGGTTTTTATATGCTCCGGGATTCAATTCATTGTTGAGGAAACCTCATGGCTCAGTCTTTCATCACGGCTATCTCTATCCTCCAACCTTACAAGCTCAATTACTGCTCTAATATCCCTGATCATTTGGGGGAGGACAGGAGGCCAGAAAGATAACTGGATAGTTCCAAAGTGGAGGCTACAAAATTGCTCTTTAGGAGACTAGTTCAAGGTGGTTTAATCAATGAGATCTGTTTCTACCGAGCTTTCTAAATTCTTGGTGCTACTCTCATAGCTTCATCGATACAGAACTGTCGGCAGAACCTTCTCATCTTCTCCTGCCCTTTCCACTTCGCACTCCCTTACGTTCCTGTTCCTTCCGTGTAACTGAGTATTGCTAAAAGACTGAAACTAAGTTCTGGGTATACAAAAGTGAATGAAAAGCTCATAGCTGTTCCTTAAAATGTATTCCAAACTGAACTGAATTTATTAGCATATTCTCTTGCTGTTGGGAGCCTCTGCCTGGCATTTAAATCTGGCCATAAAATGACCCTACTCACTTTTCTGATACTGCATCTTCCTCCAGAGTATCCTCTAATCCAGTGATATTTATCTCCTTTTCTACAGACGGCATGAGCATTCCACTATCCAGATTTTATGTGCTGACCTCTCTATACGGAATCTGTCTCTTTCCCTATGTCTTGACCCTTCAAATCCCATCACCTCTAGGTAGTTATTCAGACATTACTCTAGATCCTATAGTTCCCTTCATCGACTGCTTCCATCCTGTATTCCACTAATAATTAATGTGCACACAGCAGACTTCACGCACTCCTGGTGGATGCTACTAAACTAGAGTGTGTTTCCATGTGTGTTTGTCTGTTTCAGTATTAATGGAAAAATTTATTGGTTTCTCTCCACATCACCATACACTGAATGATTGCTTTTGTAGTTTGTCAGGTATTTATTGGCACTTAATCCCAGTATTGCCTGAGGTGGTTTTAAGAAGCTCTTCCTATAATTTCTCAAATTTTTACCTGGCCATAGACACCCAGCTTCAGCTCTGGCTCTGTCTATGGCTGGGACTAAAGCTCAGTCTGTGTCTGGGGCTTATGAGTCGATCTGTGACTGAGGTCTGGAGTCAATTTATGTTTGAAGATAAATCATCACAGTAAATGCATACAAAAATTGTAATTAATTGACTTGTTTTTCTTCCAGAATATTTTTACTCACCCTACCGTTACTGCCCAGAAGAAAGCCTGGCATATAATAGGCACTTTAATAATTGTTGAGTAAGAATTAATCAATGGCCTCACTCTTGTGTCCAGGCTTAGGGCGCAGTGTTGGTTGGGATTAAGGCTGATTCTGTGCCCAGGCTTAGATGGCAGTCTGTGGCTAGTTTCAGAAGTGAATCTGGTTGTTTTGTAGCTGAGGTCAGATTTTACTCTTCTGGTGGGAGCAGAGTACAGTTTGTGATCATTTGCGGTGCTGAGTGGGAAGCTAGGGTTGGGAGCCAGTGCCTGATCAAGGAATACAGTGGGCAAAATTGCCCAAATGGGATCAAATTCTTGATCTCAGGCTTATTGTCACTGAGTGCTGAACCCTAGCATTCCATGGGAATGGGAAGGTCAACACAGGGCAGATCTCTCAGAGCACTCTACCTGATGTCAACCTAGAGCAGCAGCAGGACTCTACAACATTTATACCGCCTACTACATAGTTTCCTACTGAATTTTAGGTTAGGGGAATTCTGATTTTATCATCTCTTGAGGGCTTCACTTCACAGTTTGGAAATGAATAGCCTAATTCAAAGTGCTAGAATAGGGATTCTCCTGCAGTGGTGGTTGGGCAGTGAAGGAGTTGATGAATTTTGATTTTAAATTGTTCTGTGGCTCCATGTGCTCCCTTGTTTTCTGTCCTAGTTAAATGTCAGCCCCTGGCACCTCTACTGGGGTGTCTCTCTGACTGTGGCTGTGTCCATCTTGAGTTCCTCTGGGTGACTGCCTCAGTGCCCATCTCCACTTCCCTTTTGTCTTCTCCTGATGTTTAGCAGTCACCTTGCTGGTTCTTGCTGAGGCAGCACTGCTCTCAAATGATTCATAACTTGGAAAATGGCTCTGAGTCTAGTCATGGATTAATCCCAGCGGAGAAGGTAAAACTGGGAGGCCAGATGCCCTGGAAAGGAAATGACCACTGGAGGCTCTTTACCTAGATCTGGGCAAATTTTCTCCCTGACCTACACCAGTGCTTGGATAGATAGTCTCCTCTCTCGCTGCTGTACCTTCCTGTCGCACCTCAGCTCCCAGGGTCTGGCTACTATTTCATTATCAAATCTTACCAGTTTTGGGTTATATACTCTGATCTCTCCTTTGAGCCAAAAGACCCAGGTTTTGATCTTGAATTTGTCATACATCAGCTGTTACACTTTGTACAAGCCATTTTATCTCTCTAGACCTGTTTCCTCATCTATAAAATGGAAACAATAATCTGTGTGAACACAAAAGGAGTTGATAGATTTGCCAGGCTCTGTACATTGAAAAGTTCTGTGCAAAAGTAAGAGTCAGTTTTATGGATCCTTCCATATAATTTTTTCATCTTATAAGAGGGATTTTAATATGATAACTTGGGAGTCAGGAATAATAATGGGTTTTGCAGGTACCAGGACCGGTCAGGGAGATATGTATTTGGTTGGGGTAATGGGCACTTTAAAGGGATTTTTATTGGAAACTGCTTTTTGCCTACATGTGTAGATATTCGCTCTTGGTTGAACACAAACACACACTTATTCATATATATATATATATATATATATATATATATATATATATATATATATATATATATATACACACACACACACACACATATATATACATGCAAGCAGTACAAATCTATACATGGTAGAGGGAGTAATTTGAGGATAGAATCTTTGGTCTTTCCTTTCAAATTAATTAGTAGAAGGAAATACAGATGTATTTGATTCTGCTTTGTCATCATTCTCTTTGAACCTGTTATGAGCAAGATGTTTTGCCCATGCTGATGGGTCCAGTGTCTTGGAGGAGTGGCCCGTGCCATGCAGGCAGTCTTCCATGCCTCTCACTGATCCTCTTGGAGGAGGACTCTTTCTTAGGAACCTCATTCAGCTAATAAATAGTTCTGGAGCACCTACAGTGTTGCTGCTGGGGATCAGCTAGAAGGAGGCAGACTTTGCTCGTGGCCTTTAGGAAGCTGAGCTTTGCTGTTTCAACTATTTGTTAGGGTGCTATTTTAAGCACTGTGAATGGAATGGTAAACAAGATGGACAAGACATAAATAAAAATGCATTATGTACGTTTCATAAAGACAATCAAACAGGGTGTTGAAGTAGAGAGTACCTACTGGGTAGCTGTAGATGGGATGGTTAAGAAAGGCCACATCTGAGGGTATGGCATATAAGCTGAAGGTTGAATAATGAGGAGCAAACCTTGAAAAGATTTAGGACAATGAAAAAAGAGAAAAGAAAAGATCAGGGTAGCTGGTGCTTTACCGGCAAGTGGAAGAGTAAAAGATGTGATTGATTCAGTCAAAATTGTTCAGGACATTGTAGGCTGTTGTTTCTAAGTGCATCAAGAATCAGCTCATTTTAAATAGTACAGTGATATGTTTTTGTATATGTTTTAAAAATATCAGCTTATTCTGATATCTGGCTGTTCATGGACAATGGACTATAGAAGTGATAGCAGACTCAGGGAGATACTTCAGGAGGTATTTCAGTAATCCAGAGAGAGATGATGGAGGTTTGGACTGGGATATGGTAGTAGAGATGGGACAGAAGAGGAAGAATTCAAGGTATATGTCAGATTTCATGGAAATTGGATATTAGGGTTAAGGGAAAAATAGAGGAATCACTGACATCATATTTTAATATGTTTACTCATCTATCTCTACTTATAAACTATAAACTTCTTGGAATTAGAAACTGGTTCTTCAAATATCCCTTGCAGTTAGCACGATGTTTAGCATAAGGGGTGTATGTTGAACAAATGAATAAATGCATGTATATCTGTATATAAGAATGCATGCTGAAATAAATCATCTTAAAGGAAGATATCCTTTTCCTTCTTAAATTTTAAAAGTCCTATATTTGTATTTGATACATATTTTTTATTCTTCCTCTTTGTAACTGAGTTTTAATACTACCAGAGCAGCAAGATGTTACTTCTGTAAAGCTAACTATCCCATGACTATTCAATAGCCATTTAAAAGCTTTAAACAGTAGCAACTGTACTTTACCAAGGTAGATTCTGTGAATTTCATCTTCCATTTGCAAGTTACAGTCTGTTTCTCCCGGCAGCCTGACTTCTGGGCACAGGCCAGTAGTAACTGACTGAAATTGATTGCTCATTGAAAAATGAGGGCTGAGTAATCAAGACTGGAAGTTCCAGTTGCAAGTTCCATCAAGTCAGACTTTCTGCAAGGAATTCTTAGCCTAGGGAGCTAGGCTCATCGAACAGGGACAGGTTAGGAGGAAGATTTAAATTGGAGCTGCTTTTCCATAACCTTTAGAGACCCGCTGATTCATCTTCTAAACTAGGCCAGATCAAAAGCAAAGCTGAAGCAGCTTCCTCAGGCATTTTCTCTAGGAGAAGAATAAGAGTCTGGTCTTCCACACAGAAATAAAGTGGACTGTAGGTTGTAACATCTCACTGGGACAACAAAGACCCCATACTCTGCTTGTGGTTCTGCCAGGAAGCTTGAAATGCTTATTTCTTTCTTGATTTAAAGCATCATAGATTCCTTTGAAGATGCCAATGTTATGATGAAGCTGGATTAGATGACCTACTGTCCATGTCAATGCTGATATCTTAAGATACTACAATTCTTGGTCTCTGAATAGAAGTCCCTGGAACTATAGATACTTATTCAAGTTAAAGCCAAGCACGGGATAATAAATCTGTTTCAGGTTCTTCCAATTCCAGCCATGGTTCTTCCATAGTTACTGTTCTGAAACAAAGCTGTGCTCCAGCCAGAGGAAGAAACCTGATATTCCCGAGATGTTGGAGCTGATAGCACATTGGAGGTCAGCTAAGTATGTTCTTTATGTGTTCATTTATTCTAGTATTCATTTAAAAAGCATCTATCAAACATCTCAACTATTCATATGGGAAAATGTAGGCCTAGAGAAAGGAAAGAGTCTTGACTGAAATTAGCCTTTTGGTGGCATATCTGAGATAAGATAGAAACTAGATATCTTAATTCTGTTCCCCTTTCCCAACTCTTCTTACACGAAGGGTTGTTTAATTCACAATCTCATCATGATGTAATCATCTTCCTACTCATAGAACAGAACAGTGCCAGCACTACATTAATGACGAAGATGCCATTTTCTAGTCTCTAATCCTTGGCTTCATGGCAGCTTGGAGAATGGGAGATAAATCACCTTTATTTGGTGTGTTCAGGAACATTAGAGTAAGAAGAGGTTGAAACTCAAGAGTCTGGCTGGCTAATTCAAATTGCTATGTGTTCCATGGAACTGTGAAGAAAGTTTGCTAATGACGTCAGTATCATATATCTGATTTCAGGACTCTGTTTTCTAAAGCTTGTAGAGCAGTTTCATACTAAATGAGACTAGCCCAAATTAGGAAATACAGAGACTTGCAGTTTTCTATTACCTACTAAAAGCCAGTCTAAATAAGTGTTACTGGTGGATATCTTAGTTAATTTCATTGAAGTAACAGCTGGGACTGTTAGGGAATTAACATATAATTAAAAATGGAAGTGCATTATTCTAATTTGTGTAAGAAGCTTTGAAAAATAATTTTCTCTAAGGTTTCTTAAACATTTCTCCCGAATACATTAAAATACTAGTTTGTTTAATAAGCTGTGCTTTTATACTGGAGGCATTTTAGCTTATGACTTAAAGTCAGAAGGATCCTGTTTCAGCAATTACCAGCTAGGTAGCCCTAGGAAATTTTATCAAATTGTGGAGCTTTGGTTTTCTCCATAGTAAAATGGACATAATAGTACCAACATCGTAGGATTGTTGTAAGACTTTAATTAGGTGATACATGTTAAATACTTCATGCAGCGCTTCTCACATAGGAGTGAAATAGTGCTCAGCAAATACTAGTATTACTATTATGCTTATTCATGCTGATATTAGACATTTCAAATATTGCTTCACACTTTCAAACTATCAGATTTTATATTAGCAGAAGATGGCAAAAGCTAAGTAAGCAAGCGTTACCATCACTGTAAATATTGATAATGGTGAGCCTTGTTAGGGAAGTAGTTTATAAATATTATACAATAATCTTATGGCAAGGTCTGGAGCAATACTCAATTAAGTACAAGTATTTTTTAGCAGACACAAATCGGACTCTTTAAGGGAAATTCATTCCCAGCAAAGCCTCCATGAATGCTGAACTGTTGAAAACCACCCGCTTGAAAGGACAGGAGTCCCTCATTGACATCTCAGGCCATTATTTTGATGTACGGTTCCTTCCAAAGCTGTATCTCAGTGTAACCTGTGTCCCAGCCAGGCTGCAGGCTAGTCACACTCTCGCTCTATTGACTTGCCAAGGGGAATTATTTATTTGGCACCAATAATATGCTCTGCACTGTGGTACTTGGTGATAATAGTAGCTTGGGTTTATTTGGTACCTTTCCTCCAAGGTGTTCAGAGGACATTGAGATACACAGGGAAGGCTAAGCTGCCATATCTCACCTCCTCCTAATAGTACTTGGCCTCTTACAAACAACTCTGGAGTGATGATAATGTTGAGACGAACATTGGAAAAAATGACAGTGGGAATGAATGGACATGAAGAACAGTGGAAGGAAAAGGAAGGAGAGAACTGAGGAACAGGGAGAAGACAAATAATGAGAAAGTTCTAATTTCACTGCCATAGGGAGGGAAGAAGCCTCTCTGAGTAATATGATAAGGAACCTGCAGAGTAAAAGATACTTAAAATATGTCCCCCTTCTTTCTTTTGGGAGCCAAATCCTCATCCTGGTATTCAGGGAAAAACGTAGGTGGGTTTACCCAACCTATGTAACGTTCTCTGTTGTTATCAGCCCTTGCTTGAGTTAGGCCACTAACTCTCAGAGCCTAAAGGCCCCCATATTACAAGGAAAACTTGAATTAAAATGAACTTCAAAATAATTCATCATAATCTCTGATGATAAAGTCTCATTCATTGGAAAGAATGATAGTAGGTGGCACCCAGTCTTGTCACTTTCCCAAGCAGCAATGCCTTCTCAAACAAGTGAGATAGTTGGCTCTCAAACTCCGTGGTTACAGAAAGCTCAGTACCTCACAGATACACCACCCTGTGCCAAGAAAGGTCTTCCTTATTTATGTTGACCTGAAATCTGTTCATTTTCCTCTAATGGCTGGATTTATGGAGTCCTTACTAGCCATTGTATTGTGATTTACATACATGATATCCAGACTTCTCAGTAATTCTGAAAGATATTATTGCCCTCATTTCTATTTTTAAATAAGAGAAAATAAGCCTCAGGGGGATCACATGGCTTGTTTAAATTCCCATAGCTTATAAGTGGTAGAGCCATATTCAAAGCAAGTCTGTTTGATTCTTATCATCTATTCTCTTTCCACTTCTTAACTGATGACATTCCCTTCCTTCTCAGCCATCAAAACCCCACTTGCTTTAAGGTAACTTTAAATCCCAATTCTTCTTTGTAACCTTTTCTGACTACCCCATCCTGTGGTCTCAGCTTCCCACTATGAGCCATTATAGCAGTTTAGTTCTACACAATTCTTGTGGCAATTTCTCCATAAGAACATGTACCATGAAATCTCTTCTACTGTACATTTAAACTTTATTTAAATATTGTTTGATTTATTTAGCATCATGGAATAACAGAAGTAAAAGGGACATAAGGGATAATAAAATGATAATAGTTGGTAGTTAATATGAGTATTTGCTAGGAACTATTACTCTAAGCAGTTTACTTACATTAATTCATTTAATCCAAACAAAACCTTGTGAAGTATATACATGTATTATTCTGATTTTATAAATGAGGAAACATAAATATGAAGTTAATTTTCCCGTGGTTAATAGCTACAGTACAGTCTAAAAGGCTTTGAAATGGAAAGTTTTTTTTTTTAATTTGTCAATAAAACCTGACCCGATTTGTACTGATTCCGTGGCAAAGCCTGATCTGATCTGTTAGACTACTTATAATTATTTACTTCACTTAATGTTAACACTCATATGTTTTGCTGCAGAAATATTTGTGTTTAATTACTGAGTACTGCTTCAGGCCTTGCTAAGGATAGGGGAGTGTTGTATAATATTTATATGTTACTTTCTTAAACCTACCTCCCCTTTTCTTTTTTTTTTTTGAGGGGGCATCTCTCATATTTATTGATCAAATGGTTGTTAACAACAATAAAATTCTGTATAGGGGACTCAGTGCACAATCATTAATCCACCCCAAGCCTAATTCCCGTCAGTCTCCAATCTTCTGAAGCATAACGAACAAGTTCTTACATGGTGAACAAGTTCTTACATAGTGAAAAAGTTCTTACATGGTGAACAGTACAAGGGCAGTCATCACAGAAACTTTCGGTTTTGATCACGCATTATGAACTATAAACAATCAGGTCAAATATGAATATTTGTTTGATTTTTATACTTGATTTATATGTGAATCCCACATTTCTCCCTTATTATTATTATTATTATTTTTAATAAAATGCTGAAGTGGTAGGTAGATGTACGATAAAGGTAGAGAACATAGTTTATTGCTGTAAGAGGGCAAATGTAGATGATCAGGTGTGTGCCTATGGACTAAGTATTAATCCAAGCTAGACAAGAGCAACGAAACATCCATGGATGCAGAAGATTTCTCTCAAAATAACTACCTCCCCTTTTCTTCCCTTCTCCCCCAACCCCTCACTCCACCCTGCCCCCAACACAAACCAATCCCTTATTTGGAAACACATCTGGCCCTAAAGAAAGCAAGAAGGATTTAGATCTACAGTTAGTGGTAAAAGAGCCACGCTTCAAATCAGCTATTAGATGCCAGAGCCTGGATTCACAATAACTACGCTAACTTTTGCAACACTTCCATGAAAATGATAAGGAAAGAGTCAGGGAAGGCAGTGACTTGACTAATATTACATAGGTGGTAAAATATATATTGTTTATATTTTAGCAAACTTTCAAACAGGATGCCTGTTCTGTGTTCATGTCTGCCCACTGAACTCTTAGCTCCCTGGGGATAGAGGCGGTGCCTGAAAAGCAGGCATTTCCCTCCTGGGCACACCAGGGCATGTGAAACCTAAGCTTTGTGGTCACAGAGACCGATGCTTGAATTGCAGCTAGGTCACTACTGGTCCCTGCTGGCTAGGCCAGTTCCCTACACATGAAAGACAGTGAAGGCAACACGATGGGGCCTCAAGGGAGAGATGGATTTAAAATGTGATACAGAGCAAAGATTAAACAGATGGAAATTTTTCTTCTTAGTAAATTCTTGCTGATGACTTTCACCTGACAGGCTTTGGTATTCCCTCTCCTTGTCCTCTCATGGCATTAGCAGAAACAAACTCTGTGCCACTGGGTCTGGGCCTCACCTTTTCACTGCAGCAGGAAGGGCAAACCCTTTGGAGGGCTTTGTTACCTTGCCAGCCATCCACTCGTGATCCTAATTCAAAGAGACACACATGGGAGTGAAAATCATTAATCTTCTATCCCAAAAAGCATGACGATTGCAGCTTCACTTGGGAAACATCATTTTTGGGCTGTACTGATAGAGAAAATCCTCAGTAAAAAATCATTGAGTTTTTTCATGGAGAATGAATATTCAGCTGCTGATGAACTCTATGACTATCCCATTATTTAAAAAGAAAAAAGAAAAGGAATGCTATTCATGTGAGATAATCTTTCCCTATTCTTTCAGGTGGGCCATATCAATTGATATACATGGAACATCAGCTGGACTCATCTGCCATTTATTTTCCATTGGGTAGACTATGTACATAGAGACCAAAGGTTCAGTTAACCAAAATAGTGAACACCAGTTGGAAGACTGGCTGCATTAAAATCACCAGGGAAGCTTTTTGAAATATAAGTTCTTGGTCCTACCTCCAGAGATTCTGGATTCAGTAACTCTGCAGAGACCCAGGCATTTGCATTTTATGTTCCTAAGTGATTTTGAAAGATAACTGTGTTCTAAACAACTTCTCTAGGCAAAGTATTGGTCTAGAAATGGAAGCTCTGTTATTATTTAACTCATTGATTTGTCATATGACCTCATTCAAGTCTTTTGCCTGCTTTGGTTCCAGGTCTCTCATTCATAAAATGGCAGGTTAGTTAGCCTATTCCTGTTTTTCTAGTGCTGGTATTTTATGATTTTACTTCTGAAAGCATAGCAGTCTCAATACATGGCTCTAGCCCGCTTAGAAGGATAGTTTAGCTTTTGTTATTTGCTAAGATAGGTGTTGTACTAGAACATAAGACATGACAAACTGGGTAATTAATCTTAACAATTAGAATAGCAGTGGAGAGAGCTTTGCTTATTGTTATTATGATTATAAAAACATAGAACTGAGATATACCCTCTTAGCACATTGGAGACTGAACAGTACAGTATTGCTAACTACAAGCACAATGTTGGCAGCAGATTTCTGGAACTTTTCCATCTTGCATGACTGAAAGTTTGTATCCATTGAAGAGCAATTCTCCATTTCCCCCTCCTCCCAGCCCCTGGCAATGAGTATCCTACTTTCTGCTTCAATGAGTTAGACTACTTCACATACCTCATATATATAAGTGGAATCATGCAGTATTTGCCTTTCTGTGACTGGCTTATTTCACTTAGCACAATGTCCTCAAGGCTCATCCATGTTGTAGCACATGAAAGGGTGTCTTTTTTCTGGTTGAATAGCATTCTGTCGTATATATACACCGCTTTTTCTCCATCCACCGATCTGTTGATGGGCATTTGGGCTGCTCCTAGCTTTTGGATGTGGTAATGCTGCAGTAAACATGGTAGTGCAAATACCTCAAGGTCTGTTTTCAGTTATTTTGGATAAATACTCAAGGGTGGGATTGTTGGATTTTATGGTAGATCAGTTTTTAATTTTTTGAGGCATCTCCATACTGTTTTCCATATCCTCACCATTTTACGTTCCTACCAGTTGTGCTCAAGGATTCCCTTTTCACCATATCCTCCCCAACACTGGTTATTTGTTTGTTTATTTATTTTTATAATGGCCATCTAGACGTGTATGAGGTGATAGCTCAGGGTGGCTTTGCCTTGTGTTTCCTTGGTGATTAGTGATGTGGAGCATCTTTTCATGTGCCTGTTGGTCATTTGTACATCTTTGGTGAAATGTCTATTTAAATCCTTTCCCCATTTTCTAAGATTATGTTTATTTTCACACTGTTCAGTTTGTAGAAGTTCCTTTTACATTTTAGAGATTTACTCCTTGTTAGAGGTATGATTTGCAAGTATATTCTCCCATTCCACAAGTCGTCTATGTGGGAACTCTGGTTTTGAAAGAAAAACACCTGTTCTTTTCTCCTTCTTTTTCTAAAACCTGAGGATCGGAGTCAAGCCCTTAACCTTTGTTGATGCATTCTCCATATAAGCCAAAAGGGATAATAACATCTTTCTTAACTGACTTATCTTGTGAGCACCACATGACTTAATATTTGTCAAAATGCCTTGCATCATTCACTTAAATTATTGACACTTCATGTAACATTTTCACAGTCCAACTCTTATGTAGTATGGGTTTATAGAGAGCTAGTTTCTTATATTTTTCCCTAAGAAGAGAATGAGAGAAGAACTGCTTGGAATCTCTATTAGATGGTGACACATGTGCTTCTATGTGACTTCTGAAATGCCTGATCGTCCATCCCTATGACTACTCATCTAGGCACCTGGCCACCCAGTTAAGAATGTTTAACATATTGTGATTATTATAATCATAATCATCATAATGACATTTAAAATAATAATTATAATTGTAGTAATACCTTACTGTATATGGTACTTTACAGTTTACAAAGCACTTCAGTGTACATTTTCAGAGCTGTCCTGAAAGACAATGGTGTATCCCTCTTACATGGTTCTTTACTGCAGGTGGCCCACTTAGCCAAAATTTTAGCTGTATCCTTGCTAATGAGAAACAGATAATTCTTTGTATCTTTAACACATTTATCACATAACTTGTATCCTCATGTTAATATCACCAAGCTAGCTAGAGGAAGTGGTTAGTTACTTTGGAGGTACCCAAGGCCCAGGAAAGTCCCATGACTTGACTAAAATTAGATAGAAATTTCACTGCAACGCTAGATCTCAAGTTTCCTGATGCAGTCCCTGTTTCCAGACACTGAACCCTCTACTCCTGATGAACCTCAAATTACTCATTCACACAGGCCTCCCCGTTTGCCTCATCCCACAGAGTTACCACCGTTAGCTCTTTGGCACCTCCTCCCCTGCAGTGCCTGAGATGAAAAAGACCACATCGCTCTTCTCCACATCCTGACCCCATTCTGTCATTCCTGCCTGCATGCTAGTGGAATATGCTTTTGGCTAGGGGAAGAAAATTTGTAAGCCGCCAACCCAGAGATGGTCCTGATGGGGGCTGGAGAGATCCATTTGACCAGGTTCCAGGGAGAGGAACTGTTTTCTGGGGAGAGCTATCTCCTCAGTGGTCTCTGCTGAGAAAGGTCACCCTGGTTTCTGTGCCAGTTTTCCTAAATCCATTTTATAATGGACTGTGTATCATATACACATATCATATACACGAATATGTACTCACAGGTACAGAAATCACAGTGTGGTAAACATACGGGAATCATGGTGCAATGAAGACACATTCCAGTGCATGAGCACAGCCTTACCATTTTACAGACAGGCGAACGGAGGCCCAGGAAGCCTGAGGGGCCTTGCCCGGGAGAATGGTCGTACATGTGATGCAGTGGCAGAGCCGATTCAGACCTCAGGGAAGCCTTGCCTGACTGCACAGAACAGGTACAACTGCCCAACATTTTCATAGCAACCTGTATGTCTGCTCCATAGCACTTATAAAAATTGAAACTACTGAAGTATTTATTCACCTTTTGTTTATTGCCTGGCTCCTCTACCAGACCGGGTGGGTTCTCCTTGGGGGAGGAACTAGGTTGGTTTTGTTCACTGTACTACCTCAGTGTTGAGCATGATGCCTAGCACACAGAGTTCTTAATAAATGTTTGTTGACAGAATGAATATATGAATATATTAATGATAAATTAATATACAATCTGGGAATAGAACCTGAGCTTTAAGATTCCAGAGCCTTAGTTCTCCCTTGGAGCCAGCTGTCCCTCCATATTTTATATCTTGTGACATGTTTTATATTTAATGATGGCATGAATGCATTTTTCATTCATTTTGTGTGCAAAGGCAAAAGGTCCCCTTGCTTTTTGGATGACAAATACAAAGTGATTTAAAATTATGTAATGTATTCAGGAATGGGGCAAGATCAACGATTGGTCTAATGGTGGTGGCAGGGTCTGATAGCACAGCTGACTGAGCCCCTGAAGCTGCTTGTTCCCGAGGACTTTTTCCTACACTTCCAAATTCTCCATCTCCACCCTTGCCTATCGTCTAAGTCTAACTTCAGTTGCTTACTGCCCTCTTCACCCCACTCCCTCCCACCCAGTGAGACAGGCCCAGGACCAGTGTTCTGCATGAAGGGCAGCGAGGACTGATGCTCAGAGCAGTTATACTCAGCCACTGGGACTGTTTGGGTGTTGGAGCCAGTGCTTGCCCAGGGGCTTGAGTCAGCTGAATCTGTTTGAGGACATACGGTCAGGTCTCTCCTCCTCCTTCTGCCGTCATCCCAGGATGTTGGTGACCGCAGGCAGCCACATGGCCCAGTGACTGTTCTCCTATCTGGTCCCTCCTAGATCACTAGGCTGGGGCCAGGAGGATCATCCTCTGCATTGCTCAGCCTGTGTGGCCTCCTGGAGTGTCGCGCATTTGAGGTTTTCACATAGCTCATGAGGGCTGTCTGACCATTACTCAAATTTTTTCTTTTCATTTTGACTGGATCATCAGCTAATCAATAGTTTTCTCTCGTTTTGATTCTTGCCTCTCTTAGCTCTGCGGTAGAACTCATCCTTATGTCAGAGAGTACTGCCTTAATTTAGGCATTGGGATTTGAAAGTTGATGAATGTTAGGTTGACGAGATGTCCTATTTCTGACCTATACCTGCTTCCAGTTGGAGAAGTAACCAACTGAGAAGGGAACTTAGGCTTCACTTTCCTTGCTATATTGAATAGAAAACTGAGATCCAGAGAAGAAAATGACTTTTCCAAGTCCCCACAGCAAGTTCCTCTCTCATTATTATAATTTGTGACTACCAAAGCCAGCTATGAATGCAACAAATTGTTAGTAATAGGCATTTGGAAAGGTAGATAAAAATTTCCTGTGAAGCTTGCTAATACATTCTCTTTCATTTGGTCTGTGGCAGAGCCCAGGAATACACAGTTTAAGCCCCTTCCCCTAATAATTCTGTTGTAGATTATCTGAAGGCCACTTTTGCACTGGTGTGGGCCATGAGGGCACCCTAACTGGTAAAGCAGACAAATGGCTATTGACATTGCCCTAGATGATTAAAGAAGAGACAGACAAACAGAGGTGAGGAAGGTGCTGGTAGTGCCGGTGGACATGGGGGCAGATGCAGTAGTGGTACATCTTGGTAACAAGATGTAATGATAGGGTTCTTGATAACAAGCAACAGAAACCAGCTCAGGCTGCCTGTGTCAGTTTGCTAGAGCTCCATAACAAAATGCCACAGACTGGGTGGCTTGAACAACAGAAATTTATTTCTCACAGTTCTGGTGACTGGAAGTCCAAGATCAAGGTGCCAGCAGAGTTGACTTCATTCTAAGGCCTTTCTCTTTGGCTTGCAGGTGGCTGCCTTCTCTCTGTGTCCTTACATGTTCTCTTCTCTGTGTACATATCCTTGGTATCTCTGTGTATGTCCAGATTTTCTGTGGTTAAAAGGATACCAGTCATATTGGATTAGGGTCCACCCTAACAGCCTCATTTTAACTTAATCACCTCTTTAAAGACTTTATCCCCAAATACAGTTACATTCTGACCCACTAGGGATTAGAATTTCAACATGTGAACTTTGAGGGACTAATTTAGCCCATAACACTGCCCTCGTACACAGAATTGACAGGGAGCTAAGAGACCCTGCTCAGCAGTGAGTAAAATCCCCATAGTAGAAGTGGAGAGAGTGAAGAAGGTGGGCCTAGGGATGGGAGAGCAATCTAGATTAAGGTTTTCATACTCTCAATTTCCTCTTCCTGGGGTCATAGGCATACTTTCAGTCTTGCTATGTTTCTATGAAATGAGATAGAATTAGCTTTCATCCAGGTTCAAAAGTATCACAGATACATGTTGAAGACATGATTTAGCAATAGTGAATGAAAGATCATTATTGTTATTTAACTTCCTGAGGCAGTCATGAATAGAATGTAGTGTTGTATACTGAGAAATCCAGATTTAAGACAGTTTTTCTACTTTTTGATAGAGGTGCAGATAAATAGAATATTGACAGGAAAAAGCAACCAAAAATTTAAAACTGATCATAAAATAAAAGACGCTTAAATGTACCAGCTATGTGCTAGGTACTGTTCTAAGTATATCAATTATTTAATCTTTGCAGCTACCCTGTGAGGTATGCACTGTTATTACATTCATTGTCCAGATGAGAAAGCTGGTACAAAGAAGTTTAAGTAATTTTTCCAGGCTCACTCTGCTATTAAGTAGCAGAGCTGGGAGTTGAACTCAGGCAGTCTGACTCCAGAACTCTGTACTATGCTGCCTCTCCGTGAAGATTTCAGAAAACTGGAGATTTCTAGAACAATCAGTGTTTAGATATGTTTTAAGTTACTACATCGAAACATGTGTTTATTCTTTATGAAGCATCAGAGTAGACCTAGAATCAGTGTTTGGGAAGACATATTGTTCCCAATTCAGTATTATAAAGAATGCTGAAATAATTGAACAAAGGTTTGGGCTGCCGTAGCAGATACTGTTGGTTGCCTATACCTAATGGCTGTCTTCCCTTTTTCTTTGCTTATAAAACTATTCTTTGTTTGCAGGGCAGTGGGTCCAGCTCCAAGGCATGATTCACAATTGATCAAGGTCAGTTGTGGCAATCCTATTCCCCTCTGCCAACATTTGGTTTAGGGATGGGCATGTAGATACTGTTCTGACTAATAAGATACTAGGGAAGTCTTCTGGGATCTGGGGGAGGTTTTTCACCTTGATTAACAGAGAGAGACACCTGTGGACAAAGCCTCTGGGGTGCACCACTTCTCTTCTTGCTTTGATTGTATAAATGAGGAAAAGAGAATTGAACCAATGAAGAAAACCATCACTGATTTCCTGCAAGACTGAGAGAGCCTTGGCCCCAGGTGACTCTCTTGAGCCACTGACCGACTGGTTCTGCTTCCCTTCAGACTTATTGTTAAGTGAGATATTAAGAGTTCATATTGCTTAAATAAGCTGTTACTTGCAGCTCAAATCATCCTGATACAGGTACCTTGGAAGATAATGACTTGAATGTCCTTGGAGACAGGCAAGCAGAACCTGGGGGCCCACTTGTCAGGAATATGGCAGCAGGGCCTCAGGCTTTAGATGGGGCTTTTACTAGAGGACAATGAAGGTCATTTCTAGTCCTGACAGTCTTCATGGCCCTATGCAACTTGGGCACAAGTCACGTTTTGTGACTCCCTGTCTGTGTGTATTGAGTCAGGCTGGCAGCCACAGTTAACTTTCTCTCTGTGTCACTTGCAGTGTCAGGCCCTTGTAAAAAGGCAGAGGCTGTGATGTCACGGCTCCTCCAGTGACACATCAGGGGACAGCCAGAAATAGACATGTAGAAGCTCTTGCCACCGGCACTCACTTGTACTCTGACACAGTCACATTTTTCTTAGCTCAGACACTGGGCTGCTGAAGAATTGGAGGACCAAAATAGACTGGATGTCCAGTCACCCTCCTAGAATTTCCCGTCTGTTCTGATCAAGTTCCGGGATGCCCAAGGTGAAACTCACCCAGCAGAGCTCTGAGAAAGTGACAGAGATTTACCTGGGCTTTATTCCTAGTCACAGTGGGCCACTCACAAAAGAAGGCCCTGAGGAAATGTCTTAAGTCACCTTTGTCTGCAACACATTCCTGGAATGTGAGGCTGGAGGTGGTGGAGACCACGGCCAGTTTCCCCTCTGCCTTCCTGGTGCTGCAGGCTGGTGGTGGCTGCTCAACACAGCAGCCGAACGCCTTAGAGCCATGCCAGCTATCTGATGGAATGCAAAGAAGCTGGAAACCTCTGGCACTTCTGCTTGAAAACAGCTTCTATTTAATACTGGTAATCATGGCAGCAGCTAATGTTTGCTGGGATTTAGGGGATCAGTAGATAGTACCTACCTTCTTCCTTAAGTCTAAGCCAATTAGGCAGTAGTTGTAAGAATCAGAAAAATGGATGTCAAATGTCCGATCTATTACCGATACAAGTTAGGCTGGAGGATTTGGCTTAGGAATGAGACAACAATGGTTATCTTAATACTGCACCCAGAAAAGGACATTCTCAGAGCAGGTGGGGCTGTGCAGGCACAGGGCTCCCCTCACAGAGTGGGCATTTGTTGAATCTAATGAGTGGTTGAGAGAAGACCCCTAAGTATCCTTCCAAATGCACTCTCCGATAAGTCTCCTCTCCCTGGGGAGTGTGGGGAAGAGTGGCAAGAGAGGCCAGGAACGTGAGTCTGGCTGAAGTCTCTGCACATGGAGACACGCTGAGGACTATTGGCTGGGTCCTCAGTGTTTGCTAGTTACAGTGCCAACTAGCGTGTAGACAGTTTAATCTCTTTTCAACTTTATGAGGAAAGTCTCATAGTATTATCTTACGGATGAGAAAACTGAGGCCCAGAAAGATCAGCAGCTTCCCTGAGGCGGCGCAGCCAGTAGGCCATGAGGTGGTGTGATCGGACAGAGGATGAGGCCAGAACCTGTGCGTAGGCACCACGCCGCAGAGTCGCCACCTCATGGCCGCACAGCGCCATCGGAGGCTATGACAGGACAAAGGGACTGGGCCTCTTGATCAGGAGACCTGGGCTCTGCCATGTCTTAGCCCCACAGCTGTGGTGTTCTCACCTGCAAAATAGGCTGATTCCTTTTCTGAGAAGCTCAGGAAATCCCTATGAGGGTTGAATGAGGTCATGGGCATTAAAGTGTTTTCTAACTGGCCACAGATGTTCCATTCCTGCCTCCCGTGATAACTTTTTCAATGATGTGGTTCTACCACTTGATGTCCAGTATCCTAGTTTTGCCACTGTAAAATGACAGCCCTGGTCTTTGACTTCGGGTCTTGATGTTTAATGGACTAAAAAAAGTGCTTTAATTTGTGTAATATGTATGTGTATATATGCAGGAAGATGATAAGAACTGTTATTTTTTGTGAGATGTGGTGTTGAGGGCAGTAATTATTTTTGTAGTAAAATTGTTTCTTAGAGTCTCAGAGACTCATTTGTCTGAAGCATTTAAATGTGGATAAATTTAGCTTTGCATCCAAGAAATTTATTATTTAAAATAAAATGCTAAAATAAAAGGTAATTGGAATAATTCAGCTTGGAAACATAAACAAGTTATCAGCATTATACTCAGCCTTATGTGCTGAGGGACATAAAAGTGTGAACCGCAGATATAATGCTTACTGCATATCTAGTAATTTTCTAAATGCTTTAAATATATCCATTTCTTTAATGTTCACAAACTGTGACTAGGCATATTATTGTCTGCATTTTACAGGGGGAGGGTGGACGCACAGGCTCATGGAGGTTAAGTAACATGCCCAGGATCTCACAGCTCATAAGCATCAGAGCCAGGATTTTAACTAAGCACTCTAACTTCAGTCATAACCACTAGAACAAGACTTTAGAATCATAATCCCTGCCTTCAAACAGTTTGCAGAACAGTTTACAGACCAGAGGAGGGGCAAGAGTTACGCATATGATAGGTGAATTAGAAAGCAATACAAGGGATTGCCGTATTAAATTATGTGTCAATCATGCTGTCTTGACTACCAGTTAAAAAGGATTCAAAGTGGAGCAAGGTAATGAGAATGATTTAAATATTAAATATTTCAGTGACATTAACCTTTAACTGACCTGGGCTTTTTAGGGCCATAGGCTTTGAATAAGCTGGTAAAGTGGTAGGATCATCCACATGGTACTTGGCCCTGCCTAATGAGACTCATTCCTTGGTTAAAAAAGTACCACTTAACAAAGAAAAAATAAGCGTATCGTACAAAGACAGCTCTAGGAATGAACAGAGGACAATATTCCAGACCACTTACTGATCATATGGCAATCGTGCTTCTATGTCTTCCTCTGTAAAATGCAGATAGTAATTCCTATTTTGCCTTCCTTACAAAGTAAAAGTCATTTTGAAAATCATAAAGTACTATATACATATACAGTGGGGTAATATTTTAAAAAATCATTCTTATTTTTGTTTTCCCAATTGCCTGGGCTTTGCCATAGTTGGCTGGAGGTGTCCTTAGGGTAGAGGGAGGATGAGGGAGATCAGGCATCCGGGGAGGCGTGAGGCCCGAAGGGCCATGCCCTGGGCTCTAGGCTGTGGGTTGGTGAGGCGGGTGCCTGAACTCCTTTAGCTGTTTTGGTTAGCACATCAACGGCCTGCTTTATCTGGGAAGGTCTCAGCAGAAAGGCCCAGTGGAAGAGCCCTCTGGCCTCAGAGCTAACGGGAAGCAGAAGGAGAGAGACAGGAGTAGGGTCACAGAGCACAGAGACAACGGTCCTCACTTTCTCATCCTCTTGCTGCCTTGGGCACAGGCAGCAGGAGACTCATTAGATAAATTAGGGCAACACTGAGGGCAGATTTGCTTCTTCACCAGCTGAGGGCACAAGAGGGACCTGCTAGTCCCATGTACTGTAAGCTGTTGCCAGCACCTGAGAGTGTATTTGGGGTCCTGACAGAGTAGGTCCTGGTGGGTGGGGCAAGCTGGCTCTGTGGGAGAGATGGCAGGTCGGACCTGCCAGGTGGGAAGAGTGGAATCCAGCCAGACCTTAGAGAAGTCTATGCTGCTAGCAACAGGCAAGGCGAGGCCCAGGGTGCCAAGGCCCCCCAGTCCGTGTTCTGGTGGAGGCAAGAGAGCAAAGGATGATAAATGTCACGCCAGCTTCCACATCTGCTGTGCAGGCTGGAGGGGCAAGCAGAAACCAGGTGGGCATGGGGTGTGATGCCTGGTCACGGGTGGGCTGGAGGCCACCTCTCTACCTCTAGTATCACCACGAATGCTTTTGAATCACACCTCCCTCTCTCTCTCCACACTTTCCTTACCCAGAAGGCATCTTGGTGGAGAAGCAGGGAGAGGTCATTTGAGAGATTAAACAAATTTCATTTTAGGGAGACTGACAAGACCTAAAGTGACCATTTAGACAAGAGACAGAATTTAAACTAGATCAATTATTTAGTTGACTTTCTACTAACTGTCAGATGGTGGTCATAAACAAATAGAAGTTCAGTTATAGGCAAAATAAATTCATTTTCTGAATTCATCCAGGTTGAAGTGTAAACAAAATTGTATGTGATCCACTTCCAAATAATGTTATTGTTAAATATTTCTGAACAACAGTAACATATCTAAATACTGTACTTTTAAATATTTAAGTGACATTAACCTTTGACTGAAACAAGATAATAAACGTAAAAGTTCCTGGCACATATTAAGTGCTGGATGAATGTTAATTAGTTTGATATCATTGGGGTCAATGTCATAACAACTGTGTTCTTGGGATCACAGCTCTTGGTTCTTCTCATTTAGATCTACAACAGCATGACACTTTCCCTCTGTGTGATGCTGTGAGGACATGTGGTCCAGAGTAGAGATCCCCAAACCCAGTCATGCATCAGAATCATCTGGAAAGCTTATTTAAAAATACACATTATTTCTCTTCTGTTTCCCCTTGTGATTATGATTCAGTATTTCTGGGGAGGTGCCAAGCCATCTTTTGAAAACCAGTAAAAATCTGTTCATATGGCATTGTAAATACCAAGGGGCATGGTGGTACAGCTTCAGCTACTTCTATTCTTCTTTGTTGTTGACCCTAACAGACACACATATGGGTAGACAAGAGAAAGTCAGAAGATTGGGTTTTTTTTTTTTTTTCAGTTTTTGTCTGTAGAAAGTTCTGTGTCTAACCAGCTCAGCTTCTGTCAATTCCCTAAATTCCGAAACAAAACAAATGTAAGGGATATGAGCTTTCTGTTGGGCCAGGTTAAAGAAGATGACATCTCCCCTTCAGCAAAAACACAGTCTCCATGTCAAGAGCAAAGACTGGTGTGAGGGGAAGTCCTCAGTCTGGACCGAGCCATTTTCTTGTTTTTGGCTTCTTTTTATTCCTGTTCCATGTCCCAGAAACACATTGCTCCTATCCACTCTCAAGCAGAGGATTTCTACTGCAGTGCAAACTGCAACAGAGATGAGGTGTATGCTAGAATCCATATAAAAAAATCTTCTTTCTTTGGAGGCCCCAGCACTTTTATCCCACCTCTGCCACCACTTTTAGGGTACCATCACCCTAATGTAGTGTCCCCAGCACTTTCTAAGTTATTATTTTCTGTTGGTCATCTGACTAAATGATGCCCTGGCTGAAGGTGGCAGATAACCATTGTGCTGAACAGAATCATTCCAGTAAAACATGGCTGATTAGCATAGAAACCTCCATAAGCCTTTCTATTCTAATTTTGCTGTTAGAATTCTGGCCCTTCTCAGAGGTCATCCTAACCTAGTTAAGGCTCTTGGAGAAAATACTGTCATTTCAGCTCACTGCATTTGCATGAAAATATTTTGTCCTTCAGCTGACATGGTAACCAGGAACCCATATCCCCCAGTTTGTGCAGAACCTGAACTACAGGGCATCATCTGTTATTTAAACTGGAATCCAGGAAGCTCGGGAAAAATATATGATGGGCACCAGGATATTAAGGTTCTTAAAGTTCTAGCTGTGTGCATTTCACTCTGGATAAAGTGAAAAGATTTTGATGAAAAGCGTATCAGTGCAAAGCGAAGGATGCTGACTCCGGGGGTCCTTCCAGTGTCGTGTCCCATAGAGACAGCATGGTATTGAGAAAGCATGGATGCCAGAGTCCGGCTGCCTGGTTGAAATCCTTAGTTTATTACCTATGAAGCTTGGAAATTTGGGCAAGTTACTTAGCTTTGTTATGCCACAGTGTATATTTCTACAAAATAGGAGTGATATAGTACATCTCTCACTGGGTTACCATGAGGCTTAGATGAGATCATTGCTGTTGAGTAATAGTTATTATGTATGTTCAATCAGTGTTAGCTTTTTTATTAATTATTAGTTAACTCTTAATGTTATGCATGCTCAACAAATGTTGCCTATTTTATTAATAACAATAACAGACCTATAGAATGGTTAACCCTTCATGTGTCTCACTGATATGATTCTCAAAAAAAACTATTTCAGAGACAATATCCAGGTGCTTAGACTACCACAGTAAATGAGAATAGATGATTTCTCCCTCCACAAAGATTACATTCCAGACTGGAAGTTAATGAGTTACTCATCACCACAGATCCAAGAGATCATTTTTCAAAGATGTTATGGATTCATTTTTACTGGTTGGGAGATTGTAAGTTGCTTAGAACAATACCCAACACCACAAAATAAGTATGTAATAGCCTTATTTATAATGTTGTTATTGATGTAATTTGCACATGTACTTACTTGTATTGCTTAAACCTCATGATGACCTGTGAGAAGGGCAGTGTGATTATCCCATATTACTGGTGAGGAAATGAAGGCTTAGAGAGGTTAAGTAATTTCCCAAATATCACATAGCTTATCTGTGACAGAACCAGGCTTTAAACCAACTACATTTGCTCTTTTGGAATTCTTGTTTGCTTGACTTGACTTGTCACACCCTATGTCTCTCAAAGCAATTGCAGAGTTATGAAAAGCCTGTTTTTCTTCTTTTTACTTGTACATTCCAAATGATTTTCTTCTTTTGAGGGAGAATTGGACCTGTCAAATGTTTAGTGATGGGCAGTGAGCTTTTGCAGGTGCCTGGCTATAATAATTTGCACCAGCTGAATGGTTATATCTTCTCTAAAGTGAACATGTTATACTCCTAACCACCAAAGTGACTGTGTTTGGAGGTATAGGGCCTTTGGGAGGTGATCAGGTCATGAGGGTGAGCCTGCACGAATGGGATTAGTGCTCTTATAAAAGGGACCCCAGGAAGCTCCCTCAACCCTTCTGCTATGTGAGGGCACAGCAAAGATGGCCACCTGTGAACTAGGATGTGGACTCTGACCAGACACTGGATCTGCTGGTGCCTCGATCTTAGACTTCCAGCCTCCAGAATTGTGAGAAATAAATGCTTGTTGCTTAAGCCACCCAGTCTCTGATATTTTGTTATGGCAGCCCAAACAGACTGAAACACACACCCTTGTAAGGAAATGGGTCCTAACTAACCTTTGGTCCCTAAGAATTCCCTGTGGGCAGAGCTATCACTCATTATTTCAGATCTTGGAAGGTTATCTACCTCAGTCCCAGCCTTTAGGCAAGAGTGTATCTAATCCTTCCTCAAGAAAACATCTGATTTTAAATTAATCTTGCAGAAAGGGGGAACTTATGCTCTCTCTTTATGACCTTTGAATAAAGCTAGACTAAGAAATGATCAGAGTTGAAGAAACTGTAAGGATGATTTGAACCAACTCTTCCACTTTGTGTTTAAGGCACAGACTGAGGGAAGGGTTGGGAGTTGCCAAAGTCACTTGATTAACTGCTGTACAGCATGGTGACTACGAGTGCAGACTCCAGGGCCAGAGGGCCTGGTTCTGAGTTCCAGTTTACTACCTCCTACCTGTGCAACCTCTACGCTTCAGTTACCTCATCTGTAAAGAGCTGGTAGTAACAGCACTTACTTATAGGGCTGTTATGAAGAGTAAGTGAGTTGCTGTATCTAAAACATGTGGCCCAGAGGCTGACTCATAGTGAACAGTATATGAGTGTTTACTATTCATGTTATTCACAGCACTTAGGGTTGAGTCCAGATTGTTTAACTCTAGGTCTAGTGTTCTTTTCATTTCCCTGAACTGAATTCTCTTTTGTCAAGATCTTCTTGGCATCTAGCTGAGGTTCATCCTGCTTTAGTTTGACCCGTACTCTCTTGTTCTATTTTCAGTCCAGATATTTATGTAGCCCTTCTGGACATTACCTTCACATGCTATGATCATGAGACTCTGAGGTCAAATTGAGTCCTAGGTTAAATTCCAACTTAACTTACAGCTAGTTAGCCTCCTCGTACCTGTTTCCTCATTTGTAGACTGGAATTTTAAAAAAGTACCTACCAAAGCTTCTGTATGGCAAGGAAAGCCATCAACAAAATGAAAAGGCAACGTACAGAAGGGGAGAAAATATTTGCAAACCACATATTGGATAAGGGGTTATTATGTAAAAGATATAAGGAACTTCTACAACTCAATAGCAAAAAATCAAATAATTCAATTTAAAAATGAGCAAAGAAACTGAATAGACTGCATCTAAAGGAGACATACAAATGGCCAACAGGTACATGAAAGGATGCTCAACATCACCAATCATCAGGGAAATGCAAATCAAAACCATAGTGAGATAACACCTCATTTGTAAGGATGGCAGTTGTGTATGATAATAACTAGTACTGTCTAAGATGTGGAGGAAAAGGGACTCTTGTACACTGTTGGTGGGAATGTAAATTGGTGCGGACAGAATTTATAACATGTTTGGTAAACAGATCCCTCAAAAAATTGAAAATAGAAGTACTGTATGATCCAGCAGTCCCTTTTCTGGATATATCCCCAAAGGAATTAACATCAGTACCTCAAAGAGATAGCCATGCTCCCATGCTCACCCCAGCATTATTCACAATAGCCAAGATATGGAAGCAACTTAAGTGTCCATCAATGGATGGATTTTTTTAAATGTGGCATATACAAACAATGGAATATTATTCAGCCTTAAAAGAGATGGAAATATTACCATTTGCAACATTATGGGGGAACCTTGGGGATATAATGGAAAGTGAAATAAAGCACTCATAGAAGGGCAAATACTATATGATACCACTTATATGATGAATCTAAAATAATCAAATTCATAGAAGCAGAGGGTAGAATGGTGGTTGCCAAGGGTTGGGAGGTAGAAATAAGAGGTATTAGTCAGAGGGTGCACAGTTTCGGTTATTTAAGATGAACAAGCCTTAGGGATATACTGTATGTCAGAGTGCTGCCTTAGTCCATTTGGGCTGCAGTAACAAAATACCATAGACTGGGTAGCTCCTAGGCAGCAGAAATTTATTGCTCGCCATTTTAAAGGCTCAAAGTGCAAGAACAGGATGCCAGCATGGTCACATGAGGGCCTTTTTCTGGGTACAGACTTCTTCTGTCCTCACATAGCAGAAAGGGCTGGGGATCTCTGTGCTAGCTATTTTATGAGAGCACTGACCCCGTTCATTAGGCTCTATCCTTATAACCTAATTGCCCCCAATGGTCCCACCTGCTAATACCATCACTTTTGGGGATTAGGATTTCAACATATGAATTTTGGGGGGGCACAAACATTCTGACAATAGCAGTTCCTATAGTTAACAATACTATGTTATACACTTCAAATTTTGGTAAGAGGGTAGATCATATGTTAAGTATTTTTATAAAAAGTAATAATTTAAGAGGACATGATTTTGGAGATAATAGACATATTTATGGCATAGAGTGTGGTGATGGTTCACAGATGTATGCTTATCTCCAAGTTCAAGTTGTCTGTATGAAATACATACAATTTTTTGTATATCAATCATACCTCAATAAAGTGGTTTTTTGAAAAAACAACTCCTATAAGGGTTGCTGATCAGATTAAATGAGTATCTATTCATAAAAAGCACCTAGCAGAGGCAGAGCCAAGATGGCAGTGTAAGTAGAGCAGCGGAAATCTCCTTCAAAAACCATATATATTTTTAAAAATACAACAAATGCAACTATTCCTAAAAGAGAGACCAGAAGACACAGGACAACAGCTAGACTACATCCACACCTGTGAGAACCCAGCACCTCATAAAGGGGGTAGGATGCAAGCTGTGGCCCGGCGGGACCCAAGTGCCCTTCACCCCAGCTCCCTGCGGGAGGAGAGGAGTCAGAGTGGGGAAGGAGAGGGAGCCCAGGACTGCTAACCACCCACCTCTAGCCATCCGCACCAGAGCAAAGACACACAGGGCATGGGGTGCTGGATACTAGGGAAATGGGACAGTAAGACCTGTGAGCAGGTCCCCGCAGCCAGCGCCCCTGGGACAGAGAAAAGCAAGTGCTTTCTGAAAGTCTTAAAGGGAAACGTCCCGGGACACTTAGCCCAGCAGCTGGGAATCCCAGGGAACTCCGGGCGCCCTAACCCCCTGGGTGGCAGTGCAGCTCAAAGTTCCCTCACGGAGATAAACAGCCTCCTGCCTGTTTCTCCTCCATCACCGCTCAGCCTTATTGGAGCAGCAGCGTGAGGCAGGTCACACCCACAGCAACCACGGAGCTTAACTCCACAGTGGCTGGGCCAGAATCAGAGACCCCGTCTGCGCACAGCTGCCCAGCACAAGCTGCTAGGGGTTGCCATTCTCCCAGGAGAGAAAGGCCACAAACAAGCAAGAAGGGATGTTCTCCCAGCCAACACACACGCCAGCTCCCCATAACTACCTCTATCACCATGAAAAGGCAGAAGAATTTGATACATACCAGACTAACCCAGACATCCTCCCCTGAGAAGGAATCTGGGGAGATAGACCTAACCAATCTCCCTGAAGAGAATTCAAAATAAAGTTCATAACCATGCTGATGGAGCTGCAGAGATATATGCAAGAGCTAAGGGATGAAGTCCGGAAGGAGATTACAGAAATGAAACGTTCTCTGGAAGGATTTATAAGCAGAATAGATAAGATGCAAGAGGCCATGGATGGAATAGAAACCAGAGACCAGGAACACATAGAAGCCGATGCAGAGAGAGATAAAAGGATCTCCAGGAATGAAACAATATTAAGAGAACTGTGTGACCTATCTAAAATGGACAATATCTGCATAGTAGGGATACCAGAAGAAGAAAGAGAAAAAGGGATAGAAAGTGTATTTGAAGAAATAATTGCTGAAAGCTTCCCCAAACTGGTGGAGGAAGTAATTGTTCAGAACACAGAAGTAGACAGACTCCCAACAGAAGAGACCCAAGGAGGACAACACCAAGACACATAATAATTAAAATGGCAAAGATCAAGGACAAGGACAAAGTTTTAAAGGCAGCTAGAGAGAGGAAAAAGGTCACCTACAAAGGAAAACCCATCAGGCTATCATCAGACTTCTCAGCAGAAACCTTACAGGCCAGAAGATGCATGATATATTTACTGCAATGAAACAGAAGGGCCTTGAACCAAGGATACTGTATCCAGCATGATTACCATTTAAATATGAAGGAGAGATTAAACAATTGCCAGACAAGCAAAAGTTGAGAGAATTTGCCTCCCACAGACCACCTCTACAGGCTATTTTAGAGGGACTGCTCTAGCTGGGAGCACTCCTAAGGCTAAACAGATGTCACCATAGAAAATAAAATCACAGCAAAAAAAGCAGACCAACAAAATACTAACTAAAGGCAAAAAATAAAATCAACTACCCACAAACGCAGTGAAAGGAAACACAAAGGAACACAGAATAAAACAACCAATATATAAAGAATGGAGGAGGAGAAATAAGAAGGGAGAGAAATAAAGAATCACCAGACAGTGTCTATAATAGCTTAATAAGTGAGTTAAGTTAGGCAGTAAAATACTAAAGAAGCTAACCTTGAAACTTTGGTAACCACAAATCAAAAGCCTGCAATGGCAATAAGTATATCTTTCAATAATCACCCTAAATGTAAATGGACTTAATGGTCAAAAGACACAGAGTAATAGAATGGATAAAAAAGCAAGACCCATCAATATGCTGCTTACAAGAGACCCACCTCAAACCCAAAGACATGCACAGACTAAAAGTCAAGGGAAGGAAAAAGATATTCCATGCAAACAACAGGGAGAAAAAAGTAGGTGTTGCACTACTAGTATGAGACAAAATAGACTTCAAAACAAAGAAAGTAATAAGAGATAAAGAAGGACATTAGGTAATGATAAAGGGCTCAGTCCAACAAGAGGATATAACCATTATAAATATATATACACCCAACACAGGAGCACCAGCATATGTGAAACAAATACTAACAGAACTAAAGGAGGAAATAGAATGCAATGCATTCATTTTAGGAGACTTCAACACACCACTCACTCCAAAGGATAGATCCACTAGACAGAAAGTAAGTAAGGACACAGCGGCACTGAACAACACCCTAGAACAGATGGACCTAATAGACATCTATAGAACTCTACATCCAAAAGCAACAGGATACACATTCTTCTCAAGTGCACATGGAACATTCTATAGAATAGACCATATACTAGGCCACAAAAAGAGCCTCAGTAAATTCCAAAAGATTGAAATCCTACCAACCAACTTTTCAGACCACAAAGGCATAAAACTAGAAATAAATTGTACAAAGAAAAAAAAAGGCTCACAAACACATGGAGGCTTAACAACACGCTCCTAAATAATCAATGGATCAATGACCAAATTAAAATAGAGATCAAGCAATATACAGAAACAAATGACAACAGCAACACAAAGCCTCAACATCCGTGGGACACAGCAAAATCAGTCTTAAGAGGAAAGTATATAGCAATCCAGGTATATTTAAAGAAGGAGAACAATCCCAAATGAATAGTCTAAAGTCACAATTATCAAAATTGGAAAAAGAAGAACAAATGAGGCCTAAAGTTAGCAGAAGGAGGGACATAATAAAGATCAGAGAAGAAATAAACAAATTGAGAAGAACAAAACAATAGAAAAAATCAATGAAACCAAGAGCTGGTTCTTTGAGAAAATAAACAAAATAAATAAGCCTCTAGCCAGACTTATTAAGAGAAAAAGAGAGTCTACACACATCAACAGAATCAGAAATGAAAAAGGAAAAATCATGAAAGACCCCACAGAAATACAAAGAATTATTAGAGACTACTATGAATACCTATATGCTAACAAGCTGGAAAACCTAGAAGAAATGGACAACTTCTTAGAAAAATACAACCTTCCAAGATTGACCAAGGAAGAAACACAAAATCTAAACAAACCAATTATCAGCAAAGAAATTGAAGCAGTAATAAAAAAACTACCCAAGAACAAAACCCCCAGGCCAGATGGTTTTACCTCGGAATTTTATCAGACATATAGAGAGGACATAATACCCATTCTCCTTAAAGTTTTTCAAAAAATAGAAGAGGGAATACTCCCAAACTCATTCTATGAAGCCAACATTTCCCTAATACCAAAACCAGGCAAAGACCCCACCAAAAAAGAAAATTACAGACCAATGTCCCTGATGAACGTAGATGCAAAAATACTCAACAAAATATTAGCAAACTGAATTCAAAAACACATCAAAAGGATCATACACCATGACCAAGTGGGAGTCATTCCAGGGATGCAAGGATGGTATGGTACAACATTCGAAAATCCATCAACATCATCCACCACATAAACAAAAAGAAAGACAAAAACCACATGATCATCTCCATAGATGCTGAAAAAGCATTCAACAAAATTCAACATTCACTCATGATAAAAACTCTCAGCAAAATGGGTATAGAGGGCAAGTACCTCAACATAATAAAGGCCATATTTGATAAGCCCACAACCAACATCATACTGAACAGCGAGAAGCTGAAAGCTTTTCCTCTGAGATCGGGAACAGGACAGGGATGCCCACTCTCCCCACTGTTATTCAACATAGTACTAGAGGTCCTAGCCACAGCAATTAGACAAGACAAAGAAATACAAGGAATCCAAACTGGTAAAGAAGAAGTCAAACTGTCACTATTTCCAGATGACATGATATTGTACATAAAAACCCTAAAGACTTCACCCCAAAACTACTAGAACTAATATTGGAATACAGAAAAGTTGCAGGATACAAAATTAACACACAGAAATCTGTGGCTTTCCTATACACTAACAATGAACTAATAGAAAGAGGAATCAGGAAAACAATTCCATTCACAATTGCATTAAAAAGAATAAAATACTTAGGAATAAACCTAACCAAGGAAGTGAAAGACCTATACCCTGAAAACTATAAGACACTCTAAAGAGAAATTAAAGAGGACACTAACAAATGGAAACTCATCCCATGCTCTTGGCTAGGAAGAATTAATATCGTCAAAATGGACATCCTGCCCAAGGCAATATACAGATTTGATGCGATCCCCTGTCATATTACCAACGACATTCTTCAATGAACTGGAACAAATAGTCCAAAAATTCATGTGGAAGCACCAAAGACCCCGAATGTCCAAAGCAATCCTGAGAGGAAAGAATAAAGTGGGGAGGATCACGCTCCCCAACTTCAAGCTCTACTACAAAGCCACAGTAATCAAGACAGTTTGGTACTGGCACAAGAACAGAGCCACAGACCAGTGAAACAGAATTGAGACTCCAGACATTAACCCAAACATATACGGTCAATTAATACAAGATAAAGGAGCCATGGACATACAATGGGGAAATGACAATCTCTTCAACAGATGGTGCTGGCAAAACTGGACAGCTACACATAAGAGAATGAAACTGGATCACTGTCTAACCCCATACACAAAAGTAAATTCGAAAAGAATCAAGGACTTGAATGTAAGTCATGAAACCATAAAACTCTTAGAAAAAAACATAGGCAAAAATCTCTTGGACATAAACATGAGTGATTTCTTCATGAACATATCTCCCTGGGCAAGGGAAACAAAAGCAAAATGAACAGGTGGGACTACATCAAGCTGAAAAGCTTCTGTACAGCAAAGGACACCATCAATAGAACAAAAAGGTACCCTACAGTATGGGAGAATATATTCATAAATGACAGATCCAATAAAGGGTTGACATCCAAAATATATAAAGAGCTCACACACCTCAACAAACAAAAAGCAAATAATCCAATTAAAAAATGGGCAGAAGAGCTAAACAGACAGTTCCCCAAAGAAGAAAATCACATGGCCAACAGACACATAAAAAGATGCTCCATATCGCTGGTCATCAGAGAAATGCAAGTTAAAATCACAATTAGATATCACCTCACACCAGTAAGGATCACCACCATCCAAAAGACAAACAACAACAAATGTTGGTGAGGTTGTGGCGAAAGGGGAACCCTCCTACACTGCTGGTGGGAATGTAAATTAGTTCAACCATTGTGGAAAGCAGTATGGAGGTTCCTCAAAAAGCTCAAAATAGAAATACCATTTGACCCAGGAATCCCACTTCTAGGAATTTACCCTAAGAATGCAGCAGCCCAGTTTGAAAAAGACAGATGCACCCCTATGTTTATCGCAGCACTATTTAGAATAGCCAAGATATGGAAGCAACCTAAGTGTCCATCAGTAGATGAATGGATAAAGAAGATGGGGTACATATACACAATGGAATATTATTCAGCCATAAGAAGAAAACAAATCCTACCATTTGCAACAACATGGATGGAGCTAGAGGGTATTATGCTCAGTGAGATAAGCCAGGCAGAGAAAGACAAGTATCAAATGATTTCACTCATATGTGGAGTATAAGAACAAAGAAAAACTGAAGGCACAAAACAGCAGCAGAATCACAGAACCCAAGAATGGACTAACAGTTACCAAAGGGAAAGGGACTGGGCAGGAGGGGTGGGAAGGGAGTGATAAGGGTGGGGAAAAAGAAAGGGGGCACTATGATTAGCATGTATAATACGGGAGGGGCATGGGAAGGGCTGTGCAACACAGTGAAGACAAGTAGTGATTCTACAGCATCTTACTACACTGATGGACAGTGACTGTAATGGGGGTGTGTGGGGGGGACTTGGTGAAGGGGGGATCCTAGTAAACATAATGTTCTTCATGTAATAATAGATTAATGGTAACAAAAAAAAAGCACCTAGAAGAATGCCTGGCAAGAGTTTGGTACGTAATACATAACAGTATATAATTATTACTACTGATATAGCTCCTTGTGGAATTTTCCAAGTCATAGGACTATTTTCCTCTTGCAGTTTATCTGAATAGGTGAACCATCAGGGAAAAGAGAGGCTAACCATCTCACAAATAGAACACCTGAGAGTATACAGCCAATGTGAGCCTCAGGTGAGTTAGACTTAGAAACCCCAAGCATCAGTCCTTGGGTGAGATTTTTCCAGAATCCTCTGGGGAGCTCACCAAAATATGGATTACTGGCTTCCATCACATATCTGCTGAATTAGAGCATAGTAAGGAAGTGTATCTCAGGAATACATGTGTTTTAAAGCTTCCTGGTATCCTTCATGGGCTTCCAGATTTGGGAGCTGTGGGAGCAGGCAGTCACTAAGTGGAGGGATAGCCACCTAAAGAGAGCCAAAGATTTTTTTATGTTTTGTTTCTCCCAGGACTCTCCATTCATGCATCCATTCATCCATCTGCCTACTCACCCATCAACTGACTGTGCTGGTGCCCGGTGTCTGCCTCATGACCTGCCACTGCTGTGGTTAGTGTAAAGATGAATGATGAGTGCTCCTAAAGAACTCATCATCTGAGAGAATGGATAGAGTAAGTATGAGTAATATGTGATGAGCTGTGAAGTACTGAGAGGGTTTAGGAAAATGAACACTTCTTCCAGTTTGTGGTGGGAGAATCAGGAGAGATTTCATTCTGTCCACTGGCATCAGCTTCCCTTGGGATCCTTCTCTACTTCAAGCTTCTCTTGTTCCTGCTCATTTGCATTAGATGCCGATCCTATAGATGTCTACGGCTCTTTGACAATCTTGGCATGTTAGATTAGAGTTATATGGTTGCTTACCTGCTTTACTTATGAGCTGAGAGCTTGAAGAGAGTGAAGGCTGCATCTGAATCATCACCTTAGATCCTCACTCACCTACCTTCTAGTTAGGTGGCTGACTCTGGCTGAGCACCTGCAGTATGTGCTCAGTAAGTACTGAAGTTGTTGTACTGGTTATATAAAGAGAGCAAACAGTGGGAGCAAGCCTGCAGGGGCAAGATCATGGAGCACCTGGACTTCAAATCATGCGTGGGCTTTAGTTTTCAGGCAATGAGCCCAAGACCATCTTGGAAGCCATATCCATTGTCTACAAAAAAAGGTAGGAAAGGGGAAGAACTGGGGCAGTGTATCTTCAAGTCGGGGAAAGGTACAGAGATAGTTTCAGGTATAAAATATGATGAATTACAGTGAGTTATGAAGTGAGATAATTACTCCTTTTCAGTTCCATTTCAGTCCACCTGATTACTTCAAGGAGACATCTCAGTTGGATGGTAATATTTTAACACCTCTTAATGCTTTCTAATCTACCTTTTTAACAAAGAGAAAATACACTTTAGGCTCAGAGCCTTGGGAGGTGACTTAGTTATCTATTACCACGTTAATGTATATAGCAAACACTCAATAAACCTCTGTGCCTTTCAAGCACAAACTTTTGTTTAGCTTGGCATCTGCAGGTCAGCCATTAGGGCCAGTGGTTCTTTTGGTCTTGGACGGGATTTGCTCTCAAGTTCAGCAGTTGGATTCTCAGCTGACTCTTGGCTGCAGTAACTGGGCTGTGCTTTATGCATTTCTTGCATCTTTCCTTCTCTCTAGCCTGGGCACATTCTCATTGCAGAGGAGCAATACCAGTCATACAAAGGCTGTTCATGCCTCTGTGTGTGTCTAATCTATTACAACCTTGGCCAGAGCAAGTCCTATGGCTGAATGCAGAATCAGGAAATGAACAGAGGGACTGTGCCTATTTAGTGAGAAGAACTCAAAGTTATGTGGCAAAGAGGCATGGATACTGGAAGGGATGAAAGAATCCCTAATGGTCTCAGTTTATCTGCTATGGCGGGCAAGATCAGCTAGTGAGAATTTAGCTGCATGTTTTTCATTGTTACTCTTTAAAACTATCTTTTTGTGACAGGTGATAGAAGTTTCCAATTAAAGTTTCCTTTTAAAACAAATTTATTTGAGACAAATGTAAGTGGATGCAAAGGAAAAGTATTTTTAAAAAAGTAGCCCATGTGGCACAAAGATGTGGCAAAAATCATCTGACGACATGGCAAGTTTGGGAAGCTCTGGACCATTATGATTGTGGCTGAGACTCTGAGCAGGGGACATGGGCAAGAGATGTTGCAGATTCAGCAAAATAAGCTTAATAGGCACATGGGTTCCGCCGAGTTCCATTAAATGAACATATATTAAGTGCCAACAGTCTGCCTGACACAGTGGCAGGAGCCAGAGTTACAAAGATAAAAAACTCGAAGTCCTTGTCCTAATGCAGTTCATAATCTAGTGGGTGAGAGACACAGAACTGATAACTTGGGAATGCTCAGGTAAATTGTGTATTTGGTCTGAGTGCCCCAGGTGCCTAAGGAAAGGACACTAAATTTAGGCTCGGGAGTGGGCACTAGGGGAGGGTTCCTATCAGGTTCCCTGGAGGAGAGTCTGGAACAATTACTAGAGGTTTCCCTGGTAAGAAGGATGAGCAAAGGCATGGAGAGTGACATTCTCCTTGGGAAAGCTCATTCTTACTGAAGCCCGATGTTTGAGACAGATGAGACTGGGGAGTTGGCGGCAGCCACATTGTAGATAGCTCTGTTTGCAAAGCTTAGAAGTTACCTTGTGATGGCCAACAGGGAATCAATGAAGGTTCTCAGTGAAAAGAAAGGCATATGTATTGTATGTGTGTGTGTGTATATGTGTGTGTGTGTGTGTGTATATATATATATATATATATATACACACACATGTATTTAAACTTATGAGATACACATACACACATTTTTTTCTTTTCTACAAAAATGCCTGCCAGGTGGTTTTATAGCTTCTGTCTGTAAACCCCTGGTGACAGGGGCTCATTATTCTATTATTGAGGCTGTTTTAGTCCTAATTCTAATCACATGATGAAGACAGACTTGGGGACAAAAAACTGGAAAAGGGGATTGTACAATAATCCAGGGAAGAGACACAAAGGGGTGGGAATGAGTAGGGAGAGTCCAGATGTAAAGATAGAGAACTTGGTGAATTCTAAGTGTGTAAAAATGTGAATTGTGGTTGTGCTTACTTTAGAGCCTAAACTTACTACATAAACAACTCCCAAACCACACAAGTATCTATTTTTCCTGATAGCTGGACAAAGCAATGCTGACACCCAGTGGCTGGTTCAGATTACCTGGAGAGAGGATCCTGAGGGAGGGAGGTGGAGGTCAGCTTGCCCCACCTGGCAGTCAGAGCATCCTAGGATCCTCAGCTGAAAGGGCGAGTCTAAATTCAGCTAGAAATGGCCGGCCATGTGATGTGTTTGGCAGCACACAAAGGATAGTTCCCAGTGAATTTAATGCAGACAAAAGAGCTAAATTAAACCTGCAGATGAGAACAGCATTGCATCAAAGTCAGCCCCTTCTAAAGCAGAGGCAAAAGCAATTACCCTCAGAGTTCCCTGGAGAGCCCTTTTCCAAAGCACCAATAAGAAAATGGAATATTTAAAGGTCAGTTTCTCAGTCAAATCAATACTCTGTTGTATGGCTGTGTCCCAGACTCCCTGCTTTGTATGGAGGCTACTCAGCCTCAATTCTGACATTCAGGGTGGACCAGAGCAGTGAGGAACTTGCCAGATCAGGTGGAGAAACAGATCTAGGGAGGGGAGATGAGTTTCCCAAGGTTTCAGAACAAACTAAGAGCAAAGAAGAAACATTAGTATGCTTCCAGTCTAGCTGGAGCTAATGGCTGGAGCACCTGCAGCCCCTCGGACCATCTTATGAGACCCTTATTCCAAGGATGGCGGGGTGGAAAGGTGAAAGGAGTCCAGGCCATGGACAAATTCAGGGAGTTGGTGTTCCACCCTGGGCTGTAGATCTTCAGACTTTTATGAATTCTCCTCCATCTCTGTCTTAGTCCATTCAGGCTGCTATAACAGAAGTGCCATAGACTGGGTGGTTTGAACAACAAACTTTATTTCTCACCGTCCTGGAGACTGGGAAGTCCAAGTTCAAGGCCCTGGCAGAGTCAATGTCTGGTGAGGACCCGCTTCCTGGTTGTCAGGTGGCTGCCTTTTCACGTGGCAAGAGGGTTGAGGGAGCTCTCTGGGGTCCCTCTCACAAGGGCACTAGTCCATTCATGAGGGCCCACCTTCATGACCTACACAGCACCCAACACCTCTGAGCACCGCCACCTTGGGGATTAGGTTTTGTGCATGTGTATTTTGGGGCACACAAATATCCAGTCCATAACAATGCTCGGAACTTCAGTTTCCGTTTGCATGTTGTTGATGCCCATCACCTACTTGTTAACACTGTTCGAACATCACAGAGGAATGTTCAGCACCAAACTTGGGATCTTCTCCCCAAATGTCTTAATAAATGACACCTCCATCCGTTGCATGAACCAGAAATAGAGGAGGTATCCTTGAGTTGCTCCTTTTCTTTATCCCCCTAATGAAAACATCACAAGGCTTGACCACAGGACTTCCTAGCCATCCTTATGTTAATCCCCTTCCTGTCTTCCTCCTTCCCATTGCTCCACTTGTCTCCTGCTTTATTTTTCACTGTAGCACTGCCTACCTGACACATCCTCTACTTGTTTGCTTATTGTCTCTTTCCTCCCTGCAAGAATGCCACCTTCCATGTCTGCGCTAGTTTATGTTTGAGCGCCCCTTCCTCAAATATATGCTGCTGTATTATATTCTATTATTTTCTTGATAGCTCTCCTCAGTATCTGAAGTTATATTTATTTAGGGGAATAAGAACCACGTTTGTTTTGTATATGGCTGTTGATTGTTGTAACAAGAGAAGAACTTTATCTGTTTGGTTCACTTCTGTATCTCCAGTACTTACACCAGTGCCTGGTACAAAGTAGGTGCTCAGTAAATGCTTGTTGAATGAGTGAATATGCACACATGTATCATCTCAAGGGCCTGTAGTTCTTGAGCTGTGGCAGTCCCTACCAGAAGACTCGGGTCAGCAAGCGCCTGGTTATTGCTTAAAACTCAACTGACTGTGACTTGTACTTTTGGTAGTTTATGACTATGGAAGCAAATGTTGCCCATCTGACAAGGACTCAAACAGGCAGTCCGGTCCAATAGAGAAAAATATATATTTATTTTAAGCTTGCCTCCTGAGGAGGGAGGTAGGATGCTGGGACTGTTGCCCCAGGCAAGCCTGGTCTGCTACTGTTACTTTCTGCTGCTTTCCCAGGCCAACAACCTTGAGCAAGGCAGTTGGTTCTGGGTTCATCCCACAGTTTAGCTGGTGCCCGACAGAGCCCATTTATTTACCTAAAAAACATTACCTGCTCTATTCAAGGCACTGAGAGGGAAACAGAGGAAGGGCTCCGGCTGGCCCTGCTGTCCGCGGCCAGTCGGCGTCCGCTCCCAGCACAGCAGCAGGAATGCTCCTTCTCTCTTCCTCTCCCCTCCTCTCTCTTCATTCCCGCTCTCCCTCCTTCCCTCCCTCCCTCCTGGGCTGAAAGCTGAAGTTTATTTTTACTCCACAACAATCCAACGCCGGTGTTTCTGGTCAACAAGAGGACACCTATGAGGTCACCTGGGGGTGCAGGCCCCTTCTGTCTTCACCTCTGAGCTCTGTAGGGCTTTGGGGACCTCTGCAAATGGAGAGAGCAGGGGAGGTTTGTAAGTCAAGTCCATGATCTCTTTAAAATGTAAATTGTACAGCATCTTGCACTGCCCAAAGTGTACAGTGGCTCCTCACCTGCCTCAGAATACGTTGCAGACTCCTCAGCATGGCTCCAGACCCTGCGCTCCTGGTCCCTGCCCACATCTTTGATCTCGTCTCCTACTGTTTCTCTCTCCTCACTCACTCTGTTCTAAGACATGCAGGATCTTTTTTTCCTGTTTTCTTAATATACTAAGCTTTGATCTGCCTTAAGGCCTCTGTGTAGGATATGCCCTCTGCCTGGTGCCCCGACTCAGCATGGCTGGCTTCTTCTCTTGATTCTACAGCTCAGCCCAGACAGACCCTCTCCACCTGCCGTTACCCTTCCTCAGAACTATTCTATTACATTCTATTATTTTCTTTGCAGCCCTTATCAGCATCTGAAATCATATGTATTTGTTGATTAATGAGAGTATGGATCTATCTGTGTTGTATAAGATTGCCCATTCCTGTAGCTTAAGGGTGTCTGGTGCCTGCTAGGTGCTTACTACATGTATACTGAGTATCTACCTTTACATATCGCACAGGCATTAACTCATTTAGTTTTCACAATCTGTCTTCAAGTTCACTACTAGTATAACCCCTATTTCATAGGAGAAATGGAAGCCCAGAGAGGTTAAGTAACATGAATAGGGTTACACAGCTAATAAATTAAAAGCTGGAATTCTGATTCTATGATCTTGACCAGTGTGTTATATACCATCCCCCAATCAGAATCCCAGTTTTGGAAGATTGCTGTCATCTGATCATCTTGCCACCATCTGATGCATAGATATGCTCTCTGACATTCCTTCTGAGGTTTCCTAACTTTTCTTGAGTATTCGGAGGGCAGAATACCCAGCTCCTCTTGAGGGGAACACTCCATTATGAAATGTTAGTATCCCCCTCATATCAAGATAAAACTTGCCTCCTTATCACTTGCCCCCAAGAGTTCAGTTTCCACCTGCTCAGCCCTCTGACACCAAGGACGCCTGTCAGCAGTAACGAGGTCTTCCTCCTCACACTTCTCTCCTCCCAGGCAAAAAGTGCCAGGTTCTCCATGGGCACGGTTTGTCTTCCTCCCCTTGCCAGCTACTATAAGGCTTCTGCCCAGGCAATATGTGGGTGAACCCATCCTTTGCTCCTGCACATCTTCTGGGAGATGTAGGCCAGCTATGAGCTAGTGAGGTTGCTCAACCATCACATCTGATATCTCTGGATCTCATCTCCCAGCCAGGATGGCAACAAAAATACCCATCTGGCACAAGGCAGTTCCTCTCCAGGATTGTGGGAGCTGTGATCGGCTGCCCCTTGGATGATGCTGTTAGCGTTACTTACACCTTCCATTCCTCCTTCACAGCCTGAAGTCACAAGCATGGGAGAGGCTGATAAAGAAACTGGCTTATATGCCTTTCCTTTCATTGCTGATATGCTTGTCCCTTGTGAGTTTCTTGCCAAATAATGGAATTGTGAAATGAGGAGAAAAGTTATCACTGGTGTAGGGAGTATGGAGATCCATTGTGATGACTGCCTGCACGTTGCCCATTCGGGAGCTGGGGGTGGGCAGCATTTACAGACAGAAGAAAACTCTTGCCAAAAAACAAGCAGCATAGTCAAGGTGAGACTGGCTGATGTGTGTCAAAATGCCAGCTCTGTTTATTTGTTGTGTGACTTAGGCAAGTTGTTTCACCTCTCTGAGCTTCTTTAAAATAGGGAATCAATAGGTAGCTGACACAGCTGTTAGGAGGCTTAATTACATGTATGTGTTTTGGGTGCCAAAGCTTCTTAATACACATTAGTTCAGATCAGTTGGACTTGGCTGAGGTTTCCTTTATTTGTCAAAAGTTTGTGTTCTTGGGATTTTGATCTCTATTCCAGGCATCTAGCTAAATGTTTATTTAACAAGGGGTGCTAGAGAGAGAGAGAAGAATTTCTAGTGATGGCAATTTAATATGTTCTGTAGTTTGCACTTTTGCAAGATGTTTCCCCATGTGTTATTTTATAAATTCTTGTGACACTCTGGGAGGTAAGGATAGTCATTTCACATTTTGCAGATAGGGAACTAGGACACGGCGTGTTATTTAAATTGCCCAAGATCACAGAGTTAGTGAGTGACTGGTCCCTGTTGTACCCAGAAGACCTGGACCAGGCAGGACCTTGCTTTGAACTCAGGTGTTTGTTCTGAGTTTAAAGTCTGTTCTAGATTTCTCCCACTGAACATTTCCTTCATTGAACAAGCCCTTTGCTGGTCTTGTAAGAAATCAACCTTGATTTACTCATCTCTGTGTCTTCCAGGCTAATGTCTGGCACACAAAAGGCACCAAGTAGCATTTATAGAATTTAAGTTTTTAAACAACTGTGGATATTAAATAAATTTTATATGCAAATGGAGCTTAATGCTCCCAGTGTACTAAATAAGACAACTTACAAATGAGCACCTCCCCACCCACCCCAAACTTGACAAAGTTTATTTCTGCTCCCATTTTTTTTTTCTTTTCTGTATCTTGGACTGGAACATTTGCAACTTCTATCATAAGAACAACAGTGGGGAAAAAAAGGTGGCAAGTCTAGAGAATCTGTGTTTATATAAATAAAGGAAGATAAATACTATGACGATCAGACAATGCTTAGGGGGGTAACACTTAGCAGTGGCAATGATACAGGTTGGGGCATCTTTCTGATCCAAGTCATATGGATCGTAATGGATTACATATCTTTGTGCTTCCATCCATGACTCTAAGGAAACCAACCCACCCCAACACTGGGCTAGCAGTAGTGAACACAGATTTCCAGTCACTCCCTTAGTTTATTAGCTCTTCTTGAACTTTCTAGCACTTTGCATCCTTACTTTACACTCCACAGCTCCTGGAGTCTCATCTCCAGGGTGGGACTTGCCTCATCTTTCTTGGGCCTGACCCTCGGCGGTTCTATGGTTCTGACCTCTGGCTTCCCTTGTTGACTAGAATGAATTCTTTTTTTTTTTCTAGCTGCCCTGATGAAAACATCAGATGTGATGGGCTAATAAAGGTAATTCCCTTCAAGTAGCCCCATTTCTCAAGTGGGAATTGACCCTGTGGAATCTTTTATGTCTCTTGTAGAATGATTCTGTTCATTCCTTCCATCTTAGTCTGTTTGGGCTGTTACAATGAAATACCATACACTGGGTGGTTTATAAACAACAGAAACCAATTTCCCATAGTTCAGGAGGCTGGGCGTCCAAGATCGGAGTGCCAGCATGGTCACATTCTGGTGGAAGCCCTCCTCTAGGCTGCAGACCACTGTCTCCTTGAAGTAACCTCACATGACAGAGAGGGGCAAGGGAGCTCTCCTGGGCCCCTTTTCTAAGGGCACTAATCTTATCTCAAAGGCCTCACCCTCCTAATACCATCAACTTGGGGGTTAGGATTTCAACATATACATTTCTGGGGGAAACAAACATTCAGTCTATGGCATCTTCATTCAATCAACCGATATATACTGAATATCACCTGTTGACCAGGAAGCCAGTGCTGGAATACCATGTCACTAGGACACAGTCCTTGCCCCATGGAGCCTAGCACATAGAAAGGGAAGTGATACAGCCTGGTGGTTAAGAGCATGTGGGTAGATCTGGATCAACTTACTAGATGCATCACCTGTGTTACCTTGGTCAAGATACTCAACCTTTCTAAGCCTGGTTATCCATTTGTAAAATCGGGATATTGCCCTATAGAATTACTGTGCTATTAAGTGAAATTATATGTGTTAGGTGCCCAATGCATTGCCTAATATATATTAGACACTCACTTGATGTTGACTCTTATCTTTATTAATGAGGGAAAAATAAATTAAAAGATAATTTGGACATAGTATGAGCAATGGTACGATAGGGCAAGTATGGGAGGCCCTTATCCAGGTTTCAGAAGCCCTTCTGACACCCTAGTTCATACCTTAAAGGTGAACATGAACTAGGCATAAGCAAATATGGAGTGTTCCAGGGGGAAGGAACAGCATGTGCAAACATCTGCAAGAGAGAGACAGCATGCAGCCTAAATGTCGCTGTATGGCTAAAACTAAAAGGAAACATCTTTTGAGTGTGAGTGGTAAGAGATGAGGCCGCATCCTGCTTACTTCCTTTTTCTTGACTCGGTGTCCTCCTGTCACTTCCCAAACTATGGCCCATCTCTTTACCCTACTTTTCTTCCTTGCACAGCTGTGATTTGCTAGGGGCAAAGGATGCCCGAGAGCAAGTTGCTTCCTCTTGGTGACTTACTTACAGAATTGCTGATGCAGGTACCCCATGGAAAACTTGGAGCCATGTTCTATTTAGAGACATTTCAGCCTTACACAGCAGATCCAGATGCTGCAGTTTGCTTCATTACCCATTAAGGGGACATTTGCATGGAAATAAATAGTTTCTTCACCTTGTTCCCCTGGCAGATTTGTCTTGCAGAGGGTAGGTTGGGGGAGTAAGCAAGAAGTCACTGAGATGTACTTCCAACTGGACCACGGTAGGAACACAGACTACCAGTTTGGGGGACACTTTATGAATCATTTCTATTTTACTGTGCCACAGAAAACTGCAAATTCTAATCCTAGATCCCAGGTATGGTGAGATATGGGAAATGGGTGGGGTTGGTAAGAAGAGAGGGAGAGTGATGTTGACAATGGGAGAATAGTGGCAAAGCTGTTAAAATTTGCCGCTGATGTACCATCGGTGGCAGATCTGTGGCATGTCTGCCTCTGATCCTCCTTGTGTACCCATAGCAGATATTATTAACTGATGCCAGTGCTTTCCTATTGAGCCTAGATAGAGCTTCAGAATCCTTCTAAACACAGGGCTTTAGAGATCCACTGCTAAGTGTGGGGAGCTGTTGCTGTTAAAGAAACACAGTAAAGGATCTCATCCTCTTTTTTGATATGCAGGAAAAGCCAGACCCATCAAAGTGAAGGACTTTATCCAAGATAAACCTGCACATTAATGGCAGAGCTTAGTGGCAATTGTGCTCCCATCCAAATCTCTTAAGGACTTGCTTTCCTTAAAAGCATCATAAAGGCCAGTTAAACAGTTTTCTTTCCAAAAATATGCTACCACCATGCCATTCCCCTGTAGCATCCTTCAATGGTTCCCCATTGCTTATAGATAACAATCTAAACAACTCAGCAAATCTTTCTAAGTCTTCCATCTCCTGAGCCCAGTTAGAATATATTCCCAATCCATTGTTTATGCCTTCCTTCTCCATTCCACTTGCCTCCCTGTATCCTCCAAAGCTTGGGTCAAGCCTTTCAACCTCTCCAAAACTGGCTAATTTCAATCCTCTTGATCTTCATCCCCAGAACAACTTGTTATATTATTATGGTTCAAGCCACATCCCTTAGTGGAGTTTTAGAGATTTTAAAGGTGGAGAAATGGCATCTGGCTAATAGACAGAGTAGCACACACTGTCTCTTTTTCTCCTTGTTCTCTTTGTCAATCTATCTGTGAGGCAGTGTATTATTATATAATTAGTTAATTCATGAAATATTTATCAAGAACCTTCTATTTTTCAGGTATTGTGTTTGGAGTTGGGAATACAAAAGCAAGACAAATTCCATCCTTTTGTGGAGCTTGTATTCATAGACACATAGAGAGAGAAGGGAGAAAGACAAGACACAGGTAACAAACAAAAAATGCCTTTCTTGTCTAGCACATTCTAGGGAAACACAGTTTATACTCAGTGAACACTAGTTACCTTGGCTTATTCAATATATATTTGGGTTGGTGTCTACACAGTAAGCTTGGTGGATGTATGTGCTCAGTTATTCAAATACATTTACTGAATGTTGAAATAGCCAGCAAGTATCTCTTTAATTATCTCCATGGAGGAGGTCAACCAACACAGTCCAGAAGCATAGCATTATAGAACTGTGTAGCCTAGACTGAGTCCCATACTCCTAAGTGCAGTTACATTTAGATTACTGTCCCATGCTGGACACCATACTGGCAGTCTGATGGAGGGTAATCAGGCAGGCATGAGGTCTTTGTGTCATGTTATTTGGAAAACCTTTGAAGCAATCAGAACTGTTTTGGAGAATAGTCTAGGACTTTGGTTGAATGGCAGGTAATAGTGGTAATAATTGGCTATAAACATTTGAAGAGCTAATATTTATAAAAAGGAATACATTTTTCTGTGCTTCTCAGAGGATAAAGCCTGGACCAGTAAAAATGCCAAGAGACAGCTCTTAGTTCAATGTAAGTTGACCCCAAATGTGATACACAGCCTTCTGTGGAAGAAAGCTCCCTGCCAATGGACAAGTTCAAGCAGAAGTCATAGTTTGTGGTGGGTATTCAGACACTAGGAAAATGTTTGTATTAGGTCATCAACAGAAGCTGTGTTAACTTTCTATCTAGTAAATGATTGTTAAATAGGGGTCATTATTATGTTTTATGGTCTGGAAAGCATTGCCATATAAATTATCTGATTTGTCTTCACAAAGAAAAGATTTGTTTTATCCCCATTTTTCAGATGAGCAACAGAACTCAAGAATTCAATCATCCCTGGTCACATTGAAACTATGATATGTGGCTTATGACCCCACAAACAGTACTTTTCCTATAAGGCTTAAACGTGCTTATTGATTCACCTTATACATCAGAAATGGCAGGATCTCAGCTGACAGCTCCTTTGTGTCCTATTATCCCTTATTTCTCTTTCTTGGGAAAGCCACTGTTGTACAATCTCTGGTTTTTCTATTCCAACACCTATATGTTTCTTGCTACTTTTTAACCCTTCCTTTCCACATTTGAAATGTATGTGAATATGTATATGTATATAAGCATGTGTATGAGTATTTCCTCTCTACAAGTTACCAGTCACATTAACTGGTTGAGCTAAGAAGTAGTTCCTAATGTGCCAAAGTTTATGGAATTATTTGCTTGATGTTTGGAGAAATTCATCTTTGTGTTTCTTTCTGTGCTGTTACTCCAGTATCTTCCTGATCTACCCAATTTTAGTCTATCCTACAAGGTCCAGCCTGTATCTTACCTTCTCCTAGAAGCTTTTGGTAACCTTTTCTGCTCATGGAGTTTTCTGCCTTATTTACTTGTAGCATTTATTATGTGTTCTCTTAATTTTGACTCATATAAACTCTATTTTAAAATTGCTTTATGTTTGTAAGTCACCTGTTGCTTTTTGGGCTGTGAAATCCTTGGTTGCGTATTTCCTTCCTCCTTTTCATGTCCCAAATCTCTTGCTACAATGTTGAATACCCAGGAATGTTGAATAACTACACAATGACTGAATTCAGCTCTGTGGGTTTCAACTTTCTCAATGATAACCCTTTAAAATACATTTTCTATTTGCCTTAAAAAAGCAGAAGCGACATAATAGCTTTGGCTCTAGGACCCAATAAGCTTGAATTTTAATCTTGGCTCTGTTACTTCCTAGAAATGTGACCTTGGGAGAGTTTCTTCATGCCACTAAGCCTGATCTGTAAAGTGGAGATCCTGATGGTACCTCAGTTCAAGAGACATCAGAAGGTTAGTTAAATGAGGGAATGAGTGAGATTTTTAGCACAGTGACTGGCACATCACAATGAATTAATTAATTAACACAGTTAGCCATCATTGTAAGTATTGCTGCTATTCTTCTCACCACAGGATCCGTGAGATAAAATGATGTGGATTTGCTTAAATGATTTGGCTCTGACTCTAGAGATACATACTAGTAAATCAAGACCCCTATTTTGGGTATGTATGTATACGTTTGCATGCTTGTACTTTTTTATTTATACCTAGCCTCATCGTAAAAAGAAGAATTTAAGGTGGCTTATTAATATGTACAGCATATAGCAAAGTAAATTAAAATAAGAAAAATGATGCACAAGAAAAACCAGGAAAGAGAAAAACAAAACTGAGAAATGAGGATAGCTTGTAAAATGCATGATATACACAAAATATTTTAGCCTGATGGGGGTGGGCTACATGTTTGGTTTTTTAAGTTTTTGAGGAGCAAAGGATCAAACAAAATCAGTTACCCAATTTACAAGGTACAGGTGGTAAAAATATTCAGGCTATTTACAAAAGTGTTGTGATTTTTCCTAGTGGGACTGGAGAAGATTCCCCGATGGTTCAGAGAGAAAGCTATGTGACAAGACAGACAACATCCTTGTGGTGGTTTTAAAATATGCCCACAAATTTTTTGATTCCTCTCTTCCAATGAAGGATCCTAATTCTTCTCCTGTTAAGTGTGAGACGTCCGACATAAAAAGCACTGTGGCTTTCTCCTTGCTCTCTCCCTGTGTGTCTGGGGTGCCTCAGGCTGGGGGAAGCCAGCTGCCATATTCTGAGAATGCTCAAGCCGGCCTGTGGAGACGTCCTTGTGGTGAGGGATTGAGGCCTCCTGCCGACAGCCGTGAGAGTGAGCCATCTCAGAAGGATATCCCTCAGCCTGTCAGACCTCCATGTGTCTGTAGCTCTGCCTGGTACCTTCACTGCAATCCTATGAGAGACCCTGGGCCTGAGCTGCCCAGCTCAGATGCTCCCAAATTCCCTACCTGCAGAAATTCTTATTTTAGGCTACAATGATTTGGGATATTTTGTTGCACAGAATAGATAACTAATATAATCCCCCACCCGACCCCACCCCATGGTGATCCCAGTGAGGAATCTCTAGAGGCTGCTTCTCATGGTGACCCCTCGGTTTATGATGAGCATGAATTGTGGGGGTTGAAGCAAAGTGGGCCCAAGCAGACATAGAAAGGACTTTGAGTGCTTACAATTCTGCAGAGGGAGACATACACACGGACCATCAACTGTGATGTGAGGAGGACTGAGTAAGTCAAAGTGAAGGTGCAAGTAACAAGCTCCGGGAGCTCAGCAGGAAGCACTTATGTTGACGTTCTGATGGAAGAAGTGGCATTTGGGTTGGCTCTTGTGGGATTGCATATTAGTTAGGATTCCTTTGGTTATAAATGCAGAAGCCCCACTGTCTCAGATAAAGCTCCCCAGGAGGCAGACTCCCAGATGAAGGTCTGCATGCAGGGAGTTGATCGGGGACTCTTGCTGGGGACAGCACTGGAGGGTCAGTGAGGGAGGCAGGGGCAGGCAGAGGCAGGGCTGAACTGCAGTTCAGTTGCACCAGAGGCCTCAGTCAGTCCTGTGGGGGAAACCAGATCTGGGATAGTCTTTCAGAGTTGTCTGGAACTGAGAGACAGGGGTCTGGGCGTGTGTGCCCCTGCATTGATCAGTCAGCAGGAGTGAGCTGCTTCTGGGGAGGGGACATCACCTCGGGTCACACAGCTTCATTCGGCTGAGGGTGACTGCTGAAGTGTCAGCAGGCAGCACTCACGGCTGCTGTGGGAGCGAGTGCCGCCATCCTGAAGGGCGTCCGGGTGGCACGCCCCAGCACACATTCTGCCAGCTTGCTGTGACTCAGGCAGTCATCATCAGCATCTTACACCAGCATTGCCATCATCATTTATTGGCTCACAGATCTGAAAAGCCAGTGGATATAGCTAGTTTCAAGCATGGCTGGATTCAGAAACTCAACAATATTCCCGATGATGTGTCTTCTTCTCTGGACTCTGTTTTCCCTTCTGTTCGCTTCATCACACTCCAAAGGTGTGGCAGAGAAAGCTACTGTAGGTCTAGGTGCACATCCAGACAGCCCAGCATCTCAGGGGAAAATGCTCTTTTCCATAATTTCTACCCAAAGTTCTGGGCTGACTGCCGTTGGTCTCCGTGAGTAACCCCCACAACCCTGAAGCAATCACGGTGGCCAGGTGACTGTAGGTGCTGACTGGCCAAGGCTGGATTATGGACCCATCCCACAGCCAGATAATGGGATCGTTACCATGTAAACAACGTGAACTTAATCACATGGAAGAATGAATTCTCAAAGAAAAATTGGTTTTGGTACCAAAGGCTGGCAAATAGAAGTCTCCCATAGGTGGGTGGGATGTCAATAGGAAGTAAAGGGAAAGGAGTCCATTCTAAGCCAAGGGACTAGCTTGAGCAATAACATACCTGGCTTATTCAGTGACTGGCAAGTAGCATATGTTTATGCATAAAAGCATTTAATAAGTAAAAATCTTTCTGCCTCCCCCTATTCAAATACTGACTCATCCCCCTTTACTCAAGGGAAGAATACATTGGGGGTGATAAATTATGCAGATGATATTTTGATATTAGCACAAAGTCCAACCACAAGAGACACTGCCTCCCCTGGGAAGCCTAGAGGCCTGGGGAAAGGAGAGGGCAGGAAGGCAGGAGCAGAATGAGGCCTGGCAGGCCTTCCTTGCAGCCAGAGCAAGGCTGACGGAGCCAAGATTTTCCCACAGGCTGTCCGTTGTGACCAAAGTGGTGTGGATTGGCTGTGGCAGCCTGGGCGGTCAGTGCTGAGGCACATGATGACAGAGTGTGGGCCTGATAGGAATTTGTGTCACTGTCTGAAGGGTGGCAGATTTGGTGATTACCAAAGCAGTTGGGAGCCATGAGCTGTTTGGCATAATCAAAAGGTTGTGGCCCCTAAGAGAGGGTGCTGGGCAAGGAATCAAGGGACCTGTGCTGGGCCAGCACATCTTACAGTGATGTGGTCCTGTTGTCTGTGGAAAGACAGCAACGAACCCTCAGAAGGACCACTCCTAACTCTTATGTCTGGCTATGAGGAGACATAAGAGGTATGTTTTGGTAGGTATGGGGTGGCATACCTCTCGAAGGCAATGAGCGGAGGCCCCAAGGGGAGGATGTGGGCATACAGTAGGGAAGTTTGAGTTCCATAAAGTCGATGACCTGTCAGATAGTTTCTGACCTTGCTAAGAGAGATCAAAAAGACTTCAACCACGACATTGACTATATAGACTCAGAGCTGGAAGGAGAGATAATCTGCTTATACCACATCATTTGAAAAATGAGAACAAAAAATAAGCCTCAGTTGGGTTATATTTTTTATGACTATATAAAGAAATATTAACAAAACTAAGGTTTACACGCAGTCTTACAACCCGACCTTGTTTTGAAAATAACTTTCCTCACTAGGGGATCAGAGTGCTGGTACCAACCAAGTTAATTCCTACTTCCTGAACTATAGGAAATTATAGAAGAGAAATTAAAGGGAAAAGAGACAGGCAAATATATGGGCTATAAGGAGGTTTTCTGAGGTAGATGGGAAGGTAGGGCATGTCTATGCTGGGAAGATGCTGCTAATTTACTCAAGTAATGAGAGGTGTAATCCAGGGAAAGAACACTGGACACCAGTTTCCCAAAGTATTTTTCATGAAATACAAGCCCTGAAAATAAATCCTTAGTCATCTGGGCAATATGTTTATCTCACTCTAGAAGATTCCACAGGTAATATTAGCTTGTTAGAGGCTCTGAGAGGTCCTGCAGTAAACAAAACTGCTTAACTATTTAATCAAGTGTTTCTTTAACACATTTGAATCCCTTTGTACCTTTTATTTTTTAGTATATATCCATTAACATCTTATGGAAAGTGTTTGAAAATGCTATGATAGATAAATTGTATGACTTTGAGAATTTCTTAATCTGTGTTGCTCTGTAAAATTACATGGTGAGGTTAAATGTTTTCTATTGTTTTCTCTGAACTCCTTTAATTCCAATTATTGCATATGAGTGGTGGGATTAAAACTAGATGCAAAGAGGATGGGTGGGACTCTCCAAGCTACCACCCTCCCTTGCCTGGATCGCTGCATAGCCTCCTTTCTGGGTCTGCCACTTCCAGTCCTGTCCCTCCCCAAACCATTCCCTGCACTGCAGCCATAGCCACCTTCCAGAATGCAAATAAGATCACATCACATCTCTGCCCCCAAATCTTCAATGTTCCCTCCAAACTCCAAGACAGAGTCCCTAAGACTGCATTAAACCGGAAAGCCTTTGCAAAACATCTCAGTAGCCATCAAAACACAGTGAAATTAAACATTTTTTAGGGAAAAAGAAAAACACTTATTTTTTAATAGAAATGAAGGACATCAGAAAGAAAAGTGTAGTCTGCAAACTCTATGGGAGCTTGTTAGAAATATGGGGGACTCAGGCCCTAACCCAGACATTCTGAATCAGGATTTGCATTTTAACAAGACAATTTGTGTGAACAGTAAACCTTGAAAGGCACTGTTTTAGAGATAATCCAGGTCATTGCACACAACACTAATGAGGCAGTAGGTGTAGGGATTAGGCATGGGCTGCAGAATCAGGCCTGGTTTTGAGTCCAAACTGTGCTGTGACTTTGGGCAAGTTCCTTAGCATCTCTGACCCTCAGTTCCACATCTGTAAGAGGGAAGCTAAAAATACTAGGACCTGGCTATTAAAGATAGCCTTTATCATTGTGTTGGCATAAAACTCTTAATAACAGATTAATATACTGGGAAATTAATGGTATTTATAGAAGGCCCCCAGTATGTGGGATTGTCATGCATTGAGTTTGTTCTCTTCGATTCTGTCCCCACTGCTACAAAGAAGTGGAAGTCAGAGACACAGTAGTGAAGCAAAGCTGAAGTTTTATTTGAATATACTCCAAGAGAGGAGCCGGCCAGAGTCAAGGAAGACAAAGGCCCTTTAGGTGGAAGGCCTGTACATTGCATTCCGGGTGGGAGGCGCCTCTTTGATTGACAAGGTGGGTTTATTTGATTGATGGGTCCACCTGTATAGCCATCTGTGGGTAAAATTGTAGTATTTCCAGAATATCTCGCCTGGCTTTAGTACATCTGCATATCAATAGGCATTCAGAGGTAGAAAGAAGTATGGCTTTAGTGCATTTGCATCATCCCTCAGGGGTGGAGAGAAGTTCATCTCCATATCAATGGGTAATTACCTGGGCCACAGAGGGCTTATCAGTACCTTAGAGGTGAGGGGTGGTGCCGGTTTTTCTTCTCCTGGAGCAGGAAAGAGAGAAGGGCCTGGACTGCAGTTTGTAAGCAATAAACGTATTGTAAACTTAATTTCTCCCTTTGACTGATTTCGGTTTTTAGAGGTATTTTGCCCCGGGATTTCCTCCCCCTGGACTTCCACCATTCCCCCTCAGGGTGCATGTACTTCTATGATGAGGTGTGATCTGCACAGTTCTGAGTTCCCTTCCATTGTGTGTCTGTTGGGATCCGGTTGGGAAGGAACTGTCTCGCTGCAAAGCCTGTGTCGTCTTCACTCGGGTCCCACACCTGAGCAGAGTTTGGGCAGCTTTTTCTTTGGATCTTATCTTCCCTTTTCTGGCTGCTCGTGTCTGTCTTCCTACCTAACATTACTAACAGGATCATGGGCTACTAACATAGCAGGGGTGGGAGTTCCCGAGAACTTGCGAGGACCCGGGCCCAGGAACGGAGCCAGGATTGCCGTGGTGAGCAGGGCGCCGTGCTTGCCCTCACGGAGTACTCAGCCTGCTGGTCAGAGACAGTGTCGACGGGCCGCTTTAAGTGCCGCTGAAAATAGCCTTGGCCACGCTGCCTCCTTGTTTGGCACAGATTTGCTGCAGTAAAGCTCTGGTTCCAGCTGATCCTTCTCACTGGCTCAATTCTCTCAAGAATTTCACCTTGGATAATTAAGAAAGAGTCCTATTTCCCCCTCTTCCTCAAGGTATTATTTTGTCCATTTGGAAGGGGAAAACACTCAGCAGTTTTTTTTTAGATGGAAAGTATCTTTTTCTTTTTCCTATGTCAAGCCATCTTTTTTCAGGCTTTCTGGGTCACTGAAGAGACCTCAGTGTGTGTCTATTTATCTCAGACTCTTGGGTGACCCCTTCATTTGCCAAGCAATCTTCCTGTTTACACAGGGCTTGGCAGCCTCCAGCATGATTTTTCTAATAAAGACATCTCTTTACTAACCTTGTGAAGCTAGAGGCCCTCTACGGGTAAAACTTGCACAGAATGGGGACTAAGACAAGTGTGGAAATGATCTAATTGTTCGGTCTTCCCCACCTGCTGCTGCCCTCCAACTTACCCACGTATTCGGGAAGGTTTTGTGAGTGGTCAGAAGGCAGTTTGATACAATAAATAAAATACTGGTGTGGGCAAGTTTCTAAGAAACTGTCGGCTGTTTTCTGCAATTTTGATGAACTTTAAGCAGTAGTAGTCGTATAGGGAAGCTTTGCTGAAATTTTACAGCAAATAGTTTTGGGAGAATAGGGACTTGTCAGTTGAAAATGGCTGTCTTGGTTGCCATCTGACTCTGGTGCTAGCAAGGAACAGCTTTTTGAGAAAGCCCGGAGGAGTGAAACCATTTGTCTGAGAGCAGGGCCACCCTCAGGTCAGAGAAATAGAATTCAGTTTTAAGTGAAGCCATCTCTTAAAGAGGAAATCATATGGAGAACTTTAAGTTAACACGAGCTACATGTTGTTACCCTGACAAAACAAAATAAAAACAAAAGCAGTAAGGATTGAACTCAAAGGCTGACCTCTGGGAAATGGGGAGTCAGTGATCGTTCAACTGATGAGAGAAAATGCAAAGTATATGCGTCTCCTATACCATGACTGCCCAAATGCATTTCTTTACTTCCCTTTACTTTTTTCCCTTAATTTCTTTAAATCTCTGGTTTGTCTTTTGTTTACAAATACTACTGATATGAGGTTCTCATTTGTATGATTTTAGCTGTGAAATGTGAGACCAAATACTTAATCTTTTAAGCCTTGATTTCTTTGTCTATAAAATGATGTTTGAATCAGATTATTTCTAAAGCTTCTTCCAACCTAAAAATCTGATGCCCAAGGATGCTACATTATTTGACTAGTTGCAACAGGTTGACAATTAGCTGGCAGCTTAAACAGAGTGTAATGTAGAAAGTATCTTAACAGATCTTAAAAATGCCTGTTACCTGTTAAAACAATGTGAGCCATGCTGCACTCCTGTCGTGTGTGTGTGCGCACGCACATAAGTGCACGCACATGCATAATGGCAAGCATTAGAGAAAAGTCTAGTTGGAATTGGAGATGATTATGCAACAATATAGGGCAGGAGGGAAGAAAGCTGGCATGATTCCACTAGTTCTGTGGGCACTTCTGATGCCCAGGGGCAGACATTGCTAATCGACCTTATCATCCATTGTAGTGCTCCAGGGAGCCACTAACAGAGCTGTGATGGAATCTACTTGTTTCTCCTAGCACAAGCATTAAACCCATTATACTGGTCCTGTTAGCAACATTCTCTAAGCTTTGAGATACTGGAGGTCCTTTTCACTTGGATATTCATTCATTCATTTATTCAACATGTGTTTTTAAGCTCTTGACTACATGCCAAACCTAGTATTTGGTAATGGTGAATAGCAATGAAAGAAGCCGACAAAACTCCTTGCTTGCAGGAAGCTTTCCTTATAGTGGGATCAGGAGAGGAGATAGACAATAAACAAATGAATAAGTAAAATACACAGTGTATTAGGTGTTGGTAAGGGCTATAAAGAAACTAGTAGAGAAAGGGTAGATGGAGTGGATGTGTATGGGGTTGGAATTGGACTATAATTTTAAATAAGAGAGTCACCAAAGTCTTCATTCTTTGGGATATTTGAAGAAAGACCAATGAGAGAGGTCAGGCAAGGGTGGGAGATTGTCCAAGGCCACATGATATTGGGGTTGTGCAGAGAAGCAAATATCATCTTCATGTGAAAATACTCACTGACGAACTGATCACTTGCAAAATTAGCCTCACCTAAACATTCCTTTCTGCTCAACAACAGTTTCCCCACCCAGCATATCAATATTTTTGTTGGCAGTTCTGCTGATAATAGACATTATAAATATCAAATAATACAAGCAAGAGTAATTCAAAGAAGTTGTAAGGTAAAATTACAATTACAGTAAAGATGATGACTTGATGAAGCTGTTGAAAGTGATATTAGAAAAGTGCTTAAGTTATAAGCAAATAATCTGAGTTTTCATATTTAATCACTGAACAAGAGAGAATCACTGAGGATTCAACATGATATGTTCTTTCAAAGGAAATGTTTAATTGAAGGACTACGGGAAGGCTTTGGGAAAATTTTTATTACTCCTAAACATTTTTGAAAAGATGAGCCTATTCATGATCATCTTGATTTGTAATTTTTTGAAAAAGTATGCCCTAAGCCCTATCATACTTGATTTATTATTTATTGCTTCTTAGCATTAACATGGAGTTACAACATTACCCTGAGCTTAAGCTAGAAATAACTTGTTTTAGATATTTGGGGTTTTTTTTGCATTTGTTTAATATAACATTTTAGGATTTAAGTGGATTCACTTTAATCTGACTGATTTACATTAGTACTAGTAAAATTTTTCGGAAGAGTCAAGTGAAGTTTGGAGGAATGAATTCACTCACTCAAGGTCACATGGCTAGAAGGTGGCAGAGACTAGGCAGTGCTTTTTCTGTGCTTCCCAAAGGAGTTCAAAGATTGAAACAATCCTCTGGCAGATTCGTGGAGGGACCCCACATGGGAAATCAGTGCTTCCAGACAGTTAATCAGAAAGCCAGCATAGTGACTTTTTTTTTAAAGATAGTTTTTTTCTTCTAATAAAAATTTATTGGCACCTAGAAAAAAATGAATGTGGACCTGATTTTGATTTAGAAGACATTCCTCATAGCTTATGGAAGTCTTCAAGGAAGCAATGTACTCTTAAGAGGCCTAAGGAAGATGATGAAATGTGCTTATTTATTTACAAAATGTTAGAGTGATACTCTGAACGCCTTTTCCCGTTAGTGTATAGGTCTAAGACCTCTAATTTTGATTAGGAAACAGAGTATGTACTGCATTAAATAATGGACAAGCAATTTTAGGAGTCACATTTTTCCTTTTACTCCTAGGGGCTCTTAGAAAATAAACAGATATTTCTCGAGTTTCTAGCCTGTTTACTTTGGAAACACCTTGCATTTCCTCAGTTGACCCATAGCTTGAGATCCCTGTTCTTCTGAGGAGTGCTTGGGATTTTTGAATTTGCATTTTGTTTGAGTCCACATAAGGAGGCACTTTACTTGCTATTCATTTTTAAATATAGATTGATAGATGAAGAGACAGGATTAACTTTCCATGAATACCTAAACACTTAGGGAACTGATATTAGGGATCATTTCATTTCCCTTTTTCATTTTAGACTGAGGTTGTGCAGAAAGGAAAAGCAGTGTACCTGGGTCATACAGCAAGGCAGGGACAGATCTCATACCAGAATAAATATCTTCTCAATTATGGTGCAGTGTGTTCTAGTTCACACCACTGTGAATGCCATTTATGTGGGAGTGGCCAGCACATCCTGTATTTAAGATGCTTGCTCAAACTATCTTTTTCTTCATTAATCCCGAGACCCAAAGAACATACTACATTCTGGAAGTGTACTCAGAAAACTGATCACGTGGGGTATGGTCTGGACTCTGTCATATAGAGCCATGTTGAAAAATTTTCCCTGATGCTTCCTAAGGAGCTGTGTGACTTTGGGTAAGTCTGTAAATTTGTCTCTTCCTCAGTTTTCCTCACTCGCTAAATAATGGTAATAATTCTTCCTTCTCAGGCTTGTTTTGAAGATTAACTGAAATAATTGATATACAGCAATTAAGTACTCAAAAATGCTTATAACCAAGCAGGATAGAGCTCAACAAAAGCCACTAAGTGGTCATCATCATTATTGGGCATCATTAGCATCTTCATCATCATTTTTGTTACTGTGATTGGCATGTTGAAATCAAACCACTGAATTGTCCTTTGAGCATATCCAGTCCAACCTTGATTTGATGACTTCATCTTCTTTCTAGCACCCCTGCCATGTTGCCAGCCAGTCTTAACTTGAATATCTCTGGTGCCAGGGAACTTATTTTGTCCTAGAGTAACCCATTCTGGTTCCAGAAAGAATTTTAAATACAACTAAACTGGGCTTTAGAAGTTTCTAATATTTGATATAAATTGCCTGTCCTGGTATCATTACTCATATCTGAAATGATTTATATACTAATTATATAAAAGATTTGTTTCTACTGTTTCTCATAAAGTTATGGATCGATTAGGTCCTTGTTTTTTCCTTGTTTAAACATGAAGATCCCAGGCTCAACCTTGGAAACTGACCTGAGAAAGTGGCAGGATGCCCCTGCAGTCTGTGCATCCACCCTGACCTTTGTCACCAGCTGTCATTCAGGGCTGAGGAGCCCCACTGCCCCTCCAGGCCGCTCCTCTCTGAGCCTGTTCCCTCCTGCCTCCTCTGGCTGGCTGACTGGGAGCTTGAATCTGAGTATGTGGCAGATACTGTTTCTGATCCAAGGATACAAATGAACAAGATAGATAGACAAATTATATGGTCTAATAAAATTTACAGCCTTACAGGGGAAACACAGCAAACAAGTAAATAAAGGAAGATGGGCTCGGGAAACTTTTAGATTGAGCAGTCAAGGAGGGAGGTGACGCTGAAGTGGAGGCCTTCATCACAAAGAGGGGAGGACCACACGGAGCCCTAGGAGCACAGAGCTCCAGACAGAGGGAGCCTCAGGGAGAGCGGGCTTCTGAGTTTGATGAGCAGAGTGGCTGGACTTGAGGGAGCTTTCAGGGCAAGAGGGTGGACAAGTAAGCAGGCTGAGGGCCATGGAGAGGAGGTTAGATTCTCTTCTAACTGCTTTGGGTTATGCTGGAGAGCTTTAAGAAGCAGAGTGATACAGTATGATTTACATTTTTAAAAAGCTCGCTTTGGCTGGTAGATGGATGAAAAAGAGCCAAGAGTGGAAGCAGGTCAGTTAGACTATTGTGATTGCCCAGGTCAGAGACAGTGGTGGCTTGTGCCGGGCTCTCAGCGGTGGTGGTGGGGACATGGGGACAGATTCAGGGAATGCTTTGGAAAGAGAGCTGACAAGACCTGCAGGGCAGGAGGCAAACTAGAAATCAAGGAGGCCTCCAGGTGTTGGGCTTGAGCAACTGGTTCCTGGTGGTGCCATTTACTAAGGTGGGGAAGTTTGCAGGTAAAAAGTTTGGAGATGAAAATCAAGAGCTCTATTGTGGACAGATCCCATTGGAGACTGGGTATAGAGGATGCTATAGCTCAGCATACAATCAGGGATGAAAATACAAGCTTTGGGATGTATCTGCCTAGGATGATGGTAGGTAAAGCTGTAGGGCTGGAGAGAGTGTTGACACTGTCCTATAGCAAAAATCCACTAAAAAATGTTAGCTGACAGCAACTCCTGGATTAGCAAGTGTACCATTCAAATTTTCTTATTTTGTCTTCCTCCAATTGAGAAAACATACCTGGAAGGACATGTGGCTACAAGATGCTGGTCAGAATCAGTGATGAAGATGCTATCTTTCTTCAGCTCAGTGAACCTGCACCTGTCAGAGGAAAGAGAAATGTGCAGATCCCACTAATGACAAAACAGAGCAGGTTGAAATGGGTACAAAGTCTAGGCATTGTGTGTCCTGGGCCAGAGGACAGGGATGAGTGGTTAGTTTGGTGGGTAGAGTAGGGAATACTCCACAGGGAAGATGCTTTCTGTAGGGGAACCTGAATGGTAAAAGGCATTTGGAGGTTTAACAAAGGGTAAAGGTGCTCCAGGCACAGGGAGTCTGGGGGCAAAAGGGACACATGGTAGGATCTCAAAACAGATTTGTGGAATGAGTGAACAGTATCCCACTGATACTGTACCTGAGGCTGGCCGTTTCTCCTTTGCCTGAAGTCAGCCCTCGAAATGGATTTGTCCCTGTGTTCTGAGTGGCCGCTCTTGCATAGCCCAGGGAAAGCAGTGGGAGCCTTTCACCTTGTGCTGAAAACGGAAGGGCAGGCAAGAACAAACTTCTCCCCCAAGGCCTATAATGACGACACTCAACACTGTGGATGGTGAGCTTGCTCCAGAGGTACTGCTGGGTATCCATGCTGCCTCACGGTAAATCACTGCACCTCCCAGCACACTATGGGCTGGCTTGGCGCATCCTCCCTGGGGAGGCAAAGACAATAGATCCAGGAAGTGCAATGCAGGGCTGCAGAGAATGCAGAGCCAGATGGGTGTCTTATAGTGCCCATGGCCCTGACTCACAAGATGGGGAAACTGAGGCTATATGAGAGAGGTGTCCCCCATCCAACTGCCATAACAAATTAGGGGCAGTGCAGGCACCAGAACATGGTTCCACAGAATCATTTTGAATGAATTTTCTACTCTGCTTCCCACTTGCTCCCTTTCTTTGAGGTTGAAATTGTTTTGCAGCCTGAACCTGTACTTGCCTCTGGCTGCAGGAGAGCCACTGTATCTGCCATGGTGGGCCCTCTTCTCCATCACTTCCCTCCCCTTCCTTGCTCTCAGGACAAGGCCAGGTTGAATGGTGGATAGAAGCTTGATCGATTCCCCTCCCTGGAGAATCGTAGCATCTTTACAATGAAGAGTGTCAGTGCAGGGAACGGTAGCCCTGCTGGTGTGGTTGTTTTGAGCTGTATTTAAAGTCCCCATCTCTTGGCATGTTTTCCTCAAGCTCATTTGACTGGAGGAGACAGCAGCTGTCTGTAAAACTTGACTGACTTACTTTGCACCTCCCCAGAAGCCATAGCAGCCTTTCCCTCCTTCCAGGTAGCTTCTGAATCACTCCCCAAATGACTCAGGGACAGACAGTTGACTTTGGCCCCGCTTGCTTCCTGAGTCTCCCTGGAACTTCTTGTCTTGTGGCTGGGGTGGTTCTTTCTCTTGGAAATGGAAGAGGAAGGTGCCATCAGATCATGGGGAAGCTGGAGGTGGAGGCCTGTGTAGGGGAAATGAAAGGGGTGTGGGGTGAGGGCATGTGGCTAGGACAATAGGGAGAATGGTGGTGGGAAGCTGGATAATTCAAATGCAAGACAGGCAGGCTGATGCATGGCTGCTGTCAGTGCAAAAGTGACTTCTAGCTGTTTAGCAGAGTAGTCTCCTCAGTGCAAATGCTTTTTTTTAGATGAGCCCAAATAGTGATCCTGCAGTATATGACAGCAGGCCCTTTGTAGGCAAGTAGGGCACTGAAGGCAAGAAAGAAGGAGGACAAGGTTATCATTTCTGGGAGTTTCCAGCCCCATGAGGGCTGGGATCCAACGTATCCTGCTTTCTGAGCTCTTCTCACTAACACATGACATGGCACATAGTAGGTGCTCAGTGAAAATATGTGTTCATGAACAAATGATCCCTTAGAAGAGAGTTAGTCCTTAAAAGCACCTGAGTTTCAGGCTTACCAACCCAGAAATTGCTAGCTTTCAGAAGCTTCAGCACATTATGTTCCCAGGAAGGAACTCGATAATCATTTATATTTACCCAGCACTGAAGAAGGTGTTCCACATTCATTACCCTTCTTGTGCTCCTCACTGGATTGGATGGTTTCTTAAGATCAGACATCTTGTCCATTTCCTCTCTGTATCCCTATATCTCTGAAAGCACCAGATTGGTGACTGACATCCATTCAAAATCCATCTGGCACCAGGTCCTGTACCAGGTGCTTGGGTTATAGTGGTGAGCCGACACAGACAGGAGATACACATAAATCACCTACAAATACATTGTGACCAGTGGTAGGAAGGAATGGAGCACTTCTGACCAAGAGAATAATTATGGATCTAATTTAGATTGAGATGGGGCCAGAGAATATCTCTTACATTTCTGAAATTTCCTTTATTTGAAAGGTAATCTTCTATCATATGTCACTCTCCCATATTGTCCACAACACTGGGAACTGAGGAGGTTATGCCAGAAAGTTGAACGAATGAACCTCAAATTGAATGAACCTCTCTGACTGGCTACCTGCCTACCTCCCTGCCTTTTTTTCTTTTTCATTCCTTCTATTCATTTGCTTTTTCATTCAATCAGCCAACATCTATTCAGCACCTACAACTTTCCAGGCACTGCACTGGTGCTGGAAATATGCAAATGAGCAAAACTGACAGATCACTATTCTCATGAAGCTTATGATCTCATAGGGAGGCACATTAAATAATCCCCAAATGTCTTATTATGGATAGTGAAAGTGCTATGAAGGCTGATTCTGTGGTTCAGTGAATGTGTTTAACATGCAAGCTTGCTCCAGTCTGGAGGCTTTTGGGCAGACTCCCCCGGAGGTGACAGACTGAGATCTGAAAGGGGACAGGATATATACTAGACCACTGCAGAGAGGCACTAAAACCATGGCTGGGGATCAATGACTTTCATGTCAACCCTTCATAATTGCCCCTTTCACAAATGAAGCAGCATGGGGTCCAGAGAACCAAGGATATTTGCCTGGGGTCACACAGCTAGTTAGATCCTGAGTTTGGACCAAAGCCCATATCCCTACGTTCCATCCAACCACCCAGTCAGTCTTCAGCCAAAACACAAATCTCAGATGTCACTGGGAAGCAGCATTCACCCTATTGCCTACTTGTGACCTGAATTCCTTGGTTCTCAAATCATTCCTGCTGTGGCCTGCCCACTCCTGCTGTGTTTGGAGCTCCCGGCCCGCAGGCGGCAGCAGGCAGAGGTATTACCAGGGAGAACATGCTCCTCATGCCTCCACTCTTTCTGCTCTCCTCTGGGGCAGCCTGTTTTCATGAAAATAGGATAGGGGAGAGGAGGAGGAGAAGGAGTATTGGTATGATCTTTATTATTTATCTGGAGCAAACTTGAATTGGTTTCTTTGAGAGGAAAACTTCCCCAGAGACTGACAAGGAAGCAAAAGATGGTAAAGCCACTCAGGCAGCCCAAGGGAGGCCTGAGATAATAAGAATCCCTTACACTCCTGCCAGCTTTAAAGCTCTCAAAGCTTTTCATTTATATCACCTTGCTTGATCCTCTCAGCAGTCTGGTGAGGCAAGCAGGATAAGGGTTTTTTTCTTAGCTAGGTAAACTGAGTCACAGGGGAATTGTATAGGCCATATAATGACAAAGTCATTTATACATTCATTAATTCTGCAGATATTTATTGAGTGGCTACTGTGTGCTGAGCCTACACATTAGCGTAAGTACATGTTAGTGGAGAAAACCAGCACAGGCACAGAAGTAGCAAATTATAATATTGCATGGTGAGCACAATAATATAAATCTGCCACGCAGTTAGAGGGAGGGGAAGAGGAATACCCAGTTTAACCTGAGGGGGGTGGTATCATGGAAGGCTTCCTGGAGGAGGTGATGCTTAAGATTTGAAGGCCGAAGAGGTATAATCCAGGTGGAGGGGTTGGAAAGATGACACAAGCAAAGGTGTAGCTGGGAGACATGGCTTGAGAATAAAAAACCAGGAATGGGAAGCCAAGGAGATTATAGAATTTGGATTTAGAAGTATACTGAATGCTTTACAAATGACCTTGATTTTACCTTGTGGTCAGAGGGGCTGGGGGGTCATTGAAAGGTTTCTGGTAAAGGACTAACAGGCCCAGTTTCACTCGGATTACAACGGAGATCTCTGGTTTTCTGGTACAACCTGCTGGTCGCCCAGTTTCATCTCCGCACAGCGAGGGCCACTTGTTCAGTCCTCATAACCAGGCTAAACCTTCCTCAGGCCCCTGGAACCTGCCCGCCCCTAGTCAAGGAGCTCAGGGTGGCCCCTGCAGGTGCCAGAGTCTCTAAGGCTCTGTTGTCCCTGTGAACTTGTGCATTGGTTTTGCTTGTTGGGCTGCCAATCCTCAGGACAGAGAGCTCTCCCCACCCTCAGATCCTTGCCTGCATACCCACCCAGGCTCACTGCCCACCACCTGGCTGCCCCCGAAGCTTTGCTTTGACCCCTCCCTTCCTTTAGCCCCTGGGCCGGGGCCTGCAACCAGGGTGTTTGCATCCCACCAGCCTGGACTCTGTGCTTTGTGCAGATCCCCACTTATCTAACTCTCTGGTTTACACGCAGGGCCCCTCCTTTGAAGCCTTACATTTGAGATATATTATCTATTCTGTTGTGAAGAATGTGAGGTACTCATTTGGGTTTTAACGATTGATAACCATGTGGTCAGATGAAACTTCTACAAGCCTCATTTTCTCATCTGTAAATTGGGGATGTTATTATAGCTGTATCAGAGGGTTGGTATGAGGTTTAAGTGAGATAATGCATGTAAGAATTTAGCAAAGTACTTAATACAATAAACACTCATAAATCATTGTGGGTTTTTTCCCTCATTGTTGTACTTACTTGTTAGGGCATCTGGGTCAGACAGTGGGGAAAATGGAGCAGCATAATCAGACTCTGTCTTTGTGGATGCAAACACTCACCATTTAATTCAGCCAAGGGGGCTTTTTGGAAGGTAGGAAAACTTCAGTGACAGGGGAATGGAGTTAGTTGTCAAATAACCTGGGCTCTCATCCACTTCAGTCATTAACTTCTCTGTGACTTGGGGCCACAAAGCTCTTTTTTCTCCTGCTGCCCTTCCTTTCACCTATAAATAGATGGAGTCTCCTAGTCTATGACTCCAACTGTGGGGTCTCCCCTGAGTCCATTCTCACCCTCTGCAGGGCCTGGAGACGTCAGGGGCTGAGATGTCTGACTAGGCCTGGGGGCTGGGCCAGAGATTGGGCTGGGACCTGCTATTGTCCACCAGCCCGTGCCCGGAAAGGAGCTGATGGCTCTAGTGCCCATCAGACTGATGGCCCTCCTTGCCAAGCTGGCAGCTCCTCCGTCAAACCTGAGGCCAGTGCCGGGGGTCTGGCTCCGTGACCTGTTTGTGGTCCCCGGTACTCTCAAGCTGCAGACATCTGCTGTAAGTTTTGCTGGACTCGGTGCTCTTGTTCCTTGCTTTAGCTCTTTAGAGGGATTTAGTGCCAGACCAGCCAGCCCCCAGTTGGCAGGCGCAGAAGGCAGGCCTGGGAGGGGCCCCAAGAGGCGGGTGGAAAAGCAGTAAGAGGCACTGAGATGTGGGCCCTGAGTAAGGGCTGGGGGCTGAAGGGTGGGGTGGACGGCATGTGACCACGAGGAGGGAGGAATGGGTGGGGGGGAGAAGCTGGGGGAAGGCCCCAGTGCTGTCACTGAGCGGACGCTGAGCAAATAATGCCAGGCAAGGTGGGACCCAGCTGGGAAGGAGAAAATGGGGTGGAAGAATCTAAAGGGGAAGCTGGGGAGAAGAGATTGCAGTTAGAGGAGTAGAAAGAGAGAAACAGCAAGTTAGAAGAAAGGCAAGAAGGGAGGCAGGGAGGGGAGATAATGAAAGTGGATGAGGTAGGCAGCAGCAGGAGTGCCCTAGAGGAGATCTGGGAAGTGTGCCGTCTGTCCTTGCTTCCATACCTTTGGTAGAGCTTCTTAAATTTCCAACATTGGATTTAGAATCTGTGTGTGTGTGTGGCGGTGGGGCACTGCCCTCAATTAAAATCCAGAATATCCCGAGCTGGGACAGAACAGGAAGCTGCTCTCAGAGCCAACCAGTCCTTCTCAGAGCCAGCCTGACAGCAGGATGTGCCCATCAATGGAGAAGTCGGCAAGCTTAGGCCAGGGCTGGGGGTGGGACGGTGGGCACAGAGAGCCTGGCCCTGGAGCAGGGAGATTCTTTTCTGTGTGAGGTTCCCTGACCTCTGTGTCACCTGACCTCTGCTCATTCTCATGAGCTGTAGGGAGTTGGAGGTGGAAGACTTTCACTTTCCCAGTAGAAGTCCCTGGAGGTGGTTTAGCCCAGGGGTCCCCGTCATGGGATGTACATACCGCTGGTGGTAGCAAGAGGATTTTTGTGTGAATGTGTGGAACCAAGTGAACATTTTTTTTATTTGAGTAATTATATGTGTGTTGATATAATTATTCTCAATTTATGTAAGCAATGCTGGTATTCCATTTAAGCAGTGATAATGTTTTCTTGACAAAATTTAAGTAAAAGAGTTGATACAATGAAAAACTCTTAAAGAAACTGTTGGAGCTGGCACACAGATGTTGAAGCAACAGGATGGCTTAGCTAAAGGGCGGAAATGCATTTCCAGTTCAGACTCCTCATTTTACAGGTAGGGCCGCTGGGGCGCAGAGAAGGGAAATGACTGGCTGGAGTAGGTCTCCCACCTCTTAGTTGGTGAGCTTTCTATGCACCTGTACTGCCTCTAGAATCCTCCTCTGATAATCCTTCTTAATGCCCCAAGCAATTGATCTGTTAATTAGGGTTCTGCTTGACCAATTCTAAGCCTCCCATTGCCTTCATTCGAGGATGAAAATAATATGTTTGCTTCATGATTACTTGTCATGGTGACTCCTTGGGAACTATGAGCATTAGGCCTGGTGTGATTCGTGTGGGTTCTCCTTGATTTATAGAACAAGTAAATACTGAGAAAAATGGCATATAAATCAAATTCCATTCTTCCATTGATTTCCTTTATCTCAGAGGTGTTTTATCTTAATTTTTGAATTTCTTCAGTTGGTAATAGCTCCAAGACCTTTTTCTTTTTCATGTAAAAAAGTAATGCTAAACAGAGCCTGGGGAAATGGGTTCCAGGTCTGACTCTGCCACAAACTCACGGTACAATCTTGAAAAGTCTTGAACCTCTTTGTTCCTCAGTTTCCCCATTGAAAGAAAAATAGCAGGGTTTGAGGGAGAGGATCTCCACAGCCTTTTCCTCTGTCTCTAATCCCAGAGGCTTCTCTGATTTTATGTCTTTGATTTCAGTTGGCTTCTTTCCCTCTTTAGCCTCTTCAGGGTCAAGAACACATAAAAGTTAGACCCCAATAGGAACAATTTTAAATCAAGTAGATTAGAACATTGAAGTAAGGGCACATGGGGAGGCCAAGCGATGATGGGAGGTGATGGAGCAGACAGCTTTGGGATGGTCTGCTCTGCACCCCATTGCAAGGAATTCCCCCATGCCCCAGTTGAGATCATTGTAGAAAGATTGTGTTCTACTATGATCTCACCTCTAAGGCACAACTGACTGATTCTGGGCAGGCAGGCACCTGCCCAGAGCTGGCCTAATTAGAGTGTTTCATAAGTAGTTTGATTTTAGTCTTGACAAAGAGAACCTAGGCTGTCTTTGGGTGTCTGTACTGATCAGACATAAAGCTTGAAGGCTGCTAGTGGTCATGTTTGTTTTCAGCCATGAATGCCCGTACTACTTCAGGGAGGACTGGGATGGAATGGAAGCAGGGACACAGGAGACAGAGAGACAAGGAAAGGACTATGACTTCTGATGGCACTGGAGACTTGGGTCCCTTTATTTCTAGGGCTCAACTACTTTTTATCCTTACCCTTAATGAGACTCTGATATCCTTATACATTATTCCTCCAAACCACTTTTTTTGTTGTTGTTGCCACATATGATTTGAGTTGAGTTCTGTCACTTGCCACTGTGAGGATGGTAATAAACTGTAGGGGTCCCATTGCAGGCCCACTGAATCAGAATCTCTGGTGCTGGGTTCCAGACATTGGTATTTAAAACAAAACCTCCTTAGATGATTTTCAAGTGCAATTAAGCTTGAGAACCTGGCTTAAAGGTACAAGACAGAGAAAGCAGGCAGCCAAACCGAGCAGGGTGTATAAGGAGTCTCATTCCGCGTCATCCTTAACTACCCAAGGGCTCTTGAGCACAGTCACAGATCTGGTCCTCAGTCTCATCTGTGAACAGAGAGTGTTATTTTTACCTGACACGCTTGTTGTGAGAGCTGTTGTGCTGTGTAGAAGAACCATGCTTGGGGCAGGCTGTGCTCCTCGGGATTAGCAGGCAGGACGCTTATTAAGGAGTGCTCTTGGGGTCCCCACCTGTGAAAGGAAAGGGAATGGGTTGGGCAAGGGAGGACAGAGGCCCACAAGGAGCTCTGCAGCCCAGAAGACCCTCAGGGTACTCAGGTTGAAAGATTAATGTATTAATCAGCCATTCAGATGTATTTGGGATGTGACCTGGGCAGTGAGAGCCCTAAAAGTGCCCAGATGATTATACTGTGCAGCAAAGTTTGAGAACCACTGTGTTACTGATACTTAAGATACTACATACTCCCTGATAGTAAAGGCATGAATGCACAAATGGCAAACTAACGGAAGGAGCTGGAGCAGTCACTCCTCTCTCAGGACTTTAGAACTTACCCAAAGCCCTAGTGGTTCAAAGGATAAGAACAGAAAGGGTGGAGTAGCAGGGCAAGGAGGTTGTTATTGTAGCGGAGGGAGCTAGCCCTGGGCCATGTCCTGTGTCACTCAAGTACAGCAAGTCCGCTTCTCTGCCATTTTCTCCCCTGTTGCCTGATCTGAGACTGGGATCTTCTCTACTTTGAATCAGAATCTTGCTATGTTACTTATCCCGTACTCCTAAGACAAGGCCCTATCTTCCTGACAGTAGCTCCTTCACATCCTGTCTTAAGTTTTCTTATCTGAAATAGGAAATTTGGATCCTTTTGTCCACCAGTTAGGGAAGCACAAGAGGCCTATCACAGCAGGAGTGTTTTTTGGTGCTCGAATGGGAGACAAATCGCAGATTCAACTGAAAGTGCACATAGAAGATTCAATATTTGAGAAAAGGGGCACTCGAGGCTGTTCATCGTCACTTCATAAGAATGAAGCAGAAATAGAAACCACCTCTCAAAAGAGAGCTATAACTCCCAGCTTTGTGAGATGGGTTTAGATTTATTCACCCCAGTTCCTTTATGGAACATAAATAAACCTTTAGGAGTAGAAGCATTGGAAAAGCTTGAAGTATGACTGCAATTTTTTCTCTCTCACCAGTTTTGAAGTTAAAAATCATATTTGTTTTCTTTTTATTTATCAAAAACTATGAACTTCAAAAGATTGGTAAAAGTAGCCAGAGGTATGGACTGTGTTTCATAAAGGGCGAAAGCTTCTTTCTTGGTCTCCCAGCTCTCCAGAACAGACCAAGGCAGAAACCTCCATCCAAGCCCTCAGGAGTCTGGGCCTCGCTACGTCGGAGTCGGGAATGCATCCCTCCTCCTTTACTCTATCAGTACAGAGTGCGATGCGTCAGGTCAGACTTCGGAGCCAACAAATGTGGGCTCAAGTCCCAGCTTTGCTTCTTACCTGCTCTGTGGCTTTGGACAGCCCACTCAGCCTCTGAGCGCCAGCTCCCATCTGTGCAGAAGGAGTAATAATGCCTGTCTCAAAGAAGGCTGAAGTTCAACAGCCAAACAGAGGGCCTGGCTCAGGGTAGAAGCTCTGCTTGGAAATTTGCCCACGTCATGACATTGAAGACTTACCTGTTTCAGATGTGAAAGGACGAACTCTAATCCTTCACCTTTCCCATTAACTAACAGAAGAACAGCCCACAGTGACCATGCCTTCTTGGTGGAAGAAGAATTTCTCCAGTGGACATCAGGTTATATAGGAATTCCCTTTTGTCTATTGCAGGAGAACCTCTCTGGGAATTGCATGGGGTTGCCGATCACAGGACCGTCTGCTTCCCTGCCACAGCGCGGACCGGTGGCCCAAGGCACACCAGTCAGATTCTCCTTCCTTAGAGCTTGAATCTGAAGGGGTGTGTAAAAAAGTCAAGAAACTGGAGTGGAGTCATCCTAAGGCTGCACAGGGAAAAGACAGCCCAAACGTCACCTCCGTGAAAAGCTCTAGACCCTCCTTCTTTCTTGACATCACCAAGAAATGATATTTACAATATTCACTCATCATCCTTTAATTCTGAGCACTACCCAGTGCTGGTGTGTTTGACTTCTTTTTTTCTGTGTAAGAGAACTGTGTCTGTTGCTGGCAAGGAATCTAACTGATACATGGCAGAAATGTGACATGGATTGGGCTCTCCCCTTTTAATATAATATGACCACCTTTACTAATGAAGCTTGAAGAGCAAGAGTCAACAACTTTCATACAAGCTTCAAATCCACTAGTGCAGACACACAAAGGAGTCTCAGAGAGCAGGCGATCTAATGTCCTCATTTAACCCAAGGGACCCACGTCCGAGGGATGCAGTGTGACTTCCTCATCGTCCCACAGTCACTTGGTGGCAGACTTCAGTTTAGAATTCAGATCCCCTGACACTGCGTCTAGTGTTATTCTGCCTCTTGCCACCTTCACCGGTGCCTGGGGACTTTAAAGCTTTGAGTCCAGCCCCTTAAAGTACACAAAAATAGTTTCATTCCCATAAAACTTCAGGCGCTCTCCCTGGTGTCACAGTTCACAACTGCACCCCCGGCCAGGTCTCTGGCATCGTTGGCTATTGGTTGGGAAGAGGAGACGGGGGCTGGCAGAGACAGGGAGTGCAGACCCACCACGCAAGAACCGGACCCCAGGCCCCACCAAAGCACAGGGTTTGTACCAGAGAGCTGCACGCTTTGATTTTATTCTTTGCCGTGGATAGTCTGACCCGAATCAATAACTTGTTTTCTCTGAGGAGCAGTTCCATTTCTGAAGTAGTAAAGGCTTGGAGAGAAGTCCATTAAGTCCTAGAAGAAATAAAGGAAACAGTTTAAAGATTTCAGAGAATCCTGAAGCAAAACAAGCAAAACAAGGACAAACACTAGTCACTCTTTGTGAGGAGTAGAAAAGCGGAAGGAAAATAGCCTCGTGGTCCTTGTTCTCAGGAAGTGGGATGAGGCTCTTAGGGGGGCTCCTTTAAGCAAAAGAAGAAAAACACTGCATTTGTCGGTGAAGAGGCATTGGTTTCTGTGTTATTTAAGCCCCAAAGTCACATTGGAAGGAAGTACTTGTATTTTATAGATGAGGAAACTGATGGTCTGAAAAGTGAATCCATTTGTCCAAGGTCACACAGCTAGTTAGTGGTGGAGCCATGGTTTTAATCCAGATGATTAGAATCTCAGACCATTACTCAGTATGACTTACAACCTCCTACCCACAGAACGAATGACTCCCTAACACATTTTTGCAGTCTGCAGCAAGCCAGACAGTTCCTTCTTTCTGCACATACAAATTGGGGTGGAAACTCAACTTTGCAAATGTAATTGTTCCTTTTTCTTCCCTGAACCAACCTTTACCAAGCGCTTGGAAAGGGCCACTTAAATCCACAGCCCAAGAAAAATGTATCTTTGTGATTAATATGTGTTAAAATGAGGAGTGACATGGTAATAAAATGAGAAAGGTTTGGGGGCCTTTGGGGAAATCCATCTGACTGCAGGCTGTGGTTTCAGTAATGAGGCCGCTATTTTGTGGTCATGGAGGTAATGTTTTCTGATGCAGGTAGAATGATTAACAAGGTGAATATATCTGCCTGGAGGAAGGAGGAGTGGAGAGCAAGTGCCTGTGGGAAAATGGCTCAGCATGCAAGGCCACATGCCTTTTCTTCTTCATTTTCAGGAGCTATGAAAGTTTCAAGAAAGCCTAGTTGCCAGGGTGGTTTGTTCTCTCTATTCTCTTTTGTTCTCAATTTGATTCCTTAAATGGCAGTGTGGGGGGTGGAAGGGAAGAAAGGAACAGGAAAGGCACAAGAAGAGAGGCAAGAAAAAATAGGGGAATGCACTTCCTTAATTCATTTTCTCCATTGTCTAGAAGTTTAGGTCAGGTAATGCTTCCTGTAGAGCTGGCTTGCCTGGCAAGTGGAGTGCTATGTGTTAGGGGAAGCCAAGGAGCCATTAACGGGAGTTACTATGATTATATATGACCAGAGGACCCAGAAGTCCACAAATTCTGTTTTGGTTCAGGTTTTCCTCTTCCCAAGAGCTTCCTGGAAAAAAATATATGTAAAAATACCTCTATTATTACCTGGGATCTGGCCTTCAACCCCAAAGTAAGGATGGGCTTGATCAGGTCTTAGCTTCCTCCTATTGAGGCCAGGGACAGTGCAATGGGCAAGTGAAGTCCACATGTCCTGTTTTGCTTCCAAATGTAGGTACCTGCCACTTTGCTGATAACAAGAGAAAGTGGGGAGAGAGAAAGAGAAGGGTGTGTGGAAATGGGACTACGGCATCCTACTCCCATTGTGTCCTTAAGCTATTCCAGGCTAGATAAAGCTAAGGCCTGGATACTATGCCAGAAGAAGAACAGTAAGGAAAGAATCCTGAGATGCGGAGATGGCTGGACAGAGAAGTCCAGGAAGTGGCAATCAGCCTGTGTATGTTTCTGACAGCACCACCCCTAGGAAAAGTAGCCCAGTCATATTTCTCACCCAGACCAATGGAATAACCATAACTCTTCTTTGTGTATGCAAGGGGGTGGGTTAGGGAGTGGAGGCGGGGGTGGGTTCAGGCTTTCCATTTCATCCTTGGGGCTGAGACAGCAGTTGTAGAGTCTCCCCAAAGACTACAAGGAGAAGAGTTATTGATAATCCCTGCGCTCATGTCTTCTGCCCCAGTTATGTCTTCCTGGATGAAGGCAGTGGTCTCCCTCGTCACTCTCTTCTGTTTGCTGTCAGAATGACTTCCTGAAGCTCTTGTCATGTCACTAAATGCTCAAAAACTTGCCATGGCTCTCACTGTCCAGAGCAGCAGATGGGCAATCTGGCCCACTTACTGTTTTTGTAAATAAAGTTTTATTGGAACAGCCACCATTTACATATCATCTATGTAAATGTTGTATTTACTGCTTCTCCCCTTCAAGTACCTCATGTTCCAGACAAAAATTTATTCTCTATTTCATAGTTTTTTAGTTGTTTTTGAAACTTTTTTTACTTATTACACATATATGAGAAAGTAATAATATTCTAAGTGTAAAGCTTGATGAATTTTTACACTACCCGCATACCCTTGTAACTGACACCAAAATAAAAAACAACATTAATTAACTTTACCAATGTTCCAAAGCCCTCCTCACGCTCTCTTTTCTCCTGATACTTAACATTATAGGTCAGTTTTAGTTCTTTATGAGTTTAATGTAAGTACAAAAGTAAGCATTTTTTAAAATTCTTTTTGTCTGCCTTCTTTTGCCCAAATTACATTTGTGAAATGCAACCATGTCATTGCAGGCAGTTTTAGCTTGTTTATTCTTATTGCTGAATTCCACTTTGTGTATTTTACCAGTTTATTAATTCCACTGTTGATAGGCATTTGGGGTTTCCACTTTGGAGCTATGAACATCATTTTACATGTCTTTTGGTTTTTGGTTAACATATATGCATTTCTGTTGATTTAATACCCAAGTATGTCATTGTTGAGTCATAGAGTACATGCTACCTAATCATTTTCCAGTGTATTTATATTAATAAATACTGTTAACCAGGAGTGTTTGAGAATTCCAATTGCTGTTAAATATCCTAGTTAACACTTGGATTTTTGTTAATGTTGATTTTTTTTCCCCTTTTAAGCAATTCTGGTTGTGGTTCAAATTTGTATTTCTTTAATGAGTAAGAGGTAGAGCACTATTTAATAAATTTATTGGCTATTCTCTTTTGTGATGTGCTTGCTTAAATATTATGTCTTTTTTCCTATTGGATTCTCTGTCTGTTCTTATCTATTTGTAGAGGTCCTTCATCTACTCTGGATATGAGTCTTTTGTCATATATGTGCCTTGTGAATTTCACTCTCACTCTGTGGATTGCTATTTCATTTAAGGGTTTTGTTTGATGACAGAGATTTCTAAACTTAATATATTCCAATTCATCATTTTCCCTTAATGGCTAGCACTTTATGAGTCCTGTTTAAGAAATGTTTGCTCTTTTAAAATTATAATGATATTCTTATAAATTTTCTTCTATAAGCTTTATTATTTCTTTTTTCTACCTTGAGATCTTAAACCTACTTGGAAATGTGTGTCATTGTGTGTGTATGTGTGTATGTGTGTTTGTGTGTGTGTGTGTGTGTTATATGTATAGGAATCAAGATATATTTATTCCCTATATGGATATCCACTTAATTTGCCCTTTTTTAAATTAAGGTATCATTGGTATACACTCTTATGAAAGTTTCACAAGAAAAACAATGTGGTTATTACATTCACCCTTATTATTGAGTGCCCCCCATACCCTATTTCAGTCACTGTCCATCAGTGTAGTAAGATGTCACAGAGTCCCTATTTGTCTTCTCTGAACTACACTGTCTTCCCCATGACCCCCACCACCACACCATGTGCACCAATCATGATATCCCACAATCCCCTTCTCCCTCCCTGCCCACCTGCCCTCCCACATCCCTCCCCTTTGGTAACCGCTAGTCCCTTCTGGGAGTCTGTGAGTCTGCTGCTATTTTGTTCCTTCAGTTGCGCTTCCAGTTGATTTACTTTTTTTTAAACAAAAAGATTCTTTACCCACTGAACCATAGTGCTACCATTGTCATCAATTAGTTTGCTATTTTCTTGCATAAATACTGTTCAAGGAAATCACTGTGTATATATTATATTAAAAGATTACATAATTTATGATGGCATTAAAACCTTTCAAATTTCTAGGAATAAATGTTACCAAAGATGCATGCCCCTCTACACTAAAACTATAAAACAAAAGATAAAAGGAGAAGAAAACTATAGTATTTGTGTACATATACTTGTGTGTGTGTGCACCTCAGTGTGTGTATTCAATAGCCTTATCTTGAAATATGGTAACATATGTCTGTGTATTTTTTTCTTCAAGATTTCCTTTGCTGATCTTGGCACTTTAAATTTCTATATAAAGTTTGGGGTTAGGCAGTCAGTTTGTATTAATCTGATGAGATTTTGAATGTGGTTACTCAATTTGTAGGTCAACTTGAGGGAATTCACGTACTTACAGTATGCCAGTATGCCTAATCCATGGACACAAACATACTCATTCCTCCATTGACTTAGGTCTTCTTTTGTTTTTCTCGATAATGTTTTGTAGTGTTTAGTAGAGAGGTTTACACACTTTTTTGCAACATTTATTCCTAGGAATTTGGTGTTTTTGGATATTATAAATAATATGCTCTGTAAAATTTTATTTTTCTCAGTTTTAATGTTACTAATAAATGAAAATTCAACTAAATATTGTAGATTGACCTTGTATCTAGTGACCTTGCTTAATTTATTTATTGATTCAAATAGTTATAAGTAGATTTTTAGATTTTATGCATGTATTTTTCCTATTTTTATGCCTTTTGTTTTTGTGTTATTACAGTAACTAAGACCAATATAATGCAATAAAAGCAGTCATAGTGTACAGCCAGTTTCCCTCCAGCTTGGAGCATGTGTCACTCAAGCCAGTATGACTTACATCATTAAACTGGTTTCCAGAAACCATCTTAGTGAAAGGAATGAATGGACTGGTAACCGTTTGCAGTGGTCCCTTAAGGCTGGGCAGAATTATATGTTGCCTCCTCTTTCCTCCTTCTATTTGGAACTATTCTTCAACTGTGTGCAGAGGACCAAAACTGCTTATCAGATCTTCTATGTTAAGTGAGTGTAAAGTTCTGTGATTGTTATATGAAACGATGATATGACTATAGCTATTATCTATTGAATATTTATTAAATGTTGATGGCTTTGTTGACAATAGTTTATTTGGTGGTACCAGCACTCCTACAAGGTAGCCATCATTATTCCTTCTGTATATGCAAGTAGTCTGGGGATTCAAAATTACATATATGACCCGAATCACCCAGTTGGAAGTAGTAGAGCTGGGTTTTGAACCTAGGCACTTGATTCCAGAACCCTTAACCACTGTGCAGTGCTGATCTGCTCATACTAACCTGAAATTTGCCTCGTTGGAGTTCCTTTGTGGTCATACAGAACAAGTATGCCTTCTTTTTCCAATGAATCCCCTTCACTTGCTTAAGGATAGCTTTTATCAGCCTTCTAAGTGTTCTCCAGATTCAAAATTCCTAGTTTCTGTCATCCTTTGCATGATAAGGTTTAAACATCTCCTTTGCCTTTCTAGTTAGCAATTTTCTTCTCAAAACTCCCCTTCAAGCATGGTGCTCAGGGCTGGGGAGTACAATACTGCATTTGAATGACTTGAACTGGACAGAGAGCAGACTTTTACCCTTCTTTATTGTGAGCCCTCTACCCCTTGTAATGCATTTTGAAATTGAAGCAACTTGTATAGATTCTGGAGTTCAAACATCCCATTCCAATCTTGGCAAAGCCACTTACTAGCTGTGTGACGCTGGGCAAGTCACTAGATCTCCCCAAGCTTCAGTTTTCTTATATGCAAAATATGAGACCAGGCCTGCTACCCTGGTTCCCCCGAGGGAATGGCAGGAGACTCATTTGAGCTAATAGATGAGAACGTTGTTTGCAAACTGTGAAGAGCTCTATCAATGCCCGTTATTTTTAGCAGGCACACCATGCTGTTGACACATACTGAGTGAGTATTTGTACAGAGTGGAGCTGAATTCAGTCATAAAGTGAACAAAAGGCAATGTGGTGGCATTCAGCCAACATAAGGAAATGCTAGTTGGGCTGTGTAGGGGAGAGAAGCAGGGAGGGTGGAGTTAGCCCCAGAAAAGGAGGACAGATCCAGACCAGCTGGGATTTAGTAGAAGCTGCCGTGGGCCGCAGGGTCAGTGGGGACCAGGAAATCATAATCAGATCTGGTGACCTGAGGTGCTGAATTGTGTTTTTCCTTCCAGTGAAAGCTTGACGCAGAGCCATTCCTTGCCTCCCTTCCCCCATCCCACAAGGCTAATTATTATAAAAATTCTCTGTCATTGCTTTGCAACGGTCCACAGCCTAACTAATTTAAAAATGCAAATGAGTGCTAAATTACAGTTAGGTTTGGAGCTCATTTTCTGCCTGCATGCCTAGAGATGGTAGGTGTCATTTCTACAGCTGGAAATCAATCTTGGGCACCCTGGGTGATTTGATAATGGCCAGGGGCATTGCTGCTGATGTCACAAGATGCTGAGTTGATGGTGAGTTTCCGCAGCATTGTGTACTAGCAATCTTAGGCCTGTCTCTGCCTCTGCAGTGGCATACTGCAGCACCATGTTATTTCTAGGAAAACTAAGAGCCCCTCCCTTTGCCGTCTGTCAGCTCCATGATAGGTCGAGTGATGATCCTGATTCTGGTGGCTGGACAGCTCTGCCTTACCGTCATCCCACCTAGCTTGGAATTTTGGGCCTGAAAGCCTGTTTGATGATCATAAACGGTGATGAGAAATGGAGTCCTGTCAGCTACTCCTTACGTGAGTGTGTCTCACTGCACTCCTAGGATCTGGGGTGCTTTAAAATGCAGATTCCTGGGTCCAATCTCAAGCCTACAGAATTGGAATCTCTACAGATCGACCTCAAATGTATTTTTAAAAATTAGGCTTCCCAGTTGATTCTTATGCATATTAAAGTTTGACAACTACTGTCTTACATTGTAAAATATGGCACATAGGGGCCAAAAGATGCCCTAGAAACCTCCTAACCCAGTGGTTTTCAGACTTGCCTGCTGCACATTAGAATTATTTGGGGAGATTGAAGAACTCCCAGTGCTGAGGCGCTTACTCTGTACAAATGCCATCAGAATCTTTGGGGTTGGGCCAGGCCATCAGTGTTAAAGCTCCCGGGTAATTCCAACACACGGCCAAGGCTGAGATTCGCTCCACAGTCCAACACCTTGGTTTTACGATGGGTGACACTGTCACTGCCCACAGAAGTATTGTCTCAGAGAGGTAATTGGGACCCGAGAGTCAGTGGCCCAGACAGGATAGATACATAGATTTCCTGATCCCTAACTGGTGCTGCTTCTACATAATGGGATGCTTCTCTTCACTGAGCTAATGACAACCCTGTTGCCCTGTGTTCTATTTGATGCCAAACAAAATAAAATTACACCTATTGGTTTGATTTCCTTCTAAGCCGGAGTGTGCCTTTTCTCACAGGGGAACCTCTGGCTTCAGCCAGGTGGGATCCCTGAGTGAAGCTGAGTCCAGCCCCAGCTGCAGACTCATACTGACTCTGCCCAAGGGGGCCCGCAGGCCCTCCTGGCGGCTGGAGGAGGCTTGCTGGGAAAACGGGCCCCTGGCTCTGATGTTAGCCATACGCATGTCACTTGAGCAAACAGCTAAACATCTTTGGGTGCTGGGTTTTTTCTTCTTCTTCTTCTTCTTTTTTTTTTTTTTTTTTGCCTTACATGGAGTGCACACGAGCAAACCAAAGTGCTTTGCTGAGAGATTGTGTTTCAATAATGTAGTCTAGTGTTAATCACAGAGCTGAGACCAGTAAATACTTGAAGAATTGAGTAATTCAGAAATGCAAGTATAAACATCACACAATCAATTTCTCCAGCTTGTCTTTGCCCAAAATGATTTACACATTAAATTTTATTTCAGAAGATCAGGTGGCAATGAAAATTTCTGTGTAGTGCATGTTTCCAGCCCTAGTGCATGGCTTAATGGTACCTAACACAGGCTTCACCCTGCTATCCAAAAGTTCTATTTACACCACTTCACTTTTGCAAAAGCTACATTAGCACCTGTTTTCACAAATCAGAAGAAACCTGAAGAGGATTTTCACTTTTACAAAATAGTAATTGCTTCTTCACTTTATGCCATTTTGGCTTACAAAAGATTTCATAGAAATGTTCTGCTTTCAGATAGTGGGCAAAGGCTGCATGTATCTTCCACAACAAAATTTTGGTGAACAAAAATATTTGAACTACCCCTTGGAATTTGATATAATGAAATTTCCTTCAGACAGATGTAATCATAGCTTTACTTACCATACGTCCTTTTGACACTGTGAAAAGAGTGGAAGAGAAATTTAAAGGATGATAAATATGTCAAACCAATGAAAACATCTGTCTTGTGCTTCATCAATATGTGGGCTGAAGTTCTAAGTTTTCTAACTTAATAATAATGTGTTGTCTGTCATTTAGAAAGATCATTCAATATTAGTAAGACCTATATCTTGAATTATTCTTTCATAATTTCTTACCTTTCACTCAAATCTACCAACATGCCTATTCGATAACTCTGAACCATGAATTCCCAGTGCATGGCCAGGGTTAAAGGGCTGTGACCATGCTTGGGACATGGTCTAGACATTCATGACAAATGTTTATTGATATAAGGCTGGTGCTGCTCTGGACACTGGGGATTCATTCTTGTCCTGAAAGGAATACACTCCCTGCCCTCCTGGAAAGTAGGGTCTGACCAGGGAGACAGGCATTAATGGCTGAATGATCATAGATGGAGATGAGGGTTGTGCAGGGCAGGAGATGTGGCTCTGCCGGAGTCCAGCTCCAGCCTAGGGGTGAGATGCCTGAAGGTGCAGGACGGAGTCGGCATATAGAGAGACAGGACATGGAGTCAGATGGAGGTGGTCTCTTGACAAAGTGCCGATGACAGCTTTATTTATACCATTTTGCACAAGGATATGATTATTTTTTATTATTTTGATGATTAATTAGAATATACAGTTGGTTAATAAGTATAGGCAAGCTTTTTTCTTTCTTTTACTTTCTAATCTATTCATGGTTGGTCAAGCGTTAGGTGATTGTTTTTCTGTTCTTTGACCAAAACTTTTCTCATTAACATGTACTCTATTGTGTTTTGCGTTTCTATGCAACACAGTTTCTAAGTAGTGCATGTGACTGTAGGAGCGTGCAGTATGTAGCAGTGACTATGGAGTCTATCAGCTCAGGGTGAAATACAGGTCACCGAGTGCCACAGTTAGCTAGGATTCTTTCCCACAAAAATATTCTTAGAAGCTTTAATAAATTCATAAGCAATCTCACATTTTCACTTTATACTTCTTTATAGGGCACAGTAGGCAGCAAACTAAATTTCCCCTTCTTATCTACATTTCTCTTTCTTCTGTGTGGATACTAAAATCTCCTTGACATATGTTACACAGGACCCCAAGACTCTACTACTGCAGGGACTAAACAAGTTCTTACATGGTGAACAATGCAAGGGCATTCATATCATAGAAAGTGTTTCTGTTTTAACTACAAACCTTAAACTATAAACAATCACATCAAATATAATGTATGATTATTCATTTGATTTTTATACTTTATATGTGAATCTAATAAAATGTTAATGTAGTAGATAAATGCAAGATATAGATAGAAAGCATGATTTAGAACTGTAAGAAGGCAGGTGTAGATGATCAAGTTTGTGCCTACAGACCAGGTCTTAATCCAAGCTGAACAAGGGCAACAAAACATCCACAGGTGTAGAAGATTTCTCTCAAAACTGGGGGGGGTGAAGTTCTAAGCCTCACCTCTGTTGGCCCCCTTTTTCTCACCTGATGGCCCCCCTGCGACTGTGCCTGTCTTAGGTTCTTCCTCCCTTGAGGAATCTTACCCGTCTCTGGCTAACCAGCCATCTTACGGGGCCCTACAGGGAGATGTAAAGCTGGTAAATGAGAGAAAAGTAATATTCTTTGAAAAGGTTAGTTTTTCACTTCTTTGCAGATTTATGCTCCATGGCTTCTATGCCCAGCACTAGCTTTGAGGTGTCTTTACTTCCTGGAAAATTATGGTACTAGGTATTTCACATATGAGGCACAAATTCTGGTAAGGGGCTGTGATTAGGAAAGAAGAAAAACAAACTAGAAGTAGTAGAGGTAAGAAAACATGAAATGATTAATTAAGTGTCAACAGGGTTATTCTATTCAATATTCTCTCATAACTTGATTTCTAGAAAACTTCCCATCACTAGTTTCACTAGCATAAACAAGGGGGGCATTCTCAGTGGAAATGCGGTGGTCAATGTTTACTAACAGCAGGTTTCAGTACTTTATGCTAAGATCACCATTTGGCCCCTGCGTGTTCTATTCTTCAGGAGCACTGTCCTGAAAAGCTTTTGGGAAGTTTATGTTCTCATCTTTTCCGTGCTGCTTAGCAAAGGTTAGCTTAGTCTTTGGCAACAATGCAAGTAAAAACAAAGCCAATAATATAATGGAAAATAACAAAATCAAGGTGGGTAATAGAGGGAGCCAACTGCGAAGACCCCTGATTTGTGGGGGTCTTCCTCCAGCCTGAGCTTTGCTACACAGCTTGAGTAGCATGGCTCCCAGCATGGCTCTGTGAGAGTGTTTAGTAAAGAAACCAGACACAGACCAGAGGGTCAGGAAAGCATCCCAAGGACATGATGACTGAACTGATACTTATGTGAACAGGGGCAGTTGCATGCTTCAGACAGAAGGCACAGCATTTGCAAAGGCCCTGAGAGGAACAGGCTTAAGTTTGAGTACTGAAACGCGGGTTTTCAGCTGGGCAGCATTACTTTTAAGATGCACATGGGGTGGTGAAGAAGGAATGACCAAGGTTTTAGTGTGTAATAACCTGACCTGGAGGGTCAGGCTAAAGCCAAGATTTAGGTTATGTATGTGACCTGGTTTAGGGCTTACTCAGTGCATAAGGTCAGACTATGGGCAACATTAGGAGTAAGTTCAAGGCCATTCAATTATTCATTTCTTTAACAAAAGTTTAGTGAGTATCTACTGTGTTTCACATGGGTTAGAGGTGGACCAGGTGAATGGAGTGAAAGTCATTTTACAGTAGCATACATATCAGCTGTGGACAATCTTGGGCTTGCATTGAGACTACAAACATGAGAATTTGTTCATGTCACTTAATTCTTCTGAGTTTCCATTTTCTCATCCATTAGATGGAGGACAGTAAAAGACTTTTCAAAGGATGGTCATGAGGATTAAATGAGTTTGTGTGTCAATATACTTAGCTCAGTGCCCAACACATCAGAGATATCCAATTAACACTAGCTATATGTAAACCAGCTGGAAATTTTTTAAAATCAATCTTTGTTTCGAAGTGCAAGCTTTAGACACTAAGAAAAGCCTAGGAGCATCTCTAGGGAGAGTCAGGGGTAACGAGAAGAGGTTTCCTGCCAGCTGTATCACTCAAGAGATTCAGCTGGCACCTGTTTTGTCCCTTTAGACAGCTTGATGCTGGCTAGGATGGTGGCAGTGGGCCAGCCACTGAGTTTAAATAGAATTTTCTTTGTAAATTGACATAGCAATGAAATTACCAAACTGCTATGTTTATCTTTCCAAATAAAAGACAGATTTTAAGTACATTATATGAATGTAATTGAAAATCGGAAGCAAATGAGGGGGAATGCGCTGTAACTTCTGTGCCAATGTGAGCTTCCACTCTCTGTACCCCAAGTTAGGTGTGGAGGAATGAACAGTAGGGATGCATACACGCTTGGAATATCCCTGTGCTCCAGACTTTTAAAATGAGCTGGATTCTTAGAGTGATAGCAGCTCACTGTTTTGGAAACTTGAGGGCCTCAGGTTCAAATGCAAATATAGCAACTTGTATTTCCATTAAGAGTTTGCTATCCCATGAAAGAGTGCCCTTTATCCTTTTTCAGAGGTGCCGCCTGGGTAATCAAACATGTGCTTCAGACTACATGTGGCTTTGTTTGACCCAAGATTTACTGCTGAAGCTCTATGAGACCTCACCTCCTTGGAATCCATGTGTCACCCCCTGTTGCATGTGCGTGGGCAGCTGCAGTACTGCCAAGTGGTGCAGGAGGTTGGCTGAAAAGATGACCTGGGAATCTTCATGGGAAATCCCAGGATGGGTCAGCCACCTGGCTTCATTTTTTGGTCCTTTCTGTAACCTTAGTGGCTGGTACCTAAGAGTGGTCATAAGGGAGGTGGAGGTTGGCTTCCCTCCCTTAAAACCTCATCAGTCACCACTCAAGTCATGCCAAGTTAAAATAACAATATTTATTTTTTGATGTGATCAATTACAAGTATTTCTTCAACCTTAAAAATGTGACAGAAAGCAGTATCTTTTAAAAAATACGTTGCTTTTGAAAGAGGATTGAGGGATTAAAGGTGGTGGCATGAGAGGTGAGACAGACACCTCCTCCTAAAACCACATATAATAAGAAAATATAATTAATACAACTAGTCCTGAAAGAGCAACAGGAAAGAAGGCTGCACCAGATGACATAGACCTGGAGAAAAGAAGAGATCTCATGGAACAGGGTAACATATCAAAGCCATGACCCAACAGGATCCAAGCCCTTCCCCCACCCAAGCTCACTGGCAGGAGGAAGAGAAATGGAGCGGGGAGAGAGTGGAGGCCTGGAACTGCTGAACACCCAGCCCTGGAGATCTGCTCTGGGAGGACCAACCTACATTACATGGTGCTCTGGTGATTAGTGAGGTTGCAAAGCTAAGAAAGGTAGAATACCTGGAGAGACTGAGATTCCAGCTGCTTGTGGAAAACAGGGATCCATATCTGGTTGATCTGGGCAGGCAGTCCGAGAGACTTCCTAAAAGCAAGAGGGCTGCTAAAGGGGCAAGGACTGCACAGAGCTTACTGCTAAGGAGAAAGGACAGGTAGACAAAATTGTCCTGGTGCACTCTGCACAGCAGCAGGTTGGGAACTTTCACAATCTTCAGGCACTCCATCCCCCTGGCTGGCTGTGTAGCTCCAAGGCCCCCCACCATATGCAGCCTGCTGAGCCTTCCTCCAGGCCAGCCTGCACCTGGCTCACAAACCGACGAACCCTGCCCTGGTGTCAAGCCAGCCAGAGGGAGGCCCCGCCTACAGCAGCTACAAATGCAAACATAGAGGTTTACACCTGTGTGTTTGTTCCACTTTTTCTGGCAGCGGAGACAGGCATAGCAGCTGAGAAGCAGGAAACAGCTCTTTCCTTGCCCTAGGCACCAGCACCACTCCCCTGCAACCCCCAACATTGCTCCAGGGGCTGAGCAGCTCCAGAGAGTAGAGCTTCTGGGCACTAGAGGGTGCCACACACAAATATGAAATGAAAAAGGAACCTGGTTCAAAGCAAAATCTCAACACCACCACAAAAAAGGTAGAGTGAAACTGAATTAATCAATCTTCCTGAAAGAGATTTCAAAGAAAAAAATCATAAAAATGCCCCCGGAGGTACAGAAAATTATTCAAGAACTCAGGGATGAATTTAGGAGGGAGATCCAATCATTAAAGAACACATTGGAGGGATTTAAAAGCAGATTAGATATGGTGGAGGAGAAAATAGATGAAATAGAAATTAGAGAAGAGGAATGTAAAGTAGCTGAGGCATAGAGAGAAAAAAGGATCTCTAGGAATGAAAGAATATTGAGAGAACTGTGTGAACAATACAAACAGAACAATATTCATATTATAGGGGTACCAGAAGAAGAAGAGAGAGAAAAAGGGATAGAAAGTGTCTTTGAGGATGTAATTGCTGAAAACTAACCCAATCTGGGGAAAGAGAGGGTCTCTCATGCCATGGAGGTGTACAGATCTTCCAACACAAGGGACCCAAGGAGGACAACACCAAGACATATAATAATTAAAATGGCAGAGATTAAGGATAAGGATGGACTATTAAAAGCAGCCACTGAGAGAAAAAAGATCAGATACCAAGGAAAACCCATCAGGCTATCATCAGACTTCTCAACAGAAACCTTACAGGCCAGAAGGGAGTGGCATGATATATTTAATTCAATGAAGCAGAAGGGCCTTGAACCAAGAATACTCTATCTGGCAAGATTATTATTTAAATTTGAAGGAGGGATTAAACAATTTACAGATAAGAAAAAGCTTAGAGAATTTACCACCCACAAACCATCTCTACAGTGTATTTTGGAGGGACTGCTATAGATGGAAGTGTTCCTAAAGTTAAATAGCGGTCACCAGAGGTAATAAAAAGGGACAAAGAGTACAGAGTATGACACCTAACATATACAAAATGGAGGAGGAAGAAAAAGAGGGGAAATAAAAGAACTTTTAGATTGGCTTTGTCATAGCATGCCGAGTTAAGTTAGATGCTTAGATAATAAGGAAGTTACCCTTAAAATAACCCAACTATATGCTGCCTTCAAGAGACTCACTTCAAACCCAAAGACATACACAGACTAAAAGAGAAGGGATGGAAAAAGTTATTTCATGCTGCTAATAGGGAGAAAAAAGCAGATGTTGCAGTACTTGTTCAGACAAAATAGATTTTAAAACAAAGAAAGTCACAAGAGACAAAGGACATTACATAATGATAAAAGGGTCAATCCAACAAGAGGATATAACCATTATAAACATCTATGCACCCAACATAGGAGCACCTACATATGTGAAACAAATACAGACAGAATTAAAAAGGGAAATAGAACACAATGCATTCATTCCAGGAGACTTCAACACTGCACTCACTCCAAAGGGCAGATCAACAAGATAGAAAATAAGTAAGGAGCCAGAGGCATTGAACAACACATTAGAATAGATGGACCTAATAGACATCTAAAGAACTCTACATCCAAAAGCAGCAGGATGCACATTTTTCTCAAGTGCACATGAACATTTTCAAAAGTAGATCATATACTAGGCCACAAAAAGAGCCTCAGTAAGTTCAAAAAGATTGAAATTTTTTCTCAGACCACAAAGGTATGAAAGTAGAAACAAATTACACAAAGAAAACAAAAAATTGCACAAAAACATCAAGGCTAAACAACATGCTCCTAAATAACCAATGGATCAATGATTAAATAAAAACAGAGATCAAGCAATATATGGAGACAAATGACAACAATAATTCAACAGCACAAAATCTGTGAGATGCAGTCAAGGCTGTGCTAAGAAGAAAGTATATTGCAATACAGGCCTACCTCAGGAAAGAAGAACAATCCTGTAAGAACAGTCTAAACTCACAACTAATGAAATTAGAAAAAGAAGAACAAATGAGGCCCAAAGTCAGTAGGAGGGACATAATAAAGATTAGAGCAGAAATAAATGAAATCAAGAAGAGTAAAAAAATAGAAAGAATCAATGAAAATAGGAGGTGGCTCTTCGAGAAAATAAACAAAATAGATAAACCCATAGCCAGACCTACCAAGAAAAAAATAGAGTCTACACACATAAACAAAATCAAAAATGAGAAAGGAAAAATCACTATGGACACCAGAGAAATACAAGGAATTATTAGAGAATACTATGAAAAATTATATGCTAACAAACTGGATAACCTAGAAGAAATGGACAACTTTCTAGAAAAATACAACCTTCCAAGGCTGACCCAGAAAGAAACAAAAAATCTGAACAGACCAATTACTAGCAATGAAATTGAATTGGTAATCAAAACACTACCTAAGAACAGAACTCCTGGACCAGATGGCTTCACTGCTAAATTTTATCAAACATTTAGTGAAGACCTAATACCCATTCTACTTAAAGTTTTCCAAAAAGTAGAAGAGGAGGGAATACTTCCAAACTCATTCCATGAGGCTAGCATACTCTAATATCAAAACCAGGCAAAGACACCACAAAAAATGAAAATTACAGACAAATATTTCTGATTAACATAGATGCAAAAATACTCAACAAAATATTAGCAAACCAAATTCAAAAATACATCAAAAAGATCATCCATCATAATCAAGTAGGATTTATTCCAATGATGTAAGGATGGTACAATATTAGAGAATCCATCAACATCATCCACCAGATCAAAAAAAAGGACAAAAAACACATGATCATCTCCATAGACGCTGAAAAAGCATTTGACAAAATTCAACATCCATTCATGATAAAAACTCTCAACAAAATGGGCATTGAGGGCAAGTACCTCAACATAATAAAGGCCATATATGACAAACCCACAGCCAACATCATATTTAACAGTAAGAAGCTGAAAGCTTTTCCTTTAAGATTGGGAACAAGACAAGGATGCCCACTCTCTCCACTTTTATTCAACATAGTTCTGGAGGTCCTTGCCATGGCAGTCAGACAACACAAAGAAATAAAAGGCATCCGATTGGTAAAGAAGTTAAGCTGTCACTGTTTGCAAATGACATGATATTGTACATAAAAAACTCTAAAGAATCCACTCCAATACTACTAGATCTAATATCTGAATTCAGCAAAGTTGCAGGATACAAAATTAATACACAGAAATCTGTGGCATTCCTATACACCAATGATGAAGTAGCAGAAAGAGAAACCAGGAAAACAATTCCATTCACGATTGCATCAAAAAGAATAAAATACCTAGGAATAAACCTAACCAAGGAAGTGAAAGACCTATACTCTGAAAACTACAAGAAACTCATGAGCAAAATTATAGAAGATACCAATAAATGGAAACACATCCCATACTTATGGATAGGAAGAATTAATACTGTCAATATGGCCATCTTGCCTAAAGCAATCTACAGATTCAATGCCATCCCTATCAAAATACCAACAGCATTCTTCAACAAACTAGAATAAATAGTTCTAAAATTCATATGGAACCACAAAAGAACCCTAATAGCCAAAGCAATCCTGAGAAGGAAGAATAAAGCAGGGGGGATTATGCTTCCCAAATTCAAGTTGTACTACAAAGCACAGAAATCAAGACAATTTGGTACTTGAACAAGAACAGACCCATAGACCAATGGAACAGACTAGAGAGCCCAGATATAAATCCAAGCATATAGGGTCAATTAATATACGATAAAGGAGCCACAGACATACAATGGGGAAATGACAGCCTCTTTAACAATTGGTGTTGGCAAAACTGGACAGCTATATGCAAGAGAATGAAACTGGATTATTGTCTACCCCCATACACAAAAGTAAACTAAAAATGGGTCAAAGATCTGCATGTAAGTAATAAAACCATGAAACTCTTAGAAGACAACATAGGCAAAAATCTCCTGAATGTAAACACGAGCAACTTTTTTCTGAATGCATCAAGCAAGGCAAACATAAGCAAAAATGAACAAGTAGGACTACATCAAACTAAAAAGCTTCTGTACAGCAAAGGACACCATCAACAGAACAAAATGGCATCCTACAGTATGGGAGAATATATTTGTAAATGACATATCCGACAAGAGGATAACATCCAAATATATAAAGAACTCACACGCCTCAACACCCAAAAAGCAAAAAACCCAATTAAAAAATGGATGGAGGATATGAACAGACAATTCTCCAAAGAAGAAATTCAGATGGCCAACAGACACATGAAAAGATGCTCCACATCACTAGTTGTCAGGGAAATGCAAATAAAAACCACAATGAGATATCACCTCACACCAGTAAGGATGGCCAGCATTGAAAAGACTAAGAGCAACAAATGCTGGCAAGGATGTGGAGAAAGGGAAACCGTCCTAGACTGTTGGTGGGAATGTAAGGTAGTTCAACCATTGTGGAAAGCAATATGGAGGTTCCTCAAAAATCTAAAAATCAAAATACCATTTGACCCAGGAATTCCACTCCTAGGAATTTACCCAAAGAATATAATTTCTCAGATTCAAAAAGACTTATGCACCCCTATGTTTATCGCAGCACTATTTACAATAGCCAAGATATGGAAGCAACCAAAGTGTCCATCAGTAGATGAATGGATAAAGAAGAGGTGGTACATATACACAATGGAATACTATTCAGCCATAAGAAGAAAACAAATCCTACCATTTGCAACGACATGGATGGAGCTAGAGGGTGTTATGCTCAGTGAAATAAGCCAGGTGGAGAAAGACAAGTATCAAACGATTTCACTCATCTGTGGAGCATAAGAACAAAGCAAAAACTGAAGGAATAAAACAGCAGCAGACTCACAGACTCCAAGAAGGGACTGGTGGTTACCACCCAAAGAGGGGTGAGGGAAGAAGGGTGAGGAGGGAGGGAGTAGGGGATTGAGGGATATTATGATTGGCACACATGGTGTGGGAGTGATCATGCGGAAGACAGTGTAGCACAGAGAAGGCAAATAGTAACTGGTATCTTACTATAATGATGGACAGTTACTGCAATGGGGTGTAGGGGGACACAATAACATGGGTGAATGTAGTAACCACATTGTTTTTTTCATGTACAACCTTCATAAGAGTGTATATCAATAATACCTTAATAGAAAAAATACTTTGCTTTTAAAAAAACATTAGTCATGCACAATCTAGGTAAGATGAAGTAGTGTAAGACAAGTGCTGTAAGCCTCTCCTATGTCACATTTCCCTTGCTGACACCTGTTCACTTCTCTTACTCACCAGGTCCTGTGGCTATTTCCTAAGTGTGGGGCTGCAGTTCTTTCTGGAGATACCAATACTCACATCCAGGCATAAAACAGGAAAACAAGTGCCTGCAACAAAAGGTTGGGAATGGTGTGCTGTCTGAATTGAATGGACAGTAGAATATTCCTTAAAGAGTATTGGCAACTGAGTATTTGCCGACTAATGACAGCTGAGTCATGTCACAGCAGCTTTCATGATAGGATAGTTTAGAGTTCTCATCTTTGGGCTTTCAGTGTGGAACTTGCACTTGAGCAAATTCCTAGGCCAACATCATTGATGGGCAGGCAGAAGCTGCTGACTTGGGGTGCATTTAGGTTTCTCTGTCATTTTCCCCTTGAGTTGAAATTCTTCTCCCTGATGTCATCATTTGATGAGGACCTCAGGTTGACCTGGAGAATCAAGCACGTCTGTTTTTATTGGGGAACATGCAGCAGTGAGGTAATCACCAAATGAGACCTGGCTCTCACAGCAAAGTGCCTGTGGAAGGAAGAAGTCAAATGATACAGGTGTTATTACCCGTGATATGGGCTCGGTGCCCTCAGCACAGAAATGCAGAAGATAACACTCTCTTTTATCTATCTTCATTGAAAAGCATTGGTAATAAAACCTGTGTTTGGTGTTTGTTACAAGCACCCCTGGGCTGGGTGACCTTCTCTCTTTGTCCCCGTTTGCTCAACTGCAAATGAAGTGTTGAACCAGATAATCCCTAAGATTCAAATATATTGGAGAGGGTCTTGGAGTCCCAAGGCTTGGGCTTGAGTACCACATTTAGCACTGGCTGGGCAGGTCCATTTTCTTCTCTGGGCTCCAGCTCCCTGTAAGACAGGGAGTTTGGACAAGATGTCTCTAAGATGCTTGTCAATTCTGAAGAGAATTGGCCCATCGCTTTAGCAGGAAGACAGTGATCAGATACTGGCCTGTGAAACACAGCTGCTTCATCTAATAGAATCTAAGAGAACAGAGTTCACTTACAGCAGAGAGGATGGTTCATCCTGTTACCTATCTGCCTCTTGTTGGATACGAACTCTGCAAGTTACTAAACTTGTTGAGCCTCAGTTTTCTGGTCTAAATAATGGGGGCGATAAGGATAATACTGATTTCACAGGGCCATTGAGGGCATTGAAGATGTAATACACTTTCTCCTCCATCTCTTGGACCAGTTTGGGCATGCTCAGAAGCCCAGGCCATGTTCACTATTCAGCATGGCAGAGCAAATGCAGGCAAATCAGATGGCATTAGGAATGCTGTTTCTGCCTGCACTGGAAGATGTTTTGAAGTTACCAGATGCTGCAGGAGATGAAGGGAATGTGTATGGAGGGGAGACATGATAAAGGTAACTTAGTATGATAACAGTTCAAATTAAAAACTATTGGGGTGGGGCAGCAGGTTCATGTGAGTGCATGTTGATAATAGTTAATAGGGTCTCAGCTAGATTCACCCATCTCAGTACGGGGAGGGATAGTTACAGCTCCTTGCAGGAGGACAGGGGTGTCATACTCTAACACATGCCCTGGAGATGGGATTCAGTTTGATTTGGAAGGGGAGTATTAATATAGTAGGGCACACCTAGGAAGAGAGATAAGAAAGCTGATAGGTTAGAAACACATGTTCTATAAAGAACAGTTGAAGGGGAGGATGGGAAGCTGAAAGTGATGGGGCAGGAACTCACGATGAGCCCAGGGTGTCTGACTGCTAAGAGGAGCAGATATATGTCCTTCCAGATAAGAACAATAGTCGGAGGGAGAAAGAAACTGGTTCTGAATAAGGAAAAACGTTGAGAATTTTACAACAGTGAGAGGGGCTTTTGCATTTAAGCATGGAGCTCCATATTAGTGGGGGGCTCGGGTGTAAGCTAGGTGGCCTTTCTTCAGAGACACAGGTTTGAATGGTAGATTTAGGAAGGAAACTTTTCCAATTCTGTTATTTTATGGTGGAAACATCACTATGATTAAATCTTGAAGTTCTACTTGTGATGCTCTACTAACTTTCTCTGTAAGCTTGACCAGGTCATTTAACCTTTCTGAGCCTGTTTATTCATCTACAACAGGGAGACACTAACACCTATGTAACAATATCCAACCATAAGGTTACAGAAGCCCTTATACAGGTGGAATAATGTGTGTGACAGTGCATCGAACAACAGGACCCACTATGTGTGAATGATACACAAATGATGCCCCAATTTATGATTCTCCAGCTGTTGTCTTGCCCAGCAGTACCTCGTGGTTGTTCAGGGTGGAGGCTCAAGGGTTAGGCTGCCAGGGTTGGAATCCTGGCTCTGCCTCTTGTTGGACATGGGATCTTTGCAAGTTACTAAACTTGTTGAGCCTCAGTTTTCTGGTCTAAATAATGGGGCCGATAAGGATAATATTGATTTCAGAGGGTCATTGAGGGCATTGAAGATGTAATACATGTGAAGTGGTTTCCTGGTGTATGCCCTCTGCAAAGCCTTGCTCTTTCCACCACTGCCCCATTACTCTCACCTGCCAGTGGTTCTTATGCCCCTTGCAGTGGATTGAGGCACCAGCTGGCTGGGTTGTTGGGATATATTACAGGCACCTGCTGGAAGGACTTGAGCCCACGTCTGATGTCCAAGGCAGCAGAGAATGCCCACGTAGATCACTCAAGGAGTCCTAAGCACAGCTACCAAAGTTTGTCAACTTGGTGACCCCAAATGTTTTCTTTTATTTGGAAGTTCATGATATTCCATCATAAATGTTTCATAATTGCTTCATGAATTATTCACCTGCAACTTTATAACCTTAAGTTTTGTGGGATTATGGTTTTATGGGAGAAAAACATTGTCAACCTGGGACCTAGCTGTGAAGAGAGTGCTGACATTGCCAATTTATTTTCACTATGCTGTAGAAGGTTTTTTTGTAACTATGAAATGCAGAATATTAATAACATAGCAAAGAACTAAAAGAGGAGGGAAAAATATTTCTGTTGCTCTTTCTAAAAAATTTAATCTCAAAGCAGGGTTTGCAGTATTTTTTCCTATTGCCAAGAGGCTGATCCACCTCTATTATAGTTGGTGTCATCTTCTTTGGCGAAGCCAACAAAAAGTCATTCTTGGTTTCCCGTCCTTACATATTTGGCCTTGGGGTTTCCTATACTTTAATCCATCATTTAAGTTTTTTTAGTTGGTATTCATTAGTAATTCTTAAATTAGTATCACCCTCTCAGTATCCTAGAGTGTGAGGATGTTCATTTTGGAATGTCCCTGATGTTATGTAAGCAGAATTTGGTAATACGATGGAAAGAACAGTGGTTGGGATATTTGAGTCTGAGTCTAAGCTGTCATTTAATTGATGCATATTGTTAGCAACTCGATTTTTGCAGCCTCGGTTTCCTTATAGATACAATGGGGATATTAATGTCCATTCTACCTACCTAACAGAAATCTTGAGAAGGTCAAGATAATAAAGGAGGCAGCCTTTTAAGGGATAAGGCACTGCATGAAGGCAAGGACCTGGCTCAGCAGCACAGCTGATGGAAGGCCAGGGTGTTGACATCACTGAATGTAGTGAAAAGATGAGCAGGAAGATGAGCAGAAAAGCTCGTTCACACCAGCTGGCAGGCAAAGAAGCTGGTTCCTCTACTGGGGTTTCAGTTTTCATGGGAGCAGAAAAGGAGAAAGCTGGGCTATCCTGCCCTCTAATGCCAAGTCAGGTGCAGCTGTTATTCAAACCCTTTCATTGCAAATCATGGGTATGTGTGCACTCTTTAGAATCAAATAATAACAGAAAGACAATAGAGATCATGAAAAGTGTGTTCCAATGTTTCCATTTTACAGATGAGAAGAGTGAGTCCTAGTGTGAAGGGTAGATTTTGATCCAGGTTCCATGGTTTGTTAGAGGCAGAAACTGGGACCAAAAGCCTGGTGCTTAGATTTCTAATACTAGGCACTTGTCTGCCACAGAAAGTGCCATGAACATGCTGTCAGTATGGGCCTCCAGGGTGGAGGGCAGGGCATTACTAATAGAAGTGGGATGGGGCAGGTATTGGGGTAGGTAGGGGCTGAAGCAGAGGAGCTAAGAAGTATTGTTCTGCTGGAGGCAAATGAGCCGCCAGCAAAGTGAAGGGATCCGCGAGGCATGTTTTGGACTGGCTAGACCTGAGTCATCCGATTAAACCGGTAACAGGTGCCCCAGAGGCTGCATCTCCTCTCCTCCCCACAGTTTGTGCTGACTTCTAATAACATTTTATTAAAATTCTCTGAGTCCTGATTAATTTTCCTGGCTGCTTTCTCTCTTATTGCTCTCCTGGCCACAAGATAAGAACAGTGTGTGCTCTAACGAATGGAGTGAACAGTGGGGCTCAACCCATTTGGTCTGAATGGCTCTCTGTCCTCTGCCTAATGGAGCTTAGGGGATTTCTTCTCTTGAATTTGGGGTTGATGATGGAAGGGGAGACCTGCTGGTACCTGAGAAGAAAAGCATTACTAAGAACTTACCTTCTGGGGCATCATCTGTAAAAAGATGATCTATTTGGTTACTAAAGGTCTACCTGTCAGCTAAGGAAGGGAGGGAAGTCACATTTGCTGAGTGCCTGTATTTTTCTCAGTGTCTTTTCTCTGGGTTGCTAGAGCATCTTATGTATTCTTTTAACACATTGTTGCCAAGGTCTTCTCAGAAGCATTGTGAGCGACTTGAGGGCAGGCACTGTATCTTCCTCATAGTTGTGTTCTCTGTCCCAACCTGATGGCTAACTCAGCACATTCTCAATAAGAAGGCATTCAGTTGATGAATGGCTGCTGGGTGATAAACATGGGCTTTCTTATTTAGTGCTCACCACCATCCTTAACCCCATTCTTATTTATTTACATTTTACAGATGATTAAGGTAAGACCTGGAGGGGCTTGCCTAAGGTCACTCATGTAGTGTGTTTATAGGTCTGTATGACTTGAAAAATGCCATGATCTTTCTACTTCCTAAACATGCTGCCCACATATAGCAACAGTGTCTTACCTCTGGAGACCTGCAGATTTTCAGCCTAAGTCCCAGTGAAGCATTGCCTTTGAAACATACATATTTCAGATTTCCCTCCTGTCATACAGAATGCTACAGTAGCAAGCTTGCCCTATACTGACAGTGTTACGAATATGAGAGGTGGCTTTAGAAATGGCAAAAGGAATATGGTGGCATATAAATTGGGGTTGAAGAAATTGTGGTTGTTAGAAGGGAGGATAATTCAGGACCTTCTCTTCAATGTCATAGTTTTGTCTAGCCCTGTCCATGTATATTTGAAAGTATGGGCTCAATTATTTTCATTCTTAATGGTTATAGGGGTTGCCATTGGATGAAAAGCTATGTCAGTGGATAAGGGGTTGGAGACAGGCAAGAAGGGGAAGCTGAAAAACGCTTGCATGTAGAAAGAATCAGAGGAAGCAGGGGAGGTCGGTGTGGAAGAGGAAGGGGCAAGGCACGAGGTGTACCCAGGGAGAGCGGAAGGCTTAGTGCATTCGTGTGGCTCCCCAGGCCACATGGCTGTATGACTCCATGGCTACAGTTTGCCTCAATGGCCTCAGGTTGGGTGCTTAAACTTCCTTTGTGGGAACATCCCTAGTGGACAAGGGCAGGGGATATTGACAGTCCCAGAGAACCACCATGGGGAAGTTATCCCATGGTGGCAACAGAAGAAAGGTCCTAGAGATTTGGGTGGCTGGGGACCCTTCCGTTCACAGAGCAGCTTGGAGGACTCATGTGGGAAAGGGCTTTCTGGAGCAGACTGTGGAAAGAGTGTGGAAGTTGAGGCTTCCCCTTTAGAATTTACCCAAGAAAGTGTCATGGAAGTCTCTTTCCACCCTTATGTTGACCTGAGTCCTTCCCTGAGCATTTCTTTGTTGTTTAAGTAGCATCATGGAAAACTGGGAAGAGCATGGAATTCAGAGTGACACAGGCCTGAGCGCTACTCTCAGCTCCTCCCCCTCGCCCTCCACCTTACTTCCTTGGGCAGAGCTTTAACATCTCAGCACCCTTTTTCTCTCCTCTGTGAACCTGGGGCAAGTACCACCTAGGGCCACCTACCTCAGGGGGCTGCTGTGAGGATTAAAGGAAAGAATGAAGATAAAACACCTTGCATTTAAGAAGCACACGTATATGGTAGCTCATAATTGCCCTCTTATGCCAGGGGAGATCCATGTCCACCACTGTGGGTAGAATTGCAGTATTTCCAGAATCTCTGGCCTGGCCTTAGTGCATCTCCATATCAATAGGTGATTACAAGGTGGGTGGAGAGCAAACAGCACCTGCACTGGTGAGGTGAGAGAGACACGTGCAAATGGGTATAGACAACTTCTTGTAAGCAATAAACAGGTTTCTTGCACTGTTTTTTCCCTTTGACTGATTTTGGCTTTAAAGCTTTATTCACCCTGGGCTGGGAACACATTTTTCCCCTGGATTTACAATCATTCCCAGAAACATTCCTTGACCCAAACATACCCCATTCTCTTGCCAGCCTCTCTTATACTCCCTTTCTCTGACCTGTCTCCCAACAGATTGTGAGCTTTGCTTCCCTCAATTCTACATGAACTCCACTCCTTCGAGAAACTAGAGGAACGTCTCTTCGAGAAACTAGAGGAACGTCTCTTGACCATCTCTAATCACCACTTGATTGGGTGGGTGGCGGGGGAACAAGGGAGGGAGAGGGAGAGAGAGGGAGTGGAGAACTTCAACACAATGATGTTCCCGGGGCCTGCTTGTGTCATTTCATAAAAGCTGATCATTAAATTTTTAGGACTTTTGTGAGCTTGTTGACTTGACTTTGGTTGCTTGAAATTGGCCAAGATAGGAGTATTTAAACCACAGAAATGATCAAATACTACAAGTTTTATTTTTTTTCCTTTGAGAACTGGTTTTAAGACATTTAGAAGCACATCTGTCTTGCTAATGGATTTCAGCCCTGGACAAGTTCAGTATGGATTCAATGAGACCAAAGAAATGACAGTAGTACATTCTTGGGGTGAAAGAGTTTATACCCAACTTTATTCCCATGGTGGCAGGTCAGTCACTAGAATCCCATCTTCCCAGAGCAAGTCTGCAGCAGCAGCAGGCTGGTCCCTGCCTCTGGGCCCCTCTGCCCCTGCAGCCGTCCCAGTCTCTCGCCTTGGTGCTGCCACCACTCTGATCTTGTCTCTGCTTCCTTGCAGCCCTGCCACCGTGTCGCCCAGAGCACTGGGCAGAGCTCTTTATATAGAGTCAACAGCCATGTATTGCCCACAGCTGTGCAGTGAGCTAGCCAACCAGGGCCAGGTGAGAATCCTGGCCACAGGAACCTTCACTTTATCCGCAGTGCCACTGAACAGCTAGCAGTTGTAAAGTATATTTGTCATGTGCTGTTCTAAGAGCTTTACATATACTAACTTAATCCCCACAACAACGTTTTGAGGCTTATTATTATCCTCATTTTACAGTAGAGGACTGAGAATGTGAGTTGCCAAAGGTCATGTGGCTAGCTGGTGACAGAACTGGGACATAAACTAAGGCAGGCGGTCTCCACAGCCTGCCTTCTAGTCAGCTATGCTGCCTTGTGAGGGTTCTGGTGGTGATTCAATGACTTACGGGAAGCGATTGGCTTGGTGCTCTGTACTTAGTAATTGCTTTGTAAATATTAGCTGTTATTATTTTTATTAGGTATTCTTATGCTTTTTGAGTTCAAGAGCATCTGATGAAAGCTATGCATTCTTTTTCCTTAGAAGATGCATAATGAGTACAGTACTCACACATGCATGCACACTGTGAAGACACAGTATTAGGGGACTGATGGACTCTCCAACACCCCATGACCCTAAGTCTACCTTCTTGGGCCACATATCAGCCAGCTGCTCCTAGATTCCCATGCAGTGTTTGAGCAGATTCTTTGTGTTTCTCTTTTTCTAGCACATTTTCCCACCTATCTTCAACTCATCTTCGGGACTGTTCACGTACCCCTCCCACACCGCTAATCCCCCATGGATGTGCTCCGATTTGCTTTTTGTCTCTCATAGTGATGCATCAAGAACTGGGGAGTCTTATAGTCTTCTTCATTTTTCCTGTTATCTTTGCCAACTGATATTTTTTCTAGTCTCATTTTGCCTCTAGTGTTCTGCTCTTTGGGACCTTGCCAGTTTTCTGGCATCTGGGTGTGGATAAAGTGAAGGTTCCTATAGCCAGGATTCTCATCTGGCCCTGGTTGGCTAGCTCACTACACACGTGTGGACAGTACGTCATTATTGACTCTATATAAAGAGCTCCGTTCAGTGCTCTGGACGACACGGTGGCAGGGCTGCAGGGCTGCAGGAGAGCAGAGCAGAGGCTGGAGTGGTGGCAGCGCAGAGGACAGAGACTGAGACGCTGCAGGGGCGGAGAGGCCCAGAGGCAGAGATCGGCTTGCTGCATGCAGACTCGCTCTGAGTGGATGGGATTCTAGTGACTGACCAGCCACCGTGGAAATAAAGTTGGGTATAACCCTTTCACCCCAAGAATGTACTATTGTCATTTCTTTGGTCACACTGCATCCATAGTGAACTTGTCTGGGGCTGAAACCCATTGGCAAGACAGCATTATCTTATGTAACTAAACCCACAAAACAGGCCCATGCGGTAGGGATTGCAAAGGAAACCAAAGCTCAGAGGGATTGTGTAACTTGCCTAAGGCTTCAAAGCTAGAATTCAAACCCACAACTGGCAACTCCAGGTTTGCACACTTTTCCATGAACTCTAATTCCTTTTCTTGCACAAAAGCATCTAATAAGACATGTGGTCCCTTTCCTGGATATGTACATTTATCAGTGGGCTTGAGATGTTGATAGTATTTGTAAGACTTGAGGAGATTTCAGTCACTGGGCATTGGGGAAATTCTTGCAGGTGGAGGATCTCCCCAGATCTCGCAAATGCCGACACACAGGTATTTCCTCCCCCACCAGCCTTGGTGCTCCCTGTCTAGGTAAGAGAAGTCCCATCTTCCTTTCCTTCAACCTCAGGGGAAACGCAGCTAACACCTGTGTAGAAAATAAAGCCAGCCTTCCTTGCAAGGGTCCCTGCGCTGTATTTCTGATAGTCCGGAAAGCCCTTAAAATAAAAGACCGCAGTGTTTAAAACCTGACAGCACGCTTCCAGCTTTCTGTGGCTTACCAGCGGCCTCTAGTGGCCAGTGGCTCTAACTGCCAAAAGCTGTGAGCCTTGGGCACTTCCATGCTGTCTCTGGCTGCATGCCCTACAGAGTTTTAAAACACTGCATTAATTCCCAATCAACATGTTTTGCAGTATTGGGACAGAAAAAAATGGAGTCTAAACCTCTGGGCAAAGAGGGTATTATGATGTGTGATCTAATCTATAAAATCAGAAGCCTGGCTGCCACTCACACCTCTCTAATCATTCAGATCACAAACCTAGGAGGAAGATGGTACCATTCTCTCTCTTTTGCTGCTAGGTAAACCAAGGTGCAGAGAGGTTAAGTAATGAGGCCACATATGGGTTATATAGCAGTGAACAGCCAGGTCTGTGTGGACACAGGTCTGAACACAAGCGCTGAGCTTTGCTGCGCAGGCCTATGGCAGCATGTATGTAGTTTATTGGCATAACAGTGGTCTGGTCTTGGGAATAACAATGGCAGCTAGTATTTAAGAATTCATCCTGTGCCAGGGATGGGCTAAGGGCTCTTATGTGGAGTACCCCATTCAGCCATCTTATCACCGTGTAAGGTGTACATCTCCAACTCACAGATGAGGATGTGGATTCTCAACACAGTCAAAACTGCCAGAGGTCATCTGACATGAGGAGCTGGGAATTAGGACCAGGTCATTGCAAATCCAAAGCAATTGCTTTAACTTACCTTCATATAATGCATGTGTGTTCTTGCAGCCCATCCAGTGGTTCTTAGGAGCCGCTCACCTGAAATCCTTCCTCCCTCCTGACGTGCTGGTGACATTCTGGCCAATCAGCGTGTGTCTCTCAGAACATGGACTGTGTAGCTGGGAGAAAGTCTACTCTTTGAGACTCTCAGGTAGCCTCTCCGACTTCTAGGGGTGGTAGGTGGGGTGGGACTCAGTCATTTCCTGGAGTTTTGGGGGATTTTGGTGAAGCAGGCCCATGGATACAGTATAGCATAGTGGTCACGAGGCAGGCTTTCCAGTCAGGAGACATTGCACAGTTACCAATCCGCTCAAGACTCCGTTTCTTCATCCACTAAGTGGACACAATCATGCCTACCTCATAGGGCTGTTGCAGGAATTAAATAAGACAGATACAAATTATATTGTTAAGACAGCACCTGTTACAGGTATCTTTGGAGCGAAGATACCTGTGTGTCACGTTCTCTATACTGTGTTTGTGAGCAAGGGGGCACACTGCACACAGCAGCGACCTGATTGGTTCTTTCAGAAGGTTTGGGCAGCAGCGCTGACTGTTCCAGCCCTGGCCCCTTGTTAGGGTTAGCAGATGAGGTTCGGCTGTTCCCTTGTAACAAGTGATTGACTTAGGGTTGAAGCAAGAACAATGTGCTGATGGGAGACAGCCATAGCAGAGAAGCCTCCTCCACAGGGAAAAAAAATGGGTGGGAGGAGATGGTGAGAAGACTTAGTGGGAGTCATGCCACCCAGACCCACTGTCAGGAGGGTACTGAGTCTTGGGAGCAGTAGAGGGCACAGCCATGAGGGAATTAATTTGCCTCAAACAGCATTGCCGTGGCTTAATGGCTTTATTGAATCCTACGGTTTTAGCCCATTGATTCCTGTTCACAGGAATCCAGGGCTGTGAGGGAGCTTTGCCATGACTGCCTGCCCATGTGCACCCGCCGGCATCCCTCCTCCCCGGCCCTTGGGTCTGCTCTTCTTCTCCTGTGTTGCCATTCCTTTCTTGCCTCCTGCTTTCTGTCCTCAGTTCCCCATCCCAGGGACCGGCTGGAACATGTGCGGCCGGGGCAAACCCTCTGGGTTCCTTGCTGAGCAGGAATAATGATGCCAGGCGGGTCGTGATGCCACCTTGTCCTAGGGCTCCTTGAGCTGGTTGTGATCACGCTGTTGCAGTAGGATTTGTTTCCTTAACATTGAGAGCTGACAAAAAGCAACCATTCATTTTGCAGTTCTTGTGGATGATTGTCCTGGAGTTTTTTTAAGAATGTTCTTTAAACTGTAGTGTACACCAGAATAACATGGGATCTTGCATAAAAGGATATTTCTTGGCCCAAATATTTGGACTTGGTGGGTTGTTGCCCCTCCCCCTGCCTCTCCTTTTTTTAATTGAGGTAAACTTCACATTACATATAATTAAGCACTCTAAGGTGAACAATCCAATGGCATTCAGTACACTCACAAGGTTCCGCGACCATCGCCTCTGTCTAGCCCCAGAACATGGTCATCCCTCCGCCTGCCCTTTGCCAGGCTGTGGCCATCACTGATCTGCTTTCTGCCTCTGTGTATTTCGTATAGATGGAATCAGTAAGTATTTGTCCTTTCGCATTTGGCTTCTCTCACTTTGCTTCATGCTCTGAGGCCCATTCACATGCTGGCATGCCTCAGTACTGCACTCCTTTTTATGATTGAATATTTTGTCATATGCACATCCTACATTTTGCTTATTCATTTAAACATTTATTTATCCATTTGTTCTGCAGCAGGTGACCTTTGGCCCATGCTTCGGGAATCATCGGCAATGGAGGTCATCGGTCTGCCTCTGAGCAGCCTGATACCTTGTCAGAGTAGAGTTTGAGAGTGCCAGCCCCCCGCTGCCGACGGGGTGTGATAGGCCCCTGGAGACGGGCCCGGCGGTACATGACCAGCGGCTGCCTAGCCATGCAGGACAAAGCCTCACTGCAGGCATAGACTTCAACCCAGGCCAATAGGACAGTGAAATGCAGGTAAGAGAGAAAGTATTTGCATCCCAGCTCCACTGTCAATGGAATAACAACAGTATCACTCTCATAGCATTATTATTTGGATTAAATGAAATAATTTATTGTAAGGGCCTGATGTAGGGTGTGGCACAGAGTGAAGTGGAGCCCAAAGTGGCTGTGATTTTCATTACTTTTCCAGAGTCTGGCATTCTGTGTAACTTGTGCAGACACAGGGAAATGCTCTCAGCAGGGTGGGCTGCTGCCCCAGGACCCTGCAACATCTCCAAGAGAGCTCATGAGAACAAGATGTGGCCCCAGGTGTGGGAAAATAAGGAAACCCAGTTTCCAGCATGGGATGCTTGGTCCCAGCAGTAAGGCAGGGGCCTTGCTTTTAAAATGATCTGTACCATCAAAGTGGAAGCAGTGACCAGGCTCAACGGATGGGTATTGTCACTGCTGGTCTGGTATTGTACTGCGCAGTGAATAGGGCAGGGCAGGGGCTCTACCTGTCTTAATCACTGCTCTGTTCCCAGCACATGTGTAGAGGACACGATCAGTACATGTTTGTTCTATGCGTGGATGGCTGGGTGCTGTGTGACCCGTTTGCAAAGGACTCCTTAGAACTTCCGAATCAGTCTCGTGCTGTTGGAGGGATATACTCTGCCTGAGGTATCCTTCTATGAAACTGTTTGGAAATTTCCCAGCTTCTTAAAAATGTGCACCTTTTTTGATCCAACAATTTTGCTTTTGAGTATTTAACCTAAGGAAATCCCGAGAGGCTCAGAAAGATTATAAATCAAGAACATTAATTGCGAGATTATTTGGAATAGCAAAAATAGTGGGAATAAATCACTATCCAACAAAAGGTGTATTGAATATATTATGCAACTTCCTTTCAATAAAGGGTTTCAAAGCTATAAAAACAATGAAGTTTAATAACATGAGAGAATGTGTAAATTATGTAGTTAGTGAAAACAGCAAATCACACAAGACTGTTTTAACACAAATCCACTTTGATGTGTGTGTGTGAGTATAACACTGGAGGCTAAAATGTTATCTGTTGCTCCAAGTGATTAAATTAGGGATTATTTTAATTTTGAGCTTTTCTGTAATTTTTAGTATTTTTACATTTAACGAGTAATCAGAATAATAATGAATATTACTAAGGATTATTTCTGATAAGAATTTGGGTCTTAGATCATGTGTGAACCTTCATGAGGTAGTGAATGGCTTCAGCTGCAGAGATTGGAAAGCTATGGAAAGCGACCGGGGACAGTATGGCATCAGGCACACCTTCTGCAACCTTCCCAGAGCAGGACATGTTCTTGTTCTGTGCAGGCTGTAGCAAGCTCCAGGCAGGTCTGTGGAGGGTTTGGGCTGCATTCAGCAGCAAAGAGTGCAAAGAGGGGAAGTCCAGGCAGACTCCAAGGAGTAGGTTCTTTGGCTTGAGGATGGGAAGAGATTCCTGGTGGCTGTTCATTGGTTTGGAGGTAAGTCTCAATCTTTTGTAAATCAGGCATTTATGGGAAATCAGTCCCTAAGTTTTTAAGTTCTGTTCTCCTGAAGGTGTGTGTGTGAGATTCTCCATTTCATGTCCTCTGGTTCCATTTTAGATTGAGATCCTTTCACATTAGCATTAGATACACCCAGGCTGTAGTAGCTTTTCAGTCCACATGGAAAGTAAGTAGATCCATGTTGTGGCCTCCAGCTTCTGAGATAATCAGCCACACACTGGTTTTGAGAAGATAAATTTAAACATTGCATGGGCTGAATTAGCTGTACAAATTAATTCTGTCCTGTGTTTCAAGAGATTAAAAGAAAGTCTGGGTTGAGAAAGCATATATGGAATAAGTACTTGTATTGAAAAGGAACCAAGGTGACAGTCTTGAGCACTGGCTTTCAGATTTTCTGTTACCTGCAAGTACACTCCTGTGCAGGCATGAGGCTTTGTCCCTGGGTCAAGCGGGTCTATCAGACTTCATCTTCTTTGAGATTAGGTTCACCAGAGGCTGCTGGGCCCTTTATGCTAACACGTGTCCTCTAGTTGCTCCTCCAGAACTTTCTACTGTGTTGGCATCCTATGTGGAGACATGATTTGGACTCGTGCTGGGACCACTACAAACTTTGCAAACCAATAGTGATGATGTATTGTGGAGTCTGTTTTAAAGGAGAAGGGAAGGGGCTAAAGGGAACATGTAGGGAAGAATATCTAAAGTGACACGAGATGCTGTTTGATAGAATGAATAGAAGTTCTTCTGGAGTATAAAGAGAACACCTCGTCAGGGGCAGAGGGTGCAGTCCCCAAAAGCCATCTGAGGCAGGAGGGAATTCAGTGTGCGATACAAAAAGACCATATCAAGTAGAGGGCATGTGAAGGTGTCGCAAGGATCAGGTAATGTAGGGGCTCATGTTCTAGGTTCAGGAGTCAGGCATTTTATCCTGTAGCCCATAGGTTTCCACTGAAGGATTTTAAGCAAAGGAATAACATTTAGTAATATTCATACTAATCTTTCCCATTAATCTGTGAGTTCCTAAGACAAATGTTTGATTTTGAGTCATTTCCATGGTTACCTCCTCCAGTCCCCAATACATACCCTTATTTATGATAATAGCTAACCTTTCATCAAGTACATATTATGAGTCTGACACTGTGCTAAATGTTTTACCTGGTGTATTAGAGAAACCAATAGGATATACATAGCCTACACACACACACACACACTGACTTATTATGAGGAATTGGACTGTGCAATTGAGAAGTCCCAAGATACAGTCAGCAAGCTGGGGACCCCAGAGAGCTGATGTGTTGTTCCAGTCCTAGTCCAAAAGTCTGAGAACCAGGTGCACTGACGGTCTCATTTCCAGTCTGAAAGTGGGCAGGCTTGAGAACCAAGAAGGGTCCATATTCCAGCCCAAGCCTGAGGGTCTGGAAAGACCAATGGCCTGGTTCAAGTCAGTTTGTTTCAGGCTGGAGGAGCTCCCTTTTACCTGAGGGGCCATCAGCCTTTCTCTTTTACTCTGGCCTTTGGAGGAGGCCCACCCAGATGAGGGAGGGCAATCAGCTTTCAGTCTACTGATTCAGTTGTTAATCTCATCCAAAAATAGACTCACAGACACACCCAGAATGATGTTTGATAAACTCTATGAACACTCCCAACCCCGACTATGGCCCAGGCAAGTTGACACGTAAAATTTACCATCACACATGGATTATACCATTGAACTTACACAGTGATCTTGCCAGTTCATTTCTATTTTCATTCCCATTTTAAAGAGAAGGAAACTATACTTTAGGTTTGTGTCATGTCCATGAATAACAAACAGCTGGTAAGTGATAATGCTAGGATTCAGACCCAAGCAATTGACCCCTGTGGTCACATCCTTGACTACTATACTGTAACACATATTTTGAAATTGATTATTTATAGAACTCTCACATAAAAAAATTAACAAAAATATAATCACTAGTAATACAGTAATTATACTAGCTATGCATTCATTCCTATAGAATGAATAAAGAATGAGTAACAGCTGCCTTTCAATAAATCCACGTTTTTTTTTTCCTGATTCTGGAAAGACAAGGTAGTGCAAAGAGGGTTGCTGAGCACACGTTGTTGAATCTCATAGAGGATTCAGTTTCAGTGTCCCAGGTTATACAAGTTCCATTTCAGTTAAGAAAGAAATCAGTTCATTAAGGTGTGGAGGCAGCCAGGACTCTCAGCATTAAGCTATCTGTGTTGTGAAAAGAGGACACATGGAACCAGCTCACAGTAAGACTCGATTCTTGGAAAGAATAATGCTGTGAAATTATTTTCTGGGGATTGTCTTGAATCTGTTTGAATGAGCTTGGAGTCAGCTAAACTCATCTCAGAGGCTCAGGAGTCATAGGCTCTGTAGGTTGACTGTCACTAATAAGTGGAATGTCCTGGAAAACTATGCAAATCAAATCCTGTTTTCCTATGATTTTAATGGATTACTAACATGTCCTTGGGTGAGCATTACTGTATTTTCTCCTTTTCCTACTCAGTTTTTCAGGGTAGATTTTATTTTTGAAATACATATCTACATGTAGAAAGAGAATGTTCTGAATTTGAGGAGTGGTTTTTCAAAGCATGTTTATCCTCATTATTTATTACTAGTTGGAATGTTTGTCATTACACATTTCCTTAAAGCAGGGCACAGATGGATTTATATGAAAGCAGAGGGGGAAAAGTCTCAAGGTAGCAGAATGCACTTTGATGCCCTACTTACCCAGCTGTTGAATACTGGATATCAGATGGATATCAACTGATTGTGTTAATGGTTTTTTAAACATATCAGAAGAATATTAAAGCTATTTCAATTCAGGAGTAGGGGATAAGTAAAAATAAACAATCTTGTTGAAATATTGGCATAATTAGTATTTGGGAAGATATCACCAATATGGCGGCATTTTCCTCCTTTCACAGATGCATGGGATCTGCAGCCACACACAGGTCAGTGCCCTCGGAGAGAAATGCAGGAACTAGTTGAATGTCTTCTACCCACCAGTCACCTGAGAGAGTACCTACATCAAAATGTGTAGGAAGGGTTGAGGCACACTCTTGCTATAAACTCCACCTCTGGCACAGCAAATTAAAATTGAGAGGGAATTCCTAACCCCCAGCTTATTCCTGAGGAACAAATGATTTGAACCACATATCTAGCACCCCAACTTTTAAGGCTACCACCAGAAGAACAAGCCCCCAAATTACCTAGCTCTGAGAGCCTACAGGGCTTTCATTCGTGAATCCCACAGGACTGCAGGAAACAAAGAAGCAATTGTTAATTGGGGCCCAGCAATCTCAGCAGCTCTGACCTATGGGCTAGTATACAGGGAGCAGACAAAAATGCAGGGTCAATGCAATCCAGTGTCATTCTTCAGAGAATTGAAAAGAACAAGCTAAAATTCATATGGAACCTCAAAAGACCCTCATATGGAACACAAAAAACTCTGAATGGCCAAAGCAACCAAGAAAAAACAAAACTGGGGACATCACACTTCCTTATATAGAACTTCAAAAACTAGAAGAAAAAAATATATATATATATTGCTCTCTACTTCTATTTCCTGACAGAGAGATCTTAAAAACCTTGTAATTTCCTAAATAAGAGCCCTAGGAGCATCTTTTGTTCTAATATTTGGTCTTTGACTTGATCCCTGATAGAGCTCCTAAATCCCTTGAAATTTCCTGTTTGATAAGATATCTTGTTTTAATGAGGTGAGACTCTTGGTGGGCTCCTGAAAGCCTTAAGATGTGGACCAGCCACTAGGAAGACCAACCATGATTAGAAACTCATAACTTTCACCCCACTCCCATCTTCAAGGAAGGGGAGAGGGGCTACGGACAGTCAATGGTCAGAATGTTTTCATGAGGTAGCCTCCATAAAAGTCCCCAAAGTACAGAGTTTGGAGCTTCCAGGTCGTGAACACATGTAGGTGAGGTGGGGTAGAGTGGGGTACTAGGAGAGAGCCTACCGGCTCTCTACCCTTTCCCAAATACCATGTTCTATATATCTCTTCTATTTGAGTATAACAAATGAGTAATCTAGTTAAATAAACCATTTTCCTGAGTTCTGTGAGCCATTCTTGCAAATTAATCCAACCTGAGGAGGGGGTCATGGGAACATCCAATTTATTACCATTGGTCGGAAGCACAAGTAACAATCTGGGCTTGGGTTTGGTATCTGAAGTAGGAGGGCAGTCTTTGGGATTAAGCCCTTAACCTATGGGATCTGATGCTATCTCCAGGTAGATAGTGTCAGTATTAAGTTAAATTGTACAGCATTCAACTGTTGTCACTTAGAATTACTTGATGTGTAGAAACCAAATATTGGATGTCAGAAGTGAAATGTAGTAATGTGAGAATAAAGGAGAGACAAGGGAAGAATTTGTTTTTCCTACTTACAAATGATATTACAAAGCTATAGTAATCAAAACAGTATGGTATAAGCATAAAAATATACATCAATGGAACAAATAGACCCATTCATTTATGGTCAATTTATTTTTAACAGTCACCAAAAATATACAATGGGAAAGGATAGTTTCTTCAATAAATGCTGTTGGGAAAACTGGATAGCCACATGCAATGGAATATAACTGGACCCCTATCTTACAATACCATATACAAAAATCAACTCAAAATGGATTAAAGACATGAACTAAGATCTGAAACCCTAAAACTCCTAGAAGCAAACATAATGGGTAAGCTTCTTGATTTTGGTCTTGGCAGTGAATTTTTTGGATTTGATACCACAAGCATAGGCAACAAAAGCAAAAATAAATGAGTGGGACTACATCAAATTAAAGAACTTCTGCTCAGCAAAAGAAACCATCAACAAAATGAAAAGAAAAGGCAACTTACAGAATCAGAAAAAGTATTTGCAAATCATATATCTGATAAGGGATTAGTACCCAAAAATATATAAGGAACTCCTACAAATCAATAGTAAAAAAAAAAATCCAACTAAGAAATGGACAAAAGACCTAAACATAGACTTTTTTCTCCAAGAAATACATACGACTGACCATCAAGTACATGAAAAAGTACTCAACATTACTAATCATCAGGGAAATGCAAATAAAAACCATAATGAGGTAAGACTTCACACCTGTTAGGATGGCTATTTTAGAAGGGCAAGAGATAACAATTGCTGGTAGGAATAAGGAGAAAAGGCAACCCACATGCACTTTTGGTGGGGATGTACATTGGTGCAGCCACTGCAAAATGGGATGGAGGTGCCTCTAGAAATTAAAAATAGAACCAGCAATTCCACTTCTGGGTATATCCAAAGGAAACAAGATCACTGTCTTGAAGAAATATCTGTGCTCTCATATACACTTTCTCATTATTCACAATAGGCGAGAGATGGAAATAACCTCAGTGCCTTTGATGGATGGATAAAAAAATGTGGTATGTATATACACACAATAGAATATTACTTAGCCTTAGAAAAAGAGGAAATTCTGCCATTTGCAGCAACGTAGATGAACCTGAAGAGCGTTGTGCTAAGTGAGATAAGCAAGAGAAAGGCAAATATTGCATGGTATCACTTCCATGTGGAATCTTAAAAATAAAAGAAAAAGCTGACCTCATGGAAACAGTAAAATAGTAGTTGCCAGGAGCTGGGAGATGGGGAGACTGGGGAGAGGTTGGTAAAGGGGTAAAAACTTTCAGTTATAAGAGGAATAAGCTCTGAGGATCTAATGTATTATATGGTGACTGTAGTTGATAATACTGTACTGTATAATGGAAATTTGCCAATAGAGTAGAACATGTGGTCTCATCAATCAAACAATCAATCAATAATTATGTGAGGCGATGGATATGTTCATTAGCTAGATGGTGTGAATCATTTCATAATGTTTACATACATCAAATCATCACATTGTACACTTTAAGTATATTACAATTTTGTTTGTAAATCATACCCCAATAAAGCTGGAAACAAAGAGAAATATTTGCATAATTAAGCTTGACTCAACTGAGAGTAATGTTGAGATTTTAGTGGCCCAGACTGGTGGGAAAGAATGGCCTAAGTTTGCTTAATAGTCTGATTTGTCCTACCCAAGAGGCAGTTCCCAGCTAGAAATAAGACCAGTGTTTACCACTTAAGGGAGTTCAAGTAGGCAAACCTTATTTGAAAAGAACTGAACCCATTCGAACTAGTTCAAGTAAAGGAGAGTTTTGAAAGTTTACTGGGGCGTTTCACAAAAGTGAAACACAACTATATACTTTGCTTCAGAAAGGCATATGCTATGCTGAAAAAGTACTAAGGATAAAGTTTTCTCAGAAAAACAGTCTTGTTTTTCTCTCTCTCCACCTGCATTAAAAAATGTTGATTGAAGTTATTGGGTCATATGGTAGTTATATTTTCAATTTTTTGAGGAACCTCTATACTGTTTTCATAGTAGGGTACCATTTTACATGCACCAACAGTGCATGAGAGTCCCCTTTTCTTCACATCCTCACCAACATTTGTTATTTCTTGTCCTTTGGACAGTGGCCATTCTGACTGGTGTGAGGTGATGTCTCATTGTGGTTTTGAATTGCATTTCCCTGATGATTAGTGATGTTGGGCATCTTGCCATGTGTCTGCTGGACATCTGTATGTCATCTTTGGAAAATGTCTATTCAGGTCCTCTGCACATTCTTAATCAGATTATTTGTTTTTTTGGTGTTAAGTTGTATGAATTCTTTATATATTTTGGGTATTAATCCTTTCTTTATCAGATGTATGATTTGCAACTATCTTCTCCCATTTAGCAGGTTGCCATTTCATTTTGTTGATAGTTTCCTTTACTGTGCAGAAGCTTTTAGCTTAGTCCCACTTAATTAATTTTTGTTTTCATTTCTCTTGCCTGAGGAGACATTTCCAGAAAAAAATTACTAATGCCAATGTTTGAGAGTTTACTGTCTATGTTTTCATTTAGGAGTTTTATCGTTTCAGTTCTTATATTTAGGTCTTTAACACATTCAAGTTTATTTTTGTGTGCAGTGTAAGACAGTGGTCCAGGTTCATTCTTTTGCATGTAGCTGTCCAGTTTCCACAAGAGCATTTATTGAAGAGACTGTCTTTGCCCCATTGTATATTCTTGTCTCCTTTGTCATATATTAATTGACCACGCAAGTATGGGTTTATTTCTGGCCACTCAATTCTGTTCCATTAATCTAGACATCTATTTACGTGTCAGTACCTTACTGTTCTGATTACTATACCGTTGTAGGATTACGCTAAGTAAGGTAAGTCAGACAGAGAAAGACAAATACTACATGTTTTCACTTATCAGTGGAATCTAAAAGTCAAACAAATAAGACAAAAATAGACTTATAAACATGGAAAACAAACTGGTGGTTGCTCTGGGGGAGGGAAGGATGGGAGATGGGCAAGCTAGATGAAGGGGATAGAGAGGTACAAACCTCCAATTATAAAACAAATAAGTCATGGGAATGAAAAGTACAGCATAGGGAATAGAGTCCACATTGTAATATCTTTGCGTGGTGACAGTTGGTAACTGCTTATTGTGGTGAGCCTTTCCTAATGTATGTGTTGTTGAATCACCCGAGAGCAGTATGTTATATATCAAGTATACTTCCGTGAAAAACATTTGAGGGAGAAGAGCAGAAAAAAATGATTGCTTTTTTTCCCTGTAATACAATTTTCTCAGATAACTTGTCAGTAAGAATGCAGCTGAAAAGGACCATTTCATCCATTCCTGATTCCACATGACATTTCAGTTCAAACACATGACAGTGTCTCATTATAGCATTTTCTTTTTAATTTTTTCTTTGTTTAAACTCTCAAGGTAGAGCATGGATTATTTGATAGCCTTGCTTTCTTTGTGTTGTCCTTTGTATGTGTTAGGTTGTACAATTGGCTATGGCTTGCAGGACATCACATCTAAAATATACCCACCTTTATTCACCCCTTCCCTGGTGTTGCGACAGAGTTTCTCTGAGAAGGGAATGTGGACTTACTGGTATCCCAGCCTTCTATCCTGCAGTGAGTCCCAGCAGGGCCTCTTCTGTAAGCAGTGATATTGCCCTGAATCACAGAGGAGTCAGCAGTGTGTCTTCATCATCTGTGTTAAGCAGAGCTCAACCCACTGGCTGGGAGTTTGGGTACCAGAAGAAAGGGATGGGCATGTGCGTAGTCAAGACTCCAGTGCAGTAGGCTTAGATCCAGAATGGGATCCCAACCTCAGAATGGGAGTAGGTCTGCAAATCAGGAGCCAAGGTACAGGTTTTGCCAAGCGGATGGGCCAACCATGACGTGTTTATGAGAAGGCTTATGACTAAGGGCAATGACTGCAAAAATTATATGATGCATCAAAATCACCTGTGGAGCTTAATTTCTGAGCACCTGCTCAGATCTAGGGATCTGCTGAGAATTCTTTTGACAAGATCAGGTAGTGATTCTAAAGGAGGGTCAGGTTTGGAAAACTGCCTCGCTAGCCCCTCAGCTGCCTGCACAGACTCCGAGCCAGCCTAGGGCTGCAAGGCCTGGGTCCTCTCACCTCTGGTCTAGGAATCTGCCTTCATATGCTCCTGCTGAAGTTGAATTAGGACATCACAGCATTCTCTATATCAGAGAAACAGGGTTTGTCTCAGTGTGATCATTAGCTTTTATGTCACACTTCAGGCCAGGTAGGACTCAGGTGGATATCTTGAGAGACTGAATTTTGAATCAATGTGTCCATAATAACCGGCCAGAAAAAGTTAGAATTCAATACTTTTTTTTCCCCTGATGGCATACAACAACAAGGGTTTGTTCAGTGCTGATGTTACATGTCTATACAGGGCCATCCTGAGGCTCTCATAGGAGCCACTCTAACTCTCGGACCCAGGCTGGCTGCAGAGGCAGAGGGAAAGGAGAGCATGGCGGAGCGATCCTCGGCTCTGACAGCCTCCACCCCGAGTCAAGCTCTCACCTCCTGGAGGCAGGGAGGTGTGGTCCTACTGGCCTGAAATAAGAGACTGTCTGCACAGCTGCACAGGGCCTTGGTCTTGGTTACTCCTACATCTCTAGCACTTAGAACAGTGTCGGGTATGCATAGGCACTTAAAGATATGCATTGAGTAGACAAAGGAAGGAATAAATATATAAAAGTGAAATAAATAATTCATGTCTCCCAGGGCTGGTTCCTGGACACAGTTCTGAAATTATTGATGTTAGAACATTTTAGAAAATAACTCCAGAAGGAGCTGTGTTGGGGAAAATTGTCTTCCATATAGATTGTTCATGATTGTAAAGCCCTCAGCTTGGCTGTGGGCTGCAGGAGCGCCTACTTGCATTTCATATCCGTACAAGGGTCATTTGTTCATGTGTCCACAGTGGACCTGTCAGGCCAGCTTGAATAGGTGTCTGTTTCTCAGGATATTAAAGTGTGGGCAGTGGAGTCAGGGGCCATTCAGGGCTTTCACAACGAAGCTGAGAGAAAAACCACCATATCGACAATTAGCTCTTCAGAAGGACATCATGGGGTCCCCGTTTAACCAAAATTATGGCTCTTCTTGTGGTTAACATTGGTTCTTAGACGAAATGGTCAAAAGACCACACTTAAGTGATGGTCTTGGGAGGCCTGACCCCTGAAACTGTAGGCACATTAAGATTCAAGGTCACGTCCATTTCCCTGCTTTGTCCTCAGTACACACGGGCCCTCAGAGCTACTTTATGCCAAGAGAATGAATGTGTGCAACTGCTCCTCCCATTTCTTGGAAATATAAAACCTGCCCATAATTTGTCTAATTTGTAGTTGATCATGGGAAGATAATGAGTAGGGAAAATTGAGGGAGCAGGGCACAGAGTTGCTAGGAAACAGATTCACTTCTCACATCCAAACAAATAAACTAAAGAAATGGGGGCAATGAGTCCAGTTATTGACAATCTCAGTTCCAAGGAAGCACAGAAACAGAAGCAGCGTTAACGTGAAAAAGCACCAGGCAGAGGCAGAGGCCTGGGGAGGAGAGTGGGGCAGGGGGTTAGTATGTGGTCATGTTTCTCGGATAGATTTGCTGGTGAGGGAAGGTACTTGCTGGAAGGGGCTTAGCACAGCATCTGCAAGAAGAGGTGGTCAGTAAATGTCAGTCAGAATAATCATTAGTATTACGTATCCATGACATGTTTATAAATGTTACTATTCATCTCATCATCATCTTAGGAGTTCTAGCTCTTCCACTAACTGCAAACATGTCTCCCATTCCTGGTTAACCAATTTCTGAGCCTTTGTCTCCCCATGTTACCTCCTCTACATCGACTGTTGGAAGAGCCAGTGAGGGGAAGTATGTAGTCAATTTATAAACTTCAAGAAATTTTATGTCTACAAAGGACAAAATTTGTCCTCGTCATCACTGCTGACAACCGCAGCCAGTGCCCCGGAGGGGATCTCACATCCATCTTTGGGGCTGCTTCTCTGCTGCTCTCTCCTTTCTCTGCACCTCGATTGCAGTCACCTTAGCAGGTGCGAACTCTCATCTGTTTCATCATCCCAGCAAAACTGCTTCAGTCTGTTTGCCTCCATTTCTCTGCATCATGACCTGGAAAATGCCCTCAAGAAGAAAGGTGCTGTGAATGGGAGGGTTTCACGTCATCTGCTGCCTTTCCCTTGAGGATCAGAGCCCTGCACTGACTATTATCCAGTGTCTGAGAACAATTGCTTTATATATTTTGTTTGGCTTTTACAGCAAGATTAAACTTGATACCAGATACTCCATCAGGGCTAGAACGAGAAGCTTTCCTTAGCTTTCTTGATGCTTTTACTTTATTCTCCTGGGTGAAAAACAAAGAAAAAAATCCTCTAAGTAAACACACAAGTTAATGAAATTTTTTACAGATTGGGACACATTCTGTGAAGGAAAACAAAGGCACTGAAATAGAGAAGAAAGATGGAGAAGGAGGGCAGGATTTGGGGAATGGTGGTCAGAGGAAGCTGCTTTGAGGAGTTTTCAGTTGTGATTTAAATCATGAGCAGGATCTTACTTCTGTGAAGCAGAGGTGGGAGAGGAGGACAAAAGAGGTTTCTAAATAAAAGTACAGATTCTGAGTAAGTGAAGCTTGCCATGATTCATGCTGCACACACAAGAGCTGGGGTATTGTGTTTAATCTGAGTGCCATATTTTGAACTAGATAATTCTTCTAAGTGCCACTAAGAAGGAGGGAGTTGCAGACCTAGAAGGGGAGAAAAATGAACCCAAGTCCATGGTTAGGACTGGGCATGGGGCAGTGTTTTGGGGTGTGCTAGCATAGTTCTGTCTTCAAATACTCGAAGAGCTGTCATGGAGGGTAGGCAACGCTCTAGCACTTGGATTGACGAACTACAGCCCGAGGGCCCAATGCAGCCACACTGTCTGTAAAGTGAGGATGGATTTTTTTTACATTTTCAAATGCTTCCACTGGAAATGGTTGTATTAGTTCGTATATAATATAATAGCTTCATTTCTGTTGGTTGGCCCATAAAGCTTAAACTATTTAACGTGTGGCTCTTGAAGAATAAGTTTGCTGACTCCTGCTCTAGATCAACTGCAGGAATTTAATTTGTGGTAGCAAAAGAAATGAGTAGCAAATTTGGAATAAAATGTCCCCTAAGGGAATTTATTTTCCTGGATGGAGTACTGGAGTCTTCCTTGGAGGTCTGCTCCCTACCCCTCCTCTCACACTGGGTAGTTTTCCACCTACTCAGCCCAGGCATGAGAGGACATCATTTGGCTTCTTGAGAAAAACTTGGCAGTGCCAGGCCAACTGGCTAAAAATTTGATTCTGTGAAATTGGATGGTTTTCTATTTGGCTGAAGCAATAGTGTGATTCAAAAACACCCAACTGTTTCACTGAATTAAATTATTTTATCATCCCTTCAGCTGGATTTAGAGCATAGATACAGTTCATGAGTAACAGATTAATGCTAAAATTAATCTGTTACAGGTCACCAACAACCAGGGAAAGACTAGTTTATAGTCTAATAAACTAGGCTTATTCTCCAGAGATGAGGCTGTGGGCTAGATACTTCAGAAGGAAAACACTAATTGCAGAGCCATCTATCCTGGCAAAGACCAAACAGGTGATGGAGCATCCTGGAATACAGTGTAGACTAGTTGGGGGAGGTAATCTAGATGTGACTGCTGATTAACCCATGAGCTGGACCCTGGCAACTGAAGGCTCCTCCCCCTTCCCCTGTCCTTGAAATGTGAGTTCTACTTGCCTTCTCTGACCCCAGAACCTGCTTCAAGGATACAGTCTTGAGACAGAAATGTGGTGTTGAAGCTATATGGACTGGATATGTGACCGAACTTAGATAAGACCTCTAAATAAACTTTTTTTTTTTTTTTTTGAGAGGGCATCTCTCATATTTATTGATCAAATGGTTGTTAACAACAATAAAATTCAGTATAGGGGGGTCAATGCTCAATGTACAATCATTAATCCATCTCAAGTCTAATTCTCGTCAGTCTCCAATCTTCTGAAGCATAACGAACAAGTTCTTACATGGTGAACGAATTCTTACATAGTGAATAAATTCTTACATGGTGAACAGTACAAGGGCATTCATCACAGAAACTTTCGGTTTTGATCACGCATTATGACCTATAAACAATCAGGTCAAATATGAATATTCATTTGATTTTTGTACTTGATTTATATGTTGATCCCACATTTCTCCCTTTATTATTATTATTATTATTATTTTTAATAAAATGCTGAAGTGGTAGGTAGATGCAAGATAAAGGTAGAAAACATAGTTTAGTGCTGTAAGAGGGCAAATGTAGATGATCAGATGATCAGGTGTGTGCCTATGGACTAAGTATTAATCCAGGCTAGACAAGGGCAGCAAGACATCCACGGATGCAGAAGATTTCTCTCAAAGCAGGGGGGGTGAGGTTCTGAGCCTCACCTCTGTTGATCCCCAAATTCTCACCTGATGGCCCCCCTGCGACTGTGCCTGTCTTAGGTTGTTCCTCCCTTGAGGAATCTTACCCGTCTCTGGCTAACCAGTCATCTTCCGGGGCCATACAGGGAAATGTAAAGTTGGTAAGTGAGAGAGAAGCCATATTGTTTGAAAAGGTTAGCTTTTTACCTCTTTGCAGATTTATGCCCTGTGGCTTCTATGCTCAGCACTTGTCTCGAGGTATCTTTACCACCTGGAGGAATTATGATACTCAGTAAATTCGATATGAGGCACAAATTCTATTTAAGGGTTGTAATTAAGAAGAAAGAAGAAAAGCTATAGATGTAGCATATGGAAGGAAACATGGGAGGATTGATTATTTCTTTGACATATCTTCTTGTAGAGTACCTTAAGTATGTATAGGTTTTAAAGTACTAACTAATTTGCACACACATATTAACATAATAGGAATACGGTGACATAAACAAAGCAAATCTATAATTGCCATCCATCTCCAGTGAAGCCAAGAAAACCAGTTAGGCACCCTAGGCCTTTGTGAAAATTTGTCTATGATATGATGGATATTGTCCAACTGTACTTGAACAGTCTGAGAGAAATCAGACAAATTAAAGCAGCCCATTTCTGGGATCTGTTCACATCCCATATGTTCTTTTTTTTTTTGAAATTGTAAGTTACATAATTTATAAACTTTTTTAAACAGAAATTTTCTATTTCCACAAGTCAATTTTAGGGATTTTAGAGTAAAGTTATGTTTTTTTTTTTTTTTTTTTGTGAGGGCATCTCTCTCAAATTTTTATTGATCAATATTTATTGATCAAATGGTTGTTAACAACAATAAAATTCAGTATAGGGGGTCAACGCTCAATGTACAATCGTTAATCCATCTCAAGCCTAATTCTCGTCAGTCTCCAATCTTCTGAGGCATAACGAACAAGTTCTTACATGGTGAACGAATTCTTACATAGTGAATAAATTCCTACATGGTGAACAGTACAAGGGCATTCATCACAGAAACTTTCGGTTTTGATCATGCAATATGACCTATAAACAATCAGGTCAAATATGAATATTTGTTTGATTTTTGTACTTGATTTATATGTTGATCCCACATTTCTCCTATTATTATTATTTTTATTTTTAATAAAATGCTGAAGTGGTAGGTAGATGCAAGATAAAGGTAGAAAACATAGTTTAGTGCTGTAAGAAGGCAAATGTAGATGATCAGATGATCAGGTGTGTGCCTATGGACTAAGTATTAATCCAGGCTAGACAAGGGCAGCAAGACATCCACGGATGCAGAAGATTTCTCTCAAAGCAGGGGGGGTGAGGTTCTGAGCCTCACCTCTGTTGATCCCCAAATTCTCACCTGATGGCCCCCCTGCGACTGTGCCTGTCTTAGGTTGTTCCTCCCTTGAGGAATCTTACCCGTCTCTGGCTAACCAGTCATCTTCCGGGGCCATACAGGGAAATGTAAAGTTGGTAAGTGAGAGAGAAGCCATATTGTTTGCAAAGCTTAGCTTTTTACTTCTTTGCAGATTTATGCCCTGTGGCTTCTATGCCCAGCACTTGTCTCGAGGTATCTTTACCACCTGGAGGAATTATGATACTCGGTAAATTCGATATGAGGCACGAATTCTATTTAAGGGTTGTAATTAGGAAGGAAGAAGAAAAGCTATAGATGTAGCATATGAAGGAAACATGGGAGGATTGATTATTTCTTTGACATATCTTCTTCTATAGTACCTTAAGTATGTATAGGTTTTAAAGTACTAACTAATTTGCACACACATATTAACATAATAGGAATACGGTGACATAAACAAAGCAAATCTATAATTACCATCCATCTCCAGTGAAGCCAAGAAAACCATTTAGGCACCCTAGGCATTTGTGAAAATTTATCTATGATATGATGGATATTGTCCAACTGTACTTGAACCATCAGACAAATTAAAGCAGCCCATTTCTGGGATCTGTTCACATCCCATATGTTCTTTTAACCATAGATAGTCTATAGTCATGAGATTTTGGAGTGCTACAACTTGCACCCCTCCCAACTCCTGGTTGAGTTCCAACAGTACAGATCTGGTCAAATTTGTTGTCTCACTGTATGCACATGCCAGCCTAGACATCTCCCTCCTCATTCCTATGGCAAGTCCAGGAGACGGTGGGCTGGATGCAGCCACAACCGCAGCATCGTCCGGATCCCTGTGGAGGCTTTTTGATGATCATCCCCCGGCACAAGTCCTCCAGAGAGTGCTGATGCCGGAAGCTCCTCCTCATATCGTATCTTAGTTCATTTCCTGGGTATCCAAGCTAGGCCTTGATCTTCTGCATAGAAACAAACAGACCCTTTGCCCACACTTTGACATGCCCTCTATACCACTGTGCAGAACTCATTGGAGGTCAGCACACAGTAACTGCTTTTTTTTTTTTTTTAATTAAGAGAAAAGAATATTATCAGAAAAGAGTACCTCCATAGCTGATCATCTGACACACTTTAAGTGATCAACATTAAGGATATTAAAAGCATGCGTTGATCTTTGATTTACCAATAGTTTTATCCTGTTAAGGAGTAATCCCCCTTTTCTTTCTTTCTTTCTTTTTTTTTTTTTTTTTAATTTTTAATCTACACTTACATGAAGAATACTATGTTTACTATGCTCTCCCCTATATCAGATCCCCCCTAACAACCACATTACGGTTACTGTCCATCAGCTTAGCAAAATGTTGTAGAGTCACTACTTGTCCTCTCTGTGTTGTGCAGCCCACCCTCCCCTTTCTCCCTCCCCCCCACGCATGCTAATCTTAATACCCCCCTTCTTCTTCCCCCCCCCTCTCCCTCCCTGCCCACCCATCCTCCCCAGTTCCTTTCCCTTTGGTACCTGTTAGTCCATTTTTGGGTTCTGTAATTCCGCTGCTGTTTTGTTCCTTCAGTTTTTCCTTTGTTCCTATACTCCTCAGATGAGTGAAATCATTTGGTATTTCTCTTTCTCCACTTGGCTTATTTCACTGAGCATAATACTCTCCAGCTCCATCCATGTTGCTGCAAATGGTTGGATTTTTCCACTTCTTATGGCTGAGTAGTATTCCATTGTGTATATGTACCACATCTTCTTTATCCATTCATCTACCGATGGACATTTAGGTTGCTTCCAATTCTTGGCTATTGTAAATAGTGCTGCAATAAACATAGGAGTGCATCTGTCTTTCTCAAACTTGATTGCTGCATTCTTAGGGTAAATTCCTAGGAGTGGAATTCCTGCGTCAAATGGTAGGTCTGTTTTGAGCATTTTGATGCACCTCCATACTGCTTTCCACAATGGTTGAACTAATTTACATTCCCACCAACAGTGTAGGAGGGTTCCCCTTTCTCCACAGCCTCGCCAACATTTGTTGTTGTTTGTCTTTTGGATGGCAGCTATCCTTACTGGTGTGAGGTGATACCTCATTGTAGTTTTAATTTGCATTTCTCTGATAATTAGCGATGTGGAGCATCTTTTCATGTGTCTCTTGGCCATCTGTATTTCTTTTTTGGAGAACTGTCTGTTCAGTTCCTCTGCCCATTTTTTAATTGGGTTATTTGTTTTTTGTTTGTTGAGGCGTGTGAGCTCTTTATATATTCTGGACGTCAAGCCTTTATCGGATCTGTCATTTTCAAATATATTCTCCCATACTGTAGGGTTCCTTTTTGTTCTATTGATGGTGTCTTTCACTGTACAGAAGCTTTTCAGCTTAATGTAGTCCCACTTGCTCACTTTTGCTGTTGTTTTCCTTGCCCGGGGAGATATGTTCAAGAAGAGGTCACTCATGTTTATGTCTAAGAGGTTTTTGCCTATGTTTTTTTCCAAGAGTTTAATGGTTTCATGACTTACATTCAGGTCTTTGATCTATTTTGAGTTTACCTTTGTATATGGGGTTAGAAAATGGTCCAGTTTCATTCTCCTACATGTAGCTGTCCAGTTTTGCCAGCACCATCTGTTGAAGAGACTGTCATTTTGCCATTGTATGTCCATGGCTCCTTTATCAAATATTAATTGACCATATATGTTTGGGTTAATTTCTGGGGTCTCTAATCTGTTCCACTGGTCTGTGGCTCTGTTCTTGTGCCAGTACCAAATTGTCTTGATTACTATGGCTTTGTAGTAGAGCTTGAAGTTGGGGAGTGAGATCCCCCCTACTTTATTCTTCTTTTTCAGGATTGCTTTGGCTATTCGGGGTCTTTGGTGTTTCCATATGAATTTTTGAATTATTTGTTCCAATTCATTGAAGAATGTTGCTGGTAATTTGAGAGGGATTGCATCAAATCTGTATATTGCTTTGGGCAGGATGGCCATTTTGACGATATTAATTCTTCCTAGCCATGAGTATGGGATGAGTTTCCATTTATTAGTGTCCCCTTTAATTTCTCTTAAGAGTGACTTGTAGTTTTCAGAGTATAAGTCTTTCACTTCTTTGGTTAGGTTTATTCCTAGTTATTTTATTCTTTTTGAAGCAATGGTGAATGGAATTGTTTTCCTGATTTCTCTTTCTATTGATTCGTTGTTAGTGTATAGGAAAGCTACAGATTTCTGTGTGTTAATTCTGTATCCTGCAACTTTGCTGTATTCCGATATCAGTTCTAGTAGTTTTGGAGTGGAGTCTTTAGGGTTTTTTATGTACAGTATCATATCATCTGCAAATAGTGACAGTTTAACTTCTTCTTTACCAATCTGGATTCCTTGTATTTCTTTGTTTTGTCTGATTGCCATGGCTAGGACCTCCAGTACTATGTTAAATAACAGTGGGGAGAGTGGGCATCCCTGTCTGGTTCCCGTGGAAATGCTTTCAGCTTCTCGCTGTTCAGTATAATGCTGGCTGTGGGTTTATCATATATGGCCTTTATTATGTTGAGGTACTTGCCCTCTATACCCATTTTGCTGAGAGTTTTTATCATGAATGGATGTTGAATTTTGTCAAATGCTTTTTCAGCATCTATGGAGATGATCATGTGGTTTTTGTCTTTCTTTTTGTTGATGTGGTGGATGATGTTGATGGATTTTCGAATGTTGTACCATCCTTGCATCCCTGGGATGAACCCCACTTGGTCATGGTGTATGATCCTTTTGATATGCTGTTGAATTCTGTTTGCTAATATTTTATTGAGTATTTTTGCATCTACATTCATCAGGGATATTGGTCTGTAATTTTCTTTTTTGGTGGGGTCTTTGCCTGGTTTTGGTATTAGGGTGATGTTGGCTTCATAGAATGAGTTTGGGAGTATTCCCTCTTCTTCTATTTTTTGGAACACTTTAAGGGGAATGGGTATTGTGTCTTCTCTGTGTGTCTGATAAAATTCTGAGGTAAATCCGTCCAGCCCCGGGGTTTTGTTCTTGGGTAGTGTTTTGATTACCGTCTCAATTTCTTTGCTCGTAATTGGTTTGTTTAACTTTTGTGTTTCTTCCTTGGTCAGTCTTGGGAGGTTGTATTTTTCTAGGAAGTTGTCCATTTCTTCTAGGTTTTCCAGCTTGTTGGCATATAGGTTTTCATAGTAGTCTTTAATAATTCTTTGTATTTCTGTGGAGTCTGTGGTGATTTTTCCATTCTCATTTCTGATTATGTTGATTTGTGTTGACTCTCTTTTTCTCTTAATAAGTTGGGCTAGAGGCTTATCTATTTTGTTTATTTTCTCAAAGAACCAGCTCTTGGTTTCGTTGATTTTTGCTATTGTTTTATTCTTCTCAATTTTGTTTATTTCTTCTCTGATCTTTATTATGTCCCTCCTTCTGCTGACTTTAGGCCTCCTTTGTTCTTCTTTTTCCAGTTTTAATAATTGTGATGTTAGACTATTCATTTGGGATTGTTCTTCCTTCTTCAAGTGTGCCTGGATTGCTATATACTTTCCTCTTAAGACTGCTTTCGCTGCATCCCACAGAAGTTGGGGCTTAGTGTTGTTGTTGTCATTTGTTTCTATATATTCCTTGATCTGTATTTTGATTTGTTCATTGATCCATTGATTATTTAGTAGCATGTTGTTAAGCCTCCATGTGTTTGTGAGCCTTTTTGTTTTCTTTGTAGAATTTATTTCTACTTTCATACCTTTGTGGTCTGAAAAATTGGTTGGTAGAATTTCAATATTGTGGAATTTACTGAGGCTCTTTTTGTGAGCTAGTATGTGGTCTATTCTGTAGAATGTTCCATGTGCACTTGAGAAGAATGTATATCCTGTTGCTTTTGGATGTAGAGTTCTATAGATGTCTATTAGGTCCATCTGTTCTAGTGTGTTGTTCAGGGCCTGTGTGTCTTTACTTATTTTCTGCCCGGTGGATCTATCCTTCGGGGTGAGTGGTGTGTTGAAGTCTCCTACAATGAATGCATTGCAGTCTATTTCCCTCTTTAGTTCTGTTAGTATTTGCTTCACATATGCTGGTGCTCCTGTATTGGGTGAATATATATTTAGAATGGTTATATCCTCTTGTTGGACTGAGCCCTTTATCTTTATGTATTATCCTTCTTTATCTCTTGTTACTTTCTTTGTTTTGAAGTCTATTTTGTCTGATATTAGTACTGCAACCCCTGCTTTCTTCTCACTGTTGTTTGCCTGAAATATGTTTTTCCATCCCTTGACTTTTAGTCTATGCTTATCTTTGGGTTTCAGGTGAGTTTCTTGTTAGCAGCATATAGATGGGTCTTGCTTTTTTATCCATTCTATTACTCTATGTCTTTTGATTGGTGCATTAAGTCCGTTTACATTTAGGGTGACTATTGAGAGATATGTACTTATTGCCATTGCAGGCTTTTGATTCGTGGTTACCAAAGGTTCAAGGTTAGCTTCTTTAGTATCTTACTGCCTAACTTAGCTCACTTATTGAGCTATTATATACACTGTGTGGAGATTCTTTTCTTCTCTCCCTTCTTATTCCTCCTCCTCCATTCTTCATATGTTGTGTGTTTTGTTCTGTGCTCTTTTTAGGGGTGCTCCCATCTAGAGCAGTCCCTGTAGGATGCCCTGTAGAGGTGGTTTGTGGGAAGCAAATTCCCTCAGCTTTTGCTTGTCTGGGAATTGTTTAATCCCACCATTATATTGAAATGATAGTCGTGCTGGATACAGTATCCTTGGTTCAAGGCCCTTCTGTTTCATTGCATTAAGTATATCATGCCATTCTCTTCTGGCCTGTAGGGTTTCTGTCGAGAAGTCTGATGTTAGCCTGATTGGTTTTCCTTTATAGGTGACCTTTTTCTCTCTAGCTGCCTTTAAAACTCTTTCCTTGTCCTTGATCCTTGCCATTTTAATTACTATGTGTCTTGGTGTTGTCCTCCTTGGATCCTTTCTGTTAGGGGTTCTGTGTAATTCCATGGTCTGTTTGATTATTTCCTCCCCCAGTTTGGGGAAGTTTTCAGCAATTATTTCTTCAAAGAGACTTTCTATCCCTTTTCCTCTTTCTTCATCTTCTGGTATCCCTATAATACGAATATTATTCCTTTTGGCTTGGTCACATATTTCTCTTAGTGTTGTTTCATTCCTGGAGATCGTTTTATCTCTCTCTATGTCAGCTTCTATATGTTCCTGTTCTCTGGCTTCTATTCCTTCAATGGCCTCTTGCATCTTATCCATTCTGCTTATAAATCCTTCCAGGGATTGTTTCACTTCTGTGATCTCCTTCCTGACATCTGTGATCTCCCTCCGGACTTCATCCCACTGCTCTTGCATTTTTCTCTGCATCTCATCCCATTGCTCTTGCATTTTTCTCTGCATCTCTGTCAGCATGTTCATGATTTTTATTTTGAATTCTTTTTCAGGAGGACTAGTTAGGTCTGTCTCCTTCTCAGGTGTTGTCTCTGTGATCTTTGTCTGCCTGTAGTTTTGCCTTTTCATGGTGATAGAGATAGTTTGCAGAGCTGGTACAAGTGACCGCTGGAAGAGCTTCCCTTCTTGTTGGTTTGTAGCCTTTTCCTGGGAGAATAGCGACCTCTAGTGGCTTTTGCTGAGCAGCTGTGCACAGACAGGGCTTCTGCTTCCTGCCCAGTTGCTTTCGGGTTTATCTCCGCTGTTGCTGTGGGCTTGGCCTGGCTGGGGCTGTTCCTCCAAAATGGTGGAGCCCCGTTGGAGGGGGAGCGGCCGGGAGGCTATTTATCTCCGTAAGGGGCCTCTGTGCTCCCTGCTGCCCAGGGGGTTAGAGTGCCAAGAGATCCCCAGATTCCCTGCCTCTGGTCTAAGTGACCTTTCCTGCCCCTTTAAGACTTCCAAAAAGCACTCTCCAAACCAAAACAGCAACAGCAACAATGAGAGAGGGAACAGAAAGAAAAAAAAGGAAAAAACACGCGATTTTTTTTTTTTTTTTGTCCTCAGGTGCTGGTCCAGGCACCCGCTCACTGGTCCTGCTGCCCTGTCTACCTAGCACCAGGGTCCCTGTCCTTTCAAGCTTCCAAAAAGCACCCACCCACCGGTCCCGCCGGGAAGAAACGCTCAATATTCTTTGTCCTCAGGCGCTGGTCCCAGGCACCCGCTCACCAGTCCCGCTGCCCTGCCTCCCTAGCACTGGGGTCCCTGTCCCTTTCAGGCTTCCAAAAAGCACTTGCCAAAAAGAGAAAAAAAAAGGGGGGGGGGAAACGCACGATTTCCTCCATCCTCAGGTGCCAGTCTCAGGCACCCGCCCACCGGTCCTGCAGGGAAAAACGCGGGATATTCTTTGTCCTCAGGCGCCGGTCCCAGGCACCCGCTCACCGGTCCCACCACCCTGCCTCCCTAGCAACGGGGTCCCTGTCCCTTTAAGGCTTCCAAATAGCACTCACCAAAAAAAAAAACCACTCTGGTTTCTTTCCACCGCCGGGAGCCGGGGGGAGGGGCGCTCGGGTCCCGCCGGGCTGGGGCTTGTATCTTACCCCCTTTGCAAGGCGCTGGGTTCTTGCAGGTGTGAATGTGGTCTGGATGTTGTCCTGTGTCCTGTGGTCTCTATTTTAGGAAGATTTTTCTTTGTTATATTTTCATAGCTCTGTGTTTTTGGGAGGCGATTTCCACTGCTCTACTCACGCCGCCATCCTGGCTCCACCCTGGCAGGCAGCTTTTATATGTCATAAGCAAAGAAACAATAAATCTGTGAGGAATTAACAGGACAAAGAAAGCTTATGTTTGGGAGCTTCAGTTGGTAAGGAATTCTAAACAGAATTTCAGCTTGGGTAGTAAATTAGTAAAAGTAACAAGGTTTGTTTATACACCCTTTTTAGGCTCTTAATTCCTTCTCTGGCCATAAGATGTCTCTTCACTTCATCTTTACAGGGAGAGTACCTTTCACATGCAAGATTTATTTCCTGTTTTTTGGAAACAATGGCAATGTGGGTGGTGAGAGGACAGTCAGAGTGTCCTTTAGCTGACTCTTAAGTAACTTTTGATTCAAAGTAATCAGTATGCCAGAGTGGCCCATTTTGGGGTTGATGGGAAGATAGAGTTCCAGAAAAGGAAAGTGACTACCTATAAATTTTTAACTTACTTACTCATGTTATTGCCAGGCAGTCCCAACTGGCAAGGTCTCTCCTGTCCACTGGGTGAACCCTCAACTCAAATGGGGAAGGGCTCTTGACTCTGATTGGGGAAAAATTCTCGAATAGGTCTGATGAGTGCAGATAAGGAAGGAATTCATTGAAGTGAGGTAAGAGTGAGTGTCAGAGTTGCTTGGTGTCAGGAAAAGTGGTTCTTTTATTTGTGCAGCCATGCAGACAGTAGGGAGCATGGAAGAACAGAGGGAGGAAAGGGAAGTTCATCAAACTCCTGTTGAGTGTAGGGCAAATCCCTTGCCAGCTCCCAGAGTCAGGGTTACCTGGTGTCCAGGGTCTGCTTGACAGTGTGGGAACTACGTCCCCACCACCCCAGGATTTGGGAGAGCTGCAGAGCGCTGGATGGAGTGAGATTATATTTAGAGAACTTCTCAAAGCAAAGAAAGGAGACTTTTCAGGCAGGCTGTTAAAGAGCATAGTACAGCTGCAGTCCCGTCCAGGTCACCCAGGCCATGGAAATTTGCAAGCCCAAATCCAGATCTCAGGAGCCACTTCCTTATTTGTCTGAAGAAAAACAGAGAGAGAGAAGAGACTTGTGCTTAAGACTAGAAAATTGAAAAAAATAACAAAGTAGCAAAGACACTTACCAGTGATGGATGCTGGTGGGCTCTTGTCTTTGTTGCAAGAAAGAATTCAGAGACAAAGCAGAGTGGCGTAGGCAGCAGAAAGTTTATTTAAAGACAGAGTACACATTCAGATGGGTGCAAGTGACCTCAGAGGGGAGGCACACTTAAAGGTTTAGGATTTGGGTTTTCAAGGATTTCAAGAATGGGGTAAGGAGCCGGGGGAGCATAGGCTGACATGCGTTTTCACGACGCCTGTCTCTGGTGGCAGAGAGGTTATGTCACCATCCATGATCAGTCCTTCAGATGTTCTGTAAGATAAACTTAACAATGAATTTATTAGTCCTGCTCTTCTTCAAGGTAACGGTTGCCCTCAGATAATGAAGACATATTATTTAAAACCGTCCTGCTTCAGGATAGGGTCGCTTGTTGGCTAATCATGATAAAATATGTTAGGAATCTTACCTCCTAACTCCCTGATTTTGAAATGGAGTCTTAGCCTTAAGACAGAGTCTCTCTTGTTCTTACTATACTGTTTATATCTTGACATTTTTCATCATAGGAAGGAAACATTAGTCATGATGCTTGTCCCATGTCCCTTCTCCACCTCAGTGTTGCCTGATTTACAGGGGTTTATTTTGAATTTGATCATCTTGGCAACGGCGAGCAGCTCATGGATGATAAAATACCTATGTCTATAAGTGGCTAATGGTAGGTTTTATTGTATATGTGAAATGTGTATTTTTCTTTTTTTACATAGTACTGTCATTTAAAATGCTTACCCGTAGCACTTTGGAAAGAGACTTAAAAAGCTCTGTTGATTAAGTCTCAGAGGCTGAAAACTCTAAAATCGTAAGAAAATATTGTGGTTTCATAAGCATGCCACTGAAGTACAAAAACAACATTAGGTTTTCTTCATTATTTTCTTCATGATACCATAACCTGCACTGTTGTAATAACCTAGCGATGGTTTCCCTTTTCTAATCTACTTTATACAAGCTGTTCTACAATATGGACAGTTGAATCTTCATGAATGTCAGCTTTGATCATGTATTCCCCCACTTTCAATGCTTTGTCTGGTCTTGAAATGTTTACAAAATGAAACCCAAAGGGCTTGACCTGGCCCTAGCTATTCCTTCCAGCTTTATTCTTACCCCCTGCTTATTAAACATGCACAGAGACCCTCCCGACCCCTAGAACAGTGCTTCTCAAACTTTAATGCACATATGCGTCACTGGGGGGATCTTGCTACAATGCAGATTCTGATTCATTAAGTCCAGGCTGAGAACCTGGCTTCTTGCCTTTCTAACAAGTGCTCATGTGATGCTGATACAACTAGTCCAGGAACACACTTTGAGTAGCAAAGCTCTGACAGTTTATGCCCCCCTCCTATAGGCATTCATCGCATTTCACTGTCACGTGTTTAGTGACTGTCTCACTGAGTATATGTTCCAGAGGACCATAGCAGATCTTTTGGTTTCACTGTTAAATCCCTTGGCACCTATCAAAATGAATTTGAGATTCTTAATCCTCTAGCTTTGGGCAGGACCTAATCTAACCCTTCCTCTCAAGCTACAGGCAGTGAGTTGAATCCAGAGGGGAAAGTGACTTCTCCAGGGTGACACCCTGAGTTATGAAAGAGCTGGGACTACCAACTGGTCTCTGAAATAAATATCTACTGTAACACTAAAGTTCAAGTAAAGTTGTTAGGACAAATAGCCGCCAGGTATTTGATACTTAACAGAATTCCCATTGCAAGCCCTTGGGCAAATTGCAAAAGTTTGAGAAAAGACAAGAAATATTTCTGGGGTATTTCTCAGAGTCCTGGGAGGCTCCACATTTATACTAACAGATCATAAGATATCTAGAGGGTAGCCAATTGAGAAGGATTGACCGAATTATTCCTTTTTAATTACCTTAATTTATGCATCAGATATTAATTGAATGACTTAGTGATTACACAGGCTTTCTCTTTCTCCAGCCTGGAATGAAAACAAGTTGCATCAGAAGCACAGGTGGGAGGAAGAGAAGAGATTAAGACATGGGCCACCTGATAGGAGTCAGCATAGACCCCACACTATAGTAAAAAAACCACTTAATAATTTATATCTGAGTGATGTATTTGTCTGTCTAGTAGTGGGGGAATATAAGGAATGCCCCCAAATAGCTTCTAGGGCTAGATCAGGGTTTCTTAATTTAGGCATTATTGACTTTTTGGGTGAGATTATTTGCAGGAGCTGTCCTGTCCACAGTAGGATGTTTAGCAGCATCCTTGGCCTCTATTCACCAGATGCCAGTGACATCCCCCTCCCCCAAGTTATGGAAACAAAAACTATTTCCAGACATTGCCAACTGTCTCCTGGGGCAGAAAGGGAGAAAAATCATCCCAGCCAAGAACAATTGGACTAGATCGTGGTTAGGCTGAGTATGTCTACAAGGTCGCTGTATATAGTTAGTTACACAAGCTGTGCAGTAACAATTCCATGGAGCTCCATTCTCATAGATTTCAATAATGTTTAGGGCAACTTATTTCAGATTTTGGTAATATCTGCAACCCAAGGCTTCAGCCTTTAATAATGAACCTTTGTGGAATAAGAGCCTCCCCCATTTGAATATAATATGAAGAATTTGCAAAAGTGTGTACCCATCAGAATGTCTGGCAATGATAGTGTCCAAGAAGATGATCACTGGTCACCTTAATCTCTACTGATATTCTTGTCTTTGACCCCATCTCATCCTAGACTTGATATCGTCAGGAACTGTATCACCCCTGAACTATTCAAGTCTCTTTCTCTCCGATCAGTGACCCCTATGCTTCTGACTTGATTAATCATCTAATCCTTGCACAATATTTTGACCACAGCTTGTTCTTCAGTGCACTGGTCTCCCCATTCTCACAACTGACCATCCCCCTCTTATCTGTATTTGCCACTTTACTCACTTGTCCCTCATGGTCATCACTCCCTTGTAGAAATCCTCAGTAACCTTGCCTGACTAACCCTATGATATAGTTGCCTGGCTAAACCCAATGCAGATTGAATCTCTTTATTTACCTTGTCTGTATCTGTATCTAAACAGATAAACATCTGCACCTTTTGGGAAAAGACACATAAAGTATAATGACTAATCCATTGCAGTTTAAATTTAAGGCCACAAACCTCAAATGGGCAGTCACACTGCCTAAATCCTCATCCTGCTAAGTTTGTTTTCTCTTCTCTGGGACAACCCTTTCGAGCTTCACTCCCTCAGATGTCTTAACGCTCCTGTTAACTCACTCTTATCTGATAAGTTTGCCTGAAAAATAGAAGCAAGTTGTTCCCATTGCTTATAAATATACTCTAGTTTCTCATGTCTTACATTACCCTCTCCTGATCTGAATTCTATGTCTTCCACCATGATATTTCTCTCTTTTCTTTCACAGTAAATATTCTTGAAGGATTGGTTTACAGTCACTGGATCTGAGTCCTTATCACTCACTATTTAATTCACTTTGGTTTGGCTTTTACTATCATTACTTCTCTAAAACCATTCCTCTTTATTATGTTGCCAAAATGAAAAGCACTTCTTGGAACTTCTTACTCACTGTTTACTGTTGACCACCCTCTTCTTGAAACTCTTCTCTTGGTACCTAGGATACCACCCTCTCATAATGTTTTTCTTGCACTTCTCTGTATTTTTTTGCCCATGATTTCTCCTTAATCCTACCACTAATTATTAGCATTTTCCATTTACTGGTCGTGGACCAATTCTCTGCCTACACATCTACCTACAGTGATCTTATCCACTCCATGTCTTTAAATTCCAAATGGATGAAGATAGCTCCCAACCCTACATTCACATATCCTGTTTCTTTCCTGTGTTCCACATTTATAGATCCATCTGACTTTTTATTACTTATAATCAGATGTACAATACACATGTCAAATAAGCATTTTCAAAACAGAGTTTTTGAATTTTTCCTACCTCCCCTTTTGTGTTCTCAGATCAAGTGGCACCTTCACCCCCCTAATCCCACTCAGATCCCTCTCTTCCTACTTGGAATCCACTCAGGCAAAAACCCCAGGTGTCAGCCTTGATTTGTTCCTTACTTGCATTCCCTACTTAGAATCCTTTATCATGAAGTTTGTGGGTAGAATTGCAATGTTTCCAGAATCTCTTGCATGGCCTTAGTGCGTCTCCGTATCAATAGGTGTTTCCAAGAGGTGGAGAGTAGTCATCCATCTCCATAGCAATAGGTGACTACAAGGGTTGGGGGGCAGCAAAGTCATACATATCTGGACAGGAGAGGTTTGGTGGGGTCCCTTTTTAGCCGGGTTGTGAGAGACACAGGCAAGCAATAGTGGATGACTGCTTGTGAGCAATAAATGGGTTTCTCCAACTTTATTTCTCCCTTTGACTGATTTTGGTTTCAAAGGTAATTTGCTCCAGGCTTGGAACTTCTTTTCCTCCTGGAGTTACATTTTTATCATGATGTTTCATTCTACTTCTAAAATATATCTTCTTTCCCTGGTCAAAGAACAACAGTACCAAAAACTTGTTAAAGGTGGCAAGACCGATTTTATTCAGACAACTGCGGTAGGGGAGAGAAACTCCTGTAAAAACTGAATTCTACTCCATCTAAGACAAAGGTAACAGATTTTTAAAGGGAAAATAGAGTAAACAAAAAAGGGGCTATGGGGAAGTGAAAAAGAAGAAAGAAAAAGGGATGGGGTGGGGGGAGTGCCTGGGGAAATGGAAAATTACAGAGAGGAGTAAGTGGAGAATTACCAAAAGTGATTTGGCAGTGTGAAGTGGAACAGTGCACACTTTGTGGTTTGGCAGCATTCCATTTTCTTGAGCAAAGACTTTGTGGTCACCTTTAGGGACCACATTGCGCAGGTGGAAGCCAGGCTAAAATTTAGTCAAGTTTCTTAGCAGTGTTTGCCTGAGTCCTTTGTCACGGGATTGTTTGTGTTTTACACTCTCTTTGCTGCTACCATCTCGTCTATCATTTATCATGTAGACTTCTGAAAGAGCCTCTCCAGCTGTCTTTAGCATGCATTCTTGTCTAGCATCAATTAAATCATGTGTTCATTAGTCATTAGAGAAATGCAAGTCAAAACCACAATGATATACCATTTCATATCCATTGGGATGGCTGTAACAAAAAAAGATAGACAATAAAGAGTGTTGTTAAGGATACAAAGAAATTATAATCTTCTTTCATTGCTGGTAAGGATATGAAAGGGTGCAGCCATTTTGAAAAACAGTTTGGCAGTTTCCTAAGATATTAAACATTGAGTTACCACATGATCGAGCAACTCTGTTCCTAGATTTGTACCTAAGAGAAATGAAAACATATGTCCACATGTCCACTACGGCTCAGCAGAGGGACTCTGCTTACTGAAGTCACTCAGGGAACCTAAGATGATGAAGCAGCCGCCATTCCTACCAGCAATTGTTAGTTTTTATTTCAGAGGGAAAAACATAACTCCTGCAGATCTTGTATCAGCAATTAAGTGACACACAGTACTTCTCACAATTTAGAAGCTAGAATTAATCACAAGTCCCCATCTAACGTAAGAACAAGGAAGTGTAATCATTTATGTGTCTGGGTGGTGGAGAACCAGAAATGGCTGGCAAGGGTCCTAAGGACTCCTGCGCCTGTGCCCTGCTGTTCCCTTCATCACTGGGCAGATATGGCTCCTTCTCATCCGTAAGTTCCCAGGCTTCCCTGAGAGGACTTCTGTGACAGGTCTGTCCCCAGCAGTGCCTCTCCCTCTTGTGTGATCCCTTTGAGCTCTTTATTCCATCTTCCAATGTGCTGTGGCCATGAGGCTTATTTCATGATCTGAAATTGTTTGGTGTATTTCTTTGCTTATTTTCTTACTGACTAACTCTTCCCACTAGAACATAAACTTTTTGAGGCTGTAATTTGTGTTCTTCTCTATTTCATTCATTACTGGACCCCAGCGTTTAGAACAATGCCTAGCAAGCTCATAATAGAAATCAATACATATTCATTAAAGGAATGAATGAACATGCTCTCTTAGCTCTGTAGCATTTTTCATGCTATTTCTTTTTCTTCTTTCAAATAAAATACTATGTTTTCTCTAACATTCAGCTTAATGTCTCCTTTTTCATAAAGCCTATGCCTAGTCAGAGGTAGTTTCTAACTCAACCGTGCTCTAATGAACTTTTACTTATCCCTTTTCTTATAGCAGATATTCTGTATTATTTCTTTGCAGCTGTATGCATGACTCTCCATCGTTTCCTAGCCTATATTTTGGATTCAACTTACAGAGCTGTAAAGGCTAAATACTGCATCTTATAAGTGTCTTATATTCCAATATCCAGCCAATTCAACAAATATTTACTCAACATCTGTAGTCCAGGCAGTGTGCCACATGCTGGGGATAGAGGAGTAAACACAGATGAATCCCTGCCCTCACGAGACTTATTTTTTATTGGAGCAGACAGACTGACCAACAAATGAACATATGATGTAATTAGGGTGTGATAAGCACTTTGCAGAAAATTAAAGTAGAATGAGTTGGGTAGACAGTGAAGAGGGAGTGTTGGGCAGGAAAAGCTTTTCAGACATGTGATAGTTGAACAGAGGTCTGCGTGAAGTGAAAATGCAAGCCACCCAGGCATCTTGGAGACGGATGCTACAGGTGGCAGGATGGCCAGCAGAGGCCATGAGGTGGGGATGAGCCTTTTGTAATGTGGGTGGAGTGGGATTGGGAGCCAGCCATGGAGATATTGGGACCACATTTTATGCAGGGCCTGTAGGCCATGTAGTAGTTTTGGGTTTTGTTCTAAGTGTGTTGGCATTTCATTAGTAGATTTTGAACAGAACAAGATTTTTTAATTCATCAAATTAACTATCCATCTGCTGTGTAGAGAATAGTCTGTGGGGGCCAAAAAGTGGAATCAAGAGAAGTAGTTAAGAAGCTATCTGATAGACCAGATATGAGAGCAGGGCTTGGATTAGAGTGGTAGTGAAGAAATGTTCGATAAGTGGCTGGAAGGTGCGTGTACTGTCTAGGGAACCACGTGAAGAAAGTGTTTCAATAAGGAGGAGGATCATATAAAACAGTGCTGTGCAGAGGCTCAGCAAAAGGGCTTGGGAACTGCCACCTGGAGTCATCGGTGAGCTTGATGAGTGTGGTTTCCCTGGAGGAGTGGGGGGAACAGCGGGACTGGAGTGACTCCAAGGGAAGGGGGAAGATGAGCAAGTGGAGGCAGAGCGTATATAGACTCCAGTGGAGCTTTGCTATAAAAGAGAAGCAGTTAAATGGAAGGGAAGTGTATAGTGTTCATAAAAAATGGTTCTTTAATGAATCAAAATGTTCAAAAACACTCGGAAGGAAAAGCAGAGAAGAGTGGCCTTTAGAGTTCCTGGTCACTGTCTGTGACAGTCAATGGAAGCTCGAGTCTGTCCTCTCCCTTTGCCCTCTCTCCATCCCAGAGAGGAGAAGGACCTCCCCTGTGGGCCAGGGATGAAACGGACTCCACAGATCAGCGAGGCCCCCTTGGTGATGGTAGCAGTTCCCAGAGGAGCATAAAGGGAGACGCTGTGAGTACACACGGGGTAAGGCTCCCTGGGCCCTTGCAGGATCACTCCCTCTTGTTCCGATCATATTTTGGCAATGATATTCTTCTCTCTCATTAGTGTTTCTGTCCAGTTCTTTTAAATTTCACTTTCCAGGAAGCAAGATGTCCTGGCCAGATCTCTTAATTGCAGATATAAAGAGAGAGAGGGAGAGGCAGACAGAAAAATAAGAACAAAAAAAAAAAAAGCAAAGCAAAAACTAACTGTAATTGGTTTTGGTTAAAACAATGAATCAATTTTTTTTCTTCTCCTCCAATATTGTTCCTCATCAGAGAAATAAAAACTCAGGTTGTGGACCTAGGAGAAAAGGTAAAAAAACAATCATTTGACTGTTTATACTAGGGGTCAGCAAATTAATAACCCACAGGTCAAACCTGGCTCACTACCTACTTCTGTGAATACTGTTTTATTGGCTCACAGCCTGTTTGTTGCTTCATTTACATATGACTGATGGCTGCTTTCACGCTACAGTGGCAGTGTTGGGTAGTTGCGCAAGAGAGTGCACGGCTGTAAAAAGCTTGAAGTATTTACTGTCTGGCCCTTACGGAAAAAGTTTCCTGATTCCCTAGTTTATGCTAACAGTTCCTGAATGTGACATTACCTCAATGGGATACAATGAACACTCAGTCTTGCGGCCTCCACAGTAAATGAGGTTAAGCATATTTCTTCACTGCAGGACTTTACAGAGGCTTTAATATGCTACTATGGATGTGAGTCTCTAAAAGGGCAGTAAAATGGGCCTTGCAGGTTTAAGGATGAAATTTTAGGGGCATTAGGATAGTATGGTTCTGATTCTTAAAAATGCCCAAATTCTGGCATGAAAGACACCTCATTTTTCCATAGGGTCACTGGACAAGTAATATCTATAAGGAAAAATGGAGTGAGAACAAAATGCCACTTTATTAATAGCCACTCAAGTGTCTGATACTCAAATGCAGCCTCCTGTAAATGGCTCTATTGAAAAACACTAATTTATAACTTCAGGCACAAGGAGCTTTCTATTTTCCCTGTGATTTAAATCTTGAAATACCACCTTCTCCTGCCAGGCTCATGGATAAAGGAAGCTGAAGGGGATGGTTGAGGAGCAATGTGACAGGTTTGCAGAGCAGGGATTAGCTGAGATTCTGTGCTTGGCGGAGGTGGGAAGAGGAGAAACAGTCCCAGCTTCATCCACACAGGAGCAGCAGTTTCTAAACTGATAAGCTGGGTGGAGGGGAGCTTGTGTTTGTGCTTGTAAGGCCCAGTGATTGTACTGATAACAACAATGGTCTAGTCAGGGTTACAGGACTCCGAACAGTCTGCTCTGCAACAGCTCCTCTTCCTTTGCTGGTGGTGGGGATGCTTAAAAAGGATAGGCAGCTGGGGACAACTAAAAATGCACTGGCACAGTAAGGCGATGTTGTAGGTATCCTTTCCCTCTAATTTGCTGATTTTTCTTAACTTGTCTGACTTCAGTATCCTTTTGTATTGCACAGAATTCATAGTGAGACCAATTTTCCAGCAATACCCTTGGAGAATGTTGGTTTAAACCAGTGGTCCTTAAACTTTAGTGGGCATAAGAATACTTGGAGATTCTTAATAATAATTCATATTTTTATACTCTACCTCAGAGGTTCTATTTCAGCAGGTTCAGGAGGCTGCATTGTCTTAAAAAACTTCCCAAGTGGGAACGATTCAGGTAGTCCACTGGATAGTGTGAGGAACAACAGTCTTGACATTAGCTGGAGGAGGAAAAGGAGTCTTTTTTTAAAGTGGTTGCCCTAGAGTTTATGTTATACATTTCTGAGTCTACTTTCACCCTTTTTATTCCTTACATTGCAGTCTGGTTTGTCTGTCTGAAATTAATATAGTAACTGCTTTCTTTTGATTGGTGTTGGCATGGTGTATTTTTCTCTATCCATTACTTTAAATCTACATGGGTCTTTATGTTTAACAGTTTTCTCGTAGACAATATAGTCGGGCCATATTGTTCACTCCACTCTGACCATCTCTGCCTTTTAATTGTGCATTCAGACCATCGACATTCAGTGTGATCTTTAACATAGATCTCTGCCAGCCTGTTCCTCACTGTCTTCTATTTGTTGCCCTTTTGTCTTCTTTCTTTTTTTGTTTTTTTTAATTTGTTATTATTTTGTATTTTTTTATTACTGTATCATTGATATAAATCTTAAAAAGGTTTCACATGAGCAACATTGTGGTTATTACATTCACCCATATTATCAAGTCCCCCCCACACACACCCCATTGCAGTCACTGCCCATCAGTGTAGTAAGATCTGTAGAGTCACAGCTTATCTTCTCTATGGTTTACTGCCTTCCCCATGACCTCCATACATTATGTGTACTGATCATAATGCCCCTCAATCCCCTTCTCCCTCCCTCTTCTCCCACCTTCCCCACCCCCTTCCCTTTGGTAACCGCTAGTCCCTTCTTGGAGTCTGTGAGTCTGCTGCTGTTTGGTTCCTTCAGTTTTTCTTTGTTCTTATACTACACAAGAGTGAAGTCATTTGGTACTTGTCTCTCTCTACCTGGCTTATTTCACAGAGCATAATACCCTCTAGCTCCATCCATGTTGTTGCACATGGTAGGATTTGTTTTCTTCTTATGACTGAATAATATCCCACTGTGTATATGTACCACATCTTCTTCATCCATTCATCTACAGATGGACACTTAGCTTGGCTATTGTGAATAGTGCTGTGATAGACATAGGGGTGCATATGTCTTTTTGAATCAGGGATCTTGTTTTCTTCAGGTAAATTCCTAGGAGTGGAATTCCTGGGTCAAATGGTATTTCTATTTTTAGTTTTTTGAGGACCCTCCATATTGCTTTCCACAATGGTTGAACTAATTGACATTCCCACCAGCAGTGTAGGGGGGGTTCCCCTTTCTCTGTACCCTCACCAGCATTTGCTGTTCCTAGTGTTTTTGACGCTGGCCATCCTAACTGGTGTGACGAGATATCTCATTTTGGTTTTTTTTGCATTTCCCTGATGATTAGAGATGTGGAGCATCTTTTCATGTGCCTGTTGGCCATCTGAATTTCTTCTCTGGAGAAGTGTCTGTTCAGATTGTCTGCTGCTTTTTGTGGTTTTAGTTGAGCATTTTCTATGATACATTTTCTCTCCTTTCTTAGCATATCAATTATACTTTACTTTTTTTAGTGGTTGAAAAAGAAGTCCTAGGCTGACTTGTAATTCTGCCCAGGTCAGCAGAGACAGTTGGAGTAAAACTCCAGGCTGGTAAATGCCCGAGTTTCACTTCCAAAATCAGCTATCTTTTTGGGAAACTCCTGACACTGATAGGCAGTTGGTTTAGGCTTTTAGCTTGAAATTTTGACAAACTGAAGTCTCAGAGACATGATTAAAAAATTGGATGTAGGAAAATCTGAGACTCTTAAAGACTAGGGGTTCTTTGTATGATAGGAATGGGTCAGCCATTTTTCCAAAGGAAGCAATATCTGGAAGGGTTTTTAGGGTTGAGTTCTTAAGACTCCAGACAGGTTAAAACCCAGTTCTCTGGGTTATTTGAATATGCTTTCTGGAGAGTTATAGCATCTCCTTTGCAGGAAGTCACGAAGAACATTCAGAACAGTGTAGATGACATGTAAGATCTTGCATGGTTTGCAGACAGTTTGCAGGAGAAACAAAGACTTACTAGAACAACTAAAATGGAGCTGTCTGCAAAGATAATGAGTTGCTGTGGTAGACTGCAAACTTACATAAGTAAAGTGTACAAAGCATAAGATAGATTGTAGAGGAGATCAAATATCTCACCTGTTCTGGGTTCTAAATTTTTAAGTTCTAAATTTTAAAACCTCACCAGCTCTGAGATCCAGAGTGTGATGTGTATTTGTTGCATACCATTTTTTTGTTGGAAGACAATGCCAATTGTACATTTTTTTCTGTGAAAACAACTTATATGTCCAGTTGGGGGTGGTAAAGTATTTTTTTAGTGTCTCTAGGGAGTCTTCAGTATTTCCTCTGCAAATACATTAGATGTGAGTGAAAACAGTACCAACTAGATTTAGTTTTATTTCTTTTCTTTTGTGACAGTTTCTTCTAGTGTATAAGTAAACACAGCAAGAATTATGGACAAACATAGATTTCATTTCCTTTTTTTTTCCTTTAATGTGCAGAGAGTTAAAAATATACAAATTAAAATGTTTTGTCCTGTGAGCGGGAGCCAAGATGGCGGCGTGAGTAGAGCAGTGGAAATCTCCTCCCAAAAACACATAGAGCTATGAAAATATAACAAAGAAAAATCTTCCTAAAATAGAGACCACAGGACACAGGACAACATCCAGACCACATCCACACCTGCAAGAACCCAGCGCCTTGTGAAGGGGGTAAGATACAAGCCCCAGCCCGGCGGGACCCGAGCGCCCCTCCCCCCGGCTCCCGGCGGGTGGAGAGAAACCGGAGCAGTTTTTTTTTTTTGGCGAGCGCTTTTTGGAAGCCTTAGAGGGACGGGCCCCCGTTGCTGGGGAGGCAGGGTGGCGGGACCGGTGAGGAGGTGCCTGGGAACGGCGCCGGAGGACAAAGAATATCCCGCGTTTCTCCCTGCGAGACCTGGGGGCGGGTGCCTGAGACCGGTGCCTGAGGACGGAGGAGGTCGCGCGTTTTTCCCCTTTTTTTTTTTTTTCTCTTTTTGGCAAGCGCTTTTTGGAAGCCTTGAAGGGACGGGGACCCCAGTGCTAGGGAGGCACGGTGGCGGGACTGGTGAGCGGGTGGCTGGGACCGGCGCCTGAGGACAAAGAATATCCCCCGTTTTTCCCTGCGGGACCGGTGGGCGGGTGCCTGAGACTGGCACTTGAGGACAGAGGAAATCGCGCGTTTTTCCCCTTTTTTTTTCTCTTTTATGCGAGTGCTTTTTGGAAGCCTAAAAGGGACAGGGACCCCGGTGCTAGGGAGGCAGGGCGGCGGGACTGGTGAGCGGGTGCCTGGGACCGGCACCTGAGGACAAAGAATATCCCACATTTTTCCCTGTGGGACCGGTGGGTGGGTGCCTGAGACCAGCACCTGAGGACGGAAGAAATCGCGCGTTTTTCCCCTTTTTTTTCTCTCTTTTTGCCAAGTGCTTTTTGGAAGCCTTGAAGGGACAGGGACCCCGGTGCTAGGGAGGCAGGGCGGCGGGACTGGTGAGCGGGTGCGTGGGACCAGTGCCTGAGGACCAAGAATATTGAGCGTTCCTTCCCTGCGGGACCGGTGGGTGGGTGCTTTTTGGAAGCCTTGAAAGGACAGGGACCCTGGTGCTAGGGAGACAGGGCAGCAGGACCAGTGCGCGGGTGCCTGGGACCGGCACCTGAGGAAAAAAAAAAAAAAAATCGCGTGTTTTTTCTTTTTTTTTCCTTTCTGTTCCCTCTCTCATTGTTGCTGTTGTTGTTTTGGTTTGGAGAGTGCTTTTTGGAAATCTTAAAGGGGCAGGACAGGTCACTTAGACCAGAAGCAGGGAATCTGGGGATCTCTGGGCACTCTAACCCCCTGGGCAGCAGGGAGCACAGAGGCCCCTTACGGAGATAAATAGTCTCCTGGCTGCTCCCCCTCCAACGGGGCTCCACCATTTTGGAGGAACAGCCCCAGCCAGGCCAAGCCCACAGCAACAGTGGAGATAAACCCCAAAGCAACTGAGCAGGAAGCAGAAGCCCTGTCTGCGCACAGCTGCCCAGCACAAGCCACTAGAGGTCGCTATTCTCCCAGGAAAAGGCTACAAACCAACAAGAAGGGAAGCTCTTCTCGTGGTCACTTGTACCAGCTCTGCAGACTATCTCTATCACCATGAAAAGGCAAAACTACAGGCAGACAAAGATCACAGAGACAACACCTGAGAAGGAGACAGACCTAACTAGTCCTCCTGAAAAAGAATTCAAAATAAAAATCATGAACATGCTGACAGAGATGCAGAAAAAAATGCAAGAGCAATGGGATGAGATGCAGAGAAAAATGCAAGAGCAGTGGGATGAGATGCAGAGAAAAATGCAAGAGCAGTGGGATGAAGTCCGGAAGGAGATCACAGATGTCAGGAAAGAGATCACAGAAGTGAAACAATCCCTGGAAGGATTTATAAGCAGAATGGATAAGATGCAAGAGGCCATTGAAGGAATAGAAGCCAGAGAACAGGAACGTATAGAAGCTGACATAGAGAGAGATAAAAGGATCTCCAGGAATGAAACAACACTAAGAGAAATATGTGACCAATACAAAAGGAAAAACATTCGTATTATAGGGTTACCAGAAGAGGAAGAAAGAGGAAAAGGGATAGAAAGTGTCTTTGAAGAAATAATTGCTGAAAACTTCCCCAAACTGGGGGAGGAAATAATCGAACAGACCATGGAATTATACAGAACCCCCAACAGAAAGGATCCAAGGAGGACAACACCAAGACACATAATAATTAAAATGGCAAGGATCAAGGACAAGGAAAGAGTTTTAAAGGCAGCTAGAGAGAAAAAGGTCACCTATAAAGGAAAACCAATCAGGCTAACATCAGACTTCTCAACAGAAACCCTACAGGCCAGAAGAGAATGGCATGATATACTTAATGCAATGAAACAGAAGGGCCTTGAACCAAGGATACTGTATCCAGCACGACTATCATTTAAATATGATGGTGGGATCAAACAATTCCCAGACAAGCAAAAGCTGAGGGAATTTGCTTCCCACAAACCACCTCTACAGGGCATCCTACAGGGACTGCTCTAGATGGGAGCACCCCTAAAAAGAGCACAGAACAAAACACACAACATATGAAGAATGGAGGAGGAGGAATAAGAAGGGAGAGAAGAAAAGACTCTCCAGACAGTGTATATAACAGCTCAATAAGCGAGCTAAGTTAGGCAGTAAGATACTAAAGAAGCTAACCTTGAACCTTTGGTAACCACGAATCTAAAGCCTGCAATGGCAATAAGTACATATCTCTCAATAGTCACCCTAAATGTAAATGGACTTAATGCACCAATCAAAAGACATAGAGTAATAGAATGGATAAAAAAGCAAGACCCATCTATATGCTGCTTACAAGAAACTCACCTTAAACCCAAAGATAAGCATAGACTAAAAGTCAAGGGATGGAAAAACATATTTCAGGCAAACAACAGTGAGAAGAAAGCAGGGGTTGCAGTACTAATATCAGACAAAATAGACTTCAAAACAAAGAAAGTAACAAGAGATAAAGAAGGCCACTACATAATGATAAAGGGCTTAGTCCAACAAGAGGGTATAATCATTCTAAATATATATGCACCCAATACAGGAGCACCAGCATATGTGAAGCAAATACTAACAGAACTAAAGAGGGAAATAGACTGCAATGCATTCATTGTAGGAGACTTCAACACACCACTCACCCCAAAGGATAGATCCACCGGGCAGAAAATAAGTAAAGACACACAGGCACTGAACAACACACTAGAACAGATGGACCTAATAGACATCTATAGAACTTTACATCCAAAAGCAACAGGATATACATTCTTCTCAAGTGCACATGGAACATTCTCCAGAATAGACCACATACTAGCTCACAAAAAGAGCCTCAGTAAATTCCACAATATTGAAATTCTACCAACCAATTTTTCAGACCACAAAGGTATGAAAGTAGAAATAAATTCTACAAAGAAAACAAAAAGGCTCACAAACACATGGAGGCTTAACAACATGCTACTAAATAATCAATGGATCAATGAACAAATCAAAATAGAGATCAAGGAATATATAGAAACAAATGACAACAACAACACTAAGCCCCAACTTCTGTGGGATGCAGCGAAAGCAGTCTTAAGAGGAAAGTATATAGCAATCCAGGCACACTTGAAGAAGGAAGAACAATCCCAAATGAATAGTCTAACATCACAATTATTAAAACTGGAAAAAGAAGAACAAATGAGGCCTAAAGTCAGCAGAAGGAGGGACATAATAAAGATCAGAGAAGAAATAAACAAAATTGAGAAGAATAAAACAATAGCAAAAATCAACGAAACCAAGAGCTGGTTCTTTGAGAAAATAAACAAAATAGATAAGCCTCTAGCCCAACTTATTAAGAGAAAAAGAGAGTCAACACAAATCAACATAATCAGAAATGAGAATGGAAAAATCACGACAGACTCCACAGAAATACAAAGAATTATTAAAGACTACTATGAAAACCTATATGCCAACAAGCTGGAAAACCTAGAAGAAATGGACAACTTCCTAGAAAAATACAACCTCCCAAGACTGACCAAGGAAGAAACACAAAAGTTAAACAAACCAATTACAAGCAAAGAAATTGAAACAGTAATCAAAAAACTACCCAAGAACAAAACCCCGGGGCCGGACGGATTTACCTCGGAATTTTATCAGACACACAGAGAAGACATAATACCCATTCTCCTTAAAGTGTTCCACAAAATAGAAGAAGAGGGAATACTCCCAAACTCATTCTATGAAGCCAACATCACCCTAATACCAAAACCAGGCAAAGACCCCACCAAAAAAGAAAATTACAGACCAATATCCCTGATGAACGTAGATGCAAAAATACTCAATAAAATATTAGCAAACAGAATTCAACAGTATATCAAAAGGATCATACACCATGACCAAGTGGGGTTCATCCCAGGGATGCAAGGATGGTACAACATTCGAAAATCCATCAACATCATCCACCACATCAACAAAAAGAAAGACAAAAACCACATGATCATCTCCATAGATGCTGAAAAAGCATTTGACAAAATTCAACATCCATTCATGATAAAAACTCTCAGCAAAATGGGAATAGAGGGCAAGTACCTCAACATAATAAAGGCCATATATGATAAACCCACAGCCAGCATTATACTGAACAGCGAGAAGCTGAAAGCATTTCCACTGAGATCGGGAACCAGACAGGGATGCCCACTCTCCCCACTGTTATTTAACATAGTACTGGAGGTCCTAGCCACGGCAATCAGACAAAACAAAGAAATACAAGGAATCCAGATTGGTAAAGAAGAAGTTAAACTGTCACTATTTGCAGATGATATGATACTGTACATAAAAAACCCTAAAGACTCCACTCCAAAACTACTAGAACTGATATCGGAATACAGCAAAGTTGCAGGATACAAAATCAACACACAGAAATCTGTAGCTTTCCTATACACTAACAACGAATCAATAGAAAGAGAAATCAGGAAAACAATTCCATTCACCATTGCATCAAAAAGAATAAAATACCTAGGAATAAACCTAACCAAGGAAGTGAAAGACTTATACTCTGAAAACTACAAGTCACTCTTAAGAGAAATTAAAGGGGACACTAATAAATGGAAACTCATCCCATGCTCATGGCTAGGAAGAATTAATATCGTCAAAATGGCCATCCTGCCGAAAGCAATATACAAATTTGATGCAATCCCTCTCAAATTACCAGCAACATTCTTCAATGAATTGGAACAAATAATTCAAAAATTCATATGGAAACACCAAAGACCCCGAATAGCCAAAGCAATCCTGAAAAAGAAGAATAAAGTAGGGGGGATCTCACTCCCCAACTTCAAGCTCTACTACAAAGCCATAGTAATCAAGACAATTTGGTACTGGCACAAGAACAGAGCCACAGACCAGTGGAACAGATTAGAGACCCCAGAAATTAACCCAAACATATATGGTCAATTAATATTTGATAAAGGAGCCATGGACATACAATGGCAAAATGACAGTCTCTTCAACAGATGGTGCTGGCAAAACTGGACAGCTACATGTAGGAGAATGAAACTGGACCATTGTCTAACCCCATATACAAAGGTAAACTCAAAATGGATCAAAGACCTGAATGTAAGTCACGAAACCATTAAACTCTTGGAAAAAAACATAGGCAAAAACCTCTTAGACATAAACATGAGTGATCTCTTCTTGAACATATCTCCCCGGGCAAGGAAAACAACAGCAAAAATGAGCAAGTGGGACTACATTAAGCTGAAAAGCTTCTGTACAGCGAAAGACACCATCAATAGAACAAAAAGGAACCCTACAGTATGGGAGAATATATTTGAAAATGACAGATCTGATAAAGGCTTGACGTCCAGAATATATAAAGAGCTCACACGCCTCAACAAACAAAAAACAAATAACCCAATTAAAAAATGGGCAGAGGAACTGAACAGACAGTTCTCCAAAAAAGAAATACAGATGGCCAAGAGACACATGAAAGGATGCTCCACATCGCTAATTGTCAGAGAAATGCAAATTAAAACTACAATGAGGTATCACCTCACACCAGTAAGGATAGCTGCCATCCAAAAGACAAACAACAACAAATGTTGGCGAGGCTGTGGAGAAAGGGGAACCCTCCTACACTGCTGGTGGGAATGTAAATTAGTTCAACCATTGTGGAAAGCAGTATGGAGGTGCATCAAAATGCTCAAAACAGACCTACCATTTGACCCAGGAATTCCACTCCTAGGAATTTACCCTAAGAACGCAGCAATCAAGTTTGAGAAAGACAGATGCACTCCTATGTTTATCGCAGCACTATTTACAATAGCCAAGAATTGGAAGCAACCTAAATGTCCATCTGTAGATGAATGGATAAAGAAGATGTGGTACATATACACAATGGAATACTACTCAGCCATAAGAAGTGGAAAAATCCAACCATTTGTAGCAACATGGATGGAGCTGGAGAGTATTATGCTCAGTGAAATAAGCCAAGCGGAGAAAGAGAAATACCAAATGATTTCACTCATCTGAGGAGTATAGGAACAAAGGAAAAACTGAAGGAACAAAACAGCAGCAGAATTACAGAACCCAAAAATGGACTAACAGGTACCAAAGGGAAAGGAACTGGGGAGGATGGGTGGGCAGGGAGGGATAAGGGGGGGGAAGAAGAAGGGGGGTATTAAGATTAGCATGCATGGGGGGGAGGGAGATAGGGGAGGGTGGGCTGCACAACACAGAGAGGACAAGTAGTGACTCTACAACATTTTGCTAAGCTGATGGACAGTAACCGTAATGTGGTTGTTAGGGGGGACCTGATATAGGGGAGAGCATAGTAAACATAGTATTCTTCAGGTAAGTGTAGATTAAAAATTTTAAAAAAAAGAAAGAAAGAAAGAAAGAAAAGGGGGATTACTCCTTAACAGGATAAAACTATTGGTAAATCAAAGATCAACGCATGCTTTAAATATCCTTAATGTTGATCACTTAAAGGGTGTCAGATGATCAGCTATGGAGGTACTCTTTTCTGATAATATTCCTTTCTCTTAATTAAAAAAAAAAAAAAAAAAAGCAGTTACTGTGTGCTGACCTCCAATGAGTTCTGCACAGTGGTATAGAGGGCATGTCAAAGTGTGGGCAAAGGGTCTGTTTGTTTCTACGCAGAAGATCAAGGCCTAGCTTGGATACCCAGAAAATGAACTAAGATACGATATGAGGAGGAGCTTCCGGCATCAGCACTCTCTGGAGGACTCGTGCCGGGGGATGATCATCAAAAAGCCTCCACAGGGATCCGGACGATGCTGCGGTTGTGGCTGCATCCAGCCCACCATCTCCTGGACTTGCCATAAGAAGGAGGAGGGAGATGTCTAGGCTGGCATGTGCATACAGTGAGACAACGAATTTGACTGGATCTGTACTGTTGGAACTCAACCAGGAGTTGGGAGGGGTGCAAGTTGTAGCACCCCAAAATCTCATGACTATAGACTATCTATGGTTAAAAGAACATATGGGATGTGAACAGATCCCAGAAATGGGCTGCTTTAATTTGTCTGATGGTTCAAGTACAGTTGGAAAATATCCATCATATCATAGATAAATTTTCACAAATGCCTAGGGTGCCTAAATGGTTTTCTTGGCTTCACTGGAGATGGCTGGTAATTATAGATTTGCTTTGTTTATGTCACCATATTCCTATTATGTTAATATGTGTGTGCAAATTAGTTAGTAGTTTAAAACCTATACATACTTAAGGTACTATACAAGAAGATATGTCAAAGAAATAATCAATCCTCCCAAGTTTCCTTCATATGCTACATCTATAGCTTTTCTTCTTCCTTCCTAATTACAAACTTTAAATAGAATTCGTGCCTCATATCGAATTTACCGAGTATCATAATTCCTCCAGGTGGTAAAGATACCTCGAGACAAGTGCTGGGCATAGAAGCCACAGGGCATAAATCTGCAAAGAAGTAAAAAGCTAACCTTTGCAAACAATATGGCTTCTCTCTCACTTACCAACTTTACATTTCCCTGTATGGCCCCGGAAGATGACTGGTTAGCCAGAGACGGGTAAGATTCCTCATGGGAGGAACAACCTAAGACAGGCACAGTCGCAGGGGGGCCATCAGGTGAGAATTTGGGGATCAACAGAGGTGAGGCTCAGAACCTCACCCCCCCTGTTTTGAGAGAAATCTTCTGCATCCGTGGATGTCTTGCTGCCCTTGTCTAGCCTGGATTAATACTTAGTCCATAGGCACACACCTGATCATCTGATCATCTACATTTGCCTTCTTACAGCACTAAACTATGTTTTCTACCTTTATCTTGCATCTACCTACCACTTCAGCATTTTATTAAAAATAAAAATAATAATAATAATAGGAGAAATGTGGGATCAACATATAAATCAAGTACAAAAATCAAATGAATATTCATATTTGACCTGATGGTTTATAGGTCATATTGCATGATCAAAACCGAAAGTTTCTGTGATGACTGCCCTTGTACTGTTCACCATGTAAGAATTTATTCACTCTGTAAGAATTCGTTCACCATGTAAGAACTTGTTCGTTATGCTTCAGAAGATTGGAGACTGACGAGAATTAGGCTTGAGATGGATTAATGATTGTACATTGAGCATTGACCCCCCTATACTGAATTTTATTGTTGTTAACAACCATTTGATCAATAAATATGAGAGATGCCCTCACAAAAAAAAAAAAAACAAAAAAAAACAAAAAAAAACAAACAAACAAACAAAAAAAAAATGACTAATTTACCATATACAATTTATATATAATATATATAACTACGTATGTGTGCTGTATGCTATAATATACGGTTATATACATATACAAAATCATGCATGTATCTATGTATTAAAACTTCTCATATTATGGTTTAGAATGGTGACATTTGCATTTAGATTTATTAATTTTTAATAAATCATACTTTCCAATTACAAAAAAAAAAAAAAATGTTTTATCAGCAATAAATATGCCTAGAAGCTGAATGACATTTGAGTTAATTTTATAATGGTGGTCTCATCATATTCAATTCAATAACATAGTCCCCAAATGGTCTGAAAATGCCTGGGTTGTAAAGATATGCTAACACTCGGCTTATTCACCCCCTTTTAAACAATTTCAAAATTTTTTCACCCTTACTGTAGTAACAGTAACATAACAAATTACTCTGAAACTTAGCGACTTAAAATAACGATCTTTATTATCTTGCAGTTTGTGTGGGTTAAGAACCTGGGTGCAGGTAGCTGGGTCCTCCGGCTCAGGATTTCTCATGAGGTTGCTGCGGGAGTATCGACAGGCCTGCAGTCACTTCAGGGCTTGACCGCAGAGGATCTGCTTCCAAGTTCACTGGCATGTGGCTTCTCCAGAGGAAACTGTGTAAGAGAGGGACAGCTGCCCGGGAGAAAAGCCAGAGAAGTTCTGAAACCTAACCTTGGCAGTGACATCCTGTCATTTCTGTTATATTCTGTTAGAAAAGCAAGGCATTAAAGCATAGTCCACATGCAAGGGCTGGGGATTACATAGGACATGTGCATGAGTACCAGAAGGTGGGGATCATTGTGGGGGTCCATTGTATTGGCTGCCCAACACAGATACAGATATTACAACTCTTGGGCAAAAAAAGAGACATGAGTGGGTGGACGGAGAATAAGGCCAGTAAAGCCTACTAAATGGACTCACAGTTAGCCAGACAAAACCAGAGAGCCAGAAAGGCCTCACAGAGCCCTTTGCAATGTGAGTTCGTTTCACATGGCCTGAATCTGGGCTGACCTTGAGACTTGCTCTAGGTAATGCAAGTGAGAGAGGGCAGAGACATGGCACAAGCATCATTAATTTTCCCCCAAAAAATGCCAAGATATGAATAGCATAAAAAGAATAGGAAGGATTTACCTTAAGGCAAGGCAAGCAGTCTTAACTGGTATGTTCCCAGTGCTTGGGGGTAGCCACTATCTTGGAGAGGAACGGGAAGTTTATCCTACAGAATTATCTGGAGGACTGACTGTATTAATGACATTGTCTCTCACCAGAGACAGATATCATGAGACCACATGACAAACCTATGCCCTCTGACCCTTTACCTTTATCCCATTCTTGAAAATCCTGAAAGACAGAAACCCAGCTTTTAAGTGCACCTCTTCTCTGAGGTTGCCCATAGCCCCCTTTCTTCAAGTGTGTACTCTTGAATAAAGCTCAGTTTACTGCATTTTGTCTCTGGCCTCTTCCAGTGGTAAGTGTTTTTGTTACTTTGCTATTTCATTCTATTCTCTAGTCTTAAGCACAAGCCTTCACTCTGTTTCTGTCTTACTTCAGATAAGTTTGGAGGGGCTGCTGGGAGCTCTGATTTGGGCTTGCAAGTTCCCAATGCCTGCATGACCCAGATGGCACCACAGCTCTCAGTCGTACTCTTTAGTAGCCTGCCTGAAACCTTTCTTTGCTTTGGGAAGTTCTCAGAACATAATCTCACTCCATCCAGTGCTTTGTGGCTCCCCCAAATCCTGGGGTGGTAGGACTTAGTTCCCATGCTGTGCAGATCCAAGTGGACACTGGATATCAGGTGTCACTGGCTTTAGGAGCTGACTGGGAGGTTCCCTATGCTGAGCATTTCAATGAACTTCTCTTTTCTCTCTGTTCTTCCTTATTCTCTGTTGCCTGCAAGGCAGCTGCCATTCCTTCCTACTCTTGCTTTAATGAATTCCTTCTTCACCTTGTACTCTGACTTCCCTGCATCTCCAAACTGACTACATGATTTTAAATTATTACTCTTTTGAAAAATTACTAAGACAGTGTTCAGTGGTTAATCAGAATTCTGTTTTATGGGTGGGGCAGCTGGAACCTCCTTGCATGGGGGTCAGTGGACACAGGTGCTGCTCCCCCCTTGCTCTGGCCCGCTGCAGCCCCTCCAGCTCTCTGCCTAAGCTCTGAAGCTTAGTTTCCCTGTCACCCAGGAAGAGCCCTTTTGACGATATGCTTTAAGATCCCTTCTCGTTTGGACATTGTTTTCCAACAACAAATTCTGTCCTGAAGGAGTCCCAATTGTTTGCCTTCAGATGAGTTTCTCCACCTCGGCACTGTTGACGTTTTGGGTCAGGTGACTCTTCACTGTTGGTGGGGAATCTGTCATGGGCATTGAAGGATGTTGCACAGCACCCTTGGCCTCTACTTACTAGAAATCAGGAGCAGCCTGCTATTTGCCCCAATAAAAAAAATTCTCCAGAGATTCAGGACCACAGATCTAGGTAGGGCTATACTTAATCTAACATACAGAAATGATTTCCTTTTCTGTAATACCTTAAATTTTTTCTAATAAGAAAAAATCCATAAACGAATACACAAGTTCTACTAACTTACAAATATTCATAATTTAAAAGATAACTGATCTTTTGAGAGAGAAATTCAAGGCCTAGAGATGAAAAGGTATTTCTCGTGACTATGCTGGGAGTAAGTGGATATGAAATGCTGAGCATGAATGATACTTATTCCACAGAAAAAAATGAAGCTGCCAAAAAAATTAAATTATTTCCTGGAGTCACAGAAGTGATTGTGTGAAAGTACATGTGAGTCCTATTGGTTAATTACATGTGTCAACTTGACTGGGTCACCAGATGCCCAAACAGTTGGTCAAACAGTGCTGTGGGTGTGTCTATGAGGGTTTTTATGGGCGAGATAAACATTTGAGTCCATTTGAATTAGTAGGCTCAGTAAAGCAAATTGCCCTCTCTAATGTGGGTTGGCCTCATTCAGTGAACTAAAGACTTGAGTAGAATAAAAAGGCTATGAAGGAACTTTGCCTGTTTGATTAAGCCAGGCCACTGGTCTTCTGACCTCTGAAAACTGGGCCACTGGCTCGGCTCTCCTCCTCAGGAATGCAGACTTGGATGGGAGCTGCACTACCTTCCTCCCTGGGCCTTCAGCTTGCTCACTGGGATCCTGGGGCTTCTCGGCCTTCATGACCCCATGAGGCAATTCATTATGCTAAATCTGTGTGTGTGTGTGTGTGTGTGTGTGTGTGTGTGTGTGTGTGTGTGTGTGTGTGGTGTGGTATCCTCTGGGTTCTTTTTCTCTGGAGAATGCTAATAAAAGACCTGAGGAAATACACAGTAAGAGAAAAGATGGTTTGGAAAAGACTTCTAGGGGAAAAGAGTTGTGAAGGGGATGATGAATGGTAGAATCTTAGCTATGTCACAACTTTTCTCAGCATGATACTCCAGGGCCCAGAACTGTGTAAGGCTCAGGAAGCTTCTCCACCTCCCACGGGTTCCCCCTGCTGCCATCCTCAGCACCCAAACACTACTGACAAGGAGTTGCTCCTGGACCGAACTCTAGTCAGGCTTCTTCAAGCCCGTTTGTTGATGAATCCTCTCCTTGGCCCTCATCTTTGGTCTGTTTGAATCCAGTTTTAGCAAAGAACATTGCTAAGCCAGTTTAAGAGCATCTTCTTGCCATTGATATCCAATCAAGCTCTTTTCCTCTGTCCTTTATCCAATCAAGTTCCTCTTAGTAATTTTACATCCACTCCCTCACCCCAACCACTGGCCATAAATCCCCACTTAGTCTTGTTGCATTTGAGTTGAGTTCAGTCTTTCTCCTGTGTGGCATTAATCTCCATCCTTTATTACAATAGTCTTGAATAAAGTCTTTCTTGCAATTTTTAACATTTGCCTTATGCAATTTTTATTTAATTTTATACCATAATGTGATGACTGCCTTAGTAAGTAAAAATTACTGGGAACAAATTAAGGTTAGACTATTAGACATTTTTTCAATTAGAGCCAAAGTGTGATTTTAGGGGTTTGGTTTTTTATTCGTAGTGTGAACCATGGAACAGTTACCTCTGCATGTTTCAAAGCTATATTCTTCTGTTAAGAATTGTTCTTAACAGAGCCTAGAGATGAAAAGGTATTTCTTGTGACTATGCGGGGAGTAAGTGGAGATGAAATGCTGAGCATGAATGATACATGAAAGTACATATGGAACACACACTAATTTTATAGGTAATCAAAGAGACACAAACCTGTTGATGAAATTGTCTTTAAAGGGATCCAAAGACCCATGTTGTATGTTTTTAAGAATCATGCTTTTTAAGGTTATAAATTATTTTCTGAATTATCCAGGCTGTAGGTTCTCTTTGTTCATTCAAATGTAGTGAGATATGGAAGGAGCCATGGATGGGAGTTGGTGAAATCTGTCCTGATCTCAACCCAGCTACTCTGTTTGTCTCAGACAGGTCACCTTTCCTTTTTGGGCTCTAGGCAGGTGATACAGACCTCAGAGCTTGAGGTCTAGCTTTAAAACTGACTGAGTTAAACCTTGTCTTCTATTTATTAGCTTTGTGACCTTGGGCAAGTCACTTAACTTCTCTGTTTCAGTGTATTTTTCTTCTGTGGCATGAGGACTATAAGAGTGCCCATTTCTTAGCATTGTTGGTAAGGTGAAATGAGATGATAAATATAGAGCTCCTGATACAGTAGCTGGAAAAGTCTCAATAAATATTATTGCTATTCATTGGGCTAGATAATAAACTTCTATAAATTTTGTAAGTTATATAGGAGTTCAGAATAGGCTGCATGCCTCCATTCAGTCAGGGCCAGAGTTAAGAATAGTAATAAAAGAATGAATATAAGTTTCCTTTCAGTCCGTAAATGTTAATGCCCACTGATCCAATAGATTGAGGGTAAGGACATATTTGTTATTCATTTTCTGTATTTCTAGATTTAGGTCAATGTCTGCTACTTGGTGTAACTTTAGTATTTACTGAAGATGGGGAGTAAATAGAATATAGCATGTATAACAGTAAAGCACAGGGTCCAGGTCAGACTTCCTGGCCCTGTCACTTATTTATTTGTATGAATGGCAACTCAGTTATCTCTTCAAGCTGCGGTTAACTCATCTGTCAAATGGGGATTGTTATAAGGTTTACTTCATGAATATGTCAAGAACATAGCCCAGTATCTGCCTCATAGTAAGTGTTCAGTAAATAGCCATATATGACATAAATTTAATATGAGGCTCAGGGATGTGATGCAGCTGCATATCCATTTCCATATATCCTAGAAGTAGTGTAACAGTTAATACCTCTGAGGCTTGTCTCCTTATTATTCATCTCTGAGCAAGGTGTCTATGCCAGGCTGATCACGTTAGTTGGATCCTTAGTTCCCTGTCTTCTAATTCTGAGAGTCAAAAATCAGACATTTAATTCCCCGGATGAAGACAGGACAAAGGCCTTCAGAAACAATTAATATAGTTGGCTGTCCTCAGCAGCCGGCATGCCTATAGTTTGGGTGACTGCCCCATCATAGAATTGATTAATCATACATGCAACAGAGATGCAATCTTTAATACATATTCTTGCCCTCATTATTAATGAAATCCTAGCAGTTGATGATGGAATCTCAGGCAGCTTGTTTATCTGGTGGAAATAAATATAGAAAACGTCTGACACATTTCCTGGTATAGAGCTCATCTAAGTCATCTTACATATGAAAGGTGCCAAGGAGAGCAACATGCTCTAAAAACTGTAAACAAAGTGAAGTGGTAATAAAAAACATATCTTCATGAAACAGTAAATGCTCCCATTCCTATTGCTCATTTTCCCCCTAACGCTTACCATAGCATTTCTCAGGTGTCAGGCACATCCTATGAGTGTTAGGAATAGCATTCATCCTCATGTAATCACTACCATACTGGATACTGTTATTATGCTCACTTTCTAGATGGGAAACTGGGCTATAGAGAGATTGATTAGGTTACCTGCCCAAGGTCACACAACTAATCATGTTATAGTCAGGATTTGAACCTATGCATCTGGCTCTAGTGTCCATGTTCTTGACTGCTGTGTTTTTTCTTTGATCTTTATTAATTTAGTGGGAAATAAATGAAAAGGTAATAGTTGGGAATGGCATTAAACTGAGAGGCTTTTTCAGTGGTGTCAATGAAATAGAGTCCCATGCAGAATCAGGGTAGCATAATGGGGAAGTTCAGACACTGGAGTCAGTCTTGTACCACTTACTAGGTGTGTGTCCTCAGTCCCGACACTTCATTACCTCTGGTAGTATTATACATTCCCCCTTGGTGGGGTGATGGCCTCATAGTGAGGAAGTATATTTCTGGGTCCCTAATTTGGAGATTGTTTCTGTGACTTGCTTACTATGCATACTCCAGGTGGCCATCACGTCTCCTTTTTGGGGTGAAATGGAGCCACCCCAGCTAACCGCCAGGTATACAGGTGACAAAAATATTATTGTTGTATGTCTCATCCAGAATTTGTGCTTGCTTGTCTGTTTTCCCAAGTGTAAAATAAATCTTATTTTGTCAACTGTAAAGGGGAGATAATAATATCTTCCTCTCAGCAAAGCTGTGAGAACTTGGAGAGCTAATAGTGCTATGAAGTAAAACTTTTTTTCAGTTTCTAAGTTAGGATCAATACTAACATTTTCAACATTATAAAGGGAAACATGAAATTATGGTAAGATATTCTTTCTGTTGGAATAATATTCAAAAAGCAAGCTTTACCCATGCCTAGTAAAGACCTATTTTCAAATATCTATTTACCCACAAATCACTCTTACCTATGCATAAGCTCCTTAACATAGATTATTTCATGTCTTTGAAATAATGAATTGCTTTTCTTTTTAAATAGTGCTTAATTTTTTTTTTACTGATGCAGTCTAGCCATTATAGCTTACTAAATTCACAGTATGTATTTTTTCCAAAGCATATATTTCACTGAAAATAGTATAGTTTAGCTATATGCAATAATTTCTAGGCCATGTATAGATGAGTTAAAACTTCCAAACACTGACGTTACCTAGAAAATGTTTCTGAAGTATTGCATATATGTATATCTAATTTAGAGTTTAAATGATATTTAATGATTTAAAGGAGATTGAAAAAAAAGAAATAGATTGAACTGAATCTTTGTTTGGCTTGCATAAGTCAGTAAACCTCAAGTTTCCTTATAATGTTTATATAGTACAATTCCACATATCTAAAAAATGAGGTCTCCTGCCAAGTAGAGAGAATGTGGAAATTTTGCATATTTTTACAATGAATCCTGTAGGATGTTTCAAAACAGATGCACAGTGAAGATAACACATAGATCTGTTGCTATTTTGTGTGCTAATATTAAGAGACAGCATCTAAAGGTAATTCTTCCACTCCAGCTTAATTATAAAGTGCTGATGAGGTTTTCATGTGGTAATTATCTGCTTTAGCTTATTTTATCTCACACCTATGGGTCCAAATCTGGCCCAGTGACTTTTTTTTTAATTACTTAGTCACAACTTTAAGTGGCCTGCAATTATAATGGTGTTATTGGGTGTCTAGTCTACAAACTTATCAGATATATTACAGCAAGAATGTAGGTTGCCAGTATTCTTTATAGTTAGTGGTGTGCTGATAAGCTGGCTCTCTAGGGAAGAAAAAAAGCTTGGATATGTTTGACAATTTCTATGGTGTAAATACTCCCACTATGGCTGATTTCAAGCTACCCATCATTTGACAGCAGGCTTTTGAAACTCCTAAATATATAACAAACTTTGCAAGACCCCAGTCAGCATGCACCAGCATACCACTGAACAGCTAATACTTTTACATACTAGATTCTTGTGTTGGAATAATGATACTTTTTAATTATACTGCAATGCCTTCATTCAACTACAACTCATCCATAGAAAGTCTGTATATACGATGGTTAAAGGCATTTTACAATAGTGATTATAATAATTTAAGTCATAGACTACTTTGAGGAACTAATCAAAACTATAAGCCTTTCCCAAAAGAAAAAAAAGGTACATACTAAGAATCTTTATAGCTGCAAGGGATTCATGGGCCTTCTGATACTTTTCCATGATTTCCCTCTCACATTAAGAATCTCTTCTGTCTCTCTGGGCTGGACAAACTTTGGGCAAGTAGCATTCTGACTGTCATTGGTGAAATTTACTAAATCTGTAAACTCCTAGAGAGCTCAAAAGTCACTATTTCATTGCAGAAGAGTTAAATTACCAATATTTTACTGATCGCATTTACTGTCAGCCTCCTTTGTTCTATTAATCTTTTGTGAGGTATTATATTACCTAACTCTAGGACTTGCAACATTTCAATTTTCATTTGGAAATATAAGCTTCTTATAGGTATATGTGTATATATGTATGTATGTGAATATGGACAAACCTCAATGAACACTTTTTTCCTTCTTTTTTATGTAAGCCTTAATTAAACCTATTGTTTCCTTACTTGGACAAATACCTTTTTTATATAGTCCCATAGTACTTGTATTTGTATTTTGTAGCACACTTCACAAGTAGATTTAAAGAATTAATTCTGTAATAGTTTTCAAAATTAGTCCTATCTTCTACTAGAATGTAAACTTTCAAGGCCAGGAAATTTTATAACCTAGCATACAATGCACATAACCTAATGGGTACTAAGTGAAGATTTGTTGAATGAAAGAATTAATTGAGTAAATGATAATGTTTTGCATGTAATATCTTTAAGAGAAGAAAGGTAAATGAAAAGACCAAAAGAGGCAAAAGTTTTAATCAAGCAATCATATCACCAGCTTCACTTTGGTGTGTCTTTTTTCTGTCCTCCCACCTACAATAGCAGCATTTTTAGTCCTGGCCATTGGGAGTTAAGGATAATGACCCTACTAGATCTTCATTCATGAATGTCTCTATAAGGCAAGAAGGAAACTAATTTCTCCTCCATTTCTGAGGTTTTGTTTGGCTGAGTCTTTTTAACTTAATCCTCAAATTTTGCTCACCAAAATAAGCCATCACCGGAGAATTCCAAATCATTAAATGTGGCTTGTAATTAGCAAGGAGATTTTTAAAAACTATGGAATCACTTTGTTCAGTTAGGAAATGATGTCAGAGATCAATACTCCCATTTATCAATATGACAGTTCATGTAAGGGAAAACTCAAAGGCTAAAAGCTTGGACTTGCATGTTTCAGCATCAGTAACCCTGGGATTGGTAAGGGCCTCCGTGTACCACAAGCATAGCAGGCTTGCCATTATAATCATGACAGATTAAGTGGTCAACTGAAGGTCAGATATCCATGTAAGAAACAGAATCTTAGTCTTTTGGCTCTTAACATGGTTCCATTTGGAACCGTTGTTTGGCTCAGTATATTGGAATATGAAGTCAACTCACCACATGTTTATTGAACATCTACCACTGTGATAGATATACTGCTAGGATTTCAGCAACAGCAAAAATAAACACAAGATATTTCATGCCTTTGACAAATTTACATTCTGCAAACCAAGTATATAAATCACTGAATACAAAACAGAGTCAAGAGAAAGCTTAAGAGACACAGAGAAGTTACACATCACATCTACTTGAATAACTCAAGCAAAGTTTCATAGAAGAGGTACCACACTGAGAGGGACATTGAAAGATGGGTAGGAGAGCAACAGAGGAAGATCGGAGATAAAGAGGGCATTCGATAAGCAAATGAGTGCAGCTAGGAATACTGGGGCATATTTTCATAAGAAGGGCAAGCAATCTAGTTTGAGTGGAATGTGTATTACTTGTGATGAAATAATAGAAGATGAGTCTGGAAAGTAGACTTTTCCTATATCTTATCTGTGAACAGCATTCTATAAGTAATGAAGAATTAAGTGGGTGAAAAGTCATGGGTTTGAGACCACGAGTTTGACTTTTCTTTTTTCCAATATAGTAGACCATGCCTCTCTCTAATTATGAAGAAGGACTTCAGAAATACAGGTCTAGCCCAAATTATAAAAGTAATTGAGTTTGTGTTTGGCATAGTTTATGTCCATCTCCTGCTTCTCATCTCTAAATGGAACTTGTATCTGACCCCATTCCTGGTGAGGAATGACAGAGTATGACTTGGTGACTGGAACGGTGGGAATAATTGTTCTGAGGAGCATGCCCATGTTATCAAGAGGACGCATAAAGCAAAAGGTTTCAGGACTCTATGGACTCACATGATAATGGCTGGATATGAGGCAGTAAATAGTTCACTGTGGAAGAACACTGACATGTACCTCTCAGATCAAATAAAGGGTATAACATCTCTATATCTCCTCTCTGTGTCTCACAGGGACCATTGATTGTAGGAGTGACAGCCTGACCCAGAGTGTGGACAACTAAGGACAAACCATCTCCTGCAGTGGAAATCACTCGGAGTGTAAGTGCTATGGTTTGCTGCTCATGCTCTTTACAGGAACCATTTAAAGGGTGTGACAGAGGTAAGATAGTGGGAAGACAATGGAAACTTGGGAGGCTCTGGGCTTTAGATCCAGATTTAAGTAGGTATTTTTATATTTGTTAAAAAAAAAACTAGCAATGGGTATATAAGTTCTGAGAGTCATTTTACCTCCCTAATATCATTTAAGAAGGTATACATAATGGGATGCCCCCCTGCAGTGTGGAGGCACAGAGGAATGTCAGTTCTTTGAGAGTCCCTTTCGTGGGGCCTGTCTAGTATAGAGGGCTGCGGGGAGGCGAGAGCTGCACGTGGACAACTGACAAGGGAACTGGGGACCGGCATCTTCAGTCAGCTCCACAAGGTGACATTCTGTTGGAAAGATGTTCCGCTGAGTAGGCAGCCCCTGTGGGTGGTGTTGGGAGTGCCACTGTTTGCGGGAAGGAGAGATCACATTCCAGAATGCTGCTCGGAAGCGGCCAGAGAGTAGGTTATAGATAACGGGGTTGACAGCTGAGCTCAGGTAGAAGAAGACACCTAGAAGGCAGGGCATTAAGAGAGACATGCAAAGGAGAAGTTGAGAGGTGTGGTAGGGAGATGCATAAATATTTAACAAAGGCCTAGAATCCCAGTGACTGCCTCTTTTGGAAGTGATAATGTATACGAGACTCTAACTGAGAATACAAAATGCTCTAACAGATCTACCACCTGTGCACTTCACAATCAAATACAGAAAGATTGAAGAGTATCAGAAAAATTTAGGCTGGCTGGGGATATCTGAGATGTTTGGCTGCTTCCTTTGATCCCCACTTGTTTAATTAAAGGATGTGCTTCCATAGCATTAACAAGAGATGCTTAAGTATCAGAGGAAGGAGAGATGTTTTTATTTTATTGGAGTTGTGTTTAACTCTGTAATTTGAAATTGTGAGTAGTGGAGGAATGGTAAATCAGTCTAGGAGTAGTCCCTGCTGAGATTCCTTACAATGCCAAATACCTCTTCAAAGAAACATTCCCAATATTCTTTCCCTACTTAGCTTTTCCTCTGGATGGCTCTTCCCACCTTATTTCTAACCTTACTGAATAATTGTATTTTGCTTTTGTATCTGTGTTCTCCACCAATTCCTTGGCACACTGCCATTTTCTTGTTTGGTATACACTGTTCCTTTATTAACGTGTCCTATTATATTTCCTCAAGACCCAAGATGAGCCTAATATTAAGAATCAGAGGACTCAGTTTCTGGACTTGGCTCTTGCCTGTTCTATGACCTTAGATAGAACTGGCACTTCTGGTTTATTTCTCTGTAAAATGGGAATGATAATGTCATTCTAACCCACCTGTCTGGATTATTGTGTGGATAAAGTTGAGATACTATCCACAGGGGGGCTAAGGATGGCTCAGAATAAAAAATAGATGATAGGTATCGTCATCCATAAACTCATCATTGTCCTTGTTTATGTGGTTCAGGACGCTGTGTCATATGCCCTGTGTACAGAGTTGGACAGGGAGGAATAAAGGAGACTATTTCCATGAACTGTCAATTTGTTCAATGAATAAATACTAATTGAACTCTTATTATGTGCCAGGAATTTTGAGGCACATTGGAAGGTTGTGGATTTAGAATTTGCTTTCCAAAGATTTGGAAGAGTATTACAGAGGCAAGATCAATGCCTATCTCCAGTAATTAACAACAGCACAATAACAAACACTATTAGTTAAGGGCAAAATATGTGATACCAACAGTCATGCTATGGAAATTCACATAATGGCATAAACAGAAGGATTGTGATAGTCATGATAGAATTAATGGGGATAATGGACACTAGTCAGATCCTGAAATGGGTAGGAAGTAGTTGGGAAGGAGAGGTGAGAGTACTGCAAGTAGAAGGCAGAGCACGTGCAAATGTGCAGAGGCAGGAGTGGTGTCACTACACAAGAATGATGCAGAACAGGTGGAAAGTTCTATCACATAGGCATACTGCAATATGATTAACTAATTAACCAGTTTGATGAGTTTATGGTTTATGAATAGAAATACTATAACTTGAGGATCAAGAGGCAAGTTGGGGACATTTTTTGTAGCATTTAAGAGGTTTAGACTTCATCTGGTTGGCAATGGGGAGAGGGAGGGATGATACTTTAACAGGAAAATATTATTAGAAATGACATAATCTGGAAATCTTAGAATGGTTTTCTTGATGCATCTGGAGAGGTATAGTCAACTAGTCAAGTTTCCTGTGATCCTGTAGTGTTTTCCACTTTATTTAAACACTCCCATTTCTCACAGATTAACCACAAAGATAGGAGCTTTAAATATTTTTGAGTTTTGTCCAGAATATCTAATAGATTAATATAAGGGAATGTACTAATGTCTAGGTCTAAGCTGTACCCAAGGCCTGCTGTGAGTACAAAAAAGAAGATAGTAGACAATATACATGGTATTCAATATATATATATATGAACATTGTTTTTGTTGTGTGCTCATCTGGAGCTTAACTTGTACAAATTCATCTTATCTTTCTTCTCTGCTCATGTCTTACAATCTTAAAGAGCCCATAGAGCCAGCCAGTGGCTAGCTTAGCTAAAGGGACAGAGTGGCCCAAATATGAGCCTACCAGTCAAAGTGACTGAGAAAGAGTATCCCTGGGGGGCCATCCTCTGCTCCATTTTATGGGAAAGAACCATGAACTTGAAGTTAGATGACCTGGGCTTCAGTCTTGTTTCTGCTCTTTGCCAGCTTAGTGCCCTTGGGCAAGTCATTTCTTCTTTGAGGCACTGGTTCTTCAACTGTATCTATGTAACAACCTTGTTCTGATGATTATAGAAGCCTATATAGCACTTTACAGCTTGACAAGCTCTTTCTTGGCTATTATTTCATTTGCTTCATACCACAGCCCATGGTTTGTATAGAGCAGGCATTATTGCCATTTCATAGTTGAGGAAACTTTGGCCTGAAGGAAGCCACATTCTTCAGATCATGCAGAATGTTAGGGGAGGAACTGAGATACAAACCCAGGTCCTCTGCCTGAGTGATCCTTCCATCACTATGTCCAGCATATTCTATGGTATCCCTAATAAGCAGCATTAAAGTAGCCTGAAAGCACAGCTTAATGGACTGTGAATATTGTTTAGGTTTCATGAATATCTAACGCTTGCTGAAGATAACATGAGATTTCAGGGACATGGTCGTTCAATAAATAAGAACCAATTCAATCACATGGTTACAGGAAACAAAACCAAAGGAGTCACTCCTCAGATCGTTGGCCTGCTATAATCACCATGTTTAGAGGTGGGTCTTCCATAGTGTAGCACCTACAATAGTGGTCTGGGATATTTCTTTTGGACCAGTAACACACCTAAGCCAAATTTTAATAAAATACAAATCAAGCATCTTTGTTACAGTATGGCAGGTCCCCATGACAAATCAGTGCACTGTGTCCAGATAGCATCTGTGCTCTAAGATGAAGCAGCTGCAATTACGGACACTTGTGGTACAACAAAACCAGCTGAGATTTTACCTGACACCACATGGATGAGATTGAACACGGCAGCTAGGGATTCAGTCCACTCCTCCACAAAGCTGAAGAAGAGCCGATCAATGTGGAATGGGGTCCAACAGATAGCAAACACTAAGACCAAGACAACTGCAAAAGAATGATGAATGGGAGGGCTAAAGGGAGTCAAAGCAAGGAGTATACAATGCCCACAGTGAGCCCGTCCATTACTTCTACCATTTTCCCCTCCTTCTTTGTTAAACTGTAACTGTAATGGGCCAGTTAGATTCTAAAGAGCCTTTACATAGAATATTCAGACATAAAAATGGATAGTATAGGTTAAGATCACTTTTTCATATAATTGTACATGATTTCTTATGTAAGTTTCATTTGGAACACTTAAAGTCATATTGAATTTATTCAAAGTTCTGAAAACATCCTATTGTGGAAAAGTATGTTGCAAATGGATGGCTGAAACCACATAAACTGGTTATATAAATAAAATGATCGGGTTTAAGGAATTGGTGTACTTTGAAGTCATAGGTTAAAAACATACTATTACATGTGGTATGAATTTATCTTGTTACTCTTGAAATAATTAGAAACTTCTCTGAATTCAGTCATTTAAAATTCTGTAAGGGCAGGAGAAGAGGGAGAAAGAGAACATCTATGAGCATAATATTGCTTTACAAGCATCTTTTAATTGGGGTGGTGATGTGTTTATTACATTATAAATTTCTGGAGTACAGATTTCCTTCCAATTTCTTTTTGTTTGTTTTTACTTTTTATTTTGAAATAATTATAGATTTACAGAAAGTTGCATCTCCCCATTTCTTATTTTCAGCTTGGCAGAGATACTGCCTCTGTAGTTTCTTTTTGGGGCATTTAATCTCCACAGATAGAAATATGTATGTTTTTTTCTCTTCTGAAGTTGTAAAACACTTTCCTGTGACAGGATGCTTAAGATTTGCCTCAAAATAATCTTGAAGGGGTTAGAAGAGAGGCTTATAAATGAAATAAGACTGGTTATGAACTGATAACATCTGAAGCTGGATGATGGGCACATCAGTGTTCATTTTATAATTCTCTGTATTTGTGAGCACATTTGAAGTTTTCAGAGTAAATAGAACATGTGTTTCCTGTTGGCATTAACCATATACAGAGTACTTTGTCTGCCTATGTGGTGTGGTTCCAGGAATTTCTGGAAGCTTCTTCTGAGCTTACCCTCCCAGGTTAAAGTCCCTAATCTGCTCACTACTGTCTATGATTCCTTTGATGACTGTTAGAATCAAAAAGGCAAACATTCAGTGGTTTCACAGTTTTTGTTCATGAATTCCCACATGGTTATAATGAGTGTTTCATATACACACTAGCCCGGAGGATTTGTTTCTTCCAAACCATAGTTTTTGACTTGGTATAAAGCCCCTTCCTCTCATCAGTATTTCTTGCAGGCTAGCACTGGATAATATATTTTTATAGCATTCTTTTGGGAGAGTGTGGATCAGTGCCTGGGTATATTTTTAACATCTAATCTCTAATAAAAGTGTATTGTTTTATACAAAATCATACCATGTCATACATGGAATGACTACTCAGAGTTACTCTTGGCCAGATGTTCTTAATCTTGAATTAAAAGATTCCATGGACTCCAAGGATGAGTGTCAGGGGGTTCACGATCCCCTGATTTCGATTATTCAATGCTTTGCATATGTGTATTTGTACATTTTCTGGGTGGAGAGTCCACTGCTTTAATCATATTTTGAAAAACAACTCATAACACAAAATGGGTTAGAGACCTTTTGCTCATTTTAGAGGGTGAAAGAGAGACTCAAAAACTCAGAGTGTCTGTGAGTTACCAAACAGCACAGAGGGTATTAACATGCATGCAATTTAGTGTGTTGTGTTGAGGGTTAAAAGCTGAAATAGAAAACAGACAAGGCTTAGAAGCTTGATTAGCCAAGGAAGACCAGACCACAACATTATGTTACAGGAGAATTTTGATCCTGATCCCAGCAGCACATTCTTGGTACCAAATGCAACCACTTTGCTATTATAAACAACAACAAAAAAAGCCACAACAAAATGGAGGACTCACACAGCATTTTGGTGACTGATTTTCTGGAGGGTCTTTGAATATTTGCAGTTACTTCATCTGCCACAAGGGACTGGTCTTTCTTTAGCTGTAAAGCAAGTGGAATGAGATGTTAAGAAAGGGAAATAATTTCTCCTTCAGTTAAGATCTGAGAAGTGTAATTCTAATACTCATTTAGTAGACAAAGAACTGTGACTTAAAGAATTTGTCAAATTTTTAACAATAACTGGGAGGTGGAGTTGGATCCGGGTCGTCTAATGAAACGGGATTATGGAATGGCTATGGTCAAGCTGCTGTGCAACCATTTATCATATGATATTCTGTAGGACCCTAGTTATACAGTATGTTAATAGATATTCCACAAAAAATGTAAAATTCTGAAATTAAAAAAGTTAGATTGGTTAATTCATTTGTTCATTCATGCAATTATTATCAGACAGCTATTATGGAGGGTATAGACAGCTGCTATATGGTGGATAGGCAGTAGAAAACAAAACAGGTATTATTTCTCCTTTGTGAAGTTTAGTTTCCATTGCGGATCTTCTCAGAGCCTTCACTATGCTAATAGACATTATGACTCTTCATGGGAGGTAGTGTATCACCCTTCCCCCACCCCACCTCTACCACTCCAGCTTCAAGGGAAACAGTGCCTTTTTGACTAAACTATACCCTCCCCCAACCCCTTTCAGTGGAATACCTAGTACCATCTTGAAAAGCACAATTTGGGAAATTCTGCTTTACTAATATGACTAATAGGAGTGCATGTGTTTCTGAGCTTTGATGTTAAAATATACTCATCCTTGTCAGAAGATGTGATGATCCTTGAAGTAGCTTCTGAAAATTTCAAATATTAGCACTGCCTGTGCATGCAGTCTTCCATGCCCTGTTCAAGTCCCACCTACTTCTGGGAGACTTTGGAGGCCATTGTAGCCCACGGTCTTCTCTTTCCTTTGACCTCCCACAGAACTGAAGATCTACATCATTTATATAGTTGTGGAATTTTTTCCTCTTTATTTTACATATATTTTTAGTTTGTGGGAATATTCAGCCAGATAAGAAAGTTTTAAGGATACATGATAAACTGCAATCAAATATTTAGGAGACAGTATGGTATATATTTGCTGATTGGTTCTCGAGCTTTTCTTCTTCTCTTATCAATAGTACCCTGACTTTCCCTTAGGGATTTACTCCTCCATCATGAGCAAAGTGCTTGGCATCAGTGGGCCACTGTGTGGATTTTGAGGCTAAAATCAACATCATAGAAAGAAGAATAAAGAAACAGAAATAAAGCTAGGTCCTTGATGATACTGTGTGTTTTGCTGGCTTAATTTTCACCAAGAGCCAGCTCTACCTCTGGCTTTTCAAGTCTCTACTCCCTTTCATATTTTGCCAGACTGAGTTGGGATTCCCTCATTAGCAGTACAGAAAGTCCTGAGGAACTGATCAAGACCATCCTGTGGCAAGAAAATTCAACTTATTTCACATAGTCTTAGGGTAGATTAGGATCAATTTATTGGACTAAAGGGAGATGTACTCTGAAGCAATGGAACAAATTGCTCTAAGAATCGGTAAGCTTTCTGGCCTGGCTGGCATTTTGACAGAACATTTTAGAGATGTTTAAAATTAAACAAGCCTTGGAAGAGAGGGTCATGAAAAGTTGCCTCCAAAGTTCAACAAACCAGTATTCTACAAAACATGTAAGCTCTTAGAAGTCAGGTTGCTCTCAGGACCACACTAGCCCTAAAGCATCCACTTGGATGAGTAACAAACCTGGCCATCTATCTCAAGAATGTATTGGTGTTCTCTACATATACCTGTGTCTTCATAAAGTCAGGGATTAAAGTTCCTGTGAAATTTGACCTGTCAGAGTTACCTAGAAATTGGAAAGAAAAAGGAGAGAATATTGTGCAGTTATTAAGAACAGATGGGAGGAAACCGAAGGTAATAAGATATTATTAATATAATAACAAAACAAAATAATGCAGGTAGAGTGCTTATCTCGGTGCCTGGCACATAATACTCAGTAAGTTATATATTTTTGTTATTGTTGTGATTCTGATTATTGTCCCAAGTCTACTCAAAAGGCATAATAAAAACTGAATTTTATAAGATAGAGTTATTTATTTATACCTATGGGCCATTCATCTGTATTACTGAGTCTCTTCTAGAAATTCTTCTCTTGGTACTCTTCACCCCTAGGCAGTACTTGTGCTGATACAAAGAAGCAGCCAGATGGACTGAGAAGGAAACGTTGATGTTCAGGGTCAGAACAATGCATCAAATTACAAATCTTACTCATCGTCTTTAATTAAATTTACCAAAGCTGGTTGTTTCATATCATTAAAAAAAAATTGTCATTATTACAAGACAGTTATTCTATTATGTGGTTTCAGTCCATAATTAAGGACAGTGAAAGAATATTGAGATGGGTTAGTCACTCCTTTGAGTGGGTTTAACAGGTCCCATTGGTACAGTTTCTTAAGTCAAACATAAAGCAAACAGTTCACACAATTATTTTACGAACAGGCTTCCTGTACAACATAGTTTGCACTGAAAAGAAGATCATGTGTACTAATTATCTTCCTTTTTAGCTTCCTTAAGTTACAGTGATACAACTAGTTAACCAGAGGAAGAGTGAAAAACTGATTACTTATGCATATTATACATTGTTTCAACAGAATTTGAAGAGGTTGACATAGTAGAATAGAATCCAAACCATTTATCTGTCCAATATTAAATGCTGCTTTATTTTAGAATAATTTCATTTCCTTCAGCTGTTCAGCAAAGTAGATATTGAATATTAATTACTCCCACCCAGCCCCAAACTTTTATTTTAAAAGTCAAATTACAGAAAGAGGAGTGGAAAGTTCAGAAGCCATCTTACTTCCGTCCCTTTAGCTATGTGAGATAAAAGGTGTAGGGGAGGCCCATGTGACTGATTATCATTCATGTTGATACATTATCCTGATCAGTTATGTATGTGATTAAAATCATTTAACCAGTTGTTTATTTATATAGTTTGTGGAGACTAAGCTTTAGAATACCAAGATCTAATCATAGTGTTTGTGTGAATATTTCCAAAATATGAACAAAATCTGTTTATTAAAAAATCATTCCAACTCTGGCATGGCCAAATTCTACTGCAATTCATAATCCATCCTCTTCAAGCACTAAAGCTGCGTGCAGGAGATGCAAGGACTCCGTGAGAGCCCCAGCAGAACTTCCTCCCAGACAGGAAGGAACTGCCCTTGGGATCGCCTTGTCTTGGGATATTAACCCAAGATAAGTGATTGGTGTTAGACAAGATGGTACTGATGAGTTTGGGGTGGACATTTCTCATAAGGCTCATGACATTTGGAATCATGCGGAGTCCTTCACTCCCTCCATGAGATGCACAGGGCATCCTAAAGAAATGAGAGTGAACGAGTTTGGGGTGACATATAGCCTAGGAATACAGGGCCAGCCCTCGGAGACTGGCACAGCTCTCTGTCTGATTAGGTTTACTCCTGTGTCCAGACACCTGTGGTACCTAGAATTTTTTCTTCCTACTTAGACTTTGCCATTCATATTAGGCACAGTAGGTATTCAAAAGGACCACTTGTGGGGCACTCATTCCTTACAGGGACCTTTCTCAGAGATGCATGTATACGAACAGTCACATAATACATGCTATCAGAGCCATCCTGAAGCATAGGATGTGAGTGTGATGTCTGCTTTGTTTTCCTCTCATTTGTAACTCACTTTGCTCCTGCTCCTAAATTCTTTTTCTCCTTTTTTAAGGAATCACAGACAGCTAGAGCTTCAAGAACCTTAGATATGGTCTGATGTGGCCTTTTCATTTTATTAATGTGAAAACTAATTCCAGGAGAGATTTGTGTGGCTTACCTACAGACAGTTTATATGTGAGCTTCAGACTTGGGAGTCTAAATGTACTCATGACTGCTTCCTACACAAACTACCTCCTTAAATGTTATAAAACTGTCACAGTTAGATTTTATCTCTGTGAAATACAGAATATACCAGGAGATGAATTACAGAATCACCTCTATCCTCACCAAAAATAGTTTCTCAACTAATTTAGATCCAGAAAAAAGAAAAAAAAGAAACAAGTCAGTTTATCACCATAAATACAGAAAAGGATTTTATTATACGACACTTGGCAAACTAAGTCATAATTTTCTGTTAATCCCACCTATCTCTTAATCACACTTTCTTGTACTCTCTCTTATGTACTCTGTTCACCTACCCATCCTTCAATCTCCCTGCTCAAAAGAAGTCCAAGGTGACCTCATTCAGGCCCTTTTTTTGCATTTTAACCTGATAATTTCAATGAAAAGGTGAACCAAGGCAACCACAAGGAAGGGTCTGACTTTACAACTGTGGATTTGTCTTGGGTTAAGTACCAAGGATAGTGTGTGGTGTACTCAGACTATGTTGGTGCAGAGGAAGATTTCAGTGCAGGCAGCAGATGGGGGCAGGAAAGAGTCAGCAGGGTATGGGTCTGTCTTGACAGGCGGGCTTGGGGGGCATCTGCACTATTTAAAATGAGACTCCCGTTCCACCTACTGAATTTCCCAAGGGAGGGGCCTGCACATTTGTATCCAGAGTAAGTTTTCTAGGTGATTCGCAGGAACACCTGAGTTTGAGAACCACATGTCCAGAGGGATGAAAAATGGAAGGTGAGTTACAAGAAATGATTTATAGTTGTTGTTACTATGTGTCTACCTTGGGACAAGTTGTTTAACTTCTCTTTGCCCTCTGAGCTTACTCGATTTTTCTCTATGCTCCCTTCCAATTCTGAATTTCTCTGATTCTTGTTTCTCTCTGAACTTGGAGTCAGTGGAAAAAGAAGGGACGCTGCCCTAAACCAGCCAGGTGGAATACTCACTCTGAGTCCCATGAGGTAGTAGAGGACACTGATGACAGTCATGGGAAGGATGTAAAAGAGGAAGGAGGTGACCTGGATGATGAAATTGTAGATCCACATAGGCTTGATGACTGCACAGGTGGCAGAGCCGGGGACCAAGGACCCATTGGGGAAGTAGTGGAACTTGATGCCGTGAATGCTGGTATTGGGCAGGGAGAACAGCACAGAGAAGCCCCAGACGATGCTGAGGATCCTGAGGGCGCGCCTCCGGGTGCTCTCCAGCTTGGCGCGGAAGGGGTGGAGAATGGCCACGTAGCGCTCCACGCTGACCGTGGTGACGCTGAGGATGGAGGCGAAGCACACGGTCTCAAAGAGGGCCGTCTTGAAGTAGCATCCCACGGACCCAAACAGGAAGGGGTAGTTGCGCCACATCTCATAGACTTCCAGGGGCATCCCAAGGAGCAGGACGAGGAGGTCGGAGATGGCCAAGCTGAAGAGGTAGTAGTTGGTGGGGGTCTTCATAGTCTGGTGCCGCAGGATCACCAGGCACACCAGGAGATTACCAATGACTCCCACCGCAAAAATCAGCGCATACACCACCGTCACTGGGAAAAAGAGGTGGCTGCGTGGAGGCCCACAGAGGAAGGCCAGGTAGTCCTCGGCGCTGTTCAGGTATTTCTTGAATGGATCTTCCAGTTCCTGCTGGGGGATCCAGGAAATATTCTCAGGTTTTTCCATACTGAAATTAAAATCCAGAGGAGACCTGAGCCTCCTCTGGTAAGAGCGTCAGTGCCAAGCTGAGTCAGAAAGGAAAGAAAAAGCTGACGTTAAAGCACAAACAGCGGGGGTGGGGAGAGGGTGAGTAGTTTCAGCAAGATTGGGCTGCTCAGCCCTGGGATCCTTTTTGAAGAGCCCCCGAGGCAGAAACCCCGCCCCTCCAAGGCTGCAGGCCAATGAGTGTGTGTCAGACGCTCAGCCAGAGGACAGCTGGGTCGTGTGCGCTGGCTTTGCACCCGGAGCAAGAGAGGAGGGGGAGACAGTTCTCTGAGCTTGAAGGAGCTGGGAAAAGAGAGCTGACAGCCGATGCTCGGACTTAAAGTGTGGGCACCCCGAGCAGGGCATTTTGCAAAGCTGTGGGAGTCTGGGTGGAAATACAAATTAAAGTTGCAGGGTCATGGGTAGACGAGAACAAATTTTCATAGATCCTTGTCACCTGTACAGCATGACAAAAATGGGAGATCCATAGATTGTTCAAGCTGTCTTCTTTCACTGGGAATTCAGGCTCTCTGGGGAAAGCATGGTCAATGTGCCTTTTTGTCTGATTGCCTCCAGAGGCTGAGAGAACGCTTGCACGTCATCTAGCCCGGCCTGCTGTCTGACCCTTGGTGGTGGTGCCTTGCTGTAGCAAAAGGCGGTGGGATTTAGAATCAGACACACCCATAGAAATTCTGTCAGACTTTGGGAAAGTTACGCAAATTCTTGGATTCTCATTTCCTTACCTGTAAATTGGAGAGTCATTCATTACATTTTATTCCACAAATTCTTGAGGATTCACTATGTACCACGCAGTGTCCTAGGCTTTGTGGAAACATCAATGAATAAGTAAGACAAAGTCTTTGCACGTAGGGAGTTTCCTTACAGTAGGGAATTTTGAAAATACACAAAGTAATTAATTAATAATATGATTTCAGGTAATAATTGATGTGTTTCAGAAATGTCAAGAGGACCAGTATAACTGGAACTTAATGAGTGGATAGGAGACTATGAATAATTAGATTGATGTAACTACCAAGGACTGGATCATATAAATTTTTCAACTGCAGGGACCTTGGATCTGAGTCAAACTGCAGAGAGAAATCTCTGGTGGGTCTGAGCAGAATTCAGGAGGATGAGGTTTTAACAAAATGCAGGCCAGTACAATCTTCCAAGTAAGAAATCATGGTGGCCTTGATTTCAGTGGGTTTGAGAGATATCTTTGGATTCAGGAATATTTTTGCAAGGAATGATACTTTTTATGGTTTTTGAGAAGATTAAATGAGATTACATATATTAAAGCCCTTATACTTAAGAGATGCTCACCAAATATTTATTCTTCTTTCCCTTTTATTTAACTTCAGTAATGAAACTGAGACTAAAGAGGTAAAGTGACTTGTTCAAGGATATTCTCTTGGTCAAGGTGGAATAGTTTGTGCTGCTGCAACAAACGCCACCCCATATCTCAGTGGTTTAAAGCAGTAAAGATTTATTTCTCACTCACACTAAAGTTTATCACAGATCAGCTGAAGGGTCTGTCCCAGGCTATATGCATTCTGGGACCCCTCGGATGGAGCAGTCACTATCTGGGATTTTGCTGATCACTGTGCCAGAGAGAAAGAGAACTCTAGAAGGTCTCAAGGAGGTAACTATAAGCTCTAGCCCAAATGTAAGTAATACATGTCACCTGTGTTCATAGCTCACAATGCACTGGCCAGGGCTGATTATGTTTGTCCATTAAACACAACATGGGCAGGAAGTGCTGTCCTAGGATATGCTCCAAGAATGGAGAACCAGGACAATTTGGCGCACAGCCTTAACAATGACACAAACAGAAAGTCATGGCCGAGGCAGAATTGGTGTTCTCCCATTAGTGGTAAGCTTTGATGTTGTGATCACTTTTAACAAACTTTAATATATATTTCTGATGAAGTAGGAACAAAGTTTAAATTTGGGATGCAATAGCTTACTGAGGTGTAAGAGTCATTAAAATTTTAAGGGTGGACAGTAGCAGAGTGAATTTGAGGCAGGGAAGATATATAATACATAGGACAACAGATTAAAGAATCAAAGATTCACATCTCTACTTTGTGACAAGGTGGTTCTAATGAAATAGAATGATGTCTAATAGGGGATGCAATTACAGGCTCAATATAGGGAGATAGTATAGGAGTGGTAAAGACATGGACTCTAGTATGGGCTTGGGGTTGAAATCCTGGTTGTTCCTCTTACTAGCTGTGTGACCAGAAGGGACTTATTTAACCTCCACAAGTCTCAGTTATCCTGTCTATAAAATGAGTAAGATAGTAGTACAGCCTTATAGGATTGCTAGTGGAGTGAAACAGTTCCTCATGAAATGTTGAAATATGTATTATTGGAAATAGTACAGTATTTTAAGTAAGTATTTAATAATAAGATACAAGATAATTTCATAATGGAAATGTATTTTTACTAGGGTCAAAAGAGTATTATAAGATTTAAAAACTGGGAGATGAGCTTGGAAGTGTTTATGTGAACAGGACTTCTCAGTTTTAATGAACTGTCAGTGCAGGAGAACAAGTCCAAGCAGCTGCTGTGGAAAGATAAGCCTGGCTATTCCCCAGATCCTCTGGGTTTGGATCTACACTTTCTAGCACTTTCCATGTGAAGACAGTGAGCATGACAAGGGGCTCAGTATCCTGAAGAGAATGTTCAATGCAGGTTTGGAATATTTTGCCTGAAGACTCGGAAGGGTGAAGGGGGGTACAATGTATTTGGATGATGCCCAAAGACAGAGGGGAAACTAATGTGTAGAGAACCTCAGGGAGCCACAATAGGGGGCCAGTTCCACTGGAGGTTCCTGATAATTGAATAGAAAACCTCTCAGAATTGTTACAGAAAGAAAAGAAGTTCAAGTATTTATCCACCAGTTCTTGTCCTTCATTGTTTGAGGGTTACTCCTGGGGGCTGTAACTCCTCTGCATCTCTGGACTGTTCTTATGGGTTAAGCAGGCTTCTATGGTATCACAGAAAGTTATGGGATGGAAAAATAGAAATGCAGCATGAACTTATGGTGTAATTCTATTGGCACAGGTGAGTCTAAGCATGCACAGGGCTACTCTTTGTAGCAGTGGCTTAATCAGGTGGGCCAAGGGGATGTGGCACAGGGATACCAGTACCATCTACTAAAATCTCTCTCTCTCTCTATATATATATATAAACAATAGCTAATATTTGTGGAGCATTTATTCTTCCCAGGCACTACTGTAAGTATTTTTCATATAGTAGCACATGTCATCTTTACAATAATCCTATGAAATAGGTTCTTTTTTTTTTTTTAATGTTTCAAATGGTTACCCTTAGCTTAGCCTTTTTTTTTTTTTGAGAGGGCATCTCTCATATTTATTGATCAAATGGTTGTTAACAACAATAAAATTCACTATAGGGGGGTCAACGCTCAATGTACAATCATTAATCCATCTCAAGCCTAATTCTCGTCAGTTTCCAATCTTCTGAAGCATAACGAACCAGTTCTTACATGGTGAACGAATTCTTACAAAGTGAATAAATTCTTACATGGTGAACAGTACAAGGGCATTCATCACAGAAACTTTCGGTTTTGATCACACATTATGACCTATAAACAATCAGGCCAAATATGAATATTCGTTTGATTTTTGTACTTGATTTATATGTTGATCCCACATTTCTCCTATTATTATTATTATTTTTATTTTTAATAAAATGCTGAAGTGGTAGGTAGATGCAAGATAAAGGTAGAAAACATAGTTTAGTGCTGTAAGAGGGCAAATGTAGATGATCAGATGATCAGGTGTGTGCCTATGGACTAAGTATTAATCCAGGCTAGACAAGGGCAGCAAGACATCCACGGATGCAGAAGATTTCTCTCAAAGCAGGGTGGGTGAGGTTCTGAGCCTCACCTCTGTTGATCCCCAAATTCTCACCTGATGGCCCCCCTGCGACTGTGCCTGTCTTAGGTTATTCCTCCCTTGAGGAATCTTACCCGTCTCTGGCTAACCAGTCATCTTCCGGGGCCATACAGGGAAATGTAAAGTTGGTAAGTGAGAGAGAAGCCATATTGTTTGCAAAGCTTAGCTTTTTACTTCTTTGCAGATTTATGCCCTGTGGCTTCTATGCCCAGCACTTGTCTCGAGGTATCTTTACCACCTGGAGGAATTATGATACTCGGTAAATTCGATATGAGGCACGAATTCTATTTAAGGGTTGTAATTAGGAAGGAAGAAGAAAAGCTATAGATGTAGCATATGAAGGAAACATGGGAGGATTGATTATTTCTTTGACATATCTTCTTCTATAGTACCTTAAGTATGTATAGGTTTTAAAGTACTAACTAATTTGCACACACATATTAACATAATAGGAATACGGTGACATAAACAAAGCAAATCTATAATTACCATCCATCTCCAGTGAAGCCAAGAAAACCATTTAGGCACCCTAGGCATTTGTGAAAATTTATCTATGATATGATGGATATTGTCCAACTGTACTTGAACCATCAGACAAATTAAAGCAGCCCATTTCTGGGATCTGTTCACATCCCATATGTTCTTTTAACCATAGATAGTCTACAGTCATGAGATTTTGGAGTGCTACAACTTGCACCCCTCCCAACTCCTGGTTGAGTTCCAACAGTACAGATCCGGTCAAATTCGTTGTCTCACTGTATGCACATGCCAGCCTAGACATCTCCCTCCTCATTCCTATGGCAAGTCCAGGAGACGGTGGGCTGGATGCAGCCACAACCACAGCATCGTCCGGGTACCTGTGGAGGCTTTTTGATGATCATCCCCCGGCACAAGTCCTCCAGAGAGTGCTGATGCCGGAAGCTCCTCCTCATATCGTATCTTAGTTCATTTTCTGGGTATCCAAGCTAGGCCTTGATCTTCTGCATAGAAACAAAAAGACCCTTTGCCCACACTTTGACATGCCCTCTATACCACTGTGCAGAACTCATTGGAGGTCAGCACACAGAAACTGCTTTTTTTTTTTTTTTTATTTAATTAAGAGAAAGGAATATTATCAGAAAAGAGTACCTCCATAGCTGATCATCTGACACTCTTTAAGTGATCAACATTAAGGATATTTAAAGCATGCGTTGATCATTGATTTACCTATAGTTTTATCCTGTCAAGGAGTAATCCCCCTTTTCTTTCTTTCTTTCTTTCTTTTTTTTTTTTTTAATTTTTAATCTACACTTACATGAAGAATACTATGTTTACTATGCTCTCCCCTATATCAGGTCCCCCCTAACAACCACATTATGGTTACTGTCCATCAGCTTAGCAAAATGTTGTAGAGTCACTACTTGTCCTCTCTGTGTTGTGCAGCCCACCCTCCCCTTTCTCCTTCCCCCCCACGCATGCTAATCTTAATACCCCCCTTCTTCTTCCCCCCCCATCCCTCCCTGCCCACCCATCCTCCCCAGTTCCTTTCCCTTTGGTACCTGTTAGTCCATTTTTGGGTTCTGTAATTCCGCTGCTGTTTTGTTCCTTCAGTTTTTCCTTTGTTCCTATACTCCTCAGATGAGTGAAATCATTTGGTATTTCTCTTTCTCTGCTTGGCTTATTTCACTGAGCATAATACTCTCCAGTTCCATCCATGTTGCTTCAAATGGTTGGATTTTTCCACTTCTTATGGCTGAGTAGTATTCCATTGTGTATATGTACCACATCTTCTTTATCCATTCATCTACCGATGGACATTTAGGTTGCTTCCAATTCTTGGCTATTGTAAATAGTGCTGCGATAAACACAGGGGTGCATCTGTCTTTCTCAAACTTGATTGCTGCGTTCTTAGGGTAAATTCCTAGGAGTGGAATTCCTGCGTCAAATGGTAGGTCTGTTTTGAGCATTTTGATGAACCTCCATACTGCTTTCCACAATGGTTGAACTAATTTACATTCCCACCAACAGTGTAGGAGGGTTCCCCTTTCTCCACAGCCTCGCCAACATTTGTTGTTGTTTGTCTTTTGGATGGCAGCTATCCTTACTGGTGTGAGGTGATACCTCATTGTAGTTTTAATTTGCATTTCTCTGATAATTAGCGATGTGGAGCATCTTTTCATGTGTCTGTTGGCCATCTGAATTTCTTTTTTGGAGAACTGTCTGTTCAGTTCCTCTGCCCATTTTTTAATTGGGTTATTTGTTTTTTGTTTGTTGAGGCGTGTGAGCTCTTTATATATTCTGGACGTCAAGCCTTTATCGGATCTGTCATTTTCAAATATATTCTCCCATACTGTAGGGTTCCTTTTTGTTCTATTGATGGTGTCTTTCGCTGTACAGAAGCTTTTCAGCTTAATGTAGTCCCACTTGCTCATTTTTGCTGTTGTTTTCCTTGCCCGGGGAGATATGTTCAAGAAGAGGTCACTCATGTTTATGTCTAAGAGGTTTTTGCCTATGTTTTTTTCCAAGAGTTTAATGGTTTCATGACTTACATTCAGGTCTTTGATCCATTTTGAGTTTACCTTTGTATATGGGGTTAGACAATGGTCCAGTTTCATTCTCCTACATGTAGCTGTCCAGTTTTGCCAGCACCATCTGTTGAAGAGACTGTCATTTTGCCATTGTATGTCCATGGCTCCTTTATCAAATATTAATTGACCATATATGTTTGGGTTAATTTCTGGGGTCTCTAATCTGTTCCACTGGTCTGTGGCTCTGTTCTTGTGCCAGTACCAAATTGTCTTGATTACTATGGCTTTGTAGTAGAGCTTGAAGTAGGGGAGTGAGATCCCCCTACTTTGTTCTTCTTTTTCAGGATTGCTTCGGCTATTCGCGGTCTTTGGTGTTTCCATATGAATTTTTGAATTATTTGTTCCAATTCATTGAAGAATGTTGTTGGTAATTTGAGAGGGATTGCATCAAATTTGTATATTGCTTTGGGCAGGATGGCCATTTTGACGATATTAATTCTTCCTAGCCATGAGCATGGGATGAGTTTCCATTTATTAGTGTCCCCTTAATTTCTCTTAAGAGTGACTTGTAGTTTTCAGAGTATAAGTCTTTCACTTCTTTGGTTAGGTTTATTCCTAGTTATTTTATTCTTTTTGATGCAATGGTGAATGGAATTGTTTTCCTGATTTCTCTTTCTATTGATTCGTTGTTAGCGTATAGGAAAGCTACAGATTTCTGTGTGTTAATTTTGTATGCTGCAACTTTGCTATATTCTGATATCAGTTCTAGTAGTTTTGGAGTGGAGTCTTTAGGGTTTTTTATGTACAGTATCATATCATCTGCAAGTAGTGACAGTTTAACTTCTTCTTTACCAATCTGGATTCCTTGTATTTCTTTGTTTTGTCTGATTGCCGTGGCTAGGACATCCAGTACTATGTTAAATAACAGTGGGGAGAGTGGGCATCCCTGTCTGGTTCCCGATCTCAGTGGAAATGCTTTCAGCTTCTCGCTGTTCAGTATAATGCTGGCTGTGGGGTTATCATATATGGCCTTTATTATGTTGAGGTACTTGCCCTCTATTCCCATTTTGCTGGGAGTTTTTATCATGAATGGATGTTGAATTTTGTCAAATGCTTTTTCAGCATCTATGGAGATGATCATGTGGTTTTTGTCTTTCTTTTTGTTGATGTGGTGGATGATGTTGATGGATTTTCGAATGTTGTACCATCCTTGCATCCTTGGGATGAACCCCACTTGGTCATGGTGTATGATCCTTTTGATATGCTGTTGAATTCTGTTTGCTAATATTTTATTGAGTATTTTTGCATCTACATTCATCAGGGATATTGGTCTGTAATTTTCTTTTTTGGTGGGGTCTTTGCCTGGTTTTGGTATTAGGGTGATATTAGCCTCATAGAATGAGTTTGGGAGTATTCCCTCTTCTTCTGTTTTGTGGAACACTTTAAGGAGAATGGGTATTATGTCTTCTCTGTGTGTCTGATAAAATTCCGAGGTAAATCCGTCTGGCCCCGGGGTTTTGTTCTTGGGTAGTTTTTTGATTACTGTTTCAATTTCTTTGCTCGTAATTGGTTTGTTTAACTTTTGTGTTTCTTCCTTGGTCAGTCTTGGGAGGTTGTATTTTTCTAGGAAGTTGTCCATTTCTTCTAGGTTTTCCAGCTTGTTGGCATATAGGTTTTCATAGTAGTCTTTAATAATTCTTTGTATTTCTGTGGAGTCTGTCGTGATTTTTCCATTCTCATTTCTGATTATGTTGGTTTGTGTTGACTCTCTTTTTCTCTTAATAAGTTGGGCTAGAGGCTTATCTATTTTGTTTATTTTCTCGAAGAACCAGCTCTTGGTTTCGTTGATTTTTGCTATTGTTTTATTCTTCTCAATTTTATTTCTTCTCTGATCTTTATTATGTCCCTCCTTCTGCTGACTTTAGGCCTCATTTCTTCTTCTTTTTCCAGTTTTAATAATTGTGATGTTAGACTATTCATTTGGGATTGTTCTTCCTTCTTCAAGTGTGCCTGGATTGCTATATACTTTCCTCTTAAGATTGCTTTCGCTGCATCCCACAGAAGTTGGGGCTTAGTGTTGTTGTTGTCATTTGTTTCTATATATTTCTTGATCTGTATTTTGATTTGTTCATTGATCCATTGATTATTTAGTAGCATGTTGTTAAGCCTCCATGTGTTTGTGAGCCTTTTTGTTTTCTTTGTAGAATTTATTTCTACTTTCATACCTTAGTGGTCTGAAAAATTGGTTGGTAGAATTTCAATATTTTGGAATTTACTGAGGCTCTTTTTGTGAGCTAGTATGTGGTCTATTCTGGAGAATGTTCCATGTGCACTTGAGAAGAATGTATATCCTGTTGCTTTTGGATGTAGAGTTCTATAGATGTCTATTAGGTCCATCTGTTCTAGTGTGTTGTTCAGGGCCTGTGTGTCTTTACTTATTTTCTGCCCAGTGGATCTATCCTTTGGGGTGAGTGGTGTGTTGAAGTCTCCTACAATGAATGCATTGCAGTCTATTTCCCTCTTTAGTTCTGTTAGTATTTGCTTCACTATGCTGGTGCTCCTGTATTGGGTGCATATATATTTAGAATGGTTATATCCTCTTGTTGGACTGAGCCCTTTATCATTATGTAGTGTCCTTCTTTATCTATTGTTACTTTTTTGTTTTGAAGTCTATTTTGTCTGATATTAGTACTGCAACCCCTGCTTTCTTCTCACTGTTGTTTGCCTGAAATATGTTTTTCCATCCCTTGACTTTTAGTCTATGCTTATCTTTGGGTTTAAGGTGAGTTTCTTGTAAGCAGCATATAGATGGGTCGTGCTTTTTTATCCATTCTATTACTCTATGTCTTTTGATTGGTGCATTAAGTCCATTTACATTTAGGGTGACTATTGAGAGATATGTACTTATTGCCATTGCAGGCTTTTGATTCGTGGTTACCAAAGGTTCAAGGTTAGCTTCTTTAGTATCTTACTGCCTAACTTAGCTCGCTTATTGAGCTGTTATATACACTGTCTGGAGATTCTTTTCTTCTCTCCCTTCTTATTCCTCCTCCTCCATTCTTCATATGTTGTGTGTTTTGTTCTGTGCTCTTTTTAGGGGTGCTCCCATCTAGAGCAGTCCCTGTAGGATGCCCTGTAGAGGTGGTTTGTGGGAAACAAATTCCCTCAGCTTTTGCTTGTCTGGGAATTGTTTAATCCCGCCATCATATTGAAATGATAGTCGTGCTGGATACAGTATCCTTGGTTCAAGGCCCTTCTGTTTCATTGCATTAAGTATATCATGCCATTCTCTTCTGGCCTGTAGGGTTTCTTTCGAGAAGTCTGATGTTAGCCTGATTGGTTTTCCTTTATAGGTGACCTTTTTCTCTCTAGCTGCCTTTAAAACTCTTTCCTTGTCCTTGATCCTTGCCATTTTAATTACTATGTGTCTTGGTGTTGTCCTCCTTGGATCCTTTCTGTTGGGAGTTCTGCGTAATTCCATGGTCTGTTTGATTATTTCCCCCCCCCAGTTTGGGGAAGTTTTCAGCAATTGTTTCTTCAAAGAGACTTTCTATCCCTTTTCCTCTTTCTTCTTCTTCTGGTATCCCTATAATACGAATATTATTCCTTTTGGCTTGGTTACATATTTCTCTTATTGTTGTTTCATTCCTGGAGATCCCTTTATCTCTCTCTATGTCAGCTTCTATGCGTTCCTGTTCTCTGGCTTCTATTCCTTCAATGGCCTCTTCCATCTTATCCATTCTGCTTATAAATCCTTCCAGGGATTGTTTCACTTCTGTGATCTCCTTCCTGACATCTGTGATCTCCCTCTGGACTTCATCCCACTGCTCTTGCATTTTTCTCTGCATCTCATCCCACTGCTCTTGCATTTTTCTCTCCATCTCATCCCATTGCTCTTGCATTTTTCTCTGCATCTCTGTCAGCATGTTCATGATTTTTATTTTGAATTCTTTTTTGGGAGGACTAGTTAGGTCTGTCTCCCTCTCAGGTGTTGTCTCTGTGATCTTTGTCTGCCTGTTGTTTTGCCTTTTCATGGTGATAGAGATAGTTTGCAGAGCTGGTACAAGTGACCACTGGAAGAGCTTCCCTTCTTGTTGGTTTGTGGCCTTCTCCTGGGAGAGTAGCGACCTCTAGTGGCTTGTGCTGGGCAGCTGTGTGCAGACAGGGCTTCTGCTTCCTGCCCAGTTGCTATGGGGTTTATCTCTGCTGTTGCTGTGGACTTGGCCTGGCTGGGGCTGTTCCTCCAAAATGGTGGAGCCCCGTTGGAGGGGGAGCGGCCGGGAGGCTATTTATCTCCGTAAGGGGCCTCTGTGCTCCCTGCTGCCCAAGGGGTTAGAGTGCCCAGAGATCCCCTGATTCCCTGCCTCTGGTCTAAGTGACCTGTCCTGCCCCTTTAAGACTTCCAAAAAGCACTTTCCAAACCAAAAGAACAACAGCAACAATGAGAGAGGGAACAGAAAGAAAAAAAAAGGAAAAAACACGTGATTTTTTTTTTTTGTCCTCAGGTGCCGGTCCCAGGCACCCGCTCACTGGTCCTGCTGCCCTGTCTCTCTAGCACCAGGGTCCCTGTCCTTTCAAGGCTTCCAAAAAGCATGCACCCACTGGTCCCGCAGGGAAAGAACGCTCAATATTCTTTGTCCTCAGGCGCTGGTCCCAGGCACCCGCTCACCAGTCCTGCCGCCCTGCCTCCCTAGCACCGGGGTCCCTGTCCCTTTAAGGCTTCCAAAAAGCACTCGCCAAAAAGAGAGAAAAAAAGGGGAAAAACGCGCGATTTCCTCCGTCCTCAGGTGCTGGTCTCAGGCACCCGCCCACTGGTCCCACAGGGAAAAACGCGGGATATTCTTTGTCCTCAGGTGCCGGTCCCAGGCACCCGCTCACCAATCCTGCCGCCCTGCCTCCCTAGCACTGGGGTCCCTGTCCCTTTTAGGCTTCCAAAAAGCACTCGCAAAAAAGAGAAAAAAAAACGGGAAAAACACGCGATTTCCTCTGTCCTCAAGTGCCGGTCTCAGGGCACTTTGTCCTCAGGGCATATTCTTTGTCCTCAGGCGCCAGTCCCAGGCACCCGCTCACCTGTCCCACTGCCCTGCCTCCCTAGCACCGGGGTCCCTGTCTCTTTAAGGCTTCCAAAAAGCGCTCGCCAAAATGAGAAAAAAAAGGGGAAAAACGTGCGATTTTCTCCGTCCTCAGGCGCCGGTCTCAGGCTCCCGCCCGCCGGTCCCGCAGGGAGAAACGCGGGATATTCTTTGTCTTCAGGTGCCGGTCCCAGGCACCCGCTCACCGGTCCCGCCACCCTGCCTCCCTAGCAACGGGGGCCCGTCTCTTTAAGGCTTCCAAAAAGCACTCGCCAAGAAAAAAAAAACCGCGCCAGTTTCTTTCCACCTGCTGGGAGCCGGGGGGAGGGGCGCTCGGGTCCCGCCGGGCCTGGGCTTGTATCTTACCCCCTTCGCAAGGCGCTGGGTTCTTGCAGGTGTGGATGTGGTCTTGATGTTGTCCTGTGTCCTGTGGTCTCTATTTTAGGAAGGTTTTTCTTTGTTATATTTTCATAGCTCTATGTGTTTTTGGGAGGAGATTTCCACTGCTCTACTCACGCCACCATCCTGGCTCCGCCTCTCAAATAGGTTCTTTTTTTATCTCTACATTACAGATGAAAAAATACAGGTACACACTTATGGGACTTGTTGAAGCTCACATAGTGTATCTGTCATTTGGGTTAGGTTATGTTGCAGGAACAAAATTTCCCAGATTTTAGTGGGTTAAAAGAAACAGAGCTTTATTTACTGCTCATTCTCTATGTCCATTGACAGTTGTCTTGTAGCCTATGTTCTACATTGTTCTAACATTGGAGTGAGGGCTCCAACCTGTGCTTCACGATTCTCAAAGGAGGATTCCCAAAGGGGATCCTGGCTCTTAAATTTTCTACCTGAAAATGACAAACATCACCTCCATTCACATTTCATGGGCCAAATCAAATTACACGGCCCCTCCTAACCCTCAAGAGGGCAAAAGGAGAACAATTTTAACATGTGCCTAGGAGGAGAAAAACAAAAAATATTTGGTAAACAGAATTAGTAACATACATTTAACTCCTCTGAATACCAAATATTCAGTTTATCTTCATTCTGGCAGACAAAACATACCACTCCATTAGAGAGATTTCAGCACTCCGATCAAGTCATAGCTTCCAGTTGAAGTCCAGAATCTCTGGGTGAGATGTGGTATTCTCTTCATCAGACTCTCACATGGCTCCTCTTGACCTGTAAACTAAAAGGACACATTATCAGCTCCCCACATGGATCCTTCTGGCCTCTACAACAGTTTTCTCATTGTCCACCATCTGACCCCTGGACTCATGTCATCCATTTCAGTTTTATAGCATAGTTTTATAGCTCTACGTCCATATCCAGTTTTGAGTCAGTACATTGGATTAAATTATGCAGAGATAACCCCAAATTCTCAGCAACTTTAAACCACCAAGGTTTATTTCTTTTAGGTGTTATGTACCAATTGTGGCTGGGAGAGAAAGCTTTGTACTACAGTATCTTCCTTTGGGGAAATACAGAGAATTATGTCTTCCAAAATGCAGCCATAAAATTGTTGGGAAGACATGGCTATGGGATGTTGTCTGCTCAGCTGCCTCCTTCTGAGAGACTTCCTCCCATCCCTTAACATCTAGCATTGTTACGGGCAATTAGAATGTGTTCAGTAAATGGATCATAAAGAACAATGCACTGTAGAAACTAGGTTGGTTATATAGCCATCATTTGTTAAGAAATAATTAGGAAAATTGTGACCATCTTATAAGAAAGTGTTTATTTTATAGATGCGAAGAATTTAAACACATTTCCCAGAGACATTTGTAGTTGTAACAGAAGCTGGTTTAGAGACATTACATTTCCAATTCTCAACTTTGGCATCCAACAGGTCAGGAAATGCTCATGTGACTTTGGATAACATCAACAAAAAGTATAGTGTCTAAAACAAGAGAGATTGTTGTCAGTTCTGTTGTGTGCTAGTTAAGCCAGACCAAGTGTATTAACTCGATTTTTGAGTCCTGAACTTCAGGAGGGACTTGAAAAAGTTGACAAAACTCTACTGGACGTAACAGGACTGATAGAGGAAGCTGGAATTATTATCCTAGTAAAGAAATAATTTGTCTTAGACTTGATCATTGCCTTCAACCATTTTAAAGTATATGTATTTTAATGGAAAAAATATTCAAATTCACTTCTTAGAAGAGAACTGAGAACAATGGGTGGCCAATATAAGGAGGAAGATGTTGAACATTTGCACAAACTAAAATAGAGATGGGTCACCCATGTCAGTAAAGGCACTCAACTAAGGCTGTGTGGCCATCTGTTGATATTTTATCAGGTTATGGGAACTGGGATTAGTTTACCTTTGAGGTTACTGTTAACAATAATATTTTTGTTGCATACTTCCTTCTGCTTACTCAGTATCTCCTCTTGGTGTCTCATGGGCATCTTGAACTTGACATGTCTGAAACTGAGTTCATGCATCAACTTTCCACGAAAGCTTCTCTCCTCCTATGTTTTCTGTCCAGGGTGTAGATCATCATGTACTAGCTGTCCAAGCTAGAGAGCTGTGCATTGTACTGACTCTACCCTGTCATTTACTAATTACCATCTCACCAATATCCAGATCCTACCCATTATATCTCAAAAGAATACACACACACACACACACACACACACACACACACACACACATGCACACATTTTAAATTTTATTTTATTCCATGCACTGTTTTCCATCCTCACTATCATTTTCCTATTCCAGGCCACTGTCATATCTCCACTGGACTTCTAGAGTGTCCCCCACTTTTACTCTGCTCGCCTTCCAATCCCATCTCATCCTGTAGCTAGAACAATGTTTAAGTAACACAGTCTGTGGTACTTTGATATGGCAGCTGTAGTAAACTCATTCTAACTTGATTACCTCTATTAGGATCCTATCTCTAAAAAGGTGACATGTGAAGATGCTAGGGGTTAGGGATTCAACATGTGAGTTCTGAAGTTGACACAGTCAACCTATAACAGACTCTTTACAGAAAACCCATGATTTGTAGTGCTTTACTTCCCCATGTGTTCCAGAGGACAAGACCCTGGCTCTGTTCATGATAGTATGGCTAGTATCTAGCACAACACTTTGCACAAACTCAATATATATGTAATTAGTGATGATTGAGGTGCCACCTTGTGCCCTGACATCTCTTTTTTTCTTTTTTTTTTGGCCACGTCTCTTCTGCTTTACAATTAGTGTAAACTGTTTCGTGACTATTTCTGTATGTCTGAGCGTTTTCACTGTGGTCTTGACTCTGTCTTGGGTTGTCTGTAAACCCTAGGTAAGTTATTAAGTCTCTCAAAGTGTGAGTTTCCTCATCACTAACATGAGATGTTGGCCAAGGTCCTATAAAATACTAATATTCCACAATATTGACGGTATTGGGCTAATATGGTAATCCTTCCACCCTTGATGACCATTTTGTCTTTTGTTTACAAAGCCCAGTGGTCTGCACTTTGGCAGATTTATAGGAGAAAAAGGAAAAGAGGCCCTTGGTTTGGACCAGTTTTCACAGATGTCTCGCTGGACTCACAGTTTCCTAGAAAGTCAGTGGGGGCTTGTGTGGCCAGAGTTGTCACATATCTGGGAAGAGAATTCTGCTGGCAGTTGATTTCTTTCTGAAGTCTTTGATGGAAATAAAGTCAGTTTCAGCTCCAGTCTTAATGACTTCTATTGATTGGAAACAGAAAGTGATTAAGGCTACTTAAACCGTGAACACATGGAGACTTTAGTAATCACATCTTTATGAAAACAGATACCTGAGTAGCATCCAGAATGGACTGTTTTCTCTGCAGATCAGAAGGTGAATCAGTGAAAGTTAGCTCCTGACTGTGTGAAAGCCCCTATTGGCTAAATGTCCTGTCCCAATAATGTTTAAATTTAATCATTCCATTAGGCATCTCATATTTCTGCCGAAAGAAGGTCATTACCATCAGCAGCAGCAGCAGCTGAAGTGCCACTTTCCACGATGGAGCGTTAAGCACGTGCCAGGAACTGAGCCGAGTGCTTGTTGGATCACGGAGGCAGGGAGAGGCTGAACAAAGAGACAGGCCACTCCAGATTGGCAGGTGCTGATTTAATAAGCAAGGATATTTACACACAAAGATTGTCCTGGGTGGCTGTAAGACAAGTAGATATCTCCACCCAGAAGCCAGAACCTGGAAAGTTTATACAGCAGCTGTTAACTGGATTCAGTCACATATGCCATCTAGCTGGTCTCAACACCACCTTGCTTTCTCAAGTCTCTGTCTTAGGAATAGCTCCTGGAGGGGGAATGGTGGGCAGAACAGACATTGCAAGAATGGAAGGGGCTGAAGAGCCTCCAACTGCCTGGGTCCAGCTCATGGGTCAATGGTGGGCACATCCTTTCGATGACCTCCTTCCATAGAGCTTTTTTTGAGTTCTCTAATATAATTCTTGAAACAACCCTGTAAGGAGGTGTTTTTATTTCTCCCATTTTACAGATGAAAAAAGTCCAGGATTTAAAGAAATTAAGTGCCTCACAAACTCACATTGTTAATTATCATCAGTGCCAGGACCTGAATAGAACATGCCCTTTGTTATCTGAGTACAAGGCTTCTGCCCTGAATCATCACTGAGAATTACCTTATGACAAATTCTGTTTCATTTTCATGCAAATTACTGATCCATGCATTTCAGGGATATCTGCCTTTAAATGGAATATTCCTGTGGCATAACATACTCCCCTAGAGGTCAGTCCATAGCTGAGATGCACTCAATTGCAGTATTAAGACTTTTTGATCAAACTTAAAAATAAAATTATATGCACCCAACTCAATAGAACATATTAAACTCCTTTTACTGAGAAGCATACCAAGCTTGTTTTGGTATAAATTAGTCCACAGAATAAAGTAAATGGCAATTTGTCATATTAGTGCTATTTATATATCAGGGATGCCTTAGATGATACCATGTGGAAGGTGTTTCAAATCAAAGTAGATTTTTTTATGGCCCAGTTGGAGAAACTGGCTAATCAACTAATCACATAAATAATGTAAAATTAGAGCAGGGTTACACAAGGAAAGCACTTTATTAACAGAGCTACAAAATGTGATCTAGATCTGAAATATGAGAAGAAACTAATATGAAATATTAGGGGTGGAGGTTGGGAAAAGAGCATTCCAGGCAAAGCAAAGATTTCCATGTGCAAATGTCCTGTGGCATTTGGGAGGGGCAGTCTAGGACCCATAGGGAGAGGTGTAGGGCCCACTGAATCAGGGGGGCATGCTGTGAGATGGGGTCCATGAAGAGACCTGTAGGCCACACCAAGGGCTTTGTTCGGTTTTGTTTCAATTTCCTATTCAAGAAGCCACTGAAACATTCGGAGAAGAGGAATGACATGATCTTCAGAAAGATCCCTTTTGCCTACAGTAAGGAAGTGGATGGAGGTGGGGAACAGGAGGGTACACAGACTATTCCAGTAGTCCAAGTGAAGAGATAATGGTCAGTTGGGCTTGGATGGTGGCAATAGAGATGTGGGACAAGGTGGAGATGTGGGAGGAGATAGACATAGAAAATACAGGTGACGGAACTGCTAAATATCCAGGCCCACCACTTCCTGACTGTGTGACCTTGAGAAGATGTTGAACCTCTCTGAGTCACTATTTCTAGCTCAGTAAAATTGGAACAACAGCACTATCTACTTCAAGGTTAAAGCGAGCAAGTTCACATATGTTCCTGGTACCTGTTAAGTGTTCAGTTAAGTGTCAGCACTTATTAGCATTAGTAGTAGAAGTCATTATTGTCATAATACTAATATCACTAAATTTAGGGTAAATGAGAGTTGGCTGTGATGAAAATATTTCCAATTACTAAATTCATGTAAGTAAAACTCTTGGGTCAAAAGGTGAAGGTTAAAAAGAATTTACCCTAAATGTACTTCTTTGTAACTCCTCTTTTAAAGTGTATGTTAGACCTGAATTCACCTTTCTCTTTCTAGTCCTCCCAAAAAGCTTTCTGAATTTACAGTTCTTTTAAGGTGACTGAGAAGGCATATGCCCTCAAAACCTTTCTGGATATTACAAAGGTTCCCTTTTGTGGTGCATACTGTTTGAATTTAACTTAAGTTTTTTGCTGTATTTTCATGTTTATTGGTCAGTTTCCCATTTTGTCTTTGATATGCCCTTTGACATATTTTCCCAACATAAGTAATAAATAAATAACAAACTAGACTTTTGAAACCACCATAGAAGGGGAGACTAAAAGAGAATATTCCAGTAAATAGTTGGGATCTTAAGAAGAGTCAGATGAGGGCAGCCATGATGGTAAGGCGATCGGAAATCATTGAAGTGATGGAATCTCCCCTCCACCCCACCCCGGGAGGGTCCAGCCTCCAGGAAAGAACGCTTGGCTAGGCTGTAGTGATGGGGATGATTTGCACATCTCTAAAAGGCTATTGTATGGAGCATGAATGAAATGTTTTCATGTTGCTTCTTTGATTCATATAAAGATGTTAGAAACAGGTGAGTATTGAATAAAATAGGAGGAGATTTCTGATGGTTCTGTGAATTCTCCCAACAAAAATAAAGTAAGCTCTGTGAGAGGCAGGGACCTTCTTAGCAGGGAAGATTTTTAAGGGAGACTGGAGACCTTTCAGAGCTGCAGGACAAGGACAAATGAGCTGCTCGCTGCTAGATGTGTCTTTCATAACCAGCAGCATCAGTATCACAGGTAGCTTTCAAGGCAGAATTTGGGGCCCAGTCCAGACCTCTTGAATCACCACAGTGTGCATTTCACTGGGCAGCCCAGGAGCTTTGTGAGTACAGTAACATGGGAGGAACACGGGGCTACCTGTCTAAAGTTCTCTCAATCGGATGGTGGTGTGAGTCTAGGAGCGATGGTAAGCGGAGGGAACTTGGGCGTGGTGTGAGGACAGTGGAAGAGATGCTGGGAGTGGGTAAGATTTGTAGGGCTTTTCAAGCTGCTCCAGTCATTCCCGCATTAGGTTCACAGATACCTGAAGAAGTAGGTGGTGTTTCACACAGAGTGAGTTTTTGAGCTGTTGGCTGTCATAGCTGGGAAAAAACCCAGGCATCATCTGGTTTACACCTTTCTTTTGTATGAGAGGAACTGAAGACCAGAGAAGGCAGTGACTTGTCCCAGGTTAAAATAAAAATTGATGACTTATTTATATGTTAATTTCTAACCTGGTTTGTTCTTTTCCCACCTTGCTATCTACACTCTCTCTCTATCTCCCCTACCCCCTCTGACACACACACACACACACACACACACACACACACACACTCCACACACACACACACTCACTCCACACACACACTCATGAATATGCACATACTTCTCAAATAATCTGCTTTTTAAATTAATCTAGTGGCTGTCCTCAGGGAAACACCCAGAGCAAGAGGGGGAAATGTAATGCCTCAGAAGGAGTCTTTTCAAATATAGCAAAGCTATAGATGAAGTTGGAAAGAATATAAACCAAGAATGCCAACACTTTTCAGAATGATATATGCTCTTCATTAGTTCTCTCTCAGACTCTATAGCTGAGGCTTTTCACTGGTTATTTCAATAAACAGTCTTAGGGTTATGATTGAGGTCTGAGAAGAAGATGGGGACTAATAGAGGAGGAGTGGACAGAAGTCCTAATCTCAGCAGCAGACAAGCTTCATGGAAAACCCAGTTCTACCATCTAAGGGGACTATGCTTGGTATAATGGACCTTTGGGCAAGTCATTTTGTATGTATGTGCTTTGGTATCCTTATGCATAAAAAATATGGATTATTCTTATTTCACCTACAGGGTTGTTGTGAGTTCCAACAGTACTTTGGGAAAACATTTTGAAGTTTACAGAGATGTTTAAACTGTCAGGCTTCCCAGTGAAGGTGCTGAGATTAATAATGGCAGTGCACTGTTTTATTATTTGCTATTCCATCTCCATAGTTAACACAGTTGTCCCGCATAAAAAGCATAAAAAATATTCAAGTTTTGTTAAATGGCAGGGAGTAAGGAAGATGGAAAGACAGCAGGCTGGCCACTGCTTTGACATCAGTTTTATTCATGATAGGTTTCCTGCAGTCTCTTTCTGGTCTGATATTTCTGTATAGGTTTGGCTCTTTAGTGATGACACTAAACTGGTTAATGGGTGTTGGGCGAAGCAGGGCTCAGTGGTCAGGCTGTCCTAGGTTTAATTTTCTTGCATGAAACTATATGGTATTGGGCAAGTTATATACTCTGCCTAACTATTAGTTTTCTCATCAGTAAAATGAGATTAACAAGTCCTAACTCATTAGGGTTGTTGTGAAGATTAAGTGGTGAAATGAGTATAAAGAGTTTAGCACAGTTTTTGACATACAGTAAGCATTCAATAAGTGCTATTTTCCTGCACTGAGAATTCAAGGAGGTTGATCTACTAATAACAAGGTTTGATAATGGCTGTTATACTGGTACATGGTAGGTATTTAGTAAATGAGTTGAAGTAGAATGCATAAATGTAATAATGATTTTTGCTTTCAATCACATTTTAGTTGAAGGTGATTTATAAATCTGTGATTATGTTTTCATATGATTAAATTTTAGTTTTTTTAATCTTTCATTTTATAATGTTGATTGTACAACTTCTGCCATTTGAAATAATTGAGTTTTTTCCTTTATTCTTATCTGTGGTTAAGTTTTATAAAGGTTGTATGAAAATTTGGTAGTACATTTTTGATATGAGGTAAAATCAGATCTATATTTATTAATTTCATCTTATAGGCTATATCTGTCAGCTTTCTTTGGTGGAAAGCATTCATACATAGTGCTGTAGGAGCATACAGATAAATGAACAATTGGTTTAGTTGTAGCATATGGGTAATTCACAAATTAAAGGATGAGATAAACAGCCTGGCCTCCAGCAGGGAAGGAACCACGTACGCTCTAGAGAGTCCAACAGCAGATGCTCGTGGTCAGCATCTCTGGGACACTGTCCTCTGATGCTTCATTCCAACTATATTCTCTCTACTTGGATCTCAAATTTCCCCAGAGTAAGAAGGAGATGGGCTTAGCTTAGATTTCTTGTCAGATTCTGTCAAAGACAGTGGAGGTTCATTTTCCACTAGGAGAAGGGTGGAGGGAAACAGGCAAAACAGCAGAGGTTCACCACCTGGCTTCTGAGGGTCACATCTCTGTATCCTCATCTCAGTGCTTCTCTTTGATCACTCAGACCAAGCCCTGATGTATTTAGGACTCAGAAATAAAAATTTGGTCAGCTACCTAAGAGAACATTGCTAGGCTTGGATGCAGGGAACTCTCCCTAGGTTTGCTCATCTTCAGAGAAAGAGTGTTATGGCTCTTCTCTTACAATTACTATTACCACCATTACCACCGTTTACTGAGTGCTTTATTCATGTATTTATTTGTTTATTGATATTTAGGCTATTAGACACTATAATAGGTATAATTCTGCTCCCATGATCTTAGAATCTAGTGGCTGGACAGTCATTCAATCAAATAAACACTTGAATTGATTGTGATTACAACTGGAGTAACTGTGCTGAAAGGGACATACATGGGTGTAGAGAGCATCAGAATGGAGACCTGGTCCTGTCTGGCAAGTCAAAAACATCTCTGAGTTGGTAGTGCTGTTTGAGGATATATAAGAGTTAAGCAAATGAAGGGAACTCAGGAATAACATTTTAGGCAAGGAGAAGAGTGTGAAAAGAGTCCATTCCTCTAGAAACATGATTTATTTGAGAAGCCAAATGAAATGCAGAGAGGAAGTGGAGTTGGTTGGGTGGGAAGAGAGCCTGTGGAGGACGGTGCAGACCTGCAGGACCTGCGGGTCATTTTAAGTATGTTGGCATTCAGCCAAAGAGCTATATGAAGCTATTGGATCATAAACATGAGAGGGATATGACCAGGTTTACATTTTGAAGCTATACTGCAGATGCTATATGAACAGATTTGAGGGGTGAGAAATAGAGGTAGAGTGTATATCAGGAGATAGCCATAGGGGACAGTGAGACATATGAAGGGATGTGGAGCAGAGTAGAGAGGAAGAGAACTGGATGGATTTCAGGTATATTTGGAGAGGTAAAACAAACAAACTTGGTGGTGGATTTAATTTCATAAGAGAGTGTTGGAGAGGAGTGACATCTGTGATTCCTAGGTTTTAGCTGGCATAATTGGATTATTTATATAATGGGTATATGAGTATACGGGAATGCATAACTCATCCATTGAATCATCCATAGAATGGATGGTCATCCATTTAATTAAACCAGCCAGGACCCAGGTCCATTCACATTAATAAAGGACATCAGTATGAGTCTGAACTTAGGAGGAAAGATTGTGAGTGTAATTTTAAATGTGCTGACTTGGAAACACCTTTGTAATAGTTATGTACAAAATCCAGAGGAGGAAAAAATCAATGAAACCAAGAGCTGGTTCTTTGAGAAAATAAACAAAATAGATAAGTCTCTAGCCAGACTTATTAAGAGAAAAAGAGAATCAAAACACATCAGCAGAATCAGAAACAAGAAAGAAAAAATCATGACAGACCCCACAGAAATACAAAGAATTATTAGAGAATACTGTGAAAACCTACATGCTAACAAGCTGGAAAACCTAGAAGAAATGGACAACTTCTTAGAAAAATACAACCTTCCAAGGCTGACCAAGGAAGAAACACAAAATCTCAGCAAACCAATTACCAGCAAAGAAATTGAAGTGGTAATCAAAAAACTACCCATGAACAAAACCCCTGGGCCAGATGGATTTACCTCAGAATTTTATCAGACATACAGAGAAGACATAATACCCATTCTCCTTAAAGTTTTCCAAAAAATAGAAGAGGAGGGAATACCCCCAAACTCATTCTATGAAGCCAGCATTTCCCTAATACCAAAACCAGGCAAAGACCCCACCAAAAAAGAAAATTACAGATCAATATCCCTGATAAATGTAGATGCAAAAGTACTCAACAAAATATTAACAAACTGAATTCAAAAATACATCAAAAGGATCATACACCATGACCAGGTTGGATTCATCCCAGGGATGCAAGGATGGTACAACATTCGAAAATCCATCAACATCATCCACCACATAAACAGAAAGAAAGACAAAAACCACATGATCATCTCCGTAGATGCTGAAAAAGCATTCGACAAAATTCAACATCCATTCATCATAAAAACTCTCAGCAAAATGGGTATAGAGGGCAAGTACCTCAACATAATAAAGGCCATATATGAGGAACCCACAGCTAACATCATACTGAACAGCGAGAAGCTGAAAGCTTTTCCTCTGAGATTGGGAACCAGACAGGGATGCCCACTCTCCCCACTGTTATTCAACAGAGTACTGGAGATCCTAGCCACAGCAATTAGACAAAACAAAGAAATAGAAGGAATCCAGATTGGTAAAGAAGAAGTTAAACTGTCACTATTTGCAGATGACATTATATTGTACATAAAAAACCCTAAAGACTCCACTCCAAAACTACTAGAACTGATATCAGAATACAACAAAGTTGCAGGATACAAAATTAACACACAGAAATCTGTGGCTTTCCTATACACTAACAATGAACTAATAGAAAGAGAAATCAGGAAAATAATTCAATTCACAATTGTATCAAAAAGAATAAAATACCTAGGAATAAACCTAACCAAGGAAGTGAAAGACCTATACCCTGAAAACTACAAGTCACTCTTAAGAGAAATTAAAGAGGACACTAACAAATGGAAACTCATCTCATGCTCTTGGCTAGGAAGAAATAATATCATCAAAATGGCCCTCCTACCCACAGCAATATACAGATTTGATGTAATCCCTATCAAATTACCAACAACATTCTTCAACGAACTGGAACAAATAGTTCTAAAATTCATATGGAAACACCAAAGACCCCGAATAGCCAAAGCAATCCTGAGAAGGAAGAATAAAGTGGGGAGGATCTCGCTCCCCAACTTCAAGCTCCTCAACAGCCAAGAAATGGAAGCAACCTAAATGTCCATCAGTAGATGAATGGATAAAGAAGATGTGATACATATACACAATGGAATATTATTCAGCCATAAGAAGAAAATAAAGCCTACCATTTGCAACAACATGGATGTAGCTAGAGGGTATTATGCTCAGTGAAATAAGCCAGGCAGAGAAAGACATGTATCAAATAATTTCACTCATATGTGGAGTATACGAACAAAGAAAAACTGAAGGAACAAACAGCAGCAGAATCACAAAACCCAAGAATGGACTAACATTTGCAAAAGGGAAAGGGACTAGGGAGGATGGGTGGGAAAGGAGGGTTAAGGGTAGGAAATAAGAAAGGGGATATTACAATTAGCATGTAAGAGGGGCATGGGGTGGGCTGTGCAGCACAGTGAAGCCAAGTAATGATTCTACATCATCTTACTATGCTGATGGACAGTGACTGTAATGGGGTGTGTTTGGGGGACTTGGTGAAGGGGGGAGCCTAGTAAATAATGTTCTTCATGTAATTGTAGATTAATGATAACAAAATAAAAATTTTTTTTTTTAAATCCAGAGGAGGTTGGATATAGGGTGTTTAAACTCATAATGAGGCCTTGACTAGCCATAGAAATGTGTGAGACTTGGTTTGTAGAAGATAATTAAAGCTGAGTGAGGTTGACTAGGGGAAGAGTACAGTGAGAAGGGATCTAGAATGGATACTGGGGGAATTCTAACATTTAGAATAGAGCAAGATAGAACTTCCTCCAAAGAGCCTGAGAAAGAGTAAAACCAAGACCAAAGTCAAGACCTCAGAGCCTCTAGAAGTAAGATAGAATCATTCATGACTTTGCATGCCTGAAGGGTTTGTAATTATGATGGGACTGGTGCAGACGGCACAGGACCTATGATTCGGAGGGAGGTGAGGAATGGGTGACTTGTCAATAGGCAGCAATTGTAGAAATTACTTTGAGAAGTTGGCTGAGAAGAAGAAAGAAGAGTGTGAATCGTGTCTAGAGGGTAATTTTGAGTCAAGGTTTTAATTGGAAGAGACTTATTTAAGAGCAGAGAAGATCTTGTTAAGAGAGAGAAAGGGAAGAAAGGTAGGGGGGGCCAGGGAAGGTGTGGGGATGCATGCACATACACAGCAGAGCCGGGGAACTCTGTACATGAAGTTCCTGAGAAGACAGGAAAGGGAGCGTGTGAGCTGTGCTTGGTAGACTTGGCCTTAGGTATGAGGAAAAGAGAGCTCCTTCATTGTGAAAGAAAGAAGGCATTCCTAGATTTTCTGGCAGGAAGTTTAGGGACTCTGGCCTGTGTTTGGTGACTTGCAGTTTCTTTGTTAAGTACAAGGCATTAAATTCTAATGAGAGTCAGGAACAGGTGACAGGGAGGAGGAGTAGGTGACAGGGAAAGTGAGGGAGCTGGGATGGAGGAAAAATCAGGGGTTGCATGGAGGATCGAGGAGATGGAGACAACTCAAGCTTATCAACAAGTAGGAAACTGAGTTTGTAAGATTATTGGAGGTATTGAAGGCCCACTTTATGTTGAGCCAGACATTGTTCTGGCACTCAGGATGTAATAGTGAATAAGAGGGAGTTCTCTTCTCTTGAGGAGCCTGCTTATTAGTGACAGGGATGTTGAGTGATATAAGCTTCCACCCATGCATCTGATAAACACTGACCAGTGCCTACTAAATACAAGGTAGGCTCCATGGCAGGGATATGAAGATAAAGACCACTGTGACTTCCCAGTTGATACTACCCCTCAGCCCCCATCCCAAAGAGTTGAGCTCTTTGATTCTTTCTTATTTACTACAAGTAGAGAAAAGATAGTGGTGAACCCTCCATAAAAATAAAGCTCCAGGGGATCTCGCTCCCCAACTTCAAGCTCTACTACAAAGCCATAGTAATCAAGACAATTTGGTACTGGCACAGAACAGAGCCACAGACCAGTGGAATAGAATAGAGACTCCAAACATTAACCCAAACATATATGGTCAATTAATATATGATAAAGGGACCATGGACATACAATGGGGAAATGACAGTCTCTTCAACAGATGGTGCTGGCAAAACTGGACAGCTACATGTAAGAGGATGAAACTGGATCATTATCTAACCCCATACATAAAAGTAAATTCAAAATGTATCAAAGACCTGAATGTAAGTCATGAAACCATAAAACTCTTAGAAAAAAACATAGCCAAAAACCTCTTAGACATAAACATGAGCGACCTCTTCATGAACATATCTCCCCAGGCAAGGGAAACAAATGCAAAAATGAACAAGTGGGACTATATTAAGCTGAAAAGCTTCTGTACAGCAAAGAACACCATCAATAGAACAAAAAGGTATCCTACAGTATGGGAGAGTATATTCATAAATGACAGATCCAACAAAGGGCTGACATCCAAAATATATAAAGAGCTCACGCACCTCAATAAACAAAAAGCAAACAATCCAATTAAAAAATGGGTAGAGGAGCTGAACAGACCATTCTCTAAAGAAGAAATTCAGATGGCCAACAGACACATGAAAAGATGCTCCACATCACTAATCATCAGAGAAATGAAAATTAAAACCACAATGAGATATCACCTCACACCAGTTAGGATGGCCAACATCCAAAAGACAAACAACAACAAATGTTGGCGAGGTTGTGGAGAAAAGCGAATCCTCCTACACTGCTGGTGGGAATGTAAATTAGTTCAACAATTGTGGAAAGCAGTATAGAGATTCCTCAAAATGCTCAAAATAGAAATACCATTTGACCCAGGAATTCCACTTCTAGGAATTTACCCTAAAAATGCAGCAGCCCAGTTTGAAAAAGAGAGATGCACCCCTATGTTTATCGCAGCACTATTTACAACAGCCAAGAAATGGAAACAACCTAAAATGTCCATCAGTAGACGAATGGATAAAGAAGATGTGGTACATATACACAATGGAATATTATTCAGCCATAAGAAGAAAACAAATCCTACCATTTGCAACAACATGGATGGAGCTAGAGGGTATTATGCTCAGTGAAATAAGCCAGGTGCAGAAAGACAAGTATCAAATGATTTCACTATCCTCTCAGAGGGAGAACCAAGAGAAAATGAGTGAGCAGAACAGCACCAGATTCATCGAAGCCAAGAATGGACTAACAGTTACCAAAGGGAAAGGGACTGGGGTGGATGGGTGGGACTGGGAGGGATAAGGGAAGAGGGAAAGAAAGCATGCATTAGGATTAGAATGTATAATGTGGGAGGGGGGTCACAGGGAGGGATGTACAGCACAGAGAAGACAAGTAGGGATTCTACAGCATCTTACTACGCTGATGGACAGTGACTGTAGTGGGGTTTGTGGGGGGGACTTGGTGAAGGGGGGAGCCTAGTAAACATAATGTTCTTCATGTAATTGTAGATTAATGATACCAAAAAATATATATGTATATAAAATTGAAAAAAAAAGAAAAAAAAAACTCCACTGGCAGAGGTCTGCAAACCACTAAATGAGTTCCCACATGCTGGCACATTTAAACTATGAGTGGGAAACACATTTAGACGATCAGGATGTAGTTTACGGTAGATCACAGGGGCCAAGCCTTGGTGAGGATGTCACAAGTCAGCAACAAAATGTCTGTAACATTCAACTCTAAGTATAATCCATTTCCCTCTCCCAGGGAAGCCCTTCTGATGAGGCTCAGGGGTCAATATCACTTGTTCCTTCCCCTCTACCCTCCACAGGTTCTGACCTTATTTATGCCCAGCTCATTATGCAGCAGCTGTTTTCATTACCATCTCATTTTTTACTGATAGGAAAATGTTGCCATGGTGATGCTGCAGTGTAGGTCTGAACACAAGCCAACACAAATTTATCTCAAGTTCGAGGCAGTGGAGCACTAAGGAGTCCTGAACCCATTTCCTTTCTTCCTCATGTGTGTGCTCCTTCCATGGGGGGGTAGAAGAGTTAAGGGAGAGGGCCCTTAACAGTAAATGGGATGGGAGCAGGTCCTCCCTTAGATATATCATTTTATGGTAGTTAGCCTGTTTCTCATAAACATATTCATGAAGATTCCCAGGTTGGCAAAGAGGTATAGCTCAGTTTTTGGAGAACTGAGAAGTTTGTCTTCTCTGTTCTGCTGCACAATCATAGGATATATCCTAAGTGTCACAGCTATGCACCACTGGTAATGAATGGAATTGAGAAGTCCATGGATGGCTTCCTGTAAGCCCTTTACCACTTCTAGAAAAGCTCAAATTCATAAGCCATTGAGAGTAATTAATTTTATGTTCATATACAAGACCACAGGCTATTAGAGCTGAAGAACACTTAGAAATAATCTCAGCTGATTGTTCACCTATGGATGAGGAAATGAGGCCTAAAGATGGGATGAGCCTCTTTAAGAGATGCTAGGTGGTTTGAGCTGGAATGAGAAGCATTTTTTCCCTGTCTTTTTGATATTTTCTCCCACTAAATTCTGCTTCCAGGGGCTTTCAAAGACCAAACCTTTTCTTCTTCAGTTAAAAGGAAATTGATGGAGATTAAAGTAAATCCTGAGACCCCTCCCTTTCCAAACTTGATTTAGACATTTAAAGCCACTGACCTGAGCCTCCTAATAAAGTCTGGCTCACTTTGAAGAGTATTATTAATGGACCTGAGGCCTTGAGGAGGTGAATGTGCAGAGCTACTTCTTAGCACACATCCCAGTTTAGCCAACAGCTGGACCTCTTCCCCTTCTATCTCTGTTTTCTTAGTCTCTAAACCTATTAACATGAGACATGATTTGATATATTTCTGTCTGTCCTTCCTAGAGCTCAAGTGCTATTTACAATGAGTCTTGGTGACTTTACATCATAGGATGATATCAGAGTATTATTGTGACACTGAGTTAGTTATTATTTGAACTAAGTTTGTGGGTACCCTGGAGACATTGGTAGATCTTGGCAGAAATGTACATAATTTCCTTAGTAGGGTAGTTTGGGACTTTATACTACTTTGTTTTATTTATTTATTTGTTTGTTTTGTTATCATTAATCTACAATTACATGAAGAACATTATGTTTTACTAGGCTCCCCCCTTCACCAAATCCCCCCCACACACCCCATTACAGTCACTGTCCATCAGCATAGTAAGATGCTATAGAATCACTACTTGTCTTCTCTGTGTTGCACAGCCCTCCCCGTGCCCCCCTCCCCCACATTATACATGCTAATCATAAGGCCCCCTTTCTATTTCCCCACCTTTTTCCCTCCCTTCCCACCCATCCTCCCCAGTCCATTTCCCTTTGGTAACTTAGTCCTTTCTTTGGTTCTGTGATTCTGCTGCTGTTTTGTTTTTTACTCACAGTCAAATGCTGAAGATCTTAAGAGATTCCTGCTTGGGATGAGACAAATTGAGATTTGGGTTAGACACTAAGAATCTTAGAAACAAACACTAACTCTCTATTGATGGAGAAGTCATTTTAACCTCTCTCAGCCTCAGTTTCCTTGCATGTAAGTCAAGCTCAGAATTATATATCTTGTCAGAACTGTTCGAAGAAGAGAGGAGAAAATGCAGGAGAACTGGGTAAGGGGCAGCCGCCCCCTCCAGCCTTTACCAAGCTTGCTGTGTGTGTGGGCATGCTGAAGAAAGGTAGGAGGTGCTCCCTTGCTCTTGGGGTTGGTTGGGCTCTGATTGCTTCTTCAAATGGGTTTTATATTCATCAGCTCCCTTGACATTTCTACTGACGATGTGAGGTAAACATGGAAGAGAAAACTGACTTATTCAAGATCACCATTCATGGAGTTGTGGGTTTCTGAGTTTTAGTCTCGCTGAGTTTACTGTGCCTTGTCTGATCTTGAGGAAGTGATTTACATAAAATGCAAAAAGCACCGTGCCATTCCCCAACTTGAAATCCTCCTTTATCTTTACTTTGCTGTCAACGAATTCCAATATCCTCATGTTCAGCAAGGCCCCACATCATTTGTTCCCCCAACTTCTCCTTCCTCTTTTTTATGTTCTCACTTCTACCCAATGCATTTCAACAACAGAAGACTTCAGTTCCTCTGACATACCTTCCTTTCCTGCCTCAGGGTCTTTGCATATGGAACTACTTCGGCCTGTAATGCTCTTTTCCCTGGGGCCTTTCAAAACTGCCTCTTTCTCAGATTTCAGTTCTCAGCTTAAATGTCACTTGCTCAGAAACTTCCCCTGAATACCCTATCTACAGCAAATACACTCTTATTATTTTTTTATTATAGTCTTCAGTTTGTTACGTTCAAGTAATCTCAATTGGTAATTTTTTTCTGAATAATTATTTTATTGTGTTCACTTGATTTATCTTGTTTGGTCTGTCTGGAACATAAGCTTCAAGAAAGTAGGGACTATCTCTGTTTCATTGATAGCTGTACCTAGCACAGTGACTGACACTTGGAAAACAATAAAATTTGCTGTGTGAACAGATGAATGAATAGATACGCTATTCTCTGAGTGTTAGGCTCATGGTAGATAAAAATGCGGTATAACAGGTGTTAGGGTCCAGGCTTCCGAAGCTTCTCCAGAGAACAAACTACACAGGCATAGAGATGTAAATTCAAGCAAAGTCTTTATTCAGCCAGCTAGCTGGGGTCCAAGTCAGCCCGACGCAGCGGGTCTCAACAAGGACCTCGAGCACTCAAAGCCAAGGGTTTATATAGCATTTTCAAAGCACTTAACTCATAGTAATTTTCTACAGCTATACATTATTCTTGCAAGACATACATCCTGGGGTTAAGCAAGGGCAGGATAAGACCACTCCTCAATGGTTGGGGAGGTTCTGCACGATAAGCTTGGTATGTAAGATTAGCTGACCAAGGTTAGCTGACTAAAGGCCACAGCTGCCCACCACCCAGTGCTCATGATTAACTTGTTTTTCAAGGCCTTACCCAGGCCCAGTTTTTCCTTCTAAGTCACATACACAGAAAATGGCTTCTAGGCCTTTAAGATGGCTATGCTTATGCTAACCTATTTCTATTCTTACACAGGATCTATTCTACGGTTCTCTTAGCTGCAAATATGAGAAGATATATGCCTCTTTCCTTCCGTGGTTTTCACTTCCTTTTCTCCATCAGACATGTGTTTTCTCCTTCGTTTTTACTTTTGCATTTTTCCTCTGCTTGCCATGAGCTACTGGTATGTAAAATTTACTAAACTAAAAGTTCTGGTGATGAGAACATTGAACTGGAGGTCAGGAGATCTCAGTTGTAGACTTAGATAATTCTGCTCACAGTATATCTTGCACAAGTTAGATGTCTACTTTGGACTTCTTTTCTCCTAGATTTATAATGAAGTAATTGAAACACATGAGCCATAGAGACCTTTTCAATCTGCAGTATTATCTAGCTTTGGTTGTTTGTTTCCCTCCCATCAATCAAACTTGGCAGCTTCTTTTAAAAATACTTTCAAAATAGCAATGGTCTTGTAGATTCATGTTTAGGTATATTGGTTAAAAACAGAGGTCCATTAATTAATTTTTATTTATGCTATAAAATTTGCAATTCCTGAGGAGAAACCAAGTTTTGAAAACATCTAAACCAATGAGCAAAATATTCTGTGCCCTTGATGCATGTTGGCTGCAGTGCACTGGGAGCCAAAAGCACTGGTGAGACAGAAGGGAATGGTATTATGTCCTCATGTTCTCCATCTGCCATATTGGGCAGATCTGCCAGAATCTTCCCAGCATGACTCCTTCAAATTCTCATTTCATCCCAGATCACACACACCTCAGCCCTGGCAGCAAGGGCCTCATTTAGAGCCAGTTTTGGAAGTAGTGGAAATGTTTGACATACATTCCATTTTTAGTGTTCATTACCCTGCATCCAGCAGCAAAACAGAGGGGGTAATGATCCTGAAGTTAAGAGATTAAACTATGGAACTAGAAGCCTAGATTTGAATTCGATGTGACTGTCAGTAATGCTTACCCATCTAAGATGATTTTCTTAGTTTATGAGAGAAGCAGGTAACAGCAACAAGCTCATAAGTTGTTGACAGGGTTAAATGAAATAATAATGTAAAATACTTAGCATATTCCTGCCTCATGGTAATAAGCACTCAGTGCACATTACTTTCTGCTTTTATTTCTTTAATTATCTGAGTAAAAACTGGAGAATTCCAACCTAGATTGAAAGACTTGTTGTTTTATATTGTCCAATATATTGACCTTCTGTGTCATCACCTAAAAGCTGATGTTTGGGCTGTGTGTGGTCTTTTAGATCCCCTCCTGCCTGAAATGCTAATGTGAATAGAATGAAGCATATTTGGCATTATAAGAGAGTAAACAATAGACATTTTAGATGTTCTAAATTATCTAAGAACTCAAGTGCTGATCATCACATAGTATCTAAAAATAGCTGTGACTTTCTCAGTTATAATATAGAAACCAGAGTGTCAGTAAACAGTAAAATTATATGAAGTAGGTGACATTTTGGGCAAATCCAGACCTTCCCAGTGTTCATTTTCCTCAGATGTCTTTTCTGCTCATCCTAGCCTTTTTCTTATGCTCTACTTTCTCCTCTCCCTACTTTCCCTAATCTCCTAATTCTGTGTCTTACCTCTAACTATAAAATGAAAGTTCTTGTTTTCTATTACATAAATCTGAGCTCTGAGAAGCACTAAGGAAGCATATTTCACCCAAGTTCTGTGATTGGAACATGCCAGATTGGTGGTTACTATTTTCTTGTGTTTGACAGATCAGAGAATTATAGCACCCCGCTTGCAGCAGGGATGTGACCGGTCCTTTAATCTCCCTACAGTACTGGTTCTGGCTTGAGCCACTGACCAATAATACATCTTATTCTCAGGGGTGGGTGCTTAGAGTTTCTCTCTCATACTTAAACTATCTTAGAACTTCTCTAACTCTAACCTTCTCACTTTACTGATGAGAAATGGAGGCCCAGAGAGATGAAATTATTTGCTTTATTTCCCCCCAGCTAATAAATGACAAAGCTTTCTGTAATAATACCAGAAATACCATTACGTGATAATGTTCCTTGGAGTCTCACTGCTTTTGGATTAGTTGTTTTGTTTTTAATAAGAGCCTCTATTAAATTTGCATTTCTCTAGGACACAGAACATGCTAAATTGGACATAATTAGCATTCCTCAGGTTAGCTGAGAATCACTTGTTAGTGAGGTCAGGACAGGACCCAACAAAATCCCTGGGGCCAAAAGAAAAGCAGGGAAGAAGCACAGAGCACAGATTGGAGCCGGTAACTGGCTCTGGACCTGGCAGGACAGGGTTTGTCGCTGACTCTGGTGACAGTGGAGGGAGGGAATCTGCCCAAAGCGGGTTGAAAAGAGAGAGGATCTGAGGGAGTGAAGGAGACTAATAGGCCATGGAATTTTTCTCTGAATGTGGGGGGAGAAATGAAGTCGCTGGAGAGAGACATGAGGCCAATGGAGGGATCTTTTAAAAGCGTAGCTGACATTGTAGCATATTTGTATGCTGTTGGGAAGGATCCCATATTTAGGGGAAAACTGATGATGAGGAAATCGAAATGGTCTTAAGGGCAAAGTCTTGGGTCAGTGAGAGGGGATGTGACCTAAGGCACAAACAGAGAGCTTGGCTGTGCATGGGTGTGAACACAGTTGCTGCGTGGGGAAGCAGGGAGCTTGAGAGGTTTGGTGGTGGGAAGATGCCATAGTTCCCTTTTGGTTGTTTTCATTTTCTCAGTGAAATAAAAAATAAGTCAAGAATTGATAATAAGGAGAGGGAGAAAGTGTTGACAATTTCAGGAGATGAGAATGTGTGGCATCCATCTGAGAGGAAGGAAGAGTGAGTGAGTCAGGGAGACACAGTGAATTTGCTAGGGACTACTACAGGCTCATAGAGAGGTTGGTGGCCATACATTTAGAGAGACACGTTAGACCTGAAGACCTGCAGTAAGGTTTCCCCAGCCCCCTTCAGCTGGTTGAGTATACTTGCAGAATAGGTGGAGGACTGAGTTAAGTTAAACTAGGCTAAAGGAGGAAAGAGAAGCCAGAGATTTGGGGGTTATATGGAGGGAATGGTTATAGAGATTGGCAACAGAATCTGAGACTAAGGGAGTAACTGAAGGCATGAGACACGTAATGGATGGTGAAACATGGGCTGGATGCCCACAAGGGGTTTAAAGCATTTGTAGAGGAGGATAGAAAGATTATAAAGTCAAGTTATTTGCAAAAATAACAGCAGGTGTTTGAAGAATTACATCATAAGCAGTGCAATTATTAGTAACAACAAGGGCCAGTGTATGGCCGTGGCAGTGGGTGGCTGCGGGGGCTGAGGCAAAAACTGGAGGTCAGGTGGTAAAGGGTGAAGAACATGGGTTGGGTGGTGCCCATGCCTGGGCATGGAAGAGGGTGAGAATGCTGACAGAGTAGTGGGGGAAGTGAAGAGTAGTGATCAGGCAGTGAGTTAGTGCTGTAGGGGGATGAAGAATAAGTCGTCGGTGATTAAGGAAGCTGCTGAGAATGGCAGGTGACTGAAACAAGGCAGGGTAATGGATGGTGGAGCTTGGTAGCACATGCCTCTACAACAGGATTTTTGAAGGGAAAAAGAGGAGTTAATTGACTATAAGTGATGGTGTGGAATGTGGAGCACACCTAGACTTACCCCCAGGCTCTGTGCAGTGTGGGATGTGGAAGGAAAAGTGAAATTTTCCTTCCCCCTGACCCTTTTGCAAGGGAGATTTTCCTCCTTTTTCAACCTTCATGTGGGAGGCTGCCAAGGACATTAGTCTCCACAGGAAGGAGCCACGTTTCATAATTAGCACACAACTCATTTTGTGATGCAAAAGCTAAAAAGAAGTTTGAAGGCATGGTCTGTGCCAGAAAAATCTAGAGCACCCAATGGAAGGGCTGAGATGGGTGGTAGCCATTAATAATGTCTGTGAAATCATGTTAGAGGATGCGCAAAGCTTGTCTTAGTAATGTAGATGACCTAGATTATACATCTCCAACTCTAACATAGATGCAAATCTCCTTGACATCTTGGGAAAATTCAGGTTGAACAGGTCGTGTGGGGACAAGTGGGCAAGGGACTGAGGTATGGTCTTTCTAACATGCTCCAAGGGAGCCCTGGTACACTGGTTGGAGGATCACACTTGGAGAAGCAAGGCTCTGTAGGCTTGGATGAGTGTAAGTCATGTCAAAATTGAGACTTGGGGAGGGATGCTGAAGATGCATTTGAGGAAGAGCATTTGGAGGTCTGGAGCCTCCTTTATTCCAGGAATATTTAATAGTTGCCATCATTTTTGGAGATTGGTTTTTATACATTCAATCCTCTTCTTTCCTTCTCTCAATCTGAAGCACCTTTGTTAAATATATATTTGCACCACTAAGTGTATTGTCTTTTTTTCATAGATGTGTACACATTGTTCCAACAGGATCATTTGCTCCTTGGAGCCAGAGGCTGTGGGGAATAGTAGAATATTATTGGATCATAAGTCCTAATTTTAATTCCCATTCCTGACATTAACTAGGTATGAAAAGCAGTGGAAAAAGTCATTTACCTTTCTGATCATTTTATATGTGAAGTGGGGATAATCATGCCTAGTTGCCAATGTTATAAAATTCAAATGAGATTTTTGACATAAAAAGTCTTATAAAGTATAAAACAATATAATAATATGATAATACTTATTACTTGGCTGATATTTCTCTGGTACATATCACTATGGACTTCTGGTTCAGTATGACTGATTGATGTCCACGTCACACCAGTAGTTAAAATATTTTTAACATAACCCTGGCTACTATACGTCATTGTTATTGTTATGCTGTATATTTACACAGAACAAACAGAGAAATGGGCACAAAGCAGTTGTTGATTTAAAAAGCTGTTATAACAAGGTGGGTAGAACATATGAACATTTATCCCAGGGGTACACTGAGTGAAAAGTTAGCAAAATTTCAAAAGTCTGTGGAATAAGTTCTTTCTAATGATAATTCCGACGCTTTTACCAAGAGGCATTAAGGTGTCCATTCTTATTCCCTTAACAGATTTTAAAGTGTCCTCACCATAGTATTTCACAGTGTTTTTCTTTGGAGATGACACTTTTCACAGTGCTGCTGATTGATGGATGGTCTGTTCATTCAGCTGCACTCTGCCAATGGAAGAGTGTTAGGCGCAGCCAAGCTGTGACTGACATTACCCATTTATTTTGTTCTGGAACAGAACTCTTTGTTCCAAAATGTGTTATGGGGACTCAGGGAAAAACTTCTTCAAAGACTTCCTAGGCAGATTACCATATGGGGAAGTAGTTTTACAAAAACAGTCTGTTCATTGACAGTAAAAATATTTTTGTATTTTTAAAAAATTTTCTTGGAGAGCCTGCTTTAGTAGGATTGACTTCCCTAGGTCTCTGGAGATGGAGTAAATAGCATGGATTTTAGAGCTCAAGTTTTGGCTCTACCTCTTATTAGCAGGAGATCTTAACCAAGTTATTTAATCTCTGTAAGCCTCTGGCTTGTCATCTGTGGGACTGGGATAATTACAGTACCTTCTTCATAGGACTGTGGCAAGCATTCTGACAATGTGCATAACACAAGCTGCATGGTGTTCACCCCAAGCAAGTGCTAATTGTTGTTACTACTACTACTGCTGTGTAAGAACCTGGATAAAACTCAGTATGTATAAAGAACTCTAAATTCAACAATAAAACAAAACATACAAAAGCAAACAATCCACTTAAAATGAGCAAAAGATTAGAACACATGCTTTATAAAGTAAGGCATATAGATTGAAAACAATCATATGAAAAGATGTTCAACATCATTTTCATTAGGGAAATGCAAAGAAAACCACAATGAGATACCACCTATCAAGAAGGCTAAAATTGTAATACTAATACTAGTGGCCATAGCAAGTACTGGTGAGGATGTGGAGCCACTTGAGTTTCCATACACTGCTGATGGGAATGCAGAATTGTAAAGGCATGTTAGAGAAGAATTTCGAAGTTTCCTAAAAAAGATAAGTATACCACTACCACATGACCCAACAATGCTTCTCCTAGGTATTTACTCAATGGCAATCAAGCATTTGTCCATTGAGTGCTTCATTTTCAAATGCTTCTATGTTCATTTATAACAAATACTGGAAGCAATCCAAGTTTCCATTAACAGTTGAATGGATAGACAAATTGTGGTATATCCATACAATGAAATACTACTCAGTAATAAAAAGAATTCAATTACTGATATGTACTCCAATATGGATGTATCTTAACATAATTGTGCTGAGTGAAAGAAAGCAGACTAAAAAAGCACTTACTGTATATTCCATTTATATAAAATTCTAGAAAATGCAAACTGTACAGACTGAAAGTAGATCAATGGTTCCTTCAGAATGGGGATGGGAAGGGAGCAGGGAAAGGCAGGCAAAAGGAATTACAAAAGGATATGGGAAGATCATCAGGGGAGTGAATATGTTCATTTTCTTGATTGTGTTGATCATAGTAATAGTTTCACAAGTGTATACATTTATCAAATTTATGGAATTGTACACTTTCAACATGTGGAATTTGTTGTATGTAGTTATACCACAAAAAAAAAAAGCTGTTAACAAAAAAAGAACATATTATGGGTCCCACATCCATTGCCTTCCTTATGCTTTTAACTTGGAAGGCTCTCCCTAATTTGGCCCCATCTTACTGGTAAGCTTACTGAATCTCCTCCACTGAGACTATTTTCTTCATCCCCTTCCCTATAAGTTAGGTGGTTCCTGCCTTCCTGCCTCTCTGTTCTTGGTATTCTGTCTATGTAGAAAGCTTACCCTTTTCTTTCCTGATAATTATACCCCTTTCTAGGGGCCACCCCCAAAACATTCATTTGTTCATTAAACAACATACACTTATTGGGTGCCTGTTAGGAGACAGACCCTAGGTTAGGAGTGGAGCAACCTTCAGTGACTGAGATAGCCCAGTGCATGTTCTCATGAACCTCACAATCTGCTCAGAGTCACAGACGAGTTGATTGCTGTGCAGTTCTGCATACATTTGTCATGTTTGGCTATTCAGTCTTTGAGTACCCTTCATGCTGTGGGGGAATTCTCCATTAGGGGTTGTCAGTAGGATGTATGACCTGTCTCTTCCTAAGGGTGTTAGGACTGCTCCCTGCTCCCTGAGTATGAGCGTAGGGCCTAGGATTGCTAGCATAATGCTCCTGACTACTACTTGGAAAGTGTAACAGAGTAACGCAGAGACACAAGTACAATTTGGATGGTGGCAGAATCAGAAATTAGCAGCAGCAGAGCAAGTGGCCAGTGGTGGCTTCATCAGTGTCAGTGTCCCAAAGAGACCATGCCTGAGGGGGATAGTTTGTTTTTTTCCCATATTCAGATCCTTGTTCTCCAGACTTTCTATAGACAGCTACTGTCTGAGTCTATTCAGGCTGTTTTAAGAAAGCACTACTGAGTGGGTGGCTTATAAACAACAGAAATTTATTTCCCAAAGTTCTGAAGGCTGGAAGTCCAAAATCAGGGTGAGCATAGCTAGTCTCTTCTGGTGAGGCCCACCTTCTACTTGCAGACTGCTGGCTTCTCACTGTGTCCTCACATGCTGGAAGGGGTTAGGGAGCTCTGTGGGGAGCTTCCTTTGTGAGGACATCAATCCCACCCATGAGGGTTACACCCTCATGACTTGAGCATCCCCCTCCAGCTCTTGCTGTTCTATCAACAACCTCTCTGAGTTTTAGCTTCCTGGGCATAACAACAGTACCTACCCCATATGGTTGCTGTAAGGTTCTGTGTAAATAAAGTAAAATGCTCTGCACAGTGCTTGGCATACAGAGATGAATGCTTGCTGCCACCATTATTCTGGCTTACTAAAGTGGTTTGATACAGATACAAAAACCACTTTGTCCAAATGTGGTCACCTAATCTTTGCTGGAAATCAACACCAACCTGTAGCCTTGGAGGGTAACTAAATCACCAACAATGGTGTTCTTGTACGGATTGCATTTTCACACACCAGAAGAGAGACATTCAGAAGACCAAGTAGGTGAGACAAAAGTACAGTTTGGAACCCCAGAACAAGAGGCAAATCAGAAATTTAGGGAGTCAAAATTTAACCAAAATATAGGCTACAGAAAGCAAGATTCCTTTTCAGGAAAATTAGCCATGCTTATTTGGGTCATAATAATGCAGATAGGAATGCTATCTGCATCAACTGGAGTGCCTATGAGGCAGTTGATTCCTGAGATCTGCATTGGCCTAACCTGCCATCTGTAGCTCTCCACTGGCGAGAAGTGAACTGAAACCCGAGCAGGTAGTGGGAAAATGACTGCGCTGGCTATGAGCCGAGCGAGAGTTCTAACTAATAAAGTGAAATACACAGAAATCATAATATACATATTCATCTTTTTTACTCTCTCCTTGTTGACTCATTCTTATCTTAAAAATTGGGATTTGAAAAAGGAACCCTACAGTATGGGAGAATATATTTGTAAATGACAGATCCGATAAAGGCTTGACGTCCAAAATATATAAAGAGCTCACATGCCTCAACAAACAAAAATCAAATAATCCAATTAAAAAATGGGCAGAGGAACTGAACAGACAGTTCTCCAAAAAAGAAATTCAGATGGCCAACAGACACATGAAAAGATGCTCCACATCACTAATTATCAGAGAAATGCAAATTAAAATTACAATGAGGTATCACCTCACACCAGTAAGGATGGCTGCCATCCAAAAGACAAACAACAACAAATGTTGACGAGGCTGTGGAGAAAGGGGAACCCTCCTACACTGCTGGTGGGAATGTAAATTAGTTCAACCATTGTGGAAAGCAGTATGGAGGTTCATCAAAATGCTCAAAACAGACTTACCATTTGACCCAGGAATTCTACTCCTAGGAATTTACCCTAAGAACGCAGCAATCAAGTTTGAGAAAGACAGATGCACCCCTATGTTCATCGTAGCACTATTTACAATAGCCAAGAATTGGAAGCAACCTAAATGTCCATCTGTAGATGAATGGATAAAGAAGATGTGGTACATATACACAATGGAATACTATTCAGCCATAAGAAGAGGGCAAATCCTACCATTTGCAGCAACATGGATGGACCTGGAGGGTATTATGCTCAGTGAAATAAGCCAAGCGGAGAAAGAGAAATACCAAATAATTTCACTCATCTGTGGAGTATAAGAACAAAGGAAAAACTGAAGGAACAAAACAGCAGTGGGATCACAGAATCCAAGAATGGACTAACAGGTACCAAAGGGAAAGGGACTAGGGAGGATGGGTGGGTAGGGAGGGATAAGTGGGGGGAAGAAGAAGAGGGGTATTAAGATTAGCATTCATGGGGGGTGGGAGAAAGGGGAGGGCTGTACAGCACAGAGAAGACAAGTAGTGATTCTACAACATTTTGCTAAGCTGATGGACAGTGACTGTAAAGGGGTTTATAGGGGGGACCTGGTATAGGGGAGAGCCTAGTAAACATAATATTCTTCATGTAAGTATAGATTACAGATAACAAAAAAAAAAAAGAAAGAAAGAGAAGGGGGATTACTCCTTGATAGGATAAAACTAACTGTAAATCAACCATTAATGCATGCTTTAAATATCCTTAATTTTGATCACTTAAACGGTGTCAGATGATCAGCTATGGAGGTACACTTTTCCTGATAATATTCCTTTCTCTTAAAAAAAAAAAAAAAGAAGCAGTTCTTTTGTGGTGACCTCCAATGAGTTCTACACAATGGTATAAAGGGCATATCAAAGTGTGGGCAAAGGATCTGTTTGTGTTTATACAGAGGATCAAAGCCTAATTTGGCTACCCAGAAAATGAACTAAGATATGATAGGAAGAAGAACTTCCAACATCAGCACTCTCTGGAAGAGTCATACCAGAAGATGATCATCAAAAAACCTCAACAAAGATCCAGGCAATGCTGCAGTTGTAGCTGCATTCATCCGACTGGTTCCTGGACTTGCCATTGGAATGAAGAAGGAGATATCTAAGCTGGCCTGTGCATACAGTAAAACAACAAATTTGACTGGATCTATACTGTTGGAACTCAACCAAGAATTAGGAGAAGTGCAAGTTGTAGCGCTCCAAAATCTTACAACTACAGACTATCTACTGTTAAAAGAACATATGGGATGTGAACAGTTCCCAGGAATGGGTTGTTTTAATTTGTCAGATTTCTCTCAGACTGTTCAGGTACAGTTGGACAATATCCATTATATCATAGACAAATTTTCACAAATGCCTAGGGTGCCTAACTGGTTTTCATGGCTTCACTGGAGATGGCTGGTAATTATAGATCCTGCTTTGGTTATGTAACTGTATTCCTATTATGTTAATGTGTGTGCACAATTTAATTAGTAGTTTAAAACCTATACGTGCTTAAGTTACTCTACAAGAAGATATGTCAAAGAAATAACCAATCTTCCCATGTTTTCTTCCATCTGCTACCTCTATAGCTTTTCTTCTTCCTTCCTAATCACAACCCTTAAATAGAATTCATGCCTCATATCGAATTCGCCAAGTATCATAAATCCTCCAAGTGGTAAAGATACCTCAAGACAAATGCTGGGCATAGAAGCCACAGGGCATAAATCTGCAAAGAAGTAAAAAGCTAACCTTTTCAAACAATATGGCTTCTCTCTCACTTACCAACTTTACATTTCCCTGTATGGCCCTGGAAGATGACTGGTTAGCCAGAGACGGGTAAGATTACTCAAGGGAGGAACAACCTAAGACAGGCACAGGCACAGGGGGGGCCATCAGATGAGAAATTGGGGATCAACAGAGGTGAGGCTTAGAACCTCACCCCCCCTGTTTTGAGAGAAATCTTCTGCATCCGTGGATGTTTTATTGCCCTTGTCTAGCTTGGATTAACACATAGTCTACAGGCACACACCTGATCATCTACATTTGCTCTCTTACAACACTAAACTATGTTTTCTACCTTTATCTCGCATCTACCTACCACTTCGGCATTTTATTTTAAAAAAATAATAATAATAAAGGGAGAAATTTGGAATTCACATATAAATCAAGTATAAAAATCAAACGAATATTCTTATTTGACCTGATTGTTTATAGTTCATAATGCGTGATCAAAACCGAAAGTTTCTGTGATGACTGCCCTTGTACTGTTCACCATGTAAGAACTTATTCACTATGTAAGAATTTGTTCACCATGTAAGAACTTGTTCGTTAGGCTTCAGAAGATTAGAAACTGATGAGAATTAGGTTGGGGGTGGATTAATGATTGTGCATTGAGCATTGACTCCCCTATACAGAATTTTATTGTTGTTAACAACCATTTGATCAATAAATAATGAGAGATGCCCTCTCAGAAAAAAGAAAAAAATTGGGATCTGATGGAAATTTAGATAGAGAAAAAAGTGACAGTAACAGTATAATTCATTCCCTGGAAGCATTAACTTGGCTGGTCACTTGAAGAAAATAAAATATGGAAAGGGCTTCTACTCAGAGACATTACCCATAGTGCAACAGTGAAGCTTTTCAAGCCATCACATAAAACATTCAGTGCCTAAGAAATTTAAGAATAATGGAAAATCGCTGCTTCTCTCAATGAGCATGGAACCAGAAAAGACTCTCTATCATCGAGTGGATTATCTTTTCGGCATGTGGACTGATGGGCAGTGTTACCCCTGCATGCCTAATGGCACATCAGGTGTCTGTGTGTGCAGAGCCTTTTCGGTGTCAAAGGGCAAACACAGGCAGTGAATGAAAGACATGGATTGTTTCATACAGCAGGTTTTGATTGCGGTTAGACTTCACTTGCTTGCCAGATCCCAACTAGTATCCTCTTTGACAGAATCTCCCTATCTCCAGGCTTCTGCCGGGAGGTTAAATAGCAGCAGACTATAGATAAGGGTAGGAAGGAAGGTGGCTACAGTCGGGGGGCCGGGGGAGGTGCTCTCAGAGAAAATCATTAATACCGAGGTTAGAACAAGATCTGGAAGTTCAACGTGATCAGAGTTGCTAAAGTAGACATGAGATCCTCCAGATGTGGTTTTCAGTCCATTCATCCTTTCCTTCATTCCCTCTCCTACATCCCTAAAGCACGAGGCACTTGATAGATGGCAAGAGGAATAAGAATCAATTCCTGCCTTTAAGAGCCTTGGACTGGCACTTAGAATGACAGCTTGTAATGACTTAGATGACTTGAACCGAGTCTCTTTAGTTCTTGGTCCTCTAGCTTTATCTAATTAAAAACCCAGGAACTAGAGATGGTTTCTAAGGTTTTCACAGCTCTGAAAGTTTACTAGCTTTTAAATATTATCAGTTATTGTGGGCCAGGCATTCAGTTGAAAATGACACTTGATCCTCGTGAAACTGAAACAGGCAAGCACTATTATTATATCTCCCATTTTATAGATGAGGAAACTGAGGTTTAATAATGTTAAATAAACTGCAGAAGACAGCTCAGAAAGCTAGTAGGGGGAAGGCTTGAATCTGACTTCACACATAGCCACTACACTAAATTGCCTTCTTTGAAGCTAGTGGTTTGTTTTACAGTTGGCTTGGCTGGAACTAATAGAAATTGCATAAGGTGCCTGGGCTCTGCTGTCAGAACTGTTATCTTCAAGTTCAAGCCCCTTACTTTTTAACCGAGAGTCTTTTGGCAAGTTACTTTACCCCTCTGTGCCTTGATTTCAGACTATCAATAACAAATTTTGTACTAGAAATCACTGCCATACTAAGCTTTGCTTTGCAAATCAAGTCATTGATTACCTGATCCCCAGAATATTGTTACCTTTCCTATCTCAGTGCCCTAGTGCCTGAAATGTCAGCATTACAATGTAGGTTCCTTCACGCAAAGCATTACCCTTTTAGTAAGAGCCTCTTATTAATAGTAAAGAGATTGACTAGGACTGAGGGATTAGACTATTCCGGGCAAGACATAAAACACTATATGTGCATCATCTCACTTAGTCCGCACAACAACCAAATAAAGTTTGTACACACAACACACATACAATAACTATTCCTGTGCTGCACATGCGAAAATGAGGCTCAGAGGGATGGCGAAGAACATACAATTTATAATCAGAGGGTTCATGATTCAATCCAGATCTCTCTCATTCTAAAATTAAGCTCTTAGCCTTCCTGTCATGCTGTCATCAATAGCTATGCCTGGAAAAATTAGAATAGAGTCATCATTACATAAATAGTAATTCATTCGTTTCCCCTATCATTTTCCCACAAGAAGAAGAACCAGAACAGCATGAAGAGCATAGCTGTGTGGGAGGTGTGACCAATTAAAAAGAGAGCAAAAGCCTTGAAAACTGATTTCCCTGGGCTGAGGAGGGCTGGTTATGGAGATTAATTTGCCTTTGTGTGTTTGGCTTTGTATTCATGCTGGGATTGCTGCTGGGAGGCAAGGCAACCCTGATTTCAATTAGAATTGCAGAGGCTCAGGGCTGGAAAGAATTGGGAGAGGGCAGCCTTCGGCCCTTGTCTGATAAAGGCATCCTCTCTGTAACAACGTAAGCCATTGTTTTTCCCCGGTCTCTGCTGTGTGCCTCCTTGGACATGAAATGACTACTATGCATCCTCCCGGTGGCCCTGTGTTTCCCACCTCTCATCTCAAGCTGGACTTGCTCTTGTTTTGTTCTTTTCTGTTGATCAACAAAGCACAAACACCTTCCTTTTTCCATACTGTTAGGGTATCTGGAAGCAATGGTTACAAATCGTATACTCTGCTGCCTAGTCTTGCTGCTATCCATTAACCGGCTACTCCCACTCATTCCTCACGTTTGAGGTTACACATCACTTTCCTGAAGAGGCTTTCTTTCCCTCACCCCCCAGACAAGCTCAGGGTCACTGTTTTATGCATCCATAGCACCCCGAGTTCTCTTGGTAACACTTCGTATGCCAATAATTATGTAATGACTGTAAGATAAATTTTAGCCAAAATAAGCAGGCGACGGGAGACAACAAAGGGCCAGGCAGTTTATTTGAGCGCAATTCCCAGGTGATGTTCCCTGGTCTGGCTAGTCATAGGCTGGGGAAGTCACGCTCAGCAGGGCAGGCAGTGAGTTTTTAAAGAAGGTAGGGGGAGGCAGAGCTTAGATTTACAGCAGTATGAGTATTGGCTAGTCTAACACACATTTTTCAGGTTGGGAGGGGGCAGCAGCCGGGGATTTTGGTACTCATCAGTGTCCGACATGCTCACCCCTCCCTCTGGTGCCTCCAACCTTACAATGACATGTTGAATATTTGCATTTCCTACATGATACAATCTCTGTTAAGGGCAAGAATGTGTTGTATCTTAAGCACTGTGCTCATTCATTCTATTCAGAACTTGTATGGATAACCTCATGGGTACCAGCCACTGTACCTGTGAGCTGGAGAGATGTAATCCTTCACCTCATGGAACTTAGAATCTAGTGGAGTTTTTCATCTTTTTTCTTTTCCCCTCAACTTTTATCTCTTCTAGCAATTGGCAGTGAAAGAATTTTGCTGTGTTATTCCTCAGTACAATATTTTTCTGAGGAGAAATCAGTTCAGAATAGTGGTTCAGGTGCATCTTGATTTAGTTTATGAACTGTACTTGTCCTCATTTTTCAGATTAAAAAACAGGGTAAGCAGATCAACTGATACTTGCATAGTTAGGCTACGTCAGTGATGTTATTGCATTTATTAGTTCATTCATCTTTTCAGCCCCTAATTCTCTTTGCAGTCTGGTTCCACTCATCTAGGCATTTGGAGTGATGAAAACTGGTCATGGTATACCCATGGGTTTGGGGGTCAGTGGGCTGGGTTCAATAGCATTATGCCACTTACTAGCTGTGTGATCGTGGGCTAGTTAGTTAAACTCTCTAGTTCTCAGTGTTTGGAGAAAAATCAATTCCTACCTCATAACTTTTTTAAAAGAGGAGTAAATGAGAATAGTACCAGTGGTTAATGGTTTTGTTACATGTGTTAGGCTGGAGGAAGGAAAAACAAGGACATGCAAACAGAACAGAGAGATACCATAAAAGGAGAACAAACCAGACCCCAAGGTCCGTGCCTTATATGGAAAGGGGACAGCTCTTCCTGAATTCCATCCTTCTGATGTGCCAACTAAGACCTGGATGTAAGCCTCCTCCCTCTTGGAAGAGAAAAAAAGTTTCTAGTTGTCTGTCATGTCACCTTTAGCCAGTCATACCTCTCCATGTCCCCTAGGATAGCTCGCCCACTTCTCCCCCTCCTAACCCCTTATAAGCCCCCACCTCCCTGACCGGCACAACTTCCCCAGCCTGTAACTACCCAGACTGGGGAACCTCACCTGGGAATTGCGCTCAAATAAACTGCCTGGCCCTTTGTTGCCTCTCGTTGCCTGCTTATTTCAGTTAGAATTTATCTTACGACATGAATTATGGGTTAAGCATTTTACACACATTAAGGTATTTAATCTGACCAATGAGGTAGATGCTGGTATTATTCCTATTTTACAAATGAGGTAAAGGAGGCACATAGAGGTTAATGAACATGCCCGACATTACCTAGCTTAAATTCAGACCAGGGACAGAAACTTGAGTATGTGGATCTGCAGCCCATGGTCCACAGGCCTGGCTGTAATTGCCTCTGGCTAATGCATGCAGATCCATTTGCACAGTGCTCAGTTCTAGGTGTCCAGCCAGTACAGGTGTGTGATGACCCTGATTGGTTTGCCCCACTTTTCCCAGAAGATCTCATCAGATAAGAGAAGCATTGTGAACATGAAGCACCACTTATTCATTCTTTTGCTCAAATGAGCCCTAACCCAGGCTTCTACCAGCACTAACTGGTCAGACTGACAAAGTAAATGGAATAAATAAGTGAAGGAAGGAATAAGGCATGGAATCTAATAAGGGAAAATGAGCTTCTGATGTGAAAACTGCAAGATCACAGAGTTGGTACCTGGGTCTTCCACACAAGTTGCTTTGCTCTGAAAGCAGCAGAATTGACTGTCAATGTCAGTGACTACACTATTCAGTGCCTTCTCGGGGGCCATTCATATCCAGAGCTTGAGGATTTTAATTCTCTTGAAAAGAGGGCAAACTTCCCCTTTGTTTATGGGCTCCCACTCTGCATCTCAGTTGTTTGTTCAGAGTGGAATAAGGAGGGTTTTCTGTGCATCTGAACCTGGTCTGCTGGATCTCTGTGTTGTAGATGACTCTTCCTGTGTCCCTGTGTCACCTGTGTAATTGCCCCTCTCCCTTCCCAGTCTTTGCTCCAAGATGCTTCATCTGCCTTTCAGGGCCTGCCTAGGCACCAAGTCATTTTTCCACTCATTCATTCCCTCACTCATTTATTTATTCAAAAAATGTCTACCTATCCTGTGTTAGGCACTGAGAATAGATACAAGAGAGAACAAAACAAGCACGGGCCCTGCCTTCTAGGTCACATCAAGGAGTTTAGGTTGTAGATTCAAGGGGAAGACTTCAGAGGGTTTTATGTGGGGATGTGATCAGATTTGTATTTTGAGAAAATCACTCAGGTTGATGTACAGATGGATTGGAAGGGACAGGAGTAGATGATATGATAATAACAGGCAAGAAATGGCAGAAATACTCTGTCCCCAGCTTCATATTTTCTTCCATCATGAATCATCTGTCATCTTAACACTTCTTCCTATAACCCATTAAGTTCCTTACCTACTGCAACCTCCTTGGGGAACTGATGAGCTCCCTGCTGAGGGCCCATGACTAATTTTTATCCTACATGCCCAGCATGGAGCCTTACACACATTCAATATATAAAGAGTCTCAATCTCAACATTTCAAAGTTGAAAGGATGGTTAGAGGAAATATAGTCTGACCACTTTATTTTACAAAATCCAGGCAGGCTAAGCAACTTGGCCATGATCACACATTACATTAGTGATAGATATGAGGCTTAGCATCATCATTCTGAGTCCAATTCCACTTTATGGAGTTCAAATCACTTCAAGGAATTACTGAATAAAGACTTTATTCTCTTGTTCACAGTTGGAATCCTTTAGTGAATTAGGGGAAGAACAGGGGTTTGAGAAGAAAACAATAGAAAGAGAAGGCATAGAGTTTAAAATGAAAAAGTATCCTCATTTTCTCTTTATACAGGATTGTTTTCTATTCTGAAGAGGTCATAAAAAGATCCAGTAATTCTGGACTGGCCAGGTCACAGCCAGGGGGTCAGGGACAGAGATGGTGTGACCCCGTGGGGAAAGTCTGGTGGGGGCGGGCATAGGCATCTTGGTGATAAGGGAAAACCTCCTTCTGTCCTTCAGGTTTATTTTCTCTTTATCTTTTTGGGTTCATCCACACACACAGTTCCTTTCTGTAACAAGGCATTGCTGCCTTTCATATTCATGTTTTAATTCATGCACAGTAAACTCAACATTTTGAAAGTGAGGGGCTTTGGATTTGGGATCAAACATTTGATTTTTGGAATCTGGGTCTCCCATTACGTGTAAGATCTTGGGAAATATCTAACTCTGTTGAGGATTCTTTATCTCCAAAATCTCTAAAATTATCTAAAATGTGATAATTAGCTGACACAGCCATTGTCAGGTTTATATAAGTCAGTGTTTTTCTACGGTTGGTCTGCAGACCACCTGCATCACACTCTCCTGCAGGTATTTGATGGAAATTCCAATTCCTGGTCCCTGCTCTATACCTCTTGATTCAGAATCTCTGGCAGTGGTATCTCATAGTTGGCATTTTTCTGAGTGATTCTGATATATGTTTAAGTTCAGGAATCACTAAATAATTTGGAAAAGTGTTTTATACATGGTAATACATTGTATAAATGCAATTTTAAGAAAATTTATTTTTGTACCTAAACTGTCATGATCAGTTTGCTCTTCTCTTTGCTCGAAAATCTGTCTAGAGAAACATCTCTACATGGGTCCTTGGCAGCATCTCAACAGACTAAGGACACGTGGATGAAGGCAGATAGCCTCCTGACTGGAAATTCTGTCATCGTTTTTAATCTTGACTCATCAGACTTTTGAGAAAATTCTCTGATGTTGACTTTGTATAATAACTGGAGGAAGATTGAAGCACATTGCTGAAAACAGGTAAAATCTCTGCAGCTAGAAAAAAGCTAAATGAAGTTGACCCAGTGTTTCATATAAACCAAAACCTGTACTGTAAGGTTTAAAACATCTAGTCTGGTCACACACACAAAGTGAATATCATCTCTTGATTAGATTTCTACCATCCCTCAATGACTTTCTGGTTGGATGACCTCTCCTGTATCTCTTTGTACATGAGAGTCCGGAAGAGAATGTAGCTTAAATCATTTCCTTGCCCCCAACAAGAGGCTGTTAGCCTGGCTGAGTTAGGACATGCCTCATATGATGGCTATCATCCCCTGGTCCAGCTCTGCCTCTTTCTGACCTCGAGATGTGCCTGAGTTTTGTGCTGCATGAGAGCCTGGGGCACTCTCAAGCTGACTACCTGCGAGCTCAAGAGACACCCATGTGGGGTTTCATGGCCCATGGATAGTGTTGTCCTGATGGAAGCTCTGAGTTTAAGATCTACTTTTGCATCCTGTACTTTTAAAAATATAGTTGCACCGAAGAAATTAGATTTTTTTTTGTACGAGCATAAGAACAGAACAGGGAAAGCTATAAAATAGCTGGGATTTATGGTGTAGCTCAAAGGTGATTTTTTTTTCCCAACACATCTAGGCTGAAATTACTGCAGTTTTTTCCTCAGAGCTACTTTGAAATTTATTTTCAATTTAGACTGCATACCTGTAAAAATAGGATGCAGAATGATACTGCAGTTTTTGAAGAAGAGTCTGAAGACCTATATTTGGCCATGTTTATAAACAGTCAAATGTATTTCTGATAAAGCTTTATACCTAGATTAAGATTCCAATTTTCCAATCACTTTATCTAAGGGTTATATTATTAACTCTTTGTTCAGTGTATCCCACATCAGATGTCTTCACAGACCCCCAAGCTGCTTTTTAAAGACACAGTCAGGAGGCCTAAAAGTAGAGTGTAAAAGAAGAATAGATATGAGGAGACCTGAATTTTAGTTTTGATTCTGCTTTTCTGTAGATTTCACCATAATGAAGTTATAACCTCTTGGGCCTCAGCTTTCTCATCAGTAAAATGGGAGGTTGAACTAGACCAGTGTTTCTGAACTAGTGTTTCTGAAAACACAACTAAAATGCCTAAAACTGAATGATGCATGAATCAACAATTTTGATATTTTTAATGCTCTGGATATCCCGTACCTTATTTTGGGATTAAATATTTAGAATATCTGTAATGTTCCAAATCACAGGGCATGTGTATTCAGAAGTTTGCTATTTGGTTGCTAATCAAGGGACTAAGTACAAATAGGGAGACTTACATTTGCAGAAAATCACCCTATAACCTTGAAAGTATCATTATAACCCATTTTTTGTCTTAGTTTTCTCATCTGTCATCTATCCATAATTCTTGAGGCTCTTGTAAAAGTCAGATGGGGTTTGTACACATGCAAGCTCTCTTAGTCACATTATTTTGTTCACCATGCAAGAGCAGATTGCAAGTAAATGCAACTTTTAAGTAACTTTAACTTTTATTGTGAAATATTGCTGGGATGGTAAGTTGAGGTTCAATCAATGTCAAAGAGCAAAGTAATAAGATTCACTTAACAGTGTTTTTGCCCTGAAGCAGAGTCAGGCCTGGAGAGGTAGGTCGTTTTTTTCAGTAGGGTCCATTCCAGTGGATTGTAGAGCCTGCTGACTGTGAATAAATCTAAGGAGGCTAATAATCAGAGCTGGAATCCATTAGCTGTGCCTGGCATGCAGCTGGGAGCGGGGAGTGGCAGGCAGCATGTGCCTTGCAGGTAGGCTGACCTGACGCTGATATGCCACCTTTTTGAGAGGATGCATTACACTGATAGATCTGGATCTTGAGATTGTGATATTCTGTCTGTTTTCTTGTGTCTTTGGAGCATTTGGAAGGTCCTCAGGCCAAAACACTGAAAAAGATGAGGCCAATCAAAATTGGTATCTGTAAGGAGTGTGTATACCATGATAAATTAGATGTGGTTCGGATCTTCTTCTTTTTCCTGTCCCCAGATTTTTCATTCCCTCTTCTTTATATTTGGGACTTTTCCCTGGTCTCTCTGTTTCATGATGCAGTTCATGTCCCAGCCTTACCATGAAGCTCTTAGAGGAGATCAAACCTTTCCTTTCCTTTGTAGGCCCCATGGCATCTTGCACAGGAATATGCATGCCATTGGTCATCCATAAAAAATACATCAACCAGTAGATGACTGTGGGTAAAATTGAAACATTTCCAGAATATCTCACCTGGCTTTAGTACATCTGCATATCAATAGGCGTTCAGAGGTGGAAAGAAGTATGGCTTTAGTGCATTTGCATCTTTCCTCAGGGGTGGAGAGAAGTTCGTCTCCATATCAATGGGTGATTACCTGGGCAACAGAAGGCTTCTCTGTACCCGAGAGGTGAGGTGGGGGCGGGGGGCGGGGGGCAGTGTTGCTGCTTGAGCAGGAGAAGAAAGACTGCCTGGGACTGCAGTTTGTGAGCACTAAATGGGTTTTAAACTTTATTTCTCCTTTTGACTAATTTTGGATTTTTAGAGGTATTTTGCCCCGAGATTTCCTTTCCCCGGACTTAACAATGACTCACTAGCTGTACTATAGGAAATGAATATTATATACATCACATAAATTAATGTTATGAGCAGGCATAATAGATGGTTAATATTTATTTTTAATTGAATGCATTTCTAAGGGAAAATTTTGAGAAGAGTGAGCAAACAAAAGGATCATCTTGCTGCCCAAGTGGCTTTATTTTTCCTGAATACTAAGTAAGATCCATAGTCTGCAAAAGAGGAAAAAAAAAACCTCAAAGAGAAATGAATGAGGCCTTTCCTGAGCTTCATCAGGAAATGTTGATATCTCGAATCTGCTAGTCAACCAACATACCATTTAGAGATCCAGGCAGGAATCACTTAGCGCAAAAGTGTGAATGCCTAGCATGGAATTGTATAATCAGTCTTGTGTTAAAAAAAAAATGGAGTCAGGAAAGCAAAAGTACTTCAAAGAGAAATGGGTCAGGCAACAGATTTTGCTTTAAAAATCATTTTGTGATTGACTCAGGCTAGACTTCTGGGAGAATAATCCAATAATTCCACACAGACCAAATGTACTACCTCTTCCCTTCTATTGATGGAATTAATGTGGGCATCCTATTCTGCCCCTTTTTGGTTTTCTTTGTGTTTGTATTCAATTTCCTCCTCTAGAATATGAGGATAATAACAACTACCCTGTCGGAGTGCTGAGAGAATTCAATGAGATAATGTTTGTGCATGTGCTTTGTAAACTAAGAATATAAAATACTACATGACTATACTATATTATGATAACTTTTCTCTTTGAGGGTGGATTATATAGAGTATCTTTTCCTAGGAAAACAGAGATAAGATCAGAAAAAAGTTTGATTATAATGGTGTTAGGGTCCGGGCTTCCGAGGCTTCTCCAGAGAACAAACTACACAGGCATAGAAATGTAAATTCAAGCAAAGTCTTTATTCAGCCAGCTAGCTGGGGTCCAAGTGTCGGCCTGATGCAGCGGGTCTCAACAAGGACCCCGAGCACTCAGAGCCAAGGGTTTATATAGCATTTTCAAAGCACTTAACTCATAGTAATTTTCCACAACTATACATTATTCTTGCAAGACATACATCCTGGGGTTAAGCAAGGGCAGGATAAGACTACTCCTCAATGGTTAGGGAGGTTCTGCACGATAAGCTTGGTATGTAAGGTTAACTGACCAAGGTTAGCTGACCAAGGGTCACAGCTGCCCACCACCTGGTGCTCATGATTAACTTGTTTTTCAAGGCCTTATCCAGGCCCAGGTTTTTTTTTTCTTCTTCCTGAGTCACACCCTCAGAAAATGGTTTCTAGGTTTCTAAGATGGCTATGCTTATGCTAATTTACTAATCTTACTAATGCTTAGATTCTACATTTCCCCACTTTCCTTTGACCATTCCAATCATGGAATGTTTGTTTCTTCCTGCTGTGTGAGTGAATGATACTGCGGTCTCAGCATTAGCACCTGAACAGCACTCACTCTTTCCCTAACAAAGGCTATTAGCCGGTTTAAGATACAGGGACCTAAAGTGAGAAGCAGTATAAAAATAAGCAAGGGCCCTGCCAGGGTGGATATCAGGGTTGTAAACCATGGGGATTTAGTAAACTAGGATTCAAATAGCCCTTGGCTGGCCTCTCGCTCTCTCTTCCTTTGATCTGGCCTCTCTCTAAGTTTAGACATTGAATCTCTTACTATTCCGGAATGGTCTGCTGTTAAGGTTTAGCTAAGTTTTATTAGTTCTTTTTCCTGGGAAAAAGATTCATGGCTGTGACCCCCTTATCCTGTTACGGGAGTCTTCTAGGGGTGGGCGCCCTAATGGCTCTTAATTGCCTGACCCGTGCCCGCGGGGAATGATGTAGTGGCAGAAAGGAGGAACGGAGAGAGCAGGAGAACCTTAGAACAAGGAAACTTAAAATGAGAAGTTCTTGATGCTCTCTGCACTCCTTTACAATGGCTATCTAGTTAGGTATGAATAAGGGAAAGAGAAAAAACAGTAGTTTCTTTTTTAACCCATGTGAAGTTGGTGTTTGGCAGCAGAGTCCCACTGAGAAGAAATGTGGACTAGCTCTCCTTTCTTTTCCTTGTGTCAAAGACCTTGCCCAAAACCTAGAGACTCATTTAATACTTATTTGAGCACCTACTATGTGCTCTGGGTACTAGGATACAGTAATGAACCAAACAGCTAAGACCTCTGCATTCTTACCTGTGGTGATGAGAAAGGGGAAGAGGAGACAATAAACAAACTAATGAATAAGATACTATCAAATATTGATACATCTATGAAGAAACAAACAAAGGGATGTGATGGCATATGGTTTCAGTGGGGCATGTGGTGGCCACGAACATCTTCTGTGGCGTGCATCACTGACCGGTGGCCTCAGCTGTTGAACCTTGAATCCACTGCCACGTCTGTGCTGCTTTTACACCTCTCGAAGGCTGCTCCCAGCCAGTGACTCCACATGGTGGGCATACTCAGGCTAGCCCACTGCTGTGGGTTGCAGGGCTCCTTCCGTGCTGACTGGGTTGAAGACTCATTTTGTCAGAAGTGTACCCAGTCTAAGATGCGTCCTATCTAACCCTACTTCCTGTCCTTTCTCTACAGGGCTCAGACTTAAGTCACAGTGTGACAGTCCCCAGCTGCCTCACAGGCATGCCTCCCAACACAGCTCTTGCATGTCTGCTGTCTGTTGGCATCTGCTTCTCTGTGGACTTTGACTGACTCAGGGTAGGAAGTGACCATTTCAGTTTGTGTCAGACAGTGCCTGTTGGAAGGGGAAATAGTTGGGCTGAGATCTGGAGGAAGAGTATATCAGGAAGACAGTACATCGAGTGCCTCCCAAGGCTGTAAGGCAGGAATCTGCTTGACGTGTTCTAGGAATAGGGAGAAGGACCACGAGCTGGAATGCGGGGAGGCTATGAAGGAGCATCAGGAGTGATGTTCAGAGCGAGGTAGGGATCCCATTCATGGAGGACCTTACAGGCTGTGCTGATGAAGTTGCATTTTATGTTTAGTATGATAGGAAGCTTCTGGGGCATATTAAGCAAATGTAGAGGGACTGGGGGAAGGTTTCTTTCTACACAACCTTCTGTACTCAGCACACATAGTTATTCTGATGTGGTAAGCAGTGGGTACCTGCAGTGAGGTTTCCTCAGGCAGATGCTGCATGGGCCTCTGCCTGAGCCACTACAGCTTCTTCCTCTTTTTCTTCGTCTGGGAGGGGAACAGTAGGCTCGGACCTTGGTGACTGGGAGAGTTGAGAGAAGCCTGCCACAGTGACTTCACCTGAAGACTGCATATCTTTGATGTTCCTTTTCTCGATATCAAATTTGGGGGAATAATCTCAGATTGGTCAGTCTACTACTAGAAAGTCTTTAATTAAATCTTTATAATTTAGTGTTGCGTCTGAGGTTTTGTTCAACAGTCCCCCATTTCTCTTCACATTGCCCGACATGGGATTTTAGATCTTTATTTTCCTACAGACATTGCCTGCACATGGCACATTTTGATTCTCATTATATTTGCCTAGCACAGGATTTCGGATTGTACTGCTTTTCCAACATAAGACATTCCTTTATGTATGCAAGCCATTCTTTATGGTGTTTTGCAAAGGCTGTTGAACATCAGGCACTTATTGTTGGATTGACAGTACCTCCCACCCTTCAGAACATGTACTAACTTTTTTAACTTCAATAATGGCAGACACCCATGCAGGACACCCATAGTATGACCTGTGGGCATGGCTGGAGAGGAGGCCCTTGTTGAGTTATTTTCTCATATCTCAGGGGAGTGATTACTCACTCACTAAGTTATTGTAAGTGACTCTCCTAGGCCAACCTCTGAGCTGGGTGATAGGTGTACAGTGGTGATGACCTGCATGTACACAAGCTCTACTCATGAACCTTTGTGTTTGGTAGAACAGAAAGAGTATTGCATAAGAAAGGGATAAGAAGTCCTGGCTGGAGGTCTGGACCCACAACTTCATAGCTATAGTACCTTGAGCAAATTCCTGATTCTTTTTCATTCTAAGGCTTCTCATCCATTAAACAAGCATACTACTCACTCTGCTGCTGTCACTCATGGTGTTTGTGAGGGCAACATGGAGTAATGACATTAAAGCTGTATAGCACATTAGATTCTTTTTTTTTATATGGACTTAATTTTTTAGAACAGTTTTATGTTTATAGAAAAATTGAGATGATAATACAAAGAGTACCCATATACTTCTCCACAAGCTTCTCTTATAATATCTCACATTGGTATGGTAGATTTATTGAAATTAATGAACCAATATTAATGGATTATTATTAACTAAACTTGATATTTTATTTATATTTTCTTACATTTAACCTTTTTTTTTTTGCTCCAGAATTCCACCCATGATGTCCCATTACACTTAGTCCTCTGGTCTCCACAGGCTCCTCTAGGCTGTGAAAATTTCTCAGACTTCGTTTTTTTATAACCTTGAGAGTTCTGAGACATACTGATTAGAGATGTTATAGAATGCCTCTCTACTTGCCTATTGCTTTTCTCATGATTAGACTATGATTATGGGTTTTTTAGAGAAAGATCACAGAGATAAAAATGGCACTTTTATCACATCATATTCAGTCTACATTACTATAAACATGATTTGTGGCTGCTGATGTTGCCCTTGATCACCTGGCTAAAGGAGTATTTGTCAGATTTCTCTTCTATGAAGTTACTCCCCCTTCCTACTATATCCTTCAGAAGGAAGCCACATGTGCAGCCCACGCTTACAGTATGGGCAGTTATGGTCTGCCTCTTTAAAAGCTAAAGCATTTGGAATTTTTCTGCATGGGGGATTTTTCTCTTCTTCCCATTTATTTATTTATTCAGTCATTTATCCGTATCAGTACAGACTCATGGATATTTATTATATACTTTTGGTTATCATCTCATACTACTTTATTTTGAGGCTCAAATTGTTTCGGCCTTGGCCACTGGTTGGCTGTTGTGTCTCTTTGGCACGCCCCAGCTATTGTGACTTTCTTTCTCCCTCCTTCCTTCCTTCCTGGCAGTACAAGGTACTTGTACATTTCCTGCCTCAGTCCTAGAATTTGTCATTTCTTCAGTGAGCCCTGGTTCCTTTTGTTGGAGAATGTATTAGAAAACAAGATCTGTACCATTTTTTTTGTCCATTTACTTATTAAAGGACATTTCTGTTACTTCCAGTTTTTTGGAGATTATGAAGAAAGCCTCACATTCACGTGCAGGTTTTTGTGTGACACTTGTGTTTGAAACATTTCTAAATTTATTATTTCATTTTGATTTTCAGAACACTTAAGGGTAGGGTAAATGAAGTAACATAATACCTGTGTTACAAAGCATGAGGTTCCAGCCTCAGTTTGTACAGTTGGTGAAGGGCAGAGCCAAGACTTGAAGGTACTTCCTCTAACTCCAGGTCCTATGTACCTATATTCATTCCTAATTCATGCATTATCCAACTCTCAGTAATATTTGAGAAAATAATTGAAAACTCTTATATACTATCCAAATGTGTTTTGTTTTTCTCAGTTGTCTTTGTCACTATACTCATCCCTACACACAAAGCAAAGAAAATGAAAGCATCATCTACACTAATATAAATGAAAAGAGAAATAAAGAGGTCAGCCTCTTTGGATGATGTATAAAAAGGTATTTAGTAATTGTAAGAATATGAAGCAATTGAATGTTCCCCATATACTAGGCCCAGGGCTAAACAATTCACTTATTTCATCTATGCTTCACAGCCCTCAGAGGTAGCTTCTACTATTATCCCCATTTTATAGATGAGGAAACTGAGGTTCAGGGAAAATTATGTTACTTGCCCAGGGATCTGCTATTAGCAAAAGTGGGTTCAGGACCTGTTGATGTATGCTTTGATTAATGATTATTAATTAGTGATTATTATTAATGATTCCAGAGATGCATTGCCTTCAAGATCAGAGTAGTCATTCTAGAGTTACAAACCTGACATCGAGGGTTTGGGGGAAAGACAGCTAAAGTGAAGGTCTGGATATGCCACCAGACACAGAGAAGCAATCAGACAAGTATGTCCTGTAAACACAGTTACTAAACAAAAGAAGTTGAACCTAAGGAAAGAGGAAATAGCATTTCCCCCTGGTAACAGCATCTAATAAGAACAGCAGCTGCTCTGGGGCATTGGACCATTATGTGGAAGTGGTAATGGTGCAATTAGCTCCTTCTTCATTTTCCCATGTTACCCCAGGGGTAAAATGGCACACTGAGCAAATATGCTAAATTACATTAAACTTCGTGATCAATTTGAAAATCTTAGCTGCTGGCTGCGGAGAGATTAGCAGGCCCTAGCAAAGTTTTGCTATCCTCCACCCCCACCCTAATGAAAAACTTCAGCCATGACACTGATGGTTTTTATCAGATGCAACACAACATTCTGCAGGCAACTCTGAGCTGGCTCTGAGAGGTTTCCAGAGCAAACTCTTGGCGTGAGTTAGCAGAGTGAATCTCCTACAGTAATAACCAATAAATATATCTTGGGAAGAATATTTGCATAGTGCCAGGCATGAGGATGATGGCTGTCCATAGTCCAAGGGTGTCTGCCTCTGAGAGCCTGACCTAGTCAGCATCACTGGCATTTAAGGATGGCGCTCTCCAGGTGTTAGGGTCTGGGCTTCCGAGGCTTCTCCAGAGAACAAACTACACAGGCATAGAGATGTAAATTCAAGCAAAGTCTTTATTCAGCCAGCTAGCTGGGGTCCAAGCGTCAGCCCGACGCAGCAGGTCTCAACAAGGACCCCGAGCACTCAGAGCCAAGGGTTTATATAGCATTTTCAAAGCACTTAACTCATAGTAATTTTCCACAACTATACATTATTCTTGCAAGACATACATCCTGGGGTTAAGCAAGGGCAGGATAAGACTACTCCTCAATGGTTAGGGAGGTTCTGCACGATAAGCTTAGTATGTAAGGTTAACTGACCAAGCTTAGCTGACCAAGGGTCACAGCTGCCCACCACCTGGTGCTCATGATTAACTTGTTTTTCAAGGCCTTATCCAGGCCCAGGTTTTTTTTTCTTCTTCCTGAGTCACACCCTCAGAAAATGGTTTCTAGGTTTCTAAGATGGCTATGCTTATGCTAATTTACTAATCTTACTAATGCTTAAATTCTATATTTCCCCACTTTCCTTTGACCATTCCAATCATGGAATGTTTGTTTCTTCCTGCTGTGTGAGTGAATGATACTGCGTCTCAGCATTAGCACCTGAACAGCACTCACTCTTTCCCTAACAAAGGCTATTAGCCAGTTTAAGATACAGGGACCTAAAGTGAGAAGCAGTATAAAAATAAGCAAGGGCCCTGCCAGGGTGGATATCAGGGTTGTAAACCATGGGGATTTAGTAAACCAGGATTCAAATAGCCCTTGGCTGGCCTCTCGCTCTCTCTTCCTTTGATCTGGCCTCTCTCTAAGTTTAGACATTGAATCTCTTACTATTCCGGAATGGTCTGCTGTTAAGGTTTAGCTAAGTTTTATTAGTTCTTTTTCCTGACTCTTAATGCTCTCTGCACTCCTTTACACAGGAAGACACAAGAAGAGCCCCAGCACTCTGGTGTCTGTGACGTCCCGAACTTCCAGCTGACTTTTGGTTCAGTGGGGATCAGTGGGCCCCAAAATTCGCCAACTGTTGCTAACTTGTGGCTCTGTTGACAAAGCCAATTTGACAATTTTTACTGAGGGCTTAATAATATATGTTAATCACTAAGTTCTGTGTTCATGAGGAGAAATAAACAATTGTTAATCTCAAGGAGATCACATTATGGGATTGAGACAGACAAATATATATAGAGTATGATGGGTTAAAAAAACAGCGTCAAGTGAGTGTATTGAAACATTTGATTATGATCTTCCAGCTACAACAGACTGAAAATAAGGGGTTTGTATGCGTGCGTGTGAAAGAGAGAGGGAGGATGATGGATGCCCAGCCTTTCCTTTTGTCAAGAATTTGATAAAAACTGAGTTTTCAGGACCACACATAAAAGCTTCCAGACACAGGGTGGAGCTGGCCTGTTCCAAAGAAAAGACGTTCAGTTTCTCCCAGAATGGTTTGATAGGGCACTAGGGCCGCGGTGTCTGACCTGTGCTGCTGTCCTTCCTCACAGCTCCCAGAGAAGTAATGGGATCTCTGCAGCGGTGGGGTGGGCGGGAGAGGTCTGCTAAGCACTGCGAGATGCGCCCGCATTTAATACTGGCCCATCTTCAAATAGCACAGTCATAGACTACGAACAACGTGATGGCAGTTACAGCGGACAGAAGACCTGAGATGTCTCCTCTGTTTTGCTGGTAGCATGTTAGTCCCCCCAGTCCCTTACTGCTCAATAACATATCACGGAAATACTTTGAAGTGTGACAGCTTTAAAATGTTTGACCCCCTGGCATTTTAGAGTTTGAAGAATTAAAGTTAAATAAACTTTAAATACAACTTAATATAAATGTAAATATTAAGTTGAGAAAGTAAGAGTATAACATTAAAAAACACCTCTTCATTTTGCAATGATTTTAGGTTTACTGAGAAGTTGCAAAGATAGTACAAATAGTGCCCACAGTCCCTCACCTAAACTGGGTCGGCTGTGTAAGTTTCCCCTGACGTTATCACCTTATATTACCTTGGCCCATTTGTCCAAACTAAGAAACCAGTGGCACATTATTACTGAACTCTAAATATTATTTAGATTTAACCCATTTTTCCACTAATGTCCTTTTTTTCTTCCAGAGGCCAATCCAGGAAACCACATATAGTTGTCATGACCCCTGAGTTTCCTCTAGTCTGTGACAGCAGCTTGCTGACCTTTCTTTTCCATGACTTTGACAGTCTGGGGGAGGACTTGCTGGGTATGTTGTAGAATATCCCTCACACTGGGTTTATCTGATCTTTCTCTAATGGTTAGAAAGGCTTATGGGCTTTTGGAAAGCATACCACAGGGGTGAAGTGCTCTTCTTCATATCCTATCAGAGTAGGTGACATCAATGATATTAACTTTAATCACGTGGGTAAGAAATGTCTGCCAGATTTCTCCACTGTAGAGTGGCTGTTTTCCCCTTTTGCCTACATACACTAAGTTCCACCCATGCTCCGGAGGTCATGTAGGTAAAGCTTTGCCTTCTGGGGGGAGTATTTCTACATTGTAGAGGAATGCAGGGAACAGGGCTGAGCCACCCAGTTTTCATAGAAACTACGTGAGGCTAACATTCCTGGACCCTGCCCTAAGTTAGATAACTAGAAGTAAACGAGACCCCTGGGGTCAAAACTCATGATAAGTCACATAGGAATGCTTGTGCAAAGGTCAGGCACCTGGTGTATCCCTGTTCCAATTTTATTGGCCAAAGTATAGAATGTGTTTCAAATTCATTGGTTGGGGTAATGTGCAGGCTCTGGTGCAATGACTGTAGAAATCCCATATAAACCATACCTAAAGTTGCTTGGGGGTCAGCAGCTCGGACTCGTCCTGCGTGCCAGGGGAGGTGCTGTAGACCCCAGCTTGCTGGCTGAAAAAAGACTTTGCTTGGATTTTCATCTCCGTGTCTGTGCGTCTTGTTCTCTGGGAAACCCCGGAGTCCTGGACCCTAACATTTGGGGGCTCATCCGGGATCTGTGCAGCTTCCCTGAGAACAAAGGACGGCTGGATGCAAGGTCTAAGTGTCCGGACGGGGTGGTATAATTCGAGGGTCGCCCCCTCGTGTCTGCATAAATCCATTATAAAGTGGGAGTCGCTATCCCATGTATGGTCTCAGGTTAGTGACCCCGAGTGAGAAAGTCCGGGTTGGTAGTCCTGGCCCCTGGGTTAGTGACCCTGGGTGAAGTCCAGGTGACTAATCCTGGCCCTAGGGTCCGAGTGACTCAGCCTTAGGAAAGCAAGTCCGATCGGCAGGAACCTGGCGCCCAAGGAGGAAGGAATTGAGCTCGTCACCCTGCGGCAGTCCAAGTGGACGCCTTTCGGGAGAATCACGAGAGTTTTTGAGGATCCTGAAAGTGGTGAGTGTGGTGCGCACCAGAGTGAAAGAAGGACCAGTCCGAACGAGTGCGATCAGATGTGGTGTGTGTGCTTAGTGTTATCATTGATTATTTTATTGTGTTTTGGTTTCGGTTTATATTTCTTTCTGTGCTTTTTATTTTAAGTCTCCCTGTTCTAAGGTTCCCTGTTCTTTCTGTTCCTCCTCTCTGCCACTAAATCATTGCCCATGGGCACGGGTCGGGCAATTAAGAGCCATTAGGGCACCCACCGCTAGAAGACTCCCGTGACAGGATAAGGGGGTCACAGCCACGAATCCCAGATAAATTCGCGTCCCCCGCAGAAGAAAAACTGTGCAACAACAGGCACCCGTTCACAAGCACATACACCAGTCATCTTGTTAGAGTGGCATCTCTACCTTTTACCCTTGTCTTCCTCGTATTTTTCACTATGGGCCAGACTCAGACTACTTCTAAAGGTCTGATCCTTTCCCACTTTCCGAAGGTTAGGAAACAGGCCCTGAATATGGGTTTTAATATCGAGAAAGGTAGGCTCGATGCTTTTTGTTCGGCCAAGTGGCCTTCCTTTGGAGTAGGCTGGCCGACCCAGGGGTCTCTTTCCATGGACCTTATTGACAAGGTCAAAGCCGTTATCTCCCGGCCAAACCCTGAGGGCCACCCTGACCAACTTACCTGTATCCTTGTTTGGGAAAATTTGGCTAAGAGTCCCCCTTCCTGGCTGAGGCCCTTTTTGCTGGAGAAACCTCACACCAACCCACCAAGAGCCTCCGTCCTAGTTACCCAGGAAGATTTAAAGTCCCCTAATCGCAGGGCCAAAAACCCGAGTGTGCCGCCTGTCCTCCCTGACAGTTCTCCTCTTTACCCCCTTCTGCCGATTGAGCGGCCACCCCCGTATGCGGAGGAAAGGGGTGAAGCTGCCGAGAGGATAGAAAATGAGGCTGGGGAACCCAGCGGGAACCAGGCGGCAGCAGCTTCCCCAGACTCTTCAGCAGAGGAAGGCAGGAGGCCAGAAAGAGCTTCCCCACACTCCCCCGCCCTGGCCCCACGCTGGGTGCCAGGTAGAGCAGGAGGAATGCAGTTAAGGCCTCGGGGGGCCAGGGAACAAGAAGGGGAGGCTCCCTCCTCCACCTCAGAAGGAGCAGTGCCGGTTCTGCCTGTGCGTGCCATCCATACAGGCATCACTCAACAATATCAATACTGGCCCTTTTCATCTAGTGACCTCTATAATTGGAGGACTCAGAACCCTCCCTTCTCAGAGGACCCCAAGTGTCTTATAGGTCTGGTGGAGTCCATTATGTTTACCCATCATCCCACATGGGACGACTGCCAGCAATTGCTCCGCACTCTCTTCACGACGGAAGAGCAAGAGCGTATCCTCAATGAGGCCAGGAGAAATGTCCTCAGAGAGAATGGAAGACCCACTCCCCTCCAGCCCATCATCGATGAGGCGTTCCCACTTACGCGCCTGGATTGGGACTTCGGGACTGCAGAAGGTAGGGAGCGTCTCCGGGTCTACCGCCAGACTCTGATGACCGGTCTCCGGGTGGCTGCCAGATGGCCCACTAACCTGGCTAAGGTAAAAACTATTGTTCAGGGGGAAATGGAAAGCCCAGCCGCGTATCTAGAAAGGCTGTTTGACCCTTACAGGCAGTACGCCCCCATAAACCCGGAAGCAGAGGAACATAGATCAGCTGTAGTCCTCTCATTCATCAACCAGGCAGCCCCCGATATCCGGAGAAAACTCCACAAGCGGGAGGACCTGGGGGAGATCTCTATTAGGGAACTGCTGCAGCAGACGGAGAAGGTCTTCAATGCTAGGGAAACTCCGGAGGATAGAGAGGAAAGGCTGAGGAAAGAGAAATGGGTAATGTAGGAGAAAAATAGGAAGGAAGACAGAGAATTTCAGAAGAGGGAGAACAAGAAGCAGAGGGAGGAGATGGCCAGGATATTCCTGGCCGGGGTGAAGGAGGGCCCTAGGCCACCTCGAGGAACAGGACCCCGCCAATCCCGACTAGGACAAGATCAATGCGCCCTGTGCAAGAGATATGGACATTGGAAGAGGGAGTGCCCCCAAAGGGGGGAACAAGGAGGAGGGAACCCTGTTAAAACCCTGCATCTAGGAGAGGAGGATTGACGGGGACGGGGCTCGGCACCCCTCCCTGAGTCCTGGGTAACCCTGTGCATGGAGGGGACTCCCATTGGGTTCATGGTAGACACTGGGGCACAATATTCAGTTCTCAACCAGGCCCACGGTCCCCTGAACCCAGGACGCACAAGTATAGTCCAGGGAGCGACAGGGTCCAAGAAATGTGCCTGGACCACTAGCAGAAAAGTGGACCTAGGAAGGCATCAGGTCTCTCACTCATTTCTGGTCGTACCTGAGAGCCCTGCACTGTTGTTAGGTAGAGACTTACTAACCAAGGTTGGGGCGCGCATTCATTTTGAACCTGAAGGGATAAAAATCATAGACAAAGAAGGGCAGCCCCTACAACCGGCGCATGTGTTAACTCTGTCCCTGGCTGACGAACATCGTCTGTTTCAGGCGGATCAAGAAAAGGGGGGCCAGGGAGAAATGGACTCTTGGTTGCAGAGGTTCCCTTCTGCATGGGCCGAGACCAGAGGAATTGGTCTCGCTAAACATCTATCCCCAGTCGTTGTTCAACTCAAAGCCGCGGCTCTACCCATCCGGGTCCGGCAATATCCAATGCCGGAAGAGGCTAGGAAAGGGATAGCACCCCATATCCATAGACTGTTGGAGACAGGAATCCTTAAAACCTGCCAATCTGCATGGAATACGCCCCTGCTTCCAGTGAGGAAGCCTGGCAGTAGAGATTACAGACCGGTGCAGGACTTGCGAAAGGTCAATGAGAGGGTAGAAGACATCCATCCTACAGTGGCCAACCCTTACACCCTACTCAGCCACCTGCCACCCACGCATGTGTGGTATACTACTCTGGACCTGAAAGACGCCTTCTTTAGTATCCCACTCTCTGAAGTTAGTCAGCCTTTGTTTGCCTTTGAGTGGCAAGAGCCAGGTGGGGGGAAGAAAAGGGCAGCTTACCTGGACTAGACTTCCACAGGACTTCAAGAACTCTCCCACCTTATTCAATGAAGCCCTAAGCCATGACCTGGAGCCCTTTCACAGGAGCCACCCCCATGTGACACTGTTGCAGTATGTGGATGACCTGTTGCTGGCCACGGAAACCCGTGAGGAGTGCGAAGAAGCCACGGGGAACTTGCTGGCTGAACTGGGCGAACTGGGATATCGAGCCAGCGCCAAGAAAGCCCACATCTGTCAGAGGTCAGTGGTCTATTTGGGGTACAAAATATCTAATGGGGCCAGGTGGCTAACACAGGCCATGAAGCAAACTATCCTGACTATCCCCATCCCTTCCTCACCCCGGGGAGTGAGGGAATTTCTTGGCTCAGCTGGGTTTCGTAGGCTCTGGATTCCAGGGTACACAGAAATAGCCCGACCGCTATATGAAGTGACCAAAGAAGGGCCGGGCTGGCAATGGACTCAGGAACAACAAGAGGCTTTTGACAGACTAAAAGAAGCTCTCCTCTGGGCCCCTGCCCTATCTCTGCCAGACCCAGAAAAGCCCTTTATCCTGTTTATAGATGAAAAGAAGGGAGTGGCTAAAGGAGTCCTGGCTCAGCAGCTGCGCCCATGGAAAAGACCTGTGGCCTATTTGTCCAAGCGGCTAGACCCAGTGGCCTCCAGGTGGCCACCTTGTCTGCGTATCCTAGCAGCTATCGCTCTACTGGTAAAGGAGGCAGACAAGCTGACTTTTGGCCAGAACCTGAGAGTAACAGCCCCACATACCATAGAGGGGATCCTCAGGCATCCTCTAGGAAAATGGATGATGAATGCAAGACTCACCCACTACCAAGGGCTCCTACTAGATTCTCCATGAATCGCCTTCTCTGACCCGGTAACCCTAAATCCTGCCACCCTTCTGCCGGACCCAGATCTGTTGACCCCCACCCACGACTGTAGAGACATCCTTTCCGAAATTATCCAGGTGCGAGCAGACCTGAAAGACACACTGTTACCAAACTGTGAGCTAAATTGGTATATGGATGGGAGCAGCTTTGTGCAGGAGGGGGTCAGGAGAGCAGGGGCAGCAGTAGTAACCCACGAAGGGGAAGTTGTCTGGAGCGCAGCTCTGCCCCCTTGCACCTCAGCACAGAAGGCGGAACTTATTGCTCTCGCTGAGGCCCTGGAAAGAGCAGAAGGCAAGCGCGCCAACCACAGCAGATATGCCTTTGGCACTGTCCATGTCCATGGTGCCATCTACCGAGAAAGAGGATTCCGTTCCGCGGAAGGGAAGGGACTGAGGAATCTGGAAGAAGTCCAAAGACTACTAGCTGCTGTCCAAAAACCCAAAGCGGTAGCAGTTATACATGTACCGGGCCACCAATCAAGGAAGACACCTGAGGCCATCGGCAACAGCCATGCTGATGCGGAAGCTAAGAGGGCAGCCCTCTCGGACTCCCTTGTACTTGCAGCCCTCAAAATACCCATACCTGAACTGCCCGCCTTGCCACCCAAACCTGAGTATTCCCCCCAGGATCTTGAGTGGATTAGGAAACAAGTATCGGGAGAAGTGTCTGGGGAGGGAAACTGGAGTAGAGACCAAGAAGGTAGGTTGATCCTGCCAGAAGCATTAGGACAGTACATGCTTGCTAATCTGCATAAGTCCACCCATCTAGGCTGGAAAAAGCTGCTCAGCCTTTTTCAGTCTGCGCAGTTGGTGTTTCCCCACCAAAATGAGGCAGCTCGTCAGATCACAAAAGAATGCAGTAGCTGTGCAATGCTAAGACCAGCCCCAAGAGGGCTGCACCCGGCAGGTACCTGGGAAAGGGGGAGGGCTCCAGGGAGGAACTGGGAAATAGACCTCACTGAAGTAAAACCAGGAAAGTATGGATATAAGTATTTGCTGGTTATGGTAGATACCTTCTCTGGGTGGGTGGAGGCTTTTCTAACCAAGCATGAGACTAGCCAGGTAGTAGCAAAAAGATTAATTGAGGAAATCATCCCCAGGTATGGGGTCCCTGAAGCTGTAGGTTCCGATAACGGCCCAGCTTTCATAAGCAAAATCCTGCAAGGATTAGCCCGAGCTTTGGGAATAGATTGGAAGTTACACTGTGCTTATAACCCACAAAGCTCTGGGCAGGTAGAAAGAATGAGTCGGACCCTAAAGGAGACCCTTTCTAAATTGGTATTGGTGACTGGTGGAGACTGGGTGACCCTCCTTCCCTTAGCCATCTTCCGCGCTCGGAACTCCCCCTATGTACATGGTTTAACTCCCTTTGAGATAATGTACGGGGCTCCTCCACCCATAATTTGGTGAGTGAAGCTTCCCGGTGCAGAGAACCCGGCCCCTGACTATCTGAATGTGTTGCAGGCTCTTGCCAAAGTGCAGCAGGAAATATGGCCCCTGATCAGAGCATATTATGAGAGCGGGAAAATTCTGAGCCCGGAACATGGCATAGTCCCAGGGGATACGGTATGGGTCAAAAGACACCAAGTAAGGACTCTTGAACCCAGGTGGAAGGGACCTTACGTTGTATTGTTTACCACCCCCACTGCTCTCAAGGTTGACGGTATCGCTCCTTGGGTGCATCACACCCATGTTCGGAAAATCCTGCCTCACAAAAACCCGGCTGATCACGAGGAAGAGTGGAAAGTGCAGCAGCATCCTACGAATCCCCTGAAAATACACCTAAGCCGAAGATGAAGGGGATCCTGCTGATAAGTGCCTTTGTATGGACTCTTGAGGAAGCTACATTGGTGAAGCTGATTCCAGGGCCTGCAAGAAAACCGGGTTCGGGTCTCTCCGGGTAAGGTAACCCCTTATGGGAAATGGTGCAGGCATTTGCAGAGACTCTGAACCGCACCACTCCCTCCCTTACCGATCCCTGTTGGTTATGCTATCCAGGTTCACCCCCCTTCTATGAGGCAATTGGGATAAATGGCTCCTACACCATTAACGACTCCTATCCCACTTATGGGACAGGGGGCCGAGGAGACTTACAATCGCTCAGGTGTCAGTCACGGGAACGTGTGTAAGCTCAGTCCCGATAGTCCGGAGCCAGTTATGCTCATCCTACACGTACAATACATGGAAGCAGGACAAGTGGATTATACCCTCCTCGGGTTGGTGGCTCTGTTTAAAGACAGGCCTCACCCTGGCCATATCCACCTCTGTGTTTAATGCTAACAGTGAGTTTTGTGTACTTGTGGCCATTCTGCCACGCCTAGTATATCGTTCTCATGAGACCCTCCTTTCTTATTGGGAAGAATGGCCAAACCCCCACAGGGAAAAAAGGGAAGTTATTACCGCCTTGACCATTGGGGCCCTTTTTGCCCTAGGGATGGCAGGGGCTGGCACAGGGGTCACAGCCCTTGTAACTCCAGAACAGGGGCTCACAGCTCTGAGGCGGCTGTCGACAGGGACCTAGAACAACTTCGACAGACAATATCAGACTTGGAACAATCTCTTACCTCCTTAGCTGAGGTGGTCCTACAAAACAGAAGGGGCCTGGACCTCCTGTTCTTAAAAGAAGGTGGACTGTGCGTGGCCTTAAAGGAAGAGTGTTGCTTCTATGTAGACAAAACAGGTGCAGTCGGAGATTCCCTGGCCAAACTAAAGAAAGGTCTAGAGAAGAAGCGTAAAGAATATGACAGTAGCGAAAGCTGGTTTGACTCTTGGTTCAAATACAAACCTTGGTTCGCTACCCTACTCTCAGCTGTTACAGGGCCACTGGTCATCCTGCTGTTATTGCTTACGATTGGTCCGTGCATAGTAAATAGGCTGCTTAGGTTTGTGCGGGAAAGGGTTAATGCCGTCCAACTTCTGGTCCTTCGACAGAGATATCAGGCCCTGAATGCCGCTGTGGAAGATTCCTCAGTTTAATCAAGAAAAGGGGGGAATGTAGAGGAATGCAGGGAACAGGGCTGAGCCATCCAGTTTTCATAGAAACTACGTGAGGCTAACATTCCTGGACCCTGCCCTAAGTTAGATAACTAGAAGCCAGAAACTACATGAGGCTAACATTCCTGGACCCTACCCTAAGTTAGATAACTAGAAGTAAACGACCCCCCTGGGGTCGAAACTCGTGATAAGTCACATAGGAATGCTTGTGCAAAGGTCAGGCACCTGGTGTATCCCTGTTCCAATTTTATTGGCCAAAGTATAGAATGTGTTTCAAATTCATTGGTTGGGGTAATGTGCAGGCTCTGGTGCAATGACTGTAGAAATCCCATATAAACCATACCTAAAGTTGCTTGGGGGTCAGCAGCTTGGACTCGGCCTGCGTGTCAGGGGAGGTGCTGTCGACCCCAGCTTGCTGGCTGAATAAAGACCTTGCTTGGATTTTCATCTCCGTGTCCGTGTGTCTTGTTCTCTGGGAAACCCCGGAGTCCTGGACCCTAACAACATCTATGAAGAACTCTTCTGTAAGGAAGATTTTTCACTCCCCTCCCACGTATTTGATCCTTTATTTATATTGGCATGAATTCATGTGCTGTGGTCTGAAGGTTTGCGTTCTTCCCTCCTCTGCAATTCTTCTGGAATTGTAGCCCCAGAGGGTGGTGGCTTCAGAAAATGGGGCTTTGGGAGGTGCTTCGGTCCTGAGGAGAGAACACTCATAAGTGGGATTAGTGCCTTTTAAAAGAGTCCAGCCCTTCTACTATGTGAGCACATATAAGAAGGTACCAGCCATGGATCAGGGAGAGGGCCCTCACAAGAACATGGCCATGCCAGTGACTTGATCTTAGACTTCCAGCTGCTAGAAGTGTGAGAAATAAACTCCTATTGTTTATAAGCTACCCAGTCCATGGTATTTTGTTGTAGGAGCCCAAACACGTAATGGCATCATGTATATTGTTTATATTTTGTGTTATCTCAATCCCCTGTGTGAGTTTATTGCATAAATTGTTCCCCTGTTAGTGATTGGCAGTTCTGCCAGTTTAGCTCCTGTGTCTCTCTGAGATACCCCTATTGTTTTATTTTCTGAGCACTTACTAACTTCCTAGTACCACCAGATGTGCCAGGCTTAACTTCTATTTTCCCTGCCACAATCTTACATTTGTCCATGTCTTGAAGGAGGCTTGATTTATTTATGGAGGATGTCTGCCATAATGGATGGAAGGCTTTTGAAACCAAGGTCTGTTCACTGGGAGTGAGGGTTGCTACCAGAGTGACATTGCTTCTAGGCATCTTAGCTGACAAAGGGGATGTACAACATTAACTCATGCATTCACACTTAGCTATGATTGTTTCTGTATCTGTCTGTATGTGCATATTAAGCTAAACATGAATTTATACTGGTGTCTCTAATCTAGTACCACAAGGTAATGTTAGCCTTTTATTCTTGTTCATCTGTAACTTTTCTCTCCAGTGGTGAGAAATCTGTCACCTATCATCCTCCATCCAATTACTTATTTGTTTAACCCTGGTATACATATAAAATTGTTCCAGGACTGTTAATCTGTATCCCCATGATAAACAACTTTAACAGCTTTAGTTGTTTGTGTATAGTTCCTTTCCTCTATGCCCTTACAGTTTCTAGCCTAAACACAATTCTCCAATGTTCCTTAGGTCATCTCCTTTCCCACCTACCTCCTCCAGTGCAGATGTCACACATTGGTCATATAGTTAGATTCATTTTTCACAGTCTGCATTTCATCTTAGAGTCTCTTCACATTCTGGTTGATTGTTTTTTATTTTATAGTTTGCATACATTAATGTTGGCTCTTTGTAGTGTAAAATTCTATATATTTTGATAAATGCATTGAGTCCAATGTCTCCCACTCCAGTACCACTTAGAATAATACTCTAAAATTTCCTCTGAAGGAAACAGTGGTTTAATATTTTATGCAACTTAATGTGTAAGAAATTTATCAGATCTTGCTGAAACAGAAATTGTATGTTGGCTTGCTCACTCTGTACCTGTCCAGTCCCTCCCTATTCTGGTTCTTCTTTGTACTCAACCACTCCTGCCTCCACTATTCCTTAGCAGCCACTGATTTGTTTTCCAGCCCTGTAATCTTGCCTTTTTCAGAATGTCGTATGAATTGGAGTTATACAATATGTGGCCTTTCAGGTCCATCTTCTTGTACTTAGCAAAATGCCTTTAATACTCATCCATTCTGTGAAGAATATAACCAATGATTCTGTAACATCCATCTGTGTTGACAGATAGTAACTGCACTAGTTATGTGAGGTGAGGATTTAATAATGAGGGTAAATATTGAACAACTGTGTTGTATACTTGAAACTAATGTAACATTATATATCAGCTATACTTCAAAAAAGACATATTCATCCATGCTGTTGTATAAATCAATGAGTGACTTAATGGGAGCCATAATGGATGGAAGACTTAAAATCTTTCATCTCCTTTTCTGGTACTATACACATGTACCCCTACCCCTATCCAACTTTTTGATAAAATATATGACTCTAGGGAAGGACTCCAAAATATGACTGATTTTTAAGTTTTCGCCACTCTAGCAAATGAGGGTTTTAATCCATATCTAAAATTATCTTCCTAAAAGAATACTATAATAATTTAACATTTTATACAACATAATGTAGAATACATTTATCATATCTTCCTTAGGCAGATAATATCTGTTGGCTCACTCTACACCCATTTGATCCCTCCCTATTCCCATTCCTCTTCTTTGTCTTCCTTATACCAACAGAGGTTGGATACCTCATATCTATGTTTCTTCTTTTTATCTACATCATCTGTAGCTATCTATATCTGTGCTTGCATCTGTATCTACATGTATCTATAATCCATGCTTTCCTTGCTGCTGAGAGTGGCCATTAATACAGTTCTTGCCCTTTGGTTTCTATGCATCTCACTTCACTCTTCTTCCAGCCCAGAATATGGACATGCTGATGTACACACTGGCTCAAGCTTCAACAGCCATTTTAAGTTAATGAAAACAAAGGTGGAGCAAGAAGATAGATGGCCTCCGGTTCCCTTATGATATTGCTGTATTCTTGTATGAGCCCTGGAAAACTTACTGCCCTTCTTTTCTTGCATGAGAAAATCTCCTATGCATTTTAAGTTACTGTTGTCATGTTTCTGTTCACAGCCAAACACAATCCTAACTAATACATACTGTATATACATACTGCAATACTGTGTTTATATATATGTATGTGATCACACACACATTTATATAGATATAGACATAGTACTCATTCTGTATGTATATGATATAGTACATAGTATATATGAGGCACTCTGGAATACTAGAGAAGTAAATAAAGGTGACTGGCAATTCAGTAAAATAATTATTTCTATTAACAACTTTGAGCCCTTATGAATCAAAAAAATGGTGCTGAACCTTTCTGTAGATACAAAGATGACTTAAAAGTACTTTCTGTCATGAAGAAGCTTGTGATATAAGGTAGTCACTATAGAGTATATTCAAGAGAGTTCTGGACTTGGACTTGAAATCTGGGTTCAAAATATGCCTTTTAATTAGCCACGTACTGTTAATTATTTATTATGAATCAGATGCACCATGCTGACATCTTCACAGCTGTAAGAAGTAAGACTTAACATTATTACCTCCCATTTTGTAAGAAGCTCAATGCAATAAATTGAGCCTTCAAGGTCACGCAGTTGGTAAATGGCAGAGCTGGAATTCCAGCATCCTCATCTGTAAAGCAGCTATTGTATCAGTCCTTCCTGCCTCACAGACATTTTAACAAGGTTGAAAAAAGTGCGATTGGAGTTGGAAATTACCTTTTTTAAAACCATAAAGTGTTGCAGAATTATAAGGTGTTACTCTCATATCTGGCATGTGGAATATAATTAAAAAAGGAATTTAAATGAATAGTAGAGATAAACAGATTATGTATGTGACCAATTAGCTCTAAGTCAAGGTAGGCTGTGATCCATGGAATGAAGTAAAGAGAAAAAGGTGATCACTTTCCAAGTTGGAGATCTGGGAAGACTTTATAAAGGGGATGGCAGTTCAATTGTATCTTCAAAGACAGTTAAGACTGAGCATCGATAAGGACCTTTAAGTGAGCCTCAGATGTTTGTGTGCTTTTCTTCATCTCCAGCTATACCATAGTCATCAATGACAGGAGCCACATCGAATTCCTTCTCTTAGTGCTCACTGTATACAGCACAGGCCTCAGGCATAGTGTGTGCTGATGGCATTTTAGTCAAATTATTTTGATTAGGGAAGTTTTTGTTTGGCAAGATTTCTCAGTTTCTAAAGGACAAATAGGTAATAGTTTGCTGTCTAACTTCTTACACAGCAACCTCTCAAGTACCTCTCCTAGAATCTCAAGCTTCCATCTCAGACAGTTCACACACTGCAATGACTTAAGAGACATTGTATCTAGTGCTGGGTTTACCCCAGAACACAATGTGTATAGTGCCACCAGCAAAATAGAAACTAGAGTTCAAATTTAGACTCTTACATTGTATCTGTGTCGTTCTTGGAAGTTTGTGTAGAGACCATTTCAATACATGGAGAAAATGGGAAAATTCATAGAACTGATGGTTCAATTCATGCATCCATCCACTTTTTAAAAATGTTTTGTGCCCCTCCTATATGCCATTCACTGTTATAGGCAATAGGGGTACAGTAGTAAACAGAACAAAGCCCTGGTGGATGGGTATATTGCTATCAAATATCTGGATTGTTTTGCCTTACTCCTTCCCCCTCACCCCTACCTCACAAAGGCTCTTGGGAAATCACACTTAATATCAGTATACAATTAGCCTTTTTGAGAGTAAGGATCATGGTTCTTTACATCTGATTATCCCATAATGCCTAGCGCAGAGTATTAGTCTGTGTATGTGTGTGTGTGTGAGAGAGAGACAGAGAGAGAGACAGAGACAGAGAGACAGAGACAGACAGAGACAGAGAAACGCAGGGGTGGTGAGGAAGAAACATGGAGAAGAGAAAAGATAATTGGCCCTGGAGTTAAACTGAAAAGAATACTGGATCCAAACTTTCATTTAATGACATTTATTTGACAAGTTTTTATTGAGTGGCTACTCTGTGGTGAAGCACTGTGCTGGGTACAAGAGTCACAGTGACAGCTTCCGCAAGGCAGACTTGGCCCTTCTCTCACACAGCTCTTAGTGCATTATGCAGAGACAGAGAATTATGTCAGTGTATTAGCTCTGGTCCTTTGAGAAATAGGCATCAGGAGATTCATTGGAGAACATGCCTATACAGGAAAAAGGAGAGAGAACTAGGTGAGGCTAATAGAGTGTGGTGAGCCCTCAGAACACAATGCATGTCTAACCACTGCAGAGGACTGAAGCAAGTAAGGAAAAGTCTGTGCTTTTCTCATAAAGTTTTGACAAAGCTGATGAGAGTCTTCCGGCCAGGACAGTAATCAGATAATGTAAATAGATTATCTAACACAGGAAGTAATTCTGTCCTGATTTTCCCTGTGTGCAACAAGGATTTTAGGGGCATTCCTACTGGAGAATCAAGTTAATTGTGGAGAGAGTTAGGTTTCCTTGACTCATCTTTTCTGTTTGTCTGCCCCCATCTCTTTTATTTTATTTTTTTACTTTAATTTTTCAATTTTATTTTGGTATCATTAATCTACAGTTACATGAAGGACATTATGTTTACTAGGCTCCCCCCTTCACCAAGTCCCCCCCACATCCCCATTCACAGTCACTGTCCATCAACATAGTAAGATGCTGTAAAATCACCACTTGTCTTCTCTGTGTTGCACAGCCCTCCCTGTGCCCCCTACACACAATACATGCTAATCATAATGCCCCCTTTCTTTTTTTTCCCGCCCTTATCCCTCCCTTCCCACTCATCCTCCCCAGTCCCTTTCCCTTTGGTAACTGTTAGTCCATTCTTCGGTTCTGTGATTCTGCTGCTGTTTTGTTCCTTCAGTTTTCTTTTGTTCTTATACTCCACATATGAGTGAAATCATTTGGTACTTGTCTTTCTCCGCCTGGCTTATTTCACTGAGCATAATACCCTCTAGCTCCATCCATGTTGTTGCGAATGGTAGGATTTATTTTTTTCTTATGGCTGAATAATATTTCATTGTGTATATGTACCACATCTTCTTTATCCATTCATCTACTGATGGACATTTACGTTGCTTCCATATCATGGCTTTTGCAAATAGTGCAGCAATAAACATAGGGGTGCATCTGTCTTTTTCAAGCTGGAGTGCTGCATTCTTGAGGTAAATTCGTAGAAGTGGAATTCCTGGGTTAAATGGTATTTCTATTTTGAGCATTTTGAGGAACCTCCATACTGCTTTCCACATGGTTGAACTAATTTACATTCCCACCAGCAGTGTAGGAAGGTTCTCCTTTCTCCACAACCTTGCCAACATTTGTTGTTGTTTGTCTTTTGGATGGTGGCCATCCTTACTGGTGTGAGATGATATCTCACTGTGGTTTTAATTTGCATTTCTCTGATGACAAGCAATGTGGAGCATCTTTTCATGTGTCTGTTGGCCATCTGAATTTCTTCTTTAGAGAACTGTCTATTCAGATCCTCTGTCCATTTTTTAATTGGGTTATTTGCTTTTTGTTTGTTGAGGTGTGTGAGCTCTTTATATATTTTGGATGTCAACCCTTTATCGGATCTGTCATTTATGAATATATTCTCCCATACTGTAGGATACTTTTTTGTTCTATTGATGGTGTCCTTTGCTGTACAGAAGCTTTTCAGCTTGATACAGTCCCATTTGTTCATTTTTGCATTTGTTTCCCTTGCCCGGGGAGATATGTTCAAGAAGAGGTCACTCATGTTTATGTCTAAGAGATTTTTGCCTATGTTTTTTTCTAAGAGTTTTATGGTTTCATGACTTACATTCAAGTCTTTGATCCATTTCAAATTTACTTTTGAGTATGGGATTAGACAGTGATCCAGTTTCATTCTCTTACATGTAGCTGTCCAGTTTTGCCAGCACCATTGGTTGAAGAGACTGTCATTTCCCCATTGTATGTACATGGCCCCTTTATCGAATATTAGTTGACCATATACATTTGGGTTAATATTTGGAGTTTCTATTCTGTTTCATTGGTCTGTGGCTCTGTTCTTGTCCCAGTACCAAATTGTCTTGATTACTGTGGCTTTGTAGTAGAGCTTGAAGTTGGGGAGTGAGATCCCCCCCCCCACACTTTATTCTTCCTTCTCAGGATTGCTTTGGCTATTCGGGGTCTTTTGTGTTTCCATATGAATTTTTGAACTATTTGTTCCAGTTCATTGAAGAATGCTGTTGGTAGTTTGATAAGGATTGCATTGAATCTGTATATTGCTTTGGGCAGGATGGCCATTTTGACGATATTATGAGCATGAGATGAGTTTCTACTTGCTAGTGTCCTCTTTAATTTCTCTAAAGAGTGTATTACAGCTTTCAGGGTATAGGTCTTTCACTTCCTTGGTTAGGTTTATTCCTAGCTATTTTATTCTTTTTGATGCTACTGTGAATGGAATTGTCTTCCTGATTTCTCTTTCTATTAGTTTATTGTTAGTGTATAGGAAAGCCACAGATTTCTGTGTGTTAATTTTGTATCCTGTAACTTTGCTGAATTCCAGTATTAGCTCTAGTAGTTTCGGAGTGGAGTCTCAGGGTTTTTTATGTACAATATCATGTCATCTGCAAATAGTGACAGTTTAACTTCTTCTTTACCAATCTGGATTCCTTGTATTTCTTTGTTTTGTCTAATTGCCGTGGCTAGGACCTCCAGTACTATGTTGAATAACAGTGGGGATAGTGGGCATCCCTGTCTTGTTCCCGATCTCAGAGGAAAAGCTTTCAGCTTCTCGCTGTTCAGTATGATGTTAGCTGTGGGTTCATCATATATGGCCTTTATTATGTTGAGGTACTTGCCCTCTATACCCATTTTGCTGAGAGTTTTTATCATGAATGGATGTTGAATTTTATTGAATGCTTTTTCAGCATCTATGGAGATGATCATGTGGTTTTTGTCTTTCTTTTTGTTGATGTGGTGGATGATGTTGATGGATTTTCGAATGTTGTACCATCCTTGCATCCCTGGGATGAATCCCACTTGGTCATGGTGTATGATCTTTTTGATGTATTTTTGAATTCAGTTTGCTAATATTTTGTTGAGTATTTTTGCATCTACGTTCATCAGGGATATTGGTGTGTAGTTTTCTTTTTTGGTGGGGTCTTTGCCTGGTTTTGGTATTAGGGTGATGTTGGCTTCATAGAATGAGTTTGGGGGTATTCCCTCCTCTTCTATTTTTTGGAAAACTTTAAGGAGAATGAGTATTATGTCTCCTCTGTATGTGTGATAAAATTCCGAGGTAAATCCATCTGGCCCAAGGGGTTTGTTCTTTGGTAGTTTTTTGATTACCGCTTCAATTTCGTTGGTGGTAATTGGTCTGTTTAGATTTTCTGTTTCTTTCTGGGTCAGTCTTGGGAGGTTGTATTTTTCTAGGAAGTTGTCCATTTCTCCTAGGTTTCCCAGCTTGTTAGCAGATAGGTTTTCATGGTACTCTCTAGTAATTCTTTGTATGTCTGTGGGGTCCATCGTGATTTTCCCTTTCTTGTTTCTGATTCTGTTGATGTGTGTTGACTCTCTTTTCCTCTTAATAAGTCTGGCTAGAGGCTTATCTATTTTGTTTATTTTCTCTTGGTTTCATTGATTTTTTCTATTGTTTATTCTTCTCAATTTTATTTATTTCTTCTCTGATCTTTATTATGTCCCTCCTGCTGACCTTAGGCCTCATTTGTTCTTCTTTTTCCAATTTTGATTATTGTGACATTAGACCATTCATTTGGGATTGTTCTTCCTTCTTTAAATATGCCTAGATAGCTATATACTTTCTTCTTAAGACTGCTTTTGCTTTATCCCACAGTAGTTGGGGCTTTGTGTTGCGGTTGTCGTTTGTTTCCATATATTGCTGCATCTCCATTTTAATTTGGTCATTGATCCATTGATTATTTAGGAGCATGTTGTTAAGCCTCCATGTGTTTGTGAGCCTTTTTGCTTTCTTTGTACAATTTATTTCTAGTTTTATGCCTTTGTGGTCTGAAAAGTTGGTTGGTAGGATTTCAATCTTTTTGAATTTGCTGAGGCTCTTTTTGTGGCCTAGTATGTTGTCTATTCTGGAGAATGTTCCATGTGCACTTGAGAAAAATGTGTATCCTGTTGCTTTTGGATGTAGAGATCTGTAGATGTCTATTAGGTCCATCTGTTCTAGTGTGCTGTTCAGTGCCTCTGTGTCCTTACTTATTTTCTCTCTGGTGGATCTGTCCTTTGGAGTGAGTGATGTGTTGAAGTCTCCCAGAAGGAATGCATTGCATTCTATTTCCTCCTTTAATTCTGTTAGTATTTGTTTCACATATGCTGGTGCTCCTGTATTGGGTGCATATATATTTATAATGGTTATATACTCTTGTTGGACTGAGCCCTTTATCATTATGTAATGTCTTTCTTTATCTTTTGTTACTTTCTTTATTTTGAAGTTTATTTTGTCTGATACTAGTATTGCAACACCTGCTTTTTTCTCTCTGTTGTTTGCATGAAATATCTTTTTCCGTCCCTTGACGTAAAGTCTGTGCATGTCTTTGGGTTTAAGGTGAGTCTCTTGTAAGCAGCATATGGATGGGTCTTGCTTTTTTATCCATTCTATTACTCTGTGTCTTTGATTGGTGCATTCAGTCCATTTACATTTAGGGTGATTATTGAAAGGTATGTACTTATTGCCATTGCAGGCTTTAAGTTTGTGCTTACCAAAGGTTCAGGGTTAACTTCTTTACTATCTTACTGTCTAACTTAACTCACTTGTTGAGCTATTATAAACACAGTCTGATGATTCTTTATTTCTCTCCCTTCTTATTCCTCCTCCTCCCTTCTTCATATGTTGGGTATTTTGTTCTGTGCTCTTTTTAGGAGTGCTCCCATCTAGAGCAGTCCCTGTAAGATGCCCTGTAGAGGTGGTTTGTGGGAGGCAAATTCCTTAACTTTTGCTTGTCTGGGAATTGTTTAATCCCTCCTTCATATTTAAATGAGAATCGTGCTGGATACAGTAGTCTTGTTTCGAGGCCCTTCTGTTTCATTGCAGTAAGTATATCATGCCATTCTCTTCTGGCCTGTAGGCTTTCTGTTGAGAAGTCTGATGATGGCCTGATGGGTTTTCCTTTGTAGGTAACCTTTTTTCTCTCTCGGCTGCCTTTAATACTTTGTCCTTGTCTTTGATCTTTGCCATTTTAATTATTATGTGTCTTGCTGTTGCCCCCCTTGGATCCCTTGTCATGGGAGTTCTGTGTACCTCTGTGGTCTGAGAGGCCATTTCCTCCCCTAGTTTGGGGAAGTTTTCAGCAATTATTTCTTCAAAGACACTTTCTATCCCTTTTTCCCCTCTCTTCTTCTTCTGGTACCCCTATAAGGCAAATATTGTTCCGATTTGATTGGTCACTCAGCTCTCTTAGAATTCTTTCATTCCTGGAGATCCTTTTATCTCTCTCTGCATCAGCTTCTCTGTGTTCCTGTTCTCTGTTTTCTAGTCCATTAATGGTCTCTTGCATCTTGTCCATTCTGTTTTGAAGTCCTTCCAGAGCTTGTTTTATTTCTGTATTCTCCCTCCTTAGTTCTTGCATATTTCTCTGCAAGTCCATCAGCATGGTTATGACTTTTGTTTTGAATTCTTTTTCAGGAAGACTGGTTAAATGTATCTCCCCAGGTTCCTTCTCAGGGGAAGATGTAGAAGATGTCGAAGCTGTCTGGGTTAGTCTTATCTGGATCAAATTTTTTTGCCTTTTTGTGTTGATATGTGCAATGGTTAGCTATTGACTTTCTGTCAGCTGGGAGAGCCAAGGCTTTCCACTTGCTCCTGGCCTTTCTTTACTGAGACAACTGCAACCCCCAGTGGCTTGTGTTGGGCAATTGTGTGTAGACTGGGTCTTTGTATCTTGCCAGGCCGGTATGGAGGAAGCTCCCTTGCTGTGGGTGTGGCCAGCCTCAGGCTGCTGCTCTACTATGGCAGGGCCCCAGAGGGGTAATGGACAGGGGGCTGTTTGGCTGTTTACCTCTGTGAGGGGTCTCTGAGCTGTTGCCCAGGGGGTTAGTGCACCCGGAGTTCCCTGGAATTTCCAGCTGCTGGACGGTGACCTGGGGTGCTTCCTTCCAGCTGTGGCATCCCTGTCCCTTTAAGACTTTCAAAAAGCACTGGCTTTTCTTTGTCACATGGGCGCCAGCTTCGGGACCCGCTTAAAGATCTTGCTGCCCTGTTTCCCTAGTTTCCAGTACCCCACGCATGCACTGTGTCTGTGTTCTGGTGCGGATGGCTAGGGCTGGGTGATTAGCAGTCCTGGGCTCCCTCTCCCTCCCCGCTCCGAGTCCTCTCCTCCCGCTGGAAGCTGGGGTGAGGGGCACTCAGGTCCTGCCGGGCCCGGGCTTGTACCTTACCCCTTTCACCAGGTACTGGGTTCTTGCAGGTGTGGATGTAGTCTGGCTGTTGTCCTGTGTCTTCTGGTCTCTCTTTTAGGATTAGTTGTATTTGTTGTATTTTCAAAAATATATATGTTTTTGGGAGGACATTCCCACTGTCCTACTCATGCTGCCATCTTGGCTCCACCTCCTATTCCATTATTCTAAAAGGCATTATGAGGCTTAAGCTTATAAATATCTTTCTAGCTGTTCATCTATTTCCTTAGAATAAATTCCTAGAAGAGGAGTGGCTGGCTCAGAGGCTCCATATATTTTTGAGGCTCTTGAACATGGCCAAATTGTCCTGCTTAATAGAATGATCAATAGCATTTAGGATGTGTTTGGAGAAAAACTTAGTTCAAATAGAAAAAACTTAGTTCAAATAGGAGAAAAATCTTAGTTCAAATAGACTTAAACAGTAAAGGAGATTTATTGGCCCAAATAACTGGCAATTCTAGAAATTAAATGAATTTCAGGGGTAGTTTGATTCAGCATTTTAATGATACCACCAAGGACCTGTCTACATTACTACCCTTAGTTCTATGCCATACCACCTTTTTTTATGTGGTCCAAATATGTTTGCCAACTGTCTCTGGGGGCAGCAGGCTTTCTCCTCCAGAAACAATTATGGAAAGGGTCTCTTTAGGAAGACATCTTTAGAAGAACAAGGAAGTTTCTTTCCTCAAAGTTCTAGTAAATCATGCCTTGCTTCTTAGTGGTCTCAGTTTGACTGGTCAGAGATGAGAATATGCTGATTATTTTATGCCTTAATCACATGACCTACCCTTAAAGGAGGGGTGGGATAGGCTTCCTCCAGAACTCCCAGATAACAGGGAAGGGGTTTGGATTCCTTGAAGGGGACCATGGAAGAGAAAATGCATCTTGCAAAGATAAACACAATCCCCATGATGCACAAAATATAAAAGATAATCAGAGTTTGCTGACTACAAAGTTGAGAAGAGGGGGGAAAAGTGTGTTCATAAGAAATGTGGCTTCACACTGGGTTGAATGAGTCCACCAGACTCTCTCACTGGCAGTTTAAAGTCATTTCGACAGCTGTGGAGGACAGTTAGCATCTCTTTGCCTAAGAGAACCCACCGAGGATGTGGTGTGGTATGTTGCATCCACACACATCCACTGAATTTTATAGAGTAGTAGGTTCACTACTGCAAGGCTGTTGGGTTCATCTGCAGCCAATGAGCAAATTCAAGATCCTATAACATTTTATTGCTCAGGTAAACAAATTTTTAAAAATAACAAATGTAAATACCAAACTTTAGTTAAAATACTGTATTTACAAGTCTTGTTTCTTACTGACTGCTAGTAAATATAGGGAGTAGTTCTTGGAACTAAGATCATGGCCATGATTGAATCTACAGAGGTCGTTGCTCTATCTGCCCTGTTTGTTGATAGTGTTTTATGTATTTCACAAGGCTTCTTTAATATAATTGCAACTTATATTTTATAGATTAATATATATCAAAAATAATTTCCACTTCTACAGGGAGGTCGTATTTTTTAGGAAAGAGGTATACTTTCAATAAATAAAGGAGTGGTGGTGAGGGGCAGAATAGTTCAGGAGAAAAAGATTGGCTCATATTAACATAATTAATATAGACCAAATTCAGGTGGAGTATGAGTCAAAAATTTTGAAACTATGGCCCTCAAACCCCTTTTTTCCTTGGGATACTATAGTGCAGTGGCTCTCAGTCTTGAGCAGGCCTTGGAGCCCTCTGGAGGAATGGTTACAAATTTGGGCACCACCCTGAGTTTCTAATACAGCAGAGCTGTGGTGGGAACTATCAAGTTCCTAGGTGTGGTTGATGTTGTCTGTTCTGGAACTGTCCTTTGAGAAACACGGCCATAGGGCATGGATTTTATGGGGGACTCTGGAGTTGGAGGGCCCCAGGTTTGAGTACATCTGCTGATCAGCTCTGAGACCCTGGGACAATTCCTCAGCATTTAAGCCTCAGTGTCCCTAACATTGAAATGGGGAATAACAGTAATATTATCTCATCCTGTTGTGAAGGTTGAATTGGAAGGGAGAATGGACGTACCTATCGTTCTTAACTCAGCTCAGCTCAAGAGTCACTTACTCAGGTCACCTTTCCTGACATTCATCATTAGGCCTGTTTCCTTTGCTACATGCTCGGATACAACCTAACTTTTAAGGGCATCATCTAAGTTTTGTGTGCATTCATTAGTAGGATGATTTTGATTATTATTTCACAAAGTGTGGGTTTTGTGAGGGCAGGCATCAGTGTTTCATTTTTGTAAGCTAACCATCGTATCCTCAGTGCCTCCGAGTGCCACACAGGGACCAGCTTTACATATAATTTTTAAATAAAATTTAACATGTTAAGCAATCAATGCAATTCCTGGAATACATTAAGCATTTAACTCATGTTAAAAATATGAAATTGCAGTTGTATATTTTCCCTTGTTTTAAGGATATTCATCATCTGTTCTTACTCTCCCATCCTTAAGTTTCTTGGAGTACAGAAATTAATTTGTGCATGTGTATGGGGACAAAGAAACTGGTTTGTATATGGTAGAGTCCTAAAAATTCCACGTGTGATTGATTATGATAACTTCTAGTGACTGTTACAGGGTTAAATAGGTCACTGGTTCCTATCCAATGCCTGGAAACAGACAGAATGACTCATTAAAAGACACAGCTAAGGAATGCTGTTTGTAGCAGCCCCTAGGCCGAAACCTTCCTCCTCTTCCATCGGAGTCTGGGTATAGGCTCTGGGAAAGATCACCACTGACCCATTTCAGAGGCATTACCTGTGTGGCCAAGTTCTAATTGCATTCTATCCTATCATGAAAAAGACCTTACAATGTTTCCCTTAGGTGCTGTCACTCTAGAAATTGCTGCATAACATTCTGCCTTGCTACTATTCTTTCAAACCCAGACCAAGAGGGTTCTTGGGTGTGGAAATATTAACATTTAGATTAATTTCTCATGGCAGTTGAGTTATTGCATTTCTCTCTCTTGCCAGCCCACTTTAAACTGGTGTAACTATCACAGCCTCCAGTGGATCTCTTAAATAGAAAGCGTTGGTTGAATAATGTTTCCTAAAAGGGATCAATGCAGTGTCTACCCTTAGCATTCAGTACAAAAACCTTGTCAGGTTCAGCAGCACTGAAATAGATTTGTAAAGGTTGTCAGTATTTGTATTCCAGAGACCTTTAAAGATCACTTAGTCCCCCCAGGTCTCTAAGGGAAAACGACTGCTTGGCCAGGTCAGAAATGTAATTGTCATGATATATATGAGATAAATTGTTCTCATTTCTGCTTTCAGCCTTTCTGTTGAAATCAAATATGTATTAAATTGTTCAAATAAAATTCTTCTAAAGAGAAAGTTTGGTGGAAGTTGGGAACTTAGTTTTGTTGTTAAATGAATTATTCCCTAATATATATTTGAAGCTCATCTATGTATAATGAATGTGAATTTCATTCCACGTATCTCAGTATAAAAAAATACTACTTCAATTCGCTTCTATATATCAGGTCGAATTCAACTGTGAGGCCCAGCTTACTGGCTGCTAAGTGTTGGAGCATGCTCCCTCTCCCTACTTTGACTCAAGGGTCAGGGTGTTCTTTGTGTCCCTGGGGCACGGGTTAAGAGCATCCATGAAGTTCAGCTCACCATGGTCTCATAAGGGACTCATTGTCCAAACTTGGTGGCCCATTTGGGGAAGGTGGATGTGTCAGTGTGTACTGCGCAGACCTGCTGATTAACGACCGCTCCTACGCAAACACAAGAGTCACTATCATGGTAACAATAAATTCTTCCCTCAAGCACATCTGATGGTGTTGCTTCTCAATTTTTAAGACACATAACCATTGACGCATAACTTGAGCAATGACACCAGATGCTAGAGCATAGTTACTGCTAAGCACTGAGTGAGAAGATAGTCAAAGAGCCACTTTTTAAGTCTTTGATTCTCTACCAAATCAACACAGTAGGACTAGGACTTACCTGCCAAGTTAGAACCTGGCTATTTCCCCCTGTCCCCGCTCCCCCTTTACCCTTATTCTTCACTGGGCATCTAGTGAAAGACCTACCACATCAGAAAATACAAGTTGTTGTAGAGGTACACAACCGTCCACTTACAGAATTGCTATCCTTACAGTAAAATGCCAAGCCTGTTTTCTTCTTCCATTGGAGGACTTCAGCTAACATCGGGCATTTGTGGTTGTCTCCCTAGGGAACATTCACACCACTGTCACCAGCTCTTACTGACGTTGCTTATTATTCTGTGTGGGCCTTGTGATGGGCACAAGATTTATTCTCCTCTGGCCTTTGTCTTAGGTCGGCCCTGTGTACATTAACCTCAGAACTGGGGCTTTCTCACTGATCCTATGTCTCTCACAGGGCTGCCAAACTGTGACTTGTATCAGAGAATCTTGCCTGAGAGCAAGTTTCCTGCCTCTTCTCCCAGGTGGGCAGTGTAGGATCCCAGACTTGCATAAGGTTGAAGGCTGTCCCTTAGTGGAAGATGGCTTTCAGCTGGGGGGTGAAAGAGTTACCCACCCTTCTCCAACAGCAGATAGCTTTTCCTTGTTTCCCTAAGATTCCATTTTTATTTGTTAGATTGGAAAAAAAGTATAAATTTTTATGTGCAATGGGTTGTTTTTGTTTTTGTTTGGTTTTTTGTGAGGTTATGCCAACATAAACCCTCTCACCTGTCGTTGGGCAGAGTGCTCAAAGGTCCAACTCCCATGGAGGCGGTATTTGGTAGTATCAAAAAAATTACAAATTTTCTCAATAATCCTAATCTTAGGAATTAATTCCCAAAATATGCTGTAACAAATATGAAGGAACATATGGGCAAGGTATGTTATTGAACCATATTTATAAAACAGAACCATCCTTTAATAGAGATCTGGTTGAATAAATGATATATCTGTACACTGGAATATTATGCTGCCATCCAAAAAAAGGGAGGATAATATTTATGTACAATATGGAGTCATCTCTAGGTTATGTTGTCAAATGGAACAACAAGAACAGTAGGTAAATGTGATGGTTGATTTTACGTGTTGCCTTGGCTAGGCTATGGTGCCCAGTTGTTTGGTCAAACACTAGTCTAGATGTTGCTGTGAAGGCATTTTGTAGATGTGATTAATATTTACAAATTGGGAGGTTTTCTTTGAGTAAAGAATATTATCATCCATAATATGGGTGAGCCTCATCCAATGAGCTGAAGGCCTTTGAAGCCAGACTATGTTTCCTGGAGAAGTAATTCTAACTCCAGATTGTAACAGAATTCCTGCTTGTATTTTCAGCCTGTTGGCCAGTCCTGCAGATGTCTGACTCAACAGGGCAATGCCAACTCTTACCTGATTTCCAACCTGCCAATTGCATGTATCCTGTTGTTTGTTTCTCTGGAGAACCCTGACAGATAAAGCAGATTGATAGATATAGCATGCTGCCTTTTGTGTATAAGGTGAAATACACAAGGATAAACTAGAAACTACCAAAAAATAAAGATAAGCTACAGATCAAGGGAAAATGAAAGAGACTTAATTAAGTACACCTAACATACTTAATAAACTTGTTTGTGTTTAACTGAAATACAATTTTTTGTCTGCCATATTAAAAAATAAAAAGTAAGTTTCATTTCTTCATGACTTCAATATTATTTTCTCTTAAAATATCACACATAATTATGACAATTTAAGTGATATACTACCTAGTTTTACAAATCTTGGCTTTTATAAAAATGGACTGAAACTTGCTTTTTTTCCTCTAAAGTGTCTTTTGCTGATAACCATGTTTGTATTTTATTCCTTCTTTTTCTGTAGTATTGCATTACGTAAACATACCTTAATTGTTTAATTATTCCATTGATTACACTTCTCTAAAAATTATTTTGCAGATTTTATTACACAAGGGCAAGAATTTCTCTAGGATATTTGCTTAAGAGCAAAATTGTATAGAAAGTGGAAGAAACTGTCATTTACCAGGTAATGACAAATTTTGTTTTCAGGTATTGCACCAATTTGTACCTCAAGCCAGGAGTGTGTGAATTCCCTTTGCTCTACATCTTTACCAACACTTGGTGTTGACAGCTTTTCTAGTTTTTGCCAACCTGGTGGCAAGAAAACTATTGAATTTTAAATTTCAGTAATTATTTGTCTTTAGCCTTTCTTTAGCTACTTGTTAAAAATCTGTTTATTTTTGAATTCCTTATTCTTTTCTATTTCTAGAAGGTTGATGTTTTCAATTGTCTTGTAGTTATTTTCTAGTCTTCTTAGATTTCCAGTTATCAGAAGTTCTTGGGGTTTTAGCCATCCTAGTATGTCTATGAACTCTCACTAATGGTGGGGGATTTCCTTGTGTGTCTGTTGTTACTTTTTACTGAATTCTTATCTCAGTGGTACCCTGTCTAACGGAATCATGGGCTGTTTTGCTCCACAGTGTCCCCACTGGCTTCTGACGAGCCCTGGGAATGGGCCCTCCAGCATCCTGCAGCTGTGCTGGCCTGTTAGTTTGGAGTTTCAGAACCACTTTTATAGTATAAACCTAAGCAAGAACAAGTTATCTTCTAATTCTTGAATCAGGCTATTTCCATGACCCTATGTGTTTGCTGAAGATGACAATGAATTGAGTCCTTACTGTAAACCAGGCATTGTGCTAAAAGATTGTCATTTGTTATCATTTAGGCCTCAAAGCTGTCTGACAACATTGGTGCACGTATTATTCACATTGTAAGACCAAAGAATGAGGCTCACAGAAGTTGGGGAACGTGTCAAGAAATGGAAGCAGGGTTTCTATCTCTAACTCTAGAAACTGGACTCTTATCCCTCACCCCGACCCAAACTTAGGACTCCTCCTTTAGATTCAGTTTCTGGTTTATAAAAACAGGAATTTGTGAGATCCCACTGAGCCAGCTGTTTAAATAGCTATTTGTTCTTAAATCTTGTGGATAAAATAAAGGCTCCTGTGGCCAAGATTCTCACTTGGCCCTGGCTGGCTAGCTCACTACACATGTGGGGGCAATGCATCATTATTGACTCTGAGCATGGCTGCAGGGCTGCAGGAGAGCAGAGGCCCAGAGGCCCAGAGGTCCAGAGGCCTAGAGGCCGGCTTGCTGCATGCAGACTCACTCTGAGTGAACAGGATTTTAGTGATTGACCTGCCATCGTGGAAATAAAGTTGGGTATAACTTTTTCACCCCAAGAACATTCTACTGTCATTTCTTTGGTCACACTGAGTCCATAGTGAACTTTTCCAGGGCAGAAACTCATTGGCAAAACAATCTACAAGCCAAAATTTCCAAGTAAGTGGGGATTTAACTCAAAGTTAGAAGAAGGGAAAAAACTGAGGTGAGCTCAATGGTAGTAATGACCTGAGAAAATTAACTTGCCAGGACACTAAGTATTTAACTTAGTATAGTACACATGGTCTGTTCCAGGAATGATAAAATACACAATATCTACACTGAACCATTGAACTCAAGGAAAATCATGCATGAGAGATTATTCATTTCATATGCAAATCATTTCTGACTATTTGTGACATACTTGAGCATATTCATGCTGTGGTGATGAAACTTTGAATATGAGTCTGCCTTGTTAAATTTTCCAAGCAGTTTGTGTAAAGGAGGAACAACATCTCAGGTAGTCAGGGTATAAGGTATAAGAAATCAGGGATATTTTAGTAGGGGCTGGTGGCTGTCTGGCTTTGTCTAGTTAGTGAGTGGCAGGCAGTTGAAGAGAGGAGCAGGTAGACTTATATCCACAGACATGAAGTCCACCCTTAGACCCCTGGAACTCACACGGCAGTGGCATAGCCCTTCGCCCATTCTGCGCTTACTCCCCAGTCATGTCAACCCTCTCAGGACGGCACTTCCTTTCCATGACCTCTTCTGAAATATGCCTTGAACAGTTTGTTTAGAAATTATGGGAATGGGAGATGAAACAAATAAGGAATTATTTACACATTTTCCCTCTATGATTTCTCTGCTCCAGTAAGGACAGAGTTAAGAAGAAGAGCACCTTTTCCAAGTGAGACTGTTAATGTAACAATACTTAATATGATGGGGCTGGTTCTTGTTGAGGGCTTATCATGTGTGCATGACTTCATTTAATGCTCAAATGAGTTTATGTAGTAGCTTCCTCAGTTATCTGCATTTTGCCAGTAAAGAAACTGAGAAAGGTTAAGTAATATGCCTGAGGTCATATGGTTGGCATTTTCTCTCTAGCATTTTGTTTATGGTGCATTAAAAATATTGCCCTTTTGCATCAAGGGAAATCAGGCATCTTCAATTGAGAGGAAAAAGAGCGATTCAGGTGAAATCATGTGTGGAGAAAAATGTGGGTTCACTATGTGAAAGATTAGGATTTAGGAAAGACTGGCAGGAGGGAGGTATAGGAGAGGTCTGTAGTACGACAATTCTAAACTGAAAGACAACGTGTGTGAGGGTTTTGCCCTGAAAATAATATCCAGATGAGTGAGGCATTATATTGTTTGAGAGCTCTAGCATTTACATTTACTACCTTCATAAGAGGATGTGTATATCCTTTTGATATAATATCTCCCCTGAGATTTTATGAGTTCTCACAGTGTTTGCTATTCTAGTCACAGCCTATAGTTTTTCTCAGTAGACTGAGCTACAGAAAAGCCCCTAGCACTAACTCTTTGTCCTATGGGATTAGGAAGTACATACACACACACACACAGATGATGGGAGAAGAAAATTGTTACTATAACTAAGACTCATGAAAAATATAAGGCCTGTTTGTTACTGAAATCATGATTAAAATTTATGATGCCATTTTTAAAAGCAATGTGAATGAGGCCATTAAAAACAATAGGAATTTGGCAGATTTCCTTTTATGTAATTAGTATTAAAAGCACGGTTGATAAAAGGGAGTTGCCAGATCCAGCCCTTCATTCAGAATCTGATTATTCTTAGGCCATGCAAAGAAAGGATGGCATGCTGACGGAATTTACGGGTGAGAAATATTTTGTCAAGTTAGTATTTCAATAGATGGGTTCGTAGAAGGGAACTTGCTGAGTAAAAGGGTTTTGCAATGCCAATTCGTTTAATATTGCTGAATTGCCTCCCCACAAATGTCATTCCAGTTTATTATCCTGCCAACAGTGAAAGAAATGCTTTTTAAAAAATACCTGAGAGTCTAATTTTCGCTGAAAACGTCATGGTGGTTCCTTTACACAGCTGCTACCTTTTTGTTTCCTTTCCAAACATTCACTGTCATTTACGGAGGGCAAGCCTCACAGTGGCATCTAATTGAGTCCTAGCTGCCGGTATTTCTTACAGGGAACTGAAGCCTGTGTTGGTGAGAATACGGGGAAACTGCTCTGCATGATTCAGAGAGCAAAATATCTGAGGATCAGTGCATTGAGGGACCGCATCACATCGGCCCCTATGCCGCTTCTTGAATCCGTTCCCATTTTTCTGAGGATCTCTTTTCTTCAAGTGTGCTGGACCCTGGTCCTTCTTAGAAGTGCAGCTTATCAGTTGGTTGATTTGCTGTGTCTTAGAATACTAATAATATAAGGCTTTCGTGAGATGTCCGCAGTCACAGACTAGCTCTTTTGTCTCATCTTGTGATTAGTGAATTGGCGGGCAGCCTGCATTTTTCTGTTTTAAGGAAAATTGAATGTTACAGAAATTGTAGTGGCATTTAGAGCTATAGACCAGGAATTAGGGTGATCAGTAACTGTATTGGATTTAGAAATATGTGTGAGTTTGTGCATGTTTCTTAGTTATTTCCTTTCTATGGTACAAAAGATTTCTAAAAACTCCATATCTATTTCTTTTGTTAAAAAAAATGACGAGAAGGAATGTGCTTATGGATACAGAGTAATATTTCTTTTCCAATCAATTAGGGAGATTTCAACTGAGATGTCTGTGATTCCAGTTACTAGGGAAATAGCATGATGACACCCTGTCTCTGCCATCAAGGAGCTAGTCTAGTAGGAAGAACAAATGTTTAAACCAATATTGATCTGGTATATGGACAAAAAGTGGGTACAAAGACAGGGCTATACCTACCTCAAATTACAGGTAGCAGAATTAAAAGTAATCTTTCCAAGCATATATCAAACTCTGGAGACATGGAAGAAGCTTGTACAGCATGGTAGAGAAAAGGCATGGGTGGTCTTTGGAAGGTATTTCTAATGCTACATAACAAGTTACCACAAACTTAACGGCTTCAAACATTGCCTACTATCTCAGTTTTGGTAGGTTGGAAGTCCAGGCATCATTTAATGGGCTTCTGTGTTCAGGCTCTAACAAGCTGAAGTCAAGGTCATCCAAGCTGCATCCTCACCTGGAGCTCAGACCCTCTTCCAGACTCATATGGTTACTGTCAGAATTCAGTTGCTTGTGATTCTAAGGCTCAGGTTATCACCTGCTATTAGCCAGTTGCTCTTCTCAGCTCCTAGATGGTCCCAGGGTCTGTGCCATGTGGCCTTCTCTGCAAGATGGGTCTCATCACCACTGATTCTTCGGGAGAGCAGGAGAATCTCTCTGCTTGGAGTTCCTGACCCTCTTGAAAAGGACCCTGCCTGATGATTAAGCCCACCCAGGATAGTCTCCCTTCTGATGAACTCACGATCAGCTGTTTTGGAACTTTAATTCCAACTGTAAAATCTCTTACACTGTAACATAATCACAGGAATAATGTCTCATTACTTTTGCCAAATCCTGTGGTTAGAAGAACATTACAGATCCTTCCCACACTCAAGTGGAGAAGATAGAAGATATGAGTTACTTGGGTCATCTTAGAATTCTGCCAATCACTGTAGGTAGACTTAGGAACAGGGTTGAATCTTAAGAGATCTTGTTCATAATTCTAAGGGGTGTGGATCCTATCCTGTAGGTAATGTTGAATTATTGTTATATTTTAATCCAAAGAGGCACGGAATTTGATAGAATAAAAGGCAATTTCCTTCAGCTGTGTAATGGATGGTTGGGTGGTAGAGTTCAATGGGAGGCAATTAGGAGTTGGTTAAATAACTCAGGATGGCCTCAAGAGTACAACACTGACAACAACCACAAAGATGGGCAGGAAGGACAAATACTAGAAATATTTAGAAAGGGGAACAGGACAGTAATTAATGAGTGATTGGCTGTGGTGACCAATACCATAACTGCATTTAGCTGCTCTTTCTCAAAATCAAGACTTGATTCCAAAGAGATAAAAAGGAGATAGAACATGGCCTGCAAAGGTTATTAGTATTTTTTATGAAATACTGTTAGATTGTAATTTTTAAGTTTTTGTTTAATTGGGCTGTATTTATGCAATATTCTATAGTCCCAAAGCAATCTTTGACATGGGTAAGTAAAACACAAATTATTAAACTCTGACTTCTTATAGCCTTTTAGAGGATCAATGAAATTTTAAATTATGTGTGAGTTGCAAGAAAAGTCAAGAAACTCCTGTATGCCCATTATCCCGATTCACCAGTTTGCATGCTATGCCATTTGCTTCATTATTCTCTCTCTACATCGAGATAGAGAAATAGGTGCATATGTTTTTTGACCATTTGAGAGTAACTTGCAGACATCATATCTGTTTACCCCAAAATACTTTAGTGTCCATTTCCTACAAAACACAGCTTCCATGTGCTAATATTTTGCGAAGGATATTTTCATCTATGTTCAAAGAGAGATTAATTTATAATACTCTTTTCCTTAATGTCTTTATTAGATTTTTGTATCAACGTACACCAAATTAGGAAGGGTTCTCTCCTCTATTTTATAAACAAATTTTTGTAACATTGGTATCATTTCTTCCTTAAATGTTTGATAGTATTTACCAGTTATACTATCCAGGCTTAGAATTTTCTTTGAGAGAAAATTTTTAATGAATTTCTAGACAAAGGACTCTTCAGATAATTCAGGGGTTTTGTGTGTTGTTTATGAGTTACAATTTTCAAGGAATTTGTCCATTATATTTTTTGTTTTTAAATTTATTGACATAATTTTTTCCTATTTTTTATCTTTAATCTTTTTGTTTTGAAATAACTTCAGACCTAAATGAAAGTTGAAAAATAATGCAAATAGTATCTCCATGCCTTTCACTCAGATTACCCAAATGTTAACATTTTAACAAATTTGCTTTGTTTTCTGTTTCTCTCACTTGTATACATGTGTATTCATAGAATGTAATAGCAATATTTTATAATATAACATAAATATATTTTCCTGAACTGTGTATTAAGTTACAGATATAATAGCTGTTTATCCCTAAATATATCAGTGTATTATTTCCTGAAAACAAGGATGTTCTCTTTCATAACCACAATACAGTTTTCAAATTCAGAAAATGTGCTTTGACATAATACTGTGATCCAATGTACAGACCCTCTCCAAATCCCAGTAATTGTTTCATTAAGTATCACTTACAGAAAAGGGAAAAAAGCAACCCAAAACAAAACATTTTGCAAGTTCCAATCCAAAAGCATACATTTCACTTAGTTGTCAGTTTAAAGACTATTATCTCCTTTCATCTGGAATAATCTCCTAGTCTTTATTGTCTTTCATGACCTTGGTATTTTTTGTATAGTGTTCCCCAATTTCTGTCTTTTAAGAAGTATTTTTCTAACTGAAGGAACAAAACAGCAGCAGACTCACAGACTCCCAAGAAGGGACTAGCGGTTACCAAAGGGAAAGGGTGGAAGAAGGTGGGTGGGGAGGGAGGGAGAAGGGGATGGAGGGGCATTATGATTGACACACATGGTGTGGGGTCACAGGGAAGACAGTGAAGCATAGAGAAGACAAAGTGGTGACTCTGTGGCATCTTACTATGCTGATGGACAGTGATTGCAATGGACTGTGGGAGGGACTTGATAATGTGGGTGAGTGTAGTAACCACAATGTTTTTCATGTGAAACCTTCACAAGAGTCTATATCAATGATACTCTAATAAAAAAATAGATATAAAGTATTTTTCTTGTCACCAGATTTCACTTACAAGTTTTTGTCAGGTGTATCTCAGAAATGATGACATGTCTTTCAGTAAATCAAATCTATGGCACATGAATCATTCATGGTGTTACTAAGTTTGGTCACTTGGCTTCATCGGTGTCTGCAAGTTTTCTCCACCAGAAATATACTGCTTGCCACTTTGTAATTAACAAGTATTAATACTCTGAGACTAAAAACTATGCTGTTTCTAATTAAACATTCACCTGTTAACTTGAACATCAGCTGATGAATCTAGCCTGAAACAATAAATATTGTGGTGATTCCAAAGTCCATCATTTTAAGAGATTTTTACTCCCATCATTCCCTCTACATTTAGGTGGCATTGTATTGTAACAAGAGCTTTTGTGTCTTCCCTATTAATTTTCTTAATTGTGTGTGTTTGATCTCAGATTCTTATTTACTGGATAAAATCTATGACAATAACTTGTCGGTCCCTCCTTGCTTCTATCCTGCAGATAAGGGAGGAGACGCGCTGAGACATTGAAGATCTGAAAGGGCCAGCCAGGGGACTCAACAGCGCAAGAGTAATGCCGAGAAGGCACTTCTCACTTTTTGTGCAAATGAACTTACAATGAACTTAAACATCATTATCTGGCCTTGAGTCTAGCCCAAGGATGTGATGCTTCTCAGGGATATCGAAACCATGTGAGGGTGGCCACAAGCCATGAGAACTACTTTGGTTCTCATCATTCTGTTTTTGATCACACATCAAGAGTTGTGGGAAAAACAATCAAGCCATGTGTATTTATACAATTGATTTCTATGTTACTTGAATTATGTATTAATTCCATTAATCCTACAATAACTTACTGGTTTTGTTCAATTTTTCTCATATTTGGCCAGAGGGAGTCCGTTTTAACTAGTTTCTCTGTCCTTTGACCTAAACTAATTTTTCTTGGAGTGCTTACTTCCCTCTGGTAGGTTCCAGGTTCATATTATACTTTCTCTTCTCCAGCCTTGGAGCCAGACTTTTCTCCAAGGAACCCTGGGTCCTCTAGTTGAGAATGGGATTTAAGAACTATGTTCTGGAGGAGAGTTGCCAGGAATTAAAGATGGCAGTGTGAGAGGTGAGACAAAGACCTCCTCCTAAAATCATATATAATATGAAAATATAATTAATACAACTAATCCTGAAAGAGCAACAGGAAAAAAGGCTGCACCACACTGCATACACCTGGAGAAAAGAACATACCTCACAGAATGGGGTAATGTATCAAAGCCATGATCCGGCAGGACCCAAGTCCTTCCCCCACCCCAATTCACCAGCAGAGAGGAAGAGAAATGGACCAGGTAGGGAGTGGAGGCCTGGGACTGCTGAACACCTAACCCTGGAAATCTGCTCTGGGAGCATGAACCTACATTGCATGGTGCTCTGGTGATTAGTGGGGTTGGAAAGCTAAGACAGGTGGAATGCCTGGAGAGACTGAGATTCCAGCCACTTGTGGAAAGCAGGTATCCACATCTGGCTTCTCTAGGAAAAAAGAAAGGCAGGCAGTCTGAAAGATTTCCTAACAGTGAGAGGGCTGCTAAAGGGGCAAGGATCACACAGAATTTACTGCTCAGGAGAAAGGACAAGTAGACAAAATTGTCCACGCTCACTCTGCACAGCAGGATGGGAACTTTCAGGAGCTACAGGTGCTCCACCCCCTGGTTGGCAATGCAGCTCTAAGGCCCCCCACCATGATATGCAGTCTGCTGCACCTTCCTCTGGGCCAGCTCACACCTTTCTCACAAAGTGGCAGCCCCTGCCATGCTGTCACTCCAGTCAGAGGGAAGCCCTGCATACAGCAGCTATAAATGCAAAGCATAGAGGCTTACACCTGTATATTCAGCCCACTGGTTCTGGGTGGAGACAGGCATAGCAGCCCGGGAAGCAGGAAACAGCCTTTTCTTCCCCCCAGGCACCAGCACTGCTCCCCTGTGACCCCTGACATCATTCCACAGGCTGAGAAGCTCCAGAGACTAGAGGTTCTGGGCACAAGAGGGTGCCACATACAAATATGAAATGAAAACAGAACCTGGTTCAAAGCAAAATCTCAACAACACCAGAAAAAGGATCAAGTGAGACAGAACTAATCAATCTACCTGAAAAAGATTTTGAAATAAAAATCAGAAACATGCTCCTGGAGGTACAGAAAAAGATTCAAGAACTCAGGGAGAAATTTAGGATGGAGATCCAATCATTGAGGAACACAATGGAGGGTTTAAAAGCAGATTAGATATGGTGGAGGAGACAATAAATGGAATAGAAATTAGGGATGAGGAATACAGAGAAGCTGAGGCACAGAGAGAAAAAAAGTATCTCTAGGAATGAAAGAGAAGTGAGAGAACTGTGTGGCCAATCCAAATAGAACAATATTCGTGTTATAGGGGGTACCATAAGAAGAGAGAGAAAAAGAGATATACAGTGTCTTTGAGGAAGTAATTGCTGAAAATGTCCCCAGTCTAGGGAAGGAGATAGTCACTTAGGCCATGGAGGTGCACAGATCTCCCAACACAAGGGACCCAGGGAAGACAACACCAAGACATGTAATAATTAAAATGGCAAAGATCAAGGATGAGGGCAGACTATTAAAAGGATCCACAGAGAGAAATAAGATCACATGCATAGGAAAGCCCATCAGGCTTTCATCAGACTTCTCAGCAGAAACCTTACAGGCCAGAAGGGAGTGGTATGATGTATTTAATGCAATGAAGCAGAAGGGCCTCAAACCAAGAATACCCTATCTGGCAAGATTATCACTTAAATTTGAAAGACAGATTAAACAATTTCAAGATAAGCAAAAGCTGAGAAAATTTACCTCCCACAAACAGTCTCTACAGTGTATTTTGAAGGGACTGCTATAAATGGAAGTGTTCCTAAGGTTATATAGCTGTCACCAGAGGTAATAAACAGGGACAGACAAAGAGTACAGAATATAATACCTAATATATAAAGAATGGAGGAGGAAGAAAAGGGGGGAGAAGAACCTTTAGATTGTGTTTGTAATAGCATACTAAGTGAGTTAAGTTAGACTCTATGATAGTAAGGAAGTTACCCTTGAACCTTTGGTGACCACAAATCTAAAGGTGCAGTAAGTACATATCTATAGATAATCACCCTAAATGTAAATGGTCTGAATGCACTAATCAAAAGACATAGAGGCATTGAATGGATAAAAAACAAGACCCAACTATATGCTGTCTACAAGAGACCCACTTCAAGCCCAAAGACATATACACACTAAAAATGGAGGGATGGACAAAAATATTTCATGCAACTAATAGGGAGAAAAAAGCAGGCATTGCAATACTTTTACCAGACAAAATAGACTTTAAAACAAAGAAGTCACAAGAGACAAAGAAGGACATTACATAAAGATAAAAGGGTCAACCAACAAGAGGATATAACCATTATAAATATCTATGCACCCAACACAGGAGCACCTACATATGTGAAACAAATTCTAACAGAATTAAAAGGGGAAATAGAATGCAATGCTTTCATTCTAGGAGACTTCAACACTGCACTCACTCCAAAGGATAGATCAACCAGACAGAAAATAAGAACACAGAGACATTGAACAACACATGAGAACAAATGGACCTAATAGACATCTACAGAACACTCCACCCAGAAGCAGCAGGATATACATTCTTCTCAAGGGCACATGGAACATTTTCAAGAATAGATCATATACTAGGCCACAAAAAGATCCTCAGTAAATTCAAACAGATTGAGATTGTAACAACCAACTTCTCAGACCATAAAGGTATGAAACTAGAAATAAATGCTGCAAAGCAAACAAAAAAGTCCACAAATACATGGAGGCTTAACAACATACTCCTAAATAATCAATGTATCAATGACCAAATTAAAACAGAGATCAAACAATATATGGAGACATTGACAGTAACTCAACACTGCAAAATCTGTGGGACACAGCAAAGGCTGTGCCAAGACAGAAGTATATTGCAATACAGGCCTACCTCAGGAAAGAAGAACAATGCTATATGAACAATCTAAACTGACAACTAATGAAACTGGAAAAAGAAGAACAACTGAGGCCCAAAGTCAGTAGAAGGAGGGACATAATAAAGATTAGAGTGGAAATAATTAAAATCGAGAAGAAGAAAACAATAGAAAGAATCAATGAGAGCAGGAGCTGGTTCTTTGAGAAAATAAACAAAATAAATAACACCCTAGCTAGACTTATCAAGAAAAGAGGAGTCTATACACATAAACAGAATCAAAAATGAGAAAGGAAAAATCACGATGGACATCACAGAACTACAAAGAATTATTAGAGAATACTATGAAAAATTATATGCTAACAAACTGGATAACCTAGAAGAAATGGACAAATTTCTAGAAAAATACAACCTTTCAAGGCTGACCCAGGAAGAAACAGAAAATCAGAACAGACCTGTTACAAGCAACCAAATTGAATTGGTAATCAAAAAGCTACCCAAGAACAAAACTCCTGGACAAGACGGCTTCACCACTGAATTTTATCAAACATTTAGTGAAGACCTAATACCCATTTTCCTTAACGTTTTCCAAAAATTAAAATAGGAGGGAATACTTCCAAATTCATTCTATGAAGCCAGCATCACCCTAATACCAAAACCAGTCAAAGACACCACAAAAAAAGAAAATTACAGACAAATATACCTCATGAACAGAGATGCAAAAATACTCAACAAAATATTAGCAAACACAATTCAAAAATACACTAAAAAGATAATCCATCATGATCAAGTAGGATTTGTTCCAGGGATGCACAAATGTACGATACCGAGAATCCATCAACATCATCAACCACATCAACAAAAAGGACAAAAAAGCACACAATCATCTCCATAGATGCTGAAAAAGCATTTGACAAAATTCAACACCCATTAATGATAAAAACTCTCAATAAAATGAGCATAGAGGGCAAGTATCTCAGCATAATAAAGGCCATATATGACAAGCCCACAGCCAACATCGTACTTAACAGTGAGAAGCTGAAAGCCTTTCCTTTAAGATCAGGAACAAGACACGATGCCCACTGTCTCCACTTTTATTCAACATAGTTCTGGAGGTCCTTGCCACAGCAATCAGACAACACAAAGAAATAAAAGGCATACAGAGTGTCAAGGAAGAACTTAAACTGTCACTGTTTGCAGATGACATGATATTGTACATAAAACACCCTAAAGATTCAAGTCCAAAACTACTAGATCTAATATCTGAATTCAGCAGACTTGCAGGATAGAAAATTAATATGGAGAAGTCTGTTGAATTCCTTTACATGAATGATGAACTAGCAGAAAGAGAAATTAGGAAAACATTTCCATTTACAATTGCATCAAAAAGAATAAAATTCTTAGGAATAAACTTAATGAAGGAAGTTAAAGACATTACTCTAAAATTACAAGACACTCATGAGAGAAATTAAATAAGATACCAATAAATGGAAACACATCCCATGCTCATGGATAAGAAGAATTAATATTGTCCAAATGACCATCCTGCCTAAAGAAATCTACAGATTCAGTGCAATCTCTATCAAAATACCAGCAGCATTCTTCAATGAACTAGAGAAAATAGTTCTAAAATTCATATGGAACCACAAAATACCCCAAAAAGCCAAAAAGCAATCCTGAGAAGGAAGAACAAAGCTGGGGGGATTATGCTCCCTGACTTCAAGCTCTACTACAAAGTCACAGTAATCAAGACAATTTGGTACTGGCACAAGAAAAGATGCATAGACCAATGGAACAGACTAGAGATCCCAGATATAAACCCAAGAATATATGGTCAATTAATATATGATAAAGGAGCCATGGACATACAATGGGGAAATAACAGCCTCTTCAACAACTGGTGTTGGCAAAAGTGGACAGCTACATGCAAGATAATGAAACTGGATTATTGTCTATCCCCATATGCAAAAGTAAACTCTTAATGTATCAAATACCTGAATGTAAGTCATGAAACCATGAAACTCTTAGAAGAAAGCATAGGGGAAAACCTCCTGAATATAAACATGAGCAAATTTTTTCTGAATGTATCTCTTCTAGCAAGGGAAACAAAAGCAAAAATGAACAAATGGGACTACTGTACAGCAAAGGACACCATCAGCAGAACAAAAAGGCATTCTACAGTATGAGAGAATATATTTGTAAATGACATATCCAACATGGGTTATAATCCAAAATACATAAAGAACTCAGATGTCTCAACACCCAAAAGGCAAATAACCCTCTTAAAAAATGGGTGGAAGATAGGAACAGACAATTCTCTAAAGAAGAAATTCAGATGCGTTATTCAGATAAGGCAAATTTCTTGTACCTTTTCAACAGGCACATGAAAAGATGCTCCACATCATTAATTATCAGGGAAATTCAAATAAAAATCACAGTGAGATATCACCTTACATCAGTTAGGATATTTTTTTCTTGTATTGTACAGAAAAAAACAAATGCTGGTGAGGATGTGGAGAAAGGGGTATCCTCCTACACTCCTGGTGGAAATGTAAGCTAATTCAACCATTGTGGAAAGCAATATGGAGGTTCCTCAAAAAGCTAAAAATAGAAATACTGTTTGACCTGGGAATTCCACTCCTAGGCATTTACTGAAAGAATATAATTTCTCGGTTTCAAAAAGACATATGCACCCCTGTGTTTATTGCAGCACTATTTACAATAGCCAAGATATGGAAGCAACCTAAGTGTCCATCAGTAGATGAATGGATAAAGAAGAGGTGGTACATATACACAATGGAATACCATTCAGCCATAAGAAGAAAACAAATCCTACCATTTGCAACAACATGGACGGAGCTGGAGGACATTACGCTCAGTGAAATAAGCCATGTGGAGAAAGACAAGTACCGAATGATTTCCCTCATTTGTGGAGTATAACAATGAAGCAAAACTGAAGGAACAAAACAGCAACGGACTCACAGACTGCAAGAAGAGACTAGGGGTTACCACATAGGAGGAGGGAGGGTTGGCGGGTGGGGAGGGAGGGAGAAGGGGATTGAGGGGTTTTATGATTGGCACATATGGTGGGGGGGGGTCATGGGGAACAAAGTGTAACACAGAGAAGGTAAATAGTTACTCTGTGGCATCTTACTATACTGTTGGGCAGTGACTGCAATGGGGTGTGGAGGGGACATGATAATATGGGTGAATGTAGTAACTACATTGTTTTTTCTTGTGAAACCTTCATAAGAGTGTATATCAATAATACCTTAATTTAAAAAACCCTCAAAAAAAGGACTTTTTTCTGGAATGACATATTCTTTGCTACTGGATATTAACACTTGTAAGCCCCTCAACTAGACTGAGGTAGGAACTATATGTAAATGTGTAAGTATGTACATACACAGACAAATCACATCTATACCTATAATTACAAGTCCATGTTGATACTTCTAATTCCAAGGGTTCACTCTGGCCTTATTCCTTTCTGTATTTGTAGTTCTCCTCTCTGACATTGAGAAGCCTCTTATTTTCTAAAATATGTTTACTTACTTCTTCAATCCTAAATTATATGTGATTTTAGAATTGCTAACTAATATTAGTGCTTAGTAATGCTAAATTTAGGAAACAGCATTGCTAACACTAAAAAACACATCTGTTGGCCATAGTTTATCATTTGTTTGCTGTTCTTGTTTCTAGCCTGAGGGTATAGAGTGAAAGAAATATATTCAAAAGTACTTGGAATGTTCATTTTTCTTCTTCATTGTAATTGAATTACAGTTATGTTCATTTATTTCTGTTTCTATGCCATTTTATTCTTCCCATACTCCCTGTTGATTTTATTTATATTAAAAATATAAATGTATATTTAAAAAACTAAATACAGTTCTAAAAGTCAGGACTCTACAAAAACATTACACTCAGAGTTGTCACTGCTCCAACCTCTGCCACCTTCTACCCAGATCCCGTTCCTCCATCCCTTCCACCCACGCCTATAGCGTAGATAAGCAGTCTCCTTCATTTCTGGTTCATCCTTTCTATGTGTCCTTTTGTGCAAATGAGATATCTGTAAGCTTTATGTCCCCCTCTTTCTTACACAAGGGTCGCAAAGTTTCTCTGTACTTTGATTTTTTTTTTTCACTTAACCCTGTATTGCTACTTTTCTTTCTAATAGCTATAGGGTTTGTAGTGATGTTTCCTCTTTCTTTCTTTATGTTAGTAATTGCACTTTCTTTTTCTCATGATCATTCTTCTAATGAGTTAATCAGCATTATTAATTTTTTTCAAGGAAACGGCTGTGATCTTTAATTTTTCTACTATTTGTTTATCTCATTTATTTTGGCTCTTTTCTGTAGCATTTCCTTTCTTTAGTTGTATTGGATTGAATTTGCCTACTTTCTTAGCATAGAAACACTGTTGATTATAAACCTATCTCCCTTTCTCAAATAATCATATGAGGTCATACATTTCTTACTAACCACTATTTTAGAAATATTCAACAAATTGTAATTAGGTTTGTGTATTTCAAACTGTCACTCAGTTGAAGTGCTTTTTAGTTTCCCTGTAATTTCGTCTTTGACCCATGGATTATTTCTGTTTGTACTGTTTGATTTCCAAATATAGACAGCTTTTATAGATGTCTTTTATGATTTTTAATTTAATTCCATTGTAATCAGAGAACACATTCTCTAATACAGCAATCTTTTAAAATGATATTTTTTTCTTTTATGGATTCAGCATATAGTCTATATTTTTTGAACATTTTATGTGCACTTGAAAAGAATGTGTAGTCTGCAGTTGCTGCGTGTAGTGAGCAGTAAATGTTATCTAGGTCAAGTGGTTAATAATGCTCAGATTTTCTATGTTCTTAGTGATTTTTTTGGTCTGGTTGTCCTGTAAGTTACACAGAGAGGAATGTTAAAGTTGCTAATGAGTATTGAAGATCTACCTAATTCTCCCTTTAGGTCTTCAAATTTTGCTTGATGTTTTTTGCCTAATAGGCACATAAATATATGATTGTTGATTTCCTGAAAAAAAAAACTAACAGTTTTATCAGTATGAAGTACTCTTTCTTTATCTCTTGTAGTGCTCCTTGCTTTGAATTCTATTTTTTATGGTATTAATGTGGTCTCTCCAGCTTTATTATGTTATTTGCATCGTAAATCATTTTTCATTCTTTTACTTTCAGATTGTCTTTATCTTTAATTCAAATTTTATAGACAGCATATAGTTCTTGCTTTTTATATCCAGTCCAGTCATCTTTCACTTTCATTTGGAGTATTCAATCCATTTTTGCTTAATGTGTTTATTGATAAGGTAGACTTAAGTCTATAATTTTGCTGTTTTTTTCTATTAGTTTAGTTTGGCTTGTTTATTTCTTTATGGCTTCCCTATTCCTTCTTTCCTGACTTTTTTTAGGTTAGTCACATATTCTTAATAGCACATTTACAGTAGCTTATTGGCTATACTTCTTTAGTTTTGGTGGGTACCCTAGAGATTACAATATGCATTTTTAATATATCGTAGTCTACTTAGAGTTAATATTTTACCAAACCACGTATAATATTAGAAACTTGCAACATCATTGTCCTATTTACCCATTCATCCTTGGGAATGTTGACATATACATTAGCTCTATGATGTGCATTATGATACACACTGATGATGCAGCAGTATGTATAGTGTTAAAGTGTTAACATTTTTCATTTAAGGAGTCATATATGTTTTAAATAAATAAAGATAAAATATGCAGACTTTAATATTTACCTATAATTTATGATTTATGGTGTTTTGTATTAGTTTATGTAGTACTGGGTTTTAGTCTATTGTCATTTTACTTAAGTTTGAACAACATGCTTCATTATTTCTTGAAGTACAGATCTGTTGGTAATAAATTCTTGCAGTTCTTGTTAATCTGAAAATATATTTTTTTTACCCTCATTTTGAAGGTGATTTTTACTGGACATAGGACTCAGGGTAAGATTTTTTTCTTCAACAGTTTAAACAGTGTTCCCTTGTCTTCTAGCCTCCTTTGATAGACATCAGCCATGATTCTTATTGATGGGGACTATAATGTCCCGTGTATATAATTTATCTTTTCTTCTCTGACTCTTTTCAGGATATCCTGCCTATATGTGGTTTTCAGAAGTTGAGCTATCATATGCCCAGGTATCGTTTTCTTTGGAATTATCCTGATTGGGATTTGATGAGCTTCTTAAATCTGCAAGTTTGGAGAACATTTTTTCTCTTTTTCCTCCCATTTTTTTATTTTTTTTCTATCTTATCTTATTGCTTCTCCACTCTGGAACTCTCTTCTTTTCTCTCTCATATATACACATATGAAATGGACTAAGTAATATATATATATATATATATATATATGGCAGTGAACTGAAGATTTCATTGTTTCCATAGTAAAATATTACACTTAGAACTGTAAGATAAATTTTAGCCGAAATAAGCAGGCGAAGAGAGGCAACAAAGGGGGCCAGGTAGTTTATTTGAATGCCACTCCCGGGTGATGTTCCGTGGTCTGGGTACTACAGGCCGAGGAAGTCACACCCAGTCAGGGAGGTGGGGGCTTATAAGGGGTTAGGAGGGGGAGGAGTGGGCAAGCTATCCTAGGGGGCGTGGAGAGGTATGATTGGCTAAAGGTGACATAATAGACAACTAGAAACTTTTTTTCCTTCCAAGAGGGAGGAGGCTGACATCCGGGTCTTAGTTGGCACATCAGAAGGATGGAATTGAGGAACAGCTGCCCCCTTTCCATATAAGGCATGGACCTTGGGGTCTGGTCTGTTCTCCCCCTATGGTATCTCTCTGTTCTGTTTGCATGTCCTTGTTTTTCCTTCCTCCAGTCTAACAAGAACGGTGTCATTTGGCCCTTTTTCCTCTTCTTTCCTTCCAGCTCAAAATGCTTGAGTCTCTTACTAGCCAGCATTCTCTTAGATCTGCAGCTGGGCTCAACACATTAAAGCCTCAGCATAATCATCTTTATGGTTTTAGTTTTTTTCCAGAGAATTCACTTAGTCTGCCCCCCAGCACCACTAGAGCCACTCTGTTTCCTGTCATAGTTTCACTTTCCCTGGGTATACAGGGAATCATTGCCCTTCTTGCACTGTCATTTTTTGGGACCAGTGCCCACCACACTTGCAGAAAGTCCAGCAGGTTTTAGGGATATTCACAATATTTTCAGGCATTTTATTGGTATAGATGCCATTGCATATATTTTATACATCATCCCATGTGCCTCAAAGGTCCTGTTGTTGTTTTAAATCTTTATTCTCTCTGTTCTTTGTATTGGATAATTTATATTGATGCTCTGTCTTCAGATAATAATCTTCAGGAGATAATCTATCTTCAGTTTCCATGATGCATCCTTTCTTCTGTCTCTAATCTGCTCTTAAGCCTTTTCAAGGTAATTTTCATTTCAGAAATTCTGCTTTACAGTTTTAGAAATTTAATTTTATCCTTTCATTTAGTTTACATTTTTCTGTCTAGTTTCCCTATGTCTTTATTTATTATGACATGCTTTCCTTTACTTTAGGAAACCTAGATAGAACAGATCCTTTCAAGTCCTTTTTTGCTAATTCCAGCATCTGGAACATTTCAGGTTCAGTAGGTACTGATTGCTTTTTCTCTTGACTGTGGATCACATTTTCCTGTTTCTTTATGAGTCTTTTATTATTTCATTCTGTATATTCTTATGGCAACAGTATGCAGACACTGATTCTGTTTTCTTCAGAAGAGTGTTTGTTTTCATTCTAGTAAGCCATCCACTTAAGTACCAATATGTCTCCCATGGTATGTAGAACCTGAGATCTCTGCTGAGGTCCTTCAGTTTTATAGCTACTGTTTTATGCTGTGAATCACAGTATTTCCCAAGCACTGGTTCCCAGGTGAGTCAATGATTTGAGTGGTATTCATATGCAGATTAAGGGGCTTGTCCCTTTCCTAGGTTTTCCTTTCACTTTCTAGCCACTCTGGCAGCACTAAATTCCATCGTCTGACTCTTCAATCCCTTATGACTGTCAGTTTTTGTGTGAATTCTCTTCACCCAATACCCAGGTGCAAAGCTTAATAAATGTGACTCTTATTTAAGGTGGATTCCTCCCTCTAAGGGCCAATTTATTATGATTCCTTCCTGTTCTCTAGGCCTTCAAAATTTCTTTCCCCCCCTTTTTTGCCCAGTGTTGACAAATGTTGTCTGTGGCTGTGTTAGCCATAAATAAGCTTTACTGTATCACAGAAAGTAGAACTTAAGTGAACATATATTTCTAGATTGCAAGATCAGTACTGTCCAATAGAAACATATGAGACACATCATGATTAAAAAATTTCCAGTAGCTACATTAAAAAATGAAAATAGGGAAAAGTAAAAACACTTTATTAAATACAAGATATCTAAAACAACACCATTTCAACAAATAACATAAAATTATTAGTGAAGGGCCCCCACAAGTAAGATGGCGAACTTCCGGCTTCTCTTCGGGGTCCTTGGTTCCCACCGGCGCCACCTGAAGCCCAATCAACTCTCGCCCCCCTCCCAATCCCAGCACCTAGCCAATAGCCACCAGCCCCGTAGAAGTAACACCACAATCACCCTATGCCCCTTCCTATATAACCCAGCACCTTTCCCTAATAAAGCGGATTTCTCCAGTGAATTGCTGCTGTGTATTGCTCCTTTCCTTTCAATTAGTAAGATATTTTCCATTATTTTTATTTACTAAAATTTTGAAATCTGGTGTGTGTTATTGTGGGTAAAATTGTAATATTTCCAGAATATCTCACCTGGCTTTAGTACATCTGCATATCAACAGGTGCTCAAGGGTGGAGAGAAGTATGGCTTTAGTGCATTTGCATCATTCCTCAAGGGTGGAGAGAAGTTCATCTCCATATCAATGGGTAATAACCTGGGCAAGGAGGGCTTATCTGTACCTGAGAGGTGAGGAGGAGGGCCGGTTTTGCTTTGGCTGGAGTAGGAAAAAAGAAATCGCCCTGGACTGCAGTTTGTAAGAAATAAACAGTTCTTAAACTTTATTTCTCTCTTTGACTGATTTCGGTTTTTAGAGTATTTTGCTCTGGGATTTCCTCTCCCCAGATTTACATCTGGTATAGTTGCCAGGGTTCCTCTGAACCCAAAATCTGTTATAATAGGTGCAACCTTTGGGAGAGCTGCCCCAAGAAATGATGGGGATAAGTGGTGCTCGCACTGAGGGACATGTGTCTACACTCGTGTGGTCATGGAGGCACCAACCACCACTGCTGGCTGTGCTGACCCTGGCCCTTGGCCCAAGCCTAAGGCTGCTACTCCTGTTTCTGCTGCTGGCTGGAGCCTGGTCACAATTATGGAAAGGAGTAGAGGTCTGGGTCACCTTGATAGAGAAACAACTGGCTGCTGTGTACCACATCTTGCTGTCTACAGAGCCCATCCCCAGAACAGCTCCAACCAAGGTAATATAATAACCAGTCCCATCATGGGGTGGGTGAGAGACTGGACCCAAAGCCCATAGAGTGGTGTGTCACAGACACCTACCATATGCATCCCCAGGAAATAATAAAGCAGATGCATTGGCCCAGATGCACTGGCTAGAAGGAAAGCCTGCCTCTGATGTGGCCCAATGGCTACATCAGCTTTTGTTGCATGCAGGACAAAAGACAATGTGGACTGTAGCCCATTGGTGGTGCTTGCCATCAACCTTTGAAGAAGTCAGTGGAGCCTGGAAGGAGTGCTCTGCACATTGTGTATATCAGCAAACCACCAAGAGGGGCCTAGAGTGTCTCTCTGCAGCCTATGGCCGGTCACTGGTGATTGAGAGCAATCAAGGCACCCACTTTATTGGACATGTGTTGCAAGGATGGGTGCATCAATTAGGAATAAAATGGACATGGCCGTGGACATTTCAACACATGGACCAGTGATGGCTGGCTCTTCTGGCACCTTGAGGGAAAAGGCCTGGAAGCTGGCCTCCCATGTATTCCTGGAATAATAGCAAAGTGGTCCCCCACAATCATGGTTATTTGCTTCTGCAGTCCTTGTGTCCTGGATGTGCCCCCTGACTGCAGCTGCCGCCTGATGGCTGGAATGGATGAGCTTTGGACTTAATCTGCATGGGACTTTGAACCTAGCTGAATCCTCTGACTTAAGAATCATGATTGTGTTGCTGTTGTCAAGAAAAAAGATGCATAAAGAGAGGCTTGACTTTGACTAATGTTTGGTAAAAGTTTTGTGAACAGTCTAGCATAGTTGTTAAGAATGAGTAAACAAGTGTAGAAACATTTTTTGCTTAGTGAGAGATTGTGCTGTAAAGTACATTTATTTAATCTGCATAGGATGAATCCTCTGGCTTGAGGATTATCATGATTTTATTGCTGTTGCTATTGTATTTCATTAGTTTGGTTGGAAGGGGGAATGAGTAAATTGTAAGGTGAGATTTCTGGAGGGGTGGCCTGTGGGTAAAATTGTAATATTTTCAGAATATCTCGCTTGGCTTTAGTACATCTGCATATCAATAGGCATTTAGAGGTGGAAAGAAGTATGGATTTAGTGCATTTGCATCATTCCTCAAGGGTGGAGAGAAGTTCATCTCCATATCAATGGGTAATTACCTGGGCAAGGAGGACTTATCTGTACCTGAGAGATGAGGGGGAGGGCTGGTTTTTGGCTTCTGCTGGAGCAGGAAAGAGAGAAATGGCCCCAGACTGCAGTTTGTGAGCAATAAACACATTTTAAACTTTATTTCTCCCTTTGACTGATTTTGGTTTTTAGAGGTATTTTGTCCCAGGATTTCCTCTCCCTGGATTTACCATTATGCTTTCAGTACAGCTCTGTGTGGATGCTAAATTTTCAATAGTTCAAAGAAATACAGTATTACTGAAATCATAAACTTATGTTTAATGGAAAAGTATTTTACATTGCTTTAGTTAATACATAAACAAAAATGACATAACACTAAAAGTTCAATTCCTCAGTTGTACAAGCCACATGTCAAGTGCCCAGTGACAGCATGTGGCTAATGTCCACCATGTTGAGTATCATATGTAGGTCCAGACAATAAGAAAAATTTCTGTATTTTCACTGAGATAAGTGGCCTTGATGTAAACTATCAGTAAAAGTATGACTTTATGGGAATTAAAAATAATTTATATGCAATTACCTCTGTTTTGGAATAATAAAAGAAATAGACTTTGTCTTTTAATATTTAGAGATGCAAGAAAAAGCTCTTAAACATTTTGCAAAACAGATTTTGGTAACAGCAAGGCCAAATTGGTGTTCATAATGTACATCATTTGTGTGCAGAATTTGTCAATAGATTACTCATTTTTAATAGAACACATTGTTCATTCTTCTATGAATCTACCCTTTTGGGGTTCATATTTAATAATATCACTATAAAAACCTGCTACTTCTAAAGTGTCCCTTTTTGTTGGCTAAGTAATTATAATGATGATGTTGATCATTTAAAAGGTAGTCTTTTGGTATTATGGTTATAATTGCTTTGATTCCCAAGGCAGAAGTGTGTCTAAATTGGCTTATGTAAAATTCCAGCTCTGTAAACTAGCATAACATCTCATAACAGTGTTTTATTTGGTGGAAAGTGTATCTACAAACTGAGTTTTCTTAGTATCCTATTTGGGGGTGGCAGTGCAGAGAGAGCCTGTGCTATAATTCTAATGACTCATCAAATTGCTTACAGCTTTTTACTACCATATTTTCTTGACTCTCCCTGTGCTGAATTCCATCAGTATCCACATAAAATGAAGAATCTACTTAATCCCTCGCACCCCCTCTGCCACCACCTGGTACCAACACCTCAAATGCTTAAAACTGTAGGAATATAAGGCAAGAAACTTTGAATTTGACCAAGAAGAGCGATAACAATTTGCTCCATCTAGGTTGGGGTCCAATAGCCATGAGTACCTAGTAAATATGGTTAAACTGCATAAGGCAGATATGGAAAAAAGGGTGTGATAACAATAGTTGCTGGAGACCAAAGGGCCCCCACCCACAAAATGGCTAACTCCCCGCTTCTCTTCCGGGTCTTCCACTCCCGCCGGCGCCAACCAAAGCCCAATCACCCCTCTACACCTTCCCACCGGTGCCACCTAAAGTCCAATTGTCTTTTGACCCACCCCTTACTTGCTAACCTGTATAAATTGAGCCTGCAAACAATAAACTGTGCCAGCTTGATCAGACATCCTGTCTTGCTGGTTGTTCTTTGTGTCCCTTGCTTGTTTCATTTCTGCAGGCATCTCCGGCTACACTCCACGTTCGTCCTGTGGGTTGGGGCAGACTGGCGCCCAACGTGGGGCACCGGGACTCCTGCTGAAACATCTGCTCGAAGCCCTGGCCAGGCATTCATTTGAGTCATCGCACGGGTATTCACCTGATGTTGACTCTGCATTGAGAATCACTGCGGCTCACCTGTCCGTAATACAGATCCCGGAGAGGTGAGTAGACGCATCACCCAAGCAAGCATCTTAAATACCTCTTGTGAGTTCTCACTGATCCCCTCCCTCTAATTTGCTGCCGTGATTTATTCCTTGTTTTGTCCTCTGGTTGTTCCTCTCTGAAAACCTTGTGCTTTGGGCTAATGGTCGTTCACCTCTAGGGCCTGCACAAGGGACTCTGACTACAGAGTCCCTGCCCTAGAGGGTCCAAGCAGGCAGATTATACCTGCCGGCCGTCCTATGTAAGCAAGGGCTCGTCTGAGCTGATGAGAGTGGCTCCAGTGGCTCAGGACGTTGGTGTAGTCGCGGCTGAATTGGAGAACTTCAAACTTACATAGACCGGAAGTCTCAGCCATCCTAATGGGCAACTCACTGAACTCCCATGAGGTATTTCTTAGCGGACTCAAGGAGTCCCTAGGACACGAGGAACAAGGGTTAAGAAAAACGATTTGAAACGTTTTTTTGTCTTTCTAGAAGATGTCTGTCCTTGGCTCCCTCAAGAAGGGACCATTAGTGAAAAGAAATGGCAACGCGTGGGCGATTGCCTTCAAGACTATTACAGAGTTTTTGGTGCAGAAAAAGTACCTGTGTCAGCATTTAGCTATTGGAATCTCATTAATGATATCCTGCGTGTTCATCGCGAATGGCCCGATTTACAGAAAGTTGTTATTGAGGGAGAAAAAACCTTGAAATCCTGTTCTCGTCCCCCTTCTGAAGCCTCCCGGCCAGCTTCCCCTTCTTTTAAAACACATCCTTCAGATCCCGCTACAAACCCTTCCCAGGACCCAAACGAACTCCCGCCCTTGCCAACAATTGAGTCTCTTTCTCCGTCCCCTCCCCTTGATAGTTCTGCCGATCCTGTTATTCCTCCCCCAAGTATTTACCCTACTTTCATCGATCTAAACCCTGATGAGCCCCTTAGTCCCGCTGATGAGGCCAGTCTAGAGGAAGGGGCAGCGCGCCATAATAATCCTGACTGGCCATCTAAAGGCCCTGCTATTGTTCCTGCCGCTGCGCCCCGCCCTCCAACTGTAAGCTGTTTTGTTGAGAGCAAAAGATTAATTGTTCTAAAATACAGCTATTTATTTAAAGGGAGACAGAGAGACAGAGACAGAGAGAGCAGTGTGGTGCCTTTTGTTGTGGCAGATCAGCTTGGACTGCTGCTTTGGGGGAGGGTCGGGATGTTTAGAGATAAGGCGGGATAAACCCAGTCAAGCCCCAGGCAAGCCCAGGCATAGTTCTCACCAGCTTGTGTGCTTGGGACCATGGGGCAAATGAAGAATAAATTACTATATTCTTACAGATATAATCATGCTGTGTGAAATTAAAGCAAGTGAGTCTTAATATCGAGAACACAGCAAAATTGGACGTTTGTTTTCAGTTAGAAAGACAAAGTATTCTTTAACTGTTAGTCTGCTCTTAATATTGAAAGATTGCAAAGAGTTCTCTAATTGTTTTATTAAAACAGTTTCTTACGCTTAAAGTCTTAATGAATTGTCTGAGTATTTAAGAAATAAGATCTTAATATTAAAAAGACTAAGCTAAGTGTTGTTAACAACTATGTAACCTTCTGCATTTGCTTTTAAACTTTCTTATTATCATTCTGGTTAAATAATAAGTGTTATTTCCTTTTCAAACAATATGGCTTCTCTCTCACTTACCAACTTTACATTTCCCTGTATGGCCCCGGAAGATGACTGGTTAGCCAGAGACGGGTAAGATTCCTCAAGGGAGGAACAACCTAAGACAGGCACAGTCGCAGGGGGGCCATCAGGTGAGAATTTGGGGATCAACAGAGGTGAGGCTCAGAACCTCACCCCCCCTGCTTTGCGAGAAATCTTCTGCATCCATGGATGTCTTGCTGCCCTTGTCTAGCCTGGATTAATACTTAGTCCATAGGCACACACCTGATCATCTGATCATCTACATTTGCCCTCTTACAGCACTAAACTATGTTTTCTACCTTTATCTTGCATCTACCTACCACTTAAGCATTTTATTAAAAATAAAAATAATAATAATAATAGAGGGAGAAATGTGGGATCAACATATAAATCAAGTACAAAAATCAAATGAATATTCATATTTGACCTGATTGTTTATAGGTCATAATGCGTGATCAAAACCGAAAGTTTCTGTGATAAATGCCCTTGTACTATTCACCATGTAAGAATTTATTTTAATTCGTTCACCATGTAAGAACTTGTTCGTTATGCTTCAGAAGATTGGAGACTGATGAGAATTAGGCTTGAGATGGATTAATGATTGTACATTGAGCATTGACCCCCCCTATACTGAATTTTATTGTTGTTAACAACCATTTGATCAATAAATATGAGAGATGCCCTCTCAAAAAAAAATTATATTAAGAATATGTAAAAATAAAAATAAAAAAATAATAATAATAACAAGTGTTATTTAATAACTATAATTCTACTTAGGCAAGTGCCTTAAAAACTTTTGACAACTTCCCAAGACCAAATTTAAAAAGTATTTTACCTCTCAATTAACTATGATATTTTCCAGAGGGCCCCTGGAACATATCAGTAGAATTTCTTCTTCTCATCAGAGAAAATATTTGACTAATTTGGCTTATTTACCTGATATATACTTACCTAAAAAGTGCTGTCAAAAGGAATAATGCTCGATTTTATTACTGAGTGTTTTAATGTCTGCATGTCAAACACGGAAAACTGAAGCCCACTAAATAATAGTATCTTTTTTTATTTGCAATAATGGCACTTATGTATGTACATACTACAGAAGAAATGTATAGACACATGATAGAGGAAAACTTAGATGGAATGATATTGCTGATTGGTCTGTTAGAGATGGTGATCATTATGATATTTATAAAGCAGTTTTGTCCCGAGAAGATATTGGCAGTTATACTTGTGAAAAGCTTCAAAAAAGAACTCCTGTCATATTGTATAAGAGTAATTAGGTGTATTTAAATATATCGCTCATTCCGGAAAATAATTTTTCCTCACCTAACTTGTAGTTACAACTACTCATGAGCCAAAAGTTGCACGTTATCTTTTTGTGTAGCAAGAAATTCCTCTATCAGTGAACTGTTGAAGAAGAATTTAATAGGCATAAGACTTTCTCCTAGGGTGTTTACTAATATCTCAGGCAAAAAAACATCACACTTCCCCCTAAAGTGCTTGCTCTGATGCCCAATTAAATTTACCTGTTAATACTACTATAATTACTGATTGCGTATGTATTAATTGTACTTATGTGCCCTCTTATTGTAATTCTTCAATCATTGTAAAATGGTCTTCTAGATATAGACTTCCAAATGGTTGAGTATTTTTTTGTAATAACAAAACATATCAAGCCCTTTCTTCACACTATCAAGGTGTTTGTAAAGTGGGATGCATTCTTCCTGCTCTAATAGACCACCTGAATATAAGCGCAAGAAGCTTCTCCTAGCTCTGCCATCTGATTGTCATGAAAACTCGAAACTTTGAGATCCTGCCGCTGTTGCAGTTGCAGCTGCATTCCTCCTGCCGGTTCCTGGACTTGTCATTAGAATGCAGAAAGAGATATCTAAGCTGGCCTGTGCATATAGCAAAACAACAAATTTGACTGCTTCTGTATTATCTGAACTCAATCAAGAACTGAGAGAAGTGTGAGCTGCAGTGCTTCAGAATCACGCTGCTGTGGAACAGTCTGCTGTTAAAAGAGCATGTAAGATGTGAACAGTTTCCAAGAATGTGCTGTTTCAATTTGTCTGATTTTTCTCAAACTACCCAAAATCAATTAGATGATATCCATCATATTGTCAATAAGTTTTTACAAATGCCTAAGCTATCTAACTAGTTTTCTTAATTTCATTAGATATAACTAGTAATTGTAAGTCTGCCTTTGTTATGTATCTATATTCCTATTGTTAATGTGTATATGCAATTTAACTAGTAGTTTGTTAAAACCTATATATATATTCAAGTTATGTCTGTCTTTCGACATGTTCAAAGAACCCCTGAATAGTGTCTGGCATGCTGTCACACCTCTCTTAACCCTAAGCATTTTATGTATTCTATTGCTGTTACTAAGGCCTTATGTCCTTTGCAGCATGTGGAAACTCATCCAACAAGCCTTAAGAGACCTGCAGTATTTGAAATTGCAGCCGGCTCCCCCACTTGTAAATCATAAGATCTAAAGTCAAGACTGGTAGTCAATGACGGGTAATTAAGAGGATATACCTGCAAGGATACAGAACAGATATAAGACCTCTGGTTAAAAGGGCCGATCTAATACTGGGGCAAGCTCCTGTATGTACAGGCCAATCCAATATTAGGGCAAACTCCCCTGAAAATACCAGGCCAACTCTGAAAGGACGAAAGGAGGCAAGCTCCTGGAAACAGAGGCCAGGTATAAGACCTCTAAACCTAAGACAGGCACCATCTACCCAGGAAATAAGTGGCTCAAACCACCCTAAGTGCTGCTCCAACCCCTCCTAAAGAACAAAAAGGGAGGAGATGCCGGAGACCAAAGGGCCCTCATCCACAAAACGGCATACTTCCCGCTTCTCTTCCGGGTTCTCTGCTCCCGCCAGCGCCAACCAAAGCCCAATCACCCCTCTACACCTTCCCGCTGGCGCCACTTAAAGTCCAATTGTCTTTTGACCCATCCCTTACTTGCTAACCTGTATAAATTGAGCCTGCAAACAATAAACTGTGCCAGCTTGGTCAGACATCCTGTCTTGCTGGTCGTTCTTTGTGTCCCTTGCTTGTTTCATTTCTGCAGGCGTCTCCGGCTACACTCCACGTTCGTCCCGCGGGTCGGGGCAAATAGTGATACTGTCTTTTTTCATGATCTACTAGTCAAAAGAGGGGTTAGGTATTAGAGAAGAGGGTCAGAAGTTCTCATCTTTGCGGGCAGCGTGGTTGACCTTTTTGGGCATGTGGCATCATTTATTTGAAAATTTCCTGGGCACTGACTCTGTGCCATATAAAGATTATTTTCCAGGAATACTACTGAATAAGATAACTGTTTTTCCCTACTTTCATATAGGTAAGAATCCAGTGGGTAAATTGCCAGGCAAAGTACTATAATCACTACCTCATTTAACTGTCATTGAAAACAAAACAAAAACAATTGGGTGACTTTTCAGAGAAAGTGAGGTCTGGAAAAGGGCTTCTTCAAGGTCACCAAAAGTGCACGTAGCAGGGCTTGGATTTAAACCCAGGTCTGATCATGCTAGATGCCATAGTGTTAACCACCATCCACAGTACCCAATAGAGATCATCTCTGCACTGGCATCTCTTGGTTCTGTATGAACAACCTCTTGCCCCTATCCTAGGATATAACTCAAAATGTAAAAGCCCTAATATCCTTACTCTTGGCTCTGTTGCTCTTATTAAAAGGAATTGTTTCTGTCTGCTCACAAAACTTCATTATCTATGTCAAGTGACAGCATTATATATTGTGGATCCCCTAGGATACTGTTCTGGAGCCAGTATCCTGAGCTTCAGTAGCTTTTGACTTGTGGGAGTGATTCAGGCTTCCAAGGAGTGGGTCATTTTGCTTCTTTGAATTAATACAGTAGGTTTCTGAACCTGGAAGGACCCTTAGGTTACCTTTCTCAGTGTCCTTGTATTGTAGAGTTACTGAATCAAAAGAGGTGGAAACTTGTTTAAGATCTGTAAGTCAGTAAGTGTCAGTCATTAGACTCAAACTCATTTCTCTTGACTTCCAGATTTATCAGTGATTTCCTCTGTATCACAGATACCTCTTGCCTTTTAGAATCCCTCTCTCTAAGTTAGTACCAAATAGCCAAATAGGAGTCTAATTAGGAAAACAGTTGTGGCAGAAGTGCTGGGGTGTCCAGGAGTTACCACTCACCCTTGCAACAACGATGCTCAAGTGTTCTGAGCTTTCCCATGGATGTGCAGGAGTGAGGGCCACACAATGTAATTATCACTGAAACATCTGGTACTCGCAGAGGGAGGAATAGTTTGCTTACTTCAGTTGTTAACCAGGCTTTTTTATTAAACATTATGCTTATACATTGCTAAAGTAAATATTTCACATTTGCAGAACAGCAGGACTGTTTATCATGACCTTCTTCCCTCGTTCCATGTTTAATGAGTAAACCCTACTATAATACCCCCACCAAACAGGGTCATCTAGCATTTCCCCTGGAAAGTCTCTTATATATATTTTGTCTTTTCTTACTTATAACTCTGTTAGATGAATAATAAAATGAATTCCATTTTACAAATGAAGACTTGGCTCACAAATATTAAGAAATAGCAATTGATAATTGTCAGAGCAAGAATTAGGACTCAGTGAATCAGAATCCTGAACTTCCGTTCTACATTTTCTCACATCAAATTTTGCTTGCATATCTCCAGTGACAAGGGGTTCATTACTACCCAGGTCGTTCCTGCATATCTCTGGGTTGTTGTGATTATGAGAAAGCTTATCCTTTAAGGAGGCTGAAATTTGATTGTGTTGGGCTTTTTGCAAATTAATCTCTATCTCCTAGATATATATGGGTGCAAGCATTATTATTTTCTCACATAATGATCCTTAAAGAATATGAAGAAACTTCCTCTGGCACCTTTTTCTTTTCTTCCTCCAGTTACATATTTCCCCCATGTCTTTCAAACAGTTCCTCCTGGGACATGATTCCTAGTTGCTTCCTTTCCAGTTCCTCTCCTCTGAACTCATTTCACTTTAAATGAGCTTTAAAGTATGGTTCCTGATTGACTAAAATCTGGGGCTGGGTAGAATTTATTAGGGGAGAAAGATCATGCAACACAGTGGCTTAAGAGTATATGGAAGTTTCTTTCTGTTGCACACACAAGTTTGGAGGTGAGCGGTATGAGGCTAGGAACATTAGCAGCATCGCTCTGTGACCCACAGCATGGCTTCCAGGATTTCTGTGATCCTCATTCCCAGCCTGCTGTGTGAAGATTGAAGAGCATGCAATGAAAGTGGTTCCGTCTTTAAGGACATGACTGGAGGTTTTGTGTATTGCCTACAACTTATTTAGGTAGCTACACCTCGCTTTAAGGGAGAAGGGAATAGCACCTCAACCTGGGCAGCTCTATTCCTGGTGAAAGTGCAGAAGGTTCTCTGACTAAAAGCAAGGGAACACGGACAGTGGAGGACAGTTGGAGATTCCGCCACCTAGAGTAAGGTGTCAATAAAAAGGGAAGAGCAAGGGAATGCATCTTGTTGGCCACAGCGTGGGAATAGGCACCAGAAGTTTTAGTTATTGTATGTATCTGACCTCCAGCAAGTCGCTTATTTTAACGTTACCTTTAGCTCTAAAAAGAATATTAATTACATTTGTCCTTTTTTGTCTATTTCACAAATATACTCTGGTTTAGTTATAAAAGTGACTTTACCTGTTAAGTTAGTTGACTTTACAATGGAATTACAGCTGATGTGATTATTTCTTAAGGGATGTGTTTGGAATGAGCACATTAAGACCCAAAGATGTAGAATTATAGGCAATAGAAGGTTCTCAAATTCAAATGAAGATATTCTGAAAAATGGTTCTATATGTGAGGTCTTTTCAGCAGTTACTGTCCTTAAGGTTTAAGGTAGCTTTAGAAAACAAAAGTTTGCAGTTAACATTTTTATTTTCTATTTGTTCAGCAGAAAGCGGATGTGGTTACCCCCCCCCATTGAATTTTTTTGGAAGATGCAAATTGGTCTGACAATTCTTTAACAGAGATTCCATTGATATGATAATTGTTCTGTGGATGAATCTGAGCATTTGGAAGTTGCACAGTAAATAAACTGGAAGCTTGAAGGATCCCTGGGCATTTTTGTTAAGACTTGATACTCTGACTTCTACTCAGACTAGAGTGTGTGACCAGAGTGGGAGGAAATGTGGCCACCACAGGAAGGATTCAGGATCAAAAAATGACCACCCACTCTCCCAGAGTTTTCCAAAGATTTGCATGCGTGAGTGCATGAAAATATTCGTGACTCTCCCTGATGAGGCCTTGTTCCACATATTATCACTACTTTCCTTCTGGGTGTACCTACTCTTCTCTGTTACTCCTGGGTCAGTTTGAATCTGGTAAGGTGGTCCTCAAGGAACGACTGTTTCAGAAGGTTTGGATCCCCTCTTCAAGCCCCTCTGTCACAATCAGGGCCTGTACAAGAGATGGCTAGCATCCCATTTCTTCTTTCTTACTGACTAGTATTGGGAGTGCCAGCGTACCCAGCTGAAAGTCTGCATTTCCTGCTGTCTCTTACACATGCAGACGGGGGCACCAGATGTGAGCAGAAGTCACTAGATAGGAAAGCTGTTCAGCAGGAGTACACCTGGTGAGGGGTACTCTTCTATCCCTCCTTCCTTATGCTGCAATGTGGATGTGATGGCAACCTTGACGGCAGCAGCCATGAGCTAAGGATGCAGGGGCAGAAAAACAGGAGCCTGGGTCTCTTATGACTTGCAGCTACTGTACCACCTTGAGACAGCTTATCCCTGAGTTCTTCTATATGAGAGTCAAAAAAGACATAAATCTCTTGTGTACTGCTGTGTCTTAGGATGAGCAAATTTACAAGGGAGAGAGTGAAGTGGCTGAAGGAGGGGAAGCAGGAGAGTGAGGATGTGGTCTCAGGCAGTCTAACCTCGGTCTGATCTCCAGGGATATGCAGGACCTCTGAGCCTCAGCTGCCCTGCAGACTTGCCCACTGCGAGGTGAAGAGGCCAGCCATTTGTCTCACATATAAGGCAGGCATTGGCTGTGGGCTGCCCCCAGGAGGAAGTGTGTCTGTAATTTTCTGGATGAGGGAGCTCTTGTCAACTAAGACAGTTCTCCAGAAAAGAGGGACAGAGTGAGTGGTCTAGGGTCTGGTGTGCCAGCCTGGGAAGTGATCTCAGGGGGGGCACGGTTTTATCTTTTACCTTTTCCCTCATGTATTGCTTACAATCACTTTTTCTCACATTAAATTCATTACATCCAGCCACAGTTCCTCCAGGATTCTGGGTTCAAGATTCCTGGAGAGATTTTCAAGAGTCAGTGTGATGAACTATAGAGCTACTATAGGTGGTCCCAAGACTGACCGCCACCCATCACCGCCCCTCCCCAGCACCCATTCTAGCTGGCTCTGACTCTCAGGCAGGACTTTCCAGGACTTTCCATGTTTGCTTAGGAGGATTTGGACCCTCATGACTAAGAGGTCTGAGCCCCTGGTTCCCTTTCCCCTATCAGGCTGTGATTGCTCTACTTTCCCCCTTTGAGTTAGAATTGAGCATGTGAGTATCAGGAGATGACCCAGGTAGATTATCTGGGTGTCAGACATACTCCTTCCTGCCTCCCTGAAGTGACAGCAGTCCTATCTGCTCATGACCATCAATGTTAATTCTCCCTGACAGTATGGAAAATCCTTTCTGTAGCTGTTGGAATATCGACAGGGCCTTAGAGTAACAATGTGGCAAAATAGCTTTAAGTTTAATGGCTCTTTTACTTTATCTGTTTTCTCCTCCCTTGGGACCAGTACCTCTGGCACCACAGATCCTAAAGCTGTGGGTATAGGGAGCACATATTCTCCGATTGGTCACTGAGCATCATGGTGAGAAATCTGCTTGGTTGCCAGAATATTCGTTGTATTCCTTCTTTTCCCACAGGATACTGCAATTCAGAATGATGCAATAGCTGTAGAAGTGTCACTTTACCTGTTGAGCAGAATGGTGTTTTAGTGTTAATTTGGCTGATGTTGTTATTCCTGAAGTGAGGTGTTTGGAATATGCCTACAGAAAATGCCTGTTGGTAAGATTTGAGTGCCCCTTGAAGGAGAGTGCCCCATCCTCATGAGATGTCATCTGTATGTGGCCCATAAGCTGGGTCTTTAATAAGCCTTTACATTGTTCTCTTAGGATGGCAGCTTCTGGATGTATGAGGCAGGAATGGTGGAACCCAGGGCCAAGAGCTCAATGAGCCTCCTAATGAGTATGCTGATGAATTCATTCACCACTTCCACCTGTCCAAGTCTATGCTTATCTGTTGTAGTGAAGAAACCACATTCAGCCCACTTGGGACCTCTGCTCGGGTAAATGCCTGTTTAGCCCACTGTTGATTGTCCAGGGTCCACCTATTTTTGTCAGGGGTCAGACTAAGGAATTATATGAGATTATGGTATAGACTCTCTTTCGTGCATCCTTGATGTCTTCAAGGGCGGCCTGATGTCCACATCCAGCTGGGTACAGTACGTGTCTCGTTCACCATGTAGCTGGGCCTGGGGACTAGATTTTGTGGCTGCTACTAGGTCTTTCTGGCTATGACAGTTCTTAATCCGTAGGTGAAGAAATCCATGTGAAGGTTTTGCCAACTGCAGTTATGTCCATTCTAGTAATACACTTTAGATCTGGGGGAATGACAGCAGTTGCCTGTAGCTCTAGGGAGGCACTGTGCCAGCGACCTGGGTGAGAACTCCATACGGCCACAATGGCGCTTTGGTTTTCTGGGTATCACCACCAGTTAACTGGGGCCCTGTAGCCAACAGCCCTTGAAAGCTCTGGGTAGTCTGTTTTCTCTAGTGCAATGTTACCTGAGACAATGGCTGAAGGTCTTTCTGGGGAGGATGGTCAGAGTCACTGCCGTGCACACTTGTGGTGCTTCCAGGGTCTCTCTTCACGAGGACCTGACCTCTTCGTCAGTCAGTGGGTTCTGGGCCTGGAAACTGAGAGGTCACGGCTTTCCATTGGGGTGTCCAACCGTAGTGCCCCTAGGCACACCAGGTCCTGTTAGGCATCTCCATGGAGCCCTGCAGCGCAGACCCTGCCCCAGCTCTGCGGCTGCCTGATTGCTGGAATCACGCCTACTGTGCTTGAGACACTTACGTGCTGCTGCCCATGTGCTGTCGTCTCTCGCTGCTACTAGAAAGCCTGGCTCTGCAACAGCATTTCCTACAACCGTAACTGACCACTGCGTGGTGCTGACACCCCATCACTAGCACAGTTCCTACTTTCTTGGTAAACAGAATGTCCTCTGAGTCCTTCTGTGGAGCAATCAGCTAGTAGGTTTTCCAATTGTAGTAGACATATTCTAGCACACCTACTTCTCTGAGTCTCTTGATTGTTTTCCACAGTTGCCAAGGCAATTCTGGTATCTGTTTGATTTAATGCTGGCCATTTCGATTTTCAATCTTCCACAAGTCACCTTAACAATATATTAGAACCTTCTCCCATGGTTCTGCTCAGAATGTTATATCTTGTTAGAAACACAGCCCCATTCCAACAAAATTCTCTCTTACTAACTTTATGTTCTCCCCCTGCCCCCCTGATCAGCACTAGCTGCATTCCCAAGCACAGAGCCCAGGCACCTGCAGGGTACGTAGGTCGGGTTTGCAGCTCCATTGGCTCAGAAGCCCTTGTCTTTTTTTAGCACATCCATAACTTTCCCAGTTGGTTCACACTAACCTGTGACTCTAGCTGTTGGTCTGGTGCCCAGAACAGATTCTGAGAAAGGCCAGCACTATTTTATAAGGCATCTGCCTCATTAAGGGTTTCTTCAAAGTCATCCAGCAGGAGATACTGCCATTTCTGGAAGCCCAGGGAGTATAGGTTTATCAAGGGGTTCATGGTGTTCAGGAACATCGTGCAGACACCCCTAACCCAAATGAGGATATCTTTCCTATCAGGGATCTAACTTTGGCATGAAGACTTAAGATAAAAAGTCAGTCTTCTCTGAAGGGCTGTCCTTTTATAGTTCATGCCTGGGCCTAATCTTCCGCTTTGTTTGCTCTCCAGCTACAGGATGTGGGGGTCTTTTTTTGATGTATAATGCTATTAAGACATAGTTTACATATCATATAATTCATCCATTTTGATTCACAACATACACACAATTCAATGGTTTATTTTAAAAAGTAAATTTATCAAGCTGTATGTTTACATCACCATAAATCAGTTTCAGCATGTTATCATCACCTGAATAAGAGCCTATGTGTCTGTTAACTATTAATCAGAAGGGAGGATCTTTTAAAATTCTGGGCTTGTTGTAGGCTACTGCCCACCACTTTGGAGACCAAATGTCCTTCCCCTTGAATGTGGTTCCAGAACCGATTGGGGTTGATGGAATAGCAAAGGGGTTGGTAACTAGGACAAGTATTAGAGTACCTGCATGACCAGAATGGCCAGCAAATGGGTAATGGGAGAATAACCCAGGTCATTGCTCTCACTGAAGTAGCATCTTGGCTGTGATCCATGACACACAGCTGCTTGGCTTATGGTTCCTGAACCTGGAGGAACATTGGAATCACCAGGAAAATGTATCATAAACACATATTCTTGGGTTCTGCTGCCAGAAATTCTAATTCACCATCTAAGGGAGTACAGATTTACATTCTTAGCAGAATACCTTGATGATTCTCTAACCCACCAGGATCTATTATTCTGGATGGTATGTATGTTTGCTTTTTTTATAGTATTCATGTATTTTTTTTCTAGGAAACACAGTTATGGTTATTGGGTCAGAAAGGGTTGGAGATATATATATACACACAGACATTTTATCCACAGTTTCAAGGTAGAAGACACAGCATATCAATTATTTCATGCTCTTTTGTGCAGAGCAGAGATGTGTATCTATTTTTTGAAGTAGAAAAGTATTGCCTTTGCCCTCAAGGAGCTAAGCCCATAACAGTACAGTTTGTTGAATTAACGAGCATAAGTACAACACAGACAAGGATGACTTATGGACATGATATGACCCAGAGGTAAAGAAGCTGAACTTCACAGCACAGCAGAAGCATAAAACAAAAATCATTGTGATTTCTAATGAAGTTGTTACTTCATTTTCTCAGGAAGTCATTCCATCCATAGAATTTCTCTATGTGAACCCAGTGATTCTCAATGTGAACCCAAGTGAACCCAGATCATTGTGTAGTTTTTCTAGCTTCAGAATCTCACAACTATGCTTAGGTAATGGAATTCCACTTAGAGTGGAAGGGAATACTTGATCATAAGACTGGTCAAGTATTAAACATCTCCATCCTAGCTTTCTAGAAATGAATCAGGAGTCACTAAAGACACTAATGTTCCTATTCCACATCAGATTTCTCAGCAAATCTTCACAACTCTACCTTTAAATTTAATCCAGAATTGGACCTCTTCCATCTGGTTTTTCTGCAACCAGTTTGGACAATGCCTCCATCACCTTGTTCCTGAATTATCAAAATAACCTCTAACTGGACTCTCTCTGGTGTCCTACTAGGCATGCACGTGCGCACACACACACACACACACAATTTGCATCGCAACAGGCAATTTGCTTCTGTGAAAACAGTCTCTACTAGAAATCTTCCAATTGCTGTGTAAAAGCCAAGTCTTTCCCATGACCGCAAGGCTCCCTGTTGCCTCGCCTAGAGCTCACGTTCTGCAACTCTTCCTCTTGCTCATTGTACTTTAGTCACAGTGTCTAGCTTTCTGTTCACTGACTGTACCAGGCAGGCTCCTATATCAAAGCACTCACACTTGCTGTCTCCTCTGCCCAGAGTTGTCCTTCCCCAGCTGTCCACAGGACTTGCCCTTCTATTTTACATCCTCAGGACTTAACATTACCAATTTATTACATATTTTACTGTGTCTTATTTATGGTCTGTCTTATCAACTGGAAATGAAAGCTCTATCAGGACAGAACAGTGCCTGGTTCTACGTGCTCAGTAATTACTGGAACTAATGAGAAAAGATCTGTTATGGTTATTGGGTGCTTCTCCATTTTAGCCTAGGAATTTCTTGATTTCATTTGTGAACTGTGATGCAACTGGAATTTTCTTCCTAAGAGCACAGAAAAGTAGTACAGATCACAGAGAATAAGAGAAGATTGAATATTGTAATCAAGCCTATGTGTGTCATGACCCCTTGATGTGAGCAATAACGATGCAAAGGCTTCAGTGGGTCTTAAATATCATCGCCCAGTCTTGTAATTTACCAATAAGAAACTGAGGTTCAGAGCAGAGAAGCAGGCTGCCTAAGGCTCCCCACGCGGACTGAGCGGCGCATGCGGATGTGCAGCTGGCTTCTCAGCTGCAGCGTTGTTCTGCCGTTCATGACTTTCTTGGTCTTTTGTTTAAAAGCTAGCATTTTTTGGTAAATTTTGAACTGAGATGTTCTTAAAAAATGAACAAGTATTATTCTTGCGAAGGAAGTATTTTGGATTTTAGCAAAATCTAGCTTAGCCTTTCATACATAATTGTTTCACACCCAAAGCATTCACGACATATAAACATAATGAGCTATGTCTGGTTTTGGCAGGGTGCTCATGTTCTGAGAACCCTGAAGGGCAAAGAGTTGTCATTGTATTCATTTATTTATTTAAAAAGTATTTATTGAATATCTACTATGTGCCAGAAATTATTCTAGGTACTGAGGTTTCAGCAATAAATAACACAGCTGAGGCCCTTGTAGAGGAGATAGATGATAAAAAATGAACAAAAATACTTTCAGGAATTAGTTCAACCATTGTGGAAAGCAGTATGAAGGTTCCTCAAAAAGCTCAAAATAGAAATACCGTTTGACCCAGGAATTCCACTTCTAGGAATTTACTCTAAGAATGCAGCATCCCAATTTGAAAAAGACAGATGCACCCCTATGTTTATCGCAGCACTATTTACAATAGCCAAGAAATGGAAGCAACCTAAGTGTCCATCAGTAGATGAATGACTAAAGAAGATGTACATATACACAATGGAATATTATTCAGCCTTAAGAAGAAAACAAATCCTGCCATTTGCAGCAACATGGATGGAGCTGGAGGGTATTATGCTCAGTGAAATAAGCCAAGCGGAGAAAGAAAAATACCAAACGATTTCACTCATCTGTGGAGTATAAGAACAAAGGAAAAACTGAAGGAACAAAACAACAGTAGAATCACAGAATCCAAGAATGGACTAACAGTTACCAAAGGGAAAGGGACTGGGGAGGATGGGTGGGAAGGGAGGGAGAAGGAGGGGAAGAAGAAAGGGGGTCTTACTATTAGCATGTACAATGTGGGGGGGGGCACGGGGAGGGATGTGCAACACAGAGAAGACAAGTAGTGATTTTACAGTATCTTACTATGCTCATGGACAGTGACTAATAGGGTATGTGGGGGGGACTTGATGAAGGGGGAACTCTAGTAAACACAATGTTCCTCATGTAATTGGAGATTAATGATACCAAAATAAAAAAAGGAAAAAAATACTTTCAGGTAATATGTGCTCTGAAGAAAATGAACCAATGAGCCCCATGGACAGAGAGATGTAGACAGATACCACTAAATCCAGAGGTCCTTATGTTCATGTTCAAGGAAGAATAAAAAAGGTAAGTTGATGGTAACATTGCAAACAAAAGGAAGGTCGATAGAACATGAGATCAGAAAGGAAGCAGGGATTTGATCATAGAAACTCACAGTCCTGGTGAAGATTTTGGGAAGCCGTAGTGGGAAGTGGTTCAAAGGGGAATAACCTGCTCTGGTTCACATTTTTTAAAATCCCATGAAGGTTAACAAGTAGAAACAATGTCTCAGAGGAACAAAAGTAGAAGTAGGAAAACCAGTTCGATTACACAGGGAAAAAAAAATCAGTCAAGAGACTATAGTAGCTTGGAGACAGGAGGTCACAGTGGAGTTGGAGAGATCACACCACAAATCTGTAGGTCCCACACCAACCACTGCTTAAGCAACCAGATGTCTTAAAGTGTTTGGGAACATGCTTCTTCCTGGTATAACGAGGTCAAAATGGCTAGTAGATTTGGTCACTTCCATTGAAAGAGGGTTTTGCATCTCTAGTTCATAGCATATTTCATGGATTTCTGGTTTATGAAGGTGTTATTTTAAAAAAAAGATGCAGGGAAGATTGCTCTGTGACCAAATAAGTGTGAGTGACTGACTCAACAGATTCCCATTTAGAGATTCACACAGTGCCCAGTATCTTACTGAAAATTTGGAGAAGTGTAGCAGTAAAGAAAGATTTAAATGTCTTTCCCACACTTGCTAAAATCCTATAATCAAGAAACCCTCTTTTTTTTTCCTCGCCTTCCTCACAGAACATTTACTCATAAGCTGTACGACATGGTTTTGAACAAACTGATACAGTGGAAAGAGAACCAAAAAGAGATGGTTAAGCTGTACTGCAGTCACTGGCTTATTTTGAGTGCTGTTAGACAGGTGATTTTGCCTGTCAGAACCTCAGTTTCCACATCAGTAGAATAAGAGATCAGAATAATTGGTCACTAACTTGTCTTTTATCAAGTTGTTTTACATAAAGCTGTTTTTGTTTTGTTTTCTTCTTCTTTTTTTTTTTTTTACTTAAATCTTCAAAGGGTAGATGCTTTGAAAGAAGCTGCCAACTCAGATTAAATGATAGTTTGGCAGGACTGCCTCAACCCCACTCTATCTCTGTGAGGTGATCAGGACTTGTTAGCTATGCCAAGTAAGCATTTTTATCATCTTCACTGGCAGAGAAGGCAGTTCATAACTAGACTAGAATTGCTGCTTCCCCAAGGTCTGAATCTCCTAGGAGAGGAGCTGTAGTCCCATGGCGGTGGGTCAGAGACTGACTGGACTGAAAGTGCTGCTGATACAGTGGTACCCCTCATCAGCAGGGGCTATGATCCAAGACCTCCAGGGTAGCACTGAACCCTGTATATACTAAGTTTTTTCCTATACATACAAACCTACGAGAAAGTTTAATTTGAAAATTAGGCACAGTGAGAGATTAACAATAACTAAAAACAAAATAGAGCAATTATAACAATATACTGCAATGAAAGTCATAGATCTTAGCAACCTCAGTACACAAATTTTTTTCCTCTTTCCTTATTAAGTCAAGAACTTTCACCTTTCTATTTAAAGGAAACACTTAATAGCTTCTCTTTGGTATATCAGAATTGCCAGACATCACTACTTTTGGGTTTGGTGGCCACTACTTTTGGGTAGGGGCCAAGGGCAGGTTGCCCCAAAATGTGCCATTTTGGTGTATTGATTATTTTGAATTAAAAGTTACTTAAGAATCAGCCAGTGCAAGAAGTGCACTCTGACCTTTCTTTGTCTCCAGAAAGTGGGAAATAAATCTCCCATGTGAAAGGTACCCTCCCTGTACCAGGAGGTAAAGAAACATCACCAGAGAGGGGGAATTCAGAGCCCAGAAGGCTGCACAAACAAACCTTGTTACTTTTACAAATTTACTACCCAGCCCAAATTCTGGTTAGAAATCCTTACAAATTGAAACTCCAGAACATAAGTTTTATTTGTCCCATCAATTCCTTACAGACTTATGGTCTGTCTGAAATTATAAAAACTGTCTGAGTTGGTCATTTCTTTAGGTCTCAGTTTTATCATTGGGCCTCTTTGCAAATAAACTTTGTTCTGCTTTTCTCTGTTAACCTGTTTCATGTCAATTTAATTCTCACACTAGTTCAAAGAACTTGGAGTTGAAGGGTGGAGGAGAAAAATTCCTCCCAAAGAGGGATGTTGTTAAATAAGTAGCACTGTGACACTGCCACAGTCAATCAGATAGCCCAGCTAAGTGACTGAGTGGATAGTGGATATGGTGTGGGTATAAGGGACAAAGACATGACTGATGACCCAGACAGGGTTGGAGGAGTGAGACCTCATTACTATTCAGAATGGTGTGCCATTTAAAATTTATGAATCACTTACTTCTCGAATTTTCTACTTAATATTTTCAGATCATGGTTCACCCTGGGTAACTGAAACTACAGAAAATGAAAATGTGGATAAGAGGGATACTGTATTCTCAAATGTTCCTAGGCAACACTGTACAGGGAAGGATGGACTGGAAGGAAAACAGACTCAGACTGTATGTTGTAAGCCCATTTGTTTCACATCTCAAGGGATGCATTTCTTAGAAAAAAAGGGTTGAGAACTGAGAAAACATTGTCTTTGTTGTTCAAATATTTCTCTGTACTTTGGAAAAAATGAAAGCCATGCTTCCTCATGCTGAAGGCTGTATTAGCTCTGTTGACCAAAAGATCTACTCTTCATCCCTCTCTTCCCTCCTTCTCTGCTTCTGTGCCTCCCTCCATCTGTCTGTCTGTCTTGTCTTTTGTCTTTCTCATTTTGAGAATGGATCATCAGCCTATTTCTCAGGGCCTTGAACATTCCTTAGCTGTGTCTTTGTGTCTTTCCTTAGCTTACTTTGTTCACAGTAAGCCTGTGGAACAGGCAAGACAATGAATATCAGCAGGCTGGTAGAGGGAATGGGGTTTAAAAGCCATGGAAAGGGGGAGGGGCCAAGAGGGTGGCATGAGTAGGGCAGTGGAAATCTCCTCCCAAAACCATACATGTTTTTGAAAATACAACAAATATAACTATTCCTAAAAGAGAGGCCAGAAGATAGAGGACAACAGCCAGGCTACATCTACACCTGCGAGAACCCAGCATCTCATGAAGGGGGTAAGATACAAGCGGCAGCCCTGCGGAAACTGAGCACCCCTCCCAGCAGGAGAAGAGGAGTCGGAGCGGGGAGGGAGTGGGAGCTCAGGACTGCTAAACACCCAGCCCTAGTCATCTGCACTGGGAGTGCAGACACACAGTGCTTGGTGTACTGGATACTAGGGAAATGGAACAGTAAAACCTGTGAGCAGGTCCCCACAGCCGGAGCCCCTGGGACAAAAGAAAAGCGAGTGCTTTTTGAAAGTCTTAAATGGACAGGAGATCCACAGTGGGACGGAATTGTCCCAGCACACTCAGCCAAGCAGGCTGGGAATCCCAGGGAACTTCAGGCACCCTAACCCCCTGGGAGGCAGTGCAGCTCTGAAGCCCCTCATGGTGATAAACAGCCTCCTGTCCATTCCCCCTCTGGTATGGCCCCACCACAGCAAGGGAGCAGCCTGAGAGTGGCCACACCCACAGCAGCTGCCCAGAGCCTCCTCCACAGCTCCTTGGGCAAGACTCAGAGGCCCCGCAGGAGTGTACCTGCCCGGCACAGACAGAGGAAGCTGGGACAGGCTGTGAAGGATCACCGTTCCCACAGGAGAGCGCACCCATTGTGCCTGCCACTCCCCGCAGAGCTCTGGGAAGCCCCAACAGCTGCCCCATCTGCGGTGGCTCAGGAAATAAAACTGGAAGCTGCTCCCCATGTGCAGGAAACTTGCACAGGCAGCAGAGAAGGGCAAGGTGACCAGCAAGCAGGAAGGGACTTTGTTCTCCCAGCTGAAACACATGCCAACTGCCTATGACTACCTCTATTGCCATGAAAAGGCAGAGAAATTTGATCCAGTCCAGAATTACACAGACAACCACCAAGAGGGAGCCTGGGGAGATAGATTTGACCAATCTTCCTGAGAATGAATTCAAAATAAAGGTCATAACCATGCTGACAGACCTGCAGAGAAATATGCAAGAGCTAAAGGATGAAGTAAGGAGGGAGAATACAGAAATAAAACAATCTCTGGAAGGACTTAAGAACAGACTGGATGAGGTGCAAGAGGCTGTTAATGAAATAGAAATCAGAGAACAGGAATGGGAAGAAGCTGATGCAGAGAGACATAAAAGGATCTCCAGGAATGAAAGAATATTAAGAGAACTGTGTGACCAATCAAAATGAACAATATCTGTATTATAGGGGTACCAGAAGAATAAGAGAAAGAAAAAGGGATAGAAAGTGTCTTTGAAGAAATAATTGCTGAAAATTTCCCCAAACTAGGGGAGGAAATAGTCTCAGACAATGGAAGCCCACAGATCTCCCAACACAAGGGACCAAGGAGGACAACACTAAGACACATAATATTTAAAATGGCAAAGATCAAGGACAAGGACAGAGTATTAAAGGCAGCCAGAGAGAGAGAAAAGGTCACCTACAAAGGAAAACCCATCAGGCCATCATCAGACTTCTCAACAGAAACCTTACAGGCCAGAAGAGAATGGCATGATATACTTACTGCAATGAAACAAAAGGGCCTCGAAACAAGACTACTGTATCTAGCACCATTCTCATTTAAATATGAAGGAGGGATTAAACAATTCCCAGACAAGCAAAAGTTGAGGGAATTTGCCTGCCACAAACCACCTCTACAGGATATTTTAAAGGGACTGCTCTAGATGGAAGCACTCCTAAGGCTAAATAGATGTCACCAGAGAAAATAAAATCACAACAAAGAAAGCAGACGAGCCAAATACTAACTAAAGGCAAAAACTAAAATAAACTACTCACAAAAGCACTCAAATGAAACACAAAAGAGCACAGTAGAAAACACCTAACATGTAAAGAATGGAGCAGGAGGAATAAGAAGGGAGAGAAATAAAGAACCATCAGAATGTGTTTATAATAGCTTAGTTAGCGAGTGAAGTTAGACAGTTAGATAGTAAAGAAGCTACCCTTGAACCTTTGGTAACCACGAGTCTAAAGCCTGCAATGGCAATAAGTACATGTCTTTCAATAATCACCCTAAATGTAAATGGACTGAATGCACCAATCAAAAGACACAGAGTAATAGAATGGATAAAAAAGCAAGACACATCTATATGCTGCTTACAAGAGACTCAACTCAAACCCAAAGACATACACAGACTAAAAGTCAAGGGATGGAAAAAGATATTTCATGCAAACAACAGAGAGAAAAAAGCAGGTGTTGCAGTATTAGTATCAGACAAAATAGACTTCAAAACAAAGAAAGTAACAAGAGATAAAGAAGCACATTACATAATGATAAAGGGGTCAGTCCAACAAGAGGATATAACCACTATAAATATATATGCACCCAATACAGGAGCACCAGCATATGTGAAACTAATACTAGCAGAATTAAAGGAGGAAATAGACAGCAATGCATTCATTTGATAAGACTTCAACACACCACTCACTCCAAAGGACAGATGCACCAGACAGAAAATAAGTAAGGACACAGAGGCACTGAACAACACACTAGAACAGATGGACCTAACAGATATCTACAGAACTCTACATCCAAAAGCAGTAGGATACACATTCTTCTCAAGTGCACATGGAACATTTTCCAGAATAGACCACATACTAGGCCACAAAAAGAGCCTCAGTAAATTCCAAAAGATTGAAATTCTACAAACCAACTTGTCAGACCACAAAGGTATAAAACTAGAAATAAATTGTACAAAGAAAACAAAAAGGCTCACAAACACATGGGGGCTTAACAACATGCTCCTAATAATCAATGGATCAATAACTAAATTAAAGTAGAGATCAAGCAATATAAGGAGACAAATGACAATAACAGCACAAAGTCCCAAACTCTGTGGGATGCAGCAAAGGCAGTTCTAAGAGGAAAGTATATAGCAATCCAGCCATATTTAAAGAAGGAAGAACAATCCCAAATGAATAGTCTAAAGTCACAATTGTTGTAACTGGAAAAAGAAGAACAAATGAGGCCCAACATCAGCAGAAGGAGGGACATAATGAAGATCAGAGAAGAAATAAATAAAATTGAGAAGAATAAAACAATAGAAAAAATCAATGAAACCAAGAGCTGGTTCTTAGAGAAAATAAACAAAAATAGATAAGTCCCTAGCCAGACTTATTAAGAGAAAAAGAGAGTCTACACAAATCAACAGAATCAGAAATGAGAAAGGAAAAATCACAACAGACCCCACGGAAATACAAAGAATTATTGGAGAATACTATGAGAATCAATATGCTAACAAGCTGGAAAACTGAGAAGAAATGGACAACTTCCTAGAAAAATACAACCTTCCAAGACTGACCAAGGAAGAAACAGAAAATCTAAACAGACCAATTACCAGCAATGAAATTGTAGTGGTAATCAAAAAACTACCCAAAGGCAAAACCCCCGGACCATATGGATTTACCGCAGAATTTCATCAGGCATACAGAGTAGACATAGTACCCAATCTCCATATAGTTTTCTAAAACATAGAAGAGGAAGGAATACTCCCAAACTCATTCTATGAAGCCAGCATCACCCTAATACCAAAATCAGGCAAAGCCCTCACCAAAAGAAAAAAGATTACAGACCAATATCCCTGATGAACATAGATGCAAAAATACTCAACAAAACATTATCAAACTGAATTCAAAAATACATCAAGAGGATCATACACCATGGCCAAGTGGGATTCATCTCATGGATCCAAGGATGGTACAACATTCAAAAATCCATCAACAACATCCACCACATCAACAAAAAGAAGGACAAAAACCACATGATCATCTCCATAGACACTGAAAGAGCATTCAACAAAATTCAACATCCATTCATGATAAAAACTCTCAGCAAAATGGGTATAGAGGGCAAGTACCTCAACATAATAAAGGCCATATATGATAAACCCATAGCCAGCATCATACTTAACAGCGAGAACCTGAAAGCTTTTCCTCTAAGATTGGGAACAAGACAGGGATGCCCACTCTTCCCACAGTTATTCAACATAGTACTGGAGGTCCTAGCCACAGCAATTAGACAAAACAAAGAAATACAAGGAATCCAGATTGGTAAAGAAGAAGTTAAACTGTCACTATTTGCAGATGACATGATATTGTACATTAAAAACCCTAAAGACTCCACTCCAAAACTACTAGAACTAATATCAGAATTCAGCAAAGTTGCAGAATACAAAATTAATACACAGAAATCTGTGGCTTTCCTATACACTTATGATGAACTAACAGAGAGAGAAATCAAGAAAACAATTCCATCCATAGTTGCATCAAAAAAATAAAATACCTAGGAATAAACCTAACCTAGGAAGTGAAAGACCTATACCCTGAAAACTATAAGACACTCTTAAGAGAAATTAAAGAGGACACTAACAAATGGAAACTCATCCCATGCTCTTGGCTAGCAATAATTAATATTGTCAAAATGGCCATCCTGCCCAAAGCAATTTACAGATTCAATGCAATCCCTATCAAAATACCAACAGCATTCTCTAACAAACTGGAACAAATAGTTCAAAAATTCATATGGAACCACCAAAGACCCCAAATAGCCAAAGTAATCCTGAGAAGGAAGAATAAAGAGGGGGGGATCTCACTTCCCAACGTCAAGCTCTACTACAAAGCTACAGCAATCAAGACAATTTGGTACTGGTACAAGAACAGAGCCACAGACCAGTGGAACAGAATAAAGAGTCTGGATATTAACCCAAACATATATGGTCAATTAATATACGATAAAGGAGCCATGGACATACAGCGGGGGAAATGACAGCCTCTTCAGCAGCTGGTGTTGGCAAAACTGGACAGCTACATGTAAGAGAATGAAACTGGATCGTTCTCTAACCCTATACACAAAACTAAATTTGAAATGGATGAAAGACCTGAATGTAAGTCATGAAGCCATTAAACTCTTAGAAGAAAATATAGACAAAAATCTCTTGGACATAAACATGAGCGACTTCTTCATAAACATATCTCCCCAGGCAATGGAAACAAAAGTAAAAATGAACAAGTGTGATTATATCCTGCTGAAAAGCTTCTGTACAGCAAAGGACACCACCAATAGAAGAAAATGGCATCCTACAGTATGGGAGAATATATTTGTAAATGACAGATCCGATAAAGGATTGACATCCAAAATATATAAAGAGCTCACACACCTCAACAAACACAAAGCAAATAATCCAGTTAAAAAATGGGCAGAGGAGCTGAACAGACACTTCTCCAAAGAAGAAATTCAGATAGCCAACAGACACATGAAAAGATGCTCCACATCGCTAGTCATCAGAGAAATGCAAATTAAAACCACAATGTGTTATCACCTCACACCAGTAAGGAGGGCCACCATCCAAAAGACAAACAATAACAAATTTTGGCTAGGCTGTGGAGAAAGGGGAACCCTCTTACACTGCTGGTGAGAATGTAAACTAGTTCAACCATTGTGGAAAGCAGTATGGAGGTTCCTCAAAAAGCTCAAAATAGAAATACCATTTGACCCAGGAATTCCACTTCTAGGAATTTACCCCAAAAATGCAGCAGCCCAATTTGAAAAAGACAGATGCAACCCTATGTTTATCGCAGCACTATTTACAATAGCCAGGAAATGAAGTCAACCTAAATGTCCATCAGTAGATGAATGGATAAAGAAGATGTGGTACATATACACAATGGAATATTATTCAGCCATAAGAAGAAAACAGATCCTACCATTTGCAACAACATGGATGGAGCTAGAGGGTATTATGCTCAGTGAAATAAGAAAGGAAACAGATCCTACCATTTGTAACAACATGGATGGAGCTACAGGGTATTATGCTCAGTGAAATAAGCCAGGTGGAGAAAGACAAGTACCAAATGATTTCACTCATCTGTGGAGTATAAGAACAAAGGAGAAACTGAAGGAACAAAACAGCAGCATAATCACAGAACCCAAGAATGGACTAACAGTTACCAAAGGGAAAGGGACTGGGGAGGATGGGTGGGAAGATAGGGATTGGGGGGGGGATGGGAAAGAAAGGGGGCATTACGATTAGCATGTTATAATGGGGGGAGCATGGGGAGGGCTGTGCAACAGAGAAGACAAGTAGTGATTCCATACCATCTTACTATGTGAAGGACAGTGACTGTTATGGGGTTTGTGGGGTGGACTTGGTGATGGGGGGAGTCTAGTAAACATAATGTTCCTCATATAATTGTAGATTAATGATACCAAAAATGTTTTTAAAAGCCATGATAACAAGGAGGTTGGAGAGAGGATGAGAATGAGAATGAAAGGATAAGAGAAATATTGATGGACAGAAGTACAATCAATGTGGAGAAGTAAAGAGAAAAAGGAAGCATTTTCAAACTTATGTTAATGCTTTTGGTTTGAAGAGACATAAAGACTGCCAGGCACACTGGGGTCTCTATTTCTTTGTTGCCTAATATAACAGCACTAGAAGAAAATATATTAAATAGTCTGTCTGTAAATTAGTTCTGGTACCTATTCCATTGTGTGTGTGTGGTGAGGTAGGGTTCCCTACACCAAGAAATTCTCAGGATGCCAGCTGGGTGTCCTACATTTCAACTCAATTCTGACAATATCTACCCAGAGATAGTATCAGATTCCAGGATTAGAGCTCAATCCTACAACCCCTGCCACCCCACATATGTTTTAGATGCCAGTTGTAAGCCAAGGCTGTCACCTGTGCTTCTGCCTGACAGCTACAAGTTGGAGGTTCCTAAAACTGGCTATAAAGAAGAGGGTTCCAGGTCCCCCTCCTCAGGTTCAATTAATTTGCTAAAGCAGTTTGCAGAACTCAGAGAAGCCTTTTACTTACTAGATTACCAGTTCATTACAACAGGATACATAACCCAGGAACAGCCAGATGGAAAAGAAGCAAAGGGCAAGGCTTGGGAAAAGGGCTTGGAGCTTCCATGTCCTCTCAGATGAACCACTCTCTCCAACTTCCATGTGTTCACCAGCCTGGAAGCTCTCCAAATCATAACCTTTTGGGTTTTTGTAAAGGCCTCTTCATATGGGCACAACTGATGGAATCATTGGCCATTGGTGTTGGATTCAACAACCAGCCCCTCTCTGCTCCCTGAGGTCAGTGGGTGGGACTGGAAGTTCCAACCCTCCAATCACATGGTTGGCTCCACTGACAATCAGCCCCACCCTTAGATTACCTCAGGGCTTTCTAAAACTCACCTCACAATGTAGCAAAAATACTTTTGTCACTCTTAGGAATGCTGAGGGTGTTAGGAGATCTATGCCAAGAATGGAATTAAAAACCAAATATATATTTATTTTAAGTCACAATATCACAGTCCCCTACAAGAGAATTTTGTCTTTGGAAGCTCAGGGTCTGAGTTTTTCCTCGGATTCCAGTAATTAGTTTTGGGAAAGGAGGTGGATATGTCATGAGAAGCAGGAGAGAAGAGTGAACTGGATAGGAATAGCTCCCCAGGGATAGGAGAGATGAATATGTTGGAACTCAAGGACAGGGCAAAAGAACAGCCATGAGGGAGCTTAATTTTGTCAAGAGTTCTAGTAAGGTTGAGTTTGAGGCAAAAGAGAGGCTTTGGAGCAAGTGTGAGGTGTGAGAAAAATGGTGAGTATAAAGATGGAGGGGGGAGGTTTTAAGGAATGTTTCTGTGGACTGTGAACTGGAGCTTCTTGTACGATGTTACTGAGAAACACCAGTAACGATTGCAATGACTTGTAATTGCTTCTGATTGCTGTTTATTGCATATGGCCACAAGCAAAGACTAGATGCTGTGCAGCCACAGTTTCTATTAAGATCACACAAGGGATGGAAAAGATGGTAACACTGAGGGGGTAACTGGGAAGAGTGCATATATAGAAGTAACTGCATAGAAAGGAACTGAAATCTTTCCTATTTTCACCAAAGATCTGAATTTATAAGTAAGAAAATTTAGATTAGATCTAAGTGCATTTCTTGGTAGTAGGAATGTACTATGAAAATTTTCTGATATGCACATTAACTTGGCAAATCCAATTCCAGGCATTTTGAAGAAAACAGTGACTGTGGCATCTTTATGGTTTACTGTGAGAACACATCTTATGTGAGAGGGGAATAAATTGAGCAGATTTCCTGGTCTTAGCATTTGTGATTTAATGATTCAGTTCCATTGAAATGAATTTAAAATAGTCCAGACCAATTCTCCTCCATATTCCAACACACTATTTCCCCTGGCTTTGCCTTCCTGAGATTTATTTTCCATCAGTGTTCCTCATATTGGTTTCTGTCTTACTTCTTAGGCTAATTCAAAGAGGCTGGACATGGTGAAATCACCATACTATTTCTATTTATGTCAGTGCCCTCCAGGGCTTTGCATTGCCAGCAATAATCACCCCAGAACTCTGTACTGGTCAGTGTACTAGTTATGTCAACAAAAGGTATAAGTGTTATCTTTTATTTATTTATTTATTTATTTATTTATTTATTCATTTATTTTTATTCTGGTATCATTAATATACAATTACATGAGCAACATTGTGGTTATTAGATTCCCCCCATTATCAAGTACCCACCACATACTCTATTACAGTCACTGTCCATGAGCATAGTAAGATGCTATAGAATCATTACTTGTCTTCTCTGTGCTATACTCCCCTCCCCATGGCCCCCCCAAGTTACGTGTGCTAGTTGTAATGAACCTTATTCCCCTTCTCCGTCCCTTCCCACCCACCCTCCCCAGTACCTTTCCCTTTGGCAATTGTTAGTCCATTCTTGGGTTCTGTGAGTCTCCTGCTATTTTGTTCCTTCAGTTTTTACTGTGTTCTTATGCTCCACAGATGAGTGAAATCATTTGGTACTTGGATTTCACTGCCTGGCTTATTTCACTGAGCATAATACCCTCCAGCTCCATCCATGTTGCTGCAAATGGCAGGATTTGTTTTCTTCTTATGGCTCAATAATACTCCATTGTGTGTATGTACCACATCTTCTTTATCTATTCATCTACTGATGGACACTTGGGTTGCTTCCATTTCTTGGCTATTGCAAATAGTGCTGCGATGAACATAGGGGTGCATCTGTCTTTTTGAAACTGGGCTGCTGCATTCTTAGGGTAAATTCCTAGAAGTGGAATTCCTGGGTCAAATGGTATTTCTGTTTTTAGTTTTTCAAGCAATCTCCATACTGCTTTCCACAATGGTTGAACTAGTTTACATTCCCACCAGCAGTGTTGAAGGGTTCCCCTTTCTCTGCATCCTTGCCACCATTTGTTGTTCCTATACTTTTCTATGTTGGCCATCCTAACTGGCATGAGGTGATATCACATTGTGATAAGGTCCATGTTATCTTAAGAAAAGTATCAGCACAAGGATCTGTTTCACAGGGGAGTTAAATAGTACACTGAGTTGCAAGCACTGTTTGGCAAAAGGGTTCAGTAGTCAGATCAGTTTGATGGACATTTTAAGCAATGAAGGCGTAAGATAAAAGACACTGGGTTAAGTGTGGAGGGCATTGCTTTCCAGTACTAGGCACGTGTTACCTCACTTCAGTGAGCCACTGAAACCCTGTGGGGATGTAAGGTGGAGGTCACACTCTATCTCTCCAAGATAACCTGTCATTTAGTTATAGTCTATCAGTTGACACTCTGGGTCTATGACCAGAGAGCTGATGTTGGAATTCTGTCTCTACGTCCTAAGGCTGTGTGAATAGGTCTAGTTACACTTACTGGCACTTTAGTTTATCCTTTGTGTGAGTAATACTATGTTTGTATCACAGGTTTTTCAGCCTTAAATGAGACAGCTGATGTGAAAGAAGTATTTATCATGATAGTTTTACTTAAAATGTTAGGCCCATCATATTAATAGCAATACTGCAATTAGGAAGAATGATTCTAGTTATTAAACTTTTTTTTAAAACTAGTAATGGTAGTATTAATAGCAGTAGTAACTACACTTATTTTTTTCCAGACTCTGTTCTAAGAGTTTTACTTATGTTCTGTTCTCATAAAAAGCCTATTAGTTAGGTATCCAATTTCCTTATTTTACAGAGGAAGATGCTGTGGTTCATAGAGGGCAAAGTTGCTCAAAGTTTTGAATTCAGTATGTGGCAGAGCAAACGTGCTCCCACTCCATCCAGTGTCTGAGGATTTTAACTTAGTCTCTCCCCAAGTTAAATGTCCTTTTGTCCTGCCCATTTGTGCTGTTAGCTCTGTCTTCCAGTTCTGCAAGGGCTTTAAGAGGACAATACTTGTGGTTCTCTTCAGAGGTCACCAGCAAGTCATTGTGAATGGAAATAAAAGAAGTACAAACAGGATAAGAAATGCTAGGAGCATTAGATTTCCCTACTGACTTCTCTTTTTCCATGGCAATTTCGATTTAAATGTTTAATTGTAATTGAAAGGATAATGCTGTATCTTGACTGTAAAGGCAAAATTTGTATACATACTGGTTAGTGATTGAAAAAGTGGCTGACACTGAGCTGTCAGAGAGTTTATTGCACTGTCAAGTAGGTGAAGGTAGGAGCTGAGCCTTCTGTGTTGGACCTGTAGTACATGTGATGGAAATGTTGGTGAGGGTTTTTGAAGTGTTGGAGGTCTTAGAAGAAAAATGGCCAAGATTGTCATCTAGTGGACTCTAAGCCAATTTCAGCTCAAAGAAATTGGCTGTGTTTTAGTGAAACCTATTTAAAATGATAATGGATAATTATCATTTTAATGGATAATTTATTTAAATACACAGTGGAGAAATATAAACCACATCAGACCAATACTAAAGATGAATTCTGAGTTGTCTAGTATCAGAAGACTGAGGATATGTTAGAGGTTTAGATGCATAAGGGTGTTGCCCTAAAGATAATTTGAAATTAATGTCTTAAACCTCCTCCTTTTACAGCTCAGGGAAGGACAACTTGCTTAGAGTCATGGGTGTGATGGCTAGTACACAGGCTTCATAAATCCAGGGCCAGAGCTCAGGCTTGTTACCATGCAGAGAGCAGGGAATTGTCTTTCATGATGCTACAAAGAAATGAATCCATCCCCTGTTGTACAGATTCTCCTGATTAGCCACTATATATTCATAATTACAGAAGAACGTGGATGTCATAAGTGGTAAGTTTGTCCACCTCTTTCAGAAACATCTCTGTGCACACCATGGAAGCACTACTTACTTATGTTACTGGAACAAAATAGTGTCTTACTCAGGGTCAAAAGCATCTCTCTGTACCTGCAGTTTAGGGGATTTGCTAAATACACACATCTGAAGTGTATATTGTGGGACTCTGGTATGATAAAAGTCTACTGACTTCTGTTCTTTCCCCACTCAGCTGTTAACTTTTGACTTCTATGCCTATATTTCCCATAGAGAGAAAGTAAGGGGAAACAAATGACAAAAAGCATTTCACCACATGTAAATGTCAGTTGAGATATTTAAGATACAGGAGTTGGGAGACCCCTGCTTTGAGTCATGACTGTGTACCTTCCAGGAGGTGGTATCAAGTTTTTCATTGTTTCTGCATCTCTGGAATAGATTGGTGATGATGTGCCCTTCATCTCAGGATCCCTGTGAGGTTTATAAGAAACAAGCATAACCTAGTTCTCTGTGGGGATTCACCATCCCTTTCACGTTCTTCTTCTTTTCCTCACCCACTCCCTGAGGAAAGTTTTCATATTTCTGTTCAGTTTTTCTTAAATTTCAAATCAAACATGCAGAAAAATTGAAAGAATAGTTCACTATATACCCAAACACCCTTCTTGTAGATTCACCAGTTGTTAATATTTGAAAGTTAAAATTCTTCTGTGTGCATCACCTAAAAACAAGGGTATTTTCCAATATAAACACAATACCATTTACACAACTAAGCTAATCATTCTTTAATTGTTGTCTAATTTACTTATATTCAAATTTCTTGAATTGTCCCACAGTGTTATTTTTTGTTTGTTTGTTTTTTATCATTAATCTACAATTACATGAAAAACATTATGTTTACTAGGCTCCCCTCTTCACCAGGTCCCCCCCCCCACACCCCATTACAATCACTGTCCATCAGCATAGTAAGGATGGCCCCATCCAAAAGACAAACAACAGCAAATGTTGGAGAGGATGTGGAGAAGGGGGAACCCTCCTACACTGCTGGTGGGAATGTAAATTAGTTCAACCATTGTGGAAAGCAGTATGGAGGTTCCTCAAAAAGCTCAAAATAGAAATACCATTTGACCCAGGAATTCCACTTCTAGGAATTTACCCTAAGAATGCAGCAGCCCAGTTTCAAAAAGACATATGCACCCCCATGTTTATCGCAGCACTATTTACAATAGCCAAGAAATGGAAGCAACTTAAGTGTCCATCAGTAGATGAATGACTAAAGAAGATGTGGTACATATACACAATGGAATATTATTCAGCCATAAGAAGAAAACAAATCCTACCATTCGCAACAACATGGATGGAGCTAGAGGATATTATGCTCAGTGAAATAAGCCAGGTGGAGAAAGACAAGTATCAAATGATTTCACTAACCTCTGGAGAAGGAGAACGAAGAGAAACTGCATGAGCAAAACAGCACCAGATTCACAGAACCCAAGAATGGACTAACAGTTACCAAAGGAAAAGGGGCTGGTGTGGATAGTTGGGACTGGAGGGATAAGGGGAGAGGGAAAGAAAGTGTGCATTATGATTAGCATGCATAATGTGGGGGTTCACAGGGAGGGCTGTACAACACAGAGAAGACAAGTAGTGATTCTATAGCATTCCAAAGTGTTCTTACAACATTATTTTTCCATCTAGGATCCAACTAAGGTTAATGTTTTGCATTGGGTTTTTATTGTCTCTTTGCTTTATTGTAACCTAGAATGATATCCCTAAAAGGAAACGTTTTGTCTTTCATGATGTTGACTTTTCAAAGATTTCAAGAGGCAGATTATAATTCTTTATGATACTCAGTTTAATCACTTAGGTGTGACTACTTGGTATCTCTGTTGTAAAAGTCTATTTTTCTGGTCATATTAATTACATATTTATGGGGTGATACTTTGAAACTGTGTGAATATTTGAAACTATGTCATCAAATATATTTTGACCCCAAATTTTTTAAATCCATTTAGGAACTTTAACTAAATTGTTATTACAACAGAGGTTGAAAAATGGTAATTTTCCTCTTTTTTTTCCTACATTGATTATTTGTCAGCCTTTTTTAAAGAACTTTCTTTTTTTCCCCCATCTCTCTCAGGTGCTACTATGAATTCAAGATTTTTTTTTAGATTCATTGCCACTGTTTTCCTTTTATTAAAGCTCAAATTGTTACAAATGTGGTCTATGAGAGCCACTCCAGACTGGCTGCTCTATTCTTTCTTGTACTTGATTATTTCCTTTCTGGCACAAGCTATTCTAGGCTCTTCTTGTACTTGTGCCCAACCTGGAATTAGCACTAAAAGGAATGGAGAATGCTATTTAGAAACTGAGGTATAATTACTAGATGAAGCATAAAATGTTTTTAAAACAGTGGTATTAATGTAAAACAAGATTTAGAGAAAAATGCAGCCAACTTTGTGTACTTTGTCAAATGCCCCCTCTGCCTGGTTACACCATCCTTCAACATATTTTAACTATTTCTTCCTCAGAAAATACCAGAAAAGCCAGGGGTCCCTCAGGGCTAGGATCATTTCCACTAACATGTAGGCCCTTGGAGCCCTACACATCTTCTCAATACTCATCACAGGCCTGCACAGTCACAGTATGTCTCATCTGGAAGCCCAGCTAGTGAAGAATCTGTTTCAAGCTCATGTAGGTGTTGGCCGCATTCTATTCCACGCAGCTGTCAGACAGAGGGCCTCGGTTTTTTGCTGGCTGTTGACCAGAGGCCGTCCTCAGTTCTTTTATAATATGTCAGCTTGTTTCTTCAAAGCCAGCAAGGGAGACTTCTGGCAAGTGGCATATTACAATCTAGTGTAATTAAGAACAAGTTACATCCCCTCATCTGTATTGTATTCCAATAAGAGTAGGTCCACTCCACAGTCAAGGGGAAGGGGTTACACAGGGTGCAAATACCAGAAGGTGGGGATTATGGCAACTCCTTAAGGGTCTGCCCATCCTAGTCTGACCCCTATTTTGTGAATGGGCTGACAGGGGAGTGGGGAAGCAAGCAGACCAATTTGGAGGCTATTGGAAAATCGAGTTGAGAAATGATGATGGTTTAGGCTAGCATGAAGGCAGTGGATGAATGAATATGATAGTGAATCTGGTAAGCAATCAGAGTCAGAGTATATTTTGAAGGCAGGGCCTGCTGGATTTCCTAATGGATGAAATAAGTGATTGAGAGAAACGAAGAGGTAACACATTCATCGGCCTGAACGTTTGGATGGAGAGGCCTGGAGGGATGGAGGTTAGAGGCAAATATTTAATGTCTTAGAGTATTTTCTTTTTATTTACTAGACTTTATTTTTTAGAGAATTATTAGGTTCACAGAAAAGTTCAGCAGAAAGTGCAGAGAGTTCCCATATATCCCTCCCTCAATACTTGTACAGCTTCCCCTACTATCACCGTCTCACACAACAGGGGTACAGTTGTTACCATCTATGACACATTATTATCACTGACACATCATTATCACTCAACATCCATAGTTCACATTAGGAATCACTCATGGTTATACTTTCTGCGGGTTTTGGCAAATGCATAATGACACATATCCACCATACATAGAGAATTCTATTATACAGAATAATGTCACTACCCTAAAATTCCTCTGTGCTCTGCCTATTTATCCTTCCCTATTCCCTAACCCCTAGCAACCACCAACCTTTTTACTCTCTCTGTAGTTTTGTCCTTTCTGGAATAATAATATGCATTTAAGTTTCCTCCATGTCTTTTTATTGATGGGTTATTCATTTTTAGTGCTGAATAATGCTCATTTGTCTGGATGTTAGTATGGTTTATTTAACTATCCCAAACTTTAAGGACATCTTGGTGGCTTTCAAATTTAAGCAATTATTAATACAGCTACTATAAACATCTGTGTGCAGGTTTTTGTGTGGACACAAATTTTCACGTCATTTGAGTAAAAATCAAAGAGTGTGGTTGATGGATTGAATAGTTAAGAGCATTGTTAATTTTATAAGAAAAGTGGGTTATTTTTTATTGTATTAAATTCCATACACAGACCTCATAATTGTCTCCTCTATGTCATCTATGTGCCACTACAGCTAATAGGCTGTGGGTTACCGACAGTTCTATGCCTTTTCATTGCCTTAGAGTTTTCCAGCCATTTCCCCAAGAGTAGGTGCCAACTAGTGGACAAAAGAAAATGTTTTCATAGAACAACAACCACAAAAAGATTCATAACAAATAAATAAATAAATAACCCATTCTTTTGTGCTAAGAAAAACATTTCAATGTTTTGGACATTGAAGAGATCTTTGAACTACTGTAGAGTCCAAACCTTGAAGAGGCATGGTAAGACATTAGCAAAACCAGGCAGCATATTAATATTCTGAGTCTGAATTTATTTACCAAATGATTTGGCATCTTTATATATGTGTGTGTGTGTGTGTATATATATATATATATATGCAGAGCTTTTGTGAAGAAAAAAGAATAGGGGAAGGGCATATGGAAGGGAGGGGGAGAGAGAATTAAAGGATAAAACATGGTTATTGGCTCTAGGTCTAGTTTTGTGGGACAAGATCAAATACAGAAACATACAAGATGTGATAATTCAATATTAAAGTGCAATCTGTAGATGGGAGGACAGGAAAAAACAGAGTAGACTGCTCAGAGTAGATTTCACCAAGACACTGAGCTGACATGAGTCTTGAAATATGAAGAAGATAAGGATATGTAAGAGGAAAAGCACTAGGAAAGGAGGGTGAGTTCGGGGCAATAGAGAAAAAAAGTTTGAATTACAGAGACCCATCCAGAATATCTCCATCTATTTGGTCTAATTCACTGAGACTTAATGAGAATGTGGGGAGGTAAGTGAAATAATTGAACTATCTCTGTAGGAGACTAATGAAGAATAACTGAAATAATAATAAAAGATAATGCTGGTATTAAAAATGATCATAAGAGCTAACACTTAAGACATGTGTGCAATAGTCACTGTTGAAATTACTTTTAGATGCATTTTTTAAAATTCCTAATAGTTTATGAGATAGACACTATAAACTTCATTTTAATTTGAGGAAACTCAGACTTCAAATTTTTCATAACTTTCACTGAATCACAAAGTGAATAGGTGGAGAAGCCTGGACTCAAACCCAGAAGTCAGATTTCAGAGCCTATGACCTGCTGAATTCTCCTTGGTAGAGAGAAACATTGGGATGAACACATTAAGGAATCTGGAGTTTAGACCTGTTTGCTCATTTACATACCTTGGGAAAATCCCATTCTTTTCTGTTTCTTCATCCAGTTAGTGAGAATATTAAACCACGTTACCTCTAAGATACCTCTTAGTTCTGAGATATGTTGATTATATTTAGGGTGTTCAATGTTTGGTTTCAATAATTGAATAATACCAAAATATCTGAAGGTATAGGATCCCATTACTTTATAATTGATGTTAAGATATAGGGGTAATATAGTACTCCTAATTGATCTCATTTCTTTTTCTGAGTTAATGTACCTGGTCTGTAAGGTAGGTGCTGGGATTTTCCTGTGTGGATGACTCCATTGCTCTTCTTGGGCTGAGGGAGACAAAAAGAAGTGCTGTAGGAGTCAACTCAGTGCATAGGGCCGCAGTGGGAGGCTCATTATCCTTGACTCACTTCTGCCTCTCCACTTGTTTCTGGTGAGTCCTATTGATATAACTCGCAAAGCTCCATCTGAAGCTCTATTGAACCTGTTCAAAGATGTCTTGAGTTTTCCCAGAGCACTCTTTTTTGTGGTCTTTCCCCTGATTCAGGACATTGTCATCACTGTTCTTGAGAATTACTACAATGGCTTTCTCACAGGTCTTCCTGCCTCCGGTGTGGTCTCCTTCTAACCATGTTTCACACTGTGGCTAAGTCATCTGTCTCAAATCATTCTGCTGACACCCTTCCAGTAGCTTCTCAGAGCATTTGGGATGCATTTCCAGAACCATTATTTCTCTAACATGGTTTAGGACAATTTCCTAATACCTGCATGGTTTTGGAGGTATTTCATATTGAAGATGCTGCTTACCTTCCAGCCCCAGGCTGCATCACTCTGTACCTTGAATTTCCAGCTTAGCCTTCACTGTCATTAAAAAGCATCCCTTGCTTTCATCCTTGCAGTATATGCTTCCATGGCATTCTGTAGTACACTAACCAGAGCACTGACAGTACTGTGACATAGTTACCTTTATTGCCTACTGGACCTTAAGAACCACAAAGGCAAGAATTGTGTCTGCCTTGTTCACACTCATATTTCCTGTTTGAATACAGTGCTTATTACAGACAAATCCCTAATGAGTGAATTAATGAACACATGCATGAACCAAAAAGCTGAAAAGTCAACAGTTAAATATGTAGATTTACAGAAGGCCAGAGGTTAATGGACACTAAAGATGACATAACCTAATTCGCATGTAGAGCCTGCCTGCTTTGCATACCCTGTGAAATGGCACTTAACACCCACTAGTCATAGGTAAGGGAAGCCCCAGAGATATGAAAGACCCCAAGTCTCTGCTGTTCTTCTGAGCTTTTGACCTGGAGACTCCCACTGGGCTGCTGAGCAGCATCACCTAGACAGGTAAGCCCCTTCTGAACTCCCTGCCCCTGGGAGTTTCCTTGTCCTCTTCCCCTCTGATGGGTGACCCTACATATGGTAGCCTCTGGAAGGCCTTATGCTTGGAGGGACTCCTCTCTAACCACCGTACCCAATGCAAACTCGTCAAAGCACCGCTCCAGAAAGCTTCTTGTGTACTCCTGCCATCTCATAGTAGTCTTTTTCCTTGATCAGCTGCAAAGGCCTTGAACTCATTGCTGTCATTATAATAAGCTGGGTTTACCCTAAGAATAATGGGAAGTAATTAAAGGGTTTTAGCCAGAGAGGTGGCATTATCTCATGTTTTAAAATATCCTGCAGTTGGACAGGACCAAGAGGAGAACAAGACCAGTAAGGAGGTTGCTGTCGTGAGCTTGGTGAGGACAGGTGGATTAGGGCAGGAGTAGTGGACATGGAGAGAAGGAGAGGCAAGACAAATTTTCAATGGATAGTCAATAGGCCTTCTTGATGCATTATAAGTGGGAAAACAAGGAATAAAGGGTAAATACTGGATGTGAGGGCCATTTATAAAGATCCACAAGATGGAGAGGAACATATCTGTAGATTGAAGGGGAGTGAATCGAAAGCTTAATTATTGATTAGGTTAAGCTTGCAAATCTAACAGTGATTTTTTACTTCCTGTCTGAAAGCTTATAAGATCTACTTTCTGTCAGCACTGTACTAAAACGGCATTATTTAAGGATGTCTTGTGATGAATCTCTTTTTATCCGTTGATTTGGGAATTTGTTGGGTGCCCTTGACCTATAAAAATATGAGTCTAAGGCAACTTTGTGAATAATTTTTGTTTGTTTCCTTGTCTAAATTTATTTTACTCTTTCTTTCTTTCTTGAATTCTTATTATTTGACTGTTGGAATGCCTAGACTGGTTCTCTGATTTAAAAAACAAACAAATAAGCTCTTCTATTTTCTATTTCTGTCTCTTTGTTCTACTTTCCCTAAACTTTATTTTCTAACCTTTTGTGAGATTTAAATTTCTGCTAATCTGTTTAACATTTAAGAGCTCTGTTTGTTTTCTCAGGAACAAACCCCTTTTTGCATCCTATACATACTTTATTGATGAAATATTTGCTGCTATTGTTCTGAAGATGTTTGGGAATACCAGTAGGATTTTCTTTAAACTTCTCACCTCTTCCTGGCTTTCTGTGAGCTACATTTTATAATGGGGCTTGCTCTTTACTAAAAAGGGTGTTATCAGATATTTGGGCTCCTTGGTTGTTTTTCTTATTCAAAAGAGGGGCACTTGGAATCCAGTGGAAATCTTTTGAATGTGAGCTTAGTATCAGTCAACATGGGTTTTACTGAGGGTAATCTGGGGAGACCATTTCCTTGGGTTGTCCCCAAAATGTACATATCTTTGGCTCTTACTTCTTGCATCAGATTCTGCAGAGGAATTACCCCTCATTCACAACCAAAGGGCAGTCTGCCTATAAGTGGGTTTAGCTTGGTTCTGGAAGAGAAAGAAAACTTACTTTGCCACAAAGATGAAAGTGTTAATATATATGTTTGACTGGAAACTGCTTGTTACTGTTTGAGACTAAGTTTTGTGTCTTAAAAATTGCCTGAATTTTTATTACCCAAAAGTGACAAGAAAAGTCTTGGAGATTCTAAGACTTTTCATTCAGGAACAGAGAAAGTCACCTGTTATGGGGTACAACATAAAAAAGGAAATTGTAACTTTATGATAAATCCTCAGTGGTTCCTCCTGGTTTTATTGTACAGGAATGCACAATACAAATCAAAAGTACATCAGCAGAGTAACCCTGTTTACTAAAATGGCAAGGAACTGGAGTATTTTATCTCTGATCGCTCCTCTCCCAATTTGCATGTTTTTGTATAGTGTGGATTAAATTGTAATATTTCCAGAATTTTTCACCTGGCCTTAGTGCATCTCCATATCAGTAGGTGATTACAAAGGGGGTGGAGGGCTAGCATGCACCAGGATGGGAGAGGTTGGTGGGGACCCTTTTGCAACCAGTTTGCAAGAGAAATGGGCAAGCAGAAGTGGACAACTACTTGTAAGCAATAAACGGTTTTCTCCCACTTTATTTCTCCCTTTTAATTTCGGCTGCAAAGGTTATTTGCCCCAGGTTGGGGATGTATTTTCCCTTTGGAGTTACATATAGTATTCATCAATTTTTGAAGTTTACAAATTGGTGTTATTTTCATACAATGTTTATATTGATTTTCACATTTACTAACTTCTTTGCTCCCATTTTTTACATCTCAGAAATTCTTTCTAGGTCATCTTTCAATTTCTTTAGTCATGAAATCCTTTAAGAATTTCTTTATTATCTACTGATAGCAAGCTCTTAATTATTTGTCTGAAAACATTTTTAAATAGTTTTATTTGGCACATATTTCTAGACTTATAATTTGGCTTCCATGTGGCTGTTAAGAGGCCTACTGTCAGCCTAATTGTTATTCATTGTATAATATCCCTCTTTTCTGACTGATTTAAAATCTTTCTGTTGAATTTAATGTTTTCCACAGTTACACTAAAATGTGCCTAGGTGTGCATTTCTTGTGATTATACAATACTGCTTAATCTTTCCACTTTTTTTGAGATATAATTGAATAGACATATAACAGTATATTAGTTTCTGGGGTACAACATAATGATTCAATATTTGTGTACAATGTGAAATGGTCACTACAATAAGTCTAGTTAACATCCATCACCACACATAATTACTTGGGATGAGAACTTTTAAGGTCTATTCTCACTGACTTTCAAATACACAATAGAATGTTATTAACTACTGTCACCACACTGTACATTATGTTCCATGGCTCACTTGAAGTTTGTGCCTCTTGACCACCTTCACCCATTTTGTACCATCCCCCCACCCACCTCCTCTGACGAGCGCTGTTCTGTTCTCCATAACTATGAATGTGGTTTTGTCATGTGTAAATGAGATCAAACAGTATTTGTCTTTCTTTGTCTGACTTCTTTCACTTAGCATAATGCCCTTAAGGTCTATCCTTCTCGTTAATGGCAAGATTTTCTTCTTTTTTATGGATAAATAATATTCTGTAGTATATACTGTGAAAAAAAAAAATTCAACCAAGTGAATTTGAAGATCTGATCAGGCTTAATAAGTGATTCATGAATCAAGCAGTATCAGGTCTAGCAAGTGGAGTGATGATCTGAAGAGTTGTAGAAAATGGAAGGTTTTTATAAAAAGGAGGGTGGGGGAAGAAGTTATTAGCAAAGGGAAAGAAGGGATTGTTTCAGGCTGGGTCACCCTCACTCAGGAGGAAGGACAGGGAGTCTTGTGATGACCTCATCTTCTTTTTGGGGCCTGGAGAGGGCTCATGTGACAGATTACCTCATTGGAATGGACCAGAAAATTCCTGATTGATTATTAAGACTACATTTCTGGGAGATGTTGAAACTGCAGTCAGGCTGGGGGTTTAATGCCCAGTTTGGTGACCTGGCCCAGTGCAAGGGACTTGCTCTTAGGCCTGTGACTTTCCTTAATATTTACATATTTACATACATTTATATATATATTTTATAATTATATATAAGCTTATATATATGTATATATGTAACTACTTTTATTATGGTATCTGAGAGGGTATCTTGCGGCGACCCTCCTTACACCAGATGACTCAGGAGACACGGGTCCATGCAAGAAATTTTATTATCTGAAAGAGAAAGTGGCTGCCCCTAGAGAGAGACAGAGAGAGAGCAGGGGAGTGGGCAGACAGGGGGGCCAGGGGGACAGACAACAGAGAGCAGAGAGTAGCAGAGAGACAAAGAGACAGAGAGCAGAGAGAGCAGCAGCGTGGTGCAGAGAGTTGTGCCTTTTATTGTGGCAGATCCGCTTGGCCTGTTGCCTTGGGGGAGGGTTGGGATGTTTAGAGATAAGGTGGGGCAAGCCCAGGCAAGTCCAGGCATAATTCTCACCAGCTTCTGTGCTTGGGACCATGGGGTAAATGGAGGATAAATTACTATATTCTTACAGTATCACTGAGATACAATCTTATGAAGGTTTCATATGAACAACATTGTGGTTACAACACTCGCCTATATTATCAAGTCCCCCCCCACCACATACCCCATTTTAGTCACTGTCCATCAGTGCAGTAAGATGCTATAGAGTCACTACTTGTCTTTGTGCTATACTGCCTTCCCCATGGCCCCCCTACATTGTGAATGCTAATCATATGCTCCTTAATCACCTTCTCTCTCCCTCCACTCCCACCCTCTCCACCCTTTCCCTTTGGTAACTGCTAGTCCCTTGGAGTCTGTGAGTCTGCTGCTGTTTGGTTCCTTCAGTTTTGCTTCGTTGTTATACTCCACAAATGAGGGAAATAATTTGGCACTTGTCTTTCTCTGTCTGGCTTATTTCACTAAGCATAATGCCCTCTAGCTCCATCCATGTTGTTGCAAATGGTAGGATTTTTTTTCTTCTTATGGCTGAATAATATTCCATTGTGTGTATGTACCACATCTTCTTTATCCATTCATCTACTGATGGACACTTAGGCTGCTTCTACATCTTGGCTATTGTAAATAGTGCTGTGATAAACATATGGGTGCACATGTCTTTTTGAATCCGAGATCTTGTTTTCTTTGGATAAATTCCTAGTACTGGAATTCCTGGGTCAAATGGTATTTCTATTTTTAGTTTTTTGAGAAATGTCCATATAACTTTCCACAATGGTTGAACTAATTTACATTCCCACTAGCAGTGTAGGAAGGTTTCCCTTTCCCCCATCTTTGCCAGCATTTGTTGTTGTTTGTCTTTTGGATGTTGGCCGTCATAACTGCTGTGAGGTGATATCTCATTGTGGTTTTAATTTGCATTTCTCTGATGATTAGTGATGTGGAGCATCTTTTCATGTGCCTGTTGGCAGTCTGAGTTTCTTCTTTAGAGAAGTGTCTGTTCAAATGCTCTCCCCATTTCTTAATCAAGTTATTTGCTTTTTGGGTGTTGAGGCATGTGTGCTCTTTATATACTTTGGATGTTAACCCCTTGTTGGATACATTGTTAAATATCTCCCATACTGTAGGATGACTTTTTGTTTGGCTGGTGGTGTCCTTTGCTGTACAGAAGCTTTTTAGTTTGATGTAGTCCCATTTATTCATTTTTGCTTTTGTTTCCCTGGCATGAGGAGATGTTTTCAGGAAAAAGTTGCTCATGTTTATGTTTAGGAGATTTTTGCCTGTGTTTTCTTCTAAGAGTTTTGTGATTTCATGACATACATTCAGGTCTTTGATCCATTTCAAGTTTACTTTTGTGTATGGAGTTAGACAGTAGTCCAGTTTCATTCTTTTACATGTAGCTGTCCAGTTTTGCCAACAGTTGAAAAGGCTGTCATTTCTCCATTGTGTATCCATGGTTCCTTTATCATATATTAATTGACCATATATGGTTGGGTTTATATCTGGGCTCTCTCTTCTGTTCCATTGATCTATGGGTCTGTTCTTATGCCAGTACCAAATTGTCTTGATTACTATGGCTTTGTAGTAGAGCTTGAAGTTGGGGAGCATAATTCCCCAGCTTTATTCTTCCTTCTCAGGATTGCTATGGCTACTTGGGGTCTTTTGTGGTTCCATATGAATTTTAAAATGACTTGCTCTAGTTCATTGAACAATGCTGTTGGTATTTTGATAAGGATTGCATTGAATCTATAGATTGCTTTAGGCAGGATGGCCATTTTGACAGTATTAATTCTTCCTACCCATGATCACAGCATGTATTTACATTTATTGGTGTCTTCTATAATTTTCTCATGAGTGCCTTGTAATTTTCAGGGTATAGGTTCTTCACCTCCTTGGTTAGTTTTATTTATAGGTATTTTATTCTTTTGAGGCAATGTAAATGAAATTGTTTTCCTGATTTCTCTTTCTGCTAGTTCATCATTACTGTATAGGAATGCAGCAGTTTTCTGTGTATTAATTTTGTATCCTGCAACTTCACTGAATTCATATATTTATTCTAGTAGTTTTAGAGTGGATTCTTTAGGATTTTTAATGTACAATACCATATCATCTGTAAACAGTGACAGTGTAACTTCTTCCTTACCAATCTGGATGCCTTTTATTTCTTTCTGTTGTCTGATTGCCATGGCTAGGACCTCCAGTACTATGTTGAATGAAAGTGGGGATAGTGGGCATCCTTGTCTTATTCCCAATCTTAGAGGAAAAGCTTTCAGCTTTTCATTGATAAGTATAATGTTGGCTGTGCGTTTGTAATATAAGGTCTTTATTATGTTGGAGTACTTGATCTATACCCATTTTGTTGAGAGATTTTATCATGAGTGGATGCTGAATTTTGTCAAATGCTTTTTCAGCATCTATTGAGATGATCATGTGATTTTTTTCCCTCTTTTTATTGATGTGTTGTATGAAGTTAATGGATTTTTTAATCCTGTACCTACTTGCATCCCTGGAGTAAATCACACTTGATCATCATACATGCTGTTTTTGATATATTTTTGAATTTGGTTTACTAATATTTTGTTGAATATTTTAGCATCTATGTTCATCAGGGATACTGATCTGTAATTCTCTTTTTTGTGTGGTGTTGGTGTCTTTGACTGGTTTTGTATTAGGGTGTTCCTGGTCTCTTAGAATCAGTTTGGGAGTATTCCCTCCCCTTATACTCTTTGGAAAACTTTAAGGAGGATGGGTATTAGATCCTCTCTAAATGTTTGATAAAATTCAGTGGTGAAGCCATCTAGTCCAGGAGTTTTGTTACAGGTAATTTCTTTTTTACTAATTCAATTTCATTGCTGGTAATTTGTCTGTTCAGATATTCTGTTTCTTCCTGGGTCCATCTTGGAAGGTTTTACTTTTCTAGAAAGTTGTCCATTTCTTCTAGGTTATCCAGTTTGTTAGCATATAATTTTTCATAGTATTCTCTAATAATTCTTTATATTTCTGTGGTGTCCATAGTGATTTCTCCTTTCTCATTTCTGATTCTGTTTATGTGTGTAGACTCTCTTTTTTTCTTGATAAGTCTGGCTAGGGGTTTATCTATTTTTTTTATTTTCTTAAAGTACCAGCTCCTGGTTTCATTGATTCTTTCTATTGTTTTATTTTTCTTGATTTTATTTATTTATGCTCTGATGTTTATTATGTCCCCCCTTCAGTGACTTTGGCCCTCATTTTTTTTCTTTTTCTAATTTCATTAATTGTGAATTTAGACTGTTCATTTGGGGTTGTTCTTCTTTGTTGAGGTAAGTCTGTATCGCTATATACTTTCCTCTTTGAACTGCCTTCACTGCATCCCACAGATTTTTGGGCTGTTGAGTTGTTTTAATTTGTCTTCATATGTTGCTTAATTTCTGTTTTAATTTGGTCTTTGATCCATTGGTTATTTGGAGCATGTTGTTAGGCCTCCATGTGTTTGTGGGCTTTTTTGTTTTCTTTGCATGATTTATTTCTAGTTACATATCTTTGTAGTATGAGAAGCTGGTTGGTACAATTTCAATCCTTCTGAATTAACTGAGGCCTAGTATATGATCTAGTCTTAAAAATGTTCCATGTGCCCTTGGGAAGAAAGTGTATCCTGCTGCTTTTGGGTGGAGTGTTCTGTAGATGTCTGTTAGGGCCATCTGTTCTAATGTGTTGTTCAATGCCTCTGTCTCCTTACTTATTTTCTGTCTGGTTGATCTGTCCTTTGGAGTCAGTGGTGTGTTGAAGTCTCCTAAAATGAATGCATTGCATTCTATTTCCCCTTTAATTCTGTTAATATTTGTTCCACGTATGTAGATGCTTCTATGTTGGGTGCATAGATATTAATAATGGTTTTGTCCTCTTGTTGGACTGACCCCTTTATCATTATGTAATGTCCTTCTTGGTCTCTTGTGACTTTCTTTGTTTTGAAGTCTATTTTGTCTGAAACAAATACTGCATGCAACTCTTGCTTTTTTCTCCCTATTTTCATGAAATATCTTTTTCCATCCCTTCACTTTTAGTCTGTGTATGTGTTTAGGTTTGAAGCGAGTCTCTTGTAGGCAGCATATAGATGGTCTTCACTTTTTTATTCATTCTGTAACTCTATGTATTTTGATTGGTGCATTCAGTTCATTTACATTTAGGATGTTATCAATAGATATGCACTTATTGCCATTTCAGGCTTTAGATTCTTAGTTACTAAGGGTTCAAGAGCAGATTTTTAGTATCTAAAAATCTAACTTAACTCAGTACAGTATTTCAAACACTATCTAAAGGTTCCTTTTTTTCCCCTACCTTCTTTTTCTTTCTCCTCTACTCTTTATGTATTAAGTGTCATATTCTATATTCTTGGGTGTTTCTTGACTGACTTTGGGGGTAGTTGATTTAGTTTTGCATTTGATTAGCAATTAACTGGTCTACTTCCTTTGCTGTGGTTTTATTTCCCCTGGTGACTACCTCTGTAGCAGTCCTTTAAAATACACTGTAGAGATGGTTTGTGGGAGGTAAATTCCCTCAACTTTGCTTATCTGTAAATTATTTAATCCCTCCTTCAAATTTAAATTATAACCTTGCTGGGTAGTATATTCTTGGTTTAAGGTCCTTCTGTTTCATTGCATTAAATATATCATGCCACTCCCTTCTGGCCTGTATTGTTTCTGCTTAGAATTCTGACACATTAGCCTGATGGGATTTATTTTGTATATGATCTTTCTTCTCTTTTTGGCTACTTTTAATACTCTCTCCTTGTTCTTGATCTTTGTCATTTTAGTTATTACATGTCTTTGTGTTGTCTCCCTAGGGCCCTTGTTTTGGGAGATCTCTGCACTTCCATGACCTAAGAGATTATGTACTTGTCCAGATTGGGGAAGTTTTCAGCAATATGTCCCCAAAGAGACTTTCTATCCCTTTTTCTTTCTTTTCTTCTGTTACCTCTAAAATGGGAATATTGTTCTGTTTGCATTGATCACACCATTCTCTTATTATTCTTTCATTCTTATAGTTCTTTATTTCTCTCTGTGACTCAGTTTCTTTGTTTTCCTGTTCTCTAATATCTATTTCATTTACCTTCATCTCTACCTCATCTAATCTGCTTCTAAATCCCTCCATTTTATGTTTCATTTTAGATACTGAATTTTTAAAAGTTTCTATTTTTTGAAGTGCTCCCTGAGATCTTGAATAGTTTTGTGTACCTCTGTGAACATGTTTATAATTTTTATTTTGAAATCTTTATCAAGAAGATTGGTGATTTCAATTTCTCTCTGGTGTTTGAGGGATTCTGTTTTTTACAAAATTCTTTGTCTGTTTTGTAATTCTAATGTTTACTATGGAATAATAACTTTGTGTAGGTGGCACCTGCTAGTCCCCAGAAGCTCTACTTTCTGGAGCTGCCCAACCCTGGAGAAATATCAGGGGTCATAGGCATAGCACTGGCACCTGCCAAGAGGAAAGTGCTCTTTCCTGCTTCTGGGGTGCAGTGACTGCCTCCACTGCCAGGTCCAGTGAGCTGAGTGCACAGGGAGGAGCCTATGTGTTATGCTGCTGTAACTGCCAAAGGTGCAGCCAACTTCTGGCTGGCCTGGTGCCATGGCAGGGGCCACAGGTGTGTAGACCAGTGCCTGCTGGGAGAAAAGAGTGGCAGGCTGTGTACTGCAGTGTGGGTCTTGGCACTGCATTGCCGGCCAGGCAGATGGAGCATCTGAAGTTCCTGACAGTCTCCAACCTGCTGGGTTAAATGTACTGGGATGATTTTGTCGACCTGTCCTTTCTCCTGAGCAGCAAGCTCTGTGTAATCCTTGCTCCTTTAGCAACCCTCTCACTTTGGGATGTCTTTCAAAGTGCCCACCTTTCTTTTGTTGTGGAGTGGCTGGTGTGGGTACCTGTTCTCCACAAGCAGCTGGAATCTCAGTCTCTTTGAGTATTCTGCCTGTCTTTGCTTTCTGACCCCTCTAATCTTAAGAGCACCATGGAACGTGAGTTTGTGTTCCTGGAGCAGATCTCCAGGGGTGGGTGTTTAGCAGTCTTGGGCTTCTACTCCTTCCCCTTTTCATTTCTTTTCCTCCTGCCTGTGAGCTGTGATTGGGAGAGGGCTGGGTCCCACCTGATTGCAGCTTTGCTACTTTACCCTTTTCTGTGAGTTCTTCTCTTTTCCCCAGATGTAAGCAGTCTGTTATGGTCTTGAGGTCACTCTTTCAGGATTAGTTATATTTGCTGTACTTTTGTGTCATATGTGGTTTGTGGAGATTTCTGCCTCACTTCTCATGTTGCCATCTTTTCCCCCTCTCTTCCCAGGTCTATATAACCTGTACTTTATCTGTTCATCCATTGATGTACACTTAGATTGCTTCCACATCTTGGCTATTGTAATAATGCTGCAGTGAACATGGAGGTGCAGTATCTTTTCAAATTAGTGTCTTCATTTCCTTCAGATAAATATCCAGAAATGAAATTGTTGGAATATTTGGTAGTTCTATTTTTAAGTTCTTGAGAAACCTCCATGCTGTGTTCCACAATGGCTGCACCAATTTACATTCCCACCAACAGTGCACAAGGAGTCTCTTTCCTACATATCCTTCCTCACCAACTCTTATTCCTTTCTGATACGAGACATTCTAATAGGTGTGAGGTGCTACCTCATTGTGGTTTTGATTTGCATTTCCCTCAGGATTCAGGATACTAAGTGTGTTTTCTTATACCTGTGTCCATCTGTGAGCCATCCTTGGATGGTACTTAAGCTCTGTCTGCATTGTGCTAGCACTGCTTCTTGCTCTGCCTGGTGTACAGAGGCTTTGTTTACCCCTACATTCTGTGCCAGAGTGCAAGGAGGAGAATGGGTACTTTCCTGAATTTGTGGAATAAGAAAGGGAATTTAAATGCTGGAGTAAACAGGCAATTGAGCTTCAGCCCTGCCTAAAGAAGGAAAAGTGGTCTAGGTGTAACTGGAGTGCCCTCTGATAACAGTTAACAAGGAATGAATCCTTGGGTCCAAACACAAAGCCCCTGGTAGACATGGACATGGAATCATTTTAAAAAGGATGCTCTCCAAAAAAAATAGCCTGGCAGGATAAAGGAAGCCCATTAAGAGGCTGTGGGGTGTGTATCTGGGAGGACAAGCTGAAAGTGGGGCTGGGAGCAGCTAGATGAAGGAGATGGGATTGGATGGCTGTCATGGGAGACCAGAGAACTCCAGGAATTATTGCCTCATCTCTTTGTTCATGTGGCTTGATTTATACCTTTAAAAAGATTGTTTTAAATATCATTTTAAGGAGGATTTGGTAGGAAAAAAACACCCACTGTGTACACAAAGGTTCTTAAATTTTTTTAAATTTTGGCATCATTAATCTACAATTACAGAAAGAACATTATGTTTACTAGGTTCCCCCCTTCACCAAGTACCCCCCACATACCCCTTCACAGTCACTGTCCATCTGCATAGTAAGATGCTGTAAAATCACTACTTGTCTTCTCTGTTCCACAGCCCTCCCCATGTTCCACAGGCACTATACATGCTAATCGTAATGCCCTCTTTCTTTTTCCCCTCCCTTACTCCTCCCTTCCCACCCATCGTCCCCAGGCTCTTTCCCTTTGGTAACGATTAGTCCATTCTTGGGTTCTGTGATTCTGTAGCTGTTTTGTTCCTTCAGTTTTCCTTTGTTCTTATACTCCACATATGAGTGAAATCATTTGGTACTTGTCCATCTCCGCCTGGCTTATTTCACTGAGCATAATACCCTCTAGCTCCATCCATGTTGTTGCGAATGTTAGGATCTATTTTTTTCTTATGGCTGTGTAATTTTCCATTGTGTATATGCACCACATCTTCTTTATCCATTCATCTACTGATGGACATTTAGGTTGCTTCCAATTCTTGGCTACTGTAAACAGTGCAGCGATAAACATAGGGATCCATCTGTCTTTTTCAAACTGGAATGCTGCATTCTTAGGGTAAATTTCTAGAAGTGGAATTCCTGGGTCAAATGGTATTTCTATTTTGAGCATTCTGAGGAACCTCCATACTGCTTTTCACAATGGTTGAACTAGTTTACATTCCCACCAGCATTGCAGAAGGGTTCCCCTTTCTCCACAACCTTGCCAACATTTGTTGTTGTTTGTCTTTTGGATGGTGGCCATCCGTACTGGTGTGAGATGATATCTCATTGCAATTTTCATTTGCATTTCTCTGATAATTAGCGATGTGGAGCATCTTTTCATGTGCCTGTTGGCCATCTGGATTTCTTCTTTAGAGAACTGTCTATTCAGCTCCTCTGCCCATTTTTTAATTCGATTATTTGCTTTTTGTTTGTTGAGGCGTGTGAGCTCTTTATATATTTTGGATGTCAATCCTTTATCGGATCTGTCATTTATGAATATGTTCTCCCATACTGTAGGATACCTTTTTGTTCTATTGATGGTGTCCTTTGCTGTACAGAAGCTTTTTAGCTTGATATAGTCCCACTTGTTCATTCTTTCATTTGTTTCCCTTGCCCGGGGAGATATGTTCATGAAGAGGTCACTCAAGTTTATGTCCATGATATTTTTGCCTATGTTTTTTTCTAAGAGTTTTATGGTTTCATGACTTACATTCAGGTCTTTGATCCATTTGGAGTTTACTTTTGTGTATGGCATTAGACAGTGATCCAGTTTCATTCTCTTACATGTAGCTGTCCAGTTTTGCCTGCACCATCTGTTGAAGAGACTGTCATTTTCCCATTGTATGTCCATGACCCCTTTATCAAATCTTAGTTGACCATATATGTTTGGGTTAATGTTTGGAGTCTCTATTCTGTTCCATTGGTCTGTGGCTTTGTTCTTGTGCCAGTACCAAATTGTCTTGATTACTGTGGCTTTGTAGTAGAGCTTGAAGTTGGGGAGCAAGATCCCCCCCACACTTTATTCTTCCTTCTCAGGATTGCATTGGCTATTCGAGGTCTTTGACGGTTCCATATGAATTTTTGAACTATTTCTTCTGGTTCATTGAAGAATGCTGTTGGTAATTTGATAGGATTGCATCGAATCTGTACATTGCTTTGGGCAGGATGGCCATTTTGACGATATTAATTCTTTCTAGCCAGGAGCATGGGATGATTTTCCATTTGTTAGTGACCTCTTTAATTACTCTTAAGAGTGTCTTGTAGTTTTCAGGGTATAGGTCTTTCACTTCCTTGGTTAGGTTTATTCTTAGGTATTTTATGCTTTTTGATGCTATTGTGAATGGTATTGTTTTCCTGATTTCTCTTTCTATTAGTTCATTGTTAGTGTATAGGAAAGCCACAGATTTCTGTGTGTTAATTTTGTATCCTGCAACTTCGCTGAATTCTGATATTAGTTCTGGTAGTTTTGGAGTGGAGTCTTTAGGGTTTTTTATGTACAATATCATGTCATCTGCAAATAGTGACAGTTTGACTTCTTCTTTACCAATCTGGATTCCTTGTATTTCTTTGTTTTGTCTGATTGCTGTGGCTAGGACCTCCAGTACCACGTTGAATAACAGTGGGGAGAGGGGGCATTCCTGTCTTGTTCCCTATCTCAGAGGAAAGGCTTTCAGCCTCTTGCTGTTCAGTATGATGTTAGCTGTCGGTTTGTCATATATGGCCTTTATTATATTGAGGTACTTGCCCTCTATGCCCAGTTTTTTTTTTTTGAGAGGGAATCTCTCATATTTATTGATCATATGGTTGTTAACAACAATAAAATTCTGTATAGGGGACTCAATGCACAATCATTAATCAACACCAAGCCTAATTCTCAACAGTCTCCAATCTTCTGAAGCATAACGAAAAAGTTCTTACATAGTGAATAAGTTCTTACATGGTGAACAGTGCAAGGGCAGTCATATCACAGAAACTTTCAGTTTTGATCACGCATCATGAACTATAAACAATCAGGTCAAATATGATTATTCGTTTGATTTTTATACTTGATTTATATGTGAATCCCACATTTCTCCCTTATTATTATTATTATTATTTTTAATAAAATGGTGAAGTGGTAGGTAGATCCAAGATAAAAGTAGAAAACATGCTTTAGTGATGTAAGAAAGCAAATGTAGATGATCAGGTGTGTGCCTATAGGTTAAGTATTAATTCAAGCTAGACAAGGGCAACAAAACATCCATGGATGCAGATTTCTCTCAAAACAGGGGGTGGGGGGTGAGGTTCTAAGCCTCACCACTGTTGATCCACAATTTCTCACCTGATGGCCCCCCTGTGACTGTGCCTGTCTTAGGTTGTTCCTCCCCTGAGGAATCTTACCCGTCTCTGGCTAACCAGTCATCTTCCGGGGCCATACAGGGAATTGTATAGTTGGTAAGTGAGAGAGAAGCAATATTGTTTGAAAAGGTTAGCTTTTTACTTCTTTGCAGATTTATGCCCTGTGGCTTCTATGCCCAGCATTTGTCTTGAGGTATCTTTACCACTTGGAAGAATTATGATACTCGGTAAATTCAATATGAGGCACGAATTCTACTTAAGGGTTGTAATTTGGAAGGAAGAAGAAAAGCTATAAAAGTAGCAGATGGAAGAAAACATGGGAAGATTGATTATTTCTTTGACATATCTTCTTGTAGTGTAACATAAGCATGTATAGGTTTTAAACTACTAATTAAATTGTGTGCACACATTAACATAATGGGAATACAGCTACATAACCAAAGCAGACCTACGATTACCAGCCATATCCAGTGAAACCAAGAAAACCAGTTTGGCACCCTAGGCATTTGCGAAAACTTATCAATGATATGATGGATATTGTCTAACTGAATTTGAATAGTTTGAGAAAAATCAGACAAATTAAAACAACACATTCCTGGGAACTGTTCACATCCCATATGTTCTTTTAACAGTAGATAGTCTATAGTTGCAAGATTTTGGAGCACTGCAACTTGCACTTCTCCTAATTCTTGGTTGAGTTCCAAAAGTATAGATCCAGTCAAATTTGTTGTTTTACTGTATGCACAGGTCAACTTAGATATTTCCTTCATTCCAATGGCAAATCCAGGAACCGGTGGGATGAATGCAGCTACAACTGCAACAGCGCCAGAATCTTTGTTGAAGTGTTTTGATGATCATCTTCTGGAATGACTCTTCCAGAGAATGTTGATTTTGGAAGTTCTTCTTCATATCGTATCTTAGTTCATTTTCTGGGTAGCCAAATTAGGCTTTGATCCTCTGTATAAACACAAATAAACCCTTTGCCCACACTTTGATATGCCCTTTATACCATTGTGAAGAACTTATTGGAGATCACCACACAGGAACTGCTTTTTTTTTTTTACGACAAAGGAATATTATCAGAAAAATGTACTTCCATAGCTGATCATCTGACAACCTTTAAATGATCAATATTAAGGATATTTAAAGCATGCATTAATCGGTGATTTGCAGTTAGTTTTATCCTATCAGGGAGTAATCCCCCTTTTCTTTCTTTTTTTTGATATCATTAATCTACAATTACATGAAGAATATTATGTTTACTAGGCTCTCCCCTAGGTCAGGTTCCCCCCACAAACCCCTTTACAGTCACTGTCCATCAGCATAGCAAAATGTTGTAGTATCACTACTTGTCTTCTCTGTGTTGTACAGCCCTCCCCTTTCTCCCAATCCCCCCATTATGCATGCTAATCATAATGCCCCATTTCTTCTTCCCCCACCTTATCCCTCCCTATCCACCCATCCTCCCCAGTCCCTTTCCCTTTGGTACCTATTAGTCCATTCTTGGGTTCTGTGATTCAGCTGCTGTTTTGTTCCTTCAGTTTTTCCTTTGTTTTTTTTTTTTTGAGAGGGCATCTCTCATATTTATTGATCAAATGGTTGTTAACAACAATAAATTTCTGTATAGGGGGGTCAATGCTCAATGCACAATCATTAATCCTTCTCAAGCCTAATTCTCATCAGTCTCCAATCTTCTGAAGCATAACAAACAAGTTCTTATATGGTGAACGAATTCTTACATAGTGAATAAGTTCTTACATGGTGAACAGTACAAGGGCATTCATCACAGAAACTTTCAGTTTTGATCACGCATTATGAACTATAAACAATCAGGTCAAATATGATTATTCATTTGATTTTTATACTTGATTTATATGTGGATCCCACATTTCTCCCTTTATTATTATTATTATTATTTTTATTTTTAATAAAATGCTGAAGTGGTAGGTAGATGCAAGATAAAGGTAGAAAACATAGTGTAGTGTTGTAAGAGAGCAATTGTAGATGATCAGGTGTGTGCCTATAGACTATGTGCTAATCCAAGTTAGACAAGGGCAATAAAACATCCACGGATGTAGAAGCTTTCTCTCAAAACAGAGGGGGTGAGGTTCTAAGCTTCACCACTGTTGTTCCCCAATTTCTCACCTGATGCCCCCCTGCGACTGTGCCTGTCTTAGGTTGTTCCTCCCTTGAGGAATCCTACCCATCTCTGGCTAACCAGTCATCTTCCGGGGCCATACAGGGAAATGTAAAGTTGGTAAGTGAGAGAGAAGCCATATTGTTTGAAAAGATTAGCTTTTTACTTCTTTGCAGATTTATGCCCTGTGGCTTCTATGCCCAGCACTTGTCTCGAGGTATCTTTACCACCTGGAGGAATTATGATACTCTTTAAATTCGATATGAGGCACGAATTCTATTTAAGGGTTGTAATTAGGAAGGAAGAAGAAAAGCTATAGAGGTAGCATATGGAAGAAAACATGGGAGGATTGATTATTTCTTTGACATATCTTGTTGTAGAGTACCTTAAGCATGTATAGGTTTTAAACTACTAACTAACTTGCACACACGTATTAACATAATAGGAATATGGTGACATAAACAAAGCAAATCTATAATTACCAGCCATCTCCAGTGAAGCCAAGAAAACCATTTAGGCACCCTAGGCATTTGTGAAAATTTGTCTATAGTATGATGGATATTGTTCAACTGTACTTGAACAGTCTGAGAGAAATCAGACAAATTAAAGCAATCCATTTCTGGGATCTGTTCACATCCCATATGTTCTTTTAACTGTAGATAGTCTATAGTTATAAGATTTTGGAGTGCTACAACTTGCACCCCTCCCAACTCCTGGTTGAGTTCCAACAGTACAGATCCAGTCAAATTCGTTGTCTCACTGTATGTATATGCCAGCCTAGACATCTCCCTCCTCATTCCTATGGCAAGTGCAGGAAACAGTGGGGTGGACACAGCCACAACCGCAGCATCGCCCGGATCCCTGTGGAGGCTTTTTGATGATCAACCCCCAGGACGAGTCCTCCAGAGAGTGCTGATGCCGGAAGCTCCTCCTCGTATCATATCTTAGTTCATTTTCTGGGTATCCAAGCTAGGCCTTGATCTTCTGCATAGAAACAAACAGACCCTTTGCCCACACTTTGACATGCCCTCTATACCACTGTGCAGAACTCATTGGAGGTCAGCACACAGGAGCTGCTTTTTTTTTTTTTTAAGAGAAAGGCATATTATCAGAAAAGAGTACCTCTATAGCTGATAGTCTGACATCCTTTAAGTGATCAACATTAAGGATATTTAAAGCATGTATTGATCTTTGATTTACCAATAGTTTTATCCTATCAAGGAGTAATCCCCCTTTTCTTTCTTTCTTTCTTTTTTTTTAATCTTTAATCTACACTTACATGAAGAATACTATGTTTACTATGCTCTCCCCTATATAAGGCCCCCCCTAAAAACCACATTATGGTTACTGTCCATCACCATAGCAAAATGTTGTAGAATCACTACTTGTCCTCTCTGTGTTGTATAGCCCTCCCACCCCTTTCTCCCTCCCCCCATGCATGCTAATCTTAATACCCCCCTTCTTCTTCCCCCCCTTTATCCCTCCCTACCTACCCTTCCTCCCCAGTTCCTTTCCCTTTGGTACCTGTTAGTCCAGTTTTGGGTTCTGTAATTCCGCTGCTGTTTTGTTCCTTCAGTTTTTCCTTTGTTCCTATACTCCTCAGATGAGTGAAATCATTTGGTATTTCTCTTTCTCTGCTTGGCTTATTTCACTGAGCATAATACTATCCAGCTCCATCCATGTTGCTGCAAATGGTAGGATTTTTCTGCTTCTTATGGCTGAGTAGTATTCCATTGTTTATATGTACCACATCTTCTTTATCCATTCATCTACTGATGGACACTTAGGTTGCTTCCATTTCTTGGCTGTTGTAAATAGTGCTGCGATAAACATAGGGGTGCATCTGTCTTTTTCAAACTGGTCTGCTGCATTCTTAGGGTAAATTCCTAGAAGTGGAATTTCTGGGTCAAATGGTATTTCTATTTTGAGCATTTTGAGGAACCTCCATACTGCTTTCCACAATGGTTGAACTAATTTACATTCCCACCAGCAGTGTAGGAGGGTTCCCCTTTCTCCACAACCTCGCCAACATTTGTTGTTGTTTGTCTTTTTGATGGTAGCCATCCTTACTGGTGTGAGGTGATACCTCATTGTGGTTTTAATTTGCATTTCTCTGATAACTAGCGATGTGGAGCATCTTTTCACGTGTCTGTTGGCCATCTGTATTTCTTTTTTGGAGAACTGTCAGTTCAGTTACTCTGCCCATTTTTTAATTGGATTATTTGCTTTCTGTTTGTTGAGGTGGGTGAGCTCTTTATATATTTTGGACACCAAACCTTTATCAGATCTGTCATTGACAAATATATTCTCCCATACTGTAGGGTACCTTTTTGTTCTATTGATGGTGTCTTTTGCTGTACAGAAGCTTTTCAGCTTAATATAGTCCCACTTGTTCATTTTTGCTATTTTTTTCCTTGCCCACGGAGATATGTTCAAGAAGATGTCACTTATGTTTATGTCTAAGAGATTTTTGCCTATGTTTTTTTCTAAGAGTTTTATGGTTTCATGAGTTACATTCAGATTTTTGATCCGTTTCAAATTTACTTTTGTGTATGGGGTTATACAATGGTCCAGTTTCATTCTCTTACATGTAGCTGTCCAGTTTTGCCAGCAGCATCTGTTGAAGAGAGTGTCATTTCGCCATTGTATGTCCATGGCTCTTTTATCAAATGTTAATTGACCATATATGTTTGGGTTAATGTCTGGAGTCTCTAATCAGTTCCACTGGTCTGTGGCTCTGTTCTTGTGCCAGTACCAAATTGTCTTGATTACTATTGCTTTGTAGTAGAGCTTCAAGTTGGGAAGTGAGATCCCCCCTAACTTACTCTTCTTTCTCAGGATTGCTTTGACTATTCTGGGTCTTTGGTGTTTCCATATGAATTTTTGACCTATTTGTTCCAGTTCGTTGAAGAATGTTGCTGGTAATTTGATAGGGATTGCATTAAATCTGTATATTGCTTTTGGCAGGATGGCCATTTTCATGATATTAATTCTTTCTAGCCACGAGCATGGGATGAATTTCCATTTGTTAGTGTCCCCTTTAATTTCTCTTAAGAGTGACTTGTAGTTTTCAGGGTACAGGTCTTTCACTTCTTTGGTTAGGTTTATTCCTAGGTATTTTATTCTTTTTGATGCAATTGTGAATTGAATTGTTTTCCTGATTTCTCTTTCTATTAGTTCATTGTTAGTGTATAGGAAAGCTACAGATTTCTATGTGTTAATTTTGTACCCTGCAACTTTTCTGTATGCCGATATCAGTTCTAGTAGTTTTGGAATGGAGTATTTAGGGTTTTTTATGTACAATATCATGTCATCTGCAAATAGTGACAGTTTGACTTCTTCTTTACCAATATGGATTCCTTGTATTTCTTTGTTTTGTCTGATTGCTGTGGCTAGGACCTCCAGTACCACGTTGAATAACAGTGGGGAGGGTGGGCATCCCTGTCTTGTTCCCTATCTCAGAGGAAAAGCTTTCAGCCTCTCACTGTTCAGTATGATGTTAGCTGTGGGTTTATCATATATGGCCTTTATTACGTTGAGGTACTTGCCCTCTACACCCATTTTGTTGAGAGTTTTTATCATGAATGGATGTTGAATTTTGTCAAATGCTTTTTCAGCATCTATGGAGATGATCATGTGGTGTTTGTCCTTCTTTTTGTTGATGTGGTGGATGATGTTGATGGATTTTCGAATGTTGTACCATCCTTGCATCCCTGTGATGAATCCCACTTGTTCATGCTGTATGATCCTCTTGAAGAATTTTTGAATTTGGTTTGTTAATATTTTGTTGAGTATTTTTGCATCTACGTTCATCAGGGATATTGGTCTCTAGTTTTCTTTTTTTGGTGGGGTATTTTCTGGTTTTGGAATTAGGGTGATGTTGGCTTCATAGAATGAGTTTGGGAGTATCCCCTCCTCTTCTATTTTTTGGAAAACTTTAAGGAGAATTGGTATTATGTCTTCTCTGTATGTCTGATAAAATTCCGAGGTAAATCCATCTGGCTCAGGGGTTTTGTTCTTTGGTAGTTTTTTGATTACCGATTCAATTTCGTTGCTGGGGTCTGTTTAGATTTTCTGTTTCTTTCTGGGTCAGTCGTGGAAGGTTGTATTTTTCTAAGAAGTTGTCCATTTCTCCTTGGTTTTCCAGCTTCTTAGCATATAGGTTTTCATAGTACTCTCTAATAATTCTTTGTATTTCTGTGGGGTCCGTTGTGAATTTTCCCTTCTTTCTGATTCTGTTGATGTGTGTTGACTCTCTTTTTCTCTTAATAAGTCTGGCTAGAGGCTTATCTATTTTGTTTATTTTCTCAAAGAACCAGCTCTTGGTTTTATTGATTTTTTTCTATTGTTTTATTCTTCTCAATTTTATTTATTTCCTCTCTGATCTTTATTATGTCCCTCCATCTGCTGACCTTAGGCCTCATTTCTTCTTTTTCCAATTTTGATAATTGTGACATTAGACTATTCATTTGGGATTGTTCTTCCTTCTTTAAATATGCCTGGATTGCTATATACTTTCCTCTTAAGACTGCTTTTTCTGCGTCCCACAGAAGTTGGGGCTTTGTGTTATTGTTGTCATTTGTTTCCATATATTGCTGGATCTCCATTTTGATTTGGTCATTGATCCACTGATTATTTAGGAGCATGTTGTTAAGCCTCCATGTGTTTGTGAGCCTTTTTGCTTTCTTTATACGATTTATTTCTAGTTTTATACCTTTCTGCTCTGAAAAGTTGGTTGGTAGGATTTCAATCTTTTGGAATTTACTGAGGTTCTTTTTGTGGCCTAGTATGTTGTCTATTCTGGAGAGTGTTCCATGTGCACTTGAGAAGAATGTGTATCCTGTTGCTTTTGGATGTAGAGTTCTGTAGATGTCTATTAGGTCCATCTGTTCTAGTGTGTTTTTCAGTGCCTCTGTGTCCTTACTTTTCTGTCTGGTGGATTTGTCCTTTGGGGTGAGTGGTGTGTTAATATCTCCCAAAATGAATGCATTGCATTATATTTCCTCCTTCAATTCTGTTATTATTTGTTTCACATATTTTGGTGCTCCTGAATTGGGTGCATATATGTTTATAATGGTTATATCCTCTTGTTGGACTGAGCCCTTTATCATTATGTAATGTCCTTCTTTATCTCTTGTTGCTTTCTTTATTTTGAGGTCTATTTTGTCTGATACTAGTATTGCAACACCTGCTTTTTTCTCTTTGTTGTTTGCATGAAATATCTTTTTCCATCCCTTGACTTTTAGTCTGTGCATGTCTTTGGGTTTGAGGTGAGTCTCTTGTAAGCAGCATATAGATGGGTCTTGCTTTTTTATCCATTCTATTACTCTGTGGCTTTTGATTGGTGCATTCAGTCCATTTACATTTAGGGTGATTATTGAAAGATATGTACTTATTGCCATTGCAGACTTTAGATGCGTAGTTACCAAAGGTTCAAGGTTAGCTTGTTTACTACCTTGCTGTCTGACCTCACTCGCTTATTGAGCTCTTATAAACAAAGTCTGATGATTATTTCTTTCCCCTCTTTTTCCTCCTCCTCCATTCTTCATATGTTGGTTGTTTTGTTCTGTGCTCTTTTTAGGAGTGCTCCCATCTAGAGCAGTTCCTCTAAGATACCCTGTAGAGGTGGTTTGTGGGAGGCAAATTCACTCAAACTTAGCTTGTGTGGGAATTGTTTAATCCCTCCTTCATATTTAAATGATAATCGTGCTGGATACAGTATCCTTGGTTAAAGGCCCTTCTGTTTCATTGCATTAAATATATCATACTTTTCTCTTCTGGTTTCTGTTGAGAAGTCTGATGATAGCCTGATGGGTTTTCTTTTATAGGTGACCTTTTTACTTTCTCTGGCTGCCTTTAATACTCTGTCCCTGTCCTTGATCTTTGCCATTTTAATTATTATGTGTCTTGGTTTTGACCTCTTTGGATCCCGTCTATCGGCAGTTCTGTGTGCCTCCGTAGTCTGAGCAACTGTTTCCTCCCCCAGTTTGGGGAAGTTCTCAGCAATTATTCCTTCAAAGACACTTTCTATCCCTTCTTCTATCTCTTCTTCCTCTGGTACCCCTATAATGAGGATATTGTTCCTTTTGGATTGGTCACACAGTTCTCTTAGTATTCTTTCATTCCTGGAGATCCTTTTATCTCTCTCTGCATCAGCTTCTATGCATTCCTGTTCTCTTGTTTCTATTCCATCAATGGCCTCTTGCATCTTATCCATTCTGCTTATAAATCCTTCCAGAGTTTGTTTCACTTTTGTAATCTCCCTCCAGACATCTGTGATCTCCCTCCAGATGTCTGTAATCTCCCTCCGGACTTCATCCCTTAGCTCTTGCATATTTCTCTGCAGCTCTGTCAGCATGTTTATGATTTTTATTTTGAATTCTTTTTCAGGGAGACTGGTTAGGTCTGCCTCTGCAGATCCTTTCTCAGGTGTAACTATTTTGGTCTGGACCAGATTTTTTGCCTTTTCATGGTGGTTGCAGTGGCTGCAGGCAGGTTGTGGGTATGTCAGCTGGGAGAAGAAAGTTCTTTCTTGCTTGCTGGATGCCTTGCTCTTCTCTGCTGCCTGTGACCGCCACCTGCACTCCTGAAGCAGCCACCAGGTTAATCTCCTAAGCTGCTGTGTGTGGGGTGTCCGTCAGAGCTGCACGGAGCCCTGCGGGAGTGGCAGGCATGCCAGGTGCACTCCTCCATGCTAGCGGTGACCCTGCCGGGAAGCTGTGTAGCAGCAACGGCCTTTGGATCTGGCCCGGGTGGCTGTGCATTGGGCTGGGATTCTGGTCAGCTCTTGGGAGCATGCCTGCTCCCTCTGGCTTTGCTGCCGGTGTGTGCGGGGCTTTTCCTCACAGGCTTCTACTGGGCTCTGGCTTCACTGCCTCCCGTGCACTCAAGCCGTGCCCGGGCTGTTTGGTCGTGCCTTTTTGGGCTAATCCTGCGGCACATGGATCTGCTCTCATTTCCTTCTGGTGCTTCTGCCCCCAGTGTGCGCTCCCACTCTTCTGCTACTGGGCCCGTGTGTCGGGGTCCGCAGCAGTTGGAGGAATGACTGGCAGGCTGCCTAGTCCTGTGAGGGGCTTCAGAGCTGCACTGCCTCCATTTAGGGTGCCTAACTTTCCCCATTATTCCCAGCTGCAGGGACAACTTCGTCCAGCTATGGGGTCCCTGTCTCTTTAAGACTTGCAGAAAGTACTCGCTTTTGTCTCAGGGGTGCCGGTTGTGGGGACCTGCCCACAAGTTTTGCTTTTCCATTTCTCTAATATCCAGCACCCCATGCACCTTGTGTCTGCGTTCCGGGTGCGGATTTCTAGAGCTGGTTGTTTAGCAGTCCTGGGGTTTCACTCCCTCCCCGTTCCAACTCCTTTCTACCCACTGGGTTTTGGGGTGAGGGAGCTTTCGGGTCCCACCTGGCCACAGCTTGTATCTTACCCCCTTCATGTGATGCTGAGTTCTCGCAGAAGTAGGTGTATCCTGGCTGTTGTACTGCATCCACTGGTGTCTCTTTTAGGGATAGTTGTATTTATTGTATTTTCATGAATATATATGTTTTGGGGAGGAGATTTCCTCTTAACTACTCATGCCGCCATCTTCCCATGATCGAAATGATCTTAAATATTTTTTCATCTTTAAATTGTACTGCAAGTGATATTTGAAATGGAAGTTATTTGTAGTATTTAATGTGAGTTGCAGTGCATGATAATAACCAAACATCTGTGATCCTATGTTGCACCCAAAGAAATGGAACAATCTCCAGTGAGTGGAGATTACCTTGTGTGGCTCCCTTGGCCTCCCACTCTTTTCAGGAATTCTTCCTCCTAAATTTTGACTTTCTTGCTTATTTTTATTTAATCTCTTAGCTTTGAAAGATTAGTGTATTTAAAGTTCCCTTTCTCAGTACTAATAGCTGCAGTATTTGAGATTCTGTGTGATCTGAATCTGCTGACAACCATTTGTGGTTTCTTCTTTTCTTCTTTAATGAGGTCATTTAGAGTTGAACGTGATTGTGGACTACCACAGGACCCGAGTTAGGGGTGCTGTGCTCTGTAGTGTACTTGCACTTGCTTCTGCTGGGCTCCAAGAGGTGCTGCCTAGAGGGGACTCCTTTATTTTCTTGGCTTAAGCTTTCAACTCCAGTCCCAAGTGAGAATAGACTTAGACTTAAAATTCTCAAGGGATACTGTATATGGAGACATTTGCAGCCAGGATTCCTGAAGGTTTCCTTTGCTGATGTGCAGCCTTTTCCAATGTGTTGCCCCCCCCCCTATTGAGTTTCCTGGTTTAATGTGGGAGCTCAAGTTCAGCACCAGTACTTGACAAACATCTGATGCTTCCTATATGCCTTTGCTTAACACCATTTGCTCAGGTACAGCTCTGGCTTTTACATTAGCTTAGTGCTCTAATTTTAGCTCACTGTTGCTGTTTATATGCCTGTATTTCCTTGAATGCTGAGCAATGAATTAAAATTTTATGTTTAGATGATATTAATTCTTCCTAGCCAAGAGCATGGGATGAGTTTCCATTTGTTAGTGTCCTCTTTAATTTCTCTTAAGAGTGTCTTATAGTTTTCAGGGTATAGGTCTTTCACTTCTTTGGTTAGGTTTATTCCTAGCTATTTTATTCTTTTTGATGCAACTGTGAATGGAATTGTTTTCCTGATTTCTCTTTCTATTAGTTCATTGTTAGTGTATAGGAAAGCCACAGATTTCTGTGTGTTAATTTTGTATCCTGCAACTTTGCTGTATTCCAATATCAGTTCTAGTAGTTTTGGAGTGGAGTCTTTAGGGTTTTTTATGTACAATATCATGTCATCTGCAAATAGTGACAGTTTAGCTTATTCTTTACTAATCTAGATTCCTTGTATTTCTTTGTTTTGTCTAATTGCCATGGCTAGGACCTCCAGTACTATGCAACCTAAGTGTCCATTAGTAGATGAATGGATAAAGAAGTGTGATACATATACACAATGGAATATTATTCAGCCATAAGAAGAAAACAAATCCTACCATTTGCAACAACATCGATGGAGCTAGAGGGTATTATGCTCAGTGAAATAAGCCAGGTGGAGAAAGACAAGTACCAAATTATTTCACTCATATGTGGAGTATAAGAACAAAGAAAAACTGAAGGAACAAAACAGCAGCAGTCTCACAGAACCCAAGAATGGACTAACAGTTATCAAAGGGAAAGGGACTGGGGAGGATGGGTGGGAAGGGAGGGATAAGGCAGGGAGAAGAAAGTGTACATTATGATTAGCACACATAATGAGGGAGGGGGGCCATGGAGAGGGCTGTACAACATGGAGAAGACAGGTAGTGATTCTACAGCATCTTACTACACTGATGGACAGTGACTGTAATGGGGTTTGTTGGGGGGACTTGATGAAGGGGGAGTCTAGTAAACAGTGTTCTTCATGTAATTGTAGATTAATGATAACAAAAAAATTTATGTGTAACTTATCCAGGTCTTGTTAAACAATCTGGTCTATACTTATTATTAGAAGCGAAGTCTATACTTGTTTTAATTTCTTTGTACTATAAGAGCTGTTAGGAGAGAGATTTGCATTTCTGTTGTATAATTACATTTTGTGAGTTGCCAACATTACTGTTGCTGTTTTTCCTGTTTGTCTTTTGTTTTTTATTATTTATTTTTACTTTTATTATGGAAACTAAAAAATGAAGTCAGTTTTCTTGCTTTATAGATTATTTTGTATGTTTTTCTTTGTGCCAGGCAGTTTTTTAAAAAATGTTATATTGGTGCTTGAAAGGAGTATGTTCTCTCTTTGCAGTGTGTTTACCATATTGTTAAGGCCCCCTTAACAATAATAATAATGATTATTATTATTTTATTATTTATTTATACCTGCCTGAAATGTAAAATTTTATAAGTAGGTTAGTTTCAAATGCTTTTTGTAAATTTCTCCTTCACTATCTTCAGATGTTACTTTATAGGTGTCAATATTACACCTCCCAGTGATAAAAAGACTGATGGCAACTTACCTTTTTTGTAGGTTGCAATCTTTATACAAAGATCCTCTTTTATAAATACTTTTATGATATAAATAGCATGTTGATCACTTTGATATCAAAATTTTGTTATTTTGATTTATCTCTCTTTTTAGACTTTGTTTAAACATAATAGTTCATAATAATTATCACCATATTTTTATCCATATTTCCATCTTGTATGTTTCTATATTTAAATAATATTCAGTCAAGTTTTACAAATTTTGAGATCATACAGAAGTAGAATGATATTCATTCATTCAACAAATATTAAGCACCTTTTCTGTGCCAGGTAGTTGAGAGACTGAATATACAGAGTCAGACTATATAAAAACAGAACTCTGACCTACAACTTACAGAACCCTGCGTAGGAAATTAATTCCCTTGTCTACATAAACCAGGGAGGAAGCCAGCCTACTATCAGTTAGACCTAGAGGAAGTCAGACTGCTATTTTCTGTAACAATCAGCCACAAATAGCCAGGACTTCTTTGATAATTGACAGTTTCTCTCATATTTGTTGCCTCTTCCAACTTAGGACCAACCAGAGAAAGACCAATATGCTCCCCTAACCAATTACGTAGCTGCCCTGCTTCTAAGAAGCCCACCCTTTGCTTCCTCCAGCCAATAGCCTCCAATCAGGACATGCCTGAAATCTTTTTTCACTGTGAAGTTTTCCCACTGCTCTGCCTGCCTCTAAGTCTTGGTGGCTGACTCCTGTATTACAGCAAGGTCAAAACAAATAGGCTTTGCTTGTTTCTCATTTGGCTGGACTTCATGTATTTCCATTCATTACTGTATCATGAGTAATAACTAGGTCAGAGAAAAAGAGAAAAAGAATGTTGCTTTCATGAAACTTATGCTCCAGGGGGGCAGCGATGGGGAGGCGGCCAGAAAGACGTGATAGATGCCTAAGTTATGTAGAATATGGGAAGGTTATAAGTGCTGTGAAAAGTACTGTAAAAGTGCTGTGAAGGAACATTCGTAGAGGACGCTGGGAGAGGAGGTTGAAATTTTAAATAGTTGTCCAGGAAGACTCGGTGGAGAAGGTGACATGTGAGCAAAGATTGGAAGAAACTGAAGGAGCAAATTGTGAAGGAGGAGAAAGCCTTCCAGATGGAAAGAACCAAAGACTCTGAGCATGAGGGTGCATGGTCCTTTCTAGAAAAAGCAGGAACTTGGAGCTGGAACAAAGAGAGTGAGGGGAAGAGGAGGAGATGGGTCAGAGGACACAGGAAGCCAGATCACAGAAAGCTTTGCCAGCCATTGGAAACACCTTGGCTTCTATACTGAGTGAGCTGAGAAGCCTCTGAGCAGAGAAGTGCAAGAATCTGACTTATGTTTGAAAAAGATTTCTTGACTGTTGTGTCGAGGTTCAGTAAAGTGACCATATGACCTCATGGTAAGAAGTGATAGTGATATGGAAACAGTTGATAGCAGTAGAGGGCATAAGAAATGTTCAATTTAGACCATATTTTTACAACCTACAATATTTTCAAAGTGGAGCCAGTGGGATTTCCAAACCATCGGCCAGATACAGTGAATGGGGTATAGGAGGTGCAGCAGGAAGTCAAAGACAATGCTACTGAATAACTGGGAGGTGCATTTTTCCTTAACTGAGAAGGAGAAACTGGGACCTAGTTTTCAGGGGAAATGGCAGTAAAAAATTTACTTTTGAGTTGTCTATTAGATAATCATGTAGAGATCTAGGGCAGGCACTGGAGTGAGTTTGGATTTGAGGGGAGAAGTGCACGGTAGGTACGTGTATGTGCATTCTCCATGTGTTGGGTGCAGTGTTCTGCAAACAGTTCTCTGTCCCAACTGTACAGATGTAGCTCTGTGAACGACATGCATGTAAACTGAGAAGCCAGGGCCTAATATTTTTTCTCTGTCTCAGTACCACTCCTTGTAAGATATTTTTCATTTTGAAATATAACAACTATTGTCAGAATCTATTTGTGTCAATATTCATTAAACTTTCAGAGAAAAGTGGAAACTCACTGGACTTTCAGATAAACCCTTGTTTTCATTTCTGAATTATTTTCTTCTAGTATACATTTGAATAACTTTTCTATTGTAATTTTTCTTGTGTTCAGGGAGAGCAATTATTAATACAGTGGCCCTTTATGATCTCCCCCAAATATTATATTTTTTCTCTAGCCATCTTTATCTTACTCTTTCATTTTTGAACGTCAGCATTATGTGATTTTTCTCAAGCCTTGCCCTCATGCTACTGACTTATCTGTTTTTCAAGAATGCCAATTGTGCTTTGGTAACTCCTCATCCTATTATAACTTCATGACATGCCAGTATTTTACTCTGCTAGCTTTCTTTTCATTGTGCCACAGATTTATTTCCTGCTTCAGAGCATTCATGCTCTGTTTAATATTCTTGACAGAGAAAGCCAGTTGCTGTGTGCTATTTTTCTTCATTATCTCTTGTATTCCATGTCCCTTCCATTCTTGCAGAGGTTACGTGTGGGTTGTTTCCTTTGCTTATTCATCTTTCAAAATGGAAATTCTATTCAGGCCAAAACAGTAAGAAGGGCTTTATTGAATAAAGTAGGCCAGGCAAGCCTCAAACCGAAAACAGCTTTATTCTTTTTTGCCATCGCCATCCCTCTGTACTGTATCAAATCTTTTCAATGTCCCCCATAATATCATGAGTTTTATAGCTTTTTCTGCCACTTGCAATAGTAATAAACAGTCTCATTTTCCAGTCACAAAAATATATATACAGTCTAATATCAGAACTTTAATATTTCTTCCAGTGTTAGACTTTATCCCTCCCCAGTAGAGCCTGATTCCGTCGTGAACACTTCCAGTGGAGATGCTGGGATATGGTGGGTTCGCTTTGCCTTAGACTCATCTGTCTTTCTACTCTTCACCCTCCACTTACACAACTGCTGTCTCCCACTGGTCTGCAGAGAGGGTGGGGGGTCAGGGGGCAGGGAGAAGGGACCCTACAGGGCAGTGGGGCCACATGGTCTGTAGTTCCATGTTGACACCTTGGGCTCTGCTGGGTGTCTCTGGGGGGCTTCCATGTGACCCCCAGCTCTTTCCCAGTGGCATCACGGGCCAGACTCCATAATTAGTGACCGACTGCCTGCTCTGCTGCCTTCATGGTTTCTGCTTCCAACAGTACAAGGGTATGCAGAGAAGCACTTAGCATGGCCTATGTTAGCTGTTCTTCCTACTCTTATGAATATGAGTGGTTATATTGTTACCACTTTTATAGGAGTGCTTTTAACCTCTTTATTTTGGTTCCTTGTGTTAGGCACTAGTGTAGGGGAGGTGTGGTTTAAATGGTGGTTACCAACTTTACTTGGCACTGGAGATTTAGCAGGATTTTTATATACTTATTTGTCAATGATAATCTCTTTTGTAGAGAGGGAAAGTACTTAGAGGTTGTGTTTAATCCCAATATTAAAAAAATAATTTGGTAAGTGAAGCCCAGAGAAGAACAGGGGCTTGCCTATTTTCTACTTGCTAATAGCCAGGACTGGAATATTGGACTTCAACTTCTGTCCTAAACTTGGGCCTTGATCTCTCCTCCCAAGGGGAGGTGCTCTATGCCTTTATGACTTACTGACCATAGAGGCATTTCTGCTCATCTTGTCTCACTTGATTTTCCTGCTGTCTTGATGGGTAGCCCAGCTGTGACATACACACTCATGGATGACACACCCTTCCTTCAAGGAATGCATCTTGTAAAGAACAGTGACTATCTGTGACTCTTTTAAAAAATAGCCACCAGATGTCACTCTAGACTAGGTTTTGTCAGATGAAACTACTGAATCCATTGTTCCTAAATTAGCTTAGGGAGAAAAATGAGATCAAATAAATGCCATGCATCCTAATGTTTCAAGTCAGAAGGGGTTTCCTAGGCCCTCTTAAGACAAACAACCAACTACAAGAAGCACATTCAAAAGGATGCTATGCATCCTGCTCTCCTGATAATTTTAGTTTAATGGGGTTGGACGAGCCATACCTACAAGACGTAAGGACATGTTACCCCAACCCCTCTGCAGGCAGTGGGATAGACCCAGACTAGGGAACTCAGAGTGAATGGAAAGAAAAACTGACAACTTTGCAGGGGAGAAAAATTGCAAGTCTTGAAGGGTATCTTAGATTCAGGTTAATATAGGATCCAGAAAGGCCATTTGCTGGGTTGAGAAGTGGTAGAAGAGACGGCAGGGCTGAAAGCATTGGCTCCTTGTGTTAAGCGTTAGTATGAGAGAGCAAATCAGCTGGGGCTGTTTGGAGGACTGTGAAAACAGTGAGCAATCCTAGAAGCAGTGAGTGAGAGGAAAGTGAGAGATAAGGCCAGCCATACAGCATCTTGGGTAAAAGCATGGATTCTAGCGCCAGATGGCCTGGGTCCAAATCCTATCTCTGACACAAACAAGTTGCCAGTGCATGCTTAGGGCATGCTACCCTTTCTGTGCCTCAGTTTCCCTACCTATAAAGTAAGAAGATAATATATCTATCTCACAGAGTTGTGGAAATGAGTTAATATTTTTCAAGTGTTTAGCAAAGTTCTAGCTCTTAATATGTACTATATCAAGTATTTGTTGAAGAAGATTCTACATAGAACTAGGCAGAATGAAATCATAATAAGGTTAATGTTTGAACATAGGCCTGGGTACTACATAATACTTTAAAAAATTATAATGATGTTGATGATAACCTTTATGCTTTGGGTTGTAACTAGGTGCTAACAATTAAGTTAAGTACTCTAAATGCATTACTTCATTTAATCTTCTCCAAAACTATGGAGTATGTATTATTAATTTAATGCCTAGGCTAGGGAAATGAGATCAAGACACAGTAATTAATCTGTTCAAGGTCACACAAACAGTAAATATCAAAGCTGGCCATTAAAATCTGGCCATTTAATTGCTACTCTTATGAATACATAGGAGACATTGACAAATATTATAAATTAATTATTGTAGAGCCAAGAGGGACTTTGGAGATATGTTAGTTTAACTTTTCCAATGTGTGGATGAAGAAACTGAGTTTCACAGATATTAAGAGGTCTGTCTGAGGTTGTTTGGTTGAGGGGTGATGACAGTAGAAGCACCTACATTTTCTATTCTCGGTTCAGTTTTGATAATGAGAGGTTTTGAAAGGAAGCATCAGTCCATTACATTATTATTTTTAATATTATTTAAAGGGATTATGTTATACTATGTCTCATTCACCAGGGCAACAAGTGAAAGTAACTGTGTTTTCTTTTTTCAATGTGGTGATGTAACAGCAATTTGAATTATTTTTTCCATTATGGATGTTGATTAAAATGTCCCAAGCGTCAGTCCCTTTTCTGGTCTCCCTGAGCACAAGATGCTGTTCCTTGTTTAGCACTCCTCTTCATGTTACAATCTGTTCTGTCTCCTGTCTCCTCAGTTAGAAGGCTTGTTTTTAAGGGCAGGACCGAGGGGAGGGTCAGGGAATACCATCTTTCCACAGTTTCAAGCCCACCAAATTTTGCCCTTCAACACATTATTTTCTCAACAATGAATCTGCTATACACACTCAAAGTCCCCATTTATCCTGACTGTCACCCTAACTGCCCAATGTATAGAAATTCTGTGGCTGCCTTTGCTAGCCCTTCAAGGCCTGTGACGGAGTGTCTGGGGTCATGACTATCTTCTATCAAAGTGCCTGCTATGCAGTAGACTCTCAGTTCACTCGTAAGAAGCAAAGTGATCCTTTGCTGAAGGGAGAAAAGATTACTTAGGGCGGTTTGGCTTGTTTGTTTGCTTGCCTCTCTGTCTTTCGTTGGCATTTTTATCTTGCCCATGGGTTTGTGTGAATTCTTGTTAAATTGCAGAGGTCTCTGTTGGTCAGGCCTTTACTGAAGAACACGAGAAAAAGGTGGAGAGGAAACCTGCCTGGGGAGAGTAGTGTTTAATCCAAAACGTGAATAAGGTAGCAGGCAAGGTTCCACCAGCTGTATTTCTTGGTCACTTGTTCAGTGATGCTAATAAGTGTCTCTGTGACACAGTTTGGAGAGTAATACACAGCTTATTCCATTCGGAGCATCATGGAGCATATTAACAGAGCAAGAACACCAAGAAATTTGGTAGTATGAAGAAGAAAACATTAGGTATGCTTGAATGATGTTTTCCAAGTTTACAGAAAGTATGGAACACCTATTATCTTTTATTATCTTATACGAATGCCACTTCATGGAGCTCTGTAGGAAATGCTAGTTTGATAGCAAGAACATAGGTTTGGGTATGTGGAAACTCATTTCCAGTCCCAGATTTGTGAAGTATTTATCTGTAGTCATTGCTACTCAAAATATGACCCAGAGACTGCCAGTTCACAAACCGCTTTCTACTACACTGCGCACCATTAGGAGCTTGCGCTGACTGCCAGTCAGTTATATCACTAAGCATACTGCTTCATTCAACTAATTTTTTTTTTAGCAAGACCTTCTTAATGAAGGAAGCTATGGAGGCTGTTTTATGGTCTATTACCAGTCTGAGACTTAAAGTAGAATTAGCAGTTTGTAGTGATCGTGAGAAAATCACTTGACCTTTCTGATCCCAATTTCACTTTCTCTCAAATTATTGGGTTGGAAAATAAACTCTGCTTTCTATAATTCTAAATCTGTTCATTTTCTGGAAGCCCAGAATTTTGGAACAAAATACGGTATGTCTGTTCTAAACCTTTGACATTAGCCATGGGCACCATGATTTGACATGCATATTCATTTCTAAGGAGCAAAACAGACATTTAATATTCTCTTACATACTGCTTGAATGACAAGTAATACCCAGTTTTTTCCTTATTATTGTTGTCCAAAGTCCATAGATACTATAGAGAGACACAGAGGTTGATTATCAACTTCCACAACGTTGACTGGTACTTAAGTCATGCTTGCAATAGTGGTGTATCTGTTTCTCAGCTGATGAGCACATTTTGTTATAGAACTTTCACGCACAGCTGCAATGGAAGCACAGAATGAGGATAATTGAGAGATTAATAAGAATTTGAAAAGCAGCATGGTACTCTGGGAGGAACATGAGACTTTGCATCACATAGACCTGAATTTAAATTCCATCTCCATTATATACTATCTCTGTGAACTTGGACACTTTATTAGCTTTTATGGGTATTCATTTTCTCATCTATAAACCTCATGGGTTTGTTACAAGGATTAAGTGAGATAATGCTTCTAAAGTACCTATTATTTTTACAATTTTGAAAAATAAGGAAAGAAAGATAGTAAGAGAAAGGGAGAATGTAAGTTAGAACAGAAGAAGTGTTGAAGAAGAACAATGTGAAGATCATAAAATGATGGCTCCAAAAATATTGATTTAGATGCAAAGATCAAGCCCACTTAAAACTGTCTAGAAAATTCAATGGAAGATGAGCATTGCTAAAAGTTTGAGGAGTTTGGAACTTGTATTGATGGGGCAAGGATAGAGTTCACAGCTGTAACGTGAGCAGGAATGAGAATATCAGCCTCTTGGAATAGAATATGGCAACATTAACAGGTTCTGTTCCAGTAGAGGATCAAGACATACCAGAGCAGGAGGCTGATGAAGGGGACTCCAAGTAGCCTGGAGGGAGGTTGGAACAGCGCTCAATAGGGTGACCTGGTTGTAGGCATCACAGTCAGGATAATAGCACTCTCCAGAGCTGTTATCTCTGCTTGGTAGAATTGAGTTCACCTAATCAGAAGTGAAATAGATAGACATTCAGGGGCCTGTAATGGCAAAAATCCTCTCTTGGTGTTATACAGTGAGTTCCCTGAAATTTTTTTATCTAGTAATAGTCCATATTTATATAGCTCTTCTTGGTATCTAAAGCCCTTTTACATGCATGACTCTAGTGGGGCATCGCACAGCTGATAGGTCCCTCCGTGGTAGGAGGGATGAGAACCTGAAGCTCCGAGAAGTAAAATGATTGCCGCGAGGACTCCCACTCACAGCCCGAACTTGAAGAGGCAGGACAGGTGTCCAAATGTTTAATTCATGTAACTTAACTCTCACTCGTACAGAGAGCTGTTGTTTCCCTCTGGGGAAGGCTGTCAGTTACCATCCGATGAGAGGAGACAGGCTCCCCAGGAAAGGTCAGTAGGGGTGTAGTTGTCAGCACACAGCCAACACAGCTTAGGTTCTCTCAAAATAAGCTAATTCATTGCTATTTAGCTCTAAGATAATAGCCCAATGTCAATACAATTATTTATATGAGAGTACTTATGAGAGGGTGTGCCAGTTGAAAAATGAAACTGCAGGCCTTTATTCATTGTGGACGGGTTAGGGCAGAGAGGATCAGCAAACTGCGCTCAAGCTGTTGCTTTCCCTTCCCGTGACCATGGTAGACATAAATAATCAATCATAATATCCTTTCCCATTGGATCCAGATGAGACTTTACAGTTTTCATCAGTTTTGTGGTCAGAATCAGCCTATCTGCAATTCCAGCTTCAGGCACAGAGCTGCCTAAAGGTCTGCCTTAGCTTTTCAGTCCAAAGCCATATCTGAAACCCTATTTTCTTTTCTAGGTAATATTTGAAAAGAATTTTTCATTCCCTTTAGTATGCCTGAAATCTATTAACAAGATAGCCTGCATTGTTACAATTCACACAGAAGTATGTGAACACTTCAAAGAACAAGAAATTCACATAGGAGCTGACAGACCTGTTACTTGTTTGTTCTTCATCTCTGAGGATATTGTCATTTGCTTGTGAGAAAACAAAGTGGGCCTCCAGTAGTCATTGGTGAATTTCTCTCTCCAAAGCACAATTATTATGCACTTACTTCCTGCAATTCTAAAAATTAATTTTATTCTATGAACCCAGAGAATCATTTGTTTTAGAACATTGTTCATTGTTACTAGCTCAGAAACCAGTTATTTGACTCATAAAGTGTAAGACAGTGACTTAAATTGGAGTTTCACTTCTATACCATAACTGAGCCCTTGGCACTCCATGTAATTTGCGACTTTAGAGTGCAGAGTTGCTAGGGATGTGTCAATCACTCTGGGAGTTTCTCAGAGTTGATTTGTTCATATTTTCACCTTTTTTTTCCTTCTAACCACCCACTCGCTGTCTTCCTGTATTCTGGTTTCCTTAGGGACAGGGGAACATTGAGGGTAAAGGTATAGTTTTGAAAAGTTCCTCCAAATGATTCTGATACCTAAATCTCTTTCACCCCGAATGAGAACCTCTGATGTGTAATGGTAAGCAAATTTAAATTTTAAGCTGAGAGGTGTTGTTGGATTTAACTCTTGGTCCTGTGACTTTTCCTGGGTAAACTTGGTTATTACGCAGGTCATATTTGATTGCAAGCCACAGAAGCCCAAGTCAAACAGGCTTTAGCAAATGAAAGGGGAGTATTCAGCTCACATGCTTAACGTGCTCAGGGTTGATGCTGGCTGGCTTCAGTTACAGATAGATGAGGAATTCAAGAAATAACATAAGGACCTTATATTTCTCCATCTCCTTAGCTCTTCTTTCCTCTGTACTGGTGATCTTAGATCCCCCAGAGTAACCCTCAATCACTTCAGGATTACTTCATTCTGAAATTCAAGTCCCCAAAGAGGGAGACCATTTCTTTCATTCCCTGATATATCCCCAAGGGCTTCTCCCACTTTTTGGCTTCACTTTTCTCATGACTATTCCTAAACCAGTCACTATAGCCAGTGGGGATAGAACAACTTAGTTTGCTTATTTCCAGGCAGAGAACTTAGGAGCCAGTACTTGCCACTGTAATGGTTAAGTCAAGTCTGTCTGTGGCTGTCATCTATTGTATTCTGTTCCAGGCATTAATTTTTTTGGTATGTCTTCCCTATACTTGGGTTACAAGCTCATTCTTAGACTTGAGGACATGTATGATTTCTCTGAACCTCATAGTAATTCTTAGAGTTGAGGACAGGTATGATTTCTCTGAACCTCATAATATGGAAATGGAAAAGTGATAGGTTCCCCATTGGAAAATTACACTGGAAGGAAAGGAAATGAATAACCATTTCTCAGGAAATGACATCACTGCTTTGGGCCAGAGTTTCCCCATCTGAAAAACTGAAAATATAATTCAGTTGACTTTATGAGTTGCCTAATTATTTCAATTTTCTATGAAAAGAAGCAGTGCTTTGTATCCTTTTCTTGTATCTGCTAATATTCTTTTTTAAATGTACTTACACAAAAGTTATGTAAGTATGCATGTACATATGTCTACGTGTGGGGCATGTGTACACATTCCTCAGTTTGCACACAAGGTAGCTGAGCAACAGAGAAGTCACCAGGATCCCGCTGGCAAATGTGACAGAGCCAGTTCTGTAACTATATTTTCTAGGGGACAGCTTTTTTTTTTAACTAGACAATGCCCAAATATCCATGTCTTACATGTCTTACACTTGCCATGTTGACTGTTTAAGTAATGAATTTTACAATTCATTAGAGTCTCTTTAGAAATAAGAAGCTATCACTGAAAGGTATGTGTCTTCAAATGCTGGAATTTTAGGTACTATTACCAGAAGTAAACAGGTGAGTCATAACACTGAGAAGGAGCTCTGGAGAAAAGACAGGGTCTGTGCTGGCATTTGGAGAGTGAATAATGAATTTAAAAAGCATCTATCTACCCTTACCTGCCTTTCTATTCCACTTGCCATGCTCTTGTTGTCGTAGCTACCATGCTTGTGGTCATGAAGGGCCTGCTCATCACATTCTTAACAATATCTTCATTCTAACCAGTATCTCATCAAACACTTAAAAGGTGCCACTTTTCTAGAACATGGCCTCTCCTACCTCCTTAGTTATTGCCCTTACAATGAAATGTCAATGAGTGAAAATTTAAGTTGGAGTTTTGTATCATTTAAAAATCATACAATACTAAGTTCTTTTGTATTATATATAAAGTTCATTTGTTCTACTTATTTTCTATTCATAGGGCTAAAACACCCTTTTCTTCCCTACATCTTGCAAAGGTTTCACATAGAAATTATTGAGTAAGACTTTGAAATTCAAAGCAAGGGACCCAGACATTCTGTCTCATTCATGTGAAAATCACTTATTGAATGCCTATTCTGTGTAAGGCTGGGTGATATATAAAGATGAGTTGCTGTCTTACAGAGATAAGACCTGGACATAAGTCACTACAGTACAAGATACATAGTAATATGTGTTATTGGAGAGGAATAGATACATGGCTATGAGAGACGAGATAAAGAAATTCCTGTTGTGGAGGAGCTAAGGAATACTGCACTTTGGCATCTTTTGGCTACAAGTAAATGACTCACTTCAGTTGTACTTAGACTAAAGTCAAAAGCATGTTCACATTTAATTCTGAGAGTAAGTGGAGGCTTCATGAAGGAAAAGAAGTTTAAGCTGAACTCTCAAGAGATGAGAAAGACCAAGAACTATGACAGCTCCAAGGAATCCTTCTCAGACTTCCTATCATCTCAGAGAAGAAATACTTTATTTAACTCATTCACAGCTGTTAGATCCTTAGTTTGTGGGCAACAGCTGTATGTCAGAATTAAAAGTAAATACCCTGCTATTGAGGTGGATGCACGGAGGAAATACTGAGCATGAGTCGCTGCCTGAAGACGCAGGTCCCACTGAGGAGTGGAGGAAAGGCAGTGAGTGGTGGAAGGCAGATCCTGCATCAAACAGCTGCTAGGAACAAGGAGCGATGTATAGATTTAAAAAGAGAATTAACAAAATTTGGAAGGCAGTGTGAAGGGCAATGATGCAAGTGGAATATTTGGAGAATGGATGCAACCTTTTATAAAAACGAATTGTCATTTCATTTCTGTGTGTGAAAAGGGGGAAGATCTGTATTTTCGTACCATCAAAGGCCTCTGTTCTGGGTGTTGAGAAAACAGCAGTGAACAAGTCCCTGCTCTCAGGGAGGTTACATTCCAGTGTGGGGAGGAGAGAAGTAAACAACAACTCCATATATAGTATTTTGTGGCAACCTCTATCTCAGGGCTATGGTTTGAATCCTTCCCAAGGAATCTACCCCAACTATCCATTCTAATTCTTAGTCTTAATTTAAGATTTTCCTTTCTAGCTGTCATTCAGTAATCCTTTTATTATTGCTTTAATTCATTCATTTATACATTTACTCAACAAATATTTGAGCACTTATTATATTCTAGGCATTGTGCTAGGCACCGGAGAATAACAGTGAACCTGGTCCCAAAGGAGTTTATGTTGTATGACAATGTCATCTAATAGAATTTTCTGCAATGATGGAAATGCTGAGTATCTGTGATGACAAAATTGCCCTCACTAGCTACTAGTGGCTACTGAGCATTGAAATGCAATTAGTGTGCCCAGAAACTGAACCTTTTATTTTAAATGATTTTAATCAATTTAGATATTAATAGCCACATGGGGCTAGTGGCTACTAAAGTGCATGGAATAGTTATAGAAGGAGTGATAGGCAATGACCTAGTAATATTTTAAGGAAATAACTATGGGTTATCTTAGGTGTTGTGAAGTAAATAAATGAAAAACGGTAGAGGATGTATGTTAAGCGGTGGTCTGGTAAAACTTGTGGCCACATATGGGAGCTGAGGGATGAAAAAGTGCCAGTTATAGAATGATTCTCTGGCAACAGAGGGAAGAAAATGTCCACAAAGAGGGACATTGCTTGGCGTGTTTGAGGGACTGAAAATGAGTGGTTGGAGGCTGCTAAGTGAGAAGTAGTATGTACAAAGGAAGTTGGAGGGGAGGCAAAAGCCGAATCATGCAAAAACCAGATTCCCTAAAGAGTACCAGGCTATCTCTAAGGCATGCCTGGGTCCATTTTCTGGTGCAAAGGTCACTTCCTAATGGGTCATTTTCCATAGAACCCAAGTGCTGGAGCAACTCACAGCATCTACCTATCACAGGTGATCATCTGCTTGCTCTGCTATATGATTCCCTATGAAAATAATATTGCCTATCATGGGACAAAAATTAGACAAGGTCCATGCTTGCAAGAAGTTTAACAAACTAAATACTAATTAATAAATGTTTTAACAAGAGTAATTATAGATGATTAAGAGTAGGATAAAAGTTATTTCCTAACATAGCTCGAAGGAAACTAGTTTATAAGGTCTGGAAATATTTATTTCCTTAAAAGTTTTGAGAGAAAACATGGGGGAGGTAATGATGAGAATAGGAAATTTACTTACAATGACTTGACTATTTTTAAAGATGTCAATCTTTGGAGTTTTTTCTCTAAATGCATAGATGTTCAGATTATAGAACTATGTGACTTATGCAGGGAGACCCAGTCCTTATACAGATGGAATACCATGGTAGGGGTGCCGGCAATGAGCTGGATTTTTCCTGTCAGCTCCATTGATTTTAAAAATTGCCAAGAACTTGCACTTTAGAATATAGATTCCTCTGGGGGCAATGTTTATATACTTTCTTTTTCTGTAAAATCATGGTACATTAGTTTGGGTACTAGAGGCAAGGGGATCACATTTAACTGATAAAGAGAAAGTGTAAAATGTCCTTATGTGCTTTGCTCTGTAGAAACAGAACTTTTCAGTAAAATGGTAGCATGCACTTACAGATGTGCTAATTATTAATCTGACTAATGTTAACTTGAATGATGTTTCACCTTTTCATCTTGCTGAATCCAACACCAAACATGTGTATGTATTCTATATTGGTAGGTTATTTTTCATAACTCAATGTGTTACTAAATCAAGCATATCAATGAGCATACATTTTGAATTAATCATCATACCAGATCAATTAGGCTTTAGACTGGGCAAAGTTCTTCCACAAGCATCTTTTCATTTCATACTCTCAACAGCCTCATGAGAAGGTGTGGCATGGGACATCACCCACCTCTGACGTACAGGGACTCCAAGCCACCTCTGTCATGTCCTGGGAGGTTGAATGAAGCATGGACAGAACTTGAAGTCAGGACACAGGACATTTGCCATTCTTTTCCTGCCCCCCTCCCACCTTGAAAGAAGGAAAAATAGTATATTTTCCTCTATGCCTTATTTAATATTCACTGTCATGTGCTAGCAAAACCATGGACTAGGTATAAGGAAATCCTTTGGATTCAGAGAAAGAAAAACCTGTGTATCAATTAAGAGTCATTGTATTGAAAGTATGTAACTCATACTAGACAAAAAAATCTAAGGAGTTTAATGGCCCCTATAACTAAAAAGTCCAGAGACAGGGTTGGCTTCAGGGCTCAAATAATGAAATAATGACCTGTCATTCATCTCCTTGTCCTCTGGAATGGTTCCACTGTCAGAAAAGCCTTCTCCTCACTTAGTTACTTTTTAAGAGTGTTCTATATTTTAAAGATGATGTAGCACTCAGTGAAGAGCACCAGAGTGGCAGTCAGGAATCTGGAATCTAGTCTCAATTCTGCCACTGGCTATGTGAAGTTCCTGGGTGTCAGGGGTCAGGGAAGTACTAGCCAGCTCCTAGAATTACATCTTTATAGTTGTAAATTTGGAGTGTGGGTGCTGGGGATGGGAAGTAGGAAGGGAGGCTGGGAGCATGTTGGCCGAGCATTTCCAGAAAAGATGTTCTCTGTTTGGGCTCACATATTTCACGTGCTCACCCCAAAACCACTTATTGGGCTTTGAGCAGTGGAATGTTACCTGTGCTTGAGTAAGTGGAGGAGCTGACAACAGAAATGGGGACTGATGATTGCTGGAAGCAAAGTGAACACATTTGGGGTGGTCCTCTATCCAAAAAAAATATGCCACATTACATTCATTGAGCCCCTAAAAATCAAACCTTTGATCTCAACCTTTTTAGTACCATGAGCTGATCCCCTTGGCTAACTATTCATGGAACCAGAATTCATCTTTCTGCTTTGCTCTCATAAGAACCCCCCCAGTCACGGGATGCCCAACGGGGAAGTGGCTATCCCAGATGGCTTTGATCCATGCCAGTACTCATCATTGTGTACACTCTCCTTCTGACAGCTCACGCGGAACATGTCACATTTTGAAAGAGGAGTTTTCGTTAAGTACTTTGCTGCTGCCAAATGGAATCAGTATATTATGTGGCCCCTGCCAGAATGCCAATGAGAGGTGTTCCTTCTGTCTGTAGCACCAGCCAGGCTCCTGTCATCAAGCTGCAGCCTCCTAGTTTTCAAAGATCAATGGCTTTCCTACGTCATGTGGAGCAAGGCCTCTTGACTCTGTTAGCAGGGAAGGTTTCCTAGCCAATGGCAGAATTGAGAGTACAATCTAAGTTTCCCCACTGGCAGTGTTGTGCTCTTCCCACTGTATACTACTTGATCTTCAAAATCTGAAACATTCTTTTAAAAATAAGATCTGAGGGAAGTTTGATAAAGGGTGTGCATGTATTACAGAAGAAACTTGGTTACCATCTTTACTTCCCTCTCTAACCCTCTGCCACATGCGGTCCATCAGTGCATTCTATTTATTTGCAATCATAAGGACTTATAAATATCTTTACTTTTAAAAATCTCTACTATCAAGACCACTATCATCATTTTCCTAGACAACTGTGTAATATTTTAAGTGAATTCTCTGCTCATAGGACACAGAGGAAGTTCAGAACACAAATCTAGTCCTGGCAGTCCTCTGCGATGGCTCCCCAAGACTTGGCCTCAATTTTAACTCTTTAATAATGTTCCGTCCACCACTTTTCTTGCCGGGTCTCCATTGTGACACAGTGGCCTCTTTTTAGTGCTTTGAGTGAGCCGGCTCTCCTCTTTTTCAGCTCTGCATATGCTGTTGCCCTTACCAGCTTCCCCCACTATTTGCATCTGTAGCATCCTATTTCAGCCCTTCTTATATGCTTTGTTTTGTCTTCCCCTTTGCTCACACACCCAGTCGTCATATACACGTATACACATATGCACGCACCAGACAGACACCCACTCTTCACTGTAAGCCTGCAGTGAGCGTAATGCATTTACAGAAGATTTGGCAACCTGGGGACAGAGTGCAACCTGGGAGGAGAATGGGGGCTTTACCTCACACAGGCCCTGCCTTTCATCTCCCCTTCATGTCACTGTTGACTGAAATGAAGAGTCATCTCCATAACAATCCCACCCTCTACCAAAGGCAGTTGTAAATATCAATCATTTTTTTTCCTTGTAATCATTTTTTCTTTACATAAAATGAAGTTCTCTTGGAACCAGTGTAGGGCAAGTCTAATCCCCCTTTACCCACAACAATCATTCATTTTATCAGTTTCTTCATTCAAAGACATATGTAAGTCACAATTTTTTATAGAGTTCAGGTTCCAGGAGCATTTCACATCTAAATCTGAATTGAGTTCTTAAAAAAATTATTTACCATCTAGTGGTAAAATTTCATGAAACATCCTAAGGGTGACTAGGATGTTGGGATGAACAGGGCCACTGTCCCCAAGAATCCCATTGACATCTATGCAGGGTCCTGGAGACACAGGATTGGAATGAACCTTCAATGTCATATTTATGATCCTTTGCCTACTACTTCTCCAAAAGCCTTTTTTATAACTCTGATCATTCATGTGTGTGTGTGTGTGTGTGTGTGTACCACCCTTATCTAAGTCATTATTAATTATCTACTGGATCAAATAAATCTTAAACACATTTACTGCTTTAACCCTTGTTCTTCTATAGCTGATTCTCAATACAGTACAGGCACACTTTAATATGCTTTGCAGGCAAGAGGTTTTTATGAACCAAAGATTTTGACAACTTGTGTGGAACAAGTCTGTCAGTGCCATTTTTCTAACAGCATTTGCTCACTTCAAGTTTCTGTCACATTTTGGTCATTCCCACAATATCCCAAACTTTCTCATTATTGTGCTTGTTATGGTGACCTGAGAACAGTGATGGTGACTTGCTGAAAGCTTAGATGATGGCTAGCATTTTTTAGCAATAAAGTACTTTTTAATTAAGGTTTATACATTGGTTTAATTTGACATAATGCTTATTGTACACTTAATTGACTTTTACACGCACTTGGAAATCAAAAATTTTGACTCACTTTATTGCAATATTTGCTTTATTGCAGTGGTCTGGATCCAAACACTTAATATCTCCCAGGTATGCCTGTATCTGGAATGATAGTTTTAAAAACTAATCATATTACTCCTCTGTTCAAGCCTCCAAAGATTACTTCTTTCACTATGAGTGAAAGATTGAGTGTGTAGGATGGACTCAAGGTCTCCGGGAACCTGTCCACTATCACCACGCTTATCTTTCTTACTACTAGTTTGCTTTCATCCATTCCATGCCAGCCACAACGTCCTCACAATGCCTCCATGTTCCTCATACATGCTAGGCCTGCTTCTAGTTCACATCCTTTCCCATGGCTGTATGCTTGGCCAGGCACTGCACTCTCCTACTCCATTTCCAAGTGGTTCCTTCCTCCCTCTTCTTCATGCCTTTGCTCATGTGGCCATTTCTCAATGAGGTCTACCTTGATCACCCTACTTACAATTAGCACTCCTGTGCTGAGCTTCTAAGCTCCTTCACAGTTTTGCTTTTCTTCATAGTACTTGCCTAATTGATGATATAAATTACTTATTTATTATGATTATTACCTCTCTCCCCTGGCAGAGTATAACTTCTAAGAACCCAGGGTCTGGCTCTGCCCTTCACTGATAGATTCTGTCACCTAGAGCAGGTGCTCAATACATATTGTTTGAAAAAATTAATTAACTGGATATTGCCAACTTGAAGCTTTTGCCAACTTATTTTTGGTATCATTAATCTACAATTACATGAGCAACATTATGTTCACTAGACTCCTCCCATCACCAAGTACCCCCCACATACCCTATTACAGTCACTGTTCATCAGCATAGTAAGATGCTATAGAATCCCTACTTGTCTTCTCTGTGTTGTACAGCCCTCCCCGTGCCCCCCACTACATTATGTCTGCTAATAGTAATACCACCTTTTTTAAGCTTATCCCTCCCTTCCCACCCATCCTCCCCAGTCCCTTTCCCTTTGGTAACTGTTAGCCCTTTCTTGGATTCTGTGAGTCTGCTGCTGTTTGGTTCCTTCAGTATTTTTCTTTGTTCTTATACTCCACAGATGAGTGAAATCATTTGATACTTGTATTTTTCTGCCTGGCTTATTTCACTGAACATAATACCCTCTAGCTCCATCCATGTTGTTGCAAATGGTAGGATTTACTTTCTTCTTATGGCTGAATAATATTCCATTGTGTATATGCACTGCATTTTCTTTATCCATTCATCTACTGATGGACACTTAGGTTTCCTCCATTTCTTGGCTATTGTAAATGGTGCTGTGATAAACAAAGGGGTGCATATGTCTTTTTGAAACTGGGATCCTGCATTCTTAGAGTAAATTCCTAGGAGTGGAATTCCTGACTCAAATGGTATTTCTTTTTTGAGTTTTGTGAGGAACCTCCACACTGCTTTCCACAGAGGTTGAACTAATTTACATTCCCACCAGCAGTGTAGGAGGGTTCCCCTTTCTCCACATCCTCGCCAACATTTGTTGTTGTTTGTCTTTTGGATGTTGGCCTTCCTTACTGGTGTGAGGTGATATCTCATTGTGGTTTTAACTTGCATTTATCTGATGATTAGTCATATGGAGCATCTTTTCATGTGCCTGTTGGCCATCTGAATTTCTTCTTTGGAGAACTGTCTGTTCAGCTCCATTTCTAATTGGATTATTTGCTTACAAACAAATTGTTGAGGTGTGTGAGCTCTTTATATATTTTGGATGTCAACCCTTTATCGGATCTGTCATTTATGAATATATTCTCCTATACTGTAGGATGCCTTTTTGTTCTATTGATAGTGTCCTTTACTGTACAGAAACTTTTCTGCTTGATATAGTCCCACTTGCTCATTTTAGCTTTTGTTTCCTTTGCCCTGGGAGATATGTTCATGAAGAAGTTGCTCATGTTTATGTCCAAGAGATTTTTGCCTATGTTTTTTCCTAAGAGTTTTATGGATTCATAACTTACATTCAGGTCTTTGATCCATTTTGAATTTACTTTTGTGTATGGGGTTAGACAATGATCCAGTTTCATTCTCTTGCATGTAGCTGTCCAGTTTTGCCAGCACCAGCTGTTGAAGAGGCTGTTATTTCCCCCATTGTATATCCATGGTTCCTTTATTGTATATTAATTGCCCTTATATGTTTAGGTTAATATCTGGACACTATTCTGTTCCTCTTGTCTGTGGGTCTGTTCTTGTGCCAGTACCAAATTGTCTTCATTACTGTGGCTTTGTAGTAGAGCTTGAAGTAGAACACTGTAATAAGATGCATACAAAGATGATTTAGACACAAACCTGGACATGAAAGAGATTCCAGGCAAACAGAGTAGATAAGATACATGTATAAGAAACTCTGGTACAAACAGTAAAATAATCCAGATAGACTGCTGTGGGAGCTTAAGGAGGGAGAGAGAGTTTTGGGACATGCTGGTTAGAAGCAGATGTAGAAGAACAAATAATCAAAGCAGGAAAGCACTAGAACACATATGCCAGGAAGAGCAGTTTGTTAGGAGTAAAGAATGTGGGAAGAGGAATCATTTTTGTCAAGATTAACCACCCACCCACCAGTACTTTCACTTCCAGAAGGTAGTTATGTAGACACATATCAATTCATGTCCATCTCTAGTCAATTTCTTTTTGCCATCTGTAACACATGGCACATGTGATGGTTTCAGAACACAAAGTGGGTCCTGGGGAAGGGAAGACACATGCTAAGTTTGGAAGGTAAAGGTCAAATTATAAAGGATATCAACATTTTGCTAAGAAGTTTGAGCTTCCCATGGTAGAGCAGGCTAAGGGGAACTGACCAACCACCATTACGTATGTATTTGACAGAGCACGAGAGCAGAGCGGTGTGCTGTCTAATGCAGACCGTGTTGTCATAATTCAAATCTATCTGACATTTGACAACTGTCTAGGCAAAGCTAAGTTGAAATGCTTCCTAGTTTCTCATACAGGATTTTTCTCCCAGTTTTTCATTTCTTTCTCACTTTTCCCATTCATTTCCTGCCACTCAATGGCATTATTCAACTGTTGAGCATGCCCACAGTAACACCAAGTTTAGAGACAGCTTTTTCCAATGGCAGACCCTTCCATGACACAATGAGGTAGGAGGGAAGCATGAAACCATTCTGTGTTTGGCTTTACTGTTCCCTCCTATTTCACTGCATAAGTGACTCCAGGTAGGACCAGCAAAATGACTGCTCAGCCCAAATCACTGACCAACAGAACTGTGAGCAAGTGAAATGATTACAGCTTTAAGCCACTAAGTTTTGGGGTGGCTGGTTACAAAGCCAAGCTGCGACACACCTACTAACAAATGGACAACACTGCTCTTCTAGGCTCCGCAGATGTGAAATGACCAAAAGTTCACAGTATGCAAATGCTGGTTGCTCCATACGTGAAAAACAGCATTCATTCTCAGGAGCATTATCACAAACAGCCCCCAGCTAATTCAGGACATATTCTCCCTATTTGAAAACCTTCAATCAACTACTAATACTGCCTGGTGCTAACCAGGCGGTAGATTTTTTTCCCCTTGAAAGAGATCAAAAGTTATTTTTAAAGACTTTTTTCGAAGAAATTTTTGTGATTTATTGCCTCAATTTTCTTTAGAAGGCAAATAAATATTTAATTCTTGCATGAGCTTAGTTCTTTGTGCAGTTTAGCCTCCTATTCCCCCAATTATAAAGAGGAGTAATTCTTACTTGCTAAAGAATTCGTTTCTTAAGATCACCCTTTAAACTTCCAGCTAAAATATTTCACACTCTATTTCTTTCATGTTTAAAGGTTGCACATTTCTCAGTGTCTTCGAGGAGGTGACACAGCTAATGTTTTTAAGCCCACAATGCTGCTTTCATGAAATCAGCAAAGGCTTTCCATGGCTTTCTAGGAAAATAAAAGATTCCATCTCTAGCCACCTTATAAAAAGGATAGCTTTTCTATACCATAAAGATTCAGAATATCTTGTATCAAGTGTCTTTGAGGTTTGGCAACTCTGACACCACTTTTCTTTGCTCAAGAAAATCTGAAGCTCTAATAAACCATTCAAGTGAAATTTCCCACAGAATACAATCTTTAGTAACCACAGATTCAAGTTAGAATGACGAAAATGTGACTTTTCTCTTCCATGCCTAGGATCTTTTATTAGAATTGTAAAGGTTTGTTTCACTATTCCGTTGCAAGGAATACCTTACAGCTCAGACTTTTTTCTCCTGGGATCATTAACTCAATTGACTCCTGCTTATTGTTAATAAGGCAATGGTCTTCATCGATTCAGTCCTGGTGTGAGCCAGTTGGGCTTTCCACAGGCAGACAGCACCCTTGACTCCAAGTTCAATCTGACCTCTAATCTTGGCCTGGTCACCTTCCACTCCAGAAAGACATATGGTATGATGGTTGCATCTGTGCAGACATTCCCACCATGGGAACAACTCAATCTCTATAGGTATAATGAGGCCTGTCTTCACCTGCACAAGAGTTAACTGCAGCAAAAAGGTACTAATTTGAATTTGGAGCTCTGGTACGAGTCCATATAGAGCACATTTACAGTGTTTTCGGGCAACATGAAGAGCTGCTATAACAGTACTAACAATACAGGGATTTATTTTTTTAGGTCGGCCTCTCTCATAATATTTGTGATGTAAGGGCATAAGTCAAGGTAAGCAAGGCAATTCTGATCCATGGTCACTTAGGGATCTGGTTTCCTCTCATTGGGCTGCCCCTCTATGCCTTAAACCATGGATGTCATATGTTTGGTTAAAGTTAGGTCACCATGGGTTGCACTATGGGGAAGGCTAGTTCATTCTCTCAAGGCCTGGAAGTGGCACACATCATTTCCATTCCCATTCCACTGTGGAGAACTTCATCAAACGGCTAAGCCTACTGAACAAGGGATGGAAGAAGGTATAAGCATGCACCACGTTCCTAGGAAGAAGGAAATAACATATTGTGGTAATCAACCTGCAGTCTCTGCCACAGACGGAAAGTCAAGACCATCCTTATTTTGCTGTTTGCATACTCAAAACCACTCCTGGGAAGAAGAGCTGTCTCCAGCACAGGTTCTAGGATAGCATGTCATTTTTTACACCACCAGCCATCACTCAGCCAAAGCCACAAACTGCAGGAAGGAAGATAGCAGTATAGGCAAAGTCACAGACATGAGAAAGAGTGAGAGTGAGAGACCGCATTGTTCATCCCTTAATATAGTAATACCATGACCCCAAGGGAGTACAGATGGTGCTGGGGAGTGCTTGCACCTTTCCCTAGCTCCTTTGGAATAGGAAAAAGAGGACCTATGGAGGAAAAAAGATAGAATCAGTAACACTTCTGAGTCCTTCCTCTGACCTAACCAGAACAAGGGGCCTTGGCACTGGGTCCCACAAATTATGTAGTCAGTCCCGACTGGAAGATTTGGAGCTAATGCAGAAATGCTTTTCCCTCTCAGACCCCGGGGAAATGGTGCTGAGACACATGTCATAAGTCTTCTTTGATATCCAGGTGAGGGGTGGGAGATAGACAAAATGGGTGAAAGGGGCCAAAAGGTACAAATTTCATTATAAAATGAGTAAGTCATGGGGATATAATGTACAGCATAGTGACTATAATTAATAATACTGCTCTGCATATTTGAAAGTAGCTAGGAGAGTAGATCTTGAAAGTTGTCATCATGAGAAAAAAAATTTGTAGCTGTAAGGTGATGGATATTAACTGGGCTTATTGTGGTCATTATTGTGCAAAATATATAAACATTGAATCATTACACTGTACACCTGAAAATAATATAACGTTATGTCAATTATACCTCATTAGAAAGGTAAGAAAAAAAAGACAGAGAGTTGGGGGATCAGTACCACAGAGGTAGCCACTTGTTCTGTGTGCTCTTGGGGTTGACTTTACACCATCACATTTGACCTCTGAGGCTCTCAGATATCAGGGCAGCCAGTTATGGCAGGCCTACATAAGTAAAACAAATCAGCTTTCCTGAGAAGAGCATGGAACTGAGAAATATGTGTGCTGGACTAATGTAGCCCACAGATTAGCTGTTCCCCACGGGGCAGCGTCTGTTTTTGCCCACCAATCTTGGTGCTTCTTCACACACGCCTCAAAAGAAAATCTACGGTAAAGCATTGATGATTATACTGAAGGTTTCAAAGGGGAGACAGAGGAAACATTTACATCATACACAGCTTCACCAGCCCCTTCTTCACATGTCTCCTAGTTTCAGGCTCTCTCCAACCATGAAGGATATTTTTTTCCTTCAGCCACTTAGAGCTGCCCAGCCTCACTAAGCCCCTCTCCTCCTAGACCTCTCATGCCTGCCCCTAACCCAATTCCAGCTTCTCCACATGCAACTCAGCCCATTTGGGGGAAAAAAAAGATTTTCTAGATTTTCTAATTACCATGATCCACTCCATTAGGTGGATGGGGAATTGTGGAGCGCAGGGGGGAATTATGAAAATCTCTATTCTTTTGCACTAAGTGCTGAGGATCGTATCAAAGCACACAGTCTCTAGCCTCAAGCATCCAACTGACATGTAAATGGACCATTGTAATTTGGGACCTTAAGTGTTAGGATAGAAGTAATCACAAGTTCTATGGCATCATTAAGGAGGGGCACGTAATCCAGGTTCAAGAGGTAGTAGGGATGCCAAGCCAACTTTTCTGAGCACCTGCTCCGTGCCAGCCCCTGTACTGCACAGCCGTGGTAGGGAGATGGTTCCTGAAGAGCCTCTGCTTCCAAGAAGAGCATCATTGGTTGGCCCCTTCGCTTTGCTAGTGCCCCAAGTAGGTGCTTAGTCTGCCTATTGGGTAACCCCTTTCTGCCTTCTGACTCTGTCCTCCATCTCCACGCTCACCTTCCCCATTTGTCCATTGAAGGAATCTGGCAACAGTCTGGCAGAACCAGGATCACAACCTGGGGCTTTTGGTTCTCACCGCAGGACTCAGAAAGTCTTAGAGGCTGAGAAGCATTGACTCACTTTATTCTCATTTCTCATTTATCAGCCTGAATGTATTGTTAGTAGAAATGGGGGCTGTAGGCATTGGGAAGGCCTCTAGGGAATTCTGGGGCTGCTTTGCCTATTCATTTTTCCTGCCCCAGTCTCCACAGTCATTACCGAGACCAAAGACGTCTTATCTTCACTCATTTCTCTGGAACCACAGTGACATTCAGTGACCACTGGAGGTTGACAATCAAATGTCAGAGAAAGCACTTGTCTTTGTGCTGCAGAATGGAGTAAGGCAAGTTTCCCAGCAGTTTTTCCAATTACACTACCACAGTGTGATCTGCTCCTGCTATTGCTTAGGGAGACTTGGCATAGGGCTAACTGGAGGAGCTGGCCCAGGATGCCAACCTAATATGAACTATTTATCCTCATTCAGATACCTTCATAGACAAAAGAACAAACCAAAAGAGTTTATTGTGATTTTTAATTTTTTTCCTAGCTATTGCTTCCTTAATGCAAATAATTGGAAATAAAAATCTGAAAAAATGTGAACGTTGATATCTACAACCTCACCACCCAGAAATAACACTCATTAACATTTTAATTAGTTTCCTTCCTGTCTTTCTATGAGTAATAAAATGCTATCATTCAATACACACAGATCCATTTCATGCTTTTGCACTTAGTGATATATCATAGACATTTTTCCATGTCATTCTTTGATAACATAATTTTTAATGGCTGAATAGTATTCCAACATATGCATATACTGTGATTCATTTATGGATGGATCACAACTAGTTAACCAATTCCATATTGTTAAAACATTAAGATAGTTTCTAATTTTTCAACATTATAAACTAATATTGTAGGAGTTTCCTTACAAATAATACATCTGATTATTTCCTTAGAATCAGTTCCTTTGACTAGAACAACTCAGCTAAAGAGCATGCATATTAACTACTTTTGAAACCTATTGCCAAATCACCCTCCAGAAAGATTATACCAATTTATTCTCCCACCAGCTGTATTTAAAAGTGCTTATTTTCTCATGCCCAGGGCAACACTGGGTATTATCTTTACTTTTATTATTCATCAATGATAGGAAAACAATGGAAAATTATTTTAATGGCATGGTAATTTTGTTTAATTTTCATTTTTTCTTATCAGTGAATTTGAACCACCTTCATTTTCTTTATTGGCTGTTTCTAGCCAATTGGAAATTGCTTACCCTTGTCTTTTGCCCCTCTTTTTAATTCTGTTGGAATATTTACCTTCTTTATTGATTTGTGAACACTTTGTAAGTTAACCCTTTGTCATATGATACAAATTTCTTGGCTTGTCATTATCTTTCTATTTTGTTGGCATATAGAAGTTTGATTTTTATACATTCAAACCTATTTTCTTTTATGGTTTCTGTCTTTAAAAGGCCTTGCCTTCTAAATTACACTTACATTGCTTTTTTTCTCTGGGTCTCTTGTTTTCTTATTTACATTTAATTAATTCATCTGGAATTTACATAGGTGAAGTGTGAGGTCAGGCTATAACCTTATTGGATAATGGGGCTACAGTTGTGAATTAGAAGAAATAATAGTTTCTCCTTAACTTTTGTTTGCCACCTTCAATTATTATGCATTGATTTATGATGGTGTCTGTTTCTAGGCTTCTTATTCTGTTCCACTGATCCACTTCTTTCACTGGCAGCGATTGAACATCTCACAGAATACACACAGTAGGTATGTACACACACATACTTACATGCTCACATATGTAGGCATAGGCGTGAAAAGAGTGAGCCTTCTCAAAGATGTAACTTAGCAGCAAAGAGGAGAATGTGGATCTCTTGGGCTGTGTCATTTCCATGAAGCCCAGTCAGACTGTGGTTACCATTCTGATATCTTCCATTTGACCATACAATCCACCTCCAACCTTCTCTACCATGTTTTGTGCCCCCAGGAAGCTGCCCTGTGTGGATTTAATAAATGAGCTCTCAAACAGAGAGGCCATGTGAGAGGTGAGACAGAGAATTCCTCCCAAAACCACACATAATATGAAAATACAGTTAATACAACTAGTTCTAAAAGAACAACAGGAAACCAGGCTGCACCAGACTGCATACACCTGGAGAAAAGAGCAGACCTCAGGAAACAGGGTAACGTACCAAAGCTTTGATCCAGTGGGACCCAAGCCCTTCCCCCACCCCAGCTCACCATCAGGAGGAAGAGAAACAGAGTGGGGAGAGGTTGGAAGCCTAGGAATGCTGAACACCCAGCCCTGGAGATCTGCTTTGGGAGCACAAGCCTACATTGCATGGTGTCCTGGAAATTAATGGCATTGGAAAACTAAGACAGGTGGAATACTTGGAGAGACTGAGATTCCATACATTTGTGGAAGACAGGGATCCACATCTGGCTGCAGGAAAAAATAAAGGCAGGCAGTCTAAGAGACTTCCTAACAGCAAGAGGGTGGCTAAAGGGACAAGTATTGCACAGAGCTTGCTGCTCAGGAGAAAGAAGAGGTGGACAAAATTGTCCAGGCACACTCTGCCCAGCAGGTTGGGAACTTTCAGGAGCTTCAGGTGCTCCATCCCCCTGGCTGGCTACTCAGCTCTGAGGCTCGCCTGTCATGATATGCAGCCTGCTGCACCTTCCTCCTGGCCTGCGGGCACTGGCTTGCAAACCAGCAGTCCCTGCCCTGGTGTCAGGCCAGCCAAAGGGAGGCCCCACCAGAGGCAGCTACAAACACAAAGCACAGAGGCTTACACCTGTGTGCTCAGTGCACAGGTTCTCGCAGTGGAGACAGGCACAGCAGCTGAGAAGTAGGAAACAGCTCTTTCCTCCCCACAGGCTTTGTGTTGTCTTCCTTGGGTGCTGCTCCCCTGCAACACCCAACATCACTCCAGGGACTGAGCAGCTCCAGAGAGTAGAGCTTCTGGGCACTAGAGGGCGCCACATACAAATATGAAACATCAAAAAAACCTGGTTCAGACCAAAATCCCACAAACACGAGAAAAAGGGCCAAGTGAAACTGAACTCATCAATCTTCCAGAAAGAGAGTTCAAACTAAAAATCATAAACATGCTCATGGAGGTACAGAAAAATATTCAAGGACTCAGGGATGAATTTAGGACAGAGATAAATCATTGAGAAATTCCATATCTGAAATGAAACATACAATGGAGGGATTTAAAAGCAGATTAGATGTAGTAGAAGAGAGGGTAAATGCAATAGAAATTGGAGAATAGGAATACACAGAAGCTGAGGCACAGAGAGGAAAAAAGGATCTCTAGGAATAAAAGAATATTGAGAGAGCTGTGTGACCAACCCAAATGGAACAATATTCACATTATAAGGGTACCAGAGGAAGAGAGAGAAAAAGGGATATAAAGTATCTTTGAGGATGTAATTGCTGAAAATTTCCCCAGTCTGGGGAAGGACATAGTCTCTCAGGCCATGGAGATGCATAGATCTCCCAATACAAGGGACCCAAGGGAGACAACACAAAGACATATAATAATTAAAATGGCAAAGATCAAGGATAAGGACAGACTATTAAAAGCAGCTGGAGAGAGAAAAAAGATGACATACAAAGGAAAACCCATCAGGCTATCATCAGACTTCTGCAGAAACCTCTTTGGGAATTGAGGGCTTAGGCTGTAGACTTGTACCACCTGCCCTGCCCTCAAGGTGGGCTAGGTTGTTGTCTGTTTGCTAGGGCTGTTTACAGTGAAGTCACAGGTTATTCTGAGATACCCTTGTGGAACACTCAAACATTCCAGGCCAAGTTGCTCTTGGCCTTCTGACCTTTAACTGATCTCACTGAAGATGTCTATATTCCTAGTCTAGTAACTTTACCCTAGATAATTAGTGTGGCCTTGACTTTGCATAATGCTGAACACAGAGTTTTGATAGGGACTGTATATTGTTACATTGCTTTGACTGTAAATATCTTGCTTGCCTTGCTTTTTCCGGAGGCCCTCACCCTACTATAAGCACATGGTCCCTGTCTCACTTATGACCATTCACTTAGGTTTTTAGTCTGGTCCCCTGGGGAGTTTCCCATGTGCTCCTGTAACAACATTCAGCCAAGAATTCGGACAGATGAGACTCAGCCTTTCTGTGGTTTCCTTGCCTTTAAGGTTTCACACCCAATTACAAGCTGCCTGCTGTACTTGGGCTCTGTTTAATAGCACTTCAAGTCCATAGGCTTCAGCTTTGTGCTGTTCCATTTAAGCATGGATGGGAATGTGTTCAGTTAAAAAAAAAAAGCACTTCTAGGAATATACCCCAAAGAACTGAAAACAGGTGCTCAGATAAGTACATGTACATGCACATTCACAGGAACACTATTCACAATAGCAAAAAGGTCATAACAGCCCACGTGTCCAATAATGGATAAATGGGCAAATAAATTTTGGCATATACATAGACAATGGAATATTATTTGGCTGCAAAAAAAGAATGAAGTACTGCTATCTGCTAAAACATGGATGATTATAAGTGAAACATTATGCTGAGTGAAAGAAGTCAGACAAAAAGGCTACATATTATCTGAGTTCACTTATATGAAATACCTGGAACTGATAAATCCATAGAGACAGAATTTGTGGTTGCCAGGGGCTAGTGGGAGGGAGGACTGAGGAGAAACCGTGTAAGGGGTAAAAAGTTTACTTCAGAGTGATGAAAATTTTTTGGAATTAGATAGAGGTTTCACAAATTTGTGTATGTGTTAAATGCCACTCATTTGTCAACTAAAATGGTTAGTTTATTTGCATGAATTTCACTTCAATAAATTCTTAAAAAATATTTTTCAACATCACTAGGCATCAAAGAAATGCAAATTAAGGCCACAATGAATTATAAATACATACCTATTAGAACAGCTGAAATAAAAAAGTGACACTACCACATGTTGGCAAGGATATGGAACAAATGGATCGCTCAAAAATTAACGGTAGGAATGTAAAATGGATGATAGTAGTTTGGAATCTTCTTATAAAACTAAACATACAGCTGCCACACAACTCAGCAATCATGCTCCTGAGCATTTATTCCAGAGAAGTGGAAAGTTATGCCTAAGAAAAAACCTGTACACAGCAGTTTCTATTTTTAATAGTGAAAAACAGCAAACCACCAAAATGTCCCAGACAATGTGAATGGTTAAATAAACTGGGGGACATCCATTCCGTGGAATGCTAATCAGAAATAAAGGCATGAAATATAGAAAATACATGTATTTCAGGAGCATAATGCAAACTGGACAAAAAGTCGATCTTATAGGGTCAAAAAAATTTACATGCTACATGATTGCATTTATACAACATTCTCAATGTGGCAAAATTGCAGTGATGGAAAACAGATTAGTGGTTCTGATGGATTAGGGATGGTGGGGAGGGGAGGGGTAAATGTAACTATAAAGGCATGGCACAAGGGAGATCTTTGTGGTGACATGATAGTTCTGTATCTTAATTGTGACAGTGGTTACTCAAATCCACACGTGACAAAACGGCACAGAACTAAACACACATATTCTCTAATGTCAATTCCCTGGTTTTGATACAGTACCATAGTTATGTAAGATGTAACCATTGAGGGAAACTGGGAGAATGGTACATAGACCTCTCCTATTATTTTTGACATTTCCTGTGAATCTATAATTGTTTCCAAATAAAAAAATAAAAACAAATGCAACATACATATACTTCAATGAGGTTGATTAAAAAAATAAAATATTAGAGAATACTATGAAAATCTATATGCTAACAAACTGGATAACCTGGAAGAAATGGACAACTTTCTACAAAATACAACCTTCCAAGACTGACTGACCCAGGAAGAAACAGAAAATCTAAACAAATTACCAGCAGTGAAATTGAATCGGTAATCAAAAAACTACCCAAGAACAAAACACCCAGGCCAGATGGATTTACCACTGAAATTTATCAGACATTTAGAGAACACATAATACACATTCTCCTTAAAGTTTTCCAAAAAGTAGAAGAGGAGGGAATACTTCCAAACTCATTCTATGAGGACAGCATCACTCTAATACCAAAACCAGGCAAAGACACCACAAAAAAGAAAATTACAGACTAATATCCCTGATGAACACAGATGCAAAAATACTTAACAAAATATTAGCAAACTGAATTAAAAAATACATCAAGAGGCTACTTTTAAAAATATTCCACACTAAGTGAATCTGACTCAGTATATTTGGAGGTGGGGGTCGGCTAAAGTTTCACAAGTAATTCTGATTCTGATGATTCCCAGTGTACAAAGTACTGGTATAAACACTACCACTAATAACAATTTCTAACTGTTATTGAGTACATTTCATGTATTAGGTCCTCTTTATGTGCTTTGCATGTAGTGTTAGATTTAATTCATCAACAAAATGGCCTTGTGAAGACCAGGTGAGGAAATACAAGTGCTCATTCTCACTCAGAGTAAACAGACAAGGAAAGTCATCTTGACATAGAGGCAATAACTTTTCACTTAACTATAAAGACATGGAAAATGTGATTAGCACTGATTAACGCAGTAAAAAGATTGGTGATGTCAGGTCTAGTCATGAAAAAAAAACTGAAAAAGGAAAACACGTTGAGGCAGCATGGAACAGTGTCTGAACTGAGATAAAGAGCCTTTGCCTCTCAAATATGACCGGTCCTGGGCTAGTATAACAAGTTGGCTTCAAGGATTCTGCACTATACCAAAATGAGTCTAAATTCCAAGTTCAACATTCTCTCTCCCTCAGTGCCAACTTAGGGTTACTACTAGGCAGAAAAATAGATATGGGCAGGTTGAGAGAGAATAGGCCAGTAAAGCTCACTAAAAGGGACTCAAAGAGTTAACCAGATAAAACCAGAGAGCCACAAAGGACTCACAGAGTTAACGAGTTAATTAGTTGAAGTTCCAAAGGCCAGGAGTAACTTAGAATGTCCAGATATTCCCCAGATAAAGTATCCAAGCAGAGCCTGTGTTTCCATTGTCTCAATTAGATCATGCATTGTAAAATCTACTTAGTCTGCAAAAATGGCCCACCTTCTTTAACTTAACCTATATGCTGTTTTTTTCCTCTTCCTTCAGCCCCTAGTCAAGCAACTTTGTAACCAGGGCAGGAGACAGACCTCCGAAGTGTAAACAAACCCACGTGGACACAGAATGCTGAAGTCCCAAACAGTTACTGACATAACCCTATTCTTAAGACAAAATTTCAAAGGAATTATAAATCACCTGTACACATCATGCCTTATGCTGACCCTTACCCAAAAAAGCCCTATAAAACCCCAAACTCTACACCCTTAAGTGCGCCTCCTCTCTGAGGTTGTCCACACTCACCTTTCTTCAAGCCTGTCACTCTCTCTGTCCTGCTTCAGATAAGTAGAGAGGGGCTACTGAGAGCTCTGATTTGGGCTTCTAAATCCCCATCCCCTGGGTGACCCAGACAGAGCTGCAGCTATACGATCATGCTCCTCAGCAGCCTGCCTGAAAACCTTCCTTTGCCTTTAGGAAGTTCTCAGAACATAACCTCACTCCATCCAGTACTTGCTGTCCCCCAAATCCTGGGGTGGTAGGGACTTAGTTCTCATGGTGTGCAGACTCGAGCAGACATGACACCAAGTGACCTGGCTTTAGGAGTTGGCAAGGGATTATGCTCTATGCTGAGCAGCAGTTCAGTGAGCTTCCCTTTCCTCCCTGTTATTCCTTCCTCTCTTGCTTTATTCAAGTAAACCTGTCCTTGTCTGTCTTGACTCTGGCCCGCTTCTCCCTTAGAGTATATTCAAGTAAAACTTTTAGTGCACTTCACTTCACTACTGTTTCTCTGCCCTTCAGTCCTTTGTTGTGGTGGGGACAAGAACTGAGGAAAAATAACTTAACACCCTTAACAATACCAGACCCAAAAGACCTACACCCTCTAGGACTGAGTAGAAATTGTTAGGGTCCAGGCTTCCGAGGCTTCCCCAGAGAACAAACTACACAGGCATAGAGATGTAAATTCAAGCAAAGTCTTTATTCAACTAGCTAGCTGAGGTCCAAGTCAGCCCGATGCAGCGGGTCTCAACAAGGACCCCGAGCACTCAAAGCCAAGGGTTTATATAGCATTTTCAAAACACTTAACTCATAGTAATTTTCCACAGCTGCACATTATTCTTGCAAGACATACATCCTGGGGTTAGGCAGGAGCAAGATAAGACCACTCCTCAATTGTCAGGGAGGTTCTGCACGATAAGCTTGGTATGTAGGATTAGCTGACCAAGGTTAGCTGACTAAAGGCCACAGCTGCCCACCACCCGGTGCTCATGATTAGCTTGTTTTTCAAGGCCTTACCCAGTTCCAGTTTTTCTTTTTAAGTCACATACTCAGAAAATGGCTTCTAGGCCTTTAAGATGGCTATGCTTATGCTAACTTATTTCTATTCTTACAGAAATAGATTGGCTTCCTGAACATCCAAACCCTTGAGACTTCCCAGATCAACCTGTTAAGAACAAGACTTCCCAAATCATACCTAGTTTGAGGTCATTCTGACCTTGAGTACTCACCATCATCTTAAAATGTAACTGGACTGCAGATATGCTATGAACACCTCATTCATTTTATATTTAATTTCCTGCCTGTATCTTGTATCATCTTTTGTATTACTGACATCTTGGATCAATTCACAAAAGGTGTCTACGTAATAGTACTTAGCAGTGGCATACCTAATTACAACTGATAAATGTTCTTTGATAATGATGGTATACGTAACCTAGGAGATAAGTACCACTACATACTACATGAAATTAGGATCATGAAAGCCTTGAATATAATACAATGATATTCTGGTTAATATTTTGTGGGTATAAGGATTTAGTATCTCTTTATCAGTCTGACACTCAAATCCAAGGACACTTAGCTGCAATACGAAAAAGCTAGAGGTCAGACTAAGCTAGAGGTTAAGTACCAAGTCATTTCCTAACTCCTATTCCTGAAATGAAGGCTACTTCTGATTTGCAATGATGCATTTCTCAAGTTTATGTGCCCTGTGCTCAAAATCTCCTTTCCTTCTTTCTCCATTAAACACCTCCATTTAACAACACATCAAAGAAATTAAGCTTTGTTAACCTGACCTTTGTACAAATAGTCATTAGAGCTTAAAACAGTACTTCAGAATCAGAAACAAAAAGCAATTACTGTAACATTAACATTTATCTTCTCAGGTTGCCACACTTCCTTTAGTTACTACTTCCAACATCGCGCCTATTGTCATTCTTAATTATCATGTTAATTTGTCTATAAATACAACAAAATCGGTACAAAGTAGCATAAATCAGCATATTTTAAGCAGTTCCTCTTTTTTTTTTCCAGACCCAATAAAATTTCTTTGGCCCTGACAGTATCTCTAGAAATGTTAGTTCAATTAAGAAAATTAAACATTTAGACAATGCCTCTGATAAGCAGTAAGATAGAAAATTAAGCAGCTATAATATTATAAGCTTCATGCTATTAAGAGGCAGGCTTAGAGATCAGTATCCGTAAAAATGGGGAAAAAAAATGAAAAGCTGGGCACAGCTTTTAAACTTATGACATCTTATGTTACTTGTATCATGGAAACCAAACAATGGTCACATGAGTTTTCTGATCTTTACAAACATGCTTATAAAAAGTAAGGCTATCTGTAAGAGAATGAAACTGGATTATTGTCTAACCTCATACACAAAAGTAAACTCAAAATGGATCAAAGACCTGAATGTAAGTCATGAAACCATAGAACTCCTAGAAGAAAACAGAGGCCAAAATCTTTTGAATATAAACATGAACAACTTTTTCCTGAACACATCTCCTTGGGCAAGGGAAACAAAATCAAAAATGAACAATTGAACTTCTTCAAAGGAGAAATTCAGATGGCCAACAGGCACATGAAAAGATGCTCCACATCACTAATTGTCAGGGAAATGCAACTTCAAACCACAATGAGATATCACCTCACACCAGTTAAGATGGCCAACATCAAAAAGACTAGGAACAACCAATGATGGTGAGGATGCAGAGAAAGGGGAACCCTTCTTCACAGCTGGTGGGAATGTAAACTAGTTCAACCATTGTGGAAAGCAATAGGGAGGTTCCTTGAAAGACTAAAAATAGAAATACTACTTGTTGGTCCCCTTCCTGCCTCTGACATGCAGATAAGAGAGGAGATGCAATGAGATATCGAAGATCTGAAAGGGCCAGCCAGGGGACTCAAGGCATAACAGCTCAAGAGCAATGCCGAAAAGGCACTTATATTTATTGAGTAAATGAACTTACAATGAACTCAAACATCATTCTCTGGCCTTGAGTCTAGCCCAAGGACGCGATGCTTCTCAAGGATACCAAAACTGTGTGAAGGTGGCTCTGAGCCATGAGAACTGCTTTGGTTCTCATCACTCAGTCCTTGATTATACATCAACAGAGTGTGTAGGAAAACCAATCAAGTCATGTGTCCTTATACATTTGATTTCTGCATTCACTGAATTATGTATTAACCACATCAATCCCACATATCCACTTTTTCTTTTAAGTAATACATAGACATTGGAGTATATTAAGTAGACAATTTCTAATGGAAGGTTTTTTTTTTTGACAGTGTAGTTTTCTATGTTCTACAGTATAAAATAAAAGTCTATGTTTTGAATTTACGTAAAAGAGAGTAAAGATAGAAAATAAATGTAGTGCAATTAGAAGGTAGGTGCAGGTGAGCAGGTCTATACCTGCTCAAACGCAAGACTGCGTTTTGATCTGAGCCAGGCAAGGGCAACAAAACATCCACGGGCACAGATTTCTCTCAAAACGGGGTAGTGAGGTTCTAAGCCTCACTGTTGGCCCCCAATTTCTCACCTGGTGGCCTCCCTGCAACTGTGCCTGTCTTAGGTTGTTCTTCCCTTGAGGTATCTTACCTGTCTCTGGCTAACCAGCCATCTTCCGGGGCCATACACGGAGATGTAAAGTTGGTGAGAGAGAAGCAATATTCTTTGAAAAGGTTAGTTTTCCACTTCTTTACAGATTTATACCCCATGGCTTATGTCTAGCACTTGCTTTAAAGGATTATGAGGCACAGCGATTTTAAGTATAAGACATGAATTCTAGAAAAGAGCTGTATTTTGAAAGGAAGAAAAAAAGCTATAGAAGTAGCAGATAGAAGATAATATGAGAAGATTGATTATTTCTTTGACATGATTTTTTGTAGAGTAACGTAAGCATGTATAGGTTTAACAAAGTACTAACTTGCATACACACAGTAACAGAACAGGAATACAGATACAAAACGAAAGCAGACTTACAACTACCAGCCATGTCTAATGAAACCAAGAAAACTAGTTAGATAACTCAGGCATTTGTGAGAATTTATTGATGATATGATGGATATCATCTAATTGATTTTGAATAATTTGAGAAAAATCAGACAAATTGAAACAACACATTCTTGGAAACTGTTCACATCTCATATGTTCTTTTAACAATAGATAGTCTATAGTAGCACGATTCTGAAGTACTGCAACTTGTACTTCTCCTAGTTCTTGGTTGAGTTCAGATAATATAGAAGCAGTCAGATTTGTTGTTTTACTGTATGCACAGGCAGCTTGGATATCTTTCTGCATTCCTATGACAAGTCCAGGAACCAGCAGGAGGAATGCAGCTGCAACTGCAGCAGCGGCAGGATCTGAAAGTTTCAAGTTGTCATCACAATCAGATGGCAGAGCTCGGAGAAGTCTCTTGCACTTATATCCAGGACGGTCTATTAGAGCAGGAAGAATGTGTCTCACACCACAAACACCTCGATAGTGTGAAGAAAGGCCTTGATAAGTTTTGTCATTACACAAAAAATACCCAACCATTTGGAAGTCTATATCCAGAAGACCATTTTACACTGATTGTAGAATTACAGTAAGAGGGTACATGAGTAGAATTAAGACATACACAGTCAGTAATTATAGTAGTGCTAACAGGTAAATTTAATTGGGCATCAGGAGTAAGCATCTTACGGGGAAGAGTGATATTTTCTGTGACATAAAACATTCAGTAATAAAGTTTAGCACTATTCTTTTTGACAGTGCTTTCCAGGTAAGTAAATATCAGGTAAATAAGCCAAATTAATCAAATATTTTCTTTGATGAGAAGAAATTCCTCTGACATGTTCCAGGGACCCTCTGGAAAATATCAGAGTTAACTAGAGGTAAAGAACTTTTTTAAATTTGGTGTTGGGAAGCTGTCAAAAGTTTTTAAGACATTGCCTAAATAGAATTACAGTTATTAAATACCACTTGTTATTTAACCAGAATGATAATAAGAAGGCTTAAAAGCAAATACAGGTTACACAGTTGTTAACACTTAGCTTACAGTCCTTTTAATATTAAGATTTCATTTCTTAAGTACTCAGACAATTCATTGAGATTTTAAGCATAAGAAACTGTTTTAATAAACAATCAGAAAACTTTTTACAATCTTTTAACATTAAAGGTAGAGTAATAAACTTTTGTTCTTTTAACAAACAAAAGTTCTAGTTTTGCTGTGTACTTGATATCAAGATTTATTTGCCTCAATTTCACATAGCATGACTATATCAATTTTTTACAAACCTTTTACAACTTTCTTCTTACATTTAGGGCTTTCTTTTTTGAACAAACAGCTGTACTTTTGAACAGTTATCTTCTTCTTCAACACAATGCATTTCTATTCTTTATACCTTCTCTTATTAAAACATACATTCTTTAGCATACAGAAATGTTTTCCTTATTATTTAAATAGTTTTCATTAGAACTTAAAACTATTTGGTACTTTAACCATCAGTGAACACTGAAAAATAGACCATTGTAAACTGTTACGCCAGCATTCTTCAGATTGATACATTTATAAACATATTTTATAATTTTTGGAAATGTGACTTATAGCATGATTTCTCATTAAGCATAAAATACGTCTATATAACTTAGCAAGCTTTAAGAATTTTGCTTACCACAAAAATTCTCAGGCTGTTTTCAGATATATACACTGTTATACATTAATACAGTACTATTATTAAGATGTTCATTTTCTACGCTGTTTACTTATTTTTAGCAACCATGCAGACTACTTATAAAACTTTCACTAAACATTAGACAAAGTCAAGCTTTTCTTTAAGTGTCTTCTTGAAATATTTAACAGGTAATATCAACTTAAATGACTTTAAACCTTGGCAGCTGATAACTATAAGGACATGTCCTTTTCAGTTAAACTTAAATTAGCATTAATGCTTAATATTTTTATTAGGTTTTCTGGAAGTTTTAGAATGCCCAATTTTCACAAGCGCTTGTTTTTAAACCAATTTTTATTAGTACTATCTGGAGGTAGAAAACATTCTTATTTACACACTTAGACACACAAACATACAGACTGAGATGTAATGACTACAGTTAGCAACACTTTTCATATAAAAGTATATACACAGACAGACTGACACAAAGATTTGAGTTACTAATATTCAATTGACTTCTTTCTTTTTACTTTCTTGATTAAAAGTACTTCAGTGTTCAAGAATACCCTCTAAGGGCGAGCAGTTTACATAACTGGGTTAAGGTTTAGATGGCCCCCGACTAAAAGGGCTGATGAAGGCTCTGAACTGATAGGGACTGTGTGTGTCCAGGGGGCTGGAAATGAAATACAAGTACAATTCTAGCAGAAGTTATTTAAAGCTAGGCTGTATTGTAAAAGATAAATTTCTTTTATCTCAGGGAGTCTAGTTTAAGACTTCTCAATTTTCAAAGATAATGATGAACTTAATAAGTAGAATAGATTTTCACTAAAAGAATTTAGAAAACTAGTCTTATATTGTAGTAGTTCATGGGACTTTTGACTATTTTCTTTCCTTGTGGCAAAATATATTTAGCTGCATAACATTATATTGGATACTTCTTTCAGGGGCCAAGCCTCTCTAATCAGAGTGTTTGTATTGAGGCCAGGTTAGTGTGCAGAAGATAAGACACTTCTTTTTTAGAGTTTAGGGATCGAATTGCTCCCAGTTAGTTTTCCTAGTTTTTTCTGCCCAAGCTTTAGTCATTCCTTGAGAGGCCCCTGCCTGTCTGATAAGTGCAGGGACTGTGTGACTTTTCACCGCTTGAGTCTTGATCTGAGTCACAGGCTTGTATAGCTTCCCTGGGGCTGCAGACAAGGAAATGCTTAGCTCTAGGATGACTGCCTCTAAGGAAAGGAATTAATAGAATAGAGCTATTTACATGTTGGTCTGAGGGTTCAGCTTGATTACAGGCTCTATTTACATTACACAGGAGAAAGTGGCGCAGGCCTAAGAGGACTGCTTTGAATGGGGAGCAAGGTAAATTAATAAGAGTAAAGGTTTGTGTAAGTCAATTTTTAATAATTGAGCTTTTTGAATGTGTTGTGCTACCTCCTTGAGTTCTTCAGCTTTTAAGGTTAAGTCTCTAGGACTATTAAGATCTGAGGGTCTTTGCAAAGTATTGAAGAGATGTTGCAGTTTATAAGTAGGAATATTTAATAACAGTTGGATCCAATTGATATCTCTTAATAATCTTTGAAAACGATTTAAAGTTTTAAGATGAGATGTCCTTATCTGAATTTTCTGAGGGATTATTGAATTTTCTTGAATTCTATTCCCCAAGTAATTCATTGGGTATTATATTTGTATTTTATCAGGAGCTATTTATAAGCCCCATTGTTTTAATTCAACTTCGGTCTCATTGAGAATAGTAGTAAGAGATAGATGTTTATGTACAGTTATGAGAATATCATCCATATTATGAATATATAAGCTGAGGGCCATTTCCTACAGATAGGCTGAAGAGTCCTATGCACATAATTTTGGCAAATTGTGGGGTTCTTTAGCATTCCTTGAGGAAGCCCTTTCCATTGAATTCTTTCTGAAAGGGCCTCCCTATGTGTTATGGCCAAAGGAATTGCAAAAAAAAAACAACAAAACAATCTTTAAGATCAATTATAACCATGTTCCAGTCTTTTGGAATCATAGTCAGAGAAGGGAGGCCTTGTTGTAAAGGTTCCATAGGTTTCAGAATTGCATTAATGTGTCTTAAGTCATGTAAGAGTCTACAATTTCCTGACTTCATTTTTATAACAAATACAGGGGAATTCCATGGGCTTGTGGGAATTTCTAATCTATCTAGCTGAAGCTGTTCTTAAACTGATGTGTGTAAGGATGCCAGTTTTTCTTTATTAAAGAACTATTGATCCACCCAAAGAGGCACAGGGATCATGTTTCCCTGTCTGTTAACCTTTTAAAAAATTTCTCATAACATTAGCCCAGTCTGAAGGTTCCCTGTGGTGGCAACCAATAACAATGTTTCTTAATATATTTATAAAGCTGAGCAAAATCTCTTAGAAGTTTTCACTCCTGATGTTTTTGGGAGGGCACAGAGCAATTTTAAATGATCCTCTGGTTTAGTTGTTTTGGTTTCAGTTTGGCCCATTATAGTGTCCCTGACGTCTCAATCCTATCCCTATGCGCGATTTCCCGGGAGTCTTATCAGATCCACGGTCTTCAGAGCATGCTTGCTCTGCTTTTCAAGGGTCGCCCGAGTGGAGCTTCCCCACTCTGGGTTTCAAATGTCGCCGTTCTGAGTTTCAACAGTGTCTGTTCTGAGTTTCGACGGTCCCTGTTCTGAGTTTCAACCGTCCCTGTTTGGGCACCACTTGTTGGTCCCCTTCCAGCCTCTGACCCACAGATAAGGGAGGAGACGCGATGAGATATCAAAGACCTGAAAGGACCAGCCAGGGGACTCAAGGTGTAACAGCTCAAGAGCAATGCCGAAAAGGCACTCCTCATATTTATTGAGTAAATAAACTTACAATGAACTCAAACATCATTCTCCGGCCTTGAGTCTAACCCAAGGATATGACGCTTCTCAAGGATACCAAAACTGTGTGAAGGTGGCTCCGAGCCATAAGAACTGCTTTGGTTCTCATCACTCAGTCCTTGATTATACATCAACAGAGCATGCAGGAAAAACAATCAAGTCATGTGTCCTTATACATTTGATTTCTGCATTACTTGAATTATGTATTAACCCCATCAATCCCACACCATTTGACCCAGGAATTCCACTCCTAGGAATTTACCCAAAGAAAACAAGTTCTCAGATTCCAAAAGACATCTGCACCCCTGTTTACACTACTTCCAATAGCCAAGATATGGAAGCAACCTAAGTGTCCATCAGTAGATGAATGGATAAAGAAGAGGTGGAACATATACACAATGGAATATTATTCAGCCAGAAGAAGAGAACAAATCCTACCATTTGCAACAAGATGCATGGAGCTAGAGGGTATTATGCTCAGTGAAATAAGCCAGGTGGAGAAAGACATGTACCCAATGATTTCCCTCATTTGTGGAGTATAACAACAAAGCAAATCTGAAGGAACAAAACAGCAGCAGACTCACAAACTCCAAGAAGGGACTGGCGGTTACCAAAGAGGGGTGGGGAGGGTGGGCAGGGAAGGAGAAGGGGATTGAGGGTTATTATGATTGGCACACATGGTGTGGGAGAATCGTGGGAAAGACAGTGTAGCACAAAGAAGGCAAATAGTGACACTGTGGCATCTTACTACACTGATGGACAGTGACTGCATTGGGGTGTGGGGTGTGTGGGGGGGGTAAATGTAGTAACCACATTGTTTTTCATGTGAAACCTTCATAAGAGTGTATATCAACGATACCTTAAAATAAATAAGTAAGTAAGGCTATCATAAACCACAGATTAGGAACTTTGTCCCAAATATGCAAAAATTTTCCTGACCGAACCAAATCATCAGAGACCTGGACCACTTTATTTTGGTGTCATTATTCCTTACTAGGAGTTGAAGTGCTGGCTATTGGCTGACATTCAGGACCATTACATCCGTTTATCATTTACTGAATAGACAGGGCAGACACCAATTACAATAGTTGGGATGAGGATTTAATAATGTATGTATAACTGTCAAATCACTATGTTGTACACTTGGGACCAACATAATATTGCCTGTCAACTACACTTCAATAAAAATACAATTAAATATATACATACATACATTTAAAAAAAGGGCTGCTTTATGAGAATACAAAATTGTTTCAGGCCTCACTGCCAGAAAATGTTCACTATGACTGGCTTTTTATTTGACACTCTAATTCCTGTAACTATATTACCTTCTCTGTGTGGCCTGCCAAATTTCTCAGAACTGATTCACAGCCAATGTGTATGTGACATTTTGGGGGTATTAAACTCATCTGGGGTATTAATTCCACACAGAAATCAGATTTTTTCATTTACTTCTTAAATACCATAGCTTATGTTTTTTAATAGATCCTTTTTGGAACATGGCAGGGTACAAATAAAACAATTACACAATTATTGGAAAAAAATAAGGCTACTACAATTTTCACCCATACTTGGCTAAGGTGCTTCCTTGAAATACAAAATGGTCTTACACCATGGCCCAGTGACTTTACAACAATAAATTTCAAATCACTTGTAGATCATTCAATAAGGCAAGATGTGGTAATGTTTGCCCTTACCATTTAAGACTGGGTAGATAGATGCACAACTGTCTTCCTTCTCACAAGCCTCCAAGAAAGGTTCATAGTTTATATAAAGATTTGAGAGCTCTTTGGAACAAAATCCAGAAAAACTTGACATGTTAGATCTTCTTGAGAATTGGGTGCAAGTTATAGACCCAGGAAACTGCACACACCACAAACTTGCATTCAGTTTCTAGTGGTCCATAGATATCTTCCACATCCACTTATGAGCTTGATGAACTCCTTTCTAGAAAACGGCCATCTTAGACACAAGCCACTAGAGCTCAGAGCCTGTCCTGAGAGAAAAATCCTGCATATTACGTGATTTTCATGTAAAAGGTTCAAAGATGGGTAAGGGATTAGGGATAGCTCCTACTCATATTACTTAGTAATAAAATTCTCATACTGTGATTAACTGCCTCAAAATACCCTGCTTTTGCACAGTGACTCCACATGATCACTCTGTATTGTACAGCAGTAAGCCCTGCCTCATCCAACTTCCTTACTCACAGGACCTCCCTCCCCCTAATATTAAATAGTCGGTGTTTGCCTCCAGTGACTAGAACATAAGTTCCATGAGGGCAGAACTTTGTTTTGCTCAAGGCACTTTGTTTAAGAGGCACTCAGATGTTTTTTTTTTTTTTTGAGAGGGCATCTCTCATATTTATTGATCAAATGGTTGTTAACAACAATAAAATTCAGTATAGGGGGGTCAATGCTCAATGTACAATCATTAATCCATCTCAAGCCTAATTCTCGTCAGTCTCCAATCTTCTGAAGCATAACGAACAAGTTCTTACATGGTGAACGAATTCTTACAGAGTGAATAAATTCTTACATGGTGAACAGTACAAGGGCATTCATCACAGAAACTTTCGGTTTTGATCATGCAATATGACCTATAAACCATCAGGTCAAATATGAATATTCATTTGATTTTTGTACTTGATTTATATGTTGATCCCACATTTCTCCTATTATTATTATTATTATTTTTATTTTTAATAAAATGCTGAAGTGGTAGGTAGATGCAAGATAAAGGTAGAAAACATAGTTTAGTGCTGTAAGAAGGCAAATGTAGATGATCAGATGATCAGGTGTGTGCCTATGGACTAAGTATTAATCAGATGTTTTTTTGAATAAATATTCTACAGGATTCTCTACAGCAGGTTTTTGTAAATAGTTTTACTGAACTCAGTCATGCTCATTCACTTACATATCACTTATGACAGCTTTCACACAATAATGGCAGAGCTGAAGACTTGCACAGGGCCCACATAGCCTGCAAAGCCTCAAATATTTACTGTATCTGGCCCTTTACAGAAAAAGATGACTGACCCCCCAGTAGCATTCATTTGGTCCTTATTTCTCAAGCTAGATTGGAAGCACCCCAGGTACAGAAGTTAGGTCCTAATAGTCCTTAGTGCCTAGAATAGAGTAGATGCTTAAACATAGCTCAGTATACAAATACAGATTTCTGACATAAAATAAAAATTATTCTTGTACAGTTAAATATAGTTAGTGTTTTCCATCCTCAATGCATTTCTAGCATGGGCACGAGCAAAGAATACCTATGTTCAATGTTTTGGGGGACAGAGAAGAGATACTGATACTAAGTAGTAGTGAGCTTTCTAGTTCAAACTCACAATCATGTTATCTTTATAATGTGAATCCAACACAACTGGAAAGCTCCTCCTTGTTATGTTTCGGGAAAGTGATTTTGAGATGAACCACAGTTATTTTCTCAATGTCAATATCACTCTGACGATGTATCATTTCTTTTTATGCTGGCGCATCATGGGTGCTCAGCGGTCACCAAGTGGATCGCTCTCTCAGAAGCATTGTGCTCATTAAGTTTTGCAAATTACTATTACCTGAAAAAGGGCATCAAGATTTTTATCCCTTTCCCAATTCTAATATATGCTCATTATTTCCCAATCCTTTAAATTACGGACTTTATTTTCATTCTCTTATAAAGTTTAATTTACATAAGTGTCATTGGTTTTACGAAACTGAAGAGTAAGTGGCCAATTCCAGGCATGATTTCAGCGTGAGTGCAGAGGTGAACAAATAGAGACTTTTTCATATTAGGTATGTCATTTGAAAACATCGTAGCCCATGGACTAAGAAAGAAATGGGAAGAAAGGGCTAGGAACCTTACTGAATTATCTCTGCTAAGTTATTGTGAATAAGAAACAATATACACAATGATATACAATCACTTGAGAAAACTGTTGTTTATTTAGAAAAAAGGTTACACTGGTAGAATTCAGTTGATAAAAAAATTTTCTTTTAAAAATGTCACTGTGAAACTTTCCCAGATCAAAGTTCAGCAATACAAAGCTTCTCTAGCTGTAGAATTAAACACAATTAACTTTTGATCCCCCCTCCCACCAATTTGTCTAACATAATTACAAGAAAAAATGGCCAAAGACAAGTGAGTTCTGGTACCTCCTTTTTTTCCAACAGGTTTTAATGTTGTACACATACTATATAAAATGATTCCTAAGCATTGCGTAAGACTGCTCTCACTTTGTTTTTAGTGACCAATATTAACAACAGGCCAAATAACAAATTTAAACTGTGTTTTAAAATCAGGTAAATTCAAAATGGTTCGATATTGTTCATTTTCAGTTTTAAACAATGGAAAGGAAGCATTTAGACTAAAACAAACAAAAACCCCAACTAAACCCAGGAAATGCTTAGTTAACCTAAAGTGAAATTCTGTACACATGTAACCTTATTTGCTTTTTGGGAACTGTATGCAGCACATTGTGCTAAAAGTATAGAATAGTTAACACTTTCAGTCATTTACTGGAAATAAACATGTAGAAACTAAGCAAAAAGTTAAAAACTTTAATGCACAACTCAACTTCCAAGTTTTCAGCACGGAGCAATAAAGCAGATAACTGAATGATTTAAGTAGATGCAAATGGACCGTCATTCATAATTCTTGGCAATCTACTCAGGAAAATTAATTTCTTGACGCAGCTGAACAATTCCATTCCAATCTCATCTGAAAGAAATAAGGTGATTATATTGACAGACGAAAAAGGAAAGGAGGAGAAAGGCAAGGAAGAAGGGAGGGAGAGAGGAAGGGAAGGGGGGAGATAGACGGGGAAAAGGGAAAGCAGGAGGGAAGGAGAGGAGGGGAGAGGAAGAAAGGAAGATTGATTTAAGAAAGAAATCGGTGAGTTCTGTCAGTAACAAAGGCTTGAATAAAGTCTCTCAATAAGGATGAAAAATATCTGTGTATTTTTGATCATCTACTCTTAGAAACCATTAAAGACAGGGCACACTATGACGACTTCTAAAAAAACCAGTGAATATTTTGGCTATAAGAGGGAGGGATCAGAAGAGAAAAAGGAGGGAAAAATGAAATAGAAGTAAAACATTCCACAGGGGCAAGCAAAAGCTTGTCAAAAGTAAACAAAACACACAGCAATGAAAAGGAATTAATTTTACACGATCAACAAAAAAATGACATTTCATTTTTCACAAGGACACAATTTTAAGACATTAAGATGCAGTGTCTGCTAGATTATAAATATTGCTTTAAAAATATATTCACTTAATTATACTTATTTCCTTTTATGTATTGACATTTTTCAAATACAGCATATTGAAATAAGTTCAAAACATGATCATTACATGTGGCAAATAGTTTCATATCTGCCTAACGTTCTCAAATTTTAAACTAATGCTTAATGCTTTAAACTTTATTGACAAAATACTACATTCAAATATTTTGTAAAACCAGAGCTAGAAGGGCCTTAGAAATCATATGCATATGATGATAAATAATTTACATAGTTTCTATACAGCATTCTGTTTATACCAAGTATAATCTTGACATTACCAATTGTAATTGTAGATACACTAAAGGTGAACGTACAATTTTAATACCTAAAGTCCATGGTTCATGTCCATCATTTATGACAGATAAAAATGTGGTACACATTCATACAGTGGAGCATCATTCAGTTATAAAAAGAAATGAGGTTCTGATACATGCTGCAACATGGATGAATCCTGGAAACATGATGCTAAATAACAGAAGCCACACACAAAAGGCCACATATTTCATTATTTCATTTTTATGAAATATCTGAAACAGGCAAAGTCATGAGGACAGAAAGTATATTGTTTGTTCCAGGGGCTGGGGCAAGGGGAGAATTGGGGTCTCTTTTTGGGGTGATGGAAATGCTCTAGAATTACTGGTGATTGTTACAACATAGTGAATATACTAAAAACCACTTTTAAATGGCAATTTATATGTTATGTAAATTTTATCTCAAATTTTTAAAATTATCTCCCAAAAAGTCAATGTTCTAATAAAGAGTATTGTGATATCAGTAGATATATAGGGCCATAAGTAGAATAAAAATCGATTTTCAATCATCAAGACGTCACAATAGAATTACATCAATGATAGTTTTGATGACATATTTAAGGGCATATCAAAGGATAAAACTGTTGTTGCTGTTAAGATACATGAAGGTGGTTTTTCCCAGGAACTGAAATTAAAATTTTAACATGATTCCAAAATCCTCAAGCAATATAATCATCCCAATATTGTCAAGCTTATAGGAGTTCACACACAAATACCACCTATCTACAACATTAAAGAATTGGTTCCAGGAGGTGATATCCTGTCCTTTCTGAGAAAGGATAACTAAAACAGTGAAATTTTCACTAGAGGCTGCTTCTGGACGGTGAATCTTGAGTAAAAATTGTATACACAGGGACCTTGCTGCAAGAAACTGCCTGGAGGTGAAAACAATATTTTGAAAATCAGTGGCTTTGGAATGTCTTGTCAAGAGGATGGTGGTGTGCATTCATCTTTTGACTAAAAGCAGACTCCGATTAAATGGACAGCACCAGAAGCTCTTAGTTAGGGGAGAGAACGTTCTGAGAGTGAGGCATGGAGCTTTGGCATCCTCCTCTGGGAGACCTTCAGCTTAGGGGTCTGTCCCTGCCCTGGAATGACAAATCAGCAAGCACAAGAGCAAGTGGGAAGAAGATATGGGAGGTCACCCTCTCAGCAGTGTCCAGAGCATATTTATAAAATAATGCTGAAGTGTTGGGATAACAAACTTGAAAAGTGCACTCAAAGGCAGTGAACTTCAGAAAGAACTGCCATTAAGAAGAAAGTCACACAGTGATTGAACAGTGCCAAACTCAGCCTTCAGGACTCTGTCCTCCAGCAGAGTAGTATTTTCTTCTCATTAACAATGAATTTATACCACATTGCCTGGAACATTCTTCCAAGGTTTTTTTTAAATTAACTATTTTTTTAAAAATATGCGCTACTTTAACCATTGTAAATAAGAAAAAGGCTCTAAATGCAAGAGATCACAGAGACCTCTCTTTTTCACACCTAGGCCTGTTGATGTTTCTCAAAGGGTTTCAGTTCAGAGCTGGGTGTCCTCCATCCAAGACACTTCTATTCTACCAGGGCTATAAACTGCCTTGGAAATACCATGTTTGCAGGACACATTCCAAAAAAGCAGGCTTTCCACTCTGCGAAGACAATATTATATCTGTAAACATCACTTTCTACTGGGAATTCTCTGGGCATCCTTGGGCTTCCCCCACCCCCTGCCCTATTTTTTGGCCAGACATAGGCCCTATTTATTATACTAGTAAAGTCATTTCCCTATATTCCACCATGCCCTCCTCCTTTGTCAGGGCATCAGGAAACTATTGCACGAAATGCCCTCAAAAAGCACCTTCTCAGAGTTGAGACAGCTGATTTCAAATGATGTTATAGAGTGCTGACATCAAGAAGCAAGTTTGAAAAGTTACGGTGTTCTGGAGAAAAGAGCAGCTAGACTGGTGATCAACACCGAGAAGAAAAGCAAATATAAAACCAGCCTTCTTATCAGAGGTATACCTCATAAACACACACATATACTTTCTAATTTGATGATCGCATTCACCAACAAGGTCCTAAGAAATGTTTCAATAGTTCTGATTCCTCATAAAAGAGCCCTCTTGATGGCAACAGAATTTTTTTTAGAGAAGCCATAAACTACAAGCCCACCAAATTCATTATTTTTGGTTCAGTGTCTTCACCTCAAAGGAAGTATCCCCGAATTTAGTTCCCTTCATTTGTACGAGTGTCGGAAGCTGTCAGGGTTTCATGATCCTACTTCTCACACATACACACACACCACCCCTAGTAGAAAGACATATATGGGTGAAGGTGACAATTAAAAAAATGAAGAAAGAAGTTATAGGAAAAAGACAGGGACAACCCTCCTAATTCCTCATTATTCCTTCATTTACCTATATACCACTATCTAGAAATTCTTATCATGGCAAACACAGTCCCTGAGATGTTCCATGTAGATAACATATAAGACAGTTAAAACGAACTGAATCTTAGCATATTCCGGATAAATGCATGTGTAGGGATAGTGCCACTTGGAGGTAAATGTGGCAGGGGAGCCTTTAAAATGCTCACGCCCATGTCTAGATAAAAAACAGCACAGCACACCGTAGCAAATATTTGGTCTACCTTAAGTGGAAGAACAGAAACAGAAAAATCCTCGTTCTCTCCAACTATTTGGTGTCCATGAATACCAGTGCACAGAACTCACACCAAGTACTTTAAAGAGTATAAAGGATGATAATGAAGGGAAAAACAGTTTCTATCATTTCCATCTCCTAATGAAACTTTCACACACATTTAATGATTACTACACACAGAACCAAATGCAAGCATAATAAACCTACTCTCAAAAAATATGTTGCAGCACAGAAAGCAATTTATCCTCATACAGTATACTATCAAATGCTGTAAATAAATTGAATCTTCTTTTGAGGGCAAAAACAAAACAAAAAAAGCCAGTGCTATTTCTCATCAATCCCCAAGAGATGTACGTGTCTCTTTTAAAGTTAACAGAGTATCCGAAACACAGCAAGTAATAAAGAAAAATACTTGACTGTTTGATTGGAAGGAAGTGATGATGTAACTGCCTTCAACAAGATCACAGTCTAAGGAGAGGGTCATATGACACAGTTGTATATACACAGGAATCAGTGGCTAGGACTCTGTAGGCAAGCAGACACACACACACACACACACACACACACACACACACACACACACACACACACACACACACACGTAAGCAATGGGGAACTACTGACAAAGAAACTTAACTGAACACTCCCTACTCCAATACATATTACCAGCATCTAGGGCTATGCCTTGAAATGGCAAAACGTTCCTAAAATAAGCCATCTTCGAGCATTTAGTAGGGCAGTTTCCAAGTACGGACTGAAGAAAAAAGTCTCAGAACAGGAATTACAAATCAGTTGTTTACAGGAGCCAGTTCATAATGGAAACAAATGAAGTGAGCTGGATGGGGACAGACTGAGGTAAACTAAAGAATAAAGACTCACTCTATATGAGAGGCGCAAGTACCTAGGTGGGTCTAGCTGACTGTTGCTATGAATTCAGGACACGATGTTGCCAGATTTTCCAGTTCTTCAAGAGGAACTGATACTTAGATTTTGTCAACTCTTCATTTTTAAAGGCAACCAATTTACAAAATGGTAAATATTGTGTGAGATCAAACTAGCCACATTCTGCCCAAGGTCTGAGAATTTGCAACCTTGGTTTTAAAGGGTGAGAGAATTAGGACACATACGAAACCAGAGGTGAAAGATGGACCTGCAAAATGTATTAGGCCTCACTGGAGTGAAGGATTAGAATAGGAATGTAGCATATTATAAACACAGATGGAAAGGTTAGAGCTAGTTGCTTATGTTCTTTGAAACTAAGAATCAAAGTCCAAGAAGACCGAGCTTCTCAAAGTCTGTGAGCAAGTCTCAGTTTAGCACAGCGCCTACTTCACAAAAGGACCCATGAATTGAAAACCACACACATCAAAGTAAAACTGAGAAGCTAAGGGATGGTTCTATCAGGAAAACTTCAATAGGCAGAATTTTAAAAGATGAAACTATGAGAAAAGGTTAAAGGCAAAGCAGCTAATAGTGTTCAAGAGACTAAATCAAGGATATGTAAGATGAATTTGGACTTTAGCAATAATAAATAATAGTAAAGATACAGAGGATAAGCAAGCATAAAGGATTTTGCAACTAAAAATTATGAGATAGGAAAAGAATACAGAAGAGTTTGGAAGGAATTAATCTTAGTTTAGAGCCACTGATTCCTCAGTGTATTTCCATACCTCTAATATTAATGTTTCTGAAACCAGGGTGATACTTGCAAATCAATGTTATTCTCCTACTCACCCTTCCCCAAAAACAGTTCTAGAAATCAACAATGAATCTTAGTATTAATGATATCTTTGAATCATGAGAACATGTCATATGCAGCAGCTCTCCTTTCTGTATAATGTAACATAAATTAAAAACATAGCAGCTATTTGAAGTAGCCTGAGTTTAAGTAAATGGTGCCAATCAGAAACGCTGAGAACTCTTAAGAAAATAGAAGAACAACAGAAAGACCTGACCAACCCTAGAATGTATCCAATAGAAGGAGGCAACCAGAACAGCCAGAAAAAGGGAAAAAATCAAGCAGAACCTCACAATTAAAAGTATTCTCAAGAAGAAAGTATAGGACATAGTTGTCAACAAGAAATTGAATAGGATGAACATCAAGCTCAATGTACCTTAAAAGGTTATCTGAACTTAGAAGCTTTACTACAAGACCAATAACCTAATATCCAACACCCAGGCCAGATTTCTCATGCCTTTAGTCTTGAGAGATTATATAGATAAGTAAAGCACAAATCCATGGACCACACAAATAAGAACTCCCACGAAATCTACAGCATAACCTTCATACACCAATTAGGCAGTGAGCGAAGAGCAATGTATAAAATCACAGTGAAAGTTCTCAGTGACAATGGTTGGGCCATTCTTAATGAAGATTTAAGAGGGAAGTTTTCCTGTTTCTTGAATAAAGAGGCCATGTGAAAGTAAAAAAGCGAAATGGCAAACTAAAAGAAAGGTTAAGGTAAGTAATAAAAAAAGAAGATTGCAGGCGGGAGCCAAGATGGCGGCGTGAGTAGAGCAGTGGAAATCTCCTCCCAAAAACACATAGAGCTATGAAAATATAACAAAGAAAAATCTTCCTAAAATAGAGACCACAGGACACAGGACAACATCCAGACCACATCCACACCTGCAAGAACCCAGCGCCTTGTGAAGGGGGTAAGATACAAGCCCCAGCCCGGCGGGACCCGAGCGCCCCTCCCCCCGGCTCCCGGCGGGTGGAGAGAAACCGGAGCAGTTTTTTTTTTTTGGCGAGCGCTTTTTGGAAGCCTTAGAGGGACGGGCCCCCGTTGCTGGGGAGGCAGGGTGGCGGGACCGGTGAGGAGGTGCCTGGGAACGGCGCCGGAGGACAAAGAATATCCCGCGTTTCTCCCTGCGAGACCTGGGGGCGGGTGCCTGAGACCGGTGCCTGAGGACGGAGGAGGTCGCGCGTTTTTCCCCTTTTTTTTTTTTTCTCTTTTTGGCAAGCGCTTTTTGGAAGCCTTGAAGGGACGGGGACCCCAGTGCTAGGGAGGCACGGTGGCGGGACTGGTGAGCGGGTGGCTGGGACCGGCGCCTGAGAACAAAGAATATCCCCCGTTTTTCCCTGCGGGACCGGTGGGCGGGTGCCTGAGACCGGCACTTGAGGACAGAGGAAATCGCGCGTTTTTCCCCTTTTTTTTTTCTCTTTTCAGCGAGTGCTTTTTGGAAGCCTAAAAGGGACAGGGACCCCGGTGCTAGGGAGGCAGGGCGGCGGGACTGGTGAGCGGGTGCCTGGGACCGGCACCTGAGGACAAAGAATATCCCGCATTTTTCCCTGTGGGACCGGTGGGTGGGTGCCTGAGACCAGCACCTGAGGACGGAAGAAATCGCGCGTTTTTCCCCTTTTTTTTTCTCTCTTTTTGCCAAGTGCTTTTTGGAAGCCTTGAAGGGACAGGGACCCCGGTGCTAGGGAGGCAGGGCGGCGGGACTGGTGAGCGGGTGCGTGGGACCAGTGCCTGAGGACCAAGAATATTGAGCGTTCCTTCCCTGAGGGACCGGTGGGTGGGTGCTTTTTGGAAGCCTTGAAAGGACAGGGACCCTGGTGCTAGGGAGACAGGGCAGCAGGACCAGTGCGCGGGTGCCTGGGACCGGCACCTGAGGAAAAAAAAAAAAATCGCGTGTTTTTTCTTTTTTTTTTCCTTTCTGTTCCCTCTCTCATTGTTGCTGTTGTTGTTTTGGTTTGGAGAGTGCTTTTTGGAAATCTTAAAGGGGCAGGACAGGTCACTTAGACCAGAAGCAGGGAATCTGGGGATCTCTGGACACTCTAACCCCCTGGGCAGCAGGGAGCACAGAGGCCCCTTACGGAGATAAATAGTCTCCTGGCTGCTCCCCCTCTAACGGGGCTCCACCATTTTGGAGGAACAGCCCCAGCCAGGCCACGCCCACAGCAACAGTGGAGATAAACCCCAAAGCAACTGGGCAGGAAGCAGAAGCCCTGTCTGCGCACAGCTGCCCAGCACAAGCCACTAGAGGTCGCTATTCTCCCAGGAAAAGGCTACAAACCAACAAGAAGGGAAGCTCTTCCAGCGGTCACTTGTACCAGCTCTGCAGACTATCTCTATCACCATGAAAAGGCAAAACTACAGGCAGACAAAGATCACAGAGACAACACCTGAGAAGGAGACAGACCTAACTAGTCCTCCTGAAAAAGAATTCAAAATAAAAATCATGAACATGCTGACAGAGATGCAGAAAAAAATGCAAGAGCAATGGGATGAGATGCAGAGAAAAATGCAAGAGCAGTGGGATGAGATGCAGAGAAAAATGCAAGAGCAGTGGGATGAAGTCCGGAAGGAGATCACAGATGTCAGGAAAGAGATCACAGAAGTGAAACAATCCCTGGAAGGATTTATAAGCAGAATGGATAAGATGCAAGAGGCCATTGAAGGAATAGAAGCCAGAGAACAGGAACGTATAGAAGCTGACATAGAGAGAGATAAAAGGATCTCCAGGAATGAAACAACACTAAGAGAAATATGTGACCAATACAAAAGGAAAAACATTCGTATTATAGGGATACCAGAAGAGGAAGAAAGAGGAAAAGGGATAGAAAGTGTCTTTGAAGAAATAATTGCTGAAAACTTCCCCAAACTGGGGGAGGAAATAATCGAACAGACCATGGAATTATACAGAACCCCCAACAGAAAGGATCCAAGGAGGACAACACCAAGACACATAATAATTAAAATGGCAAGGATCAAGGACAAGGAAAGAGTTTTAAAGGCAGCTAGAGAGAAAAAGGTCACCTATAAAGGAAAACCAATCAGGCTAACATCAGACTTCTCAACAGAAACCCTACAGGCCAGAAGAGAATGGCATGATATACTTAATGCAATGAAACAGAAGGGCCTTGAACCAAGGATACTGTATCCAGCACGACTATCATTTAAATATGATGGTGGGATCAAACAATTCCCAGACAAGCAAAAGCTGAGGGAATTTGCTTCCCACAAACCACCTCTACAGGGCATCCTACAGGGACTGCTCTAGGTGGGAGCACCCCTAAAAAGAGCACAGAACAAAACACACAACATATGAAGAAGGGAGGAGGAGGAATAAGAAGGGAGAGAAGAAAAGACTCTCCAGACAGTGTATATAACAGCTCAATAAGCGAGCTAAGTTAGGCAGTAAGATACTAAAGAAGCTAACCTTGAACCTTTGGTAACCACGAATCTAAAGCCTGCAATGGCAATAAGTACATATCTTTCAATAGTCACCCTAAATGTAAATGGACTTAATGCACCAATCAAAAGACATAGAGTAATAGAATGGATAAAAAAGCAAGACCCATCTATATGCTGCTTACAAGAAACTCACCTTAAACCCAAAGATAAGCATAGACTAAAAGTCAAGGGATGGAAAAACATATTTCAGGCAAACAACAGTGAGAAGAAAGCAGGGGTTGCAGTACTAATATCAGACAAAATAGACTTCAAAACAAAGAAAGTAACAAGAGATAAAGAAGGCCACTACATAATGATAAAGGGCTTAGTCCAACAAGAGGATATAACCATTCTAAATATATATGCACCCAATACAGGAGCACCAGCATATGTGAAGCAAATACTAACAGAACTAAAGAGGGAAATAGACTGCAATGCATTCATTGTAGGAGACTTCAACACACCACTCACCCCAAAGGATAGATCCACCGGGCAGAAAATAAGTAAAGACACACAGGCACTGAACAACACACTAGAACAGATGGACCTAATAGACATCTATAGAACTTTACATCCAAAAGCAACAGGATATACATTCTTCTCAAGTGCACATGGAACATTCTCCAGAATAGACCACATACTAGCTCACAAAAAGAGCCTCAGTAAATTCCACAATATTGAAATTCTACCAACCAATTTTTCAGACCACAAAGGTATGAAAGTAGAAATAAATTCTACAAAGAAAACAAAAAGGCTCACAAACACATGGAGGCTTAACAACATGCTACTAAATAATCAATGGATCAATGAACAAATCAAAATAGAGATCAAGGAATATATAGAAACAAATGACAACAACAACACTAAGCCCCAACTTCTGTGGGATGCAGCGAAAGCAGTCTTAAGAGGAAAGTATATAGCAATCCAGGCACACTTGAAGAAGGAAGAACAATCCCAAATGAATAGTCTAACATCACAATTATTAAAACTGGAAAAAGAAGAACAAATGAGGCCTAAAGTCAGCAGAAGGAGGGACATAATAAAGATCAGAGAAGAAATAAACAAAATTGAGAAGAATAAAACAATAGCAAAAATCAACGAAACCAAGAGCTGGTTCTTTGAGAAAATAAACAAAATAGATAAGCCTCTAGCCCAACTTATTAAGAGAAAAAGAGAGTCAACACAAATCAACATGATCAGAAATGAGAATGGAAAAATCACGACAGACTCCACAGAAATACAAAGAATTATTAAAGACTACTATGAAAACCTATATGCCAACAAGCTGGAAAACCTAGAAGAAATGGACAACTTCCTAGAAAAATACAACCTCCCAAGACTGACCAAGGAAGAAACACAAAAGTTAAACAAACCAATTACAAGCAAAGAAATTGAAACAGTAATCAAAAAACTACCCAAGAACAAAACCCCGGGGCCGGACGGATTTACCTCGGAATTTTATCAGACACACAGAGAAGACATAATACCCATTCTCCTTAAAGTGTTCCACAAAATAGAAGAAGAGGGAATACTCCCAAACTCATTCTATGAAGCCAACATCACCCTAATACCAAAACCAGGCAAAGACCCCACCAAAAAAGAAAATTACAGACCAATATCCCTGATGAACGTAGATGCAAAAATACTCAATAAAATATTAGCAAACAGAATTCAACAGTATATCAAAAGGATCATACACCATGACCAAGTGGGGTTCATCCCAGGGATGCAAGGATGGTACAACATTCGAAAATCCATCAACATCATCCACCACATCAACAAAAAGAAAGACAAAAACCACATGATCATCTCCATAGATGCTGAAAAAGCATTTGACAAAATTCAACATCCATTCATGATAAAAACTCTCAGCAAAATGGGAATAGAGGGCAAGTACCTCAACATAATAAAGGCCATATATGATAAACCCACAGCCAGCATTATACTGAACAGCGAGAAGCTGAAAGCATTTCCACTGAGATCGGGAACCAGACAGGGATGCCCACTCTCCCCACTGTTATTTAACATAGTACTGGAGGTCCTAGCCACGGCAATCAGACAAAACAAAGAAATACAAGGAATCCAGATTGGTAAAGAAGAAGTTAAACTGTCACTATTTGCAGATGATATGATACTGTACATAAAAAACCCTAAAGACTCCACTCCAAAACTACTAGAACTGATATTGGAATACAGCAAAGTTGCAGGATACAAAATCAACACACAGAAATCTGTAGCTTTCCTATACACTAACAACGAATCAATAGAAAGAGAAATCAGGAAAACAATTCCATTCACCATTGCATCAAAAAGAATAAAATACCTAGGAATAAACCTAACCAAGGAAGTGAAAGACTTATACTCTGAAAACTACAAGTCACTCTTAAGAGAAATTAAAGGGGACACTAATAAATGGAAACTCATCCCATGCTCATGGCTAGGAAGAATTAATATCGTCAAAATGGCCATCCTGCCGAAAGCAATATACAAATTTGATGCAATCCCTCTCAAATTACCAGCCACATTCTTCAATGAATTGGAACAAATAATTCAAAAATTCATATGGAAACACCAAAGACCCCGAATAGCCAAAGCAATCCTGAAAAAGAAGAATAAAGTAGGGGGGATCTCACTCCCCAACTTCAAGCTCTACTACAAAGCCATAGTAATCAAGACAATTTGGTACTGGCACAAGAACAGAGCCACAGACCAGTGGAACAGATTAGAGACCCCAGAAATTAACCCAAACATATATGGTCAATTAATATTTGATAAAGGAGCCATGGACATACAATGGCAAAATGACAGTCTCTTCAACAGATGGTGCTGGCAAAACTGGACAGCTACATGTAGGAGAATGAAACTGGACCATTGTCTAACCCCATATACAAAGGTAAACTCAAAATGGATCAAAGACCTGAATGTAAGTCACGAAACCATTAAACTCTTGGAAAAAAACATAGGCAAAAACCTCTTAGACATAAACATGAGTGATCTCTTCTTGAACATATCTCCCCGGGCAAGGAAAACAACAGCAAAAATGAGCAAGTGGGACTACATTAAGCTGAAAAGCTTCTGTACAGCGAAAGACACCATCAATAGAACAAAAAGGAACCCTACAGTATGGGAGAATATATTTGAAAATGACAGATCTGATAAAGGCTTGACGTCCAGAATATATAAAGAGCTCACACGCCTCAACAAACAAAAAACAAATAACCCAATTAAAAAATGGGCAGAGGAACTGAACAGACAGTTCTCCAAAAAAGAAATACAGATGGCCAAGAGACACATGAAAAGATGCTCCACATCGCTAATTATCAGAGAAATGCAAATTAAAACTACAATGAGGTATCACCTCACACCAGTAAGGATAGCTGCCATCCAAAAGACAAACAACAACAAATGTTGGCGAGGCTGTGGAGAAAGGGGAACCCTCCTACACTGCTGGTGGGAATGTAAATTAGTTCAACCATTGTGGAAAGCAGTATGGAGGTGCATCAAAATGCTCAAAACAGACCTACCATTTGACCCAGGAATTCCACTCCTAGGAATTTACCCTAAGAACGCAGCAATCAAGTTTGAGAAAGACAGATGCACTCCTATGTTTATCGCAGCACTATTTACAATAGCCAAGAATTGGAAGCAACCTAAATGTCCATCTGTAGATGAATGGATAAAGAAGATGTGGTACATATACACAATGGAATACTACTCAGCCATAAGAAGTGGAAAAATCCAACCATTTGCAGCAACATGGATGGAGCTGGAGAGTATTATGCTCAGTGAAATAAGCCAAGTGGAGAAAGAGAAATACCAAATGATTTCACTCATCTGAGGAGTATAGAAACAAAGGAAAAACTGAAGGAACAAAACAGCAGCAGAATTACAGAACCCAAAAATGGACTAACAGGTACCAAAGGGAAAGGAACTGGGGAGGATGGGTGGGCAGGGAGGGATAAGGGGGGGGAAGAAGAAGGGGGGTATTAAGATTAGCATGCATGGGGGGGAGGGAGAAAGGGGAGGGTGGGTTGCACAACACAGAGAGGACAAGTAGTGACTCTACCACATTTTGCTAAGCTGATGGACAGTAACCGTAATGTGGTTGTTAGGGGGGACCTGATATAGGGGAGAGCATAGTAAACATAGTATTCTTCAGGTAAGTGTAGATTAAAAATTTAAAAAAAAAAAGAAAGAAAGAAAGAAAAGGGGGATTACTCCTTAACAGGATAAAACTATTGGTAAATCAAAGATCAACGCATGCTTTAAATATCCTTAATGTTGATCACTTAAAGGGTGTCAGATGATCAGCTATGGAGGTACTCTTTTCTGATAATATTCCTTTCTCTTAATTAAAAAAAAAAAAAAAAAAAAGCAGTTACTGTGTGCTGACCTCCAATGAGTTCTGCACAGTGGTATAGAGGGCATGTCAAAGTGTGGGCAAAGGGTCTGTTTGTTTCTACGCAGAAGATCAAGGCCTAGCTTGGATACCCAGAAAATGAACTAAGATACGATATGAGGAGGAGCTTCCGGCATCAGCACTCTCTGGAGGACTCGTGCCGGGGGATGATCATCAAAAAGCCTCCACAGGGATCCGGACGATGCTGCGGTTGTGGCTGCATCCAGCCCACCGTCTCCTGGACTTGCCATAAGAAGGAGGAGGGAGATGTCTAGGCTGGCATGTGCATACAGTGAGACAACGAATTTGATTGGATCTGTACTGTTGGAACTCAACCAGGAGTTGGGAGGGGTGCAAGTTGTAGCACCCCAAAATCTCATGACTATAGACTATCTATGGTTAAAAGAACATATGGGATGTGAACAGATCCCAGAAATGGGCTGCTTTAATTTGTCTGATGGTTCAAGTACAGTTGGAAAATATCCATCATATCATAGATAAATTTTCACAAATGCCTAGGGTGCCTAAATGGTTTTCTTGGCTTCACTGGAGATGGATGGTAATTATAGATTTGCTTTGTTTATGTCACCGTATTCCTATTATGTTAATATGTGTGTGCAAATTAGTTAGTAGTTTAAAACCTATACATACTTAAGGTACTATACAAGAAGATATGTCAAAGAAATAATCAATCCTCCCAAGTTTCCTTCATATGCTACATCTATAGCTTTTCTTCTTCCTTCCTAATTACAACCCTTAAATAGAATTCGTGCCTCAGATCGAATTTACCGAGTATCATAATTCCTCCAGGTGGTAAAGATACCTCGAGACAAGTGCTGGGCATAGAAGCCACAGGGCATAAATCTGCAAAGAAGTAAAAAGCTAACCTTTGCAAACAATATGGCTTCTCTCTCACTTACCAACTTTACATTTCCCTGTATGGCCCCGGAAGATGACTGGTTAGCCAGAGACGGGTAAGATTCCTCAAGGGAGGAACAACCTAAGACAGGCACAGTCGCAGGGGGGCCATCAGGTGAGAATTTGGGGATCAACAGAGGTGAGGCTCAGAACCTCACCCCCCCTGCTTTGAGAGAAATCTTCTGCATCCGTGGATGTCTTGCTGCCCTTGTCTAGCCTGGATTAATACTTAGTCCATAGGCACACACCTGATCATCTGATCATCTACATTTGCCTTCTTACAGCACTAAACTATGTTTTCTACCTTTATCTTGCATCTACCTACCACTTCAGCATTTTATTAAAAATAAAAATAATAATAATAATAGGAGAAATGTGGGATCAACACATAAATCAAGTACAAAAATCAAATGAATATTCATATTTGACCTGATGGTTTATAGGTCATATTGCATGATCAAAACCGAAAGTTTCTGTGATGAATGCCCTTGTACTGTTCACCATGTAAGAATTTATTCACTCTGTAAGAATTCGTTCACCATGTAAGAACTTGTTCGTTATGCTTCAGAAGATTGGAGACTGACGAGAATTAGGCTTGAGATGGATTAATGATTGTACATTGAGCATTGACCCCCCTATACTGAATTTTATTGTTGTTAACAACCATTTGATCAATAAATATGAGAGATGCCCTCTCAAAAAAAAAAAAAAAAAAAAAAAAAAAAAAATGCTCCTATTAGTCATGGACATTCAATGGGGGAAATGACAGCCTCTTCAACATCTGTTGCTGGCAAAACTGGACAGCTACATGTAAGAGAATGAAACTGGACCATTGTCTACCCCCATACACAAAAGTAAATTTGAAATGGATCAAAGACCTGAATGTAAGTCATGAAACCATAAAACTCTTAGGAAAAATCATAGGCAAAAATCTCTTGGACATAAACATGAGTGACTTCTTCATGAACATACCTCCCTGGGCAAGGGAAACAAAAGCAAAAATGAACAAGTGGGACTACATCAAACTGAAAATCTTCTGTACAGCAAAGGACACCATCAATAGAACAAATAGGTAGCATACAGTATGGGGGAATATATTCATAAATGACAGATCCGATAAAGGGTTGACATCCAAAATATATAAAGAGCTCATGCACCTCAACAAAAAAGCAAATAATCCAATTAAAAAATGGGCATAGGAGCTGAACAGATAGTTCTCCAAAGAAGAAACTCAGATGGCTAACAGACACATGAAAAGATGCTCCACATTGCTAGTCATCAGAGAAATGCAAATTTAAAGCACAATGAGATTTCACCTCACACAAGTAAGGATCGCTACCATCCAAAAGACAAACAACAACACATGTTGGCGAGATTGTGAAGAAAGGGGAACCCTCCTACACTGTTTGTGGGAATGTAAATTAGTTCAACCATTGTGGAAAGCTCAAGAAGCTCAAAATAGAAATACCATTTGACCCAGGAATTGCACTTCTAGGAATTTACCCTAAGAATACAGCAGCCCAGATTGAAAAACACACATGCACCCCTATGTTTATCGCAGCACTATTTACAATAGCCAAGAAATGGAAGCAACCTAAGTGTCCATCAGTAGATGAATGGATAAAGAAGATGTGGTACATATACACAATGGAATATTATTCAGCCATAAGAAGAAAACAAATTGTACCATTTGCAACAACATGCATGGAGGTAGAGGGCATTATGCTCAGCGAAATAAGCCTGGCAGAGAAAAGACAAGTGCCAAATGATTTCACTCATATGTGTTCCCCACACCACCTCATAGAACTTCTCACTTACAGAGGATTTCAAACACTAACCCCCTGCCGAATCCTAACCCTTCAAACATCCCTCATTGAAGATCCCTCTCTTACCTTTGAAACCTGCCCCCCTCACAATCTAGCCAACCTTCTATCTGCACAACACCCATCCCCTTACACTCCCCATTCTTGTACGCAACACCTAAGCAAGTGAGTCCCTCACCCTGCACATCTGCAGGAGGGAGCCCTCCCTCAAGCCCATTACACCTGGTTCACAGACGGGAGCTCTTTTATCCATAACCATACCCGCATTGCAGGATGTGCAGTAGTATCTCTCACTGAAGTTACTGAGGCCCAAACCCTTCCTTCCAACACCACTAACCAGCAAGCCGAACTTATTGCTATAATTAGAGCCTTTACTCTTGCCAGTAATTCTTCTCTTACAATCTACACTGACTCCAAGTATGCCTTCCATATTCTTCTCTTCCATGCTGCCATCTGGAAAGGGAGGGGCCTCCTTACCACAAAAGGGACCTCAATCACAAACCACCCTCACATCATCACACTTCTCAAAGCATCACAGCTCCCAAAAGCTATAGGCCTAGTCCATTGCAAAGCACACCAAACAGACCAATCCACCATCTCTGGGTAATAACCAAGCTGATGAAGCAACAAAAAAGGCAATCCTAATATCAGCAAAACTCCTCTTCACCACTCCCAAAAATACCCCTCTTCAACCCCTACACCTCAATCCCTTTTGACCTATTTACATGCACACATGCTTCAGTAGTATGTGAAACCTTTCATCCCCCTCTCACCAAACGATATCAAATTCCTACAGCATCTCGCCTCATCCTGTGAATTTGCCAAAAAACCAGTCCGAATACCTTATCTCACAAACCCACTTTTCCCTCCCACCAAGCCTGAGGGCATCTGCCAGGCTCCAATTGGCAAATTGATTTTACTCACATGCCCTCGATAGAAAACACAAATACCTCCTAGTCCTAGTAGACACATTTACCAGCTGGGTTGAGGCCTTCCCCACTACCAGCAAGAAAGCCTCTACTGCCTCCAAACTCCTCCTCAGTGATATCATCCCTCATTTCGGCATTCCCACATTCATACAATCAGATAATAGCCCAGAATTCATATTCAAAATTACCCAATCCCTAGTCCTATCACTTGGCATTCCCTGGCATTTCTACATCGCATATCACTCCCAGTCCTCAAGAAAAGTAGAAAGAACGAACAGGACTCTAAACAGTATACTCACCAAACTATCCCTCGAACTTCACCTAGACTGGATTCACCTCCTTCCTCTCACACTCTTGAGATTATGTAGCTTACCAAAAAAACCCACCCTCCTATCTCCCTTCCCGCTCCTATACGTAAGGCCAGCCTTCCCTCCAGGAATCCTTCCAGCCCCCCTCAACTGGCCCCCGCCTACATGGAACCTCTTCTCCAACTTATAAGAAACCTCCTTTGCTCTCATGCCAACTTTCTCACTTGTGCCCCAGTGCAGCATTCCATGAACACCTATCACATAGGCGACAGAGTTTTTATCATCCCTCCTCATAAAAAACATAACCCCCTAACCCCCAAATGGCAGGGCTCCTACCAAGCCATACTCACAACCCCCACAGCAGTAATGTTAGCCAGCTTTCCGAACTGGCTCCATAACTCTCATGCCAAACCTTACCACTCCTCTCCTCCCCACTCTCATCCCACAGACCATCATTCAATGACCTCTACTGGACCGTTGACCCTCAAACCCAAGAATATCTGCTCCACTCCTCTTGCACCCATCGCCGAAGAATAAACACTCTCGTGCCTCCTCCTATCCTGAAAGAAAGATGCCATCTCGCCTAACCTCATCCCTCCTTCTTGCTCTTCTCATTCACACATCCCTCCCAAAAGACTGTACTTCCCCCACTGGCCAGTACACCTTTGAAGTCTGGAAACTTCACAATGGAGAAAAAATTAAACTCCTAAATTCCTCCTCATGTCCTCTCAAACTTCCCATCTATATCCCTAACCTTTAATGCCCTCAAAACCTGCGTAGACCATAGCTGTCCTCTTTCTGCCCACAACGTCTTTGCCAAGTATCTCTGCTTTGCATAAGACCAAGACTCTGCCTTCTTCAAAAGTGATCCCAACGGGTGGGTGGGGTGCCCCTCGTGGAGCTGTAAATAGCACTACTCCTACCCCACTGTAAAACAAACCTGAGCCTGGGGAATAAATTCCACCCGCCTGTTATCATCTAATAATCAACCCAATGTCACCTTCACCATTAACAACTCCACATCCTGGCACTCAGACTGAATCTCAGCAGTAGGCCTCCACAATGTCAATCTCCCCGACCGGAGAGGGAAAATTATCATCACAAAAACCCTGCAGCAGTCGCTTACAGACACCGAGTCTGATTAGTCGGGGCGAGCCACATCACAGCTATGACAGCTGCTGGGCTACCATCAGGGAGTCTATCCCACTCGTTATTATCCTCCCACCGTTTCACTCAAGACCTCTTAGACCTCACCAACAAGCTAGCAACTACTGTAGAAGTCACTGCTCAATCCATACAGTCTCCAACTCCAACTTTCCTCTGTAGCAGAAGTTACCCTACAGAATAGGTAGGCCTTAGATCTCGTAACTGCTGAAAAAGGCGGAACATGCCTCTTACAAGAGTGCTGCTACTATGTTAACCAATCAGTTAAATTGGATACAATCTCCAGCGGCTAAGTAACCTCTCAAAAGAACTCCTTAATAAGAGAAGAAATCCCAATAGCAGCCCGAGATGGCTTTTTTCTGACCATTTTCTAAATCTTCTCTTACCTCTTCTCTCACCCCTACTAGCTGTTTGCGCCCTACTCCTACTAGCCCCCTGCTTCCTCAACTGCCTCGGAGCCCTACTCCTTACTCAAATCTCTAAAATCACCAATTAAACCATCAACCAAATGCTGATCCAAGACTACGAACTGTTAAAGACTCAAGAAGACCAGATGCACAGAGACTCAGACTCGGGCGCCACTTCCAATTGCTGAGAGACCTTCGAGTGCAGACTTCACACACCATCCCTCCTCTTCCCTTTTCTTTTTTTCCATGCCAACAGAGAACTTTACACCAGCAGAGAACCTCCGTCCTAAACTCACAAGAAGCAGCTAAGAAAAGACGATTGTCGCCCATTTTTCCCATTACCAATACTCCCACTCAGAATACCATAAACAAAAAGTGGGAATGTAATGAGAAAACCCACATCCGAGAGCCACCTGCCAAGAAAAACAGCCCCTACTAACTTAGAAAAACAGCCCCAACGAACTTGTTTCCATTTCCCTGTAAGGCAACGCTTCTCAGAAAACACCTGACCTACTTCCTCTCCTCAAGAGAGTATATAGGCCAGGGAGCCCCCACGCTAGCTGCTGCTCTCATTTCAGCTCTGAGGCAGCCACTTTTGTCTTTGCAGATAATAAACCCTTTTGCGAGCCCTGTGTCTGCTGTCTCTTTTCTGCGCCACCTCGGGGGTCTCGGGAAAAGCCTTTTACGGGGATTTCAGGAGACCAGGGAAGGAAGGAGGTCAGCGGCGGTGACCAGCACCGCTCCTCTCCGAGTTCGAAACTCCAATACAACCATCCCCGCCCGTTGCGCGATGGGGGAAGGAGCACTGCCACCCCTCTTCCAACCTCCCAGTACAGGTGAGAGCGTAGTTGACGCCCCGGCCCGCGCCCGCCTCCAACCTGGACACTCACAATTCGCCTCTCCCTGATTTCTCCCAGTTCTTTATCCACTCGACAGGCAGAACGACAGCAGCAGCCACCATCTTCCCGGGACTAGTAGCAGCAGAAGCCCGGATATGTAGCAAGGGAGAGAAGGGTCAAAGGTAAGCACCGTCCACGTGGAATGCCGGGAGCACAGAAATCGGTTTTCGGTTTCCCGTACCACTATCCTCCCCACCCGCGGAATTCTGAGGCCCAACCGCCAGTGCGGAGGCTGAGACGTGTGGGTTTCCACGCGGACTGCGCCGGCCGCGTCTTCCGCTACCCTTGCCGTCACTTCCGCTTAGAGCAGGGAAAGTGCAGTCCGCTGATTGACTTGTAGCCCTTACCTTCTCTCCTAGCGTCTGCTGCATGCCGCTAATTGAAACATGTAATTTTGAAGTCCCTAATAATATGGGACAGACACTGGGGATAGACAAGCAATAAGCAGTGATGACTACCCTCAACAAGCTCACAGTCTGTGGGAAAGACATACAGGCAGATAATTACAATACACATTGCTTACTGCTTACATAAAAGAAATGAATTGGGTAAGAAACTGCCATTCACTGTGTGCCAGGCATTATGCTAATACAAGGCATACAATCTAGGGGGAAGACAGAAATTGGCCTTGGGAAATTATTCATGTTTCATTCATTCATTCATTCATTCATTATCTACTTATCTATCTTTCTGTCATTAAAATACAATTAGATGAGTAACCTATTGTTTACTTGACTGCCCCATCACAAAGATGACCAAAGATACCCCATTGCACTCACTGTCCACGAGCATAGTAAGATACTGTAGAAACACTAGTCTTCTCTGTGTTGTACAGCCCTTCCTGTGACCCCCCTCCCACATTATACATGCTAATCGTAATTCATGCTTTCTTTCCCTCTCCCCTTATCCCTCCATTCCCAACTATCCCCCCCAGTTGCTTTCCCTTTGGTAACTGTTAGTCCATTCTTGGGTTCTGTGAATCTGGTACTGTTTTGCTCCTTTAGATTGTCTTGGTTCTCCTTCTCCAGAGGCTAGTGAAATCATTTGATACTTGTATTTCTCCACCTGGATTATTTCACTGAGCATAATACCCTCTAGCTCCTTCCATGATTTTTGAAAATGGTAGGATTTGTTTTCTTCATCTGACAGAATGATATTGCACTGTTCATCTTCTGATGGACACTTAGCTTGGCTATTGTAAATAGTGCTGTGTTAAACATAGGGGTGCACATATCTTTTATATACTGGGATGCTGCATTCTATTATTTATTTTTTATGTATGTATGTATGTATTCATTTATGTACTTAATTATTCTTTATTTATCATTAGTCTACAACTACATGAGTAACATTACGTTTACTAGACTCCCCCCATCACCAATTTACCAAAGAGTAAGGGACTATGAAGACTGGTTGAGAAAGGAGGGAAAACAGGGAAGGGTGGACAGGGGTCGTTACGATTAGCTCACATAATGTGTGGGGAGGTCCCACAGGAAAGTCAGTATAGTACAGAGCGATCAAGTAGTGATTCCATAGCATCTTGCTACGCTGATGGACAGTGACTATAATGGGGTATGTGGGGGGGTGGGGACACTTGATGATCTGGGCAGTCTAGTAACCATAATCTTGCTCATATAATTGTATATTGGTTATAGTGAATAGTGCTGTGATAACATAGGGATGCACGTGTCTTTTTTATACTGGGCTGCTGCTTTCTTTCTTTATGTATGTAAGTATGTATGAATTTTTTATTTATTTATGCATTCCTTAATTTATGTATCTATCTATCTATCTACCTACCTGTCTACTTTGCTGTCATTAATATACAATTAGATGAGTAACATTATGTTTACTGGACTCCCCCCATCACCAATTTACCAAAGGTAAGGGACTAGGAAGGCTGGTTGGGAAGAGAGAGAGAAGGGTGAAACGGGGGCATTAAGATTCACTCACATAATGTGGGAGGGGTTCCACGGGGAAGTCAGTGTAGTACAGAGAAGTCAAGTAGTAATTCTGTGGCATACGCTGATGGACAGTCACTGTAATGGGGTATGTGGTGCAGGGAGACTTGATGATCTGAGGAGTCTACTAAACATAATGTTGCTCATATAATTGTTAATTAATGATACTGTAAAAAATCCCCGCATATTCCTTACTAGATAACGATGAGACCCAGGGAAAAAAAAGATCGGAGAGGCGAGGTTTCCAGCAGCGTGAGCCGGCGGCATGCGTACCGCCGCTCCCAGCAAAAGCTGCTGCGCTCCGCAGGGCTTCCCCGGCCTCCCACATCAGGCAGCGCGCGCGGTGACCCCGGGGTCATTTTCCCAAGGCGCCTGCGCGGCGGCCCCGCCGGCCCTCGGCCCAAGCGCGCACTCGCTCCCTCCCGCCCTCGGTACCCTGAGGCCGCAAGGCTGCCGAACCGTCGCCCCCGGGGCGTGCCTCCAGGGCGTCCTCGGGGAACCTCCGGGCCGGTGACCAGCGTGTGCGGGCGACTAGGGCTGCTGGGATGAGCGTGGCGGGCGCGGGCGCGGGCTCGGGAGGCGCTCGAGGGTATGCCTCCTGCCCGGCTTCGCCCAGACGAACGCTCCTCCCGCGAACCGCCCGCCTTCACCGCCTCCGCAGCCGCCGCCAAAGTTCCCTGAAGGCGTTCGACGGGCGGAAGGGTACAGCCAGAGAGTAGGCCCTGCGAGAGCGGCCGCTGACAGCTCCCCGCGCCCGGCGCGCCCACCCCTCGCCGCCAACTGGCTCCGCCCCGGGGCGCCCTCGGCCCCGCCCATGCCCTCCTCCGGAGCGGCGCGCCTGCAGTTGTAAGTTTTTAAGTGCTGCTAGATGATTCTAAAATGAATAGCTTTATAATTGAGATTTATTGACAGACTGCATTGTGTTAATTTTAGGTGTACTACATAATCATTTGATATATGGGTTATACATTGTGAAATGATTACAGCAGTAAGTTTAGTGAACATCCATCACTATTTGTAATTAGGATTCTTTCCTTCTTGGGATGAGAACTTTTAATATCCCTTCATTCCCAACTGTCCACCACAGTCCCTTTCCATTTGCTAACTGTGATAAACATAGGTGTGTACGTATTTTTTAAACTGGGCTGCTGCTTTCTTTCTTTTTCTTTCTTTATGAATGTAAGTATGTATGTATGTATTTTTTCATGCATTCATTAATTCATTTATCTATCTTATCTATCTCTCTATCTACTTATCTGTCTATCTTTCTGTCACTAATATACAATTAGATGAGTAACATTATGTTTACTAGACTACCCCCATCAACAAGATGCCCCGAGATACCCCATTGCAGTCACTCTCCATGAGCATAGTAAGATACTGTAGAAACCCCACTTCTCTTCTCTCTGTTTTACAGCCCTCCCTGTGACCCCCCTCCCACTTTATACATGCTAATCATAATGTGTGCTCTCTTTCCCTCTCCCCTAATCCCTCCATTCCCAACTATGCACCCCAGTCCCTTTCCCTTAGGTGACTGTTAGTCCATTTTTGGGTTCTGTGAATCTGGTGCTGTTTTACTCATTCAGTTTCTCTTGGTTGTCCTTCTCCAGAGGTTAGCGAAATAATTTGATACTTGTCTTTCCCAGCCTGGCTTATTTCACTGAGCATAATATCCTCTAGCTCCATCCATGTTGTTGTAAATGATAGGATTTGTTTTCTTCGTATGGCAGAATAATATTCCACTTCTCATCTTCTGATGGACACTTATCTTGGCTATTTTGAATAGTGGTGTGATAAGCATAGGGGTGCACATGTCTTTTTTAAACTTGGCTGCTGCCTTTTTTATTTATTTATTTATTTATTCATTCATTCATTCATTTATTCATTCATAATGTTCCACTGCTAATCTTCTGATGGACACTTAGTTTTTCTATTCTGAATTGTGCTGTGATAAACATAGCTGTGCAAGTGTCTTTTTTAAACTGGGCTGCTGCATTCTAGCATTTATTTATTTATTTATTTGTTTGTTTATATTATCTACATCTATCTTACCTATCTCTGTCTTTTTATCTGTCTAATCCTCTATCATCTATATCTATCTATCTATATCTTTATCTCTTTATTTATAATTAATCTACAGTTGCACAAGTAACATTATGTTTACTCGAGTTCCCCCATCACCTAGGTACCTCCAGATACCCCATTGCTGTCACTGTCTATCAGCATAGTAAGATACTGTAGAATCACTAGTTGTCTTCTCTGTGTTTTACAGCCCTCCCCGTACCCCCTCTCCCACATTATATATGCTACTTCTAATGTGCCCTTTGTGCCCCCGCCCTGATCCCTCCAATCCCACCTATCCACCCCAGTCTCGTTCTCTTTTAGTCCATTCTTGGGTTTTGTGAGACTGCTGCTGTTTTCTCCTTCAGTCTTTTCTTTGTTCTGATACACCAATGATGAGTGAAATCATTATGTATATATCTATATACATGTAGTCAAGAACCACTGATGTTTGCTAAGATGATGCAGCTCCCCATGGCTGGGCATTGCCTGCCATCTGGGGGTGGAGTCTGCAGGAGTAGCACTGTTGCTTAGAGATTCCATGATGTCACAGTGGTGCCTCTTTCCTAGAGACAGAATGGGTATGCTGAGAGGAGCAGCTGTGATTCCGGTGAGGTGGATGCTGACCAACTTGACAGCATCAGGGAAAATGGAATCCAGAGCCAGGGTACTGTGTGGTTCTTTTAGTATGGTGTCAGTACTAAACAGTTACATGAGCAACATTATGGTTACTAGACTACCCCCATTATCAAGTCCCCACCACATAGACCATAAGAGTAACTGTCCATCAGCCCAGGAATATGCTGGAGAAGCGCTACTGATCTTCGCTGTGCTATACTGCCTTGCCTATGCCTGCCCCCTGCCCACATTATGTGTGCTACTCATAATGCCCCATTTTCCCTCTCTTCCCCTCCCTTCCAAACCATCCTCCTTAGTCACATTCCCTTTTATAACTGTGAGTCCATTCTTGGGTTCTGTGAGGCTGCTGCTATCTTGTTCCTTCACTCTTTTTCTTTTTTCTCATACTGTACAGGTGAGTGAAATCATTTGACTCTTTTCTTTCACTGCATGGCTGATTTCACTGAGCATAATACCCTCTAGCTCTGTCCATGTTGTTGCAAATGGTAGGATTTGTTTTCTTCATATGGCTGAATAATATTCCTCTGCTCATCTTCTGATGGACACTTAGCTTGGTTATTGTGAATAGTGCTGTGAGAAACATAGGGGTGCACATGTCTTTTTTAAACTGTGCAGCTGCATTCTATTATTAATTTATCTATCTATCTATCTATCTATCTATCTATCTATCTATCTATCATTAATCTACAATTACATGGGTAACATTATGTTTACTAGACTCCCCCCATCACCAATTTCCCAAAGCATAAGGGACTGGGAAGGCTGGCTGGGAAGGGATGGAGAAGGGTGGAAAGGGGGCAGTACGATTAGCTCACATAATGTAGGGGAGAGGTCCCACGGGGTAGTCAGTATAGTACAGAGAAGTGAAGTAGTGATACTATAGCATCTTACTATGCTGATGGACAGTGACTTTATTGGGGTATGTGGGGGAACTTGATGATCTGGGGAGTCTAGTAATCATAATGTTGCTCATATAATTGTAAATTAGTTATTGTGAATAGTGCTGTGGTAATCATAGGGGTGCCCATGTCTTTTGTAAACTGTGCTGCTTCTTTTCTTTTCTTTCTTTTCTTTTCTTTCTTTCTTTCTTTCTTTCTTTCTTTCTTTCTTTCTTTCTTTCTTTCTTTCTTTCTTTCTTTCTTTCTTTCTTTCTTCCTTCCTTCCTTCCTTCCTTCCTTCCTTCCTTCCTTCCTTCCTTCCTTCCTTCCTTCCTTCCTTCCTTCCTTCCTTTCCTTTCCTTTCCTTTCCTTTCCTTTCCTTTCTTCCTTCCTCTTTTCTTTCTCTTCCTTTCTTTCCTTTCTTTCTTTCTTCTTTCTTGTCTCTCTCTCTCTCTCCTTTCCTTTCCTTCCTTCCTTCCTTTCTTCCTTTCTTTCCTTTCTTTTTCTTTCTCTTTCTTTCTTTCTATAGGAATGCATGTATGTATTTATTCAATCATATATTTTCTGTCTATGTATCTATCTATATTTCTGTCTATGTATCTTTGTCATTGATGTACAATTACATGAGTAACATTATGTTCACTAAACTACCCTTCCATGAAGATGCCCCAAGATACCCTTTGCACTCACTGTCCATGAGCATAGTAAACACTGTAGCATCACTACTTGTCTTCCGTGTTGTACAGCCCTCTCTGTGACCCCACTCCCATGTTGTATATGCTAATCATAATGTGCGCTTTCTTTCCCTGTCCCCTTATCTCTCCTTTCCAAACTATCCAGTCCAGTCCCTATCCCTTTGGTAACTGTTAGTCCATTCTTGGGTTCTGTGAATCTGGTGCTGTTTTGCTCAGTTAGTTTCTCTTGGTTCTCAATTCTGCAGAAGTTAGTGAAATCATTTGATACTTGTCTTCCTGTGCCTGGCTTATTTCACAGAGCATAATACCCTCTAGCTCTGGCCATGCTGTTGTCAATGGTAGGATTTGTTTGTTTTGTATGGCTAAATAATATTGCACTGTTCATCTTCTGATGGTCACTTAGCTTGGCTATTGTGAATAGTGCTGTGATAAACATAGGGTTGCACATGTCTTTATTATAAACTGGGCTGCTGCATTCTATTATTTATTTTTTATGTATGTATGTATGCATGTATACATTTATGTCCTTACTTATTGTTTGTTTATTTATTATTAGTCTGCAACTACATGAGTAAAATTATGTTTACTAGACTCCCCCCATGACCAATTTTCGAAATGGTAAGGGGCTACGAGTCTGGTTGGGAAGGGAGGGAGAAGGGTGGACAGGGGGCATTACGATTATCTCACATAATGTGTGGGCAGGTCCCATGGGGAATTCAGTATAGTACAGAGAGTTCAAGTAGTGATTCTATAGCATCTTGCTATGCTGATGGACAGTGACTGTAATGGGGTCTGTGGGGGAACTTGATCTGGGGTGTGTAGTAACCATAATGTAGCTCATATAATTGTAGATTGGTTACTCTGAATAGCACTGTGATAAACATAGGGTTGCACATATCTTTTTTAAAGTGAGCTGCTCCTTTCTCTTTCTTTCTTCTTTCTTTCTTCCTTCCTTCCTTCTTTCCTTCCTTCCTTCCTTCCTTCCTTCCTTCCTTCCTTCCTTCCTTCCTTCCTTTATGTATGTATGTATGTAAGTTACTAGGTATGTATTTATTTACTTATTTATGCATTCATTAATTCATTTATCTATTTATTTCTCCATGCATTCATTAATTCATCTATCTATGTATCTCTCTATCTACCTACCTGTCTATCCTTCTGTCATTAATATACAATTAGATGAGTATCATTATGTTTACTAGACTCCCCCCATCATGAAGATGCCCCCAGATACCCCATTGCAGTCACTGTTCATGTGCATAGTAAGACACTGTAGAATCACTCACTACTTGTCTTCTCTGTACTGTACAGCCCTCCCTGTGGCCCCCCTCCCACGTTATACATGCTAATCATAATGCATGCCTTCTTTCCTTCTCCCCTTATCCCTGCAATCCCAACTGTTCAGCCCAGTCCCTGTCCATTTAGTAACTGTTAGTCCATTCTTGGGTTCTGTTAATCGGGGGCTGTTTTGCTAATTCAGTTTTTCTTAGTTCTCCTCCAGATGTTACTGAAATCATTTGATATTTGTATTTTCTGTGTGGCTTATTTCACTGAGCATAATACCCTCTAGCTACATCCATGTTGTTGTAAATGGTAGGATTTGTTCTTTAATTATGGCTGAATAATATTGCACTGTTCATCTGATGGACACTTAGCTTGGCTATTGTGAATAGTGCTGTGATAAACATAGTGGTGCACACGTCTTTTTAAAACTGGATTGCTGCTTTCTTTCTTTCTTTATGTATGTATGTATGTAAATATGTATTTATTTATTCATGCATTCATTAATTCATTTATGTATACACTCATACATTCATTAATTCATTTATGTATGTATGTATGTATGTATGTATGTATCTACGTATCTATCTATCTATGTATCTGTCTATCTATCTATCTAATCTATCTATCATTATTCTCCAATTACATGGGCAACATTATGTTTACTAGACTCCCCCCATCACCAATTTACCAAAGGGTAAGGGACTAGGAAGGCTGGTTGCTAAGGGAGGCAGAAGGGTGGAAAGGGGGCACTAAGATTAGCTCACATAATGTGGGAGAAGTTCCATGGGCAAATCAGTGTAGTACAGAGAAGTCAAGTAGTGATTCTATAGTATACGCTGATGGACTGTCACTGTAATGCGGTATATGGTGGGGGGGACTTGATGATCTGGGGAGTCTACTAACCATAATGTTGCTCATATAATTGTTGATTAATGATACTGAAAAAAAAAACCCGCGTATTCCTGACTAGATAAGATGAGACCCAGGAAAAAAGAAAGATCAGAGGTGAGGTTTGCAGCAGCGTGAGCTTGTGGCGGGTATTCCACTGCTCCCAACAAGCTGCTGCGCTCTCCGGGTTGGACCGCAGAGCTTCCCCGGCCTCCCCCATCTGGCAGCGCGCCGCGGTGACCCCGGGGTCATTTTCCCAAGGCGCCTGTGCAGGGGCCCCGCCGGCCCTCGGCCCCTGAGCGCGCTTGCTCCTTCCCGCCCTCGGTACCCTGAGGCCGCTTGGCTGCTGAACCGTCGCTGCCGGGGCCCGCCTTCAGGGCATCCTCGGGCAACTTCTGGGCTGGGGACCACCGTGTGCAGGCGGCTGGGGCTGCTGGGATGAGCGAGGCGGGCGCAGGCGCAGGCTCGGGAGGCGCTAGAGGGTAGGCCTCCTGCCCGGGTTCACCCAGACGAACGCTCCTCCCTCCACAGAAAGGGGTGAACCGCCCGCCACCACCGACGCCGCACCGCCGCTGCCACCACCGAAGTTCCCTGAAGGCCTTCGCCCAGCGGAAGGGTACAGCCAGAGGGGCGGCCCTGCGAGAGCGGCCGCTGACAGGTCCCCGCGCCCGGTGCGCCCACACCTCGCCGCCGCCTGGCACTGCCCCGGGGCGCCCTTGGCCCCACCCATGCCCAACGCCCGTGCCCAATGCCCGAGCGGCGAGCCTGCAATTGTAAGTTTTTTTTTTGTCTTGCATAAGGGTTTTTACTCAGCATGTCTGTGAGATTCAATCATCTTATATTGGTGATTCAGTCCTTTCCATTGATGAGTTGTATTTCATCAACCACAGATTTTTTAGAAAGTCTGTTTTTAGTTTTGCCTACTATGAACAAAGTCTCTGAGAAGGTTTGTATATAGGTCTGTTTGTAAGCATCAGCACCCATTTTCATTTGAGTAAAAGCCTACAAGTGGAATTGCTGGGCCATAAGGTCAGTATGTTTTTAAGTTTATCCAAACTGCCGAATCGTTTTCCCAAAATGGTCTACCATTTTACATGCCCACCAGTTTGATCAACAGTTGAGGTCTGGCAGTGTCAGTTTTTTTTAAATTTTAATCATTCTAACGTAATTGTGATGTCACAATGCTATTTTAATTTACTTTTATTTGAGGACCAGTGTTGCTGAATGTTTTTCCATGGACTCATTGGCCATTCGTATCTCTTCTTTTATGAAACGTCTCTTCACTTTTCTCCATTTCTTAATTCAATTTACAATTTCTTTATATTTTGGTACCATTAATCTACAGTTACATGAAGGACATTGTGATTACTAGGCTCCCCCCTTCACCAAGATCCCCCCACATACCCCTTCACAGTCACTGTCCATCAGCATAGTAAGATGCTGTAAAGTCACTATTTGTCTTCTCTGTGATGTACAGCCCTCTCTGTGACCCCCCTCCCACATTATACATGCTAATCGTAACGCACACTTTCTTTCCCTCTCCCCTTATCCCTCCAGTCCCAACTATCCACCCCAGTCCCTTTCCCTTTGGTACCTGTTAGTCCATTCTTGGCTTCAATGAATCTGGTGCTATTTTGCTCATTCAGTTTCTCTTGGTTCTACTTCTGAGAGGTTAGTGAAATGATTTGATTCTTGTCTTTCTGCGCCTGGGTTATTTCACTGTGCATATTACCGACTAGTTCCATCCATGTTGTTGTAAATGGTAGGATATTTTCTTTTGTTATGGCTGAATAATATTGCCCTGTTCATGTTCTGATGGACTCTTAGCTTGGCTGTTCTAAATAGTGTTAAACATAGGGGTGCACATGTCTTTTTTAAACTGGGCTGCTGCATTTTATTATTTATTTTTTATGTATGTATGTATTCTTTCTTTCTCTCTCTTTTTCTCTTTTCTTTCATGTACGTATTATTTATTCATGCATTCATTCATCTGTGTTTCTGTCTATCTATTGATCTATCTGTCTGTCTATCATTCTATCTTTCTGTCTTCCTTTATACGTATGTATTTATTTATTTATGCATTCATTCATCTGTCTTTCCATCTATCTGTCAATAATATACAATTAGATGAGTAACATTATGTTTACTATGTTTACTAGACTCCCCCATCACGAAGATGCCCCCCCATATCCCATTGCAGTCACTGTCCATGAGAATAGTAAGACACCGTACAGTCACTACTTGTTTCTCTATGTTGTGCAGCCCTCCCTGTGACCCCCTTCTCACATTATTCATGCTAATCGTAAGGCACACTTTCTTTCCCTGTTCCCTTATCCCTCCATTCCCAACTATTCACCTCAGTCCCTTTCCCTTTGGTAACTGTTAGTCCATTCTTGGCTTCTATGAATCTGGTGCTGTTTTGCTCATTCAGTTTCTCTCGGTTCTCCTTCAGAAAGGTTAGTGAAATGTTTTGATTTGATACTTGTCTTTCTGTGCCTGGGTTATTTCACTGTTCATATTACCGTCTAGCTCCATCCATGTTGTTGTAGATGGTAGGATTTTTTTCTTTTGTTTTCACTGAATAATATTGCACTGTTCATCTTCTGATGGACACTTAGCTTGGCTATTGTAAATAGTGCTGTGTTAAACATAGGGGTCCACATGTCTTTTTTAAACTGGGCAGCTGCATTTTATTATTTATTTTTTATGTATGTATGTATGTATTCATTTGTGTACTTACTTATTTATTCTTTATTCATTTATCATTAGTCTACAACTCCATGAGTAACATTATGTTTAGTCGACTCCCTCCATCACCAGTTTACCAAAGGTTAAGGGACTAGGAAGACTGGTTGTGAAGGGAGAGAGAAGGGTGGAAAGGGGGCATTACGATTAGCTCATGTAATGTCGGGGGGAGTTCCCACAGGGAAGTCAGTATAGTACAGAGAAGTCAAGTAGTGATACTTCAGCATCTTTCTATGCTGATAGACAGTGACTGTAATGAGATATGTTGGCAGAAGTTGATGATCTGAAAAGTCTACTAACCATAATCTTGCTTAAGACCTTGATGCTGGCCTCCTGTGTTTTCTTGGAATAACTGCAGGGTGGCCGCCAAACGTCACAGTAGTATATCCTGAAGGGCCAGAAGGTAGGAGCATCTCACCGGGGAGTTCCATTTTATCATTATGGCCAGTGCATGTGCCTCCAGTAGCACTAAACATGGACCCCTCAGTAAGTGCATGGGGAAGAAGTAAAAGTCTGTTATACTAGACCTGGAAGGGGCCCCCTACCTGCTACAGTCCTATCTCAAGTCCACTCCCTTTCATCCATCCTACCTGATGGACAAGATTTGCCTATGTTGGTGGCGTTCAAACATGTCTCTTAGAGCCCTTAAACTCTCTGTGGATTGGGAATTTCCTCTGGCTTGAGGTTTATTAGGAACCTACTCTGGCTTGAGGATTATTGTAATGTTTGTTACCTGTATCAAAATCTTGCTGTATCTTAATGTGTATTATCTCTAAGTTGTTGTTATCCTCTTTTGGTATTGTGGAATCTGGTTACAGTGCCACAGCTGTCTGACACAGGGACTGTTGCAGGTGACTTTAAGCATGTAGACTGTAAGGTGAGAACAGTGGAACAGTGGAGTGTGGGGAAGCTGGGGTTTCTATGGCTAAGATCCTCACTGAACTTAAACTACTTTATGATGTAACTGACTGTTGCTAGGCTATGGCTACAACAGACAAACCAGAAAGGGAGCCCTGAACCCTGTAGACATGTTAGCACATATGGTTGCCTCCCCTATACAACTGCAAGTAGAAACCAAGGAAGAATCACTGAAGCCAAGGTTTGGCCACCAGAATAAACCCTTGCTGTGAGCGCCAACTGCACTGAACCCCGGACACTCCATTGAGTGAACATGGCCTTCGACATCTCGATACATGGACCAATGATGGATGGCTCTCCTGGCACCTTGGGGTCAACCCTGGCAGCTGGCCTCCTGTGTGTTCCTGGAACAACACCAGGGTGGCTGCCAAAGGTCACGGTGGTATATCCTGAACAGCCAGAAGTTAGGGGCATCTTTCTGGGGCATCTTGTTTTATCATTATGGCAGTGCATGTACCACCAGCAGCACTATATATATATAAAACGTTCATTAACCCCACAGGGAAGAAGTAAAAGTGTGGCATACTAGACCTGGAAGGGACGCCCTTCCAGCCACAGACCTATCACAGGACCACTCTCTTTCATGAATAGTGGACAAGATTTGAGTATGCTGGTGGCATTAAAACATGTCTCTTGTGGCCCCTAAAAGCTGTGTGGATTGGGAACTTGGGAACTTCCTCTGGCTTGAGAATGATTAGAGCTTTTGTTGTGAGGAACCTCCTCTGGCTTGAGGAGTATCATAACTTTTGTTATCTGTATCATCATCAAGCTGTGTCTTACCTTTTATTATCTCTAAGTGTTGTTATGCTCTGTTGCTATTGTGGAATCTGGTTACCGTGCTCCAGCTTTGTCGCACAGGGACCGTTGCGGAAGATTGAAAGTGTGTAGACTGTAAGGCGAGAATACTGGAGGGGCGGAGTTTGGGGAAGTTGGGCTTCCTATGTCCAGGATTTTCAACGAGCCTAAACCACTTTATGATGTAACTGCCTGTTGCTAGGCTATGGCTACAACAGACAGACCCGAACTAGAGCCTTGAGCCTCACAGACATGTCAACACCTATGTCTGCCTCCCCTATACAACTCGAAGTACAAACCAAGGAAGAATCAATGAATACCGAGTTTCAGTCACCAGAGTAACATCGTGTCTGCCACCACCAACTTTACTGAACCTCCGTGACTCCATGGATCGGGCATGGACTTTGACCTTTGGATACATGGCCCCACGATGACTGGCTCTACTGGCACCTTGAGGACAAGACCTTGAAACTGGCCTGTGTATTCTTGCAACAACAGCAGGGTGGCCAGCAAACATCACAGTTCTATATCCTGAAGGGGCAGAAGGTAGGAGCATCTCACTGGGGAGTTTGAGAATGATTAGAGCTTTTGTTGTGAGGAACCTCCTCTGGCTTGAGGAGTATCATAACTTTTGTTATCTGTATCATCATCAAGCTGTGTCTTACCTTTTATTATCTTTTATTATGGCCAATGCATGCACCTCCAGTGGCACTAAACACGGACCCCTAAGTAAGTGCATGGGAAAGAAGTAAAAGTATATTATACTAGACATGGAAGGGGCCCCCTACCTGCTATAGTCGTATCTCACGTCCACTCCCTTTCATCCATCCTACCTGATGGACAAGTTTTGCCTATGTTGTTGGCATTCAAACATGAGTCTTAGGGCCCTTAAAGTCTTTGTGGATTAGGAATTTTCTCTGGCTTGAGGGTTATTGTAATGTTTGTTACCTGTATCAAAATGTTGCTGTATCTTAATATGTATTATCTCTAAGTTTTTGTTATCCTCTTTTGGTATTGTGGAATCTGGTTACAGTGCCACAGCTGTCTGGCACAGGGACCATTGCGGGTGACTTTAAGCATGTAGACTGTAAGGCGAGAACACTGGAAGGGTTCAGTGTGGGGAAGCTGGGGTTTCTATGGCCAAGATCCTCACTGAACTTAAAGTAGTTTATGATGTAACTGACTGTTGCTAGGCTACGGCTACAACAGACAGACCAGAAAGGAAACCCTGAGCCCTGTAGACATGTTAGCACATATGGCTGCCTCCCTATACAACTGCAATTAGAAACCAAAGAAGAATCACTGAAGCCAAGGTTTGGCCACCAGGATAAACCCTTGCTGTGATCACCAACTGCACTGTACCCCTGAGTCTCCATTGAGTGCACATGGCCTTGGGCATTTCAATATATGGACTAATGATGGATGGCTCTCCTGGCACCTTGGGGTCAACCCTGGCAGCTGGCCTCCTGTGTGTTCCTGTAACAACACCAGGGTGGCTGCCAAAGGTCACTGTAATATGTCCTGAACTGCCAGAAATTAGGAGCATCTTTCTGGGGAATTTTGTTTTATCATTATGGCAGTGTGTGCACCAGCAGCAGTACTATATATATAACCTTCATCAACCCCACAGGGAAGAAGTAAAAGTATGGCATGCTAGACCTGGAAGGTATGCCCTTCCAGCCACAGACCTATCACAGGACCACTCTCTTTCATGAATAGTGGACAAGATTTTCCTATGTTGGTGGCATTAATCATGTCTCTTAGAGCCCTTAAAGTCTTTGTGAATTCGGAATTTCCTCTGGCTTGAGGTTTGTTATAACTTTTGTTATTAGGAACCTACTCTGGTTTGAGGATTATTGTAATGTTTGTTACTTGTATCAAAATCTTACTGTATCTTAACATGTATTATCTCTCAGTTGTTATCCTCTTTTGGTGTAGTGGCATCTGGTTACAGTGCCGCAGCTGTCTGGCACAGGGACCAGTGCGGGTGACTTTAAGCATGTAAGGCGAGAACCCTGGAGGGGTAGAGTGTATGGAAGCTGGGGTTTCTATGGCCAAGATCCTCACTGAACTTAAACTGCTTTATTATGTAACTGACTGTTGCTAGGCTACGGCTACAACAGACCAGAAAGGAAGCCTTGAGACCCATAGACATGTTAGCACATATGGCTGCCTCCCCTCTCCAAGTGCAAGTGGGAACCAAGGAAGAATCTCTGAATCTGAGGTCCCTTCCCCAGAGTAACATCTTGCTCCCTGCACCAACTTCACTGAAGCCCGGAATCTCCATGGAGTGGACGTGTCCTTTGAACTTTCTACACATGTCACAATGTTGGCTGGCTCATCATGCACCTTGGGGAGAACCCTGGAAACTGGCCTCCTGTGTCTTCCTTGAATAGCAGTAGGGTGGCCACCAAACTTCACAGTTGTATATCCTGAGTGGCCAGAAGATAGGGGCATCTTACCGGGGAGTTTCATTTCATCGTTATGGCCAGTGCATGTACCTCCAGTAGCACTATAGATAGACCCTTTAGTAACCCCACCAGGATAAAAGTTAAAATATGGTATTCTAGACCTGGAAGGGACACCCCTTCTCCTGCAGTTCTATCACAGGTCCACTCTCTTGCGTGCATCCTAACTGATGGACAAGATTTTCGTATGCTGGTGGCATTAAAACATGTCTATTAGAGCCCCTAAATTCATTGTGGATTGCGATCTTCCTCTGGCTTCAGGATTATTATAATGTTTGTTACCTGTTTCAAAACCTTGTCTTAATTTTTATTATCTCTAAGTTGTTGTTATGCTCTATTGCTATTACGGAATCTCGTTACAGTGCTCCAGCTTTCCACACAGGGACCATTTAGGAAGATTGAAAGCGTGTAGATTGTATGTTGAAAATACTGATTGGGTGCAGTGTGGGGAAGTTGGGGTTTCTATCACCAGGATCCTGACTGATCTTAAACCACTTGATGATGTATCTGGCCTTTTCTAGTCTACTGCTTCCATAACCGTAGGCAATAAGCTATTATTTTGCTATATTGAGAGCTCGGCCCAGTGCTCTTGGCAAGACAAGGTATCATTTCAAGGTTCTCCATTTCAGCTCTTACCATTTCAAATAGGAAAATTAAACCCCAGTGTTACATTAGAGAATTTGAGTATCCCTGTGTCTTGCCAATGGGGTTCATCCCCGAGCAAGCTCACCATAGATTCAGTGAGACGGAGGAATGACATGGAACATTCTTGGGCTAAAAGGGTTTATTACCTGGCTTGTTTACCCAGCGATTGGTCGAGCACGAGAATTATGTCTGCATCCAACTGTCTGGAGGTGTGTAATCCTCCTTCATCCCTGGCTCCACCCAGATCACTGGGCAGAGCTCTTTATGTAGTGACTCAGTCAAAAACAGTTTATTGCCTATGGGTATTGGAGCAGTAGTGTAGCAGTAGGCCAGTTATATAATCAAGTAGTTTAGGGTCAAGTGTGGATCCTGGCCATAGGAGCCTTCACTTTATCCACAACCTAGAAGTATCATAACATATTTTTAAGGCTATTTCCTGATATATATTCTTTACAGTAGTATTCTGTGGACTATATTATATTCAATAAGCATGTAATTTTGGGAAAACACATTTTTACAGATCTCTTAACTATTTATTATAGGACTTCTCAGAGCCTTTCATACTGTTAATCTGGAGAAAGACTATATAGCATACTGCATTTCCAAACTTTTCCTCCTAAGAATTCTTTTATCTAGGAACACTTATCAGTGGATTAAGAGATATAAATATTCTATGCAAAACACTTGGGAAAATGTTGCCTTGAGAAAGTCAGGAATTTACTGTGTAAGTAGTGGAATAGACATTTGTCAGCTTTCAGCTGCTCAGGTTCTACTTCCTAATCGTACCCTGATTTCCTTTTGAGGAATTATATCTCCCCTCTTGTGGGAAGTCTTTGTGGGCTATTAAACTAAGATGCTTACTTTACAAAATAAAGCCAACTCGGTTCCAGGAAAAAATTAAGTCTTGTTGCGTAAAGCATCCATTGGATGTAGTACTTTCTCTCCCATACATGTGGAATGATACTGGTCATGTACCAGCCCTAAAAGAAAGAACTGAGAAATCTGAATTCTCTGTTCAGTGATCCAGATGAACTCTGCCTGACATGTCCTGTCACAGTTAAGAACTTCCTTGAGGTCACTTCTACCAAATCCAACTCTTATCACCCAGGTAAAGCTTGGTGATCGGCATATACTCTAAATTCAGGCAATTGTTTCCTCTTCCCTAGACTTTGAATTTCACAATAAAAGCAGAATACAGATTGGCTCCTGTGTCTGTCATTAGTTACCCTCTAGGCTCCTGTTGTGTTGTCTACACATTCTTTAAATAAATATCCTTTAAAATAACCAGATTAGGTTTCTCTGGCCTATAATCCATGGTATCGCTCTAACAACAGTAGCTTCCCATATAACCAACAATTTGGGGGCCTTCATAGAAGGCAGGAGAGAAAAAGATAGATAGACCCAGGTATAATGGGTAGAAAAATCAATTTTGAGACATGGTTGGAATATGGCACCAAACTTAAATCCAACTTGGCATGCTGAATTCTAAACTCTATTCTTTTCTTTCAACAAACAAACCTCTTAGCTTTCCTGCTCTTTCTGATGAAAACAGGCAAGCACAATGAGTTACATAAGTTCACTACTGGGTCCTCGAATGAAAGAACTGTATATATAAAAGCACAGAACCTGTACTTCAAATGTAGATGACTTAGGGAATAGACAAGATCAATCTTCAACAAGTAGAAAAAAGAACAGAGAAATTAAGATAAAGACATGTATAGTAAATAGCTAGCGGGCCGAGTATTCATCATGCTGATTCATTTAAGAGTGTTCACTTGATCCAGGAAAGAATGAGAAAGGCCTGTAGCAAAGGATGTCTAAAAATACCTAGAACATTTATTTGTATTTTTTAAGCAGACCACCTGCTGTTTATAAGTAATTGTTTGTGCTTTAGGAAAGAAAAGCAGTTTTACTGTCAGCAGGGAAGGTTTCAATTATACCCCCATACCCCCATCTTGGTAGTGAATGTGAGGTTCCTTGAAAGCCAAAAAAGGAGAAAAAAGAAAAAAAAATTACAAATGTTCCAAACCAGATGTTCACTTTGAAACCTAATTGCGATCTCCCAATTACCCTTCCTTCGCTAATGAAGCTGTGGAGCGCTAGCCTGGTGTTACAGGGAGGAGGCCATGCAGGAAATGTTCTAGTGCCAGGAACATTTCCACAGTGAGCCCAGGGCTGGAGCCAGGAGGGGGAGGTTACCGGAGCAGGCCCCCCAGGCTCATCCATGATTTCCTTGGATTTTATCACCATGCCAGTCTAAGAGTTTCTACACTGGCCCAGCTAATTGGAAATTGGCTCCCAGATCACACTAGAATTGTTCTGGCATTTTCTACACCATTAGAAGCAATATATTCATCATGTTTCTTAAAACCAACCTGTGCTTCCTTTCCAAAAGCAGCCTCTGAAGATGAATTAGGAAACATTCCCCTTGCAGATACTCATTACACAGCAACACCTATTGCTGGGAGGGGGGGAAGAGTGATAATATTTCAAATTAACTTCTCAGGATAGGTTTTCATTAAGATTTCAAAAGGTGGGTTTCTCAGGTTAAATACCAATTGATTTTAAAAGGTGTATTAGCTCAGGAGTAATAAGCAGGTAATTGATCTAGATCTGGTTTTTGAAACTTAATCTATGGTATTTTTCTGTCATCAATTATGTTTAAAAATAATGTAAATGAAAAGAAATTTGCATGTGGGTTTGGAAATTATGCCAATTTTAAAGCTGACAGAGGAGATTCCTACAGCTTATTGAGAGCACATTTAGAAAGCTTATCAGCACCTAAACTTTTGGTCAGATGGGCTCTTTGCTTTCCCTGGAGCTTTTAAAATGCTTAAAAAATGTTTTGTGTTGTTTTGGCACTTTCTGTTTTGTTGTTGTATTTCCTTTGGGTGGTATGTGCATGTGTGTGTGTGTGTGTGTGGTAGAGGATACAGGAGTCACAATGAACACTCAGCAGTAAAGTAACATGAACATGGTTCACTTACATAGACTTACAGAAAATTTGGAGAATTAACATGCACTGACTCTTAGATCCATATTCTGTGGGTCAGACTTGACTATCATTCAGTAAAGAAAAGAATTTTATCAAAGCTAAGCATTAGAAAGAAGAACCTGGCAGCGCATACAGGGAAGATGGGGTCAAGAGAAATGGAGGTGATAGATCAGTGAGGAGGCTCTAATAATTGTCCCCTTGAGCATATAATAGAGGCAGGCTTAGGACAGGGGACAGTGAGCTTTTGGGAGAAGACTATAGAGGCAACAGGCATTCACTCAAGAGGCAGGAGTTCCCAAACATTTCCAAAGAAAGTTGCTCTTTGTAATAGTGCAAATTTTGTTCACCCAACACAATAGCACTGCCCTTTGGCATTTGTAAATAAAGTATATTCACCTACTTCACTGTTACATGTTTAGTACATGGTGGAAGTCTCAAACATAATAGGTGCTTAATAATTAATGTAATTAAAAATACTAATATAAATTCAATAAGTGTGTATTCATCTCAATATTACTCACATATATCTGAAAACAGTTCTATGCACACATGTGAGATAATTATTTGGTGTACAATGATTCCTACATATATGGATCCAATTACCATTGGAAAGTTTTCTACAGCATATTTTATACCTCCCTACCCCTGGTATCTACAACCTGCAAACTGGGAACTGTCAGTTTAAGGGAATAATCCACAGAATAGAGTCCTGCTTAGGAGTTCCAGGTCTAGAATCTGACAGATCTTAACCACTGTCTCTTAAAAAGCTTGAATTCCTCAAGTTGCCTAACTATGTTATAGGCCTTCGTTTCCTGATCTAAAAAATGGTGATAATAATTGTATCAATTATTGCTTTGAGAACAAAATGACAAAATTTATGTCAAGTGCTTAGCAATGTAGCTGGCACAGAGAAGTGCTTTTTAATATTAGCTGTTAGTGTTAGTATAATTCTTTTCCCATCTTGGAGAATAAGGCCTTTATGAGAATGCTGACAAGGGACAGATTTGGATGGGCCTGTAGGGCTCATCCCCACCCCGCTATTTGGATAGCTTTGCAGAAGTTAGCTCAGCGGATCTGGACTAGCTCCTGTCTTTGTCTTCTGACAGGGGTACTTTCTAACCAGAGAGTTTCCATTATGACACTGTAGTTTGTGCTAATAAAGTGACTTTCCAAACCAAAACAAAACAAATCTCCAGTCTGTAGTGTTTGTCAGTTTCTAAGGTGTGAACACCCTCACCCTGGTCAATATCAAGTGAACAATGTAAAGTCATGAAAGCCCAGCAGGAAGAGGAGTACAATCAGCTTTCCTGATGCAGGGCAGTCCGGCTCCAGGGCACTACTAAAGTAGCCATGTAGATGTTCTCTGTCCCTCTGACCCTATAAGTATGTAGAACATTATGCCATGGCCCCTCTCTTCTTGAACATAGCCCTGATGCCTACAGAAGAGTTCTACCTGGCCTAACTGGTGGGAAATGAGAGGTCAGGAGATTGTATGCAGCCTACTACTTTTGCAAGTTTTTCCCTGATAAAGCCTGTGCTATATTTGTACTACTTGGTGCTAGTACCATGTGACCATGACACCTTGCATGACAGAGGTAAAGCCTGACACAACACTAGTTTCAAACATCAATGTCATATACGTGGAAGTGGGAGAAATAAAGCATTTCCATCATACCATGAATGAACATACACTTTACTTGTCCCAAGCATACTTTATTTTCCAGCCTGGAAGTTTACCAAGTATTTCTACAGGAGAACTTGGTTTTCTGCTATGAACTGCCTTGGTGTCTTAGTTTCCCACATTGAAAATGACCTCTTACATTATCCCTACAGCCACATGCAGCCTGGACATTATAGAATGCTGAGCCATATTCAAAGCATCCCCCAGGCCTGTGAAACTCTTTATCCAAAGAGCAATTTTATTTTAAACATAGAAAAATGGTAAAGCTATAAAACTCTAAAGGCTGAGGCATAGAATGAGGCCTTTTTGTTGTTCTTATCACTGATTAAACACATCTGGGAAGAATGACCTGCCAAGAAAAATTATTAGCTTTTTGTACAACTTGAAATGCAGAGTAGTAAAAATATGTCAAACACAGAATTTTATTGTGCATGAATCTATACCTTAGCCAATATTCATTAAATGGGTCTCTCATGGTTAGCAGGTGTGTTCCATCTTGGCACACACAACTTTTAATTCATTGAACTCAACATTTTCTTTTGCTGCAAGTGATTGCCTTTGGCTATGGGCTTATTTGAAAAGGGCTTAGGGGCATGTTTTTCCTGATTTAAGTCTAAATTTATTCCAAGTTCCCTTTCTGATAAATTAAATTTCCTATCTCCATTTAGACTCTCCATGTCTCTGCATCTATTCCCTTCCACGTGGTCTAAGATGTCCCTCAGGGGATGAAGGGGATGGGGAACTGCGGAGAAATGAGTATCAGTAGCTGTGCTCTGAACGGAACACAGCTGATCAGAGTATCAGAAGCCCTTCTGAGAGATGATGGTTTGAAATGAGATGATCTCTAAGGCCCAACCAGCTCTTACATTCTGTGTATCTCTAGAGCTAAGCAGATGTAATAGATATAGAAAGGATTCTGTGCAACTCGCCTCCCTAGGTAATTGAGTAAAATAGGATGAGACGCTAAGTAAGTGCTGGGCATTATCTATAGATGTGTTGCCTCATTCAGCCCTCATTACAGGCCACACAGACTAATATTCCCACTTCATTGGTGAGGACACTGAGGCTGCAGGGCTACATATTTGTCCAAATTTCTGCAGCTTACAAGTGTCAGATTTGCAAACTGTGCTCTGGTCTGAAACCAAAATCTGTGTCTTTCACCTCTTTCCACACACTCTCCACACCACTCTCAGTAGCCCTAGTGCTAAGGAACTCTGATTAAATGTTAGCAAATCAAATGCTAGTTTCCTGTGCTTGGATGGATACTATTGTTATTTTAATCATTGTCTGTGATTGACTCTCAATAAGCAGCAATCAAGTTCAGTTTTAGGTCTCTTCAATGCCCTTTTCTTTCACATAATTTAAAAAAATGTGTACTAAGGATGCATTAGCTATTTTCAAGTAAACTATGTCGAAGAGTTTTAAAAAAAATACTTGGAAGCATATTGTAATTCAAATAATTGGTCCTACTTGTTTGTGCCCTTAGGTTATGTTCTTGTAGATGAATCTATAGCTTTATGTTCCACCTGAACAATAGGCCAGAACAGTGCTGAGAGTTTCACATTTTCCAGGCAGTTGATTTACCATAACACAGGTTCTTCACTTCAGATGATCACAGTGAAAACATGCTGGACGCATTCCCACGCCTCACCTCATTTTACCCTCACCATCATGTGGCATAGCTGTGCCCATTTCAGATGAGAAAACCAATTCATGCCATTACACACACCAAACTAATGATTTGGCCACGGCTGGAATCTTGGTTTTCTGATTCCAGATCCTATTCTTATTCCACTTCAGCACTCACAACTCGAGATTGAAACATTCGTACCCTTGCGGCAAGCTTTGTGTGCACTTGAGAGTTTTCCTAGTTCCTTCTTTTAAGCTTCCATCTGACTTACCCTGGTCTGCAAAATCATGGAAGCTAAGATATGCTACAACTGGTCAGGTTCTTTTACCCTAAACCTCCAGTACTAAATTGGAGTATTTCTTATTGGAGGGAGATCATAAAAAGCAGGAACAGAGCTTTCCAGATTAGAACACAGTGAGCCTAGGGTTGAATCCTATTATAGCCCAACACCTTGGAATAGAATGCCTTCTACAGTCAAGCTGTTCTGATTTTTAATGGCTGGCTGATCTAAGAAGTCATCAAGAGAAAAAGTTATTCCTCTTTCAGATTAACTAGGGGCAAAAGGCCAGGTGCTGAACTGCATACAACTTGGTTGAAGACTTGGCTGGGAAGTTATTTACTGAGTGATCACAGTACATTCTATTTTCTATCATGTATTCATCTGCATACAATAACATACATAGTCTTTATTGAGTATTTACTATATGATACTCACTGTACCAAAAAATTTCCATAAATTCACTCAATCTTCATTTTAAAAAATAAACATGAGGTAAATACTATTAATATTCCCATTTTACAGATGAGAAAACTGACACAAGGCAGTCTAGCCAAGAGCCCTTCGGTGAAATCCTAAGAAACTCTCTTCATCTTATTCTCAATTTCAGCATCTGAAACATGAAATTAATAGCATAATCTCAGTACAACCTTGGGTAGTATGGGAGCTACAAAATAAATCTATTGTATCTTCAGTTCCAAGGAGTCTAGAGTCTAATTTTAGAGATTTTCACCTACTAAAAAAACAGAGGAAGAGTAATTTCTGTAAGATAGATAGTGAAGTAAAATGTGATCAGAAGTCAGAATGCAGGATAAGATGAGACACTGAAAACTATTTTATCCTCCTGGATTTATAAAGGCTCTGAGTCTTGTAGTCAAGGAAACTGCTGACCTTTGCTCAGTTTAGAATTTCTCTAAGTGTTTGATGGATGGGTTTGAGTGGGGAGCTCAGAACCTACCTTCCCAGCCCTATATAAGGTACTGGCCCCTTAGGCAAGAGATAGGAGAGCACGTGCAATCAATTAAGCATCTGTTCTTCTCAAAGATCGCTTCCAAAACTCAGTAGCTGAACTAAATAAACTAAAAGGGAATTGTCATAAAAGAAAGGAAAATGTGCTTATGATAAGCTCCTGATTGGTAGTTAAAGGTCAGGAAGTCAGCAAGCTGACTGGAGGGAAAAGGAATCTGACTTTGACTATGTGTAGTTTGGGACCTGTAATGCAGAAAGGGGTGATGGAAAGCATTCCAGTTACGGGAAAGCGCAGCATTCCATTTCTATTTATTCCTTTGGCACATGGCTTGTTCCAACTGATTGTACCTTTATTATGATGCCACACTGCACATGTTTTAATTGACAAGCATATGGAAAAATTCCATGAATGTCTCCTGATGAGAGTCTGGAGGACATGAAGGGAGATCTGAGAGCAAAGACATGAGTCACCAGTTCCTAAACCAATGCTGTCAGCGTGTGGCTGAGGTTAACAAAACTCATTATTCTCCTATTACTGTGCTTCTGCAATCAATTAATTCAGTATTTCACAGGCACCCTAGACAAGAGATTGGAGGGAACCTGCAATTAATTAAGCTTCTATTCCTCTCAGAGATCACTTCTGAATCCCAGTAGCTGAACTAAATAAATTAAAAGGGAATTGTCATAAAAGAAAGGAAAATGTGCTATGACAAAGCTCCTGATTGTTAGTTACTTGGAAAGCCCAGCCACACTAGAATACTGGGGTAGAGGGCAAAACCTGCTTGGGAAAATCGGCCCCCTGTCCCCTCAGCTCTGAATCAGGTGTCCAAAGCCAGCATTTCAGCCTTGGCACTAACATTAATTCACTCTTGAGAATTTTGAAGGTATCACACAGCATCAGTTTGCTAATTGGTGAACTGGATTCTGTGAGTTTGGTTCCAAAGCTTTATGGGCTGCTCCTGAGGGTCACGTATACAGACTCTGAAAGCTCGATGGCTCATACTAATGCAAGGGATAAAAGGCCTGAACATTTCAGGATCGACAAGAAATGTTCCTTTTAACTAATAGTCTTTCAACTATTCTCATGTTATTTGTCTAGTTTCTCCCCTTCGGCTATCTCTGCACAAGCAAAATTAAGTGGAGCCACAGAGACACATGTTACTCAGAGATTTTGAGTAGGTTCTGGATAGATTGATAATGCCTGCCTGGACCAGTCTATTGGGAATTTGGAAGCTACATGTGAGTGTGGCATCAGTTAGTACTGCCTGGCATGGGCAGAGAATTGAGGTAGTGAAGGCCTGCATGCTGGCCAGATGATTCTTGTCCTACTTCCATTAATTAAGTCCTATTATCCAGACAACTACATATTTCAGAATTAAGACCACTTAGGGCATTCACAGTCTTTGAATAAAATCTCCCTTCACTTTAAAATCTAGATTTGCAGTATTCTCCTTCATGTCTCAGTTTTCAAATCACAAAGCTCTCCTATCCTCTACCTGTACCCTGTATTCTCCTGATTGCCTGTGCTTAAGTTCTTCTTTCATTAGTATTAACAACTAACATTACTGAGTGCCAGGCATTTTCCTAAGTGCTTTACATGTACCATCTCATTTAATTCTCACAGCTATAGTAAAAATTATAACGATCCCCATTTTACAGATGAGAAAATTTAGGCTTATACATGTTATAAGCCTTGTCCCAATAAACACTGGTAGTAACTACCAGTCTAGAACTCCCTCCCTTCCATGACCTGTTATCCAATCCTAACTACTACTTGGTTAGTGAAGCCTTTCTTGATGTCCCCAATCCCAAGAATCCTTTTTCTGACTGCTACAGCAATCCATCTGTTCTACTTCCATGATACTTATCCCGTTTAACCTTAAAATATGCAGATTGTTTCAAATAATATTTACAAGTAGTCATCCATGCTAGACCCTGGGTGGTAAGAGGTGAAATAAAGTGTCATCTGTCATTGAGCAACAGTCAGGTAGAGGGGAAAGTCATACCAAAAGATACAATAATATGGTATAAAATATATAATATTTCATACACACAGCATGCAGGTAAAACCCCTTGGAAAGACAGCTGGGAAATTATGTCATCTGCGCTGAATATTAACAGGAAAGAAATAGGACTCCTAGCTTTCTGGCTGGAGCAGTCGGGTCAAAGATGGTATCATTCACAGAGATAAGGCATCCAGTAGGACAGGATAGGCTGGGCTGTAAATTTATTTGGGACATGAAGAGTGTTTGGTATTTGTGGGACATTTAAATGTGACTAATCATTTGATATTTGAATGTGCTCAGGTGAGAAGTCTGAGGAAGTTCTAGAGATTTAAGAGTTGGCATTTGAAAGACAAAAGTGGGTGGTTTCATGCAGTTACCAGCAAGAGGTGAAAAACAGTACTGTTGAATTTGTTTAACACATTTCTCCTTTTGATTAAGATATAAACTCCATGACCTACCTCCTTCCACCAGAAATTTCTTCTCTGACTCCCCAGAGGGGTTGTCTGCTTCTCTGCCTGACTTGGGCATTAGCACTACAGGGTAATGTCAGTGAAGGACAGCAGGACAGAGCCCTATGAAACATTAACATGTAAAGGTCAGGCAGAGGGAAATGAGCCCACAAAGCACTGAGAAGTTGGGCCAGTGTGGAATAAAGCAAACCAGAAGACAATTGTCATGGAAACAAAGGTAGAGAGCATTTCAAGAAGGGAGTAGTTAATGAACTACTGTAAAATGGTCAAGACTGATACGAATGTATATGTGCATAGGCCTTTAGATATATAGGGGCATAAGATTCTTTAGGGAGAAAGAATATGATACCAGATGTAAGCATGGGAATGCAGTGATCAGTAAATATAGTAAGTAACAGTGATAATAAATAAAATTAAAAATTAAAATACAACATTAAAAATAATGTAGAGTCCAAAGAATATATAGAATTAAAACATTTACATTTTTCCTTTTTCTGGTAGTGTGGTACGTTGATTTATTGATTTAAAAAAATTTAATGAACTTCACCACAGACACTGTGTGTGTTAAAGAGAGACAGAGAAAACGTATAGGCTGATTCTAAAATGCAGAAATTCAAAGAGCCAAGAATAGCCATGAATCTATTAAAAAGAACAAAGTTGGAAGACTTCCTCTCTATGCACCATAATTTATTATCAAGTAACAGTAACAATGACAATGCTGTATTAACACAAAGACAGAAATAAAGAGATTGAATGAAATGTAATAAACAAAACAGAATAACGAGTTCAGAAATAGACTCATGCTTATACTCGCAAGGTTGATGACAAAGGTGACACATACTGCAGGAAAGTAGGAAAACCATGGTCTTTTCAATGGAGTATGCTGGATAAATTGGACATCCATATGGAAAAAATTATTTTAAGCCCTATTTCATACTGTATGCAAAATTGATTGTAGGTAGAATGTTAATGTAAACAGAAAAGATAATGCAATAAACTTTTAGAAGATATAGGAGATTATCCTTATGACATTAAAGAGAAAAGATGGATTCCTTATACGGACTATTTCAAAATTTAAGAACTTCTCTCATCAGAAGAAAACAAAATGCCATAAGAAAGAGAGAAAAGTCAAGCAATAGAATGGTAGAATGTATTTGCAATACATTTATCTAACAAGGACTCACAACTACAATATATTAAAACTTCTAAAAATCAATAGAAAAATAGAAAAATGGCCAAACAGGCATTCACCAAAGAGGATATCTAAATGATCAACAAGCATATGGAAAAGAGCTCAACTGCATTATTTATTAAGAAATGCAAATTAATACCACAATGAGATACCATTACACATCCACCAGAAAGAGTAAAATGGCAAAAAAAAAAATGTTGGTAGGGATATGGAGTGGCTAGAAGACTCCTACACTGCTTATCCAATACACCACTTCATAGAACTCTTTGGTTAAATACACACTGAAAACTGCACACTCTCCTAAATATACACTCAACAAAATACTTAACTATGTGCATCAAAAGAACACGAGATTATTCACAGCAGCCTCAACCTAGCAGTCAAAACTGAAAACAAATCAAATGTCAAATGTCCATCAACAGTAGAAGAGACATTGTGATATAGTCATACCATGAATAGTATCCAGAAATAATAAAAAGTAACTGTTACTATACCCAACAGAGATAAATCTCAAATATAATATTAAACAAAAGCCAGATATGAAAGAATACTACCTGTGCAGAACTAAAACCTTATGAAAACTAAAATTGTGTATTTCAGGAATTAAAGCTGATACTGGGCTTGAGAATAGCTTATGGGCTGCTGGTAACATTTTACATCCTGACCTGGGTGCTGGTTTCATGAGTACATTCATATTATACAAATCACGATTTTTTTCCACTTATGATATGTACACTTCCCTGAATGTATATTTCCAATTAAAAGAAAACAATATTGAGTTTGATGAACTTGCCTAGGTAAAGGATGGTGAAAACTGAGACAATAGTTACAGCCTGAGCAGAGGAGGAGACATTCGGTGGAGGCGTTAGGAGGAGGCACAACCCTACAGTCTTTGATTCATTTTGTCTCTCAAGAGAACCCAGAACAGTGCTCTCATTCACTTATTCATGCACCAATTCAAAAAGATTTTTGACCTCTAACCCCATGCCAGTCACTGTGCCAAACTCTGGGGAGGTAACAGTGAACACAAAGAACATAAATGCTGCTTTCAGGAAGCCATGTGCTTTATGCACTGCACATTAAATGATGATGGGTGGACAAATCAATGACTAAATACAAAGAAATATTTGAATCTTCCAAGTCTCATTAATTGGTAGACTTTTCCTTATTATTTACAACCTATGGACATAACCATTGTGTCCCTGAAAACAGATGTTAATGTTCAGTTTTCTGCATTGAATTAGGTTTCGTGATCCCTGATTCCCTCATAGGACTAGAAGATGCATGTTTACACAATTCTTCAAGTTCTGTATAGTTTTATTCTTTGTGGCATCTTTAACATATGAAACATTAAAATTTTTCTCTGAAAGAAAATGGTAAGAAACATATAAATCAAACTAAATATCATAGAGTAGCTCTCTGTATTCCTCTCTTTCCATAGAAGTCTCAATTTTGAGATCAAAGAGTATAATGTTGTGCTATATGAATACAAATATGGATAATTACAATAAAGCCATAGCCATCCATTTCTTCCACCAGTTATATTTTTTCCCCATTCATTTGGAAAGCAACCCATATTCCTGTATTTCCCATGCTCATGACCATTTAAGAACTCCTTTAAAATGTTTTCCAGAGTGTTTTTAGAGAGTAATATGTTAGCAGTGTGTTTATGTATTAATAAGGGACCGTAATCTGCAGAGGTCTTGCTTGGAGGTTAACAAAATATACCATGAGGTTCAGTAATTATCATCATCATTATGCTTTGGGGTTTACAAATCATCTTCTTTATAGCACTTCACACTGTTCTTTATTTCATTTTTTATATGACACAATGAGAAAGGTATTTTTTTTTGAGAAGGCATCTCTCATATTTATTGATCAATAAATAAATAAATTTATTTATTAATGGTTGTTAACAGTTAACAACAATAAAATTCTGTACAGGGGACTCAATGCACGATCATTAATCCACCCCAAGCCTAATTCACATCAGTCTCCGATCTTCTGAAGCACAACGAACAAGTTCTTACATGGTGAACAAATTCTTAGATAGTGAATAAGTTATTACATGGTGAACAGTACAAGGGCCGTCATCACAGAAACTTTCGGTTTTGATCATGCATTATGAACTATAAACAATCAGGTCAGATATGAATATTTGTTTGATTTTTATACTTGATTTATATGTGAATCCCACATTTCTCCATTATTATTATTATTATTATTATTATTATTATTATTATTATTTTTAATAAAATGCTGAAGTGGTAGGTAGATCCAAGATAAAGGTAGAAAACATAGTTTAGTGCTGTAAGAAAGCAAATGTAGATGATCAGATGTGTGCCTATAGACTAAGTATTAATCCAAGCTAGACAAGGGCAACAAAACATCCACGGATGCAGAAGATTTCTCTCAAAACAGAGGGGGTGACGTTCTAAGCCTCACCTCTGTTGATCCCCAATTTCTCACCTGATGGCCCCCCTGCGACTGTGCCTGTCTTAGGTTGTTTCCCCCTTGAGGAATCTTACCCATCTCTGGCTAACCAGTCATCCTCCAGTGCCATACAGGGAAAAAGTTGGTAAGTGAGAGAGAAGCAATATTGTTTGAAAACATTAGCATTTTACTTCTTTGCAGATTTATGCCCTGTGGCTTCTATGCCCAGCATTTGTCTTGAGGTATCTTTACCACTTGGAAGAATTATGACACTCGGTAATTTTTGATATGAGACACGAATTCTAATTAAGGGTTGTAATTAGGAAGGAAGAAGAAAAGCTATAGAAGTAGCAGACGGAAGAAAACATGGGAAGATTGATTATTTCTTTGACATATCTTCTTGTAGAGTAACTTAAGCATGTATAGGTTTTAAACTACTAATTGAATTGCGCACACACATTAACATAATAGGAATACAGTTACGTAACCAAAGCAGACCTACACTTACCAGCCATCTCCAGTGAAACCAAGAAAACCAGTTAGGCACCCTAAGCATTTGTGAAAACTTATCTATGATATGATGGATATTGTCTAACTGAATTTGAATAGTTTGAAAAAAATCAGTCAAATTAAAACAACACATTCCTGGGAACTGTTCACATCCCATATGTTCTTTTAACAGTAGATAGTCTGTAGTCTCAAGATTTTGGAGCGCTGCAACTTGCACTTCTCCTAATTCTTGGTTGAGTTCCAGCAGTATAGATCCAATAAAATTTGTTATTTTACTGTATGCACAGACCAGCTTAGATATCTCCTTATTCATTCCAATGGCAATTCCAGGAACCAGTAGGATGAATGCAGCTACAACTGCAACAGCACCAGGATCTTTGTTGAAGTTTTTTGATGATCATCTTCTGGAATGACTCTTCCAGAGTATGTTGATGTTGGAACTTCTTCATATCGTATCTTATTTCGTTTTCTGGGTAGCCAAATTGGGCTTTGATCTTCTGTATAAACACAAAGAGACCCTTTGCCCACGCTTTGATATGCCCTTTATACCGTTGTGAAGAACGTATTGGAGGTCACCACACGGGAACTGCTTTTTTTTTTTTAAGAGAAAGGGATATTATCAGAAAAATGTACTTCCATAGCTGATCATCTGACACCCTTTAAATGATCAAAATTAAAGATATTTAAAGCATGTATTAATCATTGATTTACAGTTAGTTTTATCCTATCAGGGAGTAATCCCCCTTTCTTTTTTTTTTGTTATCATTAATCTACAATTACATGAAGAATATTATGTTTACTAGGCTCTCCCCTATACCAGGTCCCCCCTATAAACCCCTTTACAGTCACTGTCCATCAGCATAGCAAAATGCTGTAGAATCACTACTTTTCTTCTCTGTGTTGTACAGCCCTCCCCTTTCTCCCACCCCCCCTTTATGCATGCTAATCTTAATACCCCCCTTTGCCTTCCCCCCCCTTATCCCTCCCTACCCACCCATCCTCCCCAGTCCCTTTACCTTTGGTACCTGTTAGTCCATTCTTGGGTTCTGTGATTCTGCTGCTGTTTTCTTCTTTCAGTTTTTCCTTTGTTCTTATACTCCACAGATGAGTGAAATCATTTGGTATTTCTTTTTCTCCACTTGGCTTATTTCACTGAGCATAATACCCTCTAGCTCCATCCATGTTGCTGCAAATGGTAGGATTTGTTTTCTTCTTATGGCTGAGTAATATTCCATTGTGTATATGTACCACATTTTCTTTATCCAATCATCTACTGATGGACACTTAGGTTGCTTCCAATTCTTGGCTATTGTAAATAGTGCTGCGATAAACATAGGGGTGCATCTGTCTTTTTCAAACTTGAGTGCTGCGTTCTTAGGGTAAAGTCCTCCTTCGCGAGGCGCTGGGTTCTTGCAGGTGTGGATGTGGTCTGGATGTTGTCCTGTGTCCTCTGGTCTCTATTCTAGGAAGAGTTGTCTTTGTTATATTTTCATAGATATATGTGGTTTTGGGAGGAGATTTCCCCAGCTCTACTCACACCGCCATCTTGGCTCCCCGAGAAAGGTATTTTATCTGTATTTCACACACACATGCAGACACACAGAGGCCTGATGTTGACCATGTGAGATGCCTGGTGAAAGGTCACATCCGTGAGTGACACAGACAGCACTAGAATCTATCATTTTCAGCTTTAAGATCCAGAGTTTTTCTACTTACCCCATGTGGTAGAAATCTGTCAGATGTTGGGTTTTCTGAGAAGCAGACTCTGCAACAGTTCCATGTTGCCATATTTATTAGAGGACTATGCTTGGAATTAAACCTGTAAAAGGTAAGGGCCAGAAAGGGAACAGGATTCAGCACAGAGAAAAGCTGGTCTGTGAAGCATACACAACACCCTTGCCAACCTAAAGGGAGCTCAGGAGCTAAAGAGACCCACACTAACCCCAAAGGGCTGGGTTTTAGACTCCAGCCTTGGTGGGTCACTGGAAGTGGCCGCCCCCAAAGGACTGGACACTGGGTGATGTGACTCCAATAGCTGATGCGGTCCTGGATGGCTCTCCAAGCTGAAGACAATCTGCTGACAGCATTCCTAGTAGCTGGGCCACCTTTCTCCTTAAAGGAGAAAGGGAATAGCATATTTTCTTTTCATTGCCCATCATCACCTAAGTCAATCCACATTTTCTGGTCTTCCTAACTTTCTAACATGGCTGCCCTGTTGCTGTCTAAATACTAAAGAATTGTCTGTAAGAACATGTTTATGGAGGACAAATTCATATGGAAATCAAAGGAATATGGACCTAAGTTTATCATCTTGGGTCTTCCTTTTAAGCCAGATGTTTCCAGAAGTATAGAAGAAACCTCTCATTCACAAACAAAGAGAATGACCTTTTCTCAATCATCTCCATAGGGCAAGCTGCCTGACTTGCCTGCATTTTGTCAGGGAGTGAGTTGCTGTCCCAAAGAACAGGGACATCCAACTGTAAAGGCATTCTTCATGACTAAAACCCATAATCACAAGATAAGGGATCTCCTGCCCTAAATTATCTGTGGTAGATTTAGTAGTTAGTCTCAGTTTCATCTTCCCAGAACCTAATTATAATTTCAGCCCATGCTATCTCTTTACCCAGCATCAGTTGTACGTTTCTCATGGAGAGGAATAACTTTCTTTTATTTATTTTACACTTACCTGCAACTTCTGCTTGAAAACACTCACAGCCATCATGTCATCAGCCTCAATGTACAATGAGGAATAGTCATTAAAAGAGTTCTACATCCTCACACTTGTTGCCTTATCTAGTTCTCATCACAACAATACCACTGAATAAATAGGGTAGAAAGACAAAATATATTAGAATGGCTTGGGACCTTTGGAGGTGCTGTACAGGCAAGTACAAGACCTTGACTCACCCCAGGATAAACATGAGTCATGTCCTACCCCCACCCCAACCATTCTGCTTTTTCTGTACTTGGGTATAAACTGCTCAGTGCATGTTATTTAACATTGTGTTATGGGTATGTTGGTAACACAGAAAATATGAACTCTAATAAGACAAATGCATTTAATAAGAACTTTGAGACCATGCCACCAGACGGAAACTAGAATACAAGAAACATGAAATCACCTATTAGGGAAGGGGAAAAATCTCTAGGGATGAAATAGAAAGGGAAACCATAGCCCACTGCTGAAGTAAAACCATTCCACCAGAGGTGAGTATGCCAATAATGTCCTGTGAATGAGATTTCTCTGTTAGCCGATTCCTTCTTTGCTAAATGGGGCACTAACTTTTCAAGACGTACCTAGTAATTTTAAATATCTGCCTTATCTCATTTTTCCAAAAATCTGGGTAAGTGAATTTTCACACAGGTATTGATCTTATTAATAAAACTGCTCTGCACCTGAATGCTTGCTTGTTCCTTGTTTCTGGGTCTGTTCAGCAGAAAGCCATGTAACTTTGACAGTGATAGAAAAAGCACTGCACTGGAGTCAGAAATGATTTTAAAAATTGATATAGGAAAGAAAAAAATGGGGGGTGATTTGGCTAACATTAATGGAGCACCTTGAATGTGCCAGGCACTAGGAAAGTTCTTTGCATACATTTTCAGTTGCAAAAAACTGTGTGAAGAAGCCTTGTCTTTCCTATTTTCAGCTAAGGTTGCTTAGCCTCAAGGGAGCTGAATGATACAACTAATGAGTGACTAGTAGGAAGGAGGAACTTCCTTAATTCCCTCTCAAAACATAATGATTCTGCCTCAAATTCTTCTGATCCCAAAACCATGATCTTGTTGCTCTACTTCTGTGAGGAAGCAAAGATTCTTAGCCCAAACTGCTTCACTTTCCCAATACTCATCCCAATATTTCTCATTCACTCCAATTCAGCACCATCAAAGTTCCTTTCTATTCTCCAAGCACAATGCCTCTAACTGCCCCTCCTTCACCAATATTATTTCAGGGTGGCTTGCAATTCCCATTATCTCAAAGGTCTCTTCCAGCTAGAAAGTAAAGAAAAAAACCCCAGACTGTAAACTTTTATTTATAATTTAGTGTCAAAATAGAAACACACACACACACATATACAAATAATTCTTTCTTTTGGGACAGTTTTAAGATATTTTCTCTTAAAGCAATGCTTCTGCCCCATTCTTACTCCTTCTGGGACTCCAATTATACTTATGTTAAATATTCTCACTGTGTCTTTATTTTTTGTTTGCATTTTCATCTTTTTGTCTGTGTTTCAGGCTAAATGTTTTCTTCTGTCCTTTCTTCCACTTCTCTACTCTGCCAAATATACCTTTAAACTGGTCTGTTGTACTATTAATTTGAAACATTGTGGTTTCTATTTTTTGTAGATATTTTTTTTTTAGATACCAGTTTTCTATGAAAATTCTCCATCTTGTCATTTAGTATCTTGAGCATTGAGTGACAGCTAATTTAAATTCAGAACTCATAATGTCTGAATCTCTTTGGGTTCCGATCTGTTCTCATAGTCATTGGTCATTTCTTGTCTTTTGACACCTAGTGATTTTTTTTACGTCACTTTTGATTTTTCATTGTTTATGAAAAATCTCAGAGGATTTTGAGACTCTGGATATTGTAATCCATCTCCAATGATTTAACTTTTCTAGCAGGTAGTTTCAGGAGGGACAGATCATTTCAATACAATCATGGATTGAGTTGACTTAGAGAAGACTTCAGTCTTTCATGAGGGTTAAGCTATTTCCAGTTCACCTTATTAGAAGAAGTCACAATTAAAAACCTGGAGTATTTACTAGACACCCTTCCTCGGTGGGCTTTGAACTACAATTTGTTTCCTCCACATAACTCCCAAAAGTTCTCCTCAGCTTTTCAGCCTTTCAGGTGCAGATTTTAGTTGTTCCATGCCTGAAGAAAAAAATGGTGCTGAATGTGAGTTTCACCTTTCTCAACTCACCTTCTCCCTGGCAGCTTACCCCTTGACTGCCAATGCCACTGTACCTCTCAAGATCTTTCAACAGATTGTTTGGGTCTAGCTTTTTGGGCATTCTCGGTGGAGTTCTTTGTTTCAAACAGGAACATTGCTGGAAGTAGGAATCTCCATATTACAAATCTGAATCCACTTTATACTGTAGGAATAAATCTATATAACACAGTGGGCAAAAACTCATACTCCGGAGTCTGATTGCCCCAGGCTTGCATCTGAGTGCCCCCATTTATCAACTGTGTCATTGAGTAAGTAACTTGAATTTTGGAGTCTTTTATATAGGTATAAAATGGGGAAATTGAGACAGTTTCTCAAAGGATTGTTACGGAGATGAACTGGGACAGTGCACATACAACACTCAGTCAGTGTAAGGGGCATGGTTAGTTCTCAATAAATACTAGTTGATATCACACTCACTTGGATACTACTAGTTACTGCTACCATTTCTACTACTTCTACTACCATGAAAAACATACAGAAGTTTAAGTATCTTCAGAGGCAATACTTCATTTGCAAGGCATAAGAACTCTGTATGATAGCTATTATTACATTAGACTCTTTTCAATTTCAGAGAAACTGAGCTTTACGTCATCTAAGTGATACGGTAATAAGATTGCACAACAAGCAAGGGGCAGATCTGATGTCTACACACTAGTTCCTCTGAATGCAAATTGTGAGATGCTTTAATATTATAGAACAGTAATACTCAGGGTCTATCTGGCTAAATGTCCTACTCTAAGTGACACATATTTAGATTAAGACTTAAAGTTTATCTAATCCTTTGCCATATTTTATAAATGGGGAAACCAAGAATCATACTCTGGAATGTGAACTTTTACCCACTCTGTTATACAGATTTATTCCTCCAGTATGGAAAAAGATTCAGATTTGTATGAAGAGATTTCCTACTTCCAGCAATGTTCTTGTTTGAAATAAAGATTTGCACCGAGAATGCCAGAAAAGCTAGACTCAAAGAATCTGCTTAAAGACCTTGAGGTGCACCAGCACCGGCCATGGGCTCAGTCTGGTCTACTCCACACAGCTAGAAACGGGCAGGGCTGGAGGCAGAAGAGCTCCAGGGTCTTCTCTTCATCAGGTGGCTCCTTTATGTCAAAAATACTTGCCTAGAAATCGCTATGACTTTGACCCTGGAAAAGCAGTACTAATAGCAATACATACCCCCAGTAAAGTAGCAAAGCAACAGAAAGGTGATCTTATCCTTGGTGCTAATGCCCTATTATTGTATTATACTGGCTTAAGCATTTTATCATGAAATTTAAAAATTGAAGGCAGCGTCATCTGCTCAGCCAGGAGGTAAAGTTAAGATGGATGTTTATGATGTGTTTGATCCAATTACTGGCTTATTATGTATGCTCTGGGCATTATAAATCAAGTAACACCAGTTTCTCAATAGGCTTAGAGTTGTGTGTTTTTGTTTTTATTTTTATTTTTTAATTCCATGGAGTTTGCAGTAACTATCCATGGAGCAAATAACACATCAACCTTTATTGGAAATACCAACTGATTTGGGACATGGATGGAGCTAGAGGGTACTATAATAAGTGAAATAAGTCACAAATACCATATTATTTCACTTATACCTGGAATCTGAAAAACAAAAGAAGTAAACAAACAAAATAAAACAGAAACAAACTCATAGATACAGAGAACAAACTGGTGGTTGCCTGAGGAGAGAAGGGTGGGGAATAGAAAAAACAGGTAAAGGAATAAAGAGGTACAAACTTCCACTTATAAAACAATAAGACATAAGGATGCAATGTATAGCACAGGGAATATAGTCAATATATTGTAATAACTTTGTATGGTGGCAGACCTATCCTGGTAATCATTTTGAAATGTATAAACATATTGAATTGTGATGTTGTACACTTGAAACTAATATAATATTGGATGTCAATTATAATTCAATTACAAAAAAAGGAACACCAAGTGAAAATATTCTGTTCAGAGTTCCCTTTGGGTACTTAGATGTTGAAATAATATCACGGGTTGCATGGAACTTTGCTCAATCTTTTATTGAGAAAACAATTATTGGGCACCAGAAATCCTAAAGAAGGGAATGCTTTATACAGATCAGTCACTCTTAGACAACAGTGCTGGCCAGCTGAGAGGGATCACGTGAAACAAGCCTGCTTCGACAAGAACCTCATGAGTGGAGTTAGTGAAAAGGCCATTTCCCCAAAGAATCTTTTAAGTCAGGAGAGGCAGGATAGCAGGGCACACAAGCAGTTGCTCTCCCACACCTCTGTTCTCTGCATTGCATCCTGTGCTGAGTCACCCAAGCTGCTGAGGAAGGCGAACCATGAGTTTAAGGTTGGAGCAATCCTAGAGGAAAGGAACATTTTTGGTCTTTAATCTAATGGGTTTTGTCTTAATTCTGTTGGCATTTTCTTTTTTCAACCATTTATTTTTCTCCCTCCTTTTTCTCTCTGAATCAAACGCATTTTTCTAAGTGCACACACTTGCAGAGTGAATCAGTTTTAAAGAAATCCAATTAAATAGTCCCTTTTCCACTGAATAGCATTATTTCCCAATTTCAATGTGTATCCAGTTTTTGAATGAAACACGCCCATCCTGACCTCTGATTTCTCATCTCTGCTCCCTTCAGCGTTGTAATTCAGAGGGGACCTGGATTAAAGGCTGCTGCTGGGGCCTCTTAACTTCTTTCTGTTTCTTCCACTTAAAGTCCCTAACTCATTTTTCAAAGGCTTTCTTCAAAAATTTCAACACTATTGTAATCACACATCCATTATCATATAGGAAACAAATTAGATCAACCAGTCCACCCTAAGGTGAAGATGAAAGAACTCATTGAAAGTAAGATTTGGGTTTATGAGGAGAATTAGAGATGCAAAGCTTATCCCAAAATAACTGACATTTTTGGTATAGGTAGGTATTTAGGGTGGATGGTCCTTGCTAGTTCCCCATATCTAACATCACATATTCCTATATCTCTACAAAATCACACCTAATTTGCCTCCAGAAAAGGTTGATTCATGTCATATCAAAATGGAAATTGTAATTTTCTAGCCTATCAGCCACAAACCGTAAGCCTACTATGCACCCTTGCCCTAGATGGTCTGTGGAAAGAATGCATTGCCTTTATTCGAGAGGAAGCATACCTTGTCCCAAAGGGCACACATTTCTCAAGGTAAAAAGTGACAAGAAGGTGGACTGAGACACTGAAAAATCTAGGTTATGATCTATAAGGCCTTTTAAAAAATAACAATTTTACTGAGATATAATTCATATACTATACAATTCACCCATTTAAAATACATAATCCAGTGGCTTTTAGTGTATTCACAGGGCTGCATAATCATCACCACAATATAATTTGCACACTTTCATCACCCTGTAAACTAACCTTGCACCCATCAGCATTCATCCCCCAATTCACAATCCATGAAAATTAGTCCCTGTTGGCAATTCTAGAGGCGAGCCCTGTATGAGTTGTATTTGTCCACTTAATTTAAAGGCCCAAGAAACTGAGAATTGAGTCTTACAGGCACTCCAAAAATGGTAATCTTTGCCTACAGCAGTGGTAGTTTGAACCACAGGTCCACTGAATTGCTGCGTGGAGTGTGAACATCCAATGTGGCTATTGGAGGCTAGGGAGCAGCTCAGTGTTAAAGCTCAGCCCAGAACCCGGCTGCCCCTGGGTCCCAGTCTCAGGCTCTTTCCCTCGCCATCCTGGTTTCTTTGGCATAAACTTTCAAAGGTGCAGGAAATGCCTTCAACCCCAAATCCTACACCAAACTCCTCTCCAACAGGAAAAGAAACAAAAATACACAATAGAGTACAATGAGCTACATGCTGGGCCTACATAGAAAAGTGGGAGGCTTATGTCCAAGAAGAACAAAGGCACAAGGAAACCCAGAGGCGGCCAAAGACTCATTTCTTACTTTCCACACTGACTGAGGCCTGCCCCGGAGACAGGTGGGGGCTGAATCAATTCTAGGCTTAATTGCTCTGGGCTTTGTGACCATCTGTGGTGCTTCAGTGACTTCAACTAGGTGGGAAAATAGTCCTTACTGGTCTTTCTTACTAAAAATTGCTGAATAGGCTCTCCAGCTCTTCAGGTCTGAGACCAACACAACACAATTCAAAAGAAGTGTCCGTAAGTAAAAGTTTAGGTCCTTGGGCACTGTTACAGGACAGTGATGTTATCTACAAAGACAAGGAAGACAAGTCTTTCCCATTGTGTTAACAGGAAGCTGTATGGTTACTTTGCATAAATAGAAAAAGCCCAGGGCTCTGTTGTCTGATTCCTTGAAAATATCTTGTCTGAGACAGAGAGTATAATAGAAAAGACAGAATCTGGACATATCAAACAAAAAACAAAAATCTGTTTCAAAAATGGAGGCCTTGGCAAAAGGCCTTCTATATAAACTAATTTTCTCTTCAGATTACATTATGTATCATATGTAACTGTTTTGTTTTGTAGAGTAGATTATAATATGTATGTAGTGATGTGTAACAATGCCTGGAACTTAACAAGTAACATGACTATTATTGAACCCCACCCCCCACCAATTTACCCTCATTTTATCTCTCCTCAATCTTAGTACCAAAAAGACTGAAAGCATAGTTTGAATCAATGGGGTAGTGATTAAAAGGAAGTTAATATTTACCTTTCCCAGTGACCCTTACAATTATCTAAGTAGTAAAAGATTAAATAAAGCGTTTATCCAATGGTGGAATTCTGGCAACAAGTCAACCCCTGGAGAAGCTATTTGGGGAAATGTGATGGCCTCTGAAATCACTATACCAAACAGAATGCCTCCTTATTTAATGTGTAAAAAGCTATCCAAAGACATACAGTGAATATGTTGCTCCAGACACCACTCCTTTTGTGGGAGACTCCATGATGGATCTTCATAATGCCAAAGCTCCAACATCTATATTGGTCAGTTTTAGGCACTCTGGGTAAGTCATCTAACTTTGTAAGACTCAGTTTCTCTCGCTGAGTTTAACTGGCTCTTTTCCCAAATAAGCGGGATGTATAACTATCTGCCAAGTTAAGAGTACTCAATGCTAGGGCTGGGTAGGAGGACAGGATTATAGGCTGTGGGATATGGAGCAAAAGGAAAACAGAAAACTAGCCAGGGGTGAAGTCACGATCAAGGAAAATAGACACCACCACCAAAAAAGGCCTGGAGTTATTCTCCAAAGCCAGAAGAGCATTTAGTGGGCTAACAAGACACTTCCTACATGTAAGAAATGAAATGCTATGGACAGTAAACTACTGTCACAAGAACTCTATCTTCCCTGCTCATCTCAAAGAGTTGCTCTGGAATTCAAATGAGATAATCTGTATAATGACAGTTTGAATGTCAGCAGTATTATTATTGCAACTTTATGAGAAAGTTTTCTTTTTACATCAGACAAAAAATGTTCTCAATGTTAAAGGATAAACCAGATTTCACTGCTATTTGATGCATTCAGAATTAAAATTAAGATAAAGCAAACAAATTAGTCATTATATGGTTACTGATCAGCAAATCTGGGAATAAGGAGAGAACACTGTGTTCACAGTTTAAAGTCCTGTGTGGGAGACCTGACTATTCAACCTCAGGCAAACAGTGTAACCTCAGTTGTGGAAAAGAACCAGGATAATTATGCCGGCCTAAGTAATATCACTGGATTCTTGTTAGGATTAAATCAGACTTCAACATAGAAGCACTTTTTAAACACTTATATTACATGTATAAATGTAAAATAGGTAAAACTTAAAACAGCCTTTCCTAAATTTACCAGCCTCAAACTCACCAGAACTTTTTGCCCTGGCATTGAACATTGCACCTTTTTCATACATTGCACCTTTTTCATAAATCTGCTCCTATGTCCACCCCTAAACACCTACACACACACACACACACACACACACACATATCCATCTCAATCTGTCTATAAATAAAATACCTAGGAATAAACCTACCAAGAAGGTGAAAGACCTATACTCAGACAACTACAGGACACTCATGAGAGAAATTAAAGAAGACACCAATAAATGGAAATTTATTCCATGCTTATGAATAGGAATAATTCATATTGTCAAAATGGCCATCCTGTCCAAAGCAATTTACAAATTCAGTGCAATCCCTATCAAAATACCAACAGCATTCTACAATGAACTAGAACAAGTAGTTCTAAAATTCATATGGAACCAAAAAAGACCCCGAATAGTCAAAGCAATCCTGAGAATGAAGAACAAAGCTGGGGCGACTTCAAGCTCTACTACAAAGCCACAGTAAGCAAAACAATTTGATACTGACACAAGAACAGACCCATAAGATCAATGGAACAGAATAGAGAGCCCAGATATAAACCCACATATATATGGTCAATTAATATATGATAAAGGAGCCATGAATATACAATGGGGAAAAGACAGCCTCTTCAACAGCTGGTCTTGGCAATACTGGACAGCTACATGTAAGAGAATGAAACTGGATTATTGTCTAACCCCATACACAAAAGTAAACTTGAAATGGATCAAAGATCTAAATGTAAGTCATGAAAACATATAACTCTTAGAAGAAAACAGGCAAAATATCTTGATTATAAGCATGAGCAATATTTTTCCTGGACACATCTCCTCGGGCAAGGAGAACAAAATAAAAAATGAACTAGTGGGACTACATCAAATTAAAAACCTATACAGCAAAGGACATCATGAGGAGAACAAAAAGCCACCCTACAGAATGGGAGAATATATTCATAAATGACTCATCTGATAAGGGGTTAACATCTAAAATATATCAAGAACTCATGCACCTCAACACCCCAAAATAAATCAATCTGTCTATAAATTCAGACTAGTCCTTAGAGAATAAGTGGGTGAATGGGCTAGACCAAACCCATTGCATTCATTGCTATGGAGTACACAAAAGAAACTCTGTTATTCTAGATATTAAGCTCCTGAGAGCAGACCAAGGATGGGGTACTCTCCCCCTCAAAAGGCAGCTGCTTGACTGGATGACTTCACCCCTGTGGCTATGACTGCACTGAGAGTAACTGGCATTTTATCAAGGCAATTTCAGAAGGATTGCTTCCCTCTCTATTATCTTTTATTCTTATTATTAAGAACAGGCTCTCCTCAGCTGACATTCTTCAGTAGGAGGAAGACAAGTGACATCCAAAGGCTCAGAGCCAAGCATTTGATTGGAATATTGATTCTGAATATGTCTTTTCAGAGCTGCCATGCCCAAATTACCCCTGTTCTCACTCATTGGCTGTATGGGCATTTTGTGGGGAACACCAAGCTGGCAGCTTGGCTCACCCTTAATGATCTCTCTTGTGGCAACATTTAGGGCTGTATTTATATGTCGAAGATATATTAGTAATTAAACAAAATGCAGTAAAATTTTCCCCACATTTAATAAGGTATTTTTATTTTATTTTACTTGGGTTTTACTAGTATGGACAAATTTAGAACCAGGTAGAAAATACATGGACTTGGTCCTTTTCTAGATTCAGGCTTAATTTTATTTCTATTCTCATTGAATGTTGTACAATTAATGCATAACAAGGGTATAAACTCATAATATAAAAAAGCAAAGAAAAAATGAATCTTTCCCTATTATACAACTGTTTAAGATGTAAGAATTTTTTTCACAAGAAACAAGGACAAACATATAAGAAATTACAGTTGAAGTTAGAAGCAAAAAGTAAACATAATTAGAATTTGAACAAGACAAGGAAAGAACCATCCTTAGTAGATCAGGGACATTTTAGTATGAGTGTGCATTCTGACCAATTAGTGTAAAAGGAGATTTCAACCAAATTACTGATTATATTTTTATGAATAACTAATACTAGGTAAAGTAGAAAGGTGAAAAAGTATAAGAGAATAGAGTTAAAGTGAGGTCTATTATTTCTTGCCTTGTATTTACAGCAAATGCCTAGACAAAATTAATTATATTTCTTACTAGAGCTATCTAATGTTCATTGCGTCATTAATAAAGTTCATTTAATTTAGGTATTTACATATACCTATTTCATCGGTTTAAATATTAGACATGAGATCCTTTCCTGTAATATTATAGTGTTCAACAAGATGTAGAAAGAATGCCCCTCTTATCCTTTTCCTGTTCTTGAGGGTTGGGTAGGCACGGATATCAGTCACCTTTGCAAATATGTTTTCAAAACCTATGCTCAAGGTGAATGCTCTATGTGTTCATCCACCTTTGTGAACTGATTGATCTGTTATAAATCAATTTCTTTCCCTAAATGGGTCTCACTGGATAACAGATTTTCACTTGGTTTACATGTCAGGTTCAGACTTATTTTTCCTTTTCTCCATTTATACTCTGCAAAAAGGATGATGGTTAATAGGAGCTTCTTGACTTCTTTTTATTATTATTGAATGAATTTGACATATAGCATGTAAATTTAAGATGTACAATGCGTTACTTTGTAACATTTATATATTGTAGTATGTTGCCATTGTAGTGATACATCACATTACATAATATAGTACAATATTTGTTTATATTTATTATACATGCATTAGATATCTATGGTTTATTTGCTAGCTGTTACAAGTTTGTACCCTTAAACAACATCAATATTATCCCCTCTCCCCTCATTCCTTGGTGAGCAGTATTTTACTCTTGTTTTCTGCAAGTTTGACTTTTTTGAAATGTCACATATAAGGGATAGCATACAGTATTTGTCTCTGGCTTATCTCATTTAGCATAATGTGTTCAAGGTCCATCCATATTGTTGCAGAATTTTTTAAAGGAACTCCATATTGTTTTCCCAATAGTTGGACCAGTTTATATTCCTACCAACAGTATATAAGGGTTCCTTTTCCACCACATCCCTTGGCACCTTTTGTCTCTGTCTTCTTGAGGATAGCTACTTTAACAGGTGTGAGGTGATTTCTCATTGTGGTTTTAACATGCATTTCCCTGATGGTTAGTGATGCTGAACATCTTTCTGTGTCTGTTTCTTCCTGATTTCAAATTATACTACTAAGCCATAGCAATAAAAACAGTATGGTACTGGCACAAAAATAGACAATAGAACAATAAAACAGAATAGAAAGGAAAGCGGAGCCAAGATGGTGGCATGAGTAGAGCAGCAGAAATCTCCTCCCTAAACCACATATATTTTTAAAAATACAACAAAGACAACTCTTCCTAAAAGAGAGACCAGAAGACACAGGACAACATCCAGACCACATCCACACCTGCAAGAACCCAGCGCCTCACGAAGGGGGTAAGATACAAGCCCCGGCCCGGCTGGACCCAAGCGCCCCACACCCCAGCTCTGGGCGGGAGGAGAGGAGTCAGAGCAGGGAGGGAGAGGGATGGCCAGCCCTAGCCATCCGCACCAGAGTGCAGACACAGTGCATGTGAGGGGTCCTGGATACTAGGGAAACAGGACAGTAAGACCTGTGAACGGGTCCCTGAAGCCAGGGCCCTGGGGACAAAGAAAAGTGAGTGCTTTTTGGAAGTCTTAAAGGGACAGGGACCCCACAGCCAGATGGAAGCGTCCTGGGACACTTAGTCCACCAGCAGGGAATCTGGGGAACTCTTGGCACTCTAACACCTGGGACAGCAGGGAGCATGGAGGCCCCTCACAGAGATAAATAGCCTCATGGCCGTCCCCCTCCAACATGGCTCCACCATATCGGAGCAGCAGCCTGAGGCAGGCCACACCCACAACAACAGTGGAGATGAACTCCATAGCGGCTGGGCAAGAATCAGAAGCCCCATCTGCGTGCAGCTGCCAAGCACAAGCCACTAGAGGTCGCTGTTCTCCCAGGAGAGGAAGGCCACAAACCAACAAGAAGGGAACTTCTTCCAGCCATCACTCGTGCCAGCTCTGCAAACTATCTCTATCGCTATGAAAAGGCAAAATTTCAAGCAAACCAAGATAACAGAGACAACACCTGAGAAGGAGACAGACTTAACCAGTCTTCCTGAAAAAGAATTCAAAATAAAAATCATAAACATACTGACAGAGATGCAGAGAAATATGCAAGAGCTAAGGGATGAAGTCTGGAGGGAGATCACAGATGCCAGGAAGGAGATTACAGAAGTGAAACAAACTCTGGAAGGATTTATAAGCAGAATGGATAAGATGCAAGAGGCCATTGATAGAATAGAAACTAGAGAACAGGAACGCATAGAAGCTGACACAGAGAGAGATGAAAGGATCTCCAGGAATGAAACAATATTAAGAGAACTGTGTGACCAATCCAAAAGGAACAATATCTGTATTATAGGGGTACCAGAAGAAGAAGAGAGAGAAAAACGGATAGAAAGTGTCTTTGAAGAAATAATTGCTGAAAACTTCCCCAAAATGTGGGAGGAAATAATTGAACAGACCACGGAAATACACAGAACTCCCAACAGAAAGGACCCAAGGAGGACAACACCAAGACAAATAATAATTAAAATGGCAAAGATCAAGGACAAGGAAAGAGTTTTAAAGGCAGCTAGAGAGAAAAAGGTCACCTATAAAGGAAAACCCATCAGGCTATCATCAGACTTCTCAACAGAAACCTTACAGGCCAGAAGAGAATGGCATGATATATTTAATGCAATGAAACAGAGGGGCCTTGAACCAAGGATACTTTATCCAGCATGATTATCATTTAAATATGAAGGAGGGATGAAACAATTTCCAGACAAGCAAAAGTTGAGGGAATTTTCCTCCCACAAACCACCTCTACAGGGTATTTTAGAGGGACTATTCTAGACAGGAGCACTCCTAAGACTAAACAGATGTCACCAGAGAAAATAAAATCACAGCAAAGAAAGCAGACCAACCAAATACTAACTAAAGGCAAAAAATAAAATCAACTACCTGCTAAAAGCAGTTAAAGCAAACATGAAAGAGCACAGAATAAAACAACCAACATATAAAGAATGGAGGAGGAGGAATAAGAAGGGAGAGAAGAAAAGAATCTCCAGACAGTGTATATAACACCTCAATAAGTGAGCTAAGTTAGACAGTAAGACACTAAAGAAGCTAACCTTTAATCTTTGGTAACCACGAATCTAAAGCCTTCAATGGCAATAAGAACATATCTTTCAATAGTCACCCTAAATGCAAATGGACTTAATGCACCAATCAAAAGACACTGAGTAACAGAATGGATAAAAAAGAAAGACCCATGCATATGCTGCTTACAAGAAACTCACTTCAAACCCAAAGACATGCACAGACTAAAAGTCAAGGAATGGAAAAACATATTTCATGCAAACAACAGAGAGAAGAAAGCAGGGGTTGCAGTACTAGTATCCGACAAAATAGACTTCAAACCAAAGAAAGTAACAAGAGATAAAGAAGGACATTACATAATGATAAAGGGCTCAGTCCAACAAGAGGATATAACCATTCTAAATATATATGCGCCCAACACAGGAGCACCAGCATATATGAAATAAATACTAACAGAAGTAAAGGGGGACATAGAATGCAATGCATTCATTTTAGGAGACTTCAACACACCACTCACCCCAAAGGATAGATCTACTGGGCAGTAAATAAGTAAGGACACAGAAGCACTGAACAACACACTAGAACAGATGGACCTAACAGACATCTATAGAACTCTACATCCAAAAGCAACAGGATATACATTCTTCTCGAGTGCACATGGAACATTCTCCAGAATAGACCACATACTAGCTCACAAAAAGAGCCTCAGTAAATTCCAAAATATTGAAATTCTATCAACCAACTTTTCAGACCACAAAGGTATGAAAGTAGAAATAAATTCTACAAAGAAAACAAAAAGGCTCACAAACACATGGAGGCTTAACAACATGCTCCTAAACAATCAATGGATCAATGAACAAATTAAAATAGACATCAAGGAATATATGGAAACAAATGACAACAGCAACACAAAGCCCCAACTTCTGTGGGACACAGCAAAAGCAGTCTTAAGAGGAAAGTATATAGCAATCCAGGCACACTTAAATAAGCAAGAACAATCCAAAATGAATAGTATAACATCAGAATTATCGAAACTGGAAAAAGAAGAACAAATGAGGCCTAAAGTCAGCAGAAGGAGGGACATAATACAGATTAGAGAAGAAATAAACAAAATTGAGAAGAACAAAACAATAGAAAAAATCAATGAAACCAAGAGCTGGTTCTCTGAGAAAATAAACAAAATAGATAAGCCTCTAGCCAGACTTATTAAGAGAAAAAGAGAATCAACACACATCAACAGAATCAGAAATGAGAATGGAAAAATCACGACAGACTCCACAGAAATACAAAGAATTATTAAAGACTACTATAAAAACCTATATGCTAACAAGCTGGAAAACCTAGAAGAAATGGACAACTTCCTAGAAAAATACCTTCCAAGACTGACCAAGGAAGAAACACAAAAGTTAACAAAACAATTACGAGCAAAGAAATTGAAATGGTAATCAAAAAACTACCCAAGAACAAAACCTCTGGGCCAGACGGATTTACCTCGGGATTTTATCAGACATAGAGAGAAGACATAATACCTATTCTCCTTAAAGTTTTCCAAAAAATAGAAGAGGAGGGAATACTCCCAAACTCATTCTATGAAGCCAACATCACCCTAATACCAAAACCAGGCAAAGACCCCACCAAAAAAGAAAATTACAGACCAATATACCTGATGAATGTAGATGCTAAAATACTCAATAAAATATTAGCAAACCAAATTCAAAAATATGTCAAAAGAATCATACACCCTGATGAAGTGTGATTCGTCCCAGGAATGCAAGGATGGTACAACATTCGAAAATCCATCAACATCATCCACCACATCAACAAAAAGAAGGACAAAAACCACATGATCATCTCTATACATGCTAAAAACGCATTTGACAAAATTCAACATCCATTCATGATAAAAACTCCCAGCAAAATGGGTATAGAGGGCAAGTACCTCAACATAATAAAGGCCGTATATTATAAACCCACAGCCAACATCATGCTGAACAGTGAGAAGCTGAAAGCTTTTCCTCTGAGATCGGGAATAAGACAGAGACGCCCACTCTCCCCACTGTTATTTAACATAGTACTGGAGGCCCTAGCCATGGCAATTAGACAAAACAAAGAAATACAAGGAATCCAGATTGGTAAAGAAGAAGTTAAACTGTCACTATTTGCAGATGACATGATATTATACATAAAAAACCCTAAAGACTCCACTCCAAAACTACTAGAACTGATATAAGAATACAGCAAAGTTGTAGGTACAAAATTAACACACAGAACTCTGTGGCTTTTCTATACACTAAAAATGAAGTAAAAGAAAGAGAAATCAGGAAAACAACTCCATTCACAATTGCATCAAAAAGAGTAAAATACCTAGGAATAAACCTAACCAAAGAAGTGAAAGACCTATACCCTGAAAACTACAAGTCACTCTTAAGAGAAATTAAAGGGGGCACTAACAAATGGAAACTCATCCCATGCTCTTGGCTAGGAAGAATTAATATTGTCAAAATGGCCATCCTGCCCAAAGCAATATACAGATTTGATGCAATCCCTATCAAATTACCTGCAATATTCTTCAACCAACTGGAACAAATAGTTCAAAAATTCATATGGAAACACCAAAGACCCCAAATAGCCAAAGCAATCCTGAGAAAGAAGAATAAAGTGGGGGTGGAGGGGAATCTCACTCCCCAACTTCAAGCTCTACTACAAAGCCATAGTAATCAAGACAATTTGGTACTGGCACAAGAACAGAGCCACAGACCAGTTGAACCGACTATGACTCCAGAGATTAACCCAAACATATATGGTCAATTAATATTTGATAAAGGAGCCACAGACATACAATGGAGAAATGACAGTCTCTTCAACAGATGGTGCTGGCAAAACTGGACAGCTATGTGTAAGAGAATGAAACTGGACCATTGTCTAACCCATACACATAAGTAAATTCAAAATGGATCAAAGACCTGAATCTTAAGTCATTAGACCATGAAACTCTTAGGAAAAAACATAGGGAACAACCTCTTAGACATAAACATGAGTGACCTCTTCTTGAACATATCTCCCCGGACAGGGAAAACAAAAGCAAAAATGAACAAGTGGGACTATATTTAGCTGGAAAGCTTCTGTACAGCAAAAGACACCATCAGTAGAACAAAAAGGTACCCTACAGTATGGGAGAATATATTTGTAAATGAGAGATCCGATAAAGGCTTGACATCCAAAATATATAAGGACATCACGCACCTCAACAAAAAAAAAACACGTAATCCAATTAAAAAATGGGCAGAGGAACTGAACAGACACTTCTCCAAAAAAGAAATTCAGATGGCCAACAGACACATGAAAGGATGCTGCACATCGCTAATTATAAGAGAAATGCAAATTAAAACCACAATGAGATATCACATCACACCAGTAAGGATGGCTGCCATCAAAAAGACAAACAACAACAAATGTTGGTGAGGTTGTGGAGAAAGGGGAACCCTCCTACACTGCTGGTGGGAATGTAAATTAGTTCAACCATTGTGGAAAGCAGTATGGAGGTTCCTCAAAATGCTCAAAATAAGCTTACCATTTGACCCAGGAATTCCACTCCTAGGAATTTACCCTAAGAATGCAGCACTCCAGTTTGAAAAAGACAGATGCACCGCTATGTTTATCACAGCACTATTTACAATAGCCAAGAATTGGAAGCAACCTAAATGTCCATCAGTAGATGAAAGGATAAAGAAGATGTGGTACATATACACAATGGAATATTATTCAGCCATAAGAAGAAAACATATCCTACCATTTGCAACAACATGGATGCAGCTAGGGTATAATGCTCAGTGAAATAAGCCAAATGGAGAAAGAGAAATACCAAATGATTTCACTCATCTGTGAAGTATAAGAACAAAGGAAAAACTGAAGGAACAAAACAGCAGCAGAATCACAAAACCCAAGAATGGACTAACAGGTACCAAAGGGAAAGCGACTGGGGAGGATGGGTGGGTAGGGTGGGATAAGGGGGGAGAAGAAAATAGGGGGTATTATGATTAGCATGCATAATGGGGGGGTGTTAGAAAGGGGAGGGCTGTGCAACACAGAGAAGACAAGTAGTGATTCTACAACATTTTGCTATGCTGATGGACAGTGACTGTAATGGGGTTTGTGGGGGGTACTTGGTATAGAGGAGAGCCTAGTAAACATAATATTCTTCATGTAATTGTAGATTAATGATAACAAGAAAAAAGAGAGAGGAAGAAAGGGGGATTACTCCCTGATAGGATAAAACTAACTGCAAATCAACGATTAATGCATGCTTTACATATCCTTAATTTTGATCTTTTAAAGGGTGTCAGATGATCAGCTATGGAAGTATATTTTTCTGATAATATTCCTTTCTCAAATAAAAAGCAGTTCCTCTGTGGTGATCTCCAATAGGTTCTTCACAATGGTGTAAAGGTCATATAAAGGTCATATCAAAGTGTGGGCAAAGGGTCTCTTTGTGTTTATACAGAAGATCAAAGCCCAATTTGGCTACCCAGAAAATGAATATAAAAAAGAACTTCCAACATCAACATCCTCTGGAAGAGTCATTCCAGAAGATGATCATCAAAAAACTTCAACAAAGATCCTGGCGCTGTTGCAGTTGTAGCTGCATTCATCCCACTGGTTCCTGGACTTGCCATTGGAATGAAGAAGGAGGTATCTAAGCTGGTCTGTGCATACAGTAAAATAACAAATTTTATTGGATCTATACTGCTGGAACTCAACCAAGAATTAGGAGAAGTGCAAATTGCAGTACTCCAAAATCTTGAGACTACAGACTATCTACTGTTAAAAGAACATATGGGATGTGAACAGTTCCCAGGAATGTGTTGTTTTAATTTGACTGATTTTTTTCAAACTATTCAAATTCAGTTAGACAATATCCATCATATCATAGATAAGTTTTCACAAATGCTTAGGGTGCCTAACTGGTTTTCTTGGTTTCACTGGAGATGGCTGGTAAGTGTAGGTCTGCTTTGGTTACGTAACTGTATTCCTATTATGTTAATGTGTGTGCACAATTCAATTAGTAGTTTAAAACCTATACATGCTTAAGTTACTCTACAAGAAGATATGTCAAAGAAATAATCAATCTTCCCATGTTTTCTTCTGTCTGCTACTTCTATAGCTTTTTCTTCTTCCTTCCTAATTACAACCCTTAATTAGAATTTGTGTCTCATATCAAAAATTACCGAGTGTCATAATTCTTCCAAGTGGTAAAGATACCTCAAGACAAATGCTGGGCATAGAAGCCACAGGGCATAAATCTGCAAAGAAGTAAAATGCTAATGTTTTCAAACAATATTGCTTCTCTCTCACTTACCAACTTTTTCCCTGTATGGCCCCGGAAGATGACTGGTTAGCCAGAGACAGGTAAGATTCCTCAAGGGAGGAACAACCTAAGACAGGCACAGTCGAAAGGGGGCTATCAGGTGAGAAATTGGGGATCAACAGAGGTGAGGCTTAGAATGTCACCCCCTCTGTTTTGAGAGAAATCTTCTGCATCCATGGAGAAGGGAGAAATGTGGGATTCACATATAAATCAAGTATAAAAATCAAACGAATATTCATATTTGACCTGATTGTCTATAGTTCATAATGCGTGATCAAAACTGAAAGTTTCTGTGATGACTGCCCTTGCACTGTTCACCATGTAAGAACTTATTCACTATGTAAGAACTTGTTCACCACGTAAGAACTTGTTCGTTATGCTCCAGAAGATTGGAGAGTGTTGATAATTAGCCTTGGGGTTGACTAAGGATTGTGCATTGAGTCCCCTATACAGAATTTTATTTTTTGTTAACAACCATTTGATCAATAAATATGAGAGATGCCCTCTCAAAAAAAAAAAACAGTATAGAAAGCACAGAATTAAATTCCAGCATACAGTCAATTAATATCTAAAAAGGATGATAAAAAAGCCCAATGGGGAAAGGATAGTCTCTTCAACAAATGGTTCTGGAAAAACAGGAGAAACATATGTAGAACAATGAAATTGGACCAGTATCTTAATACCGCTCATAACTCAAAATGCATCAGACTTAAAAGATCTGATACCCTAAAACTCCTAGAAGAAAATAGGGAAACAAGTTCTTCAATACTGGTCTTGGCAATGATTTTTTGGATATGATACCAAAAGTACAAACAACAAAAGCAAAAAAACAAATGAGACTACATCAAACCCAAATGTTTCTCCACAGCAAAAGAAACAATTAAGAAAAATATGAAGATAAACTATACAATGGGAGAAAATTTTTGCAAACTATATATCAGGTAAGGGATTAATATCCATAATAGAGGAAACTCTTTGATTTTATGTGTACCTACTTAGCTTAGTCTTCAAGGCAGAAGTTCAGAACATGGAGAGCATCCCAAACAAGGGATACTGTTAACCCTAAAGAACAATTATCTACATTTTCTAGGAGCTTACCAAGTGGTTTCAGAGACCAGAGTGATCCATAAAAATGTAAGCAAGGAAGGCAATAAAAAAAGTAAAGAAATAAAGACAAAGGAAGGAAGAAGGAAGGAAAGGAGAAAGAAAGGAAGAAAATTAACCTGTAATTATAACTCTGTAAAATAAAAGAAGTCACAGGGGAACAGATAACAACCCAGTTACTGGGGTTTGGGGCAACCTACTTCCTCTCTCTGGCAGCAATTCCCCCATTTAACTTAAAGAAATTAGATCATACCCGTTATTTCCAGGTGGTTGTTCTCCCAAACAAGTGAAATCTCAATAATCATATTCAGATTATCAAGGCAGGATCCTTAGCCTTTAGTTTTGTTAAGTAAAGAGCTTAAAAATAAATTGTATCACCATAATTTCCTTTAAAAAAATAAATACTTTAATGCCAAAAAAGGACATAATCACAGAATAAAGAACAGTTCTACCCAAAATAGGACACTGAATATTTTCATTTACTCAAAAATATGTATTGAATACTTGTTCTGAGCCATGGTATTCCTGGTGGTGGAAATACGTGGTGCAGAAGCAGACAAGTCCCACTGGGAATGACATGAAGGAGAATAGGGGGCTAACAACTTTTGTAACCTATCTGTTGTACAGATTCCTTTATTCATTTCACCATGGAGTAGTGAAAATACCAAGAAACAGCCACTCTTGGGCCAGAATTGGGAAACCATTCCTCCAGAGAATCAACAGTTCCCAGGTTCCATAGTTAACAATGTCTGGAGTCTCTGTCATAAATAATAGAGCATGGGGACATATCAATGTTGGTTGGAAAAATTTAGACGCAACAAAAGAATCTAAGAGGACATGGAAGGTATTTTATTTTTATTTGAGTTTGGTGGGAAATTAGATATATAAGAAATCCCCAACTTTGCTTGTGAATCTTTTTTTTTTAATTCTACTCACTGGCTGAAACTGTAATAGCTTCAAGATATGATGGGTTATCAACATAAAAATCACTGTATTACTCTCTCTGGGAATGTAAAATGAGGGGTGGCACTCTAACCTTCAGAATACCAGTGGAAAGGGATGACACTGTTCCCAAGAGATAAGAAAAGAGCAATTTCTTTTAATTTGGGTAGTTTCTTTGCCTGGGAAGATGTGATTATAAAGCCAGAACTAACTTGCCCAGGTTCACTGCAGTTGTGAAAAGATGAGTGAGTGCACTGATTGCAGTCATTGTCTGTGCCATTTTGTCATTTGCTTGCCCCTGTGATGGAAGCCCTGACAAGCTCATTTTGGGGTTACCTGATAATTATTTACAGTGAAGAAGATTAAGCAAAGTATCTTCCATGGCTTTCACAACATCATTCCATTAGTAATGAGAAATTAGAGGGAGTTGTCCCTTTCCTAAAGTTTCTGTGGAATCAGACCTAACATCCAGGAAAATGGCTTGAGGAGAAATTTAAATAACTGGAGAAGATACTCAGGCCTACCAGGCCGACAAGAATGGAGGCTGGGTTGGAGTGGAAGTGGACTTGTAGCCTAAGTAAGTATAGATAGGGCACAAATCCTGCCCACACTGAGTCACGAGAGGGATCACTAAAAACACATTCAGTTGCCTTGGAGAACTACAAAGGAAAAAAGAGTAATAATAGTGCTTAAATACAAAACATGGTAACTAGGAAAGCCACTGACACATGGCTCAGGGAACATGGAGGCCTTCATTCAGGTCTGATTCTGTTGCTCACTCACTGCATGACATGAGGAAAATCACCTGACCTCCTTCTGCTTCAGTTATCTCTGTTATATGTACTGGGTGGGTTAAGTGATCCTGCTCTGTGAAATAATCTATATGCACTCAGGAAACAATATAGTTTGTGGTTAAGAGTAAAGATATTGTTGTCAAACAGACCAGGGTTCAAATCATGGATCTACCGCTCACCAGCCACATAGCTAAGCCATGCTCTTTATTCTCTGCCTAATTCTCTTAATTGGTAGAATGGGAATAATAATAATAATAAAACCAACAAACATTTTATGGTTTTTCTGAGGTTTAAATAAAATAAGTATGTAAAGTCCTTAGCTCAATGCCAGACACACAATACTATTGCCATGTGTGGCCGCTGCAGCTGGACAGTCCAGGCAATGTCCCCACCAGGCAGCCACTGCAGCAAAATGAAGTGTCTCTGGGCTCTTTTGCTTATCATCTGACACCAAAATAACAAACTCAGAAGTCTCATTGAAGGAAATGAACTCTTAGAGTAATCATCAAATGTGAAAACTAGCAGCCAGCATATTTTCCCTTGTGCTTATTTTTGCATACACCAAAAACAGGAAACAATATATATACTATATATATATATATAGTAGAAGTACCCACAAACTAGAAATCACACTAAGTTTGCCAACTTGTTCCTGTCCCTTGGTCTTCCTGGCTTCAGTAATGTGGCTGAATCAGAAGACATGTAAAATGCCAGGGGGATAGAGACAGCAGACAAAAGCAAGTACCTTTTGTCCTAAGGAGAAATCCTTTCTAGCAGAAATATGAGTCAGTTTCCATGTTTTCCCTCTGGAAAGATAGCTCTGTTTTCACTATACTGAGTATTTCATAAAATTTTCCCAAAGTAAAATAAATTAACTTTAACAAATATTTATTACATATCTATCACAATTCAGGCATAGTGTTTGGACTGTACAAGGATAGGGAGTTTATAAGAGAAGACATTTCCCCTGCTTTCCCTCCCTCTCACCTCTCTGTAATCTCCCCCTCTCCTCCCCCTGCACACATACATGCTTAAATGAAAAGTATAAATTACTAAGCACAGTGGTCCTCAAAGTTTGTTCCCTTCACCAACAGTATCAGTATCATCTGGGAATCTGTTAGAAATGCAAATTCTCAGGCCCCACTCCTGATCCCTAGAGTCTGAAACTCTGCAGATCCCAGAAATCATTGATATAATAAGCCCTCCAGGGATTCTGATGGACATTCAAGTCTGAGAAAACCTCTCTAGCAGAACTAGAGTGTCTCTTGAAAGACAGGAAATTCACACCCAGGCAACCTAACTTTCTATCACAAAATCAGCATTTGAACTTGAAGAAATTAATCAATATCCTTGTTCCTCAGTTTCTCACCTATAAAATGGGAAAAAATATCTTTCTTAGTTTTGAAGAAGGATCTGATATTTATTTATGGCAGTCCTGGAAATGTGTCTCCTTTACTTCCTGCTATAGGGAGTGTGACTTAGGGTCCCAGCGGATGCACTGTGCACTGACACCATGACTCCCACTGGCTGCCAGCCAGTGACTGTGTCCACAGGAGATACTGAGATGGTCTCATCCTAGGAAATGGACTGCTCTGATGGCTGATATTCCCTTCAGATTTGCTGGACCCTCTATAAACTGCGTGGCAGTTTAGGCATTTTGCCTAATAAAATGGTTGCACATTTAATTCCATCTTGGTGCCTGCTTTACAGAGGATCCATATTAATGCCCTTGTGTTATAGCCAATTACCCATTTCAGAGAATTCTATTCAAAAGATATAACCTCTGCTTTGGAAAAAGTGGGCTGATAAGTCCCCTTTCATGGTTGTCAATCATAAGGTATCAATATCATTTTAGGAGATTTATAGAAGAGAATACAGATCTGAAGAGCATCAGGATATGTCAGACCAAAAAATGCCACTTAGGTATAAGGATTATTTTAAGCTGAATGCAAGTGAGAACCAGCAGATGCAGGAAGAATTGTCTGCCCTTCCCTTTTCTGTCTAAAAGCAGAGTATAAATCTCTCCTTATGACAGTGGCATGAAACTCCCTTGTGAAGGTATCCACCTCTCCCATATGAACAAGAAGAGAATGACTCTTATCTCGGGAGATGGAGAGCCAGTATCAAGATGAGTCCACATAAACAAATCATACTAAAATAAAACTTATCTTCCAATTAGTTTCCCCCATGTATTTCCTAGTCACTTCCCACAATTTTTCATTCTTTAAAGGCCATACCCCCTTTCCTTTGTTAAAATGGTATATAAGCCTCAAGACTAGCCAATTTGAGTTTCACTTCTTGGCTATGAACTTCGGTGCACATAAAACAGTACTAAAACTATGCCTCTTTCCTGTTAATCTGTTTTTTATTAGTTTAATTCATAGACTGCCGCTTCCCCTGCCACTGAACCTAAGAGGATAGAGGAAAAGTTCTTCCTCTCTGATAAATACAGGAGGAGACTTGTACTTCTCAAATTTTAGAGCCCTGTTTTAATAACTAAACTTCTGCTTTATCTAGAGTCTGTATCACAGTAATTTCTGCTGAAAATTCTGCTTCTGGTACCCACAAAACCCTGCTGGGTTATGACCTGATCTTACCTGTAATTTCCTTTTTATCTTTGACCTGAACTACGAAATATGCTGAGACATTTCCTGGATGCTCACTTACTAAGCATATGAACTATCCTTTCTCCCAAGATTTACTGACTGTTCTACCTAACTGTGGAATCACTTGCTCCTCTGCTATATCTGATATGTAATAGAAGTTCAAACTTTGGAGCTATGCACACTTGAATTTGAATTTGAGTTAATTCCCCCCAGTAGCTGGATAACCCTGGAAATGCTACTTTGGTATTATTCTTGTTCCTTAGGGTGGGCCTATTTTGCTATAACTTCCCCCTTAGAACTGCGTTTTGCTGCATACCATAGATTTTGGAATGTTGTATTTTCATTTTCATTTGTCTCAAGGTATTTTTTTTAATCCCTGTTGGATTTGTTTGTTGACCCACTGGTTGTTTAGTCTCTTAGTGTTCATAGTTTTTCCCCCAGTTTTCTAATTATAACTGATTTGTACTTTCATACTGCATTGGTTAGCAAAGATGTTTGATATGATTTCAATATTCTTCATTTTATTGAGACTTGTTTTGTGGTCTAAAATGTGATCTATCCTGAAGAATGTCCCATGTGCACTTGAGAAGAAGCTATATTCTGCTGTTTGGGGATAGAATGTTCTGTATGTTTCTTTTAAATCCACCTGTTCTAAGGTGTATTTTAAGGTCAATGTTTCCTTATTAATTTTCTGTCTGAATGATCTATATATTGACATAACTTGGGTGTTAAAGTACCCTATTATTATTGTATTATTGCCAATTTGTCCCTTTATGCTATTAATATTTGGTTTATATATTTAGGTATTTCTGTGTTGGGTACATAGATATTTACAACTGTTATATCCTTTTGTTAGACCAATGCCTTTAACATAATGTAATCCTCTTCATTATCTCTTCTTACAGCCTTTGTTTAAAGTCTATTTTGTCTAAGTATTTCTTACCCAGATATTTTTTCATTTCCATTTTCATAGAATATCTTTTTCTATCCCTTCACTTTCAATCTGTCTTTAGCTCTGAAGTGTCTTGTAGGCAGCACACAGATGGGTTTTGTATTTTTTAATCCATTCAGTCACCCTGTGACTTTTTTTTTTTTTTTTTTTGAGAGGGCATCTCTCATATTTATTGATCAAATGGTTGTTAACAACAATAAAATTCAGTATAGGGGGGTCAACGCTCAATGTACAATCATTAATCCATCTCAAGCCTAATTCTCATCAGTCTCCAATCTTCTGAAGCATAATGAACAAGTTCTTACATGGTGAACGAATTCTTACATAGTGAATAAATTCTTACATGGTGAACAGTACAAGGGCAGTCATCACAGAAACTTTCGGTTTTCATCATGCAATATGACCTATAACCAATCAGATCAAATATGAATATTCGTTTGATTTTTGTACTTCATCTATATGTTGATCCCATATTTCTCCTACTATTATTATTATTTTTATTTTTAATAAAATGCTGAAGTGGTAGGTAGATGCAAGATAAAGGTAGAAAACATAGTTTAGTGCTGTAAGAAGGCAGATGTAGATGATCAGATGATCAGGTGTGTGCCTATGGACTAAGTATTAATCCAGGCTAGACAAGGGCATCAAGACATCCACGGATGCAGAAGATTTCTCTCAAAGCAGGGGGGGTGAGGTTCTGAGCCTCACCTCTGTTGATCCCCAAATTCTGACCTGATGGCCCCCCTGCGACTGTGCCTGTCTTAGGTTGTTCCTCCCTTGAGGAATCTTACCCGTCTCTGGCTAACCAGTCATCTTCCGGGGCCATACAGGGAAATGTAAAGTTGGTAAGTGAGAGAGAAGCCATATTGTTTGCAAAGGTTAGCTTTTTACTTCTTTGCAGATTTATGCCCTGTGGCTTCTATGCCCAGCACTTGTCTCGAGGTATCTTTACCACCTGGAGGAATTATGATACTCGGTAAATTCGATATGAGGCACTAATTCTATTTAAGGGTTGTAATTAGGAAGGAAGAAGAAAAGCTATAGATGTAGCATACGAAGGAAACTTGGGAGGATTGATTATTTCTTTGACATATCTTCTTGTATAGTACCTTAAGTATGTATAGGTTTTAAACTACTAACTAATTTGCACACATATATTAACATAATAGGAATACGGTGACATAAACAAAGCAAATCTATAATTACCATCCATCCCCAGTGAAGCCAAGAAAACCATTTAGGCACCCTAGGCATTTGTGAAAATTTATCTATGATATGATGGATATTGTCCAACTGTACTTAAACCATCAGACAAATTAAAGCAGCCCATTTCTGGGATCTGTTCACATCCCATATGTTCTTTTAACCATAGATAGTCTATAGTCATGAGATTTTGGAGTGCTACAACTTGCACCCCTCCCAACTCCTGGTTGAGTTCCAACAGTACAGATCCGGTCAAATTCGTTGTCTCACTGTATGCACATGCCAGCCTAGACATCTCCCTCCTCATTCTTATGGCAAGTCCAGGAGATGGTGGGCTGGATGCAGCCACAACCACAGCATCGTCCGGATCCCTGTGGAGGCTTTTTGATGATCATCCCCCGGCACAAGTCCTCCAGAGAGTGCTGATGCCGGAAGCTCCTCCTCATATCGTATCTTAGTTCATTTTCTGGGTATCCAAGCTAGGCCTTGATCTCCTGCATAGAAACAAACAGACCCTTTGCCCACACTTTGACATGCCCTCTATACCACTGTGCAGAACTCATTGGAGGTCAGCACACAGTAACTGCTTTTTTTTTTTTTTTAAATTAAGAGAAAGGAATATTATCAGAAAAGAGTACCTCCATAGCTGATCATCTGACAACCTTTAAGTGATCAACATTAAGGATATTTAAAGCATGCGTTGATCTTTGATTTACCAATAGTTTTATCCTGTTAAGGAGTAATCCCCCTTTTCCTTCTTTCTTTCTTTCTTTCTTTCTTTTTTTTTTTTTTAAATTTTTAATCTACACTTACATGAAGAATACTATGTTTACTATGCTCTCCCCTATATCAGGTCCCCCCTAACAACCACATTACGGTTACTGTCCATCAGCTTAGCAAAATGTTGTAGAGTCACTACTTGTCCTCTCTGTGTTGTGCAGCCCACCCTCCCCTTGCTCCCTCCCCCCCATGCATGCTAATCTTAATACCCCCCTTTTTCTTCCCCCCCCTTATCCCTCCCTGCCCACCCATCCTCCCCAGTTCCTTTCCCTTTGGTACCTGTTAGTCCATTTTTGGGTTCTGTAATTCCACTACTGTTTTGTTCCTTCAGTTTTTCCTTTGTTCCTATACTCCTCAGATGAGTGACATCATTTGGTATTTCTCTTTCTCCGCTTGGCTTATTTCACTGAGCATAATACTCTCCAGCTCCATCCATGTTGCTGCAAATGGTTGGATTTTTCCACTTCTTATGGCTGAGTAGTATTCCATTGTGTATATGTACCACATCTTCTTTATCCATTCATCTACCGATGGACATTTAGGTTGCTTCCAATTCTTGGCTATTGTAAATAGTGCTGCGATAAACATAGGGGTGCATCTGTCTTTCTCAAACTTGATTGCTGCGTTCTTAGGGTAAATTCCTAGGAGTGGGATTCCTGGGTCAAAAGGTAGGTCTGTTTTGAGCATTTTGATGAACCTCCAAACTGCTTTACACAATGGTTCAACTAATTTACATTCCCACCAGCAGTGTAGGAGGGTTCCCCTTTCTCCACAGCCTCACCAACATTTGTTGTTGTTTGTCTTTTGGATGGCAGCTATCCTTACTGGTGTGAGATGATACCTCATTGTAGTTTTAATTTGCATTTCTCTGATAATTAGCGATGTGGAGCATCTTTTCATGTGTCTCTTGGCCATCTGTATTTCTTTTTTGGAGAACTGTCTGTTCAGTTCCTCTGCCCATTTTTTAATTGGGTTATTTGTTTTTTGTTTGTTGAGGCGTGTGAGCTCTTTATATATTCTGGACGTCAAGCCTTTATCGGATCTGTCATTTTCAAATATATTCTCCCATACTGTAGGGTTCCTTTTTGTTCTATTGATGGTGTCTTTCGCTGTACAGAAGCTTTTCAGCTTAATGTAGTCCCACTTGCTCATTTTTGCTGTTGTTTTCCTTGCCCGGGGAGATATGTTCAAGAAGAGATCACTCATGTTTATGTCTAAGAGGTTTTTGCCTATGTTTTTTTCCAAGAGTTTAATGGTTTCATGCCTTACATTCAGGTCTTTGATCCATTTTGAGTTTACCTTTGTATATGGGGTTAGACAATGGTCCAGTTTCATTCTCCTACATGTAGCTGTCCAGTTTTGCCAGCACCATCTGTTGAAGAGACTGTCATTTTGCCATTGTATGTCCATGGCTCCTTTATCAAATATTAATTGACCATATATGTTTGGGTTAATTTCTGGGGTCTCTAATCTGTTCCACTGGTCTGTGGCTCTGTTCTTGTGCCAGTACCAAATTGTCTTGATTACTATGGCTTTGTAGTTGAGCTTGAAGTAGGGGAGCGAGATCCCCCCTACTTTATTCTTCTTTTTCAGGATTGCTTTGGCTATTCGGGGTCTTTGGTGTTTCCATATGAATTTTTGAATTATTTGTTCCAATTCATTGAAGAATGTTGCTGGTAATTTGAGAGGGATTGTATCAAATCTGTATATTGCTTTGGGCAGGATGGCCATTTTGACGATATTAATTCTTCCTAGCCATGAGCATGGGATGAGTTTCCATTTATTAGTGTCCCCTTTAATTTCTCTTAAGAGTGACTTGTAGTTTTCAGAGTATAAGTCTTTCACTTCCTTGGTTAGGTTTATTCCTAGGTATTTTATTCTTTTTGATGCAATGGTGAATGGAAATGTTTTCCTGATTTCTCTTTCTATTGATTCGTTGTTAGTGTATAGGAAAGCTACAGATTTCTGTGTGTTAATTTTGTATCCTGCAACTTTGCTGTATTCCGATATCAGTTCTAGTAGTTTTGGAGTGGAGTCTTTAGGGTTTTTTATGTACAGTATCATATCATCTGCAAATAGTGACAGTTTAACTTCTTCTTTACCAATCTGGATTCCTTGTATTTCTTTGTTTTGTCTGATTGCCGTGGCTAGGACCTCCAGTACTATGTTAAATAACAGTGGGGAGAGTGGGCATCCCTGTCTGGTTCCCGATCTCAGTGGAAATGCTTTCAGCTTCTCGCTGTTCAGTATAATGCTGGCTGTGGGTTTATCATATATGGCCTTTATTATGTTGAGGTACTTGCCCTCTATTCCCATTTTGCTGAGAGTTTTTATCATGAATGGATGTTGAGTTTTGTCAAATGCTTTTTCAGCATCTATGGAGATGATCATGTGGTTTTTGTCTTTCTTTTTGTTGATGTGGTGGATGATGTTGATGGATTTTCGAATGTTGTACCATCCTTGCATCCCTGGGACGAATCACACTTCATCTGGGTGTATGATCCTTTTGACATATTTTTGAATTTGGTTTGCTAATATTTTATTGAGTATTTTTGCATCTACATTCATCAGAGATATTGGTCTGTAATTTTCTTTTTTGGTGGGGTCTTTTCCTGGTTTTGGTATTAGGGTGATGTTGGCTTCATAGAATGAGTTTGGGAGTATTCCCTCTTCTTCTATTTTGTGGAACACTTTAAGGAGAATGGGTATTATGTCTTCTCTGTGTGTCTGATAAAATTCCGAGGTAAATCCGTCCGGCCCCGGGGTTTTGTTCTTGGGTAGTTTTTTGATTACTGTTTCAATTTCTTTGCTTGTAATTGGTTTGTTTAACTTTTGTGTTTCTTCCTTGGTCAGTCTTGGGAGGTTGTATTTTTCTAGGAAGTTGTCCATTTCTTCTAGGTTTTCCAGCTTGTTGGCATATAGGTTTTCATAGTAGTCTTTAATAATTCTTTGTATTTCTGTGGAGTCTGTCGTGATTTTTCCATTCTCATTTCTGATTATGTTGATTTGTGTTGACTCTCTTTTTCTCTTAATAAGTTGGGCTAGAGGCTTATCTATTTTGTTTATTTTCTCAAAGAACCAGCTCTTGGTTTCGTTGATTTTTGCTATTGTTTTATTCTTCTCAATTTTGTTTATTTCTTCTCTGATCTTTATTATGTCCCTCCTTCTGCTGACTTTAGGCCTCATTTGTTCTTCTTTTTCCAGTTTTAATAATTGTGATGTTAGACTATTCATTTGGGATTGTTCTTCCTTCTTCAAGTGTGCCTGGATTGCTATATACTTTCCTCTTAAGACTGCTTTCGCTGCGTCCCACAGAAGTTGGGGCTTAGTGTTGTTGTTGTCATTTGTTTCTATATATTCCTTGATCTCTATTTTGATTTGTTCATTGATCCATTGATTATTTAGTAGCATGTTGTTAAGCCTCCATGTGTTTGTGAGCCTTTTTGTTTTCTTTGTAGAATTTATTTCTACTTTCATACCTTTGTGGTCTGAAAAATTGGTTGGTAGAATTTCAATATTGTGGAATTTACTGAGGCTCTTTTTGTGAGCTAGTATGTGGTCTATTCTGGAGAATGTTCCATGTGCACTTGAGAAGAATGTATATCCTGTTGCTTTTGGATGTAAAGTTCTGTAGATGTCTATTAGGTCCATCTGTTCTAGTGTGTTGTTCAGTGCCTGTGTGTCTTTACTTATTTTCTGCCCGGTGGATCTATCCTTTGGGGTGAGTGGTGTGTTGAAGTCTCCTACAATGAATGCATTGCAGTCTATTTCCCTCTTTAGTTCTGTTAGTATTTGCTTCACATATGCTGGTGCTCCTGTATTGGGTGCATATATATTTAGAATGGTTATATCCTCTTGTTGGACTGAGCCCTTTATCATTATGTAGTGGCCTTCTTTATCTCTTGTTACTTTCTTTGTTTTGAAGTCTATTTTGTCTGATATTAGTACTGCAACCCCTGCTTTCTTCTCACTGTTGTTTGCCTGAAATATGTTTTTCCATCCCTTGACTTTTAGTCTATGCTTATCTTTGGGTTTAAGGTGAGTTTCTTGTAAGCAGCATATAGATGGGTCTTGCTTTTTTATCCATTCTATTACTCTATGTCTTTTGATTGGTGCATTAAGTCCATTTACATTTAGGGTGACTATTGAAAGATATGTACTTATTGCCATTGCAGGCTTTAGATTCGTGGTTACCAAAGGTTCAAGGTTAGCTTCTTTAGTATCTTACTGCCTAACTTAGCTCGCTTATTGAGCTGTTATATACACTGTCTGGAGATTCTTTTCTTCTCTCCCTTCTTATTCCTCCTCCTCCATTCTTCATATGTTGTGTGTTTTGTTCTGTGCTCTTTTTAGGGGTGCTCCCATCTAGAGCAGTCCCTGTAGGATGCCCTGTAGAGGTGGTTTGTGGGAAGCAAATTCCCTCAGCTTTTGCTTGTCTGGGAATTGTTTGATCCCACCATCATATTTAAATGATAGTCGTGCTGGATACAGTATCCTTGGTTCAAGGCCCTTCTGTTTCATTGCATTAAGTATATCATGCCATTCTCTTCTGGCCTGTAGGGTTTCTGTTGAGAAGTCTGATGTTAGCCTGATTGGTTTTCCTTTATAGGTGACCTTTTTCTCTCTAGCTGCCTTTAAAACTCTTTCCTTGTCCTTGATCCTTGCCATTTTAATTATTATGTGTCTTGGTGTTGTCCTCCTTGGATCCTTTCTGTTAGGGGTTCTGTATAATTCCATGGTCTGTTCGATTATTTCCTCCCCCAGTTTGGGGAAGTTTTCAGCAATTATTTCTTCAAAGACACTTTCTATCCCTTTTCTTCTTTCTTCCTCTTCTGGTATCCCTATAATACGAATGTTATTCCTTTTGTATTGGTCACATATTTCTCTTAGTGTTGTTTCATTCCTGGAGATCCTTTTATTTCTCTCTATGTCAGCTTCTATACGTTCCTGTTCTCTGGCTTCTATTCCTTCAATGGCCTCTTGCATCTTATCCATTCTGCTTATAAATCCTTCCAGGGATTGTTTCACTTCTGTGATCTCTTTCCTGACATCTGTGATCTCCTTCCGGACTTCATCCCACTGCTCTTGCATTTTTCTCTGCATCTCATCCCACTGCTCTTGCATTTTTCTCTGCATCTCATCCCATTGCTCTTGCATTTTTCTCTGCATCTCTGTCAGCATGTTCATGATTTTTATTTTGAATTCTTTTTCAGGAGGACTAGTTAGGTCTGTCTCCTTCTCAGGTGTTGTCTCTGTGATCTTTGTCTGCCTGTAGTTTTGCCTTTTCATGGTGATAGAGATAGTTTGCAGAGCTGGTACAAGTGACCGCTGGAAGAGCTTCCCTTCTTGTTGGTTTGTAGCCTTTTCCTGGGAGAATAGCGACCTCTAGTTGCTTGTGCTGGGCAGCTGTGCGCAGACAGGGCTTCTGCTTCCTGCCCAGTTGCTTTGGGGTTTATCTCCGCTGTTGCTGTGGGCTTGGCCTGGCTGGGGCTGTTCCTCCAAAATGGTGGAGCCCCGTTGGAGGGGGAGCAGCCAGGAGGCTATTTATCTCCGTAAGGGGCCTCTGTGCTCCCTGCTGCCCAGGGGGTTAGAGTGCCCAGAGATCCCCAGATTCCCTGCCTCTGGTCTAAGTGACCTGTCCTGCCCCTTTAAGACTTCCAAAAAGCACTCTCCAAACCAAAACAACAACAGCAACAATGAGAGAGGAAACAGAACGAATGGAAAAAAAGGAAAAAACAAGCGATTTTTTTTTTTTTTTTTTTGTCCTCAGGTGCCCGTCCCAGGCACCCGCTCACTGGTCCTGCTGCCCTGTCTCCCTAGCACCAGGGTCCCTGTCCTTTCAAGGCTTCCAAAAAGCACCCACCCACCGGTCCCGCAGGGAAGGAACCCTCGATATTCTTTGTCCTCAGGCGCTGGTCCCAGGCACCCGCTCACCAGTCCCGCTGCCCTGCCTCCCTAGCACCGGGGTCCCTGTCCCTTCAAGGCTTCCAAAAAGCACTCGCCAAAAAGAGAGAAAAAAAGGGGAAAATTGCGCGATTTCTTCCGTCCTCAGGTGCCGGTCTCAGGCACCCACCCACCGGTCCCACAGGGAAAAACGCGGGATATTCTTTGTCCTCAGGTGCCGGTCCCAGGCACCCGCTCACCAGTCCCGCCGCCCTGCCTCCCTAGCACTGGGGTCCCTGTCCCTTTTAGGCTTCCAAAAAGCACTCGCAGAAAAGAGAAAAAAAAAGGGGAAAAACGCGCGATTTCCTCTGTCCTCAAGTGCCGGTCTCAGGCACCTGCCCACCGGTCCCGCAGGGAAAAACGTGGGATATTCTTTGTCCTCAGGCGCCGGTCCCAGGCACCCGCTCACCAGTCCCGCCACCCTGCCTCCCTAGCACTGGGGTCCCCGTCCCTTCAAGGCTTCCAAAAAGCGCTCGCCAAAAAGAGAAAAAAAAAAAAAAAGGGGAAAAACGCGCGACCTCCTCCGTCCTCAGGCACTGGTCTCAGGCACCCGACCACCGGTCCCGCAGGGAGAAACGCAGGATGTTCTTTGTCCTCCAGCGCCGTTCCCAGGCACCTGCTCACCGGTCCCGCCACCCTGCCTCCCCAGCAACGGGGGCCCGTCCCTCTAAGGCTTCCAAAAAGCGGTCGCCAAAAAAAAAAAAAGAAAAAAAAACCGCTCCAGTTTCTCTCCACCCGCCGGGAGCCGGGGGTAGGGGCGCTCGGGTCCCGCCGGGCCGGGGCTTGTATCTTACCCCCTTCACAAGGCGCTGGTTCCTTGCAGGTGTGGATGTGGTCTGGATGTTGTCCTGTGTCCTGTGGTCTCTATTTTAGGAAGATTTTTCTTTGTTATATTTTCATAGCTCTATGTGTTTTTGGGAGGAGATTTCCACTGCTCTACTCACACCGCCATCCTGGCTCCGCCACCCTGTGACTTTTAACTGGAGTATTGCATCCATTTATATTTAAAGTAATTACAGATAGGTATATATTTATTGCCATTTTCTTCATTGTTTTCTGGTTGCTTTTGTCGTTCTTCCCTTTCTATTTTTTCTTCCTTTGCTCTCTTCCCATGTGATCTGATGATCTTCTTTAGTGTTATGATAAGATTCCTTTCTATTTATTTTTTCTTAATCTGTTACAGGTTTTTGGTTTGTGGTTAACCATGAGGTTCATATATAACAATCTATGTATATAGCAATCTATTTAAGTTAGTGGTCACTTAAGTTTAAATGCATTCTAAAAGCACTACATTTTTACTCCTCAAAACCACATTTTGTGGTTTTGATATTGTATTTTATGTCTTTTTATTTTGCATATTCCTTTACTAATTATTGTAGATAAACTTGATTTTAGTACTTTAGATTCTTAATCTTCCTACTAACTTTATAAATGGTTGATCAACTACTTTTGCTATATATTTGCCTTTACCCGGCAGATATTTTTTCTTTCATGTATTTTCTTATTTCTAGTTATGGCCTTTTCTTTTCTGCTTGAAGAAGTCTTTAATATTTCATGTAAAGTCAGCTTATTGGTGATGAACTCCTTCAACTTTGGCTTGTCTGGGAAACTCTGTATATCCTCTTCAATTCTGATTGATCATCTTGCTGGATAGACCATTCTTGGTTATAAGTTTTTTTGCTTTCATCACTTTAAATATTTCATGCCACTCCCTTCTGGCCTGAAAAGTTTCTGCTGAAAAATCAGTAGAAAGTCTAATGGAGGTTTCTTTATACATAACTAATTATTAGTCTCTTGATGCTATTAAGATTCTCTATCTTTAATTTTTGACATTTCAATTATAATGTGTTTTGGGTTCTTCTTGTTTGAAGTTCTGTGATTCCTGGACTTGGTTGTCTGGTTCCTTTCCCAGATGAGGGAAGTTTTCAGTTACTACTTCTTCAAATAAGTTTTCTTAACCTTTCTTTCATCTCCTTTTGGGACCCCTATAATGTGAATGTTAGTTTGCTTGATGTTGTCCCAAGGTCCATTAAATAATACCCTTTTATTTTATTTTTTTTTATATTTCTGCTATTCAATTTGGATGTTCCACTACCTTCTCTTTTAGATTGCTGAGATGTTCTTTGGTATCACCTCATCTGCTATTTATTCCCTCGCATTTCCATTATTGTATTCTTCAGCTCTGATTACTACTTTCTTGTATTTTCTGTCTCTTTGTTGATGTTCTCACTGTGTTCACCCATTCTTCTCTTGAGTTCAGTAAACATATTTTTGACTATCACTTAAACTCTTTATTAGACATCTCCATTTCACTTAGTTCTTTTTCTGATGTTTTGTGTTGTCTTCCTTTTGGAACACATTCCTTTGTCTCCTCATTTTGCCTAACTGTGTCTATTAGGTAGTTCAGTTATGAATCCCAGGCCTGAATGGGTGGCCTTATGTAGGAGATGATCTACTGGGCCCAGAAGTGCAATGCTCCTTGGCCACCAGAGCCAGATGCTCCAGGGCTATCCCCTGTGTGGGCTGCTTGTGCCACCCTATTGTGGCAAGGCTGCAGCTCACTGGTGTGTGGGGCTGGACCATGGCCCAACTGGCCACAAGGCTTGACTACAACTGTTGTATGTTTGCTGGTAAGCAAGGTTGGCCCCCAGCATGGCTGGCCTCAAGGCATGGCGGCAACTGCTATGGGTGTGCTGGTTAGTCAGCTGGCCTCCAGCATGGATGATTGCAAGGACAAGCTGCAACTTCTGGAGGTGTGCTGGTGAGCAGGGTTATGTCCTGTTGACTGTAAGGCCTGACTGAGGTCTTGGGATTGTGCAGTACTTTAAGGGGGTTATGTTTCCTGGAAATAGCAGGTTAGAGGTGGGATTCCAAAATGGCACTTGCTAGGACTGGGATCAGCATGGCAGGATGAGACAGCAAAACTGGCTGGAAGCAGTGTTTTAGTGTCCAGCTGCCTCCGGCCTCTCCAGCAGACACACCAAGATCAGTAAGTAGGTGTTCATCACCCATGGTCTATGTACTTTATGACCTGATGTTTTTGTGCTGGTTTCCAGATTAAATCTGTGCATGAGCCCTTTTAAGAGGGGGTTTTCCTTTCCCTACAATTCTATAGTTTTCCTGGACATATTCCCTATTGGTTGTTAAAGCTGGGTATTTGGGGGTCTCATCAATACTTTGAAAGATCTAAGGGTTGGGGTACCTAATGTGGAGCTTGAATCTCTTGGTTCTTAGCAAAAAGTTGCAAAACTTTGAGATCCCTGCTGACCATGGAATACCATGCCTGGAGTGTTTTTGTTTTTTTTCTTAGTTAGACTGTATCTCTGCCTCTTCTACACACCTTGGTGCTATCTCTTGTTGTGGACACTCTGTTCATCCAGTTTCTAGGTCCTTTAAAAGGAAATTATTCCATATGTAGTTGTAGGCTTGTGTCCATGGGAGGAAGTTGAGCTCAGGATCTTCCTTTGCCGCCAGCTTGAACCCTCTTCCCCTGCTTCTTCCACTCAATGTGTCCTTCCACGTGGAGGGAATTTCAGTAGGCATGCTTCTAGATGTTTCTGCTGATTTACAAGCTGCACCAGGAGAACGTGGAGTGATTTACATGACTGGCAATTTGGGGAAAATAAATTATGCATGCTGCCCTCAACTGCTCACTTTTATTTTCTTGTGAGTGCATTGCCCACAGGAAAAAGGTATTCATTCTTATCTGCTCCTACACGAGTCTAACCATAGGGTTTTGTTAAGAAGCCCAATGGGATCTTAAGCTAAGCTATCTCCTCCACTCTAATCTTAACAATTGTGTGACATTTTTACTTCCATCTGCCACATTACTTGTCTTAATTCTCACTTTTTTGAGAATACAGGCATAGAAGATGGGTCCTGTTTATTTAGCCTCTGAGTATTCCAAAGCCTAGATGTGTCAAAAGCCTAAAAACAGGTTTGCCCTTTGACTCAGTTATTCTGAATCTATAAATTTATGCTAAGAAAATAATCAGTAATACAGTCAAGGATTTCTTTAAAAAGTATCCATTACTATTTTAAAATTGTAAATATTACTTAAAAATTAAATATCATGTGGGAATCTACAGAAATCATCCATACCTCCATACTTAAAATTTTCTTTTTCTTTTGTCTGTTTTCTTTATTAAGGTCATTCTTCTGAAAATAGAGAAAGGAACTATGTTGGTCTTTTTTTAAAATATATTATTACTTGAAATCCTCAGTGATTTTGTCCAAAAAAGGGCCTTTTCAAGTTGTGGTTTTTTTCCCCTGTAGATGCAAAGACACTTAAAAAGCATGGGGAAAAAGCACATAAAAAAAGAAAATTGGTATCATTTCATTTTTGTTTTTAAAATGGGAGAAAATAATACTCCTATTCAGTTGTGCCCTGAAGTGCCATCATTCTTAATTTTTCATTGTTTCTTCTTCTGAGATAACTCAGCAAAATAATTTAGCTCTCTGATAATTTCATAAGCTCTGGTTGTTTTAGAAGGATAATGACTCACCTCAGCTTTGCTGCCTGCTGGATCCTTTCTCCCTGAGACGGGACATTATTCTGATAACCTCAGCCCATACCTTTCAGATAAAAGAGGGTCTTTAATAAAATAGAAATAAATAACCATGACTCTCTGTTTTTGCAAAAATGAGGTCTCATATCTCACCATGTTTTAATTAAGCAATAAGTTAGATGTCAAGAGCAATTACAACCTTGAAGGTCAAAGCTTGCTTAATTAAAAAATTAGAAGGGCCTCTCCTTGTTCAGCTATTTTGAAAGCACCAGAGACCTTTAATATCTACCTGGGGAGTCAAAGGAAATGAAGTCATGGGCAAATAGGCTACCACTTTGCCTGGGAATTCAGGCTCATGCTACCCCCTGCTGGGCTGCACTGGCCTCCACAAAAGCCTATAAATTTGATGCATAAATTGATGTATGGCATTATGATCCAAACAGGTAAAACAGGTAGTAAGGGTTCTATAAAATGTCAGAGAATTTCAGCATTTGTTAGGTTTGAGCAGGTGGGAAGAAAGTGTTATAAAATATTATGTCATCAGTGGATCCTTTTTCCTAGTATATTTTCATTTCTCCATGTGTGGGTCCCAGAAGCACCATCACTAGAATCCTCTCAGGAGTTTGATGCAAGGCAGACTCTATAGCCCTGTCCCAAATCAACGAATCAGAATCTCTGGGAATGGACCCCTAGAACCTGCATTTTATTAGGTTGCCTAGGTGATTCTTACGCATACTAATATTTGAGAAACTATAGATCTAGTCTGTTTTCCTAAGGAGAAACTAAGATTCATAGATACAACATCTCTGATAACCACTTTTAGTTCAAATTACAACCAATGCCTTCTCAGTTCTTGTTCAGATCCTTTTCTACCAAACCACACTACTTAGGTAAACCCATACAAACAGCTTTTGCCACACTTAGCATTGATGGATTTGAAGATCATCCTTGCCTCAGAGGATTCTTCATGCTGTTTGACACAATGACTAATAATATTCCTATATTCACATTTTAAAAGGTATTAGCCATCTTCTTGTATCATAATATTGGAAGCCATTCCTCCCAACCCATTCTTATTTCTGTGCTATCTTCCTGCAATTATATTTCTATCATCGTTTGCTGCTTCTTTGAATTTTAGTAATCTGAGATAGTCCTGAATATAGAGGCTCATTCTCTAGGTATGCCTACAGTCATACTCCTTTTGTACATGTAACTTCTACTGTCTAAATAACATCAAGCACCAAGATATAATTGGTCTTATACATTCATGCAACATAGAACTGCAAAAAGAGTATAGAGCTGAGAGTCAGAAGATTTGGTTTGTAACCCTTTCTCTCACTAATTCCCATTTAATAGGTCTTTTCCCTTCTGAGTCCCTATTTCCTTTTCTGTAAAAGGAGGGAACAGTTCTTAAAGGTGGGTCTCTTTTCAGTTCTTTCATTCTGTGAAAGACAGCAGGAAAGCTAGGACCCTATTCTGTCGTTATCTCACATTGTTCTTGAGGAGTGTGATCAAGAGGTGCAAATATCTCTAATTATATCAAGCTGCCAAAGAAACAACTGTCAGTGTATTCTATTATGTGGCTCAGGAGGAGCTCCAGGAACTGTTGAGTTCCCTGTGGTTGCAGGAGAAGAAATGAATGAGCTCCAGCAGGATGTGATAATGAGGCCCCAGGCATTTCCCTGGGTGGGCGGGACAAGACTTCAGGGAGAAAATATCTCCAGTGGGTTTAGTCCGCACTATGCTCTGGCAGCAAAAGTTAGGAGGCTAGGAAGGAATAGGCTCCTCAAAGAAGCATAGTTGAAATTTGATTTGCAGTAAAGGAAGCTTAGCTTCCAACAAGCTGTGGCTAAACAATTCAAGCTAATTAAAACATTCTCAAGTGACTCAGGAAGAAATGCACGTGTGAGCTTGCCTTCTCTTCAATAATTCCATGGCTAAAAGAAAAAAGAATAACTAATAGAAATGTGCTCTTGGCACCTAATTACCAATGGGACCTCCTGAGATGTCAAAGAAATATGTAGACTTGCAGACAAGAAAGCTGGATTTGGATTTCTCCTGTCACCTTTTAGCAGTGCTCTTACACACAAGCAGTTTATAAGTTGGTTGATGATTGTAAGACTCGCTTTGTCATAGATTAGAATTCATAGCACTTTCTCTTACCCCTCTCAAATGGCAGAAAAGGAAAAAAAAGTCAATTTAGTCAATTAAACTTTAAATTATTATTCAAGGCTAAAGTAAAGACTAAGAAGCAGATTCTGGAGATAGATTAGATTTCAGTCACTACTTTTCTACTTCCCAAATGGGTAACCTTGTGTGATTCATTTGCAATTTCTAATCCTCTGTTTCTTAAGATGAAAAGTCAGAAAGAAAATTCCTCACTACTTTATGCATTGTTTTTAAGAGAAAATGAGATGAATTGCAGTACAGCGTCTGCCTTAGAGCAGGCCCTGAATGCTAGCCATTACCATCATCATCACTACCGCCATTACTAGATCATCCTTGTGCTTCACTGGACCCTAAGAAAGTTCAAAGAACATGAAAGAAAACAAACATATACTCAATGCTTTGTCTCAGGTAATGGTCTTCTTTTTCCCTGATTCTCTCAGGCAGGCAAACTAACTGGCCTACAGTTTAGGTTGCTGCTTTCATGGTTCTATCAGCCTCATCTCAATTCTTTACCATCAAAATCTCCATTGTTTCTGAGAGCACCTTTAGGCTTAAAGTTTCCCACACTGTTTCAAAAAACTAAATAAATGAAGTCAATTCCTTTAGGGGGATCTTTTAAGAGCTCGGTGGTTATGGCCTGCTCTCGCTGTGCACAGAGTCTCTGAGCCAGTACTCCACAGCTAGGGATGGCAAAGTGACCTTCCTCTCCCAGAATGACAGCTTCCCTTGCAGGCGAGGTGGGCATTGACAGGGAACAGTAGCTTCTGGTGTTCTTGGCTTGCCTCTCCTGGCATATAATGTTCTATAAGTGAGTTGGAGTGAGGGCAGTCAGACCCCCACTAATCTGGGCTCACTATACCAGAGGTAGAGCCTCCTTCCTACAAGTGAAGGAGGAAAGCCTTTGACCTTTTTGATGACATTCACACGGAATTCAGTTTCTGTAATGCAGAGCAGGTGAGTGAATGGCTAGGACTTGGGGGAAGGGGTTCCCCTAGTCTCTGCAGTTCCTCCTGGAAAGGAGCTTCTGCCATGCTGCGCTCAGGGGAGGGGAAAGGAGCGGGTCACAACTCACATGCTGCAGGCTCCTGCTCTTCTGAGATGTCATAGATTTTTTTGAATAAACGCTTCTTCATTTACCGTATGCCCTAAGATATTTGGCACAATTTCTAGAGACTTTAAATTACATATACATACCCTAAGTTATATTTATATAATATAGAATTATACATGATTTAGTGTATATATATGTATATGTATATATATAAAATTTAAAGTTTCTAGAGCCTGTGCCAACATATATACACACACACATATATATGTAATTCCTGCAGACTTTATGTCTGTGTTATTATACAGACATGAATTACATATATACATAAATTTTATATATGACAAATTATATAGAGAGAACTAAGTTATATATTCATATATACAAATATATGTGTTTGTATATATAATTTTCACCAATTATGGGTGTTTCACCAGAAATCAGGCTCATGGAACTCTTATCACCACCATTCCAGAATATGGATCCTCAGATTCTAGCTATAGTTTCATTTGTGACTCTTTTTCGAACTTAATATAAATGGAAACATAACACATGTATTATGTGTTCTTTCACTCACATTAGAGTTTTAAGATTTATCTATGTTCTTACCAATCATTTTCACTTCTGTGTGATATACCCTTAAACAAATTAGTTAACCAAGCTATGGTTAATTTATGTGTGCTATGAGTGTTTCCATATTTCTATCCTGAAGCATATAAGCATGTATTTCTGTGGTATGTGCCTTGAAGTAGTGCAATGTATTTTTTCTGTATTTTTAAGAACATTTGATTCTACCAAAAAACTGTATATAGGAGATAAAGAGGCAAACAGTCTCATAGTATAAAGTCATCACAGGGATGAATGTACAGCGCAGAGAATATAGTCAGTAGTTCTATAACACCTATGTTAACAGACAGTAACTACTCTAGTTGGGGTAAGCATTTAATAATGTATATCACTGTCAAATCACTATGCTGTATACCTGAAACCAGTTTAATATTGTATATTAACTATACTTCAATAAAAAAAAGAATATTTGATTCTACTTAAAAATAAGAAAAACAATGAGTTTAGGAGTGAGAATCTTGTGAGACATATTCATGCTGGACTGATAAGGAGAAATGTGTGCTGAACGCAGAAAAAGGTGGAAGGATCCAATAGGTGCTAAATACTTATGAGGCACATAAGGTACAAGATACATAATATATTAAATATGCGTGATCCACATTACGAACTCAATATTCATAAGGTGTTAAATCAGTTACTCATACGTGACATCCATTATGATTTCATTCTTGCTTCGTGTTTCCTCCGCGCAAGAAACACATAAACTACATGTTTGCTCATCAGAGTAACTGCATGAGCTCCAGCTGTGTGCAAGCATGTGCATATTCTCAATAGAGCAATTGTGTTTTGGATATCAGCACCTTCCCTCTGTTGGCCTTATTTAAACCCAATGAGAGAGAGGGAGAGAGAAAGACAAAAAGAGGTAGTGGGAGAGAAAGAAGAGAGAGAGAGGAAGAGGAAGACACGTGAACATTGCAAAACACAGAATTTGGGAAATATCCTTATGCCCTGTATTTTTCCTGGCTTCTTGGTGTTTGTTTTAATTTGAATCAGTTGGCCATATAATTTCAGTGTTTTAATTTGATCTCTGAATCTTTGTGTTCCATGAGTTTTTGGATAGCATGGCTGACAGTATACTCGGAGCCTATCACTTCCTCAAGATAATTTCCTATAAATACATTTGGCTGATCATCGGATGTATTTCATTTGGGGGGAGAGGTATTTCTTCTTTTATTTTTATAACTAATTTTTTAAAAATTGAAATACAGTTGATATACAATATTATGTTGGTTGCAAGTTGTAGAGAAAGTGAAAGTTCATACAGCCAGGATTCTCACCTGACCCTGGTCGGCTAGCTCACTACACACATGTGGGCAATACGTTGTTATTGACTCTATATAGAGCTCTGCCCAGTGCTCTGGGCTGCACGGCTGCAGGAGAGCAGAGATGGGAGTGGTGGCAGCGCAGAGGCCAGAGACTGAGACGTCTGCATGGCAGAGAGGCCCAGAGGTGGAGACCAGCATGCTGCAAGCCCACTCGCTCTGAGGTGGATGAGATTCTGGTGATTGACCTGCCACCTTGGGAATAAAGTTGGGTATAAAACCTCTTATCCCAGGAATGTTCCACTGTCATTTTTCAGTCTCACCCAGTCAAGAGTGAACATGCCAAGGGCTGAAACCCACTGGCAAGATACAAGTGCACAACATAGTGATTTGACAATTATATACATTACTAAATGCTCACCACAGTAAGTGTAACTGCTGTCTGTGTATTTTCAACTTTAATATATGTGTCAAAATTATTTTCCAGTAGTTTTCCCATTTCATACTCTAACCAACATTATGTAAGTGTTACTGTTGGTGCCCATTCTTGGCAACACCTACTGTCATTTTAGCCATGTTGGCAGAAGTAGGTGGCATTTCCCCCATGCTTTTAATTTGCATTTCCTAGATTACTTATGAATTTAAGCACTTTGTATATTCATATTGACAATTTTGGATTTCCTCTTTTGTAAAATGCCTGTTTCAGGTTTTTGCCATTTCTTTTATTGGGTATTCCTTGTTTTCTATGGAAATGTAAGTTATTTTTTTATTTTGATGGTCCTTTACTAATTAATGTGTTTAAAATATTTTTCATTTTGTGATTGGATTTTTCCTTCTCTTAATGGTGTCATTTAATACATATATATTTCTAACTTCAGTGTACTCAAATTTCAATAATTTTCTTTAGGATGGTACTTATTCTGTCCTTTTCAAGAAAAAAATTTCAATTAGAAGAATATGAATATATTTCCCTTTATATTTTAAAAAGTTTTATTTTTTCCCTTTCTAACAATCCAAAATTGACACTTATATATGGCGAGAAACATAGACTTATTTTTATTTTTTAACCAAGTAGCTAAAATTGTTCCAGCTGCATTTATTGAAAAGATTTTACTCTCCACACCATTTTGCATAATAAATCAAGTAGCCATATGTGAATGTATCTCTCCTCTGGTACACTGGTTTGTCTATTTCCATGTCAATACAACACTATCTTAGTTATTGTAGGTTTTTAATATGTCTAATATATCAAATTCTCTACCTTGTTCTACGAAGTTACTTTGTATATTGTTAGCCATTTACATTTCTATATATATTTTACAATAATCTTGCCAAGTTACACATTATATTCATGTTCATATAAAAGCTCCTAGTATTTTGACTGGAATTTGACTGACTCTGTAAGACATTTTTGAAATAACTCATATTTTTACATAGTGAGTTTTCCAACCCATGCTTATGGTATTCCCTTCCATTTATTTGGTTCTTCATTAAGTTTTCTCAATAATATTCCATAACTAACCTATTTAACACTTTGTTACATCTCTTGCTAACTTTGGCCCTAAGTATTTGATATTTTTTCAAAACTATTCTAAATAGTCTTTTTTAAAATTTTACTTTCACAGTGTTTAATGCTGGCAAACAGGATGACAATCAGTTCTGCATTAATTTTTGTATCCAGCAAATTTGGATACAATTCTAGGTTATTTTTATTATTCCTAATAAATTTTATATATAAACTATTTTAGATTGTCTAAATATGTGATTAAACAATTCATAAAGGATGGCAGTTATTTATTTCTGAACCTTGTGCTTTTACTTTCCTTTCTTCCTTTAATATGCTGGCTAGGATATCAGGTACAATGTTAACTGTAAGTGGTAATATTGGGAATGCTTGCATTGCTTCCAATATCAAAGAAAAAATTTCAGCACATCTCCATTAAGCATGACATTTGTTGTGGTTTTGTAGGTATCCTTTATCAGATTAAGAATATAACCTCTGTTCCTATTTTACTATGAATTTTTATTCTGATTGGATATTAAATTTCATCAAAGATTTTCTCTTGATACAAAATAATTTTATTCTATATTAATGGGATTTAATTACATGGATTAATTTTTAAGGATACGTAATATAGCATTACTGAGATAAACCCAACATGGTCATGATTGTATTATTTTTATACATATTGCTGGATTCCACTTGTTAAGAGTATTTAATTTAGAATTTAACATTGTTTTTGTCCTTCAGTGACACTGACATATAACTTTCAATCCTCGTAAAATCCTTGCTAGCCTAATAATATATTTTCAGGAGTGTATCTTTTTTTCTATTCACTGAAAGAGGTTATGTAAGACTAAAGTTACCTACCTCCTGAAATTTTTGGAAGAATTTCCCAGTAAAGCCATTTAGCTTGAAGTTTAGTTTGTAGAATATTTTAATTGCAGATTTAATTAGTATAAAAACTATAGAATTATTCAGTTTTCTTCTGGGTCAATTTTAAAAGATTTTTTAACTTTTTAAATTTAGTTAAAGTGGTTAATATAACTCATTATTATTTTAATATTTAAAGGATTGAAAGTAATGTTATATTTTCAAAACAAATTATTTGTATTTTATCTCTTTTTTATCAGTTTCACCAGTGGTTTATCAGCTTAAGAAGTATTTCAAAAAATAATGTTTTCCTTTGTTGATAGTCACTATTGCATATTTGCAATCTTTTAAAAATTAATTTCTGTTATATTCTATCCTTCCTTTGTGCTAAATTTGCTAGTCTTTTTTCTAACTTCATTATGTGGATGTTTAGTTAATTAATATTCAGGGTTTTTTTTAACTTATATGCACTTATAATTATGAATTTCCCTGTAATCACTGGTTTAGGTGAGTCCTGTGACTGTTGATATGTAGTGTTTTCTTGTTATTCAGTTAAAAATATTCCAATTTTTATTATGATCATTTCTTTAACCAAGTCTATTTAAATGTATACTTCTTAATATCCAAATATATGAGCTATTGAGAATTAATTAGAATTAGTATTACTGCATTGGGGTCTCAGAAAATGCTCTAAATCATTTCAAACATTTGGAATTTATTAAAATTTGCTTATGACCCAATATAGAATAAATTTTATTAATATTCTACATGTGCTTGAAAATAATACAAGTTCTACAGTTACTGGACTTAAGGTTCTACTTATGTCCAATAGGTCAACTTATTTAAAGAAATTGTTCAAATTTTCTAGATCCTTACTGGTCTTTGATTATTCTATCAGTTAACAAGAGATGTTTATTAAAATTGTCCTATTATTTTTATAACTTTGTTTATATCTCCTTGTATTTCTATTTTCACTTCATATATTTTGAAATGGATTATTATGTGCACAGGGATTTAAAATTGTTATGTCTTCCTGATGAATCAAATCTTTTAACATTATGAAATAACTTCCCTTATCTCCAGCAAATCTTTTTGCCATAGGTCTATTATTTCTGTTATTATATAATCACATTAACATTCCTTTGGTGAGTGTTCACATAAATTTTGTTTTTTCCTTTTATTTTCGACTTTGCTGTACCTTTATGTGCAAAAGATGCCACTTTGGTTTTTGGAGAAATACTAAGTGAGTTTTTGTCTTGTTCTTTTTTATTCATTTGCATACACACACACACATAAATATATAATATATATATATATATATACACATATATTACTTCTACGTGGTGTATTTAGTTCCATTAGACAATGTATATTTCATATTTTCCTTGCTTATTCTGTTCCTTTTACTCCCCTTTTTTGCCTTGTTTTTTAATTTTTAAGAATTTTTCCCTCTATTAGTTTGAAATTTAGATATATTTTCTATTTTTTGTGTGTTTACACTAGAAATTACCCTTGCTTTTTGTTCACCTAATCTGTGAAAAGACTTACACATACCTTAATTCCATTTATCTCTTTGCTTCTGATGTGGTACTATTAGATACTTTGTCTCTTTTTTATATCTATGAGATATTCTAATTGTTTTTTTTCAATATTCATATAGGTTTATCTACAGGTCCACAAGCTTTTACCCTAAACCCCTGGGTAACAGAGGTCTAGTTATTTTGGATTTTGACAGGTAATGTATAGGATCTGATCAGTACCTCATAATTGTGCACCTTAATACTTATACAGAAAAAAATGTAACTATTCATTTTAAGTGGGATAAAGACTATAAATAGCCTCAAGTCACTTCAGGTCAAGTTTACCACCAGATAAATTCACATCAAATCTTACTGTTTTCAGAGGTTTTTGGATTTTGAATTGTAGATAAGATCTTTGGGAAAGACCTTACCCAGTGTCTGGTTTTCAGAAGCTCAACAAATGCTGTTGCTGATATGATTTATCAAGGAGATTTTTACATACCACTTTCTTTCTAGCCAGATGGTGGAATTTGGGGGTACTATGACTTTAACACCTGAAGCCCACCCATCTCGTTGTCAGACATTTCTGTACCTGATGTGTTTGTGCTGGAAAAATTGGAAGAATGAGATTGTGGAGCTTGATTATCATCACACAGTAGGCTCAGAGTAAGGGAAGGCATCCGACCTCAACTCAGTCTCAGACTTGGTGTACTCTTACTTTAAAAATATCCTGATTCCTAGAGTGGGAAGAAAATATCACAGCTGGATGAAAAGAAGAAACTCAGACTAAAAAAGAAGGGCACATGACAGTCAAGGAACAAAAGAAAAGCTTCCTCAAGATGAATTATATGAATGAAGATCCTGAAGAGACCATTTGAAGGGGCAGAGGAGAAGAATATTTACCTCTCCTGAATGGAGATGTAAATAATGTATTTCAGCTGGAAGGTTTCACAGCCTTATAGATTTTATGCAGAAATAAATTATTTTCAACATGGACCCAACACTTATTACACTAATTATGCCATTATTCACATCCCTCTCCTAGAATGATCCAACATGCATGCATTTTAAAATATAGATTTACAGAACTTCTCATAAATCTCTCTTTGAAAGAACCATCAGGTATTTAATGGGAAAAACTTTATTCTCCTAGTGGTTTCAGGTTTCCAATCACTGAAGAGAAAGGGCTGAAGAGTTAAATCTATCCTTGATAAACCACCTATACTCACAATACCAAGCAATCCTAGAAGTTAAAAGTGAATATAGTGTTTAAGACAATATCAGCGACCAAGACAAATTGTTTGCTGCCTTATATAGGAATTCATTAACTGTATGTGAATTAATTAAGCTACTTGGAGCCATCAGAAGCAGAAAGATTAAAAAATGAGAAAGCAGTGCTAAAGAAAAACATCAAAGAACAAAATTATCCAGTGCCATTGATTCAGGGAAATGACTGCTTTTGCACATTGTTGGTAGAAGAATCACTGGTAGAAGAATTGCTATAAACTTTTAGGAAATTAATTTGATGATATCAGACAATTAAAAATACAATTTGACACAGGAATACCACTTCTGGGAAATCTATCCTATAAAAAAACAAAAGCATCAGTATGTGAGGTCCTGGATACATATGGTGTTTATTCTTTCTATAAGAATATTTTGAGTACCTCCTCTGTGCTAATATTTCTAAGGGACAGAGATAGATGATAAAGATATAAGGAAAAATAACAGGCAGAGAATAATGTTACATAGAGACTCTAAATAAAGCAATGTAATAACTTGTAACTTTAAAACTGGTGATCAATAAAGGGCCCTCTGAGCAGGTGACATTTAAGCTGACAATTGAAAAACAAGAGTCCAGCCTTGGAAAAACTGCAGTGATGTTTATACTTGTAAAAGTCTGATAACAACCTGAATTTTAGTAACAAAGGAATGGTTAGATTAGTTGTTATAAAATATTATGCCACTATTAAAATAATGTCCAATTGGCATCTCAAACTTAAATATGCTTTAAAACTTGACTTCTTGTCTCTCTCTTGAAAATACTGACTCCTTATGCAGTCAATCTCATCTGAGTTCACAGCAACTCTTCTTTAAAATTTTAGGATAAAAGCCTTAATATCCTCGTGTCTCAGCAATGGGTTTCAGCCCCAGACAAGCTCGCTATGGATTCAATGTGTCCAAACAAACTGTCAGAATGTTCTTGGGGTGAAAGGATTGTACCCAACTTTATTTCCAGGTAGCAGGTCAGTGACTAAAATCCCATTCACTCAGAGCAAGTCTGCATGCAGCAAGCCGGACTCTGCCTCTGGGCCCCTCTGTCCACACAGCCATCCTCTGAGCCTCTGTCCTTGGCCCTGCCCCCACTCCAGCCTTTGCTCTGCCCTCCTGCAGCCTTGCAGCCCTGTCACCATGTTGCACCCAGAGCACTGGGCGGAGCTCTTTATATAGAGTCAACAGCCATGTATTGCCCACAGGTGTGCAGTGAGAAAAGGGGTAAAAAGTCAGAAATTGGACATTTAATTTCTTGAAATGAATTATGTCCGTATCAAGTAGTCCTTGTGGTATGAATGGTACATCCAAAGATGAAGATAGGAAGGAAATGAAAACTAATTTATAATATTGCTTACTAAGGTAAATTCATCATCACTCATCAATGGTTAATTTGAATATCTGAAAATAGGCACAAACTTATGCTGGCCCCAGCTACTTCATAGGAAAATAATTAAAAAATAGAAGATAATGCTTTCCAGAAGTGACATTTCTGGGCTTGTCACCAAGTTTGTGTCTAACTTTCTTCCCATAAAGAAGATTTGCTGGATATGAATGGAACTGTCCCTTTTGGAATCCCCCATCTGTCATTGTATAAATTGGATTCAGAGAAAGGAATTTAGTTGCTACAAATTGGATTTCAGTACCACAGGTAAGATAGGCAGTAGAACAGGCAATTCTCAGAAACCAAGACCCAATAACAGGAAACTGCCCTTTAAAGGGAAAATGGGGAGAGAAACCTGGCAAATATTTTAACTCAAGGCCAAGTTAGTCTCACATAAAATACATGCATTTCATGGATTCACAAGAAGTATCAGTTACCCTTGCTAATGCTTTTTAGCTGTTATGGTGTCACCTAATATAGTTTAATAGCTATAGTCCAGAAAGGAAAACTGTGTAGGAAAAAGAAAAATAGCTAATGACGGATATGGGAGAGCTTAGCTTATTGACAGCCTGAGCAAATGATCAAAACATATTCCAGTGAGATTTCTTGCCTGCATTTGGATTGAGTTCCCAGGAAGATAAAATGGGAAAGAATTTTAGAGGACATGTAGTTCAATCTTTAATCCTTTTGTGAATTCCCATTATGATAATCCTCAAAAGCAGACTTTCACCTAGACTAGAATATACCCAGTGGTATTTTCCAGAACAATCCATTGCAATACTATGTCATGCGGACTCCGAGAAAGGTCTTTCTTCAACTGAGTATAAATTGATCTCCTGGAAACTTCCATGCATTAATCCTAGATTGATCACTTTAAACTTTCTCCAAAATTACTAAAATAGATTTATTCAATTATTCAATAACTATTTATTAAGCATTAGTCACATGTAAGACACTCTTAACACCTATATAGGGGATACAACATGAAAAACAACAGTTCTTGCTCTCAAGCTGCTTAAAGAGATAAAAGAGATGTATGGAATTCACTTCAGCACTGATCAGTTTTCTTTGTGTGTGTGTGTGTGTGTCTTTTTTAATTTATTTATTTTTATTTTTTTGAAGAACATTACGTTTACTAGGATCTCCCCTACCCTAAGTCCCCCCCACAAACCCCATTACAGTCACTGTCCATCACCATAGCAAGACGCTTTACAATCACTACTTGTCTTCTCTGTGTTGCAAAGCCCTTCCCTTTCCCCAACCCCCCACATTATACATGCTAATCCTAATACCCCCTTTCTTCTTCCCCGCCCTTATCCCTCCGTACCCTCCCATTTTCCCCAGTCTCTTTCCCTTTGGTAACTGTTAGTCCATTCTTGGGTTTTGTGATTCTGCTGCTGTTTTGTTCCTTCAGTTTTTCTTTTGTTCTTATACTTCACAGATGAGTGAAATCATTTGGTATTTCTCTTTCTCCGCTTGGCTTATTTCACCGAGCATAATACCCTCTAGCTCCATCCATGTTGTTGCAAATGGTAGGATTTGTTTTCTTCTTGTGGCTGAATAATATTCCATTGTGTATATATACCACATCTTCATTATCCATTCATCTACTGATGGACACTTAGGTTACTTCCATATCTTGGCTATTGTAAATAGTGCTGCGATAAACATAGGGGTGCATCTGTCTTTTTCAAACTGGAGTCCTGCATCCTTAGGGTAAATTCCTAGAAGTAGAATTCCTGGGTCAAATGGTAAGTCAATTTTGAGCATTTTGAGGAACCTCCATATTGCTTTCCACAATGGTTGAACTAATTTACATTCCCACCAGCAGTGTAGGAGGGTTCCCCTTTCTCCTTAACCTCGCCAACATTAGTTGTTGTTTGTCTTTTGGATGGTGGCCATCCTTACTGGTATGAGGTGATATCTCATTGTGGTTTTAATTTGCATTTCTCTGATAACTAGTGATGTGGAGTATCTTTTCATGTGTCTGTAGACCATCTGAATTTCTTCTTTGAAGAACTGTCTGTTCAGCTCCTCGGCCCATTTTTTATTTGGATTATTTGCCTTTTGTTTGTTGAGGAGCGTGAGTTCTTTATATATTTTGGATGTCAAGCCTTTATTGGATCTGTCATTTATGAATATATTCTCCCATACTGTAGGGTTCCTTTTTGTTCTATTGATGGTGTCCTTTGCTGTACAGAAGATTTTCAGCTTGATACAGTCCCACTTGTTCATTTTTGCTTTTTTTTTCCTTGCCCGGGGAGATATATTCATGAAGAAGTCGCTAATGTTCACATCCAAGAGATTTTTGCCTATGTTTTTTTCTAAGAGTTTTATGGTTTCATGACTTACACTCAGGTCTTTGATTCATTTTGAATTTACTTTTGTGTATGGGGTTAGACAGTGATCCAGTTTCATTCTCTTACATGTAGCTGTCCAGTTCTGCCAGCATCATCTGTTGAAGAGACTGTCATTTCCCCATTGTATGTCCATAGCTCCTTTATTGAATATTAATTGACAATATATGTTTGGGTTAATCTCTGGAGTCTCTAATCTGTTCCACTGGTCTGTGGCTCTGTTATTGTGCCAGTACCAAATTGTCTTGATTACTATGGCTTTGTAGTAGAGCTTGAAGTTGGGGAGTGAGATCCCCACCACTTTATTCTTCTTTCTCAGGATTGCTTTGGCTATTTGGGGTCTTTGGTGTTTCCATATGAATTTTTGAACTATTTGTTCCACTTCGTTGAAGAATGTTGCGGGTAATTTGATAGGGATTGCATCAAATCTGTATATTGCTTTGGGCAGGATAGCCATTTTGACGATATTAATTCTTCCTAGCCATGAGCATGGGATGAGTTTCCATTTGTTAGTGCCCCCTTTAATTTCTCTTAAGAGTGTCTTGTAGTTTTCAGGGTATAGGTCTTTCACTTCTTTGGTTAGGTTTATTCCTAGGTATTTTATTCTTTTTTATGCAATTGTGAATGGAGTTGTTTTCCTGATTTCTCTTTCTATTGCTTCATTGTTAGTGTTTATAAAAGCCACAGATTTCTGTGTGTTAATTTTGTACCCTGCAACTTTTCTGTATTCCGATATCAGTTCTAGTAGTTTTGGAATGGAGTCTTTAGGGTTTTTTATGTACAATATCATGTCATCTGCAAATAGTGACAGTTTAACTTCTTCTTTACCAATCTGGATTCCTTGTATTTCTTTGTTTTGTCTAATTGCCATGGCTAGGGCCTCCAGTACTATGTTAAATAACAGTGGGGAGAGTGGGCATCCCTGTCATGCTCCCAATCTCAGAGGAAAAGCTTTCAGCTTCTCGCTGTTCAGCATGATGTTGGCTGTGGGTTTATCACATATGGCCTTTATTATGTAGAGGTACTTGCCCTCTGTACCCATTTTGCTGAGAGTTTTCATCATGAATGGATGTTGAATTTTGTCAAATGCGTTTTCAGCATCTATAGAGATGATCATGTGGTTTTTGTCCTTTTTGTTGATGTGGTGAATGATGTTGATGGATTTTCGAATGTTGTACCATCCTTGCATCCCTGGGACGAATCACACTTCATCTGGGTCTATGATCCTTTTGACATATTTTTGAATTTGGTTTGCTAATATTTTATTGAGTATTTTTGCATCTACATTCATCAGAGATATTGGTCTGTAATTTTCTTTTTTGGTGGGGTCTTTGCCTGGTTTTGGTATAAGGGTGATGTTGGCTTCATAGAATGAGTTTGGGAGTATTCCCTCCTCTTCTATTTTTTGGAAAACTTTAAGAGGAATGGGTATTATATCATCTCTGTATGTCTGATAAAATTCCAAGGTAAATCCGTCTGGCCCAGGGGTTTTTTTCTTCGGTAGTTTTTTGATTACTGCTTCAATTTCTTTGCTGGTAATTGGTCTGTTTAGATTTTGTGTTCCTTCCTTAGTCAGTCTTGGAAGGTTGTATTTTTCTAGGAACTTGTCCATTTCTCCTAGGTTTTCCAGCTTGTTAGCATATAGGTTTTCATAGTAGTCTTTAATAATTCTTTGTATTTCTGTTGGGTCCGTCATGATGTTTCCTTTCTCGTTTCTGATTCTGTTGATGTGTGTTGACTCTCTTTTCCTCTTAATAAGTCTGGCTAGAGGCTTATCTATTTTGTTTATTTTCTTGAAAAACCAGGTCTTGGTTTCATTTATTTTTTTCTATTGTTTTATTCTTCTCAATTTTGTTTATTTCTTCTCTGATCTTTATTATGTCCCTCTTTCTGCTAACTTTATGCCTCATTTGTTCTTCTTTTTCCAGTTTTGATAACTGTGATGTTAGACTATTCATTTGGGATTGTTCTTCCTTCCTTAAATATGCCTGGATTGCTATATACTTTCCTCTTAAGACAGCTTTTGCTGTGTCCCACAGAAGTTGGGGCTTTGTGTTGTTGTTGTCATTTATTTCCATATATTGCTGGATCTCCATTTTAATTTGGTCGTTGATCCATTGACTATTTAGAAGCGTTTTGTTAAGCCTCCATCTGTTTGTGAGCCTTTTTGCTTTCTTGGTACAATTTATTTCTAGTTTTATACCTTTGTGGTTGAAAAGTTGGTTGGTAGAGTTTCAATCTTTTTGAATTTACTGAGGCTCTTTTTGTGGGCTAGTATGTGGTCTATACTGGAGAATGTTCCATGTGCACTTGAGAAGAATGTATATCCTGTTGCTTTTTGATGTAGAGTTCTATAGATGTCTATTAGGTCCATCTGTTCTAGTGTGTTGTTCAGTGTCTCTGTGTCCTTACTTGTTTTCTGTCTGGTGGATCTGTCCTTTGGAGTGAATGGTGTGTTGAAGTCTCCTAAAATGAATGCATTGCAGTCTATTTCCTCCTTTAGTTCTGTTAGTATTTGTTTCACATATGCTGGTGCTCCTGTGTTGGGTGCATATATATTTAGAATGGTTATATCCTCTTGTTGGACTGAGCCCTTTATCATTATGTAATGTCCTTCTTTATCTCTTGTTACATTCTTTGTTTTGAAGTCTATTTTGTCTAATACTAGTATTGTAACACCTGCTTTTTTCTGTCTGTTGTTTGCATGAAATATCTTTTTCCATCCCTTGACTTTTAGTCTGTACATGTCTTTGGGTTTGAGGTGAGTCTTTTGTAAGCAGCATATAGATGGGTCTTGTTTTCTTATCCATTCAGTGACTCTATGTCTTTTGATTGGTGCATTCAGTCCTTTTACATTTAGGGTGATTATCGATAAGTATGTACTTATTGCCATTTCAGGCTTTAGATTCGTGGTTACCAAAGGTTCCAGGTTACTTTCCTTACTATCTAAGAGTCTAACTTAACTCATTTAGTATGCTGTTAAAAGTACAATCTGGGGGGTGGAGCCAGGATGGCGGCATGAGTAGAGCAGTGGAAATCTCCCAAAAACACATAGAGCTATGAAAATATAACAAAGAAAAATCTTCCTAAAATAGAGACCACTGGACACAGGACAACATCCAGACCACATCCACACCTGCAAGAACCCAGCGCCTTGTGAAGGGGGTAAGATACAAGCGCCGGCCTGGCGGGACCCGAGCGCCCCTCCCCCCAGCTCCCGGCGAGTGGAAAGAAACTGGAGCGGTTTTTTTTTTTTTGGCGAGCGCTTTTTGGAAGCCTTAAAGGGACGGGCCCCCGTTGCTAGGGAGGCAGGGTGGCGGGACCGGTGAGCAGGTGCCTGGGACCGGCGCCTGAGGACAAAGAATATCCCGCGTTTCTCCCTGCGGGACTGGCGGGCGGGTGCCTGAGACCGGTGCCTGAGGACAGAGGAAATCGCGCGTTTTTCCCCTTTTTTTTTCTCTTTTTGGCGAGTGCTTTTTGGAAGCCTTAAAGGGACAGGGACCCCAGTGCTAGGGAGGCAGGGTGGCGGGACTGGTGAGCGGGTGCCTGGGACCGGCGCCTGAGGACAAAGAATATCCCACGTTTTTCCCTGCGGGACCGGTGGGCGGGTGCCTGACACTGGCACTTGAGGACAGAGGAAATCGCGCGTTTTTCCCCTTTTTTATTCTCTTTTCTGCGAGTGCTTTTTGGAAGCCTAAAAGGGACAGGGACCCCGGTGCTAGGGAGGCAGGGCGGCGGGACTGGTGAGCGGGTGCCTGGGACCAGTGCCTGAGGACAAAGAATATCGAGCGTTCCTTCCCTGCGGGACCGGTGGGTGGGTGCTTTTTGGAAGCCTTGAAAGGACAGGGACACTGGTGCTAGGGAGACAGGGCAGCAGGACCAGTGAGCGGGTGCCTGGGACGGGCACCTGAGGACAAAAAAAGAAAAAAAAAATTGCTTGCTTTTTCCTTTTTTTTTTTTTTTTCTTTCTTTCTGTTCCCTCTCTCATTGTTGCTGTTGTTGTTTTGGTTTGGAGAGTGCTTTTTGGAAGTCTTAAAGGGGCAGGACAGGGCTCTTAGACCAGAGGCAGGGAATCTGGGGATCTCTGGGCACTCTAACCCCCTGGGCAGCAGGGAGCACAGAGACCCCTTACGGAGATAAATAGCCTCCTGGCCGCTCCCCCTCCAACGGGGCTCCACCATTTTGGAGGAACAGCCCCAGCCAGGCCAAGCCCACAGCAACAGCGGAGATAAACCCCAAAGCAACTGGGCAGGAAGCAGAAGCCCTGTCTGCGCACAGCTGCCCAGCACAAGCAACTAGAGGTCGCTATTCTCCCAGGAAAATGCTACAAACCAACAAGAAGGGAAGCTCTTCCAGCGGTCACTTGTACCAGCTCTGCAAACTATCTCTATCACCATGAAAAGGCAAAACTACAGGCAGACAAAGATCACAGAGACAACACCTGAGAAGGAGACAGACCTAACTAGTCCTCCTGAAAAAGAATTCAAAATAAAAATCATGAACATGCTGACAGAGATGCAGAGAAAAATGCAAGAGCAATGGGATGAGATGCAGAGAAAAATGCAAGAGCAGTGGGATGAGATGCAGAGAAAAATGCAAGAGCAGTGGGATGAAGTCCGGAAGGAGATCACAGATGTCAGGAAAGAGATCACAGAAGTGAAACAATCCCTGGAAGGATTTATAAGTAGAATGGATAAGATGCAAGAGGCCATTGAAGGAATAGAAGCCAGAGAAAAGGAACGTATAGAAGCTGACATAGAGAGAGATAAAAGGATCTCCAGGTATGAAACAACACTAAGAGAAATATGTGACCAATACAAAAGGAATAACATTCGTATTATAGGGATACCAGAAGAGGAAGAAAGAGGAAAAGGGATAGAAAGTGTCTTTGAAGAAATAATTGCTGAAAACTTCCCCAAACTGGGGGAGGAAATAATCGAACAGACCATGGAATTACACAGAACCCCCAACAGAAAGGATCCAAGGAGGACAACACCAAGACACATAGTAATTAAAATGGCAAGGATCAAGGACAAGGAAAGAGTTTTAAAGGCAGCTAGAGAGAAAAAGGTCACCTATAAAGGAAAACCAATCAGGCTAACATCAGACTTCTCAACAGAAACCCTACAGGCCAGAAGAGAATGGCATGATATACTTAATGCAATGAAACAGAAGGGCCTTGAACCAAGGATACTGTATCCAGCACGACTATCATTTAAATATGATGGTGGGATTAAACAATTCCCAGACAAGCAAAAGCTGAGGGAATTTGCTTCCCACAAACCACCTCTACAGGGCATCCTATGGGGACTGCTCTAGATGGGAGCACCCCTAAAAAGAGCACAGAACAAAACACACAACATATGAAGAATGGAGGAGGAGGAATAAGAAGGGAGAGAAGAAAAGAATCTCCAGACAGTGTATATAACAGCTCAATAAGCGAGCTAAGTTAGGCAGTAAGATACTAAAAAAGTTAACCTTGAACCTTTGGTAACCACGAATCTAAAGCCTGCAATGGCAATAAGTACATATCTCTCAATAGTCACCCTAAATGTAAATGGACTTAATGCACCAATCAAAAGACACAGAGTAATAGAATGGATAAAAAAGCAAGACCCATCTATATGCTGCTTACAAGAAACTCACCTTAAACCCAAAGATAAGCACAGAGTAAAAGTCAAGGGATGGAAAAACATATTTCAGGCAAACAACAGTGAGAAGAAAGCAGGGGTTGCAGTACTAATATCAGACAAAATAGACTTCAAAACAAAGAAAGTAACAAGAGATAAAGAAGGCCACTACATAATGATAAAGGGCTCAGTCCAACAAGAGGATATAACCATTCTAAATATATATGCACCCAATACAGGAGCACCAGCATATGTGAAGCAAATACTAACAGAACTAAAGAGGGAAATAGACTGCAATGCATTCATTTTAGGAGACTTCAACACACCACTCACCCCAAAGGATAGATCCACCGGGCAGAAAATAAGTAAAGACACACAGGCACTGAACAACACACTAGAACAGATGGACCTAATAGACATCTATAGAACTCTACATCCAAAAGCAACAGGATATACATTCTTCTCAAGTGCACATGGAACATTCTCCAGAATAGACCACATACTAGCTCACAAAAAGAGCCTCAGTAAATTCCACAATATTGAAATTCTACCAACCAATTTTTCAGACCACAAAGGTATGAAAGTAGAAATAAATTCTACAAAGAAAACAAAAAGGCTCACAAACACATGGAGGCTTAACAACATGCTACTAAATAATCAATGGATCAATGAACAAATCAAAATAGAGATCAACGAATATATAGAAACAAATGACAACAACAATACTAAGCCCCAACTTCTGTGGGATGCAGCGAAAGCAGTCTTAAGAGGAAAGTATATAGCAATCCAGGCACACTTGAAGAAGGAAGAACAATCCCAAATTAATAGTCTAACATCACAATTATTAAAACTGGAAAAAGAAGAACAAAGGAGGCCTAAAGTCAGCAGAAGGAGGGACATAATAAAGATCAGAGAAGAAATAAACAAAATTGAGAAGAATAAAACAATAGCAAAAATCAACGAAACCAAGAGCTGGTTCTTTGAGAAAATAAACAAAATAGATAAGCCTCTAGCCCAACTTATTAAGAGAAAAAGAGAGTCAACACAGATCAACATAATCAGAAATGAGAATAGAAAAATCACCACAGACTCCACAGAAATACAAAGAATTATTAAAGACTACTATGAAAACCTATATGCCAACAAGCTGGAAAACCTAGAAGAAATGGACAACTTCCTAGAAAAATACAACCTCCCAAGACTGACCAAGGAAGAAACACAAAAGTTAAACAAACCAATTACAAGCAAAGATATTGAAACAGTAATCAAAAAACTACCCAAGAACAAAACCCCGGGGCCGAACGGATTTACCTCGGAATTTTATCAGACACACAGAGAAGACATAATACCCATTCTCCTTAAAGTGTTCCACAAAATAGAAGAAGAGGGAATACTCCCAAACTCATTCTATGAGGCCAACATCACCCTAATACCAAAACCAGGCAAAGACCCCACCAAGAAAGAAAATTACAGACCAATATCCCTGATGAATGTAGATGCAAAAATACTCAATAAAATATTAGCAAACAGAATTCAACAGTATATCAAAAGGATCATACACCATGACCAAGTGGGGTTCATCCCAGGGATGCAAGGATGGTACAACATTCGAAAATCCATCAACATCATCCACCACATCAACAAAAAGAAAGACAAAAACCACATGATCATCTCCATAGATGCTGAAAAAGCATTTGACAAAACTCAACATCCATTCATGATAAAAACTCTCAGCAAAATGGGAATAGAGGGCAAGTACCTCAACATAATAAAGGCCATATATGATAAACCCACAGCCAGCATTATACTGAACAGCGAGAAGCTGAAAGCATTTCCACTGAGATCGGGAACCAGACAGGGATGCCCACTCTCCCCACTGTTATTTAACATAGTACTGGAGGTCCAAGCCACGGCAATCAGACAAAACAAAGAAATACAAGGAATCCAGATTGGTAAAGAAGAAGTTAAACTGTCACTATTTGCAGATGATATGATACTGTACATAAAAAACCCTAAAGACTCCACTCCAAAACTACTAGAACTGATATTGGAATACAGCAAAGTTGCAGGATACAAAATTAATACACAGAAATCTGTAGCTTTCCTATACACTAACAACGAATCAATAGAAAGAGAAATCAGGAAAAGAATTCCATTCACCATTGCATCAAAAAGAATAAAATACCTAGGAATAAACCTAACCAAAGAAGTGAAAGACTTATACTCTGAAAACTACAAGTCACTCTTAAGAGAAATTAAAGGGGACACTAATAAATGGAAACTCATCCCATGCTTATGGCTAGGAAGAATTAATATCGTCAAAATGGCCATCCTGCCCAAAGCAATATACAGATTTGATGCAATCCCTTTCAAATTACCAGCAACATTCTTCAATGAATTGGAACAAATAATTCAAAAATTCATATGGAAACACCAAAGACCCCGAATAGCCAAAGCAATCCTGAAAAAGAAGAATAAAGTAGGGGGGATCTCACTCCCCAACTTCAAGCTCTACTACAAAGCCATAGTAATCAAGACAATTTGGTACTGGCGCAAGAACAGAGCCACAGACCAGTGGAACAGATTAGAGACCCCAGAAATTAACCCAAACATATATGGTCAATTAATATTTGATAAAGGAGCCATGGACATACAATGGCAAAATGACAGTCTCTTCAACAGATGGTGCTGGCAAAACTGGACAGCTACATGTAGGAGAATGAAACTGGACCATTGTCTAACCCCATATACAAAGGTAAACTCAAAATGGATCAAAGACCTGAATGTAAGGCATGAAACCATTAAACTCTTGGAAAAAAACATAGGCAAAAACCTCTTAGACATAAACATGAGTGATCTCTTCTTGAACATATCTCCCTGGGCAAGGAAAACAACAGCAAAAATGAGCAAGTGGGACTACATTAAGCTGAAAAGCTTCTGTACAGCAAAAGACACCATCAATAGAACAAAAAGGAACCCTACAGTATGGGAGAATATATTTGAAAATGACAGATCCGATAAAGGCTTGACGTCCAGAATATATAAAGAGCTCACACGCCTCAACAAACAAAAAACAAATAACCCAATTAAAAAATGGGCAGAGGAACTGAACAGACAGTTCTCCAAAAAAGAAATACAGATGGCCAAGAGACACATGAAAAGATGCTCCACATCGCTAATTATCAGAGAAATGCAAATTAAAACTACAATGAGGTATCACCTCACACCAGTAAGGATAGCTGCCATCCAAAAGACAAACAACAACAAATGTTGGCGAGGCTGTGGAGAAAGGGGAACCCTCCTACACTGCTGCTGGGAATGTAAATTAGTTCAACCATTGTGGAAAGCAGTATGGAGGTGCATCAAAATGCTCAAAACAGACCTACCATTTGACCCAGGAATTCCACTCCTAGGAATTTACCCTAAGAACGCAGCAATCAAGTTTGAGAAAGACAGATGCACTCCTATGCTTATCGCAGCACTATTTACAATAGCCAAGAATTGGAAGCAACCTAAATGTCCATCGGTAGATGAATGGATAAAGAAGATGTGGTACATATACACAATGGAATACTACTCAGCCATAAGAAGTGGAAAAATCCAACCATTTGCAGCAACATGGATGGAGCTGGAGAGTATTATGCTCAGTGAAATAAGCCAAGTGGAGAAAGAGAAATACCAAATGATTTCACTCATCTGAGGAGTATAGGAACAAAGGAAAAACTGAAGGAACAAAACAGCAGCAGAATTACAGAACCCAAAAATGGACTAACAGGTACCAAAGGGAAAGGAACTGGGGAGGATGGGTGGGCAGGGAGGGATAAGGGGGGGGAAGAAGAAGGGGGGTATTAAGATTAGCATGCATGGGGGGAGGGAGAAAGGGAAGGGTGGGCTGCACAACACAGAGAGGACAAGTAGTGACTCTACAACATTTTGCTAAGCTGATGGACAGTAACCGTAATGTGGTTGTTAGGGGGGACCTGATATAGGGGAGAGCATAGTAAACATAGTATTCTTCATGTAAGTGTAGATTAAAAATTAAAAAAAAAAAAAAAAGAAAGAAAGAAGGAAAAGGGGGATTACTCCTTAACAGGATAAAACTATTGGTAAATCAAAGATCAACGCATGCTTTAAATATCCTTAATGTTGATCACTTAAAGGGTGTCAGATGATCAGCTATGGAGGTACTCTTTTCTGATAATATTCCTTTCTCTTAATTAAAAAAAAAAAAAAAAGCAGTTTCTGTGTGCTGACCTCCAATGAGTTCTGCACAGTGGTATAGAGGGCATGTCAAAGTGTGGGCAAAGGGTCTGTTTGTTTCTATGCAGAAGATCAAGGCCTAGCTTGGATCCCCAGAAAATGAACTAAGATACGATATGAGGAGGAGCTTCCGGCATCAGCACTCTCTGGAGGACTTGTGCCGGGGGATGATCATCAACAAGCCTCTACAGGGATCCGGACGATGCTGCGGTTGTGGCTGCATCCAGCCCACCGTCTCCTGGACTTGCCATAGGAATGAGGAGGGAGATGTCTAGGCTGGCATGTGCATACAGTGAGACAACGAATTTGACCGGATCTGTACTGTTGGAACTCAACCAGGAGTTGGGAGGGGTGCAAGTTGTGGCACTCCAAAATCTCGTGACTATAGACTATCTATGGTTAAAAGAACATATGGGATGTGAACAGATCCCAGAAATGGGCTGCTTTAATTTGTCTGATGGTTCAAGTACAGTTGGACAATATCCATCATATCATAGATAAATTTTCACAAATGCCTAGGGTGCCTAAATTGTTTTCTTGGCTTCACTGGAGATGGATGGTAATTATAGATTTGCTTTGTTTATGTCACCGTATTCCTATTATGTTAATATGTGTGTGCAAATTAGTTAGTAGTTTAAAACCTATACATACTTAAGGTACTATACAAGAAGATATGTCAAAGAAATAATCAATCCTCCCATGTTTCCTTCATATGCTACATCTATAGCTTTTCTTCTTCCTTCCTAATTACAACCCTTAAATAGAATTAGTGCCTCATATCGAATTTACCGAGTATCATAATTCCTCCAGGTGGTAAAGGTACCTCGAGACAAGTGCTGGGCATAGAAGCCACAAGGCATAAATCTGCAAAGAAGTAAAAAAGCTAAGCTTTGCAAACAATATGGCTTCTCTCTCACTTACCAACTTTACATTTCCCTGTATGGCCCCGGAAGATGACTGGTTAGCCAGAGACGGGTAAGATTCCTCAAGGGAGGAACAATCTAAGACAGGCACAGTTGCAGGGGGGCCATCAGGTGAGAATTTGGGGATCAACAGAGGTGAGGCTCAGAACCTCATCCCCCCCTGCTTTGAGAGAAATCTTCTGCATCCGTGGATGTCTTGCTGCCCTTGTCTAGCCTGGATTAATACTTAGTCCATAGGCACACACCTGATCATCTGATCATCTTCATTTGCCCTCTTACAGCACTAAACTATGTTTTCTACCTTTATCTTGCATCTACCTACCACTTCAGGTTTTTATTAAAAATAAAAATAATAATAACAATAGGAGAAATGTGGGATCAACATATAAATCAAGTACAAAAACAAACGAATATTCATATTTGACCTGATTGTTTATAGGTCATATTGCATGATCAAAACCAAAAGTTTCTGTGATGAATGCCCTTGTACTGTTCACCATGTAAGAATTTATTCACTATGTAAGAATTCGTTCACCATGTAAGAACTTGTTCGTTATGCTTCAGAAGATTGGAGACTGACGAGAATTAGGCTTGAGATGAATTAATGATTGTACATTGAGCGTTGATCCCCCTATACTGAATTTTATTGTTGTTAACAACCATTTGATCAATAAATATGAGAGATGCCCTCTCAAAAAAAAAAAAAAAATAGACAGGCTTGGAAACAAACAAACAAAAAAGTACAATCTAAAGGTTCTTTTCTATTTCTCCTCCTTTTTCTTCCTCTTTTATTCTTTATGTATTAGGTATCAGATCCTATACTTTTTCTCTATCCCTTGATTGGCTTTGGGGATAGTCAATTTAATTTTGCATTTGCCTCGCAATCAGCTGCTTCACCCTCCCTACCATGATTTTACTACCTCTGGTGACAGCTATCCAACCCTAGGAACACTTCCATCTATGGCAGTCCCTCCAAAATAGACTGCAGAGATGGTTTGTGGGAGGTAAACTCTCTCAGCTTTTGCTTATCCAGAAATTGTTTAATCCTCCCTTCAAATTTAAATGATAATCTCGCCGGATAAAGTAATCTTGGTTCCAGGCCCTTCTGCTTCATGGCATTAAATACATCATGCCACTCCCTTCTGGCCTGTAAGGTTTCTGCTGAGAAGTCTGTTGTTAGTCTGATGGGCTTTCCTTTGTATGTGATCTTATTTCTGCCTCTGGCTGCTTTTAACAGTCTGTCCTTTTCCCTGATCTTTCCCATTTTTATTACTATGTGTCTTGGTGTTGTCTTCCTTGGGTCCCTTGTGTAGGGGGATCTGTGGATCTCCATGGCCTGAGAGATTATCTTGTTCCCCAGATTGGGGAAGTTTTCAGCAACTACCTCCTCAAAGACACCTTCTATCTCTTTTTCTCTCTCTTCTTCTTCTGGTATCCCTATAATGCGAATATTTTTCCACTTGGATTGGTCACACAGTTCTCTCAATATTTCTTCATTTTTAGAGATCCTTTTTTCTCTCTGTGCCTCAGCTTCTTTGTATTCCTCTTCCCTAGTTTATATTTCATTTATTGTCACCCCCACCATATCCAACCTGCTTTTAATACCCTCCATCGTCTTCTTTAACAATTGGATCTCTGACCTGAATTCTATCCTGAGTTCTTAGATGCCTTTCTGTACCTCCATTAGGATGTTGATGATTTTTATTTTGAACTCCCTTTCAGGAAAAGTCACGAGGTCCATATCATCTAAATCTTTCTTGGGAGTTGTATTTACAATTTTACTCTGGACAAGGTTCCTTTGGCATTTCATGTTTGTATATGGCACCCTCTAGTGTCCAGAAGCTCTATTCTGGAGCTGCTGAGCCCCTGAAGCAATGTCAGGGGTTGCAGGGGAGCAGTAATTGGGTTAGGAAAGAGCTATTCCCTGCCTCCTGGCTCCTGTGCCTGTCTCCACTGGCTGAGCCAGTGGGCCGGGCACACAGGCATAAGTTTTTATCTCAGAGCAGCCAGATATGGATCCCTGCTTTACACAAGTAGCCAGAATACCAGTCTCCCCAGGAATTCTGCCTGTATTAACTTTCCAATGCGGTAGTCATGTGAGTCTTATAAAAGCACCATGAAATGTAGATTTGTGCTCCTAGAGCAGATCTCCAGAGCTAGGTATTCAGCAGTCCCAAGCCTTCTACTCCCTCCCTGCTCTGTTTCTCTTCCTCCCGTGGTGAGCTGGGGTGGGGGAGGGGCTCGGGTCCCGCGGAGCCACAGCTCTGGTATGTTACCCTGTTCCGTGAGGTCTGCTCTCTTCTTCAGGTGTGTGCAGTCTGACGAGTCCTCTTTCCTGTTGCTCTCTCAGTATTAGTTGCACCAATTAAATTTTCTAATTGTATCCAGTTTTAGGAGGAAGCCTCTGTCTCTCCTCTCACACGCCATCTTTAATCCTCTTTTTGTCTTTGTTTTTTAAGAGTTCCTTTTAAACTACTTCAGTTGTCTGCTGTGTAGTTGGGCATTTCTTTGCTGTAACAGAGTAGTTGTTGATACCTATTCTTGCCTTCTGCTTGCCCCTGCTCTACAAACATGCTCAGCTTGTCCAGAGCAGCTGAGCCCTTAAACCACCTAGCAGATCTAACACTTGGACAAAGTGGATAGAGGCATTTTGTTACATCTCCTTCTTGGGAACTTTATTACATCTAAAAAATAAAATATATTAACATTAAAATTCTCACATGTTTTAAATAAAGACAACTATATTTATTATTTGAATGTTTGCTGGTTACGATGTTACCATACATTGTCTCGTCTAATCCTTCCACAGTGCTGCAAGGTAAAAAAAGGTTCTCAGCTGAGAAAAATGAGACTTACAGATGTTAAGAAACTCATCCAAATTCAATAGCTGATGTATATAAATCAAGCATTGGATTTCAGGTTTATTTGTCACTAAAATTCATGCCCTGAACCTCTGCGCTATTCTGATCTTAGACTTACTGTCCCTAATTAAAGCAGTTGGGCCAAGAATCAGCAACTTGTTATTCTGAAAGCTTCAGCCAATGCTGCATGTTGAAATTGCCATCCCTTAACAAAAGCCAGTTTTTAAAAAGCAACTAGTTGGTTAGAATTGCTACCATGTCTTTAATTGCATAAATGCAAGTTTGTTTGGTTTTTATTTAAATCACATTAAGTATTTAGATACTACTTAAGATGAGAAACAGACATATAAGCCGTCTAACGAAATGAAACACAAGGGTCTGTGGCTATATTCATGCTGTGTACTTTCTCAACACCTGAAACTAGATTTTCTTCCTCTGAAGCTCTGTAGGACAGTTCCATAAAAATTTGGATTAATATTCTCTGGTCACCACAGAGAAGAGGCAGCCCAATATTGTAAGAAGAGAAAGAACTGGCTTGCATGTTCTTCGCACGGATTTTGAGTGGCCCGTAGGATTGGATCATAACTCTTCCAGAGACATAAATCAATCCTGCAACTCAGAGATGCCCATTTGAAATGGCTAACAAAACGACTGTGGGAAAAGGTACTAACTCACTGCAGAGGAAACCATGTGGTACTTGAAATGGGGTCTCTCATACGGCCTGAAATACTATTCCCTCCTATACTATTCCAGGCCCTGACTTATGATAGCAGAGAGGAGACTTCAGCAAGACTACCAAGTGGCAGAGATATTTCTACTCCTGAGAAGTGGGATTGAATTTTCTGCCCTATCCTTAACTCTGAGCAGTTTGGTCAGGTAAAGAAGTTTATTTTAGGAAATCTTATGTTTTCTAGAGGTAGTCCATCAGCTTAAGAAAAACACCAACTGTTGGTATGGATTTGGTCTGAGATTTTCTTGCTTGTGTCTCTCTGAAATGACTGACTCCCTAGTTTTTCCAGAGAAGCTACACTTTCTGGGGAAGCAAGCATGAGTTTCCAATAGATTGGATATTGAATCTAATGTCAGGTTTAGTAAAGCAGCTAAATTTTAGCTGGAAGATTGCTTTATTGAGAAACCCCAGTCTGTAAGAAATCATTATTTAATTAATTACTCCTTGAATCATAGACTGATGAAATTTATAGGGAGGTTAAAGAGCATCTAAACCAGAAGGGTACAATCTGAATTCCTTTCAGTTCTACCTAGAGGCCATGCATAGGCCTCAGTGGCCTCATTAATAACCAGAGATTATGCACAGATTCATTTATGTACATGTTTAAACACTGGTTACATTAGTTTTTCTCCAGGGAAGAGAGTATAAAACTTGTACTGGTATTTTTAAAGGGCTCAAAATGTTTAAGGATCACTGATTTAGATCAACATTTAATTAAATTTGAGCAAACAGATACCCAGGGAGGTCAAGTGACTTGCAGATCACATGGCTAGAGAGAGACAGAACTGCTAGACACCAGGACTTCTGGTTTCTACCCCAGTGCCAGCACGCTGCTTCTGAGTCACCAACAACGCAGGCATTTCTCCTCTGGTCTGTGTTTGAATTGGAGCCTACAACTAGGGTATGAAAACACAAAACACATAAAATGTACTGCTCAAGAGTAGGAGGTTTATAGATCTAGTGCATTGATATCAAAATAACCAGAACTATACAATGGACTGCTCAGTTGTAAGATTTGGAATAGTGGGGTGTCTTAGTTTAAGTTCCCCCAGAAAGAGACCTGAGAGAAGCATTTGGACATGAACAGTTTAATTTGTTGGTGATTCCAAGACATGGTATAGGAGTTGAGGAGTGAGAAGGGAAATAAGTTAGAAATTGATATGTTAACCAAAGGGATAGCACTGTGGAATTTGGAGAACCTCATGGACTGGAATTATCCCACCAGAGGGGTAGGGAAGCTGGTACACTTAACTCTTGTCCATTGGTTGACAGCTTTTCTTGGCCAGAAAACAACCTTGGCAGAGCAATATAGGAATCATATATGAAAATTATCTCCCAGTAACCCCTAGGGTAAACAAGGTGATAGGGACTGGTTTCACAAAATACACTAAAAGGTGTTTTAGGAGTTAAATGAAGAAAGATGTATCTGTGGAATATTGTTAATCATAAAATTTTAGGAATTAAAGAAATCCCAGAAATCATTTACTGCTTCTTTTAACCCCTTCTTTCACAACCCATGAAAAGTGAAGACCCTTTATTTAATATCACTTAAAAAAGTGATTTCTGCTATCCTTTCATTGTCAGGGTACACGTTACATTCAGATGTCATTCTTTATGTTTTTCATTTTGTTTTGTTTTGTTCTTTGGGATCATCCCTGTATATTACTGACTTCATTTATATGGAGTCAGAATCTGCTGGAATCTCCCACTGGTGGCCAACTTTTATCCTGCATGTAAATGAAATATATTTAAGGCCTCTTCCAAGTGACAGCCTCTGGGAGCCAGCTGCCAAAATGACTCCCAGCAATCCCTGCCTCTAAGTATTTACACCTTTGTGTAGTCTCCCACCCTGAAGAGAGCTGACTTAAGTATTGAATAGAATAATACTGAAATGACAGAATGTGACTTCCAAGGCTAGGCCATAAAAGTCATTGAACCTGCCATCTTTTCCTCTTGGATTATTCTCTCAGGGGAAAACCAGCTGCCTGTGTCCTGAGGACACTCAAGAAGCCTCGTGGAGATGTCTACGTGGCAATGATCTGAGTCCTCCTGCCAGAAGCCATGCCAATAATCTATTTTGGAAATGGATCTGTCATTGCCAGCCAAGCTTCCAGATGACTGCAGTCACAGCCAACATTTTGACTGCAACGTGATGAAAGGACCTGAGCCAGAAACACTTAGTTATGCTTCTATCAGAGTTTGGACCCTCAGAAACTGTCTAATACATAGTGATTGTTTTAAGCTAATGAGTTTTGGAGTAATTTGTTACACCGCACATATATCTAGTACTTAGCCTTTCTAGTGTTTAAAGGACAGCTACTCCTGACCTTCTCTTCTGATTAAACATCCCCCTTTCTTTTCCGATCTCCCTTTGTGTGGCCCAGTTTTCTGCTCTTTTGCTCCAACACGGGGCTGTTCCTGTTCACCAATATCCTTTTTAGTGTCAGTCTGTATTAGTTAAATCTCTTGGTTGAAAGTGACAGAAACTCAAATTCACCCAGCTTATGACTAAGAAGGGGGCTGTGTTGTCCCATGTCATCACATTTCCAGAGGGGAAGAGGAGGATCTGGCCTTAGAGACAGCTGGAACCAGGGACACAAATAGCACACGGGCTCTTTCTCTCTCTTTCTGCTTTTTATCCTAGGTTTTGGCTTCATTCTCAAATCTGATGTCCTCAGAAACTTATAATCATTTTTATGTAGCTTTTGTACTCAGAGCTGTGTGGCCAGAGACCAAAGAAAGTTCTTCCCTGCCAGAACATTTCAGTTAAAAAAATCTCAGAAGAGAATTGCAATTGGTCTGACTTCAATCGTGTTTGTCCCCCTACAACACTGTGACAGAGAGCAGTTTACCAGGACCAGGTGAATCATGTGCGCACACCTGTGGTGAGGGACACCCTCAGAAGAGATTTAAGGAGAAGGAGAGATGAGGTGGCAACTCTAAGAGGAAGGTGACTATGGACAGAGGAGAGAATAAATCACCTCTGCTTCCCAGCTGCGTGTCATGTCCCTGTGGTGTTTGGACCAGTGTGGGATGAACAGATTATTTTCTAGTAGTCAGATAGGTCCATTTCATATAATAAATAAGCTGACCAGGAATAAGATCTCTGAAAAAGTTAAGAGCACAGTGGGTGGTAGTAAGGAAATCTGTTCTTACTTAGGTAAGAGGGTTCACTGACACAAGGGATGGTGACCAGTGGAGAATGCCATGGTAAAGAAAAAAGATAGGTTAGATAGGTTAGAACTAAACTTCTGGGACAAATGTGGGAGTGGGTACTCAAGCCCATGGCTTCTGAACCACAATACTGCAGCACACTGGGGTCACAGTCCTCTGTAAGGAAGCTTGTGGGGTCCACCTCAAACAATTCATTGTTGTCAGTAGACAAAATACCATAGTTAATAAATTAATTCTCTTTTTTATGCACTAAGTTGGATATATAGTCGTCCTCATGATAATAGCCTTCTTAGCATGCATCCAAGAGACAGTGTAACCTAATGGTTAGAAAGATGGCCCTCTGGGCAGACAGTCTGGATTTGAATCTTAGATCTTATTAGACATACGATCTTGGGCAAATTCTTTAACCTCTCTGTGCTTCATAGAATTTGGAATAATAATAATAATATATCATAGGAAATTAAATAAGTTAATATATAGAAAGTTCTTACAACAGCATCTGACACACAGTAAGTGCTATATAGATATTGGTAATTGTTATTACTATTATCATCATCATTATTCTTGAATTAAGGGGAGAGGTTTGTAGTTTAACCTATCCCAATGGAAACATGGGCATACTCATTTCAGTATCATCCATTCCATATACTGAGGAAGAAAAAAGCTGAAAAGTTGTCATTCTAAGCAGTCAGAGGACCAGAGTGTAAGTCTCTAGTCTCTACAAGAGAGTGAAGGCAAGTACGTTGAAATGATTTGTGGAACATTTGGGCTGCAAATAGAGACCTCTTAGAAGACTACAATGTCCACCTTGTCAAGTGTTAAAGTTGGTGCTGATTACATGTCTTCAAATAATACAAAAGCAAATATATCCCACTGCACTTCCATAAGAAATAATCATTCATCCGTGGGTTGTTGGTTTTCCAATTGCAGTAGCAAAGATTTAAGCCATATTTAGGATCCAACATATCCATCATAAAAGCTATCTTTCCTAATGCCCATTTTTATCCAAGTACAGTGCATAATTAAATGCTAGCACTGAGAAGCACTGTATTTAGAAAATAACAAGGCAAGATCATCAACCACAGCTATTTATGTACTCCTCCAGCTCGAATACCTCAGACTGTGCATGCTTGCTACTGACATTGCTTATTTTTAAGTCTTTTTTTAAACTGTATAAATCATACTTTTGAAAGATGTGGCAATTGGATCATTATATCATATAAGCAAAGCTTTAAAAACTAAGTGATGCTTAAAGATCATGCAACACACCTATCTGAACATCTGTCTGCTATATATTTTTAAAATATTTGTCTCAAGTCAAACAATGACTTATGAAAGCAGTAGAACTATGACATGTTCTCCACACTCTCATGGCAATCATCACCAATTCTCTGTAAAGCCTGGACTGAGCCTCAGAATCCTTTTCAACACAAAGATCCAGGTAGCCACTTCAAATCGATTAGATTTAGCATGAAAATTTAAATCAGTTTTTCATCCCCTAATGATGGCTGACCTAAATAGAGCCTAGGATACCAAATTTCCATACTAATCTGATTATACCATTCAAATTCTTCAGTTACGAACTATTTGAGCCACATTTGTCCATCTCCACACTCTTGTTGACTGTTCCATGAAGAATCAGTCCACCTCAGTGAATATGTTAGTGATAACCCTTCCTGAACCTGGTCAGTGATAAGCTCCCATACTGCAAATTACACTTTTTAAATGAAATATAATTCACTTTCCAGACAATTCATCCTTTTAAAGTGCTCAATTGAGTATGTTTGACTATATTCACAATCTAATTCCAGGACATTTTCATTACTCACAAAAGAAACCCTATATAGCAGTCATTCCCCATTTCTCTCTCACCCTCTGTACCCCAGCCCTTAGGAACCACTAACCTATCTCTGGATTTGCTTATTCTATACATTTAATATAAATGGAATCATAAAATACATGGCCTTTTGTGTCTAGCTTCTTTCAGTTAGCATAATGTTTTTAAGGTCCATACACATTGTATGTATCAGTACTTCATTCCTTTTTTGTAGGTGAAAATTTTCTATTGTATTATATACAAATTTTATTTATCCATTCAACAACTGATGGCCATTTGAGTTTTCCTATTTCTATTACAAATAATACTATTAATGTTTATGTACAAATTTTTATATAACATGTTTTCAATTCTCTTGTGTACAAATTTAGGAATGAAATTACCAGATTATATGTTAACTCAACATGTAAATTTTAAGGAACTGTTTTCCAAAGCAGCTATATAATTTTACATTCACACTAGTAATGTAGAAGGGTTCCAGTTTCTCCACATCCTCACTAACACTTTCTACTGTTTGTCTTTTTGGTGTTACCCATTCTAGGAGATAGGGATGGCATTTCATTATGGTTTTGATTCACATTTCCCTAGTAACTAATGATACTGAACATCACTTCACATGCTTATTGATCATTTGTGTATCTTCTATAGAGAAGTGTCTATTCAAATCTGTTACCATTTTTTCATTGGTTTATTTGTCTTCTTATTGTTGTTCTCTAAGTGTTATTGTATTTGTGATTATGCAACCTTTATCAGGTATAACATTGGCAAATATTTTCTCCACTTGGTAGACTGCCTTTTCACTTTCTTGATACTGTTCCTACACAAAACCTTTTAACTTTGGTACTGTGTACTATATCTATTTTTTTCTCTAGGTGCTTCTAATATTGGTGATTTATATAAGAAACCACTGTCTAATCCAGGGTCATCAAAATTTTCCCCTTTGTTTCCTTCTAAGGATTTTATAGTTTTAATTCTTACAGTTGTATCTTTGATATATTAACACAAACTGAATTTCAATGGTATACAAAAATGTTGTTCCTATAGATCTTCATTCCTTTCCCGTCTTTTGTATTACAATTGTCATGCAAATTACTTCTTTATACATTAGGTGCCTATCAACACAGATTTACACTTTTTTATTTATGCAGTTATCTGTTGATTTTAAATTGTATAGGAGAAAAAAGAATTGCAAATAATGCATTTATGCCTGTCTTATATTTATCTATGGAGTTACATGTGGATTCGAGTTACTTATTATCTGGTGTTCTGTCATTTTATTCTGAAGAACTTTATTCAGTATTTCTTACAGGCCAGGTATACTGGTAATGAATTCTCCTTTTTTGTTTATCTGGGAATATCTTAACTTCTCCTTCATTTTTGAAGGACAGTTTTGCTGGATATAAGAATTCTTGGTTAATAGACTTTTTCTTTCAGCACTCAGAATATGTTATCCTACTGCCTTCTGGCCTCCACGGTTTCTTATGAGAAATCAAATGTTAGTCTTACTGAGGAGCTCTTGTATGTGATGAGCCACTTCTCTCTTGCTGTTTCAAAGACCTTCTCCTTACCTTTGGCTACTGACTGTTTGATTATTAAGAGTTGTGAGCAACTCTTTGATATTTTATCCTGTGTAGAGTCTGCTGAGTTTCTTGGGTACCTGAGCTATTATTTCTTCAAATATTATTTATGAACTATTTCTCTCTCCTCTACTTCTTGGAATCCCGTATGCATATATGCTCATATATGTGATAGCTGTCCACAGGTCTCTCTGAGCTCTGTTTATTTGTCTTCATTCACTTTTCTTTCTGTTCTGCAGACTGGATGTTCTCAAATGACCTCTCTTCAAGTTTGCTGAATCCTTCTTCTGTTCCATTCTGTTATTGAATGCCTCTCATTAAATTTTCATTTCAGTATTATATTTTTCAACTCCATAATTTTTACTTTGTTCTTTTTGTAATTTTTATCACCTCATGGATATTTTCTATTTCCTTGAAACACTGTTCTCATGTTTTCTTTTAATTATTTAGACATTCTCTTTGCTCTTTGAACATAATTAAAATAGCTGATATTAAGTCTTATCTAATAAGTCCAATGCCTGGGATCCATTAAAGACAGTTACTTCTCCATGCTATAAGTATGCCATATTTTCTTCTTTCTAAGTGTGTCTTATAATTACTTTTTGAAAGCCAGATTTTTTAAACACTATAAAGTGGAAAATCTGGAAATGATTTTTCTACTTCCCAGGGTTTGTTTCATTGCTTTTTGTTGCTGTTGAGGATGTTTTTGTCCATTTGGTGACTCCTCTGGTCTAATTTTCTAAAGCCTATATTCCTTTATTGTGTGGCCACTGAAACCTTTGCTCAGTTATCTTAGTACTAAGCTGATAACAGAGCAAAGAGTTCCTTAAATACATCATAGCAGCAAGCCTCCCAGACATTGAGGAGCTGGGTGTATGTGCCTTCAACACTCAGCCAGGAACTTACAACTCTGTCTAAGCCTTCACTTCCTGCATACACATAACATCAAGGTCAGCCAGAGAGGGCACCTAGGCTCCTCTCAGCTCTTTTCTGAACACGTGAATAGCCCCAGGCAGGCACAGACTCCATGTATTTGTGTGGCCCTCTAGGTTCCCAGTTATTTATCAGAAACTTCCAAAGCCCTCTACAAACATCATTTTCCTCAACTTTTAAAGGATTTTTGGTTAATTTATTGCTTGCCCCAACTGTTACTCATAACCTCAGGCTGCTGCAAATGATAAAAAGAAATAAAAATAGAAATAAACTGCCTCTAACTGTTTTCAACAAACACTTCAGGGTAAAGGCTGGTCACACTGGGTGAGCTCTAAACCAGGTCTAATGAAGTCAGTCTTACAAGTCAGATATGCCAAGAAACCACCAAAGAGACAAAAATGATCATAATCCTCTTAGAGTGGGGCTTTCAAAGAGTTCAGCTATGTCTGTCCCCTCTAGGAGCTGCCAGGCTGGTTTTCATGGTCCTTGCAGCCTGCTGACTTCCAAGGCTAATGCAGAGGTGTGGGGGGAGTAGGGGAGAATAGGGAAGATTAAAATGCTACAAACTTGATATTCTTACTAATATTTAGCTTTTTTTAAAAAAAAATAATGTTCCTCAGATTTCTACAGTTCTTTGGTTAATTTCCAGAGTTCTAAAGAATTTGATGCTGGCGAATTTTCCCACATTCTTGATGCTTTATAGACAAGAAGATTTTCAGAAGTTCTTACTTCACTATTATGTCTGGTGTCACAAATTACTTGTATGCATGCTTATTCTGTATACATTATAGCTTGTATAGATTACATAGATTTATAGAATCAGAAGTGCTTATCACAGTTTATAAGACTCTATATGACCCAATCCCCTGCTTTTCTCTCTCCGGCTTTCCTCCAGTCACTATGAACTGAATGGTTCATCTGGTTCTTTCTATTCCTCAAACACCCTAAGCCACTATCTCATCACTGTCCTTACATTGGATGTTCTCTCTTGCTGCAGTTTTCTGCCCCTGGAAAAAACCTCTCATCCCTTTAGTCTCACCTCAGATATCACCTTTCAGGAAAGGCCATTCTTGACAACCTTTTCTATAAGAGCTCTGCCTTCCCTATCCCTGTAGCTCCTTCACCTCCAGATAATCACTATCTCATCACAATGTATTTATTTTACACTTTATTAAGCTCCACATTATTATGTTTATTTTACTTATTTTATTTGTTTCTTCCAGTAGAATGTAAGCTTCATGAGGACAGGGACTTTGTTGGTCCTGTGCGTTCCTGTATCCCTCTGGCCTGCACGATTACCAGCACATAGTCATTGTCCAATAATAGATAGCTCAATAATAAGCTACTCACAATTCTACTTATCAATAATATCCCTGGATTTAGGATCCTACAAGTCAGTTCTATCTTTCAGCTACATTCCAAAACATGATAAGGAGTCAGTTACATTAAGAAGGTGACTAGAAGCACCTTGAATTTCTTTTATCAGAAAATACTTGATAGGGAAAAAAAGGATTATTGCCTAAGGATTGGGATACACTCCTCATTTTTGCTATGGCCTCCATTTTTATCTCAATATCCATTTTCCTCATCTGTAAAACCACAAGAATCAATCAGGTGATCTAATAGTGTGTTCCAACCTCTACACTCCTGTCCTGGGAGTCTCACAATGTAACCTATTACCAATTTGAGAGAGAACTGCTTAAACCTCAGAAAGCAAAACTGATTTCAAATGCTACACAATGAATGAATAAACATGAAACACCAGGATACCACTTTAACAGAATCTTTTTTATGTCCATAATGGTACTTCAATATTTTTTACTAGGGACATTTTGAGGTTTATACTGCTAGAATAAAACATACAACCTTTCATCTGGTTAACCAACTTATAGCTGTTGTATTCTAAAGTACCCTAGGACGCCATTAGGATTAAATTTGCTAAGGTTTACTTATTTATTTGTTTATTTGTTGGCAGGGAAGGGGTTCCATTTTCTGTTGTATTCTAAAGTACCCTAGGACGCCATTAGGATTAAATTTGCTAAGGTTTACTTATTTATTTGTTTATTTGTTGGCAGGGAAGGGGTTCCATTTTAAATGAATCATTTGTGAATCAAATCCACCAAGTGATGAAATAGATTTGAGGTTGGTTTTCATATGGGTTACACAGTAAACTGGAATATTTCTCTGCCTTTGAGAGGCTCTGACTCTTATCTCAAAAGACCACTTTGGAGTTAGGAAATGTATAGGGCTCTTCAGTCAGGAATATGTAGTATAGGAGGAAATCAACAAATAACAAAGCTCTCTCTCTCTGAAGTGGGAGAAAGAATACTTCCAAAATGCTGATTTTTCTACATCTGCATAATGAAATGAGGGCACTTAAGATAGAAACCAGATTGGTGAAGCAAGTGAATAATGTATGTACATTTTTTGGAAGATATATCTCTGATGGGTTGAAATTTCCCTATGTGCATAGAACAGTGTTTTTAATAAAATAGGCAACATAGATATAAGTTAAATGGGGATTTGTTCATTATCTAGTCTAATTCAAAGCAAGAAAAGCCCACTTCCTTTGGATTTCTGCCCAGAAGTACAGAGTGCTGCCTCATTCAGGGTTCCTTCCTTCCTGCTAATGCACCTTAAATGTGCCACATGGTTGGTACCACTATGTGCTTTGGAAATAGTGAAGTGTGAGCCTCATCTGGGTTCAGGCTGAGGGGAACAAGGAGAACACAGCAATATTGTATATATACCACAAGGCCTTTTTTGTAACTTCTGGTCTACCCAACTACCTTAGAGACTCTAGAACTCTCTAATACCTCACTAATTGCTGGCAGATCTCATGACTTCAGAAACTTTTTAGACAACAGAACAAAGTGGTTAAGAGCACATGCTCTGAGGACAAACTGCCTAGACCTGAATCTTGTCTCAACTAATTCTTGACTGCATTAGTTTGAGCAAGTTACTTAAATCCTGTGAAGTCAGTTTTTTGATCTATCAACTGTACCTCTCTCAGAATTGCTGCAAATATTAAGAGAGATAATATATAGAAATGCCTTGCTCATACAAAGTGCTACTATGAGTTTAGATTTCAAACTCACATGTCTACAAGACTGGAAGGTAATGTGCAGGAATAAAGCAGGCCTCAGCATGACATTAGGGAGTGATAAGGACTGTGGTGTACTACATAGGTCACAACTTGTCTGTAGATTTTCCAGCCAGTTTTAAACAAATAGTATAAGCTACGTAACTAATATTGGCAGAATAGATGGGGTCATAAACCCCTAGTTTACTGGTGAGGTAACTGAAGCCCAGAGAAACAAATGGACCTACCGGGTTGTACTGTTTCTCAGTGGTGGAGTTTGACACTGAATCTAGGCCCCATTTTGTCCTCAACCAGGTCTCCGTCTACTGCTCTGTAGATGTCTCTTCCTACTCCCTGAAAAACTTATCTTGCTTTTATTTCTGTAAATAAGTTCTGATTTCCTTATAAGCTGAAGAAATGTATCCACATAGGGATTCTGGGCAGTGCTTGTGGGAATGAGACCACTCCTACTGGGGTACCCAAGCATTTAAATTGCTCCCGCTGGGCATCAACCCCTGAGTGACAGATTGCAGAGTGCTCCAGCATGAGGGTTATAGATTTCTGCAGGGATGACAAGGGCCAAGACGTGCGAATAAATGCACCCACCAATTAGACGCCCTCGACACTATATTTAATTTAGAGTCCTTAAAACAAACAAGGACTGTTATAGTTTAAATACCTGATTTTTTTAAGGCCACCATTCTTTAAACGATTTCTTGTTTTTGATCCTTAAGCAACGTGTTGGTAGGACTTGAAAATGAAAACTATATTTGAGAGAATCATACCTCTTAGAAATACAAAGACATTTCAAGAGTACAGAAAAATCCCTACTATTGGTAATTACTACATTTCCAAATATTTCTACCAGTTTGCTAGTAGTAGTTACACAACCCTTTAGCCCATTGCACACATACATACACACTCACTCACTGCTTATTATTATCTGGAAGGTTACATGTCACAACTAACTGTTTTATTCAACTTTATATCCTTGCCACAAAAATCAGTGCCTGGCATAAAGTAGTTACTCAATAAATATGTATTTCTTTAATTTACAGAATGTTTGGAAACTTGAATAATGAGTGATATGCTCCCTTTTATACCCAGTACTACTTTGTTTGAACTCATACAGATATCTTGCCTTTCCATTTTCTTAACCTCCCCCTTGTAACTTCTAGCCATTGATCCTGGTACCAATATAACTTAGGTAGTGAAGAACTTCCATCTCGTTTCCAAGCACCTGAAGACTGGTCTCATGATTCCCAATTTCTTTTCCTTTATAAATATCCTTTTCTTCCTTTTATGACATGGCTTCAAGCCCCTCTAACACTCTAATCTCTCTCCTCAAGCTGTTCAAAAATCTGCTTATTTTTGTTTAAATTCCATTGCAGAGACTTCTTGGCCCTCAATGTCCATATACCATTTCTAATATAATGTGAACACAGACTCCCAGCTAAAACTACATTTCCCACCCTCCTTTGGGACAGACATGACTATGGCTATTGCAGTCAATGAAATGTGAACGAAGGTGACATGTACCACTTTTGAGTCATGATCCTAAAGGGAGTATTCTCCCTCCCTCTTATCATCCTGACACCTGGTAACAAGCCATTTTGAATGGCACAGAAGAGGGGCTGCATCTTAGGGATGGCAGGACAATAAGTTAAGAACATTAACAGATACATACTATAATGATGGTATCTACATAGATAAAATGAAATAAAGCTCACTGACAAGAAACTGGGATCCCTCCATGATCTCAGTGAACCAAGATGGTGTGGCATACCCTTGACTACCTACCTTTAGACAACTACATGAGAGAGAAATACACTACTTTATTTAAGCCACTGCCTACGTTATTAAATGCATCTAGATCCACACTCTACTAATAGTGCCAGCTCTCTGTATTGTGTACCAGGAGTAACATTTAGCAGATTAAATATACCCAGAATATATGGTGTTGATTCAGGAAGTAGATGGGGAAGATGTAAACACTACAAGCTAAAGCTGATGGCTCTTACTATCCCATGTAACATCTTTGGAGGCAGACAGGGGGCTCTTTGAGATTGCAGTTTGATGCTTAAACCTCATTATATTTCTCCACACCAGTCCCTCCATTCCTCTCTGTTGTGGTTCCCTAACTGGACATTTAAAGAAGTTTTCCTCCATTCTCACCTTCAGTCTTTTAACACATGATAAGCATGTCCCATGAATTAATTTTGGTATAACTGTAAATTATACCAACCATACTACCCTGTGGCATATCATCAGAGATTTCCCTCAAGTTTGATATCCAGCCACTCAGAAAATTTTGGAGGACAATCATTTAATATCTAAAGGGAAAAATCTCCTTAATCACTCATTCATATAACAGAATCATCCTAAATGCTCATATACACACCCAAGCATTGATAATTATCATCAATGTTTTTGTACAATAAGGCATGTATCTTATAATGTTTTGGTTTTTTTTCCTGAGGCCCTAGGCGGGGATGCAGGAAATTATAGCCCATGGGTCAAATGTGGTCCAAGTCTTTTTTTTAATAAGGTTTTATTAGAATGTAGCCATCCCCCTTTATGTATTGTCTGTGGCAGCTTTTGTGCTATAATGGCATCTGAATAGTTGCCACAAAAGCTATGGCCACAAATGCAAAAATATTTATTATCTTGCCCTTTGCAGAAATGGTTTGCTCATCTCCACTCTAGGACAGTGTTTCCCAAAATTTCTTCCATTATTATTCCTCCCTCAGAAGGAGACTTTTGAGACCTTTTTTCCCCCTAATCATCCAGCCCCATAAAATTTTAATGCCATGGATATACTATATATCTGTTCATGTAATATATGTGTATCTGTGCTTTATACATAAAAATAATAATGTTTTTTTTTTTACTTCCTATAAGCCAATCTTCTCCCCCTTGGGGACAATACTGCCCCTGTTGAGAATGCATGCTATACACCAGTTTCTCAGTTTCAGCACTACTGATATTTTGGGGCAAATAATTCTTATTGTGGGAAGCTGTCCTGTGTTTTATAGAATATTTAGCAGCATCCCAGGCCTCTACTTACTAGATGCAAATAGCTCCTCTACACAGATGTGATAATCAAAAATGTCTCTACACCTTGCCAAATGCCCCAAGGGAGAAGGGTAAAATTTTCCCAGTTGAGAATCATTTGCTCTAGATTAATAATATCATCAAAAAAATTAAAAGGAGCTAATTTATATTATCTCCTAAACTTAATGCAGTTTTCCTTACAAAACTTGTAGCAGAAAATATCCATTTAGTTATTTGTCTGTCTTACCCAACTAGATGTAGGGAACATGAAAGCAGGAACTTGAGTTATTCCACAAGGTATCCAAATGAACACCCAGAAAAATTTGTCTCTCCATTAATGTTTTAAGGATAAATCAATAATTCTGATAAAGCCATGTTGGCTCTCACTAATTACAACTTCTTAAAAGGGGTTACAAAACATCTTCAAATACTTTATTTTAAATTTTCCTCCAAATTGACATTGTGCTCATTGGTCAGGAGTTGCTTGAATCTCTGGGCCCATCTCTAATTACCTATGACAATTTCTATTTTAAAAGGGTCCCCTCAAAAACTAGTCAGTGGTTCAGTAATCTTATTTAACAATTCTCTAAGTGTGTTTTCTCCCAGGCCAGGAAAATTGAACTTTTTGAGAGTAATTCTTACCATGCCTTTTCATAATATTGAGTTCCCATTCTCAACTAACAATAGCCATTCTATCATTTGATTTGTAAGGAGTGTTCTCACTGTCAGGAAACCAAAGAAAACATATGGACGGAAACAGGCTTTCTCTCTCACCAAACACATTCAATCATTTCCCAGATTTTCTTCCTTTGTAGAAAAATATAAATGTTTTGTTGCCACTCATCTCATAATATTGTGCAGTATTGTCTTGGAAACAAAGACACAGATGTGTTTGTAAGAGTGATAAGGACATAATCAAGGCATTGTAATCTGTTCCTTCTCGGTTTCTGGAGGAAAGACCGAGGACAGGCAGGTCCATGAAAGAAAGATGTACTTGACTGTAACTATCTCCATAGAATCATGTGTTTATACCAAAGAACCATTTTCAGCATGTCCCTAATCCCACCATATTGCCATGTAACTTGCTGGAACTTTTATAAGGTAAATATTCCAAAGGTAAAATAAAATGACCCCATAGAATTTATGGAAGGCATGGGAACAAAGACAGACATAAATTATTTGGGAACCAAGTGAAAGTGATTGCAAGGTCTAAAAGGTGAGACTGTGGGCTATTTAGACCAGAGTCTTGGTCCGTCCAGAAAATCTTTCAATCCATCAGGCAAAACATATGTTGGTACATACTCAAAATTCAGTGACACTGGTATGTACTCAAAATTCAGTGCTTGAAATTTTCTTTTCTTATATTATCATTGAAATTGAGCAATAGAGAAATTTAGTGCCTACATTTAAAAATCGTCATTACTCTGTGATTTTTAAATAAATAACAAAACTTTTGTTCTAGGCTCTAAAAGCCACAAATATGTGACTTAAAAGCCAAGACTTCTCTGGAGCAGAGACAATGCTCCCCATAGGCTTATGGGAGACGTTCAGTGATGGAACTACATGGTAAAGTGCAAACCACGTGGGAGAAAGTGAAACTTGGCATTAAACTCTAATGCATAAAGGACATTGCTCTGGTAACCAGTTTCCAGGGATGAGAGCTTCATCAACCACATTGTTTGGTCATATTTGAGTGGCCAAAATTACAGTGTAATATTGTTTCTATGTGCTATGGCAGTATGGTTATGCAATTTGAAGTACTAACCTCTGTGTGTTCCTATAACAGCATTGTCTCCTATCCTGAATTATGGCTCTGCTAACTTCACGTCTCACATATTTTTCTTTTCATACCTTATCCCTATAATCTTAAGAGTGAAATGAGCTCTGAAATTGGAGTCTAAAGATCTGAGTGGTTATTTCAATTCTGCCACTTATAAGCCATGTAACTTTGAGTAAGACCCTTCTTCTTTGCTATACTGAGATCCCTCATTCCCTCCCACCATTAGGACTATTATTGGATCATGTAACTGAAGAGTTCAGACAGTGGCATCAGGGATGGCTGGATCCAGGGGTTCCAATGTCAGACCTCTGCCACTGTCCAAGACTCGTCTCTGCTTTTCCCTTAGCTTTCCTTGGGAAGCCTTTCTTTGTATGATGGAGCCTAACAACTAAAGGTTTGTATCTTCCCAGGTGCAATCCTGGTAGAGAAAATATCCTATTTTACCACTTCTAGCGTCACTCATGCTCTTGTACCTGGCCAGAAAGAAAGGTTGATTTAGCTATGGCTGTATTATTGTCATCCTTGGGGCACCAGAGGTCATTAAAACTATGAGAAGAGAGAGTGAGCTGGGAGGATTCTCCAAAAGGAAATTAAGGTGCTACGGTAGCAGGTGGGAGAATGTTCACTGTGGTAGGCACAGCGGGGTCGACTCCAGACAGAAAGGCAGATCTTCCTTTAGTTTAAATGTCCCTTTATTAAACCAATATTTTTAATTCAATGCCACCTCTACAGGTGTCACCCTGGGGCACTGGTCTTCCTTACCAGAGCCTGCTGTTGATCCTGCAGCACATACCTCAAACTCAGAACTTTCTGACATTTACTACGGTAGGCTTTCTCCAGAGTTGTATCTGCTCCAAGAAACTCATCAAGGGAGACAATCATCCATGCATGAGATTCATCCATGAATAAGTAAATTATTGGCCCTCAAGGGTGGGGGCTTGCAATCCTGTGGTTCTACAACTTCATTCAGTTCTATGAACAATTGTAGTTCAGTTATTATAGTATATTAACCATGAGTATTGAACAGAATGTCAAGTTTGATGCTAGCTCTTCAGTCCACAGATCACTACATAAATAATATGTGCACATCAAGCTCAATGAATAGACATGTCACTTCTTAACAGTCTGGCAGTAATTGGTCACTGCATGTCTGGTGTTCAGTTACACACAGACAGCAAAGGGTGTAGTGTGTTGCCTTCTTGTATTGCAGTGATAAGCCCATGTGAGTTCTGTAGAAATGGATAGTCACAAAAAAGGAATAGGCCCACAAAGAAAAAAGTACAACAAAGGAAAAAAAATGTGGTAACGTTGGAAGTGAAATTTGGATCAGATATGATGGAATTAATAGAAAAAATAACTGAACCAACCATGGAAATGTTAACATTGTTAACATCCAATACTCCAAATATGCAGCCCAAATAAACTTAGCAAAGGCAAACTTATCAAAATTAATTAAGAAAGTGTTACTAACAAGAAGGATAAAGATATCCCAGAGAAAGTAATGCCATAAAACACTTCATATGAAAAAGAACTCTTATTGGAAAAGCTGGATAGCTACGTGCAAGAGAATGAAACTGGAAGACTATCTCCACACACAAAAGTAAATTTGAAATGGATTAAAGGCCTAAATGTAAGACATGAAACCATAAAACTATTAGAAGAAAACATAGGCAAAAGTCTCTTGAATATAAGCATGAGCAATTTAAGCCTCAGGCAAAGGAAACAAAATAAAAAATGAGCAAAAGGGACTATATCAGACTAACAAATTTTATACAGCAAAGGACACTATCACCAGAACAAAAAGACAACCCACAGTATGAGAAAATATACTCATAAATGATTCATCTCATAAGGGGTTAACATCCAAAATACATAAAGAATTCATGTACCTCAACAAATTTCTTTTAGTAATTTACCCAAAGAAAAGAAAACCCCTGATTCAAGAAGATACATGAACCCCTATGTTTATTGCTACATTATTTACAATAGCCAAGATATGGAAGCAACCTAAGTGTCCATCAACAGATGAATGGATCACAAAGATGTGGTACATGTAAACAACATATCCGACAAGGCATTAACATCCACAATACATAAAGAACTCACACGCCTCAATATCCAAAAAGCAAATAACCTGATTAAAAAATGGGTGAAGGATATGAACAGACACTTCTCCAAAGAAGAAATTCAGATGGCCAACAAACACATGAAAAGATGCTCCACATAATTATCAGGAAAATGCAAATAAAAGCCACAATGAGACATCACCTCACACCAGTTAGGATGGCCAGTACCAAAAAGACTAAGAACAACAAATGCTGGTGAGGATGTGGAGAAAGGGGAACCCTCCTACACTGCTGGTGGGAATGTAATAACCTAGTTCAACCATTATGGAAACCAATGTGGAGGGTCGTCAAAAAACTAAAAATAGAAATACCATTTGACCCGGGAATTCCACTGCTTGGAATTTACCCAAAGAATATAATTTATCAGGTTCAAAAAGGCATATGCACCCCTATGTTTATTGCAGCACTATTTACAATACCCAAGATAGAGAATCAACCTAAGTGTCCAACAGTAGATGAATGGATAAAGAAGATGTGGTACATATACACAATGAATACTATTCAGCCACAAGAAAGAAACAAATACTACCATTTGCAGAAACAAATGGAAGGAGCTGGAGGATATTATGCTCAGTGAAATAAGCCGGGCGGAGAAAGATGATTTCCCTTATTTGTGGAGTATAACATCAAAGCAAAACTGAAGGAACAAAACAGCAGCAGACTCACAGACTCCAAGAAGGGACTAGCAGTTACCAAAGGGGAGTGGTGGTGGAGGGCAGGTGAGAAGGGAGGGAGAAGGGGACTAAGAGGTATTATGATCGGCACACATGGTGTGTGTGTGGGGATCATGTGGAAGACAGTGTAGCACAGAGAAGGCAAATGGTGACTCTGGCATCTTACTATACTGTTTGGCAGTGACTGCATTGGAGTATTGGGGGGACATGATAACATGGGCGAATGTAGTAACCACATTGTTTTTTCATGTGAAACCTTTATAAGAGTGTATATCATAATACCTTAATAAAAAAATAAAGGGGAAAATGTGGTACATATACACAATGGAATATTATTCAGCCGTAAAAAGAAATCCTGCCATTTGCAACAACATGGATAGACCTAGAAGATACTATGCTAAGTGAAATAAGCCAGGCAGAGAAAGACAAATACCATATGGTTTCACTTACTTGTGGAATCTCAAAACAAAACAAAATGAACAAAATAGCAGCAGACTCATAGACACTGAGAAGTGACTGGTGGCTACCATGGAGGGGATGAAATGGGTGGGTGTGGAGGGGAAGGGGGCTAAAGTAGCACAGTGATTCTCAGCCATAATGTAAGTTGGTTACAGGGATGGTAGTACAGCATGGAGAATATAGCCAATGATTCTGTAACATCTTCCTATGTTGACAGATAGTAATTACACTAGTGGAGTGAGGATTTAAGAATATGGGTAACTGTTGAAGCACTGTGTTGTATATTTGAAACCAATATAAGATTGTTTATCAAAGATACTTCAATAAAAAATAAAAGTAACATCTCCCTCCTCCCCAAAAGAAAAAAGAATGCTTAAGAGATATTTCATGACATTGAAATAAAAAGATAAGATGTTAAAAGTGAATCAGAACTTAGAAAGGATAATGACAATTCTCCAAGGCAGAGAAAACATGTTCACTGTGTGGTAAATTATACCTAAGAATGAGATACACCACTGTTCAAACTACCCTAGATAGGTTTTTTAGGAAGAAATAAAACATTCTAATACTATTTCTAATATCCTGATTATATATAGATAAATGTTAGATTCACAATTTTTTAATTTCCTTATATATGTATAATGACAGTAAGAGGGTTTTCTTGTTTGCTAAAAATACTTTTAAAGGTTATAGAACATTCATAATTATTGCCTGATCATTAGGATGGCTTTGCACAGTCCCAGTGTACACAATCCCTTTTATGGGCCTGTACTATCATCTAAAGTGAGGACTGCATCTTTTTTAAAGGGAGAAATTAGGTGACATGAGTCACAAAGGAAGTACATATTCATTTAGTGTCTACTGGCTATACAATATGGTTCTGGGAGCTGTGGGAAGAAGAATGAATTAGATGTGGTTATTACTGTCAAGGACTTCAAGGCCTCCTTTAAGATGAGGATTTCACATAAAGGAAGTCTTTGTTGTATAAGGATAATTAATTCACCTTAAAAATAAACACTCAAAATAGGGAACAAAGTTTTATAGTAAATATATGAGGGAAAAAATTTGGCCAGGAACTGGTCTTGAAAAAATGAAATTAAAATATAAAAACTGTTGGGTTTTTTAATTTATCAGCTTTTAATTTAAAATTGCAAAATGTCCTAATTCATAGGGTGCATAAAATATGAACCACATTATCAGCTGCCATAATTTATCTTTAATTTTGTAATAGCAAGATATATCACCCTTTGCTTTAGTTTGGATTTTTAAACCACAATCATGAAATGAGCAATTTTTGTGAAATATTTGATGGTTCATCAATTTTCACAAGAGCTTTTCTACATCTCTCAATATTCAAGCCTGTCTTGCTTGAAGCTCCTATGCAGTTGGAACACTTACGGAATTTTTCTCTCTCTCTGCGGTCTAATTCCACCAGATTCTCATTTTTACCATGGCTTAAGTATAACTTAAGCAATTAATTACCCCACTTCACTCTCTAGAAATTGTGAAGTCTTGCAGTTTACAAACTGACTCTGTAGCTGCTTCACAGTGTGTCATAACTCTAAACTCTGACAGTCAGCAGACGTTGCTAAGTGAAGGTGACATGGCAGTCTACACTAGGGTCACCTGGCCCATTGTCTGTTCTTGTAAATAAAGTTTTGTTGACACACAGCCATGCCCACTCATGTATATATTGTCTATGACTGCTTTCATGCTGTAATAGCAGAAATGAATAGTTGTGACAGAGACCATATGGTCCACAAAACCCAAATTATTTACTGCTAAACTCTTTACAGGAAATGTTTGCCCACCCTTGGTGTGAATTGATACTAGTGTTGAGCAAACAGAGATGGCTGCATAGACACTAATTTGATTGGGGGTCAATTTAACTTGTAAAGATTCTGAGTTCATGACTTTTGCTTTCATACTAACTCTTATGGGTGTGAAAAATGCAGTAAACATCCACTTAAGTAGGATCCCTCACTCTGACTTTTATTAGATTTTTAGGAGTAATACAAAGTGCTATGTTATTATTACTTTTTATTGTATTTTAGAGGAAAAAGACTCCCTGTGGCTGCTGAAGTGAAGGGAAGGCTCCCCGAGAGATATGGCTTGGCTGTAGGACTTCAAAGATGAGCAGACTAAGGGTCAGAACATGCTCTGAAAAGAACCTGGATGGCCATTGTCTGTAGCTACGAGCCAATGATAATAAACCACCTTGCCGAGATCACAGAGTATAGCCAGCAGAGGAGATGGAGAGAAGCTGGGTCTGATCAGAATCTGACTCCTGTTGAGTTGAGGAAGTTGGCAGCATTTCCAGTAAGAGAGACACAAGGACGGTCATGGCAAAATGTAACCTGCACCTGGCCCACTGTTCCTAGTGGGAGAGGGGTGCTCACTGTGGCTAGTTTCTTCTCGCCTACTGATCAGATTTTGGAGGGAAGCCCAAGTGAAATTCCTCTTTAGGGCATTACCTGATAATTGAAGCTTGCCTCAACAGCTATCCTTTCCAGAAAACCTTCAGGTCCCAAAGAGTCCATGTCTATGCCCCTAAGTAGTGGTATTTCAGTCAAGGAGTGGATCACAGGGGAAGGGGATTTCTCTCCCAAAAACAAAAATTCTATTTTCCACAGGGTTACTTGGCCTCTTCTCCTTGAGTTACACATTTAACTTATGCCAGTCACTTTCAAATTAAGGATCTCTTGAAATGTACAATTTGATTACCGTCTCCCAGAACCAGAGCAAAGGTGTTCCTCCCCAGGAGCCTCTTGCAAGCAAGCTCCCTGCATAATGACTGTCCTCCTCCCCTACCTGCTCTCCGGCGAGGCCACGGAGTGATTGGCTCCACGGGCGGTCACACAGGCTCTGGAGACAGAGTCCAGCCTTCAGATCTGTCTTAGCGTTTGTCAACTGGTAGAAAAGCCCCAACTGAAGCCCAGGACTCCAACCTGTCGAGGTGAAGGAGTGCAGCTGCTGAGGCCCGGGGTGCCTGTGGCTCGCAGGCTGTGCTTCCAAGGCGCAGCCACCACACTGGGCGGCCACCCTGCGGGGGCAGAAGCATCTTCCCTGGCTCTCCTCTGCTCCCAGGCCACTTTGGGATTTTAAGCGGCTCAGGGAGTGACAGCTGTCACTGCATGTGTCCCAGGGGAATTGTGTGTGTGTGGTGGGGGTGGGGCGTGTTTGGGGACTGGGACCAACTACAGGGTCTGTTCCCTGCTCCTCCAGCTTTTTTGGGTAATTTTTTTAAAGCAGACGTAATTACAGACAGTAGTTTAAAGAGTCTGGTGCTACTCCAAAGTTGCTTTCCTCCAAAACCTGGGCTGTTTGTTGCTGAGGAAGCACTCTGAGTCATTTCCAGTATGTATCTGACTTCATCTCCTTCACTGCCTATTGGGCCCAAATTCTAAGGCACAGATGCAACTACCTTTTCCTGGCCACCCCAAACTCTATGATTTCATCTTATTCAGACTTGCCTGATACACCTGCTATCTTCCCAGCTGGTCTGAAAGCTCTTTATGGATGGGGTCTATCCCACCCCCACTGTATCTCTTTACCTAACATTGGGATGTGCTCATACTGCATAATGTATGACATTGGCCAAGTGGCTCACCTCTCTAATACTCAATTTCTTTACTATAAAATAAGGGTGTTGAAATAAATGGTCCCTGATGTACCACTCAGCTTTTATGTAGACCAAAATACTGCCCAATTCTGCTCTTATTAGCTGTGTTATGATAGACAAGTTATTACCTTCTGAGACTTTCATTTTTGGAAAGAGGAATAATATCCATTTCCTGTAAGCTATATGAGGATTGAATATTTATTATTATATAATTACCAAGGGCTGCCTTCCTTGCCATATATATGTGTGTATATATATATATATATATATATATGAAAGAAAGGTATAAAATGAGATCTATTATTTTTCCCATAATCCACCTGAGAAAATAGCCTCAAAGAAGTAAAATAACTGGCCTAGGACCACATACTTAAGAAACAGCCAAGTTGATATCTGAATGTGAGCAGCCTCAGATGCCTTTCCTGAGTACCATGTAAGGTAGCATCGTCACAGTCCCCGTCGGCAACCATTCTCTCTGCCACAAATTCCATGATGTTCTGCAGGGCATTTAGGGTTCTCTCTGTGATTTAACAGTGGCCTAACTTCCAACTTCCATGTTTACTGAGCATGATTTAGACACAGACCATGCTTTTTTTATTTTAATTTTAAACTAAGGTATTATTCATATACACTCTGAAGGTTTTACATAAAAAAAAGAATGTCAGTACTACATTTACCTGTATTATCAAGTCCCCACCCATACCCCAATGCAGTCACTGTCCATCAGTGTAGTAAGATGCCACAGGTTGACTGTTTGCCTTCTCTGTACTACACTGTTTTCCCTGTGACCCCTCACACCAGGTGTACTAAACATAATACCCCTCAAACCCCATCACCCTCCCTCTTGACCTGCCCTCCCACACCCCTCCCCTTTGGTAACCACCAGACCCTTCTTGGAGTCTGTGAGTCTGCTGCTGTTTTGTTCCTTCAGTTTTGCTTTGTTGTTATACTCCACAAATGAGGGAAATCATTTGGCACTTGTCTTTCTTTGCCTGGCTTATTTCACTGAGCATAATGTCCTCCAGCTCCATTCATGCTGTTGCAAGTGGTAGGATTTGTTTCTTTGTTATGGCTGAGTAGTATTCCATTGTGTATATGTACCATATCTTTATCCATTCATCTACTGTTGTACACTTAGGTTGCTTCTGTATCTTGGCTATTGTAAATACTGCTGTGATAAACATAGGGGTACATATGTCTTCTTGACTCTGAGAAGTTGTATTCTTTGGGTAAATTCCAAGGAGTGGGATTCCCGGGTCAAATGGTATTTCTATTTTTAGTTTTTTGAGGAACCTCCATATTGCTTTACACAATGGGTGAACTAGTTACATTCCCACCAGCAGTGTAGGAGGGTTCCCCTTTCTCCACATCCTCGCCAGCATTTGTTGTTCTCAGTCTTTTCAATGCTGGCCATCCTAACTGGTGTGAGGTGATATCTAATTGTGGTTTTAATTTGTATTTTCCTGATGATTAGTGATGTGGAGCATATTTTCATGTGTCTGTTGGCCATCTGAATTTCTTCTTTGGAGAACTGTCTCTTCATATCCTCCACCCATTTTTTAATTGGGTTCTTTGCTTTTTGGGTTTTGAGGCATGTGAGTTCTTTTTATATTTTGGATGTTAACCTCTTGTCAGATATATCATTTACAAATATATTCACCCATACTGAAGGATGCCTTTTTGTTCTGTTGATGGTGTCCTTTGCTGTACAGAAGCTTTTTACTTTGATGTAGTCCCATCTGTTCATTTTTTATTTTATTTCCCTTGCTCAAGGAGATGTGTTCAGGGAAAAGTTGCACATGTTTATATTCAGATTTTTGACTATGTTGTCTTCTAAGAGTTTTATGGTTTCATGACTTACATTCAGGTCTTTGATACATTTTGAGTTTACTTTTGTATATGGGGTTAAACAATAATCCAGTTTCACTGCATTAGGTATCCAGTTTTGACAACACCAGTTGTTGAATAGGTTCTCATTTCCCCATTGTATGTCCATGGCTCCTTTATCGTATATTAATTGACCATGTATGATTGGGTTTATATCTGGGCTCTCTAGTCTGTTCCGTTGGTCAATGGGTCTGTTCTTGTGCCAGTAACAAATTGTCTTGATTACTGTGGCTTTGTAGTAGATCTTGAAGTTGGGGAGTATAATCCCCCCAGCTTTATTCTTCCTTCTCAGGATTGCTTTGGCTATTTGGGGTCTTTTGTGGTTCCATATGAATTTTAGAACTATTTGCTCTAGTTCATTGAAGAATGCTATTGGTATTTTGAAAGGAATTGCATTGAACCTGTAGATTGCCTTAGGCATGATGGCCATTTTGACAATATTAATTCTTCCTATCCAAAAGCACAGATGTGTTTCCATTTATTGGTATCTTCTTTAATTTCTCTCATGAGTGTCTTGTAGTTTTCAGAGTATTGGTCTTTCACTTCCTTGGTTAGGTTTATTCCTAGGTATTTCATTCTTTTTGATGCAATTGGGAATGGAATTGTTTTCCTGATTTCTCTTTCTGCTAGTTCATTGTTAGTGTGTAGGAAAGCCACAGATTTCTGTGTATTAATTTTGTATCCCCCAACTTTTCTGAATTCAGATATTAGATCTAGTAGTTTTGCAGATTCCTTAGGGATTTTATGTACACTTTCAAGTCATCTGCAAACAGGGACACTTTAACTTCTTCTTTGCCAATCTGGATGCCTTTTATTTCTTTGTGCTGTCTGACTGCCATGGCTAGGACCTCCAGAACTACATTGAATGAAAGTGGGGAGAGTGGGGATTCTTGTCTTGTTCCTGATCTTAAAGGAAAAGCTTTAAGCTTCTCACTCTTAATATAATGTTGGCTGTGGGTCTGTCATATATGGCCTTTATTATGTTGAGGAACTTGCTCTCCATACCCATTCTGTTGAGAGTTCTTATTGTGAATGGATGTTGAATTTTGTCAAATGCTTTTTCAGCATCTATGAAGATGATCATGTGTTTTTTGTCCTTCTTTTTGTTGATGTGGTGGATGATGTTGATGGATTTTCTAATGTACCATCCTTGCATCCCTGGACTAAATCCTACTTGATTATGATGGATGATCTTTTTGATGTATTTTTGAATTTGGTTTGCTAACATTTTGATGAGTATTTTTGCATCTATGTTCATCAGAGATACTGGTCTGTAATTTTCTTTTTTTGTGCTGTCTTTGCCTGGTTTTGGTTTTAGTGATGCTAGCCTCATAGAATGAGTTTGGGAAGTATCCCCTCTTCTTCTACATTTTGGAAAACTTTAAGGAGGATGGGTATTAGGTCTTCACTAAATGTTTGATAAAATTCAGCGGTGAAGCCATCTGTCCAGGCATTTTGTTCTTAGGTAGTTTTTTGATTACCAATTTAATTTCATTGCTAGTAATTGCTCTGGTTCAGATTTTCTGTTTCTTCCTGCATCAGCCTTGAAAGGTTGTATTTCTCTAGAAAGTTGTCCATTTCTTCTCATTTATTCAGTTTGTTACCATATAATTTTTCATAGTATTCTCTAATGATTCTTTGTATTTCTGTAGTGTTTGTAGTGATTTTTCCTTTCTCATTTTTGATTCTATTTATGTGTGTAGACTCTCTTTTTTTCTTGATAAGTCTGGCTAGAGGTTTATCTATTTTGTTTGTTTTCTTGAAGAACCAGCTCTTGCTTTCATTGATTCTTTCTATTGTTTTATTCTTGTCAATTTTATTTATTTCTGCTCTAATCTTTATTATGTCCCTTCTTCTACTGCCTTTAGGCTTCATTTGTTCTTTTCCTAGTTTCATTAATTGTGAGTTTAGAATGTTCATATGGGATTGTTCTTCTTTCCTGAGATGGGGCTGTAATGCAATATACTTTTCTCTTAGCATGGCCTACGCTGTGTCCCACAGACCATATATTGCTCGATCTCTGATTTTATTTGGTCACTGATCCATTGGTTATTTAGGAGCATGTTTTGAAGCCTCCATGTGTTTGTGGGATTTTTCATTTTCTGTGCATAATTTATTTCTAGTCTCATGCCTCTGTGGTTTGAGAAACTGTTTGGTACAATTTCAATCTTTTTTAATTTACCAAGGCTCTTTTTATGGCCTAATATATGATCTACTCTTGAAAATGTTTCATGTGCACTTGAGGTAAATGTGTATTCTGCTGCATTTGGGTGTAGAGTTCTGTAGATATCTATTAGGTCCATCTGTTATAATGTATTGTTCAGTGCCTCTGTCTCCTTACTTCTTGTCTGTCTGGTTGATCTGTCCTTTGGAGTGAGTGGAGTGTTGAAGTCTCGTAGAATGAATGCATTGCATTCTATTTCTCCTTTTAATTCTATTAGTATTTGTTTCACATATGTAGGTACTCCTCCACTGGGTACAGAGATATGTATAATGGTTATATCTTCTTGATGGATTGACCCCTTTAAATGATAAATGTAATGTCCTTCTTTGTCTCTTTTGACTGTTTTGAAGTCTATTTGAGTCTGATGTAAGTACTGCAACCTCTGCTGTTTTCTTCCTATTATTTGCATGAAATATCTTTCCATCCCTTCACTTTTAGTCTGTGTATGTCTTTGGGTTTAAAGTGAGTCCCTTGTAGGCAGCATATAGATGGGTCTTGTTTTTTATCCATTCAGTGACTCTATGTCTTTTGATTGGTACATTCAGTCCATTTACATTTAGGGTGATTATCCATAGGTATGTACTTATTGCCATTGCAGGATTTAGATTCATGGTTACCAAAGGTTCAAGGTTAATTTCCTTACTGTCTAAGAGTCTAACTTAACTCACTTAGTATGCTATTACAAACACAATCTCAAGTTTCTTTTATTCTCATTCTTTTTCTTCCTCTTCCATTCTTTATATATTAGGTACCATATTCTGCACTTTTTGTCTATCCCTTGATTGACTTTGGGGATAGTTGATTTGATTTTGATTTTGCTCAGTAATTAACTGTTATACTTTTTTTTACTGTGTTTTTATTACCTCTAGTGACAGCTGTTAAACCTTAGGAACACTTCCATCTACATCAGTCCCTCCAAAATGCACTGTAGAGATGGTTTGTGGGAGGTAAATTATCTCAGCTTTTACTTATCTGGAAATTGTTTAATCCCTTCTTCAAATTTAAATGATAATCTTGCTGGATAAAGTATTCTTGCTTCAAGGCCCTTCTGCTTCATTGCATTAAATACATGATGCCACTCCCTTCTGGTCTGTAATGCTTCTGCTGAGAAGTCTGATGGTAGCCTGATGTGCTTTCCTTTGTATATGATCTTATTTCTCTCTCTGGCTACTTTTAATAGTCTGTCCTTATCCTTGATCTTTGCCATTTTAATTACTATATATCTTGGTGTTGTCTTCCTTGGGTTCCTTGTTTTGGGAGATCTGTGCACCTCCATGGCCTGAGAGACTCTCTCCTGCCTTAGATTGGGGAAGTTTTCGGCAATTACCTCCTCAAAGACACTTTCTATCCCTTTTTCTATCTCTTCTTCTTCTGGTACTCCTACAATGCAAAATATTGTTCCACTTGGATTGGTCACACAGTTCTCTCAATATTCTTCATTCTTAGAGATCCTTTTATCTGTATTCCCCTTCTCTAATTTTTATTTCATTTATCATCTCTTCTACCATATCTAATCTGCTTTTAAAACCTTCCATTGTGTGTTTCATTTCTTATACTGTGTTCTGTAATGATTGGATCTCCAATCAGAATTCATTCCTGTTTTCTTGAATATTTTTCTGTACCTCCATGAGCATGTTAATTATTTTTATTTTGAAATTTCTTTCATGAAGATTCATGTGGTCAATTTCATTTGAATCTTTCTCTGATGTATTCATAATTTTGCTTTGATCCATTGACGTTTCACATATGTTTGTAGCACCCTCTAGTGCCCAGAAGCTCTACTCTCTGGAGCTGCTCAGCCCCTGGAGTAATGTTGGGGGTCACAATGGAGCAGTGTTGGTGCCTGGGGGGAGGAAAGAGTTGTTTCCTGTTTCCAGGCTGCTATGTCTGACTCCACTGCCTGAACCAGTGGGCCAAGCACACAGGTATAAGCCTCTATACTTTTTGTTTGTAGCTGCTGTAGGCAGTGCTTCCCTCTGGTTGGCCTAATGCCAGGGTAGGGTTTGCCAGTTTGCGATCCAGGAGGGGCTGGCTGGGAGAAAGGCACAGCAGGTTGTGCATCATGGAAACGGGTCTTGGAGTTGCATAGCCAGCCAGGGAGCTGGAGGGCCTGAAGATTATGAATGTTCCCAACCTGCTGGGCAGAGTGCACCTGGACAATTTTGTCTGCCTGTCCTTTCTTCTGAGCAGTAAGCTCTGTGCGTCCTTGCCCCTTTAGCAGCCCTCGCACTGTTAGGAAGTCTCTCCTACTGTCCATCTTTCTTTTGTCCCAGAGCAGCCACATATGGATCCCTGCTTTCTACAAGTGGCTGGAATCTCAGTCTCTCCAAGTATGTTGCCTGTCTTAGCTTTCCAACCCCCTTAATCATGACAGCACCATGAAATGTAGGTTTGTACTCCCGGAGAAGATCTCCAGAGCTAGGTGCTCAGCAGTCCCAGGCCTTCACTCCCTCGCTGCTCTGTTTCTCTTCCTCCCACCACTAAGCTGGGGTGGGGGAAGGGCTTGGGTCCCACTGGACCATGGATTTCATACATTACCCTGTTCTGTGAGGCTTATTCTTTTCTCCAGGTGTATACAGTCTGGCACAGCCCTCTTTCCTGCTGCTCTTTCAGGATTAGTTGTATTAATTATCTCTTCATATTATATGCAGTTTTAGGAGGAAGCCTCTCACTCTGCCATCTTTAATCCAATTGCCACAGACCATGCATTTTTTTAAATTTACACAGAACCCACCTTTGCTTGTGTTGGATTTTCCACTAAAACACCTCTTCTAATTTATGTATGAACTCTCCTGGTGGAAACCTTGTTTATTCTTTGCAGTCCCAACTCAAAGGACTTGACTTCTAGGAAAACTTGTCTCCTTAACATTCCCTTCACTTTCCAGTAATTCTCATACATTGAAATTTCAGCAGAGGGAGACACTGTGAGGGGCCGGTAAGGACTCGGAGTACATCCTTGATGGGCAGGGGCTGGGGCCAGTTTGGATGAATATTTTTGGACTTTGGCATAATTACTAAAGAAGAGAGTTCTACATTCCTTAGTCCTGTTAGTTGCTAAGATAATTAGGATGTGTGATAAATAACATGAAGAAAAGTAGTAGTGATCAGATTTAGAAAAGCCTTGATTGCCAGGATGAGGAACCTGGGCTTCATTCTGTGGTCCAACTTTGTTCTGTGTGATTCTCAAAGCCACCTGCCCCAGCTGAAATGCTTTTTAAGGGTGAAGGTTCTGGTTCCATTCCAGTCCTACTGAATTCTAGGAATTCCCACTTTAACAAGTTCCCTAAGTGATTCTAATGCACTAAAGTCTGATAAATTATGCCATAAGGATTTGGTAGAACATGTTAATGAGTCTTAAAGGTGGAATGGCATTGGGGATGTATTCAGGCAGACCTCTCTTGTGGCAATGTGCACAAGAGACCAGAGAAGACAGGGGACCAATTGAGGGCTTCAGCAACTGTCTACAAAGATTGTGATTCCAAACTGCCCTTGATGTTTGACTCTGATCAGACTTCGATTGCTAGAATCCTGTCATCCCCAGTAAAAGTACTTTCTCAACTTTGTGCTATTCTTCCTCTGAACTGTATGGTTGTCTAGACACATAACATGCAGGCACTAAGGGCTGGATTTTTACTAAAGCCAACGTCTGTTAATGCCAGGCCAGGACTTTTTTTAAGTGGCATCTCACAAGCCCAGCAGACCACGATGGGTGGTCAATAAATGGCTTTCAAAAATAAAAATATATTACTTAGTTTAAGGCCTGTGGGTGAACGAGGATAGAAATAGCAGTCTGAGTGGGAAAAAGAATGACAGTATGGAAAAAACTAGAATTAAAGAAGAAAAAAAAGATTGGTAGGATGGAATTTTTAAAAATCCAGTAACATGTATTTACAACTCAGATCCAAAAACACAAACAATTGAAAGTTAAGGATGGAAAAAAGATATTCCAGGTAAATAATAAACAATACTAATATTACACAAAATAGACTTTAATCAAAAAATGTTCAAAAGAGACAAAAAAGAACTTCACACATAATGAAAGATTCAAAGCAATGATAAAATAAGAATTATAAACATTTCCATAACTGAAAGCATACCATCAAAATATATGAAGCAAAAATATACAGAATTGAAGGGATAGCTAGCTAGCTCTGTAATAATTGAAGGCTTCAATACCCTACTCTCAATAATGAATAGGACAATCAGATAGAAGATAAGTAAGAAAATAGAGGATTTGAACAACATAAGAAGCCAACTAGATATGACAGACATGTACAGAATATTTTGCCTATTAATAGCATACACACTTTTCCCAAGTGCACAAGGGACATTTTCAAGGATAGACCATAATTCAGGCCACAGATTAAGTTTCAATAGATTTAAAACAATGAATATCATACAAAATATCTTCTCTATAATAATGGTATAAAATTAGATAATAACAGAGGAGGCAGAGCCAAGATGGCGGCGGGAGTAGAGCAGTGGAAATCTCCTCCCAAAACCACATATATTTATGAAAATATAACAAAGACAACTCTTCCTAGAATACAGACAAAGGACACAGGACAACATCCAGACCACATCCATACCTGCGAGAACCCAGCGCCTCACGAAGGGGGTAAGATACAGGCCCCGGCCCAGCGGGACCCGAGCACCCCTCCCCCCAACTCCCGGTGGGAGGAGAGGAGTTGGAGCCAGGAGGGAGAAGGAGCCCAGGACTGCTGAACACCCAGCCCCAGCCACCCGCACCAGAGCACAGAAACAGTGCATGCGTGGGGTCCTGGATACTAGGGAAACAGGGCAGCAAGACCAGTGAGCGGGACCCTGAGGCCAGAGCCTGAGGACAAAGAAAAGCGAGCAGCTTTTTTAAATTAAATTATTTATTTAATTTTTGTTTGTTTTGTTTTGTTTTGTTTTGTTTTGGAGAGTGCTTTTTGGAAGTCTTAAAGGGACAGGGTGGGACACTTAGTCCAGAGGCAGGGCATCTGGGGATCTCTGGGCACTCTAACCCCCTGGGCAGCAAGAAGCACGGAGGGCGGTCACGGAGATAAATAGCCTCCCAGCCGCTCCCCTTCCAACCCGGCTCCACCATTTTGAAGCAGCAGCCCGAGCCAGGCACACCCAAAGCAACAGCAGAGATAAGCTCCATAGCAACCAGGCAGGAATCGGAAGCCCTATCTGCGCACAGCTGCCCAGCACAAGCCACTACAGGTCACTCTTCTCCCAGGAGAGGAAGGCCACAAACCAACAAGAAGGGAACTTCTTCCAGCCATCAATCATCCCAGCTCTGCAAACTATTTCTATCACCATGAAAAGGCAAAATTATAGGCAAACCAAGATCACAGAGACAACACCTGAAAAGGAGACACACTTAACCAGTCTTCCTGAAAAAGAATTCTAAATAAAAATCATAAACATGCTGATGGAGATACAGAGAAATATGCAAGAGCTAAGGGATGAAGTCTGGAGGGAGATCACAGATGCCAGGAAGGAGATTACAGAAGCGAAGCAAAGTCTGGAAGGATTTATAAGCAGAATGCATAAGATGCAAGAGGCCATTGATGGAATAGAAACCAGAGAACAGGAACACATAGAAGCTGATATAGAGATAAAAGGATCTCCAGGAATGAAACAATATTAAGAGAACTGTGTTACCAATCCAAAAGGAACAATATCCGTATTATAGGGGTACCAGAAGAAGAAGAGAGAGAAAAAGGAATAGAAAGTGTCTTTGAAGAAATAATTGCTGAAAACTTCCCCAAACTGCAGGAGGAAATAATTGAACAGACACGGAAATACACAGAACCCCCAACAGAAAGGACCCAAGGAGGACAACACCAAGACACATAATAATTAAAATGGCAAACATCAAGGACAAGGAAAGAGTTTTAAAGGCAGCTAGAGAGTAAAACATCACCTATAAAGGAAAACCTATCAGGCTATCATCAGAATTCTCAACAGAAACCTTACAGGCCAGAAGAGAATGGCATGATATATTTAATGCAATGAAACAGAAGGGCCTTGAACCAAGGATACTGTATCCAGCATGATTCTCATTTAAATATGAAGGAGGTATTAAACAATTCCCAGGCAAGCAAAAGCTGAGGGAATTTGCCTCCCACAAACCACCTCTAAAGGGCTTCTTACAGGGACTGCTCTAGATGGGAGCACTCCTAAAAACAGCAGAGAAGAAAACACACAACATATGAAGAATGGAGGGGGAGGAATAAGAAGGGAGAGAAGAAAAAAAAACTTCAGTGTATATAACAGCTCAATAAGCGAGCTAAGTTAGGCAGTAAGATACTAAAGAGGCTAACTTTGAACCTTTGGTAACCATGAATTTAAAGCCCGCAATGGCAATAAATACATATCTTTCAATAGTCACCCTAAATGTAAATGGACTTAATGCACCAATCAAGACACAGAGTAATAGAATGGATAAAAAAGCAAGACCCATCTATATGCTGCTTACAAGAAACTCACCTCAAACCCAAAGACATGCACAGACTAAAAGTCAAGGGATGGAAAAACATATTTCAGGCAAACAACAGAGAGAAGAAAGCAGGGGTTGCAGTACTAATATCAGACAAAATAGACTTCAAAACAAAGAATGTAACAATAGATAAAGAAGGACACTACATAATGATAAAGGGCTCAGTTCAACAAGAGGATATAAACATTCTAAATATATATGCACCCAACACAGGAGCAACAGCACATGTGAAACAATACTAACAGAACTCAAGGGGGAAATAGACTGCAATGCATTCATCTTAGGAGACTTCAAGACACCACTCACCCCAAAGGATAGATCCACCGGGCAGAAAATAAATAAGGACACACAGGCACTGAACAATACAGTAGAACAGATGGACCTAATAGACATCTATAGAACTCTACATCCAAAAGCAACAGGATATACATTCTTCTCAAATGCACATGGAACATTCTCCAGAACAGACCACATACTAACCCACAAAAAGAGCCTCAGTCAATTCCAAAATATTGAACTTCTACCAACCAACATTTCAGACCACAAAGGTACAAAATGAGAAATAAATTCTACAAAGAAAACAAAAAGGCTCACAAACACATGGAGGCTTAACAACATGCTCCTAAATAATCAATGGATCAATGAACAAATTAAAATAGACATCAAGGAATATATGGAAACAAATGACAACAACACTAAGCCCCAACTTCTGTGGGATGCAGCAAAAGCTGTCTTAAGAGGAAAGTATATAGCGATCCAGGCACACCTGAAGAAGGAAGAACAATCCCAAATGAATAGTCTAACATCACAACTATCGAAACTGGAAAAAGAAGAACAAATGAGGCCTAAACTCAGCAGAAGGAAGGACATAATAAAGATCACAGAAGAAATAAGCAAAATTGAGAAGAATAAAACAATCGCAAAAATCAACAAAACCAAGAGCTGGTTCTTTGAGAAAATAAACAAAATAGATAAGCCTCTAGCAAACTTATTAAGAGAAAAAGAGAATCAACACAGATCAACATAATCTGAAATGAGAATGGAAAAATCATGACAGACCCCACAGAAATACAAAGAATTATTAAAGACTACTATGAAAACCTATATGCCAACAAGCTGGAAAACCTAGAAGAAATGGACAACTTCCTAGAAAAATACAACCTCCCAAGACTGACCAAGGAAGAAACACAAAAGCTAAACAAAGCAATTACGAGCAAAGAAATTGAAATGGTAATCAAAAAACTACCCAAGAAATAAAACCCCGGGCCAGACGGATTTACCTCGGAATTATATCAAACACACAGAGAAGACATAATACTCATTCTCCTTAAAGTGTTCCAAAAAATAGAAGAGGAGGGAATACTCCCAAACTCATTCTATGAAGCCAACATCACCCTAATACCAAAACCAGTCAAAGACCCCACCAAAAAAGAAAATTACAGACCAATATCTCTGATGAATGTAGATGCAAAAATACTCAATAAAATATTAGCAAACGGAATTCAAAAATATATCAAAATTATAATACACCATGACCAAGTGGGATTCATCCCAGGGATGCAAGGATGGTACAACATTCGAAAATCCATCAACATCATCCACCACATCAACAAAAAGAAAGACAAAAACCACATGATCATCTCCATAGATGCTGAAAAAGCATTTGACAAAATTCAACATCCATTCATGATAAAAGCTCTCAGCAAAATGGGAATAGAGGGCAAGTACCTCAACATAATAAAGGCCATATATGATAAACCCACAGCCAGCATTTTACTGAACAGCGAGAAGCTGAAAGCATTTCCTCTGAGATCGGGAACCAGACAGGGATGCCCACTCTCCCCAATGTTATTTAACATAGTACTGGAGGTCCTAGCGATGGCAATCAGACAAAACAAAGAAATACAAGGAATGCAGATTGGTAAAGAAGAAGTTAAACTGTCACTATTTGCAGATGACATGATATTGTACATAAAAAACCCTAAAGACTCCACTCCAAAACTACTAGAACTGATATCGGCATACAGAAAAGTTGCAGGGTACAAAATTAACACATAGAAATCTGTAGCTTTCCTATACACTAACAATGAACCAATAGAAAGAGAAATCAGGAAAACAATTCCATTCACAATTGCATCAAAAAGAATAAAATACTTAGGAATAAACCTACCAATGAAGTGAAAGACTTATACTCTGAAAACTACAAGTCACTCTTAAGAGAAATTAAAGGGGACACTAACTAATGGAAACTCATCCCCTGCTCATGGCTAGGAAGAATTAATATCGTGAAAATGGCCATCCTGCCTAAAGCAATATACAGATTTGATGCAATCCCTTTCAACTTACCAGCAACATTCTTCAATGAACTGGAACAAATAATTCAAAAATTCATATGGAAACACCAAAGACCCCAAATAGCCAAAGCAATCCTGAGAAAGAAAAATAAAGTAGGGGGGATCTCACTCCCCAACTTCAAGCTCTACTACAAAGCCATAGTAATCAAGACAATTTGGTACTGGCACAAGAACAGAGCCACAGACCAGTGGAACAGATTAGAGACTCCAGAAATTAACCCAAACATATATGGTCAATTAATATTTGATAAAGGAGCCATGGACATACAATGGCAAAATGACAGTCTCTTCAACAGATGGTCCTGCAAATCTGGACAGCTACATGTAGGAGAATGAAACTGGACCTTTGTCTAACCCCATATACAAAGGTAAACTCAAAATGGATCAAAGACCTGAATGTAAGTCATGAAACCATTAAACTCTTGGAAAAAAACATAGGCAAAAACCTCTTAGACATAAACATGAGTGACCTCTTCTTGAACATATCTCCCTGGGCAAGGTAAACAACAGCAATAATGAGCAAGTGGGACTACATTAAGCTGAAAAGTTTCTGTACAGCGAAAGACACCACCAATAGAACAAAAATGAACCCTACAGTATGGGAGAATATATTTGAAAATGACAGATCCAATAAAGGCTTGACGTCCGGAATATATAAAGAGCTCACACGCCTCAACAAACAAAAAACAAATAACCCAATTAAAAAATGGGCAGAGGAACTGAACAGACAGTTCTCCAAAAAAGAAATACAGATGGCCAAGAGACACATGAAAAGATGCTCCACATCGCTAATTATCAGAGAAATGCAAATTAAAACTACAATGAGGTATCACCTCACACCAGTAAGGATAGCTGCCATCCAAAAGACAAACAACAACAAATGTTGGCGAGGCTGTGGAGAAAGGGGCACCCTCCTGCATTGCTGGTGGGAATGTAAATTAGTTCAACCATTGTGGAAAGCAGTATGGAGGTTCATCAAAATGCTCAAAACAGACCTACCATTTGACCCAGGAATTCCACTCCTAGGAATTTACCCTAAGAACGCAGCAATCAAGTTTGAGAAAGACAGATGCACCCCTGTGTTTATTGCAGCACTATTTACAATAGCCAAGAATTGGAAGCAACCTAAATGTCCATCGGTAGATGAATGGATAAAGAAGATGTGGTACATATACACAATGGAATACTACTCAGCCATAAGAAGAGGAAAAATCCTACCATTTGCAGCAACATGGATGGAGCTGGAGAGTATTATGCTCAGTGAAATAAGCCAAGCGGAGAAAGAGAAATACCAAATGATTTCACTCATCTGAGGTGTATAAGAACAAAGGAAAAACTGAAGGAACAAAACAGCAGTGGAATTACAGAACCCAAAAATGGACTAACAGGTACCAAAGGGAAAGGAACTGGGGAGGATGGGTGGGCAGGGAGGGATAAGGGGGGTGGGAAGAAGGGGGGTATTAAGATTAGCATGCATAGTGAGGGGAGGGAGAAAGGAGAGGGAGGGCTGTACAACACACAGAGGACAAGTATCTACATTTTGCTATGCTGATGGACAGTGACCGTAATGTGGTTTTTAGGGGGCATCTGATATAGGGGAGAGCATAGTAAACATAGTATTCTTCATGTAAGTGTAGATTAAAGATTTAAAAAAAAATAAGTTCCTGTGTGCTGACCTCCAATGAGTTCTGCACAGTGGTATAGAGGGCATGTCAAAGTGTGGGCAAAGGGTCTGTTTGTTTCTATGCAGAAGATCAAGGCCTAGCTTGTCTACCCAGAAAATGAACTAAGATATGATATGAGGAGGAGCTTCCAGCATCAGCACTCTCTGGAGGACTCATGCCGGGGGATGAGCATCAAAAAGCCTCCACAGGGATCCGGGCGATGCTGCGATTGTGGCTGCGTCCACTCCACCCTTTCCTGGACTTGCCATTGGAATGAGGAGGGAGATGTCTAGGCTGGCATGTGCATACAGTGAGACAACGAATTTGACCAGATCTGTACTGTTGGAACTCAACCAGGAGTTGGGAGGGGTGCAAGTTGTAGCACTCCAAAATCTTATGACTATAGACTATCTACAGTTAAAAGAACATATGGGATGTGAACAGATCCCAGAAATGGGTTGCTTTAATTTGTCTGACTTCTCTCAGACTGTTCAAGTACAGTTGGACAATATCCATCATATCATAGACTAATTTTCGCAAATGCCTAGGGTGCCTAAATGGTTTTCTTGGCTTCACTGGAGATGGCTGGTAATTATAGATTTGCTTTGTTTATGTCACCGTATTCCTATTATGTTAAAATGTGTGCGCAAGTTAGTAGTTTAAAACCAATACATACTTAAGGTACTCTACAAGAAGATATGTCAAAGAAATAATCAATCTTCCCTTGTTTTCTTCCCTCTGCTACTTCTAATGCTTTTCTTCTTCCTTCCTAATTATAACCCTTAAGTAGAATTTGTGCCTCATATCGAAATTACCGAGTATCATAATTCTTCCAAGTGGTAAAGATACCTCGAGACAAATGCTGGGCATAAAAGCCACAGGGCATAAATCTGCAAAGAAGTAAAAAGCTAACCTTTTCAAACAATATGGCTTCTCTCTCACTTACCAGCTTTACATTTCCCTGTATGGCCCCGGAAGATGACTGGTTAGCCAGAGACGGGTAAGATTCCTCAAGGGAGGAACAACCTAAGACAGGCACAGTCCCAGGGGGGCCATCAGGTGAAAAATTGGGGATCAACAGAGGTGAGGCTTAGAACCTCACCCCCCGCTGTTTTGAGAGAAATCTTCTGCATCCGTGGATGTTTTGTTGCCCTTCTCTAGCTTGGATTAATACTTAGTCTATAGGCACACACCTGATCATGTACATTTGCCCTCTTACAGCACTAAACTATGTTTTCTACCTTTATCTTGCATCTACCTACCACTTCAGCATTTTATTAAACATAGTAATAATAATAATAATAATAATAATAATAATAATAAGGGAGACATGTGGGATTCACATATAAATCAAGTATAAAATTCAAACAAGTATTCATATTTGACCTGATTGTTTATAGTTCATAATGCGTGATCAAAACCAAAAGTTTCTGTGATGACTGCCCTTGCACTGTTCACCATGTAAGAACTTACTCACTATGTAAGAATTTGTTCACCATGTAAGAACTTTTTCATTATGCTTTAGAAGATTGGAGACTGTTGAGAATTAGGCTTGGGGTTGATTAATGATTGTGCATTGAGTCCCCTACACAGAATTTTATTGTTGTTAACAACCATTTGATCAATAAATATGAGAGATGCCCTCTAAAAAAAATTAGATAATAACAGAAGGAAAATTGGTAAATTCACAAATTTGTGAATATTAAACAACACACTCTTAAACAACCAATGAGTCAAAGAAGAACTCTCAAAGGCATTAGAAATACTCAGAGAAATAAAAATGAAAATAGAACATACCAAAATTTATGACATGCAGCAAATGCATGTGTTAAAGGGGAAGTTTATATCCAAAAATGCTCACATTAAACTATAAGAAAGGCTTTAAAACAAAAACCTAACTTTACAAATTAAGGAATTAGAAAAAGAACAAACTAAATCTAAAGCAGAAGACAGGAAATAATAAAGATTTGAGCAAAGATAAATGAAATAGAGAATAGAAAAACAATAGTGAAAGTCAATTAAACAAAAAGTTGGTTCTTTGAAAAGATAAGAAAATTGACAAAATTTTAGCTAGATGGACTAAAGAAAAAAGGAGAAAAAACTCAAATTACTAATAGCAAACGAAAGTAGAGACTTTACTATTTATTCTACATTAGTAAAATAGTTAATGAGTGAGTATCATGAACAACTGTAGGTCAATAAATTGGCTAACCCACATGAAAATGGGCAAAGCCAACAAAACCAACCAAAAGTAAATCACAAAGAAATAGAAAATCTGAATAGACCTAAAACTAGTAGATTGTCAGGAGAGCTTTTGATTATGGATTCAAGAAAAGCTCTGTACCTGAGGGCTTCACTGGGGAAATCTACCAAACATTTAGAGAAGACCTAAGAGCAATCCTTCTAAACTAAATGGGCAGAGTACCTGAATAGACATTTTTCCAAAGAAGACATACAGAAGGTCATCAAACACGTGAAGAAATATTCATCATCCCTAATCATCAGGGAAATGCATATCAAAACCACAATGAGATATCACCCCACACCATTCAGAATGGTTATTATCAAAATGACAAGAAATAACAAGTGATGACAAGGAAGTAGTGAAAAGGGAACCCTTGTATACTGTTGGTGAGACTGTAAATTAGTGCAAACATTATTGAAAACAGTATGGAGGTTCCTCAAAATACTAAAAGTAGAACTACTATATGATCCAGCAATTCCATTTCTGGGAATTCGTCTGAAGAAAATGAAAACATTAATCCAAAACAAAGATGCATGCACTACCACGTTCATTGCAGCCTTATTTACAATAACCAAGGTATGGCAACACTTAAATGTCCATCAATGGATGAATGGGTAAAGAAGATCATTATATATATAATAGAATACTACTCAGCCACAAAAAAGAAAGACATCTTCCAATTTGCAATAATGTGAATGAACCATGGGTGTATTATTTTAAGTGAAATAAGACAGAGACAAATATGTATGATTTCACTTATATGTGGAACCTAAAAAACAAAGCAAACAAACAAAACAAAAATCATAGTTACAGAGAACAGATTGGTGGTTGCTGGAGGGGAGGGGAGCTGTGAGTCAGCAAAATGGGTGAAGAGTGCCAAAAAGGACAAATGTCCAGTTACAAAATAAATGTATCATGGGGATATAATGTATGGCATGGTTACTATACTCAATATATTGTATTGCATAACTGAAAGTTGGTAATAGTAAATCTTAAAATTAAATCTTAAACTTTCACCATAAGAAAACAAAGATTTGTAACTTTTCATGGTGATGAATGATGACTACTTATTTTGGTGGTTATTTTGCAGTATATACAAACATCAAGTCATGATACACCAAAAATTAATATGAGATGCCAGTTACACCTCAATTAAAAAAAAGTTTCTAAAAAAATCAAATAGAAGTATACACTTCCTAACTCACTTTTTGAGGTCAGTATTACACCCACAGCAAAGACAAAGACACTATAAAAAGAGAAAACAGCAGACCAGTATCCCTTATGAACACTGATATAAAGAAATCTTCAACAAAATGCTAGCAGACTCAATTGAGCAGGATATTACAAGGATTACACACTGTAACTGTGAGATTTATTCCTAGAATAGAAGCATGGGTCAACTTAGTTAAATCAGTCAACATAATACAACATACCAGTAGGAGGAAAGGAAAGCAAACACACACATACAGTCATCTCAATTGATGCAGAAAAAACATTTGGCAAAACTCAATGATGAAAACACTCAACAAACTAGGATTAGAAGTAAACTATATCAATATAATAAAAGCCATATATGAAAAAAACAGCAAACATCATACTCAACAGTGCAAGACTGAAAGTTTTTCCTTTAATATAGGAAGCAAGGCAAGAATAACCACTTTTTAACTCTATTCCACATGAAAGTCCTCGGCAGAGCAATTAGGCAAATAAAGGGTGGAAAGGGCATCCAAATTGGAAAGAAAGAAGTAAAATTTTCTGTGCAGGTAATATATTCTTGTATGTAAAAAATCGTAAAGATTCCACAATAAAATTATTAGAACTGATAAATTAATTGATTAAAATAGGATACAAAATCAACATACAAAAGTCATATCTATACACTAACAATGAATAATCTGAAAAAGAAATTAAGAAAACAATTCCATTTACAATAAACAAAGAAAAAATTTGGGAATTAACAATGGAGGCAAAGGACTTGTACAATGAAAGCTATGAAATACTTCTGAAAGAAAATAAAGGAAATATAAATAAATGGAAACACATCCCATATTCACGGATTGCTAAGATGTCAGTATTACCCAAAGCCATCTATAGATTCAATGCCATCCCTATCAAAATTCCAGTGATCTTTTTTTTCAGAGACAGAATACTCATGCTAAAATTCATACAGAATCTCAAGGGACCACTAACAGCCAAAACAATCTTGACAAAGAAGTGCAAAGATGGAGGATTCACACTTGTTGATTTCAAAATTTACTACAAGCTACAGTAATAAAAAATAGGTTGGTGCTGGTATAAAAACAGATACAATATGGTAAACAATAGAAAGCCAAGAAAAGAAACCCTTGCATATGTAGACAAATCATCTTTGACAATAATAGCAAGACCATTCAATGGGAAAAGGCCACTCTATTCAACAAGTGGTGCTGCAAAGCTGCAAATGAATTAAGTTGGCCTTACTTAATACCCTATACAAAAATTAACACAAAATGGATCAAAGGCCTAAATGTAGTAAAAGCCACTACAAAATCTTAGAAGAAAACATAGGGCAAAAGCTTCATGACTTTGCATTTGATAATGATTTATTGGATAAATGATACAGGAAACAAATAAAAAAATAGACAAATTCAATTTCATGATTTTGTTTTAAATTGTATATCAAAAGACACTATCAACAGAATAATAAAGCAAACCACAGAATGGAAGAAAACATTTCTAAGTCACACACCTGATAAGGGATTACCACCAGAATATATAGTGAACTCCTAAAACCCAACCATATAATAACAAACAACCCAATGCCAAAATAGGCAAAGGACTTGAGTAGACATTTTCCAAAGAAGATACATAAATGGCCAATAACCGCATTAAAAGATGTTCAACATCACTATTAGGGAAATGAAAATCAAAATGGCAATGAGATACCACCTCATACCCATCAGGATGACTATCATAAAAAAAGAAACAGAAAGAAAACAACATGTATTGGCAAGGACGTGAAGAAATTGGAACCCTTGTGCTCTGCAGGTGGAAATGTAAAATGTATAGCCTTTGTGGAAAACAGTATTGACTTTCCTCAAAAAATTTAAAAAAATAGAATTACCAGATAATCCAACAATGCCACTTCCAGAGATATACTTAAAAGAATTGAGAGCAGGGTTTCAAAGAGCTATTTACACATCCATGTTTACAGCAATATGATTCATAATAGTTAAAACATGGAAGGGATTCAAATATTATTCAGCCTTCAAAAAGAAGGAAATTCTGACATATGCTTAGAAACTTGAGGATATAATGCTAAGTGAAATACAACAGTACAAAAAGACAAGTATCTATGATTTTGCTTAGGTGAGGAATTTAGAGTAACCAAAATCATAGAGACTGACAGTAAAATGGGAAGAAGGAGGAAATGGGGAGTTGGTGTTTAATGGGTATAGAGTTTCAGTTTTATGACGTGAGGAGTTCAGGAGATGGAAGGTGGTGGTGATAGCACTGTATTAATGTTCTTGAAATGTACACTGAAAAATGGCTAAGATGCTAGAAATTTTACCACAATAAAGATTTTTTTTAAAAGACAGAGGAGTTAATCTGAAAAAGCTCCTAAAGTTCCTAATAGCCAAATCTTCAACAATTTGAGCAACAAAATGTAATTTTGAATATTATAATACTCCATTATATCTAAATATAAAATTAAACAAGTGCATACAAGTTCATATTAATAGAAACAAATTATTGAATAAATAAATGGCTTTGGGTAATACTGACATCTTAACAATCTGTGAATATGGTATGTGTTTCCATTTATTTATGTTCTATATTTTCTTTCAAAAGAGAGATGTTTCTCCTACAATAGAATTACACATGGTATATGTATATACTCATTCCTGCAGGAGGTGAGCACAGTTCCCATTCCCCTGAGAGTGTGGATTGTATTTAGTGACTCACTTTCAAAGAACAAAGTAGAGAAAGGGAAAACTAGAAACTTTGCAGTGGAGAAATCTAACAGAAACTACATTAACCAAGTGATGAAAATTAATATTGTCAATCCATATGTTGACATACCATGTACTCAATGTATGTGAAAACAAGGACACCACCCCGTGGTATTCTTTCTATAAACCCATAACTCCTGTCTACCAGTCTAATCATGAGAAAAATATTAGACAGCCCCAGACTGATTTACAGGATGCCTGGCCAATATTCCTCAAGACTATCAAAATCATGAAAAACACGGGAAGCTTTAAAAACTGTCCTGGACCCAAGGAGACTGAACTGAAGAGATGACATCTAAGTACATTGTGTACTTTCCCTGGATTGGATCCTAGACCATAAAAAGGACATCAATACAAAAAGGGTGAAATCCAAATAAAGCCTGGAGTTAATAGCTAACGTCAGCTTGCTACCTTTGACGGTGAACCATCGTAAATATAAGATATTAACAATGAGGGAAAGTAAATGAGGGATATGGGAATTCTTTGTCCTATCTTTGCAATATTTCTGTAAACTGAAAATTATTCTAAAACAAAAAGCTTAGTTTTGAAAGATTAATAAAAACAGTTCCTTTCCCAGTTGGTATACAATGGTGTTTAATATTTATCCCTACAAAACATTGGGTTATATAGAGTTTAAACTCTCAATAAGTAAAAAGTAAATTGTTCTTTAAAAAAAGCCAAAAATTAAACCATGTAGGGTTATTGCTCATGAGTTACATAATACTTCCAGAAATATATTAGTGAATAAACACATTATGTCACAAAAATTTGTAAATAGTGAAACAGTGGTAGCTAGATATCTTAATTTCTAACCTCAAGTTCATTTCTATACAAAACTAGGCTCCAGAAACATTTTGTGAAGATGAAGTTACTGTATTAGTTTTATAACACTACTATCCAAGAACATCTCTCTCTCTCTCTCCTCCCCCCTCCTTCTCTCTTTTGGTCTCTATTTATAGTGGCTTAGCCTTGTCTTTTGTCAAGAACTTAGACTTGCCACACAGCCCAGTAAACCTATTAGTTACCATTACGTAGTTCCAGCCATTCTCTTGTTTTTGATTTTCTTATTTTTTTTTTTCACAGATTAAAGATTTTAATTAATCCAACTTTTTGTACCTGAGGTCCTTTCTTTTAAAAAAGCATGCAACATCCACTACTCTTTGTGTAAAAATTAGTGGGGGAAATGCCCATTATCCATACATATGAAACTGTGTTTTCATAGAACAGCCTTTCTCAGGGTAACAGGGTTGGATGGGGTGGGAGATCATGGATAGGGAAACTTTCTTTTTTTTTTTTTTTTTTTTTTTTTTTTGAGAGGGCATCTCTCATATTTATTGATCAAATGGTTGTTAACAACAGTAAAATTCAGTATAGGGGGGGTCAACGCTCAATGTACAATCATTAATCCATCTCAAGCCTAATTCTCGTCAGTCTCCAATCTTCTGAAGCATAACGAACAAGTTCTTACATGGTGAACGAATTCTTACATAGTGAATAAATTCTTACATGGTGAACAGTACAAGGGCAGTCATCACAGAAACTTTCGGTTTTGATCATGCAATATGACCTATAAACAATCAGGTCAAATATGAATATTCGTTTGATTTTTGTACTTGATCTATATGTTGATCCCCCATTTCTCCTACTATTATTATTATTTTTATTTTTAATAAAATGCTGAAGTGGTAGGTAGATGCAAGATAAAGGTAGAAAACATAGTTTAGTGCTGTAAGAAGGCAAATGTAGATGATCAGATGATCAGGTGTGTGCCTATGGACTAAGTATTAATCCAGGCTAGACAAGGGCATCAAGACATCCACGGATGCAGAAGATTTCTCTCAAAGCAGGGGGGGTGAGGTTCTGAGCCTCACCTCTGTTGATCCCCAAATTCTGACCTGATGGCCCCCCTGCGACTGTGCCTGTCTTAGGTTGTTCCTCCCTTGAGGAATCTTACCCGTCTCTGGCTAACCAGTCATCTTCCGGGGCCATACAGGGAAATGTAAAGTTGGTAAGTGAGAGAGAAGCCATATTGTTTGTAAAGGTTAGCTTTTTACTTCTTTGCAGATTTATGCCCTGTGGCTTCTATGCCCAGCACTTGTCTCAAGGTATCTTTACCACCTGGAGGAATTATGATACTCGGTAAATTCGATATGAGGCACGAATTCTATTTAAGGGTTGTAATTAGGAAGGAAGAAGAAAAGCTATAGATGTAGCATACGAAGGAAACTTGGGAGGATTGATTATTTCTTTGACATATCTTCTTGTATAGTACCTTAAGTATGTATAGGTTTTAAGCTGCTAACTAATTTGCACACATATATTAACATAATAGGAATACGGTGACATAAACAAAGCAAATCTATAATTACCATTCATCTCCAGTGAAGCCAAGAAAACCATTTAGGCACCCTAGGCATTTGTGAAAATTTATCTATGATATGATGGATATTGTCCAACTGTACTTGAACCATCAGACAAATTAAAGCAGCCCATTTCTGGGATCTGTTCACATCCCATATGTTCTTTTAACCATCGATAGTCTATAGTCATGAGATTTTGGGGTGCTACAACTTGCACCCCTCCCAACTCCTGGTTGAGTTCCAACAGTACAGATCCGGTCAAATTCGTTGTCTCACTGTATGCACATGCCAGCCTAGACATCTCCCTCCTCATTCTTATGGCAAGTCCAGGAGATGGTGGGCTGGATGCAGCCACAACCGCAGCATCGTCCGAATCCCTGTGGAGGCTTTTTGATGATCATCCCCCGGCACAAGTCCTCCAGAGAGTGCTGATGCCGGAAGCTCCTCCTCATATCGTATCTTAGTTCATTTTCTGGGTATCCAAGCTAGGCCTTGATCTCCTGCATAGAAACAAACAGACCCTTTGCCCACACTTTGACATGCCCTCTATACCACTGTGCAGAACTCATTGGAGGTCAGCACACAGTAACTGCTTTTTTTTTTTTTTTTTTTTTAATTAAGAGAAAGGAATATTATCAGAAAAGAGTACCTCCATAGCTGATCATCTGACACCCTTTAAGTGATCAACATTAAGGATATTTAAAGCATGCGTTGATCTTTGATTTACCAATAGTTTTATCCTGTTAAGGAGTAATCCCCCTTTTCCTTCTTTCTTTCTTTCTTTCTTTTTTTTTTTTTATTTTTTTTTAAATTTTTAATCTACACTTACATGAAGAATACTATGTTTACTATGCTCTCCCCTATATCAAGTCCCCCCTAACAACCACATTACGGTTACTGTCCATCAGCTTAGCAAAATGTTGTAGAGTCACTACTTGTCCTCTCTGTGTTGTGCAGCCCACCCTCCCCTTGCTCCCTCCCCCCCATGCATGCTAATCTTAATAACCCCCTTTTTCTTCCCCCCCCTTATCCCTCCCTGCCCACCCATCCTCCCCAGTTCCTTTCCCTTTGGTACCTGTTAGTCCATTTTTGGGTTCTGTAATTCTGCTGCTGTTTTGTTCCTTCAGTTTTTCCTTTGTTCCTATACTCCTCAGATGAGTGACATCATTTGGTATTTCTCTTTCTCCGCTTGGCTTATTTCACTGAGCATAATACTCTCCAGCTCCATCCATGTTGCTGCAAATGGTTGGATTTTTCCACTTCTTATGGCTGAGTAGTATTCCATTGTGTATATGTACCACATCTTCTTTATCCATTCATCTACCGATGGACATTTAGGTTGCTTCCACTTCTTGGCTATTGTAAATAGTGCTGCGATAAACATAGGGGTGCATCTGTCTTTCTCAAACTTGATTGCTGCGTTCTTAGGGTAAATTCCTAGGAGTGGGATTCCTGGATCAAAAGGTAGGTCTGTTTTGAGCATTTTGATGAACCTCCAAACTGCTTTCCACAATGGTTGAACTAACTTACATTCCCACCAGCAGTGTAGGAGGGTTCCCCTTTCTCCACAGCCTCGCCAACATTTGTTGTTGTTTGTCTTTTGGATGGCAGCTATCCTTACTGGTGTGAGGTGATACCTCATTGTAGTTTTAATTTGCATTTCTCTGATAATTAGCGATGTGGAGCATCTTTTCATGTGTCTCTTGGCCATCTGTATTTCTTTTTTGGAGAACTGTTCAGTTCCTCTGCCCATTTTTTAATTGGGTTATTTGTTTTTTGTTTGTTGAGGCGTGTGAGCTCTTTATATATTCTGGACGTCAAGCCTTTATCGGATCTGTCATTTTCAAATATATTCTCCCATACTGTAGGGTTCCTTTTTGTTCTATTGATGGTGTCTTTCGCTGTACAGAAGCTTTTCAGCTTAATGAAGTCCCACTTGCTCATTTTTGCTGTTGTTTTCCTTGCCCGGGGAGATATGCTCAAGAAGAGATCACTCATGTTTATGTCTAAGAGGTTTTTGCCTATGTTTTTTTCCAAGAGTTTAATGGTTTCATGCCTTACATTCAGGTCTTTGATCCATTTTGAGTTTACCTTTGTATATGGGGTTAGACAATGGTCCAGTTTCATTCTCCTACATGTAGCTGTCCAGTTTTGCCAGCACCATCTGTTGAAGAGACTGTCTTTTTGCCATTGTATGTCCATGGCTCCTTTATCAAATATTAATTGACCATATATATTTGGGTTAATTTCTGGGGTCTCTAATCTGTTCCACTGGTCTGTGGCTCTGTTCTTGTGCCAGTACCAAATTGTCTTGATTACTATGGCTTTGTAGTAGAGCTTGAAGTTGGGGAGTGAGATCCCCCCTACTTTATTCTTCTTTTTCAGGATTGCTTTGGCTATTCGGGGTCTTTGGTGTTTCCATATGAATTTTTGAATTATTTGTTCCAATTCATTGAAGAATGTTGCTGGCAATTTGAGAGGGATTGCATCAAATCTGTATATTGCTTTGGGCAGGATGGCCATTTTGACGATATTAATTCTTCCTAGCCATGAGCATGGGATGAGTTTCCATTTATTAGTGTCCCCTTTAATTTCTCTTAAGAGTGACTTGTAGTTTTCAGAGTATAAGTCTTTCACTTCCTTGGTTAGGTTTATTCCTAGGTATTTTATTCTTTTTGATGCAATGGTGAATGGAATTGTTTTCCTGATTTCTCTTTCTATTGATTCGTTGTTAGTGTATAGGAAAGCTACAGATTTCTGTGTGTTGATTTTGTATCCTGCAACTTTGCTGTATTCCGATATCAGTTCTAGTAGTTTTGGAGTGGAGTCTTTAGGGTTTTTTATGTACAGTATCATATCATCTGCAAATAGTGACAGTTTAACTTCTTCTTTACCAATCTGGATTCCTTGTATTTCTTTGTTTTGTCTGATTGCCGTGGCTAGGACCTCCAGTACTATGTTAAATAACAGTGGGGAGAGTGGGCATCCCTGTCTGGTTCCCGATCTCAGTGGAAATGCTTTCAGCTTCTCGCTGTTCAGTATAATGCTGGCTGTGGGTTTATCATATATGGCCTTTATTATGTTGAGGTACTTGCCCTCTATTCCCATTTTGCTGAGAGTTTTTATCATGAATGGATGTTGAATTTTGTCAAATGCTTTTTCAGCATCTATGGAGATGATCATGTGGTTTTTGTCTTTCTTTTTGTTGATGTGGTGGATGATGTTGATGGATTTTCGAATGTTGTACCATCCTTGCATCCCTGGGATGAACCCCACTTGGTCATGGTGTATGATCCTTTTGATATACTGTTGAATTCTGTTTGCTAATATTTTATTGAGTATTTTTGCATCTACATTCATCAGGGATATTGGTCTGTAATTTTCTTTTTTGGTGGGGTCTTTTCCTGGTTTTGGTATTAGGGTGATGTTGGCTTCATAGAATGAGTTTGGGAGTATTCCCTCTTCTTCTATTTTGTGGAACACATTAAGGAGAATGGGTATTATGTCTTCTCTGTGTGTCTGATAAAATTCCGAGGTAAATCCGTCCGGCCCCGAGGTTTTGTTCTTGGGTAGTTTTTTGATTACTGTTTCAATTTCTTTGCTTGTAATTGGTTTGTTTAACTTTTGTGTTTCTTCCTTGGTCAGTCTTGGGAGGTTGTATTTTTCTAGGAAGTTGTCCATTTCTTCTAGGTTTTCCAGCTTGTTGGCATATAGGTTTTCATAGTAGTCTTTAATAATTCTTTGTATTTCTGTGGAGTCTGTCGTGATTTTTCCATTCTCATTTCTGATTATGTTGATTTGTGTTGACTCTCTTTTTCTCTTAATAAGTTGGGCTAGAGGCTTATCTATTTTGTTTATTTTCTCAAAGAACCAGCTCTTGGTTTCGTTGATTTTTGCTATTGTTTTATTCTTCTCAATTTTGTTTATTTCTTCTCTGATCTTTATTATGTCCCTCCTTCTGCTGACTTTAGGCCTCATTTGTTCTTCTTTTTCCAGTTTTAATAATTGTGATGTTAGACTATTCATTTGGGATTGTTCTTCCTTCTTCAAGTGTGCCTGGATTGCTATATACTTTCCTCTTAAGACTGCTTTCGCTGCATCCCACAGAAGTTGGGGCTTAGTGTTGTTGTTGTCATTTGTTTCTATATATTCCTTGATCTCTATTTTGATTTGTTCATTGATCCATTGATTATTTAGTAGCATGTTGTTAAGCCTCCATGTGTTTGTGAGCCTTTTTGTTTTCTTTGTAGAATTTATTTCTACTTTCATACCTTTGTGGTCTGAAAAATTGGTTGGTAGAATTTCAATATTGTGGAATTTACTGAGGCTCTTTTTGTGAGCTAGTATGTGGTCTATTCTGGAGAATGTTCCATGTGCACTTGAGAAGAATGTATATCCTGTTGCTTTTGGATGTAAAGTTCTGTAGATGTCTATTAGGTCCATCTGTTCTAGTGTGTTGTTCAGTGCCTGTGTGTCTTTACTTATTTTCTGCCCGGTGGATCTATCCTTTGGGGTGAGTGGTGTGTTGAAGTCTCCTACAATGAATGCATTGCAGTCTATTTCCCTCTTTAGTTCTGTTAGTATTTGCTTCACATATGCTGGTGCTCCTGTATTGGGTGCATATATATTTAGAATGGTTATATCCTCTTGTTGGACTGAGCCCTTTATCATTATATAGTGGCCTTCTTTATCTCTTGTTACTTTCTTTGTTTTGAAGTCTATTTTGTCTGATATTAGTACTGCAACCCCTGCTTTCTTCTCACTGTTGTTTGCCTGAAATATGTTTTTCCATCCCTTGACTTTTAGTCTATGCTTATCTTTGGGTTTAAGGTGAGTTTCTTGTAAGCAGCATATAGATGGGTCTTGCTTTTTTATCCATTCTATTACTCTGTGTCTTTTGATTGGTGCATTAAGTCCATTTACATTTAGGGTGACTATTGAAAGATATGTACTTATTGCCATTGCAGGCTTTAGATTCGTGGTTACCAAAGGTTCAAGGTTAGCTTCTTTAGTATCTTACTGCCTAACTTAGCTCGCTTATTGAGCTGTTATATACACTGTCTGGAGATTCTTTTCTTCTCTCCCTTCTTATTCCTCCTCCTCCATTCTTCATATGTTGTGTGTTTTGTTCTGTGCTCTTTTTAGGGGTGCTCCCATCTAGAGCAGTCCCTGTAGGATGCCCTGTAGAGGTGGTTTGTGGGAAGCAAATTCCCTCAACCTTTGCTTGTCTGGGAATTGTTTGATCCCACCATCATATTTAAATGATAGTCGTGCTGGATACAGTATCCTTGGTTCAAGGCCCTTCTGTTTCATTGCATTAAGTATATCATGCCATTCTCTTCTGGCCTGTAGGGTTTCTGTTGAGAAGTCTGATGTTAGCCTGATTGGTTTTCCTTTATAGGTGACCTTTTTCTCTCTAGCTGCCTTTAAAACTCTTTCCTTGTCCTTGATCCTTGCCATTTTAATTATTATGTGTCTTGGTGTTGTCCTCCTTGGATCCTTTCTGTTGGGGGTTCTGTATAATTCCATGGTCTGTTCGATTATTTCCTCCCCCAGTTTGGGGAAGTTTTCAGCAATTATTTCTTCAAAGACACTTTCTATCCCTTTTCCTCTTTCTTCCTCTTCTGGTATCCCTATAATACGAATGTTTTTCCTTTTGTATTGGTCACATATTTCTCTTAGTGTTGTTTCATTCCTGGAGATCCTTTTATCTCTCTCTATGTCAGCTTCTATACGTTCCTGTTCTCTGGCTTCTATTCCTTCAATGGCCTCTTGCATCTTATCCATTCTGCTTATAAATCCTTCCAGGGATTGTTTCACTTCTGTGATCTCTTTCCTGACATCTGTGATCTCCTTCCGGACTTCATCCCACTGCTCTTGCATTTTTCTCTGCATCTCATCCCACTGCTCTTGCATTTTTCTCTGCATCTCTGTCAGCATGTTCATGATTTTTATTTTGAATTCTTTTTCAGGAGGACTAGTTAGGTCTGTCTCCTTCTCAGGTGTTGTCTCTGTGATCTTTGTCTGCCTGTAGTTTTGCCTTTTCATGGTGATAGAGATAGTTTGCATAGCTGGTACAAGTGACCGCTGGAAGAGCTTCCCTTCTTGTTGGTTTGTAGCCTTTTCCTGGGAGAATAGCGACCTCTAGTTGCTTGTGCTGGGCAGCTGTGCGCAGACAGGGCTTCTGCTTCCTGCCCAGTTGCTTTGGGGTTTATCTCCGCTGTTGCTGTGGGCTTGGCCTGGCTGGGGCTGTTCCTCCAAAATGGTGGAGCCCCGTTGGAGGGGGAGCAGCCAGGAGACTATTTATCTCTGTAAGGGGCCTCTGTGCTCCCTGCTGCCCAGGGGGTTAGAGTGCCCAGAGATCCCCAGATTCCCTGCCTCTGGTCTAAGTGACCTGTCCTGCCCCTTTAAGACTTCCAAAAAGCACTCTCCGAACCAAAACAAGAACAGCAACAAAAAGGAAAAAACAAGCGATTTTTTTTTTTTTTTTTTTTTTTTTTTGTCCTCAGGTGCCGGTCCCAGGCACCCGCTCACTGGTCCTGCTGCCCTGTCTCCCTAGCACCAGGGTCCCTGTCCTTTCAAGGCTTCCAAAAAGCACCCACCCACCGGTCCCGCAGGGAAGGAACGCTCGATATTCTTTGTCCTCAGGCACTGGTCCCAGGCACCCGCTCACCAGTCCCGCCGCCCTGCCTCCCTAGCACCGGGGTCCCTGTACCTTCAAGGCTTCCAAAAAGCACTCGCCAAAAAGAGAGAAAAAAAGGGGAAAAACGCGCGATTTCTTCCGTCCTCAGGTGCCGGTCTCAGGCACCCACCCACCGGTCCCACAGGGAAAAACGCGGGATATTCTTTGTCCTCAGGTGCCGGTCCCAGGCACCCGCTCACCAGTCCCGCCGCCCTGCCTCCCTAGCACCGGGGTCCCTGTCCCTTCAAGGCTTCCAAAAAGCACTCGCCAAAAAGAGAGTAAAAAAGGGGAAAAACGCGCGATTTCTTCCGTCCTCAGGTGCCAGTCTCAGGCACCTGCCCGCCGGTCCCGCAGGGAGAAACGCGGGGTGTTCTTTGTCCTCCAGCGCCGTTCCCAGGCACCTGCTCACCGGTCCCACCACCCTACCTCCCCAGCAACAGGGGCCCGTCCCTCTAAGGCTTCCAAAAAGCGCTCGCCAAAAAAAAAAAAAAATCGCTCCGGTTTCTCTCCACCCGCCGGGAGCCGGGGGGAGGAGCGCTCAGGTCCCGCCGGGCCGTGGCTTGTATCTTACCCCCTTCACAAGGCGCTGGTTCCTTGCAGGTGTGGATGTGGTCTGGATGTTGTCCTGTGTCCTGTGGTCTCTATTTTAGGAAGATTTTTCTTTGTTATATTTTCATAGCTCTATGTGTTTTTGGGAGGAGATTTCCACTGCTCTACTCACACCGCCATCCTGGCTCCGCCCCCCCTGATTTTCTTATTTTACAGGGAGGGATACTTTATGTTCTTTGTGTTCAAGTGTAGACTCTTCGTTGTGAGAACAAAAGTAGCTCAGAACAGAAGAAACTTTGACAGCATAAGAGGAGAGACAGACACAGACAGACAGCAGTAGGGGTGGGGTGAGGAACTGCAGTTGAACAGTCCCTTTCCTTAAACCATTCTCATTGTTGCCCCTGATAATTTTAAGGTACATTTAAACAAATTAATACACACAATAGACCGACCTCTGTGAGCTGCTTAAAGCCATAAAGAAGAGAGAAAAGCAAATTAAGAATTTGCAATAATGTAAGCTGCTGCTTCCTCAGAGAGTAACAAGTAGGTTGAAAATGACATAAATGACTAATTCTTAAACCCCAGACATTCATTGATTAATGAACTGTCACTATCATAGATGAAGTCACGAGGGTCAGGGAGGGTGAATTATGAGTCTCTGATAATGTAGCTGATAAATGGTGGATCCAAGATTAGAACATATCTCTTTTGTTTCAAAACCCACATTCTCAATGTCTAAACTATACCAACTCAAAGTACAGTAATATTACTGACCGTGCATGGTGTTTCTATTAAATTAAGACCAATGGCCATCTTCAGTCATAGAACATACATATGAATTTTCTTCTCTAGAAGTGCAATTGGTGGGCTAAAGGATGTAAATAATTTAATTAATACTTTGTTAAATTGCTTTCTCTATCAACTGATAATCAGTCTAGTGCTATAGCTGTATGCTCATCACAGTCTCTCCAATGTGGAGCCTTATTATTTTTCAGAAACATGAACTATTTTGTTTTCATTTGCATTTCTTGATGACAGGTGTGACCAGATTGGACTTTTTATTCACAGATATTGGGTTTTTGTAACCATACTTTCATTTCATTTTTGTTGGGTTTTGGTGAGTGACTGTGTTTCATGGCCATCACTCAAGGGCCGATTTATTTTCAGAGTTATTGAATGTTGACCCTATGTCAGTTATTTTGCTAGGTGCCAAGATTACATTGGTGAACAAAATTGTTTCAATTCATGCCTTATGGATTTCACAGTCCACTGAGGATAAGATATTGAACAAATAATGATGAGTGAAATGGGAAGAGCAGATGGCTTTGGTAGCATTATTCAGAAGGACCTATTGTAACCTGGAGGTTCAGGAAAGACTTCCTGAAGAAGTCTTAGATAAAAGAGATTTAGATAAAAAAAGGAATAAAAAGTAGCTAGATTAAGGGGATAAGGCTGGTAATAACATGTGCAACAGCCCTAAGATAAGGGCAATATTTTCTATTGGTTATAAGGCTTTTGGGGTGAGTTCATTTTCTCTTGATAGATAGCTTAGAATTTGGTATATTAAGAGTATTAATATTTAACATTATTTGTCCTTTTCCTTAAACTCTACTATATGGTGTTTTCACTCAGAATTTTTTTTTTTGCTTTCACACAAATTATAAAAAATGGCTATCTCTTTTTGTGTACATATTCATATATTCTATAACTTGTCACTATTTCTGCTATAAAACCTAATATTCACTAGCTCATTACATGTGTAACTTACAGTTCATTCAGCTTGATCTCCTCCTCTGGTTGAAACCATTTTCCCATTCCTTTTTATGACCACCACCACTACCAACCCAGTACATTAGCTATTGCTATATAACAAACAAACCTAATAAACTAGTGTTTTAAAACAACAATCATTCATTATTTCTCAGAAGTCTATGGATTTCCAGGGTATTACTGCTGATCTGAGCTGGGCTCACAGGCTCACATAAGCATCTGTGGTCTGCTAAGGTGTGTCGGCTAAGGTGATTCTAGTTGGGCTCAGATGTCTGGGGCCTCAGCTCAGACAATTTAGCTGATTCAGCTTGCATGTGATCCCTGTCCTGTAGCTGGCCAGCTGGACTTGTTCTTAGAGTAGAGGCATAGTTCAAAGGGAGTGAGCAAAAATGTGTGAATGAAACCAGTGTAGCATTTCTTCTGCCACCTACTATCTACTAAAGCAAATTACAAAGCAACATACATAAGAGGTAAGGAAATAGACTCTATATTTTCAAGGGAGGATCTATAAAATCACATTACAAAGGGTATGAATATAAGAAATAATGGAGAATTGGGGCTCTTTTTGCAACCCACCCTAACTGCCAAATGGAATTTTTACTTCCTTAGTTTCAAATCTTCTTCCTCTTTAAAGGCCCAGTTTAAATGCATTGAATTGACAAGGGATTAAAGATGGCAGTGTGAGAGGTGAGACAGAGGCTTCCTCCTAAAACTGCATATAATATGAAAATATAATGAATACAACTAATACTGAAAGGGCAACAGGAAAGAGGGCTGCACCAGACTCCATACACCTGCAGAAAAGAGCAGACCTCAGAGAACAGGGTAACATACCAAAGCTGTGGCCCGAAAGGACCCAAGTCTTTCCCCAACACAGCTCACTGATTGGAGGAAGAGAAACAGAGCAGGGAGGGAGTAGAGGCCCAGAACTGCTGAATACCTAAATCTGGGAGCAGAAACCTGCATTTCATGGTGCTTTCATGATACTCTCATTATTATGGGATTGGAAAGCTAAGACAGGCAGAATTTCTGGAGAGACTGAGATTCCAGCTGCTTGTGGAAAGCAGGGATCCCTATATGGTTTCTCTGGGACAAAAGAAAGGTGGGCAGTCTGAGAGACTTCCTAACAATGAAGCCCTTAGCAAGAGGGCTGCTAAAGGAGGAAGGATTGCACACAGCTTACTGCTTAGGAGAAAGAACAGGTAGACAAAATTGTCCAGGTACACTCTGCATAGAAGGTTGGGAGCTTTCATGATTTTCAGGTGCGCCAGCTCCCTGGCTGGCTATACAGCTCCAAGGACCCACTCCATGATAGGCATCCTACTGAAACCTTCTCCCGGCCAGCCCCACCTGGCTCACAAACCAGCAAACCCTAACCTGGTGTTAGGCCAGCCAGAGGGAAGATCTGCCTACAGCAATTACAAATGCAAAGCATACAGGCTTATACCTGTGTGCTCGGCCCACTGGTTCAGGCAGTGGAGACAGGCATAGTGGCCAGGAAGAAGGAAACAGCTCTTTCCTCCCCCCAGTTACCAATACCACTCCAGTGCAACCCCCAACATTGTTTCAGGGGCTGAGCAGCTCCAGAGAGTAGAGCTTCTAGACACTAGGGGGGACCATATACAAATATGAAATGCCAAAGAAACCTGGTTCAGAATAAAATTAATATAACTCCTGAGAAAGATGAGATGGATGTCATGACTCTCCCTGAAAGGGAGTTCAAAATAAAAATCATTAACATGCTCATGTAGGTAAGGAAAGATATTCAAGAACTCAGGAATGAATTCCAGTCAGAGATCCAATTGTTGAAGATCACAATGGAGGGTATTAAAAGCAGATTGGATATGGTGGAGGACACAATAAATGAAATAGAAACTAGAGAAGAGGAATACAAAGAAGCTGAGGCACAGAGAGAAAAAAGCATCTCTAAGAATGAAAGAAAAAAGGGGGCAGAGCCAAGATGGTGGCATGAGTAGGACAGTGGGAATCTCCTCCCAAAAACATATATATTTTTGAAAATACAACAAATACAACTATCCCTAAAAGAGAGACCAAAAGACACAGGACAACAGCCAGACCACATCCACACCTGCGAGAACCCAGTGCCTGGTGAAAGGGGTAAGATACAAGCCGCAGCCTGGTGGGACCTGAGGCCCCTCACTCCAGCTCCCAGCGGGAGGAGAGGAGTCAGAGCGGGGAGGGAGAGGGAGCACAGAACTGCTAAACACCCAGCCCTAGCCATCTGCACCAGAGCACAGACACACATTGCATGCGTGGGGTGCTGGAAACTGGGGAAGCAGGACCATAAGACCTGTGAGCAGGCCCTGAAGCCGGCGCCCCTGTGACAAAGAAAAGTGAGTGCTTTTTGAAAATCTTAAAGGGACAGGGACCCCACAACTGGACGGAAGCATCCTGGATAACAGTCCAGCAGCTGGAAATTCCAGGGAACTCTGGGTGCACTAAGCCCCTGGGCAACAGCTCTGAGACTCCTCACAGAGGTAAACAGCCAAACAGCCCCCCATCCATTACCCCGCCATAGCAGAACAGCAGCCTGAGTCTGGCCACACCCACAGGAAGGGAGCTTCCTCAATACTGGCCAGGCAAGACACAGAGACCCAATCTACCCGCAATTGCCCAACACAAGCCACTAGGGGTCGCAGTTGTCCCAGTAAAGAAAGGCCAGGAGCCAAATGGAAAGAGTCTTGACTCTCCCAGTTGACAGATGAGTTAATAGCACACCACAGCACCTATCAACATGAAAAGGCAAAAAAATTTGATCCAGATAAGACTAACCCAGGCAGCTTTGACATCTTCTACATCTTCCCCTGAGAAGGAACTGGGGGAGATAGATTTAACCAATCTTCCTGAAAAAGAATTCAAAACAAAAGTCATAACCATGCTGATGGACTTGCACAGAAATATGCAAGAACTAAGGAGGGAGAATACAGAAATAAAACAAGCTCTGGAAGGACTTCAAAACAGAATGGACGAGATGCAAGAGAACATTAAAGGACTAGAAAACAGAGAACAGGAACACAGAGAAGCTGATATATATATAGAGAGAAGGATCTCCAGGAATAAAAGAATTTTAAGACAACTGTGTGACCAATCAAAATGGAACAATATCCACATTATAGGGGTACCAGAAGAAGAGAGAGAAAACGGATAGAAATTGTCTTTGAAGAAATAATTGCTGAAAACTTCACTAAATTAAGGGAGGAAATGGCCTCTCAGACCACAGAGGTACACAGAACTCCCATGACAAGGGATCCAAGGAGGGCAGCACCAAGACATATAATAATTAAAATGGCAAAGATCAAAGACAAGGACAAAGTCTTAAAGGCAGCCAGAGAGAAAAAAAAGGTCACCTACAAAGGAAAACCCATCAGGCTATCATCAGACTTCTCAACAGAAACCCTACAGTCCAGAAGAGAATGACATGATATACTTACTGCAATGAAACAGAAGGGCCTCGAAACAAGACTACTGTATCCAGCACGATTCTCATTTAAATATGAAGGAGGGATTAAACAATTCGCAGACAAGCAAAAGTTGAGGGAATTTGCCTCCCATAAACCACCTCTACAGAGCATCTTACAGGGACTGCTCTAGATGGGAGCACTCCTAAAAAGAGCACAGAACAAAACACCCAACATATGAAGAAGACAGCAGGAGGAATAAGAAGGGAGAGAAATAAAAAATCATCAAAATGTGTCTATAATAGCTCAATAAGCAATTTAAGTTAGACAGTAAGATAGTAAAGAAGCTAACCTTGAACCTTTGGTAACCACAAACTTAAAGCCTGCAATGACAATAAGTACATACCTTTAAATAATCACCCTAAATGTAAATGGACTGAATGCACCAATCTAAAGACATAGATTAATAGAATGGATAAAAAAGCAAGACCCATCCATATGCTGCCTATAAGAGACTCACCTCAAAGCCAAAGACATGCACAGACTAAAAGTCAAGGAATGGAAAAAGATATTTCATGCAAACAACAGACAGAAAAAAGCAGGTGTTACAATACTAGTATCAGACAAAATAGACTTCAAAATAAAGAAAGTAACAAAAGATAAAGAAGAACATTACATAATGATAAAGGGCTCAGTCCAACAAGAGGATATAACCATTATAAATATATATGCACCCAACACAGGAGCACCAGCATATGTGAAACAAATACTAACAGAATTAAAGGAGGAAATAGAATGCAATGCATTCATTTTGGGAGACTTCAATACACCACTCACTCCAAAGGACAGATCCACCAGACAGAAAATAAGTAAGGACACAGAGGCACTGAACAACACACAAGAACAGATGGACCTAATAGACATCTACAGAACTCTACATCCAAAAGTAACAAGATACACATTCTTCTCAAGTGCACATGGAACATTCTCCAGAATAGACCACATACTAGGCCACAAAAAGAGCCTCAGTAAATTAAAAAAGATTGAAATCCAACCAACAAACTTTTCAGACCACAACGGCATAAAACTAGAAAAAAATTGTACAGAGAAAGCAAAAAGGCTCAAAAACACATGGAGGCTTAACAACATGCTCCTAAATAATCAATGGATCAATGACAAATTAAACTGGAGATCCAGCAATATATGGAAACAAACGACAACCACAACACAAAGCCCCGACTACTGTGGGATACAGCAAAAGCAGTCTTAAGAGGAAAGTATATAGCAATCCAGGCATATTTAAAGAAGAAAGAACAATCCCAAATGAATGGGCTAATGTCAGAATTATTGAAATTGGAAAAAGAAGAACAAATGAGGTCTAAGGTCAGCAGAAGGAGGGACATAATAACGATCAGAGAAGAAATAAATAAAAATGAGAAGAATAAAACAATAGCAAAAATCAATGAAACCAAGAGCCGGTTCTTCAAGAAAATAAAGTAGATAAGCTTCTAGCCAGACTTATTAAGAGGAAAAGAGTGTCAACACACATCAACAGAATCAGAAACGAGAAAGGAAAAATCACGACGGACCCCATAGAAATACAAAGAATTATTAGAGAGTACTATGAAAACCTATATGCTAACAAGCTGGGAAACCTAGGAGAAATGGACAACTTCCTAGAAAAATACAACCTTCCAAGACTGACCCAGAAAGAAACAGAAAATCTAAACAGACCAATTACCACCAATGAAATTGAAGTGGTAATCAAAAAACTACCAAAGAACAGAAGCCCCAGGCAAGATGGATTTACCTCGGAATTTTATCAGACATACAGAGAAGATATAATACCCATTCTCTTTAAAGTTTCCCAAAAAATAGAAGAGGAGGGAATACTCCCAAACTCATTCTATGAAACAAACATCACCCTAATACCAAAATCAGGCAAAGACCCCACCAAACAAGAAAACTACAGACCAATATCCCTGATGAACGTAGATGCAAAAATACTCTACAAAATATGAGCAAACCGAATTCAGAAATACATCAAAAGGATCGTATACCATGACCAAGTGGGATTCATCCCAGGGATGCAAGGATGGTACAACATTTGAAAATCCATCCACATCATCCACGACATCAACAAAAAGAAGGACAAAAACCACTTGATCATCTCTATAGATGCTGAAAAGGCATTCAACAAAATTCAACATCCATTCATGATAAAAACTCTCAACAAAATGGGTATAGAGAGCAAGTACCTCAACATAGTAAGGCCATATATGATAAACCCACAGCCAACATCATACTGAACAGCGAGAAGCTGAAAGCTTTTCCTCTATGGTTGGGAACAAGACAGGGATGCCCACTCTCCCCACTGTTATTCAACAAAGTACTGGAGGTCTGAGCCACAGCAGTTAGACAAAACAAATAAAGAGAAGGAATCCAGATTGGTAAAGAAGAAGTTAAACTGTCACTATTTGCAGATGACATGATATTGTACATAGAAAACCCTAAAGACTCCACTCCAAAACTACTAGAGCTAATATCAGAATTCAGCAAATTTGCAGGATACAAAATTAACACACAGAAATCTGGGGCTTTCCTATACACTAACCATAAACTAATAGAGAAATCAGGAAGACAATTCCATTCACAATAGCATCAAAAAGAATAAAATACCTAGGAATAAACCTAACCAAGGAAGTGAAAGACCTATACCCTGAAAACTATAAGACACTCTTAAGAGAAATTAAAGAGGTCACTAACAAATCGAAACTCATCCCATGCTCCTGCCTAGGAAGAATTAATATCATCAAAATGGCCATCCTGCCCAATGCAATATACAGATTCGATGCAATCCCTATCAAACTACCAACAGCATTCTTCAATGAACTGGAACAAGTAGTTCAAAAATTCATATGGAAACACCAAAGACCCCAAATAGCCAAAGCAATCCTGAGAAGGAAGAATAAAGTGGGGGGAATCTCACTCCCCAATTTCAATCTCTACTACAAAGCCACAGTAATCAAGACAATTTGGTACTGGCACAAGAACAGAGCCACAGACCAATGGAACAAAATAGAGATTCCAAACATTAACCCAAACATATATGGTCAACTAATATTTGATAAAGTGACCATGGACATACAATGGGGAAATGACAGTTTCTTCAACAGATGATGCTGGCAAAACTGGACAGCTACATGTCAGAGAATGAAACTGGATTACTGTATAACCCCATACACAAAAGTTAATTCGAAATGGATCAGACTTGAATGTAAGTCATGAAACCATAAAACTCTTAGAAAAATACATAGGCAAAAATCTCTTAGACATAAACATGAGTGACCTCTTCTTGAACATATCTCCCTGGGCAAGGGAAACAAAAGCAAAAATGATCAAATGGGACTATATCAAGCTGAAAATCTTCTGTACAGCAAAGGACACCATCAATAGAACAAAAAGGTATCCTGCAGTATGGGAGAATATATTCATAAATGAAAGATCTGATAAAGGGTTGACACCCAAAATATATAAAGAACTCACACACCTCAACAAACAAAAAGCAAATAATCCAATTTAAAAATGCGCAGAGGAGCTGAATAGACAGTTCTCTAAAGAAGAAATGCAGATGGCCAACAGACACATGAAAAGATGCTCCACATCGCTTGTCATCAGAGAAATGCAAATTAAAACCACAATGGGATATCATCTCACACCAGTAAGGATCACTACCATCCAAAAGACAAACAACAACAAATGTTGGCAAGGTTGTGGAGAAAGGGGAACCCTCCTACACTGCTGGTGGGAATGTAAATGAGTTCAACCATGGTGGAAAGCAGTATGTTGGTTCCTCAAAATGCTCAAAATAGAAATACCACTTGACCCAGGAATTTCACTTCTAGGGATTTATCTCAAGAATGCCGCACTCCAGTTTGAAAAAGACAGATGCACCCCTATGTTTATCACTGCACTATTTACAATAGCCAAGATATGGAAACAACCTAAATGTCCATCAGTAGATGAATGGATAAAGAAGATGTGGTACATATACACAATGGAATATTACTCAGCCATAAGAAGAAAACAGATCCTACCATTTGCAACAACATGTATGGAGCTAGAGGGTATTATGCTCAGTGAAATAAGCCAGGTGGAGAAAGACAAGTACCAAATGATTTCACTCATATGTGGAGTATAAGAACAAAGGAAAACTGAAGGAACAAAACAGCAGCAGAAGCACAGAACCCAAGAATGGACTAATAGTTACCAAAGGGAAAGGGACTGGGGAGGATGGGGGGGGAGGGAGGGATAAGGGTGGGAAAAAGAAACGGGGCATTACAATTAACATGTACAGTGTGGGGCTGCATGGTGAATGCTGTGCAATGCAGAGGAGACAAGTAGTGATTTTACAGCATCATACTATGTTGATGGTCAGTGACTGTGAATGGGTATGTTGGGGGGACTTGGTGAAGGGGGGAGCCTAGTAAATGTAATGTCCTTCATGTAATTGTAGATTAATTATACCAAAATAAAACTAATAAAAAAAAGAATGAAAGAAAATTGAGAGAACTGTGTGATCAATCCTAGCAGAGCAATATTCCCATTATAGGGGTGCCAGATGAAGAAGAAGAGAGAAAAAGGGATAGAAAGTGTCTTGAGGAGGTAATTGCTGAAAAAGTCCCCAATCTGGGGAAGGAGAGAGTCTCTCAGGCTATGGAGGTGCACAGATCTCCCAACACAAGGAACCCAAGGAAGACAACACCAAGACATATAGTAATTAAAATGGCAATGATCAAGTATAAGAACAGACTATTAAAAGCAGAGAGAGAACTAAGATCACATACAAAGGAAATCCCATCAGGCTAACATCAGACGTCTCAGCAGAAACCTTACAGGCCAGAAGGTAATTGCATGATGTGTTTCATGCAATGAAGCAAAAGGGCCTGGAACCAAGATTACTTTATCTGGCAAGATTATCATTTAAATTTCAAGGAGGGATTGGACAATTTCCATTTAAGCAAAACCTGAAAGAATTTACCTCTCACAAACCATCTCTGCACTCTATTTTGGAGGGACTGCTATAGATGGAAGTGTTCTTAAGGTTTAATAGCTGTCACCAGAGGAAATAAAGCTACAGTAAAGAAAGTAGAACAGCTAATTACAAAACAAATGCAAAATTAAACTAACTATCCCCAAAGTCAATCAAGGGATAGAAAAAGAGTACAGAAAATGATACCTAATATGTAAAAAATGGAGCAGGAACAAAAAGGAGAAAAAGAAAAGAACCTTTAGATTATGTTTGTAATAGCACATTAAGTGAGTTAAGTTAGACTCTTAGATAGTAAGGAAATTAACCTTGAACCTTTGATAACTACGAATCTAAAGTCTGCAATGACAATAAGTACAGACCTATCGCTAATCACCCTAAATATAAATGGACTGTGCACCAATCAAAAGACACAGAGTCACTGAATGGATAAAAAAGCAAGACCCATTCATATGCTGCTTACAAGAGACTCACCTCAAACACAAAGACATGCACAGACTAAACATCAAGGGATGGAAAAAGATATTTCATGCAAACAATAAGGAGGAAAAAGCAGGTGTTGCAGTACTAGTATCAGACAAAATAGACTGCAAAACAAAGAGAGTCGAAAGAGACAAAGAAGGACATTACATAATGATAAAGGGGTCAATCCAACAAGAAGATATAACCATTATAAATATCTATGCACCTAACAGAGAAGCACCTACATCTGTGAAACAAATTCTCACTGAATTAAAAGGGCAGATCAAGCAGACAGAAAATAAGTAAGGACACAGAGGCACTGACCAACAATATATTAGAACAGACGGACATAGCAAACATCTACAGAATTCTACACTCAAAGGAGCAGAATACACATTCTTCTCAAGTACACATGGAACATTTTCAAGAATAGATGATATATTAGGCCACAAAAAGAGCCTCAGTAAATTCAAAAAAGATTGAAATTGTACCAACCAGTTTCTCAGATGATAAAGGTATGAAACTAGAAATAAATTATGCAAAGAAAATGAAAAATCCTAAAACACATGGAGGCTTCTCAACATCGTCCTAAATAACCAATGCGTCAGTGACCAAATAAAAACAGAGATCAAGCAATATATGGAGACAAATGACAACAACAATTAAAAACCACAAAATCTGTGGGACACAGCAAAGGCCATGCTAAGAGGAAAGTATATTGCAATACAGGCCTACCTCAGGAAGGAAGAACAATCCCATATGAAGAGTCTAAACTCACTATTAATGAAACTAGAAAAAAGAAGAACAAATGAGGCCCAAAATCAGTAGAAGGAGGAACATAATAAAGATTAGAGCAGAAATAAATTAAATTGACAAGAATAAAACCATAGAAAGAACCAATGAAAGCAAGAGCTGATTCTTTGAGAAAATAAACAAAATAGATTAACCCCCAGCCAGACTCATCAAGAATAAAAAGATTCTACACACACAAACATAACCAAAAATGACAAAGGAAAAAATCACTATGGACACCACAGTAATACAAAGAATTATTAGAGATTACTATAAAAATTATCTGCTAACAAACTGGATAACCTAGAAGAAATGGACAACTTTCTAGAAAAAAACAATGTTCCAAGGCTGACCAAGGAAGAAACAGAAAATCTGAACAGACTGATTACCAGCAATGAAATTGAACTGGTAATCAAGAAACTACCTAAGAACAAAACCCCTAGACCAGATGGCTTCACTGCTGAATTTTATCAAACAGTTAGTGAAGACCTAATACCCATTCTCCTTAAAGTTTTCTAAAAAATAGAAGAGGAGGGAATACTTTTAAACTCATTCTATGAGGCCAACATCACTCTAATACCAAAACCAGGCAAAGACACTACAAAAAAAGAAAATTACAGACCAATATCCCTGATGAACATAAATGCAAAAATACTCAACAAAATATTAGCAAACTGAATTCAAAAATACAACAAAAAGATCAGCCATCATGATCAAGTAGGATTTATTTCAGGGATGCAACGATGGTAAAACATTCAAAAATCCATCAACATCATTCACCACATCAACAACGAAAAAGGACAAAAACCACATGATAATCTCCATTGATGATGAAAAAGCATTTGACAAAATTCAACATCCATTCATGATAAAAACTCTCAACAAAATGGATATAGAGGACAAGTACCTCAACATAATAAAGGCCATATATGACAAACCCACAGCCAATATCATACTTAACAGCAAGAAGCTGAAAGCTTTTCCTTTAAGATCAGGAACAAGACAAGGATGCCCACTTTCTCCACTTCTATTCAACATAGTACTGGAGGTCCTAGCCACAGGAATCAGACAACACAAAGAAATAAAAGGCATCCAGATTGGCAAGGAAGAAGTTAAACTGTCCCTGTTTGCAGATGACATGATATTGTACATAAAAAACCCTAAAGAACCCACTCCAAAACTACTAGATCAAATATATGAATTCAGCAAAGTTGCAGGATACAAAACTAATATAGAGAAATCTGTGGCTTTCCTATACACTAACAATGAACTAGCAGAGAGAAAAATCAGAAAAAATTCCATTCACAGTTGCATCAAAAAGAATAAAATAAACCTAGGAATAAACCTAACCAAGGAAGTGAAAGACATATACTCTGAAAACTACAAGACACTCATGAGAGAAATTAAAGAAGACATCAATAAATGGATATACATCCCATGCTCATGGACAGGGAATTAATATTATCAAAATGGCCATCCTGCCTAAAGCAATCTATAGATTCAATGCAATTCCTATCAAAATACCAACAGAATTCTTCAATGAACTAGAGAAAATCATCCTAAAATTCATCCATATTGAACCACAAAAGACCTCGAATAGCCAAAGCAATCCTGAGAAGGAAGAATAAAGTGGGGGGAATTCCGCTCCCCAACTTCAAGCTTTACTACATATCCACAGTAATCAAGACAATTTGGTACTGGCACAAGGAAAGACCATAGACCAATGGAACAGACTAGAAAGCCCTGATATAAACCCAATCATATATGGTCAATTAATATATGATAAAGGAGCCATGGACATACAATGGGGAAATGACAGCCTCTTTAACAGCTGGTGTTGGCAAAACTGGACAGCTACATGCAAGAGAATGAAACTGGATTATTGTTTAACCCCACATACAAAAGTAAACTCAAAATGGATTAAATACTTGAATGTAAGTTATGAAACCATAAAACTCTTAGAAGACAACATAGGCAAACATATCCTGAATATAAGCAAGAGCCATTTCTTCCTGAACTCATCTCTTTGAGAAAGGGAAACAAAAGCAAAAATGAACTCTTGGGACTACATCAAACTAAAAAGTTTCTGTATGGCAAAGGGCACCATCAACAGAGCAAACAGGCATCCTACAGTGTGGGAGAATATATTTGTAAATGATATATCTGACAAGGGGTTAACATCCAAAATATATAAAGAACTTTCATGCCTCAATAGCCAAAAAGAAAATAACCTGATTAACAAATGGGCAGAGGATATGAAGAGACAGTTCTCCAAAGAAGAAATTCAGATGGCCAACACACACATGAAAAGATGCTCCACATTGCTAGTCATCAGGGAAATGCAAGTTAAAACCACAATGAGATATCACCTCACACCAGTAAGGATTACCAGAATCAAAAAGACTAAGAACAATAAATGCTGTTGAGGATGCAGAGAAAGGGGAACCCTCCTACACTGCTTATGGGAATGTAAACTAGTTCAACCATTGTGGAAAGCAATATGGAGGTTCCTCAAACACTAAAAATAGAAATACCATTTGACCCAGGAATCCCATTCCTTGGAATTTACCCAAAGAATACAACTTCTCAGATTCAAAAAGATAAATACACCCCTATGTTTATTGCAGCACGTTTTACAATAGCCAAGATATGGAAGCAACCTAAGTTTCCATCAGTAGATGAATGCATAAAGAAGATGTGATACATATACACAATGGAATATCATTCGGCCATAAGAAAGAAACAAATCCTACCATTTGCAACAACATGGATGGAGCTGGAGGACATTACACTCAGTGAAATAAGCCAGGCGGAGAAAGACAAATGCCAAATGATTTCCCTCATTTGTGGAGTATAACAATGAAGCAATACTGAAGGAACAAAATGGCAGCAGACTTAGAGACTCCAAGAAGGGACTAGTGGTTACCAAATGGGAGGGGTGTGGGAGGGTGGGTGGGGAGGGAGGGAGAAGGGGATTGAGGGGTATTATGTTTAGTACACATTGTGTGGGGGATCACAGGGAGAATAGTGTATCACAGAGAAGGCACATAGTGGATTGTGGCATCTTGCTGCACTGATGGACAAGTGGGGACTTGATAATATGGATAAATGTAGTAACCACATTGTTTTTTCATGTGAAACCGTCATGAACGTATATCAATCATACCTTAATAAAAATTTTTAAAATAAATAAATGCATTGAATTAATTTTTCATGCTATGCATCCCATTACCTAATACTTATAGAGCATATATTTTGCCAAACAGTACGCCAAATGCATTACACCCCTGATTTAATCCCCACAATAAATATGTGAGGTAGGTACTGTTATTTTGCTCCCATTTTGTAGTTGAGGAAATGGGTTCTGAAATAACTTTTCTCAAAGACTCATAGAAAGTTAGAGCCTAAACCCAAATTCAAGAATAATAGAGATATTTATGGCTTAACTCCTGAGCTTCGCTTACTTAAAATTCCAAGCTATTTATGGAAAACTATTTCTTTTAAAACCATAAGATTATATCAAAATAGCCATATATCACTTTTTTCTAAATAGAATAACGTTTTAAACTAATAGTATAAATAGAGATATAGAAGTAATCTCTTCTATGAGTCCTCAATATTGAAAAATCTATCGATTAATTTATTTTCTTTTTACAAATTAGAAGTAAAATCACATTACTCAGTTTTAAAGACACGTTTTGGGCTGGTTCACAGCAGGGTAGTCAGTGAACTAAACGAGGTAAGATAAAGTCAGTCTTGTTTTTACAATACACTTCCATTCACTGAGGTCAGAAATCAGGGCTCCTCTATCTGACTGGATTCCCATGCCCAGCAGTGTGAAGGATAATAAACGTAATTGTAGAACCAGAAACTCTTACAGAGCATTTAGTACAAAACTTTGTATATTAAGAGAGACACAGAACCATAGAAGAGGTGTGATGACTCCAAGCCGCTTTGATAATTGGCAGCGGATTCTGGACGAAACAGGACTCTGCCTTCTCTCAGCTCAGAATTTCCTCTTGGCCGTTGATGGACTCCAATACAAACGGAGCACATTCCCTTTCTATTCAGCGCTGTAGGTTTTTGTTTTGGTTAGTTTTTTTCTCTAACTCATAAACTTGCTGGACTCAGTGCTCCTGGGAGTATTAGAGTAGAATATGTTTATTTACTTTTACTTTTTCTACTGTTTTCCTTCTTTTTTATCATCCTGGCTTCTGACTGTGTGGAAGAAACACATAAAAATTGGCATAAAATTAGGAAAATGTGCCCCAGATGCTGTATTAAGTGTGAAATAAATTTAAATGCCTCCAAACAGGGTCTGGTCTCTTATTCTTTAGCTTCCAAAGCAGCTTATTCTGAAGTTTTCTTTTACTCTATAGTACAGGGGACATGGTATGTGGTAAAGACACTACCATCCTGCTAATGGCTTCACAGCACATCATCGTAGCGGCTCAGACTCTTAGGGAGTGAGAGGAAAGAGCAGAGCTCTACGTCGATCTCAGAAAACACTGGTGAAAACTATGTGGCTATGGGTTTACCATCACTGGGGTCCTTTCAGGGCCAGAGTGACAGATTTTCAGGCAGAAGGTAGGGACAACTAATGTCATGCCTGGTACCTGTGTTTTCAAAGCCCCGTTTTGTCTAAGGAATTTTAGGCAGGGCACGCCATCACTGCAACCCTCCTTAAGGTCTCACCCAGACACCTGTCTTCATGCCTCTCCTCTATCCTCCTCACTGTCATCACAGTGGGGAGTCACACTGTGTTGCCACCCTACCTAAAACTCTCCCACATCTTACTGCCCTGAATGCAGAAGCTCTGCCCCAGGCTCACAGGGCCATTGTCCTCAGGGTCTCTGTTCTTCCGCAGCCTCTCCTGCCTCCTTACCCTGACCATAGTCCACAGAGACCCTGAAATAGCCATGTTCCTTCTCCTCCCAGATCTTCACACATGCTGTTCCTTCTGTCTGGAATATTTTCTTGTCCCATCCCCACTTCTACCCCACGTCTAAGCCACAGTCTAGACAGAATTTCTTGGAAGGCTGTATGACACAGGCTTTGGCTCCCTTCCCTGGGCTCATCCTTATAATCCCATCGCTCCCTGGCCTCACTCCTTTGTTGCACTGGAGCAGGTGTTGTAAGATAATAGTTTGTAGAATATGTCAATTATGTTTTATTATGAATCTCCACCACTTAGCATCATGGCAGAGATCAACATAGTTAGTGGTTAAGACAGGAACCCTCTGTGTTTAATTCCTGGCTCTGTCACTTACTAGTTGTGTACATTTGAGAAAGCTGCTTAGCCTCTCTAAATCTCAGTTTCCTCACCTGTGAAACAAGAATAATCACACAACCTACCTCACTGGGTTATGTCGAAAATTACAGATTGACTTATGTTAAGTTCCTAGTGGAGTGTCAAAGTCCTCAAAGGTTAGCAGTTATTATTAAGATGCTCATTGAACAAATTTACTGAATGAATAGAAAGCTAAGCTATCTGCCCCAGGTCTTCATAAACTCACTGTTTAACACTAAATAAATCACTTTCCCTCTGGAGGTTTTAGTTTCTTCATCAGGAATTAGAAGATTCAGCAAAATTATCTCTAAAGGCCCAAACAGAGAAAGGCAGGAACCCCTTGCAGGCAGAAGACATTGGCAGTTCTGTTATTTAATCTCCCCCAAAACCTTTCATGTAGGTGAGTGATTTGACAAATGAGAATACTGAGGTCCAGAGAGGGAAGATGCTTTGCCTAAAATTTTGTAGACAAATGAAGAACCAAATCTAACACTTGAGCTTAACAACCCAAGGCTAACATCTTTTTTCTTTGTTATTGTATCAGACTTTATCTTGAGCAGAAGGAATCTCACCTAATCTTTATCACATCATATTGTAGGTAGGCAAGTAAGAATTTTCTTAAGATCATAACCTTTTAGAGCTAGTAAATCTAATTCTACCCATGTAGGAAATGATGACTCAGAAGGTGAAGTTCACTCAAGGTCACACAGCATCACTGTGAGCTGCTTCTCAAGGGGTGAAGAATCGTAGATGGGCCCTTCATGGCTCACTGACTCCATTTGCTTAGAATATACATTCTTTCCTATATGGTATCTCCTTTAATTAAGGATCAATTAATTAAACATAACCAACTAAGGAGATAAAATAATTTGAATTGGAGCCTTTTCTAAATGACATTTGATGCCACTAAGCTTAGATTTAAAGAGTCCCATTACATCCATAATGGGTAGGGCTCCATGATGTTTCCATTAAATATTAATCATTCATTTTATTCAGTGACAAATGTTTGAGTTCTTACTATGTGCTAGGCCCTGTTCTAGGTATGTGGGATGATGAAGTGGACAAACAAAGAAACTTTCTTTATAATTGATTCAAATGTATTTCATCATTCATTATCTAGCCTTAAGGCTCGGACTACCCTGGTTAATTTTAAACATGCGATACCCAAATGGTTCAGCCAATGATTTTAAAAGCTTGGTATTTATGATGTCAAGTCAGATAAGGAGATGCTTAGTGGATAATGGGTTGGCGGATTATTGCATGGTACCAGGCTAAGATCAGCACAGTCTCACTGGCTTTGAGCATGGTTTTGTCCCATTGTAGGCCCACAGATGCTATCCCTACCCTGGCCAGTCACAGACACTTACCCCAAGAGAAAGCGGATCTGCCTTTCACAAAAGCCACACCCTGCCTTTCCATCCCATGATATCTTATCATGGCAATGCTGTCTTTCCGCTCAACAGACTCCATTTGTTCATGCTGTTGTTGTCAACACCCTCCTTGAAATCTGAGCTGAAAGGAACTGTAGAGACTATTTCATGAAATCTGTGTTCAAGAAATGGAGAAAGAATTCATGTCCAATAGCACACAGTGAGAAGAGTCAGGACTAGAAATGGAATCTCCTGACACCCCATGATATTTTTGCTACAAATATAGGGGACCTGAGAAATGGGAAGGGGAGGAGTTGCCTTTATTTTTCAGATGGGGACAAGAGATCTGAGAAGGGAAGTGGCTCACCCAGCAACACATGGCTGAGAAGCAGTTGTAATGGGCCCAGAACTCAGGCTTCCCACCCCAATGATACTCTCTGGTGAAGAAGACCTGGGGACTGTATGCAAGCCCGGAAAATAGTGCCAGAGAGGACATAATCTTAAAATAGTGTGCTAAGTTGCAGCTGTAGAAGGGTGGTTTCTGGTTTCTGGAGCCCTCCAACTCAGGTGTAAGTCCTAGCTCCACCACCTCCCAGCCCTGTAGCCACTTACCAGAGAGAGAGCGTAGGAGACCCTGAGACTACATGGGGAGCGAAGCCTCACTGAGCACAGCCTTCCCGCTGCCCACACCAAGGCTCCAGGACTGAGTGAGGCCATCTCGGACCTTCTTGAGTAACCCAGCTGCCAAGTGAGTACCAGAAGGATGGCGCAGCTTAGCCCTGCCAGAATTCCTGACCCACAAAATCATTAGATATGATCAAATATTGTGTTTTAAGCCATCAAGCTTAGGACTAGTTTTTTATGCAGTAATATATAACTGGAAGGCCCTTGTATCCTCAACACTTAGCACAATGTTTGACACATAGTGACAAACAACATATATAAGACACCCAAGACATATAATACACCCAACATATATTTATTTAAATAGTGACTGAATAAAGGCCAATGGGGCAGCCTGGAGATAGAAATAACTCACAGGTACTGAATGCCTACCCTATGCTAGGTACTTAACTCTTCGCAACATATCTATTAGGAATGTTTTGCTATTGTCCCCATTTTGCAAATGCTGAAATGCAAGCAAAAAAAAAAAAAGTAAGTAACTTGCTTAAGAAGACCAAAGAACCAGGAATAGAAAAACCTACATTTATGCTATGCTGTCTTTAGACAGTAAACTCAGAGTAGGAAGCATTTGGGGAGTATTTACAACTGGGTGGGAACACGTATGTCTCACCATTATCATATAAAAAATAAAAAGAGCCAAACACAATATAGATACACAGATATTGAGCCTGGCTTCAATTAAGGTAGTTACATTTCTTTCCAGATCCCCTTAACCTTGACTCTGAAGTCGGATCATGTAGCCATTTGGGGTGAGGGCTTTGCAGTCAGACCTGGATTCAAATAATAATTCTGCCACATATTTCTCAATTTGAGTGTTATTTAGCTTCTTTGAGTCTCTGTCTGCTAAATTAAACCAGGGTAATGATATTAGCTATTTAATTAGGCCATGGTGGTTGAATAAGACATATGTAACAGGAACAGGATCTGAAGTACTTCAGTAACTTTAATAAATGGTAATTAACAACTGAAAGTCTGAAAATGAACAAAATGGGAATCCAAGGAGTCAAGTCTTCTTCTGGAGCTTGTTTTCTCCAGGGATTATTTGGAAACCATTTCCCTTAGATGGGTTAATCTCACCCTGAAATTCTATTGTGTAAATTCAAAAATCCATCAAGGGAATGCAGGTCTCATAGACCCACAGATGAGGGTTCTAACTCTCAGTCCACCGATTATTAAATAACTAAGTTTGGGTAACTGGTTCACTGAGCCTGTTTCTCAATACATTGAATTTCCTTCGGGGCTGGATCAGGTGAGGAGATGACAGTGCCCTTGTCATCCCTCAAAGACCAGCATCAGGTTCATCTCTCCCATGAAACTTCACCAGTGACCAGTGCCATCCTGTGGACCTGAATTCTTCTTTAAGCCATGCCATTCCCTTACTGTAAATGTATTTGCTGTGCACCCACTCTGGGCCAATTGCTAGAAATATAGTAGTTTTGGCCAAGGGAGATGAGAGTTGAGAGAACAAGACAGTCTTCAGATGTTCACTTCAGAGTACCGGGCAGTCTTGCTCTCTCATCTGTCTGTCTCCCCAGTCACTTTAATAAATAAACTAAGGTCAAATTTCTCAAGTCTTTCCACTTCTCTTCATTTCTAACACCCCCTCCCTGGTCTACACAACCACATTCTCTTCTCTGGTTGATGGGGGGAGCCTGCTAACTGGTCTCCCTGCATCCTCTTGAGTCACCCACCAATTCATTCTCAGGGCTGCAGCCAGAGTGATATTTTTGCAAAACAAATTAGACAGGATCATTCCCCTTGTTTAAAACCCTACCCCCACCTACCCAGTGACTCTCCTTGGCATTTTGGAAATAGAACAAAATCAGTGACATAGTCCAAAAGGCCTCTATGGTTTGGCAGCCCTTACTGTTCCCTCTAGCCTTGTTCCACATGACTCTGCCCTTTGCTGTCACTCTGTTGCTCATATGAGCCACATTTCCTCCCACCACGGGGCAGCTCTGCCTCGAGTACAGTAATACATTGCTCATTCTAAGTCTTTGTCAGCAACTATGAAAGCTCAACTGGGCTGACTTGATAATTTTGATGAAGGCTGGTTCTTGGAAAAGATCGGTGCTCATTCGATCTCTTTTCAGAACCTAAAAATTTGAGAGCAATAAATACCAGATTTGTCACCTTCCCCAGGCTTTCCTTTGTAGAAAGGAAGAGGTAAAATGGGAAATGAGAAGGCATGGGCCAAAAGCACAAAGTGAGAGATTGGCAGAAGAATAAAAGTACCAATAAGATTGATGCTCCTCTTCTGCCTGACAGGTTTAAAACAGACCTAGCATTTTCCCAGGTATGCATGCTGCCCCTGGCTGTAAATATCCCAGGAAGGTGGTGGAACTGAGCCTTGAGCTGCAAGGCCTTGATTTGCAGCTCAAACACTGCCTGACAATTCTTTGTCACTACTTTCATTGTTGAAGCCACTGAAAGTAGAGGAAAAAAGGAAATGGCCACTGAATGGACATGGAGATGCTCAAGATCACTACTAACCAGAGAAATGCAAATAAAAGTACTGTGGAACTACCAGAGTACATATTTCATAGATCAGATTGGCCAATATTAAAAACATGAATCATACCCAGGGTTTAATCTTAAGGATGTAGAGAAATGGTGCTTTCATATATGTTAATGGGAATGGAAATCAGGAAAACCTGTTGGAGAGCAATCTGGCAAGGTCTGTCATCTGTGACCTTCAACCCTTTGTCAGAACAATCCTGCCTGGAACACTCTGTTCTCTTGAAGCGCTTCCATGAAGTGCAGGGGAGGTTAATAAAGCCACATTACAGACTGTCTGTGATCATGAAAAATCAGAAGCAACTTTTAAGTCCATCACTAGGGAGATAATTAAAGCAGGGTATATCCACTTCACAGATACAATGTAATTAGTTTTTATGAGAGGATCCATATGCACCAACAAGTTTTCAGGAAAAAAATGAATAAACAAATAGCAGGATACGTCACCAAAAAGAGTGAGGTGACATATATAAAAAATAGAATTGTAAGGGAGTATAAACGTGTTTCAAGGTTTCCCTTTAGGTATTTTGCTTAAAATTTTTCATAATAATAAAAATGTCTGCCTAAGTAAAAGTCTTAAAGCTTTAAGGGGGGGAAATGGAAAGGATTAAAGAGGATCCAAATCATCTTCCTAACTTTGAGTTAGTCAGATTCCTGCCTATATAGATAGTTGGAAGTGTTGGTAACTCAAGAGTTAGTTTTGATGAGATATCTAGTGCCATGTATGGGGGAAACCTGTGATGTCAGCAGGTAGGCCCCCAGGAGAATAGCTGACTGGCAGATCGGAGCGAGCTCGTCGTGTGCAGGTTGTCAGAACTGCAAGTAGTTGAGGTACACAGACATCACGCTGGATCTTTCATGACCAGGGACGGCAGCACTGCGGTCTGTAAATCCTGCTCAGGTTGAACCAGGTTCTTCAGCCTCTCAGGACAATGGCTTGGCCTCCCCTCTTACTCACTCGCCTGCTCCCTCAGGCTCATACAGGGCCACTGCAGACCTCCTGGATTTGTCCCCCACTGCTGCTGCGCCAAAGTACCACAAATTCAGTGGCACAGCGCAACACAAATTGTTATGGTTCAGGGGATCAGAGGTCTCAAACAGGCCTCACGGGGCTAAATTCTAGGAGCTGGCAAGCTGTGCTTCTGGAGGCTCTAGGGGAGAATCTGTCCCTTGTCTTTTCCAGCTGCTGAGGCTGCCCACATGCCTTGGTTCAAGGACGCATCACTCTGAACCCTGCTTACGTCATCATATCCCCTTCTGTCACTCTGACCCTCCTCCTGCCTCTCTCTTAAAAGGACCATTGTGCTTACACTGGGCCCACCTGAATAACCCAGATAATTGCTTCATCTAATCTTCAACACATCTGCAAAGTTCCTGTTGTCCTCTAAAATGACATAATCTCAGGTTGCAGGGATTAGGATGTGGACACTGTTCTGTACGCCACGCTTCTTGATCTGCTGCCAGAGCCCCAGTGAGGAGCAGTGTGGCCCTGCAGGAGCCACCTGGTTTTCCCTCAGCCAATTTGAAATTGAGAACTTGTAACCAGTGCTGCTTTTCTTACACCCACCGTGGGAGAGACTGAGATAATATGGGGGACATAAGACTTAAAAGGCTTTATGTGTGTTAGAGAAAGTGTTAAAAAAAATCACTACTGACAGCATGGATATGTTACCAGTGATGTTATCAGTGTTGACTCTGCTCTGTTTCTAAAAAGGCATGGAGTTAGTTCTGCTGTCATCAGCTCTTCAGGGAAGGGACTATTGCTTTAGCCTCTGGCCCACACAGTCAGCACCCTTAGAAGCATATTACATTGGTTTTTGGCCCATGATATTATATAGGGAAAAATTACACATGGGGCATTTTAGCAGGCATTAAGTCATCAGATACACAGGAACAGAAGACTTTTCCCCCTAAAGTTCCCTCACACAAATCAGCAATGCCAAGGGCCCTCCAATTACCAGTGCACTTTCTCATGTCCCAGGAAAGGGTGTGAAGAGGGTCGAGGAACACCATGACATAGATATGTAGCAAGATATGGGGAGCAGAAGAACTTGGCAAACCATAAAGTGTGAACAAAATATATTACTGAAAATATTAACAGAGAGGTGATGCTGATGTGTGGAGCATTTGCTGCGTCCAACATGAAGCTGTGGCGCTATGCCCTGAATATTGCACATAACAATCCCTTATGTGTACATGGTAATTTTTTTCAGTATACAGAAGGATACTTGTTCTAGGTGATCTTTGTACCAACCCTAAATGTTGGCTGGGACTCTTATCATCATCATATAGAGCAGAGCAATGAGGCTTTGAGTCACTGCCCAAGGTTTCACTCTCCATAAGAGGTAAATTAGGACTTGAACTGTGACTCCTGCACCCCTATCTCCTTATCTGAGAAATGGAGATCTTAAAAAATAGGATTTTTTTGACGGGTAAATATTAATACTTGAAAAGTGCTTAGAATACTTCTTGGCACATAATAAGGGCTCAGTGACTGATACAGTATCTAAATGCAAATTTACAACTCTTTCCCATATATCATCTTGTAACTGGAGATTTCTTAAATAATAAAATCAGGGTCAGGAAAGAGGTCATAGTTGTTTGGGTCAGGGGCTATTAACAATATATATGCAACATTCACCCCATTTTCACACTGTGACCCCACACACACCCAGAACTATTGACTAGAACTAGGTTTTCCTTCTGCCTCTTCTTTCCCTTATGGCATAGCACTTATTTCAGTTTCTAATTATTATCTGTGATAATTTAATTAGGAGCTGCACCCTCCATTCAACTCTAAGCTCCATGAGAGCAAAGTCTCCTTCCCTTTCGCTCACTATTACATCTCCTGGCACTGAAATGCTACCTGGGAGATGCTTAATTATTTGAAAGCGTGGACCAAAAAGTGAACCTAATTAAGCTGTCACATGCCCTGATGCCAGCTGCTACATTTTCATCCCCTGATGAAATTGTGGGAAGACAGTCAACCTCAAATCTTGGAAAATACTCCAGTTCACAACCTTCTTTAATGTGTAACCTGAGTCATTGGTTAATTGCCAGCTCATATTTGATGTCATAAGATGCTTTCAAAGTCATTTACCCCTTCTCCTGGAGTCTTGCTAGAGCCCTTAGAGGCAGCTATGGCAGGTTTTGTTCTCCTTTTTCGAGATGATTCAACAGAAGTCCCAAGAAAGAAAATGTCTTTCCCAAGGTCATAAAGGTAGTCCATGTTGCAAATAAAACTAGACAATAAGTCATTTGCATCTCCTGTAATAATAATAAATTTATTTTGGTAATTTCAATACTCCAATGAGTTAGGTGGCATTATCACCATTTTATGATGGCAAACAGGACAGTTGGCTTAAAAACCAGGGATTTAAACCACCATACTGTAAGGGCTTCCTTTTGAATGTGATTTTATTTCTACAACAGGATGCTGACTACCCTGTGCCCTTCCTTGATGGTTAATGAGTTTATTGCCTTAGTGTCCATTAAATCAAGTTCTACTTATTTCAGTTTTCCTATTTTTACTTCTTTCTGACCTCACGGAATAAGGTTTAGCAAAGTTGAGACACCCTACCTTGTCCAGCTGACAGAAGAAAAGGAAGATGTCTCCAATTACCATCAGTTTAACTGGTGGAAGCCGTGCCCTTTGAAAGGAGTCCATAATGAGTTTTCATGGGATGGAGAAAATCACCCAAAGCATAATATGTTTCGACAGTGAAACCTGGCTATGAATATTTTGCCCTTAGCAGTTGTCAGTACATAGCATTTAATAATCCCCATGGTATATGTGCTCCATGGAGGGGTCCTAGCACTTGCTTCCAGAAAGTGTGACACTGTTTCCATTTTCAAATCTGCTTAGGGTTTGGGGCTGGGAGGCATGGCATAATATCAGCATCAAAGAAGGTCAAAACTGAAAGGGAACTTGAAGCTGACTGAGGAGGAGGTGAGTTCCCTGCCACTGCTGTATCCCCCCAACTTATGGCATTATCTAGTGCGAGTGGGTGTGCTCAGCAAATACCTGAGATTTGTTGAAGAAAACAAATGAAACCCATTTTACAGAGAGACAGAGGCTTAGACAAGGAAAGTAACTTGCCTAAAGTCACTCAGAAAATCAGAAGTAAATCTCACTTTGATGAGTTTTATTTTTATGACTTTTTTTAGTCTATTAATTTAGTCATTCCTTCAGGGGTTTTATACTTGATTAAATTCTGAGGGGGGTTCACAAAGGATTGAGATATGGTCCTGGTCTCTACATCCATTGAGCGAAATGAGACAAGATGGCATGTGTCAGGATAGAAAGCAATCAGTGATCATCCTAAAGTGTCCTCACACATGCATACTTCACATAGATTTGTTGAAACCCCTATGATATTGAAATCATATCAGCACGTATATCCTTATCAATAGCATGAATTGAGGGTGAACTATAATACATTCAACACCACATGATATGAATAATTAATATATGACTATTAAAATTTAAGACATCATCTATAGGAGCTGACATAGAAAGATCACTATCAATAATACTGAATCAGGAAAAACAAGCAAATCACAGAACGATGCATAAAGTATACCCCAATTTAGGTACATTTGTTAATGAATCAGAGGTTGTAAACCTATGGGCTATATCAGGTTTACAAGTATCTTATGTGGCCTATGCAGCATTTCTAAAAATTGTAAATGCATTCCAAGATCTTCAAGTCAGGAGTTTTCACCCAGAAAAGCTGGCTTTGGGGCTTTTCTTAAATGGATGCATCTGACGATGCTAGAGGGCTGCTATCGCCAGCACGGGGTCATGGGCTGCCTCCTACAGGCAGTTCATGCATTTCTAATAGAGCCTCCTTAGCATATTTATATTACTGCCTGGCTCTTCTAGGCATTTGGCTGCACACCTCTCTCCCTTGCTAAGGAAGGGGCACAAAAGAAAACCTGGAAATATGCATGCTGGAGGGAAGGTGAGTTGTGAGGGTGGTAAGGGGGTACTGGAGTGCAGGTGAACAAGCGCTCAGGGTTCATTCCAAAACTGTACATATTGCTTCTCTCTCATGGAGGGCAGTATTGCTTATATAAGGTAAGAATACAAACTTGTAAATTCTGAGCAGCAAAAATAGAACCTTCAGACAATCTCTGGTCCACACCTGGAAGAATGGCTGCGGCTTGGACATTAGTTAATGGAGGCAGGGCATCCGAGGTAGAGGAGACAGATTCTCGTACCAAACGCTTTCATTAATGGCACACTTTTCATGCTGAGAACTGGCTTTACAGCCCAGCCACCAGGCTCCCAGGCCCTTGGAAGCACACACAAAATGTTTTGCCCAGAGAAGGCACAGAGTGTGGCTGTGTCTGCCAGCTCCGACTGTATCTTCTCTTTTCCCCAAGGAAAAGGCCCACAGGTCCTGCTCCTCTCAGGCTTCCAGGAGCTTCTTATCTGTCAAAAGAAAACTGTAGTTCCAGTTTCAGGAAATTAGAGATTATCCAGAAGGGATAAAAATCTGAAAAGTAGCCTAGGTTGGGAGTTGTGAAGGACAAGAAAGAGAAAAATAGCATTGTGACTTGCCTTACGGTTTTGACGTTGACAAAAGTTGCTAGAAGGCATCAGTTTCCTTGTTTATAGAATGAGAGAGATGAGCTAGATGCTACTGAACAGCATTAAAACTTTAAAATTGGGTTTGCCTTCTGGATCAACCCATCTGAGAAATGCAGTTCAAATGGCTTAATGTTGCCTGCTTTTCATGAATTTTCTAAGAGTTCTTATTGAAGGAGGACAGAGCTCTCAGTGCCTTCTTCCCAAGTTTGTCAACAGCTGTTATCACAGAAATTATTCCAATTGAGATGCACTCTCCTGGTCTGTTTGAATTCTGCAGCCTAGTAGAGTACTGAGACCTTGCATTTCTACAGCAATTTTTAAATTTCTAAAGTGCTACCCATCTCTGTCTTGAATTATATTCTTATATCAACACGGTAATATAGGCAAGGCAGAATTTTTTGCAAATCACATTTGAACAATGGGGAAACTTGGACTTGAATTGCTCTTAGAGAAACAGCATGGATGTGCTCAAAAGGGTGCCTTGGAGCTGGGTCGGTCTCTCAGCTAACCCTTAGTAGGCTGGCTGTGCTGGCTGTGTGACTGGGTAAGTTGCTTAGGCTCCCCCATGCCTCAGCACCTGTTCACTGGGGGTAAATACCCAGCCCTAGGATTGCGTGAGATCAATTCAGTCTATGCCAGACCCACCTGCTGCACTTCTCCTGTATGAGATGGAGACACGTGACTGAGAGGGATGTACAGGGTGAAGTGAGGAGATGAGGGCAAGGGTCGTGACGGTAACACTCACTGGAAGAATGAATACTGGAGAAGATCTGAGATTGGTGTGATGCGGAAGGGGAGAATTTTGCGTTTGGCTCTCGACAGGCTGATTTGAAGTAGCTCGGAGACATTACAAAGGAGCTGTCTGCAGGGTGCAACTCTGGCCGAGCTTGCTGGATTTGCTTGTTCCCTTGCTTGCTTATTTGCCTTTAACAGTTGATCTAGTAAGTGTAAGAATATTATCTCATTGACATATGGTCCTGTCTTGGGAGGTTGCCCTGAGCAACTCTTGTAGATGGAGAGTCACCTAAGACACCATTTTCATGTCCAGTATTTCCCCAAGTAATCAAAGAATACTACTTGTTGACATGTTGACAGAAAAAAAAATCCATAATAAAATAAAGAAATACCACACATCTGTCTTTCCTTTTCCCCCACAGGACTGACAGCAATTTATTAGAAGCATTCAGAAGTACAATCCTAAGGCAGACTTGTTTAATTTTAAACCCAAAGTCTATCCATCCTACCACACCAAAGAATCTCCTTCATTTTTCCCATGTCATTCTTATTGATTGCTAGTAAATCTGATTTTGTGGAATAGATTTTAGTGTTTTCATGGTCCAAGGGGGAAATGGAGAATCCAGGAAGGTCTGTGTTTTGAGCAAAGTTCCTTAGTTGGCAGCTTGTCAGATGGGAACCCCATTTTCCTCACTATCAGTACTGTTTTCTACCTGCTTCCCTGTAAAGCCTGCACTGTACCCTTCTATGGAAAGAAGTGGATGGACAACAGCCAAATCCAACATTCATTCTTCACCAGGCATCGAAAAGCGCCTTCTGAAATTGCTTTCACCCCATTGCCTGCTTAAGTCATCCAGAAAACAATGCAATTCATGTTTTAATAATGTAAGTTTATACTCTTCTCACACCTATTATCTGAGGTTATCAAATCATTCTACCAATCTTAATGAATTCTTACGGTGCTCCTGCAGAAGAGATTAAGGGAACATCTCACCAGCATGACTCTGATGAGTCTACACTGTCTCCTACCCTTAGCAATAAGTGGCAGAGAATGAACATGTCCTGTAACTCTCCAGCCAAGGGGGATCATCTTTGCTGTGAAAATAAGGAGGGAAACACATTTTTTTAATACTCCTTTTTCATTCTCAAGTTCAGACGATCTATCAGTCAAAACAAATGCTTGTTAAATCTATTAATACTAACTTTATCCAAAAAATTTAAATCCTTTGGGGTTGGTGCCATAGTTCCCTTTAAACTAATTCCCTTTAAACTAGTTCTCTTTAGACTAAAATTTATCCTTTAATGTAATTTAAACGTCCTTATTGAAGTTTATGGACTAGCAGTATGTAGTTTTTTTCCTGTGTCACTAGGTCTAACATGTGTATTCAGAATTCACATAGCATGACATTGTAAACATAACGTTGCGCCACTCATAGTATTGTGTTTGTTACCTGCTTAGCAACCACGGGGAAGTGTGTTTAGAGTTCCAGGAAGAGAAAGAGAAAATATGTTTGTTAATATTTTTAAGTATATGGCATCATGAGTAGTATGAACATGATATTATTATTGAAAATGACCTTCTGAAGGAAGAAATAATATACAAATGAGAAAAAAGGATGTGTAGTCATTGTTTACCAGTTTACAACATATTTGCCAAACATACTCTTGAAGTTCAGAATCAGTGTCCAAGGTGAACTTTGAGACTCATGACTGATTAATATGCTGGATTTTGCCCTTGCTATTTATTTCTACCTAAAGTAATCTCTCTATAGAATGAATAAACATGAAAAATACTTGGCAATACAGAAAAATACAGCCCAATTTTCTTCCTGGAAGATGTGCATATTATTTATTGTGCATGCATTTCTGACTGACTTGAAGTTACATCAGAAGAGAATTCAGCTCTACTACTTTCCACATAAGACGGTGGCTGTTAAAGACTGTACATGAATAATTATGGAGTAAAAATTTGTGTGATATGAATATGGAACTTGACTTCAAAGTCAGAGAAAATTAGAAACTTAACTGGCTGTGACCTTACAAAAGTAATGTTTTTAAATTTTAAAAATTCTCAGGAAAGGAGATTTTGAAAATTTATAAAATATCAAAGAAAATAAAAATCAATTGCAAATCCCATCACTCCAAAAACAGCAAACTTTCTGATGTATCTCCTTCTGATATTTCTATAGACGTATTTTTAACCTAATTTGTTTCATGCTGCAATATTAAGTCTACTTACTATAAAGGGCACGACAGTGAATATCCATATAGATAAATCTTTCCATGTACTCTTGGTGCAAATACCTCAGAGAGTAATTGAGAAATCAAAGGGAGGGCATGTATTTCAGGCTTTCAAAAGTAAATCGTGATACCATCTCAGAAATATGCTATTTACCCTACCTCCACTTTCCTTGTTTTATTTTGAATTTAGGTGAATAAAAGGGTCGTTTAATTGATCACTTTTTAGTAAGCTTATTAAATCTTTATTTTCCTCTGTGATTGTGCATTTTCATTGCCCATTTTTCACTGTGATATTTAATGCTTTTCCTGCCTTGCCAGATAGATATGAAATATTAACCTCTTTTCTGCCACTGAAAAGATTTATCCTGGTTTTGCTCGAGGCATTGTGAAATTAAAAAATGTCAAGCTTCCATGTAGGTAAGTCTATCAAACTTTTATCTATAATTGCCATCTTTGATGATTTGCTTAGAAAACCTTTCCACATCCTATGTATTTATCTCTCCATCTGCTTCCTTCTAATTCTTCTAGGATTCTTTTTTATATGTATCCACCGTATTTTGTGATGTAGAGACTTAGATTTTTTTCCTTCTCCCAAAGTTAAGCAGTTGACCCAACACTACTGAATTTTCATGCCTTTCTCCATGATTTGAAATTCTACTTTATTATGTTATAAATTTCAATATAATAAGAGTCTACATTTTGGTCCCAACTGTGTTTTAATGATCTACCTTCCTAGTCTAGTGCTTATATCACAGTTTAAATTATTGCAGCTTTATGTTACATTTAACAGCTGGAGTGTGTGTGCCCTTTCCTCACTGCACCTGTCCAAAGTTTCTTGTTGTGTTTCAGTCATTCATTTTTTTTCCAAATGAACTTTGAAATTACCCATTTAATCCCAGTGTGACTTTTTATTGGAATTGGATTGAATTTTTACATTAATTTGGAAGGCATTAGTATCATAATAGCAGTTGGTCTTTCTATGCAGGAGTTTGCCATAGTTTCCATGTAGTATACAGTTTGGGGAAAAAAAACTTGTAAAGAAAGAAAGTGTCAAACTGAAAACTGCCTCAAAGACCTTAATAACCTATTCTATGGCATGGTAAATTTTTTGCTCCACAGTAGACAGGAATGGACAGAGTTGAAGAGAAACAGGCTGTGTAAGACAGTGACAGCAGCTGATTGCCAGGAGCACCCCACCCCCACTGTGATTCCCACGTTTATAAAGGAGGCAGCCGTGACGCTAAGCCAAGGGTTTGAAAGCTCTAGAAGGTAAAACTCAAGCAATTTTTCTTAATAACATGGCATGATATCATGATACTTTCTGGTATGTATGATATGGATGGCAAGTAGATTCTTGCGGTAGGTGGCCAATCACCATACAGGATGAAACAGAATAAATTAGAAATAATGTTGCTATCATAGCAGCATTATTCACAATAACCAAAAGGTGGACGCAACTTAAGAGTCCATTTACGGATGAATGGATAAACAAAATGTGGAATATGCATACAATGGAATATTATTGAGCCTTAAAAAGGAAATTCTGACACATGCTACAACATGGATGAAACTTGAAGTTATACTGGCATAAATAAGTCAGTCAGGATGTATATATAAGTCATTAAGTCAATGCAGGGTAAATAGTGTATAATCCCACTTATATAAGTCACACAGAGAAATCAAATTCGTGGAGACAAAATATAGAATGGTTGAAGGGGCTTGAGGACTAGCAAATGGAGAGTTGTTTAATGAGAATAGAGGTTCAGTTTTGCAAGATAAAATGTTCTTGAGATTGGTTGCACAACATTGTGAGTGACCTGGGTGCTACTGAACTGCACACTTAAAGATGGTTAACATGATAAATTTATGTTGTGTATTTTACTAAGATTTTTTAAAAACGATGAATGTTGTATTTTCTTTTTGTGTTACTATGTAGAAATTTGATGAAACTTCCTTCATTTACATAACACATATTTACTGAGTACCTACTGTGGGCTAGGCACTCTTCCAGGGGCTGAGATAGAGCCTCAAACAAGACCAGCAAGGTCCCTAGTGTTTAGAACTTATAGTGCAAGGGGAGAAGACGTATAAATGGCCCTGTGCCAACAACGGAAGCACATGAAATGTTGAAGGACCTTAGTTAATTTTGGCTGTGTCAATACTCTTAAAATAGAGAATGATCATAGTTCCATGGGTTTTCATAGTCAGATTTTGTTCTATAACCTATCAAAGTGGATTTACCATTGGAAGACCAGGGACAGTGTTTGGGACCTTATTCTGTGGAAATAATGAAAGAAAAAGACCTACTATAGAGACTCTAAGGATGCCTCCTAACAGTGCACTGAGCTGTGGGCCCCTTTGCCCACCGAAGTTGGTAACATGACTTTTGTAAGATAAATTTTAGCTGAAATAGGCAGGCGACCAGAGGCAACAAAGGGCCAGGCAGTTTAGTTGAGCACAATTCTCGGGTGATGTTCTCCAGTCTGTGGGAACAGAGACTGGGGAAGTCACAGTCAGCAGGGCAGGTAGCGAGTTTTTAAAGAAGGCAGAGGGAGGCAGAGCTTAGATTTACAGCGGTGTGAGGATCGGCTAGCCTAAGGCACATTTTTCAGGTTGGGAGTGGGCAGCAGTCAGGGACATTGGCACGTCATCAGTGTCCGACATGCTCACTCCTCCCTCTGGTGCCTCCAACCTTACATTCCAGCCTTTTGGTCATAATGGGCGATGACTCAATCTGGCTACTTTTGGCGACAAGGGGTGTCATGAGCAGGGGTGGGGGTGGTTCTTTGCATGTAGTTACATTGCTCTGACTGAAAACATCTTCCTCTGCCTTTTCTAGAGGCTCTCACTTCACTCTGTTTAAGCCCACGGTTCCCATCTCATTTTCTCTTTTATAGACAGAGACTCTAGCTGCTGCTAGGGGGGATGACTGCTCTGGCTGCCTCATGATGAGAGGGGGCGCAGTAAAGGGCGCAGCTAGGTTTCTATCACTGGTCAGTTGAGAGGGCTTCGGAAGGTTGGCACTTCTATTTGTAAGACAGTTGCCATAAGGAAATTTGGATATTTCTGTAACACAAAACATTCAGTAACAAAGTTTAGCATCATTGCTTTTGACAGTGCTTTTTAGGTAAATATATATCAGATAAATAAGCCAAATTAGCCAAATATTTTCTCTAATGAGAAGAATATTCTTCTGATATGTTCCAGAGGCTCTCTGGAAAACATCAGAGTTAACTAGAGGTAAAAGCACTTTTTTTTTTGCAATTTTTCAACATTAAGAGCAGACTAACAGTTTAAGAAAACTTTGTTTTTTTAACTGAAAACAAAATTCTAATTTTGCTGTGTACTTGATGTCAAGACCCACTTGCTTTAATTTCACATAGCATGACTATATCAGTTTTCTAAAAGCTTTCTACAACTTTCTCTTTACATTCAGTGTTCTCCCCTTTTAAATAAATAGCTGTACTTTAGAACAGTTACTTTTTTTTACTCTCAACAAAACGAATTTCTATTCTTTATACTTTCTCTTATTAAAACACACATCTTTAGTGTACAGAAATATTTTCTTTATTATATTAAGTAGTTTTCATTAGAACTTAAGACTATTACTTTAACTTTCAGTGAACACTGAAAAATAGGCGACTGTAAACTGTTATATTAGCATTCTTCAGATTGATACATCTATGAACGTATATTATCATTTTTGGAAATGTGCTTTACAGCACAGTTTCTCATTAGGCACAAAACATGTCTATATAACTTAGCAGACTTTAAGAGTTTTGGTTACTACAAAAATTCTAGGCTGTTTACATATATATACATTGTTATACATTAATACATTATTATTATTAAGATGTGTTTATTTGCTACACTTGTTTACTTATTTTTAGCAACTATGCTAGATTATTTACAAAACTTTTACTAAACATTAGACAAAGTCAAGCTTTTCTTTAAGCATCTTCTTGAAATATTTAACAGATAACATCAACTTAAATGACTAAGTAAACTTTGGCAGCTGATAACTATAAGGACATGTCCGTTTCAGTTAAACTTAAGTTAGCATTAATGCTTAATATTTTTTATTAGATTTTCTGGAAGTTTTAGAATGCCCAGTTTTTGTAAGTGCTTGTTTTTAAATCAATTTTTATTAATACCATCCAGAGGTAGGAGAATATTTTTCATTTACACACTTAGACACACAAACATACAAATTGAGACATAATGACTACAGTCAGCAACACTCTTCATAAAAAAATATATACACAGACAGAAAAACTGATATAAAGATTTGAGTTACTGATATTTAATTGCTTTCTTTCTTTTTTAGCTTCTTGTCCATGGCTTCTGGAACTGGAGGGTGGGAGGAGAGTGTTCTTGTGGGGGAAGAGGGTAGAGAAGGCAGAAGGAGAGTGGGAGGGGGTGGTGCAGCCACCGGAAGAGGAGAGGAGCAGGAAGGCAGTGTGGCTGGGAACAAAGGACCTGAAGATGGCAGCGACGTGGGGGAGGACAAAGAACTTAAAGATGGTGGAGGAGAGGGGTGGGGGCAGTGAGCTGAGAGAGGTGGGAGACTAAGGTCTTCTGGCGAATCTGAAAAGGAAGGAGGACTGGACAGAGTAAGAGGCTGACAATCTTTAACTGGAGATCAGGCCAGGAGAACTTGAGTCGTTGAACACTTAACATAATGGTCTGGGCAGGACCGCAAGGTCCAAAAGGCCTGCACATACGGATTTCATCCTGTTTTCCGCTCCAGTGGCAATAATTAGTCAAGTCGGTGAGGAGGCTGAAATTGAAAGTTCTCTCAGGGGGCCAGCAAGATTGATTGTCCAAGGGATACTGAGGCCTGGCCTCAGAGCAAAGGAAGACTAGCTTCCACTTGTGAACTTCCCGGGACAAATATAGAGTAGCCAAAAAGGAAATGAGACACCGCAATGGGATCTGAGCCTCTGCTTTTGAGGGCTGGTTCCCCATGTCTGTGTCACCCTCCCAATGAATCCTGCTGAGAGGACCACCTAGTGTCCCAAGCACGCCAAGTCAGGGGAGACGACCTGGGAGCCTGGGTGAGGGATGTGTCCCACACCACAGGGCCAGGGGTGGGCTGGATACCCACAGAGGGTGGGCCGAATGCCCTAACCTGGATGTAGCTATGATTTCGAATGGACCAGGTGAAACCGAGTTAGGAAGGGAGACAGACTGGGGGAAACTGAGGGACTCACCGGAAAATCGTCTACGCAGCAGAGAGCAGGCTGAGGTCCCTGGTCGGGGAAGGAGGGGGCAGGGCCGCTGATGGCCGGTCTGGGCCGCGTGCTCATGCTCCTTCCCAGGTTTCGGCACCAAATGTAAGATAAATTTTATCCGAAATAAGCAGGTGACGAGAGGCAACAAAAGGCCAGGCAGTTTATTTGAGTGCAATTCTCGGGTGATGTTCTCCAGTCTACGGAAATGGACGCTGGGGAAGTCACACTCAGCATGGCAGGCAGCGAGTTTTTAAAGAAGGCAGGGGGAGGCAGAGCTTAGATTTACAGGGGTGTAAGGATTGGCTAGCCTAAGGCACATTTTTCAGGTTGGGAGGGGGCAGCAGCCGGGGACTTTGGGATGTCATCAGAGTCCGACATGCTCACTCCTCCCTCTGGTGCCTCCAACCTTACAACTTCCACCATAAAGTGACTGCAGGAGATGGGAGTTTGTACTAGGTGGTGTCTGAGCCCCAGCCTGTGCAGGCTGCCAGAGGGCCAGCAGGAGTCCCCTTAAATCAGTCACTGGGAGCCACCGTCCATCTGGAAATGGGACACGGTGGACAGATTCTTGCCTTACCATAGGGATGTTCTTCCACAGCTGGGATTTCTGGCCTTTTTCTCAGGAAGGGTTAATGCAGCAAAGAAAGCTATTAGAGAACCTGGGGATCTGCTTACACAGACAGGAACTAATTGCAGCAGTAATTCATTCCCACCACACTATGATTTGTGCTGTTTCTCACTCACCTTACCATGAACTCAGAAGAGGCTGCTGGAGCACAGTCCCAGCCTGCAATCAGACATTATACTTAGTGCAACCATCCCTCTCTCTTATTTCCATAGAGAGTTACCCCCAAGGACTACACTGCTTGGTCATAAATACCTGGAGTAGGTTCCCTATTATCATACTATTTTCTATGCTGGGGAAACCAAACATTCAAACAAAAAACAAACTTGTTTACTGAAGTGCATTAACCATCTCTCTTGGCCCAGCGAGTCATAGGTGACAGAATTCTGTGGATACAGTTGATTTGTTGAGTGTCTTCTATGTGCCACTCACCAAGGACTCCAGGGCAGGGCAGAGCAGAACTCGGTGGAAGTTATCCCTGCAGACAGAGATTTACAGCCTAGATGATGGAGGTAATGAAGAACTGTGGCAAGGGTTAGGGTAGGAGAGGGAGTGTGTGGAAGTACACAGCAGGGAAAGGGAGCAATCCGGGTGGGTGAGAAACCCTCTCTGAGAAAATGGCATCTTAGCAAAGATCTGAAGGGGGCGTGAGATTGGGAAGTGTGGGTAAAATTGCAGTATTTCTAGAATCTCTCGACCGGCTTTAGAGCATCTCTGTATCAGTGGGTAATTACCTGGGCAAGCAAGGGCTTATCTGGACCTGAGAGGATGGGGGGAGGATTCGCTCACCTCTGCTGCAGCAGGAGAGAGAGATGTCAGATGGCCATTTGTAAGCAATACACAGGTTTTTTTTAATAAATGAAACTTTATTTGAAAAATATTCTTAAAATTATAATGCTAATGCTTACTTGTGTTAGGCAGGAAAATAAGATATGAGCAGGGTGGAAAGAGAAAAAGGGCAGAAAGTCCACTAAAAAGACCCAAAATTAATCAATCAAAGCTCAAAAAGTCAAAAGCAACTTGGCCTGGAATGTTTGAATATTTCCCAGATAAATGAAGGTACCTCAGCATAGCCCATGTCTTTATTGTGTTAATCATGTAGGCCTAGTTTACTTTTTAACCTTTACCTATATGCTGTTTTTTATCTCCTTCCGGCCCTAATTAAGTAGTTTGTAACCTAGGCACCTAATTTAGCATACAGGCCCAGCCCTAAACAACATAGTGAAAGGCAGGCAGGATTCCATCTTAAGGATTGTATTTTAAATACCCAGGAAGTTAAAAATGTAAGATGCTTAACTTACTCTTTAGCAAACAGACAATAAATCATCCCACCTTGGGGGCTGGGAATGCAAGCTGTTTGATCTGTTTGGTCCCCTAAAAATATTGTCAGATTTCAGCTGGGACACACAGTAAGTATTTCTGGAAGTAGAGGCCCCAAGGACCCCTCCACAGGGGATGCAAAAGATACAAGATCTTGAGTTACTCCCAAAGAAAACCCACAACCTGCATGTGCTGGCCAGGCAGGAAGCCAAGGTGAGCAAGAAGGCAAAAGCTATTCCAGTGGGTCTCGATTTTCAAAAGAAGGGGCATCAGTAAATCCACGTCCCACCTCAGCCAGCCCCAGACACTGGTGCTCTGATCTTCGCAGGAGGGCCTACTAGAACTTTCTAGCACCTGTTTCCTCTTTGACGGGGTTGTGAGTCACTCATCTTTTTAACTCCCCTCTAAATTTGGTAGGATCTTCTGAAAGTGGAGGTAAAAGGGCTTTATAACTTAAAATTGCTGCTGTCCAGGGGACGTGAAAAACCTGTTTTATCTTCAGTAGAAAGTTGAGGTTATGTTTGCAAAGGACATTGCGTGGGAATGCCTGACACTGGTAGAGCCGGGTGACAGGGTGCCCGAAGGCGGGAGCAAACTGGGCCTTGCTGCCAGTATCAGATGCCTATTAAAGTCACTCCCTGGCTTTCAGCATTTACATGAGTAACCTGCCTTCTTCGGGCAGAGAGATTTGGTCGGTTTTCCCTGTAGAGAAAGAAGTTAAAACAGGCATATGGGACTAGATTTTAAGGGGAATTTATGTTGGATGTGGACATTAATTTTTATTCGAAGCCTGATTTCAGTGCCCTCATTGTCAAGGGAATCCCTAAGGTTGGGCGCTATACTAATAAGACAATTGAGAGCTCTTCCATAGGGAATTTTTTTTTCTTTCAAATTCAGCCAATTTAAAGGATCCATTATCTGGCCATTGATGAGTAGGATCTCAATAGCAACTCAAACCAATATGCCTTTCTATCGAAAGACCCGGAAGGAACTTTATAGGGTTAAACTAAGGATGCAAGGGGCATCCCTAGAGGGCATAGAGGCACAGGCCCCACAATCCACAGAGTTCACTCCCATAGCCCAAGAAAGCAGATATGCTTGCACAGGTGGTAAGGATGGTGTGGTGGGAATGGTGTTCCAGCCTCACAAATGTCGAGTCACCTCCCATCACAGACCTGCTAATCTGTGCCAACAGGCAGGCAACACAGGAATGGAGCTTCTGCAGCACAGACAAGCAACCAAGGTTGAGACGGTAAGAGTCCCTTAGGGGTTGCGACCTCTTTAGAACAAACTCCCTGAGAGCTGACACAGCCAAAGAACATGTTTGCGGATCCCCAGCCTCAAGGGGATGCCCACCAAATGCGCACTTGGACGTGCCCCCTCTGGGTTGCAGAGGCCAGAGAGAATGTTCACGATGGCCACAAAGCCAAGCTTTCAAGATGCCCACACAAAACAAAAGGGAAACCTACATGCACATTAACAGCTTTACCCTTGACTTCAGATGCACATTTACGAACATTTATGATGACACAAAAGACACAAAACCAAGGACCATATCTGGGAGGAAATGGGTCAGCAAAAACCAAGAGCACTCAACCAAACGCACCAAGTCACCAAGCCCAAGGAGCTAGGTCCACAGTATTTTGTCCTGCTGATCCAAGTTTAGAAAGAGAGAAGACCCTCATCATTCTCACTCCATTGGCCCCACAGACAGATTCCAGGAGGCTGACACGGTAAGAAAGCTCGCCACCTGCTGCCTGACATCTGAGGTTCCAGGATCTCTCAGCTGCAGCAGCCTTGGAGCGAGCCAGTCCAGCGAGTAAAAATACCCTGCTGAGTGGCTTCCCCAATACGTACGTAATTAATCTTTGGGGTTTTTTTTTTTTCCTGTTAATCTGTCTCATGTCAATTTGATTCTTAGACCAACTATAAGAACTTCTAGGGGCAAAGAAGGGTGGCATCAGGCTGGGATCTGTTTTTGACATGAGGGTGGTTCTCTGCCACAGCAGCACAGGCCAACAACGGCCTCAAGACTCAAGATACTGGAGGAGGCCAAGCCTCAGGAGTTGCTGTTCTGGTCATGCATTTATTCTAAGCTGAGTCCAGATAGCCAGGCAGTCGGAGCAGTGAAATCACCAATGTGGAATTGCACCACCACTTGCCTCAAGCCCTTCACACCTGTGATGCTCCCTCCCAATGCATTTTTAATAATCCTAATTACATTCTAAGTATGTGTCCCCAATTCATGGGTGAAGTGTTTTCAAGATTACTCAAGTCACGTCTGTAGGACCTGGGAGCTGAGAAAGTAGAGCAGCACACTGCATTGACACATTTCCTGTTCTACCTGTTTGCCAGTCTGGATCTGACCCAGACTCAGCCTCACTAAGGAGGGGCGAGGTTTTAGCACACAAGCTGCGGATGCTTGACGGAGGCTGTGGGAGATACTGGCAGAGATGCTTCAGCCACCACCCTCCTGCTGGTTGCATAGATCATTCATCTAGGAAGTTCGGGGGCACCTGTCATTTGTCAGCACATTTGTGGACAACTTGGAAAACAAACCCATTCCAGGCCTTTCTTTTGTAGAACTTACATACTCTAGCATGAGAGAGATGTACAAGGAAAATGAAGAACAATAAACCAGTGTTAAGGGCTGGAGAAGAAAAGGTGATGTTTTAAGAAAGGAGGTCAGATAAAAGGGCAATACTCAAGCAGAGAATGGAAAAAAAGAGGGAGGGAGGCATTCCAGGCAGAACAGCAAACTCCAGTTTTTTCTAGAGAAATATTAGTACAAACAGGTTGGCCAAGCAGTCTTGAGCCCAGCATGCTTTGCTTCACCTTCACTCTGGGACCCGGTGGTGAGGACAAGTAACTGTGGTGCAAAGGAGTGAGGCCAGGGAAACTAGTCATCCACCATTTATCAGGAGAATGGCTTCTTTAGGAGGGAATACAGTTGGAACAGGCTCAGTCTGTTTAATATTGGCTTCAGAATCCAATATGAAAATATGATCATACAAATAGCTTGTGAGGAACGTTCTATTCTGTGTATAGGTGGTGCCACACTATAGTAGGCAGAGAGAGAAATCTGACCCTCAGCCTCATCACATCCCAGATGGTGGCAAATGTTATATAACCAAGATGATCTCTCTCCACGCCCACCTGACATCTTCAGTCTGACCTTCCTAAAGCGCAGGTCCTGGAAGGGTGTGTTTTCCTAAGACACTTCTTCTGTCCTCACAGGGAATCTGTCTGCCCCCTGTTGGTGATGCAGCTTTGATCATCTGCACAGGCTGTCGTCTGATTCTCCGCTCTGTAATTTTGGTTTGGTTTTCCTCCCTTGCAGCTCACAGGCAGTCTGTACTGATACACCTTAAGGCCATCCAACCATCCTGCTTTTCATCACAACTCCCCCTAGACTTATCATCCACTGATGATTCCTGCCCCACCCGGTTGTTACTTGTGATGTTGGCAAAGCAGGGTTTCCAGCTCTGTCGGTCCCTGCACGTCAACCAGTCAGCTCGTGGCCGCTCATGGCAGCTCATGGTGGTCTACTGTAAGTAAGAGCGGTTCACCGTCATCTGTGTGTGTATGTCCACTCCTTTAATATATAAAATAGTTTCAAAATTAGTTTGTCCATGTGGCTGAAAAAAGTAAACCACTGAAGAGAGTTCAGGATTCATTTTCAATAATTCACCTCAGTGGCCCTTGTCTTTCCCCAAAATGAGGCTGTACAAGCAAACACCGTGCTCATACAGCACTTGGATTGGTTTAGTCTTTCCTTCCTCTGTACACACACACACACACACACACACACACGAGGACTATTTGAGCAATATTTTTTTTAAGTAGTGTTGGATATTAACAACAAGCATAAAATGAGTATACATCAGTCTGTAATGCTTGAAGAAAGGCAGCAGGCACACACAATGGTGTATACTGTTTCAGTTCCCCTGTGATTGGCTTTAACAACTTAAATTACACATTTTACAAGAATATATATGCTTCTCAAAATCTTTGGTATTCTTACATTTGCCACTGACACTTGCCACTACTCTCCTTAGGATGAAGACTGCTGGTGCTGTGAACCCAGTCCCAGGAGGGTCTCACTGTCTTGTGTGCTCTCTGACTTGAGCATCTTTTACTCCGAATCTCAGGTTGAGTCCCTGGGACACGCTCTCTGGAAAAACACAGCAAAAGGGATAAAAGGACTCACCAGTCAGAACATTTTAAATGACTCTTTAGAAATTGAAGTGCAACACTTTAAATTGAAATCATAAACGACACATGTTTGGCCAAGGAGTGAATCAAAAGGCTCCCTGAAATGGAGCTTCCCCAGGAACTTGGTCGAGGCCATCGGTGAAGAAGCAGGCTGCCCCCTGGGGCACCTCGGGCACAGTTGTTCACACCGTGTGTCAGGTCACACCAGGTGACAGGCAATTGGTTCATCAGATGGCCCGGATGGACACCAGCTGGGGAGGCTCAGAGAAGGTGGTTCTCTGCTATTTACACTCAAGAGGTGGGTTCTTCCAAAGGGATTCAGTTTGTCACGTGGACAAACCAAGGCTACAGAAAGGCAGGAACAGTACCAGAGATTTCACTTGCCACATACATGACCCTCCATGTATGTTTCTTTTTCTTTCAACTTGCTGCTTCAGTTTCACCTCTTTCTTGAAATATTTCCAGGCTAATAGCTCTTGGCATGTTATCATTGGGTATATTTCCCCTGCAGCTGTTGGATACACACGGGGACAACAATTTTAGTATCAGTCATTGATATAAAGCTTCATCATAGTTATCCGCTTCATTTTATTATTATTTGCCCACTTGGCAGTTATGTACATCACTACTTAAGAAAGTGTTTCAATTTTGAGTCTACTTCTGCTCAGGTAATTTTTTAAATTTTTATTGAAATTAAGGTCTATCTACAAACATGTATATCTTTTTATTAATACTAATAGAAATATCACTATAACATAATATATAACATATTTAAAATATATTTAATATCCAAAAAATCTGGTAACTTTTATAGCTTTAATATTGGTCCTGTACCTTTTTATTCTAATGTTTTATGGATTTTATGATTTTTAATGTTTTTCTTTTCTTTGATAACATCTGTGTTATAGTTTGGGGCTAGAGTGAATAAAGCTGCTATAAAATTCATGTACTAGTCTTTTTATGAACACTTGCTTCCATTACTCTTGGTCAAAACCTAGGTGACAGATTGCTGAGTCATACCTTAGGTAGATATTTAGTTTTATAAGACAGTGTCAACCTGTTTTCCTAAACTGGTTTTTCTATTTCAGATACTTCCAGCTATAGATGAGAATTCTGGTTGCTGTACATCATGACTAACACTTGGTATTATTAATTTTATTTTTAAAATTTCAGCTTTTCTAAGTGCTTATAAAGCTGTGTCTACCTGTGGTTCTAATTCACATTTCCTTGACAGCTACAGATACAGAAATCTCTTTCTGTGTTTGTTGGACAATCATATATCTACCTTGGTGAAGTGGCTGTTCAAATGTTTAATGGATTTAAAAGTTTGGTCATTTTGCTTCTTATTATGGAGTTGTGAGATTCTTTATATTCTGGATCTGAAACTTTTTGGAGATGGGTCTGTGGACACCAGTGGGTCTGCAGGATGAAAATTGTTTTTAAAATAATACCAAACCATTATTTGCCTTTTTGTTATGTTGACATATACACTGATGGTAAACAAGCACACAAACAAGAAGGGTGGGAATGCCACTGGCTCCTCGGCATGAATCAAGGTGGTGCCACCAAACTGTGCTAGTGGTCATTGTATTCTTCACTGTCACCCACTGGTAGTTTTAGAATATGCCTGTTTTATGGAAGAGTGTATTGTAACTTACGATACACTAATGTTAACCTATTTTGAGTGGTGAGGGCATTAATCTGCTTAACCACAGGCTGACAAAAGAGATTTAAAAGACAAGATGTCATGTGTGGGGGGACACATGGGAGTGAGGGAGAACACATGTCACGAAGAAAGAGTAAGTCAAAGAATATAGTGATTTAGAGGCATATAAATGTCATTAACGTTACTCTCCTTATGTCACCAACGTCCGTGGCTTCCTCGGCTGGTATGGTTATAAGAGCTGATGTACACTGTTTATAACAGTAATGAAGCTGTCTTTTATATGCATCTCTAACCTCACGTAGTGGCGACTGGAACCCGCTCCACCATGCTGGAATTCCAGGTACCACTAGCTTAGGGCCTTCCTGAGAGGAGAACCGGTTTCTGTTCTGAGAACCGTGAAGTGCTCTCTTGTGTCACTGAACACCGTTAAGGAGCTGAAAAATCTCTTCCTAAAGCAAAAACCTTTCAGCAGAAATCAATGATATTTTAGGAGATTTTAGTAAAAGGGGTAGGGTCTTTATAATTGGCTTGAGCAATGAAAACACCATGCACTGAAAGAAGCGGTGTGAGCATATGGCACTGTGATGTCTTCAAAGTGTGGTCCTGATGGGTCCACAGTGGCCCTGCTGAGGACGGAGGATTGAGGACAGGGCTGTGGAGTATTGTGTGTTACAAGTAAAACTTAAGAAGGCCCCGGAAATTCAGTTTTTTCTTGGTGTTTTTATTGCCCCCTTTTCATTGCTGAACACTATCGTTGTTACTTGCCACCTTCACATTCTAGCTGCATGGTGTCCTCTCCAAGAATCAGACCGCACTTCCTTGGTGTGCTGGGAAGAAGGCACGTCCCACTCAGCTAGGTGCGCGGGTGGAGGGTGGTCCGTGCCTTGGAGAATGTGTCACAGACTCTTGTTTTTACCAATCGTCTCCTCCCTAATGGCAGCGATTGGATAAACTGACCTCTAGAGTTTCGCAGTCCAACGAGGCTCTGACCATGTAGGGATCATGTTTGCCTCTGGTTTGGCCCCCAGTTTGATCCCTAGGCTCCCCGTGGTGACAAACTGGACAGGGAACGGTGTTTTTTAGGGCTTTTGCGCTGTTACTCTTCCCTTCTGCAGCTTGCTGATCGCCAGCTAAGAGGTCGGAGGTCTCAGAGCTTCGGGTACCCACCCAGGGGCAGGAAGGCCTGATTCTATCCAGGTTCGCGGGGCTGCAGGCGCCGGAGCGGGGGTGCTGGCGGGGACCGGCCCGGAGACCTGCACTGAAGCCCCGCTTTGCAAAGTGGGGTCGGAGGACCAGCAACGAAGCATCGGCTCTGAGTGTGTTGGTCGTGGACCCTCGGCCCCGCGCAGCCCTGCAGGACCGGTCCGCCTGTAGGGGGTTTCAGGCGCCTGGCGTGCAGGTCAAGGCCGACCACCCGCCCTGCCCCCCGGAGAGCCGCGGGGCCAGGACGCCTCCGGTAAGGTCGGCGGTGCGTGGCGGGAGGGGCTTGGGGCCCGGACAGGTAGCCGGAACCCCCCTACCGCAGGCGCCAGTTCCCAGCAGCTCGCGCGGCCCGCAATGCCTCCCCGGCCGCTGGCCCCGCCCCGCGCCGCCGGGGCTACCAGTGAGCGACGGGCCGCGCCCCTCCCGCCCTGCCTCCCGCGAGCGCGGCCCCAGCCCGTGGCGCCCGTGCGCGGGGCCCAGGCCCTGGTGCTGCCGCGGACGGGGCCAGGCGTTCCTACCGCTGTGTCGCGGGGAGTGCGGCGCGGGACGGCCTCGGGCCCCGGACGGTAAGTGGGGCGTGGGGGGCAGGCGCCGGGGGCGGGAGAGGCACCCGCGCTGCAGGGGGCGCGGGCTTTGGGGACGGCACGGAACCCCCGCGGCAGGGGCGCGACCCGTAGAGGCGCTAGGGCGGGCGGCTGACGGGCCTTGGGCGCCCCGGCTGGTGTGCGGCGTTCTCCCTCGTGACCCCATTCTGCGGGGTCTCATGTAGGAAGGGAGGCTAGGCCTCGGCAGGCGCCGCAGGTGAGTGGCGGGGTCCCCGCTTTCTTTGCGAGCCTGACCTGTGGTTGGGAGAGTAACTGGGCTCAGAGGATAAACTGGAGTCTTTCATCAAGCTGGTGGGGAAGGAAACCCTCTGCACACCCCAGAGCAGGGCGTCCCTTTCCTCCTAGGCCCCAGAGTCAAGGCCCAGTGGGATTTGCTTTCTAGGCCTGGTCTGTGCTGGGCCTTCAGTTTGGGGTTTCCTAGGCAGCAGATTCAGCCTCGGGGAGGAACCTCGGGAATTGCAGCCTCACTTCGGAAACAATGGGGTGGCGGGGGATAATGGGGCCTAGGCCTTGGGGGCAGTTAGGCAGCACCCAGGTTTAGGCGAACCCCAGGGCACAGAAGAGCTGAGTGGGGAGCCACGGTGATGAGACACGGGCATTTCCCAGCGGGGCATGGCTGGTGACTTAGCAGGTGTAACAGGTGCCCAGCATTTGTCAGATCCCCTGGCCTGCTGGCTGCCGCTCTCCGGGAACAGCTGCTGCTGATTGGCCTCCTGGATGGCTCGCAGCTTTTAATCATTGTAACTTCCGCAGACTCTTTGTTGTGGTGCAATTACCAGTGTGCACGAGGTGCCGCTTGACGGATAGGCTCTTTGTCCTCCAGGAGGGGGTGGAAGCCCCGGGACTCTTGCCTCAGCTGGTGGAGCAGCTGTGCTGCGCCAGGAGGCCCTTGCTCCGGGTTCTGTTTGCCCCACTCCTGGACCTGGTGTAGGAGTTACTTGGCTTTCACACTGAGCAGTGGCCTCCGGGGCTTCTGGTATGCGGACATCTGTATGGTGATGACTGTTTTAGGACAGCACATAGGAGTGTATTTTCTGTATTGACAAACTATGAGAAAGCGGCCATAAAGGTTCAATTGATTGGGTGATTACAGTCACAGATTTCCCATTTCCTCACAGCAGCACCTTCCTAGGTTAGGAAAGTAATGTTGGAGATCCGTCTGCCGGTGGGTGGGATCTGTGCACACGTTTGGTAGGCAGACTGAGAAACACCAGGGCAAAATACTGTTCACTGTGCGACTCACCCAGCAGTGTGGTGTCTGAGGGCTGACTGCCACCCGAACTGGGGTCTTCCTGGAAGGATCAGGAAGGTGTAGCAAAACAGTTAAGGCTTCAGGAGCACCTGTGTGGTGGGTGCTGTGCCACGTGGCATTTTATTTATTTATTTATTTTTCATTACAGTATCATTGACATACACTCTTACGAAGGTTTCGGTTTCGCATGAAAAACATTGTGGTTACTACATTCACCCATATAATCAAGTCCTCCCCAGACCACATTGAAGTCACTGTCCATCAGTGTAGCAAGATGCCACAGAGTCACTACCTGTCTTCCCTGTGACCCCCCCCCACACACACACACCATGTGTAGCAATCATAATACTCCTCAATCCCCTTCTCCCTCCCTCCCCACTTATCCTCCCCCACACCTCTTCTTTGGTAACCGCTAGTCCCTTCTTGGAGTCTGTGAGTCTGCTGCTGTTTTATTCCTTCAGTTTTGCTTCATTGTTACATACTCCCCAATGAGGGAAATCATTTGGTTACCTGTCTTTCTCCACCTGGCTTATTTCACTGAGCATATCACTCTGTAGCTCAATACATGTTGTTACAAATGGTAGGATTTGTTTTCTTCTCATGGCTGAATGGTTTTCTGTTGTGTTATGTACCACATCTTCTTTATCCATTCATCTACTCATGGACAGTTAGGTTGCTTTCACATCTTGGCTATTGTAAATAGTGCTGCAATAAACATAGGGGTGCCTATGTCATTTTGAATCTGAGATCTTGCTGTCTTTGGGTAAATTCCTAGGAGTGAAATTCCTGGGTCTAATGCTATTTCTATTTTTAGTTTTTTGAGGAACCTCCATACTGCTTTCCACAATGGATGAACTAATTTACATTCCCACCAGCAGTGTAGGAGGGTTCCCCCTTCTCCACATCCTCGCCAGCATTTGCTTTTCCTTGTCTTTTGGATAGTGGCCATCCTAACTGGTGTGAGGTGATACCTCTTTGTGGTTTCAATTTGCATTTCCCTGATAATTAGAAATGTGGAGCATCATCTCATGTACCTGTTGGCCATCTGAATTTCTTCTTTAGAGAAGTGTCTATTCAGATCCTTCACCCATTTTTTAATAGGGTTACTGGCATTTTGGATGTTGAGGCATGTGAGTTCTTTATTTATTTTGGATGTCAACCCCTTATCAGATATGTCATTTATGAATATATTCTCCCATACTGTGAGATGCATTTTTGTTCTACTGATGGTGTCCTTTGCTGTACGGAAGCTTTTTAGTTTGATATAGTCCCAGTTGTTCATTTTTGCTTTTGTTTCCCTTTCCCAAGGAGATGTGTACATGAAAAAGTTGCTCTTGTTTTTATATTCAAGAGAGTTTTGCCTGTTCTTTCTTCTAAGAGTTTTATGGTTTCATGACATTCAGGTCTTTAATTCATTTTGAGTTTACTTTTGTTACAGTTATGCAATAATCCAGTTTCATTCCCTTACATGGAGCTTAACTCATTGTGCCAGCACCAGTTGTTGAAGAGGCTGTCTTCTTCCCACTGTATATTCACGGTGCCTTTATCGTATACTGACTGACTGTATATGCATGGATTTACATCTGGGCTCTCTATTCTGTTCATTGATCTCTGAGCCTGTTTTCGTGTTGGCACCATACTGTTTTGATTACTGTATTTTGTTGCATAGCTTGAAGACGGAGCAAGGATAGGCCTGAAGACTGGCTGGTGCGAGGGGTGTGCTGGGAAGCACCTCGGCGCTGAGCCACCAGGAAGCGGGATGGAGTGTCTGGGGCTCCCGAGAGTTCCTGCTCTGTTGAGCTGAGGAAGGGCTAGGGAGGTATCCCTCCCACTGTTGGCAAGGCTTTCAAACTGCCATCTCTGCTTTGGGTCTCAGGACTGGTGGAGTGTGCCTGTCCTCCCCAAAGGCTGGAGTCTCAGCCTCCTCAAGTGTTCTACCTGCCCCTGGAGTCCAGCCCAGCTAGTCACCAGAACACAATGCAGTGTGGACACATGCTCCCAGAGCACATCTCCAGGGCCACTTGTGCAGCCTTCCCCATATCTATCCCCAGCTCACTCTTACTCCTCCTGCTGCCTGTGGGCTGGAATGAGTAAGGGCTTCTGTCCTGCTCAGTCATGTCACTGCCACCTTACCCTGTTCTGTGTGGTCTTGTCTTCTTCCCCACGTATGGATGGTCTGTTTTGCAGTCTTCAGGTCACTTTCCAGTTTAGCTGTACTTGCTCTGGCTGCTTCCTTGGTGTGTGTGTGGGAGGACGTTTCTGTCTTACCTTCCTCTCTGCCGTCTGTCCGCTGCGCCACGCTGGATGCCTCATCAAATGTGAGTCACTTAACCTCCTCACAGTCTGCTCCACAAATGGGCACATTCAGCCAGAACTCGTCCTGGCTTCCCTGTGACAGAAGGGCTGTTCAGTGGTTGATAAAACCTGATCTTCAGGGCTAAGAAGTAGTATGTCTAAGAAGGTATTTCTTTAGTGCCAAAGCGTGCCAATGAAAGGCCAACGTTATGGTAAAAAACACAATTTTGAATCTTCTGTTAGGCTGCTGAGATAGTTGCTGAAGGGTACAGTATTCTTCCTTTTCTGGTTTCTTTAATTGTATGTTGAGAATGTATAGTTGGGATTATTTTTATGTATTCAGGTGAGCCTGTATTGCTGTGTATTTTCTGCTTAAAACTGCCTTTGCCGTCTCCCACAGATTTTGGGCTGTTGTGTGTCTGTTTTCATTTTTCTCCATGTATTACTTGATATCTGTTTTAATTTGTTCATCCATCGTTTATTTAGAAACATGTTGTTTAGTCTCCATGTGTGGTAGGCTGTATTGTTTTCTTTGTGTCATTTATTTCTAGTTTCATACCATTGTGGTCTTAGAAGTTGCTTGATACAATTTCAGTCTTTTTGAGTTTATTGAGGCTCTTTGTGGCCTAGTATGTGATCTATTTTGGAGAACTTTCCATGTGCACTTGAGAAAAACATGTGTCCTGCTGCTTTTTTGTTGAATGTTCTGTAGATATGTTAAGTCTTTCTAATATAATGTGTTGTTTCTTGCCTCTGTTTATTTTCTGCCTGGTTGATCTATTAATGTGAGTGGTGTGTTCAAGTCTCCTAAAATGAATGTGGCACAATCTATTTACCCCTTTAGTTCAGTTAGTATTTGTTTCACATGTTTAGGTGCTCCTCTGTTGGGTGCATAGATCTTTATAATGATTATGTCCTCCTGTTGGACTGACCCCTCTATCATTATGTGATGTCCTGCATCTCCCATTACTCTCTTTTTCTAAAATCTATTTTTTCTGATACAAGTACTGCTGCTCCTGCTGAATCCTCCCTATTATTTGCATGGAATCTTTTTTTCCATCCCATCACTTTTACTCCTTGTATGTTTGTGTCTGAAATGAGTCTGTTGAAGGTAACATTCAGATAGGTCTTGTTAATTTATCCATCCTGCCACTCAGTCTTCTGATTGGTGCATTCAGTCGATTTACATCTATTGTGATTATTAAGAGATATGTGCTCATGTGATTTTGTTAATTGTTTTCTGGCACTTTGTTCTTTTATCTTTATTTTTTTTTTATTTTGGTATCATTAATCTACAATTACATGAAGGACATTATGTTTACTAGGCTCCCCCATTCACCAAGTCCCCCCCACATAGGCCTTCACAGTCACTGTCCATCAACGTAGTAAGATGCTGTAAAATCACTACTTGAATTCTCTGTGTTGCACAGCCCTCCCCGTGCCCCCCACACTATACATGCTAATCGTAATGCCCCCTTTCTTTTTTCCCGCCCTTATACCTCCCCACCCATCCACACCCAGTCTCTTTCCCTTTGGTAACTGTTAGTCCATTCTTGGGTTCTAGGATTCTGCTGCTGTTTTGTTCCTTCAGTTTTCCTTTGTTCTTATACTCCACATATGAGTGAAATCATTTGGTACTTCTCTTTCTCCACCTGGCTTATTTCACTGAGCATAATACCCTCTACCTCCATCCATGTTGTTGCAAATGGTAGGATCTGTTTTTTTTTTTCTTATAGCTGAGTAGTAGTCCATTGTGTATATGTACCACATCTTCTTTATCCATTAGTCTACTGATGGACATTTAGGTTGCTTCCATATCTTAGCTATTGTAAATAGTGCAGTGATAAACATAGGGGTGCATCTGTCTTTTTCAAACTGGAGTGTGCTGCATTCTTAGGATAAATTCCTAGAAGTGGAATTCCTGGGTCAAATGGTATTTCTATTTTGAGCATTTCGAGAAACCTCCATACTGCTTTCTACAATAGTTGAACTAATTTACATTCCCACCAGCAGTGCAGGAGGGTTCCCCTTTCTCCACAACTTCGCCAACATTTGTTGTCTGTCTTTTGGCTGGTGGCCATCCTTACTGGTGTGAGGTTATATCACATTGTGGTTTTAATTTGCATTTGTCTGATGACAAGCGATGTGGAGCATCTTTTCATGTGTCTGTTGGCCATCTGAATTTCTACTTTAGAGAACTGAATATTCAGCTCCACTGCCTATTTTTTAATTGGATTATTTGATTTTTGTTGAGGTGTGTGAGATCTTTATATATTTTGGAGGTCAACCCTTTATATTCTCCCATACTGTAGTATACCTTTTTGTTCTATTCATGGTGTCCTTTCCTGTACAGAAGCTTTTCAGCTTGATATAGTCCCACTTGTTCATTTTTGCTTCTGTTTCCCTTGCCCGGGGAGATATGTTCAAGAAGAGGTTACTCATGTTTATGTCCAAGAGATTTTTGCCTATGTTTTTTTCTAAGAGTTTTATGATTTCATGACTTACGTTCAAGTCTTTGATCCATTTTGAATTTACTTTTGTGTATGGGGTTAGACAGTGATCCAGTCTCATTCTCTTACATGTAGATGTCCAGTTTTGCCAGCACCATCTGTTGAAGAGACTGTCATTTCCCCATTGTATGTCCATGGCTCCTTTATCGAATATTAGTTGACCATATATGTTGGAGTTAATGTTTGGAATCTTGTTTCTGTTCCATTGGTGTGTGGCTCTGTTCTTGTGCCAGTACCAAATTGTCTTGATTACTGTGGCTTTGTAGTAGAGCTTGAAGTTGGGGAGTGAGATCCCCCCCACCCTACTTTCGTCTTCCTTCTCAGGATTGCTTTAGATATTCTGGTTCTTTGGTGTTTCTATATGAATTTTTGACCTATTTGTTCCAGTTCATTGAGGAATGCTGTTGGTAATTTGATAGGGATTTCACTGAATCTGTATATTGTTTTGGGCAGGATGGCCATTCTGACAATATTAATTCTTCCTAGCCAGCAGCATGGGATGAGTTTTGATTTGTTAGTGACCTCTTTAATTTCTCTTAAGAGTGTCTTACAGTTTTCAGGGTATAGTTCTTTCACTTCCTTGGTTAGGTTTATGCCTAATTATTTTATTATTTTTGATGCCATTGTGAATGCAATTGTCTTCCTGATTTCTCTATTAGTTTATTTTTAGTGTATAGGAAAGCCACAGATTTCTGTGTGTTAATTTTGTATTCTGCAACTTTGCTGTATTCCGATATTCTAGTAATTTTGGAATGGAGTCTTTAGGGTTTTTTATGTACAATATTATGTCGTCTGCAAATAGTTACAGTTTAACTTCTTCTTTACCAATCTGTATTTCTTGTATTTCTTTGTTTTGTCTAATTGCCGTGGCTAGGACCTCCAGTACTATGTTGAATAACAGTGGGGAGAGTGGGCATCCCTGTCTTGGGCCCAATCGCAGAGGAAAAGCTTTCAGCTTCTCACTGTTCAATATGATACTGGCTGTGGGTTTATCATATATGGCCTTTATTATGTTGAGGTACTTGCCCTCTGTACCCATTTTGTTGAGAGTTTTTATCATGAATGGATGTTGAAATTTTGTCGAATGCTTTTTCAACATCTATGGAGATGATCAAGTGGTTTTTGTCTTTCTTTTTGTTGATGTGGTGGATGACGTTGATGGATTTTCGAATGTTGTACCATCCTTGCATCCCTGGGATGAATCCCACTTGGTCATGCTGTATGATCCTCTTGATGTATTTTTGAATTCGGTTTGCTAATATTTTGTTGAGTATTTTTGCATCTGTGTTCATCAGGAATATCGGTCTGTGATTTTCTTTTTGTTGGGGTCTTTGCCTGGTTTTGGTATTAGGGTGATATTGGCTTCATAGAATGAGTTTGGGAGTATTCCTTCCTCTTCTATTTTTTGGAAAACTTTAAGGAGAGTGGGTATTATGTCTTCTCTGTATGTCTGATAAAATTCCGAGGTAAATCCATGTGGCCCAGGGGTTTTGTTCTTGAGTAGTTTTTTGATTACCACTTCAATTTCGTTGGTGGTAATTGGTCTGTTTAGATTTTCTGTTTCTTTCTGGGTCAGTCTTGGAAGGTTGTATTTTTCTAGGAAGTTGTCCATTTCTCCTAGGTTTCCCAGCTTGTTAGCATATAGGTTTTCATGGTACTCTCTAGTAATTCTTTGTATTCCTGTGGGGTCTGTCATGAATTTTCCCTTCTCGTTTGTGATTCTGTTGATGTGTGTTGACTCTCTTTTTCTCTTAATAAATCTGGCTAGAGGTTTTCTATTTTATTTATTTTCTCGAAGAACCAGCTCTTGGTGTCATTGATTTTTTTCTATTGTTTTATTCTTCTCAATTTTGTTTATTTCTTCTCAGATCTTTATTATATCCCTCCTTCTGCTGACCTTAGGCTTCATTTGTTTTTCTTTTTCCAATTTTGATAATTCTGACATTAGACCATTCATTTGGGATTGTTGTTCCTTCTTTAAATACGCCTGGATTGCTATATACTTTCCTCTTAAGACTGCTTTTGCTGTGTCCCACAGTAGTCAGGGCTTTGTGTTGTTGTTGTCATTTGTTTCCATATATTGCTGTATCTCCATTTTAATTTGCTTATTGATCCATTGATTATTTAGGAGCATGTTGTTAAGGCTCCATGTGTTTGTGAGCCTTTTTGCTTTCTTTGTACAATTTATTTCCTGATTTTATGCTTCTGTGGTCTGAAAAGTTGGTTGATAGGATTTCAATCTTTTTGAATTTACTGAGGCTCTTTTTGTGGCCTAGTATGTGGTCTATTCTGGTGAATGTTCCATGTGTACTTGAGAAGAATGTATATCCTGTTGCTTTTGGATGTAGAGTTCTATAAATGTCTATTAGGTCCATCTGTTCTTGTGTGTTGTTCAGTGCTTCTGTGTCCTTACTTATTTTCTGTCTGGCTGATCTGTCCTTTGGAGTGAGTGGAGTGGTGAAGTCTCCCAAAATGAATGCATTGCATTCTATTTCCCCCTTTAGTTCTGTTAGTATTTGTTTCACATATGCTGGTTCTCCTGTGTTGGGTGCATATATATTTATAATGTTTATGTCCTCTTGTTGGACTGAGCCCTTTATCATTATGTAATGTCCTTCTTTATCTCTTGTTACTTTCTTTGTTTTGAAGGCTATTTTGTCTGATACTAGTATTGCCACACCTGCTTTTTTCTCACTGTTGTTTGCATGAAATATCTTTTTCCATCCCTTGACTTTTAATCTGTGTATGTTTTTGGGTTTGAGGTGAGTCTCTTGTAAGCAGCATATAGATGGGTCTTGTTTTTTTATCCATTCAGTGACTCTATGTCTTTTGATTGGTTCATTCAGTCCATTTACATTTAGGGTGATTATTGAGAGATATGTACTTATTGCCATTGCAGGCTTTAATTTTGTGGTTACCAAAGGTTCAAGGTTAGCTTCTTTACTATCTTACTGTCTAACTTAACTCGCTTATTGAGCTATTATAAACACATTCTGATGATTCTTTATTTCTCTCCCTTCTTATTCCTCCTCCTCCATTCTTCATACGTTGTGTGTTTTGTTCTGTTCTTTTTTAGGAGTGCTCCCATCTAGAACAGTCCCTCTGAGATACCCTGTAGAGGTGGATTGTGGGAGGCAAAATTCCCTCAACTTTTGCTTATCTGGGAATTGTTTAATCCCTCCTTCATATTTAAATGATAATCATGCTGGATACAGTATTCTTGGTTCAAGGCCCTTCTGTTTCATTGCATTAAATATATCATGCCATTCTCTTCTGGCCTGTAAGGTTTCTCTTAAGTCTGATGATAGCCTGATGGGTTTTCCTTTGTAGGCGACCTTTTTTTTTTCTCTCTGGCTGCCTTTAATACTCTGTCCTTGTCTTTGATCTTTGCCATTTTAATTATTATGTGTCTTGGTGTTGCCCTCTTTGGGTCCCTTTTCATGGGAGTTCAGTGTGCCTCTGTGGTCTGAGAGGCCATTTCCTTCCCTAGTTTGGGGAAGTTTTCAGCAATTATTTCTTCAAAGACACTCTCTATCCTTGTTTCTCTTTTCTTCTTCTGCTACCCCTATAATGTGGATATTGTTCCATTTTGATTGTTCACACAGTTCTCTTAATATTCTTTTATTCCTGGAGATCCTTCTCTCTATATATATATCAGCTTCTCTGTGTTCCTGTTCTCTGTTTTCTAGTCCATTAATGGTCTCTTGCATCTCATCCATTCTGCTTTGAAGTCCTTCCAGAGATATGTTTTATTTCTGTATTCTCCCTCCTTAGTTCTTGCATAGTTCTCTGCAAGTCCATCAGCATGGTTATGACTTTTGTTTGGAATTCTTTTTCAGGAAGATTGGTTACATTTATCTCCCCAGATTCTTTCTGAGGGGAAGATGTAGACGATGTCAAAGATGTCTGGGTTAGTCTTGTCTAGATCAAATTTTTTTGCCTTTTCATGTTTATAGATGCAGTGGTATGCTATTTACTTGTCTGTCAGCTGGGAGAGCCAAGACTCTTTCCATTTGCTCCTGGCCTTTCTTTACAGAGACAACGGCGACCCCTAGCAGCTTGTGTTGGGCAACTGCGTGTAGACCTGGTCTCTGTATCTTGCCCAGCCGCTATGGAGGAAGCTCCCTTGCTGTGGGCTTGGCCAGCCTCAGGCTGCTGCTCTGCTATGGTGGGGCCCAGAGGGGGAATGGATGGGGTGCTGTTTGGCTATTTACTGCCGTGAGGGGTCTCAGAGCTGTTGCCCAGGGTGTTAGTGCGCCCGGAGTTCCCTGGATTCCAGCTGCTGGGCTGTGTTCTGGGATGCTTCCATCCAGCTGTGGGGTGCGTGTCCCTTTAAGACTTTCAAAAAGCACTCGCTTTTCTTTGGCCCATGGGCTCCAGTTGCAGGGACCTAATCACAGGTTTTACTGTCCTGGTTCCCTAGTATCCAGCACCCCATGCCCTGTGTCTGCGCTCTGGTGCGGATGGCTAAGGCTGGCTATTTAGCCAACCTAGGCTCCCTCTCCCTCCCCACTCTGACTCCTCTCCTCCCGCTGGGAGCTGGGGTGAGGGGCACTCGGGTCCCCTTGGGCTGGGTCTTGTATCTTACCCCCTTTGCGAGGTGCTGGGTTCTCACAGGTGTGGATGTAGTCTGGCTGTTGTCCTATGTCTTCTGGTCTCTCTTTTAGGGATAGTTGTATTTGTTGTATTTTCAAAAATATATATGTTTTTGGGAGGAGATTCCCACTGTCCTACTCATGCCTCCCTGTTCCTTTATCTCTTATACTCTTCTCTTGTTATGGATGGTTTTTCTAGTGTTGTAATGGGATTTCTATGTTTATTTGTTGATATATCTGTTAGTGTGTTTACTGTAGGCTTTAGTATTGATGTTACCAAAGGCTCAAGGATAGCTACCTTACTATAATAGTCTATCTTAAATTGCTGATTACTCTATTTCAAAGACAAACTAAAGGAAACTTTTTTCCACCTTTTTCCTGTTCCTCCACCTTTTCTGTATTAGATCTCATAATCTGCACTTTTTGTGTATCCCTTGACTGATTTTGCATGTACTTGATTTTACTTTTTTTTTTTGGTATCATCAATCTACAATTACAATCTACAATGAGTGACATTACTCCCCCCATCACCAAGTCCCCACCACATACTCCATTACAGTCACTGTCCATCAGCGTAGAAAGATGCTGTAGCATCACTGCTTCTTTATGTTGTACAGCCCTCCCTTTGCCCCACCCCCTACATTATGTGTGCTAATAGTAATGCCCCTTTCCCCCTTGTCCCTCCCTTCCCACTCATCCTCCCCAGTCCCTTTCCCTTTGGTAACTCTTTGTCCATTCTTGGATTCTGCTGATGTTTTGTTCCTTCAGTTCTTTTCTTAAGTCTCCTCTTTTGTTCCTTCAGTTTTTTTTTTTGTTCTTATACTCCAGAAATGAGTGAAATCATTTGATACTTTCCTTTTTCCACCTGCCTTATTTCACTGAGCATAATACCTTCTGGCTCCATCCATGTTGTTCCAAGTGGTAGGATTTGTTTTCTTCTTTATTCCATTGTGTATATGTACCACATATTCTTTATCCATCTACTGATGGACACTTAGGTTGAATCCATTTCTTAGCTATTGTAAACAGTGCTGTAATAAGCATAAGGGTGCATATGTCATTTTCAAACTGGGATACTGCAGTCTTAGGGTAAATTCCCAGGAGTGGAATTCCTGGGTCAAATGGTATTTCTATTTTTAGTTTTTTGATAAACCTCCATACTGCTTTCCAGAATGGTTGAACTAATTTACATTTCCACCAGCAGTGTAGGAGCGTTCCCCTTTCTCCACATCCTTGCCAACATTTACTGTTTGTGTTTTGGATGATGGCCATCCTTACTGGTGTGAGGTGATATCTCATTGTGGTTTTAATTTGCATTTCTTTGATGAATAGTGATGTGGAGCATCTTTTCATGTATCTGTTGGCCATATGAATTTCTTCTTTGAAGAAGTGTCTGTTCAGCCCCTCTGCCCATTTTTTAATTGGATTATTTGCTTTTTATTTGTTGAGGTGTGTGAGCTCTTTATATATTTTGGATATCAATCCTTTATTGGATATGTCATTTATGAATATATTCTCCCATACTGTAGGATGTCTTTTTGTTCTATTGATGGTGTCCTTTGCTGTACAGAAGCTTTTCAGCTTGATATAGGCCCACGTGTTCATCTTTGCTTTTCCTTGACACAGGGGATATGTTCATGAAGAAGTTCCTCATGTTTATGTCCAGGAGATTTTTGTCTATGTTTTTTTCTAAGAGTTTTATGGTTTCATGACTTACATTCAGGTCTGTGATCCATTTCGAATTTACTTTTGAGTATGGGGTTAGACAGTGATCCAGTTTAATTCTCTTACATGCAGCTGTGCAGTTTTGCAGCACCAACTCTTGAAGAGACTGTCATTTCCCCATTGTATGTCCATGGCTCCTTTATTGTATATTAATTGACAATATATGTTTGGGTTAATGTCTGGAGTCTCTGTTCTGTTCCACTGGTCAGTGGCTCTGTTCTTGTGCCAGTACCAAACTTTCTTGATTACTGTGGCTTTGTAGTAGAGCATGAAGTTGGGGAGTGACATCCCCCCTCCCCCCAGTTTATTCTTCTTTCTCTGTATTGCTTTGGCTATTAGGGGTCTTTGGTGTTTCCATATGAATTTTTGAATTATTTGTTCCAGTTCAATGAAGAATGATGCTGGTAATTTGATAGGGATTGCATCAAATCTGTATATTTCCTTGGGCAGGATGGCCATTTTGACGATATTAATTTTTCCTAGCCAAGAGCATGGGATTAATTTCCATTTGTTAGTGTCCCCTTTAATTTCTCTTAGGAGTGTCTTGTAGTTTTGGTTAGGTCTTTTCCTAGGTATTTTATTCTTTTTGATGCGATTTTGAATTGAATTGTTTTCCTGATTTCTCTTTCTGCTACCTCATCGTTAGTGTATATAGGAAAGGAACAAACTTCTGTGTATTAATTTTGTATTCTGCAACTTTGTTCAGTTCACATATTAGTTGTAGTAGTTTCGGAGTGGAGTCTTTAGGGTTTTTTATATACAATATCACATCATCTGCAAATAGTGACAGTTTGACTTCTTTTCAAATCTGGATACATTGTGTTTCTTTGTGTTGTCTGATGGCCGTAGCTAGGACCTCCAGTACTGTGTTGAGTAACAGTGGGGAGAGTGGGTATCCCTGTCTTGTTCCTGATCTTAGGTGAAAAGCTTTCAGCTTCTCGCTGTTAAGTATGATGTTGGCTTTTGGTTTGTCATATATGGCTTTATTATATTGAGGTATTTACCCTCTATACCCATTTTGTTAAGAGTTTTTTTATTCATTTTTTTTACTTTGTCATTAATCTGCAATTACATGAAAAACATTATGTTTACTAGGCTTTCCCCTTCCTCAAGTGCCCCCCACAAACGCCATTACAGTCACTGTCTATCAGCGTAGAAAGATGTTGTAGAATCAGTACTTGTCTTCTCTGTGTTGCACAGCCCTCCCCTTTCCCACACCCCCCACATTAGACATGCTAATCATAATATCCCTTTCTTTTTCCCCACCCTTATCCCTCCCTGCCCTCCCACTCTCCCCAGTCTCTTTCCCTTTGGTAACTGTTAGTCTATTCTTGGGTTCTGTGATTCTGCTGCTATTTTTTTCCTTCAGTTTTTCTTTTGTTCTTACACTCCACAGATGAGTGAAATCATTTGGTATTTGTCTTTCTCTGCTTGGCTTATTTCCCTGAGCGTAATACTCTCTAGCTCCATCCATGTTGTTTCAAATTGTAGGATTTGATTTCTTCTCATGGCTGAATGGTTTTCCATTGTGTTATGTACGACATCTTCTTTATCCATTCATCTACTCATGGACAGTTAGGTTGCTTCCATTTCTTGGCTATTGTAAATAGTGCTGCAAAACACATAGGGGTGCATCTGTCTTTTTCAAACTGGAGTGCTGCATCCTTAGGGTAAATTCCTAGAAGTGGAATTCCTGGGTCAAATGGTAGGTCTATTTTGAGCATTTTGAGGAACCTCCATACTGCTTTCCACAATGGTTGAACTAATTTACATTCCCACCAGCAGTGTAGGAAGGTTCCCCTCTCTCCACAACCTCACCAACATTTGTTGTTGTTTGTCTTTTGAATGGTAGCCATCCTTACTGGTGTGAGGTGATATCTCATTGTGGTTTTAATTTGCATTTCTCTGATAACTAGTGATGTGGAGCACCTTTTCATGTGTCTGTTGGCCATCTGAATTTCTTCTTTGGAGAACTGTTCAGCTCCTCTGCCCATATTTTAATTGGATTATTTGCTTTTTCTTTGTTGAGGTGTGTGAGCTCTTTATATATTTTGGATGTCAAGCCTTTATCGGATCTGTCATTTACAAATATATTCTCCCATACTGTAGGGTACCTTTTTGTTCTGTCGATGGTGTCCTTTGCTGTACAGAAGCTTTTCAGCTTGACATAGTCCCACTTGTTCATTTTTGCTTTTGTTTTCCTTGCCCAGGGAGATATGTTCATGAAGAAGTCGCTAATGTCTATGTCTAAGAGATTTTTGCCTATGTTTTTTTCTAAGAGTTTTATGGTTTCATGACTTATATTCAGGTCTTTGATCCATTTGAATTTACTTTTGTGTTTCGGGTTAGAGAGTGATCCAGTTTCGTTCTCTTACATGTAGCTGTCCAGTTTTGCCAGCACTATCTGTAGAAGAGACTGTCATTTCCCCATTGTATGTCCATGGCCCCTTTATCGAATATTAATTGACCATATATGTTTGGCTTAATGTCTGGAGTCTCTAATCTTTTCTACTGGTTTGTGGGTCTGTTCTTGTGCCAGTACCAAATTGTCTTGATTACTATATCTTTGTAGTAGAGCTTGAAGTTGGGGAGTGAGATCCACCCCAGTTTATTCTTTCTCAGGATTGCTTTGGCTATTCAGGGTCTTTGGTGTTTCCATATGAATTTTTGAACTATTTGTTCCAGTTCATTGAAGAATGTTGTTGGTAATTTGATAGAGATTGCATCAAACTGTATATTGCCTTGGGCAGGATGTCCATTTTGACGATATTAATTCTTCCTAGCCAAGAGCATGGGATGAGTTTCCATTTGTTAGTGTCCTCTTTAATTTCTCTTAAGAGTGTCTTGTAGTTTTCAGGGTATAGGTCTTTCACTTCCTTGGTTAGGTTTATGCCTAATTATTTTATTATTTTTGATGCCATTGTGAATGCAATTGTCTTCCTGATTTCTCTATTAGTTTATTGTTAGTGTATAGGAAAGCCACAGATTTCTGTATGTTAATTTTGTATCCTGCAACTTTGCTGTATTCCGACATTAGTTCTAGTAGTTTTGGAATGGAGTCTTTAGGGTTTTTTATGTACAATATCATGTCGTCTGCAAATAGTTACAGTTTAACTTCTTCTTTACCAATCTGTATTCCTTGTATTTCTTTGTTTTGTCTAATTGCCATGGCTAGGACCTCCAGTACTATGTTAAATGACATTGGGGAGAGTGGGCATCCCTGTTTTGTGCCTGATTGCAGAGGAAAAGCTTTCAGCTTCTTACTGTTCAGTATGATATTGGCTGTGGGTTTATCATATATGGCTTTTATTATGTTGAGGTACTTGCCCTCTATACCCATTTTACTGCGAGTTTTTATCATGAATGGATGTTGAATTTTGTCGAATGCTTTTTCAGCATCTATGGAGATGATCATGTGGTTTTTGTCTTTCTTTTTGTTGATGTGGTGGATGATGTTGATGGATTTTCGAATATTGTACCATCTTTGCATCCTTGGGATGAATCCCACTTGGTCATGGTGTATGATCCTTTTGATGTATTTCTGAATTCGGTTTGCTAATATTTTGTTGAGTATTTTTGCATCTACGTTCATCAGGGATATTGGTGTGTAGTTTTCTTTTTTGGTGGGGTCTTTGCCTGGTTTTGGTATTAGGGTGATGTTGGCTTCATAGAATGAGTTTGGAGGTATTCACTCTTCTTCTATTTTATGGAAAACTTTAAGTAGAATTGGTATTATATCTTCTGTGTATGTCTGATAAAATTCTGAGGTAAATCCATCTGGCCCAGGGGTTTTTTTCATGGGTAGTTTTTTGATTACCGCTTCAATTTCTTTGGTGGTAATTGGTTTGTTCAGATTTTGTGTTTCTTTCTTGGTCAGTCTTGGAAGGTTGTATTTTTCTAGGAAGTTGTCCATTTTTTCTAGGTTTTCCAGCTTCTTAGAATATAGGTTTTCATAGTAGTCTCTAATAATTCTCTGTATTTCTGTGGGGTCCGTTGTGATGTTTCCTTTCTCATTTCTGGTTCTGTTGATGTGTGTTGATTCTCTTTTTCTCTTAATAAGTCTGGCTAGAGGCTTATCTATTTTGTTTATTTTCTCAAAGAACCAGCTCTTGGTTTCATTGATTTTTGCTATTGTTTTATTCTTCTCAATTTTGTTTATTTCTTCTCTGATCTTTATTATGCCCCTCCTGCTGACTTTAGGCCTCATTTGTTATTCTTTTTTCAATTTTGATAATTGTGATGTTGTACTATTCATTTGGGTTTGTTCTATCTTCTTTAAATATGCCTGGATTGCTACATACTTTCCTCTTAAGACTGCTTTTGCTGCGTCCCACAGAAGTTGGCACTTTGTGTTATTGTTATTTATTTCCATATATATTGCTGGATCTCCATTTTAATTTGGTCGTTGATCCATTGACTATTTAGAAGCGTGTTGTTAAGCCTCCATGTGTTTGTGAGCCTTTTTGCTTTCTTTGTACAATTTATTTCTAGTTTTATACCGTTGTGGTCTGAGAAGTTGTTTTGTAGAATTTTAGTCTTTTTGAATTTGCTGAGGGTCTTTTTATGGCCTCGTATGTGGTCTATTCTGGAGAATATTCTATGTGCACTTGAGAAGACTGTGTAGAGTTCTATAGATGTCTATTAGGTACATCTGTTCTAGTGTGTTGTTCAGTGCCTTTGCGTCCTTACTTATTTTCAGTCTGGTGGATCTGTCCTTTGGAGGGAATGGTGTGTTGAAGTCTCCCCAAATGAATGCATTGCATTCTTTTTCCTCCTTCAGTTCTGTTAGTATTTGTTTCACAGATGCTGGTGCTCCTTTGTTGGGTGCATATATATTTATAATGGTTATATCCTCTTGTTGGACTGAGCCCTTTATCATTATGTAATGTGCTTCTTTATCTCTTGTTACTTTCTTTGTTTCGAAGTCTATTTTGTCTGATACTAGTATTGCCAGACCTGCTTTTTTCTCACTGTTATTTGCATGAAATATCTTTTTCCATCCCTTGACTTTTAATCTGTGTATGTTTTTGGGTTTGAGGTGAGTCTCTTGTAAGCAGCATATAGATGGGTCTTGTTTTTTTACCCATTCAGTGACTCTGTGTCTTTTGATTGGTTCATTCAGTCCATTTACATTTAGGGTGATTATTGATAGGTATGCACTTTTTGCCATTTCAGGCTTTTATATTCGTGGTTACCAAAGGTTCCAGGTTACTTTCCTTACTATCTTAGAGTCTAACTTAACTCACTTAGTATGTTGTTACAAACACAATCTAAAGGTTCTTTTCTATTTCTCCTCGTTTTTCTTCCTCCTTCATTCTTTATATATTAGGTATCAAATTCTGTACTTTTTGTCTATACCTTGATTGACTTTGATGATAGTCAATTTAATTTTTTATTTGCCTCACCATCAGCTGCTCCATCCTCCCTACCATGGTTTTACTTGCTCTGGTTACAGCTCTCCAACCCTAGGAACACTTCCATCTATAGCAGTCCCTCCAAAATAGACTACAGAGATGGTTTGTGGGAGGTAAAGTCTCTCAGCTTTTGCTTATCTGGAAATTGTTTTATCCCTCCTTCAAATTGAAATGATAATCTCACTGGTTAAAGTAATCTTGGTTCCAGGCCCTTCTGCTTCATGGCATTAAAGACATCATGCCACTCCCTTCTGGCCTGTAAGGCTTCTGCTGAGAAGTCTGATGTTAGCCTGATCGGCTTTCCATTGTATGTGATCTTATTTCTGCCTCTGGCTGTTTTCAAGTCTGTCCTTATCCTCGATCTTTCCCATTTTTATTACTATGTGTCTTGGTGTTGTCTTCCTTGGGTCCCTTGTGTTGGGGGATCTGTGGATCTCCATGGCCTGACAGACTATGTCCTTCCCCAGATTTGGGAAGTTTTCAGCAACTACCTCCTCAAAGACACTTTCTATCCCTTTCTCTCTCTCTTCTTTTTCTGGTATCCCTATAATGCGAGTATTGGATTGGTCACACAGTTCTCTCAATATTCTTTCATTTTTAGGGATCCTTTTTTCCTCTCTGTGCCTCAGCTTCTTTGTATTTCTCTTCTCTAGTTTCTATATCATTTATTGTCTCCTCCACCATATCCAGCCTGCTTTTAATACCCTCCATTGTGTTCTTCAATGATTGGATCTCTGACCTGAATTCATTCCTGAATTCTTGGATGTCTTTCTGTACCTCTGTTAGAATGTTGTTGATTTTTATTTTGAATTCCCTTTCAGGAAGAGTCACGAGGTCCATATCATTTAAATCTTTCTTGGGAGTTGTATAAAATTTTTACTCTGGACAGGGTTCCTTTGGCATTTCATGTTTGTATTTGGTGCCCTCTAGTATCCAGAAGCTCTATTCTGGAGCTGTTCATCCCCTGAAGCAATGTCAGGTGTTGCAGGGGAGCGGTACTGGTGCCTCGGGGGAGGAAGGAGCTGTTCCCTGCCTCCTGGCTGCTGTGCCTGTCTCCACTGCCTGAGCCAGTGGGCCGGTCACACAGGTATAAGTTTTTGTTCCAGAGCAGCCGGATATGGATCCCTGCTTTCCACAAGCAGCCGGAATCACAGTCTCCCCAGGAACTCTGCCTGTATTAACTTTCCAACCCGGTGGTCATGTGAGTCTCATGAAAGCACCATGAAATGTAGGTTTGTGCTCCCAGAGCAGATCTCTGGAGCCAGGTATTCAGCTGCCACAAGCCTTCCACTCCCTCCCTGCTCCGTTTCTCTTCCTCCCGTGGTGAGCTGGGGTGGGGGAGGGGCTCGGGTCCCCCGGAGCCACAGCTCTGGTACGTTACCCTGTTCGGTGAGGTCTGCTCTTTTCTCCAGGTTTATGCAGTCTGGCGCCAGCCTCTTTCCTGTTACTCTCTCAGGATTAGTTGCACCAATTAAATTTTCTATTTGTATCCACTTTTAGGAGGAAGCCTCTGTCTCTCCTCTCACGCTGCCATGTTTAATCCAATCTCTGTTAAGAGTTTTTATCATGAATGGATGTTGTATTTTGTTGAATGCTTTTTCAGTATCTATGGAGATGATCATGTGATTTTTGTCCTTCTTTTTGTTGATGTGGTGGATGATGTTGATGGATTTTCAAATGTTGTACCATCCTTGCATCCCTGAGGTGAATCCTGCTTGATTATGGTGTATGATCTTCATGATATATTTTTGAATTCAGTTTGCTAATATTTTGTTGAGTATTTTTGCATCTATTTTCATCAGGGATATTTGTCTGTAATTTTCTTTGATTTTGCTTATTTTGTTTTAATTTCATACTTGCTTGGTAATTAGTTGGTTTATTGTCTTTACTGTGGATTTATTTTTAGTGTTGAAGCTATTTTGCTGTAGGGACCTTCCCAGCTACAGAAGTCCCTTTACCATATCCTGTAAGGCTGGCTTAGTGGTGGTGAATCCCTTTACCTCTTGTTTATTTGGAAGTTGTTTACTACCTTCCTGAAATTTGAATGATAATCATGCCTGCCTCATAGAGGATCCTTAGTTGGAGGTCCTTGTGTTCTGGTACATTAAATCTGTCATGCCACTCCCTTCTGGCCTATAGAGTTTCTGTCGAGAAGTCTGCTGATAGCCTGATGTGATTCCCTTTATAAATAATATTTTTTTCTCTGAATGCTTGCAACACTCTCTCTTTATCCTTGATATTGCCATTTTAATTGTTCTGTGTCTTGGTGTTCTCTTCTTGGGGTTCCTTTTGTTAGGGGCTCTCTGTGCTTCCATGACCTGAGTGTCTATTTCCTTCTCCAAACTGGGGAAGTTCTCAAAAATAATTTCCTTAAAGAGGCTTTCTAACCCTTTGTGTCCTTCTCCTTCTGATATCCCTATCATGTAAGTAAGGTTACATTTGCATTGCTCACATGGGTCTTTTATCATGCTTTCATTCTGAGAGATACTTTTTTCTCTCAGTTCCTCATCTTCTTGTTTTCCTGTTCCCTAATTTCCATCTCATTTACCATCTCCTCTACCTGCGCAAATCTATTCTTAAATCCCACCAGTGTCTGTTTCATTTCAAATACTGTACTCTTGAGCTCTGAGTGGCTCTATCCCAGATCTTCTATCTCTTTGTTGACATCCTCCCTGAGATCTTTAATACTTTTCTGAACATTTGTGAGTGTGTTTAAGGCTTTTATTTTGGAATCTTTATCAAGAATACTGGTGATCTCTCATTTAACTCTAATTCTGGAGTCTGTCCTGTAGTCTTGTTTGAATCATATTCCTCTGTCTCCTCATTTTGTCAGGGTTTCTGTGTTTCTTCTTTGTATTAGATGGCTCTGCTATGCTTCCAGGCCTATAGAGTCATAGCTTTATGATGAAAGCGTCTAAGGTGTCCAGAAGCATGGGGTTCTTCATTGACTAGTGCCTGATTTTATTCTGAAGGACCGCCATCCTTTTCTGTGCAGTGGGCAGGTATAGTCTTTCTGTCTGTGCTGGCAGTTTGCTTCAGCTGCTGCCTTTGTGATTGGCCCAGGAGCATCTTTTGAGCTCTATGAGGGAAGGGCTGCCCTCTGTCTGACCTGCAGCAATGGCGAGGCTGCAAGGTTAATGGATTGGGCAGACTGATGTGTGGCTCTGCCCCAGCCAGACACACAGCCCTGGGTTTCGACACACACAGGGAGGAGGGATCTCTTGGGTCTGGCTCCTGTAGGCACCTGCCCAGTTGGGCTGAAATGGAGCCTAGGACGTTGGGAGAGTCTCCCTCCACCTGCCAGGCTGCAATGTCTGACGCTGCTGATGGACCAAGCCGGTTTGCTCCCAGCACCACACAGGGAGGAGCCGCAGGGCTGTGTTGCCAGCTAAGGAGACAGGGCATCCGGGACTCCCAAGAGTTCCCAGTCTGTTGGGCCGAGGAAGTGCTGGGGTTGGCTGTTGTCCACCTGCCCTTTCTCCTGAGGAGAAAGTTCCATCCAACTCTCATCCCTCTGGCCCCCCTCCCACTGCTGGCAAGTCTCTCAAGCTGCCCTTCCAACACAGTGGCTGGGGTCTCAGCCTCCCAGAGTGTCCCACCCATCCCTGGTGTCCAGCTCTGCTGATCACCAGAACCCAGTGTAACGTGGGCTTGTGCTCCAGAGCAGACCTCCAGGGCCAGCTGTGCAGCCCTCCTGGGCCACTCGCCCCGCACCGCTCTGTTCCTCTTCCTTCTGCCTGGAGGCTGGGGGCTGGGGGGAGTTGGGCCTTGTGTCCCTCTTGCTCTTGACTCTGCCACTTCACCATTTTCTGTGTGGTCCTGTCTTCTCCCCCAGGTGTGGGTGGCCTGTTCTCCTGTCTTCAGTGCATTTTCGGGGGTAGTTATATTTGCTGTATTTTCTTCTTTTATGTGTTTTTGGAGGGAGGTTTCCTCCTTGCCTTCCTACTCTGCCATCTTTCCCTGGAAACTCCTGTGGAGCATTTCACACTGCATGGCGGTGGGTTCTCCTTACTCATGGTAGTTGTGCTCTACAAAGTTGCTTCAGACACTAAATTAACAGATCCTGAATCATTGCTCCTGGAGAAAATCGCAGGCTGAGGTTTGTGCCAGACTCTGGTCACAACGCTTTTGTCCTCCAATCGACATATAACGTTGTTTTGTGTGTGTTTCTGTTTAAAAACATCTCATCTACTGTGGACTCATGGGCATTGAGCTCACAACCAACAGCCCTATAGTTCAGCCTGAACACAGCTTATCTAACACATGTATCTTCTCCCAAAGACACATCACAGGGTTCTTGTACTTAGGACGCTTACAGAGCTTCAGCACTGGGGCCACTTCAAATCAGAGCCAGTTCATCCCAAACTACTAAAAATGTGAAAAACACGTTCATAAATAGACTGTGAAGAGGGTACCTGTTTACATTAGAATTGGAACAAGAAGGCAGAGCTCTGCCTTGTGTGACCTCAACTAAAAATGTGCATTGGCAACTCAACTTTTTGCTGTTCTGTGACTCTCTGAGAATGACCATGATGGTGTGGGAGCCCTCACGTGGGTGTCCCGAGTGGGTGAGGCACAAATAGTGACGGGTGACCATGTGTAATGCAGAGTGAACAGCCTCATGCAGGGGCCACTTTACAGGGACCCAGGGGACTGTGCTGTCACACTCCCTGCCAGTGACAGCAAGATGTCCATTAGCAGAAAACCCATATACTTAGCAAAGTAGAGTATAGCTTCTTGGTGAGCTAAAGTATGCCTTGAGGAATGTAACTTGGTCCTTGGTCTTCCCATGTGATGGGCCATCCTCATTGGTCAGTGTCACTACTGTCCGCTAATGGATGGGGTACGCGGTCTGTATTTTTCTTCTTCCTAGTGATGTGTTCCAAGGACCTCAGTCACGCTGTGGGAATGGGGAGAAGAGGGAGCTGGAGAGGAGGCTGGGTGAGGAACCGCAGCAAGTCTGGGTGCAGAGGAGCTGGGCAGACAGAGGGTGTGAGTGCATTGGGCTGATGAGAAGACCTCCAGGAGGGAAGACGCAGGGGGGACCCCAGGGTCTGGCCCTTCTCCTTGACCTATGTCAGCCAGCTCCTGTCTGTAGGAATTGTGTCCATGAACATTGTGTGTGTGGTGCATGTGGTGGGAGGACTTCTCATTTCAGTAAGGTCCCAGGGGTGAACAGGCTGCCCCACCTGTCCTAGTAACCTTCCATGGTGCCTCCCACCTCTGTCCCTCAAGCCGTGTCCTCCAGGACAGAGGATATTTCTGGGTTGGCTTAGGGTTTTTCTGGCCAAACAGTCTACTTGAGTCCCCTTCCTTCTGTGACAGCTTCTGGGGCTTAGTTTTCAAGGTGACAGCAGACTGGGGGGCCTCCAGACCCTTGAATTTGCCATTGAGGATCTTCTCTGTCTAGCCTAGTATTTACCTGAAACTGTCTTTTTCAGTTCATGAGAAATGCAGCACATGTGAATATCAATGTGAGCATGGAGAGTGCATGTCTTCTCTGTGCAGTGATGGTGCCAAGCCCCTGCCCTGGCCATCAGGAGAGGTGAGTGCCCCAGGAGCAGGGATGCATGTTGGTGGAGTGGATATGAGAACATGGGTTAGATGGCAAGCATGAAGCCATGAGAAGGCAGTTCACTATGTTAAAAAAGAAAGAAAAAACACCGATACTGTTCACAGCCATAACACAGGCTTCTGTGCAGGAAATGGGGGCAGCTCAAGAGCAGAGAAAATCTGAAAATTATTGCCCAGAAGCCTCTCATCACTACATCAGAATGTCCCGAAAGTTAAGATGCGCCTGTTGACAGTCACTCTTTTTTATTGAAAATTATAGATACTAGAGTTGTTTTTGTTTTTATCATTAATTTACAGTTACATGAGGAACTTTATTTATTAGACTCCCCCCATCACCAAGTCCCCCTGACATAGCCCATTACAGTCACTGTCCATCAGCATAGTAAGATGCTATACAATCACTACTTGTCTTCTCTGTGTTGTACAGCCCTCCCTATGCCCCCACTACATTATGTGTGCTAATAGTAATGGCCCCCCACTTTTTTCCCCTTCTCCCTTCCTTCCCACCCATCCTCCCCAGTCCCTTGCACTTTGGTAACTGTTAGTCCATTCTTGGGTTCTGTGAGTCTGCTGCAGTTTTGTTCCTTCAGTTTTTTTCTCTTTGTTCTTATGCTCCACAGATGAGTGAAATCATTTGGCACTTGTCTTTCTCTGTCTAGCTGATTTCACTGAGCATAATATCCTCTAGCTCCATCCATGTTGTTGCAAATGGTAGGATTTGTTTTGTTCTTATGGCTGAATAATATTCCATTCTGTATGTGTACCACATCTTCTTTATCCATTCATCTACTGATTGACACTTAGGTTGCTTCCATTTCGTGGCTATTGTAAACAGTACTGCAATAAACAAAGGGGTGCATATGTTGTTTTCAAACTGGGCTACTGCATTCTTAGGGTAAATTCCCAGGAGTGGAATTCCTGGGTCAAATGGTATTTCTGTTTTTAGTTTTTTGAGAAACCTCCATACTGCTTTCTACAATGGCTGAACCAATTTACATTCCCAGCAGCAATGTAGGAGGGTTCCCCTTTCTCCACATCCTCACCAGCATTTGTTGTTCCTAGTCTTTTCGAGGCCATCCTAACTGGTGTGAGGTGATATCTTATTGTGGTTTTAATTCGCGTTTCTCTGATTAGCGATATGGAATGTCTTTTTGTGTGTCTCTTGGCCATGTGAATTTCTTCTTTGGAGAAGTGTGTGTTCAGATCCTCTGCCCATTTTTTAATTGGATTATTTGCTTTTTGTTTGTTGAGGTGCGTGAGCTCTTTATATATTTTGGATGGCAATCCTTTATCAGATCTGTCATTTATGAATATATTCTCCCATACTGTAGGATGCCTTTTTTGTTCTATTGATGGTGGAAAGTCACCCTTAAGAGGTTTTTTGTAGAAGGTTTGTGAGTGTGAGGTCGCAGTGCCGACCATGGCCAAGAGGCCCTCCTGGAGCTCTGCTCTGAGCTCCCATCACCAGGAGCTCACTGGGGCTCCCATGTGACATGAGGTGCAGCTTGGGCCTGAATCCTCCTGCTTGCATTCGACCTTTGTAAGGTCCCTCCTCCCTTGTGTTGTCTGATCACTAAGTGGGTGTGAGCTGGGCCCCAAGCGTGTGATGGATCTGGGGGTGGGATGCATCGGAGGGTCTGGGCTGTGGCAATGGCCACAGCCCTTCCCAACCTCCTGTCAGTCCTGCGTCAGATCCGGGGTCCAGGTCAGGTAATGAGCAGATGCCCTGTGACCTCCTGTGCTGGGAGCTTGTTACAGTGGTGAATGCACGGCTGGGAAGAGCCTCTGGAGCAGGTTGTTTGGCTTGTATTCTTCCAGTGAGTTGAAGGCTCCTGATTTGAGAGAATAAGCTATATCTGCCCCCTTCCCACCCAGGCTCGTACCTCCTCACCCGCACTCAGCTCTGGAAAGAGGTTCCCTCGATCCATGACACCGCGGAGCTCTCAGGCTCTGTCCCACCTGGTTGCAGAGAGATGGGAGGGTGTCGGCTCAGCCAGGCCTCCTCATCCTCCCAGCACCCTTTCCTGAGCTCTGTGTGCAGGTGCCACTGAGCAAGTCCCCACCGTCTCCTCAGGATTGTGACCCTGGGCACTTACAGCGTGGCGCCTGGCGGGGCTCCTGTGGTGGGGAGCAGCGCACCTGCCACATGGCCCACACAGACGGCAGTGATGAGGCCAGGTGTAGGTGCAGGCTCCCAGGAGGGAGATGGCAAAGGGCTCCCTGGGGGCCTGCTGCTTCCTCGTGGCCTGAGACAGCAGTTCAGGAGGCAAAGCTGCAGGCTTGGAAATGAATTCCTGCAGCAGGAGGGAGGTGGCTTGATGCTGCACTGGGGGAGCCCAGCTGGTGGTGGGGTGCAGGTTGTTAACCCTGTAGCTATCAGGTCATCCCAGACCCCCAGGAAGAGCCATAGCTGAGAGTCAGGGCCACTCCCACACCTGCCTCTGCCTCAGCCTGAGGTGGGGCATTCGGGACACGGTGCCTAAGGCTCAGATGAAGGTGCAAAGTGCTCATGGTCACCCCCAGCCAGGCATAGTGTTCCCGCAGCTGCTGTGTGTCCCCACAGGTGCTGGCCTCTGGCAGCTGTAGCTTGGTGCAAGGAGAAGGGCCACCCCCTCACTCACGCTGTCCCTTAAGAACAAGTCTACATGGCAGAGCTGTCCCAGCCATCCACCCAGGTCCTATGCCAGAGCCTTTCTGGGCTCCTGGTGAGTCCTGTCTTCCTCCCTCCCTCCCTGTCCCATGTCTTCTGGAGCCTGACCACCTGCAGACACCTAGCAGCAGCCCTTCCAGGCCCAGCTGTGCTCTTGGGGAGAAGCAAGCAGCTCTCCTGGATGTCCCTTCTGCCTGAGAGCTGGGAGTGTGGTCCACCCCTAAGTCAAGGGCAGGGCCTCCTGAGCTCTACTGGAGCAGAGTCATTGGCTGAACAGAGTGAGCTGGAATGCGAGGGGCGAGCAGAAGACTGTCCTGTGGGCTGGTCACCAGGGCGTCTCTGGTAGAGCAGCTCAGTCAGGTCCCTGTGCCTCTTCACCTCCTGCCGCCGCAGGGGCTCTCGGTGTCCAGGCTGAACTTGGGCACCTGTTACATCGGGACCCGAGGAGGTGGCACTGGCATGAGGCGTGTGCCAGGGTTAACATGGGGTGACTGCATTCCATGTGAACCTGGTCCTAAGCACTCTCTGAGGGGCTGAAATCGAGTGTGTGACCACTTGGTCTTGTTGCAAGTTGGAGGCTTTTTATCTGTGGTGACCTGTCTCCACAGTTTCACTGCTTTCCAGCTCTGTGAGGTACATGCTGGCCAGTGAGGCTCTGGGCTGAGGAGCAGGGGCCGCATCTGCAGGGATGTGCATGAGAACAGAGGTCGGGGTGGCCGTGCAGTCACCCCTGTCCCACCCCGGGCTCCTGTTGCCGCACCGTCATCCTGGCTGTGCCCTGCCGCCTGCTGGCCTCCCCTGTGAAGTACTGTCATACCTGGTGTCTCACACTGAGTTACAGTATTTGGGTATTAGCGTAGCTGTTCTGTGGAGGGGAGCACCACCCAGACACCAGCCCAGGCCCTCACCACCCTGCAGGGGAGGCAGACCACCCATCCTGTGTCCTCAGAGCTGGGGCTCACTGCTCAGGCCCCTGGAGGCCATGCTGGGAGCCACACTCAGATGACACGGTCTGAACCAGCCCTGCTGGTGGTCAGTCAGTTGCTCTGATTCCTCTGTGGAGTGAGGAGCTTGAAAGCAGATGGGCTGGCATCAAGGACAAGGCTGTGATCACGTGTCTTTTGGCTGTAACTCAGTGGGTCAGAGGATCTTCTGGACAGATCTGGTGGGGACAGCATTAAGTGGCTACATATGGACACATAGGAATGGGTCTGTGGTGACAGGTATGTTCCCTCATGCCGATTTTCATCTTGTCCTTACAAAATAACACAGAATGAAACAAAACCAGGGGCCATTACCATCCTACAGCGGGGATAACTGTCCCCCTAATGGAAAGGATCAAGGAGTATGAGGTGCTTAGCGATGGAAAATGCACGTTCATCTCCTGTGGAGTTAGTCACACTGTCAGCCAGTGACCATTATGTGATGGTCATCTGCCTCTACAAATAATACTTCGGAGCACTGAAAGCAGAGTTCCCTGATGGAGACAATTATGCCAGTTGGAGAATGAATTACCATGGTGTGCAAGTCGGATGGCTGTGAGCTGAGGCCTAGGAATAGCTGCAGTGTGACCTGGATACACATGTTGAATGGTTTCCTCTCTTTGGGGATGAGATCAGATTGTCCACTGGTCACCGTGATTGGAAGGCATCTGTACCAGACGGATGGGAGCACCGGCCGGCTTTTGGCAAGTCAGATGGTGGCTGTTTGGAGGGGGAAAGCTGAGTCCACGATTGCTCTGCAGGGTGACTTGAATCAGCCACAGTCCTTGGCTGTAGATCCCCTAGATGGTTGAGTCCGGGCATCCACATGCCTCGTCACGGTCTTTGTTATTCCTCTGGTTCTGCTTTGCTTGCACTGATTCAGCGCAGACCCAGGAGGGGGACACGTACCTTACTGCAGATGCCTGGTGACATGGGCCACCTGCACACATAGTAATTTTAAAAACTTCTGCAAAAAGTCTTTTATTTTTATAAAGTGAGGTATACGTATGCATACTCGATGGCCCACCGATACATATACATGAGTTAAAATAGTTATTTCTAGATGATACCATTTCTTAATTTGAAGTATGATTGACATACATTATGTTAGGTCCAGGTCTGAACTCTCTTTGCTGAAGTAAGTGCTCCTGTTAATGGAGAACTTGTGTGGATTGAAATGACAGGAGGAGGCAGCGTGGAGGTGGGGATAATGTCTCATCCACAGTAAGGTGCTTGAGAGGGGGGAGGGAACTGTGGGGGGGACATAGCCTCTGCAGCCAGGACCTCCCTCTGTCAAGGTCCATGGACATGGGGACAGCACGTCCTCCTTGTCAGAGCCCAGCCTGCACCGGGATGGTGGTGTGTGCATCACATGGGCGAGTCAGAGCAGATCTCTGGCTCCCAGGCTGGATACCCCCTCTGCATCTGTCCCATTTCAGTCCCTTCACCCGGGAACCTGTTACCCTGGGCTCAGCATTGGGCAGCGGCTTCTAATGCCTCCGGGGGCCAAGAATAGGTCTGAGGCCACATCTTCCTCTGGGATTCACCTACTTCCCAGCCCAGGAGGGTTGGCAGATTCCCTGGCTGTCGTCCAGGCCTAGGGACTGTTGTATTCCTCAGCTTCCTGTACAGCTGTCATGGTAATTTGTCACCAAATGATGACTAAGCAGTACCATAGAATTTCAAGGAACCCTTCCTGTACTCTCACAGTTATGCCAAAGGAATACAGTAAGTTAACTATTGAGGGAAAAAAAATTGGAGCACCTGTCAGTGTTCTGGGAATGAACTGAGGGTATTTCCATGAGGCAGAACCTCACCCTCCAGCTGCCTGTCATGATGCACCTGGGTTAAGGTACTGGGCTGAAGTGGAGGGGCCCCTGGCAGCCGGGTAGAGAGAATGTGATGGCAGGAAAGGTCCCAGTGGTCAGGGATGGGGTTGCCAGTCTAGAAGGCACCGGCAGCACTGTGTGCGTGCTGCGGTGTTATGCTGGTGTGAACTGTCCTGAGCCTTGGATAAATCTCACCCCATGAATCTCCCCATCACCCAAGGTGGTGTCCCAGCTAACTCAGCTGCAGGGCCCCTCTGGGGCTGCTGTGCTTGACAATGAAGCTTCTGGTCTGAAAGGGAGACATGCACAGCACGGCCCACAGATAGAGGACAGAAGGTACTGGACTGTTTTCAGAGAGGACTTGAGCAGCCTTAGGGACTGAGGGTCTGTAGTGTTCTCCTGCAGGGATCTCCCCGTTCTCCTGTAGAGGGTCACATGCACGCGGTGCCCCAGTTCCAGGTGGTGTGTGATGAAGCTGTAATGACTAAATGGCAACATTCGTTCCTGTACTATTGTGAATGACTCAGTGATGCCAGTGACATCTCGCTGTCTCCTTCCAGGTGATGCAGGAAGCGGTGAAGCCCTGGTCCTCCGTCCTCATGTGGACGCTGCCCGTGACCCAGGGGCAGCGGTCACTGCCCGGTGGGATTCCTGCCTGCAGGCGCCGGCCTCAGCTGTCCCACTGAGGAGGCTGCATCTCAGGTCCTCGTGGTAACTACCGTTATGGCCCAGGTAGTGTGATTTCATTTCTCCATGTCCAGTTATAAAAAAGGTTGGGGCTCTTTCCCTGGGAACATTCTTCAAAGACAACCTCAGTGTTAGTATCCCTGTGGGCTGAGTGCTGCCATGACCATGTGATGGGGCTGTGATGTGAAAACCACTGCTATCTCCGTTCCCTTAAGGAATGTTTAGTGCATGAGAACAAGTGAGGGGGTAGCAAGAGGGGTTCCCCTTTGTCTGGGGTGTAGGCCCCTTGCTGACGGTGAGGGCTTTTCTGTAAATCACAGAAGGGGGAGGTGCTAACCAGCAAGTCCCTCCTCACTTCCGCCATGCAGAGGACTTGTGCTTTAGAATGCCAAGTTGGCAAAATAAGATCAAACTGACACTGATGTCAGTTACTCCCCCCAGAACTTAAGAGCAAGTCTCATATAAAGGGAGGCCTTTGTAACAGAGGAGTAAATCTCCAAAACACATGGATTCATGGAATTTGAGCCCCAGAAGCTCACAGAAGGGAGAGAAATAACTGAAGACAAGACACTCAAATTCTGAGTTTCATATTTTAATGTTTCATAGCTTTGTACATTACTTTGTACATTACTGTTAGAGTAAGGAGAAGAACTGGCCTTCAGAGAATGAGTGGCTGGCAGTATCCCCTAACAAGACGTGACCAGCCACAGGGAAGAGCACATCCTGTTCAGACTGAGAAATCATCTGAACCTCTCTTCCTAGGCAGAGGACTCATAGGGAGTGCTTGGCAGGACAGCCAACATGGGGTGTTCCAGATGGCAGCCGGCTGCAGGTCATGATTCTGCAGCTGAGTGGATGGTGACTATGCGGGTGCATAGCTCTGATCATTGACTGTGTCTCACAGTTGGAGGAACAGCCCAGCCAGTCCATAATCTAACACACATTTGTGAACCAGTGTTGCTATGACTTGGGGGAGCTTTTCTTATTTGCTTGTTCTTAAACATCAACATGCTGAATTCCATGCTGCCCGAGATCCTGGCTTTCATACAAGGTGCTCTGCTGTAGAGGACACTGGGGCACGGCACAGACAGAACTGGGCCAGGAATTGTTAGTAGCTGCAACCCCTTACATGTAAATGGGGACAGGACCTGGCTTAGGTGCCTAAGTACACGTGAAAGCACCAGGTGAATCTGAACCATTCTACATTGCTGGGTATTTCTAGTCTTCAAAGAGAGTGCTCTGAAACACAGTGCTCTGATGTGTTCTTTCTGGCTAGTCTAGATTTCAAAAAACTGGGAAGTACTGTTTAAAATAATCTGCCTCCTGATATTTCTAAACACTGATCAGTTGGGCTGGCCGCATGTAAGTGCAAAAACCAGTCATCAGGTCGTAGCCCAGAGATATTCGTTTGGTAGGTATATGGGGAGACCTCTGCCATCTATTTTAAGAATCCCAGACAGTGTTCAAAATCACTGCCCATCATCACTACTACCTGTCAATTGCCTGGACTGCATGCCATTCTCTCATACCCTGATTTTCCTGCTTTGTATATCTGGGCATACCTTAGACCTGCCTTAGTTTCGAGAGGCATACAACTGTTTGTATTTACCTTGAAGAGTCTTCCCAGAACACATCTCATTTGCATTCTTGTTATAGAACTGGAGGTTGTTTTCATACTGAGCAAGTGGTCTTGATATAAAACATCTCTTGTGTTAATAACCATTTTCTGTATTTCAGCCCGTTCAGTAGTGCTTGGCGCACAGCAAGGCAGAGGTGGTCTACTGGAAACACCGATTCCCTTCCTGAAAGAAGATTGTGGATTTAAGCCTTTATAGTAAACTTAGTCCACAAGGTAAGCAACCTTGCACCCTTGCAATGCACCCTTGCAATGAATGTGGCCAGCCAGGGCCACCTGAATTTCCCTGCGCAGGGGATGCCTGTCTGGCAGCATCTCTGTGCTCCCTTTTGGGGGAAGCATGCGGCAGGCGAGGGTCTCCAGATGGCCTCATGCTCCTGCTTTATGCAGCTGCAGTCTTGTGCTCCAGATGATGCAGGGGGGCTAAAGAACGGGGCTCTGCTTTCAGGCCGTTACTGCAGCCTGAGTCACAATATTATGCAAACCAAATCCCCTTTTGGCTCTCAAGTGGGACTTAGTGTCACATGATGTTACCCAATCTTTGAAACGTGGGATGCAAGGGGAGGGCTTAGCTGTGTGTTTGTGTGTGTGTGGGGGGGGTGAGGGTACGTTCGTTAAGGAAATGCTGTGCCATTGCTTTGTGTTGGAAAGCAAGGCTAAGTTTGCTTTATAAACTCCTGCGGTTGGTTTTCTGGAGAAAAACCTTTGGAATTCTCCAGTGTGACCAATGGCCTGTGGCATAGCTGAGGGCCCCAAGAAAGGGTCCTGTTTCTGTGAGCGAGGTGTGCTCTGCACTGTCTGTGTGCCACTCCCACATTACTGGGGGTTCTCAGAAAATAAAACCTCCCTAGAAGTGAAAGCCTGGGAGAATGGAGGTAAGCTCTAAATGGCTGCCTTACTCAGACTGCTAGAGGGCAATAGAGCCTGATTCCTAAGGCCCTTGGAGCTGTGATGGTGTGAGAGGTTCCCCTCTTCTGCATTCCTGGTCCCTAAGTCACGCTCATCCCTGGATCCCCACCACTCGGTGCCTGCTCACTAAGAATAAGAGCTTTGTACCCTGTACATCTGTGTTATGACCCTGTTCTTGGCTGTTTCAATTTCAGGAGGTTCTTCTGCAAATAAGCTGAATTACCATTTTGGTTTTTTTGCAGGGGAGATGTCCAGGTAGTAAGAGCTGCTCAGAGACAGCGTGGGACCCACAGGGATACTCAGACCAGGTACTGAGGCTGTCCCACCCTCTGCACTGCCACGGGCCTGTGAGGACGACCAGAAATGTGTCTCCATGGGGCAGGTATGTGAGTATGTGAAGGTCGTGCCGACTGATGGAGCTCATCTCCTGGGCTGTGTTATTCCCACTGTTATTCCCACTGGAACCCAGACCACCCTGCCATGCAGCCCCAGCCCCACAGAGGGCTTGCTCTCACTAGCCTCTCTCTGGGCTCCTCATGGACAGCTCGCATGCCCTATGGTTGGTATTAGAGCAGCACTGGAACATTGGGCTTGGAAGGGAGCCCTGGTGTAGCCTGGATTTGGCATTGATTTAAGGTGAGCTGGGAAAGGGGGTTTGTAAACCATTTGGCCTGTCTTGATTCCACCTTGTATTTTCCACCTTGTATTGCAGTGTGTTAAGGAATAAAAGAGAATGAGCACACTGGCTGGCCCTGTCAAAAAAAAAAAAAAAAACCAAAAAAACCACAAGAACTGTGAGCGTGAGATGCTTTGTAAGAATAAGAAATTGTTTGTGATCTTCACATAGTCTCTTAAAACTGTGTTTTCCTGATTTCAAATCATAGATGCTAGTTTTTAGTCCGGCACCAGGGATAATGCCTGTCAACTTTATGGTGTACATCCTTCCAGGATTTTTGGTGGAACTGTTTTAGAACTGCCTTTTCTATTTACTATGACACAAGCACTTTCACATGTTACTAATTAATCTTTTACAAGTTACTGACCCATAGTTGGTCTAGTGCTCTATTCATCTAGTGCTCTATTCATGGACATTGTTTTATTTCAGTGTTTTCCCCCCTGCTGTAAATGGCACTGTGGTGAGCATTCTTACAGGTACATTGTTAGGTGCCCTCTCTGGTTTCCTTCGGCAGTTTCTTCCAGGGAGGTGGCTGAATCCCAAGAGTATGAACCTTTTAAATTATTTTAAGTCATTCTGCAAAACTGCCCTCCAAAAGGTGTATCAATTTATATGACCACAAGCAATATAAGAAAAGCACCAGTTTCAGTGTGTTTTTGACAGGACAGTACTGCAAACTTTGCCAGTTGCATTAGCACACAAACAAAAAGTGTATTGTTTTAATTTGAATTTCTTTGACTTGTAGTGAGTTTTAGTATTTTCCCATGTATGTATGCACCAATTTTAATTTTATGAATTTCTAGTTCATGTCCTTTTCCAGTTTTTTTCATGGTGCATTCTGATCTAGGCCATCCTGAAATCCACGTGAGGGGTGACAATTCCAGGCTACGCAGGCTGTGGGAGCCTTGGACCCTCTCTGTCTACCACTGGTTTCTCAAGTCACACACACAGACATGCATGTATGCACACGTGCACATATGACCCTTTCCTCTCCTGAGGTCCAGGTTCTCCTGGCCCTGGAACCCACCCTCGGTGGCTGGGGGTGAGCCGTCACTGTGGGCCATCCATGCTTGTTGATGGCACATCACAACTGGCATGCCCTCCTTCATCATTACTCTGCTCGCGTCCCCTCCCTCGGGGCCATACTCACCTAGGCATGTTCTCCCTCAGCTCTGTTCCTCTCTGTGTCCTCCAGGACCCTACTGTCCACAGCAGGGCTTCTGTCTGCCTCTGATCCTATGTTTAGCCACCCCACACTGGCCCCTCTACTTCTCAACAAATTCAGACTTTTCCTTGACATTGTTCTAGGGATCATCCGGAGTTGCTTCTGTTTCTTTTCTTTCTTTTGGAAACATGTTTAAAGAGCAAATGACATGTTGACCTTAGGTGCGCCCTACAGGCCAGTGTCACAGAGGTAGCCTTGCTGTGAAGGCCAGCAACGCGATGTTCCCGTGCTGGTGATGCGGTCCCTGGGCCTGTGAGGCCCTCCGCTGGCCCGGAGAGTCACAGCAGAATCGGGGCGGCCCTGCCGCAGCAGGCACCAACCTTGTACTCGCACTCCCTCCACAGGGCTCCTGCTCCACGACGTGACCATGGCCAGGTTGCAGGAGATGCGGTTCCCCAAGGAGAAGCTCCTGCTCCGGGGCCCTGGAGCTGGTGATTCACCCCTTCAGGGACCTAGGGCGGAGGATGCCACCTCGTGGCCAAGAAGAAGACAGTGTGCCTTCCCCCCCCAAGGGGAGAGGGAAAGAAACCCTTATGATTAGCACGTATGATGTGGGAGGGGGGTCACTCGGAGGGCTGTACAACACAGAGAAGACAAGTAGTGATTCTACAGTGTCTTACTATGCTCATGGACAGTGAGTGCAATGGGGAATCTGGGGGCATCTTCTTGATGTGGGGGTCTAATAAACATAATGTTACTCATGTAGTTATAGAATAATGATAAAAAACAAATAAATAAATACATAATAGAATGCACTGGCCCAGTTTATAAAAGACATGTGCACCCCTTTGTCTATCACAGCACTATTAACAATAGCCAAGCTAAGTGTCCATCAGAAGATTAACAGTGTAATATTATTCTACCAGATGAAGGAAACAAATCCTACCATTTATAACAACGTGGATGGAGCTAGAGGGTATTATGCTCAGTGAAATAAGCAAGGCAGAGAAGGACAAGTATAAAATGACTTCACTAACCTCCCAGAAGGAGAATCAAGAAAAACTGAATGAGAAAAACAGCAACAGATTCACAGAAACCAAGAATGGACTAACAGTTATCAAAGGGAAAGGGACTGTGGTGGATAGTTGGGAATGGAGGAAAAATTATCCTTAATTTTTATCACTTAAAGGGTGTCAGATGATTGGCTATGGAGGTATACTTTTCTAATAATATTCCTTTCTCTTAAAAAAAAAGCAGTTCCTGTGTGGTGACCTCCAATGAGTTCTACGCAATGGTGTAAAGTGTGGACAAAGGGTCTGTTTGTGTTTATACAGAGGATCAAAGCCTAAATTGGCTACCCAGAAAATGCACTGAGATACGATATGAAGAACTTCCAACATCAGCACTCTTTGGAAGAGTCATACCAGAAGATGATCATCAGAAAACCTCAACAAAAATCCAGGCGATGCTGCAGTTGTAGCTGCATCCATCCCACCGGTTCCCTGGACTTGCCATTGGAATGAAGAAAGGAGATATCTAAGCTGGCCTGTGCTTTCAGTAAAACAACAAATTTGACTGGATCTATACTGTTGGAACTCAACCAAGAATTAGGAGAAGTGCAAGTTGTAGCACTCCAAAATCTTACACTTCAGACTATCTACTATTAAAAGAACATATGGGATGTGAACAGTTCCCAGGAATGGGTTCTTTTAATTTGTCTGATTTCTCTCAGACTGTTCAAGTACAGTTGGACAATATCCATCATATCACAGACAAATTTTCACAAATGCCTAGGGTGCCTAACTGGTTTTCTTGGCTTCACTGGAGATGGCTGGTAATTATAGATCTGCTTTGGTTATGTAACTGTATTCCTATTATGTTAATGTGTGTGCGCGATTTAATTAGTAGTTTAAAACCTATACATGCTTAAGTTACTCTACAAGAAGATATGTCAAAGAAACAATCAATCCTCCCATGTTTTCTTCTGTCTGCTACCTCTACAGCTTTTCTTCTTCCTTCCTAATTACAACCCTTAAATAGAATTCATGCCTCATATCGAATTTACCATGTATCATAATTCCTCCAAGTGGTAAAGATACCTCAAGACAAATGCTGGGCATAGAAGCCACAGGGCATAAATCTGCAAGGAAGTAAAAAGCTAACCTTTTTAAACAATATGGCTTCTCTCTCACTTACCATCTTTACATCTCCCTGTATGGCCCCAGAAGATGACTGGTTAACCAGAGACAGGTAAGATTCCTCAAGGGAGGAACAACCTAAGACAGGCACAGTCACAGGGGGCCATCAGGTGAGAAATTGGGGATCAACAGAGGTGAGGCTTAGAACCTCACGCCCCATTTTTAGAGAAATCTTCTGCATCCATGGATGTATTATTGCCCTTGTCTAGCTTGGATTAACACATAGTCTACAGGCACACACCTGATCATCTACATTTGCTCTCTTACAACACTAAACTGTTTTCTACCTTTATCTTGCATCCACTTACCACTTCAGCATTTTATTAAAAATAAAAATAATAATAATAATAAAGGGAGAAATGTGGGATCCACATATAAATCAAGTATAAAAATCAAACGAATATTCATATTTGACCTGATTGTTTATAGTTCATAATGCGTGATCAAAACCGAAAGTTTCTGTGATGACTGCCCTTGCACTGTTCACCATGTAAGAACTTGTACACTATGTAAGAATTTGTTCCCCATGTAAGAACTTGTTTGTTATGCTTCAGAAGATTGGAGACTGACGAGAATTAGGCTTGGGGTGGATTAATGATTGTGTATTGAGCATTGACTCCCCTATACAGAATTTTATTGTTGTTAACAACAATTTGATCAATAAATTTGAGAGACGCCCTCTCAAAGAAAAAGAAAAAAACTATATATATTATTTTAAAAAGTAAAACATCCCATATGTAATTTCACCTCAAGGAGATTAACACTGTCCTTATTTTTTCCAGTTTGGTTTTTTTATTTTTAAAAATAATAAAAATTAGATTCATACTTAATTGGAATGAAATTTTAGAAATATAAAAACTGAAAGAACTGGTACACTAGGCATGATGCACCACATCATTTATAGATTTTCTATTGATTTAAAAAATTTTATGAACATTTTCCCAGGTCTTATTATTTAAAAAAAAATAGTCTCCAAAAACTGCATGAGTTTATTTTTGAAAGTACCTGAAGATTTAGGTAGTCCTAAGTGCTTATAAAACTTTAACTTTTGAATGATGGATCATGTTGTGTATGACTTCAAAGGAACAATTATAGTAGCAGACTATGGTCCCTGGAAAGTGAAGGAACAGTTATAAATATAGCAAACTTTGGGATATCAGTGTCAGTAAAGGTTTCTCCCAATAGGAATATATATATATTTTATATATAATGATACATAGTTTAGAAAGAGATTTATTCTAAGTAACTGGTTCATGTAATTGTGGGGGCTGGGAAGTTTTAAGTCTGGAGGACAGGCCAGGAGGCTGGAAACTCAGGCAGGATTTGTAAGTTATGGCACTGAGGTAGAGGAAATGGAGTTCTGGGCCCAAGTAAGTCACTCAACCACCTCTGAAACCATTGCTTACACTGACAGTCTGCAACCAGACAATTCAATTCCAAAGTCCCAGAGCTTGACTTACAGTAAATAGCATAAGAATAATCTAGAACTAAAAGAAGAGCTGAAGTCAAGTGTTCCATCCTGGTTCTACTACTGAATCTGAGTCGATTTAAACAGACTTAATTCAATACTTCTCATGTTCAAAGGCCAAAACTCCATATTAAAATCAATGAACACTAATCATGATGAAACTTTTAAGGGACAGGTTAATTCTTGTGCTCAGCAGCATAAAAAGATAAAAATCCTCCCAATTTATTTTATAGCCCTGTAGCCACACTTTTAGCCTTCCAGAACGCTGTTGCCATGTCACTGTCTTCACTGCTATCTGAGTTTGTAGCAAATCAGATCCTCTGTAATTTCTTGTTGTTTTTAACAATATACCACAGAAAGAAAACTTCAAATAATCTATTTTATGAAATGTGTGAAAAAATGTCCTGTATAAACAACCATTATTAGCAAGTTAAGTGTAAAGCTTACCTGCTCAGGTGCTGGCGCAGAAAAGGCAGAAGTGGAACCATTCAGGGATGAGATGTCTGGGCAGGTCTGGAAAACATGGAGGGCAGACAAGAGAGTTTAGGGCACGGGCAGGAGTATGATGGAGAGGCTGCACCATGAAGTCTAAGACGCAGAGGAAGGGAGGTGAAGAGAGGTGGGGCTGGCGGGCACGGAGGAGAGTCGGAGTTTACGGGTCAGAGTCACTCTACAGCAGGCAGGGTCTTCACCAGAAGGCAGAGAATGTTCAAGACATGCTTTTGGGGAATGGGGAGGGCAATGACCTCATCTCATGACCTGAGAAATAACAACAATGATAATTATGATGATGGAGTGTTAACAGCTGCCATTTCTGGAGAGACCTTCCTATATACCAAGCTATGTGCTAAACATTTTATATATCTTATTCTCATTTAACAATGGTGTGAGAAAATGAGCAGCTTCTTGGGCCTGGAGGAGACCTCATGTCTTCGGTGGGGAGCTAGTCATGGTGAAGGTGGGGAAAGAGTTGGGGGAGAGGTCTGTAGACCTGAGGGGTTTGCAGATAATGGGGAGTACCAGAGAGTAGACTGGAAGCACTTGGGTGGAAGGGGGCTGGCAGGGGAGTCGCACAGAGCAGTACAGGGACGACAACATTGGAGAAGGTGAACAACCAGCAAGAACATCATAATCCCAAGCAGTGACGACAGGGAAACAGGCTTGGGGCATTCAAACTTGATCACTGGTGGGGCTGATGGATTCTAATTAGGAGGAAAACAAAAGACACTGAAAGAGCAAATGCTAAATCACTAACCCAGTTAGGAAGCTGGGGTACGGGGACTGGAAAGAGGGCAGAAGGCAGAGAAGGGGCCCCTTCAGGGTGTGGTGAGGCAAAATGGAGAAAAGGGGCTAGAGCCTGCAATGACACTCAGGCCACAGGGTGAGCCAGGGCCCTGCTGGCCCTCCAGGGAGCTGGCATCACCGAATGGACATATTTGTATTCTGTCTCTCGTGAGTTCAGGCTTCCGGAGGATCTTGAGCTACTTTGTCCTTGCATGTTATCAACAAATATGTATGGAGCCCCTACAATGTGCTGTGAGGTGCCATGGGGGTATAACAATGTGGAAGGACACAAATCCCTAATAACATCTTGAAGTCCATAATTGCCCTTGTTGTTCTTAAAGGTAGATGTTGACTATATCACACCCAGAATACAAAACTGAGAATGAGAATTCAGAGTGGAGAGAACCAGCAAAAACAGTTGTTCCCAGAATGTAAAGTGAGTCAGCAAAAAAAGTTTCCACTATGTGACATCATTCCTGTAGACGGAGATTATGGCAACTTTAGACGGTTTTATTAAAAATATGATGATGGAGTTGGGGAGCAGGGAAGGGAGGAAGGGAGGAAGGAAAGAAAGGAAACAAGGCTGATCCCTCAGCAGTGTAAACCTCCAACAGTGAACTGCTGCTCTGTTCTACCTGACTACTTCACTACAGCCATTGACTGTGCTTCCTTTAATTTTATAATACTGAGAAGCAGAAGTTTTCTAAAGACAGCCTTCAGTGGTTAAACTCACTGTTGTAGCAATTCCTTCTGCTAAGGAGCAAAACTAATGGAAGCTCTTCTGTGTTTGCAGTGAAAATAGGGAAGGAGCATTCACATGCAGTGTGGGATTAGAGCTTAGGAACAGATGCAGGGGAGGTCAGCTGTCTTGATTCTCCTGCTGAATATTTACAAGCTGAGACTGGCTGCAGGTGCCAGGAGGTGGCCTCCCAGTACCTTGACCATTGCAAACAAGGAGCAGAGCACTCTTCCCCCATGATCTGACTATGGCTCAATGGCTCCCTCAGAAACAGCAAAGGGCACTGTTCTGTGGAAAATGCAGGCTCTCCTCAGAAGGGGTTTCGTTACCATAGGTATATATTGTACCCCTGCAAAGTGCCGACCAGATGGGGGCAGGTCTGTGATAACAGCAAACTGTCCCATTTTTCACAGGGTCATCGGCCAGATCTGGGTTTGAACATCAAGAGCACAGATCATATAGTCTCCTACCCCAGGAGCTGAGTCACTACCTACAAGGATCATCTGCCTAATATCTTCAGAATATGTGTTCTAAGTGGAAGGACTTCCTCACATGGTCTCCGCCCTTATACGCATGCCCACCATGGAGCAGAATTCCACAGTTTGATAACTTCCAAAAAGGGATATCACTCCACAGTGCTATTTATATTCAGTTTTATAAATAAATAAATTTAATTTCATGGAGACAGAAAAAGGATCTATGTTGCTAATTTGCTGCACAGAAACTGAATCACAAACCCCTTTGGTCATGTTTATCGTTTCAAAATCCCCTTTCCTCCTGACTCTGGGATCCATCTGCCTTCCTCTCCCTCCACACAGCTTTAAAAAAAAATTGCTGCTAAAGCCAGTCAGCTCTCCCTCTCAGACTGTATTTCCCACTCAACAAAACCAAAGCTTAGGAGTTGACTTGGAAAGTAAGCTGAGATCATCTGATCACACACACTAAGATGTCTCGGCATACCCAGAAATAGCTTGCCATGACACTTACCCAGCCCCTTTACAACAAACATGGGAGTTAATGACCATCAGTTTCATTTATTGAGCACTTATTATGTGCCAGACACATACTAAGTGTTTCACTTTTATTATATTAAATGTTCAGTCTTCCAAGGTAGATACTATTATGCCAGTTTACAAACAAGGAAGCCAATTCAGAAACCAAATAAACGGAAGTCATGAGTTGAAAGAACCAGGATCGGCTCCAAAGCTTCACCTGTAAAAAACCTCTGTTGCTTTTTGACAGCAGACGTCGACCGGATAGCTGGCCAGGGGGAGGTGGGTATACAGTTCAGAGTGGTGTGATGTTCACCCACCTGTGAAGGGGGGAATCCCAGCCATAGCTGCATTTATAGAATTACACACCAGAGAAACTCTCAGACAGATCATTGAGTTGTAGGATTCACAGGGAATTTAAAGACTGTTCATTCATTCAGGCCCAGTAAGATACTTATTTACCACCCCGCCCCAAATCATAACTTGCTAGCGACAGAATCAGGATAAGAACCTGGTCTCTTGAGTCTTTTTTCAGTAGCCCTTCTAGTAAACTAGCGTTACCCAAGTCTTTATGCTGGGGCACTAACATAATGGAGAATTTGTTACAATTGCTAATTAAGCCCAAATCAATTGTACCCTCCTGTCTACTAAGGTAAAGTCATAATTCTTACCTCTGAGGAAATAAACTACATTTCTCTCCCTGCTCCTATAGAAACTAACTGGGGACAGGGAAAAAAGAAAAGGTGACACTTGGAATACTTGAACCATTTTTTAACAAAGCACATTAATAAATCTTCAGTTATGCAAAGTATGAACTGTGAGGGAGGATGAGTGCTAGAGCACAAATGAAATGCTCTTTATAATAATAAAATACAAGGAACTTTTGTCACATCTTGGAAGAGGAGAAGCAGGAGAGAAAGCTGAATAACAAGATGAAACACTGAGATCCAAGTTGGTAGACATGGACAAGAGAATTTCTGGACACCAGGAAGCCAATATTCGATTTTAGATTATTTTCTAAGTAGCACTGCAATGTATGCTCCCACGCACATACTTCAGTCAACAGTAAAATCTACCACACACAGTTGTAGATACTCGACCCTACAAGTTGCCTTTTGTTGACTCTTACAATTGAATTTTGGGAGAAAAGAAGCAGTCATGCCTCAAGTTTGAATGAATGTTGGATTAGAAATAAACAACCCTAAATTATTTAATGGAGAGGTAATTAGGAGACAAGATTTGCAGAAATAGGAAAAGAACAAAAGGCAATCTTAGCTAGAATTCAAGAGTGTGGAGGCTCCTGGTGACACCTAGATTATAGAAGAATCTTCTACATTTCTTCTTCCCTCTTAATTCTCTCTAAAGAGACCAAAGGCAAGGAAATATCCCCAAAGTTTTCTTCTAAAAGCTTTATGATTCCAGGTATTACATCTTTTGATGTCTTTTGAGTTGATACATTTTGAGATTATTTTTCTATGTTGTAAGATAAGGGTCCAAGTTCATTCTCTGGCATGTGGATCCCAGTTTTCTCAAAAGTAGTCATTGGCGATACTATTTTATTCATTGTGCATTCTTAGGGCCTTTGTCAAAAATTTTCCCGTTCACAATGGGTCTTCCAAAATATTCCTCAGGATTTCTAAGTGTGCTTTCATTGGTAATCTGAATATACCCTTACTTCTAGGAGGGTAGGTTCACGTCTCTTTTCCAAGTGCCTAAAAGGGGACATGGGACTTACACCATACAAGCAAAGCCCACGTGCTCTACAACCCCTCTGCCCCCCTTGCACCCAGGCCACTCCCCGCCTGCCGCCTCTCTCCTCTGGATCACCACTCCGCTGGCTCTGAAGGGCTAAGGCAGGCCTCTTGGCCTGCACCCTCTCCTATCCAGAGCACACCCATCACCTGGGGAAGGGGAGGATATAGGGGCAGGTTGGTAGAAAAGCTGGCCCAGGGAAACACAGGGCATCTCTGCATTTTGTCGAAGTGTATTGTCCTGCTCCATTAGGTCAAACTGGCTAAACTTTTTCATTCATAGGATTTCCTCTCAGGGCTCCTATACTTCTTCCCTTCAATTCTAGTTTCCTTTGGGGACATAGTCTAGCAGAAGTATCTACATATACATTGATTTCCAATGTCCGTACAGAGTTTCTGCTCTGCCAGGTGCACCAAGAATTATGCCTGGACATGGCTGTCAGTGACAGTAAAGAACGTTCCCAATGTTCTATGACAGTTGAGAGGCAGGTCTATCTGGGGCATTGCAACTGACCTTGAGGCCAGAGGTCACAGGTACTGAGGTTCCTTGCCTCTGGCCTGGATAAAAATGCCTTTTTACATGCAAATAACAACCTTTGTATAGTTCTCATCTCAAAGTATATGTTCAGTCCTATTTAGTATATCGTTCTGCTATTTTCACATAAAATCCTAAGCTAAAGAATTCCTCCTATTTTTCTATGCCCGAGCTTGAACTGGATGGACGTCAAGGCTAGGCTCCCAGACTTTAGGAGCCCAAGTGGGCAGCATCCTTGGGTTAATGAGGCTCACTTTGTCAGGGGATGAAGTGCTGTCCCAGGTCCAGGTGGGAAAGGTCATGAGCAAAGAGAGACATCGACTGTCGGGAATGAGGGAACGAGGAAAAGACGGGTCATGAAATGGTCACAGTTCTCTCATAATCTGCCAACAGATATGGACAAGAAAAGGATGTAATTAAGAAAACTAAAAGTTAACCATTTTCTTCACCATAGAAATGTTTTTTCTTAACCTTTTTTTTGGACATACAATGTAGAATGATCCAAAAACTTATAAAGCAAACACCTAAGGAACCTAAATAGGTGCTTTCTATACAGGCAGCATCTGGGCCTTGAGCTGGACTGTGGAGCTGGTAGGGGGACAGAGGCAAAGGGTTTACAGTATGTAAATGTGCGGTGGTGAGGGTCTGGGGTCAGCAGGAGGAGGTGGGGATGAAGGCTTTGGGGTACATATCTTCCAAGGTCTGAAAGCCATTCAGCAGTGAGCCATGCAGCCAAGAGCAGGGGACCAAGAGCAGCGGGTCTGTGCTCCTGTGCTGCCATCTTATGAGCAATGGGACTCTGAGCAGGGCACTGAACCCACTGAGCTGCCCTTTCATCACCTGTAAGCCAGGGTAACCATACCGCCTCTTGCTGTTTCAGGATGGTTGTCAAAATAAATAACTGAATTTGCTTAAGCCCTCTGAAAACTGAAATAGTATTAAACTTAAATTCTATTGCCTATTCTTATTTTCTCCTTAAGTAATATCCTGTTGTTTAATATTGTATAAGGATGACTTTTAGAATCTGATGATAGTTCATTGTTTGGGGGAATTGGGATAGATTTTGGGGGATTTTGTCAACCTCTCAAAACGTCTGGTGAGTACTAGCTGAGTAGCAGCCCTGGTGACAGTTTGTGAAAATCAGAACAGCTGTCAGGATGGATGTCCGGCTTTGAACTGTTCAACCTACTACAAACCCAGCTCTAGCCTAGCCTAGAAAGAGCACTTCTTGCTCTTTGACATTACAGCATTTTGTTTTTTTAAAAACCATCATGGGACACTTCTGGTTGGTTTTTCCACTGAAGAGCTGTTTGTTCTTATTCCATCAGGGGCACTGGATTTGAGTTCCCACAGTCTCTGATCCCAGCTCACCACTTGGGCCATCATTTTGTTAGATTTAACATGACCCTTAGTCATAGTCCCAATGTTACAATTAAATAGGGTGTGTATCCATATACGAAAAAGAAGCACTGAAACTCAAACTTGTTTTAATATTCCAGAATAAGTTAGTGAAACATGTATAGTTTTAGCGTAGCTATCTGGACTAAGATTTAGAGTAGCTTCCATGGGTTTCCATCGCAGTGTAGCTGAGAGCAAGAGCAGCCGTGTCAGACAGGTTCAGAGTCAAGCAGAGCAGACTAGGGGTGAAATGTTGCTATGTATCTTTTGATTATTTTTCAGAGTGCAAACCCAGGGCAAAATAAGTACATTCTCTTCTTCTCAGAAAAGTAGAACCATATTTTATAATGTGTTTAGAAATCTACAGTTTTCACTTAATTTATAATGAATATTTCTATATTACTAAATATTAATCTGCACTTATAATGTCTGCATAGTATTTTATTGGCTACATGCAGGCAGCCCCCTGTTTACTTAGATTGCTTTACACTATTTTCTTTTATGAATTCTGCAATTAATGAGTTTGTAGATACTATTAGTGCTTATTTCTGAATATCTCACTAGTATTACAGAGAGATAGAGGAATCTTTACAAAAAATATGAATACTTTTAAAAGTTTTTCATAATACTGCAAAATAACTTCCAGAAAGATTGTCAAGGAAGGAGAGAGAACATTATTTTTGTACTGATGAAAGTGACCTAGGTGGGAGAAAACATGGTAGAAAATCTGGCAGAAAGGGAAGACTGTCTTTGAGGAGAAGGGAGGAAATGGGATTTTGGGCACAGACAGGTGGGGAGTGGGGAGGGTGGTGGGGTGAGTGTGACTTAAGTAGGAAGAGGAAGAATTTATCTCTGGTAGGAAGCAAGAAGGTAGAGTATGTGGGGGAAGACTCTAGAAGGTTGACAATGTGGTGGTGGGAGCCAAGAATTTCTGATTGCTTCAAATTTCTTGGACAAGTAGGAAAAACGGTCATGAGTTTGAGTGTCGAGGAGGTATTGAAGGATCGAGATGAGAAGATGTAAAATACAGTTGATTCTCATTATTTTTGGATTTCATATCTGTAAATGCACCTATATGCTAAAATTAATTTGTAACTCCCAAACCAAATCAGTGCTTTCTTGGTCATTTGCAGACATGTACATGCTTACAGCTGCAAAAAAATCTAACTCGCCAACGTGCATGTTGCCAGCTGAGACTGAGCAAGATGATACTCTGACTTTTTGTTTCCATTCTGATTCTATAAACAAGTCTTTTTCATTGTCTATTTAATTCCACATCTTTTTAGAATTTTTGTGCTTTGATTGGTGATTTTGCATTTAAAATACGCCCCCCCCCCACCCATCCAAGCATAGTGCTAAAGTGTGTTGTATGTTGTTCCTCAGTGCAAGAAGGCTGTGACATGCCCTATGGAGAAAATGTGTGTTAGAGAAGCTCCATTCAGGCATGAGTTGCAGTGTTGTTGCCTAGTGAGTTCAATGCTAATGAACCAATAATATATGTTAAATAAAATTTCTTTAAACAGAAACACACACATAAAACTAGACTGTATGTTAATTTGTTTACAAAAATGTGGCCAAGAGCTCAAAGGAAACTAACTCTGTATTTCCCCTAGAGCACTGGTTTAGTATTCACCAACTCACTGTGTGTGATCACTTCACAGAACACGACTGCAGCAAATAATAAGAATCAACTGCACTTGCCTAGAAGAACAGGAGAGTGAATGAACAAGGGAAGTACAATGCAATTGTTGGGCAAATCATAAAATAATGGTCCACCTGACTTTTAAGATCATAAATTTAAAGTAGAATCAACTAGTGTGATTGGGGTTTTGCTCCAGCTACATTAGATGAGCAGATATCGGTATGAAGTATGTAAAAAGTTGGCTTTGTCTTGTTTAAGACAGATTCTTACTTCAATGTTGTAAAAATACTCTTATCTAGAGGTTTTAAGTTTTACTTCACATAGTTGAGTTTTTTAAACACCTAGAATCAATGTTATGTATGATGTGAGACAGGGTCTATGATGGACTGCCTTTGCCTAGAGATGAGTAATGCCACCTCTATCCCTTAGGTTTCTATACAGGTGTGTCTTTTCACGAGCTCTCCTTGGTCGCACTGAGCAATGTTTCTGTACTTATATCCAATTAAAGAGTCTTTTAATTACTACAGACTTGTAATATGATAAGATTTGAGAGCTGTTAGGTCAAGTCATATTTTTTACAATATTATAAGTTTTGAGGTCTGGTAGGTCAAGTCATATTTCTTCTAGTTAGATATTTTTGTTTTTTTGTTTTCTACATACATTTTGGAATAAATTATCAAATCCTTCTAAAAATATACCAGCTTGGATTTTGACAAGCATTACAAATAATGTATAGGTAAATTGGTTGAGATTGATATCTTTAAAATATTTAAACATCTAAAATATAATAATACTGATATCTTTACAACACTATTATATGTTTCAATTTATTTGACTCATCTTTAATGTCTTTTACATTTTAAAATGCACTCTTGAGGTCTTGTAGTTTGTAAAATTATTCTTACTTTTTTTGAATTGACTTTAAATTGGTTTCATTTAAGAGTACAACTTCTACCTTGTGTTATAGAGATTATATTTAGAAATGAAATTGATTCTTGCATATTAATTTTGTATCTCAAACTTGGTAAAGTGTATTGTTGACTATCCTACTTTATAGATTATTTTGGGTTTTCTTTAAAGACAGTGTGGCACCACAGCTTTATAATCCCAATTGCAAACCCTGGAGTTCAAAGATTATCTGTGCTTTAACTTGAAAATTCTCCCTCTGCTCCCAGATGTAGACACCTTTGCAACTGACTAGAGGAACCCTTTTTGTCGTCTCACTGTTAGTATTGCACTAAGTGCTCTTACCCTCCATGCGGCCCTTGGCTTGTCATTTTAATGGCTCACTGGGCAGCTGTTGTAAAGGGAGTCTTTCCAAAAACACCAAGATCAGAGCTTGAATTCAAGATAAGCTCAAAGAAAATTGAATAATGTGAGGCTTTTAGCTCTTACTGAATGTCACCCTTTTTAAGGTTGAAAGTCAAAGCTTTGAAAAGTAGGCACCTTGTGAAATAACAAAGTTGTATCAACTCTACTTTGGTTTCTTTGGAGGGGTAAAGGGTCCAGTTTCATTTGATCTCTTTATTAGAGGAACTGATAGCTAGATATTTAAAGCCACTGGGCTACTTTCAATTTTAAAAATCTATATCTAATGGTCTAATATTAAAATGGCAGAAATATTTTTATGCACTTCCCTTTCTGCCATGAGTTTTCATGGATGGCTCAGGCTGGCCAACCATGTACATGTGTCTCTCCATCTTCACTTTGAAGAGTTCTGCCACAGTGATAGGAGAGGAAATCTGAGCACTCATGGAGGCTGTTATCCTGCCAGGGGTCTCTGGGGTAGAAAGAACGAGAATGCCTTCCTGCGCCTCTACACACTGAGGGAGTAGAGAGAGGGGGAGTACCCGTGATTTGGAGACAGCACTGCCTTTCTGGCCGCAAGTCTTTTCTGGACACAGCAGGAACTGACCCAATTCGTGATTCTCTGATTTTCCACTGAGCTTTTCTGGATTTTCCCTTTTCTTCATACAGAGACCATCTCTTTTGATTCCTAGGAAGCGGGCTGTTTGGTGGAAGAAAACTGAGTAACGTCCCCCTTTAAAGAGCATTTTAAGCAACTAATATTTGTAGTGCTGTCATTTTCTTCATTAAAAATGGACTTTGTCTAATATTAGGAAAAAGAATTCTAATGATTTTCAAATATTCCCTATCATTATCCAATAAATACATTATCTGATTTCCAGTAACTCATCCATTAGCATTAGGTGAGATTTCATAGATAGATAAACCAGTGCTCACAAAAGGCCAGGGTCCTTTCTTTGAACTCCTAAAGCACTGGGTCGTCAGGTCCCTTTACCAGCCCTGATCCGACCTGCATCATCTCCAGACTCTCAACTGTGGTTCCTCTTTCCTGCATCATGGTCTGGTAACTCTCTCAAGGAATTGAAAAGGGCAATTACAAGGCTTGCCTCTTTTGTGTCTGATCTCTCCATGGATTGCTGTCCTTCATGGCTTGATATCAGTCTTGAAAACCATTGCTGCATATAACTTGTCCCTTTATTTGGTTGTTTCAAAGGGATGGTGAAACTGGTCTCCGTTACTCCAACTTGACTGGAACTGTGTAAATCCTACTTCCCATAGGATTTTAACCAGACCCAGAAACTCCTGACAGTATATTCAAAATGTCTACGATGTAATTTAAACTTACCTAATATACAAACAACAGGGAAAATCTGAACAACTCATAAGGAAAAAGATACTCAACAGCTTTCTCCCTTATTCTGAATATCGGTAATCTAAATCCAACAAAAGTTATAGCAGCTATAATAACTATGTTCCATGCAGTGTAGGACTGAATGTGCTTGAAACAAATGGAAAGACAGTAGTTCTCAGAAAATAAAGAGAAGCTGTAAAAATTAACAAGATGGACATTTTACAATGAAAAATAAAGTAACAATGACAAAGGAAGGAATCTATGAACTTGAGCAAAGTAACGCAAATTATCCAATTTGAACAACAGAGAAAAAAATATCAAAAGAGTCTCAGAGACCTGTAGAACAGAACAAAAAGGGAAAACATTAATGCCATTTGAGACCTAGGACAGGAGACTATGATTGGTGCAGAATAAATATTTGAAGAAATAATGGCTGAAAACTGCCCAAATTTGGTAAAAGACAAATTTACAGACTCAGGAAGCTCAGAGAACCCCTGACTGGATAAACTCAGAGAAAACCATGCTGAGATGTATCTTAATCAAACTACTGAAGACAAATATATTTTTTTTAATCTTGAAAGCTACCAGAGGAAAAAAAATGACATATAACATTTGAATGACTGTGGACTTCTCATGAGGCCAGAAGGCAGTGCACAACATTTTAAAAGCAGTATAAGAAAAGAAAATGTCAACCCAGAGTTACTCAGTAAGAATACCTTTGATGAATGAAAAAATAATAACAACAGTCTCAGATGAATGAAAACTAAGAGAATTAGTCAGAAGCAGGCCTTTATAAAAGAAATGTTCAAGGAAGTACTGTAGGAAGTAAGGAAAATATATCACAGGGAATTGAGAATTCAGTCATGAAGGAAGAGCAACATAAATGGTAAATAGGTAAATATGACAGATTATTTTCTCCTCTAAAGTTCTTTGAAATATAATGATGGAGAGCCAAAATTATAAAATTGGTAGTTTTTAATGTATGCAGATGTGTAATATATATGACAACTACTAATACAACATAAAAGGGGCAAGATGAAGTTTCTACATTTCCCTTGAAGAGGTACAATAGTAATTTTAATAGATTAAAACATGACATACGTATTTGGTAATGCCTAGAACAACCATCAAATACTACACAAAAACCAAAAGCAAACAAGAGACATTAAAATAGAATATGAATATATTTTTAAATATTTCAAAAGAATACACAAAAGTGGAAAATAAAAAATGGAGGGGACAAAAAGAAAACAAATAAAATAATGACTGAGGAAAATACCACCTCATCAATAATTATATTAAATATAAATGTTCTAAGCACACCAAGTAAAAGTCAGTGATCATTAAATTGGACAAAAAAATAAGACCTAACTATATGCTGTCTAGAAACCCACTTCAAATATCCTGATATAGATAGGTTAAAAGTAAAAAGGAAGGAAAAATACACACCATGTGAACACTTGTCAAAGAAAGCTGACTGTCTCTATTAATATTAGACCAAGTAGACTTTAGAACAAGGAAAATTACCAAGGACAAAGAGGCTCATTATGTAATGATATGAGGGCCAATGCACGAAGACATACAATGTTTAATGTATGCACACACAGGAACAAAAAATAAAAGTGGTATTACAATATAACTGGAGAACTGCAAGGAGAAATCAATCCACAATTATAGTTGGAGGCTTTCAATTTCCTCTTTCAATAATAAAATGAGTAGACAAAAAAAATCAATAAGACCATAGTAATCCTGAACAATGTACCTCTCCATCCATCAAAGAACAGAAGAACACATATTCCTTCTGAGGGCACGTAGATCATTTACAAAGACAGACCATATACTGGTCATAAAAGAACCTTACCCATTTAAAAGTATTGAAATCATGTAAAGTATATCCTCTGACCATAATGGAATTGAATTAGAAATCAGTAACAGAAAAATATTCTTTAGGAATTAGATTAAAAACTGCTAAATAATCCAAAGGCTAAAGAGCAAGTTTCAAACAGAATTAGAAAACATTTTGAACTGAGTGAAAATGAAAATACAATGTATCAAAATTGGTGGGATAAAGCTAAAGCAATGTTTAGAAGGAAATATGTCATTAAATGCATCTATTAGAAAGAAGCGAGGCTTCACATTAATACTATGATTCTACCTTAGGAAACTAGAAGAAAGAAGAGCAAAAGAAGCCAAAGTAATCCGAAGGAAGTAAATAAAGAAGAGCAGAAATCCATAAAACTGAAAACAGAAAAACAACACAGAAGTCAATAAAGCAAGAAATTGGCTCTTTGAAAAGGTCAATAAAATTGATAAACCTCTATACAAATTGACCAAGAAAATAAGAAAGGAGAAACAAATTACAACATCAGGAATAAAAAAGACATGATTACAGACCCAACAATGAACTCTAGGCATATACATTCGATGACTTGGATGGAATGGAATAATTCCTCCTTACACCTAAACTACAAAACTCCCTGAAGAAGAAATAGATAACATGAATAGTTCTATACTCATAACGAAATTGAATTTATAGTTAACTGAACAGGTCCATACAGCCAGAGAAAAATAGGTAACACTAACTTACTGATACAGGGCTCCTTACTTTGTGCCTCTGCTGTGGAATAGACTGGTCCCCAAAGCTGAGACCTTCATTTTATTTGATACAGGGTGTTGAGTAGTGGGTTGTGAGCAAAAGTCTTGAAGTAGGAGAATTAAATGATAAATGGTTCTTAAGGTCTTAATCTCTTTCAGTCAAGGAGATTTCGGCAAATATGTTTTGGAAGAGATATCTACTTAACAACAGACAACCTCGCTAGACAGGAATACTAATAACTAGGGAAGATGTGGACTAAAATGTAGTGTTAAAGATTTCATCTAGGCAGGCAGTTTTCAAAAAATGAACATAAGGGATAAATCTAAGAATTGGTATAGTTTACATAGAACCACGTGCTTATTATTTTTTCCAGGTAAGGCATTTTTCTACGTAAGACACATAATATATAGCTATGCTTTTTACATAAAAAGCAATACATATTACACATTGCTAAAACATTTTTAAAAAGCTGCCTAGTTCAATACCCTGTCCCCAATCTGTCCTGGACAGTTAAACATGCCTTTGACAAATTGCATTTTCCACAATAGTTTTTTTGGACATTAAAATGAATGAATTATCTAAGCAGAAAATGAAAACCCTGAACAAGTATTACTTCTGTTCAATCAAGTACAATATTTAAGTATACAATTGGGCTGCTTCTCTTTATGTGCTTTGACATGCAAATATTCTTGCCCCATACAATAATTCAAATTACCCCAAAGAAAATAACTAATTTGAGACTGAATAAAATGAACCTGGTGATATCAGGAACAAACAGATTTTGGTCAAGCAGTCTTGGTAAAATCCATCTTTATGTGTCATTTTGAGAGTAAGCCTTTAGGTCAGAACTGAGTTCATGCTTGTGCCGAGGCTGAAACAGTTGGCCAATGAGGACAGTCCTGCCATGATCTCACTTTCTCTAACTGTTGCCCCCTCTGTTAGAATATTTCTTCAGAGGTGTCCAGAGCAGCTTGTTGGTAACACTGAGACAGTTTCAAGGGGCAACTTTTTCCAAGGACCAAATAATCTTCAAAATATTCAAAAGAAAAACAGAATGGTCTAAGCTCTTGCTATTCCGTGTGTGGTCTGAAGATCATTAGCACTGCCAGATCCTCAGAGTGTGCTGGAAATGCAGAACCTCAGGCTGCCCCCCTGACCAATTCCATCCGAATTTCATGTCAGTTTTATTAACACCTCCAGGTGATTGGTATTGAAATTTGAGACATTGTGTTTCAAGCTCTTTGAATAGGTTTTCATCAGAGGTGAGTTGTGGGATGAAAGGGTTATTACATATTTTCAGGGGTAAGTGTTGATTCTTTAGACAGAGATTTTGGCACTGCAGTTATATATAGAATTGAACATCACATGGGGAAAACACAGAAAATAAAATGCTGCTGAGAAGTCAGCCTCTGCCAGTAATGTTGCTCAGAGAACTAACCTCTACTGTGGCACAGCAGAGTTCCTGGAGGCCTGTGGGATGCTTATCAAGTTCAAAGGCAAAGGTTTTGGTATTAGGCAGGTGGTGTTAATGCTTTCTTCATATACACAAATCCACCTGTTGTTAAAAGTAAGCATTTATGAATTAATAACCATCTTTAAGGGGACACTCTTCAGCACTTTATCAGACCAAGATCTGTGAACACTGGCTTTTTAATCACACAAAAACATCTCCACACAGAGTAAAAAGGTTCACTTTGTAATCCATGACCTTAAGAGACAATAGCTGAGTGGCACACCATGACCCAAATTCTGTCGTTTTCCAATGTCTAGAGTGCAATCCCGGTCCGAACCTCTGGACACACACAGAACCCTGCAGGGGTCACTCTGCAGGATGAGATAACCCTTCCCAAGGCAGGCTCTGGCAGTCAGAAACCCTCTAACTTCACTTCAAGATTAATTTTCCAGCTACATCTTCCTACTTTTTGTTCTCAAAGATCTTTGTGGGGATGACAAACAGGTCTGGATGATCCAGATGAGGCTGGCCAAGCGGCTTCACATGCCGATGGAGTACCAGCCAGGCTTGGAGAGCAGAGGGAGCCTCTCCCACGCTTCTTCTCTGGGTCTCCTCTCTGTAACAGCTACTTGCATGACCTTTAGCTGATTCATCAATGTGATTCAACTTAGAAATGACTAAAGAGATATTCAAATGTCAAAACAATAATGGTGGTTTAACCATCTGCTTTTATTGATCGCACACCCTATCATTTTAGGACTCCTGTCACGCTCTGCTTGGATATTTAAAATGTTCTTTATTGAATCCTCAAAGCTTCTGAAATGAAACTCCAGCAATTAATTATCATAGAATCCCCAGGCCCCAGTGTCCTCACATTAGAGACCGTAAGAAACAGTAGGAGGAACATTGGCTCTAAAGCAAGACAGACCAGAGTGACTCTTCACTGAGCCGTCTGGGTAAGTTACCTGAGCCTCACTGAGCCTCAGTTCCTCACTGCAAGACGGGGAAAAGAGCATCTATTGTTTATTTTTCTGGGGCCAACTCGAGATATCACAAACTTTTCCCAGTTAAAAATCTCTTATGGGTATTTTCTCAGTATTTTGGACAGATTCTCCCTCTCCAGAGTTCTCTTTTTTCCCAGAATACTGGAAGCTGCAGGAAAAGCTACGTGTCCTCAAAGCAGCAAATGAGGAGCTTTGCGTCCTCACGCCTCCTGCCGGTGCCCTGGGTCTGTTGGCCCTTCGGCTGCGTACTGGCTCATGCTTCTGTGGGCCATGGGCCTTGTTTGCTATTACCCTTGTTCGTGAGGCCTGAGGATTCTGTGTTCACCTCAGCACAACCTAAGGTTTCCTTCCCATTGATCAGGCCTCTTAACACATCCACACCACACTTCTGGGTCTGGCAATGCTCAGTGCTTTCCCTGCACCACCCTATTTAAAACTTCAATTCCCTCCCACTTAAGCAGTACTCACTGAATTTTCTCTCACCCTCCTCACCTATGTTTCTTCAGAGCATTCTCCTTTTTTATCATACAAAATAAAATAAATGTACTCATTTATTGCGTTGTGTTACCCCTCCCGCCCTCACATACACACCCTATAATGTAAACTCCATGACGGCAGGTGTTTGCGCTGTTCTGTTCACTCTGTCTCCCTCATGCTTAGAACAGTGCCTGGCACCCATAAGTGCTCTTCTGATGTTTCAGCGTGTGTCAGATGAATGAGCACTTATGGGGTCAGACTGCTGCCTTAGGACCCAGGTTCCCATAGCCACACTCGGGCAGAAAGGAAGCTTAATCTGCGAGAAAAACAAAACACAGGGACCACCCCTTCATTCTACCCAGGAATCACAACCATTCTACTGACTACCACCAAACGGAAGACTCAGCCATAAAACACATGCACCCATCTAGACTTGGAACTCTGCGTGAATAATCATTGTCACCCACCCCACTGTGACATGCTGCCCCACCCATCCTATGTCAATAGCAGAGTCCTGACCCTTTGGAAGGTTCTGACACTCTACTGGTTGGTTCCAGTGGGGAAAGATTGGACTTCAGAAGCTGAGCGACTAAGGTAGAATCAGGAAGCCATATCAGGAGGGGGACAGAGTTTATTGAAGAATTGGAGAAAAAGAGGAAACTAAGGTACAGAATGAACCAAATTATCTACTTCTGCCTGGGTTTTTCTGAGCTGAGCCCTGTTTAATAATAAATATCTAAATATCTGAAGATCCTTACAGAGTCCCAGCTAGAGGTCAGAAAGATTACTTTTCAGGGCAGTTATGCACCTACATTCATGCCCATGGGGCCTTAAGGAAAGCAGCTGGGCACGGAGCAAAAAGGGACTTCAGAGGAATGGATGATCTTTATCGATTCTAATTACCTGGAGCAAAGTTTGAAAGGGTTCTTGTTCTAGAGAACCATCTCCGCATGTACCCACTAGAAGGACACACACTGAATTTTCCAGCATTATCCCTGTATCCTCACTGTATCCTTACCTGACATACAGTCAGATCAGGGACAGAAGAATCAAAGGGCTGGGTTTTGTCATGGCCAGAACCTGGGGGGTTGGAGGGAGGAAACCGGTTGACTTGACTTTGTCCCTATCCCTTGGGACTCTTGGATAGTTACTCTGTGTTTCATAAATGGACACATTTCCCCACCTCATCCAATACATTTCTGCTTGTATTTTAGGGAATCTACAATGGAAGAACCCGAGGAGGATCAGCTAGATCATGAGTAAGTATTATGATTATGCAGAGCCACATCCAAGGACCAAGGCGTGAAGCAGGTCTGCTCTTCATGATATCCCTCATCTTCCCCCTCCTCCATCCTACACTCCTGTCTATCCAACCCCCTGCTGACACCTCCCCAAGCACTCCATGTCCTCCTGAAGTGACAACTATTGTAAGTCCTGCATCCATTCAGCCCTTCCAAGGAAGGACTTACTTTGCAAGTTCATCCCTCATTCCTACTCAAAACAAAAGACCGTTCCCACACACTTTATTCCTAGTTAAGCATTTCAAAGAGAAATCAATTGACACACAACAAAAAGAAAAAGGTATTGAGACCTTCCCATTTGCCAGATACCATTTCTAAAGCACTGAGATGTTACCATTATTACATTCAAATTCACTTCAAAAAAGATGTTTGTATTCTTGAAAGTGAATGCCTGGATCATGTGTGTGTGTACTCGGTGCAGTAACTCCCATGGTACATTCTCAAGCTTTGTAGCAGGCAATGGAGAAGCTCTTAGATGCGAGGAGGGAGGGAAAAACAGAAGCCCCATCTGCTGGTGGAGAGCTCTTGCGGCTTAAGGCAGGAACCAACTCTAAGTGATGTACCAGGTGCCTGGATGAAAATACTCAGTGGAAGTGTATTTCATGAGCAGATTTTGTGCACCATTTGCTGAGAAACCATTCTCTCCAATACAAGAGGCTATTAAGGAAGCAAACTTCTTCCAGAAGCAGGGAGGAGGTGTACTATTATATTGAGCACTTTGATCAAGAAAGCCTGGGAAAATCCTCTCTGGCTGCCTGAGTTGAGAATTACTGAAACAAATAGTAGGACATGATTAAGAAATACAATTTCCTATGAAAAAGGAAAGGTGTGCTCCCAGAAAAAGCCAGGTTGTTGAATTACATGTCTCCTAGATACCCCTTCTGGCCCAAAGATCCCTGACCCTGAGATAACTGGCCCTTGTTCCTTTCGTGGACTGAATCTATAGGTCAGAGGAGGTGGAGATCTTAAGACTAACTCAGACAAAGAGGAACATTGATAGTTTGAACAGAGACCTTGAACGAGATCTCCAAAGAATAGATGAAGCAAATCAGGAACTTCTTCTCAAAATCCACCAGAAAGAAGATGAAATACAGAGGTGAGTGCTGGGGTTTCTTGAGGGAAGTTCCCAATCCAAGGGATGGGATAGAGGAGAAAAGACAAACGTCAATTTTCCTACCTGCTCCAGAGACCTATATCTTATGTAGCAGTTTCTTCCTCATTCTTTGGCATTTCCTGTGGTTCAAACCGTGAATTATAGCAAGTTTCAAAGAGATTCTTAAAAGATTGGATGATATTCACCTGAGCTGAAAGAACACTAGGGTGTTTGACTTGGGAATCAGGTCAAACTTTGAGGTGATTTTTTTTCCTGCCTTTGAAGTGATTATGACGGTAAGGACACAGGAAAGATGGGTTTCCATCTTGAGAGCCGTATTTACTGACACTGAAGTATCCTTAAAACTGACAGATGTGTTTTTTTCAGTTCTGAAGCGGTCTGTTCCTCACACTATGTGCTTGTGTCATTCAGGCTGGAAAGTGAGATCACTCAGCCCCAAGACCTGACAGATGATGATGAGTGGGAGCAGCAGAATAGTACCACCATGGAAAGGGAAAGAACGCTGCAAGACCTGGAAGAAGAAATAGCCAGACTTGTAAGCAAAAAGCTGGGAAGAGCCATCTGATGGGCGTTATTCCTCAGCTTGTCTCTCATCAGCCATCAGATAAGCTAGTCTCCTCTTTTTTACATGCAAAGAATAGTCAAAAGACATGGTAAAATATGTGTTGAGTAATTTTCATATTGGTAATATTTCATATTGGGAATCCCTGCATGTGGGCATGTCTATCCTGGTGAGCTGGTGTAGATACGTATGTGGAAATCAAACCACAGGTCCTTTACCTGACAATATGCAGTGAGGTAGTTACTGCAGGCAAATAGCACTCGGTGAAAGGAAGAACAATCAGCTGAATAAAGATGGGTGGTAGCAGGGAGCTCCACACCTATGCACTGCTTCTTTCAACAGGAAAGGAAAAATGAGACTCTGGTCCATGATACAACAGAACTTCAGAAAAAGGTGGGATGGGGCTCTAGTTTTCCCCAGGTTGCCCGCAGCGGCTCCAGTTGTCAAAGGGACAAGGGAGGGAAAATGATCACAGAGGATCCCACATGTCAGAAAAGTCTGTGCAGGGGGTGGGTTCTACCCCTGCCCCCCTCTCACGAGGCTGAGCCTCGTACCTGAATGTCATGAAATTCCCTTGCAAGCATGAGTTGAAGGGAGTGGGTGGGCCATTTGGTGATCCCGTGGGTTTTTCATTCTATCACAAGAAAATGGAATCCACTGACACTTTGTCGGAAGGTGAAAGGTTAATTTTATTTTCAACAGAGTTTTCAAATACTTAAATCCCAAGGGCTTCCCTTTCCTTATCCAGACATTCACTCCACCTCAACTCTTGCTCAAAGTACAGTGTATTTCCTATGATTGCCCTACTTTCTGACCCCTGCCTGCAGCCCTCTGTAGCCCGGAATGGCATAGGGTTCAGGGAAGTACTCCTGCTTGGGCAGACTCTAGCTCTGGTGGCCAAGACTAGTGAGAAGAAGACAGAGGTAGAATAAAGATGCTTCCAAGGGCACCAAGTATCCACTAAGGGACCATCTCCTGGCAGCTTTATCAAGGCCATGTTATTGGTTCTACATACACACCAGTGTTTTTGACTTCCAGAATTTTTTATTTGATGTATTTTTTTTGAAATACGTGTTTATTTAAAATCATAGCTTACAAGGAAATTGCAAAAGGCAACCAAGTGTGAGCAAGGCCATCTACAGGGAGCACTGGAACAGTCAAAGGTAAATGAAAAATCAATCTTGAGAGGGTTTGGGTTACATGAGCAGGAAGCAAGCTTTTACGTGGAAACAACTATCAAAACTGGGATAAATTCTTTGTAGTTTTAGCCCATGTCAGACTTAAGCCTAGGCTACTGAGTACTGAATTCTTTTCTGCCCTTGGCACAGAATTTCACTCTGAAGCGATACATTTTGTTTCTCTCCCTTCAGGAAGAGCAGAACACAACTGCACAATGCATATATAACACTTAAGTCCCTGGTTTATATCCTGGTCCCAGCACTTAGTGAGGTATATGAAGTTGGGTAATTTAATCAGCCCCTTTCAGCCTCAGTTTGAAAACTGAATGAAATGGTGTATTTTTAAAATACTCTTTCCTTTTTTTGAGGAGTAAAACTTTGAAACGTCACCTATTTAACATGATTATTTAAAAGTCTAGCTGAGGCAAATGTATGGATTCATAGAGCAGACCTAGGATTTGTCAATCTACTGTGTGCTAGGTAATTTACACACTCTATCACTGACCCCCATCCAGAAAAGGTTCATTCAATTTACCACTCAAATATTTAGTGACCTCTATGTGCTGAGTGTAGCATACATTGCTTAGCATTTCTCTAATTGTGTTCCAAAGATAAAAACCTGGGCACGAGCACAATCCATGAGATCAAAGATGCATCTGGTGGACTTATTTTTTTATTCAGAAAGCAGGTACAATACTTACTTGATACTTTCTTTAGAATTCCATCTTTCCCTTGCCTTATTTCTCTTTAGCGTCTGAAGCTCACACTTTCGCCCATACTATGTCTCTGGGGCCCCTGCAGAGATGGACACACTGAAAATAGAAATAGAAAGCGAAAAATAGAGAATTACTTCCCTATTTCGTGTCAGCCAAATTAGTACTGATAGCCACACACACACAAAAAAAAACAAACAAACAAACAAACAAACAAAAAAAACAGGAAGTCCAAAGCCACTAAAACAGCTTCCTTTGGCCACGCCTGTCCAGGAAATGTATCTGGAAAGGAAGAAATGTGGAGCCTGCATGTGCTTCAGGATAAACTTGAGGCTCAGGCTAGAAAGGCTTAGAAGGCCCTTGACTAGCCTTGCCAAATAACTGCATTTGCTTCCTTCTGCTCAAAACAAGTTTTCTTGACAGTAGCCCTCCAGAGACCATGGTGAGGCTTTAAGTCTGGTGATTCTGTGTCACCTCAGCTGAGCCGAAAGACTTTAGGTAGTTCCAGGCATTGTCAGAACAATGGCCATTATTTTCCTGGAAGCTATTAGCCCACCTCCAAAGAACTCTAAAGCATCACTGACCCTTTAAATTACACCCATTTGCCTACATGTGTTGTAGATTTCTCAAGTGATTTCTCTAATTCTATAAAATCCATAGCATCTCTTCCTTCTGTTGTTCTTACATCTTGGAAATCAGCTCATCAGTTTAATAGTATGCCTGCTGCGCCTCTTTGTGTCTCAGACCACCGTCCTGAAAATACAGCCCTTAGCACATTTGGCTCTCTGGCCCTGGATATAATTGACTGAAGAGGAAAGGAACTGTTAGAAGTCTTCAGATGTGAAACAATGGTACCTAGATCAAAGTGGGAACAGTAGAGCTAAAAGTGGAAGGAAGGAAAAACTTAGGCTTGTCTGCTTTAACTAGGGAATATGCCCCGAGCACATCTATTCCTCTGCTACTATTACCCTCTGCAAGACACCATAAGCCCTTGCCTGGATGCCAAATTAGCCTCTTAGTCTTCCTGCTTCTGCTCTTACCCGTAATCTACTTTTCACACATAGAAAAGACTTATTCTTTAAAAACACAAATCAAATTATGTCCTTACTACTTCCAGTTCACACCTGGATTCTCACTGCAATTAAAATAAAGAACCAAACTCTAGAAGCTACAAGGCCTTCCACATAATCTCATCCATGTCAACCTTTCCCCACCTCATCTCCTCCTTCCCAGGTGTTTCCCCACGCTCCAGCCACATAACTTCCACATACACTATTATATGTGCTCTTTCACACTCTTGGCTCTTGCTGCAACACTGCATGGGCCATATTTCTTCCAGATCTCCATTTGGCTACTATTTACCATTTGGATTTCAACCCAGCATCATCCCATCAGACAGGACTTCACCCATGATCGCTCTCATGCCACCGCTAGCACTACATTTCTCTGTATTTCTTTCATAGCATTTATCATTGTCATGTTGACTTATGTGTTAACGTCCCCAACTATAATGCAGCTCTGTGAGGCAGAGACTCTGCCTGTCAATCCTGTTCACCACTGTAGACTTTCTGCTCTCATGGCCCTCTGCCCATCACTCCAACACAGTGACCAATATAGAATAGGCTTCCATCAAACAAGGGAGGAAAAGAAGGAAGGAGTGAGCGGTAAGTATATAAAAGGAAAAGGAAGACTGAGGTTTTTCAAGATTGATGTTTTTCCTAAGAGGAATGGCTAACAAGGAAGGAAGCTAAGAATTGTAGTTTAAGCATGAGTGGAGCCCTGATGAATGCTAAGGCCTTGGGAGTGTAGAAAGGTAGGTTCACCTTAAGGATGCTGCATGGTTTGACTCTCCTCCATTAAAAAGACATCTGATATCATACCTGATGCTCTTCAGCCACCTGTAAGATGACCTTTGAGACAGCATTTCAGAATGGAAGCCTGCTTGCACCTTGAGTTACCCATCTCCTTCCCTGTCTATAGGTTAAGTTACAAGAGCTGGAAGCTTCCTGTGCTGACCAAGAGAAGGAACTGGCTAAGGTGATGGTAGTAATTTCAGTATTTCTTCCCCCAGAGGAAGGAAAAGTTGATGTTCAGTTAGAGGACACAATACATTCTGCAAATGATTGACTTACATATAATAAGGTTCCAGATGCAGAACCATTATCGGGTTGAGGAGGGGATGAAGGAAAGGAAGGTAAATGCAGTCTCCAAGGTTTCCTTCTCTTCAATAATTTTTATAGGATATGTTCCATACCTGTATCTTCAACAAATTAGTATCTATTCTCTCAACTGTCCCAAAATAAACTTCCCTGCAAAATAAAGCTTATCTAGCATCAGAAAATAAATGAGTTCATACATACAGCAAAAACATATTTAGGACAATTAGAAAACTACATTTAGGGTCTGGGATTTAGGAGGAAACAAGTATACTCTGGTTCTTAGAGAAATTTCCTGAAAGAAATTTAAGACTGAATTTTGGTTTGCCAGGTAATGGAAGACTATGCTTTGGTGGCCCAGCTCTGCAAAGATCAGGTCTTCTGCATTAAGGTACAGTTTCTTGGTAATGGGACAGAGAAGGGTTTGTAAGGTACAGGATAATATGAAACCAGGCTTTTCAAAGAACACTTTCTAGAACAATATTAACTCTTCAAAGTGGCATGACAAAGGGTCTTTGGGTCCCTGACAACCCAGCACCAATATCATTCTGTTACAGCCCTGGTCTCCTGACCTCTGTGCTCTTAAATTCATAACGAGCACTTTTCCTTTCATGACACCAATTACCCAGGGACCTGCCTGGGAAGGTAGGAAGTGCAGCGAGTGATCAGGAGTGGTGGTGGGTGTCGGGGCTGGAAAAGGAGACCAAGCATTCATGTTACCACGTAATAATACATGCTTCTTATGATTAGAAAAAGTATAAGGCTTCTAATTAGTAACTGTGGTTTCTTTTATTTCTCTTGGAAGAAGTACCAGGAAACTTCAAAGAACATTGAAGAAGAGGTAGAGACGCGGCTCCTTGAGAGAGAAGTGTGAGTTTTGGAAAAAAAAGGAACTTCTTGGTTTTAGCGGTAACTCCATCTCAGCCTGGGTCAGAGCAAACATTCCTCTGATCAGTTCCTACTCGGGACTGAGTGAGCCCGAACCCCACATCTCTCTCCCTTCTGTTAGTGATTGCTTGACTCCCACTAAACCGCACCAACTTTAAAATGCAGGTCCTCCTTCCATCCTTCTTAAAAAACCACAGAAACACATCTCCCTTCATGCTTTTATCACATTTTCAATTATTCAGGTTTATATTAAGGGCAGGAACATCTGATTTTAAAAGGGCTGGTAGTCAGGCACTCTGATGAGTAGTACATTCTTACTTTCACAGAAAAGCCCTTTAAACTAATACCACCCTTCATTTTCCCAAAAACATAGAGGCTCAGCCATATAAGATAGGCATGAAACTAACCTCTAGATACACGAAGGCTATCATATTACCAAACCCAAACCGTACACTATATTAACTACTAAACTAGGACCATTAAAGGTTAGACATGGTAAGACAAAAGCCCCTGCCCCTCCTTTCTGAGTTTGTCTATACCTGACCTGGTGAGAAAACAAAGTAAAAAATCTCACTCCCATTTCTTGGCCCCTTTTTAGAAGTTAAATCTTAACTTACTCAAGAAGTACTTACATTTATTAAATATTTTGGATCTTGGGATCAAGGTAAACAGAACCAAACTTCATACCGCCTCTAAATAGCCTTGGTATGCATTGTGGCCTGGGAGGGCCACAGGGTACCAGGACTTGGAATTCTGAAGGATACCTTCAAGTTTCCCGAGAGCCTTCTTGAACATTAAGTATGGCTTCACTGCTAAGATAAGTTTCTACAACAGAGCTGCCCAATAAAACTTTGTGCCATCCAATAAGGAGCCAAGGGCCACCTACTGAGTACCTGAAACATGGTTAGTGTGACTGAGGAAATGATTTCTTTTTATTTTTATTAACTTATTGTTTATAGCTACATGCAGCCACTGGCTTCCATAGTGGACAGCACAGCTTTAGAATATGAAACTTTTTAAATAATCATTATGTAGTATGAATATTTGAGTGAATTTTATTCAATGCCTATCTTGGTTCACTTCCCCCTAGATCAAAAGTCTTGAGCATGAACTCGGCAAGAAAAGAACATAACAGTCAAAATAATAAGGTGAGCCTTCCACCCTGTGTCCTCTGAGGGACACTGCCTGTCAGAGTTTCCAAAACACTATAAGCCAGGAAACATACACAAAGCTTCCCATGTGAATTTTCCAAGAACAGTACTAGATATAATTTCAAAGCATTCCAACCTGAAACAAAGAAGACAACGGTCTTCCCTCTCTTACAGCCAAGTAAATATGAGGCATGTCTTCGTAGAAACTAGTCTAAGACCTAAGAAGGTTCAGAATGCAAGTAAGATGGAACATTAACTGCGGTTATGCTCTACAGAGAAGAGGCTAATATATGACACATACACCACACTGCCCTCCTAATGCAATCACAGAACTCTTTCCATATGATCCCGACATGTTCCTGAATCTTTCAAAACACACAGCACCAGGGTTATGTGTCACTATCTGATCACAGTCTCCCCATGAGTTAACATAAGAAGTCATCACTTCTTTATGACACAGCTCCAAATCCATTCATGTTTAACATCGTGATGTCACCAGCACATATGCAAAGGTCAGAAGGACATAGAATTGGGTGCAGAGCATCACGGCTCTTTCCCTGTTTGGCATTTTGTGGAAGCAAGTTCACAGGGCTAAAAGATAAACTTTTATTTAACTTTATTTTTGTAATGAATATTGGTTTAAGAGGCAAGGTTGACATTCCCCAGAAATTTATTGGCATGAAATATATGATCTTGATAATCTCACCAAAAAAAAAGTCTTCTTTTCCTAAAAAGCAAACATCAATAATACACCATTGTTCCTGGGGTCATCCAGATGTTTGGGTATATGTCAGACATGCCCACAGTGACCATGACTCCGATTGTCCTGAGCAAGTTATTCTGGCCCCTCTCTTGCATATTCCACTCAGCAAAAAAATATTAACTGGACCCTGAAATTAAATGGACTCCCTCTCTCTAGGATGAGGCTCAGCATACTTTCTGACATGTCCCGTCATCTATCCCTAATGGTTCATCAAAGTATTCATCTGACTACACATCAGAGGAAAAACAGAGTGTCTTCATCAAGATTATGAGAGTCCCATGATGGTCCTGTGCCCTGAGTTTGAGCCGTCTTTACAGAGACGCTCCCTGGGCACTGATTAGACGGCACTTCACCTCATCTGGCTCAAGTTATAGAACCAAATTTGTAAAACAAAGTTTCTCATGATTCCAGTTCTATGAGCCTTATTAACACAATTTTAAAATCTTAATTCCTCTTTTTATCTCCCAAGGAAGTTAAAAGGAAAATGAAATAACAAAGAAAATATTTTGTAAAAGAAATGCCACAGAAATTCAGGATGTATTTTCATCTTTACATTTTTATACTTCTAAAACTTACCTCAGAATGTATTTGTGTGGTTTCCATAGCTTGTTCATTCCTCTAAGGGTTTCTGACTGAGCTGAAGGTTAAGTGAAGAGTTATGAGAGCCCGCAATGTGGATTCGCAGAGGTCCCGCCTGGCCCTACCACTAACTAGCTGTATAACCTTGGGCAACATACTTTACGTTTCTATGCCTTCCTCTACTCCTATCAGTATATAAGAAGGTGATACAAAATCATATATAAATATGTAACTGTGTATATATATATACACACACATATGTATATGCATATGTATATATAAATACTGCACACACACATATATGCATATATATGTATATGCATGGGCTTTGAAATTTTCATGTTTATGCTTATGAAAAAATTTGTATGGTATCTAAACATAACATATAACTAATAGCTCACTGAATATTACTTGACAGAGATGACAGCTTCAAAAAATTGCTTATTTATCAATTGCCTTTCTTCTTCTCCCAGGACAAGTCTCTCCAAAAGAAGGGAATATGGCTCTGTAAAAGGCAAGTAAATATCTTTGAGGACTTCTTGAAAACTGGGAGATCTACTAGCCATCCTGCAGACGACAAGGAGAACCTTTTATACACACACACACACACACACACACACTCTCACTCTCTCTCTCTCACACACACACACACACAGAGTCAACAAACTAGTGTCATCAGTGACCACATGTCTCAGTTTACATGCTATGACTTCTTGCCGAAAGGCAATTACTAATCTCATTTTCCAGTATTAGCACCCAACAGCCCAGTAAGTAATCAGAAACGGGAATCTTATCACCTAAAAGAGATGTGGCAAATCTCATATTTACTCCCTCTTCCCTTAACAGTCTGAAATAATTTGATGTATCTGGATCCCCAGTAGAGAGTAGATTAGGAATGGGGTTCATAAGCATAGTGATTGGGTTTTCACACTATTGTATGAGACACGCCTCCCTCAAACCTTGTTACAATGTCAGCTCTTTACCCCCGACATGAAAAATATATACATACATAGGGAGAGAACTTCTAAATGCAAGTATACTGCTGCCTAATAACAGATAAAAGAGGAAATGATTGTGAAAGAGATAAAGCACCTAACAGTATCCAGCACATCATAATTGCTCAAAAATATTTGTTAACCTGAGTAAGAACTCAACATTCAAACAACTGAGTGCATATTAGTTCTGAAGGAATCACTGGGACAGCAAAAATTTGTATTCATGTAGCCTTGTATTTTCAAGTAAAGGTCAAATTATGTTCAATATAATCTGTTTACGAAGGCACACAGAAACAGATTCAAAGTGGTATAAAATATGATTTAGAAAGAGTTCCATCAAAATGATTAACATAAAATTATTGGTGTTTAAAGGTAATTTCCAAATGTCTAGAATATTGGCTTAAGGGGGATGTCCCTTCATACAAGGTAAATGAAGTACTACATATTTTGATATCCCCACATACAGTGTTCCTGGAACACCTAGTAGAATTCTTCCTAGAACTCCTAGGACTGCCTTCACCTATACTTTTAACACCCGTGCCAAGCATGGAATTGCCCAGATGGACTCCCAAGGACTGTCTGCCTTAATGAGAGTTGGTGATCTGGAGGAGAATGTACAAGTTTAGTTCAGGAAACTACAAATACCTTCCCTCTTGTTTTACTCGACCACTCTGTGGGGCACTGGTATGCTGGTTGTTAACTCAAGAGATTAAAAAGTTGGTTATTCCTAAGATTTTCCCTGGGAATGTCACCCAGAACCTCCTTATGAATATTGTATCCAGCTTCAAGGAGATTTGCAGGAAGGAGGAAGGAGGTTTGTAAAGGGCCTCTGATTCTAATTCTAAGATACTTCACCAGAATGGATCCTGGATCCTGGCTCTAAGATCAACTCTAGAGAAAGACTTCAGAGAACTGGTGGGGAAGGGGTTCTCTGTGACTAGTGAGGGCAGGTGGTAATGAATTTGTCCTGGAGCTGCAGGCAGCCCAGAACAGCTGGATAAGGTTAATGTAGGAAGGAAACAGTGGCGGTTTGCCCATACAAATCATAGTAAAACAGCAAGGGAAAAAAAATTCATCATTTATAGGGAAATTTAGAGAAATGTATTAAGAAATATTAAAAGTATCATGAATGAAAGAAGAGAAATACCATGATCATGGATAGGAAGCCTTAATATCAGAAATACATCAGTTGTCTCCAGTTGATAAATAGTCAATTAAATTCCAATCAAACTCCCCAAAAGATTTTTCATGGAATTGAATGAAATGATTCTAAAATATACTATATTTGGAGGAGTAAAGGGTCAGACATAACCTCGAAATTTTAAAGAAAAGCAAGAGGTGGGGAATACTATGAAGCTGTAATAGTTATGATAGTGTGCTATTGGGACCAGACTAGGAAAACTGAACAATGAAACACAACAAAAAAAGAGCTTAGAAACAGTGCACATTTAGACCTTTGATCTGTAACACTAATTATATGTCTTAGGGGAAAGGAAGAATCGTTGAAAAATATGGTAGGAAAAACATTACCCAAATAAGACAAAAAATGATATCAGATCACTAACATTGAGCATATATAAAAAGCAGGCACAATGTGTTAAAGACTTCAATGTCCACAAAACGAAACAAAGGGGATCTTTAGATTGCAGCATGAGTTATCTACTAACACTCAACAAATTACCCCAAAACTTCCTAGTTTCAAATAATAAACATTTATCATCCCATAGTTTCTATGAGTCAGGAATCTTTGAGTCATTTAGCCTGGTAGTTCCAGCTCAAGGTCTGGTATGAGGCTACAGACAAGATGTTGGCCAAAGTTACAGTCATTAGAAGGCTTGGCTGGGGCTAGAGAATCTATTTTCACACTAGCTTTTTTGCTGGATTTTGACAAGAGGTCTCAGTTCCTTGGCACATGCACATCTCCACAGGGCTGGTTGGGTATCCTCCCAATATGACAGAAGGTGTTCTCTTGAGAGTAAGGAAGAAGCTGCTGTGTCTTTAGCACCTAGTCTAGGAAGTCATACACTGGCACCTCCACAATACTGTATTCTTTAGAAATGAGACATTAAGTCCAGTCCACATCCCAATGAAGGGAAATCTCATAATGAGAGGACTATCAAAGAATTTGTGAACATATTTTTAAAATGCTACAAACCCTCAATAAAGATAGAAGTATCTTTCAGGCCTTGGTATAGGGCATGGATTTCTAGCATGATATGAAAGGATTAGTTCTAATTAAAGGAAAGGTTGATAAACTAGACTTTATTGAAAATTATTAACTTTTGCTCTTCAACACTTAGAGCAAGTGAAAGTTAGAAAGTAGAGGGAAGTTATTAAAAGTACATATGGAAAAGGATTCATATCAAGAACACAGAAAGAACTTTTACCATTTAGTAAGAAAAGATCAAACAACCTAGCAGATAAATGGGCAAAAGGAACACATCAGACCAATAAACCTATGCACAGATATTCAGCATCACTGTTCATCTGGGAAATACAGATCAAGACCATAATGAGATATTACTTTACAATCATTTGATTAGTGAAACTTTAAAAATCTGATGGTAAGTGTTGGAGAGGGTATAGATCCATAGAAATGCATACTCTGCTAGTGCGGTATAAATTGGTGTGACTAAGTCACAAGATAATTTCAGATAATGATAAATACTAAAAGAAAATAAAACACAGCGATGGAAGACAGTAACTAGCAAGCCTGCACAAGGGAAGGACCACATTTACAAGGGGTTGCTGGGAACGGAGACAAGATTTAGTGGGAGACATTTGAGTATCAAGAAGGAACCAGGTGTGCACTGAGGTATGACTTACTATTTTGTTCCTGGTTTTCTAACATCTGGCTAAAAGTTTCTTGGCTTTCTCTTCTCAGGATTTTTCAGGTTCTCTTTTTCATCACCCTATTTTTCATCACACTGCTGGGCTACTTGCTTTTCCACATAAGCTTTATAAATCCAGACCTCCTAATCAACATACTACCCAAGATACTGAACAGGAGCACCTTGTGGAGGCTAAGAAGCTTCCTCTCTGCATCTCTCACACTTTGGACTGAGGACTTGTTGCCCCACTAATCTCCAAAAAACATCCTTGGGAAAAGAAGGCAAGTGGTACCTGGCTGTGTACACTAGGAGATGGTGGAACTTGTAGAGGGAAGATGTTTTCTCCAGTTTTTCCCTTGAGGTTTGCCTACTGATTACCTTTCCTCCCATGTTGTGTTTCCAAGATCGACCTTGCCCAGTAAACAGCTCTGTCAATAGATTTCAGCAGCTATAGGATAAGCTAAATAGTATGAAATAGTAAACAAAGTAGGCCATTTTCAGAATAATGTCATAGATGCTAAGCAAAGTTAGAGACCATCATTACTCCTAGATAAACTTAAAAATGTAAGAGACCAGATCTCTGCAATGCAGATGGCTCTTTACTGATAATTAGAACTCTATAGCTGCCAGTGACCTTAACTTAAGCTATCTTAGAAATTACAGCAAAATTTAAAAAAATATGTTGCCTTATGGAACTAAAAATCTGAGGTTGCAGGCATGGATGAATCCAGAAGTTTCACCAGTGTCCTCAGGGCTTCATCTCTCTCCATTTCTCTGAATGGGCATTGCTCCTTTAAGTGGCAATATTCTGAAAATAACTTAAATCTTATACTACCCGATTAGCAACTTCAGTACAATCAGTCTTTTCCAATAGCTACAGCAGGAAATACCAAAGAATCTGTATTGGCCGAGGTCAAATGCCTATCCCTGTCCCATAATCAGCTGATCATGTGTCACCAAAGTCATCCTTTAATGAAAGGCTTATAGGCATCTAGTACCACAGATAAATATTACGAACAGAAGTAACCAAATGGAAAAAAAATTAAGCAAATTTCTTAATCTGGTAAATTGCCTAGAATGAGTAAATTCTTTCTTAACCCCAGGCCTCAGAGAAAACAAAATCCTCTTCTCCTGGCAATTACTAGAGTAATTGTATCAGACTTGTATCAGACAATACAAGTCATGGAGTTTTCACCTGGCACCCTAAATGGAAACACCCCCCACCATCTCAAGGAACAGCATTGCATGCGTGGCTTATTCCCACACTGAGTGGCAGTGGCATCTGGCACTTTCTGCCCAGTAGGTGCAGCCTTAATAGGTGTTTCCCTAAACCAGACTTTGTTCTTGGCACAAGGGGAGGATAAGGTATGGCCAGCTCCCATTTACCATTGTCCTGACACATGACAGAGCTGAGCAAGAAATCCACTCCTCTGCACTCATGAATTTGAGACTTAGAATCATGAAAGTAAAAGTATTTTCACACATTGTAATTTCAGAGTCACTTAAGAAAACTTAAAAAAAAATTTCTTTCATGCATATTTCATTATTCATCACCATGTTTTGTCTGCTGTAGCTAAGTGACAAACCCCCAACTTCTGTGGGATGCAGCAAAAGCAGTCTTAAGAGGAAAGTATATAGCAATCCAGGCATACTTAAGAAGGAAGAACAATCCCAAATGAGTAGTCTAATGTCACAATTATCGAAACTGGAAAAAGAAGAACAAATGAGGCCTAAGGTCACCAGACGGAGGGACATAATAAAAGATCAGAGAAGAAATACACAAAATTCAGAAGAAAATCAATGAGACCAAGAGCTGGTTTTTCGAGAAAATAAACAAAATAGATAAGCCTCTAGCCAGACTTATTAAGAGAAAAAGAGAGGCAACACACATCAACAGAATCAGAAACAAGAAAGTAAAAATCACGACAGACCCCACAGAAATACAAAGAAATATTAGAGAACACCATGAAAATCTATATGCTAACAAGCTGGAAAACCTAGGAGAAATGGACAACTTCCTAGAAAAATACAACCTCCCAAGACTGACCCAGAAAGAAACAGAAAATCTAAACAGACCAATTATCAGCAACAAAATTGAATCGGTAATCAAAAAACTACCCAAGAACAAAACCCCCGGGCCAGATGGATTTACCTCAGAATTTTATCAGACATACACAGAAGACATAATACCCATTGTCCTTAAAGTTTTCCAAAAAACAGAAGTGGAGGGAATACTCCCAAACTCATTCCATCAAGCCAACATCACCCGAATAGCAAAACCAGGCAAAGACCCCACCAAAAAAGAAAACTGCAGACCAATATCCCTGATGAATGTAGATGCAAAAAAACTCAACAAAATATTAGCAAACCGAATTAAAAAATACATCAAGAGGATCATACACCGTGACCAAGTGGGATTCACCCCAGTGATGCAAGGATGGTACAACATTCGAAAATCCATCAACATCATCCACCACATAAACAAAAAGAAAGACAAAAACCACATGATCCTCTCCATAGATGCTGAAAAAGCATTCGATTAAATTCAACATCCAGTCATGATAAAAACTCTGAACAAAATTGGCCTAGAGGGCAAGTACCTCAACATAATAAAGGCCATAAATGATAAACCCACACCTACCATCATACTGAACAGCGAGAGGCTGAAAGCTTTTCCTCCGAGATCGGGAACAAGACAGGGATGCCCACTCACCTCCCTGTTATTGAACATAGTACTGGAGGTCTAAGCCACAGCTATCAGACAAAACAAACAAATGCAAGGAATCCAGATTGGTAAAGAAGAACTCAAACTATCACTATTTGCAGATGACATGATATTGTACACAAAAAACCCTAAAGACGCCACTGCAAAACTATTAGAACTAATATCGGAATTCAGCGAAGTTGCAAGATAAAAAATTAACACACAGAAATCTGTAGCTTTCCTATACTCTAACAATAAACTAATAGAAGGAGGAATCAGGTAAACAATTCCATTCACAATAGCATCAAAAAATAAATAAAATATCTAGGAATAAACCTAACCAAGGAAGTGAAAGACCTATACCCTGAAAACTATAAGACACTCTTAAGAGAAATTGAAGAGGACACTAACCAATGGAAACTCATCCCATGCTCTTGGTTAGGAAGAATTAATATCATCAAAATGGCCATCCTGCCAAAAGCTATATACAGATTTAATGCAATCCCTATCAAATTACAAACAACATTCTTCAACGAACTGGAACAAATAGTTCAAAATTTCATGTGGAAACACCAAAGACGCCAATAGCCAAAGCAATCCTGAGAAGAATAAAGGGGGGGGGGATCTCGCTCCCCAACTTCAAGCTCTACTACAAAGCCACAGGAATCAAGACAATTTGGTACTGGCACAAGAACAGAGCCACCGACCAGTGGAACAGAATAGAGATGACAATAACGCAAACATACATGGTCAATTAATATACAATAAAGGATCCATGGACATACAATGGGGAAAGGACAGTCTCTTCAACAGATGGTGCTGGCAAAACTGGCCAGCTACATGTAAGAGAATGAAACTGGATCACTGTCTAGCCCCATACACAAAAGTAAATTTGAAATGGATCAAAGACCTGAATGTAAGTCATAAAACCAGAGAACTCTTAGAAAAAAACATAGGTATAAATCTCTTCAACATAAACATGAGCTACTTCTTCATGAACATACCTCCCTGGGCAAGGGAAACAAAAGCAAAAATGAACAAGTAGGACTAAATCAAGCTGAAAAGCTTCTGTACAGCAAAGGACACCATCAATAGAGCAAAAAGGTACCCTACAGTATGGGAGAATATATTCATAAATGAAATCTGACAAAGGATTGACATCCAAAATATATAAAGAGCTCACACATCTCAACAAACAAAAAGCAAATAATCCAATTAAAAAATGGACAGAGGAGCTGAACAGACAGTTCTCCAAAGAAGAAATTCAGATAGCCAATGGACACATGATAAGATGCTCCACATCGCTAGTCATCAGAGAAATGCAAATTAAAACCACAATGAGATATCACCTCACACCACTAAGGATCGCCACCATTCAAAAGACAAACAACAACCAATGTTGGCAAGGATGTGGAGAAAAGGAGAACCCTCCTACACTGCTGGTGGGAATGTAAATTAGTTCAATCATTGTGGAAAGCAGTACGGAGGTTCCTCAAAAAGCTCAAAATAGAAACATCATTTGACCCAGGAATTCCACTTCTGGGAATTTACCCTAAGAATGCAGGAGCCCAGTTTGAAAAAGACAGATGCACCCCTATGTTTATTGCAGCAGTATTTACAATAGCCAAGAAATGGAAGCAACCTAAGTGTCCATCAGTAGATGAATGGATAAAGAAGAAGTGGTACATATACACAATGGAGTATCATTCAGCCATAAGAAAACACATCCTTCCATTTGCAAAAACATGGATGGAGCAAGAGGGTATTATGCTCGGTGATATAAGCCAGGTGGAGAAAGACAAGTATCAAATGATTTCACTCATATGTGTAGTATAACAACAAAGAAAAACTGAAGGAACAAAACAGTAGCAGAATCACAGAACCCAAGAATGAACTAACAGTCACCAAAGGGAAGGGGACTGGGGAGGATGGGTGGGAAGGGAGGGATAAGGGTGGGGAAAAAGAAAGGGGGCATTACGATTAGCATCTGTACTGTGGTGGGGGCGGCATAGGGAGGACTGTGCAAAACATATAAGACAAGTAGTGATTGTACACCATCCTTACTATGCTGATGGACAGTGACTGTAATGCGGTGGAGGGGGGCCTTGTTGAAGGGGGATACCTGGTAACCATAATGTTTTTCATGTAATTGTAGATTAATGACAACAAAATTTTTAAAAAGTGTAAAAGGGAGGCAGAAGAGGAGGTCAGGGAGCTCTGTGACTTGAGGAGAACTTGTGCATCCTTCTTTAGTGGTGTTGGGAAAGGACCGTAAGCTAAGGAATGCAGGTAGCCTCTAGAAGCTGGAAAAGCTACGAAAATGGATTTTCTCTTAAAGTTTCCAGAAAGAAGGCCAGTCTGTTGACACCTTAATTTTTTCTGAGTAAGACTTGTGTTGGACTTCTGACCTATAGAACTGTAAGATAATAAATTTATGTTGATGTAAGTCAAAAAAAAAAACATTGCATGAAGAACATCCAACATCAACATCCTCTGGAAGAGTCATTCCAGAAGATGATCATCAATAAACTTCAACAAAGATACTGGTGCTGTTGCAGTTGTAGCTTCATTCATCCCACCAGTTCCTGGACTTGCCACGGGAATGAAGAAGGAAATATCTAAGCTGGCCTGTGCATACAGTAAAACAACAAATTTGACTGGATCTATATTGTCAGAACTCAACCAAGAATTAGGAGAAGTGCAAATTGCAGTGCTCCAAAATCATGTGACTGTAGATTATCTATTGTTAAAAGAACATATGGGATGTGAACAGTTTACAGGAATGTGTTGTTTTAATTTGTCAGATTTTTCTCAAACTATTTAAATTCAGTTAGACAATATCCATCATATTACTGATAAGTTTTCACAAATGCCTAGGGTACCTAACTGGTATTCTTGGTTTCACTGGATATGGCTGGTAATTGTAGGTCTGCTTTTGTTATGTAGCTGAATTCCTATTATGTTAATGTGTGTACACAATTTAATTAGTAGTTTAAAACCTATACATGCTTAGGTTACTCTACAAGAAGATATGTCAAAGAAATAATCAATCTTCCCATGTTTTCTTCCGTCTGCTACTTCTATACCTTTTCTTCTTCTTCCTAATTACAACCCTTTAGTAATTTTCTATATGAGGCACAATTCTACTGAGTATCATAATTCTTTCAAGTGGTAAAGATACCTCAAGACAAATGCTGGGCATAGAAGCCACAGGGTATAAATCTGCAAAGAAGTAAAAAGCTAACCTTTTCAAACAATATTGCTTCTCTCTCACTTACCAACTTTACATTTCCCTGTATGGCCCTGGAAGATGGCTAGTAAGCCCAAGAAGGGTAAGAATCCTCAAGGGAGGAACAACCTAAGACAGGCACAGTCGCAGGGGGGCCATCAGGTGAGAAATTGGGGGTCTTAGAACCTCACCCCCCGTTTTCAGAGAAATCTGCATCCGTGATGTTTTGTTTCCCTTGTCTAGCTTGTATTAATACTTATTCTATAGGCACAGACCTGATCATCTACATTTGCCCTCTTACAGCACTAAATTATGTTTTATACCTTTATCTTGCATCTACCTACCACTTTAGCATTTTACTAAAAAAAAAATACGGGAGAAATGTGGGATTCACATATAAATCAAGTATAAAAATCAAATGGATAATCATATCTGACTTGATTGTTCATAGTTCATGATGCATGATCAAAACCAAAAGTTTCTGTGATATGACTGCCCTTGCACTGTTCACCATGGAAGAACTTATTCACTATGTAAGAACTTGTTCACCATGTAAGAAATTGTTCATCATGCTTCAGAAGATTGGAGACTGTTGAGAATTAGGCTTGGGGTTGATTAATTATTGTGCATTAAGTCCCCTATACAGAATTTTATTGTTATTAACAACCATTTGATCAATAAATATGAAAGATGCCCCCTCAAAAGAACATTGCAATTAATTTGGGGTGAACCATAAAGTGTCTTTCATATTACTAATTAACTAACTGAACCGACCACTATTAGTGAGCTTCTACTATGTGGCCAGCAGAGCAACCACACAGATCCATTCCCAGCCTTCCAGAAGCTTGCAGGCAGGCAGGCTGGCAGATGGACACCAAACACACAGTCTAATAACTAACTGTTAAGAGTTATGGCACATCATGACAAGAGCTGTGAAGGAAATATGCTAGAAAAGCCTGCAGCAGCAAGGGAGACGGTAAGAGCCCTAGAACATTCTTAATACCAACAGATCCCTGGGAAGTCCAGATTCCTAAGAAGAATGCTCTGGAGGCAGTCTCCTGAAGTGAGGTGCCAGTTACCACGCTTTTAAAGTTCAGTTGTCACCCTTGGTTTGTCTAAGGACATTGTTTCCACAAGTCTGGGAAAGCTAGGTATGGATTTTTATACTGGGGACCAGACAGGGTGACATTTGGCAACTTTCAGGGAGGTGATGGACTTGGGGGCAGTGCTCTTTGACTTAGATGTATGATGTGGGAGGTGGGAACGTAGGCCTGAGGGGCATTAGAGGTACCTCCTTTCTCTTCCTGTTTTTCTTCCCTAGTGAGCGTGTATGCACTTTGCAAACTTGACCAGGAGTCAGTTAACAGGTGAGAACTGCTCTACAGATCAGTATTAGTGCCCGAGGAGCCAACCAGAAGCCCTGTCCATTTCCTGCCTGCCCTTCCAGGCCCTTAGAGGAGGAGGTGTCTGCAGTATTTTGTTGGGATGGGGTGGGTGGAGACGTTGTCTCCTTCATATTGGACTGGAAGCCAGGGGTTCCCTACACAACTCCTTCTGCCTGGCTTTGCCTGTACTAGGAGTGAGGGGAGCTTATGCCAAAATCTGCTCATGTGCTCATCCCTGCCACGAGCCCTCCTGTAGCTTCCACGTCCCCAGTCCGTGCGTGTTTCCTTCCTGGGGGCCTCAGCACAGCTGAGAGGCAGATGGAAGAAAGGTGTAAAATTATTGTAGGGAGAGGGAGGGACTTTCACAACAGCAACAATGTTTCAGTAATGTTGGCACAGCACTCAACCACCCACAAGTACATTCACACCTGGTATCTGTCCGGCTCTCAGAGGTGGGCGCTGATCTCCAGCCTTAGATTCTGCCTCCCATTTCTTTACAGACACATGCCCTTTGAGACGTCTAGGCCTTTTCTAGACCACGGTCCCCGAGGAATGCTGAACTCTTTCCGCATGTCAATTCCAATTTCTGCAATCCCTCACCATTTCTGTGAAACTTCTATCAAACACACTTATGAAAGAGTCGGGGCAGGCAGGGGCTGCAGAGAACATCTAGTCCAACTTAGTCACTAGCCCAAAGAAAAGGGACTGAGCGAAGGCCACACAGCCTGTCAGGAACCCAGCAGGGCTCAGACACCTGAGGGCAGACACCCACATGTACACTGCCCCCATGCCCCCAATGCCTTACATAGCTGCACACTTCACCCTCCTGGGGCTTCTCACGGGTGCACAGTGGGTGCTCTAAGTCGGGGTGTTTGGGAGTGTAACCTGTCAACCTTATTTTACCCTTACTGAGGGGAATGGGGTGGGAGGAGCTCGCCATTCTCAGGGATCCTGTAGGGGATTCTTTCACAAAATAAAGACTCTAGTATGAACAATGGTTTTGCACACAGGAGGTGACTCAGTCCTGGGACTGAGGGACTGGCACACACGCGGCTTGCCCTAGCAGGAGGCACCTGTAAACACAGCACCTGGCCTTCCAAATCCTGATCCCACGACCCCTCTGAACAGCTGCTCAGCCCCCACCCCACCCCTCTCCACCTCCTCCTCCACCCCTCCGGACAGTTCTCCAAAGGTGGGCTGAGGTCTTGTCTGTTTGCTAATGAGTAAGTTAAGAATCTTACTTCTTAACGACCTGGGTGTTAAAATGCAATCTTACCTTTAAGAAGGGATCCTTCCTGCCTTTTACTATATTGTTCCTGGCTGGACTCACTTGCCATACTAATTGCTCAGGTTATACATGATTAGGGGCTGGAGGAGGAAAAGCAGCATCTGGGCAAAGTTAAACAGAAACGGGGCCTTTTAGCAGGCTAAAGTAAATATCACAATAGCCTCATTTAATTGACACAATGAAGACAATGGGCTGTGCTGAGGTATTTTCTTATCGGGGGGGATATCCGTTCAAACATTCCAGGTCAGGTTACTCCTGGCTTTTTAGTTTTAACTAATCTTCACTGAAGAATGCTTATACTCCCACTTTGATATTCTACTTTGCAGCAGTGACTCTGACTTTGCTTAAGTGTTTAATACGGAGTTCCGGCGGGGGTCTTTTTCCAGGTGCCCCCACCCTACTCTGACTACCCATGGTCACTGTCTCAGAATCTCTGGCTAGTCACAAATTACTCAGCTGCAGATTACGAACCGAAAAGACAGAAAGATATGAATTTCTAAATACAAGAAAATGCACTGTCACTCCCAGACAAAAGTAAAGAAACTTCATTCCCAAATAAAAAATACAGGAGGTACGTCACGAAGAAAATTTTAATTCTAAAGGCGCTGCCTCCGGGCGGCCTCTCGCCCGCCGCCCCGCTGCGAGTCACACTTTAACTTCATTCAGCTCGACAGGACCTCGCCCTCGAGGCCCCCGCCGAGAAAATCCACACACGGCACAATGCCCACCGGCCTCACCGTCCGCGAGGCTAGGCCCCTCCGCCGGCAGCCCCAGGCCGGGCGGACGCGTGCCACGGGGCGAGAGCAGCCGCCCTCACCACCCGGGCCCGGAGGGAGGAGCAGCGGCTGTGGCGGGCCCCTCTCCCCCCGCCACGGCGAAGCCGGCCGCTCGGACATCTGCCGCAGGCGCACCCGCTGCGCTCCCTCCCTTCACGGGCGGCCCCTCTGGCGGAGCGCGCCTACTCGCGGCCCCCGGCCGGGCCCCGGGAGACCCCCACCCGCGCCGGCCGCTTCCTGGCCCCGCGGGTCACGCGCTGCCCGCCGAGCCACTTGCTCGGCCGCCCCTTCACGGGCTCCACCGAAACCTCAGGCGCAGGCAGGGGTCCCCGCGCTCCATCCGGGTCCGGCCGCGCCCCAAGGCCACATACCTTCCAGCCCGCCGAGCCATCGCCATCGGCTTCACCCCTGAAGCGTGGCCCACTGTGGACGCTCCGCGGTAGCGGAAGCCGCTTCTCAGCCGAGCTCTCGATGGCCTTGGCGATGCGGTCGGCAGGGGATAGGCTGCCCCACGCGCTGCGGCGGGACAAGCGGCTCTTGCCGAGGCCGAAGGCGTCGGGGTTCCTGGTCGAGCCACGCGACGGCGCCAGGCTGGAGGAGGCAGAGCTGGACTGGCTGAAGTCCGGCTGGGACAGCGGCTCGAAATCTGGGTCGATCTCCACCACGTGGGGTGCTTTGGCCACAGTGACAGCCGCACGCCGCACACCGCGCGAGAGCCGGAAGGCGCCGAGAGTCCAACGGGCGCGAGGAGATTCGAGGCTGGGGGCAAGGTCAGTACAGCCACCGCAGGCGAGGCGGGAGGATGGCGCGGCCGAGCACGGAACGCGTCCATCAACATCTGGTCTCCGCGGGCCCACTGCGCGGACGGGACGGCTCAGGCCGCTTTTCCCTGGGTCGGCGAACCGAAGCACGAAGGGACGGTGAGAACTGCTGCTCTCGGCGGCGCTCGGGATGCTACTGACTGATGAATACGGCGGCAGCAGCGCCTGCAGCTACTACGCAGCCGCTGGACTTACGCGATCTGCGCGCGCGCCCAATAGCTGTCTGCTCCGCAGCGCCCCGCGCTCATTGGCCGCGTGGACCAAGTCGGGGGCGAGTAGCCCCCGGAACAAGACAGGGATTCCCACCTTCCCCACTGTTATTCAATATAGTTCTGTAGGTCCTAACCACGGCAATCAGACAAAACAAAGAAATATAAGGCTTCCAGATAGGTAAAGCAGAGGTCAAACTGTCACTATTTGCAGATGACATGATAATATACATAAAAAACCCTAAAGACTCCACTCCAAAACTACTAGAATCTGAATTCAGCAAAGTTGCAGGATACAAAATGCACCAAAATCTGTTGTATTACTATACACTAACGATGAACTAGCAGAAAGAGAAATCAGGAAAATAATTCCATTCACAATTGCATCAAAAAGAATAAAATACCTAGAATAAACCTAACCAAGGAAGTGAAAAATCCTATGCCCTGAAAACTACAAGACACCCTTAAGAGAAATTAAAGAGGACACTAACAAATGGAAACTCATCCCATGCTCTTGGTTAGGAAGAATTAATATTGTCAAAATGGCCATCCTGCCCAAAACAATCTACAGATTGAATGCAATCCCTACCAAATTACCAACAGCATTCTTCAATGAACTGGAACATATAGTTCTAAAATTCATGGAACTGCCAAAGACCTGGAATAGCCAAAGCAATCCTGAGAAGGAAGAATAAAGTGGGGGGGGGATCTTGCTCCCCAACTTCAAGCTCTACTACAAAGCCACAGTAATCAAGACAATTTGGTACTGGCACAAGAACAGAGCCACAGACCAGTGGAACAGAATAGAGCCTCCAAACATTAACCCAAACATACATGGTCAATTAATATACGATAAGGGAGCCATAGACATACAATGGGGAAATGACAGTCTCTTCAACAGCTGGTGTTGGCAAAACTGGACAGCTACATGTAAGAAAATGAAACTGAATCATTGTCTAACCCCATACACAAAAGTAAGTTCAAAATGGATCAAAGACCTGATTGTAAGTCATGAAACCATAAAACTCTTAGAAAAAAGCATAGGCAAAAATCTCTTGGACATAAACATGAGTGACTTCTTCATGAACACATCTCCCTGGGCAAGGGAAACAAAAGCAAAAATGAACAGGTGGGACTATATCAAGCTGAAAAGCTTCTGTACAGCAAAGGACATCATCAACAGAACAAAAAGGTACCCTACAGTATGGGAGAATATATTCATAAATGACATCCAATAACGGACTGACATCCAAAATATATAAAGAGCTCATGCACCTCAACAAACAAAAAGCAAATAATCCAATTAAAAAATGGGCAGAGGATATGAACAGACACATCTCCAAAGAAGAAATTCAGATGGCCAACAGGCACATCAAAAGATGTTCCACAGCACTAATCATCAGACAAATGCAAATTAAAACCACAATGAGATATCACCTCACACCAATAAGGATGGCCAGCATCAAAAAGACTAAGAACAACAAACGCTGGTGAGGATGCAGAGAAAGGGGAACCCTCCTACACTGCTGGTGGGAATGTAAGCTAGTTCAACCATTGAGGAAAGCAATATGGAGGTTCCTCGAAAAACTAAAAATAGAAATACCATTTGACCCGGGAATCCCAGTCCTTGGAATTTACCCAAAGAATGCAACTTCTCAGAGTCAAAAAGACACATATGCACCCCTATGTTTATCACAGCAATTTTTACAATAGCCAAGACATGGAAGCAACCTAAGTGTCCATCAGTAGATGAATGGATAAAGAAGTGGAGTACTTTGAAATTTTGTCATTATATTATTATGTTTCATCTGTCATTGAAAGCATTAAATACATATGAATAGATTCCTAGGCTTTTCCCACATATACTGAATACCCAGCTTTTGTAGGAAGTTTTGCTAGTGATGCACATACAGGTGATCCAGAACAAGCCTGGAGAACAAGGAGCAGGCTCACTCACACCCCTACATTTCTACTAGGGCTTGACATGAGTTCTGGTTGGGGAGGGTAAGATTAGGAGTAAGGACAGGCTGGTTACGAGCGCCCTCTCACCAGCCACACAGGACTGACCTAGTACTCCACTTCCTTCAGAATAACATAGGCAAAATAGGAAACTGAATTGAGTCTTGTAAGACAGCAGGATATGATGTGTAAAATTAGTACTGTTAATGAGTATCTGAAAATGCCTTTAAAGCAGTAGTTGTCAGCACAAGTTGCACAATAAAATTGCTTGAGGGGATATTAAGGATCTTTATACCCAAGGCTACACACAATGTTTTCGGGCAGCTGCATCCAGGGACGTCTCTCCCTGTACATTAGGTGAAACCTCAACCTGGACAGGGGAAGTTCTTGACTCTGAATGGAAAGAATTCTCAAACACGTCAGACAAGTGTAGGTAAGGAAGAAATTCATTAAAGCAAGAGTAGTAGTGAATGGCAGCAGCTACAAAGGCAGCATAGAGCAAGGAAGAACAGAGGGAGGAAAGGGAAGCTCACTGAACTCCTGCTCAGCGTAGGTCAAATCCCTTGCCAACTCCTAAAGCCAGGGTCACCTGGAATCCAGTGTCCACTTGAATGTGCATGGCATGGAACTAAGCCCCTACCACCTCAGGATTTGGGGGAGCTGCAGAGCACTGGTTGGAGTGAGATTACATTCTAAGAACTTCCACTTCCCTACTGGTCTGAAATAAAACAGGGAGAGAGAAAGTATTGTGTTAAGACTAGAAAGCTGAATGAAATAGCAAAGTGACAAAGACATTTACCTCCAGAGGTGGAAGTCAGTAAGTTCCTGTCTTTAGCACAGAGAAGAGTTCAGAGACAGGTGCAATCAGCTTATGCAACAAGAAAGTTTGTCTTATATAAGAAAGTACACACTCAGGAGTGCAGGTGAATTCAAAGAGGAGGTGCAGGTGAATTCAAAGGGTTTAGGGTTTGGGATTTTATAGGGCCTTTTGGGTAAGGGTCAGCATAAGGCATGATGTATACAGGTGATTCATAATTCCTTTGAAGTTTTGTCTTTAGAGTAGGATTATTTAGGTGAGTGTGTTGGTCCAGATCCCGGCCTTCTTTATCCACATAGGTTCATTTACACGTCAGAGATCTATCTCCTGTCCTTGATACAGTTACTTATTAAGAGGCTGGAAGAAGAGGTAGAACAGCAAATAGATTAAGTTAAAGAATAAATTAGGCCTTTTTTGCTGGCTAAACAGATTCTACAATAGCATGACCCTTATCCCATGTTCCTGCCCTGCCTCACCCAAACCAGCTAAATCAGAATCCCTGAGCGAGACACCAGCAGTTCTGAAGGTCCCCTGAAGACTGCAATGAGCAGCCACAGTTGAGAACCACCTGCATGTCAATCTTAAGGACTGTAACATCTACCCTCAAGTTTTGGAAATAGTAGCAAAAATGACATACCATGTAACAGTCCACAGTGTGAACTGGCCATTCGAGGAATATATATTTGTAAAAAAGAACAATGACCAAAAGGACAAACTGGCTAGCATGCTTGGAGAGTGACATCACAGATGGTTCTGTGGTTCCAGGAATTATCACAGAATTTGAGAACTTGAAGGGATGCTTTGGTTTCAATACTGTTAAGTGGCTATTTTTATAAATAAGGAAAAAAAAAATGAAGCTACAGCAAGTCAGTGAGTGTCACAGGCAGGATGAGGGCCAGGGACTTGCCTGTGGGCCCAATTCACAGCAGCCTGGCCCTCATTTGGGAGCTCATGGAGCTCACAGATTCCTTGGACCCAGAATGGCTGTATTCAATTCCCCTGATTAAACTAACACCCAGAAATAAACTAACACATTTCATTCACATCTCTAGTTTATTTTCCAGTTAAAAGTATTTATGCCTTCGTTAATGATAAACACTCTCTATCCTTTGTTTTTAATTCATTCCAAACAAGTTATCAGGGGACTGGATTATATCCCAATTAGTCCTTGTAATCTTCCATCACAACTCAGAAGTGATTTCCCTTTTTTCTGATCTCTTATGGAGTATATATCTCTTAATCTCTTGATTCTCATTATCTACTCCCCCACATTACTATCTGCTGCCCATATGTGTATGTGTTTTCTTCAAATAAACTGTTAGTACCTCAAACTCTCACACAAAGTTGATACTTAATATAGGCTTCCAGATTTTCTGGATTCTACCTTAACATTCAATTCATTTTATATTCCTCTTTTCATATTTCATTACAACGCTAGGGATGACAAAGACTACATTTACATAACAAACAAAACTTGAGCTCTAAATATGGCTTTGCCTTCAGAACTAACCAGGGCCTTTCAGCATCTTTTAAAGTGGAGATTCCAGGGATGTTCTCATTATTAAGCTATTGTCAGTGATAAGTCATAAGGTATCTCTGTTATCCTACTTATTCACTTGCCACCCAAAATATTTTTACCTGATAGAGCAAAAAAATAATTTTACCCTTATTGGTAAAATTTTCATATCACCATGACATTGATTATAGTGAAGCACTGTCTCAGAAATTTGTTTCTACTGTAGTTTGATGCACTGTTGGAGGGTTATGGAAAAAGTGACTATTTTTTCCAAGTGAAAAGTCATACTTGGCTAATAGGAGACTAGAATGCTGGGACTTATGGCTGCCATATTTAATATTTTCCTCCCCATTTGTCTGTCAAAATTTAGCTTAAAAAAAGGAATTATTGAATACAACTTCTCTGACTCAAAAAGACATATGCACCACTATGTTTATGCAGCACTATTTACAGTAGCCAAGATATGGAAGCAACCTAAGTGTCCATCAGTAGATGAATGGATAAAGAAGATGTGGTACATATATACAATGGAACACTATTCAGCCATAAGAAAGAAACAAATCCTACCATTTGCCAACAACATGGATGGAGCTGGAGGATATTATGCTCAGTGAAATAAGCCAGGCGGAGAAAGACAAGTGCCAAATGATTTCCCTCATTTGTGGAGTATAAAAAAGAAGCAAAACTGAAGGAACAAAATGGCAGCAGACTCACAGACTCCAAGAAGGGACTAGTGATTACCAAAGGGGAGGGGTGTGGGAGGGCGGGTGGGGAGGGAGGGAGATGGGGATTGATGGGTATTATGTTTAGTACACATGGTGTGGGGGGTCACGGTAAAACAGTGTAGCACAGAGAAGGCAAATAGTGAATCTGTGGCATCTTACTACACTGACTGACCGTGACTGCATTGGGGTATGGGTGGGTACTTGATAATATGGGTAAATGTAGTAACCACATTGTTTTTCATGTGAAGCCTTCGTAAGAGTGTATATCAATAATACCTTAATAAAAAATAAATAAAACAATTAGAGAGCTAAGAATAAATCAATAAATATCTGAAAATATTTTCTAAATTACAAGGAATTATATCCTTAATTTTAGATTTCAAAAATTATCCAAGTTTAGAGTTCTATTTAAATCTTCAATTTCATAACTCCAAATTATCTGAGTGGATATGAGTTCTTTTGAAAAAAATAGTCATTATATTAATATATCTATTACATACTATTTTATGTATGTACTAACTGTGAAAAGTAAAAATGAGCTACCATGTTCATTTACATGCAAGCAGTGGAGTGCTGTTAAAGCTTTAACAACTAGCTTTCCAAATAAAAGTCCTGACTTGTAGAATCTGCCAATTTCTGTGATATAAATAATCCTATTATGTCTTATTTCAAACTACCAAATGGCATCACTAAACTTGAGTTGGGAAGAGATGTGCAGAATTGTTCCATCTCCACTGTATCACAGCACATTTCCATCTAAAAAATTTCCCCACATCTTACTTATAACAGACATTTTTCATTATGTGATTATCACATCAGTAACATTTGAGAGATTCTTTTGGTTATCTGGGGTCATTTTTACTTTTATAAGATTTTTGGAATTGCCTTTTCTATTTATATAAAAATGCCATTGGGATTTTGATAGGGATTGCAATGAATCTGCAGATTGCTTTTGGAAGTATTGACATTTTAACAATATTAAGTCTTTCAATTCATGAACATGGAGGTCTTTCCATTTGCATCTTTTTCCATTCCTTCTTCAGTGTTTTGTAGCTTTCAGGGTATAAGTCTTTCACCTCATTAGTTAAGTTTATTCCTAGGTATTTTATTATTTTAGATGCCATTATAAATGGGATTTTTTCCTAATTTTCTTTTTAGACAATTTACTATTAGTGTACAGAAACATGACTAATATTTGTTGATTTCATATGCTGCAACTTTACTGAGGTTATTAGTTTTAACAGTTTTCTGAGTTTTCTACTGATGTCATCTGCAAACAAGGATAATTTTACTTCTTCATTCCAATTTTGATGACATTTCTTTATCTTAACTAATTACTCTGTCAGGTTTTCCAGTACTGCTTGAATAAAAGTGGTGAGAGTGGGCATCCTTTCCTCATTCTTGATCTAAGAGGAAAATATTTCATGTGGAACCACAAAGGATTCCAAATAGCCATAACAATCTTGAGAAAGAACAAAGTTGGAGGCATCATATTTCCTGATTTCAAAACATATTACAAAGCTACAATAATTAAAACAGTATAATACTAACATAAACATAGACAGACCAATAGAACAGAAAACACATCCAGAAATATATCCACATATCTATGTCAACAGATATTCAACAGGGGTGCCAAGAATACATAATGGGGAAGGGATAGTCTTTTCAAAAACTGGTACTGGGAAAATAGGATATCAATGTGCAAAAGAATGAAACTGGACCTTTATCTTACACCATATACAACCAACTTGAACTGGATTAAAGATTTAAACATAAGACCTGAAATTATAAACCTTCTAGAAAAAACCATAGATTAAAATATTTGGTCTTGGCAATGATTTCATGGATTTGACAGCAAAAGCACAGGCAACAAAAACACAAATACACAAGTGGAACTACACCAAAGGAAACAATAGAGTAAAAAGGCAGCCTATGAAATGGGAAGAAATATTTGCAAACCACGTATCTGATAAAGGGTTAATTTCCAAACTATATAATAAACTCTTTCAACCCAATAGCAAAATAACCAATAACCCAATTAAAATGGGTTAAGGACTTGAGCAGACATTTCTCTAAAGGTGTACAAATGGCCAAAAGGTATATGCAAAGATGCTCCACATCACTAATCATCAGGGAAACGCACATGAAACTGCTATGAGTTATAACCTCATACCTCTTAGGATGACAATCAAGAAAACAAAAGACAACAAATGTTGGTGAGAATGTGGGCACTCCTCTATACTGTTGCAGGAATACAAAATGATGCAGTTGCTATGGAAAACAATACAGATATTCCTCAAAAAATGAAAAATAGAACTATCATATGATCCTGAAAACTCACTTCTGGGTGTTTATCCAAAAGAATTAAATTCAGAATCTCAAAAAACTATTAGCATTCTCACATTCACTGCAGCACTATTCACAACAGCCAAGATGCGGTAACAACCTATGTCCATTGACAGATGAATGATAAAGAATATGATATACACACACTTACACATGCACACACACTCACAATGGAATATTATTCAGCCTCAAACAAGGAGGAAATACTTCAATATGCAACAACACGGATGAACCTTTAGGAGATTATGCTAGGTGAAATAAGCCAGTCACAGAAGGACAAAATACTGCATGATTCCATTTATACACAGTGCCTCTAACATAGTCAAATTCATAGGAACAGAGACTAACACAGTGGTTGCCAGGCTGTAGGGAGAGGGGGAGAAAGGGAGTTGCTAATAAGTGGGTATAAAGTTTCAGTTATGCAAAATGAGTAAGTTCTAGAGATCTGCTGTACAACACTGTATCTGTTGTTAACAATACCGTATTACAAAACTTAGAAGTCTGTTAAGGGCGTAGATCTCATGTTAAATGTTCTGACCACACAATAATAATCAAATAGAAAGAAAAGAGATTTTAAAGTCACATCTCCTTGTTCTGGATCCATATTTAACAAATCATGGAAACTTATTTCTTAGTCTCTTAAAGACTGTCTTTCCCTTTCTTTCTAAGAGGATATTGTGAAGATTACATAAAATTAGTTCATCCTTTAAAAGTACTGTAAGCAGTTGGTCAAGAATGATAACAGGCTCAGGAATGGACTGGTAGAAGTCCAAATCTGGTTAAAACAAATACTATTCTTTTAACCTCACTCGTAGGACTACAGATGGATATTTGGACTGGAGGACCCACCTAGTTCTCCTCTGGTGGCAAGAATGGAGCCCTTTAGGGAAATCAGACATGACAAAGGTTATTTCAAGTATTCCTTCTTTACTTCCCCTTGCCCAGTCACATATTAAAAAAACTGTTTCTTGAATTTCTGTTTAAAAAATTAAATATGAGTAGAGAGCCAAGATGGCGGCGTGAGTAGAGCAGTGGAAATCTCCTCCCAAAAACACATAGAGCTATGAAAATATAACAAAGAAAAATCTTCCTAAAATAGAGACCACAGGACACAGGACAACATCCAGACCACATCCACACCTGCAAGAACCCAGCGCCTTGTGAAGGGGAGTGCTTTTTGGAAATCTTAAAGGGGCAGGACAGGTCACTTAGACCAGAAGCAGGGAATCTGGGGATCTCTGGGCACTCTAACCCCCTGGGCAGCAGGGAGCACAGAGGCCCCTTACGGAGATAAATAGTCTCCTGGCTGCTCCCCCTCCAACGGGGCTCCACCATTTTGGAGGAACAGCCCCAGCCAGGCCAAGCCCACAGCAACAGCGGAGATAAACCCCAAAGCAACTGGGCAGGAAGCAGAAGCCCTGTCTGCGCGCAGCTGCCCAGCACAAGCCACTAGAGGTCGCTATTCTCCCAGGAAAAGGCTACAAACCAACAAGAAGGGAAGCTCTTCCAGCGGTCACTTGTACCAGCTCTGCAAACTATCTCTATCACCATGAAAAGGCAAAACTACAGGCAGACAAAGATCACACAGACAACACCTGAGAAGGAGACAGACCTAACTAGTCTTCCTGAAAAAGAATTCAAAATAAAAATCATGAACATGCTGACAGAGATGCAGAGAAAAATGCAAGAGCAATGGGATGAGATGCAGAGAAAAATGCAAGAGCAGTGGGATGAGATGCAGAGAAAAATGCAAGAGCAGTGGGATGAAGTCCGGAAGGAGATCACAGATGTCAGGAAAGAGATCACAGAAGTGAAACAATCCCTGGAAGGATTTATAAGCAGAATGGATAAGATGCAAGAGGCCATTGAAGGAATAGAAGCCAGAGAACAGGAACATATAGAAGCTGACATAGAGAGAGATAAAAGGATCTCCAGGAATGAAACAACACTAAGAGAAATATGTGACCAATACAAAAGGAAAAACATTCGTATTATAGGGATACCAGAAGAGGAAGAAAGAGGAAAAGGGATAGAAAGTGTCTTTGAAGAAATAATTGCTGAAAACTTCCCCAAACTGGGGGAGGAAATAATCGAACAGACCATGGAATTATACAGAACCCCCAACAGAAAGGATCCAAGGAGGACAACACCAAGACACATAATAATTAAAATGGCAAAGATCAAGGACAAGGAAAGAGTTTTAAAGGCAGCTAGAGAGAAAAAGGTCACCTATAAAGGAAAACCAATCAGGCTAACATCAGACTTCTCAACAGAAACCCTACAGGCCAGAAGAGAATGGCATGATATATTTAATGCAATGAAACAGAAGGGCCTTGAACCAAGGATACTGTATCCAGCACGACTATCATTTAAATATGATGGTGGGATCAAACAATTCCCAGACAAGCAAAAGCTGAGGGAATTTGCTTCCCACAAACCACCTCTACAGGGCATCCTACAGGGACTGCTCTAGATGGGAGCACCCCTAAAAAGAGCACAGAACAAAACACACAACATATGAAGAATGGAGGAGGAGGAATAAGAAGGGAGAGAAGAAAAGACTCTCCAGACAGTGTATATAACAGCTCAATAAGCGAGCTAAGTTAGGCAGTAAGATACTAAAGAAGCTAACCTTGAACCTTTGGTAACCACGAATCTAAAGCCTGCAATGGCAATAAGTACATATCTTTCAATAGTCACCCTAAATGTAAATGGACTTAATGCACCAATCAAAAGACATAGAGTAATAGAATGGATAAAAAAGCAAGACCCATCTATATGCTGCTTACAAGAAACTCACCTTAAACCCAAAGATAAGCATAGACTAAAAGTCAAGGGATGGAAAAACATATTTCAGGCAAACAACAGTGAGAAGAAAGCAGGGGTTGCAGTACTAATATCAGACAAAATAGACTTCAAAACAAAGAAAGTAACAAGAGATAAAGAAGGCCACTACATAATGATAAAGGGCTTAGTCCAACAAGAGGATATAACCATTCTAAATATATATGCACCCAATACAGGAGCACCAGCATATGTGAAGCAAATACTAACAGAACTAAAGAGGGAAATAGACTGCAATGCATTCATTGTAGGAGACTTCAACACACCACTCACCCCAAAGGATAGATCCACCGGGCAGAAAATAAGTAAAGACACACAGGCACTGAACAACACACTAGAACAGATGGACCTAATAGACATCTATAGAACTTTACATCCAAAAGCAACAGGATATACATTCTTCTCAAGTGCACATGGAACATTCTCCAGAATAGACCACATACTAGCTCACAAAAAGAGCCTCAGTAAATTCCACAATATTGAAATTCTACCAACCAATTTTTCAGACCACAAAGGTATGAAAGTAGAAATAAATTCTACAAAGAAAACAAAAAGGCTCACAAACACATGGAGGCTTAACAACATGCTACTAAATAATCAATGGATCAATGAACAAATCAAAATAGAGATCAAGGAATATATAGAAACAAATGACAACAACAACACTAAGCCCCAACTTCTGTGGGATGCAGCGAAAGCAGTCTTAAGAGGAAAGTATATAGCAATCCAGGCACACTTGAAGAAGGAAGAACAATCCCAAATGAATAGTCTAACATCACAACTATTAAAACTGGAAAAAGAAGAACAAATGAGGCCTAAAGTCAGCAGAAGGAGGGACATAATAAAGATCAGAGAAGAAATAAACAAAATTGAGAAGAATAAAACAATAGCAAAAATCAACGAAACCAAGAGCTGGTTCTTTGAGAAAATAAACAAAATAGATAAGCCTCTAGCCCAACTTATTAAGAGAAAAAGAGAGTCAACACAAATCAACATAATCAGAAATGAGAATGGAAAAATCACAACAGACTCCACAGAAATACAAAGAATTATTAAAGACTACTATGAAAACCTATATGCCAACAAGCTGGAAAACCTAGAAGAAATGGACAACTTCCTAGAAAAATACAACCTCCCAAGACTGACCAAGGAAGAAACACAAAAGTTAAACAAACCAATTACAAGCAAAGAAATTGAAACAGTAATCAAAAAACTACCCAAGAACAAAACCCCGGGGCCGGACGGATTTACCTCGGAATTTTATCAGACACACAGAGAAGACATAATACCCATTCTCCTTAAAGTGTTCCACAAAATAGAAGAAGAGGGAATACTCCCAAACTCATTCTATGAAGCCAACATCACCCTAATACCAAAACCAGGAAAAGACCCCACCAAAAAAGAAAATTACAGACCAATATCCCTGATGAATGTAGATGCAAAAATACTCAATAAAATATTAGCAAACAGAATTCAACAGTATATCAAAAGGATCATACACCATGACCAAGTGGGGTTCATCCCAGGGATGCAAGGATGGTACAACATTCGAAAATCCATCAACATCATCCACCACATCAACAAAAAGAAAGACAAAAACCACATGATCATCTCCATAGATGCTGAAAAAGCATTTGACAAAATTCAACATCCATTCATGATAAAAACTCTCAGCAAAATGGGAATAGAGGGCAAGTACCTCAACATAATAAAGGCCATATATGATAAACCCACAGCCAGCATTATACTGAACAGCGAGAAGCTGAAAGCATTTCCACTGAGATCGGGAACCAGACAGGGATGCCCACTCTCCCCACTGTTATTTAACATAGTACTGGAGGTCCTAGCCACGGCAATCAGACAAAACAAAGAAATACAAGGAATCCAGATTGGTAAAGAAGAAGTTAAACTGTCACTATTTGCAGATGATATGATACTGTACATAAAAAACCCTAAAGACTCCACTCCAAAACTACTAGAACTGATATCGGAATACAGCAAAGTTGCAGGATACAAAATCAACACACAGAAATCTGTAGCTTTCCTATACACTAACAACGAATCAATAGAAAGAGAAATCAGGAAAACAATTCCATTCACCATTGCATCAAAAAGAATAAAATACCTAGGAATAAACCTAACCAAGGAAGTGAAAGACTTATACTCTGAAAACTACAAGTCACTCTTAAGAGAAATTAAAGGGGACACTAATAAATGGAAACTCATCCCATGCTCATGGCTAGGAAGAATTAATATCGTCAAAATGGCCATCCTGCCGAAAGCAATATACAAATTTGATGCAATCCCTCTCAAATTACCAGCAACATTCTTCAATGAATTGGAACAAATAATTCAAAAATTCATATGGAAACACCAAAGACCCCGAATAGCCAAAGCAATCCTGAAAAAGAAGAATAAAGTAGGGGGGATCTCACTCCCCAACTTCAAGCTCTACTACAAAGCCATAGTAATCAAGACAATTTGGTACTGGCACAAGAACAGAGCCACAGACCAGTGGAACAGATTAGAGACCCCAGAAATTAACCCAAACATATATGGTCAATTAATATTTGATAAAGGAGCCATGGACATACAATGGCAAAATGACAGTCTCTTCAACAGATGGTGCTGGCAAAACTGGACAGCTACATGTAGGAGAATGAAACTGGACCATTGTCTAACTCCATATACAAAGGTAAACTCAAAATGGATCAAAGACCTGAATGTAAGTCACGAAACCATTAAACTCTTGGAAAAAAACATAGGCAAAAACCTCTTAGACATAAACATGAGTGATCTCTTCTTGAACATATCTCCCCGGGCAAGGAAAACAACAGCAAAAATGAGCAAGTGGGACTACATTAAGCTGAAAAGCTTCTGTACAGCGAAAGACACCATCAATAGAACAAAAAGGAACCCTACAGTATGGGAGAATATATTTGAAAATGACAGATCTGATAAAGGCTTGACGTCCAGAATATATAAAGAGCTCACACGCCTCAACAAACAAAAAACAAATAACCCAATTAAAAAATGGGCAGAGGAACTGAACAGACAGTTCTCCAAAAAAGAAATACAGATGGCCAAGAGACACATGAAAAGATGCTCCACATCGCTAATTATCAGAGAAATGCAAATTAAAACTACAATGAGGTATCACCTCACACCAGTAAGGATAGCTGCCATCCAAAAGACAAACAACAACAAATGTTGGCGAGGCTGTGGAGAAAGGGGAACCCTCCTACACTGCTGGTGGGAATGTAAATTAGTTCAACCATTGTGGAAAGCAGTATGGAGGTGCATCAAAATGCTCAAAACAGACCTACCATTTGACCCAGGAATTCCACTCCTAGGAATTTACCCTAAGAACGCAGCAATCAAGTTTGAGAAAGACAGATGCACTCCTATGTTTATCGCAGCACTATTTACAATAGCCAAGAATTGGAAGCAACCTAAATGTCCATCTGTAGATGAATGGATAAAGAAGATGTGGTACATATACACAATGGAATACTACTCAGCCATAAGAAGTGGAAAAATCCAACCATTTGCAGCAACATGGATGGAGCTGGAGAGTATTATGCTCAGTGAAATAAGCCAAGCGGAGAAAGAGAAATACCAAATGATTTCACTCATCTGAGGAGTATAGGAACAAAGGAAAAACTGAAGGAACAAAACAGCAGCAGAATTACAGAACCCAAAAATGGACTAACAGGTACCAAAGGGAAAGGAACTGGGGAGGATGGGTGGGCAGGGAGGGATAAGGGGGGGGAAGAAGAAGGGGGGTATTAAGATTAGCATGCATGGGGGGGAGGGAGAAAGGGGAGGGTGGGCTGCACAACACAGAGAGGACAAGTAGTGACTCTACCACATTTTGCTAAGCTGATGGACAGTAACCGTAATGTGGTTGTTAGGGGGGACCTGATATAGGGGAGAGCATAGTAAACATAGTATTCTTCAGGTAAGTGTAGATTAAAAATTTAAAAAAAAAAAAAAAGAAAGAAAGAAAGAAAAGGGGGATTACTCCTTAACAGGATAAAACTATTGGTAAATCAAAGATCAACGCATGCTTTAAATATCCTTAATGTTGATCACTTAAAGGGTGTCAGATGATCAGCTATGGAGGTACTCTTTTCTGATAATATTCCTTTCTCTTAATTAAAAAAAAAAAAAAAAAGCAGTTACTGTGTGCTGACCTCCAATGAGTTCTGCACAGTGGTATAGAGGGCATGTCAAAGTGTGGGCAAAGGGTCTGTTTGTTTCTAGGCAGAAGATCAAGGCCTAGCTTGGATACCCAGAAAATGAACTAAGATACGATATGAGGAGGAGCTTCCGGCATCAGCACTCTCTGGAGGACTCGTGCCGGGGGATGATCATCAAAAAGCCTCCACAGGGATCCGGACGATGCTGCGGTTGTGGCTGCATCCAGCCCACCGTCTCCTGGACTTGCCATAAGAAGGAGGAGGGAGATGTCTAGGCTGGCATGTGCATACAGTGAGACAACGAATTTGACTGGATCTGTACTGTTGGAACTCAACCAGGAGTTGGGAGGGGTGCAAGTTGTAGCACCCCAAAATCTCATGACTATAGACTATCTATGGTTAAAAGAACATATGGGATGTGAACAGATCCCAGAAATGGGCTGCTTTAATTTGTCTGATGGTTCAAGTACAGTTCGAAAATATCCATCATATCATAGATAAATTTTCACAAATGCCTAGGGTGCCTAAATGGTTTTCTTGGCTTCACTGGAGATGGCTGGTAATTATAGATTTGCTTTGTTTATGTCACCGTATTCCTATTATGTTAATATGTGTGTGCAAATTAGTTAGTAGTTTAAAACCTGTACATACTTAAGGTACTATACAAGAAGATATGTCAAAGAAATAATCAATCCTCCCAAGTTTCCTTCATATGCTACATCTATAGCTTTTCTTCTTCCTTCCTAATTACAAACCTTAAATAGAATTCGTGCCTCATATCGAATTTACCGAGTATCATAGTTCCTCCAGGTGGTAAAGATACCTCGAGACAAGTGCTGGGCATAGAAGCCACAGGGCATAAATCTGCAAAGAAGTTAAAAGCTAACCTTTGCAAACAATATGGCTTCTCTCTCACTTACCAACTTTACATTTCCCTGTATGGCCCCGGAAGATGACTGGTTAGCCAGAGACGGGTAAGATTCCTCAAGGGAGGAACAACCTAAGACAGGCACAGTCGCAGGGGGGCCATCAGGTGAGAATTTGGGGATCAACAGAGGTGAGGCTCAGAACCTCACCCCCCCTGCTTTGAGAGAAATCTTCTGCATCCGTGGATGTCTTGCTGCCCTTGTCTAGCCTGGATTAATACTTAGTCCATAGGCACACACCTGATCATCTGATCATCTACATTTGCCTTCTTACAGCACTAAACTATGTTTTCTACCTTTATCTTGCATCTACCTACCACTTCAGCATTTTATTAAAAATAAAAATAATAATAATAATAGGAGAAATGTGGGATCAACATATAAATCAAGTACAAAAATCAAATGAATATTCATATTTGACCTGATGGTTTATAGGTCATATTGCATGATCAAAACCGAAAGTTTCTGTGATGAATGCCCTTGTACTGTTCACCATGTAAGAATTTATTCACTCTGTAAGAATTCGTACACCATGTAAGAACTTGTTCGTTATGCTTCAGAAGATTGGAGACTGACGAGAATTAGGCTTGAGATGGATTAATGATTGTACATTGAGCATTGACCCCCCTATACTGAATTTTATTGTTGTTAACAACCATTTGATCAATAAATATGAGAGATGCCCTCTCAAAAAAAAAAAAAAAAAAAAAAAAAAAAAAAAAAAATTAAATATATGTAGAATGATATGGGTTTGAATATGATTTGATGCCCAAGAAATGAGGAAAATATTCCTCTTTTGCTCTGCCGAAAATATCAGTATCTCAGATTCAAAAGGACCATAACATTTTCTCTCTTGGGTACAACTTTCCTCATTGCCAAGAGACAGAAACAATCCAAAACAGCTTAAATAAAAAATAGTATTTACTGGCTCACACCACTGGGAAATACATTTTGTAACTTCAGGTACAGCTTGATGAAGGTGTTCAAAAATGCCACCAAGTCCTTCTCTCCCTCTCTTTTAAATTCGTTCCTCTCTTCATTTCTCAGCTCAATTTGCCTCTGCTACTCTTCACCTAAGTGGAACAAGGCTCTCTGACTGTAAAATGATGGTCAGGGCAACCTGATAGCCCTTTTCCACAATAATCTCAGAAAAGGAGACATCTTCTCTCCCCTTTTTCACTCCCAGCATGTGAATCGGTCCCAGAATTAGCCCTGTTGGGTCAGACACCCACCCACCCCCACTGTGGGAAATAACTGTATCCATAGTCTGAGTCATGTGTCCACACTGACCAGACAATAGGAGAGTAAGAACCTACTAGAGTCACACAGGATAGGGAGGGGCAGCTTCCCCTATGAAACAAGAGCAAGGATAACGAAAAAGCAAGGCATGATGTGTAGCAGTTACCTAGCCCAGGTACTAAACAGCATCCTAGGGGGTCATCTAGTCCACTCTTAAACACATTCAGAGCTAGGGAACTCTTGTTATATGCCGCTGATACTACTACTATACTACTATCAATATCAATCATTTATTGAGTCTGTGGAAGCTGACAGGCACTGGGTGAAAACAGCCCTATACCAGGAACTATACCTGGCACCCTCAAGCTATCTTGCCCAAAGCCAGCAGCTCCCACTACCACATGCTTCAGCAAGATGGGACCTCTGGGCAGAGCCTGTTTCTCACACAGCTTACTTCCAAAAGGAGTATCTACACAAAACAAATGGATGTCAGACCCAACTACAATATTCACATCCTAGTGGCAAGGGGGCTGAGATCCAGAATTTCAATTTGTGCATTAGTTAGGCAGACAGAATAAAGATGGACACCAGAAATGACAACCACTTGTCTTTCTAAGATCTATATACAGTCTTCTTAAGCACTTAAACTTTCAAACATCAACACATAGTTCCTCTTAAAATAATGCAAACTGAAGAAATCAAAACTCAGTCACCCTATTGCCAAAAGGAAATAATCCAAGAGTCTCTCGTTGCATCCAGCTCCAAATTCAGGAATACCGGGCCAAATCCATTTCTCACCCAGTTTTTTCATGACCCCATTTGGTATTCTGAAGTCTCTGGACTAAATTTGTAATGTTCACCACCTCGACACATCCTGTATATACTAGAGGAATGGAACAAATAAAAGTAAATTGCAGACATTATCATTATCAAGATACAAGATACGAGGAAATACATGATACAAGAAGGAAATATGCTATACACCATCATCCTCATTTTGGCAACTGGTTGCTAACAACCAGGTTTGTCACTCTTCTATACTAACTTATTCATGTTGCCTCTGCCACTAGCCAGGCCTCAACTTATCTGAGTTCTCTGCCTAGAAAATGGCTCCAAACTTTATTCTTGAGTCATCTACATCCTTGGTAGTTCTTTCTGTATGAGGTGCTGTAGTTCTCTTTGCAAAAACTGGGGTTTTTCTCTATGTCTGTTACCTAAGTAGATAAACTCATAATCCAAACTCCCTATAGACACAGAGTAACAAAGTGGAACAGAATCCAAATTATTCTACATCTAGCCTACATCATATGGAATGAGAAGATCTGATTGAAGGCAAATGTTGAAGCCACTGAAGGAAGATATTCTACCAGTGGTTATCGGGGCCTGTTTCTGGTTTTGCATTCATCTGGTTTTTGTGAAGTTCTCCAGTCATCTCTCTTCCTTGTAAGTGATGAACAAACTATTTATCTACTAAAGCATCTGTTTATCTATTGTGAGACAAAGAAGTCAGTTGTTTTTTTGTAGATTGCCTTTCTGATTATGTAAATTAGTGAAAAACCATGCATATCACAAAACAAAACAGAACACTCTTTTGGTCATTTTTCTACCTTTATTATGCACTTATACTAAATTTTCCAAAAATCTGGGGAGGGAGAAATTACTGTCTGGGAATTTCTTGAAGTCCGGGTCTATTCTACCTTTACCTGTATTTAAAATGTCAATCAGGAACAATTTGGCCACAGTATACTTCCTTTCATCAATAAATTGAAAAAAGTATCAATTTTGTACCACCAAACATATCATTAAATGTCATCAAATATATATCAAAAATATAAATTATATACGTACTGGGAGGGACCTTGGAATAAGAAAGAAGGAATGGAAATATAAGTGATACTTTAACCACACTTATTTCTTAATCATTACAACCCTTTTACTAATTTTACTAAGCATAATGAATTTCAAGAGAACACAAAATAGAGTAATATGGCACTAGTTCTAATTTAAAGTTTGACTCTATTTTAGAACTCTATTATCAGGGAAGGCTGTATATCTCATCAATTATTTTCAGAGAAGGGAATATTAGAAAGTAATATATTAGAAATGAAAATGGAAAGGAATGTAGGTTCATAATCCCTCTTCGGAAACCCTTGGAGTCATAGGTGCTTCAGAATTCAGATTTTTCAGCAGTGTTCCAAGACAGCATCAGTAACTAATACATTAATATCTCTGCATAGAAATTTATGAATATTTACATAAAGTGTGATGAACACAGACCAGCAACAGCCTTATGTGAGGTAAGGTCAAGTTTTTTGGTCAAATGAGTTCAGGTCAGATCAGGTTTTGTAGCCAAATGAGTTAGAAAAAGATTTTCAATTTTCAGGGCTTTTTTACATTCTGGAAATGCAGATAAGAGATTGAGACTACAATAAAAGGAGGAACTTTGTTTAAAGAACTTTACATTGTTATTGAGTGATTTTCTGTGGGGTTTTCATACAGAATCTAGGATTATAAAGTGGTAAAATTAACTTTCATTACCAAAAACAAAAACCAAAAAACTCTGTTTAAGACCAGCTATCCTGTACAAATAATAATGTATAGAAAACTAGAAAATTATAAATTATGTCTATTTACAGCATGTCAAAATCGGTAAAACACCAATGTGGTTTAAGATTTTGACCACTTATAATGCCAAAGAGAGTTATGACTGCAAAAAAGTTTGAAGTCATGTGTGTTTTGGGGATTGGCAAGGAGGGACAGCTGTTAAGTAAATCTTTCCCTCTCTTTAATTCTATCCCACAAATTTAAAAAAAGTTTTTATCAGTTGCAGAATAATCAAAAGATTCTAGCGATTCACTGCTTATATTTATAATTTCTTTTACTTATTTCCTTTGCCCCCCACTGACTCCAGAGGATTATATACTTACCACCTATTCATAGCCCCTTTTGTTTTGAAGTAACTAGTAAGTTTCCTACCTTTTTCTCCACTTTGAAGCAATAAGCATGACTATCAGAAAAGTTCCACATAGGAAGTTAAACATCAGTCAATTTCATAAATAACAACAGAAAGATCTAGATAAAATCCCTCACTTAACAATGCTTTCCTTTCAGCATAACTCGATTCTTCCACTGGGGAACTTTATAAAATATAAAAGCAAAAAGTACACTGCTCAGCAGTGAAATTTTGGTGCCTGCTTCTAAACTATCTTGTTGAAGTGATGTGGGGTCACTTTGGGCATTTTTCTGAACCTTCTATATGTTGCCAATTCTCAGCACAACACTAAGCTACAAGTGGGGTCTAGCGAAGCTGTCTGGTATTTTCTTTGAAAGAAAAATGTTTAAATCCCCAAATTGAAAAAGTGGAACATGATTTTTGGAAAGCACATCTGTCAGTGTATGAGAACTTTAAAATATTTAAACCCCTCAGTGGAAATGAGAAATATAGTAGCAAATAAGAGTAAATAGCTAAAGCACAAAACATAAGGAGAGAGCTTCTAAAGTCTTTATATTCATCCCATGGAATGTAATACAGCCATGAAAGCCATCTGCAAAAATTAAAATAACATGAAAAAATGTTCATCATGTTAAGCCAGAAACAATGGGATCCAAATCTATAACAAAGTGTTATTTTAGTCAACAAGTTTTCCCTTAGTACTGGTCCATTTCCAGGAGCAAACACCTGTTATTAACCTGCTTGAAAAAAAAATTCTGTTAATCCAAACATCCACCTCAAAGTCCTAAATCATTTGTTTTCCTTTATAAAATTTTCTTGAAAAATCTGTCTATACTTACTTTCTCCCCTAAACCTGTTCTAGTCAGGATTGTGCCCTCACCATTCCATCAAAATCCATGACCTCAATGTTGTCAAAGCCACGAAACAATTTTCACTCCACATGTAATGCAAACCCACCCGCAGTAACTGATAACAGGGATCCGAATATTATCTCCACCTGACCTGCCTTTTTTTCTTGACTTCTAGAACACTTGTCTCAATCGTCCTATTTTACTGGCCAACCCATCTCACTCTCCTTTGGTGTATCCTCCACTTTCTTGCCATCTAAATATTACCCAGAAAGAAAAGCTCTGTTTGCAGAAAGCTGTAAAATAAACTCAGCAAATGAATTTTTTTTCAATAAACTCAGTAAGAGATTTTTTTCAAATGACCTAGAAATAGTTTCACTGCCAAAAAGGGTGATATTTCAGCTTCAAAAAAAACTGTCAACATAAGTTTGATTATTTTATAATTTTTCCATTAATATTGATTTGGCAATATCCCTTATGAACTCAGATGCAAAAACTCTAAACAAAATGTTGGCAAACCAAATTCAACATATTTAAAGAATAACACATAACCAAGCAATGTTTATCCTAGGAATATAGGGTTGTATTTGAGGATAACAACTCCTTGAGAGAAATGATGAAGATTTAGGTCAGCCACGGAGGAGCGTAAGATAGAGAGATAACTGATGTAGTAAAAGGAGGGGTGGGCAGAATCAAGGGCCTGCGTGACCTGGGAACCCAGGTATTGTCGTGGCACTGATCATCACAGCATTGTGATAACCTCCAGAACGCTGGGCTATTCATAACGTGGCAGGGTGAATGGCAGATTTAAAAGCCAGGGCTAGATCTTGACCAGTGAATGCAGGAAAGGATGGTGGCGAAGGGAACCTAGGACGCTCATGAGAAAGTAAATAGGACAAATGATGTACCTGAGAAAGAACCCAAGCTGATAAGAGAAAGGAGGACATGGGGACTGATTGGCTGGAGGAAAAGGAGGGGAATCAAGGAATTGTCACCACCATGAGAGAGCAAGAGTGGTGGCAAAGAGAGAAATCCAAGAGATGGAAAGGGGAGGCTGTGCTCCTAGTGTGGCATAAATTCCCTTGCCTGACAACATCCATCTCCTCTTCAGTGAGGACCCCATTTTTTAGCCTGACATACCATTAGTCACATGAAGTCTACACTTCCCAAACTCCAACTTTGGCCAAGTTCTGGCCAGTGAGGTAAAAGCAGAAGGGTTGTGTGGAACTTCTGGAAAGTCTCCTGGATGAGGACGAAGTGATCCCTTCCCCTCTTCCACTGTTTACCTCCTTCCTTCCACATTCAGTGCAGACATCATGGCCACATCACAAGAGGCCGTCTTGGATCATGAGATAGCTTGCTACAGATGGATGAACAAGAAGACAGAAGGCCCTATCTTGTCTCCTGCTTCTGGAATTTTTTATTTTAATTTGGTTTTTATGTTACAGAGATATAAAGCCCTATGTGGTTTAAGTTACTGTTACTTTGGGATTTCTTATTACTCCCAGTTTAAACCTAATGCATACATACAATAGGGTTCCAAGTTTCAGTATTTCTGAAATGAATCATCGTAAAGATGTTCAGGCTATGGCTGTAAAAATTTCAACAACTGTTAAGTCTAACTTTGACTATTAAAATGCTTTTTAAATTACATTAAAATTTATGCCCCTGAAGCTTTCATCAATTGTCTTAATCCTTCCCTAATAGAGCATGCCAAATAAAATTGGTTTAATTGTTTTCCCTCATGACATCTGAAGGCAGCAGTTGTGGCTCCAAGTCATCTTCTCTACAGGCTGCACATCCTCTGGGTCATCAAACTGTGCAACAAAGCTTTGCATTTCTGAACCGTCGTGGACACTTTCCTCTGAACATTATCCAATACTTCCATTTCTTTAAGAGTGAGGTCTGGACCGGAACATGGGGCACAGGTTTGGGTCAGAGCAGGTTATCTCCTTCACTCAGACATGCTTCTATTATTATGTTACCTTTTTCAGAGACATCACATTTTCCATGCATGTCAAACTGCTTTGATTAGAATGTGCTTTTCCACTCAAGTTGCTGTTAAAGCCACGTCTTCCCCAATCTCTACATGTGTACTCTTGTTATTTTTCAAATGCAGGTATACAGCTTTACATAGCCAGCGCTATTAAATTTCATCTTGTTAACACTTGACTCACTGCTTCAGCTCATGGAGACTTCTGGGAATCTAATTCTAGCCCCCACTGAATTCCCCCTATAAGCCTTGCATTATTTACAGTTTGGTAAGCCTGCTCTTTGGTTCTTCATCTAAATCTCTGATCAAGAGGCTGAATGAGGTATCTTTTTCTAGGACGAGGGCATCCCCCAAGCTGCCACTCATCCATCTATTCATCAGGATTGGAGAGTGTAATGTGCAGTAAATGATTATTCTCATGATTGTATTCAGGATTTCTTAGCCCAAGAAAAGGAAAGCTTGAGAAATATTCCTTAACTAAATATAATTTGGCCACTCGAGTCTATTTGGAGTTGGTAGATATTATACAATAAATGTTTGAGTCTCCCCAAAATTAGGGTTGAAGTCCTCACCCCCTACGTGATGGTACGAGGAGGCAGGGCCTTCAGAAAGTAATCAGGTTTTCATGAGATCATGAGGGTCAAGCCTCCATGATGGCGTTTAGTGCCTGTAATTACAGAAGAGAAGTGACATCAGAGCTTCCTCTCTTCACCTTGTGAGAATATAGCAAGAAGGCAGCTGTCTGCAAGCCAGGAAGAGAGTCCTCACCAAGAATGAAATCTCCTGGCACCTTGATCTTGGACTTCCCAGCCTCCAGAACTGTGAGAAATACATGTGTTATTTAAGCCATCCAGTCTCTGGTATTTTTTATAGCAGCCTGTGCTAACACTGGATTTCCAGCCAGTGTCCTTCCTAAGGTGATATAGTTCATTACTGTCAAAGCTATGATGTGTGAAGCTCAAGATGGGTTACTTTTCCTATTGGCAACGATGTGTATGTTAAATCAGGATACTGAATCACAAGGCTGAATGCTGACGGAAGTCACTGGAACATGCGCCTGTGTGGAGGAGGTAGTCACAAATGCCTATCCTATTTTAAGGCCTTACTTTGGAACTATGCTTGTGATCACATGAACATGCCTGAAATTCTTACCTCTTCATTTATGAGCCTCACGGATTTGGATTCTTATTTCTACTTTGTGTTGCTGCCAAGCCAGAGAATCCAACTTAGCCATGTTTTGAACGGGTGTGGAGTTTCAGTTTCATTAAGCTCTGTGAGGAAAATGTTTGACATTTACACAAATCACCATAAACTTTTAGAAAACTTTTCCCTCTTTCTGGTTGGAGAGAGCAGATGTCCATTTATTCCCCAACTGACATCTTCTTAAAGAAAAACAGTTGCCTTTTCAAAAGCAATTATTCTACCCAAGTCTTGTCTTTTAACATGCTAAGAAGACAGACTTATTTCCCACATTGGTACAACAGGGAAAAAATTTACTTTCCTACACTGAGGGCTTGAACCCAAGTACATTCCAAGTTGGCATATGTGATACTGACGGCAGGGTCATGACCTGACCCTCTTCACTGCTCTTTCCAGAATTCAGGCAGAAGAATGAATGGTCTGAAACCTAGAAGTCTGATAAGAATACATATTGGTTCTGTGCCCTCAAGTAGTTGAGGTCCTCAGGCAGCCAGAAACCCATCCTCTGGCTGTATCCCTATCCTGAGGCCCTTAGGACAGGTGGAAAAGTGGCTCAGGGAGAGAAAAGGTGGGCAGGAAATTCTCCATTATGGGACTTCCTATGGAGAGCCAATCTGGTACCAACTACGATCCATGCCCAAGGCTATGCCGAGAGACTGAACTATTAGTTGAGGGCTTTCCTTCATGTAACTCTCATGTAATCATATCCAGGTCTCAACTCATGTGCATCCTATGGCCTCCCAATGAAGACAGGGTATGGCTGTGCTTCACACCATGCTTCCCAAATCAGTCACAGTCACGTTTACAGTTTTTTTTTTGGTATCATTAATCTACAATTACATGAGCAACATTATGGTTACTAGACTCCCCCCATCATCAAGTCCCCCCATATACCCCTTTACAGTCACTGTCCATCAGCATAGTAAGATGCTGTAGAATCAGTGTCTTCTGTGTTGTACAGCCCTCCCTGTGCCCCCCCCACATTAATGTTTCCATTTTTAATTCTTGTTAAACTTTTATGTGTCAGGCACACCCATTTACAAATACGATCACATTTAACAAAAGTCCTCTGAGGTACCTATGATAGATGCTTCAGAGGCAGGATGTGAAGGGAAGATTGATTAAACAATTAAACATTTATTTTTCATTGTTAAAATCCATTTTAAATACCAACCAAAGTAACTGTGGATTCTCACACAACTAGAAGCAGATGAGCCAGGATTTGGACCCAGGCTGCCTGAACCCAAATCCTAGCTTATCTCACTACCTAGGCAGCTTCCACTTGCTCTGAGCAGCAGGATCCTTCCATTTCAATTTTGCTCATGGAACCTGAGGGGTCAGAGCAACCTTGAGAAAGAGACAGGCAGCCTAAAATATCTGTCTGGTCCTGCCTAGCACTTCTCTCTGACTCATGTATGCTTGATTCTGAATCTTCTCACAGAATTCAACTACTTCAAGGTCTGTAATTTCTAAGCTTTGTCCCCAACCTGGTCTAGGGACTGAGCCTGCTAATGTGGAGACCAGGTGCTCCATCTCAAGGGAAATACTATCAAATTCTTTCTGGTTTGTATGCCATTTGTAATGTGTGGCCACTGACTTGATCACCAACATGCTGGCCACAGGTGAGTGCCCCTACTCCCTTAAAGAATGCCAAAATCAAGGAAATTGGGATCGGTGTACAACATGGGTTGAATGTGCAAATAAAGGTATTGTATTAATCCACATATTTGTTATGGCATATCTGTATCTTGTTCTGAAGGACAAGGAGTTCCTTGTAACCGAACTATAAAGACAGGCTTTAATTACTGCAATTGGACTCCAGGAATAAAAACAGCAAAATCAAATGGCAAAAAAGTAGTAGTTTCGAGAACTCAGCTGAGCCAAAGGGTTCTACCCACCACGGTGACACATTCCCATCCAGTCTAAAATAAATCTTCCTGCTTTACAGTGATTTTGCTGTTCCTGTCAAATTTCCTTTGGCCTAGAATTGCATTTATTTTTCATTGTTAAAATCCATTTTAAATACCAACCAAAATAACTGTAGATTCTCAAAAACCTCCCTAATAGATGAATACCAGAAGTTTCATGGAAAGAAATGTTGTTACTGGTTATATTCAAGTGGTTTAAAAATACTAAGTGGGGAATGAGAACAAAAAATTAAGATTACTTTGAATTAGAAACCTACAAAGCAGATCTTACGTAATAAATCAGATATTACAAAATAATTAGCCCATCTTTTCCATGTATTGATTCAAAATATGAATAAAACCAAATTTAAGAGCTTTATTAGTTTGCTAGAGCCACCAAAGTACCACAAACTTAGTGACTTAAACAACAGAACTTTGTCTCGCAAGTCTGGAGGTTGAAGTCTGAATGAAGGCATGGGCATTCTGGCTCCTGCACATGGCTGTGAGGGAGGGGTCTGCTTCAAGTCTTTCTCTGTGGCTTGTGGACGCCCCACTTCTCCCTACTCCTTCATACTGTCATTTCTCTTTGCATATCTTCGTACCCAAATTTCCCCCTTTTTTAAGGACACTCGTCATACTGAATTAGAGTCCATCCTATTGACTTCACTTATTTAGTATTATTTAATATTTAAATAATTATTAATTCATATTTACAGTAAATTATTTAAAATACCTAAATTTTTGTATCATTATTTCTGTCTCATCTAACATTAGAGACATAATTCCTTTGTGCTTTTAATTTGATTTACTTCCCCTTTACATGGCTAGATTTATAAGAAATTCATATTTTTTTCTAAGAATTCTTAATCAGTTCTGCTGTTTTCAAGAGTATTTCTACATTCATCTTATTACCAATTTCTATATTCATTTTATTATTGATTTCTTCATGATTTTATTAACTTTTACTTCTTAAATAATCAAAACTTTCAAAACTATTGTATAAAATTGCAGTATTTCCAGAATCTCTCACTTGGCCTTAGTACATCTCCTTATCAACAGGTTTTTCCAAGGGGTGGAGAGAAGTAGCCAATCGCCACATCAATAGGTGATTACAAGGGCAAGCGAGGGCATGCCTGGACTGGAGAGGTTGGGTGGGGTCCCTTTTTGCGGCTGGGTTGTGAGAGACACAGATGAGCAGAAGTGGACAACTGCTTGTAGGTAATAAACAAGTCTCCCCACTTTTTCTCCCTTTGACTGATTTTGGTTTCAAAGGTATTTTGTCCTGGGCTGTGAAAATATTTTCACCCCTGAGTTACAACTAAGAATTTACTTCTGATTATAATTTAAGTTATAAGTACATGATTGAAACATGAGCTCAGGAATCAGCCTACCTGGATTCAAATTTTAACTCTGCCACTAATCTCATAGGGCTATTATTAAAATTAGATAAGATATCTGAGCAGTTTCTGGCTCATGATCAATATTAAGTAATTAGTTTCCTGGGTGTAGGAGGAGTGACAGTGATAGTAGTACAAGCTATATAACCTTAGGCATATTATTTAGCCTTCCTAAAGGCTAAGCTTTCATATGTAAAAGTTTTCTCATATGTAAAATCTAGGTAGTAACAGTACTTCATCTTAGAGGGTGTTTGTGAAGATGAAGTGAAATAACGCACATGGATTCATCCCACATGTATTTACCAAGTACCTACTATATGTCAAGCACTATTCTATATTCTTGGGATACATTAAGAAAATAGGCAAAGATTGCTTCTCATATCAAGCTTACATTCTAGCAGGAAAAGACAGAAATGAACAATAAAAATGATGGATGAAGAAATTGTATGGCATGTTAAAAAGTGATGTAGTCTATGTAAAAAAATAGAGTAGGATAAGTGGAATCAGCAGTGACTGGTGGGGAGAGGGGGTGGTGATGTTAAATAGGGCGGTCAGAGAAGGCCTCATTGAAGAGATGATGAAAGAACAACGCTGGCAGGGCTCAGGTGCTGAAGGTGTAAGTAGTGTGCAGGACAAAATGTTCTGTTGACAACCCTCTACCACCCTTTCTCGTTCTTGACAACTTCACACCCCCTTGGCAGCTTTAAGAAACATGCAGAATGATCTGGTTAAACCACAGAGATTGGCAACCTACAGCATGCAAGCCCTTGCCTGCTTCTGCATGGCCCACATGCTGAGCATGGTTTTCACAGATAAACATTTCCAATCAATTTAATGATGGGGAGCACTAACTTTGTGTCCTAAGTTAAACAATATTCCAAAAAGAATAATTTTATTCCCCTTAGTAGCTTGTATTACACTTGAATTTCATCAATAATAATTTTTGTGGAAATGTGTTTCCCTTCTTGTTTTTGGAGTATCTATGTGGTATTTTTTATTTTGCCTCTTGGCTTACAAAGCCTAAAATATTTATGATGCGGTCTTTTACAGAAAAAAATCGTTTGACTCCTCAGTTAAAGCAGTAGGCTGCCCCAACTGCTTATAACCATAGTTCAATTTATAACACTCCTTATCACTGCAAGAACAATCCCGTGCAGGGACAGGATGAAGAGATGAAGTGTAAAGAACGTGCCAGCACTGATTGATTTACGCTCAGCAGCAAACAGGCCTCTGGGAAGAACAAGTAGCAGCACTGCCGCCGCAGTTCCCCACAGCAGACTTAACATACATCCTGACACTTAGATCCTTGCTTTGACTCCCCCTGCAATCTTGCACTCACCACCTTCTGGGCAGTCCCTCAGCCGTCCGCTCAGCAGGGTGGTTTACTTCTAGGCCTTCAGAAGGTCTGCTTGTGCCCCTACTTGCATGACCATACATGTAATACAGTTACTCTGGCAGCTGGGCAGTCAGTCTTTCCTTGACAGGACTAATACTAGTAAGTTTACACTGATGTCTGCAAGTCAGATTAACTTGCTAAGACCCAAATTATATAAAAAGCCACATTCTGAGCTTCCTTGACATCTTACATATCAATTAGCATTAAAATGACCTGATTTTCACTGTCCTATTTTTCTGAGATACTAATATACCTCTAGTTAATTTCCTCCTCAGTGATATGCTCCGACACATCTACGCTCTTCATGGCACCTTGCATTGAAGTCCAGATAAGAAGAATTTTAATAGCTGAAGACTAGAGGAATACGACTATCCCATGCAGACAGCGTCACATGCACAAATGAACAGAACTATGAGACCATGTGCCATATGCCTGGAGTACAAGTCTACCATTTTCAATTTTTGACTGAAGAATCAGCTATGAACTGGACAATGGCCTATAAAATGAGGCTGAAAATTATGAAGCTTCAGTATTATCCTAAAGAATTTGGGTTTTCTTGGGATTGCTACGGGAAAACACTGAAAGATTTAATTGGGTTTATCTTTAAAAAATCACTTGACAACTGAATGGAAAATTGATTGCACAAGGGAACAGAGGTTAGAGCAGAGGCAAAGACACCAGTTAAAGTCCACAGTGTATTGAAGTGGTCCTGACTAGAAATAGAAATGGTGTAACCTATAGCTGCAGTAGGGAAGGAGATGGATTAAAGATAAAACTCTGTGTATCAAAGAACATTAGCAAGAAAGTAAAAAGGCAAACTACAGAAAGAAACAAAGTATTTTCAAATTTTATATCCGATAGTTAGAATATCCAGAATATATAAGGAACTTGTACAACTCAACCACAAAAAGATAAACAACCCAATTAAAAAATGGACAAATCTGGGTAGACATTTCTCCAAAGAAAATGCACAAATGGCAAACAAGCACATGAAAAGATGCTCAGTATCATTAATCACTAGGGAAATTCAAATCCAAACCACAATGTGACACTACTGCATATGACCAAAATGTCTGTAATCCTTTTTTAAAAAATCAGAAAATGACAAATGTTGGTGAGGATATGGAGAAATCAGAACCCTTATACATTGCTGGTGGGAATGTAAAATGGTGCAGCCACTACAGAAAATGTAGAGGTTCCTCAAGAAATTAAAAATAGGATTACCATATAACCCAGCATTTCAACTTCTACGTATATACCCCAAAGAATTGAAAACAGGGACTTAAACAGATACCTGTGCACCAATGTTACTGCAGCATTATTTGTCCAACCTCACGTAGAAACATCAGCATTGGGTGACTGAAATTTTTTCACACTCTGAACATGTCCACTTAGGAGCACAAAAGCACCACAGGTATTGGTTTGAGGGTTATTACAAAAAATTTTAACAAGTAAGTGAATTCACAAACACAGAATTCATGAATAACAAGGACCAACTGTACATACAATGGAGTATCATCCAGCCACGAAAAGGAATAAACTTCTGATGCATGTTACAATGAAGATGATGCTTGGAAATATGATACAAAGTAAATTATGACAATACAAAAGGACACATACTGAATGATTTCATGTATCTGGAATTTCTGTAATGGGCAAATTTATAAATACAGAAAGCAGAATATAAGGATTACTTATATAAGCAATTACTAGGATGTAGGTTATGGGGAGATGGAGAATTATTGTTTAATAAGTACAGTGTCTATTTGGGCTGATAAAAAAAGTTTTAGAAATAGTGGTTATACATTTTAAACCTAATGCCACTGAACTGTATGCTTAAAATAGTTAAAATGGCAAATTTGGGGTATATACATATTACTAACAAAACTTTAAAAGCTACATTAAAAAAGATACAGTAACCAGTTACCTGGGGCTGGGACAGGTCACAGAGGGGAGGGAATGCAAACATATCTTTAGCTCTCAGTGGAAGTAAGTAATGATATTCAAATGGTACTCTTTTAGTACCAACATTATAATTGTTATTCTCCTATCTGACTTCAGAGCTCATTACTCTAAGACTATGACACTACAATAAATAGGCCCTCCTGAATATCATCGTGAGAGGAGGCCCTAACCATGTCTGAATCATGGAAAAGACACAACAGTTGACAGTGAATGCTTTACACAAGGGAAGAGGGACACAGATTAAGGTGGAAAATCTGAAGTATTTTATGGCCTGCCTAGTGAATTGTTAATAAAGCTGAGTAAGCAACTCACCTCTATAAACTAGTCCTGTGAGCTCCTGCTTTTCCACACGATTACCTCCAGAAAATTCTTTTCACTTTTATAGTGATTCAGTCCCCTGCATGGTTTCTAACTCATTTCTGTTATTTTCTCAAGAGGAAAAAGAAAACCAATACAGAGTGGCTGGAAGACATCCAAAACATTCAAGGGCATGCTTAGAATGCAACCAGGCCAAATAATCACTGTGTGAGCAATGATAAAGATTAACAAATAAGCAGAGGCAAGCAGACTTTTGACTATTGTTCATGTAACATGCATATTTAAAAACAGACTCAGGCAGGAGTCTTCAAAGAAAACAATCGTGTCTGCTAACTGAATGGCCTGCTAACAGCCTTGTGATCTCAGATGGGTGTGCTGATTATTAATTTTACATTCACAAAGGTAGACAGCAGGATATCCTGGGGGAGAAGATCAGAAACATGATGTGTTTTGCATCTCATTGTTTTTCCTTCTTTCATATATGCCAGGAAATAAATACTTTGCCATTAGCTGATGAACCCTTTTAATACTGTATCATATGACAGAAAAAGTGATTATATTTACGTATTGAAATAGAAATCCTTAGTTTTTAACCCTTTGGGTTAAAAAAAAACAATCCAAGGAAAGTTAAATTGAGGATTCCTCATTAGATATCAGGTGTCAACTCCCATAGACCAGTCTCTCATGACACACCTTCTCTCACAGGCAGCTTCTAATGGTGCACTGAATATTAGCCTAACTCAGTGGCTAGAGGTGAGATGGGTAACTCGTGCCAGGATTGAGACCTCCCAGGTTCTCCCAGAGGAATTTCCTGGTGTGATCTTGTGATCTCCAAATCCATTTCAGCTCTAGAATTATTGAAATGAAGCTCAATATGTAAAATGGATGAAAGCACAGAGTTCTGGTTGAAGTGGACTTCCACCCAGTGGGCCCCTTTCCCCTACCAGCCCACTTCTTCATCCTGCACCACTTCAGCAGCATTCCACAGGAGCTTCAGAGAAGCCAGCTTGAAACAACCATTCTCAAGCTTTCTTAAGATGCAGGTCAGGTCACCACAACTGCTCTTCCGGTCCACGGCAGTGACCACTGGAGCTGAGGTGGGCATGCAGCGCAGAGCAGGTAGTCTGAGGCTTTTCCTAACCAACTTAAATAAAATTGTTCTGTGCATCCCCGTCCTTGCCTCATTCTGTTTTCTCAGCTCACCTTTCTCTCCAGCCATTACTGTGGCCATTAGCTTCATGCAAATATAACTCCCCAACTCTGCTGCACAGCTCTTGCTGTCTGTCTCTGGTCTTCTCTCCTGTTCTTACCTATAAGAGCCCACTCAGTCATCCTGGCATATGTCCAAACCTGGAACCAAGTGGCAGAACCCTTGACCTATGCAGAATAGGAGCTATGAGTAAATACTGCCATCTGTGACATGGTGGACAGTTCTAAGGCACATTCGATAATGTTCCTCAGAGATCCCCATAGGGATTGGGTTCCGATGCCTGCAGGAGTAACAAAGTTTAAGAAGGGATTTTCCTCCTTTATTGTTTCATTCTTCCCTGTTGCCTCAATATTGTACCTTGGAATCTACCCAAGATAAACTACCAACATTTAAGCCCTTGTCTCAGGATTCAACCATGTTAAGATGCTTCCTTAGATGCTTTTTCTTCTTAGCATTTATCATCCCTGATGTGTTTTACATTTATTTATTTGTGTCCCTCATCTCAAACATGAACTGGACAAGAATTGGGACTTTATTTCAATAGTGTATTACCAATACTTTTAATAATCTTTGGTACAAAGTAGGCACTGGTAAATGTTTTTAAAGTTAATCTGTTATATTTCTGATTCCTTGGTTCCCTGTATGCCTGTGTTCATCATTAGACACATAGACCTTGGCAGGGATGAGAGTTCAGTGTGGAACCAAAACAAGGATAGATGGGATCCCATTTTGTCACCAGGATACATGGTCTTGTGTGGACCAAGAGGCTTTCCTGACAGGAGGCAGCAGCATACAAAGTAACCTTCCACACCTGAGTTCAGACAACCGCCCTACCTCACATTATGCCCATTCAGCTGGTATCAAAAGAGACTGGATACCTGAGGTCAGCTGCACTGAAGCAAACAAGACCGAGCAGAAGGGATCCCTCATAGCAGTAAGAGGCATGGCAGGGGCCAAGTTGTTCCCCCAGCTTCTTGTTGAAAGAGGAGCAGAGCAGGGCTCACCATGCACGGCCAAAATGGAGTTGACTTCCACAGGCATGTGGTAGAAAAAGGGATTTATCTCCCAACAGTGTGTTATTTTAGAATAATTGAGATGTTATATCTGACTGCCTAGAAGAAATAGGAACAAGCAACAAATCAGCAAGTCCAAAGAGATAAGAACTAAAAGAAGGAAATCAAGTGAAAACACGTCAGAATCAAAGGGGTGCTGATAGAGATGGTGCATCTGAGCATTTGCGCTAAATGCTGGCTAATGTTGAGTCTCTGCCTTTATCTACATCAGAAGGGTAAAGTAAGTAGGGTAGCCTCCAAACACACGTGTGGATCAACTACTATCAGACTACTTAAATACAGAGTGAAGAAAATGATCAGGCTCATGGCCTAAGAAGTAAAGCAGATTTGGGGATAAACAGGGCAAATTATTTTTAATTGGAGAATGTGTGGTTACTCTAATTGCATTAGGTCACTCTTGGTAAAAATGCTTTGAAGGCATATTTCTGCTAATTGCATCTTAAATCCTCTATTTAGAGAGACTGCCCACTCTAATCACAATGCTGACTCTTCATGATTAGGGGCCTTATCACTTAAAGCGGTGTGTCTCAAAATCGTCTGGAAAAGTTACCAGAAATGCAAACCCCAGGACCTTATCCAATGAACTTCAGAGTGACTAGGGACTCTGATACAGGTCAAGCAAGAGAACACTGACTTAATACTAGGATTTTCTGGTACCTGAGCTTTTGAAATTATTTGGCATTTATGAAGGCATACACTGGTAAATAACTCTATATTCCCATATCCCCCAACTCAACCATCTTTATCATGCAGCTAGAGTAGCATAGTTTTATATTACACTCTCTTCTTGTGGAAAAATATTACTTTTATTGTGGAACACATCATAGAAGAGGGACTTAATTTCATATCCAGTTTTATCAACTGAGAATGAAATACATGACACTCCAGCTGCCTCAAATATCTCTAGAAAAGATATGGAGAATATACACACACATAAACACACACACACACACAAGTTAAAATACATTAAAAGATCTTTCTAGGATTTTATACTTTTAACCCAAGAAATTCCAAAAAGACAAGTATTATTTCTGAGTCAAATTCATTCAACATGGGCAACTAGATGCAAAGATGTCAGCAGGGAATACAAAATTAAGGAACTCTTTGCAGAAACCTGTCCTTGGGTGTGAAAGGAAAAGGAGCTGGAGCTGAAAGGAGGAGGGAGGGCTACATCACTGTTATACTGAGCAAGACCTGAGGCTCTTGTGCCACTTACAGTCAGCATTTCACGACGGGGAACACAGGCTGGTTGCTTGGCAACTGCATGTTCTTCCTTCTATACACCCCTGAAGTGGCACATGTTCTTTTGTGAGCTCCTTACCTATCTTTTCTCTGTCGACCAGACCAACCATCTGGAAGCTGGTACTCTGCAACAATCCTAATTATAGTATAGTAAGCAAAAGTAACTTCTATAGGGATCCTTTAGTCCAGCAGAATAGAAATCTTTGTTCACATTATGTGAGGACATCTATAAGAGAATCCATTCTGTAAATGAATAATGTGTTCAGTTCTTGTCACAATAGTTTAAGAGGAATAGTGGCAAACTGAAAGAGGAAGGTTAGAAGTGCTTAAAAATATGTTAAATATGAGATATGTCTAAGAAAGCAAAGTGTCTATATACATATATATGTATAAACACATTTAAATTTTTAAAAAATTTTGAAACACAGTAATTCAAGAATTCTAAAATGTGTATATTTCCATATTGTAGTATCTGAGATCAAAACTGAACATAATTCAGATTAATTCAGAAGCCTCATTTCTGGTGTTTCATATGAAATCTTGATTATGGTGGGGCAAAGGTCCCCCAATTTATTATTTGAGAGAGCCTTGACTATTTTTGGACTTTGCTTTTTCATATATTTTATCATCAACTTATACAAATCATCAAAGAAATTTCAGTGGAATTTTCATTTGAACTGTTTTGAATCTGTAGATGTATTTGAATGAAAACTCTCTTAAGTATTGAATCCTCAACATGAACATAGTATTTTTCTTAATTTAGATTTTTGCTCTCTCTCAAAAAATTACTCTAAATATCTGCACAATGGTCCTGCACACTTTCCATGGGATTTATTTTAGATGAATATTTTTGGCTGGATTAAATTATATCTTTTTAGAATGGTATTTTTGTTTCTGCCATATAGAAATAATATTTTGCATATGATATATCTAAAAACCTTGCTAAAATCTCTTAAATCTATTAATTTATTTGAAAATTATTATGGATTTTCTTTGTAGACAATCATAACTTCCACAAATAATGAGATTTTTCTTGCTTTCTCTTCAATCCTGATAACCTTATTTCTTTTTTGCACTGGTTGGGAATATAAATTCAAAAGCTAAAACAATGAGCATGTTTGACTTGTTCCTAATTATAAATGAAAAGGTTTTAAAAATCTCAGCAGTAACAATCATGTTATGAAGTATGTTGAATTTTACTCAATGTTTTTATGCCTTATTGAGATGACTATGTGATTTTAATATGCTGAGTTACAAGGGAAGGCTTTCTACTTATAAGTCAACACTGCAATTCCTGAGATGAACCTGAAATGATGTGCTATTTTACAAATGTAGCTAAATTGAATTTGATTTACCAATTCATTTAAGATATGATTGTTTTTCATTTTAATCACTATTGTGAGTGAGATTTATCTCCTATTTTCCTTATGTGGAATTTATAAAAACTTTTTAGCTTCATAAAATATATCATGAGGAAGAACTGGTGCAATTGGGAGGCTTTATTCCTTGAATGTATGGTGTAACTTCACTGTAAAGTCATGTGACTTTGTGACAGACCCTGTATTCTGTGCTTTAGTGACCACTCTTTTGATCCTCACAACATGAGGAAAAAGAGAACCAAAGAGTTAATAAGCAACTAACTGGCCCCAGATCCCCCAGCTATGAAGGGAAATGAGGCCTTAGACCATCTGACCCCTAAAGACAATGCCCCTAACCATTAAATACAGAAGCATTTAGAAATGACCACAGTGGTGGCAATGTACAAAACTATTAAGAGGTGACCCAAACTGACTACTGATTGGAAGGCTCCCATGTTGAGTGACTCACACATAATACAGAATGAGAAACAGACTTTTTATTAGTTAAACCTAGACCCTGGTTACTGAACTAAAACCTGTCAAATGAAATTTGGCTTGCATCAACATACCTTCTGATTTACATTAACATCTGTAGAGTACTGCTTTAGATGTCATAGCCAACAGCTGCAAGCGCCTTCAAAGGCATGGTAGGCAGGGCTGTGTGAGCCTAAGAGGCATGTTTCATGCTGCATAGGCTTCCAAGACATGGGACCTCCCTTAAAAAAAACTGCCCCTTAGAGTTAATTAGATTTCAAAGTGCAGCTGAAGTGGTTTCATTGAAGATTCCCTTCAATATAAATAGCAAACGTAGCTTCTCAGACTTCTTGGAATAGTTCAGCTATGATTGCTGTTGTTTTGACTAGGCATATAAATATTCCACTAATGGGAAAACAAACTAAAACATGCATCAGTCACTTAAGAGACTACAACAGACAGAGCTGTGTCTCTAGTCAAGGTAAGGACAGATCCATCCAGACCACAATCAGTTAGTTATGCCCAAAGTTGCTCACATGGGGTCTTAGAGGTTGGGGGTTTAAGTCTTTTGGTTTAGATTATCTATGTAGTTCAGCCCCTTGCACTGCTTCTGCAGCAGTATTAAAGAGCACAACATCTTAGGAGTGAAGGACTTTAGGATCATCTTTCTATTCTCCTCTTACAGATGTGCAAAAGCAAAGGGCAAGGAGTAAAGTCATTTCCATTGTTATGTATTCTCTTTTTGCCCTTTTATATATATATTATATCTCGGGATCAAATGCTGCATAAGTTTATACAAACTAGGCAGAAATCTATGATGAAAACTAAAGTATCCACTGACAAACAACACAGCAATGACAATTATTTTTAATCCATCTGAACTGGCCACCATCTCTCATCATTGCTAAAAGATAATAAAACCTCCTCACCCAGGCACTTGAGTAAATACATACGACAAAAAACTGTGAAGGCAAAAACAACTCTTATTCCACTTATTCTTAGAGATACCAGCAGTAATAAGTTCAATGCTCATGATCTAGCTTGGGAGAATAGCTGAAAACATGTTCTATTAAGGACATTATGTGAGAAAAATAGAGCAAACTGAATGGGAACTATGCATTTAAATGTATTTGGGAATTTATCTTGAAGATCAAATTACATGCACTTTCCTTTTTTCACTAAACATTTAACATTTGGCAAAGTTCCTTTACATACTTTCCTACTTAGCTAGAATTCACTAAATCCAGATCCTTTATTCAACTCTGGTTCATGTATTTGTGTCATCATATTGCTAGTAAAGGGCACCCTACTGTTATGGCACTTTGCATACAGTATTTGTGTTCATCCAAACTGACTGAATGATTAAAGTGGGGTCAGGATCAGTTGCTAAGGGTCTCAGTGATGCTGAGTTGTATCAGTGGAACCTGAAAAATCTTAGGTATTGATTCAGTTTTAAAAGCTAAAATAACTCAGAGATATATAGTTAAAATAAACATAGAGGGAGAGACTTCTAGGATGGACATGGCAGGTTAAGTCAGCATCTTTTCTCTTCTCCTTCTGGAAGTCCCATGAAGGCCAACAAGGAGAAAGGGGGAAAAACAGTTTTTCAGTAAAACTAGGATATAGTTATTACCCATATACTTCAAAATATGTGTGAGGATGTCAAAAGGAGCTCAGTCTGGATAAAATAAAGTAGAAGTTCAGAGAAAAACCATAAAAATGGCTAGATATCTCAGAGCCCAGTAAAATATACTTGATAAAGATAACAGGCCTCATTCTGATGTACAAACCAATATAGATCATCTTTATTAACGGGAGTAGGAACTGGGGTTAGCAGGAATGCTTGAAGAAGTCTCTCTGGACAGAGTCTGACTAAGAAAAGCAAATGATAATAGACCAAACAAAAAGTAACATAGAAGAAACATTTTAGCATAAAGGGAGAAAATATTTTAGAATGTGAAGCCTGGAAGGCTACACTACCTTTAAATACACACACACACACACACACACACACACACACACACGTGCCAATCTTCAGCAAAGTCTAGACCAACAAAAATACATTTGGATGAGTTATAACAAAAAAATCACGGGCAAAGAACTGAATCAGCATATAAAATAAAAATAATGGGGAAAAACAGAACTTAGGATAGAGAATACTCTAAAAAATATTGGCATGGGGCCAATAAAAATCATGACCAAATATTTCACTATGAATTTAAAAGAACTAATAAAATAGTAACTTCAGTGAAGAAATACAGGAATTCAAAGAAGAAAGAAGAGTGAACAGTGTAAAATGGAAATAAAGAGATAAGATTATACATATACAATGACACCGAAAGATGACACACACAGGTGATCCAAATCATACATAATTAGAGGCCCTAAGAAAGAACTAAACCAGTAACTACAGGTATATATGAAGAAAAATTCTTGAAATAAAACAAAACTAGAAAAATACATAAAGAGTCTATGTATTGGAAAAATTGCCTTTCAACGTTCAACACTGAGACACAAAAGAAAAAAAAACAGACCATACAGAACAAAAGGCTCTTAAAATAAACTCTAAAAAATAAAATACACTGACAGAACTAATACATAATAAAACTCTAATAGCAATAAATGACAGAGATGAACTATACACAAGATATGGCTCTGAAAGGTGGAAAATAAAAGGGATATAGGGAATAAAGGAAAATTGGCAAATGCAAACACATAACTTAAAAGGAGGGATTAAAATCTTAATAGCAAATAAAGTGGAGTTCAAGTTTTAAAAAAGAATTAAGGCAAAGGAAAGAACTCTATAATGTTAATGAAGACATAAAATGATGACTATCCAAGTATCAAATAACAAAAGGGAAATAAAGACCAGAGCAGAAATGAATTAGACAATAAGAAATTAGAAAAATTTCAGTGAAACCAAGAGATGATTTTTCGAGAATATAAATGTAACAGACAAACCCTTAGCCAGACTTATAAAGAAAATAATAAATGACACAAATAAACAAAAACAGAAGCGAAAAAGAAGTCATTACAACTGATGCCTCAGAATTTCAAAAAATTATAAGAGAATTCCATGAAAAATTATATGCCAGTAAATTGGACAACCTAGAAGAAATGAACAAATTCATAGAAATGTACAATCTTCCAAGACTAACCCAGCAAGCAGAAAATCTGAACAGAACAATTACCAGGAACAAAACTGAACTGATAATAAAAAAACTCCCAGCAAACAAAAGTCCAAGGAAAAGATGATTTCACAGGTGAATTCTCCCATGCATTTAAAGAAGAGTTAATACACCCATCCTTCTTAAAGTATTCCAAAAAGCAGGAGAGGAGGGAATACTTCCAAACTCATTCTATGAGGCCAGCATCACTCTAACACCAAAACCAGACAAGGACAATACAAAAAAAGAAAACTACAGAACGATATCCCTGATGAACATAGATGCAAAAATCCTCAACAAAATACTGGAAACCCAATTCAAAAACATATCAAAAGGATCATCCATCATGACCAAGTGGAAATGATTTCAAGGATGCAAGGATGGAACAATATTCATAAATAAATAAATATGACACACCACATTAACAAAATGAAGGATAAAAACCATATGATCATCTCAATAGATGCTAAAAAAAAAGCATCTGACAAAATTCAACATCCAGTTATGATAAAAACTCTCAACAAAATGGGTATAGAGGAAACATACTTCCACATTAAAACACAGGCCATATACTACAAGCCCACAGGTACCATCATACTCAACAGCAAAAAGATGAAAGCTTTTCCTCTAAGATGAAGAACAAGGATACCCAATCTCTCTAGTTTTATTTAACATAGTACTGGAAGGACCTAGCCATAGCAGTCAAACAAGAAAAAGAGATAAAAGCCATCCAAATTGGTAAGGAAGAAGTAAAACTATCACTATTTATAGATGAAATAATACTATATATAGAAAACCAAAGACTACCAAAATACTATTAGAATAATGAGATTCAGCAAAGTCACAGAATAGAAAATCAATAAGCAGAAATCGAATTCATTCCTATGAACTAACAATGAATTAACAGACAGATAAATCAAGAAAATAATTCTATTTACAACTGCATCAAAAAGAATAAAATATGTGGTAATAAATGTAACCAAGAAGATGACAGACTTGAATTCTGAAAACTGTAAGACACTGATTTAAAAAATTGAAGAAGACACAAATAAATGGAAATCTATTCCATGTTCATGGATAGGAAGAATTAATATTGTCAAAATGGCCAAAGCAATTTACAGATTCAGTGCAATCCCTATCAAAATACCAATGGCATTTTTTGAGCAAGTAATCCTAAAATACATATGGAACCACAAAAGTCCCCAAGTAGCCAAAGCAATATTGAGAAAGAACTAAAATCTGGGCACATCACACTCTAACTTCAAGCTATACTACAAAGCCACAGTAAGCAAAATCATATGACACCAGCACAAGGAAAGACCCATGGATCAATGGAACAGAATAGAGAGCCCAGAAATAAGCTCACATACCTATGGCCAGTTAATATAAATGGTGTCGGGAAAACTAGACAGGTACATGAAAAGAATGAAACTGGATGGATTACTGTCTAAACACCATACACAAAAATAAACTCAAAATGGATTAAAGACCTAAATATTATATATGAACCATAAAACTCTTAGAAAAAAACATAAGCAAAAACCTCATCAACATAAACATGAGTAATTTTTTCTGGACATGTCTCCCCAGGCAAAGGAAACAAAAGCAAAAATGAACAAGTGGGACTACATCAAACTAAAAAATTTTGCTACAGCAAAGGAAACCATCAATAAAACAAAAAAGGTAACCTACACTATGGGGTAATATATTAATAAATGATTTATCCAATAAGGAGTTAACATCCAAAATATATAAATAATTCATATGACTCAACACCAAAAGAATAACACAATTGAAAACTGGGCAGAGGATCTGAATAGACATTTTTACAAAGAAGACATACAGATGATAGACACATGAAAAGATGCTCCACACTGCTAATAACCCAGGAAATGCAAATCAAAACCACAGTGAAATATCACCTTACGCCAGTCAGAATGGCCACTAAGAGACAAGAAATAACAATTGTTGTGAGGATGTGAGAAAAGGAAACCTTCCTACACTGTTGGTGAGAATGTAAATTGGTGCAGCCACTATGGAAAGCAGTACGGAGGTTCCTCAAAAAACTAAAAATAGAAATTCTGTTTGACCAAGTAATTCCAGTTAGGAATTAACCCAAAGAAAACAAAATCTCCAATTCAAAAAGACATTTGCACCCCTCTGTTTATTACCACATTATCTACAATAGCCAAGATATGGAAGCAACCTAAGTATCCATCAATAGACGAATGGATAAAGAAGATATAATACATATACACAATGGAATATTATTCGTCCATAATAAAGAAACAAAGCTTCCCATTTGCAATGGCATAGATGGACTTAAAGGGTATTATGCTAAGTGAAATAAGCCAGGCAGAGAAAGACAAATACCATATAATTTCACTTATATGTGGAATCAAAAAACAAGACAAAACAAAATGAACAAAACAGCAATAAATTCCTAGACACTGAGAAGTGACTGGTGGTTACCCTGGGGCTGGGAGGGTGAAATAGTTGAAGGGAATAAAGTGGCACAAAATCTCAATCATAATATGTTAGTCAGGGGGATGAAAGTGCAGCATGGAGAATATAGTCAAGAGTTCTGAACATCTTTCTACATTGACAGTAAACTACACTATTTGGGGTGAGGATTTAATAATGCATATAACTGTAAAATCACTATGCTTTATGCTTGAAACCAATATGATATTGTATATCAACTATAGTTCAATAAAAAAATATATCAAAATAAAAAACAAACAAACCTATTGGGGAAAAAAACTACCTTTGCATTTATTCTCATACCTAGCAATTGAGAACTTGAGGGAACTTGTCCTATAGATAGACTTGCATGAGTGTTAAATGATAAATATGCCAGGCTATTCACTGTAGCATTGTTTATAGCTTCAGAAAGTTACAAACAGTTCTATATGCATTAGAAGACTGGTTAAATAAATTATAGTTTAATCCTACTTTAAATTCTCTGCTACTATTATGAAAGGATGAAAGAAAATGCTTCAATGTGCTGATACAGGAAAAGAAAAAGAAAAAACCTCCAGGATAACAGATTTATGTGAAAGAGCAAGGGGCAGAGCAGTAAATTTTATCTTTGGTTTAAAAGAGTTAGAGGGGTAAAAATAAAAAAGTGTGTTACAGATACACACACACACACACACACACACACATATATATACATGCACATAAACTACAAAAGTACTAAGATATCAGTAACACTAGTAGGTGGGGTACAGGGAAACCATTTACTTTTTCCTTTTTAATTTAATTAACTATGTACATTTATTGCTTGTATACAAATGAACTTACAATATGATAAAAACGAGAGGGAGATTGTTATAGTCCTGTTTATATTTTTCCAAGTAATGGCATTTAAAAAAACCTCCTACCATCTATTATTAACTATTACATCATAAAAGAAAAGACATCTCTAAACAAAAAACCATAAAAATTTATCATTTTTAAAAAAGCTTTTTAAATTGATACAACATTACTGTCTTTTTCATACTTCCTTGCAGAACAGCAAACACAACATCACCACCTGGCCATGAAGATGCAGATGGAGACACTAGCAGAGGTGGCAGGGAGAGGGGCTGCACGATTCTGGAAGAGATACAAGACCTCTTCTGGAAACTAATCAAAAAAACACTTTTGTAATAATATTCCATAATGCTTTATGCATTAGTATATATTATATATTACATATACAGTATATAATTATACATTTATGTCCTAAAACATTTTAAATGATCAAAAAAGACAAAGTCATCAGAACAAAGGTAAAAAGATGAAGTTGCTATTGAAGTCCAAAAGCTAATCCCCTCAAAGCAAGGCTAAGGTGGTGAGTGACTAGGAAAGTGGGTCTTCCTAGGATACTGATGATCTTGTCTAGGGTAAGCATTCCTGGGTTCTGTCCAGCTGTAGGGAACCTTGCGGGCTACAGCTTGTAGATCACTGCACGGGTTCCAGGTAACGGCCAGTGAGTGGCACTTTCCTTGATCTGTGTGCTATATCTGGACTCTCCTATCCTGTCTCCATAAGTGGTTCAGAGAATGAGAGGCAACAGGTGTGGATTCACCTTCTCTCTGCCCTGCAGTCAGACAGAAATGATTAGGGAGGCTATATTAACATGTAGTTGGAGGAAAGAATCTATCTCTTAGTGTTTAAATGGAACATTTGCACATTACTGTGCAACAGCGTTGCCTAATTTGCCATAACAGAAGTAAACTCAGACAGAAAAAGTGGAATGGTAGCCAGTGATGATAATAATGACTAATAGTGACTAATAAGAGTTTGCATTTTGTAAGCCCTAACCATGTGACACTCATAGGTTAAGCTCTCTGTGCATGCATCACATTACTGAATCTGTGTCTCTCTGTAAGATAGGTACTATTACCATCTCGTTTACTTTGAAACAACTGAAGAACATAAACTTGAGGCCATTTGTATTAGGTCACACAGCTAATACAGAACCCACTGTGTTTTGCATTCCATGAAAAGAGATCACAGTGTAGTAGAAAGAACTCTGGAATGGATGTCAAGAGATCCATGTTCTGGGATACTAGCTCCTAGGTAAATAAAATTTATTTCTCTATGTTTGTCTGTTCACCTATAAAACTAGAGAACAGAATCTCTAACAGCTAAGCTTTTTCAATTTTAAAATTTGACAGATCTAGGACAATTCTAGATAATTTGCTGAACTCTAAATGAATTTGAAAAAATGCCTCTTAGTCCATAACCCAAATGATTTAATTCAAGGAAACATTTTTCCTGTAGTACATGGCAATGTAGCAGGATATCTAGAGTTATTTTTGCTGTTGATTTAGTATTTTGGCTCATGAGGTCTGAATCAAGCCAGGGAAAGAAAACTCCCCCCACCCCACTCACTTCCTCATTCTAATGGAGCTGCAAGCAGCAAGGCAGCCAACTCCCTACAGGGTCTACTGGATCAGCCCTCCTCCTCTGGATTGGGAGTGCCTAATAAGAGGTGCGTACCGAGCTGCACTACCCAAAGGCCCGCTCTGATGCCTCCACCAAAGCACAGAATGAAGGGAGCTCAAGGACTCTAGAGCATGCCAAGTGATGTTGTCAATCGTCAACATCCCTTTCCCAGTAAGGGAGAGGTGAGGATGATGCTCAGTAAAATATTCCCTGTGGTTAGGGATACACTTAAGCAAAGACTGGTATCTATTTCTGGTCCAAATATTTCTAAATGTCTGTCCCACTTCAACAGACAGTGAAGTAGTAACCCTAGAAAGAAGATGGCTTCTGGCCTGCTATGTTCTCCAAGGCCCTCAGATGATGCAGAAGAGGTCTTCAGTGGTTCCTGCGACTCCGTGGAAGGAGCACAGGGTTAAAGAGGGACATGCACCATGAGGTTGCCAGGGAGCTGCAGGGGAGTGAAGCACAGTTGGTAGTGTCCCACAGACGGGCCAAAGGAAAACACAGCTGCCTCCCCAATGGGGATGTCATTGATTGAAGGAGTCCAGGTGAAAGTAAACATCACCTCACAGAAAGTGCACAAACCCCAGAGACCACTTCATCAGTCACCAGCAACAGGCAAAACCAGAACAGGGCCTGGGAGAACTCCCCATATCCACCATGGGGCAAGTGCATGGGAAGATGTCTAAGAAAACATCTGCAATGCTCCTCCTCCTCTTGCTCGCAGAGCCAGAGCCCCTCCTTCCCTACTCCAAGCAAAAATAGGCAAGTTTTGATTCATACTTAGTATAGATTTCAAAGAAAAACAAGACACTCTGGTGATATTTAGCAGAATAAGCCTGACAAAAAAGCTAAGTGAACGATTATTAGGGGGCAGCTCAAGGAGACTTAAAACAGCACAGTTGAAAGCAATGAAGACAAAAAAAATCCACTTTACATTTATATCCCCAAGAAGCTAAAATTTCTCAAATTGTTACAAAACATACATGATACAATAGTTAGGAATATGGTATAAAAGGATGTTGTCATCAGTTCCCCAAATTGTTGTATCCTTTTCCCACTCTTTCATTCTTCTTTTCTAAGAACAGTTATCACGAAGACTTTCTACTCAAAAATCAAGATAATTTGATGCAGAGCTGTTTTAAGCAGTAGATAGTGTCTTGCCTGAGGCTTTCAGCCCAGGGAAAGTTCACTATGAATTCCGTGAGACTGAGAAATGACAACAGAATGTTCTTGGGGTAAAAGAGTTTACACCTACACCTGGCTTTACTCTCATGACGGTAGGTCAAGCACTAGATTCACGTCTGCATCCAGCAGTCTGCAGGTCCCTATTCACGTCATCCATCTCTGCCTCCACCAAGAGCATTGGGCAGAGCTTTTTATACAGTGACTCAGTCAATAAAAGCTCATTGCCTATAGGAATGGAAGCATTAGTCTAGCAGTAGGCCAAGTACATCATCCAGTAGTTTAGGGTCAGGTGAGGATCCTGGCCATAGGAACTTCCATTTACCTCACAGAATATAAATGTTCAATAATGGAAGGTGTTATCAGTATTAATTATCACCTTCCCATTGAAAATCATGCTTTCTACACTGCCTTAGCTTTTTTTTATCTGCAACCATTTTGAAAATGCATGTATAATTTAAAGGTGGATAACTAATTTCATGTTACTAAGTACCCTAGGACAGTGGTTTTTAAAATTATTTTCGCCTTGGAATGATTTGCAAAGCAGAAGTCTTATGTGGAAATCCCATAATAAAACAGATGAAAAGCAAATCTGCTCTGGAAATGGAGAGGGCAGGAATCTTCAATATTCTAGTCAGAGCTTAAGGTGAGTACATCTGCTCTCAGGGGAGCAGAGCAGAAATTGGGGGGAAAGGGTATCTACTAGTGGTGAACAAAAAATTGTCTAGCAAAATTCTCACTTTGTCTTCATTTGACATTTTTTTGGTAGATCCCTTTGAAAATAATAAAGGACCTCATACATACTCAAATAATAGTTCAAATACATTTACAAAGTTTTAAAATTTTGTAGAGCACATGAATTATTTTGCCATCAAAATGCTCCATGAACTTAACAGAAACATTATTTTTATTATTATTTATCCCATATTAAATATTAGGCAATACAGCAACAGTTGAGTTAGATATTTTCAGAAACATTTGCAAATAATTATCCAAACAGTATATTGTGGTCATATTTGATTTCATAAAACTCTCTTCTTGGAATTTAGTCAATAATAAATTTTTGAATTTAGATTTAAAACAATTGAATAGAAGAGGGAAAATTATGATATTACTTGGATTATAAACGATTTTTATAACTATTCCCTTTACCTACCCTTCAGCTGACTGTTTTGCAAAATTATTTGCTTTGCATTCAGAGCTTGTCTTATGAAACTTGCCTAATATACACTCAGGAGCTATTTAGTTCCCCTCTTCTGCAACATGTTTGGTGTTTAATTTTACTTTTGAATCAGATAAAACCAAAATCACCCTTGGGGCTGGACTTCCTCTTTCTTTGTGCCCCACAGGAAGCTTAGCTAAAGGGATGTGAGTGTTGATTAAGAAGTGTTGGTTAAAAATAAGGAGCTAATTATTTCTATGCAAAGTACTTAAAGTGATCTTGGTTAATGAAGGAGGATCAGGAAAAGCTGAGACTTTCAAAATCTAGAGAATTTAAGTAATGTATTGTGTACAATTAACAGGAAAATGGGCAGGAAGTCACTGACTTTAAAAAGTGGTGACTTTAAAATAACTTATCGAGGGATCCAATCCTGCACTTCACAATTTCAAAGGAGGCAATTTCTGCAGAGGCCAAGTGATGGGAACTGTGGACCCACTCCTCAGCAAAACAACCTGAGCTGATAAAAACTGTAGAAAATAACTACTTGAGTCTCAGAAAATTCTCCCAAGGTCATACAGCAAATGAGGATCATTTATTGAAGAAAATTTATCACATCGAGCTAAGAGTCTGTGGCACCTGAATCATTTCTGTTCCTCCCACCCAAACATCTCAGTATGATGAGAATTCCACGCTGAGTGGGTCTGGCCAAGAAGTCAAGGGTCCCTTTCCCCCAAACTCTGGTTAAGAGGCAGTTATATCCCCAGAAGGAGCAGGCCACCAGTATATGTCATCACTCACTGGTTTCATGTTGCAGAGGCTAACTTCCAAGTGAATAGAGCTCAAAGATCAAGAGCTCCTTTTCCCCACCCAGCCCCTACTTGCAGGGTGGTGGTTCAACCCCAGGTATGTTAGATTGAAGATACCGGGGCCCCAGCTTCCCTGTCCTAGCCTCTTCATTGGGTTTAGGTTCTGTGCTAGGCAAGGAAAAAGCTGCCCAACATCCTTCTCACAAAACGGGATTGTCACTACAAGGGATGCAACACAATGCCTTTGAACCCAGCTGTAGAGCAGTGGCTCAGAGATTTTCCAGGAGGAAAGGAAGACCATAAGAACAGAGCCCCAAAGCTCTCTATAAGGAACTGTCTTTATTTGGAAGAAGTGTGGGGAAGTGCAAGCCTGAGGGTGTTTTCAAAACCAGTGGAGATTCTGGTGATAGCACTTAAGAGGACTGGTAACTCTCTGAGCACTAGGAGCTAAAACCTAGAAGCCTGTTTGTTTACCAAAGAGAATCACAAACAGTGATAGCTAAGAAAATCCCTCCTGGGGAAGGAACAAACTTCAAACACTAGACTCAAAAACTATAGCAAAGCAGCTCAAATTAAATTGGTAAGATGCTGGAACAACTTATGTTGTAGGGCACTGCTGGAAACAACAGAACAATTATCTGGCAATTAGTGAAGCCTATCATCTTGTTGTGATAACAGAAGATGCAGGCAGCCTCTGAGAAAGCCACAAAGAAAGAGCCAGTAAGAGAACTGCTAAGATCATTGTCAATGCAGGGTGACAGGTACATGCCCAAGCTGTGCTTTCTGAGGAATGACATTATAGGCTTCATAAAATATTACCAAAATCAATAAAATAGTCCGGCTAAGTCATTAAATACATTAAAAACGAAAGAACAAGAATAAACCTGTTGGAAACACCAAAATAGAGAAATAGAGAAGTATGGGTTGGGCAGAATAAAGTATGACATAGTGCACAGGCAATAGAAAGTTTCAGAGGACACAGATGTCAAATTTAATGAAGATTTCAAAGTAGCCATTATAAATGTTAAAAGAAATAAAATAAACAATGCTTAAAAAGAAAGATATGGGTCACCAAGATGGTGACACAGGTTGTTTTAAAAAGAAAAGTATGGGTCATGGTGACACAGGTCATTTCTAACTCTGCTCTCTCTGTAAGAACTAACAACTAATCAGGGAGAAGACACCACTGAGAGAATCCTAGAACATGGGGCTGAGACTGAAGCAACCCCCAGCACCACACCAGAGACCCAGACAGACTGCATTAGAGGGGGAAAGGAATGGTACATGCTGACAGCACTGCACCTCCCCCCTCCCCAGCTGGCACAGTATCACACCAGGTTGTCTTCCCTGAGTTCCTTCGGTGGGAAAAGAGAACCCAGGGTGGACATCTAGCTGCCCCAAGAGTTGTGGGTGACATCTTGGGAGCCCCCACTCCTGTCTTACTCCACAGGGACTGCAAGGGAATATGCAAGGCTTAACCACTTGGAGTTTGATTGTAACAGAGAAGGGGGAAGAGCTTACAGCAACCAGCCCTTGGATATTAGCAGACTGAGTTCTCACCTGTAGCACCCAGACAGTAATCACTACCAGCAGCTTTGCTCATCTACACAGCCAAGATGGTGGTACCTCTGACCAGGGAACTTTGCAGGATGCAGGCCTGCCTGACTTGGGTCTCCAAATGAAGATCCTTACCAGACCTGAAGCCTGTCCTGTACCTGCCCAAGCAGGGGTGCTGAGCGCACTGCTGAGTATAGCTCCCAGTTGCATCTGACCAGAACACCTGGAAGCTGCATAGCTAGCAACACTTGAGCAGAGAGTGATGCAGGCGGAGCTGACAATCTGTAGAGTAAACCAGTGACACAGGGAACTTGGGGAGGAGCATAGCTGAAGACCACAAACAAAGCATCTCCAGGCTCGGAGTCAGTTCCCCCACTCTGCTCAGGCAGGGAAGCTAATTCATTGCTCTGGTCATTACTGTATATAGCTCCTAACCCTACTTGGCCAGAAAGCCTAGCCAGAACCTGGAAGCTCCACAGCCCAAACACAGAATCTGGCAGGCAGAGTTGACTGTCTACAGAGAAAGCAAGTAGCACTCTTCCTCCAGGGAACTTAGGAAATAGGTTTGCTTTGGTCAAGAGCACAAAAAAAGATGCTTGCCTGTTTTAAAGATAGTTTTCCTGCTCCACCTGAGCAGGAAACCAAAACCAGGGAACCAAACTAGAGCACACAGGAAGCTATGTAGCCCATCCAACAGCCCTGCACACAGTGGCACTTTAACAGAAAAAAACAGTTCACGGCTTCTCCCATATGCAGAGCAAAACTGGTGCCCCACCTAGTCAGGGAATTTAATGCATACTCTTGCCTGATTCAGGTCCCTAAAAATGAGCTGTGCAAGCCCTGGGGACCATTCTGCTGCCCTCCGCCCCAGGGCAGGGAAGCTAAAACATAGTCCCATTTACTACTGAGTACAGTACCCAGTCCTGACCATCTAGTAAGCCTTATCAGAGAACCCGGGTAGCTTCAGAGCCCATCCTACAGTCTCTTGGACAGGGAATCCTAGTAAATACACTTTCATCACAAAAACTAGACTTTAATCAAAAAGAAAAAGGAAAAAGATTATATAATGAGAAAGAAGTCACTCCATCAAGATGTAGCAACTGTAAATATTTATGCACCCAAAACTAGACCACCTAAATAGATAAAGTAAGAACTAACAGAGCTAAAAGGAGAAATAGTGACCAATACAACAATAGTTAAGGACTTTAAAAATGCATTATAAACAATGAAAAGGTCACCAAGACAGAGAATCAATAGGAAACTGAAGGTCTGAACAACTCTATCAACCAAGAGGACCTAATTAAATACACACAGAACATTTTATCAAACAAGAGCAGAATACAAACTTTTCTCAAGTGTACATGGGATATTTTATAGGATAAACCATTTGTTAGAATATAAACCAAGTCTTAGCAAGTCAAGAAACTGAAGTTATACCAAGTATCTTCTTTAACCACAATGGAATGAGTAACAGAGAAAATTGGAAAACTTACAAATACATGGAAACCAAACAATACTCTGCTGAACAGCCAATGGATCAAAGAAGAAAGTAAAGGGGGTGGGGAATTATTTTGCGACAAACAAAAATGGAAAGAGAACATGCCAAAACTTATGGGATACAGCAAAAGCAGTTCTAAGAGGGAAGTTCATAGTAATAAACACATTAATATATAAGATCTCAAATAAGCATCTTAACTCTGCATGTCAAGGAACTAGAAAGAGAACAACAAACTGAGGCCAAAGTTAGCAGAGGGAATGAAATAACAATGATCAGAACAGAAATAAATGAAAAAGAAAAGAGGAAAACAACATAAAAAGTTAACAAAAATAAAACTTGCTTCTTTAAAAGGATAAACAAAACCCTTAGCTAGACTTACCAAGTCAACAGAAAGAGAAGACTCAAATCAACAAAATTATAAATGAAAGAGACATAATAGCTGATGCCACAGAAATACAAAGGATCATAACAGACTATTATGAACTACACTCCAATGAACTGAACTTAGGAGAAATGGAAAAAAATTAGAAATATACCATCTACCAAGACTGAATCAGAAAGAAACAGAAAATCTGAACAGACCAATTACATAAGGAGACTGGATCAGTAATTTAAAATCTCCCAATAAAGAAAATGCCAAACCCAGGCAGTGTTTGGTAGATTTACAAATGAACTAATGTCAATCCTTCTCAAAGTCTTCCAAAAACATCAAAGAGAACAGAACACTCTAAACTCATTTTATGAGGCCAGCCTTACCCTGATATCAAAGCCAGAAAAGGACACTGCAAGAAAACTACAAGTCAATATTCATAAAGACTACAGATGCAGAACTACTCAATATAATATTAGCAGAGCAAATTTAGCAGCACACTAGAAATATCATTAACTGTGAACAAGTGGGATTTATCCCTGGAGTGCAAGGTTGTTCCAATATACCAAATCAATATATGTGACACATCACTTTAATAGAATGAAAGAAAAAAAATTACACGATCATATCAATAGATACATTAAAATATATTTGACAGAACTCAGCATCCATTTATGATAAAAAACTCTTTAAAAATTAGGTACAGAAATTATCTCAACATAATAAAAGTCAAAAGTCATATATGACAAGCCCACAACTAACATCATACTCAATAATAATTTTTCCTATTTTTCTAATTGTAAAATACATATAACATAAAATTTACCATCTTAACCATTTTTTAATGTACAGTTTAGTGGTATAAAATAGATTCATAATATTGTACCATCATACATCTCCAGAACTCTTATCTTCCAAAACTGAAATTCAGTTACCTATTGAACAAAAAATATTCTATTCCCAGTTCCCTCAGCCTGGAAACCACCATTCTACTTCATGTCTGTATGAATTTGACAGCTGTAGGTACCTCAAATTAGTGGGATCATATGGCACTTGGCTTACTGTGACAGGCCTATTTAACAGCATAAAGTCCTCAAAGTTCATCTGTGCTGTAGCATGGGTCAGAATTTCTTTTTTTTAAGACTGGTTAATATTCCATTATAATTATATATCACATTTGGCTTCTCCCTTCTGTAGATTGACAATTGAGTTGTTTACCTTTTAGCTATTGTGAATAATGTTTGTATGAACACAGGCATACAAATATCTGTTCAATACTCTGATTTCAATTTTGGAGGGTATATACTCAAAAGTGGAATTGTTAGATTTGACTGAGATTTAGAAATATGAAGTAACTGCCTGATATCAGCTATGTCACATAGATCCATAATCTCAACCTAGATAATAATCTTGACAGCTGATGTTTTCACATTTGCCCTCTGTATATGTCTTTTCCCAAGAGAACCTACTGTATGACAGGCATTTTACAGTTTTTATATTATTTCTTAGTCCAAAGCTATTATGGTAGCTACTGGCATTCCCATTACATTACATGATGATCTTGAGCTAAATTAAGTAATCTCCTTAAAGTTCCTCAGATATTACGGGGTAGCTGAGTGTCAAACCCAAGTCTGTCTAACCCAGGGTCTGTGACCTATTTCCTAAATCATATTTCCCTCTAAACTAGGAAGTCTGAAGTCAATTGTTTTATATCCAGATATTGATGTCCAAATAGATTAGGAATCATGGGTTTGAAATGAAAGGTAACTGATCTGTCTCACTTTAAGACAGAGAGAATGAAACAGGTGATCAAATGCACTCTAAGTGCACTCTAACTTCATCCATGGTTCAATCAACAAGGCACCCCAGAAGTGAAATTTGCTAAGAACCATGGACACTAAGCTAGCAATCGAGACTCCCTTGATTTGGAAGAGTATATGGTCTGTCAATCATTCTACAATCCAAATATGTAGGTGGGGATTTGGTGCCACAGAGAGTTCCCTAAAAGAGCGAGAAGTCGATTTAGCCTTCAAATACTACAGCTGGAAGAGATTTGAGGGAAGGTTCAGTCATTAGAGTTGTTCTTGGACAGGGCCAAGAGGGATTCTGGCCCCTTAATTCCAAAACACTCCCACTCTGAGCTGTTTTTAATATTTACGCCTATAGCTAACATGCAGTCCCCAAAGCCACAGTCTTTTGTAAAATGCACACTCTTCAGAGAGCATTCATTTCCTGGTGTCTAAGAGAAATATTTATGTTCCCAAGGAGGCAGAAATAAATATAACCTCTGGAAACATTTTCACAAGAAATCAAACACTGGAAAAGACACAAATATCCATGAATAGGACTGTTACATTAATTAGTATATAGCCATTCTATGGAATGTTATTAGTTTAAAATATGAGGTACAACTCTACAGTTACATGAAAAGATCTCCAAAATGTATCACTAGGTAAAAATGTTACAAAAAATAGATGTATCATCCGATCCCCTCTACACAAAGCAACTCAAAAATGAAGCCCACCTATAGACATACCTTAGAGATATTGCAGGTCTGGTTCCAGACCACCCCCAATAAAGCAAATATCCAACTAAAGTGAGTCAAATCAGTTTTTTGGTTCTCCCGTGCATATAAAAGTTGTTTTACAGTATACTGTAGTCTATTTAAAGTGTCCTATAACATTATGTCTAAAAAACAATGTACAAACCTTACTTAAGAAATACCTTATTGCTAAATGTGCTATGCGTCATCTGAGCTTTCAGGGAGCCCTCATGTTTTGGCGGAGGATCCGGCCTCGAAGCTGCTGGCTGCGGGCTGCTGGCTGACAACAGTGGTTGCTGAAGGCTGGAGTGGCTGTGGCAATGTCTTAAAAAAGGACAACAACGAATTCAGCCTTATCAACTTTTCCTTTCAAGAAAAGGAAAATTTAGCCACAGTAGCACTTCAATTAATTAGAGTCAATTCTCTCAAACCCTGCTGCTGCTTCATCAACTAAGTTTATATAAGATTCTAAATCCGTTGTTATTATTTTAACAATCTTCATAGCATCTTCACCAGGAATAGATTCCATCTCAAGAAGTCACTGTCTTTACTCGTCCGTAAGAATAACTCCTCACCCATTCAAGTTTGGATCATGAGTTTGCTGCAACTAAGTCTCATCTTCAGGCTCCACTTGTAATTCTAGTTCTCTTGCTGTTTCCACATATGCAGTAACTTCTCCCACTTAGGTCCTGACCCCTCAATGTATCACCCATAAGGGTTGGAATCAACTGCTCCCAAACTCCTGTTCATGTTGACATTTTGAACTCTTCCCATGAATCCTAAATGTTCTTGATGGCGTCTAGAATAGAGAATCTTTGCCAGAAGGTGTTTCAACTGACTTTCGCCAGATCCACCAGAAGAGTCACTATCTGTGGCAGCTACAGACTTAAAAAATGTATTTCCTGATTAATAATACTTGTAAGTTGAAATTGCTCCTTGACCCACGGCTGCAGAATGGACGCTGTGTTAGCAATCATGAAAACAATATGCATCTCGTTGTACATCTCCATCAGAGCTCTTGAGTGACCAGGTGCACTGTCAATCAGCAGGAATATTTTTAAAAGAATCTTTTTTTTTCTGAGCAACAAAATTTATGCAATATTCTAAATCCTTTGCTGTCATTTTAACAATCTCAAAGCATCCTCACCAGGAATACCTTACCAAAATATTAACTTGGGTCAAAGAAATATGGATTTGTTGCATCAGATTGTATATCTCCTGATCTGAAAGTCTCCATGTCAGTAGTAAGGCTTTGTCATTGCTGTTACCACCACCACATGTGCTGGCCTAGCATGAATCCTGAATTCCCCTGGCACTGCACTAGCAGTGTCTGCGCTAGGGAGTCATCAGGGCCATGTGGTATTCACGCGTTTGGGTTGTTACTGTTGGGGGTTAATTTATGATGAGATGGTACAAGATGGGAATGGAGAAGGAAGAAACAGAACCCATGTTACTGAGAGGGCTGAGTCAGGCAGGGGTCTTAGGTAAAAACTGCATCTTGGCAGAATAGCAGTTAGAGTCACTGAGAAGGCTGAAGAATGAAATTTAGAAAATGAGTAAGAGAAAGGGATGCTAAACCATAGCCAGACTACAAGTAAAACCCTGCTACACAGTGAATCTGGTGAGGGCACTCCTGTAGCCATCACCAAACACTGGCTGACAAAGCATCCTTTCCTGCTGCTGCTGCATCCCACCTGGTATCCTGGATGGTGTCACCACACTTCTCCCACTGCCCTGCTGCCCACACCTGCCTCAGAATGGGCTCTATAGATCTCTTCATCGGATCACAAGCTCCTAATTTGAGGTCTGGGGTGGGGGGAAATTTCTGATCAGTGGGTACCAGGGTCATATGTCCTCTACCAGCTTCAAGAGAATCAGTGACATAAAGCACAGCTATAGTGGGAAGCGGGCTCTTCATCCAGGGCACCAGGGACTCTGGGCATTTCCCAAATGTGGGAAGGAAGTACAGATGCTGGACATCCAAAAAAGGTGGATGCTAAATACCCATGTAGTACTCCCTTTGGACACCCAAAATAATATGGAGATAAATATGGAGAGGAAACAAGGGAGAAATGCTTTTGTTTCAATCATGTAACTACCTTCTGTACCACTAAGAGGAGCTTATCCTTATCTTAAAAAATAGGACAACTTAAAGGATAATTAGTTAATAAATTTAGCTCCAAATCATGGAATGCTAGATGATATTCTTTTTTTCACTACTACTGTCATATTATCATCTCAGTATTTTATAACTTACAAACTAGACCCTAAAATTAAAATCAACACACCCTTTATAATATAGGAGAAGGGAGTGGAAATAAAAGATAAGAAATTCAAATATGTGAATATGTATGTGCTTCAGCAAGAAAATTTATGCAGATGTCACAATCCTCATTTCTGCACTAGTCACAGGCCATATTTGTTTTAATGACTTCTTTATTTTACCAAGTGGATTGATGTTTTCACTTTTCATCAGGACCCAGATGAAATGGTTCAGGACATGCACTGAATCTCTCATGGCATCCAACCCTACTCTCCTAGGTCCAAAGCATCATGTTTTCCTGGTAGCTGGTTGTCTGAAAGTGTTTTGGAAATATCTCTGAATGATAAAAATTACCTGGGCTGCCAGTGAATTAGAATTTCCAGGAAATCTGGATATTTTTAACTAGCACTCAGTAACTATGAATAGCAAATCTTACTCAATGGGCTTAAATATCCCAGACTCAAATAACCAGTTTCTCAGAGAATATGAAATATATTTCATGCATTTTGCTATTGGTATTGAAGTAAGAGAGCCCTGTATACACTGACTTTGCCTTTCAGGGTATCATTAATCTACAAAAAAGGTAACACAGCTTTAATAGATGGAGAAAGTGGATTCTTGACTGATAAGGGATGAACAGCAGAGGTTGAAGTCATTCAAGTCTCATAACTCCTCCCTTATTTTCTATTCTAGTTCCTGAATCATCACTCACAATACTTGAACCCTTTCATAAGAGACCAAGAAAGGCCAAGAATTCAACAGCTTTGTAATTTTGCAGTCTGGATCACCTTATTAAAGAACGTTCTTTATTCAGAAAAAAAGGCATCAACTTCCTTATTTCACATCTCTGATATTTCTAGTTCTTCCTTTAGTACCATTAAACTTGCTCTTGCAACTATCTGATTTTCTCATTATATATATATTTACCTGCATTTATATAATGCTCCACATTATCACAATTTCACAGATAAAGAAGCAGACATCCAACAATATTAGCTTTCCCTAAACCTTGCAGACAGCCTGTGGTGGAATCAAGACTCTTACACAGGTGTGCCTACCCCACACCCTGTGCTTCAAAAATAGGACAACTTAAAGGATAATTAGTTAATAAATTTAGCTCCAAATCATGGAATACTGGATGATGTTCATTTTTCCATTACTTCTGTCATATTATCATATAAATATTTTATAACCTACGAACAGGTTGGATGCCATAATAGATTCAGTGCACATCCTGAATCATTTTATCTGGGTCCTGAAGAAAAGTGAAAACATAATTTCACTGGCAAGATGATCTTTTCCTACAATAGCAATAGTACCTGTCTTTGATAATTTTTAAACACTTCAGAAAACTGGATGATTTTTCCCATTTCATCTGTGCATGTATTCTAGAGACATGGCCTAACTCATACAAAACTATTATTCTTCTAACACTATACTATGCACATAGTAGGGGTTGTTACTAGCAATCCTTAGCCTTCTTAGATGGTGGCTATAGCACGCAAATCTGTCTCTTTCTCCACATGGCCTTCTCCTATGTGTGTCCAAATATCCCTCTTCCTATAAGGACACCTTATCTTAATTTGATTACATCTGTAAAGACTCTATTTCAAAATGTAAACATTAGAAGGAATTGGAATTAAAGATGGCAGAATAGGAAGGCAAGACAGAAACCTCCTCCCAAAAAACACATAAAAGAGAAAAATACTGCAAATACAACAAGACCTGAAAACAACCTAAAGACTGCAGAACAGACTCCTGCACCTGAGGAGGAAGGAGGACCACACAGAGAGAGGTGAGGTGGCAATGGCAAGATCGACTGGGACCCAAGAGCTCCCCCAACCCAAGCCTGCAGGCGGGAGAAAGGGACAGAGTGGGGAGCAGGTAGGAGCCCAGGAGCACTACACACGTGGCCCTGGAGATCTGCTCTGAGAGCCCAAGCCCACAGTAAACTGGGTTCCGGTGATTACCAGGGCTGGACCCATGCCCGTGTGGAGGGCAGGCATGCCCCACCAGTCCTGAGACCCAAAGCAGAGGCAGCAGTGTGAAAGACTTGCCAGCAGTTGGAGGGGTGCCAGAGGGGACAAGGATTGGACGGAGCTCTCTCCTCGGGAGAAAGGGCAGGTAGAGGATACATCCCCAGCCCTTTCTCCACCCAACAGATTGGGAACCCTCAGGAGCTCCAGATGCTCCATGGCCCTTGCTGACAACACAGCCCTGAGGTACCTCCCTGCACGCTGCCAGGAACCAACCCACTTGGCCCAGTGGCAGCATCAGACTTGGCTGCCCAGCAGGTGGAAGGAGATCCACCCAGCTTCCTTGGCTCCCTTTCAGCCCAACCAGAGAGGTGCCTGGAGGAGCCAGCCAAGAGCTCCTTTCTCCCTGCGGGGGCCCAAACCCAGTGCTTGCTGCCTCCCCACTGCTGCAGACCTGGCAGAAGGTGGCCCTGCCCACAGTGAGCTCAACAGAGATTCCTGAGCTCATCACAAAGGCAGCAAGCAGCTCAAGCAAACTGCCCACCCACACTTAGACCACTTGAGAAGGCAGGCAGAAAGGTGCCCCCCACACAGCATGCCAACCACTGGGGCCTCCATAAAATAGAACCAGGCACTAGAGAGTAAAGAATCCTGAGGTTCTGGGCACCACAGCACATCTTCTTCCTAAAGCTATTACTCTTTAGACCAGAAAGCATAGCAGAGACATCTAATACAAGGCAAGAAACACAGAATCCCCGACAAAACAAGCAGGCAGAGGAATTTGATCCAGTCAAAACTACAAGACAGAACCCTAGAAAGAGGGCTAAATGAAACAGAGATCACCTTGATGGAGATTTCAAAACAAAAGTCATAAACATGCTCACGGATTTACAAATAAGGTCACATTCACAGGACCCTCATGCACATGAATTTGGGAAGTGGGGACACTATTCAACCCATTAAAGGAGATAAGTAATACCGGTTCAGAAAAGGAATAAAATATTACAGCCTTGTGTTGTGGTCTGTGCCGAGAAGGAAACACAGGAAATTACTTTTTGGAATAATCTCTCCCTTGATCTTTGAGTTACAAACTGACATTTCACTCCAGAGAACGTAAGCATCTCTTTGCACCTAATTCTTTCATTTTGCCTTCACAGCATTATTGCTTTTCTGATTAAGTATTTCTATGACCTAGTTAACTAGATGCACACTTGGAGTTTCGACAATTTTCCCTACCCCACTCTTCATATGTCTACATCGCCTTGGCAACGGCGCATTTTTCCACATAGACTAGCTTTCCAGAAATCCACTAGGTCTTCTCAATTACCAAAGATTGGTAGTGAATACAATTGCTGGGGTGCCCCTAACCAGGGCCACTGCTAGAATTCACCTTACAGGATGAATCCTCCATTATCTCCTTCCCCTGACACATATTTATATGAAATATTTATACAAAACCGGTTTCAAATGAGCACACCGGCATTGTGAGGGAGAAAGACACATAATTGTCTAAAGAGGGGCATGTTGCTGTTTAGTTGAAGAGAAAGTGTGTGTGTGTGTGTTTAGAACCAATGTGAGGCCAGGTCATATCCCACTCCTGAGATTCAGGCATGTCTGGGCTTACCTGGCAGGACAGGTGTGGGGTCTTCTACAAATGCTGTCATCAGAGTGAGTAAGGATCCTTGTGAGAAAGGGGGACAAGCCTGGTAGGTCCGGCCTTTAGTTTCAGAGACAAAGGAGATTAAGAGTCCAAGATCTGACCCCTGCCACTGGGCTGAGCTCTTCTCTGAATCATGTGATAGAGGCAGAGGGTGGTAAGAAGACCAGATATGAAAACATAAAGAATTGTTTCCCTGTGGCTCTGTGTGGGCCACCATAACAAAATACCAGAGACTGGTATTACCAACAGCAGACATGTATTCCTCACAGCTCTAGGAAGCCTGAGACCAGGATCACAGCAAGGTCAGGTTCTGGGGTGGACCCTCTCCTGGGCTGCACTTCTGCAGCTGTTTCCTCACATGCTAGAGAGTAAGAGAGCTCTCTGGGGTCTCTTTTATAAGGACACTAACTCTATACATGAAGGCTCCAACCTCATAACCTAATCACCTCCTGAAGGCCTCACCCCCAGATGCCACTGAATTGGGATTAGGCTTCAACATATGATGGTGGGAGGGACACATGTCCACAGCACCCTGTAAGATAAAAGAGCACCTGCAGCACTAACAAAGTGGAAACAGTAAAGAGAGAGGAGCATTTGTCCCACCTCTCAGGCTGTGGTTTATGAGCAGCTACGAAAGGCCACAGCACCTGGTGGGTGCCAGGGAAGTTGGGCAGACACAGTGGGATCCAGCACGCCCAGCAACAGCAAGAACATCCACGGCACCGCATCACACAGGCTACCACATTTGGGCTGCAAGCTTACATAACACATTTCTAGCAACCCCCAAATTATGTGTGTATGTGTGTTTGTATCACTTATTCATGTATTTAGTTGTCTGTTACGTTACCAGTTAGAAAAGCATCTGGTTACAAGTTAAAAAAAATAAACCTAACTGCCTGAATGTCTAGTACATGGTAGCTCTAACTGGCCATCCTTAAGGAGCGTTAACTAGTGAGTACTACTCAAAATACAATATGTCAACCAGTGCCAATCTGTGGACTGTCCATTATAAGTCCTTAATAAAATAAACACAAATAAAGAGTGCTTAGATGCTTTGATTGCAAGGTGACAGTGCTACAACATTAAAGCACATGATCAATGGATTTGTCTCACTGAGTAGAATGGAGATGCAAAGTATTACTCCTCAAAGAATTAGGAAAAAACTGGTCATCCACCACTCATAATAAGGAGAAGCACTGCTATCAACCACAGAACATTAATTATAGGCAGAGGGACTCAGGGTTCATTTTGCGGTTCAGAGCTCTTTCTAGCCTTCTCTCCCCACAGATGCTGACTTGTCCTCCTGCTTATAACCCCTTAGAGTCACAAACTGACTTTTGCAGCCTGAGGTATCACATCCTCATACCAAAATCCTCACAAAAAAAGGAAAGGACAAAAGGCATCTACTCTCTAAGACCCTCTCTATTTAGGAAGAATAAATTTCAGGCTTTACCTAGAAGTCCCCGGAAAAGAAGCTACAGACTGGAATACTGAGTTTCTAGCTAGGAGAAATGGGGTTATCATGACTATCTTAGACTAATTATAATATAAACCCTGAGGTTGACAGAGGATCTGCCTTCCCTGAGATCAAAGGATTTCCTCATGCTGTCTGAATAATGGTTCAGTTAGAGAAGGAGGAAATGGTTGCTGAGTAGACAAGAAATGATTTTTTGGGACCCTTCATTAAGATATGGGCTCCATGAGGGTAAACATTGCTACTTCAACACTCAATATATGCCTGATAGATACTGGGTTCTCATGACAACTAAATATAATGATAAACTGACATATTCAGCCCATTATATAAATAATTAGTCTTCACAATAGGAAGTACCCAAGTATTTAGGAGCATTTCTCCCTCCATCTCACTTCATCTCCGTCATTTCTTCCCATTAGTTTGTCCCAAATAATAACTAATTTGGCAACATATTCTCTGTGTCCTAGTCAAGGTTCTTGAATGCAATGACTGTAAACTCTGAGTCATGCCCCCAGAAAGTGCCTCCACTTCACCTCATTAAAACCAGTTCTCCCCAAATTCTAAAATCCTAAAAATGACTTTGTTCCAATTAGCACTCATAAAACTTATAAGCCTTAAAAACTTTCCATTTCAGCTCTAACATGTAAAGGGCTTAAAAGTCACCAGTCCTGCCCTTAGAAGAAAGAGCTGAACAGATTGAAAACGAGTGACTTACCTTGCACCTACAAGAGAACTGATGCCACAGGGCAATCCACCACCATAAAATCTGGAGAGCCAGGTGAATCCAGGCAGTGAAAGCCAAGAACTCCTTACCTGGTGGAGTCATACTAGTGGGAACACTTACATGGAAATTTTGATCAACTGATGGAGGCTAAGTTTGCACTAGCATGAGAATAAGAATTTCCTTGGGACTGTGGTCTTAGAAGGTGGCACACATACATGTTTGAGCTTAATCTCCATGAATCCCACCAGGTTTTCCTGACGAAGATGTGAAAATTCAGATACCCTCCCAACTCTAGCACAGAAAATAAGGGGTAAATAAAGCTTGTGAAAGACGCCCAGACCTTCTCCGTAACAAAGGCCTTCTCTCCAGGGGGAAGGACTACCAGAGACGTGTCCTAGAGCTGTGGAAGTAGGTCATTCCTGATTCCTACCTGTTTTACCTGAGGGTTTCAGACTTGGGCAAGTTCACTATATGGGTTCAGTGAGACCGAGAAATGACAATGGAATGTTCTTGGGGTAAAGGGCTTTATTCCCGGCTTTATTCTCCCTGTGATAGGTCGACCTCTAAAATCACATCTGCATCCAGCAGTCTGCATGCAGGACCAACCATAATCCACCTCTGTCTCTGCCTCCATCCAGAGCACTGAGCAGAGCTCTTTATATGGTGACTCAGTCAATAACAGCTCATTGTCAAGGGTGTGGAAGCAGTAGCCCAGCAGTAGACCAGTTACATCTTCAAGTAGTTTAGGATCAGAGGATTCCGGCCATAAGAACTTGCATTTTCCCCACACCTTCCCCTTCCAACCTTCCTGTCTTACCTAATGGGCATGCAGAGGGAAACTGTATATACAAGAAACACCTGTGGTCACAGGCTACAGACACAGACCCAGCAAAATACTGAAATTTAATTGAAAGATTCTAGAATGCTCCTTCTCCCATGTTTTATCACCACACTAATAAGGCTCCAGTAAATATGAGTGAGTTATAGCTGAAAAAGCTGCAGGCAATGGATGCTCCTGGAGAAGTAAAGAAAAGGTCCCAGAGTCAAGAAGGGAGACAGAAACAAGCACACTGAAAGAATCTGAAGCCTCGGACACACCTACAGCTATGGCATGTCTCAAACACAGCCCAGCTACTGACCAGATTAACATAGAACCTCACACTAAAGGCCTATTAACTCAGTTCGTATCACCCAATTCATCGTGTCCAGATTTCAACCAAAAATTACAAGTCATGCCAAAAGCAAGAAAAAAAGTTTGAAGGGATAAACAAGTATGAGAACCAAACTCAGAAATGACACAGACATTACAATTATCAGATCATTTAAAGTAAGTCCCATAGGTTAAGGTCTGCAATGGAAAAATTAGACAATATGCAAGAAGAGATGGGTAAATAGACAAATTTTAAGAAAAAAAATCAAAAGAAAATCCTAATCATCAAAAACACTGAAACAGAAAATAAAGATTAGATGAACACAGTAGAGTGGATACAGCTGAGAAAAAACTCAATTAGCTTGATTATAGGTCCGGTAAACTTCCCAAACTGAAAATCAGAAAGAACGTAGTAACAGAACAATTATAAAACGAGCAACATACGCATAATGGGGATATCAAATGGAGAATGAAAAGAAAAACAGCAAATATATATATGTATATATATATAAAGAATAAAAGCTGAGAACTTTTCAGATTTATGACAACTGCCGAGGCACCCACAGAGGAAGCTCGGAGTAATCTCACACAGACACACATACAAAACCTAAAAAACAAAAATAAGAAGCCCTACACCTGGATGTATATTCAAAGTGCACAAAGACAAGGACAAAAGCAAACCTTGCAAGGGACCCGGGGGCGGGGAGGGCCACTCACCTGCGGAGGAGGGTGTAGGAATCCAGCAGACTTGCCCCGGGAGACCCGGCGGGCATTTCGGGGTCTTTCCCACGAGGACACTGGCGACGGGATAGGCCTCCGTCGGGGGCGTGTAGCGCAGGTTTCCGGGCAAACCGGGCACAGGGGAGCCTGCGGGGCGCGCTCTGCGGCCTCGGGCACGCGGTGAGCAAGAGCGACCCGGGCGGCGGGGCCTGGAGACGACAGACCGGGACCCTACGAGCCCCAGGCGGCTCAGGGACGGGCGAAGCCTGGCCTGAGGCGCGGCCGCCCGACGCGCTCGCGCAAGAGGATGCCCTCGAGGGCTCTCGCTGGGGTCTCGCGGGGTCTCGCGGTGGTCTCGCGGCGTCTCACGGGGATCTCGCGGGATCTCAGGGGTTGTACAGTGATGAAAGGAAGTCATACGAGGAGAGCAGTAGCTTGTCCTGGATGACAAAGGTCTCCTGTCCCAGACTCCTCTGCAAGGATTGTCCTGCCCACACCATCCATCAAGCAAAGCACAGTCCTCATCGTCGCCTCCTACCCGCCTCCCCTTATGATGTCTCACCCCAGGGGCCAGATAAAGGGGAGCACAGAGCCCCAAAGGCTGTGCAGGGGCGCTGCCACCCAGCCAGAACCACAATGGAGGCAGACTGGTGGGCACACGTAGGCAGCAAATCCAGACATCCGGGAGACAGAAGCCCCAAAGCAGCCACACGGGCCTCTGCTGAGAAACCCCAGGGCCCAGTCCAATGCCTGCCCAGGACCAAGGTTGCAGCGACCCAAACGCAGCGGTCCATTGTCCATGCTCAGACTGGTTAGTCGTTCCAGCAGCTGCAAAGGCCCAGAATTCATACCAGGAGAGACCGACAGCCAGTGAATTATCCTTCTAAGGAGAACGAATATAAAGACTTTCAAAGCCATCCAGCGGGGGAATTCATTACCAGCAAACATTCCCTGAAAGAAATTTAACAGAATCGAAGGAAGAAATAGCTAGTTCTATAATAATACTTGGAGACTTTGATGCCCCAATTTAAATAATGAATAAAACAACTAGATAGAAGATAAGTAAGGAAATAGAAGGCTTGAACAACATACAAAAACAAGTAGAACTAACAGACATATATGCACAGCTCTCTACCTCAGAACAACGCAATAACCATTCTTATGTGGAAAAAAAACTGGAAAATTAACAAATGTGTGGAAATTAAACAACACAAACAAACAATGGGTTAAAGAAGAAATCACAATGGAAATTAGAAATACTTGAAGATAAATGAAAATGAAAATACAACATACCAGAAGTTATAGGATACCACAAAGACAGGGTAAAGTTGAGTGATTTACAGCTATAGACATTACATTTAAAAAGTTAAAGAAGCCAATCTAAAACAGCTGTGTAGTGGATGAATTCACCTGAAAAGCACACATTAAATGATATGTATATTCACAATTCCATCTTCCTGATGCAAATTAAAATATTTAGACAACCTTCAAAACATGGAATTTAAATAATTTCAGACATCCAAAATGTTTGAGTACCACCCACCTAAAGCTCTGTCTACACAGCACTGAGCAATATGGATTTCTGGACTGGGTAAATCAACTCAGAGAAATTAGTCACCAATTCTCAACAAAGAGATAGCCATAAATGTAGTTCCACGTCATAGTTGCATCTTCCTAAATGACTGCAACAAGTAGTCTCTCAGATAAAATGTAAAATATACATTTTCTTGATCTGATAATTGAAAATTTCCAAGTCTCCATTTTATATTCCCCGGCAGTGCCTGAGGTTGCAATCTTTCTCATTTCTTCAAGATCAAAGCCATACACTCAAAAGCGCTTTCAGAGATAATCTGACAAACTGATATATACTCTTTTACCTTGATTCATTGCAAAGACGTTTTCATTATAATGACACTTCTTGGAAACATTCCAGAGGAATGAGTCTAATGGCAGGAAATCCATGAGGATTGTCAGGGGAGATGTTTTGGAGTAGGCTAATTTTCCAGAACCTTTCAAAGCTTCCACCTGATTCTGTGTAGATTTAGGGTTGACTTATTTGGAATATATAATCTTACTATCTTTCTTTCTTATGCAGATTTTCATTGTCTTTGACTTTAACTGAATAGAGATGATTAGTTTTTGTGATTACAGAGCTAGGGACAAATGGTCTTGATCAGCTCTATCCAATATAAATACAATATCAGCTATGTAGGAAATTAAAAATTGTCTAGGAGTCACATTTAAAAAATGTAAAACAAGAGAGGTGAAATTAATTTTAATAATATATTTTACTTAGTTCAATACATCCAAAACATTATCATTTCAACATGATAAATATTTTTAAATTGTCATCAAGCTATTTTAATTCTGTTTACACTGTCTTTTAATTTGGTGTGTGATTTATACATGCAGCAAAACTTGACTTAGACTAGACACATTTCGAGTGCTCAGTGACCACATATGTCTAGTGCCACCCATCTTGGATAGAGAAGGTATAGACACACTGGTGATTAAGAGGAGGGAGCTGGGCTTCAGACAGTTTAAGAGTTGGAGCCAGCATGATATCATGGGGAAAATGTGGGTTTGGGTTACCAGTGTTCAAATTCTTGCTTCCCTAGTAATATAAGAATCTTCTGAAAATTGGTATATCAATTGATACCTAAAATGTGATCAGTAGTACTTCGTTGCATGAAAATGCTATAGAATTTCAGAAGAGAAGGAGACCATGATACTCAGGGAAGGTCTAGAAGGTTTTACGGAGATGGTAGGTCTTGGGTTGGCTTCACAGATGCCTAGAACTTAAATATGTAATGGAAGGTACATTGGTATTTATAGGTGATAGAAGAGAAATTAATATATATATTATACATATGCTCCTGGATTACACATTATACATTTACTCTTGGATTTAACAACTTTGACATTATATTATTTAATTTCATCCATTTCTAGCTAATTAATGGCAAAACCTGTTCTAAATACATTGTAAAATTTAGATTTATCTTACACTTATATCTTTTATGTTTTTGCTGTAACTTCCACCTTCATCACCAGAAATCACATGACTTCATCATCATTATACGATATGGGAAAAAATCAGACAAAACAGCCTCAGGGATATTGTTCAGCTGCATTATAAGAAATGACCAACAATAATTTCACAGACTACTGCATTTTATGACTTTATTTTTGTTAAGTGAGTCCAATTATGACTCTGTTTCTTCTAGTAGCTTAGGGTTTTTTCTTTAAGGTCTCCAGGCAAAGCCTCTATGTCTCATCTGCCTGGAGTGAAACTCCTTCAACCATCAAAGAAAACAGCTGAGTTATTAGTACATTTTTCACTTATCATTTGCTACCAGCCCTAGCGTATCTTGATTTCTTTGTTCTCCAAATGTTTGCCATTGCCAAGGGGGTGCATTAAGCATATTGTGATATAATTAACATGGAGTGTTGTTCAGAAAGTAAAGAGGGTGGGATGTTTTTCTCTTTTAAACTCTGTATTTACAGCCCTTCCCACACTGTGCCACAATATCCAAAGATGGAAAAGCATAAGCAACCAGCTGACATTTATCTCATGACCATCCAGTTGTATCTGATGCTCCAGATGACCAGCACCCCATCATGTGACATTCAGGCATCACCTTGACCTCCTGCTCCTCTTTGCTGTTGTCATGGGTAAACTCCACCTCACTCCCTGTCATTCACTGATGAATTTGTGGACGGAGCACATTCTTCATTCCCACCACTCCTGTCATCATTCTCAACCACTTAAACATCCTCACAGACAACTGGTTCAGCATCTTGAACTCTCAAATCCTTCAGATCTTAGCTTCCAATGACCTATTACTTCCTCTCAATTCAATAACATTTCTGGAATCTTTAAAAAGCTCTCTCCCTGAAAGCCACATCTTTCCCTTCCAGCTCACCTACCCTGAGTGCCACGCCAGAAATTTTCAGCCCTACCAAAACATTGAGCCAACCTTTTGCTGCTGTCAATCTTAAATTCTCCCTGTGCTTGTGGCTCTTCCTGCTCAGCATAGATTCTGTAGATCATGACTATAAACTTAAACCCCACTCCTGCCTCCTTCACTTCACTGGACTTGAGAAGTTGAAACCCCACCATCCACCTGCTCCCCACCTGCCCTCAAGCAGTGCAACAATTGGTGCAGCATATACACAATCAAGCAGACTCACTTCTGTTTAAATTCACAGTGACCAGCTCACATGAGCACATCTCTAATACATGTGCTTGTTCACTCTCCAAAAAGGCAATTTCTTATCTTCTCCTTTCTGTTCGCCTCTGCTCATCACAGACACACACACATACTGTCTCCCCTCTGTAATCTCTGCTTTCACCAATAACTTTGCTTCATTTGTTACTAAAAGAAATAGAGACAGTCAATAAGGCACAGAATTAGTTCACTTTACTGGACTAACCTGAATTAAGAACTTTGCTACTGGGGGCAGTGATAGATCAAGATAGAGAATATGTCTAATAAAAGCATGATTACATTTCTTGTCTACCTGAATTTGTGATTTGAGAACATTATATCTTCAATCAAAATAGGCTATATGACAGTGAAAATCTTCATTAAGAAATATTTTTAAAGTATTGCTATATGACCTTGTACTTAATTGTGTTTTTGTCTGGTTGAATTAAGAATCCTGCATTCTTTGAAAGATCAGTGGCAACTAAAATGATCTGTAGGGCCACAAAGCTCTGTTCTTGGACCTGTCATTTTGTTACTTTTATGGATGAAGGTACTCAGATGCTAGAAAGTTAGAGAAAAAAATAATATGTTGGATGAAAAAGATTTAACATGCTAAAGCAATAGACAAACAAGGTAAAATTTCATAGGGATAAATATAAAATCCTTCATTGGGGTCTAAAAACAAATTTGTGATACTGCACAGGATGGACAACATGGAATTAACAGAAATAAATGTACAGAGTAGTTCTGCATTCACATAAGATTTATGTTCATCGCAAAGAAAGTAATGGCCCACCATCTGACACAGGCCCGACCTCAGCAGAACTGTGTTTCAATTCTGGGAATTTTATTTCAAGAGAGAAATGTAACATCTACAGCTCATCAAATAGAAGGGAGGCAGGAGAGTGAAAAACAGAGGGCTTGTGTGCGCAGCAGCTCTCTGAGAAGCTCCAGCACATCCTGGGGGAACTAAAGGCGCATCAGGGCTGTCGGCATAGTTGAGTCTGGTGCGTTCAACAGGGGATTCAAATCCCAGCTCTGCCGGTGATACACCTTGTAAACTCGGGAAAGTTATTCACCTCTGCAAGCCCCAGTAGCTTCATTTAGATAAAAGTTTTAAGATAATCTTATAAACATGAAAATCAAATTAAATAATCCATTTGAAGCAATTAGTCCATTCCTGGCACATAAAAATGCTAACTAAACAAACATTTGTGTTTGGGCCAGGCAGGACTGGCAAACGCATAAGAGAAAAACAGATTGTAGTTTCAATAGAGTCAGAAGCCGGTACTTTCAAAGCTCAGTGCTTTTCATATTCAGAAAATATTTCTGTGTTTTACTTAGTTAAGGTGGGAGTTATTATTATTTTTATTTTTAATCCAGACAGATTTCATCCTGGTTAGGAGAAAAAATTATGTCCACATGTAAGCCAGAGAGACACTTCTCAGAGAGAGAAGGGTCTGAACACAGCAGGTGTTGTGGTAACAGCCGTGAAGGGGTGACAGATGCGGGGACACTGTCAGGAACTGCTTGGATTCTGTCACCCGGAGTCTCTTTTTGAAACCTGCCTTGTGGTGTGGGTTTTGTTTATCCAAGGGTGGTGTTTCCTTATTTGCTGCATTCAGGGAGACTGGATACCAGGCTTGGGGACAGAAAATGATTTCCTGTGGGAGAACTCACGGTAGCCATTTAAATGACTTGAACCAGCGCCACTGTGCGGCTCACCCCAGGCAGAGAGCTGGGATGCTTTCCTATAATCTCCCAGGAATTGCATTTGAGTGCATTTCCACTCCAATGAACAGGGAGCTCTGACCTGCATCCCTCCCTCTGGTGTTAATCATTCTCTTCCTAGACCTGCCCATGTAGGATAAAGAGTAGCGCTATCACTCCTCTGTCGGGAAGCTCATGCCCTGCAAAATTGGCCGGATGCCTTGTTTTGCATCTGGGAGATCTCTGGTGGGCACTGATGTGCTGCTCGCATGTTTACACTCACCCCTGTACCTCCAGTCTCCCAATGTGTCTTGGTGAAAAGAAGTGCCTTTCTTGCTTTCTTCTCCCTCTAGCCCACATCATTCACTGTATTCTGTCCCTTAGAATCAAACTTTCTGACAGAGCCTCAGAGCCAGGGAGAGGCAACAGCATTGGCCATAATCTGATCTTCTGTTGGGTGGCAGGCAGTGGTGTTCATTTCATCACTATGTTGCATGACTTACATATATGTTACATATGTGCTTTTGTAAGCATCAAGTAAGGCCAAAGAAGAAAAAAGAGTAGCCCCCTGGGTTCCTGGCACCTCACCGCCTCTTCATTCCTGAACCCACCGCAGCCTGGACCCCTCCCCCAGCACGCCATTGAAACTTCCCTGCTAATGTGACCAATGGTCCTTTCATCAGTAGGAGGCTGTCTTTATTCCACTGGGATTCTCTGAGGCGTTTGATGGAATTAAGACTCCAAGCCTTCTGGAACATTTTCCTCTCATTTCTTGGACAATCTCCTTCCTTCCTAGTTTGCCTCTTCCCTCAGTCTTTTTCCTCAGATTCCTTTTTTGCCCCTACTTACCCACCGGTGGTGGACACTACTGGGTAGCCAAACAACCTCCACCCCCATTCTCTGTCCCCCTAACCGTCGTCCAACCAAGGTAGGTCACTGAGGAAGTTCTAATCAATGAGATACACACAGGAGTCAGCTGTGGGGTTCCCAGCAAAGTTTTGTTTTCTTGGTAATTGGCACCTTTCTCCCTTCTTCCTCCTAGAATGCAGACGATGTGCCTGGAATTGCCCCCAGCAAACATTTGAGTAGGAGCTAAAGGCAAACACAAATTAGAGAGATTTCTGCACCAGCTAAGTGCTGACGCAAGACTTCTTGTTCTACGAGAATAAAACCCCATCTGTTTAAGCCACACTTGAGATTTTCATTTGCAGCCAAATGCTATTAATTCTCAGTTCCTTCTTTTTCCCTCAATAAACTCTCCCTGGGCGACAGAATCAAGTCCCCTGACACCCATATGCTGCTGAGGTATGTACACATCAATAGCTGTACCCCTGGCTCTTCCCTCTGCTCCCCATAGATATTGCCAAGTGCCTAAATTCCGTATGTCCAAACCGTCCCTCCCCGCCTCCTCCTCCTCTGCTCACCCACGATTAATCTACTCGGTCTCTGCAGCAGAGAGAAATAACCATAAAATCCTCCCACTCACCCATCACTTCCCCCCACAACCAAGCAGCCAATAAAGCCTCTTCAGCTTCATTCTGCCTGCCAAGTTTTCTTCTCCTTCACTTGGAAGGAGAACTCAATGGGCACAAGGTACTGTTAGAGTCTTTCCCTTCAACACTTTGAATATTTTACTCCACTCTCTGACTGCTTGCATATTTCACTTGAGGGCAAATCTTGCAGAAAGCAGAATACTCTGGGCATATTTTGAACAGTTACTTGCCCCTCTCTTCCTGCCAGAGAATGAAGGGATTTTCCCTGACCTTCAGAAAACCTGGGAGGGCTCCTGCAGGTAAAACTCATGGAAGTATGCACCCTGCCCCAAAACTGGGCCCTCTTGAAGCTTTTAACTCTCAACCTGCCCACACTGAGTTTCAGTTAAAAATGCTTTCCTAGATCACTACTGATTCCTGCAGAGTTTTCCGCTCCTGGGCTTCTGCTTGGATAATTTGTGATTTTCTGTGTCTGCTTGTTTGTTACTACAGTTTTGGAGACAGTGGTTTGTCCGAGACCTCAGTTCTCTTGGATCTAAGCAGAGTTGTTGATTTCCTATTGCAAAGCTTTGACATTGTTATCTCAACAGGGAGAGATGATTTCCAAGCTCCTTACATGGGAGACCAGAAGCCAGAAGTCTCCAATTCCTTCCAAACTATTTCTTCACCTCAACCCAGCAGCCAACCTGTCTTTGTTCAGGCCACCATCCTCTCTTTTGAAGATGGCTGCAACCACCTTTATACTGCCTCCCCGTCTCCATGATCACACCTCTTAAATTCACTTATTTATTCAAATAAAGCATTTACTGAACACTTGTTTCAATAACACAGGCAGAGAACCAATTCCTAGAATGAAATCAATCACCTCACTTCCTTTCTCAAAAATCCCCCATTGGCTCCCCATGGGCAGCAGATTTAAGTCCAAAGTTCAAGAACAGACCTTCACTGTATGAACCGGTCATCTGTTTGAAGCCCACCACTCATATCTCACTCTGCAGTTCCTAAACACTGCCCATCATGAGACCCCAGCTTCTGTGCCAATGCCATTTATTCCCTTGCCTGGAATGCTCTTTCGCTTTCTTGCCCAACCCATTCTGATGCTTCAAAGCTCAGCTTAAAAATTAGTGAGCCTTGCTCAGGGGCACTTAAAGGGACCCATCTATGGGAAGAACCACTTGAGGCTACAATTGTAGCTCTCTGATCAGCTCAGGTTTTTATTTTAAATGAAAGCTTAAAGTTTTTATAAAATATATGTTCATTACAGAAAACTGAAAGTAGACAGGAAAAGCATAGCAAAGAAAATAGAGACACCTAGTGAAAAGCGCTGTTGGCATGGGCTGCGCATCTGCCATCATTGTGCTGACACTGAGGATGTACTTTTAATCATCAACATTTCTCAGCAATATTAAAGACTCCTGGGACTCACGATTTTCAGTGGCAGCATAACATTTCTTGCGTGGATGTACTATAATTTGTTTAATTCTTCCCATGCTGTTGACTGTTTGGATTGCTCTCAATTTTTGCTGTTATGAATTATGTGCACAAAGTTTTGTCGGCATTTCTGCTTATTTCCAAGTAATACATTCTTAGAAGTTGATTGACAGAAAAAATGGAAAGGTTTTTAAGACTCCTGATAATATTACCAAATTGCTTTACAGAAATAGATCAATACTCCCACCTGTAGTGTATTAAAGTTCATATTTCACTGGTACCCTAACCAGAATTACCTTTAATTTCTTTTTACTTATTCATTAATATTTGGTATCTTGTTTTTATATTTTAACATATTTGTTTATTAGTTCAGTTGAACATACTTTCACATTTTCTGGCTGTTTGTTTATTTTTCTATGAGTTAGGCCAGAATCAACCAGCCTCAAGGTACAGAATGGAGCATTAGTGATACAGTAAGAGAATTCACTCATTTTACTCATTTGTCAATTTGAGCTATTATATAAACTGTTATATAAGACTATTTATCAAATTAAGTTCATTTTTTAGAAAATATATAAAATCACATAAGGAGGAACTTAATTCACTCAACATTAATTGATAGGCTATTATGTACCATTACTGTTTTAGAAACTATACAAAGAAAAATTAGACATATATTTTGCCTTCAAAATGCTTATAAATGTCATCATAATAGTGCATAATAGAGTGATATCTGCTACAGAGCTAGAAACTCAGAGCCCATTGTACACTCAGAGGAGAGTAACTCCTTCCTATGAAGCAGAGAAGTCAGGGAAGGCAGGAAATTTTTTGAAATGATAAAGATGAGAAGGAGTTTAGCAGGTAGAAAGGGGGACAGTCCTGTCAGATACAGAGTTACACTGTCCAACAGATCCCAATGCCTAGGGGATCTGTCTTTGGTGGGATTAGAGAACAGGGTGTATTAGGAAATTGTAAGATTCAGGAATGGTTATGGTTAGCGTGAGGCCAAGCTATCAAGAAGCTTGTAAGTATTAACAAGGAATTTGAACTACTCCTATTTTGGGCACTGAGTCAACATTTTTAAAGCCAGGTACTATCATCCTCATTTTGAAGATGAAGAATTGGAGGGGTAGACAAGGTAAATAATTTGCCAGGTGATGCTGTTAGGAAGTGAAAGAATTCAAACACATCTCATCTGTCTCCAGACAGGGCTTTTGCGTTCAATGCTGTATGCTTCCCTTTATTTCCCTGAGCCTCACCATGTCCACGAGAAGTATCTGCCAGGAACTGTGCAAGGTACTATACACTGCAGGGAGGAACTGGGCTTGTCCTGTCTACCCATTTCACATGCTGTGCCTGACACACACACACACACACACACACACACACACACACACACACAGCCCCTATGTTACACACTCACCAAGTGAAGAATAGCTACTCATCTACCTGGCAAAGGACAGAGCTGTGAGGGACAGTGCAGTGGGTATTGAGATGTCAACATAATTTGTTTCAGGCTCAGAACCAAAGAATATACTCATTACCAATAAGAATGCTAAACACACCTCTATTTATCTTCCCACAGGCTAGTACGAACTCTGGAAGCACGGGTTACAAAAGCATTTTTCTTCTTTCCACCCATCTTGATAAAAGAACATTATTAATCAGATAATTAGCCTTTGTAAGTTTGAGTGAGAGAAAGAAAAATGCTTTTTTCCCCTGGTGTTCAGGGAAAGCATTCTGCCCGTTATTAAAGACCCACAGGTAAAAAATAAAAAAACTCACCATTTGGAAAGTTTGGACCATGGTCTAGAAAACCAAAGTCTCCTCCCTGACAGAATCCATGTAAGCAAGTTTTCACTTTGATCCCATTGGTCTCCTCTTCACTTTCCAGGTCCTGGTCTTCAAAGTGAAAGAAAACCTAAAAATGCAATCTGTGTTCTTAAGACCTACTGTTTCCTTCCCTGTACTTCAAAGTTACTGGAGATATTTTGCAGGTTTATTTAGTTTCTATGAATTATTTTTATATGAATCAGTAAAAACATGGGGCTGAAAATGTGATAAGAAAGAAGTTTGCTGTATTTTGATGGCTTTGCTGGATTATAGCTCATAAACCACAAAGCCAGCCTATGAGCCCTCTGTCTAGACACATCATGACTGCGTGAGGTCACCTCTCCAGAATACTCTGGAATTCATTAACCATCCAGAGATAGTGTTAAGGTTGCTACGATGATTCTGTACATGTGAAGCCTCCTTATTTTCTGCAGCCTGCTTATCTCTCAGCAAATGCACATCAGCCCTTTAACAGAAACTTTACGTCAGTCATGAAGATTTAGTGGCATAGAATTTCTTTAATTTGACCTTCAAGTTCTTGAGATGACAGCCCTTTATTTTTATTTGACTTAGTTTATATATTTTTAAGCACACTTAAATACTTATTTTTATTTATTTTATTTTTAAAATGTTGATTACCCATTGATTCTTCACAATCTGTCTTTGTATGTCATTCTTGAACCACTGTTTTCTTTGAAGAGCTTTACCCCTGTCATCAAATGGCCACTACTGCATATATATTGGGAAGGATTTGAGAAATACTGGTAAAAGTTCTGGGCATTTATTATTAATTTGTACCTGCTATATGGCTGCTCAGATTTTTAAAGAAAAGATTTAAGTACCCAACCTTGAATTGCATATTCTAAAAATCTACCTCTTTTCATCTGAGATGTAACAACAAACAAGATAAGGTAACTTCCTCAAACACACAGCTAAGCATTTGAGTTTGGTAGAATAAGTTTCTAGAAGTAGATGATGCTCAAACTATTCAGAATAGGATTCAAAATTAAAGAACGTGTGTAACATTCAAAGCAAAAATGTTCATTTTGTCTAGTAGAGCTCAGGAATTGACTATCTATGGTATTTTTTCTAAGTAAAAATGTGGTATTGATTAGTTAGATAAGCCTGAGACACAGTTTTATATTTATATATAAATACAAAACTATATATATAGAAAATGAAATTTGAGTTTCTGTTTTGCCGCCTGAAGCCATTTATGTAATAATCTTTTGAAAGATGTATTGATCCTTCTAGGAGAAAGTCATTTTCCCCAGTCATGAAGAAATAGTACCTTCTGTTTACTGTGGAGGGAACATCTGTTAATGATGATTTTTCTCTTAATTCAGGAATCTTTAAATGAACCAAAAGAAGACATTCATCAAGATGAGAAACACTAAGACATCAATCAAGGAAAGGGCAAAGAACCTGAAAAGAGGAAATATGGTGAGAGAAAGGGGGAGGAATAAATAATAGCTTACAGTTATTGACATAATTATTCAGGAAGAAAACAACATGAAGTTTAGCAAAACCCTAACGGGCCATTTCTGGTTGTGAAGGTTTGCCCTTGGACCTGGCCAGGTGGAGGTGGGAGCCAGACTGCAGGCCTCTGAGAAGCAAGGGAGAGGAGACCAGGACCCGGGGCAAGGGTTACTTGGACAAGGTGTGGCCTGGAAGAGATAGGCCGGCCAGATGGGAGGCTGGGACCTGTCCACTGGGAGAAGCTCCTAGGAGCAGGAAGGGCTGTGCCCTTTTATAAGTAGAAATGTGCCACCTGTAACTGAAGGCGGTTTGCCATCCTAAAGAGGTTTTAGGTCTACTTACTGTCCATGGTCTGGTGTGTTGGAGGGACGTGAAGGAAAGGGGACAGCGTGATGGGAGTGACATGAGGTAAGACACAGGAGAGACTGAGAATTCTGTTGATTCAAAAAATTGGAAGAAGCAACTAGAGGAAAAATAAGCCCCTCAAATCTCCAGATGTGCCTTCGTGGACATTGGGTTCCTACCGTGCAAAAGAACTGAAGCTATTCTGATTTAAAAACAATGGAACAAGGTGACACTGGCAAGCAGGAGCCCTAGGCTAACCTCCCTGCCCCTGACGTGAGGGTAACACGTTCTTCCTCAAAACAGTAAAAGACGCACAAATTAAAATAAGCAGCAAGTGCTATTTTAGCTTCCCAATTAGGGAGGAAATATGTGAGTCATGAGTTAGAGTCTTGCCATTTCATATCTTCATGTATCAGAAATTGGATCCACCCTTTAGAAAAGCAATTTAGCAATTATACATCAAAAGAAGTACATATGTCAATATGCATGGGGCAATAGTTGCATTGTGGGTCTAGATCCTAGGAATATTATCCCAATGTGAAAATAGCATTATTGCTATTTAAACAACTGAATGATTGCCAATGACATATTTTAAAAAAACTTTTTGATCCCACTGGTTTGCCTTGCTTTACTCCCAAATCCCATTAAAATTGCCAAAGGGGCATTTTTTTAAAAAAGAGGAAATCTGGTATCAGCTCTGAAAAATTAGGAACATTAATATAAACATGGAAAAAATGCTGCAAATCTGCCAGACTGTGTGGTGCTCACCAGAGCAGATTGCTCACATTTAAAATGAGCAAAGGCGGACCTCACTTAGAAAAGAAGTAGACGGGATGCCCCAGAGGAATCCCTGAATGGGCCCTGGAAACATCAGCCAGCAGAAGAGAGCTGGCAGGCCATCCATCAGCCCATGGTGGGCTGGAGGAGTCAGGGGTGACAGAGGAGGAAGCAGTGTAGACACACCTAAGTGAAGGTTTCCCTCACTAGGCTCTGCCACCCAGTGGCGCCCGGGAACAACCTGACTGTCCGGAATTACCCTTTAGCCAGTGGGTTATGCTTTGACACACACCTTCCTGACCTTTCCACCTCCAGACCTCACAGCCCATGGGACCTAGACTGTGGTAACACAGAATCTCAGAAAACGTACATATTCCTCTTTCACTAGTTGGTGAAAGGCTTAACACACAATCTCAAACACAAACAAAACAAAATGATTTTAAAAACCCTCTCCAAATCCTGACCCTGAACAAACACACATCACCCCTTCTGTGAAGGTGAATCAAAGATAATCGCAAGATAAATAAGATAAACAACAATATTCTGTTAAAGGCTAAAGAATGATAGTCTGTGGAAGAATAACTTCTTTAGAAAAGTTGAGCCATGGACACCCAATCCAAATATAAACTCAACATGTGTCGTACATTTCCTTTAGCTCATTTCACAGTAAGAAGTAAAAACGTCAGGGAGGCGAGGAAGAGTCCAAAGAGCAGATGCAGACATGATCCATCTGGAAGGCTGAGGCAAATCTGCTTTTAGATGCAAACTTTGCCTCTTGGACAGAGCAGCAATCACCAGCACCTTCATCCTGTGGAGGCATGCGGATAGCATAACCATTAGCCCACTAGAGTTACCTTCTATTGCTGAGTCACCAAATTGTCAAGCCAGTGGGAGAGACAGATCCCCACAAAATTCAATAGCCTATCAGAATCCTCTAGACCAGGGGTCCGAGGATGACTATTTTAAATATTTCTAGAGGTACCTCAGGGATTTTAAGGTCTCTGTCACAACTACTCCACTCTTCCCAGCGCCAGCTTCCTAGTCCTCTGACCCAGGCAGTCTCAAACAGGGACCTTGCTCAGAAGAGCCCCTGCAGGCGGTTTAATCCTCTGTGACTCCTGTCTCAAAAGTCTTAATAATTTTATCTTTGAATGTGTGCTTTATAAATGATGTCTAATGAGACAGTGGAGGCTGTGCTGAGGGCTTAGAGTTGAGTTGACTCACTTCAGATTTACTTCCTGCCATCTCCCCACCTCCCCACAAAGGGTAGAGGACCTGCCATCCCCTACCCTCACCATGAAGCCCCAGGTCTTCTGTGTCCCTGCAGTCACTGCCACCCTCCACCTGGGCATCACCCTGGCAGAGGCAGGCCAGCTTTCCATCACTGCCGTAGACATGAGTATGAGGAAGGTGGGGGCTGTACATGTGCCTCCAGTTGTCCTGCTCCAGGCAGGCAGCAGGTGGCATGTTCAGTGCTCAATCTGGGGACCTCTCACCCACCCCTGATCCAGCTATAAATGTATCCCAGTGTGGATGGCAATCCATCAAGGGACACCCATCTGCCCCAGGTTGGGGCTATGGATCCCTACAAGGGAAGACAATTTGACAGGTAAGGCTTAGTGGCTTGTTGTTTTAATCCCATCTGCTTTCCCGCCTCTCCACCCCACCCCAATCCTTTCAGCAAAATAAGCCAAGAGCAGCTGATACTGAACAAGAAATTGACTCCCAGCATTTCTAGCCTCTTTCCTCCATTCTTTTTGCACTTTTTTTCCATTCCCAGCTGCAGGCTGTAGTTCTGATCCTAACCCCATTCCAGTGCCCTGCCATATTTGCTGCAGCTTTTTGAGTGTTTTAGCCTTGATTTGTATGTGTGCTGAGTGTATATGTGTTTGTAACAACATAGACTTAAACTTTTAGAGGGTTACTTTTACAGATGTTTCCTGTGTCTTTGTTCATCACTTTTAACTAAGGAAATGACCCTGAGATTTCCAGTCTATTCTCACATCTATCTGCCTGTTCTTTCATCAGCAGTGCGTGGGTTTCATGTCTATAGTAGAGGGCTGACAAGATAAGCCACGGAGTCAGGCAGATTCCCCCGCTGCATGGCTGATTAGCTCTCAGATCTTGAACAGGTGATTTAACCACTTGAATTTCCTCTGTAAAATATGGATAATAACAGTGCCTGGTTCATAGCATTATAGTAAAGATTAGATAAAATAATGCCCAGAGTGGTTAGCATAATGCCTAACACATCGTAAGTGCTCACCAAATGTTAATATATCATCATCATAGTTGTCATATCACCATAAGCTTTCTTTAAAATGGATTTTGAAAACTGGTGGTTCATAATCCATCCTTTTGAAGTAATTTTTGCCTGTTTATGTCTTTCAATACTAAGCAAGTTGTTTGTGAAGTTCCAAAAATCTACTGGGATTCTTTGTTTCAATTATGCTAACCCTGTAAGATAACAGTCATTGTCTTTTTTAAAAATCAGTATTTACAGCTAAAAACATAGCATATCTTTCCATTTGTTCCTCTCCCACATCCATCAGGACAGTTTGGTGGTTTTCTTCCCATTGGCAACTAGATACTAATGCAGGAGGGACATTATCCAAGGAGATGCCCGTTACCCATGTGAATGGCAAGATTTAGCACCACACCAGGGGAGGAGAAAAGATGTGGGCAGGAGGACCCATCTGGAGGGCCTGGGGTGTGCAGACTCTGGGGAAAGGTCATAGCTTGGGACTGCACATTGTGTACCACTGCCATGCGAGTGTGCAAGGAGCAGACGGCCACCTGCCACCCAGCAGGCTTTCCCCAGACTCCCTGACCATGCACCGCCCAGCCTGTAGAAATAAATGCTGTTGTTTAAGCCACAGTTTACAGTATTCTGTCACAGCAGCCCCTGCAGGCTCAGACAGTCATCTCGTTTGCATTTGAAATTGCATCATTCTCCAAGTGTTCAGTAAATTCCCACCAAGTGTTACCTGGGTCGTCAGCTGTGCTGGAGGCCATGCGGGGGGCAGAGCAGCAGGGCACAGGCAGGAGCCTCCCGCAGAGGGTGACAGTGGAGGCGTGAGGGGGTAGAGGGGAGCAGGACCTGGAGACAGGCCATCGATTGAGTAACCATCAGTACGGGTTTCTGGAAACATGCAAGCCTCAATTCCTTTACCCTCCTGTCCTGCCTGCAATTCAGTGGCACACCTCACAAGACAGGAGGAGAGGCCTTGGACAGGAAAGCCGGAGAGAGCCCAACACTGACACTTCACCTTACAGGAAGCTTTATTGCCCTGTGTTCCCGCCTCCCCTTGCTTCTCTCCCTTTCTGACTGACTGGGGCTGTGGATGGTCTCCCACTGTATTTGCTCTGGAGATCCGAGGGGTTCAGCAGAACCCACAAGAAAGGAAGGATGAAAACTGGCCATTTACCTGCTCTGGGCACCAGCAGGGAGCAGAAGGAAGGAAGGCATCTTCTGCTTCTGTCCTATATTGTGCAGGTTATCTGGAGAGAAGGGTGAGAATTCCAATACCAGCCCTCGACTGACTTCTTAGTAAATTCAGACAAACAATTTTGTCATGGTGTGGAAATGGCTGACCCCGGCCTGCTTCTGGGATGAGAAGTCCGCTGTGGGAGGCCCTCCCCTCAGGCCAGGACCACACTGCTTGGCACTGAAGGATGGTGGGGGGGATTAAATGAGAATATGAATTTGAAAGTGATTTTTGAACTGTAACTATACAAAGCTCTATTCAGATAGAGTGAATTGGTGTCCCAAACAGGCTTCACTGCTAGGAGGAAAAAATGTGTTGACATTCCTTGTCAAAGTGATCCTGGCAGTCATTTTCATCATTAAAAAATGAGTTAGTTGAGCCATGGACATACAATGGCAAAATGATAGTGTCTTCAACGGATGGTGCTGGCAAAACTGGACAGCTACATGTAGGAGAATGAAACTGGACCATTGTCTAACCCCATACACAAAAGTAAATTCAAAATTGATCAAAGACCTGAATGTAAGTCATGAAACCATAAAACTCTTAGAAAAAAACATAGACAAAAATCTCATGGACTTAAACATGAGTGACTTCTTCATGAACATATCTGCCCGGGCAAGGGAAACAAAGGCAAAAATGAACAAGTGGGACTATATCAAGCTAAAAAGCTTCTGTACAGCAAAGGACACCATCAATAGAACAAAAAGGAACCCTACAGTATGGGAGAATATATTTGTAAATGACAGATCCGATAAAGGCTTGATGTCCAAAATATATAAAGAGCTCACACACCTCAACAAAAAAATAACAATAATCCAATTAAAAAATGGGCAGAGGAACTGAACAGACAGTTCTCCAAAAAAGAAATACAGATGGCCAACAGACACATGAAAAGATGCTCCACATCGCTAATTATCAGAGAAATGCAAATTAAAACTACAATGAGATATCACCTCACATCAGTAAGGATGGCTGCCATCCAAAAGACAAACAACAACAAATGTGGGCGAGGCTGTGGAGAAAGGGGAACCCTCCTACACTGCTGGTGGGAATGTAAATTAGTTCAACCATTGTGGAAAGCAGTATGGAGGTATATCAAAATGCTCAAAACAGACTTACCATTTGACCCAGGAATTCCACTCCTAGGAATTTACCCTAAGAATGCAGCAATCAAGTTTGAGAAAGACAGATGATCCCCTATGTTTATCGCAGCACTATTTACAATAGCCAAGAATTGGAAGCAACCTAAATGTCCATCGATAGATGAATGGATAAAGAAGATGTGGTACATATACACAATGGAATATTACTCAGCCATAATAAAAGGGCAAATCCTACCATTTGCAGCAACATGGATGGAGCTGGAGGGTATTATGCTCAGCAAAATAAGCCAAGCAGAGAAAGAGAAATAACAAATGATTTCACTCACCTGTGGAGTATAAGAACAAAGGAAAAACTGAAGGAACAAAACAGCAGCAGAATCACAGAACTCAAGAATGGACTAACAGATACCAAAGGGAAAGGGACTGGGGAGGATGGGTGGGTAGGGAGGGATAAGGGGGGGAAGAAGAAGGGGGGTATTAAGATTAGCATGCAAGGGGGGGTGGGAGAAAGGGGAGGGCTGTACAACACAGAGAAGACAAGTAGTGACTATACAACATTCTGCTATTCTGATGGACAGTGACTGTAAAGGGATTTATAGGGGGGACCTGGTTATACAGAGGATCAAAGCCTAAGTTGGCTACCCCAAAAATGAACTAAGATATGATATGAAAAAGAACTTCCAACATCAGCACTCTCTGGAAGACTCATGCCAGAAGATGATCATCAAAAAACCCAACAAAGAACCACGTGCTGCTACAGGTATAGATGCACACATCCCACCGGTTCCTGGACTTGCCATGGGAATGAAGAAGGAGATATCTAAGCTGGCCTGTGCATACAGTAAAACAACAAATTTGACTGGATCTATACTGTTGGAACTCAACCAAGAATTAGGAGAAGTGCAAATTGTCGTGCTCCAAAATCTTACAAGTACAGACTATTTACTGTTAAAAGAACACATGGGATGTGAACAGCCCCCAGGAATGGGCTGTTTTAATTTGTCTGATTTCTCTCAGACTGTTCAAGTTCAGTTGGACAATATCCACCTTATCATAGATAAGTTTTCACAAATGCCTAAGGTGCCTAACTGGTTTTCTTGGTTTCACTGGAGATGGCTGGTAATTATAGGTATGCTTTGGTAATGTAACTGTACTCCTATTATGTTAATGTGTGTGCATAATATAATTAGTAGTTTAAAACCTGTACATGCTTATGTTATTCTACAAGAAGATATGTCAAAGAAATAATCAATCTTCCCATGTTTTCTTCCGCCTGCTACTTCTATAGCTTTTCTTCTTCCTTCCTAACTACAACCCTTAAATAGAATTCATGCCTCATATCGAATTTACCCTGTATCATAATTCTTCCCAGTGGTAAAGATACCTCAAGACAAATGCTGGGCATAGAAGCCACAGGGAATAAATATGCAAAGAAGTAAAAGTCTAACCTTTTCTAACAATAAGGCTTCTCTCTCACTTACCAACTTTACATTTCCCTGTATGGCCACGGAAGATGACTGTTTAGCCAGAGATGGGTAAGATTCCTCAAGGGAAGAACAACCTAAGACAGGCACAGTTGCAGGGGGGCCATCAGGTGAGAAATTGGGGATCAACAGAGGTGAGGCTTAGAACCTCTCCCCCCCTGTTCTGAGAGAAATCTGCTGCATCCGTGGATGTTGTATTGCCCTTGTCTAGCTTGGATTAACACATAGTCTACAGGCACACACCTGATCATCTACATTTGCTCTCTTACAACACTAAACTATGTTTTCTACCTTTATCTTGCATCTACCTACCACTTCAGCATTTTATTAAAAATAATAATAATAAAGGGAGAAATGTGGTATCCACATATAAATCAAGTATAAAAATCAAACAAATATTCATATTTGGACTGAGTGTTTATAGTTCATAATGCATGATCAAAACTGAAAGTTTCTGTGATGACTGCCCTTGTACTGTTCACCATGTAACTTATTCACTATGTAAGAATTTGTTCTCCATGTAAGAACTTGTTCGTTATGCTTCAGAAGTTTGGAGACTGATGAAAATTAGGCTTGGGGTGGATTAAAGATTGTGCATTGAGCATTGACTCCCCTATACAGAATTTTATTGTTGTTAACAACCATTTGATCAATAAATAAAAGAGATGCTCTTACAAAAAAAAATACACACTTCCAATTGTAAAATAAATAAGTAACCGGGATGTAATGTATAGCATAAGGAATATAGTCAAAATATTGTAACAACTTGGTATGGTAATAGCTGGTACCTAGAATTATCATGTATATAAATGTTGAATCACTGTGTTGTACACCTGAAACTAATGTAATACTGTGTGTCAACTACCCTTCAATAAAAAATAATTATGTACAAAAAAAATGAGTAAGTTGACTATGGCCATGGGTATGGGCATGCGGCCCTCTTTCCCATGGTGTAATGGCTCCAGGTTCATTCAGCCATGAAGAAAGCTTTAGGTTTCATTTCACTCAAGCTGACAGACCAAACAGAAGTCATGAGGGCCTCCCCATTACAGTTGGGGAACAACGTACCTGTGAATCTCTACACTGCAGCAAGTGGTTCAGAAAAGTAGTCGAGACACATGGCGGTGCTGTCGTGACCTAAGCAAGCTGGTTAACCTCTTTCAGCCTTAATTTTGCACTCATTAAAAAGAAAGTGCAGTGAATAATACTGTACTAACTCTGCCTATTTCAGCATTGTTCTGAAGATTAAACGAGGTTTGTAAAAACTTTGCATACTATCAAGTGACCTGTGGAAGCAAAATTTTATCAGTTATGAAATATATTATGATATAACTGGGTTACTATTTAGAAAAGGAATCAAGTTAAAACCTAATTAAAAAGGCAGGAGTTTTTTACCTCCTAATAGCCAATATTTGGAAGGTCATAAAATAACAATAACAGCAGAAACAAACTATGGTTTAAAGGTGTTGTCTCTTTAACTACTCATAAGAACAAAGTTCCCAACATTAGGGAAGACTGCAATTTTTATTCTCTATCTTTTATTCACTGAGCAGCTTAGAACTTAGAAGAATTGTGAGAACATATATACCTAGAGGAATAAATAAGGTCACAAAACTGTATAGGCAGCAATGAATTCTATATTATAGACAAAAAGTTGCCTCCAGTATTGAGAGGAGGGAGAAATCTCTGTGAGCTGGAAATCTGGAAAAGGGTGATGAGAAGGCAGTGGGACTTTGACCAGATCTTGAAGGACTGGTCACATGTATTTGGACACACATAGATTCCTAAGCAACCAATGTGGGCAGGGAGAACAGTACATGAGCAAAGTCATAGGTGAGAAACCATGGCTGTATATGAAAAATATTAAGGTCGTCTGTTTGGCTGGAGGCAAGGAACCAGGGAGGAGCCAATGGGAAATTGGGTGAGAGAGGAAGACTTTGAAAGGTGGAATAAAAGCATCCGATTTCATTATGAAGGCAGTGGGGAATGATGGAAATATGCAAATACGAAGGGGTAATCTGGAAGTGACACAGAATGCATCAGACATGATGCAGCCAAGTCAGGGGCCTTTTCAGATAGTGTATCACTCCGTTACTAAATGTATGACTCCGTTAGTAAATGGAGCCCCCGCCAGGTCTCCCTACTGCCCTTCCAAGTCTCCACAGCAGCTGTCCATCAGGTCTTCTAGATCTTGACCTCTAATACCATCCTCCACCAGAAAGAACCAGAACTACTTGGAGGAGTGGTTGATTCCTGGGCCAGGGCAGAGCAGAAATGTCTGTGTATGCCACAACGTGCATAAGTGATAAAAAGAATATGATGGGGTGTATTTCAGGGACACTGGAACTTGAAGGGGTACCCACTGGTCAAGTCTGGGATGTTCACACTTACAGAAATGAATTTTATGAACAGGAAAGACAGATGCCTATGTACTGTAGAATGCCTGTTGCAGACTGGTAAAGCTAGGAGTGCTGGAATTGGAAAATCAGCATTTTGTCACCATCATAGGAAGACTGAATCAGGCAGCAATCATCAGTGGATGCTACTTTACGAAGAAATTTATGGTAAGGAATAAGATATGTGAATGTTTTAAAGCAGCTCCCTACAGATCACTTACTGGTTGCCAGGGGGAAATAAGGTACTTACATTAAAGCAAAAAATACCTTGACCAGGCCATCAAGGCCATCAAGTTGACATCGTGAATGAGGGGCTGGTGGAATTTGTGTGCCCCTAGATGGGACATTCTGAGAAGAACACATCCCCTGTGCTGTGTTCTGGCTTGTAACGCACAACCCAAATCTAATCATAAAGAAACATCAGGCACACCCAGAGTGAGAACTGTTTGATTTTTTAAAGTGAGGATCAGGGTATGTGTTCTTCAAAAATATCAGTGTTGTAAAAGACAACAAAAGGTTATAGAAATGCTCCAGATTACAGGAGCATGAAAAAGCATGAAATACAAATGCAGCAACCAACCCTAAACTAGATCTTGTCTGGAGAGGACAAATGCTAAAAATATCATCATTTGATCAATTAACATAACTGAAACATGGATGGTAGGTTAAAGTGTTGCATCGATGTTAAATTTACTGATGTTGAAAGTACACTGTGGTTATGTACTTATAAGGAATAAAACACAAGTTTTCTGTCAAGAACTTGTAATAAACAGAAAATCAATCAAGGTTTTAAAATACTACAAAACAGTAAATTCATCCATTTACTCGTGGATTACATGACCCCTTAAATTCTTTTTAGCAATGAAATCTTAATTTTTTAGCAAACCAAAATTGTTAGCATCCAAATCTCTTTGTGTTCCATGTTGTATTAATTTCAACGAGGAAACAGCAATAAAGGTGTTAAGAAACAGAGAGAAACACACAGAGTGAAAAGAAAGATGGATGAAGAAAACAGGCACAGCCTTACTCCATCAGCAAATGTTTGTTGAGGGGCTCCTGTGTGCCTGGAACAATATGCTAACAAGGAGGAAGCAGGTAGAAGGAAGGAGTGACAGACGGGAGAAGGCTTGTGGTTTCTGAACTAGAGGAAGCACAGGTTAACTGTTTCTAAGGCTGTACCGGTGGCGATGGTACAGCCTGGAAGCTGAATCTGCCACCCTTCAATGCGATGCTGAGTTAAGGTCTGCAGTTCATGGTTCTCCTCGGTGCATCATTAAATTTGCACCAACTCCTCCCCAAATGGAATAATCCCAATAATACAATCACACAGGGGGCTGCAGAAGTTCTTGGCAGGCCCACACTCACCTAGGGAATATTAGTCAAGATTCAGTGAACTAGGCCGAGGGCCAAGTTTGGCCCACAGGCTGGAAGTTTGCCAAATGCAAAGTAATCCAATATGTTATCTTAACAAATATTCTTTAGTTTTTGGTCATGTCCTGAGTTCAGAGTTTCATGTAGTGAGAAACTGATCCTAATCAAGGATTACATTTTTATGGAACGCCAACCTATTTATATTCCTAAAAGATACATTAAAGGAAATGCATTCAATTATAGGTGAAATATGTAATTAGTCCCTGTTGTAAATTTCAACACTCAGTTTACTAAAATTAGTAAATAAGTGGTTTTTAAACTACAGAAGTAGTTCAACTTATGCTAGTTAAAGACATACTCCGCAGACTTCATAAAATTCTCAGTATTTGTTTCAGGAAATGAGGTTTTGCTGATTTATTCAATGACTACAACTTTCTGGACTGTTGACATTATTTCCCTCTCTCCATCTCTCTCTCTCTCTCTCTGTCTCTCATATTCCCTCCTTTCTTTAGTTTTCTGTTAGCAGTGGCTTCCAAAAAGGGCCAGAAAACATGAAAATGCAAAGCACTAAAAGATGAAATACTGTATTGTGATGATGGGTCCCCTTTCCTTCCCATCCTCCTAAATCATATGTATGTTAAATTTGGCAAAAAGAATGGGAGAGGTCTGCCCCTGCAGAAGCATGAGGGAAGGGAGGGCAGTACAGATTCTAGGCAGCCAGCTATGCTGGATGATGTACGTAAGAACTCGTGCCAGACTTTGCACCAGCCAGTGAGATCCTTCCTGTCTCTCCGTACCTCAACCGCCAATCCAGGTGCCTTTCTGAGTCTCTCTGAGCAGCCTTGACCATCACTGGACCTCAGGGGCCTCCTAAATAAAACAAAGACCTAGAGGAGTCATCCATCCTTACATGCATCTGCCTCAGGGATGACTGATTTAATAGCCTTTCCCGGACCCTGTGCTTGGCTCTAACTATTGGGCTCATCAGCTTGATTCTGAAGTTAGCTGCTATGTCATAGCCCATGAATACACAACTTTTCAATATTTTCACAAAGTTTATCTCCATTCATTTGTTTGCTTTGTGTGTTTTAAATATCCATCATGAGACCCAGTAGCATTTACTGGCAGTACCTAGCCAATTGTCTGCATACAGCCTTAGAATATGCACATGTACCTAGTTACCTATATGCACATGTCATTAGTTACCTAGCCTCATCTACTACCTGTGATATTATAGCTTTGCTTTTCTTAGCCCTTTTATTTTGGTTTGCCCAAATGCAGCCAGTATATGCCGGCCAAACAAAGAATGCGTACGTGGTAGTAATCTGAAATCATCTGTATGTAGCCCTAGAACTGTGAGCGTCAGAGCATGTTAATGACTTTTCAATAAAGCTTCTAATGACTATCTTCTTATCTACAGCAACCAAATGATTTAAAATTTTTGACTGTAGCTTTTCACTCCCTTTATTTTAAAGTCATTTAGGTAATTATTATGACAAAAGAGTCTCCTTATTTGCCCCACCACACCTCTTTCTTGAATTCTGACATCAACTTCCAACTGCTAGCAAGACACTGCTATCTGCATGTTCCTCAGGCCCCTCAAATTCAGCACATGGAAATATTCCCTCAGCATTGCCCCTGATTTAGATAAGGAAACTCCTCCTCCTAGGTCTATTATCCAGTGGCTCAATCTTTCTCTCTTCAATTCTACTTCCTGAATGTATCTCACATTTGCTTCATCTTCTCCATTCCCTCCACCACAGTCCTGGTTCATGCCTTCCTGCACTAGGGCAGCAGATCTAACGGTCCTCCTTCTTCAAGCTCTGCCCTCTGCAACACCCTCTGTGGTGGCCATGCCAAGCTATTTGTCCCTTCCGTTTGATTAAAGCAACTCTCACTTTCCTGCCACAGAAAGTCTACGTATCTTCCCTCATAAATTACGCTTGTCCTATTCTGTGAATGCCCCTGGCTTCTGCCCACAGACCCCTGCACTCTAGCCCTCTGCACATGCCACGTTCCCTCACTCTTCAGCTCACGCGCAGTGTCTGTTAAAGAATAGATCAACAAATGACATAAAAGCAGCCATCGTGAGTTGCCACAGAATGGCCCACAGATGAACAGAGTTAACTCTGCATCCAGAGGTGATCTGACTTACTGATTGTTTGGGGAATGGCTTTTGCTCGTTCTTCCACCTAAAGCCAAGAGCTGGGGCGCTGCTCTGGTACTTCGTCCAGCCGTCAGGATGTGAAGGGATACAAGGAAGAAGGAGCGGACAGGCCGGCACTCACATCCAAGCAAAAGGCAAGGTAAGGGAGCAGGGAGAGAACAATGGCTGTTGTGAGTCTTTGGGCTTGTGTGAGGCCTTCTGTGGGCTTTGCCAAGTTTGTGTTTTATGATCCTATAAAATATAGGGCTACATAATGAATTCAAAAAGAATTTAGTTTAAAAAATCATTTATGGCTTTTTACTTTAAATCAAACAACATTACCCAGTAATAGACATGACTGTGCTTCATAAATAAAGGTACATTCATTCAGGGTAAACTCAGCACACTGACTCAAACATTGAAATAGGCACCAAATAGTGTCCTAGTTTATTTCATGTAACCTGAAGCTATAAATGCAGGCACTTAGAGACCATGAAACATACACACTGGAAAACAGCATCTACTCACTTAAGCACATACTGAAGTTCAGTCACACAGAATTTCAGAAAAACCAAAGGTCTTGTAAATATTTAGGAATCATTTTGTGATTAATGAAGGGAAGGCCACCTCTGGGAGTGACGCCTGTATAATTTACTTTAAGAAACCTGGGAATAGAATAGAATATTGAAGATATTCCAAAAAATGAAAATTTCTCCAAGGAAAACTGGAGTTAGGATATACATTTATTCAACATACATGGTACGTACCTCTAGGTCAATATTCTCAGTTTTGCTCCTGAAAAACCAAGGACTGATGATGTCCAGACTGACCTATCTGAGTTAGGTTTTGCTGTGTCCACCAAAACAGCAGCAAGAGAGTCACAGGTTCAGGGGCTGACAGCAGTAACACGTATGCCTCAGTCACAGGTCTGTGCATCATCAGTGGCTCTTCTGAGCTTGGCTGGACTCAGGCTCAAGCATGCTGCCTCTGGCTAAGGAGAGGGGGACACAAAAGGTCAAGCCACAACCCACAAACACACTGAAAGCCTCAGCTGGAACATGGCGCGTGTCACATCTAGTCACGGTCAATTGGTCAAAACCAGTCCCATGGGCAAGGGAGAAGTCAGTGGAGCAGATAATATCCACAGCCCTTAAGAGGTACTGCCAAGTCACATGGCAAAAAGTGGGGGTGCAGCATCCTTCTACAGCAAGCAGAATGCTTGGGAACAACCATCTAATGTACTACGGCATCTCTGATATACTTCCCGAGTATCCGTCGTGGTTTTGGTGCAGCCGTGCATGACCAGACACAGTATTCTGACAGGAATCTGCTTTATTTCCTTCTCCCTTTAGCCTTTCTTGAGTGAGCCTAATACCTGACGCCACTGTGAGGAGAGTTGCCCTGACTTTTAATCTCTTAGGCTGTTAGGTTGTTCAAGATGGACAGAGCTCAAGTTTCACCTAATGGGCTTTGCAACTCAACTGAAATGTTCCCTTCCCTCAAATGCCTTAGAACTTCCTGTCTGCATGGTTCATTTTGGTTCTTACTTCTTAATATATCTCATACATGACTTTATCCTATACTCTCTTTAAAAATGGTTTCCTGGGTACACAATTTTTAGTTGCCATTTATTTTCTCTCAGAACTTGGGATGCTATCTTACTTCGTCTAACTTCTATTGTTGCTGTTGACAAGTGTACTGACTTTCCAATTTTCCTTTTGTAGGTGATTGGCCTTTTCTCTCTTTTTTCTTTTAAATCCTGCCCTGTGTATTTTTTTTTGACATCATTAATCCTCAATTACATGAGCAATATTATGGTTACTAGACTCCCCCCATTATCAAGTCCCCACCACACACCCCATTACAGTCACTGTCCATCAGCGTAGTAAGATGCTGTAGAGTCACTACTTGTCTTTTCTGTGTTGTACCGCCCTCCGCATGCCTCCGCCCTACATTATGTGTGCTAATTGTAATGCCTCCTTTCCCCCCTTGTCCCTCCCTTCCCACCTATCCTCCCCAGTCCCTTTCCCTTTGGCAACTGTTAGTCCATTTTTGGGTTCTGTGAGTCTACTGCTGTTTTGTACCTTCAGTTTTTGCTTTGTTCTTATACTCCACAGATGAGTGAAATCATTTGGTACTTGTCTTTCTCTACCTGGCTTATTTCACTGAGTGTAATACCCTCTAGCGACATCCGTGTTGTTGCAAATGGCAGGGTTTGTTTTCTTCTTATGGCTGAAAAATATTCCATAGTGTATATGTACCACATCTTCTTTATCCATTCATCTACTGATGGACACCTATGTTGCTTCCATTTCTTGGCTATTGTAAATAGTGTTGCGATAAACATAGGGATGCATATGTTGCCCTGTGTATTTGATATTATGCAATTTCAATACCCAAATGTCCAGTTGTTGATTTATTTTTATTTGTACTGCCTACTAGAAATTACTCTTCCAATTTCTGTAAATTTTATTTTTTATCACTTCTAGAATATTCTCAGTCATTAGCACCTCAGATACTGTCTCTTCTTCATTCTCACTATTTTCTCCTTCTGGGACTCCAGCCATATTTTGAAACTTTTCCTGCTTTCCTCCAAATCTTTTAACTTTTTCAACTTTTCTAAATCTCTGTTTATCTGTACTACCTTCTGGATAATTGTCTCAACAATGATTTTGCCCACCCACTGACTCCTTAAATTCTGCAAACCTGTTGCTCATTTCTAGAAATTCTCTTTGGCTCTTTAGTGTGATTTCTTATTATTTACTCACTTTTGTGATTCCATGTGTTTCTCTCTTGTATTCCATAGTTGATCACTTCAATATTGGAGGTTTTGGAGGCTCTAAATCTATTGCTTTTGTTTCTGTTGACTTTCACCCAAGTGTGCATGGTTGATCTTTGCTAATGAGCCAGCATTTCATTGATGTTAATCTGGGTAAAACCCAAGGATCCAAATTGAGGATCATGTTTCTGTTGCATGGTGCTAGTGGCCTCCTTTGACAGTGCTCAGCTGAATCCTCTGAGGAGGCTGAGATGGAGCCTCAGACCTTGCCACAGACCCAAGGCTTGGTCCAGAAGCTGCAGCGCCAATATCCACATTTGTTTGCAGAAGGCATCTTGCCGTCTACATTTGTTTACTGTTCTCCATTGCCGTTTCAGCATTTCAGTTTGGTTTTGTCTTGTGATCTCCCTTTAGATTTAATTCCCTTCATTTTAAGACTTCAGAAATACGATAAATTTGTTTTATGCAGGGGCTATTATTTTCAAGCAAGAAGGCCCTGCAGAGTATCTAATCTACAGTACTGCCAGCAGTGGGTGTCTTCAGTGATATTTTTTACTTTTGGTTTATAGCTCTGCTTTTAAAAGCTGAGCTTGCCAAGTGTTGAAATTCCCAGATAAATGGAGCATGACTTAAATTATTTTAAACATAGAGCAGCAGAGTTATAACACTCAACTTTGACTTTCTTGCTTAAAATGCACCCAGTATCAGGACTGGTTTGCTTAAATGACTGACTCCCTCTGTTAAGGAGATCACGTGAGTCAGTAAGGTTTGCTCTGCCAGCAGGGTGCATATAAATCTGTCACCACTGCTAAAAAGGTTACTCAAAATATTGCTTATTGAATGATGAGTTAATAATATAATCTCATAAAGGAAGGCTAAAGTAATTATCATCACAAATAACTTAGCTAGTATGGCTGAAATTTCAAGGCTTTACTACAACTCCGTTGATGGTAAGGAGACTACTGTTGCGAACATTGCCACTATGGGCCTGCTATCTATCACAAGCTTTGGATTCTGATATTTGTTAGTCTATAATTTATCTTTTTGAGGAAAAATATTAGCCATTAATGTAATTCATTCATTGGCTAATTGTGTCCTTTTCTCTCAAAAAAAGAAAGTGATACTAAACAGCTAAGGATCAGGACTTATGAATAAAAGATTAGATAGTCTGTAGAAGTGAGACATGTTTACAAGCCTATCTTGGCATTATGCACAGTGGGTGTTAAATAAATACCTTGATTGAAAATATTCATTTGACAAGAATGTGAGTTACAGCCTATATGAAAAGCAATCATGCAATTCTGAAAATGTGCTAAAATCAGGGTTTTCTGAGCATATTTAAATAAATTGTGTTCTGGATTCAGAACTTTATATGTAACAATGGCTTCTAAGAAGTGAAGAAAAGTTACAGTAGAAATTAAGAAATTCCCCTACCCCCACGCCTTTACACATGGAATAGGATAATTAGTACTTTCAGTAAAAAAACTCTCTTGAATGATCCAGAATTACATTGAATTGTACTATGTTGTAAATACTGTATTGACACAAGCTTTTATGCTATTACTGCCGAAAGTATGCGTGTGTGCTATGCACAGGCGATAAGCATGAAGGAGTGAGTTGATTCAGACAACAGTCAATAAAGTGCACTTACACAAATTTGAAGTTACTATCCAAGGATGAATCAATTTACACGGTTCCATCATCTCTGCCTGAAGCGCTCTCTAGAGTTTCCCTGCCAATGATGTCTCTAAGGAAAGAGTAAATTCATTCACTCTCTTTTGAACCCATACATGGTATCTTTGTGAACATTTCACCTACTTCAGTTTAGTTCAGAAGGTTGGATATTCACACTTGAAAAATCAAAGTTAAAACATACCCAGGGAAACACATTTCAGTGTTTGTACTTTCTGCCTTTGGAAAACTCTATAATGAGCCAAAGATGTTTGTAAATATCATTTATCCTAACTGAGTTCTGAATACTTTTATGTTAATATTTCAAAGATTAACTTTAAAAGCCTAACACAAAGGGATGATGATTGAACTTTTTAGCAATTTAAATCTATTTCTAAGGTTAATATTCATGAAAAAATCTTTGTTTGAAGTTCTTTGAAATCTTGACATCTTTTTCTTTCTCCAAAAGTTGTATTTTCACGGAATATATATTTAAACTTCAAATAGACTTGTGATAGGCAATTCATGGGGTTTAACTGCACTTAAAAATTCAGGCTTAAAGTTTCAATACCAGAAACTAGCATCCATGATGTTATTTGCAGAATACAAAATGTAAGAAAAGATGTTTTTAAAGTGAAGTAAGGCAATTTTTATCTGAAAAGACCTCGAGGTTAATGAAGAAAAAAGTGCTAGAAATGTAAGAAAATATCTTGAAATATTTCTTCTCATCTTTAACATTATTCTCATTGCTGCTCTTTCTTTTGTTGAAAAACTAGAAGGAGAACGCATCTCAGTGTGTCTGGAAAGAGCCTTGGGGAATTTAGCTCACTTGTTAAGAGAGAAAGGAACTAAGCACATTATATGATAATTAAAGTATTTTCTACTTCAAATTCCTTCTGAATCTCTATTCTATCAAAGGCTGGAATGAAAGAAAGCAGGATGAAAACCCCGCCTCTCCTGATGCGTGGTGACAACAGCCTGTTATCACGGGATGTTTTCCTAAAACACTGTTGTTGCGGCACCATTAATAACACAAGAGAATCCATATCGTTCACTAGCACAATCCTCCATCCATATCAGGACTACAAATGGCTTTGTATGTCTGCATATAAATTTCCCTGTTAGTAAAATATATATGACTCTGACAGTGAAACTCTACAAAGAACTTTTGTAGAAATCTTTATGACCACACAAGGGTCAATGAAACCCTACAACCAAAAATCGCTTTCTGTACTTTTAACTGGCATGAACTGCTGTTTAGGGGCTGCTTTTGGTATATAAGAACTAAATTTTAATTAATGTTTTCTATCAGGCATGCAATACAGAATTGAAAACAAGAATAAAATTATCCACTTTAAAAAAGAGATATGATTATAGAGGAAGTAAACAAAGTTGCAAATATTGTGTAAATGCATTAATGAGTAAAACACAAGGCCATATATTTTTACTAGTTATTAGTTATTAGTATCTTTGTGTATGTTGTGTAAAAACATTTAAATGCATTTGAATAGAATAGGTGTTCTTCATGTATTTGCTAGTAAGTAGCTTTTTGTTGCTTGCTTATTGCATGAAAAATATGCTTGTAAAAAGTTTTATCACCTATTCAGTGTAAGTCTATATCCCTTCATATCTAACAACTTCATATATATTTGTGTTTTAAATATAAAAGCACATTGTACTGTGTGCTTTGAGGGGACATTTTTTAAGTGATTAAAACAATATATTTCTTATCTAATAATACCAAAGTCTCATTTATATCTCTTTGTACATATATGATGAATTAATGACCAATAGTGCAACTGTAATTTTAAAATAAAATGAAATAAACAAACAAACAAAACAACAAAAAAGATAGGCTACGTAGTGTCAAAAGATGGTTTCCCCTCATGCTAGTAAAGCTCTATCTGTGAGCATGCTCAGACGCGTGGGAGGTACCAAAGTTACTATATCAGAACTCCTTCTGAGGTGTAAGGAGGATACATCTGATAACTCAATCGCTGTAAACCTATTGTTATTTTGCTGGTATTAAACATCTCTTCAGCTTCAGATTGATTGCAATGTTCCTACTACTTCATTTCATCATTCTGATAGATATCAAAGGTAAGGCTGCTGCTTTCTCATATAAATGAATGCAGTTTCCAAAAGAATATAATATTTCTCTTTAGTTCTGTCACATTTATCATAGACTCCTTTCAGCGTTTGCTAAACAGACATCCAATCTGCATTTTCATTAACATTATCACTCATTGTTTCTAGTCCCATCCTAGCTATTTCTAGTTGCAACAAATTTTTCATGGAAAATTCCTTTGTATGTCATTAAAATTCTAAATGAAATATATTTTAAAAAGATTGTGGAATATATCAGTTATGGAGAAAATTTTAGTATTTGTAAAAAACAATGATAACAAATCAATTAGAATTTTACCTTACAACGTTTCAACCTGTTGAAATCTGTTCATCAAATGTATGCAATTGCTAGTTACTATGTTTCATTTATGTAGTTAAACTAGTTAAGCTGGGAACCGCAAAGCCACAGACAAATCTGAAGACCAGTGTCTCTCCCTAAGAGGAAACCTATCTAATACCAAATTGTTAAAAATGTACAAAAGTGTACCTATTTTGATAATTCTCTTTTCTGTTTTTGATATTTAAACATGTTTATTTCAGTCAAATTGCTAATTTTCAAGTTAGTGGCATTTTTATTGTAAAGCTGAGAAAAAAGATCTAATCTTCACCTGGTTTTAAAGAAAAATATGGACTTGTTTTGTTGTGAGCTTGTACATTTGTAAGTAAATAAATAATCTATTCATCATATCCAAGGCATTTTGGGTTTATTACTATTATTAAAAAATATACCTATTTTAGTTCATAGTCTTTCTTAAAGACTTTGTAAACTCTCTGAGAATAAGTTACAATTTGAAGTTATTTTAATTTTCTGAGAAATTCATTTTAGGCTTTTAAAATACTCACTTTTTATAAATGATCAACTGACTATTTTAAATCTTGGATTAGAATGCAGTGTTTATAAGCAATTGTTTAAGAACTAACAAGTACAAGATTTTTTAAACATTTAAATTTTAGTTTGAATTTGAAGTGATGCTAAAACTATGCTTCAAATTATTTAAAAATATTCTGATGCACTTAGCACAATTTATATTTTGTTTCAATCTCTTAATGAAAAATTGTTACCTTAAGTTATCACTAATGTGTTATATGAAGTATTTCTTAAGAAGAAACACCATATGAGCTCATTTTACATGACAAACAAATGTAGAAAGCAATCTATTTCTTTGATTTAAGGTCTCTCAGAAGGTCATACCTTATGCACATTTGCAGTATTCAATTTCATGTGATTTTTAAAAATGGACAGTTAAAAGTAGGTTCTTGGGTTCAATACACTTTATAGAGGTCATCTATACTCTTAAAAATTCTTTAATATACAGAAATATAAGGTTAACCAAATTTTACTATAGTATTGCTTTTACTTGCAGTAATGCATTTCATTGATTTTTGCTTACAAAAAATCTGAGATGAAAAACAGCTATTAGTAAAATAATGTTTTAAGTTTTGTCATAATGTAATGGTGTTCTTTAAACCAGAAAAAGAAGGAAAGAAGTTTTAAACACATGATTATTATTTGTTTTTTATTTCTACGTAAATGCCCTATTTCAGATCCATAGTAACAACTTGGTAAGTATTTATTAATTGTAATTCTCTGGAAACTTTATTTTCTACTCTTACATTACTTTGGATTGCTAATTTAACCTGTTATATTTAAAATCATTTATTTTCAAAGTTAGACATGCTAATCAATACTTTGATATCTTCCTTATATTTATTAAAGTAGTGATCATTTGCTACATAAATAGCAAAACTTTTTTTCTTTTTCACAATAAAATTATAGACAAGCTATAAGACTATAAAAAGCAAAGAAAAGTAATTTCAAATTATGTAAGAGCAAAGATTGCTTTTTCAAGTTTAATCAATATCTGTATTAGATTCATAGAACCAAATCTAAACCAAACAGGAAAGGGTAGAAATTATATTTTGTCTTTTTTCTTCTGGCCAAGACCAACTTGAGAGTTTGAGGAATAAATGATACTCTCTGAAGCTACAGACATTAATTTATAAGTAAATGTAACATCTTACTATCACTTTCTACTGTATTTTATCATCCGTTTATTCACTGGATATCCTTATTAACCAGCTTCAAACCACCTCGTACCCTGAAAAAATACAGTTTTTTGTGGACTAGTCATGGACAGTATTACAAACCCAAACATGGGCTTACATGGGAAATTTAAATCATGAAGTGTTAAGCATGTTACTTAGGAACTACCAATTTCTACTTATTCAAATAATTTGCTAACAAAGCAGCATTTTGAAGTGAGCAGTGTTTGACTGCCCCCTAGTGGACAAGCTGAGAGCTCAATTCCGACCGTCCTTTTTCTGAGTTCAAATCGGTCTCTGTAACTTGAGAAAAGGTTTTCCAATTAAATTCTAATTTCACACAATTACATCCAGGCTTCTGATAGCTGCGAAAATCAGTTATACTGCAGGCTAGTCATACTGAAAGGCTACAGCAACACCAGTAATAAAAAAGAAACGCATCTGCCTAGGGGCTGAATGGAGCCCCGCTGTGAGGGAGGAGGGAAAATAGCAGAAACTCCGACGTTAAAACCACTCAGGATGTGCGAACTCTAACAGCACTGCTAAATACATGTGGCAACAGATGTCTATCATTCGTTCATCTCACGGTGAATAAATATGACCAGATGTGTTAAGAGTTTTGAGGACTCTCACTTGAAGTGGCAAAATTGGCTAAATTCTAGAGATGCAATTGGGATGCTGCTTTAAGGTAAATTGATATTGAAAAATGGTGTGTTTTTATCCTAGGAAATTGTGCCCTGAATGAAACTCAGTTAACTAATAATAGTTTTTGTGTACATAGTTATATAATGATAAATGCACAGCATTTTTAGGAGAGCATGTACATATATAATATATTGCATTATATAATATATGTATATATCTCAATGTATAATATTGAGAACCCAAACTGCCTGGTTTAGTTGTTTGGTAAATATATAACCTAACGTTCACCAGGCAAAATGAATGTGCTTGTTTTACATGAGAAATAACAGTGGAATTATCTGAAAATGAAAAATACACATCTTTTCCATGGTTTACTCACATATACCAATTTCTCACCCCTCTACTTCCAGTTGTTGAGGACTAGAGAAAAAAATAAGTTTGCAATAAATTTCCACATGGCTAAATGCCTCAGAAAAGTGCTTCTAAATCAAATGAAATGACTGATGTAATAATTTTGCGACAAATAGACTTCTGAACATTTTAAGATATGAAAGGAATTTCGATTGCAAAGTCAACTTTAATACTAAGTCATAGGCCTTTGATTTTGAACATTCCATTCACATAAATGGAATCATACAGTAAAAAAAAAAAAAAGCCTTTGAAATATGCTCAGCCTGACTGACCAAATCCTTGGCCTCTCCTCCTGCGCACCCTCCTCTCCACTGTTCTGGCTTCTGCCCTGCCACTGTCTCTGCCCCCTCCCCCCCGCTGCTGCCCCCTTCTTGGTTCGGCTTCCCACCACCTGTGTCCCCTTCTCCCGCCCACCTCTGCACACTTCTGTCTGGGATCCCCTCCCTGACCCTCTTCCCACCATCTCTGCACCTCACCTGCCCACCCTCACCTCTGTCTCCCAGGTTTCCTGGCCTCTGAAACCCTCCTGTCTTGTCTTCCTGCCTCATTTTCTACCCTCTTGCCCTCTGAGCTCCTATCTTCTCCAGCTCAGGCTTCATCCTTCCCGCATCCCGGGCTCTCAGATTCCCGTATCTGCTCCTCCCTGATGATTAGCATCGCCTTTACATTTCCACCATGGAATCCGTGATCCCTCAGGTTGCTCCTCCTCACGTACTCCTCACCTCTTGGTACCCCTGCCTTTGTTGAGCTTCCTCTCCGGAGTCTTCAGCTGCTTTTCTCGCCTCCCCTTTGACCCTGCCTCCTTCCTGTTCTTTGTGTCCAGTCCCAGTGCCTCCGGGCCTGGTCAGCAGTCACCCTTTCTGCTGCTAAGATTGCTGGAACATGTGCCCAAATGGAACCAAACAAGTGTTAGATCGAATTTCATCTTCAACACCAGTTTGCTCTTGTTTTTTACGTCTGTGATGATTTATCTACAATTCTGAAATCCAGAAAGCTCTGAAAATGGAAAGTTTTAACACTTTTGCCTACAAATCTGGTCAAAATTGGCCAATACATCATCTACCCAGAGGCTATTTAGAGCCTTTATTTATAAACTTTTGCAAAATGTCATACATGGTGATGCAGATAAATATTGATGTGTTTAATTATGGGGTTTTCCCCCCAGGCCTAGCAAGGAATGTTATGGAATTTATAGTGTGCATATCATATTAACTTTCTAAAATAAAACAAATTATAAATTCTGAAACACATCTCTCCAAAGGGTTCCTATGAAGGTATTATAGATCTGCACTAGCCATCGCCCTGTTTAGCTCACCCACTGTCTGGTGTCATATTATTCTCACTAGTAATATCTGATTGTCTTCTTTGCCCATGAAAGTTGTGTGTTAACAGTATAAATGTTTGATGAAGAAGAGATAATTTTAACCAATTCTCTCTTTCTCTGACTCTACTTTACTTTTTATTCAATAAAATTCTTAGAAAAATGTTAGTGACTATATTTTTCTTTCTAATAATTCCAACTGTATTTAAATCTGTTCTGGTTTTATAATGATATTATTATATCATACTATTATATCTGGTTTTGTTCATGATATTATTCCTTCCATTATTTCTATGAGAATTTTAAATTGCACAGATTTTTGACAGCTCTTTGAAGCACCATCATTTAGTTCCCCAGGTATAAATTCTCCCCTTTTTGGAGCCCTGGACATTTTCATCAACTTGGAGGGATATTTTCCTGCACGGTCTCTCTATGAATGGTCCCATAACTGCTTCAATATAGCCATTGGAGTGTTCAGATCTGGGCTGTAGTTTATATCAGTATCTCAGGGATTTCACCTCGTGGGTGATCCAATTCCAAATCTCACACCCACTTTGCAAAGGTGTGACTGCTGATTTTCCCTGCTGGTCATGGGCAATGGGCAATATGCATATCACAGCCTTGAGTGGTCAGGCAGAGCTATTTCAATCCTCATTCCTTCCCAGGGGCTCAGTCCCAGCATGTGGCTCCTGTAGGTCCTAGAGTCACCTGGGCAGGTGGCACTCAGCCCCTTCTCAAACAGGCAAGAACCCAGCTCTCATTGCTCATCAGCCCCAGCTCCTGTTGACCAAGCGGGTCAGTTCCTCTCCCGACAGTGGCTTTTCCTCTAGTCCTCTGCTGTGGGGAGTGGTCTCTTCCACGAGCTAAGGGTTTTAATGTAAAAACATAACATCAACGTTTTCTGTGTCTGTGGGAAAGAATATGTCATGGGGAGCATATCCAAGACTTGCTCACAATAGGTCATCTGGACCCAGTAGCTAAGAAAAGGTGGTTTTTATCCTTGAGATTTTGCCTTCTTAGAGATTGGACCCGGGTAGGCATACACACCAGAGATGTGGTCATGAAGTAAAGGGTTACACAAGCATAAGGGACAGGCTAGGAGAGGCGGCGCAGTGACAGGATGCTGGATTCAGGGCTGGTAGACCTGTGCTCGTCACAGCACCTTATCCTTACTTGCCTTTGACCTTCAGCCTCATACTGAAAAACCTCTCAGCCTCAGCCAAAGCACTGGTAGAAATTTTCAGTTTCTAAGAACCACTTGTAATGGTATTAAGTAGATTCTAGGACTCCAGCCCCCATAGATTCAATAGGTCTAAGGTGGGATATGGGATTCTGCCCATTCTAGAAGGGTCCCAGGGGTCTGATCAACCTGTCTCATGGATCACACTTCTGGAAACTGGTATTAACAGGTTACATATCAAAATAGAAGTAGGGTTTTTAAAAAATAAGAGATGCTAATTCCTTGTTATATTCTTTGTGTGTACCAGGATTGCTAATTGGTTCACCTGGATTATTTAACTTGCTAATTCTACCTGAAAAGGTTTTTTTTTAAATTTTGGGGATTATGAGGACAAATTAAATTTGTTGGCAGGGGGATAGCTGAACCTGTATTGTCTAATGACCAATATACAGCCTCTTAAGGGATGGTATAATTTTTAGAAGTATAATTAATATGTATGTTTATAAGGCAGTCTTGATGTTAATTACCACTCCCTTCTTTGGAAGAATTAGTAAACCCCTGACATATGTGGCCAAGGAAGAGCCCTGATTTGCAGAGAGATTCTCTTTCTCAATCATTACCTGGATGTCATTATCCAATTTTTGTTTATAATCCAGCCAGTGGACACTGGAATTAGTCATTTACTGGACGAGAGTGCTAATTCAGGGGCCTCTTCTCTCTCCCCCTTCCCCCCTCCATTCTGTCCCCCATAGCCCCCATCTCTTACTCACACTTTGAGTGAGACTTTCTGTCTCATCAGCACAGGCTAAAAGTAGTGCATCTGTTGTTGCAGATACTCCTACTCTTAATTTCCTTTCATGTAAATTCATGAAATGTAAGAAATGCAAAAGATATTAATTCGCTTTCATTCTGCCTTTGAGGGACACTGAAAAAGTGTTCCCTCAAAAGCCTCAAATCCTATCTGAGAATGAGGTGAAAGAGTTGTAGGTAAACTTACCTATTGGCAGGAAAAATAATCTGTGCTGAGTGGTACTGAAAAACTCCATTCCCTTGCTTAGAAGCCATTCTTTCATGGTTTTTTCCTGCTTCCCACTAAAAAATGCCACTCTTAACTACGGTGGATAAAATGAAAGCTCCTGTGGTCAGGGTTCTCACCTGGCCCTGGTTGGCTAGCTCACTGCACATGTGTGAGCAATACATCATTATTGAATCTAGAGAGCTCCACCCAGTGCTATGGGCGACATGGTGGCATGGCTGCAAGGCTGCAGGAGAGCAGAGCAGAGGCTGGAGTGGTGGCAGTGCCGAGGACAGAGGCCCAGAGGACAGCTGTGTGGGCAGAGTGGTCCAGAGGCAGAGTCTGACTTGCTGTGTGCAGACTCACTCTGAGTGGATGGGATTTTAGTGACTGACCTGCCACCATGGAAACAAAGTTGGATATAACCCTTTCACCCCAAGATTGTTCTACTATCATTTCTTTGGCCTCATTGAATCCATAGTGAACTTGCCTGGGGCTGAAACCCATTGGCAAGACACTACTTAAGCTGTAACTACTAAAGCTAAAATTATCTACTTTGAAAATAGGTTGCCCTCAGTAAGAGCACACTGTTTTGCATTGCAGTGTTATTTTCGTTCATTGTATGTATGAGTTGCAGGGGTTTTACAAGGAGTAAAAGCATGGGGCAATTCCTTTTCCTATAACCTGATTTCTAGGTGTAGAGCATAGAGTGTAATAAGCCAGTGTGGGCCATAGAATTCACCTGGAAATTTCCCACTTCTCCTCTGCTACCTCTGCTGTGTATGGGAGATAGCTTCAAGCAAAAAGGCCAAAGTAAAAAAAGAAGCATTAATATAAGACAAATGAGAAAAGGGAAAAGAGCATAGAACTTGTGTGTGCACCTAACCCACACTGGCATATATCCAACACAAACTTAGCCTGTTTCTGACATGATCATTGAAGGACCTGTATGCTCCCCACTTCCACATACAGGGATTTAGGTATGTGTAGGCCAATTATGAAAACAATTTTATTATCCTTGAAAATGTTAACTAAGTTTGGATAACAATTTGGAGGCATATGGTATGTGCTAAAAATGGAGAACTTTTCTAGGCATCAGGAGATTCAAAATTAATAAAGTAAGTTCCTTTCCATAGGTGGGGCACAGTAAACTACAGGAAGAATGAAAATATCTCTAATTATATTAAATGCCATAAATACTACAATAGATGTATGCGCAAGATGCTCTGCAAAGAAAAGAGAAGTTCATCCTCTGGAGTGGTCGTGGAGGGATCAGTAAAGTTTGCAGAGAAATGATTTTTGAGATAAATATCACAGAACGATGAATTGCAAAATGAGAAAAATTGCATTTCGGACATACAGAACACGGCAAACTTATGTCTAAATGTCTTATTACCATAAAATGCGTGTTTCCCTGATGGAACACAGAGCAATTATAAGAAGTACAGGAGAACTGTCCACTGGCTATGCTTGATCTGAAATCACTTTGAATGATTTAGTTTCTTCATTTTCAATACCATATGTTACGCATCGATGAATATATCCTTTTGTTAGCCATTTTATTTTGCAAGGACAGTTGGACTGCTTCCAGTTTTGTCCTTTTCTGAGTACTGTTTCTGTGATATCCTTGTCTGAGTCTCTTGGGGCACCTGGGTGTGCATTTCTACGGGGACCTGCGGATCTGTATCTAGAGGTAAAACTGCCAACTCATAAGGTTCCCAGAGCCTCAAGTTTGGTAGGTCACAAATGACAAACTGTTTTCTAAAGCAGTTGCTCTAATTAAGAGTCCCACCCGTGTGCGAGAGTTTGCACAGCTCCATAGCCTTGTCAAATAGTGTATGATTGTTTTTTTTAAATTATAGCCATGCTGGTAACCTGTGTGCTATCTCATTGTAGTTTACATTTGCATTTCCCTGATCACTAATTAGATTTAATACTTTCTCAGATTTTTTTGGCTATTTGGATATCCTCTTATATTTAGAGTCTATTCAAGCTCTTGCTACTTTTTCTATTTACTGTTAATCTTTTCTTTATTAATAAGTAGGACCACTTTCTCTCTAATATATATGTTTGTATATATATACATATATATAATGTATATAGATAATATAAATGTGCATAAATATAAATATAGAATACATATGTATTAGAGAGTATTAGGATGTATTCTAACTGTAGACTTTGAAAGTTTTTGAAACATCTCCTCTGCAGCTTACTTTCATACTTTCTTAATAGTGACATTTTATCTTTCAACAGTTCCTAAGTTTAGTCTCGTTTCTCTCTCTTTTCTCTTATGAGTGATGCTTTTGTTTGTTGTTTTTGTATTTTCTTAAAATCTCTACCCCAAAGTCATAAGGACTTTCTCCTATATTCTCTTCTGGAAATTTCCTTGGTTTACCTTTAATATGTAGCATAATCTACCTCTAAGTGACCATACTCAACGGTGCTCTGCGGTGCCACCAGGTCATAAATCAAGTGTCCATATGTGTGTGTGTCTGAGCTATCTGTTCTGCTCCATTGATCTAGGTTTCAGTCTGCCCTGATATCGTGCTGCTTAGAGTATTGCACCACTGTGAGTCTTGACACACAGATGAGTTCTCTCAATGTGTTCTCTTTCTTCAAAGCTGACTTGGCTGCCTCTTTCTCTCCTGCATTACCATGTGCCTTTCAGAAGCAACTTACCCATTTCTGCTCACATATACATGCACACTCCTGGATTTTTGTTGTTTTGAACCTATAGATGAATTTGAGGTAAGTGTTAACATCTTTAAAATAGTAAGTCTCCATTCATTTAAGTCTCTAATGTCTCTTAATAATTTTATATACTTTGCATAAATGTCTTGCAGATTTTTGTTAGTTTTATTCCTAAATATATGAAACAGTTGATGTGATAGTAAAGGGTATTTTTTAAACATTTCATTTTCTAATTGTTCGTTGCTGATATATAGAAATTAAATTGATTTTGTGGACACCTTGCTAAACTCACTAACACTAATAGTTTATTATTCTGGATTTTTTATGTTCACAATCGTACCAGTCATGAATAATGACAGACTTATTTCTTCTCTTCCAATAATTATACAACTGATTTACTTGCCTTACTGAATTTGCTAAGCCCTTCCACACAATGTTGAAGAAATGTAGTAATAGGGAATATTGCTGTGCTGTTCCTAGTCTCAAAGGGAAAGCCATAATTCACCATTGAGTATACTCTCTTATAGGTTTTTATAAATATCCTTAATTGAATCAAGTAAATTACCTTCTGTTTTCAGTTTGCATAGTTATTTTAAAGTCAGGATCTGATAGTTCTCTCTCTGGAGCCCCTGTCATGAGCAGAGTTAAAGACAAGTGACAAACTGGGAGAAAATATCTGTGAGTTATACAACAGAGAGCTAACCTTCCCAGAGAATTCCGGTAACATTGCCAGATTCCATTTTCTCACACATATTAGAGCACTGTTTCAGGCCACTGCTGTCAGGAATGTAAGTTTTACCAGTCCATGAGCCTAAATAAATTAGGTTTTCACAAAGCTAAATGCCTTCCTTTCAAAGGATTGTCTTTTCTTCTGTGGGTATGTTCTCTCTCATTTTAACAATAAAATACTATTTTTCTAACAAACCATTATTATAAAACACAGTCAGGGGTTTTTAATGTTCTTATTTGCAAAACTAAAAATTAGTAACTTTTTGCAGGTCCCTCTAACTTCTTCAGTTCATCCTATTGGTGTCAGAAACCTCGGACCTCATCTGTGTATTGGTGACCCTCAAAGAACTGGCAAAGGAAAGGAAGCCAGAGCATTACGGAGAAAAGGGGTGGTGATAAGGGAACCTTTGGAGATTATGGAGAAAGAGGAAGTAAAGCAAGGCTGTGCAACACCACGAAGCCAGGGCAGAGAAGGATTTCTACTTGGTGACTGCGGTTGGCTGCGTTAGCGCTGCAGAGAACTCTGAAATGCTTACTGTATTTAGTAACAAAGAGGATATTAGTGCTTCTGGTGTGAAGAATAACAGCAGAGCAGCAGGGCCAAGACAGAATGCTTTTCAGAAGAAAAAAGGGTGGTGAGGACGTGGAGACACTGACTTGACTGATTTTTTGGGGGAATTTACTTTTTAAAGGAGAGATGTGTGCCTCTGTCCTCATGTGGACAGAGTAGGATTTGAGTCGATTGGGTGCTTGCTTGCTTGAGTGGTTGACTGGTTTAGTTGGTTGACTGGAGGAGATTGAATAAGATTAATGTTAACAGAAAATCCCTTAAGGGGAAAGACAGGAGTATTGAAAATGTAAGAGGTAAAGGAAATAATTAGCAGAAGAGAGATTCTGAGAAGAGGCAGTTAGATGGAATGCAGAACACAGAGGAGAGGCTACACTGAGGGCAGAAAGGGAGACCTGTGTCCTTGGTCCACCAGAAAAGATGCTTCCAGAACTCCAGCCAATACTGTGCAGTGTCTGCAAGGCTCAGCACTAGTCCATCAGTGTGAAGGGGTCCCATGCCCGTGTCAGGTCCACCGAAGTCTGGGATGCACAGAAATCTGTAATCCAATGAGACTCGAATTGGGGAGAATGACCACCAAGAGGAATAATAGCCAGTGAAAGTCCCTTGGGACGGGGCAGTCAACGAATCCGAGAGGGATAAAGGGAGAGGCAAAGAGCACAACTCTCCCCTTCTGTCCTCTCCACGTTTCCCATCAGGCTGCACCCTGTCCCCTGCACAGACACCCTCCCCATATCCACCTAACCTTCACACGCCACAGCATTCATTCTCTGAGTTCATTGTGCTCAGGCAGCTTGTAGGAAGAACTTAGTCTCTCAGACTCAAGCAGAACAAGACAGGTGTTTGAAGACTAAAAGGCAAGCTTTCAGCTAAAAGAAAGCATCTCTCAAGGTGAAGTGTATACAGTTTCCTGGTCAGTAAAAGAGATCGTTTGGGGAGACAAGCATTCCTTGTGCCCTTATGTGGATTTATGTGTGATCCACATAAATGCACCAGCCTAGGGGAGACATGGGGCTGAAATCTACCCCTGGTGAAAATGATACTGACAATTTGAAATTCACCTGTTTTCTACTATCAGTCAACATGTATCCAGCCCATACTTTATTCCACATAGGTATGTATCATTACCATAAATCAGTTTGTCTAAACATCAGACAATATCTGAAGAGTGAGATGGGATGACAGTTTTCTGAGAAAATCTGTGAGTAGAAGAAGCCTGAGGGAAATTAACAGGCATTTGGCTTGTCCTGAAAAATATGACAGAAATGGGGCTTGGTGACCTTCCTCGAAGGCAGGCATCTTTGAAATGGGAAGGAGGTGGGGTAAAAGTGTGCATGAAATGGGGTCTGGATCTTGTACTTAGTGACTGATGTGGCCATGCAATCCTTTCAGGGCAAACAGTAGAATAAAGGTGTAAGTTTTCTAAGCTGAGGAAACAACACACAAGAGGCCAATTCCTCTCCACTCACCATCACATAAAAGCTTTCTTAGCAAGACTTTATTGGTTTCCTTCACAGAAACAGTGAATCATCTGCCCCACCATGGTGGGCTTTCAGTGAGGCTCAGACATGTCCACAAAGTGGGACGGTCTCCAGTGGGTGGACTCGAATGAGCTGGATCGCCTTTGCTTCTCATGGGGGCTGCACTGAATGGTGTGCCTTCCCCTCTTTGAGATCCTGTTTCCCAGGTGGGAATGGATGTTGTCTGACCCTTGACCTAGCACCCAGAGGGCATTCGGTTAACATTTGCTTGACGCTAAAGGAGCAGTTTCCCTGGTGCTGCTCTTTCAAGAGCGACTGGCTCTCTGGCATCCATGGCAGAGGCTTCATCTGCATCTGAACAGGACCGAACTCCGCTAGGAGTGGTGCACTCTGGGAAATGGCCTCCCTGGCCTGGACCCTCTGTGGTCCCCAAATCCCTGGGGCCATGGGGTCGTCGTCTCTGGCCTCACTGTGGAGAGAGACTCAGCCAGAACAGCAGGCTGATGGGTAAAGGCTTTGGCCATCTGTAAGCAGGACTAACCCTGGAAGAGAATCAGAGAAAGCAAAGAAGGGCATGTACATCTCCTTGAATTCTTAAACTGAGAACCCAAAAAGTCGTTCTCACCTATTGTTTCCCAGTAACACAAGGAAAGTGTTGGTGGGCAGGAAAAAAACTGTCCTTGGGCAGCAGCCCAGCAGGCTTCAAAAAGCTATCAAAGAGTCATTTTAAGTCCCTTTGCACAGACATGTCCAGAATATTGACCATAAGAGAGAAGAAGAGAGACTATTCCTGAGTGATTTTCTCCAGTGCTCACACCTCCCCTCGGCTGTGTGTTCGGCAGGGGCCCCACAGAAATTGCTGTGGAGGCTATCAACATAGTTTTAATGTAGGCATCCTCGACTTTTATAACCCCCAACTTTCCATAAAAGCTCATTTTTTCCATTCCCACAGATGGCAGGAAGAATAGATAGCCGAATATACCCTTCACAGATGTCTATTGATTCTTTTTCATTATGTGCCAAATACAGCAGGGATTTTTAATTATTTTTAAATTGTATGACAGAACAGAATGATAAATGGAATAAATAGAAGACTAAACAATATTTTGTCATTGGAATAAAAATGTAAGCCTGAAGCTTTGGGAGGTTTAAATCTTGTAAGGGCCTCTTCCTTTGATTCCTCTTTTATTCCGAAAGGATCCATTAATTCATTCATTAATTTAAAAAGTTATTGAGCATCATGTATGCAGGCCTAAGTTACAGGATGGGGATTTAGGATGCAGAGGGCAAGGGGTAGGGGATAGATTTCATTTATTTACTTTCAATTCATATAAAATTTATACCTTAAGATGTCTTCAGGAAGATATTCTGGGGTGAAAGTGGGGAATTATGAGAAACGCAATGGACAAACTCTGCGCATGGCCAGTCTTCCTCCTCCCCTCCCTCATGCATCCTTTCTAGATGTGACCCAGGTGTTCCACAGAAAAAGAAACTATCTTGATCCCTCTCATCTGTAACAGTTGAATGTTTGTTTCCCCCTAAGTGAGTCTGTCGCTGGGAGATGGGCATTACTTGGATCCAGCCCTCAAAGAACTCAAGGTTATCTTCATGGTAAATCTCATGAGGGAACACAAAATACTGTCTTCAAAATTCCTTATAAGGCCTCAGCCTTCTATTGCAAAATTGTCTTTGATCAAATGTTTGAGCCATTTTTCTGGATCGTTAAGAAAGTATTACTATTAAAGGTTCATGAGGACATTTTCATTGCTTATTTATCATTAAAAGACCCCCATTAATTTTCAAAAGAGAGTTGAGGCTGCTTAAAACAGAAGCTGTAATGTCCTAGGGCAGTTAAGAGAGAAAAACGTGGAGAAGTAGAGGAAGCTTTATTACAGCTCCTATTATTTTTTCATAGAGGTCACAAAACATGGTGCAATGCTAAGGCACAGCAAGCCTCCCCCTGCACCACACCTTCCTTAAGTCCTCTTTTCTGAGCTTGTGCTGAAATTGCCTGTATGACAAGGTTAACTGAGAGCCCGGCAGTCTCCAGTACTTCACAAGCCTTAGCTTGGCCAGCTCCTGAAACATACTCATATGGGAGATCTTATCATTACTTTATTTTAAATATGAGAAAACAAAAGTTTAGAGATCAAGATTCTTGCTCAAAGTCACACCACTAGTGAGTGGCAGAGCGAATTCTAATCCAGGCAGGTCTGATAATTTCCAGAGCACTTCATTAAGGTACATTTTTGAATAGTAGGTCACAGATCAACATAGTGGCCTATGAGTCCTTTTCAACTGAGTAAGTCAGAAGAGCAATGATCAGAGCACATCCCACATAGTAAAAGGCAAGAAGTATTTGAGAAATTGTTTTCAGTGGTGTGCATGTGCGAGCTTGCTTATTTGTGATACAAAACTTATTTCTAATTGTGAGTAACTCTCTTTAAAAAATTCCAAAACTGTTGCACTGAGATATATTGATTCTCATTCATTCATGTCCCAAACATAGAAGGACTACTAGTTTTTATGACTCTGCTCTCTACAGAAATCTTTACACAAAAGAAATTAAGAGATTTAAAAATCTAAGACTCAGTATGCTTCTTGCTGGGTGAATAGGCTTCACAAGCCAAACTCCACAGGCGTGCAGCTGAGGGTCCCTAAAATAGTCACACCTGACTGGTCTCTAGTGCCTAGTTGCTGGTAGTAAATCATTCATCTGTCACTCCCTTAGAAGCAGAGAAAATGTTTTTTGCTTTTTTAAGAACAAAAATCCAGTGGATAGAAAGCATAGGCCACATCCCCACTTAGGAAAGGCCTAGCAGATGCATCAGCTTCTGGGGGACAGCGTCACTGTCACATTGACTGTCCCCCGGAGAGGGCCAGACTCCCCTTCTTTGCATTTATGGGATTTTGAGGGTCATTACGACTCAAGGTCTAAAGCTCAAGTAATGAGATGACTACTCTTCCTCTCTAATGAAATCACTAAAAGCTTAACATGCACATGTAGCTCAGACATGTCTTTAGTGCCTATATGAAATTCCTGCCTTGTGATAAGGGGCATTATTTGCTAACCAACAAGGGCCATCAGGCTCCACTATCTTTAGGAAAGCCTGGTAGCCTGCCTGGGTGGGGCAGCAGACCACTCCACGTCAGCATTTTCTTGAAGGACCCAGATGTAACAAGAGCATTTCCCGAAGAACCAGAGTCAGAAGTGCCGTCATAGTCTCAGGCTTCATTTTATCATCTTTCCATGGAAGTAATAACACCAACCACACAAAATTGCTATTAAGATTAAAGTGAGATAATTAGGATATGCCCAGTACAATGTAGATGGTGCTCCACGAAGGTTTGTTCTCTATCTTTCCACTATATTAACAAACATCTTACCATTGACTCAAGGAAATTTCTGGCCATGATTCAGGGGCATGGTTAGGAACTTTGCAAACACCCCTCTCTTCCTTCAATTACTCATAATGACCTGTAGCCATGCCTGAGTCTACAGTCTCTTTAAATCAGCTTCTGTGACATTTCACCTTGTCCCTTTTTAAAACTACGTGACTTCCACAATTTTAGTATTTACAAAGAACATACCTCTTTATTTTCTGAAAAGTACTGTTACAAAATTGAAAGACTGTCTCTTACGTCTAAATGTCTGGCATGTTTTGGTCATCCTATCCACAGAGCAGGACATGTTCTCAGTGCTAGTTATATGTCCTTACCGCATTCCTTCATTCAACCCAGCAGTTGTTCAACTCTTGTCTTCTCTTACGTTCTCAATACAGAGACTGTTGTCAGTTCATACTCTTAGGGGACATATGCTTCTTGAAATATAGGTTCCTGACTCAGTTGATGTCTTCAGAGCAGAGTGGTTAAGAGTGGGTCTCTGGGACTGGGGATGGGGGTGATTTAAACCAGCCATATGTGACTTTCCAGATGGGTGATGGCATTCGACCTCCTTACTCCTGAAACATAAAGGACAGTATCACCCAGACGTGGATGAAATAATAGCTGAGATAACCATTATGCAAAGGCCTGGCACACGGTAAACTCAGTGAGTGTCAGATATTATTACTACTAGCTCTCCTTATTCAGAGGTGGTTCTGCACTCCTAATTCATGCTTCAGCTGTCCTTTTGCCTATGTGTCTATTATTATATGTCACTTCAAATCCTTGTAAAGGACTAATTAGTAAGCAAATCCCTCTGTTGGATTCTGCTAGCTTTGATTTCATACAAAAGTAGCACAGTAGCTTGGGTTTTGTTTACTATTGCCTTCATCAAGTGGAGTCAAAATGGGCCTTGACTCCATTGCTGGTACGGCTGGTGTTGGGTTCATGATGGTGATTGGGTAGAACATTCTAATTAAGAATTTCAAAGAAATTGTGCACTGAGAATAACATGAGACAGATTCAACACAGAGTGTTCCTGGGGAAGTAAAATGAATGGGGCACCATGACAAGAGCTCAGCCATATTAGCACTTTCTTGCTATTACATGACATTTTGGTCCCCTTTCCCTTAGATTTTGCACTGACTGAAGGCGGTACAGTCACTCCTTTGTGCACAAAAGGATATTTTCCCTGCGGGAATCTGACCAAGTGCCTGCCCCGCGCTTTCCACTGTGACGGCGTGAACGACTGTGGGAACGGGGCTGACGAGGACAACTGCGGTGAGTCCGCCTGATACCTGCACACGGAACAGTAATGCTCCCCCGGCAGCGGGGCGGATCTGCTCTTCTATAGGGAACACAAGTAATTGATCCCTGATTGATTTGTCGTGATGACCTGAATATTCATAAAGGTTGCTGAAACCAGAAATACAGTATTATAAAATATATTATAAAATACAGAACAACAACATGTATAAAATACAGTATTGTAGAATTAAAAATATTTTATAAAAATTGAAGTTGTATTTTGAAATCTCCTTGGATCCCCAGATTTTGATTTTAAATGGCTTCCTGTGGCTACCTCCTTAAGGATTACTAATATGGTTCAATTTCAAGAATATCCTAATCCTGCCCTGAGAATGAATTCTTTGACCAGGTGCCCCTCCTCATGGAGAGGCTGGCTGCCTTGGCCATGTGCCCTGATCCGGAAGCTCCCCATCAGTCTAGGATGAGCACCTGGTCTGTGGCCACAGCATCCTAGTGTATCTGCTGTGATGTACTAAGGACCTTCTTGTCTTTTCACATACTTATCTCACTAGACATGGGTTCCTCGAGAAGAGTTTATTTGTTCCTGATTTGTTTTGCTGTCCCAGAGCCTAAAACAATGAAGTCCATCGCAGGTTCTCAATCGGTGATAGGGGGCAGCCCTCCGGATGCCCATGGGCAAGTCAATCAAGCTCCTGGCCTTTCCTACCCATGGCATGGGGATCAGAGATTCTGCAGGCTTATCTGCCTCATGAGGATATTCTGAATGCAAATTAGATAATTCCTACAAAGGCATCAAATTGAATCATTTAAAAAACCATTGAAAGTATTATAAGACAGAAATTAATTAAAGATCGCAGGGCTCAAAGGCACCTGTGGACAACATTTTAAACTGACTTTTCTGTCTGTGTGGACTTTGCTATCATACATACGATGTGTATACCTTTTTAAGAGCATATGCTAAAGTAATTATACTTCAAATGATGCCTCCTTTTTAAAATGAATATGATTTTATTGCAAAAAAAGGAAAAGAACCTTGGCAAATAAGCAAAATCATATCTTCTGACAAATTAAGAAAATATTATTTCTTTCAACAGGAATGGATAGCCTTCATGAAAAGGAATTTCATTTTTGCTTTATTAAAAAGATCAGGAGACATGAGTTTTATCAGAACTCATTACATCTATCAATGTAATATGTAATGCTTATGCATTTGACAAAACAGAATTCAGATTATATTGTATTATTCTGAGGACCTCAAAATTAAGATAATTTAAAATGTCAGCATAGAAATAGGTGACAGTTTCCAAGATGGATACGTGTATGTAAAATAATTACTGATTTACATTGTATATTTCAAGATAAATACATTTGAAATATTTGTAACTGCGAAAAAGGGGAAAACTCCAAATGTTTACCTAGCTCTTTGTCCCTTACCATTGATGTTATTAATACTTAAACAAATTTTTAATTGATTTCATTATCAAATTTTTATACTTTTGCTTTGTAGTTTGATATTTGGTTTATAGAATAACTGACACATATTCATAACTATTTCACAGGAGACACAAGTGGATGGGCAACTATATTTGGCACAGTCCATGGAAATGCTAATAATGTGACATTAACACAGGAGTGCTGTAAGTGTTATTGGTTCAAAGACTCAGTATCAGCTTTGCAAGCAACACGGTTTGTGGCTTATGGATTTATATGGGTAGTGTGATAAATTCCCTTTAGAATTTCAATTTCAGTTCAGTGTATTTCAAGAGTCGACTCATCTGTTGTTTGCCCATAGGCTGAAAAGAAAGAAGAAAAAGACATTCTCAATTCATGATCATTTTATGTATTAGTCTATCATTGCAAGAATATATAGGCATTGAATGATTGTGACAAATAATAAAGATCTTATTCCCTCTAATTATTTCCTTCAATAAAGATATTGAGCACTAACTATTTTCCAGCCCCTACATCAGACATTGAGACTACCATAAGATGTGGTCCCAACCCACAAATACATAGTTCACATTGCAGTAAGAAAGACAAATCCTTACAGAGGCAGGAAGGATACACTATTAATGCTAAATTGGAAGATTTATGTTTGCACAGGCAACGTGGACGCCCACTGGTAGAAATGATTGCCCTGCTGGGAGTGGGGAAAGATCCACAGAAAAGACGACAGTGAGATAGACTTTGAAATCCTTAGATGGAGGGAAGGGTAGAAGGTAACAGGATGAGCAGGAAAGCAAGGCCAGGAAAGTGCTGGAATGGGAAGGTAAAGAACATGGTTCCCCATGCCTTTGGCAATGGTTCTGAGTGCATGAGGTGAAGGACATGAACCCAGAGAGGGGCCAGCCCCTAAGGGGCTCTGGGTACACACTTTGGAGATTGGCCTTGATGCTGGAGATAGAAATATGTTTATGTATATACATGTATTATATATGTATACTGTGAATATAGACATAGTTATGTAGGTGCATATATGTTTTTATATACACATTAGTAATTACATATGATTACATACATAATGTATATATGTATTAAATACTGCATTGACAATATCTTACATACTTTATAATACCAGTTTATAATTACCACTTATTATAGACTTATTCACAAGTATATCATGTATAAATTTAGAAATGAAGAAGATTAGAAACAGACAGAACTGGGAGTCCTAATATTCTCTCCCTGATGCCTTACACATGTCCCATGTGGCCGTCACTGCTGTACACAGTGGGCAGCCCCCCAAGTCGTGTGCTTATTTTCTTTCAATCAGGAGGAGAAGCACAGGATAAGAAATATATGTGAAAATGATCCCTCCACCAGAATTGTAGAGAATGGGTTAGGATGGTGGTTTTCTCCCTGGGACAATGTTGCCCCTAGAGAACATCTATTTATCAGTAAATAGAAGTCTGCAACCTCAAGGTTTTAATCTAATAACCACTATTTTCAATGCCAATATATGTTAAAGTAAACATTTTGAACTTATCTTTAGGAAGCTGAGCTACCTAGCATAAACCTATAAACAACATTGACTATTTCCCAAAACTTTGTATGCTAAAATGCATCTTTTGAATTGAGCAGGCATTCAAAATAAGTGTGTTGAATTTACTAAAATTCAGTGAAGTTAATTTTTAAAATAAAGTTTAAAAGTGATCTAGAAGAAGCAGAGCAACTTGAGGGAACTTACAATCAGATTTCAACAAATTTAAAAAGTTAAAATTTGAAAATAATTCTCATTTTTCTTAGTGCCATCAAAACAAATACCCATAGAATCAGAGATAAAATCAAATGCTCCATTAGTATAGCCTGGTCATTCTCTCTGCCGAACACACACACATACACACAAACACAAACACATCCACACAAAGTGACTGTCCCATGGAGTGACTTGGCCTGGTTTCTCCACAGATTCTTCACACCTTTATATGCCATTATTTCCATAATGATGTAAGTTTCTTCAGAGTAAATTCTGAAACCTTCTTCTTTCTTCTGAATGCTTCATATAGCTGGATCTAAGTTTTTCTCAACTTTACAGCTTCTCTACAACTTGTATGACCTACTTTAACTTTCTAGCCAGGAAAAACAAGAACCGAAATGACAGGGTATCTGACTTTTTATTTTAATAAGGCATAATGGTGTCTATTGTAAAAACCTGCAACTTCACACAGCTCTAAGAGGTTTGAAAATGGGAAAAGAACTGAACTGAATTTAAATTAACAGTATTTATTGAACCAGTTCTTTGTGCCATTCAATTAAATCAAATTGCCTCAATTATACGCATTCAAGTTTAAAGATTATACCATAGAGAGACACGCAATTATAGTAACATTTTTCATTGAGGAAAACTTAATCTTACTTTACTAGATACTTTTCTGATATTTAAATTTTTCTGTGGCTTCTTTCTAATCACTTATTATATGCCTATGAAATAACCTCTGGAAGCTAGAACGGAGATGAACACCAAATCAGTCTATATTTGACTAGGAAAGGATTCTGACTTGTTTTTATCATAGGGCTGAGTTAGTCCTTTTAACAAGACATAAATGTCATATACATTCAATGCAAAGAGAACAACATCAGTTCTTAGAGACAAAGTCATAATTAAAGCAAAGTATTTTTGCCCTAGTGAAATCTCACTCTTTTTGCCCCTAGTTCTAGACCAGTTTCCACAGCGCTGTGACTGCAAAGAAACTGAGCTGGAATGCATGGATGCTGGCTTAAAGTTCATGCCCCTGACTTCCAGCAATGCCACATTACTGTGAGTAGATGTCAAATCCTCATGCTATTTGCCCCTAAAGTCATATGAAAGCCATGTAACCTGATCCAATGTGTCTTTGTTCTGTTTTATGCTACTTGTATATTGGCAAAATAACAGCACCTGCTTTTAAGACCACCAGCCATCAGAGAATTCCAGTCCTTCTCTAGGGAAAAAAACATATTCAACACTCTATGTTGAATTAGCCAGGTTATGCTTTAGTTCACAGATGTCCGGAGTTCTTATTTTTAATTGCTTTCTGATGTATGTATTATTAGGAAAATGCCAGATCTGTACAACTAAAAAGAAATCTCAAAAAGGAAGAATACTCACATAGTTGATCTCATTTTTAATGGTGGCCAAGACTGCAGAGATATAAGAGCTATGAAACTAGCTATGTCATCATCCTGTGAGTTTTTCTGTGCTGTGAAAAAACCTTTTGAGAGCCTCAGGAATTTCAGTCATGTCATAATTTGGGCATGCGTGAGTTGGTTAGGATTTGTGGACTTTTTGGTTTTGTTAAGTAGAGTAAAAAAGTTAAAACTGTGTCATAAAACTGTGGCATTTTATGACACAGCAGACCAGACAGATCACAGAACATTGCAGCCCAAAGCAGCATTATACACATTCTTTTCAGGTACACTTGGAATGTTCTCCAGAAGAGATCACATATTAGGACAGAAAAATGTCCCCATCAATTTAAGAAGACTGAACGTGTATCAAGCACCTTTTCCCATCAAAATGGTATGAAACTAGGAATTAAGGACATGCAGAAAACTAGAGAAAACATAGAGATGGAAGCTACACAACGTGCTTGTCAATAATCAGTGATTCAATGAAGAAACCGAAGAAGAAAACAAACAATGCATGGAAGCAAATAAAACAGAAACCCAATGGATCAAAGTATGTGCAATGGACCTAGAGTGGTTCTAAGAGGGACGTACATAGCAGTGGAGGCCTCCCTTAAGAAAGAAGGACAATCCCAAACGAACAATATCCTCTCACAAGGAAAGGAACTAGAAAAAGAGGTACAGACCGGTATAGGTTCCCATTTTTGTGTCACCATAGCACAGGGAGGAAGAGCAGAGTCTGTCCAGTCAGACATTCCAGACTATTAGACATTCCACTGTAGACATTCCAGACTATTAACTAGCTGACTAGACTTGTCAAATGTTTGCAAACTGCTTTAATTGTGCTTCCTAAGCTTTTTTTTTCTGCCATGATAAAGTTTTAAGTTACTTTGTTTTTTTCAAGTGTGTGTTAAGTAGTTTGGAACATCACCAGATATTTTCTTCTCAAGCACAGTTTCTAAGGAAGAGTTTGGTTGGTCATAACAACCATAATGAAGTCTGCTTTACATGTTATTTTAGGTCTCTTAAGAAAAAAAATTCAGTCTTCCAGATAAAGTTTAATCAAATACACAGAACTTAAAAAGATGTAAGTAGCTATTAATAGTGTTTTTTAGGGGGAAATCCTTGTGATGTTTTGTTTAAGATGTTTTTGATCCTAAAGTAAAATGAAATACAATGTTGATTACCTTTATCATTAAATTAATTTTTCTAAACATAGTGAAGATTAGAAAAGAAAGCATTGAAAAGTAGTACCTTTACATTTCATAACATAGCTGAGCTAATTTTGATTTAAACTACTTTTATAGAGTTAAGAGTTGAGAACAGGCATTTTAATAAGAAAACACATAGTTAAATGCATTTCTCCAAGATATTTGGAAAATGACATTGCAGATTCAGAGACATTAGATGCACTTTTTAACTTCAACGAAAAATGTTAGCATAGGCAAGAATGATCAGATCATTTAAAACACATGACAGGCTACAGGCTGTCTCTCAATAGGAGCAAAAACACAATCTGAGTGAAATCAGGGATAAGATATCGGAGGAAATAAAATGTTAATAAATTGGTTGCAGTCAGCAGTGAAAAAATGGTAATCAGTAATGAACAAAGTGTCAAAATGTTGCCAATATCATCCTAGAAAGCAAGCCAGGGTCAGAGGTATATGACCTAGAGACAGCCTCTATGGGGGGACAGGGATGGACTGTAATTGTCACAATTTACATAACTGTGTCTTGATAGAGAGTCGTTGCTTTGATTGCCAGCTCACCAAACAACTTTATGATAACTACATTAACTTTCCAAATTACTCATACTAACATATTTGGGAAACATTCTTATTTGTGGAATAAGATAGTTCCCATTTGAGTAAAGAAAATGAGATTATTCAAACTTTTATGAGTTTGACTACTGTGTATCAGTCCCTCTATGCCCAGTCACTCTGGGTTAATGGAGAGATCAAGTTTCTATACTTGCCAAGATGGTCATTAGAGTAGACTTAAAAATTAGCCAAGTTATGCTGTGAGGCCCCTTGGCAGGGCCATCAGCTTATTTTATCCATCAACTTTTGGCACAGAGGAAGAGTTTTTAGAAATGTGGAATATGTCAAAACCAGGAATGAAAAAAGTCTGATCCTTTGCTGATACTGGAAAAACATGTTTGGTTTCAGATCCCACCGACAGCTGCATGCTCTTCATGAATCCAGGTCCAGAATCCCCAGTACAAGAAAGGGAGTCATTGACGTAGGTCCATTAGTGAGGTAGAATTTTATGTGAACATAGATAACCATGCCTGGGTTTGACTATAACCTGTGTGAATTTCATCTGCAGTCAGGACCTTCTTCTCCATCCTGGAAATGTGGTCACATTGTCATTGTCACACAGGAGTAGCTGTGCATTAGCTCTGGGTTTCCAGATTCCTCTAGAGAACGCACTGCTTTTAATCTTACTGGGAATTCTTAGGATCACCACATACTCATTCTGTGAATCAATATTGTCCTTGCACTGCCTCACTTATGCTCAAGGGAGGACAAAAAAGAGCACTAGCAGAAAAAAGGGAAAAGCTTCACAGTTTAGAGCACCTGTTGAAATTCTATTACCTGGAGTCATAGAAGTTTTATGAATCTCTAATTAAATCTTTTCATTATTCATGAGGTAATTAAAGTCTGCAATGGTTAAATGAGTTACCTAAGATCCAGAACTAGTTAGTGGAAAAGCTAGAATTAGAGCCTGTCTTCGGATGCCTAATGCAGCGTTTATTTCACAATAACCAGAAACATAGAGATGGAAAGAAATTGTTCTAGCATCTAATTGAATCTTCTACCAACACATACTGCTCTTCAACACACAGACCACCCCACCCCTTGTATACATGTTTTTCCTTCTAATTTGGGGAAAACCATCTTTTGGGGGGGGCAGAAGGATCAATTGAGGATCAAGCAAAGGAGCATTAAAATTAGACTTCTCAGGCCAAGTGCTTTCCCAGACCTCTGACCCAAAGCCTTGTGCTACGTCTATATTTATCTCTCATAGTATCTGCTATTCCACTCAATGGAAGAATATGGAATCACTAATTTCTCTAATTTAGGTCCCAGTTTTTCCTAGTTAAAAAGAGTAGGGATTAACCTTAACTGCCTGAATCAGCTGGAACCTTCTCCATATAAATATTTAATTCTGCTTTGAGAGAACTTAGGTACCACATCATAACCGGAGTATCATCCAGCAAGGGTTCTCCTGATGCAAGGTGCTATTGGACGCTTTCTAGGCTATTTGATTCTCCTAGAGACTCAGAGAAAGAGACTAGGAGACTGTCATCAATGAATATTCACTAAGTGTCTATGCCATGCAAGGTGCAATGCCTTATATTCATATGTCACTTTTTAACGTTTACAAAGGGTTCCAAGATTTGGAATTCTTATCTGATCCTCAAAATCTGCAAGGTGAGGCAGAAATCATGAAGGTCCCTTTCAGGATGAGGAAACATACTTGGGAAAGAGAGGTTGTTTGCCCGGAGTCAGCCAGCTGATGAATAGCAGAGCTTGGCCTCAAAGCCAGACCTCCGATCATGATCCTTTGGAAGCTTATCCACACGGTCCAGTCTCAGAATATTGTTAACCATCAAGGAAAATGTCCAGGAACCAAACTCTGCTTTGAGAATGACTCAAGTTCTTCACAAGTGTTACTAGAAGCTTGTAGAGCCGCTCATAAGCTTGGCAACCCTTCCTTACGGCCGCTCCCCTCACACCTCCCAGCAGCTCCTGCCACTCTTCTCCAACCCCTGGGCTCAGCCCACCCCTGGTATCTCCTGTCCTTAAACACTACCTTTTCTTCCAAATTCTGCATTACAACAGCTCAAGTAACCAAGGTAGCAAAACTCCACCTAATCACTATGCTCCCAGCACTCTGTCATCTGAAAATAAGATGACCCATCTTTACCCAAGATCTGGTGTAAAATACCAGAGAGGATGTGGCCAAGTCACCTTTCCAGGGCCTGTTATCATCATCCTTCAGACAATAAGTATTGTCTTCTGTTTCATCCATAAACACATCATGAAAAGACATGATCTGTGTCTGGTTGACATTATACCAAGCATTTCTGTTGATCAGTCTTTCAGAGAAGAAGGTCAGGAGGATCTGACATGCCCTGTTCTCTCCCTCTTTGAGGTGCTCACAGAGTGGTGTCCTATGAGCCTGCTCTATGATCTCTCCTTAAACAAATGTCAAGCTCATCCAGCTTGTGAAATCTACTTTTTCCATTTTTGAAAAATGAAAACTATGCTTTCCATCTTTAATTTTCCAGCTGATCTTCTCCTTTCTAGATTCCTCAGTAATTGGTCATGATTCAGTGTTTTCATTTTTGGTGTTTCTCAATTTCTAGGAGAAATTGCTCAAGCCAGAGGGCTTTAACTCATTTTGATGAATGTACTCTACTATCTGGGCTTGAACTGCCCCGACCATGTATTCTCTCTATTCATTGCCATCCTGAGATTATCTCTTGGACTGAGATGACAGGAATAATGTAGGAGTTGAGCATTTATATTTATATATTATTTCATCATATTATAAAACAGTTTCCATACACTAGGCTTGGTCATTTCCTTAACATTTTCTTATTTATAAAGTATAACTAGAAATATATTTCCATTTCCCACAGTATTCTTTACTCTCTTGATTTTGAACATGACTTAGATCATTATTTGGACTACAATTCCATTTTTATGAACCCTTCCCATTAAACCTTGAATTTTGAAGAATCACCCCCACTGACCACCTCCTTCTGAGTTGGATGGTCCTAGTTTTCTCCCAGTACCATGTACCACCACCCCTCAATGTTGCATATGTCAAACACACATGAGGATCAATGATTATTTGTTGAAGGAATGATGTGTACAACTAACCCACAGGACTAAAGCAAAGGTGGGTAGCATCTTCAGCGGGGAGAATGAAAAACATAATCAGAAACCCTCAAAGGATATTGTGACAAGAGAGAAAAGGGCAGTTTATAAGAGAAAAGGGTTCCCATAGGAAACAACGAAACATATGCTGGAGAAATCATTGAATCATAATTGTAGGACCTTTAAATTCCTGGCTAAAGAATTTCAGTTTTATTCTGTTTGACCAAGGAAAAGGCCTACCCAAAGGTGTGTTTTAGATTGTATTGAACCAATAAACTTAATATTCATTTTTAAGTTGTATTGGGATAGATCCTAGGAGATCACCAAATTTAATATTTAATGCTAAGTGACTCTCTGGTCTGGAATGCTGTAAATACTCACAGTGGAATAGAGGCCATTTAGGCATCCAGAAAAACAAATTCCTAAATCAAAATGAAATTCTAGTTGCCAGATGGGTAACTCTTGCTCAACTTATCTGAATACTTTTACTACTGATCAGTTTATTCATTTTAATAATCTTTTACTATATCCAGCCTTTCTAACATTGCATGGAGGGGAGCAATTTCAGATGACCTTTCAGAGAAATAAAATATAATTCAGGAGATTGACTATAATAGTTTATCACTGCTACCATGGAAACCAACAGCAATTTTCCTCCTCATTGTAATATAAACCTTACATAAACTAGGAATTCCTTCTTAAACTGGGTTGTTATTCAATGCAATTATTGGCAGCAAAATGTAATTCAAGTCTGCCTGAATCATGGATGCAAAATGTTGGATTAAAAAATAGCCTATAAACACACATGTCATTACAGCATTTATTTGCTCTAGTTTCAGGTACATAAATTCCTGGCATTTCTGCTTGAAAATCCCTGACAGCTGAAACAGCAGGAATTCATGAACTAGTAAGTTATTGTTAGAAAAGCCATTTCATGTAAAGTATATTAAATGGGCTCCTATCTCAGCTCTGTATAAAAAGAGGACACCATTGCCAAATTGTCATGTTTCCGAATTTCCCCTTATATTCACCTAGCTACTATTCCACAAAGAAGAAAGCAGGTGCTAGGGGATCAAGTGAAAATGCAGCAGCCTAAGTCTGAGACAAGATAGCTGGGATTCCAGTTCTCAACAGGGTGCCAGCAAGCTGACTAAATAGAAGACTGGAGGCTTTATTATTGTAGGCATTGGAATCTTAACTCACGGTGAGGAAGGCAGTTAGGCTGTACATGTCAGATGAGTCATGCAGATCAAATGCACAAGGTCAAATTCAGAACTCACGATTACATGCATCCCTTCAGTACTGACAACATGTAGGTAAAATGTGCCTGGTGCTTTTGAATTACTTACCCTGAATAAAATGTAAACAGCACTAGATAGGTAGTACATTTTATATTTAGGAGGAACTTCAATATACCTTTCTTATAATATATGCTTTTCCCTTTTTCACATGCTGTTGCAACATAATTTATCATATTAACTTTCATCACATCACTGCAAGGGCTTTGAAAATGCTGAAATGGATACTGATCTATATGGGTTTATTTTATTCATAGTAGAAGTTTAAACCAAAGGCAGAATTTATGTTGCAATGGGAAGCGTCTTCTCACAGACACCGTCCAGAGACTGTGGATTTGGAATGAATGGCACAAGGTCTTCTGGGATTCCGGTCTACTTTGTAGGAGAGAAATTGATGCTTTCTGAACTGCTATGGATGTATTGCAGGTGCTCTGTAGTACCGATCTTTCCACGTGGCAGTACACAGATAAAATGACAATATTTGTTCAACATTTAGGGTAAAAAAAATGGGTTTGCTGGTAACTGGAGCCTCGTCTCCTCTTTACCTAGCTGTCTATGGGGCTGAGGGCTTCAATATCCTGGCATACCTGGTACAACATTCATGACTCAAAGGCTGGGAAGTTTTGCTAGGAAATAATTGTGGCATAACAAAATTCACAGGTGGCTGAATGAGCATATGTTTCAGCATAGATTTGCAGTGAAGTAATGTAACAAGTAAATGTTACATATTATATATAGCAAGAGCCAAACCAAATAAAAAAAGAGAAAGGAAAGTCATTCAAAGGACTATGTGCCATTAGTTACTATTATTAGTGATATTATTTCCTGTCCTGAAAGGTCTTTAGAAAATATGAATTCAGGGCTAACCTCCCATTGTATAATGAGCACAGGAAATGGAAATTATTTACATAGATTGCTTCCAACAGTGCTATTATGGAATCAAGACTATATTGCTAAATTGCTTCAGAGGTTAAACAAGGCATGACCCTGTGAATACTAGCCCCAGTTCAACTACTGATGCTACTTGGGACCTCGCCAGCTGGCTTTGTGCTTCTCACTCTGTATCTCAAAATAGAAATGATTAAGACTTGCCCTCTCCCTTTGGGGGAGTTAATGAGGAGTTCAGGGTGGAACTCTGAGCAGAGAGAGCAAGACAGCTCAGCAGTGAGAGGCTGGCCAGTCTCACGTGGTGTGAGACTCCAGCAAGTCAGAACAAGAAGGCCCCCAGACTTCCGGTTTGTGGCAACAGGACTAGTTCCCTCCACCAACACATCGCACTGGAGTTCCATGGTCCAAATCATGCACGCATGAGTCTCACCGGAGGGGTGCTAGGGGGACAGCATGCATTGGCTGTGTTCAACATGAGAATAGGATTTGGGAGTTTATAAACCAGTTTCACAAATTGTCTTTAGGTAAAGAAAGTGGAGAGCCCACCCAACAGCCTACTAAGTACAAAAACCGTAATCACATGGCATTTGTCTTATTCCTACCAGATTCCTGCAGCATAACTGTATTAGACACATATCCAGGAAAGGATATTTTGGATTACATAATCTGCAAATATTGTGAATAACTTCTTTATAATTATATTATGAGTACAATTTTCAGTATAGATTAAAGGGTAGAATGGTATATTTAAAAGGGATGATTTGACTATAAAGAAACATGAGGAACAGGTTATCACAAAGTACTTAGATTAGTTATTACCCTGAAGGAATTATTAAAAGATTCCTAGTTTTACCATAAGGTGGATGCAAAGGTTCTCCTTAACCTTATCTTCTCAAGTGAGGCTTATTTCCACAATTTTTGAGCATTTTATTTTTTCTAACCCTTGATAACTTACCTATGTACTTTCCTAAAATGCTAGACTTTTAAGGATATGACCCAAAAGGACAAAAGCAAAAATCGCCCCACATATTTATTACAGTCATACTCTAACATACTGTAATATTCCACACACTATTCTGAGGCACTTTCCAGGACTGGCCCCGGGATTGCAAACACTAGGCTTGGGGATATCTGTATTTCTTGGTTGTGTTTTGATTTTTCCTCTTCCGCTCAGCTGGCAGAGTGCTTTCAGAAACAGATGTCCATACTTCATAATCATCATGAGAAGCTCATATTCTAATTATATGTGAATGACAGACAGTATAGAGTTTGCCTAATTAACTCACCCATGCTGTTTGTAGGTATCTCAGCCACAACTGCATTACAGCTCTCAGACCTGGAGTATTCAAAGACTTACATCAGCTCACTTGGCTGTAAGTATGCTAGCTCTTTCTTCCTCCACAAAGGATCTTGGTCTTAATTCCATTTGTGTATCTTGTTTTCCTTATTGTCATACAATCTGGAGCACTTTACCCAAGCAATTCAGATAATGGCATGCCGAATGGAAGTTGTGTGTGAGGAAACTGGCACCATGCTTTTCCAGGGGGCCTTCTGAGCCCAGCAGTAGGCTTGCTTGGCCCATTCATCCTGTGTTTACCCACAGCAGGTTTTCTCAATCTCAACTCTATTGGTATTTGGGGCCAGATAATTCTTTGACTGGAGTGTGGGGAAAATATGTCCTGTGTATTTTAGGGTAGTCAGCAGCATCTGTGGTCTCTCTACCCCACCAGATGCCAGCAGCTCTCGCTTCCAGAGTTGTGACAACCCACAGTATCTCCAGACATTTCCAATGCCCCTGGGGGAATGCCATCTGTTGAGAACCACTCACCAGGAAAGTAAGCCAGTTCAGGACTTTTGTGATTTCCAGAGCATTCATAGAAAAGTCTGAAAATATGATAGTTCCTGGCGTTTCACCACTTTCCAGCCTGAGCCTGCAGCTCCAGCCCAGATACCTGTGTTTGTTTCCATCAGTTCCAGGGCTCTCTGTATTTGCCCAGTTTCCATAGGTTGGCCTGGTCTAGGGGGCAAAGCCAGGACGTCAGCTTCATGCAGATCCTTGGATATGCCGTGGCCCCATGCTTAATGTTCCAGGCAATGCTCTTAGTCTCCTTAGACCTCTTTTTTCTCATCTGTAAACTGTAGTCCTAATTCCTTTTGAAGAGTCCTGTTGTGAGGATTAAATCAGAATGCACATATGAAGTGCCACATGCAGAGCCCCTGGCATATAGTAGGTGCTCATGTTAACTCCCTCTCTAAATCCTACATCAGGAATTCTGAGAGGAAGATGAAATGGTACCTAGCTTCAAAGGGAAAGGGAAGGAAGGCAAATTTCCCCTTCATCTAATATTTTCTAGGAAAACACCATATATAGTTAAAAACCAGAGATTTGAATATTTAAATATTTTCAGTCTTTCATCTTCAAAGTCCTTCATGAGTTTGTACAGACCTTATAATCACATGAACATCATGAGACCGCTGAACCATTCGTGATTTCCTGAGCCTTTGTCCATTCATTCTTCATTTGGTCAGTCAGTAGGTCTAAGCATTTATGGAGCCCGTACTCAGTCAGTCAATCAGTGCAGCTTGTGCCAGACCCAAGTATCCAGAGGTGAAGGGTATGACCTGGGTCTTTAAGTCCAGTGGGAGGTGGAAGCAGGAAGAGGAAGCAAGCAGCATAGACCTGACAAGTGCTGGCAAGGGGCTTGTAGGAATTTGGAGCAAAGGACAGCTCCAACCATGGGGAGCCGGAAACGCTCTTGAGGGAGAGAAGGGTGCCGAGTGTGGAAGGGCAGCAAGATCAAGGGCAGGTGTTGGGGGAAGCAGGATTGTCATAGGCCTTTTATTTTTTTCTGCTTTCATTCCACAAATGTCTCTGATGCTGGACGTGTTTGTGATGTGTTTTCTCAGAATTCTAGACGACAATCCAATTGCCAGAATTTCACAGCGGTTGTTTACAGGATTGAAGTCCTTATTTTTCCTGTAAGTATTCCTCTACATTTCGATACATCTGTCTATAAATTGCAAGGACACCAAACACTAGCTTACACACAGGGCTTTAAAAAAATCAAGTTAATATTTGTATTACTCAAAACCTTTCCTGTCTTTCCAGCCGCAATATTACTGTTGCTACTTCCTGGCCGTATCTCCAGGTATATTTTGAGTCTACCAGTTGATTTCTTTTTTAATTTCCTTTAGTCCTCAGGCATGTTTTTATCTGCAGTTTTTGACCAAAGATACTATTCATATTTATCTCCTGACTACATATAAGTCTGTTAGAATCTCCCAGGGGGTCAGCTCCAACTACATTTTTAACAGAGTAAAATGTGCCTGTGCCCAGCAAGAGTCACTGAAAATCCTAAAATCTTCATCCTACAGAGCTTTTCTCATAATTACATTTTCCGTGCTTATTAATACACTGGAATGATTTATCAGCAGGGTTTTATTATGTTCCTTTACAGTTGATCAAATAGCTCATTATTTTTCCATTTGTCAAAAGGAGCCACAATATCATAAATTAATCATGCCGCTTAACATGCTGATGAGCTGTTTTCTCTCCCCAAATGCCTCCTATTCTCACTTCTTAGATTTAATGCAGTTTCCAATGCAGCACTTTAATATTAGAAATGATTAGTGTTTCCCTTAAAAAGAAACTTTGGATGTACGATGCTGGCAGCTATGTGACAGGAAGGAAAGTGCACTTCCAAGACTCAAATTCCTCTTATGTTAAAAGAGGGGTAATGATACCAGCTTAGGGGGAGTGCTGTGTTAGGCCCTCAGAACAGCACCTGGTACCATCAAAGCCCAATACATTATAGTTACTGCTATTATTGTGGCGATATTATAGTAATTAATAGCATGGTATTCAGCACAGAGAAACACTCAGTAAAATGATGGGCTGTTCTTTCCCTCAATTTTATTAAGTTCTAATATTAATTGGAAGGGAAAAGGAGGCATAATGTCCATTATACCAGCCCCACAATGATTAGGAGGAAGACATAAAACTTGGAATGAAGTAAAAATAAAGCTCAGAGCTGTTATATCAACAAGGGTGCCTCTAGATATATGATTTGTGCAAAAACATTAAATATGTTTTTCCTCCACACTTTCTAGGGATTTGGAAGGCAATGGAATAAAATACCTTATGAATTTCACCTTTCTGTCATGCAGTTCACTCACTGTGCTGTAAGTATACAATGGAATTCAGCAAATGAGGGGAAGACCAAAGGATTTGGAAATCACATGAAAATATTGACAAGGAATTTTAAAGTTGTGTTCTGTGTACAGCCTTGGTCTGACACTGCAGTATTAGAAAATGAATACATGGGTTTTGATCCTGATGGTGGGGCTGAGCCTTATGCTCATCCGCCCACCATTTAAGTCTCCAGCGGCTCTCCTTTTATCTGAGGGCAATCATCATTTCTGTGCATCCTCTCCGATGAACTGGTACCCAGCCCATCATCACCAAGGAAATGGGATAATGTGTGTGAAAGTGGTTAGCTAATCGGCAATTAGTTGTCACTGCCAATCACACTAATCACTTGATGTCTCTCTCTCTCTCTTTCTAAAGAAGAAAGCCATAATTTTATTCTAAAAGGAAGACTGTCTAATGTACTCTGATTGGCCAAAGGTTCTGATTGGTGATTCTGATTACTGATTATGTTTCTATGGAGTCAGGAAGGCAGAAAGATCACTTAACGGGCAAATTTTGCACTGGTAAGCTTAGAAAGTGAAGAATTTTGCCTTTGTTTTAGCCTTAGTTGTCCACATGTAGTAAGCACTTGGTAGTTTGTTGGCTGGGTGGATGGTTGGAAAAGAAAAATAAGAGTATATCCATTCCTAGTGGTTTAACCCCTCTTCTCCAGCAAAGGAAGAGATAAGGCTACTTCCAGGGTGTGTATTTATTAATGAGATTTCAGATTAGCATATTTAATGAGGAAAGAAGCTATCCCACTTAGGAGATGCAGAATTTATTTATTTTTCTCATGGATAACGAGAAAGAACACTGAAACCAAACAAATTACATTGACAGCTTCTATTTTTTTTGATAGCTTCATGTAGCTTTTGCATCACTTTCATACTCATCATCTTATGTGTTAACACCTCTGCAAGGCAGTTAGCTGCTGACCCCGTCCTTTTGCTGTTATGCTTGGAGGAGTACATTTCTAGACAAAGGAAATGTAAAAACACCATCCCCCCACCACATTTAAAATTTGTCTGTGGCCCCAGAAACTGCTTTGAGGTTGGTTCGAGCATTGCTTTTTCTGATCTTTTCCGAAGGAACATTCCTTATGCAAGGATTGTCTCACAGCCTCTCTGAAAACTATTAACAATGTCCAGACTTGACATTACACCTGGGAATATTAGGAAAGAAACACTTTCTAAGGTAATGAGAATCCAAACAAGGTGCCACTTTATAGACCACACCCAGCACCCCCAATTAGTTATGGCAGCAGTTCCTGGACATCCGGGTATCCTCTGTGAGAAACTCCTGCCTGTGCTCGACCACAGAACATGCCTCACTTCAGGACTTCAAAGGAGGCTCATTGAGTTACACCCAGATCAATGGCAGCTCCCAGTGAGAGCGGGCGGTTACGCCAGACGCAAATACCAGGGCTGACTCTCACCGTGTCTTGCAGGTTTCTGCCTAGAAATCAAATTGATTTTGTTCCAGAGATTACATTTGCCTCATTAAAAAATTTAGGAGAACTGTAAGTAGCACTGTCTACCAGGAGAATCTGATTGCTTCTTCTTAGATTATAAACTTAAATGAGTAAGTGAGACTTCCTTTCCACTAGCAGCAATCAAAATCCTGCATAATACCGGATATTCAAAATCAATTAAGAAAACCAACATTATCCTAACACCAAAAGCAAATGGAAATTGGACAGTGGGCTTAATATGGATTTAATCTACTCAAATTTCCCTATTTTCTTTGGGTTATTTCATATATGTGTGTGTGTGTGTGTGTGTGTGTGTGTGTGTGTGTGTCTTTGGGATAAATGAGTTCTCCATAGCTCCTTAAACTCAGGTATCATCATGTCTAATGGCTGGAATATAGTTAATTCTCAATAAATGTTTGCTGAATGAATAAGTGACTGACTGACATAATATGAATTATAATGGAACAAAGGAATGAAGACACTTATTGCCTCTAGGGTAAATGAAAAAAATACAAATATCCAGCATGAAGAGTAGTAGTAGGTTCACTGAAAAATATTCAGAGAGCTTGTGTAATTTTTTCTGTCCAAATATATGTTTGTAGATCTGAGCCTTGTAAAAAGCATCTGGCTTGCTATTAATTCATTGCTACTAATGCAATTATGTATCACTGGAAGTTAAAATTAAGTCTGTTACATTACAAATCATAGCAATTAAGGTAGAGAAATCATTCTCTTGATCTAAATCCTAAAAATGGAAAATAATTTCTAAATTAATCTCTCCCCCATTCTGTATGCCTTGTACTGACATCCAGAAAGGGCTGGGGGAAAAAAATAACTTGGTAAGAGAATTTGAAAACTAATTCCCAAATAATTAAGATAACTCAATATAATAAGTAAGTATCATAAGTCAAACCCACAAATATTTAGGAGTACCTACTTTGTGCAAGACGGTGTATTAGAACTGAAAATGCTATCATGCGATGCAAAAAATTACAGACAGCTCCCTCAGAAGAGCTCACTCATTCCTCATAGGGACACTTGAATTCAGGTTACACGGGTGGAGGGATTTCAAGACACCCCTCCCAGACAGCAATAAGCACACTTAGGTGAGGCCACTAAAGTCTGTTCCCTACGAAAGACTGTCCTTGATTTTCAACTTGACTTTTCCATAGACACTTCAACGTGTTCTAGGTACACAAGATCACCATCCTCTTGCTCTGCTGGCACGCTCTCTCCACCTGCATACCTGTGGCTTTCCTTCTGCACACGACCCAGGTGTGCTCCTCACATCTGGAGCATCAGATCAGAATTCCCAGGATGTCTCCACTGGGATGTCAAAGCAGCACCTCAGAAGTAATTTGTACATGACCCTTACCCCACTGCCAGCTTCTTCCCCTGGACTTGCTGTCCTAGTGCTATCAGCATCCTTCCTAGCAGCCGGCTGGAAGGTGACTCTGTCTCCCTCTGCCTGTCTCTACTCCTCATACCCTAGCTGGCCGCAAGCCCTGCCTGTGCCCCATTGAAGGCCCAGCAGGTCCCCCCCTGGGCCAGGGCCAGAGACTCCGGCCTGGTCTCTCTCCTTTATCTCTATGACTTTTCAGGCTTCTGAAAGAATCATCATCCCACAGTCAGAACATGGGACATATGCCACCGTGCTGTTTAATGTCCTCGCTCCTTGGTGCCTGCTGTTGAGCAAAGTCTTTGACGCAGTTCTTGAATGTTAATGTTCAGAAGAACCACACGGGATATGGGCTTTACATTGCAGATTATCAGGCTCCCTTCCAGAGATTCTTGCCTAATGCTTCTGGAGTGGGCACCGTGAATATGCTCTTTGCCAGCTCCCTCCCTGATCCTGACGCCTGGACATACTATGGGAAACCCTGCTTCAGAATGTACCCTTGGCCTTCCCATTTTGTCTCCATATCTTCCCATATATTTCCCCCTCTACCCATGTTGGACCATTTGCTGACTCCTGCAGATGTCCTGAATTACCAATGTCTGTTTCTCTGACCCTGCTTAACCCTCACGTGAACGATCCTCTTCTTTTATTCCACCCATAAAAATCACCAAGCTTTGACCAAACACTTCCTAATTTCCCAGGCCCACTTTGACGACTTCTTCCTTGGTGTTTATCTGTACTTCTGTAATAGCACTTGGTTCCATCCTAGCTTTATAATCTAGTTGCTTACCCTAGTTGTAAGCTCCCTCTGTGAAAGACCTAAGTCCTAGTTATTTGTAACTCCCACATATCAGCAGCTCCAAAAAACAGGATCTTTTCTTTGACTCTTAGGCAACTTCACATCTGTTTCACTCTTAACATCTTCTCTGACTCAGAGGGATATTTTGGACCCCTAAAGATCCCTGATTCCTTCTGGGTCTTAAGACATCTCTTTTCCACATTCTCTAGAAATACTTCCCTATGATTCTTTCCAGATTGGACAGTCCTATTATATTCAGTTCTAAATTCTCAGTTTCCTGTGAAAAATAGTACCATATTAAAATAAGTTAAAAATGTGTGAATTTATTCATTCAAGGTTATCTGGGCAGATACTGTGTGGCCAATACTATCTTAGTTGGAATGAGAAATAAGTTGAAGATGAAGGTCTCAACTTCAGAAAGCTTATACTATAGTTGGATAAACAAGATATCATCATACATGAACCAAGTAGAAATCACAGAAACAATGGAGAAATCAAAGTGTACATAGGGTACATAAAACAGAGGAAATAAATCAAAGTAAATGTTGAAGCCAGTTTAGGAATGTGCTGGGGAAGGGCTGAGGGTAAATTCCAGGCAGGAACTGGATGAGCAAAGTGTCACATCTGAGAATGATGGAGAACCACACCCATTTGGCTAGTTGGGTAACCAGTTATCAGGTTGGTTAAAGTGGAGCATATTTTCTGTTATGTCAAATGGGATGATGATAATTATGAAGAGTAATAAGTATGTCATTTATTTCCAATGTAATTGCCTCCTTCACTGTCACCCACAGGGACCTGTCTAGCAATATGATAATGGAGCTACCACCCCACATTTTTGAAAACCTGATGCTTCTACAAAAATTGTAAGTTTTTCCTACTCTCATCAGATTGAAATGGCAACATCTTGATCTTTGAAATAATAATGTTCTCATTCTTCTTTCTTCCTCCTTCTAATTCCTAAAGGAATCTGTCATCCAATCCTCTTTTATATCTCCATAAGAACCAGTTTGAAAACCTTGAACAACTCCAGTCTCTGTAAGTGAAATTTAATAGGATGTTGATTATCATTTGAACGGATGTACTTAGACCCATTTTTATGTTTAAGTGGGTATATTTAATATACATGAAGGCTTCTGACTTGAGCCTGCATCCTCAGGCAGTTGCAAATACTGTTGTTACCATAAAACATGTATTCAAAGACGTTACCATGGAGTATGTACTGAATCTTTTTTTTAACCATTCAAATTATGTGAAGACCCTTTCTGCTTTTGAAGCTAGATACAATTCCTTCCTGAAAACTGGTTCATATGCAAGAGTCTCATCTTAAAGTTTCCCAAAGAATTGAATTTTCAATAGTGTTGCTACGAAACAGTTGGAAAAGAACAAATTAAGATTCACCTGTGTTTTCCTTTTCCCTTTTGCTAAAACCGTCCACTTGATATTGATCTACAGAGCATGCTTTTTACCTTTCTATCAGTAGAGAAAAAAACTATCCCACAAATAGGAACAGACAATTCATGTTGTGTAGTGTTTTAGAATTTCAAACATGTTTGGCTTCAGTGCCAAGAATTCTGCCAGTCATCATCCGAGCTTCATGATTCCTTTCCCACGAACAGCCCTTGTTAGCTGAAGCTTACTTGTTTGTTTCTGCACAGAAACATGTTGTTTCTACTACATGACCTGATCTCAGCCTAATGTCTGACTTCATTTCATCCCAAAGACCCATCTTTAATACCATACTTTTTTATTCTTGATAAATCATTTTCTATTGGAAAATACTGCAAGATTTAGGTTCTCTCTCAAAGATATTAGGGAGCATCTGCTGATGGAAAAGACTGGGTTCCTGCTCTCAATAAGTTAGAATACAAAAGAAAAAAATATAAATGACACATTGTTTTTAAATATGAAAACACACCCCAGGACGCAGGCTGAGTGACTCTTCCCTGCACTCAGCACACACTGAATTCTGAGGCCAAGAAGCCATGTTACCACATCAGGCCATTCTACAAGTTGGAGTAGCGATGACCTACTCCGCACTTAAACAATGTTTCTCCTTTCTTTATTGTCTCATTCTTTTTTCCTAAAGACTCACACATTGACTTCGCAGACATTTATTGGCCACCCGCTTATTCATAGCACTCTTTGGCACCCAGGAGACAGTGGTCTCTGCAGTTTTGGAAATTATGAGCTTGTAATCACATAATCTCACCATCCATTGTAAAGCTAACAGTGGTGACAAGTCTAGGAGAAAGCTGGGGAACAGAAGAGAGAAGGGGGGGATCCTTTCAAATGGACTGACCCTCTGATGATTCAGTGGTATAATTTCTCCCCTAAATTTCATCCCTGACTGCCAAAGAACAGGGCAGTTCCTCTCTGAAGTACACAGTGGGCAAAGGAAAACTCAGAGCCATGCCAAGAAATTCTTATTTGGATTAGCCAAAAAGAAAGTAATTGAGAATCAAACATCTTTCCAAATAAACCCTAAAGGGGTAAGGCTCTGCCTTTTTAGATTTTTCTCTCTCCACCTGTGTTTGCTGAGAACACAGCAGGCTCCCTTAATTCATGCAGTCCTAGGGTCTTCAAAGCATCCATATTGGAAGAAGCTTCTGGATAAGTGAGGAGCATAGGGGTTCTCCTTACAGCCCTCTGAGAGCCACTGATGGGGACGGCAGGAGTGAAAGGAATTACCCTTCCCACTGTTGTCTTAAGAACAATTATCCTGAATTGAAGCTGCTCATACTGCTTCCCTGGTGTTCCCTCTAAAGACACATAGGCCTGTCATGAAATTATAATGTGATTAAATCCACATTCTCACAAAACTTGCTTCAGTGATATTCTTTGGTTGGAAATATCAGCTCCTGTCTGAGACCCTAAATGCACATGGTTTATAAAATGAAACCACAAGGCCAATTTCATAATCACACAAATCACATCTGCCATGTTTAAATTAAAGGAACAAGTGCATTCTATTACAATGTCATTCTGCACAGTAAGGGACACATCATCTTGGAACTGCAGGGGGCATAAAGAGAAATGGCAATTTTCTAAGAGACTACCTGTAAAATTTTCAAATCCTGATATGAATTGGTAACATGAGATTTTTAAACATGGCATTTCTGATATGAGACAGAATGTAATGGCTAAAAAGTTCAGCCCTAAAAACATGCAACCTATTGTGCATATTTTCCAGAGACCTGGAAGGAATAGAGATTCCAAATATAAATACACAAATGTTTCAGCCCATGAAGAATCTTTCTCACATGTATGTATGCATGAAAAAATGGATAAGAAAGTATGATGCAATGTTACCTATGCTTTAGTGTAAACTGTCGAATGTATCACTGCAATGTGTTTTTATGCAAGAAAAGTCTTTTTATTGAGAACTTTTTAATTTTGTCACCTTTGGTCCCTGTTCAAATAGAGTTCAATATTGTGATGTGCTGACACGAATGACAGTTCTCTCTGGAAACACGCTGTTTATCCAATTGAGGCCCACTAAGAGATCAGGGTACCAGAGTGCCACATATTACATGAGATGAAGTCGCTGGCTAAATGGTATTCAGGAGGCCTGGAATCATTAATTCACCTCACATGAATGAGCAGTCGGCTGCTCTATGGTTTGAGTCCCTAGGAAGAAAGGTGCTATAATAAATTTCAGGTGTTACTGTTACTAAGTGCACTGCAAAATTGAGGTAATTAATCTTTATCATAGTTTTTGATAAGTCACTTTACTAGATTTGGCTAAAGTGCACTATGGAAGTTGTGTTAATATATGTGCTTATGACATGATCATTTCTTTATCAACTGCATAATCTCTGTGTTCATAATCTCAAAAATTAACCCTTGTTATCCACAACAATAGGGAGCATTCTGACCTAAGATTACAAGTTGGGTGCAGCCAGTGGATGAAATGGTTGGTGCCAAGGTGCTCTTTTGGGAGAACATTTTGTTTATATCTGTGCAGCAGGTGGATTGCTACAAGACAAGCATTTGATGTACACTACGTGGTTTTCACCATACCTCTTTCTGTGGCACCAGAAGATAAATAGTTAAGGAAGGTGTCATGTCCTTGTTGCACTCAGAATGTGAGGTCGTTTTAAAATAGAGAAATGCAACCTCTTCAGAATTTGATGGAGAAGCTACTACTTTAACATGTAAACTTGAGGATGAGGTCAAGAAGGACCAATGATTGGCAGAAAATGTGTCAGTTGGTTACACCTTCCAACCAGCGCCATAGCCACAGTGGGAGGAGAGGTTGTGTCTCTGAGAGATGCTGGCTGGCTCTCTCTGAACATAGTGGACACAGTGGAACCCTGAAAGAACCAGGAGGCTCCAGGGAAGAGGAAAGCAAAAGAATTATATGTCAAATGCATTTAACTGCACAAATGATATCAGGACTCTAGACAGGAAGTTACTTAAGGTCAGGGATTGTCTCCTAGTTCTCTACCTGACATGCCCAGAACCAGATTAACCATCATTCCTTTGTTCACCTAAGTATTTGCTGAGTACTAAAGACTTCCCAGGGGTCAGGCTCTGTGCTGGATCTGAGAACACGGGGCTGAACAGGAGACACGAGTGGCTGCCCCATGGAGTTGCCATTCAGAGTAAAGAAGTCAATGCTCAAAAAGTTCGTAAATTCGGTGAGGAAAAGTAAAACAAGACGAAGGGGTATCAGAGAGATGTGACATTTGAGCTGACCTGGAGGGAGGGAGAAGGCAGTCCTGCCCATATCTGGGGGAAGAACCTTCCAGGCAGAAGGAGCAGCCCAAGAGCTGCCCTGGGCAGGGGATGAAACTGGCCTGCTTGAGAATTAGACGGTCAGCAGGTCTGGGTGGAGAGAGTGAGGAAGGGAGGCAGTGAGGCCTCAGGGGCCAGTCCCGCCAGGGCCAGATAAAGCTTTGTCTAACTTGCTGGTCCAGAAACTGAATGGGGAGATGACAGAAAAAAAGATGGAGAGAAATGAACTTGAAAACATGGTGAAAAAAAATTCATAGAATGAGTTTTATGGGAGAAAATCCTAAACACAGATATTTGGGGACTATCAATAAACCAAATGACCTCCCAGTTCAAACACCTCGAGACTGCGCACACCTACGTCATAAATACAGTGATCAAACGTAAACCTACCTTTCCCTCTAGACATTATTTTAAGTCCTTCCAGGCCCTGATCGGAAATCTGTGTTCAAGGCCGCTGCTTCTCCTCCCAGCTCCAGTGAGACTTAATTTTCCTAGTGGCAGAGACCCTCCCTTCCTGCCCAAGTCAGGGAAAAGGAGGCCCGGCTTAAGTGAGTCTATTTAAAACTAAGTGCAATGTAGGAATGCTCCTAATGAGTTACTCTGGGTCCCTTACACCCCGAACACAAAAGCCTGACTGTTGGTAAAGATGAATTTAGCAGTAGCAATCTCCTTTTTATAAAACCCTAGAGAAGAGTCCAATATGATGCGGAGGAAAAAACAGGGTCCCAGACACTTCCAATCTCATGTCCTCCCCTGACTTGCCTCTGACAAGACACCGAATTCATTTGTCTTTTCGGTTCTTCATTTTTAAAACGAGAACATTACCCAGGGTAGAGTAGTATTGAATAAAGAGCTCTATAGTTACATTATCACTACTAAACAAACACAAACAGACCTAGTGAAGTCACACACCTAACGGAGCTCATGGGATTGCAGCTGCTCATTGTGTCATTGCATGTAAAGTGACTCTTTTTTTTCCCTTTCACTTTAGTTATTTTAAAAACTTTCGATACTGCTCCTATGCTCCCCATGTCCGAATATGTATGCCCTTGACTGACGGCATTTCTTCATTTGAGGACTTCTTGGCTAACAATATCCTCAGAATATTTGTCTGGGTTATAGCTTTCATAACCTGCCTTGGAAATCTTTTTATCTTTGGCATGAGATCTATCATTAAAGCTGAAAATACGACTCACGTTATGTCCATCAAAATCCTTTATTGTAAGTATGTTTTCTATCTTCTGTGAGCTGTGACTACACATATATTGGCCTTCAGCAATGGCATTTAATGTGAATTATATATGCTGGGCAATTCATTTTTCTAAGTATGAAGACACTGTTCCCTTGGGTCACTCTGTTCTTTGTTGCATAGGTTTGCAGTGATCGAGCACCCACCCCTAGCAGTTATGTCTTAGAAATGGGGTCACGAGGAACCGATGAGTCAAGGATGGATGTAGAGGACAGGTCATGTGTCATAAAACTAAGCTTTGTTTAACCTTCAATTATAATAGCACCAATGCTCCTCAAGCCCAGAAAATATTTCCCTTGATTAACTGTGTAATATGTATCTACTGTTTAAAAACTAACTCCCCTCACAAAATTACACCCCCGCCACCACCACTGTTCTTTTAAATGATCAAACAAAGATCCAAGGTGGTACTTTAAAAACATTACATTTATTTGAAGTCCGTTGCTTTCCAGGTAGAGTTGTAGGTGTTTATGTACGTCTATTTAATACAGGATGAAAGATGTAGGTCTAGGTGGGAGCACCAGAGATTCGGGGCAACCACACACTCTGTACTGATCCCCCAACAGATGCGGACTGCCTGATGGGCGTCTATCTGTTCTTCATTGGCTTTTCCCATATGAAATACCGCGGGCAGTATCAGAAGTACACACTGCTGTGGATGGAGAGCTTGCAGTGCTGCCTCATAGGGTTCCTGGCCTTGCTGTCCACCAATGTCTCCGTGCTCTTGCTGACCTACTTGACTCTGGAGAAGTTCCTGGCCATTGTCTTTCCCTTCAGTAACCTTTGTCCTGGAAAACGGCAGACCTCGGTCATCCTCTTGGGCATCTGGATCGTGGGGTTTTTAATAGCGGTGATTCCCTTTTGGAATGAGGATTATTTTGGAAACTTTTATGGAAAAAATGGAGTCTGTTTCCCCCTTTATTATGACCAAACAGAAGACGTCGGGAGCAAAGGATATTCTCTGAGCATTTTCCTAGGTAAATTACATTTTTTCATTTCTGTAGAATTTACATTTCATTGCTGTAGAAATAGCAGAAAGTTCAGCAAAGGCATGTTTGTCTATCTCAGAAAGTACACAAGACTGTGTGAGTTCCTAAAGAAAAGTTCTTGCTGCATATGTATGGAAATGTTTATTAAACTTCTTATTATAGAGATTCAGTAGGGGGAACAAAAACACTGTCTGGATCTCTGGCTGATCTTCCATTATCTCTAAGACCCTTTGCTTTTCACGTAGTGACTATGAGCTGAAGGAATTCTATTTTAGCGCCTTGTCCTGTAACCCTACCAAGTTATTCGAACTCATATTCTGTTTTACAACCTAGAATGAATTAGATAAATAATAAAGATGAAATTATGGAAACTCACTAGAAGGAGATTATCTATATGAAACACCAAGAAGATTTATTATCTTGGTGAGTGTAGTTCTAAAGTCGGCAATGTAAGAGTGATCGAGGTTTTCTTAATTTCTCCTAATTTTTTAGAAAAGAAGCCCCTACCTTCTCTGTAACAGATGAATGAGAAGATCAGGCATTTAATGTTAAAAAAACACATTTCTTATTTTCCAACAGGTATCTCTCCTGCTTCAAGTTAAGGCCATTCTCATGTCATCTGTTTCTTAGCATTTCAATTCCCCTCAGCTAAGTGGTCAATATGCTTTATAACCTTTTCTTTTTCATCAAATATTTTACATCAAAATATGCCTGTCTTCTATTTCTTCCAGTCTCTACCTACTGCTATTACCTTCCTTAAAAACCTGACAATCTCAGCCTGGAATTATTACATCAGCTCTTATTGGTCTTTTAGCCTGTAGGGGGCCTTATTTTTCTTTATCTGCTCACCACTTGGGTGCCAAAAAGACTGGGTGCCTCTGTTCAGAGACCTTCTATGACTCCCTGCTACTGCAAGATCAAGTTTAAACTAATCAGAGACTGGTCCTAACCACTGTCCCCATCTCTTCGCCAGTGATTCCTTCCCCTCCCTCTCTGAAAAATACACTTTTTTGGTGCCATTTTGATAATACTCTTCACATACCATCCTGTTTTGTAGTTATTTTTCAGAGATATGTTATGCCAGGATATGGTAAGCTGTTCCCAGCATTGGTGCACGCCAGACACATTCACAGACACACACACATGCTCCTTTACATTCACTGATTCAACAAGGATTTAATAAGCACTAACTATAGGCCACGCACTCCCTTGCGGACTGGAGATACAACAGATGGGCCCTCACAGACCTACAGCCAGAAAGGAGGATGAAGACAAGTCAACATCCTTCCATCACAGGCTGACAAAACCACGAAGGAGGAGAGCAGGACATTCTAGGAGCCCCAAATCGCAGGGCCCAACAGGCTTCCCAACAGAAATGACTCCCAGCTGAAGCCCAAAGGGTTAGGAGGCACTAGCCAGGTGACGTCCTTTCCAGGAAAAGACAGTGGATCTCAAGGCCCAAAGCCAAGGAACAGGCCGAGACGAAAGGCGAAAGAAACTGGGTGCAGCTGGAACTCAGTTAGGGGCAGGGAGGAGGCTAAGAGGGGATATGCTCCAGACAAAGAGCTACAGTATGCAAACACACATGTGCACACACACGTGCACTCATGCACCCACGCACCCCCTCCTCCCCCCCACGCACACACATCATCATCTCTATACCCAGGGCTCACCTGGATGATGACTCCTGGAGCCCTTTTTTCTGCCTGAAGAACATAAGAAAACACAGTTTTAAATTATTTATTTGAGAATAGAATTAGATTTAGAGGAAAGCTGTGAGGAGAGTAGTTTCCATACGCCCCACCCCCAGGCTCCTTGGTTGTTAGCTCCTTACGTTCCTGTGGGGTTTTCAGAACATACACTTTTGAGCCTTTCTGTAAGTCTGTTTTCACAATTTGTCCCAGAGGGTTCTCCTTAACAGTTGTTTTTATTTATTAATAAAACTTCCTGACAGGAGGCCAAGATACACCAATTTCATAAACTTCTATAGTGTCACTTTACTATGAGATTCTGTGGAATATGAAGGTTTTGGATAAAAACAGCAGACCACCGTGAATCTATAGAATTTTCCCTTAGACTTTGCCCATCTTCCACAGAGTCTAAATTCAGATGAACATTTTTTTTAACAACTTTGAAAGTATGTTCCAGTTTTATGCTCACAATGAAGAATTATATGATCACTCCTGGGATTTTTTATTGTAGTAGGAATACAACAAAGTGACTTAGAAGTCAGCATAATAGGATGGTGATGTTAAGTGAGAGTCTTCTGAACGTGTCTGACCCTGAAGAAGTCATATAGTTAAATTTAAAAGGTTTTTTTTCTTGTGTCTTTTTTTCTAAAACATGTCTAACAGGTTATGATAGTTTAAGTTACAGTAAGCAATCTGAAGAAAAACAATAATGTATTTTTGTTTTATGTAGTAGTTTTATTTAAGACCAAAAAACAGCAATACTGTTCCTGGGGCTATTATCTTCTTGATATTCCAAGATCATCTTATTCATATTTGTAAGATAAAGGAATGGGGTCATATTTATTTTATTTACATATATATATGATTACAGTAATCCCTTAAGGTTTGAATTTGCAGAGAGCTAAAAACAAAAATAGCTTTTTCCCTGTTTCAAAAAAGTTAAAATTTACCTCATGATACATACCTAGCTCTGAATCTTGGAGTTCTATAATTCTTTATAAAACATTTTTGTATTTGAGGTATCTTTTTGATCTGGTAAGCTCAATTCCTTTTGCTTTTCCCAGCACAGAGCCCTGGATTTAGGGTTTTAGCTGATTAACACTGGGCTTATACAAAAGAATGCTCCTTAGAAATACAGCGTAAGATGCACCGTATTGAACACCTAAGTAATACAATGTTTTTCCTGTTGATTTATGCACCTGAGATGTTAAAAGGTGTGAACTTTTCCCAACAGGTGTGAACTTGCTGGCTTTTCTCATCATCGTCTTTTCCTATACTATCATGTTCTGTTCCATTCAAAAAACTGCCTTGCAAACTTCGGATGTGAAGAATCACATTGGAAGAGAGGTGGCCGTTGCAAATCGCTTCTTTTTTATAGTGTTCTCTGATGCCATCTGCTGGATTCCTGTGTTTGTCATTAAAATTCTTTCCCTCTTCCAGGTGGAAATACCAGGTCAGTCCCTTCGGTTATTCCGCAGTACATTGTGCCTTCTTATGCTCTTTGTTTGGCAAGGTCAAAATACAATGACTTATGTATAGTAAATGCTCCATAAATACATACAACTTCAGTACAACCAGTTATTTCCCTCAATGCTTTATAATCAGTATTCTAAGATACCAACTGGGTAGGAGTGCAATTCAGACAAGAATAACAAAAAACAGGAGCTAGAAAAACATTAACTCTTAGTGTCTTGCTCCTACCTGAGACATATAATGGTTCTTGACCAACTGTACACATAAAATATCAAAATGAACATGCGCAGGTTCCACCCTGAGCTTCTTAGTTTAACCTATAGGGACAAAGGGATATACATGGGTGTTGTGGAAAACTTGCCTAGGTGACCCTGAGGCACACATACACCTCTGGTTAAGAACCACCAGTCTGCGTCTGGCCCTAGCCCTGTGGTTGTCACACTGGGCTCCACTCTGTGGAGTGCTGGATGTTTGCAAACCCTCACACTAGTTAGAAATTTATCAGGTCGCCCTTTCTGGGACCTGGAAGTCATAGCCATCTAGGGGCCACCCAGAGCTCACGGCTGCCTTCCTGTGAACCAGAGTTTGTGATCATCTTCAACTCATTGTTTCAGGCTATCGCAAATCTCCTTGGAGAGTTCGACCAGAGCAGAAATTGTGCTTATTTGTCTTGGCACCCTGGCATCAAGCATGCGGTTGACATGTCGGAAGCTCTTATAAAAGAATGATGAATTTACAAGTAACAGCTGTCACAATTTATGCCCCTCTGGCTTGTACACAAAGTCATGGGAGGCCTTGTCAAATGCCTCACTGCAAAATGACACACAGCATCCCCTTAACCTGTCAGCTTAGTCTCATAACAAGGCAGAGATGGACCTAGAGCCATGGAAGATGTAGAAGTGGAGATCCAGGAGGTTGATAATGGTTAGCTACTGCAAAGCCCTTCCTGGGTGGTGGGAGCAGAAGCCATGAGAATGTGTGTGAGATCCCTGATCCCTGAAGAGAAGAGTTAATTAAGTGCTCATGTCCCAGATGAGGAACCTAATGGACAGTCTCAAGTCAACTGCACCTTCCTGGACATCTCAACTTCTACATCCTACCCTGCAAATTCAACAGGACCAAGATGTCCTTTGGCCTCCATTCCTCATGGAGTGAAGTCCAAATGCTGGGATTGGCACTAAAATATTTCTCACCTCCCACCTGACCCTCATTTATTCTGTGATCCAGGCCCATTAGAATTATTGGCCTTTTTCAATCTGCCTTTCCTTGATGTTCTACCTTTGCCGAAGCTGTTGCCTCCATCTGGATTGTACTTTCAACCAGTAAATAGCCTCCTAAACACCCCTTCTCATCCCTCAAGGTTCACCCCAAACACTCCCCCTTCCAGACCTCTCTCCACCCCTCTCCCATTCAATCCAGTTGCTTAAATGTCAGCTATATCCTGTTTGCACTTTACTTACTAGCTTCATTTGAACTGCCTCAGATCAGTAGTACTTTCTAAGTGTATTCATTGCCCCCTTCAGATTATAAGCTTCGGGAGAGGAGAGACCACGTCTGGTTTGTCTTTCCACATAATGTTATTGAATATATGCCTTTTCAGGTAAAGATGCTGAGTTGGTCCGAGAGTGGTAGATGGGGCTGGTGGGGTGTCATCCTCCCTGGCTCCTCTTTCTACACCTTTTGGTGCCCTTCTCCACCACAGAGCTGGCTGTGGAAGAGGCAGCCCATGTGGTGGGAGAAGGACCGGGGGAGGCAGGAGTCCTGGGTTCCTGTCCTGACCTTGCCACTGAGGGAACTTAGGACCTCACCTCATCTCACCCAGGCTGTTCCCAGATGGTCTCTCAGATGCCTCCCAGTTTTAATGTTCTTTGAATCTGTTAACTCCTTAAGGGTTTCTCTCCTTGTGCTAGTCTGCTGGGGCCGTCATAACAAATACCGTAGACTTACACAGCAGAAATGCATTCCTTGCACCAGGATAAGGTGTCGGCAGATTCCTGTGGGGGCCTCTCTCCTTGGCTTCTCCTCAGTGTAGCCACCTTCTCACGGGGTCCTCATGGGGTCCCCCCTCTGGTGCACATACTCAGTGTCTCTGTGTGTATCCAAGACTTCCATTCTTATAAGGACACCCATCAGATTGGAAGAAGGCCCTTCCTAATGGACTTAACTTAAAATTTTGAAGGTCTAATCTCCAAATATAATCACACTCTGAGGTTCTGGGAGGGCAGGATTTCAACATGTGAACTTGGAGGAATGCTATTGAGCCCACAACATTCTCTGATTTAGAATCAGGAGATGATAGGTGATCAAGGGTATCTGATGGCAGCAAGAGCAGTCATCATCCTCTGGGAGACTAAGACATTTCAGATCATGGTGGGGAACTGGAATCAGAAAAAATGTCTTGTGAAAACATTATCAGACCACACTGCCGTTCTCTATGTTTATAGTGTGTAGTTTGAGGTTTGTCTTGAACAGCTCAGTGCACCTAGAAATCTTCTTCACATCTGGCTAAGCCCTTTCTTCCTTACCTGGCTTCCCACAGTGTTGCCAGAAATGCACTCACTGTCCTAAGCCCATTCTGGTCCCCACCAAGAACTCTGGTGGAGGCTTCATGTCACCAACAGCAGTGGGGTCAGCCCAAAAAGATAAGCCAGCATTAGCCCTGCAATATCAGGGGAGTCCTGAGAGTGTCCCCATGACACTGAGTGGGAAGTCTCTTTCCTGAGCCGGTTCCTTGGTGGACCCAACAGGCAAAAAGCAACTTACCCTGTTTTTTTTCAGTCATGAACTGTGCCTAGTTTCTCCTTTTTTAAAAATTAAAGTCAAATAATATAGTAATATGAAACTTTAATAAGTCTAAGATATGCCAAATATAGATCTTTTTCTTCCCTATTCATTCCAGTTAAAAATAAATAAATAGGGACAATAAAGAGAAGATGGGTTGGGAAGAAAGGGGGGTAGACATAGAGAAAGGAGACGGGGGACAGGTCAGGTGAGCAGTCAGAGAAGAATCAGAAAAAAGGAGAAAACCAGAAAGGTTGGAAGGAAGGAAGAGGGCAAAGAGGAACAAGTCACAGGGTTTGCAGGGTAAGAAAATTACAGGGGGGATGACAGAGAGTGAGAGTCATAGTACCTCTGGTCTCACCATCCAGCTTCTATCTGGAGCTCTTTGAAAAGGGGGAGGAGGCCTCCTACTGGGGGTGGAGTGGAGAATCAGCCTCAGGCACTGATGCTGAAAAGGGATGTCAGCAGAGCTGACACTGGCCCAGGCCCCTGATGTCCATCCAGTAAGTTACGGGGGTCCCCTTTCACACAGAAGGCAGGGGAGGTCTAGGGAGCTGATACAGTTTGCCCACAGTGACATAGCTAAGAGGTTTCTTAGCTGCATGTAACAGGGAAATCCACTTCCTCCGAACCAAGCAAATGATGTTTTCGGAAGGTACAGCATCATCTCAGATTTTATCCTCACAAAGAACATTTGTGGCATCTTTCCCTTAATATTCTTTTAGCATTTGTGAGGCTCTACATAAAAGGACTTCCTTAAGTTTGGAGATGCCTTCCTTTCTGCCCTTCAAACTGTCAGAGTCCTGTCTGCTCAGAACCCCTGGAATATGAGGGGGGCAAGAAGGCCTTCAGGGCTGCAGTTAGGGTCAAGGTCAGATCTGACCCAGCTCCACAGTTTCCTGAACACTGTTCCACTGGTTAAGAATGATTCCCTCATTTTCTTATTTTTTATAAGGAAAGGAAATAATAACAAAAATACCACTACATACCAATTTATAGTTTGTGAAATGCATTCACACATTTCCTCTCCGTTGGCCTCTCAACAACCCATGAAGTGGTTACTGACATTCAGAGATTTAAATGGTAGGAACTTGAATTCATAGCTTCCATAAATATTCAATAAGGTGAGAGAAAACTTAAAGGAACTAGTCAGCCTTCTCGAAAATACCCGTGACTACACAAGGTCATGTGCATTTTGTGTCTCTTTAAAATGCCAACTTCTGCTTTTCATTCTCTGCTTCCTTCTCCAGGCACAATCACTTCCTGGGTGGTCGTTTTCTTCCTGCTGGTCAACAGTGCCTTGAACCCCATCCTCTACACACTCACACCAGCTCTTCAAGGACAAGTTTAAACAGCTGCTGCACAAACATCAAAGGAAATCAATTTTCAAAACTAAAAACAAGAGTTTATCCACGTCCATTGTGTGGACAGATGATTCCTCTTCACTTAAACTTGGGGTTCTGAACAAAATAGCCCTTGGCAATAGTATGGGGAAACCAATTTCCTAATAATGGTTTTGTCTCACTGGACATTGGTGGGCTACCTATAAAAAAGTACAGCACTTGGACAATGACATCTACAAAGCCTTTCACCTTTACCAACGGCCAAGCTTTCTGCAAGGAGGGCACAACCGAATGCCCACTGGGACTGCATTCTGGCGGCAGCTTTACTACTTACAAGCTGTGCTGAGAACTGTACCTGAGGGTTCTTCTCACCCTGCATCCTTGAAATGCATGAGTGAATCAACTAACAGGAGGCTGTTGTGCAGCTGGTCTCTAGCTAGTCAGCACTACCAACCTACCAGGGAAAGCCCACATGTGGGCACTGCTTGCTCTGCTTTTAAACTGAGGTGCACTGTCCATAAAATAAAGACATTCATGACATGCAATTCCAGTGTGGCCATAAGAACATGGCTTTCTTTGCTTTTTCCACGTCAAATTAAATCAGCAGCTTCCTGCTAAATTTCTAGCCCAGGATTTCTGAGATGTTCACCCACCTCAAGTCCAGCCCTACGGAGGCGGGGGAGTAGCAACTTTGAAAGCAGAACATCATACAGGCTACAACACCTAGCATATGACCAGAGAGGTAGACGGACGAAGCCCAGTACCATTTGCCTTCTAGGCTTTTACTTAATGTCAGAAGAACAGAGATTCCAAACAGGATATTGCTTTGCAGGCCCAAGAGGAAAAGTGGACAAACTGTCAAGATTTACATTTAAATATTTTTATGAAAATATTAATAAGATCTATATTCTTAAGTAATTTTAAGTGTAACTGTCATTGCTGGAAAGTTCTGCCTTCAGAGAACACACAAATAAGAGGTGTTAAAGAGGATTTAAGAATAGTGGTTTGATTGGGACCATTTGCTTATTCTGGTAAATTCCCATTGTTGTTAACAAAAAGCCCCATAAGTTTGGATTCGTTTTTTGAAAATGAGAAGTACTTGTGAAGGCCTCGCTATGGCTTATACTGAAAATATATGTGAAAAAAATCAGGTAAATAAAATTATATTTTGCATTTGTCCATATATTACTTTCAGTTTAACAGACCATGGATTTATTGACTGTTAGCCATGTTTCTCCTGACAGACAATATAGCTTGGAAACAGCTTCATTTAATAAGACACATCTCACCTTTTTCTTTCTCTCCCCTTTTACCAAAGCAAGAGGCGGCAGCCTCACTTCCTCACTGTGCGCTCCATTCCGAGTTCCTTTAATGAAACGAAATGTAAGCAGCTGACCGAGAATACCGGGTCATCTTAATTATTTGTTAATGGGACGACCTTTTATCCAGTAGCATCCAGGCAAGGAAGAATCTCAGTTTCTGCATCACAGCTGTTCTAGTAACTTACCTGTTGTTACTTAGTATTGACTAAAGCCATCACATATGGTCCTTCCTTTTAATCAAGTGAGATATTTCTTACATAAGTGAAATCTTTCCAGTAGGATTCTACAAATAATGTTCCTACACATCGGGTAGGCTGCCATTTTTCCTTATGGTTTTGAACTTTTCTCCATCTTGTCTCTTCACTATGATTAGTTGCTTCCCAGCTTTTAGCTTAGTTCCAAACAATCAGTTGCTTTCTACATTCACTAACATTTTACTAAATGTCTTTTGCCAGTTCTTGATCACCATATGATTTATTTCCTAATACAGTTCCCAACATCAGGAGCATAAGTAAGTAATAGACCCTGAGCCTAGGGTATTGCAATCTTAGCACAAATGTGTATCTCCCCATCTTGAGAAACGTCAAGCATAACCTATGAATCAAATGTGGGGGAACCGAGTCTGTGAGGTCCGTGCTCCTACTGCTGAGATGAGGACATGAGGAAAATCAGAAGGTCAGGAGAGCCAAGGAAGGTGGGAGCACATTGCACAGAGAAATGGAAGCAATGTACTGGTCAGCAGCATGCCAACAAATGGTACGGAATTGAATTCTGACAGCTGTGTGATTAACAATCTCATTCTGTACTGCTGTGTAAGCAGAAAGCCATCAGGAGTATGTTTTATTTTAGCAAATAATAGTCTTTTATCTGGATCGAGTGAGGTCTTTTTTATTAGGCCAGAGTTGTTTTTTAAACCCAGTGCTTCTGTGTGGTTATGAAAATACCACCTCTGAATCATTTTCCACAACAATATAAACATCAATTAAACATTGCTCCAGAATTTAAGTGGCCGTGGACTGTGCCATCTCTGAGTAGGAAATGATAAGGGCGAATTACCTGGTCTGTATTCCTTCTGTGTGTCTGTGTGTGACTGACATCTTGTCTTGAAAAATAAAGATACCCCAAAAAATTGATGTAATGCATCAGAGAAGTGTACAAAAAGAGGGTACATGGTTTGTCTGTGTTACACATGGCTAAGCTTATTCACATCATTTGTTTCATTCCTAATGTCTATCTCCAATTAAAATTAAAATAGTTGATGTCCACTGCAGTTGCTGAATTAGCTTCTTGATGGCCCAGGGCTTTAAATGAGACAGACATATCCGAGCTTCTGTAGACAGGCAGCAGTATCAGAGCCCCCCACCCCTACCTTGCCCCACAGCTTTGCATCTCCATCTACCTGGTCTCCATAGCATCATGGACTCTCATCATGAGGCAAACCCACCCCCTCAATGTTTGTCTCTTCAGGTTGACTTGGGGGCCAGATCAAGTCAGTATTTGGTAATTTGCTACAAATCTAGTCATGTAACATTTTCCAGAATTTATCTCACCCAAGGTGATTCTTCACTGTGCTTTCCATCCTCAAGTTCATAAGCAATGCAGAGATCCAGAGAAGGCACAAGATACAAATGAGAGATGGTAAAGTGTCACCAATGATATCCACACTATTGCTTTATAAATGCTCCAAGGGCATCTAAAGGAAATGCATCTTCCGGTGTATTTCTTTTTAGTTTTTGCAGTATAGCGTAAGTGGGCATATATTCATATTAAATACATAGACTTAGATACTTTACTCAAGAAACAAAGTATTGAAGATAAGCATTTGTGTTTTCTTATTCTCTTACCCGGTGAATAAGAAAAAGTGATTTCAAACATCTCTCTTTGTATATATCTGTTTATATATGTGGGTAAAATGACAGTATTTCCAGAATCTCTCATCTAACCTTAGTGCATCTCCACATCAATAGGTGTTTCCAAAGCGTGGAGAGAAGTAGCCCATCTACATATTAATAGGTGATTACAAGGGTGGGCGGAGCAATGGTATATCTGAACTGGAGAGGTTTAGTAGGGCCCTTTTTGCAGTGGGATAGTGAGACAGGGGCAAGCAGAAGTGGATGACTGCCTCAAGCAATAAACAAGTTTCTCCCACTTTATTTCTCCTTTTGATGATTTTGGCTTCAGAGGTAATTTGCCCCAGGCTGGGAACATGTTTTCCCCCCAGAGTTACAATATATTTACCTATTTTTATGTCAGCTATTATGCTGTTTATGAAAAATGAAGATGAATTTTTAATAATAATATTTATTTCTAAACAAGGAAAATAAAGTTAAATAAGACTCTTCTCCCTTTAAATATTTTTTCGGTAGGAGATCTCAGTCCTTGAGAAATTCTTCCTAAAGTCCCCATTGAAACCTATTCATTACTCATTGCGCTTCATTAGCATAGTCTTCAGGACATACTTTCACATGACATGTACAGGAGAGAGAAATTACAAATGAAGAAATAGAAAATAATAAGGCCATGTGACAAAACTGCAGATTCAGATATGGGGATCTGCTCTCTGAAAGCGCCTGGCCCCAGCCCTCGGTGACACCTCTTGCCTCTGGGACCTGAGCAAATTCCTAACTATTTTGAGTTATAGACTCCTAACTAGTTTGGATACAAGAAGAAATTATTTCTGGGCTGTCTGGAAACCAATAAAACTGTCACCTGTGTACTGATTTTCTGAACTCATGGTGCTAGGGTGTTTAGTTCAGTAATGGTTTTGTAATGGAAGCTATACACTGTCCTGTTACAGACAACATCCACTTAGGGTGAGGAAATGCAGGGTGAGATGTCAGTGGGCTGGGGTCATAGTTGCAGTTGTTCAGCCATCAACTGCTGTAAGACCTAGCCAAGCATCTTTCAATCTCCTCCATTCTCTGTACCCGAGTTCGTTAAGATCCTGTCACATAAACCAATGTCTTGTCCCATTTCTGGGAAGATCTATAACTTGGATTAAACCACTTCCTGACGATCTGTGTGAAGTAAAAATCCAAAAGTTCACATGAAGTTCAAGGATCATCCAATTCTCCGTTTTCCTGGGATGTCACACATTTCTCAGGCAGCCTCAATGCACAGGAAATCCACGTCTCCAGGGGAGCATTACAGGGCCCTGTTCTATTTGGGAAAGAAAACTGAGGCATAGCTTCAAACAATGAAGCTTTTCTAAGACATGGCAGATCAACAGCAGGGCAGTCGGCACAACTTAAAAGTTAAGTGACCTATTGCCAGCAAAATCTGGGAAGGCAGACAGCGTTTCAATCAACACGTGACCATTTTAACTGTAAATCTCAGACTCCTCTCTTCACGTGAGTGTATAAACAGGTCTCCTATCACCTAAAATACCCCCTAAAACAGACACAGATGCACAGGGAAGTCGAGCGTGTATAACTGGGTATATTTCTGAGAAAAGTGTGATTCAGAGAAAGCAACAATGACATATCTAAATCCCTCATAGAACTAGGATAAAACATGTATTTCTGGACCCGGGATTGATCTTTGTTTCATCCTTGGCACCATCAGCCGTGAGCTCTTGTACCCTCCTCCCCTCCCTCTCTGTCAGCTCCTGCCCCTCAGCCCACAGTGCCCGGATGTCTCGCATCTAACAAGACAGCCGCACCAGCCTACACCCTCCTTTAGCATCTGTCTGATGTTCACTGTCTCTTTATAACTGAACATTTGAAAGCATTTCATCAGTGCTTTGACCTCTCAATCCCTGAAAGCCTCCACCCCCATCATGCCCCTGAGGGTGTCCCCATTACTTGACCTTTCCGGAGGATTTATTCCTAATGAATACTTCCTCCTTTAAACTCTTTTCTTGGAATGGAGGGTGAAAGGAAAGGAGCGACACACAGCAGCAATTCACCGGAGAATTCCACTTTACTAGGGAAAGGTGCTGGGTTATATAGGAAGGGGCATGAATTGATTGAGGTGTCACTTCTACGGGGCTGGTGGCTGTTGGCTAGGTGCTGGGAGTGGGAGGGGGGGCAAGAGGTGATTGGGCTTCAGGTGGTGCTGGCGGGAACCGAGGACCCCCAAAGAGAAGCCAGATGTTTGCCATCTTACTGGTGGGGGCCCTTCATTCCCCTCTTTCTCCTGTATGGGGTTGTGGACGTTGCTTTCTCTCTGACTGCTTCCTGCTGAACAGGAGCGGAGAAGGGAGTGAGGGCTTGAGGATCAGGAGGAAAGGGTTGATAGGACTCCGCACAGTAAGGATGAGTAGATGTGGACTTCTTCAGGTTGGAAATCAATGAAGGTTCCCTGTAACTATAGGTCGAGGACTTGTTGATTCTAATGGTGGTTCCAGGGGGATACGGGTGCCAGAAGCCAGGCGACTGCAGCCATTGTTTCTAGGAACAGTTTCCAGCAGAGAGAGGGGTCCATCTCAGTATGTGGTGAGGAGCTCACGTGAGGGTGAGGGATCTTCTGTGGCCAGAAGCTGGTAGTTCCTGAGTAAAAGCTGGTTGAAAGCTTGATTAGAGATTTTTTCCGACTTGAGATCTGATGAACTTTATTATACAGGGTAAAAAGAGACAGGCGAGAAGAATGATTATTATGGGGCCTGCAATGAGCCAGAGCCAGGTGAGGAGGGCGTTTGTTAGTATTGAAGAGAATGGGTTGGAATTGGAAGCAGAGTGGAGGCTGGAGGCAAGGTCAGTGAGTTTGGTGATGTCAGTTTCTAAAATGCCAGATTCGCTGATGTAATAGCAGCACTCTTCCCAGAGGAAGATGCAGGTGCCGCCCTTCTTGGCTGTAAGCAGATCTAAGGCCCGCCGGTTTTGAAGGGTGACTTTAGCTAGCGAAGTGACCTGTCTTTGGAGAGAGGCTAGGGAATCGGCAGTGGATGTCAGGGCTCCCTCAAGTTTGGCATTGAGATCTCTAACTGCCCATAGAGAGTGACCCAAGGCTTCTCTCAAAAACCCTGCCCCAATGGCTGAGGTGATCAAAGAGATACCGACCATGATGGGAAGGAAAGCAGCTCTTTTTGTGCACGAGGGCAAGGGAGGTTGGAGCTCAAGAAATTCTGCCATGCTGTAAAATGTAAGCTGTGGGATTAGGGTGACCAGAATGCAGGGTGTATTGGAGTTAAGAGGCAGTGAGTTGAAAAGACTGCCATTACACCAAAAGAAGTGTCCCAGTTGCATAAAAGTCTTAGAGCCGGAGGTAGGGGTGTAGATAGAGAGGCAGTGAAGTGCGCTGGAGGGGGGTGGAATTGGGCCTACACAGTGGTGGATGGTGAGATTACCTGCATATTCTGGTTCCCATAGGGGTATGTCTGCCAGGGGGCAGAGGGGTTGTCTTTCTGCATGGAAGGAGTAGTTGGAAATTTTAAGGGGCATGGCGGCCAGCAGTGGGCGCTGTAGTGATGCACACAAGAAACAATTGGCGGTGTTAAGGGTGTGGTTGAGAAAGATGGTGGTGTCCTGAATGAGCTGTAACGAAGAGTAGGAGAAATGGGAAGAGGGGTGGGGATAAGAAGATGAAGAGGCGCCATCAAGAGTTTGGATAAGGACTTTTTTGGAATGTCTGATATCTGATGCAACTTGAGAGATCTGGGAATGAGAGGGAACATACTTTTGAGAGATATGAAGGGTACCGTGGGGGGTCGAGGACCCCCCATAGTAAACTGAGGCTGTTACTCTGGCAGCCCATCGAGAGTCCCAGGGATCTGGGACTGATAAGGAGAATGAGCCGTTGGGATATTTCATGAAACGGTTGGAGGAGTAATAGTGTGGGTACTGGAAGTTACCCATGTAGTGAATGGCACAAGACTAGTAGGGACATCTCCTGTAGGTGTCTGGCCATCACCTGCAATAGGCTTGTTTTTGGTCATAGAGGAAGCAGAGGTAGGGAGAATAAGGGTAGCTGCTAGTGAACACTTCGGTAGAGGGAGGAATGTGGAGGTATAAAGGCTCAGAGGAGCTTTTCAGAGGGCAGTCTGGTGTGGCAATGAGGGCAGTAACTTTTGTTTGATGCCGTGTGTAAGTCTCTCTGACTTTGAATCGCCATACAAAGGAGGCTGGGGTGGCGGGAAAGACAATAAGAATGAGGAAAAAAGCAAGAGAGCAGTAAAGGAGGAAAAAGTCATGATTCGGGTATGGATGGCAAAGGGGGTGAATGGGATTTTGGAGGAAAGAGGACAGTAAGGTCAGGAGTCTGGAGGGAGGGAAAGTCTGTAAACTTTTGTAGGTTAAGAGATCTTTTAGGTGATGTGGGGACAGAATGGTAAGGGGCGCCCTGAATGTCAGTTTATGAGCTTCCTTCTGCAAGAGCTGTCTAGCGGCTAATGCTCGTAGGCAGGGGGCCCATATCTGAACTGTGGGGTCTAATTGCTTGGAGAGATAAGCTACTGGGGCAAAGGATGGGCCATAATATTGGCCTAGGACTCCTAGAGCTTGACTGGACCTCTCATGAATGTATAATGAGAAGGGCTTTGATAAATCAGGAAGATGGAGAGCTGGGGCTTCCACAAGGGCTTGACGGAGCTTAATGAAGGAGTGTCAGGGTGAGGAGGATAATGGTTCTTCAGGGGGGACCTTGCTGAGGTCATATAGGGGTCTTGCCAACAGGGAGAAGTTAGGGATCTATGCTCTAAAATATCTAGCCAGGCCTAGAAAGGAAAGGATTTCTAGTCTTGGTTTTGGGAACGGGCAGGTCAGAGAGGAGCCGTTTTCTGTCTAAGGTAATGGACTTTCTTTGTTGAGATAGAAGGAATCTGAGGTAAGTGACAGGAGGGGAAGAGATTTGAGCTTTGACGGGGGATACTCGGTAACCTCTGGAAGCTAGAAGGTTAAGTAGGGAGGCAGTGTCAAGTTGAGACTGTTCCCACGAGGGACTGCAGAGTAGAAGATTGTCCATGTATTGTAATAAGGTGGACTCGGAGTGATCATGATGAAACTGTTTGAGGTCCTGAGCTAGGACCTGTCTAAAAATATGGGGACTATCTTGGAAACTTTGTGGTAAAACTGTCCAAGTGAGTTGTTCAGAATGTCTTGTGTATGGGTCCATCCAGGTGAAGGCGAAAAAATCTTGGGAGGAGGGGTCCAGAGGGATAGGAAAAATGCATCTTTGAGATCTAGGACTGAGAAGAGGGAGGCCGAGGCAGGGATCTGCGATTAAAGGGTGTACAGATTTGGAACTAAGGGATGGATAGGGACAACGGCCATGTTGATGAGGCGAAGGTCTTGGACAAGGCAGAAAGATCCGTTGGTTTTTTAACAGCTAATATGGGGGTATTAAATGGGGAGTGAGTGGGTCTGAGGTAATTTTGTTTAAGAGATCTTGAATGATGGTTTGGAGGCCTATGAGGGCTGAAGTGGTTAGGGGGTATTGGGCCTGACAGATATACTGAGAGGGGTCATGTAATTTGATAGAGGCAGGGGGACATAGGGCCACGAAGGGGCTTGTAATGTCCCAAACTTTGGGATTTACAGTTTGTATGAGGGCAGAACCGGAGCTTTCATTGGGTAGAGGGGGGTCGTTGGCTATTAGGGCCATCAGAAAGGGAGTACTGGGGGCTGTGGGAGTGGATATAGTTATGGAAACATGGAGGAGGGAAAGGATGTCCCGTCCTAGTAAAGGGATGGGACACTGGGGCATAACCAGGAAGGTGTGGGAGAAAGGTATGGGATTGTCTTGGATTGTGCATAAAAGGGGGGGGGCTTAATGGAAAAATCTCTTTACTTCCTACTCCAACTATATGAGTAATGGCTGGCATGGTAGAGCCCCGGTATTCTCGCAAGACTGAGAAGGTGGCTCCTGTATCTAGGAGGAAGGAGATGGGGCGACTGTCTACTGTTAAAGTAACCCTGGGCTCCTGTTTGGTGATGGAAATGGTCGGGTGAGAAGCCCCCAGGCCCCGTCAATCTTCTTCTGCCAGCCCCACTACGGTGGGCTTAGGATGGGGGTTGTTCATCCAGCCTCCCCTTTGGGTGGTTGGTCAATCAGACCCCCAGTGGCCCTTTTTGTGGCATCTAGGGCAGGGGTGGTTGGAGACCTGGGGGAGTGGCACACCCTTGAGCAATGTTCCTCTTTTTCACACTTGAAACAAGCTCCTGGGGGGGGGGGGTTATTTGTAGAGGGGCGCCCAGGTTGTGGTTTTATCAGCTGGGCCAACATTTGGAAATTGGCCTGATCAGCCTTTTGTTTACAGTGTTCTTTCTCCTCCTCCCAGTTATGGAAGACTTTAAAGGCCACTGTTAGGATCTCAGTCTATGGGGTAGCGGCGCCCTGTTCTAACTTTTTGAGTTTAGCTTTAATGTCAGGGTAGCTTTGAGCTATGAAGTATGTCATAAGGACATGTTTTCCTTCAGGTGTTTCTGGGTCTAGGCTGGTATACTGTAATAGGGCTTGAGTGAGTCTGTCTAAGAACTTGGGAGTGGGTTTCATCTCTCTTTTGAATTATGTCTTGGAGCTTTTGAAAATTGACTACTTTACGGACTTCCTTTTTCAGACCTGCTATTAAGCAGGAGGCAAAAATATCTCAAGAGCAGAGACCTATGGCGGTGTTATAATCTCAGTGTGGGTCTTGTTCAGGGACAGGAGTGGGGCCAGAGGGATAGGTGGGGTCAGTCCTGTGGGTTTTGGTAGTGTGCGTTTGGGCAAAGTCCCAAACTCATCTATGCTCTTCAGGGAGGAGAGTATTGGCCAGGAGCATGAAAATGTCATGATGTGTGAGCTGTAAGACTGGAGGGTCCATTGAAACTCCCTGATGTATGTCATGGGATCAGTGGAAAAGAAACCTAGGTGTTTCTCTAGTTGGGCTAAATCTCCTAAGGAGAAAGGGACGTGAACACGCACGATGCCTTCGAATCCTGGTACCTCCAAGGTAGGGGGGGCGGTAATTTTGGGAGGCTCTCGCGACCGAGTCTGAGGGGGACTGAAGGGTTCTGGCTCAGTCTGTGGGGGAGTGACGTGGTCTAGCCGTGCCTAGTTGAGCAGGTCCTGAAGTGCGGAAGGCGGGCAAAGAAAATAATGAAAGATAGAATCGGACCCACGTGTCGCCAGCTAGCAGCCCAGCTGCTTCCCTCTGCCGCTCTAGTTGGACTTGAACTCATGACTCTGAGGTTAAGAGTCCCATGCTCTACTAACTGAGCTACAGCAGGGCTCCAGTTAGTTGCTTATGGAATACATAAACAGAATGTTCTTTGTTCTCCATTCCTGCCACATCGGCAAGTGGGGGAAGGACATAGCTAGAAGCAGGGGTGGTGTTTCTACTAATCTTCAAGGTCTCCCTATTTTCAGAGTGAGGAGTCTTGGCTCATCTTCGAGGACAAGATATGTTTTTGTGGACATATAACTTCTAAGGACTGCACCGGTTGTTCTCTAGCTTGTGCTTTCCCATGCTGCATTCAGACAGGGGGGAAGGTGCTTTCCCATTCTCCATACAAACATGTGAGAAGACAAAGGCAGTCCTTAACAGGGGAGAAACAGGTGAGGAGGGCAAAGACAGAGGAGGCCCCCAGGACCTAGTTAAAGGGGGGGCTGAAAGGCTCAGGGTTAATCTGTGGGGGACAAAGGCACAGGTGAGATGGGGGAGGAGATGGTGGGGAAGGAAGGGAGAAGGGCTGTTGTAGGAGAAGAAGGGGAGGGGAGTGAACAGGAGGCTTCTGCGGGGGTGGCAGCTTGCAGGCTAGGAGAACTTGGGAGGGGGCGGGGAAGGAGGAGGCGGGAAGCTTCGATATAGGGAATCTCCTTCCATTTTTTCAGGTGCAGGCAGTAGTTAAAGAGATTGGGAGTGATGTTAGGATCAAGAGTTCCCCCTGCAGGCCATTGGTTGTTATTGTGTAGGGGGTATGTCGGCCAATCTTGGGAGCAATATTTATGGAGAAGTTTTGGTTTTATATCAGGTGTCAGGGAGAGGGTAGCCAGATGCCTAAGCAGGCATTCAAGAGGTGAACTTTCAGGGAGGGATGAGGAGGCTCCCATGGCTAAAGGACAGAGAAGGAGACAAACAGGGGAAGATGAACAGAGATCCTCGGACTGGAAGCAGACCGCAAGGAGACAAAGGGCGTCCCCGATGATCCTTGGTGGTCTGCGGAAACTTGTATACGAGTCGGAATTTCTTAGGAAGTGTGGGTCGTCACCCAGACTTCCCTAAGAAGGCAGTTTGCCGGAGTCACGAAGTACCTAGCGCTAGGAATTTTTGGCAGACAGAACAGATTTCGGCGGACGGAACAGAAGGAGGAGGAGGGGAAGGGAGCGTTCTCATCTGCAAAGGAGTCACCTTGTTTATGGCTGTTGGAGGAGGGGCCTGAGGGTCTGCCGCATCCATGAAGGCCTGAGGTGGGGATTTATGGCTACTGGAGGAGGTGCCTGAGGGTCCGCCGCAGCCGTGAAGGCCTGAGGTGGGGAGAGTTCCCTCCTTGTCCCCGAGCATCAGGGCTTTGCTGGATGATCATGGTCAATTGCACTGCGATAGCTCGGGGAAGAGTGGCCCACTGTGGGGGGAAAACTTACCTAAAGGCCAGAGAGGAATGGTGAGTGTGATGAGCCAGAGCCTGAAAAAGAGGATGAGGGCAAGCTGCTGCTGGTGTCGGGGTGAAGACGGGGCCCAGTTGGGGTGTCCTGTCTTCTGGGTTTTGGCACCAATGAAAGGAAAGGAGTGACACACAGCAGCAATTCACCAGAGAATTCTGCTTTATTAGGGAAAGGTGCTGGGTTATATAGGAAGGGGCATGAATTGATTGAGGTGTCACTTCTATGGGGCTGTTGGCTGTTGGCTAGGTGCTGGGATTGGGAGGTGGGGCGAGAGGTGATTGGGCTTCAGGAGGTGCCGGCAGGAACCGAGGACCCCGAAGAGAAGCCGGAAGTTTGCCATCTTACTGGTGGGGGCCCTTCAGAGGGCACCACTCTTTCCTGTTCTACACTCCTTCCCTGGCTTTTCTGACACATTTATGAATTTCCTCTTCCTCCTCTTGTCCCCAAAAACTTACAGACCAGTTTGTGACATTTTCCTATTGGTTCCCTGTTTCTGGCCCTCCCTACACCCCTCCCTGGCTTCAGTTTCTCCCTGGCTGTCATAGCTAAGTAAATTAATTTTTTTTGAACTCACTTTAAAAAATGCAAAGACGAGGAGCTATTTTGGTGGTTCTCACTGAAACTCAGCACTTATTTTTTTTTTGATTGGGCATCTCTCATATTTATTGATCAAATGGTTGTTAACAACAATAAAATTCTGTATAGGGGAGTCAATGCTCAATGCACAATCATTAATCCACCCCAAGCCTAATTCTCATCAGTATCGAATCTTCTGAAGCATAACGAACAAGTTCTTACATGGTGAACAAGTTCTTACATAGTGAATAAGTTCTTACATGGTGAACAGTACAAGGGTAGTCATCACAGAAACTTTCAGTTTTGATCACATATTATGAACTATAAACAATCAGGTCAAATATGAATATTCATTTGATTTTTATACTTGATTTGTATGTGGATCCCACATTTCCCCCTTATTATTATTATTATTACTATTTTTAATAAAATGCTGAAGAGGTAGGTAGATGCAAGATAAAGGTAGAAAACATAGATTAGTGCTGTAAGAGGGCAAATGTAGATGATCAGGTGTGTGCCTGTAGACTAAGTGTTGATCCAAGCTAGACAAGGGCAATAAAACATCCATGGATGCAGATTTCTCTCAAAACGGGGGGGGGAGGTGAGGTTCTAAGCCTCACCTCTGTTGATCACCAATTTCTCACCTGATGGCGCCCCTGTGACTATGCCTGTCTTAGGTTTTTCCTCCCTTGAGGAATCTTACCCGTCTCTGGCTAACCAGTCATCTTCCGGGGCCATACAGGGAAAAGTAAAGTTGGTAAGTGAGAGAGAAGCCATATTGTTTGAAAAGGTTAGCTTTTTACTTCTTTGCAGATTTATGCCCTGTGGCTTCTATGCCCAGCACTTGTCTCGAGGTAACTTTACCACCTGGAGGATTTATGATGCTCAGTAAATTCGATATGAGGCATGAATTAGGAAGGAAGAAGAAAAGCTATAGAGGTAGCATATGGAAGAAAACATGGGAGGATTGATTATTTCTTTGACATATCTTCTTGTAGAGTACCTTAAGCATGTATAGGTTTTAAACTACTAACTAACATGTGCACACATATTAACATAATAGGAATACGGTGACATAAACTAAGCAAATCTATAATTACCAGCCATCTCCAGTGAAGCCAAGAAAACCAGTTAGGCACCCTAGGCATTTGTGAAAATTTGTCTATGATATGATGGACATTGTCCAACTGTACTTGAACAGTCTGACAGAAATTAGACAAATTAAAGCAACCCATTTCTGGGATCTGTTCACATCCCATATGTTCTTTTAACTGTAGATAGTCTGTAGTCATAAGATTTTGGAGCGCTACAACTTGCACTTCTCCTAAATCTTGGTTGAGTTCCAACAGTATAGATCCAGTCAAATTTGTTGTTTTACTGTATGCACAGGCCAGCTTAGATATCTCCTTCTTCATTCCAATGGCAAGTCCAGGAACAGGTGGGATTAATGCAGCTACAACTGCAGCATTGCCTGGATCTTTGTTGAGGTTTTTTGATGATAATATTCTGGCATGACTCTTCCAGAGAGTGCTGATGTTGGAAGGTCTTCTTCATATCGTATCTTAATTCGTTTTCTGGGTAGCCAAATTAGGCTTTGACCCTCTGTATAAACACGAACAGACCCTTTGCCCACACTTTTATATGCCCTTTATACCATTGTGTAGAACTCATTGGAGGTCACCACACAGGAACTGCTTCTTTTTTTTTTTATTAAGAGAAAGAAATATTATCAGAAAAGTGTACCTCCATAGCCAATCATCTGACACCCTTTAAGTGATCAAAATTAAGGATATTTAAAGCATGCATTAATCATTGATTTACAGATATTTTTATCCTATCAGGGAGTAAACCCCCTTTTCTTTCTTTTTTTTTTATCATTAATCTACACTTACATGATGAGTATTATGTTTTCTAGGCTCTCCTTTATACCAGGTCTCCCCTATAAACCTCTTTACAGTCACTGTCCATCAGCATAGCAAAATGTTGTAGAATCACTACTTGTCTTCTCTGTGTTGTTCAGCCCTCCCCTTTCTCCCTTCCCCACCCTATGGATGCTAATCTTAATATGCCCCTTCTTCTTCCCCCCTTATCCCTCCCTACCCACCCATCCTCCCCAGTCCCTTTCCATTTGGTACCTATTAGTCCATTCTTGGGTTCTGTGATTCCACTGCTGTTTTGTTTCTTCAGTTTTTCCTTTGTTCTTATACTCCACAGATGAGTGAAATCATTTGGTATTTCTCTTTCTCTGCTTAGCTTATTTCACTGAGCATAATACCCTCCAGCTCCATCCATGCTGCTGCAAATAGTAGGATTTGACCTCTTCTTATGGCTGAGTAGTATTCCATTGTGTATATGCACCACATCTTCTTTATCCTTTCATCTACCGATGGACATTTAGGTTGCTTCCAATTCTTGGCTATTGTAAATAGTGCTGTGATAAACATAGGGTGCATCTGTCTTTCTCAAACTTGATTGCTGCATTCTTAGGGTAAATTCCTAGGAGTGGAATTCCTGGGTCAAATGGTAAGTTTTGAGCATTTTGATGTACCTCCATACTGCTTTCCACAATGGTTGAACTAATTTACATTCCCACCAGCAGTGTAGGAGGGTTCCCCTTTCTCCACAGCCTCACCAACATTTGTTGTTGTTTGTCTTTTGGATGGCAGCCATCCTTACTGGTGTGAGGTGATATCTCATTGTAGTTTTAATTTGCATTTCTCTGATAATTAGTGCTGTGGAGCATCTTTTCATGTGTCTGTTGGCCATCTGTATTTCTTTTTTGGAGAACTGTCTGTTCAGTTCCTCTGTCCATTTTTTAATTGGATTATTGTTATTTGTTTGTTGAGGCATGTCAGCTCTTTAAATATTTTGGACGTCAAGCCTTTATCGGACCTGTCATTTACAAATATATTCTCCCATACTGTAGGGTTCTTTTTTGTTCTATTGATGGTGTCTTTTGCTGTACAGAAGCTTTTCAGCTTAATGTAGTCCCACTTGCTCATTTTTGCTTTTGTTTTCCTTGCCCGGGGAGATATGTTCAAGAAGAGGTCACTCATGTTTATGTCTAAGGTTTTTGCCTATGTTTTTTTCTAAGAGTTTTATGGTTTCATGACTTACATTCAGGTCTTTGATCCATTTTGAATTTACTTTTGTGTATGGGGTTAGACAATGGTTCAGTTTCATTCTCCTACATGTAGCTGTCCAGTTTTGCCAGCACCATCTGTTGAAGATACTGTCATTTTACCATTGTATGTCCATGGCTCCTTTATCAAATATTAATTGACCATATATGTTTGGGTTAATGTCTGGAGTCTCTAATCTGTTCCACTGGTCTGTGGCTCTGTTCTTGTGCAGGTATCAAATTGTCTTGATTACTATGGCTTTGTAATAGAGCTTGAAGTTGGAGAGTGAGATCCCCCTACTTTATTCTTCTTTCTCAGGATTCAGAACTTATTTTTTAAACTCTTCCACCAATTATACTATAATTTTTATGGAAAGTTCTAACCTCCTTGAGGAGAATCATCTGTTCTTTCAACGTTACCCCAAAGTGATGTGTTTTTAAATGTTTCACAATGAATTCAAAACCCATCAGAATTATTTGTTTGGGAGTTTTTAAAATCGGATAGAAAACTCCATACACTTAAACTGCATAAACAGCCCAGGCTAAAGAAGGGGAAATGAGGATGCTGGTAACTCCATATTTAAATTCTTCTCAGATCCTTTATTTTTAGTCCAGGACCTAAGCTTACATAAACTTTATCTCTATTTTTGTTGGACCGAATCAGAATGCGCAGACTTGACCACTGAAAGTATGAGATTCAGAAGGGATCTTAAGGAAATATTTCCCACACATTTCTGGAGAGTCCCTGGATGGGGTGGGGTGGAAACCCCGGGTCACATACTACTTGCTTTAGAGGCTGAGACAGTGATTCTAATTGATTTATCTTTCTTGGTTCTGTGGGGCAGGCCTGTAGGTCAAGGGCTGAATTTTTCTGTTGCTTTTGAAACAGCAAACTAGTTTGTCTTAGTTCTCCACTTCCACTGCTGATGATTTTCCTTAAAAAGGCTTGGTGCTTAAGTTGCTTTGAATTTTTCATTTGCTCTTTTATATTATTGTCCAAACATCAAACCATATTCTCCAATTTTATGAAAGGATTTACCTCTGGGAAACTATGGAGAAAAACTGTTTAATGTCTCTTCCACAAATGTTACAAAAAACTAAAAAGACGTGAAGCAACTCTAACTAATGTGACTGTTTAATTTTTCCAGTGTGTGTATTTGATATATTAACTCACAAACATTTCTGTGGTTCCACCATCTTTTAGACTTAAATTGTAAATGGCTCAAGCCTTCATTTCCATCCTACATTTCCTAATGTAGACTGTCCAGAAATTTCTTCATGGTTTGAATTTCTAGAGGATTTCCAATTTGGCTAAGTCAGTTCCTGTTCTGCAAGTATCTTTCCTCCATGATCCCCAGCTCTGGGTGTCCTCTGACCTTGATGGCCAGGAGCACAGGCCTAATTCCTCCCTCAGCGTGTGCCACCATCACCACGTAGCACAGCAGAGGGATGCTCTGGGGGGATCTGAATTATCCCTCAACTCCCTGTATCATTACTAACACAATATAAGCACACAACAGTTTAGAGACTTGTACTGAGAGGTGAGGATAATGAGATAGATTATAGTTCAGTAAAAAATGTAAATAAGGTTTGTTCTAAAAGCACATGCAGACACCTCCAACTCTACTTTTAAGCCTACATTACTTCCATCCTCTGGGGCTTTTCTCTTACACGCACACTCACACACACGCATGCACACACACACACAGATTCTCCCTACTCTGCCCTGCCTCCAAAATCCTGTTAACCTTTCCGCAGAATAGTGTCATTCTTCAGCCCTGCCCCAAGTGAAGTTTCAAGTCTACCTTTGCTTGTCCAGAATATGAATCCACATTGTTAAACAAAGGGCCTTCTATTCAGGGTCTCTACCCTTTAGTTGCACAAAAGAAAAGGAAAAGTTTTGCAATTCTAGGTTTTCCTTGAGCATCATCAAATTATATGAAAGATAGCTTCCCTCTACAAAGCTTCCCCCTATTAATTCTTCCAGAAAACAGGGAAACCATGTGAAAACTCATATCACCTCTGTCCAGAATAACTCTGCAGGAGTGGTGAGACTGCCCCAGCCCACCCCCTCACCCCACCACAGTTTACCCAATTCTGCCCCCTACACATACATACAAATGCTAAGAGCCCCAAATCTGAGTCCATTTGGTATAGGGGCAAATAATTCTGTATACCTTAGCTGGTACTCAAGAAATGTCTGTATTATGACCCAATTATTAGAATAAATGTCCCTAAGGATGATGAATTATGAGGATAGCCTTCCACAGTTTACAAGGATTTTTTACATAAAAACAATCTGTAAAGAAGTATTCAAGATCACACAAATTATTTTCAGCAGAACTGAAACTAAAATCCAGTTTTCTTGACTCCTAATGCAAGGCCTTTCCACTCTTTCAAGCTGCGTATAACCCTTTGTCACCAAGAAAAGATTAGACTAGTACCAGGGCACTGTAGAAAGGACAAAGTGAACAGAAATATAAATGGTTTTAGAAAGGGCTTGTTTTAAACTTTAGGCTTTGGTGGATAAATGGTTGTTTGGAACAGTGGCTAACACATGGTAGGTCATCAGTAATTATATGTCGAATGAAGGAAATGTGTGTGTCCTTGGCTTCCTGAAATCACAGTCCAGTTATCCAGAATGACTCAGGGGTTTTAGGTGGCTGAAGGGGTGCTACGCAGGACAGAGGGTGATGTGTTTATGTGTGTGTGGATATATCTATCTTCGGAAGTTCCCCACCCCCATCATTATCCTTCCTTGCCATGTAATTGGACACAGAGCCACTTAAGGAAGTAATGATTGTCAACACATAAGAAAACCTACCCAGAGATAAGTGCTACCTAGACAAAGACAGTGAGATTCATATAAGACTTTTCCAAAACTTTATTACCTACTAAGTAGAGCATCTTTCATGTAATAGTTGGTGAAACCAGACTGTCTTAAAAGGGAGGGCACGTGTGACACCCTCCCTCCTGACACTAGAGCGAAGCCATACAGAGCACAGAGGGTGGGGGAGGGAAAGTAAGACCCTTGACTTTGATTCACAAGAGGGAGAAAATTTGCCCAGAGAGTGGGACACAGAGAACAGACCTCAGATCTAGGCTCCGGAGAGACTTTCTGGGAGCTGAGCAGAAAGCATTTTATTTGCAGAATTTGCTCAGGCAAAGAAGAGAAGGGATTCAAGAGAAAGAGTGTGGATAAAGCTCTAAACCCCTGAAACAAATACTCTTATCAGGTTGAAACACACTGGAGAATTCTGCACACTAGCCAAAACATGCAATTTGTAGCAATGATGTTAGGCTCTTAGTAAGTCACCTGTAAAGCATATACAGGAGAGAAAAGGGTCTCTTTGCAGGGTCACAGCAGTCATGAGGGGTTCTTGGTCTGTATCTGCCAACTACTGAATTAATATGATCTCGTTGAATTTAAAACTGGCTAAAGGATTTCAACATGAACACCAGAGAAACAAAATTCCATTAACTCAATGTAGTTTTGAATTAGTAGACACTGAAGATTCAGTATAAGAGTTAAGGATTTTAGGATAGCCATTAACAAAGGAATCAACGTCTTTCCGGGGGTGGGCTGAGGAAGTAAAGGGTAAGTGTCCTGGGCTTCCACACCGGTGGAGGCTCTCCTCTCCAGCTACCCTGTCAACCCCAGTCATGTCTGGGATACAGGAGGCTCACTCCTGCACAGGTGTGGTGCTGAGAAAGCCACACATGGTGGTATGGTTACTTTTTGTTTCAATGGTGTAATTATTATTGCACAAACTAAATTATGGCAATATTAAAATAAACATAAGTAAAAATAAAATTACCCATAACCCCACCATTTTAATGTAATGACTCTTTCATTTGTTATTTTTTACCCTTTATATACGAATATATATGCTTTCTGTCATTGTAAACCCAGCATACATACAATTGTGCTGTGCTGTTTTCCTTTTGCAAGACTGTAAAATATTTTCCTGGTACACAGTTTTCACAACTGCTATTTTTCTGTGTAGAGATTGCATGATTTTTCATTGACTTAACTACTTCCCTGCTGTGAAATATTTTGGTTCTTTCCAACTTCGTTCATTCATTCAGGAAGCCCAAAGTGCTTTTCATGTGCCCAGCACTCTACTAAACATTCGTTATCATTTCATTCATAAATGAAGGCAGCCTAAGGTTCATTTACCAGACACACTGTTTCAGTTTGGTTTGGTTTCAGTGTTTTGGCCAGGATGAGAAAATGACCGTATAAGAAGAATGAATAGTTGATTTTCTTCCTAACTCTAACACCAATATGCTATTTTTAAAAAACTCAACTTTTCCATCTACCAGTGGAGACAGCAAATACCCACAATTTATTGGATAATAACAGAGATAAAATATTGTGGAAAGAGGGCTATATGAGAGCTAGTAAATTAAACTTCGGTTCTTGGTTTCCCTGTAAATATTTGTACTAAGTCTTGTGCCTTTTCTGGAAATCAGGATGTTGGACTGCATGATATTCAAGGTTTCCCTACAGTTTTCCCTGCCTATGTTGTAAGATTATTATTATAACAGAAGTGTGCCGAGCACTAGGAAAGAAAGGCTCTATGCTGTTATGTATTACCAAATACACATTTTGGAAAGGCACCCAAATCTTGGTTTGGGTAAAATTTATACCTTAAGAAAAAACTGAAGAGTAACAATACAGAAGTCAGCTGCCAACTGTCTTCAGAGAGAGTTATTCTCTCTGAAAGATTCACCATAATATAATACTAATATAAAGAAAGAAGCCTCCATAATTTTGCAAACAATGGCTAAGTCACACAAAGTAAACGTAAGTGCTTGACTAGCCGCACGTACAGGTTCTTTGTCATACCCGTTCTACCTGACCACTGCACAGGGCATGCCAACAGGAAAAACCACAAACAGAGTGCAGTTAGCACACATGGCAGATGCAAAGTGGTGGCGTGCAGGCAAATCACCCTCCATCAGCTTAGGTAAGGTAACCTTTCCTGGCCTTTGAAGACAGGCTTGAAATTTCCACACTGGACCTTGATACCCAAAGTGTGGTCAGAGCACCAGCACCATTAGCAGCATCTGAGAATTAGTTAAAATTGCAGGATCTCGGACCCCACCTCAGACCTACTGAAGTGGAACCTGCATTTTTCAAGCTCCCCAGATGAGTAGCAAGTGCACGCACCCTGAGAAATGCTGCTGAGGGCACGCCAATGATGTGATAGGACTTGTGCTCCTGACGATGGACTGACATGGTACACATCAAGCCTTCTCTTCTGACTCTGCTTTAACACTGGTGTAAGGCTTAGCTGAGACGGTGATGTGAGATTTGTGGAATGTGGACTAGACTTTTCTATTACTATGTGGCCATAGTACAAACTTGTGGCAACCACTTTTTTACTCTCTGTTTCTATGAGTTTGACTGGTTTTTTTCTTTAGGTTTCATATATAAGTTTTACCTGCCATGCAGGATTTGTTTCTTTCTGGAAACAAGTGGCATTCCTTGAAGCTTCTAATTGAAGTTAAGGTCACCAGAGATTTTACTTTTTTGAACGCTAAGCAGAATGAGTCATGACCTCACCTCCTGTTTGTTCTCTGTGGTGGCTGCAGACAGATGTGCCCCCCACCCCCATGGCCTGCTAAGGAAGGACTTTTTGCCCCAGATGCTGCCTTCAGCTATCAGCACCGTCAAGGATCACTTCATCTCCAGAATCCCTTGTCCGATGTCATGCTCTCCATGTAGCTGGCATCTAATGAGTGAGTGAGGTGGGGATCCAGCCATTATGGCCCAGTGCAGCTCAATGCATGACAGCTCTGCCGGGTCACATCCCATCCTCCCCAGGGTGTCAGCTGTGGCTACTGGTCTGCAACCCCAGTCACTTCCTCCTCTGCCTGATCTGCTTGCTCCTCTTCCTTCCACAGGCATTGATCCTGGGGTACATCCTTAATAAAGACCCCTGAGCACTATGTTTCAGAGTCTGCTTTTTAGAAATACCAGCCTGTGACACTCCATGAAGGACATATGAGGTGGCCATGCTCTTGGGTTGAAATAATCTACACTGGGTATTAAAAGACCTAGTTCTAGTCCCAGCTAGTCACAGAGAGGCAGTGTGACCTTGAACAAGCTCTTACTCTCTTTCAAAATGCCAACTGATGGCTCTTGATCTCAGGGCACCTGAAGAGTAAAAACCAACACGAGCAAACTTTTTGTTTTGTTTTTATGAACTAGCCGATAGAAGATCCATACCACTGATGGTCCTGGAAAGTGCTGACTACCCAGAAATTCTGAAAACTGACATGAGCAACAGTCATTCACTTTTTCAGTGAAATGAGTGAAGTGGAAAATGGGAGGATAGGGACTGAGACAGATTTCACCAATGTCCACATATTCCAGAATAATCTTTATGTCTGCCTTCCACTTGGGTGTAGATGGAAGAGATATTTTTTTTTCTCCTGTTCATCTGTGCAGTTATCTGTGTTCCACGTGATTACTTTATAGGCATGTGTTTTAAATCTGGCCAATTTTTGTTTTTTTCAAGTTTGTATCCTTTCACCAACCTTTCCCTATTTCTTTCACGCCCAGCCTTTGGCAACCACTTTTTTACTCTCTGTTTCTATGAGTTTGACTGGTTTTTTTCTTTAGGTTTCATATATAAGTTTTACCTGCCATGCAGGATTTGTTTCTTTCTGGATTATTTCACTTAGCAATGTCCATCCGTGTTATAAATGGCAGGATTTTCTTCCTCTTCATGGTTGAATAATATTCCATTATATATGTTTTTATATCACATCAACTTTATCCATTCATCTATTGATGGAAATCTAGGTTTCCAAGTCTTGACTATCATGAACAATGCTGCAGTGAACATGGATAGGTCACATCCCATCAGATATCTCTTTGATGTCCTGTTTTTATTTCCTTTGGATAAATACCCAAAAGTGGGATTGATGGATCAAATGGTAGTTCTATTTTTAACTTCTTGAGGAACCTAAAAACCATTCTCCATAGAGGCTGAACCAGTTTACATCCCACCACCAATGCACAGCATTCCCTTTCCTCCAAATCCTTTCCAACACTTGTTATTTCTTGTCTTTCTGATAGCATCCATTCTAACACGTGTAAGACAATAATAGATCCTTGTGGTCTTGACTTGAATTTCCTGATGACCAGTGATGTTCAGCAGTTTTCCAAGTAGCTACTGGCTATTTTCATGTCCTTTATTCAGTGTTCTGCCCAATCAGATTATTTTTTTCTACTGTTGAGTTGTATGAATTCTTTATGTATTTTGGATAATAACCCCTTACCAGATATGTGATTTGCAAATATTTTCTCCCATTCTGTAGATTGCCTTTTCATTTTGTTGATGGTTTCCTCAGCCATACAGAGATTTTTTAGATTGACATGGCTCCCAGTTGTTTAGATTTGCTTTTGGTGTCAAATCGAAAAGAGTCATTGCCAAGTAATTTACCTCCTGTTTTCTTCTAGGTCAGTTTTGTCAATTTTGGTCAAATTTATTATAGTGAAACTTCACTCCTGAAGGACTTATTCACTGAGTTGTCACTGTAGAAGGAAAACAACATTAAAATGCAAGACTTAGAAAAATAAAAGCTATAACTTGCATGTTTGCAAGATCAGCATGCTACTCACTTTTGCTTAATATCAGATTGCCAAAATTAATAATCAACTCTAAAAAAGAAGTAATTCGATTTTCCATAGTCCTGAGTAAATATTCAATTTTTAGAATATAGAGAATAAATTATGTGATTTTTAATGATCTTTATACTTTTAGGATGTGAATATTCTTGTTCCAATTAAGAAACAGCATTTTAAGGAAAAATTCAATTATATCAATGCACCTAATGGATATGATAAAGTAAAGCCAGATTGCTGATTTGGTCTCTTTTACTTAATAAGTGACCCAGGAAAGAAAGGTTTAATTTCTTAGAATGTGAAGTAGAAATAGTTCCAAGTATTTGTCTATTAATCACATATCTTAAATCCAAATGTGTAATATGCATATATATTTATTTGATGCTGTTTTTAAAATGGAGTACATTATTTCTCTGATCCAACAGCTATTATTGAATACTACAGAGATGTCTGTTATTGTGTTTATAAGCACAACTATAATGGTCTCTGAAATATGATTCAACAATCAACAGCTAAAAGTATTTTAAATACATACTTGGGTATTGTTTATCCAGGAATCATGCACATCTCTAGAAAAATCAAAGGTATACTCTATCAAAATAAAAACTATATTTTCAATTCAGTCTGTATAATTTGACTATGCACTAATAATACTTAGATTTAACCAACTCTGAGGATGAACTAAATGCTGTAAGAATATTAAACTTGAGTAGCTTAGCCATTGATGCTCTATAGTAGATCACTAAGTCTAGGTAAATATATAACTACCAGAAATACTGACTAGCAAAGAAATGAATAAGGTAAAAGTTTACTATAAGTTTCTTTTACCTTAATGCTTATGAAAAAATAGAAAAAGGATCAGGTATATTATTCATTAATTCAATATTATTATCCCCTAATTATATAACACTTAACTCATTTTTCTAAGGTATGGCTGGAGAAATAGATGGCTTAATATCATAAAGATTAAACCAATCAAGAATAATCATTAAACAATAAAGCAATATAATTTATAACATTTTTTTGTTTTGTTTCAAAGTCCCTAAGCATTTTCAAATATGGTAGGGGTAAAGAGATACAAATACATTTTACCTTAGATGACATTTGCAAATTTTCTTTCCATGATTATTTTTAGGGAAATTAAGACTATTTTTTGGAAAAAAATTAGTCTGTAATTATATATTATTTCAAGTTTCTAAAATTCATGCTCTGTCAAAAGATTATAATAAAACTAATCAACATATTAGTCTTATTCATAATAAATCGGGCTACAGTTACTTTACCATTCATTATGATCTTTAGTTTTTAGTTGAATTTTAAAATTGGTTTTCTGTCTGAACCAAGAGGTATTGATAATTTTATTTTACTTTTAATTGACTGTTCAACATTTCCAAATTCATCGGAATTATGTATTTTGTTGATTCTTTGGCACTTTAAAATCTATACATTAGGTATACTTTTCAGCACATGCCTGAAAATTATTCATTTTTAACTTATGGTAGTTTTAGTAAACATTTCATTGTAACCTCAAATTGGAAGCTTTAACTATAAACTACTTAGAGCCTCTTACAATGGAACTTGGTAGGTGTTGGTTTGAAAAAACAATTATAGAAACACATCACTTAGAAATACATAGCATAGAGAAAAGAATTAATGAAATATGTAACTATTTCACAAGAAATGCACAAGGCTTCATCTCTACAGGCAAAACTGATGACACATTGCCAGACCACCCCTGGGCAGGAAGGAGGGGCCTGGGCAAGAGAGAGGCTGAGAGCAATTTTGCCAGGAGGTGCTGAGAGTACCTGGGCTCACATACCTATGGACTTCCAACCCCTAAATCTCAACCCAGATGGGATTTCTCTTGCCCCTTGTCTAGTCACACCCCTCAAGCTGCATTTCACATTTCTGTCTTCAAGGCAGTTGTTGAGTTTATCCTGATTTCCCTTCAACAAATTGTAAAGGGAGAGAAGCGTGCCGTTGGCTCTTTCCTGACTGTGCACACATGTAGAAGCGGTGCTGCCCTGATTTTCACCTCTCCAGGCCCTTGCTGCCGGTCAGTCTCACATGAACAACCCTAGGCTGCACAGTCAACAAGTATCATCTGAGTTTATCAGCAGAGCTCCAGAGTTTGGTCTACCTATTTTTCAACATTCCAGAGGATTAATTTCTGTCAGCTCTTGTAATTCAACGAGTCTAGTTCTGAATCAGGCAGAGGGTATGAGAGCACAGGGCTTCAGGAACCTACCTAGAGCTGAAAAACCTGCAGCTGCTTTGCACAATATAACATATACATGGCTCTTGCAGGGGCCTCGTGTCTTTTAACCTGATAAAAGCAGAACAGCGCTGGATGGGAATGAGAACTGAATCTGCAAAACTAGCCAAGGTGATTCAGATCTGCCAGAAAAAAATGCTTCACTCTGACTCCAAACCCATCCTGGGACAGTACTGCCTGTCTTGCATTGTTTTTGTCAGAACTCCATTTCATATATATATATGTATGAGATTTGAGCCATGGCTTTTATATCCAGCAAAACTTGTTTTCAGGTAGAAAAAGCACAGAAAAACATTACCATTATTCAAGAGATCAAGGAACATAATTCTGTGAGCCCTTCTTAAAGAATCCTAGAGAATGAGGTTATGACAACCAAAATGACAAGAGAGACATTGCCATACAACTTGTTGTGAATGTTAAATGTGCACTAGTTTTTTAAAAAAAATAGGACTAAAACTAATGGTGTCTAAAAAAAGAGACAGTATAGTATTTAGAGGTTATATACTCCATCAGTATAGATATATACCTATAAACAATTAGCAGGGGAAAGATGGGGAAAAGCACATGGAAAACATTCTAGCTGTTTCAGTAATCATATTAGGGCAATGCTGTTAGTATTATTATTTTGTTGTGTGTTTATAAATAAAACAAATGAATAACTAAGGGATATTGTAATTCTAATATCCTCTGTATTGGTCCTTGAGAATCAGAATTTTCAGTATGTAAGAAAGAAGATGTAGTTGTAATACAGAAGAAGTTAAGTAAAAGTTCTGTATTACTGTAGTCCAATTGTTAATACCAGTATGACACTCATAAGATATTGACCTTTATTATGTATATAACATTCTATATATAATATGTGGAATACATATCCTGCTAACTCTGTCCACTGAAAATCCCTAGAAATAATAACCAACTCAATAGTGATGAACATTCCTAGCATACAGACGTTGATCTTTTGTTCCAAAAGAAATCAGATGAGCCTGGAGCATGTTTTCATAAGAATTAGGAAGGAACCCATCCGAGATCACTGACTCTTCTCACTAGGACTCAGCAACCAAACTCAAAACAGTCTCTTTGGTCAAAGATGACACAATTTGAGCTTCAAGAACAGTAATTACAATGGATTGAAACCTATTGTGTAGTAAAAAATTAACCTTACCTATAGAGAGACCTGGTCTTTGCCCTCATCTCCTGGAAAGTGATTTCTAGTCCCATGGAATGTCCTGCCTGATAAGAGTCTTTGTTTATTTGGGAGCCTTGGGCCACACAAGATAGACTAATAATGTGCTTTATGGTTGGGGCTTTGAGCCATGCAGTATCAGCTCGACCTCTGGGGGCCTAGAGGCTAAGGCTAGCTTTGCAAGTGGTCTGTGTGAACACATCCCAATAATAACTCCAGACACCAAAGCTCTGGTGCCCTTCCCTGACTGGTGTTACTTGGAGCAAATTATTGCTTATTTTTTTTTGGGAGAAGTTAGCTCTGTCCAGGACTCCACTGGGACAGGACATACAGATCTACATGTGGAACTTTTCTGGATTCTGACCTATCTGATTCTTTCCTTGGCTGACTTAATCTGAATCCTTTCAAGGTAATACACTGTAACTGTGAGTGTAACAACTTTCAGTGAGTTCAATTTAAGTAAAGATAATCTTCCAGCTACAAATGTATATAATTGTCTTACATTTTTTGGTCTTTGTATAGAAGTACATTCTAAAAGACATAAGCAAGTATCTTTTGAAGTTCATACACTGCATTAGTGAGAATACAACCTAAGATGCTATAATATGGACACTCAAAACAGTGGCTGAAACAAAATCAGAGTTTATTTCTCTTTAATATACAATGTAGAGAGAGATGGGTGGCTTTTCTTCATGAGGCCAGTGAAGGACTCACTATATTGTTCCACCTTTCCCTGAGTGTTGTTCTAAATATTTGGCTGAATTTCCTCCCCACTACCTGTCTGCAGAAAGGGAAGGAGGAAATAGCGGGAGGCCATCTAGAGGTGGCACACATTATTCCTGCTCTGTATGCTGTTGCCCGGAACCTAGTCATTTGGCTATGTCCTGCCATGTGGAGTCTAACTAGGTCACTGTGCTTCCAACTATTACTCAGGGGTTATTTTAATGAAAATGAGATGAGAAGAATAGATATTGGATATCAATTACCAGTCTCTGTCACCTGTACATTAACCTAATAATATCTGACCTATCTGTATAACCTGGGGGATCCCAGAGGTTTAATCTGACATAATTTATTCTTCAGTAATATCTGCTGGAATCTGGTGGTCATTACGTTCTCTTAGGTGCTCATATGAAGACTTTTAAAAACCTGGTCCAGACCCTCAGTCAGAATCCTGATCAAGTTCATTCGTCTTACTTTGCAGAAATGACTTCTTTCTGTTTAGTAAAATTAGATTTGAATTGTTCCCTTTCCTGTCTTCCTGACATACTCTCACACCTTGGAGTTCTTCATAGATTAACACCTTGGTAACTTCCTTCTAAGCTACTCCCAGTGGTGCGAAATAAAATTCTAGCAAGGCAAGAGACAGAAAAAGAAAAAAAGGAAAAAAGTGGAACCATCTAAACAAGTCTAGAAAGCAGGCAAAAACAGAGTGAAGAAATAAAAAAGGAAAATTGAAGTTCATTTTTGAAAGAAGTTTAGCTACATCAAGAAAATGCTTCAAGTCATTTATTAAATGGATGGAATGATGCTACTATCAGTGTCCTTTACATATGCATCCTTGGGTTTTGCTTTCTTTTATTTTATTATCATTGAAGGTAACTAGAATTGCAAACATCCGCTTCTCTGAATAATCACTACAAAGTCTCCCAGAAGAAATGCAAGGGCTATAATCTTAAATTTTTGGATGTCTTCCCAGTTAAATGTCAAAACAGTAGCTTCCCTTGTGATAACTATTCTTCTTTACTCTATTGAAAAGCCTCTTTAGTGCTTTATTCTGAATAATTATATGTCATGCTTGACTTCCCTTTCACATAATATGAAAATTTTTGTTTTCTTTTTTCTATGGTAACAGCTGAGTTACTTCAAGTCTGTTCCTTTTCTCTCTTAAGTATGCATCTATTTTCTGGACATGGGGGTAGGGAATCTGCAAATACAAAAAGCCAAAGAAAGTATAAGCAGTTGAGATGAACAGAAACGTGTATCCACTCCATATTTCATCCACATCCTATCAGTTTGCCTTTTTCTGAAACCATATATATATTCACACCCTGGGACTTTCCAGGTGCGGTTTACCCCACACCTTGCTTCTCTCATTCTCAGGCTTCTGCTCCTCTTCCATCCTTCACTGTCAGCCCAGTCCACCTCTATCTGCATGCCTTCTCTGATCCAGACAGCATCAGGTGTTCTTGTCTTTGCTAGGGGATCGTTCCCCACTATTAATTCTTTTAGAGTAGGCAATTGTAGCCTATCTTTGATGTTTTTTAAAAGTCCTTCATAATTTTCACATTGATGATACTTACAAAATTGTTCTTTTTCATCAGATTATCTGCTTTTGTAATCCTTATCTGATGGGATCCTACTTTTCCTGAAATTTTGCCATAAGGTAAGTTCATTTTCCTAGAAGAGTCAGGAACCCCAGGCCAGCTGATTGAAAACACCAGGGGCTGGTAGACAGCTCAGCAGGGAAACATTTTGGTTGTTGCTCTAGCCCTATCTTTGGTTGCCTTTTTACCCAAAAAGCAGGACCCATAAGTACCCTAATGGGCAGTTGATCACTGTTCCAGTAACTCTCCACTGGAGAGTTACAGATTATTTTATTCTGAGTATATTTAGAAAACTGACATGTTCATCTGCTTGGACTTTTTTTAAATTAAGGTATCATTGATATACAGTCTTATGAAAGTTTCACAGGAGCAACATTGCGGTTGCTACATTCCCCTTGGCACACTCATCTTCCTGTACCAACTGTCAGAGAATTCCTGACACAGGCCAGCCTACTTTAAAAGGAAAATCTGAAACAAAGTTGCTGGAGAAGGCGGTATTAAGTTGAGGGAATCCCTGGATTCTCCACTGGGGACTGGAAAGGAAATTACAAGAGGACCCTAGGAGCAGGAAGTAGGCCTTTTCCATAGTGTGAAATGCCATGCATTTGATACAGTCTGTTGTCAATACTATTGAAGATATGTGTCCACCATATAGACACCCTTTTACCTCCTGTCCTGGTGATGGATGTGGCCACACACCTATTTCTGATTTGATTACTTTCTTTTGCAGCCTTGCCATTGTCACTTGGCTGAAGTGTCAAGAACTGATGTCAGAGTTGCGACACAGTACGTTTTGAAGCTGGGCCTAAAAAAACCATGTCTGTACAATCTGCAGAGAAATCATATCATTTCTCCTCCTTAGGGGTGTGTGTTGTTCTTGTCCCCTGATATAGTTTTCAACTCTCTCTGGTTCCAAAATGATTTACAGTACCATGCCTAAAAAGAATTAGATGCATTTTTGAGCTGTGACCATATGCTGCCTGGAAACATATCCCAGTAGCTGGCATTTTACTCATGTTACCCAAGTGCAGAGTCTCAAAGTCCTGTATGCAGGCTTTGGGATTTCAAATGGACTTTCCTTTCTAATTATTTCACTCCACCATGCCCTGTGGCAGTGGTCAGGTTTGAGTTTAGAATACAGCCCCAACACCTTCCCTCCAATATCTCTAAACTACCAGAAACTGTAACAGCACTAATTAAAGCTGGGAAAAGAGAACATGAGATTTGCTCATAGTCACACTCTTGAACCAGAATGGAAGATGTACCAGAAACACTGCTGGGGATGAAGAGTGAAGCAGATGTCTTTAAAATGACTAGTTACCCAGAGAATTATACCAAACTATTGACATCACACAGTCTGCCTAAAGTTGGGTTCATGCAAATACCTCATTAACTTAAAATGGTCCAGTGTCAACAGATTTCCAGTCTGCATTCTATTCTGTTTATAAAACTTGTCATTAATTGCATGCCATCTTTATTTCCATATTTCCTCAAATCTAAAATACCATCAGTTGTAAGACACATTATTTTTTTTTTGTCACACAGAAATAAGATACTGCCCGTTATATTATGACATGCCACTTTAACAATGGTTTTCCATGACACTGTGTGAGTTGGTCACACTTATCTTTTATTGCTTTCACGTTTCCTTCATTGCTTCCTGGGGTTTTGATACTTTTTCCTGCTGGTGCTTTCAGTTTCCTTGCTAAGAGTATGATTGGCAGTGGGTTTGCATATATCTTATTAACAGACCATAGCTCAGATTCATCTGTGTGTCTTTCTTCAGTCTGGTAAAGCACTTGAATCTGTCTTTGCAAGGTAACAGGAAAATGCCAAAAAATAGACAGATGTGTTGTTCAGTAATATAACATGTGTACCCCACTGCTTTATTTCTGTGCCTTGGTGCATACGAAGAGACATCTTTCAGTTAAAATCATAGCCTAATCTTTTTGAAAACCATTTAAATGGCAATTAAACAGAACATGTACAGTGCCAACAATGCCCATAATTTAGCAGAAGTGGCAACAAAATAAATAGCTGTGGCCAAGTTTGTTCATGTGGCAGAGCAATGACAATTGTGCTGTGACTACTGTCATTTTGTCAGCAGTTTTAAGATACTGCCAATATTAAGACTCACCCTGATTTCAGAGAAGTTAAAATGTGGAGAAAAAAGCCTTAGCCATGAGATCTGCTAGTCTGTGTCCTTAGTTTCCTGAACCCTAACCTGCCTGCTTTCTTGCATATGGTCATTCATTCATTCATTCATGTAGTCATTCATTTGGTTAGACTTCAAGCTCCTGGAGGGCAAGGACTTCTTCTCTTGTTCTCTACTATATGCCAACCACTAGAAGAGTCTAGAACACATAGTTAATCTGCTCAGTGAATGTCCATAGAATGAGCGAATGAAAGTCATTCTTCCATGGAGTGTCATAGGGATGCATCAAGGAGTTGACTGTTCTCCTGCTGGTCGGAAAACATTCTTATAATTATGAGATTGACAGAAATGCCAAACAGAAAAAGAGTGAGGCCAGCATTTAAGTCTTTGATTTTATTTACAGATCCCTATTCAAAGTATTTCATGCTGTTACAAAACTAGTGCAGGGTAGAAGAAATTCCATTGTAACTTTTATTAATCTTTGATTACTGAAGGAATCTGTAATAACTTTTATCTTGGCCCTTTTGTATGATCCAAAATAAAAAATTGCTCGAATTTTATGCTTAGTTCAATTTCGCGTACTTGTCCCACTGTGTACTTAAACATAGCTGAGAAGTCATAGATACATACTGTTCCCGCCATAGGCTGTTCTGTCACAGACACTCAGTGCTGGTGACTTTGGATGCACATCTCCAAGAAGACTTATGTGTATATGTATTTCAAGGCCTTGCCTATTGTCCACTTTTTAACCCCAAAAAGGGCATCTTGACATTTTGACAAAGAAAAAGACAGAAAAGGGAAAACCTTGAGAGGTGGTACAGACCTCCATCTATCAGTGCCTCGGCCTCCTTAATGCCCCCTAGTCAAGTCGGCTGTACTTCTAGGCCAAGGACAGGAAGCTGGATGAAGATGCAGCAGAAGGAATGGAAGGGAGGCTCAGCTTAGCAGAAGCTCTGCAGCAATCCCGAGGAGCTGAGGTAATTAGCATGGCCCAGATAACCTCCAAGTCCATGACTGTAAGACTGGATCTGCAAAAACACCCAGACTCCAGTCCAGTGACATGTGTGACCTCTGAAACAAGTGCATAACCAATGAAGGTCACTCATGAGTTCCTAAAATACATTCAGTCCACCCGCTCAGGGTGAGAACATGACATGGGCAGAGGTTCACCATGGCCTCTCCCCATGTGCCAAGGTAGCAGGTGCCATGACTGGACCCGGCAGACGGACCAAAGTTGATTCTTTCATACAGTATAAAACAACAATTAAGTCCTTTTGGTTATATGCCAAACAAACTTACATATAATTACTTTTATGAAGTCCTTTAAAGTGGGCCAGACAAATGACAAATGACAAAATTTAAAACTTGTTTTTACTGAACACGTAGGATGGGATCAAAGAAAAACATAGTAATCTTAGCTGCCAATTCTGTGATTATGTGGGGTGTTTTAATGGTGCCCAGGATTTGTTTTAATCAGGTATGTTAAGATATGCAGATGTAGAAATGACTGCCACAGTGGGATAACTTTATTATGCTCACAGTCCCCCAGAAGCAAGAGGCAAAGAATGTCATGCAGGGACACATCGGAAGCACTGGGGCCCATTGAGAAGCAGAGAAAGTAAGGGGAATTGTGGACAAGAGCCTCTCTTGTGGTTTCCACTGGAAGGAACAGGAGAGGCAGGACAAGCAGGCATAAGACCAGCTGGTATGAATAATTTCAGAAGGCTTTGGGGCATAGGGCTGCCTTCATCTGACCCCTGACCCCAGACTGATTACAGCAGGTGGCTAGTGCCCTACTTGTGAGGTCCAATAGAGGAGGTGGTTCGGAGCATGGACTCTGGATTGATTGGCTTGCTTAGGGAAGGCACTTTGGAAGACCAGTTGTTTGTCTGTAGGAATGGGCTCACCCTGGGAGAGGCAGCCCTGCCAGCATCATCAAGGCCCCAAGATGTCAAAACATCACAATACAGAAAATAAAAGACAGTGAATACATGGAGATGAATGAATTCGGTCCATGTCCACATGGAGGATTCAGCCAAATGTGCCAAAATGCCTGGTGCTGGGCCTGATACAAGGCCCTCTCATCCAGTAAACATTAATTAAATATGATCGTGGCGCCAGATGGTCCAGCCATGCTCACAGTCAATGTTTGCTGGGTACTGGGGTCAGGGGCTCAAAGAGAGAAAGGAAATATGAGAAACTGCACAGTATGTAAAAGATTCCCAGGGAAAAGATGAACCACCCCGGTGAAGAGGAGGCAAGCACTTAAATCTGTAACACATAAGTGAGCCTTAACAAATACATCTTTAGCTGTAAGATCTTAAGACCTGTAAGGTAATTATGTTCAGGGTAAATCCTCATTCACTGTGGGTTTGGAGTATCAAGAAAGGCAGGAGGCATGAACATTAACAGGCAACTTTTAAAAAGGGCATCTCTCAGAGTAACACTGGAGTTGCCAAATGAATTGTGTGCTGCAGATGTGCTCTGGAGTAGACTTCTGCATGGAAACGCAAAATAGCATGAAACATACTTTTTTTCTTGACTGCTTGTCAGGACTGATCAGATGATCAGATGGTGCACATGCACATAAAGGCCTGGTGCTGGAGGGAATTGTATGGATGCCATTAGCAGAATGCAGTGGTGACAAGCCTAGCCACAGAATGTTTAAAATGTACCTTTATTTTCAGGATGCTGATGGAGGGCAGCGATGAGTGGAGCGGACATGGGGTTAGACTCAAGACATTACTTTTAATGATGAATAGAAGGAGTGAGTGATTGGAGAAGTGTTGGGATGGACGGCTAAGTAAGTTAAATGTGTTGCTGCTATCATGACTTCTGTATGTGGCTGGTTAATGATTACAATGTCTTTAAAGTTCTATGACTTATTCTTGGGATCTTGACCATGCATGTGAAGAAGTAGTCATGAAAACATAAGCAGGTGGTCATTCTCAAAAATCTCAGAGGGGTAATTTCTCCAGCAAGAAGTGAGATTGCTCTCTGCCTCCCATTCATTCCACTGTGTGACTTTGCACACATCTCCTTTGCATTGTGCATGAGCCTGTCTGTGTTGATGGAAATGGTAGGAATGTTTTCACTGGAGCACAGCTGCTCCCCCATCGGGTTTCCAAACTGACATCGTAACTCCCTAATTAAAGTAGCGATATTAGCTTAAACTGGACAGTGAAAGCTTTTCTGCCTGGCTTATGTTGCTGACCTAGATTTGATGTTGGTCAGGACAGTCCTTGGGTTTATCCACACCACTGAAGTGTGTCTGCCTTAATCCAATATATTTTATAGTCCAGGATTTGTGGCCTTTTAACCTCTGGTTCGATACATGAATTAAACCCATATAAAAATGGAGTAGTTAGTCAAATGCAGTAATGTGCAGAAACATTTTAACTGTCCTAAAACTGTATTGAACAGTTGAATCTACATGAGTGCTGCGTCTTGCTTTCAGATATTTCTCAAAATCATTGACACTCAGGAGTCCTTTGCTTCTTGGAGCCCCTCCTTGGCTTGGATACTTGCACATGAGATCCCCAAATGGGAGAAACAGCCTTCCTGGAGCTGTTCTAGGTGTTTGCATTCTGTTTTAGCTTTAACCTTTATGAATTTGTGAATAGAGGGGAAAGAGGCATATCTTTGCAAACCTTTTGAACCCTAGAGACTAGGAAAGGGCCTGAAAATGGTAGGAGTTTAGTAAATATGTACTGAATTAGAATATATTGTTTGCCTGATTGACACAGGAATTTCCATCCTTTGGCCCAAAGATTCTTATTAAATATGAATAAAAGTCTATATAATGCTTTATAATTTGATAGTTAAATCACCTAGAATGAAAAATCAAGAACATCAAAACTGAAATTTTAACAAAAAGAAGTCATGAAGATAAACGTGCCTTTACAAATTAAAAAAAAATCTGTTACAAATGACCATTATTAAAATTCTATGATTCTGAATTTAAAATTAGAGTAAGGATAATAGTATATTCTAGATTTTGGTATAGATTATCTAATGAACTTAATTTCATACACACAAATAAGCAGTATAGCTTTGAGGAAATATCAGTTACTTAATAAAGCTTACTAAAGTATAGAATTAACAGTTTGAAGAAAAGAAAATAGAAAAACAGAAAAAGTAACACATTTTAGTCATAAACAAATACAGGTTTTCCTCATTATGCAAAAGTAGAGCATTTCTATGAAACCTTTTCTAAACAAGTATGACATAAAGCAAAGAACAATTACCATTTTGTAAAAGCAAAAATCCCCTTCAGATTTCTGTCAGCTAGTGACAATAGGTACTAATGCAGGTCTTTTGTAAAAGCAATTAATTTCAGATAAGCCATAATGTTACATGTTGGAAAGAAGATAAAGAAGTATGATAATAATGGATACATGTCATTATACATTTGTCCAAATCCACAGAATGTACAATAAAATCCAGAGTGAACCATGAGGTAAAATGTGTGCATCACAGGTGATGATATGTCACTGTAGGTTCATCATTGTAACAAAGTCACCACTATAGTGGGGGAGGCTGATGATACGGGAGGCTGCGCATGTGTGAGGCAGGAGGCATATGGGAAATGTCTGTGTCTTCTCATCAATTTTGCTGTGAACCTTAAACTGCTTAAAAAAAAGTCTTAATAAAAAAGGAAAAGGAAGGGAGGGAGAAAGGGATGGGAAACAGGCAAAGTAATGCATGTATCCCAGGTCTGCAGGCAAAGAAGATTTTTCTGAATGTTTCAGTCATACAAAAGACAGATGCACTCATATACAGAAAATGGAAAGCACTTAAGTAGTGAAATATACTGAAACAATTATAAAAGGCAAAATGACAGAATGAGAAAGAACATGGCTAAGGAAAACCTATTGAAAATATGTAAGAAGTTGATATGGATATGAGGTTGATGGCAGGAGTAGTCAGATTCTAGTCTGTGGGGTTGAGGGAGATGAGCAGACATTTTGGACACTGAAATAGAAATGTTAGATCATTACGTGATAGGTCCAGAACATAAAGCATAGACATTAATTGCCACCACTTCAAGCGGCAGTTGATGCTTTTTGTAAAAATCAAAGCTGATCTGGAAAGTTGGGGTTCTGTGTCCAGTGACTTTTTTTCATTTTTTGAAAGAGTAAACCAAAAAATAATGACAATAATCCTTCAGTTGCCACTAGAGATGGTAAATCCTTAGAGACTTTTTTCAGAAACCACTTGAGGCACAATAGCATATCAGGATTCTCTTCCTTTACTTAGATGTTTTTCCAAGAGGTAGACACAAATTCGATAAGAGACCTTGGTTCAGACATTCACAGACCCTAGTAGCACTTGAGACCGGGTTTCCACCTTAGTTGTATCTCTTAAAAACACACTTATCCAAAATACTGCTTATGGCTTTGAAATTTGGTCTCAATACAAGCTTCCCTTTGGCATTATCTTCTTATTTCTGAGGGAACTGGAGTAGAGGCTCTATGAGTATGGCACAGGAGTGGAGAGTGACTTTCCTGACTGTGGAAATGACCAGGGTAGAGGTTGGGAGACCCCTTGAGCAGTGGCTACATTATATTAGGTGTGTTTTTGGGGGTGGAAAGAGCTCAGACTCAGGAAGTCTTGGACCTACCACCCCCTTATCCACAGGATAAGTAGACCAGTGCCCTTTGAAGGCTGTGTGGCTAGGACTAAGCTACAAACTTTATGTCCTCTCCTTATTTAATCCCCACAGCAGCCCCCTGCACAGGAGATCTGTTATTATCTCTATTTTACAGGTTAGGAAACTGAAGAAAGAGGTTAGATGTTTTGCCCAATGTCACTTTGGTGGCAGGTGAAGAAGTTGAAGGAAGATGCCTGCCTCAGTGTGGGACCCAGAACCATGCCTTTAAACCCCTGCATTGTACCTGATGGGGTTCACCTGACACCCCTGTCCTAGCTCCCTTGTTTGTAAAAGGGGTCCCTTCATTCTGCTGGCAGTTTCCTGCGCATTTGCAGGAGAACATTTGTAAAATATCTCAAGTGCTGATGGCCTGCTGCGGAGCAGTTGCCTGTTGCTATTGTGGCTTTAGTTTTTGGAAATGAGTGTGAGGTACTCATCTGGTGAAAGTCCCAGGTATTTTTTGCCACTTGGGTTTAGCCCTGTCCTGTCCACTGCTATGGCAACCGCTGTATCAAGCTGTCCACCATTACACATCTACAGGAACTTCCCCACTAGGCTCTGGAAGTCCAGTCTAGAGCCCTCTCTTCTCACCGGAGCTGTCTGTCTTACCCTACACAGAGTGTCAGCTGAGTGGGAAGCAGCTCAAGTAGAAACAGAAGCCCTTTAAAAGGGGGCAGAGGGCGCAGAGCAGTATTATTCTCTGCAGGAGTCTGCACCCACTCAGCAAAGCAGTCGGACCAAATCCACCCACACCTAACACGCCGGTGCCGAGAACTGGGGAACTGTCATCTTCATTTGCTATCCTTTGAGTCCTATATATGCTATCTTCTTGAATAAGAATAAAACCATAGGCAACCTGTAGTTTACTCCAGAAGCAATAACTAGATAGAAAGAAGGCTTTTAATTAGAGGTTTCATAAGGTCTTAAGTAGTTCGCAGACCTTAAACATTCATGTCAATACATTGTAGCTAGTGAAACCTACATTGTATTCCCCCAATTCTTTGACAAGATCCTCAGGCATTCACTTAGGAGTTTTTAGAAATCAATTACAAAAGTGCTCTTATAATTTCACAGGTCCAGCACCATGGGCATGTGACACCTGATTAATACCTTAAATACCTGATTAATGTACCTTAAATACATTATCATGCAAGTAATGTATTCAATATTGAAAAAATTTTAATTTAGTTGAGCCAGTAGAAGAAAATACAAACTATCCATGATTCTACCTCCTAAATATAATCACCGTTTGCATTTTGCATGTTTCCTCCCAGATTTTTTTCACATATAGATACCATGTTTGTAACAATTGAATCATTTACTCTGCTATTTTATAAGCTGATTTTTTCATATAGCAGAATTTATCCCGAATGTCTTTCCATGAGAGCAAATCATTACATAGACTTTTAGACAAACTGAATGTCATCAGACCTTGGTCCCTGTGTTTGGAGACACTAGGAGAGCCTCCACCCAGCTTTGGGCTGAGGACTTTTGTCTGTCTGTTCAGGACACACCCCTACCTGGTGGAGTTTCCAAGTAGCCTGATCTTGAGTTGGCCTCACTTGTGAAGTGAGAGCTGTATGCCTGACCTCCTACCTCTTCCTGGTACTGGGACTCGTCATCATGACCTTCCCAGTGTTGTCATGGTCTTCCCAGAGTTCGCAGAGTCATCCATGGCTGTGACGTGGAAGAGCAGGTGAGCTTTTCTGCCTTCATCCTCTGATAGAGGAACGTCAGGGGACACACAACCCTTCCAACTGGGCTCTTGAATCCAAGCCCATCTGCTGTTCAAAGGCTGCCACTCGGCATGCGGACACCATCCCCGTCTTATAATTCGCATTTCTACAGCTGGTTCTCAATTAAGGCTCCCCCTGGGAGCCAGCACACCAGAGATAATGGAATCCCACAGATAATAACCAATCTTATGATAGGGCAAATCTCCTCTCCCTCCATCTTGCAACTAGAGCTGCTCATAAATGGACTGATTTGTTCTCCTTTTATTTCCCCTGATTAGCCCCTGATTCAAAGCCTAATGAGCAGTGAAGCAGCCAAAATTTGGTTTCCAGAGAGATAAGCAGAACCAGACTATCTTTAAGATCCTGCCATTTCATAGATCAGTCTCTGAAACCTCCCACGATTTCACTGTGAAGAGTGCTAAGCAGTGTGTTTCATTCTAGTAGAATCAGACACTAGTCCTTAGTTCTTTATCCAGATGTTTTTCCCAGGCACGTATAGATTGCTTTTGGCTACCTAGGTTCTCCAAAAGCCCATCAAAGCTCTTCAAACAAGTTCCCACTCATTTATGTTTCTTTTTTAAACACTACCTTAATCTCTTCTTTATAGTCATTTTGCCTCCTGAAAAAAAAATATATGTGTGTCTACGCATATATAGAATATACAGACACACATTTTAAAGAATGAATCAACATTCCCCATTTTTTAGCCTCAAATGTGCTTGCTCTTTCACCTTCCCACTGAAGAGCCTGAGCCTCCACCTTGCGAGCCGCCCAGGGTGCTGGTGTACACGCCCTTCCCCCCTGGCCCATGTGGGCAGCTGTGCCCCCCGTTACCCTCTCTCCCCCACGAAAAACCCTCGCTCAGCATTCCCATTTCTCTTCTCCCCTTTCTTTCCTTTCAGGCAGTGCCTTTTTCTATTTCCCTGGCATTTTTGTCCTCTCAGCAAGGACATATGGTGTATTGGAAAGAACAGACCTTAAGACTGTGGTATTTTCTGTGACCATGGCAGCTGTTCAAGTTTCTGGAAACAGTACTACCTATTTTAGAATTTTTTTCTTTCCTAAGGGAAGCCACTTAGCACTTCGGCTTTCAAAGACACTCTTGCAGCAGTTGTGTTGCATAACTGCAAGGAAGGGTTACTGCCCTCGGATGACATTGTAATGCTGCAAAGGGCCATTTTGATTGCGGCATGCTAGAGCACTTATTTCTGAGCACATTTACCCCATCTTTACTTTGTAAGTGGCTTATTGCATAGCAGTGGTAGTGATTCAGGCCCTGAGGGATCACTCCAGCCTATTTGAATAAGCTATCAATAACATTAAAAGCTCTCCCAGATGCTGACATTTGCCAGCACTTACCAGCTAGTGCAAATTGGACAAGTGCCTTTGGGTGTTTTCACATTCTCCTCAGTGTTTGTTAAACAGTTGAGGTATTTGTCAGAAATGTCAGTTGGACAAAAATGCATTGTAGTACGGGCTTTCAATCGTATCTTTACTGAAACCGTAGAACTTGATATCTTGTTGGGTCATGTCCTTAGCACTGAAAAGGAGTTGCTGGAAGTGTTGAAAAGAAATATGTGAATTACCCCCATTTAGTAGAAGACAGTCAAAGCTGGCAGAGCCGCCCCAGCCTTCCGCCAGGACTGGGTGTGAGGACTGTAGATTAGGAGGCAGAGAGCAGCCTGTGTTCCTGCTCTCAGCTCCCTCTCAACACGGCCCCAGACTCACCGGCCCCGCAGAGGGCCAGTGCCAGCGGAGAGCCACTAGATTAGAAAGCATGAGACACAGTTCAGAGCTAAGAAAGCCCAGGGAAAATGGCTGCAGAACTACCGATTTCACTGGGATCCCGGATGACATGCAGGACAGCAGTGATTTTTTTTCTCCCTTGAAGTTTATGTGAAACACAGGCAACATGTATGTATTCTTCCTCCCTCCCTCCCTGTTCTTTTCCTTTCAGAAGAGAATCTATAATAAACTTTTTAAAAGAAACCATGGCTAAAAAAGTGTTTCAGAGCCACAGTTCTAGCTTTTCTCCCCATGTTAAAATAGCCTCTGCTTTGCTGGCTGGATGTTTTATTCAAATTACCCTGAAAGGGAAGAAGTTTGAGGTGTCCTTAACCTCCAAGTTCAGCTACCAGGTTGTGGGGGCCCTTAAACCCAAACCCTTACCTTCCTGAGTACCCAGTGAATCCAAGAAATCACAAAGTTGGAGGGAGTCTTCTCTGGGGAGGCTGAATGGTGTGGAGGGTGACACCGTCCATCCCCAGCCTGGTCTGAAGGCTGCAGGAAGGTGCTGGACTGGGCAGCACAATGGCCAGACGAGGCCCTGTGAATGGACCTTCATTATTTTGGTTCCAGTGGGCCTAAATTCCCACAATTTTGGCTACAGCCCTGAACATTTAAAGGTCCAAATATGCCTTCAGAGTTCTAAATTCTAAAATGCACCCTACTAATTAAAAAATATATGATCTTTTGGATCATAAGCATAGTAAGAATTTATTATATTTATCTTGTTTGTCACTCAGGATATAAGTTCTTTGAGAGTATTGATATTGGTCTGTGGAAAGAATGGGTCCATGAGTGGTTTGAAGTAATATGAATCAAAATGAAATCAAGTCATAATCAAGACCTTTTTGACAAGCAGGTAGGTTTGGAAAGCTTAAGCACTGTCCTTTACTGTGTCCCACACTGTGATGAAATGACCAAATGTACACAAAGGGAAAGGAAACAAATGATGAAATTTTCATTTTTGGAAGTTTTCCATTAATATTCCATTAATATTTTGATATTGGTATTTCTATCAATATTGTAGAGAAGCTCCACCTTATTTTAAAAGGGAAATTCTAATTAACATTTATTTTGCACTAATTAGCTAAATTCCCTTCTGCAAACCTTTTGAACTATTGAGTCTGCTCATGAGTTTTATCTGTGAACTTGAGTGAAGCTTCTGGATTTTTGTGGATGGATTTTCTTTGCAACATCTTGCAAAGTGGTCTCTGTTTTACTTGAACACCCATCCCATAAGAGGGTAAGCTTTACTGAAAGGTGCTCTTCATTGAGGATTAACTGACCAAAGTGGGAGAACAGTGATGACTGACCGATGTTAATCTCTTTATCCCATAGTTGATCCTAAACCATTATTTCTTAAATGCCGGAGATCCCTCTGTTTATGAATAGAGCATTACCTTTGGCATCAGCAGTAGCTGAGTCTACTGTTTGGAAGCTTATGCAAAGTCTGTCACTTACCACTTCACAAGTACAAAAAAACCACCTTTATATACTATTATAGGGGAACATTCCAGGTGTGTTAGCGTTTCAGATGACATAAGTTCACTCTGTTGGAAGTCTTTCTAACATAGAGACATGCTCCTCTCTCTTCTGAAACAGAATCCTGAAGTTGACTTTCCCTTTTCTGGATGGCCTGAGCCATCTGTGTGAGCATAGGGCTGTTCCTTCTGGGGCTGTAAACCTACAAACATGGGACCATTTGTCCATTAAGCGAAGTGACTCAGATGTTACACTTACTTGCTCTGGCTTTTATGGACCCTTTTCCTCCACAGATCGTCATGGTAACTTCCCATAGCTGCGGGAGTATTTAATATACACCCATTTCCTACAGTTTCTTGGATGGCCTGCATCTTGCTTATGCGATAAAGAATGCTTTTAAAATGCTATTCTTTTAAGATTAGCACAGAGTTAGGATTGACAATGCTTCAGGTGATGATGCTTATTGCTTTTAACCTCAGAATGGGATTATGTTAGGCAATAACTTCTAGTTCATTATAATAACATGGGCAGAAATTCTAAAATACATCTCACAGCTTTAAAATTTTGAAGTCAGTCTACTAATTGTACCTTGACCAAAAATTTTGGTTTAATTTATGTTGTGCATGGTGTATTGTAAATAACACAAATGATTAAATAATACAAATAATAAGGGCCTAAAGGGAAATAAAATGGGAGTTTTGAAGATCTCACATCACTCTGCATGTAAACATAACTTTGCAGTAAGTACAGAGAGATTTAATATATTTAGAGTTGTGTGTCTTCCAGATTTAAGGTACTGGCCACATGCTAAATAGCTTAATGACTTGGTTTCTATACATATATTCCTACAAAAATAATATTTCCTAATACATGCTTAACAATCAAAAAATAATTTTTATTTATCTTCAATAATTAATTATTTCATGGAATGGAGACAGTATCTCTGTATTTCATTACACCTCTTCCAATATTTATTTATTTTATAATACTTTTTTCATTAGAAGTAGATATATTTTAGCCTGTAAGAAATTAAACATCTATGGGTTCCTTGCTTAAAACTTCTCTATATTTGTATTGGCAGTGCCTGTGAATAGCATAATTAGATGCTATTTAATTAGATGCAAACATATTTCAATTATATAGAAAAAATCTGGTTACGACAGCAGCTTCTCCTTTGTTCTTGAGCAGCATTTGATATTATTTTCCTTTTCATTTCCAGACTAGAGTTGTGAATAGTCTTTTTTCCTCACAAATGCCAGTCACCTGGAGATATGGCAGTTGATCAATAAAACCTATTATTCTGGAGGTGTAAACCAGATCATTTAAGTCCCCAAACCGTTCTGGACCAGAAATGTTTAGTCACTTTTCTCCAGTAGTGAAGTTCACAGGATGGTCATAAATCGTCCCTTTACATACTAGGTTTGCTTGTGGAACACGATTTTTGTTTCCCTGTTAAACCAGCAGTCTATTTTATTCCAACAGGAAAATGTATAGTCATCAGAAGTTTGTAAGCTCAGTTTCCCTGCTTTTAACCAAAATAATACTTTTACCATCTCCCTCCTTTCACCATGAAGCTACTGTGGGTTTACCATATGAAATCTGTGTCCCAGGGGTGAGGAGAGGCAGACCCTCCTGGAGTCACCAGCACAAGCATTTGGTTTCAGGGGGAGGGATTGACTTTGAAGGCAGTTGAGCCATGTGGGTGCAGCACAGTAGACAAATCTAGATTTCTTCCTCATTGTCACCTTTCTCTAGAGTTTGGCCTTTGCATTTATAAAGTGTGGTGAACAGCTAAGAAGAGGTAGGAAATCATACTGCTATACGGAGTCCTTCTACTGGGCAGTATAAACTGGTCAGACGACTCCAGACCATTGCTCCTGCGCATGCTAACTAATCTCAGCCCCAGCGCCTAGACCAGACCTGGCACATAGGAGATGCTTAGTTCTCCCATCTGTAAAATGGAGATTATAATGCCTACTTCACAGGTGTGTTGTGAGGGGTTGGCAGGGGAGTATGTACAGGACTCAGAGCTGTGCTGAACATGTAGTAAACTGTTGTTATAAAAAGGAAGTCAGAGGCTCCTGATTTAGCTATGTCTTATCTTATGAAGTTGGTGGGTGGGGATGAAAAGTGGATAGTGGAAACCCTAGTTTTCATATTTTTAATTGTCTCTGAACTATCATGAATGATTTTAGTGTCTTGGATCTGAGAATTTTTAAAACAAATATCATTCAGGAAAAGTTGGAAGCAATAACATAGATTCCAGTGTTGCAGGCAGCCTGGAAGAGAAACTCCATCTACAAACCACTCCCATATCCAGGAAAGTTCATGTAAACATCTGGGTGAGATCTCTCTAACATGTGCAAGCAGCTGACTGACCTTGTGGACCCATATTCAGGCTACGGCTTCCCCTGGGAGGGCATCCTGTCTTCCCTTAGGAGGCTGAATGTAAAACCATGAGGTGCTAGGTCTGTAAAAGAGCCTCATCACAGTGCCATTCAGCTGGTCCAGGTTGGAGCATGGGTAATCTAGGCAAGCCATTTAGAGGAAGTGACAAATCAATAGGTCAGAGCAGGAACATGAGTGATGTGACTCCTCTTGTGTGGGTATTCCTGGACAGGGAGTGACACTGGGTCACCCAAGTCCACTTGATCTTCTCTGCTGATGGTAGACAGTGGTTTCATCATATACAACCTGATTATAATGTCTTAATGAGATCTGCAGTAAGGAGGGAATGAATCTCAGAGCAAGATCTGGGTCTGCATATGTGTGTTTAAGTAGTACCCTAAATGATTGTGTAAATCATCTAACGTAGGTGCTGTAACCAGGTATACCGTGCTGGCTTATCAACATCAGCCACATTTCTGCATTTCTAATTACCTGGAAACTTGTGTCATTAAACTGAAAAGCATCTACCTTTTATGTCTTAATAGAAAAAGAAAGATTAATGATACTTAAAAAATGGGTCTGACTCTACCCAGGAAATGATATCTTTTCACTAATTTTGCATTCCAGCCTAAAGCAGCCCTGTCCATGATGCTATAATTAGACATATAATAGTCAAATACAGGCACCAGGAAAAATGTCGTGTCAGATTCATTTTCTCCACCTCCACATGTACTATATTTGTTTGGTTTATTATCTTCTGGTTCAGTGAATAAAATGTATTTAAATATGTGTCAGAAAATATAAGAAAATGATTCACCAGATTTACCATTTGGGGCATGTTCTCTTTTTATGCTAGCTAATCATGTTTTGGGACCTAAGGCACAGGAAGGGCTTCCTTGTAATATTTATATAGTAACTTCTCAGCCCGCAGAAGTGTGTCACATTTTGAATGCTTATGACAAACACTTCTACCCTAAGTTTCTGAATGGAAGACAACCAGCGAGATTTCCTGTGCATGAAAATTATCTCAAAACACAAACATGAGGATTGCAAGGCCTTAAACTGCTATAAAGTTGGTTTTCTTTTAGACCTACATCAAATCCTAAGGTATTTAGAAGTTAACTGGTGCAAAATAACATACTGTTCACTAGAAATAATTGAAAAAGCCTATAGGTTTTTAATCTTTTTCAAATAATCTTTATTAGGCACTTTCCCACAAGCATACTATGGCTTAGTACATGAACTTGATATTACAGTATTGCAGACAACTGCTTTTCTAGATTTTAGAATGAATCAGTGACAACTTTTATGCTGATATATTATTCTAGAATTGGATGAATTTCCCTGGAACTCAAGGGCCACACTGTCAGAACCAGTTCCCACCCCTGATTCCACTCAATTCTCCACTAGCACACACCCGGTAGGCCCAGAAATCAGCTGGGCAGACAATAGATGACAGGTAGTGTCATTGCATAAGGGAGGCAGGAGATGCAACAAACAAAAAAATAAGACAAAACTCCAACCTTTGAATAGCTCAAAGGCCACTGCAAAGAGGAGATGCACATACGAGAAACAATGAACAGACTATATAAAATTAAGCACTCGATTGTGTGAGGTTCATTGTGTTGATGTTCTTAGAGAAACAACCAAGAGGAAATGGACTTAAGTGGGGTTGATTTTGTTAGACATTAGGACTGTCAAGCTTCCCTGGTGGGTTAGATGCATTTTGATATGATGGCAAGACCAGAGCTTAGTACTTATTACTTCTTAGTATTGGCTCATGGTTTTAATGGTTGCAGCACATAATCCTACTGTAGATGTCCCTGAACCACCCTAAATCAGGTACTTGACCCTGTATGAGATAGAATAGGCTGTTGGTGTTAGCCAAGAAGCTGTACTTCATCTGAGGTGAAGCTGCATAACCTATTTATGATGGGTGATCTCAGTACAGAAAAGTTACATGATAAGCAACGAGTTTGGTCTAATTCTCTTAGGGTGGTGTGAAGAAGAAGAGAGAGAGACTATCTCATTTGCATGTCACCTTTCCCAGAGAAAAAATTTTGCTGAAAGCAGCTTTATTTTTTTTAATTATGGTGAGAGCACTTAACATGAGAACTACACTTGGAACAAAAGTTAAACTATAAAACAGTATTGTTGACTATGGCCACAATATTATACAAAGATCTCTAGAATTTATTTCTAGAATTTATTTATCTTTCTTAACTAAAACTTTATCCTGATTGATTAGTAACTCCCCATTTCCTCCTCCCCCAGCCCCTTGCATCCACTCTTCCACTCTCAGATTCTATGAATTTGACTGTTTTAGATACCTCATATGAGAAGGATCTACAGTAGTAGTCCTTCTGTGACTGGAGTATTTCACTTAGCATAATGTCCTCAAGGTTCATCCATGTTGTCACATATTGCAGAATTTCCTTGTTTTCTAAAGATGAATAGTATTCCATTTAAAAAAATCTTTCAAAGGACGCTTGGAACATTTCCACATTTGTTTATTGTTAAAGAAACACTACAGTGAACATGAGCTTGCTGATATCTCTTTAAGACCCTGAATTCAGTTCTTTTGTATAAATACACAGAAATGGAATTTCTGGATCTTATTATAGTTTTAATTTTGTGGGGAGGCCTCCATACTGTGTTCCATAACAGTTGCACCATTTTCCCTTCCCAGCAACAGAATGCAAAGGTTCCAATTTACAGAAATCGTACATCCCTATCAACACTTGTTATCAGTTATTTTTTTGATAATAGCCATCCATCCTGACAGACTGTGGTTTTGATTTGCATTTCCCTGATTATTAGTGACATTGAATATTTTTTCATGTACTTACTAGCCATATGTATGTGTCCTTCAGAGAAATGTCTATTCCAGTACTTAGCCCATTTTTCAAGAGTCATAGGAGTTCCTTATATATTTTGGAGATTAACCCTTTATCACAAGTATGACTTGTAAATATTTTCTTCCATTTTGTAGATTGCCTTTTGATTCTGTTGTTTTATTTGCCATGAAGAAGCCTTTTAGTTTGATGTAGTCCCTGTCGTTTAGCTCTGTTCTTTTTGCCTGTGCTTTTGGTATCATATTCATAAAATCATTGCCAAGACAATTGTCATAATTTTCTCTTATGTGTTCTTGTAGGAGTTTTATAGTTTCAGGTTACATGTAAGGCTCTAATCCATTGTGAATTGATTTTTAAGTATGGGGTAAAGTAAGGGCCCAATTCCTTTCTTTTGCATGTGGCTAACCAGTTTAACCAACACCTTTTGTTGAAGTGAGACTCCATTCCCCATTGTGTATGCCTGAAGTCCTTGTCAAAGATCAGTCAACTACATATGCATGCATTTATTTCTGGGATTTCTATTTTGTTCCATGGGTTTATATGTCTGTCTTTATGTCAGTACCATAATGTTTTGATTATGGTGCCTTTGTAACATATTTTGGAATCAGAAAGTGTGGTGCTTCCAGCTTTGTTCTTCTTTCTCAAGATTGAGTTGGCTATTCTTGACCTTTTGTAGCTCCACAGAATTTTAGAATTTTTTTCTAGTTCAGTAAAAAAAAAATGCCTTTGGGATTTTGATAAGGATTGCATTGAATCTGTAAGTCACTTTGGGTATAGTATGGACATTTTTAACATTATTAAGTCTTCCAGTACATGAAGATGGGATGTATTTCCATTGATTTATGTCTTTTTATTATCTTTCATCAGTTTGTAGTTTTCAAGTTTATTCCTAAGTGTTTTATTCCTTTTGTAATATTTTAAGTAGGGTTTTTCTCCTAATTGCGTTTTTAAATGTTTTGTTGTAAATACACAGAAATGCAACTGATTTTTGTATCCTACAACTTTATTAAATCTGGTTGTTAGTTTAAAGTTTGTTTTTGTTTTTATGGATTCCTTAGGGTTTTCTGTCATGGTTTTAATATCACGTCATCTACAAACAGGGACAGTTTTACTTGTTCTTTTCTGATTTGGATGCCATTAAAATTTTTTCTTGTCTAATTCCACTGGTTAGGATGTCCAGTACTTTGTTGATCTTAAAGAAAGGAAAAGAATTCAGTTTTTTCACCATTAATTACGATGTTAGCTATGGGCTTTTCATATATGATCTTTATTATGTTGAAATACTTTCCTTCTATTCCTGGTTTGTTGACAATTTTTATCTTGAAATAGTGTTGAATTTTGTCAGAAGCTTTTTCTACACTTATTGAGATGATCATGTAATTTTATCTTTATTCTGTAAATGTGATGTATCATATTAATTTATCTTTTATGTTGAACCATCCTTGCATCCCATGGATAAATCTTACTCGGTTGTGGTATATGAGCCTTCTAATGTGGTGTTGACTTCACTTTGCTAGTATCTTGTTGATGATTTTTACAACGATACTCATTGGGGATATTGGCTATAGTTTTCTTTTTTTGTGGTGTCTTTGTCTGGCTTTGGCATCATGGTTAATGCTGGCCTCATGAGATGATTTTGGAAATGTTCTCTCCTATTCTATTTTTTGGAAGAGTTTGAGAAGGATTGGCATTAAATCTTCCTTAAATGTTTGGTAGAATTAACCAGGGAAGCCATCTGGTACTGGCATTTTCTTTCTTGGGAGATTTTGTTTACTGATTCAATCTCTAAACTAATTATAAGTCTTTTCAGACTTTCTATTTCTTCATGATTTAGTCTTGGTAGGTTGTATATTTCTAGGAATTTATTCATTTCTTTTAGTTACCCAGTTGGGTGGTGTGTATTTTTTCATAGTAATCTCTTATTATCCTTTTTATTTCTGGGTCACCTATTATAGTGACTCCTTTCATTTCTAGTTTTGAATCTTCTTTTTATCTTAGTGTTGGGAGCCGGGGCTATGTCCCTTCCCCCACGTCTGAATGCAGCATGGGAAAGCACAAGCTTGAGAGCAACTGATGCAGTCCTTGGAAGTTATCTGCTCACAAAAACGTATCTTGTCCTTGAAGATGAGCCAAGACTCCTCACTCTGAAAATAGGGAGACCTTGAGGATGTGTGAAAACACCTCCCCTGCCCCCAAAATGGCGAACTCCCCGCTTCTCTTCCGGGTCCTCCGTCCCCGCCGGCACCAACCAAGACCCAATCACCCTTCTACACCTCCCTGCCAGTGCCACCTTAGGTCCAATTATCTCCTGACCCACCCCTTACTTGCTACTTGTATAAATTGAGCCTGTAAACAATAAACTGTGCCAGCTTGATCAGACATCCTGTCTTGCTGGTCGTTCTTTGTGTCCCTTGCTTGTTTCATTTCTTCAGGCATCTCCGGCTATGCCCCACGTTCGTCCCGCGGGACAGGACAGACTGGCGCCCAATGTGGGGCACCCCGGGACCTGAGACTCCTGCTGAAACGTCTGCTCATAAGCCCTGGCCAGGCATTCATTTGAGTCATCGCACAGGTATTGACCTGATGTGGACTCTGCATTGAGGATCACTGCGGCTCACCCGTCCGTAATACAGATCCCGGAGAGGTGAGTAGATGCATCACCCAAGCAAGCATCTTAAATACCTCTTGTGAGTTCTCACTGATTTCACTGAACTCCCACAAGGTATTTCTTAGCGGACTCAGGGAGTCCCTCAGGACACGAGGAATAAGGGTTAAGAAAAAAGATTTGAAATGTTTCTTTGTCTTCCTAGAAGATGTCTGTCCTTGGCTCCCTCAAGGAGGGACCATTAGTGAAAAGAAATGGCAACGCGTGGGCGATTGCCTTCAAGACTATTACAGAACTTTTGGTCCAGGAAAAGTGCCTGTGTCAGCATTTACCTATTGGAATCTCATTAATGATATCCTGCGCGTTCATTGTGAATGGCCCGATTTGCAGAAAGTTGTTGAGGGAGGAAAAACCTTGAAATCCCACTCCCATCCCCCTTCTGAAGCCTCCTGGCCAGCTTCCCCTTCTTTTAAAACACAGCCTTCAGATCCTGTTACAAACCCCTCCCAGGACCCAAGCGAGCTCCCGCCCTTGCCAACAATTGAGTCTCTTTCTCCGTCCCCTCCCCTTGATAGTTCTGCCGATCCTGTTATTCCTCCCCCAAGTATTTACCCTACTCTCATTGACTTAAACTCTGATGAGCCCCTTAGTCCCACTGATGAGGCCACGCTAGAGGAAGGGGCAGTGCGCCATAATAATTGTGACTGGCCATCAAAAGGCCCTGCTATTGTTCATGCCGCCCCGCCCATCCCTGCCACTACATCCCGCCCTTCAACTATAAGCCCGCCTGTAAGCCTGCCTCCCTTCCTCCCACCACCACGTTATCATTTCCCTGTCCTTGACCAAGTGTTCCCTGCCTCATCAACTCTCCCATGAGCGTCTGCATATGACAAATGACCTCTCAGTCCTCAGGCACATGGTCAAAAACAGAAAAGAGCAGATTCAACTCCTGCAGGCCGTCCGTGATTTAGATCAAGAGCTCTCCAAATTGACTCACATAACTTACATCCCAAAACCTCCTCAGCAGCCCCAGGGAAGCCAGACAAGCTTGTGACTCAGATCAGGGCTCTGGTAGCGAAAAGTCACATAGTCCCTGCATTTATCAGACAGGCAGGGGCCTCTTGAGGAATGACAATAGCTCAGGCAGAAAAAACTAGGAAAACTGAGAGCAATTCGATCCCTAAACTCTAAAAAGAAGTATCTTATCTTCTGCACACAAACCTGGCCCCAGTACAAACTCTGATTAGAGAGGCTTGGCCCCTGAAAGAAGTATGCAATATAATGTTATGCAGCTAAATATATTTTGCCACAAGGGAAGAGGATAGTCAAGAGTTCCATGAACTGCTACAGTGTAGAGCTAGTTTTCTGAATTCTTTTAATGAACATCTATTCTATTTATTAAGTTCATCATTGTCTTTGAGAAGTCTTAAACTAAACTCCCTGAGATATTAGAAATTTATCTTCTGCAATACAGCCTGGCTTTAAATGACTGGAGCTAGAATTGTACTTGCATTTCATTTCCAGCCCCCTGGACACACATAGTCCCTATCAGTTCAGAGCCTTCATCGGCCCTGTTAGTCGGGGGCTGTCTAAACCTTAACCCAGTTATGTAAACTGCTTGCCTTTAGAGTGTATTCTTGAAAACTGAAGTACTTTTCATCAAATAAACTAAGAAGAAAGAAGACCATTGAGTATTAGAAACTCAAATCTTTATGTCAGTTTGTCTGTGTATATGTATTTGTATGAAGAGTGTCACTAACTAGTCATTATGTCTCGGTCTGTATGTTTGTGTGTCTAAGTGTGTAAAAATATATATATATTTTCTACCTCCAGAGGGTATTAATAAAATTGATTTAAAAACATGCGCTTGTGAAAATTGGGCATTCTAAAACTTCCAGAAAATCTAATTTAAAAATATTATGCATTAATGCTAATTTAAGCTTAACTGAAATGGACATGTCTTTATAGTTATTAGCTGCCAAAGTTTACTTAAAGTCATTTAAGTTGATGTTACCTGTTAAATATTCCAAGAAAATACTTAAAGAAAGGCTTGACTTTGATGTGTGGTGAAAGTGTTATAAGTAATTTAGCATGGTTGCTAAAAATAAGTAAACAAGTGTAGCAAATAAACTTTTTAATAATAATACTGTATTAATCTATAACAATGTGTATATCATATATCTGCAAACAGCCTGAGAATTTTTGTGGTAACCAAAATTCTTCAAGTTTACCAAGTTATTTAAGAAAATAAGATCTTAATATTAAAAAGACTAAGCAAGTGTTGTTAACAACTATGTAACCTTCTGCATTCGCTTTTAAACTTTCTTATTATCATTCTGGTTAAATAATAAGTGTTATTTAATAATGATAATTCTATTTGGGCAAATGCCTTAAAAACTTTTGACAACTTCCCAAGACCAAATTTAAAAAGTATTTTTGCCTCTCAATTAACTCTGATATTTTCCAGAGGGCCCCTGGAACATATCAGTAGAATTTCTTCTCTTCATCAAGAAAATATTTGACTAATTTGGCTTATTTACCTGATACATACTTACCAAAAAAGTACTGTCAAAAGGAATAATGCTAAACTTTGTTGCTGAATGTTTTATGTTACATAAATATCACTTCCCCCTAAAGTGCTTAGTCTTGATTCCCAATTAAATTTACCTGTTAGTACTATTATAATTACTGTGTATGTATTAATTGTACTCATGTAGCCTCTTACTGTAATTTTACAATCAATGTAAATGGTCTTCTGGATATAGACTCCAAATGGTTGGGTATTTTTGCATAATGACAAAAGATATCAAGCCCTTTCTCCACACTATCGAGGTGTTTGTGGTGTGGGATGCATTCTTCCTGCTCTAATAGACCACCTGAATATAAGCACAAGAGACTTCTCTGAGTTCTGCCATCTGACTTTGATGAAAACTTGAAACTTTGAGGTCCTGTCACTGTTGCAGTTGCAGCTGCATTCCTCCTGCCAGTTCCTAGACTTGTCATTGAAATGCAGAAAGAGATATCTAAGCTGGCCTGTGCATATAGCAAAACAACAAACTTGACTGCTTCTGTATTATCTGAACTCAACCAAAAACTGAGAGAATTGCGAGCTGCAGTGCTTCAGAATCACGCTGCTGTGGACTGTCTGATGTTAAAAGAGCATGTAAGATGTGATCAGTTTCCAAGAATGTGCAGTTTCAATTTCTCAAACTACTCAAAATCAATTAGATGATATCCCTCATATTGTCAATAAGTTTTTACAAATGCCTAAGCTATTTAACTAGTTTTTTAGTTTCATTAGAGGTAAGTAGTAATTGTAAGTCTGCCTTTGTTATGTATCTGTATTCCTATTCTGTTAATGTATGTAAGCAATTTATATATATATTCAAGTTATGTCTGTCTTTCAACATGTTCGATGTCAGCCATGTAATGCATATTTCCCACAAAACTAAGATACCATATAATCCACAAAGCAAAGCACTATAAAATGTGCCCATGGCACCCTTAAAGCTCATTTGTAAAAAACAAAAAAGGGGGAGTTATACCCCCGGCCACCACAGAACTATTTAATCATATCTTATTTACAGCCAAAACTGCATCTGATATATTAAATCAGATAAAAGACGTGTTCAGGGACCCCCTGAATAGTCTCTGGCATGCTGTCGCACCTCTCTTAACCCTAAGCATTTTATGGCTTTTGTTGCTGTTACTAGGGCCTTGTGTCCTTCGCAGCATGTGGAAACTCATCCAGCTAGCCTTAAGAGACCTGCATCATTTGAAATTGCAGATGGCCCCCCAACTTGTAAATAATAAGTTCTAAAGTCTTGCCTCATTTTCTGTTATCATTATGTGCAGCCATTGTGTGTATGTTTCCTAAAAATGAGTTCAAAAGCATTTCTGCACCTTGGTGCAGAGCTACATATGTCTCAGCTGAAAAGTCACCCCACGATGCCGGATATTGAGAAGGGGACAGGATAGTCAATGATGGGTAAGTGTCTTGGAGACCTCTGGCAACCTAAGACAGGGCCCTCATGATGGAATGTGGGTACCAATGACGGGTAAGTCCAGATGAGTCATCCAGGAATACCTAAGACAGGCACTGTCACCCTCTTATAAAATAAAAAAGGGAGATGTGGGGAGCGGGCTATGCCCTTCCCCCACTTGCCAATGTGGTGGGAATGGAGAACAAAGAACATTCTGTTTACGCATTCCATGAGCAACTAACTGGAACCCTGCTGAGCCTACCTTTGCCTGGCTACCGCTGACGTCAATACTGTGCTTGATTGTCTTGGATAATGCTATGTCGTGGAATCATGTAACCCCACTGCATTATATAAACCCTGGACCTTCAATAAAGTTTTGCTGATGACGCACAGGAGCGTCAGCCTTCCCAGCTCTTTCTGTCTTTTTTCGCCCCCCTTCCGCTCTTCAGGACCTGCTCGACTCGGCGCGGCTGGACCGTGTCAAGATATTAAAATTAGCGACATTTTAAGAAACACGTTAAAGTACAAGTAAATCAAGGAATCAAGGAAGCAATTTAGTGATACTGCAGTTAAATGTTGTGGAACATTTTGCCCATATTCTGACCTCTTGAGAATAGCACCTATATTCTAAAGCATATTCAGCACCCTGTTATGATATTCCAGGATATTTTCACTCCACTACACTCATGAAAGATTAGATTGCATTAAGTAAAATAGTCTGAAACATTTCTACTTTTATTAAGATTTCATTTTATAGGACAGTTGTAGGTTCACAGGAAAACAGAAAAAGGTCCAGAAATTTCCCATTTACCCCTCATTATCCCCCCGCCCCACGTAGCCTCCTCCATTGTCAACATTCCCATTTTCTACTTATTTTCATGAATGACGATGTTATTTTTGACAGTATTAAGCTATCCAGATCTTTCCAATTTGGGGTAAGCTTTTCATGTTAAGAAATATCCGTTGTTCAATAATTTTTTTTTTGCATCGGTTGTAAGCTAAGCACTGTTAAGTCTAAGGATATTGAGATCAGTATTCAGCATAGTGCTTGCTACATAGAAGACTCGTAAAACCTAGTGAACGATTGCATGTAAGATGAATAAAATGCATCCTTGAGAAGCTGCAGTAACTCAATCTAATAGCTGTCTTAGGAGATGGAGGAGAAAGACATAAGAATTTAAAAATCACAGTGAAGTGGAGTTAATAGTTAAAATACACACCAAAATACTATAAAAGTGAGTGGCAAATGAAAACATGTCCAGAAGATACTGAAGTTAAGAGATACCATATTTTATTACATCTATAAATGTTTGCTTCAAGGGGCACTCAAAGTTATAGCAAATATATTTGTAGGAAAACTTTAATGATGTAACCCCTAAGCTTGTATAACTTTATGTGTACAAAGTAAGCTTCTTACCATATGAAATTACATTTAATAGGACATGGCATTGTGCTTAAGTTCTCATCTTTATCATTCTTGTCATATTTTACCACAGCTATTCAAAAGGTCAGATAACTCATGGGGTGGTTCATTTGAGATTAAGTCATGATAGGCATCTTTAGGGGGTTTTTGGAAATTCTTAGGATCTCATGATGGCCTGTTTGAGAAATTCACTAATCCAGATTGTATTTTTTGCCCTCATTCTCATTTCTAATTGCTCTGAAGCAGGCATACAGATCAGCACTCGAGTGTCGGGGGAGGACACATACATTCCACACAAGGCATCTCATTACAGCAACTCTTTTACCTTGAGCTCCAACAAAACACATACCCAACCAGTGTGACTTCATGTGCCAATTTTATTCTTTGTGCTTTATTTGCAACAGCATTACTTCATAGTGTTTTGCTGGTTTCGTTGCAAATATCCAGTATAGTAATTTAAACAGGCCTAGATATGAGTTGGATCTCAGCTTACTGACCACGTAACTTTGCATAGTTTACCTCCCAAAATCCCAGTGTCCTCATTTGTAAAATGAAAATAATAAGGTCTTTGTGGGGAATAAAGGAACAACTTGATCCTCATGGTATGCATAGCACAGTGTCGTGCACATGGCACACACTTAACAAGTGGTAGTGGCAGCACAGAGCCACTGCCCTGATATGGCCCCGAGGCAGCCTGAACTGCTGTCTGGAGGCCCTGCCAGGCGGCGTGGTTGTGTTTGTGGGAAAAAGTGGCCTGAGTTCAAAACACTAGACTTTACCTATGGACTTATATTATGACCTTGCTTAAAGTTGGAACTGTAAGTTAATGGAAAATTGGGAAGACAAATGTTAGAGATGTGCAGGGGTGGGAGAGATCTCTCTGAGCTGGAGCAGTCGGAAATGTTCACAAAGATTGAGTGTTTGAAGAATGGGCAGGAGGAAGGGGTTTTCACATTAGGGAGAGTGTTCTGTGCTCTTTGAGTAAACATTTAAGTGGGGTTCAGTGCCAGCCTGAAGAAGTACCTTCATCTAATTTTGACTGGAAGAAAATTGAAAGATAAACAGCCTCTCACAATGACAAGTTACAGGCTTGTCACGAGGAAAACCTGGGGAACTTTGCTTCTGAAGGTTTTTTTATTAAGAGGGGACACATCTGAAATGACACTGTCAACTGGGGGAAGTCCTCCCCAACACCTGCAGCCCCTAGTCCTCAACTGCAGCCCCCCAATGGCTGTAGAGCTCCCTTGGGTGACTCTGACAATAGTGGGTAGGAGCAGTGCCCCTGGCACCGGGGGAGGCCAGCTGTCTGGTCGTCCACTGAGTAGCCCAGGATTAAGCTGCTGTCTCAGCCTCAAAACAGGACTCCACCCTCAGAATGCAGCCCACTTCAGAGCTGCCTTATTAAGTAGCCCCATTGGGTTTTTGGGAGCTAAAAACCACAGCAGAGCTTTTCCCTCACTGGGCATGACTCTAAGACACGGAAAAGAGATAATTTTAGACCACAAACTTTGACCTCTTGAATAGAAGGAGAATGCTATAAATAAAACAGAGGAGCTCATAATAAGCAGAAACATGATTGGATTCAAACTACTGGATCCTGAGTTCGGACATCATTTTTTAAAAACCCAAAAAACTAATACTTGAGAGTTTAAATCTTACCCCAGCTATCAGTACTTGTATTTATTTTGTGTGAAATATAAATGATTAGGAGCTGCTTCCTATTATACACTATTTGACATCTTTTGTTTGCGTGTATCTTGCTTAGATCAGGCAGCACAGAATGCCCCACCTGCCCTGCTCTGAATGGACCAGTTTCCTAGGCTGCTGTAACAAATCACCACAAATTCAGGGGCTTGAAGCCACACAGCTCCTGGCTCCTGCATTTCCGGAGATCAGAAGTCTGAAATGGGTCAGCACAGCTGCATTCCTGCCAGAGATGCTCATTCCTTGCCTTCTGGCTCCTGGCAGCAGTCACACATCTTGGTTCACTTCTTGGCTGCGGGTCCTGCCCACTGTGACCATACCTCCTTTGTCATATCCCCCTTGCTGGCTCAGACATTCCTGTCTCCCTTTTGTAAGGACCCCTGTGATTGTACTTAGGGGCCACCCAGATGACCCAAGATAATCTCCACAAATCAGGATCTGTAACTTAATCTCATGTGCAAAGCCCGTTTTTTGCCATGCAAGGTAACATATTTCCAGGTTCCTGGGATGAGGATGTGACATCTCTGGGGGACAATTATTCAGCCTGCCACCTGGAGGCTCTGGAATGTGGTGGTGGTCAGCAGCCTAGACTGAAATCAATCAATAGAGAAAATGCCAAAATATTAGAAGTGAAAGGTCATGCAAGTTCAAACAGTTTCTGTACAGAATTCTATAGTCGAATGCATTTTATATGTGCAAAATGAAAATGTGTTCAAGTATTATGTTCAGTAAGAGAGAGTTTTTCCCTTAACATTCTATAAATACTTTAATACGTGGCCTAGAGCATCTTTATTGCTCATTCTGCAGCATTTGCTCTATTATCCAGGGTAACAGAGCCCACTACCCACTGGGTGCTGCCATAAACTCCAGGCAAACCACATTCAGTCAGCTCATTTCCTCCAGGCTTCAGTGTGTCTTTGCCATATATTTAGCATATAAATTGGTTGTCAGCCCTGTCCCAGAGCAGAAATATGAACTTGCAGTTTAGCACAGCACATCCTTTAAAGTACAGCAACATTTTTCTGGCTTCCTCTTGTGGCCCGTGGTAGCAAGATGGTATAGAGAGCAGCAGGAAGGGAGTGCATGGTAGACAGCCGTGCTGGGGTTGTGCCCGAGTTAGCAGGTGGCGCCCATCTGCAGAGAAGGTCACTGGGCAGTTGACAGTGACAGTACTGCATGCTGACAGGGCCTGAAAGAGCTGCCTGCAGAGAGGAGACAGGGATTCGATTGCCAAGGCAGGGTCCCTGCGTGGAGGCAGATGGACCAACTCAGTGTAGAAGCTTAGCACTGTGGGTGTGGAGGGGAGCCGAGGGCTTCAAGTAGGGACAGCTGCAAGGCCTGGGAGCTGGAAGGCTGGGAATTACTTAGTGCTGCTCAGCACAGATCTTATCCACCAGAGGTCAGCGGCTGCTGGGGGCTTGCATTCCCCTCACACTGGAAGTGTGTGCCATGCCAGGCCTGGAGTGACTTCTTTCCGTCCCTCCCTCTGCGCAACCATGCAAGCAGTGGACAGTGTGGAGCTGCCGTGGCCTCCTCTCTAGTGGACGGGGGAAAGCCGCCCAAGTGTGCCATATACTCCCTAAAGCTGTCCTGTGCTTGTGGCCCCTTCCTTTATCTTTAGGACCAAGCCAAGGCCTTCTTAATCTCATCTCTCTGACTCTCTTTCATAATTACATCTTCCTCTTCATTTCTCTTTTCATATCTGGATTCTGAAGTCTTGGGATTATGCCATCCTTTTCTGAAGTTACAAGGACGAAGAGGGAGAGTTGACAAGCCTGTAGGCAGGGGGTAGACAGGTAGGCAGGTGTGAACAGGATGGAAAGGAGAAGGCCACAGGATGGCACACCACCAAGTGTGTCCCAGGCAGTCTGCATTTTTTATGCTCGTGAAAATTGTGCTTCTCAAATAAATGAAGTTCCTTTGCTTCTAGAAAACATACTTCTTCAGATGAAGGAATTCGTGACAACAATTACAAAGAAGTCAAATAGATATTTATTAACCTAGATAATGTTGACATAGTAGTGTTGCATGGACTTTTCAGTAAAATATGAATTCTGCTTGACATGTAGAAATTATAATCCCCCTATTTACTCAATATACTACACTCCACGTTACAACTCTGTGCAAGTATTAAAACTGACCTGTACTGAACAACAACATGATTCCGGCAGCAGTGCAGGAGTCCATAAAAACCAAGCAAACTGGAAGAAAAGAAAAGGTAGGGAGATTTTATTACAGTTATTTTTGTCCATTTCCTCAGTTTTTCCTGATTTATTTTAAAACCCTGGTCACAGGGGTCCAGAATTTATATTTATTGTTAAACAAACATATCCATTAGCCCTAAGTCCATGTAAGGAATATCATCTTGGTTCCAGTACTATTTTAAAATCTTAATACTCTGGATTGGTTTAGTAGCCTGAGGCTGTTTGGGTTTTTTTTCCCCAGGGTTTGCACTCAGATATAATCTTTAGCTCTTCTTCACTTTTCTCACTTGGTATGTCTTGTTGAAGCTTGAAAGAGAGCATCGCCTTACCAGACACCATGCTTTTCCTGCACCAAGTCCCTTCTTGCCCTTCTGCCTTTCCGTATGTGAGTCTCTTACTTCCTTGAAAGAGTAACTCCTTTCAGCTCAATGGATAAGATAAGACAAGCAAAACTTCACCTCTGAAGGAAATTCCTGGCCTTATTTGTACACCAAGTCTTTTTAAATTCTGTAATTCCTTTTCAATCAAGCACATCATTTAAATTCTAAATATCAGCAAGTGGTGTCAAGACACCCAGTGAGATGCTTTTCAAAATAAGGTATTGCCATTGCCTGTAGTTTTGCACATTCTGGTAAACGGTATTGGTATTTTCATTGTTTCTGCCTCAATCATAAAATGGTATAATGCTAAAAAAATCACAGGCAGATGACTGGGATTTGGTTAGTAGTTAAAGAAGACCTGTCTGCTCGAGACCTCAAAGACCAACACAGTCGATGTTTGAGCCATGCTTGTGACCAGTAGTCTTCCACTCGTGGGCCAGTCTGGTGTGACCGGAGTACTGTGTGAGAATTCTAGGTCTGTGACCAATTAATGTCTGCGTGTGCAGAATTTCAGAGTAGAAATAGATATGCCGCATTTTCCATCCTTGCTAAATCTAGATAAAGTCCATGTTGCAGCTTTTCCCATTTCCTCTTTCTTTTTCTTAAGGCAGCATGATGTAGAAAGAACTTGGGCTCTGAAATCAGATGTATCTGCATCCAGATCGCACTCTCCCTGGAGAGCTAGTTACCACTGCTGTACTCTGTGAAGCAGGTATAGTAACAGCTGCCTTACCAGCTCGTGGAACTGAGCAGCTGGCGGTAGGGCCTCCATCAACAAGAGCTGGGGTTATTTCCGGTGTTGTCTTTGCACACGCTCACCCACCCTTCTTCCCCAACAGGCATCAGTGGCTCACGTGCCCCAAGTGGGGGGCACGGACATCTCAGGCTGTACCTACTACCACATCTTACCCTGAGCCGCACTCATTGAATTTATACTCCAGTCAGACCAAACCAGTCCTTCTTTGGGGAATCAGTGAACTTCGCTGGAAAGAGAGGCGCTTCCTCTCTGCGGGCCTGTGCTCTCAGAGCCGCAGGTGCTCCTGCATGTGGCAAAGCCTGTCTACACCGGAGAGCATCCAGTCACCGTGCAGCATCTGAGGGTCTAGTTCTGGTGACTGCGGCCCTGGAGCAGCCCCCAAGCCTTCCTCCCTAAGCCCAGGCCTTGGGAATCTCTTCCTTGACTCCTAAGCTCCATTCTCACTGCACCCCATGCATGCTCTGTAGGCCACAGACCTCCAACCCCCTTACACTTCAAACTAGATCAAGAATCAAAAGAGTTCTGCCTAATATAGTAATCATTATTATGCCAGTTTTTGAAGAAGTTTGATTGCTACAGTTCCATCACTTAATTCCATCATTGCTCTTCTTGATATGATTCCTGTTTTCATAGTATTAGGAAGAGTCAAGATCCAAACAGAGTGCTTTCAAGGGCCTTTTTAATAAGCATGTCATATAAAATAGCTGCACTGCAAATATTTACTGATGATACCATATTGGGAAAATGTATTTGCCTGCAGTGGCATATACTATTTCCTAAAATAGGCATTATGAGCGGTCTATTGGGAAAGTTTGATACCACAGAGGGCGAATAAAGCCATAATCATTATTTTGGATCTGTTTGGGAAAGTTAGTGCCTTCACAAAGAGAGCTGCACTCCAGCTTGCAGACCTCACCCACCCTGCTCTTGTCCCCAAGGGGCTGGGTAACTGTGGGGGCCCCTCAACCCAGAATGCAGAATGCCTGCTGTGCAAAGGCCAGGGTGTTTCCTCTCTGTCACCCTCACCCCCAACCCCTAACTCTGATGTCTGGTCTTGCTTGGGCCTCAATAATGTTTAACTGATTGATAAAAATCACAAATAAAGAGAAAACAGCACATCAAATGAATACCTCTTTTCTCTGAATCTCACACCAAGAACTGTCCCTCTCCACCTTCAGGCTGTTTCTGTCTGAAAGCACATTCCTTTCCACAAAAATGCTCTTCTAAGAACAAATTTCCCCTTACCTTGGCTTTCATTCTAAATTAAGGAGGATGATTTTTCCACAAGTCATATAAAGAAATCAGATCTGTTGCTTTCAACTTATTACACACACACAAATGACCCTTGCCTTTAAGAGACTATACGTTATTTTAGAAACTGATACACATGAAATGGTTGGAAAGTCACAAATTCACAAACTTTTATAGTTAGGAAACTTGAAAAAGAGGCAGCCTAGGAGAGTCCTTTTCATTTTCCATTTTACCTCATCATAGTGCTAAGCATGAATAGAACAAAACATTTGTTCAGTAATTTGCATTCTTAAGTGTCTATATAGTCCTTATGGTCTGTTCCACTGATTCAGCTTTTCACTGATTTGTAGTTGTTTCACCTTGGCTGTTCTTTTATATCTTATTCTTTATAAACTCTTCATGAACCAAATGTAAATTATGTTTTAATAATTGTCTGTTCCCTGGTATACATTATATACTTAGTTGATACTTGATAACCGAATAGGAAATAACAGAGAAAATAATGTCTTTCAGAAGCTGGTACTCTAGTGGGAAACAGGATAAACTCAAAGAGGTCTGTAATTTCTCAAAGAGCATTTAGGTGAATAATTTAACAGGCTGTCACTGTAAGGCTGAACTAGACCACATTCCACACTATAATGAAAATGCTGTGCCCCGAACTGCGTGGAGAAATATCATGGGTAGCAAGCCTAGCAGGGAAATAGAGTATACTGCTCAGTCACATGTTCTAGTTAATACAGTTTCAGAATGCGGGGAGCTGTAAGAGTCTTTCAGTCCTTCCTTTTGCAGTTGAGAAAATGGATGTACAGAGAGAATTGGCCTTCCCGGGATCACACAGTTAACTAGCAGAGAGCTGAATCTCGAATCCTCAAACCTAACTGCTACTTCTTCGAGCAAGCAGGATAAAATAAACCAATCACAAAACCTTTTGCAGAGTTTGTTTTCCTGATGCTGCAGAGCTAAGCCGTGGGGGAGAAAAATGGTGTCAGAGCGAAGAATTCTGGCATGGAGTCCCAGCTCTGTCTTAATGATTGTGGAAGTTCCCTGGGCCTCCACCTCTCTGAACCTCAGTTCTCTCTTCTGTGGGCTGAGGGGCAGCCACCTCACCAAGTGGACTTGAGTACCAGATGAGACAATGTGCGTGAAAATAGTCTGTAAGTACAGCTCCGCATAAATGGGAGGTATTATTATTTTGTGGTTGGAGTCTTGCATCACCTCAAGGCCTTTGTTAGAAACATAGTTATGTGGACTTTCTGCTACTAGAGAATGGCAGTTGAGGAAGTGCAAATTCCTCCCAACTTTACACGTACTATTTACCTGATGATGTGACCTGACAATATCATAAAAAGTAAAGGCTGATTTTAGAGTAAGCTTTCCAAAGGAATGTGCTTTAAGAAAAAAGAATAATAGTTCTCTGTCCACAGCAATAAAGAAAAACTTGGGAAAATATTCTGATGTCTTAGCCAGGAGTCACATCTTTTATTATTTCTTCTAAGAACAGTTCTGCTAACTAACCTTCATTTTTCCCTCTCAAACTGAATTTTCATCTCATATTATGTTCCTGCTCAAATTGGGTGACTCTGCCTCAATGGAAATTAAGGTTAAAAGAAATTTTGTGCCCCTCTGTCCCCACTGAAAAATGTGAATAGCTGTATTAACTACTGTTCGCAGAGTACCAGCTTAGGAACTTGGAAATGTCGCTGCAGTGGGAAATATAATTGCCACACAAACAATAACAACTATTCATGACTGAGATCAGACAAAAGTGTGCTGGGTGGCCCTGCATGTCTACTTTATTTTTCCCACCTAAACGCTTTTTGAAATTGAGATGTAGTTTACATAGAATGAATTTCAAGCATACAATATGATTCTGTAGATGTATAGATTGTGAAATGATCACCTCAGTGTCTAGCACATCCATCACTATACCTCTTTTCAGATTTTCTCCCTTAGCAACTTTGCAATATATTATAAAGTGTTGCTAACTGTAGCCACCACATGTACCTTCATCCCCAGGACTTAGTTATTTTATAACTGCAAATTTGCACCTTTCCGCTGTCTTTACCCATTTCCCCTGAGGGTATTCTTGCGTTCAGAGAATGGAATGAGAGCCCCCACTAGCAAGTCAACTCAGTGGCTCCATGAATCCAAATTCCCTTGGCTTGGATTGTGGAGATTGTTCAATATCTACATAAAAATTGGAAAGCGTGAGAATTGTTGGGCAAGAAACACAAGTCTCCTTTGCATCACTAAGATTGAGTTGTAAGTCTCCATAAGGTAGACCTTGTTTTTCTGTAATAAAATGGGGATCATGTCTGATTTGAATAATTGAAATCCAGAGATAGTCACCAAGTTTTATTTTAGCCAATCATTTCAAATTTCTTTTCAGAAAAAAAAGGTTCTCTACTAAGGGTAGTCATTAACTGTTTTTAATTCTACCTCTTTTTTGGCATTGAATACCCTTGATGTTGAACAAAGTAAGGTAAATTAGGAGAGAAAAAGAAAGGCAACAAATATTGATGAAAGCAGTTCTCATTGTATATATTGCAATAGGTGTTTATAAGGTTAGAAATATTTAAGTACATATTTAAGTAGTTTGGTTATAGAAATAAGAAGTATGAGCTATAAGTAGTGAAAAGATGCAAAATTTAGAAAAGGTAAATATTAAGCTTAGGATATTCAAGGTTGTGACTATGATCTCCTTTGCTGTGTTCTGGGGGAGACACACTCATCCTCTCAATCTTAGCGATGTTGCCAATCCCATCGGTCACCCTTCTCATCATATCTCAATAAGATACTTGGGAGAACTGATTCTGCTGACCTTCCACTTGCTTTCTCTGGACACCGTATTCTCCTGATTTTCTTGGGCTTCACTGTCTGCTGTCCTTCCATCTTCTTTGGGGGCTCCTCCTCCCTTCTTCAACAACTAACACTGGGGGTCCCAGGACACTGGGAGCCACGCAGCCCCTCTTCACTGCCCACACATGCTCTGAGGCCACCTCCTACAATTCCCTCTGCTGAAAATTCCCAGACTATCTCTGCTCCCGACATCTCCTCAGAATAGTCAGCTCATATTTTAAATGCTTCCTCTTGGGGCTGTCAGAGGCATTTCAGACCTAACATGGCCAGAATAAAAATGGGTTTTCTACCGCATACCTGTTTCTCCCCCACTTCAACTATTTCAGTAGATACACTATCATCTAACATCAAGACAAACATTCCAGGGCTCATCCTTGGTTATCTTCTCGCCTTCACCCTCCACAGTCTGACCTGCCAAACCCGTCTCCAAAACATATCCCAGCCCATCAACGACATCCATGTTATCAACATGCCGGTCCTAATCGCCGATGCCTCTGACCCTCACCTAGTGGAGCAGCCTCCCCTTGTCTCCCGTTCATGGCTCCCTTGAGTCCCTTCCCTGCACAGCAGCCACGGTGATCTTTTAAAATCAGACATATTATTTATCACACCCACCCTCCCCCATGTATAATTCCCCAGTGGGAATCTGGCTGGCCTGCAGTAAGATCCATTCTCTGCCCTCCTTTCCGAAGCCCCTTCCTCATCTGGCCCCTCCTAGTTCTCCCGCATCATTTCGTAGTGCCCTTCCCTGTCTGCTCCGCCAACTGTGCTGGTTGCCTTTTTGTTCTCTAACCCACCAAATAGCTTCCTTCCTTAGAGCATTTGCAGGTGCTGTTTCTGGGCCGGAAGCCCTTGCCCTTTATCTCGGAGTGGCTGGACGCTTCTTTCCATCCTCACCAGCCTCGTTCACCTCCTCAGAGCTGTCTCATGTGACTCTCAATCCACGGTGGCCGCTCTATGGCATGTCACCGTGCCTTCATTATCTCCCATTTATTTGTTACTATCTGACATTTTCTCCTTTATTTATATATTAGTTTGAGTCTGCAAGCGGACACACACCCACTTATCCTGCAAGCTCTGAGAGCAGGGCCCTTGATTGTTCCAGTTTCCCACAGTAACGTCAGTGCGTGCAACAGCACATGTGGTAGATGCTCAAAAAACACACTGAGCAAATGAATGGACAAATGGAGAGCAACAGGACAGGCACATAAGTGGAAATTGACATTTTCAGTTTTATTTCATAGTAAGGTCTTGGCAGGTCTAGCTAAATTCCCAAGAATAAATCAATAAAATAAAATAAAAACTGTCATCTGGCCAGGTCAGTTCACCAAAACCTCTTTCTTCTGCATTGGTGATCAAGGCTCCCATCAGCAAGGCCATGCTGATACTGTAAATATGATATACTTCTGATCTGATGCATGGAAGAATTTAACGTGACTTGGAGACCGAATCCTATGACCTCTGGACTCTCATTCATTTGATGAAATTATAGCCATAAATTTCAAGGACTGTGGCAGAAATGGAAAGCTTGCAGTGCTAAGACCTACTCTAGTGGCCATCTCGATTATTCCCCCATTCTTCCCTCCTTTTTGCTCACGCAAGGTGAAATGAAAAGCACACCAGGCATGGCGCTGGGATGTTCACGGCAGAATTAGCCATGTCACCGGCTCCCACCTGTGCGGCCAGAGCTCCCGTCTGAGCAGGTTTTCTGACTCTCAGCTATGCCACACCCTTTTCCTAAGAGACTTCTGAGGTAAAGCCCACTGACCCATTTAGGGATCCAGGGGTAAGGAACTTTGTATTTACTTGTCATTTGGAGCACTGTTGATGGCATTCCTATCACATGGTACCCTTAAGACTGTAATTACAGAGGTCTCTATGAGGAGAATATGGGACCCTTCCTGTCTGAGCAATCCTTTGGGGATTTAGTATTGGAAATAGTTTCAAATCATATTGAAAATAATTTTATCTGGCCTGTAGCCAGTTCTCCATTCTTCCTTCTCATTTCACAGTGGCGGAATGCTGGTCGGGCAGTGTCCCTCTGTTTTGAGCCCCACCCTTCCTGTTGCGAAGCAGATGACCGTGATTGCATAAACTGTCAGTTAGTTACTCAGCTGTGACAAGGACCAAGACAGGCCAGCAGTAGCCAGAAATGAGGGCAACTCCTTCTAGCACTTGGGATTCAAGATTAGAGGGTGAAGAGAGAGTCAAAAGGCCATAAGGGAAGTTATTATAAATAAAAGTTTGATTTATAGTTACAAACTGGGGGAATTTGGAAAGGGGACAAAATACTCCCTCTCTTTGCCCTCATTTCCTATACAGGTATTTTCAGAAAACCCTGAGCAAACACAATTCCTTCAAGAATTTTCATTTATTGAAGTGAGTTTTTTCCCCACTATAAAAGTAATTTCCTACTATGACCAAAAGAAAAAAAAATAAGAGGAAATTACAGAATGGGAAAATGACTCCTACCCGTGTAATGCTGGCACTTGCTCCCCAGAGATAGATAAACAGTGTGGATGGGCATGATTAGCACAGCATACGGTTGTAAGATCCAGGTACTTGCTTTTCTTTGCTGAGGCAGCCCCTCCAGAGACGTCAATGATTATTCCCCCAAGAGCTCCTTTGCAAACAGGCATAGAAATAGCAAATAATGAACTCAAGATGACGTGCAGCGAATAGGACACCAGGGGGTGCTAGAATGACACTGTAGGAGCGCGTGCTCTTAGCTCTGCTGGTAAAAAATAAGTAAAGCTTGTAAGATAAAGCACTGCCTTGTCTTGAACACGTTTTTTGAAAATTACACAACACAGCTTTATGATCTGAGTCAAACATTTGTTGGTCACTGTTTTTCCCAAGAGCGGGTCTCTTCTTCCCATGCTGAATATAAGGAAAGACTTTTTAGCAATCTCTTCTTAGGTAGCTTTTTAAAAAGGAAAGCACGTTCTTATCTTCTGAGACTGGCATTGCCCTCAACCGAAAGACAGTCATGTGTGCTTAAGTGTACAGTAATTCTAATCTGCTATACATTTAGGAAATGAATGAGTATTTGATCAGCATGTGTCTACTGTTGAATTTAAAATAAAACCTATGAATTCATCAGGATAAAGTAGCAGTGTGGGAACAATTTAAGTATGGATAGTTAGAAAACTACACTGGCATTTATTCATAAACAATCATTTTCATTTAACCAGAAGGTTTTATCTTTCAATGTTAAACCGTTTTAAAAACCTAAATATTCTTGTTTAAACAAATTTTTTAGAAGTATATATTTCGTGCCTAGTATTTACATGTCTCTCTCTGTGCCTAGAACTGTCTTTTAAACCTTTCCTTCCCCCAGTGACCTGACAGTCTATTTGAAGAAAAAAAGGTTTTCTCTTCAAGAAGTTATCACATAACGAAAATAATCCAAGGGATAAATGATACATACCAAACATACAAGATTTGCCAATGTGTATCAGATAAAATACTGTGTGTTTAAAGGGTGGAGGTACTCAGGATGGGAGGGGTAGGGGAGGCTTGTAGGATGCAAGGAATTAGTTGGTCATAAAGGACAGGTAGGACTTGGTTAGGCAGAGGACAGGTGAGAGCAGACTCCTAGCCTGGCCAGGAGGAAGGGCAGGCAAAAATTGCATTTGCAGCAATATACCAAACACGGCTTCATCCTTCCACAGTGGGATCCCAGCCCTAAATTATAAATGCTATTTTTTCATGCTAATTCCTTGTTCTGAAGGTTGTGGGTTGGCGTTTTGTTGTTTTTGTTTGTTCCGGTTTTGTTTATTGTAGTGGTGGTTATTTAACAGAAAAAAAAAACCAAATGTCTTTAAGAAGGCAAGTGATTCTCCATTCCCAGGAACGCTGGTATTTTGCATGGCCTTTTACAGCTCTGAGCAGCCAGCTCAGTGCTTCTGTTGTGCGGCTGGCAGGTCCTGCATTCCAGCTGGGCTGCCTGGGGGCAGGGAGCTGCTGAGTCCTGGGTGCTTCTGCAGAGCTCCCTCCAGGTGGCACTGCATTGTCCCAGTGCACTTGGGAATGCCCCGTGTCCCTTGAGGGACCAGAAGCCACAGGGGGAACCATGGCCTGATTTCATCTTTGGTAGGCCTAACGCTCAGTGCATATTAGGAACTCAGTAGATACTTATTTTATAATTAAAAATATCCTTTTGTTAGTATAAGAGCAATATACATGCATTGTGGAAAATTAGAAAATACAGAGAGCAAAAATATCTTTTGACAAACACTCTATTCTGACCCAGTTTGCTGTTCACACTGTGGTATCGATCCTTCCAGGCTTTCTCTGTACTTGCCTGTTAGTCTTTCTCTCTGTCTACCAAGGTAGTTTTTAATGAGGTTATGTTATAATACACATTACTTTATAGCCTTTGGTTTTCATTTAGTTACTTCCACATAAATACATGTTGATCTCTGTATGATGGTTCCTATCAACAAACTCACTGCATAAAAACCTGCCTGGGGAGGCTTGTTAGAGAGCAGAGCCCAAGGTCCTAGCTGGGGTCTGTGGACTCAGGATCTCCAGGGCCTTGGCTTGGAATCTGTATTTTAACAAGTGTCTAAATGCCCATCTTCCCAGTCACTGATCTATAGCATCATTTGGGGTGGGGGTGGGGGTGGCACATGACAGATTCCCACTGTATAGATAGGCTGCAAATGAGTCAAGGGTTCAATTTTTCATTACCATGAGTCAAGTGATAAACATCATTAAGTATCATGAAATGATGAGTCTGACAAGCTGAGATGATAAACATTCTAAATTTCTATAAATGTCAATGCAGGCGTACTTATCAAGTGCTGGTATAAAAAAATTAAAACCTGTGCTCAGTATTGATGGAAGGGAATCTTTGGTGTGATCCCTGAGTCACAGGACACATCACCATAAAATGGACCTAATTAAAGGTACTGCAGGAGGCTTTCTTCCTTCTTCCCTCCCTCCTTCCCTCCCTTCCTTTTCCCTCCCTCTGTCCCTCCCTCCCTCCCTTCCTTTTCCCTCCCTCTGTCCCTCCCTCCCTTCCTTTTCCCTCCTCTGTCCCTCCCTCCCTCCCTCTGTCCCTCCTTTCCTCCCTCTGTCCCTCCCTTTGTCCCTCCCTCCCTCCCTCTGTCCCTCACCCCCACCCTCTGTCCCTCCCTCCCTTCCTTTTCCCTCCCTCTGTCCCTCCCTCCCTTCCTTGCTTTTTTTCATGGGCCACCAGGACAAGAATCTGCATGTGGCTGTTTGTGGCCGTGGGAGTAGCGAGATGACTCAGGTCCCGTATTTAGTGTTCCCTCCTCTGGGTTGTGCGGGCACGTGGACCAGTTTTGTGTCTCTGAATCTGTCTGATATCTGCTGACAGATTCTTTTTTAAAACCACTGATTAATTATAATGAAACAGCTCTGCCCAAACCATGTTATTTCACCCTAGTATGTGTTCATATAGTTGGTTCGATTCTCCAAGTTCTTGGCTGTCCCAGGGAAAAAGTCTGCCCAGGATTTTTTCATATCTATTTTGTTGCCTATCAATTATTTTTTTGTAGTTCCACTGGTTTCATGACGTAACATCAATGGAATTAAACTTGACTATGAAGTAGTTAATTGCATGAAGCTTCAATTATAATTACAGATTGATCCCCACCTACCTGGGTGACACCTGGTAGCAGTGAGTGTCACAGTGGTCTGAAGGACAGATGGCCTGTCATGTATGAGATCCAGGTAGCTGAGTTTAAAAAAATGTTTTTCATTAGATGGGCCACCTTTGTTCAAAAGGCTCTGTTTGGACACCTAGACACCATGAGGTTGATATTTTCTAATCTATTAGGGATAATATTCCTGATTCTGTTTCAACTTGATAAGCCTTATAATTACATTCATTTGTTCATTAAATATTTATTGAGCTCTTACTAAGTGACAGCACCAATCTAGGCACTGAGATTCAATGGTAAACAGACATAGTTCCTGCCCTCATGGAGTTTACAATCTGAGGTCAAAGACAAAAACAAAAAACAAACAAAAAAAACACAGGCAATTTCACCAAACACAGTAGGAGCAATTAACCAAGACTTGGAGTGACAGGAAATGCTTCTCCCACAAGTGATGTCCAAACAAATCAAAAGGATAAACTGCAGCTGATGCAGGAGGGGGCAGCAGACGTCTAGCAAAAGGACCAGCATCTACAAAAGTCCTTGAGACACCATAGCACAGTCAAGGCATTGAAGGTCCACTGGCTGGAGCACAGAGCTGGGGTAGAGCTGGAGCCAGATAGGTAAGCCCGGCCTGTTCCCCAGGTCCTCAGAAGCCCTGCCTGGAATGGAGTCTGGACTTGCAAGAACAATGGGGAGTCACTCAAGAAGACGGTTGTGATTGGATTTGTGTTTTAAAGACATCCTTCTTGTGGAGGCAGGAGGCATGGGTTGAACAAGAGCAAGAACAGAGGCAAGGAGGCCAGAGCTTGGACAGAACCCTCCTGCAGTCACCCAGCTGAGAATGCTGCCCACCCATGAAAGAAGGGAGTCAGTGATTTATATTCTTCAAGTGTGAGTACTGAGTTACAATGTTACACTTTGCTGACAACGTTCCACTCGCCTTGCACTCTTCCTGCCAGAGGCCAGGCACTGTTCTATTTAAACAGCCTCTGCCCTTCTGGAGCTTCCATTCAAGGGAGGAGAGACAGACAATTAAGACATTCTAGAAATTAGCACAATAGCAACATTATTCACTAAGGCCAAAAGAAGAAAACAGCCCAAACCTCCACTGAGAGATGAATGAATAAACCAAATGTATATACATACAATAAATATTATTTGGACATAAAAAGGAAGGAAATTCAAATACGTGCTACAACATGCATGAACCTTGAAAACATGCTGAGTGAAAAGCCAAACATAAAAGGACAAACATAGTATGATTACACTTAGATGAGGTAACCTTAGAGACGTCAAATTTGTAGGACAAAAAGAAGAGAGGTTACTGGGGGCTGGATGGGGGCACATGAGTTATTGAGTTTAAGGGGTACAGAGTTTTTTGAAAGATGAAAAAAGAACAATTCTTAACATGTATGATGGTGATGGTTGGACAACATTGTGAATGTTATTAATGCCACAGAATCATACACTTATAAATGATTAGAGTGGTTTAATTTATGTTAGGAATGTTTTATCACAATTAAAAACAAAACAAAAAAACTCCTTCCCCCTACAGACAAACATTCTGTGAGGTTGTGACATAAAGAAATATAAAAACAAGAGTAACCAAAATCTAGGTTTCTGGAAGATGGTTTCTTTTCTGGGCAGGTGGTGGTAAATTCTGTGAAACAAAAAACCAAGTGATTCAGTGGAGGGCAACTTGGAGGGGCAGGCTGGGGAGCTGGGCTCTGTCTTGGGGTGAGGAGGTAAGAAGGACTTTGAAGACGTGGCATTTGGGCTGAAACCTGAGAGACTCCACCATACACATATCTGATAAAGGAACATTCTAGATGGGGAGAGTGGCAGGGCCAAAGGCCCTGAGGTTGTGATGAGCAGGGAGAGGCAGAATACAGAGCAGTGAGGCTGGAGGGAGATGCATAGAGGAGGAGTAGGAAATAAAGACAGAACAGAAGGGAGCCAGATTCACAGGAATAAGGTCACAGAAAGGAGGTTTGTTTTACTCTAATTGCTGTGGGAAGCACCGCATTTTAAACACAGCAGAGATATGATCAGGTTTTTGTAGCAAAACAGTGGCCTTGTTGTGAGAGAGACAGTAAGAGGCCATGGTGGAAATGGGACCACAGGGAGGCTGCAGCAATAATGGGGGTGCAGTGACGGCTGAGGGAGAGAGGGGGGCGTGAGTGTGAGAGCTCTGGACAGGCAGAGTCTGCAGGACCTGTGCTGCGGTGATGTTGCAGGGAAGCCACCATCCCCAGGGTCTAGCCTGGGCCTCTGCACACACCCGGGAGGTCCAGTTGCTCAAGTCCGGTGTTTGCACTGTGGAGGCCGGGGCTCAGCTCCTCACCAGAGAGGCAGAGTTTGGAAGGAAATGCATAGTAAAGGGTAAGAGCCCTGACTTTGAGGTCGGGGAGGCTTGGACTTGAACGAGCACCATTTACTAACTTTGGGAAAGATGCTTAATCTCTGTAAGCCTCTGGAAAATAGAATAGTAATATGAAATCTGGGTGCAATGGGACCCCTAAAATGATTGATGCTCTTCCCTTCTGGGAGCCCCACCTTCCCAGCCTCACCAGAGGAAAACTCTGGGCTCAGAGGTCAATAGTACAAGGCCTGGCCTGAAGGATCAGTGGGGCAGATCTCAGGAAACCCCCTGATTCCTGCACTTCCCTAAAGAAGCTGGAAAAGAACTTATTAACCTGCTGCCTGCAGCAAAGCCTTGGGGGAGCTGGGGCCCCAGAATGCCAGACACAAATGGGGTCAGCCACAAACACCTGAAGCTTTCTGGCCTCAACAGCAAAGCATTGTTAAGTAATTGTGGGAGGCAGGCGGTGGGTGGGGGGCTCTTGTTTACAATAACAGAAGCTAAAAGGTATTTAGGGATAAATCTAAAAGATATTCAAGTCCTTATGGAGACAATTTAAAACCATCACTGAAGAATGTAAAATAAGATGCAAATCAAAAGACAGATAGGCCACATTTTTAGATGGTAAGATTTGGTATTAATGTCAGCACTGGCCAAACTGATTTTAAAACTCAGTAATATTCCAGACAAACTCCAGTAAGTTTTGTGTGAGTGTGTGGAATTTTACAAGCCGATCCTAAAATTCATATGAGAAGCACAAAAATACAGAAATACCTGGAGTGTGTGAGGAAGACTAATTTGTAGAAACTTGAATGATTTGATATCAGAACCTATTTTAAAGCCATACTGATGAAGTCAAAGTGATGTTGGTGCAGGGATAGAAACATAGACAAAGCGGAGACCCCAGAATCAAATGTGTGCATATGTAGAAGCCTCATATATGGCACTAGACATTGGCATCACATATGGAAAATGGTAGACATTTGCCTCATAACACATACAAAAATAAATTCCAGATGCATGAAAGACCCGAGTGTGAACAAAAACATAAGAACAATAGCTTTAAAGTCTGATATTATGGAAGGATTTCTTAGGATACAGAAAAAACCATCCCAACTGATAAGTTAAATATATTAAAATTAATGTGGTCTGTTGAACAGAAAATACTGTAAATAAAATAGAATGGTGAGTTACATAATGAGAGAAGCTATTTGCATTGGTATATTTCAGAAATCTCTAAGTGAAGTATTATGGAGTATTATAACTACTGTTTATTCAGATTGTTGAATTTTCAAAAGAATAAAAAAAGATCAGATGAAGAAAAAAATTACTATACAAAATATGTTTTAAAACTGTAAATCAATAAGATATAGGAGCACAGCCTGATATAAAATTGGGCAAAGGAAATGAACATAAAATACACAGAAGAAAATTAACTGGGTATGAGAAGGAATTCAGCCTCCCTAATTATGAAGACGTAATATGTAGGCCTTGCAGATACCCATGCAAGTGCTCAGAACCCTTGTGACATTTGGGGAAGGTCTCAGAGACCCACAGAGTTCACAGGGTGACACTGATTTGGAGCTAGATGCCAAGCTGATGCCTAATTCTTCCAACTTTGCCAAAGCTCGGAGAGTCAATAGCTAGGGTAATAGGGAGTTCAGGTCTTAAGCCAAACCACACAAAGTTTGGGAGGATGCGAAATTTGGATGAAGACTTGGTAAGACAGGGAGGCCCCATATAGCCATGAACAGCCTAGTGAATGGCCCAGCTGGTGGCGAGCAAGCATCACAGGAATCCATATCAGGAGCTGAAGTTTATGCAGGCCAGTCCTCAAGCCTGCTGAGTTTTGGTTAGGTGAAGTCTGGCGCTCAAGTCAAGCTGGGCCCTAACGAGGAAGGTGGAGCCTCTGAAAATGATCTAGAACAAACCTCTGGCCATGGGGTCACCTCTAGCCACCTGGCCGCCTCTGTCCCTGTTGCAGACCTTTCTTAGTTTTAAGAAATCAGTCATGTGTCTTGAGGAAGCCTAATTACTCCAAGTCAGAATTGGTGTCCCCACCCACTTAGTGTGCGGTTTATGGGTAATGCCACTCTGCCATTCAACACACATGGATCCAGTGTGTTCCAGACACTGTTCTAGGTGTGCTTGTGACACATCAGTGAAGAAAATAAACAAAAGATTCCTGTCCTCCTGAGGTTTACATTCTAGTGGGAAGGGGAACATTATAGGTAATCAAAATAAATAAGTATTTATCTCAGGCCCCACCCCAGACCTACTGACAAAGGAAGCAATCTGTGTTTTAACCGGTTCCTCTAGTGATTTACTTGCACATGAAGGTTGAGAAGTTCTGTGAGTTTAGGAATCCCTGACTTTTCCACTTGCAACTCCACAACCAATTAACCACGGTGTGACTGGCTTTCTGCCAGATTGCTGCTTAACACATTCTTAGCAACAGTTGCGACATTTCTTGGTGGGGCAGATGGGAAATGGTACTTGTGAGCAGATATTATAGGCAACCAAGTTGTTCTGAATTTGGGACTGTTTCTTTTGCTATAAGTGAGTGTATTTATTATACTGAGCAACTAGTGCGTATAATTAAGGCAACTTTAATGGCAGCAAGTGGTTTTGCTATTTATGCACCTTGCTATTCTAAACAAACTTATTTTAGTTCTGGTACACCCAGTTATACCAAAAAATATTGACTCCTTTGCTAAATAAAGACATTCTCACTAGTTTCTTCATTTTAACCAAAAGAGGTCAGCAGGTAGAAAGAGTGGAAGGTGAGCAGTTGGAATTACCTGAAATGTTCTATGACCCTCACATCTCAGCTTCCACCATAGCCACTTCTAGAAGGTTCTCTTTATGTCTGTTGGCCAACACGGAATATCCATTCTTTAATCTACAGATCCTAGTTAGTCTTTTCAATGAATATTTTCCTGCTCATCCCAAAATGAAGAAACTGTCTTTTGCTTTTAACTCATATAGTATCTACTGATTCATTTTGAAGTGAATCCTGTACTGACTTATGACAGTTTCTTTTAACTGTCATTTACATCCTGTGAACTGTCATTGAAATCTTGGATTATTGTTTGTATTCACATTCTTTCCTATCACATTTTTCAGGATAGATTTCAGATTCTGTAAGGACAGGAGCTATGTCTTTGTGTATCTTGATGCACTTTATGCATTACCTGTACGAAACAGTCACTCGATACATGTGTTGATTTTAGTGTGTATTTGCTCTATGGGAAAATATTTTTCTCTTGAAAGGTTAAGAATTAGTACATAATTTATCAAACCTGGGGCTGAATCACATGGATATCTCCATTTGCTACTGCAGTACAGCATTCATGTAATATTTTAAGGGTTGGAGCTGCATCATATTTATCTCGGAGTGACGTTTCTCAGGCTGCTAAGCAGAAGTCTTTGCATACCTACTGGCTCGCTTGCAGCAAGTGAGATGACAGGAACTGGGTATCTATTTGGGGAGGAAGATAAGTGGCCTCTGACATTAGAAAACAAGCAGAAAAATAAATTTAGAATTCAGATCGAATGTCATTAATTTTTAGAGTTGTGCTCCTTGTCTGTCACACCAACATTTGAAAGAAAGCTATAATCCAAGTCTAAACAACATTGTTGTAAAAACAGAATATGAAAAGCATCTAGAGAATTGTTTTCCCATAGCATTGTGGAAAAGCAGTTCCATGCTGAAAATACTCAGTTCCCAAAGAAATGGTGTAGATCACTGCACTACCATGTTTAATCAGTTTTTCTTTTACCAAAAAAAGTGAGAATAACAAGAACTCAGAAATTGAGAGATTATACTAGAGCTAAAATGAGATTATTTTCCCCATGCATTCTTTTTTCCTTCAAGATGCACATTCTCACTGTATACTTTTTCTTTTTCCAAAGACCTTTCCTATATATTGATGAAAGGAAAAATGGGCTACTTCATTCTTCAACGCACTTTTAACAGTTTAGAACATAATTCTATGCTATCTTCTGGGCCAAGTGGAATCTCACTAGAACCTGAACTGTCAAACTTCTAAGTGGGATGAGCTGAAGTTGCCTACAGAATTGAAATTTTGGAAGATGGGAAAAGAAAAACTACAATTCTAAACACTGAAAGCTTACTTTGGAAAACACACAGCTTCCTTCTAATCCAGGTCTTTTTCTGGATTTTTGCATTCAAAGTTGATGTTTGCATATATTTGCTTATATTTGCATGTAATGTTTCATAGTCCGAAAAGATATCCCCTGCTCATCAAACTCAGAGTAACCAGCAACCAGGGTTTTTTTGGATTTGAACTGTAGAAAGGGAGCCCCCATACTCAGATATTCAGAAATCTGGTTGATTCTATTTCTCAGACTCAGGTACATCTAAAGACAGAGGATGGGCCAGGAGCAAATGGTGAGTGTCCACAGGGGGTGTTGTCACAGACAGACCAGGATTGTGGTCTTACAGTTCCTTCTCGGAATCATGTTGTTCATCCTCTCATTTGTCTGTTTGGTTCTTCACACTGTAGATGTCTGTACCCACATGTAAGTACTAGATGACGGGTAGAAAAGATGACTCTTGATCCTTTTTTTAAATCAGATGTTCACTTGACCTTAAAGTGAGTAGAAACATTAATGGCTGTATTAAAAATGGTTGAATATGGCTAGCATGAACTCTTACATGAGCCAACTTTTACAAAAAATTGAAATCCCTGGTTATTTAACTTAGGCATTTAATTTAGTATCAGTTCTCTCTGAAATATCAAATCCATGGTTCACAGATTACTTAAGGGAGTTTTGCAAAAACGGAACTGAATTTAGATAAGATTGTCATTCAGCCACAACATATTCAGGCCCCTCGTTATATGGCAGAAGGTTTAAAAACAAACTTCCTGACAGAGGTTTCACAGTCTGCTTAGAAGAAAGAAGGAACTTTAAATACCTTCAGGGTTAATAATTTTTCCACATTAAATTAATTTTTTTTCCATTGTCCTCCCAGCCCCCTGGAATTTAGAGCATCAGAGATTTTTACTTTCTTAACAATGTGAGTAAATACTAACTGGCTGCTTTGTATCCCAGCCATTTGGGTAGAAGAACATCATTCCTCTGGACATAAATAACATAGTAAAGCAGGATGAAAACACAAGATGAGCAGACATTATTAGAAAGACCACTTCAAACAGCAAGAACCAGTCTTCTCTCCACGATTATCTATTCCTAACTGCAGGGACCAGAGAAGGCAATCTTATTTCAGGCTTTTGACGTGAATTTCAGTCCAGGTTCGGGCATTATTCCGGGCCAGCTCACAGCACTGTCCTCGTTCACTGAACGCTCACCCAGGGCCTCTACAGTTCAGTGCCGTGCTGTCCCATACAGGCAGGCAGACACCGTCCTGCTCCCATGCCGCTGACGGCTGAGCAGAATGTCTCCTTGGCTGCCCTCTTAGTTCAAAGTTCAGGGCCACCCTGATGCACAGGGACTGAACATAGTATCTTACTTTACTTCTTTGACGCCTTGAAATCCCTGACTGAAAAAGTTCCCTCTTGAATTCCCAGGTATTATCTTCAGGCTTCTCTGATTTTAGTTACTTTTCTTTCTTTTCCTTTGTAAAGTTGCTGTTATGGTCACGTTAGCCTCGCTGACTATTGTAAAGGCTCTTCTCATTTCTGTGAATTCAACTGTCGTGGGTTCCATACACTCCTAACCTCTAAGTCACCCCCAGCGCTGACTCTCCTGAGCTCCAAACTCCATTTTAGCTGTTCCTGAATATTTCTGTGTCCTTCCTCTCCGGTACCTCAAAGTCAGCATAGCCCAACTGAAACTGAACTCACCCTGTATTTCCCAAAGTACTGCGTCCTCCTGTCGTAACATACCTTAGTAGCATTACCACCTCTCAAGCCAGAGATCTTGGGGTCATCTTTGATCCCTCCCTTTCTCACAGTGAGGTTTCTCCCCCAAGCCTGCCGTTTAGATCTAAGTACCTGAATTGTAAAATCTCTTTTTTGTCTGCTCAGTTCTCTTATGTCTTTGTTGTCCTTGTCCCAGTCTCGGGTTAATGTCGCCTTGCTCCTGGCCTGCTGCACCCGGCGTTTCTCTGATGCACCCCCATTGCCCCGTGGTGTGGAAGCGAGGGGGTGCTGAATCACAGCAGGAGTCTAAGAACTCAATCCACAGCAGAATGCCTGGCCCGTAAGCAGTTTTGCCTTCTCCTACCAGTTATGTTTCTGAAATAATTATATAATAATTTCATTCTATTTTTGAAAATTCCCCATTACCTTATGTCTTACACACTAATACGTATTGCATGCACATGCACACATATTCACACACCTCTTTTTTTTAACTAAAACAGGATTATATAAAACAAAATATTATAGAAGCCATGTTTTAACAGATATTCTTGAACCCCTGCCTTGAGCTAGGATTCCTGAAATATCTCAGTACAGTGCTCCTTGGGCCCCGCCCCACACCCGCATCAGCCCACCTCTAGGGACGGTCTGCACACCATGCACTGTAATGTCTCCAGCACGCACCAAGGGGTATCTCCCCATTCTGACTCAGGCTTTTCCTGACGCCCCAGAAGCTCACTTTGCTTATACTTCAGCACATCCCGGAAGCAAACTTTAGCGCCTGGAGATGGGAGCTGACGGAGGGAGCAGGTAAATGTCCCAGCCCCTGTCCTGCATTAGGACAGCTGGCAGGCACTCTTGCATGGTTCCTGATAAGGTTCTCAGCAGGACCGAGCAGCTGCCCAGACAACTGCTCCGCTGTCATCCTTTACGGGTTTTTCCTCCTTCTTATCTCATGGCTCCCCTGTCTTTAGACCGTCTCCCAAATAAACCTCCTGCACCCAAGTCTTTGTGTCATGCCCTGCTTTTAGATGAACACCAAATGGGACGCCAACAGTTACCATTATAATTAAATTGTGATGAGTGAGCGGGATGAGTACCAAATGGTGTAAGAGTGTATAACCAAGGAAAGGCCTGTGGGAAAGGATATTTACGTTGAGAACTAATAGATAATCGTGAGTTGGCCAAGGGAATGGGGGAGTTCCTGAACATCTTTCCTATCAATAAATATATATCTTTATCATTATTAATGGGCATAGTCTTCCACTGTAAATGTGCATATTTTTGGCACCCTTCCCAATGATGGAAAATATCATTCTTTTTGTTGGTTGTTCAGTCAGTGAAAAATCTCATTGTTGTCTAATTGCATTTCTTTGATCATTATTAAGGTTGAATATTTTGTCCATATATTTCTTAGCTACTATTCATTCATCTCTGAAGAACTGCTTGTTGATGACCTTAGTTTACTTTTCTGTGGGAGCTTATGCATGTTTTTTTCAAGGTACAGTCAAATCTACCAATCTTTTTCGTTATAGTTCCTATCCTTGTAGCCATACTTTGAAAAATTTTCTCTACACTAAGACTGACTTTCCTTACTAATTTGAGATTTCAACTTTATCATATTCTGAATTCTTACTAATACTTCCATCTACTTCTGGACTTCCTAGTCTGTTTTATTACTCCATCTGAATACTTACACTACCACAATGTTTTAAAATATGTTTTCATGTCTAAGAGGACAAGCCACTCAATATATAATATACATATGTAACATACATACATAGCAATATATGTCATTGTAACTTTCTGTAATTATATGATTACAGACTTATAGAAAAGTTGCAAGAATGTTATAAGGAACTTTCCTATACCCTTTACCCAGAATTACTTATTATCTACATTTTGTCTATTTGCATTGTAATTCATATTATCCTTATCTGTTTCTTGTCTTCGCTTTCCTTTTCCCTGTGTACATACACCACACACACACACACACACACACACACACACACACACACACACAATTTTTTTTTCTTTTTGAGAGGGTATCTCTCATATTTATTGATCAAATGGTTGTTAACAAGAATAAAATTCTGTATAGGGGGGTCAATGCTCAATGCACAATCATTAATCCATCTCAAGCCTAATTCTCATAAGTCTCCAATCTTCTAAAGCATAACAAACAAGTTCTTACATGGTGAACGAATTCTTACATAGTGAATAAGTTCTTACATGGTGAACAGTACAAGGGCATTCATCACAGAAACTTTCGGTTTTGATCACGCATTATGAATTATGAACAATCAGGTCAAATATGAATATTCATTTGATTTTTATACTTGATTTATATGTGGATCTCACATTTCTCCCTTTATTATTATTATTATTTTTATTTTTAATAAAATGCTGAAGTGGTAGGTAGATGCAAGATAAAGGTAGAAAACATAGTTTAGTGTTGTAAGAGAGCAATTGTAGATGATCATGTGTGTGTCTGTAGACTATGTGCTAATCCGAGCTAGACAAGGGCAATAAAACATCCACGGATGCAGAAGATTTCTCTCAAAACAGGGGGCATGAGGTTCTAAGCCTCACCTCTGTTGATCCCCAATTTCTCACCTGATGGCTCCCCTGTGACTGTGCCTGTCTTAGGTTGTTCCTACCTTGAGGAATGTTACCCGTCTCTGGCTAACCAGTCATCTTCCAGGGCCATACAGGGAAATGTAAAGTTGGTAAGTGAGAAAGAAGCCATATTGTTTGAAAAGGTTAGCTTTTTATTTCTTTGCAGATTTATGCCCTGTGGCTTCTATGCCCAGCACTTGTCTCGAGGTATCTTTGCCACCTGGAGGAATTAAGATGCTCGGTAAATTCGATATGAGGCACAAATTCTATTTAAGGGTTGTAATTAGGAAGGAAGAAGAAAAGCTATAGAGGTAGCATATGGAAGAAAACATGGGAGGATTGATTATTTCTTTGACATATCTTCTTTCAGAGTACCTTAAGCATGTATAGGTTTTAAACTACTAACTAACTTGTGCACACATATTAACATAATAGGAATACGGTGACATAACCTAAGCAAATCTATAATTACCAGCCATCTCCAGTGAAGCCAAGAAAACCAGTTAGGCACCCTAGGCATTTGTGAGAATTTGTCTATGATTTGATGGATATTGTCCAACTGTACTTGAACAGTCTGAGAGAAATCAGACAAATTAAAGCAACCCATTTCTCTGATCTGTTCACATCCTATATGTTCTTTTAACCATAGATAGTTTATAGTCGTAAGATTTTGGAGCGCTACAACTTGCACCCCTCCCAACTCCTGGTTGAGTTCCAACAGTACAGATCCACTCAAATTCGTTGTCTCACTGTATGCACATGCCAGCCTAGAAATGATCCCTCCTCATTCCAGTGGCAAGTCCAGGAAACGGTGGGATGGACTCAGCCACAACTGCAGCATCACCCGGATCCCTGTGGAGGCTTTTTGATGATCATCTCCCGGCACGAGTCCTCCAGAGAGTGCTGATGCTGGAAGCTCCTCCTCATATCATATCTTAGTTCATTTTCTGGGTAGCCAAGCTAGTCCTTGATCTTCTGCATAAAAACAAACAAACCCATTGCCCACACTTTGACATTCCCTCTATACCACTGTGTAGAACTCATTGGAGGTCAGCACACAGGAACTGCTTTTTTTTAAAATTTTTATTAAGAGAAAGGAATATTATCAGAAAAGAGTACCTCCATAGCAGATCATCTGACACTCTTTAAGTGATCAAAATTAAGAATATTTAAAGCATGCGTTAATCTTTGATTTACCAGTAGTTTTATACTATCAAGGAGTAATCCCCCTTTTCTTTCTTTCTTTCTTTTCTTTCCCTTTTTTAAAAATCTTTAGTCTACACTTACATGAAGAATACTATGTTTACTATGCTCTCCCCTATACCAAGTCCCCCCTAAAAACCACATTACAGTCACTGTCCATCAGCATAGCAAAATGTTGTAGAATCACTCCTTGTCCTCTCTGTGTTGTACAGCCCACCCTCCCCTTTCTCCCTCCCCCCGCTATGCATGTTAATCTTAATACCCCCTTTCTTCTTCCCCCCCTTATCCCTCCCTGCCCACCCATCCTCCCCAGTTCCTTTCCCTTTGGTACCTGTTAGTCCATTTTTGGATTCTGTAATTCCGCTGCTGTTTTGCTCCTTCAATTTTTCCTTTGTTCTTATACTCCTCAGATGAGTGAAATCATTTGGTATTTCTCTTTCTCCACTTGGCTTATTTCACTGAGCATAATACTCTCCAGCTCCATCCATGTTGCTGCAAATGGTATGATTTTCCCTCTTCTTATGAATGAGTAGTATTCCATTGTGTATATGTACCACATCTTCTTTATCCATTCATCTACTGATGGACATTTAGGTTGCTTCCAAATCTTGGCTATTGTAAATAGAGCTTGGATAAACATAGGGGTGCATCTGTCTTTCTCAAACTTGATTCCTGTGTTCTTAGGGTAAATTCCTAGGAGTGGAATTCCTGGGTCAAATGGTAGGTCTGTTCTGAGCATTTTGATGAACCTCCATACTGCTTTCCACAATGGTTGAACTAATTTACATTCCCACCAGCAGTGTAGGAGGGTTCCCTTTTCTCCACAGCCTCGCCAACATTTGTTGTTGTTTGTCTTTTGGGTGGCAGCCATCCTTAATGGTGTGAGGTGATACCTCATTGTAGTTTTAACTTGCATTTCTCTGATAATTAGCAATGAGGAGCATCTGTTCATGTGTCTGTTGGCCATCTGTATTTCTTTTTTAGAGAACTGTCTGTTCAGCTCCTCTGCCCATTTTTTAATCGGGTTATTTGTTTTTTGTTTGTTGAGGTGTGTGAGCTCTTTATATATTCTGGACGTCAAGCCTTTATCGGATCTGTCATTTTCAAATATATTGTCCCATACTGTAGGGTTCCTTTTTTGTTCTATTGATGGTATCTTTTGCTGTACAGAAGCTTTTCAGCTTAATGTAGTCCCACTTGCTCATTTTTGCTGTTGTTTTCCTTGCTGGGGGAGATATGTTCAAGAAGAGGTCACTCATGTTTATGTCTAAGAGGTTTTTGCTTATGTTTTTTTCCAAGAGTTTAATGGTTTCATGACTTACATTCAGGTCTTTGATCCATTTTGAGGTTACCTTTGTATATGGTGTTAGACAAAGGTCCAGTTTCATTCTCCTACATGTAGCTGTCCAGTTTTGCCAGCACCGTCTGTTGAAGAGACTGTCATTTTGCCATTGTATGTCCATGGCTCCTTTATCAAATATTAATTGACCATATATGTTTGGGTTAATTTCTGGAGTCTCTAATCTGTTCCACTGGTCTGTGGCTCTGTTCTTGTGCCAGTACCAAATTGTCTTGATTATTATGGCTTTGTAGTATAGCTTGAAGTTGGGGAGTGAGATCCCCCCTACTTTATTCTTCTTTTTCAGGATTGCTTTGGCTATTCGGGGTCTTTGGTGTTTCCATATGAATTTTTGAATTATTAGTTCCAATTCATTGAAGAATGTTGCTGGTAATTTGAGAGGGATTGCATCAAATCTGTATATTGCTTTGGGCAGGATGGCCATTTTCACGATATTAATTCTTCCTAGCCGTGAGCATGGGATGAGTTTCCATTTGTTAGTGTCCCCTTTAATTTCTCTTAAGAGCGACTTGTAGTTTTCAGAGTATAAGTCTTTCACTTCTTTGGTTACATTCATTCCTAGGTATTTTATTCTTTTTGATGCAATGGTGAATGGAATTGTTTTCCTGATTTCTCTTTCTATTGATTCATTGTTAGTGTATAGGAAAGCTACAGATTTCTGTGTGTTAATTTTGTATCCTGCAACTTTGCTGTATTCTGATATCAGTTCTAGTAGTTTTGGAGTGGAGTCTTTAGGGTTTTTTATGTACAGTATCATATCATCTGCAAATAGTGACAGTTTAACTTCTTCTTTACCAATCTGAATTCCTTGTATTTCTTTGTTTGGTCTGATTGCCGTGGCTAGGACCTCCAGTACTATGTTAAATAACAGTGGGGAGAGTGGGCATCCCTGTCTTGTTCCCGATATCAGAGGAAATGCTTTCAGCTTCTCACTGTTCAGTATAATGTTGGCTGTGGGTTTATCATAAATGGCCTTTATTATGTTGAGGTACTTGCCCTCTATTCCCATTTTGCTGAGAGTTTTTAGCATGAATGGATGTTGAATTTTGTCAAATGCTTTTTCGGCATCTATGGAGATGATCATGTGGTTTTTGTCTTTCTTTTTGTTGATGTGGTGGATGATGTTGATGGATATTCGAATGTTGTACCATCCTTGCATCCCTGGGATGAATCCCACTTGGTCATGGTGTATGATCCTTTTGATATACTGTTGAATTCTGTTTGCTAATATTTTATTGAGTATTTTTGCATGTACATTCATCAGGGATATTGGTCTGTAATTTCTTTTTTGGTGGGGTCTTTCCCTGTTTTTGGTATTAGGGTGATGTTGGCTTCATAGAATGAGTTTGGGAGTATTCCCTCCTCTTCTATTTTTTGGAACACTTTAAGGAGGATAGGTATTATATCTTCTCTGTGTGTCTGATAAAATTCCAAGGTAAATCCATCCGGCCCCAGGGTTTTGTTCTTGGGTAGTTTTTTGATTACCTTTTCAATTTCTTTGCTCATAATTGGTTTGTTTAACTTTTGTGTTTCTTCCTTGGTCAGTCTTGGGAGGTTGTATTTTACTAGGAAACTGTCCATTTCTTCTAGGTTTTCCAGCTTGTTGGCATATATGTTTTCATGGTAGTTTTTAATAGTTCTTTGTATTTCTGTGGAGTCTGTGATGATTATTCCGTTCTCATTTCTGATGCTGTTGATTTGTGTTGATTCTCTTTTTCTCTTAATCAGTTTGGCTAGAGGCTTATCTATTTTGTTTATTTTCTCAAAGAACCAGCTCTTCGTTTCATTGATTTTTGCCTTTGTTTTATTCTTCTCAATTTTATTTATTTCTTTTCTGATCTTTATTATGTCCCTCCTTCTGCTGACTTTAGGCCTCATTTGTTCTTCTTTTTCCAGTTTCGATAATTGTGATGTTAGAGTATTCATTTCGGATTGTTCTTCCTTCTTTAAGTGTGCCTGGATCGCTATAGACTTTCCTCTTAACACTGCTTTCGCTGCGTCCCACAGAAGTTGGGGCTTTGTGTTGTTGTTGTCATTTGTTTCTCTATATTCCTTGATCTCTATTTTGATTTGTTCAGTGATCCATTGATTATTTAGAAGCATGTTGTTAAGTCTCCATGTGTTTGTGAGCCTTTTTGTTTTCTTTGTAGAATTTATTTCTAGTTTTCTGCCTTTGTGTTCTGAAAAATTGATTGGTAGAATTTCAATATTTTGGAATTTACTGAGGTTCTTTTTGTGAGCTAGTATGTGGTCTATCCTGGAGAATGTTCCATGTGCACTTGAGAAGAATGTATATCCTGTTGCTTTTGGGTGTAGAGTTCTATAGATGTCTATTAGGTCCATTTGTTCCAGTGTGTTGTTCAGTGCCTGTGTGTCCTTACTTATTTTCTGCCCGGTGGATCTATCCTTTGGGGTGAGTGGTGTGTTGAGGTCTCCTAAAATGAATGCATTGCAGTCTATTTCCATCTTTAGTTCTGTTAGTATTTGTTTCACAAATGCTGGTGTTCCTGTATTGGGTGCATATATATTTAGAATGGTTATATCCTCTTATTGGTCTGAGCCCTTTATCATTATGTAGTGTCCTTCTTTATCTCTTGTTATTTTCTTTGTTTTGAAGTCTATTTTGTCTGATATTAGTACTGCAACCCCTGCTTTCATCTCACTGTTGTTTGTCTGAAATTTGTTTTTCCATCCCTTGCCTTTTAGTCTGTGCATGTCTTTGGGTTTGAGGTGACTTTCTTTTAAGCAGCATATAGATAGGTCTTGCTTTTTTATCCATTCTATTACTGTGTGTTTTGATTGGTGCATTAAGTCCATTTACATTTAGGGTGACTATTGAGAGATATGTACTTATTGCCATTGCAGGGTTTAGATTCGTGGTTACCAAAGGTTCAAGGTTAGCTTCTTTAGTATCTTACTGCCTAACTTAGCTCTCTTATTGAGCTGTTATATACACTGTCTGGAGATTCTTTTCTTCTCTCCCTTCTTATTCCTCCTCCTCCATTCTTCATATGTTGTGTGTTTTGTTCTGTGCTCTTTTTAGGAGTGCTCCCATCTAGAGCAGTCCCTGTAAGATGCCCTGTAGAGGTGGTTTGTGGGAAGCAAATTCCCTCAGCTTTTGCTTGTCTGGGAATTGTTTAATCCCACCATTATATTTAAATGATAGTCATGCTGGATACAGTATCCTTGGTTCAAGGCCCTTCTGTTTCATTGCATTAAATGTATAATGCCATTCTCTTCTGGCCTGTAGGGTTTCTGTCGAGAAGTCTGATGTTAGCCTGATGGGTTTTCCTTTATAGGTGACCTTTTTCTCTCCAGCTGCCTTTAAAACTCTTCCCTTTTCCTTGATCCTTGCCATTTTAATTTTCATGTGTCTTGGTTTTGTCCTCTTTGGATCCTTTCTGTTGGGATTTCTCTGTATTTCCATGGTCTGTTCGATCATTTCCTCTCTCAGTTTGGGGAAGTTTTCAGCAATTATTTCTTCAAAGAGATTTTCTATCCCTTTTCCTCTTTCTTCCTCTTCTGGTACCCCTATAATACGAACATTATTACTTTTGGATTGGTCACATAGTTCTCTTAGTGTTGTTTCGTTCCTGGAGATCCTTTTATCTCTCTGTATGTCAGCTTCTATACGTTCCTGTTCTCTGGTTTCTGTTCCTTCAATGGCCTCTTGCATCTTATCCATTCTGCTTATAAATACTTCCAGGGTTTTTTTCACTTCTGTGATCTCCTTCCTGACATCTGTGATCTCCCTCTGGACTTCATCCCATTGCTCTTGCATTTTTCTCTGCATCTCATCCCATTGCTCTTGCATTTTTCTCTGCATCTCTCGGCATGTTCATGATTTTTATTTTGAATTCTTTTTCAGGAAGACTGGTTAGGTCTGTCTCCTTCTCAGGTGTTGTCTCTGTGATCTTTGTCTGCCTGTAGTTTTGTCTTTTCATGGTGATAAAGATAGTTTGCAGAGCTGGTACGAGTGACAGCTGGAAGAGCTTTCCTTCTTGTTGATTTGTGGCCTTCCTTTCCTGGGAGAATAGCAACCTATAGTGGCTTATGCTTGGCAGCTGTGCACAGACAGGGCCTCTGCTACCTGCCCGTTTGCTTTGGAGTTTATCTCAGCTGTTGCTGTGGGTGTGGCCTGGCTGGGGCTCTTCCTCCAAAATGGTGGAGCCCCATTGGAGGGGGAGCGGCCGGGAGGCTATTTATCTCCGTAAAAGGCCTCTGTGCTCCCTGTTGCCCAGGCGTTTAGAGTGCCCAGAGATCCCCAGATTCCCTGTGCCTCTGGGCTAGATGTCCTGTCCTGCCCCTTTAAGACTTCCAAAAAGCACTCTCCAAACCAAAACAACAACAGCAACAATGAAAGAGGAAAAAAGAAAAGGAAAAAACACGTGATTTTCTTTGTCGTCAGGCGCCGGTCTCAGGCACCTGCTCACCGGTCTTGCTGCCCTGCTTCCCTAGTATTGGGTCCCTGTCCCTTTAAGGCTTCCAAAAAGCACTCGCCTAAAAAAAACGGGAAAAATGCGCGATTTTCTTTGTCCTCAGGTGCTGGTCTCAGGCACCTGTTCACGGGTCTTGCTGCCCTGTTTCCCTAGTATTTGGGTCCCTGTCCCTTTAATGCTTCCAAAAAGCACTCGCCAACAAAAAAAAACTGCTCCCGTTTCTTTGTTCTCCGGCATCAGCCTCAGGCACCCGCTCACCGGTCCTGCCGCCCTGTTTCCCTAGTATCCAGGACCCCACTCATGCACTGTGTCTGCGCTCTGTCCTGAATCCTGGGGCTGGGTGTTCAGCCTTCCTGGGCTCTCTCTCCCTCCCTGCTGACTCCTCTCCACCTGCCAGGGGCTGGGGGGAGGGGTGCTTGGGTCCCGCCGGTCTGGGGCTTGTATCTTACCCCCTTCACGAGGCGCTGGGTTCTCTCAGGTGTGGATGTGGTCTGGATGTTGTCCTGTGTCCTCTGGTCTCTATTTTAGGAAGAGTTGTCTTTGTTATATTTTCATGGATATATGTGGTTTTGGGAGGAGATTTCCGCTGCTCTACTCATGCCGCCATCCTGGCTCCGCCTCTGAGACTTATCTTTCAAGAAAATATTTTATTATGAAAATTTTCAAACACGAAGGGAGAAAGAATAGTGCCATATACAGTGTATTGCCATCAGATTTGACAGTTATCAAGATTTAGTCATGTTTGCTTGACTTACAACTTTTTTGTCTCTTTTAAAGTATTTTGAATCAAATATAGGCACCACTCCATATAATCAGCATGTATTCTAGAAAACAGTGGCATTTTCTTACCTGCAACGCTATTATAATACCTTACAAAACTGACCATTGTTCTTTGATATCACCTATTATGCAGTCCATATTCAAGTTGCTTTGATTGCCATTTCCGAAAATGTCTTAAAGCTGGCTCACCCAAATCAAGATTCAAACAAGATCCACATGTTGCATTTGGTGGTTCAGTCTCCAAAGTCTCCCTTAATCATCCATGCATTTTTATCTCTTCCACTGACTGGCAGAAATTAGTGCAGTTTTCTTATAAAATGAACCTAATTCTGGAGTATTTCTTTTGCGTCCTTAGGATGACATTTAACTTGTTTGTATCCCCATTGTTTCTTGCAACTGAGCATTAGCTCTGCTGCTTCGATAACTTGCTGAACATGGACATAAGGCACATTCCAATTCTCTCTCTGCCACGCTGTCGGAGTCATTTGTGTCCTAGTGGTAGGAGACCGAGAACCACTCTGTGGTTCTCAGGAATACATAGCCAATAGCTCTCAGAGTTTGGGGTTTGGTATAGGAACTCTGACCAATATCTTCTCACAGGTTGGGAATTTTGAGAAAGCATATGCAGTCAGTGTTCTAAAAAAATCTTCTTAAAAACTGTAATCATTATAATCTCACCAAAAGTATATCCTGTATGTTATCTTATTAGGGTTGACATGAGAGGATCGCAGGCCCATCTGCATAAGCTGTGGTTCCTTTCTGCTCCAGTAGGCCCCATCCAGTTCCCATCTTCATTCTTTTTCTAGGTAGGGGCTGTCATCTTTAATTTGCATTGTCCCTCAAATAGCCCCATTTTATTCCATCCTACACAACAATATCAGCTCAACACTCTTTCCTGCCAGCTTGCAATTATCCTCCAAGTAAAGTCCAAACTCAGTGGCTTGCCATTCAAGACCTTAATTCTAATAACAATTAAAAACCTACATTTTTATAGGACTTGAGTTTAAGTTTTTCATATGTATACTTGATTATTTCATTTACACAAAGACTGTTTTGTGGAATCAGATGGGTTCAGCTCAACAAATATTAAGTAAGACAATTGTCTAATTATGCCAGGCACTATGCTAAAAGCTGGGAATAAAGACAAGATGTATTCCTGTTCTTGAGACCTTCCCAGTTCCTTGGTGAAGACAAAGTTTGAACCTATGTGCTGATAGAGATGCATAGTGGGAGGGAGAGACAAGGAGGGGGCAGGGAGAGACTTCACAGATGCCCGTATGCAGCTGCCATGCTGGGCCCCTGCCTGGGCCGCCCCTTTCTCACCTGTACCAATCAGAATCCTACCTGTCCTTTAAGAAGTGGGTCAAATGCCATTGAGTCCACAAAATATGACTAATCAATGGCCCAAAGCAGAGCGGATGCCTCTGTCCTTCACTAGGCCTAGTCCAGGGTTTTGTGACGGGCAGGCTTTCAGTACCTAATTTTTCTTTTTTTTAATGTTAGCATGAGTCTTGAGTTTACAACTAGGAAAAAAGACAGGCTTTCTCATGTGTCCACCTTCTTCCTGTGTCATCTTCTCAGGAAGCAACATGAGAGAAGAAGTGGAGTCCTAACTGGAAGGGTCAGAATTATTTGCAAACCTTCTATGGTAAGGATAGATGATAGGATCTCACTAATTCATATTAATTCAAGGGAAGGCAAATGTTACTTATTAAATGTTGAATTGTGAAACTCTTAAAGAAGTGATGCTTTCATGCTTTTTCAGTGTATATTAGAGCTAGAAAGGACAAGCTGGCCTACCCTCTTTAAGAATAACAGGTAAGGAAACCAAAGCCCAGTTGGTAAAGTTTCTCCCCCATGGGGCACATAGAGCCAGACTAGAACTCAGACCTTTGACTCCCCATTTTCTGTTTTGCCTCCAGAGGATTTACTTGTTTGGAGTTACTGAGGCATACCAGTTTTTCTATAGGGAATGGAATTTTAAACATTTCATTCACTGGATGGATTGGTCCCCTTTGCTTTCCTGTTTATTCACATCAGAGATGTCAGAGTGTGGTCCCCAGGCCAGCCACATTGTCCTAACCTGGTAGCTGGTTGGTTGGAAATGCAAATTATCAAGCCCTACTCCGGGCCCACCCAGCTTTCCAAGGGCATCTAATGTGCAGATTCTCAGCGCCACTAATCACTCTGTAGTCAGCAATTCGTCTTCATAGTTCACATAAAAAAACACACACAAACTAATTTATCACAAATTTTGAATTAATGGATTTCAAATGAATGAGGTGTTACAGCATAAAATGATTCAGAAGAGGAAGAAAATGGAAAGGGGCAGAAAATGAGAGGAGGAGCAAAGGACAGTCAGCAAGGGACATGTGAATAGGAGCAGGCTGCCAACAGGAGAAGGAAGTTGAGATTCAGAATTATCCGGCCTCTGGCAGATCATTCAATCTCCTTTTGGTGAGAAAGGACCTTGAGATGTCAATGTAACCCCATTTTCCTTTGCTCAAGATCTTGGCATGCATTCCCTCAGGCTGTGGTGAGGGGACCTACTTTGAAAATGGGGGGAACGTCCATGTAATTGCATCTTAGCCGATGACCAACATTTATAAAGGAAATCACTGAAGGGTTACTGTCATTTCTCTATGGTAAAATATTGAAAGGCAAAGAAGAGAGTAAAGAAAACAGGGCAGTGGCTTGATGCTTACTTGCCTGTTACTGAACTCCTTCAGTCCTTCTAAGGTAATCAGGCTTTGAGAGACCAGACAAAACCAGTTTTGAGAGGCCACAGATGGAGGGAAACACAGCAAACTGTGTCTGCAAGTTCACTCACTCCTTGGTGGAATAACAACCAGTTCAAGTTCATATCATCACTATGTCTAGGGAAGATTAGTCTCCAGACCCTTTTAAGGTGTGTCAGTAAATAGAATTCATATTTTTAGTGGGTTCTTGGTTTTTGACTCTTTTTTTTGTACTCCTAGCCTTTCTCAAAGCCCCTCAAATGACTAAAAGATGCATTCAAGTTCAAAGGAAGAGAACCTGGCAGGAGGCACCTTATATTAGTCTTTCTAGAAAATAACCATCTATACAAATCTATAGGAAGCCTCATTTTCCAAATCATATTTGTATTTAATTTTGTCATCCCCTAACATCTCAAAACTAGCTTATGCCAGGGTAAAACCTGTGGGTAAAGGGGCTCATTTTATTCAGTCTTCATCATAAGCGACTGGTTTGTTTTAAACGGCAGGGTCGTATGGGAAGCTTACAAGATAGGTTATAAAACAGACATCGGTTAAGGTCCTGTTCTTGGACAAGTCAGTTAGCTTCTCTGGATCTTACCTGTAAAAGGGACATTGCTTAGCTTCTATGATGTTTTGAGAATTAAAGATATTAATTATCCTGGAGGTGTCTTGTGGAACCGGAAACTTGAAGAAATACAATTTGAAACCTCTCAGATTAAGAGAACTAATTAGTATAAGAGAAAGGAGGAATGTATTTGTCAAAAATGGGAGGAATATTTCACATCATCAGAATTTTATTGAAATTTATTAAACTGAGCTTAACATGTTGAATACCTTATTCTTCCAAGACAAAAAGTTTCTGAGTATTTTTTACCAGATACTCTCTTCTTGACCTACTTTGGAAATGTATAAAATTAATTAGGGTCCACGTCACTAATCATCAGGTAAATGCAAATTAAAACCACAATGAGGTGTCACCTCTCACCAGTTTGGAGGGCCAGCATCAAAAGACTAAGAACACCAAATTTTGGCGAGGATATGGAGAAAGGGGAACCCTCCTACACTGCTGGTGGGAATGTAAGCTAGTTCAACCATTGTGGAAAGCAGTATGGAGGTTCCTCAAAAAACTAAAAATAGAAATACCATTTGACCCAGAAATCCCACTCCTTGGAATTTACTCAAAGAATACAACTTCTCAGACCCAAAAAGACAGATGCACCCCTATGTTTATTGCAGCACTATTTACAATAGCCAAGATATGGAAGCAACCTAAGTGTCCATCAGTAGATGAATGGATAAAGGTGTGGTACATATACACAATGGAATATTACTCAGCTATAAGAAAGAAACAAATCCTACCATTTGTAACAATGTGGATGGAACTGGAGGATATTATGCTCAGTGAAATAAACCAGGCAGAGAAAGACAAGTACCAAATGATTTCCCTCATTTGTGCAGTATAACAACAAAGCAAATCTGAAGGAACAAAATAGCAGCAGACTCACAGACTCCAAGAAGGGACTAGTGGTTACCAAACGGGAGGAGTGTGGGAGGGCGGGTTGGGAGGAAGGGAGAAGGGGATTGTGGGGAATTATTTTAGTACACATGGTGTGGGGGGTCACGGGAAAACAGTGTAGCACAGAGAAGGCAAACAATGAATCTGTGGCATCTTACTACCCTGATGGACAGTGATGGCATTGGTGTATGGGTGGGAACTTGATAATATGGGTAAATGGAGTAACCACATTGTTTTTTTATGTGAAACCTTCATAAGAGTGTATATCAATAATACCTTAATGAAAAATTTTAAAAAGATAAAGAATCATCCATCTCTTTAAGCAATGTTTCTTCTGCTGCTCAAATGAACTGTTTCTTCTTATCCCAACGTTGTTCATTTCCTAATACTACTCTGTTGAAGAAAATAATTCTTCTTATCAAAGTTGGAGGCTCTCTTTCTTTTTATCCTAATTTATTTTGCTTGACTTTCAGGGTTTCATTTTGAGTATTTGCAGTACCTTTTGAAATGCCATTTCTAAAGCGCCCTCATAAATGCATTAGTGGCCTATTTATTATTGTTCTATGTTCAGGGTGACATGTTCTCACAGTAGCTGCATCATCCTTGGTTTGTTATGTTCTATGGAATGTTCCTATAATGCCAGCAAACAAAGTAAGTCTTACGGGAAAAGATGGACTGTGGGGGAAAAGCATTTTCCTAATGTATGTTCCCAGCTCTCAGTCACTAACGGGGTTTGCCCTCAGAACCTACAAAATGAATGAGGCCCTGAGAACTGGCAAAAGAATAACATGTCCATCTGTGAACAGAGAAGCATAATAAATTTACTCTTGTGTTGAATGATAAGGTTACATTGATCTCTAGAAAGTAAAGTAGTTTAAATGGACCTTTATTTCTAAGAAGAGTCCTAACTTCAAACAGTTACCACATGTAATCTCAGGGGTACTTCATCTAAAAGGAAACCACTTTTTCTTTCAAATGCTCAGAGTCTGATTTCAGTAATGGGAACATCAGAAAAAAAAAAAAGGAATTGAGTGTTTTGAGAAACGGGGTCTGTGCTTTTGTGTCTTTATAAGCCGGTGAAAAACAGGCAAAGAATTTTCTGAGTCATGTATTTTGTGAGGGGAGGTGGAGGAGCTGTGTGTCTGATGTGCATTTGGGTGCATGCCCTTTACAGGCCAGGTAGATTCGCATTTCCACCAGCACTGACAGCTACGGCAGGTGCAAGGGATGGATGGGAATGCAGATCCTGCTCAAGCCAAGTGTGTCTGGCTTTTCTCAGACACCAGGAAGGCATGCAGCTTTCAGTCCTCTCCACAGCACCTGGGCGCCTTTGGGCAGGTAAAGAAGAGCAGGTTCCTCTAGCCACTCACTCTGTTTAACCTTCCCTTTTTCTTTTAGAACCTATTGTAATCCAACGTGTGTGTGTGTGTGTGTGTGTGTGTGTGTGTGTGTGTGTGTGGTGTACACACACAAAATTACTGATTATGTGACTCTGCCTGGGTAAACTGTAAGCTCTTTGAGGGCTGGAACTGTCTGTTCTGTTCACTGCTATCTTCCCAGTGCCTAGAACAGTGACTGAAACATGAACACTGATTAAATAAATACTGGCTGAAATGAGTAAGTGAACAGATGAATGATAGCCTATAAGAAGCAATGGTATAAACCCTCTAAAAATCCAGCTGAGAAAACCACCTGCCTTCCTGTGACCACATGGCCACCTGCAGCCTCCGTGGCACTTCCCAAGACATGAGGAGACTCAGCCTAGCATTTCCTTTCTTTTCGGTCCCACGGTCACAGAGCTGAACTATGAGCTGTGGGGGTGTTTGCACTGGTGTTGCAGTTTGGAGGTAGGTCATTCCTGGAAATGTTGGTAACTTTGGGAAATTGTACTAAAGACCTCAGCCAGCCAAGAGCAGCCAGCCTGAAAATTAAAGTATTAGGCATTGAAATTGGGGGAAAAAGTAGCCACATTCAAAAGATCATTGCTTGCCTTCAGAAATTGATCTAATCAGGGGGTAATGAATTGGCTGCAAAAGCCTGTAAGAGACTTCATGCAGATTAAGGACTGGCCTCTGTTTGGTTTAAGAAATAGAGACCCAGGAAAAGAGGGCAGAGCCCTCCAGAGGCCCCCATAGAACTGACCAGAAACAGAATTTGGAATAAACATAATAAAATAACACCCACAAAATCCACTTAAGACAAAGAAGCCAATGGAGAAAAATGAAAACATGTCTAATTGAAGATTAAAATGTACGTGGGAAGATATAAAGAGAGAGCCAAAATCAAAAAGACTTGATGATTAGAGTCCTAATTACCATGTGAAAGTGATTCCCTTTGTCTGCTCAACACTCTCCACCCGCCCCAGAGTGTCAGTTTGAGTGACTTTCTAGGGACATTGAGCTGTGGAATGGAAACACAAAGGTGGAGGAGAAGAGAAGACAGGATACAGGCAGATGGAGCTGAGGCTTAAAAATGTTATCACATGCAAGAAATTTTAATCCAATGAATTAAATTGTTCCTTCAACATGAATTGAGGTGGGGAAGACAAGAAAGGAAAAACAATGAACTGTCAGGACCCTTTTGTCCTTGGGATCCATGTGTTCAGAGGTCAGACCACAAGGAGCATGAGGTGGGGAGAACAGGGCCCAGACCTGGCCAGAAGGAAGAGAAAATGTTGGCCTGGACCCCCAGAGGGCGGGTGGACTTGTTTGCCGGGCTGGGTAGAGAGCTGGGGAGTAATGGAGAGACGTAGATTCACTGTAACTGCCTGTTTTTCGGAGCTGGATGATGGGGCCTGAGCATGGCTCTTCTTGAACTGGTGGCTTGTTTGTCTGTTTCAATCAAAAATAACTGTCAGTTAAAAATCAGACCTAAGAAGAAACAGATTTAATTCCTGAGTGCTAAATTCTTAGGGACCGTGTTGATCCTTGTATACACCAAAATCTTTTTTTAGTTTGATCCTTTTGAAATAGAAACCTTTTGGAAATTTATATCATTCTGTTCCCCACCTTCTCAAATCCAGAACTAAATATCAAAGTTATTTCAAACTTTCCATGGGATTCAGGGTCATCGTCATAAACAGTAAAATGGTGACAGTGTGCTGGAAGGAGGTATCGATCTCCAAGTGTGTGAGGATGTCAGATTCTGTGGCCCTGTCCTAAATGGCTTCAGGAAACTGCATTTTTAAATTCTGGTGGCTTTTTAGAGTAATGCTATTTTTTTCCCCTTCTTTTTGTGGTTGGTGTTTCTATCCATAGATGTTGTACCTTTCCCTTGTGATTTTCTGCATTCAGACTATTGTGAACTTGGAAACTAGAAAATCAATCTTCATTATGGGTAAATTAAGAACAAGCAAGCCCTGAAGGAGAAGCAGCAACTTTTTTCCAATTGGTAATGTTCTGATGTTTAGACTAGTGTGGACTCTGACTCAATTTTGATTACAAAGGGATATATGTTTCCTGGTTCTTAACTGTATGTATTATCACTAAATAACCAAGTTACTGAAAGGTGCCATGTCCTATGTTTACTTTTGAAAACTATTATGGCAAAGGAATAGTTTGAATTAGTTGTGAATTGTTATGTATTAGTCATGATAGTATTTTGGGGCAATATGGAGAGATCCTCCATGCACGCTTGGTGAGATCTCAGCCCAGGAGAGGGTTCTTGACCCTGATTGACAAAGAATTCGCAAGCAGTTCAAGCAGGGACAAACAAAGGATAGTTCAGTAAAGGAAAGTACACACTCAAGGAGGGTGGGCGGGCATGCTTCAGACGTGTGCAGCACGGTAGGGTTCGGGTTGGGTGGAGTTTAAGCAGGGATGGAATATTCACTGGCTTAGGTGGGGTTCTCTGGGAATAGGGATGGGATTTCTGGGAAAGTAGGGTGATGCCCTCTTCTTGTCTTCAGATTATATTCCTCAGAACTGTCGTGGTACCAAAGGTGTGATCTTAATATGCCAATGAGCATATAATGTACTTTGAGGTGAAGTGAGGGTCAACTTCTCCATGTTGGAGCTCATCAGTTTGGCAAGTCGTGTGTCTATATCCCCCCTTCCTACATCCCTGAGAACAGTTTAGATGGAATGTTTAGAATATAAACATGCATTTAACCAAATGTAAACACCAGCCGAAGTCCCCAGCTCCTTCCCCACTCATGTCTCGCTATCCACCTACTCTAAGACTAGAATGAAGAGGGGTCACAAAAACTTGGGGGTGGATTTAGTTCAAGGGCACTTAGCCCGTGAACCCCAACTTCATCTCCATCGGCCTAGCTGGTCTGCTTGAAACCAGAATGATGAGTGCCATCCCCCTGAATCTCTTTCAGCCCTGGTCCAGGGCTCTGCTGGGCTGGGATAGTTCCAGCCCACTAAAGCCATGCATGGGACATCTGGCTTTGGGGTGCAGGTGAGTAATACTTTTTATGATAGCAGTGAATCAGCATTTTTTCCTTTCAAATAGAAGGTTTGTGTGAGAACATTCTGGCATCTGGGCTTCAGCTGTCTGGTTCACAATGCACCTTTGCAAGGGGCCTGCCTGGAGTCACTCTTAGGAAAATTCTCTCACTATAGTTATGACATTTAGGCCCCAGAGTCTTGTAATTATAGATCTGATTTTGTAATTATGTGCTTCATCAACCTGGTTGTCACTGTCTTCTAGAAATGGATAAAATTATGTGGAAAACTAAACATAATAAAAGGCTGTCCTACACTCAGACTCTTGGTTTATATCCCAGTCTCCAGTCCGATGGCACAATGCCCTTGATACATTAGGAAGGTACTTCGTGGAGATCTGTAAGTTGGACTTGAGAGACTTCTCAGGAGAAAGTAGGAGGTAAAGCAGAGGAAGGGCCAGGACTTGATTCGCATCACCTGAATTTGAATATGCCCCTTCAGAATCCATTGCACCTTTTAGTAAGCTGCTTGAAGTGCTGTTTAACTGATGACTTCGTTGCAAATTCAGCACCTTATTCCTTTAAAGACCCTACTGGCCTTCTCATAGCACTCACTTCCTAGGGACCACTTCAAGACATACAAAAATAAAGTAAGGTGAATTTAGTTAGTTATTTAAGGAGATTGATTATTATCTGTGTGAAGAACTCGGTATTAGATCTGGGAGGCTGCAGTCTTCTTGGGGACCTTGTAGAAGAATATGTATACTTCCATTACAGGGCCAACCCTAGGCAAAACTGCGTGGCCAGTTGATCATTGCTTCACTTATCAACTATCTACCTAGCCTTTCTTAGGTGATGTAGGGTGTATAGTGTCAAGGAGCGTGAGCTAAATGCCTCATCTTGTAATAAAAACTCATCTGTGAAGACTGACTGGGAGGACGTATGCTTTAGGGACATGGACATGAGACTGGAAGTGGTTCTGAGAGGACAGGAGGATTAGGTGAGCAGAGAAGAATGGGAAGGAGCATCAGGAGAGAGAAAGAAATGCTCACGGGCCAGCCAGGGCAGTGACATGACTCGGGCATAGCGTCGAGGGAAACCATTGAAGGCTGTCAAAACCAGGCCATGTGTTTGAGGCTTAATGATGATAATTGAATGCCACTGAAAATTCTGAGCAGAAAAATGTTATAATTAAAGCTTTGCTGAAGATTACTTTGGTGTTGTAAAATGAATGAAATAAAGTCAGCAGAGGGATGGTATAGTATAGTCAAGCCGTTAGTTTCCAGGGGCCTAGAGTAGGAAGGAGCTGATGAGAATGGAGAGGAAATGAAAAAATACGCAGCTTATTTTATTTCTATAACTTGAGAGCCTGCATTCTTTTTTTAATTAGTGTTTTTTTAGGTATATAAAATGCACACATTTTAGTGTGTAGCTTGAGAAATTTTGACATGTGTATACATTTATATAACCATCACCCAGATAAGATATCAAACATTTTCCCCCTTCACTGGTTTCATCACATCCCCAGCAACCACCAGTCTGTTCTCTGTGTTGATGAGACTATTTCACTTTTGTTTGTTTGTTCATTGGTTTTATTTTTTAGATTCCAAAAATAAGGGAAATCATATGACATTTGTGTTTCTCTGCCTGGCTTGTTTCACTTAGTGTAATACTTCTTTCTAGATCCACCCTGTTGCAATTAGCAAAATTTCATTCTTTTATGGCTGAGTAATATACCATTGTATGTATGTACCACATCTTCACCCATTCATCTATCAGTGGACACTCAGGTTGCTAACATATCTTAGAGGCCATATTTTTAAAGTTCACTGATAGTTGAGATATGAGAAGATCCTGAAGATGTAAGGAACTCCTTAACTGGCAGTGTAAGTGAAGTGGAGAGGAAGGGCCATTAGAAATCATAGGAAAAATGAGGGAGAATCTACAGCCTAACATGAGGGCATGTTTGTAATTCAATGAAATATAATGTTTGCATGGCTTCCTCAGAATTAGGCTTGGGATGGAAAGAAGGCAAGGGAAACCCTGAATTTATTTGTTATTTTGAAGAGTGTCCAGCTTATTTCTTTTGCTGTCTGTGACACACTGCCATGCTCTTGATATCCAAACCCATGTCCACACTGGAAATCCGCTTTCTTCTGTACTGTTTCCTTACTCTATGTATCTAGTCACCCCCAAACTGCATACTTCTCCTTTTCCAAGTCTCCCTTCCCATCCCTTCCCATTATCCTGGCCTCAGCATCACTAGTGCCTAATCCTTCCTGTCACATTTCTTTGGTTGGATGTGGAGAGCTGACCGTCTGACAAATACTTACGTGAGAGTGGGGACAGTGCATGCCAGAGTTTAACATATCCAAGTAGAGTAAAAAGTAGAGAGACATGAAATTTTCATTAATCAATAAAATTTTTTTTCCTGTAACTATCTGAAAAGAGGCCCCTCACCAGGGACTCTAATAGCTGTCTCTGTTCAAGATCTAAGCCAAGTAGGAAATCCGCATGTTTTACAAATGATGAGGAGGCATGTCCTGACCCGACTAAAGTGGGGTGAGCGTGAAGAGTCCAACCCACACCTTGAATGGCATAGACAGGGCACTGCCTGAGCTTTTTATCTCTCAAGGCAGGCGGGAGATCCCATCTCTTACAGGAGCAAGAGTCAGTTGGACTTTCTAAAACGTGACCCTTGGAAACTTCTGGAAGGGATGAACTCTGAGTTTTTTCCATAAATAAAAGAAAGCACAGAAGGCAGAGAGCTTCTGGCCATTAGGAAAAACTAGGACAAGAAATCCCTTTTCCCGTATCCATCTCTTTAGTCCATTTCCCTGGATCATAAAAACGAAGCCAGAAAACATTGTAAATGTTGTAGGATTTATCAGCTGTATTATATAGATGCAACATAATCTATCTAAAGCAATGTGTTAACCAGAAGTATTTTGGGATTATATACATGACATAACGTAATCTTAATGTAATAAAAATAATAAAATTCTGATCCCTTAATGTAATAAAAATAATAAAATTCTGAAGCATTAGGCCAAGTTATGATACTAGGTATAGTATACTTAGTATGGTTCCTAGTCTCATACTAGGGTTTAGCACAGCCAAACTGAATACTTATGATGATGTTTCCAGACCCTAAGACCATGCATTATTTTTTTTCAGCGTCTCCAATTGGCAATGGTTATATCAAGCCTCCAGTTCCACCTGTATCTGGCACACAAAGGGAGAAAGGCCCCCCAACCATGTTACCCATCAGTGTGGACCCAGAGAGCAAACCAGGAGAATATGTTCTCAAGAGTTTATTTGTCAACTTCACCACCCAGGCTGAGTGCAAGATTCGCATCATCATGGCAGAACCCCTGGTGAGTAAGTGCCCTGAAACTGTCTCCTTCAGGAATTCATCTCTACACTGAATATAACAGATGCTACAGCTTTATGACAGGACAGATTGCTTTTCCCTTTTCTCTTAATTTCCCAAGGTTTATTTTTTTTGATACCATAAATAATTTTTAAAGATTATGAGAAAAAGGATTGAGGGTTGAGGACTTGAAAACAATCCTTAGCAAATAAAATTCAGTAACACGCTTCACTACTGCATTTAGGACCAACAAGCATAATTTAAAAAGAAGTGTGAATCTTAGAAAAAGTGTGTTCACTATATATGTATACTCCAGTCAAAATCTTTTGTCCTATGTTTAAAGTAAATGACAAGAAATAAAAAATAAAAATTATCGTTCTCCAAGAGTCTGAATGGAACTCCCAGTTTGAGAACATGTGGCGCAGGGAGGTTGTCCCAGGAAGGTTTCGGTGAGCCATTCAGAAACATCACTTTGTTTTCTGAAAAGAGGACAGAAGATTCTTGACTCACCGTTAGGTCCCTTATTAGACAAATAATGTGGGTGGAAGTCAGTATCTCTTTGCAGATACTACAAAATAAGGCAGGTGTTTGAGCCTCATGTTCATTGCTGTAACCAGGACTCTGAAGATGGTGGTGAATCTCAAAAGGACAGGCAGGCAGGCAGGAAGTCCAATTGGTAGATCAGATTACTTTTTTCTGACCGTGGCAGGCCATGCATAATAAGAGAAAAGGAAAGGACTTCAGAGTGACTGAGCTTTTTCTATGAAGCTTGGCTTTGTCCCTCCTGTGAGGATACTGGGGCAAGACAAGGCAGTCTGAGGTTTGCTTTAATGGCATCATAGCTTAAAATAATTAAATGTGAATATTGTTTAGCCACAAGACAAGCCTCTGAAAATACCTAACAGATGATGCTCAACATCACTTATTAAAAAATGACACAATTCAAGGTTTGGGAATCAAAATGAAAAAATATTCGTTAAGTGTGTGGTTACCTGAAAACTAAAAATGTGAAATTTTGAAGTTTTTATTAGATCACTGGAACGTATCTCTGTGAATTCTAACTTCTTATTGTGGAAAATGTTCTTTGGTTTCGCAGCTTAAATTATTTAAATTGAACCTTAGTACAGTACCTTTTACCCATTCACTCATGTTTCCATGTTTCTACTAGTGTTACTACTACTACTAGCTAATATTTCTGCAGTACTTACTATGTGCCAGGCACTGTGTTTACCTTATCATCTCCTTTGATCTTCACAGTGGCCTTTGGTAGGTAGTCTGTACACATCCCCATTTACAGGTGGGAGAAGTTGGCACAGAGTGGGTGAAGTAACTGCCCAAGGTCACACAGTGTTGATTTGAATCAAGCTGGGGGAATTCAGAGCCCACTTCTGAGTCATTAAACACTCAATTGCTAGTCTTTGCATGGTCCTCTTCATGTAAAGACATCTTCTTTAACTTATTAAAGTAACACAGGGCTGTCCCATCAGACAAAGATCACCCACGCAAATTCCCATTGCCCAAAACAGTGCAAGTTGAGAGATGTTGGGTGGCAGCCCAGACACCCTCCCCTGGTGGAGAGTGGAAGCTGCCTCAGCTCCAGAGGTTATGAATGAATTTAAGGCACAAAGAAGAGTCATTTCTCTCCTTAGCAGATGGAAAGTGCCGAAGATGGGAGGTCACGGCTCTTTGACATTGTGTATCATTGAGTGTCTTCCAGAAGAACTGGGAAGTTGCATAAAAATTGAAAGAGATGCTTAGAAGTCTAGGTCCTGACACCCTTTGAGCTAATCCTTGTTTCCAAAATGATAGTTTTAACACTGTTATTTAAGAATTTATGAAATAAATAGCCCGGGTTGAATGTCTTCATTTTAGCCACTACTCAGATTGAAATTTGTTTGCGTGGCATTTTTCTTCGTGGAGTAAATATTATGTCTGAAAAGCAAATGTGTGCCGCAGCATTTTTTAATTAGAGGTAGGCAGTTTCGTTCCTTTCTATGAGGCAACTTGAGTGTCCCCAAGCAAGAATAATGGAAAAGGAAAAGCATCAAGTCCTCTACATCAGCAATCGTCATTGTGTGCTTAGGGTAAGAGAGTTGACTAGATGCTGACAGCCAAGTAGATGGACATTATAGGGTTAGGTGAGGAAGTATATTCAATGAATTTTTAGTATTGTTGCTTTTTATAAAGAGAGGCTATTTATTCCCCTTGTAGTTTTTGGCAGAGATGTAATGCCATGCCGTTTCTTGTCTGCTGAAAAATGCTTAGTAATCTTTGTCTTTGTATTTGCTGTACCTATAGGACAATAAATGTGAGTAGATTTGGTGACTTGTTACCTGATTCTAAAAATGTAAATGTCATTTGGCATTTTGTTCTGTAGCCACAGCAAGAGGTTTTATTTTTGATGAATATATGGTATATTTAAAGTGAATTCTAATAAATGTACCCTACTATTTCTCTTGCTGATTACCTTTTTTAGAAAGACATTGAATCCTTTTAAAGGCCTGGCCTTACATGGATTATTTAAAATCACAAAATTGTATTCTATTGTCTTTAATATAACTAAAACTTGTATGGGAGTGGTAAGGATAATTTTCATAAAATTTAGAAATACATATTTATTACTTATGTAGCTACTCATCAATCTGTATTTTTTAGTTTTATTTTTAAAAGACTGAATCCTTCAGAATTATAACAACAGCTAAACTGTGTGGGACCAATTATACACAAATAAATTAAATGTTTATTTATGAATTTCCAATATCCAAATAGGTAACTTTGATGAGATAAAAAAAGATAGGAAACAAAAATGTTCTACCAAAATCAAATTTTAGATTTTTTTTTTCTTTGTAAACATCTTTTGTTGGTTCAGCAATATTGTTCTTTGTACCCAAAAGATGCTCAGGTCATATTCATTAATATTCATGGATATGTCAATAGTTTTTTTCTATTTTTGTTGCTTCATGGGGTCATTTGATAGCATTTGCTTTTGTTCAGTCTTATTATTTTACCTTTCCCAAGAAAAATGTCCTAAGCAAGCTAAATTGAATCATTTGTCTTTTTCATATTGTTATTTGAAAACAAAAATACAGAAAATAATTTTTTTTTTTTTGAGAGGGCATCTCTCATATTTATTGATCAAATGGTTGTTAACAACAATAAAATTCAGTATAGGGGGGTCAATGCTCAATGTACAATCATTAATCCATCTCAAGCCTAATTCTCGTCAGTCTCCAATCTTCTGAAGCATAACGAACAAGTTCTTACATGGTGAACGAATTCTTACAGAGTGAATAAATTCTTACATGGTGAACAGTACAAGGGCATTCATCACAGAAACTTTCGGTTTTGATCATGCAATATGACCTATAAACCATCAGGTCAAATATGAATATTCATTTGATTTTTGTACTTGATTTATATGTTGATCCCACATTTCTCCTATTATTATTATTATTTTTATTTTTAATAAAATGCTGAAGTGGTAGGTAGATGCAAGATAAAGGTAGAAAACATAGTTTAGTGCTGTAAGAAGGCAAATGTAGATGATCAGATGATCAGGTGTGTGCCTATGGACTAAGTATTAATCCAGGCTAGACAAGGGCAGCAAGACATCCACGGATGCAGAAGATTTCTCTCAAAGCAGGGGGGGTGAGGTTCTGAGCCTCACCTCTGTTGATCCCCAAATTCTCACCTGATGGCCCCCCTGCGACTGTGCCTGTCTTAGGTTGTTCCTCCCTTGAGGAATCTTACCCGTCTCTGGCTAACCAGTCATCTTCCGGGGCCATACAGGGAAATGTAAAGTTGGTAAGTGAGAGAGAAGCCATATTGTTTGCAAAGGTTAGCTTTTTACTTCTTTGCAGATTTATGCCCTGTGGCTTCTATGCCCAGCACTTGTCTCGAGGTATCTTTACCACCTGGAGGAATTATGATACTCGGTAAATTCGATATGAGGCACGAATTCTATTTAAGGTTTGTAATTAGGAAGGAAGAAGAAAAGCTATAGATGTAGCATATGAAGGAAACATGGGAGGATTGATTATTTCTTTGACATATCTTCTTGTATAGTACCTTAAGTATGTATAGGTTTTAAACTACTAACTAATTTGCACACACATATTAACATAATAGGAATACGGTGACATAAACAAAGCAAATCTATAATTACCATCCATCTCCAGTGAAGCCAAGAAAACCATTTAGGCACCCTAGGCATTTGTGAAAATTTATCTATGATATGATGGATATTTTCCAACTGTACTTGAACCATCAGACAAATTAAAGCAGCCCATTTCTGGGATCTGTTCACATCCCATATGTTCTTTTTAACCATAGATAGTCTATAGTCATGAGATTTTGGGGTGCTACAACTTGCACCCCTCCCAACTCCTGGTTGAGTTCCAACAGTACAGATCCGGTCAAATTCGTTGTCTCACTGTTTGTATATGCCAGCCTAGACATCTCCCTCCTCATTCCTATGGCAAGTCCAGGAGACGGTGGGCTGGATGCAGCCACAACCGCAGCATCGTCCGGATCCCTGTGGAGGCTTTTTGATGATCATCCCCCGGCACGAGTCCTCCAGAGAGTGCTGATGCCGGAAGCTCCTCCTCATATCGTATCTTAGTTCATTTTCTGGGTATCCAAGCTAGGCCTTGATCTTCTGCGTAGAAACAAACAGACCCTTTGCCCACACTTTGACATGCCCTCTATACCACTGTGCAGAACTCATTGGAGGTCAGCACACAGTAACTGCTTTTTTTTTTTTTTTTTAATTAAGAGAACGGAATATTATCAGAAAAGAGTACCTCCATAGCTGATCATCTGACACCCTTTAAGTGATCAACATTAAGGATATTTAAAGCATGCGTTGATCTTTGATTTACCAATAGTTTTATCCTGTTAAGGAGTAATCCCCCTTTTCTTTCTTTCTTTCTTTTTTTTTTAAATTTTTAATCTACACTTACCTGAAGAATACTATGTTTACTATGCTCTCCCCTATATCAGGTCCCCCCTAACAACCACATTACGGTTACTGTCCATCAGCTTAGCAAAATGTGGTAGAGTCACTACTTGTCCTCTCTGTGTTGTGCAGCCCACCCTCCCCTTTCTCCCTCCCCCCCATGCATGCTAATCTTAATATCCCCCTTCTTCTTCCCCCCCCTTATCCCTCCCTGCCCACCCATCCTCCCCAGTTCCTTTCCCTTTGGTACCTGTTAGTCCATTTTTGGGTTCTGTAATTCTGCTGCTGTTTTGTTCCTTCAGTTTTTCCTTTGTTCCTATACTCCTCAGATGAGTGAAATCATTTGGTATTTCTCTTTCTCCGCTTGGCTTATTTCACTGAGCATAATACTCTCCAGCTCCATCCATGTTGCTGCAAATGGTTGGATTTTTCCACTTCTTATGGCTGAGTAGTATTCCATTGTGTATATGTACCACATCTTCTTTATCCATTCATCTACAGATGGACATTTAGGTTGCTTCCAATTCTTGGCTATTGTAAATAGTGCTGCGATAAACATAGGAGTGCATCTGTCTTTCTCAAACTTGATTGCTGCGTTCTTAGGGTAAATTCCTAGGAGTGGAATTCCTGGGTCAAATGGTAGTTCTGTTTTGAGCATTTTGATGCACCTCCATACTGCTTTCCACAATGGTTGAACTAATTTACATTCCCACCAGCAGTGTAGGAGGGTTCCCCTTTCTCCACAGCCTCGCCAACATTTGTTGTTGTTTGTCTTTTGGATGGCAGCTATCCTTACTGGTGTGAGGTGATACCTCATTGTAGTTTTAATTTGCATTTCTCTGATAATTAGCGATGTGGAGCATGTTTTCATGTGTCTGTTGGCCATCTGTATTTCTTTTTTGGAGAACTGTCTGTTCAGTTCCTCTGCCCATTTTTTAATTGGGTTATTTGTTTTTTGTTTGTTGAGGCGTGTGAGCTCTTTATATATTCTGGACGTCAAGCCTTTATCAGATCTGTCATTTTCAAATATATTCTCCCATACTGTAGGGTTCCTTTTTGTTCTATTAATGGTGTCTTTCGCTGTACAGAAGCTTTTCAGCTTAATGTAGTCCCACTTGCTCATTTTTGCTGTTGTTTTCCTTGCCCGGGGAGATATGTTCAAGAAGAGATCGCTCATGTTTATGTCTAAGAGGTTTTTGCCTATGTTTTTTTCCAAGAGTTTAATGGTTTCGTGACTTACATTCAGGTCTTTGATACATTTTGAGTTTACCTTTGTATATGGGGTTAGACAATGGTCCAGTTTCATTCTCCTACATGTAGCTGTCCAGTTTTGCCAGCACCATCTGTTGAAGAGACTGTCATTTTGCCATTGTATGTCCATGGCTCCTTTATCAAATATTAATTGACCATATATGTTTGGGTTAATTTCTGGGGTCTCTAATCTGTTCCACTGGTCTGTGGCTCTGTTCTTGTGCCAGTACCAAATTGTCTTGATTACTATGGCTTTGTAGTAGAGCTTGAAGTTGGGGAGTGAGATCCCCCCTACTTTATTCTTCTTTTTCAGGATTGCTTTGGCTATTCGGGGTCTTTGGTGTTTCCATATGAATTTTTGAATTATTTGTTCCAATTCATTGAAGAATGTTGCTGGTAATTTGAGAGGGATTGCATCAAATTTGTATATTGCTTTTGGCAGGATGGCCATTTTGACGATATTAATTCTTCCTAGCCATGAGCATGGGATGAGTTTCCATTTATTAGTGTCCCCTTTAATTTCTCTTAAGAGTGACTTGTAGTTTTCAGAGCATAAGTCTTTCACTTCCTTGGTTAGGTTTATTCCTAGGTATTTTATTCTTTTTGATGCAATGGTGAATGGAATTGTTTTCCTGATTTCTCTTTCTATTGATTCGTTGTTAGTGTATAGGAAAGCTACAGATTTATGTGTGTTGATTTTGTATCCTGCAACTTTGCTGTATTCCAATATCAGTTCTAGTAGTTTTGGAGTGGAGTCTTTAGGGTTTTTTATGTACAGTATCATATCATCTGCAAATAGTGACAGTTTAACTTCTTCTTTACCAATCTGGATTCCTTGTATTTCTTTGTTTTGTCTGATTGCCGTGGCTAGGACCTCCAGTACTATGTTAAATAATAGTGGGGAGAGTGGGCATCCCTGTCTGGTTCCCGATCTCAGTGGAAATGCTTTCAGCTTCTCGCTGTTCAGTATAATGCTGGCTGTGGGTTTATCATATATGGCCTTTATTATGTTGAGGTACTTGCCCTCTATTCCCATTTTGCTGAGAGTTTTTATCATGAATGGATGTTGAATTTTGTCAAATGCTTTTTCAGCATCTATGGAGATGATCATGTGGTTTTTGTCTTTCTTTTTGTTGATGTGGTGGATGATGTTGATGGATTTTCGAATGTTGTACCATCCTTGCATCCCTGGGATGAACCCCACTTGGTCATGGTGTATGATCCTTTTGATATACTGTTGAATTCTGTTTGCTAATATTTTATTGAGTATTTTTGCATCTACATTCATCAGGGATATTGGTCTGTAATTTTCTTTTTTGGTGGGGTCAGAAAATAATTTAACACATGCTTTTCCCTCTTGCCTCCTACTTCTTCCCTCTGGTTTAAAGTTTTTTCTTTCCAAAGTATGTCTATCACTCAGTCTTGTTTATTTAATATGCCTTAATTTCTTCCTCCATCATCAGTGATAGTTCAGCTGAGAATAGAATTCTAGTTTGACATTTATTCTCCTTATAAACTTTTGATGATATATTTCACTATGTTGCCTCTGTCATTGCTGTTGAAGAGCCTGTGGTTGATTTGTTATTTGTTTGGATTATTTACATTTTTTCCCTGTTTGCTTTTATGGCTTTTTCCCTTTGTAGTGTTTTGCAGTTTCACTAATATAGTGTTTGGATGTGAATTTATTTTTTCTTAAACCCTTATTCTTCTTGTATTGATGGTTTATATCTTTCATCAGTTCTGGAAAATTCTTAGCCATTAATTACTTGAGTATTACCATTTCTCCATTTTACATCTGCTGTTAAAGACCTCTTGGGCTATATTCCTTATCTTTTTACTCTTCTTTTACTATTTCTAGCTCTTTGTCTCTTGCTACTGCATTCTAAGTAATGTTCTCAGATCTGTCTTCAATTCATTAATGATCTCTTAGGCTATGTCTAATCTGTTGTTTACTTTCCCACTGAGAATTATAATATTGGTGACTGTAGTTTTCACATCTAGATGTGCTATTTGGTTCTGTTTTAAAGTCTGTTTAAGTGAGGATTGTTAGGTGTATTTTGTTCCTTTATTAAGTTTACAATTTTTATTTTATATCTTTGATCACCTTAAGCATACATTTTTTTGTGTGTCCTCTTTTAGATTAGCCCCAGAGTTATCACTGACTGGAGCCAAATGCTATATTTATTTCTAGGAGTTCCGGTACCTAGAATGTGATATAAATGTAAACTCCAAACTCATGTAAGACTTGAGACTGTGGTTTCAAATTGTCAGGGAGGATTTTGTTGTTACTGTTATTTTTACCTGGAACCCAGGCTGGGATCATGGGAATATCTTTTCATCTTCCTGTGCCTGTGGATATATTTTTCCCTAGTTCATTGTTTTATTGTTTAGGACCAGACTTTATGTAGGTGTCTTTATTTCCAAAATCCCATCTCTCAAAATCACAGCTTTGTTTTCTGTCCCCAAGTGGACAAAATAAAAAGAGCCTACAGGATAATGAGACCAATAGTCTTACCCCTGTGCAGCCACTATGTCACCTCATATCTTCCTGCTTTTCACTTCCTTTTTCCTTTCTTGTGAACTATTTCTGCATTAAAGAAAATCTTATATTACATTCAACTTTTCCAAGTGTTTATAACATATGAGATTTGGGGTCATCGTAGTCCATTATCCTGCCAAAGTCCTCTGTGGAATTCTTGGTTTGCTTCTCATGCAGATAAGGCCACATGGGAGCTTTTGCCCTGTGAACCTCATGTGCAAGCAGAGGTCCCATGGCGAGATGCAGTGTCCCCAGAATGAATAAAAGGAAGAGTGAGGGGATTGTCCCCAATTTTCTCTCTTCTAATCCTCTCTCATGAATTGTCCATAAATACAACCCTGTCTCTTTCATTCCCTTATTCAAAACCTTCATTTCACACCCTTTGACTCCTTGATTTGGCTGCAGCCTATCTCACTCTCCCCATGCACCTTTATGAAATCATGTTTCAATTCTGTGCTTGCCTCCCACCATACACTTATGCATACTGCTCCCTCTTCCTGGAATACCACTCATCTCTTCATCCTGCCTATCTTCCAGTGCCCAACTGGAGTAGCTCAACATCTGAAAAGGTTTACTTCATTTCTTCCCCGCTGACTCCACACAGTTATGCAAATGTGAATATACACACCTGTAAATCTGCTTTATCTGAACCACTGTGTCATTCTCCCAAGCAAACTATAGGTGCCTCGTTTTATTGCACCCCACCTTATTGCTCCTCACAGATAATTTATTATTTAAAAATTGAGAGTCTATGGCAACCCGTATCTAGCAAATCTGTCAGTGTTATTTTTCCAACAGCATTTGTTCACTTCATGTCTCTGTGTCACATCTTCGTAATTGTCACAATATTTCAAAATTCACATTATTATATTTGTTCTGGTGATCTATGATTGACAGTTAATGACTTGCTGAAAACTCAGGTCATGGTTAGCACACTGAATAGGATAGTATTTCTTCAACTTTAAAAGAATCTGTGCCTTATATCAGTCTGTAAATACTTACAGGCAATAACTGTGTCTGATTAATCACACACACACACACACCGTGTCCCCCTGTCAAGGACTCTCTGCTTTATATACTGTAGACAGAAAACATTTTTTGAATAGGTGAGTGTATGAATGAATGAATGAATAGATGGATGACTGGATGAAAAAATATTAATTTAATAGCTTAAAAGGAACATCCTTGTATGAATCTGTGTGTTTCTGAGGGTCATCTTCCAATCTCTGAACTGATAATAATGGATTTTCTTCTGTTCTTTTTATTCCTTGGCAGATGAATGAATGTCCCACAATCTGCTGAGTGCAAGAAATACTCTCAGCCTTCTGCCTTGGTGCATCTAAGATACCTCATTATTCATCAGTGTTACCACCTGCTCCCCACTTCACCCTAACAATATGTGAAGAGGAGAGTCAGGCTGATCTTAGTAGCTGGACTAATAGATTATCTCTGAATCTCTCCATTTATATAGCATCAGTCACTGTAGTCACAGGCAATTAGCTTCTCAATAGAGTCTTTCAAAAACAAGACTCTCCAGCTTTTCAAAATGTAAGAGCTCCCATAATCTTGATTTTGTAGGTTTAATGGACAAGACAAGATAAAGCTAAAGACAAAACAAATTCTAATTCATCCTGATCTGCATTTGAATCCTAATTGATTACCTCTTTAGTGCTGTGTGGCTTTGGGCCAGTCATCTCCCTTTTTTCTCATTTGCAAAATCAGAGTAACAGAACCTAGCTCTGAGAGTGGCTGAGAAGAGAAGAGGTAATATGTGGAGCTCCTGATGGAACCTCAGCCCCTCCCAAGGGCTCAGTCATCATCATTCCCATCACCACTGAGGAACTGGTACCAACCAGCCAAATCTTCCGGTGTACTTCTTGGGAAGGCCGCCTGGAGCTTCCGGAGTGGCGGCTTCAGCAGGGCTGTTGGGTGCCTGTCGTGGCCAGTCACTGTTATTGTCAGATGGTGCCCTGCACCCTGACATGGCAATGAGAGAGGCACAGCCGAGGCTGGTTTAAGCAGGCCCGGTCTGGATCTTTTAGGCACTTGTGCCCTGGGAGGTAACAGAGGCAAACAAAGACACGTGAAAAGATAGCACCCCCCTATCTCACTGTTCCTCCAGAAAAATACTTGAGGCTTACCCGGGTATAAATTGTGAGGACCTAAGAATGAAACCAGGCATTTGAAGTGAGTCTACATAGAATGGTTTTCCTAAGTTTCCAAGAGGAAATTTCAAAGATTCTTAAAAGCAGATGTTTCAGAGACGAGGAGGAACACAGTCATGTCAGGTCACGCTGGGAAGCCAGTGGCTTCCAGAATGTGAAAGGCTGGATTAGTCAACTAAGTAAAGCCAGTCCAGAAAATTTCAAGAATTTTTTTTCCCATTTGTATGTTTACATTTATTGAAAACCACGGAGGGAGAAATATCTAAGTTTCTTAGTTAGTCATCAAATCAAAACTGATTTTTCCCCTGTTTTATTGAGATATAATTGATGTATAACATTCTGTTAGTTTTAGATGTACAACATCATGATTTGATATATACATACATATGGCAAAATGATCACTACAGTAAGTCTAACTAATTAACATCATCACCTCACATAGTTACACATTTTTTTTATGGCAATGAGAATTTTTAAGATTTAGTCTTAGCCACTTAAAAATACACAATACAATATTGCCATATTGTACATAGTCACCACGCTGTACACCCCCAGGACGTATATTCGTTTTGTAACTGGAGGTTTGTACCTTCGAGAATGTTCAGCCACACCTCTCAAGCGGCCTCTTTTGTCCACTGTCCTTCCTGTAGTTTGACCAATACTCAAAAAACTTGGTTTTCCAGCATAACCCAGCCACTAGCCTGTGCTCCTAATAGTCACTTAAATGTGATCCATCACTTGTTTTCTCTTCTATGTAATGATAACAATCCTAGTTTTAACTCTATCATATATAACAAATGAAATATAAGCATGAACTCTCTGTGTGTCTGGGTGTATAAGTCATGCCAGGGGGAATCCACCCTGCTTGAAGCCCTATTGCCCTTCCAGAAGCTTCAGTAGAAGCTAAATGAGATATTGGGCCAAGGGTTTCTTCCGGATCTGCAGTCTATCAGCATAAAATGTCCACAGGAGGAGGAAATTCTAACTTGCCTGACTAGGGCTTACTCAGAAAGCCAGTAATTTATTTTCCACTTTGGTTGAAATGTGAAAAAATGAAAAGATCTGTATAACTTGAGAAGGAGGGAGGGAGCACACCTAGCTCTCATCTTGCCCTTTAGCAGAGGCAGCACCGAGTGACAGAGCAGGGCTTGCCTTCCTGCAATGCTCTGGTAATTTAAAACAGTTTTATGACAAAAGGAGATGTGAAAATGGGAAGGTTTTATTATTGGCGTTGCTTGAGCTTTGAAAACCTCTGCTTACAAAATAGTTCATAGACAAGATACAGGCAGAATCTTTCATATATTACCCCTGTGTTGGGCTTGGAGCATAAGTGTGTGGCATGATAGACACTTATTCATAAAGATGCTAACTGCGTTATGCCAGGATAGGGACTTAACAGTAACATAACGTGATCTAGCTGGTTTGCTAATATAAAAGAAACAGTTAAAGGAATTTCTGTTTCAATAGAAGACTGAAAGTAAACTGTAGGTAACACAAAACATTTTCTTGGTGTGCAAGCCTTTGATGAACTGAGGCTGCCAGCCTTGCACTGCACCATGAATCTGTAATGAAACAGGTCATGCCTTAAGACCAAGCCCATGTGCACATCAGTCGTGGCCAGCTAGTGCAAACACTGAGAAGGCCAGGCAATCAGCTAGTGACAGCATTCCTGCACACTAATGTTGTCGTAGGTTCAGGCAGTGATGTCTGTTGACAAACCCTTTTTCCTTGGCCCTGTGTCGCAGACTTCCAGGTGCTCATGGGTGCTGATGCCAGTTAACCCAGGGATGGCAGTTAACCCAGAAGCTGAGCAGGGCATGGCACTATGAAAAGGACACCGTGCCCCCCCACCCCACCCCAAACTACATCTGATGATTTGTTCTAGTACTTTGAATGGATTTGGTTGTGGCTGTAAGGAAGCATGGCCTTTGGTAAGTGAAATACACACCTCAGCTGCCTCTTACGGTTTTTATTTTAGACCGGATGTAATGAGAGGGAACAGATCAGGGTTAGGATACCGTCTATATGTGGTTTGTTTGTGGTGGGTTTTGCTTTTTTGCCTCTGGTCCATATAGAGATTGAACTTTCAATTGTAGTTCCGTGTTTCACTTTTTCAGGTATCCTGAATTGTCTATAGACTTCCAGGTATCAGAAATATCAGGTCCTCTAATCAGGAAACTTTTTAGTAGATAGGGATTTTCTAAGTTAGGAAATCCTCCTCTTCTAAATGAGGGACAGAATTATTGTCTCTCATTAAATCTGGATCTTCCTGTAGTGGATCTTCATAAAACCTTTCCTAATTAGTCAAGCTTGTAGCCTAATAGCCATTCACTAACCTCAGCCATGCGGTGTTTCATAATAACAGTTGACGTGCCCATATTTGCCAGTTGGTGATTTTTCTGCACTGTTCTATATTCTGGTTTTCCTACACTAAATACTAACTAAATATTACATGTCTGTTGAGTAAATGAATAGCAGAAACACCAGCTTGAATGTCTGTCTGCTCTGTGGGTTCAAGTCAGCTTCCCAGGACAACAAGCTAGGTGTTCTTAGCCAAACTCCTGTTTAAATGGAGGCTCTTCTTGCTTCAATCAACAAACCTAGTAAGAGAAATATAAAGAGAATAAAGATAATTTCTAGATTTAGCTCCCTGTGAGTGTAGTGATAGATTTAAAGTAATGCTGTCCTGAAAAGAGAGTAAGAAAAAGTTCTGGTCAGATGGGGAATATTTATATGATACTTGACAAAATACAGGCTTATTTTCCAAACTATAAATAGATAAATAACTTTTAAAATAGCTATTCCTTAGCAAAGCAGCTCAGCTTGGCACCCCTTACTCAAACTATAAAAACATTCACCGGAAATCTGAAAACTCGCCCTAACCCAAAAACAAAACAGAATTAATAGCTAAAACTGGAGATAATTGTTGAAAGGTTTCATTTAGCTACAGAATGAGGTGACCTTCCAGATGAGCTTACAGACTTACTTTTTACTGTATACTGTTCAACTTGAAGGTTCTTTCCCTTATTTTAAATAGTCCTGGAATCATACAGATGAAAAGAATTTTTTTTTGTGGCTGTTAAATGGGAATTTTTCAGCTCTAAAATGAAATTTAATGCACCATGATAGAAAAAGTTCAATTGAACCTTCTAGTAAATAACCATATGAAAAGTATCATGAAGTAATAAAAATAATTGAAGGGCTTTTTACTTCAAATTAATAGTATCCAATTCATCCATGGGTATGACCATCATTTTTACATCCAGTGACATTAAGAGAAGATTATTTCAGTTTCTTCCTCTTGAGAATGTAAACCCAGAGCAAATTATTCCTCAAGTTATTTCTTTCTAGTTCTTTCTGATTCGATGTTTATTTTTACTCTTTATAGAGGCATCATGTTTAACACAAATAAAAGATTGTTTGAAAACATATCATATTTTAAAGTGACATAAACTGCCAATAACAGTAAGTTCAGTAATGTGACATGGTAATAAGCATGGAAGGTCTATTCCTATGATCACTAGGATATAATATTGCTGTGTTTCCACACACAGCATTTTGCATTTTCATATTCCTGAAAGTCACTGATGCAATTTTCGGCAGCAGCAGTCTACTGTAGCATCATAGTAATTTTAACAGATCATGTTAACAATGATATGTTTCATTAAGTATTTTTGTTTATCGTTTATACCTATATCTATTTGTATAGATATATAGATATCTGTTCTCTCTGACTTAAGTGTGTTTTTGAAAATACAGTATTCCACTTGATGGCATTTCCTGATGCCCTTGGGGATTTCTACTTGATTTGTAAGTTGTAATCATGTAAGTTGGGGGGAGGTAGGGGTAGAATGTTCTAGAAGGATTTTCTAAAATGATTCAATAACTATGTCCAAGAATCAAAGGCAACAAAAAGAAAGTTAAGTACTATAATCTACAAATATTTTTGATTGCCCTCAAGTGTATTGATTTTTTATTGTGATACATTCACACACCATAAAATTCATCCTTATAAAGTGTGCGGTTTAAAGGGAATTCACAAAGTTGTGCAACTGTCACCGCAGTCTAATTGCAGAACATTGCCTTTTAACAGCTCGTAAAAAGATAGAGTAGGTAAGTAAATTTGGATATACCTATTTTTCTATTCTTTACCCCCTACAGTTTCCCTTTTATCTAGCTAGAAAAGCCAAACCTTTTTTTGTTAATTAAAATAATTGGATCATTTACGTTTTAACTTAGAAGCTTTGTTTGGCTGCATGGATCTGGTATGTAATGAATGCTACCTAATGATGATTATGAAGAAGATGCTGCCTATGGAATTGTCTCTTTTATCTCATGTAGAAAACAAAAATTCAAGATATTTATGGACTGTAGAACTTCAGCAGAACACAAATGTGTGCTAGTCAAATCCCCACTCGGGAATGGCAGCCTCCATCCCCTCCACCTGGGATTCTAGCTGCTGGTTCAGAGGATGGCGCCATGTGACCAAATCTCTCCTGCAAGGAGACCTCCCTGCAGCACTGAGTCACGTGGTCTTTACTCTCCAGAGACAGCTTCTGACCTTCAGTAACACCTGAGAAGCATTCGGCTGGAAGGGCTTGTAGAAAGTGTATATCACCCATTGCTTCCCATCTAACTAATGCTCCATACGCATCCAATCAGCCAGTCCAGAAATTCCAACTCCAGAGATTCCTAGCAAGTCCGTTGGGATAAGTGCCTGACTCCACAGATTATCAGCTCTATGGCTTCATCCCTACCAACTTGCCCAAGACCTTCTGGGATTCCCAGTGGATGACAACATGGTGTGAGCTTCTCAAAGGCAAAAGCTGCCATGCTTATGCTCAGGATGGCCTGCCTGGGGCAATAGAGAATAGGAAGTAGGCAGCGGCTCCCTGTCCCTAAAACTGGTCATTACTATCAGAATTGTCTCCCTTCCTCCCTGCGGTCTCCAAGAAAATAAAATGCCTTTCGAATAGATCAGGGAGTCTTCTTCTCAGTCATTCAGTGAAAGGTTTTATCTTAAATCACAATATTAAAGGATAATTTATATTCAATTAACTGCAAGAATTTAAAATCTACAGTTTGGTGAATTTTGACAAATTTGTACACATGTGTCAGTACCACCACAGTCCATGAACAGAACATTGCCATCATCTCCAGGAGCCCCAGTTGGCCCTGTGTGGATAGCCCTGTACCATACCCCCCCACCAGGCCCCCAGGCAACCATTGATCTATGTGTAGATTAATTCCCTTGTTCTGGAATTTCATGTAAATGGAAGCCATACAATATGTGCTCTTTTGCATCTATAGTTGAAACTTCAGCAATGCTGGTTTGAACTGTGTGTCCACTTATACAGATTTTTTTCAATAAATATATTATTGGATATATTTTCAGAGACATGTGACAATTTGAAAAAGCATTTTTTCTTTAGCATACTCTACATTTCTTTAAGAATACAGTGCATAATACATGTAATATACAAAATATATGTTAATCAACTATGTTATCAGTAAGGATTCTGGTCAATGGTAGGCTATTAGTAGCTACATTCTGGGGCAGTCAGAAGTTACACATGGGTTTTCAACTATAAGGGGGTCAGTGTGCCTAATCCCCAGATTGTCCAAGAGTCAATTGTAGTTTGTTTTATTCATCAAAATGTATTTGAGGTATATCCATTGTTTATTGTTTGTCAGTAATTGATTCATCTTTATTGCTGAGTAGAATTCCATTCATGTATGTACCACATTGTGTTTACTTAGTCACCTTTTGATGGACATTTGGGTTAATAAGTAGTTTTTGAGTGTAGTTTTAACCAAAACAAGTCTGATTTCCACAGATCATACTAACAATTATAATAATGTACATTTTATAAGATATTTCTGACAGTAGCTTATAGATAGATAGGAGGTAGACAGAATTTTCCAACTTCCCAATGCAAGTAATTATACAGGAGGCTATAGCTTTATACAAAGAGGAATAAGACAGACTTGAACAGTAACTTTTTTTTTTGTTTACCTGTCACACACTAATTTTCACCTTAACCCTAGACAGTCGGTAATAATAATAAAAGTTCAGTTTATATAGTGCCTACTGAGGGGCAGGCGCTCTTCTGAATAACTTGAGTAATATTAATTCACCTAATCTTCACACCAACATCCTGAGGTAGGTACTGTCACTACCCCCACTTCATGTCCAAGCAAACTAAAATATAGAGGCTAAACAACTGAAAAGTCACACAGGAAGTGGTGAGCTGGCATTCAGGGTGGACCCTCTATCTCTGGTCTCTTTGCTCTGAACCCTACCACTGTGGCCTCCTTAACTTTTAGTCAGAGAAGCTAAACCTGAGAGATTCAATAAAATTTACAAAGGTGGTATAATGCCCCCATTCAAATCCTGGTTTGACCGATTTGAAAGTCCAAGCTCTTGTCTACTTGGGAAATGATGTGTACATGAAAAGCTAGGATGACAATGGTTAGGTACACAAGAACTAGAGAATACTGAAAGAACTGGAGAGGAGTGAACCAGCTGTCATTTTCTGTAGGTGTGATTAGAGAAAGCATGATGGAGTAAATGACCCTGGAAGGACAAAGAAGATTTTTTGATGAAAGGTCTGAGAAGGGTGGAGTGTGTGTGTGTCTGTGTCTGTTACTCCAGAAAAAATCAGAACATGATTGATTTCAAGTCCCCAGGGACAGTCTTGGGGAATATAAACATTTATATTATATACATATATAAAACGCCAGCAAATGAAGGGCACAGAGAAGGGGTGTCAGGAGGAGAAAAGCTGGGGGAATGGGATGATTCCAGTGAAGACGTGAGTCATCAAGAGTGTCTTACTGCAGGTGGAAGATCCGCAAAGAAACATACTAAAAAATGGCCACCACATCAGTCATTTTCAAAGTGTCTGTGGCTTTTATAACTTTTGTAACAGAAAAGGCCGATTTCAGGTGGTTGAAAGAATGGGGAGAAAAGGAAGACAGGGACTATAGTGTAGACCAATCTCTGAAGAACTAAAGATGAGAAGGAGGTAGGAAGACAACTAGCCCGAGGTGGGTGTGTGGGCCGGCAGGCACGGAGACGGAATGGTCCAAGCGTATTGACAGCTGAGAGAAAGAGCCAATGTGGGGCGGCACCTGATGTGTGGGGCAGTGAGGAGCTGGTTGGAGGAGCAAGTTCCCCCGGGATGGAGGGAACGGTCCACCCACATGTCCTGAGTGTCTGTATGATGGGTGTGCACACACAGTTAGTGGAGTACACTGGGACAAAAAAAATCGAAAATACCAACAAAATAGAATGTAACCCGGAAACAGAGGAGTGAATGCGGTTATCTTACATTTCTTGGTAACTGCTAACATTTAAAGAAAAAGTGCCTGTGGGAGCTGCTCTTTTGTTCAGTGAAAATGAAGATTAACTTGGTAGCTGAATTTAATTGAAGTTTCCCCTGCACTGTTCAAATAATGGATTTGTCCTTAGGACTGTAGGGTTTAGCAGAGAAATGTGCAAAGCCAGCTACAAATAAGGACAGATTCTCCCAAGAGTGTTTAGATTTTGTTTTAAGAGTGCCAAATCGTTCTTCCAGATTTGAACCCATCTTTGTATTTCAAGTCACAGGGTGCTGCATCACATCTTGCTTGCTTGCTCCTTTCAGTGATTTGAGGTATTCTCTGTATCATTCCCTTGATCTGGGAATTTTTTTCCCCAATGTTTTGGGGGAATATCAGCAAGTATTGTTTTGTCTAAATACATTTATTTTAGTAACTGATAGAACTAAAGGGAAACGCTTTCTGGCCGCGTCTGCAAGCACCCTCTCCCACAGGTGCCCAAGGGTGTTAGCCTGTGGTCCTTAGTTCTTACCAGAATCCACGTCAGGTGCCTGTCCTGGCCCCATGTGCCCACGGCTCTGGGTGAGGGGCCATGGTGGCATCTCAGGCAGGCCTGCAGCTCTGTGCCCTGAAGTGTGCTGTCCTCACGGGAGGGCGGCCCGCCGCTCAGCCTCCTGGGGTCCTGGTGAAGGACACATCCCGGCTGTGGCTGCTCAGTTCTGACATTTTTCTGCTGGCTACTCGGACCACACAAGAGTATTATAAAATTTCACTGCTGATGGGATCAAAGCCCTGCATCATAAACATGTCCTTATAATAAAAAACACATGGTGATTTCAACTTCAGAAGTTTTGTGGTTTTTTCTTTTTAAGCTTGGTTGCTTTTATAGTATCCCACCATTAAAGTAAAAGGTTTCCTCTAAATTACGTATTAAGAATTAAAGTCATTGTAATGACATTTGACTTTTTTTATAAGAGAAGAGTAATTACGCTTCATAATGTTTATTTTTTGCTATTTTCTGTAATAATGCTTTCTAGTTACATTTAACCGCCAAAATTAAAGCTTTAATTATTGTTAGGAGTGTACCTTGCCTCAGGAAAATGGGTGGAACTTAGTTTCAGGTCTTGAACATTATGAAAGAGGTTACACATTTTCATCTTCCCTAATTCCAAAAATTCTGGTGTTAAAAGGAATTTTAATAATAGCAACGACTATCAGTTATTGAGTATGCTATGCCATTCATCTTTCAGTTCTCTGAGGTAGGTTGGTATTATTTATCCTTTACCTCAGAATTAACTGAAGCTTAGAGAGATTAAGTAAGATTCATTGTAAATAAGGGACCTAGGATTCAAACTCGAGTCTCTCAAATTCCAAAGCTCATGCACTGAAGGACTATATCCAAGTGTCATAATTGAAAGACAATAAAATAGCATCTTAAGCAAGGTTAGTGACATATTTAAGAGATTAAATCTCATATGAACTCCAGTGCCATTGCTTTGCACTGAAATATCACCGAGGGCAATAGTAATTTGGATCTTTCCAGATTGGTGGTGTCTTGCCTATGTGGGGCACACTGGGAATTCCTTGAGGCCACTAAAAATTCAGAAGCAGACAATGATTTATTAAATAGACCCCTTGTCATCTTGCTACGCTGATGGACAGTGACTGTGGTTGGGTGTGTTGGGGGTGGACTCGATAATATGGGTGAAACCTTCATAAGATTGTATGTCAATGATACCTTAGTAAAAAGAAATGAATAAATAGGTCCCTTGCATCACACAGATAAAACACCTTCAAGACATAAGCCTCTCTAGGCTTGTCCAACTGCCTATGTCCTGGTGTGTGGGGCCATTTTTGCTTTTACAGGCTACAGAGAAATCCACTGTGAAATCAAGACAATCAAGTGAAAATGTAGCTGGAATGTGCTGAGATTTATTTGAAAATTGAGGTAGAAGTCGGTGGCTTTCCTTTGCCCTCTAAGTATGGACAAAGAAGTTCTAGAGTCAATATTTTCTTAAGGGAGGGTGGGAGAGGGCGGAAGGAGTGGGAGGGCACAAAGGGGGAGCTTTCTCTTTTCCCCTGGAAGTAGTTGGAAGCCCTAGGGGAGTCTTCCCTCAAGAAGCACCATCTCGAATGGGTCGGGACAGCAGTCCTCTTGGTTCAGGGGGAGCAAACTCTGAGAGAAGCCCAGAGCGCAGACCGAGGCGGCTTCTTGCTCCTCACACAGCAGGGGAGATGTTGGCTACTCACTTCCTCTCTGTAATGGGAATGCATGGAGAGTGGGTCCCTTCCGCAGCTCCTCTAGGAGAAGACAGGAAGATGGCTGGGTGCTGCTGAAGTAAGTTGTAAGTGGCTTGTTCCATCTTGAAAGGTAGGACATTGGAAAAAGCATTTTAAATGATGACAGAATAACGCATCCTGTTCCCCTGTTTTTAGTTTTTGTGTTTGTGGAAAATTCCAAACATCTACTGAAGTAGACAGATGGTAAAATGAACCCTATTTTCAACAGTTATCAACTTGTGGCAAACTTATTACCCACTCTCTGCATCTCTTCCCAGTGTTATTAGAAGGAAATTCTAGAAACATTTCATCTCGAAGCATGTCAGCGTGTATCTCTGAAAGGCAGATTCTCTTTTAAACAAAGCTGCAATACCATTACCACACCAAAAATTAACAGTAATCCTAGAACATCATCAAATATCCAGTAAATGTTCAAATTGCCAATTGCCTCATGAAGGTACGACGTTTCTTTTAACAGATTGAGTCCATATCCAGAGAAGATCCTAACATTGTTACAATTGTTTTAAAAAATCAGTACGATGCCCCTCCATTTCTCCCCCATGCCCCCTGCAGATCATTCTTTGAAGAAATGTCTTCTTTCCTTCTAAGTCTCCTTTTGTCTCTACTTGGCTGATTGCATCCCTGTGACACAGTGTAATTTATTTCTCTGAATCCTTCCGAACCCTGCTTTCCCTAAGAATTAGGAATTACATCTAAAGGCCTGGTCAGATTCAGGATTTGATTTTTTTTTCTCTCTCTTTTTGTCAAGACGACTTCATAGAGTGTGCTTTTATTGGAAGGGTTTTGATATCTTTATTGCGCTGTCAGCAGCCATTGATGTTCAAGGCCAAGGCCCCAGTGTTTTTAACTTCCATCTCTGCTCACTGACGCCCCAGTGTTTTTAACTTCCATCTTTGCTCACTGAAGCCCAGTGGGCGGGGGCTTCTGGACCGCCAAGCCACGGACCACGAAGAATTGTCAGGGATCCGTGACCTCAAAGTGATGTTTTTTTCTGAATGATTTTTAAAGAGCAAACATCATTCAACTCAGTAATGGACCTTCAATAAATAAGTCTGATTGTATTGAGATAGAGAATAAGGACACATTTTCTTAAAAATAGAAAAGTGCACTGTTCTTACTGGTGAATGAGCCCATTATTTTCACCCTCCTCTGTTATTTCTATTTCTCCTTGATCTTTAAATAACAATGGGTATCTGTTATTTGAGGTATTGTTCATCAAACAATAGGTATTAATTTCACTTCACTACTTGTTTAATGTTCTTGGAGAGCTGGGAAGTCTTGAGTGTGCAGACCTTGGACTTACAGACATGGGGTTCCGCACAGCTGGACTCTTCCAGGTGCACCTCAAGCCGAGCCACACCTCTGCTGTTCTCTCTTCTCCAGTGGGGGTGGGTGGCCTGACTGGTCACTTCCCTGTGTTCAGCGGGCTCTCTTCCCGGCTGGAGCAAATTCACCTTCCTCCCCTCCTGTCCTCTCTCTCCTTCCTTCTTTGTCTCTCCCTTCCTTCTAGCCTTCAGTCTTTTGTTTCATCTCTGTTTTTCTGTTTTTCTCTTTGCTCTTTAGCCAGTGGGATAAAAAAGTAGATCATCCCAGGTCTACTTTTAAACCATAGATAAAATCTATGTTGATACAAAGACTATCTTGGCAGTGGTAAAATGTGATCTTGATTCTCTGTGCCCAAAGCTATCTTTCCAAATGCATGGGGACTAGTCAGTCATTTAACAGACCCTGGAAATAAGTTCCAACTATGCGCTAGGGGTGTGGGGCGACAGACAAGTTACCACACAGTGGACCTGCAACAAGAATAGATGCAAAGGTGTCTCTGCCAGGGAAAACTGGGGGAGGGCTTAGTCTTGCAAGTGACAATTAAACTAGGTGTTCAAAGAATAGGAAGTAAGACAGCATATTTGTAAAAATAGTTAAGAAAGGGTATGTAATTTTATTGAAGCACTGAATCCAAATTCTTGGCTGATAGTTGACGTTTGTGTATAGCAACAACTTGCCACATCAACTTTGTCTGCTAAAGAATGGAAGACTTGTGACCCATTATTTCCTTCACATGTATACAAATATGTGTAAGCACAAAATATGTTTACCAGCATTCCCACCCACTTACTAGTGGGAAAATATAACTTTCAGGCATGGAAAGTTCCAGGATATGGCTGGGGGAAGAGGGTCACCTTCCTTCCTGCACCATAGCAGGATCCTGCCTTCCGGATGGTAGTTAAAGAAGGTTCCCCAAATCCTGAGTTATTTGAAAGGTCTACAGATTCATATTTGTGCCAAGTAGTATTTTTTTGGATTAGCTTGTTGTTTTTATTGAAGTACAGTTGGTATATAATATTATATTGGTTTCAAGTATGCAACATAATGTTGACACTTATCTACATTATTAAATGCTTGCCCAACCAGTGTAGTTACTACATGGAAAGGTATTATAGTACTGTTAACTATATTCTCTATGCTGTACTTTCATCCCCATAAGTAATTTAAATAATTGGAGTTTTTGTGCCCCTTTATCTCCTTCACCTATTTTACCCACCCTTCTCACCCCCTCCCTCATGGTAACCCCAGTCCCTTCTCTGTCTGTGAGTCTACTGATGTTTTGTTCATTTTGTTTTGTTTTTAGATAACTCATGTAAGTGAAACCATGTGGTATTTGCCTTTCTCTGCCTGGCTTATTTCACTTAGCATAATACCTCTAGGTCCAACCATGTTTTCACAAATGGCGGGATTTCTTTACTTTTTTATGGCTGCATAATATTCCATTGTACCACATTTTCTTTATTCATGTGTTGATGGACAACTTTGGTTGCTTCCATATCTTGGCTATTGCAAATAATGCAGTGATAAAGATAGGGGTGCATGTATCTTCTTGGTGGGAATGTAAACCTCAGTATGGAGGTTTCTCAAAAAACTAGAAATAGAAATACCATACAACCCAGTAATTCCACTTCTAGGAATTTACCCAAAGGAAACAAAATCTCTGATTCAAAAAGATATATGCAGGCATTATCTTTTGGCTGAGTAAATTATGGTGACCCATATAGATGTACTCCTTTTCTTCTAATGTATATAAAATAAACATTGTTGCTGTCATAGTACAAAGCCATTTAAAGTATCATTGAAGTCAAAGTATTAGCTCTCTGTCATGTATGTTTTAAACAACAGATGCTAAAGTAGAGTTGCTGTCTTGAGTGGATGGGATGGGCAGTGTGTTTTGTAGTTGGGAATTCCTTGAAAACTTTTGACATTAAAAGGGGACTTCATAAAACATGTAGTGGTGATGGTTAATCACCATTATGAATGTACCTAATACCACTGATTGTACACTTAAACATAGCTAACATGTTTACAAAAATGGCTAACATTATGTATATTTGGCCACAAGTAAAAAAGAAATGTATTTTAAAAATTTTAACTTACAACAAAACACATAAACACATGTGCAAATAAGGGGCTTTCATTTTTGAAGAAACAGGACATCGTTGGCCTAGAGCTTTTTTTTGTTTGGCCAGTTTTTAGCCATTTCCAAACAGTCTTCTGTGCTGTAACTCTGTGTGCTGAGAGGAACAGATGTAGGGGCCTGCATTTCCAGAGCTTGGAGTCCGGGATGGGGAGTAGCCCTCAGCTCCTCACTCATGAATGGGTGATTGTGTGGCCTGATGCTGCCCTGGGAGGGGACTTCACACTAGGGTTGGTGCTATGAAAGCAAGAGTAAGAGAACTTTGCAGGCTGCAGTGGGTGGACAGCCCTGGTGTGGAGAGGACTCAGAGAAGGGGTCCCCTGAGGAAGTGACAGGGGGGCTGAACACTGAATAATGAGTGAGTATACACGAAACTCTTAAGAGGTCGCTGGTGACTTCTGCCATCTCAGAACCTTTAAGGGAAGAACCACACATTCTTCAGCATTCCACCCATAGGTGGCATGTAACACGTTGTGAGCCCTCAGTGACTGCTGAGCGATGAATAAATAAAACATGGAGCAGAGATGTTTATACTGGGTTTGTTTCAAGGATGTTTTGGGACCTGGCACCACCTGGTCTCACTTCTTCAGAGCTCATATTTATATTTTAATTGGATTTAAAAAGAATCTTCACATATACAGGAAATGCTTTCCAATTTGAAGGCTGAATTTGTCATCTTGTATAATCAACCGAATCTGTTGTTTGTTCTCACCCACATTTTTGTATCTACTCTCCCACCAGTATGTTCTAGATAGTATACTTTGAAGAGAAAATGTCTGTTAGCTCTTAAGAGTGCAGTATTCTCTTTATTTTAGGTAAATACACATTTTGAAGTGGTATATTTTGCAAGTAAGACAGAGCAATTGATTCATATGGCTTTTGGTAAAACATCAGATACCCAAAATGAGTGCTGACCCCTTCACCCCCCACCATGTGCATATCTTTAAGAACAAAGGTTATATGTGGTGAGGTGGGGCTCACATCCATCTTTTGAGTCTTTTGAGGTGGAGGAGAAGATTGGGGAAATGAGGCAGGGGAAGGCTCTATATGATTGGCAAAATGTAAATGGAGTCTTTCTAGGACATCTACATTGGCTAAAATATAACTTACTACCATTTGATATATAACTTACTTGATTTCTATTCCTAAACCAAATGTTGGATCAGTATTAGCTTCCATACGAAAAAAAAAAGAAAAAGGTACACGTAAGGATAATTATAAAATGTCCTGTTGGAAAGTCAGTTAAGGCTTCGTAATGTAAACAAAGATGTGATGATCAGGAAATATTAGAATAGTAGTAGACCTTCGTCACCACCTGGATTATTTTTGCAGCGATTTGGATGTTTGAAATTCTCCAGTTCCACATAAGTAAAAACATCATAGATTGTCCCTCAACACCAGTCTAATAATTAGACCTTATTTTGATTCTAAATCTAGGGACTAAGGATAGCGTATCCCTTTCAACTAAAATTTTTCAAATGATTTCTGTAGTTTCCATTATAGGGTTTCCATTGAAAAGATAGAGCTGCTTACATCATCAGAACTTTAATGTTTTGGTCAAAGAGGTATATTTTAAGATGGATAAGAGGAATCATGGTGGTAACCTTCTAACAGCATATGCTATGGTCAGAATAGCTAAGGAGGAGTTTCTCACTTATTTAAAAACTGGCACCTCTTCATCCTATAAAGGGGGAAATAGATGAGAAAAATTCTAATGATAACGGCATGACTTGTATAATATTTAAGAATTTTCAATAATTATTCTTGTATATATTCTTTCCTTTGTAGGAAAAGCCATTGACAAAATCTCTACAATGTGGAGAAGGCCCCCAGTTTGATCAAGTATGTGATATGTTATATATGTTATATACCAGTTTTTATTTATTCCCAAATGTGCAAAAGGCAATGGCTGGATACTCACTATTGCTGTGTTGGTGAACTTCCTTAAAGAAGATACAAGGATGTGATCTTAGAACTGAGTCTTGCAGCTTTTAGAGGTATGGTTTAGGGTCAACATAAAGTAGCTATCTGTTGATTTGGATTGGAAAGAACTAGAAAATGTGGGAATAATAGGAGTAGGCTCTTGATTATTTCCTAAATCTTTGTATACCAGAAATAAAGAAACTAAGAAAAGGTGAAGGGACTTCCATTCAAAAATGTATTAAGATTCTTCAGATGACCATCTCTGTGTACACTAGTTTATTCATGTTTTCTTCTAACATTTTTTGAGTACCTACTACTTGCTTGACACAGTGCTGCAAAATGCAAAATCTAGGACAGGTTTTAGCCCTTTAAGAATCAACAATCCTATGAGAAAAAGCCCACCTAAATCATAACTCTAAAGTAGTAACATAGATTCTAACAGAAGATGTACTGAAGGAGCAAAACATTTAAGACAGAATATATATAAAGAAAGACCTTTGAAAATATATCAAGACTAGTAAAAGGACACCCAACTCTGAACAGCTGGTAATAAACGTAGGCCATCAGGGTCTGGTGGACCCTGGCTCAGGTATTTCAGGAAGGCCTTGAGTATGTTTAAGGATGATGGATAACAGGACATCGGGGGAAGTCAGAGACAGGTTTGTATTGTTTCCTAAACTTCTTCAGTTAATGACAAAGAGGACAGCCTGCTCTTTAAAAAATCCTCTTAGTGCCACCGGCAGAGACAAAATACTGCTGGATGCACCGTGGCCTGCCCTGTGTGGTGGGGTGTTTATGGACTTATGTAGAACACATGGTGTATACACTTTCTGAGGGGCTTTGAAACCACCTAATATGGGATCAAGAGGAGAATTCTCCGGGTATTGAAGTCCAGACTTGTTCAATCCAAAAATGCAAGGACCTTCTATAGAGACAACATCCTCATTTTCTGTCAGCTGCTGAGGAACACCTCACAATTTCCTGCTCACGGCGGCTCGGGAGGCTGCTAGGGCCCTGGGTGCACACTCAGCTGCTGGAGAGCCAGCCGTGTTCTGGAATTCTCTTCCTCCTTCTGTGTCCTAGAGCTGGCTTCTCTAGTCATACCATCCCTAGTTGTTGTCACCCAGTGGGTGCCTGGGTGCTCAGAGACCCTGGGATGAATGTTTGGGGTTATTATTTTGGAAATGTGTCAAGTTGTGACTCCTTCTGTTCTCTTTAAGAATGTACATAGTTATCTGTCTTCCACAATTTTTCACTCTTATGTTATATTCTTTGTCTCTGTCTTCTTAGATTGGTCACTGCCCTTTCCTCAAAGAAAAAACAATGCTATTTTTCTCTGGCTTACTGTACCTCTTTCTTTGTTCTCTGAGAACTACTGCAAAACTGTAACATTGCCGATAATAGTCCCCTCAAATAATTTGGCTTGAACACAATTTCTTATGTTTTATTCAGCCCTCTATTTCTGCATTTCAGCACTGTGGAAAAAAGGTAGCCTTTGGAATTAGACAGACCTGGTTTTAAATCCCACCTTTGCCACTTAATTAGCTATAATACTTTCAATTTTACTATTCAGTATGTTGAAATGCAGAATCTCTGATCTAACAGAGATCTACTGAATCAGACTCTGCTGCTTAACAAGATCCCTGTGTGACCTATAAAGCTTGAGGAGCATGGCTCAGTGACACATCTCTGTTTTAAAGACACTTTAGGAGTGAATCATTAGTGAGATGGTCACTGAGAGCTTTCACACATAAGGTTATTCTCTGATCATTAAATCATAAATTTACACATGAACCATAAGAGAAGACAGCCTACAAAATCTATCTCATTTTAAAGAGATAGACTCTTTAAAAAGAGATAGGCCATATGGAAACTTGAGTGAAGTTGGTCCCCCTGGGCTCAATGAAAAAGTCAGCAGAGTCACCTTTGAAAGTGCCTGCCTACTGTTTTGACAGCAAATTATAGGAATTGTGGTTCCCTTGTCACTGTTACAAATGTATCAGGCTCTCTTAGTGCTTTGATATGAAATGTTCAAGTCATGTAATTACCCTTGTTCTGATGCCAAGCAGTAGGCTTCACGCAGAGGTCTCTCTGTGGGAAAAGAACACACTAGTGGTTTTCCCATGAGTGAAGTAAACTCCATTGCTGTACTCATGGGAGCAGTAATAGCAGAAGTAACATTTATTTGATACTTACCATAGGAGAGGTGCTATGCTAAATACATCCTTAGAATAGCAAACAACTGGTCTCTGTTTAAAGAATTTTTTTTTTTATCAATTTCTTCCTTCTAAATGTGCCTGGAATGAATGATAGGCGATAGGGAGCTTGCCTTCTACTCTTTCAGTGCCTGATCCTGGGTGGCCTTGTTTATTTGTCCACTTAACAAGCCCTGGATTCATTTTTCTCCTTCTAGAAATAGAAGCCAAAAAAAAAAAAAACACCATGTAATACTTCATAATTTACCAAGCCCCTTCTCACATATTGTATCACCTGACATCACTCAATCCTCCCACCAATCCCAAGAAATTATGATCATCACCATCATCTCTACATTACATTTCATGGAAATGCATCTCAGAGAGGTTGCCCAGCATTACAGGACTAGATCCTGAAGGTGCCAAGCCTGAGACGCACATGTTCTGAGTATCTGGCTTATGCTCTTTTCTTTGTAACATGCTTATATTTCTAAAAACTAAGTTGGTAAGAATTCAGAGGGGAGTTTTTAACAGGTAACGGATCTAAGATCCCATATCAGTTAAGAATGGATTTGGCTGTAGATGACACATAAAAACCGTGGCTTGGGCAAGGTAGAACTTTATTTTGCACGTGCGTTCAGGATGTATTAAGAAAATCAGTCCAGTATCAGTAAATTATTTTTGTTTTCCTGTGATGGCTTACGTTCTGAAGGTTACCTCATGATCTAGTTTGGCTTCAAGAGCTCAGCCATTTGATGTGTCTTCCAGGCAGCAGAAAGGAGAAAAGGAGAAAGAATTATAGAAAAAAAACAAAAAACAAAATCCCCGGAGTGTCCCAACATTGCACACACCACTTCTACTTATATCCAGTTGGCCAGATCTTCATCACACAGCCACATATAGCTGTAAGAAAGACTGGGAAATTTTATTTTGGGCAACCATGTGTCCATCTGAAACTGATATTTTTGGTAACTAAGGAAGAAGAGTAGACCTGGGGCATTACCTGTCTGTATTAGATATATAGCCTGTTTGGCTTTGTTTTGTTTTGCCAAAATGCCCAGTAAAGAATACTACTTAGAGTTCTCTGCCTCTCTTTTTCCATCATGGAATTCTTGTAGAATTTGTCAATTTTCCAGTTTGAATTTAAATATACATGTACATTATTTAAAGGTTGATGCTTTGTGTTTCTTTCAATTTTCTTATGTATTTCTGTTGTATTTAATTGACTATTAGTTGAATATCTCTTAATTTAACCTAATTATAATCTAACCCTGTATAGAATAGACCTGGAAAAGAAGACCTATTATTTCATAAATGACAGGATGTCTAAACAGGATTTATAATTTGAGCTCAGTATTACTTGGAGAAAAATCATATTAGTAACTGCTTTACACACTGGAGAGTTAGGAATTTGTGCCCTCATTCCCACTTGCTACGAATTTCATGAATATGAACCTGACCCATTTCTACATAGCACCTACTATGTGATAATCATGTGCCAAGCATTATATACAGCTTGTGGAAATAACCAGGCCAGAAGCATGATGTATGCCCTGGGGTGGCCGGTGTGGGGGGCCTTCATTCCAGTGGGTGAGACAAAGAAGAAATATGTCATCAGATGAATTATAACCTCAGGCTAGTAGGTTAGCTCGCAGTGAAAGGACTAGGCATGGTGCAAGCCCCAGAGACCAAGCTTTACCTGTACTAGTGCGTCAGGGAGGGCTTCCAGTTCCACTAGTGAGAAAGTCATACAGGTTATGAGAATTAACATACACAGAAAAGATTTCCAACTGCATTTTGAAAATATACACTGCTGCTAATTTATTTTAAATGCCTTACTTTACTGTCAGGGCTTAGACAATAAAAGGAATGAAAAATTATCCTGTAATAAAGTTCTTTATCTTGGCAAACATTTAGTGTGTGTGTATATACATTCTGTATGGGACAAAAAGATGTAAGGATGCGGCCCCTGCATTCCAGAAGCTTCAGATGCAGAAAAGGATGATAGGGCAGAGCACAGACAGCTCTGACATGCGCCCATGTGTGTAAGAAATGCTACGTGGTTCAGACAGTAACTGCTGTGAGACGTCAGGAAACTGAAGGCATGCACTTCAGGGCCAAGTGACTAGAAAAATCTTTCCAGGAGAGGACATAGTTTATCAAGTGCCTAAAGCAAAAGAAGCAATAGGACTTTGCTGCATGTTGATGGTGAGAAGGATAGGAAATTTCAGAAAAGGAATATTTTGTGCAAAGGATAGAAAACTGACAATAATATATTATTTTGGGGAACTGGTGAGTGGATCAATTTAGTTGGGGCAGAAGGTAAATATCATTAAAGAATGATCTTAAAAAGAGGCAACATCGTGACTCTCAGAAAAATATAAAGTGAACATGTGTTCAAGGCTTTATTCAAGTCATTATTAATGAGGTGGTACAACCAGTTCAGAAGAGAAACCAAATACACACCCATTTGTAAATCAGGAACGTGGAAATCAGTGCACAATCAGAGGCAAAACTGGCTTCTTCCACAGTGGCAGTGGGGGAAAGGCAATTGGATTTCACTGGATGGAGCTTTTCCTGTAGACAAACAAGAATTATTTTGCATTGCTATCAGTTATCTACCATACAAATAGCTCAAAGGCATCAAAAGGTGCAGAGCCCCCATACTATGAGAATCAGATAACCCCTAGAGAAGTGTGCTCTAAACAACTCAAAGTTTTGTACTGAAACACAAAGTTTTCCTGCAGTCTTGGAGTGTTAGGGAAGAGGTCAGAATATGGAAGATCTGAAGGACAGTGGGTAGGGCCTTATCCTACACAGGCCAGAATCCAAGTGATTCAGGTGGTGATGGGTATTAACCCCAAGAAGCCATGTTCATGAATGGAGAGAAACTCCAGTGTTTTTTCCCCCCAAGAAGGGTCTCCCCTCTGGATTTGGGGAGGGGTGGGTGAAACACAGGAACCTTAACTATGTACAACTGTGTTGGCTGCTAAGCCACAGGGTGCTTGCAGAACTGTCTGACATCAGGTTTGCCCGCAGACCTTTGGCATATGTTGTTTCAGTCTTTTGGGAGGGACGGGAAAGGATTTGGTTGGAGAAGGGTTGTTTGGGAATGTGAATGCCTGTTGTGCTCTAACAGTCAAAACTGAAGAGATGCTTGAAGTCTGGGGGCATTTGTGGAGTTTGGGTATTGATGAAGGTCTGAGGCTAAAAGGGCTCGAACTTAAACAGACCATGGGACTGGAGAGAAGGAATCGTTGTCAGGCAGCTGCATCTGGGGAGGTCTCGCCCTGCACCCTCGGTGAGACCTCAGCCCAGATTGGGGAGGGTTCTTGACCCTGGTGGAGAAAGAATTCTGGACCAGGTCAGATGAGTGCAGGTACAGAAGGAATCCATTAAAGTGACAGCAGAAGCGAATGTCAGCAGGCGTCCAGGCAGTAGAAAGCAAGGAAGAACAAAGGGGGGAAAAGGAAGTTCATTGAACTCCTGCTCTGCACAGTCGAGTGTCCACTTGAATCTTCACAGCATGGGAACTAAGTCCCCACCAGCCCAGGAGCTGGGGGAGCTACAGAGCACTGGATGGAGTGAGATTATGTTCTGAGAACTTCCCAAAGACAAAGAAAGGATATTTTTCATGCAGGCTACTAAAGAGTATGATCGTATAGCTGCAGTCTTGGCCAGGTCCCCCAGGTGATGGGAACTTGCAAACCCAAATCAGAGCTCTCAGTAGCCCTTCCCTACTTGTCTGAAGCAGAACAGAGAGAGTGAAGACTTGTGCTTAAGTCTAGAAAATAGAATGAAATAGCGAAGTCGCAAAGATGCTTACCACTGGAAGAGTGCAAAGACAAAAAATGCGGTAAGCTGAGCAGTGAGAAGTCTTTATTTAAGGCAAAATGTGCACACTTGAAGAAAGGGGAGTGTGGGCAACCTCAAAGAGGAGGTGCGCTTAAGGGTTTAGGGTTTGGGGTTTATAGGGCCTTTTGGGTAAGGGTCAGCATAAGGCATGATGTATACAGGTAATTCGTAATTCCTTTGAAGTTTGTCTTACAAATAGGGTTATTTATGGGACTGCGTGGGTCCAGATTTCAGCATTCTTTATCCACACAGGTTCATTTATACTTCAGAGGTCTGTCTCCTGCCCTGGTTACAAAGTTATTTAATTGATTAAGGGGCTGGAAGAAAAGGAAAACAGTACATAAATTAAGTTGAAGAATAAACTGGACCTTTTTTTTGCAGAATATATACATTTTACAATGGCATGACCCTTGTTCCATGTTCCTGCCTCAGAATAATTATAAGCAAAGTTATGTAAGAAGAATCAATATGAGTTGAGAGAAGGAGAAATCAAGCGTAACTTTAATTTTCAACTGTGATTTGGAACCATTTCCATTCAGTGCAGCAAACATTGAGTGCCTGAAGCATACTAGGATTTGTGCAAGGTTGGTGGGGGGGAGGGGTACACCAGCTGAAAGATAGAATTCCTGCCCTCAAGGACTTCTCAAATCCTAGGAGGAAGACGGATATTTAAACAAATTGTCTGCAGTATAAATAATCTGCAAGGTAAGCTACAATCAAGGTATATTTCAAGTGCTGTGGGAGCCCAGGTAAGGGGGCAGTTAATGATGCTAGGATGGCAGGCAGGTGCATCACAGACAGCAATCAAGGGGTGGGCAGTGACATTTTAAAGATACCTTTTATCCAGATGAACTAGGCGGGCCAGTCACGGCAGAGAGGACAAAGACGTTGCAGACGAGGACAGCAGAGTTCTGGGGAGCAGCCTGGGAAGGAGCTGGAGGGGGGCCTGGAACCCATTTGCTCCAATGGCTACTGAAGTACACTCAGGAGTTTGTGGACTGTTTTCTGCAAATAAGGAGTTCTCCAAGCAGAGGAATGCTGTGCCTGGGGAGAAGGTACAAATCAGTTTTACACGCTCCGCATTCTGGTGAGGGTAGAACATCTCAGGAGAAATGCCTGAGCCTCATTCATTATGTTTCTGTTAAAGAAAAGATGAGAGCTTGGTTGTATCCATTCTTCACTTACATGTGGGCTCAACACTTTTTCCAGGATGGTTGAGGTTCCTGAGAGTCTGGCATGTAGAGAAGTTGGACTTAGAGTAACTGGTTTCGTTCAGCTGATTGATTCTGGTTCCAGAATAGTTACTGTCTCAGGGTCCTTCCCCTTTGCTTTGGAGGGAGCTGCTGCCGGCAGCACACTTGGGGAGCCCCACGTTCGCTACCTTCTCTTATGGAGCTAATGTACGGCACGCACTGCTCAGCAGCCCCTGCATGAAGGTGTTGTCAGGCATTGTGCTTACAACTGCTGGAGCCAGAAAAGTGTGGGAACACAAGCTAAGAAGAGGTCCTAATGGAGGCCCTGGTAGTTTATGCCTGGATAAGAGGGAGGGTTCTTTTCCACATTACACCTAAAAGCAACATTTATCAGCTCTGATAAATAAACTTCTGCCATTCATTCTAACTAAGTCATTAACTTAGCTGATGAGCTTTATCAAAGTCAACACTTTTTGTCGGTGCTTCAGTTTCAGTATTTGGACCTGGGCGAGTGAACAAAGAAGCAGACATTTCTGAAGGTCATTATGTCCCCACACTTTGTAATATCTCATTTAGTCCTCATAAAACCCAGCAGGGTGAGTGTTCCAATGTCCGATTTTACTGCTGAAGACCCAGAGCGTCAGAGGAATGGCAGCACGCCCAAGCTGATACCGCCAATAAAGGGCGAAGCTGGACTTGAACCCAGGACTGTCTGATTTTTCCCAATACACTAATGAAATCATGAAAACATGGTTTGGGAAGGCTCAGTCATCACATCAGGTGTTCTGACATTAACACTGCCGCTGCTGGCAATTCCATGTGACAAATTCTTTACTGGTTTCATTCCAGATAATCTGCTCCAACATTCAAGTAACTCCTGTTGGGCTTTTCTTCTAGATGTTACATGTATATGTACTTCTGTGGAACCTTAGTTTTTTCATCTGCTAAAAATGCCATGTGTAACCAGGAAACACATTGTAAAATAAATCTATGTAGCTGTAATAGAGCTAAGGTAGCTTTTTACCATCTTGGGTGGTAATAATTTTCCTGGAAAAGAAGCAGATGAAATTCCAGTGTTTCAGCATTGATTCTAATACTATAATTCATTGCAAATCTATTTAAAATGTATAAATGAAAAACACAAGCAATTAAGAGTAAAAACAAGTCAACTGGCTTCGAATTCCTATCAACATTATTCAGTCTTTCTGATATCATTCCCTAATGGACCAAGATATTAAAATAAAATATGAATATCTTTTCCTAATTTGCAGGAAAAAATATATTTTAACATATAGATTTTTGTCATTTAAAATTTTTATCATAAGTTCGTAATGCTTTGGTGTTTGTCATCACTCAGCATAGCAACAGGATGTTATATAATGGAGTAAAAAACTTACATCTGAATTACTTAAATAAGTCAGTGTTTTGTGCTATTCTGTAGAGAGTACCCTGACCCCCCAGTGCTCAGCCATCTGAACTAGTTGGAGAAATTAAACCATCAATGAAATTACTTGAAAACTGTTTATTAAATATACCCCTTGTGACAAGTCAGCCGTATTACTGTAAAAGTGGAATGACTCCTCCAAATAATTATTCAAATATTTTTGTGTGAGGTTTCCTTCTTTGCATTCAGCAAGTATAATAAAATGCTTATGAAAAATTAATGTCTTAGCTACAGCATAAGGGACTGTCTCTTTTAGCCTATTTATACATAAAATGCCAAAATAAACATTAAGAAAACATTTGCAAAGTACATTTAGTATTCCTCTCTTTCCCCCCTGCAACGTAAAAGAAAACAGCGGTATGAAATAGCTCTGTGATCCTGTGCACTTCTCCTCAAGCTGCAGAGCGCCCAACTCATCTAGAATGGAAGAATATGATCATTTAAATGCAACAAGAACATCTTTGTAAATGGGCCCGCCCCCTTTCAACAGCAGCACAGAGCTGAACTTCATCTCACCATCGGCTCTGCTTCCCATAAATGAAGGAGTTGAGGAACCAAGAAGGCAGCTAGGCCTTCTTCCCTTCCTCAGCTTTGAGAGCCAGCTTTTGCAGAATCCACCCTTCCTTCCTGAAAGCTGGGACTCAAAGGGCAGGAACAGAGTGATGGAAAAAACACACAGACATTCCCATGCTGACCTTTCATCTCTTCTAAGACGTGCTCAGGGTATTTGCCATGGAAAGTATGCCAAGTAGATATAATACCAGGAATGGCTTCAGGATGACTTTAGAATGGGTAGAAAAACATGATCATAGCTGAGGTTTGCAGAACACTTTTGGAGTTCTCTACAGAGAATATGGGTGACACCTGAGTGAGGTGGCTGAGCACCATGTGCTATGCCCAGAGATGGTTAGCAGTCAGACATAGGTTTGTATCACCTTTGAGGGTCTGTAGTAAATAATGCAGCATGTTAATGTCCCACACGAATATTTTTAAGGAATCTTTTTATTTTAGAATAGTGTGGGATTTTTAGAAAAGTTGCAAAGATGGCACAGGCAGCTGTTTTCCCTGTTGACACATTACTGTGCTGTAGTGGTCACAATTAAGAAGCCAACAGTGGTACACTGTTATTAACTAAACTCTGTATTTCATTTGACTTTCTCTAATATCTCTTCTTTGTTCCAGGATACTGTCTAGGATTCCACATTACAGTCACTCATCCTGTCTCCTTAAGCCTTGTCCAGACTTGAAATATAATAGTAAATGCGTTGATATTTTATGACATATGCAATAATTAAGACAATTAACCCATGGTCAGGGACTTTGAATTCTGATCCCTTTTCCCCCCGTGGAAGGAACCCCCTTCACTTCCCAATTCAAGATAGGTTAGATGGTAGTGGCTTAAGGAAATATCCTTTTTTGTGACATGGTACCTTTAGAGAGAACTAGTAAATTACCCCCTGGACACATCTGAATTAGCTTTCCTTCAAGAGTGCTGCTGTTATATCCACAGGAACAACAGGAAAATGTGTTGTGGCTGTGGATATTACAGTGTGTTGGGTGAAGCCCCTTAAAAAAAATAGGTATTTTTCAATTTAAAAAAACCTAATGGTAACTAGGTTCACAGGACAGGAAAAATGCAATAGCTTATTTATTTTTAACTTATTAACCCATAACTAAAGATAATGTACAATTTTGTATATGTATGGACAACCATAATTATTAGGAGACATAGCCTGAAATAAGGCTTTCGAGAAATAGAATCTGAGGAAAAAGCAATAATTGTTATGCATAATCTTAGAGCTTCTTTTAAAGGTGAAGGTGGCAGGTACTATTGACATGAAGCACATTATTTCTATTCTCATTTCCTGCTTTCTGAAAAGGAGTTAAGCCTTGCCTGTTTAACTGCAGAAGTATTTCGAGTTGACTAAGGTTTTCCATTCTTCTGCCACCACCCCAGCTCAGGCCGCGATCACTGCCTGCCTGCCTGGAGCTGTGGAAGGAACCTCACTTGAGTCAAGCATGTATGAGTACATTCTCAACACCACCTCTATGAGCAACCCCTGTGGTCCGGCCTTCGAGTACTGCTAGATTTCTTCTCCCCAAACACCATTTCTGTGGGCTTACTTTCCTATTCATAAATTTGGGGGGACTTCCCATGTTTCTAGAGAAGAAAATTGGTGTGTTTTAGAACAAGCATTAAAAAGTACCTTCTATGATTTAGTTCCAACTTAAAATTTTCAGCATTGTTTCCTTCCACTCAGGTATACCACAGTCCCTACACCAACTGGACATTTCTTCTTCAGTTCACTCAAAACCTTTGTTAAATTTATCATTATAATCATCATGGACAATCCACTATCTTGCACCTTCATTACTGAAGGCTTTCTTGTACCATGGGTCTTTGCTAATTCTTTCTTGACTCTCATCTTAAATTTCTACCCTTTCTTAAAAGGCCCAGGTAAAAATCTACCTTCATTTCTCTCTCCCTCTTAGTGACCTGTCTTTCCCAAGAACTCCTGGTTTCAATATGCATTCTTAATATGTTGGTATTAAGTCCTCCTGGTCTTATTTTCTGTATATGCATACTTATATCATGTCTATACCAAATTGGGACTCTACCAATTAATTAGATGATTTTTCATTCTTTTTCCACCTAACATAGCATGAACATTTTCAGGTCATGAGGTATTTTTGAAGTGTGATTTTTAATGGTTTCATAGATAATCTCCATCAAATTCCACATTGCATTAAGGCATTTACATATAGTTGGACTCTAGGTTGTTTCTATTTTTCCTATAGTAAGTAATGCTGTCCTGAATATTGTCACTCTTCTCTAATTATATATTTGAGATGAATTCCTAAGAGCAGGCTTATTGAGAATGGTTTTTATTAGGTTCTTGATAAGTGTTTCCAAATTACTATCCAGATATGTTATGCCCCTTTTTTTCTTCTGTCAGCATTGTAGAAACATGTCAGGTTTATCACTGTCTCATCAGCACTGAGTGTTACAGTTTACTTATACTGTTTTTGAACTGGATAATTAAAACCTATCTTATTAGAGTTTCACATATTATAGTTATCAGGTCTTTATATCGGGTCTTTCTTTTACAAATAATGTTTCCCAGCCTGTGACCTATCTTTTCATCACTTTCTTAACAGTACCTTTCTAAAGGCAACTTTTATTTTTGATGACTTTCATTATATCCAGTTGTCATGGACTTTGCTTTTGATGTGATACCTAAAATCCTTGCCTAATCCAAAGTCACAGAGATTTTCTTCTTTGTTTTTTCGGAAGTTATAGCTTTAGGTTTTGGGATTAGGCCTATGATCCATTTTGAGTTCATTTTTGCATTTGGTACAACATATAGAGGTCCATTTTTTGGTGACAATTAATAAAAGATCACAAAACCTTTCCAGATTAAGGAAATTAGGATAACTCATCTATCAAAGGCACATTTGTTGTTTAAAGAAGAGGGGAGAAGTTTGCCTTTAATGTAATAGAGAGTAAATCATTGCTGATTCGTATCTTGAGTCTAATTTGTAGCATACGTCTGATTCGTGGATGAATGGTCATTGGCAGGAAACCATATAGTACCACTTAGCTTATTTGTTTGGGGGCTAGATTTGCTTATTTCACCTAACAGTGTAATTGTATTAATATATTTATTTATACAAGAAGCATTTTTGAGGATATAAGAAGGATGGGGCACTGTACTTAGAAGGTGTGGAAAAATAATTTCTTTATGGTCCATGAATAAACTGTATGCAACTAACATCTGATTTCTAGAATGAAAAGGAGTCACGGTAACTGACTTCCCTGCACCAAAAATTATTATTGTATGAGGAACATCTGTTAACATTAAAAGACTTGGGTTCTTGAGAGTATACTAATAGAAATTTTTAAAGGAAAGGCTATGATAAATAAGAAAAAAATTGTAATGACTACAGCCTGGTGTTTTCTGTGCAGTGAAAAGTTTCTCAGTAATTGGAAATGCCACCACGGTCTTTTAATCACCTGTTGTTCTCTGCAGGTCATCAGCTCAATGAGCTCCCTTTGTGAGTACTGCGGGCCTTCCATTCTGCATACACTGTTTGACTGGTATAAGAGGCAAAATGGCATTGAGGATGAATCACATGAATACAGGCCAAGAACGAGCAATAAATCAAAAAGGTACATTTCTTTTCTGTAGGAATTATGAGGACTATGGTGCCTGCATTCCATCTCTTCCTCCTTCCCTCCCTTCTTTCCTTCTTCCCTTTCAGATACATAAATCAAAAAGGGAGTTAGGAGGCATCTAAGTCTTCCCACCGATACCGAGTAGGGGCCACAGGGGCGCCTTATCTAGCAGGGGGAGTGCTGGTCACTGCCGGTCACTGCCAGATTGAAGTCGTGCAGGCCTGATTTCGACATGGGTGGGGGTGGGATGTATGGGGCTCCAGGTTACCCCCTTGCCTGCTTCTCTCCTGCTCCTCTCTCCTCCAGGCTACACCAAAAGGCAGAAGAACTGCAGGCCCCGCACGATGCTGCCCAGACCTGTTAGCCCTCCTTAGTAGCCTTGAGAAGCCACTGTACTATAGGGCGGCTCTGGACATCAGTCCTGGGGCTGTTGCCAAGTAGCTCTGTGACTTTAGGCAACCCACCAGCTTTCTGTAGCTCAGTCTCTCATGAGTGAAACAGGGAAGTCAGATTATACCATCTCTAACTTCCCTTGAAGCTGAGAATTTTTGTTGTTGTTGTTCTGTGGCCCTTTTCCCTTGTGGACTTGAAAAGTGCAACTTGCTGCTTTCGTGAGCTTGTCAGCAGCCATGGAACTTAAGATTCTCATGCTGTTGCATGATTGTGGGTGTCCCCAAATCGAGGTAAATATGTGTAATTCATGCATTTGAAATCAACCTACTACAGCAAGGTAGTGAATATAAGAACATTTCATTCGTTTACCATTTTTTTAAGAAAAGGAGATTATTTTAAAAGCGGTTAGATTTCTCCACAGGAATTGATTATGTGTTTTTGTAAAGAGTAAACTGAAATGAATCACCCAAAAAATCTGATACAATCTGCTTCTTGTGAGTGACTTATCCTTCTCATTTTTCTTGACACTCCTAATATTTAAAAATAAAAAAAATCAACTTCTCTTGAAATTGAAGACCTGCAATTTTACTAAATTACCTCTTGTTCAATATTGTAATATGCTTGAATTTATGCAAGATTCAGTCACATATTTATCATTTTGTTAGGGGGAGAAATGAATAACTTTTTCATATTGAATAACCTTTTTGGTTGAAGAAGGAATTTTTTATTGAGCTATAACTCACATATGGTAAAATTCATTCTCTTAAAGTGTGTAATTCTGTGTTTTTAGTATATTCACAAGGTTGTGCAGCCATCACCACTAATTCCAGAGCATTTTTATCAGCCCAAAAAGAAACCCCATACCAACTAGCAGCCTCTCATAATAAATACCTTTTTAGCGTATCACATCTTAAAGGTAGAATTTCAATCCTGTGTCTGAAAATGGCTCAGACTGTGTGATTAATGAATTGCAGGGTTATTTTATTATTCTTTCCATATTGCATGTTAGCTGATGAGCAGGTATTAACATTTTCCTGAAGGTGGAGAGCAGAGAAGTTTTAATGAGTGGACTTAAATCAGTTTTATTTTTGTTTCTCTGTTTTGTTAGGATTTAGTTAGCAGTATAAGATTTTTCATGAATTGATTTGTTTATGGATTAAAAATAACAGGTTTTTAAAAATCGTGATCCTGAATATTTTCAGGAGATGGAGTAATTGCCAAGACCAGTACAGAATCAGGACAGAGAAATTCAACTCAGTAGCATTTCAGTTAGCATGTGAAAGTTTAAAGTAAGAGAGAATACGTTTTGGGAGAAAGCCGTAAGAATGAGGGTCTCTAGAGCATGCTATAGGTAATAATGTCAGTTTTTGTTAATAGGAAAAAGAAAAGAGGAACTTTAAGGGGAAGCATATGCAACTAAAAACAGTCAAATGTGATGGATGCTTATTTGGGTTATGATTTCTAAGATTAGTATAATATCAACATCTTGACTGCCAAACAGATTTGTCAAATGCCTCTGGCCTCTGGCAGTTAGACCTCAAACCAGCAATAAAGTTGAGTTCGTTACTGGAAAAGTATATGTCTTACTTTTATTTGAAAGCATCAATTGGCTTATTAAATTAAATAGAATTAGAGTTTAAATGGGGTTTTTTTTTTTTGACCAAGAACTGCTACTTCCTCAAAAGCTCCTGGCCCCTTTTGAAGAGCCTTATTCATCATTAATCATAAGAATTTTCTCTCTTCCGCTGCTGACCATCTTTGAGAGTTCTCCTTCCTTTTGGTCTTCAAACTTTTTATTCTTTATTTTTGCAAGTTGAAGTACAGTTGATATACAATATTGGCTTCATATGTACAACATAGTGATTCAACATTATACATATTACTAAATGTGCCTCAGTAAATATAGTTACCATCTGTCAACATACAAAGTCATTACAATACTCTTGACTATATTCCCTGTGTTGTACTTCCATCCCCCGCCATTCACTTATTTTATAATTGGAAGTTTTTACCTCTTTATCCCCTTCACCTATTTCGCCCATCCCCTCACCTTTCTCCCCTAAGGTACCCACCAGTCTTTTCTCTGTGTTTATGAATCTATTTCTGTTTTATTCATTTGTTAATTTGTTTTGGTTTTCAGATTCTACATATAAGTGAAACCATATGGTATTTGCCCGTCTTTTTTACTTATTTCACTTAGCATGATACTCTCTCAGTTCACCCTTGTCACAAGTGGCAAGATTTTATTCTTTTTTTATGGTTGCTATTCCATTGTATGTTTGTACCACATCCTCTTTATCCATTCATCTGTCAGTGGACACTTAGGCTGCTTCTATATCTTGGCTTTTGTAAATAATAATACTGCAGGGAACACAGGAGTGTATATCTTTTCAGATCAGTGATTTTGTTTGCAAGCTTCTTGTTTTCTTATTCCGTGACAAGATCTCTAGGTTGGGCTTGTGAACACCCTCTTTTTTAAGGTAGTTCCCTTTGTTTTCCTCTTCTCCGCTGGCAGTAGCGCTTTCTAGTTCTCGTGGGTCTTGAAGTACTTCAAATAGATGGTTTGGTCTACTGCTCTTCATTCCAGCAGGACTGTTCATAGTGATCCTGAATGAATGACTTCCTACCCTGTCCATACGTTTCTCTTTGAACATTAAAGCTGCAACTTCCTTTGCTAACCTATCCCTCATCCACCAGCCTAACTTCTACTTGCTCAAGGTTATAGAGCTCCTCCAGAAGTTTTTTACTTTTTTAAATCTTAAATTTCACCTTCCTTTCTTCTCGTTCCCTCTTAACTGAAGAGAAAAACATTTAAAATATCCTTGATGTATTTTGAAAATATCTGCTGGCAAGTCCAAATCCTGTTATCCTTTCTCATTGGTTTTATTTCGTATCCAAGTATTGAGCAGTTATGTGTTTGGGAGAATATGTTGAATACTTTATAGGCTTTATCTTACTTAATACTCAAGCAAACCTTTCTGGAATTAAGATTATTATCCCCATTTTGTACTAGAGTGATGACTGGCATAATTTTAACCCAAACTGTTCCCCACCAAAGCCTAAGATTTAGCCACTATTCTGTGCTAAGGAATTTGGCAATCATTACATTTGTCTTCATTTGCTCAATTCCCAGCATGTTAGATTTGCAGAAAATGGGGGGTGGGGGGCCCCCATTTCTGTCCTGTCCATGCTCATTCTGTTTCCTCACTTTTGAATGAGTTCAAATGATGTCACTTCACCTTTGACCTCCTCTTCCTTCTGCTTTTCAATCTTTCTCCCACTACCCCTTCATGTCTTCCTCCTTGCATAACTCAAGTGGCAAAGGTCAAGAGGAAAGGGGCAGGGAAACCAAAGAAAAGCAATTCTGATCCCTCCTCCTCCCCCCGTAGTCCTGCTGCAGTTGACAATCACATTATTTCTTTACTATTCCCTTTGAGCTTCTTTCACAAGATCCTTTCAGTGTGTACCTCCAGTACGGTAGTTCTGTCTTGTGTTTGTGTCCATTTTACAGATGATAGAATTCCTGGGTCGAAAGGTACCTTAGAAAAGTCCACAGATGGAGTGACAGACTCACAAGTAGCTTCTCAAGTTGACAGGGTTGAAAATCTTTAATTGGAAGTCAAATATTCTGTTTGTCCATGACATCACACTGATAATAGGTATGGCTTTTGCACCTATTTACCACTGGATCTTGTAATAACAAAATGGGTTTTCAGTCCTTTGGGAATGAGTCCTAAATCAATGGATTATATCACTTTGAGAATATCTTCAGTCCCATTTAATATGACTTTATTTTAAACTTTACAGTGATGAACAGCAGCGAGATTACCTAATGGAAAGATGGGACCTCGCCATTGATTTTATTTTTTCTATGGTGTTAATAGAAGTTTTAAAACAGGTAGGTCATTAATTTAATGTTACTTTCAGTTAAGACTTGTTTGCCTAAAAACTAAAGCTTTTGAAGTCTAAGTTTACTAAAATGTTCATGAATTTTAAATACTGAATCATATGGATTATGTTTATTAATTGCCAAAGTCTATATATAGTTACCAAAGTGTGGTTACTGATTTTATCTATAATACTCCCTCCCAAGTTAAGAGCTATCTTTTTTCTTTTTTTCAGATTCCACTTCATCCTGTGATAGACAGTTTAATACATGATGTTATTAACTTGGCTTTTAAGCACTTTAAATACAATGAAGGGTAAAGTAATTTCTCATCTTAGAATTTTGAAGTAGTTGTTTAAGAGTTAATCAAGTTCACTCTTTTCAGATGACCAGCGACCCCCTAACTTGGCTAATTATATCTTATTTAGGTACCTCGGTCCTAACACTGGCAATAAGCACATTGTGGCAGACCTGTATGCAGAAGTCACTGGAGTGCTCGCACAAGCTAAGTAAGTGACTGTCAGAGCCCTTAACCAGGGAACATGAGTACCTCCTCCATCCTGCCCCAGCCCAACCCTCAGGAAGCTGGTGAGAGCTTCTAAGGGGGCTGGGGTTCTTTCTTCCTGTGCATCCTGTCCCTGAAACTGGCTAAAAGCTTCCCCAGGGAAGAACAACTGTTCTTCCTACAGTTTGTTCTCTCCATTATCTTTTTCATCTGGCAGGATGGCCAGATCCTACCAAGAGTCTATGACTTTCAGACTATGGCCTCAAAGAAAGAAATGGACTTAATGAAACAACTTTTCTCTCTGCCCAAATATTCCAAAGAAGGTTATACCATTTCACTAATTTGGTTTCTTATATTCCATGAGTGGGTGGTTACGATATACCCTTTCTCCAGCGTCCCTTTACTATAGACCTTACTTAATTCAGCTGAGCTAAAAATGTCCCAGACTCTGTCATGGAAACAAGTCAGGGGAAAATTCTCATTGCTAAATTTATCTGGCCCCATAATACTTCTCAGCAGGCGAGAATAAAGTGGGGTTAGACTATCAGCAATAACATGCTTCTTACAAAAGTGATGCCACACCCTGTTCATGGGTCTGCATCCTAGTCACCCTGCGGCAGATCAGGCAAGGCCCTGAATGCCCAGGTTAGGCCCAGGGAGCCAGGCACACAGTGCGAACCCAAGCCGAGAGGCCAACTTAAAGCAAAATGGATGCCCTGGGATGGACAGTGACTGCATTGGGGTATGGGTGGGGATGTAGTAACCACATTGTTTTTTCATGTGAAACCTTCATAACAGTGTATATCAATCATAACTTAATAAAAATTTTTTTAAAAAAGTGATGTCCTGATCCTTGTGAAATGTAATCCTCTCAAAGAGATTTTCATCATCAGGAGATGGCATTTAATCACTTAATAGCATGGCAATGAACAGTCTATTAGAAAACAAAATTTTATAAAGTACCTTTTCCTAGCCAAAACATAGGCAAGAACTCAGAAAACAGATGCAAAAAAAAACCTCCCTGATGTGATTTATTTAACCGAGTTTATTCATCATGACTACCTATTTTTCTTAACTAAAACATGAGTGTTAGAGGGAGGAGTGGTAGATACAGAGACACCAGTGAGAAACACCAGGCTCAAAGACCGACGGCACTAGAGAGGAAAGAAAACTGGCCAAAACATATGTAATTATGTAAGAGTAGAGTTATCTGGGCCCTTTTGCATGAGACTGTCTGTACTGTACTTTCATTATAGCCCATTGTAATAATTACAGTTCATGAATCATCAAGAAAAAAATGCATAATGTGTCTTAAAGAGATTTTCATTGCAAATGAATAATAAAAGTATTGGCGTTTTGAAAGAATAAGGTGCAATTATCTGGAAAATTAATTCATGTGTATCCACCTCATTTCTAGAAAAGATCACAAAAATGAGTCATTAATACGTATTTTGGCCTATTTGTCAAGTCCTGAAAAATCTAACATATTCCTTTGTAACTATCCCAGCATAATTCTTTTATAATCTCATTTAGAAAGTTTAATACACTGAAAATGACTTCTTGTGTTTTTCTGAGTTTTTATGAATTATGCATAACAATATTGGTTACTTCCTTAGCTCTATAAGTTTTGAGTTGGTTGGGAATGAATTGAGAAACAATATCATAAGCAGCATTCTACACTTGTAGGAATTTCCGTATTAGGTCAGATTTATACTCCACCAAGACAGTGTTTTCTCACCAGCAGTGACTTTTAAAAAATTTTCATGACATTAGTATTTGTTCCAATTCTGCGATAGTAGAGCATAAGAAATGCCTCAACTTGGAAAAGGTTCCATTCTTTCCCAGTCACAAGAAAACCCTCAACTGGTGGTTTTTGTAGTAATCACTGTAGTAATATATACTAATTGTAATGATATGACTCAACCATCAATGTTTACTTAACCTTTATTGGTAGATGCTACAATCTGAAACTGGTTTCATACTATGAACTAACACATCCTTTTCTTCTTATTAGTATACTGAGACCATTATTTTATCACTGCCTTAGAAAAATAGTGCTTCTCTTGTCCTCAGAGGGAGAAGAAAAAAGAATGTATGCTTATATGGTACAGGGTGGTTATCTTTTATTTTTAAATAAACTTGAGTAATGTAACAAATTCTACTATTAAATTTTATATCTACTTCACATGGTTTAGTCTTTAAATTTTAACAAAATCACTGTTTTTAATCTCACTGATGTTAATATGCTTAATTTCTGTCATTAAGTGGAAATATTTTTGTTCTTAAATTATATTCACACACAGTGTGTTGACTTTTTCAAAGTCAAATTAAAATGAGATTTTTTTAAGGAAACATTTTTAAATTAAAATCTCATATACTCATTTAAATAGTGATGATTGTCTCTAAGATTCATAAATTTCAGAACTTCTGTTTCTGTGATATAATCATAATGTATATATTCTTATACTCTCACTATTATATACATATATAATATGTCTATAAGATATCTAAAGCAGAAGTATTTTTATGGGAGTGTCATAGTACACCAAAGATGAACTTATCACTTGGTTTCTATATTTACTAAAGACAGCACTAAACAGTAAAGGCAAGATCATTGAAAATAAATTGATTTTTCCCTAAAATTATTTTAAGTACAAATAGAATTTTGGATTATTTTTGTGCTAAAAAAAACATGTTTATGTCATTTGGGACTTTTTAAAGTAAAAGATAGCTGTATTTATTTATTTATTTTTTATTTATTTATTTTTTTGAGAGGGCATCTCTCATATTTATTGATCAAATGGTTGTTAACAACAATAAAATTCTGTATAGGGGACTCAATGCACAATCATTAATCCACCCCAAGCCTAGTTCTCGTCAGTCTCTGATCTTCTGAAGCATAATGAACAAGTTCTTACATGGTGAACAAATTCTTACATAGCAAATAAGTTCTTACATGGTGAACAGTACAAGGGCAGTCATCACAGAAACTTTCGGTTTTGATCACGCATTATGAAGTTCACTGAATTTTGTCTGGCATATTGTCAGTTCTGGATGTCTGCCTTGATTGATGTCATCATTTTTTTCTGTAAGAAGTAGGAAATAGTCTTAACATTGGAATTTGGAATTTATATTTTCTGCTTCATTGCCTTCTTAAAGCTTTTTTTATAGTGGAATACACGGAGCAAATATAAAGAAAAATCCGTGATTTGGTTTAGAAAAATAAAAACAATTTTACCAATTGCTACCAAATGAACACCATGCAACCTCTTCCACCCAAAAATTTAAAAGCTTCCAGCTACCACAAAGCTCCTTCCACCCAACTTGTCCATCATAAACCCCTTAGACTGCCATTTGGTGAAATAGTATCTGCATGCTGACTGCTTACTTTTTTGTCCTAAAATTTCTACTTTGAGATATCAGTAGTTGTTGTTTCAAACTACTGGGATTCTATGAGTTGGCCTTTAACTTTACAATCAGAATTATCCTCTCAAATCATGCCTTTCTCCTAAGTGAACCTTTTCACTTATGCAGAACCCCAGGCTGATAGTTTCTGGAAATGAAATGCAGTAAGTCTTAGTGTGCTTTCCATGTTTTTTCAAATAGTCAAACCAGCCCTTTCAGAAATAGTATGAATAACTTTTATGTGTATCTTCCTCTGCCTTCAGGTACTTTGAAGATCTATTATTCTTTTTCAATACTGTATGATAATGTTGTTGTAATTAACATTATTAATACAATCTTACTTTGAAACAGTACAAATATCTGAAGTTCCCTGGAGACTGTGTTTTTAGTTGTAAAATCCCATATATGTAGTAGAGAGCTTATTCATCTTTAAGGCATGATTTGAATTTTCCCATTACTAGGTTTTCCTCCAACCTAAAAATATTTTTTTTCATGATCATGAACCTAAAACTATAAAAGAAATAACAACAGAAAACATTGGAAATGGATGGAGGACTATTTCTTGGCATTATTTGCTGTCCTTGTCAGAAACAGCTGGCCTAGGCTATTGTTGCTCTTAGGCCCACAATGGATGCCTGAGGTCCTTGGCGTCTACAAGTATGTTGAAAATTGCTAAGCCTGAGGAAATGGAGCTTTTCCATCATGCTCAATTTAAGAGCTAGACCATTTTGAGAAGGTCTAAAGAACCTGGATGGTCACCCTAGCCTGCAAGAGATGTTGAGTATCTTATAGAATAAGAGAAGAAAGGAAAAGATTGTGCTCTTGACCCAATCCCCAATATCAAGTCCTTGCAAAATGACAGCCTTGGTGATTTAGCTGATTCAAAGGACCCTCATCTCTGTGCCCTGTCACACCTGCATGCTGCACGCCTCCATCACAGTCACTATACTACTGATTATTTGTTAAACTACTTGTGTTCTCTTCTTAGATTCCCTGCTGTAAAGAAGAAATTCATGGCAGAGCTGAAGGAATTACGGCACAAAGAACAGAGCCCATATGTTGTTCAGAGCATTATCAGTTTGATAATGGGAATGAAATTCTTTCGAATTAAGATGTATCTGGTGGAAGAATTTAAGGCGTCTCTTCAGTTTATGTAGGTAATGTTTTGGGGGGAGAGAACTACGGGACTATCAGCTTGGGCAACTCCTGGCATCAGAAAGGCTTACCTAGAATGTGAAAACTCACCCACTTGTCAATACGGAAATAATACTTTTCCCTCAGTAGTTCATGAATTGTTTTGTAGCCAGATAATAGGGTTACAGGCACATAATTTCATTTTTAAACTTTCATATCATCTTTGGAGTAAGGTGTACAGTAGAATGTCCTATTTGTTGACTTTTTTTTGTCTCTTATTTACCTATTGGCTACATACTGTTCTATGAACATGAAATTGGGTAAGAGCACAATCTTTTCCTTTCTTCAGAATTCTGGATGGCACATTTTTCTAATAAATGATTCCCGGGGCGAGCAAAAATGCCCTTCACTGGCAAAGATATCCTTGCTTGAAGTACTTGTCTGAGGTGGGAAAGCAAAACATTCCAGACATGCTTAGGAAACTATCCAAATAAGAAACACACCTCAGTTGTCAGGGCTAACAAGTAAACCGCTTTGTGCCCAGGGCCGTCAAGGCCTAAAATAAGCTTAATGTCTTCTGCTTCTCTTCCCATGTTTTCATTCTCTAGGGAATCTGTGAGTACATCAAGGACTCAGGGCCCCCCACCTGCACAATAGGTAGTCAATAGAAATTTGTTGGAAACGAGTGACTGAATGAATCAACCATTAAGTCAGTGGATGACTGCTTGCTGGTGATAGATGCTTGGGCCTTTCAGCCTAGGGATGCAAGCTAGAGGTAGGAGAGAGAGAAAACCAGCCTTGTACAATGTCATTGGGTCCATTGTAAACTTAAATATAAATCCTTGAATCCAGTGATTTTTTTAATGATTATGATTATGGAATATGCAATGTTAGAATGTATGATTGAATGAAGAGCTATTTCCTTAAATTTGCTTAAATGCATTTTATGTGCACATTTCAATCTATTCTTTCTCCTTGTACACTACCCTTTTACTCCTTCGTAGGAATGTGCACATTATTTCCTCGAAGTCAAGGACAAAGATATCAAGCATGCCTTGGCTGGACTTTTTGTTGAAATTCTTGTCCCTTTTGCTGCATTGAGTTATGTTTCCATTCTTAAGACCTTCTTCAAGTTGGATTATAGAAACAGCAATTCCATTAATATAATATCAACATATTTCTCTATTTCAGGCTGTCAAAAATGAAGTAAATGTTCCCTGCCTTAGAAACTTTGTTGAAAGCCTGTATGATACTACGCTGGAACTGTCTTCTCAAAAGAAACATTCCCTGGTTAGTAACTCTAAGAAAATCCAACACAAAACTGCAGACACTAAAATTCCTAGGCTGAAATCTGAGAGTCATAAGTTTCTACAGATGCAAGAATGACCTACAGCTCCCTCAAAAAGAGGTAGCATTTCAAAATTTGGAGCTTGTACTTAACGTTTAGCATGACTGAAGCATGGTCATAGAGGGGGATTGGAGCAGGTCACCTCGGATGACCTTCTAGTCCTAAGGATTCTGTTGTTTATTTTAAGATTGCCTTAGCTTGATTTTTGTCTTCAGTTCTGGGTATTTTTTCCAATCTGAAGGCTAACGTTCATAATAACAGTTTCTCTTCCCAATCCCCAGGAGTCCTCCCTGGCTAATTCCTGTCCTGATATTCAGAATCAAAATGGAAGCAGGCAGGAAAGGGAGCTGGGAGACGGAGAGCTGTCCATAGGAAAGATGATCTGAAGGTGGAGAAAGCAGTATTTGGGAAAACTTCTGTACTGAAGAGCAGCATAGGAAAGTCTTATAGATTACCATCACCTTTTGCCCTCTGGATTCTGAATCAGCACGTGACTGTGATAGTGTGGAGGAAGCAAGTTGCTTAGGTAGGTAGTTGCTGGCATGGTTTATGCTCGTTTTCAAAGTCTGAACACCATCACCATTAACTGAGCAGGTACTCTGGGTTGCTTTGCTGGCAATGGTGATGAATCGCTCATCTGTCTATATCCTGTTGTCACTGGGGCTACTTGTACAGATTTTTTGTTTTTTTGGATTACTGGCTGGAAATTAGAGTTGCACTCCATGGTAGCAGTAGTTCAGAGTCAGCTTAAAATTAAATTAATTCTTTTAAGCAAGTTAACGGATTGTTAAGCACTGAATCTCATTATGGCGATCGTTTTCTGCTAATTCAAGTTCATGGATGAGCCAGTTATATTGTTGTTTAAATCTTCACTGGCCTTAATTTTGGGGAGCCATAAAGGTGTATGCTGTCTGGTTCAGCAAAACAGTGATGGGTCTGCATAGGCGATTTTTGGGTGGCTGCCCATTAGCTCTCCTGTCTTCTCTGTTGCCACAGGAAACCAGCCCAGTTGGGCAGGAAAAGGACAGTAGCACCTCTGTTTATTCAGTTGTAAGCAAATTCCTCCTGTGGCTAAATGTCCTGGTGGAGTTTACCAATGCAAGAACATTGCATTCAGAAATCTTCCTTAATTACAGTAAGATTGCATGCAAACGGAAATATATACAGTTACCTCTAAGACAGGAACAAACTAGCCAATGTTTATGAGCAAAAAAGCCAGTAATGTTTTCAAAGTTAGTACGTCTCCCTGCATTTTTTTCTGAGGATTGAGAGTGATCTAAGGGAGTTCATTTTTAAAATTCACAGCAGAAGTCTAAATCAGTGGATCCTCTTCCCTCTTGTTATACTCGAAAGTTATTATACACCACACATAACTAGATGATTCCTTCCCCATCGCTATCAGAAAGCACTTGTGAAATGCCCACTTCTGCATGTGCTGGCTGGGCCTTGTTGTGTGGTAAAGCATCCTGTTTATTCTGGGCCCACACAGCCCACAGGGGGATCTGGATGGGTAGTGATTCCAGAGAGCATGTGCTCCCTGGTTTGTTGAAATAGAAATCATCCTGTGACCTCCTCTGCTTTCTCTTCAGGCCTTGTACCCACTGGTGATGTGTCTGCTCTATGTCAGTCAGAAGCAGCTCTTCCTGAGCAGGTGGCACATTTTCCTCAACAACTGCCTATCCAACCTTAAAGTTAGTATTTGTCAGCTCACCACGTCTTCTGTAAAAATATGTATGAGTCTTTAGCTGGTGTATGTGCTTCTGAGATTGATGCTGATGTTTGCAGGGAATTATCCTTTACCATTGAGATGACGACAAAAATGGGAATTCACATTGTCCTTATTAAATACAGTCAATTTTAGAAGGTGACTAGGGAATAAGAAATCACTTCAAAGTTGGGGAAAAGATACTTTCTAGTAAGAATCACTTTAAAGGTACAATTAAATGCCCCTATGTATGCATCTGTTGTCATATTTTATCTAAAGGATTTTTTTAAAGGGAGAACACACTCCCCTGCAAAAGCATGTGAATTGATTTAGAAGCTCACCTATACCTCTTCGATCCGTCCTCTACCTGCCCCCACCCCAACATTTGGGGGAAAATTGTATTCTGTGGGAGGACTGAACTACTAATAGAGAACATTTATTTCCTGTCACTGTTTTCTGTGGTTCATCATTTGAAGGTATTCTAGTCAAGCCACATGACAGTTAATCTGAACAACCAGGTAGGCAGCATGAGTGCTGGGGGTGTGAAGAATAAAGTCATGGTCCCTGTAAATGGAGGAAGCTACATTTAAACCACTGTAATGATTAGCTTTAAAACTGGCTCTCTAATTTCAAAGTGGCAAACATATTTTAAGTTTTAGTGACCTATTGATAAATGATAAATGAAAACCCTCTTTAACAGAAGTGCAAAAAGCATATTATTTTTCACAGTTATTCTTGGTTGTGTCCAAAGATGTTTATTTCTTTTACAAATCTGATAGTTGCTTCTTTAGAACTTCCAAAGTATACTTGGTCATAAAATCCTGTATGTGCTTATACACGTTGCCTGGTCTTTTTTTGTTCTAAGGCGCTTTAATTTGGTGAAGTGGTTAAGATTAATTATATTATGTTGGCATTCATCATAATTATGCAGTAATCTGCATTAGAGCTGTCTTAAGCACCAACTGTGTGTCCTGGCTCTGAAAGCTGACTGCAAAATCCAAGAGTAGAATAACTTATTTCCTTAAAATTGGCAGGGAAATATAATAGCAGTGGATATAGCATTAATCTTTTAAGTATTTTGAAAAAAAAATGCTTTTCAGGGTTGCCAAACTATTATATAATGGCCACTTTCAGGTATTTTGTTTAAGGTTTTATCCATCTGTCACAAACCTCTAACACACACAGCCCAATGTCAGTTTCTTACTGTTAGTTGGTCCATTTTTATGTTATCTGGTTCTTAGTGCCAGTTAAACATGTTTTTTTTCTTTTACATCTTCACAGATAGAAAATGTTCATGTTGTTCAAAACAACAACAACAAAAAAGACTAACAAGGTTCACAGTGCGTCTTTCTGCATATGTAATGCTAACTGTGATGCCTTTTAGTTAGAATTAAAATAATATGTTGCATGGCAATTGATTGTTGTGGCCAAAAAGACCAAAATTTTTTGTCCAGCTTTGTTTTTGAAATAGAGCAGTATAATCCTACTTCAGAACTGAATTGCTTCAGAAGTTAGAATATTATTTGGAGCTCTAGTCAAAGCCCACAAAACAAGATTTAATAACGGCCTTCCATAGAAGTGGGGCTGCAAGCTGGTGTTTTCCCGAGCAAACATGTCAAGCATTAGGATTTCTTAAAGAGAAAGCCAATAGGATCAGAAAGAATAGATACTGAATAGTATGGAGAGTCTGCACCACACTCAGAATGCAGTTCAGTTCACCGTGTAGTTGTGAAATGCCTGCTGTGCATGGTCTACAGAAAGTGCTGGAAGTGCAGAGATAGGGGAAGTCAGCTATATAGACTAAATATACAATGGAGTCCCTGTCCTTGAGGTACTTAGGATTTCATTGGGGGCTTTGTAATGAAATTTCAAATGTGCAATACAGACAGTGAGGGACGTAAAAGTTGGAAGCAGGGAGAGACCTGTGCCGTTCGTAGGTCTGCTGCCCCATGAAGCCTGAAAGGACAGAGTTAGGAGGCAGAGTAAAGGCAATGGTATTTTACGTTATGGGTAATAAATTGTGGGAATTCACCACCCCTTAGGCTAAAAGATATAAAATGATCCTTGATGAGTTACAGTCTGAATAAAATTATATCACATCTATTTAGAACTAAACCCAGTAGGTATTAAATGACATCATTTAAAAATGTCATAAATATACAGGAAATATTCCAAACCTTCTTATGAGTCCTCAGTAGGGAAAAAACCCAAGGGAAAACTAACACAGCTTCAGAAGGTTACTTTGTCTTGAATAGCTACAGTATTTTGTGGGATTTAGAGCCAACCATGTATTTCCTAAAGGACCACCAAACCGACTCCTCCCCCTATTTGCCTTCCCCCCTTTTCCCCTCAGCACCCCTTGCTCGCCATCTCCTGCACATGCTTACGTATGATGAAACTAGTGTTTGAACGCTCCGTGTTGGCCTGGGTGGCCATCTTTGATGTGTTCTGCAGAGGCGAGTCATCCAGGGGGCAGCATGATATCTGGCCCAATAGAAGTGTGTGGAGGCATGAAAAAAATCAGCTTTCAAAGTACACAAGCTTTTGGATTCAGCCTTCATTTAATGTAGTGCCCTGGCTTATCATCAGCATCAATCTATCAGAAGCAGGCTGCTTTGGTCACACAAACGTGAAATCTGTACTCACCCTTAGTTAACTCAGTCAACCACATGTTAGCAATATTCCCATGAAAAGTGATGAGAAATTTATGGCATCTTTTCTCCATGATGCTGACATCCTTCAGGAATTCTTGGTCAGTGGTGACCAATACTCTTTTCTTGTGTATATTTTATGTCAGAATCTGAACATATTGGGCTACAAAAAAATGATGCACTTTTCCCTTCACATCAAGTACAATAGACCTAACTCTGAAAAAAAAGAAAATATGTTTTGAAAACTTGATTTAATAGCACTTCTATTTTGTGGTGTAAATCTCATTTATTAATAGTTCTTTTAAAATGTAGTCTTTTATTAAGTGTTCATAATAACTATGTACCAGTTTCTTATCCTTCAAAATGGATGTAATTGGGAGAATTTTTGTATTTCTTTTCTTTTGAAAGTAATTAATATACCAGTGACATGTGGATTTTTAAAACAAAACCAAAGCAAGAAAGAGACCTCAAAAGTTAAGAAATGTATTTACTGTATATTTAATAACAGTAGCTATTATGATGTAAGCCAGTGGTAGGACTTTGTGTACATTGTCGTGGATCATAGTAATGATGATGTCATAGCCTTCAGTGACTCTCTCCCTCTGCTTTCATGGATATTTTTTATGTTTCTTAAAAATTTTTCTCTGATAGCAAAACTTCATCTGAAGGTTGGATATTAGTCAGCTGAGTTTCATAGCCCTAGAAGCCAAAATACAGTTAAAAATGTTTCTTCTTTCAACTCAGTCACTGCTGTGCTAGGACTTGACTGCATTCATTCAGCCAGTCAACTGGTCAACAATTCTTCATAAGATGTGTACTAGGCACTGTTCTAGGTGCTGGAAAAAAGTGATAGATAAGACAGTAACACTCTCTTGTCTCTTAGACCTTGTAATTTAGTGGAGGAAGCAGACAGTAAACAAGTAAACAAATGCATGAGAAAGATAAGCCTTAGATAATGATAACTGCTGTAAAGAAGATCAAATAGGATATTGGGACAGAGAAGGATGCATCCAGGAGTGAAGGAAGGAGGTACAAGGAAGGCCTTTTGATTTCCATTAAGAATCTCAAAAAAAGTGTGGTTGCTATAGATGTATTTGATGAAACTTGTCTTCAGAACTTCATATATATTTTTGTGTAATAATCACACTGAGGTTTAAGAAGTGCTTTTTTAAAACTCTTCATATAATAGTAAAGGTGTTAACGATAGTCTTTATTTTACAAGTGGAGACATTAATATATTAAGGATTCCACAGTCATTGCTGGAATGAATTAAAATGCATGGCACCATTTATTTTAAGACCTCTACTATTCTCTTTGTAAATATCAAATTTAAATGGCACAGTATTAGCTGTTTTAAATATTAATTTTAAAGAAGTTATTCTGCTTTATTATTAACCTCATTTCTATAAACTTGAGCAAGTCTCTTATGGATGATTCAGATCTGTCAAAGGCACAATTCGAAGTGGCATTGACAAATGCTAATGGTGAACATACACTGCTCTAACAGTTAGTGACCATGTGACAAGTCTTCTACTTTCCGTGAATGCCTTAGTCATTCATCCATGGAATAAAAAAACAATCTCCATCCATTGTTGGGATGGTAATGTTAGAGGTCATCCTAAACCATAGCACATATGTATTCGGGCAATACAGTCATCAAAGAGAGAGAATGATGATCAAAGTAAATGATTCAGGTATCAAGAGGAAATGCCAAAAATAAGAAAGGTGTTGATTATGATGTGCAAGGAAATAAAACAAAAATAAATTGATTTACTTCAGTGTCTTTAATTAAAATGGAAGAGAAAACAAGAAGGTCTTTGATAAGATCAAAAGGCAACTCAATTTATCAGTTGATGCTTATAGATCTTTACCTTACCAAGCAGGAGAATCTTCAAGGAAGCCTATTACAAATGCAGTTTCTTGAAACCTACCTCCAGAGATTCTGGTTTGGAATGTCTGAAGTACAGCCAAGAATCTGCAGATTTATAAGAAGCCCAGTGATTTGTTCCAAATGGTCAGCTGATGGACCTTGCAATATATCCAAGGAATCTGCTTATATTATAAGAAGCCCAGTGATTTGTTCCAAATGGTCAGCTGATGGAACTTGAAAAACATTGGTCTGTCCAATGACCCTTTCATTAGCCAAGTTCTCAGTGAATTCAATTCTCCCTACTTGAATTGTTTCAACTAGGTCTAAAGCAATATTTAAAGAAGGTGGGCATGGTGTTGGGCAGACTGATAAATCACATGAAGTGTGATCAGCACTCAGATGAGATGCAGGGATCCAGGAAATATCCACCCTGAAGCCTATTATTTTCTTTAACAATTTTATCAGTGTAACCTCAGACCCACAATAAATAAATTAATTGTCAGTTAATTAATTAATGCACAAGCAGATTCTAATGGAAGAATAGTTTTCCAGTCTTGAAGTTCGATATCTTTGACACAGAAATCAGTGGTTTGAGATACTAAGTTCCTCAGTGAAACTTTTATGATGCTTGTCCTAGCCCATCATGACTCACACTGTAAGTCACGTGAGAGAATTTTAAATGAAATGCCATGCAAATATAAAATACATATACTAGTAAAGGGAAATTCACAAAGGGGGAGACATTTCCCTTAGAATGGAAGCTTCCCAAAGTCAGAGAGTACATCTTTGCTGCTGCCTGATCCTGCCTGCTGCCTTGTGCATAATAGTTACTCTGGGCAGGAACTGTGCGAAAAACCCTAAATGCATTAAGTCATTTAATTCTCATAACACTCCTATAAGGGAGATAGGATTTTATCATCTGCCTTTCATAGACAAGGGAAATCAGGCCCAGAGAGGTTAAGGAGCTTCCTTGAGATTGGCCAAACCACTAAGAAATTGCAGAGCAAGAATGGATTCAAACCCAAGGAGTGTGTGTCTAGAGCCTGCTTGTAACCGCCATGTAAGCACATCACAGACAGTTGCTAATTTGGAGTGACTGTAGGAAGGATAGTTAGAATTTCCAAAATTTTTAAAGGATGGAATATTTTAAATGCAACTTTACTGGTTTAATTGTTTACCTAGAGTTCCTGTATGTAACAAGACATTTAATAAATTATAAGGTGTATCATATCTATTTTACTAACAGGCAAAAAAAGAAAATCTTTATAAATGTATGCTTCTAAGAAGTTGGGAATTTTTTTCCTGGAGATAGAAAAGTAGGTATAAAGTTTATTTGGAAGAACAAACATGAAAAAAAAATATCTGGAAAAATCCTAAAGGAAAAAGAACCCTGGATGGTAGAAGGTAGACCATACCAGACAGTAAAACACATTATAAAGCCTCAGAAATAAATAGATATAGTATTAGCACATGAATAGAGAGACGAATGGGACAAAACCGTAATCCAGAAACAGATCAAGATGCATATAGAAATGTAGAATTACTAATAAATATCATACTAAAATTATTTTAAGACCACATAGATATAAGAAACCTAAGTCTAAAAGACTACTCCTTATAGTCTTTTTTAAAGAATTTATTTATAGGACTGAGCTTTATTTGGCAAATAATTTAAAGGTAAACTTTTCCTAGATAATCTCTAAACAGCTATGAATTCTGCAAAAATCAGTACCCAGATTATCTACACTCAGAAAAAAACAGCTGAAATAGTTAAGTAAAAAAGTGAGTAAGGGAAGAGAAGTAACGTAACAGCAAAAGACGTGTACAAACGGGATGTGCGTTTAAAGACTGTTTATCAAACATTTGTCAGTCATTGAGGAATGGCAGGAATTCTAATAACAAATTATGGGTGAATAATGCCCTTCCTTTCAGATGTCTAATCAAGACCATATGTAAGAAGTGGAAGGGGTGTGACAGAGGTTTGTGTGACAGTCAGGGGACACTCAGGAGGGAATAGTTTTAATGGGATGGGATTCAGGACACTGGGGAGGCACAGAGAAGCCTTATGAAGGAAGGGACTTTCAAGTAAACTGTTCAGGATAGTTCACACTGCAGAGTCTTCTTATGTGGTGACCTTGATCTTAGTGGCTTCCTGTCACCATTGTGAGTACCCCAGTCCCCATAACACAGCCTGTAGGATCCCATGTGTAACCCCTTTCTTCCTCTCAAGCCTCATCAGCTCTGCTCCAGGTGGCCCTGTGCCCTGGCAGACAAACTTCCCAGGTTCCAAAGCACAAGCCCTCTTCACCAGCTCTCTTAGCTCCGTGTGCTGTTGCCCCTGCCTAAAGGGCTCTCCACCCTCATTCATTTCTTTATACCATTCACAGTTTCTAGTGCCAAACATGCTACCTGGCCCAGTGTAGCCAGTCAAATTGTTGCATGAACAGATGAGTAAATGGGTGGGTTAAAGTTCATCTGAGTCTTCATCTGCCCCTGAGAACCTTCCCTGACCTCTTTCCTTGAGTTTGCCGTAGTTTGCCCTTCTTTCTGTCCTCTAGCTCCTGTCTCTACCCGTTTTTCATACCATTAGAGTTGATTGTGTCTTATCAGCCTCCCATCTCCCATGGATTGTGAACATTTTAGGGAAAAGTGTACCTTGTACCTCTATATCCCAGGGTCTAGCACAGTGCCTACTACACACTAGTCTCAATAAATGTTGGAGGATAAATAGGTGCGAGGTGGGGGCAAGGAGTTTGGGGAATCGAACCCATAGCAGTGTTTACAAGGGCATAATCAGCAATAGAAGAGATTGATTCCCCTCTTGGTGCTCAGGAATATGGATGCCCTACAGCTGGAGAAAGCAGGTGATATCCAGTGCTCACCTTGGCGAAGGAGAGAGTGACATGACCTCTCCCAGGGCGACTCGGTCACGCCCTCATGGCTGTTTGGATCCCTTTACCCAAGGCACCCCAGGTGGCAAATACCCCTAAGTCCCCGATGCTGTGGTGTACCTCACAGGCACCCTGCCATCTCCCTGGGACCCTCCATTTCCCAACATTCAGAAAAGAATAAGCTCCCTATGTCACCACTGAATCTGCTATCTTACGTCTTGGTTTCTGTTGTAGAATAAAGACCCCAAGATGGCTCGAGTTGCCCTGGAATCTCTGTACAGATTACTTTGGGTTTACATGATTCGAATTAAATGTGAGAACTACACAGCCACTCAGAGGTAAAGAGCTGGCTTGGGTTACCGGTGATCATATGATTGAGTCGATGAAACCACGTCAACTCAGCCAATGAAGAGGGTGTCTTGATTGCTACCTACACTAATCAAACTAGAAGCTGTTGCAAGCTGACAGCCTCTAAAAGATTTAAGACCCAAGGACGTTTTCAGGCCGCCCTTCGGTGCTACCTCGGCAGCCACTGCAGGAACTCCAGCCTCTGCTGGGGCTGCCCAGTTCCATGTCCAGGGCTGCATTTGCCACTGGAACGAAGGAATGCCTATCATTTCTCAACTGCCCTTCGTTTTCCAGAAAAACTTTTCATAGAGTAATTATGCTAATGGAAAGGGATGAAGAGGTTTGTTTTCTTTTCCTGAATTCTTGCTGATACTTAGATAAGCTGAAACAGCTGCCATTTCCCCCCCACCCCCCACCAGGGAACTGGAGCTCCGCCAATCTTGCTTGTCTCCTCTTCTTCCTCCTTATGTCTTTCAGCCGCCTTATAGCCATCATCACCACACTTTTCCCCAAAGGGTCCCGTGGTGTGGTGCCGAGGGATATGCCTCTGAATATCTTTGTGAAAATCATCCAGTTCATTGCCCAGGTAATGGAGAAGGTTCTGGCCGCGGGCGTCTTCTAATTGCCCTTAGGTAGCCAGCCTCCTTTCTATGAAGTACAACAGACGAGAATCTAAAATTGTATCTTACATGTATAGACTTTTCAGAAAGGTTGGGCAAGTATTTTCACACATAGCTTTGTTGTTGTTTTTTTCTGCAAAACATATTGAGACATGGGGATGTCAAGTATTTCCAGCATTTGACAAAGGAAGGCGCTGAGATACTGGGTTTAAGTGACTCACCCAAGGCCACAGAGCCTATTAGTGAAAAGGGTCTCTTGACTCTCGGTCCCCGTTTTTGATTCTCTGCTCTGGATTCAACAAGTCAGGACGAAGCAGAAAGTCCGATGTTTGGAGAAAATCGAGAGTAGACAATTTCGTGCAATTTGAAGAGGAAATAATAGAAGAAAGTAACAGGGATATGAGTATTTATCAAGCATGGGACTCTTTGCTAAGAACCGTTCTAAGCACTTCCCACATACTGATTTACTTTAAAAATGGGTCCAACAATATTAAACATGATTTTTAGTGCTTAGTTTTATATTTAGACCCAATATCTTTACTTTTTAAAATACTTTGTGAATAAATGGTTTTACCCTGACTTTGATGTACTCATAATTTACAGAGCAACATATAAAGATGATTATTCCAGTTCAACCTCCGGCACAAGCCAGCGCTATACCCTTAAGTCAGAAAACATCTTTTTTTTCTTTCCAGTTTCTTTATCTGTAAAATGTGGCTGAAAATGCTTGCTCAGTATACCTCAAAATGCTGTGTGTGGATAAAGGGAAATAATAGGCATAAAAATACCTTTGACATACATTTGATATTGACATAAAGACATAGCTCAATTATTGTCACAGATTATTGAATACATAACATCTCTCTCTGTGTTTAGTATAATGAAATGCCTCTATAATATTTGTACTGAGGTAAAGGAGATTACTTGTTTTACAGGCAGATGAATTAATGTAACTCTTTGATGTATAGTTATCGCATAACTGAAAATGTGCTTTGAAGATTCTGGAATAAGTTCTATAAAGTGAACATGTCATATCTTTGTAGCCACTGTCTCAAATTATTATAATCTAACTTAAAGTTTCTCATTTAAATAAATGAATATGTCCTACACATTGATTGTTCATTTCTCTTACAGAATTGTCTACTATAATATGAATCAAAGGATTGGAAATGTTAGAGAATAGGACAAAATAGTCATTTTAGAATAGCATTTAAAAAAATACATTTTGAACTGAGTTTTAAGAAGCTATCAATATTTGCAGTACAAGCAGAAAGACTTGGGACTGTGTATAAGTCCAGACACTCCAAGCCGTTTGGTTTTTCATTTTTAGGTTTTTTTGTCATTAGTCATCCCAAGGGTTAAAGACTAATTACATATTATATAATGAAAGCATCTCTGCCCACCACCTGGAAACAGGAGCAGCTCCCCCAAAGGTTCAGAGAGGGACTCTCTGTGACCCATGAAATTTAGCAGTGCCTCCCTTTTCTTAGCAGCCACCTGTTTGATGCAAACATTTGTTCAGGAAAATAGGCATTTCGTGTGGAATTTATATTTTAACACTTTGGTTTTTCTTCCATTTTCTTACTATAGGAACGTTTAGATTTTGCAATGAAAGAAATCATTTTTGATTTTCTTTGTGTGGGAAAACCAGCGAAAGCATTCAGTCTCAATCCAGAGGTATGAATGACCCTTTTATGACCTCTAACAGAGTGTGTATTGAAAGAGCTGTACCTTTGCTTTGCGTCTTTGGGGAGGATGGGACGGGTATCTTCTTTAAAAAGTCTTCTGTTTGTTCCTGTCCTTGTTATCTGACTAGAGAGTGGAGATGATGGAATTTGCAGTGTAGGATTTTGGATGAATCGACTTAGACTGATGAAAGATTGATGTGCTGTCATGTTCTGCTCTTGTCTAAGAGAGTACATCTTGCTCCAAAAGATACCCTGTCACACCCAGTCAGGTTGTTTTATTTTAGAAAAGTCAGTACTTTTATTTATGACCATTTTGATGCAGATTAGCAAACTGAATATCGGGAAGTGATGAAACAGAGAAGAATAAATTCAGGTAATAATAAAACACTAGAATCTGGTGAAATTAAGTAAGTAATGGGTGGATATATGTTTCTGTGTCACATCACAACTCCAGGGCCAGATCGTGGAAATGAGCAAACCATGGGTATGATACGCAATGTGGAGTGACAGGGCGATTGCCAAGGAAAAGGATGTTCCATTTTAAACTTCCTGCCACCGCAAGGATGGTGGGCAAGCTGTCTCTTTGCCCTTTCCCTGTGGGATTGTGGAAAGAGCACTGAGCCAGAGGTCAGCAGAGCTGGATTTGCTGCTAGCCACAGGCTCTACCACTTTCAGTAGCTATGTGCCATTTACCTCTCTGAACTTCAGCTTTTTCACCAGTAAAATGGACAAAATACTTTTCTAGATGCCTTGCAGAATAACTGTGATACTGTGATACTATGACCTCTTAAGCCAAAAAGAAAAAAGAAAGAAATTGCACACCATACAAGTATTTTTAAGATTGTTCCCTTCACCACCAAGATACTGCATGGCTGCTTCATCCGTCAGCGAGGAAGGAGGCCCAGAGCCCAGAGGTTCAGAATAAGCAGCTGGCCATTAGCCAAGGGCGCCCAGGGCTCCTGGGATGCTCATGCTTCACCGCACCACGCCTGCATTCCCTTCTTGGTGCTAAGGTTGCCCCATGTCTAGGGACCTGGGAAAAGCCCCAGATGGGAGTTTGTCTGGTGTCTAACGACATCATAGTCTTCAGGAACAGCTACAGCCAAGACCACTGGGCCAGATGGAGGGGAGCAAAGCCAGTAAAAATTCAGTGCATTTTGGTTGGATGGAGGCCCAAGGCCCTACTCATTAAAAGTCTTCACTTGCTGGGAAGGTTCTCAAAATTTTTTGCATTTCTTGAGCATCATGTCTTTACTATCTTTAATAATCATTCTCAGAATTACTGGGTTATTTGTCTAAAAAGAACATGTTGAAAGCTATTTACCATCATTATCACCATCTATAAAATTTATCCTTGAGTACCATCTTCCATTTCTCTTGATATTCTAGGACTATGGAAGACCATATTCATCAGTAGCTGGTAATTAGAAGCTCAAAGGCATATCTATGACCCCACTCAACAGCACACACAAGGATGAGAATATGAAACATATGTCATACCCTTGATGAAATAGGTTATAGGGCACAGTTTCTCAGAAAACAAATCCAGATTGTGTCTTAAATAATCTTCTAGAAGTAGCTTATGGAATAAGGCCCAGGAATATAAAGGGTTATCTTACTACAAAGTCTGTGCTGCAAAGCCACTCAACAGTTAGGTAATCTCTTACCTATTGCCTTCTTTTAGTTCAGATGTAGGTGGCTTCCCATTTGCCCCCTTCATACCACAAGAACTTACTCATTGATGGTAAGAGTTCCTAGGTCACCCATTTCTCTCATTTTTGTCTTGGCCTAAACTAATGTGGAACCAGAGGTCCTAATGAGAGGCAGAGGCAAGAAGAAATAAAAGGCATACAGATTAGAAAGGAAGAAGAAAACTGTATGTACTTACAGACCACAATTGCCAATATAGAAATTACCAAGGAATCTAAAGAAAACCTACTAAAAATAATAAATGATTTTAGAAAGCTTGTATCATACAAGATTAAAAATGTAAAAGTCAATGCATTTTTACATTCTAGTGATGAACAGTTAGAAATCGAACATTTTACAATAATAATGAAAGCAAAACACTTAACAGTAAAGCTAATAAAATATGTGCAAGGCCTGAAAGCTAAACACTGAGAAAAATTTTTTAAAGTAGAACAAATAAATGATGATAAATACTGTCCGTGATTAAAAGATTTAAAATTATAAATGTCAGTTGTCCCTAAATTGAGCTAATGGATTAAACTATAATCCCAATTAAAATCCCTAAAGCTTTTTCTATAGAAATCAACAGATTCTGAAATTTATATGGAAAGTATAAGGAACTAGAGTAACCACCATAGTTTTGAAAAAGAATAAAATTAGAGGACTAGCATGTCCTGATTTCAAAACTTACTATAAAGCTACAGTAATCTAGTACTGGCAGAGGGATGAATATAAAAACCAATGTAACAGAGTAGAGAACCCAGAAATAGCCCCATGTATATATGGTCAGTTGATTTTCAATGACAGTTTCAAGTTATTTCAATGAATAAAGGAGTCTTTCAAATAAATGGTGCTGAACAGTTGGACATCCACTTGAAAAATGATTACCCTTGACCCATAGTTTGCAGTGTATGCAAAAAATTAACTCAAAATGAATCATAAGCCTAAATGTGAAATCCAACATTATGAACCCTCCTGAAGAAAACATTGAGATAAAATCTTTGTGAGTTTCTTTGTGGGTAAACATTTTTTAGAACACAAAGAGCATAAATTATAAAAGAAAAAGTTGTTAAATTGAACATCATCAAATTAAGAAAGTGTGTATTTTAAAAGACACTGTTAGTAAAATGTAGAGCCACAGACTGGGAGAAATATTTGCAGAACACATATTGATTAAGCCACTTCTATTCAGACTATGTAAAGAACTCTAGCAATTCAATAACAAAATAAACAACCCAGTTTTTTAAATGGGCAAAATGAATAGCCTCTTTACTGAAGAAGAGATACAAATGACTAATAAACCCAAGAAAAGATGTTTAGCATCTTTAGTCATTAGAGAAATACAAGTTAAAACCACATTGAGATGTACAAGAAGGATACAGAGCAAATGGAACTTCATGCTATTTTAGTAAGAATACGAAAAGCTACAACTTCCCCAAGGTAGTTTCCAAAAGAAATTAAAATTTTTATCTACAAAGGCTTGTATGAATATTTACAGCAGCTTTATTCATAATCACTGAAATTAGGAAAACCACTTGTGTTCAACAATGGACAAATAGCTCAACAAATTATGAGTCATTAATACATCAGGATAGTAGTCAGCAGTAAAAAGAAACAAAGTACTGATATTGCAACCTCTTAAAAATATTATGCGAAGTGAAAGAAGCCAGACACACAGGGCTGTGTCTGTTTGATTCACTTATGTCATGTTCTGGAAAAGGCAAAACTGTCAGGTTCTGGGCTTCGGGGAGAGGACTCAGTATAAAGAGGCATGATGGAACTTTTTGCGATGACGGAAATATTTTAAAACTTAACTATGATGGTGGTTATCTGACTATATTACAAAGACCTGTACAACTAAAAGGAGTGTATTGTACTACATAGTATTATCTCTGTAAACTTGACTTTATTTTTTTTAATTAAGTGGAGATTCTAGCCTACAATACATATTTGCCAGCAGGAACTTTCCTCATAACATGACACAAATCCTCATCATAGTCCTTCTATGATCAAAGGCATTATTATCCTTATTTTATAGTAAGGAAGCTGAAAGTTGGGCTTGGAAAAGCTCAGTAATTTCTCATGACCAGACAGATAATAAAAGGGAGAAGTATGATGCAGAACTATAAAATACAAAAAGAATTATTTTTGAAATTGAGTTGAAAATATGGGTCCAAAATGACCTCATCTTGTGCCCTTAGTATTATCCAGAGGGAAGGAAAACCAGGAGACCTAGCAAGGATGGTCTGTAAATCACATAATATTTACAAATATTTGAGGCTTGACCATTTATGTCATTCCACAGTTATCCTCAGCATGATATTTCTTCGCTGAAAACATTGCCGTGTCTTGAGAAAAATACAGAAGACTAGAAACATTTCATTAAAGAACTACTAAAATAAATGAGGGAGTGAACAGACTTTAATATACAGTTAAATTTTTTAATGTTAATACTCTTTCTTCTAGAAAATGGAAAAAGAACACTATTGAAGACCATAAAAGTGTACATATGCATTGAATCAGATATGAATGAACCAGAGAAATATTCACCAAATCCTGGTTGAAATATCATTACTAAAGCTTGAATAAGTACAGTTGACCCTTGAACGACATGGGTTTGAACTGCACAGGCCCACTTATATGCAAAAGTTTTCAATAAATATATTGGAAAACTGGAGATTTTCAACTATTTGAAAAAATGTGAAGTATGTTAATCAACTGTTTATGTTATTGGTAAAGCTTCTAGTCAACACTGGTAGTTGTTTTGAGGGAATCAGAAGTTACGTGGGGGGGGTTAACTGTATGGGGTCAGCACCCTGTTTGTTGTTCAAGGGTCAGCTGTAGTTTTAACATGAATAGAAGTCAATATTAATGTTAGAAAATGTAATCAAGTACCGCAAGATAGGTGATTTGGACAAACCTGACAAGAAGAGCTTCCCACCTATTAGTTATGTGTTCAGTTTCCTCACCTGAAAGATGGGAATAATCATGACTTCCTTGCATGGCTATTTTAAAGATGAGAGTTAATGAGCAGTTCTAGACACATTTTAGGGACTCAATAAATTGTGCCTAGATTATCATGTTAATGCTAGTAATATTATTGCCCACTGTAGATATTAGCCTATTATGGGAACTTATTACTTCATGTGGTTTGAAAATATTAGTGTGCTTTACAGTATAATGTAAATGCTTTATGCATGGCTGTTTAAGTACATACAGATGTTCTAGTAGCTTCTGACCTTTTAAGATCATCGCTACTGGGAGTAGCTGTCTTACTGAGCCATCTTTCAGAGCCAGTGTTATGCCTAACCTGAGCCTGACGAAGATAACTATCTGGCCCCAAATAGCATTTCTTCTTACAAGCTATATGTTTTTACCAACAACAGGTTTTCTGGCATTGAATTTTTAAATTTTATTTTCAAACTTTCCAGCCTTTTTAAATAAGTCAACAACCTGCAGTTCAGAGCAGACGATTTTTATTTTGTGATTTGCAACTCCTGTTTGTGTTCCTTCAGTCTTTGTGAATTAACACATGGCATATCTCTTCCTCCAGGAGACCTAAGAGCCTTTTGTTTACCTCAGTTTACCTTAGTTGCAGCTGCTCCAAAGGATGACTGCCTGTCCTTTAGAGGTACACCTGGGATCCCCCAAACAGAACGTGTATGACCATCTCAAACATACCCTCCCAAGTTTGGTGAAAATCTTGCCAGTTGTTTTCTTGTGATGCAGCAATAAATAGTGACAGAGACTTTATTTTATTTTCATAGGTTTGGCCTAAACTCTTGTGCATTTTAAATTACTTTCCCCATGCTAATCTAGATGGCAGACCATGCTTAAAATGGTTTAATTTGACTACAAATAGCAGGCCTTTCTTTTCATCACAAACATACTTTTTCTTACAGAGAATGAACATCGGTTTGCGGGCCTTCTTGGTAATAGCCGATAGCTTGCAGCAGAAAGATGGTGAGCCTCCCATGCCGGTCACAGGAGCTGTTCTCCCATCAGGAAACACACTGAGAGTGAAGAAAACATACTTGAGTAAAACACTAACGGAAGAGGAAGCCAAAATGATAGGTGGGTTTCAAAGACCGATACTTACCCTTAGTGAGAAACGCTTTTTAGAAGTTTATAAAAGTTGCTGATGAGACATTCCAACATTAATTGTTTTGATTGATTCATGCTGGGCTTTGTTTTACTGCCCTTTAAACTTTTTGGAACTTCCTGGTAAACATTTTGCCATTTAAATGCTAGACTTTTTTCTATGATCTTTTCAGACTTCTAGTATTGATTATGTACCGTTAACAGTAAGTGAAATAAGTAAGACATCTGTGTCCTTTGGTAGGTAATCCTGTTTATAAGGCCACCATATATATAGTCATTCATTCATTGGTTCATTCATTTTTATATTTCTTTCCTTTCTTTTCAGTAAAATTACTTTAATCTGTGTTTTAAATATGCCAAGTCCATTCACACCAGGTTATATTGTGGATTTAGTCCATGAGACTATTTTTTTCTATAATTTAGCTATTTGAATCTGGAGGTTTCTTTTTTATGGAATTTTGAAACTTGCTGAAAACTTTAAGATAGCTTGTGGATTCCAAAGACATGAAAGAAATACATGAGCAACGTTTTGCTTTAAAATGCTTAGCTTTAGGTATGCAATACTTGAATGAGTTCAGAAAGATTCAATGCATGAAATACAACCATTAATAATTATTCATTAAGGTGCAAATTTTAAATGCAAAGCAATTTACTTTTTATTTGGATTATATACATAAATATATAAAAGGTCATATACATATACGAAGTACATATGCTATACATATTTGTCTTCCACTGTAAGATACTGACACTATACTTAATGAAAACAGTAAAAACAATATAGCTAAGGTAACTTTTCCTTCACTTAAAAATGAATGATATGAGGTCACTTTATTTTACTAAAAAGAACCCCACACGTGTATTTTCAGCGAATAATACGAAGTTGTTAAAATCTTTGCCCCAAATGAGAATTGTCCATTATGACACTAATGATTATGATTTTTCTTGTACTAACCAGAAACATAAAAATTCTAAGGTTAAACTTTTTATTTTCTTGTTTACTTTATTCCTTTTGAAATATTAGAATTCCTCTTTATTGAATTTAAATGAATTTTAGTGAACATCCTCTAAGCGCATCCTCTAATCTAGAAAGAAATACTAGACTTTAATATCAAAAAAAGAAATACTTGATTTTAAGAAAGCAGTTTTAACCTAAGACCTTGATTTGTTACAGATCCAGCAGGAGAAACTCATACACCTTGAATTTGCTAATTTTGACTAATTATGACAGGAACGAGGATTAGCTGAACGTCCTGCAGATCAAAGATTGAATTAGACTGTGCTCGAAGAAGTCAATGACCCATAGAAAGTCCTCAGTAAAAGCACAGCATAGAGGATGGATAAACTAGGATTTCATTCTTTGATAGGTTTAATCAAAGATGTAACTCTAGCACATGTTTTTCAGGCATGTCATTATATTACTCTCAAGTACGAAAAGCCATGGACAATATTTTAAGGCACCTCGATAAGGAAGTAGGAAGGTGTATGATGCTAAATAACGTCCAGATATTAAACAAAGAACCCGAAGACATGATCACGTGAGTACAGTGAAGACTGTTTGCAGTGAAGAATTCATTAGCCAAAGCACAACAGCAGAAATTCTTCCCATTTATTCTATATTTTCTCATCTTCTTCAAGTCAAAGATAGTGAAAACATACTTTGATAATATTTGAATAACTCTGAAGATAAGATCAAACTGAGATTGACCTACTTTGGTTATATCACATGTATCATTAGGCCAGTAAGTTAGACAATAGGGCCTAGATATTTACTGTCCTCATTTAGAAGCAGTAATGTTTTGCTGCCAAGCTCTGTCACAGCCCATGGGCTGTGTATATATAGTGATGTCACCAGTTTGCAGACACTTTATCTATATAAATCTCACATTCATGGGTTTCTAGTGACTGTTCCTGAACGTAAGAGTTTAACCTACTTAATAATCTCCATGCAACTGAGTCTCTATGAAATATTGGCTTTTAGAAAGAAATACTCGATTTTAAGTATCAAAAAAAGAAATACTATATTTTAAGAAAGCATTTGTAACCTAAGACTGGATTTGTAATTAGAGCTCAGCAGGAGAATCTCATACACCTTGAATTTGCTAATTTTGACTAAGTATGGCAGGAACGAGCATTAGGTTATAACTTTACATTTTAAGAAAGTTTGGACTTTATTGTTGGACTATGAGCTAAATTATATCTGGAACCTATAGAATAAATTTCCAAAAATATAATTAGAAAGATTTTTCTTGTCACTCCGCATATCCAGTTCCAAATACTACAATTAGTTGGAAGGTTGCTACCTATCTAGGGAAGTTCATATTGTGGGTGTGTATTTTTCTCACAATGGTAGCAAGTCAAAAACACAGTGTGACAAAACAAAACAAGGTGAAGCCAAGCAAAAACTACAGAATTATTTTGAATATATACTTAACAGTATATGAAGTTAAAATGAAAGCCTCCTTATGAGAGTTTCCCTTGAAATATGCAACCATTCATTGGCCCAGTGTGATTCCTCCCAGACCTTCCCCTGTGTCAACATAAATATATGTATATACATTTTCTTTACAAAAATAGGATTATACAATGCATATTATCCTGCAGAGTGTGAACTATTTGATTTAAATGATATGAAGATCATGATGTGCTGCTTTAGACTTTTCAATCAAAATGACAGCAGAACTGAAGTTGACCAAGGTTAATAAACATTAAATATATTTGTCTACAGCTCTAATTCTTACCTCACAAATTGTCCAACTGTCCAATAACATCATTATTACATACTCTTTGAATATATTAAAGCAACATTCAATTTATAATGTAGAAAATATAAGAAATGCTTTTAAAACTTCTGCCCTATAGTTGTTTCCTCTAAAAATAGTAAAGAAATGAAAGACCTTGAAAGGAAAACTATATGTATAATCAAGAAATCGTATGTTGGGTTTGGGACCAAAATGATATATTCAAAGTCATAAAAAGAAACAGGTTTAAACATAATGTAAACATTTCATTAGTATTTTAACCAATACCTTAAACGTTTTCTAAGGCAGATCTTTACTTTTTCTTCTTTAGCCATCTTCAGACCTGCACCCCCCCACCCATTGGGATAGGGATATTTTACATGCAAGGCTTTTAGGCAGATCCCTGCATGGAAAATAACTAATCGCTACATTTCTCAAAAACCAGGGAGAAACATTAGGGAATTATATAAACATTTAGGAGGGGAGAACTGAGGTCCACACCACAGTAAAGGAAGCAGTCAATGGAGTTGATAGACCAGATTGGTGCACCACGTCCGCAGGCCTTGCTCAGGGTATGAACTTGAACACGAGGCATTCTGTATTGCTTCATTTCCATTCACCATCCCTTTGGTGGTTCATGCTGGCAAAGTTTAATAATAATATCTGTCAGTAAAAATTAGGTTATTTGGGGGGGCTCACATGCTTCCCTGTAACAGTATGGAGAGTAAAAGGAAATTGCATCCCAACTAGAGTTCCTCATCTAGGCTTTATAAGCCTTCAGGTCCTGCAGAATTCACCTCCCGCCTCAGGCCAGGCAGGGTCATCTGTTTTCTGACAGATAGGAAAATAATCCCGGCTGTTTAAAACATCTAGTGAGCACACTAGAACTGTTTGAATGACTCACTGGGTTGCAGAGGAACAGATCACTAGCTCTAACTCTGTTCAGCTACTGAGAATATCACTTCAAGACTCCCCTTTCCTTGGGCTGATTGAAAACCAGGCATAATGGTTTCTTCTCTGGAGTCCTCATATGTCCCATGCAAACGGAGTATAGAAAAGGAGAAGAAATCATGTTACAGCTTTCCATAAAAGCACAGTATTACAGAATTCAACATATATGCATTTTATCTTTCACATCAATAACTTTGTATTCATGCCTAACAAATTTACAAAAGCATGCTGAAATGTAATGTCACAGGGCAAACTTGCTGTCAGACAGGAAGGTGTCTGACCATCTTTAGATTCTAGAGGGAATGTGTTCTTTTCATTGCATTTCAAATTACCACAGTTACAGTTCCAGAAAGGAATTACTTCTATGCAACTTTGCATTTTCATTATTGTGTTGGTATCCTATGATTGCATTAAATAGTGCCAATTTTATATTCTTAGAAAATTAAATCATCAGAATGGTGACATGCTATTATATTTGATGTCTTAGGTTATTTGAAAAATGATGGGTAGTTTAGTTTTTTCATAAAGGTTATTGACAAAATATGTGGTTACAATCACCTACATATTCAAACAATTAAAAACTGAAATAATTTATCACAAAATGTACACTTTTCCTTTATATTATACAATGGAATATAGGAGGCATTCATTATCTTTAAACATTCATATTCTCAAGAAAGTAAAAAGAGAGGAAGAACCTCCATAGAAGTCAGGCCCAAAAGTATAGTTCTACAAAATCAGGAATGGGTGCACAAATACATCATTTCAGGATTTTACTTGACATTATGAAAGACTTATTTTTGGAAGCACTTAATGTTTTTAAAAAAGGAGGGTGGACGCTCTAGAGAAGCATAACTCATCAGGGAGAGAAGTTTCCAGATACTGTGCTGTGAGAGGAAACCTTCACTTATATCCACTGAAGTCCCATTTTTAAGTGTTAAATGTTGGAACGACTGCAGTGCATTCCTTACGTGCTGAATCCTTTAGACGTTTCAGTGAATTCAGTGTTTTTCAGTGTTTTAAATGCAGGCCACAGGGAACAAACCCCAAAGAATCCAACTGAATGGCAAGCAATCTGGTACAATGCTGTCGATATCAGCATTTTTCTTTATAGATATATCCCTCGGTCTAACATTAAATCTTTACAGGTTCTCTTAGAAATGGCCAAACTAGAAAGGGGAGAAACATTTGAGAATAAAATGGAGCAAACACCAGGCAGTGATTCAAGAGGCACAGATTCTAGTCTTTGTTCACATAGATGATTGATTTTTTTATTAAATTTTTATAACCTCTGACCTGTGTTTTATTGAAAAACTTTGTTTTCAAACTCTAGGGGTGAGAGAAAGCCAAAAATAGATGTTTTCAGGACTTGTGTTGCTGCTATTCCTCGACTGCTTCCTGATGGGATGTCCAAACTTGAACTTATTGACCTGCTGGCTAGGGAGGTGAGCATGACAGTGGGCATTATCTGATCAAAATTGATATTAATCCTTCAGTATTACTTTGAAAAAAAAGTAGATGGATTATTAAAAACTGATCAATATTTACTAAATGAAGCATTATTCTAGGTACTATGTGGAGATTTTTTTGATGTGTTTTCTCCATGTTGAGAGGGTTTAATATCCATTAGAGAAGTAAATACATAAGCACATAAGGTACCTCACAGTATAAAGCCAGAAACTGCAAATTAATAGCTCAAAAAGTGTGCTATGAGAATTCAGTGGGTAGAGGGATTGCTGTGGACTGTGGAAGTCAGCAAGTTACTCCTGGGAGATGGTGGAACTTCAATGCCCTTTAAAGGAAAGATAGAATTCAGAAAGGTGAAGGGAGAGATGTGAGCTGAAAGGGGGAGGAGGTGAGTCTGTCCTTAAGAGTTTATTCAGGGTCTGATTCCCAAACTGAGGCCCCCAGACCCCAGGGAGCCAAGAAGGTGGGTAATGGGAATCCTAAACTAGTTTTACTACTTCAGAAAGCTGCCAACCACCATAGGTTTCTCAGCCTTTCCATCCTCCCTAAGAATGTACAGCCCAACTAGAATCTAAAGTTAATTTGCCTGGAGTGAAATTATGTCATTACAGTTAAGTAAGCATAATTTTTCTCATGCTAATCTGAAGTTCTGTGACAGTTAATGCATGTCTTTCATTTAAAAATCAAATGTGACTTATTACCTAAATGCCATGTGGGATGCAGAATCATGGGAAGCACAGAGGACATGAATGAGGAAGAGCAACATCACCCTTGATTTGAGAAAAAAAGAAAAGGAGTTTAGAAACCCAATGATAAACAGAAAAAAAGATGAGAGGTGGATTTTCAGCTAATGTTTACTATAGCTGAGGCATTTGGACTAATGGAGTTTTTAAGCCAGAGGATTACATGATTAAAAAAGAAAAGTCATTTTAGGCTAGTTAATCTGATAATGATGGAATAGAGGAAAGCTCAGAGAAGGATAACAAATATTAGTGCTGACTGAATGAAAGATGCGTCATGTGTAACCTGGCTTACCTACGATCGCTGGCCCTTGAGAGCGCCCTTTCCAGCAATATCCAAATGAAATAACCCCAAGCTCCATCCCAGGTGGCTGCAGATTACTTCAGGCAGCCATGCCTCCTGCATGTCCCCACGGAGAACTGCGGGGATTGTGGCCATGGGGCTCTCTACTCCGGGCAGCCAGTTTGGACTCCAATGCTGATCCCTTCCCTGCTGGCAACTGATAGCTTTCACAGCCTCTGGTCCTTGCCGGTTCCTCCTCAGTCCTGGTGCCAACACAGGCAGGCCTTTGCTACTTCAGTCACCACCAGCACGAGGATGAGGCTGGATTGTGAAGTTGCCCGAGGGCATGTTTCTCTGGAAACTGCTGTGTCAAGCCTTGGTGCTCTGACCAAAGGCTGTGCCCTCCTGGCTGGCTTCAGTCACCTGCTGTCACCTGCTCTGTGCTAAATCGGCAAAGTCTAGGTCACAGGTCCTTCCTTCCATTCCATGTTTAGGACATACTTTAATGGAATATAAAGTTTTAAAAAATGACAACCTAGGCTTTTGCTGAGCCCTAGCAACTGAACGTGAGCAGAGCACATTCATTGGAGGTAGGGAAACAGTGGGAAAAAGGAAAAAATAAGCCTGGGTCGGAAAGGAGCTTTCAGTTCTGGGAGAGAAGATCTAAAGGATTCCCAGATAATGATGAGGTGGTTTGGGGGTGAGGGAAGCTGAGCAGTGAAGGAACCAAGATACTATGCAGGGTCACCCACACTAATACTGAGCCTCCCAGAATGACGGCACAGACTGAGAATAAAGAAAAGGCTCCATGATACTTATATTGATAACTTGTTATCATGGATCTTGTTGCACAAAATAAAAGGCAACCATAAAAAAAAAAAGTTACCATGTGCTGAATTACCCAGAGCAGCCTGTCTGTGTGCCATGGACGGAGATACAAGTAGCAGACAAGTATTTCCATGTAGGGGCGGGATTGCTGAGTGACAAGGCTGGGTGTGGTGGTGGAAACTGGAGAGCAGAAGACCCTTCTCCGTGGCCTGGGAGCCACCAGAGAAAGTGAAGCTACCATCTGAGAGATTTGGAGAAGGTACAAAAACTGCAAAGAAAACAGAATGGTTTGGAAATCCTGAATTTTGCATCCCTGCTTTGCCACTTTCCTAGCCCTGTGACCTAGGCACATTATTTAACCCACTGCCTATCTGTTTCGCTTGGTGAAATGGAATAATAGCGCCTATCTCATAAGATGGCTAGGCGCTAAATGGTAAGGCATGCACTTCGGATCCTCCAAGGGAAAATGTGCCAGCAGGTGAAAGACAGTTACTTTCCTTAAGGTGGAAAGATAGGTCCAATTATTTCAGTCAAGTTCTAACTGGTGATGGTTATGCACACTAAGGCCTTTGAAGTAGTAATTTTTTTTTAAATGTCATGCAGTGTTCTGATAAAGCCTCTAAGGCGGCTTTGCTCCCAATCTGTGTGGGAGACTCTTACCTCTGGAATCACCTCGATGGCCTAATCCGGTGGCGCCTCAGTCTGCAGACCACGGGGCAGGCATGTCAGAGGGAATTCCACTAGACGTGGCTGGAATGTCACTGCTATTTATAGCGCATCGTGTTTATTATTATGTACATTCTTCAAAGCTCAAAGCAGTGGGTACTGCTTTTATGAGGGAAAAGAGCAAATAAATATTCTTGAGAGTTCAAGTCCTAGGGCAAAGTCAAGAAAATATGACTGGACTTATATGGGAACCTGTGAAGAGGTTTGGAGAAGGTACAAAAACTGCAAAGGAAACTGAATCGTTTGGAAATCCTGAATTTTGCATCCCTGCATTGCCGTTTTCCTAGCCCTATGCCTCCCAACTCCATTCCCCGGAGAAGGCATTTCAAGGATCTGTCCCCTCTGACTGCGCCAGACCCCTTCCCCAGCACCTCAGGTAACGGCTACATCACTGCAGCTCAGACTGACACCAGTGCGCTCAGCACGACGGTGGTGGATGGAGGGAAACTGGCTCACCCCTTTCTCCAGCGACTGTGCTTCTGGTTTTAGGTGTATTGCTCAGCCCACTCATAATGGCTGAGTGTGAGGAATCTTTCCACCTCCGCCCCCTGACATGATGGTAAGATCCCTGTGGGGCACTTCCTTCCAGCCCTCAGCGGAGCCTGCCTTCCCAGCTGCCTGGGTCCCCCAGGGATTCTCCATGGAGGAATGGCGCTGGCTTCTCTCCTCGGCAGCCACCACAGTTTTTCTCTCCCTGCCATCCAGGTGTTTCCTGTCCTACCCCTCAAACACGGGAAGGACCTTTTTGCCAATGGTCTACCGACTCCTGTCCTCTTCTGCTTCCTGCAGCACTATAAATGCACTGAAGGTTCAATATGCACCCTCCCCTTTCAACAGTTTGTCATAGGGTTGCGAGCATTGAATAATGCATATTAAATCACTTTGCATAGTGCCTAGAACACAGTAAGCTTTCGGCAAATGTTAGTTATTATTTTTAGGCATCTTTACATTTGAATGCCATAGTGCCTTGGTGTACAATGCATTTTCATACACACTATGTGACGAAAGCTGGGCGCATATTCATTCCTATTTTCAGACAAGGAGATTGAACTTCAAAAGAGTAAAGTCAGTTGCCCGAATTTATCAAACTTTCCTGAATCCAAGTGGAAGTGACAGATGCCATTGGTTCTGTGCAAAATGACAGATGAACACATTTCACCTAGTGTTTCCTTAAAATTTGTGGACATTTACCGGGTAATGCAGACACAGCACCACAGTCTCCCCACGTGCTTCCCATCCCACCAGCCACCAGCTCTAGATCCCCTGCAGATGGGGGCTTCCAGGCCCATTTGCACCAGCCGGTCCAGCCCGGGCAAGAGTCGCAGTGGTCAGGCCGGCCAATCCGTGCTCCGCCTGTCACCTGCCTCAGACGGACAGCTGCACTGATGCTGGCAATACTGGTTTCTTTTGGAATGTTTTATTGTGGTTTGGTTTGTGTGTAACCACATACCTCTGACCCATTTTAGGCTCCTGGAAACCAGATGAGCTTCTTAGAAATTTCACCTTGTTCCTGCAGCTTGTCAGACTGCATTCTCTTAAAGTCTCTATTCCTTTCAACTAACTGCCACCAAGCACTCCCATAGAGAAGTTTTTTATTTAATTGCAGTTGGGTATTTCACAGGCAAGAACCTGTCCTTCCTTTCTTAGTCAGGCGTCTCTGTCTGATGGCCCGGCAGGGGCCTGGGGACCCCTGACCTCCACTCTGTGCTCTCTAGGCGAGGACCTGCATGTATGTTGGCCAGTACCACCCTGCTTTCCTGTACATACGCAGGTGACTGGGTATCTTTCTCATTTAACTCCATCTTCTCTTCCTTTTTAGTAGCTGCATTTTTTCCTGTTTCCTATTTTATAATACCAAGTCTCATGTGTTTCATAAGATAATCTGTGAATATCTGGTTAAAATCTAATAGCAAAAATGAGAAAGATCTGGGTGGAAGAAATGGCAGCTGTATCTGAGAGGCAGGTAGCTCCCCAGTCACATTCGTCCAGCAGCAAACACAGGGAGGGTCCCCTGCCTTTCCCCCGGCCCGGCCCCCTCCCCGGCCACTGCACAGACCTGCCTGGGCACCCTGTGCCTGCTCTCTCATTTCCCTGATGGTCTGGACTTCTTTCTTCCACAGACATTCCACCCTTACTGTCAGCTGGGCTTTCTAGTCCTGAAGCCCCTTCCCCTCTCTTTGTGCCGAGGTCCCAGGAATATTTTTGAACGTTTTCACTGGCTGAACGTGATCACCACCATTTCCAGAGGAGGGGCCACCCGAAACGGCAAGCGCTGTGCCACCTGTGGACTGTCGGGGTCCTTAACATGACCCTGTGTTGTGGCTTTAAAGTTAAAACAGTTTCTGGAACTCATATTGTGAAGGAGAGCTATGTTCAGTGAAGCGTAGAATTAATCTGACTTGGACATCTACAAATATTGGCCCTTAAAAGTTTCATCTAAATGCATGAACCTCTTATTTTGACGTGGCTTTTATTTTGACCCTAAAAATAGGTGCTTGCCTCATTTTATGACTGTATTAACCTCCTAGGGCCACCAGAATAAACTACCACAAACTGGGTGACTTCATAGAAATGTATTATCACACAGTTCTGGCGGCTAGAATTCCAAGATCAAAGTGTGAGCAAGGTTACTTCCTTCCGAGGGCCATGAGCCTATCCCATGCCACTCTCCCAGCTTCTGGTGGTTTCTGGCAGTCTTTGATCTTATTTGGCTTGCAGAAACATGACCCTAATCTCTATCTCCATCTCCATGTGGGTTCTCCCTGTGTGCATGTCTGTCTCCAACTTTCTCCTTATAAGGACACCAGTCATATTGGATTTAGGATCCACCCTTCTGGACCATGACCTCATGCTAACTTAGCTGATTGCATCTGCAATGAACCTATTTCCAAATAATGTCACATTCTGAGGCCCTGGGCTTTGGATTTCAGTGTATGAATTTGGGGTGAACACAATTCAGCCTGTAACAATGACCAGCATTGTTATCCTCAGGTAATGTTTATTGAGTGCCTGTCATTCCTGTCCTAAGAAGGTGGGTTGTCATCTGCAGAAGCTCCCTCTCTGTGACATCCAGGACCATACACTGGTACCAATGTAGTAAATAGGAATAATACACTCAAGATGGGAAAATGACTCCAAGAGCTTGTTGTAAACTAGCATTCTCAATAAACTGCTCAGAATGCTGGAACGTTTCTTCCCGAATAGGCAATCTTCAGGCCCTTGAAGTTTATGAGATGCAGGGACAGTTATTACCTGTGTTTTCCAAGTGAGGTGCTGAGGTTCAGAGATTAAGCAACTAGCACAAGATCACACAGCTAGTAAGTGACAGAGGCAAGACCCAGAGGCAGGCATTCTGCCTCCTGAGCACGCACACCTCACCCCTTCCCTTCTGTGTCATCCCCTGGGTGACCCACAGTCCTCACGGCTACCACTCTGCCTCCAGCACCGTCTCACCACATGCTCTTGAAGCCTCCTGCCCAGAAGTTACAGCCATACTGAGCTCCGAATGCTCAGGGCTCTGTGCAGTGGGTGCAGCCACTGAGTCCTAGGAGGGGCTCAAAAATATTTGTTTTTTGAAATAAATAAAAGAATATAGAAAGTATTATGTTAAGCAATGCGCCATACCAGTGTCGAGATTTAATATCAGTATGCTTATTCTGGGCTAAGCCACTAATACACTGACACTCTTCAGTTGGCTAACTCTGAATTTCTCAACCTAGGTACTACCAACATTAGGTGCCAGATAATTCTTTGTGGTCGGGAGTTGCCCTGTGCATTATAGGGTGGTGCCCAGCAGCCTCTTGGCCTCTGTCTGTGAGATAGATGCCACCAGTGCTCTCCAAGTTGTGACAGTCAATAACATGTCCCTCTAGACCTTACTGAGTATCTCCTGGTGGTGGTTATAAAACCGATTGTAGATCACTGATCTAATTGCTCATTTTCATTGAACTTCTGGATGAGTCCCTTGGTTTCTCCAGGACTCAGGTTTCTCATCCTTAAAAGTGGTAAGGTTTAGTACTAATTTATTCTGTAGCCAATAATGTATTAAGAAGTATGCATGTACAGCTAAATCCCATGAAACAGAAGAAAGACACTAGTGGAAAACTGGTGAAATCTGAATAAAATCTGTAGTTTAGTTAATAGCATTGCACTGATGTTAATTTCTTAGTTTGGGTGAATGTATCATGGTTACATAAGACGTTAACATTAGGGAAACTGAGTGGAGAATCTACAGGAGGGTGGCCCACTTTTCAAACAGCAGCAAAAGCAGAGACCAAATATGTTCCTTGATGCATCTAGAAGAGTTCATGTAGTAAATGATCTTATTGTCTTTTATTCCTTTCACAGGCTCTCCATTCATATGGATGATGAACTGCCACATATTGGACAAAATTCTCTGCAGGGTTTGCTTGTTGACTTCTCGGACTGGAGGGAGGGAAGACGTGCTGTTTGACTTCACCAACTTCCTACTCCGGGAAGTGAATGACATGCATCACACGCTCCTCGATTCATCCCTTAAGTTACTGCTCCAGCTCCTCACCCAGTGGAAATTGGTCATACAAACTCAAGGAAAAGTCTATGAACAAGTGAACAAAATCAGGAATTCAGAGGTGATTTCCCCACTCTTCCCACCAATTTATTTTCTTTCACATAGTACGTGTGTATGTAAGTTGCAGCCCGGAGAACCTTTGGAGTTCTTACATCCAGCCATTGAGGAACTATCTCCCCAGGGGTGGCCCTTAATTCTTCCATCAGATGAATTGTGACTAAGAAGCTCAGGGCATGGTATGCCACATCAGGTTAGATTTGTTAATATTTACAAGACCTTTGAGGGAGCAGAAATTGTTTTCTTCAGAGAATTATGATTATAAATCTGAAAGCACATGATTGTAGGCCAGGATGTGAATGTAGATATATAAAAATCAGCTGTCCACCAGTTTATTTCCCTAGTCAGCAACCTTGGTTGCTTTATCCCATATCCACAGAGAAGAAAATACAGTCTCGTGGATCCTGTATTCTTTCATGCCCCAAACCTGAATGGTAAAAACCAATGGTAACAGTTTTTGAAGAGCCAGTTGAGGCAGTGTTGTCAGAGGAGAACCAGGGGCTGTGGTAACTTGACATTGGCAGTGAGCAGGTGGAGGAAGGGGTCTGGCTAGAGAAGAGTGTAAGGGGGAGTCTGAGGAACACAGAGGCTGAAGGGCAGGATGGCAGCACTTAGGCACAGCGCAGGTCCGTGATGGGCTGATCTCACAGATGAGGTTCAGGTCAGGCCTCCTTCCCTGTGTTCTGTGCATGTGGAAAGGTGAAAGCCAGGGAACCAGGGATTCCAGAAGCTTCTGAAAGGACAAGGGGAGTGAAGGTGGAATCCACCCTGTCATCTGGCTTCCTTTCATTTTAGGCTCAGTGGTTGTGGTTTGGGAAATTTCAGAATGCAGCTCATGCAAAACCGACCTTAGATACACAAAATCTAGATTAGAATCGAACACAAAAGCAAGTAAGCCAATGTGATCAGAAAGTAAATGTTTGAAAATTCAATTTAGTAGTATCCAAAAGTCAACAGAGAATTCAAGTAGAAAACAATTAGGCCACTCTGAATATATAGCATACTCCCAAGTCTCTCAAATGGTATGGATGATTAATATTAATAGCCTTTGAAAAGCTATTGCTTATCAGAGGTAACAGATGTTGGATGGAAGTCCGAAGTAACAACAGATCTGAAAACAGAAAGGGAATCTATGATATTGCATGAATAATAGTGAATGCATAGACACCTCTCCATCTAAGCCATTGTGATTTATTTGAATGTTACAAGGTCAAACATGTCAAAAGATGTGTGCATAGGAGTAGTTTCTTCTTCCATTGTTATTTTTCTGAATATAGAATGTTCTTATTGCATGACAGCTAATTCCAAATGGCTCCAGCCACAGAATTCCTTCTGAGCGGGGTCCCCACTGCAGTGCACTCCATGCTGTGGAAGGCTTTGCACTGGTGCTGCTGTGCAGTTTCCAGGTGGCTACACGCAAACTGTGTGTTTTAATTCTGAAGGAAATTCGAGCTTTATTTGTTGCCCTGGGTAAACCTGAGGTATGGATTGCCCTCTGAATTTTCCCACTTATTTCTTTCAACAGTTTTGAAGTTTGGATTTAAAACTATAAATAATTCATTACTATTTTATGTGGTTTCACATCACACGTGATGTCAACAAATAATTTTTTATTCAGGATGAGTTTTTAATGATGAAATAGCACTCTTGACCCACAAGGTATGTTATATATTCCAAGAACAATAGAAAAGACCATTTCTGATTCTCTAAGAGATGGTGCTTTGTTAAGAAGTGAAAGATTTTAAGACTAGGTTACAAATGATTTTCCTTCATAATGTTTGGCATACACTGAATTAAGGAGACATCACTGCATTTATATTAGGGAATGAATTTGAGAAAATAATGCATCTCATTTCAAATGACAAAGTACCAAAGAGTCTGGCTAACTGAAAGTTGTTTAATTTTGATAATGGTGGAAAAATGTTCCTTGAAACAGATGTGAGCCACATGGAGAATTATTAAGCCAACTGACTCCAGCTAACCTCCCACACTTGGTCACGTGCTGCACACCCTTGTTCAAATGTTAAGACTCATTGCCTTCTGGCACAGGGCAATGTGTGTGAACCGATGAAAGACCAGCTTTTTATGTCACATACTTCTTTAGAAAAATACAGCATTGATTTCTTGTTTTAAATCATTTCTTGTTTTAAATGATTCTCAAAATGGTCATTGTCTTTGCAAAGTACTGTCAAAGTTATCCCAGTCCTCTCTGTTCACATTTCTTCAGATAGCTCTCTGATGTATTTTAGGACATCCCTAGAAACTGGTAAATGGATCACAAAGGCATGCTCTATTTTGGTAAACCTCTGTTAAGTCTCTGTGACTTACCATGGATTGTACCGGGCACTGTACTGTGCTCTATGCACATTATCTCATTGAACCCTCACAATAACCTAAGAATTAGTGCTGTTATTACCCTCATTGTACAGATACTGAAATGGAGGATTTAGGGGGTTAAATACCTCAGCCCAAATCAACAGCTAGGATATGACGGAGCCAGAACTGAAAGCCAGATGTACCTGCTCCTAAAGCTCCACAAGTTCCTCATACTGTTCCAGCAGGCCATGCTAAGGACATTTTCCATATCGCTTTCTTTTGCAGCCACAATTTTTTTAGGTGGGTAGGGGTATATTTTATATTAAGGCATAGTTGATATACAACAGTATATTAGTTTCAGGTGTACAATATAATGACTAGATATTTGTTTACTGCAAAATGATCGCCTCAATAAGTTAACATTTGTCACCATGCATAGTTAGATATTTTTTTTCTTGTAATGAGAACTTTTAAGATCTTATGCTCTCTTAGCAACTTTCAAATAGGCAGCACAGTATTATTAATTATAGTCACCATGCTGTTCATTACATCCCTAGGACTTATTTATTTTATAACTGGAGGGTTATACATTTTCACTTGCTTCACCTATTTCACCTGCTCCCCATTTCTGCAGCCACCGATCTGTTCTCTGTGTCTGTGAGCTACGTGTTTTGTTTCCAGCTACAATGTTTTAAAAACCATTCTCATTCATCCATGAATAAAGACATTCTGAAGCTTCCCTGTAAGGTTTCTAAGTAAATAATTTCATATTTCTGAGCTTCTCTATAATAAAGGATGGCAAAGATACACAGAATCATATATATACATATATGTGCTCTATTCATGTAAAAAGAAGAATTCCCAATAAGATTCTCTCTCACACTCTCCCCCGTTTGCTTTTACCAAACAGCTGTGTACCACATAGATACCACATTGGCCATTTAGAGTGAAGTTTCTTTGGGCCTAAAATTCAGTCACAGTCAACTATTGATCAGTCATTTTAGCAAATAGGTGACTTAAGTAAGTAGCAGCATAGTGGTCTGGCAAAGCATGTTCTTGGAGGGTTTCCGTTCTCTAAAATTCATGACAACACGAACACTTGAGTGAATCATGTTTGGTCCTGGTGTTTAGATTCTTGTGTATGTGTGTGAGTTTTTGAAATTCAGGTACATGTCTTTTCAGTTTTTGAAACTCAGATGCATGTGAAAGTGGAATCTAATGATCTCCCATTGACCCTTGAAAGACTAAACCCGGAATGAGAGGAGTTTAGCCACTACCTCTCACCATCTTGGCACTCACGTTCCTGTGAGAAAACCCTTATCTGAGTCTTGCAAGCTGTTTGACCTCGCGTGCTAGACAAAGGCAGTGACGCGGGTGGGGAGGATTCATTTTCCCATGGAGAGTAACTTGCCTCTCTTCATACAGGACGATGACAAGCCTATGCTTGATGTCATGGATCAGCTAAGTTCTTCCATTCTTGAAAGTTTATTCATGTAGCTGTTTCGGATTCAGTAAGTACACGTTTGATCCTAGCACTCATAGTTCTTAAGTGTAAGCTGTGGACCTATCTGAAAAGGGAGAGACAAAAGACAAATGATGTGGAGGAATTCTGGGGTTTTATGTCAGATTAATAAACTGACACGAAAGTACTTATGAAAACAAGACTAGCTTTTCAAAAATAGCTTAGATATTCAGATAAATTTCAAACAAAAATTGAGCCTTAGAATATACATATTTTGCCTACTGCAATTTCAAGAATTGCTCGGGATTTTTTAAGAATATTATTTTGCCTTATTATACTTGACACTGTATGTTACTTGTATTTACGTGGTGCTTTACAGTTTATAAGGTGCTTTCACATTTATTATCTTTTTTGATCCTCATAGGTAGCCAAGCAAAAACATTAAGGGGCAAAGCCGTGGCTACGGAGAAGTGTTAGGGTCCAGACTTGATCCTATTTGGCTTCTGAATATAGAAGAACTTTACCTGCTGCACAATTACATCTTCTTTTTAAAAAGCACATTGGCCAACTTTGAATTTTCTGAACAAGGGGAAATTGAAACTGATTTTAATTATCTGATTTTTTAAAAATCAGTAAGGACAATAATGGGACCTGGATTAATTTCAGCTAAATAGCTGCAGAGAGGCAGGGCAGATTGGAGCTGCTCACAGAACTCTGCTGCTGATGGCCATTGTATATCCTTGTCCAATAACCATAAATGGCTGCAAACATATTAGACAAATAACTATAAATAAATACAAAATCTAAAGCATTTGTGAGCCTTTCATGGCCTTTCTAACTAACGTTGAACAGAGATTCCTATTTTAAGTAGCCTTGTTCTTATGGTTGTAATAATAATGATAATTACTATAACTATTAGCCAGGCCATGAAGACCTTAACAATGATCCTAAATAGTCCTAGTTCTTCTTTCAGAAATTCAAATGGTTTTAACATGAGAAGAAAGAGCCGAGTGTAATTGTTTTATGTACATATCTTATTTCCCTATACATTAGATTTTGTTCTGTGTTTATCAGAATGAAAACCTTGAGCCATAGTAACTAAGTCAGCCATACTGCACTTAGGAAAATGCACAGAAAGGGGAGGAAATGCATGGGGAAAGCAGTGCCCGCTCTGTGCCAGGTGTTTTTACATTCCTTATCTCATGTAATTCACATAGAGATTAGGTGAGGTCAGCATTATAATTCCCAAGTCATAAATTCAGCAGACAGAGACAGTCATTTTCCCAGGTCACAGTGTGCACTCATCTCGCCAGCTCTGGAGCTCAAGTTGCATCCTTATAGCCCATTAGCCACAGAGGTCACTTGCTTAGCCCTCTTGCCCACAGGAACCAATAGACCCAACACATCACCTTAAATGCCTAACAAACATAAAAGCAATTTTCTCTCCTGGCATCACAGCTAGATCATTTGAAACTTTGTCTTCCCTCAACTTTGATATTCTGGACTTAAAAGAGAATGAAATATAAGAACATGTGTTACCTATCTATATTTATCTTTCAAAAGGTTTTAGAATGTTTATTTGGTTTGATATCATAGGACAAGACTAAGTAGTTATCTCAGAAATCATCAATAAAATGCTCTTCATAAAAGGGATTGCACTTAGCTATCTCTCTAAGTCAGAGGGAAGGTATTTTCAGTCTAAGTAAAGGAGACAAGATCATGGCTTAAAAAAATTTTTTTAAGACAAACCAAAAAAAAAACCTAATTGCAGGGATAAAAACACATTTACGAATCTCAGACAGCAGTAACTTTTCAGAATTTAAAAACGGCAAGTCCGTGGTCAAGTTCAAATTAACAGGAGTTTAACATTACCTATAATGTCATGTATTTGTTCAACAATTGAACAGGCAGCTTCTGGTACTAACGCACAGTGTGACGTGACATTCAATCTGTACGAAATACCACGCTTGCCCTTCAGCTCAGCGCTGGCGCTGCTGGTGGTCCAGCAGAAGAAGCGGCGATTATACTAGAAACCCAGGTCCTATGTGACCGATGTCGGAGGGGTGCTCCAGATTCAAAGCTTGGCCCGTGGCAGAGACGGTCAGGAAAAGCACTGCAGAAGAAGGGACACGTAGGCTGAGCCAGAACGAGGGCAGGCAGCTTACAGCTCAGTGCTGATCCCGTGCCTGCTTCTTGCACCTCAGACAACGCTACCGCTGACCCACAGCGTGGATCTGCAGTGGTTGGCGGAGTGGAACGCAGTCCTGGTCAACAGCCATTACGATGTAAAGAGCCCCTCCCACGTCTGGATATTCGCTCAGTCCGTCAAGGACCCCTGGGTCCTCTGCCTCTTCAGCTTCCTGCGGCAGGAGCACCTGCCCAAGCACTGCCCCACGGCCCTCCGCTACGCCTGGCCCTACGCCTTCACTTGCCTCCAGCCGGTGATGCCCCTGGTGGACCCCAAGTAAGGACTCGGGCTTCCCTCTTGCTGAGCTGCTCGCACCGTTTGCCCTCTTACATTAGTATTTCAGATTAGAGAGTGGAACATGGTAGCCCTCCCTCGTTTCTGAACTTCCTAATACAGAATTCTTAGCATTCCCTGAAAATGGGTCAAAGGTTCTCTTCTAGAGCTAGTTGGTTTGGATATTTTTCCCTAATAATGAATACAACTGAGTATAGAATCTGAGACCCTTACTGGTGAAAAGGACCTTAAACTTTTATCCATCTTCCCATCCAGTAGAGACATTCCCTGTCCAGACAGTTCCTGACAGTGAAGACAAGCCTTGACCAGTGATTGTTCAACTCTATTTGAGCACTTCTAGGGCCTTTATATAATAAGTGATATTTAAAATCTGGAACTCGGTTTCACTCTTGTTTTTGACCTCGTGTTCCTAATAGCCCAATTAATGCCAAGAAAACCAGCAGTGCCGTCAGTGGAGACAACTATGTTACCTTGTGGAGAAATTACCTTATTCTTTGTTTCAGAGTGGCAAAACCCAGTATTATGAGCCGGGGACACTTAAGAGCTTCCACTCCAGAAATAATGGTGACCACCCCTGATGGTACAGTGAGCTACAATAACAAGGTGACATGACATGCTTCAGTAGAATTATTCTGTAAGGTTTTTTTTAGCTTGTTTGTCTAGAGTCCACAGTGCAGATTGCACTGTGCCTGCCATGTGGAGTATACAGGACCAGATTTTCATCCTACACATTTCTAAATTCCATTGAACATTTGTGTGAATAATTTATTATTCCCCCTTGGCAAGTGAGGAACTGCAGATAAAGGGAAGTTAACCTTGCTTAAGACCACTGAGTGACTTGTATTTATTACTATCCTGACGTTTGGTTCTTCCCCACATGCCACATTTCTCTCACTCATCACTAAGTATTTACCTTTAAAACCATACCTTGGTTAAATTAGCTTGTTAAAGATGGTTTTGTAGATTTAATTATGGTTTTTTCCCCAAAAAATATATATATATACTATTATAATAGTAAAGTTCTTTAGAATTTGTGTCCCATTTGAAAAATGCATTCATTGTGCTGTATTAAAATTTATGGGTTTTGTTTTCTTTTTCCTGAAGTGATGGCAGTGCGTTGGGATGTGGTTTAGTATTTTGAAACTGTCATAAGGGATCATGATGTGATTAAAGGAAGCATAAGCTATCATGTTACCTCTTTTTCACTTTTAATCAACTTGTTTCAGGCCATAGGCACCCCATCCGTGCGAGTTCTGTTAAAGCAGTTGGTGCCTTTGATGAGACTAGAGAGCATTGAAATCACAGAGTCCTTAGTTTTAGGATTTGGAAGAACAAATTCCCTTGTTTTCAGGTACAGTAGTCTTTATGAGTTCTCAATTCATACATGCTGCTGCTATCATAGTTCCTGTTTTTAACTCGAGTTTGAGTTTTTGTTTTGGTGTGTTTCCCCAGTGTTTACAGGCTTTGCACGATTTCCTTTATGTCCGCGTTGGTTGTCATGTATGTAACAAACGTTCCTTGCAACTGCCTCGCATCTCTCTTTTAATCCCTGAAGCTTTGATTTTACCTCTCAAGTTTTCTCTTTATTGCGAGCTCTGTTTTAGATAACTATACGCAAAGATAATTCAGTCTCAGTCCCCGGTTAGCCAGACTGTTCAGAGGCTTTAACACCAAAATGCGTGTTGATTCTTCAGCCATTTATGCAACAGGCTCTCCATGGTTAAGTCCTGACAGGAGGCTTTCAGGGGTGTTCTGATAACACTCGCTGATCTTTCTATCAGGTGCTTTACTGCCTTAATAGAAACATCATAACTCACTTTCTGAACTCATTTCACACGTTTAATCAAATAACCATTCAATTTGGGGCAGCATCCAAGCCTTTTGAAAGAGTCGTCATAAAATGCTAGATGGGCTGCCTCTGATGACTTGAGCTGAAGCACTGAAAGTCTATAAGAACAAATAAAATCTTAAAGTTTTTTGTGTAGATAGAAAATGGAAAGTTCCAAGCATCTGTGAGAAACCCTATTTGAAAAATAAAGATTAATGAGATGTTTTAGAGGCAACTTGAAAAGATCTGTTACATATTCATGTGTAGAGTCAGACTTTATCCTCTAAAAATGTTGAGTTCTGACTACTTGAGTGCCAGTTAACCAGTGTCTTATTAGTTACTTAGTTGAGACAAAGCATAGGAATCTTGAAAGAAGATAACAGAAATAATTCCTAGAGTTACCTAATATTTATTCCCAAAGAGCCTAGGGCTCTTTTGCATACATACCTTACGCTTTCAGTACTCCGAGGGGTGGGTAGCATTCTGCATTTACTTGTCATGTAGGTCTGGAAAACTTAATGTCTCTAGGCTCAATTCCCTCACCTGTAAAACTGTTACCGTAAATAAAATAAAGTGTCTCTCTCCAATAAAAAAGGAAATTTGGCATCATTGTAAAATCTATCTCAGAGATTTATTGTGAGGATTAAATGTAAACATACACATAGTAAATTTTCAGCACATGATTGTTTATTAGATGGAGGAGACCATTAATACTAGTTCTGTTTCCTTGGTGAAATGTTCTAGCATCTGTACTGAAGGAATCTGGCTTGGAACACAGGCTTTCGGTGTCTCAGCGCCGGATGCCATAGAGTGTGCCTTCTGGTCCTTGCCCCTGTAGGGTGACATCTAATAGCACAAAACACCCTACCAGAAAATACAAGGTTTCAGACATGAAGCAGACTGTATGCAAAATACCTAGCAACAGACTACATCTCATAACTTTGTCTGTTTTGACATAGCAGTTCAGAAGTTATTTCCTAAGGAAGACACCTAATTAGATTAGCAGATACACAGCTGAGAACTGGAGATAATGGAGACAAGTGAAGTATAGACATGTAGTATGATATAAATAAGATCGAACTTAACTTTTACTACACAAGAGAAAAGGTTTTAACCAGAACCTCATCATTAAAAAATTTACCCTAATTTTTTTAAATCGACTATTAGTGAGTCCTCTGAGCACAGACCCCAGAATTAGTACCATAGTAATTGCATCTGTCTCTCTGGCTCTAATTAGACTAAAATTTTCTTCTGTACATGAATTTGAGTTTATTTTTCTTCAGCGTCACTGCCTACAGTAAAGCGCTATGAAGTTAGTAAGCACCTGCAGAGTATTGTTTCATTGTTCAGATAGGATTTTTTGCCACATTGGACTCCAGAACATTAAATCAAAATTGTGTCAACAAATATGTAAGGAGATGAGGTGATATACAGGGGGCTGGGATTAAGACCAATAATAAAAATATAGGCCAACACCTATTTGCAGTTCACCATAGGACTGGGAAATGGAAAGGCCGGGGGAGATTGTGGTGTCACGAACCCAGTGAAAAAAAGCAGCTGATTTAGGATTGACTGAATATATTTGGTGACAAGCTGGGTGTCCATAAAGATGAATCCCAACTGACCTTTCTCCTCCCCAGAGAATTGGTAGAGGAACTTCATCCATTAATGAAAGAAGCTCTAGAACGAAGACCAGAGGTAAGATTTTGAGTTTCTATAATGCCTTGATTCATTTGGACAGTGCGGTGAATTTCAGTCACACCCAGTGATTTCCCCTCAAGAATGCAAACACCCCAACATGCTTTTAACAATGAATCTTAATATTTTAATCTTTCTTATTTATTTGTCAGTATTTGAGTATTTACTATACTATGGTTCCTACTTACAGAGATTTTATGTACTAAACTTACAAAAGCAAAACAGACTAAATATTTAGCCACTTTTTTATTAACACATTACATTTTTCTGCAGGAGGTTTGAATGGACCGAGTTGTGGGTCTTAGTCTGTTTCCTTGATTTTTCACAAGGAGTTGGATGGTCAAGAATAGTATTTGTTTCATCTGGCATCTGAAGCATTTTCATCAATTCTTATCTTCCCCAAAGTGAACTCTGAGGTGGATAAACTTACAATGTAGCAGGATAAAAAAATAAGATAAAAAAAGTTTAAGACTAAAAAAAGAAGCTTCCTTTATAGTAGCTCAGATACAAGAAGTAGCAGAAATTTAGCAGTGTAAGAACAGTGTTACCTCTGTGACCAGAGTCGGTGGGATTAGGAGTGTCCCCTCACCTTTCCACTTGTTTCAGACCCTGAAATCTTTCAGCAGATGCTGGGAGCATCTAGGATATGAGACACGTGGGACCCCAACATTTCCGCTCAGAAGTATTTATTGACCCATTTATGATCTGTTCCTCTCCTAGCCTGTAACAGCAAGCATTTTCTCTAAGGATTAATTAGGAAGAAAGAAAATTACATTTTGGCTCTTCTGTTTAGAAAATTGAAAATAACTCCATTATGCTTTTCTTGAATAGAGTTGCCTAAAGCAAACTTACTAGTGTTTGGCCCATGTCTGTAAGTAGTGTTACCTCTTTCTAACAGAACAAAAAGCGCCGAGAATGGGGAGACTTGTTAAGGCTACAACTCCTTCGGACATTTGAACTTCTAGCTGATGCTGGTGTCATAAGTGACAGGTAGGGGGACATTCTACTGAGGTGATCTCTCCTCACCAACCTATTTTTGTTGTCTCTTTTTTTCTGTCTTTTTTTAAAATATAGATTACCTTTAACTTTTACTCAGAAATATCCAAAAAAGCTTATCAGTGTTTTTTGTCATATTCTATTTACACTGCAGATAGGTCGGAACAGATTCAGTGTGTGAGTTCTCACAGTGACTCTTACTGTGCATGAGGCATGGACTTCTTTGACATAAAGACTAACCACCTAAACGTTCATTTTTATTTGTATCTTTTATTCTAGCACAAATGGAGCCTTGGAATGGGATACATTAACTCTTGGGGCTTTGTTCTTAGAATACGTGGACCTGACCCGCATGCTCCTAGAAGCCGAAAATGATAAAGAAGTTGAAATTCTTAAAGATATCCGAGCACATTTCAGTGCGATGGTAGCCAACTTGATTCAGTGCGTGCCAGGTACACTGACGCCCCGCTGCAGATTACCTGGGGAAACCATTTGCATTCCCCAGTACTGGGCTTTCCTCTCCCAGCCTGCTTGCCTGTGTGCAGGTCTAGGATGGGATCATTTATTCGGAAATACCCATAAGAGCAGATTGTGGTAATGCAACAGAGTTGGGAAAGGGAACAATAGGAATTACATGTGGCTTTGTGCTTGTCCTTATCTCTATTCTTTGTTTTGGTTCCCACCTCAAAAAGAACCTATGTGATTTCCATAGGAAGGAAGTAATTGAGAGGGCATACTGACAGAGGCTTTATTTTTTCATTCTTATTGTGCTAATCCGTGAGCACAAAAATCCCAGAAATATCCCTGCTCTTGACACTATCCAATCAGTACATGATATAGAATTCTGTACAGCTGAATAAACTCTATCATGGAGAGGGTATTTATTTTTTACAAAGTAACTGGATATGAAACATTTTCATCCAGCAGCATAGAGAATAAAAATAGCTGGTCAGTGTAGTATAAAAATTAATTACTATAATTAAAGCTTTTTGACCTAATTACAAAAAGCCACTACTCAGTTTTTCTACTTTTTATTATTTTGTGGTTGCATAACCTTCTTCTTACCAGTCCTTTTCATCTTTGATGGCCCTAAATTAAGATTTGAGTTGACATTTTTTGTCAAAATATGTTTGCTTAAAATAGACAGTCTATGCATTATATTTCATAGTTCTTCCTAAAGACAGGCAGCAGCAATGAGGAGAATATTTTATATGTAAGCAACAGCTTAGTGGAAGGTGTTGCAGTTTTTCTAGCTATTGATTAGAAAACAATGTCTGTGAGTACATTTTTTATCTCATAACTTCCCGCTCTGAGACAAGGTGCTATTTCACTGCAACGTGAGAAAGAATAACACTTGGAAAGAAAATTTAGCCTGGACTTTTTAAATACATGTTTCCTTACCTAAGGCAAACCAGAGCTAGGAAATGAAATTACTCCTTTCCCCAAAACTTAAGCTGCACGTGTAACAGTGACCTAACCTGTCACTGTGTTCACTAGGAGATGCTTAACTCTGTGTTTTCCTTCTAGTTCATCACTGAAGATTCCTTTTTCCCCAGCAAAGCCTGAGGCACCATTTTTCAGCAAAGCCTGAGGCACTGTTTAGCCAGTGGGCAGGACCTTTCAGCGTCATGTTCACGCCTCTGGATCATTACAGTGATAGAAATCATCAAATTACCAGATACCAGTATTGTGCATTAAAGGTAGGTCACCTTTGCCTCAGTGACTTCCTAGTCACACCATGAAAGGTCTCTTTCCTCAAACTACAGCCTGGACTTAAATAAGATTAAAATAGTTATGATACTCGAGGATAAAATGCAAGTGCACATGCCAAAAACAAAAAAAGAAAGAATGAAAGAAAGAAATTAAATAAACACACACACAAACATACATACATAAGTTGACTTTAAAAATTCCAAAAGGTGCACACATAAACATAAGTAGCTGTGTATAAACATATAAATATTCCAGTTGGGTTCACAATTCCCAAATGCAAAACTTTTCCAAGCTCCCACTTTTATGCAGTATTTCTCCTCTGTGAGAACCATGTATTTTTGCTTAGATACCCTGTAACGGGCTGCCTTGCCAATTAACTGTACCTCAAGTTCAAAACCTACCATGAGCCACATTCCCTTTTTAGTCCCCTCCTATTCTAGAAGTCTCCCGGAAATAAATTTCCACACTAGTAGGACTGTTCCAAATTTTTAGAAGCATGATTCCTGCAGCCTGATTTCCTTTAGAAAATTAGCTGTATAATCAGTTCTGTCATATATACCAGAAGTTGCTGGCTGTCAGGTTGACTTCTGCCTCAGTGGAGCTGATTTAAACCATAGTCATTTAGACCCACAGATTACAAAGCTAATCAAGATCTCCACTCCTCTTACCCACCCTTGCTGCTTCCCCACTCCCCTCAAAGGAACTGAAGTTCATATTCTTCCTTTTCTTTGTCTTTGATTAAGAATCACCATTACGTATTTCCATCTGTTTCATGGTCTGTCAGTTTAGCACCTTAGTTAAACATCTGTCAGCTTTATCAGTTCAGTACATGACTCAAACATTTTTCATCAAAGCATAATTTGAAAAGCTGTATTTACCTTATAAGCTGAAGTCATTCCCTTAAAATCACTGAAAGTATGTTTATTTTAAGTATTGTAAAATGGACATTTTGTTTTGAATATCTTACTTTTTCATCATAAAGATTTATTGTAATCTTAAAATGACATGTCCACAAAGTTAAGCCTATGGATTTTAACTCTTATCAAAAAAGATTCAAAATTGGGAATTTGGTATTCTTATTGAATTGATTAAGGAATACTTTAAAATCTTGTGGAAATAATTGCTTTAAAAGACCCTCATCATTTATAAAGTCAATTGGTTAATGTTAGATCATTCCATGTTTCATTCCCATGTTTTGTTGTCAGGCAATGTCAGCAGTGTTGTTCTGTGGCCCGGTGTTTGATAATGTGGGCCTTTCCCTAGATGGCTACCTGTATAAGTGGCTTGACAACATTCTGGCTTGTCAAGATTTACGAGTAAGTACTAGCCAAAAATACATTATTTTAAATGTCTTGAGTTGCTGCCTCAGTTGGGTTACTGAGGTGGGTAAGCATCAGTCACAGCACAGTAATCACACATCACCCACGGAAGTGTAGGTTTATGTGGCGTTCACATCGCACTATGAAGTGTCAGGATAAAAAACACAGTAACCACCGAAGCTGACCATAAACTGGACCATAAAGCCAGTGTTCACGGTTCAGATGATTGAAATGGCATGAACTGTGTTCTCTAGTCACAGTGGCATTAAGCTAGTAATCAATAATAAAAGATAATTAAGAATTGTTTTTCCAGATAACCAGTGAGTCAAACAATAAATGACAATAGAAATAGAGAAAATTTTTTTAAATTTTTTATTAAGGTGTTATTGATATACACTCCTATGAAGGTTTCACACAAAAAAACAATGTGGTTACCACATTCACCCGTATCATCAAGTCCCCACCCACACCCCAATGCAGTCACCATCCCTCAGGGCACCAAGATGCCGCAGATTCACCACTTGCCTTCTCTGTGCCACACTGTTTGGGGAAAAAATATTTTGAACTGAAAAATAATGAAAATACTACATACTAAACTTGTGGGCTTGCTTAAATAAAGCCTTGCTTGGAATGAAATGTATAGTCCAAAATGCATATATTAGAAAGAAAAAAGCTCAGTGACCTAAGCATCCATCTCAAGAAGACAGAAAAAGGTAACATACTAAACTCAAGAAAGTACAATGGAGGAAACAATAAAGATAAGAGCAGAAATTAGTGAAAGAAAAAAATTAATAGAAATGATCATTTAAGCCAAAAGTTTGGGTTTGTTAAAAGACTAATAAAATTAAAAAATCCATGGCAAGTTTGATCAAGAAAGACAGAGAGAAGGTACATGTCACCAACATAAGAAATATAAAGGGACATCACTACAGATGCTACAGATATTAAAAATAGAATATATGAAAATGTTTTTGCCAAAAACTCTAAAATTTAGATAAAACAGACAAATTCCTCGAAAAACATAAAAAAAGAAAATGTGAGTAGTCACATAAGTAATAAAGAAATTTAATATGTAATTGAAAGTCTTCCCACAAAGAAAACTTTAGGACCAGGGTAAGGATTTAACAAGAAGGAAAATTAAATGACAATTTCATTCATGAGCATAGGTACAAAAACTAAGGAAATATTAGAAAACTGTACTCAGTGATATATTAAAAAATGATTCTTCATGATCAAGTTGAGAGTATTCAAGAACTGCAAGATTGGTTTAATAGTTCAACTCATTAGTGTGTTGTATAAAGAGTGTCAAGGAGGAAATATCACATGATCATCTCAAGAGATACAGAAAAAGGACTTAATAAAATTCTACATTCATTCCAGAAAGAAGCTCCTAATAAAACTAAGAAAAAGGAACTTCCTTAGTTTGATAAAGAAGTCTTACAAAAAAAAAACCTATAGTAAATATATTTAATAGTGAATATTGAAAGTGTTCCCTGAGGTTAGGATGACCAAGAAAGCTCACTTTCACCACTTCTATCAACATGATACTAAAGATCCTTGCCAATGCATTAGGAAAGAAAAAATAAGGTCCAGTAATGAAAAAGAAGAAACCAGACTGTAGATGTAAATGTGAAAGTGAAAAGACAAGTTTCCAGAAAATAATACAGGAGACTATCTTAATCCACAGGGTTAGGGAAAGATTTACACAAAAATTACCATAAAGAAAGACTAATTAAAACACTTGATGAAAAGAGACCATTAAGAGTGTGAACAGGCTAGCCATAGAGTACAAGAAGATGTTTGCAACATAAAAATCAACAGAGTTCTTATCTAGAATATATAAAAGATCCCTAAAGATAAATAAGATAAAGACATTTTCAGAAAAATGAGCAGGAGACTTAAACAAGCAATGTATAAAAGAGGTTATCTAAATGGTTAATATACGTAAGAAAAAAGTCTCAAGCTCATTAGTAATCAGAGAGATGCAAACTAAATCCACAGGTCATACTTCCTCAAAACCACCAGAATGGCTAAAATTAAAAAGATTGACATCATCAAACATTGATGAAGAAATGGAGCAACAGAAACTTTAATGCAATGCTATAAAATGAAAATTGGAATGACCACTTGGGAAAACTGATTGACGTTATCTGCTAAAGTTCAACATAGCATACCCTACAGCCCAGCAGTTTCACTCCAATGTGTACATCCAGTGTGTGTCACATAAGACACATACAAAAATATTAAAAGCCGTATTATGAAGTCAAAAGCTGGAAACCACCCACATGTTCATCAATAGTAGAAAGTGATCATAAATTGTAATATTATACAACAATGAAAATGAAGGTAAATGACTCTCAAGAATACATGAGTGAAAGAAAACAGACACAAAATTATATACTATATAATCCCATTTACTATTATATATTACATAATACATCCAAAACAGCCCAAAGCAATCAATAGTGTTAGAAGTCAGGAGAGTAGTTTCTTTTTAAGAGGAAAGGAAGTATGATAATTAGGAGCATGCACCAGGCATGCTTCAGTGGTGCTAGTCTGGTTTTATACTTTACGGTGTTCACATTAGTGTGTTCAGTTAAGATAACATCATTTAGTTGTGAATTATATACCATCTATCTATTTCATACTTCAGTATAAAGTTTCTAAAGTATGATACAAATTAGCTGATTTTCCTTCAAGTTGAACTAACTTTTTAATGTTCTCTTTAAGTCCTTTGCAATAGTCTCATCAGCTTTTGTCTGCTGCTAATTCCTTAAGCCCACGGGGAACTAGGTTGATGAAGTTTGACCATCCAGTGAGAATATCACCCCCATCTTGGCCCACACTTCATAGTTAAGAAAACAAAACAAAACAAAAAACTGTCCAGAATCTTTCCTTCTGCAACTCCTGCAACCGTCAAAGAGTGGACAACTTTGGGAGAGGGCTGTAAAATGTTACTTTCTGAGAGGACTGTAACCTCCAGGCACCTGGCTTCTCCTGGACAAATGTGTGTTGACAGTAGCTTCAGGAATCATCAATTAAGAATCCTGTTAATACTATGTAATACGAAGATCTTTTCATATGAAAGTACTGTAGTTTTTGACACTGTATTTCTTTTTAGAAGATTTCCAGCCAGGTTTTATATATATGTGTGTGTAGGTGTGTATTTATTTATTTTTATGTATATATAAATAAATATATTAAGCCAACTAAGTATATTTAGTAATCAAGCCTCATAAACATATTCCCTCTGATTTTTTCCTTCAAACACTTTGCATGCATAAAGAGTATCTTTTGAATATTTAGTTATTTTTAACCAAATACATCTATTTTTCAAAAGTATTTTAAGTGCAAAAAAGGAACACTGCCAATAAAGCCTTCACCACCTTTTCAAAGTTGAAAACCAAGAATGAGTGGATCCTATTTGACAGATTTACACAGAGTCAAATTTAGTTTTTACATTTCAGTTTTTGGTTGCAATATCGCATCCTCTTAAAGATGAATACTACGTGGAATAAAAATTTATCAAGATGGTTGCTCAGTCTTTACTTTCATTATATAGTTTATATTGACTAAGCTTGTGTCTTTTGCATCTTTCCCTAGAAAAATCTTTCATTAAACTTAAATAATTACTTTTCTCCATGTATTCAGGTTCATCAGCTTGGCTGTGAGGTGGTCATCTTGCTGTTGGAACTTAATCCTGACCAAATAAATCTTTTCAACTGGGCAATTGACCGATGCTACACAGGGTCCTACCAACTGGCATTGGGCTGCCTCAAAGCCATAGTGACCGTGTGCAGCAGCAGGTGAGAATCCTTTTAAGTGGACAGTATTGGTCAGCGGCAAGTACAATTAAGGTTGCCTGCCCTTCATGGTATCAGTGATTGAGAGCTGACTGTTTCGCAATGATTTGAGCAAAGTAAATTCTAAGGGGATACAAACTGGCCTGTATTTCCTCAGTGATAGACGGCCTCTGTACGTTTGCAGCCAGCCTGATTGTCCTTATTCTGCCAGGAGAGTGGCTTGCTGGGACAGCCCCCTTCTTTTTAAGTGCCTGGAAATTCATAGTGAAATAGTAGAGCGGGATTATAAAAATACACTATGTATTATCCAAGATACATTAGAGGATTAAAGGAATTTCTAGAAATGTTTCTGGCAGGGGTGAACTGTAAGCCCTTCAGCCATTCTTAAGACCAAATAAATCCAGGAAGCAACATAAAAATGTTGAATCCCTTTTGTCTAAAACCTCAGAAAGGAAGAAAACAAAATGTAGCACCATGAGTCCCAAAGATACACTTTTAAATCCAATGCCCTGGTTATATCAGTTGGTCATTTAGTGAAGCCGTTCTGCACTGTATAATTTATTGAGTGAAATAATTTCATTACCAAGATGAAACAGTTAGTAAAGGCTCCTCAGATTGCATAAACTATTCTCAAAAAATAGTTTATGGATTAGTGATTGAGAGAAGGCAGCTCAAGTGTATTTTTGAAATAACTCTTATAGACTTGATTTTCCTTTTTATTTAAATGTTGCATTTTAAATAGCTACCATGAACTACAAGGAAGGAAATAAAAGTGAATTTATTTTAAATTGCAACCTATTACAGTTCTAAATTAACAAGGGCAGAATTTTAGAAGACATCTACTTTTCAATAAACCCAAAATGAACGTGTTGTTTAAAAAGATAAGCTTCTCTTTAATATTTTTCTTTTTCTTTTATAAAGATAGTGGATAATATTTTATGTCCATGACTTTCCTTTTTCCATAATCTTAGTACAATTCTTATTATATGCTCTAAAGGTTATAGCAGATGAATGGAGGAGACAAGTAATGACTCTATAGCAACTTACTATGCTGACGGACAGTGACTGCAATGGGGTGTGGGGAGTACTTGGTAATATGGGTGAATGGTGTGAACACAATGTTGCTCATGTGAAACCTTCATAAGATTGTATATCAGTGATACCTTACTAAAAAAAGTTATAGCAGATGAATATAATCTAAACTGCCTGATTTTCCATCACTTTATTTCTTGATTTTAAATAATTTTTATACCTATAAGATATTACCAAAATAACATTTTTTACAAAAAATCTCTTTCTCTGGAGGGTTCTCTTTTAGATATTTGGGCATTCTAAAAACAAATTTCTGCCACATGCTCTGATTTTTTAAAAATGTGTTTAGAATTTAATATTTGGACCCTGGATTCATTTAACAAAAAAAGAATAATCAAAGTTTTCTCTCTTTGCTGCCCTTCTCCCAGTGAACTTGGTTTGAACTATCCTAGTCCTATTTATTTCACCACATGACCATCTCATAAAATATCACACTGCATCCCTCTGAATGAATCTAGGTATTTTTCTTTAGGGAGCATGAATAAGTGCTTTATGAATTTAGCAATATAGTTTCAACTGCAGTAATACCTCCAGCCACAGAAAATATTGGGTCATAAAACCCTCTATGTTTAGAGTTTGGTTTTAAGATATCATCTTAAACTATTTTGGTTTCTTAGACAAATATTCCATATCCATTTACATTCACAACACTCATCTATTCTGAAGGAAGCTCAGAGAACCAAGCCATGCCAGGGCTGCCGCCTGTCTGCCAAGACAGTAGCCAACATTTCTGTCATTTCTTAACCAGAGAGCATGTTGACAATTCACAGGTTTAGCTGTGGCCTAAATGGGCTCTCTTTTCCCATAACTTTTCCGTGAGTCTAGATGAGCCTGCAGGTTTGTCTGAGCCATCTTTGTACTGAGGTTTTCAGTAGTATTTTCAAAAGCAAGTCTGGTGTCTTCACTTCTGCTTTATTTGTCTTCTGCAAGATTTCTTCTAAGGAACACCTGAATATCTAATCTTATGAAATAATAAACAGAAACTGGATCATATCAAATTTTGAAACAAGTTACTGGCATAGCAACTCCTACAAGCACAGTGTCTTTCTTGTAAAGTAAATTATTCCCTCCTCCTTTGCAAATAGGAATGAACAAATGCTGGTTTTATTTGTATAGGAATATGACAGTTTATAAGCAGACTCATTTATTATGGAACCACTTAAAACTGACTCTAAAATATTGAACATTTTTTAATGCTGTTGATTAAAATTTTCTGCCTTTAGCTTTAGAAAGGGGCATTAGCCATTTTTGCATACTTAATACATCAATCCCTATATTCATTAGCTGGGATAATGGGGGGAAAATGATTCTCTGCAATCTTTTGTTTGTTTTCTTTTTTTCTGTGAAGGACTCTGTGTGTGTGTGTGTGTGTGTGTGTGTGTTGTGAACTTTCTGATCTCCAATAAAACTAGGACTTATAACTATGGTATGACTCTGGTAGTACTGAGAGATTTGGAGGTCAGAGTGGAACTTAAATAGGACCCGACAAAATGAGGATAAAACAAAGTAACAGTGGGTAGCAATCATTCAAGGAATTCTTCATACAATGTTTTATAGTTGATTGAAAGCTAGTAAATGCAACTCAGTACTATAATTTCACATGAAAGAACCTACCTCACCTGTCAGGCAGCACTAGTTCAAATAACTATGTGGCTTCTGGATATGTTCTTATTAACGTTCCCCTCAACTACAAATTATGCCAGTACAGAACAGATAAGAAAATAAAGAAAGAGATTAAGTGGTTTTCCAAGGCTCTAAACCAAGGTAAATAGTATGCTGCTTATTAAACATATAGTCCATTTCCAATCGCTAGCTTTACTCATCAGCATTATTTTCACACTTAAACACTTCAGAATTCCATTGTTTTCACTCTTACCCTCCACCCTACTACTAGTAGATGTTTGAGAATTCACATAAGATCAAATTTATCATTTTTAAAGAATTTTGTTGGGGGTGGTTTTTTATCGTCATGTTGTTTGTACACCTCTATTGCTTCAAGTTAACTTCCTGAAAATCTTTCCTAATTTAAATCAGACCCAGCAAACTTGAATCCTTAAAAGCAAATGCCCCACATTTCTTAAGGGAACAGCATTGCTCCATGGAGGCCAGGGGAAGCCCAGGATGCTTAAGTGCCAGTCGCAGCCCCTAATGGTGATGAGGGCCCTTGTTTGGCTGCGTCAGCGGAGGTGTTGCAGGAGAGCACAGAGTGTAAGGATTCGGGCTCTGGAAATGTGCTCTCTTGAGTTTTAATTAATTCTAGCTCTCTGCCTCTAATCAAGCTGTGTGTTCCTGCACAAATAACTTGCAAAATTTATTGCAAAGTTCCTGCAAATGCTTACGTACTATAAAATGGGAGCAGTAATAGGGCTGGGGTGAGGGGTACATAAGACCAATCTCTCAACCTCAGACCTTGTACACAGCACCCTGTAAACACTATTACTATCCGTTAGTATTTGGAGGCAAAGAGCTTTGATGTCATCCCCTCTACTAGTAAGATTCATCTCTTTTCAGAATACCTCAGTTATCCTGAGCTGTGTCATTTAGTTCTGCATAAGCCAGTGCTAGTATTCCCTAAGTTCTTCAAAATATCCTCTCTTCTTGATTGAAAAAAAAAGAGTTTTATTGCTTGTTTACTTGCTGAATCATATCTGCCATTCATATTTACTTTGCCATCTGATTGTTATTCTGTATGATCACAGCTGTACTTATCTTTTACCCTCCCACCACCTATGTTGAAAAATTAAATACTGGAAAGTGTCAGATTTAGTCCTAAACCTATTTTAAACATCTAAGTACAGATGTTTTATTTGTACCATTTCACTCATTGGAGAACCTCCTGATTTTTTTTCCTTCTCTGGGTTTTCTTTCAGTTTCTGTATTTGTGTTACTTCTTTCAATGTTTCCATGAATTCCAAAGCAGCTAATTGCATGTCCTAATTACATGGCCAAGTGCATGGCCCGCATGAGAGGGAGGCCTTGTCTATGCTTTTCCTGCCTTTAACCCCCCAGTGATCCAGCAATATTTCCCAGTGTTCTTTAATATGTGTGTATTAAATCCAGTGTCAGAGACAAAAAGGTAGGTAAGACATCTCTAACCCCTTTGGGGCCTTGAAGAGTTTCATTTCTACTTTCATAGTCAGAGAGGTCTACTTCCAGATACTGTAGTTTGTAAGAATTCCAAGTTAGACGGGCTGTGAGAGGCGCTGCTGTGGGCTGTCCAGGAAGCTGATCGCACTGCAGGTAAGGCCTGGGAGGCTTTGGAGTCAGACATATGGAGGGTGGAGTCTAGGTTCTCCAACTTCCACATGACCTTGGGCAAACATTTAACTTCTCTAAGTCTCACAGATTAAATAGCAGATCTAGGTAAAGCCTTGGCTCAGTACCTAGCACAGAGTAAGCATGTCGTAACCCAAATGTCACTGGCATTCATCACCATCCTCACCACTGGCACCTGGGGGGCTTTCCCAAATTTCCCATCTGACACATTAACCTCATGCTTTTTTGTTCATTAAAAATAAAAACTCTAGAAAAGTAATCATTTTTGAGTGCAAATTTAAATTAATAAAACCATTTTGGAGGGCACATATTTTATATATGTACACAGACACACACACTTAGAAGAGGGTGGTTGCCACAGTGTGGCAGAGGGAGATGGAGGCTTCTACTCTTCACATGCCTGCTCGGCCAGCACCAACTTGGCAGCCATGTGTGTGGACCATCTCAGAACTGATCCTCTGGCCCTATGTGTTCCTTGAATCTGTTGAAAGAAAATTATACTCATGTATTACTACTATCATAAAATATTTAATGTGATTAATATTAAAAAGAAGTGACAAACCATTCTTTTTCATGTATTTAACCAATTCTCTCTATCATCTCTCACTGAAGTTGCTGTACAATGGCATGTATTCATAGTAGTCCCTTGCCTTTCTAGGAGGATAAAATGTTTCTAAAATAGGGCTTCATAGACAATATAATTATAGAGAATCAAAAAAGGGATGCATAAGTAAAATAATTAGTAAGTTTTTCATACTCCAAGCTATCTTCTGCTTTCTGAAAGTTTCCTCAAAACAAATATCAGTCACTTACCTTTTACATGTAGATCATTCACTGTATCACCAGTTGTCTATTTATGACCTCTTTTACATTAGAGACTAAGAGAATACACAGTGAAAGTTATCTTAAATCGTACTACATACCAAGAAAAAAGTCATTATCTCCATTTTCCATTTGATTATACCACTAATCTCCACATCACCTATTCCCTATGTTCCTACTCTCCCCAGCAACCATTCCACACATGCAGGTTTGAAATCCTGCTCATTTATCTCCTTAGCGTTTTTCAGATCTAACCCCTCCTTGCTGCCTCCACCATTCCTGCCCTAACTCAACCCCCTGCAATTACTGAAACAGCTTCCAACACGGACCCCTCCACAAGCCATCCTCCACACAGAGTGACTCATCAACAACTGATGTCATTGCCTCCCTCCCCAGCTGCAAACCCCATAGGATCCCCATAATTTTTAGGCTGAGGTCCTCAGGCTGGTCATCTCCTGAACCCCGCTCCCATGCTAGCCCAATCTCCCTGTGACCCTCTCCTATGCCTTTCGCACAGTCTAGTACACAGATGCGTTCGTTGTACAGAGGTTATCTTGCTGTTTCATTCTTAACCTTTCAAAATGCTGTTCTGCCTGGTAAATGCCCCATACTGCTCTTGGCTTGCTTGGCTGATGTCTCCTGGTGCCTCAAGGCCCGGTACACTTGTTTCTGCCTTGGGAAAACCTTCCCTAGCCAACGCCTGATGTAGGTGTCCCTCGTCAGGATTCTGCAGCATGCCTCAGGGACTCCTGTCGTAGCTGTCACTAAACAGTTTACTTTGTCTCCCTGACTAACCTGTAAGCCCCTCTAGGAAAGCACCAGATTTACTTAGTATCATCAGTTCTTTGGAGTTGTTCCTGGTATGTGTTCAGTGCATAATAAACGCAGATGGATTGAATGAAAATATTAAGTGAGTGAGCTACTAAGAAACTTAGACGTATCATCTTTGGTCCCTTCCACTTATATTTGGTTTTCATTAAGATCTCTTTCATCAAAATGCATAAAATCCACTTGCATTCAGCATCTTGTGTTTGTTTATCCTGGTGCAAACAGTATTCAGTTTTAAACAAGGACAGAGCTATTTCCCTTCATCTACTAATAAACAGCAAAAATGGGGGGAAAACAATGGTTAAATGGGCATGGGGAATTCATAAGTAAGTGATTGAAGTCAGTGTGCCATCTAGAAGTTTGAGGGTAATGATTTAGCAAGATTCCTAGCCAAGCTATCTTGTAAACTCTGCTGTGTTTTTTCTTTAGGAACTATCCCTTCAATATAGTGACATTGTTAAATCTTGTTCTATTCAAGGCCTCTGACACCAACAGAGAGATTTATGAAATCTCCATGCAGCTCATGCAGGCACGTATCACTTACTTACATGGAAACTTCCATTCTTGAGCACGAAAATCAGAATGGTGGTTGGTCACTGGATTGCTGTTTATTGCTATGCATTTATGTGTATCTGCATATCACTGGTGGATATGAAGAGTGAGAAAACAATTGCTTAATCCTCTATAAACATAGAAACTAACTGATTCCTTACCTTTAATATATATTAAAATATGCATCCATCGGTTTTGTTACTATGAAACTTTATTAGATATAAATACTCCTGGGATAGCCAGGCAATGTTTATTCATACTGTTTTCTTACTTTCCTATCTCTTTGTAGATCCTTGAAGCAAAGATTTCTGTATACTCGAAGAAAGTAACTGAACAAAGACCTGGCAGTATTCTCTGTGGGACAGACGGGCCATTGCCACCTCTCTACAGTGTGTCATTAGGCCTATTATCGTGTGAACTGGCCACGATGTACCCTGAGCTCACTCTCCGACTCTTCTCAGGTACCACGCAATAGCTAATGATGACATGTGTGATCATTGCTGCTCCAAGCAACCTTCCTTTTTAAATTCCACTATAATTTTAGAGTCAAAATTAGAAGCTAAATTTGCAGATCAAAATTGCTTTGGGCTAAGTCCCATTACCTCTAAAAGAAATTCTAGGATATCTTTAAATATTTTTTTCAAAAGTGCTTATCTAGTGCTTGCTCCAGCAGCACATATACTGAAACTGGAAAGATACAGAGAGATTAGCATGGCCCCTGTGCAAGGATGACATGCAAATTCATGAAGCATTCCATATAAAAGAAAGTGCTTATCTAAAACAGTAGAAGTACAAATAAATGTAAGACAAATGCCGGGATACTTCGATTAATTATACATTTCTACATTCATTATATTTGTAAAATTTCCCAAAGAAATTAAGCACGGGTGGTTTTAATTTAATACATCTAATTGTTGCAAGTTGCTCTGGGTAATGCTGATGACAGTGGTGTTCTGTGACTTGTGTATTGCTACACACCAGAGAGGTTGTTGAGAGTGATTTAGAGCTAATCTTTCCAAGTAATCTGTGTGAGTAATTTTTGTGAAAATCCATTCTTAAAGAATTGCATATGTCAAGTAACTTCCTGTCTCAGTGCACGTGGCGCCTTGCTGAGTGACCGACCCCAATCTCTTAATTCATCCTCTTCCGTCTGCATCACCAGCACCTCAGTGCAGATGCCCATCAGTTCCCTCACCTCTCCCTGCTCTCATAAAACCAAATATGTACAGCACTTCTCGACTCAGACTTCTCTGCCCAGTTTTCCAAAAAATAATTGCTGGTAGAAACAGCTTTCATCTGCTGAGTGGTTATTATATTCCAGGATCTATGCAGGCACTTTAGATACATTGCACTTATTTAATCTTTGAGGTTTGAAATGGCGCTCTGGAGCTGGGCAACCTGGCCTCATCGCTGGCCCTCCCATTCACTAGCTGTTTGACCTTGGGCAAGTCACACAACCTCTAAACTACATTTCTTTGTCTGTGATAATAACTACCTCATAGGGTGTGAGGATTAAAATGAGCTAATGAAAATCAAGCAGGTAGCCCAGTCTTGGCATGGACTTGCTACTACTACCACCATAATCAGCATTCCTGTTTTACAGATGAGGAATTAAGGCTTAGAGATGTTAAATGATTTTGTCAAAACCAACTAGCTAGGATGCAGCCCAGTCAATATTCAATCTAGGTCTTTTCCTCCAAAACCAGTGCTGTACATGTGGAACTCCTTTGCCTATTACAAAAAAAAAACCCCTCCATCTCTAGATTTGCTTTCCCCCTTTCCACCCAAGAGCCCCTTATTCCGGTCTCACTTAATCCTTTATCAGCATGCCAGGACCTTTTGTAAACCCTTGCTTCCGTTCATGCTGTTCCCTCTGCTGGAAACGGCCCTTCATCCCATCTCCCTAACTCCCAATCTCCCTTAAGATCTGATTTTAAAATCTACTTCTACTGTGAAAACCTCTCCATCTCTCTGAGACAGTTAGTCACATCCTTGTGTGTGCCTAAAACAGTGGAGGAACTCAAGAAAAGCCTTTTGAATGAATTAATTGTCTTTATCTTTATTCACTACAAGGAAGATTTGAGTGCCACCTGTATTACCAGGCACTGTGCTCAGGCCCTACAAATACAAAGGGGAATAAAACAATCTCTCCCATTAAAGGCTCATAATCTAGTGATAAAGATAAACCTGCAATCCTGTGGTGATGGCGCAATGCAGCAAATTCTGCTGGGAAAGCACGTGCTGTGTATGAGATGGAAGATGAGGGTGTGTTCAGTTAGTGGGCCAGAAGCACTAGTAAGGACTTCCTAGAGAAGACAGCTGAGCTGCAGTTTTGAAAAAAAAATAGTAGGAATTTACAAAGCAGACAAGTAGTTGACATTACAGTCGGTAAACAGGCAGGAATTACAGGCTAAGGAAGTGACATGTGGGATGGCTTTGGCTTCCACCTGTGAAACAGCAGGACGCACTTGAGAGATTTCAGCAAGCTGATTAGCTGAGAGGGAGAAGCCAGTGGAAGGGACAGGCTGACAGCTGGGAGAGAGGAGATTAATAGTCAGCAATTTTAACAAGAAAAGAAGCTCACAGAATGAGTTGCAAGCATTTTCGACCTAGATTTTCTTCAACCTTTGGGCTGGTTTGATTTATGAGGAATAACTTTTTAAAAAAATAATATGGAAAACTAAGGAGGTTATCATAGATTCCTAGTCCTTATTTTTACTGCCCTTACTATTAAGAATCTCAGGGTGAGATTTTTATTGCCTGTAATTTCAGATGACTTAATTCCTGGTGAGTAGCCAGGGAACTGGTTAAGGGCCTCCCAGAGAAGTGGGAAATATATACAGAATTCCACTGACATTGTCTCACACTTTATTTAATTTGTTTCTGGAGACATGAATTGGGGTTTGTTTGCATGTCTGTGGCATCATTTTTTTCTCTTTTCCCCTCAAAAACATCTCTACAATCCAGGCTGTGATCTAGATGCCTGGGGCATCTTGGACAGACATCCCTACCCTCTCAGACCTTATGTCTGACAGACAAGCTGCAATAAGCATCAAAAATAAGCAAATGATGCAATATATTAGAAGGCAATCATTACTACAGAAAGTCTGTTCATTTTCACACCACTATTGAAAGACAGGTAGTTTTAATAGTGGTTATCCCTCTGATTGGGAAGGTTTATTCCTCTCCAAAGTTCCCATCCTTCTTAGCAGAGTTTAGATAATTCTTTTGCCATAGAAGTGCCCCAAGTCTTTGTAACCAGAAGTCCTTTTCCTCTACCAAACCCCCAGAAAACCTTGTGCCTCTCTTCTGTCATCTGTCACTTTCTGCTCTTCCCAGAGTCACCTGTCAACATCAATTGTCTCAGAGCCTCCTTCTCGGGGAAAGGAATCAAATCTTTAGTCGGTATGCCTGGCACAGTGCTTATACCTAGAAAATGCCCAGAATACTGGAGTAAATGAATGCCCTGATTTTATAAGGATCTGAATATGTGTCACAAAAGCCCACAATATCATCCATCCTTTTTATAAAGTTTAGAAATTAAGTGAATTTTGAAATTGTGACCTCTATGAACCAGGACAGCTCAACACTGACAATCCTGGCACAGCATTAAATATATTCTTCTTCAAAATAAAACATTACAATTGTAATTTTAGGAAAAGTGCCAGATCAATTAAAGTGGCCATTTTGGGGATTATCTTGGTGTAATTCCTGCTTCTGTGTTGTTCTATCATTTAGCAGCCAGGAGCTCTCTGAATGAGATTACATGCCACACTGGATAAGGAGTGCCTCAGATCCTGCTTTCTAACTTCCCTTAATGATAAAACAGTTCCTTCTCTAGATAGTAGAGAAATTACTTCCAAGTTTGCAGCATATATGTAAAGCTGTGCTTTTATTTCTATAGAAAGCTTATTCAGATTATAAAATTAAATGCTGCTGGCAGTGAAACACAGCAGAAATTCTAGTAGAGAGCGGAATGTTGAAATGACAGGGCTGGACATACAGTTTTACCCTTTCGGTGCATTTCTTTCCTAAAGTGCAGCATTGAGCAACACCGTCCATGTAGTTGGCGGTTGTCAAGACTCTAAGGAGACCGTGCACTGGGTTTGTTCTTCCTGGAGGTCCACCTCTCACTTTTTAACAGTTAATTGTTCATGGAAGACACTCTGTGAAATGTTGGCTTAGTCACTGTAATAATCCTAACCACCGTCAATTAAAAGTCTGCTGGTTGACAAGCCCTGGGCTGAGCATATTATGTCCATCCTCACTATATCTTTTAGTCCACACAATAGCTCAGTGTGGGTCCCTATTGGCCCCAATTTACACGTGAGAAAACTGAGGAACAGAGAGATTAAAGAGCTAGCCCAGAGGTTCAGGCAGCGGCTGTGTGGAAGAACTGGGGTCTAATCACATGTCCTGATTCCGAGTCCTCTGTGTGTCCCCACCTAATGCTCCTCTTTGCTAGCAGAGGATTTGAACTCATGAGGCCTTCCTCTGTTACGGAGCCGATGCTTTCCCACTGTGCTGTCTCCTCCCCTGAGCACAGATGCGAAGGGAGGTGTGAGGACAAGCCTTGGCTTTAAGATTTTGTGGCCTTGGGGTGCTGCTGTGTGAGAAAACGCTCTGTAAACTGAAGGCAGTGTTCAGTCTGTCACTTAGTTTATTTGGGTGAACTAACACATAGCTCTCCATCACTGCCGTTCTGCTCAGAGGTAAGCCAGCGATTCCCCACGACCCACCCAAATGGGCGGCAGACTATGCTCACCTATCTGCTGCTCTGGCTGCACAACATTGAGCTGGTGGACAGCAGGCTCCTCCTCCCGGGGTCAAGCCCCAACAGCCCAGAGGACGACATCAAGGACTGGGAAGGGGAAGTGAATGCCTCCCATGGGCTGAAAGGGAATGGCTGGGGCTTCCTGGAAGCCATGTCGCTTGTCCTGAACAACCTCATGTACATGATGGCCAAGGTAAACTCAGAGGAAGCGTGCCTCAGTGGCACACTCCAGCACCTGAGACCCGGGGTTAATCAAACTCCGTGCTGCAGACCTAGGGAAAATGGCATTTTTCATTAAAAATCACATGCAGAGGGCTTGGACCATGGGGAGAGCTGTGCCACAATGTGAACGTACTTCATGCCACTCAACTGTACACTCAGAAATGGCTAAGATGATAAACTTTTGTGTGTATATTTTGCCACCATTTTTAAATAACAAAAATAAAAAGAAGCCTACCATTTTAAAAATCATGTGAATAAGTATGTAACTTACTGATTTATGCATTATAAATTGCTGAAAAATGACCTCTTTCTGATGAATGGCCATGTTAACCCCCTTTTTAAGATTTTGAGATGGCCATGACCCTTAAAACAACTTTACATCAAACATTTAGCATCCTTACATTTTCCTGCATGTCTCCTGGGCCATTTTTTTATGTTGTTTATTACAGTATGGAGATGAAGTTCCTGGACCAGAAATGGAAAATGCTTGGAATGCATTAGCCAACAATGAAAAATGGAGCAACAATCTCAGGATCACCTTGCAATTCCTGATCAGCCTGTGTGGGGTCAGCAGTGACACGCTTCTCCTGCCCTAGGTAAGTAGGTCTGGGACTTCTGGGAATCATTCCTTGTGCCTACTGGTGGTTCCATTTGCAGTCTGGAACTCAGAGCATGCCCTTTGCACCAAGCAAAATAGAGAAATCCCATTTTGTCTGTCATGTTAACCTCCTATGAGCTTCTCTAGATACTACAGAAAAATTTTGTTCTGTTGCCTGAGAATCAGACCACAATCTCTTAGTGACACCTCTGTCAATTCCTTTCTAAGCCTTGACCCAGAAACCTATCAATTAAGGAGGGGACTAATAGTTGGGAACTAACTCTATGGTTCCTAAAAGCTGCCTTCTGTAAACATTAGATGGGCGATGCCAGAGAAACTAGGTCAAACGTTCTGTTACCCCTAATAAGAATGCTTTAGGTTTATGTCTGGATGCAGAGCACCCCGGTTTTTCTCTTCAAAGACTTAGATGGTAGAAGAGAGTAGTGTCATTTTCAGTAACTCTGGAATTCCATTAGGTTAATGTAACACCGTTTGCTTAACCATGTCCCTTTTGCTGCTTATATTCATAACACTTTACTATTACAAATGGTCCTTTTATGTAGACTTTAAGGTTATATTTAAGTCATTTGTTTTGGTGGCATTTCCCAAAGTAACTATCCTGGTTAAGGGAAGAAATAGGTGGGTGTTATTTTTTTAGTTCTCCTACGGACTTCAGAAATCGGTCTACACCCTTTCCCAATTCACTGTAACTGTGGTGTATAAGCATTCAAGTTTCCCATATCCCCACTAAATTTTATCATCCCATTTATTCATTTTGTCAGTTTAATATTTTTATTGGTATTTTCAAATTCTTCTCTTTACATATTTCCTTTCTGGTGAAGATGTTCATTTCTCCACGTAATAGGTTTGCATAATCATTTATGTCCTCATATGTTAACTGCTCAGTTTATTTCTTTTGACCACTTCTGATGTGGAATTTCAGCATTTACTTGAATCATTTCTGTAATTTTTTACTTTGAACAGTAATCTCTTATCATGTCTGTCACATAAATTTTCTCATTATTTTGCTTTCATTTTTGAAAATATCTTTGATATTTTTAGGAGTAAATGCTCATAACTGAAAAATTTCAAAGGTAAAGAGAACTTAAAAAAAAGAAGAAAAAGAAAATTCACCCAAAATGACTATCTTATCTAGAGAGAAGCACTACTAGCATGCTGATGGATTTCTTCCCAATGTTATTTCTATATAACACATACTCATTCACATCAATAATGGCATCATCTATTATATAGAAATTGTATGTCCTTCCTCTTTTACTTAATATTAAATATACTTTACTATCATTAAAAACTGTCATTCTGTTGACTACATACTTCATACAATTCACCATAACTTATGTACCCATTTCCCTAGTGTTCAACATTTGAACTGCTTTCAAAGCTTTCTTTTTTTGTGGGGGCAGTTTTACTATTACAAATTATGCCTTGGTGAAATCTTATATATAAACCTTCATGTCTTTCTCTAGGTTTGGAAAAGTTCCTAAAAGTGTAATTACAATTTCAAAAGTAACTGTGAACCAGTCCAGTACTCTTGATCTCAACTGCCATATTATCCAAGTTGCATTTCCACCCATGTGTAAGATTACCCATCTTACATCTGCACTAATATTGACCATTATCAATGTCTAATCTTTCCCAGTTTGATAACTGGTAAATTGTACCTTTGGTTGTAACTTGTGACCTTCAGCATTTGATGCTTTCCTTTTGAAATGTATTTTTTTGTCTTCCACTGTGTGAATATTATGTTTATATATTCAGACCTGCCTGCACTGCCTTGGATATCTCCCTTTCTTCCCCAGTCAGGATTTTCTTTTCCCTCCTAAGGAAATACATGATTATAGAGGTGTGGGGAAACACCGGGGCTTCTGAGAGGAAATCTGGTGTCAGACTCACTCACTCTGTGCCCCGCCTCCCACAGCTGCTGCAGAAGGGCCTGCCTAGTATGCAGCAGCCCCTGCTGCAGGTGATCTACAGTCTGCTCAGCTACATGGATCTTTCTGTTGTTCCTGTAAAGCAGTTTAATGTGGAAGTTCTGAAGACCATTGAAAAATATGTGCAAGTGAGTTTTTTAAAAACTTCACCTATGAACCAGAGTGTTTCCAGAGTCATTCCTGAAAAACAGGAGGAAAATATGTAGCTTGAATGTGGCTACAAAGCTATATGGGCGCCAGGCCATGTGTTTACCCATTGATGCCTGAAACACGCTGAGAGCCATCAAATGAGATGGTTGACCAGCACCCTGAGTGATATACTGAGGAGAAAGGACCAGATCCTCTGCTTTCCTGAGCCTTCAGAGAACACATTTCTGCCTCTTCAGACTAACAGACTGGGTATTGTACACACACACCCGGCTGGGCGGGCATGGACAGGGTCTTTCTTATGTGTGGTATTCTATTTCAGAGAAGTCAGAGAGAGAAGGAACTTGCATGTGCCAGGTTCTGGGACAGATGTTTCAACATGTGAAATGGTAGTTCAGAAGTTAAAATTGTCACTGTAGAGTTGAGGTAACTAAGGTTAGGAAACTTACATGAAAGAGCTTGAAAATACTTTAGCCAACAAATAGTGTATTCGGCAAGGTTCAGAGTTCAAAGGCAAGTGTTGTTTTTTCTGCTTAAATTCATCGACAAAGCCACATAATGCAAATTTTACACGTCCTTTCCCATCTTAACTTCACCAGTCACATTACTTGAAGAAATTGTTTAATACTAAAAATGATTTCTGAGCTTTTTTTCTGTTTTCAAGTCACAGTGAGCCAGTAATAGTTTTGCCATATGGAAGGCATTTAGTAATACTCTACACTCACAGGAGGCCGAGGGTCAGCTCACATCTTTCTACTAATTGTGTGCCCTGCCTAATTTAAACAAATCATTGTATTATTAGATTGCCTGTTCTATCTTAGGCCTCTGGGCTGTCTCGGGTGCTCTGAATCTTATCTTGAATGATGGCTCATTTCACACACTATGACCTCCCTTATGCAGAATTGAACAGTGAAGGAAAGGTGTTTTATTTCATGTGTTTTTAATCCAAAGCCTGGGCAAATAATAATAACAACATTTTATCAAGTTGGTTCATTTATGTTCAATATTTTTGTGGAAGAAGCACCTCAGTTGGCCTGGGGGTCGTGAGGGAGACACAGATGGTGAAACCAAGTGAATCTTCTGGGAATAGTGGGCTCCTGAGAGGCTGATACAGAGAACAGGGGCTCTTACCTCCTTCCAGGATAAGGTAGTAGCATGAGCAGAGGCACAGAGGCTGAGAGACCTTGCCTGGTTGGGGGACCTCCAGCGGTAGCCTGGGGGAGATAACCTCCGTGGGCTGCGCTCAGAGAGTGTGGGCTCCCCGCTGTCCACCAGAGGGAGCTGTTCAAGGAGGCAGGGAAGTAGTACGGTCTGAAGAGTTCTACAAAGGTCACTGAGGCCGGAGTGGGGATGATGGACTTCAGTAGCGTCTGCATCAGTAAGCCCAGTTAAGAGGCTTTGAAAGAGGCCAGGCAGAGACTGGAGAGGAACTAGCTGAGCCAGTGCCAGCAAGAAAGGAGAGAGAGAGCAATTTATCAGGAGGTAAGGAAAGAGGAGTTAAGGATGGCCCCCAGATTCCTGGGTTAGGTCATGAGGAGCACATGGGGTGAGAAGAGAAGAGGGCTGAGAGCAATGATCAGGCGCCCAAGACAGAAATGGGCAGGAAGGGCCAGAGACGTAGGAGAAGGACTAAGGAACGCTGGAAGCTGGAGGTGCAGAGAATTTGGAGAAGGAGTGAGTAGTGGTCAGCAACATAAAGGCATCGAGATTATTTTTATTCAAATTGAGGCAGGGCTTCACTAGCAAAAATGGTACCTTGTTCTTATAAACATTTATTTGAATATAAACTAAAATTGATCTTTTATTTGCTTGTTTCCTAAATGTAACTCATCTTATACATAGATTGTCTTGTTACGTCTTTTGTCTTTTATGTGTCATGGAATTTCCTTCACTGTTGGAAATCTGTGAATTCTGACTGGTCAGAAGGAGTTTGAGTAGCTGGTGGTATATTTTTTAAAATGAAATTATTTCTTACCACTGAATGTTTTATTTCCTTCAAAGTGTTCACTGGAGAGAAGCTTTGAATATCTTGAAGCTGGTAGTTTCTCCATCTGCCAGCCTAGTTTTGCCTTCCTACCAGCACAGCAACCTCTCAAAGATAGAAATACATCGAGTATAGACTAGTGCTTTGAAGGAATTACCTGGAAAAACCCTGGACTTTCACTTTGATATTTCAGAGTTATGTTATCTATTTCTGTAAGCTCTAGCATGAATATTTAGTGGCAGAGGTCAAAACCAGTTGCCTGGGTAAAGGGAGACTGATTTTCCATTTATTTCTAATGAGGGCTTCTAAGGCTTAAATTAGGTTCTGTTTTTTGAGAACCCATTGAGTGTCATATTCACCTGAGCTCTCAATTGGCAACTTCTAACAGTAGAAGCTAGCCTCAGTTCTATAAAAACATATTCTAAACAAAGAAAGATAACTTTCATAATATATACAATTGTCAAATCAATAAGTTACACACCTGGAACAAATATAATGTTATATGCCAATTATACTTCCATTGGGAAAAAAAAAGAAATCTGTAAAAATCTTAAGCATTTTAAACCATGACCTTCACTCATTGTTTATCTGACCTGTGTCACATCCTCTTTGTATCCACAACCTTGTTCTCTGAACTGAAGCCAGACCAGCAAATGACAGAGATTGAGAGGAATACAGAATCCATCCTTATGGCTGCTCTCCAGAACCGCACTGCTTTTTAAACCAGGAAAATTATCTAAATTCTTGCCAAGGGAGGAGGGACCAGCGAACCAAGCTATGATCTGGAAGTTAAGAAAGGGCAGAAAGTGCCCAGATTTACCTGCTGGTCCGTTAATGAACATGTGGGAAGAATGTACATAACTGTTTTAGTCTAAGATGTAGAAACACTTTGCTTTCCTATGTCTCCTATCCCATGATCTGTAAGACCCCCAAAGCAGAAACTACGATTTGTCCATTTTGTAACCAAGGTTTGGTATGGTATCTGGTGCGTGTTAGGTACTTAATACTCTTTGACATTGCTGAATTGAATAAATCACTAAAGGAATAAACCAGGTCTGCTCATACGGGAATTACTTGGTCTGTTAGGCAGGGTACAGCCGGGTTGGGTTTTCTCCCACAGTGGACTCATGAACCTCTTACTATGTCATTGTTCAGGATGAGATATTATTTTGATGCCATTGCAATAACCTGCATCTATAGTTAGTGTATGTATATTAAAGTATCAGATCAATACTTTTCCATTTTTAGCATTTTTTTTTGCATTGCTACCAGTGGGGGAAAGCTACTTTTACTCTGACTTAAGTTTATTCTGTTCAAAAGAGGAACAGAAAATGCACATCCAGTCAGCTGCACACCTCAGGGACCCAGCTCTTCAGGACTGATGGGCCTCACAGAGCCAGGTAGAAAATTACCAGCTGGTTTCTGCCATGTGCAAGTATAGGCCCGTGAACAGGTTCCTGCAGAGGTGACCTGTTTGGGAGGAACATCCTATCTGGCCACCACACGCCAGCATGTGAAATAAACTCTCAAGGAGTGAAACTTCTAAGGTGTGCAACCCAAGTACCTCACTCTGGCCTCATTCATTTAAATAATTGAAAAGACATAAATAATTTAAATTTTCAAATAATTGAGAGTATATAAAGATTGCTGAGTGAAGTCTGGGAAGAGGGGAAGGAATTTTAGTCTCTTGTTATAACTATCAAAAATCCCATCAAGCTTACAAATCTGAAAACTGACTCTGCTTTTCTGAATGTTTTGCTTCTAGTCTTTACCAGTGGTTTCTAAAATATGTTTAGGAATAAGCAACTGAGCTGTATTCAGGTGCTAAAGAGGGTGGGAAAATGCAGAAGGTGCAAAATGATTTAGAACATCAGGAAAATTAGCCTACTTACAACACTGAACTTCTGTAGTCTGATTTTTAATCAAATAAGCAGTTCTTGGCTGCTGCTGGGTAGAGCAATCCCATATTCTACAGTTATTAATAAGTAGAAGAACATGTGCTTTTGTGTTCTTTATTTTTGTCAAGACACCCATCATGGGGAGGCCATACGATGAGTTGCAGAACTCCGGGTGTGAGGGGAAGCCCAGGGCCGTGGCTGTCACCAGGAGCACGTCCGCCTCATCAGGCTCCAACTCCAATATCCTTGTGCCTGTAAGCTGGAAAAGGCCCCAGTATTCTCAGGTATAGACCCCAGACACCCAGGCCTGGAAGGGAGTGTAGGGGACCTATTGAGGCCAGCTGCCCATGTGATACAGGACTCCTGCAGTCACCATCCCAGGGTGCCCTTCCAGGAATCGGCCCTTCAGGGAGCCCGTGGCATTCCCAGGGACCACTTCCATCCTTGAGCAGCTCCTTATGGTGAATTGAAGTCTGATACTTTGTCACCTATCCCTGTTGGTCTATGTTCTCCTAAGGCTTAGAAAATGAAGCCCCATCTTTCACATGGCAGCCCTCCAAATATTTAAAGAAGCCCTACCCACTCTGCCACTTACCCAAATGAGTCCTCTCTTCTTCAAATAATAAATCCTTATTTCTCCCAGCCAGTTCTTTGTGATTGGGCTGCACACCCAATGACCGTTCTGGCTGCTGTCCTCTGAGCATGTTGTCTGGCCAGGGTTTCCACGCGCAGAAACCGGGGGGCTGCTGGGTTTCTCTGAAGCTCGGGTCCCACAGCCAAAGACTCTTCACTCCGTGGGGGGCGGCGTCACAGTATGGATGTTATGGGGCTTTTTGTCAAGTAAAAGCCTTCATTATTCAAGGTTCTTTTGGTGACATGTGACGGATGCCCAGTGAGAGATTACCTTCAGTAGAAAGGGAAATCATTAACTCATATATCTTGGCTGCAAGCACAGCTGGACTTTAGTACCAAAAGTTAGGAACTGGATCCTTAGACTCTGTCCCTCTCTCTCTCTCTCCCCACTTCCCTTCCCCATCCTGGCCCTGTGTCCTCTTCCTAGATGTCATTGTCAGGCAAGCCCTTCCCACATGAGGCACTGATGACTTCTGGTGGGTGCACACTGACATGGTCTTTGGCTCCGATGGTTTCATGACAGGCCTTCCCTCCCAGTGGCTGTAGTAAATCTAGAAAAAGGACTTTTGCAGCATGTGCAAAGGAGGCAAAGCCCCGGTTAGCGGGAGAGGAGCTGTCGCCGGGATAGAGGGCCTGGGTTACTTACTGGGAGGAGGTGAAGTGGGTGCTGAGCAGGGAAAGCACTTGACTACATGCCCAGCTGTAGGCATGTAGGCCAGGGAAATGGCACATGGAGCATAATGCCTGCTGGGACATAGCTGGTTTTCCCTGAACTGTTGGTAAGGGACTTTCTATACTTTCTTGGGGATTTGGAAAGGAGAAGAAAAATGTGCAGCCCGATTCTGTGTTCCTCTCTGTTGATTCCTCCCCAGAAGTCAAATGCCCACTAAAACTTAGAGAAATAGTTTAGCAAACCTGTAGCCATACTTCAGCACCAAGGACCTCCTGTCTTTGACCTTGAAGACACCATATTGAATGTTCCTTCTATAACTTGTAAAGAAGGATGCAGTGAACCCAGTTCCATTAAGAAGGAAAATTTTTGAGTGCTGTGGCCTCCTAGCCGTCTCCACACTAACCAAAATCAGATGAAAAGAGGAAAATCATTTTAAAGAGATTATTTAAAGAAGGTTGCTTTAAGAGCAGTTCTGAAGGACATTCACGTTTTTTAGGCTTTGACCATCATTCCCTCTCATTCCCAACTCACCAATCCTTCTGAGACCTAGTCTATCTATGTCACTGGAAAATGTAATGGTTTACAGAAGATCAGAAGGCTGTCCGGAAGATCTCTGTGCTTAAGTGGCTGGGAAATAAGGTTTATGAAGAAAAGCAAAAGGAATCGAATCTGTCCAACTTTAGGAAGACTGAGCTGAGAAAGGTGGCTTGCCAATCGAATTTCTTACTTCTGCAGCAAGTAAAGTCATTCTGCCATGGGAGGAAAAGGGGTTTGTGTTGTGATATAACAGATTTAACTTTGGTGTAAGGAGCATCTTGCTCATGCTGAAACATGACATGCAAGAAAAGATTACTAAGTTGAGTAGGAATGCCCACTGCAGAATGTAGGGATTGATTTCCACATGGGAGAACTTAGATCGGCACCATCCAGTAGAAAGGCAATGCGAGCTTCATTGCAAGTGTTCTAAGAGTCGCCTTAAAAAAAAAGTAAAAAGAAACAGTACAAAAATAATTTAAACAGCGTATGTTAGCCTAATGTAGCTAAAATATCATTTCACTATGTAATCAGTTTTTTACAATTATTAATGAAATATTTCACTTTGCTGTTTCATTCCAAGTTTCATGCGCTTCACATCTCAGTCCTCACTGGCCACCGTTCAAGTGCAGGAGCCCTGTGTGGCTAATGGCTCCTGTAGTAGAGGTGATTGGCTCTCAGGACCTCATGTTTAAACCTGCCTGTGTGTTTCTTTTCCAGAAGAGAATGAAAGAAAAGCTGGTGCATGTCCTTTCTCTGTGTGGCCAAGAAGTGGGACTGAGCAAAAATCCATCAGTAAGTTCCATCAAGTGTCACTTGGCGTACCAACATCTTTTTTGCCTTTGACTTGTTTTTACCTTGGGTCATATAGTTTAGAGTCAGTTCTGAAGTACAAGTGTGACAGCCACCATCTAGGTCAAACCCTAGATCATTTCTCTCTATACCATGAGTTTTAATTTAGCCTAGTTCGGAAAGAACGAAAGATATTTTTATTTGCTCCAGTTGAAGATGAATACATGTTTTCATTTTGAAACATTTATTGGATTTCTTTATAAATATTCCAGACTTCCTTAAATTATTTATGTGTGACTGTGTCCTACACCACTGTATGTAAGTCCTTTTGGGGTATAATTTTACTTTCTGTACACACACCAATTACTCTGATATCATTATTTTACTCATGTATAGTAAAGGTGAAAAGAATGATATATCATCATTTTTTTCTCACATAAACTTCCACTGATGTTAGTTTTAAAAAAACATGCCATTAGGCTATGAAATAAATGAATAATTGAAGTAGTAGAAATTAGCTTCTGAAACTTTTAGAAAACTTAGGAAATTCAAATTGTTACATGTGTGAGTGTATGGTAGGAGAAGCAATACAAATCTCAGGGAATAGCTTCACCAGATGTTTCTGTTTCATGTATATCACCAAATCTGTGTTATTAACAAAAAAGAATTGGCAACCCAAATAATTTCCCAAATAGGGTAAGAGTTAGCAAAGAATTTCTCTGTGTATCTCTTTTTAAAAATTCCAAAATGTATCTAATCATATAGTTCGTGAGAGGGTAAAATACTAGAGGATCAGAAATACTTGCTAACATGCAAACTGATATCGCTTATCATCTCAGAATGTGCCCCAGCCAGCCATGAGCTAAGGTCAGCTGAAGTCAGCTTTTCAGGGTTATTGATCAGTGCATTTGTTACTGCTCCTGGGACATTATTTAGGGTAGAGGGGACGAGATAGTGGCAGAGGCAGAAGGAGCCACAGAGAGAGAAACAAGAGCCTTTTGTCACTGCAGTGTGGTACTGGGAGCAAGGGCCATTTCTTACCGCCATTGTGGCTGGCACTTTCTCCTTCAGATCTAACCCTCCTTCTTCTGGGATGATGCCTTTCTAGCAAGAAATGTGTACCTGGACTATGTTAGAAATAACAGAAGCAGCACAAGACAGGGAGCTCTCAACTGAGAAAACCAGAATTCTAGTCTCATCTCTCCCTAACTAGTTGGCCCTCAATGCTGTTTATGTTGCAAACCCATCTGCAGTCCCCAGTGCCATGCATGACACTGTGTGTCGTGCATCATTTTATGAGAAGATAGTGTAAACCATCTGACTATTCTTAAACCCTGATAAAAAATTATATTTAAAATCCATTCACTTTTTAATTTTGAGAGACATCTGTTATGTTTAAATTCATCTGATTTGCTTACATTTCAAGGAAGGCCAGATTATAATGGTTAATTAAAGAATACTGTTCACTTTATATATTAGTCTGTGTTCAGGAGAGGCCAGAGAGTAAAACATTTACAGTTTATTTTTTCTACAAAGTTCTACAAAAACATCATTTGCAGTTTATGATTTCTACAAAGTTCTATAAAAATGGCCCAGTGAAAAAAACCTAAATATAGAAGTTAATTTTAAAATATGAATATTCTAATGGTCTTAATTTTAGAAATGTCTTTGTTTTGTTAAATCAACAGGACAGGAATTTTGAGTATAAATTATGAGCATGGCTGGTCATCTAATCTCCTATAATTTAAATGAGCAAGTACTATACTTCATGGCTTCTGATTCATTTTTCTTACCAGTTCCTGGCTTATCTCTAAAAGGGTAAAATCCTTTGTGCTTTTAGTTCATGCTACAATGACATATCTATCTGGGTATTAAAATAGTATGTGATAATATATATGTGATGTGTATGTATGTGAATGTGTTTCTAACAATTTCTAACATCAGTCAATTCAGACACAGTGGAAAGTTTCTTGACTGCCCGAATTTATCTGTGAACACATGTTCAGTTCACACGCACACACACACACACATACGCACAGTCAGCTCAGATCCAGTCTTCATCCATTAAGAGGCAGCAATTTCACTCTTGAACATTTTCCTAGTGCATGAACTTACGTCTTTGCAACAAGTTTAAACAGAAGGCACCTGTCCAACATAAATAGTCAGAGAACATTCTAAAAATACCCACTTAAGGAATTCGGTGTGTACTGGAAATCCAGTGCTGTGAAGAGCCAGTTCCAGTTTTCTGCAGCACAAACAACCGAGCCAAGCGCGGTTTCTCAGGAGAGCTCTCCTTGATGCCTAGGTGATTTTTTCATCGTGTGGGGATCTCGATCTGCTTGAGCACCAGACAAGCCTGGTGTCTTCTGAGGACGGCGCCCGGGAACAGGACAACATGGATGACACAAACAGTGAGCAGCAGTTTCGCGTCTTTAGAGACTTCGATTTCCTAGACGTGGAGCTGGAGGATGGAGAGGTACAGCATTTCCTCTGTAAAACCAATGCACTGCGTCTTTACCCCGACTAACAGAACACTTTCTTTTTCCTGCTAAATAGTGAGTTTTTATAACAGTCTTTAATTGGAAAGCTGTAGACTTTATTTTGAATCAACTTATTCAAAGCACAGCGGCTCAACTTTGGCAAAAGTCACCACACCCTTCCTGTCTGAGCCGCGGCAGAAGCTGCCAAGTTATTTCTAAATGGCAAAGATCTGCCTTTCAGTGACCGCACAAAGTCTGCGTGTGTGTAGTCCAGAGGCGAACTTTTATAAAAAAAATCACAAAAACCTTCAAGTTCTGAGTCTGTTCACGGCTACCTGGATAAAACATGCTAAGCATTTAATTACTTTAAAGGTGAAACCGCTCTAATTTGATCACTTCAAAGATGGCCTGCTCCAACAGGAGAGGGGAGGCCTCAGGCTCCAGTAGCTCTGTGCTGTTCTTACTGGAATCATTAGAACCTGAAATAAGATAGAAGGCAAAAGACAGCTCTCTGTTTTAGGTCGGGAGCTCGCGCTCCCAACACCTGGAACCGCTGAATTCAAGTCTCAATGGGCAAATGCCTTTGCGTTTATTTGAATGATGATTACGGTCATAAGATGCTTTGGTTATGAATCATGCAGTTGACAACTGGTAGTGGAAGGAGGAACATCATCCTGTCTCATTTCAGGAGCTCAGGGGCACATTCTGGCTGAGAGGTAGTCTTCTGCTTCCTAGATGACAACTAAGGTCACTGAAGTGAACCAGCCTGTGTAAAAATGCCTTGTATCGAGATGGCTCATGGTGTTGCTCAGCATACTCAGCTCACATCTAACTAAGCACAATGTATTTCCCAGATGCAGAAAGGCTAGTTCTGATCATCTTACAGTTAAATTGGAGGTCCCAGTACAAAGTTTATCATATCGTCTGGCAGGTAGGCACCTTCCAGCATCATTGTAAACTTGTGGGAAATGATGCTCCAGGGAGCTCCTTACCTTCCCTAAAAGGACAGGCTTGCTGCCCCATCTGCTTATGTTGAGGTGAAGCCAAGGAGACGTCTGCTTTTGTCTCTCCCTTGCCCACTGATGACCCCGGGGGCCTGTGCCAGCAAAGGAGAATCAGGCCCTCAGAATGAAGGATGTTTTCTTTACTGGTTCTTTCCCTGGAAAGCGAGCTCAGCAGACGCATTCCCTACAGAGGACAGACGCACCCATGGCAGGCATCTCTAAGATCAGTGTCAGCTTTTCACCCTGCATTGTTCTAGAACAAGTGACAGCACTGCAGAGTTTTCTAGCTATTAAATCATCATCAGTGATGAAGACACTTATCACTAAATGCAATGAGGATTGTTTAAAGAGCCCTAAAGCAAAATGCAGGTATTTTTAATACTTTTAAAATGTCTCTGAGCCACAGAAAGTTAAAAGATGATATACCTGATCCAGGCAACTGACCTAATCTTCACTCTTAGGCTGGAATTCAAGCTTGGGTTCTCTCTTCTCTCGAGAAGTTAAACTGAGCAGGGGGAAAATGATGAAGAAAGAGACATCATTTTCCAGTCTCAGCCAAAGAAAAATGTGTTATGTGAAGTGACCTGGCAGGAATAATATAAAGTGGAGAAATCAGGCACAATTTCAGCACAACTAACAAATTTAGTTTCTATCAAAATAGAGGAAGAAAAGAAATCTGAGATGTCCATCACTTGAAAATAAATATTATACAAATATTTTTCAGGGCCAGTAAATAATGAATACTACACCTTGCTTCTAGAGTTCTCTCTACTGTCCTAGACAACAGGAACTAAAAAATCATCATGATTGTTTTATCTTAAGATTTTATAATAAATTCAAGCATGTGAAAGTATATACTTTATCCAAATAAAATAAACCATTTAAGAATGGTTTACTCTTTGTCAGTAAGATTATAATAAGGGATTCTGGCATGCTTATAAGAGTGGCTTTGGAGGCAGGCAGATCTAAATTTGAATTTCACCTCTACCACTTACCTACCTATATGATCTCAAGCATGGATGCAGTTTCTCCTGGCTTCCTAATTTATTACAATGGGTATGATAATACCTGCCTGTAGAGTTGATGTGAAGAGTTAGGTATGATAACCTATGTGAAGCTTCAATCCTGGTATTAGTCACCCATTAGGCATCCAAAATGTCTATTCTTTTGTACTGCTGCTGGTGTATAATTTCAGTGTATCTTCAGCTGAGCAAGTTAGGCATTTTTGGCCTCTAGATCAAAGCACAATTATCAAAAAAAAAAAAAGACAAGCTTTGTTGTCAGGTTTATTCCTTTTCATTAAAAAGTCTCAGAATTTACTGACAGATACCCATAAGGGTTTGCCTTTGAACTTTTCAGAATCTTTAAAAGGTGCTGGGTCTTTGCTGTTAATCGCACATCAGCAGCAAACAGGTTAAGATGCAAACGCTTTTAGCTTTGCGAGCAAGATCAGGTGATGCCCTCTTTTTTTCCAGGCTGATGACCCTTATTTGTTTTCCCATGACAATTAACAGTTTTCTCACAAATAGAAACTTAAACATTTCCCCCCAAAAAAGTGTTGAGGAGGCCAAAGTTGTCACTGAGGTGGAAAGCCATTTCAGAACTTGTATTGATGATTTGTTACCCGAGCTGCATCATCTTCCACTGAGAGGTTTAGAATTCCTGGTGTTTGATCCCAACTTTTCTCTTTAGGGTTTGTGTATCTGCCTTTTTTTTAAGTTGCACCTACTGAAGTATATATTGTTAACACTGTTAGTGGCTGTTGTGTTAAAACTAAGACAAATGCACTTGAGTATCTTTAATATAACATTGTAAATAGACCTCTTTATTTGTTTTTCTGTCCATTCATCTGCTACCCAGGAATTTCAGGTAAGATGATACTGTTTTTAATTCAGATATGCTAGTAGACATTTTGCATCATTGCAGATCTGTAACAACATAATTGCTTTTTTCCTCCCTTCTAACATATGTATGCCTATTTGTGCGCACATTTACACTGATATGTGTGTGGTTTACGAAGTATTTTCTATGGTTGCTCTACTATGGAAATATTTCCTAAAGTATAAAATACAAGAGAGGTTTAAAATCTTTATATGCCTAGTTCTGGAAGTTGCATGATTACATCTGAGAGAAAGTGAGTTTTAAAATATGATCCATGGAAATCCTGTAATATTGATTAGGCAGTTGTACAACTGGATTGGTTTCATTGTTAAATTATTTTATTAAAGGTGAAGTGAACAAGCAGTATCTAACAATATACCACAGACACTTCCAGTGAATCTTTCTATTTTCCAGGAATTAGGACCTATCTTTCTAATGGTGACTATGTAACATTTCATCCAAATAAGGATGCTTTTGCAAGTGGAAAAAAAGTGCTAATAATAATTTATAATAATTAATCCAGACAACAGGCACACACCAGCACCATCCAGGGCAGATTGACCTATGAACATTCTGTATCTATGTCATATCAGATTTACTTTAAGTAGGTACAGTGGGGAAACATATTTTTACCTCAATACACCTAATTTCCTTCCAAAATAATTCTTATGTGACAAAGCTCTGATATGAAAGAAGTTATTTAAAGGATATTATTTCCAACACTTCTGGAGTGTTCAATAATTAATACTTTCTCATCTCAGTATAAATCCTGAGTGGTTATTTAAGTTTAATAAAGGTGACATATGCAAATTGCCCATGAGGCCTAATTAGCCATCTTCTAACTTTTCTCACACACAGGAAATCTGGCATAATCAGTAAAATGCTGTTCTGATTTTTGACCTTGTCTGTAACATTAAAATGCAAATCTCATATTTGGGTGTGGGGACGATGGAGGGTGGCTCTCCTAACAGATATTCCTGTGCCATGCTGAGAAGGCCTGGTTGAGTTTCAATCACCACGGACTTTAACTTAAGCTAGACTCTGGCACTGTTCCATCTCTGCTCCTCAGCCACCACTGGGGAAACAGTTTCAGCACCTTGGGCTCTAATGGATCTGCTGCACCTTCTAGCCAGATATCCAGATGTTGTTGCTATAAGAATAGGTTTCCCTGACTACAGTCCTCACGCCTGATCAGGTCAGGTCTTCACCAGAGGTGCCATCCTATCAACAGTAACAGCAACTCTATGACTGGTGCAGCATTCTCTGACCCTAATCATCTGTGTTTCTCTGCACGCTCCTGGTTCTGTCTCAGGTTCAGTGTGGGAGGCTTCCCGAATTGTTGCCTAAGGTAGTTCATCCACCCCACCCAGTGATTTGGTGCAAGAGAACTGGTTTTGTGAATTTGATGCTTTATATTTACATTTGTATATTTCTCCAGTAATTTTCACACATTTTTTTCTCTGCATATTCTCACTTTATCTTTTTAATTTCTTCATACATTGCATTTTCTTTTCCTTGTAGAATGCTCACCTTTTCCATGTTTCTTTATTTTTTCACTGAAATAGCTATTTTAAAGTCTCAATAGTTAGCCTTTTCCACCAGGAACAAGAATTATTTGGTGGCAACTTGTCACAGCAAATAGAGCTACAGAATATGAAAATCGTATTCTGAGTCTTTCTCTTTAAAATGAAACAGTTCTAAGAACAATCATAAACATCATAAATGGGGATGAATGATAACCATTTCTCAATCATATCCAGAATGTGTTTAGATTCTTCTCTGTTGCCCTCTACCATGTATAGCCAAAATGAACTTTGGACATGCTGAGCATCTATTATATGAGAGATCTGGGAGAATGACAAGCTTTGTTTCAGTAGAATCCAGAAGAGACAGACCCTGAAACCAAAGGGAAAGTAATAAATTTAATGTCACTACTTTTAACAGTGGCTTGCCTCTCTCATGTCAGTATACTCACTGAGCTCTCATCGAAAAAAGTTAATTCAGTGAAACATGAGATAGTGTTTCAAATGCCTACTAAGTGAAAGAATTCTGTGCTAGATTTTTTCAGATTACCTATTTGCTTAGGTTAAAACCTGTGGGCTGGGTAATATTTCTCTTCTTGTATTTCTTTCTTTGCAGAGAGAAAACTAAAACCCAAATTACTTTCTAGGAAAAAATTCTGTGTTGGTTAAATAAATTTGTTTCATATCAGATGGTCTGTAAAGAAAGTCTGAGATACAAACAAAAGCTTTCTTTAACACATGCTCCCTGAGCCCAGTTCTTGGTAAATGAAAATGGACAAGTCAGCCAGAATGCTTGGTACCAAGTCCATCATTTCAGGCCCAGGAAAGTAACTGTTTCCTATAACGGGCCAAGCACCTAAAGGTGAACCAGATGTAAAAGTGAAGCTGTGCTGCTCTGGCCTCTGCATCATGCATGATCCGTCAGACTCAGCCCAGCTGCTCTCTGATCGTCTTTAACTCTGCATTTTATCTGAAAACTGCTGCAGTAGAAACAGGCTGGAATGTTAACCTAATGCTCTTCTACTTAATGCCCAGAAGACGTGAAATGTGCTTCAAGCATAGCTCCACCTTTGCCTCCTTCTGAAACAGTACTAAACCCGTGGGGGGGGGGGTTATACCTCTTCTTAAGTTGTTTGAATATTGGTCTCTTTCTTACAGATTTTTCGAAACATAGATTATTTGTAGAATTTGCCAAAGTCACCTCTTCAAAAGCATAATATTACCTGCCATGCCTAAGAAAAGTGTGTGATCACTTTACCGATGATTTAATACACTTTAGGTGAAAAGAGTGTTTTATTCCTCTTCATGTCATGTTAACAATATGTTTGGCACCAAAGTGGATCAGAGTTTGAGAGTTCATAATGAAAGAACTTACTTCTAAGCTAGGACTAATTGAATATGTGAAGGGGTGAGTGCAGGACGATTCTGGCATGAAAAACCAGCTGACGTGTGATTTCAGGGCGAGAGTATGGACAATTTCAACTGGGGAGTGCGCAGGTGTTCTCTGGAGAGTCTGGATAAGTGTGATATGCAGCTTCTCAGGGAGCTCCAACTTGCAGGAAGTTCTCCCAGCCTAAATAAAATGAACCACGAGGATTCCGACGAATCCTGCGAGGACAAAGACCTCACGACCAGCCAGATCCTGCAGCACTGTGACCTAGTAAGTCGCAACTTCCCCACTGTGGGAATTGGGAGACTGACTTTTGTAATTAAAACAGTAGTACCTTTTCCACATAGAGCAAAAGAAACTTTCCAGAGCTGCTAAACTGAAATCTGCAATGTTGGATGGTGTCTGACCAGTTCTAACTGGCTGCTTCTCTGTAGGTTGCAAATGGAAACAAATGCTGGGGTGTTTGTTCTAAGGCCTGCAAGTCATCAAGGCCTAGATTTTTCCCCCCAAAATAGCTTTTATTATGCTGGCATCTTTTGTAAAAATGCCTCAGACATCTGACGTTTTAGGCAGTATCACAGGCAGACATTTTGAGGTGGTTATGTGAAAATGTGGGGGTTTGGGTTTCGGAGTGCTGGGCCGTGATACATGGCCAGCTGCTATGGTTAGGTTCTGTTAACAGGGAAATATGTACGTTCAACAAAACCCATCGGCCCACAAGTAGTTCGTACAGTGGTTTGTACTCTTATGTAAAGAGCAGTTAGAACTGTTAAAGAAACTTCAGACTGTGTTTCTTTCCTTTACTTTGTCCACAGATCATGTCTCTCTCCCCTTCGGGAACCAATCCCAAGGAGTCTCTTACAACGGCCTGTGACATGCCCCCTGCCGACCCTCATGCCTTCCACACCAGAATGGCCAGCTTTGATGCTTCTTTGCCTGAGATGAATAATCTTCAGATTTCTGAGGGTTCAAAGGTGAAGACTTTTGGCAATTAAGTTTGTAGCTTTCTTCAAGAAAAAGTATTTCCAATTTTCTGAGAAGTCTTAGAGGATTATAAGTGAGGGATTATCTTTATATTATTCCTTCTTACTTTTTTGGAAATAATTGAGTTTGTGCACCTGACCTCTGTTTCCGAATTGTTTGAACCACAAACAAGAGCAGCCATCTTCTTGTTGGTTGAGGGAGATTGGATCTGAGTTCTTTGCAGAAAAGTATCTTACCTTTTCCATATCGCATGAACACTGCTGATAAATGGCCAGCAATTGGCGTCTGCCTGAGATTGCTGTGACAGGAAACTGCCGTTCTTTGTCACGACTTTTATAAAACAATATGCTAAGTGAGGTGTGGGTGTATGCATGTACTTGGGGAAATTTTTTCTTAAGTAGGAACCAGTTATACAATTTTTACATTGATTTGACTCTTGCCTTTTGGCTTACTACTGGAATTTTTAATGTCAATCACAGTATTATGCCAGATTTGCAGAAAACTATCCTAGCTAGACTGCAGAGAAAAGTTAAGGATGCAGTTTTCTTATTTCAAAGGTCAGCTTAAAAAATCTAACAATGTATATTTCATTTAAAGTTTATTTTATCAAAATGGCCATAAAGTATCCTATCTGTAAAACAATCCACTCCCACACTGTGTTAAGTGCCTATATGTATATATATATGCCCATCGGTATAGAATTTTGCTTTCTTTTATTAGAAATGCCAAAATAGCCAATTGTGGTCAGAGTAAAGTTTTCTTTATCTTTGAGTTTGATTATGGTACTGCAAGTTTGAAAGAGAAAAAATAGAAAAAAAATGTATGAAAAGACATTCTTTTTAATACTTTTACTGGAAAATAGGTCCTGGCTATTCTGTATTCTTTTTTTTTTTGTGCATGTGACATTTTATTCATAGGATACACAAAAGATAGTGACATTTCTGGCTCAAGCTGATACACATGATCAGAAGTTTAATACAGAGAACAGACTTTCTTCATTGGAACTGAGGGGCAGACTCTGGGAAATTCATAGACTTGCTGAAATTGTAGGCACTATTTGATGTGGGCGTGAGCACAGATACCACAGTCTCTGATTCCAGGTCCTCAAAATGTTCTCTTGGGCTCAAAGGTGCCTGAGGGGTGAGGACGAATCCCTCTGTACAGAATCCTGAACCTAGTGTCAGTGAACACTGAGCACAAGAGCTATGTTCTGCCAAGTGTTATTTTTTTTTTTGAGAGGGCATCTCTCATATTTATTGATCAAATGGTTGTTAACAACAATAAAATTCAGTATAGGGGGGTCAATGCTCAATGTAGAATCATTAATCCATCTCAAGCCTAATTCTCTTCAGTCTCCAATCTTCTGAAGCATAACAAACACGTTCTTACATGGTGAACGAATTCTTACATAGTGAATAAATTCTTACATGGTGAACAGTAAGTACAAGGGCATTCATCACAGAAACTTTCGGTTTTGATCACTCATTATGAACTATAAACAATCAGGTCAAATATGAATATTCATTTGATTTTTATACTTGATTTATATGTTGATGCCACATTTCTCCCTTTATTATTATTATTATTTTTATTTTTAATAAAATGCTGAAGTGGTGGGTAGATGCAAGATAAAGGTAGAAAACATAGTTTAGTGCTGTAAGAGGCCAAATGTAGATGATCAGGTGTGTGCCTATGGACTAAGTATTAATCCAAGCTAGACAAGGGCAGCAAAACATCCACGGATGCAGAAGATTTCTCTCAAAATAGGGGGGGTGAGGTTCTGAGCCTCACCTCTGTTGATCCCCAATTTCTCACCTGATGGCCCCCCTGCGACTGTGCCTGTCTTAGGTTGTTCCTCCCTTGAGGAATCTTACCTGTCTCTGGCTAACCAGTCATCTTCCAGGGCCATACAGGGAAATGTAAAGTTGATAAGTGAGAGAGAAGCCATATTGTTTGAAAAGGTTAGCTTTTTACTTCTTTGCAGATTTATGCCCTGTGGCTTCTATGCCCAGCACTTGTCTCGAGGTATCTTTACCACCTGGAGGAATTATGATGATTGGTAAATTCGATATGAGGCACGAATTCTATTTAAGGGTTGTAATTAGGAAGGAAGAAGAAAAGCTATAGAGGTAGCATATGGAAGAAAACATGGGAGGATTGATTATTTCTTTGACATATCTTCTTGTAGAGTACCTTAAGCATGCATAGGTTTTAAACTACCAACTAATTTGTGCTCACATATTAACACAATAGGAATATGGTGACATAAACAAAGCAAATATATAATTGCCATCCATCTCCAGTGAAGCCAAGAAAACCATTTAGGTACCCTAGGCATTTGTAAAAATTTGTCTATGATATGATGGATATTGTCCAACTGTACTTGAACAGTCTGAGAGAAATCAGACAAATTAAAGCAGCCCATTTCTGGGATCTGTTCACATCCCATATGTTCTTTTAACCGTAGATAGTCTATAGTAATAAGATTTTGGAGTGCTACAACTTGCAACCCTCCCAACTCCTGGTTGAGTTCCAACAGTATAGATCTGGTCAAATTCATTGTCTCACTGTATGCACATGCCAGCCTAGACATCTCCCTCCTCATTCCAATGGCAAGTCCAGGAGACGGTAGGGTGGATGCAGCCACAACCGCAGCATCGCCCAGATCCCTGTGGAGGCTTTTTGATGATTGTCCCCCTGGCACAAGTCCTCCAGAGAGTGCTGATGCCGGAAGCTCCTCCTCATATCATATCTTAGTTCATTTTCTGGGTATCCAAGCTAGGCCTTGATCTTCTGCATAGAAACGAACAGACCCTTTGCCCACACTTTGGCATGCCCTCTATGCCACTGTGCAGAACTCATTGGAGGTCAGCACACAGGGACTGCTTTTTATTTTTTATTAAGAAGAAAGGAATATTATCAGAAAAGAGTACCTCCATAGCTGATCATCTGACACCCTTTAAGTGATCAACATTAAGGATATTTAAAGCAGGCGTTGATGTTTGATTTACCAATAGTTTAATACTATCAAGGAAAATCCCCCTTTTCTTTCTTTCTTTCTTTCTTTTTTTTTTTTTTTTTTTTTTTTTTGAGAGGGCATCTCTCATATTTATTGATCAAATGGTTGTTAACAACAATAAAATTCAGTATAGGGGGGTCAATGCTCAATGTACAATCATTAATCCATCTCAAGCCTAATTCTCGTCAGTCTCCAATCTTCTGAAGCATAACGAACAAGTTCTTACATGGTGAACGAATTCTTACAGAGTGAATAAATTCTTACATGGTGAACAGTACAAGGGCAGTCATCACAGAAACTTTCGGTTTTGATCATGCAATATGACCTATAAACCATCAGGTCAAATATGAATATTCATTTGATTTTTGTACTTGATTTATATGTTGATCCCACATTTCTCCTATTATTATTATTATTTTTATTTTTAATAAAATGCTGAAGTGGTAGGTAGATGCAAGATAAAGGTAGAAAACATAGTTTAGTGCTGTAAGAAGGCAAATGTAGATGATCAGATGATCAGGTGTGTGCCTATGGACTAAGTATTAATCCAGGCTAGACAAGGGCAGCAAGACATCCACGGATGCAGAAGATTTCTCTCAAAGCAGGGGGGGTGAGGTTCTGAGCCTCACCTCTGTTGATCCCCAAATTCTCACCTGATGGCCCCGCTGCGACTGTGCCTGTCTTAGGTTGTTCCTCCCTTGAGGAATCTTACCCGTCTCTGGCTAACCAGTCATCTTCCGGGGCCATACAGGGAAATGTAAAGTTAGTAAGTGAGAGAGAAGCCATATTGTTTGCAAAGGTTAGCTTTTTACTTCTTTGCAGATTTATGCACTGTGGCTTCTATGCCCAGCACTTGTCTCGAGGTATCTTTACCATCTGGAGGAATTATGATACTCGGTAAATTCGATATGAGGCACGAATTCTATTTAAAGTTTGTAATTAGGAAGGAAGAAGAAAAGCTATAGATGTAGCATATGAAGGAAACTTGGGAGGATTGATTATTTCTTTGACATATCTTCTTGTATAGTACCTTAAGTATGTATAGGTTTTAAACTACTAACTAATTTGCACACACATATTGACATAATAGCAATACGGTGACATAAACAAAGCAAATCTATAATTACCAGCCATCTCCAGTGAAGCCAAGAAAACCATTTAGGCACCCTAGGCATTTGTGAAAATTTATCTATGATATGATGGATATTTTCCAACTGTACTTGAACCATCAGACAAATTAAAGCAGCCCATTTCTGGGATCTGTTCACATCCCATATGTTCTTTTAACCATAGATAGTCTATAGTCATGAGATTTTGGGGTGCTACAACTTGCACCCCTCCCAACTCCTGGTTGAGTTCCAACAGTACAGATCCAGTCAAATTCGTTGTCTCACTGTATGCACATGCCAGCCTAGACATCTCCCTCCTCCTTCTTATGGCAAGTCCAGGAGATGGTGGGCTGGATGCAGCCACAACCGCAGCATCGTCCGGATCCCTGTGGAGGCTTTTTGATGATCATCCCCCGGCACGAGTCCTCCAGAGAGTGCTGATGCCGGAAGCTCCTCCTCATATCGTATCTTAGTTCATTTTCTGGGTATCCAAGCTAGGCCTTGATCTTCTGCGTAGAAACAAACAGACCCTTTGCCCACACTTTGACATGCCCTCTATACCACTGTGCAGAACTCATTGGAGGTCAGCACACAGTAACTGCTTTTTTTTTTTTTTTTTTTAATTAAGAGAAAGGAATATTATCAGAAAAGAGTACCTCCATAGCTGATCATCTGACACCCTTTAAGTGATCAACATTAAGGATATTTAAAGCATGCGTTGATCTTTGATTTACCAATAGTTTTATCCTGTTAAGGAGTAATCCCCCTTTTCTTTCTTTCTTTCTTTTTTTTTTAAATTTTTAATCTACACTTACCTGAAGAATACTATGTTTACTATGCTCTCCCCTATATCAGGTCCCCCCTAACAACCACATTACGGTTACTGTCCATCAGCTTAGCAAAATGTGGTAGAGTCACTACTTGTCCTCTCTGTGTTGTGCAGCCCACCCTCCCCTTTCTCCCTCCCCCCCATGCATGCTAATCTTAATACCCCCCTTCTTCTTCCCCCCCCTTATCCCTCCCTGCCCACCCATCCTCCCCAGTTCCTTTCCCTTTGGTACCTGTTAGTCCATTTTTGGGTTCTGTAATTCTGCTGCTGTTTTGTTCCTTCAGTTTTTCCTTTGTTCCTATACTCCTCAGATGAGTGAAATCATTTGGTATTTCTCTTTCTCCGCTTGGCTTATTTCACTGAGCATAATACTCTCCAGCTCCATCCATGTTGCTGCAAATGGTTGGATTTTTCCACTTCTTATGGCTGAGTAGTATTCCATTGTGTATATGTACCACATCTTCTTTATCCATACATCTACCGATGGACATTTAGGTTGCCTCCAATTCTTGGCTATTGTAAATAGTGCTGCGATAAACATAGGGGTGCGTCTGTCTTTCTCAGACTTGATTGCTGTATTCTTAGGGTAAATTCCTAGGAGTGGAATTCCTGGGTCAAATGGTAGGTCTGTGTTGAGCATTTTGATGAACCTTCATACTGCTTTCCACAATGGTTGAACTAATTTACATTCCCACCAGCAGTGTAGGATGGTTCCCCTTTCTCCACAGCCTCGCCGACATTTGTTGTTGTTTGTCTTTTGGATGGCAGCTATCCTTACTGGTGTGAGGTGATACCTCATTGTAGTTTTAATTTGCATTTCTCTGATAATTAGCGATGTGGAGCATGTTTTCATGTGTCTGTTGGCCATCTGTATTTCTTTTTTAGAGAACGGTCTGTTCAGTTCCTCTGCCCATTTTTTAATCGGGTTATTTGTTTTTTGTTTGTTGAGGCATGTGAGCTCTTTCTATATTCTGGAAGTCAAGCCTTTATCGGATCTGTCATTTTCAAATATATTCTCCCATACTGTAGGGGTCCTTTTTGTTCTATTGATGGTGACTTTCACTGTACAGAAGCTTTTCAGCTTAATGTAGTCCCACTTACTCATTTTTGCTGTTGTTTTCCTTGCCTGGGGAGATATGTTCAAGAAGAGGTCACTCATGTTTATGTCTAAAAGGTTTTTGCCTATGTTTTTTTCCAAGAGTTTAATGGTTTCATGACTTACATTCAGGTCTTTGATCCATTTTGAGTTTACCTTTGTATATGGGGTTAGACAGTGGTCCAGTTTCATTCTCCTACATGTAGCTGTCCAGGTTTGCCTGCACCATCTGTTGACGAAACTGTCATTTTGCCATTGTATGTCCATGGCTCCTTTATCAAATATTAATTGACCATATATGTTTGGGTTAATTTATGGAGTCTCTAATCTGTTCCACTGGTCTGTGGCTCTGTTCTTGTGCCAGTACCAAATTGTCTTGATTACTATGGCTTTGTAGTGGAGCTTGAAGTTGGGGAGTGAGATACCCCCTACTTTATTCTTCTTTTTCAGGATTGCTTTGGCTATTCGGGGTCTTTGGTGTTTCCATATGAATTTTTGAATTATTTGTTCCAATTCATTGACGAATGTTGCTGGTAATTTGAGAGGGATTGCATCAAATCTGTATATTGCTTTGGGCAGGATGGTCATTTTGACAATATTAATTCTTCCTAGCCATGAGCATGGGATGAGTTTCCATTTATTAGTGTCCCCTTTAAGTTTTCTTAGGAGTGACTTGTAGTTTTCAGAGGATAAGCCTTTCACTTCTTTGGTTAGGTTTATTCCTAGGTATTTTATTCATTTTGATGCAATGGTGAATGGAATTGTTTTCCTGATTTCTCTTTCTATTGATTCATTGTTAGTGTATAGGAAAGCTACAGATTTCTGTGTGTTAATTTTGTATCCTGCAACTTTGCTGTATTCTGATATCAGTTCTAGTAGTTTTGGAGTGGAGTCTTTAGGGTTTTTTATGTACAGTATCATATCATCTGCAAATAGTGACAGTTTAACTTCTTCTTTACCAATCTGGGTTCCTTGTATTTATTTGTTTTGTCTGATTGCCATGGCTAGGACCTCCAGTACTATGTTAAATAACAGTGGAGAGAGTGGGCATCCCTGTCTTGTTCCCGATCTCAGAGGAAATGCTTTCAGCTTCTTACCGTTCAGTATAATGCTGGCTGTGGGTTTATCATATATGGCCTTTATTATGTTGAGGTACTTGCCCTCTATTCCCATTTTGCTGAGAGTTTTTATCATGAATGGATGTTGAATTTTGTCAAGTGCTTTTTCAGCATCTATAGAGATGATCATGTGGTTTTTGTCTTTCTTTTTGTTGATGTGGTGGATGATGTTGATGGATTTTCGAATGTTGTACCATCCTTGCATCCCTGGGATGAATCCCATTGGCCATGGTGTATGATACTTTTGATATACTGTTGAATTCTGTTTGCTAATATTTTATTGTGTATTTTTGCATCTACAGTCATCTGTAATTTTCTATTTTGGTGGGGTCTTTACCTGGTTTTGATATTAGGGTGATGTTGGCTTCATAGAATGAGTTTGGGAGTATTCCCTCCTCTTCTATTTTGTGGAACACTTTAAGGAGAATGGGTACTATGTCTTCTCTGTGTGTCTGATAAAATTCCGAGGTAAATCCGTCCAGCCCCGGGGTTTTGTTCTTGGGTAGTTTTTTGATTACCGTTTCAATTTCTTTGCTCGTAATTGGTTTGTTTAACGTTTGTGTTTCTTCCTTGGACAGTCTTGGGAGGTTGTATTTTTCTGGGAAGTTGTCCATTTCTTCTAGGTTTTCCAGCTTGTTGGCATATAGGTTTTCATAGTAGTCTTTAATAATTCTTTGTATTTCTGTGGAGTCTGTTGTGATTTTTCCATTCTCATTTCTGATTATGTTGATTTGTGTTGATTCTCTTTTTCTCTTATTAAGTTGGGCTAGAGGCTTATCTATTTTGTTTATTTTCTCAAAGAACCAGCTCTTGGTTTCATTGATTTTTGCTATTGTTTTATTCTTCTCTGATCTTTATTATGTCCCTCCTTCTGCTGACTTTAGGCCTCATTTGTTCTTCTTTTTCCAGTTTCGATAATTGTGATGTTAGACTATTCATTTGGGATTGTTCTTCCTTCTTCAAGTGTGCCTGGATTGCTATATACTTTCCTCTTAAGACTGCTTTCGCTGTGTCCCACAGAAGTTGGGGCTTTGTGTTGTTGTTGTCATTTGTTTCTATTTATTCCTTGATCTCTATTTTGATTTGTTCATTGATCCATTGATTATTTAGTAGCATGTTGTTAAGCCTCCATGTGTTTGTGAGCCTTTTTGTTTTCTTTGTAGAATTTATTTCTACTTTTATACCTTTGTGGTCTGAAAAATTGGTTGGTAGAATTGCAATATTTTGGAATTTACTGAGGCTCTTTTTGTGAGCTAGTATGTGGTCTATTCTGGAGAATGTTCCATGTGCACTTGAGAAGAATGTGTATCCTGTTGCTTTTGGGTGTAGAGTTCTATAGATGTCTATTAGGTCCATCTGTTCTAGTGTGTTCTTCAGTGCCTCTGTGTCCTTACTTATTTTCTGTCTGGTGGATCTGTCCTTTGGAGTGAATGGTGTGTTGAAGTCTCCTAAAATGAATGCATTGCATTCTATTTCCTCCTTTAATTCTGTTAGTATTTGTTTCACGTATATTGGTGCTCCTGTATTGGGTGCATATATGTTTATAATGGTTATATCCTCTTGTTGGACTGAGCCCTTTATCATTATGTAGTGTCCTTCTTTATCTCTTGTTACTTTCTTTGTTTTGAAGTCTATTTTGTCTGATATTAGTACTGCAACCCCTGCTTTCTTCTCACTGTTGCTTGCCTGAAATATGTTTTTCCATCCCTTGACTTTTAGTCTGTGCTTGTCTTTGGGTTTAAGGTGAGTGTCTTGTAAGCAGCATATAGATGGGTCTTGCTTTTTTATCCGTTCTATTACTCTGTGTCTTTTGATTGGTGCATTAAGTCCATTTACATTTAGGGTGACTATTGAGAGATATGTACTTAATGCCATTGCAGGCTTTAGATTCGTGGTTACCAAAGATTCAAGGTTAGCTTCTTTAGTATCTTACTGCCTATCTTAGCTCGCTTATTGAGCTGTTATATACACTCTGGAGATTCTTTTCTTCTCTCCCTTCTTATTCCTCCTCCTCCATTCTTCATATGTTGTGTGTTTTGTTCTGTGCTCTTTTTAGGGGTGCTCCCATCTAGAGCAGTCCCTGTAGGATGCCCTGTAGAGATGGTTTGTGGGAATCAAATTCCCTCAGCTTTTGCTTGTCTGGGAATTCTTTAATCCCACCATCATATTTAAATGATTGTTGTGCTGGATACAGTGTCCTTGGTTCAAGGCCCTTCTGTTTCATTGCATTAAGTATATCATGCCATTCTCTTCTGGCCTGTAGGGTTTCTGTCGAGAAGTCTGATGTTAGCCTGATGGGTTTTCCTTTATAGGTGACCTTTTTCTCTCTAGCTGCCTTTAAAACTCTGTCCTTGTCCTTGATCCTTGCCATTTTAATTACTATGTGTCTTGGTGTTGTCCTCCTTGGATCCTTTCTGTTGGGGGTTCTGTGTAATTCCATGGTCTGTTTGATTATTTCCTCCCCCAGTTTGGGGAAGTTTTCAGCAATTATTTCTTCAAAGAGACTTTCTATCCCTTTTCCTCTTTCTTCTTCTTCTGTACCCCTATAATACGAATATTATTCCTTTTGGATTGGTCACACAGTTCTCTTAATATTGTTTCATTCCTGGAGATCCTTTTCTCTCTCTCTGCATCAGCTTCTATGCATTCCTGTTCTCTGGTTTCTAGTCCATCAATGGCCTCTTGCATCTCTTCCATTCTGCTTATAATCCTTCCAGAGACTGTTTCACTTCTGTAATCTCCCTCTGGACATCATCCTACTTATCTCTTGCGTATTTCTCTGCAGCTCCGTCAGAATGTTTATGATTTTTATTTTGAATTCTTTTTCAGGAAGACTGGTTAGGACTATCTCCTTCTCAGGGGTTGTGATTTTGCTCTGTATCAAATTTTTCTGCCTTTTCATGGCGATAGAGATAGTTTGCATAGCTGGCGCAGGTGATGGCTGGGAGAACGTCCCTTCTTGGTTTGTGGCCTTCCTCTCCTTGGAGAACAATGACCTCTAGTGGCTTGTGCTGGGCAGCTGCATGCAGATGGAGCCTCTGATTCCTGCCCTGACTCTATGGAGTTTATCTCCACTGTTGCTGTGGGCGTGGACTGCCTCCGGCTGCTACTCCGATATGGTGGAACTGCATTGGTGAGGGAGTGGCCAGGAGGCTATTTATCTCTGTGAGCGGCCTCTGTGCTCCCTGCTGCCCAGGGGGTTAGAGTGCCCAGAGTTCCCCAGATTCCCTGCTGCTCGACTAAGTTTCCCAGGATGCTTCCGTCCAGCAGTGGGGTACTTGTCCCTATAAGACTTCCAAAAAGCACTCGCTTTTCTTTGTCCCCAGGGCATCAGCTGCTGGGACCTGCTCATAGGTCTTACTGTCCTGTTTCCCTAGTTTCCAGCACCCCTCGCATGCACTGTGTCTGCGCTCTGGTGTGGGTGGCTAGGACTGGGTGTTTAGCAGTCCTGGGCTCCCTCTCCCTCCCTGCTCTGACTCCTCTCCTAACACCGGGAGCTGGGTTGAGGGGCGCTCAGGTCCCACCGAGATGGGACCTGTATCTTACCCCCTTCGTGAGGTGCTGGGTTCTTGCAGGTGTGGAAGTAGTCTGGCTGTTGTCCTGTGTCTTCTCGTCTCTCTTTTAGGAAGAGTTTTATTTGCTGCATTTTAAAAAATGAGTGCGGATTTGGGAGGAGATTCCCGCTGCTCTACTTATGCCACCATCTTGGCTCACCACTCTGTTTGGTAGAATTTTACCTATAGAACTTCTTTCAAGCTAGGACACATAGCTTGGCTACTATGAATAGTGCTGTCATAAACATAGAGGTGCAAGTGTCATTAAAACTGGGTTGCTGCACTCTTTTATTCGTTTATCTATCAATCTATTTATATATTTATTTATCATTTATCTTCCATTACATGTGTAACATTATGTTTACTAGTCTCCCCCCGGCACAAATTTACAAAAGGGGAAGGCTGGTTGTGAAGGGAGGGAGAAGGGTGGGCAGGGTGCATTAAGATGAGCTCACATAATGTGTGGGGATATCCCACGGAGAGGTCTGTATATTATGGATAGTTCAAGTAGTGATTCTATAGCATCTTGCTATGCTGATGGACAGTGACTGTAATGGGGTATGTGGTGGGGGCTTAATGTGGGGTGTGTAGTTACCATCACGTGGATCATATAGTTGTAGATTGGTTATTGTGAATAGTGCTATAATAAACATAGGGGTACTCATGTCTTTTTAAAACTGGGCTGTTGCCTTCCTTCCTTCCTTCCTTCCTTCCTTCCTTCCTTCCTTCCTTCCTTCCTTCCTTCCTTCCTTCCTTCCTTCCTTCCTTTCATCCTTTCCACATGTATCTATGTATGTATTTATTTATTCATTCACTCATTATTTATCTATCAACCTACAAACCTAGCTGTCTATCTTACTGTCATTAATGTACAGTCACATGAGTAAAATTATGTTTAGTTTTCTGCCGCCATCACGAAGATAGCCCAAGATACCCCATTGCACTCACTGTACATGAGCAGAGTAAGATGCTGTGGAATCACTACTTGTCTTCTCTGTGTTGTACAGCCCTCTACGTGCCCCTCCTTCTACATTTTTTATGGTAATTGTATGTGCCCATTGTTCCCTCCTCCCGGGTCCGTCCATTTCTGCCCATCCACCCCAGTCTCTTTCCTTTTGGTAACTTTTAGTCCATTCTTGGTCTCTGTGAGACTGCTAATGTTTTCTCCTTCAGTTTCTTCTTTGTTCAGACACTCCAATCATGATGAAATCACTATATGTATGGTCAATAATATTCCCTGTTCATCTTGTGATGCAGCTCCCCACGGCTGGGCAGTGCCCGATATGGGGGTGGAGTTTCCAAGAGCAGCACTGTTGCCTGGAAATTCCATGATGTCACAGTGGTGCCTCTGTCCTAGAGAAAGAATGGGTATGCTTAGTGGAGCAGCTGTGATTCTGGTGAGGTGGACACTGAACAACTTGATAGCATCAGGTAAAATGGAATCCAGACCAAAGGTACTGTGTGTTTCTTTTTATTTTGGTGTCAGTACTAAACAGTTCCATGAGCAACATTATGGTTATTAAACTACCCCCATTACCAATTCCCCACCTCATAGCCTGTAAGAGTCAATGTCCATTACCCCAAGAATACACTGTAGAAGCGCTAGTAATCTTCACTGTGTTATACTGCCTTGCCCATGCCTGCCCCCTGCCCACATAATGTGTGCTACTCTAGTGCCCCATTTTCCCTCTCTTCCCTCCTTTCCAACCCATCCTCCTCAGTCACATTCCCTTTTGTAACCATGAGTCCATTCTTGGGTTCGGTGAGGCTACTACTGTCTTGTTCCTACACTCTTTTTATTTTTTCTGATACTCCACAGGTGAGTGAAATCATTTGACTCTTTTTGAGTTCTGCATGGCTTATTTCACTGAGCATAATACCCTCTAGCTCCATCCATGTTGTTGTAATTGGTAGGGTTGATTTTCTTCATCTGGCTGAATAATATTCCACTGTTCATCTACTGATGGACACTTATCTTGGCTATTGTGTATAGTACTGTGACAAACATAGGGTTGCACATGTCTTTTCCAAACTGGTCTGCTGCATTCTATTATTTATTTTTTATGTATGTATGTATGTATTCATGTATGTACTTACTTCCTTATTGTTTATTTATTTATCTTTAGTCTAGAGCTACCTGAGTATCATTATGTTTACTTGACTCCCGCCACCACTAATTTACCAAATAAAACGGGCTCGGAAGGCTGATTGGGAAGGGAAGGAGAAGGGTGTATGTAGCAGGGGAATTAATATCAGCTCAATTTATGTGTGGGGAGGTCCCACGGGAAAGTCAGTATAGTACAGAGGGTTTAAGTAGTGATTCTCTAGCATCTTGCTAATCTGAAGGACAGTGACTGTGATGGAATATGATGGGTGGACTTGATCTGGGGCATGTAGGAACCATAATGTAGCTCATGAAATTGTAGATTGGCTATTGTGAATAGAGCTGTGATAAACATAGGAGTGCACATGTCTTTTTAAAACTGGGCTGGTGCTTTCCTTGTTTCTTTCATTCTTGTATTTCATACTTTTCCTCATATATGTATTTATTTATTCAAGTATTCATTCATCTGTCTTTCTATCTGTCTATATTTATCTGTCTGTCAATCTATCTGTTAATCTATCATTCTGTCTCTCTTTCTGTCTTCCTTAAATCTATGTATGTATGTATGTACGTATGTATGCATTGATTTATTAATCTGTCTTTCCATCTGTCAAACTGTCTGTCTATCTGTAATTAATATACAACTACATGAGTAACATTATGTTTGCTAGACTCCCCCCATCACGAAGATGCCCCGCAGATACCCCAGTGCAGTCCATGTCCATGAGCATAGTAAGATGCTGTAGAGTCACTACTTGTCTTCTCTGTGTTGTACAGTACTCCCTGTGACCCTGCTGACCACATTATACGTGATCATCGCAATGCATGATTTCTTTCCCTCTCCCATTATCCCTCCATTCTCAACTATCCACCCCAGTCCCTTTCCCTTTGGTAACTGTTAGTGTCTTCTTGGGATCTGTGAATCTAGTGCTCTTCTGTTCATTCAGTTTCTCTTGGTTTTCCTTTTCGAGAGGTTAGTGATATCATTTCATACTTGTCTTTCTCCGCTGGGTTTATTTCACTGTGCATAATACCCTCTAGCTCCATCCATGTTGTTGCAAATGATAGGATTTCTTTTCTTCATATGGCCTGGTAATATTCCACTGCTCATCTTCTGATGGACAGTTAGCTTGGCTATTGTGAATAGTGCTGTGATAGACATAGGGGTGCACATGTCTTTTGAAAAGTGGGCTGCTGCGTTCTATCATGTATTTATTTATTTAATTGTCATTAATCTCCAATTACACAGGGTGACATTATGTTTACTAGACTCCCACCATCGCCAGTTTTGCAAAGGTAAGCGCCTAGGAAGGCTGGTGGGGAACGGAAGGAGAAGGGTGAAAAGGGGGCATTAAGATTAGCTCCCATAATGTGGGAAGGGTTCCACGTGGAAGTCAGTGTAGTGTAGAGAAGTCAAGGAGTGATTCTGTAGAATCGTACGATGCTGATAGATAGTGACTAACAGGGTATATGGTAGGGAGGGAACTTGATGATGTGGGGAGTCTACTAACTATAATATTGCTCTTATAATTGTTGATTAATGATAGTGAAAAAAACCCCACGTATTCCTGACGAGATGATTATGAAACCCAGGAAAAAAAAAAAGGGGAGGCAAGGGTTGCAGCCTGGTGACCTCCCGGCGGGCATCCCGCCGGTCCCTGCAAGCTGCTGAGCTCTCTCGGTCGGTCCACAGGGCTTCCCCGGCATCCTCCATCAGGCAGCGCACCGCGGTGACCCCGGGGTAATGTTCCCAAGGCGCCTGCGTGGCGGACCGGGAGGCCCCGGGTACCCAGAGGCCGCTTGGCTGCTGAGCCGCTTCCGCCAGGGCCCACAGCCTCCGCCGCCGCCGCCGCCGCCGCCGCCGGGACCCGCCTCCGAAGCGACCTCGAGGAACCTCCGGGCTGGGGACCAGAGGGTGCGGGCGCGGGCTCGGGAGACACTCGAGTGTAGGCCTCCTGCCTGGCCTCGCTCAGACGAACGCTCCTCCCTCCCCAGGAAGCAGCGAACCGCCTCCACCGCCACCGCCCAAGTTCCCTGAAGGCCTTCGCCTGGCGGAAGGGTGCAGCCAGCGAGGCGGCCCTCTGACAGCGGCCGCTGACAGCTCCCCTCGCCCGGCATGCCCAGCCCTCGCCGCCGCCTGGCTCCGCCGTGGGGCGCTCTCGGTCCCGCCCGTGCCCAACGCCCGACCGGCGCGCCTGCAATTGTCAGGTTTTGTTTTTTTTTTTTGCATACGGATTGTTACTCAGCATGTCTGTTGGATTTTTACTCAGCATCTTGTATTGGTCATTCAGTCCTTTCTATTGAGGAGTACTACTACTTTGTATGAATAAACCACAGATGTTTTAAAGTGTGTTTTTTTAGTTTTGCCTGCTATGAATGAAGTCTCTGAGAAGGTTTGTATATAAGTCTTTCTGTAAGCATAAGGACCCATTTTCATTTGCCTAAAAGCCTGCAAGTGGAATTGCTGGGCCATAAGCTCAGTATGTTTTTAAGTTTATCCAAACTGCCAGATCTTTTTTCCAAATTGGTATACCATTTTACATGCCCACCAGTTTGATCAACAGTTGCGGTCTGGCAGTGTCAGTTTTTTTTTTATTTTAATCATTCTAACATAATTGTGATGTCACAGTGTTATTTTAATTTGCTTTAATTTGATGACCAATGTTGCTGAATGTTGTTCCATGGACTCATTGGCCATTTGTACCTCTTCTTTTATGAAACGTCTCTTCACTTTTCTGCATTTCTTAATACAATTTACAATTTTTTAATATTTTGCTATCATTCGTCTACCATTACATGAAGGACATTATGTTTACTAGGCTCCCCCGTTCACCAAGTTCTCCCCACATCCGCCTTCACAGTCACTGTCCATCAGCATAGTAAGATGCTGTAAAGTCACTATTTGTCTTCTCTGTGATATACAGCCCTCTCTGTGACCACCCTCCCACATTATACATGCTAATCATAATGCACACTTTCTTTCCCTCTCCCCTTATCCCTCCAGTCCCAACTATCCACACCAGCCCCTTTCCCTTTGGTACCTGTTAGTCCATTCTTGGCTTCGATGAATCTGGTGCTGTTTTGCCCACTCAGTTTCCCTTGGTTCTCCCTCTGAGAGGATAGTGAAATCATTTGATACTTGTCTTTCTGCGCCTGGGTTATTTCACTGTGCATATTACCCACTTGCTCCATCCGTGTCGTTGTAAATGGTAGGATTTTTTCTTTTGTTATGGCTGAATAATATTGCACTGTTCATCTTCTGATGGACACTTAGCTTGGCTCTTGTAAATAGTGTTAAACATAGGGGTGCACATGTGTTTTCTAAACTGGGCTGCTGCATTTCATTATGTATATTTTATGTATGTACGTAGGTATGTATTCATTTACATACTTATTTATTCTTTATTCATTTATCATGAGTCTACAACTACATTAGTAACATTATGCTTAGTAGACTCCCTCCATCACCAATTTACCGAAGGTTAAGGGACTAGGAAGGCTGGTTGTGAAGGGAGGGAGAAGTGTGGAAAGGGGTCATTACGATTAGCTCACGTACTGTCGGGGGTAGGTCCCACGAGGAAGTCTGTATAGTAGGGAGAAGTCAAGTAGTGGTACTACAGCATCTTACTATGCTGATAGACAGTGACTGTAATGAGGTATGTGGGGGGAACTTGATGATGTGGGCAGTCTAGTAACCACAATCCTGCTCATATAATTGTAGATTGGTTATAGTGAATAGAGCTGTGTAAACATAGGGGTGCAGATGTCTTTTATAAACTGGTCTGCTGCATTGTATTATTTATTTTTTATGTAAGTATGTATGTATGTATGCATGTATTCACTTACGTACTTACTTATTTATTCTTTGTTTATTTCTCGTTACCCCACAACAACAGGAGTAACTTTATATTTACTAGACTCCCCAGATCAGCAACTTACCAAAGTTAAGGGACTAGGAAGGCTTGTTGGGGAGGGATGGAGAAGGGTGTACAGGGGGCATAACGATTAGCTCACATAATGTGTGGGGAGGTCCCACAGGGAAGACAGTATAGTACAGAGAGTTCAAGCAGTGATTCGATAGCATCTTGCTACACTGATGGACAGTGACTGTACCGGGATATGCAGGGTGGACATGGTCTGGGGAGTGTAGGAACTATAATGTAGCTCATATAATTGTAGATTGCTTACTATGAATAGTGCTGTGGTAAACATAGGGGTGCACGTGTCCTTTTTCAGCTGGGCTGGTGCTTTCCTTCTTACCTTCTTTCTTCATCTCTTTCATTATTTGTTTGTTTGTTTATTAATATATTTATTTATTTAAGCATTCATTTAATCCTTTTTAAAGTTATTGACTTATTATTTCTGTGTGAATGTATGTATTTATTTAATTATTCATTCGTTCCTTCATTCATTATCTATCTACCTATCTATCTATCTATCATTTTGTCTATGTAACTTTCTTTTTGTCTTCCTTTTTTTGTATGTATTTATTTACTTATTTATTCACGCATTCATTCATTCATTTATTTGTCTTTCCATCTATCTGCCTGTCTGTCTATCTTTCTGTCATAAATATATAGAATTACATGAGTAAAATTATGTTTACTAGACTCTCCCATTACGAAGATGCCCGCACACACCCCATTGCAGTCACTATCCATGAGAATAGTAAGACACTGTACAATCACTACTTGTTTCTCTGTGTTGTACAGCCCTCCCTGTGACCCCCTTCCCACATTATACATGCTCATCGTAAAGCACACTTTCTTTCCCTTGTCCCCTTATCCCTCCATTCCCACCTATCCACCCCAGTCCCTTTCTCTTTGGTAACTGTTTGTTCATTCTTGGTTTCTGTGAAGCTGGTGCTGTTTTGCTCATTCGGTTTCTCTTGTTTGTCTTTCCAGAGAGGTTAGTGAAATCATTTGATACTTGTGTTTCTCCACCTGGCTTATTTCACTGTGCATAATACCCTCTAGCTCCATCCATGTTGTTGTAAATGGTAGTATTCTTTCTTTTGTTGTGGCTGAATAATATTGCACTGTTCATCTTCTGATGGACACTTAGCTTGGCTACTATGAATAGTGCTGTCATAAACATAGAGGTGCACGTGTCTTATTAAAACTGGGCTGCTGCACTCTTTTATTCGTTTATCTATCAATCTATTTATATGTTTATTTATTTATTTATTTATCACTTATCTTCAATTACATGGGTAACATTATGTTTACTAGTCTCCCCCCAGCACCAATTTACCAAAGGGGGAGGGACTGGGAAGGCTGGTTGTGAAGGGAGGGAGAAGGGTGGGCAGGGGGCATTACGATGAGCTCACATAATGTGTGGGGATGTCCCGCGGAGAGGTCAGTATATTATGGATAGTTCAAGTAGTGATTCTATAGCATCTTGCTATGCTGATGGACAGTGACTGTAATGGGGTATGTGGTGGGGGCTTAATGTGGGGCGTGTAGTAACCATCACGTGGATCATATAATTGTAGATTGGTTATTCGGAATAGTGCTCTGATAAACATAGGGGTGCTCATGTCTTTTTAAAACTGGGCTGTTGCCTGCCTTCCTTCCTTCCTTCCTTCCTTCCTTCCTTCCTTCCATCCTTTCAACATGTATGTATTTATTTATTCGTTCATTCATTCATTCATTTATTATCTATCTATCTACCTATGTAGCTATCTTTCTGTCATTAATGTAGAATTAGATGGGTAAAATTATGTTTAGTTTTCTGCCGCCATCACGAAGATAGCCCAAGATACCCCATTGCACTCACTGTACATGGGCATAGTAAGATGCTGTGGAATCACTACTTGTCTTCTCTGTGTTCTACAGCCCTCTACGTGCCCCTCCTCCTACATTATTTATGGTAATTGTATGTGTCCATTGTTCCCTCCTCCCTGGTCCGTCCATTTCTGCCCATCTACCCCAGTCTCTTTCCCTTTGGTAACTTTTCGTCCATTCTTGGTCTCTGTGAGACTGCTAATGTGTTCTCCTTCAGTTTTGTCTCTGTTCGGATACTCCAATCATGAGGAAATCATTATATATATGGTGAACAATATTCCCTGTTCATCTTGTGAGGCAGCTCCCCACGGCTGGGCAGTGCCCGCCGTGGGGGTGGAGTTTGCAAGAGCAGCACTGTTGCCTGGAAATTCCATGATGTCACAGTGGTGCCTCTGTCCTAGAGAAAGAATGGGTATGCTTAGAGGAGCAGCTGTGATTCTGGTGAGGTGGACACTGAACAACTTGACAGCATCAGGTAAAATGGAATCCAGACCCAAGGTACTGTGTGTTTCTTTTTATTTTGGTGTCAGTACTGAACAGTTCCATGAGCAACATTATGGTTATTAAACTACCCCCATTACCAAGTCCCCACCTCATAGCCTATAAGAGTCAATGTCCATTAGCCCAGGAATGTGCTGTAGAAGCGCTAGTAATCTTCACTGTGTTATACTGCCTTGCCCATGCCTGCCCCCTGCCCACATTATGTGTGCTACTCCTAGTGCCCCATTTTCCCTCTCTTCCCTCCTTTCCAACCCATCCTCCTCAGTCACATTCCCTTTTGTAACCATGAGTCCATTCTTGGGTTCGGTGAGGCTACTACTGTCTTGTTCCTTCACTCTTTTTATTTTTTCTGATACTCCACAGGTGAGTGAAATCATTTGACATTTTTTGTGTTCTGCACGGCTTAATTCACTGAGCATAATACCCTCTAGCTCCATCCACGTTGTTGTAATTGGTAGGATTGATTTTCTTCATCTGGCTGAATAATATTCCACTGTTCATCTACTGATGGACACTTATCTTGACTATTGTGTATAGTGCTGTGACAAACATAGGGTTGCACATGTCTTTTCTGAACTGGTCTGCTACATTCTATTATTTCTTTTTTATGTACGTATGTACGTATTCACGTATGTACTTACTTACTTATTGTTTATTTATTTATCATTAGTCTACAGCTACATGAGTGCCATTAAGTTTACTTGACGCCCCCCACTACTAATTTACCAAAGGAAAGGGGCTAGGAAGGCTGGTTGGGAAGGGAGGGAGAAGGGTGTAGAGGGGTCATTAAGATCAGCTCAATTTATGTGTGGGGAGGTCCCACGGGAAAGTCAGTATTGTACAGAGAGCTTAAGTAGTGATTCTGTAGCATCTTGTTAATCTGAAGGACAGTGACTGTAATGGAGTATGTTGGGTGGACTTGATCTGGGGCGTGTAGAAACCATAATGTAGCTCATGGAATTGTGGATTGGCTATTGTGGATAGTGCTGTGAGAAACCTAGGAGTGCACATGTCTTTTTAAAACTGGGCTGGTGCTTTCCTTCTTTCTTTCGATCTTGTATCTCATTCTTTTTCTCATATATGTATTTATTTATTCATGTATTCCTTCATCTGTCTTTCTATCTATCTGTGTATATTTATCTGTCTATCGATCTATCTGTTGATCTATCATTCTGTCTTTCTTTCTGTCTTCCTAAATGTATGTATGTATGTATGTATTCATTCATTCATTAGTCTGTCTTTCCATCTGTGTGTAACTATCTGTCTGCCTGTCTATCTGTCATTAATACACAATTACATGAGTAACATTATGTTTTCTAGACTCCCCCCATCACGAAGATGCCCCGCAGATACCCCACTGCAGTGCATGTCCATGAGCATAGTAAGATGCTGTAGAGTCACTACTTGTCTTCTCTGTGTTGTACAGTACTCCCTGTGACCCTGCTGACCACATTATACGTGATCATCGCAATGCATGATTTCTTTCCCTCTCCCATTATCCCTCCATTCTCAACTATCCACCCCAGTCCCTTTCCCTTTGGTAACTGTTAGTGTCTTCTTGGGATCTGTGAATCTAGTGCTCTTCTGTTCATTCAGTTTCTCTTGGTTTTCCTTTTCGAGAGGTTAGTGATATCATTTCATACTTGTCTTTCTCCGCTGGGTTTATTTCACTGTGCATAATACCCTCTAGCTCCGTCCATGTTGTTGCAAATGATAGGATTTCTTTTCTTCATATGGCCTGGTAATATTCCACTGCTCATCTTCTGATGGACAGTTAGCTTGGCTATTGTGAATAGTGCTGTGATAGACATAGGGGTGCACATGTCTTTTGAAAAGTGGGCTGCTGCGTTCTATCATGTATTTATTTATTTACTTGTCGTTAATCTCCAATTACACGGGGTGACATTATGTTTACTAGACTCCCACCATCGCCAGTTTTGCAAAGGTAAGCGCCTAGGAAGGCTGGTGGGGAAGGGAAGGAGAAGGGTGAAAAGGGGGCATTAAGATTAGCTCCCATAATGTGGGAGGGGTTCCACGTGGAAGTCAGTGTAGTGTAGAGAAGTCAAGGAGTGATTCTGTAGAATCGTACGATGCTGATGGATAGTGACTCTAACAGGGTATATGGTAGGGAGGGAACTTGATGATCTGGGGAGTCTACTAACTATAATATTGCTCTTATAATTGTTGATTAATGATAGTGAAAAAAACCCCACGTATTCCTGACGAGATGATTATGAAACCCAGGAAAAAAAAAAAAGGGAGGCAAGGGTTGCAGCCTGGTGAGTTCCCGGCAGGCATCCCGCCGGTCCCTGCAAGCTGCTGAGCTCTCTCGGTCGGTCCACAGGGCTTCCCCGGCCTCCCCCATCAGGCAGCGCGCCGCGGTGACCCCGGGGTCATGTTCCCAAAGCGCCTGCGCGGCGGCCCGGGCAGCCCCCGCTACCCAGAGGCCGCTTGGCTGCTGAGCCGCTTCCGCCAGGGCCCGCCGCCGCCGCCGCCGCCGCCGGGACCCGCCTCCGAAGCGACCTCGAAGAACCTCCGGGCTGGGGACCAGAGGGTGCGGGCGCGGGCTCGGCAGACACTCGAGTGTAGGCCTCCTGCCTGGCCTCGCTCAGACGAACGCTCCTCCCTCCGCAGGAAGCAGCGAACCGCCTCCACCGCCACCGCCCAAGTTCCCTGAAGGCCTTCGCCTGGCGGAAGGGTGCAGCCAGCGAGGCGGCCCTCTGACAGCGGCCGCTGACAGCTCCCCTCGCCCGGCATGCCCAGCCCTCGCCGCCGCCTGGCTCCGCCCTGGGGCGCTCTCGGCCCCGCCCGTGCCCAACACCCGACCGGCGCGCCTGCAATTGTCAGGTTTTGTGTGTTTTTTTTTTTGCATACGGATTGTTACTCAGCATGTCTGTGAGATTTTTACTCAGCATCTTGTATTGGTCATTCAGTCCTTTCTATTGAGGAGTAGTACTACTTTGTATGAATAAACCACAGATGTTTTAAAGTGTCTCTTTTTAGTTTTGCCTGCTATGAATGAAGTCTCTGAGAAGGTGTGTATATAGGTCTTTCTGTAAGCATAAGCACCCATTTTCATTTGCCTAAAAGCCTGCAAGTGGAATTGCTGGGCCATATGCTCAGTATGTTTTTAAGTTTATCCAAACTGCCAGATCTTTTTCCCAAATTGGTATACCATTTTACATGCCCACCAGTTTGATCAACAGTTGCGGTCTGGCAGTGTCAGTTTTTTTTTTTTTATTTTAATCATTCTAACATAATTGTGATGTCACAGTGTTATTTTCATTTGCTTTTATTTGATGACCAATGTTGCTGAATGTTGTTCCATGGACTCATTGGCCATTTGTACCTCTTCTTTTATGAAGCGTCTCTTCACTTTTCTGCATTTCTTAATACAATTTACAATTTTTTAATATTTTGCTATCATTCGTCTACCATTACATGAAGGACATTATGTTTACTAGGCTCCCCCGTTCACCAAGTTCTCCCCACATCCGCCTTCACAGTCACTGTCCATCAGCATAGTAAGATGCTGTAAAGTCACTATTTGTCTTCTCTGTGATATACAGCCCTCTCTGTGACCACCCTCCCACATTATACATGCTAATCATAATGCACACTTTCTTTCCCTCTCCCCTTATCCCTCCAGTCCCAACTATCCACACCAGCCCCTTTCCCTTTGGTACCTGTTAGTCCATTCTTGGCTTCGATGAATCTGGTGCTGTTTTGCCCACTCAGTTTCCCTTGGTTCTCCCTCTGAGAGGATAGTGAAATCATTTGATACTTGTCTTTCTGCGCCTGGGTTATTTCACTGTGCATATTACCCACTTGCTCCATCCGTGTCGTTGTAAATGGTAGGATTTTTTCTTTTGTTATGGCTGAATAATATTGCACTGTTCATCTTCTGATGGACACTTAGCTTGGCTCTTGTAAATAGTGTTAAACATAGGGGTGCACATGTGTTTTCTAAACTGGGCTGCTGCATTTCATTATGTATATTTTATGTATGTACGTAGGTATGTATTCATTTACATACTTATTTATTCTTTCTTCATTTATCATGAGTCTACAACTACATTAGTAACATTATGCTTAGTAGACTCCCTCCATCACCAATTTACCGAAGGTTAAGGGACTAGGAAGGCTGGTTGTGAAGGGAGGGAGAAGTGTGGAAAGGGGTCATTACGATTAGCTCACGTACTGTCGGGGGTAGGTCCCACGAGGAAGTCTGTATAGTAGGGAGAAGTCAAGTAGTGGTACTACAGCATCTTACTATGCTGATAGACAGTGACTGTAATGAGGTATGTGGGGGGAACTTGATGATGTGGGCAGTCTAGTAACCACAATCCTGCTCATATAATTGTAGATTGGTTATAGTGAATAGAGCTGTGTAAACATAGGGGTGCAGATGTCTTTTATAAACTGGTCTGCTGCATTGTATTATTTATTTTTTATGTAAGTATGTATGTATGTATGCATGTATTCACTTACGTACTTACTTATTTATTCTTTGTTTATTTCTCGTTACCCCACAACAACAGGAGTAACTTTATATTTACTAGACTCCCCAGATCAGCAACTTACCAAAGTTAAGGGACTAGGAAGGCTTGTTGGGGAGGGATGGAGAAGGGTGTACAGGGGGCATAACGATTAGCTCACATAATGTGTGGGGAGGTCCCACAGGGAAGACAGTATAGTACAGAGAGTTCAAGCAGTGATTCGATAGCATCTTGCTACACTGATGGACAGTGACTGTACCGGGATATGCAGGGTGGACATGGTCTGGGGAGTGTAGGAACTATAATGTAGCTCATATAATTGTAGATTGCTTACTATGAATAGTGCTGTGGTAAACATAGGGGTGCACGTGTCCTTTTTCAGCTGGGCTGGTGCTTTCCTTCTTACCTTCTTTCTTCATCTCTTTCATTATTTGTTTGTTTGTTTATTAATATATTTATTTATTTAAGCATTCATTTAATCCTTTTTAAAGTTATTGACTTGTTATTTCTGTGTGAATGTATGTATTTATTTAATTATTCATTCGTTCCTTCATTCATTATCTATCTACCTATCTATCTGTTTATCATTTTGTCTATGTAACTTTCTTTTTGTCTTCCTTTTTTTGTATGTATTTATTTACTTATTTATTCACGCATTCATTCATTCATTTATTTGTCTTTCCATCTATCTGCCTGTCTGTCTATCTTTCTGTCATAAATATATAGAATTACATGAGTAAAATTATGTTTACTAGACTCTCCCATTACGAAGATGCCCGCACACACCCCATTGCAGTCACTATCCATGAGAATAGTAAGACACTGTACAATCACTACTTGTTTCTCTGTGTTGGACAGCCCTCCCTGTGACCTCCTTCCCACATTATACATGCTCATCGTAAAGCACACTTTCTTTCCCTTGTCCCCTTATCCCTCCATTCCCACCTATCCACCGCAGTCCCTTTCTCTTTGGTAACTGTTTGTTCATTCTTGGTTTCTGTGAAGCTGGTGCTGTTTTGCTCATTCGGTTTCTCTTGTTTGTCTTTCCAGAGAGGTTAGTGAAATCATTTGATACTTGTGTTTCTCCACCTGGCTTATTTCACTGTGCATAATACCCCCTAGCTCCATCCGTGTTGTTGTAAATGGTAGTATTCTTTCTTTCGTTGTGGCTGAATAATATTGCACTGTTCATCTTCTGATGGACTCTTAGCTTGGCTACTATGAATAGTGCTGTCATAAACATAGAGGTGCACGTGTCTTATTAAAACTGGGCTGCTGCACTCTTTTATTCGTTTATCTATCAATCTATTTATATGTTTATTTATTTATTTATTTATCACTTATCTTCAATTACATGGGTAACATTATGTTTACTAGTCTCCCCCCAGCACCAATTTACCAAAGGGGGAGGGACTGGGAAGGCTGGTTGTGAAGGGAGGGAGAAGGGTGGGCAGAGGGCATTACGATGAGCTCACATAATGTGTGGGGATGTCCCGCGGAGAGGTCAGTATATTATGGATAGTTGAAGTAGTGATTCTGTAGCATCTTGCTATGCTGATGGACAGTGACTGTAATGGGGTATGTGGTGGGGGCTTAATGTGGGGCGTGTAGTAACCATCACGTGGATCATATAATTGTAGATTGGTTATTCTGAATAGTGCTCTGATAAACATAGGGGTGCTCATGTCTTTTTAAAACTGGGCTGTTGCCTGCCTTCCTTCCTTCCTTCCTTCCTTCCTTCCATCCTTTCAACATGTATGTATTTATTTATTTATTCATTCATTCATTCATTTATTATCTATCTATCTACCTATGTAGCTATCTTTCTGTCATTAATGTAGAATTAGATGGGTAAAATTATGTTTAGTTTTCTGCCGCCATCACGAAGATAGCCCAAGATACCCCATTGCACTCACTGTACATGGGCATAGTAAGATGCTGTGGAATCACTACTTGTCTTCTCTGTGTTCTACAGCCCTCTACGTGCCCCTCCTCCTACATTATTTATGGTAATTGTATGTGTCCATTGTTCCCTCCTCCCTGGTCCGTCCATTTCTGCCCATCTACCCCAGTCTCTTTCCCTTTGGTAACTTTTCGTCCATTCTTGGTCTCTGTGAGACTGCTAATGTGTTCTCCTTCAGTTTTGTCTCTGTTCGGATACTCCAATCATGAGGAAATCATTATATATATGGTGAACAATATTCCCTGTTCATCTTGTGAGGCAGCTCCCCACGGCTGGGCAGTGCCCGCCGTGGGGGTGGAGTTTGCAAGAGCAGCACTGTTGCCTGGAAATTCCATGATGTCACAGTGGTGCCTCTGTCCTAGAGAAAGAATGGGTATGCTTAGAGGAGCAGCTGTGATTCTGGTGAGGTGGACACTGAACAACTTGACAGCATCAGGGAAAATGGAATCCAGACCCAAGGTACTGTGTGTTTCTTTTTATTTTGGTGTCAGTACTGAACAGTTCCATGAGCAACATTATGGTTATTAAACTACCCCCATTACCAAGTCCCCACCTCATAGCCTATAAGAGTCAATGTCCATTAGCCCAGGAATGTGCTGTAGAAGCGCTAGTAATCTTCACTGTGTTATACTGCCTTGCCCATGCCTGCCCCCTGCCCACATTATGTGTGCTACTCCTAGTGCCCCATTTTCCCTCTCTTCCCTCCTTTCCAACCCATCCTCCTCAGTCACATTCCCTTTTGTAACCATGAGTCCATTCTTGGGTTCGGTGAGGCTACTACTGTCTTGTTCCTTCACTCTTTTTATTTTTTCTGATACTCCACAGGTGAGTGAAATCATTTGACATTTTTTGTGTTCTGCACGGCTTAATTCACTGAGCATAATACCCTCTAGCTCCATCCACGTTGTTGTAATTGGTAGGATTGATTTTCTTCATCTGGCTGAATAATATTCCACTGTTCATCTACTGATGGACACTTATCTTGACTATTGTGTATAGTGCCGTGACAAACATAGGGTTGCACATGTCTTTTCTGAACTGGTCTGCTACATTCTATTATTTCTTTTTTATGTACGTATGTACGTATTCACGTATGTACTTACTTACTTATTGTTTATTTATTTATCATTAGTCTACAGCTACATGAGTGCCATTAAGTTTACTTGACGCCCCCCACTACTAATTTACCAAAGGAAAGGGGCTAGGAAGGCTGGTTGGGAAGGGAGGGAGAAGGGTGTAGAGGGGTCATTAAGATCAGCTCAATTTATGTGTGGGGAGGTCCCACGGGAAAGTCAGTATTGTACAGAGAGCTTAAGTAGTGATTCTGTAGCATCTTGTTAATCTGAAGGACAGTGACAGTAATGGAGTATGTTGGGTGGACTTGATCTGGGGCGTGTAGAAACCATAATGTAGCTCATGGAATTGTGGATTGGCTATTGTGGATAGTGCTGTGAGAAACCTAGGAGTGCACATGTCTTTTTAAAACTGGGCTGGTGCTTTCCTTCTTTCTTTCGATCTTGTATCTCATTCTTTTTCTCATATATGTATTTATTTATTCATGTATTCCTTCATCTGTCTTTCTATCTATCTGTGTATATTTATCTGTCTATCGATCTATCTGTTGATCTATCATTCTGTCTATCTTTCTTTCTGTCTTCCTAAATGTATGTATGTATGTATTCATTCATTCATTAGTCTGTCTTTCCATCTGTGTGTAACTATCTGACTGCCTGTCTATCTGTCATTAATACACAATTACATGAGTAACATTATGTTTTCTAGACTCCCCCCATCACGAAGATGCCCCGCAGATACCCCACTGCAGTGCATGTCCATGAGCATAGTAAGATGCTGTAGAGTCACTACTTGTCTTCTCTGTGTTGTACAGTACTCCCTGTGACCCTGCTGACCACATTATACGTGATCATCGCAATGCATGATTTCTTTCCCTCTCCCATTATCCCTCCATTCTCAACTATCCACCCCAGTCCCTTTCCCTTTGGTAACTGTTAGTGTCTTCTTGGGATCTGTGAATCTAGTGCTCTTCTGTTCATTCAGTTTCTCTTGGTTTTCCTTTTCGAGAGGTTAGTGATATCATTTCATACTTGTCTTTCTCCGCTGGGTTTATTTCACTGTGCATAATACCCTCTAGCTCCGTCCATGTTGTTGCAAATGATAGGATTTCTTTTCTTCATATGGCCTGGTAATATTCCACTGCTCATCTTCTGATGGACAGTTAGCTTGGCTATTGTGAATAGTGCTGTGATAGACATAGGGGTGCACATGTCTTTTGAAAAGTGGGCTGCTGCGTTCTATCATGTATTTATTTATTTACTTGTTAATCTCCAATTACACGGGGTGACATTATGTTTACTAGACTCCCACCATCGCCAGTTTTGCAAAGGTAAGCGCCTAGGAAGGCTGGTGGGGAAGGGAAGGAGAAGGGTGAAAAGGGGGCATTAAGATTAGCTCCCATAATGTGGGAGGGGTTCCACGTGGAAGTCAGTGTAGTGTAGAGAAGTCAAGGAGTGATTCTGTAGAATCGTACGATGCTGATGGATAGTGACTCTAACAGGGTATATGGTAGGGAGGGAACTTGATGATCTGGGGAGTCTACTAACTATAATATTGCTCTTATAATTGTTGATTAATGATAGTGAAAAAAAACCCACGTATTCCTGACGAGATGATTATGAAACCCAGGAAAAAAAAAAAAGGGAGGCAAGGGTTGCAGCCTGGTGAGTTCCCGGCAGGCATCCCGCCGGTCCCTGCAAGCTGCTGAGCTCTCTCGGTCGGTCCACAGGGCTTCCCCGGCCTCCCCCATCAGGCAGCGCGCCGCGGTGACCCCGGGGTCATGTTCCCAAAGCGCCTGCGCAGCGGCCCGGGCAGCCCCCGGTACCCAGAGGCCGCTTGTCTGCTGAGCCACTTCCGCCAGGGCCCGCCGCCGCCGCCGCCGCCGCCGGGACCCGCCTCCAAAGCGACCTCGAGGAACCTCCGGGCTGGGGACCAGAGGGTGCGGGCGCGGGCTCGGCAGACACTCGAGTGTAGGCCTCCTGCCTGGCCTCGCTCAGACGAACGCTCCTCCCTCCGCAGGAAGCAGCGAACCGCCTCCACCGCCACCGCCCAAGTTCCCTGAAGGCCTTCGCCTGGCGGAAGGGTGCAGCCAGCGAGGCGGCCCTCTGACAGCGGCCGCTGACAGCTCCCCTCGCCCGGCATGCCCAGCCCTCGCCGCCGCCTGGCTCCGCCCTGGGGCGCTCTCGGCCCCGCCCGTGCCCAACACCCGACCGGCGCGCCTGCAATTGTCAGGTTTTGTGTTTTTTTTTTTTTGCATACGGATTGTTACTCAGCATGTCTGTGAGATTTTTACTCAGCATCTTTTATTGGTCATTCAGTCCTTTCTATTGAGGAGTAGTACTACTTTGTATGAATAAACCACAGATGTTTTAAAGTGTCTCTTTTTAGTTTTGCCTGCTATGAATGAAGTCTCTGAGAAGGTGTGTATATAGGTCTTTCTGTAAGCATAAGCACCCATTTTCATTTGCCTAAAAGCCTGCAAGTGGAATTGCTGGGCCATATGCTCAGTATGTTTTTAAGTTTATCCAAACTGCCAGATCTTTTTCCCAAATTGGTATACCATTTTACATGCCCACCAGTTTGATCAACAGTTGCGGTCTGGCAGTGTCAGTTATTTTTTTATTTTAATCATTCTAACATAATTGTGATGTCACAGTGTTATTTTCATTTGCTTTTATTTGATGACCAATGTTGCTGAATGTTGTTCCATGGACTCATTGGCCATTTGTACCTCTTCTTTTATGAAGCGTCTCTTCACTTTTCTGCATTTCTTAATACAATTTACAATTTTTTAATATTTTGCTATCATTCGTCTACCATTACATGAAGGACATTATGTTTACTAGGCTCCCCCGTTCACCAAGTTCTCCCCACATCCGCCTTCACAGTCACTGTCCATCAGCATAGTAAGATGCTGTAAAGTCACTATTTGTCTTCTCTGTGATATACAGCCCTCTCTGTGACCACCCTCCCACATTATACATGCTAATCATAATGCACACTTTCTTTCCCTCTCCCCTTATCCCTCCAGTCCCAACTATCCACACCAGCCCCTTTCCCTTTGGTACCTGTTAGTCCATTCTTGGCTTCGATGAATCTGGTGCTGTTTTGCCCACTCAGTTTCCCTTGGTTCTCCCTCTGAGAGGATAGTGAAATCATTTGATACTTGTCTTTCTGCGCCTGGGTTATTTCACTGTGCATATTACCCACTTGCTCCATCCGTGTCGTTGTAAATGGTAGGATTTTTTCTTTTGTTATGGCTGAATAATATTGCACTGTTCATCTTCTGATGGACACTTAGCTTGGCTCTTGTAAATAGTGTTAAACATAGGGGTGCACATGTGTTTTCTAAACTGGGCTGCTGCATTTCATTATGTATATTTTATGTATGTACGTAGGTATGTATTCATTTACATACTTATTTATTCTTTCTTCATTTATCATGAGTCTACAACTACATTAGTAACATTATGCTTAGTAGACTCCCTCCATCACCAATTTACCGAAGGTTAAGGGACTAGGAAGGCTGGTTGTGAAGGGAGGGAGAAGTGTGGAAAGGGGTCATTACGATTAGCTCACGTACTGTCGGGGGTAGGTCCCACGAGGAAGTCTGTATAGTAGGGAGAAGTCAAGTAGTGGTACTACAGCATCTTACTATGCTGATAGACAGTGACTGTAATGAGGTATGTGGGGGGAACTTGATGATGTGGGCAGTCTAGTAACCACAATCCTGCTCATATAATTGTAGATTGGTTATAGTGAATAGAGCTGTGTAAACATAGGGGTGCAGATGTCTTTTATAAACTGGTCTGCTGCATTGTATTATTTATTTTTTATGTAAGTATGTATGTATGTATGCATGTATTCACTTACGTACTTACTTATTTATTCTTTGTTTATTTCTCGTTACCCCACAACAACAGGAGTAACTTTATATTTACTAGACTCCCCAGATCAGCAACTTACCAAAGTTAAGGGACTAGGAAGGCTTGTTGGGGAGGGATGGAGAAGGGTGTACAGGGGGCATAACGATTAGCTCACATAATGTGTGGGGAGGTCCCACAGGGAAGACAGTATAGTACAGAGAGTTCAAGCAGTGATTCGATAGCATCTTGCTACACTGATGGACAGTGACTGTACCGGCATATGCAGGGTGGACATGGTCTGGGGAGTGTAGGAACTATAATGTAGCTCATATAATTGTAGATTGCTTACTATGAATAGTGCTGTGGTAAACATAGGGGTGCACGTGTCCTTTTTCAGCTGGGCTGGTGCTTTCCTTCTTACCTTCTTTCTTCATCTCTTTCATTATTTGTTTGTTTGTTTATTAATATATTTATTTATTTAAGCATTCATTTAATCCTTTTTAAAGTTATTGACTTGTTATTTCTGTGTGAATGTATGTATTTATTTAATTATTCATTCGTTCCTTCATTCATTATCTATCTACCTATCTATCTGTTTATCATTTTGTCTATGTAACTTTCTTTTTGTCTTCCTTTTTTTGTATGTATTTATTTACTTATTTATTCACGCATTCATTCATTCATTTATTTGTCTTTCCATCTATCTGCCTGTCTGTCTATCTTTCTGTCATAAATATATAGAATTACATGAGTAAAATTATGTTTACTAGACTCTCCCATTACGAAGATGCCCGCACACACCCCATTGCAGTCACTATCCATGAGAATAGTAAGACACTGTACAATCACTACTTGTTTCTCTGTGTTGGACAGCCCTCCCTGTGACCTCCTTCCCACATTATACATGCTCATCGTAAAGCACACTTTCTTTCCCTTGTCCCCTTATCCCTCCATTCCCACCTATCCACCGCAGTCCCTTTCTCTTTGGTAACTGTTTGTTCATTCTTGGTTTCTGTGAAGCTGGTGCTGTTTTGCTCATTCGGTTTCTCTTGTTTGTCTTTCCAGAGAGGTTAGTGAAATCATTTGATACTTGTGTTTCTCCACCTGGCTTATTTCACTGTGCATAATACCCACTAGCTCCATCCGTGTTGTTGTAAATGGTAGTATTCTTTCTTTCGTTGTGGCTGAATAATATTGCACTGTTCATCTTCTGATGGACTCTTAGCTTGGCTACTATGAATAGTGCTGTCATAAACATAGAGGTGCACGTGTCTTATTAAAACTGGGCTGCTGCACTCTTTTATTCGTTTATCTATCAATCTATTTATATGTTTATTTATTTATTTATTTATCACTTATCTTCAATTACATGGGTAACATTATGTTTACTAGTCTCCCCCCAGCACCAATTTACCAAAGGGGGAGGGACTGGGAAGGCTGGTTGTGAAGGGAGGGAGAAGGGTGGGCAGAGGGCATTACGATGAGCTCACATAATGTGTGGGGATGTCCCGCGGAGAGGTCAGTATATTATGGATAGTTGAAGTAGTGATTCTGTAGCATCTTGCTATGCTGATGGACAGTGACTGTAATGGGGTATGTGGTGGGGGCTTAATGTGGGGCGTGTAGTAACCATCACGTGGATCATATAATTGTAGATTGGTTATTCTGAATAGTGCTCTGATAAACATAGGGGTGCTCATGTCTTTTTAAAACTGGGCTGTTGCCTGCCTTCCTTCCTTCCTTCCTTCCTTCCTTCCTTCCTTCCTTCCTTCCATCCTTTCAACATGTATGTATTCATTCATTCATTCATTCATTCATTCATTTATTATCTATCTATCTACCTATGTAGCTATCTTTCTGTCATTAATGTAGAATTAGATGGGTAAAATTATGTTTAGTTTTCTGCCGCCATCACGAAGATAGCCCAAGATACCCCATTGCACTCACTGTACATGGGCATAGTAAGATGCTGTGGAATCACTACTTGTCTTCTCTGTGTTCTACAGCCCTCTACGTGCCCCTCCTCCTACATTATTTATGGTAATTGTATGTGTCCATTGTTCCCTCCTCCCTGGTCCGTCCATTTCTGCCCATCTACCCCAGTCTCTTTCCCTTTGGTAACTTTTCGTCCATTCTTGGTCTCTGTGAGACTGCTAATGTGTTCTCCTTCAGTTTTGTCTCTGTTCGGATACTCCAATCATGAGGAAATCATTATATATATGGTGAACAATATTCCCTGTTCATCTTGTGAGGCAGCTCCCCACGGCTGGGCAGTGCCCGCCGTGGGGGTGGAGTTTGCAAGAGCAGCACTGTTGCCTGGAAATTCCATGATGTCACAGTGGTGCCTCTGTCCTAGAGAAAGAATGGGTATGCTTAGAGGAGCAGCTGTGATTCTGGTGAGGTGGACACTGAACAACTTGACAGCATCAGGGAAAATGGAATCCAGACCCAAGGTACTGTGTGTTTCTTTTTATTTTGGTGTCAGTACTGAACAGTTCCATGAGCAACATTATGGTTATTAAACTACCCCCATTACCAAGTCCCCACCTCATAGCCTATAAGAGTCAATGTCCATTAGCCCAGGAATGTGCTGTAGAAGCGCTAGTAATCTTCACTGTGTTATACTGCCTTGCCCATGCCTGCCCCCTGCCCACATTATGTGTGCTACTCCTAGTGCCCCATTTTCCCTCTCTTCCCTCCTTTCCAACCCATCCTCCTCAGTCACATTCCCTTTTGTAACCATGAGTCCATTCTTGGGTTCGGTGAGGCTACTACTGTCTTGTTCCTTCACTCTTTTTATTTTTTCTGATACTCCACAGGTGAGTGAAATCATTTGACATTTTTTGTGTTCTGCACGGCTTAATTCACTGAGCATAATACCCTCTAGCTCCATCCACGTTGTTGTAATTGGTAGGATTGATTTTCTTCATCTGGCTGAATAATATTCCACTGTTCATCTACTGATGGACACTTATCTTGACTATTGTGTATAGTGCCGTGACAAACATAGGGTTGCACATGTCTTTTCTGAACTGGTCTGCTACATTCTATTATTTCTTTTTTATGTACGTATGTACGTATTCACGTATGTACTTACTTACTTATTGTTTATTTGTTTATCATTAGTCTACAGCTACATGAGTGCCATTAAGTTTACTTGACGCCCCCCACTACTAATTTACCAAAGGAAAGGGGCTAGGAAGGCTGGTTGGGAAGGGAGGGAGAAGGGTGTAGAGGGGTCATTAAGATCAGCTCAATTTATGTGTGGGGAGGTCCCACGGGAAAGTCAGTATTGTACAGAGAGCTTAAGTAGTGATTCTGTAGCATCTTGTTACTCTGAAGGACAGTGACAGTAATGGAGTATGTTGGGTGGACTTGATCTGGGGCGTGTAGAAACCATAATGTAGCTCATGGAATTGTGGATTGGCTATTGTGGATAGTGCTGTGAGAAACCTAGGAGTGCACATGTCTTTTTAAAACTGGGCTGGTGCTTTCCTTCTTTCTTTCGATCTTGTATCTCATTCTTTTTCTCATATATGTATTTATTTATTCATGTATTCCTTCATCTGTCTTTCTATCTATCTGTGTATATTTATCTGTCTATCGATCTATCTGTTGATCTATCATTCTGTCTATCTTTCTTTCTGTCTTCCTAAATGTATGTATGTATGTATTCATTCATTCATTAGTCTGTCTTTCCATCTGTGTGTAACTATCTGACTGCCTGTCTATCTGTCATTAATACACAATTACATGAGTAACATTATGTTTTCTAGACTCCCCCCATCACGAAGATGCCCCGCAGATACCCCACTGCAGTGCATGTCCATGAGCATAGTAAGATGCTGTAGAGTCACTACTTGTCTTCTCTGTGTTGTACAGTACTCCCTGTGACCCTGCTGACCACATTATACGTGATCATCGCAATGCATGATTTCTTTCCCTCTCCCATTATCCCTCCATTCTCAACTATCCACCCCAGTCCCTTTCCCTTTGGTAACTGTTAGTGTCTTCTTGGGATCTGTGAATCTAGTGCTCTTCTGTTCATTCAGTTTCTCTTGGTTTTCCTTTTCGAGAGGTTAGTGATATCATTTCATACTTGTCTTTCTCCGCTGGGTTTATTTCACTGTGCATAATACCCTCTAGCTCCGTCCATGTTGTTGCAAATGATAGGATTTCTTTTCTTCATATGGCCTGGTAATATTCCACTGCTCATCTTCTGATGGACAGTTAGCTTGGCTATTGTGAATAGTGCTGTGATAGACATAGGGGTGCACATGTCTTTTGAAAAGTGGGCTGCTGCGTTCTATCATGTATTTATTTATTTACTTGTTAATCTCCAATTACACGGGGTGACATTATGTTTACTAGACTCCCACCATCGCCAGTTTTGCAAAGGTAAGCGCCTAGGAAGGCTGGTGGGGAAGGGAAGGAGAAGGGTGAAAAGGGGGCATTAAGATTAGCTCCCATAATGTGGGAGGGGTTCCACGTGGAAGTCAGTGTAGTGTAGAGAAGTCAAGGAGTGATTCTGTAGAATCGTACGATGCTGATGGATAGTGACTCTAACAGGGTATATGGTAGGGAGGGAACTTGATGATCTGGGGAGTCTACTAACTATAATATTGCTCTTATAATTGTTGATTAATGATAGTGAAAAAAAACCCACGTATTCCTGACGAGATGATTATGAAACCCAGGAAAAAAAAAAAAGGGAGGCAAGGGTTGCAGCCTGGTGAGTTCCCGGCAGGCATCCCGCCGGTCCCTGCAAGCTGCTGAGCTCTCTCGGTCGGTCCACAGGGCTTCCCCGGCCTCCCCCATCAGGCAGCGCGCCGCGGTGACCCCGGGGTCATGTTCCCAAAGCGCCTGCGCGGCGGCCCGGGCAGCCCCCGGTACCCAGAGGCCGCTTGGCTGCTGAGCCACTTCCGCCAGGGCCCGCCGCCGCCGCCGCCGCCGGGACCCGCCTCCAAAGCGACCTCGAGGAACCTCCGGGCTGGGGACCAGAGGGTGCGGGCGCGGGCTCGGCAGACACTCGAGTGTAGGCCTCCTGCCTGGCCTCGCTCAGACGAACGCTCCTCCCTCCGCAGGAAGCAGCGAACCGCCTCCACCGCCACACCCCAAGTTCCCTGAAGGCCTTCGCCTGGCGGAAGGGTGCAGCCAGCGAGGCGGCCCTCTGACAGCGGCCGCTGACAGCTCCCCTCGCCCGGCATGCCCAGCCCTCGCCGCCGCCTGGCTCCGCCCTGGGGCGCTCTCGGCCCCGCCCGTGCCCAACACCCGACCGGCGCGCCTGCAATTGTCAGGTTTTGTGTTTTTTTTTTTTTGCATACGGATTGTTACTCAGCATGTCTGTGAGATTTTTACTCAGCATCTTTTATTGGTCATTCAGTCCTTTCTATTGAGGAGTAGTACTACTTTGTATGAATAAACCACAGATGTTTTAAAGTGTCTCTTTTTAGTTTTGCCTGCTATGAATGAAGTCTCTGAGAAGGTGTGTATATAGGTCTTTCTGTAAGCATAAGCACCCATTTTCATTTGCCTAAAAGCCTGCAAGTGGAATTGCTGGGCCATATGCTCAGTATGTTTTTAAGTTTATCCAAACTGCCAGATCTTTTTCCCAAATTGGTATACCATTTTACATGCCCACCAGTTTGATCAACAGTTGCGGTCTGGCAGTGTCAGTTTTTTTTTTTTTTATTTTAATCATTCTAACATAATTGTGATGTCACAGTGTTATTTTCATTTGCTTTTATTTGATGACCAATGTTGCTGAATGTTGTTCCATGGACTCATTGGCCATTTGTACCTCTTCTTTTATGAAGCGTCTCTTCACTTTTCTGCATTTCTTAATACAATTTACAATTTTTTAATATTTTGCTATCATTCGTCTACCATTACATGAAGGACATTATGTTTACTAGGCTCCCCCGTTCACCAAGTTCTCCCCACATCCGCCTTCACAGTCACTGTCCATCAGCATAGTAAGATGCTGTAAAGTCACTATTTGTCTTCTCTGTGATATACAGCCCTCTCTGTGACCACCCTCCCACATTATACATGCTAATCATAATGCACACTTTCTTTCCCTCTCCCCTTATCCCTCCAGTCCCAACTATCCACACCAGCCCCTTTCCCTTTGGTACCTGTTAGTCCATTCTTGGCTTCGATGAATCTGGTGCTGTTTTGCCCACTCAGTTTCCCTTGGTTCTCCCTCTGAGAGGATAGTGAAATCATTTGATACTTGTCTTTCTGCGCCTGGGTTATTTCACTGTGCATATTACCCACTTGCTCCATCCGTGTCGTTGTAAATGGTAGGATTTTTTCTTTTGTTATGGCTGAATAATATTGCACTGTTCATCTTCTGATGGACACTTAGCTTGGCTCTTGTAAATAGTGTTAAACATAGGGGTGCACATGTGTTTTCTAAACTGGGCTGCTGCATTTCATTATGTATATTTTATGTATGTACGTAGGTATGTATTCATTTACATACTTATTTATTCTTTCTTCATTTATCATGAGTCTACAACTACATTAGTAACATTATGCTTAGTAGACTCCCTCCATCACCAATTTACCGAAGGTTAAGGGACTAGGAAGGCTGGTTGTGAAGGGAGGGAGAAGTGTGGAAAGGGGTCATTACGATTAGCTCACGTACTGTCGGGGGTAGGTCCCACGAGGAAGTCTGTATAGTAGGGAGAAGTCAAGTAGTGGTACTACAGCATCTTACTATGCTGATAGACAGTGACTGTAATGAGGTATGTGGGGGGAACTTGATGATGTGGGCAGTCTAGTAACCACAATCCTGCTCATATAATTGTAGATTGGTTATAGTGAATAGAGCTGTGTAAACATAGGGGTGCAGATGTCTTTTATAAACTGGTCTGCTGCATTGTATTATTTATTTTTTATGTAAGTATGTATGTATGTATGCATGTATTCACTTACGTACTTACTTATTTATTCTTTGTTTATTTCTCGTTACCCCACAACAACAGGAGTAACTTTATATTTACTAGACTCCCCAGATCAGCAACTTACCAAAGTTAAGGGACTAGGAAGGCTTGTTGGGGAGGGATGGAGAAGGGTGTACAGGGGGCATAACGATTAGCTCACATAATGTGTGGGGAGGTCCCACAGGGAAGACAGTATAGTACAGAGAGTTCAAGCAGTGATTCGATAGCATCTTGCTACACTGATGGACAGTGACTGTACCGGCATATGCAGGGTGGACATGGTCTGGGGAGTGTAGGAACTATAATGTAGCTCATATAATTGTAGATTGCTTACTATGAATAGTGCTGTGGTAAACATAGGGGTGCACGTGTCCTTTTTCAGCTGGGCTGGTGCTTTCCTTCTTACCTTCTTTCTTCATCTCTTTCATTATTTGTTTGTTTGTTTATTAATATATTTATTTATTTAAGCATTCATTTAATCCTTTTTAAAGTTATTGACTTGTTATTTCTGTGTGAATGTATGTATTTATTTAATTATTCATTCGTTCCTTCATTCATTATCTATCTACCTATCTATCTGTTTATCATTTTGTCTATGTAACTTTCTTTTTGTCTTCCTTTTTTTGTATGTATTTATTTACTTATTTATTCACGCATTCATTCATTCATTTATTTGTCTTTCCATCTATCTGCCTGTCTGTCTATCTTTCTGTCATAAATATATAGAATTACATGAGTAAAATTATGTTTACTAGACTCTCCCATTACGAAGATGCCCGCACACACCCCATTGCAGTCACTATCCATGAGAATAGTAAGACACTGTACAATCACTACTTGTTTCTCTGTGTTGTACAGCCCTCCCTGTGACCCCCTTCCCACATTATACATGCTCATCGTAAAGCACACTTTCTTTCCCTTGTCCCCTTATCCCTCCATTCCCACCTATCCACCGCAGTCCCTTTCTCTTTGGTAACTGTTTGTTCATTCTTGGTTTCTGTGAAGCTGGTGCTGTTTTGCTCATTCGGTTTCTCTTGTTTGTCTTTCCAGAGAGGTTAGTGAAATCATTTGATACTTGTGTTTCTCCACCTGGCTTATTTCACTGTGCATAATACCCTCTAGCTCCATCCATGTTGTTGTAAATGGTAGTATTCTTTCTTTCGTTGTGGCTGAATAATATTGCACTGTTCATCTTCTGATGGACTCTTAGCTTGGCTACTATGAATAGTGCTGTCATAAACATAGAGGTGCACGTGTCTTATTAAAACTGGGCTGCTGCACTCTTTTATTCGTTTATCTATCAATCTATTTATATGTTTATTTATTTATTTATTTATCACTTATCTTCAATTACATGGGTAACATTATGTTTACTAGTCTCCCCCCAGCACCAATTTACCAAAGGGGGAGGGACTGGGAAGGCTGGTTGTGAAGGGAGGGAGAAGGGTGGGCAGAGGGCATTACGATGAGCTCACATAATGTGTGGGGATGTCCCGCGGAGAGGTCAGTATATTATGGATAGTTCAAGTAGTGATTCTATAGCATCTTGCTATGCTGATGGACAGTGACTGTAATGGGGTATGTGGTGGGGGCTTAATGTGGGGCGTGTAGTAACCATCACGTGGATCATATAATTGTAGATTGGTTATTCTGAATAGTGCTCTGATAAACATAGGGGTGCTCATGTCTTTTTAAAACTGGGCTGTTGCCTGCCTTCCTTCCTTCCTTCCTTCCTTCCTTCCTTCCTTCCTTCCTTCCATCCTTTCAACATGTATGTATTTATTTATTCATTCATTCATTCATTCATTCATTCATTTATTATCTATCTACCTACCTATGTAGCTATCTTTCTGTCATTAATGTAGAATTAGATGGGTAAAATTCTGTTTAGTTTTCTGCCGCCATCACGAAGATAGCCCAAGATACCCCATTGCACTCACTGTACATGGGCATAGTAAGATGCTGTGGAATCACTACTTGTCTTCTCTGTGTTCTACAGCCCTCTACGTGCCCCTCCTCCTACATTATTTATGGTAATTGTATGTGTCCATTGTTCCCTCCTCCCTGGTCCGTCCATTTCTGCCCATCTACCCCAGTCTCTTTCCCTTTGGTAACTTTTCGTCCATTCTTGGTCTCTGTGAGACTGCTAATGTGTTCTCCTTCAGTTTTGTCTCTGTTCGGATACTCCAATCATGAGGAAATCATTATATATATGGTGAACAATATTCCCTGTTCATCTTGTGAGGCAGCTCCCCACGGCTGGGCAGTGCCCGCCGTGGGGGTGGAGTTTGCAAGAGCAGCACTGTTGCCTGGAAATTCCATGATGTCACAGTGGTGCCTCTGTCCTAGAGAAAGAATGGGTATGCTTAGAGGAGCAGCTGTGATTCTGGTGAGGTGGACACTGAACAACTTGACAGCATCAGGGAAAATGGAATCCAGACCCAAGGTACTGTGTGTTTCTTTTTATTTTGGTGTCAGTACTGAACAGTTCCATGAGCAACATTATGGTTATTAAACTACCCCCATTACCAAGTCCCCACCTCATAGCCTATAAGAGTCAATGTCCATTAGCCCAGGAATGTGCTGTAGAAGCGCTAGTAATCTTCACTGTGTTATACTGCCTTGCCCATGCCTGCCCCCTGCCCACATTATGTGTGCTACTCCTAGTGCCCCATTTTCCCTCTCTTCCCTCCTTTCCAACCCATCCTCCTCAGTCACATTCCCTTTTGTAACCATGAGTCCATTCTTGGGTTCGGTGAGGCTACTACTGTCTTGTTCCTTCACTCTTTTTATTTTTTCTGATACTCCACAGGTGAGTGAAATCATTTGACATTTTTTGTGTTCTGCACGGCTTAATTCACTGAGCATAATACCCTCTAGCTCCATCCACGTTGTTGTAATTGGTAGGATTGATTTTCTTCATCTGGCTGAATAATATTCCACTGTTCATCTACTGATGGACACTTATCTTGACTATTGTGTATAGTGCCGTGACAAACATAGGGTTGCACATGTCTTTTCTGAACTGGTCTGCTACATTCTATTATTTCTTTTTTATGTACGTATGTACGTATTCACGTATGTACTTACTTACTTATTGTTTATTTATTTATCATTAGTCTACAGCTACATGAGTGCCATTAAGTTTACTTGACGCCCCCCACTACTAATTTACCAAAGGAAAGGGGCTAGGAAGGCTGGTTGGGAAGGGAGGGAGAAGGGTGTAGAGGGGTCATTAAGATCAGCTCAATTTATGTGTGGGGAGGTCCCACGGGAAAGTCAGTATTGTACAGAGAGCTTAAGTAGTGATTCTGTAGCATCTTGTTAATCTGAAGGACAGTGACAGTAATGGAGTATGTTGGGTGGACTTGATCTGGGGCGTGTAGAAACCATAATGTAGCTCATGGAATTGTGGATTGGCTATTGTGGATAGTGCTGTGAGAAACCTAGGAGTGCACATGTCTTTTTAAAACTGGGCTGGTGCTTTCCTTCTTTCTTTCGATCTTGTATCTCATTCTTTTTCTCATATATGTATTTATTTATTCATGTATTCCTTCATCTGTCTTTCTATCTATCTGTGTATATTTATCTGTCTATCGATCTATCTGTTGATCTATCATTCTGTCTATCTTTCTTTCTGTCTTCCTAAATGTATGTATGTATGTATTCATTCATTCATTAGTCTGTCTTTCCATCTGTGTGTAACTATCTGACTGCCTGTCTATCTGTCATTAATACACAATTACATGAGTAACATTATGTTTTCTAGACTCCCCCCATCACGAAGATGCCCCGCAGATACCCCACTGCAGTGCATGTCCATGAGCATAGTAAGATGCTGTAGAGTCACTACTTGTCTTCTCTGTGTTGTACAGTACTCCCTGTGACCCTGCTGACCACATTATACGTGATCATCGCAATGCATGATTTCTTTCCCTCTCCCATTATCCCTCCATTCTCAACTATCCACCCCAGTCCCTTTCCCTTTGGTAACTGTTAGTGTCTTCTTGGGATCTGTGAATCTAGTGCTCTTCTGTTCATTCAGTTTCTCTTGGTTTTCCTTTTCGAGAGGTTAGTGATATCATTTCATACTTGTCTTTCTCCGCTGGGTTTATTTCACTGTGCATAATACCCTCTAGCTCCGTCCATGTTGTTGCAAATGATAGGATTTCTTTTCTTCATATGGCCTGGTAATATTCCACTGCTCATCTTCTGATGGACAGTTAGCTTGGCTATTGTGAATAGTGCTGTGATAGACATAGGGGTGCACATGTCTTTTGAAAAGTGGGCTGCTGCGTTCTATCATGTATTTATTTATTTACTTGTTAATCTCCAATTACACGGGGTGACATTATGTTTACTAGACTCCCACCATCGCCAGTTTTGCAAAGGTAAGCGCCTAGGAAGGCTGGTGGGGAAGGGAAGGAGAAGGGTGAAAAGGGGGCATTAAGATTAGCTCCCATAATGTGGGAGGGGTTCCACGTGGAAGTCAGTGTAGTGTAGAGAAGTCAAGGAGTGATTCTGTAGAATCGTACGATGCTGATGGATAGTGACTCTAACAGGGTATATGGTAGGGAGGGAACTTGATGATCTGGGGAGTCTACTAACTATAATATTGCTCTTATAATTGTTGATTAATGATAGTGAAAAAAAACCCACGTATTCCTGACGAGATGATTATGAAACCCAGGAAAAAAAAAAAAGGGAGGCAAGGGTTGCAGCCTGGTGAGTTCCCGGCAGGCATCCCGCCGGTCCCTGCAAGCTGCTGAGCTCTCTCGGTCGGTCCACAGGGCTTCCCCGGCCTCCCCCATCAGGCAGCGCGCCGCGGTGACCCCGGGGTCATGTTCCCAAAGCGCCTGCGCGGCGGCCCGGGCAGCCCCCGGTACCCAGAGGCCGCTTGGCTGCTGAGCCACTTCCGCCAGGGCCCGCCGCCGCCGCCGCCGCCGGGACCCGCCTCCAAAGCGACCTCGAGGAACCTCCGGGCTGGGGACCAGAGGGTGCGGGCGCGGGCTCGGCAGACACTCGAGTGTAGGCCTCCTGCCTGGCCTCGCTCAGACGAACGCTCCTCCCTCCGCAGGAAGCAGCGAACCGCCTCCACCGCCACCGCCCAAGTTCCCTGAAGGCCTTCGCCTGGCGGAAGGGTGCAGCCAGCGAGGCGGCCCTCTGACAGCGGCCGCTGACAGCTCCCCTCGCCCGGCATGCCCAGCCCTCGCCGCCGCCTGGCTCCGCCCTGGGGCGCTCTCGGCCCCGCCCGTGCCCAACACCCGACCGGCGCGCCTGCAATTGTCAGGTTTTGTGTTTTTTTTTTTTTGCATACGGATTGTTACTCAGCATGTCTGTGAGATTTTTACTCAGCATCTTTTATTGGTCATTCAGTCCTTTCTATTGAGGAGTAGTACTACTTTGTATGAATAAACCACAGATGTTTTAAAGTGTCTCTTTTTAGTTTTGCCTGCTATGAATGAAGTCTCTGAGAAGGTGTGTATATAGGTCTTTCTGTAAGCATAAGCACCCATTTTCATTTGCCTAAAAGCCTGCAAGTGGAATTGCTGGGCCATATGCTCAGTATGTTTTTAAGTTTATCCAAACTGCCAGATCTTTTTCCCAAATTGGTATACCATTTTACATGCCCACCAGTTTGATCAACAGTTGCGGTCTGGCAGTGTCAGTTATTTTTTTATTTTAATCATTCTAACATAATTGTGATGTCACAGTGTTATTTTCATTTGCTTTTATTTGATGACCAATGTTGCTGAATGTTGTTCCATGGACTCATTGGCCATTTGTACCTCTTCTTTTATGAAGCGTCTCTTCACTTTTCTGCATTTCTTAATACAATTTACAATTTTTTAATATTTTGCTATCATTCGTCTACCATTACATGAAGGACATTATGTTTACTAGGCTCCCCCGTTCACCAAGTTCTCCCCACATCCGCCTTCACAGTCACTGTCCATCAGCATAGTAAGATGCTGTAAAGTCACTATTTGTCTTCTCTGTGATATACAGCCCTCTCTGTGACCACCCTCCCACATTATACATGCTAATCATAATGCACACTTTCTTTCCCTCTCCCCTTATCCCTCCAGTCCCAACTATCCACACCAGCCCCTTTCCCTTTGGTACCTGTTAGTCCATTCTTGGCTTCGATGAATCTGGTGCTGTTTTGCCCACTCAGTTTCCCTTGGTTCTCCCTCTGAGAGGATAGTGAAATCATTTGATACTTGTCTTTCTGCGCCTGGGTTATTTCACTGTGCATATTACCCACTTGCTCCATCCGTGTCGTTGTAAATGGTAGGATTTTTTCTTTTGTTATGGCTGAATAATATTGCACTGTTCATCTTCTGATGGACACTTAGCTTGGCTCTTGTAAATAGTGTTAAACATAGGGGTGCACATGTGTTTTCTAAACTGGGCTGCTGCATTTCATTATGTATATTTTATGTATGTACGTAGGTATGTATTCATTTACATACTTATTTATTCTTTCTTCATTTATCATGAGTCTACAACTACATTAGTAACATTATGCTTAGTAGACTCCCTCCATCACCAATTTACCGAAGGTTAAGGGACTAGGAAGGCTGGTTGTGAAGGGAGGGAGAAGTGTGGAAAGGGGTCATTACGATTAGCTCACGTACTGTCGGGGGTAGGTCCCACGAGGAAGTCTGTATAGTAGGGAGAAGTCAAGTAGTGGTACTACAGCATCTTACTATGCTGATAGACAGTGACTGTAATGAGGTATGTGGGGGGAACTTGATGATGTGGGCAGTCTAGTAACCACAATCCTGCTCATATAATTGTAGATTGGTTATAGTGAATAGAGCTGTGTAAACATAGGGGTGCAGATGTCTTTTATAAACTGGTCTGCTGCATTGTATTATTTATTTTTTATGTAAGTATGTATGTATGTATGCATGTATTCACTTACGTACTTACTTATTTATTCTTTGTTTATTTCTCGTTACCCCACAACAACAGGAGTAACTTTATATTTACTAGACTCCCCAGATCAGCAACTTACCAAAGTTAAGGGACTAGGAAGGCTTGTTGGGGAGGGATGGAGAAGCGTGTACAGGGGGCATAACGATTAGCTCACCTAATGTGTGGGGAGGTCCCACAGGGAAGACAGTATAGTACAGAGAGTTCAAGCAGTGATTCGATAGCATCTTGCTACACTGATGGACAGTGACTGTACCGGGATATGCAGGGTGGACATGGTCTGGGGAGTGTAGGAACTATAATGTAGCTCCTATAATTGTAGATTGCTTACTATGAATAGTGCTGTGGTAAACATAGGGGTGCACGTGTCCTTTTTCAGCTGGGCTGGTGCTTTCCTTCTTACCTTCTTTCTTCATCTCTTTCATTATTTGTTTGTTTGTTTATTAATATATGTATTTATTTAAGCATTCATTTAATCCTTTTTAAAGTTATTGACTTGTTATTTCTGTGTGAATGTATGTATTTATTTAATTATTCATTCGTTCCTTCATTCATTATCTATCTACCTATCTATCTGTCTATCATTTTGTCTATGTAACTTTCTTTTTGTCTTCCTTTTTTTGTATGTATTTATTTACTTATCTATTCACGCATTCATTCATTCATTTATTTGTCTTTCCATCTATCTGCCTGTCTGTCTATCATTCTGTCATAAATATATAGAATTACATGAGTAAAATTATGTTTACTAGACTCTCCCATTACGAAGATGCCCGCACACCCCCCATTGCAGTCACTATCCATGAGAATAGTAAGACACTGTAGAATCACTACTTGTTTCTCTGTGTTGTACAGCCCTAACTGTGACCCCCTTCCCACATTATACATGCTCATCGTAAAGCACACTTTCTTTCCCTTGTCCCCTTATCCCTCCATTCCCACCTATCCACCCCAGTCCCTTTCTCTTTGGTAACTGTTTGTTCATTCTTGGTTTCTGTGAAGCTGGTGCTGTTTTGCTCATTCGGTTTCTCTTGTTTGTCTTTCCAGAGAGGTTAGTGAAATTATTTGATACTTGTCTTTCTCCACCTGGCTTATTTCACTGTGCATAATACCCTCTAGCTCCATCCATGTTGTTGTAAAGGGTAGTATTCTTTCTTTTGTTGTGGCTGAATAATATTGCACTGTTCATCTTCTGATGGACACTTAGCTTGGCTACTATGAATAGTGCTGTCATAAACATAGAGGTGCACGTGTCTTATTAAAACTGGGCTGCTGCACTCTTTTATTCGTTTATCTATCAATCTATTTATATGTTTATTTATTTATTTATTTATTTATCACTTATCTTCAATTACATGGGTAACATTATGTTTACTAGTCTCCCCCCAGCACCAATTTACCAAAGGGGGAGGGACTGGGAAGGCTCGTTGTGAAGGGAGGGAGAAGGGTGGGCAGGGGGCATTACGATGAGCTCACATAATGTGTGGGGATGTCCCGCGGAGAGGTCAGTATATTATGGATTGTTCAAGTAGTGATTCTATAGCATCTTGCTATGCTGATGGACAGTGACTGTAATGGGGTATGTGGTGGGGGCTTAATGTGGGGCGTGTAGTAACAATCACGTGGATCATATAATTGTAGATTGGTTATTCGGAATAGTGCTCTGATAAACATAGGGGTGCTCATGTCTTTTTAAAACTGGGCTGTTGCCTGCCTGACTTCCTTCCTTCCTTCCTTCCTTCCTTCCATCCTTTCAACATGTATGTATTTATTTATTCGTTCATTCATTCATTCATTTATTATCTATCTATCTACCTATGTAGCTATCTTTCTGTCATTAATGTAGAATTAGATGGGTAAAATTATGTTTAGTATTCTGCCGCCATCACGAAGATAGCCCAAGATACCCCATTGCACTCACTGTACATGGGCATAGTAAGATGCTGTGGAATCACTACTTGCCTTCTCTGTGTTCTACAGCCCTCTACGTGCCCCTCCTCCTACATTATTTATGGTAATTGTATGTGTCCATTGTTCCCTCCTCCCTGGTCCGTCCATTTCTGCCCATCTACCCCAGTCTCTTTCCCTTTGGTAACTTTTCGTCCATTCTTGGTCTCTGTGAGACTGCTAATGTTTTCTCCTTCAGTTTTGTCTCTGTTCGGATACTCCAATCATGAGGAAATCATTATATATATGGTGAACAATATTCCCTGTTCATCTTGTGAGGCAGCTCCCCACGGCTGGGCAGTGCCCGCCGTGGGGGTGGAGTTTGCAAGAGCAGCACTGTTGCCTGGAAATTCCATGATGTCACAGTGGTGCCTCTGTCCTAGAGAAAGAATGGGTATGCTTAGAGGAGCAGCTGTGATTCTGGTGAGGTGGACACTGAACAACTTGACAGCATCAGGTAAAATGGAATCCAGACCCAAGGTACTGTGTGTTTCTTTTTATTTTGGTGTCAGTACTGAACAGTTCCATGAGCAACATTATGGTTATTAAACTACCCCCATTACCAAGTCCCCACCTCATAGCCTATAAGAGTCAATGTCCATTAGCCCAGGAATATGCTGTAGAAGCGCTAGTAATCTTCACTGTGTTATACTGCCTTGCCCATGCCTGCCCCCTGCCCACATTATGTGTGCTACTCCTACTGCCCCATTTTCCCTCTCTTCCCTCCTTTCCAACCCATCCTCCTCAGTCACATTCCCTTTTGTAACCATGAGTCCATTCTTGGGTTCGGTGAGGCTACTACTGTCTTGTTCCTTCACTCTTTTTATTTTTTCTGATACTCCACAGGTGAGTGAAATCATTTGACATTTTTTGTGTTCTGCACGGCTTAATTCACTGAGCATAATACCCTCTAGCTCCATCCACGTTGTTGTAATTGGTAGGATTGATTTTCTTCATCTGGCTGAATAATATTCCACTGTTCATCTACTGATGGACACTTATCGTGACTATTGTGTATAGTGCTGTGACAAACATAGGGTTGCACATGTCTTTTCTGAACTGGTCTGCTGCATTCTATTATTTATTTTTTATGTACGTATGTACATATTCATGTATGTACTTACTTACTTATTGTTTCTTTATTTATCATTAGTCTACAGCTACATGAGTGCCATTAAGTTTACTTGACGCCCCCCACTACTAATTTAGCAAAGGAAAGGGGCTAGGAAGGCTGGTTGGGAAGGGAGGGAGAAGGGTGTAGAGGGGGCATTAAGATCAGCTCAATTTATGTGTGGGGAGGTCCCACGGGAAAGTCAGTATTGTACAGAGAGCTTAAGTAGTGATTCTGTAGCATCTTGTTAATCTGAAGGACAGTGACTGTAATGGAGTATGTTGGGTGGACTTGATCTGGGGCGTGTAGTAACCATAATGTAGCTCATGGAATTGTGGATTGGCTATTGTGGATAGTGCTGTGAGAAACCTAGGAGTGCACATGTCTTTTTAAAACTGGGCTGGTGCTTTCCTTCTTTCTTTCGTTCTTGTATCTCATTCTTTTTCTCATATATGTATTTATTTATTCATGCATTCCTTCATCTGTCTTTCTACCTATCTGTGTATATTTATCTGTCTGTCGATCTATCTGTTGGTCTATCATTCTGTCTATCTTTCTTTCTGTCTTCCTAAATGTATGTATGTATGTATTTATTTATTTATTTATGCATTCATTCATTAGTCTGTCTTTCCACCTGTGTGTAACTATCTGTCTGCCTATCTGTCATTAATACACAATTACATGAGTAACATTATGTTTTCTAGACTCCCCCCATCACGAAGATGCCCCGCAGATACCCCACTGCAGTCCATGTCCATGAGCATAGTAAGATGCTGTAGAGTCACTACTTGTCTTCTCTGTGTTGTACAGTACTCCCTGTGACCCTGCTGACCACATTATACGTGATCATCGCAATGCATGATTACTTTCCCTCTCCCATTATCCCTCCATTCTCAACTATCCACCCCAGTCCCTTTCCCTTTGGTAACTGTTAGTGTCTTCTTGGGATCTGTGAATCTAGTGCTCTTCTGTTCATTCAGTTTCTCTTGGTTTTCCTTTTCGAGAGGTTAGTGATATCATTTCATACTTGTCTTTCTCCGCTGGGTTTATTTCACTGTGCATAATACCCTCTAGCTCCATCCATGTTGTTGCAAATGATAGGATTTCTTTTCTTCATATGGCCTGGTAATATTCCACTGCTCATCTTCTGATGGACAGTTAGCTTGGCTATTGTGAACAGTGCTGTGATCGGCATAGGGGTGCACATGTCTTTTGAAAAGTGGGCTGCTGCGTTCTATCATGTATTTATTTATTTACTTGTCGTTAATCTCCAATTACACGGGGTGACATTATGTTTACTAGACTCACACCATCGCCAGTTTTGCAAAGGTAAGCGCCTAGGAAGGCTGGTGGGGAAGGGAAGGAGAAGGGTGAAAAGGGGGTATTAAGATTAGCTCCCATAATGTGGGAGAGATTCCACGTGCAAGTCAGTGTAGTGTAGAGAAGTCAAGGAGTGATTCTGTAGAATCGTAGGATGCTGACAGATAGTGACTCTAACAGGGTATATGGTAGGGAGGGAACGTGATGATCTGGGGAGTCTACTAACTATAATATTGCTCTTGTAATTGTTGATTAATGATAGTGAAAAAAAACCCACGTATTCCTGACGAGATGATTATGAAACCCAGGAAAAAAAAAAAAAGGGAGGCAAGGGTTGCAGCCTGGTGAGCTCCGGGCAGGCATCCCGCCGGTCCCTGCAAGCTGCTGAGCTCTCTCGGTCGGTCCACAGGGCTTCCCCGGCCTCCCCCATCAGGAAGCGCGCCGCGGTGACCCCGGGGTCATGTTCCCAAGGCGCCTGCGCGGCGGCCAGGGAGGCCCCCGGTACCCAGAGGCCGCTTGGCTGCTGAGCCGCTTCCGCCAGGGCCCACAGCCGCCGCCGCCGCCTCCGCCGGGTCCCGCCTCCGAAGCGACCTCGAGGAACCTCCGGGCTTGGGACCAGAGGGTGCGGGCGCGGGCTCGGGAGACACTCGAGTGTAGGCCTCCTGCCTGGCCTCGCTCAGACGAACGCTCCTCCCTCCCCAGGAAGCAGCGAACCGCCTCCACCGCCACCGCCCAAGTTCCCTGAAGGCCTTCGCCTGGCGGAAGGGTGCAGCCAGCGAGGCGGCCCTCTGACAGCGGCCGCTGACAGCTCCCCTCACCCGGCATGCCCAGCCCTCGCCGCCGCCTGGCTCCGCCGTGGGGCGCTCTCGGTCCCGCCCGTGCCCAACGCCCGACCGGCGCGCCTGCAATTGTCAGGTTTTTTTTTTTTTTTTTTTTTGCATACGGATTGTTACTCAGCATGTCTGTTGGATTTTTACTCAGCATCTTGTATTGGTCATTCAGTCCTTTCTATTGAGGAGTAGTACTACTTTGTACGAATAAACCACAGATGTTTTAAAGTGTCTCTTTTTAGTTTCGCCTACTATGAATGAAGTCTCTGAGAAGATTTGTATATAGGTCTTTCTGTAAGCATAAGCACCCATTTTCATTTGCCTAAAAGCCTGCAAGTGGAATTGCTGGTCCATAAGCTCAGTATGTTTTTAAGTTTATCCAAACTGCCAGATCTTCTTCCCAAATTGGTATACCATTTTACATGCCCACCAGTTTGATCAACAGTTTCGGTCTGGCAGTGTCAGTTTTTTTTTTTTATTTTAATCATTCTAACATAATTGTGATGCCACAGTGTTATTTTAATTTGCTTTTATTGATGACCAATGTTGCTGAATGTTGTTCCATGGACTCATTGGCCATTTGTACCTCTTCTTTTATGAAACGTCTCTTCACTTTTCTGCATTTCTTAATACAATTTACAATTGTTTAATATTTTGCTATCATTCGTCTACAGTTACATGAAGGACATTATGTTTACTAGGCTCCCCCGTTCACCAAGTTCTCCCCACATCCGCCTTCACAGTCACTGTCCATTAGCATAGTAAGATGCTGTAAAGTCACTATTTGTCTTCTCTGTGATATACAGCCCTCTCTGTGACCACCCTCCCACATTATACATCCTAATCATAATGCACACTTTCTTTCCCTCTCCCCTTATCCCTCCAGTCCCAACTATCCACACCAGCCCCTTTCCCTTTGGTACCTGTTAGTCCATTGTTGGCTTCGATGAATCTGGTGCTGTTTTGCCCACTCCGTTTCCCTTGGTTCTCCTTCTGAGAGGATAGTGAAATCATTTGATACTTGTCTTTCTGCGCCTGGGTTATTTCACTGTGCATATTACCCACTTGCTCCATCCGTGTCGTTGTAAATGGTAGGATTTTTTCTTTTGTTATGGCTGAATAATATTGCACTGTTCATCTTCTGATGGACACTTCGCTTGGCTCTTGTAAATAGTGTTAAACATAGGGGTGCACATGTGTTTTCTAAACTGGGCTGCTGCTTTTCATGATGTCTATTTTATGTATGTACGTAGGTATGTATTCATTTACATACTTATTTATTCTTTATTCATTTATCATGAGTCTACAACTACATTAGTAACATTATGCTTAGTAGACTCCCTCCATGACCAATTTACCGAAGGTTAAGGGACTAGGAAGGCTGGTTGTGAAGGGAGGAAGAAGTGTGGAAAGGGGTCATTACGATTAGCTCACGTACTGTCGGGGGTAGGTCCCACGAGGAAGTCTGTATAGTAGGGAGAAGTCAAGTAGTGGTACTACAGCATCTTACTATGCTGATAGACAGTGACTGTAATGAGGTATGTGGGGGGAAGTTGATGATGTGGGCAGTCTAGTAACCACAATCCTGCTCATATAATTGTAGATTGGTTATAGTGAATAGAGCTGTGTAAACATAGGGGTGCAGATGTCTTTTATAAACTGGTCTGCTGCATTGTATTATTTATTTTTTATGTAAGTATGTATGTATGTATGCATGTATTCACTTACGTACTTACTTATTTATTCTTTGTTTATTTCTCGTTACCCCACAACAACAGGAGTAACTTTATATTTACTAGACTCCCCAGATCAGCAACTTACCAAAGTTAAGGGACTAGGAAGGCTTTTTGGGGAGGGATGGAGAAGGGTGTACAGGGGGCATAACGATTAGCTCACATAATGTGTGGGGAGGTCCCACAGGGAAGATAGTATAGTACAGAGAGTTCAAGCAGTGATTCGATAGCATCTTGCTACACTGATGGACAGTGACTGTACCGGGATATGCAGGGTGGACATGGTCTAGTGGATGTAGGAACTATAATGTAGCTCATATAATTGTAGATTGCTTACTATGAATAGTGCTGTGGTAAACATAGGGGTGCACGTGTCCTTTTTCAGCTGGGCTGGTGCTTTCCTTCTTACCTTCTTTCTTCATCTCTTTCATTATTTGTTTGTTTGTTTATTAATATATTTATTTATTTAAGCATTCATTTAATCCTTTTTAAAGTTATTGACTTATTATTTCTGTGTGAATGTATGTATTTATTTAATTATTCGTTCGTTCCTTCATTCATTATCTATCTACCTATCTATCTATCATTTTGTCTATGTAACTTTCTTTTTGTCTTCCTTTTTTTGTATGTATTTATTTACTTATTTATTCACGCATTCATTCATTCATTTATTTTTCTTTCCGTCTATCTGCCTGTCTGTCTATCTTTCTGTCATAAATATATAGAATTACATGAGTAAAATTATGTTTACTAGACTCTCCCATTACGAAGATGCCCGCACACGCCCCATTGCAGTCACTATCCATAAGAATAGTAAGACACTGTACAATCACTACTTGTTTCTCTGTGTTGTACAGCCCTCCCTGTGACCCCCTTCCCACATTATACATGCTCATCGTAAAGCACACTTTCTTTCCCTTGTCCCCTTATCCCTCCATTCCCACCTATCCACCGCAGTCCCTTTCTCTTTGGTAACTGTTTGTTCATTCTTGGTTTCTGTGAAGCTGGTGCTGTTTTGCTCATTCGGTTTCTCTTGTTTGTCTTTCCAGAGAGGTTAGTGAAATCATTTGATACTTGTCTTTCTCCACCTGGCTTATTTCACTGTGCATAATACCCTCTAGCTCCATCCATGTTGTTGTAAATGCTAGTATTCTTTCTTTTGTTGTGGCTGAATAATATTGCACTGTTCATCTTCTGATGGACACTTAGCTTGGCTACTATGAATAGTGCTGTCATAAACATAGAGGTGCACGTGTCTTATTAAAACTGGGCTGCTGCACTCTTTTATTCGTTTATCTATCAATCTATTTATATGTTTTTTTATTTATTTATTTATTTATTTATCACTTATCTTCAATTACATGGGTAACATTATGTTTACTAGTCTCCCCCCAGCACCAATTTACCAAAGGGGGAGGGACTGGGAAGGCTCGTTGTGAAGGGAGGGAGAAGGGTGGGCAGGGGGCATTACGATGAGCTCACATAATGTGTGCGGATGTCCCGCGGAGAGGTCAGTATATTATGGATATTTCAAGTAGTGATTCTGTAGCATCTTGCTATGCTGATGGACAGTGACTGTAATGGGGTATGTGGTGGGGGCTTAATGTGGGGCGTGAAGTAACCATCACCGTGGACCATATAATTGTAGATTGGTTATTCGGAATAGTGCTCTGATAAACATAGGGGTGCTCATGTCTTTTTAAAACTGGGCTGTTGCCTGCCTGCCTTCCTTCCTTCCTTCCTTCCTTCCTTCCATCCTTTCAACATGTATGTATTTATTTATTCGTTCATTCATTCATTCATTTATTATCTATCTATCTACCTATGTAGCTATCTTTCTGTCATTAATGTAGAATTAGATGGGTAAAGTTATGTTTAGTATTCTGCCGCCATCACGAAGATAGCCCAAGATACCCCATTGCACTCACTGTACATGGGCATAGTAAGATGCTGTGGAATCACTACTTGCCTTCTCTGTGTTCTACAGCCCTCTACGTGCCCCTCCTCCTACATTATTTATGGTAATTGTATGTGTCCATTGTTCCCTCCTCCCTGGTCCGTCCATTTCTGCCCATCTACCCCAGTCTCTTTCCCTTTGGTAACTTTTCGTCCATTCTTGGTCTCTGTGAGACTGCTAATGTTTTCTCCTTCAGTTTTGTCTCTGTTCGGATACTCCAATCATGAGGAAATCATTATATATATGGTGAACAATATTCCCTGTTCATCTTGTGAGGCAGCTCCCCACGGCTGGGCAGTGCCCGCCGTGGGGGTGGAGTTTGCAAGAGCAGCACTGTTGCCTGGAAATTCCATGATGTCACAGTGGTGCCTCTGTCCTAGAGAAAGAATGGGTATGCTTAGAGGAGCAGCTGTGATTCTGGTGAGGTGGACACTGAACAACTTGACAGCATCAGGTAAAATGGAATCCAGACCCAAGGTACTGTGTGTTTCTTTTTATTTTGGTGTCAGTACTGAACAGTTCCATGAGCAACATTATGGTTATTAAACTACCCCCATTACCAAGTCCCCACCTCATAGCCTATAAGAGTCAATGTCCATTAGCCCAGGAATATGCTGTAGAAGCGCTAGTAATCTTCACTGTGTTATACTGCCTTGCCCATGCCTGCCCCCTGCCCACATTATGTGTGCTACTCCTACTGCCCCATTTTCCCTCTCTTCCCTCCTTTCCAACCCATCCTCCTCAGTCACATTCCCTTTTGTAACCATGAGTCCATTCTTGGGTTCGGTGAGGCTACTACTGTCTTGTTCCTTCACTCTTTTTATTTTTTCTGATACTCCACAGGTGAGTGAAATCATTTGACATTTTTTGTGTACTGCATGGCTTAATTCACAGAGCATAATACCCTGTAGCTCCATCCACGTTGTTGTAATTGGTAGGATTGATTTTCTTCATCTGGCTGAATAATATTCCACTGTTCATCTACTGATGGACACTTATCGTGACTATTGTGTATAGTGCTGTGACAAACATAGGGTTGCACATGTCTTTTCTGAACTGGTCTGCTGCATTCTATTATTTATTTTTTATGTACGTATGTACGTATTCATGTATGTACTTACTTAATTATTGTTTCTTTATTTATCATTAGTCTACAGCTACATGAGTGCCATTAAGTTTACTTGACGCCCCCCACTACTAATTTAGCAAAGGAAAGGGGCTAGGAAGGCTGGTTGGGAAGGGAGGGAGAAGGGTGTAGAGGGGGCATTAAGATCAGCTCAATTTATGTGTGGGGAGGTCCCACGGGAAAGTCAGTATTGTACAGAGAGCTTAAGTAGTGATTCTGTAGCATCTTGTTAATCTGAAGGACAGTGACTGTAATGGAGTATGTTGGGTGGACTTGACCTGGGGCGTGTAGTAACCATAACGTAGCTCATGGAATTGTGGATTGGCTATTGTGGATAGTGCTGTGAGAAACCTAGGAGTGCACATGTCTTTTTAAAACTGGGCTGGTGCTTTCCTTCTTTCTTTCGTTCTTGTATCTCATTCTTTTTCTCATATATGTATTTATTTATTCATGTATTCCTTCATCTGTCTTTCTATCTATCTGTGTATATTTATCTGTCTATCGATCTATCTGTTGGTCTATCATTCTGTCTATCTTTCTTTCTGTCTTCCTAAATGTATGTATGTATGTATTTATTTATTTATTTATGCATTCATTCATTAGTCTGTATTTCCACCTGTGTGTAACTATCTGTCTGCCTGTCTATCTGTCATTAATACACAATTACATTAGTAACATTATGTTTTCTAGACTCCCCCCATCACGAAGATGCCCCGCAGATACCCCAATGCAGTCCATGTCCATGAACATAGTAAGATGCTGTAGAGTCACTACTTGTCTTCTCTGTGTTGTACAGTACTCCCTGTGACCCTGCTGACCACATTATACATGATCATCGCAATGCTTGATTTCTTTCCCTCTCCCATTATCCCTCCATTCTCAACTATCCACCCCAGTCCCTTTCCCTTTGGTAACTGTTAGTGTCTTCTTGGGATCTGTGAATCTAGTGCTCTTCTGTTCATTCAGTTTCTCTTGGTTTTCCTTTTCGAGAGGTTAGTGATATCATTTCATACTTGTCTTTCTCCGCTGGGTTTATTTCACTGTGCATAATACCCTCTAGCTCCATCCATGTTGTTGCAAATGATAAGATTTCTTTTCTTCATATGGCCTGGTAATATTCCACTGCTCATCTTCTGATGGACAGTTAGCTTGGCTATTGTGAACAGTGCTGTGATAGGCATAGGGGTGCACATGTCTTTTGAAAAGTGGGCTGCTGTGTTCTATCATGTATTTATTTATTTACTTGTCGTTAATCTCCAATTACACGGGGTGACATTATGTTTACTAGACTCACACCATCGCCAGTTTTGCAAAGGTAAGCGCCTAGGAAGGCTGGTGGGGAAGGGAAGGAGAAGAGTGAAAAGGGGGCATTAAGATTAGCTCCCATAATGTGGGAGGGGTTCCACGTGGAAGTCAGTGTAGTGCAGAGAAGTCAAGCAGTGATTCTGTAGAATCGTACGATGCTGACGGATAGTGACTCTAACAGGGTATATGGTAGGGAGAAAACTTGATGATCTGGGGAGTCTACTAACTATAATATTGCTCTTCTAATTGTTGATTAATGATAGTGAAAAAAAACCCACGTATTCCTGACGAGATGATTATGAAACCCAGGAAAAAAAAAAAAGGGAGGCAAGGGTTGCAGCCTGGTGAGCTCCCGGCAGGCATCCCGCCGGTCCCTGCAAGCTGCTGAGCTCTCTCGGTCGGTCCACAGGGCTTCCCCGGCCTCCCCCATCAGGCAGCGCGCCGCGGTGACCCCGGGGTCATGTTCCCAAGGCACCTGTGCGGCGGCCCGGGAGGCCCCCGGTACCCAGAGGCCGCTTGGCTGCTGAGCCGCTTCCGCCAGGGCCCACAGCCGCCGCCGCCGCCGCCACCGCCGCCGCCGGGACCCGCCTCCGAAGCGACCTCGAGGAACCTCCGGGCTGGGGACCAGAGGGTGCGGGCGCGGGCTCGGGAGACACTCGAGTGTAGGCCTCCTGCCTGGCCTCGCTCAGACGAACGCTCCTCCCTCCCCAGGAAGCAGCGAACCGCCTCCACCGCCACCGCCCAAGTTCCCTGAAGGCCTTCGCCTGGCGGAAGGGTGCAGCCAGCGAGGCGGCCCTCTAACAGCGGCCGCTGACAGCTCCCCTCGCCCGGCATGCCCAGCCCTCGCCGCCGCCTGGCTCCGCCGTGGGGCGCTCTCGGTCCCGCCCGTGCCCAACGCCCGACCGGCGCGCCTGCAATTGTCAGATTTTTTTTTTTTTTTTTTTTTTTGCATACGGATTGTTACTCAGCATGTCTGTTGGATTTTTACTCAGCATCTTGTATTGGTCATTCAGTCCTTTCTATTGAGGAGTAGTACTACTTTGTACGAATAAACCACAGATGTTTTAAAGTGTCTCTTTTTAGTTTCGCCTGCTATGAGTGAAGTCTCTGAGAAGGTGTGTATATAGGTCTTTCTGTAAGCATAAGCACCCATTTTCATTTGCCTAAAAGCCTGCAAGTGGAATTGCTGGGCCATAAGCTCAGTATGTTTTTAAGTTTATCCAAACTGCCAGATCTTTTTCCCAAATTGTTATACCATTTTACAAGCCCACCAGTTTGATCAACAGTTGCGGTCTGCAGTGTCAGTTTTTTTTTTTATTTTAATCATTCTAACATAATTGTGATGCCACAGTGTTATTTTAATTTGCTTTTATTGATGACCAATGTTGCTGAATGTTGTTCCATGGACTCATTGGCCATTTGTACCTCTTCTTTTATGAAACGTCTCTTCACTTTTCTGCATTTCTTAATACAATTTACAATTGTTTAATATTTTGCTATCATTCATCTACAATTACATGAAGGACATTATGTTTACTAGGCTCCCCCGTTCACCAAGTTCTCCCCACATCCGCCTTCACAGTCACTGTCCATCAGCATAGTAAGATGCTGTAAAGTCACTATTTGTCTTCTCTGATATACAGCCCTCTCTGTGACCACCCTCCCACATTATACATGCTAATCATAATGCACACTTTCTTTCCCTCTCCCCTTATCCCTCCAGTCCCAACTATCCACACCAGCCCCTTTCCCTTTGGTACCTGTTAGTCCATTGTTGGCTTCGATGAATCTCGTGCTGTTTTGCCCACTCCGTTTCCCTTGGTTCTCCCTCTGAGAGGATAGTGAAATCATTTGATACTTGTCTTTCTGCGCCTGGGTTATTTCACTGTGCATATTACCCACTTGCTCCATCCGTGTCGTTGTAAATGGTAGGATTTTTTCTTTTGTTATGGCTGAATAATATTGCACTGTTCATCTTCTGATGGACACTTCGCTTGGCTCTTGTATAATAGTGTTAAACATAGGGGTGCACATGTGTTTTCTAAACTGGGCTGCTGCTTTTCATGATGTCTATTTTATGTATGTACGTAGGTATGTATTCATTTACATACTTATTTATTCTTTATTCATTTATCATGAGTCTACAACTACATTAGTAACATTATGCTTAGTAGACTCCCTCCATCACCATTTTACCGAAGGTTAAGGGACTAGGAAGGCTGGTTGTGAAGGGAGGGAGAAGTGTGGAAAGGGGTCATTACGATTAGCTCATGTACTGTCGGGGGTAGGTCCCACGAGGAAGTCTGTATAGTAGGGAGAAGTCAAGTAGTGGTACTACAGCATCTTACTATGCTGATAGACAGTGACTGTAATGAGGTATGTGGGGGGAACTTGATGATGTGGGCAGTCTAGTAACCACAATCCTGCTCATATAATTGTAGATTGGTTATAGTGAATAGAGCTGTGTAAACATAGGGGTGCAGATGTCTTTTATAAACTGGTCTGCTGCATTGTATTATTTATTTTTTATGTAAGTATGTATGTATGTATGCATGTATTCACTTACGTACTTACTTATTTATTCTTTGTTTATTTCTCGTTACCCCACAACAACAGGAGTAACTTTATATTTACTAGACTCCCCAGATCAGCAACTTACCAAAGTTAAGGGACTAGGAAGGCTTTTTGGGGAGGGATGGAGAAGGGTGTACAGGGGGCATAACGATTAGCTCACATAATGTGTGGGGAGGTTCCACAGGGAAGATAGTATAGTACAGAGAGTTCAAGCAGTGATTCGATAGCATCTTGCTACACTGATGGACAGTGACTGTACCTGGATATGCAGGGTGGACATGGTCTGGGGAGTGTAGGAACTATAATGTAGCTCATATAATTGTAGATTGCTTACTATGAATAGTGCTGTGGTAAACATAGGGGTGCACGTGTCCTTTTTCAGCTGGGCTGGTGCTTTCCTTCTTACCTTCTTTCTTCATCTCTTTCATTATTTGTTTGTTTGTTTATTAATATATTTATTTATTTAAGCATTCATTTAATCCTTTTTAAAGTTATTGACTTATTATTTCTGTGTGAATGTATGTATTTATTTAATTATTCGTTCGTTCCTTCATTCATTATCTATCTACCTATCTATCTATCATTTTGTCTATGTAACTTTCTTTTTGTCTTCCTTTTTTTGTATGTATTTATTTACTTATTTATTCACGCATTCATTCATTCATTTATTTGTCTTTCCGTCTATCTGCCTGTCTGTCTATCTTTCTGTCATAAATATATAGAATTACATGAGTAAAATTATGTTTACTAGACTCTCCCATTACGAAGATGCCCGCACACCCCCCATTGCAGTCACTATCCATGAGAATAGTAAGACACTGTACAATCACTACTTGTTTCTCTGTGTTGTACAGCCCTCCCTGTGACCCCCTTCCCACATTATACATGCTCATCGTAAAGCACACTTTCTTTCCCTTGTCCCCTTATCCCTCCATTCCCACCTATCCACCCCAGTCCCTTTCTCTTTGGTAACTGTTTGTTCATTCTTGGTTTCTGTGAAGCTGGTGCTGTTTTGCTCATTCGGTTTCTCTTGTTTGTCTTTCCAGAGAGGTTCGTGAAATCATTTGATACTTGTCTTTCTCCACCTGGCTTATTTCACTGTGCATAATACCCTCTAGCTCCATCCATGTTGTTGTAAATGGTAGTATTCTTTCTTTTGTTGTGGCTGAATAATATTGCACTGTTCATCTTCTGATGGACACTTAGCTTGGCTACTATGAATAGTGCTGTCATAAACATAGAGGTGCACGTGTCTTATTAAAACTGGGCTGCTGCACTCTTTTATTCGTTTATCTATCAATCTATTTATATGTTTATTTATTTATTTATTTATTTATTTATCACTTATCTTCAATTACATGGGTAACATTATGTTTACTAGTCTCCCCCCAGCACCAATTTACCAAAGGGGGAGGGACTGGGAAGGCTCGTTGTGAAGGGAGGGAGAAGGGTGGGCAGGGGGCATTACGATGAGCTCACATAATGTGTGCGGATGTCCCGCGGAGAGGTCAGTATATTATGGATATTTCAAGTAGTGATTCTGTAGCATCTTGCTATGCTGATGGACAGTGACTGTAATGGGGTATGTGGTGGGGGCTTAATGTGGGGCGTGTAGTAACCATCACGTGGACCATATAATTGTAGATTGGTTATTCGGAATAGTGCTCTGATAAACATAGGGGTGCTCATGTCTTTTTAAAACTGGGCTGTTGCCTGCCTGCCTTCCTTCCTTCCTTCCTTCCTTCCTTCCATCCTTTCAACATGTATGTATTTATTTATTCGTTCATTCATTCATTCATTTATTATCTATCTATCTACCTATGTAGCTATCTTTCTGTCATTAATGTAGAATTAGATGGGTAAAGTTATGTTTAGTATTCTGCCGCCATCACGAAGATAGCCCAAGATACCCCATTGCACTCACTGTACATGGGCATAGTAAGATGCTGTGGAATCACTACTTGCCTTCTCTGTGTTCTACAGCCCTCTACGTGCCCCTCCTCCTACATTATTTATGGTAATTGTATGTGTCCATTGTTCCCTCCTCCCTGGTCCGTCCATTTCTGCCCATCTACCCCAGTCTCTTTCCCTTTGGTAACTTTTCGTCCATTCTTGGTCTCTGTGAGACTGCTAATGTTTTCTCCTTCAGTTTTGTCTCTGTTCGGATACTCCAATCATGAGGAAATCATTATATATATGGTGAACAATATTCCCTGTTCATCTTGTGAGGCAGCTCCCCACGGCTGGGCAGTGCCCGCCGTGGGGGTGGAGTTTGCAAGAGCAGCACTGTTGCCTGGAAATTCCATGATGTCACAGTGGTGCCTCTGTCCTAGAGAAAGAATGGGTATGCTTAGAGGAGCAGCTGTGATTCTGGTGAGGTGGACACTGAACAACTTGACAGCATCAGGTAAAATGGAATCCAGACCCAAGGTACTGTGTGTTTCTTTTTATTTTGGTGTCAGTACTGAACAGTTCCATGAGCAACATTATGGTTATTAAACTACCCCCATTACCAAGTCCCCACCTCATAGCCTATAAGAGTCAATGTCCATTAGCCCAGGAATATGCTGTAGAAGCGCTAGTAATCTTCACTGTGTTATACTGCCTTGCCCATGCCTGCCCCCTGCCCACATTATGTGTGCTACTCCTACTGCCCCATTTTCCCTCTCTTCCCTCCTTTCCAACCCATCCTCCTCAGTCACATTCCCTTTTGTAACCATGAGTCCATTCTTGGGTTCGGTGAGGCTACTACTGTCTTGTTCCTTCACTCTTTTTATTTTTTCTGATACTCCACAGGTGAGTGAAATCATTTGACATTTTTTGTGTACTGCATGGCTTAATTCACAGAGCATAATACCCTGTAGCTCCATCCACGTTGTTGTAATTGGTAGGATTGATTTTCTTCATCTGGCTGAATAATATTCCACTGTTCATCTACTGATGGACACTTATCGTGACTATTGTGTATAGTGCTGTGACAAACATAGGGTTGCACATGTCTTTTCTGAACTGGTCTGCTGCATTCTATTATTTATTTTTTATGTACGTATGTACGTATTCATGTATGTACTTACTTAATTATTGTTTCTTTATTTATCATTAGTCTACAGCTACATGAGTGCCATTAAGTTTACTTGACGCCCCCCACTACTAATTTAGCAAAGGAAAGGGGCTAGGAAGGCTGGTTGGGAAGGGAGGGAGAAGGGTGTAGAGGGGGCATTAAGATCAGCTCAATTTATGTGTGGGGAGGTCCCACGGGAAAGTCAGTATTGTACAGAGAGCTTAAGTAGTGATTCTGTAGCATCTTGTTAATCTGAAGGACAGTGACTGTAATGGAGTATGTTGGGTGGACTTGACCTGGGGCGTGTAGTAACCATAACGTAGCTCATGGAATTGTGGATTGGCTATTGTGGATAGTGCTGTGAGAAACCTAGGAGTGCACATGTCTTTTTAAAACTGGGCTGGTGCTTTCCTTCTTTCTTTCGTTCTTGTATCTCATTCTTTTTCTCATATATGTATTTATTTATTCATGTATTCCTTCATCTGTCTTTCTATCTATCTGTGTATATTTATCTGTCTATCGATCTATCTGTTGGTCTATCATTCTGTCTATCTTTCTTTCTGTCTTCCTAAATGTATGTATGTATGTATTTATTTATTTATTTATGCATTCATTCATTAGTCTGTATTTCCACCTGTGTGTAACTATCTGTCTGCCTGTCTATCTGTCATTAATACACAATTACATTAGTAACATTATGTTTTCTAGACTCCCCCCATCACGAAGATGCCCCGCAGATACCCCAATGCAGTCCATGTCCATGAACATAGTAAGATGCTGTAGAGTCACTACTTGTCTTCTCTGTGTTGTACAGTACTCCCTGTGACCCTGCTGACCACATTATACATGATCATCGCAATGCTTGATTTCTTTCCCTCTCCCATTATCCCTCCATTCTCAACTATCCACCCCAGTCCCTTTCCCTTTGGTAACTGTTAGTGTCTTCTTGGGATCTGTGAATCTAGTGCTCTTCTGTTCATTCAGTTTCTCTTGGTTTTCCTTTTCGAGAGGTTAGTGATATCATTTCATACTTGTCTTTCTCCGCTGGGTTTATTTCACTGTGCATAATACCCTCTAGCTCCATCCATGTTGTTGCAAATGATAAGATTTCTTTTCTTCATATGGCCTGGTAATATTCCACTGCTCATCTTCTGATGGACAGTTAGCTTGGCTATTGTGAACAGTGCTGTGATAGGCATAGGGGTGCACATGTCTTTTGAAAAGTGGGCTGCTGTGTTCTATCATGTATTTATTTATTTACTTGTCGTTAATCTCCAATTACACGGGGTGACATTATGTTTACTAGACTCACACCATCGCCAGTTTTGCAAAGGTAAGCGCCTAGGAAGGCTGGTGGGGAAGGGAAGGAGAAGGGTGAAAAGGGGGCATTAAGATTAGCTCCCATAATGTGGGAGGGGTTCCACGTGGAAGTCAGTGTAGTGCAGAGAAGTCAAGCAGTGATTCTGTAGAATCGTACGATGCTGACGGATAGTGACTCTAACAGGGTATATGGTAGGGAGAAAACTTGATGATCTGGGGAGTCTACTAACTATAATATTGCTCTTCTAATTGTTGATTAATGATAGTGAAAAAAAACCCACGTATTCCTGACGAGATGATTATGAAACCCAGGAAAAAAAAAAAAGGGAGGCAAGGGTTGCAGCCTGGTGAGCTCCCGGCAGGCATCCCGCCGGTCCCTGCAAGCTGCTGAGCTCTCTCGGTCGGTCCACAGGGCTTCCCCGGCCTCCCCCATCAGGCAGCGCGCCGCGGTGACCCCGGGGTCATGTTCCCAAGGCACCTGTGCGGCGGCCCGGGAGGCCCCCGGTACCCAGAGGCCGCTTGGCTGCTGAGCCGCTTCCGCCAGGGCCCACAGCCGCCGCCGCCGCCGCCACCGCCGCCGCCGGGACCCGCCTCCGAAGCGACCTCGAGGAACCTCCGGGCTGGGGACCAGAGGGTGCGGGCGCGGGCTCGGGAGACACTCGAGTGTAGGCCTCCTGCCTGGCCTCGCTCAGACGAACGCTCCTCCCTCCCCAGGAAGCAGCGAACCGCCTCCACCGCCACCGCCCAAGTTCCCTGAAGGCCTTCGCCTGGCGGAAGGGTGCAGCCAGCGAGGCGGCCCTCTAACAGCGGCCGCTGACAGCTCCCCTCGCCCGGCATGCCCAGCCCTCGCCGCCGCCTGGCTCCGCCGTGGGGCGCTCTCGGTCCCGCCCGTGCCCAACGCCCGACCGGCGCGCCTGCAATTGTCAGATTTTTTTTTTTTTTTTTTTTTTGCATACGGATTGTTACTCAGCATGTCTGTTGGATTTTTACTCAGCATCTTGTATTGGTCATTCAGTCCTTTCTATTGAGGAGTAGTACTACTTTGTACGAATAAACCACAGATGTTTTAAAGTGTCTCTTTTTAGTTTCGCCTGCTATGAGTGAAGTCTCTGAGAAGGTGTGTATATAGGTCTTTCTGTAAGCATAAGCACCCATTTTCATTTGCCTAAAAGCCTGCAAGTGGAATTGCTGGGCCATAAGCTCAGTATGTTTTTAAGTTTATCCAAACTGCCAGATCTTTTTCCCAAATTGTTATACCATTTTACAAGCCCACCAGTTTGATCAACAGTTGCGGTCTGCAGTGTCAGTTTTTTTTTTTATTTTAATCATTCTAACATAATTGTGATGCCACAGTGTTATTTTAATTTGCTTTTATTGATGACCAATGTTGCTGAATGTTGTTCCATGGACTCATTGGCCATTTGTACCTCTTCTTTTATGAAACGTCTCTTCACTTTTCTGCATTTCTTAATACAATTTACAATTGTTTAATATTTTGCTATCATTCATCTACAATTACATGAAGGACATTATGTTTACTAGGCTCCCCCGTTCACCAAGTTCTCCCCACATCCGCCTTCACAGTCACTGTCCATCAGCATAGTAAGATGCTGTAAAGTCACTATTTGTCTTCTCTGATATACAGCCCTCTCTGTGACCACCCTCCCACATTATACATGCTAATCATAATGCACACTTTCTTTCCCTCTCCCCTTATCCCTCCAGTCCCAACTATCCACACCAGCCCCTTTCCCTTTGGTACCTGTTAGTCCATTGTTGGCTTCGATGAATCTCGTGCTGTTTTGCCCACTCCGTTTCCCTTGGTTCTCCCTCTGAGAGGATAGTGAAATCATTTGATACTTGTCTTTCTGCGCCTGGGTTATTTCACTGTGCATATTACCCACTTGCTCCATCCGTGTCGTTGTAAATGGTAGGATTTTTTCTTTTGTTATGGCTGAATAATATTGCACTGTTCATCTTCTGATGGACACTTCGCTTGGCTCTTGTATAATAGTGTTAAACATAGGGGTGCACATGTGTTTTCTAAACTGGGCTGCTGCTTTTCATGATGTCTATTTTATGTATGTACGTAGGTATGTATTCATTTACATACTTATTTATTCTTTATTCATTTATCATGAGTCTACAACTACATTAGTAACATTATGCTTAGTAGACTCCCTCCATCACCATTTTACCGAAGGTTAAGGGACTAGGAAGGCTGGTTGTGAAGGGAGGGAGAAGTGTGGAAAGGGGTCATTACGATTAGCTCATGTACTGTCGGGGGTAGGTCCCACGAGGAAGTCTGTATAGTAGGGAGAAGTCAAGTAGTGGTACTACAGCATCTTACTATGCTGATAGACAGTGACTGTAATGAGGTATGTGGGGGGAACTTGATGATGTGGGCAGTCTAGTAACCACAATCCTGCTCATATAATTGTAGATTGGTTATAGTGAATAGAGCTGTGTAAACATAGGGGTGCAGATGTCTTTTATAAACTGGTCTGCTGCATTGTATTATTTATTTTTTATGTAAGTATGTATGTATGTATGCATGTATTCACTTACGTACTTACTTATTTATTCTTTGTTTATTTCTCGTTACCCCACAACAACAGGAGTAACTTTATATTTACTAGACTCCCCAGATCAGCAACTTACCAAAGTTAAGGGACTAGGAAGGCTTTTTGGGGAGGGATGGAGAAGGGTGTACAGGGGGCATAACGATTAGCTCACATAATGTGTGGGGAGGTTCCACAGGGAAGATAGTATAGTACAGAGAGTTCAAGCAGTGATTCGATAGCATCTTGCTACACTGATGGACAGTGACTGTACCTGGATATGCAGGGTGGACATGGTCTGGGGAGTGTAGGAACTATAATGTAGCTCATATAATTGTAGATTGCTTACTATGAATAGTGCTGTGGTAAACATAGGGGTGCACGTGTCCTTTTTCAGCTGGGCTGGTGCTTTCCTTCTTACCTTCTTTCTTCATCTCTTTCATTATTTGTTTGTTTGTTTATTAATATATTTATTTATTTAAGCATTCATTTAATCCTTTTTAAAGTTATTGACTTATTATTTCTGTGTGAATGTATGTATTTATTTAATTATTCGTTCGTTCCTTCATTCATTATCTATCTACCTATCTATCTATCATTTTGTCTATGTAACTTTCTTTTTGTCTTCCTTTTTTTGTATGTATTTATTTACTTATTTATTCACGCATTCATTCATTCATTTATTTGTCTTTCCGTCTATCTGCCTGTCTGTCTATCTTTCTGTCATAAATATATAGAATTACATGAGTAAAATTATGTTTACTAGACTCTCCCATTACGAAGATGCCCGCACACCCCCCATTGCAGTCACTATCCATGAGAATAGTAAGACACTGTACAATCACTACTTGTTTCTCTGTGTTGTACAGCCCTCCCTGTGACCCCCTTCCCACATTATACATGCTCATCGTAAAGCACACTTTCTTTCCCTTGTCCCCTTATCCCTCCATTCCCACCTATCCACCCCAGTCCCTTTCTCTTTGGTAACTGTTTGTTCATTCTTGGTTTCTGTGAAGCTGGTGCTGTTTTGCTCATTCGGTTTCTCTTGTTTGTCTTTCCAGAGAGGTTCGTGAAATCATTTGATACTTGTCTTTCTCCACCTGGCTTATTTCACTGTGCATAATACCCTCTAGCTCCATCCATGTTGTTGTAAATGGTAGTATTCTTTCTTTTGTTGTGGCTGAATAATATTGCACTGTTCATCTTCTGATGGACACTTAGCTTGGCTACTATGAATAGTGCTGTCATAAACATAGAGGTGCACGTGTCTTATTAAAACTGGGCTGCTGCACTCTTTTATTCGTTTATCTATCAATCTATTTATATGTTTATTTATTTATTTATTTATTTATTTATCACTTATCTTCAATTACATGGGTAACATTATGTTTACTAGTCTCCCCCCAGCACCAATTTACCAAAGGGGGAGGGACTGGGAAGGCTCGTTGTGAAGGGAGGGAGAAGGGTGGGCAGGGGGCATTACGATGAGCTCACATAATGTGTGCGGATGTCCCGCGGAGAGGTCAGTATATTATGGATATTTCAAGTAGTGATTCTGTAGCATCTTGCTATGCTGATGGACAGTGACTGTAATGGGGTATGTGGTGGGGGCTTAATGTGGGGCGTGTAGTAACCATCACGTGGACCATATAATTGTAGATTGGTTATTCGGAATAGTGCTCTGATAAACATAGGGGTGCTCATGTCTTTTTAAAACTGGGCTGTTGCCTGCCTGCCTTCCTTCCTTCCTTCCTTCCTTCCTTCCATCCTTTCAACATGTATGTATTTATTTATTCGTTCATTCATTCATTCATTTATTATCTATCTATCTACCTATGTAGCTATCTTTCTGTCATTAATGTAGAATTAGATGGGTAAAGTTATGTTTAGTATTCTGCCGCCATCACGAAGATAGCCCAAGATACCCCATTGCACTCACTGTACATGGGCATAGTAAGATGCTGTGGAATCACTACTTGCCTTCTCTGTGTTCTACAGCCCTCTACGTGCCCCTCCTCCTACATTATTTATGGTAATTGTATGTGTCCATTGTTCCCTCCTCCCTGGTCCGTCCATTTCTGCCCATCTACCCCAGTCTCTTTCCCTTTGGTAACTTTTCGTCCATTCTTGGTCTCTGTGAGACTGCTAATGTTTTCTCCTTCAGTTTTGTCTCTGTTCGGATACTCCAATCATGAGGAAATCATTATATATATGGTGAACAATATTCCCTGTTCATCTTGTGAGGCAGCTCCCCACGGCTGGGCAGTGCCCGCCGTGGGGGTGGAGTTTGCAAGAGCAGCACTGTTGCCTGGAAATTCCATGATGTCACAGTGGTGCCTCTGTCCTAGAGAAAGAATGGGTATGCTTAGAGGAGCAGCTGTGATTCTGGTGAGGTGGACACTGAACAACTTGACAGCATCAGGTAAAATGGAATCCAGACCCAAGGTACTGTGTGTTTCTTTTTATTTTGGTGTCAGTACTGAACAGTTCCATGAGCAACATTATGGTTATTAAACTACCCCCATTACCAAGTCCCCACCTCATAGCCTATAAGAGTCAATGTCCATTAGCCCAGGAATATGCTGTAGAAGCGCTAGTAATCTTCACTGTGTTATACTGCCTTGCCCATGCCTGCCCCCTGCCCACATTATGTGTGCTACTCCTACTGCCCCATTTTCCCTCTCTTCCCTCCTTTCCAACCCATCCTCCTCAGTCACATTCCCTTTTGTAACCATGAGTCCATTCTTGGGTTCGGTGAGGCTACTACTGTCTTGTTCCTTCACTCTTTTTATTTTTTCTGATACTCCACAGGTGAGTGAAATCATTTGACATTTTTTGTGTACTGCATGGCTTAATTCACAGAGCATAATACCCTGTAGCTCCATCCACGTTGTTGTAATTGGTAGGATTGATTTTCTTCATCTGGCTGAATAATATTCCACTGTTCATCTACTGATGGACACTTATCGTGACTATTGTGTATAGTGCTGTGACAAACATAGGGTTGCACATGTCTTTTCTGAACTGGTCTGCTGCATTCTATTATTTATTTTTTATGTACGTATGTACGTATTCATGTATGTACTTACTTAATTATTGTTTCTTTATTTATCATTAGTCTACAGCTACATGAGTGCCATTAAGTTTACTTGACGCCCCCCACTACTAATTTAGCAAAGGAAAGGGGCTAGGAAGGCTGGTTGGGAAGGGAGGGAGAAGGGTGTAGAGGGGGCATTAAGATCAGCTCAATTTATGTGTGGGGAGGTCCCACGGGAAAGTCAGTATTGTACAGAGAGCTTAAGTAGTGATTCTGTAGCATCTTGTTAATCTGAAGGACAGTGACTGTAATGGAGTATGTTGGGTGGACTTGACCTGGGGCGTGTAGTAACCATAACGTAGCTCATGGAATTGTGGATTGGCTATTGTGGATAGTGCTGTGAGAAACCTAGGAGTGCACATGTCTTTTTAAAACTGGGCTGGTGCTTTCCTTCTTTCTTTCGTTCTTGTATCTCATTCTTTTTCTCATATATGTATTTATTTATTCATGTATTCCTTCATCTGTCTTTCTATCTATCTGTGTATATTTATCTGTCTATCGATCTATCTGTTGGTCTATCATTCTGTCTATCTTTCTTTCTGTCTTCCTAAATGTATGTATGTATGTATTTATTTATTTATTTATGCATTCATTCATTAGTCTGTATTTCCACCTGTGTGTAACTATCTGTCTGCCTGTCTATCTGTCATTAATACACAATTACATTAGTAACATTATGTTTTCTAGACTCCCCCCATCACGAAGATGCCCCGCAGATACCCCAATGCAGTCCATGTCCATGAACATAGTAAGATGCTGTAGAGTCACTACTTGTCTTCTCTGTGTTGTACAGTACTCCCTGTGACCCTGCTGACCACATTATACATGATCATCGCAATGCTTGATTTCTTTCCCTCTCCCATTATCCCTCCATTCTCAACTATCCACCCCAGTCCCTTTCCCTTTGGTAACTGTTAGTGTCTTCTTGGGATCTGTGAATCTAGTGCTCTTCTGTTCATTCAGTTTCTCTTGGTTTTCCTTTTCGAGAGGTTAGTGATATCATTTCATACTTGTCTTTCTCCGCTGGGTTTATTTCACTGTGCATAATACCCTCTAGCTCCATCCATGTTGTTGCAAATGATAAGATTTCTTTTCTTCATATGGCCTGGTAATATTCCACTGCTCATCTTCTGATGGACAGTTAGCTTGGCTATTGTGAACAGTGCTGTGATAGGCATAGGGGTGCACATGTCTTTTGAAAAGTGGGCTGCTGTGTTCTATCATGTATTTATTTATTTACTTGTCGTTAATCTCCAATTACACGGGGTGACATTATGTTTACTAGACTCACACCATCGCCAGTTTTGCAAAGGTAAGCGCCTAGGAAGGCTGGTGGGGAAGGGAAGGAGAAGGGTGAAAAGGGGGCATTAAGATTAGCTCCCATAATGTGGGAGGGGTTCCACGTGGAAGTCAGTGTAGTGCAGAGAAGTCAAGCAGTGATTCTGTAGAATCGTACGATGCTGACGGATAGTGACTCTAACAGGGTATATGGTAGGGAGAAAACTTGATGATCTGGGGAGTCTACTAACTATAATATTGCTCTTCTAATTGTTGATTAATGATAGTGAAAAAAAACCCACGTATTCCTGACGAGATGATTATGAAACCCAGGAAAAAAAAAAAAGGGAGGCAAGGGTTGCAGCCTGGTGAGCTCCCGGCAGGCATCCCGCCGGTCCCTGCAAGCTGCTGAGCTCTCTCGGTCGGTCCACAGGGCTTCCCCGGCCTCCCCCATCAGGCAGCGCGCCGCGGTGACCCCGGGGTCATGTTCCCAAGGCACCTGTGCGGCGGCCCGGGAGGCCCCCGGTACCCAGAGGCCGCTTGGCTGCTGAGCCGCTTCCGCCAGGGCCCACAGCCGCCGCCGCCGCCGCCACCGCCGCCGCCGGGACCCGCCTCCGAAGCGACCTCGAGGAACCTCCGGGCTGGGGACCAGAGGGTGCGGGCGCGGGCTCGGGAGACACTCGAGTGTAGGCCTCCTGCCTGGCCTCGCTCAGACGAACGCTCCTCCCTCCCCAGGAAGCAGCGAACCGCCTCCACCGCCACCGCCCAAGTTCCCTGAAGGCCTTCGCCTGGCGGAAGGGTGCAGCCAGCGAGGCGGCCCTCTGACAGCGGCCGCTGACAGCTCCCCTCGCCCGGCATGCCCAGCCCTCGCCGCCGCCTGGCTCCGCCGTGGGGCGCTCTCGGTCCCGCCCGTGCCCAACGCCCGACCGGCGCGCCTGCAATTGTCAGATTTTTTTTTTTTTTTTTTTTTGCATACGGATTGTTACTCAGCATGTCTGTTGGATTTTTACTCAGCATCTTGTATTGGTCATTCAGTCCTTTCTATTGAGGAGTAGTACTACTTTGTACGAATAAACCACAGATGTTTTAAAGTGTCTCTTTTTAGTTTCGCCTGCTATGAGTGAAGTCTCTGAGAAGGTGTGTATATAGGTCTTTCTGTAAGCATAAGCACCCATTTTCATTTGCCTAAAAGCCTGCAAGTGGAATTGCTGGGCCATAAGCTCAGTATGTTTTTAAGTTTATCCAAACTGCCAGATCTTTTTCCCAAATTGTTATACCATTTTACAAGCCCACCAGTTTGATCAACAGTTGCGGTCTGCAGTGTCAGTTTTTTTTTTTATTTTAATCATTCTAACATAATTGTGATGCCACAGTGTTATTTTAATTTGCTTTTATTGATGACCAATGTTGCTGAATGTTGTTCCATGGACTCATTGGCCATTTGTACCTCTTCTTTTATGAAACGTCTCTTCACTTTTCTGCATTTCTTAATACAATTTACAATTGTTTAATATTTTGCTATCATTCATCTACAATTACATGAAGGACATTATGTTTACTAGGCTCCCCCGTTCACCAAGTTCTCCCCACATCCGCCTTCACAGTCACTGTCCATCAGCATAGTAAGATGCTGTAAAGTCACTATTTGTCTTCTCTGATATACAGCCCTCTCTGTGACCACCCTCCCACATTATACATGCTAATCATAATGCACACTTTCTTTCCCTCTCCCCTTATCCCTCCAGTCCCAACTATCCACACCAGCCCCTTTCCCTTTGGTACCTGTTAGTCCATTGTTGGCTTCGATGAATCTCGTGCTGTTTTGCCCACTCCGTTTCCCTTGGTTCTCCCTCTGAGAGGATAGTGAAATCATTTGATACTTGTCTTTCTGCGCCTGGGTTATTTCACTGTGCATATTACCCACTTGCTCCATCCGTGTCGTTGTAAATGGTAGGATTTTTTCTTTTGTTATGGCTGAATAATATTGCACTGTTCATCTTCTGATGGACACTTCGCTTGGCTCTTGTATAATAGTGTTAAACATAGGGGTGCACATGTGTTTTCTAAACTGGGCTGCTGCTTTTCATGATGTCTATTTTATGTATGTACGTAGGTATGTATTCATTTACATACTTATTTATTCTTTATTCATTTATCATGAGTCTACAACTACATTAGTAACATTATGCTTAGTAGACTCCCTCCATCACCATTTTACCGAAGGTTAAGGGACTAGGAAGGCTGGTTGTGAAGGGAGGGAGAAGTGTGGAAAGGGGTCATTACGATTAGCTCATGTACTGTCGGGGGTAGGTCCCACGAGGAAGTCTGTATAGTAGGGAGAAGTCAAGTAGTGGTACTACAGCATCTTACTATGCTGATAGACAGTGACTGTAATGAGGTATGTGGGGGGAACTTGATGATGTGGGCAGTCTAGTAACCACAATCCTGCTCATATAATTGTAGATTGGTTATAGTGAATAGAGCTGTGTAAACATAGGGGTGCAGATGTCTTTTATAAACTGGTCTGCTGCATTGTATTATTTATTTTTTATGTAAGTATGTATGTATGTATGCATGTATTCACTTACGTACTTACTTATTTATTCTTTGTTTATTTCTCGTTACCCCACAACAACAGGAGTAACTTTATATTTACTAGACTCCCCAGATCAGCAACTTACCAAAGTTAAGGGACTAGGAAGGCTTTTTGGGGAGGGATGGAGAAGGGTGTACAGGGGGCATAACGATTAGCTCACATAATGTGTGGGGAGGTTCCACAGGGAAGATAGTATAGTACAGAGAGTTCAAGCAGTGATTCGATAGCATCTTGCTACACTGATGGACAGTGACTGTACCTGGATATGCAGGGTGGACATGGTCTGGGGAGTGTAGGAACTATAATGTAGCTCATATAATTGTAGATTGCTTACTATGAATAGTGCTGTGGTAAACATAGGGGTGCACGTGTCCTTTTTCAGCTGGGCTGGTGCTTTCCTTCTTACCTTCTTTCTTCATCTCTTTCATTATTTGTTTGTTTGTTTATTAATATATTTATTTATTTAAGCATTCATTTAATCCTTTTTAAAGTTATTGACTTATTATTTCTGTGTGAATGTATGTATTTATTTAATTATTCGTTCGTTCCTTCATTCATTATCTATCTACCTATCTATCTATCATTTTGTCTATGTAACTTTCTTTTTGTCTTCCTTTTTTTGTATGTATTTATTTACTTATTTATTCACGCATTCATTCATTCATTTATTTGTCTTTCCGTCTATCTGCCTGTCTGTCTATCTTTCTGTCATAAATATATAGAATTACATGAGTAAAATTATGTTTACTAGACTCTCCCATTACGAAGATGCCCGCACACCCCCCATTGCAGTCACTATCCATGAGAATAGTAAGACACTGTACAATCACTACTTGTTTCTCTGTGTTGTACAGCCCTCCCTGTGACCCCCTTCCCACATTATACATGCTCATCGTAAAGCACACTTTCTTTCCCTTGTCCCCTTATCCCTCCATTCCCACCTATCCACCCCAGTCCCTTTCTCTTTGGTAACTGTTTGTTCATTCTTGGTTTCTGTGAAGCTGGTGCTGTTTTGCTCATTCGGTTTCTCTTGTTTGTCTTTCCAGAGAGGTTCGTGAAATCATTTGATACTTGTCTTTCTCCACCTGGCTTATTTCACTGTGCATAATACCCTCTAGCTCCATCCATGTTGTTGTAAATGGTAGTATTCTTTCTTTTGTTGTGGCTGAATAATATTGCACTGTTCATCTTCTGATGGACACTTAGCTTGGCTACTATGAATAGTGCTGTCATAAACATAGAGGTGCACGTGTCTTATTAAAACTGGGCTGCTGCACTCTTTTATTCGTTTATCTATCAATCTATTTATATGTTTATTTATTTATTTATTTATTTATTTATCACTTATCTTCAATTACATGGGTAACATTATGTTTACTAGTCTCCCCCCAGCACCAATTTACCAAAGGGGGAGGGACTGGGAAGGCTCGTTGTGAAGGGAGGGAGAAGGGTGGGCAGGGGGCATTACGATGAGCTCACATAATGTGTGCGGATGTCCCGCGGAGAGGTCAGTATATTATGGATATTTCAAGTAGTGATTCTGTAGCATCTTGCTATGCTGATGGACAGTGACTGTAATGGGGTATGTGGTGGGGGCTTAATGTGGGGCGTGTAGTAACCATCACGTGGACCATATAATTGTAGATTGGTTATTCGGAATAGTGCTCTGATAAACATAGGGGTGCTCATGTCTTTTTAAAACTGGGCTGTTGCCTGCCTGCCTTCCTTCCTTCCTTCCTTCCTTCCTTCCATCCTTTCAACATGTATGTATTTATTTATTCGTTCATTCATTCATTCATTTATTATCTATCTATCTACCTATGTAGCTATCTTTCTGTCATTAATGTAGAATTAGATGGGTAAAGTTATGTTTAGTATTCTGCCGCCATCACGAAGATAGCCCAAGATACCCCATTGCACTCACTGTACATGGGCATAGTAAGATGCTGTGGAATCACTACTTGCCTTCTCTGTGTTCTACAGCCCTCTACGTGCCCCTCCTCCTACATTATTTATGGTAATTGTATGTGTCCATTGTTCCCTCCTCCCTGGTCCGTCCATTTCTGCCCATCTACCCCAGTCTCTTTCCCTTTGGTAACTTTTCGTCCATTCTTGGTCTCTGTGAGACTGCTAATGTTTTCTCCTTCAGTTTTGTCTCTGTTCGGATACTCCAATCATGAGGAAATCATTATATATATGGTGAACAATATTCCCTGTTCATCTTGTGAGGCAGCTCCCCACGGCTGGGCAGTGCCCGCCGTGGGGGTGGAGTTTGCAAGAGCAGCACTGTTGCCTGGAAATTCCATGATGTCACAGTGGTGCCTCTGTCCTAGAGAAAGAATGGGTATGCTTAGAGGAGCAGCTGTGATTCTGGTGAGGTGGACACTGAACAACTTGACAGCATCAGGTAAAATGGAATCCAGACCCAAGGTACTGTGTGTTTCTTTTTATTTTGGTGTCAGTACTGAACAGTTCCATGAGCAACATTATGGTTATTAAACTACCCCCATTACCAAGTCCCCACCTCATAGCCTATAAGAGTCAATGTCCATTAGCCCAGGAATATGCTGTAGAAGCGCTAGTAATCTTCACTGTGTTATACTGCCTTGCCCATGCCTGCCCCCTGCCCACATTATGTGTGCTACTCCTACTGCCCCATTTTCCCTCTCTTCCCTCCTTTCCAACCCATCCTCCTCAGTCACATTCCCTTTTGTAACCATGAGTCCATTCTTGGGTTCGGTGAGGCTACTACTGTCTTGTTCCTTCACTCTTTTTATTTTTTCTGATACTCCACAGGTGAGTGAAATCATTTGACATTTTTTGTGTACTGCATGGCTTAATTCACAGAGCATAATACCCTGTAGCTCCATCCACGTTGTTGTAATTGGTAGGATTGATTTTCTTCATCTGGCTGAATAATATTCCACTGTTCATCTACTGATGGACACTTATCGTGACTATTGTGTATAGTGCTGTGACAAACATAGGGTTGCACATGTCTTTTCTGAACTGGTCTGCTGCATTCTATTATTTATTTTTTATGTACGTATGTACGTATTCATGTATGTACTTACTTAATTATTGTTTCTTTATTTATCATTAGTCTACAGCTACATGAGTGCCATTAAGTTTACTTGACGCCCCCCACTACTAATTTAGCAAAGGAAAGGGGCTAGGAAGGCTGGTTGGGAAGGGAGGGAGAAGGGTGTAGAGGGGGCATTAAGATCAGCTCAATTTATGTGTGGGGAGGTCCCACGGGAAAGTCAGTATTGTACAGAGAGCTTAAGTAGTGATTCTGTAGCATCTTGTTAATCTGAAGGACAGTGACTGTAATGGAGTATGTTGGGTGGACTTGACCTGGGGCGTGTAGTAACCATAACGTAGCTCATGGAATTGTGGATTGGCTATTGTGGATAGTGCTGTGAGAAACCTAGGAGTGCACATGTCTTTTTAAAACTGGGCTGGTGCTTTCCTTCTTTCTTTCGTTCTTGTATCTCATTCTTTTTCTCATATATGTATTTATTTATTCATGTATTCCTTCATCTGTCTTTCTATCTATCTGTGTATATTTATCTGTCTATCGATCTATCTGTTGGTCTATCATTCTGTCTATCTTTCTTTCTGTCTTCCTAAATGTATGTATGTATGTATTTATTTATTTATTTATGCATTCATTCATTAGTCTGTATTTCCACCTGTGTGTAACTATCTGTCTGCCTGTCTATCTGTCATTAATACACAATTACATTAGTAACATTATGTTTTCTAGACTCCCCCCATCACGAAGATGCCCCGCAGATACCCCAATGCAGTCCATGTCCATGAACATAGTAAGATGCTGTAGAGTCACTACTTGTCTTCTCTGTGTTGTACAGTACTCCCTGTGACCCTGCTGACCACATTATACATGATCATCGCAATGCTTGATTTCTTTCCCTCTCCCATTATCCCTCCATTCTCAACTATCCACCCCAGTCCCTTTCCCTTTGGTAACTGTTAGTGTCTTCTTGGGATCTGTGAATCTAGTGCTCTTCTGTTCATTCAGTTTCTCTTGGTTTTCCTTTTCGAGAGGTTAGTGATATCATTTCATACTTGTCTTTCTCCGCTGGGTTTATTTCACTGTGCATAATACCCTCTAGCTCCATCCATGTTGTTGCAAATGATAGGATTTCTTTTCTTCATATGGCCTGGTAATATTCCACTGCTCATCTTCTGATGGACAGTTAGCTTGGCTATTGTGAACAGTGCTGTGATAGGCATAGGGGTGCACATGTCTTTTGAAAAGTGGGCTGCTGCGTGCTATCATGTATTTATTTATTTACTTGTCGTTAATCTCCAATTACACGGGGTGACATTATGTTTAATAGACTCCCACCATCGCCAGTTTTGCAAAGGTAAGCGCCTAGGAAGGCTGGTGGGGAAGGGAAGGAGAAGGGTGAAAAGGGGGCATTAAGATTAGCTCCCATAATGTGGGAGGGGTTCCACGTGGAAGTCAGTGTAGTGTAGAGAAGTCAAGGAGTGATTCTGTAGAATCGTACGATGCTGATGGATAGTGACTCTAACAGGGTATATGGTAGGGAGGGAACTTGATGATCTGGGGAGTCTACTAACTATAATATTGCTCTTCTAATTGTTGATTAATGATAGTGAAAAAAAACCCACGTATTCCTGACGAGATGATTATGAAACCCAGGAAAAAAAAAAAAGGGAGGCAAGGGTTGCAGCCTGGTGAGCTCCCGGCAGGCATCCCGCCGGTCCCTGCAAGCTGCTGAGCTCTCTCGGTCGGTCCACAGGGCTTCCCCGGCCTCCCCCATCAGGCAGAGCGCTGCGGTGACACAGGGGTCATGTTCCCAAGGCGCCTGCGCGGTGGCCCGGGCCGCCCCCGCTACCCAGAGGCCGCTTGGCTGATGAGCTGCTTCTGCCAGGGCCCCCAGTCGCCACCGCAGCCGCCGGGACCCGCCTCCGAAGCGACCTCGAGGAACCTCCAGGCTGGGGACCAGAGGGTGCGTGCGCGGGCTCGGGAGACACTCGAGTGTAGGCCTCCTGCCTGGCCTCGCTCAGACGAACGCTCCTCCCTCCCCAGGAAGCAGCGAACCGCCTCCGCCGCCACCGCCCAAGTTCCCTGAAGGCCTTCGCCTGGCGGAAGGGTGCAGTCAGCGAGGCGGCCCTCTGACAGCGGCCGCTGACAGCTCCCCTCGCCCGGCATGCCCACCCCTCGCCGCCACCTGGCTCCGCCCCGGGACGCCCTCGGCCCCGCCTTGCCCAACGCCCGACCGGCGCGCCTGCAATTGTCAGGTTTTGTGTTTTTTTTTTTTTGCATACGGACTGTTACTCAGCATGTCTGTGAGATTTTTACTCAGCATCTTGTATTGGTCATTCAGTCCTTTCTATTGAGGAGTAGTACTACTTTGTAGGAATAAACCACAGATGTTTTAAAGTGTCTCTTTTTAGTTTTGCCTGCTATGAATGAAGTCTCTGAGAAGGTTTGTATATAGGTCTTTCTGTAAGCATAAGCACCCATTTTCATTTGCCTAAAAGCCTGCAAGTGGAATTGCTGGGCCATAAGCTCAGTATGTTTTTAAGTTTATCCAAACTGCCAGATCTTTTTCCCAAATTGGTATACCATTTTACATGCCCACCAGTTTGATCAACAGTTGCGGTCTGGCAGTGTCATTTTTTAAAAAATTTTAATCATTCTTACATAGTTGTGATGTCACAGTGTTATTTTAATTTGCTTTTATTTGATGACCAATGTTGCTGAATGTTGTTCCATGGACTCATTGGCCATTTGTACCTCTTCTTTTATGAAACGTCTCTTCACTTTTCTGCATTTCTTAATACAATTTACAATTTTTTAATATTTTTCTATCATTCGTCTACCATTACATGAAGGACATTATGTTTACTAGGCTCCCCCGTTCACCAAGTTCTCCCCACATCCGCCTTCACAGTCACTGTCCATCAGCATAGTAAGATGCTGTAAAGTCACTATTTGTCTTCTCTGTGATATACAGCCCTCTCTGTGACCACCCTCCCACATTATACATGCTAATCATAATGCACACTTTCTTTCCCTCTCCCCTTATCCCTCCAGTCCCAACTATCCACACCAGCCCCTTTCCCTTTGGTACCTGTTAGTCCATTCTTGGCTTCGATGAATCTGGTGCTGTTTTGCCCACTCAGTTTCCCTTGGTTCTCCCTCTGAGAGGATAGTGAAATCATTTGATACTTGTCTTTCTGCGCCTGGGTTATTTCCCTGTCCATATTACCCACTTGCTCCATCCGTGTCGTTGTAAATGGTAAGATTTTTTCTTTTGTTATGGCTGAATAATATTGCACTGTTCATCTTCTGATGGACACTTAGCTTGGCTCTTGTAAATAGTGTTAAACATAGGGGTGCACATGTGTTTTCTAAACTGGGCTGCTGCATTTCATTATGTATATTTTATGTATGTACGTAGGTATGTATTCATTTACATACTTATTTATTCTTTATTCATTTATCATGAGTCTACAACTACATTAGTAACATTATGCTTAGTAGACTCCCTCCATCACCAATTTACCGAAGGTTAAGGGACTAGGAAGGCTGGTTGTGAAGGGAGGGAGAAGTGTGGAAAGGGGTCATTACGATTAGCTCACGTACTGTCGGGGGTAGGTCCCACGAGGAAGTCTGTATAGTAGGGAGAAGTCAAGTAGTGGTACTACAGCATCTTACTATGCTGATAGACAGTGACTGTAATGAGGTATGTGGGGGAACTTGATGATGTGGGCAGTCTAGTAACCACAATCCTGCTCATATAATTGTAGATTGGTTATAGTGAATAGAGCTGTGTAAACATAGGGGTGCAGATGTCTTTTATAAACTGGTCTGCTGCATTGTATTATTTACTTTTTATGTAAGTATGTATGTATGTATGCATGTATTCACTTACGTACTTACTTATTTATTCTTTGTTTATTTCTCGTTACCCCACAACAATAGGAGTAACTTTATATTTACTAGACTCCCCAGATCAGCAACTTACCAAAGTTAAGGGACTAGGAAGGCTTGTTGGGGAGGGATGGAGAAGGGTGTACAGGGGGCATAACGATTAGCTCACATAATGTGTGGGGAGGTCCCACAGGGAAGACAGTATAGTACAGAGAGTTCAAGCAGTGATTCGATAGCATCTTGCTACACTGATGGACAGTGACTGTACCGGGATATGCAGGGTGGACATGGTCTGGGGAGTGTAGGAACTATAATGTAGCTCCTATAATTGTAGATTGCTTACTATGAATAATGCTGTGGTAAACATAGGGGTGCACGTGTCCTTTTTCAGCTGGGCTGGTGCTTTCCTTCTTACCTTCTTTCTTCATCTCTTTCATTATTTGTTTGTATGTTTGTTTATTAATATATTTATTTATTTAAGCATTCATTTAATCCTTTTCAAAGTTATTGACTTATTATTTCTGTGTGAATGTATGTATTTATTTAATTATTCATTCGTTCCTTCATTCATTATCTATCTACCTATCTATCTATCTATCATTTTGTCTATGTAACTTTCTTTTTGTCTTCCTTTTTTTGTATGTATTTATTTACTTATTTATTCACGCATTCATTCATTCATTTATTTGTCTTTCCATCTATCTGCCTGTCTGTCTATCTTTCTGTCATAAATATACAGAATTACATGAGTAAAATTATGTTTACTAGACTCTCCCATTACGAAGATGCCCGCACACACCCCATTGCAGTCACTATCCATGAGAATAGTAAGACACTGTACAATCACTACTTGTTTCTCTGTGTTGTACAGCCCTCCCTGTGACCCCCTTCCCACATTATACATGCTCATCGTAAAGCACACCTTCTTTCCCTTGTCCCCTTATCCCTCCATTCCCACCTATCCACCCCAGTCCCTTTCTCTTTGGTAACTGTTTGTTCATTCTTGGTTTCTGTGAAGCTGGTGCTGTTTTGCTCATTCGGTTTCTCTTGTTTGTCTTTCCAGAGAGGTTAGTGAAATCATTTGATACTTGTGTTTCTCCACCTGGCTTATTTCACTGTGCATAATGCCCTCTAGCTCCATCCATGTTGTTGCAAACGGTAGTATTCTTTCTTTTGTTGTGGGTGAATAATATTGCACTGTTCATCTTCTGATGGACTCTTAGCTTGGCTACTATGAATAGTGCTGTCATAAACATAGAGGTGCACGTGTCTTATTAAAACTGGGCTGCTGCACTCTTTTATTCGTTTATCTATCAATCTATTTATATGTTTATTTATTTGTTTATTTATTTATTTATCACTTATCTTCAATTACATGGGTAACATTATGTTTACTAGTCTCCCCCCAGCACCAATTTACCAAAGGGGGAGGGACTGGGAAGGCTGGTTGTGAAGGGAGGGAGAAGGGTGGGCAGGGGGCATTACGATGAGCTCACATAATGTGTGGGGATGTCCCGCGGAGAGGTCAGTATATTATGGATAGTTCAAGTAGTGATTTTATAGCATCTTGCTCTGCTGATGGACAGTGACTGTAATGGGGTATGTGGTGGGGGCTTAATGTGGGGCGTGTAGTAACCATCACGTGTATCATATAATTGTAGATTGGTTATTCTGAATAGTGCTCTGATAAACATAGGGGTGCTCATGTCTTTTTAAAACTGGGCTGTTGCCTGCCTTCCTTCCTTCCTTCCTTCCTTCCTTCCATTCTTTCAACATGTATGTGTTTATTTATTCGTTCATTCATTCATTCATTTATTATCTATCTATCTACCTATGTAGCTATCTTTCTGTCATTAATGTAGAATTAGATGGGTAAAATTATGTTTAGTTTTCTGCCGCCATCACGAAGATAGCCCAAGATACCCCATTGCACTCACTGTACATGGCCATAGTAAGATGCTGTGGAATCACTGCTTGTCTTCTCTGTGTTCTACAGCCCTCTACGTGCCCCTCCTCCTACATTATTTATGGTAATTGTATGTGTCCATTGTTCCCTCCTCCCTGGTCCGTCCATTTCTGCCCATCTACCCCAGTCTCTTTCCCTTTGGTAACTTTTCGTCCATTCTTGGTCTCTGTGAGACTGCTAATGTGTTCTCCTTCAGTTTTGTCTCTGTTCGGATACTCCAATCATGAGGAAATCATTATATATATGGTGAACAATATTCCCTGTTCATCTTGTGAGGCAGCTCCCCACGGCTGGGCAGTGCCCGCCGTGGGGGTGGAGTTTGCAAGAGCAGCACTGTTGCCTGGAAATTCCATGATGTCACAGTGGTGCCTCTGTCCTAGAGAAAGAATGGGTATGCTTAGAGGAGCAGCTGTGATTCTGGTGAGGTGGACACTGAACAACTTGACAGCATGAGGTAAAATGGAATCCAGACCCAAGGTACTGTGTGTTTCTTTTTATTTTGGTGTCAGTACTGAACAGTTCCATGAGCAACATTATGGTTATTAAACTACCCCCATTACCAAGTCCCCACCTCATAGCCTATAAGAGTCAATGTCCATTAGCCCAGGAATATGCTGTAGAAGCGCTAGTAATCTTCACTGTGTTATACTGCCTTGCCCATGCCTGCCCCCTGCCCACATTCTGTGTGCTACTCCTAGTGCCCCATTTTCCCTCTCTTCCCTCCTTTCCAAGCCATCCTCCTCAGTCACATTCCCTTTTGTAACCATGAGTCCATTCTTGGGTTCGGTGAGGCTACTTTGTATTTTTTCTGATACTCCACAGGTGAGTGAAATCATTTGACATTTTTTGTGTTCTGCACGGCTTAATTCACTGAGCATAATACCCTCTAGCTCCATCCACGTTGTTGTAATTGGTAGGATTGATTTTCTTCGTCTGGCTGAATAATATTCCACTGTTCATCTACTGATGGACACTTATCTTGACTATTGTGTATAGTGCTGTGACAAACATAGGGTTGCACATGTCTTTTCTGAACTGGTCTGCTGCATTCTATTATTTATTTTTTATGTACGTATGTACGTATTCATGTATGTACTTACTTATTGTTTATTTATTTATCATTAGTCTACAGCTACATGAGTGCCATTAAGTTTACTTGACGCCCCCCACTACTAATTTACCAAAGGAAAGGGGCTAGGAAGGCTGGTTGGGAAGGGAGGGAGAAGGGTGTAGAGGGGGCCTTAAGATCAGCTCAATTTATGTGTGGGGAGGTCCCACGGGAAAGTCAGTATTGTACAGAGAGCTTAAGTAGTGATTCTGTAGCATCTTGTTAATCTGAAGGACAGTGACTGTAATGGAGTATGTTGGGTGGACTTGATCTGGGGCGTGTAGTAACCATAATGTAGCTCATGGAATTGTGGATTGGCTATTGTGGATAGTGCTGTGAGAAACCTAGGAGTGCACATGTCTTTTTAAAACTCGGCTGGTGCTTTCCTTCTTTCTTTCGTTCTTGTATCTCATTCTTTTTCTCATATATGTATTCATTTATTCATGTATTCCTTCATCTGTCTTTCTATCTATCTGTGTATATTTATCTGTCTATCGATCTATCTGTTGATCTATCATTCTGTCTATCTTGCTTTCTGTCTTCCTAAATGTATGTATGTATGTATTTATTTATGCATTCATTCATTAGTCTGTCTTCCCATCTGTGTGTAACTATCTGTCTGCCTGTCTGTCTGTCATTAATACACAATTACATGAGTAACATTATGTTTTCTAGACTCCCCCCGTCACGAAGATGCCCCGCAGATACCCCACTGCAGTCCATGTCCATGAGCATAGTAAGATGCTGTAGAGTCACTACTTGTCTTCTCTGTGTTGTACAGTACTCCCTGTGACCCTGCTGACCACATTATACGTGATCATCGCAATGCATGATTTCTTTCCCTCTCCCATTATCCCTCCATTCTCAACTATCCACCCCAGTCCCTTTCCCTTTGGTAACTGTTAGTGTCTTCTTGGGATCTGTGAATCTAGTGCTCTTCTGTTCATTCAGTTTCTCTTGGTTTTCCTTTTTGAGAGGTTAGTGATATCATTTCATACTTGTCTTTCTCCGCTGGGTTTATTTCACCGTGCATAATACCCTCTAGCTCCATCCATGTTATTGCAAATGATAGGATTTCTTTTCTTCATATGGCCTGGTAATATTCCACTGCTCATCTTCTGATGGACAGTTAGCTTGGCTATTGTGAATAGTGCTGTGATAGACATAGGGGTGCACATGTCTTTTGAAAAGTGGGCTGCTGCGTGCTATCATGTATTTATTTATTTACTTGTCGTTAATCTCCAATTACACGGGGTGACATTATGTTTAATAGACTCCCACCATCGCCAGTTTTGCAAAGGTAAGCGCCTAGGAAGGCTGGCGGGGAAGGGAAGGAGAAGGGTGAAAAGGGGGCATTAAGATTAGCTCCCATAATGTGGGAGGGGTTCCACGTGGAAGTCAGTGTTGTGTAGAGAAGTCAAGGAGTGATTCTGTAGAATCGTACGATGCTGATGGATAGTGACTCTAACAGGGTATATGGTAGGGAGGGAACTTGATGATCTGGGGAGTCTACTAACTATAATATTGCTCTTATAATTGTTGATTAATGATAGTGAAAAAAAAACCACGTATTCCTGACGAGATGATTATGAAACCCAGGAAAAGAAAAAAAAGGGAGGCAAGGGTTGCAGCCTGGTGAGCTCCCGGCAGGCATCCCGCCGGTCCCTGCAAGCTGCTGAGCTCTCTCGGTCGGTCCACAGGGCTTCCCCGGCCTCCCCCATCAGGCAGCGCGCCGCGGTGACCCCGGGGTCATGTTCCCAAGGCGCCTGCGCAGCGGCCCGTGCGGCCCCCGATACCCAGAGGCAGCTTGACTGCTGAGCCGCTTCCGCCCGGGTATGCCGGGCGCCGCCGCCGGGACCCGCCTCCGAGGCGACCTCGAGGAACCTCCGGGCTGGGGACCAGAGGGTGCGGGCGCGGGCTCGGGAGACACTCGAGTGTAGGCCTCCTGCCTGGCCTCGCTCAGACGAACGCTCCTCCCTCCCCAGGAAGCAGCGAACCGCCTCCACCGCCACCGCCCAAGTTCCCTGAAGGCCTTCGCCTGGCGGAAGGGTGCCGTCAGCGAGGCGGCCCTCTGACAGCGGCCGCTGACAGCTCCCCTCGCCCGGCATGCCCAGCCCTCGCCGCCGCCTGGCTCCGCCCTGGGGCGCTCTCGGCCCCGCCCGTGCCCAACGCCCGACCGGCGCGCCTGCAATTGTCAGGTTTTGTGTTTGTTTTTTTTTTGCATACGGACTGTTACTCAGCATGTCTGTGAGATTTTTACTCAGCATCTTGTATTGGTCATTCAGTCCTTTCTATTGAGGAGTAGTACTACTTTGTAGGAATAAACCACAGATGTTTTAAAGTGTCTCTTTTTAGTTTTGCCTGCTATGAATGAAGTCTCTGAGAAGGTTTGTATATAGGTCTTTCTGTAAGCATAAGCACCCATTTTCATTTGCCTAAAAGCCTGCAAGTGGAATTGCTGGGCCATAAGCTCAGTATGTTTTTAAGTTTATCCAAACTGCCAGATCTTTTTCCCAAATTGGTATACCATTTTACATGCCCACCAGTTTGATCAACAGTTGCGGTCTGGCAGTGTCAGTTTTTTTTAAATTTTAGTCATTCTAACATAGTTGCGATGTCACAGTGTTATTTTAATTTGCTTTTATTTGATGACCAATGTTGCTGAATGTTGTTCCATGGACTCATTGGCCATTTGTACCTCTTCTTTTATGAAACGTCTCTTCACTTTTCTGCATTTCTTAATACAATTTACAATTTTTTAAATATTTTTCTATCATTCGTCTACCATTACATGAAGGACATTATGTTTACTAGGCTCCCCCGTTCACCAAGTTCTCCCCACATCCGCCTTCACAGTCACTGTCCATCAGCATAGTAAGATGCTGTAAAGTCACTATTTGTCTTCTCTGTGATGTACAGCCCTCTCTGTGACCACCCTCCCACATTATACATGCTAATCATAATGCACACTTTCTTTCCCTCTCCCCTTATCCCTCCAGTCCCAACTATCCACACCAGCCCCTTTCCCTTTGGTACCTGTTAGTCCATTCTTGGCTTCGATGAATCTGGTGCTGTTTTGCCCACTCAGTTTCCCTTGGTTCTCCCTCTGAGAGGATAGTGAAATCATTTGATACTTGTCTTTCTGCGCCTGGGTTATTTCCCTGTCCATATTACCCACTTGCTCCATCCGTGTCGTTGTAAATGGTAAGATTTTTTCTTTTGTTATGGCTGAATAATATTGCACTGTTCATCTTCTGATGGACACTTAGCTTGGCTCTTGTAAATAGTGTTAAACATAGGGGTGCACATGTGTTTTCTAAACTGGGCTGCTGCATTTCATTATGTATATTTTATGTATGTACGTAGGTATGTATTCATTTACATACTTATTTATTCTTTATTCATTTATCATGAGTCTACAACTACATTAGTAACATTATGCTTAGTAGACTCCCTCCATCACTAATTTACCGAAGGTTAAGGGACTAGGAAGGCTGGTTGTGAAGGGAGGGAGAAGTGTGGAAAGGGGTCATTACGATTAGCTCACGTACTGTCGGGGGTAGGTCCCACGAGGAAGTCTGTATAGTAGGGAGAAGTCAAGTAGTGGTACTACAGCATCTTACTATGCTGATAGACAGTGACTGTAATGAGGTATGTGGGGGAACTTGATGATGTGGGCAGTCTAGTAACCACAATCCTGCTCATATAATTGTAGATTGGTTATAGTGAATAGAGCTGTGTAAACATAGGGGTGCAGATGTCTTTTATAAACTGGTCTGCTGCATTGTATTATTTACTTTTTATGTAAGTATGTATGTATGTATGCATGTATTCACTTACGTACTTACTTATTTATTCTTTGTTTATTTCTCGTTACCCCACAACAATAGGAGTAACTTTATATTTACTAGACTCCCCAGATCAGCAACTTACCAAAGTTAAGGGACTAGGAAGGCTTGTTGGGGAGGGATGGAGAAGGGTGTACAGGGGGCATAACGATTAGCTCACATAATGTGTGGGGAGGTCCCACAGGGAAGACAGTATAGTACAGAGAGTTCAAGCAGTGATTCGATAGCATCTTGCTACACTGATGGACAGTGACTGTACCGGGATATGCAGGGTGGACATGGTCTGGGGAGTGTAGGAACTATAATGTAGCTCCTATAATTGTAGATTGCTTACTATGAATAATGCTGTGGTAAACATAGGGGTGCACGTGTCCTTTTTCAGCTGGGCTGGTGCTTTCCTTCTTACCTTCTTTCTTCATCTCTTTCATTATTTGTTTGTATGTTTGTTTATTAATATATTTATTTATTTATTTAAGCATTCATTTAATCCTTTTCAAAGTTATTGACTTATTATTTCTGTGTGAATGTATGTATTTATTTAATTATTCATTCGTTCCTTCATTCATTATCTATCTACCTATCTATCTATCTATCGTTTTGTCTATGTAACTTTCTTTTTGTCTTCCTTTTTTTGTATGTATTTATTTACTTATTTATTCACGCATTCATTCATTCATTTATTTGTCTTTCCATCTATCTGCCTGTCTGTCTATCTTTCTGTCATAAATATATAGAATTACATGAGTAAAATTATGTTTACTAGACTCTCCCATTACGAAGATGCCCGCACACACCCCATTGCAGTCACTATCCATGAGAATAGTAAGACACTGTACAATCACTACTTGTTTCTCTGTGTTGTACAGCCCTCCCTGTGACCCCCTTCCCACATTATACATGCTCATCGTAAAGCACACCTTCTTTCCCTTGTCCCCTTATCCCTCCATTCCCACCTATCCACCCCAGTCCCTTTCTCTTTGGTAACTGTTTGTTCATTCTTGGTTTCTGTGAAGCTGGTGCTGTTTTGCTCATTCGGTTTCTCTTGTTTGTCTTTCCAGAGAGGTTAGTGAAATCATTTGATACTTGTGTTTCTCCACCTGGCTTATTTCACTGTGCATAATGCCCTCTAGCTCCATCCATGTTGTTGCAAACGGTAGTATTCTTTCTTTTGTTGTGGGTGAATAATATTGCACTGTTCATCTTCTGATGGACTCTTAGCTTGGCTACTATGAATAGTGCTGTCATAAACATAGAGGTGCACGTGTCTTATTAAAACTGGGCTGCTGCACTCTTTTATTCGTTTATCTATCAATCTATTTATATGTTTATTTATTTGTTTATTTATTTATTTATCACTTATCTTCAATTACATGGGTAACATTATGTTTACTAGTCTCCCCCCAGCACCAATTTACCAAAGGGGGAGGGACTGGGAAGGCTGGTTGTGAAGGGAGGGAGAAGGGTGGGCAGGGGGCATTACGATGAGCTCACATAATGTGTGGGGATGTCCCGCGGAGAGGTCAGTATATTATGGATAGTTCAAGTAGTGATTTTATAGCATCTTGCTCTGCTGATGGACAGTGACTGTAATGGGGTATGTGGTGGGGGCTTAATGTGGGGCGTGTAGTAACCATCACGTGTATCATATAATTGTAGATTGGTTATTCTGAATAGTGCTCTGATAAACATAGGGGTGCTCATGTCTTTTTAAAACTGGGCTGTTGCCTGCCTTCCTTCCTTCCTTCCTTCCTTCCTTCCTTCCTTCCTTCCTTCCATCCTTCCATCCTTTCAACATGTATGTGTTTATTTATTCGTTCATTCATTCATTCATTTATTATCTATCTATCTACCTATGTAGCTATCTTTCTGTCATTAATGTAGAATTAGATGGGTAAAATTATGTTTAGTTTTCTGCCGCCATCACGAAGATAGCCCAAGATACCCCATTGCACTCACTGTACATGGCCATAGTAAGATGCTGTGGAATCACTGCTTGTCTTCTCTGTGTTCTACAGCCCTCTACGTGCCCCTCCTCCTACATTATTTATGGTAATTGTATGTGTCCATTGTTCCCTCCTCCCTGGTCCGTCCATTTCTGCCCATCTACCCCAGTCTCTTTCCCTTTGGTAACTTTTCGTCCATTCTTGGTCTCTGTGAGACTGCTAATGTGTTCTCCTTCAGTTTTGTCTCTGTTCGGATACTCCAATCATGAGGAAATCATTATATATATGGTGAACAATATTCCCTGTTCATCTTGTGAGGCAGCTCCCCACGGCTGGGCAGTGCCCGCCGTGGGGGTGGAGTTTGCAAGAGCAGCACTGTTGCCTGGAAATTCCATGATGTCACAGTGGTGCCTCTGTCCTAGAGAAAGAATGGGTATGCTTAGAGGAGCAGCTGTGATTCTGGTGAGGTGGACACTGAACAACTTGACAGCATCAGGTAAAATGGAATCCAGACCCAAGGTACTGTGTGTTTCTTTTTATTTTGGTGTCAGTACTGAACAGTTCCATGAGCAACATTATGGTTATTAAACTACCCCCATTACCAAGTCCCCACCTCATAGCCTATAAGAGTCAATGTCCATTAGCCCAGGAATATGCTGTAGAAGCGCTAGTAATCTTCACTGTGTTATACTGCCTTGCCCATGCCTGCCCCCTGCCCACATTCTGTGTGCTACTCCTAGTGCCCCATTTTCCCTCTCTTCCCTCCTTTCCAAGCCATCCTCCTCAGTCACATTCCCTTTTGTAACCATGAGTCCATTCTTGGGTTCGGTGAGGCTACTTTGTATTTTTTCTGATACTCCACAGGTGAGTGAAATCATTTGACATTTTTTGTGTTCTGCACGGCTTAATTCACTGAGCATAATACCCTCTAGCTCCATCCACGTTGTTGTAATTGGTAGGATTGATTTTCTTCGTCTGGCTGAATAATATTCCACTGTTCATCTACTGATGGACACTTATCTTGACTATTGTGTATAGTGCTGTGACAAACATAGGGTTGCACATGTCTTTTCTGAACTGGTCTGCTGCATTCTATTATTTATTTTTTATGTACGTATGTACGTATTCATGTATGTACTTACTTATTGTTTATTTATTTATCATTAGTCTACAGCTACATGAGTGCCATTAAGTTTACTTGACGCCCCCCACTACTAATTTACCAAAGGAAAGGGGCTAGGAAGGCTGGTTGGGAAGGGAGGGAGAAGGGTGTAGAGGGGGCCTTAAGATCAGCTCAATTTATGTGTGGGGAGGTCCCACGGGAAAGTCAGTATTGTACAGAGAGCTTAAGTAGTGATTCTGTAGCATCTTGTTAATCTGAAGGACAGTGACTGTAATGGAGTATGTTGGGTGGACTTGATCTGGGGCGTGTAGGAACCATAATGTAGCTCATGGAATTGTGGATTGGCTATTGTGGATAGTGCTGTGAGAAACCTCGGAGTGCACATGTCTTTTTAAAACTCGGCTGGTGCTTTCCTTCTTTCTTTCGTTCTTGTATCTCATTCTTTTTCTCATATATGTATTCATTTATTCATGTATTCCTTCATCTGTCTTTCTATCTATCTGTGTATATTTATCTGTCTATCGATCTATCTGTTGATCTATCATTCTGTCTATCTTGCTTTCTGTCTTCCTAAATGTATGTATGTATGTATTTATTTATGCATTCATTCATTAGTCTGTCTTCCCATCTGTGTGTAACTATCTGTCTGCCTGTCTGTCTGTCATTAATACACAATTACATGAGTAACATTATGTTTTCTAGACTCCCCCCGTCACGAAGATGCCCCGCAGATACCCCACTGCAGTCCATGTCCATGAGCATAGTAAGATGCTGTAGAGTCACTACTTGTCTTCTCTGTGTTGTACAGTACTCCCTGTGACCCTGCTGACCACATTATACGTGATCATCGCAATGCATGATTTCTTTCCCTCTCCCATTATCCCTCCATTCTCAACTATCCACCCCAGTCCCTTTCCCTTTGGTAACTGTTAGTGTCTTCTTGGGATCTGTGAATCTAGTGCTCTTCTGTTCATTCAGTTTCTCTTGGTTTTCCTTTTTGAGAGGTTAGTGATATCATTTCATACTTGTCTTTCTCCGCTGGGTTTATTTCACCGTGCATAATACCCTCTAGCTCCATCCATGTTATTGCAAATGATAGGATTTCTTTTCTTCATATGGCCTGGTAATATTCCACTGCTCATCTTCTGATGGACAGTTAGCTTGGCTATTGTGAATAGTGCTGTGATAGACATAGGGGTGCACATGTCTTTTGAAAAGTGGGCTGCTGCGTGCTATCATGTATTTATTTATTTACTTGTCGTTAATCTCCAATTACACGGGGTGACATTATGTTTAATAGACTCCCACCATCGCCAGTTTTGCAAAGGTAAGCGCCTAGGAAGGCTGGCGGGGAAGGGAAGGAGAAGGGTGAAAAGGGGGCATTAAGATTAGCTCCCATAATGTGGGAGGGGTTCCACGTGGAAGTCAGTGTTGTGTAGAGAAGTCAAGGAGTGATTCTGTAGAATCGTACGATGCTGATGGATAGTGACTCTAACAGGGTATATGGTAGGGAGGGAACTTGATGATCTGGGGAGTCTACTAACTATAATATTGCTCTTATAATTGTTGATTAATGATAGTGAAAAAAAAACCACGTATTCCTGACGAGATGATTATGAAACCCAGGAAAAGAAAAAAAAGGGAGGCAAGGGTTGCAGCCTGGTGAGCTCCCGGCAGGCATCCCGCCGGTCCCTGCAAGCTGCTGAGCTCTCTCGGTCGGTCCACAGGGCTTCCCCGGCCTCCCCCATCAGGCAGCGCGCCGCGGTGACCCCGGGGTCATGTTCCCAAGGCGCCTGCGCAGCGGCCCGTGCGGCCCCCGATACCCAGAGGCAGCTTGACTGCTGAGCCGCTTCCGCCCGGGTACGCCGGGCGCCGCCGCCGCTGCCGCCGCCGCCGCCGGGACCCGCCTCCGAGGCGACCTCGAGGAACCTCCGGGCTGGGGACCAGAGGGTGCGGGCGCGGGCTCGGGAGACACTCGAGTGTAGGCCTCCTGCCTGGCCTCGCTCAGACGAACGCTCCTCCCTCCCCAGGAAGCAGCGAACCGCCTCCACCGCCACCGCCCAAGTTCCCTGAAGGCCTTCGCCTGGCGGAAGGGTGCCGTCAGCGAGGCGCCCCTCTGACAGCAGCCGCTGACAGCTCCCCTCGCCCGGCATGCCCAGCCCTCGCCGCCGCCTGGCTCCGCCCTGGGGCGCTCTCGGCCCCGCCCGTGCCCAACGCCCGACCGGCGCGCCTGCAATTGTCAGGTTTTGTGTTTTTTTTTTTTTTGCATACGGACTGTTACTCAGCATGTCTGTGAGATTTTTACTCAGCATCTTGTATTGGTCATTCAGTCCTTTCTATTGAGGAGTAGTACTACTTTGTAGGAATAAACCACAGATGTTTTAAAGTGTCTCTTTTTAGTTTTGCCTGCTATGAATGAAGTCTCTGAGAAGGTTTGTATATAGGTCTTTCTGTAAGCATAAGCACCCATTTTCATTTGCCTAAAAGCCTGCAAGTGGAATTGCTGGGCCATAAGCTCAGTATGTTTTTAAGTTTATCCAAACTGCCAGATCTTTTTCCCAAATTGGTATACCATTTTACATGCCCACCAGTTTGATCAACAGTTGCGGTCTGGCAGTGTCAGTTTTTTTTAAATTTTAGTCATTCTAACATAGTTGCGATGTCACAGTGTTATTTTAATTTGCTTTTATTTGATGACCAATGTTGCTGAATGTTGTTCCATGGACTCATTGGCCATTTGTACCTCTTCTTTTATGAAACGTCTCTTCACTTTTCTGCATTTCTTAATACAATTTACAATTTTTTAAATATTTTTCTATCATTCGTCTACCATTACATGAAGGACATTATGTTTACTAGGCTCCCCCGTTCACCAAGTTCTCCCCACATCCGCCTTCACAGTCACTGTCCATCAGCATAGTAAGATGCTGTAAAGTCACTATTTGTCTTCTCTGTGATGTACAGCCCTCTCTGTGACCACCCTCCCACATTATACATGCTAATCATAATGCACACTTTCTTTCCCTCTCCCCTTATCCCTCCAGTCCCAACTATCCACACCAGCCCCTTTCCCTTTGGTACCTGTTAGTCCATTCTTGGCTTCGATGAATCTGGTGCTGTTTTGCCCACTCAGTTTCCCTTGGTTCTCCCTCTGAGAGGATAGTGAAATCATTTGATACTTGTCTTTCTGCGCCTGGGTTATTTCCCTGTCCATATTACCCACTTGCTCCATCCGTGTCGTTGTAAATGGTAAGATTTTTTCTTTTGTTATGGCTGAATAATATTGCACTGTTCATCTTCTGATGGACACTTAGCTTGGCTCTTGTAAATAGTGTTAAACATAGGGGTGCACATGTGTTTTCTAAACTGGGCTGCTGCATTTCATTATGTATATTTTATGTATGTACGTAGGTATGTATTCATTTACATACTTATTTATTCTTTATTCATTTATCATGAGTCTACAACTACATTAGTAACATTATGCTTAGTAGACTCCCTCCATCACTAATTTACCGAAGGTTAAGGGACTAGGAAGGCTGGTTGTGAAGGGAGGGAGAAGTGTGGAAAGGGGTCATTACGATTAGCTCACGTACTGTCGGGGGTAGGTCCCACGAGGAAGTCTGTATAGTAGGGAGAAGTCAAGTAATGGTACTACAGCATCTTACTACGCTGAAAGACAGTGACTGTAATGAGGTATGTGGGGGAACTTGATGATGTGGGCCGTCTAGTAACCACAATCCTGCTCATATAATTGTAGATTGGTTATAGTGAATAGAGCTGTGTAAACATAGGGGTGCAGATGTCTTTTATAAACTGGTCTGCTGCATTGTATTATTTACTTTTTATGTAAGTATGTATGTATGTATGCATGTATTCTCTTACGTACTTACTTATTTATTCTTTGTTTATTTCTCGTTACCCCACAACAATAGGAGTAACTTTATATTTACTAGACTCCCCAGATCAGCAACTTACCAAAGTTAAGGGACTAGGAAGGCTTGTTGGGGAGGGATGGAGAAGGGTGTACAGGGGGCATAACGATTAGCTCACATAATGTGTGGGGAGGTCCCACAGGGAAGACAGTATAGTACAGAGAGTTCAAGCAGTGATTCGATAGCATCTTGCTACACTGATGGACAGTGACTGTACCGGGATATGCAGGGTGGACATGGTCTGGGGAGTGTAGGAACTATAATGTAGCTCCTATAATTGTAGATTGCTTACTATGAATAATGCTGTGGTAAACATAGGGGTGCACGTGTCCTTTTTCAGCTGGGCTGGTGCTTTCCTTCTTACCTTCTTTCTTCATCTCTTTCATTATTTGTTTGTATGTTTGTTTATTAATATATTTATTTATTTATTTAAGCATTCATTTAATCCTTTTCAAAGTTATTGACTTATTATTTCTGTGTGAATGTATGTATTTATTTAATTATTCATTCGTTCCTTCATTCATTATCTATCTACCTATCTATCTATCTATCGTTTTGTCTATGTAACTTTCTTTTTGTCTTCCTTTTTTTGTATGTATTTATTTACTTATTTATTCACGCATTCATTCATTCATTTATTTGTCTTTCCATCTATCTGCCTGTCTATCTTTCTGTCATAAATATATAGAATTACATGAGTAAAAGTATGTTTACTAGACTCTCCCATTACGAAGATGCCCGCACACACCCCATTGCAGTCACTATCCATGAGAATAGTAAGACACTGTACAATCACTACTTGTTTCTCTGTGTTGTACAGCCCTCCCTGTGACCCCCTTCCCACATTATACATGCTCATCGTAAAGCACACCTTCTTTCCCTTGTCCCCTTATCCCTCCATTCCCACCTATCCACCCCAGTCCCTTTCTCTTTGGTAACTGTTTGTTCATTCTTGGTTTCTGTGAAGCTGGTGCTGTTTTGCTCATTCGGTTTCTCTTGTTTGTCTTTCCAGAGAGGTTAGTGAAATCATTTGATACTTGTGTTTCTCCACCTGGCTTATTTCACTGTGCATAATGCCCTCTAGCTCCATCCATGTTGTTGCAAACGGTAGTATTCTTTCTTTTGTTGTGGGTGAATAATATTGCACTGTTCATCTTCTGATGGACTCTTAGCTTGGCTACTATGAATAGTGCTGTCATAAACATAGAGGTGCACGTGTCTTATTAAAACTGGGCTGCTGCACTCTTTTATTCGTTTATCTATCAATCTATTTATATGTTTATTTATTTGTTTATTTATTTATTTATCACTTATCTTCAATTACATGGGTAACATTATGTTTACTAGTCTCCCCCCAGCACCAATTTACCAAAGGGGGAGGGACTGGGAAGGCTGGTTGTGAAGGGAGGGAGAAGGGTGGGCAGGGGGCATTACGATGAGCTCACATAATGTGTGGGGATGTCCCGCGGAGAGGTCAGTATATTATGGATAGTTCAAGTAGTGATTTTATAGCATCTTGCTCTGCTGATGGACAGTGACTGTAATGGGGTATGTGGTGGGGGCTTAATGTGGGGCGTGTAGTAACCATCACGTGTATCATATAATTGTAGATTGGTTATTCTGAATAGTGCTCTGATAAACATAGGGGTGCTCATGTCTTTTTAAAACTGGGCTGTTGCCTGCCTTCCTTCCTTCCTTCCTTCCTTCCTTCCATCCTTCCATCCTTTCAACATGTATGTGTTTATTTATTCGTTCATTCATTCATTCATTTATTATCTATCTATCTACCTATGTAGCTATCTTTCTGTCATTAATGTAGAATTAGATGGGTAAAATTATGTTTAGTTTTCTGCCGCCATCACGAAGATAGCCCAAGATACCCCATTGCACTCACTGTACATGGCCATAGTAAGATGCTGTGGAATCACTGCTTGTCTTCTCTGTGTTCTACAGCCCTCTACGTGCCCCTCCTCCTACATTATTTATGGTAATTGTATGTGTCCATTGTTCCCTCCTCCCTGGTCCGTCCATTTCTGCCCATCTACCCCAGTCTCTTTCCCTTTGGTAACTTTTCGTCCATTCTTGGTCTCTGTGAGACTGCTAATGTGTTCTCCTTCAGTTTTGTCTCTGTTCGGATACTCCAATCATGAGGAAATCATTATATATATGGTGAACAATATTCCCTGTTCATCTTGTGAGGCAGCTCCCCACGGCTGGGCAGTGCCCGCCGTGGGGGTGGAGTTTGCAAGAGCAGCACTGTTGCCTGGAAATTCCATGATGTCACAGTGGTGCCTCTGTCCTAGAGAAAGAATGGGTATGCTTAGAGGAGCAGCTGTGATTCTGGTGAGGTGGACACTGAACAACTTGACAGCATCAGGTAAAATGGAATCCAGACCCAAGGTACTGTGTGTTTCTTTTTATTTTGGTGTCAGTACTGAACAGTTCCATGAGCAACATTATGGTTATTAAACTACCCCCATTACCAAGTCCCCACCTCATAGCCTATAAGAGTCAATGTCCATTAGCCCAGGAATATGCTGTAGAAGCGCTAGTAATCTTCACTGTGTTATACTGCCTTGCCCATGCCTGCCCCCTGCCCACATTCTGTGTGCTACTCCTAGTGCCCCATTTTCCCTCTCTTCCCTCCTTTCCAAGCCATCCTCCTCAGTCACATTCCCTTTTGTAACCATGAGTCCATTCTTGGGTTCGGTGAGGCTACTTTGTATTTTTTCTGATACTCCACAGGTGAGTGAAATCATTTGACATTTTTTGTGTTCTGCACGGCTTAATTCACTGAGCATAATACCCTCTAGCTCCATCCACGTTGTTGTAATTGGTAGGATTGATTTTCTTCGTCTGGCTGAATAATATTCCACTGTTCATCTACTGATGGACACTTATCTTGACTATTGTGTATAGTGCTGTGACAAACATAGGGTTGCACATGTCTTTTCTGAACTGGTCTGCTGCATTCTATTATTTATTTTTTATGTACGTATGTACGTATTCATGTATGTACTTACTTATTGTTTATTTATTTATCATTAGTCTACAGCTACATGAGTGCCATTAAGTTTACTTGACGCCCCCCACTACTAATTTACCAAAGGAAAGGGGCTAGGAAGGCTGGTTGGGAAGGGAGGGAGAAGGGTGTAGAGGGGGCCTTAAGATCAGCTCAATTTATGTGTGGGGAGGTCCCACGGGAAAGTCAGTATTGTACAGAGAGCTTAAGTAGTGATTCTGTAGCATCTTGTTAATCTGAAGGACAGTGACTGTAATGGAGTATGTTGGGTGGACTTGATCTGGGGCGTGTAGTAACCATAATGTAGCTCATGGAATTGTGGATTGGCTATTGTGGATAGTGCTGTGAGAAACCTCGGAGTGCACATGTCTTTTTAAAACTCGGCTGGTGCTTTCCTTCTTTCTTTCGTTCTTGTATCTCATTCTTTTTCTCATATATGTATTCATTTATTCATGTATTCCTTCATCTGTCTTTCTATCTATCTGTGTATATTTATCTGTCTATCGATCTATCTGTTGATCTATCATTCTGTCTATCTTGCTTTCTGTCTTCCTAAATGTATGTATGTATGTATTTATTTATGCATTCATTCATTAGTCTGTCTTCCCATCTGTGTGTAACTATCTGTCTGCCTGTCTGTCTGTCATTAATACACAATTACATGAGTAACATTATGTTTTCTAGACTCCCCCCATCACGAAGATGCCCCGCAGATACCCCACTGCAGTCCATGTCCATGAGCATAGTAAGATGCTGTAGAGTCACTACTTGTCTTCTCTGTGTTGTACAGTACTCCCTGTGACCCTGCTGACCACATTATACGTGATCATCGCAATGCATGATTTCTTTCCCTCTCCCATTATCCCTCCATTCTCAACTATCCACCCCAGTCCCTTTCCCTTTGGTAACTGTTAGTGTCTTCTTGGGATCTGTGAATCTAGTGCTCTTCTGTTCATTCAGTTTCTCTTGGTTTTCCTTTTTGAGAGGTTAGTGATATCATTTCATACTTGTCTTTCTCCGCTGGGTTTATTTCACCGTGCATAATACCCTCTAGCTCCATCCATGTTATTGCAAATGATAGGATTTCTTTTCTTCATATGGCCTGGTAATATTCCACTGCTCATCTTCTGATGGACAGTTAGCTTGGCTATTGTGAATAGTGCTGTGATAGACATAGGGGTGCACATGTCTTTTGAAAAGTGGGCTGCTGCGTGCTATCATGTATTTATTTATTTACTTGTCGTTAATCTCCAATTACACGGGGTGACATTATGTTTAATAGACTCCCACCATCGCCAGTTTTGCAAAGGTAAGCGCCTAGGAAGGCTGGCGGGGAAGGGAAGGAGAAGGGTGAAAAGGGGGCATTAAGATTAGCTCCCATAATGTGGGAGGGGTTCCACGTGGAAGTCAGTGTAGTGTAGAGAAGTCAAGGAGTGATTCTGTAGAATCGTACGATGCTGATGGATAGTGACTCTAACAGGGTATATGGTAGGGAGGGAACTTGATGATCTGGGGAGTCTACTAACTATAATATTGCTCTTCTAATTGTTGATTAATGATAGTGAAAAAAAAACCCACGTATTCCTGACGAGATGATTATGAAACCCAGGAAAAAAAAAAAAAGGGAGGCAAGGGTTGCAGCCTGGTGAGCTCCCGGCAGGCATCCCGCCGGTCCCTGCAAGCTGCTGAGCTCTCTCGGTCGGTCCACAGGGCTTCCCCGGCCTCCCCCATCAGGCAGCGCGCCGCGGTGACCCCGGGGTCATGTTCCCAAGGCGCCTGCGCGGCGGCCCGGGAGGCCCCCGGTACCCAGAGGCCGCTTGGCTGCTGAGCCGCTTCCGCCGCCGCCGCCGCCGCCTCCGCCGCCGCCACCGCCGCCGCCGGGACCCGCCTCCGAAGCGACCTCGAGGAACCTCCGGGCTGGGGACCAGAGGGTGCGGGCGCGGGCTCGGGAGACACTCGAGTGTAGGCCTCCTGCCTGGCCTCGCTCAGACGAACGCTCCTCCCTCCCCAGGAAGCAGCGAACCGCCTCCACCGCCACCGCCCAAGTTCCCTGAAGGCCTTCGCCTGGCGGAAGGGTGCAGCCAGCGAGGCGGCCCTCTGACAGCGGCCGCTGACAGCTCCCCTCGCCCGGCATGCCCAGCCCTCGCCGCCGCCTGGCTCCGCCCTGGGGCGCTCTCGGTCCCGCCCGTGCCCAACGCCCGACCGGCGCGCCTGCAATTGTCAGGTTTTTTTTTTTTTTTTTTTTTTTTTTTGCATACGGATTGTTACTCAGCATGTCTGTTGGATTTTTACTCAGCATCTTGTATTGGTCATTCAGTCCTTTCTATTGAGGAGTAGTACTACTTTGTACGAATAAACCACAGATGTTTTAAAGTGTCTCTTTTTAGTTTCGCCTACTATGAATGAAGTCTCTGAGAAGATTTGTATATAGGTCTTTCTGTAAGCATAAGCACCCATTTTCATTTGCCTAAAAGCCTGCAAGTGGAATTGCTGGGCCATAAGCTCAGTATGTTTTTAAGTTTATCCAAACTGCCAGATCTTTTTCCCAAATTGGTATACCATTTTACATGCCCACCAGTTTGATCAACAGTTGCGGTCTGGCAGTGTCAGTTTTTTTTTTTTTATTTTAATCATTCTAACATAATTGTGATGTCACAGTGTTATTTTAATTTGCTTTTATTGATGACCAATGTTGCTGAATGTTGTTCCATGGACTCATTGGCCATTTGTACCTCTTCTTTTATGAAACGTCTCTTCACTTTTCTGCATTTCTTAATACAATTTACAATTTTTTAATATTTTGCTATCATTCGTCTACAGTTACATGAAGGACATTATGTTTACTAGGCTCCCCCGTTCACCAAGTTCTCCCCACATCCGCCTTCACAGTCACTGTCCATTAGCATAGTAAGATGCTGTAAAGTCACTATTTGTCTTCTCTGTGATATACAGCCCTCTCTGTGACCACCCTCCCACATTATACATGCTAATCATAATGCACACTTTCTTTCCCTCTCCCCTTATCCCTCCAGTCCCAACTATCCACACCAGCCCCTTTCCCTTTGGTACCTGTTAGTCCATTGTTGGCTTCGATGAATCTGGTGCTGTTTTGCCCACTCCGTTTCCCTTGGTTCTCCCTCTGAGAGGATAGTGAAATCATTTGATACTTGTCTTTCTGCGCCTGGGTTATTTCACTGTGCATATTACCCACTTGCTCCATCCGTGTCGTTGTAAATGGTAGGATTTTTTCTTTTGTTATGGCTGAATAATATTGCACTGTTCATCTTCTGATGGACACTTCGCTTGGCTCTTGTAAATAGTGTTAAACATAGGGGTGCACATGTGTTTTCTAAACTGGGCTGCTGCTTTTCATGATGTCTATTTTATGTATGTACGTAGGTATGTATTCATTTACATACTTATTTATTCTTTATTCATTTATCATGAGTCTACAACTACATTAGTAACATTATGCTTAGTAGACTCCCTCCATCACCAATTTACCGAAGGTTAAGGGACTAGGAAGGCTGGTTGTGAAGGGAGGGAGAAGTGTGGAAAGGGGTCATTACGATTAGCTCACGTACTGTCGGGGGTAGGTCCCACGAGGAAGTCTGTATAGTAGGGAGAAGTCAAGTAGTGGTACTACAGCATCTTACTATGCTGATAGACAGTGACTGTAATGAGGTATGTGGGGGGAACTTGATGATGTGGGCAGTCTAGTAACCACAATCCTGCTCATATAATTGTAGATTGGTTATAGTGAATAGAGCTGTGTAAACATAGGGGTGCAGATGTCTTTTATAAACTGGTCTGCTGCATTGTATTATTTATTTTTTATGTAAGTATGTATGTATGTATGCATGTATTCACTTACGTACTTACTTATTTATTCTTTGTTTATTTCTCGTTACCCCACAACAACAGGAGTAACTTTATATTTACTAGACTCCCCAGATCAGCAACTTACCAAAGTTAAGGGACTAGGAAGGCTTGTTGGGGAGGGATGGAGAAGGGTGTACAGGGGGCATAACGATTAGCTCACATAATGTGTGGGGAGGTCCCACAGGGAAGATAGTATAGTACAGAGAGTTCAAGCAGTGATTCGATAGCATCTTGCTACACTGATGGACAGTGACTGTACCGGGATATGCAGGGTGGACATGGTCTGGGGAGTGTAGGAACTATAATGTAGCTCATATAATTGTAGATTGCTTACTATGAATAGTGCTGTGGTAAACATAGGGGTGCACGTGTCCTTTTTCAGCTGGGCTGGTGCTTTCCTTCTTACCTTCTTTCTTCATCTCTTTCATTATTTGTTTGTTTGTTTATTAATATATTTATTTATTTAAGCATTCATTTAATCCTTTTTAAAGTTATTGACTTATTATTTCTGTGTGAATGTATGTATTTATTTAATTATTCGTTCGTTCCTTCATTCATTATCTATCTACCTATCTATCTATCATTTTGTCTATGTAACTTTCTTTTTGTCTTCCTTTTTTTGTATGTATTTATTTACTTATTTATTCACGCATTCATTCATTCATTTATTTGTCTTTCCGTCTATCTGCCTGTCTGTCTATCTTTCTGTCATAAATATATAGAATTACATGAGTAAAATTATGTTTACTAGACTCTCCCATTACGAAGATGCCCGCACACCCCCCATTGCAGTCACTATCCATGAGAATAGTAAGACACTGTACAATCACTACTTGTTTCTCTGTGTTGTACAGCCCTCCCTGTGACCCCCTTCCCACATTATACATGCTCATCGTAAAGCACACTTTCTTTCCCTTGTCCCCTTATCCCTCCATTCCCACCTATCCACCCCAGTCCCTTTCTCTTTGGTAACTGTTTGTTCATTCTTGGTTTCTGTGAAGCTGGTGCTGTTTTGCTCATTCGGTTTCTCTTGTTTGTCTTTCCAGAGAGGTTAGTGAAATCATTTGATACTTGTCTTTCTCCACCTGGCTTATTTCACTGTGCATAATACCCTCTAGCTCCATCCATGTTGTTGTAAATGGTAGTATTCTTTCTTTTGTTGTGGCTGAATAATATTGCACTGTTCATCTTCTGATGGACACTTAGCTTGGCTACTATGAATAGTGCTGTCATAAACATAGAGGTGCACGTGTCTTATTAAAACTGGGCTGCTGCACTCTTTTATTCGTTTATCTATCAATCTATTTATATGTTTATTTATTTATTTATTTATTTATCACTTATCTTCAATTACATGGGTAACATTATGTTTACTAGTCTCCCCCCAGCACCAATTTACCAAAGGGGGAGGGACTGGGAAGGCTCGTTGTGAAGGGAGGGAGAAGGGTGGGCAGGGGGCATTACGATGAGCTCACATAATGTGTGGGGATGTCCCGCGGAGAGGTCAGTATATTATGGATAGTTCAAGTAGTGATTCTATAGCATCTTGCTATGCTGATGGACAGTGACTGTAATGGGGTATGTGGTGGGGGCTTAATGTGGGGCGTGTAGTAACCATCACGTGGATCATATAATTGTAGATTGGTTATTCGGAATAGTGCTCTGATAAACATAGGGGTGCTCATGTCTTTTTAAAACTGGGCTGTTGCCTTCCTTCCTTCCTTCCTTCCTTCCTTCCTTCCTTCCTTCCTTCCTTCCATCCTTTCAACATGTATGTATTTATTTATTCGTTCATTCATTCATTCATTTATTATCTATCTATCTACCTATGTAGCTATCTTTCTGTCATTAATGTAGAATTAGATGGGTAAAATTATGTTTAGTATTCTGCCGCCATCACGAAGATAGCCCAAGATACCCCATTGCACTCACTGTACATGGGCATAGTAAGATGCTGTGGAATCACTACTTGCCTTCTCTGTGTTCTACAGCCCTCTACGTGCCCCTCCTCCTACATTATTTATGGTAATTGTATGTGTCCATTGTTCCCTCCTCCCTGGTCCGTCCATTTCTGCCCATCTACCCCAGTCTCTTTCCCTTTGGTAACTTTTCGTCCATTCTTGGTCTCTGTGAGACTGCTAATGTTTTCTCCTTCAGTTTTGTCTCTGTTCGGATACTCCAATCATGAGGAAATCATTATATATATGGTGAACAATATTCCCTGTTCATCTTGTGAGGCAGCTCCCCACGGCTGGGCAGTGCCCGCCGTGGGGGTGGAGTTTGCAAGAGCAGCACTGTTGCCTGGAAATTCCATGATGTCACAGTGGTGCCTCTGTCCTAGAGAAAGAATGGGTATGCTTAGAGGAGCAGCTGTGATTCTGGTGAGGTGGACACTGAACAACTTGACAGCATCAGGTAAAATGGAATCCAGACCCAAGGTACTGTGTGTTTCTTTTTATTTTGGTGTCAGTACTGAACAGTTCCATGAGCAACATTATGGTTATTAAACTACCCCCATTACCAAGTCCCCACCTCATAGCCTATAAGAGTCAATGTCCATTAGCCCAGGAATATGCTGTAGAAGCGCTAGTAATCTTCACTGTGTTATACTGCCTTGCCCATGCCTGCCCCCTGCCCACATTATGTGTGCTACTCCTACTGCCCCATTTTCCCTCTCTTCCCTCCTTTCCAACCCATCCTCCTCAGTCACATTCCCTTTTGTAACCATGAGTCCATTCTTGGGTTCGGTGAGGCTACTACTGTCTTGTTCCTTCACTCTTTTTATTTTTTCTGATACTCCACAGGTGAGTGAAATCATTTGACATTTTTTGTGTTCTGCACGGCTTAATTCACTGAGCATAATACCCTCTAGCTCCATCCACGTTGTTGTAATTGGTAGGATTGATTTTCTTCATCTGGCTGAATAATATTCCACTGTTCATCTACTGATGGACACTTATCGTGACTATTGTGTATAGTGCTGTGACAAACATAGGGTTGCACATGTCTTTTCTGAACTGGTCTGCTGCATTCTATTATTTATTTTTTATGTACGTATGTACGTATTCATGTATGTACTTACTTACTTATTGTTTCTTTATTTATCATTAGTCTACAGCTACATGAGTGCCATTAAGTTTACTTGACGCCCCCCACTACTAATTTAGCAAAGGAAAGGGGCTAGGAAGGCTGGTTGGGAAGGGAGGGAGAAGGGTGTAGAGGGGGCATTAAGATCAGCTCAATTTATGTGTGGGGAGGTCCCACGGGAAAGTCAGTATTGTACAGAGAGCTTAAGTAGTGATTCTGTAGCATCTTGTTAATCTGAAGGACAGTGACTGTAATGGAGTATGTTGGGTGGACTTGATCTGGGGCGTGTAGTAACCATAATGTAGCTCATGGAATTGTGGATTGGCTATTGTGGATAGTGCTGTGAGAAACCTAGGAGTGCACATGTCTTTTTAAAACTGGGCTGGTGCTTTCCTTCTTTCTTTCGTTCTTGTATCTCATTCTTTTTCTCATATATGTATTTATTTATTCATGCATTCCTTCATCTGTCTTTCTATCTATCTGTGTATATTTATCTGTCTGTCGATCTATCTGTTGGTCTATCATTCTGTCTATCTTTCTTTCTGTCTTCCTAAATGTATGTATGTATGTATTTATTTATTTATTTATGCATTCATTCATTAGTCTGTCTTTCCACCTGTGTGTAACTATCTGTCTGCCTGTCTATCTGTCATTAATACACAATTACATGAGTAACATTATGTTTTCTAGACTCCCCCCATCACGAAGATGCCCCGCAGATACCCCACTGCAGTGCATGTCCATGAGCATAGTAAGATGCTGTAGAGTCACTACTTGTCTTCTCTGTGTTGTACAGTACTCCCTGTGACCCTGCTGACCACATTATACGTGATCATCGCAATGCATGATTTCTTTCCCTCTCCCATTATCCCTCCATTCTCAACTATCCACCCCAGTCCCTTTCCCTTTGGTAACTGTTAGTGTCTTCTTGGGATCTATGAATCTAGTGCTCTTCTGTTCATTCAGTTTCTCTTGGTTTTCCTTTTCGAGAGGTTAGTGATATCATTTCATACTTGTCTTTCTCCGCTGGGTTTATTTCACTGTGCATAATACCCTCTAGCTCCATCCATGTTGTTGCAAATGATAGGATTTCTTTTCTTCATATGGCCTGGTAATATTCCACTGCTCATCTTCTGATGGACAGTTAGCTTGGCTATTGTGAACAGTGCTGTGATCGGCATAGGGGTGCACATGTCTTTTGAAAAGTGGGCTGCTGCGTTCTATCATGTATTTATTTATTTATTTACTTGTCGTTAATCTCCAATTACACGGGGTGACATTATGTTTACTAGACTCACACCATCGCCAGTTTTGCAAAGGTAAGCGCCTAGGAAGGCTGGTGGGGAAGGGAAGGAGAAGAGTGAAAAGGGGGCATTAAGATTAGCTCCCATAATGTGGGAGAGGTTCCACGTGGAAGTCAGTGTAGTGTAGAGAAGTCAAGGAGTGATTCTGTAGAATCGTAGGATGCTGACAGATAGTGACTCTAACAGGGTATATGGTAGGGAGGGAACTTGATGATCTGGGGAGTCTACTAACTATAATATTGCTCTTCTAATTGTTGATTAATGATAGTGAAAAAAAACCCACGTATTCCTGACGAGATGATTATGAAACCCAGGAAAAAAAAAAAAAGGGAGGCAAGGGTTGCAGCCTGGTGAGCTCCCAGCAGGCATCCCGCCGGTCCCTGCAAGCTGCTGAGCTCTCTTAGTCGGTCCACAGGGCTTCCCCGGCCTCCCCCATCAGGCAGCGCGCCGCGGTGACCCCGGGGTCATGTTCCCAAGGCGCCTGCGCGGCGGCCCGGGAGGCCCCCGGTACCCAGAGGCCGCTTGGCTGCTGAGCCGCTTCCGCCACCGCCGCCGCCGCCGCCGCCGCTGCCGCCGCCACCGCCGCCGCCGGGACCCGCCTCCGAAGCGACCTCGAGGAACCTCCGGGCTGGGGACCAGAGGGTGCGGGCGCGGGCTCGGGAGACACTCGAGTGTAGGCCTCCTGCCTGGCCTCGCTCAGACGAACGCTCCTCCCTCCCCAGGAAGCAGCGAACCGCCTCCACCGCCACCGCCCAAGTTCCCTGAAGGCCTTCGCCTGGCGGAAGGGTGCAGCCAGCGAGGCGGCCCTCTGACAGCGGCCGCTGACAGCTCCCCTCGCCCGGCATGCCCAGCCCTCGCCGCCGCCTGACTCCGCCCTGGGGCGCTCTCGGTCCCGCCCGTGCCCAACGGCCGACCGGCGCGCCTGCAATTGTCAGGTTTTTTTTTTTTTTTTTTTTTTTGCATACGGATTGTTACTCAGCATGTCTGTTGGATTTTTACTCAGCATCTTGTATTGGTCATTCAGTCCTTTCTATTGAGGAGTAGTACTACTTTGTACGAATAAACCACAGATGTTTTAAAGTGTCTCTTTTTAGTTTCGCCTACTATGAATGAAGTCTCTGAGAAGATTTGTATATAGGTCTTTCTGTAAGCATAAGCACCCATTTTCATTTGCCTAAAAGCCTGCAAGTGGAATTGCTGGGCCATAAGCTCAGTATGTTTTTAAGTTTATCCAAACTGCCAGATCTTTTTCCCAAATTGGTATACCATTTTACATGCCCACCAGTTTGATCAACAGTTGCGGTCTGGCAGTGTCAGTTTTTTTTTTTATTTTAATCATTCTAACATAATTGTGATGTCACAGTGTTATTTTAATTTGCTTTTATTGATGACCAATGTTGCTGAATGTTGTTCCATGGACTCATTGGCCATTTGTACCTCTTCTTTTATGAAACGTCTCTTCACTTTTCTGCATTTCTTAATACAATTTACAATTGTTTAATATTTTGCTATCATTCGTCTACAGTTACATGAAGGACATTATGTTTACTAGGCTCCCCCGTTCACCAAGTTGTCCCCACATCCGCCTTCACAGTCACTGTCCATTAGCATAGTAAGATGCTGTAAAGTCACTATTTGTCTTCTCTGTGATATACAGCCCTCTCTGTGACCACCCTCCCACATTATACATGCTAATCATAATGCACACTTTCTTTCCCTCTCCCCTTATCCCTCCAGTCCCAACTATCCACACCAGCCCCTTTCCCTTTGGTACCTGTTAGTCCATTGTTGGCTTCGATGAATCTGGTGCTGTTTTGCCCACTCCGTTTCCCTTGGTTCTCCCTCTGAGAGGATAGTGAAATCATTTGATACTTGTCTTTCTGCGCCTGGGTTATTTCACTGTGCATATTACCCACTTGCTCCATCCGTGTCGTTGTAAATGGTAGGATTTTTTCTTTTGTTATGGCTGAATAATATTGCACTGTTCATCTTCTGATGGACACTTCGCTTGGCTCTTGTAAATAGTGTTAAACATAGGGGTGCACATGTGTTTTCTAAACTGGGCTGCTGCTTTTCATGATGTCTATTTTATGTATGTACGTAGGTATGTATTCATTTACATACTTCTTTATTCTTTATTCATTTATCATGAGTCTACAACTACATTAGTAACATTATGCTTAGTAGACTCCCTCCATCACCAATTTACCGAAGGTTAAGGGACTAGGAAGGCTGGTTGTGAAGGGAGGGAGAAGTGTGGAAAGGGGTCATTACGATTAGCTCACGTACTGTCGGGGGTAGGTCCCACGAGGAAGTCTGTATAGTAGGGAGAAGTCAAGTAGTGGTACTACAGCATCTTACTATGCTGATAGACAGTGACTGTAATGAGGTATGTGGGGGGAACTTGATGATGTGGGCAGTCTAGTAACCACAATCCTGCTCATATAATTGTAGATTGGTTATAGTGAATAGAGCTGTGTAAACATAGGGGTGCAGATGTCTTTTATAAACTGGTCTGCTGCATTGTATTATTTATTTTTTATGTAAGTATGTATGTATGTATGCATGTATTCACTTACGTACTTACTTATTTATTCTTTGTTTATTTCTCGTTACCCCACAACAACAGGAGTAACTTTATATTTACTAGACTCCCCAGATCAGCAACTTACCAAAGTTAAGGGACTAGGAAGGCTTGTTGGGGAGGGATGGAGAAGGGTGTACAGGGGGCATAACGATTAGCTCACATAATGTGTGGGGAGGTCCCACAGGGAAGATAGTATAGTACAGAGAGTTCAAGCAGTGATTCGATAGCATCTTGCTACACTGATGGACAGTGACTGTACCGGGATATGCAGGGTGGACATGGTCTGGGGAGTGTAGGAACTATAATGTAGCTCATATAATTGTAGATTGCTTACTATGAATAGTGCTGTGTGGTAAACATAGGGGTCCACGTGTCCTTTTTCAGCTGGGCTGGTGTTTTCCTTCTTCTCTTCTTTCTTCATGTCTTTCATTATTTGTTTGTTTGTTTATTAATATATTTATTTATTTAAGCATTCATTTAATCCTTTTTAAAGTTATTGACTTATTATTTCTGTGTGAATGTATGTATTTATTTAATTATTCGTTCGTTCCTTCATTCATTATCTATCTACCTATCTATCTATCATTTTGTCTATGTAACTTTCTTTTTGTCTTCCTTTTTTTGTATGTATTTATTTACTTATTTATTCACGCATTCATTCATTCATTTATTTGTCTTTCCGTCTATCTGCCTGTCTGTCTATCTTTCTGTCATAAATATATAGAATTACATGAGTAAAATTATGTTTACTAGACTCTCCCATTACGAAGATGCCCGCACACCCCCCATTGCAGTCACTATCCATGAGAATAGTAAGACACTGTACAATCACTACTTGTTTCTCTGTGTTGTACAGCCCTCCCTGTGACCCCCTTCCCACATTATACATGCTCATCGTAAAGCACACTTTCTTTCCCTTGTCCCCTTATCCCTCCATTCCCACCTATCCACCCCAGTCCCTTTCTCTTTGGTAACTGTTTGTTCATTCTTGGTTTCTGTGAAGCTGGTGCTGTTTTGCTCATTCGGTTTCTCTTGTTTGTCTTTCCAGAGAGGTTCGTGAAATCATTTGATACTTGTCTTTCTCCACCTGGCTTATTTCACTGTGCATAATACCCTCTAGCTCCATCCATGTTGTTGTAAATGGTAGTATTCTTTCTTTTGTTGTGGCTGAATAATATTGCACTGTTCATCTTCTGATGGACACTTAGCTTGGCTACTATGAATAGTGCTGTCATAAACATAGAGGTGCACGTGTCTTATTAAAACTGGGCTGCTGCACTCTTTTATTCGTTTATCTATCAATCTATTTATATGTTTATTTATTTATTTATTTATTTATTTATCACTTATCTTCAATTACATGGGTAACATTATGTTTACTAGTCTCCCCCCAGCACCAATTTACCAAAGGGGGAGGGACTGGGAAGGCTCGTTGTGAAGGGAGGGAGAAGGGTGGGCAGGGGGCATTACGATGAGCTCACATAATGTGTGCGGATGTCCCGCGGAGAGGTCAGTATATTATGGATATTTCAAGTAGTGATTCTGTAGCATCTTGCTATGCTGATGGACAGTGACTGTAATGGGGTATGTGGTGGGGGCTTAATGTGGGGCGTGTAGTAACCATCACGTGGACCATATAATTGTAGATTGGTTATTCGGAATAGTGCTCTGATAAACATAGGGGTGCTCATGTCTTTTTAAAACTGGGCTGTTGCCTGCCTGCCTTCCTTCCTTCCTTCCTTCCTTCCTTCCATCCTTTCAACATGTATGTATTTATTTATTCGTTCATTCATTCATTCATTTATTATCTATCTATCTACCTATGTAGCTATCTTTCTGTCATTAATGTAGAATTAGATGGGTAAAGTTATGTTTAGTATTCTGCCGCCATCACGAAGATAGCCCAAGATACCCCATTGCACTCACTGTACATGGGCATAGTAAGATGCTGTGGAATCACTACTTGCCTTCTCTGTGTTCTACAGCCCTCTACGTGCCCCTCCTCCTACATTATTTATGGTAATTGTATGTGTCCATTGTTCCCTCCTCCCTGGTCCGTCCATTTCTGCCCATCTACCCCAGTCTCTTTCCCTTTGGTAACTTTTCGTCCATTCTTGGTCTCTGTGAGACTGCTAATGTTTTCTCCTTCAGTTTTGTCTCTGTTCGGATACTCCAATCATGAGGAAATCATTATATATATGGTGAACAATATTCCCTGTTCATCTTGTGAGGCAGCTCCCCACGGCTGGGCAGTGCCCGCCGTGGGGGTGGAGTTTGCAAGAGCAGCACTGTTGCCTGGAAATTCCATGATGTCACAGTGGTGCCTCTGTCCTAGAGAAAGAATGGGTATGCTTAGAGGAGCAGCTGTGATTCTGGTGAGGTGGACACTGAACAACTTGACAGCATCAGGTAAAATGGAATCCAGACCCAAGGTACTGTGTGTTTCTTTTTATTTTGGTGTCAGTACTGAACAGTTCCATGAGCAACATTATGGTTATTAAACTACCCCCATTACCAAGTCCCCACCTCATAGCCTATAAGAGTCAATGTCCATTAGCCCAGGAATATGCTGTAGAAGCGCTAGTAATCTTCACTGTGTTATACTGCCTTGCCCATGCCTGCCCCCTGCCCACATTATGTGTGCTACTCCTACTGCCCCATTTTCCCTCTCTTCCCTCCTTTCCAACCCATCCTCCTCAGTCACATTCCCTTTTGTAACCATGAGTCCATTCTTGGGTTCGGTGAGGCTACTACTGTCTTGTTCCTTCACTCTTTTTATTTTTTCTGATACTCCACAGGTGAGTGAAATCATTTGACATTTTTTGTGTACTGCATGGCTTAATTCACAGAGCATAATACCCTGTAGCTCCATCCACGTTGTTGTAATTGGTAGGATTGATTTTCTTCATCTGGCTGAATAATATTCCACTGTTCATCTACTGATGGACACTTATCGTGACTATTGTGTATAGTGCTGTGACAAACATAGGGTTGCACATGTCTTTTCTGAACTGGTCTGCTGCATTCTATTATTTATTTTTTATGTACGTATGTACGTATTCATGTATGTACTTACTTAATTATTGTTTCTTTATTTATCATTAGTCTACAGCTACATGAGTGCCATTAAGTTTACTTGACGCCCCCCACTACTAATTTAGCAAAGGAAAGGGGCTAGGAAGGCTGGTTGGGAAGGGAGGGAGAAGGGTGTAGAGGGGGCATTAAGATCAGCTCAATTTATGTGTGGGGAGGTCCCACGGGAAAGTCAGTATTGTACAGAGAGCTTAAGTAGTGATTCTGTAGCATCTTGTTAATCTGAAGGACAGTGACTGTAATGGAGTATGTTGGGTGGACTTGACCTGGGGCGTGTAGTAACCATAACGTAGCTCATGGAATTGTGGATTGGCTATTGTGGATAGTGCTGTGAGAAACCTAGGAGTGCACATGTCTTTTTAAAACTGGGCTGGTGCTTTCCTTCTTTCTTTCGTTCTTGTATCTCATTCTTTTTCTCATATATGTATTTATTTATTCATGTATTCCTTCATCTGTCTTTCTATCTATCTGTGTATATTTATCTGTCTATCGATCTATCTGTTGGTCTATCATTCTGTCTATCTTTCTTTCTGTCTTCCTAAATGTATGTATGTATGTATTTATTTATTTATTTATGCATTCATTCATTAGTCTGTATTTCCACCTGTGTGTAACTATCTGTCTGCCTGTCTATCTGTCATTAATACACAATTACATTAGTAACATTATGTTTTCTAGACTCCCCCCATCACGAAGATGCCCCGCAGATACCCCAATGCAGTCCATGTCCATGAACATAGTAAGATGCTGTAGAGTCACTACTTGTCTTCTCTGTGTTGTACAGTACTCCCTGTGACCCTGCTGACCACATTATACATGATCATCGCAATGCTTGATTTCTTTCCCTCTCCCATTATCCCTCCATTCTCAACTATCCACCCCAGTCCCTTTCCCTTTGGTAACTGTTAGTGTCTTCTTGGGATCTGTGAATCTAGTGCTCTTCTGTTCATTCAGTTTCTCTTGGTTTTCCTTTTCGAGAGGTTAGTGATATCATTTCATACTTGTCTTTCTCCGCTGGGTTTATTTCACTGTGCATAATACCCTCTAGCTCCATCCATGTTGTTGCAAATGATAAGATTTCTTTTCTTCATATGGCCTGGTAATATTCCACTGCTCATCTTCTGATGGACAGTTAGCTTGGCTATTGTGAACAGTGCTGTGATAGGCATAGGGGTGCACATGTCTTTTGAAAAGTGGGCTGCTGTGTTCTATCATGTATTTATTTATTTACTTGTCGTTAATCTCCAATTACACGGGGTGACATTATGTTTACTAGACTCACACCATCGCCAGTTTTGCAAAGGTAAGCGCCTAGGAAGGCTGGTGGGGAAGGGAAGGAGAAGGGTGAAAAGGGGGCATTAAGATTAGCTCCCATAATGTGGGAGGGGTTCCACGTGGAAGTCAGTGTAGTGCAGAGAAGTCAAGCAGTGATTCTGTAGAATCGTACGATGCTGACGGATAGTGACTCTAACAGGGTATATGGTAGGGAGAAAACTTGATGATCTGGGGAGTCTACTAACTATAATATTGCTCTTCTAATTGTTGATTAATGATAGTGAAAAAAAACCCACGTATTCCTGACGAGATGATTATGAAACCCAGGAAAAAAAAAAAAGGGAGGCAAGGGTTGCAGCCTGGTGAGCTCCCGGCAGGCATCCCGCCGGTCCCTGCAAGCTGCTGAGCTCTCTCGGTCGGTCCACAGGGCTTCCCCGGCCTCCCCCATCAGGCAGCGCGCCGCGGTGACCCCGGGGTCATGTTCCCAAGGCACCTGTGCGGCGGCCCGGGAGGCCCCCGGTACCCAGAGGCCGCTTGGCTGCTGAGCCGCTTCCGCCAGGGCCCACAGCCGCCGCCGCCGCCGCCACCGCCGCCGCCGGGACCCGCCTCCGAAGCGACCTCGAGGAACCTCCGGGCTGGGGACCAGAGGGTGCGGGCGCGGGCTCGGGAGACACTCGAGTGTAGGCCTCCTGCCTGGCCTCGCTCAGACGAACGCTCCTCCCTCCCCAGGAAGCAGCGAACCGCCTCCACCGCCACCGCCCAAGTTCCCTGAAGGCCTTCGCCTGGCGGAAGGGTGCAGCCAGCGAGGCGGCCCTCTGACAGCGGCCGCTGACAGCTCCCCTCGCCCGGCATGCCCAGCCCTCGCCGCCGCCTGGCTCCGCCGTGGGGCGCTCTCGGTCCCGCCCGTGCCCAACGCCCGACCGGCGCGCCTGCAATTGTCAGATTTTTTTTTTTTTTTTTTTTTTGCATACGGATTGTTACTCAGCATGTCTGTTGGATTTTTACTCAGCATCTTGTATTGGTCATTCAGTCCTTTCTATTGAGGAGTAGTACTACTTTGTACGAATAAACCACAGATGTTTTAAAGTGTCTCTTTTTAGTTTCGCCTGCTATGAGTGAAGTCTCTGAGAAGGTGTGTATATAGGTCTTTCTGTAAGCATAAGCACCCATTTTCATTTGCCTAAAAGCCTGCAAGTGGAATTGCTGGGCCATAAGCTCAGTATGTTTTTAAGTTTATCCAAACTGCCAGATCTTTTTCCCAAATTGTTATACCATTTTACAAGCCCACCAGTTTGATCAACAGTTGCGGTCTGCAGTGTCAGTTTTTTTTTTTATTTTAATCATTCTAACATAATTGTGATGCCACAGTGTTATTTTAATTTGCTTTTATTGATGACCAATGTTGCTGAATGTTGTTCCATGGACTCATTGGCCATTTGTACCTCTTCTTTTATGAAACGTCTCTTCACTTTTCTGCATTTCTTAATACAATTTACAATTGTTTAATATTTTGCTATCATTCATCTACAATTACATGAAGGACATTATGTTTACTAGGCTCCCCCGTTCACCAAGTTCTCCCCACATCCGCCTTCACAGTCACTGTCCATCAGCATAGTAAGATGCTGTAAAGTCACTATTTGTCTTCTCTGATATACAGCCCTCTCTGTGACCACCCTCCCACATTATACATGCTAATCATAATGCACACTTTCTTTCCCTCTCCCCTTATCCCTCCAGTCCCAACTATCCACACCAGCCCCTTTCCCTTTGGTACCTGTTAGTCCATTGTTGGCTTCGATGAATCTCGTGCTGTTTTGCCCACTCCGTTTCCCTTGGTTCTCCCTCTGAGAGGATAGTGAAATCATTTGATACTTGTCTTTCTGCGCCTGGGTTATTTCACTGTGCATATTACCCACTTGCTCCATCCGTGTCGTTGTAAATGGTAGGATTTTTTCTTTTGTTATGGCTGAATAATATTGCACTGTTCATCTTCTGATGGACACTTCGCTTGGCTCTTGTATAATAGTGTTAAACATAGGGGTGCACATGTGTTTTCTAAACTGGGCTGCTGCTTTTCATGATGTCTATTTTATGTATGTACGTAGGTATGTATTCATTTACATACTTATTTATTCTTTATTCATTTATCATGAGTCTACAACTACATTAGTAACATTATGCTTAGTAGACTCCCTCCATCACCATTTTACCGAAGGTTAAGGGACTAGGAAGGCTGGTTGTGAAGGGAGGGAGAAGTGTGGAAAGGGGTCATTACGATTAGCTCATGTACTGTCGGGGGTAGGTCCCACGAGGAAGTCTGTATAGTAGGGAGAAGTCAAGTAGTGGTACTACAGCATCTTACTATGCTGATAGACAGTGACTGTAATGAGGTATGTGGGGGGAACTTGATGATGTGGGCAGTCTAGTAACCACAATCCTGCTCATATAATTGTAGATTGGTTATAGTGAATAGAGCTGTGTAAACATAGGGGTGCAGATGTCTTTTATAAACTGGTCTGCTGCATTGTATTATTTATTTTTTATGTAAGTATGTATGTATGTATGCATGTATTCACTTACGTACTTACTTATTTATTCTTTGTTTATTTCTCGTTACCCCACAACAACAGGAGTAACTTTATATTTACTAGACTCCCCAGATCAGCAACTTACCAAAGTTAAGGGACTAGGAAGGCTTTTTGGGGAGGGATGGAGAAGGGTGTACAGGGGGCATAACGATTAGCTCACATAATGTGTGGGGAGGTTCCACAGGGAAGATAGTATAGTACAGAGAGTTCAAGCAGTGATTCGATAGCATCTTGCTACACTGATGGACAGTGACTGTACCTGGATATGCAGGGTGGACATGGTCTGGGGAGTGTAGGAACTATAATGTAGCTCATATAATTGTAGATTGCTTACTATGAATAGTGCTGTGGTAAACATAGGGGTGCACGTGTCCTTTTTCAGCTGGGCTGGTGCTTTCCTTCTTACCTTCTTTCTTCATCTCTTTCATTATTTGTTTGTTTGTTTATTAATATATTTATTTATTTAAGCATTCATTTAATCCTTTTTAAAGTTATTGACTTATTATTTCTGTGTGAATGTATGTATTTATTTAATTATTCGTTCGTTCCTTCATTCATTATCTATCTACCTATCTATCTATCATTTTGTCTATGTAACTTTCTTTTTGTCTTCCTTTTTTTGTATGTATTTATTTACTTATTTATTCACGCATTCATTCATTCATTTATTTGTCTTTCCGTCTATCTGCCTGTCTGTCTATCTTTCTGTCATAAATATATAGAATTACATGAGTAAAATTATGTTTACTAGACTCTCCCATTACGAAGATGCCCGCACACCCCCCATTGCAGTCACTATCCATGAGAATAGTAAGACACTGTACAATCACTACTTGTTTCTCTGTGTTGTACAGCCCTCCCTGTGACCCCCTTCCCACATTATACATGCTCATCGTAAAGCACACTTTCTTTCCCTTGTCCCCTTATCCCTCCATTCCCACCTATCCACCCCAGTCCCTTTCTCTTTGGTAACTGTTTGTTCATTCTTGGTTTCTGTGAAGCTGGTGCTGTTTTGCTCATTCGGTTTCTCTTGTTTGTCTTTCCAGAGAGGTTCGTGAAATCATTTGATACTTGTCTTTCTCCACCTGGCTTATTTCACTGTGCATAATACCCTCTAGCTCCATCCATGTTGTTGTAAATGGTAGTATTCTTTCTTTTGTTGTGGCTGAATAATATTGCACTGTTCATCTTCTGATGGACACTTAGCTTGGCTACTATGAATAGTGCTGTCATAAACATAGAGGTGCACGTGTCTTATTAAAACTGGGCTGCTGCACTCTTTTATTCGTTTATCTATCAATCTATTTATATGTTTATTTATTTATTTATTTATTTATTTATCACTTATCTTCAATTACATGGGTAACATTATGTTTACTAGTCTCCCCCCAGCACCAATTTACCAAAGGGGGAGGGACTGGGAAGGCTCGTTGTGAAGGGAGGGAGAAGGGTGGGCAGGGGGCATTACGATGAGCTCACATAATGTGTGCGGATGTCCCGCGGAGAGGTCAGTATATTATGGATATTTCAAGTAGTGATTCTGTAGCATCTTGCTATGCTGATGGACAGTGACTGTAATGGGGTATGTGGTGGGGGCTTAATGTGGGGCGTGTAGTAACCATCACGTGGACCATATAATTGTAGATTGGTTATTCGGAATAGTGCTCTGATAAACATAGGGGTGCTCATGTCTTTTTAAAACTGGGCTGTTGCCTGCCTGCCTTCCTTCCTTCCTTCCTTCCTTCCTTCCATCCTTTCAACATGTATGTATTTATTTATTCGTTCATTCATTCATTCATTTATTATCTATCTATCTACCTATGTAGCTATCTTTCTGTCATTAATGTAGAATTAGATGGGTAAAGTTATGTTTAGTATTCTGCCGCCATCACGAAGATAGCCCAAGATACCCCATTGCACTCACTGTACATGGGCATAGTAAGATGCTGTGGAATCACTACTTGCCTTCTCTGTGTTCTACAGCCCTCTACGTGCCCCTCCTCCTACATTATTTATGGTAATTGTATGTGTCCATTGTTCCCTCCTCCCTGGTCCGTCCATTTCTGCCCATCTACCCCAGTCTCTTTCCCTTTGGTAACTTTTCGTCCATTCTTGGTCTCTGTGAGACTGCTAATGTTTTCTCCTTCAGTTTTGTCTCTGTTCGGATACTCCAATCATGAGGAAATCATTATATATATGGTGAACAATATTCCCTGTTCATCTTGTGAGGCAGCTCCCCACGGCTGGGCAGTGCCCGCCGTGGGGGTGGAGTTTGCAAGAGCAGCACTGTTGCCTGGAAATTCCATGATGTCACAGTGGTGCCTCTGTCCTAGAGAAAGAATGGGTATGCTTAGAGGAGCAGCTGTGATTCTGGTGAGGTGGACACTGAACAACTTGACAGCATCAGGTAAAATGGAATCCAGACCCAAGGTACTGTGTGTTTCTTTTTATTTTGGTGTCAGTACTGAACAGTTCCATGAGCAACATTATGGTTATTAAACTACCCCCATTACCAAGTCCCCACCTCATAGCCTATAAGAGTCAATGTCCATTAGCCCAGGAATATGCTGTAGAAGCGCTAGTAATCTTCACTGTGTTATACTGCCTTGCCCATGCCTGCCCCCTGCCCACATTATGTGTGCTACTCCTACTGCCCCATTTTCCCTCTCTTCCCTCCTTTCCAACCCATCCTCCTCAGTCACATTCCCTTTTGTAACCATGAGTCCATTCTTGGGTTCGGTGAGGCTACTACTGTCTTGTTCCTTCACTCTTTTTATTTTTTCTGATACTCCACAGGTGAGTGAAATCATTTGACATTTTTTGTGTACTGCATGGCTTAATTCACAGAGCATAATACCCTGTAGCTCCATCCACGTTGTTGTAATTGGTAGGATTGATTTTCTTCATCTGGCTGAATAATATTCCACTGTTCATCTACTGATGGACACTTATCGTGACTATTGTGTATAGTGCTGTGACAAACATAGGGTTGCACATGTCTTTTCTGAACTGGTCTGCTGCATTCTATTATTTATTTTTTATGTACGTATGTACGTATTCATGTATGTACTTACTTAATTATTGTTTCTTTATTTATCATTAGTCTACAGCTACATGAGTGCCATTAAGTTTACTTGACGCCCCCCACTACTAATTTAGCAAAGGAAAGGGGCTAGGAAGGCTGGTTGGGAAGGGAGGGAGAAGGGTGTAGAGGGGGCATTAAGATCAGCTCAATTTATGTGTGGGGAGGTCCCACGGGAAAGTCAGTATTGTACAGAGAGCTTAAGTAGTGATTCTGTAGCATCTTGTTAATCTGAAGGACAGTGACTGTAATGGAGTATGTTGGGTGGACTTGACCTGGGGCGTGTAGTAACCATAACGTAGCTCATGGAATTGTGGATTGGCTATTGTGGATAGTGCTGTGAGAAACCTAGGAGTGCACATGTCTTTTTAAAACTGGGCTGGTGCTTTCCTTCTTTCTTTCGTTCTTGTATCTCATTCTTTTTCTCATATATGTATTTATTTATTCATGTATTCCTTCATCTGTCTTTCTATCTATCTGTGTATATTTATCTGTCTATCGATCTATCTGTTGGTCTATCATTCTGTCTATCTTTCTTTCTGTCTTCCTAAATGTATGTATGTATGTATTTATTTATTTATTTATGCATTCATTCATTAGTCTGTATTTCCACCTGTGTGTAACTATCTGTCTGCCTGTCTATCTGTCATTAATACACAATTACATTAGTAACATTATGTTTTCTAGACTCCCCCCATCACGAAGATGCCCCGCAGATACCCCAATGCAGTCCATGTCCATGAACATAGTAAGATGCTGTAGAGTCACTACTTGTCTTCTCTGTGTTGTACAGTACTCCCTGTGACCCTGCTGACCACATTATACATGATCATCGCAATGCTTGATTTCTTTCCCTCTCCCATTATCCCTCCATTCTCAACTATCCACCCCAGTCCCTTTCCCTTTGGTAACTGTTAGTGTCTTCTTGGGATCTGTGAATCTAGTGCTCTTCTGTTCATTCAGTTTCTCTTGGTTTTCCTTTTCGAGAGGTTAGTGATATCATTTCATACTTGTCTTTCTCCGCTGGGTTTATTTCACTGTGCATAATACCCTCTAGCTCCATCCATGTTGTTGCAAATGATAAGATTTCTTTTCTTCATATGGCCTGGTAATATTCCACTGCTCATCTTCTGATGGACAGTTAGCTTGGCTATTGTGAACAGTGCTGTGATAGGCATAGGGGTGCACATGTCTTTTGAAAAGTGGGCTGCTGTGTTCTATCATGTATTTATTTATTTACTTGTCGTTAATCTCCAATTACACGGGGTGACATTATGTTTACTAGACTCACACCATCGCCAGTTTTGCAAAGGTAAGCGCCTAGGAAGGCTGGTGGGGAAGGGAAGGAGAAGGGTGAAAAGGGGGCATTAAGATTAGCTCCCATAATGTGGGAGGGGTTCCACGTGGAAGTCAGTGTAGTGCAGAGAAGTCAAGCAGTGATTCTGTAGAATCGTACGATGCTGACGGATAGTGACTCTAACAGGGTATATGGTAGGGAGAAAACTTGATGATCTGGGGAGTCTACTAACTATAATATTGCTCTTCTAATTGTTGATTAATGATAGTGAAAAAAAACCCACGTATTCCTGACGAGATGATTATGAAACCCAGGAAAAAAAAAAAAGGGAGGCAAGGGTTGCAGCCTGGTGAGCTCCCGGCAGGCATCCCGCCGGTCCCTGCAAGCTGCTGAGCTCTCTCGGTCGGTCCACAGGGCTTCCCCGGCCTCCCCCATCAGGCAGCGCGCCGCGGTGACCCCGGGGTCATGTTCCCAAGGCACCTGTGCGGCGGCCCGGGAGGCCCCCGGTACCCAGAGGCCGCTTGGCTGCTGAGCCGCTTCCGCCAGGGCCCACAGCCGCCGCCGCCGCCGCCACCGCCGCCGCCGGGACCCGCCTCCGAAGCGACCTCGAGGAACCTCCGGGCTGGGGACCAGAGGGTGCGGGCGCGGGCTCGGGAGACACTCGAGTGTAGGCCTCCTGCCTGGCCTCGCTCAGACGAACGCTCCTCCCTCCCCAGGAAGCAGCGAACCGCCTCCACCGCCACCGCCCAAGTTCCCTGAAGGCCTTCGCCTGGCGGAAGGGTGCAGCCAGCGAGGCGGCCCTCTGACAGCGGCCGCTGACAGCTCCCCTCGCCCGGCATGCCCAGCCCTCGCCGCCGCCTGGCTCCGCCGTGGGGCGCTCTCGGTCCCGCCCGTGCCCAACGCCCGACCGGCGCGCCTGCAATTGTCAGATTTTTTTTTTTTTTTTTTTTTTTGCATACGGATTGTTACTCAGCATGTCTGTTGGATTTTTACTCAGCATCTTGTATTGGTCATTCAGTCCTTTCTATTGAGGAGTAGTACTACTTTGTACGAATAAACCACAGATGTTTTAAAGTGTCTCTTTTTAGTTTCGCCTGCTATGAGTGAAGTCTCTGAGAAGGTGTGTATATAGGTCTTTCTGTAAGAATAAGCACCCATTTTCATTTGCCTAAAAGCCTGCAAGTGGAATTGCTGGGCCATAAGCTCAGTATGTTTTTAAGTTTATCCAAACTGCCAGATCTTTTTCCCAAATTGGTATACCATTTTACATGCCCACCAGTTTGATCAACAGTTGCGGTCTGCAGTGTCAGTTTTTTTATTTTATTTTAATCATTCTAACATAATTGTGATGCCACAGTGTTATTTTAATTTGCTTTTATTGATGACCAATGTTGCTGAATGTTGTTCCATGGACTCATTGGCCATTTGTACCTCTTCTTTTATGAAACGTCTCTTCACTTTTCTGCATTTCTTAATACAATTTACAATTGTTTAATATTTTGCTATCATTCATCTACAATTACATGAAGGACATTATGTTTACTAGGCTCCCCCGTTCACCAAGTTCTCCCCACATCCGCCTTCACAGTCACTGTCCATCAGCATAGTAAGATGCTGTAAAGTCACTATTTGTCTTCTCTGATATACAGCCCTCTCTGTGACCACCCTCCCACATTATACATGCTAATCATAATGCACACTTTCTTTCCCTCTCCCCTTATCCCTCCAGTCCCAACTATCCACACCAGCCCCTTTCCCTTTGGTACCTGTTAGTCCATTGTTGGCTTCGATGAATCTCGTGCTGTTTTGCCCACTCCGTTTCCCTTGGTTCTCCCTCTGAGAGGATAGTGAAATCATTTGATACTTGTCTTTCTGCGCCTGGGTTATTTCACTGTGCATATTACCCACTTGCTCCATCCGTGTCGTTGTAAATGGTAGGATTTTTTCTTTTGTTATGGCTGAATAATATTGCACTGTTCATCTTCTGATGGACACTTCGCTTGGCTCTTGTATAATAGTGTTAAACATAGGGGTGCACATGTGTTTTCTAAACTGGGCTGCTGCTTTTCATGATGTCTATTTTATGTATGTACGTAGGTATGTATTCATTTACATACTTATTTATTCTTTATTCATTTATCATGAGTCTACAACTACATTAGTAACATTATGCTTAGTAGACTCCCTCCATCACCATTTTACCGAAGGTTAAGGGACTAGGAAGGCTGGTTGTGAAGGGAGGGAGAAGTGTGGAAAGGGGTCATTACGATTAGCTCATGTACTGTCGGGGGTAGGTCCCACGAGGAAGTCTGTATAGTAGGGAGAAGTCAAGTAGTGGTACTACAGCATCTTACTATGCTGATAGACAGTGACTGTAATGAGGTATGTGGGGGGAACTTGATGATGTGGGCAGTCTAGTAACCACAATCCTGCTCATATAATTGTAGATTGGTTATAGTGAATAGAGCTGTGTAAACATAGGGGTGCAGATGTCTTTTATAAACTGGTCTGCTGCATTGTATTATTTATTTTTTATGTAAGTATGTATGTATGTATGCATGTATTCACTTACGTACTTACTTATTTATTCTTTGTTTATTTCTCGTTACCCCACAACAACAGGAGTAACTTTATATTTACTAGACTCCCCAGATCAGCAACTTACCAAAGTTAAGGGACTAGGAAGGCTTTTTGGGGAGGGATGGAGAAGGGTGTACAGGGGGCATAACGATTAGCTCACATAATGTGTGGGGAGGTTCCACAGGGAAGATAGTATAGTACAGAGAGTTCAAGCAGTGATTCGATAGCATCTTGCTACACTGATGGACAGTGACTGTACCTGGATATGCAGGGTGGACATGGTCTGGGGAGTGTAGGAACTATAATGTAGCTCATATAATTGTAGATTGCTTACTATGAATAGTGCTGTGGTAAACATAGGGGTGCACGTGTCCTTTTTCAGCTGGGCTGGTGCTTTCCTTCTTACCTTCTTTCTTCATCTCTTTCATTATTTGTTTGTTTGTTTATTAATATATTTATTTATTTAAGCATTCATTTAATCCTTTTTAAAGTTATTGACTTATTATTTCTGTGTGAATGTATGTATTTATTTAATTATTCGTTCGTTCCTTCATTCATTATCTATCTACCTATCTATCTATCATTTTGTCTATGTAACTTTCTTTTTGTCTTCCTTTTTTTGTATGTATTTATTTACTTATTTATTCACGCATTCATTCATTCATTTATTTGTCTTTCCGTCTATCTGCCTGTCTGTCTATCTTTCTGTCATAAATATATAGAATTACATGAGTAAAATTATGTTTACTAGACTCTCCCATTACGAAGATGCCCGCACACCCCCCATTGCAGTCACTATCCATGAGAATAGTAAGACACTGTACAATCACTACTTGTTTCTCTGTGTTGTACAGCCCTCCCTGTGACCCCCTTCCCACATTATACATGCTCATCGTAAAGCACACTTTCTTTCCCTTGTCCCCTTATCCCTCCATTCCCACCTATCCACCCCAGTCCCTTTCTCTTTGGTAACTGTTTGTTCATTCTTGGTTTCTGTGAAGCTGGTGCTGTTTTGCTCATTCGGTTTCTCTTGTTTGTCTTTCCAGAGAGGTTCGTGAAATCATTTGATACTTGTCTTTCTCCACCTGGCTTATTTCACTGTGCATAATACCCTCTAGCTCCATCCATGTTGTTGTAAATGGTAGTATTCTTTCTTTTGTTGTGGCTGAATAATATTGCACTGTTCATCTTCTGATGGACACTTAGCTTGGCTACTATGAATAGTGCTGTCATAAACATAGAGGTGCACGTGTCTTATTAAAACTGGGCTGCTGCACTCTTTTATTCGTTTATCTATCAATCTATTTATATGTTTATTTATTTATTTATTTATTTATTTATCACTTATCTTCAATTACATGGGTAACATTATGTTTACTAGTCTCCCCCCAGCACCAATTTACCAAAGGGGGAGGGACTGGGAAGGCTCGTTGTGAAGGGAGGGAGAAGGGTGGGCAGGGGGCATTACGATGAGCTCACATAATGTGTGCGGATGTCCCGCGGAGAGGTCAGTATATTATGGATATTTCAAGTAGTGATTCTGTAGCATCTTGCTATGCTGATGGACAGTGACTGTAATGGGGTATGTGGTGGGGGCTTAATGTGGGGCGTGTAGTAACCATCACGTGGACCATATAATTGTAGATTGGTTATTCGGAATAGTGCTCTGATAAACATAGGGGTGCTCATGTCTTTTTAAAACTGGGCTGTTGCCTGCCTGCCTTCCTTCCTTCCTTCCTTCCTTCCTTCCATCCTTTCAACATGTATGTATTTATTTATTCGTTCATTCATTCATTCATTTATTATCTATCTATCTACCTATGTAGCTATCTTTCTGTCATTAATGTAGAATTAGATGGGTAAAGTTATGTTTAGTATTCTGCCGCCATCACGAAGATAGCCCAAGATACCCCATTGCACTCACTGTACATGGGCATAGTAAGATGCTGTGGAATCACTACTTGCCTTCTCTGTGTTCTACAGCCCTCTACGTGCCCCTCCTCCTACATTATTTATGGTAATTGTATGTGTCCATTGTTCCCTCCTCCCTGGTCCGTCCATTTCTGCCCATCTACCCCAGTCTCTTTCCCTTTGGTAACTTTTCGTCCATTCTTGGTCTCTGTGAGACTGCTAATGTTTTCTCCTTCAGTTTTGTCTCTGTTCGGATACTCCAATCATGAGGAAATCATTATATATATGGTGAACAATATTCCCTGTTCATCTTGTGAGGCAGCTCCCCACGGCTGGGCAGTGCCCGCCGTGGGGGTGGAGTTTGCAAGAGCAGCACTGTTGCCTGGAAATTCCATGATGTCACAGTGGTGCCTCTGTCCTAGAGAAAGAATGGGTATGCTTAGAGGAGCAGCTGTGATTCTGGTGAGGTGGACACTGAACAACTTGACAGCATCAGGTAAAATGGAATCCAGACCCAAGGTACTGTGTGTTTCTTTTTATTTTGGTGTCAGTACTGAACAGTTCCATGAGCAACATTATGGTTATTAAACTACCCCCATTACCAAGTCCCCACCTCATAGCCTATAAGAGTCAATGTCCATTAGCCCAGGAATATGCTGTAGAAGCGCTAGTAATCTTCACTGTGTTATACTGCCTTGCCCATGCCTGCCCCCTGCCCACATTATGTGTGCTACTCCTACTGCCCCATTTTCCCTCTCTTCCCTCCTTTCCAACCCATCCTCCTCAGTCACATTCCCTTTTGTAACCATGAGTCCATTCTTGGGTTCGGTGAGGCTACTACTGTCTTGTTCCTTCACTCTTTTTATTTTTTCTGATACTCCACAGGTGAGTGAAATCATTTGACATTTTTTGTGTACTGCATGGCTTAATTCACAGAGCATAATACCCTGTAGCTCCATCCACGTTGTTGTAATTGGTAGGATTGATTTTCTTCATCTGGCTGAATAATATTCCACTGTTCATCTACTGATGGACACTTATCGTGACTATTGTGTATAGTGCTGTGACAAACATAGGGTTGCACATGTCTTTTCTGAACTGGTCTGCTGCATTCTATTATTTATTTTTTATGTACGTATGTACGTATTCATGTATGTACTTACTTAATTATTGTTTCTTTATTTATCATTAGTCTACAGCTACATGAGTGCCATTAAGTTTACTTGACGCCCCCCACTACTAATTTAGCAAAGGAAAGGGGCTAGGAAGGCTGGTTGGGAAGGGAGGGAGAAGGGTGTAGAGGGGGCATTAAGATCAGCTCAATTTATGTGTGGGGAGGTCCCACGGGAAAGTCAGTATTGTACAGAGAGCTTAAGTAGTGATTCTGTAGCATCTTGTTAATCTGAAGGACAGTGACTGTAATGGAGTATGTTGGGTGGACTTGACCTGGGGCGTGTAGTAACCATAACGTAGCTCATGGAATTGTGGATTGGCTATTGTGGATAGTGCTGTGAGAAACCTAGGAGTGCACATGTCTTTTTAAAACTGGGCTGGTGCTTTCCTTCTTTCTTTCGTTCTTGTATCTCATTCTTTTTCTCATATATGTATTTATTTATTCATGTATTCCTTCATCTGTCTTTCTATCTATCTGTGTATATTTATCTGTCTATCGATCTATCTGTTGGTCTATCATTCTGTCTATCTTTCTTTCTGTCTTCCTAAATGTATGTATGTATGTATTTATTTATTTATTTATGCATTCATTCATTAGTCTGTATTTCCACCTGTGTGTAACTATCTGTCTGCCTGTCTATCTGTCATTAATACACAATTACATTAGTAACATTATGTTTTCTAGACTCCCCCCATCACGAAGATGCCCCGCAGATACCCCAATGCAGTCCATGTCCATGAACATAGTAAGATGCTGTAGAGTCACTACTTGTCTTCTCTGTGTTGTACAGTACTCCCTGTGACCCTGCTGACCACATTATACATGATCATCGCAATGCTTGATTTCTTTCCCTCTCCCATTATCCCTCCATTCTCAACTATCCACCCCAGTCCCTTTCCCTTTGGTAACTGTTAGTGTCTTCTTGGGATCTGTGAATCTAGTGCTCTTCTGTTCATTCAGTTTCTCTTGGTTTTCCTTTTCGAGAGGTTAGTGATATCATTTCATACTTGTCTTTCTCCGCTGGGTTTATTTCACTGTGCATAATACCCTCTAGCTCCATCCATGTTGTTGCAAATGATAAGATTTCTTTTCTTCATATGGCCTGGTAATATTCCACTGCTCATCTTCTGATGGACAGTTAGCTTGGCTATTGTGAACAGTGCTGTGATAGGCATAGGGGTGCACATGTCTTTTGAAAAGTGGGCTGCTGTGTTCTATCATGTATTTATTTATTTACTTGTCGTTAATCTCCAATTACACGGGGTGACATTATGTTTACTAGACTCACACCATCACCAGTTTTGCAAAGGTAAGCGCCTAGGAAGGCTGGTGGGGAAGGGAAGGAGAAGGGTGAAAAGGGGGCATTAAGATTAGCTCCCATAATGTGGGAGGGGTTCCACGTGGAAGTCAGTGTAGTGCAGAGAAGTCAAGCAGTGATTCTGTAGAATCGTACGATGCTGACGGATAGTGACTCTAACAGGGTATATGGTAGGGAGAAAACTTGATGATCTGGGGAGTCTACTAACTATAATATTGGGCTCTTATAATTGCTGTTGATTAATGATAGTGAAAAAAAAACCACGTATTCCTGACGAGATGATTATGAAACCCAGGAAAAAAAAAAAAAGGGAGGCAAGGGTTGCAGCCTGGTGAGCTCCCGGCAGGCATCCCGCCGGTCCCCTGCAAGCTGCTGAGCTCTCTCGGTCGGTCCACAGGGCTTCCCCCGGCCTCCCCCATCAGGCAGCGCGCCGCGGTGACCCCGGGGTCATGTTCCCAAGGCGCCTGCGCAGCGGCCCGTGCGGCCCCCGATACCCAGAGGCAGCTTGACTGCTGAGCCGCTTCCGCCCGGGCCCACAGCCGCCGCCCGCCGCCGCCACCGCCGCCGCCGGGACCCGCCTCCGAGGCGACCTCGAGGAACCTCCGGGCTGGGGACCAGAGGGTGCGGGCGCGGGCTCGGGAGACACTCGAGTGTAGGCCTCCTGCCTGGCCTCGCTCAGACGAACGCTCCTCCCTCCCCAGGAAGCAGCGAACCGCCTCCACCGGCCACCGCCCAAGTTCCCTGAAGGCCTTCGCCTGGCGGAAGGGTGCCGTCAGCGAGGCGGCCCTCTGACAGCGGCCGCTGACAGCTCCCCCTCGCCCGGCATGCCCAGCCCTCGCCGCCGCCTGGCTCCGCCCTGGGGCGCTCTCGGCCCCGCCCGTGCCCAACGCCCGACCGGCGCGCCTGCAATTGTCAGGTTTTGTGTTTGTTTTTTTTTTGCATACGGACTGTTACTCAGCTTGTCTGTGAGATTTTTTACTCAGCATCTTGTATTGGTCATTCAGTCCTTTCTATTGAGGAGTAGTACTACTTTGTAGGAATAAACCACAGATGTTTTAAAGTGTCTCTTTTTAGTTTTGCCTACTATGAATGAAGTCTCTGAGAAGATTTGTATATAGGTCTTTCTGTAAGCATAAGCACCCATTTTCATTTGCCTAAAAGCCTGCAAGTGGAATTGCTGGGCCATAAGCTCAGTATGTTTTTAAGTTTATCCAAACTGCCAGATCTTTTTGCCCAAATTGGTATACCATTTTACATGCCCACCAGTTTGATCAACAGTTTCGGTCTGGCAGTGTCAGTTTTTTTTTTTAAATTTTAGTCATTCTAACATAGTTGCGATAGTCACAGTGTTATTTTAATTTGTTTTTATTTGATGACCAATGTTGCTGAATGTTGTTCCATGGACTCATTGGGCATTTGTACCTCTTCTTTTATGAAACGTCTCTTCACTTTTCTGCATTTCTTAATACAATTTACAATTTTTTAAATATTTTTCTATCATTCGTCTACAGTTACATGAAGGACATTATGTTTACTAGGCTCCCCCGTTCACCAAGTTCTCCCCACATCCGCCTTCACAGTCACTGTCCCATTAGCATAGTAAGATGCTGTAAAGTCACTATTTGTCTTCTCTGTGATGTACAGCCCTCTCTGTGACCACCCTCCCACATTATACATCCTAATCATAATGCACACTTTCTTTCCCTCTCCCCTTATCCCTCCAGTCCCAACTATCCACACCAGCCCCTTTCCCTTTGGTACCTGTTAGTCCATTCTTGGCTTCGATGAATCTGGTGCTGTTTTGCCCACTCAGTTTCCCTTGGTTCTCCCTCTGAGAGGATAGTGAAATCATTTGATACTTGTCTTTCTGCGCCTGGGTTATTTCCCTGTCCATATTACCCACTTGCTCCATCCGTGTCGTTGTAAATGGTAAGATTTTTTCTTTTGTTATGGCTGAATAATATTGCACTGTTCATCTTCTGATGGACACTTAGCTTGGCTCTTGTAAATAGTGTTAAACATAGGGGTGCACATGTGTTTTCTAAACTGGGCTGCTGCATTTCATTATGTATATTTTATGTATGTACGTAGGTATGTATTCATTTACATACTTATTTATTCTTTATTCATTTATCATGAGTCTACAACTACATTAGTAACATTATGCTTAGTAGACTCCCTCCATCACTAATTTACCGAAGGTTAAGGGACTAGGAAGGCTGGTTGTGAAGGGAGGGAGAAGTGTGGAAAGGGGTCATTACGATTAGCTCACGTACTGTCGGGGGTAGGTCCCACGAGGAAGTCTGTATAGTAGGGAGAAGTCAAGTAGTGGTACTACAGCATCTTACTACACTGATAGACAGTGACTGTAATGAGGTATGTGGGGGAACTTGATGATGTGGGCCGTCTAGTAACCACAATCCTGCTCATATAATTGTAGATTGGTTATAGTGAATAGAGCTGTGTAAACATAGGGGTGCAGATGTCTTTTATAAACTGGTCTGCTGCATTGTATTATTTACTTTTTATGTAAGTATGTATGTATGTATGCATGTATTCACTTACGTACTTACTTATTTATTCTTTGTTTATTTCTCGTTACCCCACAACAATAGGAGTAACTTTATATTTACTAGACTCCCCAGATCAGCAACTTACCAAAGTTAAGGGACTAGGAAGGCTTGTTGGGGAGGGATGGAGAAGGGTGTACAGGGGGCATAACGATTAGCTCACATAATGTGTGGGGAGGTCCCACAGGGAAGACAGTATAGTACAGAGAGTTCAAGCAGTGATTCGATAGCATCTTGCTACACTGATGGACAGTGACTGTACCGGGATATGCAGGGTGGACATGGTCTGGGGAGTGTAGGAACTATAATGTAGCTCCTATAATTGTAGATTGCTTACTATGAATAGTGCTGTGGTAAACATAGGGGTGCACGTGTCCTTTTTCAGCTGGGCTGGTGCTTTCCTTCTTACCTTCATTCTTCATCTCTTTCATTATTTGTTTGTTTATTAATATATTTATTTATTTAAGCATTCATTTAATCCTTTTTAAAGTTATTGACTTGTTATTTCTGTGTGAATGTATGTATTTATTTAATTATTCTTTCGTTCCTTCATTCATTATCTATCTACCTATCTATCTATCTATCATTTTGTCTATGTAACTTTCTTTTTGTCTTCCTTTTTTTGTATGTATTTATTTACTTATTTATTCACGCATTCATTCATTCATTTATTTGTCTTTCCATCTATCTGCCTGTCTGTCTATCTTTCTGTCATAAATATATAGAATTACATGAGTAAAATTATGTTTACTAGACTCTCCCATTACGAAGATGCCCGCACACACCCCATTGCAGTCACTATCCATGAGAATAGTAAGACACTGTACAATCACTACTTGTTTCTCTGTGTTGTACAGCCCTCCCTGTGACCCCCTTCCCACATTATACATGCTCATCGTAAAGCACACTTTCTTTCCCTTGTCCCCTTATCCCTCCATTCCCACCTATCCACCGCAGTCCCTTTCTCTTTGGTAACTGTTTGTTCATTCTTGGTTTCTGTGAAGCTGGTGCTGTTTTGCTCATTCGGTTTCTCTTGTTTGTCTTTCCAGAGAGGTTAGTGAAATCATTTGATACTTGTGTTTCTCCACCTGGCTTATTTCACTGTGCATAATACCCTCTAGCTCCATCCATGTTGTTGTAAATGGTAGTATTCTTTCTTTCGTTGTGGCTGAATAATATTGCACTGTTCATCTTCTGATGGACTCTTAGCTTGGCTACTATGAATAGTGCTGTCATAAACATAGAGGTGCACGTGTCTTATTAAAACTGGGCTGCTGCACTCTTTTATTCGTTTATCTATCAATCTATTTATATGTTTATTTATTTATTTATTTATCACTTATCTTCAATTACATGGGTAACATTATGTTTACTAGTCTCCCCCCAGCACCAATTTACCAAAGGGGGAGGGACTGGGAAGGCTGGTTGTGAAGGGAGGGAGAAGGGTGGGCAGAGGGCATTACGATGAGCTCACATAATGTGTGGGGATGTCCCGCGGAGAGGTCAGTATATTATGGATAGTTCAAGTAGTGATTCTATAGCATCTTGCTATGCTGATGGACAGTGACTGTAATGGGGTATGTGGTGGGGGCTTAATGTGGGGCGTGTAGTAACCATCACGTGGATCATATAATTGTAGATTGGTTATTCTGAATAGTGCTCTGATAAACATAGGGGTGCTCATGTCTTTTTAAAACTGGGCTGTTGCCTGCCTTCCTTCCTTCCTTCCTTCCTTCCTTCCATCCTTTCAACATGTATGTATTTATTTATTCATTCATTCATTCATTCATTCATTTATTATCTATCTATCTACCTATGTAGCTTTCTTTCTGTCATTAATGTAGAATTAGATGGGTAAAATTATGTTTAGTTTTCTGCCGCCATCACGAAGATAGCCCAAGATACCCCATTGCACTCACTGTACATGGGCATAGTAAGATGCTGTGGAATCACTACTTGTCTTCTCTGTGTTCTACAGCCCTCTACGTGCCCCTCCTCCTACATTATTTATGGTAATTGTATGTGTCCATTGTTCCCTCCTCCCTGGTCCGTCCATTTCTGCCCATCTACCCCAGTCTCTTTCCCTTTGGTAACTTTTCGTCCATTCTTGGTCTCTGTGAGACTGCTAATGTGTTCTCCTTCAGTTTTGTCTCTGTTCGGATACTCCAATCATGAGGAAATCATTATATATATGGTGAACAATATTCCCTGTTCATCTTGTGAGGCAGCTCCCCACGGCTGGGCAGTGCCCGCCGTGGGGGTGGAGTTTGCAAGAGCAGCACTGTTGCCTGGAAATTCCATGATGTCACAGTGGTGCCTCTGTCCTAGAGAAAGAATGGGTATGCTTAGAGGAGCAGCTGTGATTCTGGTGAGGTGGACACTGAACAACTTGACAGCATCAGGGAAAATGGAATCCAGACCCAAGGTACTGTGTGTTTCTTTTTATTTTGGTGTCAGTACTGAACAGTTCCATGAGCAACATTATGGTTATTAAACTACCCCCATTACCAAGTCCCCACCTCATAGCCTATAAGAGTCAATGTCCATTAGCCCAGGAATGTGCTGTAGAAGCGCTAGTAATCTTCACTGTGTTATACTGCCTTGCCCATGCCTGCCCCCTGCCCACATTATGTGTGCTACTCCTAGTGCCCCATTTTCCCTCTCTTCCCTCCTTTCCAACCCATCCTCCTCAGTCACATTCCCTTTTGTAACCATGAGTCCATTCTTGGGTTCGGTGAGGCTACTACTGTCTTGTTCCTTCACTCTTTTTATTTTTTCTGATACTCCACAGGTGAGTGAAATCATTTGACATTTTTTGTGTTCTGCACGGCTTAATTCACTGAGCATAATACCCTCTAGCTCCATCCACGTTGTTGTAATTGGTAGGATTGATTTTCTTCATCTGGCTGAATAATATTCCACTGTTCATCTACTGATGGACACTTATCTTGACTATTGTGTATAGTGGCGTGACAAACATAGGGTTGCACATGTCTTTTCTGAACTGGTCTGCTACATTCTATTATTTCTTTTTCATGTACGTATGTACGTATTCACGTATGTACTTACTTATCGTTTATTTATTTATCATTAGTCTACAGCTACATGAGTGCCATTAAGTTTACTTGACGCCCCCCACTACTAATTTACCAAAGGAAAGGGGCTAGGAAGGCTGGTTGGGAAGGGAGGGAGAAGGGTGTAGAGGGGTCATTAAGATCAGCTCAATTTATGTGTGGGGAGGTCCCACGGGAAAGTCAGTATTGTACAGAGAGCTTAAGTAGTGATTCTGTAGCATCTTGTTAATCTGAAGGACAGTGACAGTAATGGAGTATGTTGGGTGGACTTGATCTGGGGCGTGTAGAAACCATAATGTAGCTCATGGAATTGTGGATTGGCTATTGTGGATAGTGCTGTGAGAAACCTAGGAGTGCACATGTCTTTTTAAAACTGGGCTGGTGCTTTCCTTCTTTCTTTCGATCTTGTATCTCATTCTTTTTCTCATATATGTATTTCTTTATTCATGTATTCCTTCATCTGTCTTTCTATCTATCTGTGTATATTTATCTGTCTATCGATCCATCTGTTGATCTATCATTCTGTCTTTCTTTCTGTCTTCCTAAATGTATGTATGTATTTATTTATGCATTCATTCATTAGTCTGTCTATCCATCTGTGTGTAACTATCTGTCTGCCTGTCTATCTGTCATTAATACACAATTACATGAGTAACATTATGTTTTCTAGACTCCCCGCATCACGAAGATGACCCGCAGATACCCCACTGCAGTCCATGTCCATGAGCATAGTAAGATGCTGTAGAGTCACTACTTGTCTTCTCTGTGTTGTACAGTACTCCCTGTGACCCTGCTGACCACATTATACGTGATCATCGCAATGCATGATTTCTTTCCCTCTCCCATTATCCCTCCATTCTCAACTATCCACCCCAGTCCCTTTCCCTTTGGTAACTGTTAGTGTCTTCTTGGGATCTGTGAATCTAGTGCTCTTCTGTTCATTCAGTTTCTCTTGGTTTTCCTTTTCGAGAGGTTAGTGATATCATTTCATACTTGTCTTTCTCCGCTGGGTTTATTTCACTGTGCATAATACCCTCTAGCTCCGTCCATGTTGTTGCAAATGATAGGATTTCTTTTCTTCATATGGCCTGGTAATATTCCACTGCTCATCTTCTGATGGACAGTTAGCTTGGCTATTGTGAATAGTGCTGTGATAGACATAGGGGTGCACATGTCTTTTGAAAAGTGGGCTGCTGCGTTCTATCATGTATTTATTTATTTACTTGTTAATCTCCAATTACACGGGGTGACATTATGTTTACTAGACTCCCACCATCGCCAGTTTTGCAAAGGTAAGCGCCTAGGAAGGCTGGTGGGGAAGGGAAGGAGAAGGGTGAAAAGGGGGCATTAAGATTAGCTCCCATAATGTGGGAGGGGTTCCACGTGGAAGTCAGTGTAGTGTAGAGAAGTCAAGGAGTGATTCTGTAGAATCGTACGATGCTGATGGATAGTGACTCTAACAGGGTATATGGTAGGGAGGGAACTTGATGATCTGGGGAGTCTACTAACTATAATATTGCTCTTATAATTGTTGATTAATGATAGTGAAAAAAACCCCACGTATTCCTGACGAGATGATTATGAAACCCAGGAAAAAAAAAAAAGGGAGGCAAGGGTTGCAGCCTGGTGAGTTCCCGGCAGGCATCCCGCCGGTCCCTGCAAGCTGCTGAGCTCTCTCGGTCGGTCCACAGGGCTTCCCCGGCCTCCCCCATCAGGCAGCGCGCCGCGGTGACCCCGGGGTCATGTTCCCAAAGCGCCTGCGCGGCGGCCCGGGCAGCCCCCGCTACCCAGAGGCCGCTTGGCTGCTGAGCCGCTTCCGCCAGGGCCCGCCGCCGCCGCCGCCGCCGCCGGGACCCGCCTCCGAAGCGACCTCGAAGAACCTCCGGGCTGGGGACCAGAGGGTGCGGGCGCGGGCTCGGCAGACACTCGAGTGTAGGCCTCCTGCCTGGCCTCGCTCAGACGAACGCTCCTCCCTCCGCAGGAAGCAGCGAACCGCCTCCACCGCCACCGCCCAAGTTCCCTGAAGGCCTTCGCCTGGCGGAAGGGTGCAGCCAGCGAGGCGGCCCTCTGACAGCGGCCGCTGACAGCTCCCCTCGCCCGGCATGCCCAGCCCTCGCCGCCGCCTGGCTCCGCCCTGGGGCGCTCTCGGCCCCGCCCGTGCCCAACACCCGACCGGCGCGCCTGCAATTGTCAGGTTTTGTGTGTTTTTTTTTTTGCATACGGATTGTTACTCAGCATGTCTGTGAGATTTTTACTCAGCATCTTGTATTGGTCATTCAGTCCTTTCTATTGAGGAGTAGTACTACTTTGTATGAATAAACCACAGATGTTTTAAAGTGTCTCTTTTTAGTTTTGCCTGCTATGAATGAAGTCTCTGAGAAGGTGTGTATATAGGTCTTTCTGTAAGCATAAGCACCCATTTTCATTTGCCTAAAAGCCTGCAAGTGGAATTGCTGGGCCATATGCTCAGTATGTTTTTAAGTTTATCCAAACTGCCAGATCTTTTTCCCAAATTGGTATACCATTTTACATGCCCACCAGTTTGATCAACAGTTGCGGTCTGGCAGTGTCAGTTTTTTTTTTTTATTTTAATCATTCTAACATAATTGTGATGTCACAGTGTTATTTTCATTTGCTTTTATTTGATGACCAATGTTGCTGAATGTTGTTCCATGGACTCATTGGCCATTTGTACCTCTTCTTTTATGAAGCGTCTCTTCACTTTTCTGCATTTCTTAATACAATTTACAATTTTTTAATATTTTGCTATCATTCGTCTACCATTACATGAAGGACATTATGTTTACTAGGCTCCCCCGTTCACCAAGTTCTCCCCACATCCGCCTTCACAGTCACTGTCCATCAGCATAGTAAGATGCTGTAAAGTCACTATTTGTCTTCTCTGTGATATACAGCCCTCTCTGTGACCACCCTCCCACATTATACATGCTAATCATAATGCACACTTTCTTTCCCTCTCCCCTTATCCCTCCAGTCCCAACTATCCACACCAGCCCCTTTCCCTTTGGTACCTGTTAGTCCATTCTTGGCTTCGATGAATCTGGTGCTGTTTTGCCCACTCAGTTTCCCTTGGTTCTCCCTCTGAGAGGATAGTGAAATCATTTGATACTTGTCTTTCTGCGCCTGGGTTATTTCACTGTGCATATTACCCACTTGCTCCATCCGTGTCGTTGTAAATGGTAGGATTTTTTCTTTTGTTATGGCTGAATAATATTGCACTGTTCATCTTCTGATGGACACTTAGCTTGGCTCTTGTAAATAGTGTTAAACATAGGGGTGCACATGTGTTTTCTAAACTGGGCTGCTGCATTTCATTATGTATATTTTATGTATGTACGTAGGTATGTATTCATTTACATACTTATTTATTCTTTCTTCATTTATCATGAGTCTACAACTACATTAGTAACATTATGCTTAGTAGACTCCCTCCATCACCAATTTACCGAAGGTTAAGGGACTAGGAAGGCTGGTTGTGAAGGGAGGGAGAAGTGTGGAAAGGGGTCATTACGATTAGCTCACGTACTGTCGGGGGTAGGTCCCACGAGGAAGTCTGTATAGTAGGGAGAAGTCAAGTAGTGGTACTACAGCATCTTACTATGCTGATAGACAGTGACTGTAATGAGGTATGTGGGGGGAACTTGATGATGTGGGCAGTCTAGTAACCACAATCCTGCTCATATAATTGTAGATTGGTTATAGTGAATAGAGCTGTGTAAACATAGGGGTGCAGATGTCTTTTATAAACTGGTCTGCTGCATTGTATTATTTATTTTTTATGTAAGTATGTATGTATGTATGCATGTATTCACTTACGTACTTACTTATTTATTCTTTGTTTATTTCTCGTTACCCCACAACAACAGGAGTAACTTTATATTTACTAGACTCCCCAGATCAGCAACTTACCAAAGTTAAGGGACTAGGAAGGCTTGTTGGGGAGGGATGGAGAAGGGTGTACAGGGGGCATAACGATTAGCTCACATAATGTGTGGGGAGGTGCCACAGGGAAGACAGTATAGTACAGAGAGTTCAAGCAGTGATTCGATAGCATCTTGCTACACTGATGGACAGTGACTGTACCGGGATATGCAGGGTGGACATGGTCTGGGGAGTGTAGGAACTATAATGTAGCTCATATAATTGTAGATTGCTTACTATGAATAGTGCTGTGGTAAACATAGGGGTGCACGTGTCCTTTTTCAGCTGGGCTGGTGCTTTCCTTCTTACCTTCATTCTTCATCTCTTTCATTATTTGTTTGTTTATTAATATATTTATTTATTTAAGCATTCATTTAATCCTTTTTAAAGTTATTGACTTGTTATTTCTGTGTGAATGTATGGATTTATTTGATTATTCATTCGTTCCTTCATTCATTATCTATCTACCTATCTATCTGTCTATCATTTTGTCTATGTAACTTTCTTTTTGTCTTCCTTTTTTTGTATGTATTTATTTACTTATTTATTCACGCATTCATTCATTCATTTATTTGTCTTTCCATCTATCTGCCTGTCTGTCTATCTTTCTGTCATAAATATATAGAATTACATGAGTAAAATTATGTTTACTAGACTCTCCCATTACGAAGATGCCCGCACACACCCCATTGCAGTCACTATCCATGAGAATAGTAAGACACTGTACAATCACTACTTGTTTCTCTGTGTTGTACAGCCCTCCCTGTGACCCCCTTCCCACATTATACATGCTCATCGTAAAGCACACTTTCTTTCCCTTGTCCCCTTATCCCTCCATTCCCACCTATCCACCCCAGTCCCTTTCTCTTTGGTAACTGTTTGTTCATTCTTGGTTTCTGTGAAGCTGGTGCTGTTTTGCTCATTCGGTTTCTCTTGTTTGTCTTTCCAGAGAGGTTAGTGAAATCATTTGATACTTGTGTTTCTCCACCTGGCTTATTTCACTGTGCATAATACCCTCTAGCTCCATCCATGTTGTTGTAAATGGTAGTATTCTTTCTTTCGTTGTGGCTGAATAATATTGCACTGTTCATCTTCTGATGGACTCTTAGCTTGGCTACTATGAATAGTGCTGTCATAAACATAGAGGTGCACGTGTCTTATTAAAACTGGGCTGCTGCACTCTTTTATTCGTTTATCTATCAATCTATTTATATGTTTATTTATTTATTTATTTATCACTTATCTTCAATTACATGGGTAACATTATGTTTACTAGTCTCCCCCCAGCACCAATTTACCAAAGGGGGAGGGACTGGGAAGGCTGGTTGTGAAGGGAGGGAGAAGGGTGGGCAGAGGGCATTACGATGAGCTCACATAATGTGTGGGGATGTCCCGCGGAGAGGTCAGTATATTATGGATAGTTCAAGTAGTGATTCTATAGCATCTTGCTATGCTGATGGACAGTGACTGTAATGGGGTATGTGGTGGGGGCTTAATGTGGGGCGTGTAGTAACCATCACGTGGATCATATAATTGTAGATCGGTTATTCTGAATAGTGCTCTGATAAACATAGGGGTGCTCATGTCTTTTTAAAACTGGGCTGTTGCCTTCCTTCCTTCCTTCCTTCCTTCCTTCCTTCCTTCCTTCCATCCTTTCAACATGTATGTATTTATTTATTTATTTATTCATTCATTCATTCATTCATTTATTATCTATCTATCTACCTATGTAGCTATCTTTCTGTCATTAATGTAGAATTAGATGGGTAAAATTATGTTTAGTTTTCTGCCGCCATCACGAAGATAGCCCAAGATACCCCATTGCACTCACTGTACATGGGCATAGTAAGATGCTGTGGAATCACTACTTGTCTTCTCTGTGTTCTACAGCCCTCTACGTGCCCCTCCTCCTACATTATTTATGGTAATTGTATGTGTCCATTGTTCCCTCCTCCCTGGTCCGTCCATTTCTGCCCATCTACCCCAGTCTCTTTCCCTTTGGTAACTTTTCGTCCATTCTTGGTCTCTGTGAGACTGCTAATGTGTTCTCCTTCAGTTTTGTCTCTGTTCGGATACTCCAATCATGAGGAAATCATTATATATATGGTGAACAATATTCCCTGTTCATCTTGTGAGGCAGCTCCCCACGGCTGGGCAGTGCCCGCCGTGGGGGTGGAGTTTGCAAGAGCAGCACTGTTGCCTGGAAATTCCATGATGTCACAGTGGTGCCTCTGTCCTAGAGAAAGAATGGGTATGCTTAGAGGAGCAGCTGTGATTCTGGTGAGGTGGACACTGAACAACTTGACAGCATCAGGGAAAATGGAATCCAGACCCAAGGTACTGTGTGTTTCTTTTTATTTTGGTGTCAGTACTGAACAGTTCCATGAGCAACATTATGGTTATTAAACTACCCCCATTACCAAGTCCCCACCTCATAGCCTATAAGAGTCAATGTCCATTAGCCCAGGAATGTGCTGTAGAAGCGCTAGTAATCTTCACTGTGTTATACTGCCTTGCCCATGCCTGCCCCCTGCCCACATTATGTGTGCTACTCCTAGTGCCCCATTTTCCCTCTCTTCCCTCCTTTCCAACCCATCCTCCTCAGTCACATTCCCTTTTGTAACCATGAGTCCATTCTTGGGTTCGGTGAGGCTACTACTGTCTTGTTCCTTCACTCTTTTTATTTTTTCTGATACTCCACAGGTGAGTGAAATCATTTGACATTTTTTGTGTTCTGCACGGCTTAATTCACTGAGCATAATACCCTCTAGCTCCATCCACGTTGTTGTAATTGGTAGGATTGATTTTCTTCATCTGGCTGAATAATATTCCACTGTTCATCTACTGATGGACACTTATCTTGACTATTGTGTATAGTGCCGTGACAAACATAGGGTTGCACATGTCTTTTCTGAACTGGTCTGCTACATTCTATTATTTCTTTTTTATGTACGTATGTACGTATTCACGTATGTACTTACTTACTTATTGTTTATTTATTTATCATTAGTCTACAGCTACATGAGTGCCATTAAGTTTACTTGACGCCCCCCACTACTAATTTACCAAAGGAAAGGGGCTAGGAAGGCTGGTTGGGAAGGGAGGGAGAAGGGTGTAGAGGGGTCATTAAGATCAGCTCAATTTATGTGTGGGGAGGTCCCACGGGAAAGTCAGTATTGTACAGAGAGCTTAAGTAGTGATTCTGTAGCATCTTGTTAATCTGAAGGACAGTGACAGTAATGGAGTATGTTGGGTGGACTTGATCTGGGGCGTGTAGAAACCATAATGTAGCTCATGGAATTGTGGATTGGCTATTGTGGATAGTGCTGTGAGAAACCTAGGAGTGCACATGTCTTTTTAAAACTGGGCTGGTGCTTTCCTTCTTTCTTTCGATCTTGTATCTCATTCTTTTTCTCATATATGTATTTATTTATTCATGTATTCCTTCATCTGTCTTTCTATCTATCTGTGTATATTTATCTGTCTATCGATCTATCTGTTGATCTATCATTCTGTCTATCTTTCTTTCTGTCTTCCTAAATGTATGTATGTATGTATTCATTCATTCATTAGTCTGTCTTTCCATCTGTGTGTAACTATCTGACTGCCTGTCTATCTGTCATTAATACACAATTACATGAGTAACATTATGTTTTCTAGACTCCCCCCATCACGAAGATGCCCCGCAGATACCCCACTGCAGTGCATGTCCATGAGCATAGTAAGATGCTGTAGAGTCACTACTTGTCTTCTCTGTGTTGTACAGTACTCCCTGTGACCCTGCTGACCACATTATACGTGATCATCGCAATGCATGATTTCTTTCCCTCTCCCATTATCCCTCCATTCTCAACTATCCACCCCAGTCCCTTTCCCTTTGGTAACTGTTAGTGTCTTCTTGGGATCTGTGAATCTAGTGCTCTTCTGTTCATTCAGTTTCTCTTGGTTTTCCTTTTCGAGAGGTTAGTGATATCATTTCATACTTGTCTTTCTCCGCTGGGTTTATTTCACTGTGCATAATACCCTCTAGCTCCGTCCATGTTGTTGCAAATGATAGGATTTCTTTTCTTCATATGGCCTGGTAATATTCCACTGCTCATCTTCTGATGGACAGTTAGCTTGGCTATTGTGAATAGTGCTGTGATAGACATAGGGGTGCACATGTCTTTTGAAAAGTGGGCTGCTGCGTTCTATCATGTATTTATTTATTTACTTGTTAATCTCCAATTACACGGGGTGACATTATGTTTACTAGACTCCCACCATCGCCAGTTTTGCAAAGGTAAGCGCCTAGGAAGGCTGGTGGGGAAGGGAAGGAGAAGGGTGAAAAGGGGGCATTAAGATTAGCTCCCATAATGTGGGAGGGGTTCCACGTGGAAGTCAGTGTAGTGTAGAGAAGTCAAGGAGTGATTCTGTAGAATCGTACGATGCTGATGGATAGTGACTCTAACAGGGTATATGGTAGGGAGGGAACTTGATGATCTGGGGAGTCTACTAACTATAATATTGCTCTTATAATTGTTGATTAATGATAGTGAAAAAAAACCCACGTATTCCTGACGAGATGATTATGAAACCCAGGAAAAAAAAAAAAGGGAGGCAAGGGTTGCAGCCTGGTGAGTTCCCGGCAGGCATCCCGCCGGTCCCTGCAAGCTGCTGAGCTCTCTCGGTCGGTCCACAGGGCTTCCCCGGCCTCCCCCATCAGGCAGCGCGCCGCGGTGACCCCGGGGTCATGTTCCCAAAGCGCCTGCGCGGCGGCCCGGGCAGCCCCCGCTACCCAGAGGCCGCTTGGCTGCTGAGCCGCTTCCGCCAGGCCCGCCGCCGCCGCCGCCGCCGCCGGGACCCGCCTCCGAAGCGACCTCGAAGAACCTCCGGGCTGGGGACCAGAGGGTGCGGGCGCGGGCTCGGCAGACACTCGAGTGTAGGCCTCCTGCCTGGCCTCGCTCAGACGAACGCTCCTCCCTCCGCAGGAAGCAGCGAACCGCCTCCACCGCCACCGCCCAAGTTCCCTGAAGGCCTTCGCCTGGCGGAAGGGTGCAGCCAGCGAGGCGGCCCTCTGACAGCGGCCGCTGACAGCTCCCCTCGCCCGGCATGCCCAGCCCTCGCCGCCGCCTGGCTCCGCCCTGGGGCGCTCTCGGCCCCGCCCGTGCCCAACACCCGACCGGCGCGCCTGCAATTGTCAGGTTTTGTGTTTTTTTTTTTTTGCATACGGATTGTTACTCAGCATGTCTGTGAGATTTTTACTCAGCATCTTTTATTGGTCATTCAGTCCTTTCTATTGAGGAGTAGTACTACTTTGTATGAATAAACCACAGATGTTTTAAAGTGTCTCTTTTTAGTTTTGCCTGCTATGAATGAAGTCTCTGAGAAGGTGTGTATATAGGTCTTTCTGTAAGCATAAGCACCCATTTTCATTTGCCTAAAAGCCTGCAAGTGGAATTGCTGGGCCATATGCTCAGTATGTTTTTAAGTTTATCCAAACTGCCAGATCTTTTTCCCAAATTGGTATACCATTTTACATGCCCACCAGTTTGATCAACAGTTGCGGTCTGGCAGTGTCAGTTATTTTTTTATTTTAATCATTCTAACATAATTGTGATGTCACAGTGTTATTTTCATTTGCTTTTATTTGATGACCAATGTTGCTGAATGTTGTTCCATGGACTCATTGGCCATTTGTACCTCTTCTTTTATGAAGCGTCTCTTCACTTTTCTGCATTTCTTAATACAATTTACAATTTTTTAATATTTTGCTATCATTCGTCTACCATTACATGAAGGACATTATGTTTACTAGGCTCCCCCGTTCACCAAGTTCTCCCCACATCCGCCTTCACAGTCACTGTCCATCAGCATAGTAAGATGCTGTAAAGTCACTATTTGTCTTCTCTGTGATATACAGCCCTCTCTGTGACCACCCTCCCACATTATACATGCTAATCATAATGCACACTTTCTTTCCCTCTCCCCTTATCCCTCCAGTCCCAACTATCCACACCAGCCCCTTTCCCTTTGGTACCTGTTAGTCCATTCTTGGCTTCGATGAATCTGGTGCTGTTTTGCCCACTCAGTTTCCCTTGGTTCTCCCTCTGAGAGGATAGTGAAATCATTTGATACTTGTCTTTCTGCGCCTGGGTTATTTCACTGTGCATATTACCCACTTGCTCCATCCGTGTCGTTGTAAATGGTAGGATTTTTTCTTTTGTTATGGCTGAATAATATTGCACTGTTCATCTTCTGATGGACACTTAGCTTGGCTCTTGTAAATAGTGTTAAACATAGGGGTGCACATGTGTTTTCTAAACTGGGCTGCTGCATTTCATTATGTATATTTTATGTATGTACGTAGGTATGTATTCATTTACATACTTATTTATTCTTTCTTCATTTATCATGAGTCTACAACTACATTAGTAACATTATGCTTAGTAGACTCCCTCCATCACCAATTTACCGAAGGTTAAGGGACTAGGAAGGCTGGTTGTGAAGGGAGGGAGAAGTGTGGAAAGGGGTCATTACGATTAGCTCACGTACTGTCGGGGGTAGGTCCCACGAGGAAGTCTGTATAGTAGGGAGAAGTCAAGTAGTGGTACTACAGCATCTTACTATGCTGATAGACAGTGACTGTAATGAGGTATGTGGGGGGAACTTGATGATGTGGGCAGTCTAGTAACCACAATCCTGCTCATATAATTGTAGATTGGTTATAGTGAATAGAGCTGTGTAAACATAGGGGTGCAGATGTCTTTTATAAACTGGTCTGCTGCATTGTATTATTTATTTTTTATGTAAGTATGTATGTATGTATGCATGTATTCACTTACGTACTTACTTATTTATTCTTTGTTTATTTCTCGTTACCCCACAACAACAGGAGTAACTTTATATTTACTAGACTCCCCAGATCAGCAACTTACCAAAGTTAAGGGACTAGGAAGGCTTGTTGGGGAGGGATGGAGAAGGGTGTACAGGGGGCATAACGATTAGCTCACATAATGTGTGGGGAGGTCCCACAGGGAAGACAGTATAGTACAGAGAGTTCAAGCAGTGATTCGATAGCATCTTGCTACACTGATGGACAGTGACTGTACCGGGATATGCAGGGTGGACATGGTCTGGGGAGTGTAGGAACTATAATGTAGCTCATATAATTGTAGATTGCTTACTATGAATAGTGCTGTGGTAAACATAGGGGTGCACGTGTCCTTTTTCAGCTGGGCTGGTGCTTTCCTTCTTACCTTCTTTCTTCATCTCTTTCATTATTTGTTTGTTTGTTTATTAATATATTTATTTATTTAAGCATTCATTTAATCCTTTTTAAAGTTATTGACTTGTTATTTCTGTGTGAATGTATGTATTTATTTAATTATTCATTCGTTCCTTCATTCATTATCTATCTACCTATCTATCTGTCTATCATTTTGTCTATGTAACTTTCTTTTTGTCTTCCTTTTTTTGTATGTATTTATTTACTTATTTATTCACGCATTCATTCATTCATTTATTTGTCTTTCCATCTATCTGCCTGTCTGTCTATCTTTCTGTCATAAATATATAGAATTACATGAGTAAAATTATGTTTACTAGACTCTCCCATTACGAAGATGCCCGCACACACCCCATTGCAGTCACTATCCATGAGAATAGTAAGACACTGTACAATCACTACTTGTTTCTCTGTGTTGTACAGCCCTCCCTGTGACCCCCTTCCCACATTATACATGCTCATCGTAAAGCACACTTTCTTTCCCTTGTCCCCTTATCCCTCCATTCCCACCTATCCACCCCAGTCCCTTTCTCTTTGGTAACTGTTTGTTCATTCTTGGTTTCTGTGAAGCTGGTGCTGTTTTGCTCATTCGGTTTCTCTTGTTTGTCTTTCCAGAGAGGTTAGTGAAATCATTTGATACTTGTGTTTCTCCACCTGGCTTATTTCACTGTGCATAATACCCTCTAGCTCCATCCATGTTGTTGTAAATGGTAGTATTCTTTCTTTCGTTGTGGCTGAATAATATTGCACTGTTCATCTTCTGATGGACACTTAGCTTGGCTACTATGAATAGTGCTGTCATAAACATAGAGGTGCACGTGTCTTATTAAAACTGGGCTGCTGCACTCTTTTATTCGTTTATCTATCAATCTATTTATATGTTTATTTATTTATTTATTTATCACTTATCTTCAATTACATGGGTAACATTATGTTTACTAGTCTCCCCCCAGCACCAATTTACCAAAGGGGGAGGGACTGGGAAGGCTGGTTGTGAAGGGAGGGAGAAGGGTGGGCAGGGGGCATTACGATGAGCTCACATAATGTGTGGGGATGTCCCGCGGAGAGGTCAGTATATTATGGATAGTTCAAGTAGTGATTCTATAGCATCTTGCTATGCTGATGGACAGTGACTGTAATGGGGTATGTGGTGGGGGCTTAATGTGGGGCGTGTAGTAACCATCACGTGGATCATATAATTGTAGATTGGTTATTCTGAATAGTGCTCTGATAAACATAGGGGTGCTCATGTCTTTTTAAAACTGGGCTGTTGCCTGCCTTCCTTCCTTCCTTCCTTCCTTCCATCCTTTCAACATGTATGTATTTATTTATTCATTCATTCATTCATTCATTCATTCATTTATTATCTATCTACCTACCTATGTAGCTATCTTTCTGTCATTAATGTAGAATTAGATGGGTAAAATTCTGTTTAGTTTTCTGCCGCCATCACGAAGATAGCCCAAGATACCCCATTGCACTCACTGTACATGGGCATAGTAAGATGCTGTGGAATCACTACTTGTCTTCTCTGTGTTCTACAGCCCTCTACGTGCCCCTCCTCCTACATTATTTATGGTAATTGTATGTGTCCATTGTTCCCTCCTCCCTGGTCCGTCCATTTCTGCCCATCTACCCCAGTCTCTTTCCCTTTGGTAACTTTTCGTCCATTCTTGGTCTCTGTGAGACTGCTAATGTGTTCTCCTTCAGTTTTGTCTCTGTTCGGATACTCCAATCATGAGGAAATCATTATATATATGGTGAACAATATTCCCTGTTCATCTTGTGAGGCAGCTCCCCACGGCTGGGCAGTGCCCGCCGTGGGGGTGGAGTTTGCAAGAGCAGCACTGTTGCCTGGAAATTCCATGATGTCACAGTGGTGCCTCTGTCCTAGAGAAAGAATGGGTATGCTTAGAGGAGCAGCTGTGATTCTGGTGAGGTGGACACTGAACAACTTGACAGCATCAGGGAAAATGGAATCCAGACCCAAGGTACTGTGTGTTTCTTTTTATTTTGGTGTCAGTACTGAACAGTTCCATGAGCAACATTATGGTTATTAAACTACCCCCATTACCAAGTCCCCACCTCATAGCCTATAAGAGTCAATGTCCATTAGCCCAGGAATGTGCTGTAGAAGCGCTAGTAATCTTCACTGTGTTATACTGCCTTGCCCATGCCTGCCCCCTGCCCACATTATGTGTGCTACTCCTAGTGCCCCATTTTCCCTCTCTTCCCTCCTTTCCAACCCATCCTCCTCAGTCACATTCCCTTTTGTAACCATGAGTCCATTCTTGGGTTCGGTGAGGCTACTACTGTCTTGTTCCTTCACTCTTTTTATTTTTTCTGATACTCCACAGGTGAGTGAAATCATTTGACATTTTTTGTGTTCTGCACGGCTTAATTCACTGAGCATAATACCCTCTAGCTCCATCCACGTTGTTGTAATTGGTAGGATTGATTTTCTTCATCTGGCTGAATAATATTCCACTGTTCATCTACTGATGGACACTTATCTTGACTATTGTGTATAGTGCCGTGACAAACATAGGGTTGCACATGTCTTTTCTGAACTGGTCTGCTACATTCTATTATTTCTTTTTTATGTACGTATGTACGTATTCACGTATGTACTTACTTACTTATTGTTTATTTATTTATCATTAGTCTACAGCTACATGAGTGCCATTAAGTTTACTTGACGCCCCCCACTACTAATTTACCAAAGGAAAGGGGCTAGGAAGGCTGGTTGGGAAGGGAGGGAGAAGGGTGTAGAGGGGTCATTAAGATCAGCTCAATTTATGTGTGGGGAGGTCCCACGGGAAAGTCAGTATTGTACAGAGAGCTTAAGTAGTGATTCTGTAGCATCTTGTTAATCTGAAGGACAGTGACAGTAATGGAGTATGTTGGGTGGACTTGATCTGGGGCGTGTAGAAACCATAATGTAGCTCATGGAATTGTGGATTGGCTATTGTGGATAGTGCTGTGAGAAACCTAGGAGTGCACATGTCTTTTTAAAACTGGGCTGGTGCTTTCCTTCTTTCTTTCGATCTTGTATCTCATTCTTTTTCTCATATATGTATTTATTTATTCATGTATTCCTTCATCTGTCTTTCTATCTATCTGTGTATATTTATCTGTCTATCGATCTATCTGTTGATCTATCATTCTGTCTATCTTTCTTTCTGTCTTCCTAAATGTATGTATGTATGTATTCATTCATTCATTAGTCTGTCTTTCCATCTGTGTGTAACTATCTGACTGCCTGTCTATCTGTCATTAATACACAATTACATGAGTAACATTATGTTTTCTAGACTCCCCCCATCACGAAGATGCCCCGCAGATACCCCACTGCAGTGCATGTCCATGAGCATAGTAAGATGCTGTAGAGTCACTACTTGTCTTCTCTGTGTTGTACAGTACTCCCTGTGACCCTGCTGACCACATTATACGTGATCATCGCAATGCATGATTTCTTTCCCTCTCCCATTATCCCTCCATTCTCAACTATCCACCCCAGTCCCTTTCCCTTTGGTAACTGTTAGTGTCTTCTTGGGATCTGTGAATCTAGTGCTCTTCTGTTCATTCAGTTTCTCTTGGTTTTCCTTTTCGAGAGGTTAGTGATATCATTTCATACTTGTCTTTCTCCGCTGGGTTTATTTCACTGTGCATAATACCCTCTAGCTCCGTCCATGTTGTTGCAAATGATAGGATTTCTTTTCTTCATATGGCCTGGTAATATTCCACTGCTCATCTTCTGATGGACAGTTAGCTTGGCTATTGTGAATAGTGCTGTGATAGACATAGGGGTGCACATGTCTTTTGAAAAGTGGGCTGCTGCGTTCTATCATGTATTTATTTATTTACTTGTTAATCTCCAATTACACGGGGTGACATTATGTTTACTAGACTCCCACCATCGCCAGTTTTGCAAAGGTAAGCGCCTAGGAAGGCTGGTGGGGAAGGGAAGGAGAAGGGTGAAAAGGGGGCATTAAGATTAGCTCCCATAATGTGGGAGGGGTTCCACGTGGAAGTCAGTGTAGTGTAGAGAAGTCAAGGAGTGATTCTGTAGAATCGTACGATGCTGATGGATAGTGACTCTAACAGGGTATATGGTAGGGAGGGAACTTGATGATCTGGGGAGTCTACTAACTATAATATTGCTCTTATAATTGTTGATTAATGATAGTGAAAAAAAACCCACGTATTCCTGACGAGATGATTATGAAACCCAGGAAAAAAAAAAAAAGGGAGGCAAGGGTTGCAGCCTGGTGAGTTCCCGGCAGGCATCCCGCCGGTCCCTGCAAGCTGCTGAGCTCTCTCGGTCGGTCCACAGGGCTTCCCCGGCCTCCCCCATCAGGCAGCGCGCCGCGGTGACCCCGGGGTCATGTTCCCAAAGCGCCTGCGCGGCGGCCCGGGCAGCCCCCGCTACCCAGAGGCCGCTTGGCTGCTGAGCCGCTTCCGCCACGGCCCGCCGCCGCCGCCGCCGCCGCCGTGACCCGCCTCCGAAGCGACCTCGAGGAACCTCCGGGCTGGGGACCAGAGGGTGCGGGCGCGGGCTCGGCAGACACTCGAGTGTAGGCCTCCTGCCTGGCCTCGCTCAGACGAACGCTCCTCCCTCCGCAGGAAGCAGCGAACCGCCTCCACCGCCACCGCCCAAGTTCCGTGAAGGCCTTCGCCTGGCGGAAGGGTGCAGCCAGCGAGGCGGCCCTCTGACAGCGGCCGCTGACAGCTCCCCTCGCCCGGCATGCCCAGCCCTCGCCGCCGCCTGGCTCCGCCCTGGGGCGCTCTCGGCCCCGCCCGTGCCCAACACCCGACCGGCGCGCCTGCAATTGTCAGGTTTTGTGTTTGTTTTTTTTTTTTGCATACGGATTGTTACTCAGCATGTCTGTGAGATTTTTACTCAGCATCTTTTATTGGTCATTCAGTCCTTTCTATTGAGGAGTAGTACTACTTTGTATGAATAAACCACAGATGTTTTAAAGTGTCTCTTTTTAGTTTTGCCTGCTATGAATGAAGTCTCTGAGAAGGTGTGTATATAGGTCTTTCTGTAAGCATAAGCACCCATTTTCATTTGCCTAAAAGCCTGCAAGTGGAATTGCTGGGCCATATGCTCAGTATGTTTTTAAGTTTATCCAAACTGCCAGATCTTTTTCCCAAATTGGTATACCATTTTACATGCCCACCAGTTTGATCAACAGTTGCGGTCTGGCAGTGTCAGTTTTTTTTCTTATTTTAATCATTCTAACATAATTGTGATGTCACAGTGTTATTTTCATTTGCTTTTATTTGATGACCAATGTTGCTGAATGTTGTTCCATGGACTCATTGGCCATTTGTACCTCTTCTTTTATGAAGCGTCTCTTCACTTTTCTGCATTTCTTAATACAATTTACAATTTTTTAATATTTTGCTATCATTCGTCTACCATTACATGAAGGACATTATGTTTACTAGGCTCCCCCGTTCACCAAGTTCTCCCCACATCCGCCTTCACAGTCACTGTCCATCAGCATAGTAAGATGCTGTAAAGTCACTATTTGTCTTCTCTGTGATATACAGCCCTCTCTGTGACCACCCTCCCACATTATACATGCTAATCATAATGCACACTTTCTTTCCCTCTCCCCTTATCCCTCCAGTCCCAACTATCCACACCAGCCCCTTTCCCTTTGGTACCTGTTAGTCCATTCTTGGCTTCGATGAATCTGGTGCTGTTTTGCCCACTCAGTTTCCCTGGGTTCTCCCTCTGAGAGGATAGTGAAATCATTTGATACTTGTCTTTCTGCGCCTGGGTTATTTCACTGTGCATATTACCCACTTGCTCCGTCCGTGTCGTTGTAAATGGTAGGATTTTTTCTTTTGTTATGGCTGAATAATATTGCACTGTTCATCTTCTGATGGACACTTAGCTTGGCTCTTGTAAATAGTGTTAAACATAGGGGTGCACATGTGTTTTCTAAACTGGGCTGCTGCATTTCATTATGTATATTTTATGTATGTACGTAGGTATGTATTCATTTACATACTTATTTATTCTTTCTTCATTTATCATGAGTCTACAACTACATTAGTAACATTATGCTTAGTAGACTCCCTCCATCACCAATTTACCGAAGGTTAAGGGACTAGGAAGGCTGGTTGTGAAGGGAGGGAGAAGTGTGGAAAGGGGTCATTACGATTAGCTCACGTACTGTCGGGGGTAGGTCCCACGAGGAAGTCTGTATAGTAGGGAGAAGTCAAGTAGTGGTACTACAGCATCCTACTATGCTGATAGACAGTGACTGTAATGAGGTATGTGGGGGGAACTTGATGATGTGGGCAGTCTAGTAACCACAATCCTGCTCATATAATTGTAGATTGGTTATAGTGAATAGAGCTGTGTAAACATAGGGGTGCAGATGTCTTTTATAAACTGGTCTGCTGCATTGTATTATTTATTTTTTATGTAAGTATGTATGTATGTATGCATGTATTCACTTACGTACTTACTTATTTATTCTTTGTTTATTTCTCGTTACCCCACAACAACAGGAGTAACTTTATATTTACTAGACTCCCCAGATCAGCAACTTACCAAAGTTAAGGGACTAGGAAGGCTTGTTGGGGAGGGATGGAGAAGCGTGTACAGGGGGCATAACGATTAGCTCACATAATGTGTGGGGAGGTCCCACAGGGAAGACAGTATAGTACAGAGAGTTCAAGCAGTGATTCGATAGCATCTTGCTACACTGATGGACAGTGACTGTACCGGGATATGCAGGGTGGACATGGTCTGGGGAGTGTAGGAACTATAATGTAGCTCCTATAATTGTAGATTGCTTACTATGAATAGTGCTGTGGTAAACATAGGGGTGCACGTGTCCTTTTTCAGCTGGGCTGGTGCTTTCCTTCTTACCTTCTTTCTTCATCTCTTTCATTATTTGTTTGTTTGTTTATTAATATATGTATTTATTTAAGCATTCATTTAATCCTTTTTAAAGTTATTGACTTGTTATTTCTGTGTGAATGTATGTATTTATTTAATTATTCATTCGTTCCTTCATTCATTATCTATCTACCTATCTATCTGTCTATCATTTTGTCTATGTAACTTTCTTTTTGTCTTCCTTTTTTTGTATGTATTTATTTACTTATTTATTCACGCATTCATTCATTCATTTATTTGTCTTTCCATCTATCTGCCTGTCTGTCTATCTTTCTGTCATAAATATATAGAATTACATGAGTAAAATTATGTTTACTAGACTCTCCCATTACGAAGATGCCCGCACACACCCCATTGCAGTCACTATCCATGAGAATAGTAAGACACTGTACAATCACTACTTGTTTCTCTGTGTTGTACAGCCCTCCCTGTGACCCCCTTCCCACATTATACATGCTCATCGTAAAGCACACTTTCTTTCCCTTGTCCCCTTATCCCTCCATTCCCACCTATCCACCCCAGTCCCTTTCTCTTTGGTAACTGTTTGTTCATTCTTGGTTTCTGTGAAGCTGGTGCTGTTTTGCTCATTCGGTTTCTCTTGTTTGTCTTTCCAGAGAGGTTAGTGAAATCATTTGATACTTGTGTTTCTCCACCTGGCTTATTTCACTGTGCATAATACCCTCTAGCTCCATCCATGTTGTTGTAAATGGTAGTATTCTTTCTTTCGTTGTGGCTGAATAATATTGCACTGTTCATCTTCTGATGGACACTTAGCTTGGCTACTATGAATAGTGCTGTCATAAACATAGAGGTGCACGTGTCTTATTAAAACTGGGCTGCTGCACTCTTTTATTCGTTTATCTATCAATCTATTTATATGCTTATTTATTTATTTATTTATCACTTATCTTCAATTACATGGGTAACATTATGTTTACTAGTCTCCCCCCAGCACCGATTTACCAAAGGGGGAGGGACTGGGAAGGCTGGTTGTGAAGGGAGGGAGAAGGGTGGGCAGAGGGCATTACGATGAGCTCACATAATGTGTGGGGATGTCCCGCGGAGAGGTCAGTATATTATGGATAGTTCAAGTAGTGATTCTATAGCATCTTGCTATGCTGATGGACAGTGACTGTAATGGGGTATGTGGTGGGGGCTTAATGTGGGGCGTGTAGTAACCATCACGTGGATCATATAATTGTAGATCGGTTATTCTGAATAGTGCTCTGATAAACATAGGGGTGCTCATGTCTTTTTAAAACTGGGCTGTTGCCTGCCTGCCTTCCTTCCTTCCTTCCATCCTTTCAACATGTATGTATTTATTTATTTATTCATTCATTCATTCATTCATTTATTATCTATCTATCTACCTATGTAGCTATCTTTCTGTCATTAATGTAGAATTAGATGGGTAAAATTATGTTTAGTTTTCTGCCGCCATCACGAAGATAGCCCAAGATACCCCATTGCACTCACTGTACATGGGCATAGTAAGATGCTGTGGAATCACTACTTGTCTTCTCTGTGTTCTACAGCCCTCTACGTGCCCCTCCTCCTACATTATTTATGGTAATTGTATGTGTCCATTGTTCCCTCCTCCCTGGTCCGTCCATTTCTGCCCATCTACCCCAGTCTCTTTCCCTTTGGTAACTTTTCGTCCATTCTTGGTCTCTGTGAGACTGCTAATGTTTTCTCCTTCAGTTTTGTCTCTGTTTGGATACTCCAATCATGAGGAAATCATTATATATATGGTGAACAATATTCCCTGTTCATCTTGTGAGGCAGCTCCCCACGGCTGGGCAGTGCCCGCCGTGGGGGTGGAGTTTGCAAGAGCAGCACTGTTGCCTGGAAATTCCATGATGTCACAGTGGTGCCTCTGTCCCAGAGAAAGAATGGGTATGCTTAGAGGAGCAGCTGTGATTCTGGTGAGGTGGACACTGAACAACTTGACAGCATCAGGGAAAATGGAATCCAGACCCAAGGTACTGTGTGTTTCTTTTTATTTTGGTGTCAGTACTGAACAGTTCCATGAGCAACATTATGGTTATTAAACTACCCCCAGTACCAAGTCCCCACCTCATAGCCTATAAGAGTCAATGTCCATTAGCCCAGGAATGTGCTGTAGAAGCGCTAGTAATCTTCACTGTGTTATACTGCCTTGCCCATGCCTGCCCCCTGCCCACATTATGTGTGCTACTCCTAGTGCCCCATTTTCCCTCTCTTCCCTCCTTTCCAACCCATCCTCCTCAGTCACGTTCCCTTTTGTAACCATGAGTCCATTCTTGGGTTCGGTGAGGCTACTACTGTCTTGTTCCTTCACTCTTTTTATTTTTTCTGATACTCCACAGGTGAGTGAAATCATTTGACATTTTTTGTGTTCTGCACGGCTTAATTCACTGAGCATAATACCCTCTAGCTCCATCCACGTTGTTGTAATTGGTAGGATTGATTTTCTTCATCTGGCTGAATAATATTCCACTGTTCATCTACTGATGGACACTTATCTTGACTATTGTGTATAGTGCCGTGACAAACATAGGGTTGCACATGTCTTTTCTGAACTGGTCTGCTACATTCTATTATTTCTTTTTTATGTACGTATGTACGTATTCACGTATGTACTTACTTACTTATTGTTTATTTATTTATCATTAGTCTACAGCTACATGAGTGCCATTAAGTTTACTTGACGCCCCCCACTACTAATTTACCAAAGGAGAGGGGCTAGGAAGGCTGGGTGGGAAGGGAGGGAGAAGGGTGTAGAGGGGTCATTAAGATCAGCTCAATTTATGTGTGGGGAGGTCCCACGGGAAAGTCAGTATTGTACAGAGAGCTTAAGTAGTGATTCTGTAGCATCTTGTTAATCTGAAGGACAGTGACTGTAATGGAGTATGTTGGGTGGACTTGATCTGGGGCGTGTAGAAACCATAATGTAGCTCATGGAATTGTGGATTGGCTATTGTGGATAGTGCTGTGAGAAACCTAGGAGTGCACATGTCTTTTTAAAACTGGGCTGGTGCTTTCCTTCTTTCTTTCGATCTTGTATCTCATTCTTTTTCTCATATATGTATTTATTTATTCATGTATTCCTTCATCTGTCTTTCTATCTATCTGTGTATATTTATCTGTCTATCGATCTATCTGTTGATCTATCATTCTGTCTATCTTTCTTTCTGTCTTCCTAAATGTATGGATGTATGTATTCATTCATTCATTAGTCTGTCTTTCCATCTGTGTGTAACTATCTGTCTGCCTGTCTATCTGTCATTAATACACCATTACATGAGTAACATTATGTTTTCTAGGCTCCCCCCCATCACGAAGATGCCCCGCAGATACCCCACTGCAGTGCATGTCCATGAGCATAGTAAGATGCTGTAGAGTCACTACTTGTCTTCTCTGTGTTGTACAGTACTCCCTGTGACCCTGCTGACCACATTATACGTGATCATCGCAATGCATGATTTCTTTCCCTCTCCCATTATCCCTCCATTCTCAACTATCCACCCCAGTCCCTTTCCCTTTGGTAACTGTTAGTGTCTTCTTGGGATCTGTGAATCTAGTGCTCTTCTGTTCATTCAGTTTCTCTTGGTTTTCCTTTTCGAGAGGTTAGTGATATCATTTCATACTTGTCTTTCTCCGCTGGGTTTATTTCACTGTGCATAATACCCTCTAGCTCCGTCCATGTTGTTGCAAATGATAGGATTTCTTTTCTTCATATGGCCTGGTAATATTCCACTGCTCATCTTCTGATGGACAGTTAGCTTGGCTATTGTGAATAGTGCTGTGATAGACATAGGGGTGCACATGTCTTTTGAAAAGTGGGCTGCTGCGTTCTATCATGTATTTATTTATGTACTTGTCGTTAATCTCCAATTACACGGGGTGACATTATGTTTACTAGACTCCCACCATCGCCAGTTTTGCAAAGGTAAGCGCCTAGGAAGGCTGGTGGGGAAGGGAAGGAGAAGGGTGAAAAGGGGGCATTAAGATTAGCTCCCATAATGTGGGAGGGGTTCCACGTGGAAGTCAGTGTAGTGTAGAGAAGTCAAGGAGTGATTCTGTAGAATCGTACGATGCTGATGGATAGTGACTCTAACAGGGCATATGGTAGGGAGGGAACTTGATGATCTGGGGAGTCTACTAACTATAATATTGCTCTTATAATTGTTGATTAATGATAGTGAAAAAAAACCCACGTATTCCTGACGAGATGATTATGAAACCCAGGAAAAAAAAAAAAGGGAAGCAAGGGTTGCAGCCTGGTGAGTTCCCGGCAGGCATCCCGCCGGTCCCTGCAAGCTGCTGAGCTCTCTCGGTCGGTCCACAGGGCTTCCCCGGCCTCCCCCATCAGGCAGCGCGCCGCGGTGACCCCGGGGTCATGTTCCCAAAGCGCCTGCGCGGCGGCCCGGGCAGCCCCCGCTACCCAGAGGCCGCTTGGCTGCTGAGCCGCTTCCGCCACGGCCCGCCGCCGCCGCCGCCGCCGCCGCCGCCGTGACCCGCCTCCGAAGCGACCTCGAGGAACCTCCGGGCTGGGGACCAGAGGGTGCGGGCGCGGGCTCGGCAGACACTCGAGTGTAGGCCTCCTGCCTGGCCTCGCTCAGACGAACGCTCCTCCCTCCGCAGGAAGCAGCGAACCGCCTCCACCGCCACCGCCCAAGTTCCGTGAAGGCCTTCGCCTGGCGGAAGGGTGCAGCCAGCGAGGCGGCCCTCTGACAGCGGCCGCTGACAGCTCCCCTCGCCCGGCATGCCCAGCCCTCGCCGCCGCCTGGCTCCGCCCTGGGGCGCTCTCGGCCCCGCCCGTGCCCAACACCCGACCGGCGCGCCTGCAATTGTCAGGTTTTGTGTTTGTTTTTTTTTTTTTGCATACGGATTGTTACTCAGCATGTCTGTGAGATTTTTACTCAGCATCTTTTATTGGTCATTCAGTCCTTTCTATTGAGGAGTAGTACTACTTTGTATGAATAAACCACAGATGTTTTAAAGTGTCTCTTTTTAGTTTTGCCTGCTATGAATGAAGTCTCTGAGAAGGTGTGTATATAGGTCTTTCTGTAAGCATAAGCACCCATTTTCATTTGCCTAAAAGCCTGCAAGTGGAATTGCTGGGCCATATGCTCAGTATGTTTTTAAGTTTATCCAAACTGCCAGATCTTTTTCCCAAATTGGTATACCATTTTACATGCCCACCAGTTTGATCAACAGTTGCGGTCTGGCAGTGTCAGTTTTTTTTTTTTATTTTAATCATTCTAACATAATTGTGATGTCACAGTGTTATTTTCATTTGCTTTTATTTGATGACCAATGTTGCTGAATGTTGTTCCATGGACTCATTGGCCATTTGTACCTCTTCTTTTATGAAGCGTCTCTTCACTTTTCTGCATTTCTTAATACAATTTACAATTTTTTAATATTTTGCTATCATTCGTCTACCATTACATGAAGGACATTATGTTTACTAGGCTCCCCCGTTCACCAAGTTCTCCCCACATCCGCCTTCACAGTCACTGTCCATCAGCATAGTAAGATGCTGTAAAGTCACTATTTGTCTTCTCTGTGATATACAGCCCTCTCTGTGACCACCCTCCCACATTATACATGCTAATCATAATGCACACTTTCTTTCCCTCTCCCCTTATCCCTCCAGTCCCAACTATCCACACCAGCCCCTTTCCCTTTGGTACCTGTTAGTCCATTCTTGGCTTCGATGAATCTGGTGCTGTTTTGCCCACTCAGTTTCCCTGGGTTCTCCCTCTGAGAGGATAGTGAAATCATTTGATACTTGTCTTTCTGCGCCTGGGTTATTTCACTGTGCATATTACCCACTTGCTCCGTCCGTGTCGTTGTAAATGGTAGGATTTTTTCTTTTGTTATGGCTGAATAATATTGCACTGTTCATCTTCTGATGGACACTTAGCTTGGCTCTTGTAAATAGTGTTAAACATAGGGGTGCACATGTGTTTTCTAAACTGGGCTGCTGCATTTCATTATGTATATTTTATGTATGTACGTAGGTATGTATTCATTTACATACTTATTTATTCTTTCTTCATTTATCATGAGTCTACAACTACATTAGTAACATTATGCTTAGTAGACTCCCTCCATCACCAATTTACCGAAGGTTAAGGGACTAGGAAGGCTGGTTGTGAAGGGAGGGAGAAGTGTGGAAAGGGGTCATTACGATTAGCTCACGTACTGTCGGGGGTAGGTCCCACGAGGAAGTCTGTATAGTAGGGAGAAGTCAAGTAGTGGTACTACAGCATCCTACTATGCTGATAGACAGTGACTGTAATGAGGTATGTGGGGGGAACTTGATGATGTGGGCAGTCTAGTAACCACAATCCTGCTCATATAATTGTAGATTGGTTATAGTGAATAGAGCTGTGTAAACATAGGGGTGCAGATGTCTTTTATAAACTGGTCTGCTGCATTGTATTATTTATTTTTTATGTAAGTATGTATGTATGTATGCATGTATTCACTTACGTACTTACTTATTTATTCTTTGTTTATTTCTCGTTACCCCACAACAACAGGAGTAACTTTATATTTACTAGACTCCCCAGATCAGCAACTTACCAAAGTTAAGGGACTAGGAAGGCTTGTTGGGGAGGGATGGAGAAGCGTGTACAGGGGGCATAACGATTAGCTCACATAATGTGTGGGGAGGTCCCACAGGGAAGACAGTATAGTACAGAGAGTTCAAGCAGTGATTCGATAGCATCTTGCTACACTGATGGACAGTGACTGTACCGGGATATGCAGGGTGGACATGGTCTGGGGAGTGTAGGAACTATAATGTAGCTCCTATAATTGTAGATTGCTTACTATGAATAGTGCTGTGGTAAACATAGGGGTGCACGTGTCCTTTTTCAGCTGGGCTGGTGCTTTCCTTCTTACCTTCTTTCTTCATCTCTTTCATTATTTGTTTGTTTGTTTATTAATATATGTATTTATTTAAGCATTCATTTAATCCTTTTTAAAGTTATTGACTTGTTATTTCTGTGTGAATGTATGTATTTATTTAATTATTCATTCGTTCCTTCATTCATTATCTATCTACCTATCTATCTGTCTATCATTTTGTCTATGTAACTTTCTTTTTGTCTTCCTTTTTTTGTATGTATTTATTTACTTATTTATTCACGCATTCATTCATTCATTTATTTGTCTTTCCATCTATCTGCCTGTCTGTCTATCTTTCTGTCATAAATATATAGAATTACATGAGTAAAATTATGTTTACTAGACTCTCCCATTACGAAGATGCCCGCACACACCCCATTGCAGTCACTATCCATGAGAATAGTAAGACACTGTACAATCACTACTTGTTTCTCTGTGTTGTACAGCCCTCCCTGTGACCCCCTTCCCACATTATACATGCTCATCGTAAAGCACACTTTCTTTCCCTTGTCCCCTTATCCCTCCATTCCCACCTATCCACCCCAGTCCCTTTCTCTTTGGTAACTGTTTGTTCATTCTTGGTTTCTGTGAAGCTGGTGCTGTTTTGCTCATTCGGTTTCTCTTGTTTGTCTTTCCAGAGAGGTTAGTGAAATCATTTGATACTTGTGTTTCTCCACCTGGCTTATTTCACTGTGCATAATACCCTCTAGCTCCATCCATGTTGTTGTAAATGGTAGTATTCTTTCTTTCGTTGTGGCTGAATAATATTGCACTGTTCATCTTCTGATGGACACTTAGCTTGGCTACTATGAATAGTGCTGTCATAAACATAGAGGTGCACGTGTCTTATTAAAACTGGGCTGCTGCACTCTTTTATTCGTTTATCTATCAATCTATTTATATGCTTATTTATTTATTTATTTATCACTTATCTTCAATTACATGGGTAACATTATGTTTACTAGTCTCCCCCCAGCACCGATTTACCAAAGGGGGAGGGACTGGGAAGGCTGGTTGTGAAGGGAGGGAGAAGGGTGGGCAGAGGGCATTACGATGAGCTCACATAATGTGTGGGGATGTCCCGCGGAGAGGTCAGTATATTATGGATAGTTCAAGTAGTGATTCTATAGCATCTTGCTATGCTGATGGACAGTGACTGTAATGGGGTATGTGGTGGGGGCTTAATGTGGGGCGTGTAGTAACCATCACGTGGATCATATAATTGTAGATCGGTTATTCTGAATAGTGCTCTGATAAACATAGGGGTGCTCATGTCTTTTTAAAACTGGGCTGTTGCCTGCCTGCCTTCCTTCCTTCCTTCCATCCTTTCAACATGTATGTATTTATTTATTTATTCATTCATTCATTCATTCATTTATTATCTATCTATCTACCTATGTAGCTATCTTTCTGTCATTAATGTAGAATTAGATGGGTAAAATTATGTTTAGTTTTCTGCCGCCATCACGAAGATAGCCCAAGATACCCCATTGCACTCACTGTACATGGGCATAGTAAGATGCTGTGGAATCACTACTTGTCTTCTCTGTGTTCTACAGCCCTCTACGTGCCCCTCCTCCTACATTATTTATGGTAATTGTATGTGTCCATTGTTCCCTCCTCCCTGGTCCGTCCATTTCTGCCCATCTACCCCAGTCTCTTTCCCTTTGGTAACTTTTCGTCCATTCTTGGTCTCTGTGAGACTGCTAATGTTTTCTCCTTCAGTTTTGTCTCTGTTTGGATACTCCAATCATGAGGAAATCATTATATATATGGTGAACAATATTCCCTGTTCATCTTGTGAGGCAGCTCCCCACGGCTGGGCAGTGCCCGCCGTGGGGGTGGAGTTTGCAAGAGCAGCACTGTTGCCTGGAAATTCCATGATGTCACAGTGGTGCCTCTGTCCCAGAGAAAGAATGGGTATGCTTAGAGGAGCAGCTGTGATTCTGGTGAGGTGGACACTGAACAACTTGACAGCATCAGGGAAAATGGAATCCAGACCCAAGGTACTGTGTGTTTCTTTTTATTTTGGTGTCAGTACTGAACAGTTCCATGAGCAACATTATGGTTATTAAACTACCCCCAGTACCAAGTCCCCACCTCATAGCCTATAAGAGTCAATGTCCATTAGCCCAGGAATGTGCTGTAGAAGCGCTAGTAATCTTCACTGTGTTATACTGCCTTGCCCATGCCTGCCCCCTGCCCACATTATGTGTGCTACTCCTAGTGCCCCATTTTCCCTCTCTTCCCTCCTTTCCAACCCATCCTCCTCAGTCACGTTCCCTTTTGTAACCATGAGTCCATTCTTGGGTTCGGTGAGGCTACTACTGTCTTGTTCCTTCACTCTTTTTATTTTTTCTGATACTCCACAGGTGAGTGAAATCATTTGACATTTTTTGTGTTCTGCACGGCTTAATTCACTGAGCATAATACCCTCTAGCTCCATCCACGTTGTTGTAATTGGTAGGATTGATTTTCTTCATCTGGCTGAATAATATTCCACTGTTCATCTACTGATGGACACTTATCTTGACTATTGTGTATAGTGCCGTGACAAACATAGGGTTGCACATGTCTTTTCTGAACTGGTCTGCTACATTCTATTATTTCTTTTTTATGTACGTATGTACGTATTCACGTATGTACTTACTTACTTATTGTTTATTTATTTATCATTAGTCTACAGCTACATGAGTGCCATTAAGTTTACTTGACGCCCCCCACTACTAATTTACCAAAGGAGAGGGGCTAGGAAGGCTGGGTGGGAAGGGAGGGAGAAGGGTGTAGAGGGGTCATTAAGATCAGCTCAATTTATGTGTGGGGAGGTCCCACGGGAAAGTCAGTATTGTACAGAGAGCTTAAGTAGTGATTCTGTAGCATCTTGTTAATCTGAAGGACAGTGACTGTAATGGAGTATGTTGGGTGGACTTGATCTGGGGCGTGTAGAAACCATAATGTAGCTCATGGAATTGTGGATTGGCTATTGTGGATAGTGCTGTGAGAAACCTAGGAGTGCACATGTCTTTTTAAAACTGGGCTGGTGCTTTCCTTCTTTCTTTCGATCTTGTATCTCATTCTTTTTCTCATATATGTATTTATTTATTCATGTATTCCTTCATCTGTCTTTCTATCTATCTGTGTATATTTATCTGTCTATCGATCTATCTGTTGATCTATCATTCTGTCTATCTTTCTTTCTGTCTTCCTAAATGTATGGATGTATGTATTCATTCATTCATTAGTCTGTCTTTCCATCTGTGTGTAACTATCTGTCTGCCTGTCTATCTGTCATTAATACACCATTACATGAGTAACATTATGTTTTCTAGCCTCCCCCCCATCACGAAGATGCCCCGCAGATACCCCACTGCAGTGCATGTCCATGAGCATAGTAAGATGCTGTAGAGTCACTACTTGTCTTCTCTGTGTTGTACAGTACTCCCTGTGACCCTGCTGACCACATTATACGTGATCATCGCAATGCATGATTTCTTTCCCTCTCCCATTATCCCTCCATTCTCAACTATCCACCCCAGTCCCTTTCCCTTTGGTAACTGTTAGTGTCTTCTTGGGATCTGTGAATCTAGTGCTCTTCTGTTCATTCAGTTTCTCTTGGTTTTCCTTTTCGAGAGGTTAGTGATATCATTTCATACTTGTCTTTCTCCGCTGGGTTTATTTCACTGTGCATAATACCCTCTAGCTCCGTCCATGTTGTTGCAAATGATAGGATTTCTTTTCTTCATATGGCCTGGTAATATTCCACTGCTCATCTTCTGATGGACAGTTAGCTTGGCTATTGTGAATAGTGCTGTGATAGACATAGGGGTGCACATGTCTTTTGAAAAGTGGGCTGCTGCGTTCTATCATGTATTTATTTATTTACTTGTCGTTAATCTCCAATTACACGGGGTGACATTATGTTTACTAGACTCCCACCATCGCCAGTTTTGCAAAGGTAAGCGCCTAGGAAGGCTGGTGGGGAAGGGAAGGAGAAGGGTGAAAAGGGGGCATTAAGATTAGCTCCCATAATGTGGGAGGGGTTCCACGTGGAAGTCAGTGTAGTGTAGAGAAGTCAAGGAGTGATTCTGTAGAATCGTACGATGCTGATGGATAGTGACTCTAACAGGGTATATGGTAGGGAGGGAACTTGATGATCTGGGGAGTCTACTAACTATAATATTGCTCTTATAATTGTTGATTAATGATAGTGAAAAAAAACCCACGTATTCCTGACGAGATGATTATGAAACCCAGGAAAAAAAAAAAAGGGAGGCAAGGGTTGCAGCCTGGTGAGTTCCCGGCAGGCATCCCGCCGGTCCCTGCAAGCTGCTGAGCTCTCTCGGTCGGTCCACAGGGCTTCCCCGGCCTCCCCCATCAGGCAGCGCGCCGCGGTGACCCCGGGGTCATGTTCCCAAAGCGCCTGCGCGGCGGCCCGGGCAGCCCCCGCTACCCAGAGGCCGCTTGGCTGCTGAGCCGCTTCCGCCACGGCCCGCCGCCGCCGCCGCCGCCGTGACCCGCCTCCGAAGCGACCTCGAGGAACCTCCGGGCTGGGGACCAGAGGGTGCGGGCGCGGGCTCGGCAGACACTCGAGTGTAGGCCTCCTGCCTGGCCTCGCTCAGACGAACGCTCCTCCCTCCGCAGGAAGCAGCGAACCGCCTCCACCGCCACCGCCCAAGTTCCCTGAAGGCCTTCGCCTGGCGGAAGGGTGCAGCCAGCGAGGCGGCCCTCTGACAGCGGCCGCTGACAGCTCCCCTCGCCCGGCATGCCCAGCCCTCGCCGCCGCCTGGCTCCGCCCTGGGGCGCTCTCGGCCCCGCCCGTGCCCAACACCCGACCGGCGCGCCTGCAATTGTCAGGTTTTGTGTTTTTTTTTTTTTTGCATACGGATTGTTACTCAGCATGTCTGTGAGATTTTTACTCAGCATCTTTTATTGGTCATTCAGTCCTTTCTATTGAGGAGTAGTACTACTTTGTATGAATAAACCACAGATGTTTTAAAGTGTCTCTTTTTAGTTTTGCCTGCTATGAATGAAGTCTCTGAGAAGGTGTGTATATAGGTCTTTCTGTAAGCATAAGCACCCATTTTCATTTGCCTAAAAGCCTGCAAGTGGAATTGCTGGGCCATATGCTCAGTATGTTTTTAAGTTTATCCAAACTGCCAGATCTTTTTCCCAAATTGGTATACCATTTTACATGCCCACCAGTTTGATCAACAGTTGCGGTCTGGCAGTGTCAGTTTTTTTTTTTATTTTAATCATTCTAACATAATTGTGATGTCACAGTGTTATTTTCATTTGCTTTTATTTGATGACCAATGTTGCTGAATGTTGTTCCATGGACTCATTGGCCATTTGTACCTCTTCTTTTATGAAGCGTCTCTTCACTTTTCTGCATTTCTTAATACAATTTACAATTTTTTAATATTTTGCTATCATTCGTCTACCATTACATGAAGGACATTATGTTTACTAGGCTCCCCCGTTCACCAAGTTCTCCCCACATCCGCCTTCACAGTCACTGTCCATCAGCATAGTAAGATGCTGTAAAGTCACTATTTGTCTTCTCTGTGATATACAGCCCTCTCTGTGACCACCCTCCCACATTATACATGCTAATCATAATGCACACTTTCTTTCCCTCTCCCCTTATCCCTCCAGTCCCAACTATCCACACCAGCCCCTTTCCCTTTGGTACCTGTTAGTCCATTCTTGGCTTCGATGAATCTGGTGCTGTTTTGCCCACTCAGTTTCCCTTGGTTCTCCCTCTGAGAGGATAGTGAAATCATTTGATACTTGTCTTTCTGCGCCTGGGTTATTTCACTGTGCATATTACCCACTTGCTCCATCCGTGTCGTTGTAAATGGTAGGATTTTTTCTTTTGTTATGGCTGAATAATATTGCACTGTTCATCTTCTGATGGACACTTAGCTTGGCTCTTGTAAATAGTGTTAAACATAGGGGTGCACATGTGTTTTCTAAACTGGGCTGCTGCATTTCATTATGTATATTTTATGTATGTACGTAGGTATGTATTCATTTACATACTTATTTATTCTTTCTTCATTTATCATGAGTCTACAACTACATTAGTAACATTATGCTTAGTAGACTCCCTCCATCACCAATTTACCGAAGGTTAAGGGACTAGGAAGGCTGGTTGTGAAGGGAGGGAGAAGTGTGGAAAGGGGTCATTACGATTAGCTCACGTACTGTCGGGGGTAGGTCCCACGAGGAAGTCTGTATAGTAGGGAGAAGTCAAGTAGTGGTACTACAGCATCTTACTATGCTGATAGACAGTGACTGTAATGAGGTATGTGGGGGGAACTTGATGATGTGGGCAGTCTAGTAACCACAATCCTGCTCATATAATTGTAGATTGGTTATAGTGAATAGAGCTGTGTAAACATAGGGGTGCAGATGTCTTTTATAAACTGGTCTGCTGCATTGTATTATTTATTTTTTATGTAAGTATGTATGTATGTATGCATGTATTCACTTACGTACTTACTTATTTATTCTTTGTTTATTTCTCGTTACCCCACAACAACAGGAGTAACTTTATATTTACTAGACTCCCCAGATCAGCAACTTACCAAAGTTAAGGGACTAGGAAGGCTTGTTGGGGAGGGATGGAGAAGGGTGTACAGGGGGCATAACGATTAGCTCACATAATGTGTGGGGAGGTCCCACAGGGAAGACAGTATAGTACAGAGAGTTCAAGCAGTGATTCGATAGCATCTTGCTACACTGATGGACAGTGACTGTACCGGGATATGCAGGGTGGACATGGTCTGGGGAGTGTAGGAACTATAATGTAGCTCATATAATTGTAGATTGCTTACTATGAATAGTGCTGTGGTAAACATAGGGGTGCACGTGTCCTTTTTCAGCTGGGCTGGTGCTTTCCTTCTTACCTTCTTTCTTCATCTCTTTCATTATTTGTTTGTTTGTTTATTAATATATTTATTTATTTAAGCATTCATTTAATCCTTTTTAAAGTTATTGACTTGTTATTTCTGTGTGAATGTATGTATTTATTTGATTATTCATTCGTTCCTTCATTCATTATCTATCTACCTATCTATCTGTCTATCATTTTGTCTATGTAACTTTCTTTTTGTCTTCCTTTTTTTGTATGTATTTATTTACTTATTTATTCACGCATTCATTCATTCATTTATTTGTCTTTCCATCTATCTGCCTGTCTGTCTATCTTTCTGTCATAAATATATAGAATTACATGAGTAAAATTATGTTTACTAGACTCTCCCATTACGAAGATGCCCGCACACACCCCATTGCAGTCACTATCCATGAGAATAGTAAGACACTGTACAATCACTACTTGTTTCTCTGTGTTGTACAGCCCTCCCTGTGACCCCCTTCCCACATTATACATGCTCATCGTAAAGCACACTTTCTTTCCCTTGTCCCCTTATCCCTCCATTCCCACCTATCCACCCCAGTCCCTTTCTCTTTGGTAACTGTTTGTTCATTCTTGGTTTCTGTGAAGCTGGTGCTGTTTTGCTCATTCGGTTTCTCTTGTTTGTCTTTCCAGAGAGGTTAGTGAAATCATTTGATACTTGTCTTTCTCCACCTGGCTTATTTCACTGTGCATAATACCCTCTAGCTCCATCCATGTTGTTGTAAATGGTAGTATTCTTTCTTTTGTTGTGGCTGAATAATATTGCACTGTTCATCTTCTGATGGACACTTAGCTTGGCTACTATGAATAGTGCTGTCATAAACATAGAGGTGCACGTGTCTTATTAAAACTGGGCTGCTGCACTCTTTTATTCGTTTATCTATCAATCTATTTATATGTTTATTTATTTATTTATTTATTTATCACTTATCTTCAATTACATGGGTAACATTATGTTTACTAGTCTCCCCCCAGCACCAATTTACCAAAGGGGGAGGGACTGGGAAGGCTGGTTGTGAAGGGAGGGAGAAGGGTGGGCAGGGGGCATTACGATGAGCTCACATAATGTGTGGGGATGTCCCGCGGAGAGGTCAGTATATTATGGATAGTTCAAGTAGTGATTCTATAGCATCTTGCTATGCTGATGGACAGTGACTGTAATGGGGTATGTGGTGGGGGCTTAATGTGGGGCGTGTAGTAACCATCACGTGGATCATATAATTGTAGATTGGTTATTCTGAATAGTGCTCTGATAAACATAGGGGTGCTCATGTCTTTTTAAAACTGGGCTGTTGCCTGCCTTCCTTCCTTCCTTCCTTCCTTCCTTCCTTCCTTCCTTCCTTCCTTCCATCCTTTCAACATGTATGTATTTATTTATTCGTTCATTCATTCATTCATTTATTATCTATCTATCTACCTATGTAGCTATCTTTCTGTCATTAATGTAGAATTAGATGGGTAAAATTATGTTTAGTTTTCTGCCGCCATCACGAAGATAGCCCAAGATACCCCATTGCACTCACTGTACATGGGCATAGTAAGATGCTGTGGAATCACTACTTGTCTTCTCTGTGTTCTACAGCCCTCTACGTGCCCCTCCTCCTACATTATTTATGGTAATTGTATGTGTCCATTGTTCCCTCCTCCCTGGTCCGTCCATTTCTGCCCATCTACCCCAGTCTCTTTCCCTTTGGTAACTTTTCGTCCATTCTTGGTCTCTGTGAGACTGCTAATGTTTTCTCCTTCAGTTTTGTCTCTGTTCGGATACTCCAATCATGAGGAAATCATTATATATATGGTGAACAATATTCCCTGTTCATCTTGTGAGGCAGCTCCCCACGGCTGGGCAGTGCCCGCCGTGGGGGTGGAGTTTGCAAGAGCAGCACTGTTGCCTGGAAATTCCATGATGTCACAGTGGTGCCTCTGTCCTAGAGAAAGAATGGGTATGCTTAGAGGAGCAGCTGTGATTCTGGTGAGGTGGACACTGAACAACTTGACAGCATCAGGTAAAATGGAATCCAGACCCAAGGTACTGTGTGTTTCTTTTTATTTTGGTGTCAGTACTGAACAGTTCCATGAGCAACATTATGGTTATTAAACTACCCCCATTACCAAGTCCCCACCTCATAGCCTATAAGAGTCAATGTCCATTAGCCCAGGAATATGCTGTAGAAGCGCTAGTAATCTTCACTGTGTTATACTGCCTTGCCCATGCCTGCCCCCTGCCCACATTATGTGTGCTACTCCTACTGCCCCATTTTCCCTCTCTTCCCTCCTTTCCAACCCATCCTCCTCAGTCACATTCCCTTTTGTAACCATGAGTCCATTCTTGGGTTCGGTGAGGCTACTACTGTCTTGTTCCTTCACTCTTTTTATTTTTTCTGATACTCCACAGGTGAGTGAAATCATTTGACATTTTTTGTGTTCTGCACGGCTTAATTCACTGAGCATAATACCCTCTAGCTCCATCCACGTTGTTGTAATTGGTAGGATTGATTTTCTTCATCTGGCTGAATAATATTCCACTGTTCATCTACTGATGGACACTTATCTTGACTATTGTGTATAGTGCTGTGACAAACATAGGGTTGCACATGTCTTTTCTGAACTGGTCTGCTGCATTCTATTATTTATTTTTTATGTACGTATGTACGTATTCATGTATGTACTTACTTACTTATTGTTTCTTTATTTATCATTAGTCTACAGCTACATGAGTGCCATTAAGTTTACTTGACGCCCCCCACTACTAATTTAGCAAAGGAAAGGGGCTAGGAAGGCTGGTTGGGAAGGGAGGGAGAAGGGTGTAGAGGGGGCATTAAGATCAGCTCAATTTATGTGTGGGGAGGTCCCACGGGAAAGTCAGTATTGTACAGAGAGCTTAAGTAGTGATTCTGTAGCATCTTGTTAATCTGAAGGACAGTGACTGTAATGGAGTATGTTGGGTGGACTTGATCTGGGGCGTGTAGTAACCATAATGTAGCTCATGGAATTGTGGATTGGCTATTGTGGATAGTGCTGTGAGAAACCTAGGAGTGCACATGTCTTTTTAAAACTGGGCTGGTGCTTTCCTTCTTTCTTTCGTTCTTGTATCTCATTCTTTTTCTCATATATGTATTTATTTATTCATGTATTCCTTCATCTGTCTTTCTATCTATCTGTGTATATTTATCTGTCTGTCGATCTATCTGTTGGTCTATCATTCTGTCTATCTTTCTTTCTGTCTTCCTAAATGTATGTATGTATGTATTTATTTATTTATTTATGCATTCATTCATTAGTCTGTCTTTCCACCTGTGTGTAACTATCTGTCTGCCTGTCTATCTGTCATTAATACACAATTACATGAGTAACATTATGTTTTCTAGACTCCCCCCATCACGAAGATGCCCCGCAGATACCCCACTGCAGTGCATGTCCATGAGCATAGTAAGATGCTGTAGAGTCACTACTTGTCTTCTCTGTGTTGTACAGTACTCCCTGTGACCCTGCTGACCACATTATACGTGATCATCGCAATGCATGATTTCTTTCCCTCTCCCATTATCCCTCCATTCTCAACTATCCACCCCAGTCCCTTTCCCTTTGGTAACTGTTAGTGTCTTCTTGGGATCTGTGAATCTAGTGCTCTTCTGTTCATTCAGTTTCTCTTGGTTTTCCTTTTCGAGAGGTTAGTGATATCATTTCATACTTGTCTTTCTCCGCTGGGTTTATTTCACTGTGCATAATACCCTCTAGCTCCATCCATGTTGTTGCAAATGATAGGATTTCTTTTCTTCATATGGCCTGGTAATATTCCACTGCTCATCTTCTGATGGACAGTTAGCTTGGCTATTGTGAACAGTGCTGTGATCGGCATAGGGGTGCACATGTCTTTTGAAAAGTGGGCTGCTGCGTTCTATCATGTATTTATTTATTTACTTGTCGTTAATCTCCAATTACACGGGGTGACATTATGTTTACTAGACTCACACCATCGCCAGTTTTGCAAAGGTAAGCGCCTAGGAAGGCTGGTGGGGAAGGGAAGGAGAAGGGTGAAAAGGGGGCATTAAGATTAGCTCCCATAATGTGGGAGGGGTTCCACGTGGAAGTCAGTGTAGTGTAGAGAAGTCAAGCAGTGATTCTGTAGAATCGTACGATGCTGACGGATAGTGACTCTAACAGGGTATATGGTAGGGAGGGAACTTGATGATCTGGGGAGTCTACTAACTATAATATTGCTCTTCTAATTGTTGATTAATGATAGTGAAAAAAAACCCACGTATTCCTGACGAGATGATTATGAAACCCAGGAAAAAAAAAAAAAGGGAGGCAAGGGTTGCAGCCTGGTGAGCTCCCGGCAGGCATCCCGCCGGTCCCTGCAAGCTGCTGAGCTCTCTCGGTCGGTCCACAGGGCTTCCCCGGCCTCCCCCATCAGGCAGCGCGCCGCGGTGACCCCGGGGTCATGTTCCCAAGGCGCCTGCGCGGCGGCCCGGGAGGCCCCCGGTACCCAGAGGCCGCTTGGCTGCTGAGCAGCTTCCGCCGCCGCCGCCGCCGCCACCGCCGCCGCCGGGACCCGCCTCCGAAGCGACCTCGAGGAACCTCCGGGCTGGGGACCAGAGGGTGCGGGCGCGGGCTCGGGAGACACTCGAGTGTAGGCCTCCTGCCTGGCCTCGCTCAGACGAACGCTCCTCCCTCCCCAGGAAGCAGCGAACCGCCTCCACCGCCACCGCCCAAGTTCCCTGAAGGCCTTCGCCTGGCGGAAGGGTGCAGCCAGCGAGGCGGCCCTCTGACAGCGGCCGCTGACAGCTCCCCTCGCCCGGCATGCCCAGCCCTCGCCGCCGCCTGGCTCCGCCCTGGGGCGCTCTCGGTCCCGCCCGTGCCCAACGCCCGACCGGCGCGCCTGCAATTGTCAGGTTTTTTTTTTTTTTTTTTTTTTTTGCATACGGATTGTTACTCAGCATGTCTGTTGGATTTTTACTCAGCATCTTGTATTGGTCATTCAGTCCTTTCTATTGAGGAGTAGTACTACTTTGTACGAATAAACCACAGATGTTTTAAAGTGTCTCTTTTTAGTTTCGCCTACTATGAATGAAGTCTCTGAGAAGATTTGTATATAGGTCTTTCTGTAAGCATAAGCACCCATTTTCATTTGCCTAAAAGCCTGCAAGTGGAATTGCTGGGCCATAAGCTCAGTATGTTTTTAAGTTTATCCAAACTGCCAGATCTTTTTCCCAAATTGGTATACCATTTTACATGCCCACCAGTTTGATCAACAGTTGCGGTCTGGCAGTGTCAGTTTTTTTTTTTATTTTAATCATTCTAACATAATTGTGATGTCACAGTGTTATTTTAATTTGCTTTTATTGATGACCAATGTTGCTGAATGTTGTTCCATGGACTCATTGGCCATTTGTACCTCTTCTTTTATGAAACGTCTCTTCACTTTTCTGCATTTCTTAATACAATTTACAATTTTTTAATATTTTGCTATCATTCGTCTACAATTACATGAAGGACATTATGTTTACTAGGCTCCCCCGTTCACCAAGTTCTCCCCACATCCGCCTTCACAGTCACTGTCCATTAGCATAGTAAGATGCTGTAAAGTCACTATTTGTCTTCTCTGTGATATACAGCCCTCTCTGTGACCACCCTCCCACATTATACATGCTAATCATAATGCACACTTTCTTTCCCTCTCCCCTTATCCCTCCAGTCCCAACTATCCACACCAGCCCCTTTCCCTTTGGTACCTGTTAGTCCATTGTTGGCTTCGATGAATCTGGTGCTGTTTTGCCCACTCCGTTTCCCTTGGTTCTCCCTCTGAGAGGATAGTGAAATCATTTGATACTTGTCTTTCTGCGCCTGGGTTATTTCACTGTGCATATTACCCACTTGCTCCATCCGTGTCGTTGTAAATGGTAGGATTTTTTCTTTTGTTATGGCTGAATAATATTGCACTGTTCATCTTCTGATGGACACTTCGCTTGGCTCTTGTAAATAGTGTTAAACATAGGGGTGCACATGTGTTTTCTAAACTGGGCTGCTGCTTTTCATGATGTCTATTTTATGTATGTACGTAGGTATGTATTCATTTACATACTTATTTATTCTTTATTCATTTATCATGAGTCTACAACTACATTAGTAACATTATGCTTAGTAGACTCCCTCCATCACCAATTTACCGAAGGTTAAGGGACTAGGAAGGCTGGTTGTGAAGGGAGGGAGAAGTGTGGAAAGGGGTCATTACGATTAGCTCACGTACTGTCGGGGGTAGGTCCCACGAGGAAGTCTGTATAGTAGGGAGAAGTCAAGTAGTGGTACTACAGCATCTTACTATGCTGATAGACAGTGACTGTAATGAGGTATGTGGGGGGAACTTGATGATGTGGGCAGTCTAGTAACCACAATCCTGCTCATATAATTGTAGATTGGTTATAGTGAATAGAGCTGTGTAAACATAGGGGTGCAGATGTCTTTTATAAACTGGTCTGCTGCATTGTATTATTTATTTTTTATGTAAGTATGTATGTATGTATGCATGTATTCACTTACGTACTTACTTATTTATTCTTTGTTTATTTCTCGTTACCCCACAACAACAGGAGTAACTTTATATTTACTAGACTCCCCAGATCAGCAACTTACCAAAGTTAAGGGACTAGGAAGGCTTGTTGGGGAGGGATGGAGAAGGGTGTACAGGGGGCATAACGATTAGCTCACATAATGTGTGGGGAGGTCCCACAGGGAAGATAGTATAGTACAGAGAGTTCAAGCAGTGATTCGATAGCATCTTGCTACACTGATGGACAGTGACTGTACCGGGATATGCAGGGTGGACATGGTCTGGGGAGTGTAGGAACTATAATGTAGCTCATATAATTGTAGATTGCTTACTATGAATAGTGCTGTGGTAAACATAGGGGTGCACGTGTCCTTTTTCAGCTGGGCTGGTGCTTTCCTTCTTACCTTCTTTCTTCATCTCTTTCATTATTTGTTTGTTTGTTTATTAATATATTTATTTATTTAAGCATTCATTTAATCCTTTTTAAAGTTATTGACTTATTATTTCTGTGTGAATGTATGTATTTATTTAATTATTCGTTCGTTCCTTCATTCATTATCTATCTACCTATCTATCTATCATTTTGTCTATGTAACTTTCTTTTTGTCTTCCTTTTTTTGTATGTATTTATTTACTTATTTATTCACGCATTCATTCATTCATTTATTTGTCTTTCCGTCTATCTGCCTGTCTGTCTATCTTTCTGTCATAAATATATAGAATTACATGAGTAAAATTATGTTTACTAGACTCTCCCATTACGAAGATGCCCGCACACCCCCCATTGCAGTCACTATCCATGAGAATAGTAAGACACTGTACAATCACTACTTGTTTCTCTGTGTTGTACAGCCCTCCCTGTGACCCCCTTCCCACATTATACATGCTCATCGTAAAGCACACTTTCTTTCCCTTGTCCCCTTATCCCTCCATTCCCACCTATCCACCCCAGTCCCTTTCTCTTTGGTAACTGTTTGTTCATTCTTGGTTTCTGTGAAGCTGGTGCTGTTTTGCTCATTCGGTTTCTCTTGTTTGTCTTTCCAGAGAGGTTAGTGAAATCATTTGATACTTGTCTTTCTCCACCTGGCTTATTTCACTGTGCATAATACCCTCTAGCTCCATCCATGTTGTTGTAAATGGTAGTATTCTTTCTTTTGTTGTGGCTGAATAATATTGCACTGTTCATCTTCTGATGGACACTTAGCTTGGCTACTATGAATAGTGCTGTCATAAACATAGAGGTGCACGTGTCTTATTAAAACTGGGCTGCTGCACTCTTTTATTCGTTTATCTATCAATCTATTTATATGTTTATTTATTTATTTATTTATTTATCACTTATCTTCAATTACATGGGTAACATTATGTTTACTAGTCTCCCCCCAGCACCAATTTACCAAAGGGGGAGGGACTGGGAAGGCTCGTTGTGAAGGGAGGGAGAAGGGTGGGCAGGGGGCATTACGATGAGCTCACATAATGTGTGGGGATGTCCCGCGGAGAGGTCAGTATATTATGGATAGTTCAAGTAGTGATTCTATAGCATCTTGCTATGCTGATGGACAGTGACTGTAATGGGGTATGTGGTGGGGGCTTAATGTGGGGCGTGTAGTAACCATCACGTGGATCATATAATTGTAGATTGGTTATTCGGAATAGTGCTCTGATAAACATAGGGGTGCTCATGTCTTTTTAAAACTGGGCTGTTGCCTGCCTTCCTTCCTTCCTTCCTTCCTTCCTTCCTTCCATCCTTTCAACATGTATGTATTTATTTATTCGTTCATTCATTCATTCATTTATTATCTATCTATCTACCTATGTAGCTATCTTTCTGTCATTAATGTAGAATTAGATGGGTAAAATTATGTTTAGTATTCTGCCGCCATCACGAAGATAGCCCAAGATACCCCATTGCACTCACTGTACATGGGCATAGTAAGATGCTGTGGAATCACTACTTGCCTTCTCTGTGTTCTACAGCCCTCTACGTGCCCCTCCTCCTACATTATTTATGGTAATTGTATGTGTCCATTGTTCCCTCCTCCCTGGTCCGTCCATTTCTGCCCATCTACCCCAGTCTCTTTCCCTTTGGTAACTTTTCGTCCATTCTTGGTCTCTGTGAGACTGCTAATGTTTTCTCCTTCAGTTTTGTCTCTGTTCGGATACTCCAATCATGAGGAAATCATTATATATATGGTGAACAATATTCCCTGTTCATCTTGTGAGGCAGCTCCCCACGGCTGGGCAGTGCCCGCCGTGGGGGTGGAGTTTGCAAGAGCAGCACTGTTGCCTGGAAATTCCATGATGTCACAGTGGTGCCTCTGTCCTAGAGAAAGAATGGGTATGCTTAGAGGAGCAGCTGTGATTCTGGTGAGGTGGACACTGAACAACTTGACAGCATCAGGTAAAATGGAATCCAGACCCAAGGTACTGTGTGTTTCTTTTTATTTTGGTGTCAGTACTGAACAGTTCCATGAGCAACATTATGGTTATTAAACTACCCCCATTACCAAGTCCCCACCTCATAGCCTATAAGAGTCAATGTCCATTAGCCCAGGAATATGCTGTAGAAGCGCTAGTAATCTTCACTGTGTTATACTGCCTTGCCCATGCCTGCCCCCTGCCCACATTATGTGTGCTACTCCTACTGCCCCATTTTCCCTCTCTTCCCTCCTTTCCAACCCATCCTCCTCAGTCACATTCCCTTTTGTAACCATGAGTCCATTCTTGGGTTCGGTGAGGCTACTACTGTCTTGTTCCTTCACTCTTTTTATTTTTTCTGATACTCCACAGGTGAGTGAAATCATTTGACATTTTTTGTGTTCTGCACGGCTTAATTCACTGAGCATAATACCCTCTAGCTCCATCCACGTTGTTGTAATTGGTAGGATTGATTTTCTTCATCTGGCTGAATAATATTCCACTGTTCATCTACTGATGGACACTTATCGTGACTATTGTGTATAGTGCTGTGACAAACATAGGGTTGCACATGTCTTTTCTGAACTGGTCTGCTGCATTCTATTATTTATTTTTTATGTACGTATGTACGTATTCATGTATGTACTTACTTACTTATTGTTTCTTTATTTATCATTAGTCTACAGCTACATGAGTGCCATTAAGTTTACTTGACGCCCCCCACTACTAATTTAGCAAAGGAAAGGGGCTAGGAAGGCTGGTTGGGAAGGGAGGGAGAAGGGTGTAGAGGGGGCATTAAGATCAGCTCAATTTATGTGTGGGGAGGTCCCACGGGAAAGTCAGTATTGTACAGAGAGCTTAAGTAGTGATTCTGTAGCATCTTGTTAATCTGAAGGACAGTGACTGTAATGGAGTATGTTGGGTGGACTTGATCTGGGGCGTGTAGTAACCATAATGTAGCTCATGGAATTGTGGATTGGCTATTGTGGATAGTGCTGTGAGAAACCTAGGAGTGCACATGTCTTTTTAAAACTGGGCTGGTGCTTTCCTTCTTTCTTTCGTTCTTGTATCTCATTCTTTTTCTCATATATGTATTTATTTATTCATGTATTCCTTCATCTGTCTTTCTATCTATCTGTGTATATTTATCTGTCTATCGATCTATCTGTTGGTCTATCATTCTGTCTATCTTTCTTTCTGTCTTCCTAAATGTATGTATGTATGTATTTATTTATTTATTTATGCATTCATTCATTAGTCTGTCTTTCCACCTGTGTGTAACTATCTGTCTGCCTGTCTATCTGTCATTAATACACAATTACATGAGTAACATTATGTTTTCTAGACTCCCCCCATCACGAAGATGCCCCGCAGATACCCCACTGCAGTCCATGTCCATGAGCATAGTAAGATGCTGTAGAGTCACTACTTGTCTTCTCTGTGTTGTACAGTACTCCCTGTGACCCTGCTGACCACATTATACGTGATCATCGCAATGCATGATTTCTTTCCCTCTCCCATTATCCCTCCATTCTCAACTATCCACCCCAGTCCCTTTCCCTTTGGTAACTGTTAGTGTCTTCTTGGGATCTGTGAATCTAGTGCTCTTCTGTTCATTCAGTTTCTCTTGGTTTTCCTTTTCGAGAGGTTAGTGATATCATTTCATACTTGTCTTTCTCCGCTGGGTTTATTTCACTGTGCATAATACCCTCTAGCTCCATCCATGTTGTTGCAAATGATAGGATTTCTTTTCTTCATATGGCCTGGTAATATTCCACTGCTCATCTTCTGATGGACAGTTAGCTTGGCTATTGTGAACAGTGCTGTGATAGGCATAGGGGTGCACATGTCTTTTGAAAAGTGGGCTGCTGCGTTCTATCATGTATTTATTTATTTACTTGTCGTTAATCTCCAATTACACGGGGTGACATTATGTTTACTAGACTCACACCATCGCCAGTTTTGCAAAGGTAAGCGCCTAGGAAGGCTGGTGGGGAAGGGAAGGAGAAGGGTGAAAAGGGGGCATTAAGATTAGCTCCCATAATGTGGGAGGGGTTCCACGTGGAAGTCAGTGTAGTGTAGAGAAGTCAAGCAGTGATTCTGTAGAATCGTACGATGCTGACGGATAGTGACTCTAACAGGGTATATGGTAGGGAGGGAACTTGATGATCTGGGGAGTCTACTAACTATAATATTGCTCTTCTAATTGTTGATTAATGATAGTGAAAAAAAACCCACGTATTCCTGACGAGATGATTATGAAACCCAGGAAAAAAAAAAAAAGGGAGGCAAGGGTTGCAGCCTGGTGAGCTCCCGGCAGGCATCCCGCCGGTCCCTGCAAGCTGCTGAGCTCTCTCGGTCGGTCCACAGGGCTTCCCCGGCCTCCCCCATCAGGCAGCGCGCCGCGGTGACCCCGGGGTCATGTTCCCAAGGCGCCTGCGCGGCGGCCCGGGAGGCCCCCGGTACCCAGAGGCCGCTTGGCTGCTGAGCCGCTTCCGCCAGGGCCCGCCGCAGCCGCCGCCGCCGCCGCCACCGCCGCCGCCGGGACCCGCCTCCGAAGCGACCTCGAGGAACCTCCGGGCTGGGGACCAGAGGGTGCGGGCGCGGGCTCGGGAGACACTCGAGTGTAGGCCTCCTGCCTGGCCTCGCTCAGACGAACGCTCCTCCCTCCCCAGGAAGCAGCGAACCGCCTCCACCGCCACCGCCCAAGTTCCCTGAAGGCCTTCGCCTGGCGGAAGGGTGCAGCCAGCGAGGCGGCCCTCTGACAGCGGCCGCTGACAGCTCCCCTCGCCCGGCATGCCCAGCCCTCGCCGCCGCCTGGCTCCGCCCTGGGGCGCTCTCGGTCCCGCCCGTGCCCAACGCCCGACCGGCGCGCCTGCAATTGTCAGGTTTTTTTTTTTTTTTTTTTTTTTTTTGCATACGGATTGTTACTCAGCATGTCTGTTGGATTTTTACTCAGCATCTTGTATTGGTCATTCAGTCCTTTCTATTGAGGAGTAGTACTACTTTGTACGAATAAACCACAGATGTTTTAAAGTGTCTCTTTTTAGTTTCGCCTACTATGAATGAAGTCTCTGAGAAGATTTGTATATAGGTCTTTCTGTAAGCATAAGCACCCATTTTCATTTGCCTAAAAGCCTGCAAGTGGAATTGCTGGGCCATAAGCTCAGTATGTTTTTAAGTTTATCCAAACTGCCAGATCTTTTTCCCAAATTGGTATACCATTTTACATGCCCACCAGTTTGATCAACAGTTGCGGTCTGGCAGTGTCAGTTTTTTTTTTTTATTTTAATCATTCTAACATAATTGTGATGCCACAGTGTTATTTTAATTTGCTTTTATTGATGACCAATGTTGCTGAATGTTGTTCCATGGACTCATTGGCCATTTGTACCTCTTCTTTTATGAAACGTCTCTTCACTTTTCTGCATTTCTTAATACAATTTACAATTTTTTAATATTTTGCTATCATTCGTCTACAATTACATGAAGGACATTATGTTTACTAGGCTCCCCCGTTCACCAAGTTCTCCCCACATCCGCCTTCACAGTCACTGTCCATTAGCATAGTAAGATGCTGTAAAGTCACTATTTGTCTTCTCTGTGATATACAGCCCTCTCTGTGACCACCCTCCCACATTATACATGCTAATCATAATGCACACTTTCTTTCCCTCTCCCCTTATCCCTCCAGTCCCAACTATCCACACCAGCCCCTTTCCCTTTGGTACCTGTTAGTCCATTGTTGGCTTCGATGAATCTGGTGCTGTTTTGCCCACTCCGTTTCCCTTGGTTCTCCCTCTGAGAGGATAGTGAAATCATTTGATACTTGTCTTTCTGCGCCTGGGTTATTTCACTGTGCATATTACCCACTTGCTCCATCCGTGTCGTTGTAAATGGTAGGATTTTTTCTTTTGTTATGGCTGAATAATATTGCACTGTTCATCTTCTGATGGACACTTCGCTTGGCTCTTGTAAATAGTGTTAAACATAGGGGTGCACATGTGTTTTCTAAACTGGGCTGCTGCTTTTCATGATGTCTATTTTATGTATGTACGTAGGTATGTATTCATTTACATACTTATTTATTCTTTATTCATTTATCATGAGTCTACAACTACATTAGTAACATTATGCTTAGTAGACTCCCTCCATCACCAATTTACCGAAGGTTAAGGGACTAGGAAGGCTGGTTGTGAAGGGAGGGAGAAGTGTGGAAAGGGGTCATTACGATTAGCTCACGTACTGTCGGGGGTAGGTCCCACGAGGAAGTCTGTATAGTAGGGAGAAGTCAAGTAGTGGTACTACAGCATCTTACTATGCTGATAGACAGTGACTGTAATGAGGTATGTGGGGGGAACTTGATGATGTGGGCAGTCTAGTAACCACAATCCTGCTCATATAATTGTAGATTGGTTATAGTGAATAGAGCTGTGTAAACATAGGGGTGCAGATGTCTTTTATAAACTGGTCTGCTGCATTGTATTATTTATTTTTTATGTAAGTATGTATGTATGTATGCATGTATTCACTTACGTACTTACTTATTTATTCTTTGTTTATTTCTCGTTACCCCACAACAACAGGAGTAACTTTATATTTACTAGACTCCCCAGATCAGCAACTTACCAAAGTTAAGGGACTAGGAAGGCTTGTTGGGGAGGGATGGAGAAGGGTGTACAGGGGGCATAACGATTAGCTCACATAATGTGTGGGGAGGTCCCACAGGGAAGATAGTATAGTACAGAGAGTTCAAGCAGTGATTCGATAGCATCTTGCTACACTGATGGACAGTGACTGTACCGGGATATGCAGGGTGGACATGGTCTGGGGAGTGTAGGAACTATAATGTAGCTCATATAATTGTAGATTGCTTACTATGAATAGTGCTGTGGTAAACATAGGGGTGCACGTGTCCTTTTTCAGCTGGGCTGGTGCTTTCCTTCTTACCTTCTTTCTTCATCTCTTTCATTATTTGTTTGTTTGTTTATTAATATATTTATTTATTTAAGCATTCATTTAATCCTTTTTAAAGTTATTGACTTATTATTTCTGTGTGAATGTATGTATTTATTTAATTATTCGTTCGTTCCTTCATTCATTATCTATCTACCTATCTATCTATCATTTTGTCTATGTAACTTTCTTTTTGTCTTCCTTTTTTTGTATGTATTTATTTACTTATTTATTCACGCATTCATTCATTCATTTATTTGTCTTTCCGTCTATCTGCCTGTCTGTCTATCTTTCTGTCATAAATATATAGAATTACATGAGTAAAATTATGTTTACTAGACTCTCCCATTACGAAGATGCCCGCACACCCCCCATTGCAGTCACTATCCATGAGAATAGTAAGACACTGTACAATCACTACTTGTTTCTCTGTGTTGTACAGCCCTCCCTGTGACCCCCTTCCCACATTATACATGCTCATCGTAAAGCACACTTTCTTTCCCTTGTCCCCTTATCCCTCCATTCCCACCTATCCACCCCAGTCCCTTTCTCTTTGGTAACTGTTTGTTCATTCTTGGTTTCTGTGAAGCTGGTGCTGTTTTGCTCATTCGGTTTCTCTTGTTTGTCTTTCCAGAGAGGTTAGTGAAATCATTTGATACTTGTCTTTCTCCACCTGGCTTATTTCACTGTGCATAATACCCTCTAGCTCCATCCATGTTGTTGTAAATGGTAGTATTCTTTCTTTTGTTGTGGCTGAATAATATTGCACTGTTCATCTTCTGATGGACACTTAGCTTGGCTACTATGAATAGTGCTGTCATAAACATAGAGGTGCACGTGTCTTATTAAAACTGGGCTGCTGCACTCTTTTATTCGTTTATCTATCAATCTATTTATATGTTTATTTATTTATTTATTTATTTATCACTTATCTTCAATTACATGGGTAACATTATGTTTACTAGTCTCCCCCCAGCACCAATTTACCAAAGGGGGAGGGACTGGGAAGGCTCGTTGTGAAGGGAGGGAGAAGGGTGGGCAGGGGGCATTACGATGAGCTCACATAATGTGTGGGGATGTCCCGCGGAGAGGTCAGTATATTATGGATAGTTCAAGTAGTGATTCTATAGCATCTTGCTATGCTGATGGACAGTGACTGTAATGGGGTATGTGGTGGGGGCTTAATGTGGGGCGTGTAGTAACCATCACGTGGATCATATAATTGTAGATTGGTTATTCGGAATAGTGCTCTGATAAACATAGGGGTGCTCATGTCTTTTTAAAACTGGGCTGTTGCCTGCCTTCCTTCCTTCCTTCCTTCCTTCCTTCCTTCCTTCCTTCCTTCCTTCCTTCCATCCTTTCAACATGTATGTATTTATTTATTCGTTCATTCATTCATTCATTTATTATCTATCTATCTACCTATGTAGCTATCTTTCTGTCATTAATGTAGAATTAGATGGGTAAAATTATGTTTAGTATTCTGCCGCCATCACGAAGATAGCCCAAGATACCCCATTGCACTCACTGTACATGGGCATAGTAAGATGCTGTGGAATCACTACTTGCCTTCTCTGTGTTCTACAGCCCTCTACGTGCCCCTCCTCCTACATTATTTATGGTAATTGTATGTGTCCATTGTTCCCTCCTCCCTGGTCCGTCCATTTCTGCCCATCTACCCCAGTCTCTTTCCCTTTGGTAACTTTTCGTCCATTCTTGGTCTCTGTGAGACTGCTAATGTTTTCTCCTTCAGTTTTGTCTCTGTTCGGATACTCCAATCATGAGGAAATCATTATATATATGGTGAACAATATTCCCTGTTCATCTTGTGAGGCAGCTCCCCACGGCTGGGCAGTGCCCGCCGTGGGGGTGGAGTTTGCAAGAGCAGCACTGTTGCCTGGAAATTCCATGATGTCACAGTGGTGCCTCTGTCCTAGAGAAAGAATGGGTATGCTTAGAGGAGCAGCTGTGATTCTGGTGAGGTGGACACTGAACAACTTGACAGCATCAGGTAAAATGGAATCCAGACCCAAGGTACTGTGTGTTTCTTTTTATTTTGGTGTCAGTACTGAACAGTTCCATGAGCAACATTATGGTTATTAAACTACCCCCATTACCAAGTCCCCACCTCATAGCCTATAAGAGTCAATGTCCATTAGCCCAGGAATATGCTGTAGAAGCGCTAGTAATCTTCACTGTGTTATACTGCCTTGCCCATGCCTGCCCCCTGCCCACATTATGTGTGCTACTCCTACTGCCCCATTTTCCCTCTCTTCCCTCCTTTCCAACCCATCCTCCTCAGTCACATTCCCTTTTGTAACCATGAGTCCATTCTTGGGTTCGGTGAGGCTACTACTGTCTTGTTCCTTCACTCTTTTTATTTTTTCTGATACTCCACAGGTGAGTGAAATCATTTGACATTTTTTGTGTTCTGCACGGCTTAATTCACTGAGCATAATACCCTCTAGCTCCATCCACGTTGTTGTAATTGGTAGGATTGATTTTCTTCATCTGGCTGAATAATATTCCACTGTTCATCTACTGATGGACACTTATCGTGACTATTGTGTATAGTGCTGTGACAAACATAGGGTTGCACATGTCTTTTCTGAACTGGTCTGCTGCATTCTATTATTTATTTTTTATGTACGTATGTACGTATTCATGTATGTACTTACTTACTTATTGTTTCTTTATTTATCATTAGTCTACAGCTACATGAGTGCCATTAAGTTTACTTGACGCCCCCCACTACTAATTTAGCAAAGGAAAGGGGCTAGGAAGGCTGGTTGGGAAGGGAGGGAGAAGGGTGTAGAGGGGGCATTAAGATCAGCTCAATTTATGTGTGGGGAGGTCCCACGGGAAAGTCAGTATTGTACAGAGAGCTTAAGTAGTGATTCTGTAGCATCTTGTTAATCTGAAGGACAGTGACTGTAATGGAGTATGTTGGGTGGACTTGATCTGGGGCGTGTAGTAACCATAACGTAGCTCATGGAATTGTGGATTGGCTATTGTGGATAGTGCTGTGAGAAACCTAGGAGTGCACATGTCTTTTTAAAACTGGGCTGGTGCTTTCCTTCTTTCTTTCGTTCTTGTATCTCATTCTTTTTCTCATATATGTATTTATTTATTCATGTATTCCTTCATCTGTCTTTCTATCTATCTGTGTATATTTATCTGTCTATCGATCTATCTGTTGGTCTATCATTCTGTCTATCTTTCTTTCTGTCTTCCTAAATGTATGTATGTATGTATTTATTTATTTATTTATGCATTCATTCATTAGTCTGTCTTTCCACCTGTGTGTAACTATCTGTCTGCCTGTCTATCTGTCATTAATACACAATTACATGAGTAACATTATGTTTTCTAGACTCCCCCCATCACGAAGATGCCCCGCAGATACCCCACTGCAGTCCATGTCCATGAGCATAGTAAGATGCTGTAGAGTCACTACTTGTCTTCTCTGTGTTGTACAGTACTCCCTGTGACCCTGCTGACCACATTATACGTGATCATCGCAATGCATGATTTCTTTCCCTCTCCCATTATCCCTCCATTCTCAACTATCCACCCCAGTCCCTTTCCCTTTGGTAACTGTTAGTGTCTTCTTGGGATCTGTGAATCTAGTGCTCTTCTGTTCATTCAGTTTCTCTTGGTTTTCCTTTTCGAGAGGTTAGTGATATCATTTCATACTTGTCTTTCTCCGCTGGGTTTATTTCACTGTGCATAATACCCTCTAGCTCCATCCATGTTGTTGCAAATGATAGGATTTCTTTTCTTCATATGGCCTGGTAATATTCCACTGCTCATCTTCTGATGGACAGTTAGCTTGGCTATTGTGAACAGTGCTGTGATAGGCATAGGGGTGCACATGTCTTTTGAAAAGTGGGCTGCTGCGTTCTATCATGTATTTATTTATTTACTTGTCGTTAATCTCCAATTACACGGGGTGACATTATGTTTACTAGACTCACACCATCGCCAGTTTTGCAAAGGTAAGCGCCTAGGAAGGCTGGTGGGGAAGGGAAGGAGAAGGGTGAAAAGGGGGCATTAAGATTAGCTCCCATAATGTGGGAGGGGTTCCACGTGGAAGTCAGTGTAGTGTAGAGAAGTCAAGCAGTGATTCTGTAGAATCGTACGATGCTGACGGATAGTGACTCTAACAGGGTATATGGTAGGGAGGGAACTTGATGATCTGGGGAGTCTACTAACTATAATATTGCTCTTCTAATTGTTGATTAATGATAGTGAAAAAAAACCCACGTATTCCTGACGAGATGATTATGAAACCCAGGAAAAAAAAAAAAAGGGAGGCAAGGGTTGCAGCCTGGTGAGCTCCCGGCAGGCATCCCGCCGGTCCCTGCAAGCTGCTGAGCTCTCTCGGTCGGTCCACAGGGCTTCCCCGGCCTCCCCCATCAGGCAGCGCGCCGCGGTGACCCCGGGGTCATGTTCCCAAGGCGCCTGCGCGGCGGCCCGGGAGGCCCCCGGTACCCAGAGGCCGCTTGGCTGCTGAGCCGCTTCCGCCAGGGCCCACAGCCGCCGCCGCCGCCGCCACCGCCGCCGCCGGGACCCGCCTCCGAAGCGACCTCGAGGAACCTCCGGGCTGGGGACCAGAGGGTGCGGGCGCGGGCTCGGGAGACACTCGAGTGTAGGCCTCCTGCCTGGCCTCGCTCAGACGAACGCTCCTCCCTCCCCAGGAAGCAGCGAACCGCCTCCACCGCCACCGCCCAAGTTCCCTGAAGGCCTTCGCCTGGCGGAAGGGTGCAGCCAGCGAGGCGGCCCTCTGACAGCGGCCGCTGACAGCTCCCCTCGCCCGGCATGCCCAGCCCTCGCCGCCGCCTGGCTCCGCCCTGGGGCGCTCTCGGTCCCGCCCGTGCCCAACGCCCGACCGGCGCGCCTGCAATTGTCAGGTTTTTTTTTTTTTTTTTTTTGCATACGGATTGTTACTCAGCATGTCTGTTGGATTTTTACTCAGCATCTTGTATTGGTCATTCAGTCCTTTCTATTGAGGAGTAGTACTACTTTGTACGAATAAACCACAGATGTTTTAAAGTGTCTCTTTTTAGTTTCGCCTACTATGAATGAAGTCTCTGAGAAGATTTGTATATAGGTCTTTCTGTAAGCATAAGCACCCATTTTCATTTGCCTAAAAGCCTGCAAGTGGAATTGCTGGGCCATAAGCTCAGTATGTTTTTAAGTTTATCCAAACTGCCAGATCTTTTTCCCAAATTGGTATACCATTTTACATGCCCACCAGTTTGATCAACAGTTGCGGTCTGGCAGTGTCAGTTTTTTTTTTATTTTAATCATTCTAACATAATTGTGATGCCACAGTGTTATTTTAATTTGCTTTTATTGATGACCAATGTTGCTGAATGTTGTTCCATGGACTCATTGGCCATTTGTACCTCTTCTTTTATGAAACGTCTCTTCACTTTTCTGCATTTCTTAATACAATTTACAATTTTTTAATATTTTGCTATCATTCGTCTACAGTTACATGAAGGACATTATGTTTACTAGGCTCCCCCGTTCACCAAGTTCTCCCCACATCCGCCTTCACAGTCACTGTCCATTAGCATAGTAAGATGCTGTAAAGTCACTATTTGTCTTCTCTGTGATATACAGCCCTCTCTGTGACCACCCTCCCACATTATACATGCTAATCATAATGCACACTTTCTTTCCCTCTCCCCTTATCCCTCCAGTCCCAACTATCCACACCAGCCCCTTTCCCTTTGGTACCTGTTAGTCCATTGTTGGCTTCGATGAATCTGGTGCTGTTTTGCCCACTCCGTTTCCCTTGGTTCTCCCTCTGAGAGGATAGTGAAATCATTTGATACTTGTCTTTCTGCGCCTGGGTTATTTCACTGTGCATATTACCCACTTGCTCCATCCGTGTCGTTGTAAATGGTAGGATTTTTTCTTTTGTTATGGCTGAATAATATTGCACTGTTCATCTTCTGATGGACACTTCGCTTGGCTCTTGTAAATAGTGTTAAACATAGGGGTGCACATGTGTTTTCTAAACTGGGCTGCTGCTTTTCATGATGTCTATTTTATGTATGTACGTAGGTATGTATTCATTTACATACTTATTTATTCTTTATTCATTTATCATGAGTCTACAACTACATTAGTAACATTATGCTTAGTAGACTCCCTCCATCACCAATTTACCGAAGGTTAAGGGACTAGGAAGGCTGGTTGTGAAGGGAGGGAGAAGTGTGGAAAGGGGTCATTACGATTAGCTCACGTACTGTCGGGGGTAGGTCCCACGAGGAAGTCTGTATAGTAGGGAGAAGTCAAGTAGTGGTACTACAGCATCTTACTATGCTGATAGACAGTGACTGTAATGAGGTATGTGGGGGGAACTTGATGATGTGGGCAGTCTAGTAACCACAATCCTGCTCATATAATTGTAGATTGGTTATAGTGAATAGAGCTGTGTAAACATAGGGGTGCAGATGTCTTTTATAAACTGGTCTGCTGCATTGTATTATTTATTTTTTATGTAAGTATGTATGTATGTATGCATGTATTCACTTACGTACTTACTTATTTATTCTTTGTTTATTTCTCGTTACCCCACAACAACAGGAGTAACTTTATATTTACTAGACTCCCCAGATCAGCAACTTACCAAAGTTAAGGGACTAGGAAGGCTTGTTGGGGAGGGATGGAGAAGGGTGTACAGGGGGCATAACGATTAGCTCACATAATGTGTGGGGAGGTCCCACAGGGAAGATAGTATAGTACAGAGAGTTCAAGCAGTGATTCGATAGCATCTTGCTACACTGATGGACAGTGACTGTACCGGGATATGCAGGGTGGACATGGTCTGGGGAGTGTAGGAACTATAATGTAGCTCATATAATTGTAGATTGCTTACTATGAATAGTGCTGTGGTAAACATAGGGGTGCACGTGTCCTTTTTCAGCTGGGCTGGTGCTTTCCTTCTTACCTTCTTTCTTCATCTCTTTCATTATTTGTTTGTTTGTTTATTAATATATTTATTTATTTAAGCATTCATTTAATCCTTTTTAAAGTTATTGACTTATTATTTCTGTGTGAATGTATGTATTTATTTAATTATTCGTTCGTTCCTTCATTCATTATCTATCTACCTATCTATCTATCATTTTGTCTATGTAACTTTCTTTTTGTCTTCCTTTTTTTGTATGTATTTATTTACTTATTTATTCACGCATTCATTCATTCATTTATTTGTCTTTCCGTCTATCTGCCTGTCTGTCTATCTTTCTGTCATAAATATATAGAATTACATGAGTAAAATTATGTTTACTAGACTCTCCCATTACGAAGATGCCCGCACACCCCCCATTGCAGTCACTATCCATGAGAATAGTAAGACACTGTACAATCACTACTTGTTTCTCTGTGTTGTACAGCCCTCCCTGTGACCCCCTTCCCACATTATACATGCTCATCGTAAAGCACACTTTCTTTCCCTTGTCCCCTTATCCCTCCATTCCCACCTATCCACCCCAGTCCCTTTCTCTTTGGTAACTGTTTGTTCATTCTTGGTTTCTGTGAAGCTGGTGCTGTTTTGCTCATTCGGTTTCTCTTGTTTGTCTTTCCAGAGAGGTTAGTGAAATCATTTGATACTTGTCTTTCTCCACCTGGCTTATTTCACTGTGCATAATACCCTCTAGCTCCATCCATGTTGTTGTAAATGGTAGTATTCTTTCTTTTGTTGTGGCTGAATAATATTGCACTGTTCATCTTCTGATGGACACTTAGCTTGGCTACTATGAATAGTGCTGTCATAAACATAGAGGTGCACGTGTCTTATTAAAACTGGGCTGCTGCACTCTTTTATTCGTTTATCTATCAATCTATTTATATGTTTATTTATTTATTTATTTATTTATCACTTATCTTCAATTACATGGGTAACATTATGTTTACTAGTCTCCCCCCAGCACCAATTTACCAAAGGGGGAGGGACTGGGAAGGCTCGTTGTGAAGGGAGGGAGAAGGGTGGGCAGGGGGCATTACGATGAGCTCACATAATGTGTGGGGATGTCCCGCGGAGAGGTCAGTATATTATGGATAGTTCAAGTAGTGATTCTATAGCATCTTGCTATGCTGATGGACAGTGACTGTAATGGGGTATGTGGTGGGGGCTTAATGTGGGGCGTGTAGTAACCATCACGTGGATCATATAATTGTAGATTGGTTATTCGGAATAGTGCTCTGATAAACATAGGGGTGCTCATGTCTTTTTAAAACTGGGCTGTTGCCTGCCTTCCTTCCTTCCTTCCTTCCCTTCCTTCCTTCCTTCCTTCCATCCTTTCAACATGTATGTATTTATTTATTCGTTCATTCATTCATTCATTTATTATCTATCTATCTACCTATGTAGCTATCTTTCTGTCATTAATGTAGAATTAGATGGGTAAAATTATGTTTAGTATTCTGCCGCCATCACGAAGATAGCCCAAGATACCCCATTGCACTCACTGTACATGGGCATAGTAAGATGCTGTGGAATCACTACTTGCCTTCTCTGTGTTCTACAGCCCTCTACGTGCCCCTCCTCCTACATTATTTATGGTAATTGTATGTGTCCATTGTTCCCTCCTCCCTGGTCCGTCCATTTCTGCCCATCTACCCCAGTCTCTTTCCCTTTGGTAACTTTTCGTCCATTCTTGGTCTCTGTGAGACTGCTAATGTTTTCTCCTTCAGTTTTGTCTCTGTTCGGATACTCCAATCATGAGGAAATCATTATATATATGGTGAACAATATTCCCTGTTCATCTTGTGAGGCAGCTCCCCACGGCTGGGCAGTGCCCGCCGTGGGGGTGGAGTTTGCAAGAGCAGCACTGTTGCCTGGAAATTCCATGATGTCACAGTGGTGCCTCTGTCCTAGAGAAAGAATGGGTATGCTTAGAGGAGCAGCTGTGATTCTGGTGAGGTGGACACTGAACAACTTGACAGCATCAGGTAAAATGGAATCCAGACCCAAGGTACTGTGTGTTTCTTTTTATTTTGGTGTCAGTACTGAACAGTTCCATGAGCAACATTATGGTTATTAAACTACCCCCATTACCAAGTCCCCACCTCATAGCCTATAAGAGTCAATGTCCATTAGCCCAGGAATATGCTGTAGAAGCGCTAGTAATCTTCACTGTGTTATACTGCCTTGCCCATGCCTGCCCCCTGCCCACATTATGTGTGCTACTCCTACTGCCCCATTTTCCCTCTCTTCCCTCCTTTCCAACCCATCCTCCTCAGTCACATTCCCTTTTGTAACCATGAGTCCATTCTTGGGTTCGGTGAGGCTACTACTGTCTTGTTCCTTCACTCTTTTTATTTTTTCTGATACTCCACAGGTGAGTGAAATCATTTGACATTTTTTGTGTTCTGCACGGCTTAATTCACTGAGCATAATACCCTCTAGCTCCATCCACGTTGTTGTAATTGGTAGGATTGATTTTCTTCATCTGGCTGAATAATATTCCACTGTTCATCTACTGATGGACACTTATCGTGACTATTGTGTATAGTGCTGTGACAAACATAGGGTTGCACATGTCTTTTCTGAACTGGTCTGCTGCATTCTATTATTTATTTTTTATGTACGTATGTACGTATTCATGTATGTACTTACTTACTTATTGTTTCTTTATTTATCATTAGTCTACAGCTACATGAGTGCCATTAAGTTTACTTGACGCCCCCCACTACTAATTTAGCAAAGGAAAGGGGCTAGGAAGGCTGGTTGGGAAGGGAGGGAGAAGGGTGTAGAGGGGGCATTAAGATCAGCTCAATTTATGTGTGGGGAGGTCCCACGGGAAAGTCAGTATTGTACAGAGAGCTTAAGTAGTGATTCTGTAGCATCTTGTTAATCTGAAGGACAGTGACTGTAATGGAGTATGTTGGGTGGACTTGATCTGGGGCGTGTAGTAACCATAATGTAGCTCATGGAATTGTGGATTGGCTATTGTGGATAGTGCTGTGAGAAACCTAGGAGTGCACATGTCTTTTTAAAACTGGGCTGGTGCTTTCCTTCTTTCTTTCGTTCTTGTATCTCATTCTTTTTCTCATATATGTATTTATTTATTCATGCATTCCTTCATCTGTCTTTCTATCTATCTGTGTATATTTATCTGTCTGTCGATCTATCTGTTGGTCTATCATTCTGTCTATCTTTCTTTCTGTCTTCCTAAATGTATGTATGTATGTATTTATTTATTTATTTATGCATTCATTCATTAGTCTGTCTTTCCACCTGTGTGTAACTATCTGTCTGCCTGTCTATCTGTCATTAATACACAATTACATGAGTAACATTATGTTTTCTAGACTCCCCCCATCACGAAGATGCCCCGCAGATACCCCACTGCAGTCCATGTCCATGAGCATAGTAAGATGCTGTAGAGTCACTACTTGTCTTCTCTGTGTTGTACAGTACTCCCTGTGACCCTGCTGACCACATTATACGTGATCATCGCAATGCATGATTTCTTTCCCTCTCCCATTATCCCTCCATTCTCAACTATCCACCCCAGTCCCTTTCCCTTTGGTAACTGTTAGTGTCTTCTTGGGATCTGTGAATCTAGTGCTCTTCTGTTCATTCAGTTTCTCTTGGTTTTCCTTTTCGAGAGGTTAGTGATATCATTTCATACTTGTCTTTCTCCGCTGGGTTTATTTCACTGTGCATAATACCCTCTAGCTCCATCCATGTTGTTGCAAATGATAGGATTTCTTTTCTTCATATGGCCTGGTAATATTCCACTGCTCATCTTCTGATGGACAGTTAGCTTGGCTATTGTGAACAGTGCTGTGATCGGCATAGGGGTGCACATGTCTTTTGAAAAGTGGGCTGCTGCGTTCTATCATGTATTTATTTATTTACTTGTCGTTAATCTCCAATTACACGGGGTGACATTATGTTTACTAGACTCACACCATCGCCAGTTTTGCAAAGGTAAGCGCCTAGGAAGGCTGGTGGGGAAGGGAAGGAGAAGGGTGAAAAGGGGGCATTAAGATTAGCTCCCATAATGTGGGAGGGGTTCCACGTGGAAGTCAGTGTAGTGTAGAGAAGTCAAGCAGTGATTCTGTAGAATCGTACGATGCTGACGGATAGTGACTCTAACAGGGTATATGGTAGGGAGGGAACTTGATGATCTGGGGAGTCTACTAACTATAATATTGCTCTTCTAATTGTTGATTAATGATAGTGAAAAAAAACCCACGTATTCCTGACGAGATGATTATGAAACCCAGGAAAAAAAAAAAAAGGGAGGCAAGGGTTGCAGCCTGGTGAGCTCCCGGCAGGCATCCCGCCGGTCCCTGCAAGCTGCTGAGCTCTCTCGGTCGGTCCACAGGGCTTCCCCGGCCTCCCCCATCAGGCAGCGCGCCGCGGTGACCCCGGGGTCATGTTCCCAAGGCGCCTGCGCGGCGGCCCGGGAGGCCCCCGGTACCCAGAGGCCGCTTGGCTGCTGAGCCGCTTCCGCCGCCGCCGCCGCCGCCGCCGCCGCCGCCGCCGCCGCCGCCGCCGGGACCCGCCTCCGAAGCGACCTCGAGGAACCTCCGGGCTGGGGACCAGAGGGTGCGGGCGCGGGCTCGGGAGACACTCGAGTGTAGGCCTCCTGCCTGGCCTCGCTCAGACGAACGCTCCTCCCTCCCCAGGAAGCAGCGAACCGCCTCCACCGCCACCGCCCAAGTTCCCTGAAGGCCTTCGCCTGGCGGAAGGGTGCAGCCAGCGAGGCGGCCCTCTGACAGCGGCCGCTGACAGCTCCCCTCGCCCGGCATGCCCAGCCCTCGCCGCCGCCTGGCTCCGCCCTGGGGCGCTCTCGGTCCCGCCCGTGCCCAACGCCCGACCGGCGCGCCTGCAATTGTCAGGTTTTTTTTTTTTTTTTTTTTTTTTTGCATACGGATTGTTACTCAGCATGTCTGTTGGATTTTTACTCAGCATCTTGTATTGGTCATTCAGTCCTTTCTATTGAGGAGTAGTACTACTTTGTACGAATAAACCACAGATGTTTTAAAGTGTCTCTTTTTAGTTTCGCCTACTATGAATGAAGTCTCTGAGAAGATTTGTATATAGGTCTTTCTGTAAGCATAAGCACCCATTTTCATTTGCCTAAAAGCCTGCAAGTGGAATTGCTGGGCCATAAGCTCAGTATGTTTTTAAGTTTATCCAAACTGCCAGATCTTTTTCCCAAATTGGTATACCATTTTACATGCCCACCAGTTTGATCAACAGTTGCGGTCTGGCAGTGTCAGTTTTTTTTTTTTATTTTAATCATTCTAACATAATTGTGATGCCACAGTGTTATTTTAATTTGCTTTTATTGATGACCAATGTTGCTGAATGTTGTTCCATGGACTCATTGGCCATTTGTACCTCTTCTTTTATGAAACGTCTCTTCACTTTTCTGCATTTCTTAATACAATTTACAATTTTTTAATATTTTGCTATCATTCGTCTACAGTTACATGAAGGACATTATGTTTACTAGGCTCCCCCGTTCACCAAGTTCTCCCCACATCCGCCTTCACAGTCACTGTCCATTAGCATAGTAAGATGCTGTAAAGTCACTATTTGTCTTCTCTGTGATATACAGCCCTCTCTGTGACCACCCTCCCACATTATACATGCTAATCATAATGCACACTTTCTTTCCCTCTCCCCTTATCCCTCCAGTCCCAACTATCCACACCAGCCCCTTTCCCTTTGGTACCTGTTAGTCCATTGTTGGCTTCGATGAATCTGGTGCTGTTTTGCCCACTCCGTTTCCCTTGGTTCTCCCTCTGAGAGGATAGTGAAATCATTTGATACTTGTCTTTCTGCGCCTGGGTTATTTCACTGTGCATATTACCCACTTGCTCCATCCGTGTCGTTGTAAATGGTAGGATTTTTTCTTTTGTTATGGCTGAATAATATTGCACTGTTCATCTTCTGATGGACACTTCGCTTGGCTCTTGTAAATAGTGTTAAACATAGGGGTGCACATGTGTTTTCTAAACTGGGCTGCTGCTTTTCATGATGTCTATTTTATGTATGTACGTAGGTATGTATTCATTTACATACTTATTTATTCTTTATTCATTTATCATGAGTCTACAACTACATTAGTAACATTATGCTTAGTAGACTCCCTCCATCACCAATTTACCGAAGGTTAAGGGACTAGGAAGGCTGGTTGTGAAGGGAGGGAGAAGTGTGGAAAGGGGTCATTACGATTAGCTCACGTACTGTCGGGGGTAGGTCCCACGAGGAAGTCTGTATAGTAGGGAGAAGTCAAGTAGTGGTACTACAGCATCTTACTATGCTGATAGACAGTGACTGTAATGAGGTATGTGGGGGGAACTTGATGATGTGGGCAGTCTAGTAACCACAATCCTGCTCATATAATTGTAGATTGGTTATAGTGAATAGAGCTGTGTAAACATAGGGGTGCAGATGTCTTTTATAAACTGGTCTGCTGCATTGTATTATTTATTTTTTATGTAAGTATGTATGTATGTATGCATGTATTCACTTACGTACTTACTTATTTATTCTTTGTTTATTTCTCGTTACCCCACAACAACAGGAGTAACTTTATATTTACTAGACTCCCCAGATCAGCAACTTACCAAAGTTAAGGGACTAGGAAGGCTTGTTGGGGAGGGATGGAGAAGGGTGTACAGGGGGCATAACGATTAGCTCACATAATGTGTGGGGAGGTCCCACAGGGAAGATAGTATAGTACAGAGAGTTCAAGCAGTGATTCGATAGCATCTTGCTACACTGATGGACAGTGACTGTACCGGGATATGCAGGGTGGACATGGTCTGGGGAGTGTAGGAACTATAATGTAGCTCATATAATTGTAGATTGCTTACTATGAATAGTGCTGTGGTAAACATAGGGGTGCACGTGTCCTTTTTCAGCTGGGCTGGTGCTTTCCTTCTTACCTTCTTTCTTCATCTCTTTCATTATTTGTTTGTTTGTTTATTAATATATTTATTTATTTAAGCATTCATTTAATCCTTTTTAAAGTTATTGACTTATTATTTCTGTGTGAATGTATGTATTTATTTAATTATTCGTTCGTTCCTTCATTCATTATCTATCTACCTATCTATCTATCATTTTGTCTATGTAACTTTCTTTTTGTCTTCCTTTTTTTGTATGTATTTATTTACTTATTTATTCACGCATTCATTCATTCATTTATTTGTCTTTCCGTCTATCTGCCTGTCTGTCTATCTTTCTGTCATAAATATATAGAATTACATGAGTAAAATTATGTTTACTAGACTCTCCCATTACGAAGATGCCCGCACACCCCCCATTGCAGTCACTATCCATGAGAATAGTAAGACACTGTACAATCACTACTTGTTTCTCTGTGTTGTACAGCCCTCCCTGTGACCCCCTTCCCACATTATACATGCTCATCGTAAAGCACACTTTCTTTCCCTTGTCCCCTTATCCCTCCATTCCCACCTATCCACCCCAGTCCCTTTCTCTTTGGTAACTGTTTGTTCATTCTTGGTTTCTGTGAAGCTGGTGCTGTTTTGCTCATTCGGTTTCTCTTGTTTGTCTTTCCAGAGAGGTTAGTGAAATCATTTGATACTTGTCTTTCTCCACCTGGCTTATTTCACTGTGCATAATACCCTCTAGCTCCATCCATGTTGTTGTAAATGGTAGTATTCTTTCTTTTGTTGTGGCTGAATAATATTGCACTGTTCATCTTCTGATGGACACTTAGCTTGGCTACTATGAATAGTGCTGTCATAAACATAGAGGTGCACGTGTCTTATTAAAACTGGGCTGCTGCACTCTTTTATTCGTTTATCTATCAATCTATTTATATGTTTATTTATTTATTTATTTATTTATCACTTATCTTCAATTACATGGGTAACATTATGTTTACTAGTCTCCCCCCAGCACCAATTTACCAAAGGGGGAGGGACTGGGAAGGCTCGTTGTGAAGGGAGGGAGAAGGGTGGGCAGGGGGCATTACGATGAGCTCACATAATGTGTGGGGATGTCCCGCGGAGAGGTCAGTATATTATGGATAGTTCAAGTAGTGATTCTATAGCATCTTGCTATGCTGATGGACAGTGACTGTAATGGGGTATGTGGTGGGGGCTTAATGTGGGGCGTGTAGTAACCATCACGTGGATCATATAATTGTAGATTGGTTATTCGGAATAGTGCTCTGATAAACATAGGGGTGCTCATGTCTTTTTAAAACTGGGCTGTTGCCTGCCTTCCTTCCTTCCTTCCTTCCATCCTTTCAACATGTATGTATTTATTTATTCGTTCATTCATTCATTCATTTATTATCTATCTATCTACCTATGTAGCTATCTTTCTGTCATTAATGTAGAATTAGATGGGTAAAATTATGTTTAGTATTCTGCCGCCATCACGAAGATAGCCCAAGATACCCCATTGCACTCACTGTACATGGGCATAGTAAGATGCTGTGGAATCACTACTTGCCTTCTCTGTGTTCTACAGCCCTCTACGTGCCCCTCCTCCTACATTATTTATGGTAATTGTATGTGTCCATTGTTCCCTCCTCCCTGGTCCGTCCATTTCTGCCCATCTACCCCAGTCTCTTTCCCTTTGGTAACTTTTCGTCCATTCTTGGTCTCTGTGAGACTGCTAATGTTTTCTCCTTCAGTTTTGTCTCTGTTCGGATACTCCAATCATGAGGAAATCATTATATATATGGTGAACAATATTCCCTGTTCATCTTGTGAGGCAGCTCCCCACGGCTGGGCAGTGCCCGCCGTGGGGGTGGAGTTTGCAAGAGCAGCACTGTTGCCTGGAAATTCCATGATGTCACAGTGGTGCCTCTGTCCTAGAGAAAGAATGGGTATGCTTAGAGGAGCAGCTGTGATTCTGGTGAGGTGGACACTGAACAACTTGACAGCATCAGGTAAAATGGAATCCAGACCCAAGGTACTGTGTGTTTCTTTTTATTTTGGTGTCAGTACTGAACAGTTCCATGAGCAACATTATGGTTATTAAACTACCCCCATTACCAAGTCCCCACCTCATAGCCTATAAGAGTCAATGTCCATTAGCCCAGGAATATGCTGTAGAAGCGCTAGTAATCTTCACTGTGTTATACTGCCTTGCCCATGCCTGCCCCCTGCCCACATTATGTGTGCTACTCCTACTGCCCCATTTTCCCTCTCTTCCCTCCTTTCCAACCCATCCTCCTCAGTCACATTCCCTTTTGTAACCATGAGTCCATTCTTGGGTTCGGTGAGGCTACTACTGTCTTGTTCCTTCACTCTTTTTATTTTTTCTGATACTCCACAGGTGAGTGAAATCATTTGACATTTTTTGTGTTCTGCACGGCTTAATTCACTGAGCATAATACCCTCTAGCTCCATCCACGTTGTTGTAATTGGTAGGATTGATTTTCTTCATCTGGCTGAATAATATTCCACTGTTCATCTACTGATGGACACTTATCGTGACTATTGTGTATAGTGCTGTGACAAACATAGGGTTGCACATGTCTTTTCTGAACTGGTCTGCTGCATTCTATTATTTATTTTTTATGTACGTATGTACGTATTCATGTATGTACTTACTTACTTATTGTTTCTTTATTTATCATTAGTCTACAGCTACATGAGTGCCATTAAGTTTACTTGACGCCCCCCACTACTAATTTAGCAAAGGAAAGGGGCTAGGAAGGCTGGTTGGGAAGGGAGGGAGAAGGGTGTAGAGGGGGCATTAAGATCAGCTCAATTTATGTGTGGGGAGGTCCCACGGGAAAGTCAGTATTGTACAGAGAGCTTAAGTAGTGATTCTGTAGCATCTTGTTAATCTGAAGGACAGTGACTGTAATGGAGTATGTTGGGTGGACTTGATCTGGGGCGTGTAGTAACCATAATGTAGCTCATGGAATTGTGGATTGGCTATTGTGGATAGTGCTGTGAGAAACCTAGGAGTGCACATGTCTTTTTAAAACTGGGCTGGTGCTTTCCTTCTTTCTTTCGTTCTTGTATCTCATTCTTTTTCTCATATATGTATTTATTTATTCATGCATTCCTTCATCTGTCTTTCTATCTATCTGTGTATATTTATCTGTCTGTCGATCTATCTGTTGGTCTATCATTCTGTCTATCTTTCTTTCTGTCTTCCTAAATGTATGTATGTATGTATTTATTTATTTATTTATGCATTCATTCATTAGTCTGTCTTTCCACCTGTGTGTAACTATCTGTCTGCCTGTCTATCTGTCATTAATACACAATTACATGAGTAACATTATGTTTTCTAGACTCCCCCCATCACGAAGATGCCCCGCAGATACCCCACTGCAGTCCATGTCCATGAGCATAGTAAGATGCTGTAGAGTCACTACTTGTCTTCTCTGTGTTGTACAGTACTCCCTGTGACCCTGCTGACCACATTATACGTGATCATCGCAATGCATGATTTCTTTCCCTCTCCCATTATCCCTCCATTCTCAACTATCCACCCCAGTCCCTTTCCCTTTGGTAACTGTTAGTGTCTTCTTGGGATCTGTGAATCTAGTGCTCTTCTGTTCATTCAGTTTCTCTTGGTTTTCCTTTTCGAGAGGTTAGTGATATCATTTCATACTTGTCTTTCTCCGCTGGGTTTATTTCACTGTGCATAATACCCTCTAGCTCCATCCATGTTGTTGCAAATGATAGGATTTCTTTTCTTCATATGGCCTGGTAATATTCCACTGCTCATCTTCTGATGGACAGTTAGCTTGGCTATTGTGAACAGTGCTGTGATCGGCATAGGGGTGCACATGTCTTTTGAAAAGTGGGCTGCTGCGTTCTATCATGTATTTATTTATTTACTTGTCGTTAATCTCCAATTACACGGGGTGACATTATGTTTACTAGACTCACACCATCGCCAGTTTTGCAAAGGTAAGCGCCTAGGAAGGCTGGTGGGGAAGGGAAGGAGAAGGGTGAAAAGGGGGCATTAAGATTAGCTCCCATAATGTGGGAGAGGTTCCACGTGGAAGTCAGTGTAGTGTAGAGAAGTCAAGGAGTGATTCTGTAGAATCGTAGGATGCTGACAGATAGTGACTCTAACAGGGTATATGGTAGGGAGGGAACTTGATGATCTGGGGAGTCTACTAACTATAATATTGCTCTTCTAATTGTTGATTAATGATAGTGAAAAAAAACCCACGTATTCCTGACGAGATGATTATGAAACCCAGGAAAAAAAAAAAAGGGAGGCAAGGGTTGCAGCCTGGTGAGCTCCCGGCAGGCATCCCGCCGGTCCCTGCAAGCTGCTGAGCTCTCTCGGTCGGTCCACAGGGCTTCCCCGGCCTCCCCCATCAGGCAGCGCGCCGCGGTGACCCCGGGGTCATGTTCCCAAGGCGCCTGCGCGGCGGCCCGGGAGGCCCCCGGTACCCAGAGGCCGCTTGGCTGCTGAGCCGCTTCCGCCAGGGCACGCCATCGCCGCCGCTGCTGCCGCCGCCGCCGCCGCCGCCGCCGCCGGGACCCGCCTCCGAAGCGACCTCGAGGAACCTCCGGGCTGGGGACCAGAGGGTGCGGGCGCGGGCTCGGGAGACACTCGAGTGTAGGCCTCCTGCCTGGCCTCGCTCAGACGAACGCTCCTCCCTCCCCAGGAAGCAGCGAACCGCCTCCACCGCCACCGCCCAAGTTCCCTGAAGGCCTTCGCCTGGCGGAAGGGTGCAGCCAGCGAGGCGGCCCTCTGACAGCGGCCGCTGACAGCTCCCCTCGCCCGGCATGCCCAGCCCTCGCCGCCGCCTGGCTCCGCCCTGGGGCGCTCTCGGTCCCGCCCGTGCCCAACGCCCGACCGGCGCGCCTGCAATTGTCAGGTTTTTTTTTTTTTTTTTTTTTTTTTGCATACGGATTGTTACTCAGCATGTCTGTTGGATTTTTACTCAGCATCTTGTATTGGTCATTCAGTCCTTTCTATTGAGGAGTAGTACTACTTTGTACGAATAAACCACAGATGTTTTAAAGTGTCTCTTTTTAGTTTCGCCTACTATGAATGAAGTCTCTGAGAAGATTTGTATATAGGTCTTTCTGTAAGCATAAGCACCCATTTTCATTTGCCTAAAAGCCTGCAAGTGGAATTGCTGGGCCATAAGCTCAGTATGTTTTTAAGTTTATCCAAACTGCCAGATCTTTTTCCCAAATTGGTATACCATTTTACATGCCCACCAGTTTGATCAACAGTTGCGGTCTGGCAGTGTCAGTTTTTTTTTTTTATTTTAATCATTCTAACATAATTGTGATGCCACAGTGTTATTTTAATTTGCTTTTATTGATGACCAATGTTGCTGAATGTTGTTCCATGGACTCATTGGCCATTTGTACCTCTTCTTTTATGAAACGTCTCTTCACTTTTCTGCATTTCTTAATACAATTTACAATTTTTTAATATTTTGCTATCATTCGTCTACAGTTACATGAAGGACATTATGTTTACTAGGCTCCCCCGTTCACCAAGTTCTCCCCACATCCGCCTTCACAGTCACTGTCCATTAGCATAGTAAGATGCTGTAAAGTCACTATTTGTCTTCTCTGTGATATACAGCCCTCTCTGTGACCACCCTCCCACATTATACATGCTAATCATAATGCACACTTTCTTTCCCTCTCCCCTTATCCCTCCAGTCCCAACTATCCACACCAGCCCCTTTCCCTTTGGTACCTGTTAGTCCATTGTTGGCTTCGATGAATCTGGTGCTGTTTTGCCCACTCCGTTTCCCTTGGTTCTCCCTCTGAGAGGATAGTGAAATCATTTGATACTTGTCTTTCTGCGCCTGGGTTATTTCACTGTGCATATTACCCACTTGCTCCATCCGTGTCGTTGTAAATGGTAGGATTTTTTCTTTTGTTATGGCTGAATAATATTGCACTGTTCATCTTCTGATGGACACTTCGCTTGGCTCTTGTAAATAGTGTTAAACATAGGGGTGCACATGTGTTTTCTAAACTGGGCTGCTGCTTTTCATGATGTCTATTTTATGTATGTACGTAGGTATGTATTCATTTACATACTTCTTTATTCTTTATTCATTTATCATGAGTCTACAACTACATTAGTAACATTATGCTTAGTAGACTCCCTCCATCACCAATTTACCGAAGGTTAAGGGACTAGGAAGGCTGGTTGTGAAGGGAGGGAGAAGTGTGGAAAGGGGTCATTACGATTAGCTCACGTACTGTCGGGGGTAGGTCCCACGAGGAAGTCTGTATAGTAGGGAGAAGTCAAGTAGTGGTACTACAGCATCTTACTATGCTGATAGACAGTGACTGTAATGAGGTATGTGGGGGGAACTTGATGATGTGGGCAGTCTAGTAACCACAATCCTGCTCATATAATTGTAGATTGGTTATAGTGAATAGAGCTGTGTAAACATAGGGGTGCAGATGTCTTTTATAAACTGGTCTGCTGCATTGTATTATTTATTTTTTATGTAAGTATGTATGTATGTATGCATGTATTCACTTACGTACTTACTTATTTATTCTTTGTTTATTTCTCGTTACCCCACAACAACAGGAGTAACTTTATATTTACTAGACTCCCCAGATCAGCAACTTACCAAAGTTAAGGGACTAGGAAGGCTTGTTGGGGAGGGATGGAGAAGGGTGTACAGGGGGCATAACGATTAGCTCACATAATGTGTGGGGAGGTCCCACAGGGAAGATAGTATAGTACAGAGAGTTCAAGCAGTGATTCGATAGCATCTTGCTACACTGATGGACAGTGACTGTACCGGGATATGCAGGGTGGACATGGTCTGGGGAGTGTAGGAACTATAATGTAGCTCATATAATTGTAGATTGCTTACTATGAATAGTGCTGTGGTAAACATAGGGGTGCACGTGTCCTTTTTCAGCTGGGCTGGTGCTTTCCTTCTTACCTTCTTTCTTCATCTCTTTCATTATTTGTTTGTTTGTTTATTAATATATTTATTTATTTAAGCATTCATTTAATCCTTTTTAAAGTTATTGACTTATTATTTCTGTGTGAATGTATGTATTTATTTAATTATTCGTTCGTTCCTTCATTCATTATCTATCTACCTATCTATCTATCATTTTGTCTATGTAACTTTCTTTTTGTCTTCCTTTTTTTGTATGTATTTATTTACTTATTTATTCACGCATTCATTCATTCATTTATTTGTCTTTCCGTCTATCTGCCTGTCTGTCTATCTTTCTGTCATAAATATATAGAATTACATGAGTAAAATTATGTTTACTAGACTCTCCCATTACGAAGATGCCCGCACACCCCCCATTGCAGTCACTATCCATGAGAATAGTAAGACACTGTACAATCACTACTTGTTTCTCTGTGTTGTACAGCCCTCCCTGTGACCCCCTTCCCACATTATACATGCTCATCGTAAAGCACACTTTCTTTCCCTTGTCCCCTTATCCCTCCATTCCCACCTATCCACCCCAGTCCCTTTCTCTTTGGTAACTGTTTGTTCATTCTTGGTTTCTGTGAAGCTGGTGCTGTTTTGCTCATTCGGTTTCTCTTGTTTGTCTTTCCAGAGAGGTTAGTGAAATCATTTGATACTTGTCTTTCTCCACCTGGCTTATTTCACTGTGCATAATACCCTCTAGCTCCATCCATGTTGTTGTAAATGGTAGTATTCTTTCTTTTGTTGTGGCTGAATAATATTGCACTGTTCATCTTCTGATGGACACTTAGCTTGGCTACTATGAATAGTGCTGTCATAAACATAGAGGTGCACGTGTCTTATTAAAACTGGGCTGCTGCACTCTTTTATTCGTTTATCTATCAATCTATTTATATGTTTATTTATTTATTTATTTATTTATCACTTATCTTCAATTACATGGGTAACATTATGTTTACTAGTCTCCCCCCAGCACCAATTTACCAAAGGGGGAGGGACTGGGAAGGCTCGTTGTGAAGGGAGGGAGAAGGGTGGGCAGGGGGCATTACGATGAGCTCACATAATGTGTGGGGATGTCCCGCGGAGAGGTCAGTATATTATGGATAGTTCAAGTAGTGATTCTATAGCATCTTGCTATGCTGATGGACAGTGACTGTAATGGGGTATGTGGTGGGGGCTTAATGTGGGGCGTGTAGTAACCATCACGTGGATCATATAATTGTAGATTGGTTATTCGGAATAGTGCTCTGATAAACATAGGGGTGCTCATGTCTTTTTAAAACTGGGCTGTTGCCTGCCTTCCTTCCTTCCTTCCTTCCTTCCTTCCTTCCATCCTTTCAACATGTATGTATTTATTTATTCGTTCATTCATTCATTCATTTATTATCTATCTATCTACCTATGTAGCTATCTTTCTGTCATTAATGTAGAATTAGATGGGTAAAATTATGTTTAGTATTCTGCCGCCATCACGAAGATAGCCCAAGATACCCCATTGCACTCACTGTACATGGGCATAGTAAGATGCTGTGGAATCACTACTTGCCTTCTCTGTGTTCTACAGCCCTCTACGTGCCCCTCCTCCTACATTATTTATGGTAATTGTATGTGTCCATTGTTCCCTCCTCCCTGGTCCGTCCATTTCTGCCCATCTACCCCAGTCTCTTTCCCTTTGGTAACTTTTCGTCCATTCTTGGTCTCTGTGAGACTGCTAATGTTTTCTCCTTCAGTTTTGTCTCTGTTCGGATACTCCAATCATGAGGAAATCATTATATATATGGTGAACAATATTCCCTGTTCATCTTGTGAGGCAGCTCCCCACGGCTGGGCAGTGCCCGCCGTGGGGGTGGAGTTTGCAAGAGCAGCACTGTTGCCTGGAAATTCCATGATGTCACAGTGGTGCCTCTGTCCTAGAGAAAGAATGGGTATGCTTAGAGGAGCAGCTGTGATTCTGGTGAGGTGGACACTGAACAACTTGACAGCATCAGGTAAAATGGAATCCAGACCCAAGGTACTGTGTGTTTCTTTTTATTTTGGTGTCAGTACTGAACAGTTCCATGAGCAACATTATGGTTATTAAACTACCCCCATTACCAAGTCCCCACCTCATAGCCTATAAGAGTCAATGTCCATTAGCCCAGGAATATGCTGTAGAAGCGCTAGTAATCTTCACTGTGTTATACTGCCTTGCCCATGCCTGCCCCCTGCCCACATTATGTGTGCTACTCCTACTGCCCCATTTTCCCTCTCTTCCCTCCTTTCCAACCCATCCTCCTCAGTCACATTCCCTTTTGTAACCATGAGTCCATTCTTGGGTTCGGTGAGGCTACTACTGTCTTGTTCCTTCACTCTTTTTATTTTTTCTGATACTCCACAGGTGAGTGAAATCATTTGACATTTTTTGTGTTCTGCACGGCTTAATTCACTGAGCATAATACCCTCTAGCTCCATCCACGTTGTTGTAATTGGTAGGATTGATTTTCTTCATCTGGCTGAATAATATTCCACTGTTCATCTACTGATGGACACTTATCTTGACTATTGTGTATAGTGCTGTGACAAACATAGGGTTGCACATGTCTTTTCTGAACTGGTCTGCTGCATTCTATTATTTATTTTTTATGTACGTATGTACGTATTCATGTATGTACTTACTTACTTATTGTTTCTTTATTTATCATTAGTCTACAGCTACATGAGTGCCATTAAGTTTACTTGACGCCCCCCACTACTAATTTAGCAAAGGAAAGGGGCTAGGAAGGCTGGTTGGGAAGGGAGGGAGAAGGGTGTAGAGGGGGCATTAAGATCAGCTCAATTTATGTGTGGGGAGGTCCCACGGGAAAGTCAGTATTGTACAGAGAGCTTAAGTAGTGATTCTGTAGCATCTTGTTAATCTGAAGGACAGTGACTGTAATGGAGTATGTTGGGTGGACTTGATCTGGGGCGTGTAGTAACCATAATGTAGCTCATGGAATTGTGGATTGGCTATTGTGGATAGTGCTGTGAGAAACCTAGGAGTGCACATGTCTTTTTAAAACTGGGCTGGTGCTTTCCTTCTTTCTTTCGTTCTTGTATCTCATTCTTTTTCTCATATATGTATTTATTTATTCATGTATTCCTTCATCTGTCTTTCTATCTATCTGTGTATATTTATCTGTCTATCGATCTATCTGTTGGTCTATCATTCTGTCTATCTTTCTTTCTGTCTTCCTAAATGTATGTATGTATGTATTTATTTATTTATTTATGCATTCATTCATTAGTCTGTCTTTCCACCTGTGTGTAACTATCTGTCTGCCTGTCTATCTGTCATTAATACACAATTACATGAGTAACATTATGTTTTCTAGACTCCCCCCATCACGAAGATGCCCCGCAGATACCCCACTGCAGTGCATGTCCATGAGCATAGTAAGATGCTGTAGAGTCACTACTTGTCTTCTCTGTGTTGTACAGTACTCCCTGTGACCCTGCTGACCACATTATACGTGATCATCGCAATGCATGATTTCTTTCCCTCTCCCATTATCCCTCCATTCTCAACTATCCACCCCAGTCCCTTTCCCTTTGGTAACTGTTAGTGTCTTCTTGGGATCTGTGAATCTAGTGCTCTTCTGTTCATTCAGTTTCTCTTGGTTTTCCTTTTCGAGAGGTTAGTGATATCATTTCATACTTGTCTTTCTCCGCTGGGTTTATTTCACTGTGCATAATACCCTCTAGCTCCATCCATGTTGTTGCAAATGATAGGATTTCTTTTCTTCATATGGCCTGGTAATATTCCACTGCTCATCTTCTGATGGACAGTTAGCTTGGCTATTGTGAACAGTGCTGTGATAGGCATAGGGGTGCACATGTCTTTTGAAAAGTGGGCTGCTGCGTTCTATCATGTATTTATTTATTTACTTGTCGTTAATCTCCAATTACACGGGGTGACATTATGTTTACTAGACTCACACCATCGCCAGTTTTGCAAAGGTAAGCGCCTAGGAAGGCTGGTGGGGAAGGGAAGGAGAAGGGTGAAAAGGGGGCATTAAGATTAGCTCCCATAATGTGGGAGGGGTTCCACGTGGAAGTCAGTGTAGTGTAGAGAAGTCAAGGAGTGATTCTGTAGAATCGTACGATGCTGATGGATAGTGACTCTAACAGGGTATATGGTAGGGGGGGAACTTGATGATCTGGGGAGTCTACTAACTATAATATTGCTCTTCTAATTGTTGATTAATGATAGTGAAAAAAAACCCACGTATTCCTGACGAGATGATTATGAAACCCAGGAAAAAAAAAAAAAGGGAGGCAAGGGTTGCAGCCTGGTGAGCTCCCGGCAGGCATCCCGCCGGTCCCTGCAAGCTGCTGAGCTCTCTCGGTCGGTCCACAGGGCTTCCCCGGCCTCCCCCATCAGGCAGCGCGCCGCGGTGACCCCGGGGTCATGTTCCCAAGGCGCCTGCGCGGCGGCCCGGGAGGCCCCCGGTACCCAGAGGCCGCTTGGCTGCTGAGCCGCTTCCGCCAGGGCCCACAGCCGCCGCCGCCGCCGCCTCCGCCGCCGCCACCGCCGCCGCCGGGACCCGCCTCCGAAGCGACCTCGAGGAACCTCCGGGCTGGGGACCAGAGGGTGCGGGCGCGGGCTCGGGAGACACTCGAGTGTAGGCCTCCTGCCTGGCCTCGCTCAGACGAACGCTCCTCCCTCCCCAGGAAGCAGCGAACCGCCTCCACCGCCACCGCCCAAGTTCCCTGAAGGCCTTCGCCTGGCGGAAGGGTGCAGCCAGCGAGGCGGCCCTCTGACAGCGGCCGCTGACAGCTCCCCTCGCCCGGCATGCCCAGCCCTCGCCGCCGCCTGGCTCCGCCCTGGGGCGCTCTCGGTCCCGCCCGTGCCCAACGCCCGACCGGCGCGCCTGCAATTGTCAGGTTTTTTTTTTTTTTTTTTTTTGCATACGGATTGTTACTCAGCATGTCTGTGAGATTTTTACTCAGCATCTTTTATTGGTCATTCAGTCCTTTCTATTGAGGAGTAGTACTACTTTGTAGGAATAAACCACAGATGTTTTAAAGTGTCTCTTTTTAGTTTTGCCTGCTATGAATGAAGTCTCTGAGAAGGTGTGTATATAGGTCTTTCTGTAAGCATAAGCACCCATTTTCATTTGCCTAAAAGCCTGCAAGTGGAATTGCTGGGCCATATGCTCAGTATGTTTTTAAGTTTATCCAAACTGCCAGATCTTTTTCCCAAATTGGTATACCATTTTACATGCCCACCAGTTTGATCAACAGTTGCGGTCTGGCAGTGTCAGTTTTTTTTCTTATTTTAATCATTCTAACATAATTGTGATGTCACAGTGTTATTTTCATTTGCTTTTATTTGATGACCAATGTTGCTGAATGTTGTTCCATGGACTCATTGGCCATTTGTACCTCTTCTTTTATGAAGCGTCTCTTCACTTTTCTGCATTTCTTAATACAATTTACAATTTTTTAATATTTTGCTATCATTCGTCTACCATTACATGAAGGACATTATGTTTACTAGGCTCCCCCGTTCACCAAGTTCTCCCCACATCCGCCTTCACAGTCACTGTCCATCAGCATAGTAAGATGCTGTAAAGTCACTATTTGTCTTCTCTGTGATATACAGCCCTCTCTGTGACCACCCTCCCACATTATACATGCTAATCATAATGCACACTTTCTTTCCCTCTCCCCTTATCCCTCCAGTCCCAACTATCCACACCAGCCCCTTTCCCTTTGGTACCTGTTAGTCCATTCTTGGCTTCGATGAATCTGGTGCTGTTTTGCCCACTCAGTTTCCCTGGGTTCTCCCTCTGAGAGGATAGTGAAATCATCTGATACTTGTCTTTCTGCGCCTGGGTTATTTCACTGTGCATATTACCCACTTGCTCCGTCCGTGTCGTTGTAAATGGTAGGATTTTTTCTTTTGTTATGGCTGAATAATATTGCACTGTTCATCTTCTGATGGACACTTAGCTTGGCTCTTGTAAATAGTGTTAAACATAGGGGTGCACATGTGTTTTCTAAACTGGGCTGCTGCATTTCATTATGTATATTTTATGTATGTACGTAGGTATGTATTCATTTACATACTTATTTATTCTTTCTTCATTTATCATGAGTCTACAACTACATTAGTAACATTATGCTTAGTAGACTCCCTCCATCACCAATTTACCGAAGGTTAAGGGACTAGGAAGGCTGGTTGTGAAGGGAGGGAGAAGTGTGGAAAGGGGTCATTACGATTAGCTCACGTACTGTCGGGGGTAGGTCCCACGAGGAAGTCTGTATAGTAGGGAGAAGTCAAGTAGTGGTACTACAGCATCCTACTATGCTGATAGACAGTGACTGTAATGAGGTATGTGGGGGGAACTTGATGATGTGGGCAGTCTAGTAACCACAATCCTGCTCATATAATTGTAGATTGGTTATAGTGAATAGAGCTGTGTAAACATAGGGGTGCAGATGTCTTTTATAAACTGGTCTGCTGCATTGTATTATTTATTTTTTATGTAAGTATGTATGTATGTATGCATGTATTCACTTACGTACTTACTTATTTATTCTTTGTTTATTTCTCGTTACCCCACAACAACAGGAGTAACTTTATATTTACTAGACTCCCCAGATCAGCAACTTACCAAAGTTAAGGGACTAGGAAGGCTTGTTGGGGAGGGATGGAGAAGCGTGTACAGGGGGCATAACGATTAGCTCACATAATGTGTGGGGAGGTCCCACAGGGAAGACAGTATAGTACAGAGAGTTCAAGCAGTGATTCGATAGCATCTTGCTACACTGATGGACAGTGACTGTACCGGGATATGCAGGGTGGACATGGTCTGGGGAGTGTAGGAACTATAATGTAGCTCCTATAATTGTAGATTGCTTACTATGAATAGTGCTGTGGTAAACATAGGGGTGCACGTGTCCTTTTTCAGCTGGGCTGGTGCTTTCCTTCTTACCTTCTTTCTTCATCTCTTTCATTATTTGTTTGTTTGTTTATTAATATATGTATTTATTTAAGCATTCATTTAATCCTTTTTAAAGTTATTGACTTGTTATTTCTGTGTGAATGTATGTATTTATTTAATTATTCATTCGTTCCTTCATTCATTATCTATCTACCTATCTATCTGTCTATCATTTTGTCTATGTAACTTTCTTTTTGTCTTCCTTTTTTTGTATGTATTTATTTACTTATCTATTCACGCATTCATTCATTCATTTATTTGTCTTTCCATCTATCTGCCTGTCTGTCTATCTTTCTGTCATAAATATATAGAATTACATGAGTAAAATTATGTTTACTAGACTCTCCCATTACGAAGATGCCCGCACACACCCCATTGCAGTCACTATCCATGAGAATAGTAAGACACTGTACAATCACTACTTGTTTCTCTGTGTTGTACAGCCCTCCCTGTGACCCCCTTCCCACATTATACATGCTCATCGTAAAGCACACTTTCTTTCCCTTGTCCCCTTATCCCTCCATTCCCACCTATCCACCCCAGTCCCTTTCTCTTTGGTAACTGTTTGTTCATTCTTGGTTTCTGTGAAGCTGGTGCTGTTTTGCTCATTCGGTTTCTCTTGTTTGTCTTTCCAGAGAGGTTAGTGAAATCATTTGATACTTGTGTTTCTCCACCTGGCTTATTTCACTGTGCATAATACCCTCTAGCTCCATCCATGTTGTTGTAAATGGTAGTATTCTTTCTTTCGTTGTGGCTGAATAATATTGCACTGTTCATCTTCTGATGGACACTTAGCTTGGCTACTATGAATAGTGCTGTCATAAACATAGAGGTGCACGTGTCTTATTAAAACTGGGCTGCTGCACTCTTTTATTCGTTTATCTATCAATCTATTTATATGCTTATTTATTTATTTATTTATTTATTTATTTATCACTTATCTTCAATTACATGGGTAACATTATGTTTACTAGTCTCCCCCCAGCACCGATTTACCAAAGGGGGAGGGACTGGGAAGGCTGGTTGTGAAGGGAGGGAGAAGGGTGGGCAGAGGGCATTACGATGAGCTCACATAATGTGTGGGGATGTCCCGCGGAGAGGTCAGTATATTATGGATAGTTCAAGTAGTGATTCTATAGCATCTTGCTATGCTGATGGACAGTGACTGTAATGGGGTATGTGGTGGGGGCTTAATGTGGGGCGTGTAGTAACCATCACGTGGATCATATAATTGTAGATCGGTTATTCTGAATAGTGCTCTGATAAACATAGGGGTGCTCATGTCTTTTTAAAACTGGGCTGTTGCCTGCCTGCCTTCCTTCCTTCCTTCCATCCTTTCAACATGTATTTATTTATTTATTTATTTATTCATTCATTCATTTATTATCTATCTATCTACCTATGTAGCTATCTTTCTGTCATTAATGTAGAATTAGATGGGTAAAATTATGTTTAGTTTTCTGCCGCCATCACGAAGATAGCCCAAGATACCCCATTGCACTCACTGTACATGGGCATAGTAAGATGCTGTGGAATCACTACTTGTCTTCTCTGTGTTCTACAGCCCTCTACGTGCCCCTCCTCCTACATTATTTATGGTAATTGTATGTGTCCATTGTTCCCTCCTCCCTGGTCCGTCCATTTCTGCCCATCTACCCCAGTCTCTTTCCCTTTGGTAACTTTTCGTCCATTCTTGGTCTCTGTGAGACTGCTAATGTTTTCTCCTTCAGTTTTGTCTCTGTTTGGATACTCCAATCATGAGGAAATCATTATATATATGGTGAACAATATTCCCTGTTCATCTTGTGAGGCAGCTCCCCACGGCTGGGCAGTGCCCGCCGTGGGGGTGGAGTTTGCAAGAGCAGCACTGTTGCCTGGAAATTCCATGATGTCACAGTGGTGCCTCTGTCCCAGAGAAAGAATGGGTATGCTTAGAGGAGCAGCTGTGATTCTGGTGAGGTGGACACTGAACAACTTGACAGCATCAGGGAAAATGGAATCCAGACCCAAGGTACTGTGTGTTTCTTTTTATTTTGGTGTCAGTACTGAACAGTTCCATGAGCAACATTATGGTTATTAAACTACCCCCAGTACCAAGTCCCCACCTCATAGCCTGTAAGAGTCAATGTCCATTAGCCCAGGAATGTGCTGTAGAAGCGCTAGTAATCTTCACTGTGTTATACTGCCTTGCCCATGCCTGCCCCCTGCCCACATTATGTGTGCTACTCCTAGTGCCCCATTTTCCCTCTCTTCCCTCCTTTCCAACCCATCCTCCTCAGTCACGTTCCCTTTTGTAACCATGAGTCCATTCTTGGGTTCGGTGAGGCTACTACTGTCTTGTTCCTTCACTCTTTTTATTTTTTCTGATACTCCACAGGTGAGTGAAATCATTTGACATTTTTTGTGTTCTGCACGGCTTAATTCACTGAGCATAATACCCTCTAGCTCCATCCACGTTGTTGTAATTGGTAGGATTGATTTTCTTCATCTGGCTGAATAATATTCCACTGTTCATCTACTGATGGACACTTATCTTGACTATTGTGTATAGTGCCGTGACAAACATAGGGTTGCACATGTCTTTTCTGAACTGGTCTGCTACATTCTATTATTTCTTTTTTATGTACGTATGTACGTATTCACGTATGTACTTACTTACTTATTGTTTATTTATTTATCATTAGTCTACAGCTACATGAGTGCCATTAAGTTTACTTGACGCCCCCCACTACTAATTTACCAAAGGAGAGGGGCTAGGAAGGCTGGGTGGGAAGGGAGGGAGAAGGGTGTAGAGGGGTCATTAAGATCAGCTCAATTTATGTGTGGGGAGGTCCCACGGGAAAGTCAGTATTGTACAGAGAGCTTAAGTAGTGATTCTGTAGCATCTTGTTAATCTGAAGGACAGTGACTGTAATGGAGTATGTTGGGTGGACTTGATCTGGGGCGTGTAGAAACCATAATGTAGCTCATGGAATTGTGGATTGGCTATTGTGGATAGTGCTGTGAGAAACCTAGGAGTGCACATGTCTTTTTAAAACTGGGCTGGTGCTTTCCTTCTTTCTTTCGATCTTGTATCTCATTCTTTTTCTCATATATGTATTTATTTATTCATGTATTCCTTCATCTGTCTTTCTATCTATCTGTGTATATTTATCTGTCTATCGATCTATCTGTTGATCTATCATTCTGTCTATCTTTCTTTCTGTCTTCCTAAATGTATGGATGTATGTATTCATTCATTCATTAGTCTGTCTTTCCATCTGTGTGTAACTATCTGTCTGCCTGTCTATCTGTCATTAATACACCATTACATGAGTAACATTATGTTTTCTAGGCTCCCCCCCATCACGAAGATGCCCCGCAGATACCCCACTGCAGTGCATGTCCATGAGCATAGTAAGATGCTGTAGAGTCACTACTTGTCTTCTCTGTGTTGTACAGTACTCCCTGTGACCCTGCTGACCACATTATACGTGATCATCGCAATGCATGATCTCTTTCCCTCTCCCATTATCCCTCCATTCTCAACTATCCACCCCAGTCCCTTTCCCTTTGGTAACTGTTAGTGTCTTCTTGGGATCTGTGAATCTAGTGCTCTTCTGTTCATTCAGTTTCTCTTGGTTTTCCTTTTCGAGAGGTTAGTGATATCATTTCATACTTGTCTTTCTCCGCTGGGTTTATTTCACTGTGCATAATACCCTCTAGCTCCGTCCATGTTGTTGCAAATGATAGGATTTCTTTTCTTCATATGGCCTGGTAATATTCCACTGCTCATCTTCTGATGGACAGTTAGCTTGGCTATTGTGAATAGTGCTGTGATAGACATAGGGGTGCACATGTCTTTTGAAAAGTGGGCTGCTGCGTTCTATCATGTATTTATTTATGTACTTGTCGTTAATCTCCAATTACACGGGGTGACATTATGTTTACTAGACTCCCACCATCGCCAGTTTTGCAAAGGTAAGCGCCTAGGAAGGCTGGTGGGGAAGGGAAGGAGAAGGGTGAAAAGGGGGCATTAAGATTAGCTCCCATAATGTGGGAGGGGTTCCACGTGGAAGTCAGTGTAGTGTAGAGAAGTCAAGGAGTGATTCTGTAGAATCGTACGATGCTGATGGATAGTGACTCTAACAGGGCATATGGTAGGGAGGGAACTTGATGATCTGGGGAGTCTACTAACTATAATATTGCTCTTATAATTGTTGATTAATGATAGTGAAAAAAAACCCACGTATTCCTGACGAGATGATTATGAAACCCAGGAAAAAAAAAAAGGGAAGCAAGGGTTGCAGCCTGGTGAGTTCCCGGCAGGCATCCCGCCGGTCCCTGCAAGCTGCTGAGCTCTCTCGGTCGGTCCACAGGGCTTCCCCGGCCTCCCCCATCAGGCAGCGCGCCGCGGTGACCCCGGGGTCATGTTCCCAAAGCGCCTGCGCGGCGGCCCGGGCAGCCCCCGCTACCCAGAGGCCGCTTGGCTGCTGAGCCGCTTCCGCCACGGCCCGCCGCCGCCGCCGCCGCCGTGACCCGCCTCCGAAGCGACCTCGAGGAACCTCCGGGCTGGGGACCAGAGGGTGCGGGCGCGGGCTCGGCAGACACTCGAGTGTAGGCCTCCTGCCTGGCCTCGCTCAGACGAACGCTCCTCCCTCCGCAGGAAGCAGCGAACCGCCTCCACCGCCACCGCCCAAGTTCCGTGAAGGCCTTCGCCTGGCGGAAGGGTGCAGCCAGCGAGGCGGCCCTCTGACAGCGGCCGCTGACAGCTCCCCTCGCCCGGCATGCCCAGCCCTCGCCGCCGCCTGGCTCCGCCCTGGGGCGCTCTCGGCCCCGCCCGTGCCCAACACCCGACCGGCGCGCCTGCAATTGTCAGGTTTTGTGTTTGTTTTTTTTTTTTGCATACGGATTGTTACTCAGCATGTCTGTGAGATTTTTACTCAGCATCTTTTATTGGTCATTCAGTCCTTTCTATTGAGGAGTAGTACTACTTTGTATGAATAAACCACAGATGTTTTAAAGTGTCTCTTTTTAGTTTTGCCTGCTATGAATGAAGTCTCTGAGAAGGTGTGTATATAGGTCTTTCTGTAAGCATAAGCACCCATTTTCATTTGCCTAAAAGCCTGCAAGTGGAATTGCTGGGCCATATGCTCAGTATGTTTTTAAGTTTATCCAAACTGCCAGATCTTTTTCCCAAATTGGTATACCATTTTACATGCCCACCAGTTTGATCAACAGTTGCGGTCTGGCAGTGTCAGTTTTTTTTCTTATTTTAATCATTCTAACATAATTGTGATGTCACAGTGTTATTTTCATTTGCTTTTATTTGATGACCAATGTTGCTGAATGTTGTTCCATGGACTCATTGGCCATTTGTACCTCTTCTTTTATGAAGCGTCTCTTCACTTTTCTGCATTTCTTAATACAATTTACAATTTTTTAATATTTTGCTATCATTCGTCTACCATTACATGAAGGACATTATGTTTACTAGGCTCCCCCGTTCACCAAGTTCTCCCCACATCCGCCTTCACAGTCACTGTCCATCAGCATAGTAAGATGCTGTAAAGTCACTATTTGTCTTCTCTGTGATATACAGCCCTCTCTGTGACCACCCTCCCACATTATACATGCTAATCATAATGCACACTTTCTTTCCCTCTCCCCTTATCCCTCCAGTCCCAACTATCCACACCAGCCCCTTTCCCTTTGGTACCTGTTAGTCCATTCTTGGCTTCGATGAATCTGGTGCTGTTTTGCCCACTCAGTTTCCCTGGGTTCTCCCTCTGAGAGGATAGTGAAATCATCTGATACTTGTCTTTCTGCGCCTGGGTTATTTCACTGTGCATATTACCCACTTGCTCCGTCCGTGTCGTTGTAAATGGTAGGATTTTTTCTTTTGTTATGGCTGAATAATATTGCACTGTTCATCTTCTGATGGACACTTAGCTTGGCTCTTGTAAATAGTGTTAAACATAGGGGTGCACATGTGTTTTCTAAACTGGGCTGCTGCATTTCATTATGTATATTTTATGTATGTACGTAGGTATGTATTCATTTACATACTTATTTATTCTTTCTTCATTTATCATGAGTCTACAACTACATTAGTAACATTATGCTTAGTAGACTCCCTCCATCACCAATTTACCGAAGGTTAAGGGACTAGGAAGGCTGGTTGTGAAGGGAGGGAGAAGTGTGGAAAGGGGTCATTACGATTAGCTCACGTACTGTCGGGGGTAGGTCCCACGAGGAAGTCTGTATAGTAGGGAGAAGTCAAGTAGTGGTACTACAGCATCCTACTATGCTGATAGACAGTGACTGTAATGAGGTATGTGGGGGGAACTTGATGATGTGGGCAGTCTAGTAACCACAATCCTGCTCATATAATTGTAGATTGGTTATAGTGAATAGAGCTGTGTAAACATAGGGGTGCAGATGTCTTTTATAAACTGGTCTGCTGCATTGTATTATTTATTTTTTATGTAAGTATGTATGTATGTATGCATGTATTCACTTACGTACTTACTTATTTATTCTTTGTTTATTTCTCGTTACCCCACAACAACAGGAGTAACTTTATATTTACTAGACTCCCCAGATCAGCAACTTACCAAAGTTAAGGGACTAGGAAGGCTTGTTGGGGAGGGATGGAGAAGCGTGTACAGGGGGCATAACGATTAGCTCACATAATGTGTGGGGAGGTCCCACAGGGAAGACAGTATAGTACAGAGAGTTCAAGCAGTGATTCGATAGCATCTTGCTACACTGATGGACAGTGACTGTACCGGGATATGCAGGGTGGACATGGTCTGGGGAGTGTAGGAACTATAATGTAGCTCCTATAATTGTAGATTGCTTACTATGAATAGTGCTGTGGTAAACATAGGGGTGCACGTGTCCTTTTTCAGCTGGGCTGGTGCTTTCCTTCTTACCTTCTTTCTTCATCTCTTTCATTATTTGTTTGTTTGTTTATTAATATATGTATTTATTTAAGCATTCATTTAATCCTTTTTAAAGTTATTGACTTGTTATTTCTGTGTGAATGTATGTATTTATTTAATTATTCATTCGTTCCTTCATTCATTATCTATCTACCTATCTATCTGTCTATCATTTTGTCTATGTAACTTTCTTTTTGTCTTCCTTTTTTTGTATGTATTTATTTACTTATCTATTCACGCATTCATTCATTCATTTATTTGTCTTTCCATCTATCTGCCTGTCTGTCTATCTTTCTGTCATAAATATATAGAATTACATGAGTAAAATTATGTTTACTAGACTCTCCCATTACGAAGATGCCCGCACACACCCCATTGCAGTCACTATCCATGAGAATAGTAAGACACTGTACAATCACTACTTGTTTCTCTGTGTTGTACAGCCCTCCCTGTGACCCCCTTCCCACATTATACATGCTCATCGTAAAGCACACTTTCTTTCCCTTGTCCCCTTATCCCTCCATTCCCACCTATCCACCCCAGTCCCTTTCTCTTTGGTAACTGTTTGTTCATTCTTGGTTTCTGTGAAGCTGGTGCTGTTTTGCTCATTCGGTTTCTCTTGTTTGTCTTTCCAGAGAGGTTAGTGAAATCATTTGATACTTGTGTTTCTCCACCTGGCTTATTTCACTGTGCATAATACCCTCTAGCTCCATCCATGTTGTTGTAAATGGTAGTATTCTTTCTTTCGTTGTGGCTGAATAATATTGCACTGTTCATCTTCTGATGGACACTTAGCTTGGCTACTATGAATAGTGCTGTCATAAACATAGAGGTGCACGTGTCTTATTAAAACTGGGCTGCTGCACTCTTTTATTCGTTTATCTATCAATCTATTTATATGCTTATTTATTTATTTATTTATTTATTTATTTATCACTTATCTTCAATTACATGGGTAACATTATGTTTACTAGTCTCCCCCCAGCACCGATTTACCAAAGGGGGAGGGACTGGGAAGGCTGGTTGTGAAGGGAGGGAGAAGGGTGGGCAGAGGGCATTACGATGAGCTCACATAATGTGTGGGGATGTCCCGCGGAGAGGTCAGTATATTATGGATAGTTCAAGTAGTGATTCTATAGCATCTTGCTATGCTGATGGACAGTGACTGTAATGGGGTATGTGGTGGGGGCTTAATGTGGGGCGTGTAGTAACCATCACGTGGATCATATAATTGTAGATCGGTTATTCTGAATAGTGCTCTGATAAACATAGGGGTGCTCATGTCTTTTTAAAACTGGGCTGTTGCCTGCCTGCCTTCCTTCCTTCCTTCCATCCTTTCAACATGTATGTATTTATTTATTTATTCATTCATTCATTCATTCATTTATTATCTATCTATCTACCTATGTAGCTATCTTTCTGTCATTAATGTAGAATTAGATGGGTAAAATTATGTTTAGTTTTCTGCCGCCATCACGAAGATAGCCCAAGATACCCCATTGCACTCACTGTACATGGGCATAGTAAGATGCTGTGGAATCACTACTTGTCTTCTCTGTGTTCTACAGCCCTCTACGTGCCCCTCCTCCTACATTATTTATGGTAATTGTATGTGTCCATTGTTCCCTCCTCCCTGGTCCGTCCATTTCTGCCCATCTACCCCAGTCTCTTTCCCTTTGGTAACTTTTCGTCCATTCTTGGTCTCTGTGAGACTGCTAATGTTTTCTCCTTCAGTTTTGTCTCTGTTTGGATACTCCAATCATGAGGAAATCATTATATATATGGTGAACAATATTCCCTGTTCATCTTGTGAGGCAGCTCCCCACGGCTGGGCAGTGCCCGCCGTGGGGGTGGAGTTTGCAAGAGCAGCACTGTTGCCTGGAAATTCCATGATGTCACAGTGGTGCCTCTGTCCCAGAGAAAGAATGGGTATGCTTAGAGGAGCAGCTGTGATTCTGGTGAGGTGGACACTGAACAACTTGACAGCATCAGGGAAAATGGAATCCAGACCCAAGGTACTGTGTGTTTCTTTTTATTTTGGTGTCAGTACTGAACAGTTCCATGAGCAACATTATGGTTATTAAACTACCCCCAGTACCAAGTCCCCACCTCATAGCCTGTAAGAGTCAATGTCCATTAGCCCAGGAATGTGCTGTAGAAGCGCTAGTAATCTTCACTGTGTTATACTGCCTTGCCCATGCCTGCCCCCTGCCCACATTATGTGTGCTACTCCTAGTGCCCCATTTTCCCTCTCTTCCCTCCTTTCCAACCCATCCTCCTCAGTCACGTTCCCTTTTGTAACCATGAGTCCATTCTTGGGTTCGGTGAGGCTACTACTGTCTTGTTCCTTCACTCTTTTTATTTTTTCTGATACTCCACAGGTGAGTGAAATCATTTGACATTTTTTGTGTTCTGCACGGCTTAATTCACTGAGCATAATACCCTCTAGCTCCATCCACGTTGTTGTAATTGGTAGGATTGATTTTCTTCATCTGGCTGAATAATATTCCACTGTTCATCTACTGATGGACACTTATCTTGACTATTGTGTATAGTGCCGTGACAAACATAGGGTTGCACATGTCTTTTCTGAACTGGTCTGCTACATTCTATTATTTCTTTTTTATGTACGTATGTACGTATTCACGTATGTACTTACTTACTTATTGTTTATTTATTTATCATTAGTCTACAGCTACATGAGTGCCATTAAGTTTACTTGACGCCCCCCACTACTAATTTACCAAAGGAGAGGGGCTAGGAAGGCTGGGTGGGAAGGGAGGGAGAAGGGTGTAGAGGGGTCATTAAGATCAGCTCAATTTATGTGTGGGGAGGTCCCACGGGAAAGTCAGTATTGTACAGAGAGCTTAAGTAGTGATTCTGTAGCATCTTGTTAATCTGAAGGACAGTGACTGTAATGGAGTATGTTGGGTGGACTTGATCTGGGGCGTGTAGAAACCATAATGTAGCTCATGGAATTGTGGATTGGCTATTGTGGATAGTGCTGTGAGAAACCTAGGAGTGCACATGTCTTTTTAAAACTGGGCTGGTGCTTTCCTTCTTTCTTTCGATCTTGTATCTCATTCTTTTTCTCATATATGTATTTATTTATTCATGTATTCCTTCATCTGTCTTTCTATCTATCTGTGTATATTTATCTGTCTATCGATCTATCTGTTGATCTATCATTCTGTCTATCTTTCTTTCTGTCTTCCTAAATGTATGGATGTATGTATTCATTCATTCATTAGTCTGTCTTTCCATCTGTGTGTAACTATCTGTCTGCCTGTCTATCTGTCATTAATACACCATTACATGAGTAACATTATGTTTTCTAGGCTCCCCCCCATCACGAAGATGCCCCGCAGATACCCCACTGCAGTGCATGTCCATGAGCATAGTAAGATGCTGTAGAGTCACTACTTGTCTTCTCTGTGTTGTACAGTACTCCCTGTGACCCTGCTGACCACATTATACGTGATCATCGCAATGCATGATCTCTTTCCCTCTCCCATTATCCCTCCATTCTCAACTATCCACCCCAGTCCCTTTCCCTTTGGTAACTGTTAGTGTCTTCTTGGGATCTGTGAATCTAGTGCTCTTCTGTTCATTCAGTTTCTCTTGGTTTTCCTTTTCGAGAGGTTAGTGATATCATTTCATACTTGTCTTTCTCCGCTGGGTTTATTTCACTGTGCATAATACCCTCTAGCTCCGTCCATGTTGTTGCAAATGATAGGATTTCTTTTCTTCATATGGCCTGGTAATATTCCACTGCTCATCTTCTGATGGACAGTTAGCTTGGCTATTGTGAATAGTGCTGTGATAGACATAGGGGTGCACATGTCTTTTGAAAAGTGGGCTGCTGCGTTCTATCATGTATTTATTTATGTACTTGTCGTTAATCTCCAATTACACGGGGTGACATTATGTTTACTAGACTCCCACCATCGCCAGTTTTGCAAAGGTAAGCGCCTAGGAAGGCTGGTGGGGAAGGGAAGGAGAAGGGTGAAAAGGGGGCATTAAGATTAGCTCCCATAATGTGGGAGGGGTTCCACGTGGAAGTCAGTGTAGTGTAGAGAAGTCAAGGAGTGATTCTGTAGAATCGTACGATGCTGATGGATAGTGACTCTAACAGGGCATATGGTAGGGAGGGAACTTGATGATCTGGGGAGTCTACTAACTATAATATTGCTCTTATAATTGTTGATTAATGATAGTGAAAAAAAACCCACGTATTCCTGACGAGATGATTATGAAACCCAGGAAAAAAAAAAAGGGAAGCAAGGGTTGCAGCCTGGTGAGTTCCCGGCAGGCATCCCGCCGGTCCCTGCAAGCTGCTGAGCTCTCTCGGTCGGTCCACAGGGCTTCCCCGGCCTCCCCCATCAGGCAGCGCGCCGCGGTGACCCCGGGGTCATGTTCCCAAAGCGCCTGCGCGGCGGCCCGGGCAGCCCCCGCTACCCAGAGGCCGCTTGGCTGCTGAGCCGCTTCCGCCACGGCCCGCCGCCGCCGCCGCCGCCGCCGCCGCCGCCGCCGCCGTGACCCGCCTCCGAAGCGACCTCGAGGAACCTCCGGGCTGGGGACCAGAGGGTGCGGGCGCGGGCTCGGCAGACACTCGAGTGTAGGCCTCCTGCCTGGCCTCGCTCAGACGAACGCTCCTCCCTCCGCAGGAAGCAGCGAACCGCCTCCACCGCCACCGCCCAAGTTCCGTGAAGGCCTTCGCCTGGCGGAAGGGTGCAGCCAGCGAGGCGGCCCTCTGACAGCGGCCGCTGACAGCTCCCCTCGCCCGGCATGCCCAGCCCTCGCCGCCGCCTGGCTCCGCCCTGGGGCGCTCTCGGCCCCGCCCGTGCCCAACACCCGACCGGCGCGCCTGCAATTGTCAGGTTTTGTGTTTGTTTTTTTTTTTTGCATACGGATTGTTACTCAGCATGTCTGTGAGATTTTTACTCAGCATCTTTTATTGGTCATTCAGTCCTTTCTATTGAGGAGTAGTACTACTTTGTATGAATAAACCACAGATGTTTTAAAGTGTCTCTTTTTAGTTTTGCCTGCTATGAATGAAGTCTCTGAGAAGGTGTGTATATAGGTCTTTCTGTAAGCATAAGCACCCATTTTCATTTGCCTAAAAGCCTGCAAGTGGAATTGCTGGGCCATATGCTCAGTATGTTTTTAAGTTTATCCAAACTGCCAGATCTTTTTCCCAAATTGGTATACCATTTTACATGCCCACCAGTTTGATCAACAGTTGCGGTCTGGCAGTGTCAGTTTTTTTTCTTATTTTAATCATTCTAACATAATTGTGATGTCACAGTGTTATTTTCATTTGCTTTTATTTGATGACCAATGTTGCTGAATGTTGTTCCATGGACTCATTGGCCATTTGTACCTCTTCTTTTATGAAGCGTCTCTTCACTTTTCTGCATTTCTTAATACAATTTACAATTTTTTAATATTTTGCTATCATTCGTCTACCATTACATGAAGGACATTATGTTTACTAGGCTCCCCCGTTCACCAAGTTCTCCCCACATCCGCCTTCACAGTCACTGTCCATCAGCATAGTAAGATGCTGTAAAGTCACTATTTGTCTTCTCTGTGATATACAGCCCTCTCTGTGACCACCCTCCCACATTATACATGCTAATCATAATGCACACTTTCTTTCCCTCTCCCCTTATCCCTCCAGTCCCAACTATCCACACCAGCCCCTTTCCCTTTGGTACCTGTTAGTCCATTCTTGGCTTCGATGAATCTGGTGCTGTTTTGCCCACTCAGTTTCCCTGGGTTCTCCCTCTGAGAGGATAGTGAAATCATCTGATACTTGTCTTTCTGCGCCTGGGTTATTTCACTGTGCATATTACCCACTTGCTCCGTCCGTGTCGTTGTAAATGGTAGGATTTTTTCTTTTGTTATGGCTGAATAATATTGCACTGTTCATCTTCTGATGGACACTTAGCTTGGCTCTTGTAAATAGTGTTAAACATAGGGGTGCACATGTGTTTTCTAAACTGGGCTGCTGCATTTCATTATGTATATTTTATGTATGTACGTAGGTATGTATTCATTTACATACTTATTTATTCTTTCTTCATTTATCATGAGTCTACAACTACATTAGTAACATTATGCTTAGTAGACTCCCTCCATCACCAATTTACCGAAGGTTAAGGGACTAGGAAGGCTGGTTGTGAAGGGAGGGAGAAGTGTGGAAAGGGGTCATTACGATTAGCTCACGTACTGTCGGGGGTAGGTCCCACGAGGAAGTCTGTATAGTAGGGAGAAGTCAAGTAGTGGTACTACAGCATCCTACTATGCTGATAGACAGTGACTGTAATGAGGTATGTGGGGGGAACTTGATGATGTGGGCAGTCTAGTAACCACAATCCTGCTCATATAATTGTAGATTGGTTATAGTGAATAGAGCTGTGTAAACATAGGGGTGCAGATGTCTTTTATAAACTGGTCTGCTGCATTGTATTATTTATTTTTTATGTAAGTATGTATGTATGTATGCATGTATTCACTTACGTACTTACTTATTTATTCTTTGTTTATTTCTCGTTACCCCACAACAACAGGAGTAACTTTATATTTACTAGACTCCCCAGATCAGCAACTTACCAAAGTTAAGGGACTAGGAAGGCTTGTTGGGGAGGGATGGAGAAGCGTGTACAGGGGGCATAACGATTAGCTCACATAATGTGTGGGGAGGTCCCACAGGGAAGACAGTATAGTACAGAGAGTTCAAGCAGTGATTCGATAGCATCTTGCTACACTGATGGACAGTGACTGTACCGGGATATGCAGGGTGGACATGGTCTGGGGAGTGTAGGAACTATAATGTAGCTCATATAATTGTAGATTGCTTACTATGAATAGTGCTGTGGTAAACATAGGGGTGCACGTGTCCTTTTTCAGCTGGGCTGGTGCTTTCCTTCTTACCTTCTTTCTTCATCTCTTTCATTATTTGTTTGTTTGTTTATTAATATATTTATTTATTTAAGCATTCATTTAATCCTTTTTAAAGTTATTGACTTATTATTTCTGTGTGAATGTATGTATTTATTTAATTATTCGTTCGTTCCTTCATTCATTATCTATCTACCTATCTATCTATCATTTTGTCTATGTAACTTTCTTTTTGTCTTCCTTTTTTTGTATGTATTTATTTACTTATTTATTCACGCATTCATTCATTCATTTATTTGTCTTTCCGTCTATCTGCCTGTCTGTCTATCTTTCTGTCATAAATATATAGAATTACATGAGTAAAATTATGTTTACTAGACTCTCCCATTACGAAGATGCCCGCACACCCCCCATTGCAGTCACTATCCATGAGAATAGTAAGACACTGTACAATCACTACTTGTTTCTCTGTGTTGTACAGCCCTCCCTGTGACCCCCTTCCCACATTATACATGCTCATCGTAAAGCACACTTTCTTTCCCTTGTCCCCTTATCCCTCCATTCCCACCTATCCACCCCAGTCCCTTTCTCTTTGGTAACTGTTTGTTCATTCTTGGTTTCTGTGAAGCTGGTGCTGTTTTGCTCATTCGGTTTCTCTTGTTTGTCTTTCCAGAGAGGTTAGTGAAATCATTTGATACTTGTCTTTCTCCACCTGGCTTATTTCACTGTGCATAATACCCTCTAGCTCCATCCATGTTGTTGTAAATGGTAGTATTCTTTCTTTTGTTGTGGCTGAATAATATTGCACTGTTCATCTTCTGATGGACACTTAGCTTGGCTACTATGAATAGTGCTGTCATAAACATAGAGGTGCACGTGTCTTATTAAAACTGGGCTGCTGCACTCTTTTATTCGTTTATCTATCAATCTATTTATATGTTTATTTATTTATTTATTTATTTATCACTTATCTTCAATTACATGGGTAACATTATGTTTACTAGTCTCCCCCCAGCACCAATTTACCAAAGGGGGAGGGACTGGGAAGGCTCGTTGTGAAGGGAGGGAGAAGGGTGGGCAGGGGGCATTACGATGAGCTCACATAATGTGTGGGGATGTCCCGCGGAGAGGTCAGTATATTATGGATAGTTCAAGTAGTGATTCTATAGCATCTTGCTATGCTGATGGACAGTGACTGTAATGGGGTATGTGGTGGGGGCTTAATGTGGGGCGTGTAGTAACCATCACGTGGATCATATAATTGTAGATTGGTTATTCGGAATAGTGCTCTGATAAACATAGGGGTGCTCATGTCTTTTTAAAACTGGGCTGTTGCCTGCCTTCCTTCCTTCCTTCCTTCCTTCCTTCCTTCCATCCTTTCAACATGTATGTATTTATTTATTCGTTCATTCATTCATTCATTTATTATCTATCTATCTACCTATGTAGCTATCTTTCTGTCATTAATGTAGAATTAGATGGGTAAAATTATGTTTAGTATTCTGCCGCCATCACGAAGATAGCCCAAGATACCCCATTGCACTCACTGTACATGGGCATAGTAAGATGCTGTGGAATCACTACTTGCCTTCTCTGTGTTCTACAGCCCTCTACGTGCCCCTCCTCCTACATTATTTATGGTAATTGTATGTGTCCATTGTTCCCTCCTCCCTGGTCCGTCCATTTCTGCCCATCTACCCCAGTCTCTTTCCCTTTGGTAACTTTTCGTCCATTCTTGGTCTCTGTGAGACTGCTAATGTTTTCTCCTTCAGTTTTGTCTCTGTTCGGATACTCCAATCATGAGGAAATCATTATATATATGGTGAACAATATTCCCTGTTCATCTTGTGAGGCAGCTCCCCACGGCTGGGCAGTGCCCGCCGTGGGGGTGGAGTTTGCAAGAGCAGCACTGTTGCCTGGAAATTCCATGATGTCACAGTGGTGCCTCTGTCCTAGAGAAAGAATGGGTATGCTTAGAGGAGCAGCTGTGATTCTGGTGAGGTGGACACTGAACAACTTGACAGCATCAGGTAAAATGGAATCCAGACCCAAGGTACTGTGTGTTTCTTTTTATTTTGGTGTCAGTACTGAACAGTTCCATGAGCAACATTATGGTTATTAAACTACCCCCATTACCAAGTCCCCACCTCATAGCCTATAAGAGTCAATGTCCATTAGCCCAGGAATATGCTGTAGAAGCGCTAGTAATCTTCACTGTGTTATACTGCCTTGCCCATGCCTGCCCCCTGCCCACATTATGTGTGCTACTCCTACTGCCCCATTTTCCCTCTCTTCCCTCCTTTCCAACCCATCCTCCTCAGTCACATTCCCTTTTGTAACCATGAGTCCATTCTTGGGTTCGGTGAGGCTACTACTGTCTTGTTCCTTCACTCTTTTTATTTTTTCTGATACTCCACAGGTGAGTGAAATCATTTGACATTTTTTGTGTTCTGCACGGCTTAATTCACTGAGCATAATACCCTCTAGCTCCATCCACGTTGTTGTAATTGGTAGGATTGATTTTCTTCATCTGGCTGAATAATATTCCACTGTTCATCTACTGATGGACACTTATCTTGACTATTGTGTATAGTGCTGTGACAAACATAGGGTTGCACATGTCTTTTCTGAACTGGTCTGCTGCATTCTATTATTTATTTTTTATGTACGTATGTACGTATTCATGTATGTACTTACTTACTTATTGTTTCTTTATTTATCATTAGTCTACAGCTACATGAGTGCCATTAAGTTTACTTGACGCCCCCCACTACTAATTTAGCAAAGGAAAGGGGCTAGGAAGGCTGGTTGGGAAGGGAGGGAGAAGGGTGTAGAGGGGGCATTAAGATCAGCTCAATTTATGTGTGGGGAGGTCCCACGGGAAAGTCAGTATTGTACAGAGAGCTTAAGTAGTGATTCTGTAGCATCTTGTTAATCTGAAGGACAGTGACTGTAATGGAGTATGTTGGGTGGACTTGATCTGGGGCGTGTAGTAACCATAATGTAGCTCATGGAATTGTGGATTGGCTATTGTGGATAGTGCTGTGAGAAACCTAGGAGTGCACATGTCTTTTTAAAACTGGGCTGGTGCTTTCCTTCTTTCTTTCGTTCTTGTATCTCATTCTTTTTCTCATATATGTATTTATTTATTCATGCATTCCTTCATCTGTCTTTCTATCTATCTGTGTATATTTATCTGTCTGTCGATCTATCTGTTGGTCTATCATTCTGTCTATCTTTCTTTCTGTCTTCCTAAATGTATGTATGTATGTATTTATTTATTTATTTATGCATTCATTCATTAGTCTGTCTTTCCACCTGTGTGTAACTATCTGTCTGCCTGTCTATCTGTCATTAATACACAATTACATGAGTAACATTATGTTTTCTAGACTCCCCCCATCACGAAGATGCCCCGCAGATACCCCACTGCAGTCCATGTCCATGAGCATAGTAAGATGCTGTAGAGTCACTACTTGTCTTCTCTGTGTTGTACAGTACTCCCTGTGACCCTGCTGACCACATTATACGTGATCATCGCAATGCATGATTTCTTTCCCTCTCCCATTATCCCTCCATTCTCAACTATCCACCCCAGTCCCTTTCCCTTTGGTAACTGTTAGTGTCTTCTTGGGATCTGTGAATCTAGTGCTCTTCTGTTCATTCAGTTTCTCTTGGTTTTCCTTTTCGAGAGGTTAGTGATATCATTTCATACTTGTCTTTCTCCGCTGGGTTTATTTCACTGTGCATAATACCCTCTAGCTCCATCCATGTTGTTGCAAATGATAGGATTTCTTTTCTTCATATGGCCTGGTAATATTCCACTGCTCATCTTCTGATGGACAGTTAGCTTGGCTATTGTGAACAGTGCTGTGATCGGCATAGGGGTGCACATGTCTTTTGAAAAGTGGGCTGCTGCGTTCTATCATGTATTTATTTATTTACTTGTCGTTAATCTCCAATTACACGGGGTGACATTATGTTTACTAGACTCACACCATCGCCAGTTTTGCAAAGGTAAGCGCCTAGGAAGGCTGGTGGGGAAGGGAAGGAGAAGGGTGAAAAGGGGGCATTAAGATTAGCTCCCATAATGTGGGAGAGGTTCCACGTGGAAGTCAGTGTAGTGTAGAGAAGTCAAGGAGTGATTCTGTAGAATCGTAGGATGCTGACGGATAGTGACTCAAACAGGATATATGGTAGGGAGGGTACTTGATGATCTGGGGAGTCTACTAACTATAATATTGCTCTTCTAATTGTTGATTAATGATAGTGAAAAAAAACCCACGTATTCCTGACGAGATGATTATGAAACCCAGGAAAAAAAAAAAAAGGGAGGCAAGGGTTGCAGCCTGGTGAGCTCCCGGCAGGCATCCCGCCGGTCCCTGCAAGCTGCTGAGCTCTCTCGGTCGGTCCACAGGGCTTCCCCGGCCTCCCCCATCAGGCAGCGCGCCGCGGTGACCCCGGGGTCATGTTCCCAAGGCGCCTGCGCGGCGGCCCGGGAGGCCCCCGGTACCCAGAGGCCGCTTGGCTGCTGAGCCGCTTCCGCCAGGGCCCACAGCCGCCGCCGCCGCCGCCGCCGCCGCCGCCGCCGGGACCCGCCTCCGAAGCGACCTCGAGGAACCTCCGGGCTGGGGACCAGAGGGTGCGGGCGCGGGCTCGGGAGACACTCGAGTGTAGGCCTCCTGCCTGGCCTCGCTCAGACGAACGCTCCTCCCTCCCCAGGAAGCAGCGAACCGCCTCCACCGCCACCGCCCAAGTTCCCTGAAGGCCTTCGCCTGGCGGAAGGGTGCAGCCAGCGAGGCGGCCCTCTGACAGCGGCCGCTGACAGCTCCCCTCGCCCGGCATGCCCAGCCCTCGCCGCCGCCTGGCTCCGCCCTGGGGCGCTCTCGGTCCCGCCCGTGCCCAACGCCCGACCGGCGCGCCTGCAATTGTCAGGTTTTTTTTTTTTTTTTTTGCATACGGATTGTTACTCAGCATGTCTGTTGGATTTTTACTCAGCATCTTGTATTGGTCATTCAGTCCTTTCTATTGAGGAGTAGTACTACTTTGTACGAATAAACCACAGATGTTTTAAAGTGTCTCTTTTTAGTTTCGCCTACTATGAATGAAGTCTCTGAGAAGATTTGTATATAGGTCTTTCTGTAAGCATAAGCACCCATTTTCATTTGCCTAAAAGCCTGCAAGTGGAATTGCTGGGCCATAAGCTCAGTATGTTTTTAAGTTTATCCAAACTGCCAGATCTTTTTCCCAAATTGGTATACCATTTTACATGCCCACCAGTTTGATCAACAGTTGCGGTCTGGCAGTGTCAGTTTTTTTTTTTTATTTTAATCATTCTAACATAATTGTGATGCCACAGTGTTATTTTAATTTGCTTTTATTGATGACCAATGTTGCTGAATGTTGTTCCATGGACTCATTGGCCATTTGTACCTCTTCTTTTATGAAACGTCTCTTCACTTTTCTGCATTTCTTAATACAATTTACAATTTTTTAATATTTTGCTATCATTCGTCTACAGTTACATGAAGGACATTATGTTTACTAGGCTCCCCCGTTCACCAAGTTCTCCCCACATCCGCCTTCACAGTCACTGTCCATTAGCATAGTAAGATGCTGTAAAGTCACTATTTGTCTTCTCTGTGATATACAGCCCTCTCTGTGACCACCCTCCCACATTATACATGCTAATCATAATGCACACTTTCTTTCCCTCTCCCCTTATCCCTCCAGTCCCAACTATCCACACCAGCCCCTTTCCCTTTGGTACCTGTTAGTCCATTGTTGGCTTCGATGAATCTGGTGCTGTTTTGCCCACTCCGTTTCCCTTGGTTCTCCCTCTGAGAGGATAGTGAAATCATTTGATACTTGTCTTTCTGCGCCTGGGTTATTTCACTGTGCATATTACCCACTTGCTCCATCCGTGTCGTTGTAAATGGTAGGATTTTTTCTTTTGTTATGGCTGAATAATATTGCACTGTTCATCTTCTGATGGACACTTCGCTTGGCTCTTGTAAATAGTGTTAAACATAGGGGTGCACATGTGTTTTCTAAACTGGGCTGCTGCTTTTCATGATGTCTATTTTATGTATGTACGTAGGTATGTATTCATTTACATACTTCTTTATTCTTTATTCATTTATCATGAGTCTACAACTACATTAGTAACATTATGCTTAGTAGACTCCCTCCATCACCAATTTACCGAAGGTTAAGGGACTAGGAAGGCTGGTTGTGAAGGGAGGGAGAAGTGTGGAAAGGGGTCATTACGATTAGCTCACGTACTGTCGGGGGTAGGTCCCACGAGGAAGTCTGTATAGTAGGGAGAAGTCAAGTAGTGGTACTACAGCATCTTACTATGCTGATAGACAGTGACTGTAATGAGGTATGTGGGGGGAACTTGATGATGTGGGCAGTCTAGTAACCACAATCCTGCTCATATAATTGTAGATTGGTTATAGTGAATAGAGCTGTGTAAACATAGGGGTGCAGATGTCTTTTATAAACTGGTCTGCTGCATTGTATTATTTATTTTTTATGTAAGTATGTATGTATGTATGCATGTATTCACTTACGTACTTACTTATTTATTCTTTGTTTATTTCTCGTTACCCCACAACAACAGGAGTAACTTTATATTTACTAGACTCCCCAGATCAGCAACTTACCAAAGTTAAGGGACTAGGAAGGCTTGTTGGGGAGGGATGGAGAAGGGTGTACAGGGGGCATAACGATTAGCTCACATAATGTGTGGGGAGGTCCCACAGGGAAGATAGTATAGTACAGAGAGTTCAAGCAGTGATTCGATAGCATCTTGCTACACTGATGGACAGTGACTGTACCGGGATATGCAGGGTGGACATGGTCTGGGGAGTGTAGGAACTATAATGTAGCTCATATAATTGTAGATTGCTTACTATGAATAGTGCTGTGGTAAACATAGGGGTGCACGTGTCCTTTTTCAGCTGGGCTGGTGCTTTCCTTCTTACCTTCTTTCTTCATCTCTTTCATTATTTGTTTGTTTGTTTATTAATATATTTATTTATTTAAGCATTCATTTAATCCTTTTTAAAGTTATTGACTTATTATTTCTGTGTGAATGTATGTATTTATTTAATTATTCGTTCGTTCCTTCATTCATTATCTATCTACCTATCTATCTATCATTTTGTCTATGTAACTTTCTTTTTGTCTTCCTTTTTTTGTATGTATTTATTTACTTATTTATTCACGCATTCATTCATTCATTTATTTGTCTTTCCGTCTATCTGCCTGTCTGTCTATCTTTCTGTCATAAATATATAGAATTACATGAGTAAAATTATGTTTACTAGACTCTCCCATTACGAAGATGCCCGCACACCCCCCATTGCAGTCACTATCCATGAGAATAGTAAGACACTGTACAATCACTACTTGTTTCTCTGTGTTGTACAGCCCTCCCTGTGACCCCCTTCCCACATTATACATGCTCATCGTAAAGCACACTTTCTTTCCCTTGTCCCCTTATCCCTCCATTCCCACCTATCCACCCCAGTCCCTTTCTCTTTGGTAACTGTTTGTTCATTCTTGGTTTCTGTGAAGCTGGTGCTGTTTTGCTCATTCGGTTTCTCTTGTTTGTCTTTCCAGAGAGGTTAGTGAAATCATTTGATACTTGTCTTTCTCCACCTGGCTTATTTCACTGTGCATAATACCCTCTAGCTCCATCCATGTTGTTGTAAATGGTAGTATTCTTTCTTTTGTTGTGGCTGAATAATATTGCACTGTTCATCTTCTGATGGACACTTAGCTTGGCTACTATGAATAGTGCTGTCATAAACATAGAGGTGCACGTGTCTTATTAAAACTGGGCTGCTGCACTCTTTTATTCGTTTATCTATCAATCTATTTATATGTTTATTTATTTATTTATTTATTTATCACTTATCTTCAATTACATGGGTAACATTATGTTTACTAGTCTCCCCCCAGCACCAATTTACCAAAGGGGGAGGGACTGGGAAGGCTCGTTGTGAAGGGAGGGAGAAGGGTGGGCAGGGGGCATTACGATGAGCTCACATAATGTGTGGGGATGTCCCGCGGAGAGGTCAGTATATTATGGATAGTTCAAGTAGTGATTCTATAGCATCTTGCTATGCTGATGGACAGTGACTGTAATGGGGTATGTGGTGGGGGCTTAATGTGGGGCGTGTAGTAACCATCACGTGGATCATATAATTGTAGATTGGTTATTCGGAATAGTGCTCTGATAAACATAGGGGTGCTCATGTCTTTTTAAAACTGGGCTGTTGCCTGCCTTCCTTCCTTCCCCTGCCTTCCTTCCTTCCTTCCTTCCTTCCTTCCATCCTTTCAACATGTATGTATTTATTTATTCGTTCATTCATTCATTCATTTATTATCTATCTATCTACCTATGTAGCTATCTTTCTGTCATTAATGTAGAATTAGATGGGTAAAATTATGTTTAGTATTCTGCCGCCATCACGAAGATAGCCCAAGATACCCCATTGCACTCACTGTACATGGGCATAGTAAGATGCTGTGGAATCACTACTTGCCTTCTCTGTGTTCTACAGCCCTCTACGTGCCCCTCCTCCTACATTATTTATGGTAATTGTATGTGTCCATTGTTCCCTCCTCCCTGGTCCGTCCATTTCTGCCCATCTACCCCAGTCTCTTTCCCTTTGGTAACTTTTCGTCCATTCTTGGTCTCTGTGAGACTGCTAATGTTTTCTCCTTCAGTTTTGTCTCTGTTCGGATACTCCAATCATGAGGAAATCATTATATATATGGTGAACAATATTCCCTGTTCATCTTGTGAGGCAGCTCCCCACGGCTGGGCAGTGCCCGCCGTGGGGGTGGAGTTTGCAAGAGCAGCACTGTTGCCTGGAAATTCCATGATGTCACAGTGGTGCCTCTGTCCTAGAGAAAGAATGGGTATGCTTAGAGGAGCAGCTGTGATTCTGGTGAGGTGGACACTGAACAACTTGACAGCATCAGGTAAAATGGAATCCAGACCCAAGGTACTGTGTGTTTCTTTTTATTTTGGTGTCAGTACTGAACAGTTCCATGAGCAACATTATGGTTATTAAACTACCCCCATTACCAAGTCCCCACCTCATAGCCTATAAGAGTCAATGTCCATTAGCCCAGGAATATGCTGTAGAAGCGCTAGTAATCTTCACTGTGTTATACTGCCTTGCCCATGCCTGCCCCCTGCCCACATTATGTGTGCTACTCCTACTGCCCCATTTTCCCTCTCTTCCCTCCTTTCCAACCCATCCTCCTCAGTCACATTCCCTTTTGTAACCATGAGTCCATTCTTGGGTTCGGTGAGGCTACTACTGTCTTGTTCCTTCACTCTTTTTATTTTTTCTGATACTCCACAGGTGAGTGAAATCATTTGACATTTTTTGTGTTCTGCACGGCTTAATTCACTGAGCATAATACCCTCTAGCTCCATCCACGTTGTTGTAATTGGTAGGATTGATTTTCTTCATCTGGCTGAATAATATTCCACTGTTCATCTACTGATGGACACTTATCGTGACTATTGTGTATAGTGCTGTGACAAACATAGGGTTGCACATGTCTTTTCTGAACTGGTCTGCTGCATTCTATTATTTATTTTTTATGTACGTATGTACGTATTCATGTATGTACTTACTTACTTATTGTTTCTTTATTTATCATTAGTCTACAGCTACATGAGTGCCATTAAGTTTACTTGACGCCCCCCACTACTAATTTAGCAAAGGAAAGGGGCTAGGAAGGCTGGTTGGGAAGGGAGGGAGAAGGGTGTAGAGGGGGCATTAAGATCAGCTCAATTTATGTGTGGGGAGGTCCCACGGGAAAGTCAGTATTGTACAGAGAGCTTAAGTAGTGATTCTGTAGCATCTTGTTAATCTGAAGGACAGTGACTGTAATGGAGTATGTTGGGTGGACTTGATCTGGGGCGTGTAGTAACCATAATGTAGCTCATGGAATTGTGGATTGGCTATTGTGGATAGTGCTGTGAGAAACCTAGGAGTGCACATGTCTTTTTAAAACTGGGCTGGTGCTTTCCTTCTTTCTTTCGTTCTTGTATCTCATTCTTTTTCTCATATATGTATTTATTTATTCATGCATTCCTTCATCTGTCTTTCTATCTATCTGTGTATATTTATCTGTCTGTCGATCTATCTGTTGGTCTATCATTCTGTCTATCTTTCTTTCTGTCTTCCTAAATGTATGTATGTATGTATTTATTTATTTATTTATGCATTCATTCATTAGTCTGTCTTTCCACCTGTGTGTAACTATCTGTCTGCCTGTCTATCTGTCATTAATACACAATTACATGAGTAACATTATGTTTTCTAGACTCCCCCCATCACGAAGATGCCCCGCAGATACCCCACTGCAGTCCATGTCCATGAGCATAGTAAGATGCTGTAGAGTCACTACTTGTCTTCTCTGTGTTGTACAGTACTCCCTGTGACCCTGCTGACCACATTATACGTGATCATCGCAATGCATGATTTCTTTCCCTCTCCCATTATCCCTCCATTCTCAACTATCCACCCCAGTCCCTTTCCCTTTGGTAACTGTTAGTGTCTTCTTGGGATCTGTGAATCTAGTGCTCTTCTGTTCATTCAGTTTCTCTTGGTTTTCCTTTTCGAGAGGTTAGTGATATCATTTCATACTTGTCTTTCTCCGCTGGGTTTATTTCACTGTGCATAATACCCTCTAGCTCCATCCATGTTGTTGCAAATGATAGGATTTCTTTTCTTCATATGGCCTGGTAATATTCCACTGCTCATCTTCTGATGGACAGTTAGCTTGGCTATTGTGAACAGTGCTGTGATCGGCATAGGGGTGCACATGTCTTTTGAAAAGTGGGCTGCTGCGTTCTATCATGTATTTATTTATTTACTTGTCGTTAATCTCCAATTACACGGGGTGACATTATGTTTACTAGACTCACACCATCGCCAGTTTTGCAAAGGTAAGCGCCTAGGAAGGCTGGTGGGGAAGGGAAGGAGAAGGGTGAAAAGGGGGCATTAAGATTAGCTCCCATAATGTGGGAGAGGTTCCACGTGGAAGTCAGTGTAGTGTAGAGAAGTCAAGGAGTGATTCTGTAGAATCGTAGGATGCTGACAGATAGTGACTCTAACAGGGTATATGGTAGGGAGGGAACTTGATGATCTGGGGAGTCTACTAACTATAATATTGCTCTTCTAATTGTTGATTAATGATAGTGAAAAAAAACCCACGTATTCCTGACGAGATGATTATGAAACCCAGGAAAAAAAAAAAAGGGAGGCAAGGGTTGCAGCCTGGTGAGCTCCCGGCAGGCATCCCGCCGGTCCCTGCAAGCTGCTGAGCTCTCTCGGTCGGTCCACAGGGCTTCCCCGGCCTCCCCCATCAGGCAGCGCGCCGCGGTGACCCCGGGGTCATGTTCCCAAGGCGCCTGCGCGGCGGCCCGGGAGGCCCCCGGTACCCAGAGGCCGCTTGGCTGCTGAGCCGCTTCCGCCGCCGCCGCCGCCGCCGCCGCCGCCGCCGCCGCCGCCGCCGGGACCCGCCTCCGAAGCGACCTCGAGGAACCTCCGGGCTGGGGACCAGAGGGTGCGGGCGCGGGCTCGGGAGACACTCGAGTGTAGGCCTCCTGCCTGGCCTCGCTCAGACGAACGCTCCTCCCTCCCCAGGAAGCAGCGAACCGCCTCCACCGCCACCGCCCAAGTTCCCTGAAGGCCTTCGCCTGGCGGAAGGGTGCAGCCAGCGAGGCGGCCCTCTGACAGCGGCCGCTGACAGCTCCCCTCGCCCGGCATGCCCAGCCCTCGCCGCCGCCTGGCTCCGCCCTGGGGCGCTCTCGGTCCCGCCCGTGCCCAACGCCCGACCGGCGCGCCTGCAATTGTCAGGTTTTTTTTTTTTTTTTTTTTTTTTGCATACGGATTGTTACTCAGCATGTCTGTTGGATTTTTACTCAGCATCTTGTATTGGTCATTCAGTCCTTTCTATTGAGGAGTAGTACTACTTTGTACGAATAAACCACAGATGTTTTAAAGTGTCTCTTTTTAGTTTCGCCTACTATGAATGAAGTCTCTGAGAAGATTTGTATATAGGTCTTTCTGTAAGCATAAGCACCCATTTTCATTTGCCTAAAAGCCTGCAAGTGGAATTGCTGGGCCATAAGCTCAGTATGTTTTTAAGTTTATCCAAACTGCCAGATCTTTTTCCCAAATTGGTATACCATTTTACATGCCCACCAGTTTGATCAACAGTTGCGGTCTGGCAGTGTCAGTTTTTTTTTTTTATTTTAATCATTCTAACATAATTGTGATGCCACAGTGTTATTTTAATTTGCTTTTATTGATGACCAATGTTGCTGAATGTTGTTCCATGGACTCATTGGCCATTTGTACCTCTTCTTTTATGAAACGTCTCTTCACTTTTCTGCATTTCTTAATACAATTTACAATTTTTTAATATTTTGCTATCATTCGTCTACAGTTACATGAAGGACATTATGTTTACTAGGCTCCCCCGTTCACCAAGTTCTCCCCACATCCGCCTTCACAGTCACTGTCCATTAGCATAGTAAGATGCTGTAAAGTCACTATTTGTCTTCTCTGTGATATACAGCCCTCTCTGTGACCACCCTCCCACATTATACATGCTAATCATAATGCACACTTTCTTTCCCTCTCCCCTTATCCCTCCAGTCCCAACTATCCACACCAGCCCCTTTCCCTTTGGTACCTGTTAGTCCATTGTTGGCTTCGATGAATCTGGTGCTGTTTTGCCCACTCCGTTTCCCTTGGTTCTCCCTCTGAGAGGATAGTGAAATCATTTGATACTTGTCTTTCTGCGCCTGGGTTATTTCACTGTGCATATTACCCACTTGCTCCATCCGTGTCGTTGTAAATGGTAGGATTTTTTCTTTTGTTATGGCTGAATAATATTGCACTGTTCATCTTCTGATGGACACTTCGCTTGGCTCTTGTAAATAGTGTTAAACATAGGGGTGCACATGTGTTTTCTAAACTGGGCTGCTGCTTTTCATGATGTCTATTTTATGTATGTACGTAGGTATGTATTCATTTACATACTTCTTTATTCTTTATTCATTTATCATGAGTCTACAACTACATTAGTAACATTATGCTTAGTAGACTCCCTCCATCACCAATTTACCGAAGGTTAAGGGACTAGGAAGGCTGGTTGTGAAGGGAGGGAGAAGTGTGGAAAGGGGTCATTACGATTAGCTCACGTACTGTCGGGGGTAGGTCCCACGAGGAAGTCTGTATAGTAGGGAGAAGTCAAGTAGTGGTACTACAGCATCTTACTATGCTGATAGACAGTGACTGTAATGAGGTATGTGGGGGGAACTTGATGATGTGGGCAGTCTAGTAACCACAATCCTGCTCATATAATTGTAGATTGGTTATAGTGAATAGAGCTGTGTAAACATAGGGGTGCAGATGTCTTTTATAAACTGGTCTGCTGCATTGTATTATTTATTTTTTATGTAAGTATGTATGTATGTATGCATGTATTCACTTACGTACTTACTTATTTATTCTTTGTTTATTTCTCGTTACCCCACAACAACAGGAGTAACTTTATATTTACTAGACTCCCCAGATCAGCAACTTACCAAAGTTAAGGGACTAGGAAGGCTTGTTGGGGAGGGATGGAGAAGGGTGTACAGGGGGCATAACGATTAGCTCACATAATGTGTGGGGAGGTCCCACAGGGAAGATAGTATAGTACAGAGAGTTCAAGCAGTGATTCGATAGCATCTTGCTACACTGATGGACAGTGACTGTACCGGGATATGCAGGGTGGACATGGTCTGGGGAGTGTAGGAACTATAATGTAGCTCATATAATTGTAGATTGCTTACTATGAATAGTGCTGTGGTAAACATAGGGGTGCACGTGTCCTTTTTCAGCTGGGCTGGTGCTTTCCTTCTTACCTTCTTTCTTCATCTCTTTCATTATTTGTTTGTTTGTTTATTAATATATTTATTTATTTAAGCATTCATTTAATCCTTTTTAAAGTTATTGACTTATTATTTCTGTGTGAATGTATGTATTTATTTAATTATTCGTTCGTTCCTTCATTCATTATCTATCTACCTATCTATCTATCATTTTGTCTATGTAACTTTCTTTTTGTCTTCCTTTTTTTGTATGTATTTATTTACTTATTTATTCACGCATTCATTCATTCATTTATTTGTCTTTCCGTCTATCTGCCTGTCTGTCTATCTTTCTGTCATAAATATATAGAATTACATGAGTAAAATTATGTTTACTAGACTCTCCCATTACGAAGATGCCCGCACACCCCCCATTGCAGTCACTATCCATGAGAATAGTAAGACACTGTACAATCACTACTTGTTTCTCTGTGTTGTACAGCCCTCCCTGTGACCCCCTTCCCACATTATACATGCTCATCGTAAAGCACACTTTCTTTCCCTTGTCCCCTTATCCCTCCATTCCCACCTATCCACCCCAGTCCCTTTCTCTTTGGTAACTGTTTGTTCATTCTTGGTTTCTGTGAAGCTGGTGCTGTTTTGCTCATTCGGTTTCTCTTGTTTGTCTTTCCAGAGAGGTTAGTGAAATCATTTGATACTTGTCTTTCTCCACCTGGCTTATTTCACTGTGCATAATACCCTCTAGCTCCATCCATGTTGTTGTAAATGGTAGTATTCTTTCTTTTGTTGTGGCTGAATAATATTGCACTGTTCATCTTCTGATGGACACTTAGCTTGGCTACTATGAATAGTGCTGTCATAAACATAGAGGTGCACGTGTCTTATTAAAACTGGGCTGCTGCACTCTTTTATTCGTTTATCTATCAATCTATTTATATGTTTATTTATTTATTTATTTATTTATCACTTATCTTCAATTACATGGGTAACATTATGTTTACTAGTCTCCCCCCAGCACCAATTTACCAAAGGGGGAGGGACTGGGAAGGCTCGTTGTGAAGGGAGGGAGAAGGGTGGGCAGGGGGCATTACGATGAGCTCACATAATGTGTGGGGATGTCCCGCGGAGAGGTCAGTATATTATGGATAGTTCAAGTAGTGATTCTATAGCATCTTGCTATGCTGATGGACAGTGACTGTAATGGGGTATGTGGTGGGGGCTTAATGTGGGGCGTGTAGTAACCATCACGTGGATCATATAATTGTAGATTGGTTATTCGGAATAGTGCTCTGATAAACATAGGGGTGCTCATGTCTTTTTAAAACTGGGCTGTTGCCTGCCTTCCTTCCTTCCTTCCTTCCTTCCTTCCTTCCTTCCTTCCTTCCTTCCATCCTTTCAACATGTATGTATTTATTTATTCGTTCATTCATTCATTCATTTATTATCTATCTATCTACCTATGTAGCTATCTTTCTGTCATTAATGTAGAATTAGATGGGTAAAATTATGTTTAGTATTCTGCCGCCATCACGAAGATAGCCCAAGATACCCCATTGCACTCACTGTACATGGGCATAGTAAGATGCTGTGGAATCACTACTTGCCTTCTCTGTGTTCTACAGCCCTCTACGTGCCCCTCCTCCTACATTATTTATGGTAATTGTATGTGTCCATTGTTCCCTCCTCCCTGGTCCGTCCATTTCTGCCCATCTACCCCAGTCTCTTTCCCTTTGGTAACTTTTCGTCCATTCTTGGTCTCTGTGAGACTGCTAATGTTTTCTCCTTCAGTTTTGTCTCTGTTCGGATACTCCAATCATGAGGAAATCATTATATATATGGTGAACAATATTCCCTGTTCATCTTGTGAGGCAGCTCCCCACGGCTGGGCAGTGCCCGCCGTGGGGGTGGAGTTTGCAAGAGCAGCACTGTTGCCTGGAAATTCCATGATGTCACAGTGGTGCCTCTGTCCTAGAGAAAGAATGGGTATGCTTAGAGGAGCAGCTGTGATTCTGGTGAGGTGGACACTGAACAACTTGACAGCATCAGGTAAAATGGAATCCAGACCCAAGGTACTGTGTGTTTCTTTTTATTTTGGTGTCAGTACTGAACAGTTCCATGAGCAACATTATGGTTATTAAACTACCCCCATTACCAAGTCCCCACCTCATAGCCTATAAGAGTCAATGTCCATTAGCCCAGGAATATGCTGTAGAAGCGCTAGTAATCTTCACTGTGTTATACTGCCTTGCCCATGCCTGCCCCCTGCCCACATTATGTGTGCTACTCCTACTGCCCCATTTTCCCTCTCTTCCCTCCTTTCCAACCCATCCTCCTCAGTCACATTCCCTTTTGTAACCATGAGTCCATTCTTGGGTTCGGTGAGGCTACTACTGTCTTGTTCCTTCACTCTTTTTATTTTTTCTGATACTCCACAGGTGAGTGAAATCATTTGACATTTTTTGTGTTCTGCACGGCTTAATTCACTGAGCATAATACCCTCTAGCTCCATCCACGTTGTTGTAATTGGTAGGATTGATTTTCTTCATCTGGCTGAATAATATTCCACTGTTCATCTACTGATGGACACTTATCGTGACTATTGTGTATAGTGCTGTGACAAACATAGGGTTGCACATGTCTTTTCTGAACTGGTCTGCTGCATTCTATTATTTATTTTTTATGTACGTATGTACGTATTCATGTATGTACTTACTTACTTATTGTTTCTTTATTTATCATTAGTCTACAGCTACATGAGTGCCATTAAGTTTACTTGACGCCCCCCACTACTAATTTAGCAAAGGAAAGGGGCTAGGAAGGCTGGTTGGGAAGGGAGGGAGAAGGGTGTAGAGGGGGCATTAAGATCAGCTCAATTTATGTGTGGGGAGGTCCCACGGGAAAGTCAGTATTGTACAGAGAGCTTAAGTAGTGATTCTGTAGCATCTTGTTAATCTGAAGGACAGTGACTGTAATGGAGTATGTTGGGTGGACTTGATCTGGGGCGTGTAGTAACCATAATGTAGCTCATGGAATTGTGGATTGGCTATTGTGGATAGTGCTGTGAGAAACCTAGGAGTGCACATGTCTTTTTAAAACTGGGCTGGTGCTTTCCTTCTTTCTTTCGTTCTTGTATCTCATTCTTTTTCTCATATATGTATTTATTTATTCATGCATTCCTTCATCTGTCTTTCTATCTATCTGTGTATATTTATCTGTCTGTCGATCTATCTGTTGGTCTATCATTCTGTCTATCTTTCTTTCTGTCTTCCTAAATGTATGTATGTATGTATTTATTTATTTATTTATGCATTCATTCATTAGTCTGTCTTTCCACCTGTGTGTAACTATCTGTCTGCCTGTCTATCTGTCATTAATACACAATTACATGAGTAACATTATGTTTTCTAGACTCCCCCCATCACGAAGATGCCCCGCAGATACCCCACTGCAGTCCATGTCCATGAGCATAGTAAGATGCTGTAGAGTCACTACTTGTCTTCTCTGTGTTGTACAGTACTCCCTGTGACCCTGCTGACCACATTATACGTGATCATCGCAATGCATGATTTCTTTCCCTCTCCCATTATCCCTCCATTCTCAACTATCCACCCCAGTCCCTTTCCCTTTGGTAACTGTTAGTGTCTTCTTGGGATCTGTGAATCTAGTGCTCTTCTGTTCATTCAGTTTCTCTTGGTTTTCCTTTTCGAGAGGTTAGTGATATCATTTCATACTTGTCTTTCTCCGCTGGGTTTATTTCACTGTGCATAATACCCTCTAGCTCCATCCATGTTGTTGCAAATGATAGGATTTCTTTTCTTCATATGGCCTGGTAATATTCCACTGCTCATCTTCTGATGGACAGTTAGCTTGGCTATTGTGAACAGTGCTGTGATCGGCATAGGGGTGCACATGTCTTTTGAAAAGTGGGCTGCTGCGTTCTATCATGTATTTATTTATTTACTTGTCGTTAATCTCCAATTACACGGGGTGACATTATGTTTACTAGACTCACACCATCGCCAGTTTTGCAAAGGTAAGCGCCTAGGAAGGCTGGTGGGGAAGGGAAGGAGAAGGGTGAAAAGGGGGCATTAAGATTAGCTCCCATAATGTGGGAGAGGTTCCACGTGGAAGTCAGTGTAGTGTAGAGAAGTCAAGGAGTGATTCTGTAGAATCGTAGGATGCTGACAGATAGTGACTCTAACAGGGTATATGGTAGGGAGGGAACTTGATGATCTGGGGAGTCTACTAACTATAATATTGCTCTTCTAATTGTTGATTAATGATAGTGAAAAAAAACCCACGTATTCCTGACGAGATGATTATGAAACCCAGGAAAAAAAAAAAAGGGAGGCAAGGGTTGCAGCCTGGTGAGCTCCCGGCAGGCATCCCGCCGGTCCCTGCAAGCTGCTGAGCTCTCTCGGTCGGTCCACAGGGCTTCCCCGGCCTCCCCCATCAGGCAGCGCGCCGCGGTGACCCCGGGGTCATGTTCCCAAGGCGCCTGCGCGGCGGCCCGGGAGGCCCCCGGTACCCAGAGGCCGCTTGGCTGCTGAGCCGCTTCCGCCAGGGCCCACAGCCGCCGCCGCCGCCGCCGCCGCCGCCGCCGCCGCCGCCGGGACCCGCCTCCGAAGCGACCTCGAGGAACCTCCGGGCTGGGGACCAGAGGGTGCGGGCGCGGGCTCGGGAGACACTCGAGTGTAGGCCTCCTGCCTGGCCTCGCTCAGACGAACGCTCCTCCCTCCCCAGGAAGCAGCGAACCGCCTCCACCGCCACCGCCCAAGTTCCCTGAAGGCCTTCGCCTGGCGGAAGGGTGCAGCCAGCGAGGCGGCCCTCTGACAGCGGCCGCTGACAGCTCCCCTCGCCCGGCATGCCCAGCCCTCGCCGCCGCCTGGCTCCGCCCTGGGGCGCTCTCGGTCCCGCCCGTGCCCAACGCCCGACCGGCGCGCCTGCAATTGTCAGGTTTTTTTTTTTTTTTTTTTTTTTTGCATACGGATTGTTACTCAGCATGTCTGTTGGATTTTTACTCAGCATCTTGTATTGGTCATTCAGTCCTTTCTATTGAGGAGTAGTACTACTTTGTACGAATAAACCACAGATGTTTTAAAGTGTCTCTTTTTAGTTTCGCCTACTATGAATGAAGTCTCTGAGAAGATTTGTATATAGGTCTTTCTGTAAGCATAAGCACCCATTTTCATTTGCCTAAAAGCCTGCAAGTGGAATTGCTGGGCCATAAGCTCAGTATGTTTTTAAGTTTATCCAAACTGCCAGATCTTTTTCCCAAATTGGTATACCATTTTACATGCCCACCAGTTTGATCAACAGTTGCGGTCTGGCAGTGTCAGTTTTTTTTTTTTATTTTAATCATTCTAACATAATTGTGATGCCACAGTGTTATTTTAATTTGCTTTTATTGATGACCAATGTTGCTGAATGTTGTTCCATGGACTCATTGGCCATTTGTACCTCTTCTTTTATGAAACGTCTCTTCACTTTTCTGCATTTCTTAATACAATTTACAATTTTTTAATATTTTGCTATCATTCGTCTACAGTTACATGAAGGACATTATGTTTACTAGGCTCCCCCGTTCACCAAGTTCTCCCCACATCCGCCTTCACAGTCACTGTCCATTAGCATAGTAAGATGCTGTAAAGTCACTATTTGTCTTCTCTGTGATATACAGCCCTCTCTGTGACCACCCTCCCACATTATACATGCTAATCATAATGCACACTTTCTTTCCCTCTCCCCTTATCCCTCCAGTCCCAACTATCCACACCAGCCCCTTTCCCTTTGGTACCTGTTAGTCCATTGTTGGCTTCGATGAATCTGGTGCTGTTTTGCCCACTCCGTTTCCCTTGGTTCTCCCTCTGAGAGGATAGTGAAATCATTTGATACTTGTCTTTCTGCGCCTGGGTTATTTCACTGTGCATATTACCCACTTGCTCCATCCGTGTCGTTGTAAATGGTAGGATTTTTTCTTTTGTTATGGCTGAATAATATTGCACTGTTCATCTTCTGATGGACACTTCGCTTGGCTCTTGTAAATAGTGTTAAACATAGGGGTGCACATGTGTTTTCTAAACTGGGCTGCTGCTTTTCATGATGTCTATTTTATGTATGTACGTAGGTATGTATTCATTTACATACTTCTTTATTCTTTATTCATTTATCATGAGTCTACAACTACATTAGTAACATTATGCTTAGTAGACTCCCTCCATCACCAATTTACCGAAGGTTAAGGGACTAGGAAGGCTGGTTGTGAAGGGAGGGAGAAGTGTGGAAAGGGGTCATTACGATTAGCTCACGTACTGTCGGGGGTAGGTCCCACGAGGAAGTCTGTATAGTAGGGAGAAGTCAAGTAGTGGTACTACAGCATCTTACTATGCTGATAGACAGTGACTGTAATGAGGTATGTGGGGGGAACTTGATGATGTGGGCAGTCTAGTAACCACAATCCTGCTCATATAATTGTAGATTGGTTATAGTGAATAGAGCTGTGTAAACATAGGGGTGCAGATGTCTTTTATAAACTGGTCTGCTGCATTGTATTATTTATTTTTTATGTAAGTATGTATGTATGTATGCATGTATTCACTTACGTACTTACTTATTTATTCTTTGTTTATTTCTCGTTACCCCACAACAACAGGAGTAACTTTATATTTACTAGACTCCCCAGATCAGCAACTTACCAAAGTTAAGGGACTAGGAAGGCTTGTTGGGGAGGGATGGAGAAGGGTGTACAGGGGGCATAACGATTAGCTCACATAATGTGTGGGGAGGTCCCACAGGGAAGATAGTATAGTACAGAGAGTTCAAGCAGTGATTCGATAGCATCTTGCTACACTGATGGACAGTGACTGTACCGGGATATGCAGGGTGGACATGGTCTGGGGAGTGTAGGAACTATAATGTAGCTCATATAATTGTAGATTGCTTACTATGAATAGTGCTGTGGTAAACATAGGGGTGCACGTGTCCTTTTTCAGCTGGGCTGGTGCTTTCCTTCTTACCTTCTTTCTTCATCTCTTTCATTATTTGTTTGTTTGTTTATTAATATATTTATTTATTTAAGCATTCATTTAATCCTTTTTAAAGTTATTGACTTATTATTTCTGTGTGAATGTATGTATTTATTTAATTATTCGTTCGTTCCTTCATTCATTATCTATCTACCTATCTATCTATCATTTTGTCTATGTAACTTTCTTTTTGTCTTCCTTTTTTTGTATGTATTTATTTACTTATTTATTCACGCATTCATTCATTCATTTATTTGTCTTTCCGTCTATCTGCCTGTCTGTCTATCTTTCTGTCATAAATATATAGAATTACATGAGTAAAATTATGTTTACTAGACTCTCCCATTACGAAGATGCCCGCACACCCCCCATTGCAGTCACTATCCATGAGAATAGTAAGACACTGTACAATCACTACTTGTTTCTCTGTGTTGTACAGCCCTCCCTGTGACCCCCTTCCCACATTATACATGCTCATCGTAAAGCACACTTTCTTTCCCTTGTCCCCTTATCCCTCCATTCCCACCTATCCACCCCAGTCCCTTTCTCTTTGGTAACTGTTTGTTCATTCTTGGTTTCTGTGAAGCTGGTGCTGTTTTGCTCATTCGGTTTCTCTTGTTTGTCTTTCCAGAGAGGTTAGTGAAATCATTTGATACTTGTCTTTCTCCACCTGGCTTATTTCACTGTGCATAATACCCTCTAGCTCCATCCATGTTGTTGTAAATGGTAGTATTCTTTCTTTTGTTGTGGCTGAATAATATTGCACTGTTCATCTTCTGATGGACACTTAGCTTGGCTACTATGAATAGTGCTGTCATAAACATAGAGGTGCACGTGTCTTATTAAAACTGGGCTGCTGCACTCTTTTATTCGTTTATCTATCAATCTATTTATATGTTTATTTATTTATTTATTTATTTATCACTTATCTTCAATTACATGGGTAACATTATGTTTACTAGTCTCCCCCCAGCACCAATTTACCAAAGGGGGAGGGACTGGGAAGGCTCGTTGTGAAGGGAGGGAGAAGGGTGGGCAGGGGGCATTACGATGAGCTCACATAATGTGTGGGGATGTCCCGCGGAGAGGTCAGTATATTATGGATAGTTCAAGTAGTGATTCTATAGCATCTTGCTATGCTGATGGACAGTGACTGTAATGGGGTATGTGGTGGGGGCTTAATGTGGGGCGTGTAGTAACCATCACGTGGATCATATAATTGTAGATTGGTTATTCGGAATAGTGCTCTGATAAACATAGGGGTGCTCATGTCTTTTTAAAACTGGGCTGTTGCCTGCCTTCCTTCCTTCCTTCCTTCCTTCCTTCCTTCCTTCCTTCCTTCCATCCTTTCAACATGTATGTATTTATTTATTCGTTCATTCATTCATTCATTTATTATCTATCTATCTACCTATGTAGCTATCTTTCTGTCATTAATGTAGAATTAGATGGGTAAAATTATGTTTAGTATTCTGCCGCCATCACGAAGATAGCCCAAGATACCCCATTGCACTCACTGTACATGGGCATAGTAAGATGCTGTGGAATCACTACTTGCCTTCTCTGTGTTCTACAGCCCTCTACGTGCCCCTCCTCCTACATTATTTATGGTAATTGTATGTGTCCATTGTTCCCTCCTCCCTGGTCCGTCCATTTCTGCCCATCTACCCCAGTCTCTTTCCCTTTGGTAACTTTTCGTCCATTCTTGGTCTCTGTGAGACTGCTAATGTTTTCTCCTTCAGTTTTGTCTCTGTTCGGATACTCCAATCATGAGGAAATCATTATATATATGGTGAACAATATTCCCTGTTCATCTTGTGAGGCAGCTCCCCACGGCTGGGCAGTGCCCGCCGTGGGGGTGGAGTTTGCAAGAGCAGCACTGTTGCCTGGAAATTCCATGATGTCACAGTGGTGCCTCTGTCCTAGAGAAAGAATGGGTATGCTTAGAGGAGCAGCTGTGATTCTGGTGAGGTGGACACTGAACAACTTGACAGCATCAGGTAAAATGGAATCCAGACCCAAGGTACTGTGTGTTTCTTTTTATTTTGGTGTCAGTACTGAACAGTTCCATGAGCAACATTATGGTTATTAAACTACCCCCATTACCAAGTCCCCACCTCATAGCCTATAAGAGTCAATGTCCATTAGCCCAGGAATATGCTGTAGAAGCGCTAGTAATCTTCACTGTGTTATACTGCCTTGCCCATGCCTGCCCCCTGCCCACATTATGTGTGCTACTCCTACTGCCCCATTTTCCCTCTCTTCCCTCCTTTCCAACCCATCCTCCTCAGTCACATTCCCTTTTGTAACCATGAGTCCATTCTTGGGTTCGGTGAGGCTACTACTGTCTTGTTCCTTCACTCTTTTTATTTTTTCTGATACTCCACAGGTGAGTGAAATCATTTGACATTTTTTGTGTTCTGCACGGCTTAATTCACTGAGCATAATACCCTCTAGCTCCATCCACGTTGTTGTAATTGGTAGGATTGATTTTCTTCATCTGGCTGAATAATATTCCACTGTTCATCTACTGATGGACACTTATCTTGACTATTGTGTATAGTGCTGTGACAAACATAGGGTTGCACATGTCTTTTCTGAACTGGTCTGCTGCATTCTATTATTTATTTTTTATGTACGTATGTACGTATTCATGTATGTACTTACTTACTTATTGTTTCTTTATTTATCATTAGTCTACAGCTACATGAGTGCCATTAAGTTTACTTGACGCCCCCCACTACTAATTTAGCAAAGGAAAGGGGCTAGGAAGGCTGGTTGGGAAGGGAGGGAGAAGGGTGTAGAGGGGGCATTAAGATCAGCTCAATTTATGTGTGGGGAGGTCCCACGGGAAAGTCAGTATTGTACAGAGAGCTTAAGTAGTGATTCTGTAGCATCTTGTTAATCTGAAGGACAGTGACTGTAATGGAGTATGTTGGGTGGACTTGATCTGGGGCGTGTAGTAACCATAATGTAGCTCATGGAATTGTGGATTGGCTATTGTGGATAGTGCTGTGAGAAACCTAGGAGTGCACATGTCTTTTTAAAACTGGGCTGGTGCTTTCCTTCTTTCTTTCGTTCTTGTATCTCATTCTTTTTCTCATATATGTATTTATTTATTCATGCATTCCTTCATCTGTCTTTCTATCTATCTGTGTATATTTATCTGTCTGTCGATCTATCTGTTGGTCTATCATTCTGTCTATCTTTCTTTCTGTCTTCCTAAATGTATGTATGTATGTATTTATTTATTTATTTATGCATTCATTCATTAGTCTGTCTTTCCACCTGTGTGTAACTATCTGTCTGCCTGTCTATCTGTCATTAATACACAATTACATGAGTAACATTATGTTTTCTAGACTCCCCCCATCACGAAGATGCCCCGCAGATACCCCACTGCAGTCCATGTCCATGAGCATAGTAAGATGCTGTAGAGTCACTACTTGTCTTCTCTGTGTTGTACAGTACTCCCTGTGACCCTGCTGACCACATTATACGTGATCATCGCAATGCATGATTACTTTCCCTCTCCCATTATCCCTCCATTCTCAACTATCCACCCCAGTCCCTTTCCCTTTGGTAACTGTTAGTGTCTTCTTGGGATCTGTGAATCTAGTGCTCTTCTGTTCATTCAGTTTCTCTTGGTTTTCCTTTTCGAGAGGTTAGTGATATCATTTCATACTTGTCTTTCTCCGCTGGGTTTATTTCACTGTGCATAATACCCTCTAGCTCCATCCATGTTGTTGCAAATGATAGGATTTCTTTTCTTCATATGGCCTGGTAATATTCCACTGCTCATCTTCTGATGGACAGTTAGCTTGGCTATTGTGAACAGTGCTGTGATCGGCATAGGGGTGCACATGTCTTTTGAAAAGTGGGCTGCTGCGTTCTATCATGTATTTATTTATTTACTTGTCGTTAATCTCCAATTACACGGGGTGACATTATGTTTACTAGACTCACACCATCGCCAGTTTTGCAAAGGTAAGCGCCTAGGAAGGCTGGTGGGGAAGGGAAGGAGAAGGGTGAAAAGGGGGCATTAAGATTAGCTCCCATAATGTGGGAGAGGTTCCACGTGGAAGTCAGTGTAGTGTAGAGAAGTCAAGGAGTGATTCTGTAGAATCGTAGGATGCTGACAGATAGTGACTCTAACAGGGTATATGGTAGGGAGGGAACTTGATGATCTGGGGAGTCTACTAACTATAATATTGCTCTTCTAATTGTTGATTAATGATAGTGAAAAAAAACCCACGTATTCCTGACGAGATGATTATGAAACCCAGGAAAAAAAAAAAAAGGGAGGCAAGGGTTGCAGCCTGGTGAGCTCCCGGCAGGCATCCCGCCGGTCCCTGCAAGCTGCTGAGCTCTCTCGGTCGGTCCACAGGGCTTCCCCGGCCTCCCCCATCAGGCAGCGCGCCGCGGTGACCCCGGGGTCATGTTCCCAAGGCGCCTGCGCGGCGGCCCGGGAGGCCCCCGGTACCCAGAGGCCGCTTGGCTGCTGAGCCGCTTCCGCCAGGGCCCACAGCCGCTGCCGCCGCCGCCGCCGCCGAGACCGCCTCCGAAGCGACCTCGAGGAACCTCCGGGCTGGGGACCAGAGGGTGCGGGCGCGGGCTCGGGAGACACTCGAGTGTAGGCCTCCTGCCTGGCCCCGCTCAGACGAACGCTCCTCCCTCCCCAGGAAGCAGCGAACCACCTCCACCGCCACCGCCCAAGTTCCCTGAAGGCCTTCGCCTGGCGGAAGGGTGCAGCCAGCGAGACGGCCCTCTGACAGCGGCCGATGACAGCTCCCCTCGCCCGGCATGCCCAGCCCTCGCCGCCGCCTGGCTCCGCCCTGGGGCGCTCTCGGTCCTGCCGGTGCCCAACGCCCGACCGGCGCGCCTGCAATTGTCAGGTTTTTTTTTTTTTTTTTGCATACGGATTGTTACTCAGCATGTCTGTTGGATTTTTACTCAGCATCTTATATTGGTCATTCAGTCCTTTCTATTGAGGAGTAGTACTACTTTGTACGAATAAACCACAGATGTTTTAAAGTGTCTCTTTTTAGTTTCGCCTACTATGAATGAAGTCTCTGAGAAGATTTGTATATAGGTCTTTCTGTAAGCATAAGCACCCATTTTCATTTGCCTAAAAGCCTGCAAGTGGAATTGCTGGGCCATAAGCTCAGTATGTTTTTAAGTTTATCCAAACTGCCAGATCTTTTTCCCAAATTGGTATACCATTTTACATGCCCACCAGTTTGATCAACAGTTGCGGTCTGGCAGTGTCAGTTTTTTTTTTATTTTAATCATTCTAACATAATTGTGATGCCACAGTGTTATTTTAATTTGCTTTTATTGATGACCAATGTTGCTGAATGTTGTTCCATGGACTCATTGGCCATTTGTACCTCTTCTTTTATGAAACGTCTCTTCACTTTTCTGCATTTCTTAATACAATTTACAATTGTTTAATATTTTGCTATCATTCGTCTACAATTACATGAAGGACATTATGTTTACTAGGCTCCCCCGTTCACCAAGTTCTCCCCACATCCGCCTTCACAGTCACTGTCCATCAGCATAGTAAGATGCTGTAAAGTCACTATTTGTCTTCTCTGATATACAGCCCTCTCTGTGACCACCCTCCCACATTATACATGCTAATCATAATGCACACTTTCTTTCCCTCTCCCCTTATCCCTCCAGTCCCAACTATCCACACCAGCCCCTTTCCCTTTGGTACCTGTTAGTCCATTGTTGGCTTCGATGAATCTGGTGCTGTTTTGCCCACTCCGTTTCCCTTGGTTCTCCCTCTGAGAGGATAGTGAAATCATTTGATACTTGTCTTTCTGCGCCTGGGTTATTTCACTGTGCATATTACCCACTTGCTCCATCCGTGTCGTTGTAAATGGTAGGATTTTTTCTTTTGTTATGGCTGAATAATATTGCACTGTTCATCTTCTGATGGACACTTCGCTTGGCTCTTGTAAATAGTGTTAAACATAGGGGTGCACATGTGTTTTCTAAACTGGGCTGCTGCTTTTCATGATGTCTATTTTATGTATGTACGTAGGTATGTATTCATTTACATACTTCTTTATTCTTTATTCATTTATCATGAGTCTACAACTACATTAGTAACATTATGCTTAGTAGACTCCCTCCATCACCAATTTACCGAAGGTTAAGGGACTAGGAAGGCTGGTTGTGAAGGGAGGGAGAAGTGTGGAAAGGGGTCATTACGATTAGCTCACGTACTGTCGGGGGTAGGTCCCACGAGGAAGTCTGTATAGTAGGGAGAAGTCAAGTAGTGGTACTACAGCATCTTACTATGCTGATAGACAGTGACTGTAATGAGGTATGTGGGGGGAACTTGATGATGTGGGCAGTCTAGTAACCACAATCCTGCTCATATAATTGTAGATTGGTTATAGTGAATAGAGCTGTGTAAACATAGGGGTGCAGATGTCTTTTATAAACTGGTCTGCTGCATTGTATTATTTATTTTTTATGTAAGTATGTATGTATGTATGCATGTATTCACTTACGTACTTACTTATTTATTCTTTGTTTATTTCTCGTTACCCCACAACAACAGGAGTAACTTTATATTTACTAGACTCCCCAGATCAGCAACTTACCAAAGTTAAGGGACTAGGAAGGCTTGTTGGGGAGGGATGGAGAAGGGTGTACAGGGGGCATAACGATTAGCTCACATAATGTGTGGGGAGGTCCCACAGGGAAGATAGTATAGTACAGAGAGTTCAAGCAGTGATTCGATAGCATCTTGCTACACTGATGGACAGTGACTGTACCGGGATATGCAGGGTGGACATGGTCTGGGGAGTGTAGGAACTATAATGTAGCTCATATAATTGTAGATTGCTTACTATGAATAGTGCTGTGGTAAACATAGGGGTGCACGTGTCCTTTTTCAGCTGGGCTGGTGCTTTCCTTCTTACCTTCTTTCTTCATCTCTTTCATTATTTGTTTGTTTGTTTATTAATATATTTATTTATTTAAGCATTCATTTAATCCTTTTTAAAGTTATTGACTTATTATTTCTGTGTGAATGTATGTATTTATTTAATTATTCGTTCGTTCCTTCATTATCTATCTACCTATCTATCTATCATTTTGTCTATGTAACTTTCTTTTTGTCTTCCTTTTTTTGTATGTATTTATTTACTTATTTATTCACGCATTCATTCATTCATTTATTTGTCTTTCCGTCTATCTGCCTGTCTGTCTATCTTTCTGTCATAAATATATAGAATTACATGAGTAAAATTATGTTTACTAGACTCTCCCATTACGAAGATGCCCGCACACCCCCCATTGCAGTCACTATCCATGAGAATAGTAAGACACTGTACAATCACTACTTGTTTCTCTGTGTTGTACAGCCCTCCCTGTGACCCCCTTCCCACATTATACATGCTCATCGTAAAGCACACTTTCTTTCCCTTGTCCCCTTATCCCTCCATTCCCACCTATCCACCCCAGTCCCTTTCTCTTTGGTAACTGTTTGTTCATTCTTGGTTTCTGTGAAGCTGGTGCTGTTTTGCTCATTCGGTTTCTCTTGTTTGTCTTTCCAGAGAGGTTAGTGAAATCATTTGATACTTGTCTTTCTCCACCTGGCTTATTTCACTGTGCATAATACCCTCTAGCTCCATCCATGTTGTTGTAAATGGTAGTATTCTTTCTTTTGTTGTGGCTGAATAATATTGCACTGTTCATCTTCTGATGGACACTTAGCTTGGCTACTATGAATAGTGCTGTCATAAACATAGAGGTGCACGTGTCTTATTAAAACTGGGCTGCTGCACTCTTTTATTCGTTTATCTATCAATCTATTTATATGTTTATTTATTTATTTATTTATTTATCACTTATCTTCAATTACATGGGTAACATTATGTTTACTAGTCTCCCCCCAGCACCAATTTACCAAAGGGGGAGGGACTGGGAAGGCTCGTTGTGAAGGGAGGGAGAAGGGTGGGCAGGGGGCATTACGATGAGCTCACATAATGTGTGGGGATGTCCCGCGGAGAGGTCAGTATATTATGGATAGTTCAAGTAGTGATTCTATAGCATCTTGCTATGCTGATGGACAGTGACTGTAATGGGGTATGTGGTGGGGGCTTAATGTGGGGCGTGTAGTAACCATCACGTGGATCATATAATTGTAGATTGGTTATTCGGAATAGTGCTCTGATAAACATAGGGGTGCTCATGTCTTTTTAAAACTGGGCTGTTGCCTGCCTTCCTTCCTTCCTTCCTTCCTTCCTTCCTTCCTTCCTTCCATCCTTTCAACATGTATGTATTTATTTATTCGTTCATTCATTCATTCATTTATTATCTATCTATCTACCTATGTAGCTATCTTTCTGTCATTAATGTAGAATTAGATGGGTAAAATTATGTTTAGTATTCTGCCGCCATCACGAAGATAGCCCAAGATACCCCATTGCACTCACTGTACATGGGCATAGTAAGATGCTGTGGAATCACTACTTGCCTTCTCTGTGTTCTACAGCCCTCTACGTGCCCCTCCTCCTACATTATTTATGGTAATTGTATGTGTCCATTGTTCCCTCCTCCCTGGTCCGTCCATTTCTGCCCATCTACCCCAGTCTCTTTCCCTTTGGTAACTTTTCGTCCATTCTTGGTCTCTGTGAGACTGCTAATGTTTTCTCCTTCAGTTTTGTCTCTGTTCGGATACTCCAATCATGAGGAAATCATTATATATATGGTGAACAATATTCCCTGTTCATCTTGTGAGGCAGCTCCCCACGGCTGGGCAGTGCCCGCCGTGGGGGTGGAGTTTGCAAGAGCAGCACTGTTGCCTGGAAATTCCATGATGTCACAGTGGTGCCTCTGTCCTAGAGAAAGAATGGGTATGCTTAGAGGAGCAGCTGTGATTCTGGTGAGGTGGACACTGAACAACTTGACAGCATCAGGTAAAATGGAATCCAGACCCAAGGTACTGTGTGTTTCTTTTTATTTTGGTGTCAGTACTGAACAGTTCCATGAGCAACATTATGGTTATTAAACTACCCCCATTACCAAGTCCCCACCTCATAGCCTATAAGAGTCAATGTCCATTAGCCCAGGAATATGCTGTAGAAGCGCTAGTAATCTTCACTGTGTTATACTGCCTTGCCCATGCCTGCCCCCTGCCCACATTATGTGTGCTACTCCTACTGCCCCATTTTCCCTCTCTTCCCTCCTTTCCAACCCATCCTCCTCAGTCACATTCCCTTTTGTAACCATGAGTCCATTCTTGGGTTCGGTGAGGCTACTACTGTCTTGTTCCTTCCCTCTTTTTATTTTTTCTGATACTCCACAGGTGAGTGAAATCATTTGACATTTTTAGTGTTCTGCACGGCTTAATTCACTGAGCATAATACCCTCTAGCTCCATCCACGTTGTTGTAATTGGTAGGATTGATTTTCTTCATCTGGCTGAATAATATTCCACTGTTCATCTACTGATGGACACTTATCGTGACTATTGTGTATAGTGCTGTGACAAACATAGGGTTGCACATGTCACAAGTATACACAATATATCTGAAAAAGGTAACACTCTCAGATGCGGTTAAGCACAAGCCAACAACCTTGATGGCGGCCTGTTTCATGGTTCTCAAACTTGTATTCCAAGACCCTTAACATAAAGCTAGGGAGTACTATCTGCAGGTTAGCAATGTCCTACTGTTTCTGTTTTCTGTTGCTCATTTTTATTTTTCACATCAATTTATCCTTTTATCAACTGCAATTGATAAGGTTAAAAACTAGTTTAACAAGTGACTTCACATTTGGGGTTTGCTATTAGGCATTTTCAGTTTGGTGACAATTTTCATAGCTAATAGTCACACTGAATTCAACTGCTGATTAATACTTTAAAGATTTAATTAGCACTAACAGAGACTTTTGACCTGTCCCAGCCTTCATTTCATAATTGTTGAATTGAATTATATTTATGTGTAGACCATTAAAAAAAAACAATTTACAAGGGTCCAAGTTTCCTTGACATTGGAGGAAGCATTTACCTTCAGTCATATGAGCATCCCCTCTATCTCTTGGGGGCAGTGTACCCTTTAGAGCAGCCCAAGGATAAACTCAAGGTCTAAAGTTATATTCTGTGAAACATTTCTCTAGTCTTTCAGAAAGCCCGCACTATTCGCGGATGCCCAATGTATTTTAGGAATTTCTTTCACAGTTATATTCATGCCTTTAAAAAATTTTTTTCCATGGCATTTTGGCTGAAGTTGAAGACTTGGGAGTTATCTGAAGGCAGAATTCCCTGTGGAGTCAGCATACCTAACATCTTGGCATAAATCACCTTATGGTAGGTCCCACTATATCCTTTTATAATTGAAGAGGTTACATTTCTCACATGAGGCCCTGAGAAACTGTATAGAGTTTTCAAGCTGATTATTTAGTTTCCCAATCATGTCAAGCTTTGAAATACTGTAAGATACTTATAAGCACCTTGGGCTGGAACTCCTACCATCCTTTGCAGTGCTCTGAAGGGTCATTTTTAACTGGTTCCTTTACCAGCCAAGTTTCTATTTCAAAGCCCAAATTAGTTTGGACTGCTTTCATACTACCACTTAACATTTCTAACGGTAGAGTAGTTCACAGGCTTACCAACACGTGCCCACCAGTGTCACCAAGGCTCCAGTGACCCCCATACTAATGCTTAGCTTAGATAACCTTTGAGGTTTCTTCTTCCCTGGGAGGCTATGATACAGACTTGACTTCCAGTAATACTGTGAAACTGCATGCCAATCACCTTTCAATATTATCTCATAATTTTAGTAACTGTTTGAATTTGTCAAAGCAAAAACATATGCTGAAAAGATAATTGTGCTACTGGCCTAGCTTTGAAGCCTAGCTTAGCCATCTCAAAGGCCTGGTTTCCTCATCAGAAAATAGGGGCACTATGTACCTCCCTCCACGGTTGTCTGGAGCATCAAATAAGACGGAGCAGGTAATAGTTTTGGTTTCCCTTTTCCCTCCCTCTGGCTGTAGGACCCTTTGTTTTAAATGGAGGATTTAATTACCTAAGCCTTCCTTGTCTAGTTGGGTCTAACTCTGTCCTGCTCCTCTGAGACTTGACAAGAAGAACACAGAAATGATTTCACTTCAGGTACATTATGACTGTGTGGCAGGGAGCTAGCCAAACTGTCACACAATGAGAGAATGAGCTGAATTATTCTCCGTTGGGCTCACAGCAAATTTGGTTGGAGCAGGAGTCTACAGAGAGGGAAAATCGTAACATCATGGTATACACATTTGCATAAATGCTTGTGATTTCCCAAATCTCTCTGTGAGAGATCCCTGGTGCTATCAGAGCCCCTGCTCCCCTTCCCCTGTTCTTGAACTGAACAAATGTCATAAAAAATCCTATTATGCCCCTGTCTCCAGATGCCTGTGGAGAACTGGAAAGAGACAGTGCTACTTACAGTCACAGGCAGGAAAGAGCCTGGCCTTGCCTGGAACCTCCTACTGGGCATGCTGTGAGAAGAGATTAATAGCCAACACCTTTGCTTGGTGCAGTTTTCCTCTCAGCAAGAGGTAAGAAGACCATCTAGCCTTTGGCTTTGCTATGGGCAGATCAGGCCCCAACTTTTTCTCAAGTCCTGCAAATCCAGGCTGTTTTGCCTGACAAAGGAGTCCTGCCACCACAGACCTCGACCTTCCCAGTCACCATGCTGCTCTGCCTACAAGCAACTGATGCGCTTCTCCAGGGGCCGGCAAATGATGGCTCCTGGGCCAAATATTGCCAGCTGCCTGGTTTGGAAATAAAATGTTACTGGCACACTGCAAATGGCTGCTTTCATCTTACACCAACAGAACTGAGTCTGTCAGGAGTGTCAGACCACAAAGCCTGAAATTTTTACTAGTCAGCCCTTTACAGAAAAAGTGCCACCTCATGCTCTGCTCACACTAGCCTGCCTGCCTTTCTCTGCAGCAGTGGAGATTTTCCAGACTCTACCCTGTTCTAGATTTCTCTAGGGAAGTTTTCCCTGGGTTTGTCCATGTGGCTAGATTTCTCTAGGGAAGTTTTCCCTGGGTTTGTCCATGTGGCTGACTCTTTTTCCTCCTTTAAGTCTCACTGCAGGCATCAGTTGCTCCAAGAAGGTTTCTATGGACCCTAGATTGAACTAAGTGCTCTTAAGAGATAAAGATTACTGGTGATTAACTTAATGGATTCAGTTAAGTTAATCTGCCTGATGCAAAACAGGTACCCAGTAAAGTTTGCTGGGTTTGTGCAACTAGATGTGCCCTGTTACATCATGCTGCCATCAAGAGCAGGAGAATGATTTCCAATGGTGTAGGGATAGCTTGCTGAGAATCTTACTGGCAAATGCATTGGGGCTTCACTATGACATAACCTGCTACCAAGCAAGTCTTCGGCCCCATCCAAGGGAATGTAGTCACTGGTGTCAAGGGAGCCATATTCTTATTCTTGTTTTAGCTCTCACAACCTCTCAAGAAGAACTTCATGGGTCTCCATGATAGAAAGGCCCCAGGACATTGACAGAAATGCAGTGTATTCCCGCTTCAGGAATGCCAAAGGCAAGTTCTCTCTTGGGCAACTCTGATTCTGAGAATAAACTAGGTGCCACTTGCCATAACCCCCATTTCATACTCTGCAAAGGGCCCTCTATTTTGGGTTGGATTGACAGAAATACAGCTAATTTGCAAAATTAATTTCATGAGACATTCACCGGGCATGAGTTTCTCAGTGTAAAATGATGGAGCATTTATACATAAATATGACTGAGCACAACTCACCAGAGGGCTAAATGACTATAAAAACTACCCTCAGCTAAAATGTACCTCAGATTAGAGTAGGAAATTGCAGAAGGTTAGTTCATTATTTTAAAACCTAGTTCAATGATTGTCTACAAAGAGACAACGAGAGAGATGAGAATTCATGCATGAGTATAGAAAATGATCTTGGAAGAAGTTAGATACAGTGATTAACTCTGTGATTGACTTGTGATCCAATCCTGATTGTACCTTGGGATTCGTGCATTATGACTAATTGAAATTTAGCTTTTAAAGAAACTGTAATATTTGATATGGAATAAGATCTTGTCCTAGCAAGGAAGTGAGTGCTCTCATCCCAGATTAAAATGATGCCAGAGGCAGGATTTCATGTCTCTGGTGCTGCTGACTGCCAACTATGCAGGCATGAAGTATCTATCATGTGGCCTATCCCTGCTGTTTTGCTCCTTTATTCTGCTTTTCTTTCCATTTCAGACACAGTGAATGCTAAAACTAGAAGAAAATTTATAGTTTGTTTAATTCAATGCTTTCATTTTACAGACAGAGGAAACAAGATTCAGAGGTAAACTGACTTGTCAGAGGTCCTTAGTCCATTTCAAGGTCAGGAGTTGGCCCCATATGCCCTGGCCCCTAAAACTGTATCCTCTTGATGCCATCGTGCCCCTGACAAAAGGTTGGATTGGATCACTAAGGAGATGAAAAATAAGTCAATCAGAATTACTGATTTGAAGCAATGGGAATATATGTGATTGGCCCAGAGATTGTTTTATTGACAGTACCTCCTGATTACCTCCAGGGTAACAGAGTTGGAAAAAAAAAGTCGATTTCAATTATCTATAAAGACTAGATTATAGTGGTTTAGCTCCAGACTAGATTATGGTGGTTTAGCTCCAAAGTGTCCTGTAACATTTGTTGTCATCTCTGAAATTAAAGGCCCTCCATGAGAAAGCATGACCACTGATTATCAAAATCATATACTGATTTTAAGTTCAAGAATTTGTGAACACTGAAAAATGAAAGAAGTACAGAATCATTTGCCTTACTGTATTTCTTAATTCAGGGTGGTATCAGAGGAAGGAATCCATTCCCTTTCACTGCTGCTCACGCTTTTTTAAAAAATTAATGGAATATTTTAATATAAAAAATTGTTAGCAGTAGACATTCTCATTAGGACTCCACAGAAAGAACACTGCTAAGAGAATCCCCTCCAACAATCTGCATCTCTACAAAATCATGTGTAACTTCCTAAAAGCTCTGATAGTCTGTACCCTGGTTTTCAACATGTCACACTTGAACTTGACAAATCACTGTCACTGGTGGGTAATCCACTGAATTGGGGTGGCAGGATGTAATGGGGAACACTAGCAAGGACACATGTGGTTTGGGGGACTGAATTTTTATCCATTATTGAAAAACGGTTTGGCAACAACAAGCTGTATGTCCTATTCATAGCTGCTCCTTTTTCCTTCTTGTAACTCTGTAGAACATTCTCAGTGTGATTTACAGCAAAGAGAGATGCAGATAATGGCTCACAGAGATCCATAATGTTTAAATCATGGCAATAAAACTTGACAGATGGAAAGGTCAGGAGTTTCTGCCCCAGAATAGAGCTCCCTTCATTAATTTCCGGTGGGTTTCAGCAGACTTAACATTTCAGAGTGTACCTGAGCCCGAGGCACCTCTGCCATTCCTCATCTTTGTCCTCATCATTCTTCATTATTAGAGAGTTTGAATACCTTGTTTCAAAGCCATGTTGCAATTATTGGTCATTGATTGGCTGCAAGGGCCAAGGACGACAGACAGTCCTCACAAAGCATTTGTACTAATTCTTGTTTGGGTTCCCTTGTTTCGGATGCATTTGATTTGGGGAAGGTCATTTTACCACTTTGGGCCTCTCAAAGGTGCGGGTTGTCCTAGATCACCTTTAAACTCCATCTAGTTGGTGCTGTCTTGAGAAGTACTCACTGGAGTGATGTACATTTCTATTGTAATTCTAAAATATAGATAAATATCTTACAGGGATTTTTGTGTCTGTATACAGGGGAGAGTGGTGAGGGAAAGAAAATTCATTGCATAAACACAATGCACAAGGAATGACAAAATCCATGGTTGGGATATGGACGTGACAGGGAAAAAGAACTTTCTGTAAGAGTCAACAATTGGAGGAGGTGTCTGGAGCTGCCCCGGGAAGGCCTGAAGCCAGCAACAGCGCACGATGCAGGTAGCTGTCTTCTCAGATGAAGGCCTGTTGGATCGCCCTTCCTGTCTTTCCTCTTTCCTTGTTTTCTCCCAAGTTTAAACAGGTGAAAGGGTGTGAGAGGAAATGAAGGAATGGTAGTAAACTGGGGATGGGAGAGACCACAGGGAATCATGATGGGAGTGAAGCCCTCCCCCCAGTTATGTGCTGCATAGCAAGGCTAAATACCAGAACAGCAAGGTCCCAGTGCTTCCATCTATTTCAGGACTTTGGCAGCTGACCCATAGGAAGGGTGGTGTGGTTTCCACAGATTCCACATAACAGACCATCCTGTATAAATATTTCCTGTGGTTCCTGTCTGACTGAGTCACTGCCTTGATGACTGAGTTTGACTGGGTGCTTTTTCCATATAGGCAGGTAAGGAAGAGAGAGCTTTAAGATTCTCTGTGCATTATCACACAGAAGTCTCACTCAATCCCTCTCACATCCCCACCTCAAACATCTAAACCAGCTGAAAATATCCACCCTATCTCCCACATACCTACCCAAACAGTACAAAACAGAACACCCAAGGCCATGTCCAAGAAAAGATCGTCCAATGGCACCTCTCCTCTTTGTGAATTTAATACACTTTCACAAGATGTGAGCTCTTTTTTCCTCTCTAGGTCCTGTAAAGACTTCAGTGGGATTCCTGGTAAAATACTCATTTTAATAAAATTTCATTAAATAAACAATTGAGATGTCCCATGCATTTTTAAATCCATACACTGGGGCCTGCTGAGGTCCTTGGCAGAGCCTTCATCTTTCAGGAAAAAGTAGGGAATAGGAGAGTAGGGCATAGAAAGAATGGAATCCCCTGGGCAAGACTATGTTTATTTGTATTAATTTATCAGTCAACAAAGTGATGCAATATACAAGGCGTGGCAAACAAAGGCAACAGGAAATGACATGTTTCCTCTCTATCATCAAGGATCACACACACACACATTTGTAAAACTATAACCATTAGTAAAAAGCAGTATATGTTATGGAGCAAAGGATTAGAACTAATCTGAAGGGAAGTGCTTCACAGATGAGGGGAGGGGAAGGCTCAAACACTCCGGCACTCCTTTAGGGCATGCCTAGGAGGACCACACAACAGACACTGTATCCTCCCAGATCTTTCCTCTCTTGCCTTTGGCTCTGGTTGGAGGAAAATACTTAATTCACTACACAGAAAAAAATATGGCTAAATTGTTTGCATCTTTGGATCCAAAATGTATGGTCAATTCATTCTCCATCCCTCCCAATCTAACTGCAGCTAACAGTTTTGTGAACTTCCTAGGCTCCTTAACGGCCATGGGCTGGCAAAAACTCCAGCAGATATAATGGTCAACGCAGTTACAATTGGTATCAACCAGTCAGAACAGACTTTTGCCATCAGGATGGAAGCCAGTCATGAGCAAACTAGTTGTGAATGAACCTCAACTTTAATACCTCAGGGATGAGGACTTGACAGGTTCTGCTCTTCTTTACTACCAAGGTCTGCACTGTATTTGTTTCTTAACTGAAGGCTGATTTACTCCCTCTTTAAAGACAGATGCACAGCAATCAGAAAGTTGATTGTGAATCTCCATTACCCTGATACCCTTCCCTCGGCCCTACCCCATCATTGAGGGCTTCCAGGCTTGAGGAAAGTTGACGTTAGAGGTCTGTTTAACAAGACCTTCCATTTTATTTCCCACAGACAGAAGAACCTGACTTCATCAGAGTCCATCTTGACAAACTCCTCCTAAGAAAGCATATGACCAAAGGACTCCAAGATGCTTTGACTATTTGATATATTCAGACTTCCCCTTGCACAGATGGCCCCATCCCTGTTAACTACTCCCTTCTCAGTGTAAACGCTATGAATGAACTGTGCAGAAGTGCAGAACTGGTGTACCAAAGCATTTGCCTGGTCCCAGACATGCTGTGGTACTGGGAAGTGCTGTCTTCTGCGCTGCTCTGTGGTTGTTCTCCCTCTGCACAGACCCTGCTGCCTGCCAGATGACAGCTCCAGAAGGTAAGTGATCTCTTTTAAAACTATAACCAGTGGGGAAGCTTTAGGACAGCACTTATGATTTGGGTTCCTTGAGGAATGAACCTCACACCATTAGTCAATTTTTGTCTTTGCCTCTCTCTCTTTCTGTAGAATAACTAAAGCACAAGCTTAGCAGTAACCCTTGTGCATCTTTTCTCTTTATCAGTATGCCCCCCACATCACAAATATAAACAGCCTGTGACTGATTTCATTTATAATCTGGGTTAAGTGGAATGTCTTACTGTACTGTTTATTTATGACCTTGCTGTACTTTGCAAACTCAGTCAATGACAGCTAATTGCTACCTAAGAGAACAGCTTTCCAAAAGTACCCATTGATACACATATACCATACACAGAATTCAACTCTATTCAATTGAATATAATACATGCATACATTCATTTGTGCCAATCTAATCTCCTTGTGGCTTTTAAATCTGACCTTGCCTTTGTATGAAATTATGGTCATACTTATTCTATTTGGTATTGGAGCTAAGAATTGTGTCTTTCTTATTATAAGGCAGGAAGAAAGAGGTATTTGATAATAAAAAACAAAATCATACCCTTAAAGTTTACAGTGGTAACTAAATTCAAAACAATATTCTAAAAGGTCAAAGCCATTTGTATTTTAGGGACTTACAATGACAACCATTTACGCTTTGAAAGTATTTAGCTAAAATATAAAGATAGCTTTTTAAAAAAGCACTAAAGTAGTTATGCACTATTTCCATTATAATTCACATCCTGCCTTTAACTTTAAATGAAATTGGACTTACTTTTTTAATATTAGATACCTACTAATACCATTGAGACTTATAAAAATTCTTATAATCCTTTATAAATGCACTGATGACAACTTAAGTGAAGCAAATGATTATTTTTTCTAGTAGTATAAATATTTGTGTACTCTAGGATGTTTTCATTTCTTATGTCTCTACAGAACTTTTCATAAAGGGCCAAAAAGAATTTTGCAATAATATCTGGTGGCAAATGTGATCATGTCTTATCTTTAGATGGGAATGTAAATAAGTTATTTTTCCAAAGGCACTTGGGGTGGCAGAGTTAGAAGGAGTAAATTTTTCATTATAGAGTTTAAGTGCCTAGAGGGGCTGATTAATTTCCAAACAAATTTGTTTCCATTGTTATGATGATTCAGTATTATTTCTCATAATCAAAATAAAAACAAAACCAAAAAACCTCATTTCTATTTTGTGCCATCCATTCAATTCCACCACCAAGCCTTATTCTACCTCCTAAATATTTCTTGATACTATAAATGCTCAGAATTATGTGAAGAGGAATAAGAAGCAGCTTCTATGTTTTTTCATGTGAGTTTAAGGTAGCTTCATTTGCCTCAAACAATCCACTCTATAGTCCTCCACATCTGTTACTTAGCTTGTAAAGCTAAAACAGATTTTATAAGGGAAGATGCTATTTTACAATCAGAACTTATGATCTTTATATTGCTTTTGATAAATATTACCAGATTCCAATAAAGACTACACTCACTTGGTTATAATGGACAACAGCAGCCTTTAACCATAAACACATATATGATATACATCAAGATCAAGTGAAAAAAACAGTAACTACTGGCAATCCCTTTCATCTCCCACTTCCTTTTATGGTTCAGTTCATCCAGGCACACTTGGCTGAATGACTAAGAGAACTGCTGAGAGGGAAAACTTGGCCCTATGTGCCTTATGATTTTCATAAAATTTCTATGAATTGTTATTCCAAAATAGAACATGACTGCACATAAAACTTCATAACATAATGGAGAAAATGGCTTTATGCTAATTATGATTCTAATTTTGTGAAAAATTAACCCAAAATGACCCATAGGTTATAGTACCAGTATACAGAAGTACTCTAATACATAGGTGTCAATCAACATTTCTCCATTAAATAAAAAATATTTGCTAAAATATGAGGCTAAGTTAGAGCAGTCCAGTGTGAGACAATTAGTGTCTGAACTAAAAAACAGGCAGTAGGAAATTAAAGGATTGATGGCAAAGATGTTGGAAAAAACTTGCCTGTTGTTGGTGACTGAGAGGCCTTGGCAGAGAAGAAAGAATAGAACGTGATTTCTGGTTTTTCAGTCTGTGTAACTATAACTGCCAAACAAAAGCCCAGGGTGTTCATGTGGTTTTGTGAGGAAAATTCATGAGTCTGGTTTAGACATAATGAGTTTGGCAACATGAGAAAAAATTAAAGCCTTAATAAGCAGGTGGAATTGCACATCAAACCTAGGGTCAGCTATTTACTGGATATAAAAAACTGGTAAGTCATTTATTGATGAAATTGGGCTCTGAGGACATCAAGGCCTGGGATCTGACTACATCAAACTCTCCTTGGAGAGCAGACACCACAAGGCATCCCTCTCTACATGCACACACACACACACACACACACACGCTTCCCTGTTCTGAATTCTGAAAAACTATTATATTCACGATGCTCAGTACTGTCCCCACTTGAGATAGCATGTACAGTATTCAATGACATTCCTGGCAATTTAAGAATTTCTGATGGCTGCCATGGGGCCATTAGAAGTCATCCCACTGCCCTCTGTAACTTCTAGTCCCTTTCACCTTCCAGGACATCTTTGAAGCTTCCTCTGTTTGGTTTATTTTTAGGTTCCCATACTGGTACCCATTGATGCCAGAACTTGACCAAACTCAATGTTATAAGGTCCTACATTGTAGACATTGACCAGGTCACAGTGAGGAGCTGTGTGGCTGCCTATTCCAGTCCAGCTCCTCTGAACTCAGCATTCAGAAGGAATGCCAGGGGATGAGAATGTGGAGGAGGGGCAGTGGGGATGACACATGTGCATCGGTAGAGCTTAGACTGATCCCTAAGTACTACCATGCACACAAGTATGCCTTCCCCCTACACACTTTGTCTTTGAGATAATAGAGCTTTCTACTGAGGTCAAAGAGAGCCTGGGAAGCACATTCTAGTGAGCACAGCCTACAGCAAAGAAGGCAGTGCCAGATGTCTGTGACCTACAGAATCTGAGACGGAAAAGGCCTGTCAGAATAGCTCTGGGAACCCTTGAAAGCCAGCTAAGAGGCTTTAAAAAAATGCAAAGATTCCAAGCAATGTGTCTTCTTTTGTGACATGTAATAATCAGATTAATGTATCAGATCTGCTGACCGCAAGACTGGAATATATTTGTCTTATTATCCTTTCTTCAATGCCATTCAGGCTGAATATTTCCTCTCCTTTGCTGTTACTATTACATGGGAATAGTACAGAGTCTTATATTATATCTATCAGTCAAGAAATGTTGTTTCTTTATACCTTGATTTGAGTAATACATTTCCACTGGAGTCAGAAGGAATAGGGAATTTTACAAAACATAATGGAGCTCTTACTCTTCCCTTTCGTTTTCCTTCTGTTCTTGAGAAATTCAGCCTTAAAGACATTAGGTAAGGTGTCTGTAGGAAGAGGAACTGTGGGGTGGGGGGTCACAGTAGCCCATAATGGGCTGTCAAAGCTCAAATAAAGAGTGGCAACCTGGTATGGTATGAAGACCAACAGGGTGAGGAGGGCAATCAGGAGAGGGGTAGTTCACCACCAGAAGTCAGAGCATAAGCAGGAGAGAGGTGAGTCCCCAAGAGTGCAGGGAAACTGGCATGGGGTCTAAGGGCCCAAGAGGGAGAGTAAGCAGTCTTCAGTAATAAGAGAGGATTTGTCAGCAATAACTGAAACTGTGTACATACAGTGAGACTGATCACATATATAAATAGCAAAAATAAATAGCAAAAACTATAAATAGCCCTGTTTCTCACCACCAAAGAAGGGCATTACAAACACAGAAAGGAAGAAAAAAAATGAATCCTGTGGTGTTGGATTGGAATTAGAGAAATCAGAATGAACTCATAGCTTTCCATATACAAGATAGGTATACAAATAAACATAAAGGTAATTGTCTGTGATAATGTATGCTCTTAGCTCTGTCCACTGGGAATACCTGGGAGCATGATACCAAATAGCAATGAACACCCCTACTACCCAGATATTGCTTTCTAGACACCACTTTCCATTAAAACAAGTAAGGGCTGGTTCCAAGGCTAAGGCACGGTAAATACACATTGACTCTAAAATGTACCACAAAGCAAACAATAGGTAGATAGATACATGCATACATAAATACATGCATACATACATACATACATACATACATACATAGACAAATGAATGAATGCATGAATAAATAAATAAATACATACACAAAGAAAGAAAGAAAGCAGCAGACCAGTTTAAAAATGACACGTGCAACTCTGTTTATCACAGCGCTATTCACTATAACCAATCTACAATTATATGAGCAACATTGTTACTAGACTGCCTAGATCATCAAGTCCCCCCAACATACCCCATTACAGTCACTGTACGTCAGCATAGTAAGATGCTATACTATCACTACTTGACTTTTCTATACTATACTGACTTACCTGTGGGACCTCACCACATTATGTGAGCTAATTGTAATGACACGTTTCCACCCTTCTCCCTCCCTTCCCAGCCAGCCTTCCTAGTCCCTTATCCCTTGGTAAATTCGTCGTGGGGGGAAATCTAGTAAACATACTGTTACTCATGTAGTTGTAGACTAATGATAAATAAACAAAGAATAAATAAGTACATAAATGAATACATACATACATACACATTAAAAATAACAGAATGCAGCAGCCCAGTTAATTTCAGACATTTCCACCCCTATGTTTATCACAGCTCTATTCAAAATAACCAAGATAAGTGTCCATCAGAAGATGAACAGTGTAGTATTATTCTGCTAGATGAAGAAAACAAATCCTACCATTTACAACAACATGGATGTAGATAGAAGGTATTATGCTCAGTGAAATAAGCCACACAGAGAAATACAAGTATCAAATGATTTCACTAACCTCTGGAGACGGAGAAAGAAGAGAACCTGAATGAAAAAAACAGCACCAGATTCACAGAACCCAAGAATGGTCTAACAGTTAACAAAGGGAAAGGGACTGGGGTAGACAGTTGGGAATGGAGGGATAAGGGGAGAGGGAAAGAAAGTGCACATTACGATTAGCATGTATAATGTGGGAGGGCTGTACAACACAGAGAAGACAAGAAGTGATTCTACAGTGTCTTACTATGCTCATGGACACTGACTGCAAAGGGGTATCTGGGGGCATCTTTGTGATGGGGGGAATCTAGTAAACATAATGTTACTCATCTAATTGTATACTAATGACAGAAAGATAGACAGATAGGCAGATAGATAGATAGATAGATAGATAGATTTATAGATAGATAACAAATGAATGAATGAATGAATACATACATACACACATACATACATACATACATACATAAAGAAACAATGCAGCAGCCCAGTTTAAGAAAGACATATGCACACCTATGTTTATCACAGCACTATTCACAACAGCCGAGCTAAGTGTCCATTAGAAGATGAAGAGGGCAATATTATTCAGCCATAATAAAAAAAACAAATTCCACCATTTACAGCAACATGGACAGAGCTAGAGAGTAGTATACTCAGTGAAATAAGCCACACAGAGAATGAAAAGCATCAAATGATTTCACTCACCTATGAAGTATCAGAAAAAAGAGAAAGAGTGAAGGAACAAGACAGCAGCAGCCTCACTGAACCCAAAAATGGACTCACGGTTACGAAAGGGAATGTGACTGAGAAGGATGGGTTGGAAGGGAGGGAAGAGAGGGAAAATGGGGCATTATGAGTAGCACACATAATGTGGGTGGGTGGCACACATGGGCAAGGCAGTATAACACAGCAAAGATCAGTAGTGCTTCTACAGCATATTCCTGGGCTGATGGACAGTGACTCTTACGGGCTAAGTGGTGGGGACTTGATAATGGGGGTAGTCTTGTAACCACAAAGTTGCTCTTGTAACTGTTTCGTACTGACACCAAAATAAAAAGAAACACACAGTACCTTGGGTCTGGATTCCATTTTACCTGATGCTGTCAAGTTGTTCAGTGTCCACCTCACCAGAATCACAGCTGCTCCTCTAAGCATACACATTCTGTCTCTAGGAAAGAGGCACCACTGTGCCATCATGGAATCTTCAGGCAACAGTGCTGCTCTTGCAAACTCCACCCCCAGATGGCGGGTACTGCCCAGCTGTGGGGAGCTGCATCATCTTAGCAAACATTAGTGATTCTTGCCTACATATATATGTATATATAATGACATCACTCATCATTGGTGTATCAGAACAAAGAAAAAACTGAATGAGAAAACAGCAGCAGCCTCACAAAACCCTCGAATGGACTAAAAGTTACCAAAGGGAAATGGACTGGGGTGGATGGGTGGGAATGAAGGGATCAGGATGGGGGGAACAATGGGCACATTAGAATCAGCATATATAATGTGGGAGGGGGGAACAGGGTGGGCTGTACAACACAGAGAAGACAAGTAGTGATTCTACAGTATCTTACTATACTGAAGGGCAGTGATGGCAATGGGGTATCTTGGGGGACCTTGGTGATGGGGGGACTTGAGTAAACATAATGTTACTCATTTAATTGTAGATTAATTATAAATAAATAGACAGATATAGGTGATAAATAGACAGATTAGATAGATAGAAAAATAGATGATAGACTATAGAAAATAGATAGATACATAGATAAGACAGAATGCAGCACCACAGTTTTATAGAGACATGTGCACCCCTATGTTTATCACAGCATTATTCACAATAGACAAGCAAAGTGTCCATCAGTAGATGCATCAATAAAGATGTAGTACATATACACAATGCAATATTATTCCGCCATAAGAAGAAAACCAATCTTACCATTTGCAAACAACGTGGATGGAGATAGACGGTACTATGCACAGTGAAGTAAGCTGGGTGGAGAAAGACAAGTACCAAAAGATTTAACTCATATGTGGAGTAAAAGAGCAAAGAAAAACTGAAGGAACAAAACAGCAGCAGAATCACAGAAACCAAGAGTGGACTAACAGTTAGCAAAGGGAAAGGGACTTCAGAGGATGGGTGGCAAGGGACGGAAAAGAAAGGGGGCATTACGATTACCATGTATAATGTAGGAGGGGGCACTGGGAGGGATGTGTAATACAGAGAAGACAAGGAGTGATTCTACAGCATCTTACTATGCTCATGGACAGTGACTGTCACAGGGTTTGTGGGCGGTACTTGGTGAAGGGGGAAGTCTACCAAACATAATGTTCTCCATGTAATTGTAGATTAATAATACCAAAATAAAACTAAATAAATAAAATAAAATAACATAAAATGAAATGAAATGAAAGAAAAGAAAAAAAAGAATGCAGCAGCCAAGTTTAGAAAAGACACATGCACCACTATGTCTCTCACAGCACTATTCACAGTAGCCATGCTAAGTGTTCATGAGTTGGTGTATGGGTAAAGAAGATGTGGTACATATACACAATGGAATATTATTCAGCCTTAAGAAGAAAACAAATTCTACCATTTGAACAACATGTATGGTGCTGGAAGTTATTATGCTCATTGAAATAAGCTGGGTGCAGAAAGACAAGTGCCAAATGATTTCCCTCATTTCTGGAGTATAACCAAAAAGCAAAACTGAAGGAACAAAATAGCAGCAGACTCAGAGACTCCAAGAAGTCACTAGTGGTTACCAGAGGAGAGTGGTGTGGGTGAGCTGGTGGGGAGGGAGGGAGGGAGAAGGGGATGGAGGGGCTTTATGCTTAGTATACATGTGGTGGGGAATCATGGGGAAAACACTGTAGCACAGAGAAGGTAAATAGTGATCTGTGACACCTTGCTGCACTGATGGACAGTGACTGCATTGGGGTATGGGTGGAGACTTGATTATATGGGTAACTGTAGTAGCCACATTGTTTTTCATGTGAAACCTTCATAAGAGTGTATATCAATAGAACCTTAATAAAAATTTTTAAAAACCTTTAAAAAATATATCATACAATCATCTCAAGAGATACAGAAAAAGCATTTGAGAAATCCTTCAATATGTATTCATGACAAAAACTCTCAACAAAGTACGTATGGAGGGAATATACCTCAACATAATAGAAGTCATATGTGGTAAGACAACAGCTAACATCATCCACAATGTGAAAAACTGAAAGCTTTTCCTCTAAGATCAGCAACAAGATAAGGGTGCCACTCCTGCATTTTTATTCAACAAAGTCATAGAAGTCCTACCCAGAGCAATTAAGCAAGAAAAAGAAACAAAAGGCAAGCAAATAAGAACAAAAAAAGCAAAACCATCATTATATGTATATCACATGCACATAAAACACTGAAGACTCAAAAAGCTAATACAACTAACTGAATGCAGTCAATAATATTGAGAATGTAAAATCAATATACAAAACTCAGCTGTATTTCTACACACTAATTGTGAACTATCAGAAAGAGATATTAAGAAACTACTCCCATTTATAACTGCATTGAAAATAATAAAATACCCACGAATAAATCTAACCAATGAGGTGGAAAAATCTGTATGCTGAGAACTGTAAGACACTGATGAAAGAAGCTGAAGAATAGGTAAAGAAATGGAAAGAGTCTGTGCTCCTAGACTGAAACGATTATCACCACATACTACACAAAGCAATCCACAGATTCAATGTAACCCCTTACCAAAACCCCCGTGGCATTTTTCATGGAAGTAGCACGAACCTAAAATGCGTATGGAACCACGAAAGTCTGAATAGCCAAAGAAATTTTGAGAAAGAACAAGGACAAAGCTGGAGGCATCAAGCTCCCTGATTTCAAACTGTATCAATAAAGCTATAATAATCAAAACAGTACAATACAGAGACTGAGATCCACGGAACAGAATAGAGAGCTCAGAGATAAACCCAGTCATACAGGGTTAATTAACTTACAACAAAGGAGCCAGGAATATACAGTGGGAAAGGACAGTCTTTTGAACAAATGGTTGGGAAAACTGCACAGCGAAATAACAAAACTGGATGATTATCTTACACCATACACAAAAAGAAACTCAAAATGGACCAAAGACTGAAACATTAAGGCCTAAAGTCATGAACTTCCTAGAAGAAAACATAAGAGCATAAGCTCACTGACACTGGACTTGATGGTTTTTTGAACTTGACACCAAGAGTGAAAGAAGGCAACAAAAGTAAAAACAAAAAGTAGGGTTCTCTCACACTAAAAGGGTTCTGTACAGCAAAGGAAGCAATCAACAAAATAAAGAAGACAATCTATAGACTGAGAGAAAATATTTTCAAACCACATATCTGATAAGGGATTAATATCTAAAATATAGGAAGAATTAATGTGATTCAGTAGGGGAGAAAACCCACCAAACAACCCAATTACTAAACGGGCAGGGATGTAAATGGATATTTTTCCAAAGGACACATACAAATTGCCAAGGGGCACATGAAAAGGTGCTCTGTATCACTAATCATGAAGGAAATGCAAATCAAAATCACAATGAGATATCACCTCATACCTGTTAGAATGTCTATTATCACAAAGGCAAGTAATACCAAGTGTTGGCAAGGATGTGGAGAGAAGGGTTCCCTTCTGGTGCACTGTTAGAAGGTTAACTGGTCCTGCTGCTATCTAAAACAGTATGGAGCTTCAGTAAAAAATAAAAAATGGAACTACCACATGATCCAGCAATTCCACTTCTGAGTATTTCAAAGGAGGTGAAATCACAATCTTAAAATTGTGCTCTGTTCAGTGCAGCATTATTCCAATAGCCAGGACAAGGAAACAATCTTAAGTGTCCACTGATGGATGAATGGACAAAGAAAATGTTGTATATATATATATACACAATGTGATATTATTCAGTTATCAATAAATGGAAATTCTGCCATTTGTAACAACATGGATGTACCCTAAGTGAACTAAGTCAAATACTGTATGATATCACTTACATTTGGAATCTAAAACAAAACAGAACAACAAAGGGAGAATTCATACATATACAGAACACATTGGTGAATACCAGAGAAGGCGGGCATGAGGAGGGGTAGGGGGTAGGCACGATGGGTGAAGGTCAGAAGTTACAAACTTTCAGGTACCAGATGCACAAGTCCTGGGATGTAATATACAGCATGGTGAATATAGTTAACAATGTTGCATTTGTATATTTAAATGTTGAGAGAGTAGATATTAAAAGTTCTCATCCCAAGGAAAGAATCCTAGCTATATATAGTGATGGATGTTAACTAAACTTACTGCCGTAATTTCACAATGTATAACACATATATCAAATCATTATGTAGTACACCTAAAACGAAATTCAATCTGTCAATTTATCTCAATTATAAAACTATTTCTTTTAGAATCATCTAGCAGCACTTAAAAACTTACAATTGCAGGCACGCAGCTCGGGAGGTGGGCGCGAGCGAGGCAAGGGCGCCCCGAGGTGGAGCCAGGCGGCGATGAGGGGCAGGCGCGCGGGCCCGGGGAGCTGTCAGCGGCCGCTCTCGCAGGGCCGCCCCCTTACCTGTACCCTTCCTCCGTGTGAAGGCCCTCAGGGAACTTCGGCGGGGGCAGCGGCGGTGGACGCGGGAGCAGCGGCGATGGAGGGAGAGGCGGTGGACGCGGAGGCGGCGGCGGCAGCAGGCGGTTCGCCACTTCTTGGGGAGGAAGGAGCGTTCTTCAGGGCGAGGCGGGGCAGGAGGCCTACCCTCGAGCGCTCCTGGAGCCCGCGCCCGCGCCGGCCTCGCTCATCTGTGCAGCCCCAGCGGCTCGCACTCGCAGGTCCCCGGCCCTGAGGTTCCCAGAGGTCGCCCTGGAGGAGGGCCCAGGGGGACCACGGCTTGGCAGCCAAGCGGCCTCAGGGTACCGAGGGCGGGAGGGACGTGCGGGCGCAAGGGCGCGCAAGGGCCGAAGGCCGGCGGGGATGCCACGCAGGCGCCTTGGGAAAATGACCCCGGGGTCACCGCCGCGCGCTGCCTGATGGGGGAGGCCGGGGAAGCCCTGCGGACAGACTGGGAGAGCGCAGCAGCTTTCAAGGAGTGGCGGGACGCCCGCCATGAGCTCACGCTGCTGCAACCCTCGCCTCTCCGATCTTTTTTTTTTATCCTGGGTATAATCGTTATCTAGTCAGGAATACGGGTTTTTTTTTCAGTATCATTAATCAACAATTATATGAGCAACATTATGGTTAGCAGACTCCCCAGATCATCAAGTCCCCCCGCTACCACATACCCCATTACAGTCACTGTCCATCAGCTTAGTAAGTTGCTATAGAATCACTCCTTTATTCTCTGTACTAGACTGACTTCCCCGTGGAACCCCTCCCACATTATGTGACCTAATCGTAATGACCCCTTTCAACCCTTTTCCCTCCCTTCCCAGCCAGCCTTCCTAGTCCCTTAACTTTGGTAATTTGGTGATGGGGGGAGTCTAGTAAACATAATGTTACCCATGTAACAAGAGATTAATGATAGATAGATAGATAGATAGATAGATAGATAGATAGATAGATAGATAGATAGATAGATGATAGATAATAGAATGCAGCAGTTTATAAAAAACATGTGCACCCCTATGTTTATCACAGCACTATTCACAATAGCCAAGATAAGTGTCCATCAGAAGATAAACAGTGCAATATTATTCAGCCATAATAAAAGAACAAATCCTACCATTTACAACAACATGAATAGAGCTAGAGTGTATTATGCTCTGTGAAATAAGCCAGATGGAGAAAGACAACTATCAAATGATTTTACTAACCTCTGGAGAAGGTGAACCAAGAGAAACTGAATGAGGAAAACAGCACCAGATTCACAGAAACTAAGAAAGGCCTAACAGTTACCAAAAGGAAAGGGACTGGGGTGGATAGTTGGGAATGGAGGGATAAGGGGACAGGGAAAGAAAGCATACATTAAAATAACCACGTACAATGTGGGAGGGAGGTCACAGGGAGGGCTGTGCAACACAGAGAAGCAAGTAGTGATTCTACAGTGTCTTACTATGCTCATGGATCGTGATTGCAATGGGATATCTGGGGGCCTCTTTGTGATGGGGGGAGTCTAGTAAACATAATGTTACTCATGTAATTGTATATTAACGACAGAAAGATAGATAGATAGAAAGATAGATTGATAGAAGACAGATAAATGAATGAATGATTGCATAAATAAATAAATACATACATACATACACAAAGAAAAGAATGAAAGAAAGAAGCAGCCCAGTTTAAAAAAGACACGTGAACCCCTGTTTATCACAGCACTGTTCACAATAACCAATCTACAATTATATGAGCTACATTATGGTTACTACACGCCCCAGATCAAGTCCCCCCCACATACCCCATTACAGTCACTCTCCATCAGCATAGCAAGATGCTATAGAATCACTACTTGAACTCTCTGTACTATACTGACTTCCTCATGGACTTTCCCACACATTATGTGAGCTAACCATAATGCCCCCTGTACACCCTTCTCCCTCCCTTCCCAACCAGCCTTCCTAGTCCCTTACTTTTGGTAAATTGGTGATGGGGGAGTCTAGTAAACATGTTACTCATGTAGTTGTTGACTAATGATAAATAAATAAAGAATAAGTAAGTACATAAATGAATACATACATTTATATAGAAAAAATAATAGAATGCAGCCACCTAGTTTATAACAGACATGTGCACCCCTATGTTTATCACAGCACTATTCAAAATAGTCAAGCTAAGTGACCATCAGAAGATGAACAGTGCAATATTATTCTGCCAGATGAAGAAAACACATCCAACTATTTACAGCAACATGGATGGAGACAGAAGGTATTATGCTCAGTGAAATAGGCCACGCAGAGAAAGACAAGTATCAAATGATTTAACTAGCATCTGGAAAAGGAGAACCAAGAGAAACTGAATGAACAAAACAGCACTAGATTCACAGAACCCAAGAATGGACTCACGGTTATGAAAGGGAATATGACTGAGGAGGATGGGTTCGAAGGGAGGGAAGAAAGGGAAAATGGGTCATTGCAAGTAGAACACATAATGTGGGCAGGTGGCTGGCTTGGGGAAGGCAGTATAACACAGCGAAGATCAGTAGCGCTTCTACAGCATATTCCTGGGCTGATGGACAGTGACTCTTATGGGCTATGAGGTGGGGACTTGGTAATGGGGGTAGTCTAATAACCATAATGTTGCTCTTGTAACTGTTTCGTACTGACACCAAAATAAAAAGAAACACACAGTACCTTGGGTCTGGATTCCATTTTACCTGATGCTGTCAAGTTGGTCAGCATCCACCTCACCAGAATCACAGCTGCTCCTCTCAGCATACACATTCTGTCCCTAGGAAAGAGGCACCACTGTGACATCATGGAATCTCCAGGCAACAGTGCTGCTCTTGCAAACTCCACCCCCAGATGGCAGGCACTGCCCAGCCGTGGGGAGCTGCATCATCTTAGCAAGCAAGCATTAGTGGTTCTTGCCTACATATCTGTGTATATATAATGATTTCACTCATAATTGGAGTATCAGAACAAAGAAAAAACTGACGGAGGAAACAGCAGCAGTCTCACAAAACCCAAGAATGTACTAACAGTTGCCAAAGGGAAATGGACTGGGGTGGATAGTTGGGATTGAAGGGATAAGGGGAGAGGGAAAGTAAGCGTACATTATGATTAGCATGTATAATGTGGCAGGGGGTCACAGAGGGCCACCATGTTCCATGTCTTCAAGAGGCACCCTTCCATGGTCTTTACAGAAGACCTGTAAAAACTGATCTCCAACTGTGGAAGAACAGCAGAGGCTGTGTATTCACTTGTTTTACTTGGTTGGTTGGCTTGGTGATGTTTAATAGTTGAGCAAACTGAGAATCAAGAACTTGGGTGATTTCTCCCAAACCACAGCTAAATAAAGGCAGAGCTATAATGGGAACTAGGGCTTCCAGAAAGTCCTATGGTATTGTGGAAGGAACAGGCCCTGAGTCAGGGAACCTTTCAGTTTCAGTGTATGCTAAGTTCTGGCTCTTAAAACCTTACTTAACCTCCAAGAGTCAATTTCCCCATTTTACAAAACAGAATCAGAAATCAAATAACATTCAAGAACTGTATTGTGATAGATTGCGTCCAGTCTAAGGGTTAATGAAAGAGAATACATCAAGTGCTAACACAGATTGTGGCACTTAGCAGTCACACATTCCCTGGCTTACGGACTGGTTTTTCACCTAAGATTTATATGTAACAATTGGTCAAATTGTCCTTTCTCTCAGGACAAGTAGATGCTACCTCTGATGGACCAGAGGCCCTATATACTCAGGTCTATGGATATAAATCTTTAAATCTAACTAAGCCCATTCTCCGAGTACTTGGTTGGTCTCATGTTCCTTTAAGTGCTGGTGCCACCTAGTCCCATGTAGGATCTGAGACATCTGTCCCCTCTCTAAGAGTGGGCATAAACATAGAACAGAAAAAGTTATACCAATGAAGAGAAAGCCCAGACTACAGTAGTGTCTACTTCTCCCTGCATTTTTCAGTGCTATTTCAGCTTGTGCAAGATTCATTCAACCACATACTTCCTGGTCTACACACAGTAATTATTTTCACCCTAATTTTTCATTCTATATTTGCATCTCATTCACATTTAAAGTTAAGCAGAATTTATGGGTCACGTCACTGTATGCCTTTCATTATATATTAGACATCAAAACACAAGATCATTGTTTTGACTCATTACTGCACCCCAGAAAGCCAGGAGTGGAAGGACCCACAGAGGCTTTGCCTAACTCTCATATCACTGGCAAGAGGTGGACGCTCTGAGAGGGGAACGTCGTTCTCAAAGTCGAGTAGTGAGGGTGTTAGCAGCAACATCTATAGTTGAACCTACATTTCCTGACTCCAATTCATCATTCTTACTACATTTTTCCTGACCTGCCTCATATTTTAGGAGGCCAGAATGGCCAAGCAGTTGTAACAGCCTTTTCTACTCTTAATTTCCTCCTATTCTCATTTTTTTCCTCAAAGAAATTTGGTAGACACTGAGATAAAGATACACATTCTTTTTTTCCCTTTTAAATAAATGGCTGTCTCTGGTTCTTCCTATGCTTTTCTAAGTCTCCGGATATACTCACGCTTGGCCACATCTTCCATATGATGTGGGTGGCAGTGCATCCTTCTCCACAGCACCAAGGACTGTGCCACGGCCTGACTACCCCTCCTGTCTCTCAGCAGACACAGAGTCCATCTTCTTGAACGTCTTGAAGTTCCTTTATAGAGGAGGTCTTTCCCCAGGGAAAACACCCTAAAGAAGCCTTTTGAAATAAGTATGTTTTCAGACTCCTCAACTCTAAATGACTGGCTTGATGGACTAAAACAATTAAAGTGTTCAAATGACTGAAGTGCAAAGAGGAGGTTGCAGCTTCCTGATCTATTTCAAGGCTCTACTCATGTTTTGCCTAATGACCCACTTATGCACAGAGCTGTGGTCCTGTTCCAGGAGAATCTTGGGAAAAATATGCATCTGGAATGAGATACTTCCTTTTCTTAAATAAGCTAACTATTAAGAGAGAAACTATTTAAACTGAGCTGCATTTCTGAACATGGACCTATGAAGCTGCTAAGAAATCATGGCTGTGTATCGTCTGGGTCTGTACACAGAGACAGCTGTGTGAACTTTATTAGGCCATCATTCTGAAATGCCTCCATTATTATTAGCATTGGCAGGAAATGGCATCTTTGAGAAAGTGGTAAACACATTTATTTTGTAAGTGGCTGAAGGATTTTATATGTTTTGAAGAGAAAAACCTCATAATAGTTTCTATACATGCTCCTGATTTTGTAAAGAGTTTAATATACACAACTTTACCTTGGCTGATGTAGGTTCACAGATAGTAAATATTTTCAGAGCTAGGCACTGTAATTAATACTCTACTCCCCTTGATTTCCTGGAATGGAATCTGGCACATAGTGGGCATATGATAACCGGTTGCTGACTAACAATCCTGAGCATCGGTGTGTATGATAACTCCCCTAAGGGCTCCCGAGGTGGTAGGGTGTATGTTTCTTTTTGTCTGTTTTTGTTCCCAGACAGCTTCATACTCGGTGAGTCTGCAGTCCTCGCTGGGCCCTCCCTCCTTGTCATCTGTCACTCCTCCCTTTGTCAGCAGCCATTGTTCCTCCTCCAGTCTACATTCATCTGCTGTTTTTCTTACCTGACATCTGCTGTTAACAAGTTCAATGACCAACTCTGTTAAATCACTCAACTCACATTTTTTACAGGTTTACAGTCAACATGCATTTGTTTGCAGGGAGCAAGAGTGATACAGTTCTCTCCTCTGGCTTAGAAAACATTTTATTCTGCATTTACATACCAGAAGTTTTCTGAAATTTTAAGATTGATTAAGGTCTGAAAACTGGTTACATGGGGTTGCAAACTGCCCCTACAGTTGTAATATTCTTAACTAGAAAGTTGAAACCCTAGATTATACCTATCAAGCCCTCCATCCTAGCCCCACAGAGATTTCTAATCTATCCACTTCCACTCTTGACAAAGTGGCAAAATCAAGGCAAATTTAAAGACACACAGGTCATCTCTGCGAAAAGTACAAATAATCCTGGTATTTCCCAGTTATTACTACACTTACCCCACACATAAACCCAGACTCTTGATAATCACAATAGGAGGTGGGCATTGTAAGTTGAAGAAATATTTCGAGGGGCCAAAACATAGTGTGCATGTGAGGGTTTTCTGTCGTGGGGGGGGGGGAGTAGGTGGAAAGTGCTGCTTGCTGTTTAGGGTGGTAGGAGCATAGGGTGTGTCAGAAGGACTTAAAGGAATAAAACTGGAGGGTCGATTCAGATGGTACACATAAAAACAAGGATAAGCAATTTTCACTGGCTTTGGAGACTTGCTGCAGGAATGAGTTGAGAGGTGGCCTACTCTGAAGTGTACCCTAGTTGGATAACTCACTAAGGTCTTAGGTGGCTGGAAGTAGGTGGCTGAGTGAAGATCAAGGGCAAGGAGACCAGTTAAAGGATCATGTATATCAGCAAACCCTAGTCCCTGTCAGAAGGACCAAATCCCATCTTCTCACATTTCTACTTGGTCAAACTTAGGAAATGACTAGGTGACTAGACACAGAGCCAAAACTGGTGTCATACTTCCAGATAAAAAAGATGGCTAATGTCACACCGCTCTTCTGAATAAGAGCCAGCAGCCCACATTCCTAGAGGACCAAATGGCTGATTCACCCACCTCCTGAGAACAAAACGGCAGCCACTTTACAGAGTTCTGCATGTGGGTTTAGTGGGAAATACACAGACACCAGACTCAGACACACACTGGACTCATTTTGATATTTAACACTTAAAAACAGGAATGGGGCATGATTTCACCAGCTCTCTTAATTTTCTGAGCACTTGATTCCTTTGCTTGAGAATCTCTCTCTAAGCACTAAATATCTACAGCCTTTCTTGTCAACAAATCTTCATACCCAAGGGCAGGAAATTTCTTCCTATCTCTCTGCTTTTACTCAGAAGCATCCTTCTGCCTGAAATGCCTTAGTTTCCCAACTTTCCTAACAATAATACTAGAAGACAAGCATCTGCAACACGGGCAGCATCCATGCAAACACTTGAGACCTTAGCAAGGGCACAGCGCTCTGCCGAGTTCCTAATGGAGTGCCTCGTTTTGACTTCCCAGCAATCCAAGTTCTATCATCTCAAAGGTATAGCTGAGAAAGTCAAGGCTCAGGGAGAATAAATACCGTGTCTAGTCTGAAGTGTCTGGACACTCTTAGTCTGAATGTCCAGAGGCAGGGAACTTAATAACCACATGGCCTCCAACTCAACATTTTTAAAAATATCTAAGTGATATTTTTATTTTTAGAACAGTACTTCTCTACATACGGGTTTCAAGCTAGTAGCTGGGCGGAGGGGGAGAGGGTAGACTGGAGGGCCTGAAGCCCTAAGCCCTGCCTGTGGTATCTGAGGCTGCCTCGCAAAGTCCTCCAGATCCAGCCATCCTCCCTTTTTGAGAAAGCCGAAGAGGAGAGATGAGCAGCATGCACGCCCTGCTTCTCCGCCTTGCCACTCACAGCTCTTCACGTGGTGTGCAGGGGGCAGCTGTCAGTCCCTTAAGACTGCCTTGATGAGGGAGATACTCATGCTGTTTGACTTTACTACAGCAGAGCCAAATCAAATGCACAGGCACTGCTTCCGTAGATGTCTATATTTCACTTAAACTGGGATAAAGCAAAGAAACTGGAATATTGTCTCATCATGCATTCTAAATCAGCCAGGGTAGAAAATAATGGGGAGTTAATCAGATCACAAAACTCTAATTCACTTGGTATTGATCGGCCAATTCCTAATGGGACAGCAGATCAATTTCAAATTACAGTAAACTGACCTGTCCTGGAATACCAATAACCAGGCTGGAGGACCAGTCAAGACGGTGGTGAGCTCTGCTCTCCAGATGCTCCTGCCTAGCTGGCGGGCATGAATGCACAATCTGATGCGGCATTTAGCTAATTAATAGGGGATTGATGGAAGGTTCAGTTTTGAAAGCAGCCATCTCACTTGGATAAACGTGGGACCGGAGCCCGGTGGGGATAGGTAGCCGGCTCCCTGGAAGGGAGGTATACAATGAAAGCTAATGGAAAGTAATGCAATTAACTCAGGCTTTTAATTATATTAATCAGTGACTTCATAGGAGCCCACTGCATACAGAATGCCCTCTTTAACTCTTTGCTAGCACCATGTTGTTGATTCATGTATGAATGAATTTAAACAGCAATTTGAAGAAATAGATGCAGGCGCATTTATATTAGTTCATTTTCCCTACAGCTGGAAGCTTCTCTGCTATGGAAGAATTATAAAAAGAATAGAAGAGGGAGGAAGAAAAAGCAGGGGGAGAGAGGCAACAGGCAATAGTGAACATTTTCTAAAGGAGAAGCAACCTCGATACTGGTTTTGTTAAAATCAGTTATTTCTTTGTACTTTCTTCCACTTTCTATGATTTTGCTGGAGTGTGTGAACAAATGAGCATTGAATGTACATGTAGTGAGAGTAGCCTAAAGATCTAACTGATTAATCTTTACATTTTAAAAACCACCTGCTGAACTCTTAGGTAAAATAATCAAAAGGATGGATTTGTTCTCACTAACAATTTCCTGGCCTGGTTCCCTTCTTTAACCATCTTTCCCTCTCTCCTTCATGCATCTGTGTGTAGAGTATGTGTATTTGTGTGAATGTGTACATACCTGGCTTCTCTTCCTAGAGTCACAGAAGTCACACACAGCTCCAGGCTCACATCAGATAGAGGATACCTAAAGGGACCAGCTTCCCGTGTACCACAGACTCCAAGCTTGGTGCAGATATGTGGACTCCAGATTCCTTGAAAAGAAAGCAGTCATACTATTCTTCCGCAGAACTCTTTTTGCTGTATTTTTCAATTTCCCACTGTATCCTTCAGGTAACTTGATTTAGGAAGTGAAATCTGACTTTTAAAAACTAGAGCTTTACTGATTAACCAGAGCTAACAATGATTTGAGGATTTCCAAATATTGATTGAATGTATTATTATTCCCATTTTACAGAAGAGGAAACTAAGACACAAAGACATTTATTAATTTGCTCAAGTGGATGTATCTTACAAGCCAAGGAGTCAGTACACACCCACTTCAAAGGCAAGATCTGGGATCACTTAGGTTCTAGGTTGAGTTCCAGAATGAATGGAGAGAAAAGAGGGAACTTGGGATATTTTAAACAATAGCTGAAATCTGGACTATTTTATACCAATCTGAGTGTCACAGACATACACACCCCATGACAATGTCATATTAGTCAAGTTCAGTCCTTAATTCTAGCATAGATGTTGTGTATGTATACATTTCCAAAATAAACACAATTCCCTGAGGAACTTGATAATTAAATCATAGCTTATTAATATTATATAATATTAATTGCTATGTAAATGATAAATTCATGGTCTATGTGATTAAGTGATATTAAAGACCCAAGAAGGCCAGGATTTCTGTCTCTGTCCTCAAGAGCTAGCCTGGTCCTTGGGAGGCACCAACTAAGCAGTTATTGAGTGAATGTGTTGAATGAATGAAATATTTACATGCAATTATGTTATGTGAAAAAATTGAATAACAAGTTATGCATACTCATTGATTACAACTGAGTTTTCTACACAGAATGAGGAGTAGATGAAATAGAGACTATTAAAAAGTAGGTTGTTTCAATGTGAATTTTTAATAAAATATAATAAAAAGATTTAGTTGTCTGATTATTACCTCTGTCTTTTATTTTAAATGTACCAATTTTAAATTACCAATGCATAGGTCTTATAGCAATGTCATATCTAGGTGCTGTAACTTAAAGAAACTCTAGCTCAACTGTGTGATTCAACAATATTTTGAAATAGTTGGAAAAAAATAAGATTAGTATCTAATAATCATCAATGAAAGAATGATAAATTGTGGCCTATAAAAGGGAATACTATATAGATGTTTGTCTTGCCAATGGGTTTCAGCCCTGGGCAAGTTCACTATGGATTCAGTGAGACTGAGGAATGACAATGGAACGTTTTTGGGGTGAAAGGGTTTATTACTGACTTGCTCTCCTGGTGATAGGTTCAGTGCTAGAATTACATCTGCATCCAGCAGTCTGCAGGTCTGTAATCCTCCCTCAACTCTGCCTCCGCCCAGAGCATTGGGCAAAGCTCTTTATATAGTGACTCAGTCAATAACAGCTTTTTTGCTTGCAGGTGTGGAAGCAGTAGCCTAGCAGCAGGCCAGTTACATCATCAACTAGTTTATTGTCAGGTGAGGCTCCTGGCCATAGAAACCTTCACTTTATCCACAAGATGAATTAGCTTAATAAGGTTTAAATGGAGCACCATGATATCAAAACCAGGGGTAATTATTTTAATTTGCAAAGGGACATATACAGTAAATACCATTTGTATAAAATTTAAAATGCTCAAAGCAATATTATTTACTATTTACAGATAAGAATATATGTGGTAAATGTTTTAAAACATGGACATTGAAGATATTTTTAATGTGGTAAAATGTTCATGTGTTAATACAGAAACATGAGTTCATGTCTATTTTATATTATTATCTGTAATTCTTTGTATGTGTGAATTACATAATGTATATAATGAAATAATTTTAATAAGAGTACAAATCCAATATTTTAATATAAGTAAAACAAGTATTTGTTGACTTAAACAGTTCCTTGTAAATCATTGTGGGTAAGTTGGGGTTCCTATGGCCAGGATCCTCACTGAACTTAAACCACCTGATGAAGTAACTGGCCTGTTGCTGGGTTACTGCTTCCACACCCTTAGGCAATAAGCTTAAGCAATAAGCTTTTACTGCGCTATATAGAGTGCTCGGCCCAGTGCTCTGGATGGTGACAGAGATGCTAGTGTTCGACCTACCGCCGAGAGAACAAGCTGGGTAATAAACCCTTCCACCCCAAAGAAACATTCTACCATAATTTCTTTGGTCACACTGAACCCATAACAAAACTCACTGGCAAGACAATCATTCTAAAACATTATCTCATCTCCAGATACTTTATTCATCTTCTTGAGTATGCATTAAAGTACCTGTGAGAGGGAAGAGAGAAAGCATTCTATTCCTCATTGGAAATTATGCCTGGAGTAGTTTTTACCATCTGCTCTGGCTTGTGTAAACCTAATGAGTCCAATGGAAATTGCATGAAGATATCAAAAGTGGAGATTATTAGAGAATCCAAGGGAGTGGACAGAGGTGAGAACTGGAACCAGTTTCCTAAGAATATAGTCCCGTATCACCTGCATTGAAATCACCTGGGATGGTAGTTAAAAGCCTAACTCCCCTAAGTTTGAGAACCACTGAGCTAAATTACTCAAATGGGTTCAGGACATTTCTCTGAGGAATAAGTGGGAACCAAAACTCATTGAAAAATCCAAGAATATGTGTGAGCTCTGTGAATGAGGAAAGGAAAAATCTGCTAGTATTGAGAAAACATAAGGTAAGCATGAAGACTATATGAAACTGATCTCAGGATCACACAGCCCTTCTAAAGACAATGCTCAGGTGTGTGCTTGGAGTACCAGATGGAGAAATCTGCTTACACTAAGGGCACCATCAGCCTCACGATGAGCTGCTGGTTATTAAAGTAACAAAATCAAAAGGCCATTTATAACAGAGTGCCTAGTAAGTCGCCTAACTCAGTGCTTGGTTGGATGCTCATTGCTATTAGGGAAACACTGGACACGTGCTTAAGTAATTTAATTTGGAATAAAAAATCTTCAGATGATTTCTGTCTCTCATGAAGGTATCTGTGAAGAAAGTGAAGGTTCCTATGGCCAGGATTCTCACCCAGTCCTGGCCGGCTTGCTCACTACCTACATGGGGGCAATACGTTGTTATTGACTCTATGTAAAGAACTCCGCCTAGTACTCTGGGCTGCTGCAAGGCTGCAGGAGAGCAGAGACTGGAGAGGTGGCAATGCAGAGGACACAGAGTGAAATGGCTTCCAGGGTGAGAAAGGCCCAGAGGTAGAGACTGGCTTGCTGCTTGCAGACTCGCTCTGAGTGAAAGGGATTCTAGTGATTGAACTGCCACCGTGGGAATAAAGTTAGGTAGAAACATTTTCACCCCAAGGACATTCCACTGTCATTTTTAGGTCTCATTGAATCCATAGTGAACTTGTCCAGGGCTGAAACCCATTGGCAAGTGTGGATAAAATGAGAGTTCCTATGGTCAGGATTCTCACCTGGCCCTGGTTGACTAGCTCACTGCACACCTGTGGGCAGCACATAGCTGTTGACTCTATATAAAGAGCTCCGCCCAGTGCTCTGGGTATGACATGGTGGCAGGGCTGCAAGAGAGCAGAGCAGAGGCTGGTGGCAGCTCCAAGGACAGAGGTCCAGAGGACAGCTGTACAGGACAACTGTGCAGAGAGGCCCAGAGGATGGCTGTGTGGGATGGCTGTGCAGAGTGCCCAGAGGATGGCTGTGCAGGACGGCTGTGCAGGCAGAGAGGCCCAGAGGACAGCTGTGCAGACAGAGGGGCCCAGAGGCAAGGGGAGAGACCAGCTTGCTGCATGCAGACTTGCTCTGAGTGAACAGGATTTTAGTGAGTGGCCTGCTACCTGGAAATAAAGTTGGGTATATCCCTTTCACCCCAAGAACATTTTCCTGTCATTTTCTTTGTTCACACCGAATCCATAGCGAACTTGCCCAGGGCTGAAACCCACTGGCAAGACAGCAGGACAGTCACAATATCTCCGGGCACCCAGATAGTTAGGAATACCACCGGCATGACTGTTCAGGTTATTACTGCCCAGTCTCCCTCTTCTCAATGAATGACCAAATAGAAGTCCACATCCTGAATCCCTCTTTTGTCAACCATGCCTACTACAGCAGTATGTTTGTCAAATCTGGGCTCTTTAGTAAGGTGACCTTTAAATGGGCCCAATGTCACCAAACTCTGAGGATCTTCAAATTGCCAATAAATGGTATTAGCACAGGCTATGTTACACTGTAGTAACAATGACAACAACAAACCCCCAAATCTCAGTAGATGAACACAACAAAGGTTTGTGTTTTGCTCGTACTACCTGTTCAATGTAGTTTACTAAAGCGGTTCTGGTCCCAAGTAGGAATACAGCGCCCCTGGCTGAGGGTGGATACATCTTCTTGCAACACTGCCACCTTAACACATGGTTTTCTGGTACTGCTGAGGCAGAAAATGAGAGCTGGAGGATCACACGGGGACTTCTTCCTGTACCCACGTCAATTCTGCTAACTGTCCTCTGAACTGCACCAGTGATAAGGGCTCAGATATCTGCAAATGGGCTGAGAAGTGAAGACACCTGTGTGCCCAGAGAGGCGTGACAAGTCTAACAACCATGTATGCTATCAGTTTCACTTAAGCAATAGTTTATAAGGAAAACTCTCATCTAGTTACAGACTTTTGAAAAACATACCCTATGGTGACAATTTTTGAAGGACTCATTTTTTCAAAGTCTTCATTGTGTAACTCATTTTAGATATTGCAAGTTCTGAATTGAAGTTTGGATGTTTTTAGTTTTTATGTTAAGGTTTTAATTAAGACATTAATATATAAGAAAATCACTCATGTTAAGTATACAGTTTGATGACAGTTTCTGGCAATTATTTATAATGGTGCAACCACCACCACCACAATGTACATACAGTGTGGTTCCCTTACCCTCCATGCTGCCCTCTCAGTCAGTCCCTGTCATTGCTCCACCTCTGACCTCAGGTAACCGTTAATCTGTTTTCAGTCAATGTAATTTTGAATGCTTTCATTTTAATTCACAGATTTGTTTTTACTATCCAAAAGAGAAAATTAGAAGTCTTTTATTACCTTTTGGAATTCAGACAGGTTGTTTGATAAATTCGTATGCTCCTCATCATTCACGGTGTTTCCACCATATCATTCTAAACTAGTCCCTTGCATCCAATTAACAAAAGCTATACAGCCCAACACACTTCCAAAGGCAATATCCTGGTGATTTACTTATTTAGAATAGCCCATTGGCTTCCCCATCATACACCTATGTCACCATGTAGAATAGAAATGCTCCTTCCTCCTCATATCTGACACGTAATCAAAATTGAGCTAAGAGAAATAAATAGGGGGGAGTATTCCAAATTTACCTTGGGACTTATGGGAAAACTGTATATGGATGACAGTAGATATGTATAAACACATGTGAGTGTGAGCATGTGTTGGGGGGCTGCAGGAGGGCCACTGTCTTGCCAGTGGGTTCCAGCCCTGGGCAGGTTCACTATGGATTCAATGACACCAAAAAAAATGACACTAAAACTTTCTTGGAGTGAAAGTGTTATACTCAACTTTATTTCCATGGTGGCAGGTCAATCACTAGAATCCCGTCCACTCAGGGCGAGTCTGCATGCAGCAAGCCGGTCTCTGTCTCTGGGCCTCTGTGCCCCCACAGCTGTCTAAGTCTCTGTCATCAGTGCTGCCATGACTCCAGTGTCATCTCTGCTCTCCTGAGCCTTGCAGCCACGCCACCATGTCACCCACAGCACTGGGAAGAGCTCTTTATATAGAGTCAATAATAACATATTGCCCACACGTGCAGAGTGAGCTAGCCAACAAGGGCCAGGTGAGAATTCTGGCCACAGGAATCTTTACCTTATCCACAGCCATGAAAAGAAGCTACTGCAAGTATTCACTGCCCTAATGAAAATGCCCTTCCCTCCTCCCTCATCACAGAGCTGTGGCAAGGGACCACAGTAAATCCAGGCTTGGGAGATGAACTGTGTCAGCCCTCCAGTCAGCGGGCACTGTAACAGGAGACGATCAAAGCCCCAGGGACCAGGTAAGTTACCCATTCCTTTCAAACCCAATTGTAATTTGCTCTTCCCATCTTGCGTGGAAAGGGTAGACTGTCAGGAAGGGACCTGTCACAGGGCTCTGGGCGTGCACAGGAATGGCTGCCGGCTTTGCATCAGGGCACTGTGCTGGCAGTCAACAGGAAAATTGTTGAACCAGCACAAGTGCAAAGGGCATGAGTAACATACTGCCACTCTCTGCTTCCTTGAAAGAAAGAGAAGGCAGCTGTTTGTGTTCCTGGGGAACCCAGTGATATGGGGCAGCATGAGGGCAGTGCTGGTAGAGGAGCAAGGTCTGAGAAGCAGGTGTATTCAGCCTTTCAGTGAAGGTCAGTATGTAGATATTTGCCAATACTTAAGGTGCTCTCCCCGAGAAATCTTCACGGAAATCATACATTTCTAAAAGCAGCATTGCCAAACTCAGCAATATCCCATCCTGATTGAAGTATTCATCTTTTCCTTCAGTGGCTCAAAAAACATTTACTGAGTACCTGCTCTTTGTAAGACAAAATATCAGTGTCAAGAGATGTAAACAATGTTCAGCGGGTGGGTTGTCCCAGGCAACACCTTAATAATATATGTGCGTTGCCTTGACCGTCACCCCCTCCTTCAGGGTCTCCTCTGCTGCTACATGACTCCCTCCCTCCCATTTTCACCTTTCCTGAGCACCTCCACCATAACTCCTACTCATGATATATTTAGCAATGTCCAAAGGACGGAAATGTTCTGTGTCTGCACTGTCCAACAGAGTAGTCACCAGCCACATGTGTCCAAGGAGCATTTAGAATGTAGCTAGTGATCTTGAGACACTGAATTTTTTATGTTATTTCATTTTAATTCATTCAAATTTAAATAGCCACAGGTGGCTAGTGGCTGCACTGTACATCAATGTTTTGGACATTTTCTATTTTCCCATGTTTGCCCCCCAAGTATTTACCTTGTCTATCTTCTCCTATGTAGCAAAAATTTAGTACATTAACTTGATTAAAGAGTATTTCAGTAAAGACAAAAATACCTACCATTATTTATTGTACTGGGTTGGATAGCATCCCCTCAAACTTCAGTCCTTCCCAGAACCTCAGATTGTATTTTATTTGGAAATGAGGTCATTGAATACGTACTTAGTTAAGAGGGGGTTACACTGCAGTGGGGTGAGCCCCTAATCTAATATGGTGTCCTTGAAAGAATAGGAAAAAACAGACACAGAGAACAGCATGTGACAACTGGGGCAGAGGGTGGACAGATGCACCTACAACTGTGGGAATCCAGCTCCAGCCTATGGGTGGGATGCCTGAAGGTGCAGGACGGAGTTGGTGTATGGAGAGACAGGACACGGAGCCCGCTGGAGGAGGCCTCTCGACAAAGTGCCGATGACAGCTTTATTTATACCATTTTGCACAAGGATATGATTATTTTTTATTGTTCTTTTGATTAATTAGTAGAGGCAGTTGATTAATAGGTATAGGCAAGCTTTTTTCTTTCTTCTTCTTTCTAATCTCTTCATGGTTGGTCAAGTGTTAGACAGGTGATCGTTTTCTGTTCCTTGACCGAAACTTTTCGTAGCATCATGTACTCTATTGTGTCTCCCGTTTTTATGCAAAGTGGTTTCTAAGTAATTCATGTGACCACAGAAACGTGCAGCATGTAGCAGTGACTATGGAGTCTATTAGATCAGGGTGAAATACAGGTCACTCACTCACTGCTACAGTTATCTAGGCAGGTATCATCATCTACATTTTTAATGCAATGGGTACATTTTATCCCCTAATAATATTAATTCTACAATAGGTAGATGCAAGATAAAGATAGAAAGCATGATTCAGTGCTGTAAGAAGGCAAGTGTAGATTATCAGTTCTGTGCCTATAGATTAGGTATTAATCCAAGCCAGACAAGGGCAACAAAACATCGACGGGTGTAGACAATTTCTCTCAACACTGGGGGTGGTGAGGTTCTAAGCCTCACCTCTGTTGGCCCCCCTGCGACTGTGCCTGTCTTAGGTTGTTCTTCCCTTGAGGAATCTTACCCATCTCTGGCTAACCAGACATCTTCCAGGGCCGTACGGGAAGATGTAAAGCTGGTAAGTGAGAGAGAAGCAATATTCTCTGAAAACATTAGCTTTTCACTTCTTTGCAGATTTATGCCCAGCACTTGTCTTGAGGTATTTTTACCACTTGGAAGAATTATGGTACGTGGTAATTACATGTATGAGGCACGGATTCTAGCAAAGGGCTGTAATTAGGAAAACTATAGAAGTAGCAAATAGAGAAAAACATGAGAAGATGGATTAAGTGTCAGATAGGGTTATTCCATTCAGTATTCCCCCATAACTCTATTTCTCTAATTTTCCTATAAAACTCTTCATCACTAATTTCACTAGCATTACAAAACAGGGGGGCTTTCCCACTTAGGTGGAGATGGGGTGGTCAGTGTTTGACTAGCTACCTGCAGGTTTTGGTATTCTATGCCTAGATTGCCACCTGGCCTCTGCATGTTCTATTCTTCAGGACCACTGTCCTGAAAAGCTTCTGGGAAGTTTATGTTCTCCTCCTTTCTGTGCTCCTTAGCAAAGGTTAGCTTAGCCCTTGGCAACAATGCAAGCAAAAGCAAAGCCAATAGTATAATGCAGAACAACCAAATCAAGGTGGGTAATAGAGGGAGCCAGCTGTGAAGGCCCTTGATTTGTGGGGGTCTTCCTCCAGCCTGATCTTTGCTTCACAGCTTGAGTAGCATGGCTCCCAAGCATACAACCAAGGATTTCCAACAACAACAGAAGCTAGAGAAAGGGGTGAAATATACCCTCCCTTAGTGCCATCAGAGAGGCACTGATGCTTTGATTTCAGACCTCTAGCCTCCAGAACTGTGAGGGAATGATTTTTTGTTGTTTTAAGCTGCCAAGTTTTTGGTAATCTGTCAGAGCAGTCCCAGGACACTAACACAGGTACCCAAGTGCACCCATCTTCACCCTTCTGCCATTTAATAAGGCCTTTATGGTGTTAAATTGACACCAAAATTATTAATAGTGAAAAGCATAAGCCCCGTGGTAGAGTCACCAGCAACGAGGATATTTAAGAACACTGAAATGCACAGAGCACCTTGATGAAGTGAGAGCTTCCCATTTCTTCCCTTCTAAACTTTCTTTCTAACCAGACTTTACCTCCAAAACCTGTTTTGAATCAAAGATGTGACTTAAGTCTTAGAAGGAAGTCTGGCTTCTGTCTGCATCCCATTACTAACGTATGGCTGCAATGATCACATTAAGAAAATAAAAGATTAATCATCCAGAGAAAAAACATGACAAGTAATGTATTATTCCTAAAATGTGACATTCAGAAAACATCTTTCCTAAAGTTCATGGAAACACATACACACGTCTGCAGGTATAATGTATAAGCACTAGTGTGTGTATGAACATGGATATATGAGAGTATATTTTGTATGTGTACATCATAAAAGTAAAATCTGTTTTCTCTGAATGAGCATCCTTTTAGGGAAGCTGGAATCCCATCACTGACACCCCAAGAGTGAGCGCCAGACCTGCCTCCTACTGACGTCAGCCTTGAGGACACCAGCAGGATAAAGTACAGTCAAACTGAAAGATAGTCAGAGACCCCCAAACCCACAGTTCTGCACCCCCCACCCCCACCCTTTTGAGGAGGCTAAAAATTTACAGTGACATTCCCACCATAGCCAACATTTCAGAGTCTGCTCCTCTCCTCGCCTAAGGGGGCTTGGTTGTTTCTACAAACTTGTTTTGCTGCCGTAATAATCAGATATGTCTATTTTATGGGTTACAAATACTCAGGGAATGTGAAACGTTCTTTGGACAAGTTTTTTATTTCAGAGAGACGAGAAGCTAGCAGCAGGCCCTTTAGAGTCACTTGAGCAAACAGACCCAGTGAGGAAACCACAGGGATGTACCAGAGTCCAGCTAGATAGGTCGAGGAAGCCAGAAGGGACAATGCTCTGGAAAGGCCGCACTAGGGATAAAGAAACAGCTGCTGTTATTCATATAAGCACACCTGAGAAAGGCAGTGAAGGAATGAAAGGCTTTCCCTATGGCAGGAAAAACCTTATTAGACCATAATTGATGGGATCCAAGACAGGCTGCAGAGAATGCCTCTGTGGCTCAGAGGGTCTCATGGCTCACCCATAAATTTCACTGATGACATTGATACCAGTCCTTTGTGGGGCTGCATTGTTAGGCTTCACTGGATTCCTTCTCTTTTCAAGAAAGCTATATATCAGCTATAAATTGTTACTGATAAATGCTGGAGCCCAATTCTAGTGTTTTCAGGGTCTGTGCAGCCTGAAAACACCCCACATGTGGCAAAGACTGAAAAATGACAGACAACATGATAGGTTTGTTCACATCTGCTGGGATCTGGACAAGCAGTAGGTATTTCAGCCTCCCAGGACAGAGAGAGCATTCACCCAGCTCATACCCATTTGCCCCAGGCAGCGCTTTTATTTCAACCCCCTGAAAACTAGTGTATTCTGCAAGGGAACTTGGGCTTTGTTTCTTGTCTGCATTTGGTGTGTTTCAGAGGATTGGGTTAGCTCTTATTAGAGTCTGATTCCTCATCTGTCTTTGACCTGAAAAGAGATTTTCAAGAGAACAGTTACACTACAGACTGAGAAATATCTGCAATTATAGTTGGAGGCATGGGGGTTTGATGAAGAAACTGAATACAAGGTAGGAAATTTGTATTTCCTAGAAGATAGAATATTTTGTTTCCTGATTTTTATTCAGAAGACATTGTCTATTCATTCTGTATAAAGTCAGAGCAATTTTTAGAGTGTGTGACTAAGATATATAAGGCTCTTTTTTTAAAATATATGCTTTATAACTATGGTTGTGTCATACAGAGGAGAACCAATCTACTTCATGCAGAGGGTAGTGGAAGATCTGTATGGGTGTGACATGCATAGTTAGCAAGATTCTGGTCAACATTCCAGTTTAATAGAATTTCTTTACCTACTGACTCTTCTGCTATGAATCAGACATTTGGCCTATGAAGTCCTATTTTTCCAACAAAGACAACCCTCTCTCTCAAATCCACACAAGGGATTTTTTTAAAGTCAGAAATTCCTCATTTCCATTACCTACATTAAAATATCATTCTTCCCTAAAACCTTTTAACTTCTCTCATTGAAAATCTGAAAAACAGAGATTAGAAAATTATGGAATCATGTAATATATTTACAGCTGAGCTATTTGGTGCTTAAAATGGGAAAGATGTACAGCGGAAGAACTGTAATGTGTTTCAAAGTGTATTTGCTTTTTAAGAAAACATCTTTCTATTGGATAGAATCTTCTACATGGTGCTATAGTAATAACAAGAAACTTGGGATGTTCTATTTGCTGAAGAAAATACTAGTAATTGTCACTTCATTCCTTAAAAAAGTGATTGTTTTCAACTTGGAATTTGACTTCCAGAAAGTTTTAATATATCATATAACATTCTATTACCCTTAGCTTGACATTGCAAACAGTAATAGGGTACCTAAGATCTGCTTAATAAGCATCTCAATTATTTATTAAGATGAATGAAGATGCATGCACAGTTTAAGAATGAAAGTGAAATGACCTATTATACTGAAATTTATGATGGTGCCGAATTTGAAGGCAGAATAATTACGAGTCAAACACCACAACTTAAAAGTGTAGGGAATAATATATAGACAGTTGATCATACAAGTAACTAGGGAGCAGCATAAATAGTGGTGAAGAACAAGAGTTTTGACACCAGAGATACTGAGATTCAAGCCCGTCTTCTGCCATCCAGTAGTTCTACTGTGTGAACTAGAGTTTTCTAATCTGGGGAAAACACTTCCCCATTTTGTTTTTGTGCGTGTGTGAAAAGTAAGATAAAATAACCTATCTAATATACGCAGTGTGATGTACATAGTAAATATTTAGTACTTGGCAGTTATCACTTTTCAATAACATTCATGAGAAAAACATACCACGTAAAGACTGTCTCTGGGCATACAAATTAAACAAACTCGGGCCTGGCAGTTGATAAAGCAAATAAAGAGCTCATGCTGCACAACAGGAAGCTACAGAAGCGAGGGGTGACCCAGCCCAGAGGAGTGGGCATGCACATGGCACCATCTGGAGGGCTGGGGCTAACCCGACCAACAGCCCAGGGAATACCACACTCAGGCTCCAAATTTTCCTTCTCAAACTATTTCAGTTTTAATGCGCAAGCAAACATTTTCAAAATTCCATGAAGGTTTTTGTTGCAATTGCCAAAATAAAGGATATCAATGTTCCTTACCACTTCTTTCCTTCCCTTTTAATAAAGGGAACGTGACTCCACCATCCCTCCCCAAGAGTGCACTAACTTTGGGGGATGTAGAAAGAGTTGGATAGGAAGTATCTTAGCTAAAAATGTTGGCTGATTTTCAAAGGAGTAACTTTGATAAAGTTACAAGGGCACACACTCATTGTTTTCTAAGTATACCCAAACAACCTTATAGTTATTACCTAGCCTTAGAAACTGTGCAGGCAAGGATTACCAGTCACTGCCCAAGGCCAGCCCAGGGGGCGTTTTCAGTCCTGACCCGACCTGATCCTGATCTCACTGCAGCTTTTAGTACGCTCTATTTCTGTAACACTGCTACTTGCTCCAACTCTTTTCCTTAGTGCTCTTTGAATCTTTCTATCCTTACTGTGGCTGCTACTTCTCAAGACTCTCTTATGGCTGAATTTTATTACAAATACTCTCCCAGGGAAATCCCAACCGCATCAACCACTTCAACTTTTATCTATCTGCTGACAAGTCCCAAGTATGTAATTCCGTTTCCTGAACTCCATATAAATATTCCTAATTTTCTTTGGACTTCTATATCTAGCACCCTGGCATTGTGTGAAAATAAGCATTCTCCTGTTAATGTTTATGATATCTTTATTGTCTAGTGTATGGTAAGTGTCTTGCTATGGAACCATACTTTGAGGAAAAAAGGCTCAATAATCATAGTCCTAACAATCAGCCATGAGGGAGGCAAGTCTCTCAGATAAGAAACCAGAACTCCAGGGGAAGGGTCAATTTGAAATTTTATCTGGTCTTTGAACCAGAAAAAAAGAGTGTTGCCAAGACCCATCTCTTAGGTGGTGGAAATTAAAATGGGGCCCCACCAGGTAAAAATAGTGAGCAGCTGGGAAAGCAAAATGTCAGAAAAAATTTAAGTCAGCTTACCTGCTTTGTATGACTAGAGATGGTTATATCAGAAGACAAAGTATATACTGAGGTGAATTTTAAGACTTTGATCCAAGTTAGCAATGATAGGATTAAACCCATTCTTTTAAATATCAGCTTCTTAAATTCTCTTCATTTTTCCTTTTGCCTCTAGTACTTAGTAACTCTGATTTGGAAAACCAAGGCTTTATCATCTTGGCTAGAGGCAACCAATAAGGGTTTGTTCATGCTTGGGTAATAGATTTTACAGGAGCTCTCATCCCAGAAGGGCAGAGAGGTTTAACATGAGAAAAACCCATAATAAAGTCAAGTCAGGTCTATTAGAAGGTCAAATCCATGAGAAGATAGAATTCAAGGGCAAGTCAGGGCTATTTGTTAAGCAGACTTTCTGTGCCCGACATTTTCTCCCAGTTCTTGTACCTGCAAAGGCATGGGGAGTGGGTGGGGTTCCGGATTTGAATTTCATCAAGGAGCTCATTCCTTTACATTCAATACATCCAAAAGAGAACATTTAACTGCTGGTTACCAATTTCCAACCCCAAATCTGTGCTTCAGGTCTCCAAATATTGTTATGCTACTTCTCTGAATGTTTGTTACTTGTAAAATTGTAATGCCAAGAGTTTACCTAACTACTTCTCTGGATTTACCCTATAGAGATAGGGCTTAAATCTATGCTCTTTCAAACACAGCACTCCAGTGTTTCAAAAGCAACACTCTGATTCAAATATATATTGTTCATTGGGTTTTTCAAGGGTCTGTAAAAATATTCCAGCCCCACCTGTGCACTTTCTTCTACCATCGCATAACACTGAATGGTCTTGTTGTTTTCATTTTCTTTGCATGCGTTCTGTCCTGGATTTATGTCCAACTGTTCTAAATTCATGGAACAGAAAAACACATGTCTTCTTTTAAACATAATTTTCTGTTCAGGTGGTCTTAATAAATTAGTGTTGCCTGACTCTCTACTTACCTTTCTGAGTTCAAATGCTGAAAGTATTTAAAGATAGGGCCCATATTAATGTTATATGCATCACCAACCGCCAGCTTATTCACTCAAAATAAACTTGAAAGTTCATAACATCTCTGTATTTGTGCCTTCATGGACCTAAGGTGTATCCCAATTCTTGGGTAAATTGCTAAGGGAGAGTTAGCTAGGACTGGTGAGAGTCACTTCATGGGCTCCAGGGAGGGGGAGATATTTCTATAAATGTAAATACCATATAGCATTTTCTTGTTGCAATTATGGCTAGATTAGCCTTTGTATCTGTGCTTATAATCTCATGTAAAACATACAAAGAAAAAAAGTGAAAATAGTTTGTTCGTTAAAAGAGAACTCAGCAAGTAGAGGAAGTTTCCTTGTCTCTCCAGAACCTTTAAACCTATACTGTGCCCAGAATACTTAGACACACACCCTCAAACAGTACTGAGTTCCAGAATTTCTCCATGGAATGCCAAAAACAATAAACAAAAAATAAATCAAAAGCAACAGTCTCTTTCCATTATGTATTAAATGTCTTCCCCATGAAGTTAGGACAAATAGAGATGTATATAGAGAGCAATGGAAACATAAATCTAGTGTCGTAGTAATCGATTTCTGCCTGGTATCTTTATTTCTAGTAAATAATGACCTTGAGATCTTTCTTGGTAGCACTGCAGTAAAAGTCAGCTCCAAGATCCCTGGAAGTGTTTCATCTTCGATAGAGCCAAGGATGCTACCTCCTCTTCAAAATCATTACACTCGCTCATTTCTTGACATGGAATAGAAACAACATTTAGCAGAATCAGAAGAAACTGACATGGGATAGTCACTTAAAGAGCTTTCTGTCCTATCATGTATGTGGTTAATAAAACATTTTATATTGTTCTATGTTAAACCAAAAAGATTTCTTTAAAACATGTGGTCTCTGCATATTACCATTAAATTGCTAAAAATGAAAATAAAACAGTAATACTGATTACTAGAATAATTATGAAAATCTTAAATGTTAAGTAGACCTGATTAGATATGAGGCTCAGCTCAGGCTGTAAAGTCTCAGCTAAGAGATAAAAAGGGAAATAATTTAATCTGCTTAGATATGTGAATTCAGTAAGCAAAGACCACTACTGCAGTTTTATTTTATACAGACTTCCATGTTCCTTCCCAATGCTCATTTCTCAGCAAAATTCACAGGATGATGCATGACCAAGCCAGACCTTTAGACTTTAGAGCACACAGGAAGATGTCAATTTATTTACAAGATAAACAATTGAGGCTGAATTCTGAACCCGGCACTTAATTATTTATATGCCTTGAAAAAAAATCATGTACCCTTTCTATATAATGAGGTAGCATAGAGACAGCAATGGAAAGCAATAGATAACTGTCAAGCATCTATTTAAAGGATGTGGTTTGTATATCTTAGTGTTAAACCAAGATGCTTTCTGGGACCTGAGAAAAGGGGTTCCAAGAGGGGGGAAAAGAAAGGCCCATGGGGCACAGTTAAGAGCTGATGCAGAGTGAAGTGTGATAGTGCAAACATAATTCCTGTAGCCTGGGCCGTTTTTCTTTATTTTATGTTATTATTATTGTTATTTCCAAAAGCAAAACTCCTATGAGACTGGTATTCGTGCCCTCAGTGGTCTGGTCACCAAAGCTCTTATGCGTCTTAATAAATCCTGTTACCTCAGTGAATCATTCTAAGTGAGACTCACACTTTGTTCCAGCCCCTCAGGAGAGGCACCTTTTATAAAGGGCTATCTTTCTCTGACACAGAGATGTAGGACTGAGTTTTTGTGGGACCTTCTAGGTGGCTGTCAAAGATAAAATAAATGCTGCATGAATCTTACAGAGAAATCAATTGTGTCAACCACAGATTTTCTGGGTCAGAAGGTTGGATATAATAGAAGTAGTGACTGATGTCCAGGATGACTCTTGTAGGCCCCATCAAGACAGTCAAAAACACAGTGTTCAAAAGAAACTGATACCCTATAACCAAAAAGATTAGAAGAAACTCTATATTTTGTTAAATTAAATCTGCGATGCCATTAATGAAGAGGCCTCACATTCCCTCAATATCCCACCTGCTGCAAAATGACACCCATCACCTTTGGGTAACTGTGCCATAGGTCTACTATATGGACTCCATGATATATTAATAATACAGTTCTTAGGGTAAGGGTTTTTTGTTGTTGTTTTTCTGTTAATGAAATCTTGATCTTTGTTGCCCTACACTCCCCCTTTAACCCAATGGTCATCATGTGAGAAAGGTGCTACCCATGACAATTCAATTTGCTCTTTCAAGAATCTGCAAATGCAGGCTAAGCCAACTGGGAATGCTGCATCCCTTATGCAATTTTTACGTTAAGAAGTGAGCTCTATTGGATTAATCTCATAGAGGCAAAAAAACAGTAAAACTAAAAATGACATGTTACCTAATCATTACTTTGACAATAATTGCCATGAGCAGAATTTCTTTATAGATTTTGGATGTAGCCTTTGAAGCAAAAGAGTCAGATGGTATGTCAGCCTGAGCTAAAAGGATTTTTAAAAATTTAATCTTTAAAAGAAGCTCCTGAGATACAGGCTAAAAGAGTTTATAAAGGTCATAAAAATTAACTTATCTTGCTTACTGAAGCTTTTTTAATGCACTCTAAGTTACAAAGGAATCTCATCTGGAGCCTTTAGGCCAATGGTCTACTATATTTTTCTCTCATTAGTAAGGACAGCAAAAATCTGCATTTGGATTTTTACCACCACAATCATCTCTGATTCATTAGTCCTCATGACTGAATATGAGGAGAGCATGGAGCCAGCAGGGGAGGAATATTTTCTACTTATCTCATTTGTTCACACTGCAGTTCAGCAGGCTGCCAGAATCATGAGTGGAAACGGGTCTGCCACTGGGGCTAAACGTGGCTAACTGACGGAATTCTGTCAGACCTATCTGGAAGAAATAAATATCATAAAACATCTTTAAGGCAAGGACTATCACTTACGTAAAGCAAAATTCAGACCTCTCTTCATAAGTAGCATCAAAATCAAAATGGGAGAGGCCTCTGCAGATGTTAGTGTAATAGGCTGGAGCTCATTAAGGAGAGTTAGATCCAGGAGAACCAGTGAGGGCAGTTTTACCTTGTGAGTAATCCCTCAACCATGAATGAGGGGTAATAAATTGGCCCTGCCCACCTCATATGGAATTGTAAGACACAGATGAAATAATACATTTGAAAACATTTTATTCCACTCAAACTCCACATAGATATTCAGCATTCTCCTGACAGACAGATGCATGAGTACAGTCATGCCTTAGCTTCAGGTAGCCATGCAGACATGCAGGGGATTTTCTGTGCCAGGAGCCATATCTTATCCTCTTAGGTTATCATTAACGGCACCATGCACAGAGCAGATGCATAACAAATATTTTTAAAGGAATGGAAGATAACCATTTTGTAAACAGATTAACTCTAGAAATGTCTGAAGTGAAAAACAGACTCTTCCACAACTGAAAAACAAAATGCAATTTTTAAAATCTGTCTATGTGATTTACATGTCAGGAAGGATGATATGGCATAAATGTATGGGAGAACAAGAATGAAAGCCAGGATGCCCGAGCCTCAGGCCCAAACCTGCCACATTCTAGTCCACTGCATATTACTTAGCCTTTTCCCTCTTTTGTTATACAGAGGTAATAATAGCAGAAGCCTTGGTTGCTGATGCTGGGCATAAAAGAGAAGGTCCCTGAAAAGAGTCTAACAGTACCTAGTGATGGCAGATTCTCAGCAAAAGTGATGGCCGTTGTTTCACTGGCAGTTGCTCACCTCCTCCTTCTTGCTGCTGTTATTCATCATTGCTAAAAAGTGGGCTTCACAGAGGCAGAGTATCTCAGACGATTCAGTGAAGAAGTGGGCCAGACTGGATGGGTGACATCCCTACTGACCGTCTCTGAGGCACTCAAGGGGAGAGGGTGGCTTTAACCCCCTGCTGCTCGCCTCCTGAGGACTGGCAAGTGAGCACTTGTCAAGACTGTTCTAAAAAAAAATCCCTGTAAGAGTTTTCGAACCCAGCTTCACTGCAATTTAGGCATTTCCTCACACTGAAGTCTTCCCTTTGCTGGAATTTTGGTTGGACTGCCTCCTTCAACTTAAATTATTTTGCAAATTAAAAACCTTGCAATATGCTAACCTTTAAAAAGGAGGACCTGTGGGGTAATTCTGTGAAATAAATTGCATTCTCTCATTTATATTCATAATAAGATCCCCTAACAATTGAAGAGACTGTATGGCTGGACAACAGGAAGTAATTTTTGTTCACAAGAAAATCTAGCATCATTTGCTTAGCAACTTTTTGGGTCAGAGATCTTGCTAGGGTTTTTATTCACTTTGGCTAAACTATGATTGGCTTAGAGGTTTCTGGCATCCTTATTACTTATTACAACTCATCCCACATAAAGGCCACTCTCTTCCACCCTTTTTAATCATGATGATGACAGCTGAGAATTGACATCCTGCACTACTGTGTACTGTCAAATGCATAACAAATACCTTAATCAGGCTTAAACAGCTCAAGAACCACAACTGTTTATTGCAGGTCAGAGCAACTTCCTGGAGATGGCAAGAGGAGATCCAAGGACACTGGTTTCAGTATGCCCTGCTCTGAATGATATCATCTAATTTGATCAAACAGTTGCTTCATTTTTTATATGAAACCATGTCTCTTTTACAGTAGCAATAACCTACATCAAATAATCTAGGTATAGGCACTAACTAGAATTAACAACCAGATTATACTAGCTATTTTATTGGTTTCATAAACTTAAAAAATCAGAAACTTGGCAGAAATATTAAAATAGAGCCTGTTTCCCTAATAGGCTGAGGAATCTTAAGGGAGAACAGGCTCTGTGAGGCACTGGTTTTGTGAGAAACAGACTCTGCAGTCACAGTATCCACCTTCTGTTCTCTAAGAGCAGAGAAGAAATGTTCAAAATGGAGTTTCCATTCCTTCCATAGTCACTATTTCTGGGGTTCATACAATTTATCCCTAGAAGTAATATCCTTTAAAACTAGTAAATGGTGAATTTTAGATGGGATCCCAATGGCCATTAAGGAATCTCTTTTTGTTTCCCATTAAAATAGATCTTTTTCAAATTCAGAGGCAGTGATCATAGGCAGCACATTGCTCACTGCCAGGCTGGTAGGATTAACCACATCGAACTCCATTTCAAAACTGAAAGGGTGCTTGTTGCTCCTTAACACTTTCCAGGCAAATTCTTTGTGTCTACTCTAAGTGTGCCAAGGTGGGAGGGCATTTATTTCTAGAGCAGGAGTCCTGTGGTAACACTCAATCTCTCCGACTTCACATCTGTGATGCTCAATGACCTGTGTGCAGTTAATCACTTGGCCTGAGAGATGCAGGCAGGGAACACTCTGCTTTTCTCTGTATGGGTATTGACAGGCTGGCTTAGAGAGCAGCCTGCTTGGTGTTTCAGTCAATTAGAAAACGCCTTATCCATGAAGAGGACTGACTGTACTTTCAAAGTAAACTTGGATTGGACTAGATGCTCTTCTATTCTAATACGAATCCTTAAATCATGATCAACGAGGTCAATGTACCTGAAATTATCCATTTGCTCTATTTGGGACATGCTAAACTCTGGCTCTCTGTAAGGATTTCTAAAAATATTAGTAGACTAATCAGAATGATGAATGCCAAGAGCTTTTATGCTGATTTTATAACCACAGCAGCCATCTTGGAATATTTTATTTCTCCTTTTTCTCTCAACTCAGAATGTCTCCCAACTTTACCAAAATTACTGTGTAAAATGAAGGCCCAAAGGAACAGACCTGAGTATTTCATGCCAGGTTTGATCAAGAGTGGAGAAATGTGATAGGTTCAGGGGTAGGAATAAATGTAGTAAATGGGGCAACTTAGTAAGGCCTGATGCTTAGGATTCTTCTCAGTATCCCTTTGTCCTCAGATCAGGACGCTAGGTTCCCCCAGGTGCAGGAAGGGCACCTTTCACAGGAGGGTTTATGGTCTGTTTCAGGGAAGAAGTTTGGAAGGTGTTCAGAGTGGCCTTCCAACTTCTACCATTTTTCTCAAACTTCTGTCAGCTTAAATAAATATTCAATATGCTAAGTTCCATATTTTGGATCAGCCTGTCCTAAGCCCGAATCTCCCGGTCCTCTTGCTCACACTGCTGTGAAGTGTTGTGGATTCTGCTGCACAACTCTGTCCCTTCTTGTCTGTTCCCACACTGCTCTCCTGGTTTAGGCCTCAGTGACTCTCTCCAGGACTACATTCCACTCTTTAATCTACTTTATACGCGATGACCACATTCATCTTCCTAAAGCAGAGATTAGATCATGTCATTTCCTTGTACAAAAATCTTTAATGGCTCCATACTGCTTTAAGGGTCTGAACTGCTTAGTCCAGTGTTCAGCGGCCATTCCCCATCCCCTCTACCCTTCTAATCTTGTTTCCCTTGATTTATCTTCATTCGCTCACTAGTTCAGTAATGTGGAATTAGTCATTCTTCATTACTCATGGTCTCTGCATGGGATTTCCCCTTTCCAAGTGTTGGCCATGACCAGCACCCCCACACACCCCCACCCTCCCCACACACTGCATTTCCCTTTCTTTCCCCAACTTATTTTGCATGGCCAAATCCTGCCTGCTCAGCTTTCCCTAATCTCCTCCAATTGGAAATAATATCTTTCTTCTCATGCCACATAGAACTCTATTTATATGTCTTATGACAAGTTTACCTTGCATTATAGTTCTGTAATCTCCTATGCTTTTATGTGTGAATATATTTATAGCAGAAACCAGGTCTAACTCCATTTTACATCCCCCTCATAGTACCTTTCACAGTGACTGGCATATTGTACTGGTTTAATAAATATTTACTGATGTATTCCATTCACAAATGAGTGGATGAATCCTAATTGACTATCCTTAAACCATCGTAAATTAATTTTTTCAGACACCTACTTTCACCTATTCCTATCTTGAAGCATTTCAAATTCTAACAGAAGTTCACAGACAGCTGGAAGAAATTATACACAGATACCAAATCATCAACATAGTTCTCAGGCTCACATCTTCACCTGGTTATGTGTTCCAGACAGCTGTGCCTTCTTGGAAATGCACTTGGCTTCAGGAGCAAGCTCTGTTTATAACACCTCTACAGCATTCCAGAATAAACATGACAGGCCTTGATGTAGAGAATGTGTACAAGTCCATGATCTATTTATGTTCTCTGGGGACTTGGGGTGGACTTATTGTGCATTTGTAAAAATGCTTCTTATCTAGGGCCTCACTCAATTTCAGGTCACAGTGATTTTACTTTTAGTAAAAAATAGTTCAGATATCCCGTGATGGAGAAAATATGAGTAAGGAGAATGAATAACTCAGCATATGCTGGAGGGTATAAATAAGACCAAATGATGCATATTTAGGCTCACTTTTCCTGAAATGGATGCATGTTCTGCATCCCAATGTCCGTTAACTTTGGCTATTGAGTCATTTTTTAAACTTGTCTGCTCTGAAACTGTTCCTAGTATTCTCTTGGGACTGTGGTCAGAGGTAGAACATTAGTGAAAATCCATGTTACCTAATCTCCCATGGTGTGTTTTATTCCATGCCCTTCGTTTTGTTTCTTTCCACTTGATTACTCACATGTACCCCTTTCTATACTCTCTGTTGGGTGGGGGTAGATGGAGAAAGAAAATAAATATGCCCATGTCTGTCACTAGTAGACACCAGTTTATAAATAGTACTGGTTTGACTGTGCACTGGTCAAGAAAAACATTTTCTTTTGAAATGAAAAAAGGAGGTTAAAACAAGAGTTTTAATAACAGGCTTGACACCGAGCAGTGTAATACCAGCATGAATTACACTTGATACCAGACTTTTATTGGAAGTCCTAGACTGCTTTGTTCCTGTCCCTGACATAATATTCAGAATTGGGTTTTTCTTTGTCCAGAAGGGAGCTGCTTGCTATAGTCCATGCAAACGCTTGATTTATGCACCATTCTACTAGAGGGTGTAACATTAAATTTAATTTTGTGAGGAAACCCTGAAGTGTTTCAATGCCTGGCTTGACATTGTGAACTAGGCAGAGAGGTGCACAAGAATTCATTACAGTTTCCAATATGTGAAATGCAGCATTTGAATGAAAACATTTGTCTCTTGTCAAAAAGGCGTAATATCTGTTCTTTGTAAAATATTTCTACCCCACCCCTCAGAACACATCAGCACATTTTTTGGTCTTCATCATAGATCTTGATAGAAGATGGGTGACTACAGGCATTTGAGGAGTTAGGGGGACATAAGAAAGCATGTATCTGTAAAATGATTTATTATCAGTAATATCAACCCAGTTGTCTTAATCCTGACTACTGAATGTTGCCATGGAAAATTTGCATAACTGTGCTAATTGGCTGTGCAACAAGTCTGATTTTTTCATCTTTAGCTGGATGATATTTGTTGATCCTCTTGCTCATTACTGGTTGGCTTCCTTTTGTGACCCCAGCAGCAGCTGTTCAACACTTACCTACACTGTCCCCAGTATCCCAATGTCAATGCCAAACCCATGGGCTCAGCAGAAATCTTGCCGTCTTCTTCCCCAGGAGATTCAGGGCCATACAGGGTCAAAACTATTAGCATCCGTCTGTGCACCTGACACTCTTCTATTATCCTTCTTGATCCTCCATTGTTCATGGAAGAGATTCAACACCCTTTACCAGGCAGGTAAGGCCTTTGGTAACCTGCCCCGCCCCTATCTTCCAGACTCATCTCCTTCACTACCCACATACACTCTCAGCCTTCCAAGATGACCTTGGTTCACAAATTTTCCCCTCTGCTTTGAATGACATACCCCTAATTTAGTACAAGCAAAATTTGCTTCTCTGTGAAGCAGTTCTCTGTCAAGAGAGACTTACTTTATTCATAGCACTAGTATGGAAATTCTTTGTATTTAGTCATATTCACTGGTCGTGCCCACTGGTTTTAAGTGTATCCTATTTAATTTTGAATCAGCCAGAGTATGTGCACATAATCTGGTACATAGAATGTACTCCAGAATTATATTGAATTAAGTGATCATTACTATAGCAGGAGGAAAATAAATGTGTGTAAGGCAAAGAAAATTTACATCAGCTCAATTTTTCCTACATTTTGCCAAGCTAATATAAGATGACCCAGACTTTTGTTAGGAATTCTAGATTGGGGCCCAGAAGGAATATAGATCAACTGTACTTTAGAATTTTTTCTTTACTTACTGTATATGCCTTTGTTCTAATCTATGAAACAAATACAAATGCATAAAGTATTAACATGTCTTAATTTCCAAATTTCTTAGAAGTTTACATAAAAATAGGCTTTGTTTTATGCAAGTTTCTCAAGTTACAGACATGTTTCCTAAAGCATTCTTTTTGTAAGTCAAACACTGATATTCATTTTTAATGTTTAAATATTTAATATAAATTTAAATAACATCAGGTATTTAAATATTATCAGTCCTTCATATTCAACTATGCTGGTTTATAAAAATTATTAAAAATAACTACAACCCAGTATGAGCTATATCTAAATACCATACTCACTGAAATTCTACCCAAGTATGGTATGATCCCAGTGTGAATCCCAGGTATCTGATAAGGGCTTGGGTGGTGGCAAAGAACAACTGCAAGCTGTTAAAGGGGAACAGTTTTCCCTTGACTCAAGTCATCCCTTATAATTGGGATGCTTCCAAGGATTTTTTTAGGAATTCGAGTTACTGTGCAATAAAATGTACTTATCCTGTGAATTCAGAGCCACTCCAGTCTCCTGTGTATCTCGAGTTAGAATGACAATAGATGGTATAGCCCTTTAAAAAATACTGCTAATGGTATAAATCCAGCTTTTACTTAAAACTACAATTACATCTGTCTCAGAAATAGGTTTTTATACTGTTTGCTTAAACCCGTGAAAGAACTGACTTTGTTGATCTGCACACTTCTATCATGCCCTTATGACCATTTCACAACATCATTTTCCATGCACCAGACATAGATTTAGGCACTGTACATGCACTATCTCATTTAATCATCACACAATCTCTATGAGGCAGGCACTATTGTTGTTCACACTTTACAAGTGAGGATACTCAGCACAGAGAGACTCAGTAAGTTGCCTACATTTATGCCAAAAATTTGCCATCATTTACCAAAAATAAGTGACACACCTGGGATTCACACTGGGATCAAACAGAGTCCTTATTTCTCACTTCTAAACACACTGTCTCCCATCTCAAAGGGATGGCCTGTAGATGCAGCATAAGTTTTCTTTCCATACCTATTGCATCCTCAGTGAAAACAGTTGCTGATGGGTCTGTTCACTTCAAGACCAAGAACATTATAAGGGATAGAGGGTGAAGACTTTTGTTATCCGTATAGCTGAATGCCTTATTGGAGATTAATCTTATCACACCATAACTCAAATCAGTCAGTGCTTCAACTCAAGATCTGCTTCCCAGTGTCATACCCGGCGGGTTGCTACAAAAGTCTGCCCTACTCAATAATAAATACTCTTCCCAGAAGAACTTTGTGTTGCTCTATGTTTAAAACAATTGCTACATATAGGGTTGAGTTCTAATATATATGAGTTTCATATCATTACAATTGTATTTCTCATACTTTGATAAACATTATACTCGACATGCAAGCAATTCAGGGAACTCCAATTATACAGTCAGTTCAAAATTGCATTGGCCACAATTTGTGCCTCCACTCCTGTGGCATTACATATACCTGTCTTTAAATAGTAGATTCTAATAAACAATAATAGCAAAATGGTTGTAAGAACACAGAATTAGAACATGAGTTAGTTCAATTATGTAACTCATTCTAAAACAATGGAGGAAACCATGCCAAGGTTCACTATCACTCAGCCCATTTCTGATTTTTGCAGAAGATGAGAAACTTGAGTCTTTACAAAAAAATGATAAATATTTTGATGAAGACATTTTAGTGGGAAATTTTCAACTGTAGAGACATCTACAAGGTTCTAAAATTAATCCTGAAGGAACAAACAAAATGGACAGTATTGAAATTTATGGACTTTTTTTGTAAAATGCTATTATTTAGGGATTTCTGATAAATGTGCCCTTATGTTTAAACCTTTTCCTATTAGATGTTCATTGCTTCATATGAAAGAAACGTTTAATGTTTCAAATTAATAAAAAAGTTCTTCAATAAATTATGAGAATGATGGATTCACATATCTGACTATCCTGTCTACTAAACATGAATATGCAAAGAAGATCTATTTTGATAATATCTTTGGCAAATTTGCAGAGATTAAAGCCTGAAAACAATAGGAATGATAGTGTTATTATTCATTACTATGACACACAAGTTTTTCTTTTTTCAGAACCATGTAATGCAATTAATCTGTAGATTTTTTTCCTCCTATTGCATTATAACATTTATTTCATTTTTAAGTTTTTAAATTTTGTTTTATTACTGGCATGGTTACATACACCAAGTTGAATTTTTTAAATGTCAGCATCTACATTTATTTTCTGGGTCTTACTATTTTTTGTCTCATTTCATAATTACTGAAGATACTTTAATCCTATACAGGAGGATTATTAAAAAGTTGTTCTCTCTGGGTATCATGTATGATAGGTACTATACCACCTATGTAAGGCCTGCACGTGGGAATGAAGGTTCTTGCCAACAGACTGCCACTCTTTAGTTGGATCCTAATTTCATTTCTGTACTTCCAAGATGCTGCCTGCAAAATTTCTGGTCACCCTAATACAAGGCACACTTGGATGTTAAAATCCAGGAGCACTTGGGGCCTAGAGGGTCAGCAGACATCTAGTGAAGATGGGGCGGGGGTCTAGTTTTGATTGAGCTTATTACTGGCATTCAAGAACACATGTGTGTTGTTGCATCTGGACCTCTGGCCCTAAGGCCACAGAAGGCTTTTTCTTAACTATGTAAGGATTAAAAAGCACAGGCTTCATTTCTCCTTAGGTTTATTGTTTTTAGTGCATAAATGTACTTGGTTTATCTCCTAAAAGTTGTGGCAGTCTGATAGTTCATATCTTAATTGGAACACAGAACCTCCTTCTATTAGGGGCCACCCCTGGGACAGGGAAGACCAGCTCTGTTCTGAGCCTTAAGAAAAAAATCCTTCCTGTTCTCTCCCTTCTGTTCCCTTTTCCAGGCACCTGTCCCTGTGGGTTGACTAGAGGATGGTGAGGGGCACATTAGAACCACTTAGGGACTTTGCCACCTGTACACATCATGTCACTGAGGGATAGACATGTGTGTGAAGTCTGAAAAGCTTCCTGGGTTGAGAACAACTGGTTTGAAGTATTGTTATTAGAATATAAGTTGTGACCAATTAGTGTAACATGAAATTAATTTTTTAGGTGGTACAAGTATCAATAAAAAAATAGAATTAAATAGAATTTTTAAAAATCAGAGTGCCTCACTTGAAATATGAGAAATGTTATTTTGGACATTTGGGGCATTTTTTGCTTGAGGTGGTGTGCGTGTGTCTATGTGGTGTTAGATGAAACTGTTAGATGTGTTTCTAACTTGAAAGTATGGTCAAAAATGTCTGCAAACCATGGACATGGAGGGCCAGGCCTAGCTGGTAGGCCTCAGGAATGGCAACGAAAACCGTCTTTCCTGCTTTGCGTGAGGGCCCTGAGCTTTTACCTGCTTTGGCAAAGGAGACGCTGTGGCTCCACATGGCTCCCACTGGGTTTCCAAGGTCTGTCCTTTGACCTCTTCTTCAGAAACATCAGCCAGTGGAAGGAGACTGATAGAGGAACACCCTGGTCACACCAACCACAACTGTCATTCATTCTAAAGCTATTAGTGAGGAACTGCCTGTTAAACTCTGTCCTCTTCCTTCACTGATGGTCCACCTTGAAGACTTTCTGAAAGCCCTCATCTCCTCTATGAATGGGTAGGTGTCCTCTCTTTGACCCTGACAACTGGAAGTCTCCTCAGCTTCTGGAGGGTTTGACCCCTGTCACTGAGATGAGGTCAGTCTCATCCTTCCCTTAGCCCTGGCTTATCTGTCAGGCATTTGCATTGTGTTTACTGCATTCTAATAACACATGCCCAAATCTCTTTTGAAAAGAGGAAGGATGTGTTTGGAAAACAGAAATATTGCTCCAGTGGGCAGCAGGGTTTTGTACAGCTGAGTCTCCTCTGTATGCCCCTACTGCCTACCTAGAAGTGTTTGGTAAATAAGTCACAACTCAATTCAATATTAATGACACAAAATGCAAGCAAAAAAAGAAAGCTTAATTGTAACAGTTTTTTTTGTGTGCGTGTCTGCTTACATCTAAATAATTCTCCTCTCTCTCCTCTCCTTTTATCTCTTCTGATTTCTATTTTTATTCACTTCTGAATCCATGCTATGTAAGTAAGTTTGTGACTACTTACTCAGTGCATACCAGATGCAAACCATAAGACCTGTTCTTGCCTGGAGAAAAGGGGTCTAGAGTTGGTAGAGGAGCACCAAGGCATCCCAGGACTGAGAAGCTGGTGCCCTGGAAAGCTGAATCCTGAACAGTGACCATGGGCCAGAGAGGGGGGTGAGTAGTACTCCGTCCTTTTCCCAGCCTTGTTTTTCTACACCCTTCTAATACAGTCTACCACTTTTACTTAATTTTTTTTATCTGTCTCTTCCCCCTAAAGCGTAAGCTCCATGGCATCAGGGTTTTTCTGCTATATCTGCAGCACCTTGCACATAGTAGGTGCTCAATTAGTTCCAGAAACCACACTTTGGCCAATAATCTACACTACTTCTTCAAACTATCAGTTGTTTATGTCACCCCATCTTCCTCTGCTCCCCCACCCACCTTTGCTAAACTTCTTATTGAGTCTGTTGGGCATGCATCCATGTATAATATATGCTTCAGGTTGAGGAGGATATGCTTCAGGCTGAAGAATCCTAAACTGAGTAGGATTTGCCTGTATCTTCTGAACTCCAGCAAGTCCTCAAACACCCACAGGGAGGCTGTGGTGCTCAGGCCTGGAGACCAGCTCTTCTGCAGTGAACTGGGTCTCCCTGCAGCCTTGTGTGCATATCAACAGCTGCAAACACAAACACAGCTGTCAAGCTTAATGCACTCCTTCCCCAGTTCTCTTCCTTTTAAGTCCACCAACAAGCAAACGTCAGAGATCAAAACTATAACATGAGTGCACCAGCACAAAAGCCACACAGTAAATTGGGATTCCAGTCTCCTTTCCTTTGTGTTTCATCAAAAAGGCCTGGGATGCAGAGATACATGTTTGGTTCTTTTTAGAAATCCTGATCACTGAGAAGACAACAAGGCAGAGGGCAAAGTCAACCAGATGTTAAGTTAGAAGCTCTAGGTTCTGGTCATACTTTGGTCACTGCTGTAACTTCGGGTAGATCAAATCCTTTCTGGGATTCAGATTTCCAGGCTGTAAAGTGTGGATGATAATCTTAATAACCTCAGATGGGTGCTATGAAGGTAAAATGAAAGAGTATGTTATAGAAACATAGGACATTAATATAAAATAATATTAATATAAACTATTAATATAAAATATTAGTTGTAGCCCTTTGCTGAAATTAAAACATACTTATAAAGAGATAATTCAAAAAAGCACAAGGGCAGTAAAAAATGATGGATATTCAAAAGTATGTTTCCAAGATACCAAAATAATATTCTACCTTCTTGAGTTTGCCACATAAGTATTTAACAGTACTGTTAGGTATATATTTTTCTCTTATTTTAGGGATAATAAAAAATTATGTTTAGTAATAATCAATTCCTTAATTCATACAACCTACATTTGTTGAGCACCTCTAATTCGGGCACTGAAAGCTGCATTACTTTTCCAAGGCACCACTACAGCCCGGTAGCAAAATTAAGGTTCATAACCGGCCTATCTGAGTCCAAAGTCCATGTTAACAAAAATGATACAGAGTCTCTGGAAGCTCTAAGGAGCACTAGTGTTCATTCATTCCCAACCCTCTACTCCAAGCAGGACTAAATTCCATGGGAGACTCTTTACATCATTAATAACTACAATGCGAGCATCGACAGACTGACAGTATTCCCCAGATGGTACAGCCAGTATATTGGATGACAAAGCAGAACTCATTATTTCAGTTTAACAATTATTTATTGGTCACCAGGTGTGAGCCAGGTAATATGATAGATGGTTGTGGAGATACAAACACCAATAAGCATGTCCCTTCCCTAGAGAAGCTCAGAAGCTAGTAGGGGAAACAGACATGGGAAAGGACAAAGGCATGAAAGACAGCTGAAGATTGACCTTGGCAAACTTGTTACTGAGCACAGGAGAGAGCCCTTAAGAATTAACTATATGAATTCATGTTTTCAATGTGTGTAAGGAAACTGGGAGGACATGGGACTTTGAGTTAGGAAAGCAAGTAAATTTTGTGTGCCCCATAGGGACGTTATGTGTGGCTTGGGTGAAACTCAAGTTATATTTTTTTAAATAATCAATCTTTGGCTGTATATACTAACATTTGATAAACATTTTACAATTCCCCAAACACTCCCTCAGATTATCCTTTCCAAGTGAAAACATAATTTACCAAAAAGCCTTAGTAACTTTCCTTTCAGAAAATAAAGATACAGAAATTCTGTTATTTCTCCACTTTTCGTCATACAAAATTGCCACCATTAACCTTGTCAGTATCAAAACTTTCATGTTAAAGTTTCCATTGAAAGTGGCAAAAGTCAGGGAGAAAAATGTATGTCCTTTTAAGAAAATATATATATATCCTCAAGTGTACATAGCAGGCATCTCAGAAAAATGAGTCACATTTCCATTTGAAGACTAGGATTATCAGTAAACTTGATGGAAGCTAAATCCTCTTTCCCAGGCATAATTACCACATAGGAGCTTGTCTCTCTCCCCTGCTCTCAATTCTTCCTTATTATGAATGTTGCAGTTAGCATACTGCAGAGCAGGAAGGCATAGCTAATCTCTGAAGCTTAAAATTTGTTAAACAGAACATAACTACATATTAAAAATCCTAGATTCTTCTGTCTCCTAAATGCACAGGGGAACTAGGCTTGAAACTAAAGATTAAAAAGTGCAGAAAATTGTTCTCCTTCTTTCTCTGTCATATATTCATCAGGATAGAGCTGCACAACAAATTCCATGAAATAAAATTAGATTTATTATTCTATGGGAATTCTAGAAAACCACCTCTATGTAGTATTTGCCATCAACATTTAGAAAGACTTAGTCTTGGCCCCAGAGCACAGGTTCTATAAATACTAATGAAGAGCAAGCACACCAAGGGGCAAACGGTTCTCTAATGTTCATTTCTCCCTTCCTTTTTTCTATTTTTCCAAAAATGGTCTTTTCAAAGCCTCCTGATAAACTCAAGCAAATGTCTCATGCTTTGTACCCTGCACATGGAATCATACTTGCTAACCTAATTTTATATAGAAGGCTTTAGAACTGAAGTTGCCTCAGGAGCTGCTGATTACTTCAGTGAGCACTTCCTTGCCTGTGCTGGAGTGACCTGATCCAAGCATAGCAAAAATAGCTGCTGAGGATTTCATCTCAAAGCAAATGTCTGTCACTGAAGGGCGTCAAGGATGGGTATATGAAGAGCGGGAGCTTGTTCAGGAAAGAGGTCTACAGTGAGGAGGAGGGAATGAGCACTCATGGAGTGCCTGCACGGGGTCTGGTGCTTTGCCGTATTACCCCACTCAATTCTTACAATTCTTTGAGGTGAACATTATTACAAATTAATCGATTGATTCAACAAATATTTTTCAAGCACTATTACATACCATGAATTGTTTACAAGTAAACCAGACTATAAGGTCCTTTCTCTAATGGAGCTTCACTGGATGATGTAATTTTGAAGGGGTCTAAATCTTTATAGCATTTATGCATAAATTAGTAATAAAAACCTTCCGAATCATCGACCAGACACTACTCATAGCCAGATACACATTCAGTATCTTTGAAGTGTTTTGTCAACTGTAAATATGAGAGCTTCTACATATAACTGTAAAACTGCAAACATATGAGCTTCACTTAGGTTATTGATAAATTAGAACACTCCTGATCTGGAAAATAGGGATAAGACAATTACTCCTAGAGTTACGTTAAAGGTTATAGTAGATAGCATATATACATTTATGGGCTCAACAAATGTTATTTGCCCATCTATTTCACTTGCTTACTCTCCAACTTACTCAAACATACTTTACCACTAAGTGAATTGCAACATAAGGAGACTATATATGGGATTTCCATGAGGGAAGAGGGATTCATTTCTAAAGTAATGAAATATAATCCCTTTCATAAGGGACCTTACCTATGACACAATTCCATTGCCAGGTATCCATAGATAGCATTAGAGAGAAGCTTTGTTGAAACTAAAAAAACATATTTTTGCATCTTACCATTCTATGGTCTGTAAAAATATACATATAAATCACAGGCCAGTTTAATTGACACATTTTATAAAACTCTTCTCCACATTCTTCTGATATGTCTAAAATGTACAGTTTTGCAAAAGACATGAGAAGGAAAACAGCAGTATTTGATAAAACACTAAAAATATTGACTGATGCTACCATGAAGGACTATTTAATAATAAACCTATGCTGATGTATGTTATGTTTTATTTCTCCTCATTCTCTCTCTTTTCTATCTTATTTCTCATTTATGCCGAATTTCTCAAAGATAGTATGGGATTTGGAACAATATGTTGTCAAAAATCTCCAATAGATGATGATAAAGGGATTACCAAATAGGATTTAGGATTCTTCCCACCAGTTAAAAAGATGTTGGAAGCGCTGTTCCTTTACCAGTTTGGCTACTTTCCCAGCAGTCTTTAGTGATGGTGAATATACTTGCCAGTACTTTTTCTTCTTCGTCCTGACCAACTCTGTTGAAGAAAATTCCAAAGAGCAGGCAATCTCAAAATAATTCTCTTAGTGGAAATCAACAAACTCACAGGATCCTATTATTTAAACAACTGTTTTTCAAATTTTCCCAAAGTCCAAAGGCATGTCTGTGGAGTTTAATTCTTCATTCTAAGAGCCAATATTGAACACTTTTTCTTCCTACAATAACTACCCATAGGAGAGACAATCTAAATAATAATTAGGTCCAAAAAAGGTCTTTAACCAGATTTCTAAAACCTTTTAAACACTTAGTTTCAAAGATGAACCATAACTAGGCATAATTATGTTTTATGACGATGTCCTCCAAGAGAGTCTAGAGGACAGCTCTGACATATCCATGTGACTTCATATAAATCTCTGCCTGTTCAAGTATGAAGTGGGAGAAATGTTAGACTAGTGGATCTCAATAGGGGGCATTCCCCACCCTCATTTGCCCTCCCTCTGGACATTTGGAAATGCCTGGGACATTTTTGGTTAACTGGGGGGTGCTGCTGACATCTAGTGGGTAGAGGCCAGGGATGCTACTAAACCCTACAAGGCACAAGAGAAGCCCACAACAAACACTTATCCAGCACAAAGTGCCAATAATGCCTAGTGAGAAACTATGTTAGAGGACCTGTGATGATGCTTTCAACTTTGAATTTTACAAAGTTCATAGGCATTATTTAAGAATTTAGATAGATAGATAGATAGATAGATAGATAGATAGATAGATAGATAGGGATATAGTTACAGATATTAGATATAAATGTCTTGAAAATTTGTATTAAAACCAAACTTCCAGTTAAATAAATCTCAACTTTATCTTAAAGTCCTAAGCAGTGAGAAGGAAATTAAACAACTCAGCAGCTAGCCGATTAAGCAACATGTCGTAAGTGTCCACAGCAGACATATGGCTGTTGGGCAGGAAAAGATCTTCAGTTGTAGTCCAAATGAAATAAAAAGTTAGCCATTGTGGGTTCCACCTAGAATAAACTGGCTAGAGAATTGCTGAAGACCTAAAGACAGGGTCTCTCAACAACTTTTACTTTAAATCATGATGAAAGCCTGGATATTTTGTTCAGACTAAAGCAACACTGTTGTGAAGAGCTAGTCCTCCCAGCAGAGAAGTTTATAAAGATTTTCAAATAATTCATTCTTCAAAGGAATTAAGGGGGCATGGATCATTGGAGGTGCCAATGGCTGCAGCAGCCCAGGCTTAGAATATGCCCAACTCTCCTATTAAAATAGCCAGAGCAACTAGGTAGGAAAATTAAAATTTAAAAACTACACTTACAACAAAATTAAATGACCTGAATCCAAAATACAAGCAACTGGGGACAAACTATCACTAGCCACAAGATCTGCATGCCACCCATGTTAGTGCAGGAATGAGCAGAAGAAAAAAATAGAGGCTTGTGGACTGAGAAGAGGAGAAGCTCCAAGTATCTAGTGGGTATTACTGGAAAACATGGCAGGCCAATCTGAGATGGTGACTGACACCAGTATGGTTTTCTTTTATCTAGTAGTACATACAATAAAAGGGATCTTAGGAATGATCTAAAGAGTTGGAGTAGTCCAGTTACTGTGCACACATGAAACAAATGACCAGCCAGGGTTCTCTTCTAAGACAGGGTTTCATGATGAGGAGACACAGCTGAGAGTGGAATAAAAATTAAGCAGGCTGGAAACAATAGAGATGAAGAAAGAAAATGGTTCAGATAAAAGTAGGTCCAGGAAATCTCAGAAATCAAGCTACCATGTTTTGATTTTTAACTCTGTATGAAAAATGGGCAAAGATTTTTAAAAAGAAAAGGATGTTCTGTAAAGTTAAGAACATTATCTAAACCTAGTTTCCCAATATTTTTGAAAAATTAAACACACAAGAAGAGTAGCAGGAAAGTATTAAGATCTATGTCTAAGACAGTTACTGTAAAAGAAAAGAGTAAGGAGCAGAGTAACATCTCTGTAGTCCAAGGCTGTCCAATAGAACTTTCTCCAATCATGGAATTGTTCTATATCTGTGTTGTCCAATACAGTAGCCATTAGACACATATAGCTATTGAATAGTGGGCCTGAGGAACCAAACGTTCAGTATTATTAAATTTTAATTAATTTAAATTTAAATAGCTACATAAGGCTAGTAGGTGCTATATTGAACAACACAGCTACAGACAGTAAAACCAAACCAGAAAGGCTTATTAAAAAACATACCAAAACTATAACAAAATATTTAAAAATAAGATAAAGGCATTAAGAAAATCATGCAATAGCAACATAAGTCAAATTAAAATAACAGAGTTGAGATAACATTCCAGGAATAATTATAAATTAAGAAAAATTATCTTAGACATGAAGACTAAATTAAAAGAAAACAGGAATAAATCAGCACCATAAATGATACATTACAAAAACAGAAGGTGAAAAGGAAAAAAATTAAAAATTAAAAATAAAAAACAAATGAAGAAATAGATCAAAGTGATTTTGGAAAAGGGACAGATATTGAAGAGTAACTAAGAAGACCCAACATACAGACAATAGGAATACGTCTATTCCTGTTAAAAAAAATACCTATGTTAATAAGTACTAAACAAATTCTAAAGACTGTATTTCAATAAAAAATTTCTTAGACAAAAGAGACTTGAAACCACATATTGAAAATGCACACCATATACCCAAAAATATAAACCTGCAATGACCAAAACCAAAAAATACATATTGTAATATAAGAACAGGAATCTAAAGAAAAAGAGAAAACCTTTTACAATCTTGATGAAAAGTACATGATTTATGTAATAGATTGGATTGCTTTTCATCAGACTTTTCAACAATACCTTTTGCCAAAGTACACTGAAGAAATGATTTAAAATTCTCAAGGAAAAAAATTGAGAGGCAAAGATTTTATATGCAGAAAAATTGGCCTTCAAGCACCCTGATGAGAGTTTATTGAGGAACCCACAGAGAATAAGCTTCAAACAAGCAAGAAGACTAGAGATTGGTGACAAGTATTAAATGTATAGCTACTCATAGAATTAAGATTTAGTGTGGATAAAAAGGGAGAGATTGTAGTATGTAATGGCTGTATGTTCTGATAATTTCGATTCAGTACAACCATTAAAAAAAATTTGGGAATATGGGACAGCATATACAAAAATTAATTATTAGTGAGCTGATCCTGAAGGGATAAAACATGGCGGCATGAGAGGAGAGACAGAGGCTTCCTCCTAAAACTGCATACAATTAGAAAATATAGTTGGTGCAACTAATCCTGAGAGAGCAGCAGGAAAGAAGACTGTGCCAGATGGCATACACATGGAGAAAAGAGCAGACCTCATGGAACAGGGTAATGTACCAAAGCTGCGGCCTGGCAGGACCCAAGCCCTTCCCCCACCCCAGCTCACCAGCGGAAGGAAGAGAAACAGAGCAGGGAGGGAGTAGAAGGTCTGGAACTGCTGAATACCTAGCTCTTCAGATCTGCTCTGGGAGCACAAACCTACATTTCATGGTGCTTTCATGATACTTACGGGACTATGGGGTTGGAAAGCTAATACAGGCAGAATTCCTGGAGAGACTGAGATTCCAGCCGCTCATGGAAAGCAGGGGTCCATATCCGGCTGCTCTGGGACAAAAGCTTATACCTGTGTGCTTGGCCCACTGGTTCAGGCAGTGGAGACAGTCATAGCAGCCAGGAAGCAGGAAACAGCTCTTTCCTCCCGCCAGGCACCAATACCGCTCCCCCTGCAAACCCCGACATTGCTGCAGGGGCTAAGCAGTTCCAGAGAGTAGAGATTCTGGACACTAGAGGGTGCCATATACAAATATGAAACACCAAAGGAACCTGGTCCAGAGTAAAATTAATATAACTCCAGAGAAAGATTTAAATGACATGGATCTTATGACTCTTGCTGAAAGGGAGTTCAGAATAAAAATCATCAACATGCTAATAGATGTACAGAAAGATATCCAAGAACTCAGGAATGAATTCCAGTCGGAGATCCAATCGTTGAAGAGCACAATGGAGGGTATTAAAAGCAGGTTGGATATGGTGGAGGAGACGATAAATGACATAGAAACTAGAGAAGAGGAATACAAAGAGGCTGAGGCACAGAGAGAAAAAAGGATCTCTAAGATTGAAAGAATATTGAGAGTGCTGTGTGACCAATCCAAACAGAACAATATTCGCCTCACAGGGATACAAGAAGAAGAAGAAGAGAGAAAGGGATAGAAAGTGTCCTTGAGGAGTTAATTGCTGAAAACTTCCCCAATCTGGGGAAGGAGATAGTCTCTCAGGCCATGGAGACCCACAGACCTTCCAACACAAGGGACCCAAGGAAGACAACACCAAGACATATAGTAATAAAATTGGCAAAGATCAAGGATAAAGACAGACTATTAAAAGCAGCCAGAGAGAGAAGTAAGATCACATACAAAGGAAAGCCCATCAGGCTAACATCAGACTTCTCAGCAGAAACCTTACAGGCCAGAAGGGAGTGGCATGATGTATTTAATGCAATGAAGCAGAAGGGCCTGGAACCAAGATTACTTTATCTAACAAGAATATCATTTAAGTCTGAAGGAGGGATTAAACAATTTCTAGATAAGCAAAAGCTGAGAGAATTTACCTCCCACAAACCATCTCTACAGTTTATTTTGTAGGGACTGCTATAGATCAGAGTGTTTCTAAGGTTTAATAGCTGTCAACAGAGGTAATAAAACCACAGTAAAGAAAGCAGAGCAGGTAATCACTAAGCAAATGCAAGATTAAATGAACTATTCCCAAAGTCAATTAAGGGATAGACAAAGAATACATAATATGATACTTAATATATAAAGAATGGAGGAGGAAGAAAAATGAGGAGAAAATGAAAAGGACCCTTAGATTGTGCTTGTAACAGCATATTAAGTGAGATGTTAGACTCTTAGAAAGTAAGGAAATTAACCTTGAACCTTTGGTAACCATGAATCTAAAGCCTGTGATGGCAATAAGGCTGTACCTATCGATAATCACACTAAATGTAAATGGACTGAATGCACCAATCAAAAGACATAGAGTCACTGCATGGATAAAAAAGTAAGACCCATCTATATGCTGCCTACAAGAGACTCACTTTAAACCCAAAGACATACACAGACTAAAGGTGAAGGGATGGAAAAAGATATTTCATGCAACTTACAGATAGAAAATAGCAGGAGTTGCAGTACTTGTATCAAACAAAATAGACTTCAAAACAAAGAAAGTCACAAGAGATAAAGAAGGACTTTACACAATGATAAAGGGGTCAATCCAACAAGAAGATATAGCCATTATGAATATATGAATATCTATGCTCCCAATACAGGAGCACCCACTATATATGAAACAAATAGTAACATAATTAAAAGGGGAAATAGAATGCAATGCATTCATTCTAGGAGATTTCAACACTCCACTCACTCTGAAGGACAGATCAACAGACAGAAGATAAGTAAGGAGACAGAGGCACTGAACAACACAGTAGAACAGATGGACCTAACAGACATCTACAGAACTCTACACCCAAAAGCAACAGAATACACATTCTCCTCAAGTGCACATGGAACATTTTCAAGAAGAGATCATACACTAGGCCACAAAAAGAGCCTCAGTAATTACAAAAAGATTGAAATTGTACCAACCAGTTTCTCAGACCACAAACGTATGAAACTAGAAATAAATTACGCAAAGAAAATGAAAAATCCCACAAACACGTGGAGACTTCACAACATGCTCCTAAATAACCAATGGATCAATGAACAAATAAAAAGAGACATCAAGAAATATATGGAGACAAATGACAACAATAATTCAACACTGCAAAACCTGTAGGATGCAGCCAAGGCTGGGCTAAGAAGAAAGTATATTGCTATACACACCTACCTCAGGAAAGAAGAACAATCCCAAATGAGCAGTGTAAACTCACAATTAACAAAAGTACAAAAAGAAGAACAAAGGAGGCCCAAAGTCAGTAGAAGGAGGGACATAATAAAGAATTAGAGCAGAAATAAATTTGAGAAGAATAAAACAACAGAAAAAATCAATGAAAGCAAGAGCTGGTTCTTTGAGAAAATAAACAAAATAGATAAACCTCTAGCCAGGCTTATCAAGTAAAAAAGAGACTCTACGCACATTAACAGAATAAGAAATGAGAAAGGAAAAAATCACTATGGACACCACAGAAATACAAAGAATCATTAGAGAATACTATGAAAAATTAAATGCTAACAAACTGGATAACCTAGAAGAAATGGACAACTTTTTCCAAGGCTGACCCAGGAAGAAACAGAAAATCTGAACACACCAATTACCAACAACGAAATGGAACTGGTAATCAAAAACCTACCTAAGAACAAAACTCCTAGACCAGATGGCTTCAACGCTGAATTTCATCAAGCATTTAGTGAAGACCTAACACCCATTCTCCTTAAACTTTTCCAAAAAACAGAAGAGGAGGGACTACTTCCAAACTCATTCTATGAGGCCAGCATCACTCTAATACCAAAACCAGGCAAAGATACCACAAAAAAAGAAAACTACAGACCAATATTCCTGATGAACATAGATGCAAAAATACTCAAAAAAATATTAGCAAACCAAATTCAAAAATACGTCAAAAGGATCATACATCATGACCAAGTGGGATTCATCCCAGGGATGCAAGGATGGTACAACATTTGAAAATCCATTAACATCATCCACTATCAACAAAAAGAAGGACAAAAATGACATAATTATCTCTATAGATGCTGAAAAAGCATTTGACAAAATTTCAACATCCATTCATGATAAAAACTCTCAACAAAATGGGTATAGAGGGCAAGTACCTCAATATAATAAAGGCCATATATGACAAACCCACAGTCAACATCATACTTAACAGTGAGAAGCTGAAAGCCTTTCCTTTAATATCGGGAACAAGACAAAGATGTCCACTCTCCCCACTTCTATTCAACATAGTACTGGAGGTCCTAGACACGGCAATCAGACAACACAAAGAAATAAAAGGCATCCAGACTGGCAAGGAAGAAGTTAAACTGTCCCTGTTTGCAGATGACATGATATTGTACATAAAAAACCCTAAAGAATCCACTACAAAACTACTAAATGTAATATGTGAATTCAGAAAAGTTGCAGGATACAAAATTAATACACAGAAATCTGTGGCTTTCCTATAAACTAACAATGAACTAGCAGAAAGCGAAATCAGGAAAACAATCCCATTCACAATTGCATCAAAAAGAATAAAATACTTAGGAATAAACCTAACCAAGGAAGTGAAAGACCTATACTCTGAAAACTACAAAACACTCATGAGAGAAATTAAAGAAGATACCAATAAATGGAAGCACATCCCGTGCTCATGCATAGAAAGAATTAGTATTGTCAAAATGGCCATCCTGCCTAAAGCAATCTATAGATTCAATGCAATTCCTATCAAAATACCAACAGCATTCTTCATCGAACTAGAGAAAATCGTCCTAAAATTCATATGGAACCACAAAAGACCTCGAATAGCCAAAGCAATCCTGGGAAGGAAGAATAATGCATGGGGAATTACACTCCCCAACTTCAAGCTCTACTACAAAGCCACAGTAATCAAGACCATTTGGTACTGGCATAAGAACAGACCCAAAGACCAATGGAACAGACTAGAGAGCCTTGATATAAACCCAAGCATATAGGGTCAATTAATATATGATAAAGGAGCCGTGGACATACAATGGAGAAATGAGAATCTCTTCAACAGCTGGTGTTAGCAAAACTGGACAGCTACATGCAAGAGAATGAAACTGGATTATTGTATAACCCCATACACAAAAGTAAACTTGAAATGGATTAAAGACTTGAATATAAGTCATGAAACCATAAAACTCTTAGAAGACAACATAAGCAAACATCTCCTGAATATAAGCATGAGCAACTTCTTCCTGAACCCATCTCCTTGAGAAAGGGAAACAAAAGCAAAAATCAACTCATGGGACTACATCAAACTAAAAAGTTTTTGTATGGCAAAGGACATCACCCACAAAACAAAAAGGCATCTTACAGTATGGGAGAACATATTTGTAAATGACATATCTAACAAGGGATTAACATCCAAAATATATAAAGGATTTACACACCTCAACACCCAAAAAGCAAATAACCCAATTAACAAATGGGCAGAGGATATGAAGAGACAGTTCTCCAAAGAAGAAATTCAGATGGCCAACACACACATGAAAAGATGCTCCACATCACTAATCATCAGGGAAATGCAAATTAAAACCACAATGAGATATCACCTCACACCAGTAAGGATGGCCAGCATCGAAAACACTAACAACAACAAATGCTGGTGAGGATGCACAGAAAGGGGAACCCTCCTACACTGCCGGTGAGAATGTAAGCTAGTTCAACCATTGTAGAAAGCAATATGGAGGTTCCTCAAAATACTAAAAATAGAAATACCATTTGACCCTGGAATCCTACTCTTTGGAATTTACCCAAAGAATACAACTTCTCAGACCCAAAAAGATATATGCACCCCTATGTTTATCACAGCACTTTTCACAATAGCCAAGATATGGAAGCAACCTAAGTGTCCATCAGTAGATGAATGGATAAAGAATATGTGGTACATATTATATACAATGGAATACTATTCAGCCTTAAGAAAGAAACAAATCCTACCGTTTGCAACGACAAGGATGGAGTTGGAGGACTGGAGTTGGCTCAGTGAAATAAGCCAGGCAGAGAAAGACAAATGCCAAATGATTTCCCTCATTTGTGGAGTATAACAATGAAGCAAAACTGAAGGAACAAAATGGCAGCAGACTCAGAGACTCCGAGAGTGAACTAGTGGTTACCAAAGGGAAGGGGTGTGGGAGACCGGGTGGGGAGAGAGGGAGAAGGGGACTGAGGGGTATTATGTTTAGTACACATGGTGTGGGGGATCACGGGGAGAACAGTGTTATCACAGAATAGGCACATAGTGGATCTGTGGCATCTTGCTGCACTGGTGGACAGTGACTGCACTGGGGTATGGGTGGGGACTTGATAATATGGGTAAATGTATTAACCACATTGTTCTTTCATGTGAAACCTTCATGAGAGTGTATATCAATCATACCTTAATAAAAAAATTAAAAAATAATTATTAGTATATTTAATTAACTATCACTAATAATAATTCTTTTTGGTTTTTTATAATTGGCAGTGTAGTTTTAGTTATTCTGACACTACTGTACAAGTACAAAGGAATAATAAACAATTATGGAGATTTTTAAATTCTGTTAACTCCTGTGTCCTTAAGAACTAAGATTCTTGGTGTGGAATTTAGCAGATAGAAATATTATAAACGCAGTTAACAAAGACCACTTTAATTCCAAACATAAATGTAGATATTGGTATGAATTTATAAGTATTTTTATATACTAAAATATTTATTCCAGTATTATTTTGTATTTTATGTAATAAAATACACAGTACATATTATATATTAATAATATAAGTCATTTGCATAATGCACTATATAGATATATATGCATAATAATATATATCATATATACATGTGTGTGTATCCTAGCTCTTACCAATGAAAAGGCCTAGAAAAATAACCACTCAAGTAGAAATAAGCATCTCTAGAAGCCAGGTTATGGTCTTGAAAAATCATCTCCATTAAAAGAAACAAGGGTTTCTCAAAGAAATGGCTGATTCAGGGCAGAATTAGGAAATTTTCAAAGTGACCCTGAAACATCTCAACATAGCAAATGGATAACAAGGAATATATCTAAGACCACCAGGATCATGCCAAAAAGACTCAGAAACTGATTCATAAGGCCCCCACTATCCAAAGATGAAACTATTTACATTGCAATAAGACTAATCATTGCAATGGATTGAAAACTATCAAATATATATAAATTATATTTGAAATCCACGAGTTCATAAGAACCAATTTATTTTGAATCCTGGGTAAATAAAAACACAGCACTATCACTAGACAACCAAATGATATATGAGGGGAATTATGTCCTCAAAAATCTTTTCAGCTGTTAAATAAACATGATAGAATTAGGTAGAATGATAGAATAACACCATTTTATAACCCCAAATGAATGTATAGATCTAAGTATTGACAGCCAGTAGCAGCTAACATCACAAAGGAACAAAAATTAGATTTGATATATCTCCTGGTGATATAACACAATGCTGAAGGGATTGAATCTGAGTTCCATCAACATTAAATGCATGGATGAGTGGATGGATATATAGAGAGGTACATATATGTAATAACAAGAGCACATAGTAGGAATTCTAAAATTCATAAAGGAATTTTTAATGTATAAAGGACTTACAGCTTTTAAATTGTAAGATTCTCTTTTAACATTAATTAGCAAGGATTCTGATGAAGTGAGTATGTCCTAGGGCTTTCAAATTAGTACAGAGAAAAGATTTCATAGCGTTCTTTCTTCCCCTGAGGACCTGGAATGCTTTTTCCTTATGGACCATTCAACTGATGGTGCTTTCCTCTAGGGTTTATCATTGCATGAGGACAAGTTTACTGTGTGTGTGTGTGTGTGTGTGTGTGTGTGTGTGTGTGTGTGTGTGTGTGTGTAACTTGTGCCAGTGTGGCTTCCTTCTCAGCTTGTGTGTGTGTGTGTATGGGGACAAGTTTACTCTGTGTGTGTGTGTGTGTGTGTGTAAGTTCTGCCAGTGTGTGTGTGTGTGTGTGTGTGTGTGTATGAGGACAAGTTTACTCTGTGTGTGTGTGTATGAGGACAAGTTTACTCTGTGTGTGTGTGTGAGTGAGTGCGTGTGTGTTTCCTTCTCAGCTTGTGTGTGTGTGTGTATGAGGACAAGTTTACTGTGTGTGTGTGTGTGTGTGTGTGTGTGTGTGTGTGTGTATGTTTCTGTCTGTCAGTCTGTCTAACTTGTGCCAGTGTGGCTTTTTTCTCAGTTTCATGGTCATAAAAATCCACTGAGGATAAAGAACAGAAGATTAGAGAGGAGGCAAAAGGTGAAACCCAAGCCTGGACTGAATGCATAAACACAGCATTAATCTTCATACTGTGAAGAAACAAAATTTAAGAGGAAAATGCAGAAAAATGGGAGATAGGAGTTGATTTACATTTATATGTATTTCCAGTACATCCAATTTTAGCTTCTCCCCACCAACTTATCAAAATGTATTGATGCATAACTACTTTATCAAGAAAAATATTTCCAATGTTACGTAATGAACTTCATTCAAGGAACCTGTAGCTTGTGCCTATATAAGACCATTGTATTTAGAAAGAATCGTACTATTCAGACAAGAAAAACATAATGTTTTGATTTGGATAAAGACAGATTTCCTTTGGTAAGAAGTAATCCTATTCCTCTGCTACAAAGAAATTACATTTTAAAATTCTCCTTCTGCTGAGCTATAGCATATCACATGAACCTTACAATCTATATAGCATTTCAATCGTTTCCTAATTTTTCTGGCCTTTCTTGATACTTGTTTAAAAATCTCTTTGCATTGGCCTCCTGAGCCTGTTGGAGTAATATGATGAAGCGAATGACCAGAATAATGACTTTCCAAGGTCCTTGTACTTCCTTATTAACATTCAGTTAGCATAAGTCCTGACTTTATTACTGACTACATTGAATACACAAGACACTGACCTCTGCCATCTGCGACTGAATCTCTTCCTGAAGATCTATCACAATGGTTTCATGTATGGAGGAAGCAAGAGAAAACAAAGCAGCAACCACTTATCTTTCCTATCCCTAGAAATTTTAACACATTCACATCTGCGATCCAAAACAAAGGAAAGAAAGTCCCCTTTGCATTAATTACTGTAAAATCTGGGGTGAGAGGTGGAGCATAACCAAGAAGAAAAATTCAAGATGGCAATCCCATATGCATCTTCCTACACTGAGGTAATACCACTGAATGAACAGAATCAGATATATATAAAACAGAATCAGATATATCCGCCCAACACAAAGCAAAATGACCAGCATATATACCTTATTACTAAGCCTTAAAATCAACTGATAAGACCCAAGGAATGTTTTGATTGGATAATGATAACTTTATCTAGTGTGAATATGGGAAAACCTGACAATTGTTTTACTTTTAATTTATTCCCACACACAATCATGCTCACAGAAAGACTGATGACATTTTCTAAGTATATTATGAAAAGTATGTACCTGGTCTTGAAGATTTTGTTAAGTCCCAGAAATAGAGTAAAGAGACAAGTATAAAATGCACTGAGCTTTGCTCTGAATACTTTTATTTTGACTCTGTCACAAACTTTGGGATGGAAAGTGACTCCAATTTTCTGAGTCTCCCTTTATTTCACAAGAGGATTGCAGAGGATCCTGTGCCAACATGAGGCATTCATGAAGAAATGATCACCATTCCCAGCTTTCCTGGCCTCTACTAAATTGGAGATGCCTTTCTGTCATTACAGAAGAGTATGGCCCCTTATATCTCTACGACCAGAGGTTAAATGATTTGGTCGCATGTCAATTTTCAGAGCCAGTAAAAAAGAAAACCGTGCCAATATAGGCTGTTTGAAAGTGGAAGTTTTCTCTTAACATATTTAATTTAGTTTTTAATGGGGAGGAAGACAAAGAAAGGCAGAGTCCATAGAAGTGACTAGAAGCCATGATGTGACCACACTGGTGTATAGTAGCCCCCCTTATCTGTGGGGATACATTTCAAGACCTCCAGTGGATGCCTGGAACTGTAGATAGTATCAAACCCTATATATACTGTATCTTTTCCTGAACATGCATAGCTATGGTAAAGTCTACTTTATACATTAGGCACAGTAAGAGATCAACACCAATAATTAATGATAAAATAGAATAATTATAACAATACACTGTAATAAAAGTTACATGTATGTGGTCTCTTCCCTCTCTCTCTCAAAATGTCTTATTGTACTGAATTCACCTTTCTCCGTCTTGTGATCATGTGAGATAATAAAATGTCTATGTGAGGCCTGGAGGTGAGGGGAACAACACAGGCATGGTGACAAAACATTGGGCTACTACTAACCTGGCAGTTATCAGAAGGAGGATTATCTTCCTCAGGACCATGGAAACTGAAGCTGAGGACAGCAGAGCCATGGATAAGGGGGGCTACCATATACTAACACCATCCGTCTGTAACTCTGGGTCTTCAGGTTAACAGGTTTCTCTGCTCCTCCGAAGCACCTCCTTCTCCCCATTCCTTTGCCAATCTGCATGACAAGAGAAGAAATGTAACTCAGACTTGTACTAGAGTACATTCAGGTTTGTAAAGCTTTCTCAAATATATTATCTCATTTAGCCATTAACACAGCCCTTTGACTTCAATGAAATGTGTATGGATATATGCATATGTATGTATGTGTGTATGCATATTATTACCACTTAAACAGAAAACGGAAACTAAGTCTGAAGGAGGATAAAGAGTCCTAAAAAGTTTATGTAACTAGGAAAAGACTGAGCTGGGATCACAACCAGGCATTCAGAATCTAAATTCCCAATGTCTTTTTACATCAAAGCAAGCCACTGATGACCCCAACCTCAGTGCAGCTCCGGGAAGGAATCTTATCTCCATCCTAGATTCATGTCAAAGAAATCCAGAACATGAGAGAAGAGGTTAATGACTTCAGAAGTAAGTCTGGGGCACATAGTACCATAACAAAAGAGAATCAAGGAAACTCAAGTAAGATGCAAATTAGGAGAAAAAAATAAGAAACCTGCATTGGCTTTAACTGGCTATTTGTAAGAAGGGGGCTTTAAAATGATCATAAATCCATAAATTATGTCAATGTTCTATATAGAAGATGGTCATCAGCTGTATTCCATTTCACTGAAAATTAGGAACACCTTGTTTCTTATTATAAAACGAATGTATGCTTACTCCTTAAAAAGTTAAAACCACAAATAAACAAAAAGAATAAAATTACAAACTTTCTTATCTCTTCACCCAGGGATAATCACTATTATCATATTGGTATATGTCCTCTCTGGATTTGCTTTCTATGCATAAAAATATATCCTTTCTTCTACATTGTACATATAATTTTACGAGTTTGCTTTTTTTTCAGAGCAATATGAATATCTTTCTGTATTACTGAATACTCTACAACCACAGCTAAAAGGCTTCATAGCATCCCTTACATGAATATGTTAAAATGTAGTTAACTAATTCTGCAGTGTCTTCAGTATTGTATATTTATAAATAATGCTTCACAATACCCTGGTAAAAATATTATGGTTTTGATAACTGGCAGGGTGCACCATGGGGGAAATTTCTAAAAATAAAAGCTGTATAGTAAATAGGTATGCAATTAGAACTTTTTTTACATGTTACCAAATGGCCCTCCAGAAAGCTTAAACCAAGTTACTTCCACTAACATGTGAGTATACCATCCCCTCACCAGCACTGACTACTACCATTCTATCTACTAACCACATGGTTATACATAAACAACGGTGTTTCACTGTGGTTTCAGTTAGCATTTCTTTAACTATCAGCTAGTGTGAATTTTTTACTCATGTTCACTAGACATTTGCATGTCTTCTTTTGTAAGTTACTCATTTCTACATAAGAAAGAAATTTTGACAGTGACGTATTGCCTTAAGTCTGAATTGTAGAAATTCATCTCTCTGGAGTTCTTTACTATAATTATAATCTTCTACACTAGTTCTAGGAATACCCTTTTGAAAGCAGGAGGAATGAACTGGACGAATTCTTAAAATCTCTCTTTTAGTCCTAAGGTTCCTTCATTCATTTAGTCATCTCATCTTTTGTTGAATTCCATATTACTTCATACAACATTTTATAGGTTTATGTAGAGCTTTCCCATGCAGTATTTAATCTGATCCTCACAGCGACTCTGTTGAAAGGGATTACTAACCTAGGCCCACAAGTGGTTTCAAGAAACACAGGAATTCCTTTAATTGTTTATTAAATTCCATACTTCAATAAATAATGAGTGCATTTTTATACATGTACATTTGATTGTCAGAGAACATTCCATAGTCCGAGAAGTCTTAAAGACTTGTGAAAAAGAGAGGGGAAGCTATTTCAAGCTCTATCTCACAAGTAACATAAAAGCGCCCCCAAAGTTAGTTACTTTGTTTAAGTCACAAGGGTGATAAGTGGTGGGATGAGGACTATAGCTCTGCTAATTTCAAATTCACTGCAATTTCTAGTGTACCTTAGGTGGACATAGGAGCTGTAGAAATATAGAATGTCATCCTGGCCTCAATGAGCCTACTGACGACTGGAGGAAGACTTATGCATGAGTAGTGAAGCAAGTTAAATAAAAAATACCACATTTCAATATGAGATTTCATAATACCAATTACCAGATAGTAAATGACTTCAATTTCAGAAAATTTCTAAAAAGTTCAAATTAGCTTTCATAGAGAAGCAAACTTCTCAACTGAGATTTGAAACTTAGTAATATGAATAGAGGGAAAAGGGAATTCATGGAGGGGTGAGAGAAAAAAATGTTAGTATAGGTCCAAGAGTGGGAATGTGCATATTCCAGAGACACTCAACAGACTACCATGACTATGGGAGAGAATTCATATACATACATGTTATGCTGAGCATTGGCACTGCTCAATGTAGGTTTGTATTCTAGGTCTACTACTAGTTTGCTCTTTTATCCTGAAAAGCTATTTAACTCACCTAAGTTACAGTGAGCTCACTTGTAAAATTAGTATCACCATACTTATCTTGAAGAGCTGCTGTTAAGATTTATACCAGTCAAGTATACAACATGCAGTTCTCACATAGTGAAGTCTCCACAAAGTACCTACCCACCCCCAGAAGAAGATCTATTTGAAAAGATAGGCTGAAACAAGATTTTAGACAGCACTGAATGCAAAGCTCTGAATTTAGGAAAACTATTTAAGATTTGTGTCACTATATAGTAGTGCTATGATAAAAATGATATTTTATGAAGATAAATTTGACATTTGAGGCTGTGATCAAGTGAAGAGTAAAGAGAAGTGGAGTTGAGAATAGTCAAGGGACTACTGAAATGTTTCAGGCCTAAGAGGAGGTGGTAATGTCTAGTCTTAATTTTAGCATGAGGACTAGAAAGAAAGGTATACATAAGAGGAGATGTTTTGAAGGATTTGATTGGTTATAAAAGAACAAGAAGAGGAAGAAAAGAGATAATGGTGGGTGACAATATAGTGCGTGACAATACCTAACGATGCCAGAAATGAGAGCTCATTAGCAAAGGTGAGCATTGTTTCATTTTAAACACATTGAGTTTGAAATGACAACAGAAAGTTCTATCAGTCAGGATTCAGCCAAAAAACACTAGAGTTAATTTAAGGAGAAAAAGATTTAAAGGAAGGAATTAAATGCTTAAAAATAATTGGCAGCATTAGAGGAAATGATTCCTGGCAGAACCTCCAGAAATAACTGCCAGAGGAAGACTACTGAGCTGGTTTTCCAAGGGAGTTGTTACTTTTGCCACATCAGGATGAGGGGGCTTCAGGAGGCTGCCACAGAAATTCTTGATCCCAAGAACCCACCACTGTAACTGTGATCCAGAATTGTGAAGCTGGTGGGGTCACATCAGCTGCTCTCCATAGCCACAGAGCAAGTGACTAGACCCTGAGCCAGTGTCGCAGAAAAGCCCAACACCTCACCAGGACTCCGCTCGGCAGTAGCACAAGGCCAGTGCAGCCAGACTATGGCCTTGCTTCCTATCTGCTGTCCCAACCCCACAGGAATACATCTGGTAGGCAGAACCTATTTTGAACCCAGAAGCCTAGCTACAAAAGAGTCTGGAATATGTAGTGTTTTGTTTTGTTTTTAACTTTTTTAGTTTTCCAGACTCTTCCCTTTAAGAAGGCCCAACAGAAGGCAGTTGAAATAGAGGCAATGCCAAACCACCACAGGCACCATGGAAGTTGCTGTGTAAATGTCCAGGGGCTAATTGTATAAGCAGTGCCAATGCTCACAAGAGAGACTGGAACTGGAGACTTGGAGAAAGATGATATCTGACTTGATTACTTTTCTGTCTGGATATCTTACAGAAAGGAACAATAAAGCCAAAAAGACTTAAAGCTGAAGTTTGCAGCTGGTTCTACACAAATTACCGGTTTATGACACACGAGTACCTCTAGGTGTACATCATGGCGGGACCAAAAAGGCAAGGACTAGCAGACCCTAAGAAATGTCCACAGACAGCTGGCATACTGTGTAACTGCACAACCATGGGAGAGGTCTGGAGGGTTAACTTCCCAAGGTCCCTTCCACCCCATGTGATTAATCTAGGCCAATTAAGCGAGTTTTATTCCCCAAGTGACTGGTTTAAGAATGGACGTGAGAGCTAATTCTGGCCTGTGAGACATGAATGGTGGTTTGCTTGGCAGTGACAGGGAAAAGTTTTGTCACTCAGAAAGAGAGAAAGAAAGAAAGATAAGTTCTCTTGCTTCTTCTGGACATTGTCTTCTTTGGATGTGTCCCCTGGAACTGACGCGGTGATCTTGCCTGAGAATAAGGCCAACAAATGGCAGAGGGGGTAGCCAAGAGAATCACATAGAAGAAAATACAGCAGCATAAAGAACTACTCCACTGGGATTCTATTCTCCCCACACTCCTTTTTAAAATGAATAACAGCACCTGAGTTTTCTGTTATTGGCAGCCAAAGACATCATCACTAATTCCAGCACATTTCCCATGATGCTCTTCATTAGATTTTAAGGGGACAAACTTTCCTCTGTTCTAGCCTGAAATTTCCTCTACAAATAATAATCAATGCATTTTAATGATACAAATAATTTGTATGTATGGAGCACCATGGAATTCTGTATTTATTCTTTAAGATTATTTTATACAACTTTGTTATTCAACTCAATTGAATCAAAAGACTCACATTTATTCTTCAAGATGTAACTGGATCCCAATGTGAGCCTGAGTTGGGTTCACTGTGGGGCTCTGACATGTGTGGGAACATGGGGTGGACTGACGGTGTGGGTCCCTCAGACTTTCATTTGAGCTTATGTTTAAGCAGGAGTTGAGGAAAGAAGAGAAGAAAAGTACAAGAGGGTGGGGAGGTCATGCACGTCTCCTGACCCAGCCCCTGAATCATGGATGCCATCTACGGAAAGAGTCTGAGAAAAGATTTAGTGAAGGAGACAGTTCTGCTGCCAGCATGTGCAACAGGCCACGAGCAGCCTTGCCTGGTAACTCGGTGAGCAAGCGTGACTAACACGGACGAGAGACGCTCTCCCTCCCTCTCCATGGCTAACTTGTGGCCTTGGCACACTGAAGACTCCAGGACTGCCGTCACCTGAAATCTCTCTCTCTTGGTGCTTGGCTTCTCTGGGGATGCTGAACAACCACGGCACGTTTGGGAGAACTCTGAAGTTACAACACTGTTAATGAAGCTCATTGGCTGTAATGGCTGTAGTGCAAACTCTCAAGTCGTTTCAAGGTCAAAGTGTTGTGGAAAGAGGTTAGTGCAAGAGAGGAAGAACTCAGCAGATGTTATGTGGGCATTGCAGTCTACCAGACAGTATACGCATGTATGTGAGACTGCCCCGGTGCCTAAAGTATAAAGTGAGGACACTTTGTAAGAGACTGCCTCCAGATGAGCAGGAGGGATCAGGAACAAGTCAGCAGGGGTTGTCACTGTTAATGTGACCCCATCAGGGGAAACTCAGGCTGCATTATGTGCTCTAGGCTTTGTCTCTGTATAAAACCTATTCATCAAGAAGTTAAGACACCAGAACACGGGCACATGTCTGACACCAAACAGACTGAGATTCTCCCCTCCTGCCCTCAGCTTACGTTAGAGCATACAATAAACACCTGGATACCTGCCCTTGCTTTAGTGGTAAAGATCTTATTGAGAACAGAATTGTGTGTCTCCTGTAAGATTCATGTAAGAAATTTGCTTCAGACTTAGTAACAGGAAAAAATTTGTCTTTCTTGAAGAATGTATGTTTTCTCCTTCAAGACAATGAGGATGCTTTGTCTAACCATAGTTCTCTCCTTCCTTTTGCCCAGCCTCATGCTAACTTTTCCCTTTCTCTTATCATTTCATTTGTTCTAAGTTTTTGCTTATTCTGTCTCCTCTGCCCAGTTTTGTTTATAGGTATCCTAGTGAACAACTGTACATCCTCTCAGGACTGCAGTCCAGGGGGACGGTGGAGGGTACTGGGGCTGTGGTGTGGGGGTCGGGGGGACAGCAGAGGGTACTGGGGCTGTGGTGGGGAGATGGGGGGGCAGCGGAGGGCACCAGGGCTGTGGTATGTGTTTGTGGGGGAATACCAGGACAGCGGTGAGGGGTGGGGTTGGAGCTAATAACTAACAAAGGGCTCAAAAAAGTGAGGAAGTTTGGCTGAGAAAGAATAGGGGAAGGAAAAAGGATTGAAAAAATGAAAAGAAAGGAAGAAAGAGAAAGAGGAATAAAGGAGGGAGGAGAGGGAGAGAGAAAAACTAAGTTAAAGAGGAAGAGAGGGAAAGGGGAGAAGCAAAGGGGAAAAGCAAGAGAGCCTGACTTTGGGAAACCGCCTCTCAGTGGGCATGGCACCTGCTCGGATGCTCCTCACTTGACCCTGCCCGGTCAAAAGACATGTGGTCATCAGGGAGACAGGAATTAAGAATTTTCCAAATCAAGCAGTAGTAATAACTATTAGAGAGGACACAAAACTCCCCTCTTCTGACTTCTAATCAAGCTTTCTTCCCACTTCTACTATATAAAGTGATAAGAAAACACAAACCAGGACACTGTGTCCGGAGGGCCTCTTATATGTCCATGTCACGGGAACAGAGGAAGCCCTATGTCCTCTCCAACTAGCATGGTAGAGGAGTCGCCTACAGCAGGTTCTCAGAGCAGAGAGTTGATGGCTCAGCACTCAGAGAACCTGGCACTGTCAGGACATGACAGGAGATGGGATAAGCCAGCAGCCTGGAAAGGCTTGGAAGGAAAATCCTGAAGACCTGACAAAACTGCAGGCCAAAGAGAGCGCCCAGATTGTTTATTTCCTATCACATTACAAGTGGCCCAACTCAGCTAAAGTCAGAAGACTTCTTAGTAGCAGAGGTGAAGATTTAACTTTCAAATCAGCTAGGTCTCCTGGTGAAACAAATTAATACTAATACTAGCTTGAGGGATTAATCTTTAGCAATTTATTATACAAAGCAACATAGGTATGGAAAAGGGGACCCTTATCTTTTAGAAAATTCTACAAGATACACAGACATCATCAACCACATGGCATAGCACTTTGTTTGTTATGGTGAAACAGGAAAATCAGTCTTTGTTCTCACAGAGTATGAAATCTAGCCTATTCACGAAGGTAAACGTGGAGGATAAATGAACTCCTTTAAGTTACTCATCAAAACACTTCCCTTATTCAGGCCTCAGGGGCTATCTTTAGAAAGTCAAGGCATGTAATGGATCACTTACTAACTGGACCTCTCATCCTGCACCACAATCCCCCACTTCAAATACTACAGATGTCTTAATAAAGCCACCTTTCCCTACTCACTGTAGGGGGGAATCACGTGAAAGTATTGATCCAAATTTTATGTATTATGGCCAGTTATGAGCAAAATATGGTCTGGACAAATCATTGTACTAATTTTCAATGTAACTAGGTTCTGCATAGTTAAAATTAAATGGGGAGGAAGTTCAGAAAGATGAAACACAGCAACTCAGGTAAGGGGAATTAATTGGATAACTTTATAAAACTCACTTTACAACCTGAAAGTACAGACTAACAGACATGTCACTGGGCCCCATGGCAGGTCAGCACTTCAGCAAAAATGGAAGCAGCAGTCCATACTGCTGATTTTACTCTTTGTTAATTGATGGTGCTCACTGCCATTAGCTACATCATTGTTATCTCACCTTAACTGAGATGGAAAACTACCACAGGGAGTTTTCAGAGGCATGAAACTGCTGGAGTAAATGTCAACAATAAAATTCTAGGTCTATCTTGTTCTGTTTCATCTTGTTTTTTTTACTTCTAACAAAGTTACATGAATAAAGTAGTCTGTGTTAATGATTATGAATAAGGAAGTAAATTTTGAACCACACTGCAACACACAAGAGAAGGAAATTAGTGGACAAGAGAAATGTTTTCAGTCTGAATGCAAATGACAGTTGCCAATAGAAGGCTAAACATCCCAGGTGATGACCAATTGACAAAATCTTTTAAAAGAATTCCAAGTGAATAGAAATCTTAAAGCTTGTTAAAAGAAAAGAGAACAGGGAAATGACTTCATTGGGTAAATCAGATAACTAAGTATTTCACCCTAGAAAAGGAAATTCTGCTCTCTTAATTTTAATTTTAAATTGTGGTATATATTCACCTTGAACTTGAGAGTCAAATAAATGGTGATTCTAAAATAAATATTGTTGTCACATGTGAGTGGCCCCAGGGAGATAATGTGGATTAGGAGGAGAGATAGGAAACCCAGATATAATAATCCTCTGGGAAAACTAACGAACTAGTGATTTACTTCAGGAGACTAGAGAAACTGAAAATTCAACTCAAATTGTAGTAAAAATATATCAATGCTTTGTTCCCAAGTTTCTTCAGAAAGTAATAGTTCCTCTTGGAAGTAGTCAGTGCAAATGCTCAGTATTGTTAAGACACAACTAAACTTATGCCTATGGATTTTATATTGTCATATTTTGGCCTTTGTAATATTTTATATCCTCTTCCCAATCTGTGATTGTTGCTTTCCATGTCCCTTTCTTTAACTCACAAATTTATGTTGGAAGAGACAAAAAAAATTAATTAATTAAAAATCTTTTATAAATCTCCAGTAACTATTTTAGAGGGGGAGGTTGTATTTCATTGACTATAGTTTATGTAAATCAGATCAGAGGAATTAACATATTGGAAGGAGCTGGCATTTGTCCTGATATATTGAATCGTTAGCATGACAGAATCACTTAAGCTGGATTCACTAACATCAGGTTTCCTCTCATTATTGACCCCTACAGAGTAGGCTCTGACAAGTGGAACTGCTGCAAAGTTCATGAATAATGTGGAATAAATCAATTGCTCAGGAAATACTGAAAACAGATGACACTGAACTCATATATTGTGCAAGTTCAACACAAATCCATTTCCACCAAGGGCACAGAATTTCCCTATGTCCTTTTCTGACCTACCCATGGAAAATGGTCTTCAGGTCCCCTTTCCTTAAGCATCCCATGGCTGTACAGCATGTCACCCCCTGGGAACACAGTAAGCCAAGAGCCATTCACAAAAAAATACTTCAGGCCTGAAAAGAAACAACATGAGGGCTTTTACAAGACTTACAAACATGAAGTGAGTGATGGCCATGATTTAGGGCAGGTGCTTGGGCTTCATTCACATTTATGGTTAATATTTCAAATGTACTGTTTCTGTTACCCTAGATCCTAACAAGAAATCAGCTTGTGTGAGTGAAAGGGGATTGTGAGGAATAGGAAAGGGCTGAGAACATAACCTGATCCATTTTTTAAGAGGCTGGATCAGCTACTTGAAGGATGTAAACAGTCCCTTACTACAGGTACGGGACCTCATTGCTACAGGAAACATGTATCATTACCATTACCTCAACTAACACTCTTCAGACTATAACCAATTAAATAACTGTTACCTAGAAGATTTAGTTCTAAATCTAAAAATCTTTAGCTGTGTGTGCTTCTGTTATACAATATAATCAACTCGTGATAATCTGTGCTATTGAGGACAGAAATAACATGGATAAAGGAAATCCACAGAATAAAAAAATAATCTGATTTTAGACTATAGAGTCAACTTCTCACCCACCAAACCTTAAACTAAACCTCCTTGCCTTGACTGATTTTTCCCCTCTTCAGAATTGCTCAATATAGAAATACTAATGAGCTAAAGGGAAGGTGGAGAGATAAACAGTAAGAGAAGCAACAGAACAGAATAATCTACAAAGCAGGAAACTGGCCATATTCTGAGAATGAATTGCCCAGATTCTCAAACTGATAAGTTATAATGTGTGGCTCTATATGTTTCCTTTTTTTTAAATCAGGGTACATATAAAAAAAATGAGTTCCCACACTACAGACACGGTAGACAGGATTCCTTGAGAGAAAAATGAATATGATAATGTTTCCATTAAAATGTGGTTTTTGGAAGGGCGGGGAGGAGAAAGCTGTGCGTAGTGTTTATATAAAACCTAAATTGCTTTGGATATTTCTACTAGTATCGTTTTATTTTTTAAGTTATCTATAAATATTTCATGTGCCTTTGAATTACTGGAAGTGAAAGTAGTAAATATAGGCATATAGAGTTGGCTTCAAGATGGAAGAAGAGGCCATGAGCAGTGTCTAGAAGATGGAAGAGGCAAGAAACAGACTCTACCCCAGAGTCTCCAGAAGGAATCAGTCCTGCCTCCTGCCAACTCAGTGATGTTAGCCCTCTGAGGCTCACTTTGTACTTCTGACCTCCAGAACTTTCTGTCTTCTCATGACTCTGCTATTCCTTCAAAAAAGGAGGAGAAAATGACCAAGTTCCAATATATATCAGATTAAAGATGGCAGAATAAGAAGGCAAGACAGAAACCTCCTCCAAAAAAAAAAAAAAACACATAAAGAAGGAAAATACAACAAATACAATTAGACCTGAAATGACTTGAAGACAGCAGAACAGATCTCCTACACCTGAGGAAGAGGAGAAGACCACAAAGACAAGACCAGAAAGCATAGCAGAGACCATCTAATGAAAAAAGAAAGAAACACAGAATCCCTGACAAAATAAACAAGCAGAGGAATTTTATCTAATCAAAACTACAAGACAGAACTCCAGAAAAAGGGATAAATGAAACAGAGATCACCAATCCTATTGATAAGATTTCAAAATAAAAGTCATAAACATGCTTATGGATTTACAGAAAAGCATTCAAGATCTCAGGGAGGACTTCAACAAAGAGAGAGAAAACCTGAAAAAGAGCCACTTGAAGCTGAAGAATACAGTATCTGAAGTGAAACAAGCAATGGAAGAATTTAAAAGTAGATTAGAACATGTACAGGATATGGTAAATAAAATGGAAATTAGAGAATAGTTAAAGAAGCTGAGGAACAGAGAGAAAAAAATGATCTCTAGGAATGAAAGAATGATGAGAGCTATGTGACCAATCCAAAGGAAACAGTATTTGCATAATAGGTATACCAGAAGGAGAAGAGAAAGATGGATAGAAAATATCTTTAAGGAAATAATTGTTGAAAACTTCCCCAATCTAGGGAAGGAAACAGACACTCAGGTAATGGAAGCACAGAGATCCCCTAAAAAAAGAACCCAGGAAGACAAACCATGATGTATAATTAAAATGGCAAAGATCAAGAATACGGAGAAAATGTTGAAGGCAGCCAGAGAGGGAAAAAAGATTATTTATAAAGGAAATCCCATCAGGCTATCAGCAGACTTCTCAACAGAAACTCTTCAGGCCAGAAGGAAGAGGCATGATATATTTAAAGTACTGAAACAGAAGGACCTCCAAACAAGAATCCTCTACTCATCAAGGTTATCATTTAAATTTGAAGCAAGGATTAAGCAATTTCCAGATAAGCAAAAGTTGCAGGAATTCACCACTGCTAAGCCAGTCTTAAATTATATGTTAAAGAATTTTCTGTAGATGGAAATGACCCTAAGGCTAAATAGCTTTCACCAGTGAAAATAAATCCACTGTAAAGGTAGTAGACCAACTAATTACCAAAGAAGTATGAAATTAAAACAAAAAAAGAAGCAAAATCAACTATAGACAAAACCAGTCAAGAGATATAAAAAAGTGCAGATTATGACATTTAATACAAAAAATGTAGAAGTAGAAGAAAAAATGAAAAAAAAAGTACCTTTAGATTGTGTTTGAAATAGAGTAATCAGTGATTTAAGATAGACAATTATATAGTCAAGAAGGTATCCTTGAACCTTTGGTAGTCACAAAACTAAAGATTACAATCAATACACAAAAAACAAAAATAAATTTAAAAAGAAAGAGAAATCCAATTACAACTCTAAAAGAAAACATCAATAACAAGAGAAGAATATAAGAGAGGAAGAAAGGAACAGAGAGGAGACACACACACAAAAAAGAAAATTAATAAAATGGCAATAATTATATATCTATCAATAATCACCCTAAATGTAAATGGACTGAATGCACCAATCAAAAGACGTAGAGTGGCGGAATGGATAAGGAAACAAGACCTAACTATATGCTGCCTACAAGAAACCCATTTCAGACCCAAAGACATACACAAACTAAAAGTGAAGGGATGGAAAAAGATATTACATGCAAATAACAGGGATAAAAAAAAACAGGAGTAGCAGTACTTATATCAGAGAAAACTGATTTCAAAGCAAGGAAAGTAACAAGAGACAAAAAAGGATATTACATAATGATAAAGACATCAGTTTAATAAGAGTATATAACCATTATAAATATCTATGCACCCAACATGGGAACACCTAAATATATAAAAGAAATACTAACAGAATTAAAGGAGGAAATAGATTGCAACACATTCAATTTAAGAAACTTTAAAACATCACTCACATCAATAAGCAGATCAACCAGATAGAAAAAAAATAACGAAACAGGCACTGAACATTAGATCAAATGGACTTACCAGATATCTACAGAAATCTCCATCCAAAAGCAGCAGGATACACATTTTTCTCAAGTGCACATGGGAAATTCTCCAGACTAGATCACATACTAGGCTACAGGAAGAGCCCCAATAAATTCAAAGAGATTGAAATTGTATCGAGCATCTTCTCAGACCACAATGGTATGAAACTAGAAATAAATTACACAAAGAAAACAAAAATACCTACAAACACATGGAGGCTAAACAACATGCTTTTAAATAGTCAATGGATCAGTGAAAAAATTAAAACAGGAATCAAACAATACATGGAGACAAATAAAAACAAAACACAACAGCCCAAAATCTGTGTGATGCAGCAAAGGCAGTTCCAAAAGGGAAGTACATAGCAATACAGGCTTACCTCAAGAAACAGGAACAATCCCAAACAATCAGTCTAAAATCATAATTAAAGAAGCCAGAAAAAGAATAACAAATGAGGCTCGATGTCAGCAGAAGGAGGGACATAATAAAGATCAGAGCAGAAATAAATAAAATAAAGAATAAAACAATAGAAGTAAGTCGATGAAAGCAGGAGCTGGTTCTCTGAGAAAATAAAACAAAATAGATAAATGCACAGCCAGACTTATCAAGAATAAAATACAGTGTACACACATAAACAGAGTCAGAAATGAAGAAGGAATAATCACAACAGATAATGCAGAAATACAAAGAATTATTATAGAATACTATGACAAAATATAGGCCAATAAATTGGACAACCTAGAACAAATTGACTTTCTAGAAAAATACAAACTTCCAAGACTGACCTGAGAAGAAATAGAAAATCTGAACAAACCAACAACCAGCAATGAAATTGAAGTGTTAATCAAAAAATTCTCCAGACACAAACCTCCAGGTACAGATGGCTTCACAGCCAAATTCTACCATACATTTAAAGAAGAGCTAGTACCCATTCTTCTTAAAGTTTTCCAAAAAGTAGAAGAGGGAATACTTCCAAACTTATTCTATGAGGCCAGTGTCACTCTAATAGTAAAACCAAAGACAGCACAAAAAAAATTATAGACCAATATCCCTAATGAACATAGATGCAAAAATCCTCAACAGAATATTAGAAAACAGAATCCAAAAATACATTAAAAAATCACCCATCATGACCAGGGGATTTATTCCAGGGATACAAGGATGGCATAATATTTTTAAATTCATCAATATCACACACCATATTAATGAAAAGAAGGATAAAAAACACATGATCATCTCAATAGATGCTGAAAAAGCATTTGACAAAATTCAACATCCATTCATGATAAAACCTTTCAACAAAATGTGTATAGAGGGTACATACCACAACATAATAAAGGCCATATACGAAAAACCCACAGCCAACATCATAACAGTGAAAAGCTAAAAGCTTTTCCTTTAAGATTGGGAACAAGACAAGGATGCCCACTCTCACCACTTTTATTCAACATAGTACTGGAGGTCCTAGCCACACCAATCAGACAACACAAACAGCTAAAAGGCATCCACACTGGTAAGGATGAAGTGAGACTCACTATTTGCAGATGACATGATATAATACATAGAAAACCCTAAAGAATCCACCCCAAAACTACTAGATCTAATAACTGAATTCAGCAAAGTTGCAGGATACAATGTTAATACACAGAAATCTGTGGCATTCTTGTATACTAATATTGAACTAGCAGAAAGAGAAGTCAGGAAAACAATTCCATTCACAATTGCATCAAAAAGAATAAAATACCTAGGAATAAACCTAACCAAGGAGGTGAAAGACCTATACCCTGAAAACTACAAGACACTCATGAAAGAAATTAAAGAAGACACTCCAAAATGGAAATACATCCCATGCTTTCCACAGGAAGAATTAATATTGTCAAAATGGCCATCCTGACCAAAGCAATTTACAGACTCAACGCAATTCCTATCAAAATACCAACAGTATTCTTCAATGAACTAGAAAAAATAGTTCTAAAACTCCTAAGGACCACAAAAGACCCTGAATACCCAAAGCAGTCCTGAGAAGGGAGAATGAAGCTGGGGGTATTATGCTTCCTGACTTCAAGCTCTACTACAAAGCTATGGTAAACAAAACAATTTGGCACTGGCACAAGAACAGAATAGATCAATGGAACAGAATAGAGAGCCAAGATATAAACCCATGCATCAGTGGTCAATTAATATATGATAAAGGAGCCATGAATATGCAATGGAGAAAAGACAGGCTCTTCGACAACAAAACTGGACAGCTACATGTAAGAGAATGAAACTGGATTATTGTCTAACTCCATACACAAAAGTAAACACCAAATGGATCAAAGACCTGAATGTAAGTCGTGAAACCATAAAACTCTTTGACAAAAACATAGGCAGCAATCTCTTGAATATAAACATGAACAACTTTTCTTTTAACACATCTCCTCAATCAAGGGAAACAAAATAAAAAATAAACAAGTGGGACTACACCAAACTCAGAAGCTTCTGTACAGCAAATGACACCATTTGCAGAACAAAAAGGCATCCTACGGTATAAGAGAATATATTTGCAAACGACATATTCGATAAGGGGTTAACATCCAAAATATATAAAGAACTCACATGCCTCAACACCCAAAAAGGAAATAACCCAATTAAAAAATGGTCACAGGATATGAACACACACTTCTCCAAGAAGAAATTCAGATGGCCAACAGGCACATGAAAAGATGCTCCACATCGCTAATTATCAGGAAATGCAAATTAAAATCACAATGAGATATCACTTCACACCAGTTAGAATGGCCACTATCCAAAAGACAAGAAATAATACATGCTGGCGAGGATGCGGAGAAATGGGAACCACCTACACTGTTGGTGGGACTGAATATTGGTGCAACCACTGTGGAAAGCAGTATCGAGGTTCCTCAAAAAACTGAAAATAGAAATACCATTTGACCCAGTAATTCCACTTCTTTGAATTTACCCAAAGGAAACAAAATCGCTGATTCAAAAATATATATGCACCCCTATGTTTATTGCTTCATTGTTTACAATAGCCAAGATATGGAAGCAACCTAAGGGTCCATCAATAGATGAATGGAAAAAGAAGAGGTGGTATATATACACAATGGAATATTAGTCAGCCATAAAAAGAAAAAATCTGCCATTTGCCACAACATAGATGGATCCAGAGGGATCCATATGCTCAGTAAAATAAGCCAGGTGGATAAATACAAATACAATATGATTTCACTTATCTGTGGAATATAAAAACAAAGCAAAGCAGAAGGAACAAAACAGTATTAGACTCACAGACACTGAGAAGTGACTTGTGGTTACCAATGGGGAGGAGAGTTGGCAGCAGAGGAGAGGAGAGGGAGGGGGGACAGTTGAACCACTGTGATGTATATTTGATAAAATAAAAAATTCAGAAAATTAAAAAAATAAGTATAGGCATAAATAGATTAATAGATATATATATATATAAACATTCAAATGTATGCACATACATTCATATGTATATACATACATTCAAGAGAGGACCCTTGCAAAGACCAATAATGATACTGAGGAGTGTGATCAATTCAATCCTCTGTATCTCAACTCAAAAAAATTAATGCGCTTATTTAGTTTTATTTTTGTCTTATGTTTACAGACTGAAACCATAATTCTACCCAGCATATTCTTTGATACAATGTGAATGTCCATCAAAAAACAGGCAAAATAATTTAAATTCCATGTCCTGATGATGGGTCAAGATATCATGCATACTAATTGAAGCAGCTTGTTTGTCAGGAAAAAGCAGTCCCCACACGGTAATTCACCATTTCTTTTAGTAGTCTACAGATCTCTGAATTTCCATCAGATTTTATTTTAACAGATACCTATGCTGTGTTAAATGTACATCAGAGACTTCTCCAAGTATGTTATGAATGTTAATTCACTTAATCCCCATAACACCCCAATGAGGTAGATACTATTGCTACCCACATTTTATAGAAGGGAAAGCTGAAGTAAGAAAAGGCTATTTAACTCAACCAAGTACCATAGCTAGTTATGTGGCTGAACCAGAATTTGACCCCAGAAGGTCTTAGCCCAGAGTCTTTGTGTTAAGTGTGGCTCTATGTAAAGCTACCTCTTAGATGAGGCAAAATATACAGATGCAAAAATGTCTATTCTAATACAGATCCTGAGTCAGTACCTTCCTGTGGTTAATTAACAGTGGTAATATGGGAAAACCACTGAACATGGCAAGACACTATGCTAGATATTATACATACTACACTGTTATCCAATTTAGTGCTCAACCTAACAGCAGAGGAAAGAACCTCAACTCCAAAAGCTTAATTAACCTGGTTCATGTCACACAGCTAGTAAGTCGCAGAGCAAGGATTTGAATCCATGCAGGACCATCAGTGAGTATGACTCCTTTAAGGGCCCCACATAGTGTAGTCTAAGTGCAGGGCATCCCTGATGCTTGCTGGCCACAAATCGAGGTTCATTCGACTCCAGGTCCAGTACTCTTTCCACTGCAACACCTTAGAATCCAGTAAAGCCTTAGAGCATAATCAAACACAGTGACAAATGATCCTGCAAGGCTTTGCCATAGATTGGCATTTCAATTCTCTTAAGATCTTGAATGCTTAATGCTTAGACTGCTGTCTTAATTCAGGAATATGATTCCTGCTCCCCTTTGTTCCGTATCTGTGGTCTTTAAATTACAAATTCCACAGGTCACCACAATATTATAAAATTCATTAAGTATTTAGAGAAACAACTCTGACAGATATTCCACAGTACTGAAAAATCTCTTCATTTTTAGAATAATCAAAGCATAGCTTTTAAAGTGTTTGCTCTGACAGACAGCATGCAATCAATGTTACAAGCATTTTCATAAAATTTTCATTTTCATCCATTCATTTAAGAGTTATACAGTTTTCACTCTATGCCAGATATTCCTTGAATAAACTCTACCTTTATTTAACTAATTTTAAATTTGTCCAGAAAATTCTATAATTATGCAACCACAGTGTATTTGAGCTGATGTCTACCATCTCATTATATTATTTTCAGTGGTTCATCTTTGTTTACCTATTGATTACTTTTGTTAGCATCTTTCTAAGCAATTGCTAATACCTGTTGGAGACAGTAAACACTACAATCTGAAGATCAGCTACTTCTCTGCATAATCAAATAGCAGATGGTACAAGAAGATGCAGTGGGAGCTGTCACGCGATGTGCCCTTGCCATGAGCGAGGGTGTGTGTGCCAGTTTGCAGGAAGAGGCGTACCAGGACTTGCTTTCCTAGCACACTACAACATAGGACCACGTAAAACCCCCACCACTTAAATACCACTTCGAAGTTTTTCTCAGGAAATCTTGGCCCAGCCACAATCCTACCATGCTTCTCAAGGGAAATAAATAAGTAAATTATGGCCTCTGCTTAGTGAAAAAGAAGACTATATATATATTAAGTAAATGCTTTTGAACCTCTAGAAACTAAGAATAGGTGTCTTCAATTTTTTGAATAAACATGATATAAATAGTATAACAATAATGTATACTTAACAGTGTACTAGACACTGTTCAAACTGATGTCCATATATTTAATTTCATTAAATCTTCACAACAACCCAACCAAAGTGGGTTAATTTTTATCTCCTCTTTATAAGTGAGAAAGAGAAAAAGTCTGGGAGAAAAACCTAAATCCTCAAAAATAAGTAACAATTAATGAGCACTTACTATGTGCTAGGCCCTACCCTTAGAGATATGAATGCTTTCAGTTTTCACACTGTCATCCCCATTTTACAAAAGAGAAAACTGAGGCACAATTACTAAAGAGTGGAGCTGAGGTTCAAACCCAAGCAATCTAGGTCCAGGGCCTGCACTCAAGTGTGGCCCTGTCCTGCCAGGTACGAACTACAGGCTAGCGAGGAAGCATCCTGGGTTATCATTTCACAATTCAAATGACAAATTAACATTATACCTATCAAAGGTCAACACCTTAATTGAATATCACATGGCAGCAAACCTTAGTAATCCTGGCCAGAGGTAGCTAGATGCAACTACAAAATAGTGGCAGATCACAGTAACAGTTCATTCATCTGTTCTTCCAAGAAGCCCTTTCTTACCTGGCTCTGCCACCAACTCCCTACCCCACATAGGAAATCACTCCCTCCTCTGCACCTCATAACTCTTCTATTGTTACATTGCTATTGCTACATTCTGGGACTATAATTTTTCTATTGCATATTTGTCTCCCCCACTAGAGTCTGGCTTCTCTAGGTCAGAGACTTTATCTTAGTCAGTTCTCTATTCCTAATATCATGCACAATGTCTAGCACAGAGTTAGTCTTGAACTACTTAAAATGAATGAATGAATGATCCACCTCCTGTGGAAATAATAGTCACTGAGATGGTAGTCCTAATCTGTCATTCACATGTTTTGCAAAAGAACTATGAACATGGTGAGAACACAAAACCAGTGCAGTCAGGAGGATCTGGCACTGAGGTAGACGGAGTCCTAACAGACCACAGGTACATGAATGAGTCTAGTTGAGACCAGCTGAATCCAGCTGAAATCAATAGAACCACACGCTGACTCATGAGCAATAACAAGTGGTTGTTGCTTCTAGCATTGACTATCGGGGTGTTTTGTGGTACAGCAATAGCTGTCTCACACAGGAAACTTTGAAAAAGATTGTTTTGTTGGATTTGTTGATATATTGAAAAAGATTAAAAAATGAACGGTTCTAACCCAAAAGGTAGCGTAAAATAACAGCATCCTCTCAGAACAACAGACAAAATATCTAAAAGAGATGATATACTCAGAGGCTTTCCTGTGTTCAAAAGCCAGCTCAAACCTTCATAATCTCTGAAAATACTTGTGCATCTATTCATTCACTTATTCATTCATTCAACAAACATTCTCATGTCTATTACCCATCCAACACTGTCTAATACTCTAGAAATGCAGGCAATAATAAGATATTCCTTTTCCTAGAGGTGTTTTACACTAGTGCCTTATACTACTAAAGGACAGACCTATCAGGAAAGAGGTGTGCCCAAGTGTTACATGAGCCAATATAAACCCACAGCAGAAGCCCAAAGAAAGGAGAAGTCAGTTCTGCACATTTGTGTCAGGAGGCAAGAAGGGGGTAGAAGTTATAAGAATAGGTTAAATAGATTAATCTTACATGATTACTCACTTTCCATGATTAATCCACCTCGAACAGTGCCACAGCGACAAAGTTCTTCAGTAGCTTCCCTTTGCAAACTGGGTAAAATCCTTACTACCAAGGCCTTGCCAGGCTCACCTGCTCTTTCTGTTCTTTTCTAAGCACTCATATTACTCATGGCCTCCTTCATGCTTCTGTGTAACCTGCCCCCTTTGCATGTAATTCCCCCTGCTACCTTCTTTGTCTGCCTAATCCAGAGATCTCAGCCTGGTGGCACAGGAGCTTGTTGCAGTTTGTGATCATGTTTTGTTTGATCCATAGAGGGATTCATATTTCAATTTAAAACTTTGGATACTTAATAGGAGAGAGAAAAGTTTGATTTCTGGCTCCTTTAGGGGGAAGAAGAGAGGATTAGCAAGGTATCATTTCTGAAAATGACAATTGGTTAGTCTCCATCAGTTCCTATTCTTTCTTGAACACTGAGGCTGAGTATTGTACAACTGCTTTTTTTTAATATAAAAAGAAGAGGTGTGGTATATGCTGGGGGCACAGACCCAGCCAGATTGCCTAGGTTTGTGTCCTGACGATGCTACTTCAGGTGACATGACCTTAGACTAGTTGCTCAATTTCTTTACGGGTTGGTCTCCTCAACAGTAAAATAGAGATGATAATAAGAGTAAGGAGAAAAAGAATAGTGAAAATTTTAATGAGTTAATAGAAGTAAAGTGCCAAGAGCAGTAAGTGTGTTGTACTGAATGGCATTTTCTTTTGTTTTTTAAAGAAAGTTTCTTTCCTTTACATCATGCCCCTCACTGCTCTAGGAGTTTGAGTTTGCTGTCCCTGGCCTAACCAGGTCCTACTGCCCCTCTGACAACAACTCGGAGACCATTTTTTTTGTGCACTGTAGAAGTGCTGCTGAGTATGCCCTGTGTTTATTTGGTTATGTGCCTGCCTCTCTCAACAGTCGGGGAGCTTCATGAGAGCATGGACTATGTAGTATTCATTATTTTTAATCTCCTGCTCCAAGCACACTGCCAGATACATAAAAACTGCTCAATAAAAGTCACTGAATCAATGCTAATCTCTCGGGGTCTAAATACCTTCAAGCACTTAATGTACAGTTTGATTTGTATTAGGTAACTTGCCCTTATTTGTTTGGTGCTCTGTTAAGTTCTTCCATCATCTTCTGTGTGTGTGAGCCTTGGTCCCCAGCTGCTTTGTGACTGGACAGCAGGGCCATAACGGTCCTTTCTTTTAAATTAAGACCCTACACATGACACAGTTGCATATGTTTTTTAAATGGAAGTCAGCATGGGATTCTAGGAATCAGTCATCTCTTATATAATGTCATATAAATTCTGGCATCCAAAATTAGCTAGAGGAAAGGAATGAATGGGGTTCATTAGTTGTTGCCCTCCCTTCCTCCCTTCCTTCCTTCCTTCTCTTTCTCTTTCTTTCTTTCTTTCTTTCTCTCTCTCTTTTTCTTTTTCTTTCTTCCTTCCTTCCTTCCTTCCTTCCTTCCTTTCTTTTTTCTTTCTTTCTTTCTCTCTCTCTCTCTTTTTCTTCCTTCCTTCCTTCCTTCCTTCCTTCCTTCCTTCCTTTCTTTTTTCTTTCTTTCTCTCTCTCTCTTTTTCTTTCTTTCTTTCTCTCTTCTTTCTTTCTTTCTTTCTTCCTTCCTTCCTTCTTTCTCTTTCTTCTTTCTCTCTCTCTCTCTCTCTCTCTTCTCTCTCCCTCTCCTCTCCTCTCCTTTCCTCTCCTCCCCTCCCCTCCCCTCTCCTCCCCTCCTCTTCTCTCTCTCTCTCTCTCTCTCTCTCTCTCTCTCTCTCTCTCTTTCTTTCTTTCTTTCTTTCTTTTTATTATATCTAGCTCATCTACCAGGGATGGCAAGAAGGATTCTCTGGGATTATCGAGGCTCTACAAGTACAGTCAGAGACCAGGAGAATGATGTTTAAGTGTAAGAAAGAGAGGTTGGAAATTAACAGTTATTAGGCAACAATTATTTCTATATTAAATTATATATATATGTATGATATCTAATTTCCTAAAACAATTTAGTGAAATATAGAAAGCACCTCCACTTTTCCTTACGTATTGGAAACTGATGCTTCAAAGAGTTAAGCTATTTGCTGAAAATCACACAGCCTGAAAAGTTAGAACTAGACATTGGACCCAGGTTTGTGTCTCCAACATCTATGCTACTGCACACCACACCAGGACAGCAGATTGAGAAAGGACATGCTAACCATCTAAACAGGATATGGGGGGTGATCAACTATCCAACAGAGGAGACATGAATACAAATGTCACAGAGAACAGAAGCTAAGCATGAAGAATCATTTGTGACACTATTATTAAAACTATGCAAAGCATACTGGAGAGCTCCAAAAAAGATCCCCATGTACAACAGTCATTGACCCTATTTTTTCCATTTTATTCAGCATGAACACACAATTCTCTCCTAACTGAATAACAAGAAAGGATTTGAGTTTGGAGTACTGATCACAGACAAAACATGAATAAAACATGGGAACAAGGTATATAGTAAACAGTCAAGTGGGCATTTCCTTCCTTTGCAATAATACTGGAGGAAGAGGCAAAATCTTATCCTTGGGTGACACACGTATCATTTCCCAAATGCTAACTCAGTATGTTATACCATTCATGATTTTGAATTACTTGTTTCTAGTATTTCTGCTTTTTTTCTTAGATGAGGAAATATCTAGTTAGGAATAACTAATCCCATTCCTCCAGTGTCACAGACAGCTATTGAACAGCTGTTTCGCTTTCAGAGTTAAATCAAATACATGTCCCTGCAAGATCAGGATATTCTGCCTGAAGATCTGGCACCCATTGATCTGTTTTAAGAAAGTTCTTCAACTCTACTAACTTTTGCTACTAGTAATAGCCAACTTTTATTGAATCCCACTGTGCACCAGTATTGTGCTAAGTGTATCACACAGGTTATCTCACTGAATCCCCACAGCAGTCCTGATGATGAGAACTATTATTATCCTTTATATTGCCAGTGAGGAAACTGAGGCAAAGAGATATGCAAAAACTTGCTGAAAGTCACAGAGTTAGGAAGCAAAATGATGACGCCAGGATGTTGTTATCTTCTGGACATGACAGTTGAGTCCATTTCAAATGTTAACTGCAATCATAGCTGCAAGGCCAGCCTTTCCTATATCCAAATGACTGTGGAGTTCCTTAATAGGGAATGGCTATCTTTTAACATGGGGTAGCTACTTTTAATAGCTATGCCCCTCATAGATCTAGAAGGGAGAAGTCAGTTAGGAAGATTAGGCAATTGGATCTTTACTTTGAATGGCTCATCCTGATTCATTCCAGATTAGAATTAGTTATTATAAAATTAGACCTCCCTCCCACTCAGGGTCAGTGAAGTCCACATTTTTGCTGTTAGGGATATAGAATTATGTGATTCTTAATTTCAACTATTACTGACTTTCTGGATTTGATCCAGCACCACAATCTATTTTCTTTAAACAGAATGCATGTGTTTCCAAGCCCATTCTGCTTAAGGATTGGAGAGATTCAATAAGAAGGCAACCAAAGTCATGGAAGTAGCTGGCAGTGTAGGGGAAAAGTCTGTGGGTGTAAATATCAACTGGGAAGAAACCTGGCAGAAAATTACTGCAGAAAACATGACCAATCAGTGATATCAGATGACAGGATGATCAGAATCTATAGGTGGGGCAGGATTCCAAATCAGGTTTGAGATCAGGAGAAAGTGGAGCAAAGGGAATACCTGAACAGGAACTCTTGAGTGACAACATAATCAACTATAGTTTCTCTGGTTTTGTTTTTTGATGTCTGAAGATTACCAAGATAGCCGAGTCTTCATTCTTGAACACATGCTCAATATGGTTCAAGAGATTCTTCAAGACAAATTCCATGTTTACAAGAAATTTCTGAAAAGGCTACAACTTCAGATGATGAAGCAGGGCTGTCATTTTTGTGAGAATTGAATGGATGGATTCAGGAACTCAAGGGAAACTTTTCTAAAGGTATCTCTTTATGGTTGGTATTTGATTCTTAGATAATGGGTCTCTTTGTGAATACTTAAAATACACAAAATCTTACCAACAACCTGAATTGAAAATGTAACATGAAAGTAGTACATATTTTCTGAAATGAAAATAAGCAACAAAAGATTGAGAAATTACAGTTCGGTAAGTGGCTGGACAGAGAACAAAGTAAAGCTTACCACGTAGGATAGGAACTAGAACTAGGTCTTGCCTACTGGTTGGCTGTGTCTGCTTGGAGCCCTGTGCGGAAATGATTTCTGAGTAACATTATGTTTACTAGACTCCCCCCATCACCAATTTACCAAAGGGTAAGGGACTAGGAAGGCTGGTTGGGAAAGGAACGAGAAGAGTATACAGGGGGCATTACGATTAGCTCACATAATGTGTGGGGAGGTCCACGGGGAAGTCAGTATAGTACAGAGTACAAGTAGTGATTCTATAGCATCTTGCTACGCTGATGGACAGTGACTGTAATGCAGTATGTGGGGCAGACTTGATCTGGGGCGTGTAGTAACCATAATGTAGCTCATATAATTGTAGATAGGTTATTGTGAATAGTGCAGTGATAAACATAGGGGTGCACATATTTTTTAAAGTGGGCTGCTGCTTTCTTTCTCCCTTTCTTTCTTTCTTTCTTTCTTTCTTTCTTTCTTCTGTATTTATTTATTCATGCATTCACTCATTCGTTTATCTATCTATCTATCTATCTATCTGTCTATCTATCATTCTGTCATTAATATACAATTACATGAGTAACATTATGTTTACTAGACTCCCTCATCACGAAGATGCCCCCAGATACCCCATTGCATTCACTGTCCATGAGCATAGTAAGACACTGTAGAATAACTACTTGTCTTCTCTGCGTTGTACAGCCCTCCCAAATTATACATGCTAATCATAATGTATGCTTTCTTTCCCTCTCCCCTTACCCTCCATTCCCAACTATCCATCCTAGTACCTTTCCCTTTGGAAACTGTTAGTCTATTCTTGGATTCTGTGAATCTGGGGCTGTTTTGTTCATTTAGGTTATCTTGGTTCTCCTCCAGAGGTTGGTGAAAACATTTGATACTTGTCTTTCTCTGCATCTTACTCATCTAATTGTATATTAATGACAGAAAGATAGATAGACAGATAGATAGGTAGATGATAGGTAGGTAGATAGATAGACAGATAGATAGATAGATAGATAGATAGATATAGGTAACAAATGAATGAATGAATAAATACATATATTCACACATACATACATAAAGAAAGAAAGAATGCAGCAGCCCAGTTTAAAAAAGACGTGCACCCCTACGTTCACAAAAGCCAAGGTAAGTGTCCATCAGAAGATGTACAGTGGAATATTATTCAGCCATATGAAGAAAACAAATGCTACCACTTACAACAACATGGATGCAGCTAGAGGGTATTATGGTCAGTGAAATAAGCCACATAGAGAAAGAAAAGTGTCAAATGATTTCACTCACCTGTGAAGTATCAGAAAAAAGAAAAAGAGTGTAGGAACAAGACAGTACTAGCCTCACCAAACCCAAGAATAGACTCACAGTTACAAAAGGGAATGTGTCTGAGGAGGATGGGTTGGAAGGGAGGGAAGAGAGGGATAATGGGGCATTACGAGTAGCACACATAATGTGGGCAGGCGGCAGGCATGGGCAAGGCAGTATAACACAGTGAAGATCAGTAGCGCTTCTACAGCATATTCCTGGGCCGATGGACATTGACTCTTACGGGCTATGTGGTCGGGACTTGGTAATGGGGGTAGTCTAAAAACCATAATGTTGCTCATGGAACTGTTTAGTACTGACACCAAAATAAAAAGAAACACACAGTACCTTGGGTCTGGATTCCATTTTACCTGATGCTGTCAAGTTCAGTGTCCACCTCACCAGAATCACAGCTGTTCCTCTCAGCATACACATTCTGTCTCTAGGAAAAAGGCACCACTGTGACATCATGGAATCTCCAGGCAACAGTCCTGCTCTTGCAAACTCCACCCCCAGATGGAGGGCACTGCCCAGCCGTGGGGAGCTGCATCTACTTAGCAAACATTAGAGGTTCTTGCCTACATATATATGTATATATAATGATTTCACTCATCATTGGAGTATAAGAACAAAGAAAAAACTGAAGGAGAAAACAGCAGCAGTCTCACAAAACCCAAGAATGGGCTAAAAGTTACCAAAGGGAAAGAGACTCGGGTGGATGGGTGGGAATGGAAGGATCAGGGAGGAGGGAACAAAGGGCACATTAGATTTTGCATATATAATGTGGGAAGGGGGGCACAGGGAGGGCTGTACAAAGAGAGAAGACAAGTAGTGATTCTACAGTATCTTACTACACTGATGGACAGTGACGACAATGGGGTATCTGGGGGGACCTTGGTGATGGGGTACTCAAGTAAACATAATGTTACTCATTTAATTGTAGATTAATTAAAAATAGATAGATGATAGATAGATATAGGTGATAAATAGACAGATGATTAGGTAGATAAAAAGATAGATGATAGAGAGATAGATACATACATACATATATACATACATACATACATAGATAAGAAAGAATGCAGTGGCACAGTTTAGAAAAGACATGTGCACCCCTATGTTTATCACAGCGCTATTCACAATAGCCAAGCAAAGTGTCCATCAATAGATGCATTAATAAAGAAGATGTGGTACATATACACAATGGAATATTATTCAGCCATACGAAGAAAACAAATCCTACCATTTGCAAACAACATGGATGGAGCTAGATGGTATTATGGTCAGTGAAATAAGCCAGGCAGAGAAAGACAGGTGCCAAACAGTTTCACTCATATGTGGAGTATAAGAACAAAGAAAAACTGAGTAAACAAAGCAGCAGCAGAATCACAGAAACCAAGAGTGGACTAACAGTTACCAAAGGGCAAAGGACTGCGGAGGATGGGCGGGAACGGATGGATAAGGAAGGGGAAAAAGAAAAGGGGCATTACAATGATTAGCATGTATAATGTGTGGGCGGGGGGCACGGGAAGGGATGTGCAACACAGAGAAGACAAGTAGTGATTCTACTGCATCTTACTATGCTTATGGACAGTGACTGTCATGGGGTTTGTGTGGGGGACTTTGTGAAGGGGGAAGCCTACTAAACATAATGTTCTCCATATCACTGTAGATTAATGATACCAAAATAAAACTAAATAAATAACAGTAAAATAAAATAAAATAAAATAAAATAAAGAATGCAGCATCCAAGTTTAAAAAAGACACATGCACCACTATGTTTATCACAGCACTATTCACAGTAGCCAAGCTAAGTGTCCATCAGTAGGTGAATGAGTAAAGAAGATGTGGTATGTATACACAATGGAATATTATTCAGCCATAAGATGAAAACAAATCCTACCATTTGCAACAACATGTATAGTGCTGGAGGTTATTATGCTCACTGAAATAAGCTAGGTGCAGAAAGACAAGTGCCAAATGATTTCCCTCATTTCTGGAGTATAACCACAAAGCAAAACTGAAGGAACAAAATAGCAGCAGAATCAGAGACTCCGAGAAGATAGTAGTAGTTACCAGAGGAGAGGGGTGTGGGTGAGCTGGTGGCGAGTGAGGGAGGGAGAAGGGGATTGTGGGGTGTTATGCTTAGTATACATGTGGTGGGGGACCATGGGGAAAACACTGTAGCACAGAGAAGGTGAATAGTGATCAGTGACACCTTGCTGCACTGATGGACAGTGACTGCATTGGGGTATGGACAGTGACTGCATTGGGGTATGGACAGTGACTGCATTGGGGTATGGGTGGAGACTTGATTATATGGGTAACTGTAGTAACCACATTGTTTTTTCATGTGAAACCTTCATAAGAGTGTATATCAATAGAACCTTAATAAAAAATTTTGAAAACCATAAAAAAAACACCACATGATCATGTCAAGAGATACAGAAAAAGCATTTGAGAAATCCTTCAGCATGTATTCATGACAAAAACTCTCAACAAAGTACGTATGGAGGGAATATACCTCAACATAATAGAAGTCGTATGTGGTAAGACAACAGCTAACATCATCCACCATGTGAAAAACTGAAAGCTTTTCCTCTAAGATCAGCAACAAGAAAAGGGTGGCCTCCTGCATTTTTATTCAACAAAGTAGTGGAAGTCCTACCCAGAGCAATTAGGCAAGAAAAAGAAACAAAAAGCAACCAAATCAGAACAAAAAAGCAAAACCATCATTATATGTATATCACATGCACATAAAACACTGAAGACTCAAAAAGCTGTTACAACTAACTGAATGCAGTCAATAATATTGAGAATGTAAAATCAATATACAAAACTCAGCTGTGTTTCTACACACTAATAGTGAACTATCAGAAAGAGATATTAAGAAACAACTCCCATTTATAACTGCATTGAAAATAATAAAATACCCACAAATAAATCTAACCAATGAGGTGAAAAAATCTGTATGCTGACAACTGTAAGACACTGATGAAAGAAGCTGAAGAATAGGTAAAGAAATGGAAAGAGTCTGTGCTCCTAGACTGAAATGATTATCATTACATACTACACAAAGCAATCCTCAGATTCAATGTAACCCCTTACCAAAACCCCCATGGCATTTTTCATGGAACTAGCACAAACCTAAAATGCGTGTGGAACCACGAAAGTCTGAAAAGACAAAGCATCTTGAGAAAGAACAACAAAGCTGGAGGCATCAAGCTCCCTGATTTCAAACTCTATCAATAAAGCTATAATAATTAAAGCAGTACAGTACAGACACCGAGATCCACGGAACAGAATAGACAGCTCAGAGATAAACCCAGTCATACAGGGTTAATTAACTTACAACAAAGGAGCCAGGAATATACAGAGGGAAAGGACAGTCTTTTGAACAAATGGTTGGGAAAACTGCACAGCAAAATAACAAAACTGGATGATTATCTTACACCATACACAAAAAGAAACTCAAAATGGATCAAAGACTGAAACATTAAGGCCTTAAGTCGTGAACTTCCTCAAAGAAAACATAAGAGGGTAAGCTCACTGACACTGGACTTGTTGATGGTTTTTTGAACTTGACACCAAGAGTGAAAGAAGGCAACAAAAGTAAAAACAAAAAGTAGGGTTCTATCACACTAAAAGGGTTCTGTACAGCAAAGGAAGCAATCAACAAAATAAAGAAGACAATCTATAGACTGAGAAAATATTTTCAAACCACATATCTGATAAGGGATTAATATCTAAAATATAGGAAGAATTAATGCGATTCAGTAGGGGAGAAAACCCACCAAACAACCCAATTACCAAATGGGCAGGGATGTAAATGGATATTTTTCCAAAGGACACATACAAATTGCCAAGGGGCACATGAAAAGGTGCTACATATCACTAATCATCAAGGAAATGCAAATCAAAACCAAAATGAGATATCACCTCATATCTGTTAGAATGTCTATTATCAGAAAGGCAAGTAATACCAAGTGTTGGCGAGGATGTAGAGAGAAGGGTTGCCTTTCAGTGCATTGTTAGAAGGTAAATTAGTCCTGCTGCTATCTAAAAACAGCATGGAGCCTCAGTAAAAAATAAAAAGTGTAACTACCACATGATCCAGCAATTCCACTTCTGAGTATTTCAAAGGAGGTGAAATCACAATCTTAAAATATCTGCTCTGCTCACTGCAGCATTGCTTCCAATAGCCAGGACATGGAAACAATCTAAGTGTCCACTGATGGATGAATGGACAAAGAAAATGTTGTACATATATATGCACAATGTGATATTATTCAGTTATCAATAAATGGAAATTCTGCCATTAGTAACAACATGGATGCACCCTAAGTGAACTAAGTCAAATACTGTATGATGTCACTTACATTTGGAATCTAAAACAAAACAGAACAAAAAATGGAGAATTCATACATATACAGAACACATTGGTGAATACCAGACAAGGCGGGCATGAGGAGGGGTTAGGGGATAGGCACAATGGGTGAAGGTCCAAAGTTACAAACTTCCAGGTACCAGATGCACAAGTCCTGGGATGTAATATACAGCATGGTGAATATAGTTAACAATGTTGCATTTGTATATTTAAATGTTGAGAGAGTAGATATTAAAAGTTCTCATCCCAAGAAGGAAAGAATCCTAGCGTTATATAGTGATGGATGTTAACTAAACTTACTGCTGTAATCATTTCACCATGTATAACACATATATCAAATCATTATGTAGTACACCTAAAACTAACACAGTGCAATATATCAGTATATCTCAATTATAAAACTATGAATGTTACAATCATCTAGCAGCACTTAAAAACTTACAAATGCAGGCGCGCCCCTCAGGCGGTAGGCGCGGGCTGGGTCGAGGGCGCCCCGGGGCGGAGACAGGTAGCCGCGAGGGGCAGGCGGGCCAGGCGCGGAGAGGTGTGAGCGGCCGCTCTCGCAGGGCCTCCACGTTGGTTGTACCCTTCTGACGGGCGAAGGCCTTCAGGGAACTTCGACGGTGGAAGCGGCGGCTGGTGGGGAGTGGAGGCGGTTCGCCGCTTCCCGGGGAGGGAGGAGCATTCGTCTGGGCGAGGCCGGGCAAGAGGCCTGAGCCCGCGCATGCCTCGCTCCTCCTGGCAGCCAGCCCCAGCCGCCCGGACCCGCTGGTCCCCAGCCCGGAGGTCCCCCGAGGTCGCGCCGGAGGCATGCCCTGAGGGCGGCGGCTCGGCAGCCAAGCGGCCTCAGGGTACGATGGCGGAAGGGACTGAGCGTGAGCGCCAGCGCCAGCGCAGAGGGTGGTCAGGGCCGGCGCGCAGGCGCCCTGGGAAAATAACCCCGGGGTCACCGCGCCGCGCTGCCTAATGGGGGAGGCCTTGGAAGCCCTGCGGAGCGATCAGGAGATCGTGGCAGCTTGCAGGGACTGGGAGGACGCTGGCTGGGAGCTTACGCTGCAGCAACACTCCCCTCTCCGACCTTTTTTTTTTTCCTGGGTCTCATAGTTATCTAGTCTGGTATACGCGGGTATTTTTTTTTTTCAGGATCATTAGTCAACAATTATATGAGGAACATGACGGTTACTAGACTCCCCAGATCATCAAGCCCTCCCCTCACATACCCCACTACAGTTACTGTCCATCAGCATAGTAAGATGCTATAGAATCACTACTTGACTTCTCTGTACTATACTGACCTCCCCGTGGGACCTCCCACCCACATTACGAGAGCTAATTGTAATGCCTCCTTTCCACCCTTCTCCCTACCTTCCCAACCAGCCTTCATAGTCCCTTAACCTTTGATAAATTGCTGATAGGAAGAGTCTAGTAAACATAATATTACCCATGTAATTGTAGATTAATGATAAATAAATAAATAAATAGGTAGATAGATAAATAAATGATAGAATGCAGCAGCCCAGTTGAAAAAAGACATGTACACCCCCTATGTTTATCACAGCACTATTCACAATAGCCAAGCTAAGTGTCCATCACATGAACAGTGCAGTATTATTCAGCCATACGTAAAAAACAAATCCTACCATTTACAACAACATGGATGGAGCTAGAGGGTATTATGCTCAGTGAAGTAAGCCAGGGAGAGAAAGACAAGTATCAAATGATTTCACTTACCTCTAGAGAAGGAGGACCAAAAGAAACTGAATGAGCAAAACAGCACCAGATTCACAGAACCCAAGAATGGACCAACAGTTACCAAAGGGAAAGGAACCGGGGTGGATAGTTGGGAATGGAGGGATAAGGGGAGAGGGAAAGGAAGCGCGCATTATGATTAGCACGTATAATGTGGGAGCCGGGTCACAGGGAGGGCTGTACAACACAGAGAAGACAAGTAGTGATTCTGCAGTGTCTTACTCTGCTCATGGACCGTGACTTATTATTTTCCTGTTCCACTGAATGTATGACCATGACCTTTGAGAGTTAATGAGTTCTTAGCTCATCTTTTGTGAAACAGAGATGCTAATATTAATATGCCACAAATCTTGTAGGAATTCATTAGATTAAGTGAAAGAATGTTAGGAAGAGAAAAGTTAATTAGGAAATAATTTAGTTGTAGCCTAATTCATAATTACTTGCTGGTGACATTCATTCTCTATTGACCATAAAATCTCAGAACTCCTTTCTCAGCTTTTAATCCACATCTTGACTGTCCCAGTTCTCTAATGTGTAGAAATTAATTTGAGTCAAAGTTAAATGATTGGAAAAGAGAAAACAGGTCCCTAGAACTAATATTCATTGGCAATAATTTGGGTTTAGTTTGAATTTAGAAGACATTGTTGCAGATGTTGAATTGGATGATAATGAATGTATGAAATGAATGAGTAAAAGGAGTTTCTTAGATGTTCTTCTAGTTGCTAACTGAGGCCTCCTGTAAATCTGAGAATCAAAGAATCAGAAGTCTGAGTTTCTCTGCTTTTTAAAAATTAAATGAATGCAAAATACAAAAATCAGGAGATTAAAGAAAGTAAAAAACATGTGATTTCCTTATCTTAAACATAGGGGCAAATATTTCCCCCTTGCACCTGACAGAACTGCAGGAAGGAAAAGTAGATTCTATGCAGGGAAAATTGGCCTCACTTTTCTCTGCCAATGCACACTGATTCCACAGAGAGGAACTCTGAGTTTTCCAGTGGTGTATGTTTGCACAGTTGGACTCACATTTTGCTGTCAAGCTCAATGTTCTCATACCAATGCTAGTAATATAAAGCAGGAACTGACATGCCACTCCATGGAACCTCATTCCTACGTTCTTAGCAGTTACCTCAGGGGCCCTCAACCTGTTACCAGAGAGACCGGGAGAATTTTGGGTCCACAGCTTAAAAAAGATAGTTGCATCTTAAGATATGGCTCTTGAATTTGTTTCCTGTCTTAAGAGATTTGTAAAGCAAAGTTCTCTTACTGTAATTGGATAAGCACAGAATAGAAAATGATTATCACCTTCTTTGTCTAGTCACTGTATTTTTGTTAACATAACCATCAGCTTTAATGAAAGCCACTTTCATTCTGCTTATTTCACACTTGAAACTTAAATTTGGCCTTCTTATTCCCCTGCTGAAATCTCTTCTGTGTCTGTCCATTGTGCTTAGGAAAAAATACAAAATTCGTAATGCAGTCTCCAGGGAAAGAGTTTGGGATAATGGGAAAGATGGTCCATTTTTGTTGTTGTTGTTGACCATCCTCTTTATTCTTCCAGCCTGTGTGCTGGCCCCCTTTAGTACTCTTCCTAGAATCCTTCACATGAAGAGGTTGAAAATGTACATTTTGAATCACAATAAAAATACACCTAACAAAGCACTTTTAGAGTCTAATCTTTCCCATTAGGGGGCATTCCACATCTGTAACTTAATTCTGTGTCTTGAAACTTTTATATCTGGGAAAAAATTGGATATTTTAACTGAATACATTATAGTCTGCTTCCCCTCCCCTCCTCCTCTTCATAGTAGCAGGACCCATTAATGTCTCGTGGGACATCCATTTGATGGTCCTGATAAAGGATTCTGCAACCTCCCAGTGGAAGCCGTATCATTCTAAAATTTTGAATTCAAGTACTCATTTGTTTTTAGAGTCTGTTCCAAAGACCTCTTCTAGATTTAGTGGTGAGATGGAGTTTCCAAAACTATTTTTGCTCCCATGTAACAAAGTACCCAGTTACACAACAACAGTGACATCACAGGTGTGAATATAGTTTCACAAGTACTTTGATGTGCCTTTACCTTCTAACCCTTTCAGTAATTATTTTGAGGCTTTTAGGAATCAGCATTCCCATTTTAAAAATGATGGCCCTATGTCTTAGAGAATTAAGTGGTTTGCTCCAGGACAGTGGAAGAAATAAATGGTCATTTATTTCTTCTGACCAGCTCTTTTGACTCCTAGTCCATTGTGATGTGTGGCAGTGGTATTTAATGCTTTGTTTCTATTGATTATAAAACTAACATGTTCATGGTAGCAAATAAAGAAAAAAGAGGAAAGAATAGAGTTGAAAATGAGAAATGTTTTCATTCCCACTGTGAGGAAGTTGGGGTTCCTATGGGGAGGATCCTCACTGAACTTAAACCACCTAGTGATGTACCTGGCCTGTTGCTAGGGTTTCGCTTTAACACCTTTAGGCAATAAGCTATTATTGCACTATATAGAGAGCTCGGCCCAGTGCTCTCGGTGGAGGCAGAGATGCTAATGCCCAACCTACTGCCAGGAGATCAAGCCATGTAATAAATAAACCCTTTCACCCCAAAGAATGTTTTGCTGTCAATTTCTTTGGTCACATTGAATCCATAGCGAACTTGCCCAGGGCTGAAACCCATTGGCAAGACACTCACCATCCAGTGAACCACTGTTAACATTTTAGTGTATTTCCTTCCAGGTTCTTGTGTGCATATGTGTGTGTACGGTTATGTGTATGTGAATTCTCACAAAATTGGCATCATATTGCATTGTAACTGAATCAGAACAGGTGTGCAGCAATGATGATGGAGTTGTCTCAGTGGGTACATAATGTAACGTGTGTCTCATTCCCTCTTCCTCCTATCTGTTAACAATGAAGGAAACAAATAGGGCCAGAGGAAAGGTCTGCTCCAGTTCAACCCCTTTGTATTCTCTTCCAATTTCTGAAACCTATTCCTGGGAATGTGATACCAGATGGAGAGAAAATGTGATCCATTAGGAATGAAACAAAAATCAGACAGGTAGACCTGAATTAGGACTATGAGATGTCACAGCAGGCAATTGCACACAGCCTTCCAGACACCTAGGGTCTCTTGGCTGGCTGAAGGGTAGACCCGCAGCATGGCACTGAGCAAGGGCAGGGAGAGGCATGTTTTGTAGACTTAACCTGGGGGCTGTGGAGACAGACAGAAAAGGGTCTGAAGTTTTGCTCCGCAGCCTAGCTAGCTATATGACATCAGGGGAGACTCTGATCCCTAGTTATCTCCTTTGTTAAATGGAGATAAATATATAATTTATGTAAAGCCTTTTAATACTACCTAACATATAGGAAGCATTAAATGAATGGAAACGGGGTCATCACACTGCTTGCTTGCTGGTGTGACATGGTCAGGCTTTCTCTGCAGTTTGTGGGAGTCCTTCATTCCATTCATTTGTTAGTGAAATGCCTGGATTCTGGCAGTGCCTGTTCTTATTCAGGCTCTGCTCCCTTGGAGACACCCTACCCCCATGCATCTCACATCTACCTGGCCAGATCTGCTAATTCAACTCAGAGCACCTCCATGCAGCGCCTATGGTATGTTACTTGCTGTGGTAGGCACTCAGGGTTTAAAAGGATAAATAAGAATATGATCCCTTTCTCTAGGAGTGCAGGCAGAAAAGTAAACAAAAAGGGATGTGGTATATACCCAAACAGAAAATATGAAGTGTGATGCACCTGCCTGGTATAGGCTCACAGACTGTGTGAGGACTCAGCCCTCACATGAAAGGGAGCAGAGAATCCCTCTGTGGCCTTTCAGAAATATTCAGAAAGGGGGGAACCAGGCCAGCCACACATCAGAAGCTGATAAAAAGCCTGAGCATGTCATTTTTTTTTCCTCTGGGTGACTTGGGGGCTTGGATGCCATTGCCTCCTGTCGGGAGGTGGGGGTAGTGGGGTCATTTGGGGACTGGCGCCTATTCTGTAGGAGGGCAGACAAGCATGGCCGCCCCCTCCACCCTCCCTGCCTGTCTGCCCCCCTTGCTCCATTCTTTCCTTCCTCCCGTCCTAGAACTCCCACGTAGACCAGGTTCTGGCTACCACAGTGAGGATAGAACAGATTCTGCCCTCAAGGAGCCTCCAGTCTACCACTAAATACAGAAATAGGTACAAAATAACCATCTTGCCTTGATAAGAGTAAGTACAGAATCCCATCAGAGAACACAGAAGGGCCACCACCCTCCAGCTTCATGAGTGAGGGTTTCCCAGAGGACAGGACATCTAAGCAGTGAATAGAGCCTAACTACCATGGGGTCAGAAGGGCACTCTTCCATTTTGGGGAACAGCACGTGCACAGGCTTAGAGCTGAGGGAGAAAGACGAGTCATCAGTATGGTTAGGCAGCAGGGTCCTTCAAGCATGGCAGGCTCTGAGTGCCCATTTGTGCACAGAGCACACCAACGTGTCGGTGCTGAGATCTGGGTGAGCTGAATATTCTGCTCTAGCTGTGCCTCGCTCCAAGAAGGTGCCCAAGTCCTCTTTAGGAGTGTGCCTTCATTTTACAGCAGAAAACCTGTTATTGTGTCATCACCAAGGACTTCATTCTTAAGTTAATGCAGGAACTTCCCTTTTTCTGAAGCTACTCAAAACAACAATAAAAGCTAGGGCATATCATTCTTTCTCTGTGACAGTCCAGAGGGGATTGATGTCTGCCCTTGAATGGGATTATCCAGGTTCCAGTGGCAAATCAGCCAGAGAATTATGTCTGGGAGAATAGTTAGTATAGTTAGGCAGCAAGTTATCCAGCTTGTGATAAAGTGGACTATGATGTAGGAGTTCCTGGGAGCGAATCCAAGATTCACCATTATCTAGTACTGTGGCTTCAGGCAAGTTTTGAACCTTCCAAACTGTCCTGTAAATCATGAATAAATCATTCCTTACAGTGCAGGTCTGTTGTGAGGTTTAAGAAAATGATGTACCTGGGTGCCTAGAACACTGCCTGGTATGTAGGACTCCCCACATGAGAGGTGTTTTTTTGGGGGTGGTTGTTCCACTCCATTGGTTGAAAATACGTCTCTTGGGGGAGAAGTTAATGGGCACTAGATTTCAGATCTTTTGTGGTGGGGTGTATGGGTGTCTCAGCTCTCCGAGTAGCATGCACTGGTCCCTTCTTTATGACCTCAAAATGAAATGGGCTTCATTGATCACAGAGTGTATATCTTGGTCTTGAAAATCTCTGTCAAAATCCCCACCTCTCCAGGGGCCCTCTCTATTCCTAAGGGCAGCATTTTGCTAGCAAGATCTGCATCACTGTGATGCCCAACAGTTCTCAAAGTGCGGTTTGGAATAGCACCAAATGTTGTTTTTCTTTTTCGCCATGTTGCTCTCTGACTGATGTTGGAAAAGGAGTGGTGGGAAAATGCTATGGTCCGGAAGCCCACAATTCAAGGCAGTGGCACCAAACCATGTTCGTCACTGGAATATACTTGCAATGTGTTCTTTAAAAAGCCAGTTTCACTTAGGAAAGGCTTTCATGAAGCAATAAAATTTATTATTAAATATAGACCTTTGAGTACACACCTTTTGATATATCATGTGATGGAATGGGAAATATATGTAAAGAAAGCACTATGATGGTTGTCTCAGGAAAAATCACTTTGACTGTTTAAACTACATTCCAGACAAGCAGGTTTTTCATGATACTCCATATAAGTGAAAAGAAAAGACAAACCATGGTTATACAAACTAGGGTATTTGGTGAATATTTTCTCAAAAATGAACAACATGAGCTTATTGCTTCAAGGAAAATGATTTGATAGTATTTGTTGCCAATGATAAAATCTTGAACTTGAAGCATTGTTTATGTATTCATGTATTTTTTTTATCATTGAGGTTTTGTGACTCATTATCCCCTTCACCTATTCCACCACCCACTACAGCCCCTCACCCATGGTGACTACCAGTCTCTTCTCAGTGTCCGTGAGTCTATTTCTATTTTGTTCATTTGTTTTGTTTGTTTAGAGACCACTTATAAGTGAAATCACATGGTATTTGTCTATCTCTGCCTGGCTTATTTCACTTAGCATAATACCCTTTAGGTCCATCCATGCTGTTGCAAATGGAAGAATTCTTTCTTTTTTATGGCTGAATAATATTCCCTTGTGTATATGCAGCACATCTTTATCCATTCATCTACTGAAGCAATATTTATATTAGAGAAGTCACATCTGCTACCGCAGTAAGCTTAACAGGTCCCTGCAGTTCAGATTATTCTTGATTCAAACGCCCTCTGTCTTGACTCTTCTTGCCTTTCCTTCCTGTATCCAGTCAATCATCAAGTTCTTTCAGCATAAAGTTCAAAATATACCCAAGAAATGTTCACATCCCTTCTGTGTGGCTATTCTCTGGCTCAGACCTCTATAATCTTCCATAAGGAATATGGCAATAATCTCCTAACCCACTTGGCCTCTCTCATTGAAACCCCCACCATGTCCCAGTCTATTTTCTGTTCAACAGAGCATTCTTTTGAAACATAAACCTCATCCTGTCATCCCATACTTGAAATTCCAATGACTTTTTAATGAATTTGGACTAAAACTCAAATTCTGTACCGTCTCTTTCCATACCCTACGTATGACTGACCTCTTCCCTCCTGTAGACCCCACCTCATGATAGAACACATACCCCCTCATTTACCGGTTTCTAGCCTTACTGCCTTCCTTCTGTTCTTAGCAAATGGCCAAGTTTAATCCTGCCTTGGGGCCTTTGCACTTGCTTCCCCCTCTGTCTGAAATGCTCTTGTTACAATCATTTCCAAGGATGGATCTTAATCAATGAAGTTACATCTTGAATGTCATTCTTCAGAGGTCTTTTCTCGCCTCACAATCAAGGGTGACCCTTTAACCTCTGATAGTCATTTTCTGGGCTCTTAGCCCACTATACTTCTCTCCTGGTACAGTAGACAATCACTTCTTTCTTTGTGTGCTGCACTGCAGGAAGTTGGTAAAGCTCTGTTTGACTCACACTTGTGGGCCCCTCTTTCGTTCCTACCCTGTGTGGACCTGCTGGTGGTTCTCCTCTACTTCGTCATTCTTTTCCCAGAACATCCTACCTCTGGATCAATGCTTCCATCGACATATCTTGGTGCATACCCTAGAGGATAAGTTTTGATGTATAAAAGTCGCACAGTTGTAGATACTGGCACTCTGGTTGCTTCAACTCCTCATGTACTTTTGCTCTTTTTCCTACAGTTTTATGGAGTTGTTCTTTATTTAAGAAATCTTCACTAGATTAAATTACTAAAAAGGAATCTCCTTTCTAAGTTATTTATTAAGTCCTCACTATCCAGTGGGCACTTTACATGTGTTACCTGACATTAAAAAATTTTTATTAAGGTATTATTGATATACACTCTTATGAAGGTTTCACATGAAAAAGCAATGTGGCTACTACAGTTACCCATATTATTAAGTCCCAAACCATAACCCAAAGCGTCACTGTCCATTAGTGTAGTAAGATGCCACAGATCCACTGTTTGCCTTCTCTGTGCTACACTGTTTTCCCGGTGATCCCTCACACCATGTGTACTAAACATAATACCCCTCAATTCCTATCTCCCTCCCTCCCCACCTGCCCTCCCACACCCTCCCCTTTGGTAACTACTAGTCCCTTCTTGGAGTCTGTGAGTGTGCTGCTATTTTGTTCCTTCAGTTTTGCTTCGTTATACTCCGCAAATGAGGGGAAATCATTTGGCACTTGACTTTCTCCACCTGGCATGCGTCACTGAGCATAATACCCTCTAGCTCCATTTGTGTTGTTGCAATGGTAGGATTTGTTTTTTTTCTTAATGCTGAATAGTATTCCACTGTGTATATGTACCATATCTTCTTTATCCATTCATCTACTGATGCTTCCGTATCTTGGCTATTGTAAATAGTGCTGCAATACATATAGGGGTACATAGGTCTTTTTGAGTCTGAGAAGTTGTATGCTTTGGGTAAATTCCAAGGAGTGGGATTCCCAGAGATCAAATGGTATTTCCATTTTTAGTTTTTTGAGGAACCTCCATATTGCTATCCACAATGGTTGAACTAGCTTACATTCCCACCAGCAGTGTAGGAGGGTTTCCCTTTCTCTGCATCCTCACCAGCATGTGATGTTCTTCATCTTTTCGATACTGGCCATCCTTACTGGTCTGAGGTGATATCTCAGTGTGCTTTTAATTTGCATTTCCCTGATGATTAGTCATGTGGAACATCTTTTCATGTGTATATTGGCCAATTGAATTTCTTCTTTGGAGAATTGTCTATTCATATCCTCTGCCCATTTTTTTAATTGGGTTATTTGCTTTTTGGGTGTTGAGGTGTGTGAGTTCTTTATATATTTTGGATATTAACCCCTTGTCAGACATGTTATTTACAAATATATTCTCCCATACTCTTGGATGCCATTTTGTTCTGTTGATGGTGTCCTTTTCTGTACAGAAACTTTCTAGTTTGATGTAGCCCCAACTCCTCCTTGCTTGAAGAGATGTGTTCAGGAAGAAGGTGCTCATGCTTATATTCAGGATATGTTTGCTTACATTGTCTTCTAAGAGTTTTATGCTTTCATGACTTACATTCAAGTCTTTAATCCATTTCGAGTTTACTTTTGTGTATGGGGTTAAACAATAATCCAGTTTCATTCTCTTGCATTTAGCTGTCCAGTTTTGCCAACACCATCTGTGGAAGAGGCTGTCATTTCCCCATTGTATGTCCATGGATCCTTTATCATATTTTAATTGATGGTATATGGTAGGGTTTATATCAGGGTTCTCTAGTCTGTTCCATTGTTCTATGGTTCTGTTCTTGTGCCAGTACCAAATTGTCTTGAGTACTGTGGCTTTGTAGTAGAGCTTGAAGTTGGGGAGCGTAATCCCTTCAGCTTTATTCTTCCTTCTCAGGATTGCTTTGGCTATTCGGGGTCTTTTGTGGTTTCATATGAATTTTAGAACAATTTGCTCTAGTTCATTGAAGAATGCTGTTGGTATTTTGATAGGGATTGCACTGAATCTGTAGATTGCTTTAGGCAGGATAGCCATTTTGACAATATTAATTCTTCCTATACAGGAGCACGGGATGTGTTTCCATTCATTAGTCTCTTCTTTAATTTCTCTCATGAGTGTCTTGTAGTTTTCAGTGTATAGGTCTTTCACTTCCTTGGTTAGATTTATTTCTAGGTATTTTATTCTTTTTGATGCAATTGTGAATGGAATTGTTTTCCTGATTTCTCTTTTGGCTAGTTCATCATTGATGTATAGGAATGCAAGATATTTCTTTGTATTAATTTTGTACCCCACAACTTTGATGAATTCAGGCATTAGATCTAGTAGTTTTGGAGTGGATTCTTTATGGTTTTTTTATGTACAATATCATGTCATCTGCAAACAGGGACAGTTTAAATTCTTCCTTGCCAATCGGGATGCCTTTTATTTCTTTATGTAATCTGATTTCTGTGGCTAGGACCTCCAGTACTGCGTTGAATAACAGTGGGGAGAGCATGCTTCCTTGTCTTGTTCCCAAACTTAAAGGAAAAGCTTTCAGCTTCTCGCTGATAAGTGTGATGTTGGCTGTGGGTTTGTCATATATGGCCTTTATTATGTTGAGGTACTTGTGCTCTCTACCCATTTTGTTGAGAGTTTTTATCATGAATGGACGTTGAATTTTGTCAAATGCTTTTTCATCATCTATAGAGATGATCATGTGGTTTTTGTCCTCCTTTTTTTGGATGTGGTGAATGATGTTGATAGATTTTCGAATGATGTACCATCTTTGCATGCGTAGAATAAATCTTACTTGATCATGATGGATGATCTTTTTGATGTATTTTTGAATTCGGTTTGCTAATATTTTATTGAGTATTTTTCATCTATGTTCATCAGGGATATTGGTCTGTGATTATCTTTTTTTGTGCTGTCTGACTGGCTTTGGTATTAGAGTGATGCTGGCCTCATAGAATGAGTTTGGGAGTATTTCCTCTTCTTCTACTCTTTGGAAAACTTTAATGAAGATGGGTATTAGGTCTTCACTAAATGTTTGATAAAATTCATCAGTGAGGCCATCTGGAACAGGATTTTTTTCTTAGGTAGTTTCTTGATTCCCAGTTCAATTTCATTGCTGGTAATTGGTCTGTTCAGATTTTCTGTTTCTTTCTGGGTCAGCCTTGGAAGGTTGTATTTTTCTAGAAAGTTGACCATTTCTTCTAGCTTATCCAGTTTGTTGGCATATAATTTTTCATAGTATTCTCTAATAATTCTTTGTATTTCTTTGGTGTCCATATTGATTTTTCCTTTCTCATTTCTGATTCTGTTTAGGTGTGTAGACTCTCTGTTTGTCTGGATAAGTCTGGATAGTGGTTTATGTATTTCATTTATTTTCTCAAAGAACCAGCTCTTGCTTTCATTTATTTTTTCTATTGTTTTATTCATCTTGATTTTTTTTATATCTGCTCTAATCTTTATTATGCCCCTCCTTCTGCTGACTTGGTCCTCATTTGTTGTTCTTTTTCTAGTTTCATTAATTGTGAGTTTAGACTGTTCATATGGGATTGTTATTCTTTTCTGATGTAGGCCTATATTGCAATATACTTTCCTCTTAGCATGGCCTTTGATGTGTCCCACAGATTTTGCAGTGCTGAATTATTGTTGTCATTTGTTTCCATATATTGCTTGATCTCTGTTTTTATTTGGTCATTCATCCATTGGTTATATAGGAGCATGTTTTGAAGCCTCCATGTTTTTGTGGGATTTTTTATGTTCTTTGCATAATTTATTTCTAGTTTCATACCTTTGTGGTCTGAGAAACTGGTTGGTACAATTTCAATCATTTTGAATTTACCGAAGCACGTTTTGTGGCCTAGTATATGATCTATTCTTAAAAGTGTTCCACATGCCCTTGAGAAGTATGTGTATTCTGCTGCTTTTGGGTGTGGAGTCTGTAGATGTCTGTTAGGTCCATCTGTTCTAATGTGTTTTTCAGTGCTTTTGTCTCCTTACTTATTTTCTGTCTGATTGATCTGTCCTTCAGAGTGAGTGGAATGTTGAAGTCTCCTAGAATGAATGCATTGCATTCTATTTCCCCTTTAATTCTGTTAGTATTTGTTTCAGATATGTAGGTGCTCCTGTGTTGGGCACACAGATAATTATAATAGTTATATCTTCTTATTGGTTTGACCCCTTGATCATCATGTAATGTCGTTCTTTGTCTCTTGTGACTTTCTTTGTTTTGAAGTTTATTTTGTCTCATTCAAGTACTGCAACTCCTGCTTTTTTCTCCCTATCAGTTGCATAAAATAACTTTTTCCATCCCTTCACTTTTAGTCTTTGTTATGTCTTCGGGTTTAAAGTGAGTATCTTTTAGGCAGCATATATAGAGGGTCTTGTTTTTTTATCCATTCAGTGACTCTATGTCTTTTGATTGGGGAATTCAGTCCATTTACATTTAGGGAGATTATCAATAGATATGTACTTATTGCCACTGCAGGCTTTAGATTCATGGTTACCAAAGGTTCAAGGGTAACTTCCTTACTCTAAGAGTCTAACTCAACTCACTTAATATGCTATTACAAACACAATCTAAAGATTCTTTTTTTCTCCTCCTTTTTCTTCTCCTCTATTCTTTATATATAAAGTATCATATTCTGTACGCTTTGTCTATCCTTTGATTGACTTTGGGGATAATTGATTTAATTTTACATTTACTTAGTAATTAACTGTTTGGCTTTCTTTACTGTGGTTTTCTTATCTCTGGTGACAGCTATTCAACCATAGGAACACTTCCATCCATAGAAGTCCCTCCAAAATACACTGTAGATACAGTTTATGGGAGGTAAATTCTCTCTGCTTTTGCTTATGTAGAAATTGTTTAATCCCTCCTTCAAATTTAAATGATAACCTTGCTGGATAAAATATTCTTGCTTTGAGGCTCTTCTGCTTCTCTGCATTAAATACAGCATGCCACTCCCTTCTGGCCTGTAATTTTTCTGCTTAGAAGTCTGAATAGCCTGATGGGCTTTCCTTTGTATATGATCTTATTTCTCTCTCTCGCTTCTTTTAATAGTCTGTCCTTATCCTTGACCTTTGCCATTTTAATTACTATATGTCTTGGTGTTGTCTTCCTTGGGTCCCTTGTTTTGGGAGATCTGTGTATCTCCATGGCGTGAGAGAATATCTCCTTCCCCAGATTGGGGAAATTTTCAGCAATTACCTCCTCAAAGACACTTTCTTTCCCTTTCTCTCTCTCTTCTTCTTCTGGTACTCCTATAATGCAAATATTGTTCCATTTGGATTGGTCACACATTTCTCTCAATATTCTTTCATTCTTAGAAATCGTTTTTTCCTCTCTGTGCCTCAGCTTCTTTGTATTCCTCTTCTCTACTTTAAATTTCATTTATTACCTCCTACACCATATCTAATATGCTTTTAATACCCTCCATTGTGCTCTTCAACAATTGGATCTCTAACCGGAATTTATTCCTGAGTTCTTGAATATTTTTCTGCACCTCCATTAGCATGTTAGTGAATTTCATTTTGAAATCCCTTTCAGGAAAATTCATGAGGTCGATTTCATTTAAAACTTTCTCAGGTGTTGTATTCATAATTTTACTTTGAACCAGGTTTCTTTGGCATTTCATAATTGTATATGGTGCCCTCTAGTGCCCAGAAACTCTACTCTCTGGAGCTCCTCAACCCCTGAAGCAAGGTCATGTGTGTCATGACATTGTAGTTGTATTGGTACCTGGGGGGAGGAAATAGCTGTTTCCTGCTTCCCGGCTGCTATCCCTGTCTCCACTGCCAGAACCAGTGGGCCGAGCACACAAATATAAGCCTCTGTGCTCTGTGTGTGTAGTTGCTGTAGATGGGGCTTTCCTCTGGCTGGCCTAATGTCAGTTTAGGTTTTGATGGTTTGTGAGCCAGGTGGGGCTGGCTTGGAGAAAGTCGCAGTAGGCTGTGTATCACGGAGGGCGGTCCTTTGAGCTGTGTAGCCAGCCAGGGAGCTGGAGGACCTGAAGATTGAGAAAGTTCCCAACCTGCTGGGTAGTGTGCACTGAGACAATTTTGTCTACCTGTCCTTTATCCTGAACAGTAAGCTCTGTGCAATCCCTGCCCCTTTAGCAGCCCTCTTGCTGTTAGGAAGACTCTCAGACTGCCCGCCTTTCTTTTGTCCCATAGCAGATGGATATGGATCCCTGCTTTCCACAAGGGGCTGGAATCTCAGTCTCTCCAGGTATTCTGCCTGTCTTAGCTTTCCAACCCCCTAATCACAAGAGTACCATGAAAGCACGATGAAATGTAGGTTTCTGCTCCCAGAGCAGATCTTCAGAGTTAGGTATTCAGCAGTCCCAGGCCTCCACTCCCTCCCTGGTCCATTTCTCTTCCTCCTTTCCAGTGAGCGGGGGTGGGGAAAGGGCTTGGGTCCCGCCGAGCCATGGCTTTGGTACGTTACCCTGTTCCATGAGGTTTATTGTTTTCTCCAGGTGTATGCATTTTGACACAGCCCTCTTTCCTGTTGTTCTTTCAGAATTAGTCACATTAATTATATTTTTGTATTATATGTAGTTTTAGGAGGAAGCCTCTGTCTCACCTCTCATGCCACCATCTTTAATGCATTCTCCATATGTTACTTCATTTAAACCCCACATCCACCCTGAGACCTGAATATTACTGAAAAATCAATACCTCTAGAGACCAAGAGATATCTGAAATAAAAGGGTTTATTGAGCCTTTACAAATACTAGCCAGATAAGTACTGAGTCCTGGGATACGAAATTTCTGTTTCACCAGCAGCAACACCAGTTAAGAAAAACAACTTGGCCACAACAGTCAAGATACAGGGTACATTATGGGGAAAGAAAGATTGTTAAGTTCACATTGGCTACAGATAAGGAAGGTGGGCTAATGCAAATCAAGGAAAGTGTGGAAATAAGTGTTAGTCTACAGAGAAGGCTCATTGATTGGTTGTTGATGATGGTCAGACACTGGTCACACACAAGAAGGATGTGCTGGTCCTGGAAACCTTCTAGGTGATTGCTGAAATGAATTCACCCAGTAGTTAGGTTTTTGAGTAGCTCTGGCCTCTGTGGCTGTGTACTGATGACCTTCCCTTGTCTCTCTCCCTCATTCAATAGCCCTTGTGTCACTTCATTTAGGACATTTCAGCATTTTTGCTGTGTCACTATGACTTCTCATTTTACAATTGTGCCCAAAGCCACATCCCTAGCTAAGTAAGAGAACTAGGATTCAAGGCTGCATCTGTCTAATTCTAAAGCCTGTTTTAATAGCAGAGTTAATATACTCAAGAAGTAAAATAATACTACAAGGAAACCCCCAAATCTGTTACCCTTTTTAATGAATGTCTCCATCTCTACTGCCTAAATAAATAATCATATTAGTGGTAGAAAACAAAAGATCATTTTCACAGGGAGGGGAAAAGGACTTACCTCTTCTATATCCTCCTGGGCTGCCTTTTCCTTGGGCTGCCTGGTGCTAAATGGTTTTTAAATAGCAATTTAACCACCTACAGAGAGACCTCGGTTTACAGATTTTCTGAGGGCACATCAGTGCTGTTACTCTTTCCCTGGTTTGGGGGTTTGGTTCAGTTTGTGCTTAAAATAATGGATGGGTAAAACTTGTAAGCATAATGCAAGTGACTAAATTTGAAAAGGAAATGTGTTTATATACATATTTTCCTTTCAGTCTGTTTCTGTGGAGATTTAAAAAAAAAAAATCTGGCACCTGAAGCTGCAGTTGTAGCAAAGAGAAATCTTCTGAAATACACAGAATCACAGAATGTTAGAGCTGGAAGAGATACTCTCTGGGGCTTGGTGACAGAGAACACAGGTCTCATTGTGTCTATGATAATATAACAAGGGATTGGCTGTGTGGCAGGTTGTGACTCATAGTTTATTCAGTAAGGAGAGAGGGCTTACTTTCCAAGCCTAATTTTACTTCATTTGTAAAATGTGGGCAGTAATTGTGCATCCCCCAGAGGGTGGTGGTTATATGCTTCACACATAAATTAGTATTGTGCCTGACCCACATGTGTTCAAGAAATGTCACCTGCCTATATCCTTTTTTAGCTCCTTTCTTTCTTCTTCTGCATTGTTGTAAAACCTTCAGCGACAGCTTTCTTTTTAAGCCTTTTAGGTTTGCATACTCTTTTCTCAATGCTAGAGATTTGTAGTTTTATCTTGGAAATAATGATTTTTTTTTGTCCCATAGCAGATGGATATGGATCCCTGCTTTCCACAAGGGGCTGGAATCTCAGTCTCTCCAGGTATTCTGCCTGTCTTAGCTTTCCAACCCCCTAATCACAAGAGTACCATGAAAGCACAATGAAATGTAGGTTTCTGCTCCCAGAGCAGATCTTCAGAGTTAGGTATTCAGCAGTCCCAGGCCTCCACTCCCTCCCTGGTCCATTTCTCTTCCTCCTTTCCAGTGAGCGGGGGTGGGGAAAGGGCTTGGGACCAAGTTTTCTGGGTTCCAGTAGATGTCATTTTTCACTTCATTTTCAAACAAAACTTGGTTTCAATACTTTTCTGAATGCAGACCATCCTTTTCTCCCATCATTCACACAAGGAACACAGAGTGATTACTAGAGGTCAGTCACTGCACTTGCTGTTTATGTACATTTAGTTACTTCATTCACCTTGTGTAAAACAGCCAAAGTCAACATTATCTCCACTCTTCAGTTGAATAAATTAACTGAGAGAAGTTAAGTAACGTATCCCTAGTTATGTGGCTTCTACAAGGCAGAGCTAAGATTTGAAATCTGGGCCATTTTAAGTCCAAGTATAGTATCTTACCCACTGTGCCATAATGCCAGTAGGGACTGATAAATTTCTGTCATTTATAACTGTCATGGAGTTGGTTACTTATTTGTGATGTAGATTTCAAGCCCGTCTAATGTTAAGAGCGAAGCCAAAGAGCCAGTGGAGAAAACCCAAAACAACCATGGCTAGTATACTCCTTCCTTCACCCAGAAGAGTCAGTAAAACTATAGACAAGTCTTTAGTTACCTGAGTGTTAATTCTTGATCCAGACCCATTGACCATCTTGGGTAGGGATATTGCTGGACAGCAGCTGCCCTCTTTGATGTCAACATAAAATGTTAGAGATACCCTCAATGGTGTAGAAGTCCCATGTTTTTATAGTTAATTATAATTAGCTTATAATTCTTGTGTGTGAAAAGCTCATCCTTTTTCAGTGTGAATACCTCTAGTGCCCCTTACTCAGTGAGGAAAATCACCATTTTTGACAACTCTAATTACTGTTCATTAAAAAAAAGAAAACCTATGGTATTTCTTAACATCCATTACATCTATGTCATCCATGAATAATTTTTATAAGATTTACATCAGAAGCAAGATGTAAAAATAATAAGATATATTATGTACCTACAAGAAGGACATCACCTTTGCTTATTGAAATTTTTCCCATTCATATTTCATTTCATCCCAGGCACAAAGTCTCCTGCTCCTTTCCCTTGACCGTATCCCTCCACCCTTCCCCACTAAAGACGGACAGAACAACTGGAAGGCATTTCATCTGCCCCTGAACTTCCATAGCATTTTAGCTTTTCCTTTCTTAGGACAGTTAACACTGAGTGCCAGGTACAATAAATTTCTCTGAACCTATCTCCGTTCTCTAGAGTCTAAGCTTTAGCAAGGTAGAAATTATTGTATAATTAGGATGCTTTGGGTTTGCAAGAAACAGAAAACCCAACTAAAATTGACTTACACAGTAAAATATTTGTTGTCTCCTTAAACAGAAGTTCTGAGTTAACAGAGAGACTCAGAATTGCTTCATTTAACTGTTCAGCAATTCTGAGACTGGAGATTTTTTCTATGAATCTCTTGGTTTTCTCCTCATGGACTCAAGATGACTACTACAGTTGCAAACAGCACCTCCGCAGGCATCAACATTTAAGGAAGGAAGGAAAGAAATAATTCTGTTGCCTCTACAAGTCTATTTTTATCTGGGAAGAAAATATTTCCCTGAAGTTCTCCATTAGAATTTCTGTGTTTCTCATTAGCCAGAACAAATTCACATGCCTGACCCAAACCAGTGACTGGCAAAAGAGATTATCACCATTGGTTTAGATCAATACAAATTTAGATCAGTCAAATTGTATCCCCTGGGGCCGGGGGAGGGTCCCAGCTTTGCTGAGCACATTGTCATCTGCCTGACTGCTGAATAAAAACTGGAGTTCTGTTAGCAATCAGGGAGGAAATGGCTCTATTAAATAGAATAAAAAATATTTGAATATATTTAATTTATATTCTGTAAGTGAAGTACTGGCCATGGCTTTGATTTCTCACAATGAATGCTTATTGGGCAGGATTAATTTATTTTATTCAACAAAGTTATTAAATACTATGTGTTTATAGGCAGATAGGCACTGTTCTAGGGGTTAGATATACAATGGGAAGTAAAATCAGATGAGATCCCCGCCATTAGTATTAAGAAAAAAATAGCTAATCTTATTATGTGGGAAGTACAGGGCTAAAGTTTACATGCATTATTTTAAATAATCTTCAAACAACCCTATAAGGTAGGTTCTATAAAATTGCCATTTTTTTTCTGAAGAGAAAATTGAGACCCAGCAAAGTTGAGAATCTTCACAAAGGTGACAAAAGGTAAGATTTGAGCCAAGTTTTGTTTCAATCCTCTTAAATAATACATGTGTGTATACATTGTGTGATTGGTAGACTTACCTTGCTTATCGAAATAGTCTTTTCTGACTTTATTCTTTTTGAAGGACAGCTTGTGTTATGTTTTCTCAGCATTCCTTAAACTCCTTGAAAGCCCCTTTTATCTTATGCTCAGGATTCTGGAGACAAGTCTTTTTACCTAAAGGGTGTTTTAGATGATGATTCTCCCCTCTTATCCTGATACTTTACCAGCTGAAGAGTAAGCTCTGGCTTTTGAGAAACCCCCTTGTAGACTGGGAGAGTATAATATAGTAGTCTGTTTAACTCCCCCTAGTTTTGAATCACTTTATGTTAATAACAATAAACAATGCCAGAAGATAAGTTATATAGGTTAATGATAAGATTTAGACAACAGACATATTTTCCTCTGCCCCATATCTTTAAAAATCGTTACCATTTCTTTAGAATGGAGATATTTACCTTAAAGTGTGTATTTTCACATAGTACTGAAAAACTGGGGAATTAACAGCATGGTGGCCAGAGTGTGTGCTCACAGGACAGCCATCGGCAGGAACTATGGAGCCTCTGTCCATCTTGGATGAGGCCAAGACACCCGGTTTGCCACACTAACAAACACTCTTCAGCTGATTGCTTTAATCACTCTAGGTGTCTGCAATCTTAGTCAGCATCTGCTGTAACAAGCAACTCCAAATTGTAATGGTGATGCCAAAAATGTAGTGTAACAACAAGCATCTATTTCTTGTTCACATCACCTGAGACCTGTGGCCCGGCCTGGAGCTCTGCCAAATAGGGCTGCTCCATGGCTATGTAAACGCTTGGTCATATAGGGTCTTACACTAAGAAGGATCCCCATCTTTTGATGTTTTGTTGTCACTGTCTTAAAATTCTTAATTTTTTAATAAGATTCTCTAGGTTTTCATTTTTCAACAGGTTCCATAAAATATGTTGCCAGTTTTGCTGCCAGGTTCTTGCTGAAGGGGCAGCCACTGCCAAGGCATGCCATTCTCATGGCAGAGGGCAGAAGGTGGTGGCACTGGGCTCACAGCACAGGATGCCTTTGCAGCCTCCAGCAGGAATTGGCACATAGCCACTTTCTATGAGTCAGGGAAGTCATGTGGCCAAGCCGGAAGTCATAGTTGTGAGGAAGTGTGTGCTTCACTTCAAGAAAGTACTTAGGCCAGTCCCACCCTACCCTGGAGATTGTCACTCGTGAGAGGATGACAGATTCCATCCCTGCATATCTGGTGTCTAGGACCAATGTTCAAGATTCAGTTGGATACAATGACCGACTGGTCAAGCCATGGGATCTGTAAGGTAATATCAAATGGCCAGTAAAAAGTTTACCAAAAGTTAATATACTTCAGTTTAAAAGGCATAAAGCCAAATATGCTGCCAATATTTTTCCTCACAAATTTTCCCTTGTTCAAAATTAGAGACCAATTTGAGTCTTATCCAAACTGTGCCTTGAGTCATTTCACTGTGTTTAAGTATAAATCTGTCTTCATCGTGGGCGTATTTTTTTTTCCATTTGGTTTTTCAAGCATAGATGATAAAGTTAAATAAATAAATAGATTAGCCTTAATATTAAGATCATATTGGCGGGATATATCATTGCTCCCTAATTGAATATTTAATTCTCTGGTGACTGAGGGAAGCTTCTGTCATGACATGTAACCTGTCTGCAATGTCAGAGCCTGACCTCAGGTTCCATTATTGTGATGGAGATGATGATTGTGGGGTACGGATCTTTGTAGAAAGAATGTATAGAGACTTATAAAATCCTGCGCCTGATACATAGGAATTCTTTTTGTGAATCCCCAGAAGTTCCTGTTATGGAGAAATCTGTAGTTTACACGAGACACATTTCTGAATCTGAATTGAAGTTACAGGGTTGTTGGTCCCTAAGATCAGACTTGAGGACTGTGGTTCTAGGCTGTGCACCAAAGGATCACTTCTCTAGGTACTGATGGTGCTGGTGCCTGTGAGGAGGGGACACAGTAGCAGTCAAGTCATTGGATCCAAACTCTGGTCAGGAATTTATATTGAACCATAATAACAATTTTAACATTCAGTGCCTGAAACCATGTTTGCAGCCAATCTTCATCATAATATCTTAAACAAGTAATTATGAAACCCTCACCACCTTTCTTGGCATCATACCACCAAGTTTACAGAGGACCCGTACATCCTCTCTCTCATGTATTCATTACAAGTGACCAGGTGCCCTAGGAACCCCCTGTATTACTATTATTTCTATTTTACATACAAGGAAATAAGATTCCAGGGGTCATACAGCAGGCAAGGGGCAAAAAAGAAGGGAGACAGTTCTTAAATAATGACCTTTGCTTGGTTCTCTAGGGGTCTAAGTTAGCCCCGGTAGAAACTAGAGAATTCCCTTCATGACTAATCTCAGACCAGCGGGCTCAGCCAAGTGTGCAGCTTTCAGATTTAGAGACCTGGGTTTGACTCCTAATTCTGCTACTGACTAGCTGGGAGACTTGGGGTAAGTTATATGAACTTCCTCATTCACATGGGATAATAATACATGCCTTATTTAGGGAGTTGTTATGGGGCTTACATGAAATAAGACATGGAAAATATTTAGCATGGCACATAGAACATACTATTCCTGGAGCAAATGCTTCTGTAATTTTGAGCACATTGAGAAATGAAAGAAAAACTAGAGACCAAAATATCATCTTATTTACTGATAAAGAAAGTCCAGACTGGAGAATCAGGTCTGATTGCCAAGTGGAGTTGCCAGTGGGCAAGCTCAGCATCGTTTCTCAGCCATGGCCGGTGCATGATCAAGGCAGTCCCTCTTTATAGATGGCATGGATGCCATGGAGGAGAAGAGGAGGATTTGTGTTCCCCAAGAAGGGAAAGGAACATTACTCCAGCCAAAGTTGTCCATGAGGAAAAGCTCTCCACAAAACCCCAGGGACAAAATGAATAAAGAAGTGCAGACAAGCCAGTGGATATACTAATTGAGCTTCCATCATGAGAACTGAGTATGAGGAGTCAAGAAATACTCACCACTAACATAATTTCTGAATAAATCTTAGCTATTATTATCACTGGAGTTCAAGTAAGAAATTTCAAAGTATACAGAAACATCCATGACTAACGTCCAATCTTACACAAATCCTACCTTGAGCTAATGATATTCCATGTTGAGGCTGCCTTTTAGTTGGGGTTTTAAATAGTCTTGCTATCAGCAAGTAATGACACTACAGCATCTTACTATGCTGATGGACAGTGACTGCAATGGGGAGGGGGGACTTGATAATACGGGTGAATGTTGAAACCACAATATTGCTCATGTGAAACCTTCATAAGATTGTATATCAATTACCTTAATTTAAATAAATAAATAAATAAGTAGTCTTGCTATCAGATTATTTGTGCCCGTGGTTTGCCTCTATCAAGTTGTAGCTTCCTTTAGAAGCAAAGGCTATGCCTTGTGTGTCTTTATACTTCCCACAGTACCTTGCAGAGTCTTCACTAATAATTATTATAGTGATTGCTCATCTCACTGTGAATTTTACAGCTTATAAAGCACTTCTGTGTTGAGGATCTCATTTGGTCTTTTCATGAGTTCTGAAAGGGAGGGTGAGCAGAAAGGAAGAGGTTATTCGCCTCATTTCACATCTGAGGATGTTGAGGCTTAGCACAGCTGTGTAACTTGTCTGGCTAGTGAAACAGAGTGCCAAAATTTGATTCTGGAACTGAAATGTAGGTCACTGACTCTTAATTCAGTGTTCCTTACATTAATATTTTTTTATTTTACCTGAATGGAACTGATTTTCATGAACAGGTTGATCTAATACACATCATCCTAGGAGTCCCAGCAACACTCACACGACAAGTTAAATGCCTCAGATTTGTAGGGGTTGGAGGCTTGCTTCTCTTAGGGTTTCTGCTGAGGCTTCTGCCATTTATCATGGGTCATGAGTTGTTCTGATGGAAGGAGGAAGGGGGCTGAGCTGGAGGAGAATCAGAAAAAGTCTAATGGGATAGTACCAGCTGCAGAGGTGACCCTTACTGTTATGAAGGGAGAAGGCTTTGGACACTTACTAACATCTGTGATGGGTCTGGATATCTGAATCATCTCCCAGAGACCCAAAATACACTAAGAGAAAGGTGATTTTAGCAGTAAGACTAAATTAAGTTACTTTTTATCATGGGCATCATTGATTTGAACATTATCACTGCGCCACTAACACCAGACATACCCCATAGCATAATGGAAAGATGATATGGTAGAATAATGCCTCCCATCAATGTATCTACACTCTAATCCTTAGAGCATATGACTATGTGACTTCATTTGGCAGAAGGGAATTTGAAGATATGGTTAAATTAAAGAACTTGTGATTGGAAGACTATCTAATATTATTTTAGATTAGATTGTAATAACAACCATCTAAGTGAAAGGAGGCAGGAGAGTCATAGAAGAATATGTCACAATAAAAGTGGAGGTTGGACTGATACTTTTGCTTACCCCCAAAGAATGTAGGCTACTTCTAGAAGTTGGGAAAGGCAAGAGAAAAAAACGCTTCCCTAGAGTCAACAAACAGAAATTCAACAAGAAGAAATGCAGCACTGCCCTCACCTTGATTTTATCCTTGAGAGACACATTTTGGAATTCTGACCTCTAGTACTGCAAGATAATATTTTGTGTTGTTTTGTGACACTATGTGTTCATCAATGTTTTGCAGCAACAATGGGAAGCAAATACAAACCAAGGTTTACATTTGGGTACCTGAATTTAGTTGCCTCATACTTTGGGCAAGTTAGGTCTGAGTACTGGTTAATATTTATATGTTTATAATGGGATGATAATAGTATTTACTTCATTAGATTGTTGTGGGGATTAAATGAGATAACAAATGGAGGCTACTTTTGTGCACACTGTGCCCTAGAGCCAGCCATTTGAAGGGTTGGTAAAATGCCAGTAAATAAATAATCTTTGGTTTTTTTCTTACAACATTTCATCTTTGGTTTTTTTCTTCCTTTGCAATATTTAATAAAAGTCATAGAATTTAACTTCTAATCTAAAAATTGCTGCTAATCCAAAAATATACTATATTTCACTTCAGAAGAAAGTATATGCTTCGCATGTTGTATTTCTCCTACACAGAAGATGATTAGTTGGATCTGATTCACCTTGGGAATGGGAAGTAGGTTTTGGATAATATTACAGGTTACTTGAGAATGCAGAGAGAGGCTCAGAAAAAATAATCAGAACAAACCATGGGCTTTGTTAGCAAGATGGTTAAACTTTTCGAAAAGAGACTAGATTTTGAGGAAATTCCCAACCTACTAAATTATATAAACATGATACAGAAAAGAATGTCAGAAGGCCTTTACCTGGCACATTACCCCTTCACCTTTGACCTAGTGGCCAATTCCTCCTTGCCCTTCAGACCTCAGTTTATTCTTCTTTCTGGAAAGTGTTTCCTATCCCTGCAGCCTTCTAATCCTGTCTGGGCTACATGACCTGCTTTCTCATCCTTAAGACACCCTGAGATTAGTCCCAGTACCACTTTGTAACTGACCATTTTTCTTTTCCTGTCTTTCCCTCAGTCTTTGAATCCCATGGAAGAAGGGACTGTGCCCCTCTTGTTCACTATTATCACCATCTCTTAGTGCAAGCCTCAGTAAGTAAATACTTGAGGAAAGGAAGGATGGCAGGCTCTAGTCTGAGTCCTAGCCTGGATATTATAAGCCTTGTGAATTTGTCAATCTTCTAAGCATCTATTTCCTAATCCATAAACTATAATACATTTTCTGTCAGTTTTCAGGCATGTTATGAGGTTCAAGGAAGGTACAGAAGATCCTAGTATGCATGGTGGGCTCAGTAAGAACAGGACTTGACTTCAGATCCACACTGTGGCCACATTCCATCCTGCGTATACTTACTGAGTGTCTCCTACATTAAGCACTGCTTTAGGATTTGAGCTTACAGTGCAAACACAACACACAGCATTTGTTTTCAAGAACCATAAAGGGCTAGTGCCTAGTTCAACAATAGCACAGCAAAGCTTGCCTCCTTCATCTGGGTAAAAGGATTCTCTTTTCATTATCCAAGAAGAAAACATTGCCAAAGACTAAGTGATAACCTGTATGAGGAATAAGGCAGTAACAGGCAGCATTTTTACTCTACACAATCAAAGACTAACGGGAGTAAGCATGCATGCAAATAGCCCAGAGGTAAGGATGCCTATGATCCCATCTCTAACATCAATCCCACCATTGTGTACTGGAGAATGAGCGGGTAGGAAGCCAGTGGGATCTCACTTTCTAGAAGGAGATGGCATCTGAGTTCAGTAGAGCTTTCTGAGTAATTTAATTGTTAATTGTTAATAAATTGAGTATTTGCATATGCAAAGTGGATGTTATTCTGCATAGCTGCTTGTATGGGGGCTGAAAAGGAGGACTGATTACCAAGAAAACAGAAATGTGTGATGTAGAGTGTTTCAATCAGATAGCAGAGGAAGGACAGTGGGCAGTAACACTGTCAAGTTTACTGGGCCCTTCTATTTAAGATCTTCTTCCCATACCGGTGGAGATGAAGACTTGATTGGGATGAAAGAGCCATCTCAGGTTTGTGAGCAGCTATTTGCCAAGGCACAAAAAATAAAGAATAGAGAGAGGGGACGTTTGTTGCCCCTACCAGTTACGATCCTGCCAACACCTTCCTGTGTGATTAGAGTGTGGAAAAATCCCAGTGGCTTCCATTTAATATCCACACATTTGGGATTTGTATCCCTGGGTATGAGTTATTTTTGTTGTAGGAAATATTATAGTTGCAATATCTCAACCTTTTCCTCCTCCTTCCCTTCCTCCCATCTTTCCTTCCTTCCCTGATTCGTTGAGGTATAACTGACATACAATAAACTGCACATATTTAAAGTGTACAATTGAGTTTTGATATATGTATATGTCTGTAAAACCTTCATCAAGTCAAGAATATTCGTACATCCATCACCTCCAAAAGTTTCCTCCTGGCCCTCTGGAATCCCTTCCTCCCTTCCCTCCCCCTTCTCCGACACCAGGACTGCTGAACTGCTTTCTGTCACTGTAGATTAATTCACATTTTTTAGAATCTTATAAAAGTAGAATCAGTATGTGCATTTTTTTTTGCCTGGCTGCTTTTACTCAACATTATCTTGAGGACCATTTGTACTGTTGCATATGTTAGTTTCTTCTTTTTAATTGCTCAGTGGTAATCCATGGTGCAGATGTACTACAACTTGTTTGTGTATTCGCTTGATAAATATTTGAGTTGTTCCCAATTTGGGGCATTTACAAATAAGCTGCTGTGTACATTTGTGTAGTCATAGGCTCTATTTTCTGTTGGTCTGTTCATTTTTCTGCCTTCACTCATTTCCCATAGATTGAGACTAATGTAAGTTACAGCCAGTGGATAAATACCAAAAGGGTACACAGAATATTTGATTCTGTGTTCTATAAATTTTCTTTCATGAGCAATTGAGTAATAGGAGAAGCTATCAGGAGCTTCTTGGAGGTTTTGAGAATTCTAAATATTTAAACATAAGGTAATGATGCATAAAGATTATAATGCATGAACCTGAACAGTGAAAATGAGATAGAACTTCCTAAATATTTGAACTATTTAAGAGTAGTTTGGGATTTCATTAGAATAAATGAGCTTCAAGTTAGGAATGGCATGCAACAGGAACCTGGGCAAACACTCACAGGGGATATTTATTTTCAGTTCCTTTCCATCCATAAGTATGTATTGAATGTGTACAGTGTGCCAGACACTGGGGCTATGAAGACAGGTAAATCATAAGAAGCTCACAGCCTAGGTGGGGAGACTGGCAGGTGAGCAGTCACTTGCATTATGGTATAAGAAGCATTTTGTAATAAGTGCATATAGAGAGTGCCAAGAGGCATGTCCTCAGGGACATCTGGCCCGTGGAGGGGACAGAACAGTCAGCAGAGGCTTCCAAGAGGAGGAGGTACTCTCACTCTACATGAAGGGAAGCAGGGCAAGACATGGGTGGAAGTTCATGGGAAGAGAGGTGGCACAAGCAATGAGAGTAGCATGTGCAAAGGTCTGGAGTTCCCAGAAAGCATGAAATGATGGGAAAAGGCAAGTTTGGGGTACTGGGAACATGATAGAGATGAGGGGAAATCCCAGGGTTAAAATATAAAGAGCTGGTACATCATGCTAAGGAGCTTGGCAGTAGGGATCTGTAGAAAGGGCTGGAGGTGGACCTAGACTCAGGTGGGTTTTAGAAAAACAAATATTTACATCAAAATATTCTTTTTCTCCCTTCATATTTAATTTAAGATGTGAGCTATAATATGAACACATTGGGAAAGTGCCAACAACACAAGATAATAAACATAGGTGTCAATTGAGTGGTACAGAAAAGAACTGGGACATTCTAGAGAAGTTTCAGAACAGCAGTTGAAAAGAAAATTTGATGCGACTCTGTGTGGCCCGGATTTGCACAGCCCGTCCTCTCCCAGACTACCATAACATGTGATCACTTTACTCATGTGCATCCCATCTGGTGTATACGGAAGCCGTACAGAGGTCAGGAACCTGAGCATAGCCCATCAAACTCCACTGCCCAGCTGGCAGCTTCCATGGATGCAGCTCAGACCACTGACGGTGCACTTGCACTCTCCCCATAGCACCGCAGATCAGGAGGAGTAATTTTATTCGAATAACAGTAGTTCAAAACTCTCAGTAAACTAAGGTGGATTGGACTGGACTGGAATAGGCTGAGTTGGGAAGAAGGTAATGGTAGAGATGGTGAGGGGTAGGGTTTCCTGGAGTTGGGAAATGAATAATATATATGGAAAAAGAGTTGATTTTAATAGGAGTAGCATGAAAGCAATACAAATGGTATAAATCTGGACAGTGGTAGGTAGTGCCCAGATTGTGGATCTTTGCTTATCTGCTTACATATTCGGAAGTCCAAGGAGGAGCTCTCATGACTTGGGTGGGGCAGTGGAAGTCGAGGCGTTGACAAGCAGCGTGATGTGGTAGTTTACATCTGGCCACTGCAATAGTGGGTCCTGAAGATGCAATTTGGAGACTTCGTCACTTTGGGCAATTTATTTAAACTCTGAAAGTTGGTTTCAAAATGTATAAAATTGGGATAATAAAATAATAATACTAACATCATAAGATTATTGTGAGAATTATAGGAGATAATGGGAAAAAAAGTGCCTAGTCTAATTCTTAGAGGATTGTAAGCTCTCTCTATAAGTATCAGGGTTTGTTGACAGTGATAATTATTATCAGTAGCCTTTATTTAAAAAGGAAAGCAGTACTTCTATACTGAGATTCTACATTTTAACATATTATTCTCTTACCACATGGCATTTAAATTTTTTTAAGATTTCTAAAATTGTAACACTTGCTAACATAGCCTGAAGCCTCAAATATAATAAATGAGCACCACTTAAAAATCCAAACAAGCCCCCAAACATATAAAAAAGAGAAGTATCTTATATATAATGATGAAGAATTAAAAACAGCCTTTCTGGAGACAATAAATGACATAGAAACTACAGAAGAGGAATACAGAGAAGCTGAGGCACAGAGAGAAAAAAGGATCTCGAAAAATGAAAGAATATTGAGAGAACTGTGTGACCAATCCAAGCGGAACATTACTCGCATTATAGGGATACCAGAAGAAGAAGAAGAGAGAGAAAGGGATAGAAAGTGTCCTTGAGGAGGTAGTTGCTGAAAACTTCCCCAATCTGGGGAAGGATATAGTCTCTCAGGCCATGGAGATCAACAGATCTCCCAACACAAGGGACCCAAAGAAGACAACACCAAGACACATAGTAATTAAAATGGGAAAGATCAAGGATAAGGACAGACTGTTAAAAGCAGCCATAGGCAGAAATAAGATCACATACAAAGGAAAGCCCATCAGGCTAACATCAGACTTCTCAGCAGAAACCTTACAGGCAAGAAGGGAGGGGCATAATGTATTTAATGCCATGAAGCAGAAGGTCCTGGAACCAAGATTACTTTATCCAGCAAGACTATCATTTAAATTTGAAGGAGGGATTAAACAATTTCCAGATAAGCAAAAGCTGAGAGAGTTTACCTCCCACAAACCATCTCTGCAGTATATTTTGGAAGGACTGCTATATATGGAAGTGTTCCTAGGGTTGGATAGCTGTCTGTCACCAGAAGTAGTAAAACCATGGGAGGGAGGGTGGAGCAGCTGATTGCGAGGCAAATGCAAACTTAAATTGACTATCCCCAAAGTCAATCAAGGGATAGACAAAAAGTCACAATTTGATACCTAGTATATAAAGAATGAATGAGCAAGAAAAAGGAGGAGAAATAGAAAAGAATCTTTATATTGTGTTTGTAACAGCATACTAAGTGAGTTAAGTTAGACTCTTAGATAGTAAGGAAAGTAACCTGGAACCTTTGGTAACCACGGATTTAAAGCCTGAAATGGCAATAAGTACAGACCTATTGATAATCACCCTAAATGTAAATGGACTGAATGAATCAATCAAAAGACATAGAGTCACTGAATGGATAAAACAATAGACCCATCTACATGCTGCTTACAAGAGACTCACCTCAAACCCAAAGACATGTACAGACTAAAAATCAAGGGATGGAAAAAGGTATTTCATGCAAACAACAGGGAGAAAAAGCAGGTGTTGCAGTACTAGTATCAGACAAAATAGACTTCAAAACAAAGGAAGTAACGAGATAAAGAAGGACACTACATAATGATAAAGGGCTCAGTCCAACAAGAGGATATAACCATTATAAATACATATGCACCCAACACAGGAGCACAAGCATATGTGAAACAAATACTAACAGAACTAAACGAGGAAATAGAATGCAATGCATTCATTTTAGGAGACTTCAACACACCATTCACTCCAAAGGACAGATCCACCAGACAGAAAATAAGTAAGGACACAGAGGCACTGAACAACACACTAGAACAGATGGTCCTAATAGACATCTATAGAACTCTACACCCAAAAGCAACAGGATACACATTCTTCTCAAGTACAAATGGAACATTCTCCAGAATAGACCACACACTAGGCCACCAAAATAGCCTCAGTAAGTTCCAAAATATTAAAATCCTACCAACCAACTTTTCAGATCAAAAAGGTATAAAACTAGAAATAAATTGTACAAAGAGCGCAAAAAGGCTCACAAACACATGGAGGCTTAACAACAACCTCTTAAATAGTCAATGGATCAATGACCAAAATATAATGGAGATCCAGCAATGTATGGAAATAAATGACAACAACAACACAAAGCCCCAACTCCTGTGGGATGCAGTGAAAGCAGTCTTAAGAGGAAAGTATATAGCAATCCAGGCATATTTAAAGAAGGAAGAAGAAACCCAAATGAATAGTCTAACGTCACAATTATAAAAATTGGAAAAAGAAGAACAAATGAGGCCTAAAGTCAGCAAAAGGAGGGACATAATAAAGACCAGACAAGAGATAAACAAAATTGAGAAGAATAAAACAATAGAAAAAAATCAATGAAACCAAGAGCTGGTTCTTTGAGAAAATAAACAAAATAGATAAGCCTCTAGCCAGACTTATTAAGAGAAAAAGAGAATCAACACACATGAACAGAATCAGAAACGAGAAAGGAAACATCACGACGGACCCCACAGAAATACAAAGAATTATTAGAGAGTATTATGAAAACCTATATGCTAACAAGCTGGGAAACATAGGAGAAATGGACAACTTCCTAGAAAAATACAACCTTCCAAGACACACCAAGGAAGAAACACAAAATCTAAACAAACCAATTACCAGCAAGGAAATTGAAGTGGTAATCAAAAAACTACCAAAGAACAAAACACTCAGACCAGAATGGATTTACCTCAGAATTTTATCAGACATAGAGAGAAGACATAATACCCATTCTCCTTAAGGTTTTCCAAAAAACAGAAGAGGAGGGAATACTCCCAAACTCATTCTATGAAGCCAACATCACCCTAATACCAAAACCAGGCAAAGACCCCACCAAAAAAGAAAATTACAGACCAATATCCCTGATGAATGTAGATGCAAAACTACTCGATAAAATATTAGCAAACCGAATTCAAAAATATATCAAAAGGATCATACACCATGACCATGTGGGATTCATCCCAGGGATGCAAGGATGGTACAACATTTAAAAATCCATCAACATCATCCACCGCATCAACAAAAAGAAGGAAAAAACCACATGATCATCTCCATAGACACTGAAAAAGCATTCGACAAAATTCAACACCCGTTCATGATAAAAACTTTCAATAAAATGGGCATAGAGGGAAAATACCTCAACATATTAAAGGCCATATATGATAAACCCACAGCTAACATCATACTGAACAGCGAGAGGCTGAAAGCTTTTCCTCTGAGATCGAGAACAAGACAGAGATGCCCACTCTCCCCACTGCTATTTAACATAGTACTGGAGGTCCTAGACATGGCAATTAGACAAAACAAAGAAATACAAGAAATCCAGATTGGTAAAGAGGAAGTTAAACTGTCATTATTTGCAGATGACATGATATTGTACATAGAAAACAATAAAGACTCCAATCCAAAATTACCAGAATTAATACTGGAATTCAGCAAAGTTGCAGGATACAAAATTAAAACACAGAAATCTGTAGTGTTTTTTTAACTAATAGAAAGAGGAATCAGGAAAACAATTCCACTCACAATAGCATCAAAAAGAATAAAATACCTAGGAATAAACCTAACCAAAGAAGTGAAAGATCTAAACACTGAAAACTATAAGACACTCTTAAGAGAATTTAAAGAGGACACCACCAAATGAAAACTCATCCCATGCTCTTGTCTAGGAAGATTTAATATAGTCAAAATGGCCATCCTGCCCAAAGCAATGTACAGGTTTGATGCAATTCCTGTCAAATTACCAACAACATTCTTCAACGAACTGGAATAAATAGTTCAAAAATTCATATGGAAACACCAAAGACCCTGAATAGCCAAAGCAATCTTGAGAAAGAAGAGTAAAGTGGGGGTGATCTCACTCCCCAACTTCAAGCTCTACTACAATGCCACAGTAATCAAGACAATTTGGTACTGGCACAAGAACAGAGCCACAGACCATTGGAACAGATTAGAGAGTCCAGACATTAACCCAAACATATATGGTCAATGAATATTCGATAAAGGAGCCATGGACATACAATGGGGAAATGAAAATCTCTTCGACAGATGGTGCTGGCAAAACTGGACAGCAAATGTAAGAGAATGAAACTGGATCGCTGTCTAACCCAATACACAAAAGTAAATTCAAAATGGATAAAGGACTGGAATGTAAGTCATGAAACCATAAAACTCTTAGGAAAAAGCATAGGCAAAAATCTCTCGGACATAAACACGAGTGACTTCTTCATGAACATATCTCCCCGGGCAAGGAAAACAGAAACAAAAATGAACAAAATGGACTATATCAAGCTGAAAAGCTTCTGTACAGCAAAGGACACCATCAATAGAACAAAAAGGTATCCTACAGTATGGGAGAACATATTCATAAATGACAGATCTGATAAAGGGTTGACATCCAAAATCTATAAAGAGCTCACACACCTCAACAATCAACAAGCAAAAAATCCAATTAAAAAATGGGCAGAGGAGCTGAATAGACAGTTCTCTATAGAAGAAATTCAGATGGCCAACAGACACATGAAAAGATGCTCCACATCGCTTGTCATCAGAGAAATGCAAATTAAAACCACAATGAGATATCATCTCACACCAGTAAGGATGGCTACCATCCAAAAACAAACACCAACACATGTTGGCAAGGTTTCGGAGACAGGGGAACCTTCCTGCACTGCTGGTGGGAATGTAAATTAGTTCAACCACTGTGGAAAGCAGTATGGAGGTTCCTCACAATGCTCAAAATAGACTTACCATTTGACCCAGGAATTCCACTTCTAGGAATTTACCCTAAGAATGCAGAAGCTCAGATTGAAAAAGACAGATGCACCCCTATGGTTATCGCAGCACTATTTACAATAGCCAAGAAATGGAAGCAACCTAAGTGTCCATCAGTAGATGAATGGATAAAGAAGATGTGGTACATATATACAATGAAATATTATTCAGCCATAAGAAGAAAACAAATCCTACCATTTACAACAACATGGATGGAGCTAGAGGGTATTATGCTCAGTGAAATAAGCCAAGTGGAGAAAGACAAATGCCAAATGATTTCACCAATCTGTGGAATATAAGAACAAAGGAAAAAGTGAAGGAACAAAACAGCAGCAGAATCACAGAACCCAAGGATGGACTAACAGTTACCAAAGGGAAAGAGACTGGGGAGAATGGGAGGGCAGTGAGGGATAAGCGTGGGGAAGAAGAAAGGGGGTATTATGATTACCATGTATAATGTGGGGGGTGGGGGAAGGGGGAGAGATGTTCAACACAGAGGAGACAAGTAGTGATTGCACAGTGTCTGGCTATGCTGATGGACAGTGACTGTAATGGGGTTTGTGGGGGGGACTTGGGGTAGGGGAGAGCCTAGTAAACATAATGGTACTCATGGAGTTGTAGACTAATGATAAATAAATAACAAATAAATTAGTAAGTAGGTAAGTAAATACATACATACATACATAAGAGAATGCAGAAGCACAGTTAAAAAAGACATGTGCACACCAACGTTTGTCAAAGCACTATTCACAAAACCAAGCAAAGTGTCCATCAGTAGATGCACTAATAAAGAAGATGCGGTACATATACACAATGGAATATTATTCAGACATAAGAAGAAAACAAATACTACCATTTGCAAACAACATGGATGGAGCTAGAGGGTATTATGCTCAGTGAAATAAGCCAAGTGGAGAAAGACAATTACCAAATGATTTCACTCATATGTGGAGTATAAGAACAAAGAAAAACTGAAGAAACAAAACAGCAGCAGAATCACAGAAACCAAGAGTGGACTAACCTTTACCAAAGGGAAAGGGACTGCGGAGGATGGGTGTGAAGGGACAGATAAGGAAGGGGAAAAAGAAAGGGGGCATTATGATTAGCATGTATAGTGTGGGGGGGCATGGCGAGAGCTGTGCAACACAGAGAAGATAAGTAGTGATTTTACAGCAACTTACTACGCTGATGGACAGTGACTGGGAAGGGGTATGTGGGGAGATCTTGGTGAAGGGAGGAGCCTAGTAAATATGATGTCCTTCATTTAACTATAGATTAATGATACCAAAATAAAAAATAATTGTAAATTGAATTAAGAAGTGGAGAAAAGTGAAGAGATGTTTCATAAAACAAGGTATACAAATGGCCAATAAGTACATGGAAAAACATTCAGCAACATTAGTCATCAAATAAATGCAAACCTAAATGACATAGTGACATCACAATTACGTCAGAATGATTAAAATTTAACAAACTGACACCGCGAGACATCAACTGTTGATCAAACTGGTGGGCATGTAAAATGGTATACCATTTCTGGGAAAAAGATCCAGCACTTTGGATAAACTTAAAAACATACTGACCTTATGGTCCAGCAATTCCACTTGTAGGCTTTTACCCAAATGAAAATGGGTGCTTATGCTTACAAAAAGACCTATATCCAAACCTTCTCAGAGAGGCTTTATTCATAATAGGCAAAACTAAAAACAGACTTTAAAAAATCTGTGGTTTATTCTTACAATGAAGTACTACTCATCAATAGAAAGGCCTGAATCACCAATATAAGATGATTGAATCTCACAGACATGCTGAGTAAAAAACCTTATGCAAAAAAAAAACAAAAAACTTACAACTGCAGGCATGCCGCTCGGGCGGTGGGCATGGGCGTGGCTGAGGGCGCCACGGAGCAGAGGCAGGCGGCGGCGAGGGGCGGGCACACCGGACGCGGGGAGCTGTCAGCGGCCGCTCTCGCAGGGCCACCGCGCTGGCTGTACACTTTGCACCGTATGAAGGCTTTGAGGGAACTTCGGCCGCGGGAGTGGCGGTGGAGGCGGCGGCGGGCAGCCGCTTCCTGTGGAGGGAGGAGCGTTCGTCTGAGCGAGGCCAGGCAGGAGGCCTACCCTCGAGCGCCTCCCGAGCCCGCGCCCGCACCCGCTGGTCCCCAGCCCGGCGGTTCCTCGCGGTCGCCCCGGAGGTGGGCCACGGTGGCTGTGGCTCGGTAACGAAGCGGCATCAGGGTACCGGGGATGGCTGGGCCGCCGCGCAGGCGCCTTGGGAAAATAACCCCGGGGTCACCGCGGCGCGCTGCCTGATGGGGGCGGCCAGGGAAGCCCTGCTAACCCAACCGGGAGAGCGCAGCAGCTTGCAGGCACCGGCGGGACGCCCGCCAGGAGCTCACCCTGCTGTAACCCTCACATGTCTGATTTTTTTTTTTCAGGGTCTCATTATTATCTAGTCAGGAATACACGGGTTTTATTTTCAGTATCATTAATCAACAATTATATGAGCAATATTATGGTTAGTAGACTCCCCAGATCATCAAGTCCCCCACCTACCACATACCCTATTAGAGTCACCGTCCATCAGCATAGTAAGATACTAAAGAATCAGTACTTGAATTCTCTGGTGGAACCCCTCCCACATTATGTGAGCAAATCATAATGCCCCATTTGCACCCTTCTCCTTCCCTTCCCAACCAGACTTCCTAGTCCTTTACCTTTGGTAAACTGGTGATGGGGGGAGTCTAGTAAACATAATGTTACCCATGTAATTGGAGATTAATGATAAACACATAATTAAATAACTAAATAATTGATAGAATGCAGCAGCCCAGTTTAAAAAAGACATGTGCACCTCTATGTCTATCACAGCACTATTCACAATAGCTAAGCTAAGTGTCCATCAGAAGATAAGCAGTGGAATATTATTCGGCCACATGAAGAAAAGAAATCCTACCATTTGAAACAACATGGATGGTGCTAAAGTGTATCATACTGTGAAATAAGCCAGGCTGTGAAAGACAAGTATCAAATGATTTCAACAACCTCTGTTGAAGGAGAGCCAAGATAAACTGAATGAACAAAACAGCACCAGATTCACAGAACCCAAGAATAGACTAGCAGTTACCAAAGGGAAAGGGACTGGGGTGGATAGTTCAGAATGGAGGGATAATGGGAGAGGGAAAGAAAACGTGCATTGTGATTAGCACACATAATGTGGGAGGGAGGGGGTCACAGGGAGGGCTGTACAACACAGAGAAGACAAGTAGTGATTCTACAGTATCTTAACTATGCTCATGGACAGTGACTGCAATGGGCTATCTGGGGGTATCTTCTTGATGGGGGGAGTCTAGTAAACATAATGTTACTCATGTAGTTTTAGACTAATGAGAAATAAAGAAAGAATAAATAAGTACATAAATGAATACATATATACATACATACATAAAAAACAAATAATAGAATGAAGCAGCCCATTTTATAAAAGACATGTGCACCCCTATGTTTATTACAGCACTATTCACAATAGCCAAGCTAAGTGTCCATCAGCAGATGAACAGTGCAATATTATTAGGCCATATGAAGAAAACAAATCCTACCATTTGCAACAACATGGATGGAGCAAGAGGGTATTATGCTCAGTGAAATAAACCAGGCAGAGAAAGACAAGTATCAAATGATTTCACTAACCTGTGGAGAAGGATAACCAAGACAAACTAAATGAGCAAAACAGCACCAAATTCACAGAATCGAAGAATGGACTAACATTTACCAAAGGGAAAGGGACTATGGTGAATAGTTGGGAGTGGAGGGATAGGGGAAGAGGGAAAGAAAGCACGCATTGCAATTAGCATGTATAATGTGGGAGGGGGTTCACAGGGAGGGCTGTACAACACAGAAAAGATAAGTAAGTTATTCTACAGTATCTTACTATGCTCATGGACAGTGAGTGCAATAGATTAGCTTGGGGCATCTTCGTGATGGGGGTAGTTTAGTAAACATAATGTTAATCATCTAATTGTATATTAATGACAGAAAGATAGATAGATAGACAAGATACTTAATGGCAAGTATTAAAATTAAGAACTGAACACTAATGAAATATTATTGTTTAGTCTACAGATGTTCAGATTTGCTTAAGTGTCCCAACAATGCCCCTTTTAGCAAAATAAAACATGTTTTTTTCCTGGCTGGGGATCAGTTGTTTCCATTCATCTGGAAGAGTACCTCAGTCTGTCTTTGTCTTTAGTGACTGACAATTTTGAGGAGTGCAAGCCAGTAATTTTGTAGACTGTCCCTCAGTATGTGTTTGTCTGATGTGGGTTCAAGAGGAAATTCCAGCTGTGTGAATATTGGTCATGATGGTACTTCGCAATTGGTTAGTGTTTTTAGTACCTTTTCATGAGGCACACGCAGCCTGTCTAATTTGCAGGAGGTGCTTCTTTTCACCATAGGATAGTGTGTGCCATGGTTTCCCACCACAACGTTAATATTTCGCTCTTTGAAATAGTACCTGTTGGGAGATACTTGGAGACCAAGTAATGTAAAGTTGATTCCAGGGTACTTGCTCCCCCTAGTATTGCCAAGGTTACAATGACAGTGGCAGACAGCATGTCAGCTCTGGTGGCTGTTTCCCAGGACCAATTTCTGTCTTCCCCCTAGATTGTATGCCTTGTATTAGCACAATGCCTGGCACACAGTAAATGGCAGTTTCTTACCTGATTCATTTCTTTTATGTCAGCAATTAGAATGTGTATTGTAATTATCTGCCTATATGTCTTTCCCATAGACTGTGAGCTTGTTGAGAGTAGTCATCATGGCTTATTGCTTTTCTGTCCCCAGTGTCTGTCACATATTATTAGGTGCTTGAAAATTACATGTTTCAATTAGTGGCATGCAGCAGACGCTAGGAGAGAAGGTAAGGGCTACAAGTCAATCAGCGGACTGCACTTTCCCTGCTCTAGGCGGAAGTGACGGCAAGGGTAGCGGAAGACGCGGCCGGCGCAGTCCGCGTGGAAACCCACACATCTCAGCCTCCGCGCTGGCGGTTGGGCCTCAGAATTCCGCGGGTGGGGAGGATAGTGGTACGGGACACCGAAAACCGATTTCTGTGCTCCCGGCATTCCACGTGGACGGTGCTTACCTTTGACCCTTCTCTCCCTTCCTACAAATCCGGGCTTCTGCTGCTACTAGTCCCGGGAAGATGGTGGCCGCTGCTGTCGTGCTGCCTGTCGAGTGGATAAAGAACTGGGAGTGTCCAGGTTGGAGGCGGGCGCGGGCTGGGGCGTCAACTACGCTCTCACCTCTGTCGGGAGGTTGGGAAAGGGGTGGCAGTGCTCCTTCCCCCATGGCGCAACGGGCGGGGATGGTTGTATTGGAGTTTCGAACTCGGAGAGGGGCGGTGCTGGTCACCGCTGCTGACCTCCTTCCTTCCCTGGTCTCCTGAAATCCCCATAAAAGGCTTTTCCCGCGACCCCCGAGGTGGCGGACAGAAGAGACAGCAGGCACAGGTCTCACAACAGGGTTTATTATCTGCAAAGACAAAAGTGGCTGCCTCAGAGCTGAAATGAGAGCAGCAGCTAGCGTGGGGGCTCCCTGGCCTATATACTCTCTTGAGGAGAGGAAGTTGGTCAGGTGTTTTCTGAGAAGCGTTGCCTTACAGGGAAATGGAAACAAGTTTGTTGGGGCTGTTTTTCTTGGCAGGTGGCTCTCGGATGTGGGTGTTCTCATTCATTACATTCCCACGTTTTGTTTATGGTATTCTGAGAGGGAGTATTGGTACTGGCAAAAATGGTCGGCGATCGTCTTTTCTTAGCTACTTCTTGCGGGTTTAGGACGGAGGTTCTCCGCTGGTGTAAAGTTCTCTGTTGGTATGGAAAAGAAGAAAAGAGAAGAGAAGGGATGGTGTGTAAGTCTGCACTCGAAGGTCTCTCAGCAATTGGAGGTGGTGCCCGTGTCTGAGTCTCTGTGCATCTGGTCTTCTTGAGTCTTTAACCGTTAGTAGTCTTGGGTCAACATTTGGTTGATGGTTTGATTGGTGATTTTAGAGATTTGAGTAAGGAGTAAGGCTCGGAGGCAGTTGAGGAAGCAGGGGGCTAGTAGGAGTAGGGCGCAAACAGCTAGTAGGGGTGAGAGAAGAGGTGAGAAAAGATTTAGAAAATGGTCAGAAAAGGGCCATCTCGGGCTGCTATTGGGATTTCTTCTCTTATTAAGGAGTTCTTTTGAGAGGTTAGTTAGCCGCTAGATATTGTATTCAATTTTACCTGATTGGTTAACATAGTAGCAGCACTCTTCTTGTAAGAAGAGGCATGTTCCGTCTTTTTCCGCAGTTAGGAGATCTAAGGCCCTCCTATTCTGTAGGGTAACTTCTGCTAGAGAGGAAAGTTGGAGTTGGAGACTGAATGGATTGAGCAGTGACTTCTACAGTAGTTGCTAGCTTGTTGGTGAGGTCGAAGAGGTCTTGAGTGAAACGGTGGGAGGATAATAATGAGTGGGATAGACTCCCTGATGGTAGCCCAGCAGCTGTCATAGCTGTGATGAGGCTCGCCCCGACTAATCAGACTCGGTGTCTGTGTGGGAGTGCTGCACGGATTTTGTGATGATAATTTTCCCTCTCCCGTCTGGGGGATTGATGTTGTGGAGGCCTACTGCTGCGATTCGGTCTGAGTGTCAGGATGTGGAGTTGTTAATGGTGAAGGTGACATTGGGTTTATTATTAGATGACACAGGCGGGTGGGATTTATTCCCCATGCTCCAGTTTGTTTTACAGTGGGGTAGGAGTAGTGCTATTTACAGCTCCACGAGGGGCACCCCACCCACCCGTTGGGATCACTTCTGCAGAGATACTTGGCAAAGATGTTGTGGGCAGAAAGAGGACAGCTATGGTCTACGCAGGTTTCGAGGTCATTAAAGGTTAGGGAGATAGATGGGCAGTTTGAGAGAGGACATGAGGAGGAATTTAAGAGTTTACTTTTTTCTCCATCGTGAAGTTTCCAGACTTCAAAGGTGTACTGGCCAGGGGGAGAAGTACAGTCTTTTGGGAGGGATGTGTGAATGAGAAGAGAGAGAAGGAGGGATGAGATTAGGCTAGATGGCATCTTTCTTTCAGGATAGGAGGACGCACGAGAGTGTTTATTCTTCAGCGATGGGTGCACGAGGAGTGGAGCGGATCTTCTTGGGTTTGAGGGTCAACGGTCCAGTAGAGGTCATTGAATGATGGTCTATGGGATGAGAGTGGGGAGGAGAGGAGTGGTAATGTTTGACACGAGAGTTATGGAGACAGTATGGAAAGTTGGCTAACTTTACTGCTGTGGGGGTTGTGAGTATGGCTTGGTAGGAGCCCTGCCATTTGGGGGTTGGGGGTTATGTTTTTTATGAGGAGAGGTGATAAAAACTCTGTCGCCTATGTGATAGGTGTTCATGGAATGCTGCACTGGGGCAGGAGTGAGAAAGTTGGCATGAGAGCAAAGGAGGTTTCTTATAAGTTGGAGAAGAGGTGTCATGTAGGCGGGGGGCAGTTGAGGGGGGCTGGAAGGATTCCTGGAGGAAGACTGGCCTTATGTATAGGAGCTGGAAGGGAGATAGGAGGGTGGGTTTTTTTGGTAAGCTACATAATCTCAAGAGTGCGAGAGGAAGGAGGTGAATCCAGTCTAGGTGAAGTTCGAGGGATAGTTTGGTGAGTATACTCTTTAGAGTCCTGTTCATTCTTTCTACTTTTCCTGAGGATTGGGGGTGATATGGGATGTGGAAATGCCAGGGAATGCCAAGTGATTGGACTAGGGGTTGGGTAATTTCAGAAACGAATTCTGGGCTCTTATCTGATTGTATGAATGTGGGAATGCCGCAATGACGGATGATGTCACTGAGGAGGAGTTTGGAGGCAGTAGAGGCTTTCTTGCTGGTAGTGGGGAAGGCTTCAACCCAGCCGGTAAATGTGTCTACTAGGACTAGGAGGTATTTGTGTTTTCTATCGAGGGCATGTGAGTAAAAACAATTTGCCAATCGGGGCCTGGCAGATGCCCTCAGGCTTGGTGGGAGGGAAAAGTGGGTTTGTGAGATGAGGTACTAGGACTGCTTTTTAGCAAACTTCACATGATGAGGCGAGATGCTGTAGGAATTTGATATTGTTCGGTGAGAGGGGGATGAAAGGTTTCACGTACTGCTGAAGCATGTGTGCGTCTGCATGAAATAGTTCATGTAAGTAGGTAAAAAGGGATTGAGGCATAGGGGATGAAGAGGGGTATTTTGGGGAGTGGTGAAGAGGAGTTTTGCTGCTGTTAGGGTTGCCTTTTTTGTTGCTTCATCAGCTTGGTTATTACCCAGAGATGGTGGATTGGTCTGTTTGGTGTGCTTTGCAATGGACTAGGCCTATAGCCTTTGGGAGCTGTGATGCTTTGAGAAGTGTGGTGATGTGAGGGTGGTTTGTGATTGAGGTCCCTTTTGTGGTAAGGAGGCCCCTCTCTTTCCAGATGGCTGCATGGGAGAGAAAAATGTGGAAGTCATACTTGGAGTCAGTGTAGATTGTAAGAGAAGAATTACTGGCAGGAGTAAAGGCTCTAGTTATAGCAATACGTTTGGCTTGCTGGTTAGTGGTGTTGGAAGGAAGGGTTTGGGCCTCAGTAACTTCAGTGAGAGATACTACTGCATATCCTGCAATGCGGGTATGGTTACGTATAAAAGAGCTCCCGTCCGTGAACCAGGTATAATGGGCTTGAGGGAGGGCTCCCTCCTGCAGATGTGCGGGGTGAGGGACTCACTTGCTTAGGTGTTACATACAAGAATGGGGAGTGTAAGGGGATGGGTGTTGTGCAGATAGAAGGTTGGCTAGATTGTGAGGGGGGAAGGTTGCAAAGGTAAGAGAGGGATCTTCAATGAGGGATGTTTGAAGGGTTAGGATTCGGCAGGGGGTAGCGTTTGAAATCCTCTGTAAGTGAGAAGTTCTATGAGGTGGTGTGGGGAACACATATGCGTGAAATCATTTGGTACTTGTCTTTCTCTGCCAGGCTTATTTCACTGAGCATAATGCCCTCTACCTCCATGCATGTTGTTGCAAATGGTACAATTTGTTTTATTCTTATGGCTGAATAATATTACATTGTGTATATGTACCACATCTTCTTTATCCATTCATCTACTGATGGACACTTAGGTTGCTTCCATTTCTTGGCTATTGTAAATAGTGCTGCGATAAACATAGGGGTGCATGTGTGTTTTTCAATCTGGGCTGCTGTTATTCTTAGGGTAAATTCCTAGAAGTGCAATTCCTGGGTCTAATGGTATTTCTATTTTGAGCTTTTTGAGGAACCTCCATTGTGCTTTCCACAATGGTTGAACTAATTTACATTCCCACCAACAGTGTAGGAGGGTTCCCCTTTCTTCACAACCTCGCCAACATGTGTTGTTGTTTGTCTTTTGGATGGTAGCGATCCTTACTTGTGTGAGGTGATATCTCTTTGTGCTTTAAATTTGCATTTCTCTGATGACTAGCAATGTGGAGCATCTTTTCATGTGTCTGTTAGCCATCTGAATTTCTTCTTTGGAGAACTGTCTGTTCAGCTCCTGTGCCCATTTTTTAATTGGATTATTTGCTTTTTTGTTGAGGTGCATGAGCTCTTTATATATTTTGGATGTCAACCCTTTATCGGATCTGTCATTTATGAATATATTCTCCCATACTGTAGGCTGCCTATTTGTTCTGTTGATGGTGTCCTTTGCTGTACAGAAGCTTTTCAGTTTGATGTAGTCCCACTTGTTCATTTTTGCTTTTGTTTCCCTTGCCCAGGGAGATAAGTTCATGAAGAAGTCACTCATGTTTATGTCCAAGAGATTTTTGCCTATGATTTTTCCTAAGAGTTTTATGGTTTCATGACTTACATTCAGGTCTGATCCATTTCGAATTTACTTTTGTGTATGGGGTTAGACAATGGTCCGGTTTCATTCTCTTATATGTAGCTGTCCAGTTTTGCCAGCACCATCTGTTGAAGAGGCTGTCATTTCCCCATTGTATGTCCATGACGAATAGGAGCATTCTTATTCAAGTATCTTGGTGTACACATTGTGTGTTTTGTTGGGTATATATTGAGGTGTACAATTACTGGGTTCTAGATTGTGATTAACTTCAGCTCTGGTGGATACTGTCAAACTATTTGAAAATATACTCCCCTCAGCAGTGTATGACAGACAGTTTACTTTGCTTCACATCCTGGCTACCATTTAATATTGTCGGACTTGAAATTTTTGGTCAATATGATAAGTATGTAATGGTATTTTATTGGGGCTTATATTTTCATGGGCATCTTATTATATGTTATTGGTCATTTAGATTTCTGGTTTCTTGTAAAAGGCCAATTTATATCTTTTCCCACTTTTTTATTGGATTGTTTTGCATTTCTTACATTGATCTGTAGTTTTTATGTAGTCTGTATTTGTGCCCTTTGTTGGTTACATTGTGTGTGGAAAATATGTTGTTATTCTTTGGCTAGCATTTCTGCTTTTATAATAGTGACTTTGGAAGAACAAAAGTTACTCGTTTTAATGTGGCCCAGTTTATCAGTCTTTTGCAGTATGATTAGTACTCTTTTGTGTTTAGCAGTCTTTCCCCATTCCAACGTTAGTGAATTTAATCCTCTTATGATTTTCTGGAAACACATTATTTTGCTTTTCATTTTTAGGTTTTACCTGACTAGAATTGATTTCACATCTGCTGGGAAGTAGGAGTGGGCAATATATTGTCATTGATGTATATGTAGAAAATGCAGCCTCACACTGATAGTTGTTGGCAGAAGGAATTTTAATACCCTTTTGAGATAATTGTAGATACCCTTATTTGATACCATGTTAAAATTTGTCTAGTGGTAGGTTCTTAATGGTTTGTTGTAATGCCAGATCCAAAACCACATCTGTGAACTTTGTGTACTTTGTTAAATTTAAATGCATTTGTCTCTCTTCTACTGGGTGTCTTCTACCCATGCATTATTTTGCAACATCATTTATCAGTCCTTTGGAAAATACCGGTTCACTGAATGATGCAGGTCTTTCAAATACTGAAACAGTGCATTGTATTACATAAAAAAAACACATTGAACTAATCAGGAAAGTTGTTACCATCTGCGAACAAATCCATGGCTGCAGAGACAAGTTTTCCAAAATTCTAATTTTTGTTTGAAACTTTACCTTCTATCATTAGCAACAAATACTCTCATTTGCTTTCCTTGAAGTTCTTTTTTGAGAAAATGTCTGTGAAAGACCCAAGTCTGAATAACCATAGTTTATCAGTTCTTTCTAGTAAAATTGGTATTCTGTGCAAGCAGCTAGTTCAGTTCACAATTCAAATATTGCATAAGTGATTTTCCTGGAGACAATAACAGTATTTTGGTGTGCAGCAGAAATGCTTTATGTTCTTTCCATTTCATTACATAGAAATTAAAAATGTACTAAAAAAGACATTTTTAGGGCTGAAGATTTAACAAAATTAATAATGTTTACTGCATTAAAGACATTTTCTTTTTTATTAAGGTATCATTTCTATACACTCTTATGAAGGTTTCACATGAAAAACAATGTGGTTGCTACACTCACCCATTTTATCGAGACCCCCACACCCCATTGAAGTCGCTGTCCATCAGTGTAGTAAGATGCCACAGAGTCACTACTTGTCTTCTCTGTGCTACACTGAAAGACATTTTCTTTATTGTAGATAAAAACCCATAACAGATCAATTCTTAACAATTTTTTAAGTGAACAGTGTGGTGTTGTATTACAGACCTATAGATCTTTTTCATCTTGCATGACTGAAGTTTTATGCCCATTGAGCAACTCTCCCATTTCCCTTTGCCCTTAACCGCCTAGCAGCAACTGAAATTCTGCTTTTTGCTACTATGATCTTGACTACTTTAGATACCTCATATAAGTAGGATCATACAGTATTTATTGTTCTGTGACTGATTTCACTCAGTCTCAGGGCTCATCCATGTTTTGGTATATGACTGGGTTTCTTTCTTAATGACTGAATAATATTCCATCATATGTATAATCCACATTTTCATTATACATTTGTCTGTTGATGGACATTTGGGTGGTTTTTACCTCTTGGCTACTATAAATAATGCTGCGGTGAACTTGGGAGTGCAAATACCTCTTTGAGATACTGATTTCATCTCTTATGAATGAATACCCAGAAGTGGGATTGCTGGATTGTATGGTAGTTCTATTTTTAATTTTTTGAGTAGCTTCCACACTATTTTCTGTAGTGGCTGCACCATCCATTTCACATTCCCACCAACAGTTCACAAGGATTCCAATGTCTGCACATCTTTCCCAATGCCTTTTTTTTAAGAATTGAATTTTTACAGCAGTTTTGGGCTCACAGAAAAATTGAGAGGAAGGTACAGAAATTTCTCATTTACTCCTTGCCCCCAACACATGTATAGCTTGCTCCATTTTCAACATTCAGTACATTAGAATTGTGAACCTACATTGACACATTATAATCATCCAAAGTTCATAGTTTACCTTTTACTTCACTGTTGATGTACATTCTGTGGGTTTGGACACATGCCTAATGATGTGCATCCATCATTATAGTATAGGAGTATTTTCACTGCCCTAAAAACCCTCTGTGTTCCACCTATTTATCCGTTCTCCTACCTCCACCTCCTGGCAACCACTCATCTTTTTACTGTCTCCATAGTTTTGCCTCAGCCACAATGCCATGTAGTTGGAAATATAAAATATGTAGCCTTTTCAGGTTGGCTTTTTTCACTTAGTAATGTGCGTTTGAGATTTCTCCATGTCTTTTCATGACTTGATAGCTCATGTCTGTTTGGTGTTGAATAATATTGCATTGTGTGGATGTACCAGTTTGTTTATCTAATCACCTACTGAAGGACTTGTTGGTTATTTTCAAATTTTGGAAGTTATGTATGAAGCCTCTTTAAAGATCGGTGTGCAGGTTTTTCTGTAGACAGAAGTTTTCACCTCCTTTGGGTAAATACCAATAAGTGAGATTGCCACATCCTAAAGTAGAGTATGTTTAGTTTAAGAAACCACCAAAATGTTTTCCAATGTGGCTATACCACTTTCATTCCCTCTAGCAATAATTGAGAGTTCCTGTTGCACCACATCCTCACCAGCATTTGGTGTTCACAGTGTTCCAGTTTTGGCCATTCTACTAAGTGTATAGTGGTATCTCCTTGTTTTAATTTACATTTCCCTAATGACATGTGGAGCATCTTTTCATATGCTTATTTTCCATGTGTGTATTGATGAGGTGTCAAGGGCTTTGTCCATTTTTAAATTGGTTTGGCTTATTGTTGAGTTTTAAGGTTTCCTTTTATATTTTGAGGAACAGTCCTTTACTATGTGTCATTACTGCTTTTATAAAAAAATTTTATAATGGCCATCCTTGAAATGTAAAGTGATAAGTTATTGTGGTTTTGATTTGCATTTCTTTGATGTGGTGATGAACATCTTTTCTTATACCTATTGGCCATTAGTATGTCTTTGGATAAATGTTTAGTCAAATCCTTTGCCAAATTTTTAATGTTTTTTTCTTGCTATTGAGTTGTAGATGTTCCTCATAAAATTGGATATCAACACCTGATCAGATGTATAGTTTGCAAATATTTTCTTCCATTCCATAGGTTGCCTTTTCATTCTGTTGCTGTGCAAACAATTTTTAGTTTGATGTCCCACTTGTCTGTTTTTGCTTTTGTAGCATCTGCTTTTGGTGTCATAACCAAGAAGTCAGTGACTAGACAAGCGTCGTGAACCTTTCTTCTTGTGCTTTTTTCCTAGGCATACAGTTTCAGGTCTTATGTTGATGTATTTAATCCATTTTGAGTTGATTTTTGTGTATGACTTAAGTGTCCAATTTCATTCTTTTGCATGTGGCTGTCCATAATGCTCTTGAACCTCTCTAGTGATTTTTTCAGTTCACTTATTAACATTCTTTAGCTCCAAAATATGTCTCATTCTTTTGTGTGTGTGTGTGTGTGTGTGTGTGTGTGTGTGTGTGTGTGTGTGTGTGTATGTGTGGATAGTCCTTTTGTTGAAATTCTCATTTTGTTCATGTATCATTTTTCTTAACTTGTTGAGCATCTTTATGATGATTAATTAAAATTCTTTATCGGATCATTCATATACCTCTATCTTTAGACTCAGTTTCTTCAGACTTATTTCGTTCCTTTTATTGGACTGTTTCCCCTGTTTCTATTATGTTCCTTGTAATTTTTTGTTGGTATCATTGCATTTGAAAAAACACTCCTCTCTTCAGTCTTTACGTACTGGCTGAGTACAGAGAAAGGCCTTTACTAGTCAGCCTGGCTGTAGATTGTGGGGGCTTCCCCAACCTTTTCTCTGGGTCTGTCTTCTCTGTACCTGTATATGTAGATTCCAAATCAGAGGAATTTTCCAGTTTTTTCTTCCTGCCCTAGAGGCTTCTACTCTCTTGCATCTTCTGTACCATGGGTTCTGTGAAGTAGCACACTACCCAGCTCTTTTTTGTTACTAGATGGCCCCCAGATAGCTAGAGTATGCCAGGTACTAGTAGCGCCCTATGTCAGGCTAGATAAGAAACCAGCCCCACAGGCAGTCCCACAGAAAACTGAAATGTTGGACACCACCACCAGTCTTCCCTTTCTCCCAGGAGGGAGAAGTTGCTGAGCTGTATTGGTCTGTTTGTTGTCCCGTGGGTTCTCTGGATCTGTAGTTAACCACCCAGCTCCTTTTTTAGTTCTCAGTAGGCCCCAGGCACCTAGCGTGTGCCAGTTCTTGTCTGTGCTCTGAGAAGTGGAGAAAGAAGCTAGTCCCTCAGGCAGGCCCCGCACTCCCCTCCCCTCCCTGCCAAGTTTAGAATGTTAGATGTAAAGTACATTCTTCTTTTCCTCCCCAGGAGAATTTCAGAGGCCAGTTTTCTTCCAGTTGTGTGGTGCTGTGCTGGGAGGAGGGGGACTATGGTGAAAGGGTGTCATGAATTTTCCTACTATCTTTGATGCAGCTGGTTTAGTAGCACCTGGGGTGCAGGAGCCTCTTAACTGATTTCTGAGTTCTCATAAAGGGAATTGGGATGGGTATTGTTGAACAGGTGTTTCTGAGGAAGGAAGGAAGACCTGGGGCTTCCTGTTCTGCCATCTTGCTGATGTCACTTCCATCAAGGACATTCTTAAGTGAAGTTGGCTTTTTTTGTGAATGGTCATGAAAAATAAAATGAAACAGTTTGCATCATACCTGAGACTGGCTTTATTCTCTGATTTCTTTATCACAATGAATCAATGAAACAGTTTGGTGCTACTGCCCTGATACATTCTAAGGTGCCTGGAGTCCTGACTTCCTTTGTTTTTGAACAATTAGTGTAAATGTAAATACAGGAAAAAAGGAAAATGAAGTCTTGGTATTATGGATACAGTTTTGACCTCACAGAACTCCGGGAACTGTCTCTGGATCAGGAAGTTTGTGAAGCACACTGAACTACAGTTTTTCTAAGTTCCTTAAAAAGAATAGTGAATGAATATTGAATTTTATCAAGTGTGTTTATGCATCTATGAAACAGTCATGTAATTTTAAAAACTCTGTTTAATGTGATGAATTAATTAGAACAAATATTTGGGATAAACCTGCATTAGTGTTGATGTATTTTTCCATTTATATATTATTATTTTTCCATTTATATATTCTCTCTCTATACTTAATACTACATGTTTAAATACCACAAAACACTATTATTATTATTGAAGTTAATATTCACTTAGAATTATCCATGTACTTGCCAGTTTTTTCCTCATCATTTCTTGCTGCAACTGTAAGGTTCTATCTGGGATCATTTTTATGCTGTCTAAAGAATCTCCATAAGCATTTCTTCTATTGTGAAGTTCAGTCTTTACCTTCCCTTAGAATTGTGTTTTTTGGGTACAGAATTTTAGGTTGGCAAATATTTCATTTTAGCACCTTGAATGCATCTTTAATAATCTCTGGCATTGTGTTCTTTTTGAGAAGTCATGTTGATAATATTGTCTTTTTTTTCCTTAGGTGCTTAAATGATTTTGTCTTTTTCTTACCTTAGATAAGACAAGTTTTACAGTGACATGTCCAGATATGGATTTCACTTCAGTTCTGGAAAACTGAATTCTAATTATTGGCTTCTAATTTCTTCAGATACTGCTTTTGCCCTGTTTTCTCTCTTCTTTCTAGAATTCCATTTAAGTATACCTCTTCACTGTATCCTGTATATCTTTCTTTACTTTACTTACTCTAATGAGGAAGTATTAAAAAAATACAAGTATTTTTTTTCAGATTTTCAGTTTTTGTTTTTAATCTTTATTATTGAAAAAGAATTTCCAAACATATGAGCAAGTAGGATGGTATATCCCCCATGAAACCATCAACCAGCTTTAATAGTTATCAACTGCTTGTTTCATCTGTAACCCCATCACCCATTTTCCCATTCTACTGAGGTAAATATTTCATCTGAATGTATTTTAGCATCTGTCTTTTAAAGATAAAGAGTCTATAAAACATTCTAATTGACTCATAAATGTAAATTTTAAAAATACTTGCTTGAAACAGGATCCAAGTATGGATCCATACATTGTGATTGATACATCCCTTAAGCCTTTTTTACCCTAAAGATTCCCCACTATCTTCTATTTTTCCTTGCAATGTATTTGTTGAAGAGATTGGGTTATTGTCCCGTAGAGTTTCCCATAGTCTGAATTTGGGTTCATGCCTTTTTTAAAAAAAAGACAACTTCACAGGTGGGTGGTGTGTTCATTCTTTAGGACCAGGAGGCACTAATGTCAGACTGTCTCTCATGATGTGAACAGCCATTGCTAGATGCCTGTGTGGATTCTTCAATTTTTAGGGATTTTAAAATGATGATGTTCTAGTTCTAGCATTTTTTATTAGCTCAAATACTTCAATACAGAGACATTTCTTATCAACTGTTGGTTCATATATGAAAGGCAGAGTAAGTACTTGCTTTTTATTTACCAGTTTTCAAAATAATCAATTGATTCACTAGTGTCCTTCAGTTCTGACCAGTTAGGATTTGTTTTATTATGGATTTAACATATATATTTCCAGATATTTTTAGTTGATATGACTTGCTCCTTAAAGAAATCTGTGGTAGTATTGAAATTAATAAATATTATTTCTGGTTTATTCTAGTTTGCATTTATGCCGTGTCCTGAGTGAAAATAAAAGCCATGATTGTTCATCCTATAGAGGTAAGTCTTTCAAAAAGTATCAAAGCTGTTACGTTTGGCTTGGCCAAAATTAATAAATATTGTTTTCCATTAAATTGTTGTAAACTAAAACAAAGCTATAAGATAGTTCACACTATATAAAGCTTTTATATGAATATATTACAGTTAGGATTAAAACTGTAGGACTATAAATCTCTATATGGATGTCAAATAGTCATAATGATATTGCTTGACTTTATAATTATGACATGGAATATTTTAGCTACATTTCAACAGTTGTTAGCTGTAGTAAAAATTATATAAACTAGCTATCAGTCATAAACAGAAGAGAAAAGCTAGCATGGAAAGAAAAATTGTTTTGATATTGTTTGCGCTAGGAAATTTCCAGAAACTAAGGTTCAGTGTTTTTACTAAAGCTGGTTATGTTTAGGTGGTATCTGGGGATCTTGTTAAAGGCAGTTGTCATGGAAAACGTTAAAAGCAAAGGAATTATATACGCACATCACAAATACGGTTTATTAAGTAAAATGTTATGTAATTAACTAGGATGTGAAGTTTAATTTTAAAGGACTTTACTATTTAACACTCATTAATTTAAAATTAGGCCTTTAAGAAATTTAGATTTAGAAAAGGAGGGGCAAAAACAAAACAATTATGTCCATTATGTTTAAAGAATTTTCCTGTGTAGCTTTCATTTTGGGTGGGAACCGTGACATTTTTTCAATCTGGAAAAAAATGATTTGTAACAAATATTCTATTTTAAAGAAAAAATTATTGGATAAAAATTAATTTTATTTAAATTATGCTTTTTGTGAATAGATGATTAAGAATAGAAAATATTTCTATAAAAATGTTCACTTTAATCAAAATATTACCTTGATGAAATATATGAGAGTTATATACTTTTTAAAGAATATTTTGAATTTTTTAATGGAAAGCATTCGAATGGGAAGAATTCAAACAAATGAATGAGCCATTTTTTCCCTGTCATTTGAGTAAGATCTGTTGTAAGATTTAACATTTGTAAGCGCACCATTCCCAAAGTTATTTTTCCAGTTCCCTCCTGCTTATAAAATTGTAAGATCGTTTCATAATGTTTTCTGAGGTTGATAAAATGCCATCTTTTTGAATAAATCAGTTCACTGCCAGAAGTATAAAAAACGTAAAAAAAAGGACTCTTTTGTAAAAGCACTAGGATACTTAATTTTTTTCATTCCTGTATTTGATACAAGTGTGTGACTTCTTGGTTAACTTTGATCTTGTTTACAATTGAAATCTTAAGTGGATAAAATAAGAAACTCTCAGAAGAAACTATGCATAATATAACCTAGAGGATTACTCTTTTAGTTTTAAATGGGGACTGGGGTGGATCTCCTATCAGATCTAACTATTCATATTATTGTTTACTTTTTGCATGTTTGTTTCTGATTCACATATGAAATGAAAAGTAGTTGAGTGCGGCCTCATTGGCTGGATTGCCAGTGCTCTCTTGCTGGCCCTTGTCGGCCTTCAACACGTTACAGCTCTGGCTGATTGCTCCACCAATCAAGCTTTTGGTCTGAGGGCCCCAGTTGGTAGTCCGTGCTGGAAATTGTATGTCATTTCTTCTGAATTTCTTTTGTTCTATCTCGGGGATTGAGTTTGGATAGGGTTCTCTCTACCCTTTCCCTTTCTGCTCCTCTCAATTGATTTTCATTTCATTTCAGGGCAGGCAGTTTACCTTGCACACACTACTTCCCTTGTTCATTTATACATCCCTCTTCCCCAGTAAAAATAACATTGTAATGATGGCTGATAAACCAGGGTAATCCTAGTGGATATTCAACATAACAAAGAACTGTTATCTTCAATATTCAAATCCCACAAAGCACTTGTAAGAATGTCCTAAAAGTTTTTTTTTACTTGTGGCTATTCTTAAAACTGCTTTTTCCTGAAATGTGACCATTAAGATAAAATCTTCTGTTCATTTTTTTTTGTGTATAAGGGCTTTAAATTTTCCACTCCATTGTAAATGCAAAGTTTTTTCAACTTTAGTGTAGATTTTTTTCAGGATTTTGTGGAGCTAGCCATCGTACTCTCCAGGTACCATTTTACTATTTCTATGGACAAAATACAGTAGGAGAGGGAGAGGAATAAAGATGGCGGCGTGAGAGGAGAGACAGAGGCTTCCTCCTAAAACTGGATATAACAAGAAAAATATAGTTGGCGCAACTAATCCTGACGAGAGCAACAAGAAAGAGGGCCGACGGCCAGACTGCATACACCTGGAGAAAAAGAAACAGACCTCACCGAACGGGGAAAACATACTAGAGTTGTGGCTTGGCAGGACCCGAGCCCCCTCCCTCATCCCAGCTCACCGGCAGGAGGAAGAGAAACGGAGCAGGGAGGGAGTGAAAGGCTTGTGGACTGCTGAATACATAGCTCCAGAGATCTGCTCTGGGAGCACAAACCTACATTTCATGGTGTTTTTCATCATACTCTTCTGATTATGGGGTTGTAAAGCTGGGACAGGTGGAGTTACCTGGGGAGACAGGGATTCCCGGCTGCCTGTGGAAAGTAGGGATCCATATTTGGCTGCTCTGGCACAAAAGCATATCTCTGTGTTTGGCCCACTGGTTTCTGGCAGCGGAGGACAGGCACAGCAGCCGGGAAGCCGGGAACAGCTCTTTCCTCCACCCAGGCAGCAATACCACTCCCCTGCGACCCCCTGACATTGCTTCAGTGCTGAGCAGATCCAGAATAGAGCTTCTGGATTGCTAGAGGGGCGCCATCTACAAATATGCAATGCCAAAGAAACCTCTTCCATAGTAAAATTTACTAATACAACTCCTGAGAAAGATTTAAATGATATGGGACCTCGTGACTCTTCCTGAAAGGGAGTTCAAAATAAAAAAACATCAACATGCTAATGGAGGTAAAGGAAAGATATCCAAGAACTCAGAAATGAATTTCAGGTCAGAGATCCAATCGTTGAAGACAACGATGGAGGCTATTAAAAGCAGGGTGGATACAGTGGCGGAGACGATAAATGAAATAGAAACTAGACAAGAGGAATACAAAGAAGCTGAGGCACAGAAAGGAAAAAGGATCTCTAAAAATGAAAGAATATTGCGAGAAATATATGACCAAACTAAATGGAACAATATTCGCATTATAGGGATGCCAGAAGAAGAAGAGAGGGAGTAAGAGTTTAAATGTGTCTTCGAGGAGGTAGTTGCTGAAAACTTCCCCAGTCGGGGGAAGGAGATAGTCTCTCAGGCCATGGAGATCCACAGATCTCCCAACACAAGGGACCCAAGGAAGACAACAACAAGACACATAGTAATTAAAATGGGAAAGGTCAAGGATAAGGACAGACTGTTAAAAGCAGCCAGAGATAGAAATAAGATCTCATACAAAGGAAGCCCATCAGGCTAACATCAGACTTCTCACAGAAACCTTACTGGCCAGAAGGGAGTGGCATGATGTACTTAATGACATGAAGCATCAGGGCCTGGAACCAAAATTATTTTTTCCAGCAAGAATATCATTTAAATTTGAAGAAGAGATTAAACAATTTCAAGATAAGCAAAAGCTGAGAGAATTTACCTCCCACAATCCATCTCTACAGTCTATTTTGGAGGGACTGCTACAGATGGAAGTGTTCCTAAGGTTGAACAGCTGTCACCAGAGGTAATAAAACCACAGTAAAGAAAGTAGAACAGCTAATTATGAAGCAAAAGCACAATTAAATTAACTATCCCGAAAGTCAATCAAGGGATAGACAAAGAATTCAGAATATGATACCTAATATAGAAAGAATGGAGGAGGAAGAAAAAGGAGGAGAAACAGAAAAGAACCTTTAGATTGTGTTTGTAACAGCATACTTAGTGAGTTAAGTTAGACTCTTAGATAGTAAGGAAATTAAGACTGAACTTTGGTAACCACGATCCAAAGCCTGCAATGGCGATAAGTACATATCTATTGATAATCACCCTAAATGTAAATGGACTGAATGCACCAATCAAAAGACATACAGTCACTGAATGGATAAAAAAAAAACAAGACCCATCTACATGCTGCTTACAAGAGACTCACCTCAAACCCAAAGACATGCACAGACTAAAAGTAAAGGGATGGAAAAAGATATTTCATGCAAACAACAGGGATAAAAAAGCAGCTGTTGCAGTACTAGTATCAGACAAAGTAGATTTCAAAACAAAGAAAGTAACGAGATAAAGAAGGACATTGCATAATGATAAAGGGGTCAGTCCTACAGGAGGATATATAACCATTATAAATATATATGCACAAATACAGAGGAGCACCAGCATATGTGAAACAAATACTAACAGAACTAAATGAGGAAATAGAATGCATTTGTTTTAGGAGACTTCAACACACCATTCACTCCAAAGGACAGATCTACCAGACAAAATAAGTAAGGACACAGAGGCACTGAACAACACACTAGAACAGATGGACCTAATAGACACTTATAGAACTCTACATCCAAAAGCAACAGGATGCACATTCTTCTGAAGAACACATGGAACGTTCTCCAGAATAGACCACATACTACGCCACAAAAAGAGCCTCAGTAAATTCAAAAAGATTGAAATTCTACCAAGCAACATTTCAGACCACAAAAGTATAAAACGAGAACTAAATTGCACAAAGAAAGAAAAAAGGCCCACAAACACATGGAGGTTTAAAAACATGCTCCTAAATAATCAATGGATCAACGACCAAATTAAAATAGAGATCAAGCAATATATGGAAACAAATGACAACAACACAAAGCCCCAACTTCTGCAGGACGCAGTGAAAGCAGTCTTAAGAGGAAAGTATATAACACTCCAGGCATATTTAAAGAAGGAAGAACAAACCCAAATGAATAGTCTAATCTCACAATTATCAAAATAGGAAAGAAAGAACAAATAAGGGCTAAATTCAGCAGAAAGAGGGACATAATAAAAATCAGAAAAGAAATAAATAAAATTGAGAAGAATAAAACAATAGAAAAAAATCAATGAAACTCAGAGCTGTTACCTTGAGAAAATAAACAAAACAAATAAGCCTGTAGCCATACTTCTTAAGAGAAAAAGAGAATCAACAAACATCAACAGAATTGGAAATGAGAAAGGAAACATCACGATGGACCTAACAGAAATACAAAGAATTATTAGAGACTACTATGAAAACCTATATGCTAACAAGCTGGAAAACCTAGAAGAAATGGATAACTTCCTATAAAAATACAACCTTTCAAGACTGACGAAGAAAGAAACACAAAATCTAAACAAACTACCAGCAAAGAAATTGAAGTGGTAATCAAAAAACTACCCAAGAACAAAACCCCGGGCCAGAAGGATTTACCTCAGAATTTTATCAGACATACAGAGAAGATATAATATGCATTCTCCTTAAAGTTTTCCAAAAAATAGAACAGGAGAAAATACTCCCTACCTCAATGTATGAAGCCAACATCACCCTAATACCAAAACCAGGCAAAGACCCCACCAAAAAAAGAAAATTACAGACAAATATCCCTGATGAACTTAGATGCAAAAACACTCAATAAAATATTAGCATAGTGAATTCAAAAATACATCCAAAGTATCATACACCATGAAGAAGTGGGATTCATCCCAGGATGCAAGGATGGTACAACATTTAAAAATCCATGAACATCATCCACCACATCAATAAAAGGAAGGACAAAAACCTTATGATCATCTCCATAGATTCTGAGAAAGCACTTGGCAAAATTCAACATCCATTCATGATAAAAAACTCTTAACACAATGGGTATAGAGGGCAAGTACTTCAACATAATAAAGGCCAAAAATGATAAACCGACTGCCAACATCATACCGAACAGTGAGAAGCTGAAAGCTTTTCCTCTGAGATCTGGAACAAGACAGGGATGCCCACTCTCCCCACTGGTATTCAACATAGTACTGGAGGTCCTAGCCATGGGAATTAGACAAAACAAAAGAAATACAAGGAATCCAAATTGGTAAAGAAGAAGCTAAACTGTCACTACTTGCAGATGCCATGATATTGTACGTAAAAAAAACCCTAAAGACTCCACTCCAAAACTAGTATAACAGTATTGCTCAGAATACAGCAAAGTTGAAGGATACAAAATTAACACACAGAAATCTGCTGGCTGGCTTTTCATATACACTAACAATGGACCTAATATAGAAAGAGTAATCAGGAAAACAATTCCATTCACAATTGCATCAAAAAAGAATAAAATACTTAGGAATAAACCTAACCAAGGAAGTGAAAGACCTATACCCTGAAAACTATAAGACACTCTTAAGAGAAATTATAGAGGACACTAACAAGTGGAAACTCATCCCATGCTCTTGGCTAAGAAGAATTAATATCGTCAAAATGGCCATCCTGCCCAAAGTAGTCTACAGATTCAATGCAATCCCTATCAAATTATCAATGGCATTCTTCAACAAACTGGAACAAATAGTTCAAAAAATTCATATGGAACCACCAAAGACCCCTGAATATCCAAAGCAATCCTGAGAGGGAAGAATAAAGTGGGGGGGATCTCACTCCCCAACTTCAAGCTCTACTGCAAAGCCACAGTTATCAAGACACTTTGGTACTGGCACAAGAACAGAGCCACAGACCAGTGGAACAGATTTGAGACTCCAGACATTAACCCCAAACATATATGGTCAATTAATATATGATAAAGGAGCCATGGACATACAATGGGGGAAAATGACAGTCTCTTCAGCAGATGGTGCTGGCAAAACTGGAGAGCTACATGTAAGAGAATGAAACTGAATTCATTGTCTAACCACATATAAAAAAGTAAATTCAAAATGGATCAAAGACCTGAATGTAAATGATGAAACCTTAAAACTATTAGAAAAAAAACAAAGGGCAAGAAACTCTGAGACATAAACATGAGACACTTCTTCATGAACACTTCTCTCTGGGCAAGGGAAACGAAAGCAAAAATGAACAAGTGGAACTGTATCAAGCTGAAAAGCTTCTGTCCAGCAAAGTTCACCATCAATAGAACAAAAAGGTACCCTGCAGTATGGGAGAATATATTCATAAATGACAGATCCGATAAAGGGTTGACATCCAATATATATAAAGAGCTCACACACCTCAACAAACCAAAAGCAAATAATCCAATTAAAAAAGAGTCAGAGGAGCTGAGCAGACATTTCTACAAACAATAAATTCAGATGGCCAACAGACACATGAAAAGATCCTCCACATCGCTAGTCATCAGAGAAATGCAAATTAAAACCACAATGAGATATCACCTCACATCAGTAAGGATGGCCACCATCCAAAAGACAAACAACAACACATGGTGGGGAGGTTGTGGCAAAAGGGGAACCCTCCTATACTGTTGTGGGAAATGTAAATTAGTTCAACCATTGTGGAACGGAGTACAGATGTTCCTCATAAAGCTTAAAATATAAATATCATTTGACCCAGGAATTCCACTTCTTGGAATTTACCCTAAGAATACAGCAGCCCAGTTTGAAAAAGACAGATGCACCCCTATGTTTATCGCAGCAGTATTTACAATAGCCAAGAAAAGGAAGCAACCTAAGGTGTCCATCAGTAGAGGAATGGATGAAGAAGACGTGGTACATATACACAATGGAATATTATTCAGCCATAAGAAGAAAACATATCCCGCCATTTGCAACAACATGGATGGAGCTAGAGGGTGTTATGCTCAGTGAAATAAGCCAGGCGGAGAAAAACAAGTACCAAATGATTTCACTCATATGTGGAGTATAAGATTAAAGAAAAACTGAAGGAACAAAAGAGCAGCAGAATCACAGAACCCCAAGAATGGACTAACTGTTACCAAAGGGAAAGGGACTGTGGAGAGATGGATGGGAAGGGAGGGATAAGGGCTGAGAAAACGAAAGGGGGCCTTACAATTAGTACATATAGTGTGTGTGGGGCATCATAGGGAGGGATGTGCAACACAGAGAAGACTAGTTAGTGATTCTGCAGCATCTTACTACACTGATGGACCCTGACTGTAATGAGGTTTGTGGGGGGGACTAGGTGAAGGGGGGAGTCTAGTAAACATAATGTTCTTCATTTAATTGTAGATTAATGATAACAAAATGAATAAGAAAAATTACTATAGTATATCCACTGATAAAAAAAACAGTAGGACTTCCTAACCAGTTAAATGGGCATTTAAAAAATATGTGAGTTGGGGGCTGTTTTTTCTTCTTTGTGGATCACGTTGTGATTGTTTTTATGTCCTTTACTGTCAGCAAAATGACCTGGGCTCTTTGTTCTCTGTTTTATAGTCTCCTGTGATTAAGATTAGAATTCCCTCAGCCTCTATCAGCTTATATTCTTATGGAAATTTAGTTTGATATTCAGCTGTTTTGTCCTAAGAGTGATTGCTTTTATTAAAAATCTTAGTTATCTTGGTAACTTTACATGAGTATTATTTGCTGTAAAAGCATTTTATTGATGGAAATTCAAAGCATTAAATTAACCTCATGTTCCTACCATGCTAACAAGTTAGTTTTTATATAGTTTATTTTAAGCATAATTAAGGCATATTTGTGAAAAAGGTGGGTTTATTTAATAATGAATTCTTCATAAGGAGTTGGGACAGTTGGGCTATAATACATTAACAAATAATTTGAGGACAAATTTATTTGATTGTAGAATACTATTTTCATTGTTTAAAGGGGGATTGATATGAGTCTTGATTTCTATTATATTCTCTTTTTGTGACTAGTAAAACCAAGAGAGAAGATTTTAAATATTTAGTTTTTTATTTGCTGTTTTGCCCTGAAAACTTTTTGATTCCTTTTAAAAGGGGATTATAATTTGACTTTATTTTACATAAATGTTTTTAGAGCTGCCTGTTTTCCTACTTAAGAAAGGAAGCAAGTAAAGTTTTTATTGTATGAAACTAAATAAAATGATAGCTGGAAGGAGTTGTTTACCTAACCAATAACAATCCACCCTGCCCCACACACCCAAAAAAGAGATTCTTCCTCCTAGAAAGGGGACTACTTGCTAATTTTAATAGTGAATGATAGTACTTGTGGTTGACAGTTCTCATAGAGTTGCTGTTTTATGTATGTAATTATTTTAGTTTGAATTCTGATGGAAATAGAGGGCAAAAAAGATTGATATTTGGGGAGAAGTTTCTCTGACCTTAGGATATCTGTAAAAGTTGATTTTATATTTACTGCTATTCCTTGCCTATTGTCAGTGTAGCCCTGAGATTGAATTGACTATAATCTGAATATATTTAGAAAAATCTGTGAAATCTGATGATGAGAGGAATGGCTAATTTAGTTTATATTCACATGGTGGAGTTCTATTCAGTCTTCTTATTCAGCCATAAGAAGAAAACAAATCCTACCATTTGCAACAACATGGATGGAGCTAGAGGGTATTATGCTCAGTGAAATAAGCAAGGCGGAGAAAGACAAGTACCAAATGATTTCACTCATATGAGGAATATAAGAACAAAGAAAAATTGAAGGAACAAAACAGCAGCAGAATCACAGAACCCAAGAATGGACTAACAGTTACCAAAGGGAAAGGGACTGGGGCAGATGGGTGGGAAGGAAGGGATAAGTGCAGGGAAAAAGAAAGGGGAGACTTTGGTGATTTTGGAGACTTTTGTACCTAGAGAAAATGCTTTTAAAAGTGTTAGTGGGGTAATTAGAATACCAAATGATGTGCCTTGTGAATTCAAATATATAAAATATGTTGACATAAAGGAAAAGATGGGGAGGGAATGCTCAAGCAGTAGTTATGTTATAGTAGTATAGTCAAGGTTCGCTTTTTTTCTCTTTTAGTATTTTGTTTTGTGAAAATAAAAGGAAAAAAATCTAGAGAAAAGTATTAAAGTATATTTTTCATACCATTGTTGATGTTTATAATAATTCTTAGAAGTAGAAAATACGTAGATCTAACACTTGAGGGTCTACATTTCATGTTCAAGAGTCTGTGTTCTCACATTATTTCTATTATGTTCTACAGATTTCCAGCAAGCTCTTTATGAGTTATCATGCCATGTCGTTAATGGAAATCTCAAGCATGAACATGCATCTAATGTTCTTAACGACATTAGTGTAAGTTGTGTGTGTGTGTTCTTTTTTGATACAAATATCCCTGTAGTGTATAAATTGGCATTTCATTTTATTCAGAATTATAGTGAGGTAGGGCGGGGACATGGGACAAGCATCATAATTAACTTTTCCTACCTATGATGAAAAATTCTGAGATATAAACAGTATAGTAAGAACAGGAGGAACCCCATCTTAAGGCTAAGATTCCATTTTAAAAAGCAGCGAGTTGAAGAAGTAAGATTGCTAACATATTCTCTGGTAATGAGACAGTAGCCCAACAGCCTATCTTAAGGCAGGGCAGGCAGTCTTAACTGATATGTCCCTACTACTTGAGGGTAACCCTATCTTGGAGAAGAACTGGACAAATAAATTCCTTGTGTTGGGTTTATTTAGCAGAATTATCTGGAGGACTGATAAGAAAGGAAAAGAGACATGGTGTCTCTCACCAGAGATAAGCACCTTGAGACCACAAGTCAAGCCTATGCCCAACAACCCCCCTCTGCCATTTGCCCCATTCTTGAAAGCCTTAAAAGGCAGAATCCCCAAACTTTCAGTGTGCCTTCTCTCTGAGGTCGTCTGCACCTTCTCTAAGTGTGTACTTTCAGATAAAGCTTTCTCACTTCTCAGATTATTGCGGTCTTCATTCTGTCTCCGATTTACTCCTAATAAGTAGGAAGGGGCTGCTAAGAGATCAGATTTGGGCCTGCATGTTTCCATCCCATTGCCTGGGTGACATGGACGGAACTGCCGCTGTGCGATCTGTTCTTAGTAGCCTGCCGGAAAATCTCCTTTCTTTGGGAAGTTCTCAGAACATAATCTTACTCCATTCTGTTCTTGGCTCCCCCAAATCCTGGAGTCATAGGGGCTAGTCCCCGTGCTGTGCAGATCCATGTGGACGCAAGATGCCAGGTGACTCTGGCTTCAGGAGTTGGCAAGGGAATCTGTCCTAGGCCAAGAAATTTCCCTCTTTCCCTTGCACTTTCCTGTTCTCTGGTGCCTGCAAGGCAGCTGCCATTCCCTGCTGCTGTTGCTTTAATGGATTCCTTCCTTACCTACACTGGGCTGACCTGTTGGAGAATTCTCTCTCACCCAGAATTAAGAAGGCTTCCCCCATCCAGGTTGAGGTTTCTCCTAGTTCTTCACCTAGCTGCCCAGCAACAACAGTAGTGAATGTTTTAAGGTAATAGTGATAAGTCATTGTTGCTAGGCAGAAACACATTTTAATCTTTTGTCTGGTTGTGAGTAAAATGGAAAATGTTAGGTAAGCTGGGAGAGCAAAAAAAAAAAAAGCCAGCATTTTACTGAAGTCAAGGTATACTCAATTAAAAGTGCTACTATAAAAAATAATTTGGCTAGAATATGTTTTTCTCCCAATATAGCATCTCCAGGTATTTTCTTTCGTTTGTGGTTATGTTTAGAAGTTAAATGTATTTTTTAAATTGAGGATTCAGTGATTTTGAATTGAGGTTGTATAGAGGACCTTCACTTGATACCAATTTTCATGTTTTTGCCATTTATTTTAGAAAATATTAACTAGATTTTCCCCCCTAACCTTTAAGTGGTTATTCTGTTTCACTCTTTTATTTTTTAGAGTATTTAAGTTAACTTCAGACCAGATACTGGTCATTGTGGTTTGATATTTAAATGGAAAGATGAATTGTCAAATTGTAGTCATGTTTATTGTAAACCAGTAGTTAAGTTTCAGTTTTTACAAGTAGTGTATTACTCTATTAGGCTGTATTTTCAACTGATATAAATAAAATTATCTGCCCAGTTGAGAACAACTTTCATAACTATTACTGAGGTAGGACCTGGCACTTCTTGATGTCAACATGCATTTTACCCTGTGTTGCTTTAAGCTTCTGTGGCATTTTCGTGCTAGCGTAGGTCATCTCCTTTATATTTTTGTGTTTTTCCGAGGATGGTTCTAAGGAACTTCTGTGTTTACCTGTTGTGATTTTTTCCCCTCACATTGAGATGTATTTGAGCAATAGAGGTTCAATATGCATTTCTCTTTTATTGCTAAATTTTCTATATGAGAAAGCAACATTAGTTCATGTTGGAGTAGTCTTTCAACTGTGAGTTTTCCATGTTTGAAAACTCGTGTCTTGCTCTATTAATTTCCGGTCTTCAGGTATCCTGAGTACTTGCATTCAAGTAGACATAGCCAAAGTTCATAGCCATTTAAGAAATTTGAGGCTAAAATCTGGTTGACAGTTAAGGTTATATCATTCCATTAATTGGGCATTGGTGTAGGGTTTAGTGTATTTATGGAATTTGATTATAATACTTTTCTCATTTATTGAAAATGAACAGTCCAAATGAACTTAATGTTTATAAAAAGTATTTTATTGAAGTATAGTTGACATATTAGTTCTAGATGTATGACAGTGATTCCACATTTATGTACATTACGAAATGCTCACCATGACAAGTGCAGTTACCATCTGTCACCATAAAATGTGTGTTTTGTTCTTCCTTAGCTCACCCTTCCTTTCAGTCCTTCGTGATACATATTCTTCTGCAGCTGGATTGTCTTTGTCATGGCCTTCTCATAGTACTGAATCGCACGGGCCCGCTTCTTAGCCACAGGAGCATATCCTGTGTGTCTCTTACAGATGCCAGGTTTTGCTTTAGAATTACATTTCTTTCCTTTAGTCTCTGAAAATAGGCTAGTTTTAGGGTTACTACAGTGCCAGCAAACTAACTGCAATAACTGAATTATGTCCTTCCTAATGAAAAATCGCTCTAAAATGGGGCATGGGAGTGGGAAGTTAGGAGACAGATCTAGTAAAAATGTTGAAGTTTTCATCCAGAAATGAGGGGAGATTTTTGGGTGTGTTTCTCCAAAGGCTTACAACTGTTAGAGCATAAGAAAAATAAAGATAGATTTTTTATAATTGTCTTCGGAGAATCTTGAATTAGGGAACACCAGCTTGTGATTGTTCTTATATTTTTTAGATTTCTGTTCTGATACTACTATGATTTTTGCATAGGTCAGTGATGGGCACAATATTTGAAATTTTGGATGAGAAATAAACCATTTTTAACAGTTTTTCTTTAGGTAGGTGGGAGGTACTGCAAATTCCAGTGGTTTCTAACATGAAAATTCATTGGAAAAATTTCAATCAGTTGTGCTCTTTAATATTTCCTGGTGTTTATTTTATTTAGGTTTCTATTTTTTATCAAGTTATTTAATGATAGAAATTCAAACATTTTTTTCCAGCTGTTGTCTCTTTATTTTCTCTATATTATGAAACATGAAGAATTTTATTCCATGTCAACACAGCGGTGTTGGGGTTTTGTTATTCTGAAACCATAGTACTTGCTGGTGTGCTATTGTAGTGTTTTATTATGAATAATTATATTTTTAAAATTAGGAATTTCATGAGGATATGCCTTCCATTCTTGCTGATGTATTCTGCATATTAGGTAGGTATTAAACCTTTATTTCACCTGTAAAAAGTGTTGTTTATTAAATTAATGTACTATGTTAAAATGTTTTCTTCCAAAGTAAGTATTTTACAATGTACAAATGTTTTTATAAATCTAGAATATATATCTTTTCACTCTATAGAGACTATAGTATTTTAAGTCAAATGTGAGTACGATCATTGTTTATAAACTAGTGCTAGTTTTAGTTTATAATTCAGTTTTCAGAATGTATCTTTATATAAAATGAAGCTAAATTAAGCCATTTCAAATAAGAAGGCTAAGTTTTCTGAAGTTAGCTACATTGGCCAGGATATTGCGAAATGGCACTGTCCAGGAAGGGAAAATGGAGAAGGGCAAAGAAAACATGGGTATATTTCATGATAAATCCCCTTCTCTCAATTCTCACGGATGGCGGTAGAAACTAAACTGAAGCAAAGCGGTGGTAGGATGTCTGGGGAGAGCCCTACAATACTTAGAGGACCACTTTTAATACATCCCTAATATCAGTGCTGCTTTCTATAGCACATTCTAAAGTATGAGTTGACTTTAAAATAATAGTATGTAATTAGCTAAAGTAATAATCCTAAAATCATCTTTGTAATCTTGCTGATTCTAGTTGAAATTTTTGATGCTTGGCATTTGGAGCTAATTGTTTTATTTCTTTCATACTTCAGAAAATTATTCGACAAATAGGTCAGTTTTTTTATTGAAGTATTGTTGATATGCAATCTTTATTGGTTTCAGATATACAACAAGGAGGTCTCAGCTTTTAAAAAAGATTTCAGTAGGAAGAAAATAAAAATCTTGAATATATTTTTGTTTGCTGACTAGAATTATAACTCAAAATAGGATATTAAAAATATATTTTAATACTGTCTTTTCATAGAACTGATGGCCAGGTAGCTTGAATAGTAGTACATGGTACATGGTAACAAGGTGGCCAAGGTCAAGAGTTTTGAACTTCCTGAGTAATAGGATCTTTAATGTCAGAAGAGATCTTTGTTGTCACCCAGTTCAACTTAACACTCAAGAAAGGAATTTCTTCTTTAGTATCTGTGACATGTGGTCATTTAAACTTTGCTTTAATATTTCCATTTTTGAAAACAGTGGGGTTTTTTTTTTTGAAGCTTTGTTGCTTTTCCAGTGCCATAGCACGCAGCTTCTGTGTAATCTACTTACCATTTTATGGGTTTACCATTTTATGGGTATGCCATTGGTCACAGGGTCAGTCTCCAGTATAAGGAGAAATTAATTCTAAGCATTCATATGCATATGGAGGACAGCTCATGCTTACCATAGTTTCAGATTTTTTTTCCAAATGAGCATTTCAAAATTAGCTAGTTTTAAAGAAAATTAAGTATCTTAGTTTAGTGTTGGAGAGAGTCTAGGAAAATATGTCAAACTTTCATCTTTTTTTTCCTCCACTGTAGATACTGAGACAAATTGTTTAGAAGAAAAAAGCAAGAGTGACTATTTTACACAATTGGTATTAGCATGTTTGGTAAGTTTTAAAAAACGCTTTCTACATTTTCCATTGGACACTTGTAATTACAGTAAACACGTTAATGGAGGAGGATGTTGACATCTAGTTGACTATTCATTTTAAGGTGAGATTGGGGTTTTGAAATGGAATGATTTGTAAAATTAGACATACTAATTATTTCTGTGAGGTAGGCATGCTACCATATCATTTATCTATACATATAAAACCTTAGGTGGTATTCCTGACCTAATAAATTCCTGAGAGAAAGGTAAACATCTATCAAGTGAGTAGAAATGATGTGGACAGCTTTTAAACTGAGCAATTTTTCCTAAATGATTAGGTAAGGAGAAAAGAAATGAAGGTAGTTTAAAAATAATAAATTCTAGAACTTGTCATAATCATTGTCTAATAAACCATTTTGTGTTTATACATTTACAATCAAGGAGAAATGCCATTACTCAGACCTGGAAGAATGTCCTTGTCTTTACTGTGCTAGAATTTGACCAAAGTGCTGTATTATCTTAAAATACAGTTGACAGATTCAATTTTAATCAGAATTTCATCGGTTGTTCTTGTCATTTGTAGGCCGTGTACAGCATGCATTTAATTTTTTAGTGAGTGTTTTTTTAAAGAGCTGTGTCACATTTTTCAATATTTGCAGTCTTCATTTTTTTCAATTGAAGTTCTAAGCTTTTTTATTGTTACAAATTGATATGTTTTTGTGTTATTTTAGTATTTGGGAAAAGCTGTTTTGAATATATTGAAATATACTCAATATAAATAAATGTATTATATATTTTAAATATTGTGGTTGTGTAGTTGGAATGCTAAGGAATAAATGGCCTTTAATATTTTTTAATGCAGTATTTAGTTTCAGACACAGTTCTAAAGGAACGCCTGGATCCAGAAACATTGGAATCATTAGGGCTTACCAAACAATCACAGCAGTTCAATCAAAAGTCAGTTAAAATCAAGACAAAACTCTTGTAAGTACACGTACCTTTCTGTTGCAGACACCTGAGTGTGTTTTGTTAGCTCTCGTTTTGAATACTAGAAGTTTCTAAAGGCAGTTGAAGGTTTTTTATGTTGCTCTTACCATGTGTCTCCTATTTTTTCCTTTTAAAAGTAGCCTGTAATTACTGAGTCAGCACTGAACGTGGCCTGTGTGAAACTAGTATAAATTTTTTCCCATATTAGAAGTTGAAATAGTGTTCAGTGCTTTAAAATAATTTACAACTGGCTATATTCTAGGGTATATCCTGAGTGATGGAAATAGTGGTATGTTGTTGCTCCTTGGGATTAGCAATATCTATTCTTTGTGTTACTGATTTTCCCTGTGTAATTGTCTCTTTGAACTATTGTTATCATTCTATCCTAAAAGATAAACAAAGGTAAATTTTTCAACAGTTCTTAGTATTGTTATCTGAGAGAGATAAGAATATTCAATGAAAAGAGTACAGTACTCTTAATTAAGCTTGCTAATTGAAATTAATTTTATCCCCTGTATGATGTTTATCTAATTTCAGTTGTAAGCAGCAAAAATTCAATTTGTTAAGAGAAGAGAATGAAGGTTATGCGAAGCTGATTGCTGAATTGGGGCAAGATTTATCTGGCAATATTACTAGTGACTTAATCGTAGAAAATATCAAATCTTTAATAGGTAAGACATGCATAGTATGTTAATAAGAAATGAGTTTTTTAGTTATTGGAGGATATACATAAAGACAAAATGAGTGCATTCCCTATAGTTTTTTTTTAATTAAGAAATGAGAGCATGTGTTTTTAAACTTGTTCTTTTAAGATTTTATCAGTAATAAAAAATTTAAGTTGATGATGACAAATCTTTCTGTCACTGTTACCTGTGTGTTTGTATTAGTTTCTGGTTTCTCTGGTATTTCTCTTCAACTTTTAAGTATTTCTCAATAATTTTATAGAGAGCAGAAAATAAAGTAAGCAGTTGAAACACAAAGTCTTCGCTGAACTCTTGAAATGCAGAGATGTTTAGTTTTTGTGAACTTGCTTTACAAAATATCTTTACCAGGGACATTGAACACACCTTATTTTATCTTTAAAGCAGCCTGTTAAAATAAGTGCAGCAGGTGGTATAAAAGTGTAACAGGAAAGTTATTTTTATATGAGAATTTTTAAAAATAAATCTTTCTTTAGCATTATTCTTTTTATTTGCATTGAGTATATAGAGGAAATAGTTGGCTTCTATAAAAAGGAGGAATGAATGGTAGAAAAATAGGTAGTCCTGATTTTTCAAGAAAGGAAAGAATTGTCGCTCTTAATGGTTAGGTATTGTGCTAACTTAGGGAAGATTATCTAACACCTAGATGTCTTAGGTTTTGAGACCTTTTGCAGAAGTTGTATTTCCTGCTTCTCTAGTTATATATATATATATATTTTTCTCTTTAGATATTTTTGATTCATTTAGTTATTATTCTACAGTTACATGAAGAACATTATGTTTACTAGACTCCCCCCTTCACCTAGTCCCCCCCACAAACCCCATTACAGTCACTGTCCATCAGCGTAGTAAGATGCTGTAGAATCATTACTTGTCTTCTCTGTGTTGCACATCCCTGCTCATGCCCCCGGCATTATACATGCTAATCGTAAGGCCCCCTTTCTTTTCCCCTGCCCTTATCCCACCCTTGCCACCCATCCTCCCCAGTCCCTTTCCCTTTGGTAACTGTTAGTCCATTCTTGGGTTCTATCATTCTGCTGCTCTTTCGTTCCTTCAGTTTCTCTTTGTTCTTATACTCCACATATGAGTGAAATCATTTGATACTTGTCTTTCTCCACCTGGCTTATGTCACTGAGAATAATACCCTCTAGCTCCGTCGCTGTTGTTGCAAATGGTAGGATTTGTTTTCTTCTTATGGCTGAATAATGTTCCATTGTGTATATGTACCACATCTTCTTTATCCATTCATCTACTGATGGACACTTAGGTTGCTTCCTTTTCTTAGCTATCGTAAATACTGCTGCAATAAACATAGGGGTGCATCTGTCTTTTTCAAACTGGGCTGCTGTATTCATAGGGTAAATTCCAAGAAGTGGAATTCCTGGGTCAAATGCTATTTCTATTTTTAGCTTTTTGAGGAACCTCCGTACTGCTTTCCACAATGGTTGAACTAATTTACATCCCCACCAACAGTGTAGGAGGGTTCCCCTTTTGCCACAACCTCGCCAACATGTGTTGTTGTTTGTCTTTTGGATGGTGGTGATCCTTACTGGTGTGAGGTGATATCTCATTGTGGTTTTAATTTGCATTTCTCTGATGACTAGTGATGTGGAGTATCTTTTCATGTGTCTGTTGGCTATCTGAATTTCTTGTTTAGAGAACTGTCTGTTCAGCTCCTCTGCCCATTTTTTAATTGGATTATTTGATTTTTGTTTGTTGAGGTGTGTGAGCTTTTTATATATTTTGGATGCCAACCCTTTATCGGATCTGTCATTTATAAATATATTCTCCCATACTGTAGGTTACCTTTTTGTTCTATTGATGGTGTCCTTTGCTGTACAGAAGGTTTTCAGCTTGATACAGTCCCACTTGTTCATTTTTGCTTTTGTTTCCCTTGCCCAGGGAGATATGTTCATGAAGAAGTCACTCGTGTTTATGTCCGAGAGATTTTTGCCTATTATTTTTTCTAAGAGTTTTATGGTTTCATGACTTACATTCAGGTCTTTGATGCATTTCAAATTTACTTTTGTGTATGGGGTTAGACAATGATCCAGTTTCATTCTCTTACATGTAGCTGTCCCGTTTTGCCAGCACCATCTCTTGAAGAGATTGTCATTTCCCCATTGTATGTCCATGGCTCCTTTATCTTATATTAATTGACCATATATGTTTGGGTTAATGTCTGGAGTCTCAATTCTGTTCCACTGGTCTGTGGCTCTGTTCTTGTGCCAGTACCAAACTGTCTTGATTACTGTGACTTTTTAGTAGAGCTTGAAGTTGGGGAGCATGATCCTCCCCACCTTATTCTTCCCTCTCAGGATTGCTTTGGATATTCGGGGTCTTTGGTGCTTCCATATGAATTTTTGGACTATTTGTTCCAGCTCATTGAAGAATGTCGTTGGTACTATGACAGGGATCGCATCAAATCTGTAGATTGCTTTGGGCAGGATGGCCATTTTGACGATATTAATTCTTCCTAGCCAAGAGCATGGGATGAGTTTCCATTTGTTAGTGTCCTCTTTAATTCTCCTAAGAGTGTCATAGTTTCCAGGGTATAGGTCTTTCACTTCCTTGGTTAGGATTATTCCTAAGTATTTTATCCTTTTTAATGCAATTGTGAATGGAATTGTTTTCCTGATTCCTCTTTCTATTAGTTCTTTGTTAGTGTATAGGAAAGCCACAGATTTCTGTGTGTTAATTTTGTATCCTTCAGTTTTGCTGTATTCTGATATCAGTTCTAGTAGTTTTGGAGTGTATTCCTTAGGGGTTTTTTTATGTACAATATCATGTCATCTGCAAATAGTGACCGTTTGACTTATTCTTTGCCAATTTGGATTCTTTGTATTTCCTTTGTTTAGTCTAATTGCCGTGGCTAGGACCTCCAGTACTATGTTGAATAACAGTGGGGAGAGTGGGCAACCCTGTCTGTTCCCAATCTCAGAGGATAAGCTTTCAGTTTCTCACTGTTCAGTATGATATTGGCTGTGGGTTTATCAAATATAACCTTTGTTATGTTGGGATACTTGCCCTCTATGCCCATTTTGTTGAGAGTTCTTTTCATGAATGGATGTTGAATTTTGTCAAATGCTTTTTCAGCATGTATGGAGATCCTCATGTGGTTTTTGTCCTGTTTCTTCATGTGGTTAATGATGTTGATGGATTTTCAGATGTTGTACCATCCCTGCATCCCTGGGATGAATCCCACTTGGTCATGGTGTATGATCCTTTGGATGAATTTTTGAATTCGGTTTGCTAATATTTTATCGAGTATTTTTGCATGTAAGTTCATCAGGAATATTTGTCTGTAATTTTCTTTTTTTGGTGGGGTCTTTGCCTGGTTTTGGTATTAGGGTGATGTTGGCTTCATAGAATGAGTTTGGGAGTATTTTCTCCTGTTCTGTTTTTTGGAAAACCTTAAGGAGAATGGGTATTATGTCTTCTCTGTATGTCTGATAAAATTACGAGGTAAATCCATCTGGCCAGGGGGTTTTGCTCTTGGGTAGTTTTTTGATTTCTGCTTCAATTTCGTTGCTGGTAATTGGTTTGTTTAGATTTTGTGTTTCTTTCTTGGTCAGTCTTGGAAGGTTGTATTTTTATAGGAAGTTGTCCATTTCTTCTAGGTTTTCCAGCTTGTTAGCATATAGGTTTTCATAGTAGTCTCTAATAATTCTTCGTATTTCAGTGGGGTCCCTCATGATGTTTCCTTTCTCGTTTCTGATTCTGTTTATGTGTGTTGATTCTCTTTTTCTCTTAATAAGTATGGCTACAGGCTTATCTGTTTTATTTTCTCAAAGAATCAGTTCTTGGTTTCATTGATTTTTTCTATTGTTTTATTCTTCTCAATTTTATTTATTTCTTCTTTGATCTTTATTATGTCCCTCCTTCTGCTGACTTTAGGCCTCATTTGTTCTTTTTTTTCCAAGTTTGATAATTGTGATGTTAGACTATTCATTTTGGTTTGTTCTTCCTTCTTTAAATATGCCTGGAGTGCTATATACTTTCCTCTTAATACTGCTTTCACTGCGTCCCACAGGAGTTGGGGCTTTGTGTTGTTGTTTTCATTTGTTTCCATATATTGCTTTATCTCTATTTTAATTTGGTCATTGATCCATTGATTATTTAGGAGCATGTTGTTAAGCCTCCATGTGTTTGTGGGCCTTTGTGCTTTCTTTGTGCAATTTAGTTCTCGTTTTATACTTTTGTGGTGTGAAATGTTGCTTGGTAGAATTTCAATCTTTTGGAACTTACTGAGGTTCTTTTTGTGGCCTAGTATGTGGTCTATTCTGAAGAACCATGTGCACTTGAGAAGAATGTGTATCCTGTTGACTTTGGATGTAGAGTTGTATAGATGTCTGTTAGGTCCATCTGTTCTAGTGTGTTGTACAGTGCCTCTGTGTCCCTACTTACTTTCTGTCTGGTGCATCTGTTCTTTGTAGTGAATTGTATGTCGAAGTCTCCTAAAATGAATGCATTGCATTCTATTTCCTCCGTTAGTTCTGTTAGTATTTGTTTCACATATGCTGGTGCTCTTGTGTTGGGTGCATATATATTTATAATGGTTATATCCTCTTGTTGGACTGACCCCTTTATCATTATGTAATGTCCTTATTTATCTCTTGTTACTTTCAATGGTTTGAAGTCTATTTTGTCTGGTACTAGTACGGCAACACCTGCTTTTTTCTCCCTGTTGTTTGCATGAAATATCTTTTTCCATTCCTTGACTTTTAGTCTCTGCATGTCTTTGGGTTTGAGGTGAGTCTCTTGTAAGCAGCATATAGATGGGTCTTGTTTTTTTATCCATTCAGTGACTCTATGTCTTTTGAATGGTGCATTCCGTCCCTTTACATTTAGGGTGACTATTGATAGGTATGTACTTATTGCCATTGCAGGCTTTAGATTCATGGTTACCACAGGTTCAAGGTTAATTTCCTTACTATCTAAGAGTGTAAGTTAACTCACTTAGTATGGTTTTACAATCATAATCTAACTGTTCTTTTCTGTTTCTCCTCCTTTTTCTTCCTCCATTCTTTATATATTAGGTATCATATTCTGTACTTTTTGTCTATCCTTTGATTGACTTTGGAGATAGTTAATTTAATTTTGCATTTGCTTAGTAATTAGCTGTTCTAATTTCTTTACTGTGGTGTTATTACCTCTGGTGACAGCTATTCAACCTTAGGAACACTTCCATCTATAGCAGTCCCTCCAAAATAGACTGCGGAGATGGTTTGTGGGAGGTAAATTCTCTCAGCTTATGCTTACCTTGAAATTGTTTAATCCCTCCAAATTTAAATGATAATCTTTCCAGATAAAGTAATCTTGGTTCCAGGCCCTTCTGCTTCATGGCATTAAATACATCATTCCACTTCCTTCTGGCCTGTAAGTTTTCTGCTGAGAAGTCTGATGTTAGCCTGGTGGGCTTTCCTTTGTCTATGATCTTATTTCTGTCTCTGACTGCTTTTAACAATTTTTCCTTATCCTTGATCTTTTCCATTTTAATTACTATGTGACCTGGTGTTGTCTTCCTTGGGTCCCTTATGTTGTGAGATCTGTGGATCTCCATGGTCTGAGAGACTGTCTCCTTCCCTTGACTGGGGAAGTTTTCAGCAACTACCTCCTCAAAGTCACTTTCCATCCCTTTCTGTCTCTCTTCTTCTTCTGGTGTCCCTATAATGGGAATATTGTTCCATTTGGATTGGTCTCACAGTTCTCTCTATATTCTTTCATTCTAAGAGATCCTTTTTTTCTCTCTCTGTGCCTCAGCTTCTCTGTATTCCTCTTCCCTAGTTTCTATTTCACTTATCGTCTCCTCCACCATGTCCAGCCTCCTTTTAATACCCTCCATCGTGCTCTTCAACGATTGGATCTCCATCCTGAATTCATTCCTGAGTTCTTGAATATCTTTCTGTATCTCCATTAGCATGTTGATGATTTTTATTTTGAAGTCCCCTTTGGGAAGAGTCACGAGGTCCATATCATTGAAATCTTTCTCGGGAGTTGTATTAGTAATTTTACTCTGGACCTGGTTTCATTGGTGTTTCATATTTGTACATGGCGCCCTCTAGTGTCCAGAAGCTCTGTTCTGGAGCTGCTCATCCCCTGAAGCAATGTTGGTGGTCGCAGTGGAGCGGTATTGGTGCCTGGTGGGGAGGGAAGAGCTGTACCCCACTTCCCAGCTGCTGTGCCTGTCTCCACTGCCTGAACTAGTGAACCAAGCACACAGATATAAGCTTTTGTCCCTGAGTAGCCAGATATGGATCCCTGCTTTCCACAAGCTGCCAGAAACCCAGTCTTCCCAGGAACTCCACCTGTCCCAGCTTTCCAACCCCGATTCAGTGAGGTCTGCTCTTTTCTCCAGGTGTATGCAGTCTGGCGCCGTCCTCTTTCCTGTTGCTGTCTCAGGATTAGTTGTGCCAACTGTATTTTCTTGTTGTATCCAGTTTTAGGAGGAAGCCTCTGTCTCTCCTCTCATGCCACCATCTTTAATCCTCCCTGGTTATATTTTAAGAGATGTTTATGCTCAACTTCTTTCCCTGTTTTTTAAATTTATGTATGACTAAGAGTGGGGAGTATCCTGATCCTTACACAGTTCTTCCAATGTTATACTGAGTAGGAACACAGATAAAACTATGTTTAACTACAGTCATCTTTAGTAAAGATCATGTTTTTAGCTTATGCTTTTGGTATAGAAGGTAAGATGCTTTTAGTTTAAAATTTCTACTTTCTTTGAAGTAAGTTTAGTTTTGGCAGCTGATTTACTCTCTCTGCTACTTCCTTCTGTTTCCACACCAAGACTTGTATTCCCCTAGGCCTGCAGGGCTCTTCCTTACCTGTGTGGCAGTGGCATGTTTAAAAAATCCTCCAGTAGGGTTTCTTTTTCTCTTTCTAGGGTAGGCTGTACCTTTTTCCTGCAGCATTTTGTTCTAGCTTGAGATGCCTGTCAGTACTGCTTTCCTATAGGTTTGTCTTTCCTTATGGCCTGCTATTCACTTTCCTAAGATGGTGTTTCCCACATAAAAATTTTGTGCTGTGTAAGTACCTACCTGGTTTTTTGTGGTTTTTTTTTCACTTTGTTTGCCTATATCTTGTTATCTCATCTGGCCTTGTTTCTTCTAGTCTTTGTCCTTGTGAATTTATACCTTTTTATTTTGGTTCCTTGTTATTTTGGCAACATTTGAAAGCGGGGTTTTCCTGAAGGTGTGTTTTTATCTAACTGGGAAAATGGATGCTACTTACTTTTTTTTAAACTTTGCCCTCAGAGAACTGATTATGTTATTGTCCCCGAAGAACAGTGTTGGAATCACAAGTGCAAGCTCACGACATAATGGATATTCCATGAATATGAACAGTTAGATTTTATGAGCTAAACTTCTAGTATCAAGCATACTATGACGCACACAAATGTCACCTCCTGGGTGTAGCCTTCCCTGCCATCTCCCCCAGGCCTGCCTCGTGTTCACTGTGCTTCTGAGCACTTACCACCATATAACATGCAATGCATTTTATTCTCCAATCCCACTGGAATGTAGGCTCCATGAGGACATGGATTTTTGTTTGTTTGGTTTAGTATCTCTAACCTCAGTGCCTGATATATAGGTGCTGGATAAATACTTGTTGAAAAATGACTGCAATTTTCCCCCTTTCTTGTACAGTTTGTAGTGATTCTTACCTTCCTTCCCCTGACATTGTGGTGGGGGAACAGGATGGTACTTAGTGTGATCAGGAGCATCCTTATTTATTACCCTTTAACTAAAGGGTAGTTACTTGTTCCCTACAAGATTCTGGTTTATCAAAATGTTTATATCCTAAATATAAAACAGTTTCTAGCCTGCTGATAGCCTGGGGTTGTTTACTGCATGAAAAAGCAAGGAAGCAGAACTTTTATGAGCCTGCATGTGGTTGTGTTTTCAAACCCGACACTAAATTTGAAAAACTTGTCAAATAGGAGTGGATAGGATAGTGATCATTAAGTTCTTGAGCTGTCATGATAGATCCCACACAAACCATCCCTGCATCAAGATGGCAGAAAACATCTACAATAAATTAGAGATGAGGATATTAGAGCTGGACTCCTTTGATTGCTGAACTAAACCATAAGCACTTTACTCTTCTGAATGCCCTTCGAAAGAAAGTAGTGGCTAGGTATTCTTCTAAGTTAGTGGTCAGCAAACTTTTTTCTGTTAAGAGTGAGATAGTAAATTTTTTTTTGTTTTGCCGGCCACGTGGTTTTTGTTGGAACTACTCAACATTGCCATTGTAGTATGAAGGAAGCCACAGGCTGTATCTAAATAAATGATTGTTTCTGTGTTCCAGTACAACTTTATTTACAAAATCTGAATGGATTTGAGCCATAGGCTGTAGTGTGCTAATCTCTGCTCTAAATCAAAAGTGCTGAGTAACATTATTTATGGACCTAGCTTAGTTGAGTTTAGTTTTAAAGAATGAAAATGCTTCTCTCTGGTTTTGGGTGTAGTGGCTCATGATCTCTTTGGCCTAGGCTCTAGACCTGTCCCACTCACCCTCAATCAGAGACCTCTTCATCAAATTTCAGGACCTTCTCATTTGTTGCCTGGTGTCCAAGGTTGTAGCTTTGGCTGGGGGTAGGGTGAGAGTCTCTGCCTCTTGAGTCTCACAGGTTAAATGTGGTTGCTTGTCAAATGACCACAAAAACATTAAACACAAAATAAAAACCCAAGCCAAATGATTTTATTCTTGGACAGATTATGGGACATTTAACCCCCTTGACTATGTTATCTCGAGTATGCTTAATATTTTGTATTGGGTCCAGTCTGAATATAAGGGCCCTTCAGCCTAGAAACATCTTACTGTGTTAGCTGTCTGCTGTCCTTTTGAAAGTGAAGCCAGTTGACTGCCTCCTCTGCTTAAGTTTTTGCTTTATTGAAGTTTCTTTACTGTATACTAGTTATGAAGAAGTTGTTTTTCTCTACTATGAAAAGAAGATAGCAATTGGTGTTCTCATCACTAGTTTTTTTATAATTATACTTTCATTTTGTTTTTTTTTTTTTGCAAGGTTCATTTTTCTGCATCTTGGTTCCTTGGTTCTTGCCTTGATCCTATGTACAGTTTTTTGCAAATACTATTTCTTAGCAATAGTTTAATATAGGTTTTTATTTGCCTGTTTTAGTCCATTAGAGCTACTGTAACGAAGTACTACAGACTGGGTGACTTTATAAGCAACAGAAAGGTATGTTTCACAGTTCTTGAGGCAGGAAACCCAAGATTGGGTGCCAACATCTTTGGTTCTTGCCTTGATCCTATGTGCTGTTTTTTGCAAATACTATTTCTTAGAAATAGTCTAATATAGGTCTTTATTTGCCTGTTTTAGTCCATTAGGGCTACTGTAACAAAGTACCATAGACTGGGTGGCTTTATAAACAACAGAAAGGTGTGTTTAACAGTTCTTGAGGCAGGAATCCCAAGATTGGTCACCAACATCTTTGGTTCTTGCCTTGATCCTATGTGCAGGGTTTTGCAAATACTATTTCTTAGAAATAGTGTAACACAGGCTTTTATTTGCCTGTTTTAGTCTATTAGGGCTACTGTAACAAAGTACCACAGACTGGGTGGCTTTATAAACAACAAAAAGCTATGTTTCACAGTTCTTGAGGCAGGAAACCCAAGATTGGGCACCAGCATGTTTGGGTTCTGATGAAAGCCCTCTTCTGGGCTGCAGGCTGCTGACTTCTTGCTGTATCCTCATATGGTGGGAGGGGCAAGGGAGCTCTTTTTTTAAAGGGCATTGCCCTCATTTATGAAGGCTCCATTCTCATGACCTAATCATCCCCTCCACCCCACCCCATCCTCGCTATAGGTCCCACCTTCTGATACCATCATATTGGGCATTAGAAATTCTACACAGGAATTTTTTTGGGGGGGAGGTGGAGGACAAACATTCAGACCATAGTATAGCCTATTTCTAAAGTGAATTCTAGATGCCAGATCATGTTGTTTTATTCAAAATAAGTTTTTTTCTGTATTGGAAGGTCTGTTATATCAGACACATGGTTACTGGAGCTATCATATTGTTTGACATTATGGGCTAGGCATCTCTCTCAATCATGTTTACAATATTACATTGGGTTTTTTTTTCCTGTTAAGAATCTCAATTTGGCCTTTTCCTAAAACAACCATTGTCAGTTTAATTATATTTTTGCCTCTAGTTAAAATCACTTGCTCCATACACTGGCTGTCTTGTCCATGTTTGAGGAAACTCCAGTTACTTTTCAGTGCATTTTTTCAAAGATCTATCACCCAAAAGGTGTGAAGTCCTCAAGATTTGAGAAGGCATTTTATTAATCTCTGTATCACAACATCTGGTATATAGTAGGTATTTATGTTTATTGAAATGAAGGAATTTCACCATTACAGATTCACCATTTCTATATTTTCCCACTTGTTCCCTTCTGATATGGTTCCTTTGTCTGTTCCTCAAAAGTCGTAAAGATATTATATGTGCTTATAAATATTCCTTAATGTAGCTGGTGAAAGAGGTAGGGAGCTAAGCTTATGTTCTCGCGTAAGGTCACATGACTACTGATGGTTAGGGTGGACAAGAGCCTTCTAAGATGCTTGAGCACAAGAGTGCCAATGTTCTGCCACAGATGCCATTAGAAAAAAATTACTTTGGACATTCAAGATTACTGATTGTTACTAGAGTCCCATTGTATATGAAATAGCTTAGCTGTTACTTAGCAAATCTGTAAGGTTTTAAAAAGCATTTTAAAAATCTTTGGTTTGGTTACATTTTCTGTCTTACGTAGCAAAGTTCACTCCAATTTATTGGTCTAACTGATGGCATTTGAGACATTTAATAGTAAATTCATTAGCCAGTTCTTCTTTTTGAAAGATGCAAGGTTGATACCTGTTATAAATAGAAGTGCATATACTGCCTCTTCTAGATTACTGCCTTAAATTGCACCTAGAAAGAAGTTAGTAGATAGTTGACAGTGCAGGTCATTGATAGAAGTCTCAGTAGAGTAACACTGCTTCATAAAACATGTCATTGGTTCATATTATAGGAAACTAAAAATATAAACTTTAATGTGAATGAAACAACATTTCCATGTAACATGTTGCTGTTGTAGTTCTTATATACACGTTTTGTATATGTAGCTTAATGGGTAATTAATTATAAGCCAGCCATTTTTTTCAAAATTATATTCAGTGTATCTTTTGTCCTTTCTGTTAGAGTATTATTCATTTTATATAATGATTGAATCTTTACATTTAGTAAAGGTAGGAGTAGTTATAAGGTTGGAGAATTTGCTAGATCTTCCTTTGATAATGTTTATTGTCAATGTTACTAGCAGTTTGGAGGCATTTTTCCCATCTTTATTCAGGCATAATTGACATATAATAAACTGTCCAAATTAAAGAGCATCTTGAGTTTTAACATATGTATACACCTGTGAAAACCTCACTGCAACTTAGATAATGCTTGTTTCTATTACCTCCTCCCCCACCCCCCAATTTCCTCCTTTTTTATTTCATTCCCCTTCACTGCCTCGCCAGGCAACCACTGACCTGCTTTCTGACTCTATAGACCAGGTTGCATTTTCTAGAATTCTTTTATAAATGGAATCATATAGCGAATGTTCTATTTTGTCTTGCTTATTTCATTCAGCATCATTATTTTGCGATTCATGCATGTTGTATATATTAACAGTTCTTTCCTTGTTATTCCTGAGTGGTGTTCCACTGTATATACTACAAATATACTGTACCACAATTTCTTTACCCATTCATATGTTGATGGACATTTGAGTGTGTCCTATTGTATAGAGCTGCTAGGAATATTTGTGTACAAGTCTTTGTGTGGACATAGATATTTACTTCCCTTGGGAAAATACCTAGGATTGAAGTGGCTGGGTCATATGGGAGGTGTAATTTGACTTTTAAGGAAACTCCTGGTTTTACAAAGTAGTTGTACCATTTCATATTTTATATTTCTTCTAGTAGCATTTAAAAATTCTAATTGCTATTTTGGAGTCACTTTTACATTTATTTTACTTTTTCAGTTGTTATTTGAGAGCCATACTTTTTGGGGTTACAGGGAGGGGCTAAAATATTTAGACATTTTCCTCCCAGAACTTTAAGTAAATATCTTTTTGGAGAATTTGTAAAAATTGGAACTCTTTTCAGTAAGACATCATCAATGTGTTAGTTCATTTTTTCCTTAGTATGTGAAATGGGAAAAAAATGTGTTCTTAACTTCAGATTTCATAAAAAGAGGAAAGAAATACTTATAGTATTTGAAGAATTTGGTTTTCTAAGTAATTGCCAAGATAGTGTGAATCAGACATGAGTTTTATAGCATTTAGTATAGTTGCAGATTTAATAGGAGTAACTCTGGAAATCTTATAAAATAGGTTATGTAAGAATTTTCTTTGAAAAATCCCCAAAGTCATCTGTTAGGTACAGTGTTTGACATAATGCCTCTCCCTAAGTTCAGCGCAGTTCCATTTTCTGCTGCATTAGCCAGTGTTTATTTGCTTGCCACCGTGAAGTGGTTAGCTTGTGTGTACGGGTTGAGTCTAATGAAAAAATATGTAATTTAAAACACTAGAATTCTATTTGGCTTAATGCATAAGACATGTGGGAACTGATATAAATGGCATAGCAGATTAACATCTCATGCTGACTTTGGGTCATAAGTATACATTTTATTGAGAGGAATGGTGGGTAGAATTGCCTGTATCATTTAATTAAATGTTTATTTCTATCATTTTCTTTGCTGTGTGTAAATGGTTGTATTCTCATAAATTAAATGCGTATATGATGCCACTGCACTATAATATAATATGGCAGCAGCTGAATGCAAATAGAGGTAATAATTTACTAAGAGTAGGGTGGCTGATAGGCAGGTTTATTAAATATGTGTCCATTGGCCCTTTTGAGCTTACCTTAAGGGATTAGCATGGATAAGTAGCCGTCTGCACTTATTCAGTGCTTCTTTCCTCCTGCTCTACCTTATTTTTTTCTTTCTCTCTTGCTTATCTTTATAAATGCTGCCCAAAACCATAAGTATAAATCAGTGGTACAATTATTTTCTGTAGCTTTGTTGTGTATGTAAAATAAACTAAAAAATGATTCTAACAGTATGTTCTGCGTTCATGAATCTGAGCTTTTAACTGTTTGTAAACATTCAAAGTACTTCTATATAAAACATTAAAAAATCTCCTTTAGTTGCTTAACTTGTAAAATGCATTGTTTGATTTTCATATTTTGCTAAGAGTTAACAATGTTTATCTCTTTCACTAGCGAGAGTAACTGATGAGACAGTGTGGCAAAGAGGAAAGTTTACTTGACTTAGTGTTGCAGATCCTGAGCTTCAGCTGTATCACTAACCCACTTTGTAATGCTGGGAAAGTCACATTTCTTATATGTAAAATGTGGGGAATGGACTTGATGACCTTAAAAATTATGAAGATATTCTTCTGGGGAAGGGGAAGCAAATTTATAAAGGAAGTTGTTTTTAGAAACATTTTTATCTTGTAATGTAGGTTGTCCCATAAAGTTAATGGCTTCAGTAGAAATGATGTATAATCACTTTTGAATTTGTGTGTATCTCATCTCTTGCAGGATGCTTTAATCTGGATCCCAGTAGAGTTTTGGATGTCATTTTAGAAGTGTTTGAATGCAGGCCAGAACACGATGAATTCTTTATATCTTTATTAGAATCTTATATGAGTATGTGTGAACCGCAAACACTGTGTCATATACTTGGATCCAAGTTCAAGTTTTATCAGGTAATAAAAAAATGTGTATATGTGTATCTCTATATATCAATGGAGAAAGAGGGGGAGGTTAATTTCATCATTTTATATGTACAGTTTAATTTGATTTTGTTTGTAAATGATTGGCTCCAGCTCAGCCATTCAAGCAGAGGAGAGAAGATAAATGGATAGGTAACAAAGCAAGATGATCAGTGCTATATTAGTAGGGTGAATGGTTTGATGTGAAAGCCTAGAGGAAAGCATAATAAATATTTGCCTTTCAAGAGATGGAATCGGGGAGGACCTTAGAGATACGACCTTTTTTTCACCTGGTTCTTGGAGGATGAGTAGAAGTTTTTTGAGAGTTGTCCATGCAGGCGTAACAAGTACTGTGAGAGTGAGGACATGACAGTATGAATGTATGCAACAGATTGAAGAAATGGTACATAATCTGATGTGGCTGGATTGTAAGATGGGAAAAGAAGGGACCAGAAGTGAAGTTGGAAAGTTAGGTGCACTTTAGATTGTCAAGGTCCCTTGATATCTGTGCTGATTTAGAATTTTACTGAATAGATAGTACCCATCACAGTGACCTTTGGAATTTTTTATGGATGTGAATAAATTCTTAAGGCATATCGTAGCATAAATTTTCATTTAAAACACTATAGTAATTATCTAACAAATCTATGCTTTGGATTATTTCTGTTTCAATCCATTTTTCATATTATTACTATTACATTCTAAAATAGATGTAATTGACACACTGCACAAAAACCTCTGCCTGCAGAATGAAATTCAAACTTCCAAACATGGTAGAAAGGCTCCTCACAATCTAGCCCCATTCTTTCCTTCTATCCTCATCTTTAGTGATTTCATTTTCTTAAACCTAATATTCTCATCATAAGAAATTCCTAGCCATTTCCTGCATTTAGGTAAAGACAGTGCTACGTATAAACCTTTGTTTACATGCAGTTCTTTATAACTAGAAAAGTGTTCTTCCCCAACCATCTCACCTGTCTTTTCATCTTGTGAACTCCTATTTATTCTTTAAAATCAAGTGCTTCTTGTTCTGTAATTTCTTCACTGACACTTCACCCATGCAGAATTAGTCACTTTTTAATCTCTGTTCTCATAAAACTTGGCACAGAATTCTGGTACTTATCAGGTTATATTAGAATAAAACATATCTACATCCTTTGCAAGATTGTAAGCCACGTAGGACAAGGTCTGTGTTTTACTAATTTTTCTGAATTAATTTACTACTTAGCCTAGAGTACATGCTCACTAATTGTAAATGAGTGATCTATGTTTTAGGAAGATAACTGTTGATAGCATGGAGGATTTTAACATAATAAGGCCTCCATTGTCCTGTTGGTATAGCTTTCCTAATTTGTTTTCCTGTCTGGGGTACTTAGCTAGTCAAGAAATACTGATTTATTGAGTGTTTGTGATAATGGTGTTGCTTTGCTAGGCACTGAGGATACCCTGGTGAAGAGTGTGTATTCCTGTTCTCTGAAGGTCAAGTTTAGGATAATAATACAGTTTTTTAAGGATTTTCAAATGATAATATCCCCTACTGCCTTTGCTTATCTTTGATTTCCCATTTTTTGGGATGTTGCAGAAGAGAAGTCAGATGAGAACTTGAAAGCGTATACCGTTTTGATACCAAACAAGACTCATGGCAGGGTTTTCAGGCAAGAGCACTTTATCTTTGTTCAAGAATTGATGATAGCAGCTGTTCCCTGTTTCACCAGCAGCCAGGGAGGCCACTGTGCAAGTGTTAGTACAGGCAAAGAGAACTTAAAGTATTTAATCACATTTTAAGAGGCACTGTGGTTGTTTTGGGTTTGAGAACATGAAGCCAACTGCTGACATGACAGGGTAGCTGAAATTCAACTTGAGCATGCATGACTAGAGTATAGGTTAGGGCTTTGGAAATTGTAGGTCTTGGACCATATTGCAGTGAATAATGATAATCCACTGCATAACATCAAGTATTGCGAGTTTTAGAACTGAGATTTTTATATGAAAATATTCCTCATAATGGTAACACTTTTTGGGCTGAATTAAAATATCCCTGGGGGTCTTGACAATGTTGGAATAATCCTTTTTTTCAAAAATAGAATCTCTTTTTCTTATATGAGAAATGCCCAACCAAAAAATATTTGATTTTGAAATAACCTATTATTAGAAAGAATAACCCTCAAATTATAACACCATTCCCTTGTTTCTATTGCCCAAGTGATCTTGTTGTGACAGTCTGCAGTCTTAAGGACCCTTGAGGTTAAGGGAAGAAAAGTGTTTGTGTTAGAAGTTTTATAGTGTGGGAGGTAAAGGAAGGAAAGTCATAAAATCAGGAACTGCTAAGAATTAGGAGAAGTGCAAGTTGCAGCGCTCCAAAATCTTGAGACTACAGACTATCTACTGTTAAAAGAACATATGGGATGTGAACAGTTCCCAGGAATGTGTTGTTTTAAATTGTATGATTTTTCTCAAACTATTTAAATTCAGTTAGACAATGTCCATCATATCACAGATAAGTTTTCACAGATGCTTAGGGTGCCTAACTGGTTTTCTTGGTTTCACTGGAGATGGCTGGTAATTGTAGGTCTGCTTTGGATATGTAACTGTATTCTTATTATGTTAATGTGTGTGTGCAATTTAATTAGTAGTTTAAAACCTATACATGCTCAGGTTACTCTACAAGAAGATATGTCAAAGAAATAACCAATCTTCCCATGTTTTCTTCCGTCTGCTACTTCTATAGCTTTTCTTCTTCCTTCCTAATTACAACCCTTAAATCGAATTCGTGCCTCATATTGAATTTACCGAGTATCATAATTCTTCCAAGTGGTAAAGATACCTCAAGACAAATGCTGGGCATAAAACCCACAGGGCATAAATCTGCAAAGAAGTAAAAAGCTAACCTTTTCAAACAATAATGCTTCTCTCTCACTTACCAACTTTACATTTCCCTATATGGCCCCGGAAGATGACTGGCTAGCCAGAGACGGGTAAGATTCCTCAAGGGAGGAACAACCTAAGACAGGCACAGTCGCAGGGGGACCATCAGGTGAGAAATTGGGGATCAACAGAGGTGAAGCTTAGAACCTCACCCCCCCTGCTTTGAGAGAAATCTTCTGCATCCGTGGATGTTTTGTTGCCCTTGTCTAGCTTGGATTAGATACTTAGCCTATAGGCACACACCTGATCATCTACATTTGCTCTCTTACAGCACTAAACTATGTTTTCTACCTTTATCTTACATCTACCTACCACTTCAGCATTTTATTAAAAATAAAAATAATAATGATAATAATAATTATAATAAGGGAGAAATGTGGGATTCACATATAAATCAAGTATAAAAATCAAACAGATATTCATATCTGACCTGATTGTTTGTAGTTCATAATGCATGATCAAAACTGAAAGTTTCTGTGGTGACTGCCCATGTACTGTTCACCATGTAAGAACTTATTCACTATGTAAGAATTTGTTCACCATGTAAGAACTTGTTCACTGTGCTTCAGAAGATCGGAGACTGATGAGAATTAGGCTTGGGGTGGATTAATGATTGTGCATTGTGTCCCCTGTACAGAATTTTATTGTTGTTACCTGTTAACAACCATTTTATCAATAAATATGAGAGATGCCCTCTCAAAAAAAAAATCAGGAACTGCTTAGGGGCTACACCCCTGGGAATTGGTTCCTGGACATGTATGGTCACCCTGTTTATCGGTCCCTTAATTTACTCCTCCCTCCCCTCTTCCTATCACTACCTGAAAATGTTCACTCCTCCTGTCTACAGCCCATATTTTCACCAGTTGGGAATTATTTGGATTGGCAGGCTTCTTCCCACTCCCCCCCATTGCTAAAACTTTTTGGCAAAGCTAATTATTTTGCTGTGAAGTCAGTGAGAGTGATTTTATTCTGGTTTCAACCTCCTCATACTGGATGTTTTGACTTGGAAAGATAGTAGGGGATATAAGCAGTTTTAGAGCACACGACCATTTTGGAAAATTGGGCAGGCACATTTGATTGATTTTCCTAACAGGGATTACTACAGTAGAGGGTTTCAGGACAACATGAGGGTCAACACAAAGGACAGGAGGAAGGAAGGAGTACTAGAAGGTGTGAGGGTACCCCAGGACTCTTAGGCTGGAGTTGTCTTGCCATCAGAAAGAAGAGCAAGATGATCACTCTCACCCATATCACAGCCCCTTCATTCCTGGATTCAAGACAAAATAATAATAATAATAGTGGTGCCATGGTTAGGCAGTATTATAGCTGAAATTCATTCATTTAAGAAATAATGATTGAGCACCTCTTGTGTGCTAGGCTATGTTTCAGGTGCTGGGGTGAACAAATAGAAATCCTTGCCTTCATGATCCTCACATTCAAAGGAAGTTACATTGTATGTCAGAAGATGATCATTGTGATGGGGCAAACATAGAGTAGCATAAGGAAGATTGGGAGTGTTGGGAGTGGTAGGTTGCAATTTTGAGTAGAATGGAGAGAGTGGACCTTGTTAAAAAGGTAAGATTTCAGCAAAGATACAAAAGATGTGAGGGTGTAAATGTGCAGAAAGTCTGGGGAAGAACATTCAGGTTAAGAGAACTGCCAGTGCAAAGGCCTTAAGGTGTGAGCATGCCTGATGTGTTGAAGAATAGCAAGAAGACTGATGTGGGTGTGTCAGGGTGACTGAATGGCAGAGCGGTGGGGATGAGGTCTAACACGAGGGGCCACATTACACAGAGCCTAGTGCAAGGTTTTTAACTTTGATGCTGGATGAAGCCAGTGGAGGATTTTGAGTAGGAGAGTGATATGCTCTGACTTTGTGTTTTCATTTTATTTTTCTTTTTCTTTTCCACTTTATTATGAACATTTTCAAACATATAGGGAAGAGCGAATAGTGAAATAAATACCCATAGCCCATCACTTAGAAGCAAGTTTATAAACATGTTGGTATACTTTTTTGGAAATAATTATTTGTATTGCTGATATCATGAACATTTACTCCTACATATGTTAGTGTGTGCTTTTTAAAAGGTCATTTTTCTGTGTACCATGATACCAATTTCATATCTAACTAGATTGCCATCGTTATAGTGAACTCAGACCACATTCATATTTCCCAAATTATCCCTGAAATTTTATAGCTGGTTCATTCAAGTGATAATCCAAAGACCAAACATTACATTTGATTGTTAGGATTCATCAGTCTCTTTTAGTTTAGAATAGTGCCCACCTTACCATTAATGGCATTGACTTCTTGAAGAGACCATTCCCATAGAAGACTCTGCCTTTTGGATTTATCTAATTACTTTTTCATGATTGGTTTAATTTGTTCTTTGTCCCCTGTCTTTTATATTTGGAGTTAGGTCTAAAGTCTTGACTGTGTTCAGGTGAAATATTTTATCTCAGAAATATTTCATAGGTTGTACTATATATTTCATATAACATAATGTCTAATATCTGTCTGACTTTTAACATTCCAGAATACTGGTGACAGTCTAATATCTCCATTATACAATAATATTTCCGTCCTTGCCGATAGCAAGTAATCTGTAGTTTGTCACTTTGGTACCATGTGAATATCCAGTTTTTCATCAACCTTACATTAAGTGTCTTAGAATAGATGGATGATCCTTTCCTGAATCAGTTATTTCCTTAGCAGTTCCAAATTTTTCATTCACTAATTTTATCATGCCCCCTACATTTATTAGCTGTCATTCTTCTATAAAGAAGAGTTGTCCCTTATAAACTTGGGTTGTTTGGTTACCCTGAAATGAAGTTCCTATGAAAGCCAGGGAAAATGCTTTACTTTTTCCCCCATTAGTTACTAGCTGGCAGAGTGAGGAGCCTCTTTAGTAGCCACCTCTAATGGTGATATGAGTGGTGAGTGTGTGAGAAAGAGACAAAAGAGACAAAAAGACAGAGTGCATTTGCGTGTTGGCTTAGGTTTTCAAAGAATCAATATGGTTATGGTAGCAGTAGAAGTTGACGAGATCCTGAACATAATTTGAAGGTAGAGTCAGTAGTATTTGCTAATGGATTAGATACAGAATGTGAGAAAGTAGAGTTAAGGACTATCTTAACATTTTTTTTGGACTGACCATTTAAAAAGGTGATGTTGTCATCATTGGGATAGGGTAAATTTTAGGTGGAATGGGTTTGGAGTGTTGAGAATAGGAGTTAGGAATTTAGTTTTGGACATGTTAAGTTTGAGGTTGTGTTAGATATCCAAGTGCAGATGTTGAGTAAATAATTGGATATATGGATCTGGTGTCCAAGAGAACAGAATGGGCTAGTGATAGAATATTGATGTCAAAGGCATGTAGATATTTAAAGTGGTGATACTGTATAAACTCAACAAGGGTTCAATATGGAGAGACAAGAGGAGAGAATCAACAGCTGAGCCTTGGGGTACGCCAATGTTAAGGGGCCTGGGAGAAGAGGAGGAACCAGCAAAGCAGGTATAGCAGGAACATATAAAGTAAGAGGAAAACAGAATGTAGCATCTTTTTGTAAGCTATATAGAAGAAGGAATGATGAACTCTGTTAAATGCCTCTGGGCGGTCATTTGAGATGACTAAAAATTGATCATTGGATTTATCAGCAGAGAGGTCTAAAGTAGCCAATTTGGTAGAGTTAGGGTGGCGTTAAGAGAGAATGGGGAGAGTGAAATTAGAGACAGAATAGACAACTATATAAAGGAGTTTCTACAAAGAGGGACAGACAAATGAGGTGGTAGCTGGCAGGAGAATGTGAGCTTGAGGGTTTTTTTGAATATGGGAAAGAGAACATATGTATGCTAATGGGAACGACTGAGTGGAGAGGAGGAAACCTGGAGATGTAGGAGAGAGGAGAGAATTATTGGAATAGTGTTTTGAGTAAGATGGACTGGAGTCTATGGCATAAGTGGATGTGTTGGCTTTAAATACGACCATAGAGAGTTCATCTGTAATAATCGGTAGAAAGGCAGCATATGTAGGTACAATTTTTGGTAGGAGGGTAGATATGGTGGTGAAAGTTTATAGCAGTCCTGTTAATTGCTCCCGTTTTCTTGCTGAAATAGGAAGCAGGGTCAGCCTCTGACAGAGAGGATGAAAGAGGAGATATGGAGGTTAGGAAAGAGGGTAGGAAATAGTTGTGTAGGGCAATGAATGGACAAGAGAAAATAGAATATGATTGGCCAGCAGCATTAAGGACCCACTTGAGGGTGGGTACTTGAAATCAGCATATTGGAGGGGTTGTAGCTATTGGTAATTTTAAAGTTTAGGATATGGAGCTAATGGCTGAAATAGTGTAGAGGAGAAGGTCTTTGGAAGAGAGGAATTCAAGGAACTGAGAAGGCAGCTCGATGGAAGGATCACTTACGTATATATGAAAATCTCCAAAAATTAAGAAATGAATAGAGTTAAGACAGTGACAGTGAAGGCCATTGCTAAATGAAGGATAGTGACCAGGGGTCCACAGATAGCAGCAATAGGACAGCACTGAAAATGGCATAGTAGGGACGTCCAGAGCTCTGTCCCTCCATAAAAGCAACCAGTGAATTGGCAAAAACTCTCAGTCAACTTTTACAGAACTCTGGAATTTAGCAAAAACCTTGAAGCGACCAAGAAAAGGCTTGGTGAAGAAAGAAGATGCTGGTCTGGGGTAAGAGAGCACTGTGGTGTCTTAAATTGCTTGCCTACTATCGCTCACACCCAGATTGGTGGTGTCTGTGAGACGATAGAAGCCCACATTCCTAGTGCAGATTGCTAATGCCAGAGGATACAAAGAATTGTTCTCAAAGAGCTGTGGGTTGTGACCTGTCTGGCTGCTTCCTGAAGGACTGGTGCAAGGGCCTGTCTTTGTTTCACCAGACTGGCGCTATCCCCAGGGCTGGGGTAGTTTTGACAAAAGTATTTAAAAGCACAACTATTGGCTTTAGCAGCCTGGAGCAAGAGACAACAATCAAATAAGCAATAGAGAGACTTGAAAGCCTAGAAAGGAAGGAGTTGGATAAGGAGATACGTGGGAGAATAAGGATTTTTAAAACGCTCTTTCATATACCAGGGAATTGCAGGAAAAATGGCCACGTACATGCTCAGAACTGAATGCGGGCTCAGAAAAGAGCTGAGAAGACCCCTAAGCCTTTTCCTCTGGCTGACCTTCAGGCTCTGCACAAGCGGGAAGTGAAAACTAAGGCAGAGTTGCAAATGACCTGGCCGAGTGTTGAGGAGGCCCTAACAATACAGCCAGTGTGCAAAGACCAGAGGAGTATTTTTTTTTCTCTTTTTTCTTTCTTTTTGTTTTGGCTTCAGGCCTTTAAGAAAATTCAAAGCTAACAACACAGATTTAAGTAGCCACACAAGACAATAATACAGACTTTACAAAGTGAGTTTAGAAAAGTCACTAAAAAAGCAAGCAACAATAACCCATAATAAGCAGCATCAACAAACCCCTCAGAGAGGCGGCAGGATCTGATTTTAAGAGTTGTCACATGATCCTCAAAACGTCTGGTTTTCATGAAGAAATGAGGTATGCAAAGCAAAGCATGGCTCATTCACAAGGAAAAATAAATTAGTAGAAACTGTCCCTGAGGAAGCCCAGGTGATGGACCTACTAGGTCAATTAAACTAACATTTCTAAATACGCTTATGATCTATAGGAAACCATGGGCAAGGAACTAAAGCAAACCAGGAAAGCACTGTCTCACCAGGTAGAGAATATCAATAAAGAAATAGAAATCATAAAAAAGGAACCAAATAAATTCTGCAGTCAAAAAGTATAACTGAAGTGAAAAATTAACTAGAGGGGCACAAGAGCAGAGTGGAGGAGGCTGAGGAAACAGTCAGCCAACTTGATGAGTCAATTGAAGTAGATCAGGCTGAGGAGCTGAAATAGAAAAGAATGAAGGAAAATGACAGAGCCTAAGAGACCTATAGGACACCATCAACTGTACCAATATGGGCATTACCGAGTCCCAAAAGCTGAGGACAGGGAAAGGGACAGAAAAAATAATGGTTGAAAACTTCCCGAATTTGAAGAAAGAGATGAATGTGCACATCTAAGACTTTCCATTAATACCAAGCAGGATAAACTCAAAGGATATCTGCACTGAGACCCATTTTAGTCAAATCATCAAAAGACAGAGAATGTGGAAAGCAGCAAAACAGGCGACCCATTGCATACCAGAGATTGTCATAAGATGAACAGCTGATTTCTCTTCAGAAGGCAGTGGGATGGTGTATATAAAATGCTAAAATAATAAAACTGACAACCAGGAATTCTATACCGAACAAGATTGCCCTTCAAAAATGAGAGATTATGAGCTGGATTAGTAGACCTGCCCTACAAGAATGCTAAAGGGAGTCCTTCAGACTGAAATGAAAGGACACTAGGTAGTAACTTGAAGCCATATCAAGAAATAAAAAGAACCCTGGTAAAGGTAACTGCATAGGTAAATATAAAACCAATATTACTGTATCTTTTAGTTGTAGGCCTTCCTTTTTTCCTATATGATTTAAAAGACAAAGGCATTAAACAGTAATTATAAATGTAATTGGCACACATTGTGTAACACTGGAGGGATAGAGATATATACGTGCTTTCTGTATACTATTACATTGAGTTTTTATATAGTATTAAAACTAAGTTGGTATTAATTCAAACTATGTTATTACAAGTTTAAAATGTTAATTGTAATATCCCAGGTAACCAATAAGAAAATAACTAAAAAACACACAGAAAAGGAAAGGAGAAGGGAACTAAATGGTACATTCTAAAAAAAACAAGCACAAAAGAAAGCAATACTAGAGGAAATGAGGGACAAAAAATAATGTAAGACATGGAAAACGAATAGCAAAATGGCAGAAAGCCTTCCTTGTCAGTACAGTTGACCCTTAAACAACATGGGTTTGAACTGTTCAGGTGCACTTACATGGGGAATTTTTCCAATAAATATATTGGGAAATGTTTTTGAGATTTGTGACAATTTGAAAAAAAACATTTTATTGTAATAATACAGTATATAATACATATAACAGAAAATATGTTAATCAGCTGTTCATGTTAATGGTAAGGCTTCTTGTCAGTAGGCTATTAGTAGTTATGTTTTTGGGGAGTCAGAAGTTATGTGTGGATTTTCAACTGTGTGGAGGTCATCACCCCTAACCTAGCCATCCTGCATTGTTCAAGGGTAAACTATAACACTTTAAATGTAAATGGATTAAACTTTGTAATAAAAAAGACACAGTTCGATAGAATGTATAAGAAAGCATGATCCAACTTTATGCTATCTGTAAGACTCACTTTAAATACAAAGATACAAATATGTTGAAAGTGAAAGTGTGGGCATTGGTATCCCATGCAAATAACATCCAGGAGAGACCTGGGTAGCTCTTTGAATATCAGGCAAAATAGACTTCACTCTATAAACCAATTAGAATTGACAGGCATATATAGAACACTCTACCTAACAATAGATGACACATTATTCTTAACTGCACATATAACATTCTCCAGGGAAGACCCTTGGATGGCAAAGTAAGTCTAAGTACATTTGTACAAAACATATTATTTGACTATGATGGAATAAAACTAGTTAACAGCAGTAGTGATTGATAAGAAATCCAAAGCTGGGTGGGTTTTAGTGAGGGTGCAGGGGAAAAAAATAGACTGAAAACAACTATTAAAAGCAAACATGATTCGTACCTCACCTACAGGCCTAGTAGTGTGGGGCCTGGGGAAAATAGCCACCAGGTTACAGTGGGAGTGGTGTTCCTAGAGAGTGCTAGGCTCTGTTCAGGCATGAAGGTGGAGGGGACATTTAGAGGACAGGTTCAGATATAGGGGGTTTTGCTGAGGACGAGTCATGAATTCAAGAGGATTCCATGGAAGTTTCTTGAGAATGTGGAAAAGTGGAATGGACAGGACAGAACAAGGATTGTGCAGGGCAGTATCAGGAGCAGAGTATGGAAGCTGACGTATGGCTGGGAGTTGGGGGCTTGTGGTGACTCATTTAAATAAAGATAATGGAAATAATGAGAATAATACCTGGTAGATTCAGGTCAGGTAGTGAGGTTTTGTGGGTTTGCTCTGAAATCCTGACTACCATTTGTTTTTATGGGAACATGTTTTGATACTAAGTAACCATGTACAAAAGTTTAGAATTAAACTCTTAAGTTGATGACATCTCTTATCTGTCTTAAAAATTAGAGTAGAAAAATGCCTTTTTTTATGATAAACCTATTTGCTTTTTTAGGTTCATATGGTAAGTGCAAAACACCTATCACAGTTGTGGGGGAAGCCTTACAACGATCTCATTTTCAGTTTTGAGAAGCAAAACAGTATATTGTTACTGTTTGCTTTTTATTTTCTTTTGGCCATTTAGTAATTGCCAGTTGTCCTCACTTCACTCTTCCATTCATCTGACCACAAGCAGTTTAAAAATTAGGGAAAGGTCTTCCTGACAGCATTCAGATATCCTTGTTTCTATGCAGGGTCTGCAGGTCTGGCCTAGAATTGACCATTTCTATTTTAAAATGTTGGTTTATCCATGTGTAATATGTATAGAGACCTGTTTTGAAGGGGTAATCTGCTGATTTACATAGCACAAAACCAAGAAATAAAAGAATAGGGAGAAAAAAATTAAAGCAGACACAGAAAGTGCTGCACTTACCAATTTGTCCGTCTATCTGCATCTCCACTGAGAACACCTAAAAAAGCCAGGTAAGAAAACACAAAAACAGAAACCCAAACTAAATATTATGCAGTATAAAGTGTTACTCTATTCAATTTCCAGATTTTATTAAACTATTAGCATGCATTGTATAGTGTATCCATTTTGAAATCTTTCCTCATGCTCTTTAGAAGATGTTCTAATATGAAAAGGGATGTTGAGATAAGTATCTTTGTCCTGCATTCAGATGTTATGTATGATCAGGAAGAAGAATGAAGCTTATTGTTAACCTAGAGTTATTTAGTCTCTTTGCTCTTAATTATTGGTAGGTAAAGGATATGATTTTAATTGTATTTTGTGCACTAAGGAGAAACTTTTCTTCTGTTCTTCAAGGAACTAAATGGAGAGACCCCTTCATCTTTATACAGAGCTGCAGCAGTACTTCTACAATTTAATATTATTGATTTAGATGATCTTTATGTACATGTAAGTCAATAGGCTGCTAACAATATTTAGTTGTCCATCCCAGGGGTGCGGGGAGGAGTAGACAGCCTTTATAGCACTCCAAGGTTGGTCCTAGGCTTTCACGTCTTAATTTTTGAAGCCTTAATGCTTCATTGCTTTGTGTTTACTTTATAAAGGGAATGAATTTAATGCTTTGACAAACTGTGGAAATCAGATACTTTAATCATCCTTGCAGGATTCAAAGTTGGATATGACATTCTCAGTTGTCATCAAGGCATATCTCATGGGGGAGAAGCCAAATTCTAAACAGTGTGGATTTAGACTTCTCTATTATACCTAAATAACAGGAAATGTGGGATTACCTAGATACTTGTTCCTTTTCCCCAAAATGTTAATTTTAGGCATTTAGGATGAATTTCCGGATCCAGGATCTAGAAGAGTATGTATGAAATTGTGATTGATGACCTCTAGTTTAGCAACAATTTAGCCTGTCAGTTTAAATAAAACTAAGTTTGTAGTATACCACTTACAGTTTTATTAGGTTGTGTGCTAGGATATCTGTGAGCTTAAACTTGTCCAAAGCTGACATAACCTTCACTGCTTTTGCAGAAACTTTCTGACTTTCTTGATTATCATGTACTGTGGTTTACAGAGTTGACTACAACTTGGTCTTTCCCTTGGAGGCAGTCATAGTCTAGCAAGGGAGAAACATTTTGCATTATATAGTAAGTACTCTGCTGGAGGTATTCACAGAGTGCTGTTGGGTCTTAGGATAGATAGTGACTCTCTATGTTGGAAGGCTTTTCCAGACTAGTGATGTTGAACTGGGATCTTGATAGATGTGTAGGTGTTGGCTAAGCTTACAAGGTAGGAAGCTTTGTAAGTAAAATGAACTGGGTATAGAGGTGGAGGTTTGAAACGGCCTTATCATCACCTCAGGGGAACATCAGGAAGCTCAAAGTCATTGGACCCTGGGCTGGTATGTACGGGAAATGAAGATGGAGAAATGGATTGGGGCTGAACTGTGTTCACTTCATAATAAGCATGTGTTCACTAGCAAGATGTGGCGTGGCAGTTGTAACTTTATATGCACCCAGTAATACATTCCCAAAATAGACAAAACTAGAAAAAGAAATTTAAGAAGCTTAAAGTTCATCCATTGTAATGAGAAATTTTAGAGACAATTGGCAGTACTCTATATAAAAGATGGGGACCATATAAAAGATGGGGACCTACAGAAGATATATAGGAAAACAATAAAAATAGAGGGCAAAAAGAATAAGCAGTGGAGAGCATAATGAATGACAAAAGTTTAACTCCTTGTACCAGTCTATAGTGACTTGTCTTCCACCCCCTCTTTTGACTAATGGGACAAAGTCTACAATATGTAGTTTATTATTTCACTGTTGCCTTTTCTTATTTGCTGCTGGTTTGCTTTGCATTAGATTTAGCTACTGAATTATTAGATTATGCATTTCTTGGGGCAGGTACACTTTTATAGCTCACTATAGTGCTATCAGAAACTACTAAATAATGGATTGTTTTCTGTGTTTTTCTTTGTGTCTGGGTTACTTTATGAAATGTCTACATTAACCATCTTCCATGCATACAAGATGGCTGTCTTTGAGATACTCAGTCCTTTTTCATGTTGGAGGGTCAGCTATACACAATAGTAATAAACTAGAAACTAGTTTGTGACTTAAGTCATATAGTTGTCTAGGAAATGACAACTAAGATGTCAAATTGTTTATAATTTTTCTACTTTAGATTTTTCATTTAGAGGAATCAAATTCATGCTGTTATGTAATTCAGTAGCTCACCTCTCCCAAATTGTATCTCTATGTAGTACTTTATTTAATTTGGAGTTTGTCCTTTAGAGGGGTAATCTGATATTTTTAATGGAACAGGTACACATTTATTGGGTAAACCAAGTTCAGTGGTAAGCATCACTGTTATAGTATTGTGTTAACATGAAACTTTGAACTGCTACAAGATGTTAAAAGGTATACAAAATTTAAGCTCTTAATTAGATTATAAAATTATAATGGAGAGAAACTTATTTAGAAGGGATATCATGGTCATGAATAAGCTTGACTTTGTTATTTTCAGTTTTATTGAGTGTAGTGTTTGCTTTTTATGTGCAAATAGTATTAGCTGTTATATGAAATTTTAATGAACCATTTTTAGCTTCTTCCAGCTGATAATTGCATTATGGCTGAACACAAATGAGAAATTGTGGAAGCTAAGCAAATTGTTAGAAAACTTACAATGGTTGTATTGTCTTCCAAAAAAATGGATGAGCGAGACAAAGAAAAGGAAAAAGAAGAGGAGAAAGTAGAGAAGGTATGTGGTTCATTCTAGTAAAATCAACATTGTCTTCTGGATTTAGAATTATTTAATTAGTTAATCAACAATTTATTAATTTTGATTATGCTGAAGAAAGGTGGTTTGATTTCTTACATACATTTCAAAATGAGTTCTAAGTAAAATCACAAATGTATTTGTGACTTTTATTTGTGCTCTGTCTCTGAAGTCCCAAGGGGTTCTCACAGGTGAATGAGTTCTAGTTTGCTGTGGCACAGAACATTAAGTACAGGGTAGTATATAATCCTTAGTCTAAAAATTGTCACACTGTGTCTGCTAAATGAAAAAACAGATTCTGTTTTTTTTTCAGTTGGTAAAAAACTTGATTGTAGTTTCTGGAAAATACCATTGCATTTACCATGAATGGCAGCCATAGTTGACATACATTGTTGTATTATTTAGCTCAATTTTTCAAAAATAAAGAAATTAGGATTTATTGGTGTCTGGTCTGTATTCTTACTGTAATTGTTTATTTTTAGCCACCTGACAACCAAAAACTTGGTTTGTTGGAAGCCTTGTTAAAGATTGGTGATTGGCCGCATGCCCAGAACATTATGGATCAGATGCCTCCATACTATGCAGCTTCACATAAGCTAATATCCCTTGCTATTTGCAAGCTTATTCACATAACTATTGAGCCGCTCTACCGAAGGTATGTTAGTATATGCTTTAGTACTCATTGAGGTAGAATTAGATTAGGACTATAAAAAATCTGCATGTTTATCCTGTCTCTTCAAACCAAGCATATATTTTAGTATGTTTTATAAGAAGATACAAATTATTCACAGTGTGGTATGTGTTAATTAGTGACTTGTCGCCTAACGTCTATATCAGGTGTTACAGAATGTGTGCTGCCGTCTAGTCTAAAAAATATAGGTTAGACATTTAGGTTGAGTTTGTTCCATTGAGAGTGAAAACTCCATTCTTCTGTTCTTTACTTTTCCTCCTATCTGAGATGTAGAGAATTCTAAGGTTTTTACTTAGTGTATTTTCCTCTATCCTGCGTTGAGTGGCTCTGAGTGAGGCCTTTGCCTCTCTGCTTGCCTTATCTTTCCTGACATTTAGGCTGCTGTTGGGGAAATTGCTAGTGCAGCCTCCCTCATCATCCCTAGTTACTGTGTCGACCAGTCCTCTAGTCCTCAGCCTACTTGCAGGATACTTAGGAGCAGTATTGGCAGAAGCTCTGGCTTCCGCCCCAGAGAGCAGAGCCTGCCTCAAAAGCCCCAGCCTTGTGACTTGCGGGTAGCGGCTGGCTGCTGCCTTCAGTGCCACCTGGGCTGTGGACCATGAAGGCTTCTTCTCAGAGAGTGACCCCTGTGACTCCACAGCAGGTGAGAACTCTGGGCATGCTGTGCTTTTAGTGTGACACACTCTTTCCTTACGCTGCTCACCTTCCCTCCCACCACCTACCTCATACTCCGTCTAGCTAGTGGAACACAGATTGAGAAATGTTTATTGACTTAAGTCAGTGTTGTTTTATCCATATTTTTCTGTTTCATCTTCCAGTGTCTCTGACATCCATCCCTTATTCCCCATGCCCATATTCAAATTCCTGATACTGGCCAAGTTTAACTAAAAACAAATTCATATGATGTATGTTAAGTGTTACTTGAAATTTGCATTTTTCTTATTTCCTTTTCTTAGGCTGTAAATTTAAAACATTCTCCTCTGAGTTCTTGATTTTTTTTCAAATGAGTATTGGTTTTGTATTTTCTACTAGTTAAATTATCTGGTAGAATAAAGTTAGGCACAGTTGAAATATAGAAAGCAAATATGAGCAAGAAAGGTTTTACTTACTGATTAATATGACTGTATTAATTTAAAATGGGCAATTCAATAGTATTAATAAGAATTTTACTTCCTTTTATAGAGTTGGCATTCCTAAAGGTGCTAAAGGCTCACCTGTTAATGCTTTGCAAACTAAGAGAGCACCAAAACAAGCAGAGAGCTTTGAAGACTTTGAGGAGAGATGTCTTCAGTATGTTCTGTTACCTTGGTCCTCATCTTTCTCATGATCCCATTTTATTCACGAAAGTGGTGCGCATTGGCAAATCATTTATGAAGGAGGTTAGTAAGAGTCTTTTTTTCCAAGCAGAAAACTAAGTTGTGGAGTGAACATGTTCTGAGCTTATTTCTGTTTTTATTTCTCTTGAAATTAAAAGAACATGAACTTAAGAAAAAAAGGTTGATGGTTAAAGTTTTGGGGAAAGTCCATTGTATCCTCTCTCTCTCTCTCTCTCTATATATATATATGTGTATATATATATATATATATATATATATGTATGTATGTATGTATGCATGTATGTATGTATAGACATATATAGATACATAAAACTTGAATTTAGCTTGATTATTAGTTGTCGCCCACATAGGAAAATATGCTTTGGAACAAGTGATTGCTTTTGAATCACCTTATAATTAGTGGTTGACTCAGTGTTCTTTCCTCTTGCTTTTCTTCTGCTCAGTTATTTTCTTAGCTGCAATTTTTAATCATTGCCATGATTTGTATGAAATCCAAACTGTTGAGGAGGACCCATTCCTTAGTTTTTATAGTAAGCTTTTCATTGAAATAAAGTACACAAGTCATAATTGTACAACTCAGTGGCTTCTTCCAAACAGAATACCCATGTGCCCCCCACCCAGATTAAGAAATACAACAGTACCGGTGCACCAGAGTTTTCCTTGTACTCCTTGTGGTCGCTACTCTATGAGTAACCATTTGTGCTGCTTTATTTTAAATCATCTTTGAGTTATTATTGACATACAGTAAACTTCACTCATCTTAAGTGTATAATTTGATGAATTTTAACAGATGTGCACACGTTGTGTGTTCACCACCACAATGATGACATTAAATATTTTCATCACCCCAGGAAGTTCCCTCTTGGTCAATTCCTTCCCCTTCATTTCTGGTTCCTGGCAACCACTGGTAGGCTTTCTGTCACTATAGTCTTGCTTTTTCTAGAACTTCATGTAAATGGAGTTCTATAGAGCATACTCTTTTCTGTCTAGAACTTCATGTAAATGGAGTTCTATAGAGCATACTCTTTTCTGTCTAGTTTCTTCCACTTTGATGCTTTTGAGATTCGTCCGAGTTGTTGCACAGGTCAGTAGTTCCTCGATTACTGAGTAATATTTCATTATATAGACATATGAGAGTTTATCCATTGACCAGTTGAGAGGCATTTGGGTTGTTTCTAGTTGGGGGCTATTATAAGTAAAGCTGTTGTGAATATTCTTATACAAGTCTTTGGGGGTTGAAGGCACATTTTTTCCCCAGGAATGGGATTGCTGGGCCATACAGATAAGTGTATATTTAACTTTTTGCCAAACTATTCCAAGATGTGTGTATCATTTTGTATACCTGGAAGCAATGTATATGACTTCCAGTTGCTTCACATACTCATCAACACTTGGTATTTTCAGTCTTTTTAAACTTTAGTCACTCTAATGGGTAGTATGTAGTGGTATCTGTTGTGCTTTTAATTTATGTTTCCCTGGTGATCCATAATGTTGAACATTTTTCATGTCCTTCTTTGCCATTTGCAATCATCCATATTGAAATGTCCATTTAAATCTGCAACCCATTTTTAGCTGGGTTGTCTTCTATTATTACTTTTCACTTTGATTTGCCTTTTTATTTTATGAACTTTTGAAAAGCAAAAGCTTTTAATTTTGATTAATTCCAAGTTAGCAGTACTTTTATGGATTGCTTTTTGTATTCTAAGAAATCTTCGTGTAATCCAAGGTCTTTGAAAAGCTAAAAAGGATACATAATTTCTTTTCTGTTGTAAAACAAGGCAGCCAAAAGACTGGAAATTGTTACCAGCACAATAGCAGTTTTCTCCAGTGTTTGGTAATTGCATGTCATTTTGATTTATATGTGTGTGTGTATATATATATATATATATATATATATATATATATATATATATATATATATATATATATATATATATATATATATATATATATACATTAATTTTGGTATCATTAATATACACTTACATGAGCAACATTGTGGTTACTAGACTCCCCCCATTATCAAGTCCCCACCACATACCCCATTACAGTCACTGTCCATCAGCATAGTAAGGTGCTGTAGACTCACTAACTCTCTGTGCTATACTGCCTTTGCAATACCCCACCACTACATTATGTGTGCTAATCGTAATGCCCCTTATCCTTCCCTTCCCACCCATCCTCCCCAGTCCCTTTCCCTTTGGTAACTGTTAGTCCATTCTTGGGTTCTGTGAGTCTGCTGCTGTTGTCTTCCTTCAGTTTTTGCTTTGTTCTTATACTCCACAGATGAGTGAAATCATTCAATACTTGTCTTTCTCCACCTGTCTTATTTCACTGAGCATAATACCCTCTAGCTCCGTCCATGTTAATTTTGATTTTTGATAATAGTAACTGCCTAGAAAATTTAACAGCTGTTGTATATCAATCCTTTGGCTACTGAAATATTTGATCTACCATTTAATATTTAGCTGGTCAAATTTTTTAATTTATTTATTTATTATTTTATTTTGGAATCATTAATCTACAATTACATGAAGAACATTATGTTTACTGGCTCCCCACTTCACCAAGTTCCACCCTAAACCCCATTACAGTCACCGTCATCAGCATAGTAAGATGCTGTAGAGTCATTAATTGTCTTCCCTGGGCTGCACATCCCTTCCCATGCTTCCCCCCACATTATGCATGCTAATCAGAATGGCCCCTTTCTTTCCCCCCTCTTATCCCTCCCTTGCCACCCATCCTCCCAAGGCCCTTTCCCTTTGGTAACTGTTAGTCCATTATTGGGTTCTGTGATTCTGCTGCTGTTTTGTTCCTTCAGTTTTTTCTTTGTTCTTATACTCATACATGAGTGAAATCATTTGGTACTTGTCTTTTCCACCTGGATTATGTCACTGAGCATAATAACCTCTAGCTCCATCCATGTTGTTGCAAATGGTAGGATTTGTTTTCTTATGGCTGAATACTATTCCATTGTGTATATGTACCACATCTTTATCCATTCATCTACTGATGGACACATGGGGTGCTTCCATTTCTTGGCAATTGTAAACAGTGCTGTGATAAACATAGGGGTGCATCCGTCTTTTTCAAACTGGGCTGCTGCATTCATATGGTAAATTACTAGAAGTGGAATTCCTGGGTCAAATGGTATTTCTATTTTGAGCTTTTTGAGGAACCTCCATTCTGTTTTCCACTCTAATTGAACTAATTTACTTTCCCACCAGCAGTGTAAGAGGGTTCCCCTTTCTCCACAACCTCGCCAACATTTGTTTTTGTTTGTCTTTCGGATGGTGGTGATCCTTACTGGTGTGAGGTGATATCTCATTGTGGTTTTAATTTGCATTTCTCTGATGATTAGCAATGTGGAGCATCTTTTCCTGTGCCTGTTGGCCATCTGGATTTCTTCTTTAGAGAACTGTCTGTTCAGCTCCTCTGCCCATTTTTTAATTGGATTATTTGCTTTTTGTTTGTTGAGGCATGTGAGCTCTTTATATATTTTGGATGTCAATCCCTTATTGGATCTGTCATTTATGAATATGTTCTCCCATACTGTAGGATGCCTTTTTGTTCTATTGATGGTGTCCTTTGCTGTACAGAAGCTTTTTAGCTTGATATAGTCCCACTTGTTCATTTTTGCCTTTGTTTCCCTTGCGCGGGGAGATATGTTCATGAAGAAGTCACTCATGTTTATGTCCCAGAGATTTTTGCCAATTTTTTTTCTAAGAGTTTTATGGTTTCATGACTTATATTCAGGTCTTTGATCCATTTGGAGTTTACTTTTGTGTATGGGGTTAGACAGTGATCCAGTTTCATCCTCTTATATGTAGCTGTCCAGTTCTGCCAGCACCATCTGTTGAAGAGACTGTCATTTCCCCATTGCATGTCCATGGCTCCTTTATTGAATATTAATTGGCCATATATGCTTGGCTTAATGTCTGGAGTCTCTGTTCTGTTCCATTGGTCTGTGGCTCTGTTCTTTTGCCAGTACCAACTTGTCTTGTTTACTGTGGCTTTGTAGTAGAGCTTGAAGTTGGGAGTGAGATCCCCCCCACTTTATTCTTCCTTTGCAGGATTGCATTGGCTATTCGGGGTCCTTGATGGTTCCATATGAATTTTTGAACTATTTGTTCCAGTTCATTGAAGAATGTTGTTGGTAATTTGATAGGGATTGCACCGAATATGTATATTGCTTTGAGCAGGATGGCCATTTTGACGATATTAATTCTTCCTAGCCAGGAGCATGGGATGAGATTCCATTTCTTAGTGACCTCTTTAATTTCTCTAAAGAGTGTCTTATAGTTTTCAGGGTATAGGTCTTTCACTTCCTTGGTTAGGTTTATTCCTAGGTATTTTATTCTTTTTGATGCTATTGTGAATGGTATTGTTTTCCTGATTTCTCTTTCTATTAGTTCACTGTTAGTGTATAGGAAAGCTACAGATTTCTGTGTGTTAATTTTGTATCGTGCAACTTTGCTGAATTTCTATATTAGTTCTTGTAGTTTTGCCGTGGATTCTTTTGGGTTTTTTATGTACAATATCATGTCATCTGCAAATAGTGACAGTTTGACTTCTTTACCAATCTGGTTTCCTTGTATTTCTTTGTTTTGTCTGATTGCCGTGGCTACGACCTGCAGTACCAGGTTGAATAACAGTGGGGAGAGTGGGCATCCCTGTCTTGTTCCTGATCTCAGAGGAGGTTTTAGCCTCTCGCTGTTCAGTATGATGTTAGCTGTGGGTTTAACATATATGGCCTTTATTATCTTGAGGTACTTCCCTCTATGCCCATTTTGTTGAGAGTTTTGTCATGAATGGATGTTGAATTTTGTTGAATGCGTTTTCAGCATCTATGGAGATGATCATGTGGTTTTTGTCCTTCTTTTTGTTGATGTGGTGGATGATGTTGATGGATTTTCGAATGTTGTACCATCCTTGCATCCCTGGGATGAATCCCACTTGGTCATGGTGTATGATCCTCTTGATGTATTTTTGAATTCGGTTTGCTAATATTTTGTTGAGTATTTTTGCATCTACGTTCAGCATGGATATTGGTCTGTAGTTTTCTTTGTTGGTGGGGTCGTTGCCTGGTTTTGGTATTAGGGTGATGTTGGCTTCGTAGAATGAGTTGGGGAGTATTCCCTCCTCTTCTATTTTTTGGAAAACTTAAAGGAGAATGGGTGTTATGTGTTCTCTGTATGTCTGATAAAATTCTGAGGTAAATCCATCTGGCCTGGGGTTTTTTTTCTTGGGTAGTTTTTGATTACCACTTCAATTTTGTTGCTGGTAATTGGTCTGTTTAGTTTTTTTGCTTCTTTCTGGGTCAGTCTTGGAAGGTTGTATTTTTCTAGGAAGTTGTCCATTTCCCCTAGGTTTTCCAGCTTGTTAGCATATTGGTTTTCACAGTATTCTCTAATAATTCTTTGTATTTCTGTGGGGTCCATCGTGATTTTTCCTTTCTCGTTTCTGATTCTGTTGATGTTTGTTGACTCTCTTTTTCTCTTAATAAGTCTGGCTAGAGGCTTATCTATTTTGTTTATTTTCTCAGAGAACCAGCTCTTGGTTTCATTGATTTTTTCTATTGTTTTGTTCTTCTCAATTTTGTTTATTTCTTCTCTGATCTTCATTATGTCCCTCCCTTCTGCTGACCTTCGGCCTCATTTGTTCTTCTTTTTCCAAATTTGATAATTGTGACATTAGAATATTCACTTGGGATTGTTCTTCCTTCTTTAAATATGCCTGGATTGATATATACTTTCCTCTTAGGTCTGACTGCTTTTGCTGCATCCCACAGAAGATAGGGCTTTGTGTTATTGTTGTCATTTGTTTCCATATATTGCTGGATCTGCATTTTAATTTGGTCCTTGATCCATTGATTATTTAGGAGCATGTTGTTAAGCCTCCATGTGTTTGTGAAACTTTTTGCTTTCTTTGTACAATTTATTTCTAGTTTTATACCTTTGTGGTCTGAGAAGTTGGCTGGTAGGATTTCAATCTTTGGAATTTACTGAGGTTCTTTTTGTGGCCTAGTATGTGGTCTATTCTGGAGAATGTTCCATGTGCACTTGAGAAGAATGTGTATCCTGTTGCTTTTGGATGTAGAGTTCTATAGATGTCTATTAGGTCCATCTGTTCTAGCGTGTTGTTCACTGCCTCTGTGTCCTTACTTATTTTCTGTCTGGTGGATCTGGCTTTTGGAGTGAGTGGTGTGTTAAAGTCTCCCATAATGAATGCATTGCATTCTATTTCCTCCTTTAATTCTGTTAGTATTTGTTTCACATATCTTGGTGCTCCTGTATTGGGTGCATATATGTTTATAATGGTTATATCCTCTTGTTGGATTGAGCCATTTATCATTATTTAATGTCCTTCTTTATCTCTTGTTACTTTCTTTATTTTGAAGTCTATTTTGTCTCATACTAGTATTGCAACACCTGCTTTTTTCTCTCTGTTGTTTGCATGAAAAATCTTCCTCCATCCCTTGACTTTTAATCTGTGCATGTCTTTGGGTTTGAGGTGAGTCTCTTGTAAGCAGCATATAGATGGGTCTTGCTTTTTATCCATTCTATTACTCTGTGTCTTTTGATTGGTGCATTCAGTCCATTTACATTAGGGTGATTATTGAAAGATATGTACTTACTGCCATTGCAGGCTTTAGATTCGTGGTTACCAAAGGTTCAAGGTTAGCTTGTTTATTACCTTACTGTCTGACCTCACTCGCTTATTGAGCTGTTATAAACACAGTCTGGTGATTATTTCTTTCCCTTCCTTTTCCTCCTCGCCCATTCTTCATATGTTGGGTGTTTTGTTCTGTGTTATTTTTAGGAGTACTCCCATCTAGAGCAGTCCCTCTAAGATACCCTGTAGAGGTGGTTTGTGGGAGGCAAATTCCCTCAACTTTTGCTTGTCTGGGAATTGTTTAATCCCTCCTTCATATTTAAATGATAATCGTGCTGGATACAGTATCCTTGGTTCAAGGCCCTTCTGTTTCATTGCATTAAATATATCATGCCATTCTCTTCTGGCCTGAAAGGTTTCTGTTGAGAAGTCTGATGATAGCCTGATGGGTTTTCCTTTGTAGGTGACCTTTTTACTCTCTCTGGCTGCCTTTAATACTCTGTTCCTGTCCTTGATCTTTGCCATTTTAATTATTATGTGTCTTGGTGTTGTCATCTTTGGATCCCGTCTTTTGGAAGTTCTGTGTGCCTCCGTAGTCTGAGCAACTATTTCCTCCCCCAGTTTGGGGAAGTTCTCAGCAATTATTTCTTCAAAGACACTTTCTATCCCTTTTTCTCTCTCTTCTTCCTCTGGTACCCCTATAATGCAGATATTGTTCCTTTTGGATTGGTCACACAGTTCTCTTAATATTGTTTCCTTCCTGGAGATCCTTTTTTCTCTCTCTGCATCAGCTTCTATGTGTTCCTGTTCTCTGGTTTCTATTCCATCAATGGCCTCTTGCAACTTATCCATTCTGCTTATAAATCCTTCCAGAGTTTGCATCACTTTGGTAATCTCCCTCTGGACATCTGTAATCTCCCTTCGGACTTCATCCCTTAGCTCTTGCATATTTCTCTGCAGCTCTGTCAGCATGTTTATGATTTTTATTTTGAATTCTTTTTCAGGGAGTCTTGTTAGGTCTGCCTCTGCAGATCCTTTCTCAGGTGTTACTATCTTGGACTGGACCAGAAGTTTTTGCCTTTTCAGTGTGATAGCAATGGCTGTAGGCAGGTTGCGGGTGTGTCAGCTGGGAGAAGAAAGTCCTTTCCTGCTTGCTGGATGCCTTGCCCTTCTCCGCTGCCTGTGACGGTTACCTGCACTCCTGGAACAGCCACCGGGTTAATCCCCTAAGCTGCTGTGGGCGGGGTGTCCGTCAGAGCAGTGTGGGGCCCTGCAGGGAGTGGCAGGCACTCCAGGTGCGCTCCTCCGTGCTAGTGGCGGCCCTGCCAGTCAGCTGTGTGACAGCATCAGCTTTGGGTCTGGCCCTGGTGGCTGTGTGCTGGGCTAGGATTCTGGTCAGCTGCTGGGAGCACACCTGCTCCCTCTGGCTCTGCTGCAGGTGCGCGTGGGGCTCTTCCACGCAGGCTTCTACCGGGCTCTGGCTTCACTGCTGCCAGTGCGCGCGAGCCGTGCCCGGGCTGTTCGGTCGTGCCGCTGCGGGCTAGCAAAAGCCTCTCCTGTGGCACACGGATCTGCTCTCAGTTCCTTCCAGCGTTGCTGTCCCTGGTGCGTGCTGCCACTCTCCTGCCACTGGGCCTGTGTTTTGGGGTCCACGCCAGTTGGAGGAATGACTGGCAGGCTGCTTATTGCGGTGAGGGGCTTCAGAGCTGCTCTGCCTCCGTTTAGGGCTCCTATGTTTCCCCAGTATTCCCAGCTGCCGGAACAAACTCGTCCAGCTATGGGGTCCCTGTCTCTTTAAGACTTGCACAAAGCACTCGCTTTTCTTTTGTCTCAGAGACGCCGGTTGCGGGGACCTGCCCCCAGGTTTTTCTTTTCCGCTTCTCTAATATCCAGCACACCGTGCACCTTGTGTCTGTGTTCCGGGTGCAGATTTCTAGAGCTGGTTGTTTAGCAGTCCTGGGCTTTCACTCCCTCCCTGTTCCGACTCCTTTCTTCCTGCCAGGTTTTGGGTTGGGGGAGCGTTTGGGTCCCGCCTGGCGGCGGCTTGTATCTTACCCCCTTTGTGTGATGCGGAGTTCTCGCAGATGTAGATGAATCCTGGCTGTTGTACTGCATCCACTGGTGTCTCTTTTAGGAATAGTTGTATTTATTGTATTTTTATAAATATATATGTTTTGGGGAGGAGGGACTCATGCCGCCATCTTCCCGTGATGTAGGATGCCTTTTTGTTCTGCTGATGGTGTCCTTTGCCATACAGAAGCTTTTTAGTTTGATGTAGTCTCACTTGTTCATTTTTACTTTTGTTTTCCTTGCCCAAGGAAATGTATCCAGAAAAGAATTGCTCATGCTAATGCTCAAGAGACTTTTGCCTATGTTTTCTTCTGAGAGCCTTATGATTTCATATCTTACATTGAGGTCTCCAATCCATTTTGAGTTTACTTTTGTGAATGGAGTTGCACAGTTTCATTCTCTTGCATGTAGCTGTCCAGTTTTCACAACACCAATTACTTGAAGAGACTGTCATTTCCCTAGTGTATATTCATGGTTCCTTATCATATATTAATTGGCCATATATGCAAGGGTTTATTTCTGGGATTTTTATTCTGTTCCACTGATCTGTGGGTCTGTTCTTGTGTCAGTATGATACTTTTTTGATTACTGTAACTTTGTAGTATAGCTTGGTGTCAGAGAGCATAATCCCCCAGCTTTGTTTTTCTCAGGATTGCTTTGGCTATTTGGAGTTCTTTGTGGTTCCATATGAACTTTAGACGGTTTTAGTTTGTTGCTGGTGTTTTTTAGGGATTGCATTGTATGTGTAGATTGCTTTGGGCAGGATGGCCATTTTGACAATATTAATTCTTTCTACCCATGAACATGGGATAGATTTCCATTTATTGGTGTCTTCTTTAATTTCTCTCATAAGTATCTTGTAATTTTCAGAGTATAGATGTCTTTCACCTTCTTGAGTAGTTTTATTTTTAGATATTTTATTCTTTTTCATGCAATTGTAAACGGAGTTGTTTTCCTGACTTCTCTTTCTGCTAGTTCGTTGTTAGTATATAGGAATGTGACAGATTTCTGTGTACTGATTTTGTATCATGTAACACTGCTGAATCCAATTATTCTAATAGTTTTTTGGTGGAGTCTTTATGGTTTTATATATATTATCATGTCATCTGCAAACAGTGACAGTTTTACTTCTTCCTTACAATTTGGATACCTTTTATCTATCTTGTCTGATTGCTATGTCTCTTACATTGTGAGTACTTATATTGTGAATACTTCCAGTACTATGTTGAATAAAAGTGGTGAGAGTTTTTGTCATCCTTGTCTTGTTCTTGATCTTAAAGGAGCTTTTCTTCATCGAGTTCGATGTTATCTGTGGGTTTGTTGTATATGGACTTTTTTATGTTGAGGTATGTTCCCTCTGTACCCATTTTTTTGAGAGTTTTTGTCATGAATGGATGTTGTTTTGTTAAATGCTTTCTTAGCGTCTATTGAGATGATCATACAGTTTTTATCTTTCCTTTTGTTTATGTGGAGTATCACAATATTTACAAATATTGTGGCATCCCTGCAATAAATCTCAACTTGGTCATGATGCATGATGTTTGATGTATTTTTGAATTTGATTTGCTAATATTCAGGATATTTGCATCTATGTTCATCAAGGATATTGGTCTAAAATTTTCTTTGTTTGTAGTGTCTTTGGTTTTGGTATTAGAGTTAAGCTGGCCTCATAGAATGACTTGGGAAGTATTCTGTCTTATACCTTTTGCAATGCTTTAAGAAGGATGGGTATGAGCTCTTCTTTAAATGTTTGGTAGAATTCAACTGTGAAGTCATCTGAGCCTGGACTTTTGTTTGGTGGGGATGTTTTGATTACTAGTTTATTTTTTTAATGGTTATTGGTCTGTTTAGATTTTCTGTTTCATCCTGGGTCAGTCTTGGAAGGTCATACTTTTCTAGGACTTTTCCATTTCTTTCAGGTTTTACAATTTATTGTCATATAATTTTTCATAGAGTCCTCTAATAATTATTTGTATTTCTGTGTTGTCAGTTATAATTTCTTTTTCATTTCTGATATTTTTTTTGTTTTCTCTTTTTATCTTGATAAGTCTGGCTAGGGTGTCTTTCTGCATTGTTTATTTTCTCAATGAATCAACTCTTGGTTTCATTGATTTTTCTTTCTATTGTTTTACTCTACTTATTTCTGCTCTGACCTTTATAATGTCCCTCCTACTACTAACTTTGGGTTTCATTTGTTCTTTTTCTAGTTACTTTTGTTATGAGTTTAGACTGTTTACTTGGAATTTTCTTGTTTTTTGAGGTAGGCTGGTATTGTTAATTACTTCCCTCTTAGAACCGCTTTTGTTCCATCCCACATATTTTGAACTGTTGTGTTTCTGTTTTCATTTGTCTCCATGTATTGTTTGATTTCCTCTTTGATTTGTTCATTGCTCCATTGATGAGTAGAAGTGTGTTGTTTAGCCTCCATGTCTTTGTGGGGTTTTGTTGGTGTTCTTGTAATTGATTTCTAGTTTCATAGCATTGTGATCTGAAGAGGTGTTTGATACAGTTTCAGTTTTTTAAGTTTATTGAGTCTCTTTTTGTGTCCTAATATGTGATGCATTCTGGAGAATGTTCCATGAGCACTTGAGAAAAATGTGTATCCTGATGCTTTTAAATGGAACATTCTGTGTATATCTGTTAAGTCCATCTGATGTGTCATTCAGTGCCTCTGCTTACCTATTCTGTCTGGATGATCTGTCCATTGATTTAAGGGGTGTTAAATCCCCTAATGAGATTGTATTTCTGCCTGTTTACCCCTTTAGTTCTGTTAGTATTTGTTTTCAATATTTAGGTGCTCCTTTATTAGGTGCATAGATATTTACAATTGTTATATCCTCTTTGTGTACTGATGCCTTTATCTTTATGTTATATTCTTTTTTGTCTGTTGTTATTTCTTTGTTTTGAAGTCTGTCTTGTCTAATATAAGTACTGTTAATCCTGCTTTTTTCTCCCTTTTATTTGTACCTAATATCTTTTTCCATCCATTTCTTTTCAGTCTGTGCATGTTGTTAGGTCTAAAATGAGTCTCTGGTCAGTATTGAATAGTTGGGTCTTGTTTCTTTATCCATTCTGCCACTGTCTGTCTTTTGATTGGTATGTTGAGTCCATTTACATTTAAGGTAATTATTGATAGGTATGTACTTATTGCCATTTTATTAATTGTTTTCTGGTTGTTTTTGTAGTTCCTCTCTGTTTCTTTCTTCCTCTCTTATACCATTCTCTTTGATTGTTTTCTTCAGTGTTATGCTTGGATTTCTCTTTTTGTTTCTTCTTTCTTTTGTGTGTTTGTATTATGGGCTTTAGGTTTGTGGTTACTATAATATTCATAGTTTCCTAAGTGTATAATAGTCTATAGTAAGTTGATGGTCTAACACATCTAAAAGTACTACTTTTTTATTCTTCTTCCTCCATACTTTATGTATGTGATGACATAATTTACATGTTTTGTGTATCCTGTGACTGATTTTGTATATAGTTGATTTTACTGCTTTTTCTAAAACTTCATACTTGCTTAGTAAGTAATTGGTTTACTGCATTTACTGTATGTTTATTTTCACTGATGAATATATTTGGGCTTAAGGACATTTGTCTACAGAAGACCCTTTAGCATATACTATGAGGCCATGTTAGGGGTGTGAATTCTTTTACCTTTTGTTTATCTGGGAAACTTTTAATCTCTCCTTCAGTTCTGAATGATAACCTTGCTGGGTAGAGGATTCTTGGTTGTAGGTTCTTCCCTTACAATACATTAAATAGTTCATGCTACTCCCTTCTGGCCTGTAAAGTTTCTGCAGAAAAATCTGCTGATAGCCTGTGGAGTTTCCCTTATAGGTAGCTGTCTGCCTCTCTCTTGCTGCTTTTAAGATTCTCTCTTTATCTTTAATCTTTGTCATATCTTAATGCTTTCCTGGGTTTCCTTTTGTTAGGGGCTCTATGTGCTTCCAGGAACCTGGGTGTCTATTTCATCCTGGATTGGGGATGTTTTCCACTGTTACTTCTTGTAAGAGACTTTCTACTCCTTTGTCTCTCACCTCTCCTGCTGGGACACCTATTATGTGAATATTGTTTTGTTTTGAGTTGTCACACAGCTATATTAGCATTTCCTCATTTTTAGAGATTGTTTTTTTCTCTCTGGTCCTCAGCTTCATTGTTTTCCTCTTCTCTAATATCCATCTCATTGATCATCTCCTGTACTTCCAGCAGTCTATTATTCATGCCTTCCATTATATTTTTCATTTCAGTTATTGCATTCTTCAGCTCTGAGTAGCTGTTTTTCAAATCTTGTAATTGTTGAAGTCTTCTCTGAGAGTGTCAGTACTTTTCTGTAGATCAGCAAGCATCTTTATGACAATTACTTTGACATCTTCAAGAAGATTGATAATCTCCATTTCATTTAGCCCTCTTTGTGGTGTCTTATCCTGTACTTTTGTTTGGACCATATTCCTCTGCCTCCTCATTTTGTCAGGGTTTCTGTGTTTCTTCCTTTGTATTAGATGGATCTGCTATGCTTCCTGGTCTAGAAAGTAATGGCTTTATGGAGAAGGTGTCCTGTGGTGCCCAGAAGCTCAAGACTCTTTGCTCTCACCCATGCCTTGTTCAACTTTGTGGTGGACCCCCAGTTGCTGTTGGTGGGCTGTGGGTGGGACCACCTTTCTGCCTATCTGCTGGCAGTAGCTGATCTCTGTCAGCAGAGGCTGATAGGTGCCTCTGTGGGCCCTTTGAGTGCTAAGAGGCACTTCTCCTTGGATCATTGTGGGAAGGCTTCCCTCTGCTTGCCAGGCAGCAATGGTGGTTGCTGTTGGGTTAGTGGGGTGGTGTGCAGGAGATTGTGACATGGGGCTGAGCTGCCAGCAAGGGAGATGGAGTGTTTGGAGCTGGCTCTGACAGGTGCCTCACCTATTGAGCTGAGAGAGGGCCAGGAAAGCTGGGGAGGCCTCCCTCTGCCTGCCAGGCAGCAAAGTCTAATGGCTGCTAGGCCAGGCTGGCCAAGCAGGCAGGTGGGTGTGCAGGGAAATACATAGGGGCTGAGCTGCCAGTGAAGGAGATAGAGCCTTTAGAGCTGGTTTCCCAGATCATTTGGGCTGAAGGAGGAATGAGGAAGCATCATCCATCCACCTGCCCTTTCTCCTCCAGAGAGAGCTCCCTCCGACCTCTGTCTGTCTGGTACACTTCCCACTGCTGGTTAATCTTTCAGACTGCTGCCTCTGTGTTGGGTCCCAGGAAGACTGAGGGAGCATTCCTGTCCTCCACAAGTGCCTGGAATCTCAGCCTCTCAGAGTGTTCCAATGTTCCCTGGTGGTGAGCCCCACTAATCACCAAAACCCAGTGCAATGTGGACTCATGTTCTCTGGGGCCAGGTGTGCAGAGCTCCTGAGTGCTTGCTTGTCCCCTCTTCCTCCTGTTTGTGGGCTGGGGGAAGGGTTTCGGTCCTGACCAATCCTGGCCCTGCCACTTTACCCTTCTCTGTGTAGTCTTCTCTTCACCAGGTGTAGGTGGCCTGATCTGCATGCAGTCTTCAGGTCATTTTCAGGGTTAGTTGTGTTTGCTGGAGGTGCTTCCTTGGTGGGCCTGTGGGAAGTTTCCACTTTGCCTTCCTACTCCCTGTTTTCCATCCAATATCAAATTATGTATGTTTTTAAAAAGTAGCTTATGTATTTAACACCAGATATTATTTAAATGAATAGTCTTCCAGCCTGAAGTTATTTGTAGTCATTTCTCTCTCTGATTGTGTGTGTATTCCTTAAATTGGAGGTGCATAGTTGTAGGGAAGGCCCCCCCACTTTCTCTAGTGTTCTGAGGACAGCTGTCTGCTGCTTCACCCCAAATACATCTGGCCTTGTATGGAGCCAGATATGTCTGACCTTGAGAAACCTGAAAACACAGCATGTTGTAACCGTGAAGGAGCTAGATAAGGGCCCTGAAGGCCAGGCACCTGGCCATGAAGGCCACATGCATACACGTCTTCAGTACTTCTGTAACCATGACTTAGCACTGTAGCATATAAGAGGTACAGCTTTATGCAGAATAAAGTGGTCTCTTTGAGCACCCTCCATGACAACTCCCACTGCCACCTTTGCTCTTTGCGTTGCTCCAAAACCTCAAATGCAACCCCTGGACTCCAACAATAGTATAGGGCTTTCTAATAGTATGCTGATCCTCAAACCTTAGCATGTATCAGAATCGGCTGGAGGTCTTCTTTTTTTAAAAATTGTTATGAATGTATTATTGATGCACACTCTTATGAAGGTTTCACATAAAAAAACAATGTGGTTACTACATTTACCCATATTATCAAGCCCCCCACCCATACCCCAACGTAGTCACTGTCCGTCAGTGTAGTAAGATGCCACAGATTCACTATTTGCCTTCTCTGTGCTACACTGTTTTCCCCATGATCCCCCACACCATGGGTACTAAACATAATGCCCCTCCATCCCCTTCTCCCCCCCTCCCCACACCGCCTTCCACCACACCCCTCCTCCCTTTGGTAACCGCACTAGTCCCTTATTGGAGCCTCTGAGTCTGCTGCTATTTGTTTCCTTCAGTTTTTGCTTCATTGTTATACTCCACAAATGAGGGAAATCACTTGGCACTTGTCTTTCTCTGCCTGGCTTATTTTGCTGAACATAATATACTTGGAGGTCTTCTTAAAACACATTTTTGGGCTATTATTTCTTCAAAGACACCTTCTATCCCTTTTTCTCTCTCTTCTTCTTCTGGTACCCCTATAATGCGGGTATTGTTCCTTTTGGATTGGTCACACAGTTCTCTTAATATTGTTTCATTCCTTGAGATCCTTTTATCTCTCTCTGCATCAGCTTCTATGCGTTCCTGTTCTCTGGTTTCTGTTCCATCAATGGCCTCTTGCATCTTATCCATTCTGCTAATAAATCCTTCCAGAGATTTTTTCATTTATGTAGTCTCCTTCTGGACATCATCCCTTACCTCTTGCATATTTCTCTGCAGCTCCATCAGCATGGTTATGAGCTTTATTTTTAATTATTTTTCAGGGAGATTGGTTAGGTCTATCTGCTTCTCAGGATTTGCCTCTGTGATCTTGGTCTGTATCAAATTCTTCTGCCTTTTCACGGCGATAGAGGTATTTGTGGGGAGTTGGCACGTGTGTTGGCTAACAGAAAGTCCCTTCTTGCTGGTTTGTGGCCTTCCTCTCCTGGGAGAACAGCGACCCCTAGTGGCATGTGCTGGGTAGCTGTGAGCAGCCAGGGTATCTAATTCTTGCCAAGCTGCTGTGGAGCTCTGCAGTTGCTGTGGTCGTGGCCAGACTCAGGCTGCTTCTCCAATATGGCGGAGCTGCGTCCAAGGGGGAACGGGCGGGCAGCTGTTTATCGTCATGAGGGGCCTCCGAGCTGCGCTACCTCCCAGGGGGTTAGGGCACCCAGAGTTCCCTGGGATTCCCAGCTGCTGGGCTAAGTTTCCCGGGACGCTTCTGTCCAGCTGTGGGGGTCCCTGTCCCTTTAAGACTTTCAAAAAGCACTCGCTTTTCTTTGTCCTGGGTGCGCCAGCTGCGGGAACCCACTCACACATCTTACTGTCCTGTTTCCCTAGTATCCAGCACACCACGCACTGTGTGTCTGTGCGCTCTGGTGCGGATGGCTGGGGCTGGGTGTTTAGCAGTGCTGGGCTCCCTCTCCCTCCCTGCTCCGACTCCTCTCCTCCCACCGGGAGCTGGGATGAGGGGCGCTCGGGTCCCGCCAGGCCGCTGCTTGTATCTTACCCCCTTCGCAAGGCGCTGGGTTCTCGCAGGTCTGGATGTAGTCTGGCTGTTGTCCTGTGTCTTCTGGTCTCTCTTTTAGGAATAGTTGTATTTGTTGTATTTTCAAAAATGTATGTTGTTTTGGGGAAGATTTCTGCTGCTCTACTCATGCCACCATCTTGGTTCTCCCCTCTTGATTTATGTTTTTTCTTCATCATTGTTATGATTAATGTTTGATAAAAATGTTTCTTAGCTGCTCTTCTAAATGGTTTTATTGTACTTTCTGTATTTCTTTTTTTCAAATTTTCCTACAGATGAAATAACGATAATTGACATATAGACATTAGAAACTCATATAAATATCTAGTAGGGAATTAGGACAGCTTACTAACTGAGAGAATGTTTTATTTCTATGGAGAAAACTGTGTAGCTTTATTAGGTTTCTTCACATTGTTGTATACCAGGAAAGGAATAGCTTAACTGCCTTTATATCCAACATAATATACTGTAAACCTAGTTCTTCAAATTATGACCTACCCTTATTTCTGCCTCCCAACATATACTCCATATGCCGTCAGAATTATCTACCCTCCCCACCCCCAACCAAACAGAAGAAAGCAACAACCTAGTTTGTTTTCTGCCAGGTCACTCCTTCATAACCTGATATTTGCTGAGCAGGATATATGTTGATTTAGTAATTGTTGCTGTGAAAGTGCCTATATCTTTTTAACCTGCCAGTTAGAAAAAACTAAGTGTGTTTTCCCATCAGGTTAATACAGCAGTCTCTAAATTAGTTTATGTGAAGATCTTGCACAGAGGTTTGACTTCCCGGTAGTGACACCTGTTACATTATTCACGCATGAAAACATGCATGCACAAAATTCCCTTATCTGCTAAGGAGATAAGGTTGTTAGGTGCATTATCAGCTTTTCCCCCTCCCTGATTTGGTATTTTGCTCAATCCTTCCCTGAAATCAATTGTTCTTGAGTATCAGTGCTTCAGTAGTCTTGTTGGCCTTTGCACAATCCTCTGACCTCCCACCTGCCTATATACACAAGTGTTACTCCTTCATTCAGAATGACCAGTCAGCATTGTCAGACGAGGCACTTCTGACTGTCATGCAAATCACTGGTATAATAATGACCAGGTCTTTTTGGTTCAGTCTGTTCAAGTTAGGCAGTGGTTTTGTATTTTTGTCAACAGTGTTATTAATATTTTAGGCTTATTTCTCAGTGATGGCTAAGTATTGTTGAATTAAAACATAGCTTTAAATTTCTTAGGGTTTAATTTTTTTTAATTGTTGCCTTCGTGTTAGGTTTTATTCTGTAGAGGCAAAACCAGAACATCTAGATCGGAAAATGCATTCCAACTAAATTATATTGGCTGTGGTTTTAGGATGCTTTCGTTTGTGATAATGAGGTTGAGAAAATAATTGGCTTATAAAATTGACATTTAAAATTCATGAATGTCCCAAATTATTTGGGGATTAGAAATATAGATGGAGTCTAAAAATGTTCATTGGTAGTGCTGGCTACTTAAAATCTATGTGTATAAAAAGTAAGAAAATAATTCACAACCATGTGCAAATTAATTTTTTCAAATTAGAAACTAAACTGTGACAGCATAATCTTAACCTTTTTGCATTTTATTTATATAGTTTTTTTAATTTTTAGTTTCAGTCTGCTGGGGGCCAACAAGAAGATAAAGAGAAAACGGTAAGACTAGAAAAATCCAATGTGTCGATGTTTGTCTGGGTGCAACATACTGCAGATTTTCCTGTGAGCCAGCTTTTGTCCCTTGTGAATAATCATTTTATACATTTCTTACTGAATATAGCTTTTGGCATATAATACAGTTATCTTTGAGAGTGATGGCCTCCTGTTCTTGAGGATTACCATGTTGAGAAAGGAAGAGGGATAAAAATCCCTTGTTCTCTTCCTACCCCTTTCCTCCCCTCACCTCATTTGCTCTGTTAGATGGAGAGACATAACGAACCACTGTGAAAAGGACAGTGATAGTGTGGGAAAGTAGATATGGCAGTTTTTCCAAGGCTGACATAAATTTATTTGGGGAGGGTGGATTAATATGGACCTGTTACTGAAATAATTTTTCCTCCCTTGTTCTTAGGAAGTTATCCTTAGCTGTTTGCTTAGCATTACTGACCAGGTACTACTTCCATCTCTTTCGTTGATGGACTGCAATGCTTGTATTTCTGAGGAACTATGGGGAATGTTTAAAACATTTCCATATCAGCATAGGTAAATACAAAATATATTTTAACTACTATTCTAGTGCATTAACCTCTAAGTGTTTAACTTTTCCTAATTCTTCATCTCATCATTTTTTAAGATATCATCTGTATGGCCAATGGAAGAATGAAACTTATAACAATCATCCAGTTTTAGTAAAAGTTAAAGCTCAAACAATAGACAAAGCCAAATATATCATGAAGTAAGTCTTAATTTGTTTTTCTTCATATTAATCTAAAGTATATCTGAATCTATTTTACTTCCTTTCAGTCAGTTTGTGTGTGAGCCTTAATTCTGAGGGAGCCCAGGAGTATTTGCTAATGGTATAACTGATTGTATGGATACTGCAGGTAAAATGACTATCAATTTTTGTGGTATTTTGATTACCAAGATTTTGTAGTTGTCATGTTTGCGTAGTTATAAAATCTAATAAAAATCCTCTTTAATGCATCATAGGATGAGTTTTTTTAAAGGACAGCATACTGTGGCCATTGCTCAGTTTACAAAATACATTTAGTGGTTGGTACAAGATAGTCAAGGTTCTACAAATTTCCTCTGCTAAAGTTATAGTGATTTCCTTTTTTTGGAAGATCTAATGGAATTATGTAGAACTGTTTCCACAGGGAGTCAACTTTTGAAAGTTTTCTATTTTTTTTCATCTGTGTGCTTTTTTTTCATGTCATTAAAAACTTACTAGTGATTTTATTCTACTTCCTGGTAAACTGAGAAGTTTAATCGAAAAATTATATACTTCAGATTATTTTGGTTTAAGATACTAAACACACTGCTGTATTCCCAGTGTTTTCATCAAGGCTGTTTATTGTCTTTTCTTTCACATTTGTGGTATGGCTATTCTCATTAAAAGTAGTGCATGCTGTAACAGTATGCAGTGATACTATCTTTACCCAATTGCATTGTCTTTGGTCACAGTCTGTGGGGGAAACATGTATGCACAGTCATAGTCTGGTTTAATAGGTGCTGTTGTACAGTATGTATAGACTTAGAGGAAAGAAAAAAGAGTGAATCATCTGATCCTGTGGAAATGGGGAGAGCATGAAAGGAGATGATATATTAGAACTGATCCTTCTGAAAGAGTTCCAATCTTAGGAATTTCTCAAATAGAGGTTCTATCTTAACAACAGCAGCTAATATTTATGGAGCCATTACTATATGTGCCAGGCATTGAATTAAGTGCTTTATATGGATTACTTAGTAATATATCTAATAATATTAAATCTCTTAAATTTGTCTTTTTCATTCCTCGCCATTAACTTAGTAATTTTATTTGGAGTATTACAGCACATTGTATTACTCTCTTTGTTCAAACCCTGCAGGTTATATGTCAGACTTTGTGGCATGGTGTTGTAAAGGAACCTCCATGACCTGTCCCTTCCTATTTCCAACCTCATTTCCCACCAGTTCTGCCTCCAGTTATAGTGAGGCCCACTTATGTTTCCCTGAAATGTGCTATTGATCTCCTTTTCATTTGCATATATTTTTTGTTTCTTGTGTACAGATTTTCCCTTACCTCTGTTTCCTTTCTCCATTTTGGTGACCTCATCCTCAGAGGGTGGGCCTCCAGTGGCACCTCCTCTGTGAAGCCCCTCTGTTTGCACAAACCACCAAGCACAGTTGATTCTTAATTTGTGCCACCACTGTCCCAAATGCATATAGTGGTATCATACCCCTTGATATATTATGATTACTTTTCTTTTTTTAAATCTTCTAATTGTTTGAATAGTTTATCCATTCACATTGGTTTGATTTTCAGTAAGTATAAACAGGTAGACAGTAAAATGTCTCTCAGCCTATTGCCTGTCCACTTAGTTCTCTCAAGGAAAAAAAAGTAGTCACTGTTTATTTTCTTACTGATCCTTCCAGAAATTTTTATTTATGTGAAAGTGAATACAAATATATTATTCCCCCTTTTATAGTATTGACAGCACACAGTAAGTACTGTTCTATAATTTGCTATATTTAAGAATATAATAATTTTTAAATGGTTTTAAATCTGTCTCCCCAGCTGGACTGAAGTTAAGAGAGGATCTATTATTCGTCCTTGTATCCCTAATGCTTAGCACTTTGCTTCTCATAGAAGACATTAATATGAATGAATGAAGGGACTGACTAATTAATTAACTAAAATATTTATCATAGAAGAATATGTGCAGAATTCTTTAATACTCTTGAATTTTTGTTGCATTTTTAAGCTGTAACTGTTTCACCAGGCTTGAACAATGTGATTTTAGTATTGATTGAACCTTATGTTGAGAATAGAATGTATTAATGTATTACTTCTAGAATTTTATAAGTTTTTGATTACTCTTTAAGACATGAATTTGCTGTAGGGAATCCAGTAATTCATTCCATAAATTCTCATTGATTGTGTTCCATATACCAGACACCATGATAGATTGAGGAGAGGACATAATCAAGAAAGTATTCCTTTTATTTTTGTTCCCCACCCCCCCCAGGGTGGTAGAGGTAGAAAGGAATGTGATAAAAAAAAGTATGGAGAGCGAAGGTTAGCTTTTTCAGGTAGTGAGGCCACCTGAAATAGTAGGGTTAAAAGTAAGGACAGGTGGTATTAAGTTTGAAGGTAGAACAGAGAGTATCGCCAAAGTTTAAAACTTGATGGGTCTCTCTTTACCATGGCAAAAAAGAAACTGGGCCATGGAGAATGGGAAAGAGAAGCACTTGATGAAATAATTTTGATTGATGGGTCAGTATTGTCATAAGAAACTTCTTAAGGTATATCAAGTTTGCCACTTCCAGAATGGTCACATTCCTTGAACTATCAACTGAATTGATTATTCGCTTCATTATATTTTCCATCTAGAAAGCTTCTTGTCACGTGTATGCTTTTTAAGTTTCTAGATTTATTATGTAATAATCTCACCAGAAGAGTTGAAGGTGCTGTATAATAATTGTTTTGAATTCTAAGTACTTCATAGGTATGAATTTCCAGAATGTTAGTAAAAGAATACTGAACAGAGGAAAAATAAAACAGGAAGAAAAGGAGTAAAATTTATTTTTCAAAAGTTGTTTACTTTGAATATAAATACCAGAGAATTTCCTGTATCAAGGAGTGCAGCTTTAGCTATTACTCTTTTGGGGTCACTGAGACAGATGGCACAAGGTAATTCATTGCATTATACCAAATTTGATATCTTAATCCCTAAGGTGATAAATGAGCCTTTCTAAATCTAAAGTAATGATTCTCTATAAGAAGAGTTGTATGTACTTGTAGGGCACATTAAGAGTTTTAATGCTTATTATTATTATTATATAAGGAAGTATATACATTATAAATATTAAGCATTAGCACAAAATCTTAATATCCCCTGGGAGAATGCCTAATTAAAATAGCTCAAGTCCTGCAGTGAAGTATGTGATGAATGTGGTTGTTTACATGGATTCATTTTGGATACTTGGGAAAGAATTTTTTTTTCATGATTTAACAAAGTTATCAACATTATAGGGAAAATTATGTACGATGATCCCTGCCACCTTTTTCTCCCCTCGTAGGCGTCTAACCAAGGAAAATGTGAAGCCTTCTGGAAGACAAATTGGAAAGTTGAGCCACAGCAATCCAACCATTTTGTTTGATTATGTACGTTTTGAGGTTAACATTATTTTAAGGGACTTTTCTGTTTGTTATCTTTTAATCAGCACAGGTGTAAATGAAATAATGTAGTTTTTAAAATGTGTGGTAGTCTTGGGGTGGAACCTTTAGCAAATGGTTATTTCAGAAACGAAACAATATACAATATATTTAATACATTGATATATTTTTCTATAACAGTGCTACTGTTTTAAACACTCTATCAGTCATTTTGATTTATTGAAACATACTAAAGAGATGGATTAATTGTTGATTTAGTTATTAGAAACATCTGAATAACATTTCATAGTGATTCAGATATAACACTTTCATATTTAGAGATCTCTAAAACATTTAGCATGAAAGTATCCTCTGTAATTCCAAAATTCAAGTTTAGATGCCCTGGAATTATTTCTTAATTGGAAAATACAGCCTAACAAAGTATTTTCAAATGGTAGAATAGTAGGTTGTATATAAATACAAAATGGAAGGAAACAAATTTTAAGTATTATTTCTTTTGAAAAATAAAAAGTGTAGCCATTATTTAGATAGCACCAAGTTCCCTTTAATTAGTTAACGCGATCTATTCTTTGTTGCTGTCTTCCAGATCTTGTCACAAATACAAAAGTATGATAACTTAATAACACCTGTAGTAGATTCATTGAAATATCTCACTTCGTTGAATTATGATGTCTTGGCCTGTATCCTTTTGAGTGAAGTGATGCATACATTTCATGTTTCATAGGTGTTAATGGTGAACATTTTATTTTCATTCTGAGTTCCTTTAGAAACCATTTGCATATGATTCTGTTGGCTGATCTGAAGGTTGGCCAGTTGTGAGTGAGTGAGTGAGTGGGTGAGTGAATGAGTGAGTGAGTGAGTGAGTGAGTGAGTGAATGAGTGGGTGAGTGAGTGCATTATATAGAGAGACACAGTGTTAAGTTTACTATAAACATCTTGAAATAGGTGGCATCTGCCTTGCTTGCTGAGAGATGGAAAAGAAGCTCAAAAAGAAAAGTTGGTACTACAGTGTGTGTATTTTTAAATAATTCATAATAACTTGAAGCTTAGTTTTTCCCAAGATGCAGCATTTGTTGTTGTTTTAAGAGTCTTTGTTAGAGAAATAGTGACTAAAAATTATTTCTTAATGTATGAAAGATTGTATCATTGAAGCTCTAGCTAATCCAGAAAAGGAGAAAATGAAACACGATGATGCAACCATCTCAAGCTGGCTTCATAGTAAGTATTTTTATTTTTCCGAGGATGAAATTTTCATCTGTCGTGACTACCCATTCGATGTATTCTATTACCTGTACTAAGGACCTACTTGTCAAGAGCTCTTTAGAACATCTAGCCGCTTGATTTCTACTGAATGTCCAAGTCCTTGGCTGTGTAAGGAGGTTTATATGTTATGTACTTCCCAACTCAAGAGACCGGTATTGGCTGTGGTAGTATTTGGATAAGCATTGGTAGGGGGAGAAGAAAATTCCCTTCTGGTCTATTATTTTAGAGGAATTAATCTTAAAGGAATGATTATCTTTACCATTCTGAGGTTCCAGTCATCTTAAAAGAAATAAAAAATTTCTCTTGCTTAACAAAAAACCTAGTCTTGTTTTATATATATTTTATTTCTTGTACCTTAGCAGCTAGTTCACTTTTCTTTCAACCTACTGTGTCTGATAGCTGAATCTTGCAATAGATCCTCATTGCCCTTTAGAATCTGAAGTCTGTAGAAGTCATACAAGTAGTTCTTTCAGAGTTGGATCCTTACTCACTGTACTAGCCTCGTCTTTTGCCTCTTCCCTAATATTCTAGGTTCCATTAATACTGAACTACTTGCACTTTGCGTGCCCTTTTGCACGTGTTATTCCCTCTACTTGGGATACTCTTCTGTGCCCACTTATCTCCTCCACCACATCTCTACCTGCTCATTAGATTTCAGTTTAGAGGTCAGTTTCCTTGGAACTCTCCCTGTTAATGCTCCCACCAGAAGTCAGTATTAGGTGTCCCTCTTCTGTACTCCCATGGAATCTTTTATTTGTCATAGTGATTTCAGTTTACTTTTCTGTGTCCCTCACTAGACTGTAGAATCCTTGAGGGTAGGACCTAGGTTTGTTCATTATTTAGGTGCTCAGCAAACAATTGTTGCAAAGCTGTGGATTACTTGACTTGACTCAGATCTCCTCCTCTTGTCTTGACTGGGGTTTTCTCACTATTCAGTGATGATGGACTGTTGGCTAAAATTGGTCTTTGCTTCTTGCTCTGGCAATGCTTCACCTGTTTCCTTGCCTCTCCACAGCTAGTAGCATGTTCCCAGATAAAAAGATTTTTGTGTGTGTATGACTCGAACGTTTGAGAGGTGGGTGTTTTGTTGATCATTCAGCTCTATGGAGCGATCTGCAAAGATTTTGTAGTGGCCTATCATAAGCCCTGGAATCAGGCCAGATAGGTTTGAATCACTTTTCCATCCCATACCAAACTGTGCGACCATGAACAAGTTACCCAAATTTTCCTCACTGATAGGTTTATACCAACCTGAGATGATTATTGCAAAGATTAAATGAGATAATTAACAAAGGGCTTAGTACAGTGCTTGGCATATGTATGTATGTTTCAATAAATATTAGCTATTATTATAAAATTCCATTCAATGGCATTAGCAATACAATTATTCCAGGCTCATTTTGTTTTTAGAAATTGAGTTAGTTGAAGAAATCACACACTTAGTATTGTGTTTTTTTGTTTTATGAACTGTTTTTTAAAAAGCCCTATTTTTTAATTTCATATAGGTCTGGCTAGTTTCTGTGGTGCGGTTTTTTCATAAATACCCAATTAATCTTGTTGGTCTTCTTCAATATGTGGCTAATCAGCTAAAGGCGGGCCAAAGGTATTCTTAGCAAATTATATGTAAATGAAATTAAGTAATTTGAGTTCTTCTGGTGGTATTACTGGGATATTGAGATTGCTATTATCCTGAAAATGTATTTGGTACAGTCTTATTAGAATAGTTGCTCACTTATATTGAATTCTGTAACTAAAACTTTAATTTAATACATAAACTTTTTTTTTACAGAAAGAAATGTAATATTTGGCTACATATGTGATTAAAAAGACTAACTTACTTTGACTACCTGTTAGGCTTTTGAATAAATAGTATAGTGTATTGTAAATCCTCTTAAGACAAAATATATTGTACTATTGATTATTGCTACTGGGCAGTAATTGACCTTTACATTAAGCATTTGGTTAAGGACATGTTTATTTTGCAGGTATGGTATCTTTAAGACACTATTAATTATTGACCTTGAACTTTAGAGATATGTAAAGCTTACATACCTTCTGGACAGTGTCCTATTTTCTTTGTAAATGCTGAGGTGTAATATTTTATTCTGGACCAATACCAGTGCTTAAAGTTTGCATTAGTATGTAAGGGAATTAAACCTCATCAGCAGTAGACTGACTAGAATCAAGGAACTGAAAAATTGTTTCCAAAAGCTTTCTGGTAGAAAATGAACAGAAATTTATAAAGCTATCTGGTGTTCCAAAGAAGTATTACCTAAGTAATTCTTGACAGATTATTATTTTGGTTTAGGGAAAACCTTTAAAAAAAAGTACTATTTAGATTCAGGATTTTATCAGCATGTCATTCATACTGTGCTCATCTAGTGATCATTCCTATATACTCTATTTACTCTTTGTAGGCCAGGAGAACATGTTATTTGTAAGTCCTGTAACTCGGGTACTGTGAGTATAGTTTTTTGTGACCATCTAATTAAAAGATAGTTTAAAGAAGAATTAAAATATTTCATTGGTACTTGTTACATTCTAATTTGCATGAGGGCCCTCTTGTTTTCAAAAATCATGTTAAGGGAAGTCAAGTCAAGTTGCAAGAGAAAACAATAAGAATCTTAGAAAATTCTTCCTTTGTCTATTTAAACTTGCATCTTGGGTATGTGTAGCTTTCCCTTTGGAAAGACATCTATATTGGTTTTGTAGGAAAGAATGTTTTCATTTTTATCTTCATTACTTAACTAATTAAAGATATTAGAAGTTATAAGGTGTTATATCTGTTGAAAGTCCTAAGCTTTGGGAATTAAAATGCATAATTGTCAATATAGTAATGGATGTGGTTAAGGCTGACCACCCAAACTTCCAGCTTAGGCTCAAATACCACAACTTGATACTTTTGTTTCCTTCCTTTTTTCCTTTCTCCTCTCCTTCCCTCCCTCCATTCTTTCCAATTGTGTGATTATTTAGAGATGGCTGTAACCAACGAAAGAATACATATTGGCCATCCTGTATTGGAGGATTAAAAAAATGCTATGAGACATTTTCTGGGTCAACTGATAAAAATGAAATAGGAACTGTAGGTTAGATAAAAGTATTGTATCAGTGTTAGATTTACTAAGTTGGTAACTATGTTGTGGTTATATAAGAGAATAGCTGTGTTCTTAGGAAACACATTCTTAGGAATTTTAGGGGTAGAATGTACCCCTAAGTGATGTTGCTAAGTAAGTAAGGTATTCTCAGGTGGTTCAAAAAATTGTGTGTGTGTGTGTGTGTGTGTCTGTGTGTCTATAGAGAGAGGGAGGAAGAGAGAACAAAAAATGATAAAGCAAACAGGAGTAAAAGTGTTAATAGGTGAAATTGGGGTAAAGGGTGTATCAGTATGCTTTGCACTGTTATTATCTTTACATCTTATCTGTAAGTTTGAAATTAGTTCCAAGTAAAAAGTTGAGCATAAAAACATTACATGCCCCAAGTATTTTTCAGTGTAGTTCTAGGAGTGCAGTTTTTCCTTAAAAACTGCTTCAACCCCTCACCCCTATATTTGTGTGCAAAAATTTAGGGATTTTCAGTATGTTAATCACAATATATTCTTACTTTTATGTTTGAAGTTTCAACTATAAACTGTTTCTTATTTTTCTAAATAGTTTTGACCTGCTTATATTGAAAGAAGCGGTACAGAAAATGGCAGGAATAGAAATTACAGAGGAAATGACAATGGAGCAACTAGAGGCCTTGACTGGTGGAGAGCAGCTAAAAGCTGAGATGAGAGTTTCTATTTTTGTTTATTGACTTTTTAAATTCAAAGTGTGTGCATATTCTCACAGTGAAGAATCCAAATACGTAAGTATAGAAAACCAAACAAAACCATAGTACCCTTCTCTCATAGCCACCCCCACCTCCCCTTAAAAATTGAGGTAAACTGGTTGTTTTAATTTTTTTTTAAAGCTGAAGCAAAGTATAAAAGACAGTAATAGATATGTAAGAGAAATAAATACCAGCTTCTGTGGTCCTTGATTTCTTAACTGGCATAAATCTGAACATAGTTATTCTGTTGTTGAATCTGCTCCACTTGGAATAAAGAATATTCCTTCTCCTTTGTAAGGGACTGCAAGGTATAAAATGGAGAATATGCAGAAGTTTTAATTCAGTTATCAGTTATCTTTCAGCCACTGACTATAATCAGTAACACTGTCACTGAAATAAATTTGTGAAGAAAGGGAAGGAATGTTGCAAGTATATGAGTTTCTTAATCTTCCTGAACTGAATTGTAACTGACCGTTTTTTTTTTTCTGTCTTCAAACCAGATGTGCTGTGTTATGTACTGTATGCTGTTAAAATTTGTTTTCTTTTGTGCAGGGCGTCTATTTTGGCCAGAGCAGAAACACTAAAAAATCCTCCCACAGACTGAAGGAATGCACTATTGGACCACGACCTTGCTCTTCCTCTGTATTTGCTTATGGCTCAGCAGAGAAATGGGGTCAACTTTCAGGAAGGTGGAGAGAAACATTTGAAACCTGTGGGGAAGCTCTATCATCAGGCAAGTTAAAGTGGCTTTTGTATTTATGTGGATTTTTAAAAATCCTAATACGGGAAAATATGGAATGTTATATAATTTGAAAAATGCCATTTTGCACATCATATGAATGTGAAGCAGATCTAATGTAAAATAGATATTTTGGAAATATAGGGGCTATTTGTGCAAATTACGTTTAAGAGATGGCCCTTGGATAAGGTTTATATATATATATATATATATATATATATATATCACACACAAATATATATCACACACACATATATATATCACATATATATATGTATCACACACATATATATATATATGTATGTATGTATGTATGTATAAGGTTTTCAGTCAAGCAGATAACTTCAAGTTGTTTGCTTTCATATCTTACCTGCTTTCTGGAAATCTGACATTTCAATCACAACAAAGTAGATGTGATCTTAATAAAATATATTTCTGCATACTAAGCACCAAAACCTATGATTAGCCTACAAGGTGTTTTTTTTATCACTGACAGTATTCCAAGAGAAAAAAAGATCCACATGTATTTTATAACGTTTTCATCTATCAAGGACAATAGAATTGACTTCTATATGCATAAAATTGTTGTATGTGATTTAGGTAAATATATTCTGCTACTAAAAGTGGTCAAGAATAGTTTGGAACTTGAGATCTTGTTGACTGTTAAAGCCTTAGATTAGTCAACTTTTCAGGGCCTTGGTGTTTATTTTCTTTGTAATTTGATTATGTTTGTAGATTGTCTCTAAAGTTCTTTCAAGTTGGAAACTTTGAATTTGTGCTTGTTAACCAAAATACTGTTAAAATGACATATCTTAATCGTTTTGGAAAATGTTTACTTTGGTTTTGTAAAAACCAGTAGCATTTGTCTTTTGTCTTTTTTTAAATTTAGTGTCATGATGCCCTGATGCAATTTGGTGGGTTTTTAGCATCTAATCTAAGCACAGAAGATTACATAAAGTGAGTGCCTTCAATTGATGTGCTCTGTAATGAATTTCATACACCCTACGATGCAGCATTTTGCCTGTCTAGGCCAATGTATGCACAGCACATTTCGGTAAGATAAATACTCTCTGCTGCCATTCAGGAATGACTCCAAATTATTTCTTACCTGTTTTACTTGTAAATGCATTTTAGCCTGACATAGATGTAGATCGTGTCTCTTGGAGTTACTCTTTGTTAATAACTCAGCTCTGAGCAGTATACAATGAGAATGCCCCTTTAAGAAAATAAGCCTTACTTTTTGTGTGATTTTACTGTTGCTGCATCACCAGTTGATCAGGTTGATGTCTTATGGACCCTCTAGAACTATAGCTCTCAAACATTAGTGTAGATGAAAATTACCAGGGAAGCATCTTAAAAACTCAATCCCATGTTCCCAAATTGTAGTTTAGTAACTAGAATAGTACCTGGAGGAATTTGTTTGTTTGCTGTTTGTTTTTTAACAAGCCCTAGATCATTCTAACTCAGGCAAATGTGGTACATTATTGAGAAACACTCCAGTTGAATGCAGAGCCCTGTTCCTTCACTGATAATATCCTGTCAGATAACTGACTTGTTGATATGCAGAGTGCTTTGAAAGTCATAAAGACAGATGGACAGAAAGGCATAACCACCGCAAGTACTCTAAAATCTCTTGCAACCTCAGTGGCATAATCCCTGGGAAAGGTATATTCCTGGTTCTTGTTTTATTTATCTTCATCTAAATGAAATAACAACAGAAGTAAACTAGAGCCTTCCTAGCAGGATAGCCCAGTAATGACTGTATTGAAATTCAAGTAATGTTAGGGTCCGGGCTTCCGAGGCTTCTCCAGAGAACAAACTACACAGGCATAGAGATGTAAATTCAAGCAAAGTCTTTATTCAGCCAGCTAGCTGGGGTCCAATGTCAGCCCTAGCGGTCTCAACAAGGACCCCGAGCACCCAAAGCCAAGGGTTTATATAGCATTTTCAAAACACTTAACTCATAGTAATTTTCCACAGCTGCACATTATTCTTGCAAGACATACATCCTGGGGTTAGGCAGGAGCAAGATAAGACCACTCCTCAATTGTCAGGGAGGTTCTGCACGATAAGCTTGGTATGTAGGATTAGCTGACCAAGGTTAGCTGACTAAAGGCCACAGCTGCCCACCATCTGGTGTTCATGATTAGCTTGTTTTTCAAGGCCATACCCAGTTCCAGTTTTTCTTTCTATGTCACATACTCAGAAAATGGCTTCTAGGCTTTTAAGATGGCTATGCTTATGCTAACCTATTTCTATTCTTACAGTAAGTATGTGGGCAAAAGGAGACAGCCTGCCCTCTCCTCTGCTCCTCTATGCCGCCTGCATGCTTTCCTGCAAAGCAGTGACCACTAATGGTGAGTCACTCTTCCTTTTGCCTTGGGCCACGGTCAGTGCTCATGTGGAAACTGTGATACTTCCCCACTCTGACTGGAGCCCCAGCGGACTCTTCACTTTTGTACAGGATTCTTCCCCTTCTGTTTTATTTGTTGTTTTAAAGTCTGTAACTGTATGGTTTGGGGAATGATCTCGGTCTTTTCTCTTAAACTAGGATTCCATGTTTGTTCCCAGTAGGAATACAGGGCTGTGCGGTAGAAGTGTGGGGAAAAAAGGCACTGAGAAATTCTGGGTTCTCATTGATTAGGCAATCAGCTGTCAGCTATTAGTATTTACATATCAACTGCTGCAGTCTCACACTTCCCTTTAAGAATTAACTAAATGCTAATTGATTTAATTATCACTTTAGCATTGTGCAGCAATTCTGTGCTATACTCTTTAGGGGAAGGGGATAAGGCCTCTTCCTCCTCTTAGAATTTCTCAATCCAAAAAATGGTATGCTCTCTTTGCATAGTTATACCCTGTGTTGTTGCTCCCCTCTTCCCCCAAGAAGATCAGTTTCAGCTATACAACAAGGGACCTGATTGCTTGAAGGGAGTGAGGTTGGAGGATTGCTTCATGGCAGGAATTCTGCCCTGCCCTGTGCTATTCTGAGATATCACTAATCTGAACTATCACTAATCTGTGATAGTGAACACTTTGGCTGCCTGAGGTTGGCTGAACTTTTCCAGGTCAAAAAATGGAGCCAGTCATTCATACCAGTAGCTACCTTTTCTGTAGCCTGTGTAAAATACTGTGTCTTTGTCATTTAAGAATGACACAAATCTAAACAATAAATGGCATTTGCCTGTCAGGGTTGAGGAGGAAAACAACTATACAGAGGTGGCTATATAGCTAAGTCAGAGATAAGTCTATTCCCCATTGGCTATATTCTGTCTTCTGGAAAGGGAGTTCTTGGCAACCTTGGCTGCACTTTGGAGGAGTATCCAACCTCCTGGGGATCCTTGCTTTTGCTTCTTGAGTGAAATCCTGTCTTGTAAAGCCTTTGATGAGAGAATGCGTATTGGAGGACTGCAAAGTCCCTTCCATAAACTGACTACCGATTTCTCCCCTGAAAACAATTCAGCTGACCAAACACTGCTCAGAATATTGGGCCAGGAAGAGCTTTCTGAATAATAATTAGAAGTATGGCAATAATTGTGGGTATCAGTTCTATTCCATAGATCTAGTGTCCCAGTGCCTTGAGCTGTAGAGCTGTTATGCCTCTCCACTTGACTGAAGATGTGAGCCTGAAGAGGGAGTTAAACTGACATTAGACAAATACTCATCATAGGTAAATATGAAGCATAGCTATCTTTTCTGATAAAAACTGTTGTTGTTTTTTTAACAAGATAGGGACTAGGGGAGTACCTAGTAACAAGTCACAGACTTAGAAGAGGATTGGGGAGATGGGCTATCCTATAACCCTCTCATTCCTATAACCTAGTTTTCATCTATAATTATTGAGACTCACCTTGCAATGTGGGTCTGAAAAAAAGGCTCTCCCCCAGTTCATATTCTAGATCTTGTCTAAGTCAGGTAGCTAAGTTATCTTGTGCAGGTTGTTTCAACCCTATACTATGTTTTATTAGAACCTTAGACGATATCATTCTGCTCACATAGATTCATTATTATTTACTCTTGATAGTACCCACCCTCAAATTTTTAAACCCTTTCTGATCCCAGCTGCTCTGCCCTTAGGTCTCTCTTATAATTGGGACCTCTCTCTTGTAAGTAATGTTGTTCATAGCTTTGTCACCTGTGAAGTCTCAGTAGTTATCATCAGTGTGCTTTCTAAAATGGGGTAGGAGGAGATAAATCTTCTCACTTCCAGAATAATTTTAAGATTCTCAGAGCCTGCTTGAGATACCCTCTGGAACCAAAAGCACTTGGTATTTCTTCAGTCTAGTGAGCCTGGGGTATAGACATACTTAGGAGGGAAGGCAGCTGGACTGTGGGGAGTCAAGACTGTTCTTCCATGATGGAAACTGGAAGTGGATCCTTTGACCTCTGACCTGCTAGTTCTGGGTTCCATGTTCAGCCCAATGAATGATTTAAGTGTTTTTCTAACATAAAGAAGAAACTCTTTTTGGGTCTCCTCCTAGGTTCATCTTCAGGATTATGCCTAACCCAAACAATATATATATATATATATATATATATATATATATAATACAACTCTACTTTGTATTATTTTCTTTTTTGCATTTGGCATACACTCTGTAGTGTCCCATCCTTTACCCCTCCCACCCCCCTCTGGTACTAACAGGTTCTTGTACAATTAAGAGCATGGCCTTCCTCTGGCATGCCCCCTCCCCCATCACACATACCCTCAAATTAGGGTAAACCAGTCAGGCCACAAAATAAAAACCCACCATAGTGTCAGTTCCCACACTCTTTAAACTCTAATATACCACAGCCATTCACAGGAAATCGTGTTTAGCTTTGCAGTCTAGTGACCAGTTGGTTCCAGTTTGCCAGGGACTTCCTAGTACTAACACTAAAGTCTTGCATCCGTGGAAACCACTTAGTCACTGGCAAAACTGGGCAGTTGGTCGCCCTACTTATCAGTCTTATGATAAATTTTTCATAACCTTTCTTACCATTGATCCAGCTTCATCAAGAAACTGTAACAGGCAATATGGGTATGTGTAGTGATAACACATTCTGTCCAGATTGGCTGTTGTTAGTTCCATTCTGCCTCTTCGTTAGTGTTAAGACCCGCTGCTTGGTTCCCTTGACTATCTCAGAAGCAGGAGTGGAAACCCTGTATGTTTAATCTTTGTGCAGCAGTAAGAGAGAGTATGGTTGGGGGAAATGGCAAGGGGCACACATACCTATCCCCTTACTGAACAGGTTAGATTCGTAAGAATTTCCTGAAAAGCTCCTAATGAGCACCCAGGACCAAAGATTAGAGCAGTTTCCTGGGATGATTTATTTTAAAATCAATGTTGGTAAGGAAGTAGAATTCCTACAGCTGTTTAGATTGGTCATCTTTTGACTCTTTAAAAGGGAACATAGGTTTTTATACTATGAAAGTCACTGCTATAAAAATGTGTGTGTGTGTGTTTATATCTTTAGTCAAAGTATGATGAACTTAAAAAATCAGAAAAGGGAAGTAAACAGCAGCATAAAGTTCTTAAGTACATTACATCATGTGAAATGGTGATGGCTCCTGTCCATGAAGCAGTGGTCTCCTTACATGTTTCCGAGGCCTGGGATGACATCAGCCCTCAATTTTATGCCACATTCTGGTCATTGACGATGTACGACCTTGCAGTTCCACATACCAGCTACGAACGGGAAGTCAATAAACTTAAAGTCCAGATGAAAGCCATTGATGACAATCAGGAAATGGTAGGTTTTTGTTCTAGTAGCTCAAGTGTAATAACCTCATGGTATTAGTTCAGCATTGCCCATAGTTTAAACTTGTACTAACAAGCTATGATCTTGTTGCTATCTATGTTCCTAAGTGGGTTTAGTGGTGACCTCTCCTGGGTAGGAGCATGGGTATGGATGAGTACTTGGAAGTTAGCATCAGTCAAAAGTTTTTGAGTTTGCTTTTCTACTGAGGGCTGGGCTAGCAACTTTACATGATCTGTGTGATCATTTTACAATTGCAAGAGCAATAGGAATTCCTAAAAGGAGAACTCTTTCGGAGAAGACTTTACTGAAGAGGTAAGTCTTGAGCTGCATGGGCCTTGAAGGTAAATTAGGTTTGGAAATTTGGAGGCAGACTGGCCACTCTAGAGCTCCAGCAAAGGAGTAAAGTAGTCTATGGTTTAAGGAGACCACTTCTACTGTAGTGAATTGGCTGAGGGATAATTTGAATAGAGTCAGATTATGTAGAGCAATGAAAGTTAGAAAAGAAGGCTTGATAAAATTGAGAGCTATTTTAAATTCCTGAGCAGGGAAGTAATAATGGTAAAAATGGTACTTTAGAAAGATGACTTGTGACAGTAGCATAAAGGATGCATTTAGTGGGGGAAAGGACTAGCATTAGGCTGAAACCAGCAAAGTGGCTTTTTAGGTAATTCATTGTGAGAATGTAGACTGGTGGAGGTATATTGGGAATGCACAAGACTTGTAAGCAATTGGGATTTTGGAATGAATAAGAAGGAAGAGTCAAAGGTGCTTCCATGCCTTAGACTAAAAGTACCAGTGTTGGGAAGATAGCCTGTTCTGATGGTGTCTGAGGACTGGATGACTTTGTCTTAGATTTGTTGAATGGAGGTAAACATCCATAAATATCCCTGGTGACATAATATATCGGCATTTATCTCTTTTTTTAATTAAAAGAAAGGGAAGTAATGTGCCTGCACTTTGAGAAGTATCTAACTTACACTTTGTAGCCTCCAAATAAAAAGAAAAAAGAGAAGGAGCGCTGTACTGCCCTTCAGGACAAGCTTCTTGAAGAAGGAAAAAAACAGATGGAACATGTACAGCGAGTTCTACAGAGACTGAAACTGGAAAAGGACAGCTGGCTTTTAGCGAGTAAGTTAGAATGGTTACATTCCTGCTGCTGCTGAATTACGAAAGCAAACCTTTATAATTCTGGAGGTGTTGAAGTGTATTATGTTTTTATTTCAACTCAGTGTTCACTATCCCAATTTTTGGTCACTCATTAATTCAGAGTCAACTTCACATGTTCACTAAATGAACCGATTTAGCTTGCTGGTGAAATTAACTTATGACTACAATATTGGCAGCTTATCATTCAACTTTTCTGTATAAAATCACACTTCTGGAGAAATTACAGGTAGAAAAAAATCCGCAGAGTGAAAACAAGTCTCATCCCAGGCATGACCTTTGGTTACAAACTATAAATAGTTTGTGGTTCTATAGCATTCTCTATGCTAAAATTAATATGTTCTTATTATGTTTAGTGGCTTTGAGGCACTTGAGGATGAACTTTACCACTTAATATATTCTTTCCTTATTTTTAGAATCTACCAAAAATGAGACCATCACAAAATTTCTACAGCTGTGTATATTTCCTCGATGTATTTTTTCAGCAATTGATGCTGTTTACTGTGCTCGTTTTGTTGAACTGGTGCATTAACAGAAAATTCCAAATTTTTCCACACTTCTTTGCTATGATCGTGTAAGTTCTTTTTATTGGAACCTTTAAAAAAAGTCTCACACAAAGATAGCTAAACATTATAATCTAAAGAAGTATTACTGTGTGTCTGGTTAAAAGCATGAACCCAAGAGCCAAGTGCCTGAACTTGAATCCTAACTCTGCCACTTTCTAGATACATGATCTCTGGCAAGTTTTTAACCTCTTTGTGCCTCAATTTTCTTATCTGTGAAGTGGGATAATAATACCTGCTTCATAAGATTCTTGTGAGAATCAAATGAATCACTATACACAAAAGTACTTTGAATAGTGCCTGATATGTAATAAGCACCTCTAGTTAATCTTTTAGCATTTGGGTTTATATGTTTGTCATAATAGGTAGAACTCTCTTCTCCACTCTTAACTTTACCCTCAAAATACTCCTTTGTAGTTCTGAATGCTTTTCAGTATGATCACATTCACAAATTTTTGCATCTGGCTTTTTCTTTATAATAAATTACTGCATTTTCATGGTTTAAAAATGTGCTATATGTTACAGCATGTTAGCTGCTTATTTCTGTTTTCTATTAGCCTTTTCTCTCCTTACTGTTCCTTTAACCCCAGGTAGTATCTGTGTCTAAGTCTCTGTTATAGCAGTAAATGATATAATAATAATAGTAGTTTCTTTCTTCTGTCATTGTTAATCAGCTTTTTAAATAAAAATTTTGTTGTCATTGCTTTATTAATGTGCTGTTCCCTCACAAAAGCCAAAATATTTAAAGGTCTCAGAAATTGTGAGTATAAAAGGGGACAATACATTGTGACTAAAACTTATCTGTTAATTTATTATGATTTGCTATAGCATGACCTTTTAGTATTTTGAACTAATTTTGACCTTGATTTGTTTTTATTTTTCAAATATTTTTTCTTGTAGGTTTTCTCTGACATAATTTACACAGTTGCAAGCTATACTGAAAATGAAGCTTGTCGATATAGGAGATTTCTTTGCTGCATGTTAGAAACTGTGACCAGGTGGCACAGTGACAGAGCCACATATGAAAAGGTAGGACTAATAAATATCATTATGTTATCCATGTCTCTAATAGCCACTTCTAGTAATTGCTAGGTTGTTCAGTTTTTAAAGGAAACTGAGTTTAAGACTCAGCTGTAAAACAGCTTAAAATTTAAGCACAATTTGTTCATTATTAAAAAGTGCTATTTAAAAATATCCTACCTTATGTTGACATTCCAAAATTAATATCATTGACTAAGCTGAACCATCCTATGAACACTACCTGTCATTCAAATATGCATCACGTTTTCACATGGAATCATTAATCTAGTCTACATAAGTTTCAGCTTCTGCTATTTTGAGAAACAGAACTTTTCTTTGAAAAGTAAACCTTTTTTTCCCCTTAGGAATGTGGAAATTATCCAGGATTCCTCACTATATTATGGGCAACTGGATTTGATGGAGGAAATAAAGCTGATCAATTAGACTATGAAAATTTTTGTCATGTTGTACATAAATGGCATTACAAATTAACCAAGGTAAAAAAAAAGAATTTCTCAAAGGTGTTTTTTTCTTCTCCATACTTAGACTTTTATAATGACAGATCTTAAAATGTTTGTTGTAGGCATCGGTGCATTGCCTTGAAACAGACGAATATACTCACATCAGGAATATCTTGATTGTGCTGACAAAAATACTTCCTTGGTACCCAAAAGTATTGAATCTGGGTCAGGTTTTGGAAAGAAGAGTACATAAAATCTGCCAAGAAGAAAAAGAGAAGAGGCCAGATCTATATGCAATGGCTATGGGGTAACACAATTATACTTTAATGTGATTTATGAGACTAGATGACAGAAGGATTCTGAAGACTTTAAAATGTTTTACAGTGGTGAAGTTTATCTTCTGTTTTACCTCAGGAAAATATGGGAGATTATGCGTTCATATTCCCACAGGCTGTTGAGAGTTGTCACTTCCGATTATCACCTTCCAGTCTATACTGGATGATACTTTCAAAAGTGACATCCAATATATCTTGGTTTGAAGGAAATGTCATTTCATCGTCAGATAATCAGCTCATCAATAGCAAAGAAAAGCGTCTTCATTTAAGGATTGGTTCACACTGAAATTTTTTTTAGGAGAGGCTTTTAGTGAGAGATACAGTGAGAGGACAGAGCTCTGCCAGGAGGGGACCAGAGAGCCTGGGGTGGTGCTTGTCTAGGGGATTTATAGGCAGTTGAGGACTTTGTGGAACTGATAAAGGGCTTAGGGGTGTGGACTTGTTAAAAGTGGTCTTAGGATGTTTGTCCTTGATGAGACAACTATGCTAGACAAAGCATGCTAAAGTTAATCTCACACATGATTGCAAATGATTAGCATAATAAAAAACAGGCTACTTTCCTTTATCTGGGGAATATGAATTGATGTCACAGAAGAATGACTCTAGAGCTTAATGTTTAACACAGAGTTTTGGTAGGGGGTTTCCTTGTATGTAGTTACATTGCTCTGAGTGTAAATATCCTACCTTGCTTTTTCCGGAGGCCCTCACCCTACTCTGACTACATCCTTGGTCCCTGTCTCATTTCCCCCTCTACAGATAGAGACCCTAGCTGCTGCTAGGAAAAGGGGGCAATGACCACTCTGGCTGCTTCATGCTGAGAGGGGGTACAGTAAAGGGTGCAGTTAGGTCCCCATCACTGCTCAGTCAAGAGGGCCTCAGAATATGGGCACTTCTATTCTAGGTTCCATTTCTATTCCTATTTGCAGTTTTATGGCTTCTCCAAAGCTGTCCTGGACGAGCCCCCAAAGATGGTGCTGGGGTTCTTGTTCGTGGAGTCGAAGAATGAACTTAGCAAACACCCAAGGTAGAGCCAGGGAGAGGCTTTTATTGAGAGATACAGTGAGAGGACACAGCTGGCTCATGCCAGGAGGGGGCAAGAGAGCCCTGGAATTTTTATTTTTAAGGAAGCATCTAGGGTTCCTATAAAGACCTTCAAGAACACTGAAAATTAATATTTTTTATTTTCTGGACCCAAGTAGTGAAGTGAATAACTTGATAATTTTATTCTTTTAAACCCCATGTTTGTATTTTTTTATTTGTATTTGTATATGTAAACCCTTTGTGTGACTTCCAGCTACTCGGGGCAGTTGAAAAGTAGAAAGTCATACATGATACCTGAAAATGAGTTTCATCACAAAGACCCCTCTTTGAGGAATGCAGTTGCCAGTGTACAAAATGGGCCTGGTGGTGGGCCTTCTCCATCATCGACAGGAAGTGCATCTAAATCTGATGAAAGCAGTAATGATGAGACTGGTATGCTTATTTATAGAAATTTATAAGTAACACATTTTGTTTCAACCAACTGAAATGTTTTGTATCACATGACAAGTAAAATGCAAGCTTAGTATTACTTTTTATTCCCTAAGTAGGAGTATGTAACTATCAAAAAGTCATCAGCCCTTTATTTCCTTCTAATCAATCTGTAATCATTTTGCTGTGAAATTATAGTTTATTTACATTTAGGGGGTGGTCAAATAAATCCTTACCTTTATTTCAGATAAATCAAGGGAGAGATCTCAGTGCGGTGTGAAAGCTGTTAATAAAGCTTCTAGTGCTACACCAAAAGGAAATTCAAGCAATGGAAATATTTGCTTTAACAGGTAGGAACACTGTGCTATATGTCAAAATTCTGAATTCTTTTTATTTTATTTTATTGAAGTGTCATTGATACACAAAATTCTGAATTCGTACATGATGAACCTCATTAGACATGAATGAAAGGTAGTTGAATGCTGTGAAATGAAAGTCATTTATGTTGGGCTTTGAAATTTTGTATGTACCCTTGTTTTGGTTATGTGCTTACCATCCTCATTATGTTTTGTATAAGCTGAGACTGACTCTGTTTCCCCTGCTGGGGTATGCAGGGGAAGGTAGGTGATGAAGTCAAGAAACATTTTAGGATTGAGTGTTTGCTGTAGACAGTCTGGGTAAGGATTATTTACGTAAGAGAAGCCTACGCTGATTTAGACCAGCAAGTGATTCATCCAGTCAGGTAATCCAGTTCCTGATAGTAGCACCTTCAGTTGACTTGTGGGATAATTTTTGGTTATGTTCATTTGTAATCTCCCAAGTTTATGAAAATATGCAAGAAAATGGCCTGACATCACTTAAATCATTCTTCTTAATCTGCTCTTCATGAATTTGGTTATTTATTACTTACTGGATAAAGAAGTACTTTTTCATTTAAAGTTGTTCTTCAGTTTTCAAAGGGCTACTCTTCTAGAATTTTGAAGCCACTAAGAAACCTTTGTTTATGATTTAAAACATTTCATGGAGTGTATTTTATGACCATTTGTCCTAAAATCTCATATTTGTATTCCTAAGCAGCAAATCTGTTAAAGAAAATGGCAAGGAGAAAGGGAAAGAGAAAGAAAAAGAGAAAAAAGAAAAGACTCCAGCTACGAGTCCAGAGGCCAGGGTACTTGGTAAAGATGGTAAAGAAAAACCAAAGGAAGAATGGCCAAATAAAGATGAAAAAGCAAGAGAAATGAAGGAAAGAACACCTAAGTCTGACAAAGAGAAAGAAAAATTCAAGAAAGAAGAAAAAGCTAAAGATGAGAAATTCAAGACCACCGGCCCCAATGTAGAATCAAAATCTACTCAAGAAAAGGAAAGAGAGAAGGAGCCATCCAGAGAAAGAGATATAGTAAAGGTAATGAAATCAAAGGAAAATGCTAAAGGAGGAGAAAAAGCATCAGTTTCTGTGTCCTTAAAGTCACCTGTTCTCCGATCAGTTATTGCAGAGCCTGAAAGGGGCAAGTTTACCTTTCTTTATATTTGTTTAACGTTGCATATTGTAATGCATGGTTGTTTTCAATTTCCTTATTTTGGAAAGTTATCTAGGGACTTTACTGGGGGAAGTATTACTTAATTACCTAAAAGTTGGTGGGTTTTTTTTTAAGTATTTGGAAAAAGTGGAAGTATACCTTATTATCACTATTTCTTTTGCCCAACAGAACAAAAACGCTGCAAAATTGATAAACACCATTCTCCATCATATTCCTCGACAGTAAAGGTTAGTATAGCCTCAGGAAGGCAGCATCCATGTTAGGCTCACCTGTTTGGAATACGTGTCCTGACTTCCTTCAAGTCTTGTGCCAAGTATTGACCGGAGCCACTGGAGGTTTTATGTTGCATTAGAAAATAAAATTTTTATGTATTGGTGGACTGATACTTTTTCCTATAGAGTATTTTTATTATAAAAGTATTAAAACTTCAAGGACCTAGCACTAGTTTTGTAGCATTTCAAAGTGCAGGAGAAATTTTACCCTCATTTCTTTAAGCAGTCATTTTTGGGGTGCAATGGTAGCTACAAGCAAACGAGTCTTTTCAGCAGAATGAAGCATATTTTTCAGCATAAATATTGATGAATTTATAGCACTGAAGACTTCCTGGATGATACAGGATAAACAAGATACCTTTGAATTCATCAAGCTTCTTGATGAGCATCAGACCGATGTGTGCCTTCTAAGAAGGAGTCTTGAAAGGAGTTACATTTTAAAGTCTCCTTGGTGATCAGTTCTCCTGTAGTTGTGTATATTCAGTGAACATGCAGCTTCCGTTGTATCTTCCCTTGGAGGTTTGTTTATACCCATTGGTTTCCCAACAAGTTGAACTTTGCATTACAATAAAAGCAGATGTGGCATCCAGTCCTACCACCCAGCAGAGAAATCCCAGGCATTCAACTGCAGCACAAAATCCTGGGTGTAGCCTTCTTGAAGACTCGGGGTAGCCATTCCTTGCTCCATATTTAATTTTAATTCTAAAGTCATCTAATTTCATGGAATATTTGAATTTGCAGTATGTTGAACTTTTAAAACTGTAAGTTAACTAATTCTTTGTCAAGAGCACTGTGGTGGAATACTCTAATTGGTTTTTTTTTTTTAAGTGCTTTTTTTTGTGGGAGGTATGAGATTCACCATCAGAATCACTGCAAAAAAAGTGATTACTCTCTTATAGAATACCTTTTGTTTTCTTGTTAATGTAATGCCACTCAGTTTTCTGGCAAGGATGAAAATGTGTATGGTAGAGTCACAATTGAAGTAAAATTTGAAGCCTCCCGATTACAAACTATGAAAATGTAAGATAATGTTCTTCCACAGTGAACTCCACTATTTTAAACTTTTTGTGCAGAAAAATGTTTTGCTTTCTTAAGTCTCTTAATATTACTTATAACTTAAGTACAGTATTATGAAAAATGTGGCATTGACATTTATTTTTGAATTCTGAGCAGAGAAAGATTTTTGTTACATTGAGTGCGTACAATTGTTTTTTCAACATTACAATTCCATTATATGGTTTTACTTTTGTTTTTTATTGTTGATATTCATATAATAATGACATCATAAGATTTATCCTTGCAAGAAGTAGCTGGTTTATTTCCAGCTTACAGCCATCTTTCCCAAAGTTCCTCTGGGTTCCGAGAACTATGCCAGCTCACCTGTCATCTCCATTCATTTTCTGCAGGACAGTCTCATCGAACTCAAGAAGTCTTCAGCAAAGGTTTGAGTCTTTTAAAATCATCACGCCTAAGTAAAACAAAAAAGTATTTATTTCATTTATTTAGTAGATGACCCTCGCCCTAGTAAGTGTTCAATAAGCTAAGAGAATAACCTTTAAAAATACCTATTACAAACAATGGATGACAGTGGCCTCTTTTACCGAGATTGTTATCAAATATGTGTGATGTGGGGACATTCCTATATTATTTCCTTACTTGCTGTGTTATGCATTATCTTATTATGCTTCAAAATCTGGAAATAATTTTTGGGGAATGGGTTGTTGGTTTGTTTTGGGGAGTTGATTTTGATTTTAGACAATGCAAAGGACCAAAAAATAAATTTGATGCATTCACATAACTTTCTAAAAAGTGAGCCCATCTAAATCCATAAAAGTCTTATATTATTGCCTCTGCCAAGCTACCTTTTTGGCAGTTGTATAATATCAAGAAATATGGTTAATGTAAACCAACCTTTCTCCAGGAGGGGAATACTGAACTTGATGGTTGTGTTTACATGTCAGTATTGTCTTGCCTATTATTCTTCTTTCTTGAGTATTCTGCTACTAAGAAGAATGTGCAGTTTGTGTATCTTATTACGAGTTCATTTTATTGTAGTTGAATTGTCCATTGTTCATGTTATTTTGTCTTTATGATAAAACTTGTACCCTCTTTTCACTCTGCTTTTCTACTTTGCCTCCTTTTATATCTGCTAAGTATGATTTCTTACTGGTGGACCAATGCAAAATGAAATTTTAAAACAAAATCAGTTGACATTACTGCTTTTAGTTCTGTAGCTTTATAATGAAATATCAATGGCAAATGAGGACTAATTTTTAACACTTTAGCCAATGTGCCTGTGCTCTGAATTCATAGCACTGTTTTTAGATTGTCCTGTATTAATCAAGACTATCAGCTGTACTGCGAATGCTTTCTTTTAAAGTAACTTTTTATTAGCTAAATTAAATATGTATTATAATATAGTAGGTTTTCATAACCAGATTGTTTGTGTTAGTCTTAATCATCAGTGGCTTGTGTGGGCTATTTAAAATTCATGGATTAACAATGTTACTTTGTGAGTATTTATTTCCTGAAACATTCTTTGAAGCAATTTGAAACCTGCTGTTACAGGTGACTGGATTTTCTGATCATTGATGAATATTATAGTTTCTTATATTTGTGAAAATCTTTTGAAAATAAAACATGTGAGATGAACATATGTTATCTCATTTCATGCTATAACAGCGCTGTGAGGTAGATGGAGCAGGTGGTAGCATCTTTTTTGACAAACTGACTAAAGTTCTTGATCCTTTCTCAGTGGCATATAAGTTGTTAGTGCCAAATCTTGGACTAAAATTAAGGTTCCTCAAATGTTCCTACTACAATGAAAAAATGTTACAACAAAAATTGTAGCTCCTTGATTCTTAGCACCTGCTTCAACACTAGTTGAAAGGGTTCCTAGCCGCTTTAGTGTGTTCATCTTGTTTAAATTACAGTGATTCAAGTCAGTCTGTCCTCCCCCCTTTAAAAAAGATGGTGATTTTTGTGGGCATTTAAAATTCAGTAGATTTATTCCACATTCAGTCAGAAAAATTAGAAAATGGAATATGAATACACTTCTAAAAATTGTGACTCAACCACTTTTCAGGTCCTTAGTGCTTAGTATATAGTACGTTGACAATATGGTTAGGTGATCAGTAAATATTTGAAATGAACTCTTAATGCCTTTGGCCTTTGGTCAAACATCCAGTGTTTACTGGTCTGCATAGGAGTTGATGCTGCATTTTCATGTGTCTTGGAAAATTTAATAGCATATGAATGTCTTTAAAAAATGTTGCTGGGCTTTGATCTCTAAAATCGATGCTGTTTATAAACTCACTGTTTCCTGGGGTAGCTCTTACTTTTTAGAGGATTTGAAAGACGTGTGTCTATTTTTTCATGTTACCTTGTCACTCAGACATATAAAATTGTTTCCCTCCTTTGTTTAACCTTTTAGTTATGTTTTGTCCCTGGGATCCTCATTTTTATTAAATTATTTACTATTTTCACCTTCTAATCAGTGGTAAAAGTAACATGGACTTGTCCTTTCAAGTAAGATTAATTAAAGGGAGAAAAGCCTAAGCCTAATTTAGTATCTAAATCTTTTCTCTCAGTTCACCTTTTAACCCCCAAATTCCAGCTGGCATATTTCCACTTTTGGTCAGCTGTGTTTTCACCTAGCTATTCCAGCAGCTATACTGATGAAGAAAGTGTGAGAAAAGCTTGTTACTTTAAGCAGGCTGCTCTGTAATTTTTTTTATTAAGGAATTATTGATATACATTCTTATGAAGGTTTCACATAAAAACAGTGTGATTACTACATTCACCCATATTATTGAGTCCCCTTCACGCTCCATGAAGTCACTGTCCATCAGTGTAGTAAGATGCCACAGGCTGCTCTGTAATTTGAGGGCAACCATAACCACCTTAAAATCAATTCAGCTTTGAATTCTGAGCCCATCTTTATACATTGTAGCCTAAGTAAAAGCAATGTTCTCTTAAACAGATTTTGAATTATCAAATTGTTTTTTGGACCTAATGATCCCAATGCCAAAACTAAAAGCAAATCAGAAAAAAAAACCAACAATGCTACATGCAGATCACTTTAACAAATCAATGATTTTATTTTGCAAACTTGTATTGAGTACTCACTGTGTGTACAAGGCACTGGGAAGTGTGTAAAGGTAGAAAAGACATATTAGCTCCCCTATCATATGGAAACTATGTATGGACAAAAACAAAAGCCATGAAACTGATAGGAAATAATCTGTCACAAAAAAGGTTATATGAAATAATACAAGAGTTCACAGGAAATTGAATTGAAGGATGGTTGAAGTGTTAGTGGCTTTTGAGCTGTCTTTAGTCTTTGGGGATTAAGATAAAAGGGATCACCTGAGAACTGCTGGGAAGGACAGGGTGTTAGGAAGCAGTGGTAGTCACAACACGAATACATTGGATTGCTTCACAGTAGGACATAATTGTGCAAAGATTGTGAAGAACTTGGAATGTCCATGCTAAGTTGTATGCATTTATTCTCTGTGCGGTGAGAGATGATATGTTTTTGTAGAAAAGGGTATTGTGATCCAAACTGTTCTTAAAGGTTAGAAAGAAGAAATAGAATTGGGTACATTTCTAAACTAAGAATTTTTAGGTTTCTCAATTCCTTGCAATACAGAATTCAAGTTTGACACAGTTAAAAACTTCATCCTTGTGGAGGCTGTGTGTGCATGTGCCTGCTCATTTGTAATGAAAAAAAATTTTTTATCAGGAGAATTGGGCAATAATTCCCTTAGGGAAATCTTTGAGTATTGCGGTAATATATTATTTCCTTTGTCAGTTTCATAAGTAATATTAAGATGAATAAGCATTACAGTTATAAAATCTTGAGTGTCATTTAGGGCACTATACCCAGCAGGAGTACCTTTCAGACAAGCACTTTGATGATTGTTTCTCATTCTATTGCTCTTTGTTATTAATAAACATTTTGTCTATTTCATTTGATCAACAACTTTTCCACAATGAAATTTTAAAGAATCTACTTTGCATTGCTATGGCAGTATTTCTGAGCCAACTGAAATTAGAAATATTTGATGGTGTTAAAAAATGTGTTTCTTTTAATTTTCAGACTGATGGTTGTCTCTTTTCATATATTCTCTTGAATATTAAAGGATTTCCTCATGTAAAAATACTTGACTTTTCCCTCACCTTTCTCTTCATTCCTAAGGTGTATCTACAATTGTGTAGTTGTGTAATGAGTTCTAGTCCGTATTCTGCTGCCTCATACATATAATATCTTTAAAAAGCTTGTAGCACAGTTATAAATGCCATAAGGTTAGGTATCTGATTACTTCATATTTTCTTTTATATTGGATTTCTATATTAACAACTTGCATAAGTAAGGTCATCTTTTTAATTATTTAAAATTAGCATATCTTTGATCTTTGTCTGTTTTTATTGCCTCTGGGCCTTTTGGCAGAGAAATAATAGGCAGAGAACATTATTTCATCATTTTTCAGTCTTTTGAGTTGTTTCATCATTCAGATGACTATATGGTTTTCTAGACTATTCAGAACCAATTGTTAGACAAATTTCATAGCCAGTTGTGATTATTTGATAAATTGGAGCACTTTCTGAAGTAAAGAATGTACAGCCTTTACATTTGTAAAAATAATTTAGGATAATCTATGCATGGTGTATGCTGATGCAGAAAAGACCAGTAAACTTACAGCTTGTTTTTATTTTTATGCTTCTGTTCACTGTCATCGATTGCCTATCAGTGGATGGTAAAACTATTCAAAATTTCTATGATTGTGTAGAGGCTTGTATTTTTTTCACAGTAAAGAAAGTCTAGTTACTATTTTTCATATATGGACTCTTCTAATGGTAGTTACAGGTCTTCATAATAGAGCTGTATAAGGAACTGGAGCTATTTACTAATTTACAACTTTACTAATGTGTCTCAGTTGAGGCAAGAATTCACTGATTGGGTTTAAATGATCATTTTTATATGGCCAGGAATTGAAGTCTTTGCATAATTTGTGTCCTGCTCTTTTTATTTTACCTCTCATAATCCAGACTGCTGACCAGTTTTGACTTTGGGTCTAACTACCAATTATCTTTTATTAAATAAAGAATCAAGCAAATGATGCCAGTGCTGGCAAACTAATAATCTCTAGTAATATTGCCTTAATTTAACAGCTCTACATTAATCATGCTCCACCACTGTCCAAGAGTAAGGAGAAAGAAATGGACAAGAAAGACTTGGACAAGTCAAGGGAAAGATCCAGAGAAAGAGAGAAAAAGGATGAAAAGGACAGGAAAGAGCGGAAAAGGGTTTGTAATTTTTTTTAAACTAGTTTGGGAAGCTGTTATATACAGTAGCATGTTTTGTTGCCTTTTTAAAAGTACTAGTTTGTTGCATGGCAGTCTGATAACTGGTATTTTCATCTTAAAGTGTGAATCTTCTGCAGTAATAAGGATCTTCAGCCTAATAATTTTTACCAGCTCTGCTTGTCTTTCATGTCATTTTACCAAGTATGTGAAACTATGGCAGATACTCTCCAATGCTAGTTAACTATGCCCTTCTTGTGTAAGAGTAATATTTTAATAAAACAAAAACATAAACTCTTGATCAATGTAGTTCACGATTCTTGGTTCTAGGATCATTCAAACAATGACCGTGAAGTACCACCAGACTTAACCAAGAGACGAAAAGAGGAAAATGGAACAAGTAGGTAGACTTATTAATACTATCAAAGCAGTCATCACCCTCAATTAGAAGAGGCTTTCATGATTCTTTTTTATAATTTTAGTGGGGATTCCAAAGCGCAAAAGTAAAAGTCCATGTGAGTCTCCTTATCCAAATGAGAAAGACAAGGGAAAAAATGTCAAAATCTTCAGGCAAAGAAAAAGCAGCGATTCATTTAAATCTGAAAAGATGGATAAAATCTCCTTTGGCAAAAAGGTAAATTAGGGAAACAAAGGAACAATATGGTTTTTCTTAGAAAGCCAACTCTGAAAAGTTAGCAAATACTGAGGGTTTTTTTATAGTCACAAATACTCTGTTAATTATTTAGAGGTCGAAAGAGGAGGCTTTGAGGGAGGGCAGATTTTTGGGGAATTAGAGCCAGTTCAGTCCCAAATTACTGGGAAGGTAGAATTGGTTTACTTGTAAAATTCCTTTCCTCTCCATTCCACTCCCACCTACTTCTCTGTTCATGGTTCAGCCTTTCTTTCTGTGTTCTCTTTTTTCTCTGCCAACAGTGCTTTTAGTTTCTCTTCATTCATGAGATTAAAAGATGGTCACATGTATTCTCCCTGATCCTTACATTCTCACAAAGTCTTTATTAACCGTGGTTTTTAAACATATTTCTATAACATTTTCTCCTGATAAACTTGTTTGCAAACTTTTTTTCATTTTCAAATTAGGTAGTGTGCATTTTCTTAGATACTAGTGGATGATATTCAAAACATATCTCATGCATTTGCCATAAAGTAATAATTTAGTAATAAGCAAGTCATTACTAAAGTTTAAAGTGTTTATTAAGCATTATTATGGCCTATATTAAAAATGTATTCCATATATTAATAGTTCTTAAATGGGAGTCTGCTCCTTTTCATAAGTATTTTTTTTCAATTGAGGTAAAATTCACATAACATAAAATTAATTATTTTAAAGTATAGAATTCAGTGACATTTAGTATATTTATAATGTTATGCAATCATCTCTAGTTCCAAAATATTGTCATCACTCCATAGGGAAACCCCATACCCATTAAGCAATAATTCTCCATTTCTCCCTCTCTTTAGCCCCTGGCAACTACTAATCTGCTTTCTGTCTTTATGAATTTACCAATTTTAAATATTTCATATAAATGGAATTGTATAATAATGTAGTCTGACTTCCTTCACTAGGCATAATGTATTGGGAATTCTTCCATTGTGTAGCATGTATTAGTACTTCTTTTTTTCATGGCTGAATAATATTCCCTAGTGTGATGTACAACATTTGTTTATCCTCAGTTGATGGACTTCTGTGTTCTTTTCCACCTTTTAGCCATTTTGAATAGTGCTGCTATGAACATTTGTGTGCTGCTGTGAAGTATTTGTTTGAATGCGTGTTTTCAGTTATTTTGTGTGTATACCCAGAAGTGGAATTTCTAGGTTACATGGTAATGCTATGTTTAACTTTTTGAGGAATTGCCAAACTTCCACAATGGCTACACAGTTGACATTTCTGCAAGCAATGTGTGAGGGTGCCAATTTCTGTACATCCTTGCCAACGCTTGTTATTTTCTGTTTTTGTTTTGCTTTTTATTATATTGATCCTCATGGGCTTAAAGTGGTATCTCATGGTTTTGGTTTGCATTTCCTTAATGGCTAATGATGTTGAGAATCTTTTCATGTGCTTATTGGCCATTTGTATGCCTTCTTTGGATAAGTGTATTCAGATGACTTGGCCGTTTTTTAATTGGATTGTCTTTTTGTTGCTCAATCATAAGAACTCTTTATGTAGTCTGGGTACTAGACCATTATGAGATACATGATTTACAAATGTTTTTCTCCCATTCTGTAGGTTGCCTTTTCACTTTCTTGATAGTGTTCTTTGATGCATCAAAGTTTTCACTTTTGATGAAGTCCAATGTTTTCTTTTGTTGCTTGTGCTTTTGGTCTCATATTTATTAAGTAAGTTTTTGAAGAAAAAATTGTGACTGATGGGTGATGTAAAACGATTTTGAGCTGTTTTTTTTGTAATTGGTTTTCCCTTCCCGAACTAATTCCGCCGTTCCTTATAGGAGTCTAGGCATGATAAAGAAAAGATAGAAAGGAAAGAGAAACGGGACAGTTCAAGAGGAAGGGAAGAGAAGAAACAATATTCTTCTCATCTTATTGATGTTTTTAATCAGTAGAATGGAAGGCTTTGATGCTGGTCATGTTTAGAATTGTACCCTTATAGTATATGGCTCAAATGCTGAAAGCCTTATTAGCTTTTATGTGGTCTCTCCAGTTAACCTTCTCAAATACATGAAATATGGAAGTGGGACACTTGATTACTTCTCAGGATTGGTTTGGCTATTTGGGGTCTTTGACGGTTCCATATGAATTTTTGAACTATTTGTTCCAGTTCATTGAAGAATGCTGTTGGTAATTTGATAGGGATTGCATCAAATCTGTATATTGCTTTGGGCAGGATGGCCATTTTGACGATATTAACTCTTCCTAGCGAAGAGCATGGGATGAGTTTCCATTTGTTAGTGACCTCTTTAATTTCTCTTAAGAGTGTCTTGTAGTTTTCAGGGTATAGGTCATAGTTTCATCTTTTAAAATTCTGCCTATTGAAGTTTTCCTGGTAGAACTATCCCTTAGCTTCTCAGTTTTACTTTGATGCGTGTGGTTCTCAATTCATGAATATTGAGTTCAGCTACCTTTTGAGAGTCCTTTTGTGAAGTAGGTGCTGTGCTAAACTGAGACTTGCTCACAGACTTTGAGAAGCTCGGTCTTCTTGGACTTTGATTCTTAGTTTCAAAGAACATAAGCAACTAGCTCTAACCTTTCCATCAGTGTTTATAATATGCTACATTCCTATTCTAATCCTTCACTCCAGTGAGGCCTAATACATTTTGTAGTCCATCTTTCACCTCCAGTTTCATATGTGTCCTAATTCTCTCACCCTTTAAAACCAAGGTTGCAAATTCTCAGACCTTGGGCAGAATGTGGCTTGTTAGGTGTACCTTTTTGATCTCACACAATATTTACCATTTTGTAAATTGGTTGCCTTTAAAAATGAAGAGTAGACAAAATCCAAGTATCAGTTCCTCTTGAAGAACTGGAAAATCTGGCAACATCGTCTCCTGAATTCTTCATAGCAACAGTCAGCTAGACCCACCTAGGTACTTGCACCTCTCATATAGAGTGAGTCTTTATTCTTTATAGTTTACCTCAGTCTGTCCCCATCCTGTTCACTTCATTTGTTTCCATTATGAACTGGCTCCTGTAAACAACTGATTTGTAATTCCTGTTCTGAGACTTTTTCTTCAGTCTGTACTTGGAAACTGGCCTACTAAGTGCTCAAAGATGGCTTATTTTAGGAATGTTTTGCCATTTCAAGGCATAGCCCTAGATGCTGGTAATATGTATTGGAGTAGGGAGTGTTCAGTTAAGTTTCTTTCTCAGTAGTTCCCCATTGTTTACGTGTGTGTTTGTGTGTGTGTCAGCTTGCCTACAGCGTCCTAGCCACTGATTCCTGTGTATATACAAGTGTGTCATATGACCCTCTCCTTAGATTGTGATCTTGTTGAAGGCAGTTACATCATCACTTCGTTCCAATCAAACAGTCAAGTATTTTTCTTTATTACCTGCTGTGTTTCAGATACTCTGTTAACTTTAATAGAGACATGTACATCTCTTGGGGATTGATGAGAAATAGCACTGGCTTTTTTTGTTTTGTTTTTGCCCTCAAAAGAAGATTCAATTTATTTACAGCATTTGATAGTATACTGTATAAGGATAAATTTCTTTGTGTGCTGCAACATATTTTTTGAGAATAGGTTTATTATGCTTGCATTTGGTTCTGTGTGTAATAATCATTAAATGTGTGTGAAAGTTTTATTAGGAGATTGAAATGATAGAAACTATTTTTCCCTTCATTATCATCCTTTATACTCTTTAAAGTACTTGGTGTGAGTTCTGTGCACTGGTATTCATGGACACCAAATAGTTGGAGAGAACAAGAGGATTTTTCTGTTTCTGTTCTTCCACTTAAGGTAGACCAAATATTTGCTACGGTGTGCTGTGCTGTTTTTTATCTAGACGTGGGTGTGAGCATTTAAAAGGCTCCCCTGCCACATTTACCTCCAAGTGGCACTATCCCTACACATGCATTTATCCGGAGTATGCTAAGATTCAGTTCGTTTTAACTGTGTTATATGTTATCTACATGGAACATCTCAGGGACTGTGTTTGCCATGATAAGAATTTCTAGATAGTGGTATATAGGTAAATGAAGGAATAATGAGGAATTAGGAGGGTTGTCCCTGTCTTTTTCCTATAACTTCTTTCTTCATTTTTTTAATTGTCACCTTCACCCATATATGTCTTTCTACTCGGGGTGGTGTGTGTGTATGTGTGAGAAGTAGGATCATGAAACCCTGACAGCTTCCGACACTCGTACAAATGAAGGGAACTAAATTCGGGGATACTTCCTTTGAGGTGAAGACACTGAACCAAAAATAATGAATTTGGTGGGCTTGTAGTTTATGACTTCTCTAAAAAAAAAATCTGTTGCCATCACGAGGGCTCTTTTATGAGGAATCTGAGAATTATTGAAACATTTTTTAGGACCTTGTTGGTGAATGTGATCATCAAATTAGAAAGTATTGTGTGTGTGTTTATGAGGTATACCTCTGATAAGAAGGCTGGTTTTATATTTGCTTTTCTTCTCTATGTTGATCACCAGTCTAGCTGCTCTTTTATCCAGAACACCGTAACTTTTAAAACTTGCTTCTTGATGTCAGCACTCTATAACATCATTTGAAATCAGCTGTCTCAACTCTGAGAAGGTGGTCTTTGAGGGCATTACATGTAATAGTTTCCTGATGTCCTGACAAAGGAGGAGGGCATGGCGGAATATAGGGAAATGACTTTACTAGTATAATAAATAGGGCCTATGTCTGGCCAAAAAAAAGGGCAGGGGGTGGGGGAAGCCCAAAGATGCCCAGAGAATTCCCAGTAGAAAGTGATTTTTACAGATATAATACTGTCTTCGCAGAGTGGAAAGCCTGCTTTTTTGGAATGTGTCCTGCAAACATGGTATTTCCAAGGCAGTTTATAGCCGTGGTAGAATAGAAGTGTCTTGGATGGAGGACACCGAGCTCTGAACTGAAACCCTTTGAGAAACATCAACAGGCCTAGGTGTGAAAAAGAGAGATCTATTTGATCTCTTGCATTTAGAGCCTTTTTCTTATTTACAATGGTTAAAGTAGCGCATATTTTTTTAAAAATAGTTAATTAAAAGAAAAACCTTGGAAGAATGTTCCAGGCAATGTGGTATAAATTCATTGTTAATGAGAAGCAAATACTACTCTGCTGGAGGACAGAGTCCTGAAGGCTGAGTTTGGCACTGTTCAATCACTGTACGACTTTCTTCTTAATGGCAGTTCTTTCTGAAGTTCACTGCCTTTGAGTGCACTTTTCAAGTTTGTTATCCCAACACTTCAGCATTATTTTATAAATATGCTCTGGACACTGCTGAGAGGCTGACCTCCCATATCTTCTTCCCACTTGCTCTTGTGCTTGCTGATTTGTCATTCCAGGGCAGGGACAGACCCCTAAGCTGAAGGTCTCCCAGAGGAGGATGCCAAAGCTCCATGCATCACTCTCAGAACGTTCTCTCCCCTAACTAAGAGCTTCTGGTGCTGTCCATTTAATCGGAGTCTGCTTTTAGTCAGAAGATGAATGCACACCACCATCCTCTTGACAAGACATTCCAAAGTCACTGATTTTCAGAGTATTGTTTTCACCTCCAGGCAGTTTCTTGCAGCAAGGTCCCTGTGTATACAGTTTTTACACAAGATTCACCATCCAGAAGCAGCCTCTAATGAAAATTTCACTGTTTTAGTTATCTTTTCTCAGAAAGGAGAGGAAATCACCTCCTGGCACCAATTCTTTAATGTTGTAGATAGGCGGTATTTGTGTGTGAACTCCTATAAGCTTGACAATATTGGGATGATTATATTGCTTGAGGATTTTGGAATCATGTTTTAAAATTTTAATTTCAGTTCCTGAGAAAAATCATCTTCGTGTATTTTAACAGGAACAACAGTTTTATCCTTTGATATGCCCTTAAATATGTCATCAAAACTATCATTGATGTAATTCTATTGTGACGTCTTGATGATTGAAAATCGATTTATTATTCTACTTATGGCCCTATATGTCTACTGATATCATGATACTCTTTATTAGAATATTAACTTTTTGGGGGGTAATTTAAAAAATTTGAGATAAAATTTACAGAACATAAAAATTGCCATTTAAAAGTGGTTTTTAGTATAATCACTATGTTGTAACAATCACCAGTAATTCTAGAGCATTTCCATCACCCCAAAAAGAGGCCCCAATTCTCCCCTTGCCCCAGCCCCTAGAACAAATAATGTACTCTCTGTCTTCATGACTTTGCCTGTTTCAGATATTTCATAAAAATGAAATAATGAAATATGCAGCCTTTTGTGTCTGGCTTCTGTTATTTAGCATCATGTTTTCAGGGTTCATCCATGTTGCAGCATGTATCAGAACCTCATTTCTTTTTATAACTGAATGATGCTCCACTGTATGAATGTGTACTACCACATTTTGTTTTTCTGTCATAAATGATGGACATGAACAATGGATTTTAGGTATTAAAATTGTAAGTTCAAGTTTAGTGTATCTACAAATACAATTGGTAATGTCAAGATTATACTTGGTATAAACAGAATGCTGTATAGAAACAGTATGTAAATTATTTGTCAGCATATCATGCATATGATTTCTAAGGCCCTTCTAGTTCTGGTTTTATGAAATATTTGAATGTAGTATTTTGTCAATAAAGTTTAATGCATTAAGCATTAGTTTAAAATTTGAGAACAATGTTAGGCAGATATGAAGCTGTTTGCCACATGTAATGATCATGTTTTGAATTTATTTAAATATGCAGTATTTGAAAAATGTCAATACATAAAAGTAAATGACTATAATGAAGTCAAGATATTTTTAAAGCAATTTTTATAATTTAGCAGACATTGCATCTTAATATAAGTCACTGTTAAAATTGTGTTCTTGTGAAAAATGAAATATCATTTTTTTGTTGTTGATCATGTAAAATTAATTCCTTTTCATTGCTGTGTGTTCTGTTTACTTTTGACAAGCTTTTACTTGCCCCTGTGGAATGTTTTACTTCTATTTCATTTTTCCCTCCTTTTTCTCTTCTGATCCCTCCCTCTTACAGCCAAAATATTCACTGGTTTTTTTAGAAGTGTGCCCTGTCTTTAATGGTTTCTAAGAGTAGATGATCAAAAATACACAGATATTTTTCATCATCATTGAGAGACTTTATTCAAGCCTTTGTTACTGACAGAACTCACCGATTTCTTTCTTAAATCAATCTTCCTTTCTTCCTCTCCCCTCCTCTCCTTCCCTCCTGCTTTCCCTCTTCCCCGTCTATCTCCCCCCTTCCCCTCCTCTCTCCCTCCCTTCTTCCTTTCCTTTCTCCTCCTTTCCTTTTTTGTCTGTCAATATAATCACCTTCTTTCTTTCAGATGAGATTGGAATGGAATTGTTCAGCTGTGTGAAGAAATTAATTTTCCTGAGTTGATTGCCAAGAATTATGAATGAAGAGGTCCGGTCCATTTGCATCTACTTAAATTATTCATTTATCTGCTTTATTGCTCCGTGCTGAAAACTTGGAAGTTGAGTTGTGCATTAAAGTTTTTAACTTTTTGCTTAGTTTCTACATGTTTATTTCCAGTAAATGACTGAAAGTGTTAACTATTCCATACTTTTAGCACAATGTGCTGCATACAGTTCCCAAAAAGCAAATAAGGTTACATGTGTACAGAATTTCATTTTAGGTTAACTAAGCATTGCCTGGGTTTAGTTGGGGGTTTTTTGTTTGTTTGTTTCAGTCTGAAATGCTTCCTTTCCATTGTTTGAAACAAAAAGAACAATATTGAACCATTTTGAATTTACCTCATTTTAAAACTCAGTTTAAATTTATTATTTGGCCTATTGTTAATATTGGTCACTAAAAACAAAGTGAGAGCAGTCTTACACAATTCTTAAGAATCATTTTATATAGTATGTATACAACATTAAAATCTTGAAAAAAAATAAGGAGGTACCAGCACTCACTTGTCTTTGGCCATTTTTTTCTTGTTATTATGTTAGACAAATTGGTGGGAGGGGGGATCAAAAGTTAATTGTGTTTAATTCTACAGCTAGAGAAGCTTTGTATTGCTGAACTTTCATCTGGGAAAGTTTCACAATGACATTTTTAAAAGAAAATTTTTTTATCAACTGAATTCTACCAGTGTAATCTTTTTTCTAAATAAACAACAGTTTTCTCAAGTGATTGTATATCATTGTGTATATTGTTTCTTATTCACAATAACTTGGCAAAGATAATTCAGTAAGGTTCCTAGCCCTTTCTTCCCATTTCTTTCTTAGTCCATGGGCTACAGTGTTTTCAAATGACATACCTAATATGAAAAAGTCTCTATTTGTTCACCTCTGCACGCACGCTGAAATCATGCCTAGAATTGGCCACTTACTCTTCAGTTTCTTAAAACCAATGACACCTATGTAAATTAAACCTTTTAAGAGAATGAAAATAGAGTCCATAATTTAAAGGATTGGGAAATGATGAGCATATATTAGAATGGGCAAAGGGATAAAAATCTTGATGCCCTTTTTCAGGTAATAGTAATTTGCAAAACTTAATGACCACAATGCTTCTGAGAGAGCGATCCACTTGGTGACCGCTGAGTGCCCATGATGCGCCAGCATAAAAAGAAATGATACATCATCAAAATGATTTTGACATAGAGAAAATAACTGTGGTTCACCTCAAAATCATTTTCCCGAAATATAACAAGGAGGAGCTTTCCAGCTGTGTTGGATTCACATTATAAAGATAATATGATTGTGAGTTTGAACTAGAAAGCTCACTACTACTTAGTATCAGTATCTCTTCTCTGTCCCCCAAAACACTGAACATAGGTATTCTTTGCTCGTGCCCATGCTAGAAATGCATTGAGGATGGAAACCACTAACTCTATATTTAACTGTACAAGAATAATTTATATTTTATGTCAGAAATCTGTATTTGTGTAGTGAGCTATTTTTAAGCATCTGCTCTGTTCTAGGCACTAAGGAGTATTAGGAACTAACTTCTGTACCTGGGGTGCTTCCAATCTAGCTTGAGAAATAAGGACCAAATGAATGCTACTGGGGGTCAGTCATCTTTTTCTGTAAAGGGCCAGATACAGTAAATATTTGAGGCTTTGCAGGCTATGTGGTCCCTGTGCAAGTCTTCAGCTCTGCCATTATTGTGTGAAAGCTGTCATAAGTGATATGTAAGTGAATGAGCATGACTGAGTTCAGTAAAACTATTTACAAAAACCTGCTGTAGAGAATCCTGTAGAATATTCAATAAACATCTGAGTGCCTCTTAAACACTCCAGAGGTACATCCTTGAGCAAAACAAAGTTCTGCCCTCGTGGAACTTATGTTCTAGTCACTGGAGGCAAACACCGACTATTTAATATTAGGTGGAGGGAGGTCCTGTGAGGAGTAATAGGCCTGGGTAAGGAAGTTGGATGAGGCAGGGCTTACTGCTGTACAATACAGAGTGATCATGTGGAGTCACTGAAAAAGCAGGGTATTTTGAGGCAGTTAATCACAGTATGAGAATTTAATTACTAAGTAATGTGAGTAGGAGCTATCCCTAATCCCTTACCCATCTTTGAACCTTTTACATGAAAATCATGTAATACGCAGGATTTTTCTCTCAGGACAGGCTCTGAGCTCTAGTGGCTTGTGTCTAAGATTGCCATTTTCTAGAAAGGAGTTCTTCAAGCTCCTAAGTGGATGTGGAAGATATCTATGGACCACCAGAAACTGAATGCAAGTTTGTGGTGTGTGCAGTTTCCTGGGTCTATAACTTGCACCCAATTCTCAAGAAGATCTAACGTCAAGTTTTTCTGGATTTTGTTCCAAAGAGCTCTCAAATCTTTATATAAACTATGAACCTTTCTTGGAGGCTCGTGAGAAGGAAGACAATTGTGCATCTACCTTGTCTTAAATGGTAAGGGCAAATATTACCACATCTTGCCTTATTAAATGATCTACAAGTGATTTGTTATTTATTGTTGGAAAGTCACTGGGCCATGGTGTAGGGCCATTTTTTATTTCAAGGAAGCACCTTAACCAAGTATGGGTGGAAATTGTAGTAGCCTTATTTTTTTCCAATAATTGTGTAATTCTTTTATTTCTACCCTGCCATGTTCCAAAAAGTATCTATTAAAAAACATAAGCTATGGTATTTAAGACATAAAAGAGAAAATCTGATTTCTGGGTGGAATTAATACCCCAGATAAGTTTAATACCCCCAAAATGTCACATACACATTGGCCGTGAATCAGCTCTGAGAAATGTGGCAGGCCACACAGAGAAGGTAATGTAGTTACAGGAATTAGAGTGTCAAATAAAAAGCCAGTCATAGTGAACATTTTCTGGCTGTGGGGCCTGAAACAACTTTGCTTTCTCATAAAGAAGCAGCCCTGTCCTTTTAAAATCTATGTGTGTATATATTTATTTGTATTTTTTTATTGAAGTGTAGTTAACAGGCAATATTATATTGGTTCCAAGTGTACAACGTAGTGATTTGACAGTTATATATACATAATTAAATCCTCATCCCAACTATTGTAATTGGTGTCTGCCCTGTCCATTCAGTAAATGATAAATGGATGTAATGGTCCTGAATGTCAGCCAATGGCCAGAACTTCAACTACTAGTAAGGAATAATGACACCAAAATAAAGTGATCCAGGCACCTAGGTTTCTGATGATTTGGTTCAGTCAGGAAAATTTTTGCATATTTGGGACAAAGTTCCTAATCTGTGGCTTATGATAACCGTACTTACTTATTTATCTTAAGGTATCATTGATATACACTCTTATGAGGATTTCACATGAAAAACAATGGTTACTACATTTACCCATATTATCAAGTCCGCCCCATACCCCAATGCAGTCACTATCCATGAGTGTAGTAAGAGCCACAGTGTCACTATTTGCCTTCTATGTGCTACACTGTCTTTCTCATGATCCCCCCCACACCATGTGTGCCAATCATAATACCCCTCAATCCTCTTCTTCCCTGCCCACCTTCCCCACCCCCCACTTTGGTAACCGCCAGTCCCTTCTTGGAGTTTGTGTGTCTGCTGCTGTTTTGTTCCTTCAGATTTTCTTTGTTGTTATACTCCACAAATGAGGGAAATCATTGGGTAGTTGTCTTTCTCCACCTGGCTAATTTCACTGAGCATAATACCCTCTAGCTCCATCCATCTTGTTGCAAATGGTAGGATTTGTTTTCTTCTTATGGCTGAAGAGTATTCCATTGTGTATATGTTCCACCTCTTCTTCATCCATCTACTGATGAACACTTAGGTTGCTTCCATATCTTGGCTATTGTAAGTAGTGTAAACATAGGGGTGCAGATGTCTTTTTGAATATGAGAACTTGTTTTCTTTGGGTACATTCCTAGGAGTGGAATTCCTGGGTCAAATGGTTTGGGATTGATGGGGTTAATACATAATTCAAGTAATGCAGAAATCAAATGTGTAAGGACACATAACCTGATTGGTTTTCCTACACAGTCTGTTGATGTGTAATCAAGGACTGAGTGATGAGAACCAAAGCAGTTCTCATGGCTCGGAGCCACCTTCACACAGTTTTGGTATTCTTGAGAAGTGTCGCAGCCTTGGGCTAGACTCAAGGCTGGAGAATGATGTTGGAGTTCATTGTAAGTTCATTTACTCAGTAAATGTGAGGAGTGCCTTTTCAGCATTGCTCTTGAGCTGTTACGCCTTGAGTCCCCTGGCTGATCCTTTCAGGTCTTCGATATCTCATCTCGTCTCCTCCCTTATCTGTGGGTCAGAGGTGGGAAGGGGACTGACAAGTGGTGCCCAAACAGGGACGATTGAAACTCAGAACAGGGACAGTTGAAACTCAGAACAGTGACATTTGAAACCCAGAGTGGGGAAGCTCCACTCGGGCGACCCTTGAAAAGCAGAGCGAGCAGGCTTCGAAGACCGTGGATCTGGTAAGACTCCCAGGAAATCGCACATAGGGATAGGATCGAGACGTCAGGGACACTATAATGGGCCAAACTGAAACTAAAACAGCTAAACCGGAGGATTATTTAAAATTGTTCCATGCCCTCCTAAGGACATCAGGAGTGAAACTTCTAAAAGAGATTTTGCTCAGTTTTATAAATATATTAAGAAACATTGTTATTGGTTGCCACCACAGGGAACCCTCAAACAGACTGGGCTAATATTATGAGAGATTTTTAAAAAGGATCACAGACAGGGAAACATTATCCCTGTGCCTGTTTGGGTCGATCAATAGTTCTTTAATAAAGAAAAACTGGTGTCCTTACACACATCAGTTTAAGAACATCTTCAGCTAGATAGATTAGAATTTCCCACATGCCCATGGAATACCCTTGTATTTGTTATAAAAAAGAAGTCAGGAAATTGGAGACTCTTACATGACTTAAGACACATTAATGCAATTCTTAAACCTATGGGACCTTTACAACAAAGCCTCCCTTCTCTGACTATGATTCCAAAAGACTGCAACATGGTTATAATTGATCTTACAGATTGTTTGTCTGTTTTTTTTTACAATTCCTTTTGCCATAACACATAGGGAAAAATTTGCTTTTACTGTCCCTTCTTTAAATTTACAGTCCCTTTCAGAAAGATTTCAATGGAAAAGGCTTCCTCAAGGAATGATAAAGAACCCCATAATTTGCCAAAATTATGTGCATAGGGCTCTTCAGCCTATCTGTAGGAAATGGCCCTCAGCTTATATCATTCATAATATGGATGATATTCTCATAACTCTACATAAACATCTATCTCTTACTACTATTCTCAATGAGACCGAAGTTGAATGAAAACAATGGGGCTTATAAATAGCTCCTGATAAAATACAAATACAATACCCAATGAATTACTTGGGGAATAGAACTCAAGAAAATTCAATAATCCCTCAGAAAATTCAGATAAGGACATTGAAAGGAAAGGAGTGACACACAGCAGCAATTCACTGGAGAATTCCGCTTTATTAGGGAAAGGTGCTGGGTTATATAGGAAGGGGCATGTGGTGATTGTGGTGTTACTTCTACGGGGCTGGTGGCTGTTGGCTAGGTGCTGGGATTGGGAGGGGGCGCGAGAGGTGATTGGGTTTCAGGTGGCGCCGGCAGGAACTGAGGACCCCGAAGAGAAGCCAGAAGTTCGCCATCTTACTGGTGGGGGCCCTTCATTCCCCCCTTTCTCCTCTATGGGGTTGTGGACGTTGCTTTCTCTCTGACTGCTTCCTGCTGAACAGGGGTGGAGAAGGGAGTGAGGGCTTGAGGATTGGGAGGAAAGGGTTGATAGGACTCTCCACAGTAAGGATGGGTAGATGTGGACTTCTTCAGGTTGGAAATCAATGAAGGTTCCCTGTAACCATAGGTCGAGGACTTGTTGATTCCAATGATGCCAAGAGGATATGGGTGTCAGGAGCCAGGCGTCTGCGGCCATTGTTTCTAAGAAACAGTTTCCAGTGGAGAGGGGTCCATCTCAGCGTGTGGTGAGGAGGTTACGTGAGGGTGAGGGATCTTCTGTGGCCAGAAGCTAGTAGTTCCTGAGTAAAAGCTGGTTGAAAGCTTGATTAGAGATTTTTCCGACTTGGGATTTGATGAACTTTATTATACAGGGTAAGAGGAGAGAGGTGAGAAGAATGATTATTATGGGGCCTGCAATGGGCCAGACCCAGGTAAGGAGGGTGTTTGTTAGTATTGAAGAGAATGGGTTGGAATTGGAAGCAGTGTGGAGGCTGGTGGCAAGGTAGTGAGTTTGGTGATGTCACTTTCTACAATGCCGGACTCGTTGATGTAATAGCAGCACTCTTCTCGAAGAAAGACGCAGGGGCCGCCCTTCTCGGCTGTAAGCAGATCTAAGGCCCGCCGGTTTTGAAGGGTGACTTTAGCTAGCGAAGTGACCTGTCTTTGGAGAGAGGCTAGGGAATCGGCAGTGGATGTCAGGGCTCCCTCAAGTTTGGCGTTGAGATTTCTAACTGCCCATAGAGAGTGACCCAAGGCTCTTCTCGAAAACCCTGCCTCAATGGCTGAGGTGGTCAAAGAGATACCAACCATGATGGGAAGGAAAGCAGCCCTTTTTGTGCGTGAGGGCAAGGGAGGTTGGAGCTCAAGAAATTCTGCCATGCTGTAAAGTGTAAGCTGTGGGATTAGGGTGACGAGAATGCAGGGTGTATCGGATTTGGGAGGCAGTGAGTTGAAAAGACTGCCATTACACTAAAAGAAGTGTCCCGGTTGCGTAAAAGTCTTAGAGCCAGAGGTAGGGGTGTAGATAGAGAGTCAGTGAAGTGTGCAGGAGGGGGGTGGAGTTGGGCTTACACAGTGGTGGATGGTGAGATTATCTGCGTATTCTGGTTCTCAAAGGGGTATGTCTGCCAGGGGGCAGAGGGGTTGTCCTTCTGCATGGAAGGAGTAGTTGGAAATATTAAGGGGCACGGCGGCCAGCAGTGGGTGCTGTAGTGATGCACACAAGAAACAATTGGTGGTGTTAAGGGTGTGGTTGAGAAAGATGGTGGTGTCTTGAATGAGCTGTAACCAAGAGTAGGAGGAATGAGAAGATGAAGAGGCGCCGTCAAGAGTTTGGATAATGACTTTTTCGGAATGTCTGATATCTGATGCAACTTGAGAGATCTGGGATTGAGAGGGAACATACTTTCGAGAGATATGAAGGGTACTGTGGGGGGTTGAGGACCCCCCGTAGTAAACTGAGGCTGTGACTCTGGCAGCCCATCGAGAGTCCCAGGGATCTGGGATTGATAAGGAGAATGAGCCGTTGGGATATTTCATGAAATGGTTGGAGGAGTAATACTGTGGGTACTGGGAGTTACCCATGTAGTGAATGGCATAAGACTAGTAGGGACATCCCCCGTAGGTGTCTGGCTATTGCCTGAAATAGGCTTGTCTTTGGTCATAGAGGAAGCAGAGGTAGGGAGAATAAGGGTAGCTGCTAGTGAACACTTCGGTGGAGGGAGGAAAGTGGAGGTATAAAGGCTCAGAGCAGCCTTTCAGAGGGCAGTCTGGTGTGGCAATGAGGGCAGTAACTTTTGTTTGATGCTATGCATAAGTCTGTCTGACTTTGAATCGCCATACAAAGGAGGCTGGGGTGGTGGGGAAGACAATAGGAATGAGGAAAAAAAGCGAGAGAGCAGTAAAGGAGGAAAAAGTCATGATTCGGGTATGGATGGCAAAGGGGGTGAACAGGACTTTGGAGGAAAGAGGACAGTAAGGTCAGGAGTCTGGAGGAAGGGAGAGTCTGTAAACGTTTGTAGGTTAAGAGATCTTTTAGGTGATGTGGGGACAGAATGGTAAGGGGCACCCTGAATGTCAGTTTATGAGCTTCTTTCTGCAAGAGCTGTCTAGCGGCTAATGCCCTTAGGCAGGGGGCCCATCCCTGAACTGTGGGGTCTAATTGCTTGAAGAGATAAGCTACTGGGGCAAAGGATATTGGCCTAGGACTCCTAGAGCTTGACTGGACCTCTCATGAATGTATAATGAGAAGGGTTTCGACAAATCAGTGAGATGGAGAGCTGGGGCTTCTACAAGGGCTCGACGGAGCTTAATGAAGGAGTGTCGGGGTGAGGAGGATAATGGTTCTTCAGGGGGGCCCTTGCTGAGGTCGTATAGGGGTCTTGCTAACAGGGAGAGGTTAGGGATCCAGGTTCTAAAATACTCAGCCAGGCTTAGAAAGGAAAGGATTTCTGTCTTGGTTTTGGGAACGGGCAGGTCAGAGAGAAGCCGTTTTCTGTCTAAGGTAATGGACTTTCTTTGTTGAGATAGGAGGAATCTGAGGTATGTGACAGAAGGGGAAGAGATTTGAGCTTTGACGGGAGATACTCGGTAACCTCTGGAAGCTAAAAGGTTAAGTAAAGAGGCAGTGTCAAGATGAGACTGTTCTCATGAGGGACTGCAGAGTAGAAGATCGTCCACGTATTGTAATAAGGTGGACTCAGAATGATCATGATTAAATTGTTTGAGGTCCTGAGCTAGGACCTGTCTAAAAATATGGGGACTATCTCGGAAGCCTTGTGGCAAAACTGTCCAAGTGAGTTGTTTAAAATGTTTTGTGTATGGGTCCGTCCAGGTGAAGATGAAAAAATCTTGGGAGGAGGGGTCTAGAGGGATAGAAAAATGCGTCCTTGAGATTTAGGACTGAGAAGTGGGATGCCAAGGCAGGGATCTGCGATAAAAGGGTGTATGGATTTGGAACTAAGGGATGGATAGGGACAACAGCCATGTTGATGAGGCGAAGTTCTTGGACGAGGCGAAAAGATCTGTTGGTTTTTTAACAGCTAATATGGGGGTATTAAACGGGGAGTGAGTGGGTCTGAGGTAATTTTTGTTTAAGAGATCTTGAATGATGGATTGGAGGCCTATGAGGGCTGAAGTGGTTAGGGCATATTGGGCCTGACAGATATACTGAGAGGGGTCATGTAATTTGATAGAGGCAGGACGACATAGAGCTATGGAGGGGCTTGTAATGTCCCAAACTTTCGGATTTACAGATGTATGAGGGCGGAACCAGAGCTTTCATTGGGTAGAGGGGGGTTGTCGGCTATGAGGGCTATCAGAAAGGGAGTACTGGGGGCTGTGGGAGTGGATATAGTTATGGAAACGTGGAAGAGGGAAAGGATGTCCCGTCTTAGTAAAGGGATGGGACATTGGGGCATAACTAGGAAGGAGTGGGAGAAAGGTATGGGATTGTCTTGGATTGTGAATAAAACGGAGGGGGGAGTTTAATGGGAAAATCTGTTTACTTCCTACCCCGACTACAGGAGTAATGGCAGGCATGGTAGGGCCCCGGTATTCTCGCAAGACTGAGAAGGTGGCTCTTGTATGTAGGAGGAAGGAGATAGGGCAACCGTCTACTATTAAAGTAACACTGAGCTCCTGTTTGGTGATGGAAATGGTCGGGCGAGAAGCCCCCGGGCCCCATCAATCTTCTTCTGCCAGCCCCACTAAGGCGGGCTTAGGATGGGGGTTGTTCATCCAGCCTCCCCTTCGGGTGGCTGGGCAATCAGACTCCCAGTGGCCCTTTTTGTGGCATCTGGGGCATGGGGTGGTAGGAGATCTGGGGGAGGGGCACACCCTTGACCAATGTCGTTCTTGTCCGCACTTGAAACAATCTCCTGGGGGGCGCTTGTTTGTAGAAGGGCGACCAAGTTGTGGTTTTATCAGCTGGGCTAACATTTGGAAATTGGCCTGATCAGCCTTTTATTTACGGCGTTCTCTCTCCTCCTCTCGGTTATGGAAGACTTTAAAGGCCACTGTTAGGATCTCAGTCTGTGGGGTAGCGGGGCCCTGTTCTAACTTTTTGAGTTTAGCTTTAATGTAGGGGTAGCTTTGAACTAGGAAGTATGTCATAAGGACATGTCTTCTGTCAGGTGTTTCTGGGTCTAAGCTGGTATACTGTAATAGGGCTTGAGTGAGTCTGTCTAATCTACATCCCAGAGGGGGCGCGATAATTTTGGGAGGCTTTTGGGACTGAGTCTGAGGGGGACTGAAGGGTTCTGGCTCAGTCTGTGGGGGAGTGATGCAATCCAGCCGCGCCGAGTCGAGCAGGTCTTGAAGTGCAGAAGGTGGGGCGAAGAAAATAAAGAAAGAAAGAAAGAACTGGGAGGGCTGACGCTCCCATGCGTCGCCAGCCAGCAGCCCAGCTGCTTACCTCTGCCACTCCAGTTGGGCTTAAACTCACAACTCTGAGGTTAAGAGTCCCATGCTCTGCCAACTGAGCTACAGCAGGGCTCCTTTTAGTTACTTATGGAATGCATAAACAGAATGTTCTTTGTTTTCCATTCTTGCTACGTTGGGGAGTAGGGGAAGGGCATAGCTAGAAGCAGGGGTGGTGTTTCTACACATCTTCAAGGTCTCCCTATTTTCAGAGTGAGGAGTCTTGGCTCGTCTTCGAGGACAAGATATGTTTTTGTGGACAGATTACTTCTAAGGACTGCACCAGTTGTTCTCAAGCTTGTGCTTTCTCATGCTGCGTTCGGGGAAGGTGCTTTCTTATTCTGCTTACAAATATGTGAGAAGACAAAGGCAGTCTCTAACAGGGGAGAAACAGGTGATGAGGGCAAAGACGGAGGAGGCCCCCGGGACATAGATAAAGGGGGGCTGAAAGGCTCAGACTTAATCTGCAGGGGATGAAGGTGGAGGAGGTGAGATGGGGGAGGGAGATGGTGGGGGAGGAAGGGAGAAAGGCTGTTGTAGGAGAAGGGGAAGGGAGTGAACGGGAGGCTTCTGCGGGGGTGGGGGCTTGCACGCTAGGAGAACTTGGGGGGGCGGGGGGAGGAGGAGGCGGAAAGCTTCGATATAGGGAATCTCCTTCCATTTTTTCAGGCGCTCACAGTAGTTAAAGAGATAACGAGTGATGTTAGGATCAAGAGTTTCCCCTGTGGGCCATTGGTTGTTATTGTCTAGGGGGTATGTTGGCCAATCTTGGGAGCAGTATTTACGGAGAAGTTTTGGTTTTATATCAGGTGTCAGGGAGAGGGTAGCCACATGCTTAAGCAGGCATTCAAGAGGTGAACTTTCAGGGAGGGATGAGCAGGCTCCCATGGTTAAAGGACAGAGAAGGAGACAAACAGGGGAAGACAAATGGAAATCCTCGGACTGGAGGCAGACAGCAAGGAGACAAAGGGTGTCCCCGATGATCCTTGGTGGTCTGCGGAAACTCGTATACGAGTCGGAGTTTCTTAGGAAGTGTGGGTCGTCACTCAGACTTCCCTAAGAAGGCAGAGTGCTGGAGTCATGAGGTACCTAGCGCTAGGAGTTTTCGGCGGATGGAAAGGATTTCGGTAGACAGAATGGAACGGAAGGACGAAGGGGGAAAAGGGAGCATTCTCATCCACAAAGAGTCACCTCATGTATGGCTGTTGGAGGAGGGGCCTGAGGGTCTGCTGCAGACGTGAAGGCCTGAGGCGGGGTTTATGGCTGTTGGAGGGGGCGCCTGAGGGTCTGCAGCAGCTGTGAAGGCCGGAGGTGGCAATTTATGGCTGTTGGGAGGGGGGCTTGAGGGTCTGCTGCAGCTGTGAAGGCCTGAGGCAGTGATTTATGGCTGTGGGAGGGGAGCCTGAGGGTCTGCAGCAGCCGTGAAGACCGGAGGTGGCAATTTATGGCTGTTGGAGGGGGGCCTGAGGGTCTGCTGCAGCCGTGAAGGCCGGAGGCGGGAAGAGTTCCCTCCTCGTCCCTGAGCGTCAGAGCTTTCCCGGATGATCTTGGTCAATGGCACTGCGATAGCTCCGGGAAGAGTGGCCCTCCAGGGGAAAACTTACCTAAAGGCCAGGGAGGAGTGGTGAGTGTGATGAGCCAGCGCCGGAAAAAGAGAACGAGGGCAAGCTGCTGCTGGTGTCGGGGGGAAGACGGGGCCCAGTTGGGGTGTCCCGTCTCCCAGGTTTTGGCACCAATGAAAGGAAAGGAGCGACACACAGCAGCAATTCACCGGAGAATTCCGCTTTATTAGGGAAAGGTGCTGGGTTATATAGGAAGGGGCATGGGGTGATTGTGGTGTTACTTCTATGGGGCTGGTGGCTATTGGCTAGGTGCTGGGATGGGGAGGGGGGCAAGAGGTGATTGGGCTTCAGGTGGTACCGGCAGGAACTGAGGGCTCCCCGCTCCCCCCAAAGAGAAGCCGAAAGTTCACCATCTTACTGGTGGGGGCCCTTCAGACATCTCATCTTAAAACTATAAATGATTTTCAAAGATTATTAAGAGATATCAATTGGATCCAAACATTATTAAATATTCCTACTTATAAACTGCAACATCTCTTCAATACCTTGCAAAGACCCTCAGATCTTAATAGTCCTAGAGACTTAACCGTAAAAACTGAAGAACTCAAGGAGGTAACACAACACATCCAAAAAGCTCAATTATTAAAAATTAACTTACACAAACCTTTACTCTTATTAATTTACCTTTATCCCCATTCAAAGCAGTCCTCTTATGCCTGCACCACTTTCTCCTGTATAATATAAATAGAGCCTGTAAAGTAATCAAGCTGAACCCTCAGACCACATGTAAATAGCTCTATTCTATTAACTCCTTTCCTTAGAGGCAGTCGTCCTAGAGCTAAGCATTTCCTTGTCTGCAGCCCCAGGGAAGAGAAACAAGCCTGTGACTCAGATCAAGAGTCAAGCGGTGAAAAGCCACACAGTCCCTGCACTTATCAGACAGGCAGCGGCCTCTCAAGGAATGACTAAAGCTTGGGCAGAAAAAACTCAGAAAACTAACTGAGAGTAATTCTACCCCTAAACTCTAAAAAAGAAGTGTCTTATCTTCTGCACACAAACCTGGCCTCAATACAAACACTCTGATTAGAGAGGCTTGGCCCCTGAAAGAAGTATCAAATATAATGTTATGCAGCTAAATATATTTTGCCACAAGGAAAGAAAATAGTCAAAAGTCCCATGAACTACTACAGTATAAAACTAGTTTTCTAAATTCTTTTAGTGAAAATCTATTCTACTTATTAAGTTCATCATTATCTTTGAAAATTGGGAAGTCTTAAACTAGACTCCCTGAGATAAAAGAAATTTATCTTTTACAATACAGCCTGGTTTTAAATAACTGCTGCTAGAATTGTATTTGTATTTCATTTCCAGCCCCCTGGACACACACAGTCCCTATCAGTTCAGAGCCTTCATCGGCTGTTTCATTCGGGGGCCATCTAAACCTTAACCCAGTTATGTAAACTGCTCGCCCTTAGAGGGTATTCTTGAACACTGAAGTACTTTTAATCAAGAAAGTAAAAAGAAAGAAGTCAATTGAATATTAGTAACTCAAATCTTTGTGTCAGTTTGTCTGTGTATATACTTTTGTATGAAAAGTGTTTCTAACTGTAGTCATTACATCTCAGCCTGTATGTTTGTGTGTCTAAGTGTGTAAATAAAAAATGTTTTCTACCTCCAGATAGTACTAATAAAAATTGGTTTAAAAACAAATGCTTGTGAAAATTGGGCATTCTAAAACTTCCAGAAAACCTAATAAAAACATTAAGCATTAATGCTAATTTAAGTTTAACTGAAAAGGATATGTCCTTATAGTTATCAGCTGCCAAGGTTTACTTAAAGTCATTTAAGTTGATATTACCTGTTAAATATTTCAAGAAGACGCTTAAAGAAAAGCTTGACTTTGTCTAATGTTTAGTGAAAGTTTTATAAGTAGTCTGCGTGGTTGCTAAAAATAAGTAAACAGTGTAGCAAATGAACATCTTAATAATAATACTGTATTAATGTATAACAGTGTATATACCTGCAAACAGCCTGAGAATTTTTGTGGTAACCAAAATTCTTATAGCTTGCTAAGTTATATAGACATATTTTGTGCTTAATGAGAAATCGTGCTATAAGTCACATTTCTAAAAATCATAAAATATGTTCATAAATGTATCAATCTGTAGAATCCTGGTGTAACAGTTTACAATGGTCTGTTTTTTAGTGTTCACTGAAGGTTAAAGTACCAAATAGTTTTAAGTTCTAATGAAAACTATTTAATATAATAAGGAAAACATTTCTGTATGCTAAAGAATGTATGTTTTAATAAGAGAAGGTATAAAGAATAGAAATGCATTGTGTTGAAAAAGAAGATAACTATTCAAAAGTACAGCTGTTTGTTCAAAAAACAAACCCTAAATGTAAGAAAAAAATTGTAAAAGGTTTGTAAAAAATTAATATAGTCATGGTATGTGAAATTGAAGCAAATAAATCTTGATATCAAGTACACAGCAAAACTAGAATTTTTGTTAAAAGAACAAAAGTTTATTACTCTACCTTTAATGTTAAAAGATTGTAAAAAGTTTTCTGATTGTTTATTAAAACAGTTTCTTATGCTTAAAATCTCAATGAATTGTCTGAGTACTTAAGAAATGAGATCTTTATATTAAAAGGACTGTAAGCTAAGTGTTGTTAACAACTGTGTAACCTGTATTTGCTTTTAAGCCTTCTTATTATCTTTCTAGTTAAATAACAAGTGGTATTTAATAACTATTTTTATTTAGGTAAATTCTATTTAGGCAATGTCTTAAAAACTTTTGACAGCTTTCCAACACCAAATTAAAAAAGTACTTTACCTCTAGTTAACTCTGATAGTTTCCAGAGGGCCTCTGGAACATGTCAGAGGAATTTCTTCTCCTCATCAGAGAAAATATTTGATTAATTTGGCTTATTTACCTGATATTTACTTACCTGGAAAGCACTGTCAAAAAGAATAGTGCTAAACTTTATTACTGAATGTTTTATGTCACAGAAAATATCACTCTTCCCCGTAAGATGCTTACTCCTGATGCCCAATTAAATTTACCTGTTAGCACTACTATAATTACTGACTGTGTATGTATTAATTCTACTCATGTACCCTCTTACTGTAATTCTACAATCAATGTAAAATGGTCTTCTGGATATAGACTTCCAAATGGTTGGGTATTTCTGTGTAATGACAAAACTTATCAAGCCCTTTCTTCACACTGTTGAGGTGTTTGTGGTGTGGGACACATTCATCCTGCTCTAAAAGACCGTCCTGGATATAAGTGCAAGAGACTTTTCCGAGCTCTGCCATCTGATTGTGATGACAACTTGAAACTTACAGATCCTGCCGCTGCTGCAGTTGCAGCTGCATTCCTCCTGCTGGTTCCTGGACTTGTCATAGGAATGCAGAAAGATATCCAAGCTGCCTGTACATACAGTAAAACAACCAATCTGACTGCTTCTATATTATCTGAACTCAACCAAGAACTAGAAGTACGAGTTGCAGTACTTCAGAATGATGCTACTATAGACTATCTATTGTTAAAAGAACATATGAGATGTGAACAGTTTCCAAGAATGTGTTGTTTCAATTTGTCTGATTTTTCTCAAATTATTCAAAATCAATTAGATGATATCCATCATATCATCAATAAATTCTCACAAATGCCTGAGTTATCTAACTAGTTTTCTTGGTTTCATTAGACATGGCTGGTAATTGTAAGTCTACTTTTGTTTTGTATCTGTATTCCTGTTCTGTTAATGTGTGTATGCAAGTTAGTTAATACTTTTTTAAAACCTATACATGCTTATGTTACTCTACAAAAAGTCATGTCAAAGAAAAAACCAATCTCATATTCTCTTCCATCTGCTACTTCTATAGCTTTTTTTTCCTTTTCAAAATAGAGCGCTTTACTAGAATTCATGCCTTATACTTAAAATTGCTGTGCCTCATAATCCTTTTCACTGGCAAAGATGTCTTAAAGCAAGTGTTGGACATAAGCCACGGGGTATAAATCTGTAAAGAAGTGGAAAACTAACCTTTTGTCTCTCACTTACCAACTTTACATCTCCCTGTATGGCCCCAGAAGATGGCTGGTTGGCCAGAGACGGGTAAGATACCTCAAGGGAAGAACAACCTAAGACAGGCACAGTTGCAGGGAGGACATCAGGTGAGAAATTGGGGGCCAACAGAGGTAAGGCTTAGAACCTCACTCCCCCCAGTTTTGAGAGAAATCTTCTGTGCCCATGGATGGTCTGTTGCCCTTGCCTGGCTCAGATCAAAACACAGTCTATAGGTATAGACCTGCTCACCTGCGCCTACCTTGTAATTGCACTCTATTTATTTTCTGTCTTTACTCTCCTTTACGTAAGTTCAAAACATAGACTTTTATTTTATACTGTAGAATGTAGAGAACTGCACTGTCAGAAAAATCTTCCATTAGAAATTGTGTATTTATTATACTCCAATGTCTATGTACTACTTAAAAGAAAAAGGGGATATGTGGGATTGATGGTGTTAATACATAATTCAAGTAATGCAGAAATTCAATGTATAAGGACACATGGCTTGATTGGTTTTCCTACACACTCTATTGATGTGTAATCAAGGACTGAGTGATGAGAACCAAAGCAGTTCTCATTGCTCAAAGCCACCTTCACACAGTTTTGGTATCCTTGAGAAGCATCGCGTGCTTGGGCTAGACTCAAGGCTGGAGAATGATGTTGGAGTTCATTGTAAGTTCATTTACTCAATAAATATGAGGAGCGCCTTTTTGGCATTGCCCTTGAGCTGTTACGCGTTGAGTCCCCTGGCTGGCCCTTTCAGGTCTTCGATATCTCATCGCATCTCCTCTCTCATCTGCATGTCAGAGGCGGGAAGGGGACTGACAAGTAGTATTTCTATTTTTAGTTTTTCAAGGAACCCCCATATTGCTTTCCACAATGGTTGAACTAGTTTATATTCCCACCAGCAGTGGAGAAGGGTTCCCCTTTCTCCGCATCCTCACCATCATTGGTTGTTCCTCCTCTTTTCAATGTTGGCCATCCTAACTGGTGAGAGGTGATATCTCATTGTGGTTTTAAGTTGCATTTCCCTGATAATTAGTGATGTGCAGCATCTTTTCATGTGCCTGTTGGCCATCTGAATTTCTCCTTTGAAGAAGTTAAGTTGTTCATTTTTTATTTTGTTTCCCTTGCCCAAGGAGATGTGTTCAGGAAAAAGTGGCTCATGCTTATATTCAAGAGATTTTGGCCTCTGTTTTCTTCTAGGAGTTTTATGGTTTCATGATTTACATTCAGGTATTTGATCCATTTTGAGTTTACTTTTGTGTATGAGGTTAGACAATAATCCAGTTTCATTCTCTTACAGATAGCCTTACTTTTTATAAGCATGTTTGTAAAGATCAGAAAACTCATGAGACCATTGTTTGGTTTTCATGATACAAGTAACATAAGATGTCATTAGTTTAAAAGCTGTGCCCAGCTTTTCATTTTTTTTCCATTTTTATGGATATTGACCTCTAAGCCTGCTTCTTAATAGCATGAATCTTATAATATTATAGCTGCTTAATTTTCTATCTTACTGCTTATCAGAAGCATTGTCTAAATGTTTAATTTTTTTACTTGAACTAACATTTCTAGAGATACTGTCAATGCCAAAGAAATTTTATTGGGTCTGGAGAGAAAAAGAGGAACTGCTTAAAATATGCTAATTTATGCTACTTGGTACCGATTTTGTTGTATTTATAGACAAATTAACATGATAATTAAGAACAATAGGCGCAATGTTGGAAGTAGTAACTAAAGTAAGTGTGGCAACCTGAGAAGATAAATGTTAATGTTACAGTAATTGCTTTTTGTTTCTGATTCTGAAGTACTGTTTTAAGCTTTAATGACTATTTGTACAAAGTTCAGGTTAACAAAGCTTAATTTCTTTGATGTGTTGTTAAATGGAGGTGTTTAATGAAGGAAGAAGGAAAGGGGGAGATTTTCAGCACAGGGCACATAAACTTCAGAAATGTATCATTGCAAGTCAGAAGAAGCCTTCATTTCAGGAATAGGAGTTAGGAAATGACTTGGTACTTAACATCTAGCTTAGTCTGACCTCTAGTTTTTTTCATATTGCAGCTATGTGTCCTTGGACTTGAGTGTCAGACTGATAAAGAGATACTAAATCCTTATACCCACAAAATATTAATCAGAATATCAATGTTTTATATTCAAGGCTTTAATGATCCTAATTTCATGTAGTATGTAGTGGTACTTATCTCCTAGGTTACATATATCATCATTATCAAAGAACATTTATCAGTTGTAATTAGGTATGCCACTGCTAAGTACTATTATGTAGACACCTTTTGTGAATTGATCCAAGATGTCAGTAATACAAAAGATGATACAAGATACAGGCAGGAAATTAAATATGAAATGAACGAGGTGTTCATAGCATATCTGCAGTCCAGTTACATTTTAAGATGATGGTGAGTACTCAAGGTCAGAATGACCTCAAACTAGGTATGATTTGGGAAGTCTTGTTCTTAACAGGTTGATCTGGGAAGTCTCAAGGGTTTGGATGTTCAGGAAGCCAATCTATTTCTACTCAGTCCTAGAGGGTGTAGGTCTTTTGGGTCTGGTATTGTTAAGGGTATTAAGTTATTTTTCCTCGGTTCTTGTCCCCACTACAACAAAGGACTGAAGGGCAGAGAAACAGTAATGAAGTGCACTAAAAGTTTTACTTGAATATACTCTAAGGGAGAAGTGGGCCAGAGTCAAGATAGACAAGGACAGGTTTACTGGAATAAAGCAAAAGAGGATGGAATAACAGGGAGGAAAGGGAAGCTCACTGAACTGCTGCTTAGCATAGAGCATAATCCCTTGCCAACTCCTAAAGCCAGGTCACCTGGTGTCCTGTCTGCTCGAGTCTGCACACCATGAGAACAAAGTCCCTACCAGCCCAGGATTTGGGGGAGCAGCAAGTACTGGATGGAGTGAGGTTATGTTCTGAGAACTTCCTAAAGGCAAAGGAAGATTTTCAGGCAGGCTGCTGAGGAGCATGATCGTATAGCTGCAGCTCTGTCTGGGTCACCCAGGGGATGGGGATTTAGAAGCCCAAATCAGAGCTCTCAGTAGCCCCTCTCTACTTATCTGAAGCAGGACAGAGAGAGTGACATCCTTGAAGAAAGGTGAGTGTGGACAACCTCAGAGGAGGCACACTTAAGGGTGTAGAGTTTGGGGTTTTATAGGGCTTTTTTGGGTAAGGGTCAGCATAAGGCATGATGTGTACAGGTGATTTATAATTCCTTTGAAATTTTGTCTTAAGAATAGGGTTATGTCAGTAACTGTTTGGGAGTTCAGCATTCTGTGTCCACGTGGGTTTGTTTACACTTCGGAGGTCTGTCTCCTGCCCTGGTTACAAAGTTGCTTGATTAGGGGCTGAAGGAAGAGGAAAAAAACAGCATATAGGTTAAGTTAAAGAAGAAGCTGGGCCATTTTTGCAGACTAAGTAGATTTTACAATGCATGATCTAATTGAGACAATGGAAACACAGGCTCTGCTTGGATACTTTATCTGGGGAATATCTGGACATTCTAAGTTACTCCTGGCCTTTGGAATTAACTCGTTAACTCTGTGAGTCCTTTGTGGCTCTCTGGTTTTATCTGGTTAACTCTTGGAGTCCCTTTTAGTGAGCTTTACTGGCCTACTCTCTCAACCTGACCATATCTATTTTTCTGCCTAATAGTAACCCTAAATTGGCACTGAGGGAGAGAGAATGTTGAACTTGGAATTTAGACTCATTTTGGTATAGTGCAGAATCCTTGAAGCCAACTTGTTATACTAGCCCAGGACCGGTCATATTTGAGAGGCAAAGGCTCTTTATCTCAGTTCAGACACTGTTCCATGCTGCCTCAACATGTTTTCCTTTTTCAGTCTTTTTTTCATGACTAGGCCTGACATCACCAATCATTTTATTGCCTTAATCAGTGCTAATCACATTTTCCAGGTCTTTATAGTTAAGTGAAAAGTTATTGCCTCTATGTCAGGATGACTTTCCTTGTCTGCTTCCTCTGAGTGAGAATAAGCACTTGTATTTCCTCACCTGGTCTTCACAAGGCCATTTTGTTGATGAATTAAGTCTGACACTACATGCAAAGCACATAAAGAGGACCTAATACATGAAATGTACTCAATAACAGTTAGGAATTGTTATTAGTGGTAATGTTTATACCAGTACTTTGTACACTGGGAATCATCAGAATCAGAATTACTTGTGCAACTTTAGCCAACCCGCACCTCCAAATAAACCGAATCAGATTCACTTAGTGTGGAACATTTTTAAAAGTAACCCCTCAGGTGATTCTAATGTACAGGCAGTATTTTGGAATTACAGAGTTTAACCTGCCTGCAGTTCTGGTATTTCTGTTCTTACCTCAATTAGGGACAGAAACCTTTCAAAGGCTGCTTATTTCTGTGGGTGGTGTAGATAAAATGAGAGTTCCTGTGGACAGGATTCTCACCTGGCCCCGGTTGATTAGCTCACTATACACCTGTGAGCAATATATGGCTGTTGACTCTATAAAAAATAGCTCCGCCCAGTGCTCTGGGCAAGACACGGTGGCAGGGCTGCAAGGCTGCAGGAGAGCAGAGCAATGGCTGCAGTGGTGGCAGCGCCGAGGACAGAGGCCCAGAGGATGGCTGTGCAGGACAACTGTGAGGACAGAGGGGCCCAGAGGGAGAGAGACTGGCTTGCTGCATGCAGACTTGCTCTGAGTGAACAGGATTTTAGTGACTGACCTGCCCCCTGGAGAGAGTTGGGTATAACCCTTTCACCCAAAGAACATTTTACTGTCATTTTCTTTGGTCACACTGAATCCATAATGAACTTGCCTGGGGCTGAAACCCAGTGGAAAGACAGTGGTAAGTATATTAGACCCCAGGGACAACTCAGTCTTTAGTTGGAAATATTTTAAAAGCAAGAGCAACAGCTGTTGTGAGTCCAGAGTTCATCAACTCCACTAGCCCATGCTGCTCTCGGGCACTCTGACCCCTTGCCTCCTTCAGCCTTTACTGACCTTCCTGGATCTAACCTCTTGTTAGCCTGGATATGTATTGTTTGCAAGCAATTACTCCCAAGGTAAGCAGTTTGGAGTTCAGAGGTACTTTTGATACTATTTGTAACTTCTCCTTTGTTTTATATGTAGTCGTTCACTTTTGTGATCAGAGTTGCATTCAGGGATGAGTTTTGTTCTCTATTCCTTATTTTTCCTTGCATAATAAATATCCTGATGTTGGTGAGTGTGGGTGTTGCATAAATGTTTAATAATTCAGTGCTACAAATCTCTCTAACCACTTACTCTGGCTGCATCCCACAAATTTGATGTGTGGTATTTTTATTTTCATTCGACTCAAAATATCTTCCAACTTCCTTTGTGATTTATTCTTTGACGCATGTGTTTAAAAGTGTGTTGTTGTTGCTTAATTTCCAAATATTTTCAGATTTTCCAGCTGTCTTTCAGTTATGGATATCTAGTTCTGTTTTGGTCAGAGAACACACTTTAAATTATTTAAATCTTCTTAAATTTACTGAAACTTGCTTTACGCCACAGCAGCTGGTCTGCCATGTGTATTCTGTTCTTGTTGAATGTAATGATCTGTAAATGCCAGTTAGGTTAAGCTTGTTGGTGTTCTAAATCTTATGTATCCTTGCTGACTTTCCATCTGCATGGTCTGTCAGTTCCTGAGAGAAGTGTATTGAAATTTACAAGTATAATTGTGGTTTTGTCTTACTTTTTTAGATTCATAAGTTTTTGCTTCATGCATTTTGAAACTGTGATATAGGTGCATGCACATTTAGGATTATATATTGTTGGTGAATTGACACTTTTATCGAACTGAAATATTATTCTTTATCCCTGGTAATATTCCTCATTCTAAAATCTACTTTAATATTAATGTAGCATCTCCAGCTTTCTTTGGTTGTATCTGGATGGTATGTTTTTTCCATCCTTTTCCTTATATTGAAAATGGGTTTCTTGCTTTTTAGTCCAATTTGACAGTCTCTGCCTTTAAGTGGAGTGTTTAGACAATAATACCTTTAATGTCATTATTGATGTGGCTGGGTTTAAATCTGACATCTTGCTATTTGTTTTCTATTAGTCCCATCATCTCTTCTTTCCTCTTTTCCTGCCTTCTTTTAGATCAATTGTGCCTCAGTTTCCTCATTAGTAAAATGAGGCTAATAAGAATACCCATTTCATAAGGTGTTCCTAAGGGTTAAATGGGATAATTTATACAATACTGCATGGCGTGTATTTATATAGAGCTCAGTAGAAGTTTTTTTGTTGTTTTGCTTTTTCTTTGGAAAATGGAGAACTCCTTGGGATATCAACAGTCCATAGGTTTTGTTTCTAGACCTGTTACGTACATACATTAGGTGAAGTAGGTATATAGGTATAGTTGTCTACAGTTATAGTTTGGCCACTGAAAAGCCTTTGTTCCAAAATATCTCCCCTACTGGCTAGCTCTGGTGGGTGCAGTTCTCAAAATTAAGCACTAATGGACTTCTAGAGATGTGCTTATCTATTAAGTAAGACATTATGGGTAGAGGCAATCCATTTTCTCTCTAGCACCAAAGCACAAATGATTTCTGATGCTACCCCACCAGGCTCCTATGTTCCCTAGGAAAGCACTGAGGCTTGCTGAGGCAAAAGCCAGAGGAACGGACGTGGCTTGATTCTGGGAGAGTGCTGCAGTGGGCAGCTCAGATGGCTATGTGAAGGTGAGAGGGGAGGTGAGAAAGTTGCCGAAAAGGACCTGGCTCACTTGGCGGTTTTCCCTGGGACTGAGTTGTGAAGTTACGCTTCTGGGTTTTGTTTCTGCTGGTTTCCTCCAGTTTCATTGTAGGAGGAATATGTCACAATTGGTATTTCACTGTTTGCAGTAGTTGACGTGGTCATACTTTACATTTTGCTAGCCTCCAAAACCTGAAGTGGTTGGTTTGGAAGGGAAGGTGGTAGTGTGTTGGGAGCACGTGAGCTTGCCCCTCTGTTGCCTCATCACTGAGGATATGTTAGGTCCCTGTAAACTCTTCCACACCAATCTAGAATATACGCTCCACAAGTACAGCAACTGTTTAATGCCAGCCCCTAAGACAGTGCGTGGCATAAGGTAGGTACTCAATAAATATGTGACCCATTTGTCATTTCCTCCAAATGAATAGAGACTTTCAAATCACATCAACATGTCCTTCAGTTTGTCTCACTTGGACCATTAACCTCCTCTGAACTGAGCCGCAGCCATGCGCGCTGGGCCCAATCCCATTCCTGGCTAGAGGAGGATGAAAAGTGCAAGACAAGTGTGTCAGCAGCTCAGGTATTAGCTTTACCTCTGTCCTGCTCCAACCCTGGGTGTAGGGTTTTTAGCAGCATTTTTCTCTTGGTCAGCCCCTTACGGCTAACACCACCTATGCACCTAAATTCCGTAAACAGAATCCTTGCTCTGTATCCCAGCTTGGCTAGATATGGTATCCGTATCTCACATACAAGACATCATAGCTGAGTCCCTAAAATCTGCTCAGCCAGCTGTCCTCTCCCTCAACACATATGAAACTAGGGGTTGTGGTAGCCCTGAGGGGTTTGAGAGAGGTTAAAGATATTATTGGGGGAGGATTTTTAGGATAACAAGGGTACTATAGTTAAGTTTGGCCTTTTGGGAAAGCTGGCCTGAAAAATCTAAGCACCCTTTATTGTTACAGAAAAATATGTTCTGAGTTTCAAACAGTTGACTTACAAATATGTTTTGGAATACAACCCATTGATAAATTGGAAATGACCAGTAGGCTAATCCACCCATGTTTCTTTCACCTGGGAGCATGAGTAAATGGATTTGTAGATTGGTCTCTATATAACAATGGGTACCAGTCCTTTTCTGTAACTTTGGACAAATAGCAGAGAAGGTTTTCTTTTCAAGGTTGACATAATTATTTTTGACAGAAGAGTTGGCTAAAGAAAATTCTCTTTCTGGTTACTTTTATTTTGGAGGTAGTTAAGAATATTAGTTTAGAGCAACTTTAAAAAAATATTGGCATTCAAATTTTTTCAAATGGCAAACTTTCCTAGGGTCTCTTTCATTGTTCAACTTTGTTGGCAGACATAAAATGTAGATGTCTAATGTCCTAGCAATAGGAATAGGCTAACCTTTGAAGAAAGAACGTTATGGGTAAAGGAAGATAGCTGCCAGAGGCACCTTTCAGCAGTCACGCTCGTAGTCACTTTAGAGCTAGTGAATTCAAAGGTGAAGTCATTGGGAATATTTCAGGGGCCATGTCTCACTGTTACCTGTGTGAAATGCCCAGGGAAATTCTGATTCTGCCTGTTTGCCCAACTGGAGTTTAAACTGTTTCTCAGAGTAAAAAAATGTATGTCCAACATGCATTCTCTGCCTCAGTGAAGCATTAAAGTTGCACATGAAATAAGTGATTTGATTTTATATTTAGAAGGCCTCCTTAGGATGTTTGAAACCCATGCTTCAGTTCATAAAGTTTCTGCTTACCCACTGCATTTGGAGAAAACACTTGATGGCTTAACTAAGACACATGCTAAAATTAGTGTCAAACTAATTTCCATTAAAATTTGTTCATGTAGCTTATTTAAATGTTAGCATTATTTAAAATGTCCTCTTTTGCTGAAGGGTACAGGGAAGCTTTCTTTGTTTTTTTAAGGTAAGTAGGCATATTTTAATATCCACTGTATTCACTGAAGGAGAATTATTTCATTTTTATTTTTTTATTTAGGTATCATTGATATATAATCTTATGCTCAGATTTCACATGAGCAACATTGTGGTTAGTGAGTCCCCACCATGTACCCCATTGCAGGCACCGTCCATCAGTACAGTAAGCTTCCCTGTGCTGGACTAAGGAAGCTTTATTTCTGAGGACGTGACTTGGGAGAAGGAGAAGCTGCCAAGCATTCTTAGAGGTACTAAGAAGCATAGTAATACCATTTATTTTGTCCTCCCCCTCTTTTTTTTATCCAAAGACCATTAGAGGTCAGAGACCTAGGAGCCTGTAAGGTAAACTTCCTCACTACCCTAGGAATGCCTCGTTTACTTTACCCAATGAATATGTCCCTGGAAAGTGCTCTAGAGCGCGCACATGCCCAAATCAGGCAATTTTCTCATTGACTCATAGTTTCACTTCTGATTTTATTAGTCAACAGATTTGAAAAATAACCCAGGCAGAGAGTTAATAAGAAGTACTTAAACATAGAAGGGGATCTTACTGTTTCAGGGAATACCAGTTAATTATTTCATGAAACAAAAAGGCTTTAGTAAAATGTGTACTCTTGTGTTCTAAATTTGAATTTCATTTATTGGGCTTCCTGAAAATGAGAACCCCCTATATTTTCTCACTGTAATTTTTTGGGGGGCTATTATGTCTATTGTGATAGTTCCTCCTGAATTCCAGAGACCAAGTATTCTTGCTTCATTTATTCATTTTAATTATTTGTCATTAACTTGTAAAAATTACAGAGCAGTCATTCATTCTGCAAATATTGATTGATCATGTAGGATATGGGAGATACTGTACCTGGCCCTGGGGACTCCAATCAAGGCAAGATCTCTGCCAAGGTGCTCACAGTCTGGTAAGGAAGATGAATCAATAGGCAATTCCTATGCAGTGTGAATAGTGCTTTGATAGGAAAAGCACATGGTGCTGTGGGAGCACAGATGCTGGAAAGAAAAGGCTTCAGGGATAACTACTTGGACTAGGTGGTGTCTATAAAAGCACAAGTTTCAGACAAAGTAATTTGTTAGCACATGTCTAAGTTTTATTCAACCAAGTAATGAAAGAATCAGCAGATTCACAAGAATGCTGTTCAAAGAACATTTTAAAAACAGGAATTCATTAAGTCTGTAGGGAAAAGAATGCCAAAATAAGATGACTAAGTTAGACTCAAAACTGGCTAACATTTTACAGTACAACAAATGGAAACTTTTGGGGTTATTTACTGAACCAAGCACCTTCCAAAAAGTAAATCACATCTTAGTTGCTTTACATGACTTAACCTCTAACTTTATAAAATTAAAATTCTCTGGAAACCATAATCAGTTGTGGATAGTTAGTCAAAGCTGCAAACCTTGAGAAAATCAGGTGACCAGACAGCTTATTAGAAAATGTGCTGCCATGATACTTAACAGGTCATGCTGTCATCATTTGTCCTTCCTGTCAAGTTTTAGATACGTCTTCCTCTGTAGTCCTTCCTGTGACCTTAGTTTCCAAAGAGAGGTTTTGGTCTCAAACAGCTGGTCCCATTGTGTTTTAGAGTCAAGAAAATGAATAGAACTTATTGCTTAGTTAATCATTTTCTATAATTCCTAAAGGTAATGGAAGTTAGATATAGAGTCAATAAGGTAGCTATGATTGTTTGCAGTTATTTATTCCCCATCTTTCCTGTAAGGATCATGTACCCCTGCTCACTGCAAGATGACCTGCCATGCCTCTTAGAGGAGGACTTTGGGCATTACTGACATGCTTTGGCAGTAGAGCTGTGAGCAGGCAGTAGCCAAGGTTTAAGGTGAGTATGCGGTTTGGTGCAGCCTCTTGTTATTGCCTTCAGCCAAAAGAGTAGGATAGCCCAGGTCAGGCCTCAGGCTGGGTCCTAGAATGAGAAGACATCTGTGTTTATGGAGTAAAGCTATAAAGAACTGAGCATAGAGGTGGAACCAAGATGGTGGCCTGAGTAAGACAGTGGGAATCTCCTCCCAAAAGCATACATATTTTTGAAAATAAAACAAATACCACTATCCCTAAAAGAGAGACCGGAAGACACAGGACAACAGCCAGACTACATCCACACCTGCGAGAACCCAGTGCCTGGTAAAAGGGGTAAGATACAAGCTGCAGCCCAGCGGGTCCCGAGGCCCCTCACCCCAGCTCCTGGTGGGAGGAGAGGAGTCAGAGCGGGGAGGGAGAGGGAGCCCAGGACTGCTAAACACCCAGCCCTAGCCATCCGCACCAGAGCGCAGACACACAGTGCATGCGTGGGGTGCTTGAAACTAGGAAAGCAGGACAGTCAGACCTCTGTGCAGGTCCCCCAGTGGCACCCCTGGGACAAAGAAAAGTGAGGGCTTTTTGAAATTCTTAAAGGGACTGGGACCTCACAGCTGGATGGAAGCATCCTGGGGCACAGTCCAGCAGCTGGAAATTCCAGGGAACTCCGGGTGCACTAACCCCCTGGACAACAGTTCTGTGACCCCTCGCAGAGGTAGACAGCCAAACAGCCCCCCATCCATTAACCCTCTGAGGCCCCTCCATAGCAGAGCAGCAGCCTGAGGCTGGCCACACCCACAGCAAGGGATCATCCTCCATACTGGCCAGGCAAGATACAGAATCCCAATCTACATGCAATTTCCCAACACAAGCCACTAGGGGACGCAGTTGTCCCAGTAAAGAAAGGCCAGGGGCAAGTAGAAAGTCTTGACTTTCCCAGCTGACAGATGAGTCAATAGCATACCACTGCACCTATCAACATGAAAAGGCAAAAGAATTTGATCCAGAAAACACTAACCCAAACAGCTTTGACATCTTCTACATATTCCCCTGAGAAGGAACCTGCGGAGATAGGTTTAAACAGTCTTCCTGAAAAAGAATTCAAAACAAAAGTTATAACCATGCTAAATGACTTGCACAGAAATATGCAAGAATTAAGGAGGGAGAATACAGAAATAAAATAATCTCTGGAAGGACTTCAAAGCAGAATGGACGAGATGCAAGAGACCATTAATGGACTAGAAAAGAGAGAACAGGAATGCAGAGAAGGAATGCAGAGAGAGATAAAAGGATCTCCAGGAATGAAAGAATTTTAAGACAACTGTGAGCAATAGAAATGGAACAATATCCTCATTATAGGGATACCAGAAGTAGAAGAGAGAGAAAAAGGGATAGAAAGTGTCTTTGAAGAAATAATTGCTGAAAACTTCCCCAAACTAGGGAAGGAAATGGCCTCTCAGACCACAGAGGTACACAGAACTCCCATGATAAGGGATCCAAGGAGGGCAACACCAAGACACATAATAATTAAAATGGCAATGATCAAAGACAAGGACAAAGTATTAAAGGCAGCCAGAGAGTAAAAAAAGGTCACCTACAAAGGAAAACCCATCAGGCTATCATCAGACTTCTCAACAGAAACCCTACAGGCCAGAAGAGAATGGCAAGGTACTTAATGCAATGAAACAGAAGGGCCTCGAACCAAGAATACTGTATCCAGCATGATTATAATTTAAATATGAAGGAGGGATTAAACAATTCCCAGACAAGCAAAAGTTGAGGGAATTTTCCTCCCACAAACCACCTCTACAGGGCATCTGACAGGGACTGCTCTAGATGGGAGCACTCCTAAAAAGAGCACAGACAAAACACCCCCAACATATGAAGAATGGAGGAGGAGGAATAAGAACTGGGAGAAATAAAGAATCATCAGACCATGTTTATAATAGCTCAATAAGCAAGTTAAGTTAGACAGGATGATAGTAAAGAAGCTAACCTTGAACCTTAGGTAACCTCAAATTTAAAGCCTGCAATGGCAATAAGTACATACCTTTCAATAATCACCCTAAATGTAAATGGACTGAATGCACCAATCAAAAGGCACAGAGTAATAGAATGGATAAAAAAGCAAGACCCATCCATATGCTGCTTACAATAGACTCACCTCAAACCCAAAGACATGCACAGACTTAAAGTCAAGGGATGGAAAAAGATATTTCATGCACACAACAGAGAGAAAAAGGCAGGTGTTGCAATACTAGTATCAGGCAAAATAGACTTCAAAATAAAGAAAGTAACAAAATATAAAGATGGACATTACATAATGATAAAGGGCTTAGTCCAACAAGAGGATATAAACATTCTAAATATACATGCACCCAATACAGGAGTACCAACATATGTGAAACAAATACTAACAGAATTAAAGGAGGAAATAGAATGCAATGCATTCATTTTGGGGGACTTCAACACACCATTCACTCCAAAGGACAGATCCACCAGACAGAAAATAAGTAAGGACAGAGAGACACTGAATAACACACTAGAACTTATGGACCTAATAGACATCTACAGAACTCTACATCCAAAAGCAACAGGATATGCATTCTTCTCAAGTGCAAATGGAACATTCCCCAGAATAGACCACATACTAGGCCACAAAAAGAGACTCAGTAAATTCCAAAAGATTGAAATCCTACCAAACAACTTTTCAGACCACAAAGGCATAAAACTAGAAATAAACTGTACAAAGACAGCAAAAAGGCACACAAACACATGGAGGCTTAACAACATGCTCCTAAAAAATCAATGGATCAATGACCAAAATAAAATGGAGATCCAGCAGTATATGGAAACAAACGACAACAACAACACAAAGCCCCAACTACTGTGGGATACAGAAAAGCAGTCTTAAGACAAAAGTATATAGCAATCCAGGCATATTTAAAGAAGGAAGAACAATCCCAAATGAATGGTCTAATGTGACAATTATCAAAATTGGAAAGAGGAGAACAAATGAGGCCTAAGGTCAGCAGAAGGAGGGACATAATACAGATCAGAGAAGAAATAAATAAAATTGAGAAGAATAAAACAATAGCAAAAATCAATGAAAGCAAGAACTGGTTCTTTGAGAAAATAAACACAATAAATAAGCCCCTAGCCAGACTTATTAAGAGGAAAAGAGAGTCAACAGACATCCACAGAATCAGAAACGAGAAAGGAAAAATCATGAAGGACCCCACAGAAATACATAGAATTATTAGAGAGTACTATGAAAACCTATATGCTAACAAGCTGGGAAACCTAGGAGATATGTACAACTTCCTAGAAAAATGCAACCTTCCAAGACTCACCCATAAAGAAACAGAAAATCTAAACAGACCAATTACCAGCAACGAAATTGAAGCGGTAATCAAAAAACTACCAAAGATCAAAACCCCAGGGCCAGATAGATTTACCTCGGAATTTTATCAGACGTACAGAGAAGACATAATACCCATTCTCCTTAAAGTTTTCCAAAAAATAGAAGAGGAGGGAATACTCCCAAACTCATTATCTGAAGCCAACATCACCCTAAAAACCAAAACCAGGCAAAGACCCCACCAAAAAAGAAAACTACAGACCAATATCCCTGATGAACGTAGATGCAAAAATACTCAACAAAATATTAGCAAACCAAATTCAAAAATACATCAAGAGGGGAGCCAGGATGGGAGCGTGAGTAGAGCAGAGGAACTCTTCTCCCAAAACCACATAGAATTATGAAAATATAACAAAGACAACTTCCTAAAATAGAGACCAGAGGACACAGGACAACATCCAGACCACATCCACACCTGCGAGAACCCAGCACCTCGCGAAGGGCGTAAGATACAAGCCCTGGCCCGGCGGGACCCGAGTGCCCCTCCCCCCAGCTCCTGGTGGGTGAAAAGAAACAGGAACGGTTTTTTTCTTTTTTTTGGCGAGTGGTTTTTGGAAGCATTAAAGGGACAGGGACCCCAATACCAGGGAAACGGGGCAGTAAGACTGGTGATCGGGTGCCTGAGACTGGTGCCTGAGGACAAAGAAAATCGCGCGTTTTTTCCCTTTTTTTTTTGGCAAGTGCTTTTTGGAAGCCTTAAAGGGACAGGGACCCCAATACTAGGGAAACAGGGCAGCAAGACCGGTGAGCGGGTGCCTGAGACTGGCGCCTAAGGACAAAGAAAATTGCGCATTTTTCCCTTTTATTTTTAGAGAGTGCTTTTTGGAAGCCTTAAAGGGACAAGGACCCCAATACTAGGGAAACAAGGCAGCAAGACCGGTGAGCAGGTGCCTGAGACTGGTGCCTGAGGACAAAGAAAATCATGCGTTTTTTCCTTTCTTTTTTTTCCTCTTTCATTGTTGCTGTTGTTGTTTTGGTTTGGAGAGTGCTTTTTGAAAGTCTTAAAGGGGCAGGACAGGACACTTAGCCCAGAGGCAGGGAATCTGGGGATCTCTGGGAACTCCAACCCCCTGGGCAACAGGGAGCACAGAGGACCATTACAGAGATAAATAGCCTCCCGGCCGCTCCCCCTCCTACGGGGCTCCACCATTTTGAAGGAGCAGCCCCAGCCAGGCCATGCCCACAGCAACAGTGGATATAAACTCCATAGCAACTGGGCAGGTAGCAGAAGCCCTGTCTGTGCACAGCTGCCAAGCATAAGCCACTAGAGGTCACTATTCTCCCAGGAGAGGAAGGCCACAACCCAACAAGAAGGAAAGCTCTTCCAGCTGTCACTTGTACCAGCTCTGCAAACTATCTCTATCACCATGAAAAGGCAAAACTACAGGCAGACAAAGATCACGATTCAATACCTGAGAAGGAGACAGACCTAACCAGTCCTCCTGAAAAAGAATTCAAAATACAAATCATGAACATGCTGACAGAGATGCAGAGAAAAATGCAAGAGCAATGGGATGAGATGCAGAGAAAAATGCAAGAGGAATGGGATGAAGTCCGGAGGGAGATCGCAGATGTCAGTAAGGAGATCACAGAAGTGAAACAATCCCTGGAAGGATTTATAAGCAGAATGGATAAGATGCAAGAGGCCATTGAAGGAATAGAAGCCAGAGAACAGGAATTTATAGAAGCTGACATAGAGAGAGATAAAAGGATCTCCAGGAATGAAACAACACTAAGAGAACTATGTGACCAATCCAAAAGGAATAATATTCATATTATAGGGATACCAGAAGAAGAAGAAAGAGGAAAAGGGATAGAAAGTCTCTTTGAAGAAATAATTGCTGAAAAGTTCCCCAAACTGGGGGAGGAAATAATCGAACAGACCATGGAATTACACAGAACTCCCAACAGAAAGGATCCAAGGAGGACACCACCAAGACACATAATAATTAAAATGGCAAGGATCAAGGACAAGGAAAGAGTTTTAAAGGCAGCTAGAGAGAAAAAAATCACCTATAAAGGACAACCCATCAGGCTAACATCAGACTTCTTGACAGAAATCCTACAGGCCAGAAGAGAATGGCATGATATAATTAATGCAATGAAACAGAAGGGCCTTGATCCAAGGATTCTGTATCCAGCACGACTATCATTTAAATATGATGGTGGGATTAAACAATTCCCAGACATGCAAAAGCTGAGGGAATTTGCTTCCCACAAACCACCTCTACAGGGCATCTTACAGGGACTGCTCTAGATGGGAGCACTCCTAAAAAGAGCACAGAACAAAATATACAACATATGAAGAATGGAGGAGGAGGAATAAGAAGGGAGAGAAGAAAAGAATCTCCAGACAGTGTATATAACAGCTCAATAAGTGAGCTAAGTTAGGCAGTAAGATACTAAAGAACCTAACCTTGAACCATTGGTAACCATGAATCTAAAGACTGCAATGGCAATAAGTACATATCTCTCAATAGTCACCCTAAATGTAAATGGAATTAATGCACCAAACAAAAGACAGAGAGTAATAGAATGGATAAAAAAGCCAGACCCATCTATATGCTGCTTACAAGAAACTCACCTCAAACCCAAAGACAAGCACAGACTAAAAGTCAAGGGATGGAAAAACATATTTCAGGCAAACAACAGTGAGAAGAAAGCAGGGGTTGCAGTACTAATATCAGACAAATTAGACTTCAAAACAAAGAAAGTAACAAGAGATAAAGAAGGACACTACATAATGATAAAGGGCTCAGTCCAACAAGAGGATATAACCATTCTAAATATATATGCACCCAACACAGGAGCACCAGCATTTGTGAAACAAATACTAACAGAACTAAAGAGGGAAATAGACTGCAATGCATTCATCTTAGGAGACTTCAACACACCACTCACCCCAAAGGATAGATCCACTGGGCAGAAAATAAGTAAGGACACACAGGCATTGAACAACACACTAGAACAGATGGACCTAGCAGACATCTGTAGAATTCTACATCCAAAAGCAACAGGATACACATTCTTCGCAAGTGCACATGGAACATTCTCCAGAATAGACCACATACTAGGCCACAAAAAGAGCCTCAGTAAATTCAAAAAGACTGAAATCCTACCAATCAACTTTTCAGACCACAAAGGAAAAAAATAGAAATAAACTGTACAGAGCAAAAAGGCTCACAAACACATGGACTCTCAACAACATGCTCCTAAATAATCAATGGATCAATGACTAAAATAAAATGGAGATCCAGCAATATATGGAAACAAATGACAACAACAACACAAAGCCCCAACTTCTGTGGGATGCAGCGAAAGCAGTCTTAAGAGGAAAGTATATAGAGATCCAGGCACACCTGAAGAAGAAAGAACAGTCCCAAATGAATAGTCTAACATCACAACGATCAAAACTGGAAAAAGAAGAACAAATGAGGCCTTAAGTCAGCAGAAGAAGGGACATAATAAAGATCAGAGAAGAAATAAACACAATTGAGAAGAATAAAACAATAGCAAAAATCAACAAAACCAAGAGCTGGTTCTTTGAGAAAAAAAAAAAATTGATAAGCCTCTAGCCAAACTTATTAAGAGAAAAAGAGAATCAACACAAATCAACATAATCAGAAACGAGAATGGAAAAACCCCACAGAAATACAAAGAATTATTAAAGACTACTATGAAAACCTATATGCCAACAAGCTGGAAAACCTAGAAAAAATGGACAACTTCGTAGAGAAATACAACCTCCCAAGACTTTCCAAGGAAGGAACACAAAAGTTAAACCAATTACGAGCAAAGAAATTGAAATGGTAATCAAAAACTAACCAAGAATAAAACCCCGGGGCCAGACAGATTTACCTCGGAATTTTATCAGACACACAGAGAAGACATAATACCCATTCTTCTTAAAGTGTTCCAAAAAATAGAAGAGGAGGGAATACTCCCAAATTCATTCTATGAAGCCAACATCACCCTAATACCAAAACCAGGCAAAGACACCACCAAAAAAGAAAATTACAGACCAATATCCCTGATGAATGTAGATGCAAAAATAATCAATAAAATAATAGCAAACAGAATTCAACAGTATATCAAAAGGATCATACACCATGACAAAGTGGGATTCATCCCAGGGATGCAAGGATGGTACAACATTCGAACATCCATCAACATCATCCACCACATCAACAAAAAGAAAGACAAAAACCACATGATCATCTCCATAGATGCTGAAAAAGCATTTGAGAAAATTCAACATCCATTCATGATAAAAACTCTGACCAAAATGGGAATAGAGGGCAAGTATCTGAACATAATAAAGGCCATATATGATAAACCCACAGCCAACATCATACTGAACAGCGAGAAGCTGAAAGCTTTACCTCTGAGATCAGGAACCAGACAGGGATGTCCACTCTCCCCACTGTTATTCAACATTGTACTGGAGGTGCTAGCCACGGCAATCAGACAAAACAAAGAAATACGAGGAATCCCTATTGGTAAAGAAGAAGTTAAACTGTCTCTATTTGCAGATGACATGATACTGTACATAAAAAACCCTAAAGACTCCACTCCGAAACTACTGGAGCTAATATCGGAATTCAGCAAAGTTGCAGGATTCAAAATTAACACAGAGAAATCTGTGGCTTTCCTATACACTAACAATAAACCAATAGAAAGAGAAATCAGGAAAACAATTCCATTCACAATAGCATCAAAAACAATAAAATACCTAGGAATAACTCTAACCAAAGAAGTGAAAGACCTGTACCCTGAAAACTATAAGACACTCTTAAGAGAAATTAAAGGGGATACTAACAAATGGAAACTCATCCCATGCTCATGGCTAGGAAGAATTAATATCGTCAAAATGGCCATCCTGCCCAAAGCAATATACAGATTCGATGCAATCCCTATCAAATTACCAGCAACATTCTTCAACAAACTGGAACAAGGAGTTCAAAAATTCATATGGAAACACCAAAGACCCCGATTAGCCAAAGCAACTCTGAGAAGGAAGAACAAAGTTGGGGGGATCTCACTCCCCAACTTCAAGCTCTACTACAAAGCCTCAGTAATCAAGACAATTTGGTACTGGCTCAAGTACAGAGCCACAGACCACTGGAACAGAATAGAGACTCCAAACATTAACCCAAACTTATATGGTCAACCAATATTCGATAAAAGTGCCATGGACATACAATGGGGAAATGACAGTCTCTTCAGCAGATGGTGCTGGCAAAACTGGACAGCTACATGTAAGAGAATGAAACTAGATTATTGTCTAACCCCATACACAAAAGTAAATTTGAAATGTATCAAAGACTTGAATGTAAGTCATAAAACCATAAAACTCTTAGAAAAAAACATAGGCAAAAATCTCTTAGACATAAACATGAGTGACCTCTTCTGGAACATATCTCCCCGGGCAAGGGAATCAAAAGCAAAATGAACAAATGGGACTATATCAAGCTGAAAAGCTTCTGTAAAGGAAAGCACACCGTCAATAGAACAAAAAGGTATCCTACAGTATGGGATAATATATTTGAAAATGACATATCCGATAAAGGATTGAAATCCAGAATATATAAAGAGCTCACATGCCTCAACAAACAAAAAGCAAATAATCCAATTAAAAAATGGGCAGAGGAGCTGAATAGACAGTTCTCTAAAGAAGAAATTCAGATGGCCAACAGACACATGAAAAGATTCTCCACATCTCTTGTCATCAGAGAAATGCAAATTAAAACTGCAATTACATGCCATCTCACACCAGTAAAGATGGCTACCATCCAAAAGACAAACAACAACAAATGTTGGAGGGGTTGTGGGAAAGGGGAACCCTCCTACACTGCTGGTGGGAATGTAAATTAGTTCAACCATTGTGGAAAGCAGTATGGACGTTCCTCAAAATACTCAAAATAGAAATACCATTTGACCCAAGAATTCCACTTCCAGGAATTTACCCTAAGAATGCAGCACTCCAGTTTGAAAAAGACAGATGCACACCTATGTTTATCGCTGCACTATTTAAAATAGCCAAGTTATGGAAGCAACCTAAATGTCCATCAATAGATTAATGGATAAAGAAGCTGTGGTACATATACACAATGGAATTTACTCAGCTATAAGAAAAAAACAGATCCTACTATTTGCAACAACATGGTTGGAACTAGAGGGTATTATGCTCAGTGAAATAAGCCAGGTGGAGAAAGACAAGTACCAAATGATTTCACTCATATGTGGAGTATAAGAACAAAAGAAAACTGAAGGAACAAAACAGCAGCTGAAGCACAGAACCCAAGAATGGTCTAGCAGTTACCAAAGGGATAGGTATTGTGTAGGTCGGTTGGGAAGGGAAGGATAAGGGCGGGAAAAAAGAAAGGGGGCATTACGATTAACATGTATATTGTGGGGGGCACGGGGTGGGCTTTGCAACACAGAGAAGATAAGTAGTGATTTTACAGCATCTTACTATGTTGGTGGACAGTGACTGTGAACGGGTATGTGAGGGGGACTTGGTGAAGGGGGGAACCTAGTAAACATAATGTCCTTCATGTAATTGTACATTAATGATACCAAAATAAAATTAATAAAAAAAAGAAATGAGCATATTTGCAACTGACCTACCGTCAGCCATGGCTCACACATAATATGAGTGAAAATAAAGGTTGTGAGCCACTGCAATGACCCTTAAGGTCACGAACAAGACAAGAATATCTACTTTCACTAGTTGTACTCAACATTGTACTGGAATTCTAGCCAGGACAAGTAGACAAGGCAATGAAATTAAAGACATCTAAACTATAAAGACAGAAGTAAATCTACATCTATTTGCAGATGACATGATTTAGTAGGTGGTGATCAGTAAGGAACCCACTAAAAACTAGCAGAACTAATAAATTAGCTCAGCAAATTTGGAAGATAACCAAACTAATATAAAAAAATCAATTGTATTTCTATGTAATAACAATGAGCAAACTGAAAAATTAAGAAAACAGTTCCATTTATAATAGCATTGGAAAGATTTAAATATGTAGGAGTAAATTTTTGGAAAGTCCAAACCTTGTATGCTGAAGACTATAAAACATTATTGAAATAAATTAAAGAAGGTATAAATAAATAAAGACATCCTGTATTCCTGGATCCGAAGACTTAATGTCATGAAGATGGCAGTACTTCCCCAACTGATCTATAGATTCAACCCAACCCTTATCAGAATTCCAGTTGACTTCTTTGTAGAAATTGACAAGCTGATCCTAACATTCACATGGAAATTCAAGTGACCTCTAATAGCTAAAATAATGTAGAAAAAGAACAAAGATCAAGGCTTCACTCTTTCTGATTTTAAAACTGTCTGTAAGTAAAACATTAAGACAGTGTGGCACTGACATAAGGATAGACATATAGATAAATGGAATAGAGTTGAGAACTCAGAAATAAATCATCATGTTTATAGTCAGTTGATTTTCAACAAGAGTTCCAAAACAACTCAGTGAGGAAAAACTAGTCCCTTTAGCAAATGGTGCTGGGATAACTGAATGTCCATGTGGAAAAGAATGAAGTTGGTCCCCTATCTCATATGATATACAAAACAACTTGAAATGGATCAAAAACCTAAATGCAACAGCTAAAAATATTTTTAGTTTTTCTAAAACTCTTAGAAAAACAGAAGTAAATCTTCGTGTTGCATCTGTCAGTGTTTTTTTAGATATGACACCACAGGCATTAGGAAAACAGAAAAACTTAGTTAAGTTGGACTTGACCAATAGTTAAAACTTTTGTGCCTCAGAGACTATGAAAAAAATGAAAAGACAACCCACAGAATGGAAGAAAATATTTGTGAATAATATATATGATAAGGAACTTGTATCTGGACTATATAAAGAATGCAATTAAAAATTGGGTGAACAACCTATAAGGATTTCTCCAAAGAAGGCATAGAAATGGCCAGTAAGTACACAAGATGATCAATATCATTAGCTACCAGGGAAATACCAATCAAAACAATAATGAGATGTCACTTTACACCCAGTAGGATGACTGTAGTAAAAAAGACTAATAAATGTTGACCAGGAGTTTGACAAACCATATGAATGAGAAGCTTCGTATACCCCTGGTGGGAATATAAAATGGTACAGCCACTCTGGAAAAGTCTGGGTGCTCCTCAATCAGTTAAACATTTGTCCCACCCACTTCATTCCGAGACATATACCCAAGAGAGGTGAAAACATTCTTTCACACAAAAACCTGGACAAAAGTGTTGATAGCAGCATTGTTTTGTGATATTCAGAAGGTGGATTGATCATCATCAGTTGGTGAATGAATTAACAAAATGTAGCATATCCATATTATGGGATTTTATTTGTCCATAAAAATGAATGAAGCTACAAGATGGAAAAACCTTGAAAACATTATGCTAAGTGAAAGAATCTAGTTTCAGAAGACCAGGTATTATATGATTCAGTTGATATGAAATAGAACAGGCAAATCTATAGATATTGAAAGTAGATTAGTAATTGCCTAAGTCTGGTTGGGGGGGCAGTTAAGGGACAATGGGGCCATAGCTAAAGAGTATAGGGTTTCCTTTTAGCATGATGAAAATATTCTAAAATTGAGTATAATAGTAATTGCAGAACTCCATGTTCTAAAAATCATTAAACTGTACAATTTAAATAGGTGAATTATGTGGTATGTGAATTATATTTCAAATAAAGCTGTTACCCAAAGACAAGTCAGTTTTTTTATAGTACATATGAGCTTGATTATTATTCCATCTATCCTGAGGAATATAGTAGCTGAGATATTCATATTAAGAATGTTTGACCTATAAAAATACTGGTGAAATTGGAGCTTCTCTTTTTTATTTGGAAACTTTTTTCATGTTGGGCATTTGATGACAAGGAAGCTCTTATAATAATGTTGATATAATTTAAAAATATAAAACAGCAGCTTCCAGTAATTGTGGAAGAATGAAGTGGTCACATAAAGCATTTTGCAGGTAACAATTATAAAAATCAATTTAAAAAACTTGTTAAAGATACTGGAAAGTGCACAAAATCAGACAGAAGAGAAAACACTGCAACTTCAAGAAGTGAGAGTTCTATTTGTGGATTTCTGGTCAGAAGACATTTTCTGAACCCCAGTGGCTATGGGTGAAAGAGACAGTAGTGGAAAAACACAGCCTTATTGGCTTATGGTATCTTTCAAGACTGGCAAATCGGCTGAAAAATTAATGGGTTAAATTCTAACCACAAGAGAAAAATATGAGGCATGAACTGAATATAAATTTTACCCAAATTCTTTTGACAGCTAGACTATATATGTACAGGAGTGGATTCATAAGACCTAACACAAAACGGGTAAAACCTAGAGAGAACTGTACATTAGAAATCTGGATCTTGGCATTGTTTGTTTGTTTTGGTTTTTCTGGTGTTAGTGTAATTAAAAAATAATTTTTATTCTTATTTTTTGGTACCATTTATATACACTTACATGAACAACATTGTAATTACTAGATTCCCCCCATTACCAAGTCCCCAAAACATACCCCATTACAGTCACTGTCCATCAGCATAGTAAGATGTAGAATCACTACTTGTCTGCTCTGTGCTATACTGCCTTCCCCATGCCCACCCCCCTACTTTATGTGTGCTAATCATAATTCCCCCTTTTACCCTTATCCCTCACTTCATACCCATCCTCCCCAGTCCCTTTCCCTTTGGTAACTATTAGTCCATTCTTGGGTTCTGTGAGTCTGCTGCTGTATTGTTCCTTCAGTTTTTTCTTTGTTCTTATACTCCACAAATGAGTGAAATCATTAGATACTTGTCTTTCTCTGCCTGGCTTATTTCACTGAGCATAATACCCTCTAGCTCCATCCATGTTGGTGCAAATGGTAGGATTTGTTTTCTTCTTATGGCTGAATAACATTCCATTGTGTATGTGTACCACATCTTCTTTATCCATTCATCTACTGATGCACACTTAGGTTGCTTCCATTTCTTGGCTATTGTGAATAGTGTGGCTATAAACATAGGGGGGCATATGTCTTTTTCAAACTGGGCTGCTGCATTCTTAGGGTAAATTCCTAGGAGTGGAATTCCTGGGTCAAATGGTATTTCTATTTTGAGCTTTTTGAGGAACCTCCATACTGTTTTCCACAATGGTTGAACTAATTTACATTCCCACCAGCAATATAGGAGGGCTCCCCTTCCTCCGCATCCTCGCCAGCATTTGTTGTTCCTACTCTTTTGGATGTTGGCCATCCTAACTGGTGTGTGGTGATATCTCATTGTGGTTTTAATTTGCATTTCTGTGTTGAATAGCGATGTGGAGCATCTTTTCATGTGTCTGTTGGCCATCTGAATTTCTTCTTTGGAGAAGTGTCTGTTCATATCCTCTGCCCATTTTTTAATTGGCTTATTTGTTTTCTCTTTGTTGAGGTACATGAGCTCTTTATATATTTTGGATGTCAACCCCTTATCAGATATGTCATTTTTGAATATATTCTCCCATAGTGTAGGATGTCTTTTTGTTCTACAGGTGGTGTACTTTGCTGTACAGAAGCTTTTTAGTGTGATATAGTGCTTCCTTCTTGTTCATTTTTTCTTTTGTTTTCCTTGCCCAGGGAGATATGTTCATTAAGAAGTCACTCATGTTTATCTTCAGAAGAGTTTTGCCTATGTATTCTTCTAAGAGTTTTATGGTTTCATGACTTACATTCAGGTCTTTTATCCATTTCAAGTTTACTTTTGTGTATGGAGTTAGGCAGTAAGCCAGTTTTCATTCTTTTACATGTAGCTGTGCAGTTTTGCCAAGACCAGCTGTTGAAGAGGCTTTCATTTCCCCATTATATATCCATGGCTCTTTTATCATGTATTAATTAACCATACATGCTTGGGTTAATATCTGGACTCTCTATTCTGTTCCACTGGTCTATGGGTCTGTTCTTGTGCCAGTACCAAAACTGTGGCTTTGTAGTAGTGCTCAAAGTTGGGAAGCAAGATCCCCTCTGCTTTATTCTTCCTTCTCATGATTGCTTTGTCTATTTGGGGTCTTTTGTGCTTCCATATGAATTTTTGAACTATTTGTTCCAGTTCGTTGAAGAATGCTGTTGATATTTTGATAGGGATTGCATAGAATCTGTAGATTGCTTTAGGCAGGATGGCCATTTTGACAATATTTATTATTCCTACCAAATTGCGTGGGATGAGTTTCTCTGTAATTTCTCTTAAGAGTGTCTTGTAGTTTTCAGGGTGTAGGTCTTTCACTCACTTCCTTGGTTTATTCCTAGGTATTTCATTCTTTTTGATGCAATTGTGAATGAAATTCTTTTCCTGATTTCTCTTTCTGCTAGTTCATCATTAGTGTATAGGAATGCAACATATTTCGGTGTATTAATTTTGTATCCTGCAACTTTGCTGAATTCAATTATTACTAGTAGTTTTGGAATGGATTCTTTAGGATTTTTTATGTACAATATCATGACATCTGCAAATACTGGCAGTTTGACTTCTTCATTACCAATCTGGATTCCTTGTATTTCTTTGTTTTGTCTAATAGTCATGGCTAGGACATCCAGTGCTATGTTGAATAACAGTGGGGAGAGTGGGCATCCCTGTCTTGTTCCCGATCGCAGAGGAAAAGCTTTCAGCTTCTCACTTTTCAGTACGATGTTGGCTGTGGGTTTATCATATATGGCCTTTATTATGTCAAGGTACTTGCCCTGTATACCCATTTGTTGGGAGTTCTTATCATGAATGGATGTTGAATTTTGTAGAATGCTTTTTCAGCATCTATGGAGATGCTCATGTGGATTTTGTACTTTTTGTTCATGTGGTGGATGATGTTGATGGATTTTGGAATGTTGTACCATCCTTGCACCCCTGGGATGAATCCCACTTGGTCATGGTGTATGACCCTTCTGATGTATTTTTGAATTCGGTTTGCTAATATTTTATTGAGTATTTTTGCATGTACAGTCATCAGGGATATTGGTCTCTAATATTATTTTTTGGTGGAGTCCTTGTCTGGTTTGGGTATTAGGGTGATGTTTGCATCATAGAGTGAGTTTGGGAGTATTCTATCCTCTTCTATTTTTTGGAAAACTTTAAGGAGAATGTGTATTATGTCTTCTCTGTATGTCTGATAAAATTCCGAGGTAAATCCATCTGTCCCGGGGGTTTTGTTCTTGGGTAGTTTTTTGAGTACCACTTCAATTTCGTTGCTGGTAATTGGTCTGTTTAGATTTTCTGTTTCTTTATGAGTGAGTCTTGGAAGGTTGTATTTTTCTAGGAATTTGTCAATTTCTTCTAGGTTTTCCAGCTTGTTAGCATATGGGTTTTCGTAGTCCTCTCTAATACTTTGTATTTCTGTGGGGTCCGTCATGATGTTTCCTTTCTCATTTCTGATTCTGTTGATGTGTGTTGATTCTCTTTTTCTCCTAATAAGTCTGGCTAGAGGCTTATCTGTTTTGTTTATTTTCTCAAAGAACCAGGTCTTGGTTTCATTGATTTTTTCTATTTTATTCTTCTCAATTTCATTCTTCTCTGATCTTTATTATGTCCCTCCTTCTGCTGAATTTAGGCCTCATTTGTTCTTTTTTTTCCAATTTTGATAATTGTGACGTTAGACTATTTATTTGGGTTTGTTCTTCCTTCTTTAAATATGCCTGGAGTGCTATATACTCTCCTCTTAAGACTGCTTTCGCTGTGTCCCACAGAAGTTGGGGCTTTGTGTTGTTGTCATTTGTTTCCATGTATTGCTTGATCTCTATTTTAATTTGGTTGTTGATCCATTGATTATTTAGGAGCATGTTATTAAGCCTCCATGTGTTTGTGAGACTTTTTGCTTTCTTTGTGCAATTTAGTTCTAGTTTTATGCTTTTATGGTCTGAAAAGTTGGTTGGTAGAATTTCAATCTTTTTGAATTTTCTGTGGCTCTTTTTGTGGTCTATTCTGGAGAATGTTCCAAGTGCACTTGAGAAGAATGTGTATCCTGTTTCTTTTTGATATAGAGTTCTAAAGATGTCTATTAGGTCCATCTGTTCTAGTGTGTTGTTCAGTGCCTCTGTGTCCTTACTTGTTTTCTGTCTGGTGGATCTGTCCTTTAAAGTGAATGTTGTGTTTAAGTCTCCCATAATGAATGCATTGCATTCTATTTCCTCCTTTAGTTCTGTTAGTATTTGTTTCACATATGCTGGTGCTCCTCTGTGTTGGGTGCATATATATTTATAATGGATATATCCTCTTGTTGGACTGACCCCTTTATCATTATGTAATGTCCTTCTTTATCTCATTACTTTCTTTGTTTTGAAGTCTATTTTGTCTCATACTAGTACTGCAACACCTGCTTTTTTCTCCCTATTGTTTGCATGAAATATCTTTTTCCATCCCTTGACTTTTAGTCTGTGCATGTCTTTGGGTTTGAGGAGAGTCTCTTGTAAGCACAATATAGATGGGTCTTGCTTTTTTATCCATTCTATTACTCTATGTCTTTTGATTGGTGCATTCAGTCCATTTACATTTAGGGTGATTATCCATAGGTATGTACTTATTGCCATTGCAGGGTTTGGATTCGTGGTTACCAAAATTCAAGGTTAATTTCCTTACTATCTAAGATTTTAACTTAATTCACTTAGTATGCTGTCACAAACAGAATCTAAAGGTTCTTTCCTGTTTCTCCTCCTTTTTCTTCCTCCTCCATTCTTTATATATTAGGTATCATATTCTGTATTCTTTGTCTATCCCTTGATTGACTTTGGGGATAGTTAATTTAATTGTGCATTTGCTTAGTAATTAGCTGTTCTACTTTATTTACTGTGGTTTTGTTACCTCTGGTGACAGCTGTTCAACCTTAGGAACACTTCCATCTATAGAAGTCCCTCCAAAATAGACTGTAGAGATGGTTTGTGGGAGGTAAATTCTCTCAGCTTTTGCTTATCTTGAAATTGTTTAATCCATCCTTCAAATTTTAATGATATTCTTGCCAGAAAAAATAATCTTGGTTCCAGGCCCTTCTGCTTCATGATATTAAATACATCATGCCACTCCCTTCTGTCCTGTAAGGTTTCTGCTGAGAACTATTCAATGATTGGATCTCCGACCTGAATTCATTCCTGAGTTCTTGGATATATTTCTGTACCTCCATTAGAATGTTGATGATTTTTATTTTGAACTCCCTTTCAGGAAGAGTAACAAGTTCCATATCATTTAAATCTTTCTTTGGAGTTGTATTAGTAATTATACTCTGGACCAGGTTTCTTTGGTGTATCATCTTTGTACATCATATCCTCTAGTATCCAGAAGCTCTATTCTGGAGCTGCTTAGCCCCTGAAGCCACGTCAGAGGTCACAGGGGAGTAGTATTGCTGCCTGGGTGGAGGAAAGAGCTGTTCCCTGCTTTCCGGCTGCTGTGCCTGTCTCCATTGCCTGAACCAGTGTGCCAAGCACAGAGATATGCTTTTGTCCCAGAGCAGCCAGGTATGGATCCCTGCTTTCTGCAAGCGGCTGGAATCTGTGTCTCCCCAGGAAGTCTCCACCTGTCACAGCTTTCCGACCCCATAATCAGAAGAGTATGATGAAAGCACCATGAAATGTAGGTTTGTGCTCCCAGAGCAGATCTCTGTAGCTAGGTATTCAGCATTCCCAAGCCTTCCACTCCCTCCTTGCTCCGTTTCTCTTCCTCCCACCAGTGAGCTGGGGTGTGGGAGGGGCTCAGATCCTGCTGAGCCACAGTTCTAGTACATGTCCCTGTTCAGTGAGGTCTGCTCTTTTCTCCAGGTGTATGCGGTCTGGCTTCGTCCTCTTTCCTGTTGCTCTCTCCTGTTGCTCTCTCAGGATTCGTTGCGCCAACTATACTTCCTTGTTATATCCAGTTTTAGGGGGAAGCCTCTGTCTCTCCTCTCACGCCGCCATCTTTAATCCTCTCCCTCTCCTACTGTATTTTGTCCATAGAAACAGTAAATGGTACCTGGAGACTACCATGGCTAGCTCCACAAAATCCTGAAAAAATCTACACTAAAGTTGAAAAACTTTGCGTTTACAATGGAGCGGAACACTTAAAGCCCTTATACACAAAAAAATAAACAAAAGATTTTATCTTAATGCTAACATTTCAGAAAAAGCAGTTTTAAGAACAACCACAAGTAAAAAAAACTTCTAGATATTCTTAGAAGTGCTCTGTGGGATTTGAATATTGAAGATAACAGTTCTTTGTTATGTTGAATATCACTAGGACTACCCTGGTTTATCAGCCATCATTACAGTGTTATTTTACCGGGAAGAGGGATGTATAAAAAGAACAAGGAAAGTAGTGTGTGCAAGGTAAACTGCCTGCCTGAAATGAAATGAAATCAATTGAGAGGGGCAGAAAGGGAAAGGGTAGAGAGAACCCTACCCAAACTCAATCCCTGAGATAGAACAAAAGAAATTCTGAAGAAATGACATGCAATTTCCAGCATGGACTACCAACTGGGGCCCTCAGACCGAAGCTTGATTGGTGGAGCAATCAGCCAGAGCTGTAATGTGTTGAAGGCCGACAAGGGCCAGCAAGAGAGCACTGGCAATCCAGCCAATGAGGCCGCACTCAACTACTTTTCATTTCATATATGAATCAGAACAAATATGCAAAAAGTAACAATAATATGATAGTTCGATCTGATAGAAGATCCACCCAGTCCCATTTAACACTGAAAGAGTAATCCCCTAGGTTATATTATGCATAGTTCTTCTGAGAATTCTTATTTTATCCACTTAAGATTTCAATTGTAAACAAGATCAAAGTTAACCAAGAAGTCACACACTTGTATCAAACACAGGAAAGAAAAAATTAAGTATCCTAGTGCTTTTAGGAAGGAATCTTTTTTTACATTCTTATACTTCTGGCAGTTAACTGATTTATTCAAAAAGAAGGCATTTTATCAACCTCAGAAACCTTATGAACGATCTTACAATTTTATAAGTAGGACTAACTGGAAAATAACTTTGTGTATGTGATCTTACAAATGTTAAATCTTACAAGAGATCTTACTCAAATGACAGGGAAAAAATGGCTCATTCACTTGTTTGAATCCCTCCCATTTGAATGCTTTCCATTCGAAAATTCATATATTCTTTTTATTTGACAGGGCATCTCTCATATTTATTGATCAAATGGTTGTTAACAACAATAAAATTCTGTATAGGGGACTCAATGCACAGTCATTAATCAACCCCAAGACTATTTCTCAACAGTCTTCAAACTTCTGAAGCATAACAAACAAGTTCTTACATGGTGAATAAGTTCTTACATGGTGAACAGTGCAAGGGCAGTCACATCATAGAAACTTTCAATTTTGATCACACATCATGAACTATAAACAATCAAGTCAGATATGATTATTCATTTGATTTTTGTACTTGATTTATATGTGAATCCCACATTTCTCCCTTATTATTATTTTTTTAAATAAAATGCTGAAGTGGTAGATAGATGCAAGATAAAGGTAGAAAACATAATTTAGTGCTGTAAGAGGGTAAATGTAGATGATCAGGTCTGTGCCTATAGAATAAGTGTTAATCCAAGCTAGACAAGTGCAACAAAACATCCACGGATGCAGATTTCTCTCAAAATGGGGTGGGGGGGGTGAGGTTCTAAGTCTCCCTTCGTTGATACGCAATTTCTCACCTGATGGCCCCCCTGCGACTGTGCCTTTCTTAGGTTGTTTCTCCTTTGAGGAATCTTACCCGTCTCTGGCTAACCAGTCATCTTCCAGGGCCATACAGGGAAATGTAAAGTTGGTAAGTGAGAGAGAAGCCTTATTGTTTGAAAAGGTTAGCTTTTTACGTCTTTGCATATTTATGCCCTGTGGTTTCTATGCCCAGCATTTGTCTTGAGGTATCTTTACCACTTGGAAGAATTATGATACTCAGTAATTTTCAATATGAGGCACTAATGCTACTAAAGGGTTGTAATTAGGAAGGAAGAAGAAAAGCTATAGAAGTAGCAGACAGAAGAAAAAACATGGGAAGATTGATTATTTCTTTGACATGTCTTCTTGTAGAGTAACATAAGCATGTATAGGTTTTAAACTACTAATTAAATTGTGCACATACATTAACATAATAGGAATACAGCTACATAACAAAAGCAGACCTACAATTACCAGCCATATCCAGTGAAACCAAGAAAACCAGTTAGGTACCCTAGGCATTTGTGAAAACTTATCAATGATATGATGGATATTGTCTAACTGAGTTTGAATAGTTTGAGAAAAATCAGACAAATTAAAACAACACATTTCTGGGAACTGTTCACATCCCATATGTTCTTTTAACAGTAGATAGTCTATAGTTGCACGATTTTGGAGCAGTGCAACTTGCACTTCTCCTAATTCTTGGTTGAGTTCTGACAGTATAGATCCAGTCAAATTTGTTGTTTTACTATATACACAGGCCAGCTTAGATATCTCCTACTTCATTCCAGTGGAAAGTCCAGGAACCAGTGGGAAGACTACACCTACAACTGCAGCAGTGCCGGGATCTCTGTTGAAGTTTTTTGATGTTCATCTTCTGGAATGACTCTTCCAGAGGATGTTGATGTTGGAAGTTCTTCTTCATATCATATCTTAATTCACTTTCTGTGTAGCCAAATTAGGTTTGATCCTCTGTATAAACACAAACAAACCCTTTGACCACACTGTGATATGACCTTTATACCATTGTGAAGAACCTATTGGAGATCACCAAACAGGAACTGCTTTTTTTTTTGTTAAGAGAAAGGAATATTATCAGAAAAATGTACTTCCATAGCTGATCATCTGACACCCTTTAAAAAATCAAAATTAAGGATATATAAAGCATGCATTAATCATTGACTTGCAGTTAGTTTTATCCTATCAGGAAGTAATCCCCTTTTCTTTCTCACTTTTTTTCGTATCATTAATCTACAATTACATGAAGAATATTATGTTTACTAGGCTCTCCCCTATACCAAGTCAGCCCCACAACCCCATTACAGTCATTGTCCATCAGCATAAAAAATGTTGTAGAATCCCTACTTGTCTTCTCTGTGTTGCACAGCCCTCCCCTTTCTCCCACCCCCCACATTATGCATGCTAATCATAATACCCCCTCTCTTATTCCCCCCGCCTCATTCCTTCCTACCCACCCATCCTCCCAAGTCCATTTCCCTTTGGTACCTGTTAGTCCATTCTTGGGTTCTGTGATTCTGCTGCTGTTTTATTCCTTCAGTTTCCCTTTTGTTCTTATACTGCACAGATGAGTGAAATCATTTGTTATTTCTCTTTCTCCGCTTGGCTTATTTCACTGAGCATAATACCCTCTAGCTCCATCCATGTTGTTGCAAATGGTAGGATTTGTTTCCTTCTTACGGCTGAATAACATTCCATTGTGTATATGTACCACATCTTCTTTATCCATGCATCTACTGGTGGACACTTAGGTTGCTTCCAGTTCTTGGCTATTGTAAATAGTGCTGTGATAAACATAGGGGTGCATCTGTCTTTTTCAGACTGGAGTGCTGCATTCTTATAGTAAATTCCCAGGAGTGGAATTCCTCGTTCAAATGGTAAGTCTATTTTGAGCATATTGAGGAATTTCTATACTGCTTTCCACAATGGTTGAACTAATTTACATTCCCACCAGCAGTGAAGGAGGGTTCGCCTTTCTCCACAACCTTGCCAACATTTGTTGTTGTTTGTCTTCTGGATGGTAGCCATCCTTACTGGTGTGAGATGATATCTCATTGTGGTTTTAATTTGCATTTCTCTGATAATTAGCAATGTGGAGCATCTTTTCATGTGTCTGTTGGCCATCTGAATTTCTTTTTTGGAGAACTGTTCAGTTCCTCTGCCCATTTTTTAATTGGATCATTTGTTTTTTGTTTGTTGAGGTGTGTGAGCTCTTTATATAATTTGGATGTCAAGCCTTTATCAGATCTGTCATTTACAAATATATTCTCCCATACTATAGGGTACCTTTTTGTTCTATTGATGGTGTCTTTTGCTGTACAGAAGCTTTTCAGCTTAATATTGTCCCACATGTTCATTTTTGCTTTTGTTTTCCTTGCCCAGGGAAATATGTTCAAGAAGATGTCACTCATGTTTATGTCTAAGAGATTTTTGCCTATGTTTTTTTTCTAAGAGTTTTATGGTTTCATGACTTACATTCAGGTCTTTGATCCATTTCTAATTTACTTTTGTGTATGGGGTTAGACAATGGTCCAGTTTCATTCTTCTACATGTAGCTGTCCAGTTTTGCCAGCACCATCTGTTGAAGAGACTGTCATTTCCCCACTGTATGTCCATGGCTCCTTTATCATATATCAATTGGCTATACATGTTTGGGTTAATGTCTGAAGTATCTAATCTGTTCCACTGATCTGTGGCTCTGTTCTCGTGCCAATACCAAATTGTCTTGATTACTATGGCTTTGTAGTAGAGCTTGAAGTTGGGGAGTGAGATCCCCCTCACCCCACTTTATTCTTCTTTCTCAGGATTGCTTTGGCTAATCGGGGTCTTTGGTGTTTCCATATGAATTTTTGAACTCTTTGTTCCAGTTTGTTGAAGAATGTTGATGGTAATTTGATAGGGATTGCATCAAATCTGTATATTGCTTTGGGCAGGATGGCCATTTTGATGATATTAATTCTTCCTATCCAAGAGCATGAAATGAGTTTCCATTTGTTAGTGTCCACTTTAATTTCTCTTACGAATGTCTTGTAGTTTTCAGGGTATAGGTCTTTCACTTCTTTGGTTAGGTTTATTCCTAGGTATTTTATTCTTTTTGATGCAATTATGAATGGAGTTATTTTCCTGATTTCTCTTTCTTTTGGCTCATTGTTAGTGTATAGGAAAGCCACAGATTTCGGTGTGTTAGTTCTGTATCCTGCAACTTTGCTGTATTCCGATATCAGTTCTAGTAGTTTTGGGGTGGAGTCTTTAGGGTTTTTTATGTACAATATAATGTCATCTGCAAATAGTGACAGTTTAACTTCTTTACCAATATGGATTGCTGTATTTCTTTGTTTTGTCTAATTGCCATGGCTAGGACCTCCAGTACTATGTTGAATAACAGTGGGGAGAGTGGGCATCCCTGTCTTGTTCCTGATCTCAGAGGAAAAGCTTTCAGCTTCTCACTGTTCAGTATGATATTGTCTGTGGGTTTAGCATAAATGGCCTTTATTATGTTGAGGTACTTGCCCTCTATACCCATTTCGCTGAGAGTTTTTATCATGAATGGATGTTGAATTTTGTCCAATGCTTTCTCAGCATCTGTGGAGATGATCATGTGGTTTTTGGCCTTTCTGTTGATGTGGTGAATGATTTTGATGTATTTTGGAATGTTGTACCATCCTTGCATCCCTGGGATGAATCCCACTTGGTCATGGTGTATGATCTGTTTGATATATTTTTGAATTCGGTTTGCTAATATTTTATTGAGTTTTTTGCATCTACATTCATCAGGGATATTGGTCTGTAATTTTCTTTTTGGGTGGGGTCTTTGCCTGGTTTGGGTATTAGGGTGATTTTGGCTTCATAGAATGAGTTTGGGAGTATTCTCTCCTCTTCTATTTTTTGGAAAACTTTAAGGAGAATAGGTATTATGTCTTCTCTGTATGTCTGATAAAATTCCGAGGTAAATCCGTCTGGCCTGGGGGTTTTGTTCTTGGGTAGTTTTTTGAATACTATTTCAATTTCTTTGCTCATAATTGGTTTGTTAAACTTTTTTGTTTCTTCCTTCATCAGTCTTGGAAGGTTGTATTTTTCTAGGATGTTGTCCATTTCTTCTAGGTTTTCCAGCTTGTTAGCATATAGGTTTTCATAGTAGTCTTTAGTAATTCTTTGTATTTCTGTGGTGTCTGTCGTGATTTTTCCGTTCTCATTTCTGATTCTGTTGATTTGTGTTCATTCTCTTTTTCTCTTAATAAGTTGGCTAGAAGCTTATCTATTTTGTTTATTTTCTGAAAGAACCAGCTCTTGGTTTCATTGATATTTTCTATTGTTTTATTCTTCTCAATTTTATTTATTTCTTCTCTAATCTTTATTATGTCCCTCCTTCTGCTGACTTTAGGTCTCATTTGTTCTTCTTTTTCCAGTTTCGATAATTGTGACATTAGACTATTCGTTTGGGATTGTTCTTCCTTCTCTAAGTGTGCCTAGATTGTTATGTACTTTCCTGTTAAGACGCTTTCACTGCGTCCCACAGAAGTTGGGGCTTTGTGTGGTTGTTGTCACTTGTTTCCATATACTCCTTGATCTCTATTTTAATTTGTTCATTGATCCATTGATTATTTAGGAGCATGTTGTTAAGTCTCCATGTGTTTGTGAGCCTTTTTGTTTTCTTTGCATAATTTATTTCTAGTTTTATACCTTTGTGGTCTGAAAAGTTGGTTGGTAGAATTTCAATCTTTTGGAATTTACTGAGGCTCTTTTTGTGAGCTAGTATGTGGTCTATTCTGGAGAATGTTCCATGTGCACTGGAGAAGAATGTATATCCTGTTTCTTTTGGATATAGAGTTATATAGATGTCTATTAGGTCCATCTGTTCTAGTGTGTTGTTCAGTGCCTCCGTGTCCTTACTTATTTTCTGCCCAGTGGATCTATCCTTTGGGGTGAGTGGCATGTTGAAGTCTCCTAAAATGAATACATTGCATTCTTTTTCCCCCTTTAGTTCTGTTAGTATTTGTTCAACATATGCTGGTGCTCCTTTGTTGGGTGAATATATATTTAGAATGGTTATATCCTCTGGTTGGACTGAGCCCTTTATCATTATGTAATGTCCTTCTTTATCTCATTACTTTCTTTGTTTTGAAGTCTCGTTTGTCTGACACAAGTACTGCAACCCCTGCTGTCTTCTCTCTGTTCTTTGCCTGAAATATGTTTTTCCATCCCTTGACTTTTAGTCTGTGCATGCCTTTGGGTTTGAGTTAGTTTCTTGTAAGCAGCATATAGATGTGTCTTGCTTTTTTATCCATTCTGTTACTCTGTGTCTTTTGATTGGTGCATTCAGTCCATTTACATTAAGGGTATCTATTGAAAGATATGTGCTTATTGCCATTGCAGGGTTTAGATTCGTGGTTACCAAAGGTTCAAGGTTAGCTTCTTTAGTGTCTTACTGCCTAACTTAGCTCGCTTATTGAGCTGTTATGTACACTGTCTGGAGATTCTTTTCTTCTCTCCCTTCTTATTCCTCCTCCTCCATTCTTTGTATGTTGGTTGTTTTATTCTGTGCTCTTTTGTGTTTCCTTTAACTGCTTTTAGTGGGTAATTGATTTTATTTTTTTGTGTTTAGTTAGTATTTGGTTGGTCTGCTTTGTTTGCTGTGATTTTTTTTTCTTTGGTGACATCTTTTTAGTCTTAGGAGTGCTCCTGTCTAGACCAGTCCCTCTAAAATACCCTGTAGAGGTGGTTTGTTGGAAGCAAATTCCCTCAACTTTTGCTTGTCTGGAAATTGTTTAATCCCTCCTTCATATTTAAATGATAATAGTGCTAAATACAGTATCCTTGATTCAAGGCCCTTTTGTTTCATTGCATTAATTATATCATGCCATTCTCTCCTGGCCTTTATGGTTTCTGTTGAGAAGTCTGATGATAGCCTCATGGGTTTTACTTTATAGGTGACCTTTTTCTCTCTAGCAGCATTTAAAAGTCTTTCCTTGTCCTTGATCTTTGCCATTTTAATTAGTCTTGGTGTTGTCCTCCTTGGGTCCTTTCTGTTGGGAGTTCTATGTATTTCTGTGGTCTTTTCGATTATTTCCTCCCCCAGTTTGGGGAAGTTTTCAGCAATTATTTCTTCAAAGACACTTTCTATCCCTTTTTCTCTCTCTTCTTCTTCTGGTGCCCCTATAATACGGATATTGTTCATTTTGGATTGGTCACACAGTTCTCTTAATATTGTTTCATTCCTGGAGATCCTTTAATCTCTCTGTGTCAGCTTCTATGCATTCCTGTTCTCTGGTTTCTATTCCATCAATGGCCTCTTGCATCTTATCCATTCTGCTTATAAATCCTTCCAGAGTTTGTTTCACTTCTGTAATCTCCTTCCTGGCATCTGTAATCTCCCTCCAGACTTCATCACTTAGCTCTTGTATATTTGCATCTCAGTCAGCATGTTTATTATTTTTATTTTGAATTCTTTTTCAGGAAGACTGGTTAGGTCTGTCTCCTTCTCTGATGTTGTCTCTGTTATCTTGGTCTGCCTGTAATTTTGCCTTTTCATGGTGATAGAGACAGTTTGCAGAGCTAGCACAAGTGACGGCTGGAAGAACTTTCCTTCTTGTTGGTTATTGGCCTTCCTCTCCTGGGATAACAGCGACCTCTAGTGGCTTGTGCTGAGCAGCTGCACACAGAAAGGGCTTCTGATTCCTGCCTGGCTGCTATGGAATTTATCTCTGCTGTTGCTGTGGGCATGGCCTGCCTTGGGCTGCTGCTCCGATATGGTGGAGCCACGTTCGATGGGGATGGGCTGGGAGGCTATTTACCTCCATGAGGGGCCTCTGTGCTCCCTACTTCACAGGGGGTTAGAGTGTCCATAGTTCCCCAGATTCCCTGCTTCTGTACTAAGTGTCCCTGGACGCTTCCATCCTGCAGTGGGGTCACTGTCCCTTCAAGACTTCCAAACTCGCATTTCTTTGTCCTGGGTGCATCGTCTGGAGGGACCCGCTCACAGGTCTTACTGTCCTGTTTCCCTAGTTTTCAGCACCTCACGCATGCACTGTATCTGCGCTCTGGTGTGGATGGCTAGGGCTGGATATTTAGCAGTCCTGTGCTCCCTCTCCCTCCCTACTCTGACTCCTCTCCACCTGCCTGGAGCTGGGGTGTGGGGTACTCATGTCCTGCCAGGCTGGGGCTTCTATCTTACCCCCTTCATGAGGCACTGGGTTCTTGCTGGTGTGGATGTGGTCTGGCTGTTGTCCTGTGTCTTCAGGTCTCTCTTTTAGGAAGAGTTTTCTATGTTGTATTTTCAAAAATATATGTTGTTTTGGGAGGAGATTTCCTCTGCTCTACTCATGCCGCCATCTTGTCATCCAGTCCTCAAATATTCTTTAAAAAGTATATATTCTCATATATTTCATCAAGGTAATATTTTGATTAAATTAAACATTTCTATAGAAATATATTCTATTCTTAATAATCTATTCACAAAAGCATAATTTAAATAAAATGAATTTTATCCAATAATTGTTATTTAAAATAGAATACTGGTTATAAATTATTTTTTCCAGATTGAAAATATGTCATGGGTCCCACCCACAGTGAAAGCTACACAGGAAAATTCTTTAAATATAATGGACATAATTGTTTTGTTTTTGCCCCTCCTTTTCTAAGTCTAAATTTCTTAAATGTCTAATTTTAAATTAATGAGTGTTAAATAGTAAAGTCTTTAAAATTAAAATTCACATCCTAGTTAGCTACATAACATTTTACGTAATAAACCATGTTTGTATTGTGTGAAACAATTTCTTTGCTTTTAATGTTTTCCATGACAACTGCCTTTAACAAGATCCCCAGATACTACCTAAACATAACCAGCTTTAGTAAAAACACTGAACCTCAGTTTCTGGAAATTTCCTAGTGCAAACAATATCAAAACAGTTTTTCTTTCCATGCTAGCTTTTCTCTTCTGTTTATGACTGATAGCTAGTTTATATAATTTTTAATACAGCTAACAACTGTTGAAATATAGCCAATTATTCCACATCATAATTTCAAAGTCAAGCAATATCATTATGACTATTATGCAGGTTAATAACATCCATATAGAGATATATAGTCTTATTTACAGTTTTAATCCTAACTGTAATATATTCATATAAAAGCTACATTCACATATAGTGTGAACTATCTTACAGCTTTGTTTTAGTTTGCAACAATTTAATGGAAAACGATATTTATTCATTTTGGCCAAGCCAAACATAACAGCTTTGATGCTTTTGAGTCTTACCTCTATAAGATGAACAATCACGGCTTTTATTTTCACTCAGGATTTGGCATAAATGCAAAGTAGAATAAACCAGAAATAATCTTTATTAATGTCAATACTACCACAGATGTCTTTAAAGAGAAAGTCATATCAACTAAAAATATCTGGAAATGTATAAGTTAAATCCATAATAAAACAAATCTAAAAACCCTAACTGGTCAGAACTGAAGGACACTAGTGAATCAATTGATTATTTTGAGAACTGGTAAATGAAAACCAAGTACTTTGCCTTACATATATGAACCAACAGTTGATAAGAAATGTCTCTGTATTGAAGTATTTCAGTTAATAAAAGAATGCTAGAACTAGAACATCATCATTTTAAATCCCTAAAAATTAAAGAATCTACATAGACATCTAGTAATGGCTGTTCACATCGTAAGAGACAGTCTGACATTAGTGCCTCCTGATCCTAATGAAAGAACACACACACAACCTTTTTTTAAAAAAGGCATGAACTTAAATTCAGAATATGGGAAACTCTATGGGACAATAACCCAATCTCTTCAACAAATACATTGCAAGGAAAAATAGAAGATAGTGGGGAATCTTTAGGGTAAAAAAGGCTTAAGGGATGTATCAATCACAATGTGTGGATCCTTACTTGGATCCTGTTTCAAGCACGTATTTTAAAAATTTACATTCATGAGTCAATTAGAATATTTTATAAATTCTTTATCTTTAATAGACAGATGCTGAAATACTTACAGATGAAATATTTACCTCAGTAGAATGGGAAAATGGGTGGTGGGGTTACAGATGAAACAACCAGTTGATAACTATTAAAGCTGGTTGATGATTTCATGGGGGATATACCATCCTACTTGCTCATATGTTTAGAAATTTTTTTCAATAATAAAGTTTAAAAACAAAAACTGAAAATCTGAAAAAAATGCTTGTATTTTTTTTAATACTTCCTCATTATAGTAAATAAAGTAAAGAAAGATATACAGGATACAGTGAAGAGGTATACTTAAATGGAATTCTAGAAAGAAGAGAGAAAACAGGGCAAAAGCAATATTTGATGAAATTAAAAGCCAATAATTAGAATGCAGTTTTCCAGAACTGAAGTGAAATCCACATCTGGACATGTCATTGTAAAACTTGTCTTATCTATGGTAAGAAAAAGACAAAATCATTTAAGCACCTAAGGAAAAAAAAAGACAATATTATCTATATGACTTCTCAACAAGAACACTGAATGCCAGAGATTATTAAAGATGCATTCAAGGTGCTAAAATGAATTATCTATCAACTTAAAATTCTGTACTCAAAAAAAAAAATTCTAAGGGAAGACAAAGTAAGGACTGAACTTCACACTAGAAGAAATGCTTAAGGAGATTCTTTAGACAGGATAAAAATGATCCCAGATAGAACCTTACAGTTGCAGCAAAAAATGATGAGGAAAAAACTGGCAAGTACATGGATAATTCTAAGTGAATATTAACTTCAATAATAATAATAGTGTTTTGTGGTATTTAAACATGTAGTATTAAGTAGAGAGAGATAATATATAAATGGAAAAATAATATTGAAATACATCAAGACTAATGCAGGTTTATCCCAAATATTTGTTCTAATTAATTCATCACATTAAAAAGAATTTTTAATATTGCATGATAGCTTCATAGATGCATAAAAACACTTGATAAAATTCAATATCCATTCACTATTCTTTTTAAGATACAGAAAAACTGTAGTTCAGTGTGCTTCACAAATGCCTGATCCCAGAGATAGTACCTGGAGTTCTGTGAGGTCAAAACTGTATCCATAATACCAAGACTTCATTTTCCTTTTTGCTGTATTTACACTAATTGTTCAAAAACAAAGGAAGGCAGGACACCAGGCACCTTAGAATGTATCAGGGCAGTAGCACCAAACTGTTTCATTGATTCTTTGTGATAAAGAAATCAGAGAATAAATCCAGTCTCAGGTATGATGCAAACTGTTTCATTTTATTTTTCATGACCATTCACAAACAAAAGCCAACTTCACTTAAGAATGTCCTTGATGGAAGTGACATCAGCAAGATGGCAGAACAGGAAGCCCCAGGTCTTCCTTCCTCCCTCAGAAACACCTGTTCAACAATACCCATACCAATTCCCTTTATGAGAACTCAGAAATCAGTTAAGAGGCTTCTGCACCCCAGGTGCTACTAAACCAGCTGCATCAAAGGTAGTAGGAAAATTCATGACACCCTTTCACCATAGTTCCTCCTCCCAGCACAGCACCACGCAACTGGAAGAAAGGTGGCCTCTGAAATTCTCCTGGGGAGGAAAAGAAGACTGTACATTACATCTAACATTCTAACTTGGCAGGGAGGGAAGGGGATTGCAGGGCCTGCCCAAGGGACTAGCTTCCTTCTCCACTTCTCAGAGCACAGACATGAACTGGCACACCCTAGGTGCCTGGGGCCTACTGAGAACTGAGAAAGGAGCTGGGTGGTTAACTACAGATCCAGAGAACCCACGGGACAACAAACAGACCAATACACCTCAGCAACTTCTCCCTCATGGGAGAAAGGGAAGACTGGTGGCTGTGTCCAACATTTCAGTTTTCTGTGGGACTGCCTGTGGGGCTGGTTTCTTATCTAACCTGACTTAGGGCGCTAACAGTACCTGGCATACTCTAGCTATCTGGGGGCCATCTAGGAACAAAAAAGAGCTGGGTAGTGTGCTACTTCACAGGACCCATGGTACAGAAGATGCAAGAGAGTAGAAGCCTCTAGGGCAGGAAGAAAAAACTGGAAAATCCCTCTGATTTGGAATCTACATATACAGGTACAGAGAAGACAGACCCAGAGAAAAGGTTGGGGAAGCCCCCACAATCTACAGGAAGGCTGACTAGTAAAGGGCTTTCTCTGTACTCACCAGTACGTAAGGACTGGAAGAGAGGAGTGTTTTTTCAAATGCAATGATACCAACAAAAAATTACAAGAACATAATAGAAACAGGGGAAACAGTCCAATAAAAGGAACAAAATAAGTCTGAAGAAACTGACTCTAAAGATAGGGTGAAGGGTCCCCACCAGTAAGATGGCGAACTTCCGGCTTCTTTTCGGGGTCCTCGGTTCCCGCCGGTGCCACCTGAAGCCCAATCACCTCTCGCCCCCCTCCCAATCCCAGCACCTAGCCAACAGCCACCAGCCCCGTAGAAGTAACACCGCAATCACCCTATGCCCCATCCTATATAACCCAGCACCTTTCCCTAATAAAGCGGAACTCTCCGGTGAATTGCTGTTGTGTGTCGCTCCTTTCCTTTCATTGGTGCCGAAACCCGGGAGACGGGACACCCCAACTGGGCCCCGTCTTCCCCCAACACCAGCAGCAGCTTGCCCTCGTCCTCTTTTTCCAGCACTGGCTCATCACACTCACCACTCCTCTCTGGCCTTTAGGTAAGTCCCCCCACCCCCGGGGTGGGCCACTCTTCCCTGAGCTATCGCAGTGCCATTGACCGTGATCGTCCCGCAAGGCCCTGACGCTCGGGGACGAGGAGGGAACGCTCCCCACCTCAAGCCTTCACGGCTGCGGCGGACCCTCAGGCCCCTCCCCCGACAGCCATAAATCCCCGCCTCAGGCCTTCACGGCTGCAGCGGACCCTCAGGCCCCTCCTCCAAAAGCCATAAACCCCCACCTCAGGCCTTCACAGCTGCAGCAGACTCTCAGCCCCCTCCCCCTCCAACAGCCATAAATGAGGTGACTCCTTTGCGGATGAGAACGCTCCCTTTCCCGCCCCTCCTCCTTCTGTTCCATCCGCCGAAACCTGTTCGGTCTGCCGAAAACGCCTAGTGCTAGGTACCTCATGACTCCGGCACTCTGCCTTCTTAGGGAAGTCTGGGTGACGACCCACACTTCCCAAGAAATTCCGACTCGTATATGAGTTTCCGCAGACCACCAAGGATCATCGGGGATGCCCTTTGTCTCCTTGTGGTCTGCCTCCAGTCCGAGGATCCCCGTTCGTCTTCCCCTGTTTGTCTCCCTCTCTGTCCTTTAGCCATTTTGTCTCCTTGTGGTCTGCCTCCAGTCCAAGGATCTCCGTTTGTCTTCCCCTGTTTGTCTCCTTCTCTGTCCTTTAGCCATGGGAGCCTCCTCATCCCTCCCTGAAAGTTCACCTCTTGAATGCCTGCTTAAGCATCTAGCTACCCTCTCCCTGAAGCCTGATATAAAACCAAAACTTCTCCATAAATATTGCTCCCAAGATTGGCCGACATACCCCCTAGACAATAACAACCAATGGCCCGCAGGGGGAACTCTTGATCCTAACATCACTCGCAATCTCTTTAACTACTGCCAGCGCCTGAAAAAATGGAAGGAGATTCCCTATATCGAAGCTTTTCGCCTCCTAGCTCAAAATCCCAGCCTCTGCACCACCTGCTCCCCGCCCCAAGTTCTCCTAGCCTGCAAGCCGTCTCCCTCCCCTCCACACACTCCCAGTCCCTCTTCAATTACCTTTGACCCGGCCGACGAGCCTCCGCCATACAGACTTCCCCCTTCAGCCCCTCCCCCTCCTACAACCCCTCCACCCTCCGCCACCGCTGCCGCCTCTTTCCCCATGGCAGAAGCCTCCCGTCCTCTCCCTTCCCCTTCTTCTCCTACAACAGCCCCTCCCCCTTCCTCTACCGCTGCCACCGCTGCCGCTTTCCCGCGGCAGAAGCTTCCCATCCTGTCCCTTCCCCTTCTTCTCCTACAACAGCCCCTCCCCCTTCCTCTATCGCCGCCGCAGCCTCTACCCCTGCAGAAGCCTCCCATCCTCTCCCTTCCCCCTCCTCCACCATCTCCTCCTACACCTCACCACCTCCTTCTCCGTCCCCCTCACCTTCCCCCCTCCTGCAAATCGAGTCTGAGCCTTTCAGCCCCCCTCTAACTAAGTTCCAAGAGCCTCGTCCATCTTTGCCCCCTCAGATTCGGTCCCAAGAGCCTCCCAAAATTATCGCGGCTTTGCCCCCATTACCTGTTTCCCCTGCACAGACTGAGCCAGAACCCTTCAGTCCCCCTCAGACTCGGTCCCGAGGGCCTCCCAAAATTATCGCCCCGCTCCGGGAAGTAGCAGGATCCGAAGGCATCTTGCGCGTTCACGTACCTTTCTCCTTAGGAGATTTAGCCCAACTAGAGAAACGCCTAGGTTCCTTTTCCACTGATCCCACGACCTACATCAGGGAGTTTCAATGGACCCTCCAGTCTTACAGCCTCACGCATCATGACATTTTCATGCTCCTGGCCAATACTCTCCTCCCTGAGGAGCGTAGACGAGCTTGGGACTTCGCCCAAATGCATGCTACCGAAACCCACAGGACTGACCCCACCTGTCCCCCTGGTCCCACTGCTGTCCCCGAACAAGACCCACACTGGGATTATAACACCGCTGTGGGTCTCCACTCTCGAGATATTTTTGCCTCCTGCTTAATAGCAGGTCTAAAAAAGGCAGCTCGTAAAGTAGTCAATTTTCAAAAGCTCCAAGACATAATTCAAAAGAGAGATGAAACCCCCTCCGAGTTCTTAGATAGACTCACTCAAGCCCTATTACAGTATACCAGCCTGGACCCAGAAACACCTGAAGGAAGACAGGTCCTTATGACATACTTCCTAGCTCAAAGCTACCCCGACATTAAAGCTAAACTCAAAAAGTTAGAACAGGGGCCCGCTACCCCACAGACTGAGATCCTAACAGTGGCCTTTAAAGTCTTCCATAACCGGGAGGAGGAGAAAGAACGCTGTAAACAAAAAGCTGATCAGGCCAATTTCCAGATGTTGGCCCAGCTGATAAAACCACAACCTGGGCGCCCCTCTACAGACAAGCCCCCCCCCAGGAGCTTGTTTCAAGTGCGGAAAAGAGGGACATTGGTCAAGGGCTTGCCCCTCCCCCAGATCTCCTACCACCCCATGCCCCAGATACCACAAAAAGGGCCACTGGGGGTCTCATTGCCCAACCACCCGAAGGGGAGGCTGGACGAACAACCCCCATCCTAAGCCCACCCTAGTGGGGCTGGCAGAAGAAGATTGACGGGGCCCGGGGGCTTCTCGCCCGACCATTTCCATCACCAAACAGGAGTCCAGGGTTACTTTAACAGTAGACGGTCGCCCCATCTCCTTCCTCCTAGATACAGGAGCCACCTTCTCAGTCTTGTGAGAATACCGGGGCCCTACCACACCAGCCATTACTCCTATAGTCAGGGTAGGAGGTAAACAGATTTTCCCATAAAACATCCCCCCCCCTTTTATGCACAATCCTAGACAGTCCCATACCTTTCTCCCACTCCTTCCTAGTTATGTCCCAGTGTCCCATCCCTTTACTAGGACGGGACATCCTTTCCCTCCTCCACGTTTCCATAACTATATCCACTCCCACAGCCCCCAGTACTCCCTTTCTGATGGCCCTCATAGCCGACAACCCCCCTCTACCCAATGAAAGCTCCAGTTCTGCCCTTATACACCCTGTAAATCCCAAAGTTTGGGACATTACAAGCCCCTCCATGGCCCTATGTCCCCCTGCCTCTATCAAATTACGTGACCCCTCTCAGTATATCTGTCAGGCCCAATACCCCCTAACCACTTCAGCCCTCATAGGCCTCCAACCCATCATTCAAGATCTCTTAAACAAAAACTACCTCAGACCCACTCACTCCCCATTTAATACCCCATATTAGCTGTGAAAAAAAACAACGGATCTTTCCGCCTTGTCCAAGACCTTCGCCTCATCAACATAGCCGTTGTCCCTATCCATCCCTTAGTTCCAAATCCATACACCCTTTTATCGCAGATCCCTGCTTCTGCATCCCACTTCTCAGTCCTAGATCTCAAGGACGCATTTTTTTCTATTCCTCTAGACCCCTCCTCCCAAGATTTTTTTTGCCTTCACCTGGACGGACCCATACACCAGACATTCTGTACAGCTTACTTGGACAGTTTTACCACAAGGCTTCCGAGATAGTCCCCATATTTTTGGACAAGTCCTAGCTCAAGACCTCAAACAGTTTCACCATGATCACCCCGAGTCCACTTTATTACAATATGTAGATGATCTTCTGCTCTGCAGTCCCTCGTGGGAACAGTCTCAACTTGACACTGCGTCTCTACTTAACCTTCTAGCTTCCAGAGGTTACCGAGTATCCCCTGTCAAAGCTCAAATCTCTTCCCCTTCTGTCACTTACCTTGGATTCCTTCTGTCTCAGCAAAGAAAGTCCATTACCTTAGACAGAAAACGACTCCTCTCTGACCTGCCCGTTCCCAAAACCAAGACAGAAATCCTTTCCTTTCTAGGCTTGGCTGGGTATTTTAGAGCGTGGATCCCTAACTTCTCCCTGTTGGCAAGACCCCTATACGACCTCAGCAAGGGCCCCCCTGAAGAACCATTATCATCCTCACCCCGACACTCCTTCATTAAGCTCCGTCAAGCCCTTGTAAAAGCTCCAGCTCTCCATCTCCCTGATTTGTCAAAACCCTTCTCATTATACATTCATGAGAGGTCCAGTCAAGCTCTAGGAGTCCTAGGCCAATATTATGGCCCATCCTTTGCCCCAGTAGCTTATCTCTCCAAGCAATTAGACCCCACAGTTCGGGGATGGGCCCCCTGCCTACGGGCATTAGCCACTGGACAGCTCTTGCAGAAAGAAGCTCACAAACTAACATTCGGAGCGCCCCTTACTATTCTGTCCCCACATCACCTAAAAGATCTCTTAACCTACAAAATTTTACAGACTCTCCCCCCCTCCAGACTCCTGACCTTACTGTCCTCTTTCCTCCAAAATCCAAACATTTCTTTCCTCCCCTGCCCGCCCCTAAATCCGGCCACTCTTCTTCCTCTGCCCTACTCTCCTCATACTCCCTCGCATGATTGCCTGGAAGCCCTTCACAACTTCCTTCCGTGCCACTCCACGATCTCCGAAGGAGCCCTCTCACACTCCGACCTCATCTGGTTTACTGATGGATCCTCCTTTAAACATGAGGGCATCCACTACTCAGGATATGCAGTAGTCTCCCTCGAAGATGTCATTGAAGCACGAGCCCTACCCCCTGGTACAACCAATCAGCAGGGTGAACTCATTGCAGCCACCAGAGCTTGCACTCTGGCCCGGGACACGTCTCTCACATTGTACACTGACTCCAAGTACGTATTCCACATTCTCTTGTCCCACGCAGCAGTATGGAAAGAACGAGGCCTCCTCACCACAAAAGGGAATTCCATAACTAATTCAGCCTTAATTACTAAACTTTTAGAGGCTTCACAACTCCCACACCGACTAGGCATAGTCCACTGCAAATCACATCAAAAAGACGACTCCCCCATTGCAAGAGGTAACAACAAGGCCGACAGAGTAGCCCGGTCAGTTGCCCTATCAGAAAACGCACCAGACAACAATCCGTCTGCCCTTGCAGTTTTAGCCTTATCACAAGACGCCCTCTGCTCTCAGGACAAAGAGTCTCTCTTCCACCTCTTACATGACCTGTTCCATCCCAGCCCCCAATCCTTAATCCATTTTTTACAATCTTTTTTTCCTCTTTCTCCTGAAGACAAAACCCTACTTAACCAAATCACCTGCAAGTGCACCATCTGCCAACGCACTAACCCTAATACCCCCCTCAAAGCCCGACCCTTCCCAGCTCATCAAGCAAGGGGTAATGTCCCCGCTACAGATTGGCAAATAGACTTCACTAACATGCCCCCTGTACGAGGTACCAGATACCTACTCGTGCTAGTAGATACATTTTCAGGATGGGTCGAAGCTTTCCCCACCACTAACAAACAAGCATCCGTAGTTGCCTCTATCCTCCTCGCCCAGATCTTTCCTAGGTTCGGGATGCCCACTTCCCTCCAATCAGATAACGGCCCTGAGTTCACTGCCCAAATTATCCAAAACCTCTCCAAGTCACTCTCGCTCCCCTGGCATTTACATTGTCCTTATCGACCACAAGCTTCAGGAAAAGTAGAAAGAGCCAATAGGACTCTAAAAGACATCCTGACCAAACTATCTCTAGAACTACACCTTGACTGGGTTCGCTTACTTCCCTTAGCTCTACTCCGCATTCGAGCCCTCCCAAAGAAACCTTCCTTCTTGTCACCCTTTGAAATCATGTACGGCCACCCGATTCTACCCCCGGGGCTCCCTTCCCACAAAGGACCAATTCCTCCCAATATAGCCCTTCCACTACTCTCTCTCCTCTGCACTGAATTGTGGAAATATCAAGATTGGCTCCTTCCTGATCCATCCACCTCCCAAAATCCTCCTGTCTTACAGCCCGGCCAACTAGTGTTTTATAAGCCACCAGAAGATCAGCCCTCTCTCACCCCGAAATGGGAAGGTCCACACCCAGTTATTCTCTGCACCCCCTCGGCCACCAAGCTCTCACTGCCTGATAACTCTGTCACCCCTTGGATTCATATCTCCAGGTTGAAACCAAATACCCAAGACTCACCTTCTCTGGACACCCAAGACCCATCAGTCACAATCCAGAGTCCTTCGGATACAGCCCAAGACGCTGTCTACTCTACCATGCCTCATCCCTCTGATCTCTTGAAGCTCTGCATCTCCCATGCACCCTCTTTGCCATCCATACCTGAATCATGACTTTTTCCTCCTTTACTGCTCTCTCGCTTTTTTCCCTCATTCCTATTGTCTTCCTGCCGCCCCACCCTCCTTTGCATGGCGATTCAAAGTCAAGCAGACTTACACACAGCATCAAACAAAAGTTACTGCCCTCATTGCCACATCAGACTGCCCTCTGAAAGGCTGCTCTGAGCCTTTGTACCTCCACTTTCCTCCCTCCACTGAAGTATTCATTTACAGCTACCTTTATTCTCCCTACCTCTGCTTCCTCTATGACCAAAGACAAGCCTATTGCAGGCGATGGCAAGACACCTACGGGGGATGCCCCTACTGGTCTTGCACCATTCACTACATGGGTGACTTCCAGTACCCACAGTATTACTCCTCCAACCGTTTCATGAAATATCCCAACGGCTCATTCTCCTTATTAATCCCAGATCCCTGGGACTCTCGATGGGCTGCTGGAGTAACAGCCTCAGTTTACTACAAGGGGTCCTCGACCCCCCATGGTACCCTTCATATCTCTCGAGAGTATGTTCCCTCTCGCTCCCAGATCTCTCAAGTTGCATCAGATATCAGACATTCCGAAAAAGTCATTATCCAAACTCTTGACGGCTCCTCTTCATCTTCTTATTCCTCCTACTCTTGGTTACAGCTCATTCAAGACACCACCATCTTTCTCAACCACACCCTCAACACCGCCAATTGTTTCTTGTGCGCATCACTACAGCGCCCACTGCTGGCCGCCGTGCCCCTCAATATTTCCAACTACTCCTTCCATGCAGAAGGACAACCCCTCCGTCCCCTGGCAGACATACCCCTGTGGGAACCAGAATACCCAGATAATCTCACCATCCACCACTGTGTAGGCCCAACTCCACCCCCCTCCAGTGCACTTCACTGCCTCTCTATCTACACCCCTACCTCCGGCTCTAAGACTTTTACGCAACCAGGACACTTCTTTTGGTGTAATGGCAGCCTTTTCAACTCACTACCTCTCAACTCCGATACACCCTGCATTCTCGTCACCCTAATCCCACAGCTTACACTTTACAGCATGGCAGAATTCCTTGAGCTCCAACCTCCCTTGCACTCGCGCACAAAAAGGGCTGCTTTCCTTCCCATCATGGTCAGTATCTCTTTAATCACCTCAGCCATTGGGGTGGGGTTTTCGGGAGGAGCCTTGGGTCACTCTCTATGGGCAGTTAGAGATCTCGACGCCAAACTTGAGGGAGCCCTGACATCCACTGCCAATTCCCTAGCCTCTCTCCAAAGACAGGTCACTTCGCTAGCTAAAGTCACCCTTCAAAACCGGCGGGCCCTAGATCTGCTTACAGCCGAGAAGGGCGGCACCTGCGTCTTCCTCCAGGAAGAGTGCTGCTATTACATCAACGAATCCGGCATTGTAGAAACTGACATCACCAAACTCACTGACCTTGCCTCCAGCCTCCACTCTGCTTCCAATTCCAACCCATTCTCGTCAATACTAACAAACCCCCTCCTCACCTGGCTCTGGCCCATTGCAGGCCCCATAATAGTCATTCTTCTCGTCTGTCTCTTCTTACCCTGTATAATAAAGTTCATCAAATCCCAAGTCGGAAAAATCTCTAATCAAGCTTTCAACCAGCTTTTACTCAGGAACTACCAGCTTCTGGCCACGGAAGACCCCTCACCCTCACGTGACCTCCTCACCACATGCTGAGATGGACCCCTCTCTCTGCTGGAAACTGTTCCTGGAAACAATGGCCGCAGACGCCTGGCTCCTGACACCCATATCCTCTTGGCATCATTGGAATCAACAGGTCCTCAACCTATGGTTACAGGGAACCTTCATTGATTTCCAACCTGAAGAAGTCCACATCTACTCATCCTTACTGTGGGGAGTCCTATCAACCCTTTCCTCCCAATCCTCAAACCCTCACTCCCTTCTCCGCCCCTGTTCAGCAGGAAGCAGTCAGAGAGAAAGCAACGTCCACAAACCCATAGAGGAGAAAGGGGGGAATGAAGGGTCCCCACCAGTAAGATGGCGAACTTCTGGCTTCTTTTCGGGGTCCTCGGTTCCCGCCGGCACCACCTGAAGCCCAATCACCTCTCGCCCCCCTCCCAATCCCAGCACCTAGCCAACAGCCACCAGCCCCATAGAAGTAACACCACAATCACCCTATGCCCCATCCTATATAACCCAGCACCTTTCCCTAATAAAGCGGAACTCTCCGGTGAATTGCTGTTGTGTGTCGCTCCTTTCCTTTCATAGGGCTATATGAATTATCTGATAAAGAATTTTAATTATCATCATAAAGATTCTCAACAAGCTCAGAAAAATGATACATGAACAAAATGAGAATTTCAACAAAAGGACTGTCCAGACACACACACACACAGACACACATACACACATACAAGAATGAAACAAATTTTGGAGCTAAAGAATGTTATTAACAACTGAAAAATCACTAAAGAGGTTCAAGAGCATTATATATAGTCACATGCAAAAGAATGAAATTGGACACTTATGTCATACACAAGAAATAACTCAAAATGGATTAAATACATAGACATAAGACCTCAAACTGTATGCCTAGGAAAAAAACAAAAGGAGAAAGGTTCACGATGCTTGTCTTGTCAATGACTTCTTAGTTATGACACCAAAAGCAGATGCAACAAAAGCAAAAACAGACAAGTGGGACATCAAATGAAAAATTGTGTGCACAGCAAAGGGAACAATTAACATAATGAAAAGGCAACCTATGGAATGGAAGAAAATATTTGCAAACTATACATCTGATAATGTGTTGATATCCAAAATATATGAGGAACATCTACAACTCAATAGCAAGAAAGAAAGCATTAAAATTTGGAAAAGAGCTTGAATAAACATTTATCCAAAGACATACTAACGGCCAATAGGTATAAGAAAAGATGTTCATCACCACATCAAAGAAATGCAAATCAAAACCACAATAACTGATCACTTTACATTTCCAAGGAGGGCCATTATAAAATTAAAAAAAAAAAAACAGTAATGACACATAATAAAGGACTGTTCCTCAAAATATAAAAGGAACCCTTAAAACAACAATAAGACAGACCAATTTAAAAATGGACAAAGCCCTTGACACCTCATCAATGCACAAATGGCAAATAAGCTTATGGAAAGATGCTCCACATGTCATTAGGAAAATGTAAATTAAAACAACGAGACAAAACTATACACTTAGTAGAATGGCCAAAACTGGAACACTGTCAACACCAAATGCTGGTGAGGATGTGGTGCAGCAGGAACTCTCAATTATTGCTAGAGGGAATGAAAGTGGCATAGCTACATTGGAAAACATTTTGGCGGTTTCTTAAACTAAACATACTCTACTGTAGGATGTGGCAATCCCACTCCTTGGTATTTACCCAAAGGAGGTGAAAACTTCTGTCTACAGAAAAACCTGCACACCAATCTTTAAAGTGGCTTCACACATAACTTCCAAAATTTGGAAATAACCAACAAGTCCTTCAGTAGGTGATTAGATAAACAAACTGGTACATCCACACAATGCAATATTATTCAGCACCAAACAGACATGAGCTATCAAGTCATGAAAAGACACGAAGAAATCTCAAACGCATATTACTAAGTGAAAAAAGCCAACCTGTAAAGGCTACATATTTTATGTTTCCAACTACATGGCAATCTGGCTGAGAAAAAACTATGGAGACAGTAAAAAGATGAGTGGTTGCCAGGAGGTGCAGGTAGGAGAAGGGATGAATAGGTAGAACACAGAGGATTTTTAGGGCAGTGAAAATACTCCGATACTATAATGATGGATGCACATCATTAGACATTTGTCCAAACCCACAGAATGTACATCAACAGTGAAGTAAACGGTAAACTATGAACTTTGGGTGATTATAATGTGTCAATTTCGGTTCACAATTCTAATGTACTGAATGTTGATAATGGAGCAAGCTATACAGGTGGGGGTGGGCAAGGAGTAAATAAGAAATTTCTGTACCTTCCTCTCAATTTTTCTGTGAACCTAAAACTGCTGTAAAAATTTAATTCTTAAAAAAAAAGCATTGGGAAAGATGTGCAGACATTGGAATCCTTGTGCACTTTTGTTGGGAATGTGAAAAGGATGGTGCAGCCACTACAGAAAACAATATGGAAGCTCCTCAAAAAATTAAAAATAGAACTACCATACATACAATCCAGCAATCCCACTTCTGGGTATTCATTCATAACAGTTGAAATAAGTATCTCAAAGAGGCATTTCCACTCCCAAGTTCATTGCAGCATTATTCATAGTATCCAAGAGGTAAAAACCACCCAAATGTCCATTGACAGATGAATGTATAATGAAAATGTAGATTATACATATGATGGAATATTATTCAGTCATTAAGAAAGAAACCGAGTCATATACCAAAACATGGATGAGCCCTGAGAGACTGAGGGAAATCAGACACAGGACAATAAATACTGTATGATTCTACTTATATGAGGTATCTAATGTAGTCAAAATCATAGTAGCAAAAAGCAGATTTTCAGTTGCTGCTAGGCGGGTAAGGGGAAAGAGAAATGGAGTTTCTCAATGGGCATAAAACTGCATTCAGGCAAGATGAAAAAGGTCTATAGGTCTGTAATACAACACTACACTCACTAACAATACCACGTGGTTCACTTAAAAAATTGTTAAAAATTTATCTGTTACGGGTTTTTATCTATAATAAAGAAAATGTCTTTCAGTGTAGCACAGAGAGGACAAGTAGTGACTCTGGCATCTTACTACACTGATGGACAGTGACTTCAATGGGGTATGGGAGGACTTGATGGGTGACTGTAGTAACCACAATGTTTTTCATGTGAAACCTTCATAAGAGTGTATATCAATGATACCTTAAGAAAAAAGAAAAAAGAATATGTCTTTAATGCAGTAAAAATTATTAATTTTATGAAATTTTCATCCCTAAAAACATCTTTTTTAGTACATTTTTAATTTCTATGTAATGAAATGGAAAGTACATAAAGCATTTCTGCTGCACACCAAAACACTGTTATGTCACCAGGAAAATCATTTATGCAGTATTTGAATTGTGAGATGAACTAGCTGCTTTCACAGAATACCATTTTTACTAGAAGGAACTGACAAACTATGGTTTTTCAGACTTGGGTCTTTTGCAGACATTTTCTCAAAAACGAACTTCAAGGAAAACAAATGAGAGTATTTGTTGCCAATGATAAAAGGTAAGGTTTCAAACAAAAATTAGAATTTTGGAAAACTTGTATCTGCTGCCATGGATTTGTTCGCAGATGGTAACAACTTTCCTGATGAGTTCAATGCTTTTACTAAACAATGTGTTTTTTAATGTAATATAATGTATTGTGTCAGTATTTGAAAGAGCTGCATCTTTCAGTGAACCAATATTTTCCAAAGGACTGATAAATGATGTTGCAAAATAATGCATGGATAAGAGACACCAAGTAGAAGGGAGAAAAATGCATTTGAATTTAACAAAGCACACAAAGTTCACAGATGTGGTTTTGGATCTAGCATTACAACAAACTGTTAAGAACCTATCACAAGACAAATTTTAACATGATATCAAAGAAGGGTATCTACAATTATCTCAAAAGGGTATTAAAATTCCTTCTGCCAACAACTATCAGTGTGAGTCTGGAGTTTCTTCATATACATCAATGACAATATATTGCCGCTCCCACTTTCCAGCAGACGTGAAATCAATTCTAGTCAGGTAAAACCTAATAATGAAAAGCAAAATAATGTGTTTCCAGAAAATCATAAGAGGATTAAATTCACTAACGTTGGAATGGGGAAAGACTGCTAAACACAAAAGAGTACTTATCTTACTGCAAAAGACTGATAAACTGGGGCACATTAAAACGAGTTAACTTCTGTTCTTCAAACGCCACTATTATAAAAGCAGAAATGTCAGCCAAAGACTAACAAGATATTTGCCACACACAATGTAACCGACAAAGGGTATAAATACAGAGTACATAAAAACTACAAATCAATGTAAGAAATGCAAACAATCCAATAGAAAAGTGGGAAAAAGACATAAAGAGGCCTTTTACAAGAAATAAGAAATCTAAATGACCAATATAACAAGATGCCCATAAAAATATAAGCCCCAGTAAAATACCATTGCATACATATCATACTGACCAAAAATTTCAAGTCTGACAATATTAAATGTTAGCCAGGATGTGAAGCAAAGTGAACTGTCTGTCATACACTGATGATGGGAGTATATTTTGAAATAGTTTGACAGTATCCACCAGAGCTGAAGTTAATCACCATCTAGAACCCAGTAATTGTACACCTCAATATATACCCGACAAAACAAATGATGTGTACAACAAGATACTTGAATAAGAATGCTCCTATTAGTCATGTACATACAATGGGGAAATGACAGCCTCTTCAACAGCTGGTGCTGGCAAAACTGGACAGCTACATGTAGGAGAATGAAACTGGACCATTTGTCTAACCCCATACACAAAAGTAAATTTGAAATGGATCAAAGACCTGAATATAAGTCATGGAACCATAAAACTCTTAGAAAAAAACATAGGCAAAAATCTCTTGGACATAAACATGAGCGACTTCTTCACGAACATGTCTCCCCAGGCAAGGGAAACAAAAGCAAAAGTTAACAAGTGGGACTACATCAAACTGAAAAGCTTCTGTACAGCAAAGGACACCATCAATAGAACAAAAAGGCATCCTACAGTATGGGAGAATATATTCATAAATGACATATCTGATAAAGGGGTGACACCCAAATTATATAAAGAACCATGCACATGCACCTCAACAAACAAAAAACAAATGATCCAATTAAAAAATGGGCAGAGGAACTGAACAGACAGTTCTCCAAAAAAGAAATTCAGATGGCCAACAGACACATGAAAAGATGCTCCACATTGCTAATTATCAGAGAAATGCAAATTGAAACCACAATGAGATATCATCTCACACCAGTAAGGATGGCTACCATCCAGAAGACAAACAACAACAAATGTTGGCAAGGTTGTGGAGAAAGGCGAACCCTCCTTCACTGCTGGTGGGAATGTAGATTAGTTCAACCATTGTGGAAAGCAGTTTAGAAATTCCTCAATATGCTCAAAATAGACACCATTTGAACGAGGAATTCCACTCCTGGGAATTTACTCTAAGAATGCAGCACTCCAGTCTGAAAAAGACAAGTGCACCCCTATGTTTATCACAGCACTATTTACAATAGCCAAGAACTGGAAGCAACCTAAGTGTCCATCAGTAGATGAATGGATAAAGAAGATGTGGTACATATACACAATGGAATGTTATTCAGCCATAAGAAGGAAACAAATCCTACCATTTGCAACAACATGGATGGAACTAGAGGGTATTATGCTCAGTGAAATAAGCCTGGCAGAGAAAGACAAGTACCAAATGATTTCACTCATATGTGCTCCCCATGCCACCTCACTGAACTTCCCACTTACAGGGGACTTCAAACGCTAATCCCCTGCCGAATCCTAACCCTTCAACATCCCTCACTGAAGATCCCTCCCTTACCTTTGCAACCTGCCCCCCTCACAATCTAGCAAAACTTCTATCTACACAACACCCATCCCCTTACACTCCCCATTCTTGTACGCAACTCCTAAGCGAGTGAGCCCCTCACCCCGCACATCTGCAGGAGGGAGCCCTCCCTCAAGCCCATTACACCTGGTTCACAGACGGGAGCTCTTTTATCCATAACCATACCCGCATTGCAGGATATGCAATAGTATCTCTCACTGAAGTTACTGAGGCCCAACTCCTTCCTTCCAACATCACTAACCAACAAGCCACACTTATTGCTATAACTAGAGCCTTTACTCCTGCCAGGAATTCTTCTCTTACAATCTACACTGACTCTGAGTATGCCTTCCACATTCTTCTCTCCCATGCTGCCATCTGGAGAAGAGGGGCCTCCTTATCACAAAAGGGACCTCAATCGGGGGTGGAGCGAATATGGCAGCGTGAGTAGGACAGTGGGAATCCCCTCCCACAAACATATATATTTTTGAAAATACAACAAATACAACTAATCCTAAAAGAGAGACCAGAAGACACAGGACAACAGCCAGACTACATCCACATGTGCGAGAGCCCAGTGCCTGGTGAAGTGTAAGATACAAGCCCCTGCCCGGTGGGACCTGAGCACACCTCCCGCCAGCTCCCGGCAGGAGGAGAGAAGTCAGAGCGGAGAGGGAGAGGAAGCCCAGGAATGCTGAACACTCATCCCCAGCCATCCGCACCAGAACACAGACACAGTGCATGCGTGGGGTCCTAGATACTAGGGAAACAGGGCAGCAGGACCAGTGAGCGGGTCCCGAAGCTGATGCCCCTGTGACAAAGAAGAGCGAGTGCTTTTTGAAAGTCTTAAAGGTACAGGGACACAACAGCTGGACAGAAACACCACAGGTCAAACTCCAGTAGACTGAAATTACAAGGAAAACCAGGTGCACTAACCCCCTGTGCAACAGCTCCGAGACCCCCCACGGAGGTAAACAGCCAAACAGACCCCCGACCATTACCCCACCAGGGTGAGGTGAAAGCACAGAAGCAGCCTAAGGTTGGCCATGCCCTTAGATAGGGAGCTTCCTCCACACTGGCCGGCAAGACACAAAGACCCAGTCTACACACAATTACCCAACACAAGCCACTAGCGGTCGCAGTTGTCCCAGTAAAGAAAGGCCAGTAGCAAGTGGAAAGTTTGGCCCCCTCCGTCTGACAGTCAATAGCACCTATCAACATGAAAAGGCAAAAAAATATGACCCAGACAAGACTAACCCAGACAGCTTCGGCATCTACTACATCTTCCCCTGAGAAGGAACCTGGGGAGATAGATTTAACCAGTCTTCCTGAAAAAGAATTCAAAACAAAAGTCATAACCATCCTGATGGACTTGCAGAGAACTATGCAAGAACTAAGGAAGGAGAATACAGAAACAACAAGCTCAGGAAGGACTTCAAAACAGAATGGATGAGATGCAAGAGACCATTAATGGACTAGAAAACAGAGAACAGGAACGCAGAGAGGCTGATGCAGAGAGAGATAAAAGGATCTCCAGGAATGAAAGAATTCTAAGAGAGCTGAGTGACCAATTGAAACAGAACAATATCTGCATTACAGGGGTACCAGAAGAAGAAGAGAGAGAAAAAGGGAATAGAAACTGTCTTTGAAGAAATAATTGCTGAAAACTTCCCCAAACTAGGGGAGGAAATGACCTCTCAGACCACAGAGGTACACAGAACTCCCATGACAAGGGATCCAAGGAGGGCAACACATAATAATTAAAATGGCAAAGATCAAAGACAAGGACAAAGTATTAAAGGCAGCCAGAGAGAAAAACAAAGGTCACCTACAAAGGAAAACCCATCAGGCCATCATCAGACTTCTCAACAGAAACCCTACAGGCCAGAAGAGAATGGCATGATATACTTAATGCAATGAAACAGAAGGGCCTCGAACCAAGACTACTGTATCCAGCACGATTATCATTTAAATATTAAGGAGGGATTAAACAATTCCCAGACATGAAAAAGTTGAGGGAATTTGCCTCCCACAAACCACCTCTACAGGGCATCCTACAGGGACTGCTCTAGATGGGAGCACTCTTAAAAAGAGCACAGAACAAAACACCCAACATATGAAGAAGGGAGGAGGAGGAATAAGAAGAGAGAGAAATAAGAATCATCAGACCATGTTTATAATAGCTCAACAAGCGAGTTAAGCTAGACAGTAAGATAGTAAAGAAGCTAACCCTGAACATTTGGTAACCACAAACTTAAAGCCTGCAATGGCAATAAGAACATACCTTTCAATAATCACCCTAAATGTAAATGGATTGAATGCACCAATCAAAAGACACAGAGTAATAGAATGGATAAAAAAGCAAGACCCATCCATATGCTACTTGCAAGAGACACACCTCAAACCCAAAGATATGCACAGACTTAAAGTCAAGGGATGGAAAAAGATATTTCATGCAAACAACAGACAGAAAAAAGCAGGTGTTGCAATTCTAGTATCAGACAAAACAGACTTCAAAATAAAGAAAGTAACAAAAGATAAAGAAGGACATTACATAATGATAAAGGGCTCAGTCCAACAAGAGGATATAACCATAATAAATATATATGCACCCAATACAGGAGCACCAACATATCTGAATCAAATACTAACAGAACTAAAGGAGGAAACAGAATGCAATGCATTCATTCTGGGAGACTTCAACACAACACTTGCCCCAAGGGACACATCCACCAGACAGAAAATAAGTAAGGACATAGAGGCACTGAACAACACAGTAGAACAGATGGACCTAATAGACATCTACAGAACTCTACATCCAACAGCAACAGGATACACATTCTTCTCAAGTACACATGGAACATCCTCCAGAATAGACCACATACTAGGCCACAAAAAGAGCCTCAGTAAATTTCAAAAGATTGAACTCCTACCAACCAACTTTTCAGACCACAAAGGCATAAAACTAGAAATAAACTATACAAAGAAAGCAAAAAGGCTCACAAACACATAGACACTTAGCAACACGCTCCTAAATAATCAATGGATCAATGACCAAATCAAAATGGAGACCAGGAATATATGGAAACAAACGACAACAACAGCACAAATCCCCAACTACTGTGGGATACAGCAAAAGCAGTCTTAAGAGGAAAGTACATAGCAATCCAGGCATATTTAAAGAAGGAAGAACAATCCCAAATGAATGGTCTAATGTCACAATTATCAAAATTGGAAAAAGAAGAACAAATGAGGCCTAAGGTCAGCAGAATGAGGGACATAATAAAGATCAGAGAAGAAATAAATAAAACTGAGAAGAATAAAACAATAGAAAAAATTAATGAAACCAAGAGCTGGTTCTTCGAGAAATAAACAAAATAGATAAGCCTCTAGCCAGACTTATTAAGAGGAAAAGAGAGTAACACAAATCAACAGAATCAGAAATGAGAAAGGAAACATCATGAAGGACCCCAGAGAAATACAAAGAATTATTAGAGAGTACTATGAAAACCTATATGCTAACAAGCTGGGAAACCTAGGAGAAATGGACAACTTCCTAGAAAAATACAACCTTCCAAGACTGACCCAGAAAGAAACAGAAAATCTAAACAGACCAATTACCAGCAACGAAATTGAAGCGGTAATCAAAAAACTACCAAAGAACAAAACCCCTGGGCCAGATGGATTTACCTCAGAATTTTATTATACATACAGGGAAGACATAATACCCAATCTCCTTAAAGTTTTCCAAAAAATAGAAAAGGAGGAAATACTCCCAAACTCATTCTATGAAGCCAACATCACTCTACAACCAAAACCAGGCAAAGACCCCACCAAAAAAGAAAACTACAGACCAATATCCCTGATGAATGTAGATGCATAAATACTCAACAAAATATTAGCAAATCGAATTCAACAGTATATCAAAAGGATCATACACCATGACCAAGTGGGATTCATCCCAGGGATGCAAGGATGGTACAACATTTGAAAATTCATCAACATCATCCACCACATCAGCCAAAAAAAGGCAAAACCACATGATCATCTCCATAGATGCTGAAAAAGCATTTGACAAAATTCAACATTCATTCATGATAAAAACTCTCAGCAAAATGGGAATAGAGGGCAAGTACCTCAACATAATAAAGGCCATTTATGATAAACCCACAGCCAACATTATACTGAACAGCGAGAAGCTGAAAGCTTTACCTCTGAGATCAGGAACCAGACAGGGATTCCCACTCTCCCCACTGTTATTTAACATAGTACTGGAGGTCCTAGCCATGGCAATCAGACAAAACAAAGAAATACAAGGAATCCATATTGGTAAAGAAGAAGTTAAACTGTCACTATTTGCACATGACATGATATTGTACATAAAAAACCCTAAAGACTCCACCCCAAAACTACTAGAACTGATATTGGAATACAGCAAAGTTTCAGGATACAAAATTAACACACAGAAATCTGTGGCTCTCCTATACACTAACAATGAACCAACAGAAAGAGAAATCAGGAAAACAACTCCATTCACAATTGCATCAAAAAGAATAAAATACCTAGGAATAAACCTAACCAAAGAGTGAAAGACTGATACTCTGAAAACTACAATTCACTCTTCAGAGAAATTAAAGGGGACACTAACAAATGGAAACCCATCCCATGCTCATGGCTAGGAAGAATTAATATTGTCAAAATAGCCATCTTGCCCAAAGCAATATACATATTTGATGCAATCCCTATCAAACTACCAGCAACATTCTTCAATGAACTGGAACAAATAAGTCAAAAATTGATATGGAAACACCAAAGACCCCGAATAGTCAAAGCAATATTGAAAATGAAGAATAAAGTAGGGGGGATCTCACTCCCCAACTTCAACCTCTACTATAAAGCCATAGTAATCAAGACAATTTGGTACTGGCACAAGAACAGAGCCACAGACCAGTGGAACAGATTAGAGACCCCAGAAATTAACCCAAACATATATGGTCAATTAATATTTGATAAAGGAGCCATGGAGATACAATGGCGAAATGACAGTCTCTTCAACAGATGGTGCTGGCAAAACTGGACAGCTACATGTAGGAGAATGAAACTGTACCATTGTCTAACCCCATACACAAAGGTAAACTCAAAATGGATCAAAGACCTGAATGTAAGTCATGAAACCATTAAACTCATTGAAAAATACATAGGCAAAAATCTCTTAGACATAAACATGAGTGACCTCTTCTTGAACATATCTCCCCGGGCAAGGAATACAACAGCAAAAATGAGCAAGTGGGACTACATTAAGCTGAAAAGCTTCTGTACAATGAAAGACACCATCAATAGAACAAAAAGGAACCCTACAGTATGGGAGAATATATTTGAAAATGACAGGTCCGATAAAGGCTTGACGTCCAGAATATACAACGAGCTCACCCACCTCAACAAACAAAAAACAAACAACCCACATAAAAAATGGGCAGAGGAACTGAACAGACAGTTCTCCAAAAAAAAATACAGATGGCCAACAGACACATGAAAAGATGCTCCACATCACTAATTATCAGAGAAATGCAAATTAAAACTACAATGAGATATCACCTCACACCAGTAAGGATGGCTGCTATCGAAAAGACAAACAACAAATGTTGGCGAGGCTGTGGAGAAAGGGGAACCCTCCTACACTGCCGGTGGGAATGTAAGTTAGTTCAACCATTGTGGAAAGCAGTATGGAGGTTCATTGAAATGCTCAAAATGGACTTACCATTTGAACCAGGAATTCCACTCCTGGGAATTTACTCTAAGAACTCAGCACTCCAGTTTGAAAAAGACAGATGGACCCCTATGTTTATCACAGCACTATTTACAATAGCCAAGAATTGGAAGCAACCTAAATGTCCATCGATAAATGAATGGATAAAGAAGATGTGGTACATATACACAATGGAATACTACTCAGCCATAAGAAGAGGAAAAATCCTACCATTTGCAGCAACATGGATGGAGCTGGAGGGTATTATGCTCAATGAAATAAGCCAAGCAGAGAAAGAGAAATGCCAAATGATTTCACTCATCTGTGGAGTATAAGAACAAAGGAAAATCTGAAGGAACAAAACAGCAGCGGAATCACAGAACCCAAGAATAGACTAACAAGTACCAAAGGGAAAGGGACTGGGGAGGATGGGTTGGTAGGGAGGGGTAGGGCGGGGAAGAAGAAGAAGGAGGGTATTAAGATTAGCGTGCATAGGGGGGGATAAAGGGGAGGGCTGTACAACACAGAGAAGACAAGTAGTGATTCTATAACATTTTGCTATGCTGATGGACAGTGACTGTAAAGGGGTTTATAGGAGGGACCTGTTATAGGGGAGAGCCTAGTAAACATAATATTCTTCATGTAAGTGTAGATTAATGATAACAAAAAAAAGAAAGAAAAGTGGGATTACTCCCTGATAGGATAAAATGAACTGTAAATCAATGATTAATGCATGCTTTAAATATCCTTAATTTTGACCACTTAAAGGGTATCAGATGATCGGCTATGGAGGTACATTTTTCTGATAATATTCCTTTCTCTTAAAAAAAAAAGAAGCTCTTCCTGTGTAGTGACCTCCAGTGAGTTCTACACAATGGTATAAAGGGCATATAAAAGTGTAGGCAAAGAGTCTGTATTTATACAGAGGATCAAAGCCTAATTTGGCTACCCAGAAAATGAACTAAGATACAATATGAAAAAGAACTTCCAACATCAGCACTCTCTGGAAGACTCATGCCACAAGATGATCATCAAAAAACCCCAACAAAGATCCATGTGTTGCTACAGCTGTAGATGCACTCATCCCACTGATTCCTGGACTTGCCATGGGAATGAAGAAGGAGATATTTAAGCTGGCCTGTGCATACAGTAAAACAACAAATTTGACTGGATCTATACTGTTGGAACTCAACCAACAATTAGGAGAAGTGCAAATTGTAGCACTCCAAAATGTTACAACTACAGACTATCTACTGTTAAAAGAACATATGGGATGTGAACAGTCCCCAGGAATGGGTTGTTTTAATTTGTCTGATTTCTCTCAGACTGTTCAAGTTCAGTTGGACAATATCCACCATATCATAGATAAGTTTTCACAAATGCCTAAAGTGCCTAACTGGTTTTCTTGGTTTCACTGGAGATGGCTGGTAATTATAGGTATGCTTTGGTTCTGTAACTATATTCCTATTATGTTAATGTGTGTGCATAATTTAATTAGTAGTTTAAAACCTATACATGCTGAAGTTACTCTACAAGAAGATATGTCAAAGAAATAATCAATCTTCCCATGTTTTCTTCTGTCTGCTACTTCTGTAGCTTTTCTTCTTCCTTCCTAATTACAACCCTTAAATAGAATTCATGCCTCATATCGAATTTACTGAGTATCATAATTCTTCCAAGTGGTAAAGATACCTCAAGACAAATGCTGGGCATAGAAGCCACAGGGCATAAATATGCAAAGAAGTAAAAAGCTAACCTTTTCAAACAATAAGGCTTCTCTCTCACTTACCAACTTTACATTTCCCTGTATGGCCCCAGAAGATGACTGGTTATCCAGAGACGGGTAAGATTCCTCAAGGGAGGAACAACCTAAGACAGGCACAGTCGCAGGGGGACCATCAGGTGAGAAATTGGGGATCAACAGAGGTGAGGCTCAGAACCTCACCCCCACTGTTCTGAGAGAAATCTTCTGCATCCATGGATGTTTTGTTGCTCTTGTCTAGCTTGGATTAACACATAGTCTACAGGCACACACCTGATTATCTACATTTGCTCTCTTACAACACTAAACTATGTTATCTACCTTTATCTTGCATCTATCTACCACTTCAGCATTTTATTAAAAATAATAATAATAATAATAAAGAGAGAAATGTGGTATCCACATATATATCACATATAAAAATCAAACAAATATTCATATTATAACTGATTGTTTATAGTTCATAATGCATGAGCAAAAGTGAAAGTTTCTGTGATGACTGCCCTTGTACTGTTCACTGTGTAACTTATTCACTATGTAAGAATTTGTTCTCCATGTAAGAACTCGTTCATTATGCTTCAGAAGATTGGAGACTGATGAAAATTAGGCTTGGGGTGGATTAATGATTGTGCATTGAGCATTGACTCCCCTATACAGAATTTTATTGTTGTTAACAACCATTTGATCAATAAATATGAGAGATGCCCTCTCAAAAAAAAAAGTACAGACTTCCAATTGTAAAATAAATAAGTAACCGGGATGTAATGTATAGCATAAGGAATAAAGTCAAAATAATGTAACAACTTTGTATGGTGAAAGCTGGTAGCTAGAATTATCATGTATATAAATGTTGAATCACTGTGTTGTACACCTGAAACTAATGTAATACTGTGTGTCAACTACCCTTCAATAAAAAATAATCATCTACAAAAAAAAAAAAAAAAAGAATGCAATAGCCCAGTTTGAGAAAGATCTATGCACCCCTATGTTTATCGCAGCAATATTTACAATATCCAAGATATGGAAGCAACCTAAGTGTCCATCAGTATGTGAATGGATAAAGAAAATATGGTACATATACACAGTGGACTATTATTCACCCACAAGGAGAAAACAAATCCTACCATTGACAACAACATGGATGGAGCTAGAGGGTATTATGCTCAGTGAAATAATCCAGGCAGAGAAAGACAAGTACCAAATGATTTCACTCATCTGTGGAGTATAAGAACAAAGAAATAACTGAATGAACAAAACATCAGGAGAATCACAGAACCCAAGCATGAACTAACAGTTATGAAAGGGAAAGAGACTGGGGAGGATAGGTGGGAAGGGAGGGTTTAAGTGGTGGGGGCATAAAGGGGGCATTATGATTAGCATGTATAATAGGGGGGCCATGTGGAGGGCTGTGCCACACAGAGAAGACAAGCAGTGAATCTACAGTATGTTACTACACTGATGGACAGTGACTGTAATTGGGTTTGTGGGGGGGACTTGGTGATGGGGTTAGTCTAGTAAACATAATGCTCCTCGTGTAATTATAGATTGATGCAAAAAAATTATTGTACAGCATCTCCAGTGTTATACAATTGGAATGAAGCACTCTCTATAATTAATTTTGTCAGTTATTTTAATTCAACAAATTGGAATGTAAACATCTGCAATTTATTCTTCAATAAATTAGGATTAAGAAAGTCTAGTGGTACATGGCTTAGGATAACATCTAGAACATAAGTAGCTGAATCATGTCTGACAAAGCTGGGAAATACATCTCATAACTGGTAAGAAGGCAAAGGGTCATATATGGATAAAGGGATAATTGGATTAAATTAAAGGAACTCAGATCTCATAAACTCATTTTTTCCAATAAGCTAGATTTTATTACACATATAAATGAAATATATTGGGAAAAGAGAGAAGAGCTCTAAAGTTGCATATTACATTGATGTTATTCAAAAGAACAATATAGAGAATAACAGCTGAACATAGATGCAGGGGAACTAAGCAGAGATCAGAACAACTGCCCACAAAGCAATACCATGCAGTTACAAAGGAATTATAGGAAATCATTTGATTTTTAGGAAAGTTTGTTATTCAGCGTTAACTAACTGATACAATAATGAAAGTGATCAAAGCTGAGGGCAACTATAGTAATCTTCTCAGTTCAGGCATACATCATGGTATTTGTAGACAGTATTCATCATTACTCTGTTATTGAAGTTTATTTCAGAAAGTTGAATGACAAAGTAACTACATAGAAGTTTCCTACTGGTAGTGAGGAGATGTTGAAAGGATATGCATGCTTGTACAATATTTGTGTATTCACATGAGTGAACAGAAATTCAATCTCTCCAATGAGTCATCCTTTCAGACAGAATGATGGAAAGTATTGTTTTTGTTTATTCATTGCTAATTTAGTGACTACAGACAAATTTTAAAAAGAGGAAAAGAGGAGACATTTCATTTATAGCATGGAAAGAGTCATTTGTGAAGGAAGCACCAAAAGTTTTAAATATAAAGCAGATTAAAAAAAAACAGAAAACCATAACATGCCAACCAATCCTTCACCTAAATGAGGAAACACCTTTATTCATGGACATCAAATGCTAATATTTTAATAAGGAGGTATATGACACACAAAATATTTTTCTTAGTAATACAAAGCATAAAGTATTTCTTAGTCATATCTAGTTCCCTCACAGATTCAAATGCCATATTAAGTCAATCTTTGAGTTCTGTGTCTCTTGGGGACATGTGTTGTATAATTATTTTGCCAATCACTATGGTAATAATGTGGACACAGCTGAATAAGAATACAAAACCTAATGAAGAATAAAATCCAATGACCCATTAAAAATCACACTACTATATTAAAGTCTACATTGTCAGAACAGTTAAGGTTGGTGTATACAAAAGATGACAGACATAAAAATGAAAAACCATGGACTCTGATATTCCTATTATAAAATTGTATAAATTTTCTTGGTTGTCAAGGTTATTTTTTTCTATTTTTATATGAGTAATGCAACTCATGAGAGAGAGCTTATTTTAGAAGAAATATATCAACTGAAAATAAATTATTCATAGAAAATCCGCCTTGCCTCACACACAAAAAAATGGGAATTTCCAAGTCTTCCTGATCCAAGATTGTGGAAAATATTGGGAAAGTAGGAAAATGGACAAAGATAAAATTATTTATATATCAGACAAAGCAGAACATTATATAAATTGAAGAACTTAAGTTGCCTAAACAAGTTGAAGTTAAATAAATGGTAAATCCAAAGAAATTCTATTCTGCAATCTGATTGAAGAAAAGCAGTTTCTTCTCACAGGTTTTGAGCTCTGCAGTCATGGTCACTTCTTCACCCTTGGACAATCAATCCTTTTATTGTTTCCACCCCAATGAATCTTTTCAGAGCCCCCTTAATGTCTTTGTTCCTCAGACTGTAGATGAAGGGTTTCAGCATGGGTGTGACCACGGTGTACATCACAGGCTGCTGCACTTGAGTGTGAGCTGGGGATAGCAGCAGAGCTGAGGTACACACTTATGCTTGTACAATAAAATAAGGAGACAGCTAAGAGGTGAGAGGCACATGTGGAAAATGCTTTAAACTTCCCCTGAGCTGATGACATTCCACATATGGAGGAAACTATCTTACAGTATGAGTAAAAGATTCCAGCCAGGGTACCACCACCCAGCAGCCTAGTTCCAAAATATATCAACAAGTTACTAAGAAAGGTATCATAACAGGAGATTTTGACCATCTGATTGAGTTCACAGAAAAAGTGGGGGATTTCCACTCTGTTGAAGGACAGTCTCAAGATCACTAAGCTGTGTAACAAGGAGTACAGTATATTTGTGATCCAAGACACCAGGACGAGGATACCACAAAGCTGGGGGTTTATGATGACCATGTAGTGCAGAGGGTGACAAATAGCCACATACCGGTCATAGGCCATCATGGTTAGGAGAAAGATGTCCAGTCCTGCAAAGAGTATGAAAAAGTACATCTGGCTGATGCATCCTGCATAGGTAATGACACTGCTCTGGGTCTGGATGCTGAGCAGCATCTTGGGGATGGTGGTGGAGGTGAAGCAGATGTCCACAAAGGACAGGTTGGAGAGGAAGAAGTACATGGGTGTGTGCAGGTGGGAGTCTGAGCTGACAGCCAGGATGAGGAGCAGGTTCCCAAACACAGTGATCAGGTACATGGAGAGGAAAACCCCAAGTAGGAGGGGCTGCCATTACAGTTCCTCTGAAAATCCCAGGATGAGGAATTCTGAAATTTTTGTATCATTGCCTCGTTCCATGCAGCCAAGGTGACTACCAGGAAAGTTAAATAACATGACTTGTTTTTACACAGATAGGCATTACTCACATAGTTTAAATGCTACAATTGGTTTTGCTGCCAAGAAATTAAGTTTAATATTTTGTGTATAGATAAGTTCTCCTGGAGGCGATACCCAATTTCATCTCTGATTATTAATTTTTGTCCCATTTGAAGCATTTTCCTCAAGATGTCATGAAGCCTACAGTTTCAAGGAGAAATTCTTTCATGCTTTCAGGTATATATATTGAGTGCTGACCATGTTCCAAGAACACAAAGGCACTGAGTACAGGGTACCAACAAAACATGTCCCTAAAATACAGTGATGATGAAAGACAATATGCAAATAAAAATATTATATAAACTGTCATATGACAACATGTCTTTCCCACCCATAACCACCCTGATTACACTCAAGCTGGTCATCTCAGATTACCTTTCCCTTAAAGAATGTAGAAATGGTGAAAAGAAGTTGCAGTTGGTAAGCCTCCCATGGATCAATAAACATTTTGCTGTGGCCATTTTGTGCCCTGTGTATTTCATTTATTTAAAGTAAAAAAAAATCATTGATGAGAGAGAGAAAGAGATAGAAATAAAGTGGAAATTAGGAGAAAAAGATCTAATCAGCTTAGAAGGTCCTTGAGAGATAGAAAAGTTTCCCTGGTTTGGCAAAATTCCAACTGCTGTAATAACCCTTGATACCCTTAAAATATAATTTAAAAATACCTTTATTCCAAAGGCAGATAGAGTGAAATCATTAAGGTAAAGCACTTTATAGATTAAATATTCCAAAAGAAAAATGAGTAAAGGGAATAAACTAACAATTCACAAAAGGAAATAGATCTTCAATGATTATATTTCATTATTTTTAATTGGAAATATTTGTCGCTTTATCATATTTGAAAGTCATTATCAAGATTTGGTTTCCTCTCTAGAATGAGACAGCAAAGGCAGGCTTACAAATCATTTTGTGTCTTTCATATATTCTGGTTTCTCTACAAGAGTCTCAAGTGGTATAAATACCAAGGGGGTTAAAAATACTTTGGGTCATTGTAAAGGTTTGTTGGTGCATGAAAAGAATACCTGCAATGACATGGTTATTTTTATGCCCATGTAATTTTTGAAACAATTTTGTTAAAATAGAGGAATTTGTAATTTATTTTTAAATATTTAAGTCATAATTTTTTAAGGAGGTGTGATCTTTATTTTCTTTAATTTTTAATTGAAACTTAGTTGATGTACAATATTATGTACAGATTATGATGTTCAGATGTACCGCATAGTAATATGACCATTATACACATTACTAAATGCTCACCACAATAAGTTTAGATATCATCTCTTGCCATAGTCATTGCATTAGTGACTCTGTTTCCTCTGCTGTACTTCCATCTCTGTGACTTACTTACAGCTGTAAGTTTGTACCTCTTTATTCTTTTCATCCATTTTTCACATCCTCCCAACTTCCCCTGTGGCAACCACCAGTCCATTTTCTGTATTTATCAGTCTATTTAATTTATTCACTTGTTTTTGTTTTAAACTCCACATATAAGTGAAATCATACAGTATTTTTCTTTTTCTTTCTCTATCACTTAGCATAATACCCTCTGGTAAAGAATTCCTTCCCAATAATGGCCAAAGAGGATGCAACTTTTAGAAATACATTTAATCATGAAATGCCAGTAGAAACAATAGGCAGAAACAGAGATTAAATAAAAAGTTGGAACTATGTATAAAGGGTGATTTATTACAACTCAGCATTCAGGAGAAACAGTCACTACCCATTTTACTAAAGCAAGGATTTGCAATTGGAGTATTAAAGTGACCATTCATTCCTTTAGTAGCAGAAATAAAAAATAAAACAAACATTAGATAAATACTGTATGACTGAGTGATAGACTTGACCACACAAAATTTATGAAGTCTCATGCAATCCCACAAATGTATATATATATATACATAGAAGAAATTAATGCTAAACTGTTATTTTCCAAAGTAAAAAAAACAATTAATTCTTTTAAAAAATGTGATCAGAGAGACAAAGGAATAAAAACACCTTAATCCAAGCAAAGTTCCTCATAGACAACTTTGACAGAGAAAGTCAATAAAAAATGAATTTGTACTTATGTGCATATGTATAATACTTATAAATATATAGGCATATATACATAGGTGTATAAGCATATATATAAATGATTATATATGTATATGCATATATATGTATACACACCCATATATATAGCCACACAGGTAGTGAAATAATTGGAAGGCTTATTAGCATTCCCCTTTGCACATATTAACTCCTTTTTTAATGTGCAGCCCAACGTAGAGTATGGAAGTGTACTGTGACATGTCTGTCCCACTCCTGCTGATGCAAGGATGTAATTGCCAGCATTCTTAGGTCTGTATATTTCCCATCAATATAGAAGCTGTCAAATATGCCCCATCTTAAAAATAAAAATAAATGCACTCACTTCACCATATATCATTCCAAAGAGAATTCCCTATTTCTTCTGGTTAAAGAATAAGAATTTAGAGGTATGTCATACTTTCACTGGAAGAGCATTATGCCTCTCGTTATTGGATTTCCATTAACACCATTTAATTAGCAAGTCTGACCTTGTATTAATGGTAACAAAATTTTCTTCCCTATTTAGCATCATAAATAAATATACAGACATATGAATCAAGTCAGCAAACAACCATAGTGATATCTGGTATCTGAGTTAGGCAGGATTGGCTCTAATGTGACCTCAAATAAAAGTTCTCAGCTCCATTCGCTCTGACCCTTTTCCTGTAGTATCTGCTGGATTCTCAGACTCACCTGGATAAGAACTCTTGAGTGGAAGGTGTCTGCGAGGAAGTCCACATTCCTGGATGGTTGGTTATGGAGACTGGAGCTCAGTCCCCAATAGAAAGCCAGCAGGAGTAAGCATTGGCCCTCAAACCAGACTTAGGCATCCAAGGAAATAAACACAAGCTGTTGAATTCAGGGTTGCGCATGCTGAGGGACTGCAGCAGGGGAGATGTTTGTAGCTGATTATATCTCCTCATTACATGGTTTTCTGTTGTCACTCCCAACTTAAGTGCATGATTCCCTTGTGGGTCATGGATCTGGACAGAAAAGAAAGTTTTCCTGCTGTTCCACAGAGACCACATTGTAATCCACCAGAATTCAACTTTTCTTACTCCTTCTCCATGAACTCTTCTGCCTCCAGGGCTCATATCCTCCAGTACCTTATTTCCAAGCCTGAGTTAGGGTTTTCTCAAAGTCAAAGACTGAGGATTCCATCTGGACTAGGTCCTTTGGATCTTCTGAGCCCTGACAATGGTGGGCACACAGCCCCTGACAGGTCCAGGGAATTATTATTCCCCTCTTCAAAAGAGGGACACTTTGTTAGCTTAATATAAAACATGGAGCACTACCCTCCTTGGTTTCCTGACACTTTTGCCAAAAAAATTAGGAGTTTCATAGTTCTATTACAAGTTAAGAGCTGTCTTTCAGTCCGTCATAATGAAATGTTAATGGTTCTAATGGTAATATTTAGATCTTTCTATGTACTATAGCCTATCTTAGCACATCATAGGGATGGACTGATTTAACCTTTAGAAAATTCCCATGCATGAGGTGTTATGAGTATGTACCCCATTCTATATACAGGAACAGGGCTCAGAGGGATTTCATTTTGTGTTCACTTTTACACCCAGTAACAGGTAGAGACACTATTGGAATCTGTCCGAATGTTTCCAGTTCTTGAAGTCTGGGACAGTGGTTCTCAAGCACACATGATTTTTCCCACTGAGGATATTTGGCCATGGCTGCAGGGATGCTGCGTTTCTCCTGAAATTTGACAATAGCATTCCTGATTACTGTGTCATTAAAGTTTATTTCATGTAATTGTATTCATAAGTGACTCCCTGAGGTTCTCTTGTAGGTAATTAGGTGTTGTCAGAAGGAAGGATGTGCACTTTGTGCCAAAGTTGTGAATTCCATGCCTGGACAGGAATTCAGGCTTTCTAGGGAGTCATCTATTTTTCATGAATAAAGGTCTATCTATATCCATCTCAAGGACATATATAATAGGTGACACTGAATTGTTCATCCACTGGCTCTTCTGGGTTATGTTAAAGTGTGGAATAAGAAGAGGTATTTCACTTAGAGCAATGGAAGGAGTCATATTTGTCAGGAGAATTATACATTTTCAAGAAAAAGCATGAAGATAATGAGACAAAAGCGTGATTATGCCAAACAATCCTTCACACCAATTACAAAGCCCCTCACACACAGAAAACAACCTTACAAACATCGATGTATAGATGTCCACAACAGTTTTGCATAGTAATAAATGTGTGACTAAAATTTTACTTACTCATAATTAAGGTAATCTCTGACCCTAATCATGTTGTACTAACCATAGAATGTCAGACTCTTACTGAAATGTGTGTTTCCATGTAGACAACAATTGGAGACATGTATTTGATTATCAGATCTGCCAGTGACTAAGGTGGGCTGTGGACACCAAGTTGAATAAGAGAATAGAGTTGTAGTGAGGGGAATAAAATCCAATAACCTATCATAAAACACACTATATATTAAAGTGTATATATTTAGAAAGAGCATTTAAGGTAGTGACATATAATGGATTCAAAAGTCATACACTGCATCTCATATTTTTCTCTGCCATGAAATTATATAAAATGATTGCAAAGTATAGACATAGGAGTGGTACAACTCAAGAGTATTCTTTTAATAAAATAGAAAAAATTAGTATGACACATTTCACCCCAGAAGAAACTATTCTCAAAATTACTCCACTTTCATGAGATAAATGGGAATATTCTAATATTTTATAAGTTGGAAACAAATTTGAGAAAATAGGAAAATGACAAATGAAAGGTATTCTATTATCAGAGACAGCAGACAGGGTAATACAATAGGTTACTTAAATAGTACATAAAAGTTGAAATCAAAGAAACTGAAATTCCAGGAAATAAATATGAGGAGCAATTTACTTCACAATTTGATAAAACAATCATAATTTCTGGCTCTCAGAGTTGAGTCCTGCTATCAGATGCATTTCTTCAGTCCAAGAACAATTAGCCCTTTTATAGTTTCCTTCCCAAAGAGTCTTTTCAAAGTCCTCTTTATGTCCTTGTTTCTCAGACTGTAGATGAAGGGGTTCAGCATGGGTGTGACCACAGTGTACATCAATGAGGCTGTTGCACTTGAGTGTGAGCTCTGGGTAGCAGCAGAGCTAAGGGACACACCTAGGCTTGTACAATAAAATAAGGAAACAACAGAAAGTTGAGATGCACAGGTGGAAAATGCCTTATACTTCCCCTGAGCTGATGAGGTTCCACAGATGGAGGAAATTATCTTAGAGTAAGAGTAAAGAATCCCACCAAGAGGACAACCACCAAAGAGCCCAGCTCCAAGGTACATTACTGTGTAATTAAGGAAGGTGTCAGAACAGGCAAGCTGGACCACCTGTTTGATTTCACAAAAGAAGTGGGGGATTTCCAAGTCAGTACAAAAGGACAGTCTCAACACCATTAAGCATTGTAACAAGGAATGCAGGACACCCATGATCCAGGACACCAGGACCAGCAGGCCACACTGCTGTTGGTTCATGTTGACTGTGCAGTGCAGGGAGTGACAGATGGCCAAAAAACAGTCATAGGCCATCACAGTGAGGATGTGGTTGTCCAGTACTGCAAAGAGGAGGAAAAAATGCATTTGGCTGATGCAGCCTGCATATGTTATAACTTTGCTCTGCGTCTGGATGCTCAGCAGCATCTTGGGGATGGTGGTGGAGGTGAAGCACATGTCCACAAAGGACAGGTTGGAGAGGAAGAAGTACATGAGTGTGTGCAGGTGGGAGTCTGAGCTGACAGCCAGGATGAGGAGCAGGTTCCCAAACACAGTGATCAGGTACATGGCGAGGAAAAACCCAAATAGGAGGGGCTGCAGTTCTGGTTCACTTGAAAATCCCAGAAGAAGAAACTGAAAATTCTGTAAGGTTCCTTTGGTCCATGTGTGGGAGGTGCCTACCAAGATACAGAAATATAAATGACAAATTTTCACACAATGAAGCATTAATAATGTAGCATAAATACTAACATTTATATTTTAGAGTCAAGAAAATAAATCCAATGTATGTTGAGGTCTGGTCCTATTGAGAACATCTCTGGTGCCATTTCTCAGTGGGATTTCCTTTCCTACTTTTGGCTTGTTGCTCAAGCAGAATGTATGCTACTGTTTCATTGGGAACAGTTTTTATTGATTTGATAAGTACATATTGAATGTAGATCATGTTCCACGATCTGTCTTGGCAATGAGTATGGAGAGCTGAACACAAAACTCCCTATAATCCAATAATAGAGAAAGAAAAAAGCAAATAAAAATAATCGAATAGAGGAGGTGGAGCCAAGATGGTGGCATGAGTAGGACAGTGGGAATCTCCTCCCAAAAACATATATATTCTGGAAAATACAACACATACAAATAATCCTAAAAGAAAGACCAGAAGACACAGGACAATAGCCAGACTACATCCAGACCTGCGAGAACCCAGAGCCTCACGAAGGGGGTAAGATACAAGCCCTGGCCCGGTGGGACCTGAGCACCTCTCACCCCAGCTCCCGGTGGGATGAGAGGAGTCAGAGCAGGGAGGGAGAGGGAGCCCAGGACTGCTAAACACCCAGCCCTAGCCATCCGCACCAGAGCGCAGACACAGTGCATACGTGAAGTGCTGGAAACTAGGGAAACAGCACAGCAAGACCTTTGAGTAGGTCCTGAAGCTAGCACCCCTGTGACAAAGAAAAGCAAGTGCTTTTTGAAAGTCTTAAAGGAACAGGGACCCCACAACTGGACGGAAGCATCCCAGGTCACAGTCCAGCAGCTGGAAATTCCAGGGAAATCCAGGTGCACTAATCCCCTGGGCAACAGCTCTGAAACCCTCACGGAGGTAAACAGCCAAACAGCCCCCATCCACTACCCCTCCGGGGAACCGCCATAGCAGAGCAGTGGCCTGAGGCTGGCCATGCCCACAATAAGGGAGCTTCCCCCATACCGCCCGGGCAAGATACAGAGACCCAGTCTATATGCAATTGCCCAACACAAGCCACTAGGGGTCGCAGTTGTCCCAGTAAAGAAAGGCCAGGATCAAGTGGAAAGCCTTGGCTCTGCCAGCTGACAGAAAGTCACTAGCTCAACATTACACCTAACAACATGAAAAGGCAAAAAAATTTGATCCAGACAAGACTAACCCAGATAGCTTCGACATCTACTACATCTTCCCCTGAGAAGGAACCTGGGGATATTGATTTAACCAGTCTTCCTGAAAAAGAATTCAAAACAAAAGTCATAACCATGCTGATGGACTTGCAGAGAAATATGCAAGAACCAAGGAGTGAAAATACAGAAACAACAAGCTCTGGAAGGACTTCAAAACAGAATGGATGAGATGCAAGAGACCATTAATGGACTAGAAAACAGAGAACAGGAACGCAGAGAGGCTGATGCAGAGAGAGATAAAAGGATCTCCAGGAATGAAAGAATTCTAAGAGAACTGAGTGACCAATTGAAACAGAACAATACCACATTACAGGGGTACCAGAAGAAGAAGAGAGAGAAAAAGGGATAGAAACTGTCTTTGAAGAAATAACTGCTGAAAACTTCCCCAAACTAGGGGAGGAAATAACCTCTCAGACCACAGAGGTTCACAGAACTCCCATGACAAGGGAGCCAAGGAGGGCAACACAAAGACACATAATAATTAAAATGGCAAAGATCAAAGACAAGGACAAAGTATTAAAAGCAGCCAGAGAGAAAAACAAAGGTCACCTACAAAGGAAAACCCATCAGGCCATCATCAGACTTCTCAACAGAAACCCTACAGGCCAGAAGAGAATGGCATGATATACTTAATGCAATGAAACAGAAGGGCCTCGAAACAAGACTACTGTATCCAGCACGATTATCATTTAAATATGAAGGAGGGATTAAACAATTCCCAGACATGCAAAAGTTGAGGGTATTTGCCTCCCACAAAGCAACTCTACAGGGCATCTTACAGGGAGTGCTCAAGATGGGAGCACTCCTAAAAAGATCACAGAACAGAAAACCCAACATATGAAGAAGGGAGGAGAAGGAATAAGAAGGGAGAGAAATAAAGAATCATTAGACCATGTTTATAATAGCTCAATAAGCGAGTTAAGTTAGACAGTAAGATAGTAAAGAAGCTAACCTTGAACCTTTGGTAACCACAAACTTAAAGCCTCCAATGGCAATAAGTACATACCTTTCAATAATCACCCTAAATGTAAATGGACTGAATGCATAAATCAAAAGACACAGAGTAATAGAATGGATAAAAAAGCAAGACCCATCCATGTGTTGCTTACAAGAGACTCACCTCAAACCCAAAAACATGCACAGACTTAAAGTCAAGGGATGGAAAAAGATATTTCATGCAAACAACAGAGAGAAAAAAGCAGGTGTTACAATACTAGTATCAGACAAAATAGACTTCAAAATAAAGAAAGTAACAAAAGATAAAGAAGGACATTACATAATGATAAAGGGCTCAGTACATCAAGAGGATATAACAATTATAAATATATATTCACCCAATACAGGAGCACCAACATATGTGAAAAAAACACTAACAGAATGAAATGAGGAAATAGTATGCAATGATTTCGTTCTAGGCAACTTCAACGCACCACTCACTCCAAAGGACAGATCCACCAGACAGAAAATAAGTAAGGACACAGAGGCACTGAACAACACACCAGAACAGATGGACCTAATAGAAATCTACAAAACTCTACATCCAAAAGCAACAGGATACACATTATTCTCAAGTGCACATGGAACATTCCCCAGAATAGACCACATGCTACGCCACAAAAAGAGCCTCAGTAAATTCCAAAAGATTGAAATCCTACCAACCAACTTTTCAGACAACAAAGGCATAAAACTAGAAATAAATTGCACAAAGAAAGCAAAAGGCTCACAAACACAAGGAGGCTTAATAACATGCTCCTAAATAAGCAATGGATCAATGACCAAATTAAAATGGAGGTCAAGCAATATATAGAAACAAATGACAACAACAACACAAAGTCCCAACTACTATGGGATACAGCAAAAGCAGTCTTAAGAGGAAAGTATATAGCAATCCAGGCATTTTTAAAGAAGGAAGAACAATCCCAAATGAATGGTCTAATGTCACAATTATCGAAATTTTAAAAGAACAAATGAGGCCTAAGGTCAGCAGAATGAGGGACATAATAAAGATCAGAGAAGAAATAAATAAAATTGAGAAGAATAAAACAATAGCAAAAATCAATGAAACCAAGAGCTGGTTCTTCGAGAAATAAACAAAATAGATAAGCCTCTAGCCAGACTTATTAAGAGGAAAAGAGAGTCAACACACATCAACAGAATCAGAAATGAGAAAGGAAAAATCATGAAGGACCCCACAGAAATACAAAGAATTATTAGAGAGTACTATGAAAACCTATATGCTAACACGCTGGGAAACCTAGGAGAAATGGACAACTTCCTAGAAAAATACAACCTTCCAAGACTGACCCAGAAAGAAACAGAAAATCTAAAGAGACCAATTACCAGCAATGAAATTGAATCAGTAATCAAAAAACTACCAAAAAACAAAACCCCGGGCCAGATGGATTTACCTCAAAATTTTATCAGACATACAGAGAAAACATAATAGCCATTCTCCTTAAAGTTTTCCAAAAAATAGAAGAGGAGGGAATACTCACAAACTCATTCTGTGAAGCCAATATCAACCTAATACCAAAACCAGGCAAATACCCCACCAAAAAGAAAATTACAGACCAATATCCCTGATGAATGTAGATGCAAAAATACTCAACAAAATATTAGAAAACCGAATTAAAAAATACATCAAAAGGATCATACACCATGACCAAGTGGGATTCATCCCAGGGATGCAAGGATGGTACAACATTCGAACATCCATCAACATCATCCACCACATCAACAAAAAGAAAGATAAAAACCAAATGGTCATCTCCATAGATGCTGAAAAAGCATTTGACAAAATTCAACATCCATTCATGATAAAAACTCTCAGCGAAATGGGTATAGAGGGCAAGTACCTCAACATAATAAAGGCCATAAATGATAAACCCACAGCCAACATCATACTAAACAGTGAGAAGTTGAAAGCTTTTCCTCTGAGATCGGGAACAAGACAGGGATGCCCACTCAGCCTACTGTTATTCAACATAGTACTGGAGGTCCTAGCCATGGCAATTAGACAAAACAAAGACACACAAGGAATGCAGATTGGTGAAGAAGATTTTAAACTGTCACTATTTGCAGATGACATGATATTGTACATAAAAACCCTAAAGACTCCACTCTGAAACTACTAGAGCTAATATCAGAATTCAGCAAAGTTGCAGGATACAAAATTAACACACAGAAATCTGTGGCTTTCCTATACACTAACAATAAACTAATAGAAAGAGAAATTAGGAAAACAACTCCATTCACAATAGCATCAAAAAGAATAAAATACCTAGGAATAAACCTAACCAAGGAATTGAAAGACCTATACCCTGAAAACTATAAGACTCTTAAGAGAAATTAAAGAGGTCACCAACAAATGGAAACTCATTCCATGCTCCTGTATAGGAAGAATTAGTATTGTCAAAATGGCCATTTTGCCCAAAGCAATATACAGATTCGATGCAATCCCTATCAAATTACCAACAGCTTTCTTCAATGAACCAGAACAAATAGTTCAAAAATTCATATGGAAACACCAAAGGCCCTGAATAGCCAAAGCAATCCTGAGAAGGAAGAATAAAGTGGGGGGCATCTCACTCCCCAACTTCTAGCTCTACTACAAAGCCACAGTAATCAAGACAATTTGGTACTGGCACAAGAACAGAGCCACAGACCAATGGAACAGAATAGAGACTCCAAACATTAATCCAAATATATACGGTCAACTAATATTCGATAAAGGGGCCATGGACATCCAATGGGGGAAATGACAGTCTCTTCAACAGATGGTGCTGGCAAAACTGGACAGCTACATGTAAGAGAATGAAACTGGATCACTGTCTAACCCCATACACAAAAGTAAATTCGAAATGGATCAAAGACTGAATGTAAGTCATGAAACCATAAAGCTCTTAGAAAAAAACATAGGCAAAAATCTCTTAGACATAAACATGAGTGACCTCTTCTTGAACATATCTCCCCGGGCAAGGAAAACAAATACAAGAATGAACAAATGGAACTATATCTAGCTGAAAAGCTTCTGTACACCAAATGACACCATCAAAAGAAGAAAAGGGTATCCTACAGTATGGGAGAATATATTCATAAATGACAGATCCGACAGAGGGGTGACATCCAAAATATATAAAGAGCTCACACACCTCCACAACCAAAAAGCAAATAATCCAATTAAAAATGGGCAGAGGAGCTGAATAGACAGTTCTCTAAAGAAGAAATTCAGATGGCCAACAGACACATGAAAAGATGCTCCACATCACTTGTCATCAGAGAAATGCAAATTAAAACTGTAATGAGATATCATTTCACACCAGTAAGGATGGCTACCATCCAAAAGACAAACAACAACAAATGTTGGTGAGGTTGTGGAGAAAGGGAAACCCTCCCACACTGCAGGTGGGAATGTAAATTAGTTCAACCATTGTGGAAAGCAGTATGGAGGTTCATCAAAATAGAAATACCATTTGACCCAGGAATTCCACTTCTAGGAATTTACCCTAAGAATGCAGCACTCCAGTTTGAAAAAGACAGATGCACCCCTATGTTTATCCCTGCACTATTTACAATAGCCAAGATATGGAAGCAACCTAAATGTCCATCAGTAGATGAATGGATAAAGAAGATCTGGTACATATACACAATGGAATATTACTCAGCCGTAAGAAAAAACAGATCCTACCATTCGCAACAACATGGATGGAGCTAGAGGGTATTATGCTCAGTGAAATAAGCCAGGTGGAGAAAGACAAGTACCAAATGATTTCACTCATATGTGGAGTATAATAACAAAAGAAAACTGAAGAAACAAAACAGCAGCAGAAGCACAGAACCCAAGAATGGACTAATAGTTACCAAAGGGAAGGGGACTGGGGAGGACAGGTGGGAAGGGAGGGATAAGGGCGTGAAGAAAAGAAAGGGGCATTACGATTAGCATGTATAGTGTGTGGAGAGGCACGGAGAGGGCTATGCAGCACAGAGAAGACAATAGTGATTTTACAGCATCTTACTATGTTGATGGACAGTGACTGTGAAGGGTGATGTGGGGGGACTTGGTGAAGGGGTGAGGTTCAAACGGCAGCCAGTGTGTCAAGGGGAACAAGCAAGAGGAAAGTGACAAGCTGTAGTGTCAGAGGACGCTGAGGAGCAAAGTGGCCAGCCTGCGAGCTGCAAATCCAAACCACAAGGTGATGCCCCCTCACCCAGTCAGAGTGGCCACTCTCCAAAAGACAAGAATTAACAAGTGTTAATGAGGATGTGGAGAAATGGGTCCCTTTTGCTCTGTTGGTGGAAATGTAAATTGGTGCAGCCACTATGGAGTTTCCTCAAAACTTAAAAATAGTAATACCATGTGATCCAGGATTTCCACTTCTGGGAGTTTACCCAGAGAAATTGAAATCATAAATACATAAAGAAACATGTACACCTACATTTTTTGTATCATTATTTAAAACAGCCATTATATCAAAGCATCCAAAGTGTGCATTAATAGAGGAGTGGGTGTAATAAGTGCATTAATATATACATGTGGAATATTACTAAGTTATGAAAAGTAATCTACAATGTTTGTCTTTCTCTTCTTTCTCATATCCGTTTTTTCCTTTTCTGTTATGTGAGTATTAACAATAAATTTTTAAAAACCCTCAGGGACCCTCAGTCCCTGAAGTACTAACGTCCTGGCCCAGATCTTTCTCTGTGGTGGGATATGTCCTCTGCATTGCAGGATGTACAGAACATCCTTGCTGCCACTTACCTGTCCCAAAGTCACCATAAAAGTCTACAAAAAAATGGCTCAATGTCCTCCAGGGAAAACAATAACTTCTGGTTGAAAAGCACTGTTTTAATTTAGTTATCCCAGAACATTTTCATAGCAGTGATATAAAGTCAATTATTGGAGAATGGATATGCAAGACAACCCAGTGTGAGTGCACAGCCCCTCCAGGAGATATTTTGCAGCCACTGAAATAAAGGACCATTACATGACTAGTTCATGGGAGGAAAGCCCATAAGGTCTCATTGCTAAAGAAGGGAAAGAGGACAGAATGTAGAAAAAAACTACACTAAAAGCTATTTATATTGTTCATATGACTGTTAGATCTGACAACCATAAATTATAAAACATTTGTATAAAAGTGTGTGAATATGTATATATATATGAACATCATGTAGAAAAAGAAGCTTTATAAGAAAGTAAGAATTTATAGAACAAAAGTCATTACTGAGAATGAAATTAGTTTACATATGTTGTTTTAAAAAGAACTGTATGTCCCAAAATTAAATGAAAATCTACAACTAACTTCTACAAAGGCATACAAGCCTCATAATTTAATGATACCAACATGGGTCACTAATTCAAGATTAAATTGCCAAAGACTTGAAATAACAGAATACCACAAAAAGGCTTTTAAGGTGCAAGGGGGAAGCGGTATCTACATTAACATTTCATCTTATATAAGATAAATGGATTCCAATATGCTCATAGAAGTGACCTTTAGTCAAATGGTAAAAAGGCCTTTCAAATGATGGCCAAAGGTGATGTAACTTTTTCAGACAGATCTAGTCACAAAATGTCAAAAGGTAAAATAAGGAAATATCAGAGATGTGAATAAAGTTTAATTATGTGTAGATAAAGGGTAATTTATTACCATTATTAATAATGAGCTTGCACTTCCATTTTTGTTTATAGCAAGGATTGGTATATGAGGAATATGAAAGTGCTGAATTCTTTCAGTAATAAAAATAAAAATCAAAATTTAATGGAGAGGACATAGTTTGACTGATTGATATATCTGACAACACAGAATGTACACACTATTATACAGTCTCAACAACACATCTATACATAATCAGAAGAACCGAACAGAATATAGGTTGCATAAAAAATTCCAAGTCTTTGAGAGAATCTAATGAAAAAGAGTAATGAAAACACTCTGACAACACCATCCAAAAGCAAAGGATGTGCACAATTTTGAAAAGAGGAAGAAAAAGGGTAGCAAACCCACAAATGTATTCAGCCTTTGAAATATTTCACAGTAAAGCATTCCCCGTTCCACCTATTCAATCAACTTTTTCTCATGTGACTAGCTAGAGTGAGTGAAGATACGGTGATACATATGTATCAAGCACTGCTTTGCAAAGATTTATTTGCAAAAATTGCTTGATCTGGATCTTTCTCTTCTATATGGAAAATAGTTTAATATGCCCCATCTTAAAATAAAAAGAAATGCCCTCACCTCACTATATATCTGTCCATACCTAATGCACTTTTTACTCCTATTAATCAAAAAGAGCCTTGCATTTATACTCCATTTTTACTGGAAGTATTTTAGATCTCCATTTCTTCTAATTGGGGTTCCATTAATATCATTGAATTGTCAGTGTGAACACTTGCATTTCTGAGGTCAAGGTTCACTTTTCTTTTTAGCGTCATGAAGGAATACATTAATTTATTAGTAAAGCCAGCAAACCCACAATGATCTCTGGCATCTGGGCTATGCGGGTCTGGCTCTCAGGTGACCTCAGGCACCAGTTCTTTTTTCCATCCTCTCTGGTACTGTCCTGCAGCATCTGGTGAACTCTTGGACCTACCTGGATGGGAACTGTGACAGGAAAGCTCCCCTGTGGAAATGAATATTACCCCTTGGATGGTGGATGAGGGAGCCAAAACTCTCTCCCCAAACAAGGCAATGGGAAGGGGTCACACGTTGGTCTCCCAGCTGGAGTTAAGATTCCGAAAGGGCCAACCAGGGCCCATACAGCCCACTGAGCATCTGCAGCAGAGGAGATACTTACAGCTCCTGTGCCTGCCCATGAGGCATGCTTCCCTCTTGTTACTGTAACCTCTAATGCATGAGTTCCCTTGTGGACACCGGTCTGGACAGAATGGAAAATTTTCCTGCTGATTCTCTGTTCCTACGAGAGCATATTACATGCCAGGTGAATTCAGTTTTAATTACTCCTTATCCATTAACTCTCCTGCTTCCAGAGCTTTAAACCTGCCAGCACACCAGACCAATCCTGAGTTAGATTTCCTTAAAAGTCTAATATTGAGGATTTGTTGTGATAATTTCCATTGGGTCTTCAATGATTTGATTTGTGGGGGGACATGATCCTGATAACTCTGAAAATTACTATCCCCCTTTTAAGAAGAGGGACTATACTTTTTTCCTCATGATAGCATTTCCAAGATTACAAGGATTTTCATACTTAGAAGTTAAGAGCTGTGATTTAGTCTCTCCTTATAAAATGCTACCAATTATAATATGAAACTAGATATTGTTATGCACAATAACCTAGCTTAATATATTAGAATGATTGTCAAATTTAATTTTTACAAAAGTGTATTTCTATGCGGTAGTAACTTTATGAGCTACATTCTCATTTTTAGAAATGAAGCTCAGAGGGGCTTATTGTCCTGCTCATAGATATAAAGCAAGTAAAGGATAGAGTCTTGACTGTAATCTGTCAGGATGCTCCCAGTTCTTAAACTCTGGCAGAGAGTTTCTCAGCCAGAGTGCTTTTCCCCTGGACATATTTGGACATGTCTGAAGGAATGCCTGGCAGCAGCTACTGCGCAGAGGACAGCCAACACAAAGAAGGATCCCACCCCAAAATATCAACAGAGAGTGGATGAGAAAACTTATTCTAGGCCACCACTTCTCTAACTTCCTACAAATCAGATGGTTTTATAGTTGAAATGCAAGATCTGATTCATCAGGCCCTCAGGGACCCCAGGTCTCTGCATTTCTAACAAGCTCCCAGGTGGTAATGATGCTGCAGGTCCTGGCCTGTGGGTCATAATTTGAGAGTAAGGCTGTGTCCTGTGTTTAGTGTCAGGTGTGAGTAGATTTATGTCTTAAGCAAGGATCTTCCATGTATGTAATTTTGAAATAAAAGCTTTTCCCTCCTTTATAGTAGGTGATAACTTTTTTGTTCACTTCTTTAAAAATGCAATGGCACTTGAGTGACATCAAGTAATTTCCATTGGGAAAACACTGTGCAGTAAATAGAATTAGGGCCTCCAAAAGATATCCATGTTCTAATCCCAAGAAATGTTGAATATGTTTGTTTACTAGAGTAATTAAGATAGGAGATGGGATCAAGTTGTTAGTCATTTATCTTGAGATTAGTCTGGGTTATCACTGTGTAATCACACTGATGCTCTAAATGTGCATGAGAGAGGATGATTGAAGATGCTGTCCTGGCTGGCACTGAAAGTGGAGGAAGGTCCATGAGCCGAGGACTGCCTGTGGTTCCTGCAGACTGGAGCAGGAGATGGGATGCATTCTCCTGTGGGGCTTCCAGAAGGATAGAGGCCCTGTATACATCTTGATTTTAGGCCATTAAGAACCATTTCAGGCTTCTGACTTTTAGAATTATAAGATAGAATGTTATTTAAATCATTACTGTGCTAATTTGTTTTATCAGCAATAGGAATCTAATACACTTATCCTATAAAATATTGGTTGCAGTAACTGCGTTTAAAGCTCTCAAATCATTCAGTTAGCACCTGGGGCAACACATTATGGCTTGAAATCCCACTTGAATAGAATAAGTTAGAGTTAATTTGGAGCTGTTTGGTAGCACTGATGAGAAAGAATTTCTCACTGCGTAAATGTAAATGTGGTTCTGACTTTGAAGCTTTTGAGACATTAAAATAGGAAAATAATCATTATTAAAATTAAGGTCACTCATTCAACTTTAAATCTTCATGGTCAAAATTTCTATATTCTATTTTATGTCTTTAAATGTTCATTCTTTTCATTTTTATCCTCTCCAAAATTCTTTCAATGTTTCTTTCAATGAAACAGATGGAACTATAGATGAATTTGTGTAATGCATATATATATATATATGTGTGTGTGTGTGTGTGTGTGTGTGTGTGTGTGTGTGTGTGAGTGTGGTTATTTGAAAAAACATGTATACAAGCATTCATGCATACATGAAAAAATACCCACTCTTTTCTCTGGAATGTTTTCATTGCACTAAACAAAGTATGTCTAGCATTTCATTCATTCCTTACAACATCCACCTGAAACAATCTTTATCATCCCACATCACCTTCAGAAATTAGGAGACTGATGCCCAGGTAGGTTACATCTTTAAGAATCACATTAAAAAGTAGTTAGACAAGAAAGACAAGTACCAAATGATTTCACTCATATGTGAAGTATAAAAACAAAGGAAAACTGAAGGAACAAAACAGCAGAATTACAGAACCCAAGAATGGACTAACAGTTACCAAAGGGAAAGGGACTGGGGAGGATGGGTGTGAAGGGAGGGATAAGGACAGGGAAAAGAGAAAGGGGGCATTACGATTAGCATGTATAATGTGGAGGGGGCACGGGGAGGGCTGTGCAACACAGAGAAGACAAGTAGTGATTCTATAGCATCTTACTATGCTGATGGACAGTGACTGTAAAGGGGATTGTTGGGTGGACTTGGTGAAGGGGAGAGCCTAGTAAACATAATGTTGTTCATGTTATTGTAGATTAATGATAACAAAAAAAGTAGTTAGACATTATTCTGCACCTTCTCTCTTTAGAAACAAATGTATCCATGTATTATGCGCTCCTAATTTTTCTATGACTCCTTTAACTCAGGCAATTACAGATTTTAAATATGTGTAGTTTATTAGACATGATTATACTCCAGTAAATTAGAATTAAAAATTCTAGTGGTACATAACTGAGGTCAGATCTAGAGCACACATAGGTCAGTCACTCACTCCACACCATTGTGAGAGATATATTTTGCAACTGGGAAGAGAGTGAAGTGTCATATATGTATATAAGAGTAAGTAGGAAGATTAACCTACATTTATAAATGGAGTAAAGTTTCCATTGAGATTCCATCCACTGGGGTTCCCTTTCAGATTATCAAGAGAATTTGGAAGGATGTGCCATGCCCCTCCACAAAAGTTATAACTTCAATCACATGATAGGCCACCCCTGTACTGCACAGTCATCATGAAACCCCTCAGCTCCTTAGGCTCCTGGTTCTGGTCATTTAGACCGTGAACACTTTGAATTCCACCCACCAACCCCAACCCCTCCTCCCTCATGGTAACCACCAGTCACTTCTCACTCTTATTTTGTTCATTTTTTTCTCATTTGGTTTTTAGACTTCACATATAAATGAAATCATATGGTATTTTTCTTTCTCTGCCTGGCTTATTTCATTACAGAATGGACCCTGTAGGTCCACCCATGTCGTTTCAAAAGGCAGGATTTCTTTTTCGTGGACGAATAATATATTCCATTGTGTTCATGTGCTGCATCTTCTCCATCCATTCATCTATTGATGGTTACTTTGGTTGCTTCCATGTTGTCTATCATAAATAATGTGGTAAAAACATAGGGTTTCAAATAACGTTTTGAATCAAATTTTGTTTTCTTCATTTACATTCATTGAAGTTGAATTACTGGTTCATTTGGTATTTCTATTTTGAGCTTTTGGGTGAAATTCCATACTCCTTTCCATAATGGCTCACCAATTTCCCACCAAAAGTGTAGGAGATTTCCCGTTCCACCTCATCCTCACCTTTTTTTTTTGTCTTTTAGATAGAGGATATTCTAAGTGCTGTGAGGTGATATCTCAGTGTAGGTTTGATTTGCATTTCCTCAATGCATAGTGAGAGGAGGTTCTTTTCATGTGCTTATTGATATCTATATGTCTTCTTCGAAAAACTTTCTCTTATCCTCTTCCCATTTTTTTTCTTTTACCACACCCCTATCCCCTCCCTCCCTCCCATTATTCCCAGTCCTTTCCCTTTGGTAACTGTTAGTCCATTCTTGGGTTCTGTGATTCTGCTGTTGTTTTGTTCCTTCAGCTTTTCTTTGTTCTTATACCCCACATATGAGTGAAATCATTTGGTATTTGTCTTTCTCTGCCTATCTTATTTCACTGAGCATAATACCCTCTAGCTGCACCATGTTGTTGCAAATGGTAGGATTTGTTTTCTTCTTATGGCTGAATAATATTGCATTGTGTATATATGTACCACAGCTTCTTTATCCATTCATCTACTGATGGACATTGAGGCTGTTTAAATTTCTTGGCTACTGTAAATAGTGCTGTGATAAACATAGGGGTGCATCTGTCTGTTTCAAACTGGGCTGCTGCATTCTTAGGGTAAATTCATAGAGGTGGAGTTCCTGGATCAAATGGTATGTCTATTTTGAGCTTTTCAAGGAACCTCAAAACTGCTCTCCACAATGGTTGAACTGATTTACATTCCCACCAGTAGTGTTGGAGGGCACCCCTCTCTCCACAACCTTGCCAACAATTGTTGTTTGTGTTTTGGATGGTAGCCATCCTTACTGGTGTGAGGTGATATCTTATTGTGGTTTTAATTTGCATTTCTCTCATAACTACCGACGTGGAACATCTTTTTATGAGTCTTTTGGCCATCTGAATTTCTTCTGTGGAGAACTGTTTGTTCAGTTCCTCTGCCCATTTTTTAATTGGATTATTTGCTTTTTGTTCTTTGAGGTGTGTGAGCTCTTTATATATTTTGGATGTCAACCCTTTATGGGATCTGTCTCTTATGAATATATTCTCCCATATTGTAGGATACCTTTTTCTTCTATTGATGTTGTCCTTTTCAGCTTGATGTAGTCCCATTTGTTCATTTTTGCTTTTGTTTCCCTCGCCGGGGAGATATGTTCAAGAAGAGGTCACTCATGTTTATGTCTAAGACATTTTTGCCTATGTTTTTTTCTAAGAGTTTTATGGTTTCATGACTTACATTCAAGTCTTTGATCCATTTCAAATTTACTTTTGTGTATGGGGTTAGACAGTGATCCCGTTTCATTCTCTTACATGCAGCTGTCCAGTTTTGCCAGCACTACCTGTTGAAGAGACTGTCATTTCCCCATTGGATGTCCATGGCCCCTTTATCGAATATTAGTTGACCATACATGTTTGGGTTAATGTTTGGAGTCTCTATTCTGTTCCATTTGTCTGTGGCTCTGTTCTTGTGCCAGTGCCAAATTGTCTTGATTACTGTGGCTTTGTAGTAGAGCAGAATTTGGGGAGTGAGATGCCCCCCACTTTATTCTTCCTCCTCAGGATTGCTTTAGCTATTTGGGGTCTTCGGTGTTTCCATATTAATTTTTGAACTATTTGTTCCAGTTCATTGAAGAATGTTGTTGATAATTTGCTAGGGATTGCATCGAATCTGTATATTGCTTTGGGCAGGATGGCCATTTTGACGATATTAATTCTTCCTAGCCAGGAGCATAGGATGAGTTTCCATTTGTTAATGACCTCTTTAATTTCTCTTAAGAGTGTCATAGTTTTCAGGGTATAGGTCTTTCGCTTCCTTGGTTAGGTTTATTCTTAGGTATTTTATTCTTTTTGATGCTATTGTGAATGGAATTGTCTTCCTGATTTCTCTTTCTATTAGTTTATTGTTAGTGTATAGGAAAGTCACAGATTTCTGTGTGTTATTTTGTATCCTGCAACTTTGCTGAATTCCAATAATAGCTCTAATAGTTTCGGAGTGGAGTCTTTAGAGTTTTTTATGTACAATATCATGTCATCTGCAAATAGTGACAGTTTAACTTTTTCTTTACCAATTGGGATGCCTTGTATTTCTTTGTTTTGTCTGATTGCCGTGGCTAGGACCTCCAGTAGTATGTTGAATCACAGTGGGGAGAGTGGGCATCCATGTCTTGTTTCCGATCTCAGAGGAAAAGCTTTCAGCCTCTCGCTGTTCAGTATGATGTTAGCTGTGGATTTATCATATATGGCCTTTATTATGTTGAGGTACTCGACCTCTATGCCCATTTTTGTTCATGTGGTCTATGATGTTGATGGATTTTTGAAAGTTGTACCATCCTTGCAACCCTGGGATGAATCCCACTTGGTCATGGTGTATGTTCCTCTTGATGTATTTTTGAATTCGGTTTGCTAATATTTTGTTGAGTATTTTTGCATCTACGTTCATCAGGGATATTGGTCTGTAGTTTTCTTTTTTGGTGGGGTGTTTGCCTGGTTTTGGTATTAGGATGATGTTGGCTCCATAGAATGAGTTTGGGAGTATTCCCTCCTCTTCCATTTTTTGGAAAACTTTAAGGAGAATGGGTGTTATGACTTCTCTGTATGTCTGATAAAATTCCGAGGTAAATCCATCTGGCCGGGGGTTTTGTTCTTGGGTAGTGTTTTGATTAGTGATTCAATTTCGTTGCTGGTAATTAGCCTGTTTTGATTTTCTGTTTCTTTCTGGGTCAGTCTTGAACCGTTGTATTTTTCTAGGAAGTAGTCCATTTCTCCTATGTTTCCAGCTTGTTAGCATATAGGTTTTCATAGTACTCTCTAATAATCCTTTGTATTTCTGTGGGTTCCGTCATGATTTTTCCTTTCTCGTTTCTTATTCTGTGGATGTGTGTTGACTCTCTTTTCCTCTTAATAAGTCTGGCTAGAGGCTTATCTATTTTGTTTATTTTCTCAAAGAACCAGCTCTTGCTTTCATTGATTTTTGCTTTGTTTTATTCTTCTCAATTTCACTTATTTCTTCTCTGATCTTTATTATGTCCCTCCTTCTGCTAACCTTAGGCCTCATTTGTTCTTATTTTTCCAATTTCGATAATTGTGACATTAGACCATTCATTTGAGATTGTTCTTCCTTCATTAAATATGCCTGAATTGCTATATACTTTCCTCCTAAGACTGCTTTTGCTGTATCCCACAGTAGTTGGGGCTTTGTGTTGTTGTTGTCGTTTATTTCCATATACTGCTGGATCACCATTTTAATTTTGTCACTGATCCATTGATTATTTAGGAGAATGTTGTTAAGCCTCCATGTGTTTGTGAGCCTTTTTGGTTTCTTTGTATAGTTTTTTTTTCTAGTTTTATACCTTTGTGGTCTCAAAAGTTGGTTGGTAGGATTTCGATCTTTTTGAATTTACTGAGGCTCTTTTTGTGGCCTAGTATGTGGTCTATTCTGGAGAATGTTCCATGTGCAATTGAGAAGAATGTGTAACCTGTTGCTTATGGATGTAGAGTTCTGTAGATGTCTATTAGGTCCATCTGTTCTAGTGTGTTGTTCAGTGCCTCTGTGTCCTTACTTATTTTCTGTCTGGTGGATCTGTCCTTTGGAGCGAGTGGTGTGTTGAAGTCACCTAGAATGAAATCATTGCATTCTATTTCCTGAATTCATTCTGTTAGTGTTTTTTTCACATATGTTGGTGCTCCTGTATTGGGTGAATATATAATTATAATGTTTATATCCTCTTGTTGGACTGAGCTCTTTATCATTATGTAATGTCCTTCTTTATCTTTTGTTACTTTCTTTATTTTGAAGTCTATTTTGTCTGATACTAGTATTGTAACACCTGCTTTTTTCTCTCTGTTGTTTGCATGAAATATCTTTTTCCATCCCTTGACTTTAAGTCTGTGCATGTTTTTGGGTTTGAGGTGAGTCTCTTGTAAGCAGCATATGGATGGGTCTTGCTTTTTTATCCATTCTATTACTCTGTGTCTTTTGATTTGTGCATTCAGTCCATTTACATTTAGGGTGATTATTGAAAGGTATGTTCTTATTGCCATTGGAGGCTTTAAGTTTGTGGTTACCAAAGGTTCAAGGTTAGCTTCTTTACTATCTTACTGTCTAACTTAACTCACTTGTTGAGCTATTATAAACACGTTGTGATGATTCTTTATTTCTCTCCCTCTTATTCCTCCTCCTCCCTTCTTCATATGTTGGATGTTTTGTTCTGTGCTCTTTTTAGAAGTGCTCCCATCTAGAGCACTCCCTGTAAGATGCCCTGTAAAGTTGCTTTGTGGGAGGCAAATTCCCTCAACTTTTTCTTGTCTGGGAATTGTTTAATCCCTCCTTCATATTTAAATGATAATCGTGCTGGATACAGTAGTCTTGGTTCGAGGCCCTTCTGTTTCATTGCATTAAGTATATCATGCCATTCTCTTCTGGCCTGTAGGGTTTCTGTTGAGAAGTCTGATGATAGCCTGATGGGTTTTCCTTTGTAGGTGACCATTTTTTCTCACTGGCTGCCTTTAATACTTTGTCCTTGTCTTTCATCTTTGCCATTTTAATTATTATGTGTCTTTGTGTTGCCCTCCTTGGATCCCTTGTCATGGGAGTTCTGTGTACCTCTGTGGTCTGAGAGGTCATTTCCTCCCCTAGTTTGGGGAACTTTTCAGCAATTATTTCTTCAAAGACATTTTCTATCCTTTTTTCTCTCTCTTCTTCCTCTGGTACCCCTATAATGTGGATATTGTTCCGTTTAGATTGGTCACTGAGCTCTCTTAGAATTCTTTCATTCCTGGAGATCCTTTTATCTTTCTGTGCATCAGCCTCTCTGCGTTCCTGTTCTCTGTTTTCTAGTCCATTAATGGTCTCTTGCATCTCATCCATTCTGTTTTGAAGTCCTTGCAGAGCTTGTTGTTTCTGTATTCTCCCTCCTTAGTTCTTGCATATTTCTCTGCAAGTCCATCAGGATGGTTATGACTTTTGTTTTGAATTCTTTTTCAGGAAGACTGGTTAAATCTATCTCCCCAGGTTCCTTCTCAGGGGAAGATGTAGAAGATGTTGAAGCTGTCTGGGTTAGTCTTGTCTGGATCAAATTTTTTTGCCTTTTCATGTTGATAGGTGCAGTGGTGGGCTATTGACACATCTGTCAGCTGGGAGAGTCAAGTCTCTTTCCACTTGTCTCCTGGCCTTTCTTTACTGGGACAACTGTGATCCCTAGTGGCTTATGTTGGGCAATTGCTTGTAGATTGGGTCTGTATCTTTCCCAGCCGGTATGGAGGAAGGTCCCTTGCTGTGGGTGTGACCAGCCTCAGGCTGCTGCTTTGCTATGGTGGGGCCCCGGAGGGGTAATGGACAGGGGGCTGTTTGGCTGTTTACCTCTGTGAGGGGTCTCAGAGCTGTTGCGCAGGGGTAAGTGCACCTGGATTTCCCTGTAATTTCCAACTGCTGGACTGTGACCTGGGATGCTTCCATCCAGCTGTGGGGTCCCTGTCCCTTTAAGGCTTTCAAAATGCACTAGCTTTTCTTTGTCCCAGGGGTGCTGACTTCAGGACCAGCACAGAGGTCTTACTGTCCTGCTTCCCTAGTTTCCAGCACCCCATGCATGCACTGTGTCTGTGCTATGGTGCGGATGGCTAGGACTGGTATTTAGCAGTCCTGGGCTCCCTCTCCCTCCCCGCTCTGACTCCTCTCCTCCTGCTGGGACCTGGCGTGAGGGACGCTCGGGTCCTGCTGGGCTGCGGCTTGTATCTTACACTTTCACCAGGCACTGGGTTCTTTCAGGTGTGGATGTAATCTGGCTGTTGTCCTGTGTCTTCTGGTCTCTCTTTTAGGATAGTTTTATATGTTGTATTTTCAAAAATATATGTTTTTGGGAGGAGATTCCCACTGTCCTACTCACACCGCCATCTTGGCTCTGCCCCCCAAACTGTTTTTTATTACTGTAACTTTGTAGCAATTATACTTTATATTCAGGACTATGATCCCTCCAGCTTTTTTCTTCTTTCTCAAGTTCACATTTACTACTTGGAAGTTTTTAATGGTCAATGTAATTTTGAGATTAATTGCTCTAGTTCACTGATAGATGCCATCAGTATTTTGAGAGGAATTGCACTGAATCTGTTGATTGGTTTGGGCAAGATGGCCATTTTGAAAGTATTAATTCTTCTATCCATGAACACTTGGTAGAATTCCATTTATTTGTGTCTTCTTCAATTTATTTTATCATTGTTTTATCATTTTCAGAGTACAGCTCTTTCACCTGCTTGGTTAGGTTTCTTCTGAGGTATTTTATTCTTTTTGATGTAATTGTAAATGGAACTGTTTTCCTGATTTATTTTTCTACTAGTTCATTGTTACTTTGTAGGAATTCAACATGTTTCTGTATATTGATTTTGTATCCAGCAACTTTGCTGAATCCAGTGTTTAGTTATAACTGCTTAATGGTGGAAATATTATGGTTTTCTATATATGGTGTCATATCATCTTCAACGAGTGACCATTCTACCTTACCAGTTTGGTTGTTTTTATGTCTTTATCTTGCCTCATTGCCATGGATAGAAACTCCAGTACTATGTTAATAAAAATGGTGAAAGTGGGCATTTTGTCTTGTCCTTGATCTTAGAGGAAATGCTTTCAGCTTCTCACCATTAAGTATGATGTTATCTGTGGGTTGGCCATATATGGTTGTTGTTATATTGAGGTATGTTCTCTCTATAGTCATTGGTTGAGAGTTTTTTTTATCATGAATGGTTGTTTGGTTTTGTGAAATGCTTTTTCAGCATCTACTGAGATGATCACATGGTCTTTATCTTTCCCTTTTTTATTATGGTATATCATATTGATTGATTTATGTATAATGTACCATTTATAGCATCCCTTCAATAAATCTGATGTGGGCATGGTGGGTTATCCTTTTGATGTATTTATGCTGTTTCACCTTTTCTGGGAACTTAATCAGGTGGTCCCACTTGGCTGTTCTGACACTGATTTAACTTCTGGTGGGTTTGCTGGCTGGTGGTCACCTGGCAGGGATCCTTTACACTTACTCTGTGACAGTTTTCCTCTGGATGTGGAATCTCACCAGTTCAGGGGAGTATAAAGCTTTTCACACCTCTGCATCTCACCTCTCTGTTTCTCCTCATTTTATCATATGAGGTTGGGAGAGTGACTTGACTCTGCTGCTACCCAAAGGTCACACTAAAGTGTGGCAGCCTCAGTGATGTACACTATGGTCACACCCATGCAAACCCCTTCATCTACTCTCTCAAGGATAAATACATAAAACCGGCTTTAAGAAGATCCCTTTGAATGGCATTTATGTAAGAGCCAGTTGCCCTTGTGGTGTAGATACATCACATTAAACTCAGATCCTGATATTGCTATTTCTAGATCAGATTGTGAATATATAATTTTCTCCTGCTATTTATTTCCTGGAATTTCCACTTCTTTGACTTCAACTTCTCTGTACAATTTCAGCAACTCATTTATTGAGCTGCTGCTGGGTCTTATATGTAGACTGTTTTTACCTTTGTCTATTGTCATTGTTTTCCAAAGTTTTCATGCATCAGAATACAAATGTTTGAAAATTTCCATACTTTATATGGGGCAACTTGGATTTAATAAAAATAAGTTGTGGGTCAGGTAAATTTTCCTCAGATTTCCTGAAACAATAATAATGAGAAGTTCATTACATATATCTGTGTCTTTGGTAACTGCTCTCCTGGTTTTATTCTTTTCTTAAGCTTATGTTCCAATTCACCTACCATAGCCACAGAAATAAACTGATTATCAAATGTATCTCCTTCATTGTAGTCCACATAGAAGACAAATTTGAATAAATAGATTGACCTAATATAATCTCAGTGTAGAGATGTCCAAGAATATGAGGAAGCAAAAATTCAAATAACCCATTTTCTTGCTATGAAGAATATTTCTTTTTAGTGCTCCACATTTATTTACTGAAACATGGGAGGTTGGTGTCCATGAGCGAAGGGTTTATTAAAGTGAAGAATTGGTTAGTGTATTTTATGGTTTTTATCTAATTGCTGTCTATTATGTGCTGGGAAACTTCTAATTTTACAACAAATATAATTCTTTATATTGTTCTATGAGTTCACTCCCTTCTTCTAACATTCATCATGGATGCTAAGAGATGGTGAATGAGCAGTGTCAATATCACCCATTTCAAATCTTCATGCTCAGGATTCTCTTCTATGTATGATCAGAGGGTGGTTCACAAGAGAGCTTAATATCTGCCCAGTCATGCAATCTAGGGCCACCAGTTTAACTGTAGAAACATGCATGTTCTTCAAACCTCCAAGTAACCTTGAAAGGAACCTTAATATAGTAGCTTGTTAATAAAGTTATCTGAAATAAACTTAAATAACTGAATGATCATCAATGCTCTTCTCAAATGTCAGATGATAAGCCCAAAATAAAAGCATCAGATTATTATGATTCTCCGCAGTTCTGTTTGCTTTGATTATTGTATCAGTTAGCTTTAGCTATGGAACAAGCAGTCCTATGTCAAATGACTAATCATAATATGTTTATTATCAATGGAATTATATGCTTGGGAGTGTTTCTGATTTCCATTGAGCTCTTGATGAGTCTCTACTCCCCTGTCCATATCTACATTGTTTTCCTAAGGCTCATCCCTGATGTATGTGGCCATATTGCTCTTCTGCCTTGAACCAATTTGAGGTCACCTTACTACATTTCTATATTTAGTTTAATCTTCCATATATGGGGAAAATGATTTTATCATGTGAATTAATTAAATCTAACTCCACTGTTTCTACATCCATAAATAGCACTTTGCTTTCTTCCCAGTTAAAAGAGACAATCTCCCACTCAGCTTAAATGAGAATCAGATACCTATGATCTACTATGCTATGTTCTGCACCATTATATTTTCTTCCATTTAATTAAATAACCAGAAAATAAATACACAGAATAAACTGTATACATAATGCATATGGTGTGATGTATTAAAGAAGCTACAAAAAATCAAGAGCATATACTGCATGTTTCCATTGGTGTATAATTTAAGATGATGCACCTAAATTTTAACTGCTTTGTTATGGAATCATTAAAACTTTTGGCTCCCTGAACCTGTTTCCTTATTTCTGAAGGAAATGTGGGATAATGAACACAACTTTATATGAATATTGTCAGGAAGGAATGAAATGCATGGAAATTAATTTTTTTTTGTCCAAAGAAAACATTCAAGGGTAAAGGTTGTATCTGTATCTATGTGTGCATTTCTATACATTTTCCTTAAGAAAACACACATGCAGTTCATACAAACATATTTATGATTATATCTTTTATGTTGAAAGGAAATGTGAAAGATAGAAAGGATAGAAATATTAGAAATGTTTGAATTAACATGAAATATGGGGAGATATACATATATAAACAAAAAGATTTAAAGTGCAATTGGTGACCTTAATTTTGGTAATGAATTACAACCAAGGCCAATCATGCACTTGAGTATGATCTTTGGTCAGATCACTAAACCTTTCAGAGCCCTATTTCTGCAAGGGAGAACAGAGTTCATAAATGTAGTTTGTCATGAATAAGATGATTATAAAAATTACAACAATCCCTATAAGGTGATAAACTAAATATAGACCATAAAAATATCTAAATATGTCTCCTATAATTAATAAACATTTTCTAATGAAGGGCTAAGTGACAGCTCTAAACTTGTGATATAAATATGAATTTGATGTTATGGCACAAATATCATAAAGCCAAAGTGTGTAGTGCTCTATCTTTATTATCAGAAGAACCCTATTCTCTCTTCTGCTGAAAAACAGAATATGAATTTTCTGGGGATGTCAGGGGATGTGTCCGTACCACAGGTCAATGTTTTGAAAATGCAAGAGACCTCATACCCACAGGTTCCTTAGTCTTAGACTTGGAGAAAACTTTAACTCAAAGTTGGGATTAGGTGTGGGACACTTAGAGATTTGTGGGTAGAGGGTAGCAAGTCCTTGGAGAATAAATTCAAAGAAAAAACCCTAGATTCACTTTTCTTCTAACCTGATCCATTGGGAACAGAAATTCCTTAGGAGAAATTTCCTGTCCTTGCAGAACACTTTTTCCCAGGGCAATCATGTGGTTGGAAGTTAGCATAACAATAGGAAAATTGTCAAATGAGAAGATATTTGAAGCTATAAATATTTCCCTGTCTCCCACCTGTCAGCCTGTGCAACCTAGAATGGTAAGGGGTATTGAGTGTTTTGATTTGCTTATTTTTGAGTGTTGAGAGTCCTAATTCTAGCTGGATGACTGATGCCTTGCTCCTTTCTGCTGTCATTAGAGCACAGAGGTTTCATCTCCATCATCTACCATCCAGGGAGGGATTCAGACTTTTAGAAGGACACCTTCATCTCAGAGACCCCATCCAGGTGAGTCCAACACCCCAGTGGACCCCAGGTGAGAGAAGTGATTAGAAGCCAAGAACATGGACCTGTTGTTACCTGATTGCCACTTCTATATAGCCCAGGGGCAATAGATGTCTGTGATTGCTTGATTAATTAATTCACACACTTATTTCAGTGGCCACATGATATTTCAGTGTTGTGCTATCCACACTTCTGATTATCTTTCCTGTTCTTTATCATTAAGTTACTATTATGTAACTTATCATTAATTTACTTTTATGTTGATGCTAGAAAAATAAATTAGAGATTGTTAATTTCAAACTGTACTCACTGGTTGTAATTTTGTCCCCTGGAGACATTGAGCAATGTACAGGGACACATTTGGCTGTCACACTAGAGAAGGGTGGGTGGAGGCTCGATTCTCTGAACATCCTACAATGCATAGGACAGACTGCACCACAAAAAAGGATCAACTCAGAATGGCAATATTGCCGATTCTGAGAAATCCCAAGTTAAAGAAAATCATTTGCAATACAGCTAACTTCAGGTTGTTTTCCAGTTGTAACTTTCTCTGCCTGTCAATAAAGTAAGAGTCCCCATTTGCTATGATTTTGAAAGTTCCAACTCCAATCAGTGAGACAGATCCTTATGATTTTTTTCCCAACCTGATGGTTATGAAAGACATTTCTTCTTGTTTTTTTAAACTATTACTTTGTTTCAGCAAAATTCATATATTTGACCACCAATTCTATTTACCATTTATTATTATACACCTGCATATTAATTGGCATCTTTTTATAGGTGTCAGCATTTCATATAATTTCTACAGATCATTCTTCTGAACTGAACTTTGGAGCAAAGTTTTGACCATAAAATTTTTAAATGTTATCAGAAAGTATCTACTTTTACTTCTGAATTTCTTGCCTTTTTAAATATGGTTTTGCCACCTTTCCCCCAGTATATTATTTTATGTAGTTTTTTAGCTATTCATCTAAAATGTACTGGTTAGTCTTACTTGGAAGTTGTAATCCCTCTAATTATTTGCAAGATGTCTAAGATGTCACATCCTTCCAAGTAGACAACCTTTAGTGTTTTTTCCTTTATAATTCAACATTTTCCAAATACACTGAAATACAACGTTGTCACATGATAAACGTCCATATATATTAAGATATAATTCATGATTCATTCCTCAAATAATAAACGAGGATCTGCTATAATCCTGAACATTCTTGTAACATTATGTGTTACCTTCTTTTATGTCTACTTCTTTGACAATTTAATTATTGATCCATGTTGATATCATTAACTTATTGCTATTTATATCTTGTGTCATTTACTGATTCCTCAATTTGCTTATGACAGTTGTTTGAAACTACTCATTTTAACCTTGTTTACTTACCCCTTCATTCTTTCCATTTTGCAACTTTTCAGATTCTTACATTGGTTTCTATATACATACACATATATTAGAATCATTTTACAAAGTACACAGGTTAACAAAGGAGGTGAAGTCTGCTGTTTTGGATCATGCATTATAACAGTGAGTTCAGATTATAATTTAATACATGTGTGTATACCATAATGCCCTCAGGCACAATCATATGAATAGTTTTTGGCTTAAAGGATAGAATTGCTATGGTATGGGCAGTATACAGGGTGTTCAGAGACCTTTACCTGTTGGATAAAGACCAGAACCAGGACTAGAATGTGCCCACTGGATTTGTCAAAAATGAGGCCAAAACAATGTGAAAGAATAATTAAGAAAAGATGCCACCAAAGAAAAGGGAGGTGGGGGCTAATGTCATCCCCTCTCAGACCCTATAAAAATGAACTGTCAAGGAGAGGAGCCAAGATGGTGGCGTGAGGAGAGCAGCAGAAATCTCCTCCAAAAACCATATATATTTTCGAAAATACAGCATATACAACTCTTCCTAAAAGAGATACCAGAAGACACAGGACAAAAGCCAGACTACATCCATACCTGTGAGAACCCAGCTCCTCATGAAGGGGGAGAGGAAGACCACAAACTGGCAAGAACGGACATTCTCCCAGCCATCACATGTACCAGCTCTGCAAACTATCTCTATCACCATGAAAGGCAGAAGAATTTGATACAGACCAAAATCACAGAGTCAACTCCTGAGCAGGAGATATACCTAACCAATCTTCCTAAAAAAGAATTCAAAACAGAGGTAATATCCATACTGACGGATCTGCAGAGAAATATGCAAGAGCTAAGGGATGACATCCAGAGGGAGATTACAGAAGTGAAACAATCTCTGGAAGGATATATAATCACAATGGATAAGATGCAAGAGGCCATTGATAGAATAGAAAACAGATAACAAGAAGGCATAGAAGCTGATGCAGAGAGAGATAAAAGGATCTCCAGGAATGAAACAATATTAAGAGAATTGTGTGACCAATACAAAAGGAACAATGTAGGGGTACCAGAAGAGAGAGAGAAAGCAATAGAAAGTGTCTTTGAAGAAATGATTGCTGAAAACTTCCCCAAACTGAGGGAGAGAATAATTGATTGGACCATGGAAGTACACAGAACTCCCAACAGAAGGGACCCAAGGAGGAAAACACCAAGACACATAACAATTAAAATGACAAAGATCAAGGACAAGGACAGAGTTTTAAAGGCAGTCAGAGAGAGGAAAAAGGTCACCTACAAAGGAAAACCCATCAGGCTATCATCAGACTTCTCAACAGAAACATTACAGGCCAGAAGAGAATGGCATGATATATTTAATGCAATGAAACAGTAGGGCCTTGAACCAAGAATACTGTATCCAGCACAATTATCATTTAAATATGAAGGAGGATTTAAACAATTCCCAGACAAGCAAAAGTTGAGGGAATTTGCCTCCCACATAGCACCTCTACAGGGTATTTTAGAGAGACTGCTCTAGATGGGAGTACTCCTAAAACTAAATAGATGTCACCAGAGAAAATAAAATCACAGCAAAGAAAGCAGACCAATCAAATACTAACTAATAAAATCAACTACCCACAAAAGTAGTTAAAGGAAACACAAAAGAGCACAGAATAAAACACCCAACATATAAAGAATGGAGGAAGAGGAATAAGAAGGGACAGAAATAAAGAATCACCACAAAGTGTTTATAACAGCTCATCAAATGAGTTAAGTTAGACAGTAAGATACTAAAGAAGCTAATCTTGAACCTTTGGTAACCATGAATCTAAAGCGTGCAATGGCAATAAGTACATATCTTTCAATAGTCACCCTAAATGTAAATGGACTGAATGCACTAATAAAAAGACACAGAGTAATAGAATGGATAAAAAAAGCAAGACCCATCTATATGCTGCTTACAAGAGACTCACCACAAACCCAAAGACATGCACAGACTAAAATTCAAGGGATGGAAAAACATATTTAATGCAAACAACAGAGAGAAAAAAGCAGGTATTGCAGTACTAGTATCAGACAAAATAGACTTCAAAACAAAGAAAGTAACAAGAGATAAAGAAGCACATTACCTAATGATAAAGGGCTCAGTCCATCAAGAGGATATAACCATTAAAAATATATATGCACCCAATACAGGAGCACCAACAAATGTGAAACAAATACTAACAGAAGTAAAGGAGGAAATAGAATGCAATGCATTCATTTTAGGAGACTTCAACACACCACCACCCCAAAGGATAGATCCACAGGGCAGAAAATAAGTAAGGACATGGAGGCACTGAACAACACACTAGAACAGATGGACCTAATGGACATCTATAGAACTCTACATCCTGAAGCAACAGGATACACATTCTTCTCAAGTGCACATGGAACATTCTCCAGAATAGACCACATACTAGGCCACAAAAAGAGCCTCAGTAAATTCCAAAAGATTTAAATTCTACCAACCAACTCTTCAGAACACAAAGCTATAAAACAAGAAGTAAATTGTACAAAGAAAACAAAAAGGCTCACATACACAAGGAGGCTTAACAACATGCTCCTAAATAACCAATGGATCAATGAAAAAATTAAAATAGAGCTCAAGGTATGTATGGAAACAAATGACAGCAACAACACATAACCCCAACTTCTGTGGGATGAAGCAAAAGCAGTTTAAGAGGAAAGCATATAGCAATCCAGACGTACTTAAAGAAGGGATAACAATCCCAAATGAATAGTCTAACATCACAATTATTGAAACTGGAAAAAGAAGAACAAATGAGGCCTTAAGTCAGCAGAAGGAGGGACATAATAAAGATCAGAGAAGAAATAAACAAAATTGAGAAGAATAAAACAATAGAAAAAAATCAATGAAACCAAGAGGTGGTTCTTTGAGAAAATATGTAAAAAGGATAAGCCTCTAGCCAGACTATTAAGAGAAAAAAAGAGTCAACACATATCAAAAGGATCAGAAATGAGAAAGGAAAAATCACGACAGACTCCACAGAAATACAAAGAATTATTAAAGACTACTATGAAAACCTATATACTAACAAGCTGGAAAACCTAGAAGAAATGGACAACTTCCTAGAAAAATACAACATTCCAAGACTAACCAAGGAAGAAACACAAAAGTTAAACAAACCAATTATGAGGAAAGAAATTGAGGCAGTAATAAAAAAACTACCCAAGAACAAAACCCCCGGGCCAGATGTATTTACCTTGGAATTTTATCAGACATACAGAGAAGACATAAAACCCATTCTCCTTAAAGTTTTCCAAAAAAATACAAGAGGAGGGAATACTCCTAAACTCATTCTATGAAGCCAACATCACCCTACAACCAAAACCAGGAAAAGACTCGACCAAAAAAGCAAATTAAAGACCAATATCCCTGATGAATGTAGATGCAAAAATACTCAGTAAAATATTAGCAAAGCGAGTTCAAAATACATCAAAAGTATCATACACCATGACCAAGTGGGATTCATCCCAGTGATGCAAGGATGGTACAACATTCGAAAATCCATCAACATCATCCACCACATCAACAAAAAGAAGGACGAAAAACACATGATAATCTCCATAGATGCTGAAAAACAGTCGACAAAATTCAACGTCCATTCACGATAAAAACTCTCGGCAAAATGGGTATAAAGAGCAAGTACCTCAACATAATAAAGGCCATATACGATAAACCTGCAGCCAACATCATACTGAACTGTGAGAAGCTGAAAGCTTTTCTTCTGAGATCAGGAACAAGACAGGGATGCCCACTCTCCCCACTGTTATTCAACCTGGTACTGGAGGTCCTAGCCATGGCAATTAGACACACACACAAAAAAGAAATACAAGGAATCCAGATTGGTAAAGAAGTAGTTAAACTGTCACTATTTGCAGATGACATGATATTGTACATAAAAAGCCAACCTTAAAGACTCCACTTCAAAACTACTACAACTAATATCGGAATTCAGAAAAGTTGCAGGATACAAAATTAACACACAGAAATCTGTGGCTTTCCTATACACCAACAGTGAACTAATAGAAAGAGAAATCAGGAATACAGTTCCATTCACAATAGCATTAAAAAGAATAAAATACCTAGAAATAAACCTAACCAAGGAAGTGAAAGACCTATACCCTGAAAACTATAAGACACTCTTAAGAGAAATTAAAGAGGTCACTAATAAATGGAAACTCATCCCATGCTCCTGGCTAGGAAGAATTAATATTGTCAAAATGGCCATCCTGCCCAAAGCAATATACAGATTCGATGCAATCCCTAGCAAATTATCGACAACATTCTTCAATGAACTGGAACAAATAGTTCAAAAATTCATATGGAAAGACCAAAGACCCCAAATAGCTAAAGCAATCCTGAGAAGGAAGAATAAAGTGGGGGGGAACTCACTCCCCAACTTCAAGCTCTACTACAAAGCCACAGTAATCAAGACAATTTGGTACTAGCACAAGAACAGAGCCACACAACAGTGGAACAGAATAGAGACTCCAGATATTAACCCAAACATATATGGTCAATTAATATATGATAAAGGAGCCATGGATATATAATGGTGAAATGACAGTCTCTCCAACAGATGATGTTGGCAAAAGTGGACAGCTATATGTAAGAGAATGAAAGTGGATCACTGTCTAACACCATACACAAAAGTAAATTTGAAATGGATCAAAGACCCGAATGTAAGTCATGAAACCATAAAACTCTTAGGAAAAAACAGAGGCAAAAATCTCTTGGACATAAACATGAGCGACTTCTTCATGAACATATCTCCCCGGACAAGTGAAAAAGAAGCAAAAATGAACAAGTGGGACTACATCAAGCTGAAAAGCTTCTGTACAGCAAAGAACACCATCAATAGAACAAAAAGGTATCCTGCAGTATGGGAGAATATATTCATAAATGACAGATCCAATAAAGGGTTGACATCCAAAATATATAAAGAGCTCATGCTCCTCAACAAACAAAAAGCAAATAATCCAATTAAAAAATGGGCAGAGGAGCTGAACAAACAGTTCTCCAAAGAAGAAATTCAGATGGCCAAAAGACACATGAAAAGATGCTCCACATCACTAGTTATGAGAGAAATGCAAATTAAAACCACACTGAGATATCACCTCACACCAATAAGGATGGCCACCATCCAAAAGACAAACAGCATCAAATGTTGGGGAGGTTGTGGAGAAATGGGAACCCTCCTACTGCTGGTGGGAATGTAAATTAGTTCAACCATTGTGTAAAGCAGTATGGAGGTTCCTCAAAATGCTCAAAATAGAAATACTATTTGACCCAGGAATTCCATTTCTTGGAATTTACTCTAAGGATGCAGCACTCCAGTTTGAAAAAGAGAGATGCACCCCTATGTTTACTGCAGCACTATTTACAATAGCCAAGAAATGGAAGCAACCTAAGTGTCCATCAGTAGATGAATGGATAAAGAAGGTGTGGTACATTTACACAATGGAATATTATTCAGCCATAAGAGGAAAACAAATCCTACCATTTGCACCAACTTGGGTGGAGCTAGAGAGTATTATGCTCAGTGAAATAAGCCAAGTGGAGAAAGACAAATACCAAATGATTTCACTCACATGTGGAATATAAGAACATAGAAAAACTGAAGGAACAAAACAGCAGCAGAATCACAGAACCCAAGAAGGGACTAACAGTTACCAAAGGGAAAGGGACTGGGGAGAATGGGAGGGAAGGGAGGTATAAGGGTGGAGAAGAAGAAAGGGGGTAGTATGATTAGCATGTATAATGTTGGGGGTGGAGGAAAGGGGAGGTCTGTGCAACACAGAGAAGAGAAGTAGTGATTCTACAGCATCTTACTACGCTGATGGACAGTGACTGTAATGGGGTTTCTGGGGGAGACTTGGTGAAGGGGAGAACCTAGTAGACATAATGTCCTTCATGTAATTGTAGATTAATGATAACAAAGAGAAGTAAATACTTGTAAGACTTTTAAGTATAGAATATTAGCTGTGCCTCATCATAACTCCAAATGTTCACATTGAAAGCAAATTATTTCGATCTCCCCTCGTATATTCTCATGATTGAGTAGGTATTTTGGAATAGTTTCATTAGTTTATGACAGACTTTCAAATATAAAGAAAAGTTTGTGAAATTGTTTTATATATGACCATTATGTTTGTGCATATATGCACCTTACACACACAGTAATTTGATAGAATAAGTTATTCCTTTGCTAATGTGACATCTCTGTTAACTTTGTGAGGTATTGTGGTGATATCCCAAAGTGAATTTTCATATTTCACAGTCTCAACCAATGCTGAAAAGAGAATAATTTACTGTGGCAAGGAGTTTATGTTCATGTTAAGGAGAAACAAATGGCAGGCAGTATGATCTCATGCACTCAAGTGGACAAGGGTGATGGACACTCAGTTAATGGAACACCCCAAATCTGATCACTAATTGGGTTCTAGGAAGGAAAGATTGGAAGGATAAAAACTAGCAAGTCTAATAACAGCAATAATAATAATATAAGAAATATAACAAATCAAGTGTGATTAACCTCACATAAAATAATTCTCCTTTGGTCAAGCAAATATTCCAAGTGTTAAAAATTTTTCAATTTTAATAAATCATTTACAATGTCTCCATTTTACTAAGACTTCCAAAGAAAAGTCAGTAGGTTAACTGTATGCATTTGCCCCTGAAGATTACTTCCTTGAGATAAAATGTCCAAAAATCAGTCCTTACAACCCTTGTCTATAGGATAAATTTAATACGAATGTAAAATGAGAATTGAATAATTTTGGAAGTAAAATAAACTGTGTATTAGTGAAAAAATGAACTGTCAAATAATTATGGGGTAGGCAGAGGGAAAACAAGTATTCTAGTGCTTGATATTAAAAATTCCCTACGTTGGTTGTACTGTGTATTTTCCTTTGTGAAGTGTTGGTTTATCACTTTGCTCACCTTCTCCTGGATGTACACTAGGTAGGGTGTTTGACACCAAAGACATCACTACTTTTGTCTTTTTGTTCTCTTAATATTTTTAGGAAAGTAATCAGGGTTGGATGGCTACCAGAACTAATTAAAATTATTCTCCCTCATGGTCTATCAGGGACCTCCTGGGCTTTTAAGATAACTTTTCCTCCTCATTCATTTCATGCCTCTGACTCTCTGTGTCTCTATCTCTCTCTGTTTATTGAACACATTTTTTAAAAAAACAGTCAAGGTAGGAGAGCCAGGGGGACTTTTATTGAGAGATGCAGTGAGAGCACAGACAGAGCTCCTGGCTCACGACAGGAGGGGACAAGAAAGCCCCTTGAACACATTTTTGTTTCATTAAATATGTGACAGTAAATGATGTTCCCAATATAGAGACCCAAGTTTAATTTTTCATGGGAAGCCTAAGAATTGGAAATCCTTGTAACAACTTCTACATCACAGTGAAAGATCATTGATCTGAGCCATTTGGGTTGGGTCCATTCTTAGAGTAATCAGTAAACCTGGGGCTGGGAAACACATGGAAATAATGCACTCAGCATACCATTGTGAGCTGCATACCTTTGTGTGAGTATGTGTGTGATTGTGGAGTTTGAGCCATCCTCAGGACAGGGGCACCCGGACTCATATATTCAATGGTGACGCGTACAATACAGGTGCCAGCTCTCAGTCAAGAAAAGGTATTAAGTAGGGGATCTGTTTCAATTCATGGATGTCTTTGCAACAAGAGTACAAGAGGCAGTGTGGTTGAGGGAATTCCTTTGCTTTGATCTTTTAGGACGACTTGCCTTCTCACCACGTCTGACACCACCGCTCATCACCCTCCCTCATCTCTATTCACCTTGCAACTCCAGCTTCACATTTCTTGACCTGAACACTTGAAATAAGCACCTTCTTCATGGCCTTGGCATTGGCCATTCTCTGCTGAGCACACACTTCTCCATCTAGACTTCCATCTTCCTCCCTCTCTTACATGAAGTGTCTGTTCAGCTGTCACCTTGTTTGCAGACCTTGCCTGAATAACAATGGAAAATAGAACACCCTGCCACAGTCAGCACTCAATATATATTCACAGAATACTGAAGAATTTCACATTAAAACTGTAAAGAGCATGACTTCCCAGACAAAAAGCTTATTGGAACAAAATTTTCATATAAAAAAGACTCAAGGGACTCACTAACAAGGGCCATGCACAAAATATTAAAATTAGCTTCTTGACTGCAAAATACCAATTGTAGCATTTCAACTATAAACTAATGATGCAAGTTTGTGTGAAGATTAGTGATGTTATTTCCCTCTTTCCTGGAAGTTATCTCCACCATGTGGAACCAGGAAATGACACCCAAACCTCTGAATTTTTTCTTATGGGATTTTCAGAGGAACCAGAACTGAACCCCTCATATTTGGACTTTTCCTCTCCATGTACCTGATCACTGTGTTTGGGAACCTGCTCCTCATCCTGGCTGTCAGCTCAGACTCCCACCTGCACACACACATGTACTTCTTCCTCTCTGACCTGTCCTTTGTGGACATCTGCTTCACCTCCACCACCATCCCCAAGATGCTGTGGATCATCCAGACACAAAACAAAGCTGTAACCTATGAAGGCTGCATCATCCAGATTTATTTTATTATACTCTTGGCAGTGTTTGATGTCTTTCTCCTGACCATAATGGCATATGACAGGTATGTGGCCATCTGCCACCCCCTGCACTACATGGTCATCATGAGCCCCTGGATCTGTGGACTTCTGGTCCTGGTGTCCTGGATCATTAGTGTCCTGAATTCCTTGTTACATATCTTAATGATGTTGCACCTTTCCTCTGTACAAACTCAGAAATCCCTCACTTCTTTTGTGAGCTCAAAGAGATGATCCAACTTGCCTGTTCAAACACCTTTCTTAATAACCTGGTGATGTACTTTGCAGCTGTCCTGCTGGGAGGCGATCCCTTTGCTGGGATCCTTTACTCTTAATCTAAGATAATCTCTTCCATATGTGGAATCTTATCAGCTCAGGGAGAGTATAATGCATTTTCCACCTGTGTATCTCTCCTCTCTGTTGTGTCCCTATTTTATTGTACGATGCTAGGGTTGTCCCTTAGCTCTGCGGCTACCCAGAGCTCCCATTCAAGCGCAGCATCCTCAGTGATGTACACTCTGGTGATGCCCGTGCTGTACCCCTTCATCTACACTCTGAGGAACAAAGACATAAAAATGGCTCTAGGAAGATTAATTGGGATGTCTGTTGTGTAAGGTCAGTTCTCCTGGGGATGAAGAAGTTTTCATGGTTTTATAGGTCAAAGCCTCACAACCAGAAATTGCTATGCTTTGATTAGATTTTAGACACAGCTTGCTCCTTCTTTTTATTTTCTTATATTTCCATTTATTTGATTGTAACCTCTCTATACTATTTTATAACTAACTTAAGTTACTGTTATGCCTTTTATATAGACAATTTTTCCCTTTGTCAATTTTCCTACATTTCCAAAGTTTTCCCAACCTTGGATCACAAATACTTGGAAATTTCCGTATCATAGATGCTGTGGGGAAAATGGAACTTTCTGATGAGGATTCCCACTTGGCCTTAAAAGGTGTCCTGTTTACATATCTATGGGATGCATTACAGAGTGTGGCTGGTCAGTCATGGGTTTGCCAGTCTAGGGTAGGGGTGCAGTGGAAACACCCATTCTTTCCTCCACCCTGTTCCTGGTATTTAACTGGTCAAGCACCTAGCCATCACCAGGAACATGACCACACTGTTCCCCCTGGACATCAGGACCCAGAAGAGGAGTTTTTACCATGGGAATGAGAAATCTGGTGCTTCAAAAGCCCACCCCCGTCACTCTTTGGGTCCCTAGTGACTATTCTTGCCCTAACTTATGGCAACCCATAAATGAGGTTACTTGTTTGTAGCAGATATGGGAGAGATATAAACAATGAGAGCACAGAAGGAAATATGGTCAGCTACTGAGAGAAAAGGCTCAAAGGGTCCTGTGAAGGCCTCAAGGGCCCAGATGTGGACTGATTTGATAAAGTCAGTGGAAGAGAAAAATTAGATGGGAAGCCCAGTAAAATCTTGCTAGAACTGTGGCAGTATTGCAAGAGGTTTTGGGTCTTGTAGGCTACTGGAGAGTGTTTATCCTGCACTTGGCATAAATTCTGAGACCCTTATGCCATTTTGTATGAAAGGGCATCAGATCAACTGCACACACAAACCAAGGAGAAATTGCTGCAGCCATGGTTTGCCCTCCAGAATAACATCTTGCTGCTAGCACCAACTGCACTAAACCCTGGAGACTCTGTTGAGTGGATGTGGCCTTGGATATTTTGACACAGGGACCAGTGATTGCTGGCCCTTCTGGAACCTTGGGGAAAAGGCCTGGAGGCTGGCCTCCCATGTGTTTCTGGAGGAACAGGAGAGTGGCTCCGAAAGATTACAGCACTGTACCCAAAATGGCTGGAATATAAGAGCATCTTACTGGGGAGTTTTGTCTTATCACTGTGGCCAGAGAATGTGCCTCCCATCGTCCTACATATCAATCCATCAGTAACTCCCACAGGGAGAAGGGTGAAGGTCTTTTATGCTAGACCAGGACAGGACCTGAGTCACGCCCTGTCCTTTCCCAGGACCAATCTCTTGCATGCTTCCTACCTAATGGACAAGATTTGCCTATGGTGTCATTAAAACGATGTCTTATTTCCCTTTAGGTTAATCTCTTCTACATTCCTGTGAACAGGAACACCCCTAGCCACAGCTGCTGCTCGCTGACATGCCTGAGCTCCCTGTCAGTCCAGCTGCTGGCCCCTCATGGACTGTGCAAGCCATGGATGCAATCTGGGAAGCATTTTGAATGCAGCTGGATCCTCAGGCTTGAGGATTGCCATGGTTTTCTCATTATCTGTATCATAATTTCTGTTGTTATTTGTGTGTTTATAATAAATCTTTATGCCAGAATTCTTAATGCTCTGTTGGGATGGATTGTGCCTTCATCCCTTCTAGCCGTGTTGGGCCTGATGGTGCAGCAGTACTTCCTAGCGGCCGGGACAGTTGACTAGTTCTGTTCCTGTGTAACCCCGCCTTCCAGGAGCGGGAGTGGATTGAAAGGAGGCACTTCTAGGCTGGTATTTTTGCTACCATCAATCTGGGCCAGCACAGTAGCCAGACCTAACATCCCTTCCACAGGGGGAAATGCCTGGGTAAAGAGAAATGACAAATGGGGAGAAGAAATTACAGCTGAGTATAAAAGGATGAATAAGTGGCTTATGCAATGAGGGATATACAAGATTTTATTAATACCTGAAAAGAGACTCAAGGCAGAGAATATCTTTTAGCAAAAGCATATTAGATGCCCTCAAGGCTGAAGTTATATGTTTGCCAAGACCACCTCTGCTTTTGGAACCCGACAAGGTTGAATGATGGCCTGCAAACCAGAATCACATTCCTCTGGGAGAGACTCTGGTCATAAGACTTTTACAGAACAAGTGAGCCACCTCTTTAAGTCTGTCCCCACATCACACCAGCTCCTTGGAATGTCAGGCCTACTTGCATCTGTCCTATTCTAACTCCTGTAGAAATGACACACCAGATGTAAGTGCTGTGACAGGTGCATTCCTTTTACTCTAAGGAATCAGTGTTTGAAGGCAAGGGGGTGGACTGAGATGCAATGAATCATAAGAAATATATATTTCCCAGATATATTTTTTCCTTATCCACAGTTCCTGAAAACACTGCAGAGTCTTAAATGTAAAATGGGTGTCCTGTCATGTTGATGAGAGACTTTGGGACCCCACCCAAGGGCAGGGGTGGAGGCTTCATCAGCCAATGGCCAGTAATTTAGTCAATCATTACTATGCAAGGAATCCCTCACCAAAACCCCTGTGAAGGGCTTATGGCTCTCTGTTCTCTTGAATCCTGATTCTTAGTCTGGTTACAGTGCCCTAACTTTCTTGCACAGGGACAATTGCAGAAGATTGTGGGTGCATAGCTTATGAGGCAAGAAGCCTGGAGGGATGGGTTGTGGAGAAAATTGGGACTTTCTGACCAGGATTCCTGCCTGGCCTTAATAGATATCCTGTTTGCATATCTATGGGATGTATTACCTAGAACAGCTTGTCAGTCACGGATTTGCTGGTCCAGGGTAGGGGAGAAGAGGAAACAGCCATTCTGTCCTCCCCTCTGTTCCTGGTACAAGTCGGTCAAGTATCCACCAGTCACCAAGGACATTCTCACAGAATTCCTCTTGTCGTGGGAGGTGGGCTGGGAGCAGTATGGCCAGAGAGAGAGAGCTTGGGAGCCATGAGAGAGGGGACAGTGACCCATGTGAGCCAGGAGAGACCAAGCCATGAGAATAAATCCTTTAATTCCCAACTTCTGGCCCATATACATTCCTTTGGTCTCATGAAATTAATAAAGAACTTTTCCCAAGCAGGGAACCCCCTTCTCCTGGGGTTAAGATGGGAAATTTGGATTTGTTAAAGTAATTTCATTTCAAATTACATATATAATGCCACACATTTTTCCCTAGAGTACCTGAGGAATAATCATGAATTTGGAAAAAATACACTTGGTAACTAAGTCATTTACACAATTTAATTATAGAGGAAAATATGAAACCAGTTTTCACATTAAGTCTGTTGATGTTTTTTACACCTCTGCTGTTCCTCCAAGAGGGGTGTTCCCCACTCCAGACAAGTTCACTATGAATTTGGAGAGACAAAAATAATGACAACAGAATGTTGGGGGTAAAAAGGGCCTCATACCAGCTTTATTTTCATGGTAGTCATCCTGTTGTGTACGAACAGTGAGCCCTTTTCTCCATCTCCAGCCCAGCTACAGCCTCTGCTTTCTCAGGGGCTCTCTTCTCCCTTCCCAGCCCCACGCTTCCAGGGCTTCACTCTCCTGCATCCTTCCACAGTTCTCCGAGGCTTCCTTCTGCAAGCCTCCTGGCACTCAGTGGGCCTCTGTGGGCCAGCCTTTATGATGACTGACTGACAGCTGACCAATCACATCCAGGGGCTTGTGTGTTTCCTTCCACTGTGCATTCACCTCCCCTGGGCTGGTAGTTCTGTGACTGACAGTTTGTTCTGGGAGGCTCTATTGAATGATAAACAGTTTTTATCCAAGGGATATGTAAGCAGCCTTGTATGTATGCAATGGGCAATATTAGAATCAGGAGAGGTGAGAATTTCCTTTTCCCTATGCTACACCCCTCCAGAATTCTTGCCTCATGATCTATTCATGCCTTTAATCTTCCATGAGAAAGCTGAGCGTTGTAACCAGATCCCAAAATAGCAATAGAGGCTATAACAACATACAAATAATAACAGAAACCATGATACAGATAACAACAAAATTATTATTTTTTGTTCCTCAAGCCTGAGGAGATCAATTGCCAGCAGCTGTATTCAAAACAGTTCTACTCAGATGGGTCTATGACTTGCACTTTCCACCGGAGGCTAGTAGTGAAGCAGTAGGCAGCTCTGTGCACACTCAGCCAGCAGCAGTTTTTGCTAGGGTGTGTGCCCAATCCACAAAGACTTTAGAGGAGATTAAACTTAACAGTGATAAGACACATGTTTTAATGATGCCAACATAGGCAAATTTTGTCCATCAGGTAGGATGCATGTGGTCCTGTGATAAGACTGTGGCAGGAAGGGGGTACTGATGGGTTTGGTATACAACACATTCTCCCTCTCCCTTTGAGGGTTTTTGAGGGGTCTATATATAGTGCTGCTGAAGGCATATGCACTGGCCACAAAGATAAAACAAAACTCCCTGTAAGATGCTCTTACCTTCTGGCATTTAGGTACACTACCATATCTTTCGGGAACACTGTGCTGTTACTCCTGGAATTCACAGGACGCCAGCTTCCAGGCCTAGTCCCCAAGGTGCCAGAAGGGCCAGTCATTGCTGATCCCTGTGTGAAAATGTCCAAGGCCACAACTACTGAACACTGTCCCCAGGGCTTATTGCAACCAGTGCTGGCAACAAGATGCTATTCTGGTGGCCAAATCTTGGCCTCAGTTCCTCCTTGGTTTGTGCTTGCAGGTGTACAGCAGAGGCATCAATCTGTGTTAGCATGTTTACAGGGCTCAATAGCCTGTTCCATGGCTTCTCATTCAAATGCTGTCACACTGTCCTTAGCAGACACACCATACCCATAGACTATTGGTCTCTGAATTCAGGCCAGATTTTAATAAACCATTGTAACTCTATCGTGGCTTCCCACCCCACATAGAATTATATGGTAATTGAAACTCCCATTTTATCCATAATTTTTGTACCCATTCTTAGGGTGCATACCCAGTAAAGTGGGGGCCTTGATCAGTCTCAATTACCTGAAGTCAGTCAGAGACTACAAAGAGAAACTCCAAGTCTCTTTTGGTCATTTGATGGTCTGTGCAATGCATAGGAAAAGCAACCACAAGTCCAGTAGCTGTGTCCACATTAGTCATGGCATATCAATAACGTCTGGTATGGGCAGAGGCCCAAAATAGTCCATCTCCCACCTGATGTGAGGCATTGTCTCCTTAGGTATTGTTTCATGTTGCTGTGGGACTTGGTGTAAGTCCCCTTTAGAGTATATAATGCATTCTTACCAGGCTCTGATGACTTCTTCAAAGGTCAAGGGCAGGCCCCCAAAATGTGCTACAGCCCACATTGTCTTCTGCCCTGCACATAAAGAGTTTTGATATAACCATTTGGACACATCAGAAGCCAGCTTTCCTTTCAGCCAATGCACCTGGACCAAAGTGTCTGCTTCATCATTTCCTGGGGATGCCAGTGGTAAATGGCCTGTCACATGGTATACTATAATTGTTTTAATTTCACTAAAGGCCCCTAAATCTTCCTACAGCTCTTGCCCCTAACGGGGTCAGTGATCAGCGAGCCAGTTGGCATGGTATAATTTTGGTAGTCACAGAGTCAAGCCTCAATAGATGGCCCAGCCATCACTGCAGACAACTAATGAGGAGAGCTCCTGGGTGATCCTGAGCCATACTGTCCACAACTGTGCCTTTCCTTCATTATATTCCATCCATATTGTGTCAGCCTTAGGATGGAAATCTAAGGCACCTCATTTCAGTGGCTGTCCATGGCTGGAGCCATTTGTGTACCATGCATCTTCCCTCTTGATAATGGCTGTCTGCTACTAATGGCTCCAAAGAAAATTCTTATTGCCTTGCACTGATATAAGCATTGTAGTTCTCCACTTAAGGGGTTCGTTGCTGGAGGTATGCACCCCACTTGGCCAGAGTAGGCATCTATGCCACACCACTCTATGACCTTTGTGCCCACTTTTGTACCCACCAAGGAATGGAATAAGTGGTTATTACCGTTGTCAGGGCTGTTCTGCAGATGGACTCCATAGCCAGCAAAACATGGTACATGTCAGCCATTTGATTGTCTGTGGAGGTGTATCAGACCTCTGCTTCTTCCCAGGGTTGTAACCAGAATACGATAGTTTGGTGGTGTCATTCAAGCCATGGCCACAGGCCCAAGCCATAATTGTCTTCAGTCACATGAACATCCAGCTCACAGGGCCTTGATATGCCTATCACACTCAAGGCATACACAGCCCTGACTGCCCACATTGCATCAGTAAGAAAAAGCACATGTCTCATCCCAGTCCCACCTGACACCCTTTCATACCAAATAGTATAAGGACTTCAGATTTTGTACCAAGTGTGGAATAAACAGTCTCCAGTAGCCTAAAAAAACCAATATCTCTTGTAATACTGCAACAGTTGTAGGTATAGGGAAAGCCTGGATAGTTTCTATGACTACTTCTGGAATAACTTTAGTCCTTATTGACCACACAACCCCCAAGAACTAGACTGAAAAACCAAGTTCCTGAGCCTTGGTGCTGTTCATGGCCCCTTCCTCCTGTAGATGTTGCAGTAGTCTAGGTGCTTCACCTTCTAGGTCTGTAAGAGAATTAGAAGCAAGCATGACATCATCAATATAGTGGATCAGCCACACCATTTGTGGTTTCTCCCATGCTGCCAAGCCCTGGGCCACAAATCCATGACAAATGGTGGGACTAGAGATATCGATGTGGATGGACAGTGAATGTCCACTGCTGGCCTTTCCACATTAAATCAAACTGCTCCTGACTTTCCCGTGTATGTCAATAGAGAAGAAAGCATTAGCAGGATCCACAACATAATGAAATGTCTCTAGTTAATGACTGAGGGTGTCCATAAAGGCTGCTATAGAGGGGACAGCAGCATACAGGGGGTAGTGATTTTACTCCATTTTCTGTAATCCATGGTCATATGCAAGGTGCCATCTGGTATTTTCAATGGCTACTCTGGGGAATTAAAAGGGGTTTGAGTAGGCTTTTTAATGCCCACCATTTCCAGTTCCTGGATGGTTTCTCCAATTTCTTCTTCCCTCAAGAAAATTTTTATTGTTGGGAATTTTCACCTGACAAAGGACAGGCAAAGCTCTGAGCAGGTCCCCTCAGAACTGCTTCCACCACACGTATCCACCTGAACTCACTTGCAGTGGTCTATGACCTTAGGCCCTACAGAATATCTACGCCCAAAATATATTTGGGAATTGGAAAGATGTACAGAGTATACTCTTTTGGGGGTAGATGCCCTATTCCTAATGGGATTAAGGCTTGTTTCACTCTAATAACCTTACCCCCATATCCATCAATAACAATGGAGGTCCCAGGAAACCAGTCAGTATTGCCATAAATCAGAGAGCATCCTATGTCTACCAGAGCCAGGACACATTGCACATTCACTAAGGACCAATGAATTGATATTTCAACATGTGGCCTCCTGTCCTCACATAGTCCCCCAAAATAGGTGCATTGACCGTTTCCTCAGTCAAACCATCTCACCCAGTCATTTCCCTGTGAGAGACTAGGTGGGGTCAGCTAACTGTCGAGCAGGAAGTTCTGCAGACACAAGGGGTGGATTGTGGTTTTGTCTCTGTCTTCTATTCCTTTTTTTATTTTTTTTATTAAAGTATGATTGTTATACACTCTTATGAAGGTTTCACATGAAAAAACAATGTGGTTACTACATTTACCCATATTGTCAAGTCCCCACCCATACCCCAATGCAGTCACTGTCTATCACTGCAGAAAGATGCCATAGATCCACTATGTGTCTTCTCTGTGCTACACTGTTCTCCCCGTGATCCCCCACACCATGTATACTAAACATAATACCCCTCAATCCCCTTCTCCCTCCCTCCCCACCTGCCCTCCCACACCCCTCCTGTTTGGTAAATACTAGTCTCGGAGTCTCTGCGTCTGCTGCTATTTTGTTCCTTCAGTTTTGCTTCGTTGTTATATGCCACAAATGAGGGAAATTATTTGGCACTTATCTTTCTCCGCCTCACTTCTTCACTGAGCTTAATGTCCTCCAGCTCCATCCATGTTGTTGCAAACGGTAGGATTTGTTTCTTTCTTATTGCTGAACAGTATTCCATTGTGTATATGTACCACATCTTCTTTATCCATTCATCTACTGATGGACACTTAGGTTGCTTCCATATCTTGGCTATTGTAAAAAGTGCTGTGATAAACATAGGGGTGCATATGTCTTTTTAAATCTGAGAAGTTGTATTCTTTGGGTAAATTCCAAGGAGTGGGATTCCCAGGTCAAATGGTATTTCTATTTTTAGTTTTTTGAGGGTCCTCTATATTGCTTTCCACAATGGTTGAACTAGCTTACATTCCCACCAGCAGTGTAGGAGGATTCCCCTTTCTCCGTATCCTCACCAGCATTTGTTGTTCATAGTCTTCTCAATGCTGGCCATCCTTACTGGTGTGAGGTGATATCTCATTGTGGTTTCAATTTGAATTTCCCTGATGATTAGTGATGATGAGCATCTTTTCATGTGTGTGTTGGCCATCTGAATTTCTTCTTTGGAGAACTGTTCCTTCACATCCTATGCCTATTTGTTAATTGGGTTATCTGATTTTTGGGTGTTGAGGCATGTGAGTTCTTTATATATAAAGGATGTTAACCCCTTGTTGGATATGTCATTTACAAATATATTCTCCCATACTGTAGGATGCCTTTTTGTTCTGTTGATGGTGACCTTTGCTGTACGGAAACATTTAATTTTATGTAGTCCCATGAGTTCATTTTTGCTTTTGTTTCCCTTCCTTGAGGAGATATGTTCAGGAAGAAGTTACTCATACTTATATTCAAAAAATGTTTGCCTATGTTGTCTTCTAAGCGTTTTATGGTTTCATGACTTACATTCAAGTCTTTAATCAATTTCTAGTTTACCTTTTTGTATGGAGTTAAACAATAATCCAGTTTCATTCTCTTGCATGTAGCTGTCCAGTTTTGCCAACACCAGGTGTTGAACAGGCTGTCATTTCTCCATTGTTATGTCCACGGATCCTTTGTCATATATTAATTGACCATATATGGTTGGGTCAATATTATGGCTCTCTAGTCTGTTCCATTGGTCTATGGGTCTGTTCTTGTGCCAGTACCAAATTGTCTTGAATCCTGTGGCTTTGTAGTAGAGCTTGAAGTTGGGGAATGCAACTCCCCCTGCTTTATTCTTCCTTCTCAGGATTGCTTTGGCTATTTGGGGTCTTTGGTGGTTCTATATGAATTTTAGGATAATTTTCTCTAGTTCATTGAAGAATGCTGTTGGTATTTTGATAGGAATTGCATTGAATCTGTAGATTGCTTTAGGCAGGATGGCCATTTCGATGATATTAATTCTTCCTATCCATGAGCATGGGATGCATTTCCATTTATTGGTACCTTCTTTAGTTTCTTTCATAAGTGTCTTGTACTTTTCATGGTATAGGTCTTTCACTTCCTTGGTTAGGTTTATTCCTAGGTATTTTATTCTTTTGATACAACTGTGAATGGAATTGTTTTCCTGATTTCTCTCTCTGCTAGCTCATTTTTAGTGTATTGGAATGCCACATATTTCTGTGTATTAATTTGTATCCTGCAATTCTGCTGAATTCAAATATTAGATCTAGTAGTTTTGGAGTGGATTCTTTAGGTTTTTAATGTTCAATATCATGTCATCTGCAAACAGGGAAAGTTTAACTTCTTCCTTGCCAAACTTGACGCCTTTTATTTCTTTGTGTTGTCTGATTGCTGTGGCTAAGACCTCCAGTAATATGTTGAATAGAAGTGGGGAGAGTGGGCATCCTTGTCTTGTTCCCGATCTTAAAGGAAAAGCTTTCAGCTTCTCACTGTCAAGTATAATGTTAGCTGTGGGTTTGTCATATGTGGCCTTTATTATGTTGTGGTACTTTTCCTCTATACCCATTTCATTGAGAGTTTTTATGATGAATGGATTTTGAAATTTTGTCAAATGCTTTTTCAGAATCTATGGAGATGATCATGTGGTTTTTGTCCTTCTTTTTGTTGATGTGGTGGATGATGTTGATGGACTTTCAAATGTTGTATCATCTTTACATCCCTAGAATAAATCTTACTTCATTATGATGGATGATCTTTTGATGTAGTTTTGAATTAGGTTTGCTAGTATTTTGTTGAGTATTTTTGCATCTCTTTTCATCAGGGATACTGGTCTGTAATTTCCTTTTTTTGTGGTGTCTTTGCCTGGTTTTGATATTAGGATGATGCTAGCCTCATAGAATGAGTTTGGAAGTATTCCCTCCTCTTCTATTTTTTGGAAAACTTTAAGGAGAATGGGTATTAGGTCTTCACTAAATGTTAAAATTCAGCGGTGAAGCCATGTGGTCCAGGGGATTTCTTCTTAGATAGTTTTTTAGTTACCAGTTCAATTTCATTGCTGGTAATTGGTCTGTTCAGATTTTCTGTTTCTTCCTTGGTCAGCCTGGGAAGTTTGTATTTTTCAAGAAAGTTGTCCATTTCCTCTAGATTATCCAGTTTGTTAGCATATAATTTTTCATAGTATTCTCTAATAATTCTTTGTATTTCTGTGGTGACCGTGGTGATTTATCCTTTCTCATTTCTGATTCTGTTTGTGTGTGCAGGCTCTCTTTTTTTCTTGATATGTCTGGCTAGGGGTTTATCTATTTTGTTTATTTTCTCAACGAACCAGCTCTTACTTTCATTGATTCTTTCTATTGTTTTATTCTTCTCGATTTTATTTATTTATGCTCTAATCTTTAGAATGTCCCTACTTCTACTGTCTTTGGGCCTCATTTGTTCTTTTTCTAGTTTCATTAATTGTGAGTTCAGACTGCTTATATGGGATAGTTCTTCTTTCCTGAGGTAGGCCTGTATTGCAATATACTTTCCTCTTAGCATGGCCTTGGCTGTGTCCCACAGATTTTACAGTGTTGAATTATTATTGTCATTTGTCTCCATATATTGCTTGATCTTTGTTTTTATTTGGTCATTGATCCATTGGTGATTTAGGAGCATGTTGTGCAGTCTCCATGTGTTTGTGGAATTTTTCATTTTCTTTACATAATTTATTTCTAGTTTTACTCCTTTGTGGTCTGAGAAACAGGTCGGTACAATTTCAATCTTTTTGAATTTACTGAGGCTCTTTTTCTGGCCTAACATGTGATCTATTCTTGAGAATATTCCATGTGCACTTGAGAAGAATATGTATTCTGCTGCTTTTGGGTGTAGCATTCTGTAGATGTCTGTTAGGTCCATCTGGTCTAATGTGTTGTTCAGTGTCTCTGTGTCCTTACATATTTTCTGTCTGGTTGATCTGTCCTTCAGAATGAGTGGAGTGTTGAAGTCTCCTAGAATGAATGCATTGCATTCTATTTCACCTTTTAATTCAGTCTGTCTTCTATTTCTTGTTCCTTGCATCACCCTATGTCTGGAACTGCTGCTCCAGTTTCAATTGCTGCCACAGTTACAAAAACATTTTATTCTGATTTCCATCCAATTTCTTTTTATCCACTCCAGCCTTTATTAAATCAGCCTCCATCTGAGTATCTGTGACCTTCATGGGCCCTTTAAACTTACTCTAAATATCAGATTGTACTGTCTTTCATCCCTACATTGTCTCTGTCTCTCTGATGTCTGCTACAGAATGAGTAACCACATTTATGTGTTGTCCTAAGTGAGGGGCAAGAAGAGCCACTAGGGAGTCACAGAGGGATGGGCGAGCTGTTTGAAGCACCAATTTCTTCTTCTTTATTATAAACAACTCCTCATTTGAGTCATTATGTTCTGGGTTATAAATGGCATTTTTCATGCCCAACTTATATAACACCTTTAGATGCTTGAATTCATTTCCCATATCGTGTGGAAAGATATTAAATCATCCTGATTAGGCCATACAGTGAAAGCATAGCCATCATTCAATCAAGAAGGGAACTTTTTTATTAAAGCATCATTGATATGCAATCTTATGATGGTTTCACATAAACAACACAGTGGTTTCAACATTCACCCATATTGTCAGGTCCTTGATGCCAGGGTTCTTATTCGTGGAGCTGAAAAATGAACTTCACAAACACTCAAGGTAGGAGAGCCAGGTAGAGGCTTTTATTTAGAGATAAAGTGAAAAGACAGAGCTCCTGGCTCACATGAGGAGGGGACAAGAGAGTCTGTGGTTGGCTCATTGTCTAAAGGATTTATCATCAGTTGAAGGTTTTCAGGAACATGGCTAATGCCTCTGCCTTTTGGTTGTCTCTCCTGTCCCGGTCCATCTTTTCCTCCTCGTCTCTATTATAGAAAACTGAGGTGGTGACCTTCAGGAGGCTCTCCAGATTTTATTGTGGGCCAAATGCCAATTTTCGTAACTTCCTCCTGATATCTGGGGCCGATTGGGTGATGATTTTATCCTTGAGAAGGACTCGGCCCTCTGGGGACTGTGAGGACATGTGAGTGTGCTTCACGAGTGCCTCCCTGAGCCTTTCCAGGAAGACTGAAGGACTTTCTCTTTCTTCCTGCCTCATGGCTGATAATTTAGAATGATTTATAGGTTTTACTAGTGCTCTTTTCAGCCCCTCTAAACTATAGGTCATAAAGTGGTTCCTGTACCAGTTATCAGCATCGTCTGTGTCTTGGCCCCACTCTGGGTCAGTGAATGGCACTGCCTGACAGCCAGTGGGGACTTGGGTTAGCTCCTCTGGAGGTTTGCCACCTGCATTTATAGTAGGGCATTCATCTCCAAACTCTAAGGCTCCTCTGATTATTTTTTTCTTTCTTCCCTCTGGTAAGGGTTTGGTTCAATATAAGCATAACATCCTTCCAGGCCAGTTCGAAAGTTAAAGTAAGTTCTTGGAAGGATTCTATGTACTTGTGTGGTTCATCTATAAATTTACCCATGTCCTGTTTAATTTGCCTCAGGCCTTGGAGGGAGAGGGGGACATGGACTGGGCTGGTCCCCACTCTCTACTGGTTACTTCCTGTGAGGGCAATAAGGATGGGTATAACTGTCTTTTCTTCACCCCCTGGGAAAGCTGGTCTGGTGATTGAGTCAGTGATGCTTGAGGTGGTAGTTCTCCTGTGTTCTGACTTTTGGGGTTCTTGCCAAGTGGACTTGGATCTAGATAAGGTGGGCATGGCAGAGTCAATGAGCAGGAATTAGGGTTTGGAGTACAGTCTGGAATTAATCCACATTTTTGACATAGTTTTTTTCTTTCCCTAAGAGCAAAGAAAGCCTGTGCATGTGGGACTTATAACCATTTGCCCTTTCTTGCATCAAAATAAATCTAGCTACCAGATCTTATTACACAGTAATATATAGGAGGCCTTGGGAGGCCAGGCCTCTCCATCAGAGAGTTTTTATTAAGGCCAGGCTTGTGTGCAGAAGATAAGGCACTTCTTCAGGATCTGAGGATCAAATTGCCCCCAGTTCTTCAGAATGCATGCCAGAAGTGTGTCCAGTTTTAGACTTGAAGAGGATGCTCCCATCTGGTACAGAGAGAAAGACAGGTGTCCAGCACCTAATTGGCCTCTCTCTCTCTGTGAGGGCGTCCCCTTGCACTTGGAGCCTGGGTGACAGTGGTCAATCTCCTCCTCTGCCAGGCCTACTGGACTTAACCGCTCCTTACCAGCATGGCCTCTACCTTGCCTTGATTTCCTCTTGTCTTCCCACTAAGTGAGAGTTGCTTCAGAACCCTGGACCTAGTGGTGACCTCACCAGTATGCCCTTACTTTACGCCTTCTGGGAGTCCTGATCCAGACCCTAGTTTCTCTGCACAGACTTTAGCACAGTATAGTTGGGATCATTCTTTAAGAGGTCCCTGTCTGTCTGATAAGTGCAGGGACGATTTGACCTCTCACTGCTAGTTCCATGGGCTGCAGATAAGGAAATGCCATGGCCCCAGGAAGATTGCCTTGAAGGAAGAGAGATCAATAGAATAGACCCATAGCTAGAGTTTAAATGGGGCCATTTACATATACAGTTGTGGAGGGGGGTGTCTATACTCTTAAATACCAGTTTCTGCCACTGCCTGAGAATTATTTAGCCAGTCACTGACTGTAACAAATCTGATCTGTGAGACAAGAGGTCAGGGATCATCTGCGACTCTTACATAGGCAGTAGCTTAGCCAGAAATTCAGTCAGTGCCATGGGATCAATCAGCCAGAGCCGAGATCCAAGGACCACTGTCTACTAATCTGGTCTGCCCTCAGAGTCCGCAGATTAGGATAGGAAAGTAGGAAATCGGCTCAGCCACTCCCCAATATTCCAGTCTATCCAGAGGTGGGGGATCAAGGAGCAGCAGACACCAGGAAACCTTTCACCCAAGACTTAAGACTGGTAGCCAATGCTAATCATCTTTTAAGTCACTAATGGGTGCCCAGACACATTTTTATGAGATTTTTTTAAAGTGTAGCATTAAGGCAGGAATAAGAATGAAGTGTAGATCTCCTACCTTGTGGTGGTGAGCATCAGATTCCATGAAACGATGAAGTTAGAGGCACACATAGAGCATGTAAAGGAAGTAAAGAGCATCCTTGCCTCACCCAGAGGCCACGGTGGCCTGAAAAGGCAGGCTGGAAGAGTGAGAGAGAGACACTCCTCATGGACACCCAGTCGGGCTGTCGGGGTCTGATTCCAGACACATGGGCCTTTGAGGAGCCACTGCGGTGTAGCCTCAGCCTGGACCCTCACAGTTGCCCACAGCCTTCCTCAGTCCCTCGCATTCAAGGAGAGCCTCTGAAAGGGAATCCCGGCCTCCACTCAGGTGACTTTCCCAGCTCCCACGGGAGATGGGGGATCCACTGAGGGAGATGCAGGGGAACCTGTCACTTGAGACTCTGAGATCAGTAGTTGGGCTAGTCCCATTTAAGAGGCTGATGAGCACCCAATGCTGTGTCATAGACAGCTTCCTTCTATAAGGAGAGTGAAAGAAAAGGCAGGATTGGATGCGGATACTCACCTCCACAGTGATCCCCGATGAGCCCCCAAAGATGATGCCAGGGTTCTTGTTCACACAGCTGGAGAATGAACTTTGCAAACACTCAAAGTAGGAGAGCCAGGTAGAGGATTTTATTTAGAGATAAAGCGAGAAGACAGAGCTCCCAGCTTATGCCAGGAGGGGACAAGAGAGTCTGTGGTTGGCTCATTGTCTAAGGGATTTATAATCGGTTGAGGATTTTCAGGAATGTGGGTGAAGGGCTAGGGGTGCAGACTTGTACCACCTGCCCTGCCCCCAGGATGGGCTGGGCTGTCTGTTTGCCAAGGCTGTTTACAGTGAAGTTGTGGGTTATGCTGAGATACTCTTCTTTATTTGCAGAAGACTCAAACATTCCAGGCCAAGTTGCTCCTGGCCTTTTGAGCTTTAACTGATCTCATCGAAGATGTCTATATTCTTACTCTGGTATCTCTAACCTGGAGAATTAGTGTGACTTTGCATAATGTTTAACACAGAGTTTTGATAGAGACTTCTTTGCACATTGTTTCATTGTTCTGACTGTAATTATCTTGCTCTGTTTTTTCTCCGGAGGCCCTCACCCTACTCTGCCTAAACCTATGCTACCTGTCTCATCCTCACCCTTTCTACTGTGGTCACAGTCTATCAGCATAGGAAGATGTTATAGAGTAATTTATTGTCTTCTCTTTGGTGTAATGCCTTCCTGTGACTTACCTGTACTGTGATTGAGAATTATAGTTCCTCTTTATTTCTCCTTCCCTCCACAACCCTTCCCCTTTGGTAACCTCTAGTCACGTCTTGGTGTCTGTGAGTCTGCTGTATTTTGTTATATCAGTTTTGCTTTATTTTTCTACTCCCCCATGGTAACCACCAGTTACTTCTATGTGTCAATGAGTCTACTGTTGTTTTGTTCATTTTGTTTTACTTTGTGGTTAGATTCCACATGAGTGAAATTTTATGTTATTTTTTTCTCCATATGGCTTATTTCACTTAGCATAATGCCCTCCAGGTCCACCCATGTTATTTCTCATGGCAGGATTTCTTTGGGTGGCAGGGTCTGCAGGTTTAGACACAGTAGGGTGAGGGCCCCCAGAAAAAGATGCCTACCAAAACTCCATATTAAACAATTAAGCTAAGTCAGAGTCATATTAACTCTCTAAAGTAAAAATCAAACTAGGAATATAAGCATTCTTCTGTGAGATTAATTAAAACTAAAAAGCCAGAAGTAACTTGGACTGGAATGTTTGAATATCCCCCAGATAAGAATACACCTTGGCATAACCCATGTCTTTATTGTGTCAATTATGCCAGGCTATTGTAATATTTACTTTAACCTCCTAAAAGGCCCAGCTTATTTTCTTTAACTTTACCCAGATGCTGCTTTTCTTCCTCCAGCCCTAAGTCAAATAATTTGCAACCTGGACAATTAATAATGGCAAGAAAACCCAATCATAAACAGCATAGTGAAAACAGGAAGGACTCCATCTTAAAGACAATATTGCATTTTTAAACTCAAGAAATCAAAAAGTAAGTTTCTTAACAAAACAGACAATAACTCAGCCCACCTTGGGAGCAGAACAGGCAGTCTTGATTGACATGCTCCCAGACCAAGAAGCTACTCTTCTGAGAAAGAATCTGCTCCCAGACTGAGGAGCTGCTATTCTGGAAAAGAATCAAAGCAGTAAATTTCTTGTGTTGATAACTTTGCAAAAAAACCTGGAAGACTGATAAGAAACTTAGTGTCTCTTCAAAGATATACATTTGGGGACCTTTTGGCAGGTCTGCATCCCTAGCCCTTTGTCTCTTAACTGCCTATAAACCCCTAGAAAATGCATAACTATGGATGCTCGTGTCCCCTCCTGGCACAAGCCAGGAGCTCTTTCCTCATACTTTGTCCCTAAATAAAAGCCTCTTCTTGGCTCTGCTACCTTGAGTGTTTGCTAAACTCATTCTTTGACTCCACAAATAAGAACTCTGGCATCATTTGTCCTTTTTGACTAAATAACATTCTGTTGTGTATATGTACCACGTCTTCTTTACCCATTCATCATTGATGGATACTTTGGTTTAAAGTTTATGAAAGTCTATTCTATGAGGTAGCACCACTATGGACTACATGTTCCTTACAGAAGTGGAGTTTAGAGATCTTCCCAAAGTTTTAGTCTGAGTAAGGGATGGGACCTTGGTGGTAATTCTGTCAGGATGCTTCTGGTTCTACCTCTGGGCAAGTGGTTCTCAGCCAGAGAGGATTTTGCCCTTGGGGATATTTGGCCATGTCTAAAGGGATGATGCTCAGCACCTACAGTGCACAGGACAGCACCCAACACAAATAATTATCCTGCTCCAAATGTCAACATGAGAGGGTGAAACCTAATTCTAGACCAGCTCTTTTCCAGCTTGAGTATGCCAGTGGGTCACCCAGGAAGTTAGTTCAAATTTTGATTCTGATTCAGCAAGTTCTGGTGAGCACAGAGACCCTGCATTTATGAGATCCTGAGTGACATTGGTGCCACAGGTTCGTGTCTGTGAATCTTTTCAGCAGCAAGACTGTTGTCCTGAGCTGGAGTCTAGTGTAGGTAACCACAAAGTTCATTTCTACTTGTGATTGTTAAGGAAACGTGTATTCACTCATCCCAGAGGCTGTGATACATTCTGTGCTTGATTCTTTCATACAAGGGCTCTTGAGTGACACCAAATAATACACTCATGAAAACACTGTAATAGGTAGCATAGGATCCTCCAAAAGATGTCCACATCCTAATTTCCAGAACCTTAAATATCTTATTTTTTATAGTGAGGGAGGATTAAGGAAGCAGATGGAGTAAGGTTGCTATCTAAAGCTGGCTTTAGAAAGATTAGCCCTGATCATGTTGGCTGTGTGAGGTAATGACAATTATTCCCAAACACAGGGAGGAAGAAGAGTTACTGTCAGGTAGAGATTTGGAAATGTCAAGCTGCTGGCTTTGAAGACAGAGGAACAGCCATTAGCCAAGAATGCAGGTGACCTCTAGGAGCTGGAATAGGAAGGGAACAGAGTCTCCACTGAGTCTGTAGAAGGACTCCACTCCTGCATACTTCTTGACTTTAACCCAATAAGGATGATTTGGGGCTGTGACCTCCAGAATTCTACAAACACATTTGCCTATTTTAAGCCACTAGTGTGATAACTTGTTACAGCAGCAATGGGAATCTAATACAGACATTTACCCAATGCAATTTTGTTTTAGGGAAATGAATTTAAGTCTACAAATTCATTCATTTAATTCTCATTGTGTAGGATATTTTGTGTGAATTTCCTACTTTAAATAAAGAAAGAAATCCAAAGTCAATTTGATATTTGGCACAAAGAGCTGGTATTGACAATTTCCAATGGCATAAATGATAATGTGGTTCTGAATGTAAGACATTTAGGGCATTAAGATAGGAAAAGTAAACATTATTAAAATTAAGGTCACCCATTCTACTTTAAAAGTTTCAATCGGGGGCGGAGCCAGGATGGCGGCGTGAGTAGAGCAGTGGAAATCTCCTCCCAAAAACACATAGAGCTATGAAAATATAACAAAGAAAAATCTTCCTAAAATAGAGACCAGAGGACACAGGACAACATCCGGACCACATCCACACCTGCAAGAACCCAGCGCCTTGCGAAGGGGGTAAGATACAAGCCCCAGCCCGGCGGGACGCGAGCACCCCTCCCCCCAGCTCCCGGTGGGTAGAAAGAAACCGGAGCGGTTATATTTTTTTTTTTGGAGAGTGCTTCTTGGAAGCCTTAAAGGGACAGGGACCCCGTTGCTAGGGAGGCAGGGTGGCAGGACCAGTGAGCGGGTGCCTGGGACCGGCGCCTAAGGACAAAGAATATTGCGTGTTTTTCCCTACGGGACCGGTGGGCGGGTGCCTGAGACCAGCACCTGAGGACGGAGGAAATCGTGCGTTTTTCCCCTTTTTTTTCTCTTTTTGGAGTGTGCTTTTTGGAAGCCTTAAAGGGACAGGGACCCCAGTGGTAGGGAGGCAGAGCAGCAGGACGGGTGAGCAGGTGCCTGGGACCGGCACCTAAGGACAATGAATATCCCGCATTTTTCCATGTGGGACTGGAGGGCGGGTGCCTGAGACCGGCGCCTGAGGACGGAGGAAATCATGCATTTCCCCCCCCTTCTTTTCCCCCTCTTTTTGGAGAGTGCTTTTTGGAAGCCTTAAAGGGAAAGGGACCCTGGTGCTAGGGAGGCAGAGCAGCAGGACCGGTGAGTGGGTGCCTGGGACCAGCACCTGAGGACAAAGAATATCGGGCGTTTTTCCCTGCGGGACCGGTGGGCGGGTGCCTGAGACTGGCACCTGAGGACGGAGGAAATCGCGTGTTTTTCCCTTTTTTTTTTCTCTTTTTGGCGAGTGCTTTTTGGAAGCCTTAAAGGGACAGGGACCCCGGTGCTAGAAAGGCAAGGCAGCAGGACTGGTGAGTGGGTGCCTGGGACTGGCACCCGAGGACAAAGAATATCCCGCGTTTTTCCCTGCGGGACCGGAGGGCGAGTGCCTGAGACCGGCACCTGAGGACGGAGGAAATTGCGTGTTTTTTCCCTTTTTTTTTTTTCTCTTTTTGGCGAGTGCTATTTGGAAGCCTTAAAGGGACAAGGACCCCGGTGCTAGGGAGGCAGGGTGGCGGCACTGGTGAGCGGGTGCCTGGGACCGGCGCATGACGACAAAGAATATCACGCATTTTTCCCTGCGGGACTGGTGTCCAGGTGCTTTTTGGAAGCCATGAAGGGACAGGGACCCTGGTGCTAGGGAGGCAGGGCAGCAGGACCAGTGAGCAGGTGCCTGGGACCGGTGCTTGAGGACAAAAACAAATCGCGTGTTTTCTCCTTTTTTTTTTCTCTCTTTTTCTATTCCCTCTTTCATTGTTGCTGTTGTTGGTTTGGTTTGGAGAGTGCTTTTTGAAAGTCTTAAAGGGGCAGGACAGGTCACTTAGACAAGAGGCAGGAAATCTGGGGATCTCTGGGCACTCTAACAACCTGGGCAGCAGGGAGAACAGAGGCCCCTTACGGAGATAAATAGCCTCCCGGCAGCTCCCCCTCCAACGGGGCTCCACCATTTTGGAGGAGCAGCCCCGGCCAGGCCACGCCCACAGCAACAGCAGAGATAAACCCCATAGCAACCGGGCAGAAAACAGAAGCCCTGTCTGCACACAGCTGCCGAGCACAAGCCACTAGAGGTCGATATTCTCCCAGGAAAGGAAGGCCAAAAACCAACAAGAAGGGAAGCTCTTCCAGCGGTCACTTGTACCAGCTCTGCAAACTATCTCTATCACCCTGAAAAGGCAAAACTACAGGCAGACAAAGACCACAGAGACAACAACTGAGAAGGAGACAAACCTAACCAGTCCTCCTGAAAAAGATTTCAAAATAAAAATCATGAACATGCTGACAGAGATGCAGAGAAAAATGCAAGAGCAATGGGAGGAAGTCCAGAGTGAGATAACAGATGTCAGGAAGGAGATCACAGAAGTGAAAAAATCCCTGGAAGGATTTATAAGCAGAATGGATAAGATGCAAGAGGCCATTGAAGGAATAGAAGCCAGAGAACAGGAACGTATAGAAGCTGACATAGAGACAGATAAAAGGATCTTCAGGAATGAAATAACACTAAGAGAACTATGTGACCAAGCCAAAAGGAATAATATTCGTATTATAGGGATACCAGAAGAAGAAGAAAGAGGAAAAGGGATAGAAAGTCTCTTTGAAGAAATAATTGCTGAAAACTTCCCCAACCTGGGGGAGGAAATGATCGAACAAACCATGGAATTACACAGAACCCCCAACAGAAAGGATCCAGGGAGGACAACACCAAGACACATAGTAATTAAAATGCAAGGATCAAGGACAAGGAAAGAGTTTTAAAGGCAGCTAGAGAGAAAAAGGACACCTATAAAGGAAAACCCATCAGGCTAACATCAGACTTCTCGACAGAAACCCTACAGGCCAGAAGAGAATGGCATGATATATTTAATTCAATGAAACAGAAGGGCCTTGAAACAAGGATACTGTATCCAGCACGACTATCATTTAATTACGATGGCGGGATTAAACAATTCCCAGACAAGCAAAAGCTGAGGGAATTTGCTTCCCACAAACCACCTCTACAGGGCATCTTACAGGGACTGCTCTAGATGGGAGCACTCCTAAAAAGAGCACAGAAAAAAACACAGAACATATGAAGAATTCAGGAGGAATAAGAAGGGAGAGAAGAAAAGAATCTCCAGACAGTGTATATAACAGTTCAATAAGTGAGCTAAGTTAGGCAGTAAGATACTAAAGAAGCTAAACTTGAAACTTTGGTAACCACGAATCTAAAGCCTCCAATGCAATAAGTACATATCTCTCAATAGTCATCTTAAATGTAAATGGACTTAATGCACCAATCAAAAGACACAGAGTAATAGAATGGATAAAAAAGCAAGAGCCATCTATATGCTGCTTACAAGAAACTCACCTTACACCCAAAGACAAGCATAGAGTAAAAGTCCAGGGATGGAAAAACATATTTCAGGCAAACAACAGTGAGAAGAAAGCAGGGGTTGCAGTACTAATATCAGATAAAATAGACTTCAAAACAAAGAAAGTAACAAGAGATAAAGAAGGATACTACATAATGATAAAGAGCTCAGTCCAACAATAGGATATAACCATTGTAAATATATATGCACCCAATACAGGAGCACCAGCATATGTGAAACAATTACTAACAGAACTAAAGAGGGAAATAGACTGCAATGCATTCATTTTAGGAGACTTCAACACACCACTCACCCCAAAGGATAGATCCACCAGGCAGAAAATAAGAAAGGACACACAGGCACTGAACAACACACTAGAACAGATGGACCTAATAGAAATCTATAGAGCTCTACATCCAAGAGCAACAGGATATACATTCTTCTCAAGTACACATGGAACATTCTACAGAATAGACCACATACTAGCTCACAAAAAGAGCCTAGGTAAACTCCAAAATATTGAAATTCTACCAACCAATTTTTCAGACCACAAAGGTATAAAAGTAGAAACAAATTCTACAAAGAAAACAAAAAGGCTCACAAACACATGGAGGCTTAACAACATGCTACTAAATAATCAATGGATCAATGAACAAATCAAAATAGAGATCAAGGACTATATAGAAACAAATGACAACAACAGCACTAAGCCCCAACTTCTGTGGGACACAGCGAAAGCAATCTTAAGAGGAAAGTATACAGCAATCCAGGCACACTTGAAGAAGGAAGAACAATCCCAAATGAATGGTCTAACATCACAATTATCAAAACTGGATATAGAAGAACAAATGAGGCCTAAAGTCAGCAGAAGGAGGGACATAATAAAGATCAGAGAAGAAATAAATACAATTGAGAAGAATAAAACAATAGCAAAAATCAACGAAAGCAAGAGCTGGTTCTTTGAGAATATAAACAAAATAGATAAGCCTCTAGCCCAACTTATTAAGAGAAAAAGAGAATCAACACAAATCAACATAATCAGAAATGAGAATGGAAAAATCACGACAGACTCCACAGAAATACAAAGAATTATTAAAGACTACTATGAAAACCTATATGCCAACAAGCTGGAAAACCTAGAAGAAATGGACAACTTCCTAGAAAAATACAACCTCCCAAGACTGACCAAGGAAGAAAACAAAAGTTAAACAAACCAATTACGAGCAAAGAAATTGAAACGGTAATCAAAAAACTACCCAAGAACAAAACCCCGGGGCCGGAAGGATTTACCTCGGAATTTTATCAGACACACAGAGAAGACATAATACCCATTCTCCTTAAAGTGTTCCAAAAAATAGAAGAAGAGGGAATACTCCCAAACTCATTCTATGAAGCCAACATCAGCCTAATACCAAAACCAGGCAAAGACCCCAACAAAAAAGAAAATTACAGACCAATATCCCTGATGAATGTAGATGCAAAAATACTCAATAAAATATCAGCAAACAGAATTCAACAGTATATCAAAAGGATCATACACCATGACCAAGTGGGATTCATCCCAGGGATGCAAGCATGGTACAACATTCGAAAATCCATCAACATCATCCACCACATCAACAAAAAGAAAGACAAAAACCACATGATCATCTCCATAGATGCTGAAAAAGCATTTGACAAAATTCAACATCAATTCATGATAAAAACTCTCAGCAAAATGGGAATAGAGGGCAAGTACCTCAACATAATAAAGGCTATATATGATAAACCCACATCCAGCATTATACTGAACAGCGAGAAGCTGAAAGCATTTCCTCTGAGATCGGGAACCAGACAGGGATGCCCACTCTCCCCACTGTTATTTAACATAGTACTGGAGGTCCTAGCCACGGCAATCAGACAAAACAAAGAAATACAAGGAATCCAGATTGGTAAATAACAAGTTAAACTGTCACTATTTGCAGATGATATGATACTGTACATAAAAAACCCTAAAGACTCCACTCCAAAACTACTAGAACTGATATCGGAATACAGCAAAGTTGCAGGATACAAAATTAGCACACAGAAATCTGTAGCTTTCCTATACACTAACAATGAACCAATAGAAAGAGAAATCAGGAAAACAATTCCATTCACCATTGCATCAAAAAGAATAAAATACCTAGGAATAAACCTAACCAAAGAAGTGAAAGACTTATACTCTGAAAACAACAAGTCACTCTTAAGAGAAAATAAAGGGGACTCCAATAAATGGAAACTCATCCCATGCACATGGCTAGGAAGAATTAATATCGTCAAAATGGCCATCCTGCCCAAAACAATATACAGATGTGATGCAATCCCTCTCAAATTACCAGCAACATTCTTCAATGAATGGGAAGAAATAATTCAAAAATTCATATGGAAACACCAAAGACCCCGAATAGCCAATGCAATCCTGAAAAAGAAGAATAAAGTAGGGGGGATCTCACTCCCCAACTTCAAGCTCTACTACAAAGCCATAGTAATCAAGACAGTTTGGTACTGGCACAAGAACAGAGCCACAGACCAGTGGAACAGATTAGAGACTCCAGAAATTAACCCAAACATATATGGTCAATTAATATTTGATAAAGGAGCCATGGACATACAATGGCAAAATGACAGTCTCTTCAACAGATGGTGCTGGCAAAACTGGACAGCTACATGTAGGAGAATGAAACTGCACCATTGTCTAACCCCATATACAAAGGTAAACTCAAAATGGATCAAAGACCTGAATGTAAGTCATGAAACCATTAAACTCTTGGAAAAAAATAAAGGCAAAAACCTCTTAAACATTAACATGAGTGACCTCTTCTTGAACATATCTCCCGGGCAAGGAAAATAACAGCAAAAATGAGCAAGTGGGACTACATTTAGCTGAAAAGCTTCTGTACAGCAAAAGACACCATCAATAGAACAAAAATGAACCCTACAGTATGGGAGAATATATTTGAAAATGACAGATTCGATAAAGGCTTGACGTCCAGAATATATAAAGAGCTCACACGCCTCAACAAACAAAAAACAAATAACCCAATTAAAAAATGGTCCGAGGAACTGAACAGACAGTTCTCTAAAAAAGAAATACAGATGGCCAAGAGACACATGAAAAGATGCTCCACATCGCTAATTATCAGAGAAATGCAAATTAAAACTACAGTGAGGTATCACCTCACACCAGTAAGGATAGCTGCCATCCAAAAGACAAACAACAACAAATGTTGGCGAGGCTGTGGAGAAAGGGGAACCCTCCTACACTGCTGGTGGGAATGTAAATTAGTTCAACCATTGTGGAAAGCAGTATGGAGGTTCATCAAAATGCTCAAAACAGACCTACCATTTGACCCAGGAATTCTCCTCCTAGGAATTGACCCTAAGAATGCAGCAATCAAGTTTGAGAAAGACAGATGCACCCCTATGTTTATTGCAGCACTATTTACAATAGCCAAGATTTGGAAGAAACCTAAATGTCCATTGGTAGATGAATGGATAAAGAAGATGTGGTACATATACACAATGGAATACTACTCAGCCATAAGAAGTGGAAAAATCCAAGCATTTGCAGCAACATGGATGGAGCTGGAGAGTATTATGCTCAGTGAAATAAGCCAAGTGGAGAAAGAGAAATACCAAATGATTTCACTCATCTGAGGAGTATAAGAACAAAGGAAAAACTGAAGGGACAAAACAGCAGCGGAATTATAGAACCTAAAAATGGACTAACAGGTACCAAAGGGAAAGGAACTGGGGAGGATGGGTGGGCAGGGAGGGATAAGGGGGGGAAGAAGAAGGGAGGTATTAAGATTAGCATGCATGGGGGGGAGGGAGAAAGGGGAGGGTGGGCTGCACAACACAGAGAGGACAAGTAGGGACTCTACAACATTTTGCTAAGCTGATGGACAGTAACCATAATGTGGTTGTTAGGGGGGACCTGATATAGGGGAGAGTATAGTAAACATAGTATTCTTCATGTAAGTGTAGATTAAAAATTTAAAAAAAAAGAAAAAGAAAGAAAGAAAGAAAGAAAAGGGGGATTACTCCTTGATAGGATAAAACTATTGGTAAATCAAAGATCAACGCATGCTTTAAATATCCTTAATGTTGATCACTTAAAGGTTGTCAGATGATTAGCTATGGAGGTACTCTTTTCTGATAATATTCCTTTCTCTTAAAAAAAAAAAAAGAGAAGCAGTTACTGTGTGCTGACCTCCAATGAGTTCTGCACATTGGTATGGAGGGCATGTCAAAGTGTGGGCAAAGGGTCTGTTTGTTTCTATGCAGAAGATCAAGGCCTAGCTTGGATATCCAGAAAATGAACTAAGATATGATATGAGGAGGAGCTTCTGGCATCAGCACTCTCTGAAGGACTTGTGCCAGGGGATGATCATCAAAAAGCCCCCACAGGGATCTGGACAATGCTGTGGTTGTGACTGCATCCACCCCACCGTCTCCTGGACTTGCCATAGGAATGAGGAGGGAGATGTCTAGGCTGGCATGTGCATACAGTGAGACAACGAATTTGACCGGATCTGTACTGTTGGAACTCAACCAGGAGTTGGGAGGGGTGCAAGTTGTAGCACTCCAAAATCTTATGACTATAGACTATCTACGGTTAATAGAACATGTGGGATGTGAACAGATCCCAGAAATGGGCTGCTTTAATTTGTCTGATTTCTCTCAGACTGTTCAAGTACAGTTGGACAATATCCATCATATCATAGACAAATTTTCACAAAGGCCTAGGGTGCCTAACTGGTTTTCTTGGCTTCACTGGAGATGGATGGTAATTATAGATTTGCTTTGTTTATGTCACCGTATTCCTATTATGTTAATATGTGTGTGCAAATTAGTTAGTAGTTTAAAACCTATACATGCTTAAGGTACTCTACAAGAAGATATGTCAAAGAAATAATCAATCCTCCCATGTTTTCTTCCATATGCTACCTCTATAGCTTTTCTTCTTCCTTCCTAATTACCACCCTTAAATAGAATTCGTGCCTCATATAGAATTTACCAAGTATAATAATTCCTCCAGGTGGTAAAGATACCTCGAGACAAGTGCTGGGCATAGAAGCCACAGGGCATAAATCTGCAAAGAAGTAAAAAGCTAACCTTTTCAAACAATATGGCTTCTCTCTCACTTACCAACTTTACATTTCCCTGTATGGCCCCGGAAGATGACTGGTTAGCCAGAGGCAGGTAAGATTCGTCAAGGGAGGAACAACCTTAGACAAGCACAGTCGCAGGGGGGCCACCAGGTGAGAATTTGTGGATCAACAGAGGTGAGGCTCAGAACCTCACCCCACCCCCTGCTTTGAGAGAAATCTTCTGCATCCGTGGATGTTTTGCTGCCCTTGTCTAGCTTGGATTAATACTTAGTCCATAGGCACACACCTGATCATCTGATCATCTACATTTGCCCTCTTACAGCACTAAACTATGTTTTCTACCTTTATCTTGCATCTACCTACCACTTCAGCATTTTATTAAAAATAAAAATAATAATAAAAATAAAGGGAGAAATGTGGGATCAACATATAAATCAGGTACAAATATCAAACGAATATTCATATTTGACCTGAGTGTTTGTTTATAGGTCATAATGCGTGATCAAAACCGAAAGTTTCTGTAATGAATGCCCTTGTATTGTTCACCATGTAAGAATTTATTCACTATGTTAGAATTCGTTCACCATTGAAGAACTTGTTCATTATGCTTTAGAAGATTGGAGACTGACGAGAATTAGGCTTGAGATGGATTAATGATTGTACATTGAGCATTGACCTTCCTATACTGAATTTTATTGTTGTTAACAACCATTTGATCAATAAATATGAGAGATGCCCTCTCAAAAAAAAAGTTTCAATCAAAATTTCTACACTTTTTTTCATGTTAATTCAAACCTTCCTTCTTTAAATTTCTTTCTTTGCCAACATTCTCTCAAGGTTTCTTTCAAAATAATAACAGAATTAAAAATGAGTCACTGAGTTCATATGTATGTATGACTGTGCTTCTTTGAAAGACAAATGTGCACAAATGCACACACATATACATATGCATACCTGTTACTCGAACATTCTCTTGAGGGGGGAATTCATCAAAGTATTTCCACACATTTCATTTATACTTCGCAACATCCATGTGGGGATAAGTTTATTACCTATATTACCTTTAGATATATCGAAACAGGGTTTCAGAGTGATTGAATTTCTTATAATCCACAACAACGTAGCTAAGACTTATTATGCCCTTACTCAAATTACATAAAAATGAAAAATGCAGTATGTACACTCAGTTTTTTGTGTGGCTCCTTTAATTCATCAAATTGTACATTTAAAAATGTACTGTTTATTCTGTCATTACACTTTCACAAATTAGTTAAAAGGAGAAAACTCTGAACCTATGTGGCTCAAAGGTCTAGATCACAGGCAGCTGAGACATGAATGAGTCTGGGGGATTCTCTTCTAACTGAAAAGAAAGAAATGTTTCAAACATTTCAACAGGACATAGAAGCAGTGGAGTAAGACAAGTCATATTTAAGAAACTCATTTATTTTCTCTAAAATGGATTAACTGACATATATAAGTGGACCATATATTGGTTCTTAACAATATACAACAATAACTGACATATATCAGCTCAGACAGAAATACACCTCATCATAGGATGACTTTAGAAACCCAATGTAGAAACAGACATTTGACTGCAGGCACTTGAGGAGCCCTGTAGAGGTCAGAACAGCTTCCTTTCATATGGTCCATTTCTATAATGAAGGTATTCTGTAAAACAGTTTGATAAGATGACTTGTAATGCAGCAATACCTGACTGACTCAGTAATCTTAGCAAACAGAACTGAAGGAAAGCTTAATAATCTGCTCTCCTTATTTTGGATTTTACCCCCTGATATTTGAACATTCTTAAATACTTTGTACTTCAAGTTTATTTCAGGTAACTATTAAAAATGATTATCTGGATGGTCTTTGCAGGTACCTAGGAAAGGTGGAAGGACAAGTATGTTGTGTAGAAAAATGGTGACCTGAGTCACATGGCTAGACATGTGAACCAAGGCTTTTACATGAGTCATTATTTAACTGTAAATATTAAGGGGATTCCTGAGAAAAATGGAGATTAAAATTCATGATGCTGATATTGTTCATTCAATCACTGTCCCTTTAGTGGTTAAGACAAATTTAGAATGGGTGTGGATTTCACTTAGAAGAAGGAATCATATTTATAGGCATCATCAGAAGTTTTAAGACATAAACAAGAAGATGTCAATGAAAAAGCACACACATGCAAGTGATCCTTCACCCAGGGAGTATATCCTTTTACCACAGACACCACCATTCCATACATGAATGAGTAGATATACAGCTTGGAAAAGAAATATTTTGTGTAGCAATTAAAAGTATATCTTTAAATTTTACTTCAGCATATTTTAAATGTTCTCTTACTTTAAAGCCATAAAATCAACCTTTTCATTGAATTTGTGTATCCATGTAGACTCCAGTAGGCAACAAATATGATAATTTTTGGCAGTGACTATGATAGGTGCTGTGAACAGGCTGAAAAAGAACAGTTTCTACTGAAGAAAATAACCACAATGACCACGGATAAAGCATGTTAGTGTGCTAAAAGTCTAGATTTTCAGGAAAAGGAGTTACAATAGTGATATGGAAAAGAATGTCATGAATATAAGTGAAAACAGTGGTTTCAGATTTTCCTCTATGATAAAATTATATAAACTGCCTTGTTTATCATGTAATTTTTTTCCCATTGTGGCAACACAATGCATGAAAATCCTTTTAGAAAAACAAAAGAAACATTACTTGGTATGATATAAGTCATTTGAGAAAATATTTATTTAAAATATCTTTATTGTCTCATTAGATAAATGGAAATTACCAAATAATTCAGGTCTATAATTGGAAATAAATTTAGGAAAGTAAGAAAACAACAAAGGAAAAATCTGTTGGATAACAGAGAGAGCAGAAAGCTACTATCAGTTATGTAAATTGGATAGAGTAATGAGGGCAAAGAAATGGAAATTCCAGAAAATAAACAGAAAGAACAATGCTATATCCATTTGTCTGGTCAAATAATCACAATTTCAAACTCTGAGTCTGCCTCTGCAATCATGGGCCCTTGTTCAGTCCAGAGGGCTATTGGTCCTTAGTTTCATTCACATAGAATCTTTTCAGAGCACCCTTTATATATTTGTTCCTCAGACTGTAGATGAAGGGGTTCAGCATGGGTGTGACCACGGTGTACATCACTGAGGCTGCTGCACCTGAGCGCAAGCTGGGGGTAACAGCAGAGCTGAGGTACACCCCTCAGCCCATACAATAAAATAAGGAGACAGCAGAGAGGTGAGGTGCACAGGTAGGAAATGCTTTACACTTGCCCTGAGCTGGTGAGATTCCATGTATGGGCAAAACTATCTTAGAATATGAGTAAAGGATCCCAGTGAGGGGACCACCAGCCAGCAGTGTAGCTGCAAAATACATTATCAGGTTATTAAAGAAAGTGTCAGAACAGGCAAGTTGGACCATTTGATTAAGTTCACAGAAAAAGTGGGGGGATTTCATGTTGGAACAGATGGACAGACCCAACACCATTAAGCTGTGTAACAAGGAATTCAGGACACTCATAATCCAGGACACCACGACCAGCAGTCTACAGAGCTGGGGATTCATGATGGCTGTGCAGTGCAGGGGGTAGCAGATGGCCACATACCTGTCATAGGCCATCACAGTGAGGAGGAAATCATCCATCCCTACAAAGAGTAGGATGAAGTACATCTGGCTGATGCACCTTTATAGGTTTTGACTTGGCTCTGTGTCTGGATGCTCAGTAGCATCTTTGGGTTTATGGTGGTGGAGGTGAAGCATATGTCCACAAAGGACAGCGTGGAGAGGAAGAAGTACATGGGTGTGTGCAGGGGTGAATCTGAGCTGACAGCCAGGATGAGGAGCAGGTTCCCAAACCAGTGATCAGGTACATGGAGAGGAAAAGCCCAAATAGAAGAAATCCTGAAATTCTTGTATCATTCCCAGGATCCATGTGTTGAAGGTGACTACCAGAAAGTAGAGAAAAGAAATGACTAATTTTCCCATAAGGGAATATTGGTAACCTAGAATAAGTGCTATCTTTTATTTTATATCAAAGAAATTCATTTCTATATTTGATGCATGTATGGCCTGCTTTGGGCCTCCCTAGCTCCTCTGTTATAGGAATTCCTTTTTCACTGTTCACCTGTTCTTCAAACATAATGTGAGCTACTGTTTTATTGAGAGCATCTTTCATTTATGTGAGGAACAGATAATGAATACAGACCACATTTCAGGAAATGTCCAGAGTAGAGAATGCTGAAAAACAAACTTCCCTGGATCTAGTGCTGGAGGAGGAGTGATCAGGTACAAATAATAGTGCCCCTCTCAGAGGGTGCAGGGGCTATGAAGAAAGGAAAGCATGTATAAAGAATAGTGAAAAGGTGTTTTATTTTTGTATTGGGGGTTTGGGAAAAACCTGCAACAAGGTAACAGGTTAACAGATACCTCAAAGAAGAATGAGCAGGAGACACACATTATCTGGTGATTGTGTTCCTGGCAGAGGGAATGGACAGGGTGCAAGTGCCCTGGGGAAGGTAGTGGTTTTAGGAAATCAGGGCTCAGCATGGGCCAGCATGCCGAGGGGGATGGCAAGGCAGAGGGCTGTGAGAGATGTTGTCAGAGGATGGTGAGGGCAAGGCGGCCTCCTGCCTACTGAGTCTTCAAGGCCGGGGGAATCCTCTGTCACACAAAGTAAATCTGTTGCAAAGTCATCACAGCTTTCAAAAAGATTGCCTTCCTCATACCTTATACTGACTGAGTTCTGGCCCCTGAGTTATGGAAGTCACCTTGAATTTATAATCCCTGGCACCCCTGTTCTGAGGACTGTCCTCCATTACAAGGAACAACCACACATACACACACACACCCCACACTGGACCCCACTATGCACCCAGGTGTCCTACTGTGTTATTTCCACGTCCTCACTCTTGCCCACACCACTTAGTCTATAAGTGCTTATGCTGCTCAAATCAATTACCTGTTTCCTATAACATTGAGACATCAGACCAAGAAATTGTTGTCATAAGCCACCCGTGGAAAATTTAATCGGGGTTCCATGTTTATATGTATATTTCATGCCCTGTATTTAAAGAAACATAAACAATCAGTTCGGTAAGCCTAGAGGGAGAGGAAGGGAAAGGACACGAGGAAGAATGAAGGTCTAACAAGCCCAGGTGGCCCCTGAGAGACTGTGAGGAAGGAAACACCTCCTTGACTCTGGAGGCTTTCCAACCCTGACCACATCCCCTTGATGCCAAGCAAATAAAATATACCAATCACTCAAAAAAGGAAATATACAAAATACAGCAAAGCATCTATTTTAAATATCAAAGAGTACAAGTCTGCTTGTTTGTATTGGTGCTCATTCTATATTTATGTGACCAGTTGGTTTTTATATGGCTGGATAGTAGATGAGGTAAGTCTTTTTCTCCCTTTTGTTTGGCATTTTTTCTTTGTTTTCTTGTACTTTGGGATTTAATCTCAAATGTAATAAACACAGTGGACACACTGCAGTCCTGGTTTTTGTCTTCACCCAACCTGCAAGGACCTCTCCAGACCAAACTTTATACAGCCCTGTATGTCATGTGACTCCATCCTTTTTACCAAAAAAAAACATTCTTCATATAATTTTTCCCAAAGCATATTATGTCATGCAAGTACTTGTTACATTTTTAAAATTATTTTTAAACACAAATTATATTTAACATACAATATTATATTGGTATGAAGTGTACCACATAGTGATTTGACATTACTAAATGGTTATCATGATAAGTGTAGTTAACATCTGTCACTGCACATACTTATGTATTATATTGACTATATTCCTGATGCTCTACTTTTTATGTGAATTGATACAACCACTGTGGAAAGCATTATGGAGGTTTCTCAAAAAGCAAAAATTAGAAATATAGTAAGACCCAGAAATTCCACTTTAGAGGAATTTACATAAAAAGAACAAAAATCACTAATTCAAAAAGATATATGGAGGGAAGCCAAGATGGTGGCATGAGTAGAGCAGTGGAAATCTCCTCCCAAAACCATATATATTTTTGAAAATACAATACAACTATTCCTAAAAGAGAGACCAGAGGAAACAGTACAACAGCCAGGCTACATCTACATCTGCAAGAACTCAGCATCTCATGAATGGGGTGAGATACAAGCCATGGCCCTGTGGGACACGAATGCCCCCCTACCCCAGGTCCCTGGCAGGAGGAGAGGAGTCAGAGTGGGGAGGGAGAGGGAGTCCAGGACTTCTAAATACCCAGCCCTAGTCATCTGCACCAGGAGCTCAGACACACAGTGTGCGGTGTGCTGGATATTAGGGAAACAGAACAGTAAAACCTATGAGCGGGTCCCTGCAGCCTGCACCCCTGGGACAAAAGGAAAGAGAGTAATTTCTGAAAGCCTTAAAGGGACAGGGGCCTCCCAGCTGGATGGATGCATTCCAGCATACTCAACCCAGCAGCTGGGAATCCCAGGGAACTTTGGGCGCCTGAGACCCCTGGGCAGCAGCACAGCTCTGAAGTCCCTAACAGCGATAACAGCCTCCCATCCATTACTCCTCCAGCATGGCCCCACCATAGCAGGGGAGCAGCCTGGGAGTGGCTGCACTCACAGCAAGCACTCAGAGCCGCCTCCACAGCTGCCCAGACCAGACTCAGAGGCCCCACTGGAGTACACAGACAGAGGAAGCAGAGAAGAGGTGCTAAGGTCACCATCTCACAGAAGAGCATATCCAGTGTGCCTGCCACTCCCCACAGGCCTCCGGGCTACCCCAATGGCTGCTCTACCTGTGGCGGCTCAGGAAATAAAAACAGAAGTGCTCCCCTTGGGTGGGTAACTGGCAGAGGCAGTGAGGATGGCAAGGCAACCAGCAAGCACAAAGGACTTTGTTCTCCCAGCTAACACATGTGTCAACAGCCCATGACTACCTCTATCACCATGAAAAGGAAAAAGAATCTGATCCAGTCCAGAATCACAAAGACAATCCCTGAGAGGGAGCCTGGGGTGATAGATTTAACCAATATTCCTGAAAATTAACTCAAAATTAAGGTCATAACCATACTTATGGACCTGCAGAGAAATATGCAAGAGATAATGGAGGGAGAATACAGAAATAAAACAATCTCTGGAAGGACATACAGTAGACTGGATGAGGTGCAAGAGGCTGTTAGTGGAATAGAAATCAGAGAACAGGAACACAGAGAAGCTGAGGCAGAGAGAGTTAAAAGGATCTCCAGGAATGAAACAATATTGAGAACTGTGTGACCAACCAAAATGAAACAATATCTGCATTTCGGGGGCACCAGAAGAAGAAGAAGAAGAGAGAAAAAGGGGGTAGAAAGTGTATTTGGAGTAATAATTGATGTAAACTTCCCTAAACTGGGGGAGGAAATAGTCTCTCAAACCATGGAATCCCACAGAACTCCCAATACAAGGGTCCCAAAGAGGACAACACCAAGACACATAATAATTAAAATGGCAAAGATCAAGGACAAGGACAGCATATTAAAGGCAGCCAGAGAGAGAAAAAAGGTCACCCACAAAGGAAAACCCATCAGGCTATCATCAGACTTCTCAAAAGAAAATCTGATCCAGCCAGAATCACCAAGATGATCCCTGAGAGGGAGCCTGGGAGATATATTTAACCAATATTCCTGAAAATTAATTCAAAATTAAGGTCATTACCATACTGATGGACCTGCAGAGAAATATGCAAGAGCTAAAGGATCGAGTTAGGAAGGAGAATACAGAAGTGCAAGAGGCCTTTAATGGAGCTGCATAGAAGAGAATGGCATGATATATTTAATGCAATGAAACAGAAGGGACTTGAACCAATAATACTGTATCCAGCATGATTATCATTTAAATATGCAGGAGGGATTAAACAATTCCCAGAGAAGCAGAAGTTGAGGGGATTTGCCTCTCACAAATCACCTCTACTGGGTATTTTAAAGGGACTGCTCTAGATGGAAGCACTACTAAGACTAAAAAGATGTCACTAGAGAAAATAAAATCACAGCAAAGAAAGCAGACCAACCAAATACTAACTAAAGGCAAAAAAATGAAATCAACTACTCACAAAAGCAATCAAAAGAAATACAAAAGGGCACAGAATAAAGAAGCTAACATATAAGGAATGGAGGAGGAGGAAGAAGAACACAGAAAAATAAAGAATCATCAGACTCTGTTTATAATAGCATAATAAGTGAGATAAGGTATATGGTTAGATAGTAAAGAAGCTACCTTTGAACATTTGGTAACCAGGAGTCTAAAGCTGCAAACGGCACTAAGTGTATATATTTCAATAATACCCTAAATGTAAATGAACTGAATGCACAATTAAAAGACACAGAGTCACAGAATGGATAAAAAAGGAAGACCCATCTATATGCTGCTTACAAGAGACTCACCTCAAACCCAAAGACATACACAGACTAAAAGTGAAGGCATGGAAAAAAATATTTCATGCCAACAATAGGGAGAAAAAATCAGGTGTTGCAGTACTTGTATCAGATAAAATAGACTTCAAAACAAAGAAAGTAACAAGAGATAATGAAGGTCGTTACATAAAGGTTCAGTCCAACAAGAGGACAGAACCAATAATATATATATATATATGCACCCAACACAGGAGCACCAACATATGTGAAACAAATACTAACAGAATTAAAGGAGGAAATAGAATGCAATGCATTCATTTTGGGAGACTTTAACACACCACTCACTCCAAAGGGCAGATCCACCACACAGAAAATAAGTAAGGACACAGAGACACTGAACAACACACTGGAACAGACTGACCTAATAGACATATACTAGGCCACAAAAAGAGCCTCAGTAAATTCAAAAAGATTGAAATGCTACCAACCAACTTCACAGATCACAAAGGTATAAAACTAGAAATAAATTGAACATAGAAAAGAAAAAGACACACAAACACATGGAGGCTTAACAACATGCTCCTAAATAATCAATGGATAAATGACCAAATTAAAATAGAGATCAAGCAATATGTGCAGACAAATGACACAAATAGTACAGAGCCCCAACTTCTGTGGGACACAGCAAAGGCAGTTCTAAGAGGAAACTATATAGCAAACCAAGCCTATTAAAAGAAGGAAGACAGGAGGCAGAGCCAAAATGGCAGCATGAGTAGAGCAGTGGAAATCTCCTCCCCAAAACACATAGATCTATGAAAATATAACAAAGAAACTCTTCCTAAAATAGAGACCAGAGGACACAGGACAACATCCAGACCACATCCACACCTGCAAGAACCCAGCGCCTTGCGAAGGGGGAAAGATACAAACCCCGGCCTGGCGGGACCCGAGCGCCCCTCCCCCAGGCTCCCGGCGGGTGGAAAGAAACCTGAGTGGTTTTTCTTTTTGGCGAGTGCTTTTTGGAAGCCTTAAAGGGACAGGGACCCCGCTGCTAGGGAGGCAGGGCAGCAGGACCAGTGAGCGGGTGCCTGGGACTAGTGCCTGAGGACAAAGAATATCGCGGGTTTTCCCCTTTTTTTTTAATTTTTTATTTTGTTGAGTGCTTTTTAGAAGCCTTAAAGGGACAGGGACCCAGATGCCAGGGAGGCAGGGTGGCAGCACCACTGGGCGGGTGCCTGAGACTGTTGCCTGAGGACGGAGAAAATCGCGCGTTTCCCCCCCTTTTTTTTTCATTTTGGCGAGTGCTTTTTGGAAGCCTTAAAGGGACAGGGACCCCAATACCAGCAAAACAGGGCAGCAACACTGGTGAGCAGGTGCCTGAGACTGGCGCCTGGGGACAAAGAAAATCGTGCTTTTTTCCCAATACTAGGGAGGCAGGGTGGTGAGACCGGTGGGCGGAGGCATGGGGCCGGCGCCTGAGGACAAAGAAAATCGCACGTTTTTCCCTTTTTTTTTTTTTGGCGAGTGCTTTTTCGAAGCCTTGGAGGGACGGGGACCCCAATACCAGGGAGGAAGGGAAGCAAGACCGGTGGGCAGGTGCCTGGGACCAGCAACTGAGGACAAAGAAAATCGCGTGTTTCTCCCTTTCTTTTTATTTTTGGTGAGTGCTTTTTGGAGGCCTTAGGGGGACAGGGACTCCAGTGCCAGGGAGGCAGGGCGGTAGGGCCGGTGAGCGGGTGCCTGGGACCGGCGCCTGGGACGGAGAGGGTAGTGCGTTTTTCCGTTATATTTTTGGCGAGTGTTTTTTGGAGGCCTTGGAGGGACAGGGACCCCAGTGCTAGGGAGGCAGGGCAGCAGGACCAGTGAGTGGGTGCTGGGACCAGTGCCTGAGAACAAACAATATCGTGCGCTTTTCCCTTTTTTTTTTTTTTTGGCGGGTGCTTTTTGGAAGCCTTGAAGGGACAGGGACCCCGGTGCTAGGGAGGCAGGGCAGTAGGACCGGTGAGTGGGTGCCTGGGACTGGTGCCTGAGGACAACGAAAATCGAGCATTTTTTACTTTTTTTTTTCATTTTCCTCTTTCGTTGTTGCTGTTGTTGTTTTGGTTTGGAGAGTGCATTTTGGAAGTCTTAAAGGGGCAGGACAGGACACTTAGACCAGAGGCAGGGAATCTGGGGATCTCTGGGCACTCTAACCCCCTGGGCAACAGGGAGCACAGAGGCCCCTTACGGAGATAAATAGCCTCCCGGCCACTCCCCCTCCAAAGGGGCTCCACCACTTTGGAGGAGCAGCCCCAGCCAGGCCACGCCCACAGCAACAGCAGAGATAAACTCCATAGCAAACAGGCAGGTAGCAGAAACCCTGTCTGCACACAGCTGACAAGCATAAGCCACTAGAGATCGCTATTCTCCCAGGAGAGGAAGGCCACAAACCAACAAGAAGGGAAGCTCTTCCAGTGGTCACTCGTACCAGTTCTGCAAACTATCTCTATCACCATAAAAAGGCAAAACTACAGGCAGACAAAGATCACAGAGACAACACCTGAGGAGACAGACCAAACCAGTCCTCCTGAAAAAGAATTCAAAATAAAAATCATGAACATGCTGACAGAGATGCAGAGAAAAATGCAAGATCAATGGCATGAGATGCAGAGAAAAATGCAAGAGCAATGGGATGAAGTCCAGAGTGATATCACAGATGTCAGGAAGGAGATCACAGAAGTGAAACAATCCCTGGAAGGATTTATAAGCAGAATGGAAAAGATGCAAGAGGCCATTGAAGGAATAGAAGCCAGAGAACAGGAACGTATAGAAGCTGACATAGAGAGAGATAAAAGGATCTCCAGGAATGAAACAACACTAAGAGAACTATGTGACCAATCCAAAAGGAATAATATTCATATTATAGGGGTACCAGAAGAAGAAAGAGGAAAAGGGATAGAAAGTCTCTTTAAAGAAATAATTGCTGAAAACTTCCCCAAAATGGGGGAGGAAATAATCGAACAGACCACGGAATTACACAGAACTCCCAACAGAAAGGATCCAAGGAGGACAACACCGAGACACATAATAATTAAAATGGCAAGGATCAAGGACAAGGAAAGAGTTTTAAAGGCAGCTAGAGAGGAAAAGGTCACCTATAAAGGAAAACCCATCAGGCTAACATCAGACTTCTCGACAGAAACCCTACAGGCCAGAAGAGAATGGCATGACATATAAAATGCAATGAAACAGAAGGGCCTTGAACCAAGGATACTGTATCCAGCATGACTATCATTTAAATATGATGGCGGGATTAAACAATTCCCAGACATGCAAAAGCTGAGGGAATTTGCTTCCCACAAACCACCTCTACAGGGCATTTTACAGGGACTGGTCTAGATGGGAGCTCTCCGTAAAAGAGCACAGAAAAAAACACACAACACATGAAGTATGGAGGAGGAGGAATAAGAAGGGAGAGAAGAAAAGAATCACCAGACAGTGTATATAACAGCTCAGTAATTGAGCTAAGTTAGGCAGTAAGATACTAAAGAAGCTAACCTTGAACCTTTGGTAACCGCGAATCTAAAGCCTGCAATGGCAATAGGTACATATCTCTCAATAGTCATCCTAAATGTCAATGGACTTAATGCACCAATCAAAAGACACAGAGTAATAGAATGGATAAAAAAGCAAGACCCATCTATATGCTGCTTACAAGAAACACACGTCAAACCCAAAGACATCCACAGACTAATAGTCAAGGGATGGAAAAACATATTTCAGGCAAACAACAGTAAGAAGATAGCAGGGGTTGCAGTACTAATATCAGACAAAATAGACTTCAAAATAAAGAAAGTAACAAGAGATAAAGAATGACACTACATAATGATAAAGGGCTCAGTCCAACAAGAGGATACAACCGTTCCAAACATATATGCACCCAACACAGGAGCACCAGCGTTAGTGAAACAAATACTAACAGAAGTAAAGAGGGAAATAGACTGCAATGCATTCATTTTAGGAGACTGAACACACCACTCACCCCAAAGGATAGATCCACAGGGCAGAAAATAAGTAAGGACACACAGGCACTGAACAACACACTAGAACAGATGGACCTAAAAGACAACTATAGAATTCTACATCCAAAAGCAACAGGATATACATTCTTCTCAAGTGCACATGGAACATTATCCAGAATAGACCACATACTAGCTCACAAAAAGAGCCTCAGTAAATTCCAAAATATTGAAATTCTACCAACCAATATTTCAGACCACTAAGGTATAAAACTAGAAATAAATTCTACAAAGAAAACAAAAAGGCTCACAAACACATGGAGATTTAACAACATGCTTCTAAATAATCAATGGATCAATGAACAAATCAAAATAGAGATCAAGCACTATATAGAAACAAATGACAACAACAACACTAAGCCCCAACTTCTGTGGGATGCAGCAAAAGCAGTCATAAGAGGAAAGTAGATAGCGATCCAGGCACACCCGAAGAAGGAAGAACAATCCCAAATGAACAGTCTAACATCACAACTTTCGAAACTGGAAAAAGAAGAACAAATGAGGCCTAAATTCAGCAGAAGGAGGGACATAATAAAGATCAGAGAAGAAATAAACACAATTGAGAAGAATAAAACAATAGCAAAAATCAAAGAAACCAAGAGCTGGTTCTTTGAGAAAATAAACAAAATAGATAAGCCTCTAGCCCAACTTATTAAGAGAAAAAGAGAATCAACAAAAATCAACATAATCAGAAATGAGAATGGAAAAATCATGACAGACTCCACAGAAATACAAAGAATTATTAAAGACTACTATGAAAACCTATATGCCAACAAGCTGGAAAACCTAGAAGAAATGGACAACTTCCTAGAAAAATACAACCTCCCAAGACTGACCAAGGAAGAAACACAAAAGTTAAACAAACCAATTACGAGCAAAGAAATTGAAACGGTAATCAAAAAACTACCCAAGAACAAAACCCTAGGGCCGGACGGATTTACCTCGGAATTTTATCAGACACACAGAGAAGACATAATACCCATTCTCCTTAAAGTGTTCCACAAAATAGAAGAAGAGGGAATACTCCCAAACTCATTCTATGAAGCCAACATCACCCTAATACCAAAACCAGGCAAAGACCCCACCAAAAAAGAAAATTACAGACCAATATCCCTGATGAATGTAGATGCAAAAATACTCAATAAAATATTAGAAAACAGAATTCAACAGTATATCAAAAGGATCATACACCATGACCAAGTGGGATTCATCCCAGGGATGCAAGGATGGTACAACATTCGAAAATCCATCAACATCATCCACCACATCAACAAAAAGAAAGACAAAAACCACATGATCATCTCCATAGATGCTGAAAAAGCATTTGACAAAATTCAACATCCATTCATGATAAAAACTCTCAGCAAAATGGGAATAGAGGGCAAGTACCTCAACATAATAAAGGCCATATATGATAAACCCACAGCCAGCATTATACTGAACAGCGAGAGGCTGAAAGCATTTCCTCTGAGATCGGGAACCAGACAGGGATGCCCACTCTCCCCACTGTTATTTAACATAGTACTGGAGGTCCTAGCCACGGCAATCAGACAAAACAAAGAAATACAAGGAATCCAGATTGGCAAAGAAGAAGTTAAACTGTCACTATTTGCAGATGATATGATACTGTACATAAAAAACCCTAAAGACTCCACTCCAAAACTACTAGAACTGATATTGGAATACAGCAAAGTTGCAGGATACAAAATTAACACACAGAAATCTGTAGCTTTCCTATACACTAACAATGAATCAATAGAAAGAGAAATCAGGAAAACAATTCCATTCACCATTGCATCAAAAAGAATAAAATACCTAGGAATAAACCTAACCAATGAAGTGAAAGACTTATACTCTGAAAACTACAAGTCACTCTTAAGAGAAATTAAAGGGGACACTAACAAATGGAAACTCATCCCATGCTCATGGCTAGGAAGAATTAATATTGTCAAAATGGCCATCCTGCCCAAAGCAATATACACATTTGATGCAATCCCTCTCAAATTACCAGCAACATTCTTCAATGAATGGGAACAAGTAATTCAAAAATTCATATGGAAACACCAAAGACCCTGAACAGCCAAAGCAATCCTGAAAAATAAGAATAAAGTGGGGTGGGGGAACTCACTCCCCAACTTCAAGCTCTACTACAAAGCCATAGTAATCAAGACAATTTGGTACTGGCACAAGAACAGAGCCACAGACCAGTGGAACAGATTAGAGACTCCAGAAATTAACCCAAACATATATGGTCAATTAATATTTGATAAAGGAGCCATGGACATACAATGGCAAAATGACAGTCTCTTCAACAGATGGTGCTGGCAAAACTGGACAGCTACATGTAGGAGAATGAAACTGCACCATTGTCTAACCCCATATACAAAGATAAACTCAAAATGGATCAAAGACCTGAATGTAAGTCATGAAACCATTAAACTCTTGGAAAAAACAATACGCAAAAACCTCTTAGACATAAACATGAGTGACCTCTTCTTGAACATATCACCCCGGGCAAGGAAAACAACAACAAAAATGAGCAAGTGGACTACATTAAGCTGAAAGGCTTCTGTACAGTGAAAGACACCATCAATAGAACAAAAAGGAACCCTACAGTATGGGAGAATATATTTGAAAATGACAGATCCGATAAAGGCTTGACATCCAGAATATATAAAGAGCTCACACACCTCAACAAACAAAAAACAAATAACCCAATTAAAAAATGGACAGAGGAACTGAACAGACAATTCTCTAAAAAAGAAATACAGATGGCCAAGAGACACATGAAAAGATGCTCCACATCGCTAATTATCAGAGAAATGCAAATTAAAACTACAATGAAGTATCACCTCACACCAGTAAGGATGGCTGCCATCCAAAAGACAAACAACAACAAATGTTGGCGAGGCTGTGGAGAAAGGGGAACCCTCCTATATGTAATTAGGGAATGTAAATTAGTTCAACCATTGTGGAAAGCAGTATGGAGGTTCATCAAAATGCTCAAAACAGACCTACCATTTGACCCAGGAATTCCCCTCCTAAGAATTTACCCTACGAACGCAGCAATCAAGTTTGAGAAAGACAGATGCACCCCTATGTTTATCGCAGCACTATTTACAATACCCAAGAATTGGAAGCAACCTAAATGTCCATTGGTAGATGAATGGATAAAGAAGATGTGGTACATATACACAAGGGAATACTACTCAGCCATAAGCAGTGGAAAAATTCAACCATTTGCAGCAACATAGATGGAGCTGGAGAGTATTATGCTCAGTGAAATAAGCCAAGCGGAGAAAGAGAAATACCAAATGATTTCACTCATCTGAGGAGTATAAGAACAAAAGAAAAACTGAAGGAACAAAACAGCAGCAGAATTACAGAACCCGAAAATGGACTAACAGGTACCAAATGGAAAGGAAGTGGGGAGGATGGGTGGGCAGGGGGGAATAAGGAGCGGAAGAAGAAGGGGGGGTATTAAGATTAGCATGCAAGTGCTGTACAACACAGAGAGGACAAGTAGTGTTTCTACAACATTTTGCTAAGCTGATGGACAGTAACCGTAATGTGGTTTTTAGGGGGGACCTGATATAGGGGAGAGTGTAGTAAACATAGTATTCTTCATGTAAGTGTAGATTAAAGATTAAAAAAAAAGAAAGAAAGAAAGAAATAAAAGGGGGATTACTCCTTGATAGGATAAAACTATTGGTAAATTAAAGATCAACGCATGCTTTAAATATCCTTAATGTTGATCACTTAAAGGGTGTCAGATGATCAGCTATGGAGGTACTCTTTCTGATAATATTCCTTTCTCTGAATAAAAAAAAAAAGCAGTTCCTGTGTGCTCACCTCCAATGAGTTCTACACAGTGGTATAGAGAGCATGTCAAAGTGTGGGCAAAGGGTCTGTTTGTTCTTATGCAGAAGATCGAGGCCTAGCTTGGCTACCCAGAAAATGAACTAAGATACGGTATGAGGAGAAGCTTCTGGCATCAGCACTCTCTGGAGGACTCGTGCCGGAGGACGATCATCAAAAAGCCTCCACAGGGATCCGGGCACTGCTGTGGTTGTGGCTGCATCCATCGCACCAATTCCTGGACTTGTCATTGGAATGAGGAGGGAGATGTCTAGGCTGGCATGTGCATACAGTGAGACAATGAATTTGATCGGATATGTACTGTTGGAACTCAACCAGGAGTTGGGAGGGGTGCAAGTTGTAGCACTCCAAAATCTTACGACTATATACTATCTACGGATAAAAGAACATATGGGATGTGAACAGATCCAAGAAATGGGCTGCTTTAATTTGTCTGATTTCTCTCAGACTGTTCAAGTACAGTTGAACAATATCCATCATATCATAGACAAATTTTCACAAATGCCTAGGGTGCCTAACTGGTTTTCTTGGCTTCACTGGAGATGGATGGTAATTATAGATTTGCTTTGTTTATGTCACCGTATTCCTATTATGTTAATATGTGTGTGCAAGTTAGTTAGTAGTTTAAAACCTATACATGCTTAAGGTACTCTACAAAAGATATGTCAAAGAAATAATCAATCCTCCCATGTTTTCTTCCATATGCTACCTCTATAGCTTTTCTTCTTCCTTCCTAATTGCAACCCTTAAATAGAATTTATGCCTCATATCGAATTTACCGAGTATCATAATTCCTCCAGGTAGTAAAGATACCTCGAGACAAGTGCTAGGCACAGAAGCCACAGGGCATAAATCTGCAAAGAAGTAAAAAGCTAACCTTTTCAAACAGTAAGGCTTCTCTCTCACTTACCAACTTTACATTTTCCTGTGTGGCCCAGGAAGATGACTGGTTAGCCAGAGATGGGTAAGATTCCTCAAAGCAGGAACAACCTAAGACAGGCATAGTCACAGGGGGCCATCAGGTGAGAAATTGGGGACCAACAGAGGTGATCAAAACCGAACGCTTCTGTGATGAATGCCCTTGTACTGTTCACCATGTAGGAACTTATTCACTATGTTAGAATTCGTTCACCATGTAAGAACTTGTTCGTTATGCTTCAGAAGATTGGAGACTGACGAGAATTAGGCTTGAGATGGATTAATGATTGTGCATTGAACATTGACCCCCCTATACACAATTTTAATGTTGTTAACAATCATTTGATCAATAAATATGAGAGATGCCCTCTCAAAATAAAAAAATACAAATAGCATTTGACCCAGGATTTGCACTTCTAGGAATTTACCTTAAGAATGAAGCAGTCCAGGTTGAAAAACATAGATGCACTCCTATGTTTATCACTGTACTATTTAAGAAAGCCAAGATATGGAAGCAACCTTAATGTCCATCAGTAGATGAATGGATAAAGAAGATGTGGTACATATACACAATGGAATATTATTCAGCCATAAGAAAAAAACAAATCCTACCATTCGCAACAACATGGATGGAGCTAGAGGGTATTATGCTCAGTGAAATAAGCCAGGCGGAGAAAGACAAGTACCAAATGATTTCACTCATATGTGGAGTATAAGAACAAAAGAAAACTGAAGGAACAAAACAGCAGCAGAATCACAGAACCCAAGATGGACTCACAGTTACCAAAGGGAATGGGACTGGGGAGGATGGGTGTGAAGGGAGAGATAAGGGCGGGAAAAAAGAAAGGGTGCATTACAATTAATATGTATAGTGGGGAGGGGGAGCACAGGGAGGGCTGTGCAACACAGAGAAGACAAGTAGTGATTTTACAGCATCTTACTATGTTGATGGACAGTGACTGTGAATGGGTACGTGCAGGGGACTTGATGAGGAGGGGAGCCATATGGAACCACAAAAGACCCAGAATAACCAAAGCAATTCTGAGAAGGAAGAATAAAGCTGGGGGATTATGATACCCAACTTCAAGTTCTACTACAAAGCCACAGTAATCAAGACAATTTGGTACTGGCACAAGAACAGACCCATAGATCAATGGAACAGACTAGAGGGCCATGATATAAACCCAACCATATATGGCCGATTAATATATGATAAAGGGTCCATGGACATGGGAAATGACAGCCTCTTCAACAGCTGGTGCTGGCAAAATTAGACAGCTACATGCAAGATAATGAAACAGGATTATTGTTTAACCCCATACACAAAAGTAAACTCAAAATGGATTAAACACTTAAATGTAAGTCATTAAACCATAAAACTTTTAGAAGAAAACATAGGCAAAATCTCCTGAATATAGGTATGAGCAACTTCTTCCTGCACACATCTCCTCGAGCAAGGGAAACAAAAGCAAAAATGAACTCATGGGACTACATCTAACTAAAAAGTTTCTGTATGGCAAAGGACACCATCAACAGAGCAAAAGGTATCCTACAGTATGGGAGAACATATTTGTAAATGACACATCCACCTAAGGGTTAACATCCAAAATATATAAAGTACTTTCACGCCTCAACACCCAAGAATCAAATAACCTGATTAAAAATGGGCAGATGATATGAAGAGGCAGTTCTCCAAAGAAGTAATTCAGATGGCCAACAGACACATGTAAAGATGCTCCACATCACTAATCATCAGGGAAACGCAAATTAAAACCACAATGAGATATCACCTCACACCAGTAAGGATGGCTAGCATCGAAAAGACAACAACAAATGCTGGTGAGGATGCAGAGAAAGGGGAATCCTCCTACACTGCTGGTGGGAATGTAAGCTAGTTCAACCATTGTGGAAAGCAATATGGAGGTTCCTCAAAAAAATAAAAATAGAAATACCATTTGATCCAGGAATCCCACTCCTTGGAATTTACCCAAAGAATACAATTTCTCAGATTCAAAAAGACATATGCAGCCTTATGTTTATGGCAGCACTTTTCACAATAGCCAAGAAATGGAAGCAACCTAGGCGTCCATCAGTAGATGAATCTATAAACAAGATGTGGTACATATACATAATGGAATACTATCCAGCCATAAGAAAGAAACAAATCCTACCATTTGCAACAACATGAATGGAGCTGGAGGACATTATGCTCAGTGAAAGAAGCCAGGCAGAGAAAGACAAATACCAAATAATTTCCCTCATTTGTGGAGTATAACAATGAAGCAAAACTGAAGGAACAAAATAGCAGCACATTCAGAGACTCCAACAAGGGATTACCAAAGGAGAGAGGTGTGGGAGGGCGGGTGGGGAGGGAGGGAGAAGGGAATTGAGTGGTATTATGTTTATTACATATGATGTGGGGGATCACAGGGAGAACAGTGTAGCACAGAGAAGACACATAGTGGATCTGTGGCATCTTGATGCACTGATGGACAGTGACTGCATTGGGGTATGGGTGGGGACTTGATAATATGGGTAAATGTAGTAACCACATTGTTTTTCCATGTAAAACCTTTACAAGAATGTATATCAATAATATCTTAATAAAATTTTTAAAAATAAACATAAATAAATAAATAAATCTCCCTGAAAAGAAAAATGATAGTGCAATAATCAAAATTAAGTGCAAGATGAAGGGTTATTTTCTGTGGGAATGTTTAAAAAACAGATTCATGAGGGATATAAATTGTAACAGTCAGGAAGAGGAGATGGAGCTTTGAAGACTGAGAGGAGATGAAAATTTCCAAATAGACCCATGAGCAAGGCTCCACACAGAGGGAAGGCTCTGAGCCTTGGAGCTGGGGTGTCTGGTGACAGTGCAAGTCAGTTTCCATAACTGGGTGATCAATGCATAGGAGGTGCTAAGGTCAGGTTACACTACATAAAAATTTCTAAGTAAATATCTGAGATTTAGCAAACATTTTATAAAGGGAGATTAAATCCCAACTCAATTTATGATATAAGAAGGAAATTCCTCATTATCTTGACAAAAGTGTTATGAAGCCATGGATTGTGGCCTCCAAGATTTCAGGTCAAATGAACAGAGTTTCCCCAGATGTTGAAGAGGGGAATAGCAATTTTCAGGGATACCATGGGATGTATCCAAATGCCACACAGAATTTCTCATTTAAAGTGTAGAACACAGGACCTTTGGAAGAAAAGGCTGAGGGTGGATAGGAATTAATAATCAGAGATGATGAGGGGGACACCTTGAGGAGAATAATTTGCATACAAAATTATGATTATTGACTTAGTGACTGCAAAATATAGATTGTATAATTTCACTGCATTAGTAATGCCAATTATTGAATATTAATCATGTTGTTTTCCTGTTTCCTGGTAGTCATCTCTACCACATGGACCCAGGAAATACTACACAAGTTTCACTGTGTATCAGAACTGCAGCCCTTCATATTTGGAGTTTTCCTCTCCATGTGCCTGTGTTTGGGAACCTGCTCCTCATCCTGGCTGTCAGCTCAGACTCCCACCTGCACACACCCACATAATTCTTCCTCTCCGACCTGTCCTTTGCGGACATTGGCTTCACCTCCACCACCAGCCCAAAGAGGCTGCTGAACATCCAGGTGCCAAGCCAAGAAATAACCTATGCAGGATGCATCAGCCAAATGTATTTTTCATATTCTTTAGAGTTTTGTCCCCTGTCTCCTGAGTGTGATGGCCTGTGACTGGTATGTGACCATCTGCCACCCTCTGGACTACACGGTCATCATGAACTCTGGGGACTGCTGTAGTTGGTGTCCTGGATCATCAGTGCTCTTAATTCCTTTTTTAGAAAGCTTATTGGTGGTAAGACTGCCATTCTGTACAGATTTGGATATCCCCCATGTTATCTGTGAACTTAATTAAGTGGTCTGATTTGCCTGTTCTTACACTTTTATCTTTGACACAGTGATGGAAGTCACAGCTGTGCTCCTGGCTGGTGGTCCCCTCAATGGGATCCTTTACTCCTACTCTAAGATAGGTCCCTCCATACATGGAATCTCATCAGCTCAGGGCAATATCAAACATTTTCCACATGTGCATCTCACATCTCCATTATCTCCTTGTTTTATTGTAGAAGCCTAGGTGTGTACTCAGCTCTGCTGCTACCCCCAGCTCACACTCAAGTGCAGCAGCCTGTGATGTACACTGTGGCCACACCCTTGCTGAACCCCTCCATGTACAGTCTCAGGAATAAGGACATAAAGAGGGCTCTAAAAAGATTCCTGGGGATGACAGCTATAATGGGACCAATTGTCCTAGGAATGAAGAAGTGCCTGTCATGTCAGGGCTCAAAGCCTCAGAGCCAGAATTTGCTATTTTTTTATCAGATATTGGAAGTAGAACTTGTTCCTTCTATTTAATTCCTGAATTTTCATTTTTTTAGTTCAATTTATCCATTCAGTTTAAGTCACTCACCTTATAAAGCTTACTTCTGTGTCTGACATACAGGCAGTATTCCTTTTATTCACTTCATGGTTTCTCATAGTTTTGCCCAACCTTGATCCAAAATATTTGGAAATTCCCATTTATTTCATATGGTAGCATGGCTTTCTTTTCAAATGATACATATCATCACATTTTTTACTAAAAGTATAGTCGCAAATTCTATTATTTGTAAGGAAAAAACTACTTTTGACAAGCAAACTAAGTATATAGTTTGATAATAATGGAAAATCTGAGTCTACATTTTGTTTTGAGAGGGCATCTCTCATATTTATTGATCAAATGGTGGTTAACAACAATAAAATTCTGTATAGGGAACTCAATGCACAATCATTAATCAACCCCAAGCCTAACTCTCAACAGTCTCCAATCTTCTGAAGCATAATGAACAAGTTCTTACATGGTGAACAAGTTCTTACATGGTGAACAGTGCAAGGGCAGTCATATCACAGAAACTTTTGGTTTTGATCACGCGTCATTAGCTATAAACAATCAAGTCAGATATGATTATTCATTTGATTTTTATACTTTATTTATATGTGAATCCCACATTCCTCCCTTTTTTTAAATAAAATGCTGAAGTGTTAGGTAGATGCAAGATAAAGGTAGAAAACTTAATTTAGTGCTGTAAGAGGGCAAATGTCGATGATCAGATTTGTGCCTATAGACTAAGTATTAATCCAAGCTAGACAAGGGCAACAAAACATCCACGGATGCAGAAGATTTCTCTCAAAACAGGGGGGGTGAGGTTCTAAGCCTCACCTCTGTTGATCCCCAATTTCTCACCTGATGCCCCACCCGTTACTGTGCCTGTCTTAGGTTGTTCCTCCCTTGATGAATCTTACCCGTCTCTGACTAACCATTCGTCTTTCGTGATCATACAGGGAAATGTAAAGTTGGTAAGTGAGAGAGAAACAATATTCTTTGAAAAGGTTAGCTTTTTACTTCTTTGCAGATTTATGCCCTGTGGCTTCTATGCCCAGCATTTGTCCTGAAGTATCTTTGCCACTTAGAATAATTATGATACTCGGTAATTTTCTATATGAGGCACGAATTTTACTAAAGGGCTGTAATTAGGAAGGAAGAAGAAAAGCTATAGAAGTAGCAGACTGAGTCCACATTTTTTAAGTTTTGTGTACATCACTCTTTTACATACAACCACATTAACTGCTCTTCCTGATAATGTGGACTTTAACTGACAGTTTGTTTTATAGGTGGTCTTTGAGTTTTATTGTCATTAGGATCATATTCTCATGTTACATGCAATGCCTGCCAGAGTGATTGTCAAAATGATTAGCAAATGCATGTCTCCAAGTGGAATCTACATGGAAAAATGAACTTGAATAGACCTAATATGGACATTTGAGCAAGAAAGGTTAAGTATGATGAAGAAAAATGTAAATTATACTAAGGAAAATATTTCATTGTCATGCTGTACATCTGATACATTGAAGTATGGATTTTGGTGTCCATGTGCAAGGTTTTTATTTTTCCATTGAGATGAAGGATTGTTTGGCATGTTTATGCTTTTTTATTGAATTATCTTCCTGCTTATGCCAGGCATTAAAATCAGAACCACCTTTACATTTATGCAAGGGCAGCCCACTCTCCCCTTTCTCCAATTTAAAATTTCCAGTAATACATACAAATATGACTGCACTGCTCTACATGAAATATCTCCATTTTCTAGATTTTATCATAAACACAAAATGGCAAAATGGGCAATGATTAAATGACATCAACACCATGTATTTTACACCATATATATACACACACACACACACACACACACACACACAGATATATATATACATATATTCTCATGATCAAAGGATGACTCACTACAGACTTTAAATTCCTGTACATTCATGTAATTAAAGTTATAACTTTTGTGGAGAGGCATGGCACATCCTTCTAAACTCTCATTGCTTATCTGAAAGGAAACCTCAATGGATTCCATATTTTAATGATAGTTTTATTGTGATATATACAATACAATGCACAAATTTTAGTGTACAACTTGATGAATTTAACATATGTATACAGTTATGTCCACACTTTTTAATCACCCAGATCAAGATATCAAACACTCACACTGATTATCTTCCCCTTTCACCTATTTCACCCATCCTCCCACATCTTCTCCCCCATGGCAACCACCAGTCTGTTCTCTATGTCCATGAGTTTGTTTCTATTTTGTTTGTTCATTTGCTTTGTTTTTCATATACAACATATATGTGAAATTATATATTTGTCTTTATCTTAGCATAATACCCTCTAAGTCTGTCTATGTTATTGCAAAATATAAAATTGCATTATTTTTTATGGATGAGTAATATTCCATTTTATACAGTCCACATATTCTTTATCCATTCTTCTACAGATGGGCATGTGAGTTGCTCCCATATTTTAACTATTGTATATAATGCTTCAATAAACAGGCATTCATGTATCTTTTCAAATTAGTCAATTTTGTTTTTCTTAAATAAATTCCCAGAAGTGGAATTACTGGGTTATATAGAAGTCACATTTTAATACAGCTATCTAAAATAACAGAGTAATCACAAATGTCTCCAAATACCCAGAATGAGAAGCTTATTACAATTGCTCTCAGTTCTGCTTGCTCTCATTATTGAATCAGTTAGTGCCATATAACAAGGTATCCTGAAAGCACCTGTTTCAATATAATGCCTTCAAAATTGAATGAGATCACTTGGTGGGGAGTTGTTATGATTGCTTCTGGGTTACTCATGGGACTATCTATGTTCAGTCAAAATTGTCTACATTGTGTTTCTAAATCTCTTCCATGATGCTGTGTACATCTGTATTACACTTCTTTCTTCCACCAATATATCACATTTGTTTACTTCATTTATATATATGTAGGTTAATCTTCCTATATATTACCATATACATACATGACACTTCACTTTTCCCAGTTACAAGACATACTTCTCACCACTGTGTGGAGTGACCGAGCTACATGTACTCCAGATCTGACCTGAGTTATATACCACTAGAATTTTTAATTCTAATTTACTGGAGTATAATTATGTCCAATAAGCTTCACATGTTTAAAATGTACTATTGCCTGAGTTAAAGGAGTCATAGAGAAATTGAGTACATAATATATGGATACATTTGTATATAATAGAGAAGGTGCAGAATAAGTCTAACTACTTTTAATGTAATTGTTAAAGATATAATCTACCTGGGTATCAGTTTCCTAATTTCTGAAGGTAATGTGAGATGATGAACATTGTTTCAGGCGGATGTTGTAAGGAATGAATGAAATGCTAGGCATACTTTGTTGAGTGCAAGGAAAACATTCAATGAAAACATTCAAAGTAAGGAGTGGGTGTGTTTTTTATATATGCATGTATGCCTGTTTGCATAATTTTTCAAATAACCACACACACACACATACACACACACACACACATACATATATATACATATAATGTTAGGCAGGAAAATAGATATTAGCAGGGTGGAAAGAGAATAAGGCCAGGAAAGCCCAGAGTTGATCAGTTAAAGATCAAAATGCCAGAAGCAACTCGGCCTGGAATGTTTGAATATTCCCCAGATAAAGGAGAGTTCTTCAGCATAGCCCAGATCTTTATTGTGTTAATCATGCAGGCTCAGCTTATTTTTTAACTTTACCTATATGCTGTCTTTTTCTCCTTCAGCCCTAATCAAGTAGTTTGCAACCTAGGCAACTAATTTAGCATGTAGGCCCAGCCCTAAACAACATAGTAAAAGGCAGGAAGGATTTCATCTTAAAGATAAGTGCATTTTAACACCCAGGAAGTTAAGAAGTAAGCTTACTCTTTAGCAAGCAAACAATAACTCAGACCATCTTCAGGCTGGGCAGGTAGTCTTGTTAGATGTGCTCCCAGGTCAAGATGCCAGTTATCTCAGGGAGAAATCAGTGCAGTAAATTCCTTGTGTTAAGTTAATTCTAAATATTCAGAGACCAGTTAACAAGTCTGCACCACCAGCCCTTTGTCACATTCCTGAAAAATCCTTAAAAGGGGAAACTCTCAGCCTTTCAGTGTGTTCCTCTCTCTGAGGTTACCTGCACTTTATAAGTGTGTAACCTTTTAATCATAACCTTTTCCCAACCATTTAGCAGTGCCTCTTCTCTGGGGCAGCCCACACTCCCCTTTCTCCAAGTGCGCTCCTTTTTGCCTTAAATAAACTTCTCACTTAAATGCATTGTCTCTGTGCCTTTCCAGTGGTGTTTTGTTACTTCACTTTGTCATTCTAATCCTCTGGATTTCAGCTTAAACCTTCACTCTCTCTATCATCTCAAACAAGTAGGGAGGGGCTTCTGAGAGCTCAGACCTGGCCTTGCAAATTGCCATTGCCTAGGTGACTGGGAACAGCAACTCACAGTCATGATGCTCTTTAGTAACCTGTATGAAAGACTCCCTTCTTTACCCATAGGAAGTTTTCAGAACATGATCTCACTCCATCCAGTGCTCTGCGGCTCCCCCAAAGCCTGGGGTGTTGGGGACTCAGTTCCCATGCCATGCAGATCCAAGGGACACTGGATGCCAGATGACCCTTTCTTGAGGAGTTAGCAGGGGTTGTGCCCCATGCTGAGCAGCTGTTCAACTAACTTTCTTTATTATTCTATTCTGTCATTCATTAACACTCTCCTTTAATGAATTCCTTCCTCACATTGTACTCTGACTTCCAAAATGAACTCTGCATCTGAAATGAACTCTCCCAGATATATACATGTATGCATTACACAAACTCATCTATAGTTCCATCTATTTCATTGAAAGAAACCTTGAGAGAATTTTGGAGAGGATAAAAATAAAAGGAATGAACATCTGAATTAACATAAAATAGAATATAGAAATTTTGACCACAAAGATTTAAGTTGACTGAGTGACCTTAATTTTATAATGATTATTTTCCTATTTTAATGTCTCAGAAGCATTAAAATCAGAACCACCTTTACATTTATGCAATGAGAAATTCTTTGTGTCACCCATGGTACCAAATAGCTCCAAATTAACTGTAAGATTCTATTTAAATGGAATTTCAAACCATAATGTCTTGCCCCAGGTGCTAACTGAATGATTTGAGTGGTTTAAACTCAGTTACAGCAAACAATATTTTATAGAATAAGTGTATAATATTCCTATTACTGCTGAAACAAATTAGCACAGCAATGACTTAGATAACATTCTAGCTTATAAATCGGAAGTTCAGAAGCCTGAAATGGGTCTTAATGGCCTAAAATCAAGATGTATACAGGGCCTCTATCCTTCTGGAAGCCCCAGAGGAGAATGTGTTTGTGGATAAAATAAGAGTTACTGTGGCCAGGATTCTCACCTGGCCCTGGTTGACTAGCTCACTGCACACCTGTGGGCAATACATGGCTGTTGACTCAATAAAAAGAGCTCTGCCCAGTGCTCTGGGTTCAACACGGTGGCAGGGCTGCAAGGCTTCAGGAGAGCAGAGCAGAGGCTGGAGTGGTGGCAGTGCTGAGGAGAGAGGCCCAGAGGACAGCTGTGTGAGATGGCTGTGCACAGAAGCCCAGAGGATGGCTGTGCAGACAGAGGGGCCCAGAAGCAGAGACTGGCTTACTGCATACAGACTCGCTCTGAGTGAATGGAATTCTAGTGACCGACCTGTCACCTGGAAATAAAGTTGGATATAACCCTTTCACCCCAAAGAACATTTTGCTGTCAATTTTGGTCACACTGAATCCATAGCGAACTTGCCCAGGGCTGAAACCCTCTGGCAAGACAGCATTCCATCTCCTGCTCCAGTTTGCAGGAGCCACCAGCAGTCCTTGGCTCATGGACCTTCCTCTACTTTCAATGCCAGCCAGGACAGCATCTTCAATCATCCTCTCTCATGCACATTTAGAGCATCAGTGTAATTACGATAGTCCCACAGTGATAACCCAGACTAATCTCAATTAAGGGACTAGCAACTTTATCCCATCTCCTGTCTTAATTACCCTAGTAAGTTCACATATTCAAAATTTCTTGGGATTAGAACATAGACATCTTTTGGAAGCCCTAATTCTATTCATTGCACAGTGTTTTCCAAATATAAATTACTTGCTGTCACTCAAGTGCCATTGCATTTTAAAATAACTCAACACAGAATTTATCACCAACTATGAAAGAGTGAAAAACTTTCATTTCAAAATTACCTTCATGGAAGATCCTTGCTGAACAATACCTAAATCTACCTGCACCTGGCTGTAATGCAGGACACAACCTTACTCTCAAATTATGACCCACAAACCAGGATCTGCAGCATCTATACCACCTGGAGCTTGTTAGAAATGCAGAGCCCTGGGGTTATATAATGCTATTGATTATGAGTCTAGATATTGTTATTCAGAATAGCCTAGCTTAATATATTATAGCGATTGTCAAATATAATTTTATAGAAGTAAATTATGAGATAGTACCATTATGAGCTACATTCTCCTTTGTCGGAATGGTTCTCAGAGTTGTTTAATGTCCTGCTCAAAGATATAAACCAAAGGATAGAGTCTTGATTGTAATTTGTCAGAATGATCCCAGTTCCCAAACTCTGCCCCTGACGGCCTAAAGAATCAGATCTTGCATTTCAACTATAAACCCTTCTGATTTGTAGGAAGTGGTGGCCTAGAACAGGTTTTCTCATTCAATCACTGTTGATATTTGGAGTGGGATTATCATATGTGTTGGGTGCTGTCCTCTGCACAGTAGCTGCTTACAGGCATCCCTTCAGACATGTACAAATATCCCCAGGGGGAAAAATCCACCCTGGTTGAGGAACCTTGTGGCAGAGTTTGGGAACTGGGATCATTCTGACCAATTACAATCAAGACTCTATCCTTTGGTTTATATCTTTGAGCAGGACGTTAAACAACTCTGAGAACCATTCCCACAAAGGAGAATGTAGCTCATAATGGTACTATCTCATAATTTACTTCTATAAAAATTATATTTGACAATCGCTATAATATATTAAGCTAGGCTATTCTGCATAACAATATCTAGACTCATAATCGATAGCATTATATAATAAGGGACTAAATGACAGCTCTTAACTTCTAAGTATGAAATTCCTTATAATCTTGGAAATGCTATCATGAGGAAAAAAGTATAGTCCCTCTTCTTAAAAGGGGGATAGTAATTTTCAGAGTTATCAGGATCACATCCCCCCACAAATCAAATCATTGAAGACCCAATGGAAATTATCACAACAAATCCTCAATATTAGACTTTTAAGGAAATCTAACTCAGGATTGGTCTGGTGTGCTGGCAGGTTTAAAGCTCTGGAAGCAGGAGAGTTAATGGATAAGGAGTAATTAAAACTGAATTCACCTGGCATGTAATATGCTCTCCTAGGAACAGAGAATCAGCAGGAAAATTTTCCATTCTGTCCAGACCAGTGTCCACAAGGGAACTCATGCATTAGAGGTTACAGTAACAAGAGGGAAGCATGCCTCATGGGCAGGCACAGGAGCTGTAAGTATCTCCTCTGCTGCAGATGCTCAGTGGGCTGTATGGGCCCTGGTTGGCCCTTTCAGAATCTTAACTCTGCTGGGAGACCAATGTGTGACCCCTTCCGATTGTCTTGTTTGGGGAGATAGTTTTGGCTCCCTCATCCACCATCCACGGGGTAATATTCATTTCCACAGGGGAACTTTCCTGTCACAGTTCCCATCCAGGTAGGTCCAAGAGTTCACCAGATGCTGCAGGACAGTACCAGGGAGGATGGCAAAAAGAACTGGTGCCTGAGGTCACCTGAGAACCAGACCCGCATAGCCCAGATGCCAGAGATCATTGTGGGTTTGCTGGCTTTACTAATAAATTAATGTATTCCTTCATGACGCTAAAAAGAAAAGTGGACCTTGACCTCAGAAATGCAAGTGTTCACACTGACAATTAAATGATATTAATGGAATCCCAATTAGAAGAAATGGAGATCTAAAATACTTCCAGTAAAAATGGAGTATAAATGCAAGTATCTTTTTGATTAGTAGGAGTAAAAAGTGCATTAGGTCTGGACAGATATATAGTGAGGTGAGGGCATTTCTTTTTATTTTAAGATGGGGCATATTAGACTATTTTCCATATAGATGGGAAAGATCCAGATCAAGCAACAGTTGCAAATAAATCTTTGCAATAGCAGTGCATGATACATATGTATCACCATATCTTCACTCCCTTTGGTTACTAACATGAGGAGTTGATTGAATAGGTGGAATGGGGAATGCTTTCCTTTGCAATATTTCAATGGCTGAATGCATTTGTGGGTTTGATACCCATTTTTGTTTCTCTTTTCAAAATTGTGCACATCCTTTGCTTTTGGATGGTGGTGTCAGCGTGCTTTCATTACTCTTTTTCATTGGATTCTTTCCAAGACTTGGAATTTTTTATACAACATATATGCTGTTCTGTTCTTCTGATTATGTATAGATGTGATGTGGAGAATGTATAATAGTGTGTACATTCTGTGTGATCAGGTATATCAATCAGTCAAACTATGTCCTCTCCATTAACTTTTTATTTTTATTTTCCTTACTGAAAGAATTCAGCAGTCACTTTCATATTCCTCACACACTAATCCTTGCTATACACAAAAATGGAACTGCAAGTTCTTCATTATTCATGGTAAAAAATTACCCTTTATTTATACATGATTCAACTTTTTTCACATCTCTGATATTCCTTATTTTACCTTTTGACATTTTTTTACTACATCTATCTCTAGAAGTTGCATCACCTTTGGCCATCATTTAAAAGGCATTTTTACCATTTGACTAAAGATCACTTTTGTATTCTATGAGCATATTGGAATCCATTTATCTTACATAAGATGAAATTTTAAGGTAGATACTGCTTCCTCCTTGCACCTTAAAAGCCTTTTTGTTGTATTCTGTTATTTCAAGTCTTTGGCAATTTAATCTTGAATTAATTATCCATGTTGGTATCATTTAATTATTAAGGCTTGTAAGTCTTTGTAGAAGTTTGTTGTAGATTTCCATTTACTTTTGGGATGTACAGTTCTTAAAAGCAGCATCAGTAACCTAATTTCATTCTCATTAATAATCTTTATTCTATAAATTCTTACTTTCCTTTAAAGCTTCTCTTTCTACATGATGCACATATACATACATAGTCCCACACTTTAATACAAGTGTTTTATAATCTATATATGGTCAGATCTAAGAGTTAATCATATGCACAATGTAAATAGTTTATAGTGTAGTTTTTTTCTACTTTCTGTCCTCTTTTTCTTCCTTCTCAGTGAGATCTTATGGGCTTTCCTCCCATGAACTAGTCATGTAATGGTCCTTTATTTCAGTGGCTGCAAAATATCTCCAGAGGGGCTGTGCACTCACACTGGCTTGTCTTGCATATTCATTCTCCAAAAATTGACTTTATATCACTGCTATGAAAATGTTCTGGGATAACTAAGTTAAACCTGTACTTTTAAACCAGAAGTTATTATTTTCCCTTGGGGACATTGGGCAATTACAATTAGATTTTTGCTGTGACTTTTGGACAGGTAAGTGGCAGCAAGAATGTTCTGTACATCCTGCAATGTAGAGGACATATCCCACCACAGAGAAGGATCTGGGCCAGGATGTTAGTAGTGCAGAGACTGAGGGTCCCTGAGGGTTTCTAAATATTTATTGTTAATAGTCACATAATGGCAAAGGAAAAAACAGATACCAGAGAAAACAGAAAGAGGAACATAGTAAATCACTTTTATGTGTGTGTGTGTCTTTACATATCTGTATTTTTATTAAGGTATCATTGACATACACTCTTATGAAGGTTTCACAAGAAAAACAATGTGGTTGTTACATTCTCCTTTATTATCAAGTCCACCCCCCATATCCCATTGCAGTCACTGTCCATCAGCATAGTAAGATGCTACAGAGCCCTATTTGTCTTCTCTGAGCTACACTGTCTTTCCTGTGACCCCACACACCATGTGTACTAATCATAATACCCCTAATTCCCCTTTTCCCTCCCTCCCCACCTGCTCTCCCACACCCCACCCCTTTGGAAACCGCTGGTCCCTTCTTGGAGTCTATGAATTGCTGCTGTTTTGTTCCTTCATTTTTGCTTTGTTGTTTTACTCCACAAATAAGTGAAATCATTTTGCACTTGTCTTTCTCTGCCTGACTTATTTCATGAGCATAATACCCTCTAGCTCAATCCATATTGTTACAAATGGTAGGATTTGTTTCTTTCTTATGGCTGAATAGTATTCCATTGTGTATATGTACCACATCTTCTTTATCAATCCATATACTAATGGACATTTAGGTTGCTCTCATATCTTGCCATTTGTAGATAGTGTTTCAAAGAACATAGGGGTGCATATATCTTTTTGAATCTGAGATGCTATTTTTTTTGGGTAAATTCCAAGGAATAGAATTATTGGGTCCAATGGTATTTCTATTGCTAGTTTTTTGAGGAGCCTCCATATTGCTTTTCACAATGGTTGAACTAGCTTACATTCCCACCAGCAGTGTAGGAGGATTCCCCTTCCTCCATATTCTCGCCAGCATTTGTTGTTCCTAGTCTTTCTTATGTTGGCCATCCTAACTGGGATGAGGTGATATCTCATTGTGGTTTTAATTTGCAATTCCCTGATAATTAGAAATGTGAAGCATCTTTTCATGTGCCTGTTGGACATCCGATTTTCTTTGAAGAACTGTCTCTTCATATACTCTGCCCATTTTTAATCAGGTTATTTGCTTTCTGGCTATTGAAGCATGTGAATTCTTTATACATTTTGGATGATAGCCCCTTGTCAGATATGTCGTTTACAAATATATTCTCCCATACTGTTCTGCTGATGGTGTACTTTGCTGCACAGAAGCTTTTTAGCTTGTTGTAGTCTCATTTGTTCATTTTTTATTTTATTTCCCTTGCCCTAAGAGATGTATTCTGGAAAAGTTGCTCATGTTTATATTCAATATATTTTTGCCTATGTTTTCTTCTAATAGTTTTATGGTTTCATGACTTACATTCAGGTTCTTCATCCATTTTGAGTTTACTTTTGTGTATGTGGTTAGACAATAATCCTGTTTGATTATCTTGCATATAGATGTCTAATTTTGCCAACACCAGTTGTTGAAGAGGCTGTCATTTCCCCATTGTATATCCATGGTTCCTTTATTATATATGAATTGACCATATATTCTTGGGTTTCTGTCTGGGCTTACTAGTCTGTTCCCTTGTTCTATGGATCTATTCTTGCACCAGTACCAAATTGTCTTGATTACTTTGGCTTTGTAGTAGAGCTTGAAGTCAGGGATCATAATCTCCCCTACTTTATTCTCTCTCCTCAGGATTGCTTTGGTTATTTGGTGTCTTTTGTGGTTCGATAGGAATTTTAGAACTATTTGCTTTAGTTCATTGAAGAATGCTGTTGGTATTTTGGTAGGGATTGCTTTGAATCTGTAGATTGTTTTAGGCAGGATGGCCATTTTGACAATGTTAATTCTTCCTATCCATGAGCAATGAATGTGTTTCCATTTATTGGTATCCTCTATAATTTCTCTCATGAGTGTCTTGTAGTTTTCAGAGTATAGGTCTTTCAATTTCTTGGTAGGGTTTACTCCTAGGTATTTTATTCTTTTTGATGCAATTGTGAATGGAATTGTTTTCCTGATTTCTTTTTTTGCTAGTTCATCATTAGTCTATAGGAATGCAACAGATTTCTGTGTATTAATTTTGCATCCCACAACTTTGCTGAATTCCGATATTAGATCTAGTAGTTTGGGAGTGGATTCTTCAGGGGTTTTTTTATGTACAATATGGTCATCTGCAAACAAGGACAGTTAACTTCTTCATTGCCAATATGGATGCCTTCTTTTTCTGTGTTTTCTGATTGCCATGGCTAGGACCTCCAGAATTGTGTTGAATTAAAGTGGGGAGAGTGGGCATCCTTGTCTTGTTCCCAATCTTAAAGGAAAAGCTTTCAGCTTCTCATTGTTAAGTATGATGGTGGTTGTGGGTTTGTCATATATGGCCTTTATTATGTTGACATACTTGCACTCTATACCCATTTTCTTGAGAGTTTTTATGAAGAATGAATGTTGAATTTTGTCAAATGCTTTTTCAGCATCTATGGAGATGATCATGTGTTTTTTGTCCTTTTTTTGTTGATGTACTGGATGATGTTGATGGAATTTTGAATGTTGTACCATCATTGCATCCCTGGAATAAATCTTACTTGATCATGATAGATGATCTTTTAGATGTATTTTTGAATTCAGTTTGCTAATATTTTTTGAGTATTTTTGCATCTATGTTCAACAGGGATACTGGTCTGTAATTGTCTTTTTTGTGGTGTCTTTGTCTGGTTTTCATATTAGAGTGATGCTGGCCTTGTAGAATGAGTTTGGGAGTATTCCCTCCTCTTCTACTTTTTGGAAAAATTTAAAGAGAATGGGTATTAGGTCTTCAATAAATGCTTGATAATTTTTAGCAGTGAAACCATCTGGTCCAAGAGTCTTGTTCTTAGGTTGTTTTGTGATTACCAATTCAGTTTTGTTGCTGATAATTGGTCTTTTCAGATTTTCTGTTTCTTCCTTGGACAGCCTTGCTACATTGTATTTTTCTATAAATTTATCATTTCTTCTAGGTTACACAGTTTGTTAGCATATAACTTTTCATAGTGTCCTCTCATAATTCTTTGTATTTCTTTGGTGTCTGTAGTGATTTTCCTTTCTTATGTCTGATTCTGTTTATCTGTATTGCAATATGCTTTCCTCTTAGTATGGCTGTGCTGCATCCCACAGATTTTGCAGTGTTGCATTATTGTTTTCAGTTGTCTCCATATATTGCTTGTTCTCTGTTTTTATTTGGTCATTTATCCATTGGTTATTTAGGAGCATGTTATTAAGCCTCCATGTGTTTGTGGGCTTTTTTGTTTTCTTTGTGTAATTTATTTCTAGTTTCATACCTTTGTGGTCTGAGAAGCTGGTTGGTACAATTTCAATCTTTTTTAATTTACTGAGGTTCTTTTTATGCCCTAGTAAATGATCTATTCCTGAAAATGTTCCATGTGCACTTGAGAAGCATGTGTATCCTGTTGCTTTTGGATTGAGTGTTCTGTATATGCCCATTAGATCTATCTGTTCTAATATGTTGTTCAGTGCATCTGTCTCCTTACTTATTTTCTGTCTGGCTGATCTGTCCTTTGGAGTGAGTGGTGTGTTGAAGTCTCCGAAAATGAATGCATTGCACTCTATTTTCCCCTTTAATTCTGTTACTATTTGTTTCACACATGTAGGTGATCCTGTGTTGGGTGCATAGATATGTATCTCCTGGTGGACTGTCCCTTTTATCATTATGTAATGTCCTTCTTTGTCTCTTGTTACTTTCTTTGTTTTGAAGTCTATTTTGTCTGATACAAATTCTGCAACTCTTTTTTTCCCCCTATTAGTTGCATGAAATATCTTTTTCCACCCCTTCACTTTCAGTCTGTGTATATATTTGGGTTTGAAGTGAGTCACTTGTAGACAGCATATAGTTGTGTCTTATTATTTTATCTACAAAGTGACTCTATGTCTTTTGATTGGTGCATTCAGACCATTTAAATTTGGGGTGGTTATCGATAGGTATGTACTTATTGCCATTGCAGGCTTTAGATTCATGTATATCAAAGGTTCAAGGGTAATTCCCTTACTATCTAAAAGTCTAATTTAACTCAGTATGCTATTACAAACACAACCAAAAAATTCTTTTCTTCTTCCTTTTTTCTTCCTCCTCCATTTTTATATATTAGGTATCATATTCTGCACTCCTTATCTATCCCTGGATTGACTTTGGGGGTAGTTGATTTGATTTTGCATCTCCTTAGTAATTAATTGTTTTACTTTCCTGTGGTTTTGTTTCACCTAGTGATACCTATTTAGCCTTAGGAATACATCCATCTATAGCAGTCACTCCAAATGCACTGCAGAGGTGGTTCATGGGATGTAAATTCTCTCACCTTTTGCTTATCTGGAAATTGTTTAATCTCTCCTTCAAATTTAAATGATAATTTTGCCAAGTAGAGTATTCTTGGTTTGAGGCCCTTCGGTTTCATTGCATTAATTGTATAATGCCACTCTCTTCTGGCCTGTAAGGTTTCTGTTGAGAAATCTGATGATAGCCTGTTGGGTTTTTCTTGTATGTGATCTTTTTTCTCTCTCTGGCTGCTTTTATGTGTCTGTATTTATCCTTGATCTTTCGTACTTTAATTATTAAATGTCTTGGTGTTGTCTTCCTTGGGTCCCTTGTGTTGGGAGATCTGTGGATCTCCATGGCCTGAGAGACTATCTCCTTCCCCGGATTGTTGAAGTTTTCAGCAATTACCTCTTCAAATACACTTTCTATCCCTTTTTCTCTCTCTTCTTCTGGTACCCCTATAATGTGAATATTGTTCCATTTGGATTGGTCACACAGTTCTCTCAATATTCTTTCATTCTTATAGATCCTTTTTTCTCTCTGTGCCTCAGCTTCTTTGTATTCCTCTTCTCTAATTTCTATTCCATTTTCTGTCTCTTCTACTACATCTAATTTGCTTTTATATCCCTCCATTGTATGTTTAATTTCAGATATTGAATTTCTCAATGATTGAGTCTCTGACCTAAATTCATGCCTGAGTTCTTAAATATTTTTCTGTACTTCCATGAGCATGTTTATGATTTTTATTTTGAACTCTCTTTCAGGAAGATTGGTGAATTCATTTTCATTTGGCTGTTTTTCGGATGTTTGCGATATTTTTATTTGAACCAGGTTCCTTTTACATTTCATATTTCTATGTGGCACCCTCTGGTGAGCAGAAGCTCTAGTCTGTGGAGTCGCTCAACCCCTGGAGTGATTTCAGGGGTCACAGGGGTCAGTGCTGGTGTCTTGGGGGAAGAAAGAGCTGTTTCCTGCTTCCTGGCTGCAGTGCTTGTCTCCACTGTCAGAACCAGTGGGCCGAGCACACAGGTGTAAGTGTCTGTGCTTTGTGTTTCTAGCTGCCATAGGCAGGGCCTCCCTCTGGCTGGCCTGATGCCATAGCAGGGACTGCCAGTTTGCGAGCTGGTGCCAGCAGGCCATGAGGAAGGCAAAAGCAGGCTGCACATCACAGTGGGGATCCTCAGAGCTGAGTAGCCAGGCAGGGGGATAGATCGCCTGAAGCTCCTCAAAGTTCCCAACCTGCTGGGCAGAGTGCACCCAGACAACCTTGTCCACCTATCCCTTCTCCTGAGCAGCAAGCTCCAGGCAAACTCCACTCCTTCAGCAGCCCTCTTGCTGCTAGGAAGCCTCTCAGAATACCTGCCTTTCCTGTGTCACAGAGTGGCCGTGTGTGGATCCCTGTTGTCCACAAATGGCTGGAATCTCAGTCTCTCCAAGTATTCTGCCTGTTTTGGCTTCTCAACCCCACTAATCTCCAGAGCACCATGCAGTGTAGGTTTGTGCTCCCAAAGCAGATCTCCAGGGCTGGGTGTTGAGCAGTACTAGGCTTTCAGCCCCTCCCTGCTCTGTTTCTCTTTCTCCCTGCTGTGAGCTGGGGTGGGGGAAGGGCTTGGATGCCGCTGGACTATGACATAGTAGATTACTTTTTATAACTTCGTAATATTCCACATGTATATATTAATGCACTTCCTACTTGCACTCATCTATTAATGCACACTTTGGATGCATTGATATAATGGCTGTTTTAAATAATGATACAATAAATGTAGGTGTACATGTTTCTTTATGTATTTATGATTTCAATTTCCCTGGGTAAACTCCCAGAAGTGGAACTCCTGGGTCACATGGTATTACTATTTTTAACTTTGGAGGAACCTCCATAGTGGCTGCACCAATACACATTCCTCCTACAGAGCAAAAGGGCCCCCTTTCTCCACATCCTCATTAACACTTGTTAATTCTTGTCTTTTGGAGAGTGGCCATTCTGACTGGGTGAGGGGGCATCACCTTGTGGTTTGGATTTGTAGCTCGCAGGCTGGCCACTTTGTTCCTCAGCGTCCTCTGACACTACAACTTCATACTTTCCCTCTTGCTCGTCCCCCTTCACACACTGGCTGCCTTTTGAGCCTCAGTTTTCTGAAACAAGCACCTTCCTTGGGGCCTTGGCAATGGAAGGACCTCTGCTGGGCAGCCACTTCTCCAGATAACCCCCATATCCTGTCCTATCTTCCTTGAGGTTTCTGTTCATGTCACCTTCTTTGCAGTTATTGCCTGAACACCCAGCAAAAAAATAGCCCACCCACTCTGTCCTTTATACCTGCATTCTTTTTCTTCGTAGCTCTTATAATGAAGGGACATGTTATTTGATTATTTTTATTTGCTTTTTTCTTTCTCTATTATTGGATTATAGGGACTTTTGTGTTCAGCTCTCCATACTCATTGCCAAGACAGACCCTAGAACTTTATCTACATTCAATACGTACTTATCAAATAAATGAAAACTATTCCCAATCAAACAGTAGCATACATTCTGCTTGAGCAACAGGCCAAAAGTAGGAAAAGAAATCCCACTGAGAAATGGCACCAGGGATGTTCTCAATGGGACTAGACCTCAACATACATTGGAGTTATTTTCTTGACTCTAAAATAGAAATGGTAGTATTTATGCTACATCACTAATGCTTGATTGTGTGAAAATTTGTCATTTATATTTCTGTATCTTGGTAAGCACCTCCCACACATGGACCAAAGGAACCTTACAGGATTTTCAGAGTTTCTTCTTCTGGGATTTTCAAGTGAACTGCAACAGCAGCCCCTCCTATTTGGGTTTTTCCTGTCCATGTACCTGATCATTGTGTTTGGGAACCTGCTCCTCATCCTGGCTGTCAGCTCAGACTCCCACCTGCACACACCCGTGTACTTCTTCCTCTCCAACCTGTCCTTTGTGGACATGTGCTTCACCTCCACCACCATCCCCAAGATGTTGGTGAAAATACAGAACAAAAGAAAAGTCATAACCTATGAAGAATGCATCAGCCAGATGTGTTTTTCCATAATCTTTGGGATTTTGGACAACTTCCTTCTGGCTGTAATAATCTATGACCAGTATGTGGCCATCTGCTACCGCCTGCATTACATGTTCATCATGGACCCCCAGCTCTGCAGACTGCTGGTTCTGGTGTCCTGGATCATAAGTGTCCTGAATTCCTTGCTACTGAGTTTATTGATGTCATGACTGCCCTCTGCACAGTCTTGGAAATCTACCATTTTTTGTGTGTGAACTCAGTTAAGTGGTCCTACTTGCCTGTTCTGGCACCTCTCTTAATTACATGGTGGTGTATCTGATGGCTGGGCTCTTGGCTGGTGCTTCCCTCACTGGGATCCTTTACTCTTACTCTAAGCTAGTTTCCTCTATGTGGAATCTCATCAGCTTGGGAAAGCATAAAGCATATTCCACATGTGAATCTCACATATCTATTATCTCCTTATTTTATAATACAATCCTAGGCATGTTTGTTACTTCTGCTGATATGCACATCTCACACTCAAGTGCAGCAGCCTCGGTGATGTACACTGTGGTCACACCCATGCTGAACCCCATTAGCTACAGAGTCAGGAACAAATACATAAAGAGGGCTCTGAAAAGATCCTTTGTGGAGGAAACAAAGGGCCAGATGTCCTAGGACTGAAGAAGTGCCCGTGAATGCTGATGTCAATGCCTCGGAGTCAAAAAGTGTGATTATTTGATCTGTGAAATATAGTATTGTATTATCCTTTCTATTTATTTCATGAATTTCCATTTCTTTGACTTCAACTCATTTACTCTTTATGTAACTCAATTTATTAGCTTTCTGCTCTCTCTGATATCCTATAGCCTTTCCTGTGTTGTTTTCTTACTTTCTCACATTTCCTCCCAATCATATACCCAAAATATCTTGTAGTTCCCATTTATCTAATAAGACATGGAGTTTTTCAAATAATTTTTCACAGGTGAACATCATATGAAACAATTTTTCATTTGCTTTACTAAAAGAATCCTCATGAGTTGTACTACCCCAATTGAATAAACTACACATGATGACCAAGGCTTCCTTGATGACATTTTGCATTCTCCAGGTTAAAGGGATAGCTCCTGCTCAGCATGAATCTGCTACCTGTGCTCTAGAGCTCACATCAATTAATGCACCACTAGATATTTTCCCTTATAACTAATGTATTGGAGTATAATTGCATATTATAAACTGCATGTATTTCAAATGTACAGTATGTTGATTTAAGGAAGCCATACAAAAATTATAGTACATATGGCATATTCCTATTTGTGTATCAGACAACAAAGTGTAGAATTTGTCAGGGTTTTTTAGAATAATTGTTAAAAATTGAAGCTCCCTGTACCTCAAATTCCTTATTTTGAAGATAATATGGGAGAGTAAATATAACTTCAGGTAAATGTTGCAAGAAATAAATGAAATGGACATATTTTTTGAGGCCAAATATATCATTCAGAGGTGTATGTATGCACATGTGTATGTTTATTTGTATACATTTTTATTTCAAATGAACATATACACATATAGGTACACAAACATGAGACACATTTACAGTCTCATGTTTTATGCCAGAAGTAACAAGAGAAAGTTGAAAAGGATAGATATGAAAAGAATACTTGAAGGAACATGAAATTAAAAGAATGTAGACATTTAGATACAAATATTTGAATTAAATAGTAGACGTAACTTAAAAGATGAGTTACTTTTCCTCACTTAATACCTCAAAACATCAAACTCTGAAGGCATTTACATTTATGTAAAGAGAAGTTCTCTACGAGATAAATAATATCTCCTAATTGATTTTAATTTCTTCCTTTGATAAGGTGGTACGATGACATAAAATGCCTTTACCCAGGGGATGCTAAATGAATGAACTGGCAAGCATTATCTAAGTCTCCTGAACAAAATCACATTGGAAAAATGTTTGTATCCAATTTCTAATCTAATGTAAAATCACCACACTAGTGATTTAAAACAGGAACATTTATGCTTCTATAATTCTGGAGCTCAGAATCCCAAAGTAGGTTTCTCTGAGTGAAAAGCAAGGTATTAACAGGCCAGGCTCCTTCTGGACGCTCCAGGGAGGAATCTGTTTACTATATTTCAAGTTGAGGTTATAGTGAAAAAGAATTTTAAATATATTTCACATGGCTATTATTCTAAATACTTCAGAATGAGGGCCCAAATGACAACTATAATCAGGTGGTATAAGTAAATATCCCTCATAGTTTTAGCAAAGGTATCAAGCAGTCAGTGTAAGGCTCAAGATTTATAACAAAGGAATTTAGTTATCCCCCTTGTTGCAATGGAAAATAGCAATTTTCTGTAGATATCAGGGGCTGTGTCTCCACACATTAATATTTTGAAGATTAAAGGGAACAAATTCAGGCAGGGTGCTCAGTCTTAAAATTTCCAAAAAATTTAAATCAATTTTGGGATATGGTACCTGCAGCTTAGACCTCTGGAAGCCAGCAGAGATCATGAGGAAAAACGAATCAAAACTGGATTTACTTGATTTTAAACTGGTCTATTGAGAACCCAGAATCTCTAAGAAAACTTTCCTTTACGTCCAGACCAGTGTCCCACAGGGAAATCATGTGCTTAGAGGCTGGAGTAACATGAGGGAAATGTGCCTAATGAGCAGACAGGGAGCTGTGATCAGCATGTGCCACCTTGGGCCAGACAGGATCTAGTTGTTGCTTTTAAATTTTAAATTAGGCTCTGGGATGGATGCTTCATGCCTTCCTGCTATCTTACTGGGAGAGAGCTTCAGTTTCATCTTCTACCACCCAGAAGAAATTTGGAATTCCACCTGGAGCCCTTGTTCTCAGCATTCCCAACCAGGTGTGTCCAAGAGCCCAGTAGCTAATGAAGGAAAGGGTCAGAGAGGATCAAAAGCAAGCATGTATACCTGAGGACGATGACAGCCACCAGTGTGGCCCAGAGCCTGGAGATCTCTACAGGTGTTCACTTACATTAACTAACCAATTTATTTATGATGCTAAGAAGAAAGGTGAACACTGAATTCAGCAATGCATGGATAATTGTTGACAAGTGATGGAAGCCCACTTAGCAGAAGAAAGAGGAGGCATAAGGTGCTTTCAATAAAAATAGAACAAATCCGAGGTCTTTTACAGTTAGACTAGGAAAACAATGATGAAGTTTGGAGGGGTGTCAAGTGAAATGAGGGCATTTGTCTTTTTATTTTTAAAATGGATCATATTCAATAGGAGGAGCCAAGATGGCAGCATGAGTAGTGCAGTGGAAACCTCCTCCCAAAGCCATATATATTTTTCAAAATACAACATATACAACTATTCCTAAAAGAGAGACCAGAAAGTACAGTATAACAGCCAGGCTATATCTACACCTGCAAGAACTCAGTGCCTCACAAAGGGGATAAGATACAAGCCACAGCCTGGCGGGACCTGAGGACGCCCCCCACCCCAGCTTCCCGGTGGGAGGAGAGGAGTCAGAGCAGGGAGAGAGAGGGAGCCCAAGACTGCTAAATACCCAGCCCTAGTCATCCGCACCAGAGGCAAAGACAGTGCGTGGTGAGCTGGACACTAGGAAAATGGAACAGTAAAAAATGCAAGTGGGTTCCCACAGCCAGTGTCCCTGGGACAAAAGAAAAGTGAGTGCTTTTTGAAAGTATTAAAGATGCAGGAGCCTCACAGCTGGACAGAAGTGTCCTGGCACACTTAGCCCAGAAGCTGGCAATCCTGAGGAACTACAGGCACCCTAACCCCCGGGGTGACAGCACAGTTCTTAGGCCCCTCATGGTGATAAACAGCCTCCCACCCATTCCCCCTCCAGTGCGGCCCCACCATAGCAGAGTAGCAGCCTGAGATTGGCCAGGCCTGCAGCAGCCATGAGGAACCTCCTCCGCAGATTCCTGGGCCAGCTCAGAGGCCCCATCGGCGCACAGCTACAGAGCACAAGCCACTAGGGGTCACCATTCTCATAGGAAGGGAAGGCGACAGGCAAACAGAAAGGGATTTTGTTCTGCCAGCTGACACATGCGACAACTGCCTACGACTACCTCTACCACCATGAAAATGCAGAACAACTTGATACAGACAAGAATAACCCAGACATCACCTGAGAGGTAAAATGGGGAGATAGATTTAACCAATATTCCTGAAAAAGAATTCAAAATAAAGGTTATAACCATACTGAAGGAGATGCAGAGAAAAATGCAAGAGCTAATGGACAAAGTATGGAGAGAGATTACAGAAATAAAACAATCTCTGGAAGGACTTAAAAGCAGAATGGATGAGTTGCATGAGGCTGGTAATGACATAGAAAACCAAGAAGAGTAATGCAGAGAAGCTGATGTGGAGAGAGATAGAAAGATCTCCAGGAATGAAAGAATATTAAGAGAAATGTGTGACCAATCCAAACGGAACAATATCCACATTATAGGGGTACCAGAAGAAGAAGAGAGAGAAAAAGGGATAGAAAGTGTATTTGAATAAATAATTTCTGTAAACTTCCCTAAACTAGGGGAGGAAATAGTCGCTCTGACCATGGAAGCACACAGAACTCCCAAAACAAGGGACCCAAGGAGGATAACACCAAGACACATAATAATTAAAATGGCAAAGATCAAGGACAAAGACAGGGTATTAAAGGCAGTCAGAGAGAGAAAAGATCAACTACAAAGGAAAACCCATCAGGATATCAACAGACTTCTCAACAGAAACCTTACAGGCCAGAAGAGAATGGCATGATATATTTAATGCAATAAAACAGAAGGGCCTAGAACCAAGAATACTGAATCCAGCATGATTATCATTTAAATATGAAGGAGGGGGATCATGGGAAGATTGCGGCATGAGTAGTTCAGAGGAAATCTCCTCCCCAAAACATATATTTATGAAAATACAATAAATACAACTATTCCTAAAAGAGACACCAGTGGATGCAGTACAACAGCCAGGATACATCTACATCTGTGAGAACTCAACATCAGACGAAGGGGGTAAGATACAAGCCACAGCCAGGCGGGACCTGAACGCTCCCCCACCGCAGAACCTAGCAGGATAAAATATGAATTCTCAAGTGCACATGGAACATTCTCCAGAATAGACCACATACTAGACCACAAAAAGAACCTCAGTAAATTCCAAAAGACTGAAATCCTACCAACCAACTTTTCATACCACAAAGGAATAAAAGTAGAAATAAACTGTACAAAGAAATCAAAAAGGACCACAAACACATGGAGGCTTAACAACATGCTCCTAAATAATCAATGGATCAATGACCAAATTAAAATGGAGATCCAGCAATATATGGAAACAAAAGGCAACAACAACACAAAGCCCCAACTTCTGTAGGACACAGCAAAAGCAGTCTTAGGAGGAAAGTATATAGCAATCCAGGCATATTTAAGGATGGAAGAACAATCCCAAATGAATAGTCTAATGTCACAATTATCAAAATTGGAAAAAGAAGAACAAATGAGGCCTAAGGTCAGCAGAAGGAGGGACATAATAAAGATCAGAGAAGAAATAAATAAAATTGAGAAGAATAAAACAATAGCAAAAATCAATGAAAGCAAGAGCTGGTTCTTTGAGGAAATAAACAAAATAGATAAGCCTCTAGCCAGACCTATTAAGAGGTAAAGAGAGTCAACACACATCAACAGAATCAGAAACGAGAAAGGAAAAATCATAATGGAACCCACAGAAATACAAAGAATAATTAGAGAGTACTATGAAAACCTATATGCCAACAAGCTGGAAAACCTAGGAGAAATGGACAACTTCTTAGAAAAATAGAACCTTCCAAGACTGACCCATTAAGGAACAGAAAATCTAAACAGACCAATTACCAGCAACGAAATTGAATTGATAATCAAAAAACACCCCAAGAACAAAACCCCCGGGTCAGATGGATTTACTTCAGAATTTTATCAGACATACAGAGAAGACATAACACCCATTCTCCTTAAAGTTTTCCAAAAAATAGCAGAGGAGGGAATACTCCCAAACTCATTCTATGAAGCCAACATCACCCTAATACCAAAACCAGGCAAAGATCCCACCCAAATAGAAAAATACAGATCAATATCCCTGATGAACGTAGATGCAAAAATACTCAACAAAACATTAGCAAACAGAATCCAAAACTACATCAAGAGGATCATACACCATGACCAAGTGGGATTCATCCCAGGGATGCAAGGATGATACAACATTCGAAAATCCATCAACATCATCCACCACATCAACAAAAAGAAAGACAAAAACCATATGGTCATCTCCATAGATGCTGAAAAGGCATTTGACAAAATTCAACATCCATTCATGATAAAAACTCTCAACAAAATGGCCACAGAAGGCAACTACCTCAACATAATAAAGGCCATATATGATAAACCCACAGCTAACATCATACTGAACAGCGATAGTATGAAAGCTTTTCCTCTGTGACAGGAATGCCCACTCTCCCCACTGTTATTCAACATAGTACTGGAGGTCCTAGTCATAGCAATTGGACAAAACAAAGAAATACAAGGAGTCCAGATTGGTAAAGAAGTCAAACTGTCACTATTTGCAGATGACATGATATTGTACATAAAAAAACCCTAAAGCTTCCACTGCAAAACTACTAGAACTAATATCGGAATTCTGCATAGTTGCAGGATACAAAATTAACACACAGAAATCTGTAGCTTTCGTATACACTAACAATGAACCAATAGAAAGAGAAATCAGGAAAACAATTCCATTCACAATAGCATCAAAAAGAATAAAATACCTAGGAGTAAACCTAAACAAGGACGTGAAAGACCTATAACCTGAAAACTACAAGACACTCTTAAGAGAAATTAAAGAGGACACTAACAAATGGAAACTCATCCCATGCTCTTGGCTGGGAAGAATTAATAACGTCAAAATGGCCATCCTGCCCAAAGCAATATACAGATTCAATGCAATCCCTATCAAATTACCAACAGCATTCTTCAATGAACTGGAACAAATAGTTCAAAAATTCACATGGAACTGCCAAAGACCCCGAATAGCCAAAGCAATCCTGAGAAGGAAGAATAAAGTAGGGGGGTCTCACTCCCCAACTTCAAGCTCTACTACAAAGCCACAATGATCAAGACAATTTGGTATTGGCACAAGAACAGAGCCACAGACCAGTGGAACAGAATAGAGACTCCAGACATTAACCCAAACATATATAGCCAATTAATATATGATAAAGGAGCCAGAGACATACAATGGGGAAAGGACAGTCTCTTCAAAAGATGGTGCTAGCAAAACTGGACAGCTACATGTAAGAGAATGAAACTGGATCACTGTCTAACCCCATACACAAAAGTAAATTCAAAATGGATCAAAGACCTGAATGTAAATCATGAAACCATAAAACTCTTAGAAAAAAACATGGGCTAAAATCTCTTGGACATAAACATGAGTGACTTCTTCATTATCATATCTACCCAGGCAAGGGAAACAAAGGCAAAAATGAACAAGGGGACTATATCAAGCTAAAAAGCTTCTGTACAGCAAAGGACACCATCAATAGAACAAAAAGGTATTGTACAGTATGGGAGAACATATTCATAAATGACAGATCCGTTAAAGGGTTGACATCCAAAATATATAAAGAGCTCACATACCTCAACAAACAAAAAGCAAATAATCCAATAAAAAATGGGCAGAGGAGCTGAATAGACAGTTCTCCAAAGAAGAAATTCATATGGCCAACAGGCACATGAAAAGATGCTCCACATTGCTAGGTATCAGAGAAATGCAAATTAAAACCACAATGAGATAGCACCTCACACCAGTAAGGATCACCATCATCGAAAAGACAAACAACAACAAATGTTGGCGAGGTTTTGGAGAAAGGGGAACCCTCCTACACTGCTGGGTGGAAGGTAAATTAGTTCAACCATTTTGGAAAGCAGTATGGAGGTTCCTCAAAAAGCTCAAAATAGCAATACCATTTGACCCAGGAATTTCACTTCTAGGAATTTACCCTAAGAATGCAGCAGCCCAGTTTGTAAAAGCCAGATGTCCCCCTATGTTTATCACAGTACTATTTACAATAGCCAAGAAATGGAAGCACCTAAGTGTCCATCAGTAGATGAATGGATAAAGAAGATGTGGTACATATACACAATGGAATATTATTCAGCCATAAGAAGAAAACAGATCCTACCATTTACAACAACATGAATGGAGCTAGAGGGTATTATGCTCAGTGAAGTAAGTCAGGCGGAGAAAGACAAGTACCAAATGATTTCACTCATCTGTGGAGTATAAGAACAAAGAAAAAACTGAAGGAACAAAGCAGCAGCAGAATCACAGAATCCAAGAATGGACTAACAGTTACCAAAGGGAAAGGGACTGGGGAGGCTGAGTGCGAAGGGAGGGATAAGGGGGGGAAAAAAGACAGGGGGCATTATGATTAGCATTTATAATGTGGGGTGGGGGATATGGATGGCTGTGCAACACAGAGAAGGCAAGTAGTGACTCTACAGCATGTTACTACGCTAATGGACAGTGACTGTAATGGGGTTTGTTGGGGGGACTTGGTGAAGGGGGGAGCCTAGTAAACATAATTTTCCTAATGTAATTGTATATTAATGACACCAAAATTAAAAAATAAATAAATAAAATTAAATGGGGCATATTCAAGAATGTTCCTATATTGATTAGATAGATCCAGACCAGTGCATTGTTTGCAAATCCCAACTTGCAACATCAGTTCATGAGACATGCATTTTACAGCATCTTTTACTCTGGATATTCACTGGAGGAAATTCGATTTGATTTGTAAAAATGTGGCACGCTAGATTTACTTTGTAATGACTTCATTAGCTACGATGATGAATTCATTTGTGAGGTAGGTATTCATTTGTTTCTGCATTGTCAATTGTCTGTACAAGCTCTTTCCATGTGTATAGTGGTATCAGAGTGTTTTTATTCCTGTTTTGGCTGCCTTCTTCCAAACAAGGAAATGGATGTTTTTTCCCAACAACTTTGCATTTGCCACCGAGTTCTCTTAGGTATGAATATTTGTGTATGTAGGGAATTGTGAGTGTGTATTAGTTGTGTGGGGTCACATCTATCACTCAGTCATATATATTCTCTCCATTGATGTTTTATTTTTTATTTTTCTTACTGAAAAATTTAGTTGTCATTTTAATATTCTTCACTTGCAAATACTTCTTATAAAGAAAAATGAAAAGAAACGTTCTTTGGTATATTTAATGCTAATAAACAACATGTTTCTAACTTGATTTCACATCTCTGTTGATTTGTAAAAATATGGCACATTGTTCCTGATTATTCCTTTTGGAATTTTGTGATTAGAACTTTTTCTAATATTACATAATCTTTTCCCATCATCTAAAAGGCATTTTTACTGACATCTGAAGAAAGATCACCTTTGTCCTTTCTGAACATATTTGAATACCATATCTTCATGTAAGATGAAACTATAACTTAGACACTGCTTCCTCCAGCATTTTAAATATCTTTCTGTCACATTTTTTTATTTTCAAGTCTTGGTAAATTTAACCAGGCATTTTTTTATCCATCTTGATATAATTAAATTATTTTTATTTTAGTTTAATAATGTTTACTTAACACAGTTGTATGAAACCACCACTCTAATTAAGCAGTCTCATGTCTCTACCATTGTCTGATGTTGTAACTCCTCATCTTCTTAAAAGTGTTTCTTTTCAAGTGCACTTATATTTATATACCATTTTTAAAAAGTACAGTGAACATTGCATGTGAAAACCTTGTTCCTTTGGTGTTACATTTAATGGCAAATTCACAGCACAATGCAATAAGTGTGTGTATTAGATAATATCCTCAGGTATGAATCTTAAATTACTCTGGATTAACAAATGGAGTGCCATGGGGCATGCAGAATTTTATAGAGTATGTCCTTGAGAGGATTTTGCCTGTGGTGCAAACAGTGGCACCAGGATTAGTGTGCTTTTTGCATTTGTTAAAAAAGAGATCAAAACCTGATGGATAGTGACTGCAGTGAGGTGTGGGGGTGAGAGAACTTGATAATATGGGTGAATGTAAGAACCACAGTGCTGCTCGGGTGAAACCTTTAAAAGATTGTATATTAATGATATCTTAATTTTAAAAATCATGCCAAAAAAAGAGATCTAAACAAAACACCCAGTAAAAATAAGATACCTTATAAGAAAAGTGAGAAAGGGGCTTGTCTTACCCCCCATGAGAACATATAAAAGCCAATTGCTCAAATAAATATGGAATAGGCATAGAAAATTCAAGTCTTCCACTGTCTCATAAGTAACATGTCTAATTTGTTCCTTTGGTGAAGTGTTGGTTTATTCCCTCAGCAAGTTTTTGTCTTGGAAATTTCAATCTGTACGTGATTGTCACCATGAAGGTAGCACTACTTTGTCTAAATTGACCAAATTTATTTTTGCTTCTTTATTATTTTTTCTGACTATGTAGGAGATTGTAATAAGAGTTGGAATGCTGCCAGAACCAAGGATGCTCTCTCCCCCTGGCACTCTTTCGGAGACCCCTGACCCATCACACCTTTCCACCGACTCTTGTCCACTTCATTTTTCTCTCTCATTCTCTTCCTCCTTCTTCCTTTCTCTCTCCTCCTATATTGAACAAATTTTTAAATTTTCTTTTTATCTGGGGAATAAAATGCACATACCAACCTGGTTCCTCAATTTTATTTGGCCACAGGAAGCCTATTAATTGGCATTTTAGGTCCCTTTTCAACACTCTTTGTAGGAATTGTCACTGATCTGTCCAGCTTGAGTGATATCCACTCCTAGCTTAATCACTGGGGCTGGAGGTGAGAAAGGCATGGCAAGAGGCACGACTCAGGCTGCCACGGAGTGTGTGTGTGTGTGTGTGTGTGTGCATGTGTATCTGTATGTCTGTGCCTTGTGGAGTGAAAGTAGTCCTCAGAGCAGGGTACATGAGCTCATGTGTTCCAATGTGGCCTCTGTAACACAGAGGCCACAACTCAAATAACACATGGCATTAAGACCTACTTCAATTCACAAGATGCCTTTGCAACCAGATTTATAAGAACAAGAGGTATACAGTGTGGGTGAGTGACTCCCTTTGTCTTAAAGTTTCACCAGCAACAAAGCCACTTCTTCCTTTGATGCTGTCTAATGCCATCTCTAATCACCCTCTCTGATTACTATAACACTTGCTTCCCTTTTTGGACTGGAATAGCTGAAAGTAGTAAAATATTCAGTCTTTGCAGTGACCATTTTCCCTCTGCCAGGCACACACTTCCCCGTAAACTCGTTCTCCTACCATCTTGCCCTGAGGTCTCTGTTCGAATTTTCTTCAAAGCACTTGCCACCACTTTACATGTTACATAATAGTTTTATTTGTTTATATTTTTAACCATCATTGTCTTGTAGGGACTTCTGTTTCTCAGCACCCTGTAATCACAGCTTAGATGGTGGCTGGAACATATATGACCCGATATATCATCTTCAAATGCATGAAATATATTCTCAATAAAACTGTAGAAGATATGACCTCTTAGTGAAAATGCCAAGAATGGAATAAAATGCCTAATCAGAGATGAAATTGGAGAACACATAAGGGCATAGATCCATACACAGCATACTGAAATTAATTTCTTGCTTGCAAAATGTAAACTGTAGCTGTCCATCTATGTGAGTAATGCTGTGTATGTGACAATTAATGGTTTTTCCTCTCTTCTGGTATTCAGTCCAACCACATGGAACCAAGAAATGATACACAGATTTCAGTATTCATTCTTCTTGTATTTTCAGAGGAACCAGAATGTCAGCCAGTCATATTTGGGCTTTTCCTCTCCATGTACCTGATCACTGTGTTTGGGAACCTGCTCCTCATCCTGGCTGTCAGCTCAGACTCCCACCTGCACACACCCATGTACTTCTTCCTCTCTGACCTGTCCTTTGTGGACATCTGCTTCACCTCCACCACCATCTCAAACATTCTGGGGAGCATTCAGACTAAAAGCAAACAGGCATAAGCCAGATGTATTTTTACTACTTTTTGTAGAGTTGGGCAACTTCCTCCTGACTGTGATGGCCTGTGACTGGTATGTGGCCATCTGTCACCCCCTGCCCTCCACGGTCCTCATGAATCCCTGGCTCTGTGCCCTGGATCATGAGTGCCCTGCATTCCTTGTTACACAGCCTAATGATATCTAACTTTCCTTCTGTACATGTGTAGAAATTCCACACTTTTTCTGTGAACTCAACCAGGTGATTCAACTCGCCTGTTCTGACCGTTTCTTTAATAACCTTTTGATGTATTTCGCAGCTACACTGCGGGCTGGTGGTCCCCTCACTGGGACCCGTTGCTCTTACTCTAAGATAGTATCCTCTATACGTGGAATCTCATCAGCCCAGGGGAAGTATAAAGCATTTTCCACCTGTGCCTCTCACCTCTCCATTGTCTCCTTATTTTATTGTACAAGCCTAGGAGTGTACCTCACCTCTGCTGGATACACAAGTGCAGCAGCCTCAGTGATGCTCACCATGGTCATGCCCATGCTGAACCCCTTCATCTACAGTCCCAGGAACAAAGACATAAAAATGGCTCTGGAAAGACTTGTTAGGCCAGCAGGTATGAAGGAGCCAACTGCGCTGGACTGAGGAGACGCCCAGGAATGCAGGGCTCACAGCCTCCCACTCCAAAATTGTGATGCTTTAATGAGATTGCTTTCTGTGTACTTTCTGGTATTTCCTTTTGTTTGAATTTAACTCCTCTGTACAATTTAAGTGACCACTTTATTACTCTTTCTGCTCTGTTGCCTAGACAGTTTTCTCTTGGTGCTTTTTCCTACATTCACAAAGGTTTTCTCAAAACTGATCAGAAATATCTGGAAGTTGCTCTTTCATGGGCAACATGGGTTTCTTACTAATATCTTCTCCAATGACATACATCATTCATTGTAAGCAATTTGTTCTTGTTTTATGGATAAAATAGTTGAGTCACATTACTTACATAGAAAAAAATTTTGCTAGACTAATTCTATTTGCATAATTCATTCCAGAAGAAAGTCTGAAAGCACAGTTTCAACGCTGTGTCTATCATTCTCTCTATATGTATGTCTTCATTTCTTTCACTGGAAATGTGGTCTTTATCATTGTTTCATCTAAGTCCCAGCCTATTGAGAGTGATGCTATAGTCTAGGAACCCCTAGGGTCCTTGTCTGAATCGTAACTGCTGATTTTTCTTGCTGAAGACTGTGTTGCAGGCCCCACCCTTGTGATTCTTATTACTATTGCAACAACCATCAAGAAACTGGAAAAACTAGGTGTATTACACACACATACTGGAGGGTCTTCAGCACTCCTGAGGGCCACACAGGGAGAGCTTGGGTACAGAGACAGAGAGAGAGCATGACCACTGCTGGGGGCTCTGCATTTATTGGGGTCCAGTGGCAGGAGGTTAGGGCTTCAGGGATTTATTCTTTATGGGCACGTTTGAAACATAAGAGCAGGAAGTAGGGTCAGGGGAAGGGAAGAGCAGGGGCACTCACGCAGTCTGTTATCCACATATCTCGGGGCCTCCTTAAAAGAGGGGCAGCCTGGGTGCTTATTCACTAGCTGTGTCCTACAGCTGGCAATATGGCAATTTTAGATGGATGTCTGAAACACACGCCTTGGAAATTAAGACAAAACATTTAATATCAGGCATTTACTTTAAACACACTATGTTTTATACCTGGTTTTCTGGTTTCATACTCATAAACTCAGTGCTCAGAATATCTATGATAGGCACTAGCAAAATTGATTATCAAATATTGTCTCCCTGTAGGTTAAAAGAGGTAAATTGAAAAATAGATTAACATAATATGGGCTTAGAGTCAAAGATGACTTTTAATATGAGGAAATAATATTTTAATACTCAGTTTATTAGCATTCAAAATACTTCTTCATATTGTGCATCTGTTCATTAAAGTAGGGAAAATTGGTGTACTTGCAAAAGGGGCTTTATGCATTGTGGTGAATAAATACTCACGAATTTTTTTAATTAATTGCCTTTCTGTTTCTCCCTGAAAATTCCAGTGGTGCCTGCAGTTAGGATTCCTCTATTGTTCTAAATGAAGTAACTCTCCCTTTAGGATTTAGTCATCACCTCTACAGGAGCCGCGAGTGAACGGCGTCAGGTCAGCCAGTCCGCACCCCCACGTGCTCAGGGGTCGGCTCTTCATGATCAAAGGGTGATTCGCCAGAGCTTGAATCCTTGCCTGGCTGTGTGATTCAGGGGCGCCAACATTTCCCCACAAGCATGCACACCCTTCCTACTTCTTTAAGTTTCCCTGGAATGAAACCTCAGTTTGGTCCTTTGTTCAGACAGTTATCTAAAATAAATTTGAATGAGAGGAAAACTATGAATGAATGCTGTCCCCAAATACCAGGCATATACCAAAGGAAGGAAGGTGCTGGCGATTTTAATTTTCATTAGTGCTATTTTCTTTGATTATTATATCAGCTATTGCTCTATAAGAAGCTATCTTAAATCAAGTGGTTATTATGATGTCTTTATTGTCTAGTGGAGTTATATGATGGGGAGTTGTTCTGATCTCTGCTCACTTATGAGTCTGCAATCTTCTCTGAGTCTCCTCATTGTGTTTCTGTGGCTTGCTGTGAGAGGCTGTAGCACACCCCTGCCTTGAACAAATTTATGTAATATGTAGGTTAATATTGTTTTTAAAAATGAGTTTACCAAATGTGAATGGCCTTGATTTAAACCTATTATTTTTATATCCAGGCACTTTGCTTTCTACCCAGTTAGAAGACATATGATCAACCCCTGATGAATGTGACTGGGTTATCTTGTCTTCCAGTTTAATCAGCAGTGAAGGCACCTCTTTCTTTGAAACTATATGATGCCATCTCTAAATACCCTCTCTAATTACTCACTCCAACACTTGCTTCCATTTTTGGACTTGAATAGCTTAAAGTAGTAAAATCTTCCGTCTTTGCAGTGATCTAGATCTTACCTTGAGACATGCATCGCTAATCTTTTTAAAAATATAATTTATTGAGTTATAATGTGTACAAGAAGCTGCACATAGTTAAAATGTAGAATTGCTGATTTAAAAGACCATACAAAAATTAATAGTACATATTGCATGCATCCATTTATATATTATTCAAGAAAGAACACAAAATCTTTTTAATTGGTTATACAATGAAAGCAAATGTAATCACCCTGCCTCTGTTTTCTTATTGCTGATGGTTATGTGAGATATAAATTTAATTCATTTGAATGTTAGGAATAAGTGACATGTTAGGAAATACTTCTTAAATCCAAGAATTCTTTCATGGGAAAGGAGCATATGTGGATGCATTTGTACATGATTTTCTTTCAATAAACACATTCACACAAATATACACACACAAAGAGTCAATAATCCCATATTTTATGTTGAAACTAAATTTACGGGAAAGTTGGATATGATAGAAATTAAAAGAATGAATAATTAACATGAAATTAAAAGATGAAGCACTTAAACACAAAGACGCAATGTTAATTCACTGGGTCAGAGAATGTAGGACAATCTCCTAATTGACTTTAGGTTTTCTCTTTTACCTAGTAGACTAGATTTCAGCACAAAATTCCTCTGCCCAAAGGAAGCAAAATGAATTAATTGAGAGGCTAAGACTCAATTTCCTCAAAAACAAGAGGTTTTTTTGGAAAATGTGTGTATCACTTTCCTACTGCTGCTGTAAGAAATTAGTGCAGCAGAAGGTGTAAAAGAAATAAATTTGTGTTCCTACATTTTGGAGGCCAGAGCCTGAAATGAGTCTTAGTGGGCTAAAATCCAGATGTCTGCAGGGCGTGTTCCTTCTGGGGACTCAGGGAGAGAATCCCTTTCCTTTCTTATTGGAGTTTCTGGGACCCACAAGCTTTCCTTGGCTCCTGGCCTTTCTCCGTCTTCAGTGTCACGGGTATAATATCTTCAAATCAGCCTCTGTTTGCAAATCAGTTCTCCTTTCACTTCCACATTCAGAGGACTATGAATGGGAGAAAATATTTGTGAATGTTATATACAGTAAGGTATTAATATCAAAAATATATAAAGAATTCATATGATTGAACACCCAGAGAACAAATAATCCATTAAAAAATGGGCAGAGGACCTGAATAGACATTTTTCAAAGAAAAATGCAGACACATGGAAAGATGCTCAACATCACTAATCACAAGGGAGATGCAAATCAAAACTACAATGAGACATCACTTCACACCAGTTGGAAAGGCTGGTGTCAACAAGACAAGAAATAGCAAGAGCTGGCAAGGAGAAGGAGAAGGAACTCTCGTGTACTATTGGTAGGAATGTAAATTGGTGCAGCCACCAGGGAAAACAGTATGGATGTTTTGCAAATAACTAAAAATAGAATTACCATAGGACCCAGTAGTTCTATCTCTGGGTATTTATACAAAAATACAAACACTCCTTTGAAAACTCCATCTACAGCATACAGTAGCTAAATAGATCTCATAATTAAAATGACTTCATAATGTGGGACTAAATAGCAGTTCCTAGTTTCTGGTATAAATAGGAAAGTCCTCATTGATTTGGGAAGTGTGTCCTGAAGCCAACGAGTGTAGATCCCAAGTTTTTGCATCACAATAACAGAGTTCACACCACCGTTGAAGAGGGAAGTGGAAAATTTCTGGAAATATCAGAAGTTGTGGTCCACCCACCACATGTGAATGTTTTGAAACCCAAGAGACCTAATCCAGATGGTACCACAGTCTGTGCTTTGCAGAAACTAACTCACAGATGTGATCAGGTGCTGGAGGGCTAGGCCTCTGGAAGGCAGGTGAATTCATGGGAAAGGAGAAATAAAAACAGGATTCACCTGAATTCTCACATGGTCTGTGGGGAATAAAAGATGAAGACAATTTCCCATTGAGCCCAGACCCATGTCCAAGGGGGCACGATATGCTGAGAGGCGGGACTGACAGCGGAAGCAGGGCCTCATGAGCAGGCCACGGCCTGTAAATGCCTCCTCTGCTGCAGTCCCTCCGCATGTGCCACCTTGGGCTGCACAGGACCTGGTTGTGCTTTTGGAGAGTCCTCAGTCTGGCTGGGGCGCCAAAGCATGGCTCCTTCCTGCTGTCTTACCTGGGGACAAAGCTTCAGTCTCCATCATCAGCCATCCACGGAGGAATCCTGACTTCCACAGGAGACCTTCCTCAGAGAGCTCTTCCAGGTGAGTCTGAGAGCCCAGCAGACCTGGCAGGAAAGGGTCAGAGAGAAGCAAAGCCAAGAACAAATGCCATTTGTTGTCACCTGAGAGACAGTGCAGCCTAGTCCCAAGCCCAGAGATGATTGTGCTGGTTTTCTTGCTTGTTTAATAAAATAATGTAATTATTTAGGATGCCAAAAGAGACAGAAACATTGAGCTCACAAAGCAAGTGTCATTTGACAGTTAATTTGTAGTGGAACATAAGTCCAAGGGTCCTTTTAATGCAAGGTGTCAAGTGGATAGTCAGCTGTGAGGAGATACACAGTGAAGTGAGGATATTTCTTTTAATTTTCAAGATGGAGCATACTTGACTGTCACCATCTTGATGAGAAAGATCCAGACCAAGGAATGCTTGCGAATATATTCCTTGCAACAGTAGTGAGACATAAATTCCACAGTATCTTGTTTCATTCTTGGTATTCACATGGTAAAATATATTTGATAGGTTAAAAGGGGTATGTCAATGAACATTAATTTATAATTATTTCATTGGGTGTGAAGATATATACTTCTTAAAATTAAAGTATCATTGATATACAATCTTGTATTGGTTGCAAATGTACAACATGTGGTTCAGCAGTTACCTGTATTATCAAACCCTCACCCACTGACTATATTGTCCATGCTGTACTACTGCCCCTGTCACTGACTTATGCTGTGATTTGAATTATTGTGTTCCTTTATCCTCCTCACCTCTCCCTGACCTGCATATACTTTTGTGAGGTAGTTAGCCATTTAATTCATTTGAAGTATAGTTGATATACATTGTTCTATTGTTTCAGATGTATAAAATTGTGATTCAACAATTATATACATTGTGAAATTTTTGCTGCCATAAGCATTGTTATCATCTGTCAACAGAGAAATTAAAACATTGTTGACTATATTCCCTGTGTTGTAGCTCTACCCCAGTGATGAATTTTTTATAAGTTTGTGCCTCTTTGTCTCCTTCACCTGTGTCACCCAACCTCCCAAACCCTTCCCTATGTAACCATCAGTCTGTTCTCCGTGTTTATTAGTCTTTCTTTTTTCCTTGTTTTGTTTTTAACATTCCACATATTAATGAAATTACATGGTGTTTGCCTTTCTCTTTCTGACTTATTTCACTTAGCATAACACCCTCTAGGTTCATTCATGTTATCACCAATGGCAAAATTTCTTTCTTTTCTATAACTGAGCAATATTTCATTGCATATATGTACCACATCTTCTTCATCCATTATTTTATCTATAGGCACTTAGCTTGTTTCCATTTCTTGGTTATTATAAATAATGCTTCAATTAACATAGGGGTGCATATATCTTTTTCAAGTAGCGATTTTGTTTCCTTTATATAAATTCCCAGAAGTGGAACTTCTGGATCATATGATATGTCTAATTTTAATTTTTGGAGGAACCTCCATACTATTTTCCATAGCAGCTATACCAGTTTACTTGAGAAGTACAGCATAAGGAATATAGTCATAATGTAAATATTTGTTGTGGTGACAAATGTTAACTACACTTACTGTGGTGAGCATATAGTAAAGTATATGAGTGTTGAATGACTACGCTGTATGCCTCAAATCAATCTAATATTCCATGTTTACTATACTTTAACAAAAAATTTTTAAGTATTTTTTTTAAATGAGACAAATATTTGCATGACATAAAGCACTCAGGAATAAATCATATGAAGAAACTTATTCAGTTGAAATGATGAAATCTCATGGCATGTGCCACAGTGTGCCCACTCTGTTGGTCACAAATGAGATCAAATCCCAAATTACAACACAAATGAAGAAAAGATTCACTGTAAGGGAAGTGAGAAAGTGACTCACCTCATCAGCTATCCAACCATAGAAAGACCAACTGGTCAAATAAATATAGAATGGGCACCAAAACAAATAAATCTTCTACTGTTTGATATTTAAAATAGCCAGCTTTTGTTGTTCTTTGTGAATGTCCTTTTGTTAATGAGTGGTTTATTTCCTTTGCTCAGTTTTCACTTGGAGTGGTCAATATGTAAAGTGTTTCACACTAAAAAATTATGACTTTCATCATTTGGATGAATTCATATTTTATCCTTTTTTTATTTGTGTGGCATGAATGGAATGTGATCAGGGTTGAGATACTGCCAGAACTAAGGATGCATTTCCTTCCTCACAGTCTCTCAGGGACCACCTGAGCTTATTAGTTTTTTCTTCCCCAGGTTCATTTCATTCCTCTGTTTCCCTCTATATGTATAGAATACATTGTTTAGGTGTCCTTAAATGCAGGGCAGAAAATGGATATACCAACTGGAACTCCAAGTTTATTTGTCCATGGAAGTTTATGATAGCAATTTCTGGGTACCGTTTCTAAATTCTTTAGGGGGTGCATACTAGATTGGAGCAGATTAAGTAGTATCCACCACTTAGAGCCTAAATTGTGTGAGAGGGAGGGAGACCATGGAAATACACACCAGGAGACTGTTTCTAAGACAACCACCTTCCTCAGGACCTTTGCACTGTCTATTCCTTCTCCCAGGCACACACTTACCAAGATAATATTGTCTCCTGCTCATTCTTCTTTGAGGTGTCTGTTAACCTGTCACCTCTCTGCAGTTCCTTGTTCAACTCCCCACGAAAAAATACCCCATCCACTCTCCTTTATACATGCATTATTTTTCCTTCATAGCATGTGCACCATCTAATATGTTATATTATTGTTTTTATTTCTTTTCTCCTTCAGCATTACATCGTAGGAACTTCTGTTTTTCAGAATTTTATACTCTTCACAGTGCCTGGAACATGGTCTGTATTTAATATCTATTTCACAAATTCATGAAAAGTGTTCTCAATAAAACATTAGCACACATTATGTTTGAGGAATAGGTTAACAGTGGAAAAGGAATTCCTATAGAAATGGTACTGGGGGGCCCAGAGGGCAACAGAGAATACATCAATTATGGAGATTAATTTCTTAAGTCTAAAATAGCAATCAGCACTTATTCTAGGTTAATAATGCTTCCTTATTTGACAATTAGTCATTTCTTTTTTCTACTTCCTGAGTCATCTCTAACACGTAGACTCAGGGAATGACACAGAATTTTAGGATTTCTTATTTTGAGAATTTTGGAGGAAACAGAACTGAAGTTCCTCATATTGGGGTTTTGCTCTCCATGTCCCTGGTCACTGTGTTTGGGAACCTGCTCTTTATCTTGGCTGTCAGCTCAGACTCCCATCTGCACACACCCATGTACTTCTTCCTCTCTGGCCTGTCCTTTGTGGACACCTGCTTCTTCTCCACCACCATCCCCAAGATGCTGCTGAGCATCCAGTCCCAGAACAAAGTCATGACCTATGCAGGGTGCACAAGCCAGATGTATGTTTCATACTCTTTGCAAGTCTGTGTGATTTCTTCCTGACAGTAATGGACTATGACCAGTATGTGGCCATCTGTCACCTTCTGCACTACACTGTCATCATGAATGTCCAGCTCTGCAGATTGCTGGTTCTGGTGTCCTGGATCATAAGGTTCCTGAATTCATTTTTAAAAGCTTAATGGTAACACGGGGAAGGCAGTATAACACAGAGAAGACAAGTACTGATTCTAAAGCATCTTACTACATGGATGGACAGTGACTGTATGTGGTGGAGACTTGATAATAGGGGAAGTCTAGTAACTATAATGTTGTTCATGTAATTGTACACTAATAATACAAAAAAAACCAGCGTAATGGTGTTGGGTCTCTCCTTCTGTACTGACTTGGAAATACCCCACTTTTTCTGTGAACTCAATCAGATGCTCCAACTGGTCTGTCCTGACAACTTTCTTAATGACATGGTGATATACATTCATCAGCGCTGCTGGCTGGGGGTCCCCTTGCTGGAATCCTGTGCTCGTACTATAAGATATTTTCCTCCATTCATAGAATCTCATCAGTTCCAGGCCAAAAGCCATAAAACTGGAGAAGTACCCATGGTTGCTGGGGTCAAAACCTCAGAGTCAGAAATTGTGATTGTTTGATTGACTGAATGTAGTAGTGTTTCTTCTATGTATGTCCTGGAATTTCCATTTATTTAACTTCTTTACTCAACTTATGTAAGTGACTTTATTAGCTTTTTGCTCTCTCTGATATCCATTTTTCCCTTCATTGTTTTCTTACTTTCACAAATTTATTTCTAACTATGGATCTGAAATATTTGGTGATTTCCATTTATCTAATGAGACAACATGGATTTTTCTTGAATAATTTTCTCTCAAATGACTTATACCAAATTTTTCTTTTGCTTTTTTTATGAGAATCATTCATTGTTATGCAGTGTACCACTGTAGTAAAAAACAATTCACATGATGACCAAGCAAATTATGTAATTTTATCATAGAGGAAATTCTGAGACCACTGTCCTCAGGTTCTGTGCTGGCATTCTTTTGCAGGTCACTATCTTAACTTCTCTTCCTAATCATCAGACTTTAACACACTCACGTGCTTCATCCCAGCCGCTGTGGTTTTTCCTTAGTAGGACTTGCTCTCTTTCAGCTTGTCCACAGTGTCAAGTGATTATCATCCTTGTCTGTTACTGATGTCTGCATGAATACACAAATTCAATAAAAATTTGATTATTTGGCCTTATAGCCAGAGTTTTAAAATATGATGAAGCATAATGGGAAGTTATACTTTTAATTGCTACTCAAAATACCTCTTTTCTACACTACGTATGTACTCATTCATGTATGGAATACTGGTGTCTACGTGTAAAAGGATATATTCATTAGGTGAAGGATCACTTGCATACTTCTCTTTTTCATTGATTTCTCTTCCTGTTTCTGCTCTGAAACTTTTGATGATGCCTTCCAATATGATTCCTCCCTCTAAATAAAATCCAACTCCCCTCTAAATGTTATCTTAACATTAAAGGGACAGTAAGTGTACAATATCAACATTATGGATTTCATCTCCATTTTTCTTGGGAATTTTCAATATTTATTGTTGAAGAATGACTCGCATAAGAACCTGAGTCCACATGTCCAGTCATGTGACACCATTTTTGTACACAAACGTGTGTTCTTCTACCTTTCCTAGGTATCTGCAAAGAACTTTCAGGTAGTCATTTTTAATATATTCACCTGAAATAGACTTGAATAACATGCTCAAGAATGTTGAAATATCAGGAAAAAATCTCAAAGTAAGGAGGAGCTGAGTATTACAATTGCCCTTCATTCTGTTTACTAAGAACACTCAACAGTCAGCTATTGTTCCATGAATCCTTATCCCGACATCAAATGGGTTTACAGAATGCCTTTATCATAAAGATGGACCGTACGGCAGGAAGGCGCTCTGGCCTCTACTGGGCTCCTCGTGGGTCTTCAGTCACATGCTGTTTCTACAGTGTGTTTCTAAAGCCATTCCATGGTGGCCTTTGTGGCTAGAGTGCATTTCTGTCTGAATATATGAATATATGGTCAGTCACTGTTCATGTATTTTTATACATAGCCATGATCCAATATATGGCCCACTTATATATGTAAGTTAATCTATCTTACAGAAAAAAAAATGAGTTTATCAAATGTGAATGGACTTACTTCCATTATTCCTATATCCATATTTGAAACTTTGCTTTCTTCCCTGTAAGAAGAGAATTCACCATATGTGTTTATGGATCAGCTACTTGTGCTCTAGATCCTACTCTGAGCCACACACCTTTAGATTTTTCTCATTTTAACTAATTTGTAAGAGTGTAATGCATACAATAAGCAGTACATTTTTAAATGCACAATTTGATGAAACAAAAGAGCCACTGAAAAATTGAGCTTATATTTTTAGGTAATTTGAGAAAGTACACAAACTTTTGCAGCTCTGTTATGGATTGTAAGTAATTTAACCTCCCTGAACTTCAATTCCCATATATATAAAGGCAATATAGGTAATCAACTCTTCCTTCAATGATATTATGAGGTGTAAATGGAATGTGTGAAAATACTTTGCTGATTCCCTTTCAAAAAAATGTTCAAATGTAACAGGTGTGTATATGTATATGTGCATACATTTGTATGTATTTTTCTTTCAAATAAGGACATTCACACAAATATCCCCACACACAGGCTCATTTATAATCTCATTAATATGTTGAAAACCCCTTGAGAGAATGTTGGAAAGAAATGAAAAGAAGGAAGGTTCGAATTAACATGAAAAGGAGTGTAGAAATTTTGACACGAAGTCTTAGAATGGGTGACCTAAATTTCCATGATTTACTTTTCCTGTCTTAATGCCTTAAAGGTCTTAAATTCAGAACCACATATGTTTTTGTCATGGGAAATTCTCAGTAACAACTATTAGTGCCAAATATGACCAAACTGACTTTGGATTTCTTTTTTTACTTTAAGTGGAACTTCAACACAAAATATCCTGCACAATGAGAGCTAAATGGATGAATGGAGGGACTTAAATTCAGTTCCTTAAAACAAAATTGTATTGGATGAATGTACTAGAATCCTATTGTAGCTCTAAAAAATCACCATGCTAGTGGCTTAAAATAAGCAAATGTATATTCTTACAGTTCTGGAGTTCAGGGCCTGAAAGGGGTCTTGTTTGTTTATGATCAGGAAGTCTGCAGATCTGGGTTACTTCTTGAGGCTCAGGGCAGTCTCTGTTCCCTTCCTATTACAGCTTCTCTAGGCCGCTTGCATTCCCTGGCTCGTGGCCCTTCTTTCATCCCGAAAGCCAGCAGTCTGACATTTCCAAATCTCTGCTTGACAGTGACTCTTCTGCTTTCCTCTTCAGTGTCTACAAACAATTGTCCTTACCTTCCACCCACCAGCATGATCACACTTCTGTAAAGACAGCTGATTAGCAACCTTATTCCATCTGATACCTTAATCCTCCCTCACTATATAAAAATAAGATATTCAATGGTTCTGGAGATTAGGATGTGAACACCTTTTGGAGGCTCTTATTCTGTCTATTACAGTCTATTCAGGAGCATATTATTTGGTGTTACTCAAGAGCCTTGTATGAAGGAATCAAGCACATAATTTATCACAGCCTCTGGGATGAGTGAATACCGTTTTCCTTAACAATCACATGTAGAGATTAATTTTGGTGGAGAAGACTTAACACTACCTACACCTGACTCAGGGCCACAGCCTTGATGTTCAAGGAGCCAAAGACCAGGACCCAGAGCACTGACATCACTCAGGAGCTCATGTAAATGCAGGGTCTTTGGACCTACTGGGACTTACGGAATCAGGATCAGAGTTTGAATTAACTTCTGGGGTGACCCACAAGCACATTAAAATTGGACAAGTGCTGGTCTAGAATCAGTTTCTCATCTTGTGTTGGCATTTACAGGAGGATGATCGTTTGAGTTGGGCACTGTCCTGTGCCTGTAGGTGTTTAGTACATCCCTTCACACAAGGCCAAACATCCCCAGGGGCAAAATCCTCTCTGGCTGGAGACCATGTGCCCAGAGGTAAAACTGAATACATCCTGACAGAATTACCATGAAGGAACCATCCCTTATTCATGTTATAACTTCTCACAGATCTCTAAACCCATTTTTGCAAAGAGCATGGAGTTCATAATAGCACTAGTTCACAGAATACATTTTTATGAGCTTAAATCAGGCAATCAACACAAGGTGTTAAAATCTCTAGATAATATATAAAAAATCTAAATAGGGGGCGGAGCCAGGATGGCAGCGTGAGTAGAGCAGTGGAAATCTCCTCCCAATAACACATAGATCTATGAAAATATAACAAAGAAAACTCTTCCTAAAATAGAGACCAGAGGACACAGGACAACATATAGACCACATCCACACCTGCGAGAACCCAGCGCCTCGCGAAGGGGGAGAGGAAGGCCACAAACCAACAAGAAGGAAAGCTCTTCCAGCCGTCACTCGTACCAGCTCTGCAAACTATCTCTATCACCATGAAAAGGCAAAACTACAGGCAGAGAAAGATCTCAGGCAATCAACACCTGAGAAGGAGACAGACCTAACCAGTCTTCCTGAAAAAGAATTCAAAATAAAAATCATGAACATGCTGATGGAGATGCAGAGAAAAATCCAAGAGCAATGGGATGAAGTCCGGAGGGAGATCACAGATGTCAGGAAGGAGAAAACAGAAGTGAAACAAACCCTGGAAGGATTTATAAGCACAATGAATAAGATGCAAGAGGCCATTGAAGGAATAGAAACCAGAGAACAGAAATGTATAGAAGCATTAAAATGGCAAGGATCAAGGACAAGGAAAGAGTTTTAAAGGCAGCTAGAGAGAAAAAGGTCACCTACAAAGGAAAACCCATCAGGCTATGATCAGACTTCTCAACAGAAACCTTACAGGCCAGGAGAGAATGGCATGATATATTTAATGCAATGAAATAGAAGGGCCTTGAACCAAGGATACTGCATCCAGCATGATTATCATTGAAATATGAAGGAGGGATTAAACAATTCCCAGACAAGCAAAACTTGAGGGAATTTGCCTCCCAAAAAGCAACTCTACAGGGCATCTTACAGGGAGTGCTCTAGATGGGAGCACTCCTAAAAAGAGCACAGAATAAAACACCCAACATATGAAGAAGGGAGGAGGAGGAATAAGAAGGGAGAGAAATAAAGAATCATCAGACCGTGTTTATAATAGCTCAACAAGTGAGTTAAGTTAGACAATAAGATTGTAAAGAAGCTAATCTTGAACCTTTGGTAACCACAAACTTAAAGTCTGCAATGGCAATAAGTACATACCTTTCAATAATCACCCTAAATGTAAATGGACTGAATGCACCAATCAAAAGACACAGAGTAATAGAATGGATAAAAAAGCAAGACCCATCCATATGCTGCGTACAAGAGACTCACCTGAAACCCAAAAATATGCACAGACTTAAAGTCAAGGGATGGAAAAAGATATTTCATGCAAACAACAGAGAGAAAAAAGCAGGTGTTGCAATACTAGTATCACACAAAATAGACTTCAAAATAAAGAAAGTAACAAAAGATAAAGAAGGACATTACATAATGGTTAAGGGCTAAGTCCAACAAGAGGATATAAACATTATAAATATATATTCACCCAATACAGGAGCACCAACATATGTAAAAAAAACACTAACAGAATGAAATGAGGAAATAGAATGCAATGATTTCGTTCTAGGCGACTTCAACACAGCACTCACTCCAAAGGACAGATCTACCAGACAGAAAATAAGTAATGACACAGAGGCACTGAACAACACACTAGAACAGATGGACCTAATAGACATCTACAGAACTCTACATCCAAAAGCAACAGGTTACACATTCTTCTCAGGTGCACATGGAACATTCTCCAGAATAGACCACATACTAGGCCACAAAAAGAGCCTCAGTAAATTCAAAAAGATTGAAATCCTACCAACCAACTTTTCAGACCACAAGGTATAAAACTAGAAAAAAACTATACAAAGAAACCAAAAAGGCTCACAAACACATTGAGGCTTAACAACATGCTCCTAATTAAAATGGAGATCCAGCAGTATATGGAAACAAACGACAACAACAACACAAAGCCCCAACTACTGTGGGATACAGCAAAAGCAGTCTTAAGAGGAACGTATATAGCAATCCAGGCATATTTAAAGAAGGAAGAACAATCCCAAATGAATGGTCTAATGTCACAATTATCGAAATTGGAAAAATAAGAACAAATGAGGCCTAAGGTCAGCAGAAGGAGGGACATAATAAAGATCAGAGAAGAAATAAGTAAAATTGAGAAGAATAAAACAAAGCAAAAATCAATGAAAGCAAGAGCTGTTTCTTCGAGAAAATAAACAAAATAGATAAGCCTCTAGCCAGACTTATTAAGAGGAAAGGAGAGTCAACACACATCCACAGAATCAGAAACGAGAAAGGAAAAATCATGACGGATCCCACAGAAATACAAAGGATTATTAGAGAGTACTATGAAAACCTATATGCTAACAAGCTGGGAAACGTAGGAGAAATGGACAACTTCCTAGAAAAATACAACCTTCCAAGACTGACCCAAAAAGAAACAGAAAATCAAAACAGACCAATTACCAGCAACGAAATTGAATCAGTAATCAAAAAACTACCAAAAAACAAAACCCCTGGGCCAGATGGATTTACCTCAGAATTTTATCAGACATACAGAGAAAACATAATAGCCATTCTCCTTAAAGTTTTCCAAAAAATAGAAGAGGAGGGAATACTCCCAAACTCATTCTGTGAAGCCAACATCACCCTAATACAAAAACCAGGCAAACACCCCACCAAAAAGAAAACTACAGACCAATATCCCTGATGAACGTAGATGCAAAAATACTCAACAAAATATTAGCAAACCGAATTCAAAAATACATCAAAAGGATCGTACACCATGACCAAGTGGGATTCATCCCAGGGATGCAAGGATGGTACAACATTCGAAAATCCATCAACATCATCCACCACATCAACAAAAAGAAAGACAAAAACCAAATGATCATCTCCATAGATGCTGAAAATGTATTTGCTGTTAATCTGAAATTCAAATGTAACTGGGTTTCCTGTACTTTTATGTGCTCAATCTGGCCACACACACAGGATAGCCCTGGAAACTGGTGCAGAGCATCTCAATGCAATATGCTTTCTCACCCTCCCTTCTTTGGGTCAGAGGCAGGGCCAAGGCACATGAAGATCCCAGCTGGGAATCGAAGCAGAGGGTACAGTACCCAGTACTTGTTTTGGGGCCCTGCTGTTGGGCCTGACTTCTTGGGAAGCTGAGGAGGTTGACTCCTGTCTGGAGAGCCCAGAGGCTGGAACACAGGGGGCCTCAGACTAACAGGAGCAAGTGAGGTCCTCACAGCTGCCCTGGGACAGGGGAGGGCACATACAGATGCCCTGGGCCAGCGTAGCTGGGGGGAACTGGCAGGGCAGGCACAGCCCCTGCGGCAGAGCTGGGGGACCCCAGTCTGGGGGCTCGCAGGAGGAGCCGGCCCAAAGGGGAAGCGCAGCTGCAGCACCTAATGGAAACAGGAGTAGACCCAGGTGTCACAGACCCATCCAAAGACTAGGGGCCCTGGAGGCCAGAAGATGGCTTGCTAAGCAAGCAGGTGCCAGGCCAGGCCTGTGTGATGGGCTCCCTGCTCAGCAAGGGCCTCCTGTCATGAGCACATGGCCTAAACCTCAGGGGAGACAGTGCGGGGGATAGGGAAGGGGTGGAAAGGAAAGGAAGGCCAGCAACCTCACCTGCAGGGGGCTGGAATCCAGCTCTGCAGGGGACTGAAAGCATTTGCAGGGCCCCTCAGCTCAGCCTCTGGGCAGTAGGGGCCAGGATGGCCGAGCTCACAGCCTTCCAGAGATGAAACCCTTGGTTTTTTCTGAAAGGTGCCAGGTGGGCAGATAAAGGCACCCTGATCACCTGGACATCAGCTGCCTGGCAGACACAGGTGGGCTTTGAAGAAGAGCGACCTGGAGGCAAAAGCAACAGGCAGAGAAGGGGGGGGCCGGCCTTCATTTCAGACAGTTCCCCTGTGACCCACACTGTCAAACTGTTCTGACATCCGGCCTGGGAGAATGTGTGAAATGCCTACATATATGGTAGGAACGATCTGTAGGACATTCAGGTAGCATTTGGGGGCGCTAAGATCTGTTCTCTGATCTTTTTGTTTATACATGTCATTTATTATCTTCCAGCCCAACAAAATCATATTCATGTTGCAGAAAATTCAGACATAGAGGTCTAAGGCAGAACTGCCCATCTTCCTCCCAGAGTGTGTGCACAACACTGGTATCACCAAGGGGTCCTAAGAATTTTGCTATAAGGGACTTTCCCCTGTTTGTAGTAGGGACAAATCTATTTTCATTTCATACTGATCCTTCCTCAGTTTTAAAGTATTTTAGTTACTTATTTTTAAATTGAGGTCTCCTTCCCTGATTTGCAGACTCACCTCCCCCACCCCCCTGCCTGGGCATGTGTGGCCAGGTCTTATAACAGAGACTGTGGCCTTATAGCGGCCCTGGCCCTTCACACCTTGGCTCTCCAGCCATGGGGGAAACTTGGGGCAGGCCAGGGTCCCACTGCACCCTCTGCACCCAGGAAATGCCCTTTGGATGCAGGAGGTGAATGACTCAGGCCATTACTCACCTGCAGTAGTGACCCGGGGGACAGACAGAGCAGTCACACTCTTCCCGAAGGCCTGACACATCCTTGGGTGTGCAGGTCCCCTGGAGGGCATGGAAGAGGGCACCAGGTTCCTGGAGGAAGGGGGAGCTAGTGAAGGTGGGTGGCTGAGGGCTCAGGTCAGTGGGTGCCTGCAGAGCTCTACAACGCCTGGACTAACTCCCCATAGGCGTTTCTGTTCTGACCCCCACCTCCCCAAAGCATCCTGCTATCCCGAGGATGTGTTTTATGTTGCTTTCTCAGAGTTTCTGTGAGTGTGGGCTCATGCAGAGGGTTCAGGGCGTGGACTTGGACTGGAGAGCAGACTTGTAGCGGCTGTGGCAGTGCCTTCTAATCAGTAGGGTCCTGCTTCCCCAGGGTGCTGACACCACCCAGAGCCCTTCTCCGTGCTGCACTCAGAGAGCCACTCTCAGGTGTCTCACCCAGAGCAGCACAGGTGCTGATGCCTGTTTGCCCACATCTCTGGCCCAGGTGCTCACCCTGTACCGCAGCTGGAAAAAGGCAGGGCATTAACCAAAGCAAGTCAATGGCTGAAGAGAAGAAAAGCAAGTGTCAGGGAGAGGAGGGAGGCCTGGGGCAGGGGCAAGGGGAACGCTCTGTGCATGGGTGGTCCCAGGGCAAGTGCAGTGCCTGGCATGCAGTGAGCCTTCCAGGGAGTTTGTCTGAATGAATGAGTGAAAGGGAGATGGGGTACTGGGGAGAAAGAACTGCTCCTGGGAGGCATGGGAGCTGGAAGCTCCTGGGCATACCGCCTGGGCAGAAGGCATGCACTGGGCAAAGCCTGGGCAGCCTGGTGCTGGGATATGGACAGTGAAAGCCAGTCGGACACAGGAGGAAGGTGTCTGAGGCCAGGGAGGGCTGGTATTCCCCTCGGTGGCATGGGGCATGCCAGGCAGCCCCTGCTTGGCAGAAGTGATCCTGGGCATTGGACACAAGGTGGCACCTTTGAGAGCCAGGCTGGGTGTGGTTGAGCATTGAGAGGCTTGGGAGGGCCAGGGCATTGTCCATCCTTCCAGCAGTTTCCAGCCATGGTGATAGGAGTGCAGGAGTGCAGGAGGCTGGCTGGGGCAGTTGGGGAAAGGACTGGGGCCCAGGAGATGGAAGTATTGAGGTCCCTCCCATGAGGCACCAAGAGCCGGCCTGAGACCCCTGAGTCCTGGTGGGGATCCCTGGCTTCCCCAGACCTTGAGGGCTGGGCTCCCTCCTGCAGCTCCTGGGCCGGTACTTGAGGGCAGGAGAGAGCCTCAGGGCTGCAGGCCCTGGAGTCCCAGGGGCATTCAGAGCCAGTCACACAGGAGCCAGTGGGAGAGCTAAGGGCCAGGCGGGGGCAGAAGGAACCAGCTGGTCAGGGCCCACAGCTCTCCTCTGGGGTGCCATCTGGATAGGGACAGCGAAGTGCATGGGCTGTGTGCACACACTGGAAATCAAGCCCTGAGGCTTCTGGCCACACTCAGTGCTAGAACGGCACAGCGTGTGCCGAGTGAGGCAGCCATCGGCCCGGACCTCACTAGAGGGCATCACTGCCTCAGGGTGGCCAGCATCAAGCCTGGCATTCTGTGGGCTGAGTCCCGCAGCGGGCAAGGACCATGGAGCGGAAGAGTGGGCCCTGTCCTGGGGGCTGGGAGCACTCACATCCGCACATGGGCACAGGCCTGCTGCCTGGACTCAGGTTCCGCTGTGGAGCTCCAGAGACCCTGGCCAACAGGAGTCCCATCCTGCTGTTGCCAGGGCACTGGAATGAGGATTTTAAGGGCAAGAGCCTACAGCTGGGAGGGGAAGGGGAAGCACAGGGCAGATGCACGCCTGGACTTCTCCTCATTGTCCCCATGGGGCAGGGCACGGGGACAGAGTCCCCTGTGGGCAGTAGTGGCTTTGGGGGTGGGGTCCATTGAGGGTGAAGGCAGAGTTTCTCTGGGGAGTGGGGCTGGAGCACCCCCTTACAATAGTAACCAGCTAGACAGGGTCCTTGGATATAAATATGTAGAATTTAGGACAGCAGTGGAAACCCCCAGCTACCTGCCCTATGGGGGCCCATCTAGTCTCCCCTGTGGTCCCTGCCTGCTGTCCCTAACCCTGGAGAACTGTGGAAATTAAAGAAGGGGGAAGGATCCTAGGGATTTACCCTAAGAATGCAGGAGCCCAGTTTGAAAAAGACATATGCCCCCCTATGTTTATCACAGCACTATTTACAATAGCCAAGAAATGGAAGCAACCTAAGTGTCCATCAGTAGATGAATGGATAAAGAAGAGGTGGTACATATACACAATGGAATATTATTCAGCCAGAAGAAGAAAACAAATCCTACCGTTTGCGACAACATGGATGGAGCTAGAGGGTATTATGCTCAGTGAAATAAGCCAGGCGGAGAAAGACAAGTACCAAATGATTTCACTCATATGTGGAGTATAAGAACAAAGCCAAAACTGAAGGAGCAAAACAGCAGCACATAGAACCCAAGAATGGACTACCAGTCGGCAAAGGGAAAGGGACTGGGGAGGATGGGTGGGAAGGGAGGGATAAAGGGGAAAAAGGGTCGTAACAATTAGCACATATAATGTAGTGGTTGGGGGTACACGGGGAGGGCTGTATAACACAGAGAAGACAAGTAGTGATTCTATAGCATCTTACTACAGTGATGGACAGTGTCTGTAATGGGGTATGTGGTGGGGACTTGGTGATGGGGGGAGTCTAGTAAACATAATGTTGCTCATGTAATTGTACATTAATGATAGCAAAATTAAAAATAAAAATAAAAATAAAATAAAATAAAAAAAGGAGGAAGGAAAAATTCAGGGAAACAAATCTCTTGAGTGGTGATGGTGTCCTTGACTGTGAGTGGAGAATCCACGGTGGGGGTGATGGTAGGAGAGAACAGTTGTATGCACTTCCTTGGTACCTGTCACTGTTCTGAGCCTGATTTTTAGGGACCACACACTCCATAACAACACTGGAGGGTGGGAGACTGTTATCCTCCCTTTTACAGGGGAGGGGACTGAGGCTGGAGGTCAGGTGGCTGGTCAGGGTCACACCTGCACCAATGCCTAACAGGATGAGAACCCAGGGTGGCCCCTGAGGTCCTGCTCTTGGCACATGGCTGAGGCCTCTTAAGGCGCAAGGGAGGGCAGGCTGCAAGGGAAGAAATGGCAGAAGGCCAGACCCAGACTTAGGCTGCGGCAGCACCGAAGGAGAGCCCTGGGGAAATGTGCAGTGAGGCCAGGCCAGCTCTGCTGGGTCACTGACTTACCCTCAGGCTACCCATTGCCCTCCCCAGGACAATACCTCCCTGCAGGGCAAGCCTGGCAGGCCCTGGGGGACAGAGTGCCTTCCCGTGGGTTCAGGGTTCCCTCTTGGCAGGGAAAGGCAGAAGGTGTCCCTGCTGGGCAACAGTGCCCTGTAGGGAAGGCCGGAGCGAGTGAGCACCAAGCCTTCTGACCCCACAGAGGCTCCCTGGACCCCACAACCAGGCATCATTTATGGTACAGGGGTTTGAAGGGTGCAAGCACACAGCCGGAAGGCATAGAAGGGGTGCTGGAGGAGGTGGGGAGGGCCCAGAGTAAAACCGTGGCAGGCAGCAGGCATGCCACTGGGGACCCGGTCCCCTGGGGCAGAAGAAGCCAGGGGGACAGATGTCCAGGCCAGGTGGGGGCTCTTGTGGAGGTCTCTAGGCAGCTAAGGGGTGCCTCTTTGAGTGCGTGCACAGGTGGGCAGGGCAGTCAGCACTGAGATTTATGGGTCCTTACTTAGTGAGAGGTGAGTGGCAGGTGTGGTCTGGTAGAAAGGGAGTTTCCTGTCCTGGAGAGAGTGGGCTCGTGTATACCCACGTAATGCTCCACTATTTCCTCTGGAGACACAGCTGCCCAAGGGGCACCACAAAGGCAGGCTGGCCCTCAGGTCGCCAGGGAGTCTGACAGCAGGCACAGGATGGAGTCTACTCAGGGAAGCAATCACCCTAGGGGCCCACACAGAGCCTCCGTCTCCCGCTGCAGACAGGATCGCTGCGCCGTGGGGCCAGGGCCAGCCTGATGGCGTGTCCTGCCTCTCAGGCCTGTGTCCTTCCCCGGACTGTGTGTGCTCGCCTCCTTAAGGCACCCCTGGAACTCTCAGTGGGCAGGGAGGCATGGACATACGAGGCCAGTCACAGACCACGTGGAGGAGGGCGCTGGCACTGTCTCCAGGGCATGTGGCTCCCTGACAGCTTTCACCAGTGTCCTCCCTCTGCAGCAAGAGAGGTCCCACTTTATAGGCAGGTTGCTGGCTGGGGCAGAAGCACCAGCTGGAGGAGGGCTGACCTCTTGCTATCAAGCATGGAGTTCTGGGACAGCCAAGTCCAGGGGGCCAGGGGTCCTGTCTACATGGAGCCTGGAGGTGACTGTCCATGTGGTCATGCTCAGTGTCCCTCTGCCCACGACAGTGGGGGCAGGTGCCAGCCTGAGGGTACTCATTACCTGTGGGGCAGGTGCTGGGCTCTACAGTGGCGGCCTTTTGGCAGAAGGTGCCCCTGGGCAGGGAAGGCAAGTGGCAGCCCCCAGCACTGGGCTGAAGGTGCGTGACTTGCAAGGCAGCTTGCTGTGGGACCCTGGGGGGCAGTGGGAGTCAGGGGGTCACCTGTACCCACGGGTTCCATCCAAGGGTGAGGGCACAGCACTGCCTCACAGGCAGATGTACCTGAGGAAATGGAGAACCATGGCTGAGCCCTTCCAGCATGACCTCAGGGTCCTGGCCAGGCAGAGGAAGACAGAGCTTTGCTCAGGGCAAGGCCAGTGCAGCTGTGCCAAGGCCCATCCCTGGGATCAGAGGAGCTCCTCTGTCCCTCAACTCTGAACTGTGCCTCTGGCCCTGCAAAAGGAAGCTGGGTAGCAGGGGACTCCGGAAGACAGTTGTGGGAGGGGCCTGGCATTTTCCAGAATAAGCATGGCTCCATCTCCAAACTTTCTCTGTCCTCAGGCCCCTGGGCAGACAGGGCCTTCCTTCACAGCAGCTGTGGAACTTGAGGCCAGGCTCCAGTACTTTCAACAATGAGGGGACAACACACGTGTTGGGACTCTCAGACACCTGTTGACAGAGGATGTTGGCCAATGCGATAAAGACCGAGGTCAGGCAGAGGCTAGAGAGCATGTGGAAGCCACCATAGCTGGGCAGGACTAGAGCGCTGGGCCTTGGGAGGTTGGGCTGGGAGGGCCTGTGGAGGTGTGCTCAGTTGAGCCTTATCTAACGGATGGCACAGCCAGCCCACGTGCCCAGGGCAGACAGTCACCCTGGCCTGCACTCCTCAGAGGGGCTGGGAAGAGACCGTGGGAACTGGGGACTAGTCTGTGACTTGGAGACTAGCAGGCTGAGCCTGGGCCCTCCTCCCTCCTCAGGCCCCCGTTCCCAAGTTTGGGGCCAGGGTCTCCTTACCTTGCATCCCAGAGCTCTGCCTCCAGGGTGTGGGACAGTTCAGGCTGGCTGCAGTAGTGGCCCAGGGGGCACGGCTGGCACTGGTCCTCACTGGCTAGGACTGGGGCAGAAGAGTAAAACCCTGGCAGGCATGGCACTGGGGAGCCCGTTCTCCTGGGGCAGAAGCCAGGGGAAAGATGTCATTCCAGGAAAGTCCTGGGGCCTCCACCTGTGTGGCCAGAGAGCAGAAAGAAAGGACTTCAATGAGATCTGTGGTCTCATCTGCAAACACCACTGTGGACAATGGGTGGCACTGGCTTTAAATGTGGTGGATGGGGGCCTTTGTGCTGGGTTGCACTTGGGACTGACCCTGTGGCACAGGTCCCACTCATACCATGGCAGGCTTGGGTGCACCATCAGTAAGCCACCATGTGGGCAGTGAAAGGGTATCTCGCCGCGATCCTCCCCTTACCCCAGAATGACTCAGGAGACATGGGCCCATGCAAGAGATTTTATTTTCTGAAAGATAAAGTGGCTGCCCCTAGAGAGAGAGAGCAGCCGCATGGTGCAGAGCGTTGTGCCTTTTGTAGGACAGAGTGGAAAAGTACTGCCTGGCCTGTTGCCTTGCGGACGGGTCGGAATGTTTAGAAATAAGGTGAGGCAAGTCCAGGCATGATTTTCACCGGCTTATGTGCTTGGGACCATGGGGTAAATGGAGGATAAATTACTATATTCTTATAGGCAGCTAACTCAGGTCGCACTGTGTTCTGCAATACGAGGGCAGCCAAGAGCTGGGGCAGGAAGAGGCTAGTTCGCAGTGGGTCCCCTGTGACCAGCAGTGTTCAGTCAGAGTGGGTGCTCGGCAAGTGTGGTCACTCAAGACTTGGGGGTTGGGGAGACGGGATGAGCGATGGGCTGCCAAGCTCCTGCTTCTGCAGAGACCTGCCCTCCTTCCATGCTATTCTATGATGACCCACCTGTGCTCACTCACCCATGAGCACAGATTTATGTGGCCCCACCACCCCACGAGGTGGTGGGAGACACCAATTCCAATTTATAGAGGAAAGCAGAGGCTGCATGCCTGCAGTTACACAGCTGGTGAGAGCAGGTCAGGGCTCATACCCAGTCCCTCACCACAGCTGGGCCTGAGTCTCAGCATGATGGCTGGAGAGGGATCCCAGGTTCTTACCAGAGGTGGCACAGAAACAGCCTACCAGGCAGGGCGTAGGCTCTGGGCTGCCCTTGGGGCAGAAGGAGCAGACTGGGCACATCCCCCTGTGGCCGTGGCTGGGCACAGGAAATCGGTGCTGGTGTAGCTGTCCAGGCCGAAGGGGCAGGCAGTCCACACTGCCAACACACAGAGCCAGCCTGGGGCGGAGACCCATAGGAGGGTAGCTCTTCAAGGCCCACTCCAGGGAACAGCTGAGGCTGGGAGGCCCACCCTTCCCAGTGTTCCAGGAGGTAGTCCAGGCTCCCCACCAGGTCCAGGGACAGAAGTGGAAAGTGCAGGGATGGGGGGAGCTTGGGAGCCTGGAAGGCACACCTGCTCACAGAGCCCGGAGGCCCGGGTCAGATTCTCTTGCCCGCAGCAATGGCCTGGGGGGCAGGACAGGCAGCTGTCCAAGCTCTGAGTTAGTGGGTCTGGGTTGTAGTAGCCCAGAGGGCAGGGGAACCGGGTGGCGTACTTGGTGCCTGAAAAGCAAAGTTCAGAGGAGGGGTCCAGCCTGCTGGGGTCCAGCTGGGCTCGCAGGTGGACAGAGACAGTGCAGCTGAGCTCTCTTTCAGGGCGTATCCTGGCAAACCCCTGGCTTTAGCCACAGGAGTGGCCACCTCATCAGTCACTCATGCAGACTTCCCAGGTTGTGTGGCTGTGGGTAAAATGGTAGTATTTCCAGAATATCTCGCCTGGCTTCAGTATATCTATGTATCAACAGGCGCTCAAGGGTGGAGAGAAGCATGGCTTTGGTGCAATTGCATATCCTCAGGGGTAGAGAGCTCATCTCCATGTCAGTGGTTACTTGCCTGGGCAACCAAGGGTTTATCTGTACCTGAGGGGTGAGGGGGAGGGCTGGTTTAGCTTCTTCCAGAGCAGGAAAGAGAAACTGCCCTGGACTGTAGTTTGTAAGCAACAAGCAGATTTTAAACTTTATTTCTCTGACTGATTTGGGTTTTAGAGGTATTTTGCCCCGGGATTTCCTCTCTGGGGACTTACAGTGGCCCTGGGCCTGGGGTCCATAAAGCCACAGAATATGGGGGACTCATTTTCAGTCAGCATTACTGAAAGGCATGGGGCTCAAATTTTGTAACATATTGGTTAAAGGAATTTTAAATCTTTATTTAGTCAACATGGATATGTTATGGAATAGAAAAACTCTTGTGAATTTTAAAGACAAAGCTAAAGACTGTATGAAATTTGTTGCTCAAGGCCAGCTGCTCTGGGCTCAGCCCCTGTGAAGGTCCTGAGTCTCCCTGGGACTTTGGGACGGTGGCAGGGAACATCCATGTGCTCCTCAGCGGCCACAGCGGTTTGCAAGCCCCTTGGCTGAGCCTGGAGTGCCTGTGCCAGCCCCCACCACCCAGCCTCACCCAGGCTGCAGCCCAGGCACACAACTCTGGGGAAGGGGAAGCAGGAGGCCTGGCAGTGTCAGGTGTCTGCTGGAGCCAGAAAGGCAAGGCTGGGGAAGGCTGGTCCCCTTGGGGCACAAGTGGCCTTGGGGGCAGGGGCTGCCCTGCTTGAGTGGCCTGAGGAGAGGAAGGAGGCTGAGGGAGGGGTGCAGGCCCAGTCACAGTAGGGCATGTGTGGTGCCACAAGGACCAAATGAGGCCTTGGGTTTGGGTAAGAGGTTCAAGGGTTTTAGAAAAAAATAGTGCTGATAACTAAGGCTTGTGTAGCACATTCCAGATCAAAAAGAATGTGCTTTACACAAATAATATCGGAACCTCAGAAAAGCCATCTTTGGTAGGTGGGCAAGAATAATGACTGTTTTTCTGGGATGACATCCTGAGATGGTAAGTGTCTCTGCTCTGCCCAGACTCAAAGCTTGGTCTTCTGACATTCCGTCTAGTCTTCTCCTGAGAATATGCTGTAATTGTTTATTTCTTTTAATAAAACAGGTTTAGAGAGCACTGCTTTCATGTGTAGCTGTAATGAAGCAAGACAGCTGGTCCTGGCCCTGGTGGGCCATCCTGGCCGAGCAGCCCCCGCTGCCCCCTAGCCTGTCTCAGCCCCCGCAAGGGGCATGACTCCTGCTCTCTTGGGCCCCTCCAGAACCCCCAGAGCTCATCCTTCCACCTGGGAGCTGAACTTATGTCTCAGATGCTTCCTGGACAAACTGAAGGGCCCCAGAAGAGGGATTGTAAGGGCCCTGGACCTGGTTCAGGGGCCCTCACTCATGCTGCAGCTCAACACAGCGGGTACCACCGCCACCCTGTCAGATGTTCCTAGGGCACAAGGAACATGCTCTGAGATAAAGGCCAGGGCCCAAGAGTGACATGGGCATCCCAGATGTCCTCTGCCTCACCTGTGCCTTGCTGGGCACAGAGGGTCGGCCCTGGGAGTTCATCTTGCACCTCCCCTCCCCAGTAGGTGCAGGTGCTGTGCCCCACGGGAGATGAGGCCCACACTCCCACGGCACCACTCTGCATCTGCTGGCTGGTCTCTGGACACCTGCACCCTCCCCGTAGCTCTACGTTCCCATCATCAGTCCAGGGGACTGGGACTCAGGAGGCTGCGGTGGGGCCGAGGCAGGCTTGGAGCTGCAGGTGTGACAAGAGCCGGAGGCCTGCAGAGCAGGAGGGCCGCGGAAGACACTGCCGGTGGCGTGAGGACAGGAGGCTGTGGCTGGGAACAGTGGTAAGACCACTACGCACTCTGGCCCAGAGTGACCTCCGGGCTCTGCTTGCTCACATACCTCCCCTCTGTCCTCAAACTGCCCCACACCAGTTCCTCCCGCCATCAAATGCCCATCCCATTCTGGGTACCAGCCAGTGCAGGGCCCACTCCTGTCCCCTTACCTGTTGGGCTTGGGCAAGAGGCTCCTGCCAGACAGAAGCAGCCAGGGTAGCAGGGTCCAGATGGAGCACAGAGGCCAGACCCAGCACAGAAATGGCCTGAAGGGCAGGGCAAGCAGTCAGAGGCCACAGTGAGAAACACACTGGGGGCAGTGGGACCAGGAGGCTCTTAGGAGGAGGGCCACGTCCAGGCAAGGCACTTACCTTTTGGGCTGCCTTTCCATTTCTCCTCTTAGGTTCACTGTGACTCCTGCTTCCCAGGCATCCAGGGCAGCCTTCTGGCAGATGCCTGAAGGAAAGGTCGCCGGTCTCCCCCACCTCGGTCTCTCTGTCTCTGTCTCCTAAGACAGGCACCTGGCTATAGTTGTCCTTTTCCATCTTAGTCCTCAGTTCAAGCTCAGGCTACCCCAGGCCAAAGACGCCTGGGTCTGACAGCTGCAGTCAGAACATCCTGCAGCCCAGCAGCCGCTGGTTTCACAGCTGTCCCCTTGCTCTGCGGTATCTAATTTTGAGGGCTGGGAAGTTCTTAAAGGCAGGGACATGAGTCTCTACTCTCAAATGAGGCTCAGGCAGAGAAGCAGGATCCTTAATGGATTTCCCTCTCAGGGCTGAGTATCCTCAAGCTTCCTGCACCCACATCACCTGCCCTTATTCTGGCCAGTTCTCTCCCTCCCCCCTCTACTACTGGTTGGGGGACTTGTGCCCTCACAGACCAGGTGGAAACCCAGCAAAGGCCCATGTCCTCTGTGGCAGAGGAATGCTGTTGGTGAGATGGTGAATACGGGGCAGAAGACCAGGAGGAAGCCAGCTCTGTGTCCCTGTGGGCCTGGGGACACTCACCCATCTGAGAAGGTGCCCACAGGGCAGGGGAGGAGCTCCCCGTGCCCACTGGACAGAAGTAACCTGGATGTCAGGGCCCCCCTGCCACGGCCCAGATGCCTCCTTTGGGGTGGGTGATGTCAGCTCCTGCCCAAGGTCAGGAGTGGGTGAGATCACAGACCAACCCCTCCCCAGACCAAAGCCTTTCAGTCAGCAGCCCCCGCCTCACAAACGCTCTGCAGTAAGATATTTATCAAAGGGAAGAGACAATGCTGGTGATGGCACCTCGATTGCCAAGGCAGCTCTCAAGCCCAGGGTCCCCCCAGTCCTAACCTCCACAGGGGCTTTGGTAGAGCCTGAGACTGTCCCCTTCTGAATTAATTAGGTTCTGGGTGGGCCCCTGCTTTGCACCTCAAAGCTGAGGAGAATGTGGGTGCATTTGGCTTGTCCTGGAAAAAGGGGAGCGCAGGACTGAACTGGAAACCTGGAGGCTCCATGCCCAGCCTGGATGGGGAGCTGGGCAGCTGGAATCAGCTTCCCTGGTGTTTGTTTTGAAAACTTGGTCCTATCTTGGGCAAGTCTGTCATTCCCATTAGTGGAATGGGACGGGGCACACAGTTATACTGCTGATAAACTCCAAGGAGAAGGTGGCCCTTCTATGTTATAGGAAGAATGACCCTGTGTTTGTGGCTGTTTCCAAAGTGGGCAGATTTGAGGAAGCATGCCTGAGTGCACGTCTGCTTGTGTGTCTGAGAGTAGGAAATGGGGGAGCATGCCTTTCTTCCTAAACAGGCAGCTGCAGTTGGAAGTGGAGGGCAGAGTAACGCACTTCTAAACACAGGTGGTCATACAGCTTGCATGAAAGTCACAACTGCAAGGACATTGATGTGACAAGAGCAAGATGAAGTCACCTTGCCTCCTAGGATTGCCTCCTAGGATGAAGGAGGCTGGGTTTGGGGATGGTCCTCTGGGCCCCATGACCTCCTCCCTGCTTCGGACCCAGTGGGGAGGGGCTGCCCACAGGCATCATTGGACTAGTGTCCATGCGAGGCCCAGCCTGGGTGTGGCCACGGAGGACCCCATAGGCAGCTCCAGGTCGTGCAGGCCAGGCCTCAGGAGGCCTTGCCAGGGCCATCATTGCAGCAGGAAGTCCTGCTCCCTGAGGCCCTAGGATTGTCACATGATGGCCCCCTTGCTTAGCTCTGCACTTCACCACCCTCCCCACCAGAAGCCCTCTGGCCTCGTGCCCCCAATCCTCACGCCCTCACTTTCTGCAGTGAGGCCCTCGGCTCCTCCCCAGAACCCGCTCTCTGTGTGTGGCCACTTCTCAGCCTCGATCAGGGTGAGCATTTATTTCAGCCCTTCCATGCTGTCTTATTTAATCTTTGCCATGACACCTCTGTACACTCGTAGTGTTCCCATCAGCACCTGGGGAAACTGAGGTAGGTGATTTCCCACAGCAAGGAGCATCGCCACGGCTTCTGCTCAGTGCAGGCCCTGTGCTCCTTCACGAGTGTTTTCTGGACCCCAGGCCAGCATAGAGCAGAGGCTTCTCGTGACCTGCTCTTCCTCAGGCCCCACAACATGGCTTTGACCTGTCTTCTCAGGAGAGACCCCTTCAGCTCCTATCACCTCACCTGCAAAATCTGGCTGGCAGCCTTGGGCCTGGCTTCAGCCCTGCCATGGAGGGACGTGTCTGGAGGGCAGGGCAGGAGGAGGAAGCCAGTGCTCTGGGGACAATAATAACCAGGGGGCCAGGGCCTCTCCGGGTGGCTCTCCTGGCCTGGAAAGCAAAGTGGCTTTGGTTGTCCCAGAGCCCAGCCACACCATGCTGTGGATGGTCCTGCAGCGACTCTGCTCTGATTTCTGAGCCAGTCCAAGTAGCAGAGCCATTGCTGTACTGTCCATCAGTGGCCACCAGTGAGTCTTCTGGACAGCATGGCCCTCGGGGAAAAGGTCTCCCCACATCCCACTGAGGGGTGTTGGAGTCTGTGCCCCTCCTGGGCAGCAAAACCCTGGAAGCAGAGAAAGCACGCAGCCTGGTCCGCTTTTGGGGGTGGGAGCTCAGCTCTCTGCCATCCTTTCCATGAGGGGCCTGCCACACAGACACAGGCTTTGATGGGAACAGGCGCTGTGGGGGTCCCGGATGAGCTAATAACTTAACTCCCTTTAAATCCACATCTTCAAATACTCCTCCACCATTCAGTCAAGGCGAAGATGCAGTGAGTGGCAGGGCAGAGGGGGGCAATGTCCACCTATCATCTCTCTGGGCCGAAATTTCACTCCCCACTGAGCCCAGGATATCCTGCTGTGCAGGGGACCCCTGTCCCAGAGGCCCTGGGTATAGTCCGTGTCCCTAGGACAGACAAGGCTGTGCTTTCTATCAAGGAGACAGACCTTCCTGGGCTGAGGGGGCAGGAGTGTCCTCTCTGGATTTGTGAACACCCCCTTGTCCCCTGCTCTCCCCGTCCTTCCTCCCCCTGCACCAGGGCCTCAGGGGCTGGGCTAATCCAAACAGCTTGCGTGTCCCCACCACCTTTGGAAGCCCCACCCAGTAACTTCTACCCTGCCTCCCTCCTATTTTGGCCAAGCTCAGCCTCCCTGACTTCGCCCGGGACACTTCCCCTGGGCTCTCTGCAACATGCCTTTGCCTCAGGGCCTGAGGGTCCCAGGACCAGAGCCGAGGTGCAGGCCTGGCCACCCTTTGCTTGGTGTTCTTCCTGCATGGCTTTTGGGGGACACCTGGGCACCTCACCTGGTGCACACAGGCTCCTGGGGCAGACTGGCCCACTGAGGCACAGAAAAGCCCTGGTGGCAGGGCAGGCACCAGCTTAGGTCTGATGCCCCTCTCTCTGCATTCCAGGTGCCAGCTGGGCAAAAGTGGCCAGGGGGGCAGAGGTCACCAAAGCTGAGTCCCACCTGGAGGCTTCAAAGTCAAGAGCAATTAGCTTCTTTCCACCGGGGCTGCCCCCAGGGCCCTCTGAGGAAGCCTGCGTGGCTGAGCCTGGCCATTCCTGCTTACCTGTGCACATGGATCTGTGCCTACATTTCCCTCTGGGAACCGCTCTGGGAGTTGAACTTTTCAGAAAAATGAAACAAATTTTAATGTTAAATAGCTTAAGCAATCCCAGCTCTCTGCCTACTTGCTAAAAGTCCTGATACACAGCTTTAATTGTGGTAAGGTACAGCAGCTATCTACCCTTTGTCAGTTATTCGTGTATCAATACAGTATCCTTATTCACCCATCATTAATAGTTACCTTTAACCCACTGGGTTGAGATGCCGTATCTCTGCCTAGATATTTTCCTATTATGGACCGTGGCGGTGTCTTCTGTGGGATTTTTTTGGGTGTTGTGTTTTGTCTTTGCTATTCAAATTTGTGAAGTTGTGAATATTTTTGCATCAGTGGTCACACTGGAATTACGGGCTCAGAGAGGCCCGCTGCACCAGGCTCTCGATGCTGGGCCCGGGCAGCGGGCGGAGATGGGGGCTCTTTGGCACCTGTGTTTGCTTTGGATGATTAGTGGGCACAGAGATGTACAAAGGTGGCTTTGCTTCATGTCCTTAATTGTCAGCCCAGCTGTGGCTTTTCCCAGCTGATGATATATTTGTATGTGGCCACTTTTCAGGTGGAAGCTGGAAATGACAGTAGACACTGTGGCCCTTCTTTTGCCTTTTCATGTTTTTTCGGCCATGTTTTATGTTGGTGGTTCTGTCTGCTCTTCCCTGCAGCAGTTTCATCCATCTTCGCTGGCTGTCCTAGGGGTGTGTCCCACCGGGCAGGGAGCCCCGGAGGGCAAATGCTGGGCCTCAGCCCTCTGTCGTTCTTGTGCAAGCCCCTCCCGCCCTATCCCCCAGACTTCTGTGCTCAGGCCTCTGGGAGGCCCAGTGGCGCCTGCACTCACCGGGGTGGAGGTGTTGGAACTAGGCCCACAGTGGTGCGCAGCACTGCACAGCCCCTGGGGCCCAGCCAGGCCTGCTCTGCCACAGAAGGCCCCCGGGTGGCACAACTGGCAGTCCTCCACATGGGTGGCCCTGGAGGCTTCTTAGAAAATGCTCTGGGAGAGAGAAGGACACTGATGAAATCAAGGTCCTGGAGGCTGGAAGGGGGCCTCTAGGCCCAGACAGCTGGCTGCTCTGTCTACATGGGGAAGGGGGTGAGGAGATGCCTGCTCAAAGAACTTGGCTTCCAAGACCCGTGCAGGAATGGGTGGGATTCACTTTTCAGTAGAACAAAAGGGTTTGACTGCAAAACACTCCCCAGAAAGAACTGTTGTAAGCAGAACTCCTTTACAGCAGCTATTCATAGCACAGGACAAGACAGGCCAGGAGCACCAGGGTGTATCTGCGGAGAGAGAGCCATGGCTGGGGGTGGGAAGAGGGGCTTCTGGAGGCTGGAGAACACAGCGCTCCCCTACTCCGTGCCCTGCCGGGAGCGCCTCCCTCCTTTCCCCCACCTCCCTCCACCTGCACAGGCCTGGGTCACTTTGTCCCTTGTGACCTTCTGGCCTAGCGCCACCATCAGAAAGCAGCTGCAGGACGGTGAGTGGTCCAGTCCTCATCTGAGTGGGGGCAGGAAGTAGAGGGCTGCAGTGTGGCCAGGCCACTGTGAAGGGATGTCATCCACCCCAACTACCAGAACCTTCCCCTGCAAAAGCCAAGAGATGCTGGAAGGGCTGAGGGCAGCTTCTCAACATGGGATGGGGGATGGACAGCAGGCCCTCGCCTGGGCAGGAGTGCCCAGGGAGACATGATGTGGGACCATCCAGCTTTGTCTGGTTGCAAAGTTTTCCTCCTGGGCACTTCTGGCACCAGAGATGGCCTAGACCCTGGAAAGGGGATTGGCAGTAAGGCTGGTTTCTTTCCATACCTCTAACATTTGGCAGCCTGGTGCACAGCAGGTACACAAGGGTTGTTGAGGTGACTTGGGAATGCTGCTGGCCAGCTATGTGCACAGCCCTTTCTCAGGCAGGCAGGGCATGAGAGGCGCTCGGAGCGGGGCAGAGGCTGTAGGACCCAGGTGCGAGTCCACGGCCTATCAGGGCCTGGAGGAAGGGGACCCAGGAAGAGGCTGCAAAGGCTTCCTCGCCTCCCTGGTCTTAGTGTCCTCCTGCTCCGCGAGGTGGTCTCTTCTGGGAAAACTTACAGATAAGCTGCCAGTGCTACATGGCCGTGGAGCGGCAGTGCCCGTTTCAGGGCAGTGGCGACCAGCACGGCATAGCACGCAGGCCACAGCCAGCCTCGCACCTGGTCTGTGGCGGGAGGTCCCCCTAGAGGAGGTGCAGGGAGCAGAGCGTAAGGCACCCACAGCCTTCCTGAAGCCTGGGGGCCTCCACTACCCCAACCTCACCTGGCAGCAGGCCCCTGGCTCATGACGAGGATGTGGCTTTGGCAGTCCAAAAGTGGCCTCAGTGGGCCAGTGTGTAGAAAGAGATTTTAAAACCAGGCTTATGGGCTAATGGTGCTTCTTTCAAGAGTTGTCTGTTTTTCCACTTTGCTTATGATTTTCTATTGGTTCTCTCTGTCTTATTTTAACAGACTTAATGGCTCTTTATATAATAATAGAGTAAGCAGAAGGATGCAGTGTTATTTCACTGAGAAGGGAATCACAGATCTTCCACTTATATGAGAGTTTGTGAACACTTCTTACAAGACGCTTTAACAACCTACTTATAAGATACATTTAAAACCGTTCTTTATTAGTAAATCCCTACTAGGACCCACTTCTATTAAAGTGACTATAGACACTATTTACAAGATGTTTCTAATAAGCTACTTTTAAAATGCATTTAGAATAGAGTTGAAGTTTCAAGAGAATTTGTAATTGTTTGTTGAAGCATTTTTATTACAACTGTTTTAAAAACTCTTGCTAAAATAACTTCAACATCATATTCATTTCTGTAGTGACATTGTTTTTTCTCACTCTAAATGTGATTTTTACGGTTCTTGGTATGATTGAATTTTTGTATCCCGGACATTTTGTTATTATAGTAAGGACCGTTAATGCCACTTAAATCTACTTTAGCAGGCAGTTGCCCTTTTTAAATTTCATGTCTAGGCTCTGACCTCCTTTCATGGGTGCAGTTCCAGTGACAGTTTAATTATCAGAGTGCTTTCAGTTCTCTTCTGGTGTGCCACCTTCTTCTGGCATTTCTGGGTCTCTTGCCCAGTCACTGCTGGTGCTGCCTGGAAGAGCAGAAGTTGCTTCCCTGGCCACCTGATGTGGTGAGGCCACCTTCTGCCCTGAGAGGTGGCAGGGGCTGAAACCACTTGGCTGGGGGTGTTCCATGGAGATGGCAGAGAGATGGTGGGCTGTGCTGGCCACCCACCAGGACCCAGGTGTGGAGGAGTTGAGTCAGCCCAGGGACTTGGAGGCAAATCGGGCCCCTGACTGTGGCCCCTTGTGAAGTGGGGGTTAATGGCCCCCATGTGGGTTCTTTTGGGCTTCTCCTTTCCCAGCTCTTTGATCAGGACTTTTTTTAAATATCATTAATGTACAATTAGAATTACTTGAACACCATGGCCACTAGACTTCCCCCACTATCAAATCCCCCCAACACCCCCCACACAGTCACTGTCCATCAGCGTAGCAAGATGCTATAGAATCATTACTTGTCTTCTCTGTACATACTACCCTTCCCGTGTCCCTCTCTGTTACACCATGGGTGCCAATCGTAATGCCCCACTTTCTCCCCTATCCCTCCCTTCCCACCCATCCTCCACAGTCCCTTTCCCTTTGGTAACTGTTAGTCCATTCTTCGGTTCTGCGATTCTGCTGCTGTTTTGTTCCTTCAGTTTTTCTTTGTTCTTATACTCCACAGATGAGTGAAACCATTTAATACTTGTCTTTCTCCACCTGGCTTATTTCACTGAGCATAATACCCTCTAGCTCCATCCATGTTGTTGCAAATGGTAGGATTCATTTCATCTTATGACTGAATGATACTCCATTGTGTATATGTACCACATCTTCTTTATCCATTCATCTACTGATGGACACTTAGGTTGCTTCCATTTCTTGGCTATTGTATATAGTGCTGTGATAAACATAGGGGTGCATATGTCTTTTTCAAACTGGACTGTTGCATTCTTAGGGTAAATTCCTAGGAGTGGAATTCCTGGGTGAAATGGTGTTTCTATTTTGAGTTTTTTGAGGAACCTCCATACTGCTTTCCACAATGGTTGAACTAGTTTACATTCCCACCAGCAGTGTAGGAGGGTTCCCCTTTCTCCACATCCTTGCCAACATTTGTTGTTGTTTGTCTTTTGGATGTTGGCAATCCTAACTGGTGTGAGGTGATACCTCACTGTGGTTTTAATTTGCATTTCTCTGATGATTAGGACCCACTTCACAGTGCTGGGTGAACCACAAGCAGGCAGTGGGGATAGGTATTCATTCCACATGGGCAGCAACACTGAGATCCCAGCAGATGGCCCCTCCAAATGGATGCACACAGGTCGCGCTCCAGGCAGCTGTGATAAGAGGACGCAGGCAGGGCTACTAGCTTAGTGCTGGCTGACTCTCTCAGGACTGACTGTGTCTGAGTTCGGGCTCCCTCAGAAGCAGACCCACTGCTCCTGCCCAGTCTGGCTGCAGCCTGCTCCGGGCATGTTCTCCTATGGCCGCAGGTACATGCAGTGGGGGTCACAGATCTGCAAGCAATGTGGGCACTGATGGTATCTGCCGAGACTGCTATTTTGGGTTTCAGAAATGAGAACCCACTGCTTACTGAGCCTCCAGACACTGGTCACAGCGGAGAGTCAAACCGGAGGCTTTGACAGACATGGAGAGCTCCCTGCCACGCTGGGCTGCTCCCCTGCTCTCTGCACTCTGAGCAGGCCTGCCAGTGCTGCTCGAGTTCAGCAGCCGCCTCAGAGGGCAGGTGTTTGTGGTCAGGCCCTGGGCGGCCTGGAGCAGGGGCTTCCTGCCGCTCAGGCAGGAGTGACGGCCGGGCCGGCTCTCCCTGAAGCAGGAACTGGAGGGCATGTCTGTCCAGCATGTTTGCCCTTCCTAGCTCCTGAAATTCTCGCAGGCAGACTCCCACTGCCCCGTCGGTGCCTTCTTTGGAGAAAAGACCTCCAGGCGCTGACATGTGCAGTGAAAGGATCCAGCACATCCAGCGGCCACCAGGCCCTGAGCTCCTGTCACACGTGCACACACTCACCAGCAAGCCTTCTTAGCACCTGACTTGAGCGTGAGCAGAGACAGCATTACCAACCCATCGTGTGAGGGGCAGAAGCGGTGAATGAACAAAACAATTACACATATGCCCCTGATTCTTTATCACCAGAGGTAAAGAGAAACTCTGTGTTCACGACTTGAGAATAATCTTCAGAGACCAGCAACAGCCTAAGTTAAATTTTTTACAAATTCAGTAAGTGAGGAGGAATACAAAGTTAAGAAAATATCAGGGTAAGAGGAATGAGTAAGTGGAAAATTAAGCACAGACCTGTGATCAGAAACAATGCACTGTATCATTTCATTTACACGTGGAATCTAAAAAGAAAGCAAAACAAAATGAACAAAACAGCAGTATACTCAGAGACACTGAGAAGTGACTGGTGGTTAGCACGGGGGAGGGGTTGGGGTGGGTGAAGGGGATAAAGAGGTAAAAAAAATCTCCATCATAAGCTTGTCATAGAGATGGAAGTCAGCATGGGGAATGTAGCCAATGTTTATCTAACACCTTTCTATGTGGACAGATAGCAATGTATTCGTGGGTGTGAGGATATAATAATAAGGGTAACTGTTGAACCACTGTGTTGTATACTTGAAACAATATAATGTGTATCAACTATACTTCAATTAAAAAAACAAACAATGGAGGAAAGGGTGTAGGTGAGTTTCAAAGTGCAGAAAGAAAAAAAACTTCAAAGATTTCATGTCTACCAAATCTTTCAAAAATGAAAGCAAAATAAATATATCCCCAACTCAACAAAAACTAAGGGAATTCACTAGAAGTTCTATTTACAGTAATTACTGAAGGAAGCCTTTTCGAACTGAAAGAAATGCTTGATTCTCAAGGTTTGTAACTTTTGGATTGATTTTTCTAATGGATGTGTGTAGGTGTGTATGCAGAATGTTCAGAAGTTTTTGTGTAGTTTAACCCTTGTTGATTTCAGAAACAAAAGTGCTGGAAACTTATGAAAACTGTACTTTGAAGGCTTATCTATTTCTATTTGTTTTATACTTATTCAACTTTATAAAATTTGAATAATAAATTTGAAGTCCCTGTAGTCAAAAAGAGTAAAGATTGAAATAAAAATTTCAAAATGTTTTTAAAATTCACATGGCTAAAGCAGCATAAAAGAAATTTGAGTTCTATGCCTCAGCTGATGTGACACAAGGCAGAAACGTGGAAATGTTGGAGTTGCACAAAGAGGGGATCCTGAGAATAAAAATCCCTAGCAATTAACCAAATTCCAGGGACAACTCCAGATTTTTAAAGCTATGAAATTGATGGAGCTCAAGTAGAAATCTCAAGTAAAGACCTCAGAACAGAATCTCAGGTTATCTCACTTCCAGGGTTGGAAGGCTTAGAAAAGGGTGGAGGGATCTGTGGGGCTGGAGGTGGGGGCTGGGCTGGGGTCCAGCCTGTTCCTCTGTCCCCTCTCCCACCCTCAGGAGCCCTTTGTGACAAGGCCATTGTTCAGTGATGTGGGCCTGGTGTGCTGTACCCCAGCACACTCGCAGAGGTCAGTTGCCTGAGGGCAGCAGTGCGATTCAGATGATGGAGAATCCTCTCCTATCTCTGAAAAGCGTTCTCGCTACCTGGCTGAGCTCCAGTTCCACCTCCTGGGCGACTGATACCATCTTCACCATCCTGTGTGGACTGGGGTTATTCCTCCTGCTACTCCCCTTCCTGCCAAGTGATCCATCCTCCCCACCGCCTAGGACACATAGAAACATCAGGAAGGTAAGGAAGGAACCCTGGGCCAAGACCTGACAGAATATGATTCTCTCTTTCCTATTATTACTTCTGTTTCTTGGAGTCAGCTGCAGAGGTTCCTGGGATGGGGAAGAGAACATCTCAGGAAAGAACAGATCCTCCTTCTAGGCATAAACCAGGCCGGCCAGGAGTTCCGGCAGGAGGATCTATCCAAAGATCCCAGACAGGAGCCAGGTGGGCCAAAGGGCTCCAGGCCCAAATCCCAAACCCAGTGGCCAGTGGCTGCGGCCCAGAGCCTAAGAATTTGATGTCTGTGGGAGGACAGGCCCCTGAGCAGGTTCCCCAGCTGCGCCTTCCTGGGGCAGGGGTCTAAGGGCGAGGCTTCATCCAGGCTGACCCGAGGGTGGTGCTAAGCCCACGGTGCCCCTGAGCAGGGGCTGCGGTGGGGCGCTGGCCTTGGGAGGCAGAGTACAGCCCGACGGAGCTTAGAGGGGCCTGTGGGTCTGAGCATACGTGTGTTTCTTGAGCACAGAAATACTGTAGCAAGAGAGCCAGGGCAGGTCTCACACAGAAAATCCCTCTTTACATTCTTCAAAGAAGGAAAAGGGAAAATATTTTTATCTCCTTTAGAAATCAGTACAAGGCCAGGAAACCTCAAGGCCCATTAGGTAAATGTACAAACAAAGTCATGTTTATAGACACCGAGCCTCTGCAGCTTGTCTGTGGAGCTGAGCCTTGGTTCCAGCCTGTCATGCTTTTGGTCCCTCAGCACCACCTGGAGCCAAGTGGAAAGAAAAAGTGTAAAAAAAGAAGTGCAGTTCTGAAAGGTGAGCCTCTCCGCCAGCCGGCCCTGCGCACCCTGAGTCAGCCTCCCTCCCTCCTGCCTCAGGGCCCAGCTCTGTGCCGCCCCTGAGGAAGCCAGTGGGTGGGGCTGGGGGTGATGCTGGGGTTCTTGTTTACAGAGTCCAAGAATGAACTTCACGATCACTCAAAGTAGGAGAGCAAGTGAGAGCCTTTATTTAGAGATAAAGAGGACAGAGAAAGAGAGTCCAGGGTGGTGCACTGTCTGGGGATTTACAGGCGGTTGAGAGACAATGGGCTAGGGGATGCACACCTGCCAGACGGTCCCAAAATGTTTATTTTTTAAGAGCTACTAAGTCTCTTATCAGTGGGTTATTCTTTAAAGTTAGCTTAACACAAGAAATTTCCTGCTCTGACTTGTTCTCAGGATAGCCGCTTTTTGATCTGGGAGCATATCAATTAAGACTGCCTGCCTTGCTTCCAAGATGGGCTGAGTTATTGTTTGATTGATGAAAATGTGATCTTACCTTCAAGATAGAATTTTAAAAAATAAGCTGGGCCTTTGAGCAGGCTACAGTAAATCTTACAATGTTATGTTTTAATTGATGCAGTGAAATTATAGGCTATGTTGAGATACTTTTCTTTATCTGGGGAGTATTCAAACTTCCAGGCCAAGTTGCTCCTGGCTTTTTAGTTTTAACTAATCTCACTGAAGAATGCTTATATTCCTAGTTTGATATTTCTACTTTAGAGAATTAATGTGACTCTGGCTTTACTTAATTGGTGAAGTTTTGGTAGCGTTTTTTTTCCAGAGGCCCTCACCCTACTCTATCTAAACCCATGGTCCTTGTCTCAGGGGGATCTTGGGTAGATGATCAGAACCCAGACACTCCCCAGGGTCTGTGCTGGAACAAAGCTGCAAGGGCCAGGAGGTGGGTGTTGCCTGGCAGGGACGGGGTGGGCTGGAGCAGACCCAGAGTGCCCGGATTGGGAGGGGGGACCTGTGTGCACAAGGTGATTCCCTCAGGTGCCTCTGTGAGGTGGCCCTTGCCTTGTCCCTGCCACAGGGTGGCTGTGAGGGCTGCAGGGGGTAATGGATGTAGAAGCACTTTGCAAATGACAAAGCACTCCCTGTTGTGAGTATTCCCATTGCCCTCAGGGATCCTGTGGCCTCAGACACTGAGGCTTGGACTCCAGACTCTATAATCTCCCCAATGTCTCCCCTAAAGGGATGTGGCACTCAGTCTCCTATAAGACCCCTAGGTCCCTGCCTTCACCACCATGACCCCGTCTTCTGCTTTCCAGTTTGCAAAGAATCCCTTTGTAACCTAGAAGAGATGAAGCACCTGCTACTTCTTCTGAGAAGGTAAAGAATCTTCCCTTCTCCTCAGGGTCCTCCTTCCTCCCAGAGCCTTATGACGGGACTCCAGGGCTGCAGGCAGCGTGGGACTGACCTGGTGAGGGAGATGTGGGGACAGGTGTGACTGCAGACCTGGGGGACAGCAGGAACACTGTGCAGTCAGCATGGGGACCTGGAGGGCCGTGGGCTTCAGGCACCCAGCCCTGCCTGGCCTGCTTGGCTCCCATGGCCCTGGCTGCAGCTCTTGCCTCCTGTCTTCTGCAGCCATATGAGGAGGCTCCCTGACGAGGGTGACTCTCAGAACTTATTTCAAGACCACCCCAGTGAGGGGCACGAAGCAGAGCCTGCGGGAGCCCACTGGCTGTGCGGGGAGCCTGGGGGCAGTACTGCTCCTGCCATGTGCCCTTTGGCTTCCTTGGCTCCTCCAGCCACACACTCTCCACCTCGGGCCTCCACCACCTCACCAGGCGTGATAACTTCCTCAGGTTCTACTCATTCATACTCATCCCGGAGTGACTCTCAGCCATCAGAGCCTTTCCTACCTACTCTTTCCCCTTCCCCACCAAATCCTACGGATTCAGAGCCCTGCCCTCAACCTCCAATAGCCTGCTCTGTCCCACCACCAAACTCCACCCCAACTCATACTCAATTTGACTCAATGGCACTCCGATTAGGAACCATCCCATGGAGCTTGTCCCCATATGCCCACTGGCTGGCTCCTCCCACCCGAGTCATCTCAGGCGTTGGTCGTGCAAACTCTCCCATTCCAGCCCCTTCCAGGCATCAGGCAGATGCCAAAGCCTGGAGCCTCTTGACCTCCTCACAGTGCACATCCCACCAAGAGCACCTGTCCCACCACCCACCAGAGGTCTCATTCTGGGAACACCCCACAGACAAACAGGGAGAGGTGTACGGGGGCTCAGCCAGCTCCCCTGTGAAGGTTCCAAGAGCTAACTCTGCAGAACCAGAAAGAGGCTTGATGAGGTCCTCCACATGGGGCCTGGGCAAGACGTTTCCAGAAAAGATCCTGAGTGTCCATTCGGGCAGGAAGCTGGGGAAGAACAGTGAGTGTCAGACCCCTGGGGGTGTTCATCCCTCCATGTTTGCTGTCAACCAGGCCTTGGACCTTCCTGCAGAATCACTCACTCACAGGGGAGCCACGAAGAATCCAGCACCCTCCAAGGGACAGGGACCCGACACGAGCACCTCCCATGGGTTCACCATCTTCAAGCCACCTATACAACAGAATCTGGAAGCACATGCTACAAGGCTTCTGGCGAGGTGCAGGTGGCGCTTACCCCTCAAGATCCTTAAGGTCATAAACTCCTTTAAGTTGAAAACCCCTCAATCCTCACTCCTTCTCTGCTCTCCCAGTACCTGCTCAGCTACCTGTGTTCCTGGGGCCCACTCAAAAGCCACGTTTTCCCAGCTCTTGGAAAATCCTCAGTCCCCACTGGGAGAGGCAGCAATAAGGAAAGAGTCAGTTCCCAGCCCAGTGAGTCCCCTCCCTGCCCCCTCCCCTAGGTGTGAGGAAATCAGCAAGGCCCAGGGAGAGACCCCACCTGGCGATGGCCACGTGTCCTCAGAGGCCCCTCTGACCACACAGGAGAGCGGGCCACCTGCTCAGACCTCCACATGCATGTTTGTGGGCAGAATGTGGCACAGTGAGATGGCCATGAGGGCCCACAGAGCCAGCCGGGAGCTGAGCCCCGGTGCAGCCACAGCCAGGATTGAGCCAGCGGGGGAGAGCAGAGACCGGGCCGCGCGACACCCCCACCGCAGGGCGACATCACTGGAGGGCAGCTCTGGGTCTTCAAGTGCTGAAGAGGATGGGGGGTCGGTGGCGGCTGAGGAGGCCTCTGCTTGGAAAATCATCTTGGAATCCCGTGTGCCGGCCCACTCCCAAATTAACAATGTGGATCTGAGTAGATCAGGGACTCCAGAGACAAGTAAAATCCCAAGACTGCCTGGTGTAAAGCACGTGATTCAAGATCTGGAAGAGCCACACCTCCATGTACACCACAGTGACTCTGAGCTCCACGAGAAGGTAGAGTCCGGGAAGCAGCCTCAGGACAGTGGCCCCAGTGAGCCTCCTCGGGACAGCGACGCTCATGTGCTCCTTCAGCACTGCCACTCCCGTGAGTTTCTTGCTGCAGACAGCTCGGCTTTTCAGAGATCTCTGTGCAGCTCCCAGAGCACGTCCAGTGGGGACACGTCAGCTTCACACGTGTCAGGCGACATCATGTTGCGTAGATGGGCTTCAGGTCAGAGCAGCCAGGGGTCCTTGAGGCTGGAGGAGCAGGGTGAGAGCCAAAGCAAAATGTTTGCCCCCGCTGGTGATGTAAAGGACTGTGGGAGGTCTGACCAAGTACAGCTTGAAAAAGGATTGGCAGAACTGAGGGCCTCCCAACACAATGGGATGTTAAAGAATAATTATAAGGAAACAGCACAGTCCTTAAGAAGCAAGTCCTGCCAGCTTGGACTGAAGGAGGAACAGGCTCCTCCAGAAAGCCACGTCACAAAACTGATAAAGCACTTCCTGCAGGGGATTCTCTCCAGTCGAGTTTCCCAGCAAAAAGACAGGCCTCCATCAGCCACTATCCAGAGCCAGGGACAAGGCATTAGCAGATCTGTTCCAGACGGCAGGGCCACCAAGGCTCGGGATCATGACAGCTGTGGGACAGATCCTAGAGGAGAAAACCACAGTTCCACATGGACATCCTCGCTTGGAGTTAAATTGGCAGAAAGGGAAATTCCAGGCTCCAGCAGGCAAACATGGTATCACAATCTTTTCTCCTTGAAGAGCAAGGGAGAGTGATAGGAGATAAAGCCTGCAATCACCCAGCCGCCCTAAAGGGCCACAGCAGTCCTGGCAAGAGCAAGGGGGCCAGAGACCAAGATAGCAATGAGGCCTTCCCACCCCGCGAGGTGGGGTGCCCAGCAGGCACAGCCAGCATGGGCCAAAGGCGGCAGGTGCCTCAGCCTGTACCCACTACCGCCCGAGGCAGCAAGTGATTCAGAAATATGTGTCACCTATTCAGCTAGAGCATGATTCACACATGTTTCCTGGTAGGACAAGTTTTCTTCAGAAAAGATCCATACAGTGCAAAGAGAAACTGTTTTTTCTCATGTCAGTACATCCTCTAGTTGCTGATGGATTCTTCCTACCTCAACTTCCATCGTTTCCCAAAATACATGCTTTTTTCTCATGAGAGGTGGTGGCTTCTGTCTGTGTCCTGCTGGGGGAAGGAAAGGAGTCAGGGTCTGCTCTTCCCACATACCCACCATGGCTTCCTGAGAGATGGAAAGGGAGGTTGAGGATGCCTGTGGTGTGGCATGCCCACCCGCACCCCTTGCCCTCGGTGCACCTTAGGTTTCCATGAGAGCCTCATTACAAAACAAACAAAAGCATCCTGGACTTGTCAAGATAAGGAAAACCTGTAAGGTGCCCCCCAACCCCATGATCTGGCTCGGCCAGCCCCACTGCTTGCTCTGTACCTTGAACTTGCGCAGCTGTGAGAGAGAAGTTTACAGAAGCTGAAATTCCCCTCTGGCTCCAGAAAGTGTCTGACAAGTTCCCATCAGTGTCCTGGGAAGTGGTTGCCTGAGAGCAGAGGTGGAGGAAACCTTCCCCATCCAGAGTTCTTGGTGGGGACTAGGTGATGCCTACCCCAGCAGCCCCTTCTGTTCTGATGAAGCCGGGGTTGTGGTGGGCCGGGGTCCCTGTAGCTCAGCGTCCCCCTCACTCCACCTTTCTCCCACTCAGAAGCAGCAGAAAGAAGATGCACTCTTAGTGCTGAGGGTGTGTGGGCGGGGTGCACAGAGGCGCTGAGGGCCGGTCCACACCTTCCTTCTGGGGAATCAGGGATCAAGGCTGTGGCTTGTGCGCACTCACCATCTGAAGGTGGACCCTGAACCTAGGGGGGAGAGGGGAAGAAGGTGGCAAAATAGCACAGTGCAACCCCAAAACGTGCAGGGACCGAGGACCTCTGGAGACCCACCACCATCCCCAGAGGGGAGAAGCAGCTGGGGGCCCATGGCTCCTGCATGGTGGCCCACCCGGGGTCTCCACACACACCAGCCCATGAAGCCCAAGAGCTGCCACGTGGACCTTTGACAGAGGGCCGGGCTCCCACAGGTGGGGAAGCTTGACTTTCCCAAGATATATTAAATAAACCAGAACAGGGCTGGGGACCTCAGGACTGACTCAAGGTCTCTGATCTTACTTCCACATGTGGCTCAAGGAAGGCTTCCAGGGGACATTAAAGGGCGAGGGATGGGCCTGGGGTCCCACAGTAATGCTCACATGGCTTCCAGCACTGCCCAGCCCAGGGCCTGGAGGGGGAAGAGGCCATCACACAGGGTCTGTCACACAACAGGCTGAAAGTGACCTGCTCAGAATGAGGGTGCAGTCCAGGATGGCCCCTGTGTGCTGTGCTCCAGCCTACACCCCTCCACTGCAGTCCCCATGGGAAAGCTGGAGTGATGCCAACTTTGAGCTACATGCAGATGTGCAGTGGGCCAGCTGCAGGGACCATGGAACGACCCTGCCCCATGCCTGTCAAGACCCCCCGACCCGCATGTGGGCCGGGGCGGAGGAGTCAAATGGGTGCAGATGCTGGTGCTGCACTGTTCCCTGGAGCTGGGTCCTGCCTCTGCGTGCAGCTCCCTGGCTCCTCCAGGGGCCCCCCATGAGAGCCCAGCCAGGGCCTGTGGGACTGGGACCCCAGGGAGAGAGAGACCCACCTCGGGTCAGGTGAGAGGCACAGCAGGGACCCCAAGGCACAGGACAGCTGCGTCCTCTCACAGGCCCCTAGAGGTGAGTCCTGGGAATGGGAGCATAGGGGACTGACACCCTTGCAGTATAAGTGCCACACACGGGGGCTGAAGGGACAGCAGGAAACAGGGCAGACAAGCCCCTGTGCCCTTCTGCCATGACCGTGCTAAGGTCTGCAATGGAGACCCCCACAGAGAGCCTCACAGACCCTCCCACACACTGAATGACCCTTAAAGAGATCCTCACAGAACCAGACACCCTCACAGGGACCCTCTCAGACCTTCTCAGTGTTACTGAAAACTGGTCCTTGTCACCAAAGTCAATTCACAAATCACAATGGCAAGGATTTGAGAAAAGGAAAGGAATTAATTTGCCAGCAAATGACAGAGTGGCAGGCTTGTGCCTTAAGAACCACTGTCCTCCTGCAGCACAAGTACGTACGGCATCTAACAGGGCATCGTGGGAGAGAGGCTGTGGTGTTCATAGACACACAAGGCAGCCACTGGAGGAGATCAAAGCAGATTTTCTTGTACCAGTTCAACTGCTTTTTGTTTCTCAGTGGCTCCTCCTCAGTGCCCTGGGGCAGGATGGCTTGGGTTCTGCCAATACAACTTTCTGCAATGCCTCTGACCCCGAGACATAGCAAACAGGGAGAACAAAGAGAACCCGACCCCTCTTAGTGGTCACAAAGTTTCTGGGGGCTTCTTGAGCTCCTTTTCAAGTTACTATTAAATTCTGAACCCAGAGATTTCATTCAGTTTTCCTCTGTTATCCCTGTTAATTTCACCTTACATTTTCCTGGGAATGTGGATGGCCAAGTTCTTCTGGTACTTTCTGCTGAATCAGGGAGAAGATCAGGGCTTTTAAAATGGAAGGCACGCACCAGTTGTTATCAAAGATGATGCCGTTGCCCCAAGGTGCCAGCCAGTGAATTCGCAGAACTTAGGAAGACACCAGGTCATGAATGTGATATGATTTGGGGACCGGAAATGGGACACTGTTTTGAGAACCCATAAACAGACTTCTAAGCTCAGGTAGATCCAGGTGGGAAGCTTTAGGAGCAGAAATACCCATTCTCCCTTAAAACAGACTGGGGCAAGTTCTGTAATCAAAGGTGCAGTGAAACAAGATAAATTACTCATGTGTTCCCTGGGGAATTAGCTATTTCCACTTAAGACATGAGGGTACATGCAAAACATGAGAACACCAGTGCCTTCAGGAGCTGCAGAGAAACTCATACCAGATGCTCTAAAGGATCACTGCACCCCACTGCAGAACTGGCTCTTGGGAGGCATATCTAACAGTCAGTCTGATGGGTGGTTGAAGCCAGAATCTGGGAGCCCATACCTGGGGTTTACTTCCTTGAGGAGGGCTTGCACCACCTCAGCGGCTTTCTCCATTCTTGCAGGAGAAGCTTCAACCCAGCCTGAAAATGTATCGACCAACACTAGCAGGTCTGAAGCTCCCGGTAGTCTTCAGCATCTGGGTGAAGTCCATTTGCCAGTCTTCCAAAGGACCATGTCCCATATGTTGTACCCCCTTTTCCAATGGGGGTCTCTCAACATTAGGGTTATTGTGGACACATAACTGTCAATTTTGAGTAAGTTGTTGCACAGTCTTTTAAAAGTAAGGCCCTCTCATACATGGGGTTACTAAGTCCATCAGGGCATCTCACCCATAATGAACACTGTTCTGTGACTGTCTCATTATGGGTGTGACAAAGGCTTCTGGCAGCAATGGTAGTCCTTGGGAGTTCAACGTCCATGTAGAATTTTCATCCCACTGATCAAAACCCCACTCTTGTTCTGTATGAGGTTTGAATCTGTCCAAACCTCACTAAGGTAGCAGGGCTCCTTAAAAGGAGTCCCCTTTGGCTTCTGCCTGTGCAGCTTTAAATGCTGCCTAGTCTCCTCAGGCCACAGAGCTCCCCAGTTGTAGGTGCCCTGGACAGTGCATGATGGCCACCTGCTCAGCCTCAGCCACTGCCTGCAACAAGGCGAGTATTTCAGGTGCATAGTTTTTGTTCTTACTTCCTACTGTTAACAACTTTCTTCCTACATTGCTCCCTCGGGTATGCACCATCATGAACACATACATAGAGTCTACATAAATTCAATCCACTAGACAACTGGAGGGCTCCAGTCAGGGCGGTCTGCTCTGTCTTCTGAGCTGAGGCTCTAGATGGCAGCACCGCTGACTCTGTCTCCTGCTCTGCTGTGACCACCACCTCTCCAACCTTTTGGTGTCCATTTTCCAGGATGCTGCTTCCATCGGTAAACAGGTCCGAATTTCGTTTCGGCAAGGGCCAGTTGACAGTCTCTAAAATGTCCAAACAGTCAGGCCATATGGTTACTTTCCTTGGGCAGGCAATAGACTGGCAGGGTTTAGAGTAGACACAGTGTTCAACTTCTCCTTGGGGTTGTCAAGAAAGATGGCCTGCTATTTCCCCAGCTGCCCTACTGTCAGCCAGTAGCCTCCTCCTTGTTCAAGGTCAGGACCTGATGTGGAGCACGGCGACACTATGCTGACCCAAAGTGAGCTATTTTGCCCCCTGCAGTAAGTCACAGGGGTAGCGACTGCTCTTGGACAGTGAGGCCATCCCCTCACAGTGTGTCCATGTGTTTGGACAGATATGCTACCAATCGTGGTACATCGCCCAGCACTGGTATCAGCACTGCTCATCCAATTCACCGTTTCTCATGCACAGAGAGTTTAAATTCGTTTTTAAGGTCAGGTAGACCCAAAGCAGGGGCTGTCATTAGGTTTGGTTGAGGAGTTTTGAATGTCTTTTGACTTTCTGTTGACCAAATCAGAGCCTCCACATTTGAGCTGTTTAAAGTTTCATATACAGGTTTTAAAGCAAGTCCAGAGTGGATTAAAGATGGCAGCGTGAGAGGAGAAACAGAGGCTTCCTCCTAAAACCGTACTAAATTAGAAAACATAGTTGGTGCAACTAATCCTGAGAGAGCAACAGGAAAGAGGACGGCGCCAGACTGCACACACCTGGAGAGAAGAGCAGTCCTCACGGGACAGGGTAACATACCAGAGCTGTGGCTCCATGGGACCTGAGCCCTTCCCCCACCCCAGCTCACTAGTGGAAGGAAGAGAAATGCAGCAGGGAGGGAGTGGAAGGTCTGGGACTGCTGAATACCTAGCTCTGGAGATCTGCTCTGGGAGCACAGACCTACATTTCATGCTGTTTTCATGATACTCGCGTGATTACGGGGTTGGAAAGCTAATACAGGCAGAATTCCTGGAGAAACTGAGACTCCAGTCGCTTGTGGAAAGCAGGAATCCGTATCCGGCTGCTCTTGGACAAAAGCTTATACCTGTGTGCCTGGCCCACTGGTTCAGGCAGTGGAGACAGGCACAGCAGCTGGGAAGCAGGAAACAGCTCTTTCCTCACCCCAGGCACCAATACCGCTCCCCTGCGACCCCCGACATTGATTCAGGGGCTGAGCAGCTCCAGAGTAGAGCTTTTGGACACTAGAGGGCTCCACATACAAATATAAAAACGCCAAAGGAACCTGGTTCAGAGTAAAATTAATATAACCCCTGAGAAAGATTTAAATAACATAGACCTTATGACTCTTCTGAAAGGGAGTTCAAAATAAAAATCATCAACATGCGAACGGAGGAAAGATATTTAAGAACTCAGCAATTAATTCTGGTCGGACATCCAATTGTCGAAGAGCATGATTGAGGGTATTAAAAGCAGGTTGCATACGGTGGAGGAGACAATAAATGAAATAGAAACTAGAGAAGAGGAATACAAAGAAGCTGAGGCACAGAGAGAAAAAAGAATCTCTAAGAATGAAAGAATATTGAGAGAACTGTGTGACCAATCCAAACAGAACAATATTTGCATTATAGGGATACCAGTAGAAGAAGAAGAGAGAGAAAGGGATAGAAAGTGTCTTTGAGGAGGTAGTCGCTGAAAACTTCCCCAATCTGGGAAAGGAGATAGTCTCTCAGGCCATGGAGATGCACAGATCTCCCAACACAAGGGGCCCACGGAAGACAGCACCAAGACATATAGTAATAAAATTGGCAAAGATGAAGGATAAAGACAGACTATTAAAAGTAGCCAGAGAGCAAAATAAGATCACATACAAAGGAAAGCCCATCAGGCTAATATGAGACTTCTCAGCAGAAACCTTACAGGCCAGAAGGGAGTGGCATGATGTATTTAATGCAAGGAAGCAGAAGGCCCTGGAACCAAGATTACTTTATCTGGCAAGATTATCATTTAAATTTGAAGGAGGCATTAAACAATTTCCAGAGAGCAAAAGCTCAGAGCATTTACCTCCCACAAACCATCTCTACAGTGTATTTTTACAGGGACTGCTATAGATGGAAGTGTTCCTAAGGTTTATTAGCTATCATCAGAGGTAATAAAACTACAGTAAATAAAGTAGAACAGCTAATTACTAAGCAAACATAAAATTAAATTAATTATCCCCAAAGCCAATCAAGAGATAGACAAAGAATACAGAATATGATAACTAATATATAAAGAATGGAGGAGGAAGAGAAAGGAGGAGAAAAAGAAAAGAACCTTTAGACTGTGTTTATAACAGCATATTAAGTGAGTTAAGGTAGACTCTTAGACAGTAAGGAAATTAACCTTGAACCTTTGATAACTACAAATCTAAAGCCTGCAATGGCAATAAGTACATACCTATTGATAATCATCCTAAATGTAAATGGACTGAATGCACCAATCAAAAGACAGAGGCAGTGAGAGAAACACTCACTTTAAACCCAAAGACATGTACAGACTAAAAGTGAAGGGATGGAAAAAGATACTTCATGCAACTAACAGAGAGAAAAAAGCAGGAGCTACAGTACTTGTATCAGATAAAATAGACTTCAAAACAAAGAAAGTAATAAGAGATAAAGAAGGACATTACGTAATGATAAAGAGGGCAATCCAACAAGAAGATATAACCATTTTAAATATCTATGCTTCCGACACAGGAGCTCCCACATATGTGAAACAAATACTAACAGAATTAAAAAGGCAAAATAGAATGCAATGCATTCATCTTAGAAGACTTCAACACTCCACTCACTCTGAAGGACAGATCAACCAGATAGAATATAAGTAAGGAGACAGAGGCACTGAACAACACAATAGAATAGATGGACCTAACAGACAACTACAGAACTCTACACCCAAAAGCAACAGAATACACATTCTTCTCAAGTGCACATGGAACATATTCAAGAATAGATCATATACTAGGCCACAAAAAGAGCCTCAGTAAATTCAAAAGTATTGAAATTGTACCAACCAGTTTCTCAGATCACAAAGGTATGAAACTAGAAATAAAATTACGCAAAGAAAATGAAAAATCCCACAAACATATGGAGGCTTCACAACATGCTCCTAAATAACCAGCAGATCAATAACCAAATAAAAACAGAGATCAAGCAATATATGGAGACAAATGACAACAATCATTCAACACCACAAAAATCTATGGGATGCAGCCAAGGATGTGCTAAGAGGAAACTATATTGCAATACAGGCCTACCTCAAAAAAGAAGAACTATCCCATATAAGCAGTCTAAACTCACAATTAATGAAACTAGAAAAAGAAAAACAAATGAGGCCCAAAGTCAGTAGAAGGAGGGACATAATAAAGATTAGAGCAGAAATACATCAAATTGAGAAGAATAAAACAATAGAAAGAATCAATGAAAGCAAGAGCTGGTTCTTTGAGAAAATAAAGAAAATAGATAAACTACTAGCCAGGCTTATCAAGAAAAAAAGAGAGTCTACTCACATAAACAGAATCAGAAATGAGAATGGAAAAATCACTACGGACACCACAGAAATACAAAGAATTATTAGAGAATACTATGAAAAATTATATGCTAACAAACTGGATAACCTAGAAGAAATGGACAACTTTCTAGAAAAATACAACCTTCCAAGGCTGACCCAGGAAGAAACAGAAAATCTGAACAGACTAATTATGAGCAATGAAATTGAACAGGTAATCAAAAACCTACCTAAGAACAAAACTCCTGGACCAAATGGCTTCACCGCTGAATTTTATCAAACATTTAGTGAAGACCTAATACCCATTCTCCTTAAAGTTTTCCAAAAAATAGGAGAGGAGGGAATACTTCCAAACTCATTCTATGAGGCTAGCATCACTCTAATACCAAAACCTGTCAAAGAGACCACAGAAAAAGAAAATTACAGACCAATATCCCTGATGAACATAGATGCAAAAATACTCAACAAAACATTAGCAAACCAAATTAAAAAATACATCAAAAAGATCGTCCATCATGATCAAATAGGATTTATGCTGGGGATGCAAGGATGGTACAACATTTGAAAATCCATCAACATCATCTACCACATCAACAAAAAGAAGTATAAAAACCACATAATCATCTCCATAGATGTTGAAAAAGCATTTGACAATATTCAATATCCATTCATGACAAAAACCCTCAATAAAATGGGTGTAGAGGGCAAGTACCTCAACATAATAAAGGCCATATATGATAAACCCACAGCTAACATCATACTTAACAGTGAGAAGCTGAAAGCTTTTCCTTTAAGATCAGGAACAAGACAAGGATGCCCACCCTTCCCACTTCGATTCAACATAGTACTAGAGGTCCTAGCCACAGCAATCAGACAACACAAAGAAATAAAAGGCATCCAGACTGGTAAAAGCAGTCAAACTGTCACTATTTGCAGATGGCATATTGTACATAAAAAACCCTAAAGAATCCACTACAAAACTACTAGAACTAATATCTGAATTCAGCAAAGTTGCAGGATCCAAAATTAATACACAGAAATCTGCGGCATTCCTATACACTAACAATGAACTGGCAGAGAGAGAAATCAGGAAACAATTCCATTCACAACTGCATCAAAAAGAATAAAATACCTAGGAATAAACCTAACCAAGGAAGTGAAAGACCTACACTCTGAAAACTACAAGACACTCATGAGAGAAATTAAAGAAGATACCAATAAATGGAAACACATCCCGTGCTCATGGATAGGGAGAATTAATATTGTCAAAATGGCCATCCATCCTAAAGCAATCTAAAGATTCAATGCAATTCCTATCAAAATACCAACAGCATTCTCCAACAAACTAGTGAAAATTGTCCTAAAATTCATATGGAACCACAAAAGACCTCAAACAGCCAAAGCAATCCTGAGAAGGAAGAATAAAGCAGGGGGAATTATGCTCCCCAACTTCAAGCTCTACTACAAAGCCACAGTAATCAAGACAATTTGGTACTGGCATAAGAACAGACCCATAGACCAATGGAACAGACTAGAGAGCCCTGGTATAAACCCAACCATATATGGTCAATTAATATATGTTAAAGGAACCATGGACATACAATGGGGAAATGATGGCCTCTTCAACAGCTGGTGTTGGCAAAACTGGACAGCTACATGCAAGAGAATGAAACTGCATTATTGTTTAAACCCACACACAAAAGCAACCTCAAAATGGATTAAAGACTTGAATATAAGTCATGAAACCATAAAACTCTTAGAAGACAACATAGGCAAACATCTCCTGAATATAAGCATGAGCAACTTCTTCCTGAACCCATCTCCTTGAGAAAGGGAAACAAAAGCAAAAATGAACTCATAGGACTACATCAAACTAAAAAGTTTTTGTACAGCAAAGGACATCATCAACAAAACAAAAGGCATCCTACAGTATGGGAGAATATATTTGTAAATGACATATCTGACAAGGGGTGAACATCCAAAATATATAAAGAACTTACAGACCTCAACACCCAAAAAGCAAATAACCTGATTAACAAATGGGCAGAGGATATGAAAAGACCGTTCTGCAAAGAAGAAATTCGGATGGCCAACAGACACATGAAAAGATGCTCCACACCACTAATCATAAGGGAAATGCAAATTAGAACCACAATGAGATATCACCTCACACCAGTAAGGATGGCCAGCATCGAAAAGACTAAGAACAACAAATGCTGGCGAGGATGCGGAGAAAGGGGAACCTTCCTACACTGCTGGTGGGAATGTAAGTTAGTTCAACCATTGTGGAAAGCAATGTGGAGGTTCCTCAAAAAACTCAAAATAAATACCATTTGACCCCAGAATCCCAGTCCTTGGAATATACCCAAAGAATACATGTTCTCAGACTCAAAAAGACATATGCACCCCTATGTTTACTGCAGCACTTTTTACAATAGCCAAGATATGGAAGCAACCTAAGTGTCCATCTGTAGATGAATGGATAAAGAAGATGTGGTACATATACACAAGGGAATACTATTCAGCCATAAGAAAGAAGCAAATCCTACCATTTGCAACAACATGGATGGAGCTGGAGGCCATTATGCTAAGTGAAATAAGGCAGTCGTAGAAAGACAAATGCCAAATGATTTTCCTCATTTGTGGATTATAACAATGAAGCAAAACTGAAGGAACAAAATGGCAGCAGACTCAAAGAAGGGACTAGTGGTTACCAAAGGGGAGGGGTGTTGGAGGGTGGGTGGGGAGGGAGGGAGAAGGGGACTAAGGGGTATTGTGTTTAGTACACATAGTGTGGGGGATCACGGGGAGAACAGTGTAGCACAGAGAAGGGACATAGTGGATCTCTGGCAACTTGCTGCACTGATGGACAGTGACTGCATTGGGGTATGGGTGGGGACTTGATAATATGGGTAAATTAGTAACCATATTGTTTTTTCATATGAAACCTTCATAAGAGTGTATATCAATCATACCTTAACAAAAAATTTTAAAAAAAAGCAAGTCCAAAATTAGGGATGCAGATATGACAAAAACTGGCCATTCCAAGGAATCCCCTTAGATTCTATGTATTTCCAGAGACTCTAAGATTTAATATGACTTATTTCCAGTCTGTCATAAGGTTCCAGATCCCTTGACTCAATTGGAAACCGAAGTAAGTCACTTGCTGTTTACAAATTTGAGCCTCATGGAGTGATGCCTTCCCACACGTGGCCAAATGATTTTAAACTAAAATAGCATTAGCCAAACAATGTTCAACATCGGGGCTTGCTAGGAGCAGATCATCCACATATTGCAAAAGAATGCCCCCATTTAACAGTGAAATTCTCATGTCTTTTGTGAAGATTTCACTGAACTAAATGGGAGAGCTCGTAAACCCTGGGGCAGTCCAGTCCAACAGTGCTGAGCAGTAACTTTAGTGTCATGATCTTGCTGTTCAGAGGCAAGCAACAGCTGGTCCTTCTCCTTCAAAAGAATGCAAAAGAACGCATGCTTTAAATCCAGCACTGGGAACCACCGGCAATCCCCCTGTGAGAACCAAGGGCCTGTGGGGCGAGTGAGGGCCTTCAGGGAGAGGCCTGCGGTGAGAGTGACAGGCCCATAGTGAGGGGCCGGTGGTGAGTGTGATGGGCCCACAGTGAGGGGCCTGCAGTTAGGTGCCCATGGTAAGTGCGAGGGTCCTGCGGTGTAAGATACGTAGTGAGGGGCCTGAGGGGTGAGGTCTGCAGTGAGGGTGAGGGGCCTGCCGTGTCAAGTCTATACTGAGGGGTCTGTGGTGAGGGTGATGCGCCTGCAGTGAGGGGCCTGTGCTGAGTGTGAGAGGCCTGTGGTGTGAGGTCTGTAGTGAGGGGCCTGCAGTGACAGTGAGGAACCTATGGTGTGATGTCTGTAGTCAATGGACTGCGGTGATATTGACGAGCCTTCATTGAGGGGCCTGCGGTGTGAGGTCTGCAGTGCGGGGCCTGCAGTGTGAGGTGTAGAGAGGAGCCTGTGGTGAGAATGAAGGGCCTGAGTTCTGAGGTCTGCAGGGAGGGGCCTGCGGTGACAATGAGGAGCAGTGGTGTGAGGTCTATACAGAGGTGCCTGCGATGAGAAAAAAGCGCCTGACATCTGAGTTCTTTAGTGAGGGCCCTGCGGTGTGAAGTCTGCAGTCAGGGGCCTGTGGTGTGAGGTCTGCAGGAAGGGGCCTGTGGTGAGAGTGGGAGGCCTGCATTGAGGTGCGTGCAGTCAGATCAAGAGGCCTGCGGTGTGCGGTCTGCAGTGAGGGACCTGCGGTGTGAGGCCTGGGGGGTGATATCTGCCTTGAAAACCTGTAGCTACTATAAATCCAACATATCCCCAAACTGAACTGATTCTAGGTCCTTTTCTACATGCTCCTCCTCCTGTTTCCTCTCTTACTTGATGGTACCACCATTTACCCAGTTTTCCAAGTCATGAGCCTAAGACATCTCTGAGCCTCCTTCCTTTTCACTCTATGAAATTCACCTCCACATCCAGAGATTCCCTGTAAGAGCATGAATTTTTCCATCCATTGTTCTTTCAACTCTCAATGCCACTGCCCCTTTTTAGTCCTGTCCCTCTCCCTCTAGAACTTACTACTATAGCCACCTAAGTATTTCCTTGCATTTCTCTACTGCCTTCTTGCTGTCTTTGTTCGCTGACCAGCAAATAGGCTCCCTTTCCTTCTGTGCAGATGTGCATTCTGCCCACTCACTTTATAAGTGGATTTCTATGATGACTGTTATTCTGGTTTCTCTACGGATTCAGTTCGCTTGCCTATATTAGTGTTATGTGACCGCCTAGAGGCTCACTGAGGGGCAGCCTGCCTTGCTTTACTGGCAATGACTATCTCAGGAAAGAGGTTTATCAAGCTCGGTCATGGCAAGGGGTGCCTCCGGAGCCCCTTTCTGGTCCGTGCTGGAGCTGAACCCTCTGCAGCCAACCTGAAACCATGGGAGGGATCCAGAGCTCCAGGGCTCCAGGCCAGACAGACTCTGCCCTGGGAGAGGTACATGGATGGCTTGGTGAGTGGTTTGCAGCTCCACTCCATATATTAAAGTCAGTTTTTTGTTTTTTGTTTTTTAAACCTTCTGCTCTGAAAAATCCAGAAGAGCAACTGAAACATATTAACCTGAAAAACTTGGGATTTTAAATCAAATAAATATCTGAAGTAAAAGGGGCACAGCTGCCAAACACTTTTTAAAGCACTTGGCCCCTCCATAATTCACTCTAAGAGTGGTTAAAAATAGCTGGTAACCAATCTCCAGTGATAAACTGTGAATGGGGGATTTAAATCATCAACTTGAGGGGCAAGGATAGATGGAAAGATCAGAGAAAACTAAACCTCTAGCAGTGATTGAATCTGGAAAAACGCTGTAAATGAACCAAGGATGAGACATCCACAATGGATTAATAAAGAGAAGTTGGGAAGACACATTCCTAGGCTATAGGAATGATATTATTAGGGGCAACAAACAACTTTATTTCTCCCACAAACTCTTCCTTGCTCCATGTGATAGCATCTGAGCTGGGATGGATGGGAAGTCTTCCTGGTTGCACCCTGTGATAAAAACAGCTCCAGAGAGAAGCAGGAAAATGAAACCAGCATGCATGCATGACTGCAGACAGAGTGCAGGGTTAAGTCTGGAGAGGTAGGAGGGGACCAGACTGTGTAGGCACACTAGGCCATGTGAAGAACTCTGGTCTTTATCCAGAAAGCAATGGGAAGCCAGTTAAGGGCTGTAAGCAGATGTAATACCAGAATAGTGCTTGGAAAATGCCACTCTGGCCACAGTAAGTAAACTTGAGAGAGGGTGCAGAGAGAAATGTGGTGGTTGGGGGGGTGGGGGGTGGGGCAGCTAGCAGAATGGAGTGGAGAGGACAGAGATGATGGTAGTGTGGTTGGGACTGAGCTCTGTCATTTGTATTGGACTACTGATATAAAGTTATTTCCATAATAAAATGAAAAACTTTGTGACCATGTTCATTTTTTTTTTGAGAGGGCACCTCTCATATTTATTGATCAAATGGTTGTTTACAACAATAAAATTCTATATAGGGGACTCAATGCACAATCATTGATCAACCCCAAGCCTAACTCTTAACAGTCTCCAACCTTCTGAAGCATAATGAACAAGTTCTTACATGGTGAACAAGTTCTTACATGGCGAACAGTGCAAGGGCAGTCATATCACAGAAACTTTTGGTTTTGATCACGCATCATGAACTATCAACCATCAAGTCAGATATGATTATATGTGACCATGTACATTTTAAGTGGGCTCACACAACTTACTGGGAAAGTTTTATTGAGGTATGCTTCATTTTTTAAATAATAGGCATGGAAAAAATTATCCTCACAGAATAACATGGCTCCTGGGTTTGGCAAAGAGGAGGGAAAGAGCTCTTAGCTTTCTCCCTCCTGACCATCTGCTTTCCGAGAGGACTTCACTTCCTTTCAGTTCCCTCACCTGTGCAATGCTCTGGATGGCAGGGACCTCGTCACTGGTGGTCCACAGAACCGGCTGACAGCTCTAAACTTAACACATGCCTTCCACAGGGCAGGCTCTTCTATCTCATCACTGACATGGGGGTCTGCCTAGAATCATTTTACCCTCAGTGTGTGTTTGTGCACATGCACACATAGTGCGTGTGTTACCTGAATTCTTTTATGTTTCATTTCTTGCCATTCCTCTTACAGGTACTCGTGTCTTTATTGCTCAAGTTCTAAAACTCTTGACAAAATTAACACCAATGTTTGCTTTTTAAAAAAAAAACAGGAAAGGACATGACTGCCTTTTTACATTACTGTCAAATGCTGTGTAGGAAAATGGAATTAAGTATGAAAAGAGAAAAATAAAATCTGCATCGAGCATTTTAAAAGTGAGTTACACAACCACAGCGCGTTAATTGGCTCACACTTCAAGAGGGAGAGAGCAAGCACACTCCTCCTCCAGCCTCGAAGGGAAGAGGGTCTGAGGAGCACAGTCCGTTCATTTATTACCACAGCAGAGTATGCAGTAAATAGTAGTATTTCAATAGAGGATCTATGTGACGGCCAAGAGCTGCAATTTCATACTCGAAACTAAAACCTGACACTAAATATGAACTTTTCCTCATCAGCAGTCTGAATGGTGAAGATGTTTCCGTCTTTAAAAATCCACTTTCTTTCTATTGTATCCCATTAGTGACCCTAAGCCCCTCACACAACCCCCAGTCACATGGTTAGCAGCAACGTCCTGGAACCACTCCAAGAATTCCCTTTTGTTAAGTGTCAGACTAAGAAACAAAGCTGGTGGAAAGAATACTTTCTTGACTTCATCACTAACAATGGCAAAGAAGATGCAGAAAATCGCGGGCTGGCTAAACAGTCTAGGTTTAAATGTCCCATTTTTCAATCTTGCTACACTTCAAAGAGTTTGCTGAGGCTGTAACTCTCCACCTTTAATTCATCCATTGTCCTCAACCACAGCAGCACTTAGAGAAAGAAACATGACTCCTTCTTCTAAGATTTCTAGTGAATAAATAGCACCAGCTACACAAACAGACCCCAGGACAGAATATTGCCCTTCCCCAGTACTAAGTGACAGTCTAATCAGCTGCAGGGACAGGACACACTGCTTCTCAGATAGAGTATCATCATGCTGAAGACGAGGAAGCAGACGAGCTGGACCCACACACAGCATCCGTGTTTTTCTGGGAAGGCACAGGGGAGGAACTTTCTAACATTTGGATGCGATGGAAATTCCCTGGTCTAGGCTGGTGCTCCAAGGTCCCAAGTCAGCCAGGCCCCCATCAGAGAGGAAACCTAGGTGGACACGGACTTTTGAAGTCCTGGGGAAAGGCAGAAGGAAGATGTACTCTTACAGAACCAGGCTTTGGGAGGCCCAAGGGGAGAAGCATAAGAAAAATGAGGCAGGTGCCCTTTTCAGAGAAGCACAACTTGTGCTTGGGGTAAGTGGCTTCAAGGTTCTGAAAAGCTATGAGGATGTTCCTATGTACAGCACTTAAAACATGAACATGAGTGAGGTCAGTGTGCTAAGGAGTATATGTTGGCAGGAAACAAGACAGTTACATAAAGTGGGAGAAGCATGGCCAGGCACAAAGAAGGCAAGGAAGAAGGTCTGGGGACACTGGGGAGTATTAAATGCCCACACAGCCGAGCTTTTGGGAATCCAAGATTAAAATGCATGACATTGTAGGCACAGTTTCCTTTCTCCCTGCTAGGAAAACCAATGAGGTGAAGAATACAAAGAAATGCAAAGGGAATACATTCATAAAGGTGTTGCAGACTGGAGGGAGGGATATTAGCAATTCAAGTGGATGAAATATTATTCATAAATCTGAGGAGAACTGGGCAGATTTCCATACTGCAGCAAACTGACCAGGAAAGATGAAAAATGACCCAGGTCGAGCCATATCATTGTGAAATGCAAGGTCTCCAAGGATAAAGAGAAGATTCTAAAGATTTCTACAGGGAAAAATTACTAGAAAGAATAATAATGAGATTATACCAGATTTCTCAGCAGCAACCTTAGATATTAGATGGCAATAAATCCAACCTTCAAAATGCCAAAGGAACTGAGTTAATTCAGGCATGCAGGATTTCTGAACTTTTTTTTTTCACATATCCTTCCTGAAAACAATTACCTATATATTTCCTCTGTAAGGCCCATGAGGAATCTTTATAACTAAGACTCTACCAAGCCATATTTAGCATCAAATACACCCAGGAGAGAGAACAGGAAACATAGCCACCAGGGGAGCAGCAGGTTATTTCACTTCCGTGGGAGTAACTGCAGTGTCCTCACAACTGTGCAGGAGCTATTCCTGCTGCCATGGAGGTGACAGCTCAGGTGACAGTGCCCAGGATTCACACTGGGCAGTGTGGGGCCAGTCTGACTTAGATGTCTCAGAGTCCAAATCAAAACTAGTATTTCTTGTAATAGATCCATAAACACAGATCCCAGAATTTTCACATGGGACATGCTAGTCACAAAAGTCATCACAGTCAAGAAACCCAAGCTATGGCTTCCAACCACATATTTACAGTTCTCCTGAGCCAGGTGCAATTCACCAGTCAGGGGTAATCTTTATATAAACAATGTTACCTAGTAACACAGCTAACAGTCTATTTCCATCAGGCTTAAAGGGGAACAGATCTAGATAGGTAACTGGGCCCAAAGTCAATATCTGACTACAAATGAAAGAGTTCTGTTAACCGTTTCCCCACATTCCACAAAAAGAAATCCAAGAAACAGTGGAACCAAGCTAGATAGGAAAGAAAACTAAATTTTAGGATCACAGCTGTAAAGTAGGCCTAGGAAGCAGTCCATTCAAAATTACACAAGGAACATATGGTACGCCTCAGATGCTTCTGTTAACAGGACAAAGAGGCAATTAGGAACTCCAGGAAAACAATAAGCTGGCTGATATGAAGCTATTTATTTATTATTTGTGGAATAATTCTGAGAACTTGTAAGAATTGAATCTACGTGGTCTGAACACAGCACAGTTCCAAGAGGGTTCCAAGTTTAGTGACATAGGATAATATTATTCCCTCACCACACATCCAATGAGTTACTAGATCTTTAGTGAACAATGTATATATTACCATAATATTATAATAGGTTCATCATGGTTTTACTTTCTCAGGATCAATTTAGAGTTAACACATGGAAGATTTAACTATAAGTGACAGATTAGAAAATAAATATCCTAAATCTTTACAATGTCAGAGCGGTGACACAGCTAACAGAAGATGGGGAGAGAGAGAGGAAAGTGTGGGGGTGGTAATTTCATCATTAACGTAATAGGGAGTCAAGAAGTACTGTCGTCAATTGATGGATCAGAAAATAGAGGTTTAAGCATATTGTTTAATTTTAAAAGGTAGGTAGTGTAGTAGCAGGACTAAAAATAAAAACATAACTAACAAATACTGAGGAGTGGTTAAGTAAGCTAAATTCCTAATTTTTTATAGCAAGGAGTTAGAAAGCTGATAAACTAATAAACATATACACATATATAAATCAGTCAATTGGTTATCTATGATAGAAAACAAGCCTTTATCTTGAAAGCAAAGCAAGAGAAGCTCCAACTATAGGAGAAAGAATTTAGGATAGCAATAAAGGAAAATATCCTGCCCCAGGAGCAGAGGGACTTATAGGGAGACTTGTCATTCCACAGATATCTTTCAGAGAACAGCAAAAATTTGTCCTCTGCTTTCTTGACTAGGTAGAGTGCTATCAAGAGGCAGGGCTATGGCCTCTAAAGATTGTATAGAATTTCATTTATAACATGACTCACATACTTTATTTCAATATAAAACAGGCTATACCTCCTGAAACTAATAGAATCCTCTCTTGAGGACTGCTCTGGAGTATATTAGTTAAAAAGGAAAGATTTTCTTCTACCATCTTAGTGGCTTCTACTATATTTCTTAGGACCTAATTCAAAATGGGAGGTACAACAGATTTAAGTTATGTCTATGAATATAAATCATAACCTTTGGTTCCACCGATCCTTAGCGGGTTAACAGACACTTGCCTTCTTGCTAGTTACTCTTGTTCTTCTAATATATTATTTATTAACTTGCAAAACATTTAAACTGCTATAGCATACAAATGCTAACAGAATGAGGTTAAAAACATATAAACTATTTAAGTCCATCAACTAATGGAAACAAAAAATAAAAAGAGGATAATAAATAAATTTATTAATTAATAATAAACAAGAGGAAAAACCCATTCTGATGAGTTAGTGCAAAGCTACTGACAGAGCCTAAGGAGTGAATTGTTCAAGAAGAAACCCATTTAAATAAAGATATAATCATTATGGTATTGTACCTGGTCAGGAACCGAGTCAACTATTTCTTGTTAAAAACCAGTATTATAGAACACTTTCAACAGGGGGACAAAAAAGAAAAGAGATTAGGAATCCAATTTATCACACATAAAGTGACAGAAGAGATGGGCAAGAGTAACCAGTTACATGTGTTAAGACTCAGTAAGCAATGACTCTGGAAGATGAAAGGGCAGCTGTTCATGGGCCTCGAAGGTCCCCCTATTGTATAAAAAAGGGTTCTAGGAACTTGGAAACAAGTTACTCACTTCATTTCCCAGTTTTCATCATCTAGCTTGGTTTAGCTCTCTTTCATAATGCTTTGGACACCAGGGGTGGGGTGGTACAATGGAAAGAGCCCTTCATTTTCTCTTTCATAAGACAAGAACAATATCCTACAAGGTGTTTTGTATTCAAGACAAAATGAGATTAAATACATGAAAGTAATGGAGTGGCGCTAGCCACTAAATAATTGTTAGTTTTCTTATGCTACGGCAGAGATAGCTGCAACACTTGTGCTCCACTGAGGGGCAGCTGCCCAGCCAGTCCTACCAGCAGCCAGTGTGTCAAGTGACCACTTCTCCCCATGAGAATGCAAGTAGGAGGGATGTTCACTGTACACTCAGGCCAAGACTGTTCAGAACCAGGTATACCTTCTCTCTGTTCTTTTCCCAACTGCCAGCTAGATACAGACGACACCAGAGAGGCTCTGGATGATGGCAGCCCTACAGGAAGAGAGATGCTTGGGCTCCTCAGTCACCTGTGCAGAAGCTACTGGTAACCGGGAATACCCAGTGACTATCACATGACTGAGAAACAAACTACTGTGTTGAGATGCTAAAATGTAGAAGTCACTATTTGTTATTAACAGCAAGTGGTATCCAAACCAATATAAACATGCTATGTGATAATTACTGTAATAATAACGGTACGGGTATCGGACATGGCACCAAACAAGCCATCGTTAGTGCCATTACGAAATGTTGGCCAAATAAGTCCACGAAAAGACGTTCATCATCCTTAGCCATTGGGAAAATGCAAAGCAAAACCACTTTACTCCCAGTAGGATGGCTGAGAACAAAAAGATAGGCAATAACAAGTACAGACAAGGATGTGGAGAACTTGGCGACCTCACGCGTTGCTGATGGGAATGAAAAATGATGCAGCTGCTGTGGAAAAGTCTGGCAGTTTCTCCAAACTTAAACATACCATCACTATGAGGCCCAGCAATTCCCCTTCTAATAGATACCCAGGGAACTAAAACATACTTTCATTCAAAAACTTGTACAGGAATGTTCATAAGCAGCAATATTCATAATAGCCAAAAAGTAGGAACAATTCAAATATTCATCTACTGATGACTGGATAAACAAAATGTGAAATATATATTTCCATATGATGGAAAACAATTGAGTCATAGAAAGGAAGGAGGTACTGATACACACGAGAAATAAGAATGAGCCCTGAAAACATAGTAAATGAAAGAAGCCAGGAATAAAAGACCATTTATATGAACTATGAATGTGCAAATACACTGAGACAAAGAAAGCAGATTATTGGGTGCTGGAGCTGTAGTTGCTGGAGGGAAATAGGGAGACTATTAATGGGTAGGGGGTGCACTTTTGGGGTTATAAAAGTGCTTTGGAACATTAGGTAGTAGCGGTGGAGCTATAATTCTGTGAATATACTAAAAAACACTGAGTTGTACAATTTAAAAGCAGGAATTTTATGGTATGTGAATCATATCTCAATTAAAAAAAAGAAATCTTAGCTATTTGCTTCGTTTTACCTCCCAGAGGCTTTGGTTCGACACAAAAAGGCACTGAATTCTTTCTAAGTAATACTAGAAAAAGGTGTGAGGGAAGCTTCTAGGGTGCTGGAATGTGTCTATCGATCCTAGTGGAAGTTACATGGGAATATATAAATGTAAATATTCTTTCCAGGCATGATTCTAGGTTGGTCAGAACCCAAAGAATCCTTCCTCCTCGCTTCCTCCACAAACAGGTAAGCCACACAGTGCTGCAATGCCACATGCAGGAAAAGCCTCTTTTCCCCTACACAGACCTTAAGGCACCAAGCTCTCCTTAGTTTAGGTAACAGTGTAGATAGCACAGAGATGAGATAAATATTTAAAGTTAACTCTGAGAGTGACGTGAGGGTGGGGAAATAAGACAGAGCCCAGAATAACCACTGAAGTGTATATTGCAACAGCAAAGTTCTCTAGGGAAGAAAAAAGTCCTAAAGAGACAGTGTGGGCTGTGGGCGGACGACCCGCGATGGGACTGCATATGGGAAGTATCTTTCTTCTCCCTGCTTAGGTATATACCATTTTTAAAAGTCAAGATCAAACCATAATATAAGGAAAGGTTGTTTAGTCATATAAAGTAAATCCTCATCTAAGTACTTAATACTCAAAACTGAAGTAAAGGATCATTGGAATATTTTCAACCCCTGGATAAGAATATAATTTGGTGATTCCATGAATCTTCACTGGAACCTTCTGAATCTATTGAAAAATACTATCTTTTGAATTGGAATAAATTCCTTGGAAGGGGAATGGATTAAAGATGACAGTGTGAGAGGTGAGACAGAGACCTCCTCCTAAAACCACATACAATATGAAAATATAATTATACAACTAATCCTGAAAGAGCAACAGGAAAGAGGGCTGCACTGGACTGCATACACCAGGAAAAAAAAGGAGACCTCATGGAACAGGGTAACATACCAAAGCTGTGGCCCAGCAGGGCCCAAGCCCTTTCACCATCCCAGCTCACTGGCAGGAGGAAGAGAAACAGAGCAGGGAGGGAGTGGAGGCCAGGGACTGCTGAACACCTAGCCCTGGAGATCTGCTCTGGGAGCATGAACTTACATTGAATGGTGCTCTGGTGATTTAGTGCGTTTGGAAAGCTAAGACAGGCGGAATACCTGGAGAGATGGAGATTCCAGGTGTTTGTGGAAAACAAGGATTCATATCCACCTGATCTGGGTGGGGAGTCTGAGATACTTCCTAAAAGCAAGAACACTGCTGAAGGGGAAAGGATTGCACAAAGGTTACTGCTCAGGAGAAAGGACAGGTAGACAAAATTGTCGAGGTGCACTGTGCCCAGCAGGATGGGAGCTTAAATGATCTTCAGGCACTCCATCCCCCTGGCTGGCTACGCAGCTCCAAGGCCGCCACTGTGGTATGCACCCTGCTGTGTCTTCCTCCTGGCTACCCTGCACCTGGCTCAGGCTCACAAACAGGAAACCCCTGCCCTGGAGTCAGGCCAGCCACAGGGAGGCTCCTCCTACAGTAGCTACAAATGCAAAGCATAGAGGCTTACAAGTGTGTGTTTGGCCCACTAGTTCTGGCAGTGGAGAAAGGCATAGCAACTGGGAAGTAGGAAACAGCTAATTCCTGCCCCCAAAGCATGAATACTGCTCTCCTGCAACCCCCGACATTGCTCCAGAAGCTGCGAAGCTCCAAAGAGTGGAGCTTTTGCACACTGGAGTGCACCACAGACGAATTATGAAATGTCAAAGGACCCTGGTTCAAAGCAATTATGAATACACTTGAGAAAGATTCAAATGAAATCGACCTCATGAATCATCCTGAAAAAGATTTCAAAATAAAAATCATTAACATGATCATGGAGATACAGAAAAATATTGAAGAACTCAGGAACAAATTTAGGACAGAGATCCAATGATTGAAGAACACAATGGAGGGTATTAAAAGCAGATTAGAGACCATGCAGGAGATGATAAATGAATTAGAAATCAGTGAAGAGCAATACAAACAAGCTGAGGCACAGAGAGAAAAAAGAATCTCTACAAATGAAAGAATACTGAGAGAACTGTGTGACCAAACCAACTGGAACAATTTTCATATTATCCATGTACCAGAAGAAGAAAAGAGAGAAAAAGAGAAAATGTCTCCGAGGACATAATTGCTGAAAACGTCCCCAATCTGGGGAAGGAGATAGTCTCTTCGGCCACGGAGATGCACAGGCCTCCCAACACAAGGGACCCACGGAAGACAACACCAAGACATATAGTAATTAAAATGGCAAAGATCAAGGATAAGGACAGACTATTAAAAGCAGCCAGAGAGAGAAATAAGATCACATACAAAGGAAAACCCATCAGGCTATCATCAGACCTCTCAGAAGAAACCTTACAGGCCAGAAGGGAGTGGCATGATGTATTTAATGCAATGAAGCACAAGGGCCTCGAACCAAGAATACTTTATCTGGCAAGATTATCATTTAAATTTGAAGGAGGGATTAAACAATTTCCAGATAAGCAAAAGCTGAGAGAATTTAGCTTCCACAAACCATCTCTACAGTGTATTTTACAGGGACTGCTATAAATGGAAGTGTTCCTAAGGTTAAACAGCTGCCACCAGAGGTAATAAAAAGGGACACACAAAGAACACAGAATATGATACCTAAAATATAATGAATGGAGGAGGAAGAAAAAGAAATAATAAAAAGAACCTTTAGATTCTGTTTGTTATAAAAGCATACTAAGTGAGTTAAGTTACACTCTTAGATAGTAAGGAAGTTACCCTTGAACCTTTGGTAACCATGAATCTAAAACCTGCAGTGGCAAAAAGTACATACCCATTGATAATCACCCTAAATGTAAATGGTCTGCATGCACTAATCAAAAGACACACATTCACTGAATGGATAAAAAACAAAACTCAACTACATGCTGCTTACAAGAGACTCACTTCAAACCCAAAGACATACACAAACCAAAAGTGAAGGGATAGAAAAAGATATTTCATGGAACTAATAGGGAGAAAAAATCAGGTGTTGTAGACTTGTATCACAATAGACTTCAAAACAAAGAAAATCAAGACAGAAAAAGGTTGACATTACATAATGATAAAGGGGTCAATCCAACAAAAGGATATAACCATTATAAATATCCATGCATACAACACAGGAGCACTTATACATGTGAAACAAATACTAACAGAATTAAAAGGGGAAATAGAATATAATGAAGTGACTTCAACAGTCCACCAACTCCAAAGGACAGATCAACCAGACAGAAAATAAGGAAGGAGACACAGGGATTGAACAACACATTAGAACAGATGGACCTAACAGACATCTACAGACCTTCCCCCACAAAAGAAGCAGGATACACATTCTTTTCAAGTGCACACAAAACACTTTCCAGAACAGACCACATACTAGGACACAAAAAGAGCCTCAGTGCATTCAAAAAGACTGAAATTCTACCAACCAACTTCTCAGACCAAAAGGGTATAAAACTAGAAATAAATTGTACCAAGAAAAAAAAAAGGCTCACAAACACATGGAGGTTTAACAACATGCTCCTAAGTAATCAATGGATAAATGACCAAATTAAAACAGATCAAGTAATACATGGAGACAAATGAAAACAAAAGCACAACACCCCCAACTTCTGAGGGACAGAGAAAAGGCAGTTCTAAGAGGAAAATATACAGCAATCCAGGCCTACTTAAAGAAGGAAGAACTATGCCAAATGAATAGTATAAACTTTTAATTACTGAAAATGGAAAAAGAATAAATGACACCCAAAGTCAGCAGAAGAAAGATCAGAGAAGAAATGAACAAAATTGAGAAGAATAAAACCATAGAAAAAATTAATGAAATGAACAGCTGGTTCTTTGAGAAAATAAACAAAATAGATAAACTCCTGGTCAGACTTAATAAGAAAAAAAGAGAATCTACACACATAAACAGAATCACAAATGAGAAATGAAAAATCATGACAGACACAACATAAATACAAAGAATTATTAAAGAATAGTATGAAAATACATATGCTAACAAACTGGATAACCTAGAAGAAATGGACAACTTTCTAGAAAAATACAACCTTCCAAGACTGACCCAGGAAGAAACAGAAAATCTAAACTGACCATTTACCAGCAATGATCTCTGTTTTAATTTGGTTATTTATCCATTGATTATTTAGGAGCATGTTGTTAAGCCTCCATGTGTTTGTGAGCCTTTTTGTTTTCTTGGTACAATTTATTTCTAGTTTTATACCCTTTTGGTCTGAGAAGTTGGTTGGTACAATTTCAATCTTTTTGAATCTAATATCTGAATTCAGGAAACTTGCGGGATACAAAATTAATACAAAGAAATCTGTTGCATTTCTATACACTAACAGCGAACTAGAAGGAAGAGAAATCAGGAAAACAATTGCACTCACAATTGCATAAAAAAGAATAAAAGGGGATGCTCCCCAACTTCAAGCTCTACTACAAAGCCACAGTAATCAAGACAGTTTGGTATTGGCACAAGAACAGAGCCACAGACCAGTGGAACAGAATAGAGACTCCAAACATTAACCCAAACATATATGGTCAATTAATAGATGATAAAGGAACCATGGACATACAATGGGGAAATGAAAGTATCTTCAACAGATGGTGCTGGCAAAACTGGACAGCTACATGTAAGAAAATGAAACTGGATCACTGTCTAACCCCATACACAAAAGTAAATTCAAAATGGATCAAAGAACTGAATGTAAGTCATGAAACCATAAAACTCTTAGAAAAAACATAGGCAAAAATCTCATGGACATAAACATGAGTGACTTCTTCATGAACATATGTCCCTGGGCAAGGGAAACAAAAGCAAAAATGACCAGGTGGGACTACATCAAGCTGAAAAGCTTCTGTATAGCAAAGGACACCATCAATAGAACAAAAAGGTATCCTACAGTATGGGAGAATATATTCATAAATGACTAAAGGGTTGACATCCAAAATATATAAAGAGCTCACACACCTCAAAAAACAAAAAGCAAACAATCCAATTAAAAAATGAGCAGAGGAGCTGAATAGACAGTTCTCTAAAGAGGAAGTTCGGATGGACAACAGACACATGAAGAGATGCTCCACATCGCCTGTCATCACAGAAATACAAATTAAAACCACAATGAGATATCACCTCACACCAGTAAGGATGGACACCATCCAAAAGACAAACAACAACAAATGTTGGCGAGGTTGTGGAGAAAGCGGAATCCTCCTACACTGCTGGTGGGAATGTAAATTAGTTCAACCATTGTGGAAAGCAGTATGGAGGTTCCTCAAAATGTTTAAAATAGAAATACCATTTGACCCAGGAATTCCACTTCTAGGAATTTACCCTAAAAATGCAGCAGCCCAGTTTGAAAAAGACAGATGCACCCCTATGTTTATCAAAGCACTATTTACAATAGCCAAGAAATGGAAGCAACCTAAATGTCCATCAGTAGATGAATGGATAAAGAAGATGTGGTACATATACACAATGGAATATTATTCAGCCATAAGAAGAAAACAAATCCTACCATTTGCAACAACATGGATGGAGCTAGAGGGTATTATGCTCAGCGAAATAAGCCAGGCGGAGAAAGACAAGTACCAAATGATTTCACTCATATGTGGAGTATAAGAGCAAAGAAAAACTGAAGGAACAAAACAGCAGCAGAATCACAGAATCCATGAATGGACTAACAATTGCTAAAGGGAAAGGGACTTGGGAGGATGGGTGGGAAGGGAGGGATAAGGGCGAGAAAAAGAAAGAGGGTATTAAAATTAGCATATATAATGTGGAGGGGGTAGGGGGCGGGCTCTACAACACAGAGAAGACAAGTAGTGATTTTACAGTATCTTACTATGCTGATGGACAGTGACTGTGAGGGGGTATGTGTGGGGAACTTGGTGAAGGGGGGAGCCTAGTAAACATAATGTTCTTCATGTAATTGTAGATTAATGGTATCAAGAAAAATAAAATACCTAGGAATAAACTTAACCAAGGAAGTGAAAGACCTATACCCTGAAACCTACAAGACACTCCTAAGAGAAATTAATGATACCAATAAATGGAAATTCATCCCATGCTGGTGGGTAGGAAGAATTAATATTGTTAAAATGGCCAACCTGCCTAAAGCATTCTACAGATTCAATGCAATCCCTATCAAAATACTGACACCATTTTTCAATGAACTAGAAGAAATTGTTCTAAAATTCATATGGAACCACAAAAGACCCGAATAGCCAAAGCAATCCTGAGATGGATGAACAAAGCTGGGGGGATATCACCTTCCAACTTCACGCTCTACTACAAAGCCACCATAATCAAGACAATTTGGTACTGACACAAGAACAGAACCATATAGACAGGTGGAACAGAATAAGAGTCCAGATATTAACCCAAGCATACAATAAAGGAGCCATGATATACAATGGGGAAATGCCAGCCTCTTCAACAGTTGCTGTTGGAGAAACTGGACAACTAAATTTAAGAGAATTAAACTGGATTCTCTAACTTCATACACAAAAGTAAACTCAAAACGGATCAAACAACTGAATGTGAGTCATGAAACCATAAAACTATTAGAATAAAATATAGGCAAAACGCTCTTGAATATGAACATGAGCGCCTTCTTCATGAACATATCTCCCTGGGCAAGGGAAACAAAAGCAAAAATGAACAAGTGGGACTAAACCAAACCAAAAGGCTTCTGTACAGCAAAGGACACCATAAGTACAACAAAAAGTCATCCTACAGTATGGGAAAATATATTTCTAAATGACATATCCGATAAGGGGTTGACATCCAAAACATACAAAGAGCTCACACACCTAAACAAACAAAAAGCAAATAACTGAATTAAGAAATAGGCAGAGGATATGAACAGACACTTCTCCAAAAAAGAAATTCATATGTCAAACGGGCATATGAAAAGATGCTCCACATCACTAATCATCACAGAAATGCCAATTAAAACCACAATGAGGTATCACCTCACACCAGTTAGGATGGCCAACATCCAAAGGACAAACAACAACAAATGTTGGCGAGGTTGGGGAGAAAGGGGAACCCTCCTACACTGCTGGTGGGAATGCAAATTAGTTCGACCTTTGCGGAAAGTAGTACGGAAGTTCCTTAAAAAATTCAAAATAGTAATACCATTTGACCCAGGAATTCCACTCCTAGGAATTTACCCTAAGAATGCAGGATCCCAGCTACAAAAAGAAAGATGCACCCCTATGTTTATTGCAGCAGCATTTACAATAGCCAAGAAATGGAAGCAACCTGACTGTCCATCAGTAGATAGATGGATAAAGAAGGTGTGGTACATGTGCACAATGGAATATTACTCATCTATAAGAAGAAAACAGTTCCTACCATTTGCAACAACATGGATGGAGCCAGAGAGTATTATGTTCAGTGAAATAAGCCAGGTGGAGAAAGGTAACTACCAAATTATATCACTCATCTGTGGAGCATAAGAACACAGCAAAAACTGAAAGAAGAAAACAACAACAGATTCACTGAACCCAAGAATGGACTAACAGATACCAAAGGGAAAAGGGACTATGGAGGATGTGTGGGAAGGGAAGGATAAGGGAAATGAATAAGGGGCATTATGATTAGCACACATAATGTAGGGGATGGACATGGGGAAGGCAGTATAGCACAGAGAAGACAAGTAGTGGCTCTGTAGCATCTTACTATGCTGATGGACACTGACTGTAATGGGATATGAAGTAGGGACTTGACAATGTGGGGAATCTAGTCACCACAATGTTGCTCATGTAATTGTATATTAATCATACTAAAATAAAAGAGTTTTTTAAAAAAGAGACAAGTAAGGACATTACATAATGATAAAGGTGTTAGTCCCACAAGAGGATATAACCATTATAAATACCTATGCACCCAACACAGGAGCACCTACATATGTGAAACAAATACTAACAGAATTAAAGGGGGAAAGCAGAGTGCAATGCCTGCATTCTAGTGGTGACTTCAACACACCATTGATTACAAAGGACAGATCAATCAGGCAGAAAATAAGGAAGGACACAGAGGCACTGAAAAACACATTAGAACATATGGACATTCCACCCATAGGTAGCAGGATACACATTCTTCTCAAGTGCACATGGAACATTTTCCAGAATAGACCACAAACTAGGCCACAAAAACAGCCTCAGCAAATTCAAAAAGATTGAAATTGTTCCAACCAACTTCTCAGATCACAAAGGTATAAAACTAGAAATAAATTGTACCAGGAAAACAAAAAGGCTCACAAACTCATGGATGATTAAAACATGCTCCTAAATAATCAATGGATCAAAAACAAAATTAAAACAGAGATCAACCAAGATATGGAGACAAAAGAAAACATCAGCACAATACCCCAATTTCTGTGGGATGCAGTGAAGGCAGTTCTAAGAGGAAAGTATACAGCAAGCTACACCAATTTAAAGAAGGAAGAACAACCCCCAATTCACAATTATTGAAATAGGAAAAGGAAGAACAAATGAGGCTCAAAGTCAGTAGAAGGAGGGACATAATAAAGATCACTGAAGAAATGAATAAAATTGAGAATAAAATAATAGAAAAAATTAATGAAACTAGGAGCTGATTCTTTGAGAAAATAAACAAAATAGATAAACCGCTAGCCAGATGTATCAAGAAAAAAAAAAAGACTCTACACACATGAACAGAACTAGAGATGAGAAAGGAAAAATCAGTATGGATACCACAGAAACATAAGAAATGATTAGAGAATACTATGAAAAATTATATGCTAAAAAACTGGATAACCTAGAAGAAATGGAAAACTTTCTGGTAAAATACCACCTTCCAAGACTGACCGAGGAAGAAACAGAAAATCTGAACAGACCACTTACCAGCAACAAAATTCAATCGGTAATCAAATACCAACTATTAACAAAATCACTGAACCACATGGCTTCATCATTGAATTTTTTTAGTGAAGACCTAATACCCACCCTCCTTAAAGTTTTCCAGAAAGTAGAAGAGGAGGGAATACTTTCAAGCTTGTTCTATGAGGCCAGCATTATTCTAATACCAAAACCAGGCAAAGACACCACAAAAAAAGAAAATCACATGCCAATATCCCTGATTAACAGAGATGCAAAAATATTGAACAAAACACTCCAAAACAAATTAAAAAATACATCAGAAAGATCATCCATCATGGTCAAGTAGATTTTGTTCCAGGCATGTAGATGGTACAATATTAGAAAATCCATCATCACCATCCACCACATCAATAAAAAGGAAAAAAAGGATCATCTCCATAGAGGCTGAAAGAGTGTTCAACAAAATTCAACATTCATTTATGATAAGAAATCTCAACAAAAGGATTATAGAGGGCAAGTATCTCAACATAATAAAGGCTATATATGACAAATCTACAGTCAACATCATACTTAACAGGGAGAACCTGAAAGCTTTTCCTTTAAGATTGGAAAGAAGACAAGAACACCTACTCTCCCACTTTTAGTCAACATAGTTCAGGAGTTCCTAGCCACAGCAATCACACAACACAAAGAAATAAAGGGCATCCAGATTGGTAAGGAACGAACAAGTTAAAATGTCACTGTTTGCAGGTGACATGATATTGTACAGAACAAATCCTAAAGAATCCACTCCAAAACTACTAGATCTAATATCTGAATTCAACAAAGTTGCAGGATACAATATTAATACACAGAAGTCTGTTGCATTCATATACACTAATGATGAATTAGGAAAAAGAAACCAGGGAAACAATTCCATTCACAATTGAATCAAAAAGAATAAAATACCTAGGAATAAACCTAACCAAGGAAGTGACAGACATAGACAATGAAACCTACAAGACATTCATGAGAGAAATTAAAGACACCAGTAAATGGAAATACAACCGGTGCTTACGGATAGTAAGACAATATTGTTAAAATCGCCATCCTACCTAAAGGAATCTACAGATTTAATGCAATCCATACCAAAATACCAACAGCATTCTTCAACAAACTGGAGCAAATAGTTCTAAAATTCATATGGAACCACAAAAGTCCCCTGAAAAGTGAAAGCAATCCTGAGAAGGAAGAATAAAGTTGGGGGAATTACGGTGCCAAACTTCAAGCTCTACTACAAAGCCACACTAATCATGACAATTTGGTGCTGGCAGAAGAACAGACCCACAGACTGATGGAAGAGAATAGAGAGCCCAGATATAATCCCAAGCACATATGGACAATTAATATATATGGACATATATGGACAATAAAGGAGCCACGGATATACAATGGGGAAATGACAGTCCCTTCAAAAACAGGTGTTGGCAAAACTGGACAGCTACGTGCAAGAGAATGAAACTGGATTCCTGTCTAATCCCCCACACAAAAGTTACACTCAAGATAGATCAAAGACCTGAATGTAAGTAATGAAACCATAAAACTCGTAGAAGAAAACATACACAAGAATTTCTCAAATTTAAACATGAGAAACTTTATCCTGAATGAATCAATCTCCTTTGGTAAGGGAAACAAAAGCAAAAATGAACAAATGGAACTATGTCAATCAAAAAAGCTCTGTATACAACGGCAGCACAAACAGCAGTCCATCAGCAGCAAAAAAAGGCATCCTACAGTATGGAAGAATATATTCATAAATGATATATCCGATAACGGGTTAACATCCAAAATATATAAAGAATTCACATGTCTCAATAGCCAAAAAGCAAATAACCATATTAAAAATGGTCAGAGGATATGAACAGACACTTCTCCAAAATAGAAATTCAGATGGTTAACAGGCACATGAAAAGATGTTCCACGTCGCTAATTATCAGGGAGAAGCAAATTAAAACAACAATGAGATATCACCTCACACCAGTTAGGATGGTCAAAATCCAAAAAACTAGGAACAACAAATGCTGGAGAGGATGTGGAGAAAAGGGAACCCTCCTACACTGAGGGTGGGAATGTAAGCTAGTTCAACCATTGTGGAAAGCAGTATGGAGGTTCCTCAAAAACCTGAAAGTAGAAATACCATTTGCCCCAGGAATTCCACTCCTAGGAATTTACCCAAAGAAAACAAGTTCTCAGATTCAGGACATATTCACCCCTATGTTTATAGCAGCACTATTTACAATAACCAAGGTATGGAGGCAACCTAAATGTTCAACAGCAGATGAATGGATAAAGAGGAGGTGGTACATATACACAATGGAATACTATTCAGACATAAGAAATAAACAGAGAAACAAATCCTACCATTTGCCACAACATGGATGGAGATAGAGGGTATTATGCTCAGTGAAATAAGCCAGATGGAGAAAGACAAGTACCAAATGATTTCACTCATATGTGGAGTATAAGAACAAAGGAAAAACTGAAGGAACAAAACAGCAGCAGAATCACAGAACCCACAAATGGACTTACAGTTACCAAAGGGAAAGGGACTGGGGAGGATGGGTGGGAAGGGAGGGATGGGGGGAAGAAAGGATGCAGTATGATTAGCATCTTTAATGTGGGGGGGGGCACGGGGAGCGTTGTGCAACACAGAGAAGAAAAGTAGTGATTCTACAGCATCTTACTATGCTGGTGGACAGTGACTGTAATGGGGTTTGTGGAGGGAGGAGAACTTGGTGAAGGGGGAGCCTAGTAAACATGTTTCTCATGTACTTGTAGATTAATGATACCAAAATACAAAAGGAGAGAGAGAGAGAGAGAGAGGGAGGGAGGGAGGGAGGGAAGAAGGAAGGAAGGAAGGAAGGAAGGAAGGAAGGAAGGAAGGAAGGAAGGAAGGAAGGAAGGAAGGAAGGAAGGAAGGAAGGAAGGGAGAAAGGAAGACATATACACCCTATGTTTATTACAGTACTTTTTACAATAGCCAAGATATGGAAGCAACCTAAGTGTCCATCAGTAGATGCATGGATAAAGAAGATGTCGTACATATTATACACAATGTAATACTATTCGGCCATAAGAAAGAAACAAATCCTACCATTTGCAACAACATAGATGGAGCTGGAGGACATTATACTCAATGAAATAAGCCAGGCAGAAAAAGACAAATGCCAAATTATTTCCCTCATTTGTGGAGTATAACAATGAAGCAAAACTGAAGGAACAAAATAGCAGCAGACTCAGAGACTCCAAGAAGGGACTAGTGGTTACCAAAGGGGAGGGTGGGTGGGGAGGGAGGGAGAAGGGGACTGAGGGACATTGTGTTTAGTACACATGGTGTAGGGGATCAAGGGAAGAACAGTGTAGCACAGAGAAGGGACATAGTGGATCTGTGGCATCTTACTACACCGATGGACAGTGACTGCATTGGGGTATGTGTGGGGACTTGATAATATCGGTAAATGTAGTAACCACATTTTTTTTTCATGTGAAACCCTCATAAGAGTGTATATCAATCATAACTCAATAAAATTTAAAAAAATTTAAACATTCAGTAATATGGGAATAACAAGCTCTCATAAACGTTTTAAAAGGAACTAAAAACTGTAATTTAGAAACCAGAGAAGACATTAAGCCCAGGAGATAGAATGTTTTTATTGACAGTTAAATCATCATCACCTTCCTCCCCATCACCATCCTCCCCATGATCCTCCCCATCACCACCACCATCTTCCCATCCCCCTCCTCCTCTTCCTAATTCTGGACAATGGGGAAAAATTATGAACAAAACATTATCTTTGTTCATGGAATACAATCTAGCAGGAGACACATGGATGACACATGGAGTGACACAAGAATTAAGTAGAGCAGAGGGACCAACAGTCACTGGGGTCTAGGTGGGAGGGAACACTTGGGCGGAGCCTGACTGCAGGGAAGAGCAGTACAAGCAGGGGACTGATAGCAAAGACCCCCGAGGCAGAAGCCTGCCTGGCACATCTGAGATAGAGCGAGAGCACCGTGGCTAGAGCAAAATGAGGGGCTAAATACCATTGGATTTGGGGGAAAAGGCATCATCCTGGACTTTGGAGGCCAAGGTACACTTTGAGTAATATGAACTCAATATATTACCTAGGAGAGTCAATAATATAACCTGGGAGAGTCAGAACAGAAAACTACAGTTTAACTTCAGGTTGAGAAGCATATGTCTGTGTGGGGAACAGAGTGGGGCAAAGGTAAATGGTGAGAACGAACGTAAAGGGAAAAAGAGTCTAGGTAAGCGGTCACTGCAGAAGTCCAGGGTAAGGGGTGGGAAGGTGAAGTAGGCAGTAGCAGGAAGTGGAGACAGAGACTGCTTAGACTACAAAACGACTTTGCAGGTAGAGCTGCCAGAACTTGCTTGCAGATGAGATGGGAGGCCTGAGAGGAAGGAGTGAAGACTGACTGCAAGGTGTGGGCATAAGCACCTGATAAAACAGACTTGTCAGATGCTGACTCAGATGGCAGGCTGCAGGAAAAGCAGATGGCAGCAGACTGCTGGGAGACCAGAGACCAGCTCTGGACATGTTAGGTTCAGGGCAATGATCAATGCTTGAGATACATAAATTTGGGACATCAGCACTTAACGTCAGGAGAGGCAAAGACCCCACCTAGGAGGAGGTGTGGAGCAGAGGAGGCTGGCGGTCAAACGCTGGAGTCCCCTCTGCTCAAAGGAGAGCGGGCCCCGCCTGGTGGAGAAATAATTTCCTAGCGGATGGGACCCAGTTAAATCATCATCACCATCCTGCTGCTGTGTATCAGAAGGTTAATAAATGGCAACTGGACTCAGCAGCATGAAGGCCCCTGGTGACTTGGATGAGAGGTTTGGGTGAAGTCAAGGGCTGGGCCCCCTTGGGGAAAGAGCAATGGGAAAGCTCTAAAATTTAATTTAAGTCTTTAAAATTAAAAGACTGACAGCAGAGGATAGCCATGCTCCACTCTCCTAAATGACACGCTCCCAAGAACCAAACAGCCAGACTCCAATCACTGTTGTCCCGAGGCAGAATCAGGGCAGAGCGGGTGTACAGTTCAGTTTACACTACCTCCAGTTCCAATTATGCCTTTAAAATGAGCCATTCCCCTGAAATGCCACTTACTAGGCACTGCAGTCTCCAACTCTCCCCAAATCAAGCAGAAGACCCTATAAAATATACCAGAAGATAAAACTGCTTTTTTAAATGCCAATTATCCTTATTCCTTATCCTTTTTTGCCTACAACTTATTTTCTTTACTGTGATGTTTGTAGAAATGACATGTTTTAAAAACACATGTTTTATCACTACAACAAATACCAAATGAATTAGAAGGAAATTCTAAGTAGTCAGATAACCTTACCTGTTTACAATGAACAATAAGGCTAATTTCTAGAGGAAGCTCACTGCTTATGTTTTTTAATGTGTACAACTTATATAGAGATATACATATGAATTTTATATATATATATATACTTACACAAAGATTGTGAAATAATGACCAAAGACAAGAAAGTTAATACGTCCTTTAGCACAGCTGGTACTATTTTCCTTTATCCCTATGACTTTTTCCCCCGGCCCTTGTCCCTCCCTTCCCACCCATCCTCCCCAGTCCCTTTCCCTTTGTTAACTATTAGTCCATTCTTGGGTTTTGTGATTCTGCTGCTGTTTTGTCCCTTCAGTTTTCCTTTGTTCTTATACTCCACATATGAGTGAAACCATTTGGTACTTGTCTTTGTCAGCTTGGCTTATTTCACTGAGCATAATACCCTCTAGCTCCATCCATGTTGTTGCAAATGGTAGCATCTGTTTTTTTCTTATGGCTGAGTAATACTCACTCCATTTGTATATGTACCACATCTTCTTTATCCATTCATCTACTGATGGATATTTAGATTGCTTCCATATCTTGGCTATTATAAAGAGTGCAGCAATAAACATAGGGGTGCATCTGTCTTTTTCAACCTGGAGTGCTGCATTTCTTAGGGTAAATTCCTAGAAGTGGAATTCCTGGGTCAAATGGTAAGTCTATTTGGAGCATTTTGAGGAAACTCCATACTGCTTTCCACAATGGTTGAACTAATTTACATTGCCACCAGCAGTGTAGGAGGATTCCCCTTTCTCCACAACCTCACCAACATTTGTTGTTGATTGTCTTTTTGATGATGGCGATCCTTACTGGTGTGAGGTGATATCTCATTGTGGTTTTAATTTGTATTTCTATGATGACAAGCGATGTGGAGCATCTTTTCATGTGTCTGTTGACCATCTGAATTTCTTCTTTAGAGAACTGTCTATTCAGCTACTCTGCCCATTTTTTAATTGGATTATTTGCTTTTTGTTTGTTGAGGTGTGTGAGCTCTTTACATATTTTGGATGTCAGCCCTTTATCGGATCTGTCATTTATGAACATATTTTCCCATACTGTAGGATACCTTTTTGTTCTACTGATGGTGTCCTTTGCTGCACAGAAGCTTTTCAGCTTAATATAGTCCCACCTGTTCATTTTTGCTTTTCTTTCCCTTGCCCGGGGACATATGTTCATGAAGAAGTCACTCATGTTTATGTCCATGAGACTTTTGCCTATGTTTTATTCTAAGAGTTTTATGGTTTCATGACTTACATTCAGTTCTTTGATCCATTTTGAATTTACTTTTGTGTATGGGGTTAGACAGTGATCCAGTTTCATTCTCTTACACATAGCTGTCTAGTTTTGCCAGCACCATCTGTTGAAGAGACTGTCATTTCCCCATTGTATGTCCATGGCTCCTTTATCAAATATTAATTGGCCATACATGTTTGGGTTAATGTCTGGAGTCTCTATTCTGTTCCACTGGTCTGTGGCTCTGTTCTTGTGCCAATACCAAATTGTCTTGATTACTGTGGCTTTGTAGTAGAGCTTGAAGTTGGGAAGCGAGATCCCCCCCCTCCACTTTATTCTTCCTTCTCAGGATTGCTTAGGCTATTTGGGATCTTTGATGGTGCCATATGAATTTTTGAACTATTTGTTCCATTTCATTGAAGAATGCTGTTGGTAATTTGATAGAGATTGCATCAAATCTGTATATTGCTTTGGGCAGGATGGCCATTTTGACAATATTAATTCTTCCTAGCCAGGAGCATGGGATGAGCTTCCATTTGTTAGTGTCCTCTTTAATTTCTCTTAAGAGTGTCTTGTAGTTTTCAGGGTATAGGTCTTTCACTTCCTTGGTTCGGTTTATTCCTAGGTATTTTATTCTTTTTAATGTATTGTGAATGGAATTGTTTTCCTGATTTCTCTTTCTATTAGTTCACTGTTGGTGTATAGGAAAGCCACAGATTTCTCTGTGTTAATTTTGTATCCTGCTACTTTGCTGAATTCCGATATTAGTTCTAGTAGTTTTGCAGTGGAGTCTCCAGGGTTTTTTATGTACAATATCATGTCATGTGCAAATACTGACAGTTTGACTTCTTGTTTACCAATCTGAATTCCTTGTATAGGTTTTCATAGTATTCATTATGTAGAGTCCTTATCTCTTGTTAGTTTCTTCGTTTTGAAGTCTATTTTGTCTGATTGTAGTATTGCAACACCTGCTTTTTTCTCCCTATTGTTTGCATGAAATATATTTTTCCATCCCTTGACTTTTAATCTGTGCCTGTCTTTGGGTTTGAGGTGAGTCTCTTGTAAGCAGCATATAGATGGGTCTTGCTTTTTTATCCATTCTATTAGTCTGTGTCTTTTGATTGGTGCATTCAGTCCATTTAAATTTAGGGTGATTATTGAAAGATATGTAGTTAATGCCATTGCAGGCTTTAGATTCGTGGTTACCAAAGGTTCAAGGTTAGCTTTTTTTTCTACTACCTTACTGTGTAACTTAAGTCACTTATTGAGCTATTATAAACGCAGGCTGATGATTATTTCTCTCCATTTTTATTTCTCCTCCTCCATTCTTCATATGTTGGGTGTTTTGTTCTGTGCTCTTTTTAGGAGTGCTCCCATCTAGAGCAGTCCCTCTAAGATACCCTGTAGAGGTGGATTGTGGGAGGCAAATTCCCTCAACTTTTGCTTGTCTGGGAATTGTTTAATCCCTCCTTCATATTTCAATGATAATCATGCTGGATACAGTACCCTTGGTTCAGGGCCCTTCTGTTTCATTGCATTAAATATATCATGCCATTCTCTCCTGGCCTGTAAGGTTTCTGTTGAGAAGTCTGATCATAGCCTGATGGGCTTTCCTTTGTAGGTGACCTTTTTTTTCTCTCTGGCTGCCTTTAATACTCTGTCCTTGTCCTTGATTTTTGCCATTTTAATTATTATGTGTCTTGGTGTTGTCCTCTTTGGGTACTTTCTGTTGTGAGTTCTGTGTACTTCCGTGGTCTGAGCAAGTATTTCCTCCCCCAGTTTGGGGAAGTTCTCAGCAATTATTTCTTCAAAGACACTTTCTATCCCTTTTTCTCTGTCTTCTTCTTCTGGTACTCCTATAATGTGGATATTGTTCCTTTTGGACTGGTCACACAGTTCTCTTAATATTGTTTCATTCCTGGAGATCTTTTATCTATCTCTGCATCAGCTTCTGTACATTCCTGTTCTCTGGCTTCTATTCCATCAATGGCCTCTTTCATCTTATCCATTCTGCTTATAAGTCCTTCCAGAGTGTGTTTCACTTCTGTAATCTCCCTCTGGACTTCATTCCTTAGCTCTTGCATATTTCTCTGGAGCTTTGTCAGCATGTTTATGATTTTTATTTTGAATTCTTTTTCAGGGAGACTGGTTAGGTCTATCTCCTTCTCAGGTGTTGTCTCTGTGATTTTTGTCTGTCTCGGATTTTGTCTTTTCATGGCGATAGAGATAGTTTGCAGAGCTGGGGCGACTGATGGCTTGGAGAACGTCCCTTCTTGTTGGTTTGTGGCCTTCCTCTCCTGGGAGAACAGCGACCTCTAGCGGCTTGTGCTGGGTAGTTGCGCTCAGACTGGGCTTCTGATTCTTGCCTGGCCGCTATGTAGTTTAGCTCAGCCGTTGCTACGGGCGTGGCCTGCCTCGGGCTGCTGCTTCCATATGGCGGAGCTGTGTGGGAGGGGATATGGCCGGGAGGCTGTTTATCTCCGTGAGGGGTCTCCGAGCCGCCTTGCTGCACAGGGGGTTAGGGTGCCTGCCCAGAGTTCCCCGGGATTCCCAGCTGCAGCTAAGTGTCCCAGGACCCTCCCGTCCAGCTGTGGGGACCCTGTCCCCTTAATACTTTCAAAAAGCACTCTCTTTTTTTCTTTTTTCTTTTAAAACATACATATATATTTTTTGAAAATTATTTATTTTTTATTGTGGTAAAATTTCTATAACATAAAACTTACCATTTTGTCATTTTTAAGTGTACAGTCTATGGCAGTAATTGTACACCATCACCACTATTTATATAACAGAAAATTTATCATTTTCCTTTTTTTTTTAGAGGGCATCTCTCATATTTATTGATCAAATGGTTGTTAACAACATTAAAATTCTGTATAGGGGACTCAATGCACAATCATTAATCAACCCCAAGCCTAATTCTCAACAGTCTCCAATCTTCTGAAGTATAACAAACAAGTTCTTACATGAGCACTCACTTTTCTTTGTCCCAGGGGCGCCAGTTGCGGGGACCCGCTCACAGGTCTTACTGTCCTGTTTCCCTAGTGTCCAGCACCCCACACACACACTGTGTCTGTGCTCTGGTGCGGATGGCTATAGGGCTGGGTGTTCAGCAGTCCTGGGATCCCTCTCCCTCCCCACTCTGACTCCTCTCCTCCCACTGGGAGCTGGGGGAAGGGGCGTTCGGGTCCTGCCGGGCCGGGGCTTGTATCTTACCTCCTTCGCTAGGCGCTGGGTTCTGCAGGTGTGGATGTAGCCTGACTGTTGTCCTGTGTCTTCTGGTCTCTCTTTTAGGGAGAATTGTATTTGTTGTATTTTAAAAAATATATGTGGTTTTGGGAGGAGATTTCCGCTGCTCTACTCATGCTGCCACCTTGGCTCCGCCTCCACTCACTGCTTATTTTTGAACTCCTAAAAGTTCACATGCTAGTTTTTGGAAGAGTTTTGTTTGTTTAAGCACATTTATTACAAATAAAGAAAAATATATTCCTACAGTTCGAGAATCTTCTCAATGCAGAAATAAATAAAAATGTTATAATTAATTTTGTTTTTAATGTTCAAACTGAAAATGACAGACTTAAAGCAAAATATCCAAACTGGTCAACATTTAAAGATGTCAGAAACAAACCTATATATATAGGCAAGCTTCCTTGTGACACTATAAAGTCCAGTGGTAAGAGTTTAAAAGGTTTGAGCCTGATTTAAAAAAAAAGGCTACACCAAGTCTGATAAATATGGTGTTCATAAACAGAAGCAGAAAGGTAAGCCATAAGCTATCAGCTGTAACTCAAGCTAAGATATTCAGGGTTTTAAAAATAAATGCTACTTTGGTTTTTTAGTTACTTAAGTACCCTAAAAATCAAAATAAAAAAACAAAGGAATGAATAAAATATATCTACTTAGAGCATAAAACAGTAGACCAAAATGACTAGGAAAAAATATTTGCAAAATTAGGATAAAAAAATAATGTTTTATAAAAAGCATTCTCATAAATCAAAAAGATCAAACACATATCCCAACAGAAAAAAAAAGTACTTCATATAAAAATGAAGTTTAACGGACAGTAAATTCAGGAAAGACACTCCATGTCCACAATGGACCAGGTTATGTGAATTTTGAAACCTATGTCTTTTTACCTGTCAGACTGGAAAAAATTTTAATTCACAATATTGTGTTAGCTAAATAAACATGCCCACAAGAGTAGGGCTATAAACTGAAAAGCATTTTAAAGCAATTTGGAAGAGCCCATCTAGATTATCAGTATGTAAATCCTTTTAACTCAAATTTCACTTCTAGAAATCTTCTTTTTTCATGTGTATTCAGTAGATATAGTCAAAGTGTTGTTTGTGTATAACAGTTAGGGAAATGACTAGTATGTGGGATATTATAGAGCTATTAAAAACAAGATTTTATATACATACTTAAGTTTCTGATATAGGCAGATACACATAAGAAATTCTTGAAGAAACCAAAAATGTTACAAAAGTATATATATGACCCCATTTTGTAAAATAAAGTACAAATACACAGACACCTTCATTTCTGAGTGGACAGAATAAAACTGGAGGAGATACTGTAACTCATAACAGTGGGAGTCTCTGGACAGCAGGGATGAAAAAGAAGACCTTCCAAGATATCTTACAGGCTCCATCCAAAAACCATGAACTAATTCTTCATCCACATAAATCTTAGTAAAATAGGTTGTCCGCATCACCTGTGACAAAACTTGTCTTTTGTGTCCTTTTGAATAAAAATAGGTCAGTTACTACTCACCTGAAAAAGCTTACTTTATTCTTCAACACCACTATCCCTGGTAGGTTTTTCTCTTTAAATGAACCAGATACTGAAACGCTGACACAAAGGCTCTACTTATGTGAACAAACCACAGCACGAAGTGAGCAGCAGCGGGTGTCCAGAACAAACCTGCATCTCTCTCAGTGTGCTAGCAAGTCATTCACACCTGTAAGGAGCTACACAGATTTAACACACTTCTGCTGTAAGATGAGTTACTTAATTTCTCAAGAAATGTACACAAGCTCAGAAGAATAGGACCAGACTCTTGAAGCCTCAAATTTGAAAGGCTTCAAATTTATCCTATCAAGTTTGTACATAACAGCCATGTCCTTACTAATCACCATTCATCAATTTCTTAGTATATACATTCTTCAATTATCTACTGTGTGTATCACGCCTCCACTGTAGACTCAAAATGCAAAGACTGAGCCACACACAGCCTGCTCCTCATCCTCACAGCTCACGTTTTGTGTGAGAGCCCATGCTCAAAAATGTACTTCGGTGTTAATGACTCATTCTTCATCCTGGGAAGGAAATGGCTCTATGAAGCTTTGTACCTAATTCTTAGAGTAAAATCATCATGCTCTTGGCTTTAAGCAGATTTTCCCGAAGCAACTCCACCTCCCAAACTGGCAATGGAGAGGTCAGAAACTGTGAAGGTGACATTCTGGTGTCTAGTGCCTTGGATGGGGGTAGTTTGGAGAAAAGTCAGCAGACATGTCAGTTACAGTACAGAATGGGCGGGAAGCAGAGACTAAGTTTCTGATGAGAAGGCCTGATATTTTTCACAGACGCTAATTTTTTTTTGAGAGGGTATCTCTCATATTTATTGATCAAATGGTTGTTAACAACAATAAAATTCTGTATAGGGGACTCAATGCACAATCATTAATCAACCCCAAGCCTAATTCTCAACAGTCTCCAATCTTCTGAAGCATAACGAACAAGTTCTTACATGGTGAACAAGTTCTTATATAGTGAATAAGTTCTTACATGGTGAAAAGTGCAAGGGCAGTCATATCACAGAAACTTTTGGTTCTGATCACGCATCATGGACTATAAACAATCAAGTCAGATATGATTATTCACTTGATTTTTATATTTTTATACTTGATTTATATGTGAATCCCACATTTCTCCCTTTATTATTATTATTATTTTTAATAAAATGCTGAAGTGGTAGGTAGATGCAAGATAAAGGTAGAAAACTGTTTAGTGCTCTAAGAGGGCAAATGTAGATGATCAGGTCTGTGCCTATAGACTAAGTCTTAATCCAAGCTAGACAAGGGCAACAAAACATCCACGGATGCAAAAGATTTCTCTCCAAACGGGGGGGGGTGAGGTTCTAAATTTCACCTCTGTTGATCCCAATTTCTCACCTGATCGCCCCCCCTGCGACTGTGCCTGTCTTAGGTTGTTCCTCCCTTGAGGAATCTTACCCGTCTCTGGCTAACCAGTCATCTTCTGGGGCCATACAGGGAAATGTAAAGTTGGTAAGAGAGAAAAGCAATATTGTTTTATAAGTTTAGCTTTTTACTTTTTTGCAGATTTATGCCCTGTGACTTCTATGCCCAGCATTTGTCTTGAGGTATCTTTACCACTTGAAAGAATTATGATACTCAGTAATTTTAGATATGAGGCACGAATTCTATTAAAGGGTTGTAATTAGGAAGGAAGAAGAAAAGCTATAGAAGTAGCAGATGGAAGAAAACACGGGAAGATAGATTATTTCTTTGACATATCTTCTTGTAGAGTAACATAAGCATGGATAGGTTTTAACAAACTACTAATTAAATTGTGTACACACATTAACAGAATAGGAATACAGATACATAGCAAAAGTAGACCTACAATTACCAGCCATATCCAGTGAAACCAAGAAAACCAGTTAGGAACCCTCGGCATTTGTGAAAAATTATCAATGATATGATGGATATTGTCTAACTGAATTTGAATAGTTTGAGAAAAATCAGACAAATTAGAACAACACATTCCTGGGAACTGTTCACTTCCCATATGTTCTTTTAACAGTAGATAGTCTATAGTCACATGATTTTGGAGCACTGCAACTTGCACTTCTCCTAATTCTTGGTTGAGTTCCGACAGTATAGATCCAGTCAAATTTGTTGTTTTACTGTATGCACAGGCCAGCTTAGATATCTCCTTCTTCATTCCAATGGCAAGTCCAAGAACCGGTGGGATGGATGTAGCTACAAGTGCAACAGCGCCAGGATCTTTGTTGAAGTTTTTTGATGATCATCTTCTGGAATGACTGTTGCAGAGGATGTTGTTGTTGGAAGTTCTTCTTCATATCGCATCTTAGTTCGTTTTCTGGGTAGCCAAATTAGCCTTTGATCCTCTGTATAAACACAAACAAACCCTTTGCCCACACTTTGATATGACCTTTATACCATTGTGGATAACCTATTGGAGATCAACACACAGGAACTGCTTTTCTTTAAGAGAAAGAAATATTATCAAAAAAATGTACTTCCATAGCTAATCATCCACCACCTTTTAAAAGATCAAAATTAAGGATATGTAAAGCATGCATTAATCGTTGATTTGCAGTTAGTTTTATCCTATCAGGGAGTAATCCCCCTTTTCTTTCTTTTTTTTTGTTATCATTAATCTACAATTACATGAAGAATATTATGTTTACTAGGCTCTCTCCTACACCAAGTCCGCCCCACAAACCCCATTACAGTCACTGTCCATGAGCATCTTTTCTGTGTTGCACAGCCCTCCCCTTTCTTCAACCCCCCACATTATGCATGCTAATCATAATCCCCCCTTTCTCCTCCCCCACTACCACTTATCCCTCCCTACCCACCCATCCTCCCCAGTCCCTTTCCCTTTGGTAACTGTTAGTTCATTCATGGGTTTTGTGATTCTGCTGCTGTTTTGTTCCTTCAGTTTTTCCTTTGTTCTTATACTCCACAGATGAGTGCAATCATTTGGTATTTTTCATTCTCCGCTTGGCTTATTTCACTGAGCATAATACCCTCTAGCTCTATCCATGTTGTTGCAAATGGTAGGATTTGTTTTCTTCTTATGGCTGAATAATATTCCATTGTGTATATGTACCACATCTTCTTTATCCATTCATCTACTAATGGACACTTAGGTTGCTTCCAATTCTTGGCTATTGTAAATACTGCTGCGATAAACATAGGGGTGCATCTGTCTTTTTCAAACTGGAGTGCTGCATTCTTAGGGTAAATTTCTAGGAGTGGAATTCCTGGGTCAAATGGTAAGTCTATTTGGAGCATTTTGAGAAATCTCCATACTGCTTTACACAATGGTTGAACTAATTTACATTCCCACCAGCAGGGTAGGAGGGTTCCCCTTTCTCCACAACCTCGCTACAACATTTGTTGTTTGTCTTTTGGATGGTAGCCATCCTTACTGATGTGAGATGATATCTCATTGTGGTTTTAATTTGCATTTCTCTGATAACTAGTGATGTGGAGCATCTTTTCATGTGTCTGTTGGCCATCTGAATTTCTTTTTTGGAGAACTGTCTGTTCAGTAACTCTGCCCAGTTTTTTAATTGGATTATTTGTTTTTTGTTTGTTGAGGTGGGTGAGCTCTTTATATATTTTGGATGTCAACCCTTTATCGGATCTGTCATTTACAAATATATTCTCCCATACTGTAGGGTACTTTCTTGTTCTATTGATGGTGTCTTTTGCTGTACAGAAGCTTTTCAGCTTAATATAGTCCGAAATGTTCATTTTTGCTTTTGTTTTCCTTGCCTGGGGAGATATGTTCAAGAAGAGATCACTCATGTTTATGTCTAAGATATTTTTGCCTATGTTTTTTTCTAAGAGTTTTATGGTTTCATGACTTACATTCAGGTCTTTGATCCATTTCAAATTTACTTTTGTGTATGGGGTTAGACAATGGTCCAGTTTCATTCTCTTACATGTAGCTGTCCAGTTTTGCCAGCACCATCTGTTGAAGAGACTGTTATTTCCCCACTGTATGTCAATGGCTCCTTTATTGAATATTAATTGGCCATATATGTTTGGGTTAATGTCTGGAGTCTCTATTCTGTTCCACTGGTCTGTGGCTCTGTTCTTGTGCCAGTACCAAATTGTCTTGCTTATTATGGCTTTGTAGTAGAGCTTGAAGTTGGGGAGTAAGATCCCCCCCCACTTTATTCTTCTTTCTCAGGATTTCCTTGGCTATTTGGGGTCTTTGGTGTTTCCTTATGAATTTTTGAACTATTTGTTCCAGTTTGTTAAAGAATGTTGTTGGTAGTTTGATAGGGATTGCATCAAATCTGTATATTGCCTTGGGCAGAGTGGCCATTTTGATGATATTAATTCTTCCTAGCCAAGAGCATGGGGTGAGTTTCCATTTGTTAGTGTCCTCTTTAATTTCTCTTAAGAGTGTCTTGTAGTTTTCAGGGTATAGGTCTTTCACTTCTTTGGTTAGGTTTATTCCTAGGTATTTTATTCTTTTTGATGCAATTGTGAATGTAATTGTTTTCCTGATTTCTCTTTCTATTGGTTCATTGTTAGTGTATAGGAAAGTCAGATTTCTGTGTGTTAATTTTGTATCCTGCAACTTTGCTGAATTCCGATATTAGTTCTAGTAGTTTTGCAGTGGAGTCTTTAGGGTTTTTTATGTACGATATCATGTCATCTGCAAATAGTGACAGATTAACTTCTTCTTTACCAATCTGGATTCCTTGTATTTCTTTTTTTTTGTCTAATTGCCGTGGCTAAGACCTCCAGTACTGTGTTAAATAACAGTGGGAGAGTGGGCATCCCTGTCTTGTTCCCGATCTCAGAGGAAAAGCTTTCAGCTTCTCGCTGTTCAGTATGATGTTGGCCGTGGGTTTATCATATATGGCCTTTATTATGTTGAGGTACTTGCCCTCTATGCCCATTTTGTTGAGAGTTTTTATCATGAATGGATGTTGAATTTTGCCGAATGCTTTTTCAGCATCTATGGAGATGATCATGTGGTTTTTGTCCTTCGTTTTGTTGACGTGGTGAATGATGTTGATGGATTTTCGAATGTTGTACCATCGTTGCATCCCTGGGATGAATCCCACTTGGTCATGGTGTATGATCCTTTTGATATATTTTTGAATTCGGTTTGCTAATATTTTGTTGAGTATTTTTGCGTCTACATTCATCAGGGATATTGGTCTGTAATTTTCTTTTTTGGTGGTGTCTTTGCCTGGTTTTGGTATTAGGGTGATGTTGGCTTCATAGAATGAGTTTGGGAGTATTCCCTCCTCTTCTGTTTTTTGGAAAACTTTAAGGAGAATGGGTATTATGTCTTCTCTGTATGTCTGATAAAATTCTGAGGTAAATCCATCACAGACGCTAATTTGAGAGAAAATCTCAAGTTATCTCTACTCAAACCTTCACTCTAAGCCAAGTGCCCAAGTTCACTTAAGTCCTACTGGATCCCCTAGAATTCAGTTTATTTTTCTTCCCTCTCTTCTGCTACTACTGTTCGTTACCTACTACATTTCCTAAATTCCTCTCCTCCAAGATCAGCCACCAATAGCAAATATGGTTTTGCATTGCTTTTTGGAATTTATTTATAGACAGTGGTAGATGCCTGAGAGTTCACGTGTGTGAAAACATTACTGGAGGTGGCAGACGATGATCAAGATGGAAGGGGCTGAAAAGCAATACTGGGCCTTTGGCATACACAGGCTGTCACCTAGAGTGCCTGAGAAAATACAGAGTCCAGGTTCTGTGATGACAGCAGTGACTAGCTCACAGCACAGTGAGATGGAGCCCCAGGGAAGGCATCCCTGTAAAGGAGCAAATGTTGATGACATGGTCAAGTACAAAGCAGCCATCCGGAAATCAGACCCTAGATTAATTCTCCCCTGCAGAGGATCCTGGTACCCAAAAATGCCAGTGAAGTTTTTTGGTACCTAAACAAGCATGCATAGTTTGAAGCAAGCATATTTTGTCAGCTACTGTCAATACCAATTTGCCTTCTTGATCTCAGGAAAATGGTCCCCTACTTAATTACAGGCTTAAATTGAGAAAATAAGTAGAGAATAGAGCACAACATTAAAATACTTTACACTGCTGAGAGATGAGCAAAACAGAGTCAACAGATTTTAGCCAATTTAGCCACAATCTCAAGAAAAACAGTTCAGAAGGGTAACAGGACAGGAAGCAAGAAAGGCAGGGTTTTGATGAGGTGTCAGATCGCAGAGGGGAAGCTGAACAGGTGAGACTGTAAGCCCTCCTCCTGACTCAACGGCAGTGATATTTCTTCCTTCATGAGACTTCAACGGTGGTTCCCTGATCTGCGCTCAGCCAGTTCCTCCTCTTCCACCCACCAGTCTGCTGGCCTCATGCCTTCTGCCCTGGCTTCTTTCTTTGCACAACCCTTTCTCCAAGTCTCACCTATGCCTTGGGCTACCTCCCACCTACACAAGCAGGCACACTCCTTCCCATTCTTATTTCTCCTAAGTAGGAAATCTCCACCTTCAAGTTCACAAGTGCCTCAAATACTACGTGTTCTCAAAGACGTTTAATTTCCCCACCCCTATCTCATCCACCACTTGCAGTTTTCCCTGGTCTGGTGGAGGCTCCCACCACCTGCCTAGGCAGCCAAGGACAAGCCTGGCGTTACTGGGCAGCTTTCCTTTTGCTCACTCTCATCTCTGAGTCCCAGTCATACCTCCTGAATGTACACCTCTTCCAGGTGAACTGCTCTACCTTAGGGCAGGCCTCCTACCACAGACAGTGCCAAGTGACACAGGCACCCCACACCTCCTGCCTCCACACGTGCTTAGGGCGTGCTCAGCTGCAAACCTCTGTGTTCCTTCATCTGGAACATTCTTAACTTGGCTCACCAGGCTCATTAGAAACTGGCCCTGGTTACCACCACCAGTTTCACAGCAACTGGCTCTTAGACCCAGACAGACTAGGAGGCACAGTTGTTTCGACACACACACAGTATTTCACTCACTAGGTAGGCTGTGAAAACCCAAGATCTCAGCGGCTTTCCACAAAGTTTCATTTCCTCCTAAGGACAACATCCCACCGTGTGGACAGCTGAACTATCCTCCAGTCTTCATTCTCACACCAACGTCAGGGGATCAGCCCCAGCCTGGGACACTAGTTCATGGAGAGAGAAGAGCGATGACAGGCCCATGGAAGGGGACTTGCAGCTATGGCTCGGATGCACCTGCCAAGGCCAGTCTTGTGCTCAAGGCTGATGCCAATGAGGCAGGGAACCACGATCCCCCATGGGGAGGAGCAGTAACTAGAAACAGGATGACCTGCAGGTCACAGACATGCCTCCGTTTTCACGACACACGCACAATTTCCAACTGGCCTGAATACCTCTAAGTGATTTCTCCACCTCTTCCTGTGCTCTTCCCTATAAATTCTTTAGGATTCACAGCATGCGTTCTGGTAGTGCACTTGGTCATGCTTGGCTGGCCTGCCAACCTAAGATAGGTACGCTGCCCAGTGCTCCCCTCTTCCTAGCTCTGAACACACTATCCTTGTTCACTGGTACATAATCTTCTGCCAACGACATTCCTGACAAACATTTCTCTTGCTCACCTCTGCATGACAGGTAGTAGATGAATATGTATTTGCTGAATGAATGATGCTCTCCACTGGGGATGCTCTGCATGTTATTCAAATAGAAAATTCCATAAAATTCCTTAATGTCTAAAAATTCACCTCAACAGTCTACACAGATGTCCCTGTTCCCCACCACCCAAACAGAGCATTTACCATATTCTTGCTATTGTAACATAGGACGTACTTGAGAAAAGGACCCTGTGCTCAGTAAGCTTTGCCAGCTCAGCACTTACACGGTGACTGGCACACAGCAGGTAACAATTAAATGAGTGGCCTTGCAATGGAGACAGGGCCATGTACAGTGAGTGGGAGGGCCAGAGCATGGCATCAGGCCCCACTGCGTCAGTGCTATTAGTGCCCAAGCTCTCAGACACAAAGCGTCCATTGGGGATGGTGGGGGCACATCTGTTCACATCCTTCCCTGAGAGAGCTGACTACTGCATCCTTTCAGGGCAGACCTAGGCCCTAACAATGCCTAACACACAGTAGGCCCCCAGTGAACACTGCTCTCAAAGAATGAATACTGGCTGAGATGAGCCAAGAGAAATGTTCAAGTGCCCACAGTTTTGACAGGGCTAAGTCACTAAAACACAAACATTTAACAGAATCAACTTCTCACACTGCGCAGCCTGTAATACAGAAGCCTCACTAGCTCCAAAACTTTGCTCAGAGGCAGAAGCAAAGTGAAATTATCACTTTATTAATGAAAAATCTGCAAAGTTTCTCAACAAGATGACAAATTACATGTGGAATTACACACTAACGACAAAATGTCTACAAATGTCATTGTACTGATGAATGTAAACAATCCTGGCACATCAGAAACTTGTTTTGAAGCTGTACAAGTCAGACAAGCAGCATTGGTGGTTTAGGGGCCACGTGGGGAAACAAGAAACAACTTTATAAAGTTGAATGATATTTTATGCTACAATATGAGCCACAAAATTCGACAAGCAAACACTTCATCAAACTAATATGAGTAAGTAAAATATGACAGGTGAAAGGGTGAGGCTACAGCACATCATTACCCAGTGACAACAGGTTAGGAGGACACCTTGTTTGCTGTTGACACAAACTGTACACTGAGGGGAGGTCGTTATAATCCATTACTCAGAGGCCTTGACTCTTTACAGAAAGTACACTTCCCATCGAGAAACTTCCTCCACACTTTACTCTTTCTTATAAGAGAAAACAGACTCCTGACCAAAGAGGTGAGTTTGTATGATCAAAGGTTCATATCGCTGTTCTCCAAACTGCTGTTTCATCTAGCACTTCCCCTTCTGGTCTGGGAATGGAAAACATTTCCTTAATAGATCGATGTCAGAATTGTTAGTGACAATTGATGGACTGTCTCTGGAAGTCTCCATTGAAATTCAGGGTACTTGGGGGAAAACTGCTAGTTAATGTGCAAACAGAACTTTATGAAATTTAAGTAGCTAAGCCCTAACCATGATGAGAGCCAACAAGTCTCATCTGTTGTTTAATTTTAAGCACAGATGAGGAAAGGGCTGGGGCCATGCCAACACAGGAAGCATGCTAAGAGGGAAAGGGACGAAGCCAAACCATGGGCATAGATGAAGACTTGTCCTACCAACCCCAGATCACAGCCACACCGTCCGACCAGCGGTTACAACACATCCGGCCAGAGCCGCAGGCAGACTGCCTACCTTTTCCTGAAGCAAAGCAAAGCTATGTATGAAGCCATCAGATTGCCTTGCACCCCTCACTCACTTGAATTCTTGGTTGCTCTTCAAGATACAAGGGATTCCAGTCTGCATTACAGTTAAAACATCAAGTATGGCATGCGCCACCCTGGTACAAAATAGAATCATCTGTCCCAAAGATGAAAGCTGCAACAGGACTTTAAAAAGTCAGGATGACACTCGGTACACCCATGTATACATGTATATATTAGATGTACACAGCATATATGCACATAATATACAATATAAATGAAACAGAAAATGTGTCACTGTCATCCTTAAGCTTTTTAAAACCTAGCACTAAACCATTCAATTTATAAATTATTTTCCCATAAAACTTCGAAACACTGCTTTCAGTACAGCAGTCTTGAACTTCTAATCCTACAAACACAGTGGTTATGAGAAGCTTCTAGACTCAGACTGGGTTCAAACCACTGCTTCGCACCTTACTACTGCATCCCCCTGAGCAAGCACTGGCTGCCCTGAGCCCTGGTTTCCACGCTGCAGCAGCGCCCGCCCTCCAGGGCTGCTGTAAGGGCCAAGGGAGCCGCTGAGCACTCACAGGTACAAGGGCAGGGAGCGTTCACAAGGCGACTACCACGCTCACCACGAGAACGACCCGCAGGCTCTCACAAACCAGACTCCTGACAGACACACAGCTGGTTAAGAAACAGGCCTTGCCACTGGCTAAAAATTCAAATAACGAATAACATTCAACTAAACATACAGCACATTACTTTCAAAATAGAAAAAAAATTAATATATAATTTTACTACAGTGAAGTAAGACTCCATTTTATTCCACTTCCCAGTCAGTGACATTTCTTCTTTACAGCTGACGGTGTGTGGTAACCATGTCTTGAGCAAGTTCATCAGCGCAATTTTTCCAACATTTGCTCATTTCAAGCTTGTGTCACATTTTGGCAATATAGTATTTCAAACTTTCTCACTATTATATTTGCTATGATCATCTGTGATTAGCAATCTCTGTATTACTACTGTAACTTTTGGGGATGCTCAGATACAATAGTGAACTTAATAAATTTTGTGTGTATTCTGACCACTCCACTGACCAGCCATTCCCTAGTCTCTCTCTCTCCTGGGGCCTCCCTGTTCTCCCAGACAGTACAATACTGGAATTAGGCCAATGAATAACCATACAATACCCTCTAACTGCTCAAGTGAAAAGAAGAGTCACATGTCTCACATTTCAATCAAAAGCTTCGCCTCCTGTGCCAGCCAGCCAGGGTGCACATAAAGGAAAAGGTCTTGAAGGAAATTTAAGTGCTCCTCCAGTGAGTGACAGGGAAGTGAAATAGCCTTGTGCTTGGTGGTCTGGATGTAAGATCAAACCACGCCACAGCATTTCCTGAAGCCAAAGCCTCATCCAGACCAAGGCCCTGACTGCAATGTAGCGAAGGCTGAGAGAGGGGAGAAAGCTGCAGGAGAAAAGTCTGAAGCCAGCAGAGGTTGGTTCATGAGGTTTAAGGACAGAAGCGTCTCCACAGCATCCAAGTGCAGGTGAGGCAGCACGAGCTGGTGGAGGAGCTGCAACAGGTTGTCCAGAAGGTCCAGCTAAGGTAACTCATGAAGGTGGCTGCACTACACACCTGATTTCCAAGGCAGATGGAATAGCCTTCTGTTGGAAGACGCCACCCTCTAGGACTTTCATAGCTGGAAAGGAAAGTCAATGCCTGGTTCCACAACTTCCAAGAACAGGCTGACTGTTTTGTTATGGGCAAATGCAGCTGGGGACTTTAAACTGAAGCCAGTGCTCACTGGGAATTTCAAAAATCCTTGGATTCTTAAGAATTACGCTAAATATACTCTGCCTGTAAATGGGACAACAAAGCCTGGATGTAACAGCCCATCCATTTAAAACATGGTTTAGTGAATATTTTAAGCCCAGTGTTGAGACCTACTGCTCAGAAAAAAATGCCTTTCAAAATATGAGTACTTACTGACAATCCACCTGGTCACCCAAGAGCTCTGATGGAGGCAGATGGGATTAATGCTGTTTTCATGCCTGCTCACACAACATCTGTTTGCAGCCCACGGATTAAGGAGTGATTTCAACATTCAAGTCTTTTTAAGAAACACATTTCATAAGGCCATTGCTGCCATAGACAGTGATTCCTCTGGTGGATCTGGGCAAAGTAAATTGAGAAACTTCTGGAAAGGATTCAAAATTCTAGATGCCATTAAGAACATCTGTGATTCATGGGAAGATGTCAAAGTATCAACACTCACAGGAGTCTGGGAGAAGTTGATTCCAACCCTCTGGATGACTTTGAGGTTCAAGACTCCAGTGGAGAAAGTCACTGCTGGTGTGTGGGGAACAACAATAGAACTAGAATTACAAGTGCAGCCTGAAGATGTGACTGAATTGCTACATCTCATGGTAAAAACTGAACAGATGAGAAGTTCCTGCTCATGGATGAACAAAGAAAGTGGTTTCCTGAGATGGAATCTGCTTCTGGTGAAGATGCTGAAATGACCACAAAGGACTTAGAATATTACATAAACTTAGTTGATTAAGGAGCAGCAGCTTTGAGAGGACTGATTCCAAATTTGAAAGAAATTCTATATGTAAAAAGCTTCAAAACAGCATCGCACGCTACAGAGAAATCATTCACGAAAGGAAGAGGCAATCAGTGTAGCACATGTCACTGCTGTCTTAGTTCAAGGAACTGCTGCAGACACCCCAGACTTCAGCAGCCACCACCCTCATTAGTCAGCAGCCATAAACATGCAGGCAAGTCCCTCCACCGGCAAAAAGATTATGACTTCCTGAAAGCTCAGAACATGGTCAGCATTTTTTAGCAATAAGGTATTTTTTAATTAAGGTGTGTATATTGCTTTTTTATAGGTATAATGCTATTACACACTTAATATATCATGGTACAGACTAAACATAACTTTCCCACACACTGGGAAAAGAACTTGTTTGACGTGCCTCATTGTGATTTTTGTTTTATTGCTGTGGTCTGGAAGTAGACCTGAAATTTCTGACGTATGCCCATAAATGCATTAACTCCTTCACATATAACTACATTTTCAAGGACATACTTGAAAAATAAACCACGAAATAACATCATAAAATTTTTTCATGCTTTTCCAGATTTACTCTTCTTTATTTTACTGTCCTTGATATACCCCAAGTAACAATTACATGAAGGCAATAAAAAAATTATTTTTTAAACTGAAATCACCAAGCTTGGCATAAAAAAACATTAACTGAGGGCGGAGCCAGGATGGCGGCGTGAGTAGAGCAGTGGAAATCTCCTCCCAAAAACACATAGAGCTATGAAACTATAACAAAGAAAAATCTTCCTAAAATAGAGACCACAGGACACAGGACAACATCCAGACCACATCCACAACTGCAAGAACCCAGCGCCTTGCGAAGGGGGTAAGATACAAGCCACGGCCCGGCGGGACCCGAGCGCCCCTCCCCCTGGCTCCCGGCGGGTGGAAAGAAACCGGAGCGGTTTTTTTTTTGGCGAGCGCTTTTTGGAAGCCTTAAAGAGACGGGCCCCCGTTGCTAGGGAGGCAGGGTGGTGGGACCGGTGAGCAGGTGCCTGGGAACGGCGCCGGAGGACAAAGAATATCCCGCGTTTCTCCCTGCGGGACCGGCGGGAAGGTGCCTGAGACCAGTGCCTGAGGACGGAGGAAATCGCGCGTTTTTCCCCTTTTTTTTTTCTTTTTTTCTCTTTTTGGCGAGCGCTTTTTGGAAGCCTTAAAGGGACAGGGACCCCAGTGCTAGGGAGGCAGGGTGGCGGGACTGGTGAGCGGGTGCCTGGGACCGGCGCCTGAGGACAAAGAATATCCCACGTTTTTCCCTGTGGGACCAGTGGGCGGGTGCCTGAGACCGGCACTTGAGGACAGAGGAAATCGCGCGTTTTTCCCCTTTTTTTTTTCTCTTTTCTGCGAGTGCTTTTCAGAAGCCTAAAAGGGACAGGGACCCCGGTGCTAGGGAGGCAGGGCGGCGGGACTGGTGAGCGGGTGCCTGGGACCGGCACCTGAGGACAAAGAATATCGCGCGTTTTTCCCTGTGGGACTGGTGGGTGGGTGCCTGAGACGGGCACCTGAGGACGGAAGAAATCGCGCGTTTTTCCCCTTTTTTTCTCTCTTTTTGGCGAGTGCTTTTTGGAAGCCTTAAAGGGACAGGGACCCCGGTGCTAGGGAGGCAGGGCGGCGGGACTGGTGAGCGGGTGCCTGGGACCAGTGCCTGAGGACAAAGAATATCGAGCGTTCCTTCCCTGCGGGACCGGTGGGTGGGTGCTTTTTGGAAGCCTTGAAAGGACAGGGACCCTGGTGCTAGGGAGACAGGGCAGCAGGACCAGTGAGCGGGTGCCTGGGACCGGCACCTGAAGACAAAAAAAAAAAAAAAAAAAAAAATCGCTTGTTTTTTCCTTTTTTTTTTTTTTTTTTCATTCTTTCTGTTCCCTCTCTCATTGTTGCTGTTGTTGTTTTGGTTTGGAGAGTGCTTTTTGGAAGTCTTAAAGGGGCAGGACAGGTCACTTAGACCAGAGGCAGGGAATCTGGGGATCTCTGGGCACTCTAACCCCCTGGGCAGCAGGGAGCACAGAGGCCCCTTACGGAGATAAATAGCCTCCTGGCCGCTCCCCCTCCAACGGGGCTCCACCATTTTGGAGGAACAGCCCCAGCCAGGCCAAGCCCACAGCAACAGCGGAGATAAACCCCAAAGCAACTAGGCAGGAAGCAGAAGCCCTGTCTGCGCACAGCTGCCCAGCACAAGCAACTGGAGGTTGCTAGTCTCCCAGGAAAAGGCTACAAACCAACAAGAAGGGAAGCTCTTCCAGCGGTCACTTGTACCAGCTCTGCAAACTATCTCTATCACCATGAAAAGACAAAACTACAGGCAGACAAAGATCACAGAGACAACACCTGAGAAGGAGACAGACCTAACTAGTCTTCCTGAAAAAGAATTCAAAATAAAAATCATGAACATGCTGACAGAGATGCAGAGAAAAATGCAAGAGCAATGGGATGAGATGCAGAGAAAAATGCAAGAGCAGTGGGATGAGATGCAGAGAAAAATGCAAGAGCAGTGGGATGAAGTCCGGAAGGAGATCACAGATGTTAGGAAAGAGATCACAGAAGTGAAACAATCCCTGGAAGGATTTATAAGCAGAATGGATAAGATGCAAGAGGCCATTGAAGGAATAGAAGCCAGAGAACAGGAACGTATAGAAGCTGACATAGAGAGAGATAAAAGGATCTCCAGGAATGAAACAACACTAAGAGAAATATGTGACCAATACAAAAGGAATAACATTCGTATTATAGGGATACCAGAATAGGAAGAAAGAGGAAAAGGGACAGAAAGTGTCTTTGAAGAAATAATTGCTGAAAACTTCCCCAAACTGGGGGAGGAAATAATCGAACAGACCATGGAATTATACAGAACCCCCAACAGAAAGGATCCAAGGAGGACAACACCAAGACACATAGTAATTAAAATGGCAAGGATCAAGGACAAGGAAAGAGTTTTAAAGGCAGCTAGAGAGAAAAAGGTCACCTATAAAGGAAAACCAATCAGGCTAACATCAGACTTCTCAACAAAAACCCTACAGGCCAGAAGAGAATGGCATGATATACTTAATGCAATGAAACAGAAGGGCCTTGAACCAAGGATACTGTATCCAGCACGACTATCATTTAAATATGATGGTGGGATTAAACAATTCCCAGACAAGCAAAAGCTGAGGGAATTTGCTTCCCACAAACCACCTCTACAGGGCATCCTACAGGGACTGCTCTAGATGGGAGCACCCCTAAAAAGAGCACAGAACAAAACACACAACATATGAAGAATGGAGGAGGAGGAATAAGAAGGGAGAGAAGAAAAGAATCTCCAGACAGTGTATATAACAGCTCAATAAGCGAGCTAAGTTAGGCAGTAAGATACTAAAGAGGCTAACCTTGAACCTTTGGTAACCACGAATCTAAAGCCTGCAATGGCAATAAGTACATATCTCTCAATAGTCACCCTAAATGTAAATGGACTTAATGCACCAATCAAAAGACATAGAGTAATAGAATGGATAAAAAAGCAAGACCCATCTATATGCTGCTTACAAGAAACTCACCTTAAACCCAAAGATAAGCATAGACTAAAAGTCAAGGGATGGAAAAACATATTTCAGGCAAACAACAGTGAGAAGAAAGCAGGGGTTGCAGTACTAATATCAGACAAAATAGACTTCAAAACAAAGAAAGTAACAAGAGATAAAGAAGGCCACTACATAATGATAAAGGGCTCAGTCCAACAAGAGGATATAACCATTCTAAATATATATGCACCCAATACAGGAGCACCAGCATATGTGAAGCAAATACTAACAGAACTAAAGAGGGAAATAGACTGCAATGCATTCATTGTAGGAGACTTCAACACACCACTCACCCCAAAGGATAGATCCACCGGGCAGAAAATAAGTAAAGACACACAGGCACTGAACAACACACTAGAACAGATGGACCTAATAGACATCTATAGAACTCTACATCCAAAAGCAACAGGATATACATTCTTCTCAAGTGCACATGGAACATTCTCCAGAATAGACCACATACTAGGCCACAAAAAGAGCCTCAGTAAATTCCAAAATATTGAAATTCTACCAACCAATTTTTCAGACCACAAAGGTATGAAAGTAGAAATAAATTCTACAAAGAAAACAAAAAGGCTCACAAACACATGGAGGCTTAACAACATGCTACTAAATAATCAATGGATCAATGAACAAATCAAAATAGAGATCAAGGAATATATAGAAACAAATGACAACAACAACACTAAGCCCCAACTTCTGTGGGATGCAGCGAAAGCAGTCTTAAGAGGAAAGTATATAGCAATCCAGGCACACTTGAAGAAGGAAGAACAATCCCAAATGAATAGTCTAACATCACAATGATTAAAACTGGAAAAAGAAGAACAAATGAGGCCTAAATTCAGCAGAAGGAGGGACATAATAAAGATCAGAGAAGAAATAAACAAAATTGAGAAGAATAAAACAATAGCAAAAATCAACGAAACCAAGAGCTGGTTCTTTGAGAAAATAAACAAAATAGATAAGCCTCTAGCCCAACTTATTAAGAGAAAAAGAGAATCAACACAAATCAACAGAATCAGAAATGAGAATGGAAAAATCACGACAGACTCCACAGAAATACAAAGAATTATTAAAGACTACTATGAAAACCTATATGCCAACAAGCTGGAAAACCTAGAAGAAATGGACAACTTCCTAGAAAAATACAACCTCCCAAGACTGACCAAGGAAGAAACACAAAAGTTAAACAAACCAATTACAAGCAAAGAAATTGAAACAGTAATCAAAAAACTACCCAAGAACAAAACCCCGGGGCCGGACGGATTGACCTCGGAATTTTATCAGACACACAGAGAACACATAATACCCATTCTCCTTAAAGTGTTCCACAAAATAGAAGAAGAGGGAATACTCCCAAACTCATTCTATGAGGCCAACACCACCCTAATACCAAAACCAGGCAAAGACCCCACCAAAAAAGAAAATTACAGACCAATATCCCTGATGAATGTAGATGCAAAAATACTCAATAAAATATTAGCAAACAGAATTCAACAGTATATCAAAAGGATCATACACCATGACCAAGTGGGGTTCATCCCAGGGATGCAAGGATGGTACAACATTCGAAAATCCATCAACATCATCCACCACATCAACAAAAAGAAAGACAAAAACCACATGATCATCTCCATAGATGCTGAAAAAGCATTTGACAAAATTCAACATCCATTCATGCTAAAAACTCTCAGCAAAATGGGAATAGAGGGCAAGTACCTCAACATAATAAAGGCCATATATGATAAACCCACAGCCAGCATTATACTGAACAGCGAGAAGCTGAAAGCATTTCCACTGAGATCGGGAACCAGACAGGGATGCCCACTCTCCCCACTGTTATTTAACATAGTACTGGAGGTCCTAGCCACGGCAATCAGACAAAACAAAGAAATACAAGGAATCCAGATTGGTAAAGAAGAAGTTAAACTGTCACTATTTGCAGATGATATGATACTGTACATAAAAACCCCTAAAGACTCCACTCCAAAACTACTAGAACTGATATCGGAATACAGCAAAGTTGCAGGATACAAAATTAACACACAGAAATCTGTAGCTTTCCTATACACTAACAACGAATCAATAGAAAGAGAAATCAGGAAAACAATTCCATTCACCATTGCATCAAAAAGAATAAAATACCTAGGAATAAACCTAACCAAAGAAGTGAAAGACTTATACTCTGAAAACTACAAGTCACTCTTAAGAGAAATTAAAGGGGACACTAACAGATGGAAACTCATCCCATGCTCGTGGCTAGGAAGAATTAATATCGTCAAAATGGCCATCCTGCCCAAAGCAATATACAGATTTGATGCAATCCCTCTCAAATTACCAGCAACATTCTTCAATGAATTGGAACAAATAATTCAAAAATTCATATGGAAACACCAAAGACCCCGAATAGCCAAAGCAATCCTGAAAAAGAAGAATAAAGTAGGGGGGATCTCACTCCCTAACTTCAAGCTCTACTACAAAGCCATAGTAATCAAGACAATTCGGTACTGGCACAAGAACAGAGCCACAGACCAGTGGAACAGATTAGAGACCCCAGAAATTAACCCAAACATATATGGTCAATTAATATTTGATAAAGGAGCCATGGACATACAATGGCAAAATGACAGTCTCTTCAACAGATGGTGCTGGCAAAACTGGACAGCTACATGTAGGAGAATGAAACTGGACCATTGTCTAACCCCATATACAAAGGTAAACTCAAAATGGATCAAAGACCTGAATGTAAGTCATGAAACCATTAAACTCTTGGAAAAAAACATAGGCAAAAACCTCTTAGACATAAACATGAGTGATCTCTTCTTGAACATATCTCCCCGGGCAAGGAAAACAACAGCAAAAATGAGCAAGTGGGGCTACATTAAGCTGAAAAGCTTCTGTACAGCGAAAGACACCATCAATAGAACAAAAAGGAACCCTACAGTATGGGAGAATATATTTGAAAATGACAGATCCGATAAAGGCTTGACGTCCAGAATATATAAAGAGCTCATACGCCTCAACAAACAAAAAACAAATAACCCAATTAAAAAATGTGCAGAGGAACTGAACAGACAGTTCTCCAAAAAAGAAATACGGATGGCCAAGAGACACATGAAAAGATGCTCCACATCGCTAATTATCAGAGAAAAGCAAATTAAAACTACAATGAGGTATCACCTCACACCAGTAAGGATAGCTGCCATCCAAAAGACAAACAACAACAAATGTTGGCGAGGCTGTGGAGAAAGGGGAACCCTCCTACACTGCTGGTGGGAATGTAAATTAGTTCAACCATTGTGGAAAGCAGTATGGAGGTGCATCAAAATGCTCAAAACAGACCTACCATTTGACCCAGGAATTCCACTCCTAGGAATTTACCCTAAGAACGCAGCAATCAAGTTTGAGAAAGACAGATGCACTCCTATGTTTATCGCAGCACTATTTACAATAGCCAAGAATTGGAAGCAACCTAAATGTCCATCTGTAGATGAATGGATAAAGAAGATGTGGTACATATACACAATGGAATACTACTCAGCCATAAGAAGTGGAAAAATCCAACCATTTGCAGCAACATGGATGGAGCTGGAGAGTATTATGCTCAGTGAAATAAGCCAAGCGGAGAAAGAGAAATACCAAATGATTTCACTCATCTGAGGAGTATAGGAACAAAGGAAAAACTGAAGGAACAAAACAGCAGCAGAATTACAGAACCCAAAAATGGACTAACAGGTACCAAAGGGAAAGGAACTGGGGAGGATGGGGGGGCAGGGAGGGAAAGGGGGGGGGAAGAAGAAGGGGGGTATTAAGATTAGCATGCATGGGGGGGAGGGAGATAGGGGAGGGTGGGCTGCACAACACAGAGAGGACAAGTAGTGACTCTACAACATTTTGCTAAGCTGATGGACAGTAACCGTAATGTGGTTGTTAGGGGGGACCTGATATAGGGGAGAGCATAGTAAACATAGTATTCTTCAGGTAAGTGTAGATTAAAAATTTAAAAAAAAAAAAAGAAAGAAAGAAAGAAAAGGGGGATTACTCCTTAACAGGATAAAACTATTGGTAAATCAAGGATCAACGCATGCTTTAAATATCCTTAATGTTGATCACTTAAAGGGTGTCAGATGATCAGCTATGGAGGTACTCTTTTCTGATAATATTCCTTTCTCTTAATTAAAAAAAAAAAAAAAAAAAGCAGTTACTGTGTGCTGACCTCCAATGAGTTCTGCACAGTGGTATAGAGGGCATGTCAAAGTGTGGGCAAAGGGTCTGTTTGTTTCTACGCAGAAGATCAAGGCCTAGCTTGGATACCCAGAAAATGAACTAAGATACGATATGAGGAGGAGCTTCCGGCATCAGCACTCTCTGGAGGACTCGTGCCGGGGGATGATCATCAAAAAGCCTCCACAGGGATCCGGACGATGCTGCGGTTGTGGCTGCATCCAGCCCACCATCTCCTGGACTTGCCATAAGAAGGAGGAGGGAGATGTCTAGGCTGGCATGTGCATACAGTGAGACAACGAATTTGACTGGATCTGTACTGTTGGAACTCAACCAGGAGTTGGGAGGGGTGCAAGTTGTAGCACCCCAAAATCTCATGACTATAGACTATCTATGGTTAAAAGAACATATGGGATGTGAACAGATCCCAGAAATGGGCTGCTTTAATTTGTCTGATGGTTCAAGTACAGTTGGAAAATATCCATCATATCATAGATAAATTTTCACAAATGCCTAGGGTGCCTAAATGGTTTTCTTGGCTTCACTGGAGATGGCTGGTAATTATAGATTTGCTTTGTTTATGTCACCGTATTCCTATTATGTTAATATGTGTGTGCAAATTAGTTAGTAGTTTAAAACCTATACATACTTAAGGTACTATACAAGAAGATATGTCAAAGAAATAATCAATCCTCCCAAGTTTCCTTCATATGCTACATCTATAGCTTTTCTTCTTCCTTCCTAATTACAAACTTTAAATAGAATTCGTGCCTCATATCGAATTTACCGAGTATCATAATTCCTCCAGGTGGTAAAGATACCTCGAGACAAGTGCTGGGTATAGAAGCCACAGGGCATAAATCTGCAAAGAAGTAAAAAGCTAACCTTTGCAAACAATATGGCTTCTCTCTCACTTACCAACTTTACATTTCCCTGTATGGCCCCGGAAGATGACTGGTTAGCCAGAGACGGGTAAGATTCCTCAAGGGAGGAACAACCTAAGACAGGCACAGTCGCAGGGGGGCCATCAGGTGAGAATTTGGGGATCAACAGAGGTGAGGCTCAGAACCTCACCCCCCCTGCTTTGAGAGAAATCTTCTGCATCCGTGGATGTCTTGCTGCCCTTGTCTAGCCTGGATTAATACTTAGTCCATAGGCACACACCTGATCATCTGATCATCTACATTTGCCTTCTTACAGCACTAAACTATGTTTTCTACCTTTATCTTGCATCTACCTACCACTTCAGCATTTTATTAAAAATAAAAATAATAATAATAATAGGAGAAATGTGGGATCAACATATAAATCAAGTACAAAAATCAAATGAATATTCATATTTGACCTGATGGTTTATAGGTCATATTGCATGATCAAAACCGAAAGTTTCTGTGATGACTGCCCTTGTACTGTTCACCATGTAAGAATTTATTCACTCTGTAAGAATTCGTTCACCATGTAAGAACTTGTTCGTTATGCTTCAGAAGATTGGAGACTGACGAGAATTAGGCTTGAGATGGATTAATGATTGTACATTGAGCATTGACCCCCCTATACTGAATTTTATTGTTGTTAACAACCATTTGATCAATAAATATGAGAGATGCCCTCTCAAAAAAAAAAAAAAAAAAAAACAGACCTACCATTTGACCCAGGAATTCCATTCCTAGGAATTTACCCTAAGAACGCAGCAATCAAGTTTGAGAAAGACAGATGCACTCCTATGTTTATCGCAGCACTATTTACAATAGCCAAGAATTGGAAGCAACCTAAATGTCCATCGGTAGATGAATGGATAAAGAAGATGTGGTACATATACACAATGGAATACTACTCAGCCATAAGAAGTGGAAAAATCCAACCATTTGCAGCAACATGGATGGAGCTGGAGAGTATTATGCTCAGCGAAATAAGCCAAGTGGAGAAAGAGAAATACCAAATGATTTCACTCATCTGAGGAGTATAGGAACAAAGGAAAAACTGAAGGAACAAAACAGCAGTGGAATTACAGAACCCAAAAATGGACTAACAGGTACCAAAGGGAAAGGAACTGGGGAGGATGGGTGGGCAGGGAGGGATAAGGGGTGGGAAGAAGAAGGGAGGTATTAAGATTAGCATGCATGGGGGGGAGGGAGAAAGGGGAGGGTGGGCTGCACAACACAGAGAGGACAAGTAGTGACTCTACAACATTTTGCTAAGCTGATGGACAGTAACCGTAATGTGGTTGTTAGGGGGGACCTGATATAGGGGAGAGCATAGTAAACATAGTATTCTTCATGTAAGTGTAGATTAAAAATTAAAAAAAAAAGAAAAAAAAAAAGGAAGAAGAAAGAAAGAAAAGGGGGATTACTCCTTAACAGGATAAAACTATTGGTAAATCAAAGATCAACGCATGCTTTAAATATCCTTAATGTTGATCACTTAAAGGGTGTCAGATGATCAGCTATGGAGGTACTCTTTTCTGATAATATTCCTTTCTCTTAATTAAAAAAAAAAAAAAAAAAAAGCAGTTACTGTGTGCTGACCTCCAATGAGTTCTGCACAGTGGTATAGAGGGCATGTCAAAGTGTGGGCAAAGGGTCTGTTTGTTTCTACGCAGAAGATCAGGGCCTAGCTTGGATACCCAGAAAATGAACTAAGATACGATATGAGGAGGAGCTTCCGGCATCAGCACTCTCTGGAGGACTTGTGCCGGGGGATGATCATCAAAAAGCCTCCACAGGGATCCGGACGATGCTGCGGTTGTGGCTGCATCCAGCCCACCGTCTCCTGGACTTGCCATAAGAATGAGGAGGGAGATGTCTAGGCTGGCATGTGCATACAGTGAGACAACGAATTTGACCGGATCTGTACTGTTGGAACTCAACCAGGAGTTGGGAGGGGTGCAAGTTGTAGCACTCCAAAATCTCATGACTATAGACTATCTATGGTTAAAAGAACATATGGGATGTGAACAGATCCCAGAAATGGGCTGCTTTAATTTGTCTGATGGTTCAAGTACAGTTGGACAATATCCATCATATCATAGATAAATTTTCACAAATGCCTAGGGTGCCTAAATGGTTTTCTTGTCTTCACTGGAGATGGATGGTAATTATAGATTTGCTTTGTTTATGTCACCGTATTCCTATTATGTTAATATGTGTGTACAAATTATTTAGTAGTTTAAAACCTATACATACTTAAGGTACTCTACAAGTAGATATGTCAAAGAAATAATCAATCCTCCCATGTTTCCTTCATATGCTACATCTATAGCTTTTCTTCTTCCTTCCTAATTACAACCCTTAAATAGAATTCGTGCCTCATATCGAATTTACCGAGTATCATAATTCCTCCAGGTGGTAAAGATACCTCGAGACAAGTGCTGGGTATAGAAGCCACAGGGCATAAATCTGCAAAGAAGTAAAAAGCTAACCTTTTCAAACAATATGGCTTCTCTCTCACTTACCAACTTTACATTTCCCTGTATGGCCCCGGAAGATGACTGGTTAGCCAGAGACGGGTAAGATTCCTCAAGGGAGGAACAACCTAAGACAGGCACAGTCGCAGGGGGGCCATCAGGTGAGAATTTGGGGATCAACAGAGGTGAGGCTCAGAACCTCACGCCCCCTGCTTTGAGAGAAATCTTCTGCATCCGTGGATGTCTTGCTGCCCTTGTCTAGCCTGGATTAATACTTGGTCCATAGGCACACACCTGATCATCTGATCATCTACATTTGCCTTCTTACAGCACTAAACTATGTTTTCTACCTTTATCTTGCATCTACCTACCACTTCAGCATTTTATTAAACATAAAAATAATAATAATAAGAGAAATGTGGGATCAACATATAAATCAAATACAAAAATCAAACGAATATTCATATTTGACCTGATTGTTTATAGGTCATATTGCATGATCAAAACCGAAAGTTTCTGTGATGACTGCCCTTGTACTGTTCACCATGTAAGAATTTATTCACTATGTAAGAATTCGTTCACCATGTAAGAACTTGTTCGTTATGCTTCAGAAGATTGGAGACTGACGAGATTTGGCTTGAGATGGATTAATGATTGTACATTGAGCGTTGACCCCCCTATACTGATTTTTATTGTTGTTAACGACCATTTGATCAATAAATATGAGATGCCCTCTCAAAAAAAAAAAAAACTTTTTATTGAAGTATAGTTGATATACAGTATTATATTGGTTTCAAGTGTACAATGTAGTCATTCAACAGTTATCTACATTATTAAATGCTGTCCCAACAAGTGTAATTATCTGTCAATGTAAAGATGTTACAGAATTATTGACTATATTCTCTGTGCTGTACTTTCATCCCTGTGATTAATTTATATTATAATGGAAAAAAAAAACAAAACATTAACTGAATATGAACTCAACAAGGCCACCTTTGCCAAACTTAAAAACACATTTTTAAGTATTCAAGGTTCTGAACATTAAATGTGGTAAAAAACACTGTCCATGGTACTCTTGGTAGCCTCTTCCTCTAGAAGCAAAAGTTTAGCTGACTTACAAATTCATTTATTCAGCAATTAAGACTTATCTGTATTTTATTACCCTGACAAATTAAAACAATGATTATTAATAAACATGTTTCACTAAGTGATTAAAAATAGTATATCAGGAAAATAATTTACTAATGCTATCTATAAAAAGTAAGTGGTCACGGAAATTTCAAAATATCTTATACCTAGCCAAGAATTAACCATATATTTGCTACAAAGTAATTTATCACTGAGTAAATAATCATAAATTGCTAATCTTAAGGATAAATTAAATACTGTATATTTTCTGTTTGCCATGTGCATTTTGAAAAGTAATATATTCACATATTATTTTGAAATATTAAAATGGTTTTTTGTTTGGCAAGTTTTGGAATATAAATACATATACACGTAAAAATATAAATATGTGAATTCATAAAAACAAATGTATCTGTGCTTGTGCATTTATCTTTCTATCCATCTTGGAAAATATACTAAAGCTAAGGGAAAATACAACCAACAACAGTAGAGACAGACATCCTGGCATGGTCAAAGGTTGGCATGACTCAGAGCTGATGCTTGGGAAGGGGAGATGGAAAGCACAGAGCAGTGCCAGGAGACAAATACCACACTGAACAACGCATGTACCTACCTCGTTACTTTGCGTACGTTAGATACGACTATTCTATAAACAAGAAATCAACCCATGAATAGAGTGGCCTACTCACATCCTCAGTGAATTGCAGTAATAAAACTCTGTGGACCATCATGTTAGCTAGGTGATGGCCAGCATTACTCACTTAAGAAAAATATAAATGCCCACATCTTATTACTGGTAAGTGAAAATTAAAATTGGATTTATAAATATAGAAAATAAGCAATACATAATATGCAAAATGACAAATTAAGATATGTTGAAATCTACCCTTTTGTCATAATGAACCCTACGTTCACATTTTAAATGTTACATATAATTTTGTAGCCCTACTTTGGAAAATACCATCAATATAGACTTAATATCTACCTTAGAATGTATTTTAAAAATTGGCCCAAACCAAAATTCTTAAAACCCATCAGCAAATATTCTAGAGCAGCAGCTCACAAACTCTAGTCCAGGAATCCCTGGGGTCCACCTGAGGCCGAACTCCTGTCATTCTAATATATAGCATCACCCTCTCTCACTGTCAGCAGGTGAGCTCCAGTCTGAGGTACTGGCAGGTAAACACAGTACAGCATCCAGGCAGCGGTATCAGATACTAACAGTCAGGTGTTTTTCACTGCTATGCACTCACACTTTTTAAAAAAGGCCAGTTGCTAAGAATGTCCTTGACGAAACAGAAAAAGTGATTAATTTTCCTGAACTCTGACTCCTGAGTGCACTCTTGTTCAATAGCCTGTGTGCCCAGACAGGATGTAGCAGAAAGAACTTCCACCTGGGCCAGGGGGAAAGCCCACAGGGCCTCCCCACAGAACGTGCCAGGCACCTGCAGAAGCTGTGCACTCAGTGCACCACTCTCTTCCAGGAGCACTATTTTCACCTGAGTGAATGGCACACTGTGGCTGCTTGGAGCTGCGTTTTGGCAGGAATTTTCTCAGGACTGAGAGAAGCAAGCCAGTCCCTTCAAGTACTGCCAATAATAAAATTTGAGTTTTGATAGGAAATTCAGTGTTTTGAAAACATGCATTCACCACTGTACACTTCAGAACTTCCCAATACTCAAGATTTTTCTTACTGGTGGTGAAATGAACAAATAGATAATTGTTTAAAGATACTTATCAACACTTGGGAAATCCACATAACTCAATGAACCAGTATCTTCCAATCAGTGAGTGCAGGATGGCACAAAATCATGCATGGGCCATTCAAAGAGCAAGACAGACAAGCGGGTTTTCTGTAACAGACTATGAAAAATATTTAAAAGAATCTTCTAAATGAGAATTAGTACCACAAATGAAAATAAAGAACTTAGGCTCAAACTGAAAGCCTTCACGTAACTGATTCTTACTTTTATTGTCAACATCTTTTAATAATTACCCCAAGTTTTTGCCAACACAAAAATTCATTATTGTGAAAAATGTAATGTAATGTAACCAAATAACTCATTAAAGGGTTCATGTAAAATCATGGGACATTGTAAACTCACATGAAATCATGGTATATTTCCTAAGTAGTGTTATATAAGTCCAGGGCACTCTGAAATTTCCCCAGGTCATTATATCAACACCCATCTAAAAATAACATATCTGAAAGATATCTGCCTGATGTATAGATCTTACACTAGCCATGTATATAGGAGAAGCTGCACATGTTAAGAATTGGTTAAATATTTGATTGTGTCCAACAGTCATCATACAGTTGCTCTTGTTTCTATTCTCTACTGAACCTATGGAATTAGTCAAAGCAAGAGGGTAGGAAACTGGCCATCTCATGTCTCAGTACCAAAAGCACGAAAAGGAATTATAAGATGGGAACTTTGTTAGTTCTCCTGTAAAAATCAGGAAATAGAAATAATAAGTAGGTCACCATGGAAAGTACCACTATTAGCAAACAAGGGTAAAGAGAAACTACATTCTTGGGAGGAACAAGCAGTTTAAATTTTCAAAGAGTAAAGTCTGATTTTCCTTTAACAGAACATGTATGAAATCAAGCCAGGACAGAACTCTGAGCTATGACTGAATGAACCAGGCCACACGGATGGCTCTGACCAATGAACTACCTGACAGTAGCACGTGAGCATTTGTCCAGTCTTAATTTTGGGGGTCAAGCCCTCTTCTGTACAAGACACAACAACTCTCAAGGAGCTTTAGGATCAAGCAGGACTACCTCTGGAGGAACAGCCCATTACCCTGCTCAGACTGCAGGCAGTGGCAGGGCCAGATGCAAGAGTGCAGTGTCCTCTTCGGTGTGCCGCTGCCAGGCTGAAGATGGCTGTGAAATGGTCTTGTCCCATCTGCCAAGGTCGTCTTAGAAGTTTGACACCTGAGGAACTGAGAAAAGGTTAAAGCGATGTCACCTTGTTCACACCTGGAGTTAACGGAGACAATCCCAGTTTATTCCTGTTGTCCTCATAATTATTACTCATGGAAATGTTCCATAAGGTCATCCCAACTAAGTGTAGTGACAGCATTTACAGAGCAAAGCATACTGTGTGTATTCAACCTCAAAACAGCAATGCAAACAAGTGCAACAGAAGTTTGTCTTCACGGTGTGGATAAAATGAAGGTTCCTGTGGTGAGGATTCTCACCCGGCCCTGCACATGTCTGGACAATGCATCGTTATTGACTCTATATAGAGAGCCCTGCACAGTGCTCTGAGTGACACAGTGGCATGGCTGCAATGCTGCAGGAGAGCAGAGCAGAGGCTGGACTGGTGGCAGCACCAAGGACCAGAGGACCAGAGGACGGCTGTGTGGCCAGAGGGGCCCAGAGGCAGAGACCAGATTGCTGCATGCAGACTCGTTCTGAGTGGACAAGATTCTAGTGATTGACCTGCCACTGTGGAAATAAACTTGGGTATAACTCTTTGGCCCCAAGAACATTCTACTGTCACTTCTTTGGTCACATTGAATCCATAGTGAACTTGCCCGGGTCTGAAATCCATTGGCAAGACACACGGCACATTTGCTATAAGCCACACAATTTAATTTTCTTTAACAATAAGTTTCTTTTGAGTACAAGTATAGAAATTTTGGCTACATTCCAGTCACAGTAAACTATCTGATCTCAGTTCCTCTAAACAATTTCATTCATGACACACACTTGTAAACTTGTGAGTGTAAAACTCCTAAGTTACCCTCATCTTTTGAAATCAATTTATACTAGGAAAATCCATTCCTGGTTTATAAATGAAATGCTCCCATGTGTGTTTGCCTTTACCTTATAAAATACATTCACTTTCTTAATTAAATTATAATATGGCATTGGTCCATCACATATACCAAAATGAATGAAGTTTTATACATATTATTTGGCTGCTAGAACAAAACCTCAACCAGATTACCTGAGCTAGGCAAACAGACATCCCCCTCACCAGCTCTCAGCCTGCTTTATTTAGCCCCTAACATATGAGTAGAAATGTTAAGAAACAGCTTCTGCTCATGCATAAAGATGGCCCAGCTTTGACCACATGCCCGCTCACACTTGTGGGGAGACCAACTAGAAGCCCACCCCTGCATTTTCAGGCCCTGCCCCCATGCAGTGTTTGCCACAGCCTTGGGACACACCGGAAAAATGGTTAATGGGTCTGTGGGATCTGGCACACTGTGAGGTGCCTAACTTGTAAGTGCAAATGTAGGTAAAGCAAATTTTCATCCTCATTCTAGGCATCTTTAAGGTGAATGAGTATGTCCTAAATACAATCAGCTGGGAGATTAACAGAAATAGCAAACTTCTGAACAAAAATCAATAGACTACCTAACCAGAAAATTATTTTTAATTAAGAGGTCATTTTAATGCTCCATTAATATTACATATACATTTTACATTTACAATAAGGAAAACAGGTTTATATCAAAATACTTGCTATATTACTTGCTAGCGTTTTGAGACATTATACAAAAACTCAAGTCTGGTAAAACTATTTATAAGCTGATTAACCCATGCCACTTGAATAACAGCCAAGACCTAATAATAATGCAATACACACTACCATTGCTCAGCTAAATCCTTACTGACATAACCCTAAACCTTTTTATCTTAAGCTTCCCACCAATTCGGTACCACAAGCTGTGTGACTTACTATAGTTTTAAGGAATATGAAAGACCCACTTCTGCTACTCTATTTACCAAAATTAAAATTTCATAGTTCTAGAAAGGTCTATAGTTGCAACATTTATACTCCACTGAGTCTAAAGGTGGCATAAAAAGTAAAATCATTGTTCACTGGGAGGAGGACGACAGCAGCTAGTCTGGATACAGGTTCAACTTAAGATACTAAACAATGACAAGGACTCTACCCCAGCCTCACAAGCGCACACCTATGGAACATAAACCTTACCCAGTTATTACAAGAAATAAAACAAAGGTGAAAAAGAGGTTATAACCATTCAGATCCGATAAAGGGTTGACATCCAAAATACATAAAGAGTTCATGCACCTCAACAAACAAAAAGCAAATAATCCAATTAAAAAATGGGCAGAGGAGCTGAATAGATAGTTCTCTAAAGAAGAAATTCAGATGGCCAACAGACACATGAAAAGATGCTCCACAATGCTTGTCATCAGAGAAATGCAAATTAAAACTACAATGAGATATCATCTCACACCAGTAAGGATGGCTACCATCCAAAAGACAAACAACGACAAACATTGGCATGGTTGTGGAGAAAGCAGAACCCTCCTACACTGCTGGTGGGAATGTAAATTAGTTCAACCATTGTGGAAAGCAGTATGGAGGTTCCTCAAAATGCTCCAAATAGACTTACCATTTGACCCAGGAATTCCACTTCTAGGAATTTACCCTAAGAATGCAGCACTCCAGGTTGAAAAAGACAGATGCACCCCTATGTTTAACACTGCCCTATTTACAATAGCCAAGATAAAGAAGTAACCTAAGTGTCCATCAGTAGATGAATGGATGAAGAAGATGTGGTACATATACACAATGGAATATTACTCAGCCATAAGAAAAAAACAGATCCTACCATTTACAACAACATGGATGGAGCTAGAGGGTATTATGCTCAGTGAAATAAGTCAAGCGGAGAAAGACAAGTACCAAATGATTTCACTCATATGTGGAGTATAAGAACAAAGGAAAACTGAAGGGACAAAACAGCAACAGAATCACAGAACTCAAGAATGGACTAACAGTTACCAAAGGGGAAGGGACTGGGGAGGATGGGAGGGAAGCGAGGGATAAGGGCAGTGAAAAAGAAAGAGGGCATTACGATTAGCATGTATAGTGCGTAGGGGACACGGGGAGGGCTGTGCAACACAGAGAAGACAAGTAGTGATTTTACAGCATCTTACTACGTAGATGGACAGTGACTGTGAAGGGGTAATGTGGGGGGCATTTGGTGAAGGGGAGAGCCTAGTAAACATAACGTCTTTCATGTAATTGTAGATTAATAATACAAAAATTTAAAAAAAATAAAGAAAAAAAAGAGGTTATAACCATTGAGGTTCAAGTTACCAAACAAAGGAGTGGCGATGCCTGCTGCCCAGCTCAGGATACCTAAGTCACCAAACAGATCTTCTGAGGACCAACGTTTACTAATACAGCTGTTGTTTTCAAAACCAGTTGCAAGTATAGTTAAGTTGCCTGATAAAGCACAGTTACAACTTAAGCATTAGTCTGCAATATAGATTTAGCTATAAATATGCACTTACTACGACTTCACCTAAGGACTTCCTACCCCACCTCTGCTGACAAACCAGAAGTGATTTTTTACACATATCTCTCAGTAAAGTGAATCACCACATTACTCTCAAGATTAATCAGAATATTAAAACATACTCATCGTTAATAAAGGTGTCAGTATGCACACACAGATCCTAGGTGACTCTTTCCCATCAATGTAAAAATAAAGCAATGAACTCAGGAAATAATAAAAAAAGAAATAACTTTAAGAAATAACTCATAAAGCAAAGTGATTAACTGCCTAGCATAGTTTTTGCACTTCTGCCAAAGAGTAAGACGTGGCAACATCAATCTCTAACAGCCTAACAGACAATTTCACAAAGTAAATGCGCATCCCATTATTTTGGCAGGACTAAGGGTATTTATGAAAGAGGCCATATACAATGTTCCTTCCACAAAATGTTTACTGAGCACCACAAGAAGACATAAGAATTAATGTTTAAGAAAATAAAACTCTAGATTATGGGAAGATGGTGGCATGAGTAGCTCAGAGGAAATCTCCTCCCTAAAACATATATATTTGTGAAAATACAATAAATACAACTATTCCTAAAAGAGACACCAGTGGATGCAGTACAACAGCCAGGATACATCTACATCTGCGAGACCTCAGCATCACACGAAGGGGGAAATATACAAGCCGCGGCGAGGCGGGACCCAAACGCTCCCCCACCCCAAAACCCGGTGGGAAGAAAGGAGTCAGAATGGAGAGGGAGTGAAAGCCCAGGACTGCTAAACAACCAGCTCTAGAAATCCTCACCCGGAATGCAGACACAAGGTGCACAGGGTGCTGGATATTAGAGAAACAGAAAAGCAAAACCTGTGGGCAGGTCCCTGCAACTGGTGCCCCAGGACATAAGAAAAGCGAGTGCTTTCTGCAAGTCTTAAAGAGACAGGGACCCCATAGTTGGACGAAGTTGTCCAGGCAGCTGGGAACACCAGGGAAATTTAGGCACCCTAAACTCTGGGAAGGCAGTGCAGCTCTGAAGCCTCTCACGGCACTAAGCAGCCTGCCAGTCATTTCTCCAACTGGCGCGGACCCCGACACACCAGCCCAGTAGCGAGAGAGTGGCAGCACGAAGGGACCGGGGGAAGATCCATGTGCCACAGGAGAGGATTGTGCTAGCCAACAGTGGGGCGATCGAACAGCCTGTCACAGCTCACATGCACTGGCAGCAGTGAAGCCAGAGGAGCCCAGTAGAGGCCTGCGGGGAAGAGCCCCACACGCACCTGCAGTGGAGCGAGAGGGAGCAGTTGCTCTCCCAGCAGCCGACTGGAATCCCAGCCCAACGCACAGATGCCTGAGCCAGACCCAAAGGCCGCTGTTGTCACAAACCTGCACGGCAGGGTCACCGCTACCATGGAGGAGTGCACCTGGCATGCCTGCCACTCCCCATAGGGCTCCATGCTGCTCTGACGGACACCCTGCCCACAGCAGCTTAGGGGACTAACCCGGTGGCTGTTCCAGGGCTTCGGGTAACCGTCACAGGCAGCAAAGAAGGGCAAGGCATTCAGCAAACAGGATGACACACCTGCAACCTGCCTACAGCCACTGCTACCACCATGAAAAGGCAAAAAAATCTGGTCCAATCCAAGGTACTTCAAACACCTGAGAAAGGAACAGAGGCAGACCAACCCAGTCTCCCTGAAAAAGAATTCAAAACAAAAATCATAAACATGCTGACAGAGCTCCAGAGAAATATGCAAGAGCTAAGGGATGAAGTCCGGAGGGAGATTACAGATGTCCAGAGGGAGATTACAGACGTCTAGAGGGAGATTACAGAAGTGAAACAAACTCTGGAAGGATTTAAAAGCAGAATGGATAAGATGAGAGAGGCCACTGATGGAATAGAAACCAGAGAACAGGAACACACAGAAGCTGATGCAGAGAGAGATAAAAGGATCTCCAGGAATGAAACAATATTAAGAGAACTGTGTGACCAATCCAAAAAGAGCAATATCCACATTATAGAGGTACCAGAGGAAGAAGACAGAGAAAAAGGGATAGAAAGTGTCATTGAAGAAATAATTGCTGAGAACTTCCCCAAACTGGGGGAGGACATAGTTGCTCAGACTACGGAAGTACACAGAACTCACAACAGAAAGGACCCAAAGAGGACAACACCAAGACACATAATAATTAAAATTGCAAAGATCAAGGACAAGGACAGAGTATTAAAGGCAGCCAGAGAGACAAAAAAGGTCACCTACAAAGGAAAACCCATCAGGTTATGATCAGACTTCTCAACAGAAACCTTACAGGCCAGAAGAGAATGGCATGATATATTTAATGCAATGAAACAGAAGGGCCTTGAACCAAGGATACTGTATCCAGCACGATTATCATTTAAATATGAAGAAGGGATTAAACAATTCCCCGACAAGCAAAAGTTGAGGGAATTTGCCTCCCACAAACCACCTCTACAGGGTATCTTAGAGGGACTGCTCTAGATGGGAGCACTCCTAAAAAGAGCACAGAACAAAACATCCAACACATGAAGAATGGAGGAGGAGGAATAAAAATGCAGAGAAATAATCATCAGCCTGCATTTATAATAGCTCAATAAGTGACTTAAGTTACACAGTAAGGTAGTAGAAAAAAAAGCTAACCTTGAACCTTTGGTAACCACGAATCTAAAACCTGCCGTGGCAATAAGTACATATCTTTCAATAATCACCCTAAATGTAAATGGACTGAATGCACTAATCAAAAGACAGACTAATAGAATGGATAAAAAAGCAAGACCCATCTATATGCTGCTTACAAGTTACTCACCTCAAACCCAAAGACATGCACAGATTGAAAGTCAAGGGATGGAAAAAGATATTTCATGCAAACAACAGAGAGAAAAAAGCAGTTGTTGCAATACTAGTATCAGACAAAATAGACTTCAAAATAAAAAAAGTAACAATAGATAAAGAAGGACATTACATAATGATAAAGGGCTAAGTCCCACAAGAGGATATAACCATTACAAACATATATGCACCCAATACAGCAGCACCAATATATGTAAAACAAATACAAACAGAATTAAAGGAGAAAATAGAATGCAATGCATTCATTTCGGGAGACATCAACAGACCACTCACTGCAAAGGACAGATCCACCAGACAGAAAATAAGTAAGGACACAGAGGCACTGAACAACACACTAGAACAGATGGACCCAATAGACATCTATAGACCTCTACATCCAAAAGCAAAAGGATACACATTCTTCTCAAGTGCACATGGTACATTCTCCAGAATAGACCACATACTAGGCCACAAAAAGAGCCTCAGTAAATTCAAAAAGATTGAAATCCTACCAACCAACTTTTCAGAACACAAAGGTATAAAGTAGAAATAAATTGAACAAAGAAAGCAAAAAGGCTCACAAACACATGGAGGCTTAACAACATGCTCCTAAATAATCAATGGATCAATGACCAAATTAAAATGGAGATCCAGCAATATATGGAAACAAATGGCAACAACAAGACAAAGCCCCAACTTCTGTGGGACGCAGCAAAAGCAGTCTTAAGAGGAAAGTATATAGCAATCCAGGCATATTTAAGGAAGGAAGAACAATCCCAAATGAATAGGCTAATGTCGCAATTATAGAAATTGGAAAAAGAAGAACAAATGAGGCCTAAGGTCAGCAGCAGGAGGGACATAATAAAGATCAGAGAAGAAATAAAAAAATTCAGAAGAATAAAACAATAGAAAAAATCAACGAAACTAAGAGCTGATTCTTCAAGAAAATAAACAAAATAGATAAGCCTCTAGCCAGACTTATTAAGAGTAAAAGATAGTCAGCACAAATCAACAGAATCAGAAACAAGAAAGGAAAAATCAAGACAGACCCCACAGAAATACAATGAATTACTAGAGAATACGATGAAAACCTATATGCTAACAAGCTGGAAAACCTAGGAGAAATGGACAACTTCCTAGAAAAATACAACCTTCCAAGACTGACCCAGAAAGAAACAGAAAATCTAAACAGATCAATTACCAGCAACAAAATTGAAGTGGTAATCAAAAAACTACCCAAGAACAAAACCCCCGGGCCAGATGGATTTACCTCAGAATTTTATCAGACATACAGAGAACACGTAACACCCATTCCTCTAAAAACCAGGCAAAGACACCTCCAAAAAAGAAAACTACAGACCAATATCCCTGATGAACGTAGATGCAAAAATACTCAACAAAATATTAGCAAACTGAATTTAAAACTACATCAAGAGGATCATACACCATGAGCAAGTGGGATTCATCCCAGGGATGCAAGGATGGTACAACATTCGAAAACCCATCAACGTCATCCACCACATCAACAAAAAGATGGACAAAAACCACATGATCATCTCGATAGATACAGAAAAAGCATTTGACAAAATTCAACATCCATTCATGATGAAAACTCTCAACAAAATGGCCATAGAGGGCAAGTACCTCAACATAATAAAGGCCATATATGATAAACCCATAGCCAACATCATACTGAACAGCAAGAAGCTGAAAGCTTTTCCTCTGAGATTGGGAACAAGACAGGGATGCCCACTCTCCCCACTGTTTTTCAACGTAGTACTGGAGGTCCTAGCCACAGCAATCAGACAAAACAAAGAAATACAAGGAATCCAGACTGGTAAAGAAGAAGTTAAACTGTCACTATTTGCAGATGACATGATATTGTACATAAAAACCCTGAAGACTCCACTGCAAAACTACTAGAACTAATATCAGAATTCTGCATAGTTTCAGGATACAATATTAACACACAGAAATCTGTAGCTTTCCTATACACTAACAATGAACTAAGAGAAAGAGAAATCAGGAAAACAACTCCATTCGCAATAGCATTAAAAAGAATAAAATACCTAGGAATAAACCTATTCAAGGAAATGAAAGACCTATACCCTGAAAACTACAAGACACTCTTAAGAGAAATTAAAGAGGTCACTAACAAATGGAAACCCATCCCATGCTCCTGGCTAGGAAGAATTAATATCATCAAAATGGTCATCCTGCCCAAAGCAATATACAGATTCAATGCAATCCCTATTAAATTAACAACAGCATTCTTCAATGAAATGGAACAAATAGTTCAAAAATTCATATGGAACCATCAAAGACCCTGAATAGCCAAAGCAATCCTGAGAAGGAAGAATAAATTGGGGGGGATCTTGCTCCCCAACTTCAAGCTCTACTACAAAGCCACAGTAATCAAGACAATTTGGTACTGGCACAAGAACAGAGCCACAGACCAGTGGAACAAAATAGAGACTCCAGACATTAACCCAAACATATATGGCCAATTAATACACAGTAAAGGAGCCATGGACATACAAAGGGGAAATGACAGTCTCTTCAACAGATGGTGCTGGCAAAACTGGACAGCTACATGTAAGAGAATGAAACTGGATCACTGTCTAACCCCATACACAAAAGTAAACTCTAAATGGATCAAAGACCTGAATTTAAGTCATGAAACCATAAAACTCTTAGAAAAAAACATAGGCAAAAATTTCATGGACATAAATATGCATGACTTCTTCATGACCATATCTCCCTGGGCAAGGGAAACAAAGGAAAAAATGAACAAGTGGGATTATATCAAGCTAAAAAGCTTCTGTACAGCAAAGGACACCATCAAAAGTACAAAATGGTATCCTCCAGTATGGGAGAACATATTCATAAATGACAGGTCCGATAAAGGGCTGACATCCAAAATATATAAAGAGCTTACACGCCTCAACAAATAAAAAACAAATAATCCAATTAAAAAATGGGCAGAGGGAGCCAAGATGGCGGCGTGAGCAGAGCAGTGGAAATCTCCTCCCAAAAACACATAGAGCTATGAAAATATAACAAAGAAAAATCTTCCTAAAATAGAGACCACAGGACACAGGACAACATCCAGACCACATCCACACCTGCAAGAACCCAGCGCCTTGTGAAGGGGGTAAGATACAAGCCCCAGCCCGGCGGGACCCGAGCGCCCCTCCCCCCGGCTCCCGGCGGGTGGAGAGAAACCGGAGCGGTTTTTTTTTTGGCGAGCGCTTTTTGGAAGCCTTAGAGGGACGGGCCCCCGTTGCTGGGGAGGCAGGGTGGCGGGACCGGTGAGGAGGTGCCTGGGAACGGCGCCGGAGGACAAAGAATATCCTGCGTTTCTCCCTGCGAGACCTGGGGGCGGGTGCCTGAGACCGGTGCCTGAGGACGGAGGAGGTCGCGCGTTTTTCCCCTTCTTTTTTTTTCTCTTTTTGGCGAGCGCTTTTTGGAAGCCTTGAAGGGACGGGGACCCCAGTGCTAGGGAGGCACGGTGGCGGGACTGGTGAGCGGGTGGCTGGGACCGGCGCCTGAGGACAAAGAATATCCCCCGTTTTTCCCTGCGGGACCGGTGGGCGGGTGCCTGAGACCGGCACTTGAGAACAGAGGAAATCGCGCGTTTTTCCCCCTTTTTTTTTTCTCTTTTCTGTGAGTGCTTTTTGGAAGCCTAAAAGGGACAGGGACTCCGGTGCTAGGGAGGCAGGGCGGCGGGACTGGTGAGCGGGTGCCTGGGACCGGCACCTGAGGACAAAGAATATCCCGCATTTTTCCCTGTGGGACCGGTGGGTGGGTGCCTGAGACCAGCACCTGAGGACGGAAGAAATCGCGCGTTTTTCCCCTTTTTTTTTTCTCTTTTTGCCGAGTGCTTTTTGGAAGCCTTGAAGGGACAGGGACCCCGGTGCTAGGGAGGCAGGGCGGCGGGACTGGTGAGCGGGTGCGTGGGACCAGTGCCTGAGGACAAAGAATATTGAGCGTTCCTTCCCTGAGGGACCGGTGGGTGGGTGCTTTTTGGAAGCCTTGAAAGGACAGGGACCCTGGTGCTAGGGAGACAGGGCAGCAGGACCAGTGAGCGGGTGCCTGGGACCGGCACCTGAGGACAAAAAAAAAAAAAAAAAAAATCGCTTGTTTTTCCCCTTTTTTTCCTTTTTTTTTCTCTTTCTTTCTGTTCCCTCTCTCATTGTTGCTGCTGTTGTTTTGGTTTGGAGAGTGCTTTTTGGAAATCTTAAAGGGGCAGGACAGGTCACTTAGACCAGAAGCAGGGAATCTGGGGATCTCTGGGCACTCTAACCCCCTGGGCAGCAGGGAGCACAGAGGCCCCTTACGGAGATAAATAGTCTCCTGGCTGCTCCCCCTCCAGCGGGGCTCCACCATTTTGGAGGAACAGCCCCAGCCAGGCCAAGCCCACAGCAACAGCGGAGATAAACCCCAAAGCAACTGGGCAGGAAGCAGAAGCCCTGTCTGCGCACAGCTGCCCAGCACAAGCCACTAGAGGTCGCTATTCTCCCAGGAAAAGGCTACAAACCAACAAGAAGGGAAGCTCTTCCAGCGGTCACTTGTACCAGCTCTGCAAACTATCTCTATCACCATGAAAAGGCAAAACTACAGGCAGACAAAGATCACAGAGACAACACCTGAGAAGGAGACAGACCTAACTAGTCTTCCTGAAAAAGAATTCAAAATAAAAATCATGAACATGCTGACAGACATGCAGAGAAAAATGCAAGAGCAATGGGATGAGATGCAGAGAAAAATGCAAGAGCAGTGGGATGAGATGCAGAGAAAAATGCAAGAGCAGTGGGATGAAGTCCGGAAGGAGATCACAGATGTCAGGAAAGAGATCACAGAAGTGAAACAATCCCTGGAAGGATTTATAAGCAGAATGGATAAGATGCAAGAGGCCATTGAAGGAATAGAAGCCAGAGAACAGGAACGTATAGAAGCTGACATAGAGAGAGATAAAAGGATCTCCAGGAATGAAACAACACTAAGAGAAATATGTGACCAATACAAAAGGAAAAACATTCGTATTATAGGGATACCAGAAGAGGAAGAAAGAGGAAAAGGGATAGAAAGTGTCTTTGAAGAAATAATTGCTGAAAACTTCCCCAAACTGGGGGAGGAAATAATCGAACAGACCATGGAATTATACAGAACCCCCAACAGAAAGGATCCAAGGAGGACAACACCAAGACACATAATAATTAAAATGGCAAAGATCAAGGACAAGGAAAGAGTTTTAAAGGCAGCTAGAGAGAAAAAGGTCACCTATAAAGGAAAACCAATCAGGCTAACATCAGACTTCTCAACAGAAACCCTACAGGCCAGAAGAGAATGGCATGATATACTTAATGCAATGAAACAGAAGGGCCTTGAACCAAGGATACTGTATCCAGCACGACTATCATTTAAATATGATGGTGGGATCAAACAATTCCCAGACAAGCAAAAGCTGAGGGAATTTGCTTCCCACAAACCACCTCTACAGGGCATCCTACAGGGACTGCTCTAGATGGGAGCACCCCTAAAAAGAGCACAGAACAAAACACACAACATATGAAGAATGGAGGAGGAGGAATAAGAAGGGAGAGAAGAAAAGACTCTCCAGACAGTGTATATAACAGCTCAATAAGCGAGCTAAGTTAGGCAGTAAGATACTAAAGAAGCTAACCTTGAACCTTTGGTAACCACGAATCTAAAGCCTGCAATGGCAATAAGTACATATCTTTCAATAGTCACCCTAAATGTAAATGGACTTAATGCACCAATCAAAAGACATAGAGTAATAGAATGGATAAAAAAGCAAGACCCATCTATATGCTGCTTACAAGAAACTCACCTTAAACCCAAAGATAAGCATAGACTAAAAGTCAAGGGATGGAAAAACATATTTCAGGCAAACAACAGTGAGAAGAAAGCAGGGGTTGCAGTACTAATATCAGACAAAATAGACTTCAAAACAAAGAAAGTAACAAGAGATAAAGAAGACCACTACATAATGATAAAGGGCTTAGTCCAACAAGAGGATATAACCATTCTAAATATATATGCACCCAACACAGGAGCACCAGCATATGTGAAGCAAATACTAACAGAACTAAAGAGGGAAATAGACTGCAATGCATTCATTGTAGGAGACTTCAACACACCACTCACCCCAAAGGATAGATCCACCGGGCAGAAAATAAGTAAAGACACACAGGCACTGAACAACACACTAGAACAGATGGACCTAATAGACATCTATAGAACTTTACATCCAAAAGCAACAGGATATACATTCTTCTCAAGTGCACATGGAACATTCTCCAGAATAGACCACATACTAGCTCACAAAAAGAGCCTCAGTAAATTCCACAATATTGAAATTCTACCAACCAATTTTTCAGACCACAAAGGTATGAAAGTAGAAATAAATTCTACAAAGAAAACAAAAAGGCTCACAAACACATGGAGGCTTAACAACATGCTACTAAATAATCAATGGATCAATGAACAAATCAAAATAGAGATCAAGGAATATATAGAAACAAATGACAACAACAACACTAAGCCCCAACTTCTGTGGGATGCAGCGAAAGCAGTCTTAAGAGGAAAGTATATAGCAATCCAGGCACACTTGAAGAAGGAAGAACAATCCCAAATGAATAGTCTAACATCACAATTATTAAAACTGGAAAAAGAAGAACAAATGAGGCCTAAAGTCAGCAGAAGGAGGGACATAATAAAGATCAGAGAAGAAATAAACAAAATTGAGAAGAATAAAACAATAGCAAAAATCAACGAAACCAAGAGCTGGTTCTTTGAGAAAATAAACAAAATAGATAAGCCTCTAGCCCAACTTATTAAGAGAAAAAGAGAGTCAACACAAATCAACATAATCAGAAATGAGAATGGAAAAATCACGACAGACTCCACAGAAATACAAAGAATTATTAAAGACTACTATGAAAACCTATATGCCAACAAGCTGGAAAACCTAGAAGAAATGGACAACTTCCTAGAAAAATACAACCTTCCAAGACTGACCAAGGAAGAAACACAAAAGTTAAACAAACCAATTACAAGCAAAGAAATTGAAACAGTAATCAAAAAACTACCCAAGAACAAAACCCCGGGGCCGGACGGATTTACCTCGGAATTTTATCAGACACACAGAGAAGACATAATACCCATTCTCCTTAAAGTGTTCCACAAAATAGAAGAAGAGGGAATACTCCCAAACTCATTCTATGAAGCCAACATCACCCTAATACCAAAACCAGGAAAAGACCCCACCAAAAAAGAAAATTACAGACCAATATCCCTGATGAATGTAGATGCAAAAATACTCAATAAAATATTAGCAAACAGAATTCAACAGTATATCAAAAGGATCATACACCATGACCAAGTGGGGTTCATCCCAGGGATGCAAGGATGGTACAACATTCGAAAATCCATCAACATCATCCACCACATCAACAAAAAGAAAGACAAAAACCACATGATCATCTCCATAGATGCTGAAAAAGCATTTGACAAAATTCAACATCCATTCATGATAAAAACTCTCAGCAAAATGGGAATAGAGGGCAAGTACCTCAACATAATAAAGGCCATATATGATAAACCCACAGCCAGCATTATACTGAACAGCGAGAAGCTGAAAGCATTTCCACTGAGATCGGGAACCAGACAGGGATGCCCACTCTCCCCACTGTTATTTAACATAGTACTGGAGGTCCTAGCCACGGCAATCAGACAAAACAAAGAAATACAAGGAATCCAGATTGGTAAAGAAGAAGTTAAACTGTCACTATTTGCAGATGATATGATACTGTACATAAAAAACCCTAAAGACTCCACTCCAAAACTACTAGAACTGATATCGGAATACAGCAAAGTTGCAGGATACAAAATCAACACACAGAAATCTGTAGCTTTCCTATACACTAACAACGAATCAATAGAAAGAGAAATCAGGAAAACAATTCCATTCACCATTGCATCAAAAAGAATAAAATACCTAGGAATAAACCTAACCAAGGAAGTGAAAGACTTATACTCTGAAAACTACAAGTCACTCTTAAGAGAAATTAAAGGGGACACTAATAAATGGAAACTCATCCCATGCTCATGGCTAGGAAGAATTAATATCGTCAAAATGGCCATCCTGCCGAAAGCAATATACAAATTTGATGCAATCCCTCTCAAATTACCAGCAACATTCTTCAATGAATTGGAACAACTAATTCAAAAATTCATATGGAAACACCAAAGACCCCGAATAGCCAAAGCAATCCTGAAAAAGAAGAATAAAGTAGGAGGGATCTCACTCCCCAACTTCAAGCTCTACTACAAAGCCATAGTAATCAAGACAATTTGGTACTGGCACAAGAACAGAGCCACAGACCAGTGGAACAGATTAGAGACCCCAGAAATTAACCCAAACATATATGGTCAATTAATATTTGATAAAGGAGCCATGGACATACAATGGCAAAAAGACAGTCTCTTCAACAGATGGTGCTGGCAAAACTGGACAGCTACATGTAGGAGAATGAAACTGGACCATTGTCTAACCCCATATACAAAGGTAAACTCAAAATGGATCAAAGACCTGAATGTAAGTCACGAAACCATTAAACTCTTGGAAAAAAACATAGGCAAAAACCTCTTAGACATAAACATGAGTGATCTCTTCTTGAACATATCTCCCCGGGCAAGGAAAACAACAGCAAAAATGAGCAAGTGGGACTACATTAAGCTGAAAAGCTTCTGTACAGCGAAAGACACCATCAATAGAACAAAAAGGAACCCTACAGTATGGGAGAATATATTTGAAAATGACAGATCTGATAAAGGCTTGACGTCCAGAATATATAAAGAGCTCACACGCCTCAACAAACAAAAAACAAATAACCCAATTAAAAAATGGGCAGAGGAACTGAACAGACAGTTCTCCAAAAAAGAAATACAGATGGCCAAGAGACACATGAAAAGATGCTCCACATCGCTAATTATCAGAGAAATGCAAATTAAAACTACAATGAGGTATCACCTCACACCAGTAAGGATAGCTGCCATCCAAAAGACAAACAACAACAAATGTTGGCGAGGCTGTGGAGAAAGGGGAACCCTCCTACACTGCTGGTGGGAATGTAAATTAGTTCAACCATTGTGGAAAGCAGTATGGAGGTGCATCAAAATGCTCAAAACAGACCTACCATTTGACCCAGGAATTCCACTCCTAGGAATTTACCCTAAGAACACAGCAATCAAGTTTGAGAAAGACAGATGCACTCCTATGTTTATCGCAGCACTATTTACAATAGCCAAGAATTGGAAGCAACCTAAATGTCCATCTGTAGATGAATGGATAAAGAAGATGTGGTACATATACACAATGGAATACTACTCAGCCATAAGAAGTGGAAAAATCCAACCATTTGCAGCAACATGGATGGAGCTGGAGAGTATTATGCTCAGTGAAATAAGCCAAGCGGAGAAAGAGAAATACCAAATGATTTCACTCATCTGAGGAGTATAGGAACAAAGGAAAAACTGAAGGAACAAAACAGCAGCAGAATTACAGAACCCAAAAATGGACTAACAGGTACCAAAGGGAAAGGAACTGGGGAGGATGGGTGGGCAGGGAGGGATAAGGGGGGGGAAGAAGAAGGGGGGTATTAAGATTAGCATGCATGGGGGGGAGGGAGAAAGGGGAGGGTGGGCTGCACAACACAGAGAGGACAAGTAGTGACTCTACCACATTTTGCTAAGCTGATGGACAGTAACCGTAATGTGGTTGTTAGGGGGGACCTGATATAGGGGAGAGCATAGTAAACATAGTATTCTTCAGGTAAGTGTAGATTAAAAATTTAAAAAAAAAAAGAAAGAAAGAAAGAAAAGGGGGATTACTCCTTAACAGGATAAAAATATTGGTAAATCAAAGATCAACGCATGCTTTAAATATCCTTAATGTTGATCACTTAAAGGGTGTCAGATGATCAGCTATGGAGGTACTCTTTTCTGATAATATTCCTTTCTCTTAATTAAAAAAAAAAAAAAAAAAAAGCAGTTACTGTGTGCTGACCTCCAATGAGTTCTGCACAGTGGTATAGAGGGCATATCAAAGTGTGGGCAAAGGGTCTGTTTGTTTCTAGGCAGAAGATCAAGGCCTAGCTTGGATACCCAGAAAATGAACTAAGATACGATATGAGGAGGAGCTTCCGGCATCAGCACTCTCTGGAGGACTCGTGCCGGGGGATGATCATCAAAAAGCCTCCACAGGGATCCGGACGATGCTGCGGTTGTGGCTGCATCCAGCCCACCGTCTCCTGGACTTGCCATAAGAAGGAGGAGGGAGATGTCTAGGCTGGCATGTGCATACAGTGAGACAACGAATTTGACTGGATCTGTACTGTTGGAACTCAACCAGGAGTTGGGAGGGGTGCAAGTTGTAGCACCCCAAAATCTCATGACTATAGACTATCTATGGTTAAAAGAACATATGGGATGTGAACAGATCCCAGAAATGGGCTGCTTTAATTTGTCTGATGGTTCAAGTACAGTTGGACAATATCCATCATATCATAGATAAATTTTCACAAATGCCTAGGGTGCCTAAATGGTTTTCTTGGCTTCACTGGAGATGGCTGGTAATTATAGATTTGCTTTGTTTATGTCACTGTATTCCTATTATGTTAATATGTGTGTGCAAATTAGTTAGTAGTTTAAAACCTGTACATACCTAAGGTACTATACAAGAAGATATGTCAAAGAAATAATCAATCCTCCCAAGTTTCCTTCATATGCTACATCTATAGCTTTTCTTCTTCCTTCCTAATTACAAACCTTAAATAGAATTCGTGCCTCATATCGAATTTACCGAGTATCATAATTCCTCCAGGTGGTAAAGATACCTCGAGACAAGTGCTGGGCATAGAAGCCACAGGGCATAAATCTGCAAAGAAGTTAAAAGCTAACCTTTGCAAACAATATGGCTTCTCTCTCACTTACCAACTTTACATTTCCCTGTATGGCCCCGGAAGATGACTGGTTAGCCAGAGACGGGTAAGATTCCTCAAGGGAGGAACAACCTAAGACAGGCACAGTCGCAGGGGGGCCATCAGGTGAGAATTTGGGGATCAACAGAGGTGAGGCTCAGAACCTCACCCCCCCTGCTTTGAGAGAAATCTTCTGCATCCGTGGATGTCTTGCTGCCCTTGTCTAGCCTGGATTAATACTTAGTCCATAGGCACACACCTGATCATCTGATCATCTACATTTGCCTTCTTACAGCACTAAACTATGTTTTCTACGTTTATCTTGCATCTACCTACCACTTCAGCATTTTATTAAAAATTAAAATAATAATAATAATAGGAGAAATGTGGGATCAACATATAAATCAAGTACAAAAATCAAATGAATATTCATATTTGACCTGATGGTTTATAGGTCATATTGCATGATCAAAACCGAAAGTTTCTGTGATGAATGCCCTTGTACTGTTCACCATGTAAGAATTTATTCACTCTGTAAGAATTCGTTCACCATGTAAGAACTTGTTCGTTATGCTTCAGAAGATTGGAGACTGACGAGAATTAGGCTTGAGATGGATTAATGATTGTACATTGAGCATTGACCCCCCTATACTGAATTTTATTGTTGTTAACAACCATTTGATCAATAAATATGAGAGATGCCCTCTCAAAAAAAATAAAAAAAATAAAAAAAAAAAAAAATGGGCAGAGGAGCTGAATAGACAGTTCTCCAAAGAAGAAATTCAGATGGCCAACAGGCACATGAAAAGATGCTCCACATCGCTAATCATCAGAGAAATGCAAACTAAAACCACAATGAGATATCACCTCACACCACTAAGGATCACCATCATCGAAAAGACAAACAACAACAAATATTGGCGAGGTTGTGGAGAAAGGGAAACCCTCCTACACTGCTGGTGGGAATGTAAATTAGTTCAACCATTGTGGAAAGCAGTATGTATGGAGGTTCCTCAGAATGCTCAAAATAGAAATACCATTTGAACGAGGAATTCCACTTCTAGGAATTTACCCTAAGAATGCAGTACTCCAGGTTGAAAAAGACAGATGCACCCCTATGTTTATTGCTGCACTATTTATAATAGCCAAGATATGGAAGCAACCTAAATGTCCATCAGTAGTTGAATGGATGAAGAAGATGTGGTACATATACACAATGGAATATTGCTCAGCCATAAGAAAAAAACAGATCCTACCATTTGCAACAACATGGATGGAGCTAGAGGGTATTATGTTCAGTGAAATAAGCCAAGCAGAGAAAGACAAGTACCAAATGATCTCACTCATATGTGGAGTATAAGAACAAAGGAAAACTGAAGGGACAAAACAGCAGCAGAATCACAGAACTCAAGAATGGACTAATAGTTACCAAAAGGGAAGGGACTGGGGAGGATGGGTGGGAATGGGAGGGATAAGGGCAGTGAAAAAGAAAGAGGGCATTACGATTAGCATGTATAGTGCGTGGGGGACACGGGGAGGGCTGTGCAACACAGAGAAGACAAGTAGTGATTTTACAGCATCTTACTACACAGATGGACAGTGACTGTGAAGGGGTATTTTGGGGGGACTTGGTGAAGGGGGGAGCCTAGTAAACATAATGTTCTTCAAAAAAAAAAAGAAAGAAAAAGCAAACTTAACCAGGTTGACTTTAAAATGTATTCCAATTTTCTTTAAAAAAGTAAATATAATCCCAGAAGCCAAGTTCATCATCTTCCTAATCAGAGAAACCACAAAATTATCAGAGGTTATCAAGGCTGCCTGAAACCACCAATCACAGATGATTAATGGAGTTATAAAATTTGGCAATAGATACTGGTTACTGTACCCCATCCAAAAAGGAAGCAAAGGAATATAAACCATAACAATTATACCCTCATATACTTGCATAAAAAGATTATACAAATATATGAATTTTTAAAAATATTTGTATATATTTATTTATTTATTTATTTTGAGAGGGCATCTCTCATATTTATTGATCATATGGTTATTAACAACAATAAAATTCTGTATAGGGGACTCAATGCACAATCATTAATCAACCCCAAGCCTAATTCTCAACAGTCTCCAATCTTCTGAAGCATAACGAACAAGTTTTTACATGGTGAACAAGTTCTTACATAGTGAATAAGTTCTTACATGGTGAACAGTGCAAGGGCAGTCATCACAGAAACTTTCGGTTTTGTTCACGCATCATGAACTATAAACAATCAGGTCAATTATGATTATTCGTTTGATTTTTATACTTGATTTATATGTGAATCCCACATTTCTCCCTTATTATTATTATTATTTTTAATAAAATGCTGAAGTGGTAGGCAGATGCAAGATAAAGGTAGAAAACAGTTTAGTGCTCTAGGAGGGCAAATGTAGATGATCAGGTCTGTGCCTATAGACTAAGTATTAATCCAAGGTAGACAAGGGCAACAAAACATCCATGGATGCAGAAGATTTCTCTCAAAACAGGCGGGGGTGAGCTTCTAAACTTCACCTCTGTTGATCCCAATTTCTCACCTGATGGCCCCCCTGTGACTGTGCCTTAGGTTGTTCCTCCCTTGAGGAATCTTACCCGTCTCTGGCTAACAGTCATCTTCTGGGGCCATACAGGGAAATGTAAAGTTGGTAAGTGAGAGAGAAGCAATATTGTTTTATAAGTTTGGCTTTTTACTTTTTTGCAGATTTATGCCCTGTGGCTTCTATGCCCAGCATTTGTCCTGAGGTATCTTTACCACTTGGAAGAATTATGATACTTGGTAATTTCGATATGAGGCACGAATTCTACTTAGGGGTTGTAATTATGAAGGAAGAAGAGAAGCTATAGAAGTAGCAGACGGAAGAAAACATGGGAAGATTTATTATTTCTTTGACATATCTTCTTGTAGTGTAACATAAGCGTGTATAGGTTTTAAATTACTAATTAAATTGCATGCACACATTAACATAATAGGAATACAGCTACATAACCAAAGCAGACCTACAATTACCAGCCATATCCAGTGAAACCAAGAAAACCAGTTAGGCACCGTAGGCATTTGTGAAAAATTATCAATGCTTTGATGGATATTGTCTAACTGAATTTGAATAGTTTGAGAAAAATCAGACAAATTAAAACAACACATTCCTGGGAACTGTTCACATCCCATATGTTCTTTTAACAGTAGATAGTCTATAGTCGCAAGATTCTGGCACTTCCCCTAATTCTTGGTTGAGTTCTGACAGTATAGATCCAGTCAAATCTGTTGTTTTGAATGTTTTAAATCATATTCCTGCAAATCACATCCTATAGTAAATTAGCTCAACAGTCATTGAACATAGTAAAGGCCACTGTAAGGATTGCATTCCTGTAGAAAACTACATAGTATGATTTGTGCTGGCCAAATAGGAGTAAAAATTCATCACTAGGTGGTAAAAAACTTTAGACACAGTTTAGACAAAGCAGATTGAAACCAATAGCCTTGAAATATTAGAGTATTATTGTTAGATAAGGTTACCTACATCATAATCAAAGACATAACATGTTAAATGCGAAGCTTCACTTTCAAGACCATAATAAATTTAATAGTATGCAAAGCTTCTCCAGAAAAAAAAATTCAAAGTGTGAAGTAGGTGCTACATAATGAAAGTAAGAAAAATCACATATGGACATCTTAAATAAGTAATTTATTCATGAAACCCTTTCCCATACAATCGTAGAGAATCATTTCTAAAAACAGACATGTTCAGTTATAATTGAGGGGGAGGAGAGTGGCGAGGATCTAAAGAAGTTCATAATCATTTTCAAAAAGGGTCCTTCAACCTTTGTTTTGCTTCAGCACATGTACACAGCAACTTTACACAGGCTGAATAACTGAAATAAGCAGCTCTCCAAATGACAGGCCAGTTTTACTTTACCAGTGACTCATATCTCGAAGAAAACAGAGAATTTCAATTGAGTACTTAGAAATGGACTTTAATGAAAACAACTAACTAAAATCTGTTTCTGATTTAGGATTTTTTAAAATGCTAACTCAGTCTAAAATCCCCAAAATTAAATTCAGTGATCTATTATTACTAAACTGAGAAAATACTCCTTTTCATAACCAGACTTTGGAAATGTCTCAAGACAAAACAAAAATCATAAGTAGATCTATTTAAACAGATGTACCACGATAATATTTTACATGTGAATTTTCTTAGCCAGAGAGAGGAAAAATGAACTCATTCTGAAAGACAACATAATCCTGAAAGCTAAAGTGTTGCATATCACCTTTCAAGAGAATAGTAGTAAGTCCGAAGGAATACAACTACTAGCATGTAACTCAAGTCATTTGAGAAATGAGCTGTGAATCAGAAGTAACTTAACCCATCAGTGATCAAATTGGGCACTTAAACCTACTAAGCTTACATTAGCATTCAACTAAGGATTAAGAGGAATGGCTCTACCCATGAAGACAAGGACTTCTTCCCACCACAGGCAAAACCAGTAAGATGAAAAAGTAAAAGTCAAGTTTATTAAAAAATATGAACTAGAGCTTAATGATACTCAATTTCATGAGAATGTTTGGCCAAACACTGGCGCATAAAAGCTGGTATCTCAGCAAATGTTAACTGTCAATTACCAATTAGAATAAAAAATAGATGTTATTAAATAATTTTCTAGAGGCACAATCCTGTGTAAGGTGCACTTCGTCTTGTTAAAGTTTGGCAGCAACTGCGAGAATGAAACCCAAGCCTACACGCTGCCGGCTGGGAAACCCTTGAGGCCAGACTCTTCACCCTCTACCTGTTCCCGCATAACCTCTCCCGTCCCAGAGACGCTGGACTCAAACCTGCTTTGTTAAACTGCTGGGACTCCGAATGCAGCTTCGGCATAAACAACTACCGCTGTCCTGGGCCAGCAGGTGTGATTTCCTCCTTTGCTCGGGAGCACGCCAGCACTGGCCGCCCCCCGCCCCCAGGCGAGCCGCAGACCCCGAGCAACCCCTGCCCCAGGCCTGACCGTCCAGCCCCGGCCCCAAGCCCCACCCAGTCCGCGGACGCGCCGACAGCCCGGCGGGGAAGGGCGCTGTCCCTCCACCCGCAGCGACGGCGCCCAGGGAGAACCTGCCTTTGCACCAGGGCTCAATTCCCGGCGGCGTTACCAGCAAATGCGCGCAAACACAACTCCTTTCCTGGTGTTTACTCTACACTCACCCAAGCAACCCACAAGTTTTCACCCCTGAAGCAAAACACCGCCGGTCACGTGCTCGCCCTAGTGACAGAGGTCCGAGTCGGCCACAGCCAGGAGTGCCCGGAGCCCAGCCGAGGCCAGGCAGAGGGCGGGCCCGGCACGGCCGCCTCGCTCCGCAGACCCCTGCCCGCCGGCGCCTGCCCTCAGCCTCGCTCGCGGCCCCACCCCGGGCCGGGAATCCCGTCCGCAGCCACGCCCCGGCCCGGCTGGCAACCCAGACCCCGGGCGGCATAAGGCCACCGCCGGCGCTGGAAGCCCTGAAACCGGCCCGCACCTCACACACGGGCCCCCGTCTGCGCCACGGCCCGAGGCCGCACCCGGGCCCCCGCCCCACCCCCCACAGGTAACCGCACGCCGCCCCGAAGTGCGTGGTCCGGAAGGCCCAACGCCGCGCTCACCTCGATGGGCTGGCTGGTCTCGAACAGGTCCGTCCGGCTGGCATTCCAGTGGTGAATGTCGACCAGCTTCCGCTGCTCCTCGTGGCGGCCGCCCGCCGACATCCCGGCCGCGCTCCTCGGCCCGCGCCGCCGCGGGTTCGACCGCGTGTGGCGCCGCGCGCCTCAGGTCCGGGCCCGGCGCCGGCCGCGCTGCGGGCGCCCCTCCCGCTCCTGCTGCGGCCCCGGGACCAACGCCCGCCCCGCGTCTGCCCCGCAGGCCGGTGTGCGGCCGCTGCACCTGGGCCGGCCTCCGCGAGGTGCGGCTGCGCCGGCGGGCGCGCGGGGGAAGGGGCCGGGCGCGCAGGGTCGGAGCAGGACCGGCAGGTGCGTACCGGCAGGTGCGGACGCCCCCGGGCGCACCGGGTCCTGTCCACGCGCGGGTGCCCGCCGCGCGGAGTCCTGCGGTCGCCCTGTGTGCGCCCCAGGGCCCTCGCAGCCGGCCTCGCCAGTGGCTCTCTCTCGAGTACCCGTTACCGTTCTCCTGGTTCCCGCCACGACGTCCGAGGTTCCCCAACGGGGCCTGGAGGCTCCGGCCTGCCGCCCGAGTCCCCGCACTGCCGTCCCAAATCTCTCCTTCTGTGCGAACTTGCCGCGCCCCGCTCCCTTTGTGTGCCGCTGCTCAGAAACCGCATCTCACAAGTTTTGCCTACAAACGCTACAGACACGTAGATAAAGGATTTTACACGGTTAAAATAACAAGTAGCAGCAGCAGGAGAGTCGTCTGTGGGCCTCACTGCTGGGGGAAAAGGCTACGGGAAACACGATGTTAAGGCCTATGCGTCTCAGTGGTTGGGGAGAGCTAAAATTAACTTAAAGAGCAAGTTTGGTAAATTTCAGGGATATTTGTTTAATTAAATGTTTTCTTTTTAATTGTGCACCCCCCCCAAATTCTCGCTGCAGACTACGGTGGAGGAGACTACTTTCCCCATGCAGTGCTAATCCAGTCCCACATTATCTGTGATGCTGTAATAAAAAGCCTTCATCTTTAAAATACCCAAGATGAGTAATTAAAATAGTGAGCTCTATTTGACAATGCCTATTTATTTTTTGTCATCGCTTTGTCTTCTCCAGTGTGGAGATAATTTTCCTCTCTATCAATTGGATTCCTTCTTTTGTAGGGAAGAAAAGAATTCTGTCATCCCTGCTGGGCTGGCCTTCAGCTTCCTTCTCTGCGGCACTGGTGCAGGACAGCCTCATAAGGCTTGTCAGTAAAGAAGCCTAAGGTGTTGAACCAGTGCCATGAGGGAATGAATTCTTCAACATATCTCTAGTGTTCTTTCTCAGAATTAAAGTATGGTGACCTGCATAAAAGCGTGTGTATGAAAGGCATCTGCATGTTCTGGCACTGTGTTCCCTTATGCCTTCAAGTTACCGTGCTGCTTTGTAGACTCAAGATGGGTTTTTTGTTGTTGTTGTTGTGGTGGTGGTGGTGGCGGCGTGAGAATCACGGTGTCCATACAGCAGGAAACTGCCTAGCTAGGGTCCACACACGTCATGTGGGACATCAGCCACAGTGTCAGCTGAATTCTAACAGTAAGAGCTTTACTCCTGATGATGCTATTACCAATAATGACTTGGCTCGTGGAGTAAAGAATTAGTTTGCAAACCTGGCAATTAAGATTGCTGGTGTCAAAGTAGTTATATGTAGTATTGCTAATGAGAAAATTCAGAAAAGAAGTATGGGCTCCCTGCAGTGCATTTTTTTTGTAATAATAAAAATATATGGCATATGTAAAATGTCTACAGTACAATGCAGGACACATAGGGGGCTCTAAATCAGTGTAATTATTATTGTTTTTCTAACTCTCATTAAATATCCCCATTTTTATGGGGTGAGTAGTATACTAATATCCAAACTATGATTCATAGACTGTACCAACCAACATTAGTTTGTTGACAAAGGTTTCAGAGCAACCAGAAATCCATAGAATACCTATAATTCTCAAATAATGAAGACTCTTGGAAGTAGTATGTATTTAGGCCATGAATATTTTCAGGCCAAATCCTCCCACTAACTGTCATTGTTCAAGACCCCAACATAATATGCAGAGTCATATGTTAATTTTGATAATACATTATAAGACTAATAAGTAGACATAATATCCATTTTCTATTCTCAGTGTACTGCAGAGCTCTGATCAATTTAAGAAATAGTATTTAAGTCCTATTCAAGAAATGCTGTTCGGAAGTACAATCATGTGGGATTCATTATTAACCACACCTATAGCACAGAAACTGAGATGTAGCATGAAAGATGACATTGAAGCTAAACAAAGCTACAGAGGGTGAGGTTGAAAAACTTTTTGCATCATCTGTGAGCCCATTGTTTCAAATTTATTTTCCACTTGATATTTAATTTTTAGTTTTTTTTAAGGATTATTTTTAGCTATACATTTAAAAAGTAAGGGCTCCTATTTAAATATGCACTGATATACAAATGGCTCTAAATATTTCTTTCTAAAACTTAAATCTAACTGAAATCTTAAAGTATAATGTAATGGGAATAAATATATGAGAACAAATAAATAAGATTTTTAAATTTCTAATTAAGCTTTGAGCATTAAAAAAATTGTTTTGAAATATGAAAACCAGGTTTTAACCAAATATAATAAACCTATTCCTGGCTCTGGGCAATAGAAAATAACAGGAAAAAGATTAAGAGCTTAACCCATCACAGAAGAACAAATGAGACAAAGATATCAACTATATTTAACTATATCAACTATATTTAATAACCTATAGGTCATTTAATTTTCTAGCAACCAATAAATTTTACATTGCAATAAATTAATCAAATTTTGAAATATTTAAATCAATAATTGTACAAATCATAAGCCCTTTTACAGAGATACCAATTTAAAGGATGGTCTTCAAACAAAAATTAAAGTAAAGAGATATAATAAACTCACAAATGGCAATATTTCTGGGGTAGATTACCTCCCATGGTAGCCCTTGCATATGAAAATTAATCTAGTTAATTAACCTAGAAAGCTAAATAACCAACCTTTCCCTTAGCCTAGCCCATGGCTAGCTAGGTCAGTGTTGTTAATTTAGTTTTAAAAAGAGAGAGAGGGACGGATCACATGTTAGCCCACAAAAAGAAGTTTTAAAAAACTTCAGAAGTTAAAATCATAGGAAACATCTTTTCTGACCACAATAGTATAAATCTGGAAGTCAATTACTGGAAAAAACACAGACATGTGGAGCCTAAGAGGCATGCTGCTACACAACAATGAATGGGTCAGTGAAGAAATCAAAGAGGAAATAAACAGTACTTGGAGAATAATGAAAATAAAAACAACAATTCAAAATCTATGAATGTGGCAGAAGCAGTTCTAAGTGAAAAGTTTATAGAGTTGGAGGCCTACCAAAAAAAGAGAGAGAAAAATCTCAAATAAGCAAACTAACCCCACACCTAAAGGAACTAGAAAAAGAAAAGGCCCAAAGTTAGTAGAAGGAACGGAATATAGAGATCAGAAAAAAGTAAATGAAATAGAGATGAAGAATCAACTCAAAAGGTGACTAAAACTAACAGCTGGTTCTTTGAAAAAATTGATAAACCTTTAGCTAGATTCACTAGAAAAAAAGATAGAGGACTCACATAAATAAACTCAGAAATGAAAGAAGTTACAACTGACAATACAGAAATACAAGTATAAGATATTAGTATGAAAAATAATATGCCGACAAATTGAACAACCACGAAGAAATGGACAAATTCCTATCAACGTGCAATCTCCTAAGACTACAACAAGGAAGAAATAGAAAATCTTAATAGACCAATTACTACTAATGAAATTGAAATGGTAATCAAAACATTCCCAACAAATCAAAGTCTAGGATTGGAAGGCTTCAAGGGAAAATTTAGTAAACATTTAAAGAAGAGTTAATACCTATATTTCTCAAGCTATTCCAAACAATTGCAGAGGAAAGAAAGCTTCTAAATTCATTTTATAAGGCCAGCATCACCGTAGCGCCAAAATCAGACAAAGACACTGCAAAAAATAAAACTACAGACCAATATCCCTGATGAACATACATAAAAATTCCTTAACAAAATATTTGCGAGCCAAATTAAAAATTACGTTAAAGGAATCATGCATGTTCACCATCACCAAGTGGGATTTATTCCAGGGATGCAAGGATGATTTGATATCTACACATCAATCAGTGTGATATACCACATTAACAAAAGAAAGGATTAAAACCATATGATCATCTCAATAGATGCTGAAAAAATGTTTGGCAAAATTTAACATCCATTCATGATAAAAACTCTCAATAAGGTGAGAATAGAAGGAAAATACCTCAACATAATAAAGGGTATATATGACAAGCTCACAGCTAATATCATACTCAATGGCAAAATTATGAAAGCTCTTCCTCTACGATCAAGAATAAGACAAAGAGGCCCACTCTTAACACTCTATTCAACATAGTACTAGAAGTCCTAGCCAGAGCAATCAAGCAAGAAAAACAAAGAAAAGGCATTAATATTAGTAAGGAAGAAGTAAAATAGTCACTATCTGCAGATGACATGATACTAGATATAGAAGATGCTAAAGACCACCAAAAAACTATTATAACTGATGAGTGAATTCAGTGAAGTTGCAGGGTACAAAATCAATATATAGAAATCTGTTGCATTTCTACATATAAATAATGAACTAACAGAAAGAGAAATTAAGAAATCAATCACATTTATAATTGCATCAAAAAGAATAAAATACCTAGGGATCAAGTTAACTAAGGAGGTGAAAGATCCATATCTGAAAACTATAAGACACTGATGAAAGAAATTGAAGAAGACACTAGTAAAGGGGAAGCTACTCTATGCTCATGGATAGGAAGAATTAATATTGTTGAAATGATTGTGCTCTCCAAAGCAATCTAGAGTTTCAATGCAAAATCTCTATCAAAATACAAATGGCATTCTACACAGACCTAGAGCAAATAATCCTAAAATTCATATGGAACACAAAAGATCCTGAATAGGCAAAGCAACCTTGCAGAACAAAGCTGGGGTATTGCACTCCCTGATTTCAAACAATATTACAAAGCTATAGTAATTAAAACAATATGATACTGGTACAAGAACAGACCCATAGATCAATGGAACAGAATATATAGAGCCCAGATATAAACCCAAGCATATATGGTCAATTAATGTATGATAAAGGAGCCATGCATATACAGTGGGGAAATGACAGCCTCTTCGACAACTGGTGTTGGCAAAACTAGGCAGTTACATGTAAGAGAATAAAACTAGATTATTGTCTAACTCCATATACAAAAGTGAACTCAAAATGGATCAAAGACATGAATGTAAGCCATTAAACTCTTAGATGAAAACATAGGCAAAAATCCCTTGAATATAAATATGAGGAACTTTTTCATGAACATATCTCCCTGGGCAAGGGAAACAAAAGCAAAAATGAACAAGTGGGACTATATCAAACTAAAAAACTTATATCTGTACAGCAAAGGACACCATTAGTAGAACAAAAAGGCATCCTGCAGTATGGGAGGATATATTTGTAAATGACATATCTGATAAGGGGTTGACATCCAAAATATATAAAGAGCTCACACACCTCAACACCCAAAGAACAAATAACCCTGTTAAAAAATGCACAGAGGATCTGAACAGACATTTCTCCAAAGAAGAAATTCAGATGGCCACAGGCACATGAAAAGATGCTCCACATCGCTAATCATCAGAGAAATGAAAATTAAATCCACAATGAGATATCACCTCACACCAGTTAGGATGGCCACTGTCCAAAAGACAATCAACAGCAAGTGGGATAACATCAAATAAATAACTTTTGTACAACAAAGGACACCATGAACAGAATGAAAAGGAAACCTATTGTGTAAGATAATATATTGGCAAATTACATATCTGATAAGACTAATATACAAAATATATAAAGAACTCATACAACTCAACACCACAAAAACCAAATAATAACACAATTAAAAAATGGACCTTCCAAACACATACAGGTGGCCCCAACTGACTCATGAAAAGATGCTCCACACCACCAATCATCAGGGAAATGCAATGAGATGTGACCACCCACCAGTTAGAATGGCTAGCATCAATAAGACAAGAGATAACGAGTGTTGGAGAGGATGTGGAGAAGTGGGAGCTCATGCACTGCTGGAGGGAATATAACTGTTGCAGCCACTGTGGAAAACAGTGTGGAGGTTCCTCAAGAAATTAAAAATGGAGATACCATATGACCCATTAATTTCACTTCTGGGAATTTACCTGAAGAAAAAAAAATTTGAAAGAATTCCCTAGGGGTGCATTTTTTGGGTAACTTTCTTATTGTAGAAAAGGTTCAGTGACATACATAAGCATGATCTGAGAAGGTCCTGGGCCCCTCCCCTCTCCCAGCGGTGATCACAGGTCTGCTTCACACATCCTCTCCCTCCTCCCTTGTCCCCACATCATTGTAAAACAAAAATCAGACATATCATTTGTGTTTCAGATGTATCTTTAGAAGGTCAGGACTCTTAGAAACATATATTTTCCTAAAATCATCATACTTTGAAAATGAGTAATTACTCCTTAAAGTCATCAAGTATCAAATCTGTTCACATTCCAGAGGGTTTTTTAACTTATAGGTTCCCTCAACCCAATCACAGACACAGAATCAGAATCCTGGGCGAGTCCAGGAATCTGCATATTTGATGTCTCCTGAATGATTCTGGTAGTCAGTCTGGTAGTCACTGGTTTAGGTGAACTTGTCAATCATATTAAAAAATTTTTTTTATTAAGGTATGGTTGATACACACTCTTATGAAGGCTTCACATGAAAAAACAACATGGTTACTACATTTACCCATATTATCAAGTCCACCCCCATGCCCCAATGCAGTCATGGTCCATCAGTGCAGCAAGATGCCACAGATCCACCATGTGCCTTCTCTGTGCCGCACTGTTCTCCCCATGATCCCCCACACCATGTACTAAACATAATACCCCTCAATCCCCTTCTCCCTCTCTCTCCACCTGCCCTCCCACACCACTCCCCTTTGGTAACCACTAGTCCATTCTTGGAGTTGCCCATGTTTATATTCAAGAGATTTTTTGTCTATGTTTTCTATAAGTTTTATGGTTTCATGACTTACATTCAGGTCTTTGATCCATTTTGAGTTTACTTTTGTGTATGGAGTTAGACAGTAATCCAGTTTCACTCTCTTACATGTAGGTGTCCAGTTTTGCCAACACCAGTTGTTTCTGAGGCTGCCATTTCCCCATTGTATATTCATGGCTCCTTTATCATATATTAATTGACCATGTATGTGTGGGTTTATATCTGTGCTCACTATTCTGTTCCATTCATTGATCTATGGGTCTGCTTTTGTGCCAGTACCAAATTGTTTTGATTACTGTAGCTTTGAAGCAGACCTTGAAGTCAGGGAGCGTGATTCCCCCTTCCCCCAGCTTTATTCTTCCTTCTCAGGATTGCTTTGGCTATTTGGGGTCTTTTGTGGTTCCATATGAATTTTAGAATGATTTGTTCTAGTTTATTGAAGAATGCTGTTGGTATTTTGATAGGGATTGCACTGAATCTGTAAACTGTTTGCACAGGATGGCCATTTTGACAATATTAATACTTCCCATCCATGAGTGTGGGATAGATTTCCATTTTTAGGTGTCTTCTTTAATTTGTCTCATGATCATCTTATACTTTCCAGAGTGCAGTCTTTCACCTCCTTGGTTATGTTTATTCCTAAGGTATTTTTACTGTTTTCTATGCAATTAAAAATGGAGTTGTCTTCCTGATTTCTCTTTCTGCTAGTTGTTCATTTATAGGAACCCAACAGATTTCTGTGTATTAATGTTGTATCCTGCAACTTTTCTGAATTCAGTTATTAGTTCTAGTAGTTTTTGGTGGAGTCTTTAGGGTTTTCTATGTATATCATGTCAACTGCAAATAGTGAGAGTGTAACTTCTTCCTTACCAATTTGGATTCCTTTTATCTCTGTGTTGTCTGACTGCTGTGACTCTGAACTTGAGTACTGTTGAATAAAAATGGTGAGAGTGGACATCCTTGTCTTGTTCCCCATCTTAGAGGAAAAGCTTTCAGCTTTTTGCTGTTAAGTATGATGTTGGCTGTGGGTTTGTTGTATATGGCTTTTATTATGTTGAGGTACGTACCCTCTCTGCCCATTCTGTTGAGAGTTTTTATCATGAATGGATGTTGAATTTTGTCAAATGCTTTTTCAGCATCTATTGAGGTAATAATGTGGTTTTTATTATTCTTTTTTTTCATGTGGGGTATGATATTGATGATTTACGAGTATTGTACCATCCTTGCATCCATGGAATAAATCCCACTTGATCATGATGGATGACCTTCTTGATGTATTTTTGGATCTGGTCTGCTAACACTCTGCTGTGGATTTTTGCATCCGTTTCATAGTTGGAGCCCAGAAGAAAAATGACCTGGGACCTGAGGGTGATTGTACAATGGCCTCAATTTCTCCAGCAGCATAAGCTCCACTTTATCGAGGACCCGGTGGTAGGTGGCCCGCAGGCCATGGGCACCAGCAGTTGACATCTTGGCCACTGAGCAGTGGTGGGCGGCCGGAGGAGGGTGGCTGCTTGCCCATGCCTGGCAGATGGCAAAGGGCAGCTTGTCACTTCCCCCGCCGCAGCACCCTGCATCCTCCTCGCCCACTGGCACCCTTCTTGCGGTGCAGCCTGGCCCGGCCAACCTCCAGGGGGCCGGGCCCAGGCTCAAGATTATTAACTCACCCCCAGCCCGCACCCTGTCACCATAACCCTAGCCCAGAAAGCCTGAGCCTGAAAACCTGATGACACACCACAAAGCCCTGAGGTAAACCACAACGTAAGAACTACGACCACCAGACCCAAGCCTGGGTCACACCCCTGATTGTGAGCCTCAGACATGAATCCCAACACTAATCCCTGAGCAAATCCCAAAACATTTACCCAGCACAATTAGAACTGTTCATTGACTTCTTTCAAAATTAAGTTCAATAGGGTAAATATGTGGTCTGAATCTTAGGGGAAAATATCTTAAAAACAAAATAATTATAATTAGCAGGAAAATATCATCAATCCAAAGAAAGCAGAAAAAAAGAAAACAGTGCTGCCTTTACAGAGCTCATGTGATGGGGAGGGAAACCACCAAATGAACTGCCAGGAAACGATCTGTGCTACAAAGAAGAAAGCAGGGTTAGTGGGCAAAATGTGGTGGGAAATGCTGTTTTACTTCTCATCCTACTCTTCTATGTTGAAAATTTTCAAATCTTTCAAACGGGGACAGGATGTGGGGGTGACGGGTGTCTAGTGTACTTCCAAATGGAGATGTAGAGCAGACAGATGGACAGGCAAGTCCAGAGTTCTGAGAAAGGTAAGTCCTGGGAATATGAACGTGGGGTTCCTTAGCACAGACAGGACCCAGCCGTCAGAGTGATGAGCACCCCCAGGAGTGAGCAGAGAAAAAAGTGGACACACTGACAACTGGGACCTGAGGACCCAAATTACAAAGGTGGGAAAGTATCTACAGAAGCCAGCGAAAGACAAATGAGGAGGGAGATGTGCCCAAAGCAAAAGAAAGACAGCATTTCAAAAAATAGGAGACTTCAACTAATGGATCACTTTATAGTTAATTTCTGTCTTTTAAATAAGGTCTAAAAAATTCAAGACTTCAAAAGCTGAATTATGTAAAGATAGGTTACAATGTCCTGTACTTCTTTTTTTAAAGAGTGAAGAAAGGGTAAGTAATATTGTGATTTTTAAGAAATATATTTTTGCTCACTCAGATAACCAAAAAAATATTTCTCATATATATTTGGTCCTTGTCCACAGTTCTTGGTTCACAGCTCCCCAGACCCTGGGAATTTCCTAAGTGTTGTGAGTGATGGGGGGCATCTTTTGTTATGTTAATGAGGTAGTTTAGAGAAGGGGTGTGGGGGCTGGTCATCATAGAACCCAAAGTATGATTAAAGGGTTGGAACTTTCCGTCCCACCCCCATACCGCACCCTCCCCTCCCCCAGAGGGTAGAGGGGTTAGAGGTTAAATCACCCCATGGCCAACGGCTTAGTAGATCATGATTATGTAATGAAGCCTCCTTAAATACCCAAGAGGGCAATCCTTCTCCAGAAAGCTTCCACGCCTGGGGAACTAGAGGACAAGCTCAATGAGGACAGAACCTCCTTCCTTCAGGACCTTGTCCTTTGTATCTATACATGTGGCTGTTAATTTGTATCTTTTATCATACCTTTTATAATAAATTTGTAATCTAGTGAGTAAAATTTTTCTCTGAGTTCTGTGAACTGCTGTAGCAAATTAATCAAACCTGAGGAGGGAGTCCTGGGAACCTCTGATTCATAGCCAGTTTGTCAGAAACATAGGAAAGAAATTGGGTTTTAAACTGGTGTCTGAAGTTGGGGCAGGGAAGGGGGAGCAGTCTTGTAGGAACCTTAACCTGTGGAATCTGATGCTACCTCTGGATAGATGATGTCAGAATTGAACTGACTTCTTGGATATCGTGCTGATGTCCAAGAATTGCTTGGTGTTGGAGAAGGGGGTGGGGCCTCCAACACCCAACTTCGGAATGAGGTCCAGAACCCATTTAGTAGGAACAAGACTATAGACTTAATTTTACAGATAAATATAAAAAAATCAATCTTTATGGTAAAAGCTTAGTTATTTCTTCTGCTAGAACAACATACTGGTAATAATTCTGTTCTTGTCTGAGGAGAGGAGAGAAACGTGTCAGATTATTACTCTGTCCTACAACCACCTAAGCCCCCAGACACACTTTACCCCAAGTACACACAGAGGTATCACTTTAAATTTAAAACTACTGAATAGCAAGATTCCATCCAGAGTTTTGTGCTAAGCTCTCCGAATTTTATTTACAGTCAATTGCCCTTCCCCTAGTTACTAGTCTTCAATCCAGCTGCACTCAAATGTTCTGTAACCTGATTTTGGCTTGTACACCAACAGAGACCAGGAAGCTTGCAGATTCCGCAGACACAGAATGCTGAAGAATGGGAGCTGGCTGTTTGCAGCTGTCCACTTCTGCTTCAGCACCCTCTTCTGCAGATTGTTCTTTGATTTCTGCTTAATAGTAAATAAGAGAATATAAAAAGTCATTTTTGCATTTATATCACTGGTGAAGTTATGTATAAAGCCATGCTGCAAAGGAAAATGGATAAAACAATGACAATAAAATAAAAAATAGCAATACTTCACTAATATGGGAAAAGCTTATATACATAGTTAATGGCATTATTTATATTTATTCTCCACTGCAAAATGATAATTGAAATAAGTGAAACACAACATACTTTCCCTGTTCTTTACTGTGATATGATTCATAAGAAATACATATTTGGTCATTTGTATGACCAAATATATATTTCCCAGGAATATTTGGTCTTCATAGTTACTGAAAACACTTCAGTCTTAAAGATTAATGGGCTCTTTGTCATGTTAGTGAGACTTTTGGGCCCCATCCAAGGGTAGGGGCTGGAGGCCGAATCAGCCAATGGCCAATAATTTAGTCCATTCAGTCTGTGCAAAGCCCTCACAAAACCCCCTGAGAAGAGCTTATCACTGTCTTGGATTCTGCTGTTCTGTTGCAAAGACCTTCTATGCTTGGGGAACCCGAACACCTTCATGTGCCACCAAGCCAGGCCACGAGCTCCACAAAGATAGAAGCTTCTTTATTTGACCCTTGCCCTATGTATCTCTTCATGTGGCTGTTACCTTGTATCCTTTACCACATCCTCTGGTAAAAGAAGTGTTTTCCTGAGTTCTATGAGCAGCTCTAGCAAATTAATTGACTAAGGGCGAGGTTGTGGGAACCTCCAATCTGTAGCCAGAAGGTCAGAAGCACAGGGAACAGCCTGGGGCTTGCAACCAGGGTCTGGCGTTGGGGGTGGAGGGCACTTTTGTAGGATGAAGCCCTTAACGTGGGGAATCTGGTGCCTTCTCCAGGCAGACAGTATCAGAATTGAGTTCTCCCACACCTTGCTTGTGTTCAAGAATTGCTTGGTGTTGTGTGTGCGCACACATGCACACACTGGAATCAGGTCCAGGAGGCCAGAACAGAGTCATACTACTCTTACTGCCTTGTATAATACTATTGTTGTATATGCAAGAACACATTGCACCAACTTAAACTGATTCAGACGTTTCATCTTAGTATAACTTATTATTAGTAATAACCTTATTTTCAGGATTATAGCATTTCATCTATAGAAATGTATTTCAATGTGACTCATTAAAAAAAAGTTTCTTCACAACTTACTGTAAGATAAATTCTAGCCAAAATAAGCAGGCACGGAGAGGTAACAAAGGGCCAGGCAGTTTATTTGAGTGCAATTCCTGGGTGATATTCTCTGGTCTGGTTATCACAGGCCAGAGAAGTCATGCTCAGCAGGGCAGGCACTGAGTTTTTAAAGAAGGTAGAGAGAGGCAGAGCTTAGATTTACAGCTGCGAGGATTGGCTAGCCTAAGGCACATTTTTCAGGTTGGGAGGGGGCAGCAGCCGGGGACTTTGGTGGCAGGTCATCAGTGTCTGACTTGCTCACCCCTCCCTCTGGTGCCTCCAACCTTACTCTTACAAATTGAAATTACCATTACTTTAAAATGATAAATACTCTCTCTAATTATTAGCCATTAAAAAAGCTTAATAATTCACCACATTGACTCCACTGCCTTTATAGATTATCCTCAAGATTCCAACCTCCAACACCTCACACACACCTTCTCAGGAGTCAGCCTAACTGCTTAGCATCCCTAATGTCACTTTTCTCTTTAAAATAGTGCATCCACTCTGTCTTTCATGCAGCATTCTAGCTCTTAACAGGCATCACCCTCCCTGGTGCTCCTGATGCAATTTCACTCTCATGACCCTGTCCTCCCATCCTTCTTTTCCTGAAATTTACTTAGGCCTTTGTGCACCATTGCCCCAAAACCAAAGAAATAAAATTTTTGGTCCTTTAAGCTCCTCCTGTCTTCCTTTTAATGAAGTGGGACTCCAGAGTGACTGCACTCCATCACTGCTCTTCCTCGCAGACACCCAGCCCCCAGCACGGCGCTTCCCACCGCCATCCTGATGGCAGCAGAACTAAAACCCAGCCATCCACAAGCCACCACGCACTCTAAAATTGCAAGGACTTCCTCCTTAGTGAAATGCGCATTTACCTCCTGTAAGCAGGGAGATAAAATGGGCCACTACAGGCTTTGGAGTCATAAAGACAGGGTCTCATGTACCAGATCACCAACTATTAAGTAGACAACTTTGTATAGAAGTCATCTCTCTCAGCCTCAATTGACTTGTCTGTAAAATTAGAAAACTATCATGTATCTCTTGAGGGTATGAACAAAGATTAATGATGTACTACCTGCCTCCTCAGCTGGTTGAAGACCTCTAAATGCAGACCCAGGCCTCAGTATGATCTCTGAACTCAATTAGTGTGCCCAGGTTTCAAGAGCCTCCTCTGGAGGTCATGATTTCTGAATCAACATCTCGAGCCATAATGCCTCACTTGAGTTCCAGACCATATTTTAACTGCATCCTGACGTATTCAGCAGCTTGAACACTCACTTTCACACCAAATTTTATCTTTTATCTCTCAGATCAGCACTTCAATCTGACCCCCCTATTTCTGTGACTATCAAAGTCTCCTAGATTCAAAATTAATTTTAAGACAGTGTAAGTCTGGGGAAAGGAAATCCCGGGGCAAAATACCTCTAAAAACCAAAATCAGTCAAAGGGAGAAATAAAGTTTAAAACCCGTTTATTGCTTACAAAACTGCAGTCCAGCCCATCTCTCACTCTTGCTCAAGCAGCCACAACACCGGCCCTCCCCCTCACCTCTCAGGTACAGATAAGCCCTCTGTTGTCTCCGTAATTACCTCCATAATTACCCACTGATATGGAGATGAACTTCTCCACCCCTGAGGAAAGATGCAAATGCACTAAAGCCATACTTCTTTCCACCTCTGAATGCCTATTGATATGCAGATATACTAAAGCCAGGTGAGATATTCTGGAAATATTACAGTTTCACCCACAGACAGTATTCCAATAAATGAATAATTTTGGTACTATTCATTGTTTAGTTGGAAAATATAATCATAAATCTTGTCAAATCATAAAATAAATGTTGAAAGGCAGCAAACAGATAGTTTTAGTTTTTGAAAGGAAAGGAGCGACACACAGCAGCAATTCACCGGAGAGTTCCGCTTTATTAGGGAAAGGTGCTGGGTTATATAGGAAGGGGCATGGATTGATTGAGGTGTCACTTCTACGGGGCTGGTGGCTGTTGGCTGTTGGCTAGGTGCTGGGATTGGGAGGGGGGCGAGAGGTGATTGGGCTTCAGGTGGTGCCGGGGGGAACTGAGGACCCTGAAAAGAAGCCGGAAGTTTGCCATCTTACTGGTGGGGACCCTTCATTCCCCCCTTTCTCCTCTATGGGTTTGTGGACGTTGCTTTCTCTCTGGCTGCTTCCTGCTGAACAGGGGCAGAGAAGGGAGTGAGGGCTTGAGGATTGGGAGGAAAGGGTTGATAGGACTCTCCACAGTAAGGATGAGTCGATGTGGACTTCTTCAGGTTTGGAAATCAATGAAGGTTCCCTGTAACCATAGGTTGGCCAAGAGGATATGGGTGTCAGGAGCCAGGCGACTGCGGCCATTGTTTCCAGGAACAGTTTTCAGTGGAGAGAGGGGTCCATCTCAGCATGTGGTGAGGAGGTCACGTGAGGGTGAGGGATCTTCTGTGGCCAGAAGCTGGTAGTTCCTGAGTAAAAGCTGGTTGAAAGCTTGATTAGAGATTTTTCTGACTTGGGATTTGATGAACTTTATTATACAGGGTAAGAAGAGACAGGTGAGAAGAATGATTATTATGGGGCCTGCAATGGGCCAGAGCCAGGTGAGGAGGGGGTTTGTTAGTATTGACGAGAATGGGTTGGAATTGGAAGCAGAGTGGAGACTGGAGGCAAGGTCAGTGAGTTTGGTAATGTCAGTTTCTACAATGCCGGATTCGTTGATGTAATAGCAGCACTCTTCCCAGAGGAAGACACAGGTGCCGCCTTTCTTGGCTGTAAGCAGATCTAGGGCCCGCCGGTTTTGAAGGGTGACTTTAGCTAGCGAAGTGACCTGTCTTTGGAGAGAGGCTAGGGAATCGGCAGTGGATGTCAGGGCTTCCTCAAGTTTGGCATTGAGATCTCTAACTGCCCATACAGAGTGACCCAAGGCTTCTCCCAAAAACCCTGACCATGATGGGAAGGAATGCAGCTCTTTTTGTGCATGAGGGCAAGGGAGGTTGGAGCTCAAGAAATTCTGCCTTGCTGTAAAGTGTTAACTGTGGGATTAGGGTGATGAGAATGCAGGGTGTATCGGAGTTGAGAGGCAGTGAGTTGAAAAGACTGCCATTACACTAAAAGAAGTGTCCCGGTTGTGTAAAACTCTTAGAGCCGGAGGTAGGGGTGTAGATAGAGAGGCAGTGAAGTGCGCTGGAGGGCGGTGGAGTTGGGCTTACACAGTGGTGGATGGTGAGATTATCTGTGTATTCTGGTTCCCATAGGGGTATGCGTGCCAGAGGGCAGAGGGGTTGTCTTTCTGCATGGAAGGAGTAGTTGGAAATATTAAGGGGCACGGCGGCCAGCAGTGGGCGCTGTAGTGATGTGCACAAGAAACAATTGGTGGTGTTAAGGGTGTGGTTGAGAAAGATGGTGGTGTCCTGAATGAGCTGTAATGAAGAGTAGGAGAAATGGGAAGAGGGGCGGGGATAAGAAGATGAAGAGGCGCCATCAAGAGTTTGGATAATGACTTTTTCGGAATGTCTGCTATCTGATGCAACTTGAGAGATCTGGGAATGAGAGGGAACATACTTTTAAGAGATATGAAGGGTACCGTGGGGTCGAGGAACCCCCCCGTAGTAAACTGAGGCTGTGACTCTGGCAGCCCATCGAGAGTCCCAGGATCTGGGATTGATAAGGAGAATGAGCTGTTGGAATATTTCATGAAATGGTTGGAGGAGTAATACTGTGGGTACTGGAAGTTACTCATGTAGTGAATGGTGCAAGACCAGTAGGGACATCGCCTGTAGGTGTCTGGCCATCACCTGCAATAGGCTTGTTTTTGGTCATAGAGGAAGCAGAGGTAGGGAGAATAAGGGTAGCTGCTAGTGAACACTTCAGTGGAGGGAGGAAAGTGGAGGTATAAAGGCTCAGAGCAGCTTTTCAGAGGGCAGTCTGGTGTGGCAATGAGGGCAGTAACTTTTGTTTGATGCTGTGTGTAAGTTTGTCTGACTTTGAATCGCCATACAAAGGAGGCTGGGGTGGCGGGGAAGACAATAGGAATGAGGGAAAAAAGCAAGAGAGCAGTAAAGGAGGAAAAAGTCATGATTTGGGTATGGATGGCAAAGGGGGTGAACGGGATTTTGGAGGAAAGAGGACAGTAAGGTCAGGAGTCTGGAGGGAGGGAGAGTCTGTAAACTTTTGTAGGTTAAGAGATCTTTTAGGTGATGTGGGGACAGAATGGTAAGGGGTGCCCTGAATGTCAGTCTATGAGCTGCCTTCTGCAAGAGCTGTCTAGCGGCTAATGCTCGTAGGCAGGGGGCCCATCTCTGAACTGTGGGGTCTAATTGCTTGGAGAGATAAGCTACTGGGGCAAAGGATGGGCCATAATATTGGCCTAGGACTCCTAGAGCTTGACTGGACCTCTCATGAATGTATAATGAGAAGGGCTTTGACAAATCAGGAAGATGGAGAGCTGGGGCTTCCACAAGGGCTTGATGGAGCTTAATGAAGGAGTGTCGGGGTGAGGAGGATAATGGTTTTTTAGGGGGGGCTCTTGCTGAGGTCGTATAGGGGTCTTGCCAACAGGGAGCAGGGAGAAGTTAGGGATCTACGCTCTAAAATATCTAGCCAGGCCTAGAAAGGAAAGGATTTCTGTCTTGGTTTTGGGAATGGGCAGGTCAGAGAGGAGCCATTTTCTGTCTAAGGTAATGGACTTTCTTTGTTGAGATAGAAGGAATCTGAGGTAAGTGACAGAAGGGGAAGAGATTTGAGCTTTGACGGGGGATACGCGGTAACTTTTGGAAGCTAGAAGGTTAAGTAGGGAGGCAGTGTCATGTTGAGACTGTTCCCATGAGAGACTGCAGAGTAGAAGATTGTCTATGTATTATAATAAGGTGGACTTGGAGTGATCATGATGAAACTGTTTGAGGTCCTGAGCTAGGACCTGTCTAAAAATATGGGGACTATCTCGGAAGCTTTGTGGCAAAACTGTCCAAGTGAGTTGTTCAGAATGTCTTGTGTATGGGTCCGTCCAGGTGAAGATGAAAAAATCTTGGGAGCTGGGGTCTAGAGGGATAGAAAAATGGGTCCTTGAGATCTAGGACTGAGAAGTGGGATGCTAAGGCTGTATGGATTTGGAACTAAGGGATAGATAGGGACAATGGCTATGTTGATGAGGCAAAGGTCTTGGACAAGGCGGAAAGATCTGTTGGTTTTTTTAACAGCTAATATGGGGGTATTAAATGGGGAGTGAGTGGATCTGAGGTAATTTATGTTTAAGAGATCTTGAATGATGGGTTGGAGACCTATGAGGGCTGAAGTGGTTAGGGGGTATTGGGCCTGACAGATATACTGGGAGGGGTCACGTAATTTGATAGAGACATAGAGCTACGGAGGGGCAGTGTTATAATTCCAGTGTGGGTCTTGTTCGGGGACAGCAGTGGGGCCATGGGGATAGGTGGGGTCAGTCCTGTGGGTTTCGGTAGCGTGCGTTTGTGCGAAGTCCCAAACTCGTCTACGCTTTTCAGGGAGGAGAGTATTGGCCAGGAGCATGAAAATGTCATGATGCGTGAGGCTGTAAGACTGGAGGGTCTATTGAAACTCCCTGATATATGTCGTGGGATCAGTGGAAAAGGAACTTAGGCATTTCTCTAGTTGGGCTAAATCTCTTAAATGCCTTTGGATCCTGCTACCTCCAGGAGGGGGGCGATAATTTTGGGAGGTTCTCGGGACTAAGTCTGAGGGGGACTGAAGGGTTCTGGCTCAGTCTGTGGGGGAGTGACGTGGTCTAGCTGCACCTATTCAAGCAGGTCCTGAAGTGCGGAAGGGGGGCAAAGAAAATAAAGATAGAATCAGACCCACGTGTTGCCAGCCTGCAGCCCAGCTGCTTGCCTCTGCTGCTTTAGTTGGGCTTGAACTCATGACTCTGAGGTTAAGAGTCCCATGCTCTACTAACTGAGCTACAGCAGGGCTCCAGTTAATTGTTTATGGAATACGTTGTTCTCTATTCCTGCACATCGGCAAGTGGGGGAAGGGCATAGCTAGAAGCAGGGGCGGTGTTTCTACACATCTTCAAGGTCTCCCTATTTTCAGAGTGAGGAGTCTTGGCTCGTCTTCAAGGACAAGATATGTTTTTGTGGACAGATAACTTCCAAGGACTGCACCGGTTGTTCTCTAGCTTGTGCTTTCTCATGCTGCGTTCAGACATGGGGGAAGGTGCTTTCTCATTCTCCCTACAAACATGTGAGAAGACAAAGGCAGTCCCTAACAGGGGAGAAACAGGTGATGAGGGCAAAGATGGAGGAGGCCCCTGGAACCTAGTTAAAGGGGGGCTGAAAGGCTCAGGCTTAATCTGCAGGGGACGAAGGCAGAGGAGGTGAGATGGGGAGGAGATGGTGGGGGAGGAAGGGACAAGGGCTGTTGTAGGAGAAGAAGGGGAAGGGAGTGAACGGGAGGCTTCTGTGGGGGCAGCGGCTTGCAGGCTAGGAGAACTTGGGAGGGGGCGGGGAGAGGAGGAGGCAGAAAGCTTCGATATAGGGAATCTTCTTCCATTTTTTCAGGCTCTGGCAGTAGTTAAAGAGATCGCGAGTGATATTAGGATCAAGAGTTCCCCCTGCAGGCCATTGGTTGTTATTGTCTAGGGGGTATGTCTGCCAATCTTGGGAGCAATATTTACGGAGAAGTTTTGGTTTTATATCAGGCGTCAGGGAGAGGGTAGCCAGATGCTTAAGCAGGCATTCAAGAGGTGAACTTTCAGAGAGGGATGAGGAGGCTCCCATGGCTAAAGGACCGAGAAGGAGACAAACAGGGGAAGATGAATGGAGATCCTCGGACAGGAAGCAGACCACAAGGAGACAAAGGGCGTCCCCGATGATCCTTGGTGGTCTGCGGAAACTCGTATACGAGTCGGAATTTCTTAGAAAGTGTGGGTCGTCACCCAGACTTCCCTAAGAAGGCAGAGTGCCAGAGTCACAAGGTACCTAGCGCTAGGCGTTTTCGGCGGACAGAGCAGAAGGGGTGGGGGGAAGGGAGCGTTCTCATCCGCAAAGGAGTCACCTCGTTTATGGCTGTTGGAGGGGGGGGGTTGAGAGTCTGCCACAGCCGTGAAGGCCTGAGGCGGGGATTTATGGCTGTTGGAGGAGGGGCCTGAGGGTCCGCCGCAGCCGTGAAGGCCTGAGGTGGGGAGAGTTCCCTCCTCGTCCCCGAGCGTCAGGGACTTGCCGGAGGATCACGGTCAATGGCACTGCGATAGCTCGGAGAAGAGTGGCCCACCCCGGGTCAATTTTGCTTAAAAAGTTTCAGCACTGATGGAAGGGACGGTGAATGCGTTTATGACTGTCAGAGGAGGGGCCTGAGCGTCCACCGCAGCCGTAAAGGCTTGAGGCGGGGATTTATGGCTGTTGGAGGAGGGGCCTGAGGGTCCGCCGCAGCCGTGAAGGCCTGAGGCGGGGAGAGTTCCCTCCTCATCCCCGAGCGTCAGGGCCTTGCCGGACGATCACGGTCAATGGCACTGCGATAGCTCGGGGAAGAGTGGCCCACTCCGGGGGGGAAAACTTACCTAAAGGCCAGAGAGGAGTGATGAGTGTGATGAGCCAGCGCCGGAAAAAGAGGACGAGGGCAAGCTGCTGCTGGTGTCGGGGGGAAGACGGGGCCCAGTTGGGGTGTCCCGTCTCCCGGGTTTCGGCACCAATGAAAGGAAAGGAGCGACACATAGCAGCAATTCACCGGAGAGTTCCGCTTTATTAGGGAAAGGTGCTGGGTTATATAGGAAGGGGCATGAATTGATTGAGGTGTCACTTCTATGGGGCTGGTAGCTGTTGGCTAGGTGCTGGGATTGGGAGGGGAGCGAGAGGTAATTGGGCTTCAGGTGGCGCCGGTGGGAACCAAGGACCCCGAAGAGAAGTCGGAAGTTTGCCATCTTACTGGTGGGGGCCCTTCAAACCTTGAGCCCTGTGGTTATGCTAACACACATTGCTACCTTTCCTGTACAACTGTATGTGAAAACCAAAGAGGAGTTATTGAAACCAGGATTTGGCCAGCAGAACAACATCCTGCTGCCAGCCCCTACTGCATTTAACTCTGGAGACTCTGTTGAGTAGATGTGGCCCTGGACATTTCGACACATGGACCAGTGATGGCTGTCTCTTCTGGCACCTTGGGGAAAAGGCCTGGAAGGTACCCTCATGTGCATTCCTGGAGTAACAGCAGAGTGGCCCCCAAAGATCATGGTAGTGTACCCAAAACATCAGGAGGTAAGAACACCTTACAGGGAAGTTTTGTTTTATCTTTATGGCCAGTGCATGTACCTGCTGTATCCCTTTATACTGACCTATCTGTCACTTACACAGGGAGGGGGGTGAAGTTCTGGTATACTAGACCAGGAGAGATTCCGTTCCTGCCACTGTCCTATCACAGGATCACCCTCTTGCATGCATCCTACCTGATGGATAAGATATACCTATGCTGGTGTCATTAAAACATGTACCTTATAACTCTTGAGGTTATTTCCTCCTACAGTCCCTGTGGCCTGGACCCACCCCTGGCTGCAGTTCTGAGTGATGTTTGCTCTGAACTCCCTACCTGTTCAGCTACTGACTACTTGTGGACTGGGGGAGCTATGGTCTTAATCTAATTTGGACTCTGAACCTAGCTGAATCCTCCCACTGAGGATTATCATGATTTATTGCTGTTGTTATTGCATGTCATTAGTCTGGTTGCAATCCTACAGTTTCCTTGCACAGCTGCCATTGTGAAAGATGGTGAATGAGTAGATTTTAAGGTGAGATTTCTGCCAGGGGGTGTGGGCTATGGGTAAAATTGCAGTATTTCACAGAATCTCTTGCCTGGCCTTAGTGCATTTCCATAACCAGTGTTTCCAAAGAGTGAAGTAGGCCATCTCCATATCAATAGGTAATTACAAGGGTGAGCAAGGCATATCTGGACCAGAGACCGTGGGTGGGGCCTCTTCTTCTGCAGCCTGGTGGTGAGAGATGTGGGATGACTGCTTGTAAGATATAAACGGGTTCCTTTCACTTTATTTCTCCCTTTGCTCATTTCAGTTTCAAAAGTACTTTACTCTGGGATTTTTCCCCCTGGAATTAGACCTACTAATGGGGAGAGCAGTGTTAAAATGAAGTGAGTGTCACTGATGAAAAAAGTTTTTGAAATTTCTAAGTACTACACTATAGGGTTGTGAGAAACAAAGAATGTATGGGAAACATGTAAAATAGTGCTTGCCACATAATTGGTGCTGGTAAATAAAGTTTTTTAGAGTTTGAATAGCTTGTATTTCTTCTGGTAGTCTTATATTAACAATTCTTATATTCATATGATTTTTAAATATTGTTTTGGGGTTTATAGTCTTATTTCCAGTTTCCATTAGGATTACCCAGTGTGGGAAAAACTGTAACATTTCCATAATGTCTCACCTGGCTTTAGTACATCTGCATATCAATAGGCATTCAGGCCTGGAAAGAAGTGTGGCTTTAGTGCATTTGCATCATTCCTCAGGGGTGGAGAGAACTTCATCTCCATATCAATGGATAATTACCTGGGCAAGGAGGGCTTATCTGTGCCTGAGAGGTGAGGGGAGGGCAGGTTTCGCTTCTGCTGGAGCAGGAGAGAGAGTTGGCCCGGACTGCAGCTTGCGAGCAATAAACAGATTTTAAACTTTATTTCTCCCTTTGACTGATTTCAGTTTTTAGAGGTATTTTGCTCCTTGGGCTTACATCTGGCACAGTCAGCAGGATTCTGCTGAACCCAAAATCTGTCATAATGGGTGTAACCTTTGGGAGGGCCGCCCCAAGAAATGATGGGGAGAAGTGGCGTCATGCTGAGGGACCCATGTCTGCACTCATGTGGTCATGGAGGCATCACCACCTCTGCTGGCTGTGCCAACCCTGGCCTGTGGCTCAAGCCTAAGGTTACTGCTTCTGCCACTGCTGCTACTTCTTCTGCCAGATGGAGCTTGGCCACAACTATGGAAAGGAGCAGAGGTCTGGTACATCTTAATAGAGAAGCAACTGGCTGCTGTGTACCATTCCTTGCTGGCTACGGAGGCCATCCCCGGAAAAGCTCCGACCAAGGTAATAACCACTTATCCCACCGTGGGGTGGATGAGAGATTGGACCCAAAGGCCATGGAGTGGCATGGCACAGACACCTACCGTATATCATGTGACTGGCCATTTGCCTTTGGCATCCCCAGGGAATAATGAAGCTGATGCATTGGCCCAGGTGTGCTGGCTAGAAGGAAAGCCTGCCTCTGATGTGGCCCAATGGCTACCATCAGCGCCCTGCACGTTGTGCAGATCAGCAAACCACCAAGAGGGACCTAGAGCATCTCTTTGCAGCCTATGGTCCATTGCTGGTGATTGAGAGCGATCAAGGCACCCACTTTATTGGACATGCATTGAAAGGATGGGTGCAGTCATTAGGAATAAAATGGATGTGGCCCTGGACATTTCGACACATGGACCGGTGATGGCTGGCTCTTCTGGCACCTTGGGGAAAAGTCCTGGAAGCTCGCCTATTGTGTATTCCTGGAATAACAGCAAAGTGGTTCCCACTGTCACGGTTATTTGCTTCTACAGTCCTTGTGTCCTGGATGTGCCCTTTGGCTGCAGCTGCCACATGATGGCTGGAGTGGACCAGCTTTCAACTTAATCTGCTTGGGACTTTGAACCTAGCTGAATCCTCTGGCTTGAGAATTATCATGATTGTGTTGCTGTTGTTGTAAAAAAATTCTTAAAGAGAGGCTTGACTTTGTCTAATGTTTGGTGAAAGTTTTGTGAGTAATCTAGCATGGTTGTTAGGAATGAGTAAACAAGTGTAGAAACATTTTGTGCTTAGTGAGAGATTGTGCTGTAAAGTGCGTTTACTTAATCTGCACATGCTGAATCCTCTGGCTTGAGGATTATCATGATATTATTGCTGTTGCTATTGTATGTCATTAGTTTGGTCAAAGAGGGGTAGGGAGTAAACTGTAAGGCGAGATTTCTGGAGGGGTGGCCTGTGGGTAAAATTGTAACATTTCCAGAATATCTTGCCGGGCTTTAGTACATCTGTTTATCAATAGGCATTCAGGCGTGGAAAGAAGTGTGGCTTTAGTGCATTTGCATCATTCCTCAGGTGTGGAGAGAAGTTCATCTCCATATCAATGGGTACTTGAGAAGTGAGGGAAGGGTCGGTTTTGCTGCTGCTGGAGCAGGAAAGAGAGACAGGGCAGGACTGCACCTTGTGAGCAATAAGCAGATTTTAAACTTTATTTCTCCCTTTGACTGATTTCGGTTTTTAGAGGTATTTTGCCTCGGGATTTCTTCTCCCGGGACTTACACCCAGGCTTTAGTTTTAAAGATCTGCCTTAATCACAGCACAGAGCTCATGCATTTCAAGTCCTTGCCTGAGGTCCAAGGCCACCGTGTCTCCAGCAGAGCCCTCTGGATTGCCCTTGATGGTCTCGCAGCCCAGTTACCCTTTCTTTGGTAACCCAGGTTCTCCCTGGATAGCACCAGGCCCACATTCACAGGCATCTGGTCATTTTGTGCTTTCCCTACACTGTTCAACCCTGGCAGCAAAACCTCTACTGACCCTCTTTTCCATATCATGTTTCTGGCTATAAAAAACTATAAAGAACTACCACTCAAAATTTCCTGTTATACCGATAATAGCATACCAAAGGGAATGTCATCCTTCATTCAGTATGAGAACCCACGGAAGGAATGATTATTTCCATCCAGAAACAATGTACTGAGATTTCCATTGCGCACAGGGCAGTGCGGGGGGTGGTGGTGCAGGCTAAGGAGTGCACGGGCTCTCTTAAAACCCCAGTTTCTGGGTCAGACTCCCTCAGACAGAGGCACCTCCCCCGAGGTAAGCACTTGTCCAGGGCTGGGCCTGGGGCGGCAGGGGAGTGGCGGAGGTGTCCCCGAGCTGGTCCTTGTAGGGGCCACAGAGGCTGCACGCCTTGGACGAAGCAGTTTCGACGGTGCGCAGGACACAGGAACATACACTTTCCAAGTTCGCCGCTCCGCATGGGGGATCCAGCGAGACAGCGAACGGGGAGCGGGAAGGCGCAGGCGCAGCTGGCGCCTCCCTGTTACCCTCCGCAGTCCCAGGGTGGGCGCGGCCGGGACGGGGACGGAGGACCCAGGTGGCATCCCATCCAGTTTTCCCGCTCCGCGGGTGTGCCGCGAGCCGCCAACAGGCCTGTTGCCATGGGAACTCTGACTCCCCTCACCCGCCACTCCCCTCACCCAGTGGCCCTTAGGAGCGCGCGCCAGCAATGGCAGCAGCTCTGGTCGGGGCCGCGCCCTCTGCGACCCGCTGCGGAGCCCGTTCGTCGCCGCCGGCCGGGCTCTGAGCCCCAGTACGGCCCCCAACGGCCCCCAGCACCCGTCGGGCCGCCGGCCCAAGGAGCTCGGGCCGCAACCTTCAGGGCCGCTTGGTAGCTCCTCGTCAGAGGTAGCTCCTCGTCAGAGGGCGACGCGCGACTAGGCAGTGGGACCCCAACTGTACAGGTGAGGCGAGATGCTGTACTGATCCAGCGACCCTCTGGTCCCAGCTTGCGTCCTTCGCGGCTTCGCCGGCCCCAGTGCCCATCCCCCGCCTGGCCGCCCGGCCGCCACCCCCAGTCCCACCCCCAGATCCTCGGGCGGGCGCCCAGACTGGGGTCCTACTCTCCTCAGGCGCCCTGGGGGCGCGCGTCCGGTTCGGCGCCCCACTCCGCGCTGCGTGGCCTGTGATGGGGGGTCTGAGCCCGATGGTGGTGGGGCCACCAGACGGCGAGCTGCGCGGGTGCGCTGGACGGATGGAGCCATGGCGCGGGCAGGGCACGCCAAGGTTCTGCACCTGCCCGCGAACTCGGAAAGCAGGAAGGTATGGGCAGACTGGGGTGGGAATGAATCAGATGGTGGCGGCTGGGTGCCCCCTGATGAGAGGAGCGGCCCCCACTGGGCCTGGACAGTGCCGAGTTGGGTCCAGCTTGCCAGGGCCACTTGTGCAGATGCCGCCGGCGAGTAGGCCAAGGTGTGTTTTTGCTTAGAAATGACAGGCCCCTGCCCCTCCTCACTGGCAGAGAATCTCCTCCACTCAGGAAGTGGGGCCACTGGGAAGGAGCGCCCGTGCGCGCCCACAGCCTTTGGCGCTCACCCAGGCCCTGCATATGAGCCAGCCCCTTCCCACATACTCCTGGACAAACCTCATTGAACAAAAGGGTGGGTGTACCTGGCTGGGGTGGGGCCTCATTGGGGAAATGCGGGGTCCTGTTGGACTCTGAGAGCCCCCCCTGCTCCTGAGATTCCCTTGCGTTGTCGTGGGCAAATGTATCTCACATGGCTAAGGAACATTTTCTACATGTATGGTTCTAAATGCGTCCCTGGAGAAACTCACCTTTTACTAGGGTGGTGTAATTGGGCTTTAGCAAATGGGTGTCTGTCCTGCTCTCTCTAGAGAGGTCTGTCTACCCACTTAGTCCTTTCCTGTAGGAGGGCACTCTGTCCCTTGTCATTTGTGCCAGAAAGACATGAGGGACGGTGCTTCTGGGCCAGCAGGAGGGAGGGCCCCATGAGCCCCCTGCCTGGTAGTGTCCTGGGGAAAACTTGGAGGGAGAGAAGTCTGGAAGGGGCTTCTGGAGAGAGCCAGGGGACTGGGGCACTTCATGAAGAGGAAGTTGTGCAGATTTTGCCCAGAGAAGGGAAATGGTGAAGTGGAGAGAATGCAGGAGCCCCAGAGGCCCCAGGTTAGGAAGGGAACACTGGCCTCACCTGCCCTTCCAGGAACATGGCCATGGGTGTGGGACAGAGCCGCGTGGGTCTGGCTCCTGTACAGCAGCAGCTGAGGAGCTGTGAATGAAGAAAGTGTCCTCAAAACTACAGCACTTGAATTTAAAAGTCAAAAATTACCAATGACTTCAAACTAGTTCTCATCTTGGTCACCAGAGGCAGCGGAGAATGGATTACATTAGTTTGTTATTTGGAAAATGGGAAAGGTTACTTAGAAAATCCTTTTGTTTTTCAATGTTATCAGAGCAGCCAGCAGTCTGCTTGTTAAATTTCAAGATTTGGAAAAATTTCCCCTAAATGCAGAATTATCATCCTACATCCAAAACAGTAAGACAGACAGGAAGTGAGGTCTCTGGAAGTGGAGCTCCCATTGCCGCAGAAATGTGGTGATTGAGAGACTTTTTGGTCCAGTCCCTTCTTCCCTGGCAAGGGTTTCTCCAAACTGAGAGGCACGGGCTGAGTCCCTTGTGGAGCTGAGGCAGTGGAGATCACACTGCAGCTGTTAAGCTGTGCTGACTCCAGGAATTTAGTTCTCTGTGGGCCCCTGTGTGTCAGACTGGGTGGTCATGGTGGTGGCTTTTCCCTTTCTTTGCTGGGGGATGGAGAGGGGCTGATCTGAAAACAGACTCCTGAAATCCCTTTATCCCACCTCTCTGCCACATGTCCCTAGAGAGGAGTGCCACCTCTGACTTGGCATATGCTGGAAGCCTTCAATTCCATCTTCTTGAAAGGGATCCTCTTTGGCTCAGATCAATGTCATGATTAGGAAGGAAATCAGGGTGGGATTGGGGAGCTCCATGCCTCCTCTCAGAGAGACAGAGGTTCTCATCTATATTATGGGCATGTGGGGACTCCTGTGCTGGAGGTGGCCATGCCTGCTGGCCCAGTGACATATACTTGAGGCTGGGAGTCTGTGACCCTGAGCCCTGGTACCTGCTCATCCTGGCCTCGGTTTCCTCACCTGGTAAAGAGTAGAGACCACACTCCAAGTCTTTCCTGCCACTGCCCCCTGCCAGAATCTGCTGGTCTAATGGTGAGTGCCTTTTTCTGGCTTCTGGGCTGGATCCATCATAGGTGCTCAGGGGAAGTGTTGAATGACAGCACAGAGCTGTCACTACCTTCTCCCATCCTTCAGTATAGACCCGAGGCTTGTGCTCAGCAGATTCCTACAACAGTCCTACCTGCTTTTAGCTCTAGGAAGGAAGTGAATTATTTATCAGGTGTTAGGAAAGGATGACAGGTCCCTAAAGACAGTGGAATTGAGCGGAAAGAAGAGTGGTATGAATATGTGGGCATTTTGTAGACTACTGTGTTGAGTTTTGCAGTGGCTCCTGTAGAGGCCAGCACAGAATTAAGGCAGAAATATGATGATAGGGTCTGCAGCTGTCATTATAGTTCATAGACCCTGGAGCCCCATGATTTGTTGTGTGTGTGTGTGCACACATGCATGCATGTGTGAGCTCTTGCATAAGCAGTTGAAATGATAATTGGAAATATTTACAGTAGTGAACAAAAATTCACAATATTGTGTAAGCTAAATGTTATTTACATCCAAACCATAATTTTTTATCTTTAATTTCCCAGCTTTAATGGGAGCAAACCAATCAGTAATAATTTAAAAAATATAATTCTGAACATAGCTGGCTTGCAATGGAAAGTGTTGCCATATTTGACAATATCTCATGGACTCAGTGGCTATCTAAAAATATGTATAATATGTATATTTATAATATAGTCTATTTTATATGAAATTTTCCATAATACATATTTTATATAAAAATGTTTTATATATATGTTTAATTCCTAGTACCCCACTATGAGTAGTATTCCTTAGATAAATGTATATTAAGGGGACTTCCAAACTCGGACATTTTAGTAAGCAAAATTCATGAATATCTTTTAGAAGATTGAAACACAATAGTAATTCTGAAAATAACTACTATTAGTAGCACATTTTTCTTAACATCATTTAAGATAACATTTCCATAGAATCTGAATCATCCAAATATTCAAGAACCAAATCAGTGGCTGATTTTTGAATATTGGATAAATTATTTAAAATAATTTAAAATTTTTAGAAATTCAAAATCTCAAATCACTTTGTCTAATTTTGTAAACCTTTCCATTTCAAAGGTACCATTAGGATATCTACCATGTCCTTATTTTGTTAGAGGCCCATTTCCCCCAAGTCCTTTCATCTGGTGATTCATCAATTTCTCATTTTTTTCCCTTTCTTACGGTTTATTTTTAAATTCTGAGGGTATATCCACATATTTTGTTAAAGTTTTATATTCATTGAACACACCTGATTTTGTACAATCTGTATCTTTCCCTGCCAGATGTTTACAGAGCAAACCAAGTACACAGTCATGCTAAACAGTAATAATATAATAATGTAATCTGTATGGGATGAACCGAGTGTTTGCATCTGTTCCGTGTTTGCATCAATTCCACACTCATCTACTTGGTATCTAGTCCTCACAGGGCTTATTAAACTAACTGTATTTTTTTATTTTTGTGTTCCTGATGCTCTGGTATTGGGGGCCATAAAGGTATGGGGAGAGATTGCCTGTCCCAGGGCAAGCGAACTCTTAAAAGGTAGCAGCAACTTGCTTAGGAGCTCAGGTTCATGTGCAAACTACAGCTTCAGCCACCTCCTGATCAAACTTTCACACCAAGGCCAGTATTCTCCCTGCCCTAAATCAATCCAGTGGTTGTGAGGAAATAATTAAGATTAAATGAAGTTGTGAAGGTGGGGCTCTGTTCCAAAAGATTAGCATCCTTATAAGAGGAGCTGCTGGAGAGCTTGCTTTCCCTCTGGCTGTGCACAGGCACCATAGAAAGGCCAGGCCAGAACATCTGGGGAGGGCAGCTGCATGCAAGCAGGTGGAAAGCTCTCACTAGGTGCCGGACTGGCTGACACTCCTTCAGCCTCCAGAACTGTGAGAAATAAGTCCCTCCACTTTAAGCCACCCAGTCTGTTGTATTTTGTTATAGCCACCCAGGCATATTAAGACATTATCCAAAAATTGTACACATATCTTTGTTACCTTAACATAAAATGTGTGAGATATATATTGATATGATAGGACATTGTTTTCTATAATCTATTAGCAAAAGTGGTATTGCTACTAATATATTAGAACTAAATTAGTAAGAGGTCTTAGAAAAAATATAGGATTTTAAAGTAAACATTTGTCTTTAGAGCTATTTTACATTTAGAGAAAAACTGTGAAGGTATTGCAGAGATCTGCCTTGTAGCCCATATGGAGGGTCCCTTCTTTCATTATAGGCTTGTATGGTCACAATACTGATACATTTTTATCTAAAGTAGATCCTTCACCCAGATTCCTCAGTTTTACCTTTTCTGTCCCACAGTTTGATCCAGGATATTTTGCATTTCCTTGTCATGTCCATACGCTGCCCTTGACTGATGGTTTCTAAGCTTAACTTTGATTTTAATAACCTTGGAATTTTTGAGGAGTGCTCCATAGATTCTTTGTGGACTGTTTCACGGTTTGGGTAGGCCTGGTGGTTTTCTCAGGATGAGACTTGGGCTCTGTGTCTGGGGAGCAGGGCCTTGGGAGAAAAAGTGCTGTTCTTACTACTTCATACCCAGGGCACTGGCTCTGAAGATGCCTAGCATGGTTGGTGCCCTCCTGGGCCTCTGGGCTGTGGGACTGGGTGTCAGTTTCTCTCTGTGAACTCCTCTCTCCCTGTCCTTGCTGTGTTAACCTCTGGAGGAGATCACTCCGGGCCGCACCACCACCCCTGGCCTCTCCCCCTGTGTATGTTGGGGTAGGGTGGGGAGGGGAGGTGACAGAAGGCAGGGGAGGAGGGGGAACCTTGCTGGTTGACAGCAGATGGTTAGGTGTTGGACACTTGGCAGAGAGGTCATGTTTAAAACCCCAGTCACAGAAGACAGGATGAGAATGTGAGTGCCAGGGACCAAGTATCTCTGCCCACAGGGTGACCTGCCCTCTTCTCCCTGGCAGGAGGTTTATGCAGATGCCCCTCTGTGCCTGATCTTGGGGGCAGAATTTGGGGTCTGCCCATGGCCAGCTGTGTGTCTTGGATGTCTCCACATGTCTCTGAGCCTCAGTTTGCTCCTCTGAAAGGGGGTGGCAGATGATCAGCCTCCTAGGGTGCTCATAGGGAAAATGGGATGAGTCATTGGAGGGGTACACCTGGTTTCTGGCTCTGCAGGAAGGGTTGCAGGACATGCTGTGCCTTTCCAGGCTATTAACTTCTTTCTTCTTATGAGAAGCCATCTGCCTCACCCCTCCCTTGCCTGACGCCTTGCAGAGTTGGGAAGCACATGGAAAGCAGCCTTTTTAAAGGAGGCTTGAGATTCCATCTAGCTGGTCCTGATCCTTGTCCTCGTTGGGGCCACATTAGGGATCTCTGAGTGTGGCAGAGGGGCTTCCAGAAAGGTTCTGGTAGGACTTCCTTCAGCAACAATACATGCAGACTCTTTGTGAGACACAGCACCACCGTGAATGAAGCAGACACTACCCCGTGCCTGCGTCCTCGTCGGAGTCAGGCAGTCTCGCCTGGGCACTGTACATTGCATGTGATGCCCTTATGGCCACCTGTGTTACAGGTTACAGGGGACAGGATGAGGTGCCAGTGAGTCCCGCAGGAGGGCCATCCATCTGCACAGAAGGGGGTTTGTGTGGGGGGAGGGACCAGCAAAACCAGCATCTCATGTATCTTTTAATTTCCATATGTCAGCTGAGGTCTGGGAGCTTCCTATTCAGGAGGACAGGGAAGGATGGGGTCTCAAGACAGACACACATGGGTCAGGAGTGGGGAGGGACTGACCTATGGACAGGCAGGGTCACACAAGGGTGCTGTGGGAGAGCAGCATGGCAGGAAAGGCCAGGCCTCTCACTCTGCTGCCCAACGGCCTCCCCCGTGGCTGTCTCTTCCATCAAGAGCCTCTGGCTGGGACAGGATGTGCACCATTTCTGGGAGCCCCAGCATGTTCCCGGCTTTAAGCTCCAGCTGGCCTTAATGCAGGGCAGCCTTCCTGGGTTAGACCTGGAGGACCAGGTCCACCTCCTGCAGGTCCAGCTGGAGCAGCGAGGGCCCACTGTGCCAGAACCGGAAGGGTACGGGCTGCAGCCAGGAGACTCTCTGGGGTTCCCTAAAAGGCAGTGAGGTCTCTCCAGTCACTGGGAAGTCATGGGGAATGAGTTACGTGAGTGACCCCTTCTCTGTGTCCTGCTCCAGAACCACATGAGCAGCCCCACCTGGCCCCAGAGACACAGGAAGGGCCGGCTCTTTTGAGCCAGCTCTGGCACTCCCTGTGCTCCCTGTGCTGAATCTGGGGCCGGTGTCATCTGTGTCAGCCCCTGCAGAGCTGGAGGAAAGCCCAGCAGCAGCCTCAGCCTCACTAATCACGGCAGAGCCGGAGCTGCCCTCAGAGCCCGCTAGCCCCTGTGTGTGACCACCCAGGACCTGCCAAGGGAGGAGGAGCCCACCATCCTGGTGTTTCCTCCCCAGTGGGTGGCAGGCCTTCTCTGTGTCATATGCTGTCCCAGACCTGCCCTTCCCTGATGTGAATTCTTGTGATCTGGGCTCAAGTCCCAGCTTCCCATCTTTCTCACCATGTGACCTAGGAACTTTTAACCCCCAAGCCTTCACTGTCCACACAGGGACAGAAGGGCTGGCATGGGACCTGCTGCACAGGTGGCCTTGCAGACCAATAAGGAAGGTCTGAGGACCAGAGGGAAGGCAGGTGGAGCCTGGCTAGGGGTGCTGGGAAGGGAGCCAGAGCCTTAGGTCCTTCTTCCATTTAACCAGGAGGCCTCCATAGTCTTAGCAATTAGGGCTCTGCTTTGTACCTGACTCCATGGGAGACAAGCAGACAAAAGCCCTGGTTGTAGTTCCCTTTGGGTAATCTTCATCTGAATTTAGAGCAGAACCCAAGGGATGGCAGATGGGTGTCAGATGCCCAGGATAGCCAAGGTGAGCCACCTTCTTCTGCAAGAGAAGGTGAGGGTGACTGGGAGCAAATGCCTTGCTCCCTTCACCACCAATACCAGGTCCTGTGCATCCTGTATTGGGTGCCTCAGTGAATGGGTACGAAACCTTTGATTCGCACAAGGCTTAACCACATCCTCAGCTTCCTGAGCTCTAGCTCTAAACAGTGACCCTGCCGGGGACTGTGGGGACCATGGACAGAGCTGGGCTGTGGCAGGGCCAGGTGACACTCCCTGTCCTCCCCAGGAGCTGTTCATGGAAGTGGAGACCTACAGCTGCCTGGCCTCCATCTGGTACCAGCCACATAAGGGGGACAGTGAGCACCTGGCACCTGCCATCTACACCATTGTCACAGACTGACACTGTAGCTGACTGCATCACCAACACTTGCTTTAGAGATACCTAGATGATGACCTAGGACAGGGCCAGGGTAGTGGAGTCTGAATCTGGGTGGCCAAGGTGTCCTGTGGAAGGGCCCACAAGTGCATCTTGGGGTCTGCCCCTATCTTTTCCCAGCTCTCAGTACTGATGCCTGGGGTCTGACCATGCACAGTCCCTGGGCCCCTCCTGCCAGGGGCATGCTCACCTGGACCTGCAGGTCCCATGGGTGGAATGCTCACTACCTGGCTCATTCCTTGGGTTGAGGTACAATCCTCCTCCCAGGAGCACTGCTCACCAGGGCCCAAGTGTGCTGGGCTCCCTGGGTGTCTGTCTCCTTAAGGACAGACATCCATGGAGGAGACAGAAGCAGCAAAGCAGGTCCCACTCTCAACTCTGCAGAGCCCTTCCATCACTTAGCTTAAAATCATCTGGATAGAAGATTCCTGGGGGCTAGGTCTGTCCCCTGGAGGGCACCCAAATGGACCAGGACACCCACCTCAGAACTGGCAGTGTCCCCACAGTCAGCTGGGACATCCTGGGAGGTGGCAGAGGCTGAGGACAGGGAATGACCTGGATGGCAGGCTCTTTGAGCCCCCCTGGGATGAGACCAGCAGTTCCTCTGCAGGAATCAGGTTCCTTAAATGTCAGATTTGGGTTGAATCACACTGGAGATAACAGCATTCTGCAGCACTAGGTCTCAGAGGCCAAAGCAGATCCACTTGGGAGAAATGGGAACAGAGGCCCTAAGTGACAACATGCAGCCCCCTCCCCAGGCCACGGAGACCCCAAGCCACAGGGCCCTGGTGGAAAGCCTCGTCCAGGCTGTTGGATCTTCTGGGTTCATAGTAAAAGGGATCTGCCCCCCTGACCCGCTACCTTATTGCCTCCTTTCCTCTTCCTTTCCCCTCTCCTCAGGAAGGGCTCCAGAAAGTACAAGACTGTAACTGACGAAGACAAGGGGGTGAGCAGGAAGTGGCTTCTCAAGGTAAGTAGAGGCTGGAGGTCTGGAAGGAGGGGGGACAGGTAGGGAGGGCTCTGAGGGGATTTCAGGGGCAAGGTCTTGGCTACAGTCCAGCCTGGCCTGGGGGCAGACTCTTGGGGGGCTCTGGAGGGCAGGGTTGGCTCTAGCAGGCCCATGAGATGTCCTGTTTCTCACCCTCTGCAGCTCCATCTGGCTGGAGACCTGACACCCAGTGAGAACCCAGAGGACAGGCCCCTTGTCAGGGCTGGGCTGGTGTGGGGACAGCAGTGGGGATGGGGCCCCTGACTGGGCAGGGCTTGCCTCTCCTTTGGGGCTCCTGAGCCAGTCCCTGACCCGCTGTGGCCTTGGCTTCTCATCTGGGCACGGGGGTGACCACCCTGCCTCCCAGGGGTCAGAGGATGTGCTGGGGCTTTGTGCTCACTCTGCCTGGATGCGGAGGGCAGCCATGGGGACAGTCAGGTGACACTGAGCTCCCCAGGGAACCCTGGGAGGCAGAGGGCGCTCCCTTCACACTGCAGATGAGGAAGCGCCTTGGCAGGTCGCGCAGCACAAGGATGTCTCTGAGTATGAGTGTGTGCTGGGGCCGGGTCGCCCCGGAGCGAGAGCCTGCCGGAGGTGGGGGCTGGGGTCGCCCCAGAGCGAGAGCCTGCTGGAGGAGGGGGCTGGTGTCACCCCGGAGCGAAAGCCTGCCGGAGGTGGGGGCTGGGGTCGCCCCAGAGCGAGAGCCTGCCAGGGCTGGTGTTGCCCCGGAGCAAGAGCCTGCCGGAGGAGGGGTCTGCACGGTACCAGGTGATTCGGGCCAGATGTCCAGGAACCAAGGTCTGGGTTCTTGCAGGGGACACATGGGAGGAGAATATGACCTCCCTGACCTGTTCTTGACCCTGCAGTATGTGACCTCCATTTTGGCCAAACTGGAAGGGGGCCCAGGGGTTACAGGTCAGGCAGCAGCAGATAAGAAGAGAGGGGCCAGTTTCAGGGGTGTGGGGGTGCCCCCAGCACCTGCTCCTGGTGCCAGAGGCCCTGAACTTCCTGCACTGGAGTGTCTAGGAGGGCTGGAAAAGCTGGGTGCTGGGGAGGGGCAGGGACCTCAGACCCTGGGATTGCTAAAATGCAGCTGTGGGAGGGACCAGGAAGGGAATGGATGGGAGGGAAGGAGGCAGCTTGTCATGTGGGACTAGTTCATGTCAGAGCCCTGGACGGCTGGGCAGGGAGGGCTTTAGGGGAGGGTCCATGGGCGCCCCTGGGACAGGTGAGGGCTAATCACCACCCCATCCCAATGGCACAGGGCATGGGTCCCTTCCTGAGCTTGTTCCTCTCTCACCTGCTGCTGCTGGGTAACCTGCTGGATGGTTATCTAGAGGTGAGTGAGCTCAGAGGGGCACAGAGGGACCAGGACCCTGAGGCACAGAGGAGAGAGCCCCCACTTAGGCCAGAGGTCTCAGCGCCTGGCCACTTCCCCTCCTGAGAGCCTCCCAGCCACTGCAGGAGTTGGTCCTCTTACAGAGGATTGGCCCGGTGGGTCCACCTAAGCCTCAGTTCCAGGTGTCAGGTTCCACTGGCCCCAGGACGGGTGGAGCTCAGGGCTGCAGGAGGCCATATCTGAGCAGGACTGTCCTCTCCCTCAGGCCCTGCCCAGGGGGTGGGATGTTGCCCCTTAATGGCAGGAAGCACTTCTTCAGGGGACAGGCGGTGTCTTCCTGCCTGAGGCCTCAGTCAACCCGTCTGTCCTGAGAGGGTTGGCGTCAGCTCCCCTGTCCGCACTTCTAAGAGCCCAGAGCCTGGCCCAGGTGCTATTTATGGGCAGGCCTGTCCCCTGGTGGGCTCTAGTGGCAGTGCAACTCAAGAAAGGATGGAATGGGGACTTGTTTTGGACTCAGGGTACTGCTTCTGATAGACATTGGCTGTCTGTCTTCCAAGGAGACATGATTAACTTCCAGAAAAAGAGGTAATTGGCTTACGTCTGGGGTCAGCATGGGATGTGGAATCACAGACCCCCTGGATGGGACCACCCCTGTGGCCCATCCATGAGTCTAACATGTCTTGGGAGGGTTAGACACCCAGAGCTGGGGACACTCAAGGCTTTGGTAGGTGGGGGAAGGGTGTGGCATCAAGGCCACCTTCCTTAAGGAGGAGCTAGAAACCCAGTTGTGAGAACAGGCTGGGCTGGATGGCATTGGATGGAAGGAGGGTTCCCACATGAGCAGGGACCCTGGACACCTCTTCCCTGCTTCTCACCTCCACAAGGCCTCTCTACAGGGTCCCCGGCCAGGCCCTGTATGCATCCTAGCCTTCCACTGCCCCAGGAATTCTGAACAGTGGGTGAGATCCTGCTGCTTCAGGAGGTTGCCAGTCTGGATAACCTGGAGCCCAAGAAGCAGTTTGTGTCCTGGTTCCAAACCACTGAGTCCCTCGATGATGAGAAGAGGTGGAGCCAGGCAGGAGTCTGGTGTGGGCTACAGCTGCCGGCAGGAGTTGAGAGGGCTCTCTGAGCTGCAGCTCCTGGAGCTCAGGGGTGCCCCTCTGTCCTGAAGCTACATCCTGTCCCGCCAGCCGGAGCCCCCAGGCCAGAGGGCTGGCAGAAAGACACTGTTCTTCAGGACCCAGAAAAACTGTCTATTGTTCTGCTCAGGGCTAATGAGTTTCTGGCCATGGGTGTGGGGGTTGGGGGCTTCTCCCTGGGTGCAGGGCGTCCCTAAAGGCAGGGCTTGGATCCCAGCTTCAGTGCTAACTAGTCCGCTCAGTACTGTGATTCCCCTCCCTCTCTGGGACTCAGTTTCCTCCTCTGTGAGTGGGTGGTGCTCATGACTCCTCCCGTGGCAGGGAGCCGTGGGTGCTGCTGATTGGCAGAGTGCTCAGCACAGGGCCAGGGCACAGAGGGCAGTGGGGATGGGTGGAGCGGCAGGATACTGTGGGGTAGCTCCCCAAGCTAAGCTGACTCTTTTGTTCAGCATCCTGGACCCCAAGATGGAGCCCCACTTCACTGGAGGATGAAACTCTGAAAGCAGCTTATGTGAGGCCTCTTCTCAGTTGGAGGGCACAAAGGTGACACTGGGGGTGCATTGGGCTAGCTCTACCCACTCTAATGGGCTTCAGAGGACCCAGAAAATGCTAGAAGTAAACTTCTTGAGAGGGGATGCCCCTCCCCAACCCCCTGACCTCCCTACCTTACCCCGATTTACTCCCCCTGATGGTGATATTTATGTGATAATAATGTTGGAATCATAGCACATTAAAGTCATGTTTCTTCACAGCCTGGAGCTGTGGCATGGGGCTCTTTTTGGTCCTGGGCTCATTTTAAAAACATACTGAATGTCATGTTCCTCCTTGAAGAAATGCCCTGGGCAGTCAGCTCAGTACACATTTGAGAAGGGAGAAGGGCCAGTCCCCTCCCTGGCTCCTGAAGGACCCCCTCTGGTCCCCCTTCCTCAGGGAACAGGTCCATTCCAGCATTCGCCTGGGTCAGTGGCAGAGCAGCCCCTCAGTGCTCCTGGTGGGTTGGCGTGGGTTCTTTTCCGCGGGACCTGCCGGGGCCATGTCCTGACCCAGAGTAGTGCTGCCTGTCTGCACTTTGGAGACTGCAAGAACATTTCCTGCTTTTCTCACTGAGGTTCCTTTGGAGCAAATGTTAGAAACTTGTAGTTTTCTAGCTCAGTACTTGAAGCTGCATCAGCACTGAAGGGGGAAAATAATGTACAAAGACCCAAACGTGCCTGTGGAAAGCATAAGGCCAGAGGAAGAGCATTTGTAGAGAAGGGCTCGAGGCAGCGGCAGTTTCCGTCCTCAGGTCCCCTTAGGGCCCCCATGATCACCCTTCTCCCAGATCTGAATCTTCCTGGAATCCTGTCCTTGACTCCAAGTTCCCTTTCCTGTGTGTTTCCTACCAGGGAAAGATGTGTGAGGTGGTCTTTAGGGCTACGACGAGGCCTCAGTCCTTCAACCCCACTGCTCCCGGTGACCTAGGGCTTCTGGTCTCCCTGCATACCTAATTGGTCTTAGGGCAGAAATTCCACAGAAGGCCCCTGACTTTGTTGGGGGGGTGGGGTTCATTTCCCTTGGTCCTTGACCCAGCTGCAATAAAGAAGGGCAGACAGCAGTGAAGCAGAGTAAAAGTTCAAAGTTACGTACTTAGAAAGTGACCCCCGTACCCTTAGAAACAGTAAAGTACAGAAAGGCATCCTCAGAGAGGAGGGGCGCTCTGAAAGGCTGAGAAAAAGAGCAGGTGACCTCAGAGAGGAGGCAGGCCTTGAGAGATTGGGGGTACCCCCTTTTAAGGATTTTTTTTTAGGAATGTGACAAAGGGCTAGGGAATGTTGACTTAAGTGGTCTCAAAGTGTTTATCTTTGATGAAAGACATTAATCTCTTCTCTTCTATTATCAGTCTTCCAGGTCATTTTGCAAAATTAACTTAACACAAGAAATTTACTGATCCAGTTCCTCCCCAGGATAGCAGCTTCCCTCTGGCAACTTATCACCTGCCCTACCCCAGAGGTGGACCAAGTTATTGTTTATTTGCATATGTGAAGAATCTTACTTCTTAACAACCTGGGTTTTAAAATGCAATCTTAGCTTTAAGATGGAATCTTTCTGTTTTTGCTATGCTGTTTATATCTGGGCTTGTTTGCTAAATTAATCATGATGCTTGCTTCCTGCCCAGCTTGCAAATTACTTGATTAGGGGCTGGAGGAGGAAAAACAACATATAGGTTAAGTTAAAGAACAAGCTGGGCTTTCTAGCAGGATAAAGTAAATCTTACAGTGGCATAATATAATTGACACAGTGAAGACATGGGCTATGCTGGGATACTTTCCTTGATCTGGGGAATATTTGAACATCCCAAGTTATTCCTGGCCTTTGGAGCTTTAACTGATTAACTCATTAACTCTGAGTCTTTTCTGGCTCTCTGTTTTTAACTGGTTAACTCTTTGTGTCCCTTCTAGTGGGATTTACTGGCCTTATTCTCTCTCCACCCCGCTTGTATCTGTTTTTCTGCCTCACAGCTTCTCCATCAGGTGTGTTGTGGCCCCTCCTCCATGGCTGAGGCCTGATAGAGCATGGAGTGAGCGCCGGTGCCAGGTTAAGGGACCATCGTCCTCATCAGCGAATGTTGCCCAGGGTGACCTCAGGCCCATATGGTTCTGGAGTCCATGGTCTCAACGATCACCAGTTTCAGTGCTCAGCTGTATTGTCGCCATGTCCTAAAGGAGCAGTCGGGTGTGAGCCTGTACACTGTGCAGCCCGGGGATGGCTGTGTTCTCTTCCATGGTCTTGGGCTGTGGTCATATCTTTGGAGTGTGAAGCTTTCCTGTTGGGAGGTTTGAAAGATGTGGAATGAGAGGGTCATATAGGCAGGGGGTCCAACAGGGCAAGGCCACCAAACTGATGCTCTGTGGACATGCATGGACATAGCCTTTCCAGTAAAATACAGAAACGCTTCTATCTGGGTGGTAAACACACGATGCTCTGAGCTCACCCCAAGTGTCCACCTTGTGATCCGTAGGTAATGTCTCACCTGGTATTGTGAACATTGTCCCCTGGAAAAAGTGGCTAAGAGCGAGGGCCTTCTGATGAACTGGTGGTGCTTCTGAGGTAACTGCATCTTGTGATGACTGAAAGGGACACACTGCAGGCTGGCCTCTGCTGGGAGTGCTTTTAAGGAGAGTCAGCACTCAGGATAAATCCTGGTTCCAGCAGCTCAGGCCCTTCCTGATGGCCCAGCATCCAGGAGAGTGATTTTTCCAGGAAAGAAAAGTCTGGTGGGTATCTGCTTTCCCTCCAGTGAGAAAGAAAAGTGCCAGGGCCCAGCATTAATCCAGGGCCGGGAGGAGGGCACCCAGGGCAGAGGGGTGTCGCCTTCTGGGCTGCGGCTCCTGACAGCAGACCCAGCCTCTGGGAATAGTAAGTCTTGTGCCCACACAATGTCAGGAAGTGACAGTTGCATCTTTGGGTGTTAATTAACTGAACAAGTTTCACCATAATGAGTCACTCCAAAGAGACCCATGCTTGCAGGAAGGGTCCCATGTGGTGGGGAAAATGGAACTTTATGAGCAGGATTCCTGCCTCGCCAAATAGGTATCCTATTTGCACATCTATGGGGTGTTTTTTACTGGGTGCAGAGTGGCCAGTCAGTCATGGGATTGCCTGTGCAGGGTAGGGGAGAGGAAACACCTATTCTCCTCTCCTTGACCTGGTATGTAATTGGTCAGGCTCCTGCTAGTCACCAGGGATCACCTACAGAGTGCCTCCCGGCTGTGGGGTGGCAGCTGAGCAGCGCCCTGGAGGGAGAACTCCAGGGCTACCACAGGAGCTTCTGAGCAGCGGCCCCGGAGAGGGCGGGATGGCAGGGGTTCGGAGCTGTGAGGATGGGGAGGGGGCTCGGAGAGCCGCTGCTGTGATCTGGGAAAGGCTGAGCTGTGAGAATAAACTTTTCAGTTCCCAACTTCTTGCCCTTGCCTTCCTTTGTTCTCGTGTAATTCATAGGAAACTTTGCCCCGGGTGGGGAACCTCTCCTCCTGGAACTATACCTCCTGGGAGATTTTGTTTTAGATTCATGTAAATTTAACTACTAAATCCTCACACGGTGAAACTTATTCATAACAAAAAGAAATCAGTCAAGCGCCTGTGTTTGCAGGTCCCCTTCCCAGGGCTGAGGTGCTGATCACTGGCCGCCTTTGTCCATTTCCTGTGCCCTTTGCTCTCGGCAGGCACCTTAGCTGCTCTTGGTCCTCCGCCTGGTTGGGCACCCTGACCCTGCATTCCTGAAGGGTCTGGCCCTCTGTCAGCCTGCCTGGATGGTTTTCTTGGACTTTTCCATTGACTTCCATTGCAGGCATGGTGACCCTAAGAAAGCTCCAAGACCTCTGAATTCCAGACACAGGCTTCCAAGTAGGGAAATGGTTTTTCTGTTTTTCAGATTGTTGATAAATTTCTGAACAAGATTCCATATGGATAGGATACTCAGTTCACTGTTCTCATGTTAATGCTTAAACAAATTAAAAACATGACAGAAATGAGTCCCCATGAGAATCTGTTACATTCCCCGTCAGTACATGTGGAGGTAACCACTGCCCGAGATTCAGTGATTTATTCTCTTCCTCAAGCTGTTTTGTACTCTCAGAAAAACTGCTCATCACACATGCTGTGGCTCCCTTGTGTCGTGTGTGCCAGATGATGAACCAGTAGTGTTAGGGTCTGGGCTTCCGAGGCTTCTCCAGAGAACAAACTACACAGGCATAGAGATGTAAATTCAAGCAAAGTCTTTATTCAGCCAGTTAGCTGGGGTCCAAGTGTCAGCCCGATGCAGCGGGTCTCAACAAGGACCCCGAGCACTCAGAGCCAAGGGTTTATATAGCATTTTCAAAGCACTTAACTCATAGTAATTTTCCACAACTATACATTATTCTTGCAAGACATACATCCTGGAGTTAAGCAAGGGCAGGATAAGACTACTCCTCAATGGTTAGGGAGGTTCTGCACGATAAGCTTGGTATGTAGGATTAGCTGACCAAGGTTAGCTGACCAAGGGTCACAGCTGCCCACCACCCGGTGGTCATGATTAACTTGTTTTTCAAGGCCTTACCCAGTTCTAGTTTTTCTTTCTAAGTCACATACTCAGAAAATGGCTTCTAGGTCTTTAAGATGGCTATGCTTATGCTAACCGATTTCTATTCTTACAGTAGATGCCGGGGTCTTTGCCTCTGTTGCCCTAGCAGGGCAGGGGGCTTCTTCAGATCCACCTCTGGCTCAGGCTCGGGCTCTGGGGTGGCCGGCCAGGAGCGGGCCCAGCAGCGGGCCTCCTGGCAGTAATGCAGTGACGTTGCTCTGCTTTCCATTTGGAGAAAGCTTCTGGCAGAGAGAGGGAAAGGAGACCAGGGAGGGCGGAGGAGTGACACGGGGCAGCAAGAGCAGGGAGTGGCTAGGGAGAGGTGGGACTCACGGCCACCCTGCTGCCATCACCACCCCCAGAGGGGATCCGAACAGCCCAGGAAGCAGGCTGGCAGCCCGTCCGGAGCCTGCCTGGGTGGGGAGCTGACCCGGATACAGCGGAGGTCAGCCGGGAAGGTGTCCTCAGCCCAGGGGCCTCTTGGGCCTCACCAGCCCCTGCTGTGTTCTCCCTGGAGGACCTCTAACTCCAGGGAGATAATCCCAGAGCAAAGTACCTTTGAAAGCTAAATCAGTCAAAAGGAGGAAAAAAGTGGGAGAAACCCATTCATTTCTTATAAGCAGGCATCCCGAGTCTCTCACAACTGGCTGCAAAAGAGACCCCCCCCTTCCAGTCCAGATATGTCCCATGCTCACCCTCATAATTACCTATTGATATGGAGATGGCCTGCTTCTCTGCCCCCTTGGAAACACCTATTGATACAGAAATGTACTAAGGCCAGGTGAGAGATTCTGGAAATACTGCAATTTTTTTTTTTTTGAGAAGGCATATCTCATATTTATTGATCAAATGGTTGTTAACAACAATAAAATTCAGTATAGGGGGGTCAATGCTCAATGTACAATTATTAATCCATCTCAAGTCCAATTCTCGTCAGTCTCCAATCTTCTGAAGCATAACGAACAAGTTCTTACATGGTGAACAAATTCGTACATAGTGAATAAATTCTTACATGGTGAACAGTACAAGGGCATTCATCACCGAAACTTTCGGTTTTGATCACGCATTATGACCTATAAACAATCAGGTCAAATATGAATATTCGTTTGATTTTTGTACTTGATTTATATGTTGATCCCACATTTCTCCCTTTATTATTATTATTTTTTTTATTTTTAATAAAATGCTGAAGTGGTAGGTAGATGCAAGATAAAGGTAGAAAACATACTTTAGTGCTGTAAGAGGGCAAATGTAGATGATCAGATGATCAGGTGTGTGCCTATGGACTAAGTATTAATCCAGGCTAGACAAGGGCAGCAAAACATCCACGGATGCAGAAGATTTCTCTCAAAGCAGGGGGTGTGAGGTTCTGAGCCTCACCTCTGTTGATCCCCAAATTCTCACCTGATGGCCCCCCTGTGACTGTGCCAGTCTTAGGTTGTTCCTCCCTTGAGGAATCTTACCTGTCTCTGGCTAACCAGTCATCTTCCGGGGCCATACAGGGAAATGTAAAGTTGGTAAGTGAGAGAGAAGCCATATTGTTTGAAAAGGTTAGCTTTTTACTTCTTTGCAGATTTATGCCCTGTGGCTTCTATGCCCAGCACTTGTCTCGAGGTATCTTTACCACCTGGAGGAATTTTGATACTCAGTAAATTTGATATGAGGCATGAATTCTATTTAAGGGTTGTAATTAGGAAGAAAGAAGAAAAGCTACAGATGTAGCATATGGAGGGAAACATGGGAGGATTGATTATTTCTTTGACATATCTTCTTGTAGAGTACCTTAAGTATGTAGAGGTTTTAAACTACTAACTAATTTGCACACACATATTAACATAATAGGAATACGGTGACATAAACAAAGCAAATCTATAATTGCCATCCATCTCCAGTGAAGCCAAGAAAACCATTTAGGCACCCTAGGCATTTGTGAAAATTTGTCTATGATATGATGGATATTGTCCAACTGTACTTGAACAGTCTGAGAGAAATCAGACAAATTAAAGCAGCACATTTCTGGGATCTGTTCACATCCCATATGTTCTTTTAACCATAGATAGTCTACAGTCATAAGATTTTGAAGTGCTACAACTTGCACCCCTCCCAACTCCAGGTTGAGTTCCAACAGTACAGATCCAGTCAAATTCGTTGTCTCACTGTATGCACATGCCAGCCTAGACATCTCCCTCCTCATTCCTATGGCAAGTCCAGGAGACAGTGGGCTGGATGCAGCCACAACTGCAGCATCATCCGGATCCCTGTGGAGGCTTTTTGATGATCATCCCCCGGCACAAGTCCTCCAGAGAGTGCTGATGCCGGAAGCTCCTCCTCATATCATATCTTAGTTCATTTTCTGGGTATCCAAGCTAGGCCTTGATCTTCTGCATAGAAACAAACAGACCCTTTGCCCACACTTTGACATGCCCTGTATACCACTGTGCAGAACTCATTGGAGTTCAGCACACAGTAACTGCTTTTTTTTTTTTATTAATAGAAAGGAATATTATCAGAAAAGAGTACCTCCATAGCTGATCATCTGACACCCTTTAAGTGATCAACATTAAGGATATTTAAAGCATGCATTGATCTTTGATTTACCAATAGTTTTATCCTATCAAGGAGTAATCCCCCTTTTCTTTCTTTCTTTCTTTCTTTCTTTCTTTCTTTCTTTCTTTCTTTCTTTCTTTCTTTCTTTCTTTCTTTCTTTCTTTCTTTCTTTCTTTCTTTCTTTCTTTCTTCCTTCCTTCCTTCCTTCCTTCCTTCCTTCCTTCCTTCCTTCCTTCCTTCCTTCCTTCCTTCCTTCCTTCCTTCCTTCCTTCCTTCCTTCCTTCCTTCCTTCCATCCTTCCTTTCTTTCTTTCTTTCTTTCTTTCTTTCTTTCTTTTTTAATTTTTAATCTATACTTACATGAAGAATACTATGTTTTCTATGCTCTCCCCTATATCAGGTCCCCCCTCACAACCACATTACGCTTACTGTCCATCAGCTTAGCAAAATGTTGTAGAGTCACTAATTGTCCTCTCTGTGTTATGCAGCCCACCCTCCCCTTTCTCCCTCCCCCCATCCCTGCTAATCTTAATACCCCCCTTCTTCACCTCCCCCTTATCCCTCCCTGCCCACCCATCCTCCCCAGTTCCTTTCCCTTTGGTACCTGTTAGTCCATTTTTGGGTTCTGTAATTCTGCTGCTGTTTTGTTCCTTCAGTTTTTCCTTTGTTCCTATACTCCTCAGATGAGTGAAATCATTTGGTATTTCTCTTTCTCCGCTTGGCTTATTTCACTGAGCATAATACTCTCCAGCTCCATGTTGCTGCAAATGGTTGGATTTTTCCACTTCTTATGGCTGAGTAGTATTCCATTGTGTATATGTACCACATCTTCTTTATCCATTCATCTACAGATGGACATTTAGGTTGCTTCCAATTCTTGGCTATTATAAATAGTGCTGCGATCAACATAGGGGTGCATCTGTCTTTCTCAAACTTGATTGCTGCGTTCTTAGAGTAAATTCCTAGGAGTGGAATTCCTGGGTCAAATGGTAGGTCTGTTTTGAGCATTTTGATGAACCTCCATACTGCTTTCCACAATGGTTGAACTAATTTACATTCCCACCAGCAGTGTAGGAGGGTTCCCCTTTCTCCACAGCCTCGCCAACATTTGTTGTTGTTTGTCTTTTGGATGGCAGCTATCCTTACTGGTGTGAGGTGATACCTCATTGTAGTTTTAATTTGCATTTCTCTGATAATTAGCGATGTGGAGCATCTTTTCATGTGTCTGTTGGCCATCTGTATTTCTTTTTTAGAGAACTGTCTGTTCAGTTCCTCGGCCCATTTTTTAATTGGGTTATTTGTTTTTTGTTTGTTGAGGCGTGTGAGCTCTTTATATATTCTGGACGTCAAGCCTTTATCGGATCTGTCATTTTCAAATATATTCTCCCATACTGTAGGGTTCCTTTTTGTTCTATTGATGGTGTCTTTCGCTGTACAGAAGTTTTTCAGCTTAATGTAGTCCCACTTGCTCATTTTTGCTGTTGTTTTCCTTGCCCGGGGAGATATGTTCAAGAAGAGGTCACTCATGTTTATGTCTAAGAGGTTTTTGCCTATGTTTTTTTCCAATAGTTTAATGGTTTCATGACTTACATTTAGGTCTTTGATCCTTTCTGACTTTACCTTTGTATATGGGGTTAAACAATGGTCCAGTTTCATTCTCCTACATGTAGCTGTCCAGTTTTGCCAGCACCATCTGTTGAAGAGGCTGTCATTTTGCCATTGTATGTCCATGGCTCCTTTATCAAATACTAATTGACCATATATGTTTGGGTTAATGTCTGGAGTCTCTAATCTGTTCCAGTGGTCTGTGGCTCTGTTCTTGTGCCAGTACCAAATTGTCTTGATTACTATGGCTTTGTAGTAGAGCTTGAAGTTGGGGAGTGAGATCCCCCCTACTTTATTCTTCTTTTTCAGGATTGCTTTGGCTATTTGCGGTCTTTGGTGTTTCCATATGAATTTTTGAATTATTTGTTCCAATTCATTGAAGAATGTTGCTGGTAATTTGAGAGGGATTGCATGAAATCTGTATATTACTTTGAGTAGGATGGCCATTTTGATGATATTAATTCTTCCTAGCCATGAGCATGGGATGAGTTTCCATTTGTTAGTGTCCCCTTTAATTTCTCTTAAGAGTGACTTGTAGTTTTCAGAGTATAAGTCTTTCACTTCTTTGGTTAGGTTTATTCCTAGGTATTTTATTCTTTTTGATGCAATGGTGAATGGAATTGTTTTCCTGATTTCTCTTTCTATTGATTCATTGTTAGTGTACAGGAATGCTACAGATTTCTGTGTGCTAATTTTGTATCCTGCAACTTTGCTGTATTCTGATATCAGTTCTAGTAGTTTTGGAGTGGAGTCTTTAGGGTTTTTTATGTACAGTATCATATCATCTGCAAATAGTGACAGTTTAACTTGTTCATTACCAATCTGGATTCCTTGTATTTCTTTGTTTTGTCTGATTGCCGTGGCTAGGACCTCCAGTACTATGTTAAATAACAGTGGGGAGAGTGGGCATCCCTGTCTGGTTCCCGATCTCAGAGGAAATGCTTTCAGATTCTCGCTGTTCATTATAATGCTGGCTATGGGTTTATCATATATGGCCTTTATTATGTTGAGGTACTTGCCCTCTATTCCCATTTTGCTGAGAGTCTTTATCATGAATGGATGTTGAATTTTGTCAAATGCTTTTTCAGCATCTATGGAGATGATCATGTGGTTTTTGTCTTTCTTTTTGTTGATGTGGTGGATGATGTTGATGGATTTTCGAATGTTGTACCATCCTTGCATCCCTGGGATGAATCCCACTTGGTCATGGTGTATGATCCTTTTGATATACTGTTGAATTCTGTTTGCTAATATTTTATTGAGTATTTTTGCATCTACATTCATCAGGGATATTGGTCTGTAATTTTCTTTTTTGGTGGGGTCTTTGTCTGGTTTTGGTATTAGGGTGATGTTGGCTTCATAGAAAGAGTTTGGGAGTATTCCCTCTTCTTCTATTTTTTGGAACACTTTAGGGAGAATGGGTATTATGTCTTCTCTGTGTGTCTGATAAAATTCCGAGGTAAATCCTTCCGGCCCCGGGGTTTTGTTCTTGGGTAGTTTTTTTTATTACTGCCTCACTTACTTTCCTTATAATTGGTTTGTTTAACTTTTTTGTTTCTTCCTTGGATAGTCTTGGAAGGTTGTATTTTTCTAGGAAGTTGTCCATTTCTTCTAGGTTTTCCAGCTTGTTGGCATATAGGTTTTCATAGTAGTCTTTAATAATTCTTTGTATTTCTGTGGAGTCTGTCGTGATTTTTCCATTCTCATTTCTGATTCTGTTGATTTGTGTTGATTCTCTTTTTCTCTTAATAAGTTGGGCTAGAGGCTTATCTATTTTGTTTATTTTCTCAAAGAACCAGCTCTTGGTTTCATTGATTTTTGCTATTGTTTTATTCTTCTCCATTTTGTTTATTTCTTCTCTGATCTTTACTATGTCCTTCCTTCTGCTGACTTTAGGCCTCATTTGTTCTTCTTTTTCCAGGTTTTATAATTGTGATGTTAGACTATTCATTTGGGATTGTTCTTCCTTCTTCATGTGTGCCTGGACTGCTATATACTTTCCTCTTAAGACTGCTTTCGCTGTGTCCTACAGAATTTGGGGCTTAGTGTTGTTGTTGTCATTTGTTTCTATATATTCCTTGATCTCTATTTTGATTTGTTCATTGATCCATTGATTATTTAGTAGCATGTTGTTAAGCCTCCATGTGTTTGTGAGCCTTTTTGTTTTCTTTGTAGAATTTATTTCTACTTTTATACCTTTGTGATCTGAGAAATTGGTTGGTAGAATTTCAATATTTTGGATTTTACTGAGGCTCTTTTTGTGAGCTAGTATGTGGTCTATTCTGGAGAATGTTCCATGTGCACTTGAGAAGAATGTATGTCCTGTTGCTTTTGGATGTAGAGTTCTATAGATGTCTATTAGGTCCATCTGTTCTAGTGTGTTCTTCAGTGCCTCTGTGTCCTTACTTATTTTCTGCCCGGTGGATCTATCCTTTGGGGTGAGTGGTGTGTTGAAGTCTCCTAAAATGAATGCATTGCAGTCTATTTCCCTCTTTAGTTCTGTTAGCATTTGCTTCACATATGCTGGTGCTCCTGTATTGGGTGCATATATATTTAGAATGGTTATATCCTCTTGTTGGACTGAGCCCGTTATCATTATGTAGTATCCTTCTTTATCTCTTGTTACTTTCTTTGTTTTGAAGTCTATTTTGTCTGATATTAGTACTGCAACCCCTCCTTTCTTCTCACTGTTGTTTTCCTGAAATATGTTTTTCCATCCCTTGACTTTTAGTCTATGCTTTTCTTTGGGTTTAAGGTGAGTTTCTTTTAAGCAGCATATAGATGAGTCTTGCTTTTTTATCCATTCTATTACTCTGTGTCTTTTGATTGGTGCATTAAGTCCATTTACATTCAGGGTGACTATTGAGAGATATGTACTTATTGCCATTGCAGGCTTTAGATTCGTGGTTACCAAAGGTTCAAGGTTAGCTTCTATAGTATCTTACTGCCTAACTTAGCTTGCTTATTGAGCTGTTATATACACTGTCTGGAGATTCTTTTCTTCTCTCCCTTCTTATTCCTCCTCCTCCATTCTTCATATGTTGTGTGTTTTGTTCTGTGCTCTTTTTAGGGGTGCTCCCATTTAGAGCAGTCCCTGTAGGATGCCCTGTAGAGGTGGTTTGTGGGAAGCAAATTCCCTCAGATTTTGCTTGTCTGGGAATTGTTTAATCCCGCCATCATATTTAAATGATAGTCGTGCTGGATACAGTGTCCTTGGTTCAAGGCCCTTCTGTTTCATTGCATTAAGTATATCATGCCATTCTCTTCTGGCCTGTAGGGTTTCTGTCGAGAAGTCTGATGTTAGCCTGATGGGTTTTCCTTTATAGGTGACCTTTTTCTCTCTAGCTGCCTTTAAAACTCTTTCCTTGTCCTTGATCCTTGCCATTTTAATTATTATCTGTCTTGGTGTTGTTCTCCTTGGATCCTTTCTGTTGGGGGTTTTGTGTAATTCCGTGGTCTGTTCGATTATTTCCTCCCCCAGTTTGGGGAAGTTTTCAGCAATTATTTATTCAAAGAGACTTTCTATCCCTTTTCCTCTTTCTTCTTCTGGTACCCCTATAATACGAATATTATTCCTTTTGGCTTGGTCACATAGTTCTCTTAGTGTTGTTTCATTCCTGGAGATCCTTTTATCTCTCTCTATGTCAGCTTCTATACGTTCCTGTTCTCTGGCTTCTATTCCTTCAATGGCCTCTTGCATCTTATCCATTCTGCTTATAAATCCTTCCAGGGATTGTTTCACTTCTGTAATCTCCTTCCTGACATCTGTGATCTCCCTCCGGACTTCATCCCACTGCTCTTGCATTTTTCTCTGCATCTCATCCCATTGCTTTTGCATTTTTCTCTGCATCTCTGTGAGCATGTTCATGATTTTTATTTTGAATTCTTTTTCAGGAGGACTGTTTAGGTCTGTCTCCTTTTCAGGTGTTGTCTCTGTGATCTTTGTCTGCCTGTAGTTTTGTCTTTTCATGGTGATAGAGATAGTGTGCAGAGCTGGTACAAGTTACCTCTGGAAGAGCTTCCCTTCTTGTTTGTTTGTGGCCTTCCTCACCTGGGAGAATAGCGACCTCTAGTGGCTTGTGCTGGGCAGCTGTGTGCAAACAAGGCTTCTGCTTTCTGCCCGGTTGCTATGGGGTTTATCTCCGCTCTTACTGTGGGGTTACCTGGCTGGGGCTGCTCCTCCAAAATGGTGGAGCCCCGTTGGAGGGGGAGTGGCTCGGAGGCTATTTATCTCCGTAAGGGGCCTCTGTGCTCCCTGGTGCCCAGGGGGTTTGAGTGCCCAGAGATCCCCAGATTCCCTGCCTCTTGTCTAAATGACCTGTCCTGCCCCTTTAAGACTTCCAAAAAGCACTCTCCAAACCAAAACAACAACAGCAACAATGAGAGAGGGAACAGAAATAAAAAAAGGAAAAAACACTTGATTTTTTTTTTTGTCCTCAGGCGCTGGTCCCAGGCACCCACTCACTTGTCCTGCTGCCCTGCCTCCCTAGCACCAGCATCCCTGTCCCTTCAAGGCTTCCAAAAAGTGCCCGCCCACTGGTCCCGCAGGGAAAAACGTGCGATATTCTTTGTCCTTAGGCGCCGGTCCCAGGCACCCGCTCACCAGTCTCGCCCCCCTGCCTCCCTAGCACCAGGGTCCCTGTCCCTTTAAGGCTTCCAAAAAGCATTCGCCAAAAAGAGAAAAAAAAGGGGGAAAAATGCGCGATTTCCTCCGTCCTCAGGTGCCGGTCTCAGGCATCCGCCCACCGGTCACGCAGGGAAAAACGCGGGATATTCTTTGTCCTCAGGCGCCTGTCCCAGGCACCCTCTCACCAGTCCCACTGCCCTGCCTCCCTAGCACCGGGGTCCCTTTCCCATTAAGGCTTCCTAAAAGCACTCACCAAAAAGAGAGAAAAAAAGGGGAAAAACGCGTGATTTCCTCCGTCCTCAAGTGCCGGTCCCAGGCACCCACTCACCGGTCCCGCCACTCTGCCTCCCTAGCAACGGGGTCCCTGTCCCTTTAAGGCTTCCAAAAAGCACTCGCCAAAAAAAAAAAAAGACCGCTCCGGTTTCTTTCCACCCGCCGGGAGCCGGGGGGAGGGGCTCTCGGGTCCTGCCGGTCCGGGGCTTGTATCTTACCCCCTTCGCAAGGCGCTGAGTTCTTGCAGGTGTGGATGTGGTCTGGATGTTGTCCTGTGTCCTGTGGTCTCTATTTTAGGAAGATTTTTCTTTGTTATATTTTCATAGCTCTATGTGTTTTTGGGAGGAGATTTCCACTGCTCTACTCACGCTGCCATCTTGGGTCCACTCTCGAAATACTGCAATTTTACACAAAACCTCGGTGAGGGCATGGTGGGCGGTGACGCCTCAGGTGGGGCACCTCTGTTTTTGGTCCGTGTCCAAATGCCCCAGGCCACAGGCCCTGGAGTGCAGGCTTCTGAGGCACTCCAGTGCCTTGGCCCTCAGTGTGCCAGGGCAGAGGCTGCTGGAGAAGGGAGGGGTGGTGTGAGGAGGGACAGGGCAGGGGTGAGTTTGCCCCCTTGCTGGGCTGGGTGTTCTTATATCTGTGGGTGTGCTGGGGGCCGGACAGTGTGACCAGGATCTACAGTGGGAGCAGCCTAAGGAGGCCAGCCACGGTTCCTCAGGACCCTTTAGAAGTTTGCAGGATCCCCTCAGGACCCAGAGGTGCCCACTGTCCCTTGCTGTCCTGTGGTAGGGTCTCCCTCCTGGCATAGCTCCACGTTTTTCAGGCCAGATCTCTATGTGGAGAGGACCATGGACATGCTTGAGCACCTGGCTTGACCAGAGCCTCTGTCAGGCGCTGTAGGGTGTGGGGTGAAGCGTTCCAGGAGGATATCCAGGGGAAAGTGTGGCTGAAGATGGGGAGTGTCTGGGTGCTGAGGGGTCTGCAGGGCAGGGCAGGTGCCCATGACGGCTGGAAGCCAGAGCTGTGACTCCATGTCCTGTGGCCTCTGACCACTGCCCAGCATGTGCTGATGAGTGGTCCTGAGTGGCCATCTGACCAGAGGATGACAGGACCTGCCTGCCGTGTACCTGCCTGCTAGCTTCTGGAAGTAGGCAGCCATCCTCAGGGTACCCTTCAGATCCTGTGCCCCAGGCCTGTGCCTGTGTTGTGTCTGCAGCCTCCCTGGCCAGGCAGGGCCCAGGTTGGGGTGGACGCCAGAGGCCAGAGGCCAAGGGCAGGCAGGTGCTATGGCCAGCAGCTTTTGTGTCCTCCTTGATACTTCCAATCCGGGCTCCTCTCTTTTGTCTTTTGCTGTGTTCCACTGAATCAGTCCCAAGCACCTGCAGTGACACAGCAGGTAGTAAAGGTTGGCCAGAGCTCCAGGTCGTGTCCCATGTCCCCAGGCATGGCCAGGCCCTGAGGGTGTGCTGCTGGGTGCCTCCTCAGCCTGTGCCCCTGCCGCCCCCCACTCTTAACCTTAGCAGCACTCCTCCCCACTCCCTGACATTTGCTGATAGCACTAGCACACATGCATGGATGAATGAGTGAGTGAGTGGATGATGAGGAGAATCCCAGGATCACAGAGGCCACACAGTGACTTTTGTGCAGGGACAGAAGTAAGAAGGAACCCTGCAGCTGGGTGGTGGGGCTCCGAGTGAGGAAGGTGGCAGCCGCAGGGCACGGCTGCAAGACTTCTAGTAAGAGGGGACTGGAATGGCAGGGGGCCGGGGGGCTCTCCCACAGCCTGTGCTAGGGTCACTTCTCATGGGAGGACCTTTCACTGTGTGTCCCCCAGAGGTGGTAGAGACACTGTGCCCCACCCCCACAGTGAGGAGGCCTTGGCCTTCTCTGCACCCCCATTTCCCATGGTGCAGTCCTCTCTCTGCCATAGCCTAGTGAGTGGCACCCCAGGGACTGACCTAGTTTCCAGAGAAGAGTCACAGATCATACCAGAGGCCCCTCGCTGGTAGGGGCAGGTCAGGCTTGGGAAGGACAGAATGGGGCCTGGCACAGACCAAGTCTCAGGTTGAGGGGCCTCAGGCCGACAAGCTGGACTTGCAGCAGCCAGCCCCCTGGCTCCATGTCCCTTTGTCTGTCCACACAGCAATGGGCTTTGCCTCTGCAGACCCTTCCGCAGCCATGCAACTTGTTTTTTGGTAGGAAGCCAAGCTAAGAAAAAGGACAATGTTTCTTTAAGGCTTCAGGACCATAGAGGAATACCAGGGTGCTTGAGTTTGAGGCAGTGTAACAATGTACCCCCACCGTGACCCAGTGATATGCAACAGCTTGTTGATCATAGTCATGTAGGCCCATTAGTTTATAACAAGGTATCTGGGTACCCTTTACTGAGATGGGTTAAAACACAACTAGCATTCTGGCTGAACCTATAGGACACTAACACCTCCCAGTGCGACATTCCTGGGGCCTGACTCTCCTTTATCCTTGTGGTGAGTGTATAACAGGCACCGCCCCGCTGTGCCCAGGGCTCAGCCTTTGGGTAGGAACCCGCAGAGCCAGTGCTGGTGCTAATAAACTGCTCCTCGCCAAATGTCTTGGTGTTCTGACTCCTTGTTCGTAGTTCCCACCATTCCTACAACATTTTCTCTATTTTTATAAATGATATATTATGGAAAATTTCAAATATACACCGAAGTAAGGAATGTAGTTCAGAGATCTCCGTGTCCCTGGTGTCTGGCCCCACAGTGACCAACTCCCCAAACTTGTTTCATGTGCAGCTCCTCCCCCATCGAGGCTTCCAGGCAAATCCCAGACACCCTGTCATCGCAGCCCACAAGACTTGAGTGTGCATCTCCAGCAGACTAGAGCCTCATGAAGTCTGCCCCAGTGCCATATGGTGCCTGAGGACACGCCTGTCCACCTGGTTTGGGGCTCCATGCACAGCGGGGCCAGTAGCACAGGGTTCCGCACACTGGCCAGGCCCTGCTCCGAGGGCTGCTGCTACCTGGGGTCTGAGCCTGGAGGACCCAGCCAGGCTCAGCCAGCTGCCTGCAGCTGGGGAGACTGCAAGGAACCTGGGGAGGAACAACGAGGTTTGAGGTGTGGAGTGGTGGGCCAGTGGTCCCCAGAGGGGTGGGCTGAGGGGCAGCCTGCCGGATGGGGTCACTGTCCACTTCCTTCCCCATCTCTCTGGATTGCAGAGGCCAGGTCTGAGTTAAGGGAGCCCAGGACAGGTGGTGCCTTGGCGTGACCTGGGGACAGGGCAGGAGGGGCTTATGTTTTAGGGGTTCAAGTCTGTTTCCATGATGGGGCCTTATTTTCCCAAGGGAGGAGGGTTGATAATTTGGTGTGGTGAGGAGGCTGGCAGATGTAGGGAGGTGTCTTGCCAATGGGTTTCAGCCCTGGGCAAGTTCAGTATGGATTCAATGTGACCAAAGAAAATGACAGCAACATGTTCTTGGGGTGAAAGGGTTATATCCAACTTTATTCCCATGGTTGCAGGTCAGTCACTAGAATCCCACTCACTCAGAGCAAGTCTGCATGCAGCAAGCCGGTCTATGCCCCTGGGCCTCTCTGCCCACACAGCTGTCCCGCACAGCCGTCCTCTGGGCCTCTGTCCTTGGTGCTGCCACCACTCCAGCCTCTGCTCTGCTCTCCTGCAGCCTTGCAGTCCTGCCACCGTGTCACCCAGAGAACTGGGCAGAGCTCTTTATATAGAGTCAATAGCAACATATAGCCCACACGTGTGTAATGAGCTAGCCAACCAACCAAGGTGAGAATCGAATCCTGGCCACAGGACCCTCATTTCACCCACAGAAGGGACTGTGCATAAGGGCAGGAGGGGCACCCCAGGCTGGGGATGGGAGGGCCATCCAGAGGGAGGGTGAAATGGCCTGGTAGGGTGACCCCAGGTTCCTGTGCCCCTCTGCCATGGTGCCCTCACCACCCGCCATCCCCTTGGCCCTCTCCAGCCCCTCATGGTGTCCCCCACCCTCTCTCCCACCTAGTGGTGTCCTGTCACTGCCTGCACTGCCCCAGCACAGTGGCGGCAGGGGCAGAGGACAGAGCTCCCAGCCCGTCTTTTGGCCAGACCAGTAGCAAGGGGCAGACTGTTTCCCAGACCTGGTTTCTGTGAAGCAGGGAACAGACAGTGCAGCAGAGACAGTCTCCGTCCATGCTCTCTGCCAGGGCCAGGCCCAGGGCCCAGAGCCGTGCTGGCTCCTGGGATACACTGGGTCCCAGCCACAGGTGCCTGGGGCAAGGCTGGGCCAGAGTTAACCATGTGAGGCACCTCGGGGGCAGGGCACGGAGATCAACAGCTTCCATGCCAAGTTGTCTCATAGCGAACAACCCGGACAAGCAAAGAATCAGTGGGCAAGATTGGTGCAGGGCAGAGGCATTGGCTCCCATTTGCTTCAGGCTCCTGTCTGACCTGGGCCACAGGGGCTGGCCTGCCAGCTCCACACAGGCTCCCTCTGCCCAACAAAGGGCCACGTCTGCGTGCATACAATCCAGCTGCAATTGAGATTGTGAAAGAGAAGTATGCAGGCTGTCCCCTTCCAGCTCCTCCGTGCAGGTGCTGGTTCCCTTCACAGTCACAGGCTTCCCTTCTCTGTGCTGTGCCTTGCTGCTCAGCCCTTTCCAGCCTCCAGGAAGCCCTACCCCATCTCTGCTTCCTCCACCCTTCCAGGTCCATCTCAAGTGCCACCTCCTCCAAGAAGCCTCCCAGTCAGGAGCTGCCTGCTGTGAATATACGGTGTTTCACCAGGCTTATAGATAGGAGTGTGTGCTCACTGTGAGAGGTGGCCACCTGGAGTATGTTCCCAGTGCTGTGCCAAGCATGGCACCCACATGAGGGGGTAGGATAGGGAGTAGACCAGAGTGAGAAGAGAGTGAGATGGACACAGGATTCAGCCTGGGGGAATGACCTTGGGGGCCTAGGCCCCGAACCAGCGGCCACACTGTTTGCTGCAGGACAAGGGTGGGGTGCATCTAGGGAATCCCACCTGGGTGTTCTCAGGGTCCTCCCTCCTCCTGGGCTGGGGTCCTGAACTCCCTACCCTAGGTGAGGAGGTTCAGGGGGCAGGAGTCCTGGGTATCTGCAGAGTTTCCTGGACTGGTCACGTCCACATCCAGCACCCTTCTTTGCAGTGACTCAGCCTCCCCTGGTGCACCTCCCTGGAAGGTCGTTCTGGATGGGGCAATGATGTGTGTCTTGTCAGCCACATGGTCAGCAGGAAGAGCCTCCCCTCAGACCTGGGTTCTGACCCCACCGCACCCAGGCCTGTCACGTGGGCCCCGGGGCACAGTAGCTGGGACTCAGCAGGGGCGGCAGGCGGCTGCAGGGAGGCCTTGGAGATGGGGAGCTTTCTGCAGCTTGGCGAGCGGGAACCCCTGAAGCTCCGTGGAGGATGCTGGTGACAGGCCTTGGGGCCTGCCCGGTTCTTCTCTGCAGGCTCATTCCCTTGGTTTTGAGGCTGCCCAGAAACAAGTGAATGAGCCTGGTCTGTGGTCTGAAGCTGCCCAGCAAGGCCAGGCCTCTCAGACCCTGTGAGTCCAGGGCCTTGAGGAAAGGACCTGGCCCTGCCCTGAGCAACCCCCATCCCCACTGAGAGGGAGCCAGATGCCTCCCAGTGCAGTCAGAGGCTTCTGAGCTATTGTCCATAGTGTTTCTGGAGTGCCTGCTGCATCCGGGAAGCCTGCTCACCTAGTGTGAACCCCAGGGGTCCTCCCAGCGGGACTGAAGCAACTGGCTTGTGTGCTCTAATGAGGCTCTACTCTGAGCCAAAGAGTGGCGGGGAGTAGGGGGAGTCCTAGCCACCAGGAGCTGAGGACTCAGAAGGGCTATTGATATGCAAATATTTTCTCCCATTTGGCAGGCTGCCTTCTCACCTTCTTGACACAGTCCTTTGAAGCACGGCCATTTTTAATTTTGATGAATCTCAATGAAATTTTTTCATTTGGTTCTTTGTGCTGTTAGTACCATATCTAAGAAAACTTTTCCTAATATAAGTTCAACATGATTTACACCTCTTTTATTCTAAGAGTTTTATAATTTTACCTCTTACATTTATGTGTTTAATCTGTTTTGAGTTCATTTTTGTCTGTGTTGTTAGATAGGGGACCAACTCCATTCTTTTGTAAGTGGCTATCTATTTGTCTCAACACCACTTGTCAAATAGACTATTCTTTCCCTATTGTCTTGGCACCCTTGTTGAAAATCAGTTGCCCATGATTGCATGAGTTTGTTTTTGGATTCTAGATTCAATTCCATTGTATGTCTATCCTTATGCCAGTGGCAAACTGTTTTTGGTTACCTGTTAGAAATGGCATAAAGCTAAATGTGATTTGTTCCCAGGGAAATTTAATGTTTATACAGAAGTGTACTACAAGAACCCTGCACGTCAGAACATGTACCAGGGAGTCACTCCGGCTGGGAGGGGGAGGGAGATTGAGAAAGAGTGGGCTGTGCATCAGTTCAGAAAAATGTAGAAAATGTTTTGAACCAGCCAATAAAATTAAGACAAATGTAAAGAAAGCCTAATATGGATATAACTTGCTTAGGTGACGTCCAGGAGAGGCTGTGAACCCTGTAACACTCAGCCAATGAGGAACCAGGGAGAGACTCACGTGGTAAGGAATAAATTGCTTGGTATAAGCCCCTGACAGGTCCAGCTCTCCAGGCTCCCGAACTTGCAAGACCACCAGTAGAGCCTCTTTCTGCTGTTTTCTTTGTATCTGTGCCCACTTACTGAGTTTGGACCAGTGAGAGTATTCTCACATTGCGGTAGCTTTGTACTAAGTTTTGAAATTGAGAAATGGAGTTCAGCTCTGTGCTTTCTCAATATTGGCATAGCTATTCAAGGTCCCTTGCAGTTCATGTAAAGATTAGGACCAATTTGTTAATTTCTGCAAAAGAGTAAACTGGGATTTTGATGGGGGTTGCATTTAATCTGTAGATCATTTCAGGGAGTATTGCCAGTTTAACAATCCATAAACATGGGATGCCTTTCCATGTATTTAGGTCTTTTAAAATTTCTTTCAACAATGCTTTCTGTTTTCAGTGAACAAATCTTATAATACTTTTAAAACTGTATTCCTAAACTCCTTGTATTTTATTCTTTGATGCTATTGTAAATGAAATTATTTTCTTATTTCATTTAAAAAATGTTTTAAAATGTCCCAGAGACAGAAACTCAGGTATGTCTGAGTTGAAATCTTGATGGCTGTTTTCATGGCTCCTTGTTTTTGTGACTCCATGTGAAGGGCCCATATGTTCTCATGGGGGAAACAGAACTCACCTAGGTCCATCCAGTTTTAGACATTATGTCCTAACCTGCTGTTCACATGAGAGACACCTTTGAAGATGTTTTCTAAAACGTTGGCTCATAAAGATAATTGGCAGGCCCATTGAAATACCCAGGACATAGCCAACTACCTCTGGCCCGTTTTAGGTGATCCAATGACTATATTCTCAGGAACTCACCAAAACACAGGAAATATGAATGTCCTTGAGTTGTTCCTAATATATAAACTAAGGACTCCTTTGGAAACAAGTGGCCAGCTCTGCCTGACTCAGACCTTGATGGGGCCTAACACAGAGCAAGGATCTGAACTTCCATGACTGGCTTTCAACATTTTTCCCCCTAACATTGGCTGCTTATTATACAATGGAGACAGAAGTGTCAAGAAAAAAAAAAAAAAAGAATCCATCAAACTGCTGAGTAGCAAGTGATTAATTATTTCCATAGTCCACCATAAAAAGAGGGAAATGAAAAGCAGGGACACATCTCAATGGGCCAACTTGGAAGGGAGAAAAGAAAAAGAAAAATAGATTTAGAAACAATTACCTATTAATGGAGAGAATTATTACTCTTCTAGTTTAAAATTTTAATTGATATGTAGTCTTTTTCTATAGCTTTGCATGTAAAAATGTGATTGGCAGTTAAACAGAAAAGAGTGGGCATGTATTTATTTCATACACTACTGTGTGTGTGTGTGTGTGTGTGTGTGTGTGTGTGTGTGTGTATTTCTGATGACTCACAGGGCATTTGAAATATCCAGATACACTTCCTCAATTTCCTTTTTCCCTCCTAAAGCTAATTTGGCAATTTTCTCTCTCATCTTACTATTGTAGTGACATTCCTCTCAGCCTGGATATTTGTATCAGCAGATTTTATCTTTCTAATCCCAGGATTCTGCTTTTCACAAAGTGACACTTTAAAATCTTTTTTTCATTCTTTTCCAGGCCCTATGCATTTCTTATTTCCAATTCTTCATTTTGGTGGAAAAAAACAGTAATGTGCTGTGTATCACCTTATCAGAATGTTCTAATATTCTAACACTGGGAGAAAAGTGAATCTCATTGACGTACCAACCACACAACTTAGTTCTGTGTGTGGATCCTGTTTTGATGGTGTCACTTGCCACGTAATACCTATGTGGTCAGAAATTAGAACCTCAAAATCAAGGAAAGCACTTGCACCTTTATTCAGGGGAAAATTTTCAAAAGACAAGTGATGAAATGCGATCAGCCCTTCAGGATACCTCAGTCTGCAGGAGTCAGAGTTTATATCACAGGATGTTATGAGTTTAGCTTCAAAGTCTGGAAGCCTGCAATCAAATCCTCCAGCACATCTTACTGGAGTGTCAAGTATTTGTAGCCACTTGGCCTTTTTCTTTGTGTGAGGTCACGGGTCAACAGGAAGATGGTAGAACACCTGCTCATGGGTCAGTGGAGAGAATAAAATTAGTTAGTAGGAGAAAAGAGCTAAGGATGATGCCTGGCAATAGATGCTGCACTGACAGTAGTGTGAGCAGTTTGTAGTACTTATTATATTCATTTTATGATGTCTGCTAACATAGTTATTAATTAAGCAATCATAGCAAGGGTTTTGTAGTAAGAATCCTGTGATGACATACTGAAACAGAAACAGGGAACTAAACGGACAGATTTTGATGACCTTTTGAAAATGAAAAGCCTTGAGCCATGGACTGGAACTCTCAGCCAATTCACCCTGAAGACCATTAATGAATCAGATCACCATTTTCCTCATTAACTATACTGGATCTGCTCCAACCTGTGGATGACCATCTATGATTACATGTATGGTCCTCAGTAAAACCCAGGCCAGAAGCAGCAACATTTAGGATTTTGCTAGAAAGGCACATTTTCAGCCCCATACCCAATCTTCCGAATTTCATATTCTGAGTTTGGAGCCAGCTATATGGGTTTTAACAAAGCCTGCAGTGCATTCTGATGCAAGGCACAGTTTGAGAAACTCTGTGGAAAAACCCAGATTTAACATTGCTTGTTTTGAGATTCCAGCTTTTTTTTTTTTTTTTGCTAATCAGAACGTTGGCAGTTTCTCAAGGAAAAAGCTACATGTTGTTGCCTATCTTATGCCTATTAGTTGTCACAGTGTGGGAAAAGAGTACATAATATTTGGGTAATTGGGTAATGTAAGAAAGAGGGGGACAGAGACAAAAGAGGCTGAGAAGGAAGAGAGATGGAGAGAAGGTGGAAAGTAAAGGAAAAGATTAGAAATATTTACTACAGCTCACAATATAGATGCCAGAATGTTTTATAATGAGGGATCCTTGTATATCTGTCAAGCGTCCCATCCCCCAAATTTTCCCATCAGACATCCACAATGTGGAATCAGAGAAACAGATTTGTAGCACAAGTCCTCCTGTTGGGATTCCTAGACCCAGAACTGCAGCCTGTCTTCTTCGGACTTTTCCTAACCATATACCTAGTCACTGTGCTGGGAAAACTGTTGATTATTTTGGCATCATCTCTGATTCCCACCTCCACACGCTCATGTACTTCTTCCTCTCCCAGATAGTCTTCACTCTCCTGTTTCAGCACCACCACAGTCCTCAAGATGCTGGTGGACATTCAGGCAAAGAGGAAATGCATCAGCCACAGCATAGCAGCCTCCTCACCCAGCTTGGCTTCATCCTGATTTTTGAAGGCTTGGAAAGCTTTCTCTTTGCAGCAGTGGCTTATGACCGTTATTCCACCCAGTGAGGTACACGGTCATCGTGAAGCCCTGCCTCCGTGGCCTGCTGGTTCTGCTCTCCCTGGTCACCTGTATCATGGATGCCCTCATGAAGTCTGATGGGGTTGCACTGTCCTTCTGAAAGGATCTGGAAATCCTACTTCTTCTGTGAACTTGCTCAGGTCCTACCCTTCTCAATAACATCCTGACATATTTTGTGGCTAGTTTATTTGGGGATGTTTTCTCTGGGATGTTCTCTCATACTGAAATTCTTCTCCATTTTCAGAATGCCATCATTGGAGGGAAAGCTTAAGACATGTTCCACCTGTGGGTCTCCCCTGTGCATTGTTTCCTTGTTCTATGCGACAGCATTTGGGGCATACATTAGTTTTGCCGTTACTCTTCCACAGACCCTGCCATCACGCCCGTGATGTGTGCCATCTTCCATACAGTGCTGAGCCTGTTTATTTACAGTCTGAGGAACAGGGACATGAAGTGGGCCTTGAGGACACTCCTCTGAGGAACATCTCTTTTTGAGTATTGTGTCATCTGTCTTGGGTTTCCACTAGAATGAGTCAAAGCACAGCAATACTGGGATACGGGTGAGTCAGAATGGCTGACTCTACCAAGTTCTTAAGTACAGTGGTCACTAGCATAATAACGCAGGGTAGCTCATCATAGATTTGAAAACTGATTTTGGTTTTCTCTAATTTTGCGGTTCTGGGAAATTTACGTGAACTCTCTGAACTTGCTTTTTTGGGCAGGTTCTGTCAAAGTAGAACTGGAGTAAGGGATTCTTTTTAGTTGTTTTATGGGGAATGTTCTCAGGAGAATGTTAGTGACAGAATATAGGGTAGGGGACAAAGCCAAGCAAGAGTATCCCTACAGCCAGAGGACTAGCCTTGGTTTAGAGTTCAGGTGCAATTTTCACTCAAGAAATGGCAACTCTGTGAGGAGAGGAATGTGTTCATTAGTAACACATGTAATAATTTCATTTTGTGTGTATATCAAATCATCCTATTGTACATCATAAATAAAGATTTTTTTTAAAAAAAGAAATGCAGAGAAGCATAGCATTCTCTTGGTCTCCCTGGTGGGGGCGGTAATCAGCCAACATGATTTGGGAAAGTTAAGGAATTTGGCAAATTTCTTTTACCAGGTATCCTGATAATCTTATGTTACGAAGACTTCCCACTCAACAAAACCATTCCCTGCTAAGGAATTTGTATTTAAATACTTTGAGTCCTAAAACCTGTAGGCTTTTGAGGAGCCCACACTGATGTTTCCTGGGTGGCCCCACCTTTCCCTGAGAGTCTGTCCCAGGCTTGGATCTTCGATAAAATTGCCACATGCACACAGGTGTCAACTGCTGTGGTTTCGCTCTGCTCTAGAACCATCCCATTTTAGTTGTCATATCCCCATAATTAGTCTTGGTATTTGGTAGAGCAGTTACTCCACTTTGTTCTCATTTGCCACCAAATCAAATATTCTTTCTCTGCCACTCTTTCATATCAATTAAAAAATATCTCTAATACAGTAACATCCCAGAATTTTCATGAAATATATAAAGCTATTTTGATTCTTTACAAAGCTTTCATGTATGTCTCTCCAAAAATTAGAATGTGCTTTCACTTTATTTAGGTTTTCTTTATAACATGTCCTTCGGTAATATGTTATAGATCAGCCTTCATGAATTCTTCTCTTGCATTGTCCTGGTCTGGATGGATTTTCAGAGCTCCAGGGAGCAGAATGACACTGAAAATATTAGTCTACTGAAGGGCTGTGGATATTGGTCCCTCAGGGGTGTAGAGGCAATAAAAAGTCAGCCTGCAACTGCAGCCATCAAGAGCCTCACCCAGTCAGGAAGCTCTCGCTCATGCTGCACGCAGGGTGATCTTTCTTGACCAGGAGCCCCATGCCTCACTGTGTTTCTGCCCTTCCTCGGGAAAGATGGTACATCTTAATGCACAGCTGACTTGCCAAGTGTTGTTTTGCAATGATGTCAGCCAGGTAACTTAAAGTCCCTTAGTTAGTGCTTTGGAAATGAGGACAGGTTTTACTATAGTGTCATCCAGGAGAAACAATGAGGAGAGGACATGTGTGAATGATCAAAACCAAGTGTCCCATGGACTCCAGCCTGTCTTCTTGTTGACAAGTTTTCATGTGCCTTTGAAGCCATTCCCCAGCCAGTTCTCAATCTCCTAGTCTACCTATTTTTCTAAAATATGGCAGAGCCTGTTTTCCTTCTGAGCAGAAATCTGCTGTTTCTGAAACTTGCTGACTCATATAAAACTTCTGGCATTGACTCGAATTCTTGTGTTATCATGGGAAGGGTTTTGGTAAGCTTTTACTTTTCTTTCCATTCCTGGATCTTGATGCACCATTGCACAGAAGTGTGTTTGTGTCATCCTGTAGCTGTGCTTGAGGATGCTGGGAAGAAACTCCAGATACAGAGAGATCTAGAGGGCTACCTTCTAGTACACCTACTTCTATTTATAAAATAAAGAAATATTATATACAAGAACAGCAGAGATGGTAAAAATAAATGACATAATAAAAAAATGACCACCTACCAATTCATTCCGGAATTAACAAATGTTGACATTCTGCTTTATCAGCTTCAGATCTTTTTAAAAAAGGAACAAAATAATATCTTAGAGAGGTACATGTCATGTATCCCCATATTTTTTCCTCTTTTCCCAGAGAATGCATCATGTAGGATATGAAGATATCCCTCATGCATGACTTTAGATTTTCCATGTCGTCAAAAACATGCAAAGGACAAAAGGCAATATCTATAATACCTATCAGCTAGGAAATGGAGAAATACATTCTGATGTAACAATACAGTTACAGAATTCTCTTTGGGAATTAAAATCAATGAAGTGAGACTACATATATAAATATTAATTGAAAAATGTTAATTACATAACCATGCTAATTATAAATGACATTGATTGTATGGTTCCATTTATATGAAGCTTTTAAAATGCAAAAGAAAGACTTATTTATAGAAGGATAATAAAATTATCATAAAAATTACAGGGTACAACATATATGAAGTTATGGTTCCCCTGGGGAAGGAAAATTATCAAGATTGTGCAAATACATTATAGGAGGTTTCACATATATCTATATTATTTATTGCAATAAAAACACTCAAAATGAGAACAGTGAGGTGTGTGAATTTGATAATGTTGACTGGTGGGAAACACAGCCCTTCACTGTTACCTCTGTTTTCTGTTTTGCTTAGGTTTATATTTATTATGGATTATTACCTGAGAGATTTCAATATATATTGAAATTTTCCTTATGCTGTAGACTTTTTGTCATACAAGATTTTAGTAGGTTTCCATTATCTGTATCAATTCAGGTATCTGGATTGTTTTATTATTTAATTTGCTTTAATTGCTGTATATCTCAGCACGTCCATAGCAAATGAATATTGCTATCCTTAATGTTCACTTCACTCCCTGTCACTGAAATAAGTGTTCCCAGTTGGTGTTTCAGCTCATCAACTCTCCCCTGACATCTGCAGTTATCGTGGTGGGGATGCATTCTTTTCCTATTGTCCTTTCTCACCTCACCCTTACTGCTTTCTTGTGAGGAAAGAAATACACCAGGTGCTGTTACTCATGGACGAAAGTCCACACACACAAGAGGGAATGTCGGCGCAAAGCTCCCGCCTGCTGAAGGCTGTGCCGCCTGCTTTTCTCCTGTTTACTGCTGATCACTGTAGCATCATGAGAAGGTTCTATGTGGGTTCCCATGATACAAATAAGGACACACCAGGCTTTTCATATAAATACCTTTCCCCATTCACAAAGCAAGTGCTGGTTTGGGTTAAATTCAGAGTGTGTGGGTCTAAGTCATACACAAAATGATAAAGGTTGTCGTGTGCCCCTGTGTCATCCCAGGAGAGTGAAGACCCTGCTTTATAGAGAAAATCCTGTAGGACACCTGATTATAAGTATCATACATGTCTGCATGATCTTATAAGTCTCTGCCTTCCAAAGATCAATTGTTGCTATTTTCATCTATTTTCCTAAGAGCCTATGCATTTCATTCTTTCTCTGATTTAATTGTTTAAAAAAATGATATAACACTTACTGCCTTAGCAGAAATGAGATAGAGAATATCAGTGACACAATTGTCTAGTTTCTCTTAGAAGGAATCATTCATGCTGGTGAGTAGCATTTTCATGGAGGAGTTCTATGAGCTTCAAGTTTATAGATAAAAATTTTAAACCTATGTGCAGGGGTGCAGAGGGTACACTTGGGTGGATGCCATAACCTGCTACACTCGCTCTCATTGGTAGAGGTAGACATAGCTTGTAGGTAAGGTAAGAGCTTTAAGGCATTTTTCAAGATGAAACTATTAAAGGAAATTTATGAAATTTGGGGGATAGTTTAAGAATGCTAATTCTGCACAATCAATCAGATGATCTGAGTTCAGAGTTCTTTGCCACGAATGAACTGTGTACTTCTTGTCCAGGATGTAAACTCACTTTACCCTAGTTTCCCCAAAGGTAAATGTAGTGGCAGCATGGTGTAACTCAGCAGTGACACAGTGAGGTTTCTGGGGGACTCGGAGGCATGCTGCAGGGTGGGCAGCACACTTGACAGGAGAGCGCAGACAGCCTCATCCCCTTTTTCTATTTATTTGAGGCAAGACATATTTCTCAAGGAAATTCCAGGTCTTATTCTTTGTCTTAGGTCCAGCATTTGCCACAGGGTGTGCAACAGAGTTGATGATCGGTAAAAATAAGGGACAATAGAGGGAGTGGATGGAAGAGGTGGTGTGAGAGATGGTGATGGAAGGAGAAAGTAGCAAAGGGAAAGATCTGAATAATCAGCTGCTTCACAATATACAGAGTGTTCTAAACATTTTTATGTAAGCACTGGTTCTCAAACTATAGCATCCGTTGAATCATCTGTTGGCTAAAACATAGACTGCTGGTCTTCTTTGCTGAGTTCCTCACATGAAGTCTGCAGTGGCGCCAAGAATTAGCACTTCAATAGGTTTCCAAATGCTGCTACTGCTGCTCATCTGGAGATTATTATTATTTTTTCACCCCATTTCCCATCAGATTTATAGAGACAATCATGTAGGACTACATGAAACCCAGAAATCACACAGAATTTTCAGAACTCCTTCTCTTGGGATTGACAGAGGGTCCAGAACTGCAGCCCCTCCTCTTTGGGCTCTTCCTGTCTGTGTACCTGGTCCCCATCCTGGGGAACCTGCTCCTCATCCTGGCTGTCAGCTTGGACTCCCACCTCCACACCCCCAGGCACTTCTTCCTCTCCCACCTGTCCTTTACTGACATGTGTTGAAGCACAACCACGATCCCCCAAATGCTGGTGAACATCCAAACACAGAATCAGCATGTAAGTTTATGGGCTGCCTCACCCAGACCTGCTCTGTGTTGATTCTTGGTGGTTTGGAAAGTTTTCTCCCTGCAGCAATGGCCCATGACTGATGTGTGTCCGTTTGTCACCCACTGGTGTACCTGGTCCTCATGAAGCCCCGCCTCTGTCTCCTGCTGACTCCGCTGTCTCTGCCCATTAGCACCGCCAATGCCCCGCTCCACAGTCTGCTGGTGCTGTGGCTGTCCTTCTGCGAGGACCTGAAAAATTCCCCACCTCTTCTGTGAACTTGCTCAGGTCATCAAGCCGTCCTGCACAGATACCTCCATCAATAACATCCTGATATATTTTATGGCTGGCATATTTGGGGATGTTCCTCTGTCTGGGGTCATTTTCTCTTATGCTAAATTGTCTCCTCTGTTTTGAAAATGCCATCTGGGGGTGGAAAGTATAAACTTTTTTCCACCTGTGGGTCTCACCTGTCCATTGTTTCCTTGTTTTATGGCACAGCTATTGGAGTGTACATTAAATCTGCAGTTAATGGCTCCTTCCAGAACACCTCACTGGCCTCAATTATGTACATTTTGATTCCCCAAGTAATGAACCCCTTTATCTACAATCTGAGGAAGAGTGACCTGCAGGGTGCCTTAAGGAAGCTTATCAGTAAGATGCCTTCTTTTCTGTACTGTGCCATTTACCTTAGGCTAAGTTTCTAGAATGAATCAAGGTTACAGGAATCTTGGGAAAACCAGAATGATTGACTCTTCTGTCACTAAATGCTCTTAAATGACTAGATAACAATGGGCAAGTGTGTTTTAAATTGGGGTTGAAACCTGACTTTTACTTTTGCCTATTATGTTTGACAAATTACTTCAATTGTTTATTCAATTTTTTCTCAGGTTCCATAGAAGCAGAATCAATGGCAGGGGTTAAAGCTCATTAATATTTGGTGGGTGACTCTCAGAGGGAGGGAAGTTGTAGAAGGTGGATAGTGTAGAGCAGGATGGAAGTGCTGCTGTGGTCATGTCTAGAGACAGGCTTACACCCACCCCTGTGATAAAACCATGTCCACGGAAACCCACAGTTAGGCTGACAGTGGAGGCAAGGGAGCTCACCTTTCATATCCCAACTTAAAAATTATGGAGACCAGCTGGTGGCAAACTTTATCCCTTTGAGGCAACATTAACATCAACCATTCAACCATACTCAGTTTTGTTATCTATAAAAGTGGCATAATTATTTCATCTCAGTGGGCTGAGATGATGGTGAGATATTTGAACTTTATCAGTAAGGAAGCCTGAAGTTCTCATAAGAACAAAAATTTTTATCTCTAGTATGGTCAAAGAATAAACAGAGTTGCCTGTCCTTACAAAGGTTTCAGAGATGGGAACAAATGAAACTTTAAGGGAGTAGGGATTCCTCAGTCCTCTCCTTGGTGACTTTGTCCTAAGACTGGCTCTCCTCAGATTCACAAGGTGGTGGCAGCAAATACAGATGCGACCTTGGACATGATGCCCAGAGACAGAAAGCTGTCCTTCTCCTGTCAGATGATAATAGGCCTTTCAATGGGCTCCACCAAATGACATCTGTAGTGGGTTACATTGTGGGCATCAATATGATGTCCACACCCTAACCACCCCCTAATTTGATAAAAGGTTGAATGTTCCTTATTTGGGAAAAGGATCTTTCCAAAAGATGCACTTTACTGCATTATCTGGGTGGGCCCTAAGTATAACCACATGTATCCTTATTAAATAGAAGGGGAGGAGATGAAAGAGGAAGGTAATGTCATTGCGGAGACAGATACTTGATGCAGCCAGTATTTGATACTCACTCCGTAAGCCCACCCCTGGCATAGCACCTTGCAACCAGGAGAGAATCCCCAACACAGCTCATCCCTGAGGAGTGAAGGGTTTGGAACACATGCCTGAGGCCCCAACTTTTATGGAAGAATTCAGAGACTAGCTCCAAAACAATGTAGCTCTTAGAGCCAATGTGGCTTGGCATTTGCAAGTTCTGCAATACCACAGAAAAAAGAGGCATTTTTTAAAATGGTACAGGAGTGCTTCCCATGGTTATTCCCCTCACTGAGTACAGAGCAGGGAGGTAAAAGCGCAAGGCTTCTCCTTTATCCCCAGGAGGGGTTTCATTACATGTTTTCCCTACTTCTGCTCAAGGTTTGGGCTCAAACCAGCTTGTCCCTAGATCTACTAAAGCTCCTATGGAAGCCTGAAATCACTTCTGGACACTTCTGATGGAGGTACCAGACTTCCTGATTTCACACTATATTACAAAGCTATGATCAAAACTGTGTGGTACTTGCATAAAATCAGACATCTACACCAAAAGAATTGAATTGAGAGCCTGAAAATTATCCCCATCATATGTAGTTGACAAGGGAGCCAAGGATTCACAAAGGGGAAATTAATAGTCTCTCCAATAAATGGTGTTGGAAAAAACACATAACCACATGCAGAAGAATGAAATCAGAATCATCTCTTACTTCACTCACAAAAATTAACTCATTATGGATTGATGGCTTAAGCATAAGACCTGAAACCATATAATGCCTAGAAAAAACATAGGTAGAAAGTTCCTTGACTTTGGTTTTGGCAACAATTATGACATTGAAAGCACAGATAGTAATTGCAAAAAATACTAAGTGGGTCGAAGACATCAAACTAGAATGAATATGTACAGCAAAAGAAACCATTATTTAAAAAAAAGAAATGATGAACCCAAATAGAGTAATTTCTCCCCAAAACAGACATAATTACAGCTTCAACCTATTTCTGCAATGTGACCCAGAAACAGAGTAGAATGGTGGTTCCCACGTACAGGGGGTTTGGGTAATGAGATGTAAGTCAAAGGGTACAATCTTTCACTGTAAGATGAATAAGTTCCAGGATCTAATGTACAGTATGGTAACTACTCATGATAACACTCTATTGTATACTTGAAACTTGTGAAAAGAGTATATCTTAAGTGTTCTAACTGAAATAAATGGTATGTAGGTGAGGTGACGGATGTGTTCATTAATTTAATTGTGGTAATCAGTTCACAATGGACACATATAAAATCATCACATTTTATACCTTAAGTATATAGTTTTGTAAGTTACAACTCAATAAAGTTAGAAAAAAGCAACATATCTTTTAAATTTTCAAAAGCTCCTTTTTAAATGACACCATACATAATATAAAATAAAGATCATTAAAAAAGGAGGTATTGAAATTCAGTAGCTAACTGTTAAACACAACATGATTGTATCTCAGAAACACAATGATAAGAATAACAAACAAAATAAACAATTTATTCATTCATTTCCAACTTCAACAAAGTGAAAAAGAAGGAACTGTATTCAGCAATTCATAGATACACACTAGGGTCATCAAGTGACCCATCAGAGTCTGGAGGTAATAACATTCTTGTAGGACAGGAGTGATCAGATACTGGATGAATCAATACAAATTCTGTCTCCATGGCTACACTGCTGCATTTGTAGGAAGCATACTGATAGGAGCATATCCTGTTGATGAGTTTCCTCAAGGCTCCCTTCATGTCCCTGTATCTTCTCTGTTCTGTCAAACTTAAAAGTGTACATGTGATAACATTTAGGACCAACCAGATAATACAAAATAAATTCATCCTCTGTAAATATCCTTTTCCAAATCAATACATCATCCTTTATCATAGTTTAATACTCACAAATTAGGGGAATTAGAGAGTAGACATAGCTTTCCGAGGGCCAACATTCAACCCACTACAGAGAAATATCTCTCTGTAGAGAGATATCAACTGGGTGACTCCCAGAGAGGCCAGGTTTCTCTCTCTGGGCATCATTTCTGAGTATGGCACCTACATTTACTGCCACAACCTGGTGACCCTGACAAGAAGTAATCCTCAGTCAAGGCTCTTCATGGAGAACAGAATGAATCCCCACTCTTTTGGGACACCTCCACCTCTGAGCTCTTGTAATTAAAGATAATTCTCCTTATTGTTTGGTCAAACTATACTTGGAATTTCTTTTTCTTATTAAAACCGAATGCTTTCTCACTAAGGAAGTCAACTGTGTCACAATCATATGATTGAGATAATCTAATTATGCCCATTTATAGATAATGAAACTGAGTATGGTAGATGCTAATGTTGCTTCAGAAGGCTATGATTACCATTGGGTGGTGTCACTAAGTCATAAATTGGGATATAAAAGATCAGCTGCCTTGCCCCACTGTAGGTCTGACTCTAAGGTGTAATTGAAAAGATTGTAACATGGGGTGCAGAAGTTAACCTCTAGATATGATCATTGGCTTGCTTCGATCCTTTCCCTGTCCTATTCAATTCCTGCAACTTTCCTTCTACTGAAATCACACACAAAATTGCTAAAACTATAACCGTTGCTCAGTCTCTGTTTCTAAGGAAACTGATGAAAGAAAATGAGCTTAAAGAATTGAAATTGTTAAACATCACAGAACCAGACTAAAAGCAGAATCTTGATTCACCATGAAATTCAAATGTTCTTAGCCATTATGTTATCCAGATAGAAAGAGATCGATTCAAGATGGCGGTGTGAGAGGTGAGACAGAGACCTCCTCCCCAAATGACATATAATATGAAAATATAGTTAATACAACTAATCCTGAAAGAGCGACAGGAAAGAAGGCTGCACCAGACTGCATACCCCTGGAGAAAAGAGCAGACTTCACCAAACAGTGCACCAGAGCCACTCCCCTGTGACCCCCAACCTCACTCCAGGGCCTGAGCAGCGCCAGAGACTAGAGTGCCACATAGAAATATGAAATGTCAAAGGAACCTGATTCAGAGAAAATCTCACAAACCCCAGAAAAAGGGTCAAATGAAATTGAACTCACCAATCTTCCTGAGAGTTCAAAATAAAAATCATAAACATGCTCATGGAGGTACAGAAAAATATTTAAGAACTCAGGGATGAATTTAGGATGGAGATTCAATCATTGAGAAATTCCATATCTGAAATGTAACATACAATGGAGGTATATAAAAACAGATTATATATAGTAGAAGAGATGGTAAATGGAATAGAAATTAGAGAAGAGGAATACAAAGAAGCTGAGGCACAGAGAGATAAAAGGATCTGTAAGAATGAAAGAATATTGAGAGAACACTGTGTCCAATCCAAATGGAACAATATTGACATTACAGGGGTACTAGAAGAAGAAGAAGGGAGAAAAAGGGATAGAAAGTGTCTTTGAGGAGGTGATTGCTGAAAACTTCCCCAATCTGGGGATGGAGATAGTCTCTCAGGCCATGGAGGTACACAGATCTCCCAACACAAGGGACCCAAGTAAGACAACACTAAGACATATAATAATTAAAATGGCAAAGATCAAGGATAAGGGCATATCCTTTTAGAATCAGCTAGAGAGAGAAAAGAGATCACATACAAAGGAAAACCCATCAGGCTATCATCAGATTTCTCAACAGAAACCCTACAGGCCAGAAGAGAGTGGCATGATACATTTAATGCAATGAAACAGAAGGGCCTCGAACCAAGAATACTCTACTTGGCAAAGTTATCATTTAAATTTGAAGGAGGGATTAAACAATTTCCAGATAAGCGAAAGGTGAGAGAATTTACGTCCCATGAACCACCTCTACAGTGCATTTGGAGGGACTGCTATAGATGGAAGTATTCCTAAGACTAAATAGCTATCACCAGGGGAAACAAAACCACAGGAAAGTAGAACAATTAATTACTAAGGAGATGCAAAATCAAATCAGTTACCCCCAAAGTCAATCAAGGGATAGACAAAGAGTGCAGAATATGGTGCCTAATATATAAAGAATGGAGGAGAAAGAAAAAGGAGGAAAAAAACAACCTTTATGTTGAGTTTTTAATAGCATACTAAGTGAGTTAAATTAGACTGTTAGATAGGGAATTACCCTTAAACATTTGGAAACCACAATTCTAAAGCCTGCAATGGCAATAAGTATATACCTGTAGATAACCACCCCAAATTTAAATGGTCTGAATGCACCAATCAAAAGACATAGAGTCACTGAGTGGGTAAAAAAATAAGACACAACTATATGCTGCCTACAAATGACTCGCTTCAAACCCAAAGACATACACAGACTGAAAGTAAAGGGATGGCAAAAGAAATTTCATGCAACTAATAGGGAGAAAAAAGCAGGAGTTGCAGTACTTGTATCAGACAAAATAGACTTCAAAACAAAGAAAGTAACAAGTGACACAGAAGGACATTACATAATGAAAAGGGGTGAGTCCAACAAGAGGATATAACTATTGTAAATATCTATGCACCCAACAGAGAATAACCTACATATGTGAAACAAATACTAAGAGAATTAAAGGAGGAAATAGAATACAATGCATTCATTTTAGGAGGCTTCAACCCACCACTCACTCCAGAGGACAGATCAGCCAGACAGAAAATAAGTAAGGAGACAGAGGCACTGAACAACGTATTAGAACACATGGACCTAACAGACATCTACAGAAAACTCCATCCAAAAGCAACAGGATACACATTGTTCTCAAGTGCACATGGAATATTTTCAAGCATAGATCATATACTAGGTCACAAAAAGAGCCTTAGTAAATTCAAAAGGATTGAAATTGTGCCAACTGGCTTCTCAGATAATAGAGGTATGAAACTAGAAATAAATTACACAAAGAAAACAAAAAATGTCCACAAACACATGGAGGCTTAATAATCTGCCCCTAAACAATCAATGAATCAATGACTAAATAAAAACAGATCAATCAATATATGGAGACAAATGACAGCAATAATTTAACACCACAAAAATCTGTGATACACAGAAAGACCATGCTAAGAGAGAAGTATATTGCAACACATGTGTACCTCAGGAAAGAAGAACAATCCCAAATGAACAGTCTAAACTCACAATTAACAAAACTAAAAAAAAGAACAAATGAGGCCCAAAGTCATTAGAAGTAGGGACATAGTAAAGATTGGAGCAGAAATATATAAAATTGAGAAGAATTAAACAATAGAAAGAATCAGTGAAAGCAGGAGCTGGTTCTCCGAGAAAATAAACAAAATAGATAACCCCCTAGTCAGATTTATCAAGGAAGAAAAAAAGAGTCTCCACACATAAACAGAATCAGAAATGAGAAAGGAAAAATCATTATGGACACCACAGAAATACAGAGAATTATAAGAGAATATTATGAAAAGTTATATGCTAACAAACTGGGGAACAAACTGGGTAACCTAGAAGAAACCTTCTAGAAAAATACAACCTTGCAAGTCTGACCCAGGAAGAAACAGAAAATCTGAATAGACCAATTACCAGCAATGAAATTGAATTGGGAATCAAAAAACTACCTAAGAACAAGATCCCTGGACCAGATGGTTTCACTGTTGAATTTTATCAAGCATTTAGTGAAGACTTAATACCCATCCTCCTTAAAGTTTTCCAAAAAATAGAACAGCAGAGAATACTCCCAAACTCATGCTACAAGGCCAGCATCACTCTAATATGAAAAATAGGCAAAGATCCCTCAAAATGAAAATTACAGACCAATATCCCTAATGAACATAGATGCAAAAATACTCAACAAAATATTAGCAAACCAAATTCAAAAATGCATCAAAAAGATCATCCATCTTGATCAAGTAAGATTTATTCAAGGGATGCAAGGATGGTACAACATTCGAAAATCCATCAATATCATCCATGACACAAACAGAAAGGACAAAAACCACATGATCATCTCCATAGATGCTGAAAGAGCAGTAAACAAATGTCAACATTCATTCATGATAAAAACTCTCAACAAAATGGGTATACAGGGCAAGTACCTCAACATAATAAAGGTCATATATGACAAACCCACAGCCAACATTATATTTAACAGCGAGAAGCTGAAACCTTTTACCCTAAGATGGGGAACAAGACAGGGATGCCCACTCTCCCCACTGTTATGCAACATAGTACTGGAGGTCCTAGCCATGTCAATCAGACAAAACAAACAAATACAAGGCATCCAGATTGGTAAAGAAGAAGTCAAACTGTCACTATTTGCAGATGACATGATATTGTACATAAAAAAACCCTAAAGAATCCAAACCAAAATTACTAGATCTTATATCTGAATTCAGTGAAGTTGCGGGATACAAAATTAATACACAGAAATCTGTTGCATTCCTATACACTAACAATGAATTAGCAGAGAGAGAAATCAGGAAAACAATTCCATTCACAAATGCATCAAAAAGAATAAAATACCTAAGAATAAACCTAACCAAGGAAGTGAAAGACCTATACTCTGAAAACTACAAGACACTCATGAGAGAAATTAAAGAAGGTACCAATAAATGGAAACACATCCTGTGCTCATGGATAGGAAGAATTAATATTGTCAAAATGGCCATCCTGCGTAAAGCAATCTATAGATTCAATGTGATCTCTATCAAAATACCAACAGCATTCTTCAATGAATTAGGGAAAATTGTTCTAAAATTCATATGGAACTACAAAAGACCTCAAATAGCCAAAGAAATCCTGAGAAAGAAGAACAAAGTGGGGGAATTATGCTCCCTGACTTCAAGCTCTACTACAAAGCCACAGTAATCAAGACAATTTGGTACTGGCACAAGAACAGGCCAATAGAACAAGGGAACAGACTAGAGAGCCCTGATATAAACCCAAGAAAATATGGTCAATTAATATATGATAAAGGAGCCATGGATATACAATAGGGAAACGAGAGCCTCCTCAACAGCTGGTGTTGACAAAACTGGACAGCTACATGCAAGAATGAAGCTGGATTTTTGTCTAACCCCATACACAAAAGTAAACTCAAAATGGATCAAAGACCTGAATGTAAGTCACAAAACCATAAAACTCATAGAAAAAAACATAGGCAAAAATCTCTTGGACATAAACATGAGCAACTTCTTCATGAACATATCTGCCTGGGCAAGGGAATCAAAAGCAAAAATGAAGAAGTGGAACTATATCAAACTAAAAGCTTCTGTACAGCAAAGGACACCATCATTAGAACAAAAAGGCATACTACAGTACAGGAGAATATATTAATAAATGACAGACCTGATAAAGGGTTGACATCCAAGATATATAAAGAGCTCATACACCTCAACAAACAAAAAACAAATAATCTAATTAAAAAATGGGCGGAGGAGCTGAACAGATGCTTCTCCAAAGAAGAAATTCAGATGGCCAACAGACACATGAAAAGATGCTCCACATTGCTAGTCATCAGAGAAATGCAAGTTAAAACCACAATGAGATATCACCTCACACCAGTAAGGATGACCACCATACAAAAGACAAACAACAACAAATGTTGACGAGGTTGTGGAGAAAGGGGAGCCCTCCTACACTGCTGGTGGGAATGTAAATTAGTTCAACCATTGTGGAAAGCAGTATGGAGGTTCCTCAAAAAACTCAAAATAGAAATACCACTTGACCCAGGAATTACATTCCTAGGAATTTACCCTAAGAATGCAGGAGGTCAGTTTGAAAAAGACATATGCACCCCTATGTTTATCACAGCACTATTTACAATAGCCAAGAAATGGAAGCAACCTAAGTGTCTATCAGTAGATGAATGGATAAAGAAGATGTGGTACATATACACAATGGAATATCGTTCAGCCATAAGAAGAAAACAAATCCTACCATTTGCAACAATATGGATGGAGCTAGAGGGTATTATACTCAGTGAAATAAGCCAGGCAGAGAAAGACAAGTATCAAATGATTTCACTCCTGTGTAGAGTATAAGAACAAAGCAAAAACTGAAGGAACAAAACAGCAGAAGACTCACATAACCCAAGAAAGGACTAACAGTTACCAAAGGGAAAGGGACTGGGGAGGATGGATGGGAAGAGAGGGATAATGGGAAAATGGGGCATTGCAATTAGCACACATAATGGATTGGGTGGCACATGGGGAAAGCAGTATAACACAGAGAATACAAGTAGTGATTCTATAGCATCTTACTACGCTGTTGGACAGTGACTGTAATGAGGTATGTGGGGGGGAATTTTTAATGGAGGAAATATAGTAACCATAATGCTCGTCATGTAATTGTATATTATTGATACAAAAAAAAGAACTTCCAGATAGAAGATTCAGACAATTCTGTCTTTCCCAGGGTTTATGCCAGTCATTCAGAGACCCAGGTTCTGGGTAGACGACACCGTCACAGGAGAGTTTCCTCAAGGTTCCCTTTACATCCCTGTTCTTCAGGCTATAGATAAAGCTGTTTATCACTTGAAAAACCATGTGTACATCATTGTACACTGCAATTTTCTGGGAGACGCAGTGACTAATGTTGTCCCCAAAGACTGTCCCATAGGACAAGGTAACGACTGACAGGTGAGACCAGCAGAAGCAGAAAGCTTTGTGCTTTTTCCCTGAAAATGGGATTCTCAAAATAAAGGAAACTCTTTGAGTATAAGAGAAAATGATTCCAGTGAGAGGAACACCCCCAATTAGGCTAACCATAAAATATATCAGGATGTTATTGATAAGAGTATGAGAAGAGGCCAGCTTGATGACCTCATCAACATAACAGAAGAAGTGAGAGAAATCAGTCTTGTGCAGGGCAGCTGCAAAACCATTAGACTGTGGAGCAGGGCATATTGGCAAAGCTAAATAACAGGGAGAGTAGAATCAGGACACAGAAGTGGGGCTTAATGATGACCATGTACACCAGCGGGAGCAGATGGCCACATAGTGATCATAAGGCTTTCTAAAAGGAGAAAGCTTTTGAAAAAAGCCTGCAAAAAAAAAAAGGGACATGGCATATCTGTGTAAGGTGGTCTGTATAGCTGATGCATTTGCTCTGTTTCTGGATGTTCAAGTACACGGTAGGGACTGAGGTGGTGCTGAAATAAACATCAGTGAAGGACAGAGAGGAAGAAGTATGTGGGGGTGTGGAGGTGGGAGGCAGAGATGTGGAGAGCAGGCCCTTTGTTTCTGAGTCACACCAACTAATATTAGCCTTGACCTGAAACTCAGCAGAGAGCCTGTCTCCCCTTCAAATTATTGTTAGCTTGTGGTCGTGTCCTTTGAAGTTTTTTATTTCAGAATCTGTTGAGCAGTGTTTCTCATCCTTGGCTGCAGATGGGATCATGGAGGAATTTTTAAAATTCTTCAGTGTGGATATGACCACCAGGGCCTTTAATTACTGGTCTAGGAGGAGTCTCAGGCACTGGGATTTTTGAAAGCACCACAGGAGGTTCTAAGGATATCTAGGACTGAGCATATAGCACTGTTTGAATTAAGGAAGAGAAGGCATGCACATATGTATGTGGATTAATGTACAAAGCAGTGTCCTGGAGTGATTTCTGGCACACATTGAAACTGGCAAGAGATAAATTGTTCTCATGTTCAGCAATGGCTATTCCTCTTTTAATGAGGAGAGACTGACCAAAGGATTCCTCTGATTCAGTGCAACCCAAGTGTAGGAAGTCTGACTTTTCTGTGCTTCCTCCAAAGGGAGGTCTGGTTAAATCCCAATAAAATGCATGATTTTGTTAACAGAGCTGCTCTAATGTCTATTTCATGGTCTTGGTAATATACTAAGATTATAGCTTAGGTTACCATCAAGGGGAGCCTTGGGAAGTGTACACTGGAAATCTCCCTGCCATTTTTGCAACTTTTATGTGAGTCCAAAAATCTTTCAAAATAAAAAGTGAGATTTGGTGTATGATCTGGAGCACAGGTAGCTGAGCCCCATTGAGCAGGCATGGGGAAAATGGCTTCTGACTGGGAAGAAAGCGAAGTGTTGCATACACGTGTAGGCACAATGGAATTAAGACAATTTACATTTGATAATTCATTTTTTTGTAAACAAGATTACCTAACTATAGAAATGAATGAACTGATCATAATTTGGTTTCAGATAGAAGAGCACTACAGCCATGCTCAAATTCACCGATGAGCCTCTGAAACACCATGAACACACCACTCAGGTAGTTACAAATTCATGAGGATGCAGCAGAACTCAGAGCCCTTCAGGGAGTGGCAGGCATGCCAGGTGCACTCCTCCATGCTAGCAGCACCCCTTCCAGGCAGCTGTGTGGCAGCAGCAGCCTTAGGGTTTGGGGGTGGCTGTGCATTGGGCTGGGATTCCGGTTCACTGCTGGGAGCACACCTGCTCCCTCTGGCTCCACTGCACATGTGCATGGGCCTCTCTACCGGGCTCCTCTGGCTCTACTGCTGCCAGTGCGCGCGAGCTGCACCTGGGCTGTTTGGTCGCACTGCTGTGGGCTCGCACAAGCCTGTCCTGGTCCTCTCTAGCACTGCTGATGCATGGATCTGCTCCCGGTCCCTTCCGGTGCCTTCGTCCCTGGCGCATGCTGCCACTCTCCTGCTACTGGGCTGGTGTGTTGGGGTCTGTGCCAGTTGGAGGAATGACTGGCAGGCTGCTTAGTGCTGTGAGGGGCTTCAGAGCTGCACTGCCTTCTGGGGTTTAGGCTGCCTAAGTTTCCCTGGAATTCCCAGCTGCTGGCTGAGTGTGCCGGGCAACATTGTTCAGCTATGGGGTCCCTGTCTCTTTAAGACTTGCAGAAAGCACTCGCTTTTCTTTTGTCTCAGGGATGCCAGTTGCGGGGACCTGCTCACAGGTTTTGCTTTTCCATTTCTCTAATATCCAGCACCCCATGCACCTTGTGTCTGCGTTCCAGGTGTGGATTTCTAGAGCTGGTTGTTTAGCAGTCCTGGGCTTTCATTCCCTCCCCGTTCTGACTCCTTTCTTCCTGCTAGGTTCTGCGGTGGGGGAGTGTTCAGGTCCCGCCTGGCTGTGGCTTGTATCTTACCCCCTTTGTCTGATGTTGAGTTCTCACAGATGTAGATGTATCCTGGCTGTTGTACTGCATCCACTGGTGTCTCTTTTAGGAATAGTTGTATTTATTGTATTTTCATAAATATGTTTTGGGGAGGAGATTTCCTCTAAACTACTCATGCCGCAATCTTCCCATGATCCCCCTCCTTCATATATAAATGATAATCATGCTGGATTCAGTATTCTTGGTTGTAGGCCCTTCTGTTTTATTGCATTAAAAATATCATGCCATTCTCTTCTGGCCTGTAAGGTTTCTGTTGAGAAGTCTGATGATATCCTGATGGGTTTTCCTTTGTAGTTGATCTTTTCTCTCTCTGACTGCCTTTAATACCCTGTCTTTGTCCTTGATCTTTGCCATTTTTATTATTATGTGTCTTGGTGTTATCCTCCTTGGGTCCCTTGTTTTGGGAGTTCTGTGTGCTTCCATGGTCAGAGCGACTATTTCCTCCCCTAGTTTAGGGAAGTTTACAGAAATTATTTATTCAAATACACTTTCTATCCCTTTTTCTCTCTCTTCTACTTCTGGTACCCCTATAATGGGGATATTGTTCCGTTTGGATTGGTCACACATTTCTCTTAATATTCTTTCATTCCTGGAGATCTTTTTATCTCTCTCCACATCAGCTTCTCTGCATTACTCTTCTTGGTTTTCTATTTCATTACCAGCCTCATGCAACTCATCCATTCTGCTTTTAAGTCCTTCCAGAGATTGTTTTATTTCTGTAATCTCTCTCCGTACTTTGTCCATTAGCTCTTGCATTTCTCTCTGCATCTCCTTCAGCATGGTTATAACCTTTATTTTGAATTCTTTTTCAGGAATATTGGTTAAATCTATCTCCCCATTTTACCTCTCAGGGGATGTCTGGGTTATTCTTGTCTGTATCAAATTGTTCTGCATTTTCATGGTGGTAGAGGTAGTCGTAGGCAGTTGTCGCATGTGTCAGCTGGCAGAACAAAATCCATTTCTGTTTGCCTGTCGCCTTCCCTTCCTATGAGAATGATGACCCGTAGTGGCTTGTGCTCTGTAGCTGTGCGCCGATGGGACCTCTGAGCTGGTCCAGGAGTCTGCGGAGGAGGCTCCTCATGGCTGCTGCGGGCCTGGCCAATCTCAGGCTGCTACTCTGCTATGGTGGGGCCGCACTGGAGGGGGAATGGGTGGGAGGCTGTTTATCACCATGAGGGGCCTAAGAACTGTGCTGTCACCCCGGGGGTTAGGGTGCCCGTAGTTCCTCAGGATTCCCAGCTTCTGGGCTAAGTGTGCCGGGACACTTCTGTCCAGCTGTGAGGCTCCTGCATCTTTAATACTTTCAAAAAGCACTCACTTTTCTTTTGTCCCAGGGACACTGGCTGTGGGAACCCACTTACAGGTTTTACTGTTCCATTTTTCTAGTGTCCAGCTCACCACGCACTGTGTCTTTGCTCCTGGTGCGGATGACTAGGGCTGGGTATTTAGCAGTCTTGGGCTCCCTCTCTCTCCCTGCTCTGACTCCTCTCCTCCCACCAGGAAGCTGGGGTGGGGGGCGTGCTCAGGTCCCACCAGGCTGTGGCTTGTATCTTATCCACTTCATGAGGCACTGATTTCTTGCAGGTGTAGATATAGCCTGGCTGTTATAATGTTCTTTCTGGTCTCTCTTTTAGGAATAGTTGTATATGTTGTATTTTGAAAAATATATATGGCTTTGGGAGGAGGTTTCCACTGCACTACTCATGCCACCATCTTGGCTCCTCCTATTGAATATGATCCATTTAAAAAATAAATAGACAAATGCCCTTATTTCACTTGACACCCCTCCAAACTTCTTCATTGTTTTCCTAGTCTAACTGTAAAAGACCTCGGATTTGTTCTATTTTTATTGAAAGCACCTTATGCCTCCTCTTTCTTCTGCTAAGTGGGCTTCCATCACTTGTCAACAATTATCCATGCATTGCTGAATTCAGTGCTCACCTGTTTTCTTAGCATCATAAATAAATTGGTTAGTTAATGGAAGTGAACACCTGTAGAGATCTCCAGGCTCTGGGCTACACTGGTGGCTGTCATCGTCCTCAGGTATACATGCTTGCTTTTGATCCTCTATGACCCTTTCCTTCATTAGCTACTGGACTCTTGGACATACCTGGTTGGGAATGCTGAGAACAAGGGCTCCAGGTGGAAGTCCAAATTTCTCCTGGGTGGTAGAAGATGAAACTGAAGCTCTCTCTCAGTAAGATAGCAGGAAGGCATGAAGCATCCATCCCAGAGCCTAATTTAAAATTTAAAAGCAACAACTAGATCCTGTCTGGCCCAACGTGGCACATGCTGATGACAGCTCCCTGTCTGCTCATTAGGCACATTTCCCTCATGTTACTCCAGCCTCTAAGCACATGATTTCCCTGTGGGACACTGGTCTGGACGTAAAGGAAAGTTTTCCTAGAGATTCTGGGTTCTCAATAGACCAGTTTAAAATCAAGTGAATCCAGTTTTGATTAGTTTTTCCTCATGATCTCTGCTGGCTTCCAGAGGTCTAAGCTGCAGGTACCATATCCCAAAATTGATTTAAATTTTTTGGAAATTTTAAGACTGAGCACCCTGCCTGAATTTGTTCCCTTTAATCTTCAAAATATTAATGTGTAGAGACACAGCCCCTGATATCTACAGAAAATTGCTATTTTCCATTGCAGCAAGGGGGATAACTAAATTCCTTTGTTATAAATCTTGAGCCTTACACTGACTGCTTGATACCTTTGCTAAAACAATGAGGGATATTTACTTTTACCACCTGATTATAGTTGTCATTTGGGCCCTCATTCTGAAGTATTTAGAATAATAGCCATGTGAAATATATTTAAAATTCTTTTTCACTATAACCTCAACTTGAAATATAGTAAACAGATTCCTCCCTGGAGCATCCAGAAGGAGCCCAGCCTGTTAACACCTTGCTTTTCACTCAGAGAAACCTACTTTGGGATTCTGAGCTCCAGAATTATATAAGCATAAATGTTCTTGTTTTAAATCACTAGTGTGGTGATTTTACATTAGATTAGAAATTGGATACAAACATTTTTCCAATGTAATTTTGTTCAGGAGACTTAGATAATGCTTGCCAGTTCATTCATTTAGCATCCCCTGGGTAAAGGCATTTTATGTCATCCTACCACCTTATCAAAGGAAGAAATTAAAATCAATTAGGTGATATTATTTATCTGGTAGAGAACTTCTCTTTACATAAATGTAAATGCCTTCAGAGTTTGATGTCTTTGAGGTATTAAGTGAGGAAAAGTAACTCATCTTTTAAGTTACGTCTACTGTTTAATTCAAATATTTGTATCTAAATGTCTACATTCTTTTAATTTCATGTTCCTTCAAGTATTCTTTTCATATCTATCCTTTTCAACTTTCTCTTGTTACTTCTGGCATAAAACATGAGACTGTAAATGTGTCTCATGTTTGTGTACCTATATGTGTATATGTTCATTTGAAATAAAAATGTATACAAATAAACATACACATGTGCATACATACACCTCTGAATGATATATTTGGCCTCAAAAAATATGTCCATTTCATTTATTTCTTGCAACATTTACCTGAAGTTATATTTACTCTCCCATATTATCTTCAAAATAAGGAAGTTGAGGCTCAGGGAGCTTCAATTTTTAACAATTATTCTAAAAAACCCTGACAAATTCTACACTTTGTTGCCTGAAACACAAATAGGAATATGCCATATGTACTATAATTTTTGTATGGCTTCCTTAATTCAACATACTGTACATTTGAAATACATGCAGTTTATAATATGCAATTATACTCTAATACATTAATTATAAGGGAAAATATCTAGTGGTGCATTAATTGATGTGAGCTCTAGAGCACAGGTAGCAGATTCATGCTGAGCAGGAGCTATCCCTTTAACCTGGAGAATGCAAAATGTCATCAAGGAAGCCTTGGTCATCATGTGTAGTTTATTCATTAGGGGTAGTACAACTCATGAGGATTCTTTTAGTAAAGCAAATGAAAAATTATTTCATATGATGTTCACCTGTGAAAAATTATTTGAAAAACTCCATGTCTTATTAGATAAATGGGAACTACAAGATATTTCGGGTATGTGATTGGGAACAAATGTGAGAAAGTAAGAAAACAACACAGGAAAGGCTGTGGGATATCAGAGAGAGCAGAAAGCTAATAAATTGAGTTATATAAACAGTAAATGAGTTGAAGTCAAAGAAATGGAAATTCATGAAATAAATAGAAAGGACAATACAATACTATATTTCACAGATCAAATAATCACACTTTTTGACTCCGAGGCATTGACATCAGCATTCACGGGCACTTTTTCAGTCCTAGGACATCTGGCCCTTTGTTTCCTCCACAAAGGATCTTTTCAGAGCCCTATTTATGTATTTGTTCCTGACTCTGTAGCTAATGGGGTTCAGCATGGGTGTGACCACAGTGTACATCACCAAGGCTGCTGCACTTGAGTGTGAGCTGTGCGTATCAGCAGAAGTAACAAACATGCCTAGGCTTGTATTATAAAATAAGGAGATAATAGATATGTGAGATTCACATGTGGAATATGCTTTATGCTTTCCCAAGCTGATGAGATTCCACATAGAGGAAACTAGCTTGGAGTAAGAGTAAAGGATCCCAGTGAGGGAACCACCAGCCAAGAGCCCAGCCATCAGATACACCACCATGTAATTAAGAGAGGTGCCAGAACAGGCAAGTAGGACCACTTGACTGAGTTCACACACAAAAAATGGTAGATTTCCAAGACTGTGCAGAGGGCAGACATGACATCAATAAACTCAGTAGCAAGGAATTCAGGACACTTATGATCCAGGACACCAGAACCAGCAGTCTGCAGAGCTGGGGGTCCATGATGAACATGTAATGCAGGGGGTAGCAGATGGCCACATACTGGTCATAGATTATTACAGCCAGAAGGAAGTTGTCCAAAATCCCAAAGATTATGGAAAAACACATCTGGCTGATGCATTCTTCATAGGTTATGACTTTTCTTTTGTTCTGTATTTTCACCAACATCTTGGGGATGGTGGTGGAGGTGAAGCAGATGTCCACAAAGGACAGGTTGGAGTGGAAGAAGTACATGGGTGTGTGCAGGTGGGAGTCTGAGCTAACAGCCAAGATGAGAAGCAGGTTCCCAAACACAGTGATCAGGTATATGGACAGGAAAAACCCAAATAGGAGGGGCTGCTGTTGCAGTTCACTTGAAAATCCCAGAAGAAGAAACTCTGAAAATCCTGTAAGGTTCCTTTGATCCATGTGTGGGAGGTGCTTACCAAGATACAGAAATATAAATGACAAATTTTCACACAATAAAGCATTAGTGATGTAGCATAAATACTACCATTTCTATTTTAGAGTCAAGAAAATAACTCCAATGTATGTTGAGGTCTAGTCCCATTGAGAACATCCCTGGTGCCATTTCTCAGTGGGATTTCCTTTCCTACTTTTGGCCTGTTGCTCAAGCAGAATGTATGCTACTGTTTGATTGGGAATAGTTTTCATTTATTTGATAAGTACGTATTGAATGTAGATCAAGTTCTAGGGTCTGTCTTGGCAATGAGTATGGAGAGCTGAACACGAAAGTCCCTATAATCCAATAATAGAGAAAGAAAAAAGCAAATAAAAATAATCGAATAACATGTCCCTTCATTATAAGAGCTATGAAGAAAAAGAATGCAGGTATAAAGGACAGAGTGGGTGGGCTATTTTTTTGCTGGGTGTTCAGGCAATAACTGCAAAGAAGGTGACATGAACAGAAACCTCAAGGAAGATAGGACAGGATATGGGGGTTATCTGGAGAAGTGGCTGCCCAGCTGAGGTCCTTCCATTGCCAAGGCCCCAGGGAAGGTGCTTGTTTCAGAAAACTGAGGCTCAAAAGGCAGTCAGTGTGTGAAGGGGGATGAGCAAGAGGGAAAGTATCAAGCTGTAGTGTCAGAGGATGCTGAGGGGCAAAGTGGCCAGCCTGCGAGCTGCAAATCCAAACCACAAGGTGATACCCCCTCACCCAGTCAGAATGGCCACTCTCCAAAAGACAAGAATTAACAAGTGTTAATGAGGATGTGGAGAAAGGGGGCCCTTTTGCTCTGTAGGTGGAATGTATATTGGTGCAGCCACTATGGAGGTTCCTCCAAAATTAAAAATAGTAATACCATGTGACCCAGGAGTTCCACTTCTGGGAGTTTACCCAGAGAAATTGAAATCTTAAATACATAAAGAAACATGTACACCTACATTTATTGTATCATTATTTAAAACAGCCATTATATCAATGCATCCAAAGTGTGCATTAATAGATGAGTGCAAGTAGGAAGTGCATTAATATATACATGTGGAATATTACAAAGTTATAAAAAGTAATCTACTATGTCATAGTCCAGCGGCATCCAAGCCCTTCCCCCACCCCAGCTCACAGCAGGGAGAAAGAGAAACAGAGCAGGGAGGGGCTGAAAGCCTAGTACTGCTCAACATCCAGCCCTGGAGATCTGCTTTGGGAGCACAAACCTACACTGCATAGTGCTCTGGAGATTAGTGGGGTTGAGAAGCCAAAACAGGCAGAATACTTGGAGAGACTGAGATTCCAGCCATTTGTGGACAACAGGGATCCACACACGGCCACTCTGGGACACAGGAAAGGTGGGTATTCTGAGAGGCTTCCTAGCAGCAAGAGGGCTGCTGAAGGAGTGGAGTTTGCCTGGAGCTTGCTGCTCAGGAGAAGGGATAGGTGGACAAGGTTGTCTGGGTGTACTCCACCCAGCAGGTTGGGAACTTTGAGGAGCTTCAGGCGATCTATCCCCCTGCCTGTCTACTCAGCTCTGAGGATCCCCACTGTGATGTGCAGCCTGCTATTGCCTTCCTCATGGCCTGCTGGCACCAGCTCGCAAACTGGCAGTCCCTGCTGTGGCATCAGGCCAGCCAGAGGGAGGCTCTGCCTATGGCAGGTACAAACACAAAGCACAGACACTTACAGCTGTGTGCTCGGCCCACTGGTTCTGACAGTGGGGACAGGCACTGCAGCCGGGAAGCAGGAAACAGCTCTTTCTTCCCCCAAGGCACCAGCACTGACCCCTGTGACCCCTGAAATCACTCCAGGGGTTGAGTGACTCCACAGACTAGAGCTTCTGCTCACCAGAGGGCGCCACATAGAAATATGAAATGTAAAAGGAACCTGGTTCAAATAAAAATATCACAAACATCAGAAAAACAGCCAAATGAAAATGAATTCACCAATCTTCCTGAAAGAGAGTTCAAAATAAAAATCATAAACATGCTCATGGAAGTACAGAAAAATATTTAAGAACTCAGGGATGAATTTAGGTCAGAGACTCAATCATTGAGAAATTCAATATCTGAAAGTAAACATATAATGGAGGGACATAAAAGCAAATTAGATGTAGTAGAAGAGACAGAAAATGGAATAGAAATTAGAGAAGAGGAATACAAAGAAGCTGAGGCACAGAGAGAAAAAAGGATCTATAAGAATGAAAGAATATTGAGAGAACTGTGTGACCAATCCAAATGGAACAATATTCATATTATAGGGGTACCAGAAGAAGAGAGAGAATAAGGGATAGAAAGTGTATTTGAAGAGGTAATTGCCGAAAACTTCAACAATCCGGGGAAGGAGATAGTCTCTCAGGCCATGGAGATCCACAGATCTCCCAACACAAAGGACCCAAGGAAGACAACACCAAGACATTTAATAATTAAAGTAGGAAAGATCAAGGATAAATACAGACACATAAAAGCAGCCAGAGAGAGAAAAAAGATCACATACAAGAAAAACCCAACAGGCTATCATCAGATTTCTCAACAGAAACCTTACAGGCCAGAAGAGAGTGGCATGATACAATTAATGCAATGAAACAGAAGGGCCTCGAACCAAGAATACTCTACTTGGCAAAGTTATTTAAATTTGAAGGAAGGATTAAACAATTTCCAGATAAGCAAAAGGTGAGAGAATTTACATCCCATGAACCACCTCTGCAGTGCATTTGGAGGGACTGCTATAGATGGATGTATTCCTAAGGCTAAATAGCTATCACCAGGTGAAACAAAACCACAGGAAAGTAAAACAATTAATTACTAAGGAGATGCAAAATCAAATCAACTACCCCCAAAGTCAATCCAGGGATAGATAAGGAGTGCAGAATATGATACCTAATATATAAAAATGGAGGAGGAAGAAAAAAGGAAGAAGAAAAGAATTTTTTGGTTGTGTTTGTAATAGAATACTGAGTTAAATTAGACTTTTAGATAGTAAGGGAATTACCCTTGAACCTTTGATAAACATGAATCTAAAGCCTGCAATGGCAGTAAGTACATACCTATCGATAACCACCCCAAATTTAAATGGTATGAATGCACCAATCAAAAGACATAGAGTCACACTTCAAACCCAAATATATACGCAGACTGAAAGTGAAGGGATGGAAAAAGATATTTCATGCAACTAATAGGGGGAAAAAAGGAGTTGCAGAATTTGTATCAGACAAAATAGACTTCAAAACAAAGAAAGTAACAAGAGACAAAGAAGGACATTACATAATGATAAAAGGGACAGTCCACCAGGAGATACATATCTATGCACCCAACACAGGATCACCTACATGTGTGAAACAAATAGTAACAGAATTAAAGGGGAAAATAGAGTGCAATGCATTCATTTTCGGAGACTTCAACACACCACTCACTCCAAAGGACAGATCAGCCAGACAGAAATTAAGTAAGGAGACAGATGCACTGAACAACATATTAGAACATATAGATCTAATGGGCATCTACAGATCACTCAATCCAAAAGCAACAGGATACACATTCTTCTCAAGTGCACATGGAACATTTTCAGGAATAGATCATTTACTAGGGCACAAAAACAACCTCAGTAAATTAAAAAAGATTGAAATTGTACCAACCAGCTTCTCAGACCACAAAGGTATGAAACTAGAAATAAATTACACAAAGAAAACAAAAAAGCCCACAAACACATGGAGGCTTAATAACATGCTCCTAAATAACCAATGGATAAATGACCAAATAAAAACAGAGAACAAGCAATATATGGAGACAACTGAAAACAATAATGCAACACTGCAAAATCTGTGGGATGCATCATAGCCATACTAAGAGGAAAGCATATTGCAATATACATAAACAGAATCAGACATAAGAAAGGAAAATCACTACAGACACCAAAGAAATACAAAGAATTATGAGAGGACACTATGAAAAGTTATATGCTAACAAACTGTGTAACCTAGAAGAAATGATAAATTTTTAGAAAAATACAATGTAGCAAGGCTGTCCAAGGAAGAAACAGAAAATATGAAAAGACAAATTACCAGCAACAAAACTGAATTGGTAATCACAAAACAACCTAAGAACAAGACTCTTGGACCAGATGGTTTCACTGCTAAAAATTATCAAACATTTAGTGAAGACCTAATACCCATTCTCTTTAAATTTTTCCAAAAAGTAGAAGAGGAGGGAATACTCCCAAACTCATTCTACAAGGCCTGCATCACTCTAATATGAAAACCAGACAAAGACACCACAAAAAAGACAATTACAGACCAGTATCCCTGTTGAACATAGATGCAAAAATACTCAAAAAATATTAGCAAACTGAATTCAAAAATACATCTAAAAGATCATCTATCATGATCAAGTAAGATTTATTCCAGGGATGCAATGATGGTACAACATTCAAAATTCCATCAACATCATCCAGCACATCAACAAAAAAAGGACAAAAAACACATGATCATCTCCATAGATGCTGAAAAAGCATTTGACAAAATTCAACATTCATTCTTCATAAAAACTCTCAACAAAATGGGTATAGAGTGCAAGTATGTCAACATAATAAAGGCCATATATGCCAAACCCACAACCACCATCATACTTAACAATGAGAAGCTGAAAGCTTTTCCTTTAAGATTGGGAACAAGACAAGGATGCCCTCTCTCCCCACGTTAATTCAACACAATTCTGGAGGTCCTAGCCATGGCAATCAGAAAACACAGAAAAAAAGGGCATCCATATTGGCAAGGAAGAAGTTAACTGTCCTTCTTTGCAGATGACCATATTGTACATAAAAAAAACCCTGAAGAATCCACTCCAAAACGACTAGATCTAATATTGGAATTCAGCAAAGTTGTGGGATGCAAAATTAATACACAGAAATCTGTTGCATTCCTATAGACTAATGATGAACTAGCAAAAAAGAAAATCAGGAAAACAATTCCATTCACAATTGCATCAAAAAGAATAAAATACCTAGGAGTAAACCCTACCAAGAAATTGAAAGACCTATACTCTGAAAACTACAAGACACTCATGAGAGAAATTATAGAGGATACCAATAAATGGAAACACATCCAGTGCTCATGGATAGGAAGAATTAACATTGTCAAAATGGCCATCCTGCCTGAAACAATCTACAGATTCAAAGCAATCCCTACCAAAATACCAACAGCATTCTTCAATGAACTAAAGCAAATAGTTCTAAAATTCCTATCGAACCACAAAAGACACCAAATAGCCAAAGCAATCCTGAGGAGAGAGAATAAAGTAGGGGAGATTATGATCCCTGACTTCAAGCTCTACTACAAAGCCAAAGTAATCAAGACAATTTGGTACTGGTGCAAGAGTAGATCCATAGAACAAGGGAACAGACTAGAAAGCTCAGATAGAAACCCAAGCATATATGGTCAATTCATATATAATAAAGGAACCATGGATATACAATGGGGAAATGACAGCCTCTTCAACAACTGGTGTTGGCAAAATTAGACAGCTATCTGCAAGATAATGAAACAGGATTATTGTCTAACCACATACACAAAAGTAAACCCAAAATGGATCAAGAACCTGAATGTAAGTCATGAAACCATAAAACTATTAGAAGAAAACATAGGCAAAAATATATTGAATATAAACATGAGCAACTTTTCCAGAATACATCTCTTAGGGCAAGGGAAATAAAATAAAAAATGAACAAATGAGACTACATCAAGCTAAAAAGCTTCTGTGCAGCAAAGTATACCATCAGCAGAACAGTATGGGAGAATATATTTGTAAATGACATATCTGACAAGGAGTTGTCATCCAAAATGTATAAAGAACTCACATGCTTCAATAGCCAGAAAGCAAATAACCTGATTAAAAATGGGCAGAGTATATGAAGAGACAGTTCTTCAAAGAAAATCGGATGTTCAACAGGCACATGAAAAGATGCTTCACATTTCTAATTATCAGGGAATTGCAAATTAAAACCACAATGAGATATCACCTCATCCCAGTTAGGATGGCCAACATAAGAAAGACTAGAAACAACAAATGCTGGCGAGAATGTGGAGAAAGGGGAATCCTCCTACACTGCTGGTGGGAATGTAAGCTAGTTCAACCATTGTGAAAAGCAATATGGAGGCTCCTCAAAAAACTAGCAATAGAAATACCATTGGACCCAATAATTCTATTCCTTGGAATTTACCCAAGAAAACAGCGTCTCAGATTCAAAAAGACATATGCACCCCTATGTTCTTCGCAACACTATTCACAAAAGGCAAGATATGGAAGCAACCTAAATGTCCATTAGTATATGGATGGATAAAGAAGACATGGTACATATACACAATGGAATACTATTCAGCCATAAGAAAGAAACAAATCCTACCATTTGTAACAATATGGATTGAGCTAGAGGGTATTATGCTCATGAAATAAGTCAGGCAGAGAAAGACAAGTGCCAATGATTTCACTTATTTGTGGAGTAAAACAACAAAGCAAAAATGAAGGAACAAAATAGCAGCGATTCACAGACTCCAAGAAGGGACCAGCGGTTACCAAAGGGGTGGGGTGTGGGAGAGCAGGTGGGGAGGGAGGGAAAAGGGGACTTAGGGGTATTATGATTAGTACACATGGTTTGTGGGGGTCACAGGAAAGACAGTGTAGCTCAGAGAAGACAAATAGGGCTCTGTAGCATCTTACTATGCTGATGGACAGTGACTGCAATGGGATATGGGGGGTGGACTTGATAATAAAGGAGAATGTAACAACCACATTGTTTTTCTTGTGAAACCTTCATAAGAGTGTATGTCAATGATACCTTAATAAAAATATAGATATGTAAACACACACACACACACACACACACACACACACATAAAAGTGATTTACTATGTTCCTCTTTCTGTTTTCTCTGGTATCTGTTTTTTCCTTTGCCATTATGTGACTATTAACAATAAATATTTAGAAACCCTCAGGGACCCTCAGTCTCTGCACTACTAACGTCCTGGCCCAGATCCTTCTCTGTGGTGGGATATGTCCTCTACATTGCAGGATGTACAGAACATTCTTGCTGCCACTTACCTGTCCAAAAATCACAGCAAAAATCTAATTGTAATTGCCCAATGTCCCCAAGGGAAAATAATAACTTCTGGTTTAAAAGTACAGGTTTAACTTAGTTATCCCAGAACATTTTCATAACAGTGATATAAAGTCAATTTTTGGAGAATGAATATGCAAGACAAGCCAGGGTGAGTGCACAGCCCCTCCGGAGATATTTTGCAGCCACTGAAATAAAGGACCATTACATGACTAGTTCATGGGAGGAAAGCCCATAAGATCTCATTGAGAAGGAAGGAAAAGAGGACAGAAAGTAGAAAAAAACTACACTATAAACTATTTACATTGTGCATATGATTAACTGTTAGATCTGACCATATATATATTATAAAACACTTGTATTAAAGTGTGGGACTATGTATGTATATGTGCATCATGTAGAAAGAGAAGCTTTAAAGGAAAGTAAGAATTTATAGAATAAAGATTATTAATGAGAATGAAATTAGGTTACTGATGCTACTTTTAAGAACTGTACGTCCCAAAATTAAATGGAAATCTACAACAAACTTCTACAAAGACTTACAAGCCTTAATAATTAAATGATACCAACATGGATAATTAATTCAAGATTAAATTGCCAAAGACTTGAAATAACAGAATACAACAAAAAGGCCTTTAAGGTGCAAGGAGGAAGCAGTATCTACCTTAAAATTTCATCTTATGTAAGATAAATGGATTCCAATATGCTCATAGAATACAAAAGTGATCTTTAGTCAAATGGTAAAAATGCCTTTTAAATGATGGCCAAAGGTGATGCAACTTTTAGAGATAGATGTAGTAAAAAAATGTCAAAAGGTAAAATAAGGAATATCAGAGATGTGAAAAAAGTTGAATCATGTATAAATAAAGGGTAATTTTTTACCATGAATAATGAAGAACTTGCAGTTCCATTTTTGTGTATAGCAAGGATTAGTGTGTGAGGAATATGAAAGTGACTGCTGAATTCTTTCAGTAAGGAAAATAAAAATAAAAAGTTAATGGAGAGGACATAGTTTGATTGATAGATCTGATCACACAGAATGTACACACTATTATACATTCTCCACATCACATCTATACATAATCAGAAGAACAGAACAGCATATATGTTGTATAAAAAATTCCAAGTCTTGGAAAGAATCCAATGAAAAAGAGTAATGAAAGCACTCTGACACCACCATCCAAAAGCAAAGGATGTGCACAATTTTGAAAAGAGAAACAAAAATGGGTAGCAAACCCACAAATGCATTCAGCCATTGAAATATTGCAAAGGAAAGCATTCCCCATTCCACCTATTCAATCAACTCCTCATGTTAGTAACCAAAGGGAGTGAAGATATGGTGATACATATGTATCATGCACTGCTATTGCAAAGATTTATTTGCAACTGTTGCTTGATCTGGATCTTTCCCATCTATATGGAAAATAGTCTAATATGCCCCATCTTAAAATAAAAAGAAATGCCCTCACCTCACTATATATCTGTCCAGACCTAATGCACTTTTTACTCCTACTAATCAAAAAGATACTTGCATTTATACTCCATTTTTACTGGAAGTATTTTAGATCTCCATTTCTTCTAATTGGGATTCCATTAATATCATTTAATTGTCAGTGTGAACACTTGCATTTCTGAGGTCAAGGTTCACTTTTCTTTTTAGCGTCATGAATGAATACATTAATTTATTAGTAAAGCCAGCAAACCCACAATGATCTCTGGCATCTGGGCTATGCGGGTCTGGCTCTCAGGTGACCTCAGGCACCAGTTCTTTTTTCCATCCTCCCTGGTACTGTCCTGCAGCATCTGGTGAACTCTTGGACCTACCTGGATGGGAACTGTGACAGGAAAGTTCCCCTGTGGAAATGAATATTACCCCGTGGATGGTGGATGAGGGAGCCAAAACTCTCTCCCCAAACAAGACAATGGGAAGGGGTCACACATTGGTCTCCCAGCTGGAGTTAAGATTCCGAAAGGGCCAACCAGGGCCCATACAGCCCACTGAGCATCTGCAGCAGAGGAGATACTTACAGCTCCTGTGCCTGCCCATGAGGCATGCTTCCCTCTTGTTACTGTAACCTCTAATGCATGAGTTCCCTTGTGGACACTGGTCTGGACAGAATGGAAAATTTTCCTGCTGATTCTCTGTTCCTAGGAGAGCATATTACATGCCAGGTGAATTCAGTTTTAATTACTCCTTATCTATTAACTCTCCTGCTTCCAGAGCTTTAAACCTCCCAGCACACCAGACCACTCCTGAGTTAGATTTCCTTAAAAGTCTAATATTGAGGATTTGTTGTGATAATTTCCATTGGGTCTTCAATGATTTGATTTGTGGGGGGACATGATCCTTATAACTCTGAAAATTACTATCCCCCTTTTAAGAAGAGGGACTATACTTTTTTCCTCATGATAGCATTTCCAAGATTATAAGGAATTTCATACTTAGAAGTTAAGAGCTGTCATTTAGTCCCTCATTATATAATGCTATCGATTATGAGTCTAGATATTGTTATGCAGAATAGCCTAGCTTAATATATTATAGCGATTGTCAAATATAATTTTTAAAGAAGTAAATTATGAGATAGTACCATTATGAGCTACATTCTCCTTTGTCGGAATGGTTCTCAGAGTTGTTTAATGTCCTGCTCAAAGATATAAACCAAAGGCTAGAGTCTTGATTGTAATTTGTCAGAGTGATCCCAGTTCCCAAACTCTGCCACAAGGTTCCTCAACCAGGGTGGATTTTTCCCCCTGGGGATATTTGTACATGTCTGAAGGGATGCCTGTCAGCAGCTACTGTGCAGAGGACAGCACCCAACACATATGATGATCCCACTCCAAATATCAACAGTGATTGAATGAGAAAACCTGTTCTAGGCCACCACTTCCTACAAATCAGAAGGGTTTATAGTTGAAATGCCAGATCTGATTCTTTAGGCCCTCAGGGGCCACAGGGCTCTGCATTTCTAACAAGCTCCAGGTGGTATAGAATCTGCAGGTCCTGGTTTGTGGGTCATAATTTGAGAGTAAGGCTGTGTCCTGCATTACAGCCAGGTGCAGGTAGATTTAGGTATTGTTCAGCAAGGATCTTCCATGAAGGTAATTTTGAAATAAAAGTTTTTCACTCTTTCATAGTTGGTGATAAATTCTGTGTTGAGTTCTTTTAAAATGCAATGGCACTTGAGTGACAGCAAGTAATTTATATTTGGAAAACACTGTGCAATGAATAGAATTAGGGCTTCCAAAAGATGTCTATGTTCTAATCCCAAGAAATTTTGAATATGTGAACTTACTAGGGTAATTAAGACAGGAGATGGGATAAAGTTGCTAGTCAGTTAATTGAGATTAGTCGGTTATCACTGTGGTACTAGTGTAATCACACTGATGCTCTAAATGTGCATGACAGAGGATGATTGAAGATGCTGTCCTGGCTGGCATTGAAAGTGGAGGAAGGTCCATGAGCCAAGGACTGCTGGTGGCTCCTGCAAACTGGAGCAGGAGATGGAATGCTGTCTTGCCAAAGGGTTTCAGCCCTGGGCAAGTTCGCTATGGATTCAGTGTGACCAAAATTGACAGCAAAATGTTCTTTGGGGTTAAAGGGTTATATCCAACTTTATTTCCAGGTGGCAGGTCGGTCACTAGAATTCCATTCACTCGGAGCGAGTCTGTATGCAGTAAGCCAGTCTCTGCTTCTGGGCCCCTCTGTCTGCACAGCCATCCTCTGGGCTTCTGTGCACAGCCGTCCCACACAGCTGTCCTCTGGGCCTCTCTCCTCAGCACTGCCACCACTCCAGCCTCTGCTCTGCTCTCCTGAAGCCTTGCAGCCCTGCCACCGTGTTGAACCCAGAGCACTGGGCAGAGCTCTTTTTATTGAGTCAACAGCCATGTATTGCCCACAGGTGTGCAGTGAGCTAGTCAACCAGGGCCAGTTGAGAATCCTGGCCACAGGAACTCTTATTTGACCCACAAACACATTCTCCTCTGGGGCTTCCAGAAGGATAGAGACCCTGTATACATCTTGATTTTAGGCCATTAAGACCCATTTCAGGCTTCTGAACTTCCGATTTATAAACTAGAATGTTATCTAAGTCATTGCTGTGCTAATTTGTTTCAGCAGTAATAGGAATCGAATACACTTATTCTATAAAATATTGTTTGCTGTAACTGAGTTTAAACCACTCAGATCATTCAGTTAGCACCTGCGGCAAGACATTATGGTTTGAAATTCCATTTAAATAGAATCTTACAGTTAATTTTGAGCTATTTGGTACCATGGGTGACACAAAGAATTTCTCATTGCATAAATGTAAAGGTGGTTCTGATTTTAATGCTTCTGAGACATTAAAATAGGAAAATACTCATTATAAAATTAAGGTCACTCAGTCAACTTAAATCTTCTTGGTCAAAATTTCTATATTCTATTTTATGTTAATTCAAATGTTCATTCCTTTTATTTTTATCCTCTCCAAAATTCTCTCAAGGTTTTTTTCAATGAAATAGATGGAACTATAGATGAGTTTGTGTAATGCATACATATATATGTCAGGGAGAGTTCATTTCAGATGCAGAGTTCATTTTGGAAGTCAGAGTACAATGTGAGGAAGGAATTCATTAAAGGAGAGTGTTAATGAATGACAGAACAGAATAATAAAGGAAGTTAGTTGAACAGCTACTCAGCATGGGGCACAACCCCTGCTAACTCCTCAAGAAAGGGTCATCTGGCATCCAGTGTCCCTTGGATCTGCATGGCATGGGAACTGAGTCCCCAACACCCCAGGCTTCGGGGGAGCCGCAGAGCACTGGATGGAGTGAGATCATGTTCTGAAAACTTCCTATGGGTAAAGAAGGGAGTCTTTCAGACAGGTTACTAAAGAGCATCATGACTGTGAGTTGCTGTTCCCCAGTCACCTAGGCAAGGGCAATTTGCAAGGCCAGGTCTGAGCTCTCAGAAGCCCCTCCCTACTTGTTTGAGATGATAGAGAGAGTGAAGGTTTAAGCTGAAATCCAGAGGATTAGAATGACAAAGTGAAGTAACAAAACACCACTGGAAAGGCACAGAGACAATGCATTTAAGTGAGAAGTTTATTTAAGGCAAAAAGGAGCGCACTTGGAGAAAGGGGAGTGTGGGCTGCCCCAGAGAAGAGGCACTGCTAAATGGTTGGGAAAAGGTTATGATTAAAAGGTTACACACTTATAAAGTGCAGGTAACCTCAGAGAGAGGAACACACTGAAAGGCTGAGAGTTTCCCCTTTTAAGGATTTTTCAGGAATGTGACAAAAGGGCTGGTGGTGCAGACTTGTTAACTGGTCTCTGAATATTTAGAATTAACTTAACACAAGGAATTTACTGCACTGATTTCTCCCTGAGATAACTGGCATCTTGGTCTGGGAGCACATGTAACAAGACCACCTGCCCAGCCTGAAGATGGTCTGAGTTATTGTTTGCTTGCTAAAGAGTAAGCTTACTTCTTAACTTCCTGGGTGTTAAAATGCACTTATCTTTAAGATGAAATCCTTCCTGCCTTTTACTATGTTGTTTAGGGCTGGGCCTACATGCTAAATTAGTTGCCTAGGTTGCAAACTACTTGATTAGGGCTGAAGGAGAAAAAGACAGCATATAGGTAAAGTTAAAAAATAAGCTGAGCCTGCATGATTAACACAATAAAGATCTGGGCTATGCTGAAGAACTCTCCTTTATCTGGGGAATATTCAAACATTCCAGGCCGAGTTGCTTCTGGCATTTTGATCTTTAACTGATCAACTCTGGGCTTTCCTGGCCTTATTCTCTTTCCACCCTGCTCATATCTATTTTCCTGCCTAACATTATATGTATATATATATATATGTATGTGTGTGTGGTTATTTGAAAAATTATGCAAACAGGCATACATGCATATATAAAAAACACATCCACTCCTTACTTTGAATGTTTTCATTGAATATTTTAATTGCACTCAGCAAAGTATGTCTAGTATTTCATTCATTCCTTACAACATCTGCCTGAAACAATGTTCATCATCTCACATTACCTTCAGAAGTTAGGAAACTGATGCCCAGGTAGATTATATCTTTAACAATTACATTAAAAGTAGTTAGACTCATTCTGCACCTACATATATATAAATGTATCTATATATTATGTACTCAATTTTTCTATGACTCCTTTAACTCAGGCAATAGTACATTTTAAACATGTGAAGCTTATTGGACATAATTATACTCCAGTACATTAGAATTAAAAATTCTAGTGGTATATAACTCAGGTCAGATCTGGAGTACATGTAGCTCGGTCACTCCACACAGTGGTGAGAAGTATGTCTTGTAACTGGGAAAAGTGAAGTGTCATGTATGTATATGGTAATATATAGGAAGATTAACCTACATATATATAAATGAAGTAAACAAATGTGATATAGTGGTGGAAGAAAGAAGTGCAATACAGATGTACACAGCATCATGGAAGAGATTTAGAAACACAATGTAGACAATTTTGACTGAACATAGTCCCATGAGTAACCCAGAAGCAATCATAACAACTCCCCACCAAGTGATCTCATTCAATTATGAAGGAATTATATTGAAACAGGTGCTTTCAGGATGCCTTGTTATATGGCACTAACTGATGCAATAATGAGAGCAAGCAGAACTGAGAGCAATTGTAATAAGCTTCTCATTCTGGGTATTTGGAGACATTTGTGATTACTCTGTTATTTTAGATAGCTGTATTAAAAAGTGACTTCTATATAACCCAGTAATTCCACTTCTGGGAATTTATTTGAGAAAAACAAAATTGACTAATTTGAAAAGATACATGAATGCCTATTTATTGAAGCATTATATACAATAGTTAAAATATGGGAGCAACTTACATGCCCATCTGTAGATGAATGGATAAAGAATATCTGGACTGTATAAAATGGAATATTACTCATCCATAAAAAAGAATGTAATTTTATATTTTGCAATAACATAGACAGACTTAGAGGGTATTATGCTAAGATAAAGACAAATATATAATTTCACATATATGTTGTATATGAAAAACAAAGCAAATGAACAAACAAAATAGAAACAAACTCATGGACATAGAGAACAGACTGGTGGTTGCCATGGGGGAGAAGATGTGGGAGGATGGGTGAAATAGGTGAAAGGGGAAGATAATCAGTGTGAGTGTTTGATATCTTGATCTGGGTGATTAAAAAGTGTGGACATAACTGTATACATATGTTAAATTCATCAAGTTGTACACTAAAATATGTGCATTGTATTGTATATATCACAATAAAACTATCATTAAAAAATGGAATCCATTGAGGTTTCCTTTCAGATAAGCAATGAGAGTTTAGAAGGATGTGCCATGCCTCTCCACAAAACTTATAACTTTAATTACATGAATGTACAGGAATGTAAAGTCTGTAGTGAGTCATCCTTTGATCATGGGAATATATATATATATGTGTGTGTGTGTGTGTGTGTGTGTGTGTGTGTGTGTGTATGTATATATATGGTGTATAATACATGGTGTTGATGTCATTTAATCATTGCCCATTTTGCCATTTTGTGTTTATGATAAAATCTAGAAAATGGAGATATTTCATGTAGAGCAGTGCAGTCTTATTTGTATGTATTACTGGAAAATTTAAATTGGAGAAAGGGGAGTGTGGGCTGCCCTTGCATAAATGTAAAGGTGGTTCTGATTTTAATGCCTGGCATAAGCAGGAAGAGAATTCAATAAAAAAGCATAAACATGCCAAACAATCCTTCATCTCAATGGAAAAATAAAAACCTTGCACATGGACACCAAAATCCAGACTTCAATGTATCAGATGTACAGCATGACAATGAAATATTTTCCTTAGTATAATTTACATTTTTCTTCATCATACTTAACCTTCCTTGCTCAAATGTCCATATTAGGTCTATTCAAGTTCATTTTCCCATGTAGATTCCACTTGGAGACATGCATTTGCTAATCATTTTGACAATCACTCTGGCAGGCATTGCGTGTCACATGAGAATATGATCCTAATGACAATAAAACTCAAAGACCACCTATAAAACAAACTGTCAGTTAAAGTCCACATTATCAGGAAGAGCAGTTAATGTGGTTGTATGTAAAAGAGTGATGTACACAAAACTTAAAAAATGTGGACTCAGTCTGCTACTTCTATAGCTTTTCTTCTTCCTTCCTAATTACAGCCCTTCAGTAGAATTCATGCCTCATATAGATAATTACCGAATATCATAATTATTCTAAGTGGCAAAGATACTTCAGGACAAATGCTGGGCATAGAAGCCACAGGGCATAAACCTGCAAAGAAGTAAAAAGCTAACCTTTTCAAAGAATATTGCTTCTCTCTCACTTACCAACTTTACATTTCCCCTAATGATCCCAGAAGATGAGTGGTTAGTCAGAGACGGGTAAGATTCATCAAGGGAGGAACAACCTAAGACAGGAACAGCAACAGGGGGGCCATCAGGTGAGAAATTGGGGATCAATAGAGGTGAGGCTTAGAACCTCACCCCCCCTGCTTTGAGAGAAATCTTCTGCATCTGTGGATGTTTTGTTGCCCTTGTCTAGCTTGGATTAATACTTAGTCTATAGGCACAGATCTGATCATCTACATTTGCCCTCTTACAGCACTGAATTATGTTTTCTACCTTTATCTTGCATCTACCTACCACTTCAGCATTTTATTTAAAAAAAGGGAGGAATGTGGGATTCACATATAAATCAAGTATAAAAATCAAATGCACAATCATATCTGACTTGATTGTTTATAGCTCATGATGTGTGATCAAAACCAAAAGTTTCTGTGATGACTGCCCTTGCACTGTTCACCATGTAAGAACTTATTCACTATGTAAGAACTTGTTCACCATGTAAGAACTTATTCGTTATGCTTCAGAAGATTGGAGACTGTTGAGAGTTAGGCTTGGGGTTGATTAATGATTGTGCATTGAGTCCCCTATACAGAATTTTATTGTTGTTAACCACCATTTGATCAATAAATATGAGAGATGCCTTCTCAAAACAAAATGTGGACTCAGATTTTCCATTATTATCAAACTATATACTTAGTTTGCTTGTCAAAAGTAGTTTTTTCCTTACAAATAATAGAATTTGTGACTATACTTTTAGTAAAAAATGGGATGATATGTATCATTTGAAAAGAAAGCCATGCTACCATATGAAATAAATGGGAATTTCCAAATATTTTGGATCAAGGTTGGGCAAAACTATGAGAAACTATGAAGTGAATAAAAGGAATACTGCCTGTATGTCAGACACAGAAGTAAGCTTTATAAGGTGAGTGACTTAAACTGAATGGATAAATTGAACTAAAAAAATGAAAATTCAGGAATTAAATAGAAGGAACAAGTTCTACTTCCAATATCTGATAAAAAAAAATAGCAAATTCTGGCTCTGAGGCTTTGAGCCCTGACATCACAGGCACTTCTTCATTCCTAGGACAGTTGGTCACATTATAGCTGTCATCCCCAGGAATCTTTTTAGAGCCCTCTTTATGTCCTTATTCCTGAGACTGTACATGGAGGGTTTCAGCAAGGGTGTGGCCACAGTGTACATCACAGGCTGCTGCGCTTGAGTGTGAGCTGGGGGTAGCAGCAGAGCTGAGGTACACACCTAGGCTTCTACAATAAAACAAGGAGATAATGGAGATGTGAGATGCACAGGTGGAAAATGTTTGATATTGCCCTGAGCTGATGAGATTCCATGTATGGAGGGAACTATCTTAGAGTAGGAGTAAAGGATCCCATTGAGGGGACCACCAGCCAGGAGCACAGCTGTGACTTCCATCACTGTGTCAAAGATAAAAGTGTAAGAACAGGCAAATCAGACCACTTAATTGAGTTCACAGATAACATGGGGGATATCCAAATCTGTACAGAATGGCAGTCTTACCACCAATAAGCTTTCTAAAAAAGGAATTAAGAGCACTGATGATCCAGGACACCAACCACAGCAGTCCCCAGAGTTCATGATGACCGTGTAGTCCAGAGGGTGGCAGATGGTCACATACCAGTCACAGGCCATCACACTCAGGAGACAGGGGACAAAACTCTAAAGAATATGAAAAATACATTTGGCTGATGCATCCTGCATAGGTTATTTCTTGGCTTTGCACCTGGATGTTCAGCAGCATCTTTGGGCTGGTGGTGGAGGTGAAGCCAATGTCCGCAAAGGACAGGTCAGAGAGGAACAATTATGTGGGTGTGTGCAGGTGGGAGTCTGAGCTGACAGCCAGGATGAGGAGCAGGTTCCCAAACACAGGCACATGGAGAGGAAAACTCCAAATGTGAAGGGCTGCAGTTCTGATACACAATGAAACTTGTGTATTATTTCCTGAGTCCATGTGGTAGAGTTGACTACTAGGAAACAGGAAAACAACATGATTAATTTTCAATAATTGGCATTACTAATGCAGTGAAATTATACAATCTATATTTTGCAGTCACTAAGTCAATAATCATAATTTTGTATGCAAATTATTCTCCTCAAGGTGTCCCCCTCATCATCTCTGATTATTAATTCCTATCCACCCTCAACCTTTTCCTCCAAAGGTCCTGTGTTCTACACTTTAAATGAGAAATTATGTGTGGCATTTGGGTACATCCCATGGTATCCCTGAAAATTGCTATTCCCCTCTTCAACAGCTGGGGAAACTCTGTTCATTTGACCTGAAATCTTGGAGGCCACAATCCATGGCTTCATAACACTTTTGTCAAGGTAATGAGGAATTTCCTTCTTATATCATAAGTTGAGTTGGGATTTAATCTCCCTTTATAAAATGTTTGCTAAATCTCAGAGATTTATTTAGAAATTTTTATGTAGTGTAACCTGACCTTAGCACCTCCTATGCATTGATCTCCCAGTCATGGAAACTGACTTGCACTGTCACCAGGCACCCCAGCTCCAAGGCTCAGAGCCTTCCCTCTGTGTGGAGCCTTGCTCATGGGTCTATTTGGAAATTTTCATCTCCTCTCAGTCTTCAAAGCTCCATCTCCTCTTCCGTACTGTTACAATTTATATCCCTCATGAATCTGTTTTTTAAACATTCCCACAGAAAATAACCCTTCATCTTGCACTTAATTTTGATTATTGAACTATCATTTTTCTTTTCAGGGAGATTTATTTATTTATTTATGTTTATTTAAAAAAATTTTATTAAGATATTATTGATATACATTCTTGTAAAGGTTTTACATAGAAAAACAATGTGGTTACTACATTTACCCATATTATCAAGTTCCCACCCATACCCCAATGCAGTCACTGTCCATCAGTGCAGCAAGATGCCCCAGATCCACTATGTGCCTTCTCTGTGCTACACTGTTCTCCCTGTGATCCCCACATCATATGTAATAAACATAATACCCCTCAATTCCCTTCTCCCTCCCTCCCCACCCGCCCTTCCACACCTCTCTCCTTTGGTAACCGCTAGTCCCTTCTTGGAGTCTCTGAGTGTGCTGCTATTTTGTTCCTTCAGTTTTGCTTCATTGTTATACTCCACAAATGAGGGAAATTATTTGGCACTTGTCTTTCTCTGCCTGGCTTCTTTCACTGGGCATAATATCCTCCAGCTCCATCCATGTTGTTGCAAATGGTAGGATTTGTTTCTTTCTTATGTCTGGATAGTATTCCATTATGTATATGTACCACATCTTGTTTATAGATTCATCTACTGATGGACACCTAGGTTGCTTCCATTTCTTGGCTATTGTAAAAAGTGCTGCCATAAACATAAGGGTACATATGTCTTTTTGAATCTGAGAAATTGTATTCTTTGGGTAAATTCCAAGGAGTGGGATTCCTGGGTCAAATGGTATTTCTATTTTTATTTTTTGAGGAACCTCCATATTGCTTTCCACAATGGTTGAACTAGCTTACATTCCCACCAGCAGTGTAGGAGGGTTCCCCTTTCTCCACATCCTCACCAGCATTTGTTGTTCTTAGTCTTTTCGATGCTGGGCCATCCTTACTGGTGTGAGGTGATATCTCATTGTGGTTTTAGCTTGCATTTCTCTGATGATTAGCGATGTGGAGCATCTTTACATGTGTGTGTTGGCCATCTGAATTTCTTATTTGGAGAACTGTCTCTTCATATCATCTGCCCATTTGTTAATCAGGTTATTTGATTCTTGGGTGTTGAGGCGTGAAAGTACTTTATATATTTTGGATGTTAACCCTTAGGTGGATGTGTCATTTACAAATATGTTCTTCCATACTGTAGGATACCTTTTTGCTCTGTTGATGGTGTCCTTTGCCATACAGAAACTTTTTAGTTTGATGTAGTCCCATGAGTTCATTTTTGCTTTTGTTTCCCTTGCTCGAGGAGATGTGTGCAGAAAGAAGTTGCTCATACCTATATTCAGGAGATTTTGCCTATGTTTTCTTCTAAGAGTTTTATGGTTTAATGACTTACATTTAAGTGTTTAATCCATTTTGAGTTTACTTTTGTGTATGGGGTTAAACAATAATCCTGTTTCATTATCTTGCATGTAGATGTCTAATTTTGCCAGCACCAGCTGTTGAAGAGGCTGTCATTTCCCATTGTATGTCCATGGATCCTTTATCATATATTAATTGACCATATATGGTTGGGTTTATATCATGGCTCTCTAGTCTGTTCCATTGATCTATGGGTCTGTTCTTGTGGCAGTACCACATTGTCTTGATTACTGTGGCTTTGTAGTAGAACTTGAAGTTGGGTATCATAATCCCCCAGCTTTATTCTTCCTTCTCAGAATTGCTTTGGTTATTCTGGGTCTTTTGTGGTTCCATATGAATTTTAGAACGATTTTCTCTAGTTCGTTGAAGAATGCTGTTGGTACATTGATAGGAACTGCATTGAATCTACAGATTGCTTTAGGCAGGATGGCCATTTTGACAATATTAATTCTTCCTATCTGTGAACACAGGTTGCATTTCCATTTATTGGTATCTTCTTAATTTCTTTCATGAATTTCTTGTAGTTTTCAGAGTATAGTTATTTCACTTCCTTGGTTAGGTTTATTCCTAGGTATTTTATTCTTTTTTATGCAATTCTGAATGGAATTGTTTTTCCCAATTTCTCTCTCTGCTAGTTCATTTTAGTGTATAGGAATGGAACAGATTTTTGTGAATTAATTTTGTATTCTGCAACTTTGCTGAATTCAGATATTAGATCTAGTAGTTTTGGAGTGGATTCTTTAGGGTTTTTAATGTACAGTATCATGTCATCTGCAAACAGGGGACAGTTTAACTTCTTCCTTGCCAATCTGGATGCCTTTTATTTATTTGTGTTGTCTGATTGCTGTGGGTAGGACCTCCAGTACTATGTTGAATAGAAGTGGGGAAAATGGGAATCCTTGTCTTGTTCCTGATCTTAAAGGAAAAGCTTTCAGCTTCTTGCTGTTAAGTATAATGTTGGCTGTAGGTTTGTCATATATTGCCTTCATTATGTCGAGGTACTTGCCCTGTATACCTATTTTGTTGAGAGTTTTTATCATGAATGGATGTTGAATTTTGTTGTATGCTATTTCAGCATCTATGGAGATGATCATGTGGTTTTTGTCCTTCTTTCTGTTGATTTGGTGGACGATGTTGATGGATTTTTATCCTTGCAACCCTGGAATAAATCTTACTTGATCATGATGGATGATCTTTTTGATGTATTTTTGAATTCAGTTTGCTAATATTTTGTTGAGTATTTTTGCATGTGTGTTCATCAAGGATATTGGTCTGTAATTTCAATGTTTTTGTAGTTTCTTTTTTTGGTTTACATATTAGAGTGATGCTGGCATTGTAGAATGAGTTTGGGAGTATTCCCTCCTTTTCTACTTTTTGGAAAAATTTAAGGAGAATGGGTATTAGGTCTTCGCTAAATGTTTGATAATTTTCAGCAGTGCAACCATCTGGTCCAGGGGCTTTGTTCTTAGGTAGTTTTTTTGATTACCAATTCAGTTTTGTTGCTGGTAATTGGTCTATTTAGATTTTCTGTTTCTTCCTTGGTCAGCTTTGTTACATTGTATTTTTCCAGAAATTTATCATTTCTTCTATGTTATCCAGTTTGTTAGCATATAACTTTTCATAATATTTTATCATAATTCTTTGTATTTCTGTAGTGTACATAGTGATTTTTCCTTTCTCATTTCTGATTCTGTTTATGTGTGTAGACTCTTTTTTTTTTCTTGTTAATTCTGGCTAGGGGTTTGTCTATTTTCTTTATTTTCTCAAAGAACCAGTTCTTGCTTTCACTGATTCTTTCTGTTGTTTTATTCTTCTCAATTTTATTTATTTCTGCTCTAATCTTTGTTATGTCCCGCCTTCTACTGATGTTCAGGCCTCATTTGCTCTTCCTTTCCTGTTTTCATTAATTGTGAGTTTAGGGTGCTTGTGTGGCATTGTTCTTCTTCCTGAGGTAGGCCTGTATTGCAATATACTTTCCTTTTAGCATGGCCTTGGCTATGTCCCATAGATTTTGTGGTGTTGATTTATTGGTGTCATTTGTCTCCATATATTGCTTGATCTCTGTTTTTATTTGGTCATTGATCCATTGGTTATTTAGTAGTATGTTTTGAAGCCTCCATGTGTTTGTGGGATTTTCCATTTTCTTTGCAAAATTTATTTCTAGTTTCATACCTTTGTGGCATTGAGAAGCTGGTTGGTACAATTTCAGTCTTTTTGAATTTACTGAGGCTCTTTTTGTGGCCTAGTATATGATCTATTCTTGAAAATGTTCCATGTGCACTTGAGAAGAATGTGTATTCTGCTGCTTTTGGGTGTAGAGTTCTATAGATATCTGTTAGGTCCATCTGTTCTAATGTGTTGTTCAGTGCCTCTGTGTCCTTACTTATTTTCTGTCTGGTTGATCTGTCCTTCAGAGTGAGTGGAGTGTTGAAGTCTCCTAAGATGAATGCATTGCATTCTATTTTGCCTTTTAATTCCGTTAGTATTTGTTTCACATATGTGGGTACTCCTGTGTTGGGAGCATAGATATTTATAATAGTTATACCATCTTAATTGAGTGACCACTTTATCATTACATAATGTCCTTCTTTGTCTCTTGTGAATTTCTCTGTTTTGAAGCCTATTTTGTGTTATATGAGTACTGAAACTCTTGCTTTTTTCTCTCTTTTCCTTGCATGAAATATCTTTTTCCAGCCGTTCACTTTTAGTCTGTGTATGTATTTGGGTTTAAAGTGAGTCTCTTTAGGCAGCATATAGATGGGTCTTGTTTTTTTATCCATTCAGTCACTCTATGTCTTTTGATTGGTGAATTCAGTCAATTTACACTTACGATGATTATCGATAGGTATGTGCTTACTACCATTTCAGGCTTTAGATTTGTGGTTATCAAAGGTTCAACATCAACTTCCTTACTATCTAAGAGTCTAACTTAACTCACTTAATATGCTATTACAAATACAATCTGAAAGTTCTTTTCTTTTTCTCCTCCTTTTTCCTCCTCCTCAATTCTTTATATATTAAGTATCATATTCTGTATTCTTTATCTATCCCTTGATTGACATTGGGGATAGTTAATTTAATTTCATGTTTGCTTAGTAATTACCTATTGTACTTTCTTTACTGTGTTTTTGTTCCCTCTGGTGACAGCTATTAAGCATTAGCAACAATTCCATCTATAGCAGTCCCTCCAAAATAGAGTGTAGAGATGGTTTGTGGGACATAAATTATCTCAGCTTTTGCTTATCTGGAAATTATTTAATCTCTCATTCAAATTTAAATGATAATCTTTCCAGACAAAGTAATCTTGTTTCCAGGCCCTTCTGCTTCATTGCATTAAGTACATCATGACACTCCTTTCTGGCCTGTAAGGTTTCTGCTGAGAAGTCTGATGATAGGCTCATGGGCTTTCCTTTGTATGTGATCTTATTTCTGTCTCTGGCCACTTTTAGTAGTCTTTCCTTATCCTTGATCTTTCCCATTTTAATTATTATATGTCTTGGTATTGTCTTCCTTGGGTCCCTTGTGTTGGGATTTTTGTGCACCTCCATGGCCTGAGAGACTATCTCCTTCCCGAGATTGGGGAAGTTTTCAGCAATTACCTCCTCAAAAACACTTTCTATCCCTTTTCTCTCTCTTCTTCTTCTGGTACCCTTATAATATGAATATTTTTCCATTTGGATTGGTCACACAGTTCTCTCAATATTCTTTCATTCTTATACATCCTTTTTTCTCTGTGTTCCTTAGCTTCTTTGTATTCCTCTTCTCTATTTTCTATTTCATTTATCCTCTCACCCACCATATATAATCTGCTTTTAATACCCTCCATTGTGCTCTTCAATGATTGGATCTCCAACCAGAATTCATTTCTGAGTTCTTGAATATCTTTCCGTACCTCCATGAGCATGTTAATGATTTTTATTTTGAACTCCCTTTCAGGAAGAGTCATAAGGTTGATGTCATCTTTCTCAGGAGTTTAATTAATTTTACTTTGAACCAGGTTTCTTTGGCATTATATATTTGTATGTGGTGCCCTCTAGTGTCCAGAAGCAGTACTCACTGGAGCTGCTCAGTCCCTGAAGCAATGTTGAGGGTCACAGGGGAGTGGTATTGGTGACTGGGGGTAGGAAAGAGCTGTTTCCTGCTTCCCAGCTACTATGCCTGTCTCCTCTGGCTTGAACCAGTGCCCCGAGTACACAGGTATAAGCCTCTATGCTTTGCATCTGTAGTTGCTGTAGACAGATCTTCCCTCTGGCTGGCCTAATGCCAGGGTAGGGTTTACCTGTTTGTGAGCCAGGTGGGGTTGGCCAGGAGAAAGGCACAGTAGGCTGCATATCATGAAGGGGGTCCTTGGAGCTGTGTAGCCAGCCAGGGCACTGGAGCACCTGGAAATTGTGAAAGCTCCCAACCTGCTAGGCAGAGTGCACCTGGACAATTTTGTGGAGCAGTAAGCGCTCTACAATCCTTGCCCCTTTAGCAGCCCTCTTGCTAAGGGCTCCCTTGTTAGGAAGTCTCTCAGACTGCCCATCTTTCTTTTTTCCCAGAGCAGCCAGATATGGATCCCTGCTTTCCACAAGTGGTTGGAATCTCAGTCCCTCCACAAATTCTGCGTGCTTTAGCTTTCCAATCCCCTAATCACGAGAGTATCATGAAAGCACCTTGAAATGTAGGTTTGTGCTCCCAGAGCAGATCTCCAGAGCTAGATATTCAGCAGGCCCAAGTCTTCCACTCCTTCCCTGCCCTGTTTCTCTTCTTCCCGCCGGTGAGCTGGGGTGGGGGAGGGGCTCGGGTCCTGTGGAGCCACAGCTCTGGTACGTTACCCCGTTCCATGAGGTCTGCTCTTTTCTCCAGGTGTGTGCAGTCTGACACAGTCCTCTTTCCTGTTGCTCTCTCAGGGTTAGTTGTATTAATTATATTTTCATATTATATGTGGTTTCAGGAGGAAGCCTCTGTCACACCTCTCATGCCACCATGTTTAATCTCTCCTTGTAATTATTATTTAATTCCATGTCCCATTTTCCTGCAAGACTGCAAGTGCCTTGAGGCTCACATCAATGTTATACATATTCCCTGACCTTAACCCCAAGATAGAGTTTAATTGAGAATGGTAGCTGAATTCCACTATGGAATGTTTGTGCTTTTATGGAAATTGCTGATGTTGAGAAATGAAAAAGAAGCAGGGAAATTCTGTAATGAGAGGGTGTTATGGAAAATACTGGAAAAACCTGGACTGGATAATTGACAGAAGAACCAAGGGGCACTCGGAGGTCTTGGAGTGTTGAGGTTTTATTTTACATTGGGGAGTAATACAGAGGGGAGTAATCTCCCAAGCTCTGAGCCCCAATCAAAGGCAAGGGGAGCAATATATAGCTTTCTGTTTCTGTATCTGCAACATTCCTACGTGCACAGCAATGAGCAGACAAGGAGAGGGAGTGTGGGGAGTGAGTGCGTGGCAGGGGCGGGGGAGAGGGGGACGGGGAAGTAAAGGGATTCTTTGTTGTCTTTGCCAAGAAGAGCATCAGAAGGGAGCCACCTGGACTAGACTGCTGTTCTTGTAAGTTGTTCCCTATCAAGTGGAGGATACATTAGAGGACTGTTTTCCATATTTGGGGTCAGGATCCATTAGAGGGTCAGGTATGGCTTTAAGAACTAAATAGAATGGAATATGTAGCTTTCAAAAGAAAATATCAGAATTCATTGTACATAGGAAGTGCACATACTAAATGGTTTCATGACTCTCTTTGGTGCTCTGCATCTGTGCATATGTGTATATTTGGTTTTGCATTTGCACACATGCTGGATCACAAGTAAAAGGTGTGCCTTATTATGGAATGGAAATGGAAAAACATTTGGAATCCATTGCAGTAAAGAATAGTTTTAAAAGAAATCTATTTCCTTTTAATGAGGGAAAAGCAGTATGAATGAAGAAATCCAAAAGAAGTGGCTAGTGCAGAGAGAAGGGGCAACCAGGACGTTTGCTGACATGAACTCAGACCCAAGGGAGCACACACTGCCTACCCACATACCTCTGTGTCCAAATCACACACCCCACTGTAATTGAATTGATGTGTTACAGATTTTGATTATCCCTTCTCCATGAACTCAGCCTTATAGCCCCTTACTTGACCCTGACTTTATGTTTTCTCCAAAGGCTAAGACTGAAGATCCCATTAGGACTAAATCTCTTAGATCCTTCAGGCATTTACTTCTCTCTGAAGCAAATGGGAGGACTGACTCTGTCCCTTTTATATAAATTTTGGGCACTACAATCCTTGGCTTCATAACAATTTGGCAAAACAATGAGGAATTCCCTACTTACATCCCAAGTTAAGAGGTGGAATTAGTCTCCCATTCTACAATGTATGTTAAGTATCAGAATTACATTTAGATTTTTTTGTGCACTATAACCTGATCTTAGCACCTTAAATGAACTGTGTGATTTAATTTTTAGAAAAGCTCATTCTACAAAGTAGTATTATTAAGAAATTCACTCCACATTGAAGAAGTGGGGCTTGAAGGAGTTTAGTGATTTGCTGGAATTTATAATCCAAGTATGAGATGGACCTTGCTTGGAATTCTGTCACTAGGATTCCAGTTCTCAAGTACACATAGAGTGGTTCTCAGCCATAGATGACTTTTGCCCCAGGGATTATTTGGCCGTGTCTGGAGGGACGCTGATAAACACATGCAGTGCACAGGATACACCCAACACAAATAAGCATCCCATCCCAGATGTCAGCATGGCAGTGTGAGAAAACCTAGTATACACCAAATCTTCTCCCACTTCAAAGTTTATTCCCTTTGCTCCTTATTCTAGTGGGTTGTCCAGTGGGTCAGCTGTCTTGATAATGTGAAGACATTACTTCTTTCTCTTTAGGATGCATTGTTTTTTTCTGCTTTCTTATTCTAGGCATCACGGGGATCTAACTGGGCTGCATGATGACAGGGCCAAGAGAGCTTTATTCTCCTCACAATCTCTAGGGACCACCTGAACTTATTTTTCCCACACATGTCCTTTCTTTTATCACTTTCTCTCAGATTTTTGAACTGGCATTTTTTTTTGGTTTAATTACTGGACTCACACCAGTCATATTTAAATGGTTTGCCATGTTTACATGTGGGAGACATAACAACTAAAACCTGGGGACAATTTCTGTATGCTTAGGAGAAAGATAATGTGATATTGACAACTTGCCTTGCATAATTGTTTACCTACTCATTGCAGCTGCAGGTGAGACTATCCTGATGGTAACATGGGCCCAGGAGGCCACATTGTATGTATATGTCTGTGTGCATTCTGGGACATGAGTTGTTCTCAAGGTGATTAGGGGGCAAGTTCCATACAAAAACTATGGATGTTGGTTTTTGAATGCACCCATTTTAGAAAAACTGCCATGTTATTTTTTTGAGTCCTGGAGTCACTTCTAATACATGAAACCAGGAAGTGATAAAAAATCACAGAATTAATTCTGGATTTTCTAAGGAACCACCACTGCAGCCCCTCCTACTTGGGGTTTTCCTCTCCATGTACCGATCACTGTGTTTGGGAACCTGCTCCTCACCCTGGCTGTCTGCTCAGACTCCCATCTGCACACACCCATGTACTTCTTCCTCTCCAACCTGTCCTTTGTGGACATCTGCTTCACCTCCACCACCATCCCCAAGATGCTGCTGAGCATCCAGACCCAGAGCAAAGTTATAACGTGTTCAAACTGAATCATCCATATGTAGATTTTCATACTCTCTGGGGCTTTGGACATTTTTCTCCTGACCATGATGGCCTATGACCTGTAACTGCTCATCTGCCATCGCTGTACTACACAGTCATCATGAAACCCCTCAGCTCTTTAGACTCCTGGTTCGGTGATTTAGATGAACAGCACTCTGAATTCCTTGTTAGAAAGGTTAATGATTTTGTATCTCTCTTTCTACTCAGACTTGGAAATCCATCACATTTCTTTTTTTTTTCTTGGAGAATAGTTGATATACACTATTAAATTGGTTTCAAGTATACAACATCGTAATTCAACAGTTATATATATTATTAAATCCTCACTCCAACTAGTGCAGTTACTGTCAACACAGAAAGATGTTATAGAACTATTGACTATATTCTCTATGCTGTACTTTCATCCCCATGACTAATTTATATTACAATTGAGGTTTTGTGTCTATTTATTTCTGCACTTATTTCACCCGCCAACCCCAACTCCTCCCTCGTGGTAACCACCAGTCACTTCTCACTCTTATTTTGTTAATTTTGTTATTTTACATTTGGTTTTTAGACTCCAGCTGTAATTGAAATCATATGGTGTTTTTCTTTCTCTGCTTGGCTTATTTCACTTAGCATAATACCCTTTAGGTTCATCCATGTTGTTGCAAATGACAGTATTTCTTTTTTATAGATGAATAATATGAATCATTTACATCCATTTATCTATTTATGGACATTTTGGTTGCTTCTATGTTGTCTATTGTAAATAATGTGGCAAAAAACTGTTGCATATAACTTTTTTTCACATTTAAAAACAATTTAATTTATTTCTAATTGAAATGTAATGGACATATATTAGTTTCAGGTATACAACATGTGATTTGATATTTGTGTGTATTGTGAAATGATCACCATGGTAAGTCTAGTTAACATCTATCACCACATACAGTTACAAATTTTTTGTGACATTAAAAAAGGAAGTGATGAGAATTTTATTGAAGATCTACTGTATTAGCAACTTTCAAGCATACAATATAATATTATTAACTAGGGCCATCATGCTGTACATTACTCCCCAGGATTTATTTACTATATAACTGAAGTTTGTGCCTTTTGACCCCCCCACACCCACCCTTCCGAAACAAAGATTTTCTGTCCTTCAGGTAGATTAATCAAAATAGAATTACTCGTTGATTTGGTATTTCTATTTTGAGTTTTTGAAGGAATCTCCATACTCCTTTCCATAGTGGCTCACCTATGCACATTCCCACCAAAATTGTAGGAGGTTTCCCTTTCCTCCTCATCCTTACCAACACCTGCTATTTCTTGTCTTTTAGATAGTGGATATTCTGACTTCTATGAGGTGATATCTCAGGGTAGGCTTGATTTGCATTTCCCCAATGCATAATGTGTGGAGCATCTTTCATGAGCCTATTGATCATCTATATGTCTTGTGCAGAAATTGTCTATTCATATCTTCTTCCAATTTTTTAACTGGAATAGTTTTTTCTTTGATGTTGTGGCATATGATTTCTTTATGAATTTTGGATGTTAACTCAAACCAGATTTATCATTTATGAATATATTCTCCCATAATGTAAGTTACCTTCATGTTTTGTTGATGGTGCTCTTTTGTGTGGAGAAACTTTTCATTTTAATGTAGTCCCACTACGTTTGTTGATTTTGTTTCCCTTGGCCAGGGATATGTACCCAGAAAAATTTGCTGATGATTATGTTAAAGAGATTATTGCCTATTTTTCCTTCTCATAGTTTTATTGTTCATGTATTCTATTAGGGACTAATTCATTTAGAGTTTACTTTTGTGCATGGTGTTAGTAATCCAGTTTCATTCTCTTGCATGTATCTGTCCAGTTTTGCCAACACCAGCTGTTGAAAAGCCTGTCATTTCCCCACTGCATATCTATGGCTCTTTTATCATTTCCCCACTGCATATCTATGGCTCTTTTATCATATATTAATTGACCATATATGGTTGGTTGGGTTTATATCAGGGCTTTTTAGTCTGTTTCATTGGTCTATGGGTCTGTTCTTGTGCCAGTATCATACTGTTTTGATAACTGTAAGTTTGTATTAATTATAACTTATATTCAGGAGAGTGATACCCCCCAGATGTGTTGTTCTTTCTCAAGCTTACATTGTCTACATTGAAGGCTTTTGTGGTTCCATGTAATTTTTTCTGCTTTTTGCTTTTTGCTATTATTAACATACAATTACATGAACAACATTATGGTTACTAGGCTCCTGCTATTATCAAGTCCCCACCACATACTCCATTACAGTCATTGCCCATCAGCATAATAAGATGCTATAGAAACACTACTTCTCTTCACTGTGTTATACTGCCTTCACCATGTCCCCCCACATCTACATTGTATGTGCTAATCGTGATGCCTCTTTTTTCCCCCTTCTCTCTTCACACACATTCTCCGCAATCCATTTTCCTTTGGTATCTGTTAGTCTATTCTTGGGTTCTGTGAGTCTGCTGCTGTTTTGTTCCTTCAGTTTTTGCTTTGTTCTTATGCTCCACAGATGAGTAAAATCATTTGATACTTGTCTTTCTCTGCCTGGCTTATTTCACTGAGCATAATACCTTCTAGCTCCATCCATGTTATTGCAAATGGCAGGATTCATTTCTTCTTAAGGTTGGTTAATATTCTATTGTGTATGTGTACCACATCTTCTTTATCCATTCATCTATGGATGGACACTTAGGTTGCCTTCATTTCTTGACTATTGTAAATAGTGCTGCAATAAACATAGGGGTGCATTTGTCTTTTTCAAACAGGGCTGCTGCATTCTTAGGGTAAATTCCTGGGAGTGGAATTCCTGGGTCAAATGTTATTTGTAAATGAGTTTTTATTTATTTATTTATTTACTTACTTATTTTTATTTTGGTATCATTAATCTACAATTACATGAAGAACATTATGTTTACTAGGCTCCCCCCTTCACCAACTCCCCCCCACATACCTCTTCACAGTCACTGTCCATCAACATAGTAAGATGCTGTAAAATCACTACTTGTCTTCTCGGTGTTGCACAGCCATCCATATCCCCCACCCCACATTATACATGCTAATCATAATGCCCCCTTTCTTTTTCTCCCCCCCTTGTCCCTCCCTTCCCACCCAGCCTCCCCAGTCCCTTTCCCTTTGGTAACTGTTAGTCCATTCTTGGGTTCTGTGATTCTCCTGCTGTTTTGTTCCTTCAGTTTTCTTTTGTTTTTATACTCCACATATGAGTGAAATCATTTGGTACTTGTCTTTCTCTGCCTGGCTTATTTCACTGAGCATAATAGCCTCTAGCTCCATCCATGTTGTTGTGAATGGTAGGATCTTTTTTTTTCTTATGGCTGAGTAATATTCCATTGTGTATATGTACCACATCTTCTTTATCCATTCATCTACTGATGGACATTTAGGTTGCTTCCATATCTTGGCTTTCTTAAATAGTGCAGCAATAAACATAGGGGTGCATCTGTGTTTTCAACCTGGAGTGCTGCATTCTCAGGGTAAATTCCTAGAAGTAAAATTCCTGAGTCAAATGGTATTTCTATTTTGAGCATTCTGGGGAACCTCCATACTGCTTTCCACAATGGTTGAACTAATTTACATTCCCACAAGCAGTGTAGGAGGGTTCCCCTTTCTCCACAACCTCACCAACATTTGTTGTTTGTCTTTTCGATGATGGAAATCCTTACTAGTGTTAGGTGATATCTCATTGTGGTTTAATTAGCATTTCTCTGATGATTAGCGATGTGGAGTATCTTTTCATGTGCCTGTTCGCCATCTGGATTTCTTCTTTAGAGAACTGTATATTCAGCTCCTCTGCCCATTTTTTAATTGGATTATTTGCTTTTTGTTTATTGAGGTATGTGAGCTCTTTATATATTTTGGATGTAAAGTCTTCATCAGATCTGTCATTTATGAATATATTCTCCAATACTGTGAGATACCTTTTTGTTCCATTGATGGTGTTCTTTGCTGTACAGAAGCTTTTTAGCTTGATATAGTCCCACTTGTTCATTTTTGCCTTTGTTTCCCTTGCCCAGGGAGATATGTTGATGAGGAAGTCACTCATGTTTATGTCCAAGAGATTTTTGCCTATGTTTTTTTCTAAGAGTTTTATGGTTTCATAACTTACATTCAGGTCTTTGATCCATTTTGAGTTTACTTTGTGTATTGGGTTGGACAGTGATCCAGTTTCATTCTCTTACATGTAGCTATTCAGTTTTGCAAGCACCATCTGTTGAAGAGACTGTCCTTTCCCCATTGTATGTCCCTGGCTCCTTTGTCATATATTAATTGGCCATATATGTTTGGGTTAATGTCTGGAGTCTCTATTCTGTTCCACTGGTCTGTGGTTCTGTTCTTGTGCCAGTACCAAATTGTCTTGATTACTGTGGCTTTGTAGTAGAGCTTGAAGTTGGGGAGCAAGATCCTCTCACTTTATTCTTCCTTCTCAGGATTGCTTTGGCTATGGGGGGCTTTGGCAATTCCATATGTATTTTTGAACTATTTGTTCCAGTTCATCGAAGAATGCTGTTGGCAATTTGATAGGGATTGCATTGAACCTGTATATTGTTTTGGGCAGGATGGCCATTTGATTATATTAATTCTTCCTAGCCAGGAGTATGGGATGAGTTTCCATTTGTTAGTGACCTCTTTAATTTCTCTTAAGAGTGTCTTGTAGTTTTCAAGCTATAGGTCTTTCATTTCCTTGGTTAGATTTATTCCCAGGTATTTTATTCTTTTTCATGCTATTGTGAATGGAATTGTTTTCCTGATTTCTCTTTCTATTAATTCATTGTTAGTGTATAGGAAAGCTACAGATTTCTGTGTGTTAATTTCATATCCTGCTACTTTGCTGAATTCTGATATTATTTCTAGTAGATTTGCAGTGGAGTATTTAGGGGTTTTTTTTTTTGCATTTTTAAAATTTTGGTATCATTAACCTACAATTACATGAAGGACATTATGTTTACTAGGCTCTCCTCCTCATCAAGTCCCCTGCACATACCCGTTCACAGTCACTGTCCATCAACATAGTAAGATGCTGTAAAATCACTACTTGTCTCTTCTGTGTTTCACAGCCCTCCCCGTGCTCCCCTCCCAATATACATATTAATCGTAATGCCCCCTTTCTTTTTTCCCGCCCTTATCCCTCCCTTCCCACGCATCCTCCCCAGTCCCTTTCCCTTTGGTAACTGTTAGTCCATCTTGGGTTCTCTGATTCTGCTGTTGTTTTGTTCCTTCAGTTTTCTTTTGTTCTTATACTCCACATATGAGTGAAATCATTTGGTACTTGTCTTTCTCCACCTGGCTTATTTCACTGAGCATAATACCCTCTAGCTCCATAGATGTTGTTGCAAATGGTAGGATATGTTTTTTTCTTATGGCTGAGTAATATTCCATTGTGTATATGTACCACATCTTCTTTATCCATTCATCTATTGATGGACATTTAGGTTGCTTCCATATCTTGGCTATTGTAAATAGTGCAGTGATAAACATAGGGGTGCATCTGTTTTTCAACCTGGACTGCTGCATTCTTAGGGTAAATTCCTAGAAGTAGAATTCCTGGGTGAAATGGTATTTCTATTTCTTTTTGAGAGGGCATCTCTCATATTTATTGATCAAAGGGTTGTTAACAACAATAAAATTCGGTATAGGGGGGTCAATGTTCAATGCACAATCATTAATCCATCTCAAGCCTAATTCTCATCAGTCTCCAATCACTGAAGCATAACAAACAAGTTCTTACATGGTGAACGAATTCTTACATAGTGAATAAGTTCTTACATGGTGAACAGTACAAAGGCATTCATCACAGAAATTTTCGGTTTTGATCACGCATTATGAACTATAAACACTCAGGTCAAATATGAATATTCGTTTGATTTTTATACTTCATTTATATGTGGATACCACATTTCTCCCTTTATTATTATTATTATTTTTATTTTTAATAAAATGCTGAAGTGGTAGGTAGATGCAAGATAAAAATAGAAAATATAGTTTAGTGTTGTAAGAGAGCAATTGTAGATGATCATGTGTGTGCCTGTAGACTATGTGCTAATCCGAGCTAGACAAGGGCAATAAAACATCCACGGATGCAGAAGCTTTCTCTCAAACCAGGGGTGGGTGTGAGGTTCTAAGCTTCACCACTGTTCTTCCCCAATTTCTCACCTGATGGCCCCCCTGTGACTGTGCCTGTCTTAGGTTGTTCCTCCCTTGAGGAATCTTACCCATCTCAGGCTAACCAGTGATCTTCCGGGGCCATACAGGGAAATGTAAAGTTGGTAAGTGAGAGAGAAGCCTTATTGTTTGAAAAGGTTAGCTTTTTACTTCTTTGCAGATTTATGCTCTGTGGCTTCTATGCCGAGCACTTGTCTCGAGGAATCTTTACCACCTGGAGGAATTATGATACTCGGTAAATTCGATATGAGGCACGAATTCTATTTAAGGGTTGTAAGTAGGAAGGAAGAAGAAAAGCTATAGAGGTAGCATATAGAAGAAAACATGGGAGGATTGATTATTTCTTTGACATATCTTCTTGTAGAGTACCTTAAGCATGTATCGGTTTTAAACTACTAACTAACTTGAGCACACATATAAACATAATAGGAATACGGTGACATAAACAAAGCAAATCTATAATTACCATCCATCTCCAGTGAAGCCAAGAAAACCATTTAGGCACCCTAGGCATTTGTGAGAATTTGTCTATGATATGATGGATATTCTCCAACTGTACTTGAACAGTCTGGGAGAAATCAGACAAATTAAAGCAACCCATTTCTGGGATCTGTTCACATTCCATATGTTCTATTAACCGTAGATAGTCGATAGTTGTAAGATTTTGGAGTGCTACAACCTGCACCCCTCCCAACTCCTGGTTGAGTTCCAACAGTACAGATCCAGTCAAATTCGTTGTCTCACTGTATGCACATGCCAGCCTAGACATCTCCCTCCTCATTCCAATGGCAAGTCCAGGAAATGGTGGGATGGATGCAGCCACAACCGCAGCATCGCCCGGATCCCTGTGGAGGCTTTTTGATGATCATCCCCCGGCACAAGTCCTCCAGAGAGTGCTGATGCCGGAAGCTCCTCCTCATATTGTATCTTAGTTCATTTTCTGGGTAGCCAAGCTAGGCCTTGATCTTCTGCATAAAAACAAACAGACCCTTTGCCCACACTTTGACATGCCCTCTATACCACTGTGTAGAACTCATTGGAGGTCAACACACAGGAACTGATTTTTTTAAATCTTAAATCTACACTTACATGAAGAATACTATGTTTACTATTCTCTCCCCTATACCAGGTCCCCCCTAAAAACCACATTACAGTCACTGTCAATCAGCATAGCAAAATGTTGTAGAATCACTACTTGTCCTCTCTGTGTTGTACAGCCCTCCCTCCCCTTTCTCCCTCCCCCCATGCATGCTAATCTTAATACCACCTTTCTTCTACCCCCCCCCTTATCCCTCCCTGCCCACCCATCCTCCCCAGTTCCTTTCCCTTTGGTACCTGTTAGTCCATTTTTGGGTTCTGTAATTCCGCTACTGTTTGTTCCTTCAGTTTCTCCTTTGTTCTTATACTCCTCAGATGAGTGAAATCATTTGGTATTTCTCTTTCTCTGCTTGACTTATTTCACTGAGCATAATACTCTCCAGCTCCATCCATGTTGCTGCAAATGGTAGGATTTTCCCTCTTCTTATGGCTGAGTAGTATTCCATTGTGTGTATTTACCACATCTTCTTTATCCATTCATCTACCGATGGACATTTAGGTTGCTTCCAATTCTTGGCTATTGTAAATAGTGCTGTGATAAACATAGGGGTGCATCTGTCTTTCTCAAACTTGATTGCTGCGTTCTTAGGGTAAATTCCTAGGAGTGGAATTCCTGGGTCAAATGGTAGGTCTGTTTTGAGCATTTTGATGAACCTCCATACTGCTTTCCACAATGGTTGAACTAATTTACATTCCCACCAGCAGTGTAGGAGGGTTCCCCTTTCTCCACAGCCTTGCCAACATTTGTTGTTGTTTCACTTTTGGATGGCAGCCATCCTTACTGGTGTGAGGTGATACCTCATTGTAGTTTTAATTTGCATTTCTCTGATAATTAGTGCTGTGGAGCATTTTTTCATGTGTCTGTTGGCCATCTGTATTTCTTTTTTAGAGAACTGTCTGTTCAGTTCCTCTGCCCATTTTTTAATTGGGTTATTTGTTTTTTGTTTGTTGAGGTGTGTGAGCTCTTTATATATTCTGGACGTCAAGCCTTTATCGGATCTGTCATTTTCAAGTATATTCTTCCATACTGTAAGGTTCCTTTTTATTCTATTGATGGTGTGTTTCGCTGTACAGAAGCTTTTCAGCTTAATGTAGTCCCACTTGTTCATTTTTGCTGTTGTTTTCCTTGCCCGGGGAGATACGTTCAAGAAGAGGTCACTCATGTTTATGTCTAAGAGGTTTTTGCCTATGTTTTTTTACAAGAGTTTAATGGTTTCATGAATTACATTCAGGTTTTGATCCATTTTGAGTTTACCTTTGTATATGGGGTTAGACAATGGTCCAGTTTCATTCTCCTACATGTAGCTGTCCAGTTTTGCCAGCACCATCTGTTGAAGAGACTGTCATTTTGCCATTGAATGTCCATTGCTCCTTTATCAAATATTAATTGACCATATATGTTTGGGTTAATTTCTGGAGTCTCTAATCTATTCCACTGGTCTGTGGCTCTGTTCTCATTCCAGTACCAAATTGTCTTGATTACTATGGCTTTGTAGTAGAGCTTGAAGATGGGGAGTGAGATCCCCCCTACTTTATTCTTCTTTTTCAGGATTGTTTTGGCTATTTGGGGTCTTTGGTGTTTCCATATGAATTTTTGAATTATGTGTTCCAATTCATTGAAGAATGTTGCTGGTAGTTTGATAGGGATTGCATCAAATCTGTATATTGCTTTGGGCAGGATGGCCATTTTGATTATATTAATTCGTCCTAGCCATGAGTGTGGGATGAGTTTCCATTTGTTAGTGTCCCCTTTAATTTATCTTAAGAGTGACTTGTAGTTTTCAGAGTATAAGTCTTTCACTTCTTTGGTTAGGTTTATTCCTTGGTATTTTATTCTTTTTGATGCAATTGTGAATGGAATTGTTTTCCTGATTTCTCTTTCTATTGGTTCATTGTTAGTGTATAGGAAAGCTACAGATTTCTGTGTGTTAATTTTGTATCCTGCAACTTTGCTGTATTCCAATATCAGTTCTAGTAGTTTTGGAGTGGAGTCTTTAGGGTTTTTTATGTACAGTAACATATCATCTGCAAATAGTGACAGTTTAACTTCTTCTTTCCCAATCTGGATTCCTTGTATTTCTTTGTTTTATCTGATTGCCGTGGCTAGGACCTCCAGTACTATGTTAAACACAGCGGGGAGAGTGGGCATCTCTGTCTGGTTCTTGATCTCAGAGGAAATGCTTTCAGCTTCTCGCTCTTCAGTATAATGCTGGCTGTGGGTTTATCATATATAGCCTTTATTATGTTGAGGTACTTGCCCTCTATGGCCATTTAGTTGAGAGTTTTTATCAAGAATGGATGTTTAATTTTGTCAAATGCTTTTTAAGCATCTATGGAGATGATCATGTGGTTTTTGTCTTTCTTTTTGTTGATATGGTGGATGATGTTGATGGATTTTTGAATGTTGTATCATCCTTGCATCCCTGGGATGAATCCCACTTGGTCATGGTGTATGATCCTTTTGATATACTGTTGAATTCTGTTTGCTAATATTTTTTGAGTATTTTTGCGTCTGCATTCATCAGGGATATTGGTCTGTGGTTTTCTTTTTTGGTGGGGTCTTTGCCTGGTTTTGGTATTAGGGTGATGTTGGCTTCATAGAAGGAGTTTGGGAGTATTCCCTCCTCTTCTATTTTTTGGAACACTTTAAGGAGAATGGGTATTAAGTCTTCTCTGTGTGTCTGATAAAATTCCGAGGTAAATCCATCGAGCCCCGGGGTTTTGTTCTTGGGTAGTTTTTTGATTACCGTTTCAATTTCTTTGTTCATAATTGGTTTGTTTAACTTTTGTGTTCCTTCCTTGGTCAGTCTTGGGAGGTTGTATTTTTCTAGGAAGTTGTCCATTTCTTCTACGTTTTCCAGCTTGTTGGCATATTGGTTTTCATAGTAGTCTTTAATAATTCTTTGTATTTCTGTGGAGTCTGTTATGATTTTTCCATTCTCATTTCTGATTATGTTGATTTGTGTTGATTCTCTTTTTCTCTTAATAAGTTTGGCTAAAGGTTTATCTATTTTGTTTATTTTCTCTAAAGAGCCAGCTCTTGGTTTCGTTGATTTTTGCTATTGTTTTATTTTTCTCAATTTTGTTTATTTGTTCTCTGATCTTTATTATGTCCTTCCTTCTGCTGACTTTAGGCCTCATTTGTTCTTCTTTTTCCAGTTTCGATAGTTGTGATGTTAGACTATTCATTTGGGATTGTTCTTCCTTCTTCAGGTGTGCCTGGATCGCTATATACTTTCCTCTTAAGACTGCTTTAGCTGCATCCCACAGAAGTTGGGGCTTTGTATTGTTGTTGTCATTTGTTTCTATGTATTCCTTGATCTCTATTTTGATTTGTTCATTGATCCATTGATTATTTAGAAGCATGTTGTTAAGTCTCCATGTGTTTGTGAGCCTTTTTGTTTTCTTCGTACAATTTATTTCTAGTTTTATACCTTTGTGGTCTGAAAAATTGGTTGGTAGAATTTCAATATTTTGGAGTTTACTGAGGCTCTTTTTGTGAGCTAGTATGTGGTCTATTCTGGAGAATGTTCCATGTGCACTTGAGAATAATGTATATCGTGTTGCTTTTGGATGTAGATTTCTATAGATGTCTTTTAGGTCCATCTGTTCTAATGTGTTGTTCAGTGCCTGTGTGTCCTTACTTATTTTCTGCCTGGTGGATCTCTCCTTTGGGGTGAGTCGTGTGTTGAAGTCTCCTAAAATGAATGCATTGCAGTCTATTTCCCTCTTTAGTTCTGTTAGTATTTGTTTCACAAATGCTGGTGCTCCTGTGTTGGGTGCATATATGTTTAGAACGCTTATGTCCTCTTGTTGGACTGAGCCCTTTATCATTATGTAGTGTCCTTCTTTATCTCTCCTTACTTTCTTTGTTTTGAAGTCTATTTTGTCTGACATTAGTACTGCAACCCCTGCTTTCTTCTCACTGTTGTTTGCCTGAAATATGTTTTTCCACCCCTTGACTTTTAGTCTGTGCATGTCTTTGGGTTCGAGGTGAGTTTCTTGTAAGCAGCATACAGATGGGTCTTGCTTTTTTATCCATTCTATTAGTCTGTGTATTTTGATTGGTGCATTAAGTACATTTACATTTAGGGTGACAATTGAGAGATATATACTTATTGCCATTGCAGGCTTTAGATTCGTGGTTATCAAAGGTTCAAGGTTAGCTTCTTTAGTATCTTACTGCCTAACTTAGCTCACTTATTGAGCTGTTATATACGCTGTCTGGAGATTCTTTTCTTCTCTCCCTTCTTATTCCTCCTCCTCCATTCTTGTTATGTTGTGTGTTTTGTTCTGTACTCTTTTTAGGAGTGCTCCCATCTAGAGCAGTCCGGTAAGATGCCCTGTAGAGGTGTTTTGTGGGAAGCAAATTCCCTCAGCTTTTGCTTGTCTGGGAATTGTTTAATCCCACCATCATATTTAAATGATAGTCATGCTGGATACAGTATCCTTGGTTCAAGGCCCTTCTGTTTCATTGCATTTAATATATCATGCCGTGCTCTTCTGGCCTGTAGGGTTTATGTTGAGAAGTCTGATGTTAGCCTGATGGGCTTTCCTTTATAGGTGACCTTTTCTCTCTAGCTGCCTTTAAAATTCTTTCCTTGTCCTTGATCCTTGGCATTTTAATTATTATGTGTCTTGGTGTTGTCCTCCTTGGATCCTTTCTGTTGGGGGTTCTGTGTATTTCCGTGGTCTGTTCGATTATTTCCTCCCCCAGTTTGGGGAACTTTTCAGCAATTATTTCTTTAAAGAGACTTTCTATCCCTTTTCCTCTTTCTTCTTCTTCTTGTAACCCTGTAATATGAATATTATTACTTTTGGATTGGTCACATAGTTCTCTTAGTGTTGTTTCATTCCTGGAGATCCTTTTCTCTCTCTCTATGTCAGCTTCTATACGTTCCTTTTCTTTGGTTTCTATTCCTTCAACGGCCTCTTGCATCTTATCCATTCTGCTTATAAATCCTTCCAGGGTTTGTTTCATTTCTGTGATCTCCTTCCTGACATCTGTGATCTCCCTCCGGACTTCATCCCATTGCTCTTGCATTTTTCTCTGCATCTCATCCCATTGCTCTTGCATTTTTCTCTGCATCTCTGTCAGCATGTTCATGATTTTTATTTTGAATTCTTTTTCAGGAAGACTGGTTAGGTCTGTCTCCTCAGGTGTTGTCTCTGTGATCTTTGTCTGCTTGTAATTTTGCCTTTTCATGATGATAGAGATAGTTTGCAGAGCTGGTACGAGTGACAGCTGGAAGAGCTTTCCTTCTGGTTGGTTTGTGGCCTTCCTCTCCCCCTTTGCGAGGTGCTGGGTTCTCGCAGGTGTGGATGTGGTCTGGATGTTGTCCTGTGTCCTCTGGTCTCTATTCTAGGAAGAGTTGTCTTTGTTATATTTTCATAAATATATGTGGTTTTGGGAGATTTCCGCTGCTCTACTCACACCGCCACCCTGGCTCCACTCCAGTATTTCTATTTTGAGGAACCTCCATACTGCTTTCCACAATGGTTAAACTAATTTACATTCCCACCTGCACTGGGGGAGGGTTTCCCTTTCTCCACAACCTTGCCAACATTTGTTGTTGTTTGTCTTTTGGATGGCAGCCATCCTTACTGGTGTGAGATGATATCTCATTGTCGTTTTAATTTGCGTTTCTCAGATGATAAGTGATGTGGAGCATCTTTTCATGTGTCTGTTGTCCATGTGAATGTCCTCTTTAGAGAACTGTCTATTCAGCTCTTCTGCTCATTTTTAATTGGATTATTTGCTTTTTGTTTGTTGAGGTGTGTGAGCTCTTTATATATTTTGGATGTCACCCCTTTGTCGGATCTGTCATTTATAAATATATTCTCCCATACTGTAGGATACCCTTTTCTTCTATTGATGGTGTAATTTGGTGTGCAGAAGCATTTCAGTTTGATATAGTTCCATTTGTTCATTTTTGCTTTTGTTTTCATTGCCTGGGGAGATATGTTCAAGAAGAGGTCTCTCATGTTTATGTCTAAGAGATTTTTGCCTATGTTTTTTTCTAAGAGTTTTATGGTTTCATGACTTACATTCAAGTCTTTGATCCATTTCGAATTTTCTTTTGTATATGGGGTTAGATAGTGATCCAGTTTCATTCTCTTACATGTAGCTGTCCGGTTTTGCCAGCACCATCTGTTGAAGAGACTGCCATTTCACCATTGTATGTCCATGGCCCCTTTATCAAATATTAGTTGACCATATATGTTTAGATTAATGTTTGGAGTCTCTATTCTGTTCCATTGGTCTGTGTTTAGGGTTTGTTTTGTACAATATCATGTCACCTGCAAATAGTGACAGTTTGACTTCTTCTTTACCAATCTGGATTCCTTGTATTTCTTTGTTTTGTCTGATTGGCATAGCTAGGACCTCCAGTACTACGTTGAATAACAGTGGGGAGGGTGGGCATCCCTGTCTTGTTCCAATCTCAGAGGAAAAGGTTTCAGCTTCTCGCTGTTTAGTATGATGTTAGCTGCGGGTTTATCATATATGGTCCTTATTATGTTTAGGTACTTGCCTTCTGTGCCCTTTTTGTTGAGAGTTTTTATCATGAATGGATGTTGTATTTTGTCGAATACTTTTTCAGCATCTATGGAGATGATCATGTGGTTTTTATCCTTCTTTTTGTTGATGTGGTGGATGATGTTGATGGATTTTCAAATGTTGTACCATCCTTGCATCCCCTGGATGAATCCCACTTGCTCATGGTGTATTATCCTTTTGATGTATTTTTGAATTCGGTTTGCTAATATTTTGTTGAGTATTTTTTCATCTATGTTTGGCAGGGATATTGGTCTGTAGTTTTCTTTTTTGGTGGGGCCTTTGCCTGGTTTTGGTATTAGGGTGATGTTGGCTTCATAGAATGAGTTTGGGATATTCCCTCCTCTTCTATTTTTTGGAAAACTTTAAGGAGAATTGGTATTATGTGTTCTCTGTATGTCTGATAAAATTCCGAGGTAAATCCATCTGGCCAAGAGTTTTTGTTCTTGGCTAGTTTTTTGATTACCACTTAAATTTCATAGCTGGTAATTTGTCTGTTTAAATTTTCTATTTCTTCCTTGATTAGTCTTGGAAGGTTATATTTTTCTGGAAGTTGTCCATTTCTTCTAGGTTTTCCAGCTTATTAGCATGTAGATTCTCATAGTATTCCCTCATGATTCTTTGTATTTCTGAGGTGTCCTTCTTGAAGTTTCCTTTATCATTTCTGATTCTGTTGATGTGTGTGAAATCTCTTTTTGTCTTAGTAAGTCTGTCTAGGGGCTTATCTGTTTTGTTTATTTTATCAAAGAACCAGCTCTTGGTTTCACAAAATTTTTCTATTATTTTAGTCTTCTCAATTTTATTTATTTCTTCTCTTATTTTTATTATGTCCCTCCTTGTGCTGACTTTGGGTCTCATTTGTTCTTCTTTCCCCAAGTTCAGTAATTGTGACTTTATACTATCCATTTGGGATTGTTCTTCCTTCTTTTAATAGGCTTGGATTGCTATATAGTTTCCTCTTAGAACTGCCTTTGCTGTGTCCCACAGAAGTTGGGGCTCTGTACTATTTGTGTCATTTGTCTGCACATATGGCCTGATCTCTATTTTAATTTGGTCATTTATCCATTGTTTATTTAGGAGCATGTTGTTAAGCCTCCATGTGTTTGTGTGTATTTTTCTTTTCTATGTTCAATTTATTTCTAGTTTTATACCTTTGTGATCTGTGAAGTTGGTTGGTAGCATTTCAATCTTTTTTAATTTACTGAGGCTCTTTTTGTGGCCTAGTATGTGGTCTATTCTGGAAAATGTTCCATGAGCATTTGAGCAGAATGTGTATCCTGCTGCTTTTGGGTGTAGAGTTCTATAGATGTCCATTAGGTCAGTCTGTTCCAGTGTATCGTTCAGTGCCTCTGTGTCCTTACTTATTTTCTGTCTGGTGGATCTGCCCTTTGGAGTGAGTGGTGTGTTAAAGTCTCCCAAAATGAGTGCATTGCATTCTATTTCCTCCTTTAATTCTGTTAGTATTTGTTTCACATATGTTGGTGCTCCTGTGTTGGGTGCATATATAAATATATATATATATATATATATATTATTGGTTCTGTCCTCTTGTTGGACTGAGCCTTTTATCATTATGTAATGACCTTCATTATCTCTTGTTACTTTCTTTGTTTTGAAGTCTATTTTATCTGATACAAGTACTGCAACACCTGATTTTTTCTCCCTATTGTTGGCATGAAATATTTTTTTCCATGCCTTCACTTTTAGTCTGTGTATGTCTTTGGGTTTGAGGTGAGTCTCTTGTAAGCAGCATATAGATGGGTCTTCCTTTTTTATCCATTCTGTGACTCTGTGTCTTTTAATTGTGCATTCAGTTCATTTACATTTAGGGTATTATTGAAAGATATGTACTTAGTTCCATTTGCAGCTTTAGACTCATGGTTACCAAATGTTCAAAGGTAGCTTCTTTACTATCTAACCATATACCTTATCTCACTTATTATGCTATTGTAAACAGAGTCTGATGATTCTTTATTTTTCTCTGTTCTTCTTCCTCCTCCTCCATTCCTTATATGTTAGCTTCTTTATTCTGTGCTCTTTTGTGTTTCTTTTGACTGCTTTTGTGAGTAGTTGATTTCATTTTTTGCCTTTAGTTTGTATTTGGTTGGTCTGCTTTCTTTGCTGTGATTTTATTTTCTCTAGCGACATCTTTTTTAGCCTTAGTAGTGCTTCCATCTAGAGCAGTCCCTTTAAAATACCGTGTAGAGGTGATTTGTGAGAGGCAAATCCCCTCAACTTCTGCTTCTCTGGGAATTGTTTAATCCCTCCTTCATATTTAAATGATAATCGTGCTGGATACAGTATTATTGGTTCAAGGCCCTTCTGTTTCATTGCATTAAATATATCATGCCATTCTCTTCTATGCAGCTCCATTAAAGGCCTCTTGCACTTCTGTATTCTCCTTCCTAACTCAATCCTTTAGCTGTTGAATATTTCTCTGCAGGTCCATCAGTATGGTTATGGCCTTAATTTTGAATTAATTTTCAGGAATATTGGTTAAATCTATCTCCCCAGGCTCCCTCTCAGGGATCATCTTGGTGATTCTGGCTGGATCAGATTTTCTGTTGAGAAGTCTGATGATAGCCTGATGGGTTTTCCTTTGTGGGTAACCTTTTCTCTCTCTCTGGCTGCCTTTAATATGCTGTACTTGTCCTTGATGTTTGCCATTTTAATTATTATGTGTCTTGGTGTTGTCCTCTTTGGGATCCTTGTGTTAGAAGTTCTGTGGGATTCCATGGTTTGAGAGACTATTTCCTCCCCCAGTTTAGGGAAGTTTACATCAATTATTTCTCCAAATACACTTTCTACCCCTTTTTCTCTCTCTTCTTCTTCTGGTGCTCCCAAAATGCAGATATTGTTTCATTTTGGTTGGTCACACAGTTCTCTTAATATTCTTTCATTCCTGGAGATCCTTTTAACTCTCTCTACCTCAGCTTCTCTGTGTTTCTGTTCTCTGATTTCTATTCCATTAACAGCCTCTTGCACCTCATCCAGTCTACTGTATGTCCTTCCAGAGACTGTTTTATTTCTGTATTCTCCCTCCTAACTTGATCCTTTATCTCTTGCATATTTCTCTGCAGGTCCATCAGTATGGTTATGACCTTAATTTTGAATTAATTTTCAGGAATATTGGTTAAATCTATCTCCCCAGGCTCCCTCTCAGGGATTGTCTTTGTGATTCTGGACTGGATCAGATTCTTTTTCCTTTTCATGGTGATAGAGGTAGTCATGGGCCATTGACACATGTGTTAGCTGGGAGAACAAAGTCGTTTCTGCTTGCTGGTTGCCTTGCCATCCTCGCTGCCTCTGCCAGTTACCCGCCCAAGGGGAGCACTTCTGTTTTTATTTCCTGAGCTGCCACAGGTGGAGCAGCCATTGGGGCAGCCTGGAGGCCTGTGGGGAGTGGCAGGCACACTGGATATGCTCTGCTGTGAGAATGTGACCTTAGCACCTCTTCCCTGCTTCCTCTGTCTGTGCACTCCAGTGGGGCCTCTGAGTCTGGTCTGGGAAGTTGCAGAGGAGTCTCTGAGTGCTTGCTGTGGGTGCAGCCACTCCCAGGCTGCTCCCCTGCTATGGTAGGGCCATACTGGAGGAGTAATGGATGGGAGGCTGTTATCACTGTGAGGGACTTCAGAGCTGTGCTGCTGCCCAGGGGGCTCAGGTGCCCAAAGTTCCCCAGGATTCCCAGCTGCTGGGTTGAGTATGCTGGGATGCTTCCATCCAGTGGTGAGGCTCCTGTCCCTATAAGGCTTTCAGAAATCACTTGCCTTCCTTTTGTCCCAGTGGTGCAGGCTGCAGGGACCCGCTCATAGGTTTTACTGTTCTGTTTCCCTAATATCCAGCACACCACACACTGTGTGTCTGCGCTCCTGGTGTAGATGACTAGGGCTGGGTATTTAACAGTCCTGGACTCCTTCTCCCTCCCCACTCTGAGTCCTCTCCTCCTGCCGGGGAGCTGCAGTAGTGGGGCATTCGTGTCCCGCAGGGGCATGGCTTGTATCTCACCCCATTCATGAGATGCTGAGTTCTTGCAGACGTAGATGTAGCCTGGCTGTTGTACTGTATCCTCTGGTCTCTCTTTTAGGAATAGTTGTATTGTATTTTCAAAAATATATATGGTTTTGGGAGGAGATTTCCACTGCTCTACTCATGCCACCATCTTGGCTTCCCTCCACATATCTTTTTGAATTAGTGATTTTTGTTCTCTTTATGTAAATTCCTCTAAAGTGGAATTTCTGGGTCTTACTATATTTCTAATTTTTGTTTTTTGAGAAACCTCCATACTGCTTTCCACAGTGGTTGTAACAATTCACATAAAAAGTAGAGCATCAGGAATATAGTCAGTATAATACTGCAATAAGTTTGTGCAGTGACAGATGTTAACTACACTTATCATGATAACCATTTAGTAATGTCAAATCACTATGTGGTACACTTCATACCAATATAATATTGTATGTTAAATATAATTTGTGTTTAAAAATAATTTAAAAAATGTAACAAGTACTTGCATGACATAATATGCTTTGGGAAAAATCATATGAAGAATGTTTTTTTTTTGGTAAAAAGGATGGAGTCACATGACATGCAGGACTGTATAAAGTTTGGTCTGGAGAGGTCCTTGAAGGTTGGATGAAGACAAAAACCAGGACTGCAGTGTGTCCACTGTGTTTATTACATTTGAGATTAAATCCCAAAGTACAAGAAAACAAAGAAAAAATGCCAAACGAAAGGGAGAAAAAGACTTACCTCATCTACTATCCAGCCATATAAAAACCAGATGGTCACATAAATATAGAATGAGCACCAATACAAACAAGCAGACTTGTACTCTTTGATATTTCAAATAGATGCTTTGCTGTATTTTGTATATTTCCTTTTTTGAGTGATTGGTATATTTTATTTGCTTGGCATCAAGGGGATGTGATCAGGGTTGGAAAGCCTCCAGAGTCAAGGAGGTGTTTCCTTCCTCACAGTCTCTCAGGGGCCACCTGTGCTTGTTAGACCTTCGTTCTTCCTCGTGTCCTTTCCCTTCCTCTCCCTCTAGGCTTACTGAACAGATTGTTTATGTTTCTTTAAATACAGGGCATGAAATATACATATAAACATGGAACCCTGATTAAATTTTCCACGGGTGGCTTATGACAACAGTTTCTGGGTCTGATGTCTCAATGTTATAGGAAACAGGTAATTGATTTGAGCAGCATAAGTACTTATAGACTAAGTGGTGTGGGCAAGAGTGAGGACGTGGAAATAACACAGTAGGACACCTGGGTGCATAGTGGGGTCCAGTGTGGGGTGTGTGTGTGCATGTGTGGTTGTTCCTTGTAATGGAGGACAGTACTCAGAACAGGGGTGCCAGGGATTATAAATTCAAGGTGACTTCCATAACTCAGGGGCCAGAACTCAGTCAGTATAAGGTATGAGGAAGGCAATCTTTTTGAAAGCTGTGATGACTTTGCAACAGATTTACTTTGTGTGACAGAGGACTCCCTGGGCCTTGAAGACTCAGTAGGCAGGAGGCCGCCTCGCCCTCACCATCCTCTGACACCATCTCTCGCCGCCCTCTGCCTTGCCATCCCCCTTGGCATGCTGACCCATGCTGAGCCCTGATTTCCTAAAACCACTACCTTCCTCAGGGCACTTGCACCCTGTCCATTCCCTCTGCCAGGCACGCAATCGCCAGATAATGTGTGTCTCCTGCTCATTCTTCTTCGAGGTGTCTGTTAACCTGTCACCTTGTTGCAGGTATTTCCTAAACCCCTAATAAAAATAATAAAACCCCTTTACACTATTCTTTATACATGCTTTCCTTTCTTCATAGCCCCTGCACCCTCTGAGAGGGGCACTATTATTTGTACCTGATCACTCCTCCTCCAGCACTAGATCCAGGGAAGTTTGTTTTTCAGCATTCTCTACTCTGGACAGTTCCTGACATGTGGTCTGTATTCATTATCTGTTCCTCACATAAATGAAAGATGCTCTCAATAAAACAGTAGCACACATTATGTTTGAGGAACAGGTGGACAGCGAAAAAGGAATTCCTATAACAGAGGAACTAGGGAGGCCCAAAGCAGGCCATACATGCATCAAATATAGAAATGAATTTCTTTGATATAAAATAAAAGATAGCACTTATTCTAGGTTACCAATATTCCCTTATGGGAAAATTAGTCATTTCTTTTCTCTACTTTCTGGTAGTCACCTTCAACACATGGATCCTGGGAATGATACAAGAATTTCAGGATTTCTTCTATTTGGGCTTTTCCTCTCCATGTACCTGATCACTGGTTTGGGAACCTGCTCCTCATCCTGGCTGTCAGCTCAGACTCCCACCTGCACACACCCATGTACTTCTTCCTCTCCAATCTGTCCTTTGTGGACATGTGCTTCACCTCCACCACCATAAACCCAAAGATGCTACTGAGCATCCAGACACAGAGCCAAGTCAAAACCTATGAAGGTGCATCAGCCAGATGTACTTCATCCTACTCTTTGTAGGGATGGATGATTTCCTCCTCACTGTGATGGCCTATGACAGGTATGTGGCCATCTGCCACCCCCTGCACTGCACAGCCATCATGAATCCCCAGCTCTGTTGACTGCTGGTCGTGGTGTCCTGGATTATGAGTGTCCTGAATTCCTTGTTACACAGCTTAATGGTGTTGGGTCTGTCCATCTGTTCCAACATGAAATCCCCCCCTTTTTCTGTGAACTTAATCAAATGGTCCAACTTGCCTGTTCTGACACTTTCTTTAATAACCTGATGATGCATTTTGCAGCTGCACTGCTGGCTGGTGGTCCCCTCGCTGGGATCCTTTACTCATATTCTAAGATAGTTTTGCCCATACATGGAATCTCACCAGCTCAGGGCAAGTATAAAGCATTTCCTACCTGTGCATCTCACCTCTCTGCTGTCTCCTTATTTTATTGTATGGGCCTAGGGGTGTACCTCAGCTCTGCTGTTACCCCCAGTTTGCGCTCAGGTGCAGCAGCCTCAGTGATGTACACCGTGGTCACACCCATGCTGAACCCCTTCATCTACAGTCTGAGGAACAAATATATAAAGGGTGCTCTGAAAAGATTCTATGTGAATGAAACTAAGGACCAATAGCCCTCTGGACTGAACAAGGGCCCATGATTGCAGAGGCAGACTCAGAGTTTGAAATTGTGATTATTTGACCAGACAAATGGATATAGCGTTGTTCTTTCTGTTTATTTTCTGGAATTTCCATTTCTTTGTCCTCATTACTCTATCCAATTTACATAACTGATAGTAGCTTTCTGCTCTCTCTGTTATCCAACAGATTTTTCCTTTGTTGTTTTCTTACTTTCCCAGATTTATTTCCAATTATAGATCTGAATTATTTGGTAATTTCCATTTCTCTAATGAGACAACAAAGATATTTTAAATAAATATTTTCTCAAATGACTTATATCATACCAAGTAATGTTTCTTTTGTTTTTCTTAAAGGATTTTCATGCCTTGTGTTGCCACGATGGAAAAAAAATTACATAATAAACAAGGTAGTTTATATAATTTTATCATAGAGGAAAATCTGAAACCACTGTTTTCACATATATTCATGACATTCTTTTCCGTATCACTATTGTAACTCCTTTTCCTGACAATCTAGACTTTAACACACTAGCATGCTTTACCCCTGGTCACTGTGGTTATTTTCTTCAGTAGAAACTGTTCTTTTTCAGTCTGTTCACAGCACCTGTCATAGTCACTGCCAAAAATTATCATATTTGTTGCCTACTGGAGTCTACATGGATACACAAATTCAATGAAAAGGTTGATTTTATGGCTTTAAAATAAGAGAACATTTAAAATATGCTGAAGTAAAATTTAAAGTTATACTTTTAATTGCTACACAAAATATTTCTTTTCCAAGCTGTATGTCTACTCATTCATGTGTGGAATGCTGGTGTCTGTGTGTAAAAGGATATACTCACTGGGTGAAGGATCACTTGCATGTGTGTGCTTTTTCATTGACATCTTCTTGTTTATGTTTTAAAATTTCTTATGATGCCTATAAATATGATTCCTTCTTCTAAGTGAAATCCACACCCATTCTAAATTTGTCTTAACCACTAAAGGGACAGTGATTGAATGAACAACATCAGCATCATGAATTTTAATCTCCATTTTTCTCAGGAATCCCCTTAATATTTACAGTTAAATAATGACTCATGTAAAAGCCTTGGTTCACATGTCTAGCCATGTGGCTCAGGTCACCATTTTTCTACACAACATACTTGTCCTTCCACCTTTCCTAGGTACCTGCAAAGACCATACAGATAGTCATTTTTAATAGTTACCTGGAATAAACTTGAAGTACAAAGTATTTAAGAATGTTCAAATATCAGGGGGGAAAAGCCAAAGTAAGGAGAGCAGATTATTACGCTTTCCCTCAGTTCTGTTTGCTTGATTACTCAATCAGTCAGGTATTGCTGCATTACAAGTCATCTTATCAAACTGTTTTACAGAATACCTTCATTATAGAAATGGACCATATGATAGGAAGCTGTTCTGACCTCTACAGGGCTCCTCAAGGGCCTGCAGTCAAATGTCTGTTCCTACATTGTGTTTCTAAAGTCATCCTATGATGGGGTGTATTTCTGTCTGAGCTGATATATGTCTGTTATTGTTGTATATTGTTAAGAGCCAATATATGGTCCACTTATATATGTCAGTTAATCCATTTTAGAGAAAATAAATGAGTTTCTTAAATGTGACTTGTCTTACTCCACTGCTTCTATGTCCTATTGAAATGTTTGAAACATTTATTTCTTTTCCGATAGGAGAATCCCCCAGACTCATTCATGTCTCAGCTGCCTGTGATCTAGACCTGACTTTGAGCCACATAGGTTCAGAGTTTTCTCCTTTTAACTAACTTGTGAAAGTGTAATGACAGAATAAACAGTACATTTTTAAATGTACAATTTGATGAATTAAAGGAGCCACACAAAAAACTGAGTGTACATACTGCATTTTTCATTTTTATGTAATTTGAGTAAGGGAATAATAAGTCTTAGCTACGTTATTGTGGATTATAAGAAATTTAATCACTCTGAAACCCTGTTTCCATATATCTAAAGGTAATATAGGTAATAAACTTATCCCCACATGGATGTTGCGAAGTATAAATGAAATGTGTGGAAATAGTTTGATGAATTCCCCCAAGAGAATGTTCGAGTAACAGGTATGCATATGTATATGTGTGTGCATTTGTGCACATTTGTCTTTCAAAGAAGCATATTCACACATACATATGAACTCAGTGACTCATTTTTAATTCTGTTATGTTGAAAGAAACCTTGAGAGAATATTGGCAAAGAAAGAAATTTAAAGAAGGAAGGTTTGAATTAACATGAAAAAAAAGTGTAGAAATTTTGATTGAAACTTTTAAAGTAGAATGGGTGACCTTAATTTTAATAATGTTTACTTTTCCTATCTTAATGCCCTAAATGTCTTACATTCAGAACCACATTAACATTTATGCCATGGGAAATTCTCAATACCAGCTATTCGTGCCAAATATCAAATTGACTTTGGATTTCTTTCTTTATTTAAAGTAGGAAATTCACACAAAATATCCTACACAATGAGAATTAAATGAATGAATTTGTAGACTTAAATTCAGTTCCCTAAAACAAAATTGCATTGGGTAAATGTTTGTATTAGATTCCCATTGCTGCTGTAACAAGTTATCACACTAGTGGCTTAAAATAGGCAAACGTGTTTGTAGAATTCTGGAGGTCACAGCCCCAAATCATCCTTATTGGGTTAAAGTCAAGAAGTATGCAGGAGTGGAGTCCTTCTACAGACTCAGTGGAGACTCTGTTCCCTTCCTATTCCAGCTCCTAGAGGTCACCTGCATTCTTGGCTAATGGCTGTTCTTCTGTCTTCAAAGCCAGCAGCTTGACATTTCCAAATCTCTACCTGACAGTAACTCTTCTTCCTCCCTGTGTTTGGGGATAATTGTCATTACCTCACACAGCCAACATGATCAGGGCTAATCTTTCTAAAGCCAGCTTTAGGTAGCAACCTTACTCCATCTGCTTCCTTAATCCTCCCTCACTATAAAAAATAAGATATTCAAGGTTCTGGAACTTAGGATGTGGACATCTTTTGGAGGATCCTATGCTACCTATTACAGTGTTTTCACGAGTGTATTATTTGGTGTCACTCAAGAGCCCTTGTATGAAAGAATCAAGCACAGAATATATCACAGCCTCTGGGATGAGTGAATACACGTTTCCTTAACAATCACAAGCAGAAATGAACTTTGTGGTTCCCTACACTAGACTCCAGCTCAGGACAACAGTCTTGCTGCTGAAAAGATTCACAGACACGAACCTGTGGCACCAATGTCACTCAGGATCTCATAAATGCAGGGTCTCTGTGCTCACCAGAACTTGCTGAATCAGAATCACAATTTGAACTAACTTCCTGGGTGACCCACAGGCATACTCAAGCTGGAAAAGAGCTGGTCTAGAATTAGGTTTCACCCTCTCATGTTGACATTTGGAGCAGGATAATTATTTGTGTTGGGTGCTGTCCTGTGCACTGTAGGTGCTGAGCATCATCCCTTTAGACATGGCCAAATATCCCCAAGGGCAAAATCCTCTCTGGCTGAGAACCACTTGCCCAGAGGTAGAACCAGAAGCATCCTGACAGAATTACCACCAAGGTCCCATCCCTTACTCAGACTACAACTTTGGGAAGATCTCTAAACTCCACTTCTGTAAGGAACATGTAGTCCATAGTGGTGCTACCTCATAGAACAGACTTTCATAAACTTTAAACCAAAGTGTCCATCAATAGATGAATGGGTAAAGAAGATGTGGTACAGATACACAACAGAATGTTATTCAGTCAAAAAGGACAAATGATGCCGGAGTTCTTATTTGTGGAGTCAAAGAATGAGTTTAGCAAACACTCAAGGTAGCAGAGCCAAGGAGAGGCTTTTATTTAGGGACAAAATATGAGGAAAGAGCTCCTGGCTTGTGCCAGGAGGGGACACGAGCATCCATAGTTATGCATTATCTAGGGGTTTTATAGGCAGTTAAGAGACAAAGGGCTAGGGATGCAGACCTGCCAAAAGGTCCCCAAATGTATATCTTTGAAGAGACACTAAGTTTCTTATCAGTCTTCCAAGCTTTTTGCAAAGTTATCAACACAAGAAATTTACTGCTTTGATTCTTTTCCAGAATAGCAGCTCCTCAGTCTGGGAGCAGATTCTTTCCCAGAAGAGTAGCTTCTTGGTCTGGGAGCATGTCAATCAAGACTGCCTGTTCTGCTCCCAAGGTGGGCTGAGTTATTGTCTGTTTTGTTAAGAAACTTACTTTTTGATTTCTTGAGTTTAAAAATGCAATCTTGTCTTTAAGATGGAGTCCTTCCTGTTTTCACTATGCTGTTTATGATTGGGTTTTCTTGCCATTATTAATTGTCCAGGTTGCAAATTATTTGACTTAGGGCTGGAGGAAGAAAAACAGCATCTGGGTAAAGTTAAAGAAAATAAGCTGGGCCTTTTAGGAGGTTAAAGTATATCTTACAATAGCCTGGCATAATTGACACAATAAAGACATGGGTTATGCCAAGGTGTATTCTTATCTGGGGGATATTCAAACATTCCAGTCCAAGTTACTTCTGGCTTTTTAGTTTTAATTAATCTCACAGAAGAATGCTTATATTCCTAGTTTGATTTTTACTTTAGAGATTTAATGTGACTCTGACTTTGCTTAATTGTTTAATATGGAGTTTTGGTAGGCATCTTTTTCTGGGGGCCCTCACCCTACTGTGTCTAAACCTACGGTCCCTGCCTCCCAAAGAAATCCTGCCATGAGAAATAATCGTCCACATGGGTGGACCTGAAGGGCATTATGCTAAGTGAAATAAGCCAGATGGGGAAAAAAATAACATAAAATTTCACTCATGTGGAATCTAACCACAAAGAAAAACAAAATGAACAAAACAACAGTAGACTCATTGACACATAGAAGTAACTGGTGGTTACCATGGGGGAGTAGAAAAATGAAGCAAAACTGATATAACAAAATACAGCGGACTCACAGACACCAAGACGTGACCAGTGGTTACCAAAGGGGAAGGGTTGTGGAGGGAAGGAGAAATAAAGAGGAACTATAATTCTCAATCACAATACAGGTAAGTCACAGGAAGGCATTACACCAAAGAGAAGACAACAAATTACTGTATAACATCTTCCTATGCTGATAGACTGTGACCACAGTAGAAGGGGCGAGGATGAGACAGGTAGCATAGGTTTAGGCAGAGTAGGGTGAGGGCCTCCGGAGAAAAAACAGAGCAAGATAATTACAGTCAGAACAATGAAACAATGTGCAAAGAAGTCTCTATCAAAACTCTGTGTTAAACATTATGCAAAGTCACACTAGTTCTCCAGGGTAGAGATACCAGAGTAAGAATATAGACATCTTCGGTGAGATCAGTTAAAGCTCAAAAGGCCAGGAGCAACTTGGCCTGGAATGTTTGAGTCTTCGGCAAATAAAGAAGAGTATCTCAGCATAACCCACAACTTCACTGTAAACAGCCCTGGCAAACAGACAGCCCAGCCCATCCTGGGGGCAGGGCAGGTGGTACAAGTCTGCACCCCTAGCCCTTCACCCACATTCCTGAAAATCCTCAACCGATTATAAATCCCTTAGACAATGAGCCAACCACAGACTCTCTTGTCCCCTCCTGGCATAAGCCGGGAGCTCTGTCTTCTCGCTTTATCTCTAAATAAAAGCCTCTACCTGGCTCTCCTACTTTGAGTGTTTGCAAAGTTCATTCTCCAGCTGTGTGAACAAGAACCCTGGCATCATCTTTGGGGGCTCATCGGGGATCACTGTGGAGGTGAGTATCCGCATCCAATCCTGCCTTTTCTTTCACTCTCCTTATAGAAGGAAGCTGTCTATGGCACAGCATTGGGTGCTCATCAGCCTCTTAAATGGGACCAGCCCAACTGCTGATCTCAGAGTCTCAAGTGACAGGTTCCCCTGCGTCACCCTCAGTGGATCCCCCATCACCCTTGGGAGCTTGGAAAGTCACCTGAGTGGAGGCCGGGATTCCCTTTCAGAGGCTCTCCTTGGATGCAAGGGACTGAGGAAAGCCATGAGCAACTGCGAGAGTCTAGGCTGAGGCTACACTTCAGCGGCTCCTCAAAGGCCCATGTGTCTGGAATCAGACCCCGACAGCCCGACTGGGTGTCCATGGGGAGTGTCTCTCTCTCACTCTTCCAGCCTGACTTTTCAGTCCACCATGGACTCTGGGTGAGGCAAGGATGTTTTTACTTCCTTTACATGCTCTATGTGTGCCTCTAACTTCATCGTTTCATGGAATCTGATGCTCACCACCACAAGGTAGGAGACCTACACTTCATTCTTATTCCTGCCTTAATGCTGCACTTTTAAAAAATCTCATAAAAATGTGTCTGGGCACCCATTAGTGACTTAAAAGATGATTAGCATTGGCTACCAGTCTTAAGTCTTGGGTGAAAGGTTTCCTGGTGTCTGTTGCTCCTTGCTCCCCCACCTCTGGATGGACAGGAATATCGGGGAGTGGCTGAGCCGTTTTCCTACTTTCCTATCCTAATCTGCGGACTCCGAGGGCAGACCAGATTAGTAGACAGTGGTCCTTGGATCTCGGCTCTGGCTGATTGATCCCATGGCGCTGACTAAATTTCTGGCTAAGCTACTGCCTATGTGAGAGTCGCAGATGACCCCTGACCTCTTGTCTCACAGATTAGATTTGCTACAGTGGGTGACTGGCTAAATAATTCTCAGGCAGTGGCAGAAACTGGTATTTAAGAGTATAGACACCCCCCTCCATAACTGTACATGTAAATGGCCCCATTTAAACTCTAGCTATGGCTCTATTCTATTGATCTCTCTTCCTTGAAGGCAATCTTCCTGGGGCCATGGCATTTCCTTATCTGAAGCCCATGGAACTGGCAGTGAGAGGTCAAATAGTCCCTGCACTTATCAGACAGACAGGGACCTCTTAAAGAATGATCCCAACTATACTGTGCTAAAGTCTGTGCAGAGAAACTAGGGTCTGGATCAGGACTCCCAGAAGGCGTAAAGTAAGGGCATACTGGTGAGGTCCCCACTAGGTCCAGGGTTCTGAAGCAACTCTCACTTAGTCAGAAGGCAAGAGGAAATCAAGGCAAGGTAGAGGCCATGCTGGTAAGGAGCGGTTAAGCCCAGTAGGCCTGGCAGAGGAGGAGATTGACCACTGTCACCCAGGCTCCAATTGTGAGGGGACTCCCTCACAGAGAGAGAGGCCAATTAGGTGCTGGACACCTGTCTTTCTCTCTGTACCAGATGGGAGCATCCTCTTCAAGTCTAAAACTGGACACGCTTCTGGCATGCATTCTGAAGAACTGGGGGCAATTTGATCCTCAGATCCTGAAGAAGAAGTGCCTTATCTTCTGCACACAAGCCTGGCCTTAATACAAACTCTCTGATGGAGAGGCCTGGCCTTCCAAGGCCTCCTATATATTGCTGTATAATAAGATCATGGCAGCTAGATTTATTTTGATGCAAGAAAGGGCAAATGGTTATAAGTCCCACATGCACAGGCTTTCTTTGCTCTTAGGGAAAGAAAAAAACTATGTCAAAAATGTGTATTAATTCCAGACCATACTCCAAACCCTAATTCTTGCTCATTGGCTCTGCCATGCCCACCTTATCTAGATCCAAGTCCACTTGGCAAGAACCCCAAAAGTCAGACCACAGGAGAACTACCACCTCAAGCATTACTGACTCAATCACCAGACCAGGTTTCCCAGGGGGTGAAGAAAAGACAGTTATACCCATCCTTATTGCCCTTACAGGAAGTAACCAGTAGAGAGTGGGGACCAGCCCGGTACATGTCCCCTTCTCCCTCCAAGGCCTGAGGCAAATTAAACAGGACATGGGTAAATTTATAGATGACCCAAACAAGTACATAGAATCCTTCCAAGAACTTACTTTAACTTTCGAACTGGCCTGGAAGGATGTTATGCTTATATTGAGCCAAACCCTTACCAGAGGGAAGAAAGAAAAAGTAATCAGAGGAGCCTTAGAGTTTGGAGATGAATGCCCTACTATAAATGCAGGTGGCAAACCTCCAGAGGAGCTAACCCAAGTCCTCACTGGCTGTCAGGCAGTGCCATTCACTGACCCAGAGTGGGGCCAAGATACAGACGATGCTGATAACTGGTACAGGAACCACTTTATGACCTGTATTTTAGAAGGGCTGAAAAGAGCACTAGTAAAACCTATAAATTATTCTAAATTATCAGCCATGAGGCAGCAAGAAAAAGAAAGTCCTTCAGTATTTCTAGAAAGGCTCAGGGAGGCACTCGTGAAGCACACTCACATGTCCCCACAGTCCCCAGAGGGCCGAGTCCTTCTCAAGGATAAATTCATCACCCAATCGGCCCCAGATATCAGGAGGAAGTTACAAAATTTGGCATTTGGCCCAGAATAAAATCTGGAGAGCCTCCTGAAGGTCACCACCTCAGTTTTCTATAATAGAGATGAGGAGGAAAAGATGGACCAGGACAGGAGAGACAACCGAAAGGCAGAAGCATTAGCCATGTTCCTGAAAACCCTCAACTGATGAGAAATCCCTTAGACAATGAGCCAACCACAGACTCTCTTGTCCCCTCCTGATGTGAGCCAGGAGCTCTGTCTTTTCACTTTATCTCTTAATAAAAGCCTCTACCTGGCTCTCCTACCTTGAGTGTTTGTGAAGTTCATTTTTCAGCTCCATGAATAAGAACCCTGGCATCAAGGACTTGACAATATGGGTGAATGTTGAAACCACTGTGTTGTTTATGTGAAACCATCATAAGATTGCATATCGATGATGCTTTAATAAAAAAGTTCCCTTCTTGATTGGATGATGGCTATGCTTTGCACTGTATGGCCTATTCAGGGTGATTTAATATCTTTTCACACTAGATGGGAAATGAATTCAAACATCTAAAGGTGTTATATGAGTTGGGCATGAAAAATGCCATTTATAACCCAGAACATAATGGCTCAGATGAGGAGTTGTTTATAATAAAGAAGAAGAAATTGGTGCTTCAAACAGCTCACCCATCCCTCTGTGAGTCCCTAGTGGCTCTTCTTGCCCCTCACTTAGGACAACACATAAATGTGGTTACTCATGCTGTAGCAGACTTCAGAGAGACAGAGACAATGTAGGGATGGAAGACAGTGCAATCTGATAATTAGAGTAAGAGTTTAAAGGGCCCATGAAGGTCACAGATACTCAGATGGAGGCTGATTTAATAAAGGTTGGAGTGGATAAAAAGAAATTGGATGGAAATTAGAATAAAATGTTTTTGTAACTGTGGCAGCAATTGAAACTGGAGCAGCAGTTCCAGACATAGGGTGATGCAAGGAACAAGAAATAGAAGACAGACTGAATTAAAAGGAGAAATAGAATGCAATGCATTCATTCTAGGAGACTTCAACACTCCACTCACTCTGAAGAACAGATCAACCAGACAGAAAATACGTAAGGACACAGAGACACTGAACAACACATTAGACCAGATGGACCTAACAGACATCTACAGAACTCTACACCCAAAAGCAGCAGAATACACATTCTTCTCAAGTGCACATGGAATATTCTCAAGAATAGATCACATGTTAGGCCACAAAAAGAGCCTCAGTAAATTCAAAAAGATTGAAATTGTACCGACCTGTTTCTCAGACCACAAAGGAGTGAAACTAGAAATAAATTATGTAAAGAAAATGAAAAATCCCACAAACACATGGAGACTGCACAACATGCTCCTAAATAACCAATGGATCAATGACCAAATAAAAACAGAGATCAAACAATATATGGAGACAAATGACAACAATAATTCAACACTGCAAAATCTGTGGGACACAGCCAAGGCCATGCTAAGAGGAAAGTATATTGCAATACAGGCCTACCTCAGGAAAGAAGAACAATCCCATATAAGCAGTCTGAACTCACAATTAATGAAACTAGAAAAAGAGCAAATGAGGCCCAGAGTCAGTAGAACATAACTAAATAAAATCAAGAAGAATAAAACAATAGAAAGAATCAATGAAAGTAAGAGCTGGTTCTTTGAGAAAATAAACAAAATAGATAAACCCCTAGCCAGACATACCAAGAAAAAAAGAGCCTGCACACACAAACAGAATAAGAAATGAGAAAGGATAAATCACCACGGTCACCACAGAAATACAAATAATTATTAGAGAATACTATGACAAATTATATGCTAACAAACTGGATAATCTAGAAGAAATGGACAGCTTTCTAGAAAAATACAAACTACCCAGGCTGACTAAGGAAGAAACAGAAAATCTGAACAGACCAATTACCAGCAATGAAATTGAACTGGTAACCAAAAAACTATCTAAGAACAAAACCCCTGGACCACATGGCTTCACCGCTGAATTTTAACATTTGGTGAAGACCTAATACCCATTCTCTTTAAAGTTTTCCAAAAAATAGAAGAGGAGGGAATACTTCCAAAATCATTCTATGAGGCTAGCATCACCCTAATACCAAAACCAGGCAAAGACACCACAAAAAAAGAAAATTACAGACCAGTATCCCTGATGAACATAGATGCAAAAATACTCAACAAAATATTAGCAAACCAAATTCAAAACTACATAAAAAAGATCACCCATCATAATGAAGTAAGATTTATTCTAGGGATGCAAAGATGATACAACATTTGAAAATCCATCAACATCATCCACCACATCAACAAAAAGAAGGACAAAAACCACATGATCATCTCCATAGATTCTGAAAAAGCATTTGACAAAATTCAAAATCCATTCATCATAAAAACTCTCAATGAAATGGGTATAGAGAGCAAGTACCACAAAATAATAAAGGCCACATATGACAAACCCACAGCTAACATTATACTTGACAGTGAGAAGCTGAGAGCTTTTCCTTTAAGATCGGGAACAAGACAAGGATGCCCACTCTCCCCACTTCTATTCAACATATTACTGGAGGTCCTAGCCACAGAAATCAGACAACACAAAGAAATAAAAGGCATCAGGATTGGCAAGGAAGAGGTTAAACTGTCCCTGTTTGCAGATGACATGATATTGAACATTAAAAGCCTAAAGAATCCACTCCAAAACTACTAGATCTAATATCTGAATTCAGCAGAGTTGCAGGATACAAAATCAATACACAGAAATATGTGACATTCCAATACACTAAAAATGAGCTAGCAGAGAGAGAAATCAGGAAAACAATTCCATTCACAATTGTATTAAAAGAATAAAATACCTAGAAATAAACCTAACCAAGGAAGTGAAAGACCTATACCGTGAAAAGTACAAGACACCTATGAGAGAAACTAAAGAAGGTACCAATAAATGGAAATGCATCCTGTGCTCATGGATAGGAAGAATTAATATTGTCGAAATGTCCATCCTGCCTAAAGCAATCTACAGATTCAATGCAATTCCTATCAAAATACTAACAGTATTCTTAAATGAACTAGAAAAAATCATCCTAAAATTCATATAGAACCACCAAAGACCCCGAATAGCCAAAGCAATCCTGAGATGAAAGAATAAAGCAGGGGGAATTGCACTCCCCAACTTCAAGCTCTACTACAAAGGCACAGTAATCAAGACAATTTGGTACTGGCACAAGAACAGACCCAGAGACCAATGGAACAGACTAGAGAGCCGTGATATTAACCCAACCATATATGGTCAATTAATATATGATAAAGGAGCCATGGACATAACAATGGAGAAATGACAGCCTGTTCAACAGCTGGTGTTGGTAAAACTGGACAGCTACATGCAAGAGAATGAAACTGGATTATTGTTTAACTCCATACAAAAAAGTAAACTAGAAATGGATTAAAGACTTGAATGTAAGTCATGAAACCATAAAACTCTTAGAAGAAAACATAGGCAAACATTCTTTGAATATAAGTATGAGTAACTTCTTCCTGATGGCATCTCCTTGAGGAAGGGAAACAAAAGCAAAAATGAACTCATGGGACTACATCAAATTAAATGTTTCCATACAGCAAAGGTCACCACTAACAGAACAAAAAGGCATCCTACAGTATGGGAGAATATATTTGTAAATGACATATCCAACAAGGGGTTAACATCCTTTATATATAAAGAACTCACATGCCTCAACACCCAAAAATCAAATAACCCGATTAACAAATGGGCAGAGGATGTGAAGGAACAGTTCTCCAAGGAAGAAATTTAGATGGCCAACAGACACATGAAAAGTTGCTCATCATCACTAATCATCAGGTAAATGCAAATTAAAACCACAATGAGATATCACCTCACACCAGTAAGGAAGGCCAGCATTGAAAAGACTATGAACAACAAATGCTGGTGAGGATGCGGAGAAACGGGAACCCTCCTACACTGCTGGTGGGAATGTAAGCTAGTTCAACCATTGTGGAAAGCAATATAGAGGTCCCTCAAAAAACGAAAAATAGAAATACTATTTGACCTGAGAATCCCACTCCTTGGAATTTACCCAAAGAATACAACTTCTCAGATTTAAAAAGACATATGCACCCCTATGTTTATCGCAGCACTTTTTACAATAGCCAAGATATGGAAGCAACCTAAGTGTCCATCAGTAGATGCATGGATTAAGAAGATGTGGTACATATATGCAATGGAATACTATTCAGCAATAAGAAAGAAAAAATCCTACTGTTTGCAACAACATGGATGGAGCTGGAGGACATTAAGCTCAGTGAAGAAGCCAGGCGGAGAAAGATAAGTGCCAAATAATTCCCCTCATTTGTGGAGTATAACAGCGAAGCAAAACTGAAGGAACAAAATAGCAGCAGACTCACAGACTCCAAGAAGAGACTAGTGTTTATCAAACAGTAGGGGTGTGGGAGGGCAGGTGGGGAGGGAGGGAGAAGGGGATTGAGGGGTATTATGTTTAGTATACATGGTGTGGGGGATCACGGGGAGAATAGTTTAGCAAAGAGAAGATACATAGTGGATCTGTGGCATCTTGCTGCAGTGATGGACAGTGACTGCATTGGGGTATGGGTGGGGACTTGGGTGGGGACTTGACAATATGGGTAAATGTAGTAACCACATTGTTTTTTCATGTGAAACCTTCATAAGAGTGTATAACAATCATACTTTAATAAAAAATAAAAAACAAAAAGAAATAGAAGACAGAGACAAAACCACAATCCACCCCTTGTGTCTGCAGAACTTCCTGCTCGACAGTTAGCTGACCCCACCTAGTCTCTCACAGGGAAATGACTGGGTGAGATGGTTTGACTGAGGAAAGGGTCAATGCACCTATTTTGGGGGACCATGTGAGGACAGGAGGCCACATGTTGAAATATCAATTCATTGGTCCTCATTGAATGTGCAATGTGTCCTGGCTCTGGTAGACATAGGATGCTCTCTGATTTATGGCAACACTGACTGGTTTCCTGGGACCTCCATTGTTATTGATGAATATGGGGGTAAGGTTATTAGAATGAAACAAGCCTTAATCCCATTAGGAATAGGGCATCTACCCCCAAAAGAGTATACTCTGTACATCTTTCCAATTACCAAATATATTTTGGGCGTAGATATTCTGTAGGGCCTAAGGTCATAGACCACTGCAAGTGAGTTCAGGTGGATACGTGTGGTGGAAGCAGTTCTGAGGGGACATGCTAAGCACCTGCTCAGAGCTTTGCCTGTCCTTTGTCAGGTGAAAATTCCCAAACAATAAAAATTTTCTTGAGGGCAGAAAGAAATTGGAGAAACCATCCAGGCACTGGAAATGGTGGGCATTATAAAGCCTACTCAAACCCCTTTTAATTCCCCAGAGTGGCCATTGAAAATACCAGATGGCACCTTGCATATGACCATGGATTACAGAGAATGGAGTAAAATCATTACCCCCTGCATGCTGCTGTCCCCTCTATAGCAGCCTTTATGGACACCCTCAGTCATGAACTAGAGACATTTCATTATGTTGTGGATCCTGCTAATGCTTTCTTCTCTATTGACATACACAGGAAAGTCAGGAGCAGTTTGATTTAATGTGGAAAGGCCAGCAGTGGACATTCACTGTCCATCCACAGCGATATCTCTAGTCCCACCATTTGTCATGGATTTGTGGCCCAGGGCTTGGCAGCATGGGAGAAACCACAAATGGTGTGGCTGATCCACTATATTGATGATGTCATGCTTGCTTCTAATTCTCTTACAGACCTAGAAGGTGAAGCACCTAGACTGCTGCAACATCTACAGGAGGAAGGGGCCACGAACAGCACCAAGGCTCAGGGACTTGGTTTTTCAGTCTAGTTCTTGGGGGTTGTGTGGTCAGGAAGGACTAAAGTTATTCCAGAAGTAGTCATAGAAACTATCCAGGCTTTCCCTATACCTACAACTGTTGCAGTATTACAAGAGACATTGGGTTTTTTAGGCTACTGGAGACTGTTTATTCCACACTTGGTACAAAATCTGAAGTCCTTATACTATTTGGTATGAAAGGGTGTCAGGTGGGACTGGGATGAGACATGTGCTTTTTCTTACTGATGCAATGTGGGCAGTCAGGGCTGTGTATGCCTTGAGTGTGATAGGCATATCAAGGCCCTGTGAGCTGGATGTTCATGTGACTGAAGACAATTATGGCTTGGGCCTGTGGCCATGGCTTGAATGACACCACCAAACTATCATATTCTGGTTACAACCCTGGGAAGAAGCAGAGGTCTGATACACCTCCATGGACAATCAAATGGCTGACATGTACCATGTTTTGCTGGCTATGGAGTCCATCTGCAGAACAGCCCTGACAACGGTAATAACCACTTATTCCATTCCTTGGTGGGTACAAAAGTGGGCACAAAGGTCATAGAGTGGTGTGGCATAGATGCCTACTCTGGCCAAGTGGGGTGCATACCTCCAGCAATGAACCCCTTGAGTGGAGAACTACAATGCTTATATCAGTGCAAGGCAATAAGAATTTTCTTCGGAGCCATTAGTAGCAGACAGCCATTATCAGGAGGGAAGATGCATGGTACACAAATGGCTCCAGCCATGGACAGCCACTGAAATGAGGTGCCTTAGATTTCCATCCTAAGGCTGACACAATATGGATGGAATCTAATGAAGGAAAGGCACAGTTGTGGACAGTATGGCTCAGGATCACCCAGGAGCTCTCCTCATTAGTTGTCTGCAGTGATGGCTGGGCCATCTACTGAGGCTTGACTCTGTGACTACCAAAATTATACCATGCCAACTGGCTGGCTGATCACTGACCCCTTTAGGGGCATGAGCTGTAGGAAGACTTAGGGGCCTTTAGTGAAATTAAAACAATTATAGTATACCATGTGACAGGCCATTTACCACTGGCATCCCCAGGAAATGATGAAGCAGACACTTTGGTGCAGGTGCATTGGCTGGAAGGAAAGCTGGCTTCTGATGTGGCCAAATGGTTATATCAAAACTTTTTACGTGCAGGGCAGAAAACAATGTGGGCTGTAGCACATTTTGGGGGCCTGCCCTTGGCCTTTGAATAAGTCATAAGAGCCTGGTAAGAATGCATTATATACTCTAAAGGAGACTTACACCAAGTCCCACAGCAACATGAAACAATACATAAGGGGACAATGTCTCTCATCAGGTGGGAAATAGGCTATTTTGGGTCTCTGCCCATACCAGAGGTTATTGATATGCCATGACTAGTGTGGACACAGCTACTGGACTTATGGTTGCTTTTCCTATGCATTGCACAGACCATCAAATGACCAAAAGAGGCTTGGAGTTTCTCTTTGTAGTCTCTGACTGACTTCAGGTAATTGAGACTGATCAAGGCCCCCACTTTACTGGGTATGCACCCTAAGAATGGGTACAAAAATTATGGATAAAATGGGAGTTTCAATTACCATATAATTCTATGTGGGGTGGGAAGCCACGATAGAGTTACAATGGTTTATTAAAATCTGGCCTGAATTCAGAGACCAGTAGTCTATGGGTATGGTGTGTCTGCTATGGACAGTGTGACAGCATTTGAATGAGAAGCCATGGAACAGGCTATTGAGCCCGGTAAACATGCTAACACAGACTGATGCCTCTGCTGTACACCTGCAAGTACAAACCAAGGAGGAACTGAGGCCAAGATATGGCCACCAGAATAGCATCTTGTTGCCAGCACTGGTTGCAATAAGCCCTGGGGACAGTGTTCAGTAGTTGTGGCCTTGGACATTTTCACACAGGGAACAGCAGTGACTGGCCCTTCTGGCACCTTGGGGACTAGGCCTGGAAGCTGGCATCCTGTGAATTCCAGGAGTAACAGCACAGTGTTCCCCAAAGATATGGTAGTGTACCTAAATGCCAGAAGGTAAGAGCATCTTACAGGGAGTTTTGTTTTATCTTTGTGGCCAGTGCATATGCCTTCAGCAGCACTATATATAGACCCCTCAAAAACCCTCAAAGGGAGAGGGAGAATGTGTTGTATACCAAACCCATCAGTACCCCCTTCCTGCCACAGTCTTATCACAGGACCACATGCATCCTACCTGACGGACAAAATTTGCCTATGTTGGCATCATTAAAACATGTGTCTTATCACTGTTAAGTTTAATCTCCTCTAAAGTCTTTGTGGATTGGTCACACACCCTCGCAAAAACTGCTGCTTGCTGAGTGTGCACAGAGCTGCCTACTGCTTCACTACTAGCTTCCGGTGGAAAGTGCGAGTCATAGACCCATCTGAGTAGAACTGTTTTGAATACAGCTGCTGGCAATTGATCTCCTCAGGCTTGAGGAACAAAAAATAATAATTTTGTTGTTATCTGTATCATGGTTTCTGTTATTATTTGTATGTTGTTATAGCCTCTATTGCTATTTTGGGATCTGGTTACAACGCTCAGCTTTCTCATGGAAGATTGAAGGCATGAATAGATAATGAGGCAAGAATTCCGGAGGGGTGTAGCATAGGGAAAAGGAAATTCTCACCTCTCCTGATTCTAATATTGCCCATTGCATACATACAAGGCTGCTTACATATCCCTTGGATAAAAACTGTTTATCATTCAATAAAGCCTCCCAGAACAAACTGTCAGTCACAGAACTACCAGCCCAGGGGAGGTGAATGCACAGTGGAAGGAAACACACAAGCCCCTGGATGTGATTGGTCAGCTGTCACTCAGTCATCATAAAGGCTGGCCCACAGAGGCCCACTGAGTGCCAGGAGGCTTGCAGAGGGAAGCCTCGGAGAACTGTGGAAGGATGCAGGAGAGTGAAGCCCTGGAAGCGTGGGGCTGGGAAGGGAGAAGAGAGCCCCACGCTGGGAAGCATGAGAGAAAGCAGAGGCTGTAGCTGGGCCAGAGATGGAGAAAAGGGCTCACTGTTCATACACAGCAGGATGACTACCATGAAAATAAAGTGGTATGAGGCCCTTTTTACCCCCAACATTCTGATGTCATTATTTTGTCTCTCCAAATTCATAGTGAACTTGTCTGGAGTGGGGAACACCCCTCTTGGAGGAACAGCAGAGGTGTAAAAAACATCAACAGACTTAATGTGAAAACTGGTTTCATATTTTCCTCTATAATTAAATTGTGTAAATGGCTTAGTTACCAAGTGTATTTTTTCCAAACTCATGATTATTCCTCAGGTACTCTAGGGAAAAATGTGTGGCACTATATATGTAATTTGAAATGAAATTACTTTAACAAATCCAAATTTCCCATCTTAACCCCAGGAGAAGGGGGTTCCCTGCTTGGGAAAAGTTCTTTATTAATTTCATGAGACCAAAGGAAGGTATGGGCCAGAAGTTGGGAATTAAAGGATTTATTCTCATGGCTCAGTCTCTCCTGGCTCGCATGGGTCACTGTCCCCTCTCTCATGGCTCCCAAGCTCGCTCTCTCTGGCCATACTGCTCCCAGCCCACCTCCCTCGACAAGAGGAATTCTGTGAGAATGTCCTTGGTGACTGGTGGATGCTTGACCGACTTGTACCAGGAACAGAGGGGAGGACAGAATGGCTGTTTCCTCTTCACCCCTACCCTGGACCAGCAAATCTGTGACTGACAAGCTGTTCTAGGCAATACATCCCATAGATATGCAAACAGGATACCTATTAAGGCCAGGCAGGAATCCTGGTCAGAAAGTTCCAATTTTCTCCACAACCCACCCCTCCAGGCTTCTTGCCTCATAAGCTATGCACCCACAATCTTCTGCAATTGTCCCTGTGCAAGAAAGCTAGGGCACTGTAACCAGACTAAGAATCAGGATTCAAGAGAACAGAGAGCCATGAGCCCTTCACAGGGGCTTTGGTGAGGGCTTCCTTGCATAGTCATGATTGACTAAATTACTGGCCATTGACTGATGAAGCCTCCACCCATGCCCTTGGGTGGGGTCCCAAAGTCTCTCATCAATATGACAGGACACCCATTTTACATTTAAGACTCTGCAGTGTTTTCAGGAACTGTGGATAAGGAACAAATATATCTGGTAAATATATATTTCTTATGACTCATTGCATCTCAGTCCACCCCCTTGCCTTCAAACACTGATTCCTTACAGTAAAAGGAACGCACCTGTCACAGCACTTACATCTGGTGTGTCATTTCTACAGGAGTTAGAATAGGATCGATGCAAGTAGGCCTGACATTCCAAGGAGCATGTGTGATGTGGGGGCAGACTTAAAGAGGTGGCTCACTTGTCCTGTAAAAGTCTTATGACCAGAGTCTCTCCCAGAGGAATGTGATTCTGGTTTGCAGGCTGTCATTCAACCTTGCTGGGTTCCAAAAGCAGAGGTGGTCTTGGCAAACATATAACTTCAGCCTTGAGGGCATCTAATATGCTTTTGCTAAAAGATATTCTCTGCCTTGAGCCTCTTTTCAGGTATTAATAAAATCTTGGATATCCCTCATTGCATAACCCACTGATTCATCCTTTTATACTCAGCTATAATTTCTTCTCTTCATTTGTCATTTCTCTTTACCCAGGCATTTCCCCCTGTGGAAAGGATGTTAGGTCTGGCTACTGTGCTGGCCCAGATTGATGGCAGCAAAAATACCAGCCTAGAAGTGCCTCCTCTCAATTCACTCCCACTCCTGGAAGGCGGGGTTACACAGGAACAGAACTAGTCAGCTGTCCTGGCCGCTAGGAAGCACAGCTGCACCACCAGCCCCAACACGGCTAGAAGGGATGAAGGCACAATCCATCCCAACAGAGCATTAGGAATTCTGGCATAAAGATTTATTATAAACACACAAATAACAGAAATTATGATACAGATAATGAGAAACCCATGACAATCCTCAAGCCTGAGGATCCAGCTGCATTCAAAGTGCTTCCCAGATTGCGTCCATGGCTTGCACAGTCCATGCGGGGCCAGCAGCTGGACTGACAGGGAGCTCAGGCCTGTCAGTGAGCAGCAGCTGTGGCTAGGGGTGTTCCTGTTCACAGGAATGTAGAAGAGATTAACCTAAAGGGAAATAAGACATCGTTTTAATGACACCATAGGCAAATCTTGTCCATTAGGTAGGAAGCATGCAAGAGATTGGTCCTGGGAAAGGACAGGGCATGACTCAAGTCCTGTCCTGGTCTAGCATAAAAGACCTTCACCCTTCTCCCTGTGGGAGTTACTGATGGATTGATATGTAGGACGATGGGAGGCACATTCTCTGGCCACAGTGATAAGACAAAACTCCCCAGTAAGATGCTCTTATATTCCAGCCATTTTGGGTACAGTACTGTAATCTTTCGGGGCCACTCTCCTGTTCCTCCAGAAACACATGGGAGGCCAGCCTCCAGGCCTTTTCCCCAAGGTTACAGAAGGGCCAGCAATCACTGGTCCCTGTGTCAAAATATCCAAGGCCACATCCACTCAACAGAGTCTCCAGGGTTTAGTGCCGTTGGTGCTAGCAGCAAGATGTTATTCTGGTGGGCAAACCACGGCTGCAGCAATTCCTCCTTGGTTTGTGTGTGCAGTTGATCTGATGCCCTTTCATACCAAATGGCATAAGGGTCTCAGAATTTATGCCAAGTGCAGGATAAACACTCTCCAGTAGCCTACAAGACCCAAAACCTCTTGCAATACTGCCACAGTTCTAGCAAGATTTTACTGGGCTTCCCATCTAACTTTTATCTTTCACTGACTTTATCAAATCAGTCCACATCTGGGCCCTTGAGGCCTTCACAGGGCCCTTTGAGCCTTTTCTCTCAGTAGATGACCATATTTCCTTCTGTGCTCTCATTGTTTATATCTCTCCCATATCTGCTACAAACAAGTAACCTCATTTATGGGTTGCCATAAGTTAGGGCAAGAATAGTCACTAGGGACCCAAAGAGTGACAGGGGTGGGCTTTTGAAGCACCAGATTTCTCATTCCCATGGTAAAAACTCCTCTTCTGGGTCCTGATGTCCAGGGGGAACACTGTGGTCATGTTCCTGGTGATGGCTAGGTGCTTGACCAGTTAAATACCAGGAACAGGGTGGAGGAAAGAATGGGTGTTTCCTCTGCACCCCTACCCTAGACTGGCAAACCCATGACTAACCAGCCACTCTCTGTAATGCATCCCATAGATATGTAAACAGGACACCTTTTAAGGCCAAGTGGGAATCCTCATCAGAAAGTTCCATTTTCCCCACAGCATCTATGATACGGAAATTTCCAAGTATTTGTGATCCAAGGTTGGGAAAACTTTGGAAATGTAGGAAAATTAACAAAGGGAAAAATTGTCTATATAAAAGGCATAACAGTAACTTAAGTTAGTTATAAATAGTATAGAGAGGTTACAATCAAATAAATGGAAATATTAGAAAATAAAAAGAAGGAGCAAGCTCTGTGTCTAAAATCTGATCAAAGCATAGCAATTTCTGGTTGTGAGGCTTTGACCCATAAAACCATGAAAACTTCTTCATCCCCAGGAGAACTGACCTTACACAACAGACATCCCAATTAATCTTCCTAGAGCCATTTTTATGTCTTTGTTCCTCAGAGTGTAGATGAAGGGGTTCAGCACGGGCATCACCAGAGTGTACATCACCGAGGATGCTGCGCTTGAATGGGAGCTCTGGGTAGCCGCAGACTAAGGGACAACCCTAGCATCGTACAATAAAATAGGGACACAACAGAGAGGTGAGATACACAGGTGGAAAATGCATTATACTCTCCCTGAGCTGATGAGATTCCACATATGGAAGAGATTATCTTAGAGTAAGAGTAAAGGATCCCAGCAAAGGGATCGCCACCCAGCAGGACAGCTGCAAAGTACATCACCAGGTTATTAAGAAAGGTGTTTGAACAGGCAAGTTGGATCATCTCATTGAGCTCACAAAAGAAGTGAGGGATTTCTGAGTTTGTACAGAGGAAAGGTGCAACATCATTAAGATATGTAACAAGGAATTCAGGAAACTAATGATCCAGGACACCAGGACCAGAGGTCCACAGATCCAGGGGCTCATGATGACCATGTAGTGCAGGGGGTGGCAGATGGCCACATACCTGTCATAGGCCATTATGGTCAGGAGAAAGACATCAAACACTGCCAAGAGTATAATAAAATAAATCTGGATGATGCAGCCTTCATAGTGACAGCTTTGTTCTGTGTCTGGATGATCCACAGCATCATGGGGATGGTGGTGGAGGTGAAGCAGATGTCCACAAAGGACAGGTCAGAGAGGAAGAAGTACATGGGTGTGTGCAGGTGGGAGTCTGAGCTGACAGCCAGGATGAAGAGCAGGTCCCCAAACACAGTGATCAGGTACATGGAGAGTAAAAGTCCAAATATGAGAGGTTCAGTTCTTGTTCCTCTGAAAATCCCAGAAGAAAAAATTCAGAGGTTTGGGTGTCTGGTTCCACATGGTGGACATAACTTCCAGAAAAGAGGGAAATAACATGACTAATCTTCACACAAACTTGCATCATTCGTTCATAGTTGAAATGCTACAATTGGTATTTTGCAGTCAAGAAGCTAATTTTAATATTTTGTGCATGGTCCTTGTTAGGGAGTCCCTTTAGTCTTTTTATATGAAAATTTTGGCCCAATAAGCTTTTTGTCTGGGAAGTCATGCCCTTTACAGTTTTAATGTGAAATTCTTCAGTATTCTGTGAATATATATTGAGTGCTGACTGTGACAGGGTGTTCTATTTTCCATTATTATTCAGGCAAGGTCTGCAGACAAGGTGACAACTGAACAGACACTTCATGTAAGAGAGGGGGGAAGATGGAAGTCTAGATGGAGAAGTGTGTGCTCAGCAGAGAATGGCCAATGCCAAGGCCATGAAGAAGGTGCTTGTTTCAAGTGTTCAGGTCAAGAAAGGTGAAGCTGGAGTTGCAAGGTGAATAGAGATGAGGGAGGGTGATGAGCAGTGGTGTCAGACGTGGTGAGAAGGCAAGTGGTCCTAAAAGATCAAAGCAAAGGGATTCCCTCAACCACACTGCCTCTTGTGCTCTTGTTGCAAAGACATCCATGAATTGAAACAGATCCCCTACTTAACACCTTTTCTTGACTGAGTGCTGGCACCTGTATTGTACGAGTCACCATGGAATATATGAGTCCGGGTGCCCCTGTCCTGAGGATGGCTCAAACTCCACAATCACACACATACTCACACAAAGGTATGCAGCTCACAATGGTATGCTGAGTGCATTATTTCCATGTGTTTCCCAGCCCCAGGTTTACTGACTACTCTAAGAATGGACCCAACCCAAATGGCTCAGATCAATGATCTTTCACTGTTTTGTAGAAGTTGTTACAAGGATTTCCAATTCTTAGGCTTCCCATGAAAAATTAAACTTGGGTCTCTATTGGGAACACCATTTACTATCACATATTTAATGAAACAAAAATGTGTTCAAGAGGCTCTCTTGTCCACTCCTGTCGTGAGCCGGGAGCTCTGTCTGTCCTCTCACTGCATCTCTCAATAAAAGTCCCACTGGCTCTCCTACCTTGACTGTTTTTAAAGAAAATGTGTTCAATAAACAGAGAGAGATAGAGACACAGAGAGTCAGAGGCATGAAATGGATGAGGAGGAAAAGTCATCTTAAAATCCCAGGAGGTCCCTGATAGACCATGAGGGAGAATAAGTTTAATTAGTTCTGGTAGCCATCCAACCCTGATTACTTTCCTAAAAATATTAAGAGAACAAAAAGACAAAAGTAGTGATGTCATTGGTGTCAAACACCCTACCTAGTGTACATCCAGGAGAAGGTGAGCAAAGTGACAAACCAACACTTCACAAAGGAAAATACACAGTACAACCAACGTAGGGAATTTTTAATATCAAGCACTAGAATACTTGTTTTCCCTCTGCCTACCCCATAATTATTTGACAGTTCATTTTTTCACTAATACACAGTTTATTTTACTTCCAAAATTATTCAATTCTCATTTTACATTCGTATTAAATTTATCCTATAGACAAGGGTTGTAAGGACTGATTTTTGGACATTTTATCTCAAGGAAGTAATCTCCAGGGGCAAATGCATACAGTTAACCTACTGACTTTTCTTTGGAAGTCTTAGTAAAATGGAGACATTGTAAATGATTTATTAAAATTGAAAAATTTTTAACACTTGGAATATTTGCTTGACCAAAGGAGAATTATTTTATGTGAGGTTAATCACACTTGATTTGTTATATTTCTTATATTATTATTATTGCTGTTATTAGACTTCCTATTTTTATCCTTCCAATCTTTCCTTCCTAGAACCCAATTAGTGATCAGATTTGGGGTGTTCCATTAACTGAGTGTCCATCACCCTTGTCCACTTGAATGCATGAGATCATAGTGCCTGCCATTTGTTTCTCCTTAACGTGAACATAAACTCCTTGCCACAGTAAATTATTCTCTTTTCAGCATTGGTTGAGACTGTGAAATCTGAAAATTCACTTTGGGATACCACCACAATACCTCACAAAGTTAACAGAGATGTCACATTAGCAAAGGAATAACTTATTCTATCAAATTACTGTGTGTGTAAGGTGCATATGCACAAATGTAATGGTCATATATAAAACAATTTCATATTAAACACTGAATTTCACAAATTTTCATTTATATTTGAAAGTCTGTCATAAACTAATGAACCTCTTTCAAAATACCTACTCAATCATGAGAAAATAAAAGGGGAGATAGAAATAATTTGCTTTCAATGTGAAAATTTGGAGTTATCATGAGGCACAGCTAACATTCTATACTTAAAGTCTTACAAGTATTTACTTTTCTTTGTTATCATTAATCTACAATTACATGAAAAACATTATGTCTACTAGGTTCTCCCCTTCACCAAGTCTCCCCCACAAACCCCATTACAGTCACTGTCCATCAGCGTAGTAAGATGCTGTAGAATCACTACTTCTTTTCTCTGTGTTGCACAGCCCTCCCCTTTCCCCCACCCCCCACATTATACCTGCTAATAATAATACCCTCTTTCTTCTTACCACCCCTTATCCCTCCCTTCCCTTCCCTCCCATTCTCCCCAGTCCCCTTCCGTTTGGTAACTGTTAGTCCCTTCTTGTGTTCTGTGATTCTGCTGCTGTTTTGTTTCTTCAGTTTTTCTTTGTTCTTATATTCCACATGTGAGTGAAATCATTTGGTATTTGTCTTTCTCCACTTGGCTTATTTCACTGAGCATAATACCCTCTAGCTCACCCAAGTTGTTGCAAATGGTAGGATTTGTTTTCTTCTTATGGCTGAATAATATTCCATAGTGTAAATGTACCACACCTTCTTTATCCATTCATCTACTGATGGACACTTAGGTTGATTCCATTTCTTGGCTAGTGTAAATAGTGCTTCAAAAAACATAGGGGTGCATCTGTCGTTTTCAAACTGGAGTGCTGCATTCTTAGGGTAAATTCCAGAAGTGGAATTCCTGGTTCAAATGGCATTTCTATTTTGAGCATTCTGAGGAACTTCCATACTGCTTTCCACAATGGTTGAACTAATTTACATTCCCACCAGCAGTGTAGGAGGGTTCCCCTTTCTCCACAACCTCGCCAACATTTGTTGTTGTTTGTCTTTTCAATGATGGCGATCCTTACTGGTGTGAGGTGATATCTCATTGTGGTTTTAATTTGCATTTCTCTGATGATTAGTGATGTGGAGCATCTTTTCATGTGCGTGTTGGCCATCTGGATTTCTTCTTTGGAGAACTGTTTGTTCAGCTCCTCTGCCCATTTTTTAACTGGATTATTTGCTTTTTGTTTGTTGAGGTGCATGAGCTCTTCATATATTTTGGATGTCAAGTCTTTATCAGATCTGTCATTTATGAATATATTCTCCCATACTTAGGGTACCTTTTTGTTCTCTTCGTGGTGTCCTTTGCTGTACAGAAGCTTTTCAGCTTAATGTAGTCCCACTTGTTCATTTTTGCTTCTGTTTTCCTTGCCCGGGGAGATATGTTCATGAAGAAGTCACTCATGTTTATGTCCAAGAGATTTTTGCCTCTGTTTTTTTTCTAAGAGTTTTATGGTTTCATGACTTACATTCGGGTCTTTGATCCATTTCAAATTTCCTTTTGTGTATGGTGTTAGAGAGTGATCCAGTTTCATTCTCTTACATGTAGCTGTCCACTTTTGCCAACACCATCTGTTGAAGAGGCTGTCATTTAACCATTGTATGTCCACGGCTACTTTATTGTATATTAATTGACCATATATGTTTGGGTTAACATCTGGAGTCTCTATTCTGTTCCACTGTTCTGTGGCTCTGTTCATGTGCCAGTACCAAATTGTCTTGATTACTGTGGCTTTGTAGTAGAGCTTGAAGTTGGGGAGTGAGATCCCCCTCCACTTTATTCTTCTTTCTCAGGATTGCTTTGGCTATTCAGGGTCTTTGGTGTTTCCATATGAATTTTAGAACTATTTGTTCCAGTTCATTGAAGAATGTTGTCAATAATTTGATAGTGATTGCATCGAATGTGTATATTGCTTTGGGCAGGATGGCCATTTTGACGATATTAATTATGCCTAGCCAGGTACATGGGATGAGTTTCCATTTGTTAGTGTCCTCTTTAATTTCTCTTAAGAGTGTCTTATAGTTTTCAGGGTATAGGTCTTTCACTTCCTTGGTTAGGTTTATTCCTAGGTATTTTATTCTTTTTGATGCAATTGTGAATGGAATCGTTTTCCTGATTTCTCTTTCTATTGGTTCATTGTTAGTGTATAGGAAAGCCACAGATTTCTGTGTGTTAATTTTGCATCCTGCAACTTTGCTGAATTCCGATATTAGTTCTAGTAGTTTTGGAGTGGAGTCTTTAGGGTTGGTTTTTATGTACAATATCATGTCATCTGCAAATAGTGACAGTTTAAATTCTTCTTTACAAATCTGGATTCCTTGTATTTCTTTGTTTTGTCTAATTGCCATGGCTAGGACCTCCAGTACCAGGTTGAATAACAGTGGGGAGAGTTAGCTTCCCTGTCTTGTTCCCGATCTCAGAGGAAATGCTTTCAGCTTCTTGCTGTTCAGTATAATGTTGGCTGTGGGTTTGTCATATATAGCCTTTGTTATGTTGAGGTACTTGCCCTCTATACCCATTTTGCTGAGAGTTTTTATCGTGAATGGACGTTGAATTTTGTTGAATGCTTTTTCATCATCTATGGAGATGGTCATGTGGTTTTTGTCTTTGTTTTTGTTGATGGGGTGGATGATGTTGATGGATTTTCGAATGTTGTACCATCCTTGCATCCCTGGGATGAATCCCACTTGGTCATGGTGTATGATCCTTTTGATGTATTTTGAATTCACTTTGCTAATATTTTACTGAGTATTTTTGCATCTACATTTATCAGGGATATTGGTCTTTAATTTTGTTTTTTTGTGGGGTCTTTACCTGATTCTGGTTGTAAGGTGATGTTGGCTTCATAGAATGAGTTTAGGAGTATTCCCTCCTCTTGTATTTTTTTGGAAAACTTTAAGGAGAATGGGTTTTATGTCTTCTCTGTATGTCTGATAAAACTCCAAGGTAAATCCATCTGGCCTGGGGGTTTTGTTCTTGGGTAGTTTTTTTTATTACTGCCTCACTTACTTTCCTTATAATTGGTTTGTTTAACTTTTTTGTTTCTTCCTTGGTTAGTCTTGGAAGGTTGTATTTTTCTAGGAAGTTGTCCATTTCTTCTAGGTTTTCCAGCTTGTTAGTATATAGGTTTTCACAGTAGTATTTAATAATTCTTTGTATTTCTGTGGAGTCTGTCGTGATTTTTCCTTTCTCATTTCTGATCCTTTTGATGTGTGTTGACTTTCTTTTTCTCTTAATAAGTCTGGCTAGAGGCTTATCTATTTTGCACATTTTCTCAAAGAACCACCTCTTGGTTTCATTGATTTTTTCTATTGTTTTATTCTTCTCAATTTTATTTATTTCTTCTCTGATCTTTATTATGTCCCTCCTTCTGCTGACTTAAGGCCTTATTTTTTCTTCTTTTTCCAGTTTTGATAATTGTGATGTTAGACTATTCATTTGGGATTGTTCTTCCTTCTTTAAGTATGTCTGGATTGCTATATACTTTCCTCTTAAAACTGCTTTTGCTGCATCCCACCAAAGTTGGGGCTTTGTGTTGTTGTTGTCATTTGTTTCCAAATATACCTTTACTTCTATTTTAATTTGTTCATTGATCAAATGATTATTTAGGAACCTATTGTTAAGCCTCCATGTGTTTGTGAGCCTTTTGTTTTCTTTGTACCACTTATTTCTTGTTTTAGAGCTTTGTGTTCTGAAAAATTGGTTGGTAGAATTTCAATCTTTTGGAATTTACTGAGGCTCTTTTTGTGGCCTAGTATGTGGTCTATTCTGGATAATGTTCCATGTGTACTTGAGAAGAATGTATATCCTGTTGCTTCTGGATGTAGAGTTCTATAGATGTCCATTAGGTCCATCTGTTATAGTGTGTTGTTCAGTGCCTCTGTGTCCTTACTTATTCTCTCTCCAGGGAGTGGCATGTTGAAGTATCGTAAAATGAATGCATTGCCTTCTATTTCCTCCTTTAGTTCTGTTAGTATTTGTTTCACATTTGTTGGGGCTCCTGTGTTGGGTGCACATATATTTATAATGGTTATATCCTCTTGATGGACTGAGCCCTTTATCACTAGGTAATGTCCTTCTTTATCTCTTGTTAATTTCTTTGTTTTGGAGTCTATTTTGTCTGATACTAGTACTGCAACACCTGCTTTTTTCTCCCTGTTGTTTGCATGAAATACCTTTTTCTATCCCTTGACTTTTATTCTGTGCACGTCTTTGGGTTTGTGGTGAGTTTCTTGTAAGCAGCATATAGATGGGTCTTGCTTTTTTATCCATTCTATTACTCTGTGTCTTTTGATTGGTGCATTCAGTCCATTTACATTTAGGGTGACTATTGAAAGATATGTACTTATTGCCATTGCAGGCTTTAGATTCGTGGTTACCAAAGGTTCAAGGTTAGCTTCTTTAGTATCTTACTGTCTAACAACTCATTTACTGAGCTGTTATAAACACTGTGTGGTGATACTTTATTTCTCTCCCTTCTTATTCCTCCTCCTCCATTCTTTATATGTTGGGTGTTTTATTCTGTGCTCTTTTGTGTTTCCTTTAACTACTTTTGTTGGTAGTTGATTTTATTTTTTGCCTTTAGTTAGTATTTTATTGGTCTGCTTTCTTTGCTGTGATTTTATTTTCTCTGGTGACCTCTATTTAGTCTTAGGAGTACTCCCATCTAGATCGAGTCTCTCTAAAATACCCTGTAGAGCTGCTCTGTGGGAGGCAAATTCCCTCAACTTTTGCTTGCCTGGGAATTGTTTAATCCCTACTTCATATTTAAATGATAATTGTGCCGGATACATTATTCTCGGTTCAAGCCCCTTCTGTTTCATTGCATTAAATACCCTTATCATGCCATTCTCTTCTGGCCTGTAAGGTTTCTGTTGAGAAGTCTGATGATAGCCTGATGGTTTTCCTTTGTAGGTGACCTTTTTCCTCTCTCTGACTGCCTTTAAAACTCTGTGCTTGTCCTTGATCTTTGTCATTTTAATTGTTATGTGTCTTGGTGTTTTCCTCCTTGGGTCCCTTCTGTTGGGTGTTCTGTGTACTTCCATGGTCTGATCAATTATTCTTTCCCCCAGTTTGGGGAAGTTTTCAGCAATTATTTCTCCAAAGACACATTCTATCCCTTTTTCTCTCTCTTCTGGTACCCCTACATTGTTCCTTTTGGATTGGTCACACAGTTCTCTTAAAATTCTTTCATTCCTGGAGATCCTTTTCTCTCTCTCTGCATCAGCTTCTATGTGTTCCTGTTCTCTGGTTTCTATTCCATCAGTGGCCTCTTGCATCCTATCCATTCTGCTTATAAATCCTTCCAGAGATTGTTTCACTTCTGTAATCTCCCTCTGGATGTCATCCCTTAGCTCTTGCATATTTCTCTGCAGCTCTGTCAGCATGGTTATGACCTCTATTTTGAATTCTTTTTCAGGAAGATTGGTTAGGTATATCTCCTTCTCAGGGTAGGCTCTGTGGTTTTGGTTTGTGTCAAATTCTTCTGCCTTTTCGTGGTGATAGAGATAGTTTGCAGAGCTGGTGCATGTGATGCCTGGGAGAATGTCGCTTCTTGCTGGATTGTGGTCTTCCTCTCCCATCTCCCTTTTCTTTGGTGACATCTTTTCTTAATTTTTCTTTCACATTGTGTTGGCCTAATTTTTGACAAATTTAGTGGGCACATTCTAGTCCTGGTTCTGGACTTTATCCAACAGGTAAAGGTCTCTGAACACCCTGTATACTGCCCACACCATAGCAATTCTATCATTTAAGCCAAAAACTTTATTCATATGATTGTGCCTGAGGGCATTATGTGTGTATACACACATGTATTACATTATAATGTGAACTCACTGTTATAATGCATGATCCAAAACAGCAGACTTCACCTCCTTTGTTAACCTGAGTACTTTGTACAAATGATTCTAATATACGTGTGCATATATAGAAACCAATGTAAGAATCTGAAAAGTTGCAAAATGGAAAGAATGAAGGGGTAAATAAACAAGGTTAAAATGAGTAGTTTCAAACAACTGTCATAATCAAATTGAGGAATCAGTAAATGACACAAGATATAAAATAGCAATAAGTTAATGATATCAACATGGATCAATAATTAAATTGTCAAAGAACTAGACATAAAAGAATGTAACACATAATATTCCAAGAATGTTTGGGATTATAGCAGATCCTCATTTATTATTTGAGGAATGAATCATGAATTATATCTTAATATATATGGATGTTTATCATGTGACAAAGTTGCATTTCAGTGTATTTGGAAAATGTTGAATTATAAAGGAAAAAACACTAAAGGCTGTCTACTTGGAAGGAGGTGACATCTTAAGACATCTTACAAATAATTAGAGGGATTACAACTTCCAAGTAAGACTAGCCAGTACATTTTAGATTAATAGCTAAAAAATTACATAAAGTAATATACTGGGGGGAAAGGTGGCAAAACCATATTTAAAAAGGCAATAAATTCAGAAGTAATGGTCCAAACTTTGCTCCAAAGTTCAGTTCAGAAGAATGATCTGTAGAAATTATATGAAATGCTGACACCTATAAAAAGATGACCAATTAATATACAGGTGTATAATAATAAAAGGTAAATAGAATTGGTGGTCAAATATATGAATTTAGCTGAAACAAAGTAATAGTTTAAAAAAACAAGAAGAAATGTCTTTCATAACCATCAGGTTGGGAAAAAATCTTAAGGATCTGTCTCATTGATTGGAGTTGGAACCTTCAAAATGGTAGCAAATGGGGACTCTTACTTTATTGGCAGGCAGAGAAAGTTACAACTGGAAAACAACCTGAAGATAGCTGTATTGCAAATGATTTCTTAACTCAGAATTTCTCAGAATCGGCAATATTGACATTCTGAGCTGATCCTTTTTTGTGGTGCAGTCTGTCCTATGCATTGTAGGATGTTCAGAGAATCAAGCCTCCACCCACCCTTCTCTAGTGTGACAGCCAAACGTGTCCCTGTACATTGCTCAATGTCTCCAGGGGACAAAATTACACCCAATGAGTACAGTTTGAACTTCACAGTCTCTAATTTATTTTTCTAGCATCAACATAAAAGTAAATTAATGATAAGTTACATAATAGTAACTTAATGATAAAGAACAGGAAAGATCATCAGAACTGCGGGTAGCACAGACAGTGAAATATCATGTGGCCACTGAAATAATTGTGTGAATTAATTAATCAAGCAATCACAGACATCTATTGCCTCTGGGCTATATAGAAGTGGAAATCAGGTAACAACAGGTCCAGTTCTTGGCTTCTAATCACTTCTCTCATCTGGGGTCCACTGGGGTGTTGGACTCACCTGGATGGGGTCTCTGAGATGAAGGTGTCCTTGTAAAAGTCTGAATCCCTCCCTGGATGGTAGATGATGGAGATGAAACCTCTGTGCTCTAATGACAGCAGGAAGGAGCAAAGCATCAGTCATCCAGCTAGAATTAGGACTCTCAACACTCAAAAATAAGCAAATCAAAACACTCAATACCCCTTTCCATTCTAGGTTGCACAGGCTGACAGGTGGGAGACAGGGAAATATTTATAGCTTCAAATATCTTCTCATTTGACAATTTTCCTATTGTTATGCTAACTTCCAACCTGGGAAAAAGTGTTCTTCAAGGACAGGAAATTTCTCATAAGGAATTTCTGTTCCCAATGAATCAGGTTAGAAGAAAAGTGAATCTAGGCTTTTTTCTTTGAATTTCTTCTCCAAGGACTTGCTACCCTCTACCCACAAATCTCTGAGTGTCCCACACCTTACCCAACTTTGAGTTAAAGTTTTCTCCAAGTCTAAGACTAAGGAACCTGTGGGTATGAGGTCTCTTGCATTTTCAAAACATTGACCTGTGGTACAGACACATCTCCTGACTTCTCCAGAAAATTCAGTCTGTTTTTCAACAGAAGAGAGAATAGGGTTCTTCTGATAATAAAGCTAGAGCACTACACACTTTGGCTTTATGATCTTTGTGCCATAACATCAAATTCATATTTATATCACAAGTTTAGAGCTGTCACTTAGCCCTTCATTAGAAAATGTTTATTAATTATAGGAGACATATTTAGATATTTTTATGGTCTATATTTAGTTTATCACCTTATAGGGATTGTTGTAATTTTTATAATCATCTTACTCACGAAGAACTACATTTATGAACTCTGTTCTCCCTTGCAGAAATAGGGCTCTGAACGGTTTAGTGATCTGCCCAAAGTTCATACTCAAGTGCATGATTGGCCTTGGTTGTAATTCATTAACAAAATTAAGGTCACCAATTGCACTTTAAATCTTTTTGTTTATATATGTATATCTTCCCATATTTCGTGTTAATTCGAACATTTCTAATATTTCTATCCTTTCTATCTTTCACGTTTCCTTTCAACATAAAAGATATAACCATAAATGTGTTTGTATGAACTGCATGTGTGTTTTCTTAAGGAAAATGTATAGAAATGCACACATAGATATAGATACAACCTTTACCCTTGAATGTTTTCTTTGGACAAAAAAAATTAATTTCCATGCATTTCATTCCTTCTTCACAATATCCATATAAAGTTGTGTTCAGTATCCCACATTTCCTTCAGAAATAAGGAAACAGGTTCAGGGAGCCAAAAGTTTTAATGATTCCATAACAAAGCAGTTAAAATTTAGGTGCATCATCTTAAATTATACACTAATGGAAACATGCAGCATATGCTCTTGATTTTTTTGTAGCTTCTTTAATACATCACACCATATGCATTATGTATACAGTTTATTCTGTGTATTTATTTTCTAGTAATTTAATTAAATGGAAGAAAATCTAATGGTGCATAACAGCGTAGTAGATCATAGGGATCTGATTCTCATTTAAGCTGAGTGGGAGATTGTCTCTTTTAACTGGGAAGAAAGCAAAGTGGCATTTATGGATGTAGGAACAGTGGAGTTAGATTTAATTAATTCACATGATAAAATCATTTTCCCCATATATGGAAGATTAAACTAAATATAGAAATGTAGTAAGGTGACCTCAAATTGGTTCAAGGCAGAAGAGCAATATGGCCACATACATCAGGGATGAGCCTTAGGAAAACAATGTAGATATGGACAGGGGAGTAGAGACTCATCAAGAGCTCAATGGAAATCAGAAACACTCCCAAGCATATAATTCCATTGTTAATAAACATATTATGATTAGTCATTTGACATAGGACTTCTTGTTCCATAGCTAAAGCTAACTGATACAATAATCAAAGCAAACAGAACTGAGGAGAATCATAATAATCTGATGCTTTTATTTTGGGCTTAACATATGACATTTGAAAAGAGCATTGATGATCATTCAGTTATTTAAGTTTATTTCAGATAACTTTATTAACAAGCTACTATATTAAGGTTCCTTTCAAGGTTACTTGGAGGTTTGAAGAACATGCATGTTTCTACAGTTAAACTGGTGGCCCTAGATTGCATGACTGGGCAGATATTAAGCTCTCTTGTGAACCACCCTCTGATCATACATAGAAGAGAATCCTGAGCATGAAGATTTGAAATGGGTGATATTGACATTGCTCATTCACCATCTCTTAGCATCCATGATGAATGTTAGAAGAAGGGAGTGAACTCATAGAACAATATAAAGAATTATATTTGTTGTAAAATTAGAAGTTTCCCAGCACATAATAGACAGAAATTAGATAAAAACCATAAAATACACTAACCAATTCTTCACTTTAATAAACCCTTCGCTCATAGACACCAACCTCCCATGTTTCAGTAACTAAATGTGGAGCACTAAACAGAAATATTCTTCATAGCAAGAAAATGGGTTATTTGAATTTTTGTTTCCTCATATTCTTGGACATCTCTACACTGAGATTACATTAGGTCAATCTATTTATTCAAATTTGTCTTCTACGTGGACTCCAATGAAGGAGATACATTTGATAATCAGTTTATTTCTGTGGTTTTGGTAGGTGACCTGGAACATAGGACTAAGAAAAGAATAAAACCAGGACAGCAGTTACCATAGACACAGATACATGTAATGAACCTCTCATTATTATTGTTTCAGGAAATCTAAGGAAAATTTACTTGACCCACAACTTATTTTTATTAAATCCAAGTTAGCCCATATAAAGTATGGAAATTTTCAAACATTTGTATTCTGATGCATGAAAACTTTGGAAAACAATGACAGTAGACAAAGGTAAAAACCATCTACATATAAGACCAAGCAGCAGCTCAATAAATGAGTTGCTGAAATTGTACAGAGAAGTTGAAGTCAAAGAAGTGGAAATTCCAGGAAATAAATAGCAGGAGAAAATTATATATTCACAATCTGATCTAGAAATAGCAATATCAGGATCTGAGTTTAATGTGATGTATCTACACCACAAGGGCAACTGGCTCTTACATAAATGCCATTCAAAGGGATCTTCTTAAAGCCGGTTTTATGTATTTATCCTTGAGAGTGTAGATGAAGGGGTTTGCATGGGTGTGACCATAGTGTACATCCCTGAGGCTGCCACACTTTAGTGTGACCTTTGGGTAGCAGCAGAGTCAAGTCACTCTCCCAACCTCATATGATAAAATGAGGAGAAACAGAGAGGTGAGATGCAGAGGTGTGAAAAGCTTTATACTCCCCTGAACTGGTGAGATTCCACATCCAGAGGAAAACTGTCACAGAGTAAGTGTAAAGGATCCCTGCCAGGTGACCACCAGCCAGCAAACCCACCAGAAGTTAAATCAGTGTCAGAACAGCCAAGTGGGACCACCTGATTAAGTTCACAGAAAAGGTGAAGCAGCATAAATACATCAAAAGGATTGCCCACCGTGCCCACATCAGATTTATTGAAGGGATGCTATAAATGGTACGTTATACATAAATCAATCAATATGATATACCATAATAAAAAAGGGAAAGATAAAGACCATGTGATCATCTCAGTAGATGCTGAAAAGCATTTCACAAAACCGAACAACCATTCGTGATAAAAAAACTCTCAACCAATGACTATAGAGAGAACATACCTCAACATAGCAACAACCATATATGACCAACCCACAGATAACATCATACTTAATGGTGAGAAGCTGAAAGCATTTCCTCTAAGATCAGGGAGAAGACAAAGATGCCCACTTTCACCATTTTTATTAACATAGTACTGGAGTTTCTATCCATGGGAATGAGGCAAGATTAAGAGATAAAAACAACCAAACTGGTAAGGTAGAATGGTCACTCATTGAAGATGATATGACACTACATATAGAAAACCATAATATTTCCACCATTAAACAGTTATAAGTAAACACTGGATTCAGCAAAGTTGCTGGATACAAAATCAATATACAGAAACATGTTGAATTCCTATAAAGTAACAATGAACTAGTAGAAAAATAAATCAGGAAAACAGTTCCATTTACAATTACGTCAAAAAGAATAAAATACCTCAGAATAAACCTAACCAAGGAGGTGAAAGAGCTGTACTCTGAAAATGATAAAACAATGATAAAATAAATTGAAGAAGACACAAATAAATGGAATTCTACCAAGTGTTCATGGATAGAAGAATTAATATTTTCAAAATGGCCATCTTGCCCAATCAACAGATTCAGTGCAATTCCTCTCAAAATACTGATGGCATCTATCAGTGAACTAGAGCAATTAATCTCAAAATTACATTGACCATTAAAAACTTCCAAGCAGTAAATGTGAACTTGAGAAAGAAGAAAAAAGCTGGAGGGATCATAGTCCTGAATATAAAGTATAATTACTACTAAGTTACAGTAATAAAAAACAGTTTTGGGGCCAGAGCCAAGATGGCAGTGTGAGTAGGACAGTGGGAATCTCCTCCCAAAAACATATATTTTTGAAAATACAACAAATACAACTGTCCCTAAAAGAGAGACCAGAAGACACAGGACAACAGCCAGATTACATCCACACCTGAAAGAACCCAGTGCCTGGTGAAAGGGTAAGATACAAGCCGCAGCCCGGTGGGACCCAAGCACCCTTCACCCCAGCTCCAGGCGGGAGGAGAGGAGTTGGAGCGGGGAGGGAGAGGGATCTCAGGACTGCTAAATACCAGCCCTAGCCATCTGCACCAGAGCGCAGACACAGTGCATGCATGGGGTGCTGGAAACTAGGGAAGCAGGACAGTAAGAACTGTGAGCAGGTCCCGAAGCTGGTGCCCCTGTGACAAAGAAAAGTGAGTGCATTTTGAAAGTCTTAAAGGGACAGGGACCCCACAACTGGATGGAAGCATCCCAGGTCACAGTCCAGCAGTTGGAAATTCCAGGGAACTCCAGGTGCACTAACCCCCTGGGCAACAGCTCTGAGACCCCTCACAGAGGTAAACAGCCAAACAGCCCCTGTCCATTTCCCCTCTGGGGCCCCACCATAGCAAAGCAGCAGCCTGTGGCTGATCACACCCACAGAAAGGGAGCTTCCTCCATAACGGCCAGGCAAGATACAGACCCAATCTACACGCAATTGCCCAACATAAGCCACTAGGGATCATAGTTGTCCCAGTAAAGAAAGGCCAGGAGCCAAGTGGAAAGAGTCTTGACTCTCCCAGCTGACAGATGTGTCAATAGCCCACCACTGAACCTATCAACATGAAAAGGCAAAAAAATTTGATCCAGACACGACAAACCCAGACAGCTTTGACATCTTCTACATCTTCCCCTGAGAAGGAACCCGGGGAGATAGATTTAACCAATCTTCCTGAAAAAGAATTCAAAACAAAAGTAATAACCATGCTGATGGACTTGGAGAGAAATATGCAAGAACTAAGGAGGGAGAATACAGAAATAATACAACCTCTGGAAGGACTTCAAAACAGAATGGATGAGATGCAAGAGACCATTAATGGACTAGAAAACAGAGAACAGAAATGCAGAGAAGCTGATGCAGAAGGAGATAAAAGGATCTCCAGGAATGAAAGAATTTCAAGAGAGCTGAGTGACCAATCAAAACAGAACAATATCGGCATTATACGGGTACCAGAATAAGAAGAAGAGAGAAAAAGGGATAGAAATTGTCTTTGAAGAAATAAATGCTGAAAACTTCCTCAAACTAGGGGAGGAAATGACTTCACAGACCACAGAGATACACAAAACTCCCATGACAAGGGATCCAAGGAGGGCAACACCAAGACACATAATAATTAAAATGGCAAAGATCAAAGACAAGGACAAAGTATTAAAGGCAGCAAGAGAGAAAAAAAAAGGTCACTTAAAAGGAAAACCCATCAGGCTATCATCAGACTTCTCAACAGAAACCCTACATGCCAGAAGAGAATGGCATGATATACTTAATGCAATGAAATAGAAGGGCCTCGAACCAAGATTACTGTATCCAGCACGACTATCATTTAAATATGAAGGAGGGATTAAACAATTCCTAGACGAGCAAAAGTTGAGGGAATTTGCCTCCCACAAACCACCTCTACAGGGCATCTGACAGGGAGTGCTCTAGACGGGAGCACTCCTAAAAAGAGCACAGAACAGAACACCCAACATATGAAGAAGGGAGGAGGAGGAATAAGAAGGGAGAGAAATAAAGAATCATCAGACCATGTTTATAATAGCTCAATAAGCGAGTTAAGTTAGACAGTAAGATAGTAAAGAAGCTAACCTTGAACCTTTGGTAACCACAAACTTAAAGCCTGCAATGGCAATAAGTACATAGCTTTCAATAATCACCCTAAATGTAAATGGACTGAATGCACCAATCAAAAGACACAGAGTAATAGAATGGATAAAAAAGCAAGACCCATCCATATGCTGCTTACAAAAGACTCACCTCAAACCAAAAAACAAGCACAGACTTAAAGTCAAGGGATGGAAAAAGATATTTCATGCAAACAACAGAGAGAAAAAAGCAGGTGAGGCAACACTAGTATCAGACAAAGTAGAATTCAAAATAAAGAAAGTAACAAAAGATAGGAAGGACATTACATAATGATAAAGGGCTCAGTCCAACAAGAGGATATAACCATTATAAATATATATGCACCCAACACAGGAGCACCAGCATATGTGAAAAAAACACTAACAGAATGAAAGGAGGAAATAGAATGCAATGATTTCATTCTAGGCGACTTCAACGCACCACTCACTCCAAAGGACAGATCCACCAGACAGAAAATAAGTAAGGACAGAGAGACACTGAATAAGACACTAGAACTTATGGACCTAATAGACATCTACAGAACTCTACATAAAAAGCAACAGGTTACACATTCACGTCAGGTGCACATGGAACATTCTCCAGAATAGACCACATACTAAGCCACAAAAAAAGCCTCAGTAAATTCCAAAAGATTGAAATCCTACCAACGAACTTTTCAGACCACAAAGGCATAAAACTAGATATAAACTATACAAAGAAACCAAAAAGGCTCACAAACACATGGAGGCTTAACAACATGCTCCTAAATAATCAATGGAATAGTGACAAAATTAAAATGGAGATCCAGCAATATATGGAAACAAATGACAACAACAACAACACAAAGCCCCAGCTACTGAGGGTTACAGCAAAAGCAGTCTGAAGAGGAAAGTATATAGCAATCCAGGCATATTTAAAGAAGGAAAAACAATCCCAAATGAATGGTCTAATGTCCCAATTATCGAAATTGGGAAAAGAAGAACAAATGAGGCCTAAGGTCAGCAGAAGGAGGGACATAATAAAGATCACAGAAGAAATAAATGAAATTGAGAAGAATAAAATAATAGCAAAAATCAATGAAAGCAAGAGCTGGTTCTTCAAGAAAATAAACAAAATAGATAAGCCTCTAGCCAGACTTATTAAGAGGAAAAGAGAGTCAACACACATCAACAGAATCAGAAACGAGAAAGGAAAAATCATGACGGACCCCAAAGAAATACAAAGAATTATTAGAGAGTGCTATGAAAACCTATATGCTAACAAGCTGGGAAACCTAGGAGAAAAGGACAACTTCTTAGAAAAATACAACCTTCCAAGTCTGACCCAGAAAGAAACAGAAAATCTAAACAGACCAATTACCAGCAACGAAATTGAATCGGTAATCAAAAAACTACCAAAAAACAAAACCCCCAGGCCAGATGGATTTACCTTGGAATTTTATCAGACATACAGAGAAAAAATAATACCCATTCTCCTTAAAGTTTTCCAAAAAATGGAAGAGGAGGGAATACTCTCAAACTCATTCCATGAAGCCAACATTACCCTAATACCAAAACCAGCCAAACCCCCTAACTAAAAGAAAACTACAGACCAATATCCCTGATGAAAGTAGATGCAAAAATTTTCAACAAAATACTAGCAAACCGAATTCAAAAATACATGAAAAGGATCGTACACCATGCCCAAGTGGGATTCATTCCAGGGATGCAAGGATGATACAACATTCGAAAATCCATCAACGTCATATACCACATCAACAAAAATGGGCATAGAGGTCGATTACCTCAACATAATAAAGGCCATATATGATAAATCCACAGCTAACATCATACTGAACAGCAAGAGGCTGAAAGCTTTTCCTCTGAGATTGGGAAAAAGACAGGGATGCCCACTATCACCACTGTTATTCAACATAGTACTGGAGGTCCTTCCTAGCCACGGCAATCGGACAAAACAAAGAAATACAAGGAATCCAGATTGGTAAAGAAGAAGTCAAACTGTCACTATTTGCAGATGACATGATATTGTGCATAAAAAACCCTAAAGACTCCACTGCAAAACTACTACAGCTAATATCAGAATTCAACAAAGTTGCAGGATACAAAAGTAACACACGGAAATCTGTGGCTTTCCTATACACTAACAATAAACTAATACAAAGAGAAATCAGGAAAACAATTCCATTCACAATAGCATCAAAAAGAATAAAATACCTAGGAATAAACCTAACCAAGGAAGTGAAAGACCTATACCCTGAAAACTATAAGACACTCTTAAGAGAAATTAAAGAGGTCACCAAAAAATGGAAACTCATCCCATGCTCCTGCCTAGGAAGAATTAATATTGTCAAAATGGCTATCTTTCCCAAAGCAATATACAGACTCAATGCAATCCCTATCAAATTACCAACAGCTTTCTTCAATGAACTGGAACAAATAGTTCAAAAATCCATATGGAAACACTAAAGACTGCTAATAGGTAAAGAAATCCTGAGAAGGAAGAATAAAGTGGGGGGGAACTCACTCCCCAACTTCAAGCTCTACTACAAAGCCACAGTAATCAAGACAATTTGGTACTGGCACAAGAACAGAGTCACAGACCAATGGATCAGAATAGAGAGTCCAAACGTCAACCCAAACATATATGGTCAACTAATATTCGATAAAGGGGCCATGGACATACAATGGGGAAATGACAGTCTCTTCAACAGATGGTGCTGGCAAAACTGGACAGCTACATGTAAGAGAATGAAACTGGATCACTGTCTAACCCCATACACAAAAGTAAATTCGAAATGGATCAAAGACCTGAATGTAAGTCATGAAACCATAAAACTCTTAGAAAAAAACATAGGCAAAAATCTCTTAGACATAAACATGAGTGACCTCTTCTTGAACATATCTCCCTGGGCAAGGGAAACAAATGCAAAAATGAACAAATGGGACTACATCAAGCTGAAAAGGACAACATCAATAGAAGAAAAAGGTATCGTACAGTATGGGAGAATATATTCATAAGTGACAGATCCGATAAACGGTTGACATCCAAAATATATAAAGAGCTCACACACCTCAAAGAACAAAAAGCAAATAATCCAATTAAAAAATGGGCAGAGGAGCTGAACAAACAGTTCTCCACAGAAGAAATTCATATGGCCAAATGACTCATAAAAAGATGCTCCACATCTGTAGTTATGAGAGAAATTCAAATTAAAACCACAATGAAATATCACCTCACACCAGTAAGGATGGCTACCATCCAAAAGACAAACAACAACAATTGTTGGCGAGGTTGTGGAGAGAGGGGTGCCCTCCAACACTGCTGGTGGGAATGTAAATTAGTTCGACCATTGTGGAAAGCAGTTTCGAGGTTCCTCAAAAAGCTCAAAATAGACATACCATTTGATCCAGGAACTCCACTTCTATGAATTTACCCTAAGAATGCAGCAGCCCAGTTTGAAAAAGACAGATGCACCCCTATGTTTATCGCAGCACTATTTACAATAGCCAAGAAATGGAAACAACCTAAGTGTCCATCAGTAGATGAATGGATAAAGAAGATGTGGTACATATACACAATGCAATATTATTCAGCCATAAGAAGAAAACAAATCCTACCACTTGCAACAACATGGTGCAGCTAGAGGGTATTATGCTCAGTGAAATAAGATAGGCAGAGAAAGACAAATACCAAATGATTTCACTCATATGTGGAGTATAATAACAAAGAAAAGCTGAAGGAACAAAACAACAGCAGAATCACAGAACCCAAGAATGGACTAACAGTTACCAAAGGGAAAGGGACTGGGGATAATGGGAGGGAGGGGAGGGATAAGGGTGTGGTAAAAGAAAAAAATGGGAAGAGGATAAGAGACATTTTTCCAAGGAAGACATACAGATATCAATAAGCACATGAAAAGATGCTCCTCTCACTATGCATTGAGGAAATGCAAATCAAACGTACACTGAGATATCATCTCACAGCACTCAGAATATCCTCTATCTGAAAGACAAAGAAAAAGGTGAGGATGAGGTGGAAAGGGAAATCTCCTACACTTTTGGTGGGAAATTGGTGAGCCATTATCGAAAGGAGTATGGAATTTCACCCAAAATCTCAAAATAGAAATACCAAATGAACCAGTAATTCCACTTCAATGAATGTAAATGAAGAAAACAAAATTTTATTCAAAACGTTATTTGAAACCCTATGTTTTTGCCACATTATTTATGATAGACAACATGGATGCAACCAAAGTAACCATCAATAGATGAATGGATGGAGAAGATGCAGCACATATACACAATGGAATATATTATTCGTCCACGAAAAAGAAATCCTGCCTTTTGCAACAACATGGGTGGACCTACAGGGTCCATTCTGTAATGAAATAAGCCAGGCAGAGAAAGAAAAATACCATATGATTTCATTTATATGTGAAGTCTAAAAACCAAATGAGAAAAAAATGAACAAAATAAGAGTGAGAAGTGACTGGTGGTTACCATGAGGGAGGAGGGGTTGGGGTTGGTGGGTGAAATAAGTGCAGGTATAAATAGATACAAAACCTCAATCATAATATAAATTATTCAAGGAGATGAAAGTACAGCATAGAGAATATAGTCAGTAGTTCTATAACACCTTTCTGTGTTGACTGACAGTATCTCCACTCGTTGGAGTGAGGATTTAATAATTTAGATAACTGTTGAATCACTACCTTGTACACTTGAAACCAACTTAATAGTGTATATCAACTATACTTCAGTTAAAACAAAAAGAAAAAGAAAACGTGGTGAATTTCCAAGTCTGAGCAGAAGGAGAGATGCAAAATCATTAACCTTTCTAACAAAGGAATTCAAAGTGCTCATGGTCTAAATCACCAGAACCAGGAGCCTAAAGAGCTGAGGAGTTTCATGATGACTGTGCAGTACAGGGGTGGCCACTCATGTGATTGAAGTTATAACTTTTGTGGAGGGGCATGGCGCATCCTTTCAAAATCCCTTGGTAATCTGAAAGGGAACCCCAGTGGATGGAATCTCAACGGAAACTTTACTCCATTTATAAATGCAGGTTAATCTTCCTACTTACTCTTATATACATATATGACACTTTACTCTCTTCCCAGTTGCAAAATATATCTCTCACAATGATGTGGAGTGACTGACCTATGTGTGCTCTAGATCTGACCTCAGTTATGTACCACTAGAATTTTTAATTCTAATTTACTGGAGTATAATCATGTCTAATAAACTAGCACATATTTAAAATCTGTAATTGCTGGAGTTAAAGGAGTCATAGAAAAATTAGGAGCACATAATACATGGATACATTTGTTTCTAAAAAGAGAAGGTGCAGAATAATGTCTAACTACATTTTTTGTTATCATTAATCTACAATTACATGAAGAACATTATGTTTACTAGGCTCTCCCCTTCACCAAGTCCACCCAACAATCCCCTTTACAGTCACTGTCCATCAGCATAGTAAGATGCTATAGAATCACTACTTGTCTTCTCTGTGTTGCACAACCTTCCCCATGCCCCCCCACATTATACATTCTAATCGTAATGCCCCCTTTCTTTTTCCATGTCCTTATCCCTCCCTTCCCACCTATCCTCCCCAGTCCCTTTCCCTTTGGTAACTGTTAGTCCATTCTTGGGTTCTGTGATTCTGCTGTTTTGTTCCTTCAGTTTTCCTTTGTTCTTATACTTCACATATGAGTGAAATCATTTGGTACTTGTCTTTCTTGTCTAACTACTTTCTAATGTGATTCTTAAAGATGTAACCTACCTGGGCATCACTCTCCTAATTTCTGAAGGTGATGTGGGATGATAAACATTGCTTCAGGTGGATGTTGTAAGGAATGAATGAAATGCTAGACATACTTTGTTTAGTGCAATGAAAACATTCCAGAGAAAAGAGTGGGTATTTTTTCATGTATGCATGAATGCTTGTATACATGTTTTTTTCAAATAAACACACTCACACACACACATACATATATATATATATATATATATATATATATATATATATATATATATATGCATTACACAAACTCATCTATAGTTCCATCTGTTTCATTGAAAGAATTTTGGAGAGGATAAAAATGAAAAGAATGAGCATTTAAAGACATAAAATAAAATATAGAAATTTTGACCATGAAGATTTAAAGTTGAATGAGGGACCTTAATTTTAATAATGATCATTTTCCTATTTTAATGTCTCAAGAGCTTCAAAGTCAGAACCACATTTACATTTATGCAATGAGAAATTCTTTCTCATCAGTGCTACCAAACAGCTCCAAATTAACTCTAACTTATTCTATTCAAGTGGGATTTCAAGCCATAATGTCTTGCCCCAGGTGCTAACTGAATGATTTGAGAGCTTTAAACGCAGTTACTGCAACCAATATTTTATAGGATAAGTATATTAGATTCCTATTGCTGATAAAACAAATTACCACAGTAATGATTTAAATAACATTCTATCATATAATTCTAAAAGTCAGAAGCCTGAAATGGTTCTTAATGGCCTAAAATCAAGATGTATACAGGGCCTCTATCCTTCTGGAAGCCCCACAGGAGAATGCATTCCATCTCCTGCTCCAGTTCGCAGGAGCCACCAGCAGTCCTCGGCTCATGGACCTTCCTCCACTTTCAGTGCCAGCCAGGACAGCATCTTCAATCATCCTCTCTCATGCACATTTAGAGCATCAGTGTGATTACACAGTGATAACCCAGACTAATCTCAAGATAAATGACTAACAACTTTATCCCATCTCCTATCTTAATTACTCTAGTAAACAAACATATTCAACATTTCTTGGGATTAGAACATGGATATCTTTTGGAGGCCCTAATTCTATTTACTGCACAGTGTTTTCCCAATGTAAATTACTTGATGTCACTCAAGTGCCATTGCATTTTTAAAGAAGTGAACAAAAAAGTTATCACCTACTATAAAGGAGGGAAAAACTTTTATTTCAAAATTACATACATGGAAGATCCTTGCTTAAGACATAAATCTACTCACACCTGACTCTAAACACAGGACACAGCCTTACTCTCAAATTATGACCTACAGGCCAGGACCTGCAGCATCATTACCACCTGGGAGCTTGTTAGAAATGCAGAGCCCTGGGGTCCCTGAGGGCCTGATGAATCAGATCTTGCATTTCAACTATAAACCCATCTGATTTGTAGGAAGTTAGAGAAGTGGTGGCCTAGAATAGGTTTTCTCATCCACTCTCTGTTGATATTTTGGGGTGGGATCCTTCTTTGTGTTGGCTGTCCTCTGCGCAGTAGCTGCTGGCAGGCATCCCTTCAGACATGTCCAAATATGTCCAGGGGAAAAGCACTCTGGTTGAGAAACTCTCTGCCAGAGTTTAAGAACTGGGAGCATCCTGACAGATTACAGTCAAGACTCTATCCTTTACTTTCTTTATATCTGTGAGCAGGACAATAAGCCCCTCTGAGCCTCATTTCTAAAAATGAGAATGTAGCTCATAAAGTTACTACCGCATAGAAATACACTTTTGTAAAAATTAAATTTGACAATCATTCTAATATATTAAGCTAGGTTATTGTGCATAACAATATCTAGTTTCATATTATAATTGGTAGCATTTTATAAGGAGAGACTAAATGACAGCTCTTAACTTCTAAGTATGAAATTCCTTATAATCTTGGAAATGCTATCATGAGGAAAAAAGTATAGTCCCTCTTCTTAAAAGGGGGATAGTAATTTTCAGAGTTATCAGGATCACGTCCCCCCACAAATCAAATCATTGAAGACCCAATGGAAATTATCACAACAAATCCTCAATATTAGACTTTTAAGGAAATCTAACTCAGGATTGGTCTGGTGTGCTGGGAGGTTTAAAGCTCTGGAAGCAGGAGAGTTAATGGATAAGGAGTAATTAAAACTGAATTCACCTGGCATGTAATATGCTCTCCTAGGAACAGAGAATCAGCAGGAAAATTTTCCATTCTGTCCAGACCAGTGTCCACAAGGGAACTCATGCATTAGAGGTTACAGTAACAAGAGGGAAGCATGCCTCATGGGCAGGCACAGGAGCTGTAAGTATCTCCTCTGCTGCAGATGTTCAGTGGGCTGTATGGGCCCTGGTTGGCCCTTTCGGAATCTTAACTCCAGCTGGGAGACCAATGTGTGACCCCTTCCCATTGTCTTGTTTGGGGAGAGAGTTTTGGCTCCCTCATCCACCATCCACGGGGTAATATTCATTTCCACAGGGGAACTTTCCTGTCACAGTTCCCGTCCAGATAGGTCCAAGAGTTCACCAGATGCTGCAGGACAGTACCAGGGAGGATGGCAAAAAGAACTGGTGCCTGAGGTCACCTGAGAGCCAGACCCGCATAGCCCAGATGCCAGAGATCATTGTGGGTTTGCTGGCTTTACTAATAAATTAATGTATTCATTCATGACGCTAAAAAGAAAAGTGAACCTTGACCTCAGAAATGCAAGTGTTCACACTGACAATTAAATGATATTAATGGAAGCCCAATTAGAAGAAATGGAGATCTAAAATACTTCCAGTAAAAATGGAGTATAAATTCAAGGATCTTTTTGATTAATAGGAGTAAAAAGTGCATTAGGTCTGGATGGATATATAGTGAGGTGAGGGCATTTCTTTTTATTTTAAGATGGGGCATATTAGACTATTTTCCATATAGATGAGAAAGATTCAGATGAAGCAATTTTTGCAAATAAATCTTTGCAAAGCAGTGCATGATACATATGTATCACCGTATCTTCACTCACTCTAGCTAGTCACATGAGAAAAAGTTGATTGAATAGGTGGAACGGGGAATGCTTTACGGTGAAATATTTCAAAGGCTGAATACATTTGTGGGTTTGCTACCCATTTTCTTCCTCTTTTCAAAATTGTGCACATCCTTTGCTTTTGTATGGTGGTGTCAGAGTGTTTTCATTACTCTTTTTCATTAGATTCTTTCAAAGACTTGGAATTTTTTATGCAACCTATATTCTGTTCGGTTCTTCTGATTATGTATAGATGTGTTGTGGAGAATGTATAATAGTGTGTACATTCTGTGTTTTCAGATATATCAATCAGTCAAACTATGTCTTCTCCATTAAATTTTTATTTTTATTTTTATTACTGAAAGAATTCAGCACTTTCATATTCCTCATATACCAATCCTTGCTATAAACAAAAATGGAAGTGCAAGCTCATTATTAATAATGGTAATAAATTACCCTTTATCTACACATAAACTTTTTTCACATCTCTGATATTTCCTTATTTTACCTTTTGACATTTTGTGACTAGATCTGTCTCTAAAAGTTACATCACCTTTGGCCATCACTTGAAAGGCATTTTTACCATTTGACTAACGATCACTTCTATGAGCATATTGGAATCCACTTATCTTATATAAGATGAAATGTTAATGTAGATACTGCTTCCCCCTTGCACCTTAAACGCCTTTTTGTTATATTCTGTTATTTCAAGTCTTTGACAATTTAATCTTGAATTAGTGACCCATGTTGGTATCATTAAATTATGAGGCCTGTATGCCTTTGTAGAAGTTAGTTGTAGATTTTCATTTAATTTTGGGACATACAGTTCTTTTTAAAACAACATATGTAACCTAATTTCATTCTCATTAACAATCTTTGTTCTATAAATTCTTACTTTATTTTAAAGCTTCTTTTTCTACATGATGTTCATATATATATATACATATTCACACACTTTTATACAAATGGTTTATAAGTTATGGTTGTCAGATCTAACAGTCATATGAACAATATAAATAGCTTTTAGTGTAGTTTTTTTCTACATTCTGTCCTCTTTCCCTTCTTTCGCAATGAGACCTTATGGGCTTTCCTCCCATGAACTAGTCATGTAATGGTCCTTTATTTCAATGACTGCAAAATATCTCCTGGAGGGGCTGTGCACTCACACTGGGTTGTCTTGCATATCCATTCTCCAATAATTGACTTTATATCACTGCTATGAAAATGTTCTGGGATAACTAAATTAAAACAGTGCTTTTCAACCAGAAGTTATTCTTTTCCCTGGAGGACATTGAGCCATTTTTTTGTAGACTTTTATGGTGACTTTGGGACAGGTAAGTGGCAGTAAGGATGTTCTGTACATCCTGCAATGCAGAGGACATATCCCACCACAGAGAAGGATCTGGGCCAGGATGTTAGTACTGCAGGGACTGAGGGTCCCCGAGGGTTTTTAAAAATTTATTGTTAATACTCACATAATGGAAAAGGAAAAAACGGATATCAGAAAGAAGAGAAAGACAAACATTGTAGATTACTTTTCATAACTTATTATATTCCACATGTATATATTAATGCACTTATTACTCCCACTCATCTATTAATATACACTTTGGATGCTTTGATATAATGGTGTTTTAAATAATGATACAAAAAATGTAGGTGTACATGTTTCTTTATGTATTTATGATTTCAATTTCTCTGGGTAAACTCCCAGAAGTGGAAATCCTGGATCACATGGTATTACTATTTTTAATTTTGGAGGAACCTCCATAGTGGCTGCACCAATATACATTCCACCTACAGAGCAAAAGGGCCCCCTTTCTCCACATCCTCATTAACACTTGTTAATTCTTGTCTTTTGGAGACTGGCCATTCTGACTGGGTGAGGGGGCATCACCTTGTGGTTTGGATTTGCAGCTCGCAGGCTGGCCACTTTGCTCCTCAGCGTCCTCTGACACTACAGCTTGTCACTTTCCTCTTGCTCGTTCCCCTTGACACACTGGCTGACTTTTGACCCTCCCCACTTCACCAAGTACCCCCCACATCACCCTTCACAGTCACTGTCCATCAACATAATAAGATGCTGTAAAATCACTACTTGTCTTCTCTGTGTTGCACAGCGCTCTCCGTGCCCCCCCACACTATACATGCTAATCGTAATGCCCCCTTTCTTTTTTTCACGCCCTTATCCCTCCCTTCCCACCCATCCTCCCCAGTCCCTTTCCCTTTGGTAACTGTTAGTCCATTCTTGGGTTCTGTGATTCTGCTGCTGTTTTGTTCCTTCAGTTTTCTTGTGTTCTTATGCTCCACATGTAAGTGAAATCATTTGGTACTTGTCTTTCTCCACCTGGCTTATTTCACTGAGCATAATACCCTCTAGCTCCATTCATGTTGTTGCAAATGGTAGGATCTGTTTTTTTCTTATGGCTGGGTAATATTCCACTGTGTATATGTACCACAGCTTCTTTATCCATTCATCTACTGATGGACATTTAGGTTGCTTCCATATCTTGGCTATTGTAAATAGTGCAGCGATAAACATAGGGGTGCATCTGTCTTTTTCAAACTGGAGTGCTGCATTCTTAGGGTAAATTCCTAGAAGTGGAATTCCTGGGTCAAATGGTATTTCCATTTTGAGCATTTTGAGGAACCTCCATACTGCTTTCCACAATGCCTGAACTAATTTACATTCCCACCAGCAGTGTAGGAGGGTTCCCCTTTCTCCACAACCCCTCCAACATTTGTTGTTGTTTGTCTTTTGGATAGTAGCCATCTTTACTGGTGTGAGATGATATCTCATGGCAGTTTTAATTTGCATTTTTCTGATGAAAGTGATGTGGAGCATCTTTTCATGTGTCTGTTGGGCATCTGAATTTCTTCTTTAGAGAACTGTCTATTCAGCTCCTCTGTCCATTTTTTAATTGGATTATTTGCTTTCTGTTTGTTGAGGTGTGTGAGCTCTTTATATATTTTGGATGTCAACCCTTTATCAGATCTGTCATTTTCGAATATATTCTCCCATACTGTAGGATACCTTTTTGCTCTATTGATGGTGTCCTTTGCTGTACAGAAGCTTTTCAGCTTGATATAGTCCAATTTGTTCATTTTTGCATTTGTTTCCCTTGCTCAGGGAGATATGTTCAAGAAGAGGTCACTCATGTTTATGTCTAAGAGATTTTTGCCTATGTTTTTTTCTAAGAGTTTTATGGTTTCATGACTTACATTCAAGTCTTTGATCCATTTCGAATTTACTTTTGTGTATGGGGTTAGACAGTGATCCAGTTTCATTCTCTTACATGTAGCTGTCCAGTTTTGCCAGCACCATCTGTTGAAGAGACTGTCATTTCCCCATTGTATGTCCATGGCCCCTTTATCGAATATTAGTTGACCATATATGTTTGGGTTGACGTTTGGACTCTCTATTCTGATCCATTGGTCTGTGGCTCTGTTCTTGTGCCAGTACCAAATTGTCTTGATTACTGTGGCTTTGTAGTAGAGCTTGAAGTTGGGGAGTGAGTTCCCCCCCCCCACTTTATTCTTCCTTCTCAGGATTTCTTTACCTATTAGCAGTCTTTGGTGTTTCCATATGGATTTTTGAACTATTTGTTCCAGTTCATTGAAGAAAACTGTTGGTAATTTGATAGGGATTGCATCGAGTCTGTATATTGCTTTGGGAAAGATAGCCATTTTGACAATATTAATTCTTCCTAGGCAGGAGCATGGGATGACTTTCCATTTGTTGGTGACCTCTTTAATTTCTCTTAAGAGTGTCTTATAGTTTTCAGGGTATAGGTCTTTCACTTCCTTGGTTAGGTTTATTCCTAGGTATTTTATTCTTTTTGATGCTATTGTGAATGGAATTGTTTTCCTGATTTCTCTTTCTATTAGTTTATTGTTGGTGTATAGGAAAGCCACAGATTTCTGTGTGTTAATTTTGTATCCTGCAACCTTGCTGAATTCCGATATTAGCTCTAATAGTTTCGGAGTGGAGTCTTTAGGGTTTTTATGTACAATATCATGTCATCTGCAAAGAGTGACAGTTTAACATCTTCTTTACCGATCTGCATTTCGTGTGTTTCTTTGTTTTGTCTAATTGCCGTGGCTAGGACCTCCAGTACTATGTTTAATATCAGTGGGGATCATGGGCATCCCTGTCTTGTTCCCGATTGCAGAGGAAAAGCTTTCAGCTTCTTGCTGTTCAGTATATTGTTGGCTGTGTGTTTATCATATATGGCCTTTATTACATTGAGGTACTTTCCCTCTATATCTATTTTGTTGAGAGTTTTTATCATGAATGGATGTTTAATTTTATCGAATGCTTTTTCAGCAACTATGGAGATGATCATTTGGTTTTTGTCTTTCTTTTTGTTGATGTGGTGGATGATGTTGATGAATTTTCGAATGTTGTAACATCCTTGCATCCCTGGGATGAATCCCACTTGGGCATGGTGTACGATCCTTTTGATGCATTTTTGAATTTGGTTTGCTAATATTTTGTTGAGCATTTTTGCATCTATGTTCATCAGGGATATTGGTCTGTAGTTTTCTTTTAGGTGGGGTGTTTGGCTGGTTTTGGTATTAGGGTGATGTTGGCTTCATAGAATGAGTTTGGGAGTATTCCCTCCTCTTCCATTTTTTGGAAAACTTTAAGTAGAATGGGTATTATGTTTTCTCTGTATGTCTGATAAAATTCTGAGGTAAATCCATCTGGCCTGGGGGTTTTGTTTTTTGGTAGTTTTTTGATTACCGATTCAATTTCGTTGCTGGTAATTGGTCTGTTTAGATTTTCTGTTTCTTTCTGGGTCAGTCTTGGAAGGTTTTATTTTTCTAGGAAGTTGTCCAGTTCTCCTAGGTTTCCCAGCTTGTTAGCATATAGGTTTTCATAGTACTCTCTAATAATTCTTTGTATTTCTTTGGCATTCGTCATGATTTTTCCTTTCTTGTTTCTGATTCTGTTGATGTGTTTTGACTCTCTTTTCCTCTATATAAGTCTGGGTAGAGGCTTATCTTTTGTTTATTTTCTCAAAGAAACAGCTCTTGCTTTCATTGATTTTTGCTATTGTTTTATTCTTCTCAATTTTATTCATTTCTTCTCTGGTCTTTATTATGTCCCTCCTTCTGCTGACCTTAGGCCTCATTTGTTCTTCTTTTTCCAATTTCGATAATTGTCACATTAGACCATTCATTTGGGATTGTTCTTCCTTCTTTAAATATGCCTGGATTGCTATATACTTTCCTCCTAAGACTGCTTTTGCTGTATCCCACAGTAGTTGGAGCTTTGTGTGTGTCAGGAGAAACGCAGCATCCCTGCAGCCATGGCCAAATATCCTCGGTGGGAAAAATCATGTGTGCTTGAGAACCACTGTCCCAGACTTCAAGAACTGGAAACATTCGGAAAGATTCCAATAGTGTCTCTACCTGTTACTGGGTGTAAAAGTGAACACAAAATGAAATCCCTCTGAGCCCTGTTCCTGTATGTAGAATGGGGTACATACTCATAACACCTCATGCATGGGAATTTTGTAAAGGTTAAATCAGTCCATCCCTATAGATAGGCTATAGTACGTAGAAATATCTAAATATTACCGTTAGAACCATTAACATTTCATTATGATGGACTGAAAGACAGCTCTTAACTTGTAATAAAACTATGAAACTCCTAATTTTTTTGGCAAAAGTGTCAGGAAACCAAGGAGGGTAGTGCTCAATGTTGTATATTAAGCTAACAAAGTGTCCCTCTTTTGAAGAGTGGAATAATAATTCCCTGGAGCTGTCAGGGGCTGTGTGCCCACCATTGTCAGGGCTCAGAAGATCCAAAGGACCTAGTCCAGATTGAATCCTCGGTCTTTAACTTTGAGAAAACCTTAACTCAGGCTTGGAAATAAGGTACTGGAGGATATGAGCCCTGGAGGCAGAAGAGTTCATGGAGAAGGAGTAAGAAAAGTTGAATTCTGGTGGATTACAATGTGGTCTCTGTGGAACAGCAGGAAAACTTTCTTTTCTGTCCAGATCCATGACCCACAAGGGAATCATGCACTTAAGTTGGGAGTGACAACAGAAAACCACGTAATGAGGAGATATAATCAGCTACAAACATCTCCCCTGCTGCAGTCCCTCAGCATGTGAAACCCTGAACTCAACAGCTTGTGTTTATTTCCTTGGATGCCTAAGTCTGGTTTGAGGGCCAATGCTTACTCCTGCCAGCTTTCTGTTGGGGACTGAGCTCCAGTCTCCATAACCAACCATCCAGGAATGTGGACTTCCTCGCAGACACCTTCCTCTCAAGAGTTCTTATCCAGGTGAGTCTGAGAATCCAGCAGATACTACAGGAAAAGGGTCAGAGAGAATGGAGCTGAGCACTTTTATTTGAGGTCACATTAGAGCAAATCCTGCCTAACTCAGATACCAGATATCACTATGGTTGTTTGCTGACTTGATCCATATGTCTGTATATTTACTTATGATGCTAAATAGGGAAGAAAATTTTGTTACCATTAATACAAGGTCAGACTTGCTAGTTAAATTGTGTTAATGGAAATCCAATAACGAGAGGCATGATGCTCTTCCAGTGAAAGTATGACATACCTCTAAATTCTTATTCTTTAACCAGAAGAAATAGGGAATTCTCTTTGGAATGATATATGGTGAAGTGAGTGCATTTATTTTTATTTTTAAGATGAGGCATATTTCACAGCTTCTATATTGATGGGAAATATACAGACCTAAGAATGCTGGCAATTACATCCTTGCATCAGCAGGAGTGGGACAGACATGTCACAGTACATTTCCATACTCTACATTGGGCTGCACATTAAAAAATGAGTTAATAAGTGCAAGGGGGAATGCTAATAAGCCCTCCAATTATTTCACTACCTATGTGGCTATATATGTGTGTTTGTATATATATATATATATATGAATATACATATATGATCATTTATATATATGCTTATGCACCTATGTATATATGCCTATATATTTATAAGTATTATACATATGCATATAAGTACAAATTCATTTTTTATTGACTTTCTCTGTCAAAGTTGTCTATGAGGAACTCTGCTAGGATTAAGGTGTTTTTATTCCTTTGTCTCTCTGATCACATTTTTTAAAAGAATTATTGTTTTTTTTTTACTTTGGAAAATAACAGTTTAGCATTAATTTCTTCTATGTATATATAGATACATTTGTGAGATTGCATGAGACTTCATAAATTTTGTGTGGTCAAGTCTATCACTCAGTCATACAGTATTTGTCTGTTTGTTTTATTTTTTATTTTTGCTACTAAAGGAATGAATGGTCACTTTGATACTCCAACTGCAAATCCTTGCTTTAGTAAAGTGGGTAGTGACTGTTTCTCCTGAATGCTGAGTTGTAATAAATCACCCTTTATACATAGTTCCAACTTTTTATTTCATCTCTGTTTCTGCCTATTGTTTCTACTGGCATTTCATGATTAAATGTATTTCTAAAAGTTGCAACCTCTTTGGCCATTATTGGGAAGGAATTCTTTACCAGAGGGTATTATGCTAAGTGATAGAGAAAGAAAAAGAAAAATACTGTATGATTTCTCACTTGTATGTGGAATTTAAAACAAAAACAAGTGAATAAATTAAATAGACTGATAAATACGGAAAATGGACTGGTGGTTGCCACAGGGGAGGTTGGGTGGATGTGAAAAATGGATGAAAAGAATAAAGAGGTACAAACAGCTGTAAGTAAGTCACAGGGATGGAAGTACAGCAGAGGAAACAGTCACTAATGCAAAGACTATGGCAAGAGATGATATCTAACCTTACTGTGGTGAGCATTTAGTAATGTGTACCATGGTCATATTACTATGCGGTACATCTGAACATCATAATCAGCACATAATATTGTACATCAACTAAGTTTCAATTAAAAATTAAAGACAGTAAAGATCACTTTTATCTTCTGTAAGTGCATTTGAATCCAGATATCCTTATATAAGAAGAAACTATAAATTGGATACTGTTTCCCCCCTGCAACGTAAAAGCTTTTTATGTAATCTTTTCATGTATATGCCTTGACAATTTCATTATGAATTGGTTGCCCATGTTGATATCATTAAATTATTACCATTGTACTTTATCTTTTATCCCAAGGTACAGATTTTAATAGTTTACAGCTCACACCTCCTTAAAAAATTATGACTTAAACATTTAAAAATAAATTACAAATTCCTCTATTTTAACAAAATTGTTTCAAAAATTACATGTGCATAAAAATAACCATGTCATTGCAGGTATTCTTTTCATGCACCAACAAACCTTTACAATGACCCAAAGTATTTTTAACCCCCTTGGTATTTATACCACTTGAGACTCTTGTAGAGAAACCAGAATATATGAAAGACACAAAATGATTTATAAGCCTGCCTTTGCTGTCTCATTCTAGAGAGGAAACCAAATCTTGATCAGACAAGAATGCACTATTCATGACTTTCAAATACGATAAAGTGACAAATATTTCCAATTAAAAATAATGAAATACAATCATTGAAGACCTATTTCCTTTTGTGAATTGTTAGTTTATTCCCTTTGCTCATTTTTCTTTTGGGATATTTAATCTATTAAGTGCTTTACCTTAAAGATTTCACTCTATCTGCCTTTGGAATAAAGGTATTTTTAAATTATATTTTAAGGGTATCAAGGGGATATAACAGCAGTTGGAATCTTGCCAAACCAGGGAAACTTTTCTATCTCTCAAGGACCTTCTAAGCTGATTAGATCTTTTTTTCTCCTAATTTCCACTTTATTTCTATCTCTTTCTCTCTCTCATCAATGATTTTTTTTACTTTAAATAAATGAAATACACAGGGCACAAAATGGTCACAGCAAAATGTTTATTGATCCATGGGAGGCTTACCAACTGCAACTTCTATTCACCATTTCTACATTCTTTAAGGGAAAGGTAATCTGAGATGACCAGCTTGAGTGTAATCAGGGTGGTTATGGGTGGGAAGGACATGTTGTCATATGACAGTTTATATAATATTTTTATTTGCATATTGTCTTTCATCATCACTGTATTTTAGGGACATGTTTTGTTGGCACCCTGTACTCAGTGCCTCTGTGTTCTTGGAACATGGTCAGCACTCAATATATATACCTGAAAGCAAGAAAGAATTTCTCCTTGAAACTGTAGACTTCATGACATCTTGAGGAAAATGCTTCAAATGGGACAAAAATTAATAATCAGAGATGAAATTGGGTATCACCTCCAGGAGAACTTATCTATACACAAAATATTAAACTTAATTTCTTGACGGCAAAACAAATTGTAGCATTTGAACTATGTGAGTAATGCCTATCTGTGTAAAAACAAGTCATGTTATTTAACTTTCCTGGTAGTCACCTTGGCTGCATGGAATGAGGCAATGATACAAAAATTTCAGAATTCCTCATCCTGGGATTTTCAGAGGAACCTCAATGGCAGCCCCTCCTACTTGGGGTTTTCCTCTCCATGTACCTGATCACTGTGTTTGGGAACCTGCTCCTCATCCTGGCTGTCAGCTCAGACTCCCACCTGCACACACCCATGTACTTCTTCCTCTCCAACCTGTCCTTTGTGGACATCTGCTTCACCTCCACCACCATCCCCAAGATGCTGCTCAGCATCCAGACCCAGAGCAGTGTCATTACCTATGCAGGATGCATCAGCCAGATGTACTTTTTCATACTCTTTGCAGGCCTGGACATCTTTCTCCTAACCATGATGGCCTATGACCGGTATGTGGCTATTTGTCACCCTCTGCACTACATGGTCATCATAAACCCCCAGCTCTGTGGTATCCTAGTCCTGGTGTCTTGGATCACAAATATACTGTACTCCTTGTTACACAGCTTAATGATTGTGAGACTGTCCTTCAACAGAGTGGAAATCCCCCACTTTTTCTGTGAACTCAATCAGATGGTCCAACTCTCCTGTTCTGATACCTTTCTTAATAACTTGTTGATATATTTTGGAACTGGGCTGCTGGGTGGTGGTACCCTGGCTGGAATCTTTTACTCGTACTTTAAGATAGTTTCCTCCATATGTGGAATGTCATCAGCTCAGGGGAAATTTAAAGCATTTTCCACATGTGCCTCTCACCTCTCAGCTGTCTCCTTATTTTATTGTACGAGCATCAGCTCTGCTGCTACCCCCAGCTCACACTCAGGTGCAGCAGCCTCAGTGATGTACACCGTGGTCACACCCATGCTGAATCCCTTCATCTACAGTCTGAGGAACAAAGACATTAAGGGGGCTCTGAAAAGATTCATTGGGGTGGAAACAATAAAAGGATTGATTGGCCAAGGGTGAAGAAGTGACCATGACTGCAGGGCTCAAAGCCTGTGAGAAGAAACTGCTTTTCTTCAATCAGATTGCAGAATAGAATTTCTTTGGATTTACCATTTATTTAACTTCAATCTGTTTATGCACCTTAAGTTCCTCAATTTATGTAACATTCTGCTTTGTCTGATATATAAATAATTTTATCTTTGTCCATTTTCCTACTTTCCCAATATTTTCCACAATCTTGGATCAGGAAGACTTGGAAATTCCCATTTTTTTTGTGTGTGAGGCAAGGTGGATTTTCTATGAATAATTTATTTTCAGTTGATATATTTCTTCCAAAATAAGCTCTCTCTCATGAGTTGCATTACTCATATAAAAATAGAAAAAAATAACCTTGACAACCAAGAAAATTTATACAATTTTATAATAGGAATATCAGAGTCCATGGTTTTTCATTTTTATGTCTGTCATCTTTTGTATACACCAACCTTAACTGTTCTGACAATGTAGACTTTAATATACTAGTGTGATTTTTAATGGGTCATTGGATTTTATTCTTCATTAGGCTTTGTATTCTTATTCAGCTGTGTCCACATTATTACCATAGTGATTGGCAAAATGATTATACAACACATGTCCCCAAGAGACACAGAACTCAAAGATTGACTTAATATGGCATTTGAATATGTGAGGGAACTAGATATGACTAAGAAATACTTTATGCTTTGCATTACTAAGAAAAATATTTTGTGTGTCATATACCTCCTTATAAAAATATTAGCATTTGATGTCCTTGAATGAAGATGTTTCCTTATTTAGGTGAAGGATTGGTTGGCATGTTATGGTTTTTCTGTTTTTTTTATTCTGCTTTATATTTAAAACTTTTGGTGCTTCCTTCACAAATGACTCTTTCCATGCTATAAATGAAATGTCTCCTCTTTTCCTCTTTTTAAAATTTGTCTGTAGTCACTAAATTAGCAATGAATAAACAAAAACAATACATTCCATCATTCTGTCTTAAAGGATGACTCATTGGAGAGATTGAATTTCTGTCCACTCATGTGAATACACAAATATTGTACAAGCATGCATATCCTTTCAACATCTCCTCTCTACCAGTAGGAAACTTCAATGTAGTTACTTTGTCATTCAGCTTTCTGAAATAAACTTCAATAACAGAGTAATGATGAATACTGTCTACAAATACCATAATGTATGCCTGAACTGAGAAGATTACTATAGTTGCCCTCAGCTTTGTTCACTTTCATTATTGTATCAGTTAGTTAACACTGAATAACAAACTTTCCTAAAAATCAAGTGATTTCCTATAATTCCTTTGTAACTGCATGGTATTGCTTTGTGGGTAGTTGTTCTGATCTCTGCTTAGTTCCCCTGCGTCTATGTTCAGTTGTAATTCTCTATATTGTTCTTTTAAATAACATCAATGTAATATGCAACTTTAGAGCTCTTCTCTCTTTTCCCAATATATTGTAAACTTATTTCATTTATATGTGTAATAAAATCCAGCTTATTGGAAAAAATGAGTTTATGAGATCTGAGTTCCTTTAATTTAATCCAATTATCCCTTTATCCATATATGACCCTTTGACTTCTTTCCAGTTATGAGATGTATTTCCCAGCTTTGTCAGATATGATTCAGCTACTTATGTTCTAGATGTTACCCTAAGCCATGTACCACTAGACTTTCTTAATCCTAATTTATTGAAGAATAAATTGCAGATGTTTACATTCCAATTTGTTGAATTAAAATGACTGACAAAATTAATTATAGAGAGTGCTTCATTCCAATTGTATAACACTAGAGACAGTGTACAATATTTTTGTATCAATCTATAATTACACGAGGAGCATTATGTTTACTAGACTAACCCCATCACCAAGTCCCCCCCACAAACCCAATTACAGTCACTGTCCATCAGCGTAGTAACATACTGTAGATTCACTACTTGTCTTCTCTGTGTGGCACAGCCCTCCACATGGCCCCCCTATTATACATGCTAATCATAATACCCCCTTTATCCCCCCACCACTTATCCCTCCCTTCCCACCTATCCTCCCCAGTCTCTTTCCCTTTCGTAACTGTTAGCCCAGGCTTGGATTCTGTGATTCTCCTGATGTTTTGTTCATTCAGTTTTTTCTTTGTTCTTATACTCTACAGATGAGTGAAATCATTTGGTACTTGTCTTTCTCTGCCTGGATTATTTCACTGAGCATAATACCTTCTAGCTCCATCCATGTTGTTGTCAATGGTAGGATTTGTTTTCTTCTTGTGGGTGAGTAATAGTCCACTGTGTATATGTACCATATTTCCTTTATGCATTCATCTACTGATGGACACTTAGGTTGCTTCCATATCTTGGCTATTGTAAATATTGCTGCGATAAACATAGGGGTGCATATGTCTTTCTCAAACTGGGCTCCTGCATTCTTTTTTTTGTAGATAATTATTTTTTATTGAAGGGTGGTTGACACACAGTATTACATTAGTTTCAGGTGTACAACACAGTGATTCAACATTTATATACATGATAATTCTAGCTACCACCTATCACCATACAAAGTTGTTACAATATTTTGACTATATTCCTTATGCTATACATTACATCACGGTTACTTATTTTACAATTGGAAGTCTGTACTTTTTTGTGTGTGTGTGAGAAGGCATCTCTCATATTTATTGATCAAATGGTTGTTAATAACAATAAAATTCTGTATAGGGGAGTCAATGCTCAATGCACAATCATTAATCCACCCCAAGCCTAATTTCGTCAGTCTCCAGTCTTCTGAAGCATAACGAACAAGTTGTTACACAGAGAACAAATTCTTACATAGTGAATAAGTTACTTGGTGAACAGTACAATGGTAGTCATCACAGAGACATTCAGTTTTGATCATACATTATGAACTATAAACAATCAGTTCAAATATGAATATTCGCTTGATTTTTATACTTGATTTATATGTGGATACCACATTTCTCTCTTTATTATTAATTTTAATAAAATGCTGAAGTGGCAGGTAGATGCAATATAAAGGTAGAAAACAGAGTTTAGTGTTGTAGGAGAGCAAATGTAGATGATCAGGTGTGTGCCTGTAGACTATGTGTTAATCCAAGCTAGACAAGGGCAATAAAACATCCATGGATGCAGAAGATTTCTCTCAGAATGGGGGGGGGGGATGAGGTTCTAAGCCTCACCTCTGTTGATCCCCAATTTCTCACCTGATCGCCCCCCTGCGACTGTGCCTGTCTTAGGTTGTTCCTCCCTTGAGGAATCTTACCCGTCTCTGGCTAAGCAGTCATCTTCTGGGGCCATACAGGGAAATGTAAAGTTGGTAAGTGAGAGAGAAGCCTTATTGTTTGAAAAGGTTAGCTTTTTACTTCTTTGCGTATTTATGCCCTGTGGCTTCTATGCCCAGCATTTGTCTTGAGGTATCTTTACCACTTGGAAGAATTATGATACACAGTAAATTCGATAGGAGGCACGAATTCTATTTAAGGGTTGTAATTAGGAAGGAAGAGGAAAAGCTATAGAGGTAGCAGACAGAAGAAAACATGGGAAGATTGATTATTTCTTTGACATATCTTCTTGTAGAGTAACTTCAGCATGTATAGGTTTTAAACTACTAATTAAATTGTGCACACACATTAACATAATAGGAGTACAGTTACATAACCAAAGCAGACCTATAATGACCAGCCATCTCCAGTGAAACCAAGAAAACCAGTTAGGCACCTGAGGCATTTGTGAAAACTTATCTATGATATGGTGGATATTGTCCAACTGAACTTGAACAGTCTGAGAGAAATCAGGCAAATTAAAACAACCCATTCCTGGGGACTGTTCACATCCCATATGTTCTTTTAACAGTAGATAGTCTGTAGTTGTAAGATTTTGGAGTGCTACAATTTGCACTTCTCCTAATTGTTGGTTGAGTTCCAACAGTATAGATCCAGTCAAATTTGTTGTTTTACTGTATGTACAGGCCAGCTTAGATATCTCCTTCTTCATTCCCATGGCAAGTCCAGAAATCGGTGGGATGAGTGCATCTACAGCTGAAGCAGCACATGGATCTTTGTTGGGGTTTTTTGATGATCATCTTCTGGTATGAGTCTTCCAGAGAGTGCTGATTTTGGAAGTTCTTTTTCATATCGTATCTTAGTTCATTTTCTGGGTAGCCAAATTAGGCTTTGATCCTCTGTATAAACACAAACAGACCCTTAGCCTACACTTTTATATGCCCTTTATACCATTGTGTAGAACCCAATGGAGGTCACCACAAAGGAACGGCTTATTTTTTTTTTTAAGAGAAAGGAATATTATCAGAAAAATGTACCTCCATAGCTGATCATCTGACACCCTTTAAGTGGTCAAAATTAAGGATATTTAAAGCATGCATTAATCATTGATTTACAGTTAGTTTTATCCTATCAGGGAGTAATCCCCCTTTTCTTTCTTTTTTTTTGTTATCATTAATCTACACTTACATGAAGAATATTATGTTTACTAGGCTCTCCCCTATACCAGTTCCCCGGTATAAACCCCTTTCCAGTCACTGTCCAAAAATGTTGTAGAATCACTACTTGTCTTCTCTGTGTAGTACAGCCCTCCCCTTTATCCCCCCTATGCATGCTAATCTTAATACCCTCCTTCTTCTTCTTCCCTCCCCTTATCCCTCCCTACCCTCCCCATCCACCCCAGTCCCTTTCCCTTTGGTACCTGTTAGTCCATTCTTGGGTTCTGTGATCCCGCTGCTGTTTTGTTCCTTCAGTTTTTCCTTTGTTCTTTTACTCCACAGATGAGTGAAATTATTTAGTATTTCTCTTTCTCCACTTGGCTTATTTCACTGAGCATAATACCCTCCAGCTCCATGCATGTTGCTGCAAATGGTAGGGTTTGCCCTCTTCTTATGGCTGAGTAGTATTCCATTGTGTGTATGTACCACATCTTCTTCATCCATTCATTGATTGATGGACATTTAGGTTGCTTCCAATTCTTGGCTATTGTAAATAGTGCTGTGATAAACATAGGGGTGCATCTTTCTTTTTCAAACTGGAGTGCTGCATTCTTAGAGTAAATTCCCAGGAGTGGAATTCCTGGTTCAAATGGTAAGTCTCTTTTGAGCATTTTGATGAACCTCCATACTGCTTTCCACAATGGTTGAAAAAACTTACAGTCCCACCAGCAGTGTAGGAGGGTTCCCCTTTCTCCACAGCCTCGCCGACATTGGTTGTTTGTCTTTTCGATGGCAGCCATCCTTACTGGTGTGAGGTGATACCTCATTGTAGTTTTAATTTGCATTTCTCTGATAATTAGCGATGTTGAGCATCTTTTCATGTGTCTGTTGGCCATCTGTATTTCTTTTTGGAGAACTGTGTGTTCAGTTCTTCTGCCTATTTTTTAAGTGGATTGTTTGTTTTTTGTTTGTTGAGGTGGGTGAGCTCTTTATATATCTTGGACTTCAAGCCTTTATCGGATCTGTCATTTACAAATATATTCTCCCATACTGTAGGGTTCCTTTTTGTTCTATTGATGGTGTTTTTTGTTGTACAGAAGCTTTTCAGCTTGATATAGTCCCACTTGTTCATTTTTCCTGTTGTTTTCCTTGCCTGGGGAGATATGTTCAAGAAGAGGTCACTCATATTTATCTCTAAGAGGTTTTTGCCTATGTTTTTTTCCAAGAGTTTAATGGTTTCATGACTTACATTCAGGTCTTTGATCCATTTTGAGTTTACTTTTGTATCTGGGGTTAGACAATGGTCCAGTTTCATTCTCCTACATGTAGCTGTCCAGTCTTGCTAGCACCATCTGTTGAAGAGACTGTCATTTCACCATTGTATGTCCATGGCTTCTTTATCAAATATCAATTGACAGTATATATCTGGGTTAATGTCTGGAGTCTCTAGTCTGTTCCACTGATCTGTGGCTCTGTTCTTGTGCCAGTACCAAATTGTCTTAATTACTATGGCTTTATAGTAGAGCTTGAAGTTGAGGTGTGAGATCCCCCCCTACTTTATTCTTCTTTTTCAGGATTGCTTTGGCTATTCGGTGTCTTTGTTGTTTCCATATGAATTTTTGAATTATTTGTTCCAGTTCATTGAAGAATGTTGCTGGTAGTTTGATAGGGATTGCATCAAATCTGTATATTGCTTTGGGCAGGATGGCCATTTTGAAGATATTAATTCTTCCTAGCCATGAGCATGGGATGAGTTTCCATTTGTTAGTGTCCCCTTTAATTTCTCTGAAGAGTGACTTGTAGTTTTCAGAGTGTAAGTCTTTCACTTCTTTGGTTAGGTTTACTCCTAGGTATTTTATTCTTTTTGATGCTATTGTGAATGGAGCTGTTTTCCTGATTTCTCTTTCTGTTGGTTCATTGTTAGTGTATAGGAAAGCCACAGATTTCTGTGTGTTAATTTTGTATCCTGCAACTTTGCTGTATTCCGATATCAGTTCTAGTAGTTTTGGAGTGGAGTCTTTAGGGTTTTTTATGTACAATATCATGTCATCTGCAAATAGTGACAGTTTAACTTCTTCTTTACCAATCTGGATTCCTTGTATTTCTTTGTTTTGTCTGATTGCCATGCCTAGGACCTCCAGTACTATGTTAAATAACAGTGGGGAGAGTGAGCATCCCTGTCTAGTTCCCAATCTCAGAGGAAAAGCTTTCAGCTTCTCGCTGTTCAGTATAATGTTGGCTGTGGGTTATCATAAATGGCCTTTATTATGTTCAGGTACTTGCCCTCTATTCCCATTTTGCTGAGAGTTTTTATCATGAATGGATTTTGAATTTTGTCAAATGCTTTTTCAGCATCTATGGAGATGATCATGTGGTTTTGTCTTTCTTTTTGTTGATGTGGTGGATGATGTTGATGCATTTTCAAATGTTGTACCATCCCTGCATCCCTCGGATGAATCCCACTTGGTCATGCTGTACGATCCTTTTGATGTATTTTTGAATTCGGTTTGCTAATATTTTGTTGAGTATTTTTGCATCTACATTCATCAGGGATGTTGGTCTGTAGTTTTCTTATTTTGTGGGGTGTTTGGCTGGTTTTGGTATTAGGGTGATGTTGGCTTCATAGAATGTGTTTGGGAGTATTCCCTCCTCTTCTATTTTTTGGAAAACTTTAAGGAGAATGGGTATCATGTCTTCCCTGTATGTATGATAAAATTCCGAGGTGAATCCATCTGGCCCGGGGGTTTTGTTCTTTGGTAGTTTTTTTATTACTGCTTCAATTTCCTTGCTGGTAATTGGTCTGTTTAGATTTTCTGTTTCTTTCTGCGTCAGTCTTGGACGCTTGTATTTTTCTAGGAAATTTTCCATTTCTCCTAGGTTTCCCAGCTTGTTAGCATATAGGTTTTCATAGTACTAATAATTCTTTGTATTTCTGTGGGGTCCGTCGTGATTTTTCCTTTCTCATTTCTGATACTGTTGATTTGTGTTGACTCTCTTTTCCTCTTAATAAGTCTGGCTAGAGGCTTATCTATTTTGTTTATTTTCTCGAAGAACCAGCTCTTGGTTTCATTGATTTTTGCTATTGTTTTATTCTTCTCAATTTCATTTATTTCTTCTCTGATCTTTATTATGTCCCTCCTTCTGCTGACCTTAGGCCTCATTTGTTCTTCTTTTTCCAATTTCGATAATTGTGACATTAGACAATTCATTTGGGATTGTTCTTCCTTCTTTAAATATGCCTGGATTGCTATATACTTTCCTCTTAAGACTGCTTTTGCTGTATCCCACAGTAGTTGGGGCTTTGTGTTGTTGTTGTCGTTTGTTTCCATATATTCCTGGTCTCCATTTTGATTTGGTCATTGATCCATTGATTATTTAGGAGCATGTTCTTAAGCCTCCATGTGTTTGTGAGCCTTTTTGCTTTCTTTGTACAGCTTATTTCTGGTTTTATGCCTTTGTGGTCTGAAAAGTTGTTTGGTAAGATTTCAATCTTTTTGAATTTACTGAGGCTCTTTTTGTGGCCTAGTATGTGGTCTATTCTGGAGAATGTTCCATGTGCACTTGAGAAGAATGTGTAACATGTTGCTTTTGGATGTACAGTTCTGTAGATGTCTATTAGGTCCATCTGTTCTAGTGTGTTGTTCTGTGGCTCTATGTCCTTACTTATTTTCTGTCTGGTGGATCTGTCCTTTGGAGTGAGTGGTGTGTTGAAGTCTCCCAGAATGAATGCATTGCATTCTATTTCCTCCTTTATTTCTGTTAGTATTTGTTTCAGATATGTTGGTGCTCCTGTATTGGGTGCATATATATTTATTATGGTCATATCCTCTTGTTGGACTGAGCCCTTTATCATTATGTAATGTCCTTCCTATCTTTTGTTACTTTCTTTATTTTGAAGTCTGTTTTGTCTGATACGAGAATTGCAACACCTGCTTTTTTCTCTCTGTTGTGGCCATGAAATATCTTTTTCCATCCCTTGACTTTAAGTCTGTGCATGTCTTTGGGTTTGAGGTGAGTCTCTTGCAAGCAGCATATGGATGGGTCTTGCTTTTTTATCCATTCTATTACTCTGTGTCTTTTGATTGGTGCATTCAGTCCATTTACATTTAGGGTGATTATTGAAAGGTATGTACTTATTGCCATTGCAGGCTTTAAGTTTGTGGTTATCAAAGGTTCAGGGTTAGCTTCTTTACTACCTTACTGTCTAACTTAACTTGCTTATAGAGCTATAATAAACATGGTCTGATGATTCTTTATTTCTCTCCCTTCTTATTCCTCCTCCTCCCTTCTTCATATGTTGGGTGTTTTGTTCTGTGCTCTTTTTAGGAGTGCTCCCGTCTAGAGCACTCCCTGTCAGATGCCCTGTAGAGGTGGTTTGTGGGAGGCAAATTCCCTCAACTTTTGCTTGTCTGGGAATTGTTTAATCCCTCCTTCATATTTAAATGACAATCGTGCTGGATATAGTATTCTTGGTTCAAGGCCCTTCTGTTTCATTGCATTAAGTATATCATGCCATTCTCTTCAGGCCTGTAGGGTTTCTGTTGAGAAGTCTGATGATAGCCTGATGGGTTTTCCTTTGTAGGTGACCTTTTTTTTTTCTCTCTGGCTGCCTTTAATACTTTGTCCTTGTCTTTGATCTTTGCTATTTTGATTGTTATGTGTCTTGGTGTTGCCCTCCTTGGATCCCTTGTCATGGGGGTTCTGTGTACCTCTGTGGTCTGAGAGGCCATTTCCTTCCCTAGTTTGGGGAAATTTTCAGCAATTATTTCTTCAAAGACACTTTCTATCCCTTTTTCTCTCTCTTCTTCTTCTGGTAACCCTACAAGGAGGATATTGTTCTGTTTCGATTGGTCACAGTTCTCTTAAAATTCTTTCATTCCTGGAGATCCTTTTATCTCTCTCTGCATCACCTTCTCTGTGTTTCTGTTCTCTGTTTTCTAGTCCATTAATGGTCTCTTACATCTCGTCCATTCTGCTTTGAAGTCCTTCCAGAGATTATTTTATTTTTGTATTCTCCCTCCTTAGTTCTTGCATATTTCTGTGCAAGTCATTTTGCATGGTTATGACTTTTGTATTGAATTCTTTTTCAGGAAGACTGGTTAAATCTATCTCCCCAGGTTCCTTCTCAGGGGAAGGTGTAGAAGATGTCAAAGCTGTCTGGGTTAGTCTTGTCTGGATCAAATTCTTTTGCCTTTTCATGTTGAAAGGTGCAGTGGTATGCTATTGACTCGTCTGTCAGCTGGGAGTGTCAAGATTCTTTCTGCTTGCTCCTGGCCTTTCTTTACTGGGACAACTGCGACCCCTAGTGGTTTGTGTTGGGCAATTGCGTGTAGATTGGGTCTCTGTATCTTGCCGGGACAGTATGGAGAGTGCTCCCTTGCTGTGAGTGTGGCCAGCCTCAGGCTGCTGCTCTGCTATGGTGGGGCCCTGGAGGGTTAATGGACAGGGGGCTGTTTGGCTGTTTACCTCCATGAGGGGTCTCAGAGCTGTTGTCCAGGGAGTTATTGCACCCGGAGTTCCCTGGAATTTCCAGCTGCTGGACTGTGACCCGGCATGCTTCCATCCAGCTGTGAAGTCCCTGTCCCTTTAAGACTTTTAAAAAGCCCTCGCTTTTCTTTGTCTCAGGGGTGCTGGCTGTGGTACCTGCACATAGGTCTTACTGTCCTGCTTCCCTAGTTTCCAGCACCCCACGCATGCACTGTGTGTCTGTTCTCAGGTGTGGATGGCTAGGGCTGGGTGTTTAGCAGTCCTAGGCTCCCTCTCTCTCCCTGCTCCAACTCCTCTTTCTCTGCCGGGTGCTGGGGTGAGGGGCCTCGGGTCCTCCCGGGCTGTGGCTTGTATCTTACCCCTTTCACCAGGCACTGGGTTCTCGCAGGTGTGGATGTAGTCTGGCTGTTGTCCTGTGTCTTCTGGTCTATCTTTTAGGGATAGTTGTATTTGTTGTATTTTCAAAAATATGTATGTTTTTGGGAGGAGATTCCCACTGTCCTACTCATGCCGCCATCTTGGCTCCGCCTCTATGCTCAGTTCTTTATAGCTTTACTCCATAAACACAGATGTCTTCTCATTCTAGGACCCAGCCTGAGGCCTGACCTGGGCTCTCCTACTCTTTTGGCTGAAGGCAATAACAAGAGGCTGCACCAAACCGCATACTCACCTTAAACCTTGGCTACTGCCTGCTTACAGCTCTACTGCCAAAGCATGTCAGTAATGCCCAAAGTCCTCCTCCAAGAGGCATGGCAGTTCATCTTGCAGTGAGCAGGGGTACATGATCCTTACATGAAAGATGGGGAGTAAATAACTGCAAACAATCATAGCTACCTTATTGAATCTATATCTAACTTCCATTACCTTTAGGAATTATAGAAAATGATTAACTAAGGAATAAGTTCTATTCATTTTCTTGACTCAAAAACACAATGGGACCAGCTGTTTGAGACCAAAACCTCTCTTTGGAAACTAAGGTCACAGGAAGGACTACAGAGGAAGACGTATCTAAAACTTGACAGGAAGGACAAATGATGACAGCATGACCTGTTAAGTATCATGGCAGCACATTTTCTAATAAGCTGTCTGGTCACCTGATTTTCTCAAAGTTTGCAGCTTTGACTAACTATCCACAACTGATTATGGTTTCCAGAGAATTTTAATTTTATAAAGTTAGAGGTTAAGTCATGTAAAGCAACTAAGATGTGATTTACTTTTTGGAAGGTGCTTGGTTCAGTAAATAACCCCAAAAGTTTCAGTTTATTGTACTGTAAAATGTTAGCCAGTTTTGAGTCTAACTTAGTCATCTTATTTTGGCATTCTTTTCCCTACAGACTAGATGAATCCCTGTTTTTAAAATGTTCTTTGAACAGCATTCTTGTGAATCTGCTGATTCTTTCATTACTTGGTTGAATAAAACTTTGACATGTGCTAACAAATTACTTTGTCTGAAACTTGTGCTTTTATAGACACCACCTAGTCCAAGCAGTTTTCCCTGAAGCCTTTTCTTTCCAGCATCTGTGCTCCCACAGCACCATGTGCTTTTCCTATCAAAGCACTATTCACACTGCATAGGAATTGCCTATTGATTTATCTTCCTTACCAGACTGTGAGCACCTTGGCAGAGATCTTGCCTTGATTGGAGTCCCCAGGGCCAGGTACAGTATCTCCCATGTCCTACATGATCAATCAATATTTGCAGAATGAATGACTACTCTGTAATTTTTACAAGTTAATGACAAATAATTTAAATGAATAAATGAAGCAAGAAAACTTGGCCTCTAGAATTCAGGAGGAACTATCACAATAGACATAATAGCCCCCCCAAAAAATTACAGTGAGAAAATATAGGGGGTTCTCATTTTCAGGAAGCCCAATAAATGAAATTCAAATTTAGAACACAAGAGTACACATTTTACTAAAGCCTTTTTGTTTCAAGAAATAATTAACTGGTATTCCCTGAAGCAGTTATGTTTAAGTATTTCTATGTTTAAGTATTTCTTATTAACTCTCTGCCTGGGTTAGTTTTCAAATCTGTTGACTAATAAAATCAGAAGTGAAACTATGAGTCAATGAAAAAAGTGCCTGATTTGGGCATGTTCGTGCTCTAGAGCACTTTCCAGGGACATATTCATTGGGTAAAGTGAACGAGGCATTCCCAGGGTAGTGAGGAAGTTTACGTTACAGGCTCCTAGGTCTCTGATCTCTAATGGTCTTTGGATAAAAAAAAAGAGGGGAGGACAAAATAAATGGTATTACTATGCTTCTTAGTACCTCTAAGAATGCTTGGCAGCTTCTCCTTCTCCCAAGCCACGTCCTCAGAAATAAAGCTTCCTGAGTCCAGCACAGGGATGCTTACTGTGCTGACGGATGGTGCCTGCAATGGGGTACATGGTGGGGACTCGATAATAGGGGGGAGGTAGTAACCACAATGTTGCTCATGTGAAATCTGAGCATAAGATTATATATCAATGATACCTAAATAAAAAATACAAATAAAATAAAATAATTCTCCTTCAGAGAATACAGTGGATATTAAAACATGCCTACTTAACTTAAAAAAAAAACAAAGAAATCTTCCTTGTACCCTTCATCAAAAGAGGACATTTTAAATAATGCTAACATTTAAATAAGCTACCTGAATAAATTTTAATGGAAATTAGTTTGAGACTAATTTTAGCATGTGTCTTAGTTAAGCCATCAAGTGTTTTCTCCAAATGCAGTGGGTAAGCAGAAACTTTATGAACTGAAGCATGGGTTTCAAACATCCTAAGGAGGCCTTCTAAATATAAAAGCAAATCACTTATTTCATGTGCAACTTTAATGCTTCACTGAGGCAGAGAATGCATGTTGGGCATATATTTTTTTACTCTGAGAAACAGTTTAAACTCCAGTTGGGCAAACAGGCAGAGTCAGAATTTCCCTGGGCATTTCACACAGGTAACAGTGAGACGTGGCCCCTGAAATATTCCCAATGACTTCACCTTTGAATTCACCAGCTTTAAAGTGACTACGAGCGTGACTGCTGAAAGGTGCCTCTGGCAGCTATCTTCCTTTACCCATAACGTTCTTTCTTCAAAGGTCAGTCTATTCCTGTTGCTAGGACATTAGACATCTACATTTTATGTCTGCCAACAAAATTGAACAATCAAAGAGACCCTAGGAAAGTTTGCCATTTGAAAAAATTTGAATGTCAATATTTTTTTAAGTTGCTCTAAACTAATATTCTTAACTACCACCAAAATAAAAGTAACCAGAAAGAGAATTTTCTTTAGCCAACTTTTCTGTCAAAAATAATTATGTCAACCTTGAAAAGAAAAACCTTCTCTGCTATTTATCCAAAGTTACAGAAAAGGACTGGTACCCATTGTTATATAGAGACCAATCTACAAGTCCATTTACTCATGCTCCCAGGTGAAAAAAACATGGATGGATTAGCCTACTGGTCATTTCCAATTTATCAATGGGTTGTATTCCAAAACATATTTGTAAGTCAACTGTTTGAAACTCAGAACATATTTTCCTGTAACAATAAGGGGTGCTTAGAGTTTCAGGCCAGCTTTCCCAAAAGGCCCAACTTAACTATAGCACCCTTGTTCTCCTAAAAATCCTCTCCCAATAATATCTTTAACCTCTCTCAAACCCCTCAGTGCTACCACAACCCCTAGTTTCATATGTGTTGAGGGAGAGGACAGCCGGCTGAGCAGATTGTAGGGACTCAGCTATGATGTCTTGTATGTGAGATACGGACACCATGTCTAGCCAAGCTGGGATACAGAGCAAGGATTCTGTTTATGGAATTTAGGTGCATAGGTGGTGTTAGCCGTAAGGGGCTGACCAAGAGAAAAATGCTGCTACAAACCCTACACCCAGGGTTGGAGCAGGACAGAGGTAAAGCTAATGCCCGAGCTGCTGACACACTTGCCTTGCACTTTTCATCCTCCTCTAGCCAGGAATGGGATTGGGCCCAGCGCGCATGGCTGCGGCTCAGTTCAGAGGAGGTTAATGGTCCAAGTGAGACAAACTGAAGGACATGTTGATGTGATTTGAAAGTTTCTATTCATTTGGAGGAAATGACAAATAGGTCACATATTTATTGAGTACCTACGTTATGCCACGCACTGTCTAGGGGCTGGCATTAAACAGTCACTGCACTTGTGGAGTGTATATTCTAGATTGGTGTGGAAGAGTTTACAGGGACCTAACATATCCTCAGTGAAGAGGCAACAGAGGGGCAAGAGCACGTGCTCCCAACACGCTACCACCTTCCCTTCCAAACCAACCACTTCAGGTTTTGGAGGCTTGCAAAATGTAAAGTATGACCATGTCAACTACTGCAAACAGTGAAATACCAATTGTGACATATTCCTCCTACAATGAAACTGGAGGAAACCATCAGAAACAAAACCCAGAAGCGTAACTTCACAACTCAGCCCCAGGGAAAACCGCCAAGTGAGCCAGGTCCTTTTCGGCAACTTTCTCACCTCCCCTCTCACCTTCACATAGCCATCTGAGCTGCCCACTGCGGCACTCTCCCAGAATCAAGCCGCGTCCGTTCCTCTGGCTTTGCCTCGGCAAGCCTCAGTGCTTTCCTAGGGAACATGGGAGCCTGGTGGGGTAGCATCAGAAATCATTTGTGCTTTGGTGCTAGAGAGAAAATGGATTGCCTCTACCCATAATGTCTTACTTAATAGATAAGCGCATCTCTAGAAGTCCATTAGTGCTTTATTTTGAGAACTGCACCCACCAGAGCTAGCCAGTAGGGGAGATATTTTAGAACCAAGGCTTTTCAGTGGCCAAACTATAACTGTAGACAACTATTCCTACTTCACCTAATGTATGTACGTAACAGGTCTAGAAACAAAACCTATGGAGTGTTGATATCCCAAGGAGTTCTCCATTTTCCAAAGAAAAAGCAAAACAACAAAAAAACTTGTACTGAGCTCTATATAAATACACGCCATGCAGTATTGTATAAATTATCCCATTTAACCCTTAGGAACACCTTATGAAATGGGTATTCTTATTAGCCTCATTTTACTAATGAGGAAACTGAGGCACAATTGATCTAAAAGAAGGCAGGAAAAGAGGAAAGAAGAGATTATGGGACTAATAGAAAACAAACAGCAAGATGTCAGATTTAAACCCAGCCACATCAATAATGACATTAAAGGAATTATTGTCTAAACACTCCACTTAAAGGCAGAGACTGTCAAATTGGACTAAAAAGCAAGAAACCCATTTTCAATATAAGGAAAAGGATGGAAAAAACATACCATGCAGATACAACCGAAGAAAGCTGGAGATGCTACATTAATATTAAAGTAGATTTTAGAATGAGGAATATTACCAGGGATAAAGAATAATATTTCAGTTTGATAAAGTGTCAATTCACCAACAATACATAATCCTAAATGTGCATGCACCTATGTCACAGTTTCAAAATGCATGAAGCAAAAACTTATGAAACTAAAAAAGTAAGACAAAACCACAATTATACTTGTAAATTTCAATACACTTCTCTCAGGAACTGACAGACCATGCAGACGGAAAGTCAGCAAGGATACGTAAGATTTAGAACACCAACAAGCTTGACCTAACTGGCGTTTACAGATCATTACATTCAACAAGAACAGAATACACATGGCAGACCAGCTGCTGTGGCATAAAGCAAGTTTCAGTAAATTTAAGAAGATTTAAATAATTTAAAGTGTGTTCTCTGACCAAAACAGAACTAGATATCCATAACTGAAAGATAGCTGGAAAATCTGCAAATATTTGGAAATTAAGCAACAGCAACACACTTTTAAACACATGGGTCAAAGAATAAATCACAAAGGAAGTTGGAAGATATTTTGAGTCGAATGAAAATAAAAATACCACACATCAAATTTGTGGGATGCAGCCAGAGTAAGTGGTTAGAGAGATTTGTAGCACTGAATTATTAAACATTCATGCAACACCCACACTCACCAACATCAGGATATTTATTATGCAAGGAAAAATAAGGAATAGAGAACAAAACTCATCCCTGAATGCAACTCTGATCACAAAAGTGAACGACTACATATAAAACAAAGGAGAAGTTACAAATAGTATCAAAAGTACCTCTGAACTCCAAACTGCTTACCTTGGGAGTAAGTGCTTGCTAACAATACATATCCAGGCTAATAAGAGGTTAGATCCAGGAAGGTCAGTAAAGGCTGAAGAAGGCAAGGGGTCAGAGTGCCCGAGAGCAGCATGGGCTAGTGGAGGTGATGAACTCTGGACTCACAACAGCTGTTGCTCTTGCTTTTAAAATATTTCCAACTAAAGACTGAGTTGTCCCTGGGGTCTAATATACTTACCACTGTCTTGCCACTGGGTTTCAGCCCCGGGCAAGTTCATTATGGATTCAGTGTGACCAAAGAAAATGACAGTAAAATGTTCTTTGGGTGAAAGGGTTATACCCAACTCTCTCCAGGGGGCAGGTCAGTCACTAAAATACTGTTCACTCAGAGCGAGTCTGCATGCAGCAAGCCAGTCTCTCTCCCTCTGGGCCCCTCTGTCCTCACAGTTGTCCTGCACAGCCATCCTCTAGGCCTCTGTCCTCAGCGCTGCCACCACTGCAGCCATTGCTCTGCTCTCCTGCAGCCTTGCAGCCCTGCCACCGTGTCTTGCCCAGAGCACTGGGTGGAGCTATTTTTTATAGAGTCAACAGCCATGTATTGCTCACAGGTGTGCAGTGAGCTAATCAACCGGGGCCAGGTGAGAATCCTGTCCACAGGAACTCTCATTTCATCCACACCACCCACAGAAATAAGCAGCCTTTGAAAGGTTTCTGTCCCTAATTGAGGTAAGAACAGAAATACCAGAACTGCAGGCTGGTTAAACTCTGTAATTCCAAAATACTGCCTGTTCATTAGAATCACCTGAGGGGTTACTTTTAAAAATGTTCCACACTAAGTGAATCTGATTCGGTTTATTGGGAGGTGCGGGTTGGCTAAAGTTTCACAAGTAATTCTGATTCTGATGATTCCCAGTGTACAAAGTACTGGTATAAACATTACCACTAATAACAATTCCTAACTGTTATTGAGTACATTTCATGTATTAGGTCCTCTTTATGTGCTTTGCATGTAGTGTCAGATTTAATTCATCAACAAAATGGCCTTGTGATGACCAGGTGAGGAAATACAAGTGCTCATTCTCGCTCAGAGGAAGCAGACAAGGAAAGTCATCTTGACATAGAGGCAATAACTTTTCACTTAACTATAAAGACCTGGAAAATGTGATTAGCACTGATTAAGGCAATAAAATGATTGGTGATGTCAGGCCTAGTCATGAAAAAAAGACTGAAAGAGGAAAACATGTTGAGGCAGCAAGGAACAGTGTCTGAACTGAGATAAAGAGCCTTTGCCTCTCAAATATGACCGGTCCTGGGCTAGTATAACAAGTTGGCTTCAAGGATTCTGCACTATACCAAAATGAGTCTAAATTCCAAGTTCAACATTCTCTCTCCCTCAGTGCCAATTTAGGGTTACTATTAGGCAGAAAAATAGATAACGTCAGGTTGAGAGAGTAGGCCAGTAAAGCTCACTAAAAGGGACTCCAAGAGTTAACCAGGTAAAACCAGAGAGCCACAAAGGACTCACAGAGTTAACGAGTTAATTCCAAAGGCCAGGAGTAACTTAGAATGTCCAGATATTCCCCAGATAAAGTATCCAAGCAGAGCCTGTGTTTCCATTGTCTCAATTAGAACATGCATTGTAAAATCTACTTAGTCTGCAAAAATGGCCCAGCTTCTTCTTTAACTTAACCTATATGCTGTTTTTTTCCTCTTCCTTCAGCCCCTAATCAAGCAACTTTGTAACCAGGGCAGGAGACAGACCTCCGAAGTGTAAACAAACCCACGTGGACACAGAATGCTGAACTCCCAAACAGTCACTGACATAACCCTATTCATAAGACAAAATTTCAAAGGAATTATAAATCACCTGTACACATCATGACTTATGCTGACCCTTACCCAAAAAAGCCCTATAAAACCCCAAACTCTACACACTTAAGTGTGCCTCCTCTCTGAGGTTGTCCACACTCACCTTTCTTCAAGGATGTCACTCTCTCTGTCCTGCTTCAGATAAGTAGAGAGGGGCTACTGAGAGCTCTGATTTGGGCTTCTAAATCCCCATCCCCTGGGTGACCCAGACAGAGCTGCAGCTATACGATCATGCTCCTTAGCAGCCTGCCTGAAAATCTTCCTTTGCCTTTAGGAAGTTCTCAGAACATAACCTCACTCCATCCAGTACTTGCTGCTCCCCCAAATCCTGGGGTGGTAGGGACTTAGTTATCATGATGTGCAGACTCGAGCAGACACGACACCAGGTGACCTGGCTTTAGGAGTTGGCAAGGGATTATGCTCTATGCTGAGCAGCAGTTCAGTGCGCTTCCCTTTCCTCCCTGTTATTCCTTCCTCTCTTGCTTTATTCAAGTAAACCTGTCCTTGTCTGTCTTGACTCTGGCCCACTTCTCCCTTAGAGTATATTCAAGTAAATCTTTTAGTGCACTTCACTACTGTTTCTCTGCCCTTCAGTCCTTTGTTGTGGCAGGGACAAGATCCAAGGAAAAATAACTTAATACCCTTAACAATACCAGACCCAAAAGACCTACACCCTCTGGGACTGAGTAGAAATAGATTGGCTTCCTGAACATCCAAACCCTTGAGACTTCCCAGATCAACCTGTTAAGAACAAGACTTCCCAAATCATACCTATTTTGAGGTCATTCTGACCTTGAGTACTCACCATCATCTTAAAATGTAACTGGACTGCAGATATGCTATGAACACCTCGTTCACTTTATATTTAATTTCCTGCCTGTATCTTGTATGATCTTTTGTATTACTGACATCTTGGATCAATTCACAAAAGGTGTCTACATAATAGTACTTAGCAGTGGCATACCTAATTACAACTGATAAATGTTCTTTGATAATGATGATATATGTAACCTAGGAGATAAGTACCACTACATACTACATAAATTAGGATCATGAAAGCCTTGAATATAAAACATTGATATTCTGATTAATATTTTGTGGGTATAAGGATTTAGTATCTCTTTATCAGTCTGACACTCAAGTCCAAGGACACATAGCTGCAATATGAAAAAAACTAGAGGTCAGACTAAGCTAGAGGTTAAGTACCAAGTCATTTCCTAACTCCTATTCCTGAAATGAAGGCTACTTCTGACTTGCAATGATGCATTTCTGAAGTTTATGTGCCCTGTGCTCAAAATCTCCCCCTTTCCTTCTTCCTCCATTAAACACCTCCATTTAACAACACATCAAAGAAATTAAGCTTTGTTAACCTGACCTTTGTACAAATAGTCATTAGAGCTTAAAACAGTACTTCAGAATCAGAAACAAAAAGCAATTACTGTAACATTAACATTTATCTTCTCAGGTTGCCACACTTACTTTAGTTACTACTTCCAACATTGTGCCTATTGTTCTTAATTATCATGTTAATTTGTCTATAAATACAACAAAATCGGTATCAAGTAGCATAAATTAGCATATTTTAAGCAGTTCCTCTGTTTCTCTCCAGACCCAATAAAATTTCTTTGGCATTGACAGTATCTCTAGAAATGTTAGTTCAAGTAAAAAAATTAAACATTTAGAGAATGCATCTGATAAGCAGTAAGATAGAAAATTAAGCAGCTATAATATTATAAGATTCATGCTATTAAGAGGCAGGCTTAGAGGTCAGTATTCATAAAAATGAAAAAAAAATGAAAAGCTGGGCACAGCTTTTAAACTAATGACATCTTATGTTACTTGTATCATGAAAACCAAACAATGGTCTCATGAGTTTTCTGATCTTTACAAACATGCTTATAAAAAGTAAGGCTATCTGTAAGAGAATGAAACTGGGTTATTGTCTAACCTCATACACAAAAGTAAACTCAAAATGGATCAAAGACCTGAATGTAAGTCATGAAACCATAAAACTCCTAGAAGAAAACAGAGGCCAAAATCTCTTGAATATAAGCATGAGCCACTTTTTCCTGAACACATCTCCTTGGGCAAGGGAAACAAAATAAAAAATGAACAACTGAACTTCTTCAAAAGAGAAATTCAGATGGCCAACAGGCACATGAAAAGATGCTCCACATCACTAATTATCAGGGAAATGCAACTTAAAACCACAATGAGATATCACCTCATACCAGTTAGGATGGCCAACATCGAAAAGACTAGGAACAACCAATGATGGTGAGGATGGGGAGAAAGGGGAACCCTTCTCCACTGCTGGTGGGAATGTAAACTAGTTCAACCATTGTGGAAAGCAATATGGGGGTTCCTTGAAAAACTAAAAATAGAAATACCACTTGTCAGTCCCCTTCCCGCCTCTGACATGCAGATGAGAGAGGAGATGCGATGAGATATCGAATACCTGAAAGGGTCAGCCAGGAGACTCAAGGCATAACAGCTCAAGGGCAATGCCAAAAAGGCGCTCCTCATATTTATTGAGTAAATGAACTTACAATGAACTCCAACATCATTCTCCAGCCTTGAGTCTAGTCCAAGCACGCGATGCTTCTCTAGGATACCAAAACTGTGTGAAGGTGGCTTCGAGCAATGAGAACTGCTTTGGTTCTCATCACTCAGTCCTTGATGAAACATCAATAGAGTGTGTAGGAAAACCAACCAAGCCATGTGTCCTTATACATTTAATTTCTGCATTACTTGAATTATGTATTAACACCATCAATCCCACATACCCCCTTTTTCTTTTAAGTAGTACATAGACATTGGAGTATAATAAGTACACAATTTCTAATGGAAGATTTTTCTGACAGTGTATTTCTCTACATTCTACAGTATAAAATAAAAGTCTATGTTATGAACTTATGTAAAGGAGAGTAAAGACAGAAAATAAATAAAGTGCAATTACAAGGTTGGCGCAGGTGAGCAGGTCTATACCTATAGACTGTGTTTTGATCTGAGCCAGGCAAGGGCAACAGACCATCCATGGGCACAGAAGATTTCTCTCAAAACTGGGGGGAGTGAGGTTCTAAGCCTTACCTCTGTTGGCCCCCAATTTCTCACCTGATGGCCTCCCTGCGACTGTGCCTGTCTTAGGTTGTTCTTCCCTTGAGGTATCTTACCCGTCTTTGGCCAACCAGCCATCTTCTGGGGCCATACAGGGAGATGTAAAGTTGGTAAGTGAGAGACAAAAGGTTAGTTTTCCACTTCTTTACAGATTTATACCCCGTGGCTTATGTCCAACACTTGCTTTAAGACATCTTTGCCAGTGAAAAGGATTATGAGGCACAGCAATTTTAAGTATAAGGCATGAATTCTAGTAAAGCGCTCTATTTTGAAAGGAAAAAAAAAGCTATAGAAGTAGCCGATGGAAGAGAATATGAGATTGGTATTTTCTTTGACATGACTTTTTGTAGAGTAACATAAGCATGTATAGGTTTTAAAAAAGTATTAACTAACTTGCATACACACATTAACAGAACAGGAATACAGATACAAAACGAAAGTAGACTTACAATTACCAGCCATGTCTAATGAAACCAAGAAAACTAGTTAGATAATTCAGGCATTTGTGAGAATTTATTGATGATATAATGGATATCATCTAATTGATTTTGAATAATTTGAGAAAAATCAGACAAATTGAAACAACACATTCTTGGAAACTGTTCACATCTCATATGTTCTTTTAACAATAGATAGTCTATAGTAGCACGATTCTGAAGTATTGCAACTAGTACTTCTAGTTCTTGGTTGAGTTCAGATAATATAGAAGCAGTCAGATTTGTTGTTTTACTGTAAGTACAGGCCAGCTTGGATATCTTTCTGCGTTCCTACAAGTCCAGGAACCAGCAGGAGGAATGCAGCTGCAACTGCAGCAGCGGCAGGATCTGTAAGTTTCAAGTTGTCATCACAATCAGGTGGCAGAGCTCGTAAAAGTCTCTTGCACTTATATCCAGGACGGTCTTTTAGAGCAGGATGAATGTGTCCCACACCACAAACACCTCAACAGTGTGAAGAAAGGGCTTGATAAGTTTTGTCATTACACAAAAATACCCAACCATTTGGAAGTCTATATCCAGAAGACCATTTTACATTGATTGTAGAATTACAGTAAGAGGGTACATGAGTAGAATTAAGACATACACAGTCACTAATTATAGTAGTGCTAACAGGTAAATTTAATTGGGCATCAGGAGTAAGCATCTTATGGGGAAGAGTGATATTTTCTGTGACATAAAACATTCAGTAATAAAGTTTAGCACTATTCTTTTTGACAGTGCTTTCCAGGTAAGTATATATCAGGTAAAAAAGCCAAATTAATCAAATATTTTCTTTGATGAGGAGAAGAAATTCCTCTGACATGTTCCAGAGGCCCTCTGGAAACTATCAGAGTTAACTAGAGGTAAAGTACTTTTTTAATTTGGTGTTGGAAAGCTGTCAAAAGTTTTTAAGACATTGCCTAAATAGAATTTACCTAAATAAAAATAGTTATTAAATACCACTTGTTATGTAACTATAATGATATTAAGAAGGCTTAACAGCAAATACAGGTTACACAGTTGTTAACAACACTTAGCTTACGGTCCTTTTAACATAAAGATCTCATTTCTTAAGTACTCAGAAAATTCATTGAGATTTTAAGCATAAGAAACTGTTTTAATAAACAATCAGAAAGCTTTTTACAATCTTTTAACATTAAAGGTACAGTAATAAACTTTTGTTCTTTTAACAAAAATTCTAGTTTTGCTGTGTACTTGATATCAAGATCTATGTGCTTCAATTTCACATAGCATGACTATATTAATTTTTTACAAACCTTTTACAATTTTTTTCCTTACATTTAGGGTTTGTTTTTTGAACAAACAGCTGTACTTTTGAATAGTTATCTTCTTTTTCAACACAATGCATTTCTATTCTTTATACCTTCTCTTATTAAAATATACATTCTTTAGCATACAGAAATGTTTTCCTTATTATATTAAATAGTTTTCATTAGAACTTAAAACTATTTGGTACTTTAACCTTCAGTGAACACTAAAAAATAGACCATTGTAAACTGTTACACCAGCATTCTACAGATTGATACATTTATGAACATATTTTATGATTTTTAGGAATGTTACTTATAGCAGGATTTCTCATTAAGCACAAAATATGTCTATATAACTTAGCAAGCTATAAGAATTTTGGTTACCACAAAAATTCTCAGGCTGTTTGCAGATATATACACTGTTATACATTAATACAGTATTATTATTAAGATGTTCATTTGCTACACTGTTTACTTATTTTTAGCAACCACGCAGACTACTTATAAAACTTTCACTAAACATTAGACAAAGTCAAGCTTTTCTTTAAACGTCTTCTTGAAATATTTAACAGGTAATATCAACTTAAATGACTTTAAGTAAACCTTGGCAGCTGATAACTATAAGGACATAACCTTTTCAGTTAAACTTAAATTAGCATTAATGCTTAATATTTTTATTAGGTTTTCTGGAAGTTTTAGAATGCCCAATTTTCACAAGTGTTTGTTTTTAAACCAATTTTTATTAGTACTATCTGGAGGTAGAAAACATTTTTTATTTACACACTTAGACACACAAACATACAGGCTGAGATGTAATGACTACAGTTAGCAACACTTTTCATATAAAAGTATATACACAGACAAACTGACACAAAGATTTGAGTTACTAATATTCAATTGCCTTCTTTATTTTTAGCTTACTTGAATAAAAGTACTTCAGTGTTCAAGAATACCCTCTAAGGGCGAGCAGTTTACATAACTGGGTTAAGGTTTAGATGGCCCCAAATGAAACGGCCGATGAAGGCTCTGAACTGATAGGGACTGTGTGTGTCCAGGGGGCTGGAAATGAAATACAAATACAATTCTAGCAGCAGTTATTTAAAACCAGGCTGTATTGTAAAAGATAAATTTCTTTTATCTCAGGGAGTCTAGTTTAAGACTTCCCAATTTTCAAAGATAATGATGAACTTAATAAGTAGAATAGATTTTCACTAAAAGATTTTCACTAATAAAACTAGTTTTATACTGTAGTAGTTCATGGGACTTTTGACTATTTTCTTTCCTTGTGGCAAAATATATTTAGCTGCGTAACATTATATTGGATACTTCTTTCAGGGGCCAAGCCTCTCTAATCAGTGTTTGTATTGAGGCCAGGTTTGTGTGCAGAAGATAAGACACTTCTTTTTTAGAGTTTAGGGGTAGAATTACTCTCAGTTAGTTTTCCTAGTTTTTTCTGCCCAAGCTTTAGTCATTCCTTGAGAGGCCGCTGCCTGTCTGATAAGTGCAGGGACTGTGTGACTTTTCACCGCTTGAGTCTTGATCTGAGTCACGGGCTTGTTTCTCTCCCCTGGGGCTGCAGACAAGGAAATGCTTAGCTCTAGGACGACTGCCTCTAAGGAAAGGAGTTAATAGAATAGAGCTATTTACATGTGGTCTGAGGGTTCAGCTTGATTACTTTACAGGCTCTATTTACATTATACAGGAGAAAGTGGTGCAGGCATAAGAGGACTGCTTTGAATGGGGATAAAGGTAAATTAATAAGAGTAAAGGTTTGTGTAAGTTAATTTTTAATAACTGAGCTTTTGGAATGTGTTGTGCTACCTCCTTCAGTTCTTCAGCTTTTATGGTTAAGTCTCTAGAACTATTAAGATCTGAGGGTCTTTGCAAAGTATTGAAGAGATGTTGCAGTTTATAAGTAGGAATATTTAATAACGGTTGGATCCAATTGATATCTCTTAATAATCTTTGAAAATCATTTAAAGTTTTAAGATGAGATGTCTGAAGGGCCCCCACCAGTAAGATGGCGAACTTCCAGCTTCTCTTCGGGGGTCCTCATTCCCACCAGCACCACCTGAAGCCCAATCACCTCTTGCCCCCCTCCCCATCCCAGCACCTAGCCAACAGCCACCAGCCCTGTAGAAGTAACACCACAATCACCCCATTTCCCCTCCTATATAACCCAGCACCTTTCCCTAATAAAGCGGAATTCTCCGGTGAATTGCTGCTGTGTGTCGCTCCTTTCCATTCTTTGGTGCCGAAACCCGGGAGACGGGACACCCCAACTGGGCCCTGTCTTCCCCCTGACACCTGCAGCAGCTTGCCCTCGTCCTCTTTTTCCGACCCTGGCTCATCACACTCACCACTCCTCCCTGACCTTTAGGTAAGTTTTCCCCCTGGAGGGCCACTCTTCCCGGAGCTATCGCAGTGCCATTGACAATGATCGTCCAGCAAGGCTCTGACGCTCAGGGATGAGGAGGGAACTCTCCCCGCCTCTGGCCTTCACGGCTGCAGCAGACCCTCAGGCCCCCCTCCAACAGCCATAAATCGCCACCTCAGGCCTTCACGGCTGCAGCAGACCCTCAAGCCCCCCTCCCAACAGCCATAAATTGCCGCCTCCGGCCTTCACAGCTGCTGCAGTCCCTCAGGCCCCCACTCCAACAGCCATAAACCCCGCCTCAGGCCTTCACGGATGCAGCAGACCCTCAGGCCCCTCCTCCAACAGCCATATACGAGGTGACTCTTTGTGGATGAGAACACTCCCTTTTCCCCCTTCGTCCTTCTGTTTCATTCTGTCTACCGAAATCCGTTCCGTCCGCCGAAAACTCCTAGCGCTAGGTACCTCGTGACTCCGGCATTCTGCCTTCTTAGGGAAGTCTGGGTGACGACCCACACTTCCTAAGAAACTCCGACTCGTATACGAGTTTCCGCAGACCACCAAGGATCATCGGGGACGCCCTTTGTCTCCTTGCTGTCTGCCTCCGGTCCGAGGATTTCCGTTTGTCTTCCCCTGTTTGTCTCCTTCTCTGTCCTTTAACCATGGGAGCCTCCTCATCCCTCCCTGAAAGTTCACCTCTTGAATGCCTGCTTAAGCATCTGGCTAACCTCTCCCTGACACCTGATATAAAACCAAAACTTCTCCATAAATACTGCTCCCAAGATTGGCCGACATACCCCCTAGACAATAACAATCAATGGCCCACAGGGGAAATTCTTGATCCTAACATCACTCGCGATCTCTTTAACTACTGTCAGCGCCTGAAAAAATGGAAGGAGATTCCCTATATGGAAGCTTTCCACCTCCTCCGCCCCCCCCACCCCCCCCAAGTTCTCCTAGCCTGCAAGCCGACGCCCCCGCAGAAGCCTCCCATTCACTCCCTTCCCCTTCTTCTCCTACAACAGCCTTTCTTCCTTCCTCCCCCACCATCTCCTCCCCCATCTCACCTCCTCCACCTTAGTCCCCTGCAGATTAAGCCTGAGCCTTTCAGCCCCCCTTTAACTAAGTCCCGGGGGCCTCCTCCGTCTTTGCCCTCATCACCTGTTTCTCCCCTGTTAGAGACCGCCTTTGTCTTCTCACATATTTGTAAGCAGAATAAGAAAGCACCTTCCCTGAATGCAACATGAGAAAGCACAAGCTTAAGAACAACCGGTGCAGTCCTTAGAAGTTATCTGTCCACAAGAACATATCTTGTCCTCGAAGACGAGCCAAGACTCCTCACTCTGAAAATAGGGAGACCTTGAAGATGTGTAGAAACACCGCCCCTGCTTCTACCTATGCCCTTCCCCTACTCCCCAATGTAGCAAGAATGGAAAACAAAGAACATTCTGTTTATGCATTCCATAAGTAACTAACAGGAGCCCTGCTGCAGCTCAGTTGGTAGAGCATGGGACTCTTAACCTCAGAGTTGTGAGTTTAAGCCCAACTGGAGCGGCAGAGGTAAGCAGCTGGGCTGCTGGCTGGCGACGCATGGGAGTGTCAGCCCTACCAGTTCTTTCTTTCTTTCTTTTCTTCGCCCCCCCCTTCCACACTTCAAGACCTGCTCGACTTGGCGTGGCTGGACCGCATCACTCCCCCACAGACTAAGCCAGAACCCTTCAGTCCCCCTCAGACTTGGTCCTGAAAGCCTCCCAAAATTATCACCCCCCCCTCTGGGACATATCTTAGACAGACTCACTCAAGCGCTATTACAGTATATCAGTCTAGACCCAGAAACGCCTGACAGAAGACATGTCCTTATGACATACTTCCTAGTTCAAAGCTACCCCGACATTAAAGCTAAACTCAAAAAGTTAGAACAAGGCCCCACTACCCCACAGACTGAGATCCTAACAGTGGCCTTTAAAGTCTTCCATAACCGAGAGGAGGAGAGAGAACGCCGTAAACAAAAGGCTGATCAGGCCAATTTCCAAATGTTAGTCCAGCTGATAAAACCACAACCTGGGCGCCCTTCTACAAACAAGCGCCCCCCAGGAGCTTATTTCAAGTGCGGACAAGAACGACATTGGTCAAGGGCGTGCCCCTCCCCCAGATCTCCTACCACCCCATGCCCCAGATGCCACAAAAAGGGCCACTGGGAGTCTGATTGCCCAGCCACCCAAAGGGGAGGCTGGACGAACAACCCCCATCCTAAGCCCGCCGTAGTGGGGCTGGCAGAAGAAAACTGACGGGGCCCGGGGGCTTCTCGCCTGACCATTTTCATCACCAAACAGGAGCCCAGTGTTACTTTAATAGTAGATGGTTGCCCAATCTCCTTCCTCCTAGATACAAGAGCCATCTTCTCAGTCTTGCGAGAATACTGGGGCCCTACCATGCCTGCCATTACTCCTGTAGTCAGGGTAGGAAGTAAACAGATTTTCCCATTAAACTCCCCCCCCTTTTATTCACAATCCAAGACAATCCCATACCTTTCTCCCACTCCTTCCTAGTTATGCCCCAATGTCCCATCCCTTTACTAAGATGGAACATCCTTTCCCTCCTCCATGTTTCCATAACTATATCCACTCCCACAGCCCCCAGTACTCCCTTTCTGATAGCCCTCATAGCCAACGACCCCCCTCTACCCAATGAAAGCTCCGGTTCCGCCCTCATACACCCTGTATATCCCAAAGTTTGGGACATTACAAGCCCCTCCGTAGCTCTATGTCTCTATCAAATTACGTGACCCCTCTCAGTATATCTGTCAGGCCCAATATGCCCTAACCACTTCAGCCCTCATAAGCCTCCAACCCATCATTCAAGATCTCTTAAACAAAAATTACCTCAGACCCACTCACTCCCCATTTAATACCCCCATATTAGCTGTTAAAAATACCAACGGATCTTTCCGCCTCATCCAAGACCTTCGCCTCATCAACATGGCTGTTGTCCCTATCCATCCCTTAGTTCCAAATCCATACAGCCTTTTATCGCAGATCCCTGCCTCGGCATCCCACTTCTCAGTCCTAAATCTCAAGGACACATTTTTCTATCTCTCTAGACCCCTTCTCCCAAGATTTTTTCATCTTCACCTGGACGGACCCATACACAAAACATTCTAAACAACTCACTTGGACAGTTTTGTCACAAGGCTTCCGAGATAGTCCCCATATTTTTAGACAGGTCCTAGCTCAGGACCTCAAACAGTTTAATCATGATCATTCTGAGTCCACCTTATTACAATACGTGGATGATCTTCTACTCTGCAGTCCCTCGTGAGAACAGTCTCATCTTCACACTGCCTCTCTACTTAACCTTTTAGCTTCCACAGGTTACCGAGTATCTCCCGTCAAAGCTCAAATCTCTTCCCCTTCTGTCACTTACCTCAGATTCCTCCTATCTCAACAAAGAAAGTCCATTACCTTAGACAGAAAACGGCTCCTCTCTGACCTGCCCGTTCCCAAAACCAAGGCAGAAATTCTTTCCTTTCTAAGCCTGGCTGAGTATTTTAGAACGTGGATCCCTAACCTCTCACTGTTAGCAAGACCCCTATACGACCTCAACAAAGGACCCACTGAAGAACCATTATCCTCCTCACCCCGACACTCCTTCATTAAGCTCCGTCGACCCCTTGTAGAAGCCCCAGCTCTCCATCTCCCTGATTTGTCAAAACCCTTCTCATTATACATTCATGAGAGGTCCAGTCAAGCTCTAGGAGTCCTAGGCCAATATCCTTTGCCCCAGTAGCTTATCTCTCCAAGCAATTAGACCCCACAGTTCGGGGATGGGCCCCCTGCCTATGGGCATAAGCCGCTAGACAGCTCTTGCAGAAAGAAGCTCATAAACTGACATTCAGGGCGCCCCTTACCATTCTGTCCCCACATCACCTAAAAGATCTCTTAACCTACAAAAGTTTACAGACTCTCCCTCCCTCCAGACTCTTGACATTACTGTCCTCTTTCCTCCAAAATCCCGTTCACCCCCTTTGCCATCCATACCCGAATCATGACTTTTTCCTCCTTTACTGCTCTCTCGCTTTTTTTCCTCATTCCTATTATCTTCCCCACCACCCCAGCCTCCTTTGTATGGCGATTCAAAGTCAGACAGACTTACACACAGCATCAAACAAAAGTTAATGCCCTCATTACCACATCAGACTGCCCTCTGAAAGGCTGCTCTGAGCCTTTATACCTCCACTTTCCTCTCTCCACCGAAGTGTTCACTAGCAGGTACCCTTATTCTCCCTACCTCTGCTTCCTCTATGACCAAAGACAAGCCTATTGCAGGCAATAGCCAGACACCTACAGGGGATGTCCCTACTAGTCTTACGCCATTCACTACATGGGTAACTCCCAGTACCCACAGTATTACTCCTCCAACCATTTCATGAAATATCCCAACGGCTCATTCTCCTTATCAATCCCAGATCCCTGGGACTCTTGATGGGCTGCTGGAGTCACAGCCTGTTTACTACGGGGGGGTCCTCAACCCCCCACGGTACCCTTCATATCTCTCGAAAGTATGTTCCCTCTCATTCCCAGATCTCTCAAGTTGCATCAGATATCAGACATTCCGAAAAAGTCATTATCCAAACTCTTGACGGCGCCTCTTCATCTTCTCATTCCTCCTACTCTTGGTTACAGCTCATCCAAGACACCACCATCTTTCTCAACCACACCCTTAACACCACCAATTGTTTCTTGTGCGCATCACTGCAGCGCCCACTGCTGGCCACCATGCCCCTTATTATTTCCAACTACTCCTTCCATGCAGAAGGACAACCCCTCTGCCCCCTGGCAGACATACCCCTATGAGAACCAGAATACGCAGATAATCCCACCATCCACCACTGTGTAAGCCCAACTCCACCGCCCTCCAGCGCACTTCACTGACTCTCTATCTACACCCCTACCTCTGGCTCTAAGAGTTTTACGCAACCAGGACACTTCTTTTAGTGTAATGGCAGTCTTTTCAACTCACTGCCTCCCAAATCCGATACACCCTGCATTCTCGTCACCCTAATCCCACAGCTTACACTTTACAATATAGCAGAATTTCTTGAGCTCCAACCTCCCTTGCCCTCACGCACAAAAAGGGCTGCTTTCCTTCCCATCATGGTCGGTATCTCTTTGACCACCTCAGCCATTGAGGCAGGGTTTTCGAGAAGAGCCTTGGGTCACTCTCTATGAGCAGTTAGAAATCTCAACGCCAAACTTGAGGGAGCCCTGACATCCACTGCCGATTCCCTAGCCTCTCTCCAAAGACAGGTCACTTCGCTAGCTAAAGTCACCCTTCAAAACCGGCAGGCCCTAGATCTGCTTACAGCCAAGAAAGGCGGCACCTGCGTCTTCCTCTGGGAAGAGTGCTGCTATTACATCAACGAATCCGGCATTGTAGAAACTGACATCACCAAACTCACCGACCTGGCCACCAGCCTCCACTCTGCTTCCAATTCCAACCCATTCTCTTCAATACTAACAAACCCCTCCTTACCTGGCTCTGGCCCATTGCAGGCCCCATAATAATCATTCTTCTCGCCTGTCTCTTCTTACCCTGTATAATAAAGTTCATCATATCCCAAGTCAGAAAAATCTCTAATCAAGCTTTCAACCAGCTTTTACTCAGGAACTACCAGCTTCTGGCCACAGAAGATCCCTCACCCTCACGTGACCTCCTCACCACATGCTGAGATGGACCCCTCTCTCCACTGGAAACTTCCTGGAAACAATGGCCGCAGACGCCTGGCTCCTGACACCCATATCCTCTTGGCCAACCTATGGTTACAGGGAACCTTCATTGATTTCCAAACCTTTAGAAGTCCACGTCTACCCATCCTTACTGTGGAGAGTCCTATCAACCCTTTCCTCCCAATCCTCAAGCCCTCACTCCCTTCTCCGCCCCCATTCAGCACGAAGCAGTCAGAGAGAAAGCAACATCCACAACCCCATAGATGAGAAAGGGGGGAATGAAGGGCCCCCACCAGTAAGATGGCGAACTTCCGGCTTGTCTTCGGGGTCCTCAGTTCCCGCGGGCGCCACCTGAAGCCCAATCACCTCTCGCCCCCCTCCCAATCCCAGCACCTAGCCAATAGCCACCAGCCCCGTAGAAGTAACACCACAATCACCCCATGCCCCTTCCTATATAACCCAGCACCTTTCCCTAATAAAGCGGAATTCTCCGGTGAATTGCTGCTGTGTGTCGCTCCTTTCCTTTCAATGTCCTTATCTGAATTTTCTGAGGGATTATTGAATTTTCTTGAATTCTATTCCCCAAGTAATTCATTGGGTATTGTATTTGTATTTTATCAGGAGCTATTTATAAGCCCCATTGTTTTCATTCAACTTCGGTCTCATTGAGAATAGTAGTAAGAGGGAGATGTTTATGTAGAGTTATGAGAATATCATCCATATTATGAATTATATAAGCTGAGGGCCATTTCCTACAGATAGGCTGAAGAGCCCTATGCACATAATTTTGGCAAATTATGGGGTTCTTTATCATTCCTTGAGGAAGCCTTTTCCATTGAAATCTTTCTGAAAGGGACTGTAAATTTAAAGAAGGGACAGTAAAAGCAAATTTTTCCCTATGTGTTATGGCAAAAGGAATTGTAAAAAAAAACAGACAAACAAACTTTAAGATCAATTATAACCATGTTGCAGTCTTTTGGAATCATAGTCAGAGAAGGGAGGCTTTGTTGTAAAGGTCCCATAGGTTTAAGAATACCATTAATGTGTCTTAAGTCATGTAAGAGTCTCCAATTTCCTGACTTCTTTTTTATAACAAATACAAGGGTATTCCATGGGCACGTGGGAAATTCTAATCTATCTAGCTGAAGATGTTCTTAAACTGATGTGTGTAAGGACGCCAGTTTTTCTTTATTAAAGAACTATTGATCCACCCAAACAGGCACAGGGATAATGTTTCCTTGTCTGTGATCCTTTTAAAAATCTCTCATAATATTAGCCCAGTTTGTTTGAGGGTTCCCTGTGGTGGCAACCAATAACAATGTTTCTTAATATATTTATAAAACTGAGCAAAATCTCTTTTAGAAGTTTCACTCCTGATGTCCTTAGGAGGGCATGGAACAATTTTAAATAATTCTCCGGTTTAGCTGTTTTGGTTTCAGTTTGGCCCATTATAGTGTCCCTGACGTCTCGATCCTATCCCTATGTGCGATTTCCTGGGAGTCTTACCAGATCCACGGGCTTCGAAGCCTGCTCGCTCTGCTTTTCAAGGGTCGCCCAAGTGGAGCTTCCCCACTCTGGGTTTCAAATGTCACTGTTCTGAGTTTCAATGGTCTCTGTTCTGAGTTTCAACTGTCCCTGTTCTGAGTTTCAATCGTCCCTGTTTGGGCACCACTTGTCAGTCCCCTTCCCACCTCTGACCCACAGATAAGGGAGGAGACGAGATGAGATATCGAAGACCTGAAAGCATCAGCCAGGGGACTCAAGGCGTAACAGCTCAAGAGCAATGCTGAAAAGGCACTCCTCACATTTACTGAGTAAATGAACTTACAATGAACTCCAACATCATTCTCCAGCCTTGAGTCTAGCCCAAGGCTGCGACACTTCTCAAGAATACCAAAACTGTGTGAAGGTGGCTCCGAGCCATGAGAACTGCTTTGGTTCTCATCACTCAGTCCTTGATTACACATCAACAGACTGTGTAGGAAAACCAATCAGGTTATGTGTCCTTACACATTTGATTTCTGCATTACTTGAATTATGTATTAACCCCATCAATCCCAAACCATTTGACCCAGGAATTCCACTCCTAGGAATGTACCCAAAGAAAACAAGTTCTCAGATACAAAAAGACATCTGCACCCCTATGTTTACACTACTTACAATAGCCAAGATATGGAAGCAACCTAAGTGTTCATCAGTAGATGGATGAAGAAGAGGTGGAACATATACACAATGGAATACTCTTCAGCCATAAGAAGAAAACAAATCCTACCATTTGCAACAAGATGGATGGAGCTAGAGGGTATTATGCTCAGTGAAATAAGCCAGGTGGAGAAAGACAAGTACCCAATGATTTCCCTCATTTGTGGAGTATAACAACAAAGAAAATCTGAAGGAACAAAACTGCAGCAGACAAACAAACTCCAAGAAGGGACTGGCGGTTACCAAAGTGGGGGGTGGGGAAGGTGGGCAGGGAAGAAGAGGATTGAGGGGTATTATGATTGGCACACATGGTGTGGGGGGGATCATGAGAAAGACAGTGTAGCACATAGAAGGCAAATAGTGACACTGTGGCTCTTACTACACTCATGGATAGTGACTGCATTGGGGTATGGGGGGGACTTGATAATATGGGTAAATGTAGTAACCATTGTTTTTCATGTGAAATCCTCATAAGAGCGTATATCAATGATACCTTAAGATAAATAAGTAAGTACGGTTATCATAAGCCACAGATTAGGAACTTTGTCCCAAATATGCAAAAATTTTCCTGACTGAACCAAATCATCAGAAACCTAGGTGCCTGGATCACTTTATTTTGGTGTCATTATTCCTTACTAGTAGTTGAAGTTCTGGCCATTGGCTGACATTCAGGACCATTACATCCATTTATCATTTACTGAATGGACAGGGCAGACACCAATTACAATAGTTGGGATGAGGATTTAATTATGTATATATAACTGTCAAATCACTACGTTGTACACTTGGAACCAATATAATATTGCCTGTTAACTACACTTCAATAAAAAAATACAAATAAATATATACACACATAGATTTTAAAAGGACAGGGCTGCTTCTTTATGAGAAAGCAAAGTTGTTTCAGGCCCCACAGCCAGAAAATGTTCACTATGACTGGCTTTTTATTTGACACTCTAATTCCTGTAACTACATTACCTTCTCTGTGTGGCCTGCCACATTTCTCAGAGCTGATTCACGGCCAATGTGTATGTGACATTTTGGGGGTATTAAACTTATCTGGGGTATTAATTCCACCCAGAAATCAGATTTTCTCTTTTATGTCTTAAATACCATAGCTTATGTTTTTTAATAGATACTTTTTGGAACATGGCAGGGTAGAAATAAAAGAATTACACAATTATTGGAAAAAAATAAGGCTACTACAATTTCCACCCATACTTGGTTAAGGTGCTTCCTTGAAATAAAAAATGGCCCTACACCATGGCCCAGTGACTTTCCAACAATAAATAACAAATCACTTGTAGATCATTTAATAAGGCAAGATGTGGTAATATTTGCCCTTACCATTTAAGACAAGGTAGATGCACAATTGTCTTCCTTCTCACGAGCCTCCAAGAAAGGTTCATAGTTTATATAAAGATTTGAGAGCTCTTTGGAACAAAATCCAGAAAAACTTGACGTTAGATCTTCTTGAGAATTGGGTGCAAGTTATAGACCCAGGAAACTGCACACACCACAAACTTGCATTCAGTTTCTGGTGGTCCATAGATATCTTCCACATCCACTTAGGAGCTTGAAGAACTCCTTTCTAGAAAATGGCAATCTTAGACACAAGCCACTAGAGCTCAGAGCCTGTCCTGAGAGAAAAATCCTGCGTATTACATGATTTTCATGTAAAAGGTTCAAAGATGGGTAAGGGATTAGGGATAGCTCCTACTCACATTACTTAGTAATTAAATTCTCATACTGTGATTAACTGCCTCAAAATACCCTGCTTTTTCAGTGACTCCACATGATCACTCTGTATTGTACAGCAGTAAGCCCTGCCTCATCCAACTTCCTTACCCAGGCCTATTACTCCTCACAGGACCTCCCTCCACCTAATATTAAATAGTCGGTGTTTGCCTCCAGTGACTAGAACATAAGTTCCATGAGGGCAGAACTTTGTTTTGCTCAAGGATGTACCTCTGGAGTGTTTAAGAGGCACTCAGATGTTTATTGAATATTCTACAGGATTCTCTACAGCAGGTTTTTGTAAATAGTTTTACTGAACTCAGTCATGCTCATTCACTTACATATCACTTATGACAGCTTTCACACAATAATGGCAGAGCTGAAGACTTGCACAGGGACCACATAGCCTGCAAAGCCTCAAATATTTACTGTATCTGGCCCTTTACAGAAAAAGATGACTGACCCCCAGTAGCATTCATTTGGTCCTTATTTCTCAAGCTAGATTGGAAGCACCCCAGGTACAGAAGTTAGGTCCTAATACTCCTTAGTGCCTAGAACAGACTAGATGCTTAAAAATAGCTCACTACACAAATACAGATTTCTGACATAAAATATAAATTATTCTTGTACAGTTAAATATAGAGTTAGTGTTTTCCATCCTCAATGCATTTCTAGCATGGGCACGAGCAAAGAATACCTATGTTCAGTGTTTTGGGGGACAGAGAAGAGATACTGATACTAAGTAGTAGTGAGCTTTCTAGTTCAAACTCACAATCATATTATCTTTATAATGTGAATCCAACACAGCTGGAAAGCTCCTCCTTGTTATATTTCGGGAAAATGATTTTGAGGTGAACCACAGTTATTTTCTCTATGTCAAAATCATTTTGATGATGTATCATTTCTTTTTATGCTGGCGCATCATGGGCACTCAGCGGTCACCAAGTGGATCGCTCTCTCAGAAGCATTGTGGTCATTAAGTTTTGCAAATTACTATTACCTGAAAAAGGGCATCAAGATTTTTATCCCTTTGCCAATTCTAATATATGCTCATCATTTCCCAATCCTTTAAATTATGGACTTTATTTTCATTCTCTTAAAAAGTTTAATTTACATAGGTGTCATTGGTTTTAAGAAACTGAAGAGTAAGTGGCCAATTCTAGGCATGATTTCAGCGTGCGTGCAGAGGTGAACAAATAGAGACTTTTTCATATTAGGTATGTCATTTGAAAACACTGTAGCCCATGGACTAAGAAAGAAATGGGAAGAAAGGGCTAGGAACCTTACTGAATTATCTTTGCCAAGTTATTGTGAATAAGAAACAATATACACAATGATATACAATCACTTGAGAAAACTGTTGTTTATTTAGAAAAAAGATTACACTGGTAGAATTCAGTTGATAAAAAAATTTTCTTTTAAAAATGTCATTGTGAAACTTTCCCAGATGAAAGTTCAGCAATACAAAGCTTCTCTAGCTGTAGAATTAAACACAATTAACTTTTGATCCCCCCTCCCACCAATTTGTCTAACATAATAACAAGAAAAAAATGGCCAAAGACAAGTGAGTGCTGGTACCTCCTTATTTTTTTTTCAAGATTTTAATGTTGTATACATACTATATAAAATGATTCCTAAGAATTGTGTAAGACTGCTCTCACTTTGTTTTTAGTGACCAATATTAACAATAGGCCAAATAATAAATTTAAACTGAGTTTTAAAATGAGGTAAATTCAAAATGGTTCAATATTGTTCTTTTTGTTTCAAACAATGGAAAGGAAGCATTTCAGACTGAAACAAACAAACAAAAAACCCCCAACTAAACCCAGGCAATGCTTAGTTAACCTAAAATGAAATTCTGTACACATGTAACCTTATTTGCTTTTTGGGAACTGTATGCAGCACATTGTGCTAAAAGTATGGAATAGTTAACACTTTCAGTCATTTACTGGAAATAAACATGTAGAAACTAAGCAAAAAGTTAAAAACTTTAATGCACAACTCAACTTCCAAGTTTTCAGCACGGAGCAATAAAGCAGATAAATGAATAATTTAAGTAGATGCAAATGGACCGGACCTCTTCATTCATAATTCTTGGCAATCAACTCAGGAAAATTAATTTCTTCACACAGCTGAACAATTCCATTCCAATCTCATCTGAAAGAAAGAAGGTGATTATATTGACAGACAAAAAAGGAAAGGAGGAGAAAGGAAAGGAAGAAGGGAGGGAGAGAGGAGGGGAAGGGGGGAGATAGACGGGGAAGAGGGAAAGCAGGAGGGAAGGAGAGGAGGGGAGAGGAAGAAAGGAAGATTGATTTAAGAAAGAAATCGGTGAGTTCTGTCAGTAACAAAGGCTTGAATAAAGTCTCTCAATGATGATGAAAAATATCTGTGTATTTTTGATCATCTACTCTTAGAAACCATTAAAGACAGGGCACACTTCTAAAAAAACCAGTGAATATTTTGGCTGTAAGAGGGAGGGATCAGAAGAGAAAAAGGAGGGAAAAATGAAATATAAGTAAAACATTCCACAGGGGCAAGTAAAAGCTTGTCAAAAGTAAACAGAACACACAGCAATGAAAAGGAATTAATTTTACATGATCAACAACAAAAAAATGATATTTCATTTTTCACAAGAACACAATTTTAACAGTGACTTATATTAAGATGCAATGTCTGCTAAATTATAAAAATTGCTTTAAAAATATCTTGACTTCATTATAGTCATTTACTTTTATGTATTGACATTTTTCAAATACTGCATATTTAAATAAATTCAAAACATGATCATTACATGTGGCAAACAGCTTCATATCTGCCTAACATTGTTCTCAAATTTTAAACTAATGCTTAATGCATTAAACTTTATTGACAAAATACTACATTCAAATATTTCATAAAACCAGAACTAGAAGGGCCTTAGAAATCATATGCATGATATGCTGACAAATAATTTACATACTGTTTCTATACAGCATTCTGTTTATACCAAGTATAATCTTGACATTACCAATTGTATTTGTAGATACACTAAACTTGAACTTACAATTTTAATACCTAAAATCCATTGTTCATGTCCATCATTTATGACAGAAAAACAAAATGTGGTAGTACATATTCATACAGTGGAGCATCATTCAGTTATAAAAAGAAATGAGGTTCTGATACATGCTGCAACATGGATGAACCCTGAAAACATGATGCTAAATAACAGAAGCCAGACACAAAAGGCTGCATATTTCATTATTTCATTTTTATGAAATATCTGAAACAGGCAAAGTCATGAAGACAGAGAGTACATTATTTGTTCTAGGGGCTGGGGCAAGGGGAGAATTGGGGCCTCTTTTTGGGGTGATGGAAATGCTCTAGAATTACTGGTGATTGTTACAACATAGTGATTATACTAAAAACCACTTTTAAATGGCAATTTTTATGTTCTGTAAATTTTATCTCAAATTTTTTAAATTACCCCCCAAAAAGTTAATATTCTAATAAAGAGTATCATGATATCAGTAGACATATAGGGCCATAAGTAGAATAATAAATCGATTTTCAATCATCAAGACGTCACAATAGAATTACATCAATGATAGTTTTGATGACATATTTAAGGGCATATCAAAGGATAAAACTGTTGTTCCTGTTAAAATACACGAAGATGATTTTTCTCAGGAACTGAAATTAAAATTTTAAAACATGATTCCAAAATCCTCAAGCAATATAATCATCCCAATATTGTCAAGCTTATAGGAGTTCACACACAAATACCGCCTATCTACAACATTAAAGAATTGGTGCCAGGAGGTGATTTCCTCTCCTTTCTGAGAAAAGATAACTAAAACAGTGAAATTTTCATTAGAGGCTGCTTCTGGATGGTGAATCTTGTGTAAAAACTGTATACACAGGGACCTTGCTGCAAGAAACTGCCTGGAGGTGAAAACAATACTCTGAAAATCAGTGACTTTGGAATGTCTTGTCAAGAGGATGGTGGTGTGCATTCATCTTCTGACTAAAAGCAGACTCCGATTAAATGGACAGCACCAGAAGCTCTTAGTTAGGGGAGAGAACGTTCTGAGAGTGATGCATGGAGCTTTGGCATCCTCCTCTGGGAGACCTTCAGCTTAGGGGTCTGTCCCTGCCCTGGAATGACAGATCAGCAAGCACAAGAGCAAGTGGGAAGAAGATATGGGAGGTCAGCCTCTCAGCAGTGTCCAGAGCATATTTATAAAATAATGCTGAAGTGTTGGGATAACAAACTTGAAAAGTGCACTCAAAGGCAGTGAACTTCAGAAAGAACTGCCATTAAGAAGAAAGTCGTACAGTGATTGAACAGTGCCAAACTCAGCCTTCAGGACTCTGTCCTCCAGCAGAGTAGTATTTGCTTCTCATTAACAATGAATTTATACCACATTGCCTGGAACATTCTTCCAAGGTTTTTCTTTTAATTAACTATTTTTAAAAAAATATGCGCTACTTTAACCATTGTAAATAAGAAAAAGGCTCTAAATGCAAGAGATCAAATAGATCTCTCTTTTTCACACCTAGGCCTGTTGATGTTTCTCAAAGGGTTTCAGTTCAGAGCTCGGTGTCCTCCATCCAAGACACTTCTATTCTACCACGGCTATAAACTGCCTTGGAAATACCATGTTTGCAGGACACATTCCAAAAAAGCAGGCTTTCCACTCTGCGAAGACAGTATTATATCTGTAAAAATCACTTTCTACTGGGAATTCTCTGGGCATCTTTGGGCTTCCCCCACCCCCTGCCCTTTTTTTTGGCCAGACATAGGCCCTATTTATTATACTAGTAAAGTCATTTTCCTATATTCCACCATGCCCTCCTCCTTTGTCAGGGCATCAGGAAACTATTGCACGAAATGCCCTCAAATAGCACCTTCTCAGAGTTGAGACAGCTGATTTCAAATGATGTTATAGAGTGCTGACATCAAGAAGCAAGTTTGAAAAGTTACGGTGTTCTGGAGAAAAGAGCAGCTAGACTGGTGATCAACACAGAGAAGAAAAGCAAATATAAAACCAGCCTTCTTATCAGAGGTATACCTCATAAACACACACACAATACTTTCTAATTTGATGATCACATTCACCAACAAGGTCCTAAAAAATGTTTCAATAATTCTCAGATTCCTCATAAAAGAGCCCTCGTGATGGCAACAGATTTTTTTTTAGAGAAGTCATAAACTACAAGCCCACCAAATTCATTATTTTTGGTTCAGTGTCTTCACCTCAAAGGAAGTATCCCCGAATTTAGTTCCCTTCATTTGTACGAGTGTCGGAAGCTGTCAGGGTTTCATGATCCTACTTCTCACACATACACACACACCACCCCGAGTAGAAAGACATATATGGGTGAAGGTGACAATTAAAAAAATGAAGAAAGAAGTTATAGGAAAAAGACAGGGACAACCCTCCTAATTCCTCATTATTCCTTCATTTACCTATATACCACTATCTAGAAATTCTTATCATGGCAAACACAGTCCCTGAGATGTTCCATGTAGATAACATATAACACAGTTAAAACGAACTGAATCTTAGCATACTCCGGATAAATGCATGTGTAGGGATAGTGCCACTTGGAGGTAAATGTGGCAGGGGAGCCTTTTAAATGCTCACACCCACGTCTAGATAAAAAACAGCACAGCACACCGTAGCAAATATTTGGTCTACCTTAAGTGGAAGAACAGAAACAGAAAAATCCTCTTGTTCTCTCCAACTATTTGGTGTCCATGAATACCAGTGCACAGAACTCACACCAAGTACTTTAAAGAGTATAAAGGATGATAATGAAGGGAAAAATAGTTTCTATCATTTCAATCTCCTAATAAAACTTTCACACACATTTAATGATTATTACACACAGAACCAAATGCAAGCATAATAAACCTATTCTCAAAAAATATGTTGCAGCACACAAAGAAATTTATCCTTATACAGTATACTATCAAATGCTGTAAATAAATTGAATCTTCTTTTGAGGGCAAAAACAAAACAAAAAAAGCCAGTGCTATTTCTCATCAATCCCCAAGAGATGTACATGTCTCTATTAAAGTTAACAGAGTATCTGAAACACAGCAGGTAATAAAGAAAAATACTTGACTGTTTGATTGGAACGAAGTGATGATGTAACTGCCTTCAACAAGATCACAATCTAAGGAGAGGGTCATATGACACACTTGTATATACACAGGAATCAGTGGCTAGGACGCTGTAGGCAAGCTGACACACACACAAACACACACGTAAACAATGGGGAACTACTGAGAAAGAAACTTAACTGAACACTCCCTACTCCAATACATATTACCAGCATCTAGGGCTATGCCTTGAAATGGCAAAACATTCCTAAAATAAGCCATCTTTGAGCACTTAGTAGGCCAGTTTCCAAGTACAGACTGAAGAAAAAGTCTCAGAACAGGAATTACAAATCAGTTGTTTACAGGAGCCAGTTCATAATGGAAACAAATGAAGTGAACAGGATGGGGACAGACTGAGGTAAACTATAAAGAATAAAGACTCACTCTATATGAGAGGTGCAAGTACCTAGGTGGGTCTAGCTGACTGTTGCTATGAAGAATTCAGGAGACGATGTTGCCAGATTTTCCAGTTCTTCAAGAGGAACTGATACTTGGATTTTGTCAACTCTTCATTTTTAAAGGCAACCAATTTACAAAATGGTAAATATTGTGTGAGATCAAAAAGGTACACCTAACAAGCCACATTCTGCCCAAGGTCTGAGAATTTGCAACCTTGGTTTTAAAGGGTGAGAGAATTAGGACACATATGAAACTGGAGGTGAAAGATGGACTACAAAATGTATTAGGCCTCACTGGAGTGAAGGATTAGAATAGGAATGTAGCATATTATAAACACTGATGGAAAGGTTAGAGCTAGTTGCTTATGTTCTTTGAAACTAAGAATCAAAGTCCAAGAAGACCGAGCTTCTCAAAGTCTGTGAGCAAGTCTCAGTTTAGCACAGCACCTACTTCACAAAAGGACTCTCAAAAGGTAGCTGAACTCAATATTCATGAATTGAGAACCACACGCATCAAAGTAAAACTGAGAAGCTAAGGGATAGTTCTACCAGGAAAACTTCAATAGGCAGAATTTTAAAAGATGAAACTATGACCTATACCCTGAAAACTACAAGACACTCTTAAGAGAAATTAAAGAGGTCACTAACAAATGGAAACTCATCCCATGCTCTTCGCTAGGAAGAGTTAATATCGTCAAAATGGCCATCCTGCCCAAAGCAATATACAGATTTGATGCAATCCCTATCAAATTACCAACAGCATTCTTCAATGAACTGGAACAAATAGTTCAAAAATTCATATGGAACCGTCAAAGACCCCAAATAGCCAAACCAATCCTGAGAAGTAGTCAAGTGTCCCACTTCCATATTTCATGTATTTGAGAAGGTTAACTGGAGAGACCACATAAAAGCTAATAAGGCTTTCAGCATTTGAGCCATATACTATAAGGGTACAATTCTAAACATGACCAGCATCAAAGTCTTCCATTCTACTGATTAAAAACATCAATAAGATGAAAAGGATATTGTTTCTTCTCTTCCCTTCCTCTTGAACTGTCCCATTTCTCTTTCCTTTCTATCTTTTCTTTATCATGCCTAGACTCCTATAAGGAATGGCGGAATTAGTTCGGGAAGGGAAAACCAATTATAAAAAAACAGCTCAAAATCCTTTTTCATCACCCACCAGTCACAAATTTTTCTTCAAAAACTTACTTAATAAATATGAGACCAAAAGCACAATCAACAAAAGAAAACATTGGACTTCATCAAAAGTGAAAACTTTGATGCATCAAAGAACAATATCAAGAAAGTGAAAAGGCACCTACAGAATGGGAGCAAAACATTTGCAAATCATGTATCTCATAATGGTCTAGTACCCAGACTACATAAGGAATTCTTATGATTGAGCAACAAAAAGACAATCCAATTAAAAAACGGCCAAGGCATCTGAATACACTTATGCAAAGAAGGCATACAAATGGCCAACAAGCACATGAAAAGATTCTCAACATCATTAGCCATTAAGGAAATGCAAATCAAAACCATGAGATACCACTTTAAGCCCATGAGGATCAATATAATAAAAAGCAAAACAAAAACAGAAAATAACAAGCATTGGCAAGGATGTACAGAAATTGGCACCCTCACACATTGCTTGCAGAAATGTCAACTGTGTAGCCATTGTGGAAGTTTGGCAATTCCTCAAAAAGTTAAACATAGCATTACCATGTAACCTAGAAATTCCACTTCTGGGTATACACACAAAATAACTGAAAACAGGCATTGAAACAAATACTTCACAGCAGCACACAAATGTTCATAGCAGCACTATTCACAATGGCCAAAAGGTGGAAAAGAACACAGAAGTCCATCAACTGAGGATAAACAAATGCTGTACATCACACTAGGGAATATTATTCAGACATGAAAAAAAGAAGTACTAATACATGCTACACAATGGAAGAATTCCCAATACATTATGCCTAGTGAAAGAAGTCAGACTACATTATTATACAATTCCATTTATATGAAATATCTAAAATTGGTAAATTCATAGAGACAGAAAGCAGATTAGTAGTTGCCAGGGGCTAAAGGGAGGGAGAAATGGAGAATTATTGCTTAATGGGTATGGGGTTTCCCTTTGGAGTGATGACAATATTTTGGAACTAGAGATGATTGCATAACATTATAAATATACTAAATGTCACTGAATTCTACACTTTAAAATAATTAATTTTATGTTATGTGAATTTTACCTCAATTGCAAAAAATACTTATGAAAAGGAGCAGACTCCCATTTAAGAACTATTAATATATGGAATACATTTTTAATATAGGCCATAATAATGCTTAATAAACACTTTAAACTTTAGTAATGACTTGCTTATTACTAAATTATTACTTTATGGCAAATGCATGAGATATGTTTTGAATATCATCCACTAGTATCTAAGAAAATGCACACTACCTAATTTGAAAATGAAAAAAAGTTTGCAAACAAGTTTATCAGGAGAAAATGTTATAGAAATATGTTTAAAAACCACGGTTAATAAAGACTTTATGACAATGTAAGGATCAGGGAGAATATATCTGACCATCTTTTAATCTCATGAATGAAGAGAAACTAAAAGCACTGTTGGCAGAGAAAAAAGAGAACACAGAAAGAAAGCTGAACCATGAACAGAGAAGTAGGTGGGAGTGGAATAGAGAGGAAAGGAATTTTACAAGTAAACCAATTCTACCTTCCCAGTAATTTGGGACTGAACTGGCTCTAATTCCCCAAAAACCTGCCCTCCCTCAAAGCCTCCTCTTTCGACCTCTAAATAATTAACAGAGTATTTGTGACTATAAAAAAACCCTCAGTATTTGCTAACTTTTCAGAGTTGGCTTTCTAAGAAAAACCATATTGTTCCTTTGTTTCCCTAATTTACCTTTTTGCCAAAGGAGATTTTATCCATCTTTTCAGATTTAAATGAATCGCTGCTTTTTTCTTTGCCTGAAGATTTTGACATTTTTTCCCTTGTCTTTCTCATTTGGATAAGGAGACTCACATGGACTTTTACATCTGCGCTTTGGAATCCCCACTAAAATTATAAAAAAGAATCATGAAAGCCTCTTCTAATTGAGGGTGATGACTGCTTTGATAGTATTAATAAGTCTACCTACTTGTTCCATTTTCCCCTTTTCGTCTCTTGGTTAAGTCTGGTGGTAGGTACTTCACGGTCATTGTTTGAATGATCCTAGAACCAAGAATCGTGAACTACATTGATCAAGAGTTTATGTTTTTGTTTTATTAAAATATTACTCTTACACAAGAAGGGCATAGCTAACTAGCATTGGAGAGTATTTGCCATAGTTTCACATACTTGGTAAAATGACATGAAAGACAAGCAGAGCTGGCAGAAATTATTAGGCTGAAGATCCTTATTACTGTAGAAGATTCACACTTCAAGATGAAAATACCAGTTATCAGACTGCCATGCAACAAACTAGTACTTTTAAAAAGGCAACAAAACATGCTACTGTATATAACAGCTTTCCAAACTAGTTTTAAAAAAATTACAAACCCTTTTCCGCTCTTTCCTGTCCTTTTCATCCTTTTTCTCTCTTTCTCTGGATCTTTCCCTTGACTTGTCCAAGTCTTTCTTGTCCATTTCTTTCTCCTTACTCTTGGACAGTGGTGGAGCATGATTAATGTAGAGCTGTTAAATTAAGGCAATATTACTAGAGATTATTAGTTTGCCAGTACTGGCATCATTTGCTTGATTGTTTATTTAATAAAAGATAATTGGTAGTTAGACCCAAAGTCAAAACTGGTCAGCAGTCTGGATTATGAGAGGTAAAATAAAAAGAGCAGGACACAAATTATGCAAAGACTTCAATTCCTGGCCATATAAAAATGATCATTTAAACCCAATCAGTGAATTCTTGCCTCAACTGAGACACATTAGTAAAGTTGTAAATTAGTAAATAACTCCAGTTCCTTATACAGCTCTATTATGAAGACCTGTAACTACCATTAGAAGAGTCCATATATGAAAAATAGTAACTATACTTTCTTTACTGTGAAAAAAATACAAGCCTCTACACAATCATAGAAATTTTGAATAGTTTTACCATGCACTGATAGGCAATCGATGACAGTGAACAGAAGCATAAAAATAAAAACAAGCTGTAAGTTTACTGGTCTTTTCTGCATCAGCATACACCATGCATAGATTATCCTAAATTATTTTTACAAATGTAAAGGCTGTACATTCTTTACTTCAGAAAGTGCTCCAATTTAAATCAAATAATCACAACTGACTATGAAATTTGTCTAACTATTGGTTCTAAATAGTCTAGAAAACCATATAGTCATCTGAATGATGAAACAACTCAAAAAGACTGAAAAATGATGAAATAATGTTCTCTGCCTATATTTCTCTGCCAAAAGGCCCAGAGGCAATAAAAACAGACAAAGATCAAAGATATGCTAACTTTAAATAATTAAAAAGATGACCTTACTTATGCAAGTTGTTAATATAGAAATCCAATATAAAAGAAAATATGAAGGAAGTAATCAGATACCTAACCTTATGGCATTTATAACTGTGCTACAAGCTTTTTAAAGATATTATATGTATGAGGCAGCAGAATACGGACTAGAACTCATTACACAACTACACAATTGTAGATACACCTTAGGAATGAAGAGAAAGGTGAGGGAAAAGTCAAGTATTTTTACATGAGGAAATCCTTTAATATTCAAGAGAATATATGAAAAGAGACAACCATCAGTCTGAAAATTAAAAGAAACACATTTTTTAACACCATCAAATATTTCTAATTTCAGTTGGCTCAGAAATACTGCCATAGCAATGCAAAGTAGATTCTTTAAAATTTCATTGTGGAAAAGTTGTTGATCAAATGAAATAGACAAAATGTTTATTAATAACAAAGAGCAATAGAATGAGAAACAATCATCAAAGTGCTTGTCTGAAAGGTACTCCTGCTGGGTATAATGCCCTAAATGACACTCAAGATTTTATAACTGTAATGCTTATTCGTCTTAATATTACTTATGAAACTGACAAAGGAAATAATATATTACTGCAATACTCAAAGATTTCCCTAAGGGAATTATTGCCCAATTCTCCTGATAAAAAAATTTTTTTTCATTACAAATGAGCAGGCACATGCACACACAGCCTCCACAAGGATGAAGTTTTTAACTGTGTCTAACTTGAATTCTGTATTGCAAGGAATTGAGAAACCTAAAAATTCTTAGTTTAGAAATGTACCCAATTCTATTTCTTCTTTCTAACCTTTAAGAACAGTTTGGATCACAATACCCTTTTCTACAAAAACATGTCATCTCTCACTGCATAGAGAATAAATGCATACAACTTAGCATGGACATTCCAAGTTCTTCACAATCTTTGCACAATTATGTCCTACTGTGAAGCAATCCAATGTATTCGTGTTGTGACTACCACTGCTTCCTAACACCCTGTCCTTCCCAGCAGTTCTCAGGTGATCCCTTTTATCTTAATCCCCAAAGACTAAAGACAGTTCAAAAGCCACTGAACACTTCAACCATCCTTCAATTCAATTTCCTGTGAACTCTTGTATTATTTCATATAACCTTTTTTGTGACAGATTATTTCCTATCAATTTCATGGCTTTTGTTTTTGTCCATACATAGTTTCCATATGATAGGGGAGCTAATATGTCTTTTCTACCTTTACACACTTCCCAGTGCCTTGTACACACAGTGAGTACTCAATACAAGTTTGCAAAATAAAATCATTGATTTGTTAAAGTGATCTGCATGTAGCATTGTTAGGTTTTTTTTTCTGATTTGCTTTTAGTTTTGGCATTGGGATCATTAGGTCCAAAAAACAATTTGATAATTCAAAATCTGTTTAAGAGAACATTGCTTTTACTTAGGCTACAATGTATAAAGATGGGCTCAGAATTCAAAGCTGAATTGTTTTTAAGGTGGTTATGGTTGCCCTCAAATTACAGAGCAGCCTGTGGCATCTTACTACACTGATGGACAGTGACTTCATGGGGCGTGAAGGGGACTCAATAATATGGGTGAATGTAGTAATCACACTGTGAAACCTTCATAAGAATGTATATCAATAATTCCTTAATAAAAAAAATTACAGAGCAGCCTGCTTAAAGTAACAAGCTTTTCTCACACTTTCTTCATCAGTATAGCTGCTGGAATAGCTAGGTGAAAACACAGCTGACCAAAAGTGGAAATATGCCAGCTGGAATTTGGGGGTTAAAAGGTGAACTGAGAGAAAAGATTTAGATACTAAATTAGGCTTAGGCTTTTCTCCCTTTAATTAATCTTACTTGAAAGGACAAGTCCATGTTACTTTTACCACTGATTAGAAGGTGAAAATAGTAAATAATTTAATAAAAATGAGGATCCCAGGGACAAAACATAACTAAAAGGTTAAACAAAGGAGGGAAACAATTTTATATGTCTGAGTGACAAGGTAACATGAAAAAATAGACACACGTCTTTCAAATCCTCTAAAAAGTAAGAGCTACCCCAGGAAACAGTGAGTTTATAAACAGCATCGATTTTAGAGATCAAAGCCCAGCAACATTTTTTAAAGACATTCATATGCTATTAAATTTTCCAAGACACATGAAAATGCAGCATCAACTCCTATGCAGACCAGTAAACACTGGATGTTTGACCAAAGGCCAAAGGCATTAAGAGTTCATTTCAAATATTTACTGATCACCTAACCATATTGTCAACGTACTATATACTAAGCACTAAGGACCTGAAAAGTGGTTGAGTCACAATTTTTAGAAGTGTATTCATATTCCATTTTCTAATTTTTCTGACTGAATGTGGAATAAATCTACTGAATTTTAAATGCCCACAAAAATCACCATCTTTTTTAAAGGGGGGAGGACAGACTGACTTGAATCACTGTAATTTAAACAAGATGAACACACTAAAGCGGCTAGGAACCCTTTCAACTACTGTTGAAGCAGGTGCTAAGAATCAAGGAGCTACAATTTTTGTTGTAACATTTTTTCATTGTAGTAGGAACATTTGAGGAACCTTAATTTTAGTCCAAGATTTGGCACTAACAACTTATATGCCACTGAGAAAGGATCAAGAACTTTAGTCAGTTTGTCAAAAAAGATGCTACCACCTGCTCCATCTACCTCACAGCGCTGTTATAGCATGAAATGAGATAACATATGTTCATCTCACATGTTTTATTTTCAAAAGATTTTCACAAATATAAGAAACTATAATATTCATCAATGATCAGAAAATCCAGTCACCTGTAACAGCAGGTTTCAAATTGCTTCAAAGAATGTTTCAGGAAATAAATACTCACAAGGTAACATTGTTAATCCATGAATTTTAAATAGCCCACACAAGCCACTGATGATTAAGACTAACACAAACAATCTGGTTATGAAAACCTACTATATTATAATACATATTTAATTTAGCTAATAAAAAGTTACTTTAAAAGAAAGCATTCGCAGTACAGCTGATAGTCTTGATTAATACAGGACAATCTAAAAACAGTGCTATGAATTCAGAGCACAGGCACATTGGCTAAAGTGTTAAAAATTAGTCCTCATTTGCCATTGATATTTCATTATAAAGCTACAGAACTAAAAGCAGTAATGTCAACTGATTTTGTTTTAAAATTTCATTTTGCATTGGTCCACCAGTAAGAAATCATACTTAGCAGATATAAAAGGAGGCAAAGTAGAAAAGCAGAGTGAAAAGAGGGTACAAGTTTTATCATAAAGACAAAATAACATGAACAATGGACAATTCAACTACAATAAAATGAACTCGTAATAAGATACACAAACTGCACATTCTTCTTAGTAGCAGAATACTCAAGAAAGAAGAATAATAGGCAAGACAATACTGACATGTAAAGACAACCATCAAGTTGAGTATTCCCCTCCTGGAGAAAGGTTGGTTTACATTAACCATATTTCTTGATATTATACAACTGCCAAAAAGGTAGCTTGGCAGAGGCAATAATATAAGACTTTTATGGATTTAGATGGGCTCACTTTTTAGAAAGTTATGTGAATGCATCAAATTTATTTTTTGGTCCTTTGCATTGTCTAAAATCAAAATCAACTCCCCAAAACAAACCAACAACCCATTCCCCAAAAATTATTTCCAGATTTTGAAGCATAATAAGATAATGCATAACACAGCAAGTAAGGAAATAATATAGGAATGTCCCCACATCACACATATTTGATAACAATCTCAGTAAAAGAGGCCACTGTCATCCATTGTTTGTAATAAGTATTTTTAAAGGTTATTCTCTTAGCTTATTGAACACTTACTAGGGCGAGGGTCATCTACTAAATAAATGAAATAAATACTTTTTCGTTTTACTTAGGCGTGATGATTTTAAAAGACTCAAACCTTTGCTGAAGACTTCTTGAGTTCGATGAAACTGTCCTGCAGAAAATGAATGGAGATGACAGGTGAGCTGGCATAGTTCTCGGAACCCAGAGGAACTTTGGGAAAGATGGCTGTAAGCTGGAAATAAACCAGCTACTTCTTGCAAGGATAAATCTTATGATGTCATTATTATATGAATATCAACAATAAAAAACAAAAGTAAAACCATATAATGGAATTGTAATGTTGAAAAAACAATTGTACGCACTCAATGTAACAAAAATCTTTCTCTGCTCAGAATTCAAAAATAAATGTCAATGCCACATTTTTCATAATACTGTACTTAAGTTATAAGTAATATTAAGAGACTTAAGAAAGCAAAACATTTTTCTGCACAAAAAGTTTAAAATAGTGGAGTTCACTGTGGAAGAACATTATCTTACATTTTCATAGTTTGTAATCGGGAGGCTTCAAATTTTACTTCAATTGTGACTCTACCATACACATTTTCATCCTTGCCAGAAAACTGAGTGGCATTACATTAACAAGAAAACAAAAGGTATTCTATAAGAGAGTAATCACTTTTTTTGCAGTGATTCTGATGGTGAATCTCATACCTCCCACAAAAAAAAGCACTTAAAAAAAAAGAAACCAATTAGAGTATTCCACCACAGTGCTCTTGACAAAGAATTAGTTAACTTACAGTTTTAAAAGTTCAACATACTGCAAATTCAAATATTCCATGAAATTAGATGACTTTAGAATTAAAATTAAATATGGAGCAAGGAATGGCTACCCCGAGTCTTCAAGAAGGCTACACCCAGGATTTTGTGCTGCAGTTGAATGCCTGGGATTTCTCTGCTGGGTGGCAGGACTGGATGCCACATCTGCTTTTATTGTAATGCAAAGTTCAACTTGTTGGGAAACCAATGGGTATAAACAAACCTCCAAGGGAAGATACAACGGAAGCTGCATGTTCACTGAATATACACAACTACAGGAGAACTGCTCACCAAGGAGACTTTAAAATGGAACTCCTTTCAAGACTCCTTCTTAGAAGGCACACATCGGTCTGATGCTCATCAAGAAGCTTGATGAATTCAGAGGTATCTTGTTTATCCTGTATCATCCAGGAAGTCTTCAGTGCTATAAATTCATCAATATTTATGCTGAAAAATATGCTTCATTCTGCTGAAAAGACTCGTTTGCTTGTAGCTACCATTGCACCCCAAAAATGACTGCTTAAAGCAGTGAGGGTAAAATTTCTCTTGCACTTTGAAATGCTACAAAATTAGTGCTAGGTCCTTGAAGTTTTAATATTTTTATAATAAAAATACTCTATAGGAAAAAATATCAGTTCACCAATACATAAAAATTTTATTTTCTAATGCAACATAAAACCTCCAGTGGCTCCGGTCAATACTTGGCACAAGACTTGAAGGAAGTCAGGACACGTATTCCAAACAGGTGAGCCTAACATGGATGCTGCCTTCCTCAGGCTATACTAACCTTTACTGTCGAGGAATATGATGGAGAATGGTGTTTATCAATTTTGCAGCATTTTTGTTCTGTTGGGCAAAAGAAATAGTGATAATAAGGTATACTTCCACTTTTTCCAAATACTTAAAAAAAAAACCCACCAACTTTTAGGTAATTAAGTAATACTTCCCCCAGTAAAGTCCCTAGATAACTTTCCAAAACAAGGAAATTGAAAACAACCATGCATTACAACATGCAACGTTAAACAAATATAAAGAAAGGTAAACTTGCCCCTTTCAGGCTCTGCAATAACTGATCGGGGAACAGGTGACTTTAAGGACCCAGAAACTGATGCTTTTTCTCCTCCTTTAGCATTTTCCATTGATTTCATTTCCTTTACTATATCTCTTTCTCTGGATGGCTCCTCTCTTTCCTTTTCTTGAGTAGATTTTGATTCTACATTGGGGCCGGTGGTCTTGAATTTCTCATCTTTAGCTTTTTCTTCTTTCTTGAATTTTTCTTTCTCTTTGTCAGACTTAGGTGTTCTTTCCTTCATTTCTCTTGCTTTTTCATCTTTATTTGGCCGTTTTTCCTTTGGTTTTTCTTTACCATCTTTACCAAGTACCCTGACTTCTGGAGTCATAGCTGGAGTCTTTTCTTTTTTCTCTTTTTCTTTCTCTTTCCCTTTCTCCTTGCCATTTTCTTTAACAGCTTTGCTGCTTAGGAATACAAATACGAGATTTTAGGACAAATGGTGATAAAATACACTCCATGGAATGTTTTAAATCATAAACAAAGGTTTCTTAGTGGCTTCAAAAATTCTAGAAGAGTAGCCCTTTGAAAACTGAAGAACAACTTTAAATGAAAAAGTACTTCTTTATCCACTAAGTAATAAATAACCAAATTCTTGAAGAGCAGATTAAGAAGAATGATTTAAGTGATGTCAGGCCCTTTTCTTGCATATTTTCATAACCTTGGGAGATTACAAATGAACATAACCAAAAATTGTCCCACAAGTCAACTGAAGGTGCTACTATCAGGAACTGGATACCTGACTGGATGAATCACTTGCTGGTCTAAATCAGCATAGGCTTCTCTTACGTAAATAATCCTTACCCAGACTGTCTACAGCAAACACTCAATCCTAAAATGTTTCTTGACTTCATCACCTACCTTCCCCTGCATACCCCAGCAGGGGAAACAGAGTCAGTCTCAGCTTATACAAAACATAATGAGGATGGTAAGCACATAACCAAAACAAGGGTACATACAAAATTTCAAAGCCCAACATAAATGACTTTCATTTCACAGCATTCAACTACCTTTCATTCATGTCTAATGAGGTTCATCATGTACGAATTCAGAATTTTGTGTATCAATGACACTTCAATAAAATAAAATAAAAAGAATTCAGAATTTTGACATATAGCACAGTGTTCCTACCTGTTAAAGCAAATATTTCCATTGCTTGAATTTCCTTTTGGTGTAGCACTAGAAGCTTTATTAACAGCTTTCACACCGCACTGAGATCTCTCCCTTGATTTATCTGAAATAAAGGTAAGGATTTATTTGACCACCCCCTAAATGTAAATAAACTATAATTTCACAGCAAAATGATTACAGATTGATTAGAAGGAAATAAAGGGCTGATGACTTTTTGATAGTTACATACTCCTACTTAGGGAATAAAAAGTAATACTAAGCTTGCATTTTACTTGTCATGTGATACAAAACATTTCAGTTGGTTGAAACAAAATGTGTTACTTATAAATTTCTATAAATAAGCATACCAGTCTCATCATTACTGCTTTCATCAGATTTAGATGCACTTCCTGTCGATGATGGAGAAGGCCCACCACCAGGCCCATTTTGTACACTGGCAACTGCATTCCTCGGAGAGGGGTCTTTGTGATGAAACTCATTTTCAGGTATCATGTATGACTTTCTACTTTTCAACTGCCCCGAGTAGCTGGAAGTCACACAAAGGGTTTACATATACAAATACAAATAAAAAAATACAAACATGGGGTTTAAAAGAATAAAATTATCAAGTTATTCACTCCACTACTTGGGTCCAGAAAATAAAAAATATTAATTTTCAGTGTTCTTGAAGGTCTTTATAGGAACCCTAGATGCTTCCTTAAAAATAAAAATTTCAGGGCTCTCTTGCCCCCTCCTGTCATGAGCCAGCTCTGTCCTCTCACTGTATCTCTCAATAAAAGCCTCTCCCTGGCTCTACCTTGGGTGTTTGCTAAGTTCATTCTTCGACTCCACGAACAAGAACCCCAGCACCATCTTTGGGGGCTCGTCCAGGACAGCTTTGGAGAAGCCATAAAACTGCAAATAGGAATAGAAATGGAACCTAGAATAGAAGTGCCCATATTCTGAGGCCCTCTTGACTGACCAGTGATGGGGACCTAACTGCACCCTTTACTGTACCCCCTCTCAGCATGAAGCAGCCAGAGTGGTCATTGCCCCCTTTTCCTAGCAGCAGCTAGGGTCTCTATCTGTAGAAGGGGAAATGAGACAGGGACCAAGGATGTAGTCAGAGTAGGGTGAGGGCCTCCGGAAAAAGCAAGGTAGGATATTTACACTCAGAGCAATGTAACTACATACAAGGAAACCCCCTACCAAAACTCTGTGTTAAACATTAAGCTCTAGAGTCATTCTTCTGTGACATCAATTCATATTCCCCAGATAAAGGAAAGTAGCCTGTTTTTATTATGCTAATCATTTGCAATCATGTGTAAGATTCACTTTAGCATGCTTTGTCTAGCATAGTTGTCTCATCAAGGACAAACATCCTAAGACCACTTTTAACAAGTCCACACCCCTAAGCCCTTTATCAGTTCCACAAAGTCCTCAACTGCCTATAAATCCCCTAGACAAGCACCACCCCAGGCTCTCTGGTCCCCTCCTGGCAGAGCTCTGTCCTCTCACTGTATCTCTCAATAAAAGCCTCTCCTAAAAAAAATTTCAGTGTGAACCAATCCTTAAATGAAGATGCTTTTCTTTGCTATTGATGAGCTGATTAACTGATGATGAAATGACATGTCCTTCAAACCAAGATATATTGGATGTCACTTTTGAAAGTATCATCCAGTATAGACTGGAAGGTGATAATCGGAAGTGACAACTCTCAACAGCCTGTGGGAATATGAACGCATAATCTCCCATATTTTCCTGAGGTAAAACAGAAGATAAACTTCACCACTGTAAAACATTTTAAAGTCTTCAGAATCCTTCTGTCATCTAGTCTCATAAATCACATTAAAGTATAATTGTGTTACCCCATAGCCATTGCATATAGATCTGGCCTCTTCTCTTTTTCTTCTTGGCAGATTTTATATACTCTTCTTTCCAAAACCTGACCCAGATTCAATACTTTTGGGTACCAAGGAAGTATTTTTGTTAGCACAATCAAGATATTCCTGATGTGAGTATACTCACCTGTTTCAAGGCAATGCACCGATGCCTACAACAAACATTTTAAGATATGTCATTATAAAAGTCTAAGTATGGAGAAGAAAAAAACACCTTTGAGAAATTCTTTTTTATACCTTGGTTAATTTGTAATGCCATTTATGTACAACATGACAAAAATTTTCATAGTCTAATTGATCAGCTTTATTTCCTCCATCAAATCCAGTTGCCCGTAATATAGTGAGGAATCCTGGATAATTTCCACATTCCTAAGGGGAAAAAAAGGTTTACTTTTCAAAGAAAAGTTCTGTTTCTCAAAATAGCAGAAGCTGAAACTTATGTAGACTAGATTAATGATTCCATGTGAAAACGTGATGCATATTTGAATGACAGGTAGTGTTCATAGGATGGTTCAGCGTAGTCAATGATATTAATTTTGGAATGTCAACATAAGGTAGGATATTTTTAAATAGCACTTTTTAATAATGAACAAATTGTGCTTAAATTTTAAACTGTTTTACAGCTGAGTCTTAAACTCAGTTTCCTTTAAAAACTGAACAACCTAGCAATTACTAGAAGTGGCTATTAGAGACATGGATAACATAATGATATTTATTAGTCCTACCTTTTCATATGTGGCTCTGTCACTGTGCCACCTGGTCACAGTTTCTAACATGCAGCAAAGAAATCTCCCATATCGACAAGTTTCATTTTCAGTATAGCTTCAACTGTGTAAATTATGTCAGAGAAAACCTACAAGAAAAAATATTTGAAAAATAAAAACAAATCAAGGTCAAAATTAGTTCAAAATACTAAAAGATCATGCAATAGCAAATCATAATAAATTAACAGATAAGTTTTAGTCACAATGTATTGTCCCCTTTTATACTCACAATTTCTGAGACCTTTAAATATTTTGGCTTTTGTGAGGGAACAGCACATTAATAAAGCAATGACAACAAAATTTTTATTTAAAAAGCTGATTAACAATGACAGAAGAAAAAAACTACTATTATTATTACATCATTTACTGCTATAACAGAGACTTAGACACAGATACTACCTGGGGTTAAAGGAACAGTAAGGAGAGAAAGGGCTAATAGAAAACAGAAACAGGCAGCTAACATGCTGTAACATATAGTACATTTTTAAACCATGAAAATGCAGTCATTTATTATAAAGAAAAAGCCAGATGCAAAAATTTGTGAATGTGATCATACTGAAAAGCGTTCAGAACTACAAAGGAGTATTTTGAGGGTAAAGTTAAGAGTGGAGAAGAGAGTTCTACCTATTATGACAAACATATAAACCCAAATGTTAAAATATTAACTAGAGGTGCTTATTACATATCAGGCACTATTCAAAGTACTTTTGTGTATAGTGATTCATTTGATTCTCACAAGAATCTTATGAAGCAGGTATTATTATCCCACTTCACAGATAAGAAAATTGAGGCACAAAGAGGTTAAAAACTTGCCAGAGATCATGTATCTAGAAAGTGGCAGAGTTAGGATTCAAGTTCAGGCACTTGGCTCTTGGGTTCATGCTTTTAACCAGACACACAGTAATACTTCTTTAGATTATAATGTTGAGCTATCTTTGTGTGAGACTTTTTTTTAAAGGTTCCAATAAAAAGAACTTACACGATCATAGCAAAGAAGTGTGGAAAAATTTGGAATTTTCTGTTGATGCACCAGTTCAACAAAACGAGCACAGTAAACAGCATCAATTGCTGAAAAAATACATCGAGGAAATATACACAGCTGTAGAAATTTTGTGATGGTCTCATTTTTGGTAGATTCTAAAAATAAGGAAAGAATATATTAAGTGGTAAAGTTCATCCTCAAGTGCCTCAAAGCCACTAAACATAATAAGAACATATTAATTTTAGCATAGAGAATGCTATAGAACCACAAACTATTTATAGTTTGTAACCAAAGGTCATGCCTGGGATGAGACTTGTTTTCACTCTGCGGATTTTTTTCTACCTGTAATTTCTCCAGAAGTGTGATTTTATACAGAAAAGTTGAATGATAAGCTGCCAATATTGTAGTCATAAGTTAATTTCACCAGCAAGCTAAATCGGTTCATTTAGTGAACATGTGAAGTTGACTCTGAATTAATGAGTAACCAAAAATTGGGATAGTGAACACTGAGTTGAAATAAAAACATAATACACTTCAACACCTCCAGAATTATAAAGGTTTGCTTTCGTAATTCAGCAGCAGCAGGAATGTAACCATTCTAACTTACTTGCTAAAAGCCAGTTGTCCTTTTCCAGTTTCAGTCTCTGTAGAACTCGCTGTACATGTTCCATCTGTTTTTTTTCTTCTTCAAGAAGCTTGTCCTGAAGGGCAGTACAGCGCTCCTTTTCTTTTTTCTTTTTATTTGGAGGCTACAAAGTATAAGTTAGATACTTCTCTAAGTGCAGGCACATTACCTCCCTTTCTTTTAATTAAAAAAAGAGATAAATGCCGATATATTGTGTCACCAGGGATATTTATGGATGTTTACCTCCATTCAACAAATCTAAGACAAAGTCATCCAGTCCTCAGACACCATCAGAACAGGCTATCTTCCCAACACCGGTACTTTTAGTCTAAGGCATGGAATCACCTTTGACTCTTCCTTCTTATTCATTCCAAAATCCCAATTGCTTACAAGTCTTGTGCATTCCCAATATACCTCCACCAGTCTACATTCTCACAATGAATTACCCAAAAAGCCACTTTGCTGGTTTCAGCCTAATGCTAGTCCTTTCCCCCACTAAATGCATCCTTTATGCTACTGTCATAAGTAATCTTTCTAAAGTACCATTTTTACCATTATTACTTCCCTGCTCAGGAATTTAAAATAGCTCTCAATTTTATCAAGCCTTCTTTTCTAACTTTCATTGCTCTACATAATCTGACTCTATTTAAATTATCCCTCAGCCAATTCACTACAGTAGAAGTGGTCTCCTTAAACCTTAGACTACTTTACTCCTTTGCTGGAGCTCTAGAGTGGCCAGTCTGCCTCCAAATTTCCAAACCTAATTTACCTTCAGGGCCCATGCAGCTCAAGACTTACCTCTTCAGTAAAGTCTTCTCCAAAATAGTTCTCCTTTTAGGAATTCCTATTGCTCTTGCAATTGTAAAATGATCACACAGATCATGTAAAGTTGCTAACACAGCCCTCAGTAGAAAAGCAAACTCAAAAACTTTTGACTGATGCTAACTTCCAAGTACTCATCCATACCCATGCTCCTACCCAGGAGAGGTCACCACTAAACCCACTTAGGAACATAGATAGCAACAAGATCATAGCTTGTTAGTACAAGTTTAAACTATGGGCAATGCTGAACTAATACCATGAAGTTATTACACTTGAGCTACTAGAACAAAAACCTACCATTTCCTGATTGTCATCAATGGCTTTCATCTGGACTTTAAGTTTATTGACTTCCCGTTCGTAGCTGGTATGTGGAACTGCAAGGTCGTACATCGTCAATGACCAGAATGTGGCATAAAATTGAGGGCTGATGTCATCCCAGGCCTCGGAAACATGTAAGGAGACCACTGCTTCATGGACAGGAGCCATCACCATTTCACATGATGTAATGTACTTAAGAACTTTATGCTGCTGTTTACTTCCCTTTTCTGATTTTTTAAGTTCATCATACTTTGACTAAAGATATAAACACACACACACACATTTTTATAGAGGTGACTTTCATAGTATAAAAAGCTATGTTCCCTTTTCAAGAGTCAAAAGATGACCAATCTAAACAGCTGTAGGAATTCTACTTCCTTACCAACACTGATTTTAAAATAAATCATCCCAGGAAACTGCTCTAATCTTTGGTCCTGGGTGCTCATTAGGAGCTTTTCAGGAAATTCTTACTGAATCTAACCTGTTCAGTAAGGGGATAGGTATGTGTGCCCCTTGCCGTTTCCCCCAACCATACTCTCTTACTGCTGCACAAAGATTAAACATACAGGGTTTCCACTCCTGCTTCTGAGATAGTCAAGGGAACCAAGCAGCGGGTCTTAACACTAACGAAGAGGCAGAATGGAACTAACAACAGCCAATCTGGACAGAATGTGTTATCACTACACATACCCATATTGCCTGTTACAATTTCTTGATGAAGCTGGATCAATGCTAAGAAAAGTTATGAAAAAGTTATCATAAGACTGATAAGTAGGGTGACCAACTGCCCAGTTTTGCCAGTGACTAAGAGGTTTCCAGGGATGCAAGACTTTAGTGTTAGTACTAGGAAGTCCCTGGCAAACTGGAACCAACTGGTCACTAGACTGCAAAGCTAAACACGATTTCCTGTGAATGGCTGTGGTATATTAGAGTTTAAAGAGTGTGGGAAGTGACACTATGGTGGGTTTTTATTTTGTGGCCTGACTGGTTTACCCTAATTTGAGGGGGTGTGTGATGGGGGAGGGGGCATGCCAGAGGAAGGCCATGCTCTTAATTGTACAAGGAAAGAACCTGTTAGTACCAGAGGGGGGTGGGAGGGGTAAAGGATGGGACACTACAGAGTGTATGCCAAATGCAAAAAAGAAAATAATACAAAGTAGAGTTGTATTATTATACATATATATAATATAAAGTACTCACCAAGTACTCACCAATCCCATGATATATATATATATATAAAATAATACAAAGAATTGTCTCATGTCCCTCAGTCTCTTGAGGATACAAGAGCTCTCACCCAAAAAATTTTGGTTGGGTTAGGCATAATCCTGAAGATGAACCTAGGAGGAGACCCAAAAAGAGTTTCTTCTTTATGTTAGAAAAACACTTAAATCATTCATTGTTTGGGCTAAACATGGAACCCAGAACTAGCAGGTCAGAGGTCAAAGGATCCACTTCCAGTTTCCATCATGGCAGAACAGTCCTGACTCCCCACAGTCCACTGCCTTCCCTCCTAAGTATGTCTATACCCCAGGCTCACTAGACTGAAGAAATACCAAGTGCTTTTGGTTCCAGGCGGTATCTCAAGCAGGCTCTGAGAATTTTAAAATTATTCTGGAAGTGAGAAGATTTATCTCCTCCTACTCCATTTTAGAAAGCACACTGATGATAACTACTGAGACTACACAGGTGACAAAACTATGAAGAACATTACTTACAACACAGAGGTCCCGATTACAACAGAGACCTAAGAGCAGAGCAGCTGGGATAAGAAAGGGTTTAAAAATTTGAGGGTGGGTACTATCAAGAGTAAATAATCAATCTATGTGAGCAGAATGATATCATCTAAGGTTCTAATAAAACATAGTATAGGGTTGAAACAACCTGCATAAGATAACTTAGCTACCTGACTTAGACAAGATCTAGAATATGAACTGGGGGAGAGCCTTTTTTTCAGACCCACATTGCAAGGTGAGTCTCAATAATTATAGATGAAAATTAGGTTATAGGAATGAGAGGGTTATAGGATAGCCCATCTCCCCAATCCTCTTCTAAGTCTGTGACTTGTTACTAGGTACTCCCCTAGTCCCTATCTTGTTAAAAAAACAACAGTTTTGATCAGAAAAGATAGCTATGCTTCATATTTACCTATGATGAGTATTTGTCTAAAGTCAGTTTAACTCCCTCTTCAGGCTCACATCTTCAGTCAAGTGGAGAGGCATAACAGCTCTACAGCTCAAGGCACTGGGACACTAGATCTATGGAATAGAACTGATACCCACAATTATTGCTGTACTTCTAATTACTATTCAGAAAGCTCTTCCTGGCCCAATATTCTGAGCAGTGTTTGGTCAGCTGAATTGTTTTCAGGGGAGAAATCGGTAGTCAATTTATGGAAGGGACTTTGCAGTCCTCCAATACGCATTCTCTCATCAAAGGCTTTACAAGACAGGCTTTCACTCAAGAAGCAAAAGCAAGGATCCCCAGGAGGTTGGATACTCCTCCAAAGTGCAGCCAAGGTTGCCAAGAACTCCCTTTCCAGAAGACAGAATATAGCCAATGGGGAACAGACTTATCTCTGACTTAGCTATATAGCCACCTCTGTATAGTTGTTTTCCTCCTCAACCCTGACAGGCAAATGCCATTTATTGTTTAGATTTGTGTCATTCTTAAATGACAAAGACACAGTATTTTACACAGGCTACAGAAAAGGTAGCTACTGGTATGAATGACTGGCTCCATTTTTTGACCTGGAAAAGTTCAGCCAACCTCAGGCAGCCAAAGTGTTCACTATCACAGATTAGTGTGTTCACTTCTCAGAATAGCACAGGGCAGGGCAGAATTCCTGCCATGAAGCAATCCTCCAACCTCACTCCTTCAAGCAATCAGGTCCCTTGTTGTATAGCTGAAACTGATCTTCTTGGGGGAAGAGGGGAGCAACAACACAGGGTATAACTATGCAAAGAGAGCATACCATTTTTTGGATTGAGAAATTCTAAGAGGAGGAAGAGGCCTTATCCCCTTCCCCTAAAGAGTATAGCACAGAATTGCTGCACAATGCTAAAGTGATAATTAAATCAATTAGCATTTAGTTAATTCTTAAAGGGAAGTGTGAGACTGCAGCAGTTGATATGTAAATACTAATAGCTGACAGCTGATTGCCTAATCAATGAGAACCCAGAATTTCTCAGTGCCTTTTTTCCCCACACTTCTACCGCACAGCCCTGTATTCCTACTGGGAACAAACATGGAATCCTAGTTTAAGAGAAAAGACCGAGATCTTTCCCCAAACCATACAGTTACAGACTTTAAAAGAACAAATAAAACAGAAGGGGAAGAATCCAAGCCTGTACAAAAGTGAAGAGTCCGCTGGGGCTCCAGTCAGAGTGGGGAAGTATCACAGTTTCCACATGAGCACTGACCGCGGCCCAAGGCAAAAGGAAGAGTGACTCACCATTAGTGGTCACTGCTTTGCAGGAAAGCATGCAGGCGGCATAGAGGAGCAGAGGAGAGGGCAGGCTGTCTCCTTGCGCCCACATCCTTTCTTGAATTTCAATACAGTCATTACTGGGCTATCCTGCTAGGAAGGCTCTAGTTTACTTCTGTTATTTCATTTAGATGAAGATAAATAAAACAAGAACCAGGAATACACCTTTCCCAGGGATTATGCCACTGAGGTTGCCAGAGATTTTAGAGTACTTGCGGTGGTTATGCCTTTCTGTCCATCTGTCTTTATGACTTTCAAAGCACTCTGCATATCAACAAGTCAGTTATCTGACAGGATATTATCAGTGAAGGAACAGGGCTCTGCATTCAACTGGAGTGTTTCTCAATAATGTACCACATTTGCCTGAGTTAGAATGATCTAGTGCTTGTTAAAAAAACAAACAGCAAACAAACAAATTCCCCCGGGTACTATTCTAGTTACTAAATTACAATTTGGGAACATGGGATTGAGTTTTTAAGATGCTTCCCTGGTAATTTTCATCTCAAACACTAATGTTTGAGAGCTATAGTTCTAGAGGGTCCATAAGACATCAACCTGATCAACTGGTGATGCAGCAACAGTAAAATCACACAAAAAGTAAGGCTTATTTTCTTAAAGGGGCATTCTCATTGTATACTGCTCAGAGCTGAGTTATTAACAAAGAGTAACTCCAAGAGACACGATCTACATCTATGTCAGGCTAAAATGCATTTACAAGTAAAACAGGTAAGAAATAATTTGGAGTCATTCCTGAATGGCAGCAGAGAGTATTTATCTTACCGAAATGTGCTGTGCATACATTGGCCTAGACAGGCAAAATACTGCATCGTAGGGTGTATGAAATTCATTACAGAGCACATCAATTGAAGGCACTCACTTTATGTAATCTTCTGTGCTTAGATTAGATGCTAAAAACCCACCAAATTGCATCAGGGCATCATGACACTAAATTTAAAAAAAGACAAAAGACAAATGCTACTGGTTTTTACAAAACCAAAGTAAACATTTTCCAAAACGATTAAGATATGTCATTTTAACAGTATTTTGGTTAACAAGCACAAATTCAAAGTTTCCAACTTGAAAGAACTTTAGAGACAATCTACAAACATAATCAAATTACAAAGAAAATAAACACCAAGGCCCTGAAAAGTTGACTAATCTAAGGCTTTAACAGTCAACAAGATCTCAAGTTCCAAACTATTCTTGACCACTTTTAGTAGCAGAATATATTTACCTAAATCACATACAACAATTTTATGTATATAGAACTCAATTCTACTGTCCTTGATAGATGAAAACGTTATAAAATACATGTGGATCTTTTTTTCTCTTGGAATACTGTCGGTGATAAAAAAAACACCTTGTAGGCTAATCATAGGTTTTGGTGCTTAGTATGCAGAAATATATTTTATTAAGATCACATCTACTTTGTTGTGATTGAAATGTCAGATTTCCAGAAAGCAGGTAAGATATGAAAGCAAACAACTTGAAGTTATCTGCTTGACTGAAAACCTTATACATACATACATACATACATATATATATATGTGTGTGATATATATATATATGTGATATATATATGTGTGTGTGATATATATATGTGTGTGATATATATATATATGTGATATATATATATATATATATATATATATATAAACCTTATCCAAGGGCCATCTCTTAAACGTAATTTGCACAAATAGCCCCTATATTTCCAAAATATCTATTTTACATTAGATCTGCTTCACATTCATATGATGTGCAAAATGGCATTTTTCAAATTATATAACATTCCATATTTTCCCGTATTAGGATTTTTAAAAATCCACATAAATACAAAAGCCACTTTAACTTGCCTGATCATAGAGCTTTCCCACAAGTTTCAGATGTTTCTCTCCACCTTCCTGAAAGTTGACCCCATTTCTCTGCTGAGCCATAAGCAAATACAGAGGAAGAGCAAGGTCGTGGTCCAATAGTGCATCCTTCAGTCTCTGGGAGGATTTTTTAGTGTTTCTGATCTGGCCAAAATAGCCACCCTGCACAAAAGAAGACAAAATTTACCAGCATACAGTACATAACACAGGCCATCTGGTTTGAAGACAGGAAAAAGAAAACGTTCAGTTACAATTCAGTTCAGGAAGATTAAGAACTCATATACTTGCAACATTCCTTCCCTTTCTTCACAAATTTATTTCAGTGACAGTGTTACTGATTATAGTCAGTGGCTGAAAGATAACTGATAACTGAATTAAAACCTCTGCATATTCTCCATTTTATACCTTGCAGTCCCTTACAAAGGAGAAGGAATATTCTTTATTCCAAGTGGAGCAGATTCAACAACAGAATAACTATGTTCAGATTTATGCCAGTTAAGATATCAAGGACCACAGAAGCTGGTATTTATTTCTCTTACATATCTATTACTGTCTTTTATACTTTGCTTCAGCTTTAAAAAAAATTAAAACAACCAGTTTACCTCAATTTTTAAGGGGAGGTGGGGGTGGCTATTGCTATGAGAGAAGGGTACTATGGTTTTGTTTGGTTTTCTATACTTACGTATTTGGATTCTTCACTGTGAGAATATGCACACACTTTGAATTTAAAAAGTCAATAAACAAAAATAGAAACTCTCACCTCAGCTTTTAGCTGCTCTCCACCAGTCAAGGCCTCTAGTTGCTCCATTGTCATTTCCTCTGTAATTTCTATTCCTGCCATTTTCTGTACCACTTCTTTCAATATAAGCAGGTCAAAACTATTTAGAAAAATAAGAAACAGTTTATAGTTGAAACTTCAAACATAAAAGTAAGAATATATTGTGATTAACATACTGAAAATCCCTAAATTTTTGCACACAAATATAGGGGTGAGGGGCTGAAGCAGTTTTTAAGGAAAAACTGCACTCCTAGAACTACACTGAAAAATACTTGGGGCATGTAATGTGTTTATGCTCAACTTTTTACTTGGAACTAATTTCAAACTTACAGATAAGATGTAAAGATAATAACAGTACAAAGCATACTGATACACCCTTTACCCCAATTTCACCTATTAACACTTTTACTTTTATCATTTTTTGTTCTCTCTTCCTCCCTCTCTCTATACACACACACACACAATTTTTTGAACCACCTGAGAATACCTTACTTACTTAGCAACATCACTTAGGGGTACATTCTACCCCTAAAATTCCTAAGAATGTGTTTCCTAAGAACACAGCTATTCTCTTATATAACCACAACATAGTTACCAACTTAGTAAATCTAACACTGATACAATACTTTTATCTAACCTACAGTTCCTATTTCATTTTTATCAGTTGACCCAGAAATGTCTCATAGCATTTTTTAATCCTCCAATACAGGATGGCCAATATGTATTCTTTCGTTGGTTACAGCCATCTCTAAATAATCACACAATTGGAAATAATGGAGGGAGGGAAGGAGAGGAGAAAGGAAAAAAGGAAGGAAACAAAAGTATCAAGTTGTGGTATTTGAGCCTAAGCTGGAAGTTTGGTGGTCAGCCTTAACCACATCCATTACTGTATTGACAATTATGCATTTTAATTCCCAAAGCTTAGGACTTTCAACAGATATAACACCTTATAACTTCCAAGATCTTTAATTAGTTAAGTAATGAAGATAAAATGAAAACATTCTTTCCTACAAAACCAATATAGATGTCTTTCCAAAGGGAAAGCTACACATACCCAAGATGCAAGTTTAAATAGACAAAGGAAGAATTTTCTAAGATTCTTATTGTTTTCTCTTGCAACTTGACTTGACTTCCCTTAACATGATTTTTGAAAACAAGAGGGCCCTCATGCAAATTAGAATGTAACAAGTACCAATGAAATATTTTAATTCTTCTTTAAACTATCTTTTAATTAGATGGTCACAAAAACTATACTCACAGTACCGAGTTACAGACTTACAAATAACATGTTCTCCTGGCCTACAAAGAGTAAATAGAGTATATAGGAATGATCACTAGATGAGCACAGTATGAATGACATGCTGATAAAATCCTGAATCTAAATAGTACTTTTTTTTAAAGGTTTTCCCTAAACCAAAATAATAATCTGTCAAGAATTACTTAGGTAATACTTCTTTGGAACACCAGATAGCTTTATAAATTTTTTCATTTTCTACCAGAAAGCTTTTGGAAACAATTTTCAGTTCCTTGATTCTAGTCAGTCTACTGCTGATGAGGTTTAATTCCCTTACATACTAATGCAAACTTTAAGCACTGGTATTGGTCCAGAATAAAATATTACACCTCAGCATTTACAAAGAAAATAGGACACTGTCCAGAAGGTATGTAAGCTTTACATATCTCTAAAGTTCAAGGTCAATAATTAATAGTGTCTTAAAGATACCATACCTGCAAAATAAACATGTCCTTAACCAAATGCTCAATGTAAAGGTCAATTACTGCCCAGTAGCAATAATCAATAGTACAATATGTTTTGTCTTAAGAGGATTTACAATACACTATACTATTTATTCAAAAGCCTAACAGGTAGTCAAAATAAGTTAGTCTTTTTAATCACATATGTAGCCAAATATTACATTTCTTTCTGTAAAAAAAAAGTTTATGTATTAAATTAAAGTTTTAGTTACAGAATTCAATATAAGTGAGCAACTATTCTAATAAGACTGTAACAAATACATTTTCAGGATAATAGCAATCTCAATATCCCAGTAATACCACCAGAAGAACTCAAATTACTTAATTTCATTTACATATAATTTGCTAAGAATACCTTTTGCCCGCCTTTAGCTGATTAGCCACATATTGAAGAAGACCAACAAGATCAATTGGGTATTTATGAAAAACCGCACCACAGAAACTAGCCAGACCTATATGAAATTAAAAAATAGGGCTTTTTAAAAACAGTTCATAAAACAAAAAAACACAATACTAAGTGTGTGATTTCTTCAACTAACTCAATTTCTAAAACAAAATGAGCCTGGAATAATTGTATTGCTAATGCCATTGAATGGAATTTTATAATAATAGCTAATATTTATTGAACATACATACATATGCCAAGCACTGTACTAAGCCCTTTGTTAATTATCTCATTTAATCTTTGCAATAATCATCTCAGGTTGGTATAAACCTATCAGTGAGGAAAATTTGGGTAACTTGTTCATGGTCGCACAGTTGGTATGGGATGGAAAAGTGATTCAAACCTATCTGGCCTGATTCCAGGGCTTATGATAGGCCACTACAAAATCTTGCAGATCGCTCCATAGAGCTGAATGATCAACAAAACACCCACCTCTCAAACGTTCGAGTCATACACACACAAAAATCTTTTTATCTGGGAACATGCTACTAGCTGTGGAGAGGCAAGGAAACAGGTGAAGCATTGCCAGAGCAAGAAGCAAAGACCAATTTTAGCCAACAGTCCATCATCACTGAATAGTGAGAAAACCCCAGTCAAGACAAGAGGAGGAGATCTGAGTCAAGTCAAGTAATCCACAGCCTTGCAACAATTGTTTGCTGAGCACCTAAATAATGAACAAACCTAGGTCCTACCCTCAAGGATTCTACAGTCTAGTGAGGGACACAGAAAAGTAAACTGAAATCACTATGACAAATAAAAGATTCCATGGGAGTACAGAAGAGGGACACCTAATACTGACTTCTGGTGGGAGCATTAACAGGGAGAGTTCCAAGGAAACTGACCTCTAAACTGAAATCTAATGAGCAGGTAGAGATGTGGTGGAGGAGATGAGTGGGCACAGAAGAGTATCCAAAGTAGAGGGAATAACAGGTGCAAAAGGCCACGCAAAGTGCAATTATTTGAGTATTAATGGACCCTAGAATATTAGGGAAGAGGCAAAAGATGAGGCTAGTACAGTGAGTAAGGACCAACCTCTGAAAGAACTTACTTGTATGACTTCTACAGACTTCAGATTCTAAAGGGCAATGAGGATCTATTGCAAGATTCAGCTATCAGACACAGTAGGTTGAAAGAAAAGTGAACTAGCTGCTAAGGTACAAGAAATAAAATATATATAAAACAAGACTAGGTTTTTTGTTAAGCAAGAGAAATTTTTTATTTCTTTTAAGATGACTGGAACCTCAGAATGGTAAAGATAATCATTCCTTTAAGATTAATTCCTCTAAAATAATAGACCAGAAGGGAATTTTCTTCTCCCCCTACCAATGCTTATCCAAATACTACCACAGCCAATACCGGTCTCTTGAGTTGGGAAGTACATAACATATAAACCTCCTTACACAGCCAAGGACTTGGACATTCAGTAGAAATCAAGTGGCTAGATGTTCTAAAGAGCTCTTGACAAGTAGGTCCTTAGTACAGGTAATAGAATACATCGAATGGTAGTCACGACAGATGAAAATTTCATCCTCGGAAAAATAAAAATACTTACTATGAAGCCAGCTTGAGATGGTTGCATCATCGTGTTTCATTTTCTCCTTTTCTGGATTAGCTAGAGCTTCAATGATACAATCTTTCATACATTAAGAAATAATTTTTAGTCACTATTTCTCTAACAGAGACTCTTCAAACAACAACAAATGCTGCATCTTGGGAAAAACTAAGCTTCAAGTTATTATGAATTATTTAAAAATACACACACTGTAGTACCAACTTTTCTTTTTGAGCTTCTTTTCCATCTCTCAGCAAGCAAGGCAGATTCCACCTATTTCAAGATGTTTATAGTAAACTTAACACTGTGTCTCTCTATATAATGCACTCACTCACCCACTCATTCACTCACTCACTCACTCACTCACTCACTCACTCATTCACTCACCCACTCACTCACTCACTCACGACTGGCCAACCTTCAGATCAGCCAACAGAATCATATGCAAATGGTTTCTAAAGGAACTCAGAATGAAAATAAAATGTTCACCATTAACACCTATGAAACATGAAATGTATGCATCACTTCACTCAAAAGGATACAGGCCAAGACATCATAATTCAACGAAGTGAGATATTTCAATGAATCTACTACAGGTGTTATTAAGTTATCATACTTTTGTATTTGTGACAAGATCTGGAAGACAGCAACAAAGAATAGATGGCGTTAACTAATTAAAATAGAACTTGGTGCTATCTAAATAATGGCTACACTTTTTATTTTTCTAAAGAAATAATGCTTAAAATTTGTTTCCTTCCATTTTGTATTTATATACAACCTACTATTCTACCATTTACTTAGAAAATACTTTGTTAGGCTGTATTTTCCAATTAGCAAATAATTCCAGGGCATCTAAACTTGAATTTTGGAATTACAGAGGCTACTTTCATGCTAAATGTTTTAGAGATCTCTAAATATGAAAGTGTTATATCTGAATCACGATGAAATGTTATTCAGATGTTTCTAATAACTAAATCAACAACTAATCCATCTCTTTACTATGTTTCAATAAATCAAAATGACAGAGTGTTTAAAACAGTAGCATTGTTACATATTACTAGAAAAATATATCAATGTATTAAATATATTGCATATTAAGTTTCATTTCTGAAATAACCATTTGCTAAAGGTTCCACTCCAGGACTACCACACATTTAAAAAACTACATTATTTCATTTACACCTGTGCTGATTTAAAGATAACAAACAGAAAGGTCCCTTAAAATAATGTTAACCTCAAAACGTACATAATCAAACAAAATGGTTGGATTGCTGTGGCTCAACTTTCCAATTTGTCTTCCAGAAGGCTTCACATTTTCCTTGGTTAGACGCCTTCAAGGGGAGAAAAAGGTGGCAGGGATCATCTTACATAATTTTCCCTATAATGCTGATAACTGTGTTACATCATGAAAAAAAAATTCTTTCCCAAGTATTCTTTCCCACATTCATCATATACTTCACTGCAGAACTTGGGCTATTTTAATTAGGCATTCTCCCAGGGGATATTAAGATTTTGTACTAACGCTTAATATTTATTATGTATACACTTCCTTATATAGTAATAATAATAAGCATTAAAACTCTTAATGTGCCCTACAAGTACATACAACTCTTCTTATAGAGAATCATTACTTTAGATTTAGAAAGGCTCATTTATCACCTTAGGGATTAAGATATCAAATTTGGTATAATGCAATGAACTACCTTGTGCCATCTGTCTCAGTGACCCCAAAAGAGTAATAGCTAAAGCTGCACTCCTTGATACAGGAAATTCTCTGGTATTTATATTCAAAGTAAACAACTTTTGAAAAATAAATTTTACTCCTTTTCTTCCTGTTTAATTTTTCCTCTGTTCAGTATTCTTTTACTAACATTCTGGAAATTCATACCTATGAAGTACTTAGAATTCAAAACAATTATTATACAGCACCTTCAACTCTTCTAATAATATTAGATATATTATTACATAATAAATCTAGAAACTTAAAAAGCATACACGTGACAAGAAGCTTTCTAGATGGAAAATATAATGAAGCGAATAATCAATTCAGTTGATAGTTCAAGGAATGTGACCATTCTGGAAGTGGCAAACTTGATATACCTTAAGAAGTTTCTTATGACAATACTGACCCATCATTCAAAATTATTTCATCAAGTGCTTCTCTTTCCCATTCTCCATGGCCCAGTTTCTTTTTTGCCATGGTAAAGAGAGACCCATCAAGTTTTAAACTTTGGCGATACTCTCTGTTCTACCTTCAAACTTAATACCACCTGTCCTTACTTTTAACCCTACTATTTCAGGTGGCCTCACTACCTGAAAAAGCTAACCTTCGCTCTCCATACTTTTTTTTATCACATTCCTTTCTACCTCTACCACCCTGGGGGGGGTGGGGAACAAAAATAAAAGGAATACTTTCTTGATTATGTCCTCTCCTCAATCTATCATGGTGTCTGGTATATGGAACACAATCAATGAGAATTTATGGAATGAATTACTGGATTCCCTACAGCAAATTCATGTCTTAAAGAGTAATCAAAAACTTATAAAATTCTAGAAGTAATACATTAATACATTCTATTCTCAACATAAGGTTCAATCAATACTAAAATCACATTGTTCAAGCCTGGTGAAACAGTTACAGCTTAAAAATACAACAAAAATTCAAGTGTATTAAAGAATTCTGCACATATTCTTCTGTGATAAATATTTTAGTTAATTAATTAGTCAGTCCCTTCATTCATTCATATTAATGTCTTCTATGAGAAGCAAAGTGCTAAGCATTAGGGATACAAGGACGAATAATAGATCCTCTCTTAACTTCAGTCCAGCTGGGGAGACAGATTTAAAACCATTTAAAAATTATTATATTCTTAAATATAGCAAATTATAGAACAGTACTTACTGTGTGCTGTCAATACTATAAAAGGGGGAATAATATATTTGTATTCACTTTCACATAAATAAAAATTTCTGGAAGGATCAGTAAGAAAATAAACAGTGACTACTTTTTTTTCCTTGAGAGAACTAAGTGGACAGGCAATAGGCTGAGAGACATTTTACTGTCTACCTGTTTATACTTACTGTAAATCAAACCATGTGAATGGATAAACTATTCAAACAATTAGAAGATTTAAAAAAGAAAAGTAATCATAATATATCAAGGGGTATGATACCACTATATGCATTTGGGACAGTGGTGGCACAAATAAAGAATCAACTGTGCTTGGTGGTTTGTGCAAACAGAGGGCTTCACAGAGGAGGTGCCACTGGAGGCCCACCCTCTGAGGATGAGGTCACCAAAATGGAGAAAGGAAACAGAGGTAAGGGAAAATCTGTACACAAGAAACAAAAAATACATGCAAATGAAAAGGAGATCATAGCACATTTCAGGGAAACATAAGTGGCCTCACTATAACTGGAGGCAGAACTGGTGGGAAATGAGGTTGGAAATAGGAAGGGACAGGTCATGGAGGTTCCTTTACAACACCATGCCACAAAGTCTGACATATAACCTGCAGGGTTTGAACAAAGAGAGTAATACAAGGTGCTGTAATACTCCAAATAAAATAACTAAGTCAATGGCAAGGAATGGAAAAGACAAATTTAAGAGATTTAATAATATTAGATATATTATTAAGTAATCCATATAAAGCACTTAATCTAATGCCTGGCACATACAGTAGTGGCTCCATAAATATTAGCTGCTGTTGTTAAGATAGAACCTCTATTTGATAAATTCTTAAGACTGGAACTCTTTCAGAAGGATCAGTTCTAATATATCATCTCCTTTCATGCTCTCCCCATTTCCACAGGATCAGATGATTCACTCTCTTTTCTTTCCTCTAAGTCTATACATACTGTACAACAGCACCTATTAAACCAGATTATGACTGTGCATACATGTTTCCCCCACAGACGGTGACCAAAGACAACGCAATTGGGCAAACAAAGATAGTATCACTGCATACTGTTAAATATAGTTAAACTACAGCAAGCGCTACTTTTAATGAGAATAGCCATACCACAAATGTGAAAGAAAAGACAATAAACAGCCTTGCTGAAAACACTGGGAATACAGCAGTGTGTTTAATATCTTAAACCAAAATAATCTGAAGTATATAATTTTTCAATTAAACTTCTCAGTTTACCAGGAAGTAGAATAAAATCACTAGTAAGTTTTAATGACATGAAAATAAAGCACACAAATGAAAAAAACAGAAAACTTTCAAAAGTTGACTCCCTGTGGAAACAGTGCTACATAATTCCATTAGACCTTCCAAAAAAAGGAAATCACTATAACTTTAGCACAGGAAAATTTGTAGAACCTTGACTATCTTGTACCAACCACTAAATGTATTTTGTAAACTGAGCAATGGCCACAGTATGCTGTCCTTTAAAAAAACTCATCCTATGATGCATTAAAGAGGATTTTTATTAGATTTTATAACTATGCAAACATGACAACTACAAAAACTTGGTAATCAAAATACCACAAAAATTGATAGTCATTTTACCTGCAGTATCCATACAATCAGTTATACCATTAGCAAATACTCCTGGGCTCCCTCAGAATTGAGGCTCACAACACAAACTGACTGAAAGGAAGTAAAACAGATTCAGATATACTTTAGATTAACATGAAGAAAAATAAATTAAGACTTACTTCATGATATATTTGGCTCTGTCTATTGTTTGAGCTTTAACTTTTACTAAAAGTGGGTGACCGTTATAAGTTTCATTCTTCCATTGGCCATACAGATGATATCTTAAAAAATGATGAGATGAAGAATTAGGAAATGTTAAATACTTAGTGGTTAATGCACTAGAATAGTAGTTAAAAATACAAAAATATTATGTATTTACCTATGCTGATATGGAAATGTTTTAAACAATCCCCACAGTTCCTCAGAAATACAAGCATTGCAGTCCATCAACAAAAGAGATGGAAGTAGTACCTGGTCAGCAATGCTAAGCAAACAGCTAAGGATAACTTCCTAAGAAGAAGGGAGGAAAAATTATTTCAGTAAGAGGTCCATATTAATCCGCCCTCCCCAAATAAATTTATGTCAGCCTTGGAAAAACTGCCATATCTACTTTCCCACACTATCACTGTCCTTTTCACAGTGGTTCGTTATGTCTCTCCATCTAACAGACCAAATGAGGTGAGGGGAGGAAAGGGGTAGGAAGAGAACAAGGGATTCTTATCCCTCTTCCTTTCTCACCATGGTAATCCTCAAGAACAGGAGGCCATCACTCTTAAAGATAACCGTATTATATGCCAAAAGCTATATTCAGTAAGAAATGTATAAAATTATTATTCACAAGGGAGAAAAGCTGGGCTCAACAGGAAACTCTGCAGTATGTTGCACCCAGACAAACATTGACACATTGGATTTTTCTAGTCTTACCGTTTTCTCTTTATCTTCTTGTTTGCCTCCATCAGACTGAAACTAAAAATTAAAAAAACTATATAAACAAAATGCAAAAAGGTTAAGATTATGCTGTCACAATTTAGTTTCCATTTTGAAAAAAATTAATTTGCACATGGTTGTGAATTATTTTCTTACTTTTTATACACATATAGATTTTAAATAGCCAGCACTACCAATGAACATTTTTAGACTCCATCTACATTTCTAACCTCCAAATAATTTGGGACATACATGAATTTTAAATGTCAATTTTATAAGCCAATTATTTTCTCAACCTCATTATCACAAACGAAAGCATCCTAAAACCACAGCCAATATAATTTAGTTGGGATGCATCTGCATTTTCCCATCTAGATGTTCTAGTTTTGCCTCTACAGAATAAAACCTAACACTAAGGCAACAATTAAAAAAAATTAAACCCTAAGAAATTTAAAGCTATGTTTTAATTCACCAATACTTAGCCATCACTGAGAAATAAGCCAAAAATACTAATAACACTGCTGAAAAAAAGACAAAACCACTGCCTAACTTCAACAGACTGAACCAAAGAGACATGGTCATTATTATTACCAGTGATTTGCATGACAGCCAGAAGCGCCTCGTCTGACAATGCTGACTGGTCATTCTCAATGAAGTAGTAACACTTGTGTATATAGGCAGGTGGGAGGTCAGAGGATTGTGCAAAGGCCAACAAGACTACTGAAGCACTGATACTCAAGAACAATTGATTTCAGGGAAGGATTGAGCTAAATACCAAGTCAGGGAGGGGGAAAAGCTGATAATGCACCTAACAAGCTTATCTCCTTAGCAAATAAGGGAATTTTGTGCATGTATGTTTTCATGCGTGAATAATTTAACAGGTGTTACTACTGGGAAGTCAAACCTCTGCGCAAGATCTTCACATACACTCATTTAGAGACTGCTGTATTACCCTGATGGGAAAAGACACTTTATTTTTTTAACTGGCAGGTTAAAAAGATATAGGCCCTTTCACAGCAACAATTACTAAATCAACATATATCCTGCTCAGCAAATAAGGCATCAGGTTATGAAGGAGTGACCTGGCAGTAAACAAACTAGGTTGTTGCTTTCTTCTGTTTGGTTGGGGGTGGGGAGGGCAGATAATTCTGACGGCATAGGGAGTATATGTTGGGAGGCAGAAATAAGGGTAGGTCATAATTTGAAGAACTAGGTTTACAGTATATTATGTTGGATATAAAGGCAGTTAAGCTACTCCTTTCCTAGTATACAACAATGTGAAGAAACCTAATAAAGCTACACAGTGTTCTCCATAGAAATAAAACATTTTCTTAGTTCTAAGCCGTCCTAATTACCTACTAGATATTTATATGAGTTTCTAAAGTCTGTATGTCAATTCTCTGTATTTCATATGTAGGAAAATTTAAAAGAAAAATAAAGAAAGCACAATAAAACCATCTAGAAGAGCAGCTAAGAAACATTTTTATCAAACATTAATTATAAGAACGATGAAGAAAAAAATAAATCAAGAGGGGAGAACCAAGATGGTGGTGTTGAGTAGAACAGCGGAAATCTCACCCAAAACCATATATATTTTTGAAAATACAACAAATTCAATTACTCCTAAAAGAGAGACCCGAAGACACAGGACAACAGCCAGACTACATTCACACCTGCGAGAACCCAGTGCATCGCGAAGGGGGTTAAGATACAAGCCAGGTCCCAGTGGGACCCAAGCGCCCCTCACCCCAGCTCCAGGTGGGAGGAGAGGAGTCGGAGCAGGGAGGGAGAGGGAGCCCAGGACTGCTAAACACACAGCCCTAGCCATCCGCACCAGAGCACAGACACACAGTGCGTGGTGTGCTGGACACTAGGGAAACAGGACAATAAGACGTGTGAGTGGGTCCCTGCAGCCTGCCCACCTGGGACAAAGAAAAGCGAGTGCTTTTTGAAAGTTTTAAAGGGACAGGGCCCCCACAGCTGGACGGAAGCATCCCAGGAAACTTAGCCCAGAAGCTGGGAATCCCAGGGAATTCTGGGCGCCCTAACCCCCTGGGCAGCAGCGCAGCTCAGAGGTCCCTAACAACGATAAACAGCCTCCCGCCCGTTCCCCCTTGGACGCAGCTCCGCCATATTGGAGAGGCAGCCTGAGTCTGGCCACGACCACAGCAACTGCAGAGCTCCACAGCAGCTTGGCAAGAATTAGATACCCCGGCTACTCGCAGCTCCCCAGCACACGCCACTAGGGGTCGCTGTTCTCCCAGGAGAGGAAGGCCACAAACCAGCAAGAAGGGACTTTCTGTTAGCCAACACACGTGCCAGCTCCCCACAAATACCTCTATCGCCATGAAAAGGCAGAAGAATTTGATACAGACCAAGATCACAGAGGCAAATCCTGAGAAGCAGATAGACCTAACCAATCTCCCTGAAAAATAATTAAAAATAAAGCTCATAACCATGCTGATGGAGCTGCAGAGAAATATGCAAGAGGTAAGGGATGATGTCCAGAAGGAGACTACATAAATGAAACAATCTCTGGAAGCATTTATTAGCAGAATGGATAAGATGCAAGAGGCCATTGATGGAACAGAAACCAGAGAACAGGAACGCATAGAAGCTGATGCAGAGAGAGATAAGAGGATCTCAAGGAATGAAACAATATTAAGAGAACTGTGTGACCAATCCAAAAGGAACAATACCCGCATTATAGGGGTACCAGAAGAAGAAGAGAGAGAAAAAGGGATAGAAGGTGTCTTTGAAGAAATAATAGCCCAAAAATGTGTTTTAAGAAGACCTCCAAGTATATTATGTTCAGCAAAATAAGCCAGGCAGAGAAAGACAAGTGCCAAGTGATTTCCCTCATTTGTGGAGTATAACAATGAAGCAAAACTGAAGGAACAAAATAGCAGCAGACTCAGAGGCTCCAATAAGGGACTAGTGGTTACCAAAGGGGAGGGGTGTGGGAAGGCGGGTGGGGAGGGAGGGAGAAGGGGATGGAGGGGCATTATGTTTAGTACCCATGGTGTGGGGGATCATGGGGAAAACAGTGTAGCACAGAGAAGGCAAATAGTGAATCTGTGGCATCTTACTATACTGACAGACAGTGACTACATTGGGGTATGGGTGGGGGGCTTGATAATATGGGTGAATGTAGTAACCACATTGTTTTTTCATGTGAAACCTTCATAAGAGTGTGCATCAATAATACCTTCATAACAATTTTTAAAAAAAGAAGACCTCCAGCCGATTCTGATACATGCTAAGGTATGAGGATCAGCATACTATTAGAAAGCCCTATACTATTGTCGGAGTCCAGGGGTTGCATTTGAGGTTTTGGGGCAACGCAAAGAGCAAAGGTGGCAGCAGGAGTTGTCATGGAGGGTGCTCAAAGAGACCACTTTATTCTGCATAAAGGTGTACCTCTTATATGCTACAGTGCTAAGTCATGGTTACAGAAGTACTGAAGACGTGTATGCATGTGGCCTTCATGGCCAGGTGCCTGGCCTTCAGGGCCCTTATCTAGCTCCTTCACGGGTACAACATGCTGTGTTTTCAGGTTTCTCAAGGTCAGACATATCTGGCTCCATACAAGGCCAGATGTATTTGGGGTGAAGCAGCAGACAGCTGTCCTCATAGAACACTAGAGAAAGTGGGGGGGGCCTTCCCTACAACTATGCACCTCCAATTTAAGGAATACACACACAATCAGAGAGAGAAATAACTACAAATAACTTCAGGCTGGAAGACTATTCATTTAAATAATATCTGGTGTTAAATACATAAGCTATTTTTTAAAAACATACATAATTTGATATTGGATGGAAAACAGGGAGTAGGAAGGCAAAGTGGAAACTTCCCACAGGCCCACCAAGGAAGCACCTCCAGCAAACACAACTAACCCTGAAAATGACCTGAAGACTGCATGCAGATCAGGCCACCTACACCTGGTGAAGAGAAGACTACACAGAGAAGGGTAAAGTGGCAGGGCCAGGATTGGTCAGGACCAAAACCCTTCCCCCAGCCCACAAACAGGAGGAAGAGGGGATAAGCAAGCACTCAGGAGCTCTGCACACCTGGCCCCAGAGAACACGAGTCCACATTGTACTGGGTTTTGGTGATTAGTGGGGCTCAGCACCAGGGAGCATTGGAACACTCTGAGAGGCTGAGATTCCAGGCACTTGTGGAGGACAGGAATGCTCCCTCAGTCTTCCTGGGACCCAACACAGAGGCAGCAGTCTGAAAGATTAACCAGCAGTGGGAAGTGTACCAGACAGACAGAGGTCGGAGGGAGCTCTCTCTGGAGGAGAAAGGGCAGGTGGATGGATGATGCTTCCCCATTCCTCCTTCAGCCCAAATGATCTGGGAAACCAGCTCTAAAGGCTCCATCTCCTTCACTGGCAGCTCAGCTCCTATGTATTTCCCTGCACACCCACCTGCCTGCTTGGCCAGCCTGGCCTAGCAGCCATTAGACTTTGCTGCCTGGCAGGCAGAGGGAGGCCTCCCCAGCTTTCCTGGCCCTCTCTCAGCTCAATAGGTGAGGCACCTGTCAGAGCCAGCTCCAAACACTCCATCTCCCTTGCTGGCAGCTCAGCCCCATGTCACAATCTCCTGCACACCACCCCACTAACCCAACAGCAACCACCATTGCTGCCTGGCAAGCAGAGGGAAGCCTTCCCACAATGATCCAAGCAGAAGTGCTTCATAGCACTCAAAGGGCCCACAGAGGCACCTATCAGCCTCTGCTGACAGAGATCAGCTACTGCCAGCAGATAGGCAGAAAGGTGGTCCCACCCACAGCCCACCAACAGCAACTGCAGGTCCACCACAAAGGTGAACAAGGCATGGGTGAGAGCAAAGAGTCTTGAGCTTCTGGGCACCACAGGACACCTTCTCCATAAAGCCATTACTTTCTAGACCAGGAAGCATAGCAGATCCATCTAATACAAAGGAAGAAACACAGAAACCCTGACAAAATGAGGAGGCAGAGGAATATGGTCCAAACAAAAGTACAGGATAAGACACCACAAAGAGGGCTAAATGAAATGGAGATTATCAATCTTCTTGAAGATTTCAAAGTAATTGTCATAAAGATGCTTGCTGATCTACAGAAAAGTACTGACACTCTCAGAGAAGACTTCAACAATTACAAGATTTGAAAAACAGCTACTCAGAGCTGAAGAATGCAATAACTGAAATGAAAAATATAATGGAAGGCATGAATAATAGACTGCTAGAAGTACAGGAGATAATCAATGAGATGGATATTAGAGAAGGGGAAAACAATGAAGCTGAGGACCAGAGAGAAGAAAACAATCTCTAAAAATGAGGAAATGCTAATATAGCTGTGTGACAACTCAAAACAAAACAATATTCACATAATAGGCGTCCCAGCAGGAGAGGTGAGAGACAAAGGAGTAGAAAGTCTCTTACAAGAAGTAACAGTGGAAAACATCCCCAATCCAGGAAAGGAAATAGACACCCAGGTTCCTGGAAGCATGTAGAGCCCCTAACAAAAGGAAACCCAGGAAAGCATTAAGATATGACAAAGATTAAAGATAAAGAGAGAATCTTAAACGCAGCAAGAGAGAGGCAGACAGCTACCTATAAGGGAAACTCCACAGGCTATCAGCAGATTTTTCTGCAGAAACTTTACAGGCCAGAAGGGAGTAGCATGAACTATTTAATGTATTGTAAGGGAAGAACCTACAACCAAGAATCCTCTACCCGGCAAGGTTATCATTCAGAACTGAAGGAGAGATTAAACGTTTCCCAGATAAATAAAAGGTAAAAGAATTCACACCCCTAACATGGCCTCATAGTATATGCTAAAGGGTCTTCTGTAGACAAATGTCCTTAAGCCCAAATATATTCATCAGTGAAAATAAACATACAGTAAAGGCAGTAAACCAATTACTTACTAAGCAAGTATGAAGTTTTAAAAAAAGCAGTAAAATCAACTATATACAAAATCAGTCACAGGATACACAAAACATGTAGATTATGTCATCACATACATAAAGTATGGAGGAAGAAGAATAAAAAAGTAGTACTTTTAGATGTGTTAGACCATCAACTTACTATAGACTATTATACACTTAGGAAACTATGAACATTATAGTAACCACAAACCTAAAGCCCATAATACAAACACACAAAAGAATGAAGAAACAAAAAGAGAAATCCAAGCATAACACTGAAGAAAACAATCGAAGAGAATGGTATAAGAGAGGAAGAAAGAAACAGAGAGGAACTACAAAAACAACCAGAAAACAATTAATAAAATGGCAATAAGTACATACCTATCAATAATTACCTGAAATGTAAATGGACTCAACATACCAATCAAAAGACAGACAGTGGCAGAATGGATAAAGAAACAAGACCCAACTATTCAATACTGACAAGAGACTCATTTTAGACCTAACAACATACACAGACTGAAAAGAAATGGATGGAAAAAGATATTAGGTACAAATAAAAGGGAGAAAAAAGCAGGATTAACAGTACTTATATTAGACAAGACAGACTTCAAAACAAAGAAATAACAACAGACAAAAAAGAATATAACATAAAGATAAAGGCATCAGTACACAAAGAGGATATAACAATTGTAAATATCTATGCACCTAATAAAGGAGCACCTAAATATTGAAAACAAACACTAACAGAACTAAAGGGGGAAACAGGCAGAAATACAATCTCATTAGGGGATTTAACACCCCTTAAATCAATGGACAGATCATCCAGACAGAATAGGTAAGCAGAGGCACTGAATGACACATCAGATGGACTTAACAGATATACACAGAACGTTCCATTTAAAAGCATCAGGATACACATTTTTCTCAAGTGCTCATGGAACATTCTCCCGAATGCATCACATATTAGGACACAAAAAGAGCCTCAATAAACTAAAAAAACTGAAACTGTATCAAGCACCTCTTCAGATCACAATGCTATGAAACTAGAAATCAATTACAAGAACACCAATAAAACCCCACAAAGACATGGAGGCTAAACAACACACTTCTACTCATCAATGGAGCAATGAACAACAAATCAAAGAGGAAATCAAACAATACATGGAGACAAATGAAAACAGAAACACAACAGTTGAAAATATGTGGGATGGAACAAAAGCGGTTCTAAGAGGGAAGTAATTAGCAATAGCAGCCTACCTCAAAAAACAAGAAAATTCCAAATAAACAGTCTAAACTCATAACAAAAGTAACTAGAAAAAGAACAAATGAAACCCAAAGTTAGTAGTAGGAGGGACATTATAAAGGTCAGAGCAGAAGTAAGTAGAGTAAAACAATAGAAAGAAAAATCAATGAAACCAAGAGTTGATTCATTGAGAAAATAAACAATGCAGAAAGACACCCTAGCCAGACTTATCAAGATAAAAAGAGAAAACAAAAGAAAAATCAGAAATGAAAAAGAAATTATAACTGACAACACAGAAATACAAATAATTATTAGAGGACTCTATGAAAAATTATATGACAATAAATTGTAAAACCTGAAAGAAATGGAAAAGTCCTAGAAAAGTATAACCTTCCAAGACTGACCCAGGATGAAACAGAAAATCTAAACAGACCAATAACCATTAAAAAAATAAACTGGTAATCAAAACATCCCCACCAAACAAAAGTCCAGGCCCAGATGACTTCACAGTTGAATTCTACCAAACATTTAAAGAAGAGCTCATACCCATCCTTCTTAAAGCATTGCAAAAGGTATAAGACAGAATACTTCCCAAGTCATTCTATGAGGCCAGCTTGACTCTAATACCAAAACCAAAGACACTACAAACAAAGAAAATTTTAGACCAATATCCTTGATGAACATAGATGCAAATATCCTGAATATTAGCAAACCAAATTCAAAAATACATCAAACATCATGCATCATGACCAAGTTGAGATTTATTGCAGGGATGCCACAATATTTGTAAATATTGTGATACTCCACATAAACAAAAGGAAAGATAAAAACTGTATGATCATCTCAATAGACGCTAAGAAAGCATTTAACAAAACTCAACATCCATTCATGACAAAAACTCTCAAAAAAATGGGTACAGAGGGAACATACCTCAACATAAAAAAGTCCATATACAACAAACCCACAGATAACATCAAACTCGATGAAGAAAAGCTCCTTTAAGATCAAGAACAAGACAAGGATGACAAAAACTCTCACCACTTTTATTCAACATAGTACTGGAAGTATTCACAATATAAGTACTCACAATATAAGAGACATAGCAATCAGACAAGATAGATAAAAGGTATCCAAATTGTAAGGAAGAAGTAAAACTGTCACTGTTTGCAGATGACATGATAATATATATAAAACCCTAAAGACTCCACCAAAAAACTATTAGAATAATTGGATTCAGCAGTGTTACATGATACAAAATCAGTACACAGAAATCTGTCACATTCCTATATACTAACAACGAACTAGCAGAAAGAGAAGTCAGGAAAACAACTCCGTTTATAATTGCATGAAAAAGAATAAAATATCTAAAAATAAAACTACCCAAGGAGGTGAAAGACATCTATACTCTGAAAATTACAAGACACTTATGAGAGAAATTAAAGAAGACACCAATAAATGGAAATCTATCCCATGTTCATGGGTAGAAAGAATTAATATTGTCAAAATGGCCATCCTGCCCAAAGCAATCTACACATACAATGCAATCCCTAAAAAACACCAGCAACAAACTAAAACCGTCTAAAGTTCATATGGAACCACAAAGAACTCCAAATAGCCAAAGCAATCCTGAGAAAAACAAAGCTGGGGGATTATGCTCTCTGATGCCAAGCTATACTACAAAGTTACAGTAATCAAAACAGTATCATACTGACACAAGAACAGACCCACAGATCAGTGGAACAGAATAAAAATCCCAGAAATAAACCCTTGCATATATGGCCAATTAATATATGATAAGGAACCATGAATATACACTAGGGAAATGACAGTCTCTTCAAGTAATTGGTGTTGTGAAAACTGGACAGCTACATGCAAGAGAATGAAACTGTGCAAATCCATTCACAAAAGTAAACTCAAAATGGATTGGAGACCTCAATGTAAGATATGAAATCATAAGGCTCTCAGAAGAAAACATAGGCAAAAGTCTCTTGAGCATTAGCATGAGCAATTCTTTTCTGGATACATTTCCTTGGGCAAGGAAAACAAAAGTAAAAATGAACAAGTGAGACTACATCAAACTAAAAAGCTTCTGTATGGCAAAGGACACCATCAGCAGAACAAAAAGGCATCCTACATCACGGGAAGATGGCGGCGTGAGTCCCTCCTCCCCAAAACATATATATTTATAAAAATACAATAAATACAACTATTCCTAAAAGAGACACCAGTGGATGCAGTACAACAGCCAGGATTCATCTACATCTGCGAGAACTCCGCATCACACAAAGGGGGTAAGATACAAGCCGCCGCCAGGCGGGACCCAAACGCTCCCCCAACCCAAAACCTGGCAGGAAGAAAGGAGTCGGAACAGGGAGGGAGTGAAAGCCCAGGACTGCTAAACAACCAGCTCTAGAAATCTGCACCCGGAACACAGACACAAGGTGCATGGTGTGCTGGATATTAGAGAAGCGGAAAAGAAAAACCTGGGGGCAGGTCCCCGCAACCGGCGTCTCTGAGACAAAAGAAAAGCGAGTGCTTTCTGCAAGTCTTAAAGAGACGGGGACCCCATAGCTGGACGAGTTTGTTCCGGCAGCTGGGAATACTGGGGAAACATAGGAGCCCTAAACGGAGGCAGGGCAGCTCTGAAGCCCCTCACCACAATAAGCAGCCTGCCAGTCATTCCTCCAACTGGCGTGGACCCCGAAACACAGGCCCAGTGGCAGGAGAGTGGCAGCGCGCACCAGGGACAGCAGCGCTGGAAGGAACCGAGAGCAGATCCGTGTGCCACAGGAGAGGCTTTTGCTAGCCCGCAGCGGCACGACCGAACAGCCCGGGCACGGCTCGCGCACACCGGCGGCAGTGAAGCCAGAGCCCGGTAGAAGCCTGCATGGAAGAGCCCCACGCACACCTGCAGCAGAGCCAGAGGGAGCAGGTGTGCTCCCAGCAGCTGACCAGAATCCTAGCCCAGCACACAGCCACCAGGGCCAGACCCAAAGCTGATGCTGTCACACAGCTGACTGGCAGGGCCGCCACTAGCACGGAGGAGCGCACCTGGAGTGCCTGCCACTCCCTCCAGGGCCCCACACTGCTCTGACGGACACCCCGCCCACAGCAGCTTAGGGGATTAACCTGGTGGCTGTTCCAGGAGTGCAGGTAACCGTCCCAGGCAGCGGAGAAGGGCAAGGCATCCAGCAAGCAGGAAAGGACTTTCTTCTCCCAGCTGACACACCCGCAACCTGCCTACAGCCATTGCTATCACACTGAAAAGGCAAAAACTTCTGGTCCAGTCCAAGATAGTTACACCTGAGAAAGGATCTGCAGAGGCAGACCTAACAAGACTCCCTGAAAAAGAATTCAAAATAAAAATCATAAACATGCTGACAGAGCTGCAGAGAAATATGCAAGAGCTAAGGGATGAAGTCCGAAGGGAGATTACAGATGTTCAGAGGGAGATTACCAAAGTGATGCAAACTCTGGAAGGATTTATAAGCAGAATGGATAAGTTGCAAGAGGCCATTGATGGAATAGAAACCAGAGAACAGGAACACATAGAAGCTGATGCAGAGAGAGAAAAAAGGATCTCCAGGAAGGAAACAATATTGAGAGAACTGTGTGACCAATCCAAAAGGAACAATATCTGCATTATAGGGGTACCAGAGGAAGAAGAGAGAGAAAAAGGGATAGAAAGTGTCTTTGAAGAAATAATTGCTGAGAACTTCCCCAAACTGGGGGAGGAAATAGTTGCTCAGACTACGGAGGCACACAGAACTTCCAAAAGACGGGATCCAAAGATGACAACACCAAGACACATAATAATTAAAATGGCAAAGATCAAGGACAGGGACAGAGTATTAAAGGCAGCCAGAGAGAGTAAAAATGTCACCTACAAAGGAAAACCCATCAGGCTATCATCAGACTTCTCAACAGAAACCTTACAGGCCAGAAGAGAATGGCATGATATATTTAATGCAATGAAACAGAAGGGCCTTGAACCAAGGATACTGTATCCAGCACGATTATCATTTAAATACGAAGGAGGGATTAAACAATTCCCAGACAAGCAAAAGTTGAGGGAATTTGCCTCCCACAAACCACCTCTACAGGGTATCTTAGAGGGACTGCTCTAGATGGGAGTACTCCTAAAAATAACACAGAACAAAACACCCAACATATGAAGAATGGGCAAGGAGGAAAAGGAAGGGAAAGAAATAATCACCAGACTGTGTTTATAACAGCTCAATAGCGAGTGAGGTCAGACAGTAAGGTAATAAACAAGCTAACCTTGAACCTTTGGTAACCACGAATCTAAAGCCTGCAATGGCAGTAAGTACATATCTTTCAATAATCACCCTAATGTAAATGGACTGAATGCACCAATCAAAAGACACAGAGTAATAGAATGGATAAAAAGCAAGACCCATCTATATGCTGCTTACAAGAGACTCACCTCAAACCCAAAGACATGCACAGATTAAAAGTCAAGGGATGGAGGAAGATTTTTCATGCAAACAACAGAGAGAAAAAAGCAGGTGTTGCAATACTAGTATGAGACAAAATAGACTTCAAAATAAAGAAAGTAACAAGAGATAAAGAAGGACATTAAATAATGATAAATGGCTCAATCCAACAAGAGGATATAACCATTATAAACATATATGCACCCAATACAGGAGCACCAATATATGTGAAACAAATACTAACAGAATTAAAGGAGGAAACTGAATGCAATGCATTCATTATGGGAGACTTTAACACACCACTCACTCCAAAAGCCAGATCCACCAGACAGAAAATAAGTAAGGACACAGAGGCAGTGAAAAACACGCTAGAACAGATGGACCTAACAGACATCTATAGAACTCTACATCCAAAAGCAACAGGATACACATTCTTCTCAAGTGCACATGGAACATTCTCCAGAATAGACCACATACTAGGCCACAAAAAGAACCTCAGTAAATTCCAAAGATTGAAATCCTACCAGCCAACTTCTCAGACCACAAAGGTATAAAACTAGAAATAAATTGTACAAAGAAAGCAAAAAGTTTCACAAACACATGGAGGCTTAACAACATGCTCCTAAATAATCAATGGATCAAGGACCAAATTAAAATGCAGATCCAGCAATATATGGAAACAAATGACAACAATAACATAAAGCCCTATCTTCTGTGGGATGCAGCAAAAGCAGTCAGACCTAAGAGGAAAGTATATAGCAATCCAGGCATATTTAAAGAAGGAAGAACAATCCCAAGTGAATAGTCTAATGTCACAATTATCAAAATTGGAAAAAGAAGAACAAATGAGGCCAAAGGTCAGCAGAAGGGAGGGACATAATGAAGATCAGAGAAGAAATAAATAAAATTGAGAAGGGTAAAACAATAGCAAAAATCAATGAAACCAAGAGCTGGTTCTTCGAGAAAATAAACAAAATAGATAAGCCTCTAGCCAGACTTATTAAGAGAAAAAGAGAGTCAACAAACATCAACAGAATCAGAAACGAGAAAGGAAAAATCACGACAGACCCCAAAGAAATACAAAGAATTATTAGAGAATACTGTGAAAACCAATATGCTAACAAGCTGGAAAACCTAGGGGAAATGGACAACTTCCTAGAAAAATACAACCTTCCAAGACTGACCCAGAAAGAAGCAAAAAAACTAAACAGACCAATTACCAGCAACGAAATTGAAGTGGTAATCAAAAACTACCCAAGAAGAAAAACCCCAGGCCAGATGGATTTACCTCAGAATTTTATCAGACATACACAGAACACATAACACCCATTCTCCTTTAAGTTTTCCAAAAAATAGAAGAGGAGGGAATACTCCCCAACTCATTCTACGAAGCCAACATCACCCTAATACCAAAACCAGGCAAAGACCCCACCAAAAAAGAAAACTACAGACCAATATCCCTGCTGAACGTAGATGCAAAAATACTCAACAAAATATTAGCAAACCGAATTCAAAAATACATCAAGAGGATCATACACCATGACCAAGTGGGATTCATCCCAGGGATGCAAGGATGGTACAACATTCGAAAATCCATCAACATCATCCACCACATCAACAAAAAGAAGGACAAAAACCACATGATCATCTCCATAGATGCTGAAAACGCATTCGACAAAATTCAACATCCATTCATGACAAAACTCTCAACAAAATGGGCATAGAGGGCAAGTACCTCAAGATAATAAAGGCCATATATGATAAACCCACAGCTAACATCATACTGAACAGCGAGAGGCTAAAACCTCCTCTGAGATCAGGAACAAGACAGGGATGCCCACTCTCCCCACTGTTATTCAACCTGGTACTGCAGGTCCTAGCCACGGCAATCAGACAAAACAAAGAAATACAAGGAAACCAGATTGGTAAAGAAGAAGTCAAACTGTCACTATTTGCAGATGACATGATATTGTACATAAAAAACCCAAAAGAATCCACGGCAAAACTACAAGAACTAATATCGAAATTCAGCAAAGTTGCACGATACAAAATTAATACACAGAAATCTGTAGCTTTCCTATACACTAACAGTGAACTAATAGAAAGAGAAATCAGGAAAACAATACCATTCACAATAGCATCAAAAAGAATAAAATACCTAGGAATAAACCTAACCAAGGAAGTGAAGGACCTATACCCTGAAAACTATAAGACACTCTTTAGAGAAATTAAAGAGGTCACTAAGAAATGGAATCTCATCCCATGCTCCTGGCTAGGAAGAATTAATATCATCAAAATGGCCATCCTGCTCAAAGCAATATACATATTCGGTGCAATCCCTATCAAATTACCAACAACATTCTTCAATGAACTGGAACAAATAGTTCAAAAATTCATATGGAACCATCAAGGACCCCGAATAGCCAACGCAATCCTGCAAAGGAAGAATAAAGTGGGGGGGATCTCACTCCCAACTTCAAGCTCTACTACAAAGCCACAGTAAACAAGACAAGTTGGTACTGGCACAAAAACAGAGCCACAGACCAATGGAAGAGAATAGAGACTCCAGACATTAACCCAAGCATATACGGCCAATTAATATTCAATAAAGGAGCCATGGACATACAATGGGGAAATGACAGTCTCTTCAACAGATGGTGCTGGCAGAACTGGACAGCTACATGTAAGAGGATGAAACTGGATCACTGTCTAACCCCATACACAAAAGTAAACTCCAAATGGATCAAAGACCTGAATATAAGTCATGAAACCATAAAACTCTTAGAAAAAAAATAGGCAAAAATCTCTGGGACATAAACATGAGTGACTTCTTCATGAACATATCTCCCCGGGCAAGGGAAACAAAGGCAAAAATGAACAAGTGGGACTATATCAAGCTAAAAAGCTTCTGTACAGCAAAGGACACCATCAATAGAACAAAAAGGCATCCTACAGTATGGGAGAACATATTCATAAATGACAGATCCAAGAAGGTATTGACATCCAAAATATATAAAGAGCTCACATGCCTCAACAAACAAAAAGCAAATAATCCAATTAAAAAATGGGCAGAGGAGCTGAACAGACAGTTCTCTAAAGAAGAAATCCAGATGGCCAACAGGCACAGGAAAAGATGCTCCACATTGCTAATCATCAGGGAAATGCAAATTAAAACCACAATGAGATATCACCTCACACCAGTAAGGATCACCACCATCCGAAAGACAAACAAAAACAAATGTTGGCGAGGTTGTGGAGAAAGGGGAACCCTCTTACACTGCTGGTGGGAAAGCAAATTAGTTCAACTAGAGTGGAAAACAGAATGGAGGTTCCTCAAAAAGCTCAAAATAGAAATACCATTTGACCCAGGAATTCCACTTCTAGTAATTTACCATATGAATGCAGCAGCCCAGTTTGAAAAAGACGGATGCACCCCTATGTTTATCACAGCACTGTTTACAATTGCCAAGAAATGGAAGCACCCCATGTGTCCATCAGTAGATGAATGGATAAAGATGTGGTACATATACACAATGGAATAGTATTCAGCCATAAGAAAACAAATCCTACCATTTGCAACAACATGGATGGAGCTAGAGGGTATTATGCTCAGTGACATAATCCAGGTGGAAAAAGACAAGTACCAAACGATTTCACTCATGTATGGAGTATAAGAACAAAGAAAAAACTGAAGGAACAAAACAGCAGCAGAATCACAGAACCCAATAATGGACTAACAGTTACCAAAGGGAAAGGGCCTTGGGAGGATGGGTGGCAAGGGAGGGATAAGAGGGGGGAAAGAAAGGGGCCATTCGGATTAGCATGCAGAATGTGGGGGGAAGCATGGGAAGGGATGTGCAGCCCAGGGAAGACAATTAATGACTCTACAGCATCTTACTATGCTGACGACGGTGACTGTAATGGGGTTTAGGGGGGAACTTGGTGAAGTGGGGAGCCAGTAAACATAATGTTCCTCATGTAATTGTAGATTAATGATTCCAAAATAAAATAAAAAATAAATTAAAAAATTTGACCAGCTAAATATTAAATGGTAGATCAAATATTTCAGTAGCCAAAGGATTGATATACAACAGCTGTTAAATTTTCTAGGCAGTTACTATTATCAAAAATCAAAATTAGCATGGACGGAGCTAGAGGGTATTATGCTCAGTGAAATAAGCCAGGCGGAGAAAGACAAGTATTGAATGATTTCACTCATCTGTGGAGTATAAGAACAAAGCAAAAACTGAAGGAAGACAACAGCAGCAGACTCACAGAACCCAAGAATGGACTAACAGTTACCAAAGGGAAAGGGACTGGGGAGGATGGGTGGGAAGGGAAGGATAAGGGGCATTACGATTAGCACACATAATGTAGTGGTGGGGTATTGCAAAGGCAGTATAGCACAGAGAGTTAGTGAGTCTACAGCACCTTACTATGCTATGGACAGTGACTGTAATGGGGTATGTGGTGGGGACTTGATAATGGGGGGAGTCTAGTAACCACAATGTTGCTCATGTAAGTGTATATTAATGATACCAAAATTAACATATATATATATATATATATATATATATATATATATATATATATATATATATATACACACACACACACATATAAATCAAAATGACATGCAATTACCAAACACTGGAGAAAACTGCTATTGTGCTGGTAACAATTTCCAGTCTTTTGGCTGCCTTGTTTTACAACAGAAAAGAAATTATGTATCCTTTTCAGCTTTAAGACTTTGGATTACACGAAGATTTCTTAGAATACAAAAAGCAAACCATAAAAGTACTGCTAACTTGGAATTAATCAAAATTAAAAGTTTTTGCTTTTCAAAAGTTCATAAAATAAAAAGGCAAATCAAAGTGAAAAGTAATAATAGAAGACAACCCAGCTAAAAATGGGTTGCAGATTTAAATGGACATTTCAATATGGATGACTGCAAATGGCAAAGAAGGACATGAAAAATGTTCAACATTATGGATCACCAGGGAAACATAAATTAAAAGCACAACAGATACCACTACACACCCATTAGAGTGACTAAAGTTTAAAAAGACTGAAAATACCAAGTGTTGATGAGTATGTGAAGCAACTGGAAGTCATATACATTGCTTCCAGGTATACAAAGTGATACACACATCTTGGAATAGTTTGGCAAAAAGTTAAATATACACTTATCTGTATGGCCCAGCAATCCCATTCCTGGGGAAAAAATGTGCCTTCAACCCCCAAAGACTTGTATAAGAATATTCACAACAGCTTTACTTATAATAGCCCCCAACTAGAAACAACCCAAATGCCTCTCAACTGGTCAATGGATAAACTCTCGTATGTCTATATAATGAAATATTTCTCAGTAATCGAGGAACTACTGACCTGTGCAACAACTCGGACGAATCTCAAAAGCATCAAAGTGGAAGAAACTAGACAGAAAAGAATATGCTCTATAGAACTCCATTTACATGAAGTTCTAGAAAAAGCAAGACTATAGTGACAGAAAGCCTACCAGTGGTTGCCAGGAACCAGAAATGAAGGGGAAGGAATTGACCAAGAGGGAACTTCCTGGGGTGATGAAAATATTTAATGTCATCATTGTGGTGGTGAACACACAACGTGTGCACATCTGTTAAAACTCATCAAATTATACACTTAAGATGAGTGACGTTTACTGTATGTCAATAATAACTCAAAGATGATTTAAAATAAAGCAGCACAAATGGTTACTCATAGAGTAGTGACCACAAGGAGTACAAGGAAAACTCTGGTGCACCAGTACTGTTGTATTTCTTAACCTGGGTGGGGGACACATGGGTATTCTGTTTGGAAGAAGCCACTGAGTTGTACAATTATGACTTGTGTACTTTATTTCAATGAAAAGCTTACTATAAAAACTAAGGAATGGGTCCTCCTCAACAGTTTGGATTTCATACAAATCATGGCAATGATTAAAAATTGCAGCTAAGAAAATAACTGAGCAGAAGAAAAGCAAGAGGAAAGAACACTGAGTCAACCACTAATTATAAGGTGATTCAAAAGCAATCACTTGTTCCAAAGCATATTTTCCTATGTGGGCGACAACTAATAAGCTAAATTCAAGTTTTATGTATCTATATATGTCTATACATACATACATGCATACATACATACATACATACATATATATATACATACATATATATATATATATATATATATATATAGAGAGAGAGAGAGAGAGAGAGAGACAGAGAGAGAGAGATAGAGAGAGAGAGGATACAATGGACTTTCCCCAAAACTTTAACCATCAACCTTTTTTTCTTAAGTTCATGTTCTTTTAATTTCAAGAGAAATAAAAACAGAAATAAGCTCAGAACATGTTCACTCCACAACTTAGTTTTCTGCTTGGAAAAAAAGACTCTTACTAACCTCCTTCATAAATGATTTGCCAATGCGCACCACTTTCGTGAATAAAATGGGATCATGAGAAAGATGAGGACCAAGGTAACAGAACATACTGAAGACATCTCTCCTCAAAGTCTTCAAAGCTCTCTGCTTGTTTTGGTGCTCTCTTAGTTTGCAAAGCATTAACAGGTGAGCCTTTAGCACCTTTAGGAACGCCAACTCTATAAAAGGAAGTAAAATTCTTATTAATACTATTGAATTGCCCATTTTAAATTAATACAGTCATATTAATCAGTAAGTAAAACCTTTCTTGCTCATATTTGCTTTCTATATTTCAACTGTGCCTAACTTTATTCTACCAGATAATTTAACTAGTAGAAAATACAAAACCAATACTCATTTGAAAAAAAATCAAGAACTCAGAGGAGAATGCTTTAAATTTAGAGCCTAAGAAAAGGAAATAAGAAAAATGCAAATTTCAAGTAACACTTAACATACATCATATGAATTTGTTTTTAGTTAAACTTGGCCAGTATCAGGAATTTGAATATGGGCATGGGGAACAAGGGATGGATGTCAGAGACACTGGAAGATGAAACAGAAAAATATGGATAAAACAACACTGACTTAAGTCAATAAACATTTCTCAATCTGTGTTCCACTAGCTAGACGGAGTATGAGGTAGGTGGTGGGAGGGAAGGTGAGCAGCGTAAGGAAAGAGTGTGTCACACTAAAAGCACAGCATGCCCAGAGTTCTCACCTGCTGTGGAGTCACAGGGGTCACTCTCTGAGAAGAAGCCTTCATGGTCCACAGCCCAGGTGGCACTGAAGGCAGCAGCCAGCCGCTACCCGCAAGTCACAAGGCTGGGGCTTTTGAGGCAGGCTCTGCTCTCTGGGGCGGAAGCCAGAGCTTCTGCCAATACTGCTCCTAAGTATCCTGCAAGTAGGCTGAGGACTAGAGGACTGGTCGACACAGTAACTAGGGATGATGAGGGAGGCTGCACTAGCAATTTCCCCAACAGCAGCCTAAATGTCAGGAAAGATAAGGCAAGCAGAGAGGCAAAGGCCTCACTCAGAGCCACTCAACGCAGGATAGAGGAAAATACACTAAGTAAAAACCTTTGAATTCTCTACCTCTCAGATAGGAGGAAAAGTAAAGAACAGAAGAATGGAGTTTTCACTCTCAATGGAACAAACTCAACCTAGAAGTCTAACCTATACTTTTTAGACTACACTGCAGCACACACTCTGTAACACCTGATATAGACGTTAGGAGACAAGTCACTAATTAACACATATCAAACTGATACACTGTGAATAATTTGTATCTTCTGATAAAACATACTATCTAAATATATGTTTGGTTTGAAGAGACACGATAAACATGCAGATTTTTTTATAGTCCTAAACTAATTCTACCTCAATGAGTACTAAAGCATATACTAAAATACCTTCGGTAGAGCGGCTCAATAGTTATGTGAATAAGCTTGCAAATAGCAAGGGCTATTAGCTTATGTGAAGCTGCATAGTATGGGAGGCATCTGATCCATAATGTTCTGGGCATGCGGCCAATCACCAATCTTTAACAAGGCTTCCAACAAACCAAGTTTTTGGTTGTCAGGTGGCTAAAAATAAACAATTACAGTAAGACTACAGACCAGACACCAATAAATCCTAATTTCTTTATTTTTAAAAAAATTGAGCTAAATAATACAACAATGTATGTCAACTATGGCTGCCATTCATGGTAAATGCAATGGTATTTTCCAGAAACTACAATCAAGTTTTTTACCAACTGAAAAAAAAACAGAATCTGTTTTTTCATTTAGCAGACACAGTGTGACAGTTTTTAGACTAAGGATTATATACTACACGATGTACTTAATGTTCTGTGCCACAGCAAACTAGAACTCATTCACCTTTGAGAACCCCTTGGGACTTCAGAGACAGAGCACAAATAAAAGTCACAAATACATTTGTGATTTTACTTAGAACTCATTTTTGAAATGTATGTAAGAAATCAAACCACCTTTCTTCAGCATAAATCAAAATTAATAAATTGTTGATTAACTAATTAAATAATTCTAAATCCAGAAGACAATGTTGATTTTACTAGAATGAACCACATACCTTCTCTACTTTCTCCTCTTCTTTTTCCTTTTCTTTGTCTCGCTCATCCATTTTTTTGGAAGACAATACAACCATTGTAAGTTTTCTAACAATTTGCTTAGCTTCCACAATTTCTCGTTTGTGTTCAGCCATAATGCAATTAGTCAGCTGGAAGAAGCTAAAAATGGTTCATTAAAATTTCATATGACAGCTAATACTATTTGCACATAAAAAGCAAACACTACACTCAATAAAACTGAAAATAACAAAGTCAAGCTTATTCATGACCATGATATCCCTTCTAAATAAGTTTCTCTCCATTATAATTTTATAATCTAATTAAGAGCTTAAATTTTGTATACCTTTTAACATCTTGTAGCAGTTCAAAGTTTCATGTTAACACAATACTATAACAGTGATGCTTACCACTGAACTTGGTTTACCCAATAAATGTATACCTGTTCCATTAAAAATATCAGATTACCCCTCTAAAGGACAAACTCCAAATTAAATAAAGTACTACATAGAGATACAATTTGGGAGAGGTGAGCTACTGAATTACATAACAGCATAAATTTGATTCCTCTAAATGAAAAATCTAAAGCAGAAAAATTATAAACAATTTGACATCTTAGTTGTCATTTCCTAGACAACTATATGACTTAAGTCACAAACTAGTTTCTAGTTTATTACTATTGTGTATAGCTGACCCTCCAACATGAAAAAGGACTGAGTATCTCAAAGACAGCCATCTTGTATGCATGGAAGATGGTTAATGTAGACATTTCATATAGTAACCCAGACACAAAGAAAAACACAGAAAACAATCCATTATTTAGTAGTTTCTGATAGGCATTATAGTGAGCTATAAAAGTATACCCGCCCCAAGAAATGCATAATCTAATAATTCAGTAGCTAAATCTAATGCAAAGTAAACCAGCAGCAAATAAGAAAAGGCAACAGTGAAATAATAAACTACATATTGTAGACTTTGTCCCATTAGTCAAAAGAGGGGGTGGAAGACAAGTCACTATAGACTGGTACAAGGAGTTAAACTTTTGTCATTCATTATGCTCTCCACTGCTTATTCTTTTTGCCCTCTATTTTTATTGTTTTCCTATATATCTTCTGTAGGTCCCCATCTTTTATAGGGTCCCCATCTTTTATATAGAGTACTGCCATTTGTCTCTAAAATTTCTCATTACAATGGATGAACTTTAAGCTTCTTAAATTTCTTTTTCTAGTTTTGTCTATTTTGGGAATGTATTACTGGGTGCATATAAAGTTACAACTGCCACGCCACATCTTGCTAGTGAACACATGCTTATTATGAAGTGAACACAGTTCAGCCCCAATCCATTTCTCCATCTTCATTTCCCGTACATACCAGCCCAGGGTCCAATGACTTTGAGCTTCCTGATGTTCCCCTGAGGTGATGATAAGGCCGTTTCAAACCTCCACCTCTATACCCAGTTCATTTTACTTACAAAGCTTCCTACCTTGTAAGCTTAGCCAACACCTACACATCTATCAAGATCCCAGTTCAACATCACTAGTCTGGAAAAGCCTTCCAACATAGAGAGTCACTATCTATCCTAAGACCCAACAGCACTCTGTGAATACCTCCAGCAGAGTACTTACTATATAATGCAAAATGTTTCTCCCTTGCTAGACTATGACTGCCTCCAAGGGAAAGACCAAGTTGTAGTCAACTCTGTAAACCACAGTACATGATAATCAAGAAAGTCAGAAAGTTTCTGCAAAAGCAGTGAAGGTTATGTCAGCTTTGGACAAGTTTAAGCTCACAGATATCCTAGCACACAACCTAATAAAACTGTAAGTGGTATACTACAAACTTAGTTTTATTTAAACTGACAGGCTAAATTGTTGTTAAACTAGAGGTCATCAATCACAATCTCATACATACTCTTCTAGATCCTGGATCCGGAAATTCATCCTAAATGCCTAAAATTAACATTTTGGGGAAAAGGAACAAGTATCTAGGTAATCCCATATTTCCTGTGATTTAGGTATAATAGAGAAGTCTAAAACCACACTGTTTAGAATTTGGCTTCTCCCCCATGAGATATGCCTTGATGACAACTGAGAATGTCATATCCAACTTTGAATCCTGCAAGGATGATTAAAGTATCTGATTTCCACAGTTTGTCAAAGCATTAAATTCATTCCCTTTATAAAGTAAACACAAAGCAATGAAGCATTAAGGCTTCAAAAATTAAGACGTGAAAGCCTAGGACCAACCTTGGAGTGCTATAAAGGCTGTCTACTCCTCCCCGCACCCCTGGGATGGACAACTAAATATTGTTAGCAGCCTATTGACTTACATGTACATAAAGATCATCTAAATCAATAATATTAAATTGTAGAAGTACTGCTGCAGCTCTGTATAAAGATGAAGGGGTCTCTCCATTTAGTTCCTTGAAGAACAGAAGAAAAGTTTCTCCTTAGTGCACAAAATACAATTAAAATCATATCCTTTACCTACCAATAATTAAGAGCAAAGAGACTAAATAACTCTAGGTTAACAATAAGCTTCATTCTTCTTCCTGATCATACATAACATCTGAATGCAGGACAAAGATACTTATCTCAACATCCCTTTTCATATTAGAACATCTTCTAAAGAGCATGAGGAAAGATTTCAAAATGGCTACACTATACAATGCATGCTAATAGTTTAATAAAATCTGGAAATTGAATAGAGTAACACTTTATACTGCATAATATTTAGTTTGGGTTTCTGTTTTTGTGTTTTCTTACCTGGCTTTTTTAGGTGTTCTCAGTGGAGATGCAGATAGACGGACAAATTGGTAAGTGCAGCACTTTCTGTGTCTGCTTTAATTTTTTTCTCCCTATTCTTTTATTTCTTGGTTTTGTGCTATGTAAATCAGCAGATTACCCCTTCAAAACAGGTCTCTATACATATTACATATGGATAAACCAACATTTTAAAATAGAAATGGTCAATTCTAGGCCAGACCTGCAGACCCTGCATAGAAACAAGGATATCTGATGCTGTCAGGAAGACCTTTCCCTAATTTTTAAACTGCTTGTGGTCAGATGAATGGAAGAGTGAAGTGAGGACAACTGGCAATTACTAAATGGCCAAAAGAAAATAAAAAGCAAACAGTAACAATATACTGTTTTGCTTCTCAAAACTGAAAATGAGATCGTTGTAAGGCTTCCCCCACAACTGTGATAGGTGTTTTGCACATACCATATGAACCTAAAAAAGCAAATAGGTTTATCATAAAAAAAGGCATTTTTCTACTCTAATTTTTAAGACAGATAAGAGATGTCATCAACTTAAGAGTTTAATTCTAAACTTTTGTACATGGTTACTTAGTATCAAAACATGTTCCCATAAAAACAAATGGTAGTCAGGATTTCAGAGCAAACCCACAAAACCTCACTACCTGACCTGAATCTACCAGGTATTATTCTCATTATTTCCATTATCTCTATTTAAATGAGTCACCACAAGCCCCCAACTCCCAGCCATACGTCAGCTTCCATACTCTGCTCCTGATACTGCCCTGCACAATCCTTGTTCTGTCCTGTCCATTCCACTTTTCCACATTCTCAAGAAACTTCCATGGAATCCTCTTGAATTCATGACTCGTCCTCAGCAAAACCCCCTATATCTGAACCTGTCCTCTAAATGTCCCCTCCACCTTCATGCCTGAACAGAGCCTAGCACTCTCTAGGAACACCACTCCCACTGTAACCTGGTGGCTATTTTCCCCAGGCCCCACACTACTAGGCCTGTAGGTGAGGTACGAATCATGTTTGCTTTTAATAGTTGTTTTCAGTCTATTTTTTTCCCCTGCACCCTCACTAAAACCCACCCAGCTTTGGATTTCTTATCAATCACTACTGCTGTTAACTAGTTTTATTCCATCATAGTCAAATAATATGTTTTGTACAAATGTACTTAGACTTACTTTGCCATCCAAGGGTCTTCCCTGGAGAATGTTATATGTGCAGTTAAGAATAATGTGTCATCTATTGTTAGGTAGAGTGTTCTATATATGCCTGTCAATTCTAATTGGTTTATAGAGTGAAGTCTATTTTGCCTGATATTCAAAGAGCTACCCAGGTCTCTCCTGGATGTTATTTGCATGGGATACCAATGCCCACACTTTCACTTTCAACATATTTGTATCTTTGTATTTAAAGTGAGTATTACAGATAGCATAAAGTTGGATCATGCTTTCTTATACATTCTATCGAACTATGTCTTTTTTATTACAAAGTTTAATCCATTTACATTTAAAGTGTTATAGTTTACCCTTGAACAATGCAGGATGGCTAGGTTAGGGGTGATGACCTCCACACAGTTGAAAATCCACACATAACTTCTGACTCCCCAAAAACATAACTACTAATAGCCTACTGACAAGAAGCCTTACCATTAACATGAACAGCTGATTAACATATTTTCTGTTATATGTATTATATACTGTATTATTACAATAAAATGTTTTTTTTCAAATTGTCACAAATCTCAAAAACATTTCCCAATATATTTATTGGAAAAATTCCCCATGTAAGTGCACCTGAACAGTTCAAACCCATGTTGTTTAAGGGTCAACTGTACTGACAAGGAAGGCTTTCTGCCATTTTGCTATTCGTTTTCCATGTCTTACATTATTTTTTGTCCCTCATTTCCTCTAGTATTGCTTTCTTTTGTGCTTGTTTTTTTTAGAATGTACCATTTAGTTCCCTTCTCCTTTCCTTTTCTGTGTGTTTTTTAGTTATTTTCTTATTGGTTACCTGGGATATTACAATTAACATTTTAAACTTGTAATAACATAGTTTGAATTAATACCAACTTAGTTTTAATACTATATAAAAACTCAATGTAATAGTATACAGAAAGCACGTATATATCTCTATCCCTCCAGTGTTACACAATGTGTGCCAATTACATTTATAATTACTGTTTAATTCCTTTGTCTTTTAAATCATATAGGAAAAAAGGAAGGCCTACAACTAAAAGATACAGTAATATTGGTTTTATATTTACCTATGCAGTTACCTTTACCAGGGTTCTTTTTATTTCTTGATATGGCTTCAAGTTACTACCTAGTGTCCTTTCATTTCAGTCTGAAGGACTCCCTTTAGCATTCTTGTAGGGCAGGTCTACTAATCCAGCTCATAATCTCTCATTTTTGAAGGGCAATCTTGTTCGGTATAGAATTCCTGGTTGTCAGTTTTATTATTTTAGCATTTTATATACACCATCCCACTGCCTTCTGAAGAGAAATCAGCTGTTCATCTTATGACAATCTCTGGTATGCAATGGGTCACCTGTTTTGCTGCTTTCCAGATTCTCTGTCTTTTGATGATTTGACTAAAATGGGTCTCAGTGCAGATATCCTTTGAGTTTATCCTGCTTGGTATTAATGGAAAGTCTTAGATGTGCACATTCATCTCTTTCTTCAAATTCGCGAAGTTTTCAACCGTTATTTTTTCTGTCCCTTTCTCTGCCCTCAGCTTTTGGGACTCGGTAATGCACATATTGGTACAGTTGATGGTGTCCTATAGGTCTCTTAGGCTCTGTCATTTTCCTTCATTCTTTTCTATTTCAGCTCCTCAGCCTGATCTACTTCAATTGACTCATCAAGTTGGCTGACTGTTTCCTCAGCCTCCTCCACTCTGCTCTTGTGCCCCTCTAGTTAATTTTTCACTTCAGTTATACTTTTTGACTGCAGAATTTATTTGGTTGCTTTTTTATGATTTCTATTTCTTTATTGATATTCTCTACCTGGTGAGACAGTGCTTTCCTGGTTTGCTTTAGTTCCTTGCCCATGGTTTCCTATAGACCATAAGCGTATTTAGAAATGTTAGTTTAATTGACCTAGTAGGTCCATCACCTGGGCTTCCTCAGGGACAGTTTCTACTAATTTCTTTTTTCTTGTGTATGAGCCATGCTTTGTTTCAGCATACCTCATTTCTTCCTGAAAACCAGACATTTTGAGGATCATGTGACAACTCTTAAAATGAGACCCTGCCACCTCTCTGAGGGGTTTGTTGATGCTGCTTATTATGGGTTATTGTTGCTTGCTTTTTTAGTGACTTTTCTAAACTCACTTTGTAAAGTTGTATTATTGTCTTGTGTGGCTACTTAAATCTGTGTTGTTAGCTTTGAATTTTCTTAAAGGCCTGAAGCCAAAACAAAAAGAAAGAAAAAAGAGAAAAAAAAATACTCCTCTGGTCTTTGCACACTGGCTGTATTGTTAGGGCCTCCTCAACACTCGGCCAGGTCATTTGCAACTCTGCCTTAGTTTTCACTTCCCGCTTGTGCAGAGCCTGAAGGTCAGCCAGAGGAAAAGGCTTAGGGGTCTTCGCAGCTCTTTTCTGAGCCCGCATTCAGTTCTGAGCATGTACGTGGCCATTTTTCCTGCAATTCCCTGGTATATGAAAGAGCGTTTTAAAAATCCTTATTCTCCCACGTATCTCCTTATCCAACTCCTTCCTTTCTAGGCTTTCAAGTCTCTCTATTGCTTATTTGATTGCTGTCTCTTGCTCCAGGCTGCTAAAGCCAATAGTTGTGCTTTTAAATGCTTTTCCTAAAACTACCCCAGCCCTGGGGATAGCACCAGTCTGGTGAAACAAAGACAGGCCCTTGCACCAGTCCTTCAGGAAGCAGCCAGACAGGTCACAACCCACAGCTCTTTGAGAACAATTCTTTGTATCCTCTGGCATTAGCAATCTGCACTAGGAATGTGGGCTTCTATCGTCTCACAGACACCACCAATCTGGGTGTGAGCGATAGTAGGCAAGCAGTTTAAGACACCACAGTGCTCTCTTACCCCAGACCAGCATCTTCTTTCTTCACCAAGACTTTTCTTGGTCGCTTCAAGTTTTTTGCTAAATTCCAGAGTTCTGTAAAAGTTGACTGAGAGTTTTTGCCAATTCACTGGTTGCTTTTATGGAGGGACAGAGCTCTGGACGTCCCTACTATGCCATTTTCAGTGATGTCCTATTGCTGCTATCTGTGGACCCCTGGTCACTATCCTTCATTTAGCAATGGCCTTCACTGTCACTGTCTTAACTCTATTCATTTCTTAATTTTTGGAGATTTTCATATATACGTAAGTGATCCTTCCATCGAGCTGCCTTCTCAGTTCCTTGAATTCCTCTCTTCCAAAGACCTTCTCCTCTACACTATTTCAGCCATTAGCTCCATATCCTAAACGTTAACATTACCAATAGCTACAACACCTCCAATATGCTGATTTCAAGTACCCACCCTCAAGTGGGTCCTTAATGCTGCTGGCCAATCATACTCTATTTTCTCTTGTCCATTCACTGCCCTACACAACTATTTCCTACCCTCTTTCCTAACCTCCATACCTCCTCTTTCATCCTCTCTGTCAGAGGCTGACCCTGCTTCCTATTTCAGCAAGAAAACGGGAGCAATTAACAGGACTGCTATAAACTTTCACCACCATATATACCCTCCTACCAACAATTGTACCTACATATGCTGCCTTTCTACCTATTATTACAGATGAACTCTCTATGCTCATATTTAAAGCCAACACATCCACTTATGCCATAGACTCCAGTCTATCTTACTCAAAACACTATTCCAATAATTCTCTCCTCTCTCCTACATCTCCAGGTTTCCTCCTCTCCACTCAGTCGTTCCCATTAGCATGCATATGTTCTCTTTCCCATATTCAAAAAAACCCTCAAGCTCACATTCTCCTGCCAGCTACCACCTCATTTGTCTGTCCCTCTTTGTAGAAACTCCTTTATATAGTTGTCTATTCTGTCTCTAATTTCACTCTCCCCATTCTCTCTTAACGCCACCCTAACTCTACCAAATTGGCTACTTTAGACCTCTCTGCTGATAAATCCAATGATCAATTTTTAGTCATCTCAAATGACCGCCCAGAGGCATTTAACAGAGTTCATCATTCCTTCTTCTATATAGCTTACAAAAAGATGCTACATTCTGTTTTCCTCTTACTTTATATGTTCCTGCTATACCTGCTTTGCTGGTTCCTCCTCCTCTCCTGGGCCCCTTAACATTGGCGTACCCCAAGGCTCAGCTGTTGATTCTCTCCTCTTGTCTCTCCATATTGAACCCTTGTTGAGTTTATACAGTATCACCACTTTAAATATCTACATGCCTTTGACACCAATATTCTATCACTAGCCCATTCTGTTCTCTTGGACACCAGATCCATATATCCAATTATCTACTCAACATCTGCACTTGGATATCTAACACAACCTCAAACTTAACCAAAACTAAATTCCTAACTCTTATTCTCAACACTCCAAACCCATTCCACCTAAAATTTACCCTATCCCAATGATGACAACATCACCTTTTTAAATGGTCAGTCCAAAAAAAATGTTAAGATAGTCCTTAACTCTACTTTCTCACATTCTGTATCTAATCCATTAGCAAATACTACTGACTCTACCTTCAAATTATGTTCAGGATCTTGTCAACTTCTACTGCTACCATAACCATATTGATTCTTTGAAAACCTAAGCCAAAACACAAATGCACTCTGTCTTTTTGTCTCTTTTGTCTCTTCCTCACACACTCACCACTCATGTCACCGTTAGAGGTGGCTACTAAAGAGGCTCCTCACTCTGCCAGCTAGTAACTAATGGGGGAAAAACTAAAGCATTTTCCCTGGCTTTCATAGGAACTTCATTTCAGGGTAACCAAACAACCCAAGTTTATAAGGGACAACTCTTCTTTATAGAAGAATGACAGCTAATAAATGTAGGGGGCATGATAAAATTATTGAATGAAAAATTTGGAACTGCTAAGGAAATAACTGATTCAGGAAAGGATCATCCATCTATTCTAAGACACTTAATGTAAGGTTGATGAAAAACTGGATATTCACATGGTACCAATGTGACAAACTACAGATTACTTGCTATTGGCAAGGACGGAAATATTATTGTATAATGGAGATATTAGACTGTCACCAGTATTCTAGAATGTTAAAAGTCAGACAGATATTAGACATTATGTTATATGAAATATATAGTACAACTTATGAAATATTTCTGAGATAAACATTTCACCTGAACACAGTCAAGACTTTAGACCTAACTCCAAATATAAAAGACAGGGGACAAAGAACAAATTAAACCAATCATGAAAAAGTAATTAGATAAATCCAAAAGGCAGAGTCTTCTATGGGAATGGTCTCTTCAAGAAGTCAATGCCATTAATGGTAAGGTGGGCACTATTCTAAACTAAAAGAGACTGATGAATCCTAACAATCAAATGTAATGTTTGGTCTTTGGATTATCACGTGAATGAACCAGCTATAAAATTTCAGGGATAATTTGGGAAATATGAATGTGGTCTGAGTTCACTATAACGATGGCAATCTAGTTAGATATGAAATTGGTATCATGGTACACAGAAAAATGACCTTTTAAAAAGCACACACTAACATATGTAGGAGTAAATGTTCATGATATCAGCAATACAAATAATTATTTCCAAAAAAGTATACCAACATGTTTATAAACTTGCTTCTAAGTGATGGGCTATGGGTATTTATTTCACTATTCGCTCTTCCCTATATGTTTGAAAATGTTCATAATAAAGTGGAAAAGAAAAAGAGAAATAAAATGAAAACACAAAGTCAGAGCATATCACTCTCCTACTCAAAATCCTCCACTGGCTTCATCCAGCATCAAAGTTAAAAACCTTGCACTAGGCTCTGTGTAATGTGGCCCCTCGTGTTAGACCTCATCCCCACCGCTCTGCCATTCAGTCACCCTGACACACCCACATCAGTCTTCTTGCTATTCTTCAACACAACAGGCATGCTCACACCTTAAGGCCTTTGCACTGGCAGTTCTCTTAACCTGAAGGTTCTTCCCCAGACTTTCTGCACATTTACACCCTCACATCTTTTGTATCTTTGCTGAAATCTTACCTTTTTAACAAGGTCCACTCTCTCCATTCTACTCAAAAATGCAACCTACCACTCCCAACACTCCCAATCTTCCTTATCCTACTCTATGTTTGCCCCATCACAATGATCATCTTCTGACATACAATGTAACTTCCTTTGAATGTGAGGATCATGAAGGCAAGGATTTCTATTTGTTCACCCCAGCACCTGAAACATTGCCTAGCACACAAGAGGTGCTCAATCATTATTTCTTAAATGAATGAATTTCAGTTATAATACTGACTAACCATGGAACCACTATTACTATTATTATTTTGTCTTGAATCCAGGAATGAAGGGGCTGTGATATGGGGGAGAGTGATCATCTTGCTCTTCTTTCTGATGGCAAGACAACTCCAGCCCAAGAGTCCTGGGGTACCCTCACACCTTCTAGTACTCCTTCCTTCCTCCTGTCCTTTGTGTTGACCCTCATGTTGTCCTGAAACCCTCTACTGCAGTAATCCCTGTTAGGAAAATCAATCAAATGTGCCTGCCCAATTTTCCAAAATGGTCGTGTGCTCTAAAACTGCTTATATCCCCTACTATCCTTCCAAGTCAAAACATCCAGTATGAGCAGGTTGAAACCAGAATAAAATAACTCTCACTGACTTCACAGCGAAATAATTAGCTTTGCCAAAATGTCTTAGCAATGGGGGGGAGTGGGAAGAAGCCTGTCAATCCAAATAATTCCCAACTGGTGAAAATATGGGCTGTAGACAGGAGGAGTGAACATTTTCAGGTAGTGATAGGAAGAGGGGAGGGAGGAGTAAATTAAGGGACCGATAAACAGGGTGACCATAAATGTCCAGGAACCAATTCCCAGGGGTGTAGCCCCTAAGCAGTTCCTGATTTTTTTTTTGAGAGGGCATCTCTCATATTTATTGATAAAATGGTTGTTAACAGGTAACAACAATAAAATTCTGTACAGGGGACACAATGCACAATCATTAATCCACCCCAAGCCTAATTCTCATCAGTCTCCGATCTTCTGAAGCACAGCGAACAAGTTCTTACATGGTGAACAAATTCTTACATAGTGAATAAGTTCTTACATGGTGAACAGTACATGGGCAGTCACCACAGAAACTTTCAGTTTTGATCATGCATTATGAACTACAAACAATCAGGTCAGATATGAATATTTGTTTGATTTTTATACTTGATTTATATGTGAATCCCACATTTCTCCCTTATTATAATTATTATTATCATTATTATTTTTATTTTTAATAAAATGCTGAAGTGGTAGGTAGATGCAAGATAAAGGTAGAAAACATAGTTTAGTGCTGTAAGAGAGCAAATGTAGATGATCAGGTGTGTGCCTATAGGCTAAGTATCTAATCCAAGCTAGACAAGGGCAACAAAACATCCACGGATGCAGAAGATTTCTCTCAAAGAAGGGGGGGTGAGGTTCTAAGCTTCACCTCTGTTGATCCCCAATTTCTCACCTGATGCGACTGTGCCTGTCTTAGGTTGTTCCTCCCTTGAGGAATCTTACCTGTCTCTGGCTAGCCAGTCATCTTCCGGGGCCATACAGGGAAATGTAAAGTTGGTAAGTGAGAGAGAAGCCTTATTGTTTGAAAAGGTTAGCTTTTTACTTCTTTGCAGATTTATGCCCTGTGGGTTTTATGCCCAGCATTTGTCTTGAGGTATCTTTACCACTTGGAAGAATTATGATACTCGGTAAATTCGATATGAGGCACTAATTCGATTTAATGGTTGTAATTAGGAAGGAAGAAGAAAAGCTATAGAAGTAGCAGACAGAAGAAAACATGGGAAGATTGGTTATTTCTTTGACATATCTTCTTGTAGAGTAAGCTGAGCATGTATAGGTTTTAAACTACTAATTAAATTGCACACACACATTAACATAATAGGAATACAGTTACATATCCAAAGCAGACCTACAATTACCAGCCATCTCCAGTGAAACCAAGAAAACCAGTTAGGCACCCTAAGCATCTGTGAAAACTTATCTGTGATATGATGGATATTGTCTAACTGAATTTAAACAGTTTGAGAAAAATCATACAATTTAAAACAACATATTCCTGGGAACTGTTCACATCCCATATGTTCTTTTAACAGTAGATAGTCTGTAGTCTCAAGATTTTGGAGCGCTGCAACTTGCACTTCTCCTAATTCTTAGCAGTTCCTGATTTTATGACTTTCCTTCCTTTACCTCCCACACTATAAAACTTCTAACACTAACACTTTTCTTCCCTTAACCTCAAGGGTCCTTAAGACTGCAGACTGTCACAACAAGATCACTTGGGCAATAGAAACAAGGGAATGGTGTTATAATTTGAGGGTTATTCTTTCTAATAATAGGTTATTTCAAAATCAAATATTTTTTGGTTGGGCATTTCTCATATAAGAAAAAGACATTCTATTTTTGAAAAAAAGGGTTATTCCAACATTGTCAAGACCCCCAGGGATATTTTAATTCAGCCCAAAAAGTGTTACCATTATGAGGAATATTTTCATATAAAAATTTCAGTTCTAAAACTTGCAATACTTGATGTTATGCAGTGGATTATCATTATTCACTGCACTATGGTCCAAGACCTACAATTTCCAAAGCCCTAACCTATACTCTAGTCATGCATGCTCAAGTTGAATTTCAGCTACCCTGTCATGTCAGCAGTTGGCTTCATGTTCTCAAACCCAAAACAACCACAGTGCCTCTTAAAATGTGATTAAATACTTTTTCTCTTTGCCTGTACTAACACTGGCACAGTGGCCTCCCTGGCTGCTGGTGAAACAGGGGACAGCTGCTATCATCAATTCTTGAACAAAGATAAAGTGCTCTTGCATGAAAACCCTGCCATGAGTCTTGTTTGGTATCAAAACAGTATACGTTTTCAAGTTCTCATCTGACTTCTCTTCTGCAACATCCCAAAAAATGGGAAATCAAAGATAAGCAAAGGTAGTAGGTGATATTATCATTTGAAAATCCTTAAAAAACTGTATTATTATCCTAAACTTGACCTTCAGAGAACAGGAATACACACTCTTCACCAGGGTATCCTCAGTGCCTAGCAAAGCAACACCATTATCACAAACACTCAATAAATGAGTATTTCTTGACTAGCTAAGTATCCCAGGCAGGAAAACAAATTAGGAAAGCTATACCAACAGGACAATGGAGGCCTTATTATGTTAAAATCCTCCATGCTATCAACAGTTATCTTCCTAAAACATAGATCACTCATTTACAATTAGTGAGCATTTACTATAGGCTAAGTAGTAAATTAATTCAGAAAAATTAGTAAAACACAGACCTTGTCCTACGTGGCTTACAATCTTGCAAAGGATGTAGATATGTTTTATTCTAATATAACCTGATAAGTACCAGAATTCTGTGCCAAGTTTTATGAGAATAGAGATTAAAAAGTGACTAATTCTGCATGGGTGAAGTGTCAGTGAAGAAATTACAGAACAAGAAGCACTTGATTTTAAAGAATAAATAGGAGTTCACAAGATGAAAAGACAGGTGAGATGGTTGGGGAAGAACACTTTTCTAGTTATAAAGAACTGCATGTAAACAAAGGTTTATACGTAGCACTGTCTTTACCTAAATGCAGGAAATGGCTAGGAATTTCTTATGATGAGAATATTAGGTTTAAGAAAATGAAATCACTAAAGATGAGGGTAGAAGGAAAGAATGGGGCTAGATTGTGAGGAGACTTTCTACCATGTTTGGAAGTTTGAATTTCATTCTGCAGGCAGAGATTTTTGTGCAGTGTGTCAATTACATCTATTTTAGAATGTAATAGTAATAATATTAAAAATGGATTGAAACAGAAATAATCCAAAGCATAGATTTGTTAGATAATTACTATAGTGTTTTAAATGAAAATTTATGCTATGATATGCCTTAAGAATTTATTCACATCCATAAAAAATTCCAAAGGTCACTGTGATGGGTACTATCTATTCAGTAAAATTCTAAATCAGCACAGATATCAAGGGACCTTGACAATCTAAAGTGCACCTAACTTTCCAACTTCACTTCTGGTCCCTTCTTTTCCCATTTTACAATCCAGCCACATCAGATTATGTACCATTTCTTCAATCTGTTGCATACATTCATACTGTCATGTCCTCACTCTCACAGTACTTGTTACGCCTGCATGGACAACTCTCAAAAAAGTTCTACTCATCCTCCAAGAACCAGGTGAAAAAAAGGTCGTATCTCTAAGGTCCTCCCCGATTCCATCTCTTGAAAGGCAAATATTTATTATGCTTTCCTCTAGGCTTTCACATCAAACCATTCACCCTACTAATATAGCACTGATCATCTTGCTTTGTTACCTATCCATTTATCTTCTCTCCTCTGCTTGAATGGCTGAGCTGGAGCCAATCATTTACAAACAAAATCAAATTAAACTGTACATATAAAATGATGAAATTAACCTCCCCCTCTTTCTCCATTGATATACAGAGATACACATATACACATTTTTTTATTACCTGATAAAACTTGAACTTGGATCCAAGAATATGACACAGTGTTTGCGGTTCACACATACTCATATAAGATTCTAATAAAGATATAAAGAATTCATCATGTTCTGGCCTGCATTCAAACACTTCTAAAATGACATCCAAAACTCTACTGGGATCCAGATTAAAGCATCCTGCAAGAGATGAGATACACACAAATTCAAAAGTGATTATACATCATTTCTACTGAAGCCATTAACTTTCTGGGACAACCTACATAACAAGATAAAAATGTTTCTAAAAACAACTTCCTTTATAAATTTGCTTCCCCTTCCCCAGAAGAATATCTTCATAATTTTCAAGATCATCAAGTCCATTCCCCACATTTTACATATAAGAAATGTGACTTTCCCAGCATTACAAAGTGGGTTAGTGATACAGCTGAAGCTCAGGATCTGCAACACTAAGTCAAGTAAACTTTCCTCTTTGCCACACTGTCTCATCAGTTACTGATTACTCTCGCTAGTGAAAGAGATAAACATTGTTAACTCTTAGCAAAATATGAAAATCAAACAATGCATTTTACAAGTTAAGCAACTAAAGGAGATTTTTTAATGTTTTATATAGAAGTACTTTGAATGTTTACAAACAGTTAAAAGCTCACATTCATGAACGCAGAACATACTGTTAGAATCATTTTTTAGTTTATTTTACATACACAACAAAGCTACAGAAAATAATTGTACCACTGATTTATACTTATGGTTTTGGGCAGCATTTATAAAGATAAGCAAGAGAGAAAGAAAAAAATAAGGTAGAGCAGGAGGAAAGAAGCACTGAATAAGTGCAGATGGCTACTTATCCATGCTAACCCCTTAAGGTAAGCTCAAAAGGGCCAATGGACACATATTTAATAAACCTGCCTATCAGCCACCCTACTCTTAGTAAATTATTACCTCTATTTGCATTCAGCTTCAGCTGCTGCCATATTATATTATAGTGCAGTGACATCATATACGCATTTAATTTATGAGAATACAACCATTTACACACAGCAAAGAAAATGATAGAAATAAACATTAAATTAAATGATACAGGCAATTCTACCCACCATTCCTCTCAATAAAATGTATACTTATGACCCAAACTCAGCATGAGATGTTAATCTGCTATGCCATTTGTATCAGTTCCCACATGTCTTATGCATTAAGTCAAATAGAATTCTAGTGTTTTAAATTACATATTTTTTCATTAGACTCAACCCGTACACACAAGCTAACCACTTCACGGTGGCAAGCAAATAAACACTGGCTAATGCAGCAGAAAATGGAACTGCGCTGAACTTAGGGAGAGGCATTATGTCAAACACTGTACCTAACAGATGACTTTGGGGATTTTTCAAAGAAAATTCTTACATAACCTATTTTATAAGATTTCCAGAGTTACTCCTATTAAATCTGCAACTATACTAAATGCTATAAAACTCATGTCTGATTCACACTATCTTGGCAATTACTTAGAAAACCAAATTCTTCAAATACTATAAGTATTTCCTCTTTTAATGAAATCTGAAGTTAAGAACACATTTTTTTTTTCCATTTCACATACTAAGGAAAAAATGAACTAACACATTGATGATGTCTTACTGAAAAGAGTTCCAATTTTTACAAATTCTCCAAAAAGATATTTACTTAAAGTTCTGGGAGGAAAATGTCTAAATATTTTAGCCCCTCCCTGTAACCCCAAAAAGTATGGCTCTCAAATAACAACTGAAAAAGTAAAATAAATGTAAAAGTGACTCCAAAATAGCAATTAGAATTTTTAAATGCTACTAGAAGAAATATAAAATATGAAATGGTACAACTACTTTGTAAAACCAGGAGTTTCCTTAAAAGTCAAACTTACACCTCCCATATGACCCAGCCACTTCAATCCTAGGTATTTTCCCAAGGGAAGTAAATATCTATGTCCACACAAAGACTTGTACACAAATATTCCTAGCAGCTCTATACAATAGGACACACTCACCATCAACATATGAATGGGTAAAGAAATTGTGGTACAGTATATTTGTAGTATATACAGTGGAACACCACTCAGGAATAACAAGGAAAGAACTGTTAATATATACAACATGCATGAATCGCAAAATAATGATGCTGAATGAAATAAGCAAGACAAAATAGAACATTCGCTATATGATTCCATTTATAAAAGAATTCTAGAAAATGCAACCTGGTCTATAGAGTCAGAAAGCAGGTCAGTGGTTGCCTGGCGAGGCAGTGAAGGGGAATGAAATAAAAAAGGAGGAAATTGGGGGGGGGGAGGAGGTAATAGAAACAAGCATTATCTAAGTTGCAGTGAGGTTTTCACAGGTGTATACATATGTTAAAACTCAAGATGCTCTTTAATTTGGACAGTTTATTATATGTCAATTATGCCTGAATAAAGATGGGAAAAATGCCTCCAAACTGCTAGTAACATTGACAATAAACATTATCAAAGGAAGATCTAGCAAATTCTCCAACCTTATAACTACTCCTACGTTTACTAAATGTAAAGATTCAATCATTATATAAAATGAATAATACTCTCGCAGAAAGGACAAAAGATACACTGAATATAATTTTGAAAAAAATGGCTGGCTTATAATTAATTACCCATTAAGCTACATATACAAAACGTGTATATAAGTACTACAACAGCAACATGTTACATGGAAATGTTGTTTCATTCACATTAAAGTTTACATTTTTAGTTTCCTATAATATGAACCAATGACATGTTTTATGAAGCAGTGTTACTCTACTGAGACTTCTATCAATGACCTGCACTGTCAACTATCTACTAACTTCTTTCTAGGTGCAATTTAAGGCAGTAATCTAGAAAAGGCAGTATATGCACTTCTATTTATAACAGGTATCAACCTTGCATCTTTCAAAAAGAAGAACTGGCTAATGAATTTACTATTAAATGTCTCAAATAGCATCAGTTAGACCAATAAATTGGGACTCTAGTAACAATCAGTAATCTTGAATGTCCAAAGTAATTTTTTTCTAATGGCAGCTGTGGCAGAACATTGGCACTCTTGTGCTCAAGCATCTTAGAAGGCTCTTGTCCACCCTAACCATCAGTAATCATGTGACCTTACACGAGAACATAAGCTTAGCTCCCTACCTCTTTCACCAGCTACATTAAGGAATATTTATAAGCACATATAATATCTTTATGACTTTTGAGGAACAGACAAAGGAACCATATCAGAAGGGAACAAGTGGGAAAATATAGAAATGGTGAATCTGTAATGGTGAAATTCCTTCATTTCAATAAACATAAATACCTACTATATACCAGATGCTTGTGATACAGAGATTAATAAAATGCCTTCTCAAATCTTGAGGACTTCACACCTTTTGGGTGATAGATCTTTGAAAAAATGCACTGAAAAGTAACTGGAGTTTCCTCAAACATGGACAAGACAGCCAGTGTATGGAGCAAGTGATTTTAACTAGAGGAAAAAATATAATTAAACTGACAATGGTTGTTTTAGGAAAAGGCCAAATTGAGATTCTTAACAGGAAAAAAAAACCCAATGTAATATTGTAAACATGATTGAGAGAGATGCCTAGCCCATAATGTCAAACAATATGATAGCTCCAGTAACCATGTGTCTGATATAACAGACCTTCCAATACAGAAAAAAACTTATTTTGAATAAAACAACATGATCTGGCATCTAGAATTCACTTTAGAAATAGGCTATACTATGGTCTGAATGTTTGTCCTCCACCTCCCCCCCAAAAAAAATTCCTGTGTAGAATTTCTAATGCCCAATATGATGGTATCAGAAGGTGGGACCTATAGCGAGGATGGGGTGGGGTGGAGGGGATGATTAGGTCATGAGAATGGAGCCTTCATAAATGAGGGCAATGCCCTTTAAAAAAAGAGCTCCCTTGCCCCTCCCACCATATGAGGATACAGCAAGAAGTCAGCAGCCTGCAACCCAGAAGAGGGCTTTCATCAGAACCCAAACATGCTGGTGCCCAATCTTGGGTTTCCTGCCTCAAGAACTGTGAAACATAGCTTTTTGTTGTTTATAAAGCCACCCAGTCTGTGGTACTTTGTTACAGTAGCCCTAATAGACTAAAACAGGCAAATAAAAGCCTGTGTTAGACTATTTCTAAGAAATAGTATTTGCAAAACCCTGCACATAGGATCAAGGCAAGAACCAAAGATGCTGGTGCCCAATCTTGGGATTCCTGCCTCAAGAACTGTGAAACACACCTTTCTGTTGTTTATAAAGCCACCCAGTCTGTGGTACTTTGTTACAGTAGCCCTAATGGACTAAAAGAGGCAAATAAAGACCTATATTAGACTATTTCTAAGAAATAGTATTTGCAAAAAACAGCACATAGGATCAAGGCAAGAACCAAAGATGTTGGCACCCAATCTTGGGTTTCCTGCCTCAAGAACTGTGAAACATACCTTTCTGTTGCTTATAAAGCCACCCAGTCTGTAGTACTTCGTTACAGTAGCTCTAGTGGACTAAAACAGGCAAATAAAAACCTATATTAGACTATTGCTAAGAAATAGTATTTGCAAAAAACTGCACATAGGATCAAGGCAAGAACCAAGGAACCAAGATGCAGAAAAATGAACCTTGCAAAAAAAACAAAACAAAATGAAAGTATAATTATAAAAAAACTAGTGATGAGAACACCAATTGCTATCTTCTTTTCATAGTAGAGAAAAACAACTTCTTCATAACTAGTATACAGTAAAGAAACTTCAATAAAGCAAAAACTTAAGCAGAGGAGGCAGTCAACTGGCTTCCCTTTCAAAAGGACAGCAGACAGCTAACACAGTAAGATGTTTCTAGGCTGAAGGGCCCTTATATTCAGACTGGACCCAATACAAAATATTAAGCATACTCGAGATAACATAGTCAAGGGGGTTAAATGTCCCATAATCTGTCCAAGAATAAAATCATTTGGCTTGGGTTTTTATTTTGTGTTTAATGTTTTTGTGGTCATTTGACAAGCAACCACATTTAACCTGTGAGACTCAAGAGGCAGAGACTCTCACCCTACCCCCAGCCAAAGCTACAACCTTGGACACCAGGCAACAAATGAGAAGGTCCTGAAATTTGATGAAGAGGTCTCTGATTGAGGGTGAGTGGGACAGGACTAGAGCCTAGGCCAAAGAGATCATGAGCCACTACACCCAAAACCAGAGAGAAGCATTTTCATTCTTTAAAACTAAACTCAACTAAGCTAGGTCCATAAATAATGTTACTCAGCACTTTTGATTTAGAGCAGAGATTAGCACACTACAGCCTATGGCTCAAATCCATTCAGATTTTGTAAATAAAGTTGTACTGGAACACAGAAACAATCATTTATTTAGATACAGCCTGTGGCTTCCTTTATACTACAATGGCAATGTTGAGTAGTTCCAACAAAAACCATGTGGCCGACAAAACAAAAAAAAAATTTACTATCTCACTCTTAACAGAAAAAAGTTTGCTGACCACTAACTTAGAAGAATACCTAGCCACTACTTTCTTTCGAAGGGCATTCAGAAGAGTAAAGTGCTTATGGTTTAGTTCAGCAATCAAAGGAGTCCAGCTCTAATATCCTCATCTCTAATTTATTGTAGATGTTTTCTGCCATCTTGATGCAGGGATGGTTTGTGTGGGATCTATCATGACAGCTCAAGAACTTAATGATCACTATCCTATCCACTCCTATTTGACAAGTTTTTCAAATTTAGTGTCGGGTTTGAAAACACAACCACATGCAGGCTCATAAAAGTTCTGCTTCCTTGCTTTTTCATGCAGTAAACAACCCCAGGCTATCAGCAGGCTAGAAACTGTTTTATATTTAGGATATAAACATTTTGATAAACCAGAATCTTGTAGGGAACAAGTAACTACCCTTTAGTTAAAGGGTAATAAATAAGGATGCTCCTGATCACACTAAGTACCATCCTGTTCCCCCACCACAATGTCAGGGGAAGGAAGGTAAGAATCACTACAAACTGTACAAGAAAGGGGGAAAAATGCAGTCATTTTTCAACAAGTATTTATCCAGCACCTATATATCAGGCACTGAGGTTAGAGATACTAAACCAAACAAACAAAAATCCATGTCCTCATGGAGCCTACATTCCAGCGGGATTGGAGAATAAAATGCATTGCATGTTATATGGTGGTAAGTGCTCAGAAGCACAGTGAACACGAGGCAGGCCTGGGGGAGATGGCAGGGAAGGCTACACCCAGGAGGTGACATTTGTGTGCGTCATAGTATGCTTGATACTAGAAGTTTAGCCCATAAAATCTAACTGTTCATATTCATGGAATATCCATTATGTCGTGAGCTTGCACTTGTGATTCCAACACTGTTCTTCGGGGACAATAACATAATCAGTTCTCTGAGGGCAAAGTTCAAAAAAAAGTAAGTAGCATCCATTTTCCCAGTTAGATAAAAACACACCTTCAGGAAAACCCCGCTTTCAAATGTTGCCAAAATAACAAGGAACCAAAATAAAAAGGTATAAATTCACAAGGACAAAGACTAGAAGAAACAAGGCCAGATAAGATGACAAGATATAGGCAAACAAAGTGAAAAAAAAACACAAAAAAACAGGTAGGTACTTACACAGCACAAAATTTTTATGTGGGAAACACCATCTTAGGAAAGTGCATAGCAGGCCATAAGGAAAGACAAACCTATAGGAAAGCAGTACTGACAGGCATCTCAAGCTAGAACAAAATGCTGCAGGAAAAAGGTACAGCCTACCCTAGAAAGAGAAAAAGAAACCCTACTGGAGGATTTTTTAAACATGCCACTGCCACACAGGTAAGGAAGAGCCCTGCAGGCCTAGGGGAATACAAGTCTTGGTGTGGAAACAGAAGGAAGTAGCAGAGAGAGTAAATCAGCTGCCAAAACTAAACTTACTTCAAAGAAAGTAGAAATTTTAAACTAAAAGCATCTTACCTTCTATACCAAAAGCATAAGCTAAAAACATGATCTTTACTAAAGATGACTGTAGTTAAACATAGTTTTATCTGTGTTCCTACTCAGTATAACATTGGAAGAACTGTGTAAGGATCAGGATACTCCCCACTCTTAGTCATACATAAATTTAAAAAACAGGGAAAGAAGTTGAGCATAAACATCTCTTAAAATATAACCAGGGAGGATTAAAGATGGTGGCATGAGAGGAGAGACAGAGGCTTCCTCCTAAAACTGGATACAACAAGAAAATACAGTTGGCACAACTAATCCTGAGACAGCAACAGGAAAGAGGACGGCGCCAGACTGCATACACCTGGAGAAAAGAGCAGACCTCACTGAATCGGGGTTGGAAAGCTGGGACAGGTGGAGTTCCTGGGAAGACTGGGTTTCTGGCAGCTTGTGGAAAGCAGGGATCCATATCTGGCTACTCAGGGACAAAAGCTTATATCTGTGTGCTTGGTTCACTAGTTCAGGCAGTGGAGACAGGCACAGCAGCTGGGAAGTGGGGTACAGCTCTTCCCTCCCCACCAGGCACCAATACCGCTCCACTGCGACCACCAACATTGCTTCAGGGGATGAGCAGCTCCAGAACAGAGCTTCTGGACACTAGAGGGCGCCATGTACAAATATGAAACACCAATGAAACCAGGTCCAGAGTAAAATTACTAATACAACTCCCGAGAAAGATTTCAATGATATGGACCTCGTGACTCTTCCCAAAGGGGACTTCAAAATAAAAATCATCAACATGCTAATGGAGATACAGAAAGATATTCAAGAACTCAGGAATGAATTCAGGATGGAGATCCAATCGTTGAAGAGCACGATGGAGGGTATTAAAAGGAGGCTGGACATGGTGGAGGAGACGATAAGTGAAATAGAAACTAGGGAAGAGGAATACAGAGAAGCTGAGGCACAGAGAGAGAAAAAAAGGATCTCTTAGAATGAAAGAATATAGAGAGAACTGTGAGACCAATCCAAATGGAACAATATTCCCATTATAGGGACACCAGAAGAAGAAGAGAGACAGAAAGGGATGGAAAGTGACTTTGAGGAGGTAGTTGCTGAAAACTTCCCCAGTCAAGGGAAGGAGACAGTCTCTCAGACCATGGAGATCCACAGATCTCACAACATAAGGGACCCAAGGAAGACAACACCAGGTCACATAGTAATTAAAATGGAAAAGATCAAGGATAAGGAAAAATTGTTAAAAGCAGTCAGAGACAGAAATAAGATCATAGACAAAGGAAAGCCCACCAGGCTAACATCAGACTTCTCAGCAGAAAACTTACAGGCCAGAAGGAAGTGGAATGATGTATTTAATGCCATGAAGCAGAAGGGCCTGGAACCAAGATTACTTTATCTGGAAAGATTATCATTTAAATTTGGAGGGATTAAACAATTTCAAGGTAAGCATAAGCTGAGAGAATTTACCTCCCACAAACCATCTCCGCAGTCTATTTTGGAGGGACTGCTATAGATGGAAGTGTTCCTAAGGTTGAATAGCTGTCACCAGAGGTAATAACACCACAGTAAAGAAATTAGAACAGCTAATTACTAAGCAAATGCAAAATTAAATTAACTATCTCCAAAGTCAATCAAAGGATAGACAAAAAGTACAGAATATGATACCTAATATATAAAGAATGGAGGAAGAAAAAGGAGGAGAAACAGAAAAGAACAGTTAGATTATGATTGTAAAACCATACTAAGTGAGTTAACTTACACTCTTAGATAGTAAGGAAATTAACCTTGAACCTGTGGTAACCATGAATCTAAAGCCTGCAATGGCAATAAGTACATACCTATCAATAGTCACCCTAAATGTAAAGGGACGGAATGCACCATTCAAAAGACATAGAGTCACTGAATGGATAAAAAAACAAGACCCATCTATATGCTGCTTACAAGAGACTCACCTCAAACCCAAAGACATGCAGAGACTAAAAGTCAAGGAATGGAAAAAGATATTTCATGCAAACAACAGGGAGAAAAAAGCAGGTGTTGCCGTACTAGTACCAGACAAAATAGACTTCAAACCATTGAAAGTAACAAGAGATAAATAAGGACATTACATAATGATAAAGGGGTCAGTCCAACAAGAGGATATAACCATTATAAATATATATGCACCCAACACAAGAGCACCAGCATATGTGAAACAAATACTAACAGAACTAACGGAGGAAATAGAATGCAATGCATTCATTTTAGGAGACTTCGACATACAATTCACTACAAAGAACAGATGCACCAGACAGAAAGTAAGTAGGGACACAGAGGCATTGTAAAACACACTAGAACAGATGGACCTAACAGACATCTATACAACTCTACATCCAAAGTCAACAGGATACACATTCTTCTCAAGTGCACATGGTTCTTCAGAATAGACCACATACTAGGCCACAAAAAGAACCTCAGTAAGTTCCAAAAGATTGAAATTGTACCAAGCAACATTTCACACCACAAAAGTATAAAATGAGAACTAAATTGCACAAAGAAAGCACAACGGCCCACAAACACATGGAGGCTTAACAACATGCTCCTAAATAATCAATGAATCAATGACCAAATTAAAATAGAGATAAAGCAATATATGGAAACAAATGAAAACAACAACACAAAGCCCCAACTCCTGTGGGACGCAGTGAAAGCAGTATTAAGAGGAAAGTATATAGCACTCCAGGCATATTTAAAGAAGGAAGAACAAACCAAAATGAATAGTCTAACATCACAATTATCAAACTTGGGAAAAAAAGAACAAATGAGGCCTAAAGTCAGCAGAAGGAGGGACATAATAAAGATCAAAGAAGAAATAAATAAAATTGAGAAGAATAAAACAATAGAAAAAATCAATGAAACCAAGAACTGATTCTTTGAGAAAATAAAACAGATAAGCCTGTAGCCATACTTATTAAAAGAAAAAGAGAATCAACACACATAAACAGAATCAGAAACGAGAAAGGAAACATCACGACGGACCCCACAGAAATACGAAGAATTATTAGGGACTACTATGAAAACCTATATGCTAACAAGCTGGAAAACCTAGAAGAAATGGACAACTTCCTATAAAAATACAACCTTCCAAGACTGACCAAGAAAGAAACACAAAATCTAAACAAACCAATTACCAGCAACGAAATTGAAGCGGAAATCAAAAAACTACCCAAGAGCAAAACCCCCGGGCCAGATGGATTTACCTCGTAATTTTATCAGACATACAGAGAAGACATAATACCCATTCTCCTTAAGGTTTTCCAAAAAACAGAACAGGAGAAAATACTCCCAAACTCATTCTATGAAGCCAACATCACCCTAATACCAAAACCAGGCAAAGACCCCACCAAAAAAAGAAAATTACAGACAAATATTCCTGATGAACTTACATGCAAAAATACTCGATAAAATATTAGCAAACCGAATTCAAAAATTCATCCAAAGGATCATACACCATGACCAAGTGGGATTCATCCCAGGGATGCAGGGATGGTACAACATCTGAAAATCCATCAACATCATTAACCACATGAAGAAACAGGACAAAAACCACATGAGGATCTCCATACATGCTGAAAAAGCATTTGACAAAATTCAACATCCATTCATGAAAAGAACTCTCAACAAAATGGGTACAGAGGGCAAGTATCCCAACATAACAAAGGTCATATTTGATAAACCCACAGCCAATATCATACTGAACAGTGAGAAGCTGAAAGCTTATCCTCTGAGATTGGGAACAGACAGGGTTGCCCACTCTCCCCACTGTTATTCAACATAGTACTGGAGGTCCTAGCCACGGCAATTAGACTAAACAAAAGAAATACAAAGAATCCAAATTGGCAAAAAATAAGTCAAACGGTCACTATTTGCAGATGACATGATATTGTACATAAAAAAAACCCTAAGGAATACACTCCAAAACTACTAGAACTGATATCAGAATACAGCAAAACTGAAGGATACAAAATTAACACACAGAAATCTGTGGCTTTCCTATACACTAACAAAGAACTAATAGAAAGAGGAATCAGGAAAACAATTCCATTCACAATTGCATTAAAAAGAATAAAATACTTAGGAATAAACCTAACCAAGGAAGTGAAAGACCTATACCCTGGAAACTATGACACTCTTAAGAGAATTAAAGAGGACACTAACAAATGGAAACTCATCCCATGCTCTTGGCTAGGAAGAATTAATATCGTCAAAATGGCCATCCTGCCCAAAGCAATCTACAGATTTGATGCAATCCCTGTCATAGTACCAACGACATTCTTCAATGAGCTGGAACAAACAGTCCAAAAATTCATATGGAAGCACCAAAGACCCCGAATATCCAAAGCAATCCTGAGAGAGAAGAATAAGGTGGGGAGGATCACGCTCCCCAACTTCAAGCTCTACTAAAAAGTCACAGTAATCAAGACAGTTTGGTACTGGCACAAGAACAGAGCCACAGACCAGTGGAACAGAATTGAGACTCCAGACATTAACCCAAACATATATGGTCAATTAATATAAGATAAAGGAGCCATGGACAAACAATGGGGAAATGACAATCTCTTCAAGAGATGGTGCTGGCAAAACGGGACAGCTACATATAAGAGAATGAAACTGGATCATTGTCTAACCCCATACACAAAAGTAAATTCGAAATGCATCAAAGACCTGAATGTAAGTCATGAAACCATAAAACTCTTAGAAAAAATAATAGGCAAAAATCTCTCGGACATAAACACGAGTGACTTCTTCATGAACATATCTCCCTGGGCAAGGGAAACAAAAGCAAAAATGAACAAGTGGGACTGTATCAAGCTGAAAACCTTCTGTACAGCAAAGGACACCATCAATAGAACAAAAAGGTAACCTACAGTATGGGAGAATATATTTATAAATGACAGATCCGATAAAGGGTTGGCATCCAAAATATATAAAAAGCTCACACACCTCAACAAACAAAAATCAAATAATCCAATTAAAAAATGGGCAGAGGAGCTGAACAGACAGTTCTCTAAACAAGAAATTCAGATAGCCAACAGACACATGAAAAGATACTCCACATCACTAGTCATCAGAGAAATGCAAATTAAAACCACAATGAGATTTCACCTCACACCAGTAAGGATCACCACCATCCAAAAGACAAACAACAACACATGTTGGCGAGGTTGTGGCAAAAGGGGAACCCTCCTACACTGTTGGTGGGGATGTAAATTAGTTCAACCATTGTGGAAAGCAGTACGGAGGTTCCTCAAAAAGCTAAAAATAGAAATAGCATTTGACCCAGGAATTCCACTTCTTGGAATTTACCCTAAGAATACAGCAGCCCAGTTTGAAAAAGACAGATGCACCCCTATGTTTATTGCAGCAGTATTTACGATAGCCAAGAAAAGGAAGCAACCTAAGTGTCCATCAGTAGATGAATGGATAAAGAAGATGTGGTACATATACACAATGGAACATTATTCAGCCATAAGAAGAAAACAAATCCTACCATTTGCAACAACAGCGACGGAGCTAGAGGGTATTATTCTCAGTGACATAAGCCAGGTGGAGAAAGACAAGTATCAAATGATTTCACTCATATGTGGAGTATAAGAACAAAGAGAAACTGAAGGAACAAAAGAGCAGCAGAATGATAGAACCCAAGAATGGACTAACAGTGACCAAAGGGAAAGGGACTGGGGAGGATGGGTGGCAAGGGTGGGATAAGGGCAGGGGAAAAGAAAGGGGGCCTTACGATTAGGATGTATAATGCCGGGGGCATGGGCAGGGATATGCAATACAGAGAAGACAAGTAATGATTCTACATCATCTTACTACGGTGATGGACAGTGACTGTAATGGGGTTTGTGGGGGGCACTAGGTGAAGGGGGGAGTCTAGTAAACATAATGTTCTTCATGTAACTGTAGAATAATAACTAAATGAATAAAAAATATCTAAAGAGAAAAAAAAAATATATATATATATATATATAACTAGAGAAGCAGGAAATACAACTTCTCCAAAAGGTCTCAAAACCTAAGACATCTAGGTGTTAGATAATCTTCCCTAAGTTAGCACAATACCTAACCATTAAGAGCGACAATTCTTTCCTTTCTTGAAAAATCAGGACTACCTATTTTTCTACCATTCATTCCTCCTTTTTATAGAAGCCAACTATTTCCTCTATATACTCAATGCAAATAAAAAGAATAATGCTAAAGAAAGATTTATTTTTAAAAATTCTCATATAAAAATAACTTTCCTGTTACACTTTTATACCACCTGCTGCACTTACTTTAACAGGCTGCTGTAAAGATAAAATAAGGTGTGTTCAATGTCCCTGGTAAAGATATTTTGTAAAGCAAGTTCACAAAAACTAAACATCTCTGCATTTCAAGAGTTCAGCGTAGACTTTGTGTTTCAACTGCTTACTTTATTTTCTGCTCTCTATAAAATTATTGAGAAATACTTAAAAGTTGAAGAGAAATACCAGAGAAACCAGAAACTAATACAAACACACAGGTAACAGTGACAAAAAGATTTGTCATCATCAACTTAAATTTTTTATTACTGATAAAATCTTAAAAGAACAAGTTTAAAAACACATGCTCTCATTTCTTAATTAAAAAAAAACTATAGGGAATGCACTCATTTTGTCTTTATGTATATCCTCCAATAACTAAAAAACTCATTTCTTATTAACATACCATGCATGTCTTACCTATTAAAGATTTGATATTTTCTACGATTAAGTCACTAGTAATATTGCCAGATAAATCTTGCCCCAATTCAGCAATCAGCTTCGCATAACCTTCATTCTCTTCTCTTAACAAATTGAATTTTTGCTGCTTACAACTGAAATTAGATAAACATCATACAGGGGATAAAATTAATTTCAATTAGCAAGCTTAATTAAGAGTACTGTACTCTTTTCATTGAATATTCTTATCTCTCTCAGATAACAATACTAAGAATTGTTGAAAAATTTACCTTTGTTTATCTTTTAGGATAGAATGATAACAATAGTTCAAAGAGACAATTACACAGGGAAAATCAGTAACACAAAGAATAGATATTGCTAATCCCAAGGAGCAACAACAAACCACTATTTCCATCACTCAGGATATACCCTAGAATATAGCCAGTTGTAAATTATTTTAAAGCACTGAACACTATTTCAACTTCTAATATGGGAAAAAATTTATACTAGTTTCACACAGGCCACGTTCAATGCTGACTCAGTAATTACAGGCTACTTTTAAAAGGAAAAAATAGGAGACACATGGTAAGAGCAACATAAAAAACCTTCAACTGCCTTTAGAAACTTCTAGTATTCAAAACGAGAGCTAACAAAACACACTCAGGTGTCTGCAACAGAAAGGTACGTGTACTTACAAGAGTTTTGTCTTGATTTTAACTGACTTTTGATTGAACTGCTGTGATTGTTCGGTAAGCCCTAATGATTCCAAGGTTTCTGGATCCAGGCGTTCCTTTAGAACTGTGTCTGAAACTAAATACTGCATTAAAAAATATTAAAGGCCATTTATTCCTTAGCATTCCAACTACACAACCACAATATTTAAAATATATAATATATTTATTTATATTGAGTATATTTCAATATATTCAAAACAGCTTTTCCCAAATACTAAAATAACACAAAAACGTATCAATTTTTAACAATAAAAAAGCTTAGAACTTCAAATGAAAAAAAATGAAGACTGCAAATATTGAAAAATGTGACATAGCTCTTTAAAAAAACACTCACTAAAAAATTAAATTCATGCTGTACACGGCCTACAAATGACAAGAACAATCGATGAAATTCTGATTAAAATTGAATCTGTCAACTGTATTTTAAGATAATACAGCACTTTGGTCAAATTCTAGCACAGCAAAGACAAGGACATTCTTCCAGGTCTGAGTAATGGCATTTCTCCTTGATTGTAAATGTATAAACACAAAATGGTTTATTAGACAATGATTATGACAAGTTCTAGAATTTATTATTTTTAAACTACCTTCATTTCTTTTCTCCTTACCTAATCATTTAGGAAAAATTGCTCAGTTTAAAAGCTGTCCACATCATTTCTACTCACTTGATAGATGTTTACCTTTCTCTCAGGAATTTATTAGGTCAGGAATACCACCTAAGGTTTTATACGTATAGATAAATGATATGGTAGCATGCCTACCTCATAGAAATAATTAGTATGTCTAATTTTACAAATCATTCCATTTCAAAACCCCAATCTCACCTTAAAATGAATAGTCAACTAGATGTCAACATCCTCCTCCATTAACGTGTTTACTGTAATTACAAGTGTTCAATGGAAAATGTAGAAAGCGTTTTTTAAAACTTACCAAACATGCTAATACCAATTGTGTAAAATAGTCACTCTTGCTTTTTTCTTCTAAACAATTTGTCTCAGTATCTACAGTGGAGGAAAAAAAAGATGAAAGTTTGACATATTTTGCTAGACTCTCTCCAACACTAAACTAAGATACTTAATTTTCTTTAAAACTAGCTAATTTTGAAATGCTCATTTGGAAAAAAAATCTGAAACTATGGTAAGCATGAGCTGTCCTCCATATGCATATGAATGCTTAGAATTAATTTCTCCTTATACTGGAGACTGACCCTGTGACCAATGGCATACCCATAAAAAGGTAAACCCATAAAATGGTAAGTAGATTACACAGAAGCTGCGTGCTATGGCACTGGAAAAGCAACAAAGCTTCAAAAAAAAACCCCACTGTTTTCAAAAATGGAAATATTAAAGCAAAGTTTAAATGACCACATGTCACAGATACTAAAGAAGAAATTCCTTTCTTGAGTGTTAAGTTGAACTGGGTGACAACAAAGATCTCTTCTGACATTAAAGATCCTATTACTCAGGAAGTTCAAAACTCTTGACCTTGGCCACCTTGTTACCATGTACCATGTACTACTATTCAAGCTACCTGGCCATCAGTTCTATGAAAAGACAGTATTAAAATATATTTTTAATATCCTATTTTGAGTTATAATTCTAGTCAGCAAACAAAAATATATTCAAGATTTTTATTTTCTTCCTACTGAAATCTTTTTTAAAAGCTGAGACCTCCTTGTTGTATATCTGAAACCAATAAAGATTGCATATCAACAATACTTCAATAAAAAAACTGACCTATTTGTCGAATAATTTTCTGAAGTATGAAAGAAATAAAACAATTAGCTCCAAATGCCAAGCATCAAAAATTTCAACTAGAATCAGCAAGATTACAAAGATGATTTTAGGATTATTACTTTAGCTAATTACATACTATTATTTTAAAGTCAACTCATACTTTAGAATGTGCTATAGAAAGCAGCACTGATATTAGGGATGTATTAAAAGTGGTCCTCTAAGTATTGTAGGGCTCTCCCCAGACATCCTACCACCGCTTTGCTTCAGTTTAGTTTCTACCGCCATCCGTGAGAATTGAGAGAAGGGGATTTATCATGAAATATACCCATGTTTTCTTTGCCCTTCTCCATTTTCCCTTCCTGGACAGTGCCATTTCGCAATATCCTGGCCAATGTAGCTAACTTCAGAAAACTTAGCCTTCTTATTTGAAATGGCTTAATTTAGCTTCATTTTATATAAAGATACATTCTGAAAACTGAATTATAAACTAAAACTAGCACTAGTTTATAAACAATGATCGTACTCACATTTGACTTAAAATACTATAGTCTCTATAGAGTGAAAAGATATATATTCTAGATTTATAAAAACATTTGTACATTGTAAAATACTTACTTTGGAAGAAAACATTTTAACATAGTACATTAATTTAATAAACAACACTTTTTACAGGTGAAATAAAGGTTTAATACCTACCTAATATGCAGAATACATCAGCAAGAATGGAAGGCATATCCTCATGAAATTCCTAATTTTAAAAATATAATTATTCATAATAAAACACTACAATAGCACACCAGCAAGTACTATGGCTTCAGAATAACAAAACCCCAACACCGCTGTGTTGACATGGAATAAAATTCTTCATGTTTCATAATATAGAGAAAATAAAGAGACAACAGCTGGAAAAAAATGTTTGAATTTCTATCATTAAATAACTTGATAAAAAATAGAAACCTAAATAAAATAAACACCAGGAAATATTAAAGAGCACAACTGATTGAAATTTTTCCAATGAATTTTCATGTTAGAAACCACTGGAATTTGCAGTACCTCCCACCTACCTAAAGAAAAACTGTTAAAAATGGTTTATTTCTCATCCAAAATTTCAAATATTGTGCCCATCACTGACCTATGCAAAAATCATAGTAGTATCAGAACAGAAATCTAAAAAATATAAGAACAATCACAAGCTGGTGTTCCCTAATTCAAGATTCTCCGAAGACAATTATCAAAAATCTATCTTTATTTTTCTTATGCTCTAACAGTTGTAAGCCTTTGGAGAAACACACCCAAAAATCTCCCCTCATTTCTGGACGAAAACTTCAACATTTTTACTAGATCTGTCTCCTAACTTCCCACTCCCATGCCCCATTTTAGAGTGATTTTTCATTAGGAAGGACATAATTCAGTTATTGCAGTTAGTTTGCTGGCACTGTAGTAACCCTAAAACTAGCCTATTTTCAGAGACTAAAGGAAAGAAATGTAATTCTAAAGCAAAACCTGGCATCTGTAAGAGACACACAGGATATGCTCCTGTGGCTAAGAAGCGGGCCCGTGTGATTCAGTACTATGAGAAGGCCATGACAAAGACAATCCAGCTGCAGAAGAATATGTATCACGAAGGACTGAAAGGAAGGGTGAGCTAAGGAAGAACAAAACACACATTTTATGGTGACAGATGGTAACTGCACTTGTCATGGTGAGCATTTCGTAATGTACATAAATGTGGAATCACTGTCATACATCTAGAACTAATATGTCAACTATACTTCAATAAAATACTTTTTATAAACATTAAGTTCATTTGGACTGTTCATTTTCAATAAATGAGAAAAGTATTATAATCAAATTCCATAAATACACTAAACCCTACACCAATGCCCAATTAATGGAATGATATAACCTTAACTGTCAACCAGATTTTAGCCTCAAATTTCTTAAATGGCTATGAACTTTGGCTATGTCTACTTGAATGCAAGTACTCAGGATACCTGAAGACCGGAAATTAATAGAGCAAGACACGAGTTTTCAAACATGGAAAACTCACAGTTGAAAGACTACTCCAACATGAACTAATGTTGCTTTCTCATATAGAAAATTTAGCAATAAAAGAGAAATGCATATTGAACCTCTACTGCTCAAATACATCTCAATGTGAGGGGAAAAAATCACAACAGCTAAACACAGAAGTTCCTTAGAACCATCCTCGGAAAAACACAAAAATATAAAGGAGATGACCTACGCTAGCACGAAAATGCCACAGAGGCTTAAAGCAACACAGGGTAAAATGCATGTTGACATCAAGAAGTGCCAGGTCCTACCTCAGTAATAGTTATGAAAGTTGTTCTCAACTGGGCAGATAATTTTATTTATGTCAGTTGAAAATACAGCCTAATAGAGTAATACACCACTTGTAAAAACTGAAACTTAACTACTGGTTTACAATAAACATGACTACAATTTGACAATTCATCTTTCCATTTAAATATCAAACCACAGTGACCAGTATCTGGTCTGAAGTTAACTTAAATACTCTAAAAAATAAAAGAGTGAAACAGAATAACCACTTAAAGGTTAGGGGGGAAAATCTAGTTAATATTTTCTAAAATAAATGGCAAAAACATGAAAATTGGTATCAAGTGAAGGTCCTCTATACAACCTCAATTCAAAATCACTGAATCCTCAATTTAAAAAATACATTTAACTTCTAAACATAACCACAAACGAAAGAAAATACCTGGAGATGCTATATTGGGAGAAAAACATATTCTAGCCAAATTATTTTTTATAGTAGCACTTTTAATTGAGTATACTTTGAGTTCAGTAAAATGCTGGCTTTTTTTTTTTTTGCTCTCCCAGGTTACCTAACATTTTCCATTTTACTCACAACCAGACAAAAGATTAAAATGTGTTTCTGCCTAGCAACAATGACTTATCACTATTACCTTAAAACATTCACTACTGTTGTTGCTGGGCAGCTAGGTGAAGAACTAGGAGAAACCTCAACCTGGATGGGGGAAGCCTTCTTAATTCTGGGTGAGAGAGAATTCTCCAACAGGTCAGCCCAGTGTAGGTAAGGAAGGAATCCATTAAAGCAACAGCAGCAGGGAATGGCAGCTGCCTTGCAGGCACCAGAGAACAGGAAAGTGCAAGGGAAAGAGGGAAATTTCTTGGCCTAGGACAGATTCCCTTGCCAACTCCTGAAGCCAGAGTCACCTGGCATCTTGCGTCCACATGGATCTGCACAGCACGGGGACTAGCCCCTATGACTCCAGGATTTGGGGGAGCCAAGAACAGAATGGAGTAAGATTATGTTCTGAGAACTTCCCAAAGAAAGGAGATTTTCCGGCAGGCTACTAAGAACAGATCGCACAGCGGCAGTTCCGTCCATGTCACCCAGGCAATGGGATGGAAACATGCAGGCCCAAATCTGATCTCTTAGCAGCCCCTTCCTACTTATTAGGAGTAAATCGGAGACAGAATGAAGACCGCAATAATCTGAGCAGTGAGAAAGCTTTATCTGAAAGTACACACTTAGAGAAGGTGCAGACGACCTCAGAGAGAAGGCACACTGAAAGTTTGGGGATTCTGCCTTTTAAGGCTTTCAAGAATGGGGCAAACGGCAGAGGGGGGTTGTTGGGCATAGGCTTGACTTGTGGTCTCAAGGTGCTTATCTCTGGTGAGAGACACCATGTCTCTTTTCCTTTCTTATCAGTCCTCCAGATAATTCTGCTAAATAAATCCAACACAAGGAATTTATTTGTCCAGTTCTTCTCCAAGATAGGGTTACCCTCAAGTAGTAGGGACATATCAGTTAAGACTGCCTGCCCTGCCTTAAGATAGGCTGTTGGGCTACTGTCTCATTACCAGAGAATATGTTAGCAATCTTACTTCTTCAACTCGCTGCTTTTTAAAATGGAATCTTAGCCTTAAGATGGGGTTCCTCCTGTTCTTACTATACTGTTTATATCTCAGAATTTTTCATCATAGGTAGGAAAAGTTAATTATGATGCTTGTCCCATGTCCCCGCCCTACCTCACTATAATTCTGAATAAAATGAAATGCCAATTTATACACTACAGGGATATTTGTATCAAAAAAGAACACACACACACAACTTACACTAATGTCGTTAAGAACATTAGATGCATGTTCATGCTTGAGATTTCCATTAACGACATGGCATGATAACTCATAAAGAGCTTGCTGGAAATCTGTAGAACATAATAGAAATAATGTGAGAACACAGACTCTTGAACATGAAATGCAGACCCTCGAGTGTTAGATCTACGTATTTTCTACTTCTAAGAATTATTATAAACATCAACAATGGTATGAAAAATATACTTCTAATACTTTTCTCTAGATTTTTTTCCTTTTATTTTCACAAAACAAAATACTAAAAGAGAAAAAAAGCGAACCTTGACTATACTACTATAACATAACTACTGCTTGAGCATTCCCTCCCCATCTTTTCCTTTATGTCAACATATTTTATATATTTGAATTCACAAGGCACATCATTTGGTATTCTAATTACACCACTAACGCTTTTAAAAGCATTTTCTCTAGGTACAAAAGTCTCCAAAATCACCAAAGTCTCCCCTTTCTTTTTCCCTGCACTTATCCCTCCCTTCCCACCCATCTGCCCCAGTCCCTTTCCCTTTGGTAACTGTTAGTCCATTCTTGGGTTCTGTGATTCTGCTGCTGTTTTGTTCCTTCAATTTTTCTTTGTTCTTACACTCCTCATATGAGTGAAATCCTTTGGTACTTGTCTTTCTCCGCCTGGCTTATTTCACTGAGCATAATACCCTCTAGCTCCATCCATGTTGTTGCAAATGGTAGGATTTGTTTTCTTCTTATGGCTGAATAAGAAGAAGACTGAATAGAACTCCACCATGTGAATATAAACTAAATTAGCCATTCCTCTCATCATCAGATTTCACAGATTTTTCTAAATATATTCAGATTACAGTCAATTCAATCTCAGGGCTACACTGACAATAGGCAAGGAATAGCAGTAAATATAAAATCAACTTTTACAGATATCCTAAGGTCAGAGAAACTTCTCCCCAAATATCAATCTTTTTTGCCCTCTATTTCCATCAGAATTCAAACTAAAATAATTACATACATAAAACAGCAACTCTATGAGAACTGTCAACCACAAGTACTATCATTCACTATTAAAATTAGCAAGTAGTCCCCTTTCTAGGAGGAAGAATCTCTTTTTTGGGTGTGTGTGTGGGGGGATTGTTATTGGTTAGGTAAACAACTCCTTCCAGCTATCATTTTATTTAGTTTCATACAATAAAAACTTTACTTGCTTCCTTTCTTAAGTAGGAAAACAGGCAGCTCTAAAAACATTTATGTAAAATAAAGTCAAATTATAATCCCCTTTTAAAAGGAATCAAAAAGTTTTCAGGGCAAAACAGCAAATAAAAAACTAAATATTTAAAATCTTCTCTCTTGGTTTTACTAGTCACAAAAAGAGAATATAATAGAAATCAAGACTCATATCAATCCCCCTTTAAACAATGAAAATAGTATTCTACAATCAAATAAATTTGTCCTCAAATTATTTGTTAATGTACTATAGCCCAACTGTCCCAACTCCTTATGAAGAATTCATTATTAAATAAACCCACCTTTTTCACAAATATGCCTTAATTATGCTTAAAATAAACTATATAAAAACTAACTTGTTAGCATGGTAGGAATATGAGGTTAATTTAATGCTTTGAATTTCCATCAATAAAATGCTTTTACAGCAAATAATACTCATGTAAAGTTACCCAGATAACTAAGATTTTTAATAAAAGCAATCACTCTTAGGACAAAACAGCTGAATATCAAACTAAATTTCCATAAGAATATAAGCTGATAGAGGCTGAGGGAATTCTAATCTTAATCACAGGAGACTATAAAACAGAGAACAAAGAGCCCAGGTCATTTTGCTGACAGTAAAGGACATAAAAACAATCACAACGTGATCCACAAAGAAGCAAAAACAGTCCCCAACTCACATATTCTTTAAATGCCCATTTAACTGGTTAGGAAGTCCTACTGTATTTTTTATCAGTGGATATACTATAGTAATTTTTCTTATTCATTTTGTTATCATTAATCTACAATTAAATGAAGAACATTATGTTTACTAGACTCCCCCCTTCACCTAGTCCCCCTCACAAACCCCATTACAGTCAGGGTCCATCAGTGTAGTAAGATGCTGCAGAATCACTACTAGTCTTCTCTGTGTTGCACATCCCTCCCTATGACGCCCCCACACACTATATGTACTAATTGTGAGGCCCCCTTTCTTTTTCTCAGCCCTTATCCCTCCCTTCCCATCCATCCTCCACAGTCCCTTTCCCTTTGGTAACAGTTAGTCCATTCTTGGGTTCTGTGATTCTGCTGCTCTTTTGTTCCTTCAGTTTTTCTTTAATCTTATACTCCACATATGAGTGAAATCATTTGGTACTTGTTTTTCTCCGCCTGGCTTATTTCACTGAGCATAACACCCTCTAGCTCCATCCATGTTGTTGCAAATGGCGGGATATGTTTTCTTCTTATGGCTGAATAATATTCCATTGTGTATATGTACCACGTCTTCTTCATCCATTCCTCTACTGATGGACACTTAGGTTGCTTCCTTTTCTTGGCTATTGTAAATACTGCTGCGATAAACATAGGGGTGCATCTGTCTTTTTCAAACTGGGCTGCTGTATTCTTAGGGTAAATTCCAAGAAGTGGAATTCCTGGGTCAAATGGTATTTATATTTTAAGCTTTATGAGGAACATCTGTACTCCGTTCCACAATGGTTGAACTAATTTACATTTCCCACAACAGTATAGGAGGGTTCCCCTTTCGCCACAACCTCCCCACCATGTGTTGTTGTTTGTCTTTTGGATGGTGGCCATCCTTACTGATGTGAGGTGATATCTCATTGTGGTTTTAATTTGCATTTCTCTGATGACTAGCGATGTGGAGGATCTTTTCATGTGTCTGTTGGCCATCTGAATTTATTGTTTGTAGAAATGTCTGCTCAGCTCCTCTGACTGTTTTTAATTGGATTATTTGCTTTTGGTTTGTTGAGGTGTGTGAGCTCTTTATATATATTGGATGTCAACCCTTTATCGGATCTGTCATTTATGAATATATTCTCCCATACTGTAGGGTACCTTTTTGTTCTATTGATGGTGAACTTTGCTGGACAGAAGCTTTTCAGCTTGATACAGTCCCACTTGTTCATTTTTGCTTTCGTTTCCCTTGCCCAGGGAGAAGTGTTCATGAAGAAGTGTCTCATGTTTATGTCTCAGAGTTTCTTGCCTGTTTTTTTTTCTAAGAGTTTTAAGGTTTCATCATTTACATTCAGGTCTTTGATCCATTTTGAATTTACTTTTGTATATGGGGTTAGACAATGATTCAGTTTCATTCTCTTACATGTAGCTCTCCAGTTTTGCCAGCACCATCTGTTGAAGAGACTGTCATTTCCCCATTGTATGTCCATGGCTCCTTTATCATATATTAATTGACCATATATGTTTGGTTTAATGTCTGGAGTCTCTAATCTGTTCCACTGGTCTGTGGCTCTGTTCTTGTGCCAGTACCAAAGTGTCTTGATTACTGTGGCTTTGCAGTAGAGCTTGAAGTTGGGGAGTGAGATCCCCCCCACTTTATTCTTCCCTCTCAGGATTGCTTTGGATATTCAGGGTCTTTGGTGGTTCCATATGAATTTTTGAACTATTTGTTCCAGTTTGTTGAAGAATGCCATTGGTAATTTGATAGGGATTGCATTGAATCTGTAGACTGCTTTGGGCAGGATGGCCATTTTGACGATATTAATTCTTCCTAGCCAAGAGCATGGGATGAGTTTCCATTTGTTAGTGTCCTCTATAATTTCTCTTAAGAGTGTCTTATAGTTTTCAGGGTATAGGTCTTTCACTTCCTTGGTTAGGTTTATTCCTAAGTATTTTATTCTTTTTGATGCAATTGTGAATGGAATTGTTTTCCTGATTACTCTTTCTATATTAGTCCATTGTTAGTGTATATGAAAGCCACAGATTTCTGTGTGTTAATTTTGTATCCTTCAACTTTGCTGTATTCTGAGCAATACTGTTCTACTAGTTTTGGAGTGGAGTCTTTAGGGTTTTTTTATGTACAATATCATGGCATCTGCAAGTAGTGACAGTTTAGCTTCTTCTTTACCAATTTGGATTCCTTGTATTTCTTTTGTTTTGTCTAATTCCCGTGGCTAGGACCTCCAGTACTATGTTGAATACCAGTGGGGAGAGTGGGCATCCCTGTCTTGTTCCGGATCTCAGAGGAAAAGCTTTCAGCTTCTCACTGTTCAGTATGATGTTGGCAGTTGGTTTATCATATATGGCCTTTATTATGTTGAAGTACTTGCCCTCTATACCCATTGTGTTAAGAGTTTTTATCATGAATGGATGTTGAATTTTGCCAAGTGCTTTCTCAGAATCTATGGAGATGATCATAAGGTTTTTGTCCTTCCTTTTATTGATGTGGTGGATGATGTTCATGGATTTTTAAATGTTGTACCATCCTTGCATCCTGGGATGAATCCCACTTCTTCATGGTGTATGATACTTTGGATGTATTTTTGAATTCACTATGCTAATATTTTATTGAGTATTTTTGCATCTAAGTTCATCAGGGATATTTGTCTGTAATTTTCTTTTTTTGGTGGGGTCTTTGCCTGGTTTTGGTATTAGGGTGATGTTGGCTTCATACATTGAGGTAGGGAGTATTTTCTCCTGTTCTATTTTTTGGAAAACTTTAAGGAGAATGCATATTATATCTTCTCTGTATGTCTGATAAAATTCTGAGGTAAATCCTTCTGGCCCGGGGTTTTGTTCTTGGGTAGTTTTTTGATTACCACTTCAATTTCTTTGCTGGTAGTTTGTTTAGATTTTGTGTTTCTTTCTTCGTCAGTCTTGAAAGGTTGTATTTTTATAGGAAGTTATCCATTTCTTCTAGGTTTTCCAGCTTGTTAGCATATAGGTTTTCATAGTAGTCTCTAATAATTCTTTGTATTTCTGTTAGGTCCATCGTGATGTTTCCTTTCTCATTTCCAATTCTGTTGATGTTTGTTGATTCTCTTTTTCTCTTAAGAAGTATGGCTACAGGCTTATTTGTTTTGTTTATTTTCTCAAGGTAACAGCTCTGAGTTTCATTGATTTTTTTCTATTGTTTTATTCTTCTCAATTTTATTTATTTCTTTTCTGATTTTTATTATGTCCCTCTTTCTGCTGAATTTAGCCCTTATTTGTTCTTTCTTTCCTATTTTGATAATTGTGAGATTAGACTATTCATTTGGGTTTGTTCTTCCTTCTTTAAATATGCCTGGAGTGTTATATACTTTCCTCTTAAGACTGCTTTCACTGCGTCCTGCAGAAGTTGGGGCTTTGTGTTGTTGTCATTTGTTTCCATATATTGCTTGATCTCTATTTTAATTTGGTCGTTGATCCATTGATTATTTAGGAGCATGTTTTTAAACCTCCATGTGTTTGTGGGCCTTTTTTCTTTCTTTGTGCAATTTAGTTCTCGTTTTATACTTTTGTGGTCTGAAATGTTGCTTGGTAGAATTTCAATCTTTTTGAATTTACTGAGGCTCTTTTTGTGGCGTAGTATGTGGTCTATTCTGGAGAACGTTCCATGTGTTCTTCAGAAGAATGTGCATCCTGTTGCTTTTGGATGTAGAGTTCTATAAGTGTCTATTAGGTCCATCTGTTCTAGTGTGTTGTTCAGTGCCTCTGTGTCCTTACTTATTTTGTCTGGTAGATCTGTCCTTTGGAGTGAATGGTGTGTTGAAGTCTCCTAAAACAAATGCATTCTATTTCCTCATTTAGTTCTGTTAGTATTTGTTTCACATATGCTGGTGCTCCTCTGTATTTGTGCATATATATTTATAATGGTTATATATCCTCCTGTAGGACTGACCCCTTTATCATTATGCAATGTCCTTCTTTATCTCGTTACTTTCTTTGTTTTGAAATCTACTTTGTCTGATACTAGTACTGCAACAGCTGCTTTTTTATCCCTGTTGTTTGCATGAAATATCTTTTTCCATCCCTTTACTTTTAGTCTGTGCATGTCTTTGGGTTTGAGGTGAGTCTCTTGTAAGCAGCATGTAGATGGGTCTTGTTTTTTTTTTATCCATTCAGTGACTGTATGTCTTTTGATTGGTGCATTCAGTCCATTTACATTTAGGGTGATTATCAATAGATATGTACTTATCGCCATTGCAGGCTTTGGATCGTGGTTACCAAAGTTCAGTCTTAATTTCCTTACTATCTAAGAGTCTAACTTAACTCACTAAGTATGCTGTTACAAACACAATCTAAAGGTTCTTTTCTGTTTCTCCTCCTTTTTCTTCCTCCTCCATTCTTTCTATATTAGGTATCATATTCTGAATTCTTTGTCTATCCCTTGATTGACTTTCGGGATAGTTAATTTAATTGTGCTTTTGCTTCATAATTAGCTGTTCTACTTTCTTTACTGTGGTTTTACTACCTCTGGTGACAGCTGTTCAACCTTAGAAACACTTCCATCTGTAGCAGTCCCTCCAAAATAGACTGTAGAGATGGATTGTGGGAGGTAAATTCTCTCAGCTTTTGCTTATCTTGAAATTGTTTAATCTCTCCTTCAAATTTAAATGATATTCTTGCTGGAAAAAATAATTTTGGTTCCAGGCCCTGATGCTTCATGTCATTAAGTACATCATGCCACTCCCTTCTGGCCAGTAAGGTTTCTGTGAGAAGTCTGATGTTAGCCTGATGGGCTTCCTTTGTATGAGATCTTATTTCTATCTCTGGCTGCTTTTAACAGTCTGTCCTTATCCTTGACCTTTCCCATTTTAATTACTATGTGTCTTGTTGTTGTCTTCCTTGGGTCCCTTGTGTTGGGAGATCTGTGGATCTCCATGGCCTGAGAGACTATCTCCTTCCCCCGACTGGGGAAGTTTTCAGCAACTACCTCCTCGAAGACACATTTAAACTCTTACTCCCTCTCTTCTTCTTCTGGCATCCCTATAATGCGAATATTGTTCCATTTAGTTTGGTCATATATTTCTCGCAATATTCTTTCATTTTTAGAGATCCTTTTTCCTTTCTGTGCCTCAGCTTCTTTGTATTCCTCTTGTCTAGTTTCTATTTCATTTATCGTCTCCGCCACTGTATCCACCCTGCTTTTAATAGCCTCCATCGTTGTCTTCAACGATTGGATCTCTGACCTGAATTCATTTCTGAGTTCTTGGATATCTTTCTTTACCTCCATTAGCATGTTGATGATTTTTATTTTGAACTCCCTTTCAGGAAGAGTCACGAGGTCCATATCATTTAAATCTTTCTCAGGAGTTGTATTAGTAATTTTACTATGGAAGAGGTTTCTTTGGCATTGCATATTTGTAGATGGCGCCCTCTAGCATCCAGAAGCTCTATTCTGGATCTGCTCAGCACTGAAGCAATGTCAGGGGTCGCAGGGGAGTGGTATTGCTGCCTGGGTGGAGGAAAGAGCTGTTCCCGGCTTCCCGGCTGCTGTGCCTGTCTCCGCTGCCTGAACCAGTGGGCCAAGCACAGAGATATGCTTTTGTGCCAGAGCAGCCGAATATGGATCCCTACTTTCCACAGGCAGCCGGAATCCCTGTCTCCCCAGGTACTCCACCTGTCCCAGCTTTACAACCCCATAATCAGAAGAGTATGATGAAAACACCATGAAATGTAGGTTTGTGCTCCCAGAGCAGATCTCTGGAGCTATGTATTCAGCAGTCACAAGCCTTTCACTCCCTCCCTGCTCCGTTTCTCTTCCTCCTGCCGGTGAGCTGGGATGAGGGAGGGGCTCGGGTCCTGCCAAGCCACAACTCTAGTATGTTTCCCCGTTCGGTGAGGTCTGTTCTTTTCTCCAGGTGTATGCAGTCTGGCGTCGGCCTCTTTCTTGTTGCTCTCTCAGGATTAGTTGCGCCAACTATATTTTCTTGTTATATCCAGTTTTAGGAGGAAGCCTCTGTCTCTCCTCTCACGCCGCCATCTTTAATCCTCTCCCTCTCCTACTGTATTTTGTCCATAGAAATAGTAAATGGTACCTGGAGAGTACGATGGCTAGCTCCACAAAATCCTGAAAAAATCTACACTAAAGTTGAAAAACTTTGCATTTACAATGGAGTGGAAAATTTAAAGCCCTTATACACAAAAAAATGAACAGAAGATTTTATCTTAACGGTTACATTTCAGGAAAAGCAGTTTTAAGAATAGCCACAAGTAAAAAAAACTTTTAGACATTCTTACAAGTGCTTTGTGGGATTTGAATATTGAAGATAACAGTTCTTTGTTATGTTGAATATCACTAGGATTACCCTGGTTTATCAGCCATCATTACAATGTTATTTTACTGGGGAAGAGGGATGTATAAATGAACAAGGGAAGTAGTGTGTGCAAGGTAAACTGCCTGCCTGAAATGAAATGAAATCAATTGAGAGGAGCAGAAAGGGAAAGGGTAGAGAGAACCCTATCCAAACTCAATCCCCGAGATAGAACAAAAGAAATTCAGAAGAAATGACATACAATTTCCAGCACGGACTACCAACTGGGGCCCTCAGACCAAAGCTTGATTGGTGGAGCAATCAGCCAGAGCTGTAACGTGTTGAAGGCCGACAAGGGCCAGCAAGAGAGCACTGGCAATCCAGCCAATGAGGCCGCACTCAACTACTTTTCATTTCATATGTGAATCAGAACAAACATGCAAAAAGTAACAATAATATGATAGTTAGATCTGATAGGAGATCCACCCAGTCCCATTTAAAACTAAAAGAGTAATCCTCTAGGTTATATTATGCATAGTTCTTCTGAGAGTTCTTATTTTATCCACTTAAGATTTCAATTGTAAACAAGATCAAAGTTAACCAAGAAGTCACACACTTGTATCAAATACAGGAATGAAAAAAATTAAGTATCCTAGTGCTTTTACAAAAGAGTCTTTTTTTACGTTTTTATACTTCTGGCAGTGAACTGATTTATTCAAAAAGATGGCATTTTATCAACCTCAGAAACATTATGAACGATCTTACAATTTTATAAGCAGGAGGAACTGGAAAATAACTTTGGGAATGTGCGCTTACAAATGTTAAATCTTACAACAGATCTTACTCAAATGACAGGGAAAAATGGCTCATTCATTTGTTTGAATTCTTCCCATTCGAATGCTTTCCATTAAAAAATTCAAATATTCTTTAAAAAGTATATACTCTCATATATTTCATCAAGGTAATATTTTGATTAAAGTGAACATTTTTATAGAAATATTTTCTATTCTTAATCATCTATTCACAAAAGCATAATTTAAATAAAATTAATTTTATCCAATAATTTTTCTTTAAAATAGAATATTTGTTACAAATCATTTTTTCCAGATTGAAAAAATGTCACGGTTCCCACCCAAAATGAAAGCTACACAGGAAAATTCTTTAAACATAATGGACATAATTGTTTTGTTTTTGCCCCTCCTTTTCTAAATCTAAATTTCTTAAAGGCCTAATTTTAAATTAATGAGTGTTAAATAGTAAAGTCCTTTAAAATTAAACTTCACATCCTAGTTAATTACATAACATTTTACTTAATAAACCGTATTTGTGATGTGCGTATATAATTCCTTTGCTTTTAACGTTTTCCATGACAACTGCCTTTAACAAGATCCCCAGATACCACCTAAACATAACCAGCTTTAGTAAAAACACTGAACCTTAGTTTCTGGAAATTTCCTAGCGCAAACAATATCAAAACAATTTTTCTTTCCATGCTAGCTTTTCTCTTCTGTTTATGACTGATAGCTAGTTTATATAATTTTTACTACAGCTAACAACTGTTGAAATGTAGCTAAATATTCCATGTCATAATTATAAAGTCAAGCAATATCATTATGACTATTTGACATCCATATAGAGATTTATAGTCCTACAGTTTTAATCCTAACTGTAATATATTCATATAAAAGCTTTATATAGTGTGAACTATCTTATAGCTTTGTTTTAGTTTACAACAATTTAATGGAAAACAATATTTATTAATTTTGGCCAAGCCAAACGTAACAGCTTTGATACTTTTGAAAGACTTACCTCTATAGGATGAACAATCATGGCTTTTATTTTCACTCAGGACACGGCATAAATGCAAACTAGAATAAACCAGAAATAATATTTATTAATTTCAATACTACCACAGATTTCTTTAAGGAGCAAGTCATATCAACTAAAAATATCTGGAAATATATATGTTAAATCCATAATAAAACAAATCCTAACTGGTCAGAACTGAAGGACACTAGTGAATCAATTGATTATTTTGAAAACTGGTAAATAAAAAGCAAGTACTTACTCTGCCTTTCATATATGAACCAACAGTTGATAAGAAATGTCTCTGTATTGAAGTATTTGAGCTAATAAAAAATGCTAGAACTAGAACATCATCATTTTAAATCCCTAAAAATTGAAGAATCCACACAGGCATCTAGCAATGGCTGTTCACATCATGAGAGACAGTCTGACATTAGTGCCTCCTGATCCTAATGAATGAACACACCACCCACCTGTGAAGTTGTCTTTTTTTAAAAAAGGCATGAACCCAAATTCAGACTATGGGAAACTCTACGGGACAATAACCCAATCTCTTCAACAAATACATTGCAAGGAAAAATAGAAGATAGTGGGGAATCTTTAGGGTAAAAAAGGCTTAAGGGATGTATCAATCACAATGTATGGATCCATACTTGGATCCTGTTTCAAGCAAGTATTTTTAAAATTTACATTTATGAGTCAATTAGAATGTTTTATAGACTCTTTATCTTTAAAAGACAGATGCTAAAATACATTCAGATGAAATATTTACCTCAGTAGAATGGGAAAATGGGTGATGGGGTTACAGATGAAACAAGCAGTTGATAACTATTAAAGCTGGTTGATGGTTTCATGGGGGATATACCATCCTACTTGCTCATATGTTTGGAAATTCTTTTCAATAATAAAGATTAAAAACAAAAACTGAAAATCTGAAAAAAAATACTTGTATTTTTTAATACTTCCTCATTAGAGTAAGTAAAGTAAAGAAAGATATACAGGATACAGTGAAGAGGTATACTTAAATGGAATTCTAGAAAGAAGAGAGAAAACAGGGCAAAAGCAGTATCTGAAGAAATTAGAAGCCAATAATTAGAATTCAGTTTTCCAGAACTGAAGTGAAATCCATATCTGGACATGTCACTGTAAAACTTGTCTTATCTAAGGTAAGAAAAAGACAAAATCATTTAAGCACCTAAGGAAAAAAAAGACAATATTATCAACATGACTTCTCAAAAAGAACACAATGCCAGAGATTATTAAAGATGCATTCAAGGTGCTAAAATGAAATATTTGCCAACCTAAAATTCTGTACCCAAAAAACACAATTCTAAGGGAAGGTAAAGACTGAACTTCACAATAGAAGAAATGCTTATGGAGATTCTTTAGACAGCATAAAAATGATCCCAGATAGAACCTTACAGTTGCAGCAAGAAATGATGAGGAAAAAACTGGCAAGTACATGGATAATTCTAAGTGAATATTAACTTCAATAATAATAATAGTGTTTTGTGGTATTTAAACATGTAGTATTAAGTATAGAGAGAGAATATATAAATGGAAAAATAATAATATATAAATGGAAAAATACATCAACACTAATGCAGGTTTATCCCAAATATTTGTTCTAATTAATTCATCACATTAAACAGAGTTTTTAAAATTACATGACAGTTTCATAGATGCATAAACACACTTGATAAAATTCAATATTCATTCACTATTCTTTTTAAGGAACTTAGAAAAACTGTAGTTCAGTGTGCTTCACAAACTTCCTGATCCAGAGACAGTTCCCGGAGTTCTGTGAGGTCAAAACTGTATCCATAATACCAAGACTTCATTTTCCTTTTTTCCTGTATTTACATTTACACTAATTGTTCAAAAACAAAGGAAGTCAGGACTCCAGGCACCTTAGAATGTATCAGGGCAGTAGCACCAAACTGTTTCATTGATTCATTGTGATAAAGAAATCAGAGAATAAAGCCAGTCTCAGGTATGATGCAAACTGTTTCATTTTATTTTTCATGACCATTCACAAAAAAAGCCAACTTCACTTAAGAATGTCCTTGATGGAAGTGACATCAGCAAGATGGCAGAACAGGAAGCCCCAGGTCTTCCTTCCTTCCTCAGAAACACCTGTTCAACAATACCCATCCCAATTCCCTTTATGAGAACTCAGAAATCAGTTAAGAGGCTCCTGCACCCCAGGTGCTACTAAACCAGCTGCATCAAAGATAGTAGGAAAATTCATGACACCCTTTCACCATAGTCCCTCCTCCCAGCACAGCACCACACAACTGGAAGAAAACTGGCCTCTGAAATTCTCCTGGGGAGGAAAAGAAGAATGTACTTTACATCTAACATTCTAACTTGGCAGGGAGGGGAGGGGAGTGCGGGGCCTGCCTGAGGGACTAGCTTCTTTCTCCACTTCTCAGAGCACAGACAAGAACTGGCACACGCTAGGTGCCTGGGGCCTACTGAGAACTAAAAAAGGAGCTGGGTGGTTAACTACAGATCCAGAGAACCCACGGGACAACAAACAGACCAATACAGCTCAGCAACTTCTCCCTCCTGGGAGAAAGGGAAGACTGGTGGTGGTGTCCAACATTTCAGTTTTCTGTGGGACTGCCTGTGGGGCTGGTTTCTTATCTAGCCTGACATAGGGCGCTACTAGTACCTGGCATACTCTAGCTATCTGGGGGCCATCTAGTAACAAAAAAGAGCTGGGTAGTGTGCTACTTCACAGAACCCATGGTACAGAAGATGCAAGAGAGTAGAAGCCTCTAGGGCAGGAAGAAAAAACTGGAAAATTCCTCTGATTTGGAATCTACATATACAGGTACAGAGAAGACAGACCCAGAGAAAAGGTTGGGGAAGCCCCCACAATCTACAGCCAGGCTGACTAGTAAAGGCCTTTCTCTGTACTCAGCCAGTACGTAAAGACTGAAGAGAGGAGTGTTTTTTCAAATGCAATGATACCAACAAAAAATTACAAGGAACATAATAGAAACAGGGGAAACAGTCCAATAAAAGGAACGAAATAAGTCTGAAGAAACTGAGTCTAAAGATAGAGGTATATGAATGATCCGATAAAGAATTTTAATTAATCATCATAAAGATGCTCAACAAGTTAAGAAAAATGATACATGAACAAAATGAGAATTTCAACAAAAGGACTATCCACACACACACACACACACACACACACACACACACACACACACACAAAAGAATGAGACATATTTTGGAGCTAAAGAATGTTAATAACTGAACTGAAAAAATCACTAGAGAGGTTCAAGAGCATTATGGACAGCCACATGCAAAAGAATGAAATTGGACACTTAAGTCATACACAAAAATCAACTCAAAATGGATTAAATACATCAACATAAGACCTGAAACTGTATGCCTAGGAAAAAAGCACAAGAAGAAAGGTTCACGACGCTTGTCTAGTCACTGACTTCTTGGTTATGACACCAAAAGCAGATGCTACAAAAGCAAAAACAGACAAGTGGGACATCAAACTAAAAATTGTTTGCACAGCAACAGAATGAAAAGGCAACCTATGGAATGGAAGAAAATATTTGCAAACTATACATCTGATCAGGTGTTGATATCCAATTTTATGAGGAACATCTACAACTCAATAGCAAGAAAAAAACATTAAAAATTTGGCAAAGGATTTGACTAAACATTTATCCAAAGACATACTAATGGCCAATAGGTATAAGAAAAGATGTTCATCACCACATCAAAGAAATGCAAATCAAAACCACAATAACTTATCACTTTACATTTCAAGGATGGCCATTATAAAATTTTTTTATAAAAGCAGTAATGACACATAGTAAAGGACTGTTCCTCAAAATATAAAAGGAAACCTTAAAACTCAACAATAAGCCAAACCAATTTAAAAATGGACAAAGCCCTTGACACCTCATCAATACACACATGGAAAATAAGCATATGAAAAGATGCTCCACATGTCATTAGGGAAATGTAAATTAAAACAAGGAGATACCACTATACACTTAGTAGAATGGCCAAAACTGGAACACTGTGAACACCAAATGCTGGTGAGGATGTGGTGCAACAGGAACTCTCAATTATTGCTAGAGGGAATGAAAGTGGTATAGCCACATTGGAAAACATTTTGGTGGTTTCTTAAACTAAACATACTCTACTTTAGGATGTGGCAATCTCACTTATTGGTATTTACCCAAAGGAGGTGAAAACTTCTGTCTACAGAAAAACCTGCACACCGATCTTTAAAGAGGCTTCATACATAACTTCCAAAATTTGAAAATAACCAACAAGTCCTTCAGTAGGTGATTAGATAAACAAACTGGTACATCCACACAATGCAATATTATTCAACACCAAACAGACATGAGCTATCAAGTCATGAAAAGACATGGAGAAATCTCAAACGCACATTACTAAGTGAAAAAAGCCAACCTGAAAAGGCTACATATTTTATATTTCCAACTACATGGCATTGTGGCTGAGGCAAAACTATGGAGACAGTAAAAAGATGAGTGGTTGCCAGGAGGTGGAGGTAGGAGAACGGATAAATAGGTGGAACACAGAGGGTTTTTAGGGCAGTGAAAATACTCCTATACTATAATGATGGATGCACATCATTAGGCATGTGTCCAAACCCACAGAATGTACATCAACAGTGAAGTAAAAGGTAAACTATGAACTTTGGATGATTATAATGTGTCAATGTAGGTTCACAATTCTAATGTACTGAATGTTGATAATGGAGCAAGCTATACATGTGTTGGGGGCAAGGAGTAAATGAGAAATTTCTGTACCTTCCTCTCAATTTTTCTGTGAGCCCAAAACTGCTGTAAAAATTCAATTCTTAAAAAAAAGGCATTGGGAAAGATGTGCAGACATTGGAATCCTTGTGAACTGTTGGTGGGAATGTGAAATGGATGGTGCAGCCACTACAGAAAATAGTGTGGAAGCTACTCAAAAAATTAAAAATAGAACTACCATACAATCCAGCAATCCCACTTCTGGGTATTCATTCATAAGAGATGAAATCAGTATCTCAAAGAGGTATTTGCACTCCCAAGTTCACCGCAGCATTATTTATAGTAGCCAAGAGGTAAAAACCACCCAAATGTCCATCAACAGACAAATGTATAATGAAAATGTGGATTATACATATGATGGAATATTATTCAGTCATTAAGAAAGAAACCCAGTCATATACCAAAACATGGATGAGCCCTGAGACTGAGTGAAATCAGTCACAGAACAATAAATACTGTATGATCCTACTTATATGAGGTATCTAAAGTAGTCAAGATCATAGTAGCAAAAAGCAGAATTTCAGTTGCTGCTAGGTGGTTAAGGGCAAAGGGAAATGGGAGAGTTGCTCAATGGGCATAAAACTTCAGTCATGCAAGATGAAAAAGATCTATAGGTCTGTAATACAACACCACACTGTTCACTTAAAAAATTGTTAAGAATTGATCTGTTATGGGTTTTTATCTACAATAAAGAAAATGTCTTTCAGTGTAGCACAGAGAAGACAAGTAGTGACTCTGTGGCATCTTACTACACTGATGGACAGCGACTTCAATGGGGTGTGGGGGTCTCGATAAAATGGGTGAGTGTAGCAACCACATTGTTTTTCATGTGAAACCTTCATAAGAGTGTATAGAAATGATACCTTAATAAAAAAGAAAATGTCTTTAATGCAGTAAACATTATTAATTTTGTTAAATCTTCAGCCCTAAAAATGTCTTTTTTAGTACATTTTTAATTTCTATGTAATGAAATGGAAAGAACATAAAGCATTTCTGCTGCACACCAAAATACTGTTATTGTCTCCAGGAAAATCACTTATGCAATATTTGAATTGTGAACTGAACTAGCTGCTTGCACAGAATACCAATTTTACTAGAAAGAACTGATAAACTATGGTTATTCAGACTTGGGTCTTTCACAGACATTTTCTCAAAAAAGAACTTCAAGGAAAGCAAATGAGAGTATTTGTTGCTAATGATAGAAGGTAAAGTTTCAAACAAAAATTAGAATTTTGGAAAACTTGTCTCTGCAGCCATGGATTTGTTCGCAGATGGTAACAACTTTCCTGATTAGTTCAATGTGTTTTTTTTATGTAATACAATGCACTGTTTCAGTATTTGAAAGACCTGCATCATTCAGTGAACCGGTATTTTCCAAAGGACTGATAAATGATGTTGCAAAATAATGCATGGGTAGAAGACACCCAGTAGAAGAGAGACAAATGCATTTAAATTTAACAAAGTACACAAAGTTCACAGATGTGGTTTTGGATCTGGCATTACAACAAACCATTAAGAACCTACCACTAGACAAATTTTAACATGGTATCAAATAAGGGTATCTACAATTATCTCAAAAGGGTATTAAAATTCCTTCTGCCAACAACTATCAGTGTGAGGCTGCATTTTCTACATATACATCAATGACAATATATTGCCACTCCTACTTCCCAGCAGATGTGAAATCAATTCTAGTCAGGTAAAACCTAAAAATGAAAAGCAAAATAATGTGTTTCCAGAAAATCATAAGAGGATTAAATTCACTAACGTTGGAATGGGGAAAGACTGCTAAACACAAAAGAGTACTAATCATACTGCAAAAGACTGATAAACTGGGCCACATTAAAACGAGTAACTTTTGTTCTTCCAAAGTCACTATTATAAAAGCAGAAATGCTAGCCAAAGAATAACAACATATTTTCCACACACAATGTAACCAACAAAGGGCACAAATACAGACTACATAAAAACTACAGATCAATGTAAGAAATGCAAAACAATCCAATAAAAAAGTGGGAAAAGATATAAATTGGCCTTTTACAAGAAACCAGAAATCTAAATGACCAATAACATATAATAAGATGCCCATGAAAATATAAGCCCCAATAAAATACCATTACATACTTATCATATTGACCAAAAATTTCAAGTCCGACAATATTAAATGGTAGCCAGGATGTGAAGCAAAGTAAACTGTCTGTCATACACTGCTGAGGGGAGTATATTTTCAAATAGTTTGACAGTATCCACCAGAGCTGAAGTTAATCACAATCTAGAACCCAGTAATTGTACACCTCAATATATACCCAACAAAACACACAATGTGTACACCAAGATACTTGAATAAGAATGCTCCTATTCGTCATGGACATACAATGGGGAAATGACAGCCTCTTCAACAGATGGTGCTGGCAAAACTGGACAGCTACATATAAGAGAATGAAACCGGACCATTGTCTAACCCCATACACAAAAGTAAATTCGAAATGGATCAGACCTGAATGTAAGTCATGAAACCATAAAACTCTTAGGAAAAATCATAGGCAAAAATCTCTTGGACATAAACATGAGTGACTTCTTCATGAACTTATCTCCCTGGGCAAGGGAAACAAAAGCAAAAATGAACAAGTGGGACTACATCAAACTGAAAAGCTTCTGTACAGCAAAGGACACCATCAACAGAACAAATAGGCAGCCTACAGTATGGGAGAATATATTCATAAATGACAGATCCGATAAAGGGTTGACATCCAAAATATATAAAGAGCTCATGCACCTCAACAAAAAAGCAAATAATCCAATTAAAAAATGGGCACAGGAGCTGAACAGACAGTTCTCCAAAGAAGAAATTCAGATGGCTAACAGACACATGAAAAGATGCTCCACATTGCTAGTCATCAGAGAAATGCAAATTTAAAGCACAAAGAGATATCACCTCACACAAGTAAGGATCGCTACCATCCAAAAGACAAACAACAACACATGTTGGCGAGGTTGTGAAGAAAGGGGAACCCTCCTACACTGTTGGTGGGAATGTAAATTAGTTCAACCATTGTGGAAAGCACAATGGAGGTTCCTCAAAAAGCTCAAAATAGAAATACCATTAGACCCAGGAATTGCACTTCTAGGAATTTACCCTAAGAATAACAGCAGCCCAGATTGAAAAACACACATGCACCCCTATGTTTATCGCAGCACTATTTACAATAGCCAAGAAATGGAAGCAACCTAAGTGTCCATCAGTAGATGAATGGATAAAGAAGATGTGGTACATATACACAATGTAATATTATTCAGCCATAAGAATAAAACAAATTGTACCATTTGCAACAACATGCATGGAGGTAGAGGGCATTATGCTCAGTGAAATAAGCCTGGCAGAGAAAGACAAGTACCAAATGATTTCACGCATATGTGTTCCCCACACCACCTCATAGAACTTCTCACTTACAGAGGATTTCAAACGCTACCCCCCTGCCGAATCCTAACCCTTCAAACATCCCTCACTGAAGATCCCTCTCTTACCTTTGCAACCTTCCCCCCTCACAATCTAGCCAACCTTCTATCTGCACAACACCCATCCCCTTACACTCCCCATTCTTGTATGTAACACCTAAGCAAGTGAGTCCCTCACCCCGCACATCTGCAGGAGGGAGCCCTCCCTCAAGCCCATTATACCTGGTTCACGGACGGGAGCTCTTTTATACATAACCATACCCGCATTGCAGGATATGCAGTAGTATCTCTCACTGAAGTTACTGAGGCCCAAACCCTTCCTTCCAACACCACTAACCAGCAAGCCAAACGTATTGCTATAACTAGAGCCTTTACTCCTGCCAGTAATTCTTCTCTTACAATCTACACTGACTCCAAGTATGACTTCCACATTTTTCTCTCCCATGCAGCCATCTGGAAAGAGAGGGGCCTCCTTACCACAAAAGGGACCTCAATCACAAACCACCCTCACATCACCACACTTCTCAAAGCATCACAGCTCCCAAAGGCTATAGGCCTAGTCCATTGCAAAGCACACCAAACAGACCAATCCACCATCTCTGGGTAATAACCAAGCTGATGAAGCAACAAAAAAGGCAACCCTAACAGCAGCAAAACTCCTCTTCACCACTCCCCAAAATACCCCTCTTCATCCCCTATGCCTCAATCCCTTTTTACCTACTTACATAAACTATTTCATGCAGACGCACACATGCTTCAGCAGTACGTGAAACCTTTCATCCCCCTCTCACCGAACAATATCAAATTCCTACAGCATCTCGCCTCATCATGTGAAGTTTGCTAAAAACCAGTCCTAGTACCTCATCTCACAAACCCACTTTTCCCTCCCACCAAGCCTGAGGGCATCTGCCAGGCCCCGATTGGCAAATTGTTTTTACTCACATGCCCTCGATAGAAAACACAAATACCTCCTAGTCCTAGTAGACACATTTACCGGATGGGTTGAAGCCTTCCCCACTACCAGCAAGAAAGCCTCTACTGCCTCCAAACTCCTCCTCAGTGACATCATCCGTCATTGCGGCATTCCCACATTCATACAATCAGATAATAGCCCAGAATTCGTTTCTGAAATTACCCAACCCCTAGTCCAATCACTTGGCATTCCCTGGCATTTCCACATCCCATATCACCCCCAATCCTCAGGAAAAGTAGAAAGAACGAACAGGACTCTAAAGAGTATACTCACCAAACTATCCCTCGAACTTCACCTAGACTGGATTCACCTCCTTCCTCTCGCACTCTTGAGATTATGTAGCTTACCAAAAAAACCCACCCTCCTATTTCCCTTCCAGCTCCTATACATAAGGCCAGTCTTCCTCCAGGAATCCTTCCAGCCCCCCTCAACTGCCCCCCGCCTACATGACACCTCTTCTCCAACTTATAAGAAACCTCCTTTGCTCTCATGCCAACTTTCTCACTCCTGCCCCAGTGCAGCATTCCATGAACACCTATCACATAGGCGACAGAGTTTTTATCACCTCTCCTCATAAAAAACATAACCCCCAACCCCCAAATGGCAGGGCTCCTACCAAGCCATACTCACAACCCCCACAGCAGTAAAGTTAGCCAACTTTCCATACTGTCTCCATAACTCTCGTGTCAAACATTACCACTCCTCTCCTCCCCACTCTCATCCCATAGACCATCATTCAATGACCTTTACTGGACCGTTGACCCTCAAACCCAAGAAGATCCACTCCACTCCTCGTGCACCCATCGTTGAAGAATAAACACTCTCGTGCGTCCTCCTATCCTGAAAGAAAGATGCCATCTAGCCTAATCTCATCCCTCCTTCTCTCTCTTCTCATTCACACATCCCTCCCAAAAAACTGTACTTCTCCCCCTGGCCAGTACACCTTTGACGTCTGGAAACTTCACGATGTAGAAAATAGTAAAATCTTAAATTCCTCCTCATGTGCTCTCTCACACATCCCATCTATCTTCCTAACCTTTAATGACCTCGAAAACCTGCATAGACCATAGCTGTCCTCTTTCTGCCCACAACATCTTTGCCAAGTATCTCTGCAGAAGTGATCCCAACGGGTGGGTGGGGTGCCCCTCGTGGAGCTGTAAATAGCACTACTCCTACCCCACTGTAAAACAAACTGGAGCATGGGGAATAAATCCCACCCGCCTGTGTCATCTAATAATAAACCCAATGTCACCTTCACCATTAACAACTCCACATCCTGACACTCAGACCGAATCGCAGCAGTAGGCCTCCACAACATCAATCCCCCAGACGGGAGAGGGAAAATTATCATCACAAAATCCGTGCAGCACTCCCACACAGACACCGAGTCTGATTAGTCGGGGCGAGCCTCATCACAGCTATGACAGCTGCTGGGCTACCATCAGGGAGTCTATCCCACTCATTATTATCCTCCCACCGTTTCACTCAAGACCTCTTCGACCTCACCAACAAGCTAGCAACTACTGTAGAAGTCACTGCTCAATCCATTCAGTCTCCAACTCCAACTTTCCTCTCTAGCAGAAGTTACCCTACAGAATAGGAGGGCCTTAGATCTCCTAACTGCGGAAAAAGACGGAACATGCCTCTTCTTACAAGAAGAGTGCTGCTACTATGTTAACCAATCAGGTAAAATTGAATACAATATCTAGCGGCTAACTAACCTCTCAAAAGAACTCCTTAATAAGAGAAGAAATCCCAATAGCAGCCCCACATGGCCCCTTCCTGACCATTTTCTAAATCTTCTCTCACCTCTTCTCTCACCCCTACTAGCTGTTTGTGCCCTACTCCTACTAGCCCCCTGCTTCCTCAACTGCCTCCGAGCCTTACTCCTTACTCAAATCTCTAAAATCACCAATCAAACCATCAACCAAATGCTGACCCAAGACTACTAACGGTTAAATACTCAAGAAGACCAGATGCACAGAGACTCAGACACGGGCACCACCTCCAATTGCTGAGAGACCTTCGAGTGCAGACTTACACACCATCCCTTCTCTTCTCTTTTCTTCTTTTCCATACCAGCAGAGAACTTTACACCAGCAGAGAACCTCCGTCCTAAACCCGCAAGAAGTAGCTAAGAAAAGACGATCGCCGACCATTTTTGCCAGTACCAATACTCCCTCTCAGAATACCATAAACAAAACGTGGGAATGTAATGAATGAGAACACCCACATCTGAGAGCCACCTGCCAAGAAAAACAGCCCCAACAAACTTGTTTCCATTTCCCTGTAAGGCAACGCTTCTCAGAAAACACCTGACCAACTTCCTCTCCTCAAGAGAGTATATAGGCCAGGGAGCCCCCACGCTAGCTGCTGCTCTCATTTCAGCTCTGAGGCAGCCACTTTTGTCTTTGCAGATAATAAACCCTGTTGTGAGACCTGTGCCTGCTGTCTCTTCTGTCCGCCACCTCGGGGGTCGCGGGAAAAGCCTTTTATGGGGAGTTCAGGAGACCAGGGAAGGAAGGAGGTCAGCGGCGGTGACCAGCACCGCCCCTCTCCGAGTTCGAAACTCCAATACAACCATCCCCGCCCGTTGCGCCATGGGGGAAGGAGCACTGCCACCCCTCTCCCAACCTCTCAGCAGAGGTGAGAGCGTAGTTGACGCCCCAGCCCGCGCCCGCCTCCAACCTGGACACTCCCAGTTCTTTATCCACTCGACAGGCAGCACGACAGCAGCAGCCACCATCTTCCCGAGACTAGTAGCAGCAGAAGCCCGGATTTGTAGGAAGGGAGAGAAGGGTCAAAGGTAAGCACCGTCTACGTGGAATGCCGGGAGCACAGAAATCGGTTTTCGGTGTCCCGTACCACTATCCTCCCCACCCGCGGAATTCTGAGGCCCAACCGCCAGCGCGGAGGCTGAGATGTGTGGGTTTCCACGCGGTCTGCGCCGGCCGCGTCTTCCGCTACCCTTGCCGTCACATCCGCTTAGAGCAGGGAAAGTGCAGTCTGCTGATTGACTTGTAGCCCTTACCTTCTCTCCTAGCGTCTGCTGCATGCCACTAATTTAAACATGTAATTTTCAAGCACCTAATAATATGTGACAGACACTGGGGACAGAAAAGCAATAAGCCATGATGACTACTCTCAACAAGCTCACAGTCTATGGGAAAGACATATAGGCAGATAATTACAATACACATTCTAATTGCTGACATAAAAGAAATGAATCAGGTAAGAAACTGCCATTTACTGTGTGCCAGGCATTGTGCTAATACAAGGCATACAATCTAGGGGGAAGACAGAAATTGGTCCTGGGAAACAGCCACCAGAGCTGACATGCTGTCTGCCACTGTCATTGTAACCTTGGCAATACTAGGGGGAGCAAGTACCCTGGAATCAACTTTACATTACTTGGTCTCCAAGTATCTCCCAACAGGTACTATTTCAAAGAGCGAAATATTAACGTTGTGGTGGGAAACCATGGCACACACTATCCTATGGTGAAAAGAAGCACCTCCTGCAAATTAGACAGGCTGCGTGTGCCTCATGAAAAGGTACTAAAAACACTAACCAATTGCGAAGTACCATCATGACCAATATTCACACAGCTGGAATTTCCTCTTGAACCCACATCAGACAAACACATACTGAGGGACAGTCTACAAAATTACTGGCTTGCACTCCTCAAAATTGTCAGTCACTAAAGACAAAGACAGACTGAGGTACTCTTCCAGATGAATGGAAACAACTGATCCCCGGCCAGGAAAAAAACATGTTTTCTTTTGCTAAAAGGGGCATTGTTGGGACACTTAAGCAAATCTGAACATCTGTAGACTAAACAATAATATTTCATTAGTGTTCAGTTCTTAATTTTAATACTTGCCATTAAGTATCTTGTCTATCTATCTATCTTTCTGTCATTAATATACAATTAGATGATTAACATTATGTTTACTAAACTACCCCCATCACGAAGATGCCCCAAGCTAATCTATTGCACTCACTGTCCATGAGCATAGTAAGATACTGTAGAATAACTTACTTATCTTTTCTGTGTTGTACAGCCCTCCCTGTGAACCCCCTCCCACATTATACATGCTAATTGCAATGCGTGCTTTCTTTCCCTCTTCCCCTATCCCTCCACTCCCAACTATTCACCATAGTCCCTTTCCCTTTGGTAAATGTTAGTCCATTCTTCGATTCTGTGAATTTGGTGCTGTTTTGCTCATTTAGTTTGTCTTGGTTATCCTTCTCCACAGGTTAGTGAAATCATTTGATACTTGTCTTTCTCTGCCTGGTTTATTTCACTGAGCATAATACCCTCTTGCTCCATCCATGTTGTTGCAAATGGTAGGATTTGTTTTCTTCATATGGCCTAATAATATTGCACTGTTCATCTGCTGATGGACACTTAGCTTGGCTATTGTGAATAGTGCTGTAATAAACATAGGGGTGCACATGTCTTTTATAAAATGGGCTGCTTCATTCTATTATTTGTTTTTTATGTATGTATGTATATATGTATTCATTTATGTACTTATTTATTCTTTCTTTATTTCTCATTAGTCTAAAACTACATGAGTAACATTATGTTTACTAGACTCCCCCCATCAAGAAGATACCCCCAGATAGCCCATTGCAGTCACTGTCCATGAGCATAGTTAAGATACTGTAGAATCACTACTTGTCTTCTCTGTGTTGTACAGCCCTCCCTGTGACCCCCTCCCTCCCACATTATGTGTGCTAATCACAATGCACGTTTTCTTTCCCTCTCCCATTATCCCTCCATTCTGAACTATCCACCCCAGTCCCTTTCCCTTTGGTAACTGCTAGTCTATTCTTGGGTTCTGTGAATCTGGTGCTGTTTTGTTCATTCAGTTTATCTTGGCTCTCCTTCAACAGAGGTTGTTGAAATCATTTGATACTTGTCTTTCACAGCCTGGCTTATTTCACAGTATGATACACTTTAGCACCATCCATGTTGTTTCAAATGGTAGGATTTCTTTTCTTCATGTGGCCGAATAATATTCCACTGCTTATCTTCTGATGGACACTTAGCTTAGCTATTGTGAATAGTGCTGTGATAGACATAGAGGTGCACATGTCTTTTTTAAACTGGGCTGCTGCATTCTATCAATTATTTAGTTATTTAATTATGTGTTTATCATTAATCTCCAATTACATGGGTAACATTATGTTTACTAGACTCCCCCCATCACCAGTTTACCAAAGGTAAAGGACTAGGAAGTCTGGTTGGGAAGGGAAGGAGAAGGGTGCAAATGGGGCATTATGATTTGCTCACATAATGTGGGAGGGGTTCCACCAGAGAATTCAAGTACTGATTCTTTAGTATCTTACTATGCTGATGGACGGTGACTCTAATAGGGTATGTGGTAGGTGGGGGACTTGATGATCTGGGGAGTCTACTAACCATAATATTGCTCATATAATTGTTGATTAATGATACTGAAAATAAAACCCGTGTATTCCTGACTAGATAATAATGAGACCCTGAAAAAAAAAATCAGAGATGTGAGGGTTACAGCAGGGTGAGCTCCTGGCGGGCGTCCCGCCGGTCCCTGCAAGCTGCTGCGCTCTCCCGGTTGGGTTAGCAGGGCTTCCCTGGCCGCCCCCATCAGGCAGCGCGCCACGGTGACCCCGGGGTTATTTTCCCAAGGCGCCTGCGCGGCGGCCCAGCCATCCCCGGTACCCTGATGCCGCTTCGTTACCGAGCCACAGCCACCGTGGCCCACCTCCTGGGCGACCGCGAGGAACCGCCGGGCTGGGGACCAGCAGGTGCGGGCGCGGGCTCGGGAGGCGCTCGAGGGTAGGCCTCCTGCCTGGCCTCGCTCAGACGAACGCTCCTCCCTCCACAGGAAGCGGCTGCCCGCCGCCGCCTCCACCGCCACTGCCGCGGCCGAAGTTCCCTCAAAGCCTTCATACGGTGCAAAGTGTACAGCCAGCGCGGCGGCCCTGCGAGAGCGGCCGCTGACAGCTCCCCGCGTCCGGTGTGCCCGCCCCTCGCCGCCACCTGCCTCTGCTCCGTGGCGCCCTCAGCCAGGCCCATGCCCACCGCCCGAGCGGCATGCCTGCAGTTGTAAGTTTTTTGTTTTTTTTTTTGCATAAGGTTTTTTTACTCATCATGTCTGTGAGATTCAATCATCTTATATTGGTGATTCAGGCCTTTCTATTGATGAGTAGTACTTCATTGTAAGAATAAACCACAGATTTTTTAAAGTCTGTTTTTAGTTTTTCCTACTATGAATAAAGCCTCTCTGAGAAGGTTTGGATATAGGTCTTTTTGTAACCATAAGCACCCATTTTCATTTGGGTAAAAGCCTACAAGTGGAATTGCTGGGCCATAAGGTCAGTATGTTTTTAAGTTTATCCAAAGTGCTGGATCTTTTTCCCAGAAATGGTATACCATTTTACATGCCCACCAGTTTGATCAACAGTTGATGTCTCGCGGTGTAAGTTTGTTAAATTTTAATCATTCTGACGTAATTGTGATGTCACTATGTCATTTAGGTTTGCATTTATTTGATGACTAATGTTGCTGAATGTTTTTCCATGTACTTATTGGCCATTTGTATACCTTGTTTTATGAAACATCTCTTCACTTTTCTCCACTTCTTAATTCAATTTACAATTATTTTTTATTTTGGTATCATTAATCTATAGTTAAATGAAGGACATCATATTTACTAGGCTCCCCCCTTCACCAAGATCTCCCCACATACCCCTTCCCAGTCACTGTCCATCAGCGTAGTAAGTTGCTGTAAAATCACTACTTATCTTCTCTGTGTTGCACAGCTCTCGCCATGCCCCCCCCACACTATACATGCTAATCATAATGCCCCCTTTCTTTTTCCCCTTCCTTATCTGTCCCTTCACACCCATCCTCCGCAGTCCCTTTCCCTTTGGTAAAGGTTAGTCCACTCTTGGTTTCTGTGATTCTGCTGCTGTTTTGTTTCTTCAGTTTTTCTTTGTTCTTATACTCCACATATGAGTGAAATCATTTGGTAATTGTCTTTCTCCACTTGGCTTATTTCACTGAGCATAATACCCTCTAGCTCCATCCATGTTGTTTGCAAATGGTAGTATTTGTTTTCTTCTTATGTCTGAATAATATTCCATTGTGTATATGTACCGCATCTTCTTTATTAGTGCATCTACTGATGGACACTTTGCTTGGTTTTGTGAATAGTGCTTTGACAAACGTTGGTGTGCACATGTCTTTTTTAACTGTGCTTCTGCATTCTCTTATGTATGTATGTATGTATTTACTTACCTACTTACTAATTTATTTGTTATTTATTTATCATTAGTCTACAACTCCATGAGTACCATTATGTTTACTAGGCTCTCCCCTACCCCAAGTCCCCCCCACAAACCCCATTACAGTCACTGTCCATCAGCATAGCCAGATACTGTGCAATCACTACTTGTCTCCTCTGTGTTGAACATCTCTCCCCCTTCCCCCAACCCCCACATTATACATGGTAATCATAATACCCCCTTTCTTCTTCCCCACGCTTATCCCTCCCTGCCCTCCCATTCTCCCCAGTCTCTTTCCCTTTGGTAACTGTTAGTCCATCCTTGGGTTCTGTGATTCTGCTGCTGTTTTGTTCCTTCACTTTTTCCTTTGTTCTTATATTCCACAGATTGGTGAAATCATTTGGCATTTGTCTTTCTCCACTCGGCTTATTTCACTGAGCATAATACCCTCTAGCTCCATCCATGTTGTTGTAAATGGTAGGATTTGTTTTCTTCTTATGGCTGAATAATATTTCATTGTATATATGTACCACATCTTCTTTATCCATTCATCTACTGATGTACACTTAGGTTGCTTCCATTTCTTGGCTATTGTAAATAGTGCTGCGATAACCATAGGGGTGCATCTGTCTTTTTCAATCTGAGCTTCTGCATTCTTAGGGTAAATTCCTAGAAGTGGAATTCCTGGGTCAAATGGTAAGTCTATTTTGAGCATTGTGAGGAACCTCCATACTGCTTTCGATAGTGGTTGAACTAATTTACATTCCCACCAGCAGTGCAGGAAGGTTCCCCTGTCTCCGAAACCTTGCCAACATGTGTTGGTGTTTGTTTTTGGATGGTAGCCATCCTTACTGGTGTGAGATGATATCTCATTGTGGTTCTAATTTGCATTTCTCTGATGACAAGCGATGTGGAGCATCTTTTCATGTGTCTGTTGGCCATCTGAATTTCTTCTATAGAGAACTGTCTATTCAGCTCCTCTGCCCATTTTTTAATGTTGATTGTTGAGGTGTGTGAGCTCTTTATATATTTTGGATGTCAACCCTTTATCAGATCTGTCATTTATGAATATGTTCTCCCATACTGTAGGATACCTTTTTGTTCTATTGATGGTGTCCTTTGCTGTACAGAAGCTTTTCAGCTTCATATAGTCCATTTTGTTCATTTTTGCTTCTGTTTTCCTTGCCCGGGGAGATATGTTCATGAAGAAGTCACTCGTGTTTATGTCCGAGAGATTTTTGCCTATGCTTTTTCCTAAGAGTTTTATGGTTTCATGACTTACATTCCAGTCCTTTATCCATTTTGAATTTACTTTTGTGTATTGGGTTAGACAGCGATCCAGTTTCATTCTCTTACATGTAGCTGTCCAGTTTTGCCAGCACCATCTGTCGAAGAGATTTTCATTTCCCCATTGTATGTCCATGGCTCCTTTATCGAATATTAATTGACCATATATGTTTGGGTTAATGTCTGGACTCTCTAATCTGTTCCAATGGTCTGTGGCTCTGTTCTTGTGCCAGTACCAAATTGTCTTGATTACTGTGGCATTGTAGTAGAGCTTGAAGTTGGGGAGTGAGATCACCCCCACTTTATTCTTCTTTCTCAGGATTGCTTTGGCTATTCGGGGTCTTTGGTGTTTCCATATGAATTTTTGAACTATTTATTCCAGTTCGTTGAAGAACGTTGTTGGTAATTTGACAGGAATTGCATCAAACCTGTACATTGCTTTGGGCAGGATGGCCATTTTGACTATATTAAATCTTCCTAGACAAGAGCATGGGATGAGTTTTCATTTGGTCGTGTCCTCTTTAAATTCTCTTAAGAGTGTCTTATAGTTTTCAGTGTTTAGATCTTTCACTTCTTTGGTTAGGTTTATTCCTAGGTGTTTTATTCTTTTTGATGCTATTGTGAATGGAATTGTTTTCCTGATTCCTCTTTCTATTAGTTAAAAAAACACTACAGATTTCTGTGTTTTAATTTTGTATCCTGCAACTTTGCTGAATTCCAGTATTAATTCTGGTAATTTTGGATTGGAGTCTTTATTGTTTTCTATGTACAATATCATGTCATCTGCAAATAATGACAGTTTAACTTCCTCTTTACCAATCTGGATTTCTTGTATTTCTTTGTTTTGTCTAATTGCCATGTCTAGGACCTCCAGTACTATGTTAAATAGCAGTGGGGAGAGTGGGCATCTCTGTCTTGTTCTCGATCTCAGAGGAAAAGCTTTCAGCCTCTCGCTGTTCAGTATGATGTTAGCTGTGGGTTTATCATATATGGCCTTTAATATGTTGAGGTATTTTCCCTCCATGCCCATTTTATTGAAAGTTTTTATCATGAACGGGTGTTGAATTTTGTCGAATGCTTTTTCAGTGTCTATGGAGATGATCATGTGGTTTTGTCCTTCTTTTTGTTGATGCGGTGGATGATGTTGATGGATTTTTAAATGTTGTACCATCCTTGCATCCCTGGGATGAATCCCACATGGTCATGGTGTATGATCCTTTTGATATATTTTTGAATTCGGTTTGCTAGTATTTTATCGAGTAGTTTTGCATCTACATTCATCAGGGATATTGGTCTGTAATTTTCTTTTTTGGTGGGGTCTTTGCCTGGTTTTGGTATTAGGGTGATGTTGGCTTCATAGAATGAGTTTGGGAGTATTCCCTCCTCTTCTGTTTTTTGGAAAACCTTAAGGAGAATGGGTATTATGTCTTCTCTCTATGTCTGATAAAATTCTGAGGTAAATCCATTCTGGTCTGAGTGTTTTGTTCTTTGGTAGTTTTTTGATTACTGCTTCAATTTCCTTGCTGGTAATTGGTTTGTTTAGATTTTGTGTTTCTTCCTTGGTGTGTCTTGGAAGGTTGTATTTTTCTAGGAAGTTGTCCATTTCTCCTATGTTTCCCAGCTTGTTAGCATATAGGTTTTCATAATACTCTCTAATAATTCTTTGTATTTCTGTGGGGTCCGTCATGATGTTTCCTTTCTCGTTTCTGATTCTGTTCATGTGTGTTGATTCTCTTTTTCTCTTAATAAGTCTGGCTAGAGGCTTATCTATTTTGTTTATTTTCTCAAAGAACCAGCTCTTGGTTTCATTGATTTTTTTCTATTGTTTTATTCTTCTCAATTTTGTTTATCTCTTGTCTGGTCTTTATTATGTCCCTCCTTTTGCTGACTTTAGGCCTCATTTGTTCTTCTTTTTCCAATTTTTATAATTGTGACGTTAGACTATTCATTTGGGTTTCTTCTTCCTTCTTTAAATATGCCTGGATTGCTATATACTTTCCTCTTAAGACTGCTTTCACTGCATCCCACAGGAGTTGGGGCTTTGTGTTGTTGTTGTCATTTATTTCCATACATTGCTGGATCTCCATTATATTTTGGTCATTGATCCATTGACTATTTAAGAGGTTGTTGTTAAGCCTCCATGTGTTTGTGAGCCTTTTTGCGCTCTTTGTACAATTTATTTCTAGTTTTATACCTTTTTGATCTGAAAAGTTGGTTGGTAGGATTTTAATATTTTGGAACTTACTGAGGCTATTTTGGTGGCCTAGTGTGTGGTCTATTCTGGAGAATGTTCCATTTGTACTTGAGAAGAATGTGTATCCTGTTGCTTTTGGGTGTAGAGTTCTATAGATGTCTATTAGGACCATCTGTTCTAGTGTGTTGTTCAGTGCCTCTGTGTCCTTACTTATTTTCTGTCTGGTGGATCTGTCCTTTGGAGTGAATGGTGTGTTGAAGTCTCCTAAAATGAATGCATTGCATTCTATTTCCTCGTTTAGTTCTGTTAGTATTTGTTTCACATATGCTTGTGCTCCTGTGTTGGGTGCATATGTATTTATAATGGTTATATCCTCTTGTTGGACTGAGCCCTTTATCATTATGTAGTGTCCTTCTTTATCTCGTTACTTCCTTTGTTTTGAAGTCTATTTTGTCTGATACTAGTACTGCAACACCTGCTTTTTCTCCCTGTTGTTTGCATGAAATACCTTTTTCCATCCCTTGATTTTTAGTCTGTACATGTCTTTGGGTTTGAGGTGAGTCTCTTGTAAGCAGCATGTAGATGGGTCTATTGTTTTATCCATTCAGTGACTCTATGTCTTTTGATTGATTCATTCAGTCCATTTACATTTAGGGTGATTATCAATAGGTCTGTACTTATTGCTATTTCAGGCTTTAAATCCGTGGTTACCAAAGGTTCCAGGTTACTTTCCTTACTATCTAAGAGTCTAACTTAACTCACTTAGTATGCTGTTACAAACACAATATAAAGATTCTTTTCTATTTCTCCTCCTTTTTCTTGCTTATTCATTCTTTATATACTAGGTATCAAATTGTGACTTTTTGTCTATCCCTTGATTGACTTTGGGGATAGTCAATTTAAGTTTGCATTTGCCTCGCAATCAGCTGCTCCACCCTCCCTCCCATGGTTTTACTACTTCTGGTGACAGACAGCTATCCAACCCTAGGAACACTTCCATATATAGCAGTCCTTCCAAAATATACTGCAGAGATGGTTTGTGGGAGGTAAACTCTCTCAGCTTTTGCTTATCTGGAAATTGTTTAATCCCTCCTTCAAATTTAAATGATAGTCTTGCTGGATAAAGTAATCTTGGTTCCAGGACCTTCTGCTTCATGGCATTAAATACATTATGCCCCTCCCTTCTTGCCTGTAAGGTTTCTGCTGAGAAGTCTGATGTTAGCCTGATGGGCTTTCCTTTGTATGTGATCTTATTTCTGCCTATGGCTGCTTTTAACAGTCTGTCCTTATCCTTGATCTTTCCCATTTTAATTACTATGTGTCTTGGTGTTGTCTTCTTTGGGTCCCTTGTGTTGGGAGATCTGTTGATCTCCATGGCCTGAGAGACTATATCCTTCCCCAGATTGGGGAAGTTTTCAGCAACTACCTCCTCAAGGACACTTTCTATCCCTTTCTCTCTCTTCTTCTTCTTCTGGTATCCCTATAATGCGAGTAATGTTCCGCTTGGATTGGTCACACAGTTCTCTCAATATTCTTTCATTTTTCGAGATCCTTTTTTCTCTCTGTGCCTCAGCTTCTCTGTATTCCTCTTCTGTAGTTTCTATGTCATTTATTGTCTCCAGAAAGGCTGTTTTTAATTCTTCATCATTATATATAAGATACTTCTCTTTTTTATATGTTTGGGGGCTTGTTTGGATTTTTAAGTGGTGCTCATTTATTATATTTGAGGCTTCAGGCTATGTTAGCAAGTGTTACAATTTTAGAAATCTTAAAAAAATTTAAATGCCATGTGGTAAGAGAATAATATGTTAAAATGTAGAATCTCATTATAGAAGTACTGCTTTCCTTTTTAAATAAAGGCTACTGATAATAATTATCACTGTCAACAAACCCTGATACTTATAGAGAGAGCTTACAATCCTCTAAAAATTAGACTAGGCACTTTTTTTCCCATTATCTCCTATAATTCTCACAATAATCTTATGATGTTAGTATTATTATTTTATTATCCCAATTTTATACATTTTGAAACCAACATTCAGAGTTTAAATAAATTGCCCAAAGTGACGAAGTCTCCAAATTGCATCTTCAGGACCCACTATTGCAGTGGCCAGATGTAAACTACCACATCACGCTGCTTGTCAACGCCTCGACTTCCACTGCCCCACCCAAGTCATGAGAGCTCCTCCTTGGACTTCCGAATATGTAAGCAGATAAGCAAAGATCCACAATCTGGGCACTACCTGCCACTGTCCAGATTTATACCATTTGTATTGCTTTCATGCTACTCCTATTAAAATCAGCTCTTTTTCCATATATATTATTCATTTCCCAACTCCAGGAAACCCTACCCCTCACCATCTCTACCATTACCTTCTTCCCAACTCAGCCTATTCCAGTCAAGTCCAATCCACCTTAGTTTACTGAGAGTTTTGAACTACTGTTATTTGAATAAAATTACTCCTCCTGATCTGCGGTGCTATGGGGAGAGTGCAAGTGCACCGTCAGTGGTCTGAGCTGCATCCATGGAAGCTGCCAGCTGGGCAGTGGAGTTTGATGGGCTATGCTCAGGTTCCTGACCTCTGTACGGCTTCCGTATACACCAGATGGGATGCACATGAGTAAAGTGATCACATGTTATGGTAGTCTGGGAGAGGACGGGCTGTGCAAATCCGGGCCACACAGAGTCGCATCAAATTTTCTTTTCAACTGCTGTTCTGAAACTTCTCTAGAATGTCCCAGTTCTTTTCTGTACCACTCAATTGACACCTATGTTTATTATCTTGTGTTGTTGGCACTTTCCCAATGTGTTCATATTATAGCTCACATCTTAAATTAAATATGAAGGGAGAAAAAGAATATTTTGATGTAAATATTTGTTTTTCTAAAACCCACCTGAGTCTAGGTCCACCTCCAGCCCTTTCTAGAGATCCCTACTGCCAAGCTCCTTAGCATGATGTACCAGCTCTTTATATTTTAACCCTGGGATTTCCCCTCATCTCTATCATGTTCCCAGTACCCCAAACTTGCCTTTTCCCATCATTTCATGCTTTCTGGGAACTCCAGACCTTTGCACATGCTACTCTCATTGCTTGTGCCACCTCTCTTCCCATGAACTTCCACCCATGTCTTGCCCTGCTTCCCTTCATGTAGAGTGAGAGTACCTCCTCCTCTTGGAAGCCTCTGCTGACTGTTCTGTCCCCTCCACGGGCCAGATGTCCCTGAGGACATGCCTCTTGGCACTCTCTATATTCACTTATTACAAAATGCTTCTTATACCATAATGCAAGTGACTGCTCACCTGCCAGTCTCCCCACCTAGGCTGTGAGCTTCTTATGATTTACCTGTCTTCATAGCCCCAGTGTCTGGCACACTGTACACATTCAATACATACTTATGGACGGAAAGGAACTGAAGATAAATATCCCCTGTGAGTGTTTGCCCAGGTTCCTGTTGCATGCCATTCCTAACTTGAAGCTCATTTATTCTAATGAAATCCCAAACTACTCTTAAATAGTTCAAATATTTAGGAAGTTCTATCTCATTTTCACTGTTCAGGTTCATGCATTATAATCTTTATGCATCATTACCTTATGTTTAAATATTTAGAATTCTCAAAACCTCCAAGAAGCTCCTGATAGCTTCTCCTATTACTCAATTGCTCATGAAAGAAAATTTATAGAACACAGAATCAAATATTCTGTGTACCCTTTTGGTATTTATCCACTGGCTGTAACTTACATTAGTCTCAATCTATGGGAAATGAGTGAAGGCAGAAAAATGAACAGACCAACAGAAAATAGAGCCTATGACTACACAAATGTACACAGCAGCTTATTTGTAAATGCCCCAAATTGGGAACAACTCAAATATTTATCAAGCGAATACACAAACAAGTTGTAGTACATCTGCACCATGGATTACCAATGAGCAATTAAAAAGAAGAAACTAACATATGCAACAGTACAAATGGTCCTCAAGATAATGTTGAGTAAAAGCAGCCAGGCAAAAAAAAATGCACATACTGATTCTACTTTTATAAGATTCTAAAAAATGTGAATTAATCTACAGTGACAGAAAGCAGTTCAGCAGTCCTGGTGTCGGAGAAGGGGGAAGGAAGGGAGGAAGGGATTCCAGAGGGCCAGGAGGAAACTTTTGGAGGTGATGGATGTACGAATATTCTTGACTTGATGAAGGTTTTACAGACATATACATATATCAAAACTCAATTGTACACTTTAAATATGTGCAGTTTATTGTATGTCAGTTATACCTCAACGAATCAGGGAAGGAAGGAAAGATGGGAGGAAGGGAAGGAGGAGGAAAAGGTTGAGATATTGCAACTATAATATTTCCTACAACAAAAATAACTCATACCCAGGGATACAAATCCCAAATGTGTGGATATTAAATGGAAGCCACTGGGATTTTTCCACACTCTAATCACACAGGAAGGTGTTGGCAGGATCGTAACTGGTAGGGGCAACAAACGTCCCCTCTCTCTATTCTTTATTTTTTGTGCCTTGGCAAATAGCTGCTCACAAACCTGAGATGGCTCTTTCATCCCAATCAAGTCTTCATCTCCACCGGTATGGGAAGAAGATCTTAAATAGAAGGGCCCAATAAACTTGACAGTGTTACTGCCCACTGTCCTTCCTCTGCTATCTGATTGAAACACTCTACATCACACATTTCTGTTTTCTTGGTAATCAGTCCTCCTTTTCAGCCCCCATACAAGCAGCTATGCAGAATAACATCCACTTTGCATATGCAAATACTCAATTTATTAACAATTAACAATTAAATTACTCAGAAAGCTCTACTGAACTCAGATGCCATCTCCTTCTAGAAAGTGAGATCCCACTGGCTTCCTACCCGCTCATTCTCCAGTACACAATGGTGGGATTGATGTTAGAGATGGGATCATAGGCATCCTTACCTCTGGGCTATTTGCATGCATGCTTACTCCCGTTAGTCTTTGATTGTGTAGAGTAAAAATGCTGCCTGTTACTGCCTTATTCCTCATACAGGTTATCACTTAGTCTTTGGCAATGTTTTCTTGTTGGATAATGAAAATAGAATCCTTTTACCCAGATGAAGGAGGCAAGCTTTGCTGTGCTATTGTTGAACTAGGCACTAGCCCTTTATGGTTCTTGAAAACAAATGCTGTGTGTTGTGTTTGCACTGTAAGCTCAAATCCTAAAGCAGTGCTTAATGTAGGAGACACTCAGTAAGTATACGCAGGATGGAATGTGGCCACAGTGTGGATCTGAAGTCAAGTCCTGTTCTTACTGAGCCCACCATGCATACTAGGATCTTCTGTACCTTCCTTGAACCTCATAACATGCCTGAAAACTGACAGAAAATGTATTATAGTTTATGGATTAGGAAATAGATGCTTAGAAGATTGACAAATTCACAAGGCTTATAATATCCAGGCTAGGACTCAGACTAGAGCCTGCAATCCTTCCTTTCCTCAAGTATTTACTTACTGAGGCTTGCACTAAGAGATGGTGATAATAGTGAACAAGAGGGGCACAGTCCCTTCTTCCATGGGATTCAAAGACTGAGGGAAAGACAGGAAAAGAAAAATGGTCAGTTACAAAGTGGTACTGGGACTAATCTCAGGGTGTCTTAAGGATGAGAAAGCAGGTCATGTAGCCCAGACAGGATTAGAAGGCTGCAGGGATAGGAAACACTTTCCAGAAAGAAGAATAAACTGAGGTCTGAAGGGCAAGGAGGAATTGGCCACTAGGTCAAAGGTTAAGGGGTAATGTGCCAGGTAAAGGCCTTCTGACATTCTTTTCTGTATCATGTTTATATAATTTAGTAGGTTGGGAATTTCCTCAAAATCTAGTCTCTTTTCGAAAAGTTTAACCATCTTGCTAACAAAGCCCATGGTTTGTACTGATTATTTTTTCTGAGCCTCTCTCTGCATTCTCAAGTAACCTGTAATATTATCCAAAACCTACTTCCCATTCCCAAGGTGAATCAGATCCAACTAATCATCTTCTGTGTAGGAGAAATACAACATGCGAAGCATACACTTTCTTCTGAAGTGAAATATAGTATATTTTTGGATTAGCAGCAATTTTTAGATTAGAAGTTAAATTCTATGACTTTTATTAAATATTGCAAAGGAAGAAAAAACCAAAGATGAAATGTTGTAAGAAAAAAACCAAAGATTATTTATTTACTGGCATTTTACCAACCCTTCAAATGGCTGGCTCTAGGGCACAGTGTGCACAAAAGTAGCCTCCATTTGTTATCTCATTTAATCCCCACAACAATCTAATGAAGTAAATACTATTATCATCCCATTATAAACATATAAATATTAACCAGTACTCAGACCTAACTTGCCCAAAGTATGAGGCAACTAAATTCAGGTACCCAAATGTAAACCTTGGTTTGTATTTGCTTCCCATTGTTGCTGCAAAACATTGATGAACACATAGTGTCACAAAACAACACAAAATATTATCTTGCAGTACTAGAGGTCAGAATTCCAAAATGTGTCTCTCAAGGATAAAATCAAGGTGAGGGCAGTGCTGCATTTCTTCTTGTTGAATTTCTGTTTGTTGACTCTAGGGAAGCGTTTTTTTCTCTTGCCTTTCCCAACTTCTAGAAGTAGCCTACATTCTTTGGGGGTAAGCAAAAGTATCAGTCCAACCTCCACTTTTATTGTGACATATTCTTCTATGACTCTCCTGCCTCCTTTCACTTAGATGGTTGTTATTACAATCTAATCTAAAATAATATTAGATAGTCTTCCAATCACAAGTTCTTTAATTTAACCGTATCTTCAAATTCCCTTCTGCCAAATGAAGTCACATAGTCATATGTTCTAAGGATTAGAGTGTAGATACATTGATGGGAGGCATTATTCTACCATATCATCTTTCCATTATGCTATGGGGTATGTCTGGTGTTAGTGGCGCAGTGATAATGTTCAAATCAATGATGCCCATGATAAAAAGTAACTTAATTTAGTCTTACTGCTAAAATCACCTTTCTCTTAGTGTATTTTGGGTCTCTGGGAGATGATTCAGATATCCAGACCCATCACAGATGTTAGTAAGTGTCCAAAGCCTTCTCCCTTCATAACAGTAAGGGTCACCTCTGCAGCTGGTACTATCCCATTAGACTTTTTCTGATTCTCCTCCAGCTCAGCCCCCTTCCTCCTTCCATCAGAACAACTCATGACCCATGATAAATGGCAGAAGCCTCAGCAGAAACCCTAAGAGAAGCAAGCCTCCAACCCCTACAAATCTGAGGCATTTAACTTGTCGTGTGAGTGTTGCTGGGACTCCTAGGATGATGTGTATTAGATCAACCTGTTCATGAAAATCAGTTCCATTCAGGTAAAATAAAAAAATATTAATGTAAGGAACACTGAATTAAGAGTCAGTGACCTACATTTCAGTTCCAGAATCAAATTTTGGCACTCTGTTTCACTAGCCAGACAAGTTACACAGCTGTGCTAAGCCTCAACATCCTCAGATGTGAAATGAGGCGAATAACCTCTTTCTTTCTGCTCACCCTCCATTTCAGAACTCATGAAAAGACCAAATGAGATCCTCAACACAGAAGTGCTTTGTAAGCTGTACAAATTCACAGTGAGATGAGCAATCACTGTAATAATTATTAGTGAAGACTCTGCAAGGTACTGTGGGAAGTATAAAGACACACAAGGCATAGCCTTTGCTTCTAAAGGAAGCTACAACTTGATAGAGGCAAACCACGGGCACAAATAATCTGATAGCAAGACTACTTATTTATTTATTTATTTAAATTAAGGTAATTGATATACAATCTTATGAAGGTTTCACATGAGCAACATTGTGGTTTCAACATTCACCCGTATTATCAAGTCCCCCCTCCCCATTGCAGTCACTGTCCATCAGCATAGTAAGATGCTGTAGTGTCATTACTTGCTGATAGCAAGACTATTTAAAACCCCAACTAAAAGGCAGCCTCAACATGGAATATCATTAGCTCAAGGTAGGATTTGTGTAAGATTAGACGTTAGTCATGGATGTTTCTGTATACTTTGAAATTTCTTACTTGAACTCCAGTGATAATAATAGCTAAGATTTATTCAGAAATTATGTTAGTGGTGAGTATTTCTTGACTCCTCATATTCAGTTCTCATGATGGAAGCTCAATTAGTATATCCACTGGCTTGTCTGCACTTCTTTATTCATTTTGTCCCTGGGGTTTTGTGGAGAGCTTTTCCTGATGGACAACTTTGGCTGGAGTAATGTTCCTTTCCCTTCTTGGGGAACACAAATCCTCCTCTTCTCCTCCATGGCATCCATGCCATCTATAAAGAGGGACTGCCTTGATCATGCACCGGCCATGGCTGAGAAACAATGCTGAGCTTGCCCACTGGCAAGTCCACTTGGCAATCAGACCTGATTCTCCAGTCTGGACTTTCTTTATCAGTAAATAAGATGATATTTTGGTCTCTAGTTTTTCTTTCATTTCTCAGTGTGTTCAAAATTACAGAAGCATTTGCTCCAGGAATAGTATGTTCTATGTGCCATGCTAAATATTTTCCATGTCTTATTTCATGTAAGCCCCATAACAACTCCCTAAATAAGGCATGTATTATTATCGCATGTGAATGAGGAAGTTCATATAACTTACCCCAAGTCTCCCAGCTAGTCAGTAGCAGAATTAGGAGTCAAACCCAGGTCTCTAAATCTGAAAGCTGCACACTTGGCTGAGCCCGCTGGTCTGAGATTAGTCATAAAGGGAATTCTCTAGTTTCTACCAGGGCTAACTTAGACCCCTAGAGAACCAAGCAAAGGTCATTATTTAAGAACTGTCTCCCTTCTTTTTTGCCCCTTGCCTGCTGTATGACCCCTGGAATCTTATTTCCTTGTATGTAAAATAGAAATAATAGTAATACAGGGGGTTCCTAGGGCACCTGGTCACTTGTAATGAATACATGAGAGAGAGGATGTACGGGTCCTCTGTAAACTTGGTGGTATGATGCCGAGAAAGGTGGTGAGGGTTTCATAATTACTTGTTTAAGATATTATGATGAAGATTGGCTGCAAACATGGTTTCAGGTACTGAATGTTGAAATTGTAATTATGGTTCAGTATAAATTCCTGACCAGAGTTTGGATCCAATGACTTGACTGCTACTGTGTCCCCTCCTCACAGGCACCAGCACCATCAGTACCTAGAGAAGTGATCCTTTGGTGCACAGCCTAGAACCACAGTCCTCAAGTCTGATCTTAGGGACCAACAACCCTGTAACTTCAATTCAGATTCAGAAATGTGTCTCGTGTAAACTACAGATTTCTCCATAACAGGAACTTCTGGGGATTCACAGAAAGAATTCCTATGTATCAGGCACAGGATTTTATTATTCTCTACACATTCTTTCTACAAAGATCCGTACCCCACAATCATCATCTCCATCACAATAATGGAACCTGAGGTCAGGCTCTGACATTGCAGACAGGTTACATGTCATGACAGAAGCTTCCCTCAGTCACCAGAGAATTAAATATTCAATTAGGGAGCAATAATATATCCCGCCAATATGATCTTAATATTAAGGCTAATCTATTTATTTATTTAACTTTATCATCTATGCTTGAAAAACCAAATGGAAAAAAAACTACGCCCACGATGAAGACAGATTTATACTTAAACACAGTGAAATGACTCAAGGCACAGTTTGGATAAGACTCAAATTGGTCTCTAATTTTGAACAAGGGAAAATTTGTGAGGAAAAATATTGGCAGCATATTTGGCTTTATGCCTTTTAAACTGAAGTATATTAACTTTTGGTAAACTTTTTACTGGCCATTTGATATTACCTTACAGATCCCATGGCTTGACCAGTCGGTCATTGTATCCAACTGAATCTTGAACATTGGTCCTAGACACCAGATATGCAGGGATGGAATCTGTCATCCTCTCAAGAGTGACAATCTCCAGGGTAGGGTGGGACTGGCCTAAGTACTTTCTTGAAGTGAAGCACACACTTCCTCACAACTATGACTTCCGGCTTGGCCACATGACTTCCCTAACTCATAGAAAGTGGCTATGTGCCAATTCCTGCTGGAGGCTGCAAAGGCATCCTGTGCTGTGAGCCCAGTGCCACCACCTTCTGCCCTCTGCCATGAGAATGGCATGCCTTGGCAGTGGCTGCCCCTTCAGCAAGAACCTGGCAGCAAAACTGGCAACATATTTTATGGAACCTGTTGAAAAATGAAAACCTAGAGAATCTTATTAAAAAATTAAGAATTTTAAGACAGTGACAACAAAACATCAAAAGATGGGGATCCTTCTTAGTGTAAGACCCTATATGACCAAGCGTTTACATAGCCATGGAGCAGCCCTATTTGGCGGAGCTCCAGGCCGGGCCACAGGTCTCAGGTGATGTGAACAAGAAATAGATGCTTGTTGTTACACTACATTTTTGGCATCACCATTACAATTTGGAGTTGCTTGTTACAGCAGATGCTGACTAAGATTGCAGACACCTAGAGTGATTAAAGCAATCAGCTGAAGAGTGTTTGTTAGTGTGGCAAACCGGGTGTCTTGGCCTCATCCAAGATGGACAGAGGCTCCATAGTTCCTGCCAATGGCTGTCCTGTGAGCACACACTCTGGCCACCATGCTGTTAATTCCCCAGTTTTTCAGTACTATGTGAAAATACACACTTTAAGGTAAATATCTCCATTCTAAAGAATGGGTAACGATTTTTAAAGATATGGGGCAGAGGAAAAATATGTCTGTTGTCTAAATCTTATCATTAACCTATATAACTTATCTTCTGGCACTGTTTGTTGTTATTAACATAAAGTGGTTCAAAACTAGGAGGAGTTAAATAGACTACTATATTATACTCTCCCAGTCTACAAGGGGGTTTCTCAAAAGCCAGAGCTTACTCTTCAGCTGGTAAAGTAACAGGATAAGAGGGGAGAATCATCATCTAAAACACCCTTTAGGTAAAAAGACTTGTCTCCAGAATCCTGAGCATAAGATAAAAGGGGCTTTCAAGGAGTTTAAGGAATGCTGAGAAAACATAACACAAGCTGTCCTTCAAAAAGAATAAAGTCAGAAAAGACTATTTCGATAAGCAAGATAAGTCTACCAATCACACAATGTATACACACATGTATTATTTAAGAGGATTGAAACAAAACTTGGCTCAAATCTTACCTTTTGTCACCTTTGTGAAGATTCTCAACTTTGCTGGGTCTCAATTTTCTCTTCAGAAAAAAAATGGCAATTTTATAGAACCTACCTTATAGGGTTGTTTGAAGATTATTTAAAATAATGCATGTAAACTTTAGCCCTGTACTTCCCACATAATAAGATTAGCTATTTTTTTCTTAATACTAATGGCGGGGATCTCATCTGATTTTACTTCCCATTGTATATCTAACCCCTAGAACAGTGCCTATCTGCCTATAAACACATAGTATTTAATAACTTTGTTGAATAAAATAAATTAATCCTGCCCAATAAGCATTCATTGTGAGAAATGAAGAGATATCTAAGTCAAAGCCATGGCCAGTACTTCACTTACTGAATATAAATTAAATATATTCAAATATTTTTTATTCTATTTAATAGAGCCATTTCCTCCCTGATTGCTAACAGAACTCCAGTTTTATTCAGCAGTCAGGCAGATGACAATGTGCTCAGCAAAGCTGGGACCCTCCCCCGGCCCCAGGGGATACAATTTGACTGATCTAAATTTGTATTGATCTAAACCAATGGTGATAATCTCTTTTGCCAGTCACTGGTTTGGGTCAGGCATGTGAATTTGTTCTGGCTAATGAGAAACACAGAAATTCTAATGGAGAACTTCAGGGAAATATTTTCTTCCCAGATAAAAATAGACTTGTAGAGGCAACAGAATTATTTCTTTCCTTCCTTCCTTAAATGTTGATGCCTGGGGAGGTGCTGTTTGCAACTGTAGTAGTCATCTTGAGTCCATGAGGAGAAAACCAAGAGATTCATGGAAAAAATCTCCAGTCTCAGAATTGCTGAACAGTTAAATGAAGCAATTCTGAGTCTCTCTGTTAACTCAGAACTTCTGTTTAAGGAGACAACAAATATTTTACTGTGTAAGTCAATTTTAGTTGGGTTTTCTGTTTCTTGCAAACCCAAAGCATCCTAATTATACAATAATTTCTACCTTGCTAAAGCTTAGACTCTAGAGAACGGAGATAGGTTCAGAGAAATTTATTGTACCTGGCACTCAGTGTTAACTGTCCTAAGAAAGGAAAAGCTAAAATGCTATGGAAGTTCAGGGGCAGATGAAATGCCTTCCAGTTGTTCTGTCCATCTTTAGTGGGGAAGGGTGGAGGGATACGGTCAATGGAAAGGAGCAGGAGACTTTGTGCCTGGGATGAAATGAAATATGAATGGGAAAAATTTCAGTAAGCAAAGATGATGTCCTTCTTGTAGGTACATAATATATCTTATTATTTTTACATCTTGCTTCTGATGTAAATCTTATAAAAATTATTCATGGATGACATAGATGTAATGGATGTTAAGAAATACCATAGGTTTTCTTTTTTTTAATGAACAGTAATTAGAGTTGTCAAAAATGGTGATTTTCCTCACTGAGTAAGGGCACTAGAGGTATTCACACTGAAAAAGGATGAGCTTTTCACACACAAGAATTATAAGCTAATTATAATTAACTATAAAAACATGGCACTTCTACACCATTGAGGGTATCTCTAACATTTTATGTTGACATCAAAGAGGACAGCTGCTGTCCAGCAATATCCCTACCCAAGATGGTCAATGGGTCTGGATCAAGAATTAACACTCAGGTAACTAAAGACTTGTCTATAGTTTTACTGACTCTTCTGGGTGAAGGAAGGAGTATACTAGCCGTGGTTGTTTTGGGTTTTCTCCACTGGCTCTTTGGCTTCGCTCTTAACATTAGACGGGCTTGAAATCTACATCACAAATAAGTAACCAACTCCATGACAGTTATAAATGACAGAAATTTATCAGTCCCTACTGGCATTATGGCACAGTGGGTAAGATACTATACTTGGACTTAAAATGGCCCAGATTTCAAATCTTAGCTCTGCCTTGTAGAAGCCACATAACTAGGGATACGTTACTTAACTTCTCTCAGTTAATTTATTCAACTGAAGAGTGGAGATAATGTTGACTTTGGCTGTTTTACACAAGGTGAATGAAGTAACTAAATGTACATAAACAGCAAGTGCAGTGACTGACCTCTAGTAATCACTCTGTGTTCCTTGTGTGAATGATGGGAGAAAAGGATGGTCTGCATTCAGAAAAGTATTGAAACCAAGTTTTGTTTGAAAATGAAGTGAAAAATGACATCTACTGGAACCCAGAAAACTTGGTCCCAAGCCCTTTCCCCACCCCCGCTCACTGGAAAGGAGGAAGAGAAATGGACCAGGGAGGGAGTGGAGGCCTGGGACTGCTGAATACCTAACTCTGAAGATCTGCTCTGGGAGCAGAAACCTACATTTCATTGTGCTTTCATGGTACTCTTGTGATTAGGGGGTTGGAAAGCTAAGACAGGCAGAATACCTGGAGAGACTGAGATTCCAGCCCCTTGTGGAAAGCAGGGATCCATATCCATCTGCTATGGGACAAAAAAAAATCATTATTTCCAAGATAAAACTACAAATCTCTAGCATTGAGAAAAGAGTATGCAAACCTAAAAGGCTTAAAAAGAAAGCTGTCGCTGAAGGTTTTACAACAATGCAGAAGAAGAAAGAAAGGAGCTAAAAAAGGATATAGGCAGGTGACATTTCTTGAGCACATGTGGGTCAGGCACAATACTAATTTATGTGTGAAGCATATAACCACCACCCTCTGGGGGATGCACAATTACTGCCCACATTTTACAAATGAAGGAAAATTAGGCTTGGAAAGTAAGCCCTCTCTCCTTACTGAATAAACTATGAGTCACAACCTGCCACACAGCCAATCCCTTGTTATATTATCATAGACACAATGAGACCTGTGTTCTCTGTCACGAAGCCCCAGAGAGTATCTCTTCCAGCTCTAACATTCTGTGATTCTGTGTATTTCAGAAGATTTCTCTTTGCTACAACTGCAGCTTCAGGTGCCAGATTTTTTTTTAAATCTCCACAGAAACAGACTGAAAGGAAAATATGTATATAAACACATTTCCTTTTCAAATTTAGTCACTTGCATTATGCTTACAAGTTGTACCCATCCATTATTTTAAGCACAAACTGAACCAAACCCCCAAACCAGGGAAAGAGTAACAGCACTGATGTGCCCTCAGAAAATCTGTAAACCGATGTCTCTCTGTAGGTGGTTAAATTGCTATTTAAAAACCATTTAGCACCAGGCAGCCCAAGGAAAAGGCAGCCCAGGAGGGTATAGAAGAGGTAAGTCCTTTTCCCCTCCCTGTGAAAATGATCTTTTGTTTTCTACCACTAATATGATTATTTATTTAGGCAGTAGAGATGGAGACATTCATTAAAAAGGGTAACAGATTTGGGGGTTTCCTTGTAGTATTATTTTACTTCTTGAGTATATTAACTCTGCTATTAAAACAGGCTTTAGAATTAGACAGATGCAGCCTGGAATCCTAGTTCTCTTACTTAGCTAGGGATGTGGCTTTGGGCACAATTGTAAAATGAGAAGTCATAGTGACACAGCAAAAATGCTGAAATGTCCTAAATGAAGTGACACAAGGGCTATTGAATGAGGGAGAGAGACAAGGGAAGGTCATCAGTACACAGCCACAGAGGCCAGAGCTACTCAAAAACCTAACTACTGGGTGAATTCATTTCAGCAATCACCTAGAAGGTTTCCAGGACCAGCACATCCTTCTTGTGTGTGACCAGTGTCTGACCATCATCAACAACCAATCAATGAGCCTTCTCTGTAGACTAACACTTATTTCCACACTTTCCTTGATTTGCATTAGCCCACCTTCCTTATCTGTAGCCAATGTGAACTTAACAATCTTTCTTTCCCCATAATGTACCCTGTATCTTGACTGTCGTGGCCAAGTTGTTTTTCTTAACTGGTGTTGCTGCTGGTGAAACAGAAATTTCGTATCCCAGGACTCAGTACTTATCTGGCTAGTATTTGTAAAGGCTCAATAAACCCTTTTATTTCAGATATCTCTTGGTCTCTAGAGGTATTGATTTTTCAGTAATATTCAGGTCTCAGGGTGGATGTGGGGTTTAAATGAAGTAACATATGGAGAATGCATTAAAGATGGTGGCATGAGAGGTGAGACAGAGGCTTCCTCCTAAAACTACATATAATACAAAAATATAATTAATGTGACTAATTCTGAAAGAACAACAGGAAAGAGGGCTGTGTCAAAATGCATACACCTGGAGAAAACAATAAACCTCATGGAACAGGGTAACGTACCAAAGCCATGGCTCGGCGGGACCCAAGCCCTTTCCCCACCCCCGCTCACTGGAAAGGAGGAAGAGAAATGGACCAGGGAGGGAGTGGAGGCCTGGGACTGCTGAATACCTAACTCTGAAGATCTGCTCTGGGAGCAGAAACCTACATTTCATCGTGCTTTCATGGTACTCTTGTGATTAGGGGGTTGGAAAGCTAAGACAGGCAGAATACCTGGAGAGACTGAGATTCCAGCCCCTTGTGGAAAGCAGGGATCCATATCCATCTGCTATGGGACAAAAGAAAGGCGGGCAGTCTGAGAGTCTTCCTAACAGCAAGAGGGCTGCTAAAGGGGCAGGGATTGCACAGAGCTTACTGTTCAGGATAAAGGACAGGTAGACAAAATTGTCTCAGTGCACACTACCCAGCAGGTTGGGAACTTTCTCAATCTTCAGGTCCTCCAGCTCCCTGGCTGGCTACACAGCTCAAAGGACCGCCCTCCGTGATACACAGCCTACTGCGACTTTCTCCAAGCTAGCCCCACCTGGCTCACAAACCATCAAAACCTAAACTGACATTAGGCCAGCCAGAGGAAAGCCCCATCTACAGCAACTACACACACAGAGCACAGAGGCTTATATTTGTGTGCTCAGCCCACTGGTTCTGGCAGTGGAGACAGGCATAGCAGCCGGGAAGCAGGAAACAGCTATTTCCTCCCCCCAGGTACCAATACAACTACAATGTCATGACACACATGACCTTGCTTCAGGGGTTGAGAAGCTCCAGAGAGTAGAGTTTCTGGGCACTAGAGGGCACCATATACAATTATGAAATGCCAAAGAAACCTGGTTCAAAGTAAAATTATGAATACAACACCTGAGAAAGTTTTAAATGAAATCGACCTCATGAATTTTCCTGAAAGGGATTTCAAAATGAAATTCACTAACATGCTAATGGAGGTGCAGAAAAATATTCAAGAACTCAGGAATAAATTCCGGTTAGAGATCCAATTGTTGAAGAGCACAATGGAGGGTATTAAAAGCATCTTAGATATGGTGTAGGAGGTAATAAATGAAATTTAAAGTAGAGAAGAGGAATACAAAGAAGCTGAGGCACAGAGAGGAAAAAACGATTTCTAAGAATGAAAGAATATTGAGAGAAATGTGTGACCAATCCAAATGGAACAATATTTGCATTATAGGAGTACCAGAAGAAGAAGAGAGAGAGAAAGGGAAAGAAAGTGTCTTTGAGGAGGTAATTGCTGAAAATTTCCCCAATCTGGGGAAGGAGATATTCTCTCACGCCATGGAGATACGCAGATCTCCCAAAACAAGGGACCCAAGGAAGACAACACCAAGACATATAGTAATTAAAATGGCAAAGGTCAAGGATAAGGACAGACTATTAAAAGAAGCGAGAGAGAGAAATAAGATCATATACAAAGGAAAGCCCATCAGGCTATTCAGACTTCTAAGCAGAAAAATTACAGGCCAGAAGGGAGTGGCATGCTGTATTTAATGCAGAGAAGCAGAAGAGCCTCAAAGCAAGAATATTTTATCCAGCAAGGTTATCATTTAAATTTGAAGGAGGGATTAAACAATTTCTACATAAGCAAAAGCAGAGAGAATTTACCTCCCATAAACTGTATCTACAGTGTATTTTTGAGGGACTTCTATGGATGGAAGTGTTCCTATGGTTGAATAGCTGTCACCAGAGATAAGAAAACCACAGTAAAGAAAGCCAAACAGTTAATTACTAAGTAAATGTAAAATTAAATCAATTATCCCCAAAGTCAATCAAAGGATAGACAAAGCGTACAGAATATGATACTTTATATATAAAGAATAGAGGAGAAGAAAAAGGAGGAGAAAAAAAGAATCTTTAGATTGTGTTTGTAATAGCATATTAAGTGAGTTGAGTTAGACTCTTAGAGTAAGGAAGTTACCCTTGAACCTTTGGTAACCATGAATCTAAAGCCTGCAGTGGCAATAAGTACATATCTATTGATAATCTCCCTAAATGTAAATGGACTGAATTCCCCAATCAAAAGACATAGAGTCACTGAATGGATAAAAAAACAAGACCCTCTCTATATGCTGCCTAAAAGATAGTCACTTTAAACCCGAAGACATAACAAAGACTAAAAGTGAAGGGATGGAAAAAGTTATTTTATGCAACTGATAGGGAGAAAAAAGCAGGAGTTGCAGTACTTGAATGAGACAAAATAACTTCAAAACAAAGAAAGTCACAAGAGACAAAGAACAACATTACATGATGATCAAGGGGTCAAACCAATAAGAAGATATAACTATTATAATTATCTGTGTGCCCAACACAGGAGCACCTACATATCTGAAACAAATACTAACAGAATTAAAGGGGAAATAGAATGCAATGCATTCATTCTAGGAGACTTCAACATTCCACTCACTCTGAAGGACAGATCAATCAGACAGAAAATAAGTAAGGAGACAAAAGCACTGAAAAACACATTAGAACAGATGGACCTAACAGACATCTACAGACTCCACACCCAAAAGCAGCAGAATACACATACTTCTCAAGGGCATGTGGAACACTTTCAAGAATAGATCATACACTAGGCCACAAAACGTGCTTCGGTAAATTCAAAATGATTGAAATTGTACCAACCAGTTTCTCAGACCACAAAGGTATGAAACTAGAAATAAATTATGCAAAGAACATAAAAAATCCCACAAAAACATGGAGGCTTCAAAACATGCTCCTGTATAACCAATGGATGAATGACCAAATAAAAACAGAGATCAAGCAATATATGGAAACAAATGACAACAATAATTCAGCACTGCAAAATCTGTGGGACACATCAAAGGCCATGCTAAGAGGAAAGTATATTGCAATATAGGCCTACATCAGAAAAGAATAACAATCCCATATGAACAGTCTAAACTCACAATTAATGAAACTAGAAAAAGAACAACAAATGAGGACCAAGTCAGCAGAAGGAGGGGCATAATAAAGATTAGAGCAGATATAAAAAAAATCGAGATGAATAAAACAATAGAAAAAATAAATGAAAGCAAGAGCTGGTTCTTTGAGAAAATAAATGAAATACATAAACCACTATCCAGACTTATCCAGACAAACAGAGAGTCTACACACCTAAACAGAATCAGAAATGAGAAAGGAAAAATCAATATGGACACCAAAGAAATACAAAGAATTATTAGAGAATACTATGAAAAATTATATGCCAACAAACTGGATAAGCTAGAAGAAATGGTCAACTTTCTAGAAAAATACAACCTTCCAAGGCTGACCCAGAAAGAAACAGAAAATCTGAACAGACCAATTATCAGCAATGAAATTGAACTGGGAATCAAGAAACTACCTAAGAAAAAAATCCTGTTCCAGATGGCCTCACTGATGAATTTTATCAAACATTTAGTGAAGACCTAATACCCATCTTCATTAAAGTTTTCCAAAGAGTAGAAGAAGAGGAAATACTCCCAAACTCATTCTATGAGGCCAGCATCACTCTAATACCAAAGCCAGTCAGACAGCACAAAAAAAGATAATCACAAGATTTATTCTAGGCATGCAAAGATGGTACATCATTCGAAAATCTATCAACATCATTCACCACATCCAAAAAAAGGAGGACAAAAACCACATGATCTCTATAGATGATGAAAAAGCATTTGACAAATTCAACGTCCATTCATGATAAAAACTCTCAACAAAATGGGTAGAGAGTGCAAGTACCTCAACATAATAAAGGCCATATATGACAAACCCACAGCCAACATCACACTTATCAGCGAGAAGCTGAAAGCTTTTCCTTTAAGTTTGGGAACAAGACAAGGAAGCACGCTCTCCCCACTGTTATTCAACGCAGTACTGGAGGTCCTAGCCACAGAAATCAGATTACATAAAGAAATAAAAGGCATCCCGATTGGCAAGGAAGAATTTAAACTGTCCCTGTTTGCAGATGACATGATATTGTACATAAAAAAACCATAAAGAATCCACTCCAAAACTACTAGATCTAATGCCTGAATTCAGCAAAGTTGTGGGGTACAAAATTAATACAAAGAAATATCTTGCATTCCTATACATCAATGACGAACTAGCCAAAAGAGAAATCAGGAAAACAATTCCATTCACAATTGCATCAAAAAGAATAAAGTACCTAGAGATAAATCTAACCAAGGAAGTGAAAGACCTATACACTGAAAACTACAAGACACTCATGAGAGAAATTAAAGAAGAGACTAATGAATGGAAACACATCCCGTGCTCCTGTATAGGAAGAATTAATATTGTCAAAATGGCCATCCTGCCTAAAGCAATCTACAGATTCAGTGCAATCCCTATCAAAATACCAACAGCATTCTTCAATGAACTATAGCAAATTGTTCTAAAATTCATATGAAACCACAAAAGACCCCGAATAGCCAAAGCAATCCTGAGAAGGAAGAATAAAGCTGAAGGGATTACGCTCCCCAACTTCAAGCTCTACTACAAAGCCACAGTACTCAAGACAATTTGGTCCTGGCACAAGAACAGAACCATAGAACAATGGAACAGACTAGAGAACCCTGATATAAACCCTACCATATACGATCAATTAATATATGATAAAGGATCCATGGACATACAATGGGGAGATGACAGCCTCTTCCACAGATGGTGTTGGCAAAACTGGACAGCTACATGCAAGAGAATGAAACTGGATTATTGTTTAACCCCATACACAAAAGTAAACTCGAAATGGATTAAAGACTTGAATGTAAGTCATGAAAGCATGAAACTCTTAGAAGACAATGTAGGCAAACATATCCTGAATATAAGCATGAGCACCTTCTTCCTGAACACATCTCTTCAAGCAAGGAGGAGTTGGGGCTACATCAAACTAGAAAGTTTCTGTACAGAAAAGGACACCATCAACAGAACAAAATGGCATCCTAGAGTATGGGAGAATATATTTGTAAATAACATGTCTGACAAGGGGTTAATATCCAAAATATATAAAGAACTCACACACCTCAACACCCAAAAAGCAAATAACCCAATTAAAAAATGGGCAGAGGATATGAATAGACAATTCTCCAAAGAAGAAATTCAACTGGCCAACATACACATGGAAAGATGTTCCACATGACTAATCATCAGGGAAATGCAAATTAAAAGCACACTGAGATATCACCTCAGACCAGTAAGGATGGCCAGTATCGAAAAGATGAAGAACATCAAATGCTGGTGAGGATGCAGAGAAAGGGAAACCCTCCTACACTGCTGGTGGGAATGTAAGCTAGTTCAACCATTGTGGATAGCAATATGGAGGTTCCTCAAAAAACTAAAAATGGAAATACCATTTGATCTCTGGGAATCCCACTCCTTGGAATTTACCCAAAGCATACAACTTCTCAGACTCAAAAAGACCTATGTACCCCTATATGTATTGCAGCACTATTTACAATAGCCAAGATACGGAAGCACCCTAAGTGTCCATCAGTAGATGATTGGATAAAGAAGATATGGTACATATACACAGTGGAATACTATTCAGCCATAAGAAAAAAACAAATCCTACCATTTGCAACAACACAAATGGAGCTAGAGGGTATTATGCTCCATGACGTATGCCAGGTGGAGAAAGACAAGTGCCAAATGATTTCCCCTCATTTGCGGAGTATAACGAAGCAAAACTGAAGGAACAAAATAGCAGCACACTCACAGACTCCAAGAAGGGACTAGTAGTTACCAAAGGGGAGGGTGTGGGAGGGCAGGTGGGGAGGGAGGGAGATAGGAATTGAGGGGTATTATGTTTAGTACACATGGTGTGAGGGATCACCGGGAAAACAGTGTAGCACAGAGAAGGCAAACAGTGGATCTGTGGCATCTTACTACACTAATGGACAGTGACTGCTTCGGGTTATGGTTTGGGACTTGATAATATGGGTAACTGTAGTAGCCACATTGCTTTTTCATGTGAAACCTTCATAAGAGTGTATATCAATAATACCTTAATAAAATTTTTTTAATGTCAGGTAACACATGTAAAGTGCCCACTGGATAGTGAGGACTTAATAAATAACTTAGAAAGGAGATTCCTTTTTAGTAATTTAATCTAGTGAAGATTTCTTAAATAAAGAACAACTCCATAAAACTGTAGGAAAAAGAGCAAAAGTACATGAGGAGTTGAAGCAACCAGAGTGCCAGTATCTACAACTGTGTGACTTTTATACATCAAAACTTATCCTCCAGGATATGCACCAAGATATGTCGATGGAAGCATTGATCCAGAGCTAGGATGTTCTGGGAAAAGAATGACGAAGTAGAGGAGAACCACCAGCAGGTCCACACAGGGTAGGAACGAAAGAGGGGCCCACAAGTGTGAGTCAAACAGAGCTTTACCAACTTCCTGCAGTGCAGCACACAAAGAAAGAAGTGATTGTCTACTGTACCAGGAGAGAAGTATAGTGGGCTAAGAGCCCAGAAAATGACTATCAGAGGTTAAAGGGTCACCCTTGATTGTGAGGCAAGAAAAGACCTCTGAAGAATGACATTCAAGATGTAACTTCATTGATTAAGATCCATCCTTGGAAATGATTGTGACAAGAGCATTTCAGACAGAGGGGGGAGCAAGTGCAAAGGCCCCAAGGCAGGATTAAACTTGGCCATTTGCTAAGAACAGAAGGAAGGCAGTAAGGCTGGAAACCCGTAAATGAGGGGGTATGTGTTCTATCATGAGGTGGGGTCTACAGGAGGGAAGAGGTCAGTCATACGTAGGGTATGGAAAGAGACGGTACAGAATTTTAGTTTTAGTCCAAATTCATTAAAAAGTCATTGGAATTTCAAGTATGGGATGACAGGATGAGGTTTATGTTTCAAAAGAATGCTCTGTTGAACAGAAAATAGACTGGGACAGGGTGGGGGTTTCAATGAGAGAGGCCAACTGGGTTAGGAGACTATTGCCATATTCCTTATGGAAGATTATAGAGGTCTGAGCCAGAGAATAGCCACACAGAAGGGATGTGAACATTTCTTGGGTATATTTTGAACTTTATGCTGAAAGAACTTGATGATTGACTGGATACAGGAAGGAAAGGCAAGAAGAGTCAAGACAGAGGGCGTTTGAATCAAGAATAATCTGAACTGCAGGGACCTGTTAAGCTTACTGCGGTAGCAGATGTGACTTCTCTAATATAAATATTGCTTCAGTAGATGAATGGATAAAGATGTGCTGCATATACACAAGGGAATATTATTCAGCCATAAAAAAGAAAGAATTCTTCCATTTGCAACAGCATGGATGGACCTAAAGGGTATTATGCTAAGTGAAATAAGCCAGGCAGAGATAGACAAATACCATGTGATTTCACTTATAAGTGGTCTCTAAACAAACAAAACAAATGAACAAAATAGAAATAGACTCACGGACACTGAGAAGAGACTGGTAGTCACCATGGGTGAGGGGCTGTAGTGGGTGGTGGAATAGGTGAAGGGGATAATGAGTCACAAAAACCTCAATGATAAAAAAAATACATGAATACATAAACAATGCTTCAAGTTCAAGATTTTATCATTGGCAACAAATACTATCAAATCGTTTTCCTTGAAGCAATAAGCTCATGTTGTTCATTTTTGAGAAAATATTCACCAAATACCCTAGTTTGTATAACCATGGTTTGTCTTTTCTTTTCACTTATATGGAGTATCATGAAAAACCTGCTTGTCTGGAATGTAGTTTAAACAGTCAAAGTGATTTTTCCTGAGACAACCATCATAGTGCTTTCTTTACATATATTTCCCATTCCATCACATGATATATCAAAAGGTGTGTACTCAAAGGTCTATATTTAATAATAAATTTTATTGCTTCATGAAAGCCTTTCCTAAGTGAAACTGGCTTTTTAAAGAACACATTGCAAGTATATTCCAGTGAGGAACATGGTTTGGTGCCACTGCCTTGAATTGTGGGCTTCCGGACCATAGCATTTTCCCACCACTCCTTTTCCAACATCAGTCAGAGAGCAACATGGCGAAAAAGAAAAACAACATTTGGTGCTATTCCAAACCGCACTTTGAGAACTGTTGGGCATCACAGTGATGCAGATCTTGCTAGCAAAATGCTGCCCTTAGGAATAGAGAGGGCCCGCTGGAGAGGTGGGGATTTTGACAGAGATTTTCAAGACCAAGATATACACTCTGTGATCAATGAAGCCCATTTCATTTTGAGGTCATAAAGAAGGGACCAGTGCATGCTACTCGGAGAGCTGAGACACCCATACACCCCACGACAAAAGATCTGAAATCTAGTGCCCATTAACTTCTCCCCCAAGAGATGTATTTTCAACCAATGGAGTGGAACAAGCACCCCCAAAAAAAACACCTCTCATGTGGGGAGTCCTACATACCAGGCACTGTTCTAGGCACCCAGGTACATCATTTTCTTAAACCTCACAACAGACCTGCACTGTAAGGAATGATTTATTCATGATTTACAGGACAGTTTGGAAGGTTCAAAACTTGCCTAAAGCCACAGTACTAGATAATGGTGAATCTTGGATTCGCTCCCAGGAACTCCTACGTCATGGTCCACTTTATCACAAGCTGGATAACTTGCTGCCTAACTATACTAACTATCCTCCCAGACATAATTCTCTGGCTGATTTGCCACTGGAACCTGGATAATCCCATTCAAGGGCAGACATCAATCCCCTCTGGACTGTCACAGAGAAAGAATGATATGCCCTGGCTTTTATTGTTGTTTTGAGTAGCTTCAGAAAAAGGGAAGTTCCTGCATTAACTTAAGAATGAAGTCCTTGGTGATGACACAATAACAGGTTTTCTGCTGTAAAATGAAGGCACACTCCTAAAGAGGACTTGGGCACCTTCTTGGAGCGAGGCACAGCTAGAGCAGAATATTCAGCTCACCCAGATCTCAGCACCGACACGTTGGTGTGCTCTGTGCACAAATGGGCACTCAGAGCCTGCCATGCTTGAAGGACCCTGCTGCCTAACCATACTGATGACTCGTCTTTCTCCCTCAGCTCTAAGCCTGTGCACGTGCTGTTCCCCAAAATGGAAGAGCGCCCTTCTGACCCCATGGTAGTTAGGCTCTATTCACTGCTTAGATGTCCTGTCCTCTGGGAAACCCTCACTCATGAAGCTGGAGGGCGGTGGCCCTTCTGTGTTCTCTGATGGGACTCTGTACTTACTCTTATCAAGGCAAGATGGTTATTTTGTACCTATTTCTGTATTTAATGGTAGACTGGAGGCTCCTTGAGGGCAGAATCTGTTCTATCCTCACTGTGGTAGCCAGAACCTGGTCTACGTGGGAGTTCTAGGACGGGAGGAAGGAAAGAATGGAGCAAGGAGGGCAGACAGGCAGGGAGGGTGGAGGGGGCGGCCATGCTTGTCTGCCCTCCCACAGAATAGGCGCCAGTCCCCAAATGACCCCACTACCCCCACCTCCCGACAGGAGGCAACGGCATCCAAGCCCCCAAGTCACCCAGAGGAAAAAAAAAATGACATGCTCAGGCTTTTTATCAGCTTCTGATGTGTGGCTGGCCTGGTTCCCCCCTTTCTGAATATTTCTGAAAGGCCACAGAGGGATTCTCTGCTCCCTTTCGTGTGAGGGCTGAGTCCTCACACAGTCTGTGAGCCTATACCAGGCAGGTGCATCACACTTCATATTTTCTGTTTGGGTATATACCACATCCCTTTTTGTTTACTTTTCTGCCTGCACTCCTAGAGAAAGGGATCATATTCTTATTTATCCTTTTAAACCCTGAGTGTCTACCACAGCAAGTAACATACCATAGGTGCTGCATGGAGGTGCTCTGAGTTGAATTAGCAGATCTGGCCAGGTAGATGTGAGATGCATGGGGGTAGGGTGTCTCCAAGGGAGCAGAGCCTGAATAAGAACAGGCACTGCCAGAATCCAGGCATTTCACTAACAAATGAATGGAATGAAGGACTCCCACAAACTGCAGAGAAAGCCTGACCATGTCACACCAGCAAGCAAGCAGTGTGATGACCCCGTTTCCATTCATTTAATGCTTCCTATATGTTAGGTAGTATTAAAAGGCTTTACATAAATTATATATTTATCTCCATTTAACAAAAGAGATAACTGGGGATCAGAGTCTCCCTGATGTCATATAGCTAGCTAGGCTGCGGAGCAAAACTTCAGACCCTTTTCTGTCTGTCTCCACAGCCCCCAGGTTAAGTCTACAAAACATGCCTCTCCCTGCCCTTGCTCAGTGCCATGCTGCGGGTCTACCCTTCAGCCAGCCACGAGACCCTAGGTGTCTGGAAGGCTGTGTGCAATTGCCTGCTGTGACATCTCATAGTCCTAATTCAGGTCTACCTGTCTGATTTTTGTTTCATTCCTAATGGATCACATTTTCTCTCCATCTGGTATCACGTTCCCAGGAATAGGTTTCAGAAATTGGAAGAGAATACAAAGGGGTTGAACTGGAGCAGACCTTTCCTCTGGCCCTATTTGTTTCCTTCATTGTTAACAGATAGGAGGAAGAGGGAATGAGACACACGTTACATTATGTACCCACTGAGACAACTCCATCATCATTGCTGCACACCTGTTCTGATTCAGTTACAATGCAATATGATGCCAATTTTGTGAGAATTGACATACACATAACCGTACACACACATATGCACACAAGAACCTGGAAGGAAATACACTAAAATGTTAACAGTGGTTCACTGGATGGTGAGTGTCTTGCCAATGGGTTTCAGCCCCGGGCGAGTTCGCTATGGATTCAATGTGACCAAAGAAATTGACAGCAAAACATTCTTTGGGGTGAAAGGGTTTATTTATTACATGGCTTGATCTCCTGGCAGTAGGTTGGGCATTAGCATCTCTGCCTCCACCGAGAGCACTGGGCCGAGCTCTCTATATAGTGCAATAATAGCTTATTGCCTAAAGGTGTTAAAGCGATAGCCTAGCAACAGGCCAGGTACATCACTAGGTGGTTTAAGTTCAGTGAGGATCCTGGCCATAGGAACCCCAACTTCCCCACAGTGGGAATGAAAACATTTCTCATTTTCAACTCTATTCTTTCCTCTTTTCTCTTTATTTGCTACCATGAACATGTTAGTTTTATAATCAATAGAAACAAAGCATTAAATACCACTGCCAAACATCACAATGGACTAGGAGTCAAAAGAGCTGGTCAGAAGAAATAAATGACCATTTATTTCTTCCACTGTCCTGGAGCAAACCACTTAATTCTCTAAGACATAGAGCCATCATTTTTAAAATGGGAATGCTGATTCCTAAAAGCCTCAAAATAATTACTGAAAGGGTTAGAAGGTAAAGGCACATCAAAGTACTTGTTAAACTATATTCACACCTGTGATGTCACTGTTGTTGTGTAACTGGGTACTTTGTTACATGGGAGCAAAAATAGTTTTGGAAACTCCATCTCACCACTAAATCTAGGAGAGGTCTTTGGAACAGACTCTAAAAACAAATGAGTACTTGAATTCAAAATTTTAGAATGATACGGCTTCCCCTGGGAGGTTGCAGAATCCTTTATCAGGACCATCAAATGGATGTCCCAAGAGACATTAATGGGTCCTGCTACTATGAAGAGGAGGAGGGGAGGGGAAGCAGACTATGATGTATTCAGTTAAAATATCCAATTTTTTCCAGATATAAAAGTTTCAAGACACAGAATTAAGTTACAGATGTGGAATGCCCCCTAATGGGAAAGATTAGACTCTAAAAGTGCTTTGTTAGGTGTATTTTTATTGTGATTCAAAATGTACATTTTCAACCTCTTCATGTGAAGGATTCTAGGAAGAGTACTAAAGGGGGCCAGCACACAGGCTGGAAGAATAAAGAGGATGGTCAACAACAACAACAAAAATGGACCATCTTTCTCATTATCCCAAACTCTTTCCCTGGAGACTGCATTAAGAATTTTGTATTTTTTCCTAAGCACAATGGACAGACACGGAAGAGATTTCAGCAGGGGAGTAAGAAGGCCAAATTTAAGTTTCAAGTGTGAAATAAGCAGAATGAAAGTGGCTTTCATTAAAGCTGATGGTTATGTTAACAAATATACAGTGACTAGACAAAGAAGGTGATAATCATTTTCTATTCTGTGCTTATCCAATTACAGTAAGAGAACTTTGCTTTACAAATCTCTTAAGACAGGAAACAAATTCAAGAGCCATATCTTAAGATGCAACTATCTTTTTTAAGCTGTGGACCCAAAATTCTCCCAGTCTCTCTGGTAACAGGTTGAGGGCCCCTGAGGTAACTGCTAAGAACGTAGGAATGAGGTTCCATGGAGTGGCATGTCAGTTCCTGCTTTATATTACTAGCATTGGTATGAGAACATTGAGCTTGACAGCAAAATGTGAGTCCAACTGTGCAAACGTACACCACTGGAAAACTCAGAGTTCCTCTCTGTGGAATCAGTGTGCATTGGCAGAGAAAAGTGAGGCCAATTTTCCCTGCAGAGAATCTACTTTTCCTTCCTGCAGTTCTGTCAGGTGCAAGGGGGAAATATTTGCCCCTATGTTTAAGATAAGGAAATCACATGTTTTTTACTTTCTTTAATCTCCTGATTTTTGTATTTTGCATTCATTTAATTTTTAAAAAAGAGAAACTCAGACTTCTGATTCTTTGATTCTCAGATTTACAGGAGGCCTCAGTTAGCAACTAGAAGAACATCTAAGAAACTCCTTTTACTCATTCATTTCATACATTCATTATCATCCAATTCAACATCTGCAACAATGTCTTCTAAATTCAAACTAAACCCAAATTATTGCCAATGAATATTAGTTCTAGGGACCTATTTTCTCTTTTCCAATCATTTAACTTTGACGCAAATTAATTTCTACACATTAGAGAACTGGGACAGTCAAGATGTGGATTAAAAGCTGAGAAAGGAGTTCTGAGATTTTATGGTCAATAGAGAATGAATGTCACCTGCAAGTAATTATGAATTAGGCTACAACTAAATTATTTCCTAATTAACTTTCTCTTCCTAACATTCTTTCACTTCATCTAATGAATTCCTACAAGATTTGTGGCATATGAATATTAGCATCTCTGTTTCACAAAAGATGAGCTAAGAACTCATTAACTCTCAAAGGTCATGGTCATACATTCAGTGGAACAGGAAAATAATAAGTCACGGTCCATGAGCAGAGTAAGACACTGCAGAATCACTACTTGTCTTCTCTGTGTTGTACAGCCCTCCCTGTGACCCGGCTCCCACATTATACGTGCTAATCATAATGCGCGCTTCTTTTCCCTCTCCCCTTATCCCTCCATTCCCAACTATCCACCCCAGTTCCTTTCCCTTTGGTAACTGTTAGTCCATTCTTGGGTTCTGTGAATCTGGTGCTGTTTTGCTCATTCAGTTTCTTTTGGTCCTCCTTCTCCAGAGGTAAGTGAAATCATTTGATACTTGTCTTTCTCTCCCTGGCTTACTTCACTGAGCATAATACCCTCTAGCTCCATCCATGTTGTTGTAAATGGTAGGATTTGTTTTTTACGTACGGCTGAATAATTCTGCACTGTTCATCTGATGGACACTTAGCTTGGCTTTTGTGAATAGTGCTGTGATAAACATAGGGGTGCACATGTCTTTTTTCAACTGGGCTGCTGCATTCTATCATTTATTTATCTATCTACCTATTTATTTATCATTAATCTACAATTACATGGGTAATATTATGTTTACTAGACTCCTCCTATCAGCAATTTATCAAAGGTTAAGGGACTATGAAGGCTGGTTGGGAAGGTAGGGAGAAGGGTGGAAAGGAGGCATTACAATTAGCTCTCGTAATGTGGGGGGGAGGTCCCACGGGGAGGTCAGTATAGTACAGAGAAGTCAAGTAGTGATTCTATAGCATCTTACTATGCTGATGGACAGTAACTGTAGTGGGGTATGTGGGGGGAGGGCTTGATGATCTGGGGAGTCTAGTAACCGTCATGTTCCTCATATAATTGTTGACTAATGATCCTGGAAAAAAAAAATACCCGCGTATACCAGACTAGATAACTACGATACCCAGGAAAAAAAAAAAAAGATCAGAGAGGCGAGAGTTGCTGTAGCGTGAGGTCCCGACCAGCCTCCCCCCCCCACCCCCACCCCCCGGTCCCTGCAAGCTGCCGCGATCGCTCCGCAGGGCTTCCAAGGCCTCCCAGATCAGGCAGCGCGGCGCGGTGACCCCAGGGTTTTTTTCCCACGGCGCCTGCGCGCCGGCCCCGACCACCCCCTGCGCTGGCGCTCGCGCTCGCGCTCAGTCCCTCCCGCCATCGTACCCTGAGGCCGCTTGGCTGCCGAGCTGCCGCCCTCAGGGCATGCCTCCGGGGCGACCTCGGGGGACCTCCGGGCTGGGGACCAGCGGGTCCGGGCGGCTGGGGCTGCCAGGATGAGCGAGGCATGCGCGGGCTCAGGAGGCCCTCGAGGGTAGGCCTCTTGCCCGGCCTCGCCCAGACGAACGCTCCTCCCTCCCCGGGAAGCGGCGAACCGCCTCCACTCCCCACCCGCCGCCGCTTCCACCGTCGAAGTTCCCTGAAGGCCTTCTCCCGTCGGAAGGGTACAGCCAACGTGGAGGCCCTGCGAGAGCGGCCGCTCACACCTCTCCGCGCCTGGCCCGCCTGCCCCTCGCAGCTACCTGTCTCCGCCCCGGGGCGCCCTCGACCCAGCCCGCGCCTACCGCCCGAGTGGCGCGCCTGCATTTGTAAGTTTTTAAGTGCTGCTAGATGATTGTAACATTCATAGTTTTATAATTGAGATATACTGATATATTGCATTGTGTTAGTTTTAGGTGTACTACATAATGATTTGATATATGTGTTATACATTGTGAAATGATTACAGCAGTAAGTTTAGTTAACATCCATCACTATATAGCGCTAGGATTCTTTCCTTCTTGGGATGAGAACTTTTAATATCTACTCTCTCAACATTTAAATATACAAATGCAACATTGTTAACTATATTTACCATGCTGTATATTACATCCCAGGACTTGTGCATCTGGTACCTGGAAGTTTGTAACTTTGGACCTTCACCCATTGTGCCTATCCCCTAACCCCTCCTCACGTCCGCCTTCTCTGGTATTCACCAATGTGTTCTGTATATGTATGAATTCTCCATTTTTTGTTCTGTTTTGTTTTAGATTCCAAATGTAAGTGACATCATACAGTATTTGACTTAGTTCACTTAGGGTGCATCCATGTTGTTACTAATGGCAGAATTTCCATTTATTGATAACTGAATAATATCACATTGTGCATATATATGTACAACATTTTCTTTGTCAATTCATCCATCAGTGGACACTTAGATTGTTTCCATGGCCTGGCTATTGGAAGCAATGCTGCAGTGAGCAGAGCAGATATTTTAAGATTGTGATTTCACCTCCTTTGAAATACTCAGAAGTGGAATTGCTGGATCATGTGGTAGTTACACTTTTTATTTTTTACTGAAGCTCCATGCTGTTTTTAGATAGCAGCAGGACTAATTTACCTTCTAACAATGCACTGAAAGGCAACCCTTCTCTCTACATCCTCGCCAACACTTGGTATTACTTGCCTTTGTGATAATAGACATTCTAACAGGTATGAGGTGATATCTCATTTTGGTTTTGATTTGCATTTCCTTGATGATTAGTGATATGTAGCACCTTTTCATGTGCCCCTTGGCAATTTGTATGTGTCCTTTGGAAAAATATCCATTTACATCCCTGCCCGTTTAGTAATTGGGTTGTTTGGTGGGTTTTCTCCCCTACTGAATCGCATTAATTCTTCCTATATTTTAGATATTAATCCCTTATCAGATATGTGGTTTGAAAATATTTTCTCTCAGTCTATAGATTGTCTTCTTTATTTTGTTGATTGCTTCCTTTGCTGTACAGAACCCTTTTAGTGTGATAGAACCCTACTTTTTGTTTTTACTTTTGTTGCCTTCTTTCACTCTTGGTGTCAAGTTCAAAAAACCATCAACAAGTCCAGTGTCAGTGAGCTTACCCTCTTATGTTTTCTTTGAGGAAGTTCATGACTTAAGGCCTTAATGTTTCAGTCTTTGATCCATTTTGAGTTTCTTTTTGTGTATGGTGTAAGATAATCATCCAGTTTTGTTATTTTGCTGTGCAGTTTTCCCAACCATTTGTTCAAAAGACTATCCTTTCCCTCTGTATATTCCTGGCTCCTTTGTTGTAAGTTAATTAACCCTGTATGACTGGGTTTATCTCTGAGCTCTCTATTCTGTTCCATGGATCTCGGTGTCTGTACTGTACTGCTTTGATTATTATAGCTTTATTGATAGAGTTTGAAATCAGGGAGCTTGATGCCTCCAGCTTTGTTGTTCTTTCTCAAGATTGCTTTGTCTTTTCACACTTTCATGGTTCCATACGCATTTTAGGTTTGTGCTAGTTCCATGAAAAATGCCACAGGGGTTTTGGTAAGGGGTTACATTGAATCTGAGGATTGCTTTGTGTAGTATGTAATGATAATCGTTTCAGTCTAGGAGCACAGACTCTTTCCATTTCTTTACCTATTCTTCAGCTTCTTTCATCAGTGTCTTACAGTTGTCAGCATACAGATTTTTTCACCTCATTGGTTAGATTTATTATTTTCAATGCAGTTATAAATGGGAGTTGTTTCTTAATATCTCTTTCTGATAGTTCACAATTAGTGTGTAGAAACACAGCCGAGTTTTGTATATTGATTTTACATTCTCAATATTATTGACTGCATTCAGTTAGTTGTAACAGCTTTTTGAGTCTTCAGTGTTTTATGTGCATGTGATATACATATAATGATGGTTTTGCTTTTTTGTTCTGATTTGGTTGCTTTTTGTTTCTTTTTCTTGCCTAATTGCTCTGGGTAGGACTTCCACTACTTTGTTGAATAAAAATGCAGGAGGGCACCCTTGTCTTGTTGCTGATCTTAGAGGAAAAGCTTTCAGTTTTTCACATTGTGGATGATGTTAGCTGTTGTCTTACCACATACGACTTCTATTATGTTGAGGTATATTCCTCCATACGTACTTTGTTGAGAGTTTTTGTCATGAATACATGTTGAAGGATTTCTCAAATGCTTTTTCTGTATCTCTTGACATGATCATGTGGTGTTTTTTTACGGTTTTCGAAATTTTTTATTAAGGTTCTATTGATATACACTCTTATGAAGGTTTCACATGAAAAAACAATGTGGTTACTACAGTTACCCATATAATCAAGTCTCCACCCATACCCCAATGCAGTCACTGTCCATACCCCAATGCAGTCACTGTCCATCAGTGCAGCAAGGTGTCACAGATCACTATTCACCTTCTCTGTGCTACAGTGTTTTCCCCCTGGTCCCCCACCACATGTATACTAAGCATAACACCCCACGATCCCCTTCTCCCTCCCTCACTCGCCACCAGCTCACCCACACCTCTCTCCTCTGGTAACCACTACTGTCTTCTCGGAGCCTCTGATTCTGCTGCTATTTTGTTCCTTCAGTTTTGCTTTGTGGTTATACTCCAGAAATGAGGGAAATCATTTGGCACTTGTCTTTCTGCACCTAGCTTATTTCAGTGAGCATAATAACCTCCAGCACTATACATGTTGTTGCAAATGGTAGGATTTGTTTTCATCTTATGGCTGAATAATATTCCATTGTGTATACGTACCACATCTTCTTTACTCATTCACCTACTGATGGACACTTAGCTTGGCTACTGTGAATAGTGCTGTGATAAACATAGTGGTGCATGTGTCTTTTTTAAACTTGGATGCTGCATTCTTTATTTTATTTCATTTTATTTTACTTTTATTTATTTGTTTTATTTTGGTATCATTAATCTACAGTGATATGGAGAACATTATGTTTAGTAGGCTTCCCCCTTCACAAAGTCCCCCACACAAACCCCATGACAGTCACTGTCCATAAGCATAGTAAGATGCAGTAGAATCACTACTTGTCTTCTCTGTGTTGCACATCCCTTCCCGTGCCTCCTGCCCACACATTATACATACTAATCATTGTAATGCCCCTTTTCTTTTTCCCCTTCCTTATCCATCTGTTCCCACCCATCCTCCGCAGTCCTTTGCCCTTTGGTAACTGTTAGTCCACTCTTGGTTTCTGTGATTCTGCTGCTGTTTTGTTTACTCAGTTTTTCTTTGTTCTTATACTCCACATATGAGTGAAACTGTTTGGCACCTGTCTTTCTCTGCCCGGCTTATTTCACTGACCATAATACCTTCTAGCTCCATCCATGTTGTTTGCAAATGGTAGGATTTGTTTTCTTCGTATGGCTGAATAATATTCCATTGTGTATATGTACCACATCTTCTTTATTAATGCATCTATTGATGGACACTTTGCTTGGCTATTGTGAATAGTGCTGTGATAAACATAGGGGTGCACATGTCTTTTCTAAACTGTGCCACGGCATTCTTTCTTATCTATGTATATATGTATGTATATATCTATCTCTCTATCATCTATCTTTTTATCTACCTAATCATCTGTCTATTTATCACCTATATCTATCTATCTATCATCTATCTATCTATTTATTTTTAATTAATCTACAATTAAATGAGTAACATATGTTTACTCGAGTACCCCATCATCAAGGTCCCCCCAGATACCCCATTGTCGTCACTGTCCATCAGCGTAGTAAGATACTGTAGAATCACTACTTGTCTTCTCTCTTTGTACGGCCCTCCCCGTGCCCCCCTTCCCACATTATATATGCAAAATCTAATGTGCCCTTTGTTCCCTCCTCCCTGATCCTTCCATTCCCACCCATCCACCCGAGTCTCTTTCCCTTTGGCAACTTTTAGTCCATTCTTGGGTTTTGTGAGACTGCTGCTGTTTTCTCCTTCAGTTTTTTCTTTGTTCTTATACTCCAATGATGAGTAAAATCATTATATATACATATATATATGTAGGCAAGAACCTCTAATGTTTGCTAAGTAGATGCAGCTCCCCACGGCTGGGCTGTGCCCGCCATCTGGGGGTGGAGTTTGCAAGAGCAGCACTGTTTCCTGGAGATTCCATGATGTCACAGTGGTGCCTTTTTCCTAGAGACAGAATATGTATGCTGAGAGGAGCAGCTGTGATTCTGGTGAGGTGGACACTGAACTTGACAGCATCAGGTAAAATGGAATCCAGACCCAAGGTACTGTGTGTTTCTTTTTATTTTGGTGTCAGGACTAAACAGTTCCATGAGCAACAGTATGGTTTTTAGACTACCCCCATTACCAAGTCCTGACCACATAGCCCATAAGAGTCAATGTCCATCGGCCCAGGAATATGCTGTAGAAGCGCTACTGATCTTCGCTGTGTTATACTGCCTTGCCCATGCCTGCCACCTGCCCACATTATCTGTGCTACTTGTAATGCCCCATTATCCCTCTCTTCCCTCCCTTCCAACCCGTCCTCCTCAGACACATTCCCTTTTGTAACTGTGAGTCTATTCTTGGGTTTGGTGAGGCTAGTACTGTCTTGTTCCTTCACTCTTTTTCTTTTTTCTGATACTTCACAGGTGAGTGAAATCATTTGACACTTTTCTTTCTCTACGTGGCTTATTTCACTGACCATAATACCCTCTAGCTGCATCCATGTTGTTGTATGTGGTAGCATTTGTTTTCTTCATATGGCTGAATAATATTCCACTGTACATCTTCTGATGGATACTTACCTTGGCTTTTGTGAACGTAGGGGTGCACATGTCTTTTTTAAACTGGGCTGCTGCATTCTTTCTTTCTTTATATATGTATGTGTGAATATATGTATTTATTCATTCATTCGTTTGTTACCTATATCTATCTATCTATCTATCTATCTATCTATCTATCTATCTACCTACCTATCATCTACCTATCTGTCTATCTATCTTTCTGTCATTAATATACAATTAGATGAGTAAGACACAGAGAAAGACAACTATCAAATGTTTTCACCAACCTCTGGAGAAGGAGAACCAAGATAACCTAAATGAACAAAACAGCCCCAGATTCACAGAATCCAAGAATAGACTAACAGTTTCCTAAGGGAAAGGTACTGGGATGGATAGTTGGGAATGGAGGGTAAGGGGAGAGGGAAAGAAAGCGTACATTATGATTAGCATGTATAATTTGGGAGGGCTGTACAACACAGAGAAGACAAGTAGTGATTCTACAGTGTCTTACTATGCTCATGGACAGGGACTGCAATGGGGTATCTGGGGGCATCTTCATGATGGGGGAGTCTAGTAAACATAATGTTACTCATGTAATTGTATATTAATGACAGAATGATAGATAGAAAGATAGACAGATAGATAGATAGATAAACGAATGAGTGAATGCATGAATAAATAAATACAGAAGAAAGAAAGAAAGAAAGAAAGAAAGAAAGAAAGAAAGAAAGAAAGAAAGAAAGAAAGAAAGGGAGAAAGAAAGAAAGCAGCAGCCCACTTTAAAAAAGACGTGCACCTCTATGTTTATCACTGCACTATTCACAATAACCTATCTACAATTATATGAGCAACATTATGGTTACTACACGCCCCAGATCAAGTCCCCCCCACATACTGCATTACAGTCATTGTCCATCAGCGTAGCAAGATGCTATAGAATCACTACTTGTACTCTGTACTATACTGACTTCCCCGTGGACCTCCCCACACATTATGTGAGCTAATCGTAATGCCCCCTGTATACTCTTCTTGTTCCTTTCCCAACCAGCCTTCCTAGTCCCTTACCCTTTGGTAAATTGGTGATGGGGGGAGTCTAGTAAACATAATGTTACTCAGAAATCATTTCTGCACAGGGCTCCAAGCAGACACAGCCAACCAGTAGGCAAGATCTAGTTCTAGTTCCTGTCCTACGTGGTAAGCTTTACTTTGTTCTCTGTCCAGCCACTTACCGAACTGTAATTTCTCAATATTTTGTTGCTTATTTTCATTTTAGAAAATATGTAGTACTTTCATGTTGCATTTTCAATTCAGGTTGTTGGTAAGATTTTGTGTATTTTAAGTATTCACAAAGAGACCCATTATCTAAGAATCAAATACCAACCATAAAGAGATACCTTTAGAAAAGTTTCCCTTGAGTTCCTGAATCCATCCATTCAATTCTCGCAAAAAATGACAGCCCCGCTTCATCATCTGAAGTTCTAGCCTTTGCAGAAATTTCTTGTAAACATGGAATTTGTCTTGAAGGATCTCTTGAACCATATTGAGCATGTGTTCAAGAATGAAGACTAGGCTATCTTGGTAATCTTCAGACATCAAAAAACAAAACCAAAGAAACTATAGTTGATTATGTTGTCACTCAAGAGTTCCTGTTCAGGTATTCCCTTTGCTCCACTTTCTCCTGATCTCAAACCTGATTTGGAATCCTGCCCCACCTATAGATTCTGATCATCCTGTCATCTGATATCACTGATTGGTCATGTTTTCTGCAGTAATTTTCTGCCAGGTTTCTTCCCAGTTGATATTTACACCCACAGACTTTTCCCCTACACTGCCAGCTACTTCCATGACTTTGGGTGCCTTCTTATTGAATCTCTCCAATCCTTAAGCAGAATGGGCTTGGAAACACATGCATTCTGTTTAAAGAAAATAGATTTTGGTGCCGGATCAAATCCAGAAAGTCAGTAATAGTTGAATTTAAGAATCACATAATTCTATATCCCTAACAGCAAAAATGTGGACTTCACTGACCCTGAGTGGGAGGGAGGTCTAATTTTACAATAACTAATTCTAATCTGGAATGAATCAGGATGAGCCATTCAAAGTAAAGATCCAGTTGCCTAATCTTCCTAACTGACTTCTCCCTTCTAGATCTATGAGGGGCATAGCTATTAAAAGTAGCTACCCCATGTTAAAAGATAGCCATTCCCTATTAAGGAACTCCACAGTCATTTGGATATAGGAAAGGCTGGCCTCGCAGCTATGATTGCAGTTAACATTTGAAATGGACTCAACTGTCATGTCCAGAAGATAACGACATCTTGGTGTCATCATTTTGCTTTCTAACTCCGTGACTTTCAGCAAGTTTTTGCATATCTCTTTGCCTCAATTTCCTCACTTACAATATAAAGGATAATAATAGTTCTCATCTTCAGGACTGCTGTGGGGATTCAGTGAGATAACCTGTGTGATACACTTAGCACAATACTGGTGCACAGTGGGATTCAATAAAAGTTGGCTATTACTAGTAGCAGAAGTTAGTAGAGTTGAAGAATTTTCTTAAAATAGATCAATGGGTACCAGATCTTCAGGCAGAATATCCTGATCTTGCAGGGACATGTGTTTGATTTAACTCTGAAAGTGAAACAGCTGTTCAATAGCTGTCTGAGACACTGGAGGAATGGGATAAGTTATTCCTAACTAGATATTTCCTCATCTAGGAAAAAAAGCAGAAATACTAGAAACCAGTAATACAAAATCATGAATGGTATAACACACTGAGTTAGTATTTGGGAAATGATAAGTGTGTCACCCAAGGATAAGATTTTGCCTCTTCCTCCAGTATTATTGCAAAGGAAGGAAATGCCCACTTGACTGTTTACTATATACCTTGTTCCCATCTTTTATTCATGTTTTGTCTGTGATCGGTACTCCAAACTCAAATCCTTTCTTGTTACTCAGTTAGGAGAGAATTGTGTGTTCATGCTGAATAAAATGGAAAAAATAGGATCAATGACTGTTGTACATGGGGATCTTTTTTGGAGCTCTCCAGTATGCTTTGCATAGTTTTAATAATAGTGTCACAAATGATTCTTCATGCTTAGCTTCTGTTCTCTGTGATATTTGTATTCATGTCTCCTCTGTTGGATAGTTGATCACCCCCCATATCCTGTTTAGATGGTTAGCATGCCCTTTCTCAATCTGCTGTCCTGGTGTGGTGTGCAGTAGCATAGAAGTTGGAGACACAAACCTGGGTCCAATGTCTAGTTCTAACTTTTCAGGCTGTGTGACTTTCAGCAAATAACTTAACTCTTTGAAGCATCAGTTTCCAATACGTAAAGAAAAGTGGAGGTACTTTCTATATTTCACTAAATTGTTTTAGGAAATTAGATATCATACATATATATATAATTTAATATAGAAATAATTGTTGCCTAATAACTGTTAATTTCCAACTTCTCTTTCTTACACTTAAACATCATTCTCCTGGTCTGACTGTACTTGTTGAGCCTCGATAATCCCAGAGAATCCTTCTTGCCATCCCTGGTAGATGAGCTAGAGATAATAAAAAGAAAGAAAGAAACAAAGAGGAGAGAGAGAGAGAGAGAGAGAGAGAGAGAGAGAGAGGGAGGGAGGGAGGAGAGAGAGAGAGAGTGAGAGAAAGAAAGATAGAAAGAAAGAAAGAAAGAAAGAAAGGAAGGAAGGAAGGAAGGAAGGAAGGAAGGAAGGAAGGAAGGAAGGAAGGAAGGAAGGAAGGAAGGAAGGAAGAAAGAAAGAGGAAGGAAGGAAGAGAAATGAGGAAGGAAGGAAGGAAGGAAGAAAGAAAAAGAGAGAGAGAGAGAGAGAGAGAAAGAAAGAAAGAAAGAAAGAGAGAGCAACAACTAATGAACCCCATTCATTCCTTTCCTCTAGCTAATTTTGGATGCCAGAATTTATATGACATAAGAGATGACTGATTCCTAGAATCCCATGCTGGCTTCCATTTAAAAAACATATGCAACTGTGTCATGTGTAGAGTCTTAATTTAAAAGAAAGGACCATTATGGCCCTGCTGTCCAGTCACAAAGCAGCTGGGGATCAAGGCTCACACACACAAAAGATGATGGAAGAACTTAACAGAGCACCAAACAAATAAGGACAAGTTACCTAATACAAATCAAACTGTACATAAGTGCTTGAAGGTATTTAGACTCCGAGAGATTAGCATTGATTCAGTGACATTTATTGAGCAGTTTTTATGCATCTGGCAGTGTGCTTGGAGCAGGAGATTAAAAATAATGAATACTACATAGTCCATGCTCTCATGAAGCTCCCTGTCTGTTGAGAGAGGCAGGCACATAACCAAATAAACACAGGGCATACTCAGGAGCACTTCTACAGTGCACAAAAAAAATGGTCTCCGAGTTGTTGTCAGAGGGGCAGTAGGACCTGGTTAGGCCAGGGACTGCAAACTCAAACTCCTAGAGCAGTGAGGGGCATGATGTAAAGGAAAGAAACTTTCTTTAAAAAACAAAAGAAAATGCCATTCAGTACAACACACTTACTGCTCTTGGCACTTTACTTCTATTAACTCATTAAAATTTTCACTATTCTTTTTCTCCTTACTCTTATTATCATCTCTATTTTACTGTTGAGGAGACCAACCCGTAAAGAAATTGAGCAACTAGTCTAAGGTCATGTCACCTGAAGTAGCATCGTCAGGACACAAACCTAGGCAATCTGGCTGGGTCTGGTGCCCCCAGCATTTACCACACTTCTTGTTTTTATATTTAAAAAAAGCAGTTGTACAATACTCAGCCTCAGTGTTCAAGAAAGAATAGGGACTGATGGAGACTAATCAATTGTCATTTTCAGAAATGATACCTTGCTAATCCTCTCTTCTTCCCCCTAAAGGAGCCAGAAATCAAACTTTTCTCTCTCCTATTAAGTATCCAAAGTTTTAAATGTTTGGCAGACAATTGAAATATGAATCCCTCTATGGATCAAACAAAACATGATCACAAACTGCAACAAGCTCCTGTGCCACCAGGCTGAGATCTCTGGATTAGGCAGACAAAGAAGGTAGCAGGGGGAATTACATGCAAAGGGGACAGGTTACACAGAAGCATGAAGGAGGCCATGAGTAATATGAGTGCTTAGAAAAGAACAGCAAGAGCAGGTGAGCCTGGCAAGGCCTTGGTAGTAAGGATTTTACCCAAGTTTGCAAAGGGAAGCTACTGAAGAACTTTGTTGCTGTGGCATTGTTCAAGGTGGATTAATCATGGAAAGTGAGTAATCATGGAAGATTAATCTATTTAACCTATTCTTATAACTTCTACCCCCTTCTTGCCTCCTGACACAGATGTGCAGAACTGACTTCTCCTTTCTTTGGGCTTCTGCTGTGGGTTTATATTGGCTCATGTAACACTTGGGCACACCTCTTTCCTGATAGGTCTGTCCTTTAGTAGTATAAGGCACTAGTGTAAAACACCTCTAGGAAAAGGAATATCTTATTATTGCCTGCATTTCTAGAGTATTAGACAGTGTTGGATGGGTAATAGACATGAGAATGTTTGTTGAATGAATGAATAAGTGAATGAATAGATGCACAAGTATTTTCAGAGATTATGAAGGTTTGAGCTGGCTTTTGAACACAGGAAAGCCTCTGAGTATATCATCTCTTTTAGATATTTTGTCTGTTGTTCTGAGAGGATGCTGTTATTTTACGCTACCTTTTGGGTTTGAACCGTTCATTTTTTAATCTTTTTCAATATATCAACAAATCCAACAAAACAATGTTTTTCAAAGTTTCCTGTGTGAGACAGCTATTGCTGTACCACAAAACACCCCGATAGTCAATGCTAGAAGCAACAACCATTTGTTATTGCTCATGAGTCAGCGTGTGGTTCTATTGATTTCAGCTGGATTCAGCTGGTCTCAACTAGACTCATTCATGTACCTGTGGTCTGTTAGGACTCCCTCTACCTCAGTGCCAGATCCTCCTGACTGCACTGGTTTTGTGTTCTCACCATGTTCATAGTTCTTTTGCAAAACATGTGAATGGCAGATTAGGACTACCATCTCAGTGACTATTATTTCCACAGGAGGTGGATCATTCATTCATTCATTTTAAGTAGTTTAAGACTAACTCTGTGCTAGACATTGTGCATGAAAGTAGGAATAGAGGACTGACGAAGATAAAGTCTCTGACCTAGAGAAGCCAGACTCTAGTGGGGGAGACAAATATGCAATAGAAAAATTATAGTCCCAGAATGTAGCAATAGCAATGTAACAATAGAAGAGTTATGAGGTGCAGAGGAGGGAGTGATTTCCTATGTGGGGTAGGGAGTTGGTGGCAGAGCCAGGTAAGAAAGGGCTTCTTGGAAGAACAGATGAATGAACTGTTATTGTGATCTGCCACTATTTTGTAGTTGCATCTAGCTACCTCTGGCCAGGATTATTAAGGTTTGCTGCCATGTAATATTCAATTAAGGTGTTGACCTTTGATAGGTATAATGTTAATTTGTCATTTGAATTGTGAAATGATAACCCAGCATGCTTCCTCGCTAGCCTGTAGTTCGTACCTGGCAGGACAGGGCCACACTTGAGTGCAGGGCCTGGACCTAGATTGCTTGGGTTTGAACCTCAGCTCCACTCTTTAGTAATTGTGCCTCAGTTTTCTCTTTTATAAAATGGGAATGACAGTGTGAAAACTGAAAGCATTCATATCTCTAAGGGTAGGGCCTAGCACATAGTAAGTGCTCATTAATTGTTACTTATTTTTGAGGATTTGGGTTTTTCTCCCAGACCTTTTCTCTTTCTCACTTATAAAGAGGAGATAAAAATTAACCCGCTTTGGTTGGGTTGTTGTGAAGATTTAATGAAATTAAATATATGGACATCAGTTTGAACAGTGTCTAGTACACTGTTAAGTATACATTATTGTTATACCATTTATAGTGTTTATTCAAAAAATTGAAGACACCTATTCTTAGTTTCTAGAGGTTCAAAAGCATTTACTTAATATATATATAGTCTTCTTTTTCACTAAGCAGAGGCCATAATTTACTTATTTATTTCCCTTGAGAAGCATGGTAGGATTGTGGCTGGGCCAAGATTTCCTGAGAAAAACTTCGAAGTGGTATTTGAGTGGTGGGGGTTTTACGTGGTCCTATGTTGTAGTGTGCTAGGAAAGCAAGTCCTGGTACGCCTCTTCCCGCAAACTGGCACACACACCCACACTCTTGGCAAGGGCACATCACGTGACAGCTCTCACTGCATCTTCTTGTACCATCTGCTATTTGATTATGCAGAGAAGTAGCTGATCTTCAGATTGTAGTGTTTACTGTCCCCAACAGGTATTAGCAATTGCTTAGAAAGATGCTAACAAAAGTAATCAATCGGTAAACAAAGATGAACCACTGAAAATAATATAATGAGATGGTAGACATCAGCTCAAATACACTGTGGTTGCATAATTAAAGAATTTTCTGGACAAATTTAAAATTAGTTAAATAAAGGTAGAGTTTATTCAAGGAATATCTGGCATAGAGTGAAAACTGTATAACTCTTAAATGAATGGATGAAAATGAAAATTTTATGAAAATGCTTATAACATTGATTGCATGCTGTCTGTCAGAGCAAACACTTTAAAAGCTATGCTTTGATTATTCTAAGAATGAAGAGATTTTTCAGCACTGTGGAATATCTGTCAGAGTTGTTTCTCTAAATACTTAATGAATTTTATAATATTGTGGTGACCTGTGGAATCTGTAATTTAAAGACCACAGATACGGAACAAAGGGGAGCAGGAATCATATTCCTGAATTAAGACAGCAGTCTAAGCATTAAGCATTCAAGATCTTAAGAGAATTGAAATGCCAATCTATGGCAAAGCCTTGCAGGATCATTTGTCACTGTGTTTGATTATGCTCTAAGGCTTTACTGGATTCTAAGGTGTTGCAGTGGAAAGAGTACTGGACCTGGAGTCAAATGGACCTCGATTTGTGGCCAGCAAGCATCAGGGATGCCCTGCACTTAGACTACACTATGTGGGGCCCTTAAAGGAGTCATACTCACTGATGGTCCGGCATGGATTCAAATCCTTGCTCTGCGACTTACTAGCTGTGTGACATGAACCAGGTTAATTAAGCTTTTGGAGTTGAGGTTCTTTCCTCTGCTGTTAGGTTGAGCACTAAATTGGATAACAGTGTAGTATGTATAATATCTAGCATAGTGTCTTGCCATGTTCAGTGGTTTTCCCATATTACCACTGTTAATTAACCACAGGAAGGTACTGACTCAGGATCTGTATTAGAAGAGACATTTTTGCATCTGTATATTTTGCCTCATCTAAGAGGTAGCTTTACATAGAGCCACACTTAACACAAAGACTCTGGGCTAAGACCTTCTGGGGTCAAATTCTGGTTCAGCCACATAACTAGCTATGGTACTTGGTTGAGTTAAATAGCCTTTTCTTACTTCAGCTTTCCCTTCTATAAAATGTGGGTAACAATAGTATCTACCTCATTGGGGTGTTATGGGGATTAAGTGAATTAACATTCATAACATACTTGGAGAAGTCTCTGATGTACATTTAACACAGCATAGGTATCTGTTAAAATAAAATCTGATGGAAATTCAGAGATCTGTAGACTACTAAAAGAAATGGTGAATTACCGTGTGGGGACTGCTTTTTCCTGACAAACAAGCTGCTTCAATTAGTATGCATGACATCTTGACCCATCATCAGGACATGGAATTTAAATTATTTTGCCTGTTTTTTGATGGACATTCACATTGTATCAAAGAATATGCTGGGTAGAATTATGGTTTCAGTCTGTGAACATAAGACAAAAATAAAACTAAATAAGCGCATTAATTTTTTTGAGTTGAGATACAGAGGATTGAATTGATCACACTCCTCAGTATCATTATTGGTCTTTGCAAGGGTCCTCTCTTGAATGTATGTATATACATATGAATGTATGTGCATACATTTGAATGTTTATATATATATATGTATTAATCTATATATGCCTATACTTATTTTTTTAATTTTCTGAATTTTTTATTTTATCAAATATACATCACAGTGGTTCAACTGTACCCCTCCCTCTCCTCTCCTCTGCTGCCAACTCTCCTCCCCATTGGTAACCACAAGTCACTTCTCAGTGTCTGTGAGTCTAATACTGTTTTGTTCCTTCTGCTTTGCTTTGTTTTTATATTCCACAGATAAGTGAAATCATATTGTATTTGTATTTATCCACCTGGCTTATTTTACTGAGCATATGGATCCCTCTGGATCCATCTATGTTGTGGCAAATGGCAGATTTTTTCTTTTTATGGCTGACTAATATTCCATTGTGTATATATATACCACCTCTTCTTTTTCCATTCATCTATTGATGGACCCTTAGGTTGCTTCCATATCTTGGCTATTGTAAACAGTGAAGCAATAAACATAGGGGTGCATATATATTTTTGAATCAGCGATTTTGTTTCCTTTGGGTAAATTCAAAGAAGTGGAATTACTGGGTCAAATGGTATTTCTATTTTCAGTTTTTTGAGGAACCTCGATACTGCTTTGCACAGTGGTTGCACCAATATTCAGTCCCACCAACAGTGTAGGTGGTTCCCATTTCTCCGCATCCTCGCCAGCATGTATTATTTCTTGTCTTTTGGATAGTGGCCATTCTAACTGGTGTGAAGTGATATCTCATTGTGATTTTAATTTGCATTTCCTGATAATTAGCGATGTGGAGCATCTTTTCATGTGCCTGTTGGCCATCTGAATTTCTTCTTGGAGAAGTGTCTGTTCATATCCTGTGACCATTTTTTAATCGGGTTATTTCCTTTTTGGGTGTTGAGACATGTGAGTTCTTTATATATTTTGGATGTTAACCCCTAATCGAATATGTCGTTTGCAAATATATTCTCTTATACCATAGGATGCCTTTTTGTTCTGCAAATGGTGTCATTTGCTGTACAGAAGCTTCTGAGTTTGATGTAGTCCCACTTGTTTATTTTTTATTTTGTTTCCCTTGCTTGAGGAGATGTGTTAAAAGAAAAGTTGTTCATGTTTATATTCAAGAGATTGCTGCCTATGTTTTCGTCAAAGAGTTTTATGGTTTCAAGACTTACATTCAGGTCTTTGATCCATTTGGTGTTTACTTTTGTGTATGGAGTTAGACAATAATCCAGTTTCATTCTCTTACATGTAGCTGTCCAGTTTTGCCAACACCAGTTGTCGAAGAGCCTGTCTTTTCTCCATTGCATATTCATGGCTCCTTTATCATATATTAATTGACCATTGATGCATGGGTTTATATCTTGGCTCTCTATTCTGTTCCATTGATCTATTCTGTTCTTGTGCCAGTGCCAAATTGTTTTGTTTACCATAGCTTTGTAGTAGAGCTTGAAGTCAGGAAGCATAATACCCCCAGCTTCATTCTCCCTTCTCAGGACTGCTTTGGGTATTCAGGGTCTTTTGTGGTCCTTAGGAGTTTTAGAACTATTTTTTCTAGTTCATTGAAGAATACTGTTGGTATTTTGATAGGAATTGGATTGAGTCTGTAAATTGCTTTGGTCAGGATGGCCATTTTGACAATATTAATTCTTCCTGTGGAAAGCATGGGATGTATTTCCATTTTGGAGTGTCTTCTTTAATTTCTTTCATGAGTGTCTTGTAGTTTTCAGGGTATAGGTCTTTCACCTCCTTGGTTAGGTTTATTCCTAGGTATTTTATTCTTTTTGATGCAATTGTGAATGGAATTGTTTTCCTGACTTCTCTTTCTGCTAGTTCAATATTAGTATACAAGAATGCCACAGATTTCTGTGTATTAACATTGTATCCTGCAACTTTGCTGAATTCAGTTATTAGATCTAGTAGTTTTGGGGTGGATTCTTTAGGGTTTTCTATGTATTATATCATGTCATCTGAAAATAGTGAGTTTCACTTCATCCTTACCAGTGTGGATGCCTTTTAGCTGTTTGTGTTGTCTGATTGGTGTGGCTAGGACCTCCAGTACTATGTTGAATAAAAGTGGTGAGAGTGGGCATCCTTGTCTTGTTCCCAATCTTAAAGGAAAAGCTTTTAGCTTTTCACTGTTATGATGTTGGCTGTGGGTTTTTCGTATATGGCCTTTATTATGTTGTGGTATGTACCCTCTATACACATTTTGTTGAAAGGTTTTATCATGAATGGATGTTGAATTTTGTCAAATGCTTTTTCAGCATCTATTGAGATGATCATGTGTTTTTTATCCTTCTTTTCATTAATATGGTGTGTGATATTGATGAATTTAAAAATATTATGCCATCCTTGTATCCCTGGAATAAATCCCCTGGTCATGATGGGTGATTTTTTAATGTATTTTTGGATTCTGTTTTCTAATATTCTGTTGAGGATTTTTGCATCTATGTTCATTAGGGATATTGGTCTGTAATTTTTTTTTGTGGTGTCTTTGGTTTTACTATTAGAGTGACACTGGCCTCATAGAATAAGTTTGGAAGTATTCCCTCTTCTACTTTTTGGAAAACTTTAAGAAGGATGGGTACTAGGTCTTCTTTAAATGTATGGTAGAATTTGGCTGTGAAGCCATCTGTACCTGGAGGTTTGTGTCTGGAGAATTTTTTGATTAACACTTCAATTTCATTGCTGGTTGTTGGTTTGTTCAGATTTTCTCTTTCTTCCCAGGTCAGTCTTGGAAGTTTGTATTTTTCTAGAAAGTCAATTTGTTCTAGGTTGTCCAATTTATTGGCCTATAGTTTGTCATAGTATTCTATAATAATTCGTTGTATTTCTGCATTATCTGTTGTGATTATTCCTTCTTCATTTCTGACTCTGTTTATGTGTGTACACTGTATTTTATTCTTGATAAGTCTGGCTGTGCATTTATCTATTTTGTTTTATTTTCTCAGAGAACCAGCTCCTGCTTTCATCGACTTACTTCTATTGCTTTATTCTTTATTTTATTTATTTCTGCTCTGATCTTTATTATGCCCCTCCTTCTGCTGACATCGAGCCTCATTTGTTATTCTTTTCCTGGCTTCTTTAATTATGATTTTAGACTGATTGTTTGGGATTGTTCCTGTTTCTTGAGGTAAGCCTGTATTGCTATGTACTTCCCTTTTGGAACTGCCTTTGCTGCATCACACAGATTTTGGGCTGTTGTGTTTTGTTTTTATTTGTCTCCATGTATTGTTTGATTCCTGTTTTAATTTTTTCACTGATCCATTGACTATTTAAAAGCATGTTGTTTAGCCTCCATGTGTTTGTAGGTATTTTTGTTTTCTTTGTGTAATTTATTTCTAGTTTCATACCATTGTGGTCTGAGAAGATGCTCGATACAATTTCAATCTTTTTGAATTTATTGGGGCTCTTCCTGTAGCCTAGTATGTGATCTAGTCTGGAGAACTCCCCATGTGCACTTGAGAAAAATGTGTATCCTGCTGCTTTTGGATGGAGATTTCTGTAGATATCTGGTAAGTCCATTTGATCTAATGTTCAGTGCCTGTTTCGTTATTTTTTTTTCTATCTGGTTGATCTGCTTATTGATGTGAGTGATGTTTTAAAGTTTCTTAAATTGAATGTGTTGCAATCTATTTCCTCCTTTAATTCTGTTAGTATTTCTTTTATATATTTAGGTGTTCCCATGTTGGGTGCATAGATATTTATAATGGTTATATACTCTTATTAAACTGATGTCTTTATCATTATGTAATATCCTTTTTTGTCTCTTGTTACTTTCCTTGCTTTGAAATCAGTTTTCTCTGATATAAGTACTGCTACTCCTGTTTTTTTTTTATCCCTGTTATTTGCATGTAATATCTTTTTCCATCCCTTCACTTTTAGTTTGTGTATGTCTTTGGGTCTGAAATGGGTTTCTTGTAGGCAGCATATAGTTAGGTCTTGTTTCCTTATCCATTCCGCCACTCTACATCTTTTGATTGGTGCATTCAGTCCATTTACATTTAGGGTGATTATTGATAGATACATAATTATTGCCATTTTATTAATTGTTTTATTTTTTGTGTGTGTGTCTCCTCTCTGTTCCTTTCTTCCTCTCTTATATTCTTCTCTTGTTATTGATGTTTTCTTTTAGAGTTGTAATTGGATTTCTCTTTCTTTTTAAATTTATTTTTGTTTTTTGTGTATTGATTGTAATCTTTAGTTTTGTGACTACCAAAGGTTCAAGGAATCCTTCTTGACTATATAATTGTCTATCTTAAATCGCTGATTACTCTATTTCAAACACAATCTAAAGGTACTTTTTTTTTCATTTTTTCTTCTACTTCTACATTTTTTGTATTAAATGTCATAATTTGCACTTTTTTGTATCTCTTGACTGCTTTTGTCTATAGTTGATTTTGCTTCTTTTTTGTTTTAATTTCATACTTCTTTGGTAATTAGTTGGTCTACTACCTTTACAGTGGATTTATTTTCACTGGTGAAAGCTATTTAGCCTTAGGGTCATTTCCATCTACAGAAAATTCTTTAACATATAATTTAAGACTGGCTTAGCCGTGGTGAATTCCTGCAACTTTTGTTTATCTGGAAATTGCTTAATCCTTGCTTCAAATCTAAATGATAACCTTGATGAGTAGAGGATTCTTGTTTGGAGGTCCTTCTGTTTCAGTACTTTAAATATATCATGCCTCTTCCTTCTGGCCTGAAGAGTTTCTGTTGAGAAGTCTGCTGATAGCCTGATGGGATTTCCTTTATAAATAATCTTTTTTCTCTCTCTGGCTGCCTTCAACATTTTCTCCGTATTCTTGATCTTTGCCATTTTAATTATACATCATGGTTTGTCTTCCTGGGTTCTTTTTTTAGGGGATCTCTGTGCTTCCATTACCTGAGTGTCTGTTTCCTTCCATAGATTGAGGAAGTTTTCAACAATTATTTCCTTAAAGATATTTTCTATCCATCTTTCTCTTCTCCTTCTGGTATACCTATTATGCAAATATTGTTTCCTTTGGATTGGTCACATAGCTCTCATCATTCTTTCATTCCTAGAGATCATTTTTTTCTCTCTGTTCCTCAGCTTCTTTAACTGTTCTCTAATTTCCATTCATTTACCATATCCTGTACATGTTCTAATCTACTTTTAAATTCTTCCATTGCTTGTTTCACTTCAGATACTGTATTCTTCAGCTTCAAGTGGCTCTTTTTCAGGTTTTCTCTCTCTTTGTTGAAGTCCTCCCTGAGATCTTGAATGCTTTTCTGTAAATCCATAAGCATGTTTATGACTTTTATTTTGAAATCTTATCAATAGTATTGGTGATCTCTGTTTCATTTATCCCTTTTTCTGGAGTTCTGTCTTGTAGTTTTGATTAGATAAAATTCCTCTGCTTGTTTATTTTGCCAGGGATTCTGTGTTTCTTTCTTTTTTCATTAGATGGTCTCTGCTATGCTTTCTGGTCTTGTCTTTGTGGTATTCTCCTCTTCCTCAGGTGTAGGAGATCTGTTCTGCTGTCTTCAAGTCATTTCAGGTCTAATTGTATTTGTTGTATTTTCCTTCTTTATGTGTTTTTTTTTTTTTTGGAGGAGGTTTCTGTCTTGCCTTCTTATTCCGCCATCTTTAATCTGATATATATTGGAACTTGGTCATTTTCTCCTCCTTTTTTGAAGGAATAGCAGAGTCATGAGAAGACAGAAAGTTCTGGAGGTCAGAAGTACAAAGTGAGCCTCAGAGGGCTAACATCACTGAGTTGGCAGGAGGCAGGACTGATTCCTTCTGGAGACTCTGGGGTAGAGTCTGTTTCTTTCCTCTTCCATCTTCTAGACACTGCTCATGGCCTCTTTCTCCATCTTGAAGCCAACTCTATATGCCTATATTTACTACTTTCACTTCCAGTAATTCAAAGGCACATGAAATATTTATAGATAACTTAAAAAATAAAACGATACTAGTAGAAATATCCAAAGCAATTTAGGTTTTATATAAACACTATGCACAGCTTTCTCCTCCTCGCCCTTCCAAAAACCCCATTTTAATGGAAACATTATCATATTCATTTTTCTCTCAAGGAATCCTGTCTACCGTGTCTGTACTGTGGGAACTCATTTTTTTATATGTACCCTGATTTAAAAAAAAGGAAGCATATAGAGCCACACATTATAACTTATCAGTTTGAGAATCTGGGCAATTCATTCTCAGAATATGGCCAGTTTCCTGCTTTGTAGATTATTCTGTTCTGTTGCTTCTCTTACTGTTTATCTCTCCACCTTCCCTTTAGCTCATTAGTATTTCTATATTGAGCAATTCTGAAGAGGGGAAAAATCAGTCAAGGCAAGGAGCTTTAGTTTAAGGTTTGGTGGGTGAGAAGTTGACTCTATAGTCTAAAATCAGATTATTTTTTTATTCTGTGGATTTCCTTTATCCATGTTATTTCTGTCCTCGATAGCACAGATTATCACGAGTTGATTATATTGTATAACAGAAACACACACAGCTTAAGATTTTTAGATTTAGAACTAAATCTTCTAGGTAACAGTTATTTAATTGGTTATAGTCTGAAGAGTGTTAGTTGAGGTAATGGTAATGATACATGTTTCCTGTAGCAATGAGGTCCCATACCTGTAGTAAGGGACTGTTTACATCCTTCAAGTAGCTGATCCAGCCTCTTAAAAAAATGGATCAGGTTATGTTCTCAGCCCTTTCCTGTTCCTCACAATCCCCTTTCACTCACACAAGCTGATTTCTTGTTAGGATCTAGGGTAACAGAAACAGTACATTTGAAATATTAACCATAAATGTGAATGAAGCCCAAGCACCTGCCCTAAATCATGGCCATCACTCACTTCATGTTTGTAAGTCTTGTAAAAGCCCTCATGTTGTTTCTTTTCAGGCCTGAAGTATTTTTTTTGTGAATGGCTCTTGGCTTACTGTGTTCCCAGGGGGTGACATGCTGTACAGCCATGGGATGCTTAAGGAAAGGGGACCTGAAGACCATTTTCCATGGGTAGGTCAGAAAAGGACATAGGGAAATTCTGTGCCCTTGGTGGAAATGGATTTGTGTTGAACTTGCACAATATATGAGTTCAGTGTCATCTGTTTTCAGTATTTCCTGAGCAATTGATTTATTCCACATTATTCATGAACTTTGCAGCAGTTCCACTTGTCAGAGCCTACTCTGTAGGGGTCAATAATGAGAGGAAACCTGATGTTAGTGAATCCAGCTTAAGTGATTCTGTCATGCTAACGATTCAATATATCAGGACAAATGCCAGCTCCTTCCAATATGTTAATTCCTCTGATCTGATTTACATAAACTATAGTCAATGAAATACAACCTCCCCCTCTAAAATAGTTACTGGAGATTTATAAAAGATTTTTAATTAATTAATTTTTTTTGTCTCTTCCAACATAAATTTGTGAGTTAAAGAAAGGGACATGGAAAACAACAATCACAGATTGGGAAGAGGATATAAAATATTACAAAGGCCAAAATATGACAATATAAAATCCATAGGCATAAGTTTAGTTGTGTCTTAACAATACTGAGCATTTGCACTGACTACTTCCAAGAGGAACTATTACTTTCTGAAGAAACTTGGGAACAAAGCATTGATATATTTTTACTACAATTTGAGTTGAATTTTCAGTTTCTCTAGTCTCCTGAAGTAAATCACTAGTTCGTTAGTTTTCCCAGAGGATTATTATATCTGGGTTTCCTATCTCTCCTCCTAATCCACATTATCTCCCTGGGGCCACTCACATGTGACAACAATATTTATTTTAGAATCACCATTTATTTGACTCTCAAGTTCAAGGTGAATATATACCACAATTTAAAATTAAAATTAAGAGAGCAGAATTTCCTTTTCTAGGGTGAAATACTTAGTTATCTGATTTACCCAATGAAGTCATTTCCCTGTTCTCTTTTCTTTTAACAAGCTTTAAGATTTCTATTCACTTGGAATTCTTTTAAAAGATTTTGTCAATTGGTCATCACCTGGGATGTTTAGCCTTCTATTGGCAACTGTCATTTGCATTCAGACTGAAAACATTTCTCTTGTCCACTAATTTCCTTCTCTTGTGTGTTGCAGTGTGGTTCAAAATTTACTTCCTTATTCATAATCATTAACACAGACTACTTTATTCATGTAACTTTGTTAGAAGTAAAAAAAACAAGATGAAACAGAACAAGATAGACCTAGAATTTTATTGTTGACATTTACTCCAGCAGTTTCATGCCTCTGAAAACTCCCTGTGGTAGTTTTCCATCTCAGTTAAGGTGAGATAACAATGATGTAGCTAATGGCAGTGAGCACCATCAATTAACAAAGAGTAAAATCAGCAGTATGGACTGCTGCTTCCATTTTTGCTGAAGTGCTGACCTGCCATGGGGCCCAGTGACATGTCTGTTAGTCTGTACTTTCAGGTTGTAAAGTGAGTTTTATAAAGTTATCCAATTAATTCCCCTTACCTGAGTTGCTGTGTTTCATCTTTCTGAACTTCCTCCCCATTTAATTTTAACTATGCAGAACCTAGTTACATTGAAAATTAGTACAATGATTTGTCCAGACCATATTTTGCTCATAACTGGCCATAATACATAAAATTTGGATCAATACTTTCACGTGATTCCCCCCTACAGTGAGTAGGGAAAGGTGGCTTTATTAAGACATCTGTAGTATTTGAAGTGGGGGATTGTGGTGCAGGATGAGAGGTCCAGTTAGTAAGTGATCCATTACATGCCTTGACTTTCTAAAGATAGCCCCTGAGGCCTGAATAAGGGAAGGGTTTTGATGAGTAACCTAAAGGAGTTCATTTATCCTCCACGTTTACCTTCGTGAATAGGCTAGATTTCATACTCTGTGAGAACAAAGACTGATTTTCCTGTTTCACCATAACAAACAAAGTGCTATGCCATGTGGTTGATGATGTCTGTGTATCTTGTAGAATTTTCTAAAAGATAAGGGTCCCCTTTTCCATACCTATGTTGCTTTGTATAATAAATTGCTAAAGATTAATCCCTCAAGCTAGTATTAGTATTAATTTGTTTCACCAGGAGACCTAGCTGATTTGAAAGTTAAATCTTCACCTCTGCTACTAAGAAGTCTTCTGACTTTAGCTGAGTTGGGCCACTTGTAATGTGATAGGAAATAAACAATCTGGGCGCTCTCTTTGGCCTGCAGTTTTGTCAGGTCTTCAGGATTTTCCTTCCAAGCCTTTCCAGGCTGCTGGCTTATCCCATCTCCTGTCATGTCCTGACAGTGCCAGGTTCTCTGAGTGCTGAGCCATCAACTCTCTGCTCTGAGAACCTGCTGTAGGCGACTCCTCTACCATGCTAGTTGGAGAGGACATAGGGCTTCCTCTGTTCCCGTGACATGGACATATAAGAGGCCCTCCGGACACAGTGTCCTGGTTTGTGTTTTCTTATCACTTTATATAGTAGAAGTGGGAAGAAAGCTTGATTAGAAGTCAGAAGAGGGGAGTTTTGTGTCCTCTCTAATAGTTATTACTACTGCTTGATTTGGAAAATTCTTAATTCCTGTCTCCCTGATGACCACATGTCTTTTGACCGGGCAGGGTCAAGTGAGGAGCATCCGAGCAGGTGCCATGCCCACTGAGAGGCGGTTTCCCAAAGTCAGGCTCTCTTGCTTTTCCCCTTTGCTTCTCCCCTTTCCCTCTCTTCCTCTTTAACTTAGTTTTTCTCTCTCCCTCTCCTCCCTCCTTTATTCCTCTTTCTCTTTCTTCCTTTCTTTTCATTTTTTCAATCCTTTTTCCTTCCCCTATTCTTTCTCAGCCAAACTTCCTCACTTTTTTGAGCCCTTTGTTAGTTATTAGCTCCAACCCCACCCCTCACCGCTGTCCTGGTATTCCCCCACAAACACATACCACAGCCCTGGTGCCCTCCGCTGCCCCCCCATCTCCCCACCACAGCCCCAGTACCCTCTGCTGTCCCCCCGACCCCCACACCACAGCCCCAGTACCCTCCACCGTCCCCCTGGACTGCAGTCCTGAGAGGATGTACAGTTGTTCACTAGGATACCTATAAACAAAACTGGGCAGAGGAGACAGAATAAGCAAAAACTTAGAACAAATGAAATGATAAGAGAAAGGGAAAAGTTAGCATGAGGCTGGGCAAAAGGAAGGAGAGAACTATGGTTAGACAAAGCATCCTCATTGTCTTGAAGGAGAAAACATACATTCTTCAAGAAAGACAAATTTTTTCCTGTTACTAAGTCTGAAGCAAATTTCTTACATGAATCTTACAGGAGACACACAATTCTGTTCTCAATAAGATCTTTACCACTAAAGCAAGGGCAGGTATCCAGGTGTTTATTGTATGCTCTAACGTAAGCTGAGGGCAGGAGGGGAGAATCTCAGTCTGTTTGGTGTCAGACATGTGCCCGTGTTCTGGTGTCTTAACTTCTTGATGAATAGGTTTTATACAGAGACAAAGCCTAGAGCACATAATGCAGCCTGAGTTTCCCCTGATGGGGTCACATTAACAGTGACAACCCCTGCTGACTTGTTCCTGATCCCTCCTGCTCATCTGGAGGCAGTCTCTTACAAAGTGTCCCTCACTTTATACTTTAGGCACCGGGGCAGTCTCACATACATGCGTATACTGTCTGGTAGACTGCAATGCCCACATAACATCTGCTGAGTTCTTCCTCTCTTGCACTAACCTCTTTCCACAACACTTTGACCTTGAAACGACTTGAGAGTTTGCACTACAGCCATTACAGCCAATGAGCTTCATTAACAGTGTTGTAACTTCAGAGTTCTCCCAAACGTGCCGTGGTTGTTCAGCATCCCCAGAGAAGCCAAGCACCAAGAGAGAGAGATTTCAGGTGACGGCAGTCCTGGAGTCTTCAGTGTGCCAAGGCCACAAGTTAGCCATGGAGAGGGGAGGGAGAGCGTCTCTCGTCCGTGTTAGTCACGCTTGCTCACCGAGTTACCAGGCAAGGCTGCTCGTGGCCTGTTGCACATGCTGGCAGCAGAACTGTCTCCTTCACTAAATCTTTTCTCAGACTCTTTCCGTAGATGGCATCCATGATTCAGGGGCTGGGTCAGGAGACGTGCATGACCTCCCCCACCCTCTTGTACTTTTCTTCTCTTCTTTCCTCAACTCCTGCTTAAACATAAGCTCAAATGAAAGTCTGAGGGACCCCACACCGTCAGTCCACCCCCATGTTCCCCACACATGTCAGAGCCCCACAGTGAACCCAACTCAGGCTCACATTGGGATCCAGTTACATCTTGAAGAATAAATGTGAGTCTTTTGATTCAATTGAGTTGAATAACAAAGTTGTATAAAATAATCTTAAAGAATAAATACAGAATTCCATGGTGCTCCATACATACAAATTATTTGTATCATTAAAATGCATTGATTATTATTTGTAGAGGAAATTTCAGGCTAGAACAGAGGAAAGTTTGTCCCCTTAAAATCTAATGAAGAGCATCATGGGAAATGTGCTGGAATTAGTGATGATGTCTTTGGCTGCCAATAACAGAAAACTCAGGTGCTGTTATTCATTTTAAAAAGGAGTGTGGGGAGAATAGAATCCCAGTGGAGTAGTTCTTTATGCTGCTGTATTTTCTTCTATGTGATTCTCTTGGCTACCCCCTCTGCCATTTGTTGGCCTTATTCTCAGGCAAGATCACCGCGTCAGTTCCAGGGGACACATCCAAAGAAGACAATGTCCAGAAGAAGCAAGAGAACTTATCTTTCTTTCTTTCTCTCTTTCTGAGTGACAAAACTTTTCCCTGTCACTGCCAAGCAAACCACCATTCATGTCTCACAGGCCAGAATTAGCTCTCACGTCCATTCTTAAACCAGTCACTTGGGGAATAAAACTCGCTTAATTGGCCTAGATTAATCACATGGGGTGGAAGGGACCTTGGGAAGTTAACCCTCCAGACCTCTCCCATGGTTGTGCAGTTACACAGTATGCCAGCTGTCTGTGGACATTTCTTAGGGTCTGCTAGTCCTTGCCTTTTTGGTCCCGCCATGATGTACACCTAGAGGTACTCGTGTGTCATAAACCGGTAATTTGTGTAGAACCAGCTGCAAACTTCAGCTTTAAGTCTTTTTGGCTTTATTGTTCCTTTCTGTAAGATATCCAGACAGAAAAGTAATCAAGTCAGATATCATCTTTCTCCAAGTCTCCAGTTCCAGTCTCTCTTGTGAGCATTGGCACTGCTTATACAATTAGCCCCTGGACATTTACACAGCAACTTCCATGGTGCCTGTGGTGGTTTGGCATTGCCTCTATTTCAACTGCCTTCTGTTGGGCCTTCTTAAAGGGAAGAGTCTGGAAAACTAAAAAAGTTAAAAACAAAACAAAACACTACATATTCCAGACTCTTTTGTAGCTAGGCTTCTGGGTTCAAAATAGGTTCTGCCTACCAGATGTATTCCTGTGGGGTTGGGACAGCAGATAGGAAGCAAGGCCATAGTCTGGCTGCACTGGCCTTGTGCTACTGCCGAGCGGAGTCCTGGTGAGGTGTTGGGCTTTTCTGCGACACTGGCTCAGGGTCTAGTCACTTGCTCTGTGGCTATGGAGAGCAGCTGATGTGACCCCACCAGCTTCACAATTCTGGATCACAGTTACAGTGGTGGGTTCTTGGGATCAAGAATTTCTGTGGCAGCCTCCTGAAGCCCCCTCATCCTGATGTGGCAAAAGTAACAACTCCCTTGGAAAACCAGCTCAGTAGTCTTCCTCTGGCAGTTATTTCTGGAGGTTCTGCCAGGAATCATTTCCTCTAATGCTGCCAATTATTTTTAAGCATTTAATTCCTTCCTTTAAATCTTTTTCTCCTTAAATTAACTCTAGTGTTTTTTGGCTGAATCCTGACTGATAGAACTTTCTGTTGTCATTTCAAACTCAATGTGTTTAAAATGAAACAATGCTCACCTTTGCTAATGAGCTCTCATTTCTGGCATCGTTAGGTATTGTCACGCACTATATTGTCACCCACCATTATCTCTTTTCTTCCTCTTCTTGTTCTTTTATAACCAATCAAATCCTTCAAAACATCTCCTCTTATGTATACCTTTCTTTCTAGTCCTCATGCTAAAATTAAGACTAGACATTACCACCTCCTCTTAGGCCTGAAACATTTCAGTAGTCCCTTGACTATTCTCAACTCCACTTCTCTTTACTCTTCACTTGATCACAGCCTCAAATGTCAAATTTATCTTCATAAAATATCATTTTTATCATAGCACTACTATATAGTGACACAAATCTTAAATAGTTTTCCTAAATTCAGAGCTTTGCATTCAGTGCTGTCTAAAATCTTGTTTCAGCCTATCTTTTCAAATAGATCTTCTTCTGGGGGTGGGTAGGTACTTTGTGGAGACTTCACTATGTGAGAACTGCATGTTGTATACTTGACTGGTATAAATCTTAACAGCAGCTCTTCAAGATAAGTATGGTGATACTAATTTTACAAGTGAGCTCACTGTAACTTAGGTGAGTTAAATAGCTTTTCAGGATAAAAGAGCAAACTAGTAGTAGACCTAGAATACAAACCTACATTGAGCAGTGCCAATGCTCAGCATAACATGTATGTATATGAATTCTCTCCCATAGTCATGGTAGTCTGTTGAGTGTCTCTGGAATATGCACATTCCCACTCTTGGACCTATACTAACATTTTTTCTCTCACCCCTCCATGAATTCCCTTTTCCCTCTATTCATATTACTAAGTTTCAAATCTCAGTTGAGAAGTTTGCTTCTCTATGAAAGCTAATTTGAACTTTTTAGAAATTTTCTGAAATTGAAGTCATTTACTATCTGGTAATTGGTATTATGAAATCTCATATTGAAATGTGGTATTTTTTATTTAACTTGCTTCACTACTCATGCATAAGTCTTCCTCCAGTCGTCAGTAGGCTCATTGAGGCCAGGATGACATTCTATATTTCTACAGCTCCTATGTCCACCTAAGGTACACTAGAAATTGCAGTGAATTTGAAATTAGCAGAGCTATAGTCCTCATCCCACCACTTATCACCCTTGTGACTTAAACAAAGTAACTAACTTTGGGGGCGCTTTTATGTTACTTGTGAGATAGAGCTTGAAATAGCTTCCCCTCTCTTTTTCACAAGTCTTTAAGACTTCTCGGACTATGGAATGTTCTCTGACAATCAAATGTACATGTATAAAAATGCACTCATTATTTATTGAAGTATGGAATTTAATAAACAATTAAAGGAATTCCTGTGTTTCTTGAAACCACTTGTGGGCCTAGGTTAGTAATCCCTTTCAACAGAGTCGCTGTGAGGATCAGATTAAATACTGCATGGGAAAGCTCTACATAAACCTATAAAATGTTGTATGAAGTAATATGGAATTCAACAAAAGATGAGATGACTAAATGAATGAAGGAACCTTAGGACTAAAAGAGAGATTTTAAGAATTCGTCCAGTTCATTCCTCCTGCTTTCAAAAGGGTATTCCTAGAACTAGTGTAGAAGATTATAATTATAGTAAAGAACTCCAGAGAGATGAATTTCTACAATTCAGACTTAAGGCAATACGTCACTGTCAAAATTTCTTTCTTATGTAGAAATGAGTAACTTACAAAAGAAGACATGCAAATGTCTAGTGAACATGAGTAAAAAATTCACACTAGCTGATAGTTAAAGAAATGCTAACTGAAACCACAGTGAAACACCGTTGTTTATGTATAACCATGTGGTTAGTAGATAGAATGGTAGTAGTCAGTGCTGGTGAGGGGATGGTATACTCACATGTTAGTGGAAGTAACTTGGTTTAAGCTTTCTGGAGGGCCATTTGGTAACATGTAAAAAAAGTTCTAATTGCATACCTATTTACTATACAGCTTTTATTTTTAGAAATTTCCCCCATGGTGCACCCTGCCAGTTATCAAAACCATAATATTTTTACCAGGGTATTGTGAAGCATTATTTATAAATATACAATACTGAAGACACTGCAGAATTAGTTAACTACATTTTAACATATTCATGTAAGGGATGCTATGAAGCCTTTTAGCTGTGGTTGTAGAGTATTCAGTAATACAGAAAGATATTCATATTGCTCTGAAAAAAAAGCAAACTCGTAAAATTATATGTACAATGTAGAAGAAAGGATATATTTTTATGCATAGAAAGCAAATCCAGAGAGGACATATACCAATATGATAATAGTGATTATCCCTGGGTGAAGAGATAAGAAAGTTTGTAATTTTATTCTTTTTGTTTATTTGTGGTTTTAACTTTTTAAGGAGTAAGCATACATTCGTTTTATAATAAGAAACAAGGTGTTCCTAATTTTCAGTGAAATGGAATACAGCTGATGACCATCTTCTATATAGAACATTGACATAATTTATGGATTTATGATCATTTTAAAGCCTCCTTCTTACAAATAGCCAGTTAAAGCCAATGCAGGTTTCTTATTTTTTTCTCCTAATTTGCATCTTACTTGAGTTTCCTTGATTCTCTTTTGTTATGGTACTATGTGCCCCAGACTTACTTCTGAAGTCATTAACCTCTTCTCTCATGTTCTGGATTTCTTTGACATGAATCTAGGATGGAGATAAGATTCCTTCCCGGAGCTGCACTGAGGTTGGGGTCATCAGTGGCTTGCTTTGATGTAAAAAGACATTGGGAATTTAGATTCTGAATGCCTGGTTGTGATCCCAGCTCAGTCTTTTCCTAGTTACATAAACTTTTTAGGACTCTTTATCCTCCTTCAGACTTAGTTTCCGTTTTCTGTTTAAGTGGTAATAATATGCATACACACATACATACATATGCATATATCCATACACATTTCATTGAAGTCAAAGGGCTGTGTTAATGGCTAAATGAGATAATATATTTGAGAAAGCTTTACAAACCTGAATGTACTCTAGTACAAGTCTGAGTTACATTTCTTCTCTTGTCATGCAGATTGGCAAAGGAATGGGGAGAAGGAGGTGCTTCGGAGGAGCAGAGAAACCTGTTAACCTGAAGACCCAGAGTTACAGACGGATGGTGTTAGTATATGGTAGCCCCCCTTATCCATGGCTCTGCTGTCCTCAGCTTCAGTTTCCATGGTCCTGAGGAAGATAATCCTCCTTCTGATAACTGCCAGGTTAGTAGTAGCCCAATGGTTTGTCACCATGCCTGTGTTGTTCCCCTCACCTCCAGGCCTCACATAGACATTTTATTATCTCACATGATCACAAGAGGGAGAAAGGTGAATTCAGTACAATAAGACATTTTGAGAGAGAGAGGGAAGAGACCACATACATGTAACTTTTATTACAGTGTATTGTTATAATTATTCTATTTTATCATTAATTATTGGTGTTGATCTCTTACTGTGCCTAATGTATAAAGTAGACTTTACCATAGCTATGCATGTTCAGGAAAAGATACAGTATATATAGGGTTTGATACTATCTACAGTTCCAGGCATCCACTGGAGGTCTTGAAATGTATCCCCACAGATAAGGGGGGCTACTATACACCAGTGTGGTCACATCATGGCTTCTAGTCACTTCTATGGACTCTGCCTTTCTTTGTCTTCCTCCCCATTAAAAACTAAATTAAATATGTTAAGAGAAAACTTCCACTTTCAAACAGCCTATATTGGCACGGTTTTCTTTTTTACTGGCTCTGAAAATTGACATGCGACCAAATCATTTAACCTCTGGTCGTAGAGATATAAGGGGCCATACTCTTCTGTAATGACAGAAAGGCATCTCCAATTTAGTAGAGGCCAGGAAAGCTGGGAATGGTGATCATTTCTTCATGAATGCCTCATGTTGGCACAGGATCCTCTGCAATCCTCTTGTGAAATAAAGGGAGACTCAGAAAATTGGAGTCACTTTCCATCCCAAAGTTTGTGACAGAGTCAAAATAAAAGTATTCAGAGCAAAGCTCAGTGCATTTTATACTTGTCTCTTTACTCTATTTCTGGGACTTAACAAAATCTTCAAGACCAGGTACATACTTTTCATAATATACTTAGAAAATGTCATCAGTCTTTCTGTGAGCATGATTGTGTGTGGGAATAAATTAAAAGTAAAACAATTGTCAGGTTTTCCCATATTCACACTAGATAAAGTTATCATTATCCAATCAAAACATTCCTTGGGTCTTATCAGTTGATTTTAAGGCTTAGTAATAAGGTATATATGCTGGTCATTTTGCTTTGTGTTGGGCGGATATATCTGATTCTGTTTTATATATATCTGATTCTGTTCATTCAGTGGTATTACCTCAGTGTAGGAAGATGCATATGGGATTGCCATCTTGAATTTTTCTTCTTGGTTATGCTCCACCTCTCACCCCAGATTTTACAGTAATTAATGCAAAGGGGACTTTCTTTCCTTTGTTTTGGATCGCAGATGTGAATGTGTTAAAATTTCTAGGGATAGGAAAGATAAGTGGTTGCTGCTTTGTTTTCTCTTGCTTCCTCCATACATGAAACCATTGTGATAGATCTTCAGGAAGAGATTCAGTCGCAGATGGCAGAGGTCAGTGTCTTGTGTATTCAATGTAGTCAGTAATAAAGTCAGGACTTATGCTAACTGAATGTTAATAAGGAAGTACAAGGACCTTGGAAAGTCATTATTCTGGTCATTCGCTTCATCATATTACTCCAACAGGCTCAGGAGGCCAATGCAAAGAGATTTTTAAACAAGTATCAAGAAAGGCCAGAAAAATTAGGAAACGATTGAAATGCTATATAGATTGTAAGGTTCATGTGATATGCTATAGCTCAGCAGAAGGAGAATTTTAAAATGTAATTTCTTTGTAGCAGAGGAATAGGATTACTTCTTACCAAAGGAAATCTGTCTTTATCCAAATCAAAACATTATGTTTTTCTTGTCTGAATAGTACGATTCTTTCTAAATACAATGGTCTTATATAGGCACAAGCTACAGGTTCCTTGAATGAAGTTCATTACGTAACATTGGAAATATTTTTCTTGATAAAGTAGTTATGCATCAATACATTTTGATAAGTTGGTGGGGAGAAGCTAAAATTGGATGTACTGGAAATACATATAAATGTAAATCAACTCCTATCTCCCATTTTTCTGCATTTTCCTCTTAAATTTTGTTTCTTCACAGTATGAAGATTAATGCTGTGTTTATGCATTCAGTCCAGGCTTGGGTTTCACCTTTTGCCTCCTCTCTAATCTTCTGTTCTTTATCCTCAGTGGATTTTTATGACCATGAAACTGAGAAAAAAGCCACACTGGCACAAGTTAGACAGACTGACAGACAGACAGAAACATACACACACACACACACACACACACACACACACAGTAAACTTGTCCTCATACACACACACACACAAGCTGAGAAGGAAGCCACACTGGCAGAAGTTACACACACACACACACACACACAGAGTAAACTTGTCCACACACACACACACACACACACACACACACACACACACACACACACACACACACACAGTAAACTTGTCCTCATGCAATGATAAACCCTAGAGGAAAGCACCATCAGTTGAATGGTCCATAAGGAAAAAGCATTCCAGGTCCTCAGGGGAAGAAAGAACGCTATGAAATCTTTTCTCTGTACTAATTTGAAAGCCCTAGGACATACTCACTTCATCAGAATCCTTGCTAATTAATGTTAAAAGAGAATCTTACAATTTAAAAGCTGTAAGTCCTTTATACATTAAAAATTCCTTTATGAATTTTAGAATTCCTACTATGTGCTCTTGTTATTACATATATGTACCTCTCTATATATCCATCCACTCATCCATGCATTTAATGTTGATGGAACTCAGATTCAATCCCTTCAGCATTGTGTTATATCACCAGGAGATATATCAAATCTAATTTTTGTTCCTTTGTGATGTTAGCTGCTACTGGCTGTCAATACTTAGATCTATACATTCATTTGGGGTTATAAAATGGTGTTATTCTATCATTCTACCTAATTCTATCATGTTTATTTAACAGCTGAAAAGATTTTTGAGGACATAATTCCCCTCATATATCATTTGGTTGTCTAGTGATAGTGCTGTGTTTTTATTTACCCAGGATTCAAAATAAATTGGTTCTTATGAACTCGTGGATTTCAAATATAATTTATATATATTTGATAGTTTTCAATCCATTGCAATGATTAGTCTTATTGCAATGTAAATAGTTTCATCTTTGGATAGTGGGGGCCTTATGAATCAGTTTCTGAGTCTTTTTGGCATGATCCTGGTGGTCTTAGATATATTCCTTGTTATCCATTTGCTATGTTGAGATGTTTCAGGGTCACTTTGAAAATTTCCTAATTCTGCCCTGAATCAGCCATTTCTTTGAGAAACCCTTGTTTCTTTTAATGGAGATGATTTTTCAAGACCATAACCTGGCTTCTAGAGATGCTTATTTCTACTTGAGTGGTTATTTTTCTAGGCCTTTTCATTGGTAAGAGCTAGGATACACACACATGTATATATGATATATATTATTATGCATATATATCTATATAGTGCATTATGCAAATGACTTATATTATTAATATATAATATGTACTGTGTATTTTATTACATAAAATACAAAATAATACTGGAATAAATATTTTAGTATATAAAAATACTTATAAATTCATACCAATATCTACATTTATGTTTGGAATTAAAGTGGTCTTTGTTAACTGCGTTTATAATATTTCTATCTGCTAAATTCCACACCAAGAATCTTAGTTCTTAAGGACACAGGAGTTAACAGAATTTAAAAATCTCCATAATTGTTTATTATTCCTTTGTACTTGTACAGTAGTGTCAGAATAACTAAAACTACACTGCCAATTATAAAAAACCAAAAAGAATTATTATTAGTGATAGTTAATTAAATATACTAATAATTATTTTTTAATTTTTTTATTAAGGTATGATTGATATACACTCTCATGAAGGTTTCACATGAAAGAACAATGTGGTTAATACATTTACCCATATTATCAAGTCCCCACCCATACCCCAGTGCAGTCACTGTCCACCAGTGCAGCAAGATGCCACAGATCCACTATGTGCCTATTCTGTGATAACACTGTTCTCCCCGTGATCCCCCACACCATGTGTACTAAACATAATACCCCTCAGTCCCCTTCTCCCTCTCTCCCCACCCGGTCTCCCACACCCCTTCCCTTTGGTAACCACTAGTTCACTCTCGGAGTCTCTGAGTCTGCTGCCATTTTGTTCCTTCAGTTTTGCTTCATTGTTATACTCCACAAATGAGGGAAATCATTTGGCATTTGTCTTTCTCTGCCTGGCTTATTTCACTGAGCCAACTCCAGTCCTCCAACTCCATCCTTGTCGTTGCAAACGGTAGGATTTGTTTCTTTCTTAAGGCTGAATAGTATTCCATTGTATATAATATGTACCACATATTCTTTATCCATTCATCTACTGATGGACACTTAGGTTGCTTCCATATCTTGGCTATTGTGAAAAGTGCTGCGATAAACATAGGGGTGCATATATCTTTTTGGGTCTGAGAAGTTGTATTCTTTGGGTAAATTCCAAAGAGTAGGATTCCAGGGTCAAATGGTATTTCTATTTTTAGTATTTTGAGGAACCTCCATATTGCTTTCTACAATGGTTGAACTAGCTTACATTCTCACCGGCAGTGTAGGAGGGTTCCCCTTTCTGTGCATCCTCACCAGCATTTGTTGTTGTTAGTGTTTTCGATGCTGGCCATCCTTACTGGTGTGAGGTGATATCTCATTGTGGTTTTAATTTGCATTTCCCTGATTATTAGTGATGCGGAGCATCTTTTCATGTGTGTGTTGGCCATCTGAATTTCTTCTTTGGAGAACTGTCTCTTCATATCCTCTGCCCATTTGTTAATTGGGTTATTTGCTTTTTGGGTGTTGAGGTGTGTAAATCCTTTATATATTTTGGATGTTAATCCCTTGTTAGATATGTCATTTACAAATATGTTCTCCCATACTGTAAGATGCCTTTTTGTTTTGTGGGTGATGTCCTTTGCCATACAAAAACTTTTTAGTTTGATGTAGTCCCATGAGTTGATTTTTGCTTTTGTTTCCCTTTCTCAAGGAGATGGGTTCAGGAAGACGTTGCTCATGCTTATATTCAGGAGATGTTTGCTTATGTTGTCTTCTCAGAGTTTTATGGTTTCATGACTTATATTCAAGTCTTGAATCCATTTCAAGTTTACTTTTGTGTATGGGGTTATACAATAATCCAGTTTCATTCTCTTGCATGTAGCTGTCCAGTTTTGCTAACACCAGCTGTTGAAGAGATTCTCATTTCTCCATTGTATGTCCACGGCTCCTTTATCATATATTAATTGACCCTATATGCTTGGGTTTATATCAAGGCTCTCTAGTCTGTTCCATTGGTCTTTGGGTCTGTTCTTGTGCCAGTACCAAATGGTCTTGATTACTGTGGCTTTGTAGTAGAGCTTGAAGTTGGGGAGTGTAATTCCCCATGCATTATTCTTCCTTCCCAGGATTGCTTTGGCTATTCGAGGTCTTTTGTGGTTCCATATGAATTTTAGGACGATTTTCTTTAGTTCGATGAAGAATGCTGTTGGTATTTTGATAGGAATTGCATTGAATCTATAGATTGCTTTAGGCAGGATGGCCATTTTGACAATACTAATTATTTCTATGCATGAGCACGGGATGTGCTTCCATTTATTGGTATCTTCTTTAATTTCTCTCATGAGTGTTTTGTAGTTTTCAGAGTATAGGTCTTTCACTTCCTTGGTTAGGTTTATTCCTAAGTATTTTATTCTTTTTGATGCAATTGTGAATGGGATTGTTTTCCTGATTTCGCTTTCTGCTAGTTCATTGTTAGTTTATAGGAAAGCCACAGATTTCTGTGTATTAATTTTGTATCCTGCAACTTTTCTGAATTCACATATTAGATTTAGTAGTTTTGTAGTGGATTCTTTAGGGTTTTTTATGTACAATATCATGTCATCTGCAAACAGGGACAGTTTAACTTCTTCCTTGCCAGTCTGGATGCCTTTTATTTCTTTGTGTTGTCTGATTGCCGTGTCTAGGACCTCCAGTACTATGTTGAATAGAGGTGGGGAGAGTGGACATCTTTGTCTTGTTCCCGATATTAAAGGAAAGGCTTTCAGCTTCTCACTGTTAAGTATGATGTTGACTGGGGGTTTGTCATATATGGCCTTTATTATGTTGAGGTACTTGCCCTCTATACCCATTTTGTTGAGAGTTTTTATCATGAATGGATGTTGAATTTTGTCAAATGCTTTTTCAGCATCTATAGAGATAATTATGTCATTTTTGTCCTTCTTTTTGTTGATGTGGTGGATGATGTTAATGGATTTTCAAATGTTGTACCATCCTTGCATCCCTGGGATGAATCCCACTTGGTCATGGTGTATGATCCTTTTGACATATTTTTGAATTTGGTTTGCTAATATTTTTTTGAGTATTTTTGCATCTATGTTCATCAGGAATATTGGTCTGTAGTTTTCTTTTTTTGTGGTGTCTTTGCCTGGTTTTGCTATTAGAATGATGCTGGCCTCATAGAATGAGTTTGGAAGTAGTCCCTCCTCTTCTCTTTTTTGGAAAAGTTTAAGGAGAATGGGTGTTAGGTCTTCACTAAATGTTTGATGAAATTCAGCGTTGAAGCCATCTGGTCTAGGAGTTTTGTTCTTAGGTAGGTTTTTGATTACCAGTTCCATTTCGTTGTTGGTAATTGGTGTGTTCAGATTTTCTGTTTCTTCCTGGGTCAGCCTTGGAAAAAGTTGTCCATTTCTTCTAGGTTATCCAGTTTGTTAGCATTTAATTTTTCATAGTGTTCTCTAATGATTCTTTGTATTTCTGTGGTATCCATAGTGATTTTTTCCTTTCTCATTTCTTATTCTGTTAATGTGAGTAGAGTCTCTTTTTTACTTGATAAGCCTGGCTAGAGGTTTATCTATTTTGTTTATTTTCTCAAAGAACCAGCTCTTGCTTTCATTGATTCTTTCTGTTGTTTTATTCTTCTCAAATTTATTTCTGCTCTAATTCTTTATTATGTCCCTCCTTCTACTGACTTTGGGCCTCCTTTGTTCTTCTTTTTGTACTTTTGTTAATTGTGAGTTTACACTGCTCATTTGGGATTGTTCTTTCCTGAGGTAGGTGTGTATAGCAATATACTTTCTTCTTAGCCCAGCCTTGGCTGCATCCTACAGGTTTTGCAGTGTTGAATTATTGTTGTCATTTGTCTCCATATATTTCTTGATCTCTGTTTTTATTTGTTCATTGATCCATTGGTTATTTAGGAGCATGTTGTGAAGTCTCCACGTGTTTGTGGGATTTTTCATTTTCTTTGCGTAATTTATTTCTAGTTTCATACGTTTGTGGTCTGAGAAACTGGTTGGTACAATTTCAATCTTTTTGTAATTACTGAGGCTCTTTTTGTGGCCTAGTGTATGATCTCTTCTTGAAAATGTTCCATGTGCACTTGAGGAGAATGTGTATTCTGTTGCTTTTGGGTGTAGAGTTCTGTAGATGTCTGTTAGGTCCATCTGTTCTACTGTGTTGTTCAGTGCCTCTGTCTCCTTACTTATCTTCTGTCTGTTGATCTGTCCTTCAGAGTGAGTGGAGTGTTGAAATCTCCTAGAATGAATGCATTGCATTCTATTTCCCCTTTTAATTATGTTACTTTGTTTCATATATAGTGGGTGCTCCTGTATTGGGAGCATAGATATTCATAATGGTTATATCTTCTTGTTGGATTGACCCCTTTATCATTATGTAATGTCCTTCTTTATCTCTTGTGACTTTCTTTGTTTTGAAGTCTATTTTGTTTGATACAAGTACTGCAACTCCTGCTATTTTCTATCTGTAAGTTGCATGAAATATCTTTTTCCATCCCTTCACCTTTAGTCTGTGTATGTCTTTGGGTTTAAAGTGAGTCTCTTGTAGGCAGCATATAGATGAGTCTTATTTTTTTATCCATGCAGTGACTCTATGTCTTTTGATTGGTGCATTCAGTCCATTTACATTTAGTGTGATTATCGATAGGTACAGCCTTATTGCCATCACAGGCTTTAGATTCATGGTTACCAAAGGTTCAAGGTTAATTTCCTTACTTTCTAAGAGTCTAACATCTCACTTAATATGCTGTTACAAACACAATCTAAGGGTCCTTTTCATTTTCTCCTCATTTTTCTTCCTCCTCCATTCTTTATATATTAAGTATCATATTATGTATTCTTTGTCTATCCCTTAATTGACTTTGGGAATAGTTCATTTAATCTTCCATTTGCTTAGTGATTACCTGCTCTGCTTTCTTTACTGTGGTTTTATTACCTCTGTTGACAGCTATTAAACCTTAGGAACACTCTGATCTATAGCAGTCCCTACAAAATAAACTGTAGAGATGGTTTGTGGGAGGTAAATTCTCTCAGCTTTTGCTTATCTGGAAATTGTTTAATTCCTCCTTCAGACTTAAATGATATTCTTGCTAGATAAAGTAATCTTAGTTCTAGGCCCTTCTGCTTCATTGCATTAAATACATCATGCCACTCCCTTCTGGCCTGTAAGGTTTCTTCTGAGAAGTCTGATGTTAGCCTGATGGGCTTTCCTTTGTATGTGATCTTACTTCTCTCTCTGGCTGCTTTTAATAGTCTGTCTTTATCCTTGATCTTTGCCAATTTTATTACTATATGTCTTGGTGTTGTCTTCCTTGGGTCCCTTGTGTTGGAAGGTCTGTGGATCTCCATGGCCTGAGAGACTATCTCCTTCCCCAGATTGGGGAAGTTTTCAGCAATTAACTCCTCAAGGACACTTTCTATCCCTTTCTCTCTTCTTCTTCTTCTTGTATCCCTGTAAGGCGAATATTGTTCCGTTTGGATTGGTCACACAGCTCTCTCAATATTCTTTCAATCTTAGAGATCCTTTTTTCTCTCTGTACCTCAGCCTCTTTGTATTCCTCTTCTCTAGTTTCTATTTCATTTATCGTCTCCTCCACCATATCCAACCTGCTTTTAATACCCTCCATTGTGCTCTTCAACGATTGGTTCTCCTACTGGAATTCACTCCTGAGTTCTTGGATATCTTTCTGTACATCTATTAGCATGTTGATGATTTTTATTCTGAACCTCCTTTCAGCAAGAGTCATAAGATCCATGTCATTTAAATCTTTCTCTGGAGTTATATTAATTTTACTCTGAACCAGGTTCCTTTGGTGTTTCATATTTGTATATGGCACCCTCTAGTGTCCAGAATCTCTACTCTCTGGAACTGCTTAGCCCCTGCAGCAATGTCGGGGTTTGCAGGGGGAGCGGTATTGGTGCCTGGCGGGAGGAAATAGCTGTTTCCTGCTTCCTGGCTGCTATGACTGTCTCCACTGCCTGAACCAGTGGGCCAAGCACACAGGTATAAGCTTTTGTCCCAGAGCAGCCGGATATGGACCCCTGCTTTCCATGAGCGGCTGGAATCTCAGTCTCTCCAGGAATTCTGCCTGTATTAGCTTTCCGACCCCATAGTCCCGTTAAGTATCATGAAAGCACCATGAAATGTAGGTTTGTGCTCCCAGAGCAGATCTGAAGAGCTAGGTATTCAGCAGTTCCAGACCTTCTACTCCCTCCCTGCTCTGTTTCTCTTCCTTCCGCTGGTGAGCTGGGGTGGGGGAAGGGCTTGGGTCCTGCCAGGCCGCAGCTTTGGTACATTACCCTGTTCCGTGAGGTCTTCTCTTTTCTCCATGTGTATGCCATCTGGCACAGTCTTCTTTCCTGCTGCTCTCTCAGGATTAGTTGCACCAACTATATTTTCTAATTGTATGCGGTTTTAGGAGGAAGCCTCTGTCTCTCCTCTCATGCCGCCATCTTTTATCCCTTCAGGATCAGCTCACTAATAATTAATTTTTGTATATGCTGTCCCATATTCCCAAATTTTTTTTAATGGTTGTACTGAATCAAAATTATCAGAACATACAGCCATTACATACTATAATCTCTCCCTTTTTATCCACACTAAATCTGAATTCTATGAGTAGCTATACATTTAATACTTGTCACCAATCTCTAGTCTTCTTGCTTGTTTGAAGCTTATTCTCTGTGGGTTCCTCAATAAACTCTCATCAGGGTGCTTGAAGGCCAATTTTTCTGCATATAAAATCTTTTTCTCTCAATTTTTTTCCTTGAGAATTTTAAATCATTTCTTCAGTGTACTTTGGCAAAAGGTATTGTTGAAAAGTCTGATGAAAAGCAATCCAATCTCTTACATAAATCATGTACTTTTCATCAAGATTATAAAAGGTTTTCTCTTTTTCTTTAAATTCCTGTTCTTATATTACAATATATATTTTTTTGGTTTTGGTCATTGCAGGTTTATATTTTTGGGTATATGGTGTGCATTTTCAATATGTGGTTTCAAGTCTCTTTTGTCTAAGAAATTTTTTATTGAAATACAGTTTTTAGAATTTGTTTAGTACTTATTAACATAGGTATTTTTTTTTAACAGGAATAGACGTATTCCTATTATCTGTATGTTGGGTCTTCTTAGTTACTCTTCAATATCTGTCCCTTTTCCAAAATCACTTTGATCTATTTCTTCATTTGTTTTTAATTTTTAATTTTTAATTTTTTCCTTTTCACCTTCTGTTTTTGTAATGTATCATTTATGGTGCTGATTTATTCCTGTTTTCTTTTAATTTAGTCTTCATGTCTAAGATAATTTTTCTTAATTTATAATTATTCCTGGAATGTTATCTCAACTCTGTTATTTTAATTTGACTTATGTTGCTATTGCATGATTTTCTTAATGCCTTTATCTTATTTTGAAATATTTTGTTATAGTTTTGGTATGTTTTTTAATAAGCCTTTCTGGTTTGGTTTTACTGTCTGTAGCTGTGTTGTTCAATATAGCACCTATTAGCCTTATGTAGCTATTTAAATTTAAATTAATTAAAATTTAATAATACTGAACGTTTGGTTCCTCAGGCTCACTATTCAATAGCTATATGTGTCTAATGGCTACTGTATTGGACAACAAAGATATAGAACAATTCCATGATTGGAGAAAGCTCTATTGGACAGCCTTGGACTACAGAGATGTTACTCTGCTCCTTACTCTTTTCTTTTACAGTAATTGTCTTAGACATAGATCTTAATACTTTCCTGCTACTCTTCTTGTGTGTTTAATTTTTCAAAAATATTGGGAAACTAGGTTTAGACAATGTTCTTAACATTACAGAACATCCTTTTCTTTTTAAAAATCTTTGCCCATTTTTCATACAGAGTTAAAAATCAAAACATGGTAGCTTGATTTCTGAGATTTCCTGGACCTACTTTTATCTGAACCATTTTCTTTCTTCATCTCTATTGTTTCCAGCCTGCTTAATTTTTATTCCACTCTCAGCTGTGTCTCCTCATCATGAAACCCTGTCTTAGAAGAGATCCCTGGCTGGTCATTTGTTTCATGTGTGCACAGTAACTGGACTACTCCAACTCTTTAGATCATTCCTAAGATCCCTTTTATTGTATGTACTATTAGATAAAATAAAACCATATTGGTGTCAGTCACCATCTCAGATTGGCCTGCCATGTTTTCCAGTAATACCCACTAGATACTTGGAGGTTCTCCTGTTCTCAGTCCACAAGCCTCTATTTTTTTCTTCTGCTCATTCCTGCACTAACATGGGTGGCATGCAGATCTTGTGGCTAGTGATAGTTTGTCCCCAGTTGCTTGTATTTTGGATTCAGGTCATTTAATTTTGTTGTAAGTGTAGTTTTTAAGTTTTAATTTTCCTACCTAGTTGCTCTGGCTATTTTAATAGGAGAGTTGGGCATATTCTAAGCCTGGGCTGCTGCAGCCATTGGCACCTCCAATGATCCATGCCCCCTTAATTCCTTTGAAGAATGAATTATTTGAAAATCTTTATAAACTTCTCTGCTGGGAGGACTAGCTCTTCACAACAGTGTTGCTTTAGTCTGAACAAAATATCCAGGCTTTCATCATGATTTAAAGTAAAAGTTGTTGAGAGACCCTGTCTTTAGGTCTTCAGCAATTCTCTAGCCAGTTTATTCTAGGTGGAACCCACAATGGCTAACTTTTTATTTCATTTGGACTACAACTGAAGATCTTTTCCTGCCCAACAGTCATATGTCTGCTGTGGACACTTACGACATATTGCTTAATCGGCTAGCTGCTGAGTTGTTTAATTTCCTTCTCACTGCTTAGGACTTTAAGATAAAGTTGAGATTTATTTAACTGGAAGTTTGGTTTTAATACAAATTTTCAAGACATTTATATCTAATATCTGTAACTATATCCCTATCTATCTATCTATCTATCTATCTATCTATCTATCTAAATTCTTAAATAATGCCTATGAACTTTGTAAAATTCAAAGTTGAAAGCATCGTCACAGGTCCTCTAACATAGTTTCTCACTAGGCATTATTGGCACTTTGTGCTGGATAAGTGTTTGTTGTGGGCTTCTCTTGTGCCTTGTAGGGTTTAGTAGCATCCCTGGCCTCTACCCACTAGATGTCAGCAGCACCCCCCAGTTAACCAAAAATGTCCCAGGCATTTCCAAATGTCCAGAGGGAGGGAAAATAAGGGTGGGGAATGCCCCCTATTGAGATCCACTAGTCTAACATTTCTCCCACTTCATACTTGAACAGGCAGAGATTTATATGAAGTCACATGGATATGTCAAAGCTGTCCTCTAGACTCTCCTGGAGGACATCGTCATAAAACATAATTATGCCTAGTTATGGTTCATCTTTGAAACTAAGTGTTTAAAAGGTTTTGGAAATCTGGTTAAAGACCTTTTTTGGACCTAATTATTATTTAGATTGTCTCTCCTATGGGTAGTTATTGTAGGAAGAAAAAGTGTTCAATATTGGCTCTTTGGACTTTGAGAAAATTTGAAAAACAGTTGTTTAGATAATAGGATCCTGTGAGTTTGTTGATTTCCACTAGGAAAATTATTTTGAGATTGCCTGCTCTTTGGAATTTTCTTCAACAGAGTTGGTCAGGATGAAGAAGAAAAAGTACTGGTAAGTATTCACCATCACTAAAGACTGCTGGGAAAGTAGCCAAACTGGTAAAGGAACAGCGCTTCCAACATCTTTTTAACTGGTGGGAAGAATCCTAAATCCTATTTGGTAATCCCTTTATCATCATCTATTGGAGATTTTTGACAACATATTGTTCCAAATCCCATACTATCTTTGAAAAATTCGGCATAAATGAGAAATAAGATAGAAAAGAGAGAGAATGAGGAGAAATAAAACATAACATACATCAGCATAGGTTTATTATTAAATAGTCCTTCATGGTAGCATCAGTCAATATTTTTAGTGTTTTATCAAATACTGCTGTTTTCCTTCTCATGTCTTTTGCAAAACTGTACATTTTAGACATATCAGAAGAATGTGGAGAAGAGTTTTATAAAATGTGGCAATTAAACTGGCCTGTGATTTATATGTATATTTTTACAGACTATAGAATGGTAAGATGCAAAAATATGTTTTTTTAGTTTCAACAAAGCTTCTCTCTAACGCTATCTATGGATACCTGGCAATGGAATTGTGTCATAGGTAAGGTCCCTTATAAAAGGGATTATATTTCATTACTTTAGAAATGAATCCCTCTTCCCTCATGGAAATCCCATATATAGTCTCCTTATGTTGCAGTTCACTTAGTGGTAAAGTATGTTTGAGTAAGTTGGAGAGTAAGCAAGTGAAATAGATGGGCAAATAACATTTGTTGAGCCCATAAATGTATATATGCTATCTACTCTAACCTTTAACGTAACTCTAGGAGTAATTGTCTTATCCCTATTTTCCAGATCGGGAGTGTTCTAATTTATCAATAACCTAAGTGAAGCTCATATGTTTGCAGTTTTACAGTTATATGTAGAAGCTCTCATATTTACAGTTGACAAAACACTTCAAAGATACTGAATGTGTATCTGGCTATGAGTAGTGTCTGGTCGATGATTCAGAAGGTTTTTATTACTAATTTATGCATAAATGCTATAAAGATTTAGACCCCTTCAAAATTACATCATCCAGTGAAGCTCCATTAGAGAAAGGACCTTATAGTCTGGTTTACTTGTAAACAATTCATGGTATGTAATAGTGCTTGAAAAATATTTGTTGAATCAATCGATTAATTTGTAATAATGTTCACCTCAAAGAATTGTAAGAATTGAGTGGGGTAATACGGCAAAGCACCAGACCCCGTGCAGGCACTCCATGAGTGCTCATTCCCTCCTCCTCACTGTAGACCTCTTTCCTGAACAAGCTCCCGCTCTTCATATACCCATCCTTGACGCCCTTCAGTGACAGACATTTGCTTTGAGATGAAATCCTCAGCAGCTATTTTTGCTATGCCTGGATCAGGTCACTCCAGCACAGGCAAGGAAGTGCTCACTGAAGTAATCAGCAGCTCCTGAGGCAACTTCAGTTCTAAAGCCTTCTATATAAAATTAGGTTAGCAAGTATGATTCCATGTGCAGGGTACAAAGCATGAGACATTTGCTTGAGTTTATCAGGAGGCTTTGAAAAGACCATTTTTGGAAAAATAGAAAAAAGGAAGGGAGAAATAACATTAGAGAACTGTTTGCCCCTTGGTGTGCTTGCTCTTCATTAGTATTTATAGAACCTGTGCTCTGGGGCTAAGACTGAGTCTTTCCAAATGTTGATGGCAAATACTACATAGAGGTGGTTTTCTAGAATTCCCATAGAATAATAAATCTAATTTTATTTCATGGAATTTGTTGTGCAGCTCTATCCTCATGAATATATGACAGAGAAAGAAAGAGAACAATTTTCTGCACTTTTTAATCTTTAGTTTCAAGCCTAGTTCCCCTGTGCATTTAGGAGACAGAAGAATCTAGGATTTTTAATATGTAGTTATGTTCTGTTTAACAAATTTTAAGCTTCAGAGATTAGCTATGCCTTCCTGCTCTGCAGTATGCTAACTGCTACTACATTCATAATAAGGAAGAATTGAGAGCAGGGGAGAGAGAAAAGCTCCTATGTGGTAATTATGCCTGGGAAAGAGGATTTAGCTTCCATCAAGTTTACTGATAATCCTAGTCTTCAAATGGAAATGTGACTCATTTTTCTGAGATGCCTGCTATGTACACTTGAGGATATATATATATTTTCTTAAAAGGACATACATTTTTCTCCCTGACTTTTGCCACTTTAAATGGAAACTTTAACATGAAAGTTTTGATACTGACAAGGTTAATGGTGGCAATTTTGTATGAAGAAAAGTGGAGAAATAACAATTTCTGTATCTTTATTTTCTGAAAGGAAAGTTACTAAGGCTTTTTGGTAAATTATGTTTTCACTTGGAAAGGATAATCTGAGGGAGTGTTTGGGGAATTGTAAAATGTTTATCAAATGTTAGTATATACAGCCAAAGATTGATTATTTAAAAAAATATAACTTGAGTTTCACCCAAGCCACACATAACGTCCCTATGGGGCACACAAAATTTACTTGCTTTCCTAACTCAAAGTCCCATGTCCTCCCAGTTTCCTTACACACATTGAAAGCATGAATTCATATAGTTAATTCTTAAGGGCTCTCTCCTGTGCTCAGTAACAAGTTTGCCAAGGTCAATCTTCAGCTGTCTTTCATGCCTTTGTCCTTTCCCATGTCTGTTTCCCCTACTAGCTTCTGAGCTTCTCTAGGGAAGGGACATGCTTATTGGTGTTTGTATCTCCACAACCATCTATCATATTACCTGGCTCACACCTGGTGACCAATAAATAATTGTTAAACTGAAATAATGAGTTCTGCTTTGTCATCCAATATACTGGCTGTGCCGTCTGGGGAATGCTGTCAGTCTGTCGATGCTCGCATTGTAGTTATTAATGATGTAAAGAGTCTCCCATGGAATTTAGTCCTGCTTGGAGTAGAGGGTTGGGAATGAATGAACACTAGTGCTCCTTAGAGCTTCCAGAGACTCTGTATCATTTTTGTTAACATGGACTTTGGACTCAGATAGGCCAGTTATGAACCTTAATTTTGCTACCGGGCTGTAGTGGTGCCTTGGAAAAGTAATGCAACTTTCAGTGCCCGAATTAGAGGTGCTCAACAAATGTAGGTTGTATGAATTAAGGAATTGATTATTGCTAAACATAATTTTTTATTATCCCTAAAATAAGAGAAAAATATATACCTAACAGTACTGTTAAATACTTATGTGGCAAACTCAGGAAGGTAGAATATTATTTTGGTATCTTGGAAACATACTTTTGAATATCCATCATTTTTTACTGCCCTTGTGCTTTTTTGATTTATCTCTTTATAAGTATGTTTTAATTTCAGCAAAGGGCTACAACTAATATTTTATATTAATAGTTTATATTAATATTATTTTATATTAATGTCCTATGTTTATATTAATGTCCTATGTTTCTATAACATACTCTTTCATTTTACCTTCATAGCACCCATCTGAGGTTATTAAGGTTATCATCCACACTTTACAGCCTGGAAACCTGAATCCCAGAAAGGATTTGATCTACCCGAAGTTACAGCAGTGACCAAAGTATGACCAGAACCTAGAGCTTCTAACTTAACATCTGGTTGACTTTGCCCTCTGCCTCGTTGTCTTCTCAGTGATCAGGATTTCTAAAAAGAACCAAACATGTATCTCTGCATCCCAGGCCTTTTTGATGAAACACAAAGGAAAGGAGACTGGAATCCCAATTTACTGTGTGGCTTTTGTGCTGGTGCACTCATGTTATAGTTTTGATCTCTGACATTTGCTTGTTGGTGAACTGAAAAGGAAGAGAACTGGGGAAGGAGTGCATTAAGCTTGACAGCTGTGTTTGTGTTTGCAGCTGTTGATATGCACACAAGGCTGCAGGGAGACCCAGTTCACTGCAGAAGAGCTGGTCTCCAGGCCTGAGCACCACAGCCTCCCTGTGGGTGTTTGAGGACTTGCTGGAGTTCAGAAGATACAGGCAAGTCCTACTCAGTTTAGGATTCTTCAGCCTGAAGCATATCCTCCTCAACCTGAAGCATATATTATACATGGATGCATGCCCAACAGACTCAATAAGAAGTTTAGCAAAGGTGGGTGGGGGAGCAGAGGAAGATGGGGTGACATAAACAACTGATAGTTTGAAGAAGTAGTGTAGATTATTGGCTAAAGTGTGGTTTCTGAAACTAATTGAGCACCTACTGTGTGCAAGGTGCTGCAGATATAGCAGAAAAACCCTGATGCCATGGAGCTTACGCTTTAGGGGGAAGAGACAGATAAAAAAAATAAAGTAAAAGTGGTAGACTGTATTAGAAGGGTATAGAAAAACAAGGCTGGGAAAAGGACGGAGTACTACTCACCCCCCTCTCTGGCCCATGGTCACTGTTCAGGATTCAGCTTTCCAGGGCACCAGCTTCTCAGTCCTGGGATGCCTTGGTGCTCCTCTACCAACTCTAGACCCCTTTTCTCCAGGCAAGAACAGGTCTTATGGTTTGCATCTGGTATGCACTGAGTAAGTAGTCACAAACTTACTTACATAGCATGGATTCAGAAGTGAATAAAAATAGAAATCAGAAGAGATAAAAGGAGAGGAGAGAGAGGCGAATTATTTAGATGTAAGCAGACACGCACAAAGAAAAAAACTGTTACAATTAAGCTTTCTTTTTTTGCTTGCATTTTGTGTCATTAATATTGAATTGAGTTGTGACTTATTTACCAAACACTTCTAGGCAGGCAGTAGGGGCATACAGAGGAGTCTCAGCTGTACAAAACCCTGCTGCCCACTGGAGCAATATTTCTATTTTCCAAACACATCCTTCCTCTTTTCAAAAGAGATTTGGGCATGTGTTATTAGAATGCAGTAAACACAATGCAAATGCCTGACAGATAAGCCAGGGCTAAAGGAAGGATGAGACTGACCTCATCTCAGTGACAGGGGTCAAACCCTCCAGAAGCTGAGGAGACTTCCAGTTGTCAGGGTCAAAGAGAGGACACCTACCCATTCATAGAGGAAACGAGGGCTTTCTTTCAGAAAGTCTTCAGGGTGGACGGTCAGTGAAGGAAGAGGACAGAGTTTAACAGGCAGTTCCTCACTAATAGCTTTAGAATGAATGACAGTTGTGGTTGGTGTGACCAGGGTGTTCCTCTATCAGTCTCCTTCCACTGGCTGATGTTTCTGAAGAAGAGGTCAAAGGACAGACCTTGGAAACCCAGTGGGAGCCATGTGGAGCCACAGCGTCTCCTTTGCCAAAGCAGGTAAAAGCTCAGGGCCCTCACGCAAAGCAGGAAAGACGGTTTTCGTTGCCATTCCTGAGGCCTACCAGCTAGGCCTGGCCCTCCATGTCCATGGTTTGCAGACATTTTTGACCATACTTTCAAGTTAGAAACACATCTAACAGTTTCATCTAACACCACACAGACACACGCACACCACCTCAAGCAAAAAATGCCCCAAATGTCCAAAATAACATTTCTCATATTTCAAGTGAGGCACTCTGATTTTTAAAAATTCTATTCAATTCTATTTTCTTTATTGATACTTGTACCACCTAAAAAATTAATTTCATGTTACACTAATTGGTCACAACTTATATTCTAAAAACAATACTTCAAACCAATTGTTCTCAACCCAGGAAGCTTTTCAGACTTCACACACATGTCTATCCCTCAGTGACATGATGTGTACAGGTGGCAAAGTCCCTAAGTGGTTCTAATGTGCCCCTCACCATCCTCTAGTCAACCCACAGGGACAGGTGCCTGGAAAAGGGAACAGAAGGGAGAGAACAGGAAGGATTTTTTTCTTAAGGCTCAGAACAGAGCTGGTCTTCCCTGTCCCAGGGGTGCCCCCTAATAGAAGGAGGTTCTGGGTTCCAATTAAGATATGAACTATCAGACTGCCACAACTTTTAGGAGATAAACCAAGTACATTTATGCACTAAAAACAATAAACCTAAGGAGAAATGAAGCCTGTGCTTTTTAATCCTTACATAGTTAAGAAAAAGCCTTCTGTGGCCTTAGGGCCAGAGGTCCAGATGCAACAACACACATGTGTTCTTGAATGCCAGTAATAAGCTCAATCAAAACTAGACCCCCGCCCCATCTTCACTAGATGTCTGCTGACCCTCTAGGCCCCAAGTGCTCCTGGATTTTAACATCCAAGTGTGCCTTGTATTAGGGTGACCAGAAATTTTGCAGGCAGCATCTTGGAAGTACAGAAATTAGGATCCAACTAAAGAGTGGCAGTCTGTTGGCAAGAACCTTCATTCCCACGTGCAGGCCTTACATAGGTGGTATAGTACCTATCATACATGATACCCAGAGAGAACAACTTTTTAATAATCCTCCTGTATAGGATTAAAGTATCTTTAGTAATTATGAAATGAGACAAAAAATAGTAAGACCCAGAAAATAAATGTAGATGCTGACATTTAAAAAATTGAACTTGGTGTATGTAACCATGCCAGTAATAAAACAAAATTTAAAAATTTAAAAATGAAATAAATGTTATAATGCAATAGGAGGAAAAAAATCTACAGATTAATTGCATTACATGGTTCTGAAAAAAGAAAAACTTGTGTGCCATAGTAATGAATAATAACACTATCATTCCTATTGTTTTCAAGCTTTAATCTCTGCAAATTTGCCAAAGATATTATCAAAATAGATCTTCTTTGCATATTCATGTTTAGTAGGCAGGATAGTCAGATATGTGAATCCATCATTCTCATAATTTATTGAAGAACTTTTTTATTAATTTGAAACATTAAACATTTCTTTCATATGAAGCAATGAACATCTAGTAGGAAAAGGTTTAAACATAAGGACACATTTATCAGAAATCCCTAAATAATAGCATTTTACAAAAAAAGTCCATAAATTTCAATACTGTCCATTTTGTTTGTTCCTTCAGGATTAATTTTAGAACCTTGTAGATGTCTCTACAGTTGAAAATTTCCCACTAAAATGTCTTCAGCAAAATATTTATCATTTTTTTGTAAAGACTCAAGTTTCTCATCTTCTGCAAAAATCAGAAATGGGCTGAGTGATAGTGAACCTTGGCATGGTTTCCTCCATTGTTTTAGAATGAGTTACATAATTGAACTAACTCATGTTCTAATTCTGTGTTCTTACAACCATTTTGCTATTATTGTTTATTAGAATCTACTATTTAAAGACAGGTATATGTAATGCCACAGGAGTGGAGGCACAAATTGTGGCCAATGCAATTTTGAACTGACTGTATAATTGGAGTTCCCTGAATTGCTTGCATGTCGAGTATAATGTTTTTCAAAGTATGAGAAATACAATTGTAATGATATGAAACTCATATATATTAGAACTCAACCCTATATGTAGCAATTGTTTTAAACATAGAGCAACACAAAGTTCTTCTGGGAAGAGTATTTATTATTGAGTAGGGCAGACTTTTGTAGCAACCCGCCGGGTATGACACTGGGAAGCAGATCTTGAGTTGAAGCACTGACTGATTTGAGTTACGGTGTGATAAGATTAATCTCCAATAAGGCATTCAGCTACAAGGATAACAAAAGTCTTCGCCCTCTATCCCTTATAATGTTCTTGGTCTTGAAGTGAACAGACCCATCAGCAACTGTTTTCACTGAGGATGCAATAGGTATGGAAAGAAAACTTATGCTGCATCTACAGGCCATCCCTTTGAGATGGGAGACAGTGTGTTTAGAAGTGAGAAATAAGGACTCTGTTTGATCCCAGTGTGAATCCCAGGTGTGTCACTTATTTTTGGTAAATGATGGCAAATTTTTGGCATAAATGTAGGCAACTTACTGAGTCTCTCTGTGCTGAGTATCCTCACTTGTAAAGTGTGAACAACAATAGTGCCTGCCTCATAGAGATTGTGTGATGATTAAATGAGATAGTGCATGTACAGTGCCTAAATCTATGTCTGGTGCATGGAAAATGCTGTTGTGAAATGGTCATTAAGGGCATGATAGAAGTGTGCAGATCAACAAAGTCAGTTCTTTCACGGGTTTAAGCAAACAGTATAAAAACCTATTTCTGAGACAGATGTAATTGTAGTTTTAAGTAAAAGCTGGATTTATCCCATTAGCAGTATTTTTTAAAGGGCTATACCATCTATTGTCATTCTAACTCGAGATACACAGGAGACTGGAGTGGCTCTGAATTCACAGGATAAGTACATTTTATTGCACAGTAACTCGAATTCCTAAAAAAATCCTTGGAAGCATCCCAATTATAAGGGATGACTTGAGTCAAGGGAAAACTGTTCCCCTTTAACAGCTTGCAGTTGTTCTTTGCCACCACCCAAGCCCTTATCAGATCCACACTATGGAATATATCTGATTTTCCTGACCATGCTGCCTACCAATTCATCCTGACAATTTAGTATTCCAACTATTTTCATCCTCTCACTTCTGTTCAAGAAGCTACCACACCTCTCTGCCCACAATGAAGTTAGCCAGCATGGTTAACGATTGAAACTCTTTCAAAGGAGTTCCCTCTGTTTTCACTTCCTAACTCTAGCTCAGCTTTGAACAACTTCCAGAATGTGTAGCTGCATTACCACCTTACTTTACTTCCTTTCCTTATCCATGCAAATAGTCTCCTCACTGCTCATTCTCTCTCCAGAGCCTTTCCTTCTCTTTACTGTCCCAGTATGAGATGTAGAAACTGAGACTTAGAAGGTGAAATAACTTGCCTAAGTTGACATGTTTAGCTTGCTCCATGGCAGAGCTGATACTAGAATTCTGATTTCTAATCTAGTGATTATATTCTGAATATCTATTGCAATTAAGTTTCAAAATGCAGATACAGATCATTCCCTTCCTTCACAGGTTTAGCTAGAACTGACATCTGCTTTTCACTTACCTCCCAATAGACAAGAGACCCTAAAAAGTCTTGGAAGTAAGCTCTAATGAGATACAAGTTGGGGAGTGGGTGTGCATGTGGGCATGGATGCATGCTGGTTCGGTAAGAGTGGGGAGTAAAGCTAAGGGATAGGACAACATTCAATATGACAGAAGTAATTTTGTTTTGAATGGGTATTTGAGGATATAACATGTCAATAAATTTTTCCCTTCTGACCAGTTTCTTCAGTCCATATTCTTGCACACCACACCAATATCCCTTTCATCACTTTTAGCCAGTGGCCCCACAGTTTAAAAGGGTGATTTTATTGCTTCTGATAGGCATTTTGAAGGAGAAGGGTTTTGTCCTTCCTCTCACCTGCTTTCACTGAACAGAAGCAAGGATTGGAAGCAAATGTGTTCTCACTCCCATTTGAAGTTCAGAATTAAAGTGTGTCTACCAGGTTTCATAATGACAGGCAATACAGAATATAAATAGGCATACTTGGGTAGAATTTCAGTGAGTATGGTATTTAGATATAGCTCATACTGGGTTGTAGTTATTTTTAATAATTTTTATAAACCAGCATAGTTGAATATGAAGGACTGATAATATTTAAATACCTGATGTTATTTAAATTTATATTAAATATTTAAACATTAAAAATGAATATCAAGGGCGGAGCCAAGATGGCGGCGTGAGTAGAGCAGTGGAAATCTCCTCCCAAAAACACATAGAGCTATGAAAATATAACAAAGAAAAATCTTCCTAAAATAGAGACCACAGGACACAGGACAACATCCAGACCACATCCACACCTGCAAGAACCCAGCGCCTTGTGAAGGGGGTAAGATACAAGCCCCAGCCCGGCGGGACCCGAGCGCCCCTCCCCCCGGCTCCCGGCGGGTGGAGAGAAACCGGAGCGGTTTTTTTTTTTTTTTTTTTTGGCGAGCGCTTTTTGGAAGCCTTAGAGGGACAGGCCTCCGTTGCTGGGGAGGCAGGGTGGCGGGACCGGTGAGGAGGTGCCTGGGAACGGCGCCGGAGGACAAAGAATATCCCGCGTTTCTCCCTGCGAGACCTGGGGGCGGGTGCCTGAGACCGGTGCCTGAGGACGGAGGAGGTCGCGCGTTTTTTCCCCTTTTTTTTTTTTCTCTTTTTGGCGAGCGTTTTTTGGAAGCCTTGAAGGGACGGGGACCCCAGTGCTAGGGAGGCACGGTGGCGGGACTGGTGAGCGGGTGGCTGGGACCGGCGCTTGAGGACAAAGAATATCCCCCGTTTTTCCCTGCGGGACCGGTGAGCGGGTGCCTGAGACCGGCACTTGAGGACAGAGGAAATCGCGCGTTTTTCCCCTTTTTTTTTTCTCTTTTCTGCGAGTGCTTTTTGGAAGCCTAAAAGGGACAGGGACCCCGGTGCTCGGGAGGCAGGGCGGCGGGACTGGTGAGCGGGTGCCTGGGACCGGCACCTGAGGACAAAGAATATCCCGCATTTTTCCCTGTGGGACCGGTGGGTGGGTGCCTGAGACCAGCACCTGAGGACGGAAGAAATCGCGCGTTTTTCCCCTTTTTTTTCTCTCTTTTTGCTGAGTGCTTTTTGGAAGCCTTGAAGGGACAGGGACCCCGGTGCTAGGGAGGCAGGGCGGCGGGACTGGTGAGCGGGTGCGTGGGACCAGTGCCTGAGGACAAAGAATATTGAGCGTTCCTTCCCTGCGGGACCGGTGGGTGGGTGCTTTTTGGAAGCCTTGAAAGGACAGGGACCCTGGTGCTAGGGAGACAGGGCAGCAGGACCAGCGAGCGGGTGCCTGGGACCGGCACCTGAGGACAAAAAAAAAAAAAAAAAAAAAAAAAATCGCTTGTTTTTTCCTTTTTTTCCTTTTTTTTTTTCTCTTTCTTTCTGTTCCCTCTCTCATTGTTGCTGTTGTTGTTTTGGTTTGGAGAGTGCTTTTTGGAAATCTTAAAGGGGCAGGACAGGTCACTTAGACCAGAAGCAGGGAATCTGGGGATCTCTGGGCACTCTAACCCCCTGGGCAGCAGGGAGCACAGAGGCCCCTTACGGAGATAAATAGTCTCCTGGCTGCTCCCCCTCCAACGGGGCTCCACCATTTTGGAGGAACAGCCCCAGCCAGGCCAAGCCCACAGCAACAGCGGAGATAAACCCCAAAGCAACTGGGCAGGAAGCAGAAGCCCTGTCTGCGCACAGCTGCCCAGCACAAGCCACTAGAGGTAGCTATTCTCCCAGGAAAAGGCTACAAACCAACAAGAAGGGAAGCTCTTCCAGCGGTCACTTGTACCAGCTCTGCAAACTATCTCTATCACCATGAAAAGGCAAAACTACAGGCAGACAAAGATCACAGAGACAACACCTGAGAAGGAGACAGACCTAACTAGTCCTCCTGAAAAAGAATTCAAAATAAAAATCATGAACATGCTGACAGAGATGCAGAAAAAAATGCAAGAGCAATGGGATGAGATGCAGAGAAAAATGCAAGAGCAGTGGGATGAAGTCCGGAAGGAGATCACAGATGTCAGGAAAGAGATCACAGAAGTGAAACAATCCCTGGAAGGATTTATAAGCAGAATGGATAAGATGCAAGAGGCCATTGAAGGAATAGAAGCCAGAGAACAGGAACGTATAGAAGCTGACATAGAGAGAGATAAAAGGATCTCCAGGAATGAAACAACACTAAGAGAAATATGTGACCAATACAAAAGGAAAAACATTCGTATTATAGGGATACCAGAAGAGGAAGAAAGAGGAAAAGGGATAGAAAGTGTCTTTGAAGAAATAATTGCTGAAAACTTCCCCAAACTGGGGGAGGAAATAATCGAACAGACCATGGAATTATACAGAACCCCCAACAGAAAGGATCCAAGGAGGACAACACCAAGACACATAATAATTAAAATGGCAAGGATCAAGGACAAGGAAAGAGTTTTAAAGGCAGCTAGAGAGAAAAAGGTCACCTATAAAGGAAAACCAATCAGGCTAACATCAGACTTCTCAACAGAAACCCTACAGGCCAGAAGAGAATGGCATGATATACTTAATGCAATGAAACAGAAGGGCCTTGAACCAAGGATACTGTATCCAGCACGACTATCATTTAAATATGATGGTGGGATCAAACAATTCCCAGACAAGCAAAAGCTGAGGGAATTTGCTTCCCACAAACCACCTCTACAGGGCATCCTACAGGGACTGCTCTAGATGGGAGCACCCCTAAAAAGAGCACAGAACAAAACACACAACATATGAAGAATGGAGGAGGAGGAATAAGAAGGGAGAGAAGAAAAGACTCTCCAGACAGTGTATATAACAGCTCAATAAGCGAGCTAAGTTAGGCAGTAAGATACTAAAGAAGCTAACCTTGAACCTTTGGTAACCACGAATCTAAAGCCTGCAATGGCAATAAGTACATATCTTTCAATAGTCACCCTAAATGTAAATGGACTTAATGCACCAATCAAAAGACATAGAGTAATAGAATGGATAAAAAAGCAAGACCCATCTATATGCTGCTTACAAGAAACTCACCTTAAACCCAAAGATAAGCATAGACTAAAAGTCAAGGGATGGAAAAACATATTTCAGGCAAACAACAGTGAGAAGAAAGCAGGGGTTGCAGTACTAATATCAGACAAAATAGACTTCAAAACAAAGAAAGTAACAAGAGATAAAGAAGGCCACTACATAATGATAAAGGGCTTAGTCCAACAAGAGGATATAACCATTCTAAATATATATGCACCCAATACAGGAGCACCAGCATATGTGAAGCAAATACTAACAGAACTAAAGAGGGAAATAGACTGCAATGCATTCATTGTAGGAGACTTCAACACACCACTCACCCCAAAGGATAGATCCACCGGGCAGAAAATAAGTAAAGACACACAGGCACTGAACAACACACTAGAACAGATGGACCTAATAGACATCTATAGAACTTTACATCCAAAAGCAACAGGATATACATTCTTCTCAAGTGCACATGGAACATTCTCCAGAATAGACCACATACTAGCTCACAAAAAGAGCCTCAGTAAATTCCACAATATTGAAATTCTACCAACCAATTTTTCAGACCACAAAGGTATGAAAGTAGAAATAAATTCTACAAAGAAAACAAAAAGGCTCACAAACACATGGAGGCTTAACAACATGCTACTAAATAATCAATGGATCAATGAACAAATCAAAATAGAGATCAAGGAATATATAGAAACAAATGACAACAACAACACTAAGCCCCAACTTCTGTGGGATGCAGCGAAAGCAGTCTTAAGAGGAAAGTATATAGCAATCCAGGCACACTTGAAGAAGGAAGAACAATCCCAAATGAATAGTCTAACATCACAATTATTAAAACTGGAAAAAGAAGAACAAATGAGGCCTAAAGTCAGCAGAAGGAGGGACATAATAAAGATCAGAGAAGAAATAAACAAAATTGAGAAGAATAAAACAATAGCAAAAATCAACGAAACCAAGAGCTGGTTCTTTGAGAAAATAAACAAAATAGATAAGCCTCTAGCCCAACTTATTAAGAGAAAAAGAGAGTCAACACAAATCAACATAATCAGAAATGAGAATGGAAAAATCACGACAGACTCCACAGAAATACAAAGAATTATTAAAGACTACTATGAAAACCTATATGCCAACAAGCTGGAAAACCTAGAAGAAATGGACAACTTCCTAGAAAAATACAACCTCCCAAGACTGACCAAGGAAGAAACACAAAAGTTAAACAAACCAATTACAAGCAAAGAAATTGAAACAGTAATCAAAAAACTACCCAAGAACAAAACCCCGGGGCCGGACGGATTTACCTCGGAATTTTATCAGACACACAGAGAAGACATAATACCCATTCTCCTTAAAGTGTTCCACAAAATAGAAGAAGAGGGAATACTCCCAAACTCATTCTATGAAGCCAACATCACCCTAATACCAAAACCAGGAAAAGACCCCACCAAAAAAGAAAATTACAGACCAATATCCCTGATGAATGTAGATGCAAAAATACTCAATAAAATATTAGCAAACAGAATTCAACAGTATATCAAAAGGATCATACACCATGACCAAGTGGGGTTCATCCCAGGGATGCAAGGATGGTACAACATTCGAAAATCCATCAACATCATCCACCACATCAACAAAAAGAAAGACAAAAACCACATGATCATCTCCATAGATGCTGAAAAAGCATTTGACAAAATTCAACATCCATTCATGATAAAAACTCTCAGCAAAATGGGAATAGAGGGCAAGTACCTCAACATAATAAAGGCCATATATGATAAACCCACAGCCAGCATTATACTGAACAGCGAGAAGCTGAAAGCATTTCCACTGAGATCGGGAACCAGACAGGGATGCCCACTCTCCCCACTGTTATTTAACATAGTACTGGAGGTCCTAGCCACGGCAATCAGACAAAACAAAGAAATACAAGGAATCCAGATTGGTAAAGAAGAAGTTAAACTGTCACTATTTGCAGATGATATGATACTGTACATAAAAAACCCTAAAGACTCCACTCCAAAACTACTAGAACTGATATCGGAATACAGCAAAGTTGCAGGATACAAAATCAACACACAGAAATCTGTAGCTTTCCTATACACTAACAACGAATCAATAGAAAGAGAAATCAGGAAAACAATTCCATTCACCATTGCATCAAAAAGAATAAAATACCTAGGAATAAACCTAACCAAGGAAGTGAAAGACTTATACTCTGAAAACTACAAGTCACTCTTAAGAGAAATTAAAGGGGACACTAATAAATGGAAACTCATCCCATGCTCATGGCTAGGAAGAATTAATATCGTCAAAATGGCCATCCTGCCGAAAGCAATATACAAATTTGATGCAATCCCTCTCAAATTACCAGCAACATTCTTCAATGAATTGCAACAAATAATTCAAAAATTCATATGGAAACACCAAAGACCCCGAATAGCCAAAGCAATCCTGAAAAAGAAGAATAAAGTAGGGGGGATCTCACTCCCCAACTTCAAGCTCTACTACAAAGCCATAGTAATCAAGACAATTTGGTACTGGCACAAGAACAGAGCCACAGACCAGTGGAACAGATTAGAGACCCCAGAAATTAACCCAAACATATATGGTCAATTAATATTTGATAAAGGAGCCATGGACATACAATGGCAAAATGACAGTCTCTTCAACAGATGGTGCTGGCAAAACTGGACAGCTACATGTAGGAGAATGAAACTGGACCATTGTCTAACCCCATATACAAAGGTAAACTCAAAATGGATCAAAGACCTGAATGTAAGTCACGAAACCATTAAACTCTTGGAAAAAAACATAGGCAAAAACCTCTTAGACATAAACATGAGTGATCTCTTCTTGAACATATCTCCCCGGGCAAGGAAAACAACAGCAAAAATGAGCAAGTGGGACTACATTAAGCTGAAAAGCTTCTGTACAGCGAAAGACACCATCAATAGAACAAAAAGGAACCCTACAGTATGGGAGAATATATTTGAAAATGACAGATCTGATAAAGGCTTGACGTCCAGAATATATAAAGAGCTCACACGCCTCAACAAACAAAAAACAAATAACCCAATTAAAAAATGGGCAGAGGAACTGAACAGACAGTTCTCCAAAAAAGAAATACAGATGGCCAAGAGACACATGAAAAGATGCTCCACATCGCTAATTATCAGAGAAATGCAAATTAAAACTACAATGAGGTATCACCTCACACCAGTAAGGATAGCTGCCATCCAAAAGACAAACAACAACAAATGTTGGCGAGGCTGTGGAGAAAGGGGAACCCTCCTACACTGCTGGTGGGAATGTAAATTAGTTCAACCATTGTGGAAAGCAGTATGGAGGTGCATCAAAATGCTCAAAACAGACCTACCATTTGACCCAGGAATTCCACTCCTAGGAATTTACCCTAAGAACGCAGCAATCAAGTTTGAGAAAGACAGATGCACTCCTATGTTTATCGCAGCACTATTTACAATAGCCAAGAATTGGAAGCAACCTAAATGTCCATCTGTAGATGAATGGATAAAGAAGATGTGGTACATATACACAATGGAATACTACTCAGCCACAAGATGTGGAAAAATCCAACCATTTGCAGCAACATGGATGGAGCTGGAGAGTATTATGCTCAGTGAAATAAGCCAAGCGGAGAAAGAGAAATACCAAATGATTTCACTCATCTGAGGAGTATAGGAACAAAGGAAAAACTGAAGGAACAAAACAGCAGCAGAATTACAGAACCCAAAAATGGACTAACAGGTACCAAAGGGAAAGGAACTGGGGAGGATGGGTGGGCAGGGAGGGATAAGGGGGGGGAAGAAGAAGGGGGGTATTAAGATTAGCATGCATGGGGGGGAGGGAGAAAGGGGAGGGTGGGCTGCACAACACAGAGAGGACAAGTAGTGACTCTACCACATTTTGCTAAGCTGATGGACAGTAACCGTAATGTGGTTGTTAGGGGGGACCTGATATAGGGGAGAGCATAGTAAACATAGTATTCTTCAGGTAAGTGTAGATTAAAAATTTAAAAAAAAAAAAGAAAGAAAGAAAGAAAAGGGGGATTACTCCTTAACAGGATAAAACTATTGGTTAATCAAAGATCAACGCATGCTTTAAATATCCTTAATGTTGATCACTTAAAGGGTGTCAGATGATCAGCTATGGAGGTACTCTTTTCTGATAATATTCCTTTCTCTTAATTAAAAAAAAAAAAAAAAAAAAAGCAGTTACTGTGTGCTGACCTCCAATGAGTTCTGCACAGTGGTATAGAGGGCATGTCAAAGTGTGGGCAAAGGGTCTGTTTGTTTCTACGCAGAAGATCAAGGCCTAGCTTGGATACCCAGAAAATGAACTAAGATACGATATGAGGAGGAGCTTCCGGCATCAGCACTCTCTGGAGGACTCGTGCCGGGGGATGATCATCAAAAAGCCTCCACAGGGATCCGGACGATGCTGCGGTTGTGGCTGCATCCAGCCCACCGTCTCCTGGACTTGCCATAAGAAGGAGGAGGGAGATGTCTAGGCTGGCATGTGCATACAGTGAGACAACGAATTTGACTGGATCTGTACTGTTGGAACTCAACCAGGAGTTGGGAGGGGTGCAAGTTGTAGCACCCCAAAATCTCATGACTATAGACTATCTATGGTTAAAAGAACATATGGGATGTGAACAGATCCCAGAAATGGGCTGCTTTAATTTGTCTGATGGTTCAAGTACAGTTGGAAAATATCCATCATATCATAGATAAATTTTCACAAATGCCTAGGGTGCCTAAATGGTTTTCTTGGCTTCACTGGAGATGGCTGGTAATTATAGATTTGCTTTGTTTATGTCACCGTATTCCTATTATGTTAATATGTGTGTGCAAATTAGTTAGTAGTTTAAAACCTATACATACTTAAGGTACTATACAAGAAGATATGTCAAAGAAATAATCAATCCTCCCAAGTTTCCTTCATATGCTACATCTATAGCTTTTCTTCTTCCTTCCTAATTACAAACCTTAAATAGAATTCGTGCCTCATATCGAATTTACCGAGTATCATAATTCCTCCAGGTGGTAAAGATACCTCGAGACAAGTGCCGGACATAGAAGCCACAGGGCATAAATCTGCAAAGAAGTAAAAAGCTAACCTTTGCAAACAATATGGCTTCTCTCTCACTTACCAACTTTACATTTCCCTGTATGGCCCCGGAAGATGACTGGTTAGCCAGAGACGGGTAAGATTCCTCAAGGGAGGAACAACCTAAGACAGGCACAGTCGCAGGGGGTCCATCAGGTGAGAATTTGGGGATCAACAGAGGTGAGGCTCAGAACCTCACCCCCCCTGCTTTGAGAGAAATCTTCTGCATCCGTGGATGTCTTGCTGCCCTTGTCTAGCCTGGATTAATACTTAGTCCATAGGCACACACCTGATCATCTGATCATCTACATTTGCCTTCTTACAGCACTAAACTATGTTTTCTACCTTTATCTTGCATCTACCTACCACTTCAGCATTTTATTAAAAATAAAAATAATAATAATAATAGGAGAAATGTGGGATCAACATATAAATCAAGTACAAAAATCAAATGAATATTCATATTTGACCTGATGGTTTATAGGTCATATTGCATGATCAAAACCGAAAGTTTCTGTGATGAATGCCCTTGTACTGTTCACCATGTAAGAATTTATTCACTCTGTAAGAATTCGTTCACCATGTAAGAACTTGTTCGTTATGCTTCAGAAGATTGGAGACTGACGAGAATTAGGCTTGAGATGGATTAATGATTGTACATTGAGCATTGACCCCCCTATACTGAATTTTATTGTTGTTAACAACCATTTGATCAATAAATATGAGAGATGCCCTCTCAAAAAAAAAAATAAATAAAAAATAAAAAATAAAAATAATAATAATAATAGGAGAAATGTGGGATCAACATATAAATCAAGTACAAAAATCAAACGAATATTCATATTTGACCTGATTGTTTATAGGTCATATTGCATGATCAAAACCGAAAGTTTCTGTGATGACTGCCCTTGTACTGTTCACCATGTAAGAATTTATTCACTATGTAAGAATTCGTTCACCATGTAAGAACTTGTTCGTTATGCTTCAGAAGATTGGAGACTGACGAGAATTAAGCTTGAGATGGATTAATGATTGTACATTGAGCGTTGACCCCCCTATACTGAATTTTATTGTTGTTAACAACCATTTGATCAATAAATATGAGAGATGCCCTCTCAAAAAAAAAAAAAAAAATGAATATCAGTGTTTGACTTACAAAAAGAATGCTTTAGGAAACATGTCTGTAACTTGAGAAACTTGCATAAAACAAAGCCTATTTTTATGTAAACTTCTAAGAAATTTGGAAATTAAAACATGTTAATACTTTATGCATTTGTATTTGTTTCGTAGATTAGAACAAAGGCATATACAGTAAGTAAAGAAAAAATTCTAAAGTACAGTTGATCTATATTCCTTCTGGGCCCCAATCTAGAATTCCTAGCAAAAGTCTGGGTCATCTTATATTAGCTTGGCAAAATGTAGGAAAAATTGAGCTGATGTAAATTTTCTTTGCCTTACACACATTTATTTTCCTCCTGCTATAGTAATGATCACTTAATTCAATTTAATTCTGGAGTACATTCTATGTACCAGATTATGTGCACGTACTCTGGCTAATTCAAAATTAAATAGGATACACTTAAAACCAGTGGGCACGACCAGCCAATATGACTAAATACAAAGAATTTCCATACTAGTGCTATGAATAGAGTAAGTAAATCTCTCTTGACAGAGAACTGCTTCACAGAGAAGCAAATTTTGCTTGTACTAAATCAGGGGTATGTCATTCAAAGCAGAGGGGAAAATTTGTGAGCCAAGGTCATCTTGGAAGGCTGAGAGTGTATGTGGGTAGTGAAGGAGATGAGTCTGGAAGATAGGGGCGGGGCAGGTTACCAAAGGCCTTACCTGCCTGGTAAAGGGTGTTGAATCTCTTCCATGAACAATGGAGGATCAAGAAGGATAATAGAAGAGTGTCAGGTGCACAGACGGATGCTAATAGCTTTGACCCTGTATGGCCCTGAGTCTCCTGGGGAAGAAGATGGCAAGATTTCTGCTGAGCCCATGGGTTTGGCATTGACATTGGGATACTGGGGACAGTGTAGGTAAGTGTTGAACAGCTGCTCCTGGGGTCACAAAAGGAAGCCAACCAGTAATGAGCAAGAGGATCAACAAATATCATCCAGCTAAAGATGAAAAAATCACAGACTTGTTGCACAGCCAATTAGCACAGTTATGCAAATTTTCCATGGCAACATTCAGTAGTCAGGATTAAGACAACTGGGTTGATATTACTGATATAAATCATTTTAAGATACATGCTTTCTTATGTCCCCCTAACTCCTCAAATACCTGTAGTCACCCATCTTCTATCAAGATCTATGATGAAGACCAAAAATGTGCTGGTGTGTTCTGAGGGGTGGGGTAGAAATATTTTATGAAGAACAGATATTACGCCTTTTTGACAAGAGACAAATGTTTTCATTCAAATGCTGCATTTCACATATTGGAAACTGTAATGAATTCTTGTGCACCTCTCTGCCTAGTTCACAATGTCAAGCCAGGCATTGAAACACTTCAGGGTTTCCTCACAAAATTAAATTTAATGTTACACCCTCTAGTAGAATGGTGCATAAATCAAGCGTTTGATTTGCATGGACTATAGCAAGCAGCTCCCTTCTGGACAAATAAAAACCCAACTCTGAATATTATGTCAGGGACAGGAACAAAGCAGTCTAGGACTTCCAATAAAAGTCTGGTATCAAGTGTAATTCATGCTGGTATTACACTGCTCGGTGTCAAGCCTGTTATTAAAACTTTTGTTTTAACCTCCTTTTTTCATTTCAAAAGAAAATGTTTTTCTTGACCAGTGCACAGTCAAACCAGTACTATTTATAAACTGGTGTCTACTAGTGACAGACATGGGCATATTTATTTTCTTTCTCCATCTACCCCCACCCAACAGAGAGTATAGAAAGGGGTACATGTGAGTAATCAAGTGGAAAGAAACAAAACAAAGGGCATGGAATAAAACACACCATGGGAGATTAGGTAACATGGATATTCACTGATGTTCTACCTCTGACCACAGTCCCAAGAGAATACTAGGAACAGTTTCAGAGCAGACAAGTTTAAAAAATGACTCAATAGCCAAAGTTAACGGACATTGGGATGCAGAACATGCATCCATTTCAGGAAAAGTGAGCCTAAATATGCATCATTTGGTCTTATTTATACCCTCCAGCATATGCTGAGTTATTCATTCTCCTTACTCATATTTTCTCCATCACAGGATATCTGAACTGTTTTTTACTAAAAGTAAAATCACTGTGACCTGAAATTGAGTGAGGCCCTAGATAAGAAGCATTTTTACAAATGCACAATAAGTCCACCCTAAGTCCCCAGAGAACATAAATAGATCATGGACTTGTACACATTCTCTACATCAAGGCCTGTCATGTTTATTCTGGAATGCTGTAGAGGTGTTATAAACAGAGCTTGCTCCAGAAGCCAAGTGCATTTCCAAGAAGGCACAGCTGTCTGGAACACATAACCAGGTGAAGATGTGAGCCTGAGAGCTATGCTGATGATTTGGTATCTGTGTATAATTTCTTCCAGCTGTCTGTGAACTTCTGTTAGAATTTGAAATGCTTCAAGATAGGAATAGGTGAAAGTAGGTGTCTGAAAAAATTAATTTACGATGGTTTAAGGATAGTAAATTAGGATTCATCCACTCATTTGTGAATGGAATACATCAATAAATATTTATTAAACCAGTACAATATGCCAGTCACTGTGAAAGGTACTATGAGGGGGATGTAAAAAGGAGTTAGAACTGGTTTCTGCTATAAATATATTCACACATAAAAGCATAGGAGATTACAGAACTATAATGCAAGTTAAACGTGTCATAAGTCATATAAATAGAGTTCTATGTGGCATGAGAAGAAAGATATTTCCAATTGGAGGAGATTAGGGAAAGCTGAGCAGGCAGGATTTGGCCATGCAAAATAAATTGGGGAAAGAAAGGGAAATGCAGTGTGTGGGGAGGGTGGGGGTGTGTGGGGGTGCTGGTCATGGCCAACACTTGGAAAGGGGAAATCCCATGCGGAGACCATGAGTAATGAAGAATGACTAATTCCACATTACTGAACTAGTGAGCGAATGAAGATAAATCAAGGGAAACAAGATTAGAAGGGTAAATGGGATGGGGAATGGCTGCTGAACACTGGACTAAGTAGTTCAGACCCTTAAAGCAGTATGGAGCCATTAAAGATTTTTGTACAAGGAAATGGCATGATCTAATCTCTGCTTTAGGAAGATGAATGTGGTCATCGCGTATAAAGTAGATTAAAGAGTGGAACGTAGTCCTGGAGAGAGTCACTGAGGCCTAAACCAGGAGAGCAGTGTGGGAACAGACAAGAAGGGACAGAGTTGTGCAGCAGAATCCACAACACTTCACAACAGTGTGAGCAAGAGGACAGGGAGATTCAGGCTTAGGACAGGCTGATCCAAAATATGGAACTTAGCATATTGAATATTTATTTAAGCTGACAGAAGTTTGAGAAAAATGGTAGAAGTTGGAAGGCCACTCTGAACGCCTTCCAAACTTCTTCCCTGAAACAGACCATAAACCCTCCTGTGAAAGGTGCCCTTCCTGCACCTGGGGGAACCTAGCGTCCTGATCTGAGGACAAAGGGATACTGAGAAGAATCCTAAGCATCAGGCCTTACTAAGTTGCCCCATTTACTACATTTATTCCTACCCCTGAACCTATCACATTTCTCCACTCTTGACCAAACCTAGCATGAAATACTCAGGTCTGTTCCTTTGGGTCTTCATTTTACACAGTAATTTTGGTAAAGTTGGGAGACATTCTGAGTTGAGAGAAAAAGGAGAAATAAAATGTTCCAAGATGGCTGCTGTGGTTATAAAATCAGCATAAAAGCTCTTGGCATTCATCATTCTGATTAGTCTACTAATATTTTTAGAAATCCTTACAGAGAGCCAGAGTTTAGCATGTCCCAAATAGAGCAAATGGATAATTTCAGGTACATTGACCTCGTTGATCATGATTTAAGGATTCGTATTGGAATAGAAGAGCATCTAGTCCAATCCAAGTTTACTTTGAAAGTACAGTCAGTCCTCTTCATGGATAAGGTGTTTTCTAATTGAAACACCAAGCAGGCTGCTCTCTAAGCCAGCCTGTCAATACCCATACAGAGAAAAGCAGAGTGTTCCCTTGCCTGCATCTCTCAGGCCAAGTGATTAACTGCACACAGGTCATTGAGCATCACAGATGTGAAGTCAGAGAGATTGAGTGTTACCACAGGACTCCTGCTCTAGAAATAAATGCCCTCCCACCTTGGCACACTTAGAGTAGACACAAAGAATTTGCCTGGAAAGTGTTAAGGAGCAACAAGCACCCTTTCAGTTTTGAAATGGAGTTCGATGTGGTTAATCCTACCAGCCTAGCAGTGAGCAATGTGCTGCCTATGATCACTGCCTCTGAATTTGAAAAAGATCTATTTTAATGGGAAACAAAAAGAGATTCCTTAATAGCCATTGGGATCCCATCTAAAATTCACCATTTAATAGTTTTAAAGGATATTACTTCTAGGGATAAATTGTATGAACCCCAGAAATAGTGACTATGGAAGGAATGGAAACTCCATTTTGAACATTTCTTCTCTGCTCTTAGAGACCAGAAGGTGGATACTGTGACTGCAGAGTCTGTTTCTCACAAAACCAGTGCCTCACAGAGCCTGTTCTCCCTTAAGATTCCTCAGCCTATTAGGGAAACGGGCTCTATTTTAATATTTCTGCCAAGTTTCTGATTTTTTAAGTTTATGAAACCAATAAAATAGCTAGTATAGTCTGGTTGTTAATTCTAGTTAGTGCCTCTACCTAGATTATTTGATGTAGGTTATTGCTACTGTAAAAGAGACATGGTTTCATAAAAAAAATTAAGCAACTGTTTGATCAAATTAGATGATATCATTCAGAGCAGGGCATACTGAAACCAGTGTCCTTGGATCTCCTCTTGCCATCTCCAGGAAGTTGCTCTGACCTGCAATAAATAGTTGTGGTTCTTGAGCTGTTTAAGCCTGATTAAGGTATTTGTTATGCATTTGACAGTACACAGTAGTGCAGGATGTCAATTCTCAGCTGTCATCATCATGATTAAAAAGGGTGGAAGAGAGTGGCCTTTATGTGGGATGAGTTGTAATAAGTAATAAGGGTGCCAGAAACCTCTAAGCCAATCATAGTTTAGCCAAAGTGAATAAAAACCCTAGCAAGATCTCTGACCCAAAAAGTTGCTAAGCAAATGATGCTAGATTTTCTTGTGAACAAAAATTACATCCTGTTGTCCAGCCATACAGTCTCTTCAATTGTTAGGGGATCTTATTATGAATATAAATGAGAAGAATGCAATTTATTTCACAGAATTACCCCACAGGTCCTCCTTTTTAAAGGTTAGCATATTGAAAGGTTTTTAATTTGAAAAATAATTTAAGTTGAAGGAGGCAGTCCAACCAAAATTCCAGCAAAGGGAAGACTTCAGTGTGAGGAAATGCCTAAATTGCAGTGAAGCTGGGTTCAAAAACTCTTAGAGGGATTTTATTTTAGAACTGTCTTGACAAGTGCTCACTTGCCAGTCCTCAGGAGGCGAGCAGCAGGGGGTTAAAGCCAGCCTCTCCCCTTGAGTGCCTCAGAGACGGTCAGTAGGGATGTCACACATCCAGTCTGGCCCACTTCTTCACTGAATCGTCTGAGATACTCTGCCTCTGTGAAGCCCACTTTTTAGCAATGATGAATAACAGCAGCAAGAAGGAGGAGGTGAGCAACTGCCGGTGAAACAACGGCCATCACTTTTGCTGAGAATCTGCCATCACTAGGTACTGTTAGACTCTTTTCAGGGACCTTCTCTTTTATGCCCAGCATCAGCAACCAAGGCTTCTGCTATTATTACCTCTGTATAACAAAAGAGGGAAAAGGCTAAGTAATATGCAGTGGACTAGAATGTGGCAGGTTTGGGCCTGAGGCTCGGGCATCCTGGCTTTCATTCTTGTTCTCCCATACATTTATGCCATATCATCCTTCCTGACATGTAAATCACATAGACAGATTTTAAAAATTGCATTTTGTTTTTCAGTTGTGGAAGAGTCTGTTTTTCACTTCAGACATTTCTAGAGTTAATCTGTTTACAAAATGGTTATCTTCCATTCCTTTAAAAATATTTGTTATGCATCTGCTCTGTGCATGGTGCCGTTAATGATAACCTAAGAGGATAAGATATGGCTCCTGGCACAGAAAATCCCCTGCATGTCTGCATGGCTACCTGAAGCTAAGGCATGACTGTACTCATGCATCTGTCTGTCAGGAGAATGCTGAATATCTATGTGGAGTTTGAGTGGAGTAAATGTTTTCAAATATATTATTTCATCTGTGTCTTACAATTCCATATGAGGTGGGCAGGGCCAATTTATTACCCCTCATTCATGGTTGAGGGATTACTCACAAGGTAAAACTGCCCTCACTGGTTCTCCTGGATCTAACTCTCCTTAATGAGCTCCAGCCTATTACACTAACATCTGCAGAGGCCTCTCCCATTTTGATTTTGATGCTACTTATGAAGAGAGGTCTGAATTTTGCTTTACGTAAGTGATAGTCCTTGCCTTAAAGATGTTTTATGATATTTATTTCTTCCAGATAGGTCTGACAGAATTCCGTCAGTTAGCCACGTTTAGCCCCAGTGGCAGACCCGTTTCCACTCATGATTCTGGCAGCCTGCTGAACTGCAGTGTGAACAAATGAGATAAGTAGAAAATATTCCTCCCCTGCTGGCTCCATGCTCTCCTCATATTCAGTCATGAGGACTAATGAATCAGAGATGATTGTGGTGGTAAAAATCCAAATGCAGATTTTTGCTGTCCTTACTAATGAGAGAAAAATATAGTAGACCATTGGCCTAAAGGCTCCAGATGAGATTCCTTTGTAACTTAGAGTGCATTAAAAAAGCTTCAGTAAGCAAGATAAGTTAATTTTTATGACCTTTATAAACTCTTTTAGCCTGTATCTCAGGAGCTTCTTTTAAAGATTAAATTTTTAAAAATCCTTTTAGCTCAGGCTGACATACCATCTGACTTTTTTGCTTCAAAGGCTACATCCAAAATCTATAAAGAAATTCTGCTCATGGCAATTATTGTCAAAGTAATGATTAGGTAACATGTCATTTTTAGTTTTACTGTTTTTTTGCCTCTATGAGATTAATCCAATAGAGCTCACTTCTTAACGTAAAAATTGCATAAGGGATGCAGCATTCCCAGTTGGCTTAGCCTGCATTTGCAGATTCTTGAAAGAGCAAATTGAATTGTCATGGGTAGCACCTTTCTCACATGATGACCATTGGGTTAAAGGGGGAGTGTAGGGCAACAAAGATCAAGATTTCATTAACAGAAAAACAACAACAACAAAAAACCCTTACCCTAAGAACTGTATTATTAATATATCATTGAGTCCACATAGTAGACCTATGGCACAGTTACCCAAAGGTGATGGGTGTCATTTTGCAGCAGGTGGGATATTGAGGGAATGTGAGGCCTCTTCATTAATGGCATCGCAGATTTAATTTAACAAAATATAGAGTTTCTTCTAATCTTTTTGGTTATAGGGTATCAGTTTCTTTTGAACACTGTGTTTTTGACTGTCTTGATGGGTGCCTACAAGAGTCATCCTGGACATCAGTCACTACTTCTATTATATCCAACCTTCTGACCCAGAAAATCTGTGGTTGACACAATTGATTTCTCTGTAAGATTCATGCAGCATTTATTTTATCTTTGACAGCCACCTAGAAGGTCCCACAAAAACTCAGTTCCTACATCTCTGTGTCAGAGAAAGATAGCCCTTTATAAAAGGTGCCTCTCCTGAGGGGCTGGAACAAAGTGTGAGTCTCACTTAGAATGATTCACTGAGGTAACAGGATTTATTAAGACGCATAAGAGCTTTGGTGACCAGACCACTGAGGGCACGAATACCAGTCCCATAGGAGTTTTGCTTTTGGAAATAACAATAATAATAACATAAAATAAAGAAAAACGGCCCAGGCTACAGGACTTATGTTTGCATTATCACACTTCACTCTGCATCAGCTCTTAACTGTGCCCCATGGGCCTTTCTTTTCCCCCCTCTTGGAACCCCTTTTCTCAGGTCCCAGAAAGCATCTTGGTAAACCAAGTTATACAAACCACATCCTTTAAATAGATGCTTGACAGTTATCTATTGCTTTCCATTGCTGTCTCTATGCTACCTCATTATATAGAAAGAGTACATGATTTTTTTTCAAGGCATATAAATAATTAAGTGCCAGGTTCAGAATTCAGCCTCAATTGTTTATCTTGTAAATAAATTGACATCTTCCTGTGTGCTCTAAAGTCTAAAGGTCTGGCTTGGTCATGCATCATCCTGTGAATTTTGCTGAGAAATGAGCATTGGGAAGGAACATGGAAGTCTGTATAAAATAAAACTGCAGTAGTGGTCTTTGCTTACTGAATTCACATATCTAAGCAGATTAAATTATTTCCCTTTTTATCTCTTAGCTGAGACTTTACAGCCTGAGCTGAGCCTCATATCTAATCAGGTCTACTTAACATTTAAGATTTTCATAATTATTCTAGTAATCAGTATTACTGTTTTATTTTCATTTTTAGCAATTTAATGGTAATATGCAGAGACCACATGTTTTAAAGAAATCTTTTTGGTTTAACATAGAACAATATAAAATGTTTTATTAACCGCATACATGATAGGACAGAAAGCTCTTTAAGTGACTATCCCATGTCAGTTTCTTCTGATTCTGCTAAATGTTGTTTCTATTCCATGTCAAGAAATGAGCGAGTGTAATGATTTTGAAGAGGAGGTAGCATCCTTGGCTCTATCGAAGATGAAACACTTCCAGGGATCTTGGAGCTGACTTTTACTGCAGTGCTACCAAGAAAGATCTCAAGGTCATTATTTACTAGAAATAAAGATACCAGGCAGAAATCGATTACTACGACACTAGATTTATGTTTCCATTGCTCTCTATATACATCTCTATTTGTCCTAACTTCATGGGGAAGATATTTAATACATAATGGAAAGAGACTGTTGCTTTTGATTTATTTTTTGTTTATTATTTTTGGCATTCCATGGAGAAATTCTGGAACTCAGTACTGTTTGAGGGTGTGTGTCTAAGTATTCTGGGCACAGTATAGGTTTAAAGGTTCTGGAGAGACAAGGAAACTTCCTCTACTTGCTGAGTTCTCTTTTAACGAACAAACTATTTTCACTTTTTTTCTTTGTATGTTTTACATGAGATAATAAGCACAGATACAAAGGCTAATCTAGCCATAATTGCAACAAGAAAATGCTATGTAGTATTTACATTTATAGAAATATCTCCCCCTCCCTGGAGCCCATGAAGTGACTCTCACCAATCCTAGCTAACTCTCCCTTAGCAATTTGCCCAAGAATTGGGATACACCTTAGGTCCATGAAGGCACAAATACAGAGATGTTATGAACTTTCAAATTTATTTTGAGTGAATAAGATGGCGGTTGGTGATGCATATAACATTAATATGGGCCCTATCTTTAAATACTTTCAGCATTTGAACTCAAAAAGAAAGGTAAGTAGAGAGTCAGGCAACACTAATTTATTAAGACCACCTGAACAGAAAATTATGTTTAAAAGAAGACATGTGTTTTTCTGTTCCATGAATTTAGAACAGTTGGACATAAATCCAGGACAGAACGCATGCAAAGAGAATGAAAACAATAAGACCATTCAGTGTTATGCGATGGTATGAACCTGTAATGGTAGAAGAAAGTGCACAGGTGGGGCTGGAATATTTTTACAGACCCTTGAAAAACCCAATGAACAATATATATTTGAATCAGAGTGTTGCTTTTGAAACACCGGAGTGACGTGTTTGAAAGAGCATAGATTTAAGCCCTATCTCTATAGGGTAAATCCAGAGAAGTAGTTAGGTAAACTCTTGGCATTACAATTTTACAAATAACAAACATTCAGAGAAGTAGCATAACAATATTTGGAGACCTGAAGCACAGATTTGGGGTTGGAAATTGGTAACCAGCAGTTAAATGTTCTCTTTTGGATGTATTGAATGTAAAGGAATGAGCTCCTTGATGAAATTCAAACCCGGAACCCCACCCACTCCCCATGCCTTTGCAGGTACAAGAACTGGGAGAAAATGTCGGGCACAGAAAGTCTGCTTAACAAATAGCCCTGACTTGCCCTTGAATTCTATCTTCTCATGGATTTGACCTTCTAATAGACCTGACTTGACTTTATTATGGGTTTTTCTCATGTTAAACCTCTCTGCCCTTCTGGGATGAGAGCTCCTGTAAAATCTATTACCCAAGCATGAACAAACCCTTATTGGTTGCCTCTAGCCAAGATGATAAAGCCTTGGTTTTCCAAATCAGAGTTACTAAGTACTAGAGGCAAAAGGAAAAATGAAGAGAATTTAAGAAGCTGATATTTAAAAGAATGGGTTTAATCCTATCATTGCTAACTTGGATCAAAGTCTTAAAATTCACCTCAGTATATACTTTGTCTTCTGAGATAACCATCTCTAGTCATACAAACCAGGTAAGCTGACTTAAATTTTTCCTGACATTTTGCTTTCCCAGCTGCTCACTATTTTTACCTGGTGGGGCCCCATTTTAATTTCCACCACCTAAGAGATGGGTCTTGGCAACACTCTTTTTTTCTGGTTCAAAGACCAGAGAAAATTTCAAATTGACCCTTCCCCTGGAGTTCTGGTTTCTTATCTGAGAGACTTGTCTCCCTCATGGCTGATTGTTAGGACTATGATTATTGAGCCTTTTTTCCTCAAAGTATGGTTCCATAGCAAGACACTTACCATACACTAGACAATAAAGATATCATAAACATTAACAGGAGAATGCTTATTTTCACACAATGCCAGGGTGCTAGATATAGAAGTCCAAAGAAAATTAGGAATATTTATATGGAGTTCAGGAAACGGAATTACATACTTGGGACTTGTCAGCAGATAGATAAAAGTTGAAGTGGTTGATGCGGTTGGGATTTCCCTGGGAGAGTATTTGTAATAAAATTCAGCCATAAGAGAGCCTTGAGAAGTAGCAGCCACAGTAAGGATAGCAAGATTCAAAGAGCACTAAGGGAAAGAGTTGGAGCAAGTAGCAGTGTTACAGAAATAGAGCGTACTAAAAGCTGCAGTGAGATCAGGATCAGGTCGGGTCAGGACTGAAAACGCCCCCTGGGCTGGCCTTGGGCAGTGACTGGTAATCCTTGCCTGCACAGTTTCTAAGGCTAGGTAATAACTATAAGGTTGTTTGGGTATACTTAGAAAACAATGAGTGTGTGCCCTTGTAACTTTATCAAAGTTACTCCTTTGAAAATCAGCCAACATTTTTAGCTAAGATACTTCCTATCCAACTCTTTCTACATCCCCCAAAGTTAGTGCACTCTTGGGGAGGGATGGTGGAGTCACGTTCCCTTTATTAAAAGGGAAGGAAAGAAGTGGTAAGGAACATTGATATCCTTTATTTTGGCAATTGCAACAAAAACCTTCATGGAATTTTGAAAATGTTTGCTTGCGCATTAAAACTGAAATAGTTTGAGAAGGAAAATTTGGAGCCTGAGTGTGGTATTCCCTGGGCTGTTGGTCGGGTTAGCCCCAGCCCTCCAGATGGTGCCATGTGCATGCCCACTCCTCTGGGCTGGGTCACCCCTCGCTTCTGTACCTTCCTGTTGTGCAGCATGAGCTCTTTATTTGCTTTATCAGCTGCCAGGCCCGAGTTTGTTTAATTTGTATGCCCAGAGACAGTCTTTACGTGGTATGTTTTTCTCATGAATGTTATTGAAAAGTGATAACTGCCAAGTACTAAATATTTACTATGTACGTCACACTGCGTATATTAGATAGGTTATTTTATCTTACTTTTCACACACGCACAAAAACAAAATGGGGAAGTGTTTTCCCCGGATTAGAAAACTCTAGTTCACACAGTAGAACTACTGGATGGCAGAAGACGGGCTTGAATCTCAGTATCTCTGGTGTCAAAACTCTTGTTCTTCACCACTATTTATGCTGCTCCCTAGTTACTTGTATGATCAACTGTCTATATATTATTCCCTACACTTTTAAGTTGTGGTGTTTGACTCGTAATTATTCTGCCTTCAAATTCGGCACCATCATAAATTTCAGTATAATAGGTCATTTCACTTTCATTCTTAAACTGTGCATGCATCTTCATTCATCTTAATAAATAATTGAGATGCTTATTAAGCAGATCTTAGGTACCCTATTACTGTTTGCAATGTCAAGCTAAGGGTAATAGAATGTTATATGATATATTAAAACTTTCTGGAAGTCAAATTCCAAGTTGAAAACAATCACTTTTTTAAGGAATGAAGTGACAATTACTAGTATTTTCTTCAGCAAATAGAACATCCCAAGTTTCCTGTTATTACTATAGCACCATGTAGAAGATTCTATCCAATAGAAAGATGTTTTCTTAAAAAGCAAATACACTTTGAAACACATTACAGTTCTTCCGCTGTGCATCTTTCCCATTTTAACCACCAACTAGCTCAGCTGTAAATATATTACATGATTCCATAATTTTCTAATCTCTGTTTTTCAGATTTTCAATGAGAGAAGTTAAAAGGTTTTAGGGAAGAATGATATTTTAATGTAGGTAATGGAAATGAGGAATTTCTGACTTAAAAAAAATCCCTTGTGTGGATTTGAGAGAGAGGGTTGTCTTTGTTGGAAAAATAGGACTTCATAGGCCAAATGTCTGATTCATAGCAGAAGAGTCAGTAGGTAAAGAAATTCTATTAAACCGGAATGTTGACCAGAATCTTGCTAAATATGCATGTCACACCCATACAGATCTTCCACTACCCTCTGCATGAAGTAGATTGGTTCTCCTCTGTATGACACAACCATAGTTATAAAGCATATATTTTTTAAAAAGAGCCTTATATATCTTAGTCAGACACTCTAAAAATTGCTCTGACTTTATACAGAATGAATAGACAATGTCTTCTGAATAAAAATCAGGAAACAAAATATTCTATCTTCTAGGAAATACAAATTTCCTACCTTGTACTCAGTTTCTTCATCAAACCCCCATGCCTCCAACTATAATTGCAGATATTTCTCAGTCCGTAGTGTAACTGTTCTCTTGAAAATCTCTTTTCAGGTCAAAGACAGATGAGGAATCAGACTCTAATAAGAGCTAACCCAATCCTCTGAAACACACCAAATGCAGACAAGAAACAAAGCCCAAGTTCCCTTGCAGAATACACTAGTTTTCAGGTGGTTGAAATAAAAGCGCTGCCTGGGGCAAATGGGTATGAGCTGGGTGAATGCTCTCTCTGTCCTGGGAGGCTGAAATACCTGCTGCTTGTCCAGATCCCAGCAGATGTGAACAAACCTATCATGTTGTCTGTCATTTTTCAGTGTTTGCCACATGTGGGGCTGCACAGACCCTGAAAACACTAGAATTGGGCTCCAGCATTTATCAGTAACAATTTATAGCTGATATATAGCTTTCTTGAAAAGAGAAGGAATCCAGTGAAGCCTAACAATGCAGCCCCACAAAGGACTGGTATCAATGTCATCAGTGAAATTTATGGGTGAGCCATGAGACCCTCTGAGCCACAGAGGCATTCTCTGCAGCCTGTCTTGGATCCCATCAATTACGGTCTAATAAGGTTTTTCCTGCCATAGGGAAAGGCTTTCATTCCTTCACTGCCTTTCTCAGGTGTGCTTATATGAATAACAGCAGCTGTTTCTTTATCCCTAGTGCGGCCTTTCCAGAGCATTGTCCCTTCTGGCTTCCTCGACCTATCTAGCTGGACTCTGGTACATCCCTGTGGTTTCCTCACTGGGTCTGTTTGCTCAAGTGACTCTAAAGGGCCTGCTGCTAGCTTCTCGTCTCTCTGAAATAAAAAACTTGTCCAAAGAACGTTTCACATTCCCTGAGTATTTGTAACCCATAAAATAGACATATCTGATTATTACGGCAGCAAAACAAGTTTGTAGAAACAACCAAGCCCCCTTAGGCGAGGAGAGGGGCAGACTCTGAAATGTTGGCTATGGTGGGAATGTCGCTGTAAATTTTTAGCCTCCTCAAAAGGGTGGGGGTGGGGGGTGCAGAACTGTGGGTTTGGGGGTCTCTGACTATCTTTCAGTTTGACTGTACTTTATCCTGCTGGTGTCCTCAAGGCTGACGTCAGTAGGAGGCAGGTCTGTGGCTCACTCTTGGGTTGTCAGTGATGGGATTCCAGCTTCCCTAAAAGGATGCTCATTCAGAGAAAACAGATTTTACTTTTATGATGTACACATACAAAATATACTCTCATATATCCATGTTCATACACACACTAGTGCTTATACATTATACCTGCAGACGTGTGTATGTGTTTCCATGAACTTTAGGAAAGATGTTTTCTGAATGTCACATTTTAGGAATAATACATTACTTGTCGTGTTTTTTCTCTGGATGATTAATCTTTTATTTTCTTAATGTGATCATTGCAGCCATACCTTAGTAATGGGATGCAGACAGAAGCCAGACTTCCTTCTAAGACTTAAGTCACATCTTTGATTCAAAACAGGTTTTGGAGGTAAAGTCTGGATAGAAAGAAAGTTTAGAAGGGAAGAAATGGGAAGCTCTCACTTTATCAAGGTGCTCTATGCATTTCAGTGTTCTTAAATATCCTCGTTGCTGGTGACTCTACCACGGGGCTTATGCTTTTCACTATTAATAATTTTGGTGTCAATTTAACACCATAAAGGCCTTATTAAATGGCAGAAGGGTGAAGATGGGTGCACTTGGGTACCTGTGTTAGTGTCCTGGGACTGCTCTGACAGATTACCAAAAAATTGGCAGCTTAAAACAACAAAAAATCATTCCCTCACAGTTCTGGAGGCTAGAGGTCTGAAATCAAAGCATCAGTGCCTCTCTGAAGGCACTAAGGGAGGGTATATTTCACCCCTTTCTCTAGCTTCTGTTGTTGTTGGAAATCCTTGGTTGTATGCTGGGGGCCATGCTACTCAAGCTGTGAAGCAAAGATCAGGCTGGAGGAAGACCCCCACAAATCAAGGGCCTTCACAGCTGGCTCCCTCTATTACCCACCTTGATTTGGTTGTTCTCCATTATACTATTGGCTTTGCTTTTGCTTGCATTGTTGCCAAGGGCTAAGCTAACCTTTGCTAAGCAGCACAGAAAGGAGGAGAACATAAACTTCCCAGAAGCTTTTCAGGACAGTGGTCCTGAAGAATAGAACATGCAGAGGCCAGATGGCAATCTAGGCATAGAATACCAAAACCTGCAGGTAGCTAGTCAAACACTGACTACCCCATCTCCACCTAAGTGGGAAAGCCCCCCTGTTTTGTAATGCTAGTGAAATTAGTGATGAAGAGTTTTATAGGAAAATTAGAGAAATAGAGTTATGGGGGAATACTGAATGGAATAACCCTATCTGACACTTAATCCATCTTCCCATGTTTTTCTCTATTTGCTACTTCTACAGTTTTCCTAATTACAGCCCTTTGCTAGAATCCGTGCCTCATACATGTAATTACCAAGTACCATAATTCTTCCAAGTGGTAAAAATACCTCAAGACAAGTGCTGGGCATAAATCTGCAAAGAAGTGAAAAACTAATGTTTTCAGAGAATATTGCTTCTCTCTCACTTACCAGCTTTACATCTTCCCGTATGGCCCTGGAAGATGTCTGGTTAGCCAGAGATGGGTAAGATTCCTCAAGGGAAGAACAACCTAAGACAGGCACAGTCGCAGGGGGGCCAACAGAGGTGAGGCTTAGAACCTCACCACCCCCAGTGTTGAGAGAAATTGTCTACACCCGTCGATGTTTTGTTGCCCTTGTCTGGCTTGGATTAATACCTAATCTATAGGCACAGAACTGATAATCTACACTTGCCTTCTTACAGCACTGAATCATGCTTTCTATCTTTATCTTGCATCTACCTATTGTAGAATTAATATTATTAGGGGATAAAATGTACCCATTGCATTAAAAATGTAGATGATGATACCTGCCTAGATAACTGTAGCAGTGAGTGAGTGACCTGTATTTCACCCTGATCTAATAGACTCCATAGTCACTGCTACATGCTGCACGTTTCTGTGGTCACATGAATTACTTAGAAACCACTTTGCATAAAAACGGGAGACACAATAGAGTACATGTTGCTACGAAAAGTTTCGGTCAAGGAACAGAAAACGATCACCTGTCTAACACTTGACCAACCATGAAGAGATTAGAAAGAAGAAGAAAGAAAAAAGCTTGCCTATACCTATTAATCAACTGCCTCTACTAATTAATCAAAAGAACAATAAAAAATAATCATATCCTTGTGCAAAATGGTATAAATAAAGCTGTCATCGGCACTTTGTCGAGAGGCCTCCTCCAGCGGGCTCCGTGTCCTGTCTCTCCATACACCAACTCTGTCCTGCACCTTCAGGCATCCCACCCGTAGGCTGGAGCTGGATTCCCACAGTTGTAGGTGCATCCGTCCACCCTCTGCCCCAGTTGTCACATGCTGTTCTCTGTGTCTGTTTTTTCCTATTCTTTCAAGGACACCATATTAGATTAGGGGCTCACCCCACTGCAGTGTAACCCCCTCTTAACTAAGTACGTATTCAATGACCTCATTTCCAAGTAAAATACAATCTGAGGTTCTGGGAAGGACCGAAGTTTGAGGGGATGCTATCCAACCCAGTACAATAAATAATTGTAGGTATTTTTGTCTTTACTGAAATACTCTTTAATCAAGTTAATGTACTAAATTTTTGCTACATAGGAGAAGATAGACAAGGTAAATACTTGGGGGGCAAACATGGGAAAATAGAAAATGTCCAAAACATTGATGTACACTGCAGCCAGTAGCCACCTGTGGCTATTTAAATTTGAATGAATTAAAATGAAATAACATAAAAAATTCAGTGTCTCAACAACAAATGTTGGCGAGGCTGTGGAGAAAGGGGAACCCTCCTACACTGCTGATAGGAATGTAAATTAGTTCAACCATTGTGGAAAGCAGTATGGAGGTTCATCAAAATGCTCAAAACAGACCTACCATTTGACCCAGGAATTCCACTCCTAGGAATTTACCCTAAGAACGCAGCGATCGAGTTTGAGAAAGACAGATGCACCCCAATGTTTATCGCAGCACTATTTACAATAGCCAAGAATTGGAAGCAACCTAAATGTCCATCGGTAGATGAATGGATAAAGAAGATGTGGTACATATACACAATGGAATACTACTCAGCCATAAGAAGTGGAAAAATCCAACAATTTGCAGCAACATGGATGGAGCTGGAGGGTATTATGCTCAGTGAAATAAGCCAAGTGGAGAAAGAGAAATAGCAAATGATTTCACTCATCTAAGGAGTATAAGAACAGGAAAAACTGAAGGAACAAAACAGCAGTGGAATTACAGAACCCAAAAATGGACTAACAGGTACCAAAGGGAAAGGAACTGGGGAGGATGGGTGGGCAGGGAGGGATAAGGGGGGGAAAGAATAAGGGGGTACTAAGGTTAGCATGCATGGGGGGGAGGGAGAAAGGGGAGGATGGGCTGCACAACACAGAGAGGACAAGTAGTGATTCTACAACATTTTGCTAAGCTGATGGACAGTAATCGTAATGTGGTTGTTAGGGGGGACATGATATAGGGGAGAGCATAGTAAACATAGTATTCTTCATGTAAGTGTAGATTAAAGATTAAAAAAAAAAAGAAAGAAAAGGGGGATTGCTCCTTGATAGGATAAAACTATTGGTAAATCAAAGATCAATGCATGCTTTAAATATCCTTAATGTTGATCACTTAAAGGGTGTCAGATGATCAGCTATGGAGGTACTCTTTTCTGATAATATTCCTTTCTCTTAATAAAAAAAAAAAAGCAGTTACTGTGTGCTGACCTCCAATGAGTTCTGCACAGTGGTGTAGAGGGCATGTCAAAGTGTGGGCAAAGGGTCTGTTTGTTTCTATGCAGAAGATCAAGGCCTAGCTTGGATACCCAGAAAATGAACTAAGATACGATATGAGGAGGAGCTTCCGGCATCAGCACTCTCTGGAGGACTTGTGCCGGAGGATGATCATCAAAAAGCCTCCACAGGGATCCGGACGATGCTGCATTGTGGCTGCATCCAGCCCACTGTCTCCTGGACTTGCCATAGGAATGAGGAGGGAGATGTCTAGGCTGGCATGTGCATACAGTGAGACAACGAATTTGACCGGATCTGTACTGTTGGAACTCAACCAGGAGTTGGGAGGGGTGCAAGTTGTAGCACTCCAAAATCTTATGACTATAGACTATCTACGGTTAAGAGAACATATGGGATGTGAACAGATCCCAGAAATGGGCTGCTTAAATTTGTTTGATTTCTCTCAGACTGTTCAAGTACAGTTGGACAATATCCATCATATCATAAACAAGTTTTCACAAATGCCTAGGGTGCCTAAATGGTTTTCTTGGCATCACTGGAGATGGATGGTAATTATAGATTTGCTTTGTTTATGTCACCGTATTCCTATTATGTTAATATGTGTGTGCAAATTAGTCAGTAGTTTAAAACCTATACATACTTAAGGTACTCTACAAGAAGATATGTCAAAGAAATAATCAATCCTCCCATGTTTCCTTCCATATGCTACATCTATAGCTTTTCTTCTTTCTTTCTAATTACAACGCTTAAATAGAATTCGTGCCTCATATCGAATTTACCGAGTATCATAATTCCTCCAGGTGGTAAAGATACCTCGAGACAAGTGCTGGGCATAGAAGCCACAGGGCATAAATCTGCAAAGAAGTAAAAAGCTAACCTTTTCAAACAATATGGCTTCTCTCTCACTTACCAATTCTACATTTCCCTGTTTGGCCCCGGAAGATGACTGGTTAGCCAGAGACGGGTAAGATTCCTCAAGGGAGGAACAACCTAAGACAGGCACAGTCGCAGGGGGGCCATCAGGTTAGAATTTGGGGATCAACAGAGGTGAGGCTCAGAACCTCACCCCCCCTGCTTTGAGAGAAATCTTCTGCATCCGTGGATGTTTTGCTGCCCTTGTCTAGCCTGGATTAATACTTAGTCCATAGGCACACACCTGATCATCTGATCATCTACATTTGCCCTCTTACAGAACTAAACTATGTTTTCTACCTTTATCTTGCATCTACCTACCACTTCAGCATTTTATTAAAAATAAAAATAATAATAATAATAAAGGGAGAAATGTGGGATCAACATATAAATGAAGTACAAAAATCAAACGAATATTCATATTTGACCTGATTGTTTATAGGTCATAATGCGTGATCAAAACCGAACGTTTCTGTGATGAATGCCCTTGTACTGTTCACCATGTAAGAATTTATTCACTATGTAAGAATTCGTTCACCATGTAAGAACTTATTCGTTATGCTTCAGAAGATTGGAGACTGATGAGAATTAGACTTCAGATGGATTAATGATTGTACAGTGAGCATTGACCCCCCTATACTGAATTTTATTGTTGTTAACAACCATTTGATCAACAAATATGAGAGATGCCCTCTCAAAAAAAAAATGAGACAGACGGGTAAGATTCCTCAAGGGAGGAACAACCTAAGACAGGCACAGTCACAGGGGGGCCATCAGGTGAGAAATTGGGGAGCAACAGTGGTGAAGCTTAGAACCTCACCCTCCCTGTTTTGAGAGAAATCTTTTGCATCCGTGGATGTTTTAATGCCCTTGTCTAGCTTGGATTAACACATAGTCTACAGGCACACACCTGATCATCTACAATTGCTCTCTTACAACACTAAACTATGTTCTCTACCTTTATCTTGCATCTACCTACCACTTAGAATTTCATTAAAAATAAAAATAATAATAATAATAAAGGGAGAAATGTGAGATCCACATATAAATCAAGTATAAAAATAAAATGAATATTCATATTTGACCTGATTGTTTATAGTTCATAATGCGTGATCAAAACCGAAAGTTTCTGTGATGACTGCCCTTGTACTGTTCACCATGTAAGAACTTATTCACTACGTAAGAATTTGTTCACCATGGAAGAACTTGTTCGTTATGCTTCAGAAGATTGGAGACTGACGAGAATTAGGCTTGAGATGGATTAATGATTGTGCATTGAGCATTGACTCCCCTATACAGAATTTTATTTTTGTTAACAACCATTTGATCAATAAATATGAGAGATGCCCTCTCAAAAAAAAAATCAGTGTCTCAAGATCACTAGCTACATTCTAAATGCTCCTTGGACACATGAGGCTGGTGACTACTCTGTTGGACAGTGCAGACACAGAACATTTCCATCCCTTGGACATTGCTAAATATATCATGAGTAGGAGTTATGGTGGAGGTGCTCAGGAAAGGTGAAAATGGGAGGGAGGGAGTCATGTAGCAGCAGAGGAGACCCTGAAGGAGGGGGTGACGGTCAAGGCAACGCACATATATTATTAAGGTGTTGCCTGGGACAACCCACCCGCTGGACATTGTTTACATCTCGACACTGATATTTTGTCTTACAAAGAGCAGGTACTCAGTAAATGTTTTTTGAGCCACTGAAGGAAAAGATGAATACTTCAATCAGGATGGGATGTTGCTGAGTTTGGCAATGCTGCTTTTAGAAATGTATGATTTCCATGAAGATTTCTCGGGGAGAGCACCTTAAGTATTGGCAAATATCTACATACTGACCTTCACTGAAAGGCTGAATACACCTTCTTCTCAGACCTTGCTCCTCTACCAGCACTGCCCTCATGCTGCCCCATATCACTGGGTTCCCCAGGAACACAAACAGCTGCCTTCTCTTTCTTTCAAGGAAGCAGAGAGTGGCAGTACGTTACTCATGCCCTTTGCACTTGTGCTGGTTCAACAATTTTCCTGTTGACTGCCAGCACAGTGCCCTGATGCAAAGCCGGCAGCCATTCCTGTGCATGCCCAGAGCCCTGTGACAGGTCCCTTCCTGACAGTCTACCCTTTCCACGCAAGATGGGAAGAGCAAATTACAATTGGGTTTGAAAGGAATGGGTAACTTACCTGGTCCCTGGGGCTTTGATCGTCTCCTGTTACAGTGCCCGCTGACTGTAGGGCTGATACAGTTCATCTCCCAAGCCTGGATTTACTGTGGTCCCTTGCCACAGCTCTGTGATGAGGGAGGAGGGAAGGGCATTTTCATTAGGGCAGTGAATACTTGCAGTAGCTTCTTTTCATGGCTGTGGATAAGGTAAAGATTCCTGTGGCCAGAATTCTCACCTGGCCCTTGTCGGCTAGCTCACTCTGCACGTGTGGGCAATATGTTATTATTGACTCTATATAAAGAGCTCTTCCCAGTGCTGTGGGTGACATGGTGGCGTGGCTGCAAGGCTCAGGAGAGCAGAGATGACACTGGAGTCATGGCAGCACTGATGACAGAGACTTAGACAGCTGTGGGGGCACAGAGGCCCAGAGACAGAGACCGGCTTGCTGCATGCAGACTCGCCCTGAGGGACGGGATTCTAGTGATTGACCTGCCACCATGGAAATAAAGTTGAGTATAACACTTTCACTCCAAGAAAGTTTTAGTGTCATTTTTTTTTGGTGTCATTGAATCCATAGTGAACTTGTCCAGGCCTGGAACCCACTGGCAAGACCGTGGCCCTCCTGCAGCCCCCCAACACATGCTCACCCTCACATGTGTTTATACATATCTACTGTCATCCATATACAGTTTTCCCATAAGTCCCAAGGTAAATTTGGAATATTCCCCCCTATTTATTTCTCTTAGCTCAATTTTGATTATGTGTCAGATATGAGGAGGAAGGAGCATTTCTATTCTACATGGTGACATAGGTGTATGATGGGGAAGCCAATGGGCTATTCTAAATAAGTAAATCACCGGGATATTGCTTTTGGAAGTGTGTTGGGCTGTATAGCTTTTGTTAATTGGATGCAAGGGACTAGTTTAGAATGATATGGTGGAAACACCGTGAATGATGAGGAGCTTAAGAATTTATCAAACAACCTGTCTGAATTCCAAAAGGTAATAAAAGACTTCTAATTTTCTCTTTTGGATAGCAAAAACAAATCTGTGAATTAAAATGAAAGCATTCAAAATTACATTGACTGAAAACAGATTAACGGTTACCTGAGGTCAGAGGTGGAGCAATGACAGGGACTGAATGAGAGGGCAGCATGGAGGGTAAGGGAATCACACTGTACGTACATTGTGGTGGTGGTGGTTGCACCATTATAAATAATTGCCAGAAACTGTCATCAAACTGTATACTTAACATGAGTGATTTTCTTATATATTAATGTCTTAATTAAAACCTTAACATAAAAACTAAAAACATCCAAACTTCGATTCAGAACTTGCAATATCTAAAATGAGTTACACAATGAAGACTTTGAAAAAATGAGTCCTTCAAAAATTGTCACCATAGGGTATGTTTTTCAAAAATCTGTAACTAGATGAGAGTTTTCCTTATGAACTATTGCTTAAGTGAAACTGATAGCATACATGGTTGTTAGACTTGTCACGCCTCTCTGGGCACACAGGTGTCTTCACTTCTCAGCCCATTTGCAGATATCTGAGCCCTTATCACTGGTGCAGTTCAGAGGACAGTTAGCAGAATTGACGTGGGTACAGGAAGAAGTCCCCGTGTGATCCTCCAGCTCTCATTTTCTGCCTCAGCAGTACCAGAAAACCATGTGTTAAGGTGGCAGTGTTGCAAGAAGATGTATCCACCCTCAGTCAGGGGCGCTGTATTCCTACTTGGGACCAGAACCGCTTTACTAAACTACATTGAACAGGTAGTACGAGCAAAACACAAACCTTTGTTGTGTTGATCTACTGAGATTTGGGGGTTTGTTGTTGTCATTGTTACTGCAGTGTAACATAGCCTGTGCTAATACCATTTATTGGCAATTTCAAGATCCTCAGAGTTCCGTGACATTGGGCCCATTTAAAGGTCACCTTACTAAAGAGCCCAGATTTGACAAACACACTGCTGTAGTAGGCATGGTTGACAAAAGAGGGATTCAGGTTGTGGACTTCTATTTGGTCATTCATTGAGAAGAGGGAGACTGGGCAGTAATAACCTGAACAGTCGTGCCGGTGGTATTCCTAACTATCTGGGTGCCCGGAGATATTGTGACTGTCCTGCTGTCTTGCCAGTGGGTTTCAGCCCTGGGCAAGTTCGCTATGGATTCAGTGTGAACAAAGAAAATGACAGGAAAATGTTCTTGGGGTGAAAGGGATATACCCAACTTTATTTCCAGGTAGCAGGCCACTCACTAAAATTCCGTTCACTCAGAGCAAGTCTGCATGCAGCAAGCTGGTCTCTCCCCTTGCCTCTGGGCCCCTCTGTCTGCACAGCTGTCCTCTGGGCCTCTCTGCCTGCACAGCCGTCCTGCACAGCCATCCCACACAGCCATCCTCTGGGCCTCTCTGCACAGTTGTCCTGTACAGCTGTCCTCTGGACCTCTGTCCTTGGAGCTGCCACCAGCCTCTGCTCTGCTCTCTTGCAGCCCTGCCACCATGTCATACCCAGAGCACTGGGCGGAGCTCTTTATATAGAGTCAACAGCTATGTGTTGCCCACAGGTGTGCAGTGAGCTAGTCAACCAGGGCCAGGTGAGAATCCTGACCATAGGAACTCTAATTTTATCCACACTTGCCAATGGGTTTCAGCCCTGGACAAGTTCACTATGGATTCAATGAGACCTAAAAATGACAGTGGAATGTCCTTGGGGTGAAAATGTTTCTACCTAACTTTATTCCCATGGTGGCAGTTCAATCACCAGAATCCCTTTCACTCTGAGCGAGTCTGCAAGCAGCAAGCCGGTCTCTACCTCTGGGCCTTTCTCACCCTGGAAGCCATTTCACTCTGTGTCCTCTGCATTGCCACCTGTCCAGTCTCTGCTCTCCTGCAGCCTTGCAGCAGCCCAGAGTACTAGGCGGAGTTCTTTACATAGAGTCAATAACAACGTATTGCAACCACATAGGTAGTGAGCAAGCCGGCCAGGACTGGGTGAGAATCCTGGCCATAGGAACCTTCACTTTCTTCACAGATACCTTCATGAGAGACAGAAATCATCTGAAGATTTTTTATTCCAAATTAAATTACTTAAGCATGTGTCCAGTGTTTCCCTAATAGCAATGAGCATCCAACCAAGCACTGAGTTAGGCGACTTACTAGGCACTCTGTTATAAATGGCCTTTTGATTTTGTTACTTTAATAACCAGCAGCTCATCGTGAGGCTGATGGTGCCCTTAGTGTAAGCAGATTTCTCCATCTGGTACTCCAAGCACACACCTGAGCATTGTCTTTAGAAGGGCTGTGTGATCCTGAGATCAGTTTCATATAGTCTTCATGCTTACCTTATGTTTTCTCAATACTAGCAGATTTTTCCTTTCCTCATTCACAGAGCTCACACATATTCTTGGATTTTTCAATGAGTTTTGGTTCCCACTTATTCCTCAGAGAAATGTCCTGAACCCATTTGAGTAATTTAGCTCAGTGGTTCTCAAACTTAGGGGAGTTAGGCTTTTAACTACCATCCCAGGTGATTTCAATGCAGGTGATACGGGACTATATTCTTAGGAAACTGGTTCCAGTTCTCACCTCTGTCCACTCCCTTGGATTCTCTAATAATCTCCACTTTTGATATCTTCATGCAATTTCCATTGGACTCATTAGGTTTACACAAGCCAGAGCAGATGGTAAAAACTACTCCAGGCATAATTTCCAATGAGGAATAGAATGCTTTCTCTCTTCCCTCTCACAGGTACTTTAATGCATACTCAAGAAGATGAATAAAGTATCTGGAGATGAGATACTGTTTTAGAATGATTGTCTTGCCAGTGAGTTTTGCTATGGGTTCAGTGTGACCAAAGAAATTATGGTAGAATGTTTCTTTGGGGTGGAAGGGTTTATTACCCAGCTTGTTCTCTCAGCGGTAGGTCGAACACTAGCATCTCTGTCACCATCCAGAGCACTGGGCCGAGCACTCTATATAGTGCAGTAAAAGCTTATTGCTTAAGCTTATTGCCTAAGGGTGTGGAAGCAGTAGCCCAGCAACAGGCCAGTTACATCATCAGGTGGTTTAAGTTCAGTGAGGATCCTGGCCATAGGAACCCCAACTTACCCACAATGATTTACAAGGAACTGTTCAAGTCAACAAATACTTGTTTTACTTATATTAAAATATTGGATTTGTACTCTTATTAAAATTATTTCATTATATACATTATGTAATTCACATATACAAAGAATTACAGATAATAATATAAAATAGACATGAACTCATGTTTCTGTATTAACACATGAACATTTTACCACATTAAAAATATCTTCAATGTCCATGTTTTAAAACATTTACCACATATATTCTTATCTGTAAATAGTAAATAATATTGCTTTGAGCATTTTAAATTTTATACAAATGGTATTTACTGTATATGTCCCTTTGCAAATTAAAATAATTACCCCTGGTTTTGATATCATGGTGCTCCATTTAAACCTTATTAAGCTAATTCATCTTGTGGATAAAGTGAAGGTTCCTATGGCCAGGAGCCTCACCTGACAATAAACTAGTTGATGATGTAACTGGCCTGCTGCTAGGCTACTGCTTCCACACCTGCAAGCAAAAAAGCTATTATTGACTGAGTCACTATATAAAGAGCTTTGCCCAATGCTCTGGGCAGAGGCAGAGTTGAGGGAGGATTACAGACCTGCAGACTGCTGGATGCAGATGTAATTCTAGCACTGGACCTATCACCAGGAGAGCAAGTCAGTAATAAACCCTTTCACCCCAAAAACGTTCCATTGTCATTCCTCAGTCTCACTGAATCCATAGTGAACTTGCCCAGGGCTGAAACCCATTGGCAAGACAAACTTCTATATAGTATTCCCTTTTATAGGCCGCAAGTTACCATTCTTTCACTGATGATTATTAGATACTAATCTTATTTTTTTCCAACTATTTCAAAATATTGTTGAATCACACAGTTGAGCTAGAGTTTCTTTAAGTTACATCACCTAGATATGACATTGCTATAAGACCTATGCATTGGGAATTTAAAATTGGTACATTTAAAATGAAAGACAGAGGTAATAATCAGACAACTAAATCTTTTTATTATATTTTATTAAAAATTCACATTGAAACAACCTACTTTTTAATAGTCTCTACTTCATCTACTCATTCTGTGTAGAAAACTCAGTTGTAATCAATGAGTATGCATAACTTGTTATTCAATTTTTTCACATAACATAATTGCATGTAAATATTTCATTCATTCAACACATTCACTCAATAACTGCTTAGTTGGTGCCTCCCAAGGACCAGGCTAGCTCTTGAGGACAGAGACAGAAATCCTGGCCTTCTTGGGTCTTTAATATCACTTAATCACATAGACCATGAATTTATCATTTACATAGCAATTAATATTATATAATATTAATAAGCTATGATTTAATTATCAAATTCCTCAGGGAATTGTGTTTATTTTGGAAATGTATACATACACAACATCTATGCTAGAATTAAGGACTGAACTTGACTAATATGACATTGTCATGGGGTGTGTATGTCTGTGACACTCAGATTGGTATAGTCCAGATTTCAGCTATTGTTTAAAATATCCCAAGTTCCCTCTTTTCTCTCCATTCATTCTGGAACTCAACCTAGAACCTAAGTGATCCCAGATCTTGCCTTTGAAGTGGGTGTGTACTGACTCCTTGGCTTGTAAGATACATCCACTTGAGCAAATTAATAAACGTCTTTGTGTCTTAGTTTTCTCTTCTGTAAAATGGGAATAATAATACATTCAATCAATATTTGGAAATCCTCAAATCATTGTTAGCTCTGGTTAAGCAGTAAAGCTCTAGTTTTTAAAAGTCAGATTTCACTTCCTAAATCAAGTTACCTGAAGGATACAGTGGGAAATTGAAAAATACAGCAAAAAGAGTTCTGCGGAAGAATAGTATGACTGCTTTCTTTTCAAGGAATCTGGAGTCCACATATCTGCACCAAGCTTGGAGTCTGTGGTACACGGGAAGCTGGTCCCTTTAGGTATCCTCTATCTGATGTGAGCCTGGAGCTGTGTGTGACTTCTGTGACTCTAGGAAGAGAAGCCAGGTATGTACACATTCACACAAATACACATACTCTACACACAGATGCATAAAGGAGAGAGGGAAAGATGGTTAAAGAATGGAACCAGGCCAGGAAATTATTAGTGAGAACAAATCCATCCTTTTGATTATTTTACCTAAGAGTTCAGCAGGTGGTTTTTAAAATGTAAAGATTAATCAGTTAGATCTTTAGGCTACTCTCACTGCATGTACATTCAATGCTCATTTGTTCACACACTCCAGCAAAATCATAGAAAGTGGAAGAAAGTACAAAGAAATAACTGATTTTAACAAAACCAGTATCGAGGTTGCTTCTCCTTTAGAAAATGTTCACTATTGCCTGTTGCCTCTCTCCCCCTGCTTTTTCTTCCTCCTTCTTCTCTTCTTTTTATAATTCTTCCATAGCAGAAAAGCTTCCAGCTGTAGGGAAAATGACCTAATATAAATGCGCCTGCATCTATTTCTTCAAATTGCTGTTTAAATTCATTCATACATGAATCAACAACATGGTGCTAGCAAAGAGTTAAAGAGGGCATTCTGTATGCAGTGGGCTCCTATGAAGTCACTGATTAATATAATTAAAAGCCTGAGTTAATTGCATTACTTTCCATTAGCTTTCATTGTATACCTCCCTTCCAGGGAGCCGGCTACCTATCCCCACCAGGCTCCGGTCCCACGTTTATCCAAGTGAGATGGCTGCTTTCAAAACTGAACCTTCCATCAATCCCCTATTAATTAGCTAAATGCCGCATCAGATTGTGCATTCATGCCCGCCAGCTAGGCAGGAGCATCTGGAGAGCAGAGCTCACCACCGTCTTGACTGGTCCTCCAGCCTGGTTATTGGTATTCCAGGACAGGTCAGTTTACTGTAATTTGAAATTGATCTGCTGTCCATTAGGAATTGGCTGATCAATACCAAGTGAATTAGAGTTTCGTGATCTGATTAACTCCCCATTATTTTCTACCCTGGCTGATTTAGAATGCATGATGAGACAATATTCCAGTTTCTTTGCTTTATCCCAGTTTAAGTGAAATATAGACATCTACGGAAGCAGTGCCTGTGCATTTGATTTGGCTCTGCTGTAGTAAAGTCAAACAGCATGAGTATCTCCCTCATCAAGGCAGTCTTAAGGGACTGACAGCTGCCCCCTGCACACCACGCGAGGAGCTGTGAGTGGCAAGGCGGAGAAGCAGGGCGTGCATGCTGCTCATCTCTCCTCTTCGGCTCTTTCTCAAAAAGGGAGGATGGCTGGATCTGGAGGACTTTGCGAGGCAGCCTCAGATACCACAGGCAGGGCTTAGGGCTTCAGGCCCTCCAGTCTACCCTCTCCCCCTCCGCCCAGCTACTAGCTTGAAACCCGTATGTAGAGACGTACTGTTCTAAAAATAAAAATATCACTTAGATATTTTTAAAAATGTTGAGTTGGAGGCCATGTGGTTATTAAGTTCCCTGCCTCTGGACATTCAGACTGAGAGTGTCCAGACACTTCAGACTAGACACGGTATTTATTCTCCCTGAGCCTTGACTTTCTCAGCTATACCTTTGAGATGATAGAACTTGGATTGCTGGGAAGTCAAAACGAGGCACTCCATTAGGAACTCGGCAGAGCGCTCTGCCCTTGCTAAGGTCTCAAGTGTTTGCACGGATGCTGCCCGTGTTGCAGATGCTTGTCTTCTAGTATTATTGTTAGGAAAGTTGGGAAACTAAGGCATTTCAGGCAGAAGGATGCTTCTGAGTAAAAGCAGAGAGATAGGAAGAAATTTCCTGCCCTTGGGTATGAAGATTTGTTGACAAGAAAGGCTGTAGATATTTAGTGCTTAGAGAGAGATTCTCAAGCAAAGGAATCAAGTGCTCAGAAAATTAAGAGAGCTGGTGAAATCATGCCCCATTCCTGTTTTTAAGAGTTAAATATCAAAATGAAGAGTCCAGTGTGTGTCTGAGTCTGGTGTCTGTGTATTTCCCACTAAACCCACATGCAGAACTCTGTAAAGTGGCTGCCGTTTTGTTCTCAGGAGGTGGGTGAATCAGCCATTTGGTCCTCTAGGAATGTGGGCTGCTGGCTCTTATTCAGAAGAGCGGTGTGACATTAGCCATCTTTTTTATCTGGAAGTATGACACCAGTTTTGGCTCTGTGTCTAGTCAGCTAGTCATTTCCTAAGTTTGACCAAGTAGAAATGTGAGAAGATGGGATTTGGTCCTTCTGACAGGGACTAGGGTTTGCTGATATACATGATCCTTTAACTGGTCTCCTTGCCCTTGATCTTCACTCAGCCACCTACTTCCAGCCACCTAAGACCTTAGTGAGTTATCCAACTAGGGTACACTTCAGAGTAGGCCACCTCTCAACTCATTCCTGCAGCAAGTCTCCAAAGCCAGTGAAAATTGCTTATCCTTGTTTTTATGTGTACCATCTGAATCGACCCTCCAGTTTTATTCCTTTAAGTCCTTCTGACACACCCTATGCTCCTACCACCCTAAACAGCAAGCAGCACTTTCCACCTACTCCCCCCACCCCACGACAGAAAACCCTCACATGCACACTATGTTTTGGCCCCTCGAAATATTTCTTCAACTTACAATGCCCACCTCCTATTGTGATTATCAAGAGTCTGGGTTTATGTGTGGGGTAAGTGTAGTAATAACTGGGAAATACCAGGATTATTTGTACTTTTCGCAGAGATGACCTGTGTGTCTTTAAATTTGCCTTGATTTTGCCACTTTGTCAAGAGTGGAAGTGGATAGATTAGAAATCTCTGTGGGGCTAGGATGGAGGGCTTGATAGGTATAATCTAGGGTTTCAACTTTCTAGTTAAGAATATTACAACTGTAGGGGCAGTTTGCATTTTATCCTATGTGCAACCCCATGTAGCCAGTTTTCAGACCTTAATCAATCTTAAAATTTCAGAAAACTTCTGGTATGTAAATGCAGAATAAAATGTTTTCTAAGCCAGAGGAGAGAACTGTATCACTCTTGCTCCCTGCAAACAAATGCATGTTGACTGTAAACCTGTAAAAAATGTGAGTTGAGTGATTTAACAGAGTTGGTCATTGAACTTGTTAACAGCAGATGTCAGGTAAGAAAAACAGCAGATGAATGTAGACTGGAGGAGGAGCAATGGCTGCTGACAAAGGGAGGAGTGACAGATGACAAGGAGGGAGGGCCCAGCGAGGACTGCAGACTCACCGAGTATGAAGCTGTCTGGGAACAAAAACAGACAAAAAGAAACATACACCCTACCACCTCAGGAGCCCTTAGGGGAGTTATCATACACACCGATGCTCAGGATTGTTAGTCAGCAACCGGTTATCATATGCCCACTATGTGCCAGATTCCATTCCAGGAAATCAAGGGGAGTAGGGTATTAATTACAGTGCCTAGCTCTGAAAATATTTACTATCTGTGAACCTACATCAGCCAAGGTAAAGTTGTGTATATTAAACTCTTTACAAAATCAGGAGCATGTATAGAAACTATTATGAGGTTTTTCTCTCCAAAACATATAAAATCCTTCAGCCACTTACAAAATAAATGTGTTTACCACTTTCTCAAAGATGCCATTTCCTGCCAATGCTAATAATAATGGAGGCATTTCAGAATGATGGCCTAATAAAGTTCACACAGCTGTCTCTGTGTACAGACCCAGACGATACACAGCCATGATTTCTTAGCAGCTTCATAGGTCCATGTTCAGAAATGCAGCTCAGTTTAAATAGTTTCTCTCTTAACAGTTAGCTTATTTAAGAAAAGGAAGTATCTCATTCAAGATGCATATTTTTCCCAAGATTCTCCTGGAACAGGACCACAGCTCTGTGCATAAGTGGGTCATTAGGCAAAACATGAGTAGAGCCTTGAAATAGATCAGGAAGCTGCAACCTCCTCTTTGCACTTCAGTCATTTGAACACTTTAATTGTTTTAGTCCATCAAGCCAGTCATTTAGAGTTGAGGAGTCTGAAAACATACTTATTTCAAAAGGCTTCTTTAGGGTGTTTTCCCTGGGGAAAGACCTCCTCTATAAAGGAACTTCAAGACGTTCAAGAAGATGGACTCTGTGTCTGCTGAGAGACAGGAGGGGTAGTCAGGCCGTGGCACAGTCCTTGGTGCTGTGGAGAAGGATGCACTGCCACCCACATCATATGGAAGATGTGGCCAAGCGTGAGTATATCCGGAGACTTAGAAAAGCACAGGAAGAACCAGAGACAGCCATTTATTTAAAAGGGAAAAAAAGAATGTGTATCTTTATCTCAGTGTCTACCAAATTTCTTTGAGGAAAAAAATGAGAATAGGAGGAAATTAAGAGTAGAAAAGGCTGTTACAACTGCTTGGCCATTCTGGCCTCCTAAAATATGAGGCAGGTCAGGAAAAATGTAGTAAGAATGATGAATTGGAGTCAGGAAATGTAGGTTCAAGTATAGATGTTGCTGCTAACACCCTCACTACTCGACTTTGAGAACGACGTTCCCCTCTCAGAGCGTCCACCTCTTGCCAGTGATATGAGAGTTAGGCAAAGCCTCTGTGGGTCCTTCCACTCCTGGCTTTCTGGGGTGCAGTAATGAGTCAAAACAATGATCTTGTGTTTTGATGTCTAATATATAATGAAAGGCATACAGTGACGTGACCCATAAATTCTGCTTAACTTTAAATGTGAATGAGATGCAAATATAGAATGAAAAATTAGGGTGAAAATAATTACTGTGTGTAGACCAGGAAGTATGTGGTTGAATGAATCTTGCACAAGCTGAAATAGCACTGAAAAATGCAGGGAGAAGTAGACACTACTGTAGTCTGGGCTTTCTCTTCATTGGTATAACTTTTTCTGTTCTATGTTTATGCCCACTCTTAGAGAGGGGACAGATGTCTCAGATCCTACATGGGACTAGGTGGCACCAGCACTTAAAGGAACATGAGACCACCCAAGTACGCGGAGAATGGACTTAGTTAGATTTAAAGATTTATATCCATAGACCTGAGTATATAGGGCCTCTGGTCCATCAGAGGTAGCATCTACTTGTCCTGAGAGAAAGGACAATTTGACCAATTGTTACATATAAATTTTAGTTGAAAAACCAGTCCGTAAGCCAGGGAATGTGTGACTGCTAAGTGCCACAATCTGTGTTAGCACTTGATGTATTCTCTTTCATTAACCCTTAGACTGGACGCAATCTATCACAATACAGTTCTTGAATGTTATTTGATTTCTGATTCTGTTTTGTAAAATGGGGAAATTGACTCTTGGAGGTTAAGTAAGGTTTTAAGAGCCAGAACTTAGCATACACTGAAACTGAAAGGTTCCCTGACTCAGGGCCTGTTCCTTCCACAATACCATAGGACCTTCTGGAAGCCCTAGTTCCCATTATAGCTCTGCCTTTATTTAGCTGTGGTTTGGGAGAAATCACCCAAGTTCTTGATTCTCAGTTTTCTCAACTATTAAACATCACTAAGCCAACCAACCAAGTAAAACAAGTGAATACACAGCCTCTGCTGTTCTTCCACAGTTGGAGATCAGTTTTTACAGGTCTTCTGTAAAGACCATGGAAGGGTGCCTCTTGAAGACATGGAACATGGTGGCCCTCTGTGACTCCCTCCCACATTATACATGCTAATCGTAATGTACGCTTACTTTCCCTCTCCCCTTATCCCTTCAATCCCAACTATCCACCCCAGTCCATTTCCCTTTGGCAACTGTTAGTACATTCCTGGGTTTTGTGAGACTGCTGCTGTTTTCTCCGTCAGTTTTTTCTTTGTTCTGATACTCCAATTATGAGTGAAATCATTGTAGGCAAGAACCACTAATGCTTGCTTGCTAAGATGATACAGCTCCCCACGGCTGGGCAGTGCCCGCCATCTGGGGGTGGAGTTTGCAAGAGCAGCACTGTTGCCTGGAGATTCCATGATGTCACAGTGGTGCCTCTTTCTTAGGGACAGAATGTGTATGCTGAGAGGAGCAGCTGTGATTCTGGTGAGGTGGATGCTGACCAACTTGACAGCATCAGGTAAAATGGAATCCAGACCCAAGGTACTGTGTGTTTCTTTTTATTTTGGTGTCAGTATGAAACAGTTACAAGAGCAACATTATGGTTATTAGACTACCCCCATTACCAAGTCCCCACCTCATAGCCCATAAGAGTCACTGTCCATCAGCCCAGGAATATGCTGTAGAAGCGCTACTGATCTTTGCTGTGTTATACTGCCTTCCCCAAGCCAGCCACCTGCCCAAATTATGTGTTCTACTTGTAATGACCCATTTTTCCCTCTCTTCCCTCCCTTCGAACCCATCCTCCTCAGTCATATTCCCTTTCATAACCGTGAGTCCATTTTTCGGTTCAGTGAGGCTGCTGCTGTCTTGTTCCTTCACTCTTTCTCTTTTTTCTGATACTTCACAGGTGAGTGAAATCATTTGATGCTTTTCTTTCTCTGCGTGGCTTTTTTCACTGAGCATAATACCCTCTAGCTCCATCCATGTTGTTGTAAATGGTAGCATTTGTTTTCTTCATATGGCTGAATAATATTCCACTGTTCATCTTCTGATGGACACTTACCTTGGATAGTCCATTCTTGGGTTCTGTGAATCTAGTGCTGTTTTGTTCATTCAGTTTCTCTTGGTTCTCCTTTTCCAGATGCTAGTTAAATCATTTGATACTTGTCTTTCTCTGCGTGGCCTATTTCACTGAGCATAATACCTTCTGTCTCCATCCATGTTGCTGTAAATAGTTGGATGTGTTTTCTTCATCTGGCAGAATAATATTGCACTGTTCATCTTCTGATGGTCACTTAGCTTGACTATTTTGAATAGTGCTGTGATAAACATAGGGGTGCACATGTCTGTTATAAACTAGGTGGCTGCATTCTATTATTTTTTCTATATAAATGTATGTATTCATTTATGTACTTACTTATTCTTTATTTATTTATCATTAGTCAACAACTACATGAGTAACATGTTTACTAGACTCCCCCATCACCAATTTACCAAACGTAAGGGACTAGGAAGGCTGGTTGGGAAGGGAGGGAGAAGGGTGTACAGGGGGCATTATGGTTAGCTCACATAATGTGTGGGGAAGTCCATGAGGAAGTCAGTATAGTACAGAGAGTTCAAGTAGTGATTCTATAGCATCTTGCTATGCTGATGGAGAGTGACTGTAATGGGGTATGTGGGGGGGACTTGATCTGGGGCGTGTAGTAACCATAATGTAGCTCATATAATTGTAGATTGGTTATTGTGAACAGTGCTGTGATAAACAGGGGTTCACGTGTCTTTTTTAAACTGGGCTGCTTCTTTCTTTCATTCTTTTCTTTGTGTATGTATGTATGTATTTATTTATTTATGCAATCATTCATTCATTTATCTGTCTTCTATCAATCTGTCTATCTTTCTATCTGTCTATCTATCTTTCTGTCGTTAATATACAATTACATGAGTAACATTATGTTTACTAGACTCCCCCCATCACAAAGAGGCCCCCAGATATCCCATTGTAATCACGATCCATGAGCATAGTAAGACACTGTAGAATCACTACTTGCTTCTCTGTGTTGCACAGCCCTCCCTGTGACCTCCCTCCCACATTGTACGTGGTTATTGTAATGTATGCTTTCTTTCCCTGTCCCCTTATCCCTCCATTCCCAACTATCCACCCCAGTCCCTTTCCTTTTGGTAACTGTTAGGCCTTTCTTAGTTTCTGTGAATCTGGTGCTGTTTTCCTCATTCAGTTTCTCTTGGTTCACCTTCTCCAGAGGTTAGTAAAATCATTTGATAGTTGTCTTTCTCCATCTGGCTTATTTCACAGAGCATAATACACTCTAGCTCTATCCATGTTGTTGTAAATGGTAGGATTTGTTCTTTTATTATGGCTGAATAATATTGCACTGTTTATCTTCTGATGGACACTTATCTTGGCTATTGTGAATAGTGCTGTGATAAACATAGGGGTGCACATGTCTTTTATAAACTGCTGCATTCTATTATCTATCATCTATCTATCTATCTATCTATCTATCTATCTATCTATCTATCTATCTATCTATCTATCATTAATCTCTTGTTACATGGGTAACATTATGTTTACTAGACTCCCCCCATCACCAAATTACCAAAGTTAAGGGACTAGGAAGGCTGGCTGGGAAGGGAGGGAAAAGGGTTGAAAGGGAGCATTACGATTAGCTCACATAATGTGGGAGGGGTTCCACGGGGAAGTCAGTCTAGTACAGAGAATAAAGGAGTGATTCTATAGCATCTTACTAAGCTGATGGACAGTGACTGTAATGGGGTATGTGGTAGCGGGGGGACTTGATCTGGGGAGTCTGCTAACCATAATGTTGCTCATATAATTGTTGATTAATGATACTGAAAAAAAAACCCGTATTCCTGACTAGATAACGATTATACCCAGGATGAAAAAAAAGATCGGAGAGGCGAGGGTTGCAGCAGCGTGAGCTCAGGGCGGGCGTCCCGCCACTCCTTGGAAGCTGCTGCGCTCTCCCAGTCTGTCCGCAGGGCTTCCCCGGCCTCCCCCATCAGGCAGCGCTCCGCGGTGACCCCGGGGTCATTTTCCCAAGGCGCCTGCGTGGCATCCCCGCCGGCCTTAGGCCTTTGCGTGCCCTTGCGCCCGCACGTCCCTCCCGCCCTCGGTACCCTGAGGCCGCTTGGCTGCCAAGCCGTGGTCCCCCTGGGCCCTCCTCCAGGGCGACCTCTGGGAACCTCAGGGCCGGGGACCTGCGAGTGCGAGCCGCTGGGGCTGCACAGATGAGCGAGGCCGGCGCGGGCGCGGGCTCCAGGAGCGCTCGAGGGTAGGCCTCCTGCCCCGCCTCGCCCTGAAGAACGCTCCTTCCTCCCCAAGAAGCGGCGAACCGCCTGCTGCCGCCGCCGCCTCCGCCTCCACCGCCTCTCCCTCCATCGCCGCTGCTCCCGCGTCCACCGCCGCTGCCCCCGCCAAAGTTCCCTGAAGGCCTTCACACGGAGGAAGGGTACAGGTAAGGGGGCGGCCCTGCGAGAGCGGCCGCTGACAGCTCCCCGGGCCCGCGCGCCTGCCCCTCATCGCCGCCTGGCTCCACCTCGGGGCGCCCTTGCCTCGCTCGCGCCCACCTCCCGAGCTGCGTGCCTGCAATTGTAAGTTTTTAAGTGCTGCTAGATGATTCTAAAAGAAATAGTTTTATAATTGAGATAAATTGACAGATTGCATTTCGTTTTAGGTGTACTACATAATGATATATGTGTTACACATTGTGAAATTACAGCAGTAAGTTTAGTTAACATCCATCACTATATATAGCTAGGATTCTTTCCTTGGGATGAGAACTTTTAATATCTACTCTCTCAACATTTAAATATACAAATGCAACATTGTTAACTATATTCACCATGCTGTATATTACATCCCAGGACTTGTGCATCTGGTACCTGAAAGTTTGTAACTTCTGACCTTCACCCATCGTGCCTACCCCCTACCCCTCCACATACCCACCTTCTCTGGTATTCACCAGTGTGTTCTGTATATGTATGAACTCTCCCTTTTTTCTTCTCTTTTGTTTTAGATTCCAAATGTAAGTGATACCATACAGTATTTGACTTAGTTCACTTAGGGTGCATCCATGTTGTTACTAATGGCAGAATTTCCATTTATTGGTAACTGAATAATATCACATTGTGTATATATATATATATATATACAACATTTTCTTTGTCCATTCATCCATCAGTGGACACTTAAGATTGTTTCCATGTCCTGGCTATTGGAATAATGCAGCACTGAACAGAGCACAATTTTAAGATTGTGATTTCACCTCCTTTGAAATACTCAGAAGTGGAATTGCTGGATCATGTGGTAGTTCCATTTTTTATTTTTTACTGAAGCTCCATACTGTTTTAGATAGCAGCAGGACCAGTTAACCTTCTAACAGTGCACCAAAAGGGAACCCTTCCCTCCACATCCTTGCCAACACTTGGTATTACTTGCCTTTGTGATAATAGACATTCTAACAGGTATGAGGTGATATCTCATTGTGATTTTGATTTGCATTTCCTTGATGATTAGTGATACAGAGCACCTTTTCATGTGCCCCTTGGCAATTTGTATGTGTCCTTTGGAAAAATATCCATTTACATCCCTGCCCGTTTAGTAATTGGGTTGTTTGGTGGGTTTTCTCCCCTACTGAATCACATTAATTCTTCCTATATTTTAGATATTAATCCCTTATCAGATATGTGGTTTGAAAATATTTTCTCTCAGTCTATAGATTGTCTTCTTTATTTTGTTGATTGCTTCCTTTGCTGTACAGAACCCTTTTAGTGTGATAGAACCCTACTTTTTGTTTTTACTTTTGTTGCCTTCTTTCACTCTTGGTGTCAAGTTCAAAAAACCATCAAGTCCAGTGTCAGTGAGCTTATGCTCTTATGTTTTCTTCTAGGAAGTTCATGACTTTAGGCCTTAATGTTTCAGTCTTTGGTCCATTTTGAGTTTCTTTTTGTGTATGGTGTAAGATAATCCAGTTTTGTTATTTCGCTGTGCAGTTTTCCCAACCATTTGTTCAAAAGACTGTCCTTTCCCACTGTATATTCGTGGCTCCTTTGTTGTAAGTTAATTAACCCTGTATGACTGGGTTTATCTCTGAGCTCTCTATTCTGTTCCGTGGATCTCAGTCTCTGTACTGTACTGTTTTGATTATTATAGCTTTATTGATACAGTTTGAAATCAGGGAGCTTGATGCCTCCAGCTTTGTCCTTGTTCTTTCTCAAAATTTCTTTGGCTATTCAGACTTTCGTGGTTCCATACGCATTTTAGGTTCGTGCTAGTTCCATGAAAAATGCCACGGGGGTTTTGGTAAGGGGTTACATTGAATCTGTGGATTGCTTTGTGTAGTATGTGGTGATAATCGTTTCAGTCTAGGAGCACAGACTCTTTCCATTTCTTTACCTATTCTTCAGCTTCTTTCATCAGTGTCTTACAGTTCTCAGCATACAGATTTTTTCACCTCATTGGTTAGATTTATTCGTGGGTATTTTATTGTTTTCAATGCAGTTATAAATGGGAGTAGTTTCTTAATATCTCTTTCTGATAGTTCACAATTAGTGTGTAGAAATACAGCTGAGTTTTGTATATTGATTTTACATTCTCAATATTATTGACTGCATTCAGTTAGTTGTATTAGCTTTTTGAGTCTTCAGTGTTTTATGTGCATGTGATATACATATAATGATGGTTTTGCTTTTTTTGTTCTTATTTGTTTGCCTTTTGTTTCTTTTTCTTGCTTAATTGCTCTGGGTAGGACTTCTATGACTTTGTTGAATAAAAATGCAGGAATGGTACCCTTATCTTGTTGCTGATCTTAGAGGAAAAGCTTTCAGTTTTTCACATTGTGGATGATGTTAGCTGTTGTCTTACCACATATGACTTCTATTATGTTGAGGTATATTCCCTCCATACGTACTTTGTTGAGAGTTTTTGTCATGAATACATATTGAAGGATTTCTCAAATGCTTTTTCTGTATCTCTTGAGATGATTATGTGATATATTTTTTAAAGGTTTTTAAAAATTTTTATTAAGGTTCTATTGATATACACTCTTATGAAGGTTTCACATGAAAAACAATGTGGCTACTACAGTTACCCATATAATCAAGTCTCCACCCATACCCCAATGCAGTCACTGTCCATCAGTGCAGCAAGGTGTCACAGATCACTATTTACCTTCTCTGTGCTACAGTGTTTTCCCCATGATTCCCCACCACATGTATACTAAGCATAAAGCCCCTCCATCCCCTTCTCCCTCCCTCCCTCCCCACCAGCTCACCCACACCACTCTCCTCTGGTAACCACTAGTGACTTCTTGGAGTCTCTGAGTCTGCTGCTATTTTGTTCCTTCAGTTTTGCTTTGTGGTTATACTCCAGAAATGAGGGAAATCATTTGGCACTTGTCTTTCTGCACCTAGCTTATTTCAATGAGCATAATAACTTCCAGCACCATACATGTTGTTCAAATGGTAGAATTTGTTTTCTTCTTAAGGCTGAATAATATTCCATTGTGTATATGTACCACATCTTCTTTACCCATACACCAACTCATGAACACTTAGCATGGCTACTGTGAATAGTGCTGTGAGAGACATAGTGGTGCATGTGTCTTTTCTAAACTTGGCTGCTGCATTCTTTTTTTTCTTTTCTTTCATTTCATTTCATTTTATGTTATTTTATTTTATTTATTTAGTTTTATTTTGGTATTATTAATCTACAATTACATGGAGAACATTATGTTTGGTAGACTTCCCCCTTCACCAAGTACTGCCCACAAACCCTGTGACAGTCACTGTCCATGAGCATAGTAAGATGCTGTAGAATCACTCCTTGTCTTCTCTGTGTTACACATCCCTCCCAGTGCCCCCTCCTACATTATACATGGTAATCGTAATGCCCCCTTTCTTTTCCCCTTCCTTATCCGTCCCTTGCCACCCATCCTCTGAAGTCCCTTTCCCTTTGCTAACTGTTAGTCCACTCTTGGTTTCTGTGATTCTGCTGCTGTTTTGTTCCTTCAGTTTTTCTTTGCTCTTTTACTCCACATATGAGTGAACTCTTTTGGTAATTGTCTTTCTCCACCCAGCTTACTTCACTGCACATAGTACTGTCTACCTCCATCCACGTTGTTTGCAAATGGTAAGATTGGTTTTCTTCTTATGGTGGAATAATATTGCATTGTGTATATGTACTACATCTTTATTGATGCATCTACTGATGGACACTTTGCTTGTCTGTTGTGAATAATGCTGTGATAAACATAGGGGTGCACATGTCTCTATAAAACTGTGGTGCTGCATTCTGTCTTATCTATGTATCTATCTATGTATCTATCTATTTTCTATAGTCTATCATCTATTTTTCTATCTATCTAATCTGTCTATTTATCACCTATATCTGTCTATTTATTTATAATTAATCTACAATTAATTGAGTAACATTATGTTTACTCAAGTCCCCCCATCACCAAGGTCCCCCGAGATACCCCATTGCCATCACTGCCCTTCAGTATAGTAAGATACTGTAGAATCACTACTTGTCTTCTCTGTGTTGTACAGCCCACCCTGTTCCCCCCTCCCACATTATATATGCTGATTCTAATGTGCCCATTGTTCCCCCCATCCTGATCCCTCCATTCCCACCCATCCACCCCAGTCCATTGCCCTTTGGTAACTTTTAGTCCATTCGAGGGTTTTGTGAGGCTGCTGCTGTTTTCTCATTCAGTTTTTTCTTTGTTCTGATACACCAATGATGAGTGATGTCATTATATATACATATATATGTAGGCAAGAATCACTAATGTTTGCTAAGATGATGCAGCTCCCCACAGCTGGGCAGTGCCCGCCATCTGGGGGTGGAGTTTGCAAGAGCAGCACTGTTGCCTGGAGATTCCATGATGTCACAGTGGTGCCTCTTTCCTAGACATAGAATGTGTATGCTTAGAGGAGCAGCTGTGATTCTGGTGAGGTGGACACTGAACAACTTGACAGCATCAGGTAAAATGGAATCCAGACCCAAGGTACTGTGTGTTTCTTTTTATTTTGGTGTCAGTACGAAACAGTTACAAGAGCAACATTATGGTTACAAGACTACCCCCATTATCAAGTCCCCACCACTTAGCCCGTAAGAGTCACTGTCCATCAGCCCAGGAATATGCTGTAGAAGCGCTACTGATCTTTGCTGTGTTATACTGCCTTGCCCATGTGTGCCACCCACCCACATTATGTGTGCTACTCATAATGCCCCATTTTCCCTCTCTTCCCTCCCTTCCAACCCATCCTCCTCAGTCACATTTCCTTTCGTAACCATGAGTCCATTTTTGGGTTCGGTGAGGCTGCTGCTGTCTTGTTCCTTCACTCTTTCTCTTTTTTCTGATACTTCATAGGTGAGTGAAATCATTTGATGCTTTTCTTTATCTGCGTGGCTTATTTCACTGAGTATACTACTCTCTAGCTCTGTCCATGTTGCTGCAAATGGTGGAATTTTTTTTTATTATGGCTAAATAATATTGCCCTCTTCATCTTCTGATGGACACTTAGCTCGGCTATTGTGAATAGTGCTGTGATACACATAGGTGTGCATATGTCTTTCTTAAACTGGGCTGCTGCATTGTTTCTTTATGTATGTATGTATGTATGTATGTGTGTATGTATGTATTCATTCATTCATTCGTTATTTATAAATCTATCTATCTATCTATCTATCTGCCTATCTATCTTTCTGTCATTAATATACAATTAGATGAGTAACATTATGTTTACTAGATTCTCCCCATCACAAAGATGCCCCCAGATACCCCTTTGCAGTCAGTGTCCATGAGCATAGCAAGACTCTGTAGAATCACTTCTTGTCTTCTCTGTGTTGTACAGCCCTCCCACATTATATACGCTAATCGTAATGTGCACTTTCTTTCCCTCTCCCCTTATCCCTCCATTCCCAACTATCTACCCCAGTCCCTTTCCCATTGTTAACTGTTAGTCCATTCTTGGGTTCTGTGAATCTGGTGCTGTTTTTTTCATTCAGGTTCTTTTCTTTCTCCATCTCCAGAGGTTAGTGAAATCATTTGATACTTGTATTTCTCTGTGTGGCTTATTTCACTGAGCATAATACCTTCTATCTACATCCATGTTGTTGTAAATGGTAGGATTTGTTTTCTTCATCTAGCAGAATAATACTACACTGTTCATCTTCTGATGGACACTTATCTTGGTTATTTTGAATAGAGCTGTGATAAACATAGGGGTGGAAATGTCTGAAATTAACTGGGCTGCTGCATTCTGTTATTTTTAATGTGTATGTATGTATGTATTCATTTATGTACTTATTTATTCTTTGTTTATTTATCATTAGTCTACAACTACATGAGTAACAGTATGTTTACTAGATTCTCCCCACGACCAATTTACCAAGGGATAAGGGACTAGGAAGGCTGGCTGGGAAGGGAGGGAGAAGGGTGGAAATGTGTCATTACGATTAGCTCACATAATGTGGTGAGGTCCCACAGGTAAGTCAGTATAGTATAGAAAAGTCAAGTAGTGATAGTGTAGCATCTTACTATGCTGACGTACAGTGACTGTAATGGGGTATGTTGGGGGGACTTGATGATCTGGGCAGTCTAGTAACAATGTTGCTCATATAATTGTAGATTGGTTATAGTGAATAGCGCTGTGATAAACAGGGTTGCACGTGTCATTTTTAAACTGGTTTGCTGCTTTCTTTCTTTGTGTATGTATTTATTTATTCATGCATTCATTCATTTGTCTATGTATGTATGTATGTATGCATGTATGCATGTATGCATGTATCTATCTACCTATTGTTTGCTTTGTGGTACATTTTAGAGTCAATGTGTATTTACCGTGCCTTAGCCTTGGAACCAGCCCTTACTTGTTTTAATGGAAAGTGGTGTCTAGAAAGCAATATCTGGGTAGTAGGGGTGTTCATTGCTATTTGGTATCATGCTCCCAGGTATTCCCAGTGGACAGAGCTAAGAGCATACATTATCACAGACAATTACCTTTATGTTTATTTGTATACCTATCTTGTATATGGAAAGCTATGAGTTCATTCTGATTTCTCTAATTCCAATCCAACACCACAGGATTCATTTTTTTTCTTCCTTTCTGTGTTTGTAATGCCCTTCTTTGGTGGTGAGAAACAGGGCTATTTATAGTTTTTGCTATTTATTTTTGCTATTTATATATGTGATCAGTCTCACTGTATGTACACAGTTTCAGTTATTGCTGACAAATCCTCTCTTATTACTGAAGACTGCTTACTCTCCCTCTTGGGCCCTTAGACCCCATGCCAGTTTCCCTGCACTCTTGGGGACTCACCTCTCTCCTGCTTATGCTCTGACTTCTGGTGGTGAACTACCCCTCTCCTGATTGCCCTCCTCACCCTGTTGGTCTTCATACCATACCAGGTTGCCACTCTTTATTTGACCTTTGACAGCCCATTATGGGCTACTGTGACCCCCCACCCCACAGTTCCTCTTCCTACAGACACCTTACCTAATGTCTTTAAGGCTGAATTTCTCAAGAACAGAAGGAAAACGAAAGGGAAGAGTAAGAGCTCCATTATGTTTTGTAAAATTCCCTATTCCTTCTGACTCCAGTGGAAATGTATTACTCAAATCAAGGTATAAAGAAACAACATTTCTTGACTGATAGATATAATATAAGACTCTGTACTATTCCCATGTAATAGTAACAGCAAAGGAGAGGAAATATTCAGCCTGAATGGCATTGAAGAAAGGATAATAAGACAAATATATTCCAGTCTTGCGGTCAGCAGATCTGATACATTAATCTGATTATTACATGTCACAAAAGAAGACACATTGCTTGGAATCTTTGCATTTTTTTAAAGCCTCTTAGCTGGCTTTCAAGGGTTCCCAGAGCTATTCTGACAGGCCTTTTCCATCTCAGATTCTGTAGGTCACAGACATCTGGCACTGCCTTCTTTGCTGTAAGGCTGTGCTCACTAGAATGTGCTTCCCAGGCTCTCTTTGACCTCAGCAGAAAGCTCTATTATCTCAAAGACAAAGTATGTAGGGGGAAGGCATACTTGTGTGCATGGTAGTACTTAGGGATCAGTCTAAACTCTACCCATGCAGATGTGTCATCCCCACTGCCCCTCCTCCACATTCTCATCCCCTGGCATTCCTTCTGAATGCTGAGTTCAGAGGAGCTGGACTGGAATAGGCAGCCACACAGCTCCTCACTGTGACCTGGTCAATGTCTACAATGTAGGGTCTTATAACATTGAGTTTGGTCAAGTTCCGGCATCAATGGGTACCAGTATGGGAACCTAAAAATAAACCAAACAGAGGAAGCTTCAAAGATGTCCTGGAAGGTGAAAGGGACTAGAAGTTACAGAGGGCAGTGGGGTGACTTCTAATGGCCCCATGGCAGCAATCAGAAATTCTTAAATTGCCAGGAATGTCATTGAATACTGTACATGCTATCTCAAGTGGGGACAGTACTGAGCATCGTGAATATAATAGTTTTTCAGAATTCAGAACAGGGAAGCGTGTGTGTGTGTGTGTATGTGTGTGTGTGCATGTAGAGAGGGATGCCTTGTGGTGTTTGCTCTCCAAGGAGACTTTGATGTAGTCAGATCCCAGGCCTTGATGTCCTCAGAGCCCAATTTCATCAATAAATGACTTACCAGTTTTTTTATATCCAGTAAATAGCTGACCCTAGGTTTGATGTGCAATTCCACCTGCTTATTAAGGCTTTAATTTTGTCTCATGTTGCCAAACTCATTATGTCTAAACCAGACTCATGAATTTTCCTCACAAAACCACATGAACACCCTGGGCTTTTGTTTGGCAGTTATAGTTACACAGACTGAAAAACCAGAAATCACGTTCTATTCTTTCTTCTCTGCCAAGGCCTCTCAGTCACCAACAACAGGCAAGTTTTTTCCAACATCTTTGCCATCAATCCTTTAATTTCCTACTGCCTGTTTTTTAGTTCAGACACTAATTGTCTCACACTGGACTGCTCTAACTTAGCCTCATATTTTAGCAAATATTTTTTATTTAATGGAGAAATGTTGATTGACACCTATGTATTAGAGTACTTCTGTATACTGGTACTATAACCTATGGGTCATTTTGGGTTAATTTTTCACAAAATTAGAATCATAATTAGCATAAAACCATTTTCTCCATTATGTTATGAAGTTTTATGTGCAGTCATGTTCTATTTTGGAATAACAATTCATATAAATTTTATGAAAATCATAAGGCACATAGGAGGGCCAAGTTTTCCCTCTCAGCAGTTCTCTTAGTCATTCAGCCAAGTGTGCCTGGGTGAACTGAACCATAAAAGGAAGTGGGAGGTGAAAGGGATTGCCAGTAGTTACTGTTTTTTTCACTTGATCTTGATGTATATCATATATGTGTTTATGGTTAAAGGCTGCTGTTGTCCATTATAACCAAATGAGTGTAGTCTTTATTGGAATCTGGCAATATTTATCAAAACCAATATAAAGATCATAAGTTCTGATTGTAAAATAGCATCTTCCCTTATAAAATCTGTTTTAGCTTTACAAGCTAAGTAACAGATGTGGAGGACTATAGAGTGGATTGTTTGAGGCAAATGAAGCTACCTTAAACTCACATGAAAAAACGTAGAAGCTGCTTCTTATTCCTCTTCGCATAATTCTGAGCATTTATAGTATCAAGAAATATTTAGGAGGTAGAATAAGGCTTGGTGGTGGAATTGAATGGATGGCACAAAATAGAAATGAGGTTTTTTGGTTTTGTTTTTATTTTGATTATGAGAAATAATACTGAATCGTCATAACAATGGAAACAAATTTGTTTGGAAATTAATCAGCCCCTCTAGGCACTTAAACTCTATAATGAAAAATTTACTCCTTCTAACTCTGCCACTCCAAGTGCCTTTGGAAAAATAACTTATTTACATTCCCATCTAAAGATAAGACATGATCACATTTGCCACCAGATATTATTGCAAAATTCTTTTTGGCCCTTTATGAAAAGTTCTGTAGAGACATAAGAAATGAAAACATCCTAGAGTACACAAATATTTATACTACTAGAAAAAATAATCATTTGCTTCACTTAAGTTGTCATCAGTGCATTTATAAAGGATTATAAGAATTTTTATAAGTCTCAATGGTATTAGTAGGTATCTAATATTAAAAAAGTAAATCCAATTTCATTTAAAGTTAAAGGCAGGATGTGAAATATAATGGAAACAGTGCATAACTACTTTAATGCTTTTTTAAAAAGCTATCTTTATATTTTAGCTAAATACTTTCGAAGCGTAAATGGTTGTCATTGTAAGTCCCTAAAATACAAATGGCTTTGACCTTTTAGAATATTGTTTTGAATTTAGTTACCACTGTAAACTTTAAGGGTATGATTTTGTTTTTTATTATCAAATACCTCTTTCTTCCTGCCTTATAATAAGAAAGACACAATTCTTAGCTCCAATACCAAATAGAATAAGTATGACCATAATTTCATACAAAGGCTGAATGGCAAGGTCAGATTTAAAAGCCACAAGGAGATTAGATTGGCACAAATGAATGTATTCATGTATTATATTCAATTGAATAGAGTTGAATTCTGTGTATGGTGTATGTGTATCAATGGGTACTTTTGGAAAGCTGTTCTCTTAGGTAGCAATTAGCTGTCATTGACTGAGTTTGCAAAGTACAGCAAGGTCATAAATAAACAGTACAGTAAGACATTCCGCTTAACCCAGATTATAAATGAAATCAGTCACAGGCTGTTTATATTTGTGATGTGGGGGGCATACTGATAAAGAGAAGAGATGCACAAGGGTTACTGCTAAGCTTGTGCTTTAGTTATTCTACAGAAAGAGAGAGAGAGGCAAAGACAAAAATTGACTAATGGTGTGAGATTCATTCCTCAAGGAACCCAAATCATAAGTGCTGTCCTAAAGCTTCCCCACTGGTTATAGTTTTAAAAGAGATCACTTACCTTCTGGAGCTGTCATCTGGCAGGCAGCAGGGTCTGTGCAGAGGGAGAACAACCACAGAGCAGCGCAGAAGACAGCACTTCCCAGTACCACAGCATGTCTGGGACCAGGCAAATGCTTTGGTACACCAGTTCTGCACTTCTTCACAGTTCATTCATAGGGTTTACACTGAGAAGGGAGTAGTTAACAGGGATGGGGCCATCTGTGCAAGGGGAAGTCTGAATATATCAAATAGTCAAAGCATCTTGGAGTCCTTTGGTCATATGTTTTCTTAGGAGGAGTTTGTCAAGATGGACTCTGATGAAGTCAGGTTCTTCTGTCTGTGGGAAATAAAATGGAAGGTCTTGTTAAAGAGACCTCTAACGTCAACTTTCCTCAAGCCTGGAAGCCCTCAATGATGGGGTAGGGCCGAGGGGAGGGTATCAGGGTAATGGAGATTCACAATCAACTTTCTGATTGCTGTGCATCTGTCTTTAAAGAGGGAGTAAATCAGACTTCAGTTAAGAAACAAATACAGTGCAGACCTTGGTAGTAAAGAAGAGCAGACCTGTCAAGTCCTCATCCCTAAGGTATTAAAGTTGAGGTTCATTCACAACTAGTTTGCTCATGACTGGCTTCCATCCTGATGGCAAAAGTCTGTTCTGACTGGTTGATACCAATTGTAACTGCGTTGACCATTATATCTGCTGGAATTTTTGCCAGCCCATGGCCGTTAAGGAGCCTAGGAAGTTCACAAAACTGTTAGCTGCAGTTAGATTGGGAGGGATGGAGAATGAATTGACCATACATTTTGGATCCAAAGATGCAAACAATTTAGCCATATTTTTTTCTGTGTAGTGAATTAAGTATTTTCCTCCAACCAGAGCCAAAGGCAAGAGAGGAAAGATCTGGGAGGATACAGTGTCTGTGGTGTGGTCCTCCTAGGCATGCCCTAAAGGAGTGCCGGAGTGTTTGAGCCTTCCCCTCCCCTCATCTGTGAAGCACTTCCCTTCAGATTAGTTCTAATCCTTTGCTCCATAACATATACTGCTTTTTACTAATGGTTATAGTTTTACAAGTGTGTGTGTGTGTGATCCTTGATGGTAGAGAGGAAACATGTCATTTCCTATTACCTTTGTTTGCCACGCCTTGTATATTGCATCACTTTGTTGACTGATAAATTAATACAAATAAACATAGTCTTGCCCAGGGGATTCCATTCTTTCTATGCCCTACTCTCCTATTCCCTACTTTTTCCTGAAAGATGAAGGCTCTGCCAAGGACCTCAGCAGGCCCCAGTGTATGGATTTAAAACTGCATGGGGCATCTCAATTGTTTATTTAATGAAATTTTATTAAAATGCGTATTTTACCAGGAATCCCACTGAAGTCTTTACAGGACCTAGAGAGGAAAAAAGAGCTCACATCTTGTGAAAGTGTATTAAATTCACAAAGAGGAGAGGTGCCATTGGACAATCTTTTCTTGGACATGGCCTTGGGTGTTCTGTTTCGTACTGTTTGGGTAGGTTATGTGGGAGATAGGGTGGATATTTTCAGCTGGTTTAGATGTTTGAGGTGGGGATGTGAGAGGGATTGAGTGAGACTTCTGTGTGATAATGCACAGAGAATCTTAAAGCTCTCTCTTCTTTACCTGCCTATATGGAAAAAGCACCCAGTCAAACTCAGTCATCAAGGCAGTGACTCAGTCAGACAGGAACCACAGGAAATATTTATACAGGATGGTCTGTTATGTGGAATCTGTGGAAACCAGACCACCCTTCCTATGGGTCAGCTGCCAAAGTCCTGAAATAGATGGAAGCACTGGGACCTTGCTGTTCTGGTATTTAGCCTTGCTATGCAGCACATAACTGGGGGGAGGGCTTCACTCCCATCATGCTTCCCTGTGGTCTCTCCCATCCCCAGTTTACTACCATTCCTTCATTTCCTCTCACACGCTTTCATCCTGTTTAAACTTGGGAGAAAACAAGGAAAGAGGAAAGACAGGAAGGGGGATCCAACAGGCCTTCATCTGAGAAGACAGCTACCAGCATCAGGCGCTGTTGGTAGCTTCAGGCCTTCCCGGGGCAGCTCCAGACACCTCCTCCAATTGTTGACTCTTACAGAAAGTTCTTTTTCCCTGTCACGTCCATATCCCAACCGTGGATTTTGTCATTCCTTGTGCATTGTGTTTATGCAATGAATTTTCTTTCCCTCACCACTCTCCCCTGTATACAGACACAAAAATCCCTGTAAGATATTTATCTATATTTTAGAATTACAGTAGAAATGTACATCACTCCAGTGAGTACTTCTCAAGACAGCACCAACTAGATGGAGTTTAAAGGTGATCTAGGACAACCCGCACCTTTGAGAGGCCCAAAGCGGTAAAATGACCTTCCCCAAATCAAATGCATCCGAAACAAGGGAACCCAAACTAGAATTAGTACAAATGCTTTGTGAGGACTGTCTGTCGTCCTTGGCCCTTGCAGCCAATCAATGACCAATAATTGCAACATGGCTTTGAAACAAGGTATTCAAACTCTCTAATAATCAAGAATGATGAGGACAAAGATGAGGAATGCAGAGGTGCCTCGGGCTCAGGTACACTCTGAAATGTTAAGTCTGCTGAAACCCACAGGAAATTAATGAAGGGAGCTTTATTCTGGGGCAGAAACAGCTAGATGGCTATTGTAATAGTCAAGACAAACTCCTGACCTTTCCATCTGTCAAGTTTTATTGCCATGATTTAAACATTATGGATCTCTGTGAGCCATTATCTGCATCTCTGCTGTAAATCACACTGAGAATGTTCTACAGAGTTACAAGAAGGAAAAAGGAGCAGCTATGAATAGGACATACAGCTTGTTGTTGCCAAACCGTTTTTCAATAATGGATAAAAATTCAGTCCCCCAAACCACATGTGTCCCTGCTAGTGTTCCCCATTACATCCTGCCACCCCAATTCAGTGGATTACCCACCAGTGACAGTGATTTGTCAAGTTCAAGTGTGACATGTTGAAAACCAGGGTACAGACTATCAGAGCTTTTAGGAAGTTACACATGATTTTGTAGAGATGCAGATTGTTGGAGGGGATTCTCTTAGCAGTGTTCTTTCTGTGGAGTCCTAATGAGAATGTCTACTGCTAACAGTTTTTTATATTAAAATATTCCATTAATTTTTTAAAAAAGCGTGAGCAGCAGTGAAAGGGCATGGATTCCTTCCTCTGATACCACCCTAAATTAAGAAATACAGTAAGGCAAATGATTCTGTACTTCTATCATTTTTCAGTGTTCACAAATTCTTGAACTTAAAATCAGTATATGATTTTGATAATCAGTGGTCATGCTTTCTCATGGAGGGCCTTTAATTTCAGAGATGACAACAAATGTTACAGGACACTTTGGAGCTAAACCACTATAATCTAGTCTGGAGCTAAACCACTATAATCTAGTCTTTATAGATAATTGAAATCGACTTTTTTTTTTCCAACTCTGTTACCCTGGAGGTAATCAGGAGGTACTGTCAATAAAACAGTCTCTGGGCCAATCACATATATTCCCATTGCTTCAAATCAGTAATTCTGATTGACTTATTTTTCATCTCCTTAGTGATCCAATCCAACCTTTTGTCAGGGGCACAATGGCATCAAGAGGATACAGTTTTAGGGGCCAGGGCATATGGGGCCAACTCCTGACCTTGAAATGGACTAAGGACCTCTGACAAGTCAGTTTACCTCTGAATCTTGTTTCCTCCGTCTGTAAAATGAAAGCATTGAATTAAACAAACTATAAATTTTCTTCTAGTTTTAGCATTCACTGTGTCTGAAATGGAAAGAAGAAAAGCAGAAGAAAGGAGCAAAACAGCAGGGATAGGCCACATGATAGATACTTCATGCCTTCATAGTTGGCAGTCAGCAGCACCAGAGACATGAAATCCTGCCTCTGGCATCATTTTAATCTGGGATGAGAGCACTCACTTCCTTGCTAGGACAAGATCTTATTCCATATCAAATATTACAGTTTCTTTAAAAGCTAAATTTCAATTAGTCATAATGCACGAATCCCAAGGTACAATCAGGATTGGATCACAAGTCAATCACAGAGTTAATCACTGTATCTAACTTCTTCCAAGATCATTTTCTATACTCATGCATGAATTCTCATCTCTCTCGTTGTCTCTTTCTAGACAATCATTGAACTAGGTTTTAAAATAATGAACTAACCTTCTGCAATTGCCTACTCAAATCTGAGGTACATTTTAGCTGAGGGTAGTTTTTCTAGTCATTTAGCCCTCTGGTGAGTTGTGCTCAGTCATATTTATGTATAAATGCTCCATCATTTTACACTGAGAAACTCATGCCCGGTGAATGTCTCATGAAATTGATTTTGCAAATTAGCTGTATTTCTGGCAATCCAACCCAAAATAGAAGGCCCTTTGCAGAGTATGAAATGGGGGTTAGGGAAAGTGGCACCTAGTTTGCTCTCAGAATCAGAGTTGCCCAAGAGAGAACTTGCCTTTGGCATTCCTGAAGTGGGAATACACCGCATTTCTGTCAATGTCCTGGGGCCTTTCTATCATGGAGACCCATGAAGTTCTTCTTGAGAGGTTGTGATAGCTAAAACAAGAATAAGAATATGGCTCCCTTGACACCAGTGACTACATTCCCTTGGATGGAGCCGAAGACTTGCTTGGTAGCAGGTTATGTCATAGTGAAGCCCCAATGCATTTGTCAGTAAGATTCTCAGCAAGCTATCCCTACACCATTGGCAATCATTCTCCTGCTCTTGATGGCAGCATGATGTAACAGGGCACATCTAGTTGCACAAACCCAGCAAACTTTACTGGGTACCTGTTTTGCATCAGGCAGATTAACTTAACTGAATCCATTAAGTTAATCACCAGTAATCTTTATCTCTTAAGAGCACTTAGTTCAATCTAGGGTCCATAGAAACCTTCTTGGAACAACTGATGCCTGCAGTGAGACTTAAAGGAGGAAAAAGAGTCAGCCACATGGACAAACCCAGGGAAAACTTCCCTAGAGAAATCTAGAACAGGGCAGAGTCTGGAAAATCTCCACCGCTGCAGAGAAAGGCAGGCAGGCTAGTGTGAGCAGAGCATGAGGTGGCACTTTTTCTGTAAAGGGCTGGCTAGTAAATATTTCAGGCTTTGTGGTCTGACACTCCTGACAGACTCAGTTCTGTCGGTGTAAGATGAAAGCAGCCATTTGCAGTGTGCCAGTAACATTTTATTTCCAAACCAGGCAGCTGGCAATATTTGGCCCAGGAGCCATCATTTACCGGCCGCTGGAGAAGCGCATCAGTTGCTTGTAGGCAGAGCAGCATGGTGACTGGGAAGGTCGAGGTCTGTGGTGGCAGGACTCCTTTGTCAGGCAAAACAGCCTGGATTTGCAGGACTTGAGAAACAGTTGGGGCCTGAGCTGCCCATAACAAAGCCAAAGGCTAGATGGTCTTCTTACCTCTTGCTGAGAGGAAAACCGCACCAAGCAAAGGTGTTGGCTATTTATCTCTTCTCACAGCATGCCCAGACTTCCTCCAAGGCCTTGCTTGCTCAGTTGGCACAGTAGGAGGTTCCAGGCGAGGCCAGGGTCTTTCCTGCCTGTGACTGTAAGCAGCACTGTCTCTTTCCAGTTCTCCGCAGGCATCTGGAGACAGGGGCATAATAGGATTTTTTATGACATTTGTTCAGTTCAAGAACAGGGGAAGGGGAGCAGGGGCTCTGATAGCACCAGGGATCTTTTGAATGCATGGACTTTCTTCCCTCACAGAGAGATTTGGGAAATCAGAAGCATTTATGCAAATGTGTATACCATGATGTTACGATTTTCCCTCTCTGTAGACTCCTGCTCCAACCAAATTTGCTGTGAGCCCAACGGAGAATAATTCAGCTCATTCTCTCATTGTGTGACAATTTGGCTAGCTCCCTGCCACACAGTCATAATGTACCTGAAGTGAAATCATTTCTGTGCTCTTCTTGTAGTTCCAGGTGAGAAGGGAACTGCAAGGTTGTCAAGTCTCAGAGGAGCAGGACAGGGTTAGACCCAACTAGACAAGGAAGGCTTAGGGAATGAGTTCTTTGGGTAATTAAATCCTCCATTTAAAACAAAGGGTCCTACAGCCAGAGGGAGGGAAAAGGGGAAACCAACACTATTACCTGCTCTGTCTTATTTGATGCTCCAGACAACCATGGAGGGAGGTACATAGTGCCCCTATTTTCTGATGAGGAAACCAGACCTTTGAGATGGCTAAGCTAGGCTTCAAAGCTAGGCCAGTAGCACAATTATCTTTTCAGCATATGTTTTTGCTTTGACAAATTCAAACAGTTACTAAATTTATGAGCCAGTATCATGAAGACTGAGATAATACTGAAAGGTGATGGGCATGCAGTTTCACAGTATTACTAGAAGTCAAGTCTGTATCATAGCCTCCCAGGGAAGAAGAAACTTCAAAGGTTATCTAAGCTAAGCATTAGTATGGGGGTCACTGGAGCCTTGGTGACGCTGGTGGGCACGTGTTGGTAAGCCTGTGAACTACTCTACCGTTAGAAATGTTAAGTGGTAGTATGAAAGCAGTCCAAACTAATTTGGGCTTTGAAATAGAAACTTGGCTGGTAAAGGAACCAGTTAAAAATGACCCTTCAGAGCACTGCAAAGGATGGTAGGAGTTCCAGCCCAAGGTGCTTATAAGTATCTTACAGTATTTCAAAGCTTGACATGATTGGGAAACTAAATAATCAGCTTGAAATCTCTATACAGTTTCTCAGGGCCTCATGTGAGAAATGTAACCTCTTCAATTATAAAAGGATATAGTGGGACCTACCATAAGGTGATTTACGCCAAGATGTTAGGAATGCTGACTCCACAGGGAATTCTGCCTTCAGATAACTCCCAAGCCTTCAACTTCAGCCAAAATGCCATGGAAAAAATTTTTTTAAAGGCATGAATATAACCGTGAAAGAAATTCCTAAAATACATTGGGCATCCACGAATAGTGCGGGCTTTCTGAAAGACTAGAGAAATGTTTCACAGAATATAACTTTAGACCTTGAGTTTATCCTTGGGCCGCTCTAAAGGGTACACTGCCCCCAAGAGAGAGAGGGGATGCTCATATGACTGAAGGTAAATGCTTCCTCCAATGTCAAGGAAACTTGGACCCTTGTAAATTGTTTTTTTTAATGGTCTACACATAAATATAATTCAATTAAACAATTATGAAATGAAGGCTGGGACAGGTCAAAAGTCTCTGTTAGTGCTAATTAAATCTTTAAAGTATTAATCAGCAGTTGAATTCAGTGTGACTATAAGCTATGAAAATAGTCACCAAACTGAAAATGCCTAATAGCAAACCCCAAATGTGAAGTCACTTGTTAAACTAGTTTTTAACCTTATCAATTGCAGTTGATAAAAGGATAAATTGATGTTAAAAAATATAAATGAGCAACAGAAAACAGAAACAGTAGGACATTGCTAACCTGCAGATAGTACTCCCTAGCTTTATATTAAGGGTCTTGGAATAAAAGTTTGAGAACCATGAAACAGGCCATCATCAAGGTTGTTGGCTTGTGCTTAACTGCATCTGAGACTGTTACCTTTTTCAGATATATTGTGTATACTTGTGGATAAAGAATAGAAGGAAATCATGATACCTGTTCTGGTCCAGCCATCCGGTTTTCCCTATTTCTGCTTTAATCAGTCCACCCAGAGGTGAGCATGATTGCCCACCAAGGAATGTGTATGTCATGAGCGATGACACAACACATCACCAAGGAGTATGAATAAAATGTATTTAGTATTCACACCAAGCTGAGGTTTCCCAGGAAAAGAAATCTCACTCTGGGTTTGTTGAGGAGGTGACCAGGAGGGTTGGGATGAAGATGGGGCTTTGAGCTTTTATTGTGGGTGATGGGTAGAGCTGGGTTGGGACCATGCACTGAGCCAGAGGCCATACTGTTTGAGATTCCTGACTGACCACAGAGGCATAGAAACTCTCACAGGTCTTCTTAAGTTGGTTGCCCAGATAGGGAGCAGGCAAGGAAGAAGGGTGGGGACCTCAAGGTCAGCAGTGGTCAAACATAAACAGTGGACTCAGCCTCTTCATTGCCAGCCCTTTGTGTCATCCTGGTTCGCAGTCCACAGAGCTGAATCTGTGAGATCTCAAGGAATCTTCCACTGGATTCCTCTTGATATGAAGTTATCCAGACTTGATTTCTGTTCCTTGCAATCAGGGATCTTGATTGATACCAGCAGAACCAGCAATTTCGGAAAACTTTACATGCCATGTCAGAGTAAACAAATGGACAAACAAAAAACTGTGAAGAAAAAAAATATTTCCACAAATGCATGTTCTTTGTGTAGCAGCAATCATAGCAATTTTCAGGGGTCACAATGTTGGAAGACATCTTAAGAGGTCATTTAGTTCAGTCTTGGGCACAAAGATGATTCAGATGCATGGAATCCCAGAGCTTGAAAAAGCCCAAGAGATGAAGAAAACCTTCCATATACTGTCAGATATTTCTTCCCTTGGAACTTTCCTATTCCTCCTCTGCTGGCTACTCCAGATCATGCCTGCTATTTAAAAGGGAACGGGAGCAGCCCTGTGAATATTCCATTGCCATGGCCCTGCAGTTGCCAGCACCCACTCACCGATGTCTTATTGGTGGGATACATTTGGAAAGAATCAGGGACACCAAATGAATGCCTGTAACTGACTTACTAAATTTGAAACAAGGAAGATGTCACTCTGGGATGACCTAATTAAGAATTATTTGGCTGGTTCTTAAAGAATGGGGAGGATTTTTACAGAGAGAGAGAGTGGAGTGTGGGAGACATCCCAGTACTGGAGGAGCTATTTGAAGCTTTTCAGGCAGAGGAGGAATGAGGATCAAAGCCATGTTTAAGGACGATGAATCTGACAGTAGTGTGTAGGCTGTATTGGAGATGAGCGGTGGGGAGCCTAGAAATAGCAATAGTTCAGGCAAAAGTGATGAAAAATGATCTAAAGTCTTGAGGGATGGTTGGTGATCCCAGGTCTGCAGCCCTGATGGGTCATGAACAGAGAGGGAGAATTTACTCATCTCAGTTAGGAAGCAGCTCTGGTGTCCTGATTGAGATCCAGAAGATGTGACCAAGCCACCAAAGACCACTGCTCTGTTCATTGAACCTGGCCCTGTATACATAGGCAGGCAGCCAAGCCAGTGTGATCCCAAAGCAGACAGGCCACTTGGGACCACACAATGCTTGGCAATGGTATGTCCTTAATGAGGCTTTGTTAGATGAGAAGTTCTGATTGAAAATAGTGTGTTTGAAGAAAACAGTAAGGAATTCCACAGATGCCTTCATCTGCCTTGCCAGAACCTACTCAACCAGATAGGACCTGAGACCCATGAAAAGCAAGTTCATTTCCTGCAGGGTGATGGGATCAGCATTCCTGCCTCTGGTCCTATTGAGCCTGGCCTCCCAACCTACTGTTTCCCTGCACATGAGAAGCTGATTGCACCTGTTACCAGGCTACTGTGGCTGCAGGACCTGTCCTAACACCCCTTCCCCACCCAACTCCCATCTCACACACACAGTTGTATGGGGCTGGGATGGGTAAGAGAGACATTCACATTTTAGTGTGAAATCTTTTAACTAAACTACATATTGATATTAAGAATCAGGGTTACTTCCAGTCTATGTTCATTTTGGTCTACTAGTCAGACTGTTTTGCCTGAATTAAATAGTCTTCTGAGTAAAGCAAGTAGTCTAATAGATATTTTACAGAACAGACCAAATAGTTTACCATATTGTCTGTACAGGTCCTATTACTGAAAGACAGACATTCCACCTTCCTGAATATCTTTAGGAAGACTCAGACCTTGCTATCTTACCACCACATTTTTAATAATGATCTTTTTTTCTTTTCTATTACTGCCTACATCCAACACATTTATGTGTAGCAAGTATATCTTCTTTGTCAAAGAGCTTTAAACTCACTAATCTGTTAGTCCATAAGCCAAAAGGAGAAAACAGGTTACCAGCTTTGACAAACTTAGTAAGGGAAAATCATGAGACAAGGGAATGCAAACACGTTTGTGATTCGGGCATCTTACTGCAGCCAGTGTACACCCTGGTCTCAGGAGACAAAACAAAGAGGTCCCGGGGCATTGGCTCCCAGACCACAGAGCAGAAGCAAAGGGACCAGCAGAGCTCGGAGGACTAAGGGCTGCTGCACACATCCTTTCCTCCTGGATAAGCAGGTGCCACAGGAGCAGCAGCCACCTCCTTCTGTTTCTTTCCCCTCTTCTGGCTGTGGAGGGTCCCGAGGAATGCTGGGTCTCCTGGCCCACTTCATCAGCACTCCCACCGCTTACCCCACAGCTGAGAAATTGCAGATTTAAGTGGCAAGAGCGTTTCTGGCACGTGCATGGAGTCAGGGGAAATCACTGCCTGCTCAAGTTTGCTGGAATGTTCAAGAGGCTGGTTTCATTTGATTAAAAGCTCCATCCACCAGGAAAGGAGCCAGGTCAGTGGGGAGCCTGACTGTTAGCAGAATTCTATAGGTAAGCATGAAGACAAGTGACAGGTTTGGGCTCTGCTGCTACCATTTTTCCCCGGAGAGCTCCAAGCCTTTCCAACCCCAGGCCAGTCCTCAGTTCTCCCTCTGTGCTTTGGGCATAATCTGTGAGCCTTGTGAAAAGCCAACTAAGAGTAGGCGGGTTAAGTTAACCCCTGGGTGATCTTTTCTAGGGCCATAATTGGGGAGCATACTAGGCCCAGGCCCAAGAAGGAATGGTGCTTTTTAGCTGGGTGTATCTTATATATTCTCTGTTCTGTGAGTCAAGGAGGGTAGCAAGGGAAAGGGCCCTCAAGCAGGGCTCTGAATCCTACCCTGCTTCAGGCAGAAGAGCTCCATGGTGTCCCCCTGGCCCTCTCAGACCTTTGAGAGTTAGGTAAGATTGCCTAACTCCTTAGGCAAGGGGCTTTGGATTCCAAAGCCTTCAACTCTGCAAAGTCCTCCCCTAGATGTGTTCAGATCCCTGGAGGATTTGCAGTATTGTGTAAGATCCCTGCTGAGTAAGATCCTGCCTCCTTACAAAGTTCTGCATCATTTTGCTGAAGACAGGAAAGTAAGTTACTTCTCTGATTTCCATGAGGAAAAATAAACAGAAATAAACCCAAAGCTTCAGCCATGAGAAGCACATGTAAGCACAGCAGATTTTAATAAAGAGCTGGATATCACAAGGAGAAGGTAAGAGTGTACCCAACATAGCAAGAAATCCTGAAACCCTATATCAGACATTCCTGTTTCTTAAACACCATTTTGGTTTCCCTGTTGCTGGGATCTGCTCTCCTGGCCCTTTACTGAAGCAGCCCCTTTACTGAAATCATGTCCCTTCCCACCAGCAGCTCCTCTCTCCTCCCCTTCCCTTCTCTTTCCTCCCTTCTTCCCCCTGTCTACTCCAGTCCTGTAGGAACACAGACATTTCTGCCTGCAGCCCTAGAGTTTCACCACCGAACTGATGGCACACATCATCCAGATATTTTTCCAAAGATACAGTTGATTTTTGTCATTCCCAGTAGTTATATTCTATAAAATCCTCATAAATCAGTATTAATGAGCTCTGAACCACTGCTCCTAGGAGAAATATAGGGAGGGCCAGGTTCCTGCAAGCCTCTGGTCACACGTTTGTCAGCCATTCAGTACATAACTTTGTTTTATGTGTGTGTCTGTAAAGACATCATATAAGCGATGCCAATGATTCATTAACAGTTCATTAACTATTGAACTCATGACCAACAGTACTGTAACTCATGTCTGAAGGAAGCTTGTCTAACATATATTTTCTCTGTGAGGCACGTCACAGGCTTCTTGAGTCTAGGAACAGACAGCACTTGAGCACTATGCTTGGGGTCCATTTTAAACAGCAAAATCCCCAACAAAAAGCATAAAAATGCGGAAAAGGGGGGGAGGGGCACCAACTAGCCCTCTAAAAGGACACCTTGTTGATAGTATCAGAGCCAAAATAAGAAGGCAGAGCACATATCCTTGTTCCGTCTCAGCTGGGAGCACACGTATTGGGTGACTTCATTCTTCCACTGCCCTGCAGACATCTGAGAAGGACTGCGAGGGCATTCCAGCTATTGATTTTAGAGCTGTAAATACATTTTAGCAAGCAGGTGAATTCACGAACATGGAATTGGCAGATCATAGGATGCAACTCTTCTAAGAAGCATAATGGTGCCATCTTTTGAGATAGCAGTTTTAACATTTTACAATACACGTTTTGGCATATGATTTCATTTGAAAAATCAGTTCTGCTGTCTGAAGGAGATTTGAAAGCCAGTGCTTTAGGAAACCTGATCCATGGTACATTTAATTTGGATTATCGGTCTTGTCTAGTGACAAGGACTTGATGAAACTTGTCAACCAGGTTGAGTCTTGTGTCTACAGGGAGAATAGTCCACAGATGAGAATTTTACATGAAGTAGGGAGGCTATGTTATTATGTACATTTCTAGATGATAGAGAAGATAACCAAAAGGTCATGTTTTTATTGACCTATAGGACCTTAATCAGTTTTGTATCTAATGTAGGATTCTTATTCTAGAATCCAGCCTGTAAGGTGGACCCTAAGAGTCTAACCTTGCTCTTCCTTAAGCCTGAGAAGCATTCTTCAGATCTTTCAGAGTCTCCAGGCATATTCTTCAGATTGTCACAAACCTTGGGAACATCCTGTCATTTCAATTAAAAGACAAGAACTACTATAAAGAACTCAGGTGTAGGTGTTTGTGTTGAAAATCAGAACCAGTGAGTTTACCTGAGGCCCTAGGATCAGCACTGGGTGAAATGCAGTAAACTCAGATTGATGATAAGTTTAGAGCCAGAGGTTTTATATCTTTGGAGCTTCCCCAAGGTTCCCAGGTATCCTGCCACGAACTGCTTCCACAGCTCCCCTCTGCTCTCAGCTGTGAGACATAATTGAAGGACAGATGGGTGGGTGTGCGAGGATATATGCTATTTTCATTTTAGTTATCTGAACAGCATTTACAAGCTTCAATATTCTGTTGTCCTCAAGGCATGATTCTTGGCTATGGAAACCTGACACTGGTCCATCCTCCGGCAGCTGACCACAGGCTTGTGCAGCAGTCATGTTTACAGATGGCATTTCAATCACATCGCTTACACCTTCCTCCACTGTCACCACCATTCTGACAGGAAGGAATTGCATTTACTCCATTTTTCAGAAGGTGAAAGGCAGCAGTGGCCTGCCAAGTATAGAGTCGATGAGAACAGTATCTAGTCCAAGGCCAGACAGACAAAGAAGGATGTGATTGCAGATGTGAATCAAGGAGACCTGTGATAATTCGAGAATTAGTTGATCCGTTTTTTTAGTTTTTTGAGAAAAATTATTCCAAACTTATCAATAAACCCAAGTCAAGAACATACACTCTTCATGTCATTTTGGAGCATTATTTAACACGGTCACCCAAAGGTTTTTAATTATTTAGGGCAATAAGTTTTAAGCTTCTCATCACCTTGGAAATACCTGTGGATCTTCAAAAAATACAGATGCCTGGTTCCTCCTGGACATTCTGATTGACTGGTAAGGGGTGATATGGTGGGCCAACTAAGCCCCCCCCCACCAAAGATGTCCATGACCCAGTCCTCAGAACCTGTGCATATATTGCCTTACATGGTCAAAAATTTTGCACATGTGATTGAGTTCAAGATCTTGAGACAGGAAGAGTGCCCTGGTTATCTAGGGACATGCATTGTAGTCACATGCCCTTAAGAAAGGGAGGCAGGAGAATCAGCATCAGAAAGAGAAGATGGAAGCAGAGGTCAGAGAAGGGTGAGAGGACACTCTGCAGCAGGTTTGAAGATGGAGGAAGTGGCCAAAAGCCAAGGAATAGGCGGCCTCTAAACCTGGAAATGGCAAGGAATGGCTTCTCCCCTAGAGACAGAAGGAACACAGCCCTGTGAACCCATTCTAGACTCTGACCTCCAGAATTGTAAGAGAATGAAGTGTTGATTTAAGCCTCTATGTTTCTGGTAATTTATTACTATGAGAAACTAACACAGGTGGGACCTTGGACACCAGAATTTTTTTAATTTCCCCAAATGGTCCTCATGTGCAGCAAAGTTTGGGAGCCCACTGATCTAACAAAATGTACCTGTGTCTGGCTTTGCCATTAACTATTTGATCAGGACCAGATACTACCATGAGGTTCCATCTTGCTTTCTAGATTTCTATTTTGTAGAGAAGATAAACTCAAGGTCATGATTTTATTTCCTGTAAGACTCTAGCCAGTGTTGTATCTAATCTCTAAATCATATTCCTTTTTTTCCAAAATAGCTATAAATATCTAGTTCTTCAAAATGTGTTTGGAACCAGCTTTATCATTCTACATCTCTCAATAGTTGGATACATTTTTGACATATATTCTATACGTATCATGTTTTAAACTCCTTTAAAACATACTTTTACATGTTCAGTAAGTATATGTGAGGAGACAGAAAAATGGCATGAGGATATCAGTTCCTCCACTGGGCAGAGCTTTCAGGAAGGTTGAAGAGTTGCTTCCAAAGCTCTGGAATTAAAGCCAGATCAGTCACTGTCATTGAGGCCATGTAGGTTGGTTGGGATAAAACCATCCCCTGCAGCCTCCTTCCTGATTCTCAGGATCTGCTGTCAGGCAGGGCTGGCCTTAAACCCTCACTGTGCTGCTTAATAGCAAAATGATCATGAAAATCTCTTCTTATAGTCTCTATTTGTTCATCAGAAAAATTGTGATCATCTACATCATATCATCATTCAAGGTATTCAGGAGGCGATTGCACCTAAAGCATGCAGCCCAGTCCTGGCACCTGGGTAAGCCTCAGTGCTCACATTGCCCAGACCACTGAGTGGTGCTGGCCGCAACTCCTACTTTCTTTACCTCTCTGGCCGTGCCAGTGACAGTAGTGATGCCACTGACCACAGCAGGGGTGGGTGCATTACATTAAGTGGCTGAAAGAGTTTGACTCCCAGAAGGTCTAGATTGGCCTTGTAGAAATTTCAGCCCAAGGGAGATCCTGACTCCATGTGCAGGTGCTCTCAGGCAGCCTGCAGGGCTTTGCAAGCTGATGGCCTATATTTCACACTGGGGAAAGGATGCCATTGTTGGCCTTCTTCCCCTTTGACATTTCTGCCATTCACGTACATTCCTCTCACTGATGTGCTGGGCTGGCTTCATATTACATGCTGTGGCAATTACGTGGGAATGAATGGGCTTTGCATTTCTTCCCATAATTATCTGTCAACATGGCTGAAATAGTGGGCACTGGGTGCACAGGGAAAGATTCTCTGGCTATATACATTGAGTGTACAGCTGAAGCTGCTTCTTTGCTTGGCTGCAAGTGACAGCATGCCCAACACATAAAGACATCCAGGTCCTCATCAGGACTGAGACTCAGGCACCTCGCAGTTGAGTCTGCAAAACTGTCCCTGGGCAGCTGAGGTTGAGGTCTGGTTACAAAGGCTTGTGCCTGCAATGGGAAGGAAGTCGACCCAGCAAAGTCAAATGATTAAGAATCTGGAGAGATTGATTTCAGGGCTTAAATACCTACTCTTCAGTTGATCTGACTCTGAATCAAGAGAGATAGGAATGTTAACCATGCAAGGAATGTTGACCAGATAAAGTGCTAGATAGGTAAGGCTCTCATTAAAGGTCACTCAGAGGTTACATGGAAAATAGGTGAAGCAAGACTACAGCCATCACTAGAGAGGAGAACAAAAACGTGTCATGTACTGAACGTACTGAGCATGAATGAGAATAGCAGCCCCTCATTGGAGTAAATTATGTAGATGATTAAGATAGCTTCATTTACAGGTATGAAAAATTCATTAGTTAATTTAGTTGGTCAGTTTTTCAACAAACATTTACTGAAGTTCTGCAAACACCAGACAGTGTGCTGAGCAAAGATAGCTAGAAAGCACAGCCAAGCTCAAGAGCATAGTCTGTGCAGTTAATGTAATAAATACTACTGGAGGTACAGACGTAGTGTGGCGGAGCCCTAGGAAGGACTGATACCCTGTGAGAGACTTTCAAAAGTTATGGTTGTTTTATGTAATGGAGCATCTCCTTCTATGTAGTTAGGTAGCAAACTCCTTTTACTAGTTCAGTTTTAGGAGACTCTCTCAAAACAGGGAAAGAGAGAGAGCTCTGAGCTTGTCCTTCAGTGACTAGCAATCAGCAGCTGTTTGATTGCAGCCAGAGGATGCTCTCAGATGAAGGAAGCACAGTGTGTAATAGACTTATTTTGTTTCCAGGTAGAAGGTGTATATATTATATTCTTTGAGGATATTCAACTCTACTATAAAAGATAATCACACACATAGGATGGAGGAAAGTCACAAGATGTGTTAGGTATTGTACCAGGTTGAGTAGTGTCCACCCCCAAAATTAATGTTCCCTTGATTCCTGTGAATGTGACCTTATTTGGAAATGGGGTATTTGCAGATATAACTAATTGAAATGAGGTCATGCTAGATTAGGGTGGGCCCTAAATCCAGTGGCCGGTATCCTTATAAGAAGGCCACATGAAACACAGGAGACAGAGAAGGCAGCCACTGAAGTCAGTGGCAGGGATTAGAGTGATGTGTCCACAAGCTAAGGAACACCAAGGACTGCCAGCATCCCCCAGAGCTGGGAGAAAGGCATGGGACTCTGCCCCAGAGCCCACGGAAAGAACCGACTCTGCTGGTCCCTTGTTTCAGTCTTCTGGCCTCCAGAAATGTGATACTGGGGCACGACACAAGGTTGAATACCAGGAAGCAGGGATCCTTGGGAGCCTTGTGGATGGTGGTGGCCACAGAAAACAAGTTAAACAGGTGAATATTCCCCAAATCCTTGTCCTGTGGTTTTTTATACGTTCATATAAAGATAAGTAAGCGAGTTTTCCCAGTAGAGACTTCAGTCAGCCATAGACTCAGAGCCGTCAACCTGAGACAAAAAGTAACATTAGGAGAACTAGTATAGAAATACATTCAGTTGAAATATTCCGGTGCGGCACTAAGAAAAGTATCCAGTACCAAAATTAGTTGTGAGACAGAGAGCATCAGTTCTTTTAACGGAAATGTCTGAAAACTGGTTGTAGGAGGGTTTGCTGGAGTGAGTACTATTGCTATGCATAGTCCTACCTAAAGGAGGTGATCAAGAGTCACTTAATGGATTGTTTGGAGAGCTTGAAATGTGTTTTCCTTAGTTGGAGGCCAAAACGGATATACGTCTGACTGTGCTCAGGAAATCTGGAAGTCAAGCAAGATATGCCGGTGAATGTTGGGTATTTTGTGCTGAAGAGTTGCCAGTTTGGGATTGCTCTGAACCTCCAGAGTCTGCCTGGGCAGAGAATGCATGTGTTCTTTTGAACCGAAGGGGTCCTGGGAGTGGAGCCATCCTAGATACCTTTAAAATCCAGGTAGAGGCCCATCTGCAAGAGGAGGAGCCCAAAAAGAGATTCTGTGTTGCCTGAAGCAATAAAAAAAACAAGAGCTGAGCGAGGAAGAGCCAGCTGATGAAGCACTGTTGGCAGGAATTGCACCCAAAGACACAAAGAGAAGGAATTGCCAAAAAACCCACAAAATGGCTTATGAGAGTCAGATTCAGGTATCTTCTGGCCCAGAGAGAGTGAGCCATCTTAGACCAATATGAGCTGAGCAAGAACTTTCTGGTACCGTAGGCTGTCTCCCTGCCTGGGTAGCAAGCTAGGGCAGGGGGCAGGGGAGACCATCAGGCAGGAAAAAAGAGAAAGAAAACCCTTTCTTCACGTCACAGTCCAGCAGCCAGGCAGTTCACAGGAGGTCCTAACGAGGGAGGTAAGTTTAATGGTAACTCAGGTTTGAAGCTTATTACCCGACACTAGACACGTGAAATTATTGAAGTTAATACTGTGCATCTTAGGGTGGTTGAAGGACTGTCTCTTATTAAAAGGGTAGTCAAGTGTTTTTTCCAGAGACAGGGTTGTACCAGACGTTAGGAGACAAGGTAAAGTTATTTATATGATTCTATCCTATGATCTCTCCTTGTTCAATTTTTAAGTTTCACTAGAAACCGCCTCTGTATTTGAATTTGGATCATTTTAAATATGAGGCTCTGACTCCTTCCGAAGTGAGTTACAGCTAGCACAGACAGTATTGTAATGATTATCAAGCTCAGAGCTTGGCAGAAAAAAAACTGAATGGAGCCCAAATATCACGTGTCACATGCCTGTAGGCCTGAGACTGTGACAGAAGTTCCTCTCAAGGCCTTGTGACAGGTTCTTACTCCCCCACTTCAAGTCCCATTCAGCTACTGGCCCTTCACTCATTTGTCCACACAACCATTTATTCACTCAGTCAACCTTTTCAGAGCTTCTGCCACATGGCTGGAACCCTCCCTTCCACTCCTGAGAAAACTGTGTTTCGCAACTAGTTCTTTCCTCTACCGCCAAGATTTCTCCCAGGATCATCAGCTCATCTGCACTGAGCGAATGGCAGCTTTCCTGCAAGAAATATTTGGATAGGTTTAGAGAAAGTGAGATATGACACAGGCTTGGAGGTCTACCATATACATAATTATATATGAAGATGTTTCTTTTTCTTTTTTTTTTTTGAGAACGCATCTCTCATATTTATTGATCAAATGGTTGTTAACAACAATAAAATTCTGTATAGGGGAGTCAGTGCTCAATGCACAATCATTAATCCATCTCAAGCCTAATTCTCATCAGTCTCCAATCTTCTGAAGCATAACAAACAAGTTCTTACATGGTGAACGAATTCTTACATAGTGAATAAGTTACATGGTGAACAGTACAAGAGCAGTCATCACAGAAACTTTCGGTTTTGATCACGCATTATGAACTATAAACAATCAGGTCAAATATGAATATTTGTTTGATTTTTATACTTGATTTATATGTGGATCCCACATTTCTCCCTTTATTATTATTATTTTTTTATTTTTAATAAAATGCTGAAGTGGTAGGTAGATGCAAGATAAAGGTATAAAACATAGTTTAGTGTTGTAACAGAGCAATTGTAGATGATCAGGTGTGTGCCTTAGACTATGTGTTAATCCGAGCTAGACAAGGCCAATAAAACATCCACGGATGCAGAAGATTTCTCTCAAAACGGGGGGGAGGGGGGGTGAGGTTCTAAGCTTCACCACTGTTGATCCACAATTTCTCACCTGATGGCCCCCCTGCAACGGTGCCTGTCTTAGGTTGTTCCTCCCTTGAGGAATCTTACCCGTCTCTGGCTAACCAGTCATCTTCCGGGGCCATACAGGGAGATGTAAAGTTGGTAAGTGAGAGAGAAGCCATATTGTTTGAAAAGGTTAGCTTTTTACTTCTTTGCAGATTTATGCCCTGTGGTTTCTATGCCCAGCATTTGTCTTGAGGTATCTTTACCACTTGGAGGAATTATGATACTCGGTAAATTCGATATGAGGCACGAATTCTATTTAAGGGTTGTAGTTAGGAAGGAAGAAGAAAAGCTATAGAGGTAGCAGATGGAAGAAAACCTGAGAGGATTGATTATTTCTTTGACATATCTTCTTGTAGATTAACTTAAGCATGTATAGGTTTTAAACTACCAACTAAATTGTGCATACATATTAACATAATAGGAATATAGTTACATAAACAAAGCAGATCTATAATTAGCAGCCATCTCCAGTGAAGCCATGAAAACCAGTTAGGCACCCTAGGCATTTGTGAAAATTTGTCTATGATATGATGGATATTGTCCAACTGTACTTGAACAGTCTGAGAGAAATCAGACAAATTAAAGCAACCCATTTCTGGGAACTCACATCCCATATGTTCTTTTAACCGTAGATAGTCTGTAGTCGTAAGATTTTGGAGCGCTACAACTTGCACTTCTCCTAATTCTTGGTTGAGTTCCAACAGTATAGAACCAGTCAAATTTGTTGTTTTACTGTATGCACAGGCCAGCTTAGATATCTCCTTCTTCATTTCAATAGCAAGTCCAGGAAACGGTGGGATGGATGCAACTACAGCTGCAGCATCGTCTGGATTTTTGTGGAGGTTTTTTGATGATCATCTTCTGGTATGAATCTTCCAGAGAGTGCTGATGTTGGAAGTTCTTCTTCATATCGTATCTTAGTTCATTTTCTGGGTAGCCAAATTAGGCTTTGATCTTCTGTATAAAAACAAACAGACCCTTTCCCCACACTTTGATATGCCCTTTATACCATTGTGTAGAACTGATTGGAGGTCACCACACAGGAACTGCCGTTTTTTTTTATTAAGAGAAAGGAATATTATCAGAATAGTGTACCTCCATAGCCAATCATCTGACACCCTTTAAGTGATCAAAATTAAGGATATGTAAAGCATGCGTTAATCTTTGATTTACCATTAGTTTTATCCTATCAAGGAGTAATCCCCCTTTTCTTTCTTTTTTTTAAATCTTTAATCTACACTTACATGAAGAATATTATGTTTACTAGGCGCTCCCCTATAACAGGTCCCCCCTATAAACCACATTACAGTCACTGTCTATCAATCAGCATAGCAAAATGTTGTAGAATCACTACTTGTCTTCTCTGTGTTGTACAGCCCACCCCTTTCTCCCTCCCCCCCATGCATGCTAATCTTAATCCCCCCTTTCTTCTTCACCCCCCATCCCTCCCTGTCCACCCATCCTCCACAGTACCTTTCCCTTTGGTACCTGTTAGTCCATTTTTGGGTTCTGTAATTCCGCTGCTGTTTTGTCCCTTCAGTTTTTCCTTTCTTCTTATACTCCTTAGATGAGTGAAATCATTTGGTATTTCTCTTTCTCCGCTTGGCTTATTTCACTGAGCATAATACCCTCCAGCTCCATCCATGTTGCTGCAAATGGTAGGATTTTTCCCTCTTCTTATGGCTGAGTAGTATTCCATTGTGTATATGTACCACATATTCTTTATCCATTCATCTACCAATGGACATTTAGGTTGCTTCCAGTTCTTGGCTGTTGTAAATAGTGCTGCGATAAACATAGGGTGCATCTGTCTTTCTCAAACTTGATTGCTGCGTTCTTAGGGTAAATTCCTAGGAGTGGAATTCCTGGGTCAAATGGTAGGTCTGTTTTGAGCATTTTGATGAACCTCTATACTACTTTCCACAATGGTTGAACTAATTTACATTCCCACCAGCAGTGTAGGAGGGTTCCCCTTTCTCCACAGCCTTGCCAACATTTGTTGTTGTTTGTCTTTTGGATGGCAGCCATCCTTACTCGTGTGAGGTGATATTTCACTGTAGTTTTAATTTGCATTTCTCTGATAATTAGCAATGTGGAGCATCTTTTCAGTGTCTGTTGGCCATCTGTATTTCTTTTTTGGAGAACTGTCTGTTCAGATCCTCTGCCCATTTTTTAATTGGATTATTTGTTTTTTATTTGTTGAGGCGTGTGAGCTCTTTATATATTTTGGATGTCAAGTCTTTGTCGGATCTGTCATTTACAAATATAATCTCCCGTACTGTAGGGTTCCTTTTTATTCTATTGATGGTGTCTTTCGCTATACAGAAGCTCTTCAGCTTAATGTAGTCCCACTTGCTCATTTTTGCTTTTGTTTTCCTTGCCCGGGGAGATATGTTCAAGAAGAGGTCACTCATGTTTATGTCTAAGAGGTTTTTGCCTATGTTTTTTTCCAAGAGTTTAATGGTTTCATAACTTACATTCAGGTCTTTGATCCATTTTAAGTTTACCTTTGTATATGGGGTTAGACAATGGTCCAGTTTCATTCTCCTACATGTAGCTGTCCAGTTTTGCCAGCACCATCTGTTGAAGAGACTGTCATTTTGCCATTGTATGTCCGTGGCTCCTTTATTGAATATTAATTGACCATAAATGTTTGGGTTAATTTTTGGAGTCTCTAATCTGTTCCACTGGTCTGTGGCTCTGTTTTTGTGCCAGTACCAAATTGTCTTGATTACTATGGCTTTGTAGTAGAGCTTGAAGTTGGGGAGTGAGATCCCCCCTAATTTATTCTTTTTTTTCAGGATTGCTTTAGCTATTCGGGCTCTTTGGTGTTTCCATATGAATTTTTGAATTGTTTGTTCCAGTTCATTGAACAATATTGCTGGTAATTTGATAGGGATTGCATCAAATTTGTATGTTGCTTTGGGCAGGATGGCGATTTTGACGATATTAATTCTTCCTAGCCATGAGCATGGGATGAGTTTCCATTTGTTAGTGTCCCCTTTAATTTCTCTTAAGAGTGACTTGTAGTTTTCAGGGTATAGTTCTTTCACTTCTTTGGTTAGGTTTATTCCGAGGTATTTTATTCTTTTTGATGCATTGGTGAATAGAATTGTTTTCCTGATTTCTCTTTCTATTGGTTCATTGTTAGTGTATAGGAAAGCTACAGATTTCTGTCTGTTAATTTTGTATCCTGCAACTTTGCTGTATTCCGATATCAGTTCTAGTAGTTTTGGAGTGGAGTCTTTAGGGTTTTTTATGTACAGTAGCACATCATCCGCAAATAGTGACAGTTTAACTTCTTCTTTACCAATCTGCATTCCTTGTATTTCTTTGTTTTGTCTGAATTCTGTGGCTAGGACCTCCAGTACTATGTTAAATAAGAGTGGGGAGAGTGGACATCCCTGTCTGGTTCCCGATCTCAGAGGAAATGCTTTCAGCTTCTCGTTGTTCAGTATAATGTTGGCTGTGAATTTATCATATATGGCCTTTATTATGTTGAGGTACTTGTCCTCTATTCCCATTTTGCTGAGAGTTTTTATCATGAATGAATGTTGAATTTTGTCAAATGCTTTTTCAGCATCTATGGAGATGATCATGTGGTTTTTGTCTTTCTTTTGTTGATGTGGTAAATGATGATGATGGATTTTCGAATGTTGTAACATCCTTGCATCCGTGGGATGAATCCCACTTGGTCATGGTGTATGATCCTTTTGATATACTGTTGAATTCTGTTTGCTAATATTTTATTGAGTATTTTTGCATCTACATTCATCAGGGATATTGGTCTGTAGTTTTCTTTTTTGGTGGGGTCTTTGCCTGGTTTTGGTATTAGGGTGATGTTGGCTTCATAGAATGAGTTTGGGAGTATTCCCTCCTCTTCTATTTTTTGGAACAGTTTCAGGAGAATTGGTATTTTGTCCTCTCTTTGTGTCTGATATAATTCCGAGGTAAATCCGTCTGGCCCCGGGGTTTTGTTCTTGGGTAGTGTTTTGATTACCATTTCAATTTCTTTGCTCATAATTGGTTTGTTTAACCTTTGTGTTTCTTCCTTGGTCAGTCTTCAGAAGTTATATTTTTCCAGGAAGTTGTCCATTTCTTCTAGGTTTTCCAGCTTGTTGGCATATAGGTTTTCATAGTAGTCTTTAATAATTCTTTGTATTTCTGTGGAGTCTGTCATGATTATTCCGTTCTCATTTCTGATTCTGTTGATTTGTGTTGATTCTCTTTTTCTCTTAATAAGTTTGGCTAGAGGCTTATCTATTTTGTTTATTTTCTCAAAGATCCAGCTCTTGGTTTCGTTTATTTTTGCTACTGTTTTATTCTTCTCAGTTTTGTTTATTTCTTCTCTGATCTTTTTTATGTCCCTCCTTCTGCTGACTTTAGGCCTCATTTGTTCTTCTTTTTCCAGTTTCGATAATTGTGATGTTAGACTATTCATTTGGGATTGTTCTTCCTTCTTCACGTGTGCCTGGATCACTATATACTTTCCTCCTAAGACTGCTTTTGCTTCGTCCCACAGAAGTTGGGGCTTTGTTTTGTTGTTGTCATTTGTTTCTATATATTCCTTGATCTCTATTTTGATTTGTTCGTTGATCCATTGATTATTTATTAGCATGTTGTTAAGCCTCCATGTGTTTGTGAGCCTTTTTGTTTTCTTTGTAGAATTTATTTCCAGTTTTATACCTTTGTGGTCTGAAAAATTGGTTCGTAGAATTTCAGTATTTTGGAATTTACTGAGGCTCTTTTTGTGAGCTAGTATGTGGTCTATTCTGGAGAATGTTCCATGTGCACTTGAGAAGATTGTATATCCTGTTGCTTTTGGATGTAGAGTTCTATAGATGTCTATTAGGTCCATCTGTTCTAGTGTGTTGTTCAGTGCCTGTGTGTCCTTACTAATTTTCTGCCCGGTGGATCTATCCTTTGGGGTGAGTGGTGTGTTGAAGTCTCCTAAAATGAATGCATTGCAGTCTATTTCTCTCTTTAGTTCTGTTAGTATTTGTTTCACATATGCTGGTGCTCCTGTGTTGGGTGCATATATATTTAGAATGGTTATATCCTCTTGTAGGACTGAGCCCTTTATCATTATGTAGTGTCCTTCTTTATCTCTTGGTACTTTCTTTGTTTTGAAGTCTATTTTGTCTGATATTAGTACTGCAACCTCTGCTTTCTTCTCACTGATGTTTGCCTGAATATGTTTTTCCATCCCTTTACTTTTAGTCTGTGCATGTCTTTGGGTTTGAGTTGAGTTTCTTGTAAGCAGCATATAGATGGGTCTTGCTTTTTTATCCATTCTATTCCTCTGTGTCTTTTGATTGGTGCATTAAGTCCATTTACATTTAGGGTGACTATTGAGAGATATGTACTTATTTCCATTGCAGGCTTTAGATTCATGGTTACCAAAGGTTCAAGGTTAGCCTCTTTACTATCTTACTGCCTATCTTAGCTCGCTTATTGAGCTGTTATATACACTGTCTGGAGATTCTTTTCTTCTCTCCTTTCTTATTCCTCCTCCTCCATTCTTCATATGTTGTTTGTTTTGTTCTGTGCTCTTTTTAGGAGTGCTCCCATCTAGAGCAGTCCCTGTAAGATGCCCTGTAGAGGTGGTTCGTGGGAAGCAAATTCCCTCAGCTTTTTCTTGTCTGGGAATTGTTTAATCCCACCCTCATATTTAAATGATAGACGTGCTGGATACAGTATCCTTGGTTCAAGGCCCTTCTGTTTCATTGCATTAAATATATCATGCCATTCTCTTCTGGCCTGTAAGGTTTCTGTCGAGAAGTCTGATGTTAGCCTGATGGGTTTTCCTTTATAGGTGACCTTTTTCTCTCTAGCTGCCTTTAAAACTCTTTCCTTGTCCTTGATCCTTGCCATTTTAATTATTATGTGTCTTGGTGTTGTCCTCCTTGGATCCTTTCTGTTGGGGGTTCTGTGTATTTCCGTGGTCTCTTCGATTATTTCCTCCCCCAGTTTGGGGAAGTTTTCAGCAATTATTTCTTCAAAGAGACTTTCTATCCCTTTTCCTCTCTCTTCTTCGGTACCCCTAACCCCTATAATATGGATATTGTTCCTTTTGGATTGGTCACATAGTTCTCTTAGTATTGTTTCATTCGTGGAGATCCTTTTATCTCTCTCTATGTCAGCTTCTATACGTTCCTGTTCTCTGGTTTCTATTCCTTCAATGGCCTCTTGCATCTTATCCATTCTGCTTATAAATCCTTCCAGGGTTTGTTTCACTTCTGTGATCTCTTTCCTGACATCTGTGATCTCCCTCCGGACTTCATCCCATTCCTCTTGCATTTTTCTCTGCATCTCATCCCATTGCTCTTGCGTTTTTCTCTGCATCTCTGTCAGTATGTTCATGATTTTTATTTTGAATTCTTTTTCAGGAAGACTGGTTAGGTCTGTCTCCTCAGGTGTTGTCTGTGTGATCTTTGTCTGCCTGTAGTTTTGCCTTTTCATGGTGATAGAGATAGTTTGCAGAGCTGGTCCAAGTGACAGCTGGAAGAGCTTTCCTTCTTGTTTGTTTGTGGCCTTCCTCTCCTGGGAGAATAGCGACCTCTAGTGGCTTGTGCTTGGCAGCTGTGCACAGACAGGGCTTCTGCGTCCTGCCCGGTTGCTATGGAGTTTATCTCTGCTGTTCCTGTGGGCATGGCCTGGCTGGGGCTGCTCCTCCAAAATGGTGGAGCCCCGTTGGAGGGCGAGCAGCAGGGAGGCTATTTGTCTCTGTAATGGGCGTTTGTGCTCCCTGCTACCCAGGGGGTTAGAGTGCCCAGAGATCCCCAGGTTTCCTGCCTCTGGGCTACGTGTCCTCTCCTGCCCCTTTAAGACTTCCAGAAAGCACTCTCCAAGCCAAAACAACAACAGCAACAACAAAAGAAAAATAATTAAATAAATATTTTTTTAAAAAAAGGAAAAACGCACGATTTTCTTTGTCCTCAGGTGCCGGTCTCAGGCACCCGTTCACCAGTCTTGCTGCCCTGTTTCCCTAGTATTGGGGTCCCTGTCCCTTTAAGGCTTCCAAAAAGCACTCGTCAAAAAAAAAAAAAAAGCCACTCCCGTTTCTTTGTTCTCCGGCGTCAGCCTCAGGCACCGGCTCACCGGTTCTGCCACCCTCAGCCTCAGGCACCGGCTCACCGGTTCTGCCACCCTGATTCCCCAGTATCCAGGACCCCACACATGCACTGTGTCTGTGCTCTGGTCTGGAATCCTGGGGCTGGGTGTTCAGCAGTCCTGGGCTCCCTCCCTGCTGACTCCTCTCCTCCCACTGGGGGCTGGGGGTAGGGGCGCTCGGGTCCCGCTGGGCCGGGGCTTGTATCTTACCCCCTTCGCGAGGCGCTGGATTCTCGCAGGTGTGGATGTGGTCTGGATGTTGTCCTGTGTCCTCTGGTCTCTATTTAAGGAAGAGTTGTCTTTTTTATATTTTCATAGATAAATGTGGTTTTGGGAGGATATTTCTGCTGCTCTACTCACGCTGCCATCTTGGCTCCGCGTCTCTCGAGTTGTGTCATATTTTTATGCATATTATGTAAATGGAAAATCGCTGGGAAATTGCCAGTCCTCTGAATTATCCCCAGTTTTTCTCCAGGGAAAAATGGAAGTTACGTGAAGAAATGAGTCAGACTGTATCTGAAAGTGAAATGACTGAAAGCTCTAATTGATTCTTAATGCAAAGCCAGCTCAAGGCCTGTCTGGTAGAGTGCTTGCAGTGGGCTTCAGAGGCTCTGTGCTCAGCAGGTTCCGGGTATCCTCACTATCTTTGACTTACTTTCTGACCATACACCTGTTCCCTCTTTGGTCTTGTTTCTGTATTTCTACTTATAGATTTAGATAGAACATTCTTTCATTGCATTTCTGGTTAGTTAAAACGCTCAAGCTTTTATCATCTCTACATCTATTTTTGTGATCATTTTATAACATCTAAATTGTAGCATTTATTTTCCCCAAATAAATGTTGTGTTCATTTCAACCTATCTTTCCCATTTATTATCATTTTTTTATATATTTTTTGCATCATGTATTTAATTAATTATCTTCCAAGCTTAATGTTCTTCACTCACTACAGAACATGGCACACACTAGTGCTAATACTCATCCCAGTTTCGATCTTAAAATCCACGCCCTTGGTTGTGGTGTTGAGTAAACACCTACTCGTGCTAATGTTCAGCCCACATTTCTCTCTATTACTACTGCTACTACTACAGTTGTGCTGGGTATCTTCCAGTTGTCCCTCCACACCTTACCCTTCCCACCTTACTTTGTGCCATGGGAGGCTGGCCCTTGCGGACCACATCAATGGACTTCTTAGCTCTCTGGCTTCTAATTGAGTTCAGTCCATGTTGCTGGCTGGAGATAGGAGGCAGGAAGAGGAGTGAGGTCAGGATATTTTTTCCTCCTTGCTCCTTTCTTGCTGAATTCCTATGGATTGGTTGCTTCTCTTGACTCAGGTCCACTCAGTCCCATAGGGAGACTTTAGGCATCTCATAATTATTACACATTTTGTGGACTATGAGAAAAATGGATACTCACCTTAAATATACAGCTATTACATTCATATCAGTTTATGTCTATTACTGATTACTGTCATAGAAACACACATAAAATTTTATCATCTTCGGGTCACTATGTTTGACGACATCCATACTGTTGCATTTTAGTGATAGTTTGAATGTTGCTTGCAGCTTGACATATAACCCACATGTCACAATTAAGTTATTAACTGCGTGGAGAACATACTTACACTTAGCACTTCCATGTTGCTTTCCATCTTTAATGTGTACAACAAATAGGAGTTAATCAATAACAGAACAGTGTATTCAGTAATGATCTTTTACTATTGCTTGGTTCATTTCAGATCAGAGGCCTTTTATTAGTAAGCCCATAAAACTGATGACAAGTTTCCAGTTAATAGACAAGATTTATTTGGGTATGTACTTCTACATCCTCTGTCTCTTTACTAGCTTGGCTTCCCATTAGATGGTAAGCCCCTAAAAGCAGAGACTGTCCTTTATCTCAGTATCCCCTGGACCTGGTATAGGATCTAACACCTGGTAAACATTCAAACAAATACTTGTAGAATGGATAAATGAGTGGACGTTGTAGTGAACTGTCGAGGTGATCATGAGTCTACTGTGACAAGGGTCTAAAAGGTTGTACTTTTAATGTCAGATATTTTCAATCACCCTCTGAATTGTAAAGAAGGGTCATAGTTTGAAGCTTTTCAAAACTCATGACAGTATCTCTTTGAAGCTAAAAACCATCCTGTACCAATGAAATGGATATGTCCCGCCTAGTTAATTAGCCTGAAATGTGTTCTTTCCTCTGTATTCACCGCTTGAGGAAATATTTGCTCCACATAACTCTACTAAATGAACTGAAGGCAGAGATTTTCACCACCATCTGCAGAGCTGCCATCGCTTTCCCTTGGTGCCTTGAATGTTGGGAAGAATGTTGAGTCTGCCCTGACATTTGACAAGAGATGCTGTCACTTTCCAAGCAGGTCACCAGTTCATGGAAGTGATTGTGAGCAGCTTTCGCAAGCAATAGCTGACGTGTGTGGCATCTACATCATTGCTTTTCAACACCTGCATCAGGGAGTAGGAGAAATATTTTGAAATGAAGGAAAAGAAGACTGTTCCAAAAGATAAAACCCAGTGTGGAAAATAAGTCTTTCACAGCTCTGTGTAAAACACACACACAAACAAAAAAAAATATCAATGTCATGTGTCAACAAGCATGGAAAGGATAACTGAAAACAGAGTCCAAGTTATACTGAAGAAGAATCAGGTTTAAAAAATGATCTGTGAGACAATGTGATCTGGTCCCCTTATTTTACAGATGAGGAAATTTCAACCCAACCAAATGACTTGCTGAAGGTCATGTAGCCAGGGCTTTTCTACTGTTTTCGTCAATACCATGTTCATTTCCACAGTGCTCAGTCCTCAAGGCTCCATTTAAACCTTATCACTAATTTTAGAATCCAAAATTGAACTATGGACATTATTCCCCTAAACATTTAGTGAGAATTGATTTTGTATTAATTATAGGCAATGTGAAGATGCAGCATTCCTGTACTTGACTAGCTCTAGTGACTAATATAGCCTTACCCATGGAAGGAGATGAGAAGAGGCCAAAATGAAGCTTTTAGTTCAGATTCTTTTATTTAGGATTAATTCTACTGATTTAGAAGTAACTCAGACACTGTGATTTAAAAAAAATAGTTTTTCCCTCACATTATAAATAATGTCAATTTGGTTTAAAACAAGTAGCTTTAAAAAATTCAAAGAATCTAGTGTTAAGAATTCTATCAATGCTTTCAACCACTAGTAATTTATTCTATTACTAAGCTTTCATTTTTATGGAACATTAATGTAACAGAGATATAATTTTCTTTTTGTTCACTAATGATGTAACAAGATTGTGAAATCAGTCTTGATATTGAAAGAAGTGGGTCTGGAAGATGTAGAGGCAGAGAAATCCTTGGAACAACCAGTAAGCCTAAAAAGAGATCCTCCTATTGAAACTAAAACAAAAACCTGAGGCAGAGAAATAATGCAACTGGGGCTGCTGACTGTTTTCCCACTGGCAGTGAAGAGGGTTTTAGAGAAGTATTTTTCTGGAGTGGAAAGAAAAATAGACCAGAAATAGGATAGCTAAAATGCAGCATGCAGCTTTCTGGAGGGTTGGAAGGGAACTCCTCCCCAAAGATGGAGTCAGAACCAGTGACAGGGGATGCTCATTTGATCAGGCATTACTCAGGAGGAGAGCCTGGCCACATCCCAGTGGTAGCAAGTTTAGTAGGACCTTGAAAGAGTTGGAGGGCTCAGTACTCTAACTAACGTAGCTAACCCCTGGGAAAGATAAACCTGCAAATGGCTGGAGTTTGGATAGAAATAGCAAGTGATTAGGATAAAGAATTAAACAGTGTCTGGTATATAGAAGATTCTCAATTAATAATGAATGAATGAATGTCCTTATGAGCCAGACTGAGTTTGAATTTTATCCCAGGCCAATGGATTTCCAGCACAGGATGGCAAGATCAAATTTGCACTTCTGAAAGATCTGCACTGCAGAGAATGGATTCAAATTGAAGATAGGAAGGCCAGTTAGAAGGTTTTTGCTGGTGTCCTGAGTAAATGTAGTGGCTAGTCAATAAATCTTTGGAATATTAAATACTTAGCATTTTCTATTCATTAAAATAGTTCATATAACTGTGTAGTAATAATTTGTGGTATGTACATCAGATAATCCCAGAAGTGCTTTTACTATGCTACCTGGCAATATTATGGAAGAAGGGTTTTCAGGAAAATACAGTAAAAGCTTATTTATCTAATGCAATTGAAACAATTAGACGTATGTATATATATCTTAAATGTTTTACTTAACCTAAAAAAATAAGTACACATTCATTTACCAGTCTTTCAATCTAGAGCCAGACGTCCTTTCTTTGCATGTGGATCTTCTCATTGGATCTGTCTATAGTCTTTTTTACATAAATGACAAACATAATGCATTTTTATGATATCCAAATTTATTTTTGTTCAAATTGAATGAGACATTACACTCTTGTGAAGTAATGAGAACATTTTTACAGTTGTTTTTCCAACCTTTCACAATTGTTTTGCCCACATTAATTTTGATAGCAATATTTTATTAGCTACTTGCATTTATGCTTTTCTAAAGCAATCATCTTATTTTTTATAGTATATTGGACACCTCACATCTTGGTCCACCTTTTATTCTACCTATTGTTGCACCACAAGCTTTTTGCAGGTGTAAATTGATGGTGTTGAGTCTTAGCTGTACTGTTTTCCAGAGCTTTCTAACATCATAGCATGAGATGCCTTTGTTATGCCTTAGAGAAACTCCCCAAACACATGGGGGTGGCAACCTCATACATGTGCAAGGGAGTTATGCTTCATGGGAAACCTTTGATCAAAAGGGATAAGACTGTGCAGGTAGATTTCCAGTTGCTCATGGCAGCAACCTACTCAATAATACACCCTTATATTGGCTTTCTTCCTTTTCCAGCTCTCCATTCTTAGGATCACATTACTGCCTGCATATATCTTGTCTTAGGGTTAACTTCTTGGGAGGCAGATCAAGCTAAGACTCATAGAATCAACAACTCTCTTTTTAAAATACATTATTTTACCTAATGTTTAATTGTATTACATATTTATAACAAGTGCAACCACCAAAATCAGGTTCGGGAAAATACCTAACTGCCCTTGGTAAGCATCTCTTGCAATCACTGGGGGCTAAAGTAACAGACAGGGGTCTACCAGCCTCCTGCAGTCAGCACGCCCTGCTCTACATAAGTCTGCTTTACTGCAGAGGGGAGGGTATTGGTTAATCTGAAGATTTTGTTAAGTGGAGGTCAGATAAGAGGTGTTCAGCAGAATGTTATTTTAGAATTCATCAGAATTTATAAGATGCCTTAGTGAGCCCAAGTCAGGAGTGTGAAGATGATGAAGTTTGGAGGTTTTAATTTTAATCTACTTTTTCTGCTCTTTATCTTGCTCCAAAGTATTCTGCATGCTTTGTTCAGTCAACATTGGTTCTCAGGAATTCATTACTCACATACTCTATGGAACAAAATACAAATAATGATTGATGTGTGACCATCTTTACCCTACCCTTAACAGATCCTCAGGAATTGTTATGTTTTTGAATAAAAATGTATCACTAACTATTGGAATTTAAAGGATAAATAAACTTGGAGAAGAGGTATGTATAGAAGTTGTGGGAAAGAAAATGTAGGGAGTGAAAACTTGATGTCTTTGGAAATCACACTATGAAGGTGCTCATTTATACCTGCTGAACTTATGAGGTGGTTTGCACAAGTGGATTCACCTATCAGTGATTGTCCTCTTAACAGTTCTCTTACATAGAGACCTTTATCTGAGAATTGTTCTTATATCCTTCATTAGGTAAACATCTCTAGCAGCTACTTCTTTTTCTCTCATCTCACCCAGAACTGATGGAAGGAATAGGAAGATGGATTTGGAAATCTACAATAAAATAGCAAATGCTTGTATTGTGAGTATTTAGTGCCAGACATGGTTAAATCTCACGAGAAACTTATGAGTACTATCATTCTCACTTTATAGATGGGGGAACTGAGGCACAGAGAAGTTAAAATGCTTGTCCAAAATCACAGCAAGGAAATGTCAGAGCTGGCATTTGGCCCTCATTTAAATTAAAAATAAACAAAGATACAAAATGTAAGTGGAAAGCAAAAATCATTATAAAAATTTGGGATTGTGGGGGGCGGAGCCAAGATGGCGGCGTGAGTAGAGCAGTGGAAATCTCCTCCCAAAAACACATAGAGCTATGAAAATATAACAAAAATCTTCCTAAAATAGAGACCACAGGACACAGGACAACATCCAGACCACATCCACACCTGCAAGAACCCAGCGCCTTGTGAAGGGGGTAAGATACAAGCCCCGGCCCGGCGGGACCCGAGCGCCCCTCCCCCCAGCTCCCGGCGGGTGGAGAGAAACCGGAGCGGTTTTTTTTTTTTTTTTTTTTTTTTTTTTTGGCGAGCGCTTTTTGGAAGCCTTAGAGGGACGGGCCCCCGTTGCTGGGGAGGCAGGGTGGCGGGACCGGTGAGGAGGTGCCTGGGAACGGCGCCGGAGGACAAAGAATATCCCGCGTTTCTCCCTGCGAGACCTGGGGGCGGGTGCCTGAGACCGGTGCCTGAGGACGGAGGAGGTCGCGCGTTTTTCCCCTTTTTTTTTTTTTCTCTTTTTGGCGAGCGCTTTTTGGAAGCCTTGAAGGGACGGGGACCCCAGTGCTAGGGAGGCACGGTGGCGGGACTGGTGAGTGGGTGGCTGGGACCGGCGCCTGAGGACAAAGAATATCCCCCGTTTTTCCCTGCGGGACCGGTGGGCGGGTGCCTGAGACCGGCACTTGAGGACAGAGGAAATCGCGCGTTTTTCCCCTTTTTTTTTCTCTTTTCTGCGAGTGCTTTTTGGAAGCCTAAAAGGGACAGGGACCCCGGTGCTAGGGAGGCAGGGCGGCGGGACTGGTGAGCGGGTGCCTGGGACCGGCACCTGAGGACAAAGAATATCCCGCATTTTTCCCTGTGGGACCGGTGGGTGGGTGCCTGAGACCAGCACCTGAGGACGGAAGAAATCGTGCGTTTTTCCCCTTTTTTTTCTCTCTTTTTGCCGAGTGCTTTTTGGAAGCCTTGAAGGGACAGGGACCCCGGTGCTAGGGAGGCAGGGCGGCGGGACTGGTGAGCGGGTGCGTGGGACCAGTGCCTGAGGACAAAGAATATTGAGCGTTCCTTCCCTGCGGGACCGGTGGGTGGGTGCTTTTTGGAAGCCTTGAAAGGACAGGGACCCTGGTGCTAGGGAGACAGGGCAGCAGGACCAGTGAGCGGGTGCCTGGGACCGGCACCTGAGGACAAAAAAAAAAAAAAAAAAATCGCTTCTTTTTTCCTTTTTTTTCCTTTTTTTTTTTCTCTTTCTTTCTGTTCCCTCTCTCATTGTTGCTGCTGTTGTTTTGGTTTGGAGAGTGCTTTTTGGAAATCTTAAAGGGGCAGGACAGGTCACTTAGTCCAGAAGCAGGGAATCTGGGGATCTCTGGGCACTCTAACCCCCTGGGCAGCAGGGAGCACAGAGGCCCCTTACGGAGATAAATAGTCTCCTGGCTGCTCCCCCTCCAACGGGGCTCCACCATTTTGGAGGAACAGCCCCAGCCAGGCCAAGCCCACAGCAACAGCGGAGATAAACCCCAAAGCAACTGGGCGGGAAGCAGAAGCCTGTCTGCGCATAGCTGCCCAGCACAAGCCACTAGAGGTCGCTATTCTCCCAGGAAAAGGCTACAAACCAACAAGAAGGGAAGCTCTTCCAGCAGTCACTTGTACCAGCTCTGCAAACTATCTCTATCACCATGAAAAGGCAAAACTACAGGCAGACAAAGATCACAGAGACAACACCTGAGAAGGAGACAGACCTAACTAGTCCTCCTGAAAAAGAATTCAAAATAAAAATCATGAACATGCTGACAGAGATGCAGAGAAAAATGCAAGAGCAATGGGATGAGATGCAGAGAAAAATGCAAGAGCAGTTGGATGAGATGCAGAGAAAAATGCAAGAGCAGTGGGATGAAGTCCGGAAGGAGATCACAGATGTCAGGAAAGAGATCACAGAAGTGAAACAATCCCTGGAAGGATTTATAAGCAGAATGGATAAGATGCAAGAGGCCATTGAAGGAATAGAAGCCAGAGAACAGGAACGTATAGAAGCTGACATAGAGAGAGATAAAAGGATCTCCAGGAATGAAACAACACTAAGAGAAATATGTGACCAATACAAAAGGAAAAACATTCGTATTATAGGGATACCAGAAGAGGAAGAAAGAGGAAAAGGGATAGAAAGTGTCTTTGAAGAAATAATTGCTGAAAACTTCCCCAAACTGGGGGAGGAAATAATCGAACAGACCATGGAATTATACAGAACCCCCAACAGAAAGGATCCAAGGAGGACAACACCAAGACACATAATAATTAAAATGGCAAGGATCAAGGACAAGGAAAGAGTTTTAAAGGCAGCTAGAGAGAAAAAGGTCACCTATAAAGGAAAACCAATCAGGCTAACATCAGACTTCTCAACAGAAACCCTACAGGCCAGAAGAGAATGGCATGATATACTTAATGCAATGAAACAGAAGGGCCTTGAACCAAGGATACTGTATCCAGCACGACTATCATTTAAATATGATGGTGGGATCAAACAATTCCCAGACAAGCAAAAGCTGAGGGAATTTGCTTCCCACAAACCACCTCTACAGGGCATCCTACAGGGACTGCTCTAGATGGGAGCACCCCTAAAAAGAGCACAGAACAAAACACACAACATATGAAGAATGGAGGAGGAGGAATAAGAAGGGAGAGAAGAAAAGACTCTCCAGACAGTGTATATAACAGCTCAATAAGCGAGCTAAGTTAGGCAGTAAGATACTAAAGAAGCTAACCTTGAACCTTTGGTAACCACGAATCTAAAGCCTGCAATGGCAATAAGTACATATCTTTCAATAGTCACCCTAAATGTAAATGGACTTAATGCACCAATCAAAAGACATAGAGTAATAGAATGGATAAAAAAGCAAGACCCATCTATATGCTGCTTACAAGAAACTCACCTTAAACCCAAAGATAAGCATAGACTAAAAGTCAAGGGATGGAAAAACATATTTCAGGCAAACAACAGTGAGAAGAAAGCAGGGGTTGCAGTACTAATATCAGACAAAATAGACTTCAAAACAAAGAAAGTAACAAGAGATAAAGAAGGCCACTACATAATGATAAAGGGCTCAGTCCAACAAGAGGATATAACCATTCTAAATATATATGCACCCAATACAGGAGCACCAGCATATGTGAAGCAAATACTAACAGAACTAAAGAGGGAAATAGACTGCAATGCATTCATTGTAGGAGACTTCAACACACCACTCACCCCAAAGGATAGATCCACCGGGCAGAAAATAAGTAAAGACACACAGGCACTGAACAACACACTAGAACAGATGGACCTAATAGACATCTATAGAACTCTACATCCAAAAGCAACAGGATATACATTCTTCTCAAGTGCACATGGAACATTCTCCAGAATAGACCACATACTAGCTCACAAAAAGAGCCTCAGTAAATTCCACAATATTGAAATTCTACCAACCAATTTTTGAGACCACAAAGGTATGAAAGTAGAAATAAATTCTACAAAGAAAACAAAAAGGCTCACAAACACATGGAGGCTTAACAACATCTACTAAATAATCAATGGATCAATGAACAAATCAAAATAGAGATCAAGGAATATATAGAAACAAATGACAACAACAACACTAAGCCCCAACTTCTGTGGGATGCAGCAAAAGCAGTCTTAAGAGGAAAGTATATAGCAATCCAGGCACACTTGAAGAAGGAAGAACAATCCCAAATGAATAGTCTAACATCACAGTTATTAAAACTGGAAAAAGAAGAACAAATGAGGCCTAAAGTCAGCAGAAGGAGGGACATAATAAAGATCAGAGAAGAAATAAACAAAATTGAGAAGAATAAAACAATAGCAAAAATCAACGAAACCAAGAGCTGGTTCTTTGAGAAAATAAACAAAATAGATAAGCCTCTAGCCCAACTTATTAAGAGAAAAAGAGAGTTAACACAAATCAACATAATCAGAAATGAGAATGGAAAAATCACGACAGACTCCACAGAAATACAAAGAATTATTAAAGACTACTATGAAAACCTATATGCCAACAAGCTGGAAAACCTAGAAGAAATGGACAACTTCCTAGAAAAATACAACCTCCCAAGACTGACCAAGGAAGAAACACAAAAGTTAAACAAACCAATTACAAGCAAAGAAATTGAAACAGTAATCAAAAAACTACCCAAGAACAAAACCCCGGGGCCGGACGGATTTACCTCGGAATTTTAACAGACACACAGAGAAGACATAATACCCATTCTCCTTAAAGTGTTCCACAAAATAGAAGAAGAGGGAATACTCCCAAACTCATTCTATGAAGCCAACATCACCCTAATACCAAAACCAGGAAAAGACCCCACCAAAAAAGAAAATTACAGACCAATATCCCTGATGAATGTAGATGCAAAAATACTCAATAAAATACTAGCAAACAGAATTCAACAGTATATCAAAAGGATCATACACCATGACCAAGTGGGGTTCATCCCAGGGATGCAAGGATGGTACAACATTCGAAAATCCATCAACATCATCCACCACATCAACAAAAAGAAAGACAAAAACCACATGATCATCTCCATAGATGCTGAAAAAGCATTTGACAAAATTCAACATCCATTCATGATAAAAACTCTCAGCAAAATGGGAATAGAGGGCAAGTACCTCAACATAATAAAGGCCATATATGATAAACCCACAGCCAGCATTATACTGAACAGCGAGAAGCTGAAAGCATTTCCACTGAGATCGGGAACCAGACAGGGATGCCCACTCTCCCCACTGTTATTTAACATAGTACTGGAGGTCCTAGCCACGGCAATCAGACAAAACAAAGAAATACAAGGAATCCAGATTGGTAAAGAAGAAGTTAAACTGTCACTATTTGCAGATGATATGATACTGTACATAAAAAACCCTAAAGACTCCACTCCAAAACTACTAGAACTGATATCGGAATACAGCAAAGTTGCAGGATACAAAATCAACACACAGAAATCTGTAGCTTTCCTATACACTAACAACGAATCAATAGAAAGAGAAATCAGGAAAACAATTCCATTCACCATTGCATCAAAAAGAATAAAATACCTAGGAATAAACCTAACCAAGGAAGTGAAAGACTTATACTCTGAAAACTACAAGTCACTCTTAAGAGAAATTAAAGGGGACACTAATAAATGGAAACTCATCCCATGCTCATGGCTAGGAAGAATTAATATCGTCAAAATGGCCATCCTGCCGAAAGCAATATACAAATTTGATGCAATCCCTCTCAAATTACCAGCAACATTCTTCAATGAATTGCAACAAATAATTCAAAAATTCATATGGAAACACCAAAGACCCCGAATAGCCAAAGCAATCCTGAAAAAGAAGAATAAAGTAGGGGGGGGATCTCACTCCCCAACTTCAAGCTCTACTACAAAGCCATAGTAATCAAGACAATTTGGTACTGGCACAAGAACAGAGCCACAGACCAGTGGAACAGATTAGAGACCCCAGAAATTAACCCAAACATATATGGTCAATTAATATTTGATAAAGGAGCCATGGACATACAATGGCAAAATGACAGTCTCTTCAACAGATGGTGCTGGCAAAACTGGACAGCTACATGTAGGAGAATGAAACTGGACCATTGTCTAACCCCATATACAAAGGTAAACTCAAAATGGATCAAAGACCTGAATGTAAGTCACGAAACCATTAAACTCTTGGAAAAAAACATAGGCAAAAACCTCTTAGACATAAACATGAGTGATCTCTTCTTGAACATATCTCCCCGGGCAAGGAAAACAACAGCAAAAATGAGCAAGTGGGACTACATTAAGCTGAAAAGCTTCTGTACAGCGAAAGACACCATCAATAGAACAAAAAGGAACCCTACAGTATGGGAGAATATATTTGAAAATGACAGATCTGATAAAGGCTTGACGTCCAGAATATATAAAGAGCTCACACGCCTCAACAAACAAAAAACAAATAACCCAATTAAAAAATGGGCAGAGGAACTGAACAGACAGTTCTCCAAAAAAGAAATACAGATGGCCAAGAGACACATGAAAAGATGCTCCACATCGCTAATTATCAGAGAAATGCAAATTAAAACTACAATGAGGTATCACCTCACACCAGTAAGGATAGCTGCCATCCAAAAGACAAACAACAACAAATGTTGGCGAGGCTGTGGAGAAAGGGGAACCCTCCTACACTGCTGGTGGGAATGTAAATTAGTTCAACCATTGTGGAAAGCAGTATGGAGGTGCATCAAAATGCTCAAAACAGCCCTACCATTTGACCCAGGAATTCCACTCCTAGGAATTTACCCTAAGAACGCAGCAATCAAGTTTGAGAAAGACAGATGCACTCCTATGTTTATCGCAGCACTATTTACAATAGCCAAGAATTGGAAGCAACCTAAATGTCCATCTGTAGATGAATGGATAAAGAAGATGTGGTACATATACACAATGGAATACTACTCAGCCATAAGAAGTGGAAAAATCCAACCATTTGCAGCAACATGGATGGAGCTGGAGAGTATTATGCTCAGTGAAATAAGCCAAGCGGAGAAAGAGAAATACCAAATGATTTCACTCATCTGAGGAGTATAGGAACAAAGGAAAAACTGAAGGAACAAAACAGCAGCAGAATTACAGAACCCAAAAATGGACTAACAGGTACCAAAGGGAAAGGAACTGGGGAGGATGGGTGGGCAGGGAGGGATAAGGGAGGGGAAGAAGAAGGGGGGTATTAAGATTAGCATGCATGGGGGGGGAGGGAGAAAGGGGAGGGTGGGCTGCACAACACAGAGAGGACAAGTAGTGACTCTACCACATTTTGCTAAGCTGATGGACAGTAACTGTAATGTGGTTGTTAGGGGGGACCTGATATAGGGGAGAGCATAGTAAACATAGTATTCTTCAGGTAAGTGTAGATTAAAAATTAAAAAAAAAAAAAAAGAAAGAAAGAAAGAAAATGGGGATTACTCCTTAACAGGATAAAACTATTGGTAAATCAAAGATCAACGCATGCTTTAAATATCCTTAATGTTGATCACTTAAAGGGTGTCAGATGATCAGCTATGGAGGTACTCTTTTCTGATAATATTCCTTTCTCTTAATTAAAAAAAAAAAAAAAAAAGCAGTTCCTGTTTGCTGACCTCCAATGAGTTCTGCACAGTGGTATAGAGGGCATGTCAAAGTGTGGGCAATGGGTCTGTTTGTTTCTACGCAGAAGATCAAGGCCTAGCTTGGATACCCAGAAAATGAACTAAGATATGATATGAGGAGGAGCTTCCGGCATCAGCACTCTCTGGAGGACTCGTGCCGGGGGATGATCATCAAAAAGCCTCCACAGGGATCCGGACGATGCTGCGGTTGTGGCTGCATCCAGCCCACTGTCTCCTGGACTTGCCATAAGAAGGAGGAGGGAGATGTCTAGGCTGGCATGTGCATACAGTGAGACAACGAATTTGACTGGATCTGTACTGTTGGAACTCAACCAGGGGTTGGGAGGGGTGCAAGTTGTAGCACCCCAAAATCTCATGACTATAGACTATCTATGGTTAAAAGAACATATGGGATGTGAACAGATCCCAGAAATGGGCTGCTTTAATTTGTCTGATGGTTCAAGTACAGTTGGAAAATATCCATCATATCATAGATAAATTTTCACAAATGCCTAGGGTGCCTAAATGGTTTTCTTGGCTTCACTGGAGATGGCTGGTAATTATAGATTTGCTTTGTTTATGTCACCGTATTCCTATTATGTTAATATGTGTGTGCAAATTAGTTAGTAGTTTAAAACCTATACATACTTAAGGTACTATACAAGAAGATATGTCATAGAAATAATCAATCCTCCCAAGTTTCCTTCATATGCTACATCTATAGCTTTTCTTCTTCCTTCCTAATTACAAACCTTAAATAGAATTCGTGCCTCATATCGAATTTACTGAGTATCATAATTCCTCCAGGTGGTAAAGATACCTCGAGACAAGTGCTGGGCATAGAAGCCACAGGGCATAAATCTGCAAAGAAGTAAAAAGCTAACCTTTGCAAACAATATGGCTTCTCTCTCACTTACCAACTTTACATTTCCCTGTATGGCCCCGGAAGATGACTGGTTAGCCAGAGACGGGTAAGATTCCTCAAGGGAGGAACAACCTAAGACAGGCACAGTCGCAGGGGGGCCATCAGGTTAGAATTTGGGGATCAACAGAGGTGAGGCTCAGAACCTCACCCCCCCTGCTTTGAGAGAAATCTGCATCCATGGATGTCTTGCTGCCCTTGTCTAGCCTGGATTAATACTTAGTCCATAGGCACACACCTGATCATCTGATCATCTACATTTGCCTTCTTACAGCACTAAACTATGTTTTCTACCTTTATCTTGCATCTACCTACCACTTCAGCATTTTATTAAAAATAAAAATAATAATAATAATAGGAGAAATGTGGGATCAACATATAAATCAAGTACAAAAATCAAATGAATATTCATATTTGACCTGATGGTTTATAGGTCATATTGCATGATCAAAACCGAAAGTTTCTGTGATGAATGCCCTTGTACTGTTCACCATGTAAGAATTTATTCACTCTGTAAGAATTCGTTCACCATGTAAGAACTTGTTTGTTATGCTTCAGAAGATTGGAGACTGACGAGAATTAGGCTTGAGATGGATTAATGATTGTACATTGAGCATTGACCCCCCTATACTGAATTTTATTGTTGTTAACAACCATTTGATCAATAAATATGAGAGATGCCCTCTCAAAAAAAAAAAAAAAAAATTTGGGATTGCTGCATTATAAAACAACTTGAATCTGGAGGAAACCCACTGAAGGCCAACCACTGAAGGGAGCTCAGTTTTCTGGCTAAATGGGGCTTCAGTTTGTTCTCACAGCAGTTTCCTCTCTAGAGAGGAACAGACCTCAGAACAACCTACTTGACTGCTTCCTATAACTACCCTCCAATGGACGAACAAAACCTCCAAAGTACAGCCCATCTCTCACCCCAGAATAGGGTCTGGAACAACCCCACCCAAAGAAGGACTGTGCTCAAAGAACATACTCTCAGTAGAGTGAGTTCTGTGGGCTTCAGACAGAAAGATGCTAATTAGTCACTTTCTAGTGCTACCTGTAGGTGCCAGACAATTTTCTTTCTGCAACCTTATTCAAGAGCTCCCATGTTACAGACTATAGCAGTTCCAAGAGGTATAATTTTGTGATGTGCTTGGTAATTTTAACTTTACAGTGATGCTCTCTTTTCCCTCTGTCATCAAGTGCTTCACTTTATTTTGATCTGTTTTCTGTTAATCACTCTATGTACTAAAAGTGAATCCCCATTTTTTTCCTCTCAGAAGTACTTAGAATCTTAGAAAGTGTGGATGACAAGTTTTGACATTTATTTTTACCATAGCATATTCCCTGTGGATTATGAAAGAGTCATTATGAAAGAATTGGGTTAATGTTTGGAGTCTCTATTCTGCTCCATTGGTCTGTGGCTCTGTTCTTGTGCCCGTACCAAATTGTCTTGATTACTGTGGCTTTGTAGTAGAGCTTGATGTTGGGGAGTGAGATCCCCCCCACTTTATTCTTCCTTCTTAGGATTGCTTTGGCTATTCGGAGTCTTTGGTGGTTCCATATGAATTTTTGAACTGTTTGTTCCAGTTCATTGAAGAGTGCTGTTGGTAATTTGATAGGGATTGCCTCGAATCTGTATATTGCTTTAGGCAGGATGGCCATTTTGACGATATTAATTCTTCCTAGCCAGGAGCATGGGATGAGTTTCCATTTGTTAGTGACCTCTTTAATTTCTCTTAAGAGTGTCTTATAGTTTTCAGGGTGTAGGTCTTTCACTTCTTTGGTTAGGTTTATACCTAGGTATTTTATTCTTTTTGATGCTATTGTGAATGGAATTGTCTTCCTGATTTCTCTTTCTATTAGCTAATTGTTAGTGTATAGGAAAGCCACAGAGTTCTGTGTGTTAATTTTGTATCCTGCAACTTTGCTGAATTCCAATATTAGCTCTAGTAGTTTTGGAGTGGAGTCTTTAGGGTTTTTTATGTACAAAATCATGTCATCTGCAAATAGTGACAGTTTAACTTCTTCTTTACCAATCTGGTTTCCTTGTATTTCTTTGTTTTGTCTGATTGCCATGGCTAGGACCTCCAGTACTATGTTGAATAACAGTGGGGAGAGTGGGCTTCCATGTCTTGTTCCAGATCGCAGAAGAAAAGCTTTCAGCTTCTTGCTGTTCAGTATGATGTTGGGTTTATCATATATGGCCTTTATTATGTTGAGGTACTTGCCCTCCATAACCATTTTGATGAGAGTTTTTATCATGAATGGATGTTGAATTTTGTCAAATGCTTTTTCAGCATCTATGGAGATGATCATGTGGTTTTTGTCTTTCTTTTTGTTGATGTGGTGGATGATGTTGATGGATTTTCGAATGTTGTACCATGCTTGCATCCCTGGGATGAATCCCACTTGGTCACGGTGTATGATCCTTTTGATGTATTTTTGAATTCGGTTTGCTAATATTTTTTTGAGTATTTTTGCATCTACATTCATCAGGGATATTGGTCTGTAGTTTTCTTTTTTGGTGGGGTCTTTTCCTGGTTTTGGTATTAGGGTGATGTTGGCTTCATAGAATGAGTTTGGGAGTATTCCCTCTTCTTCTATTTTATGGAACACTTTAAGGAGAATGGGTATTATGTGTTCTCTGTATGTCTGATAAAATTCCGAGCTAAATCTGTCTGGTCCAGGGGTTGTTCTTTGGTAGTTTTTTTATTACCACTTCAATTTCTTTGTTGGTAATTGGTTTGTGTAGATTTTGTGTTTCTTCCTTGGTCAGTCTTGGAAGGTTGTATTTTTCTCAGAAGTTGTCCATTTCTTCTAGGTTTTCCAGCTTCATAGCATATAGGTTTTCATAGCAGTCTCTAATAATTCTTTGTATTTGTTAGGTCCATCGTGATGTTTCCTTTCTCATTTCTGATTCTGTTCACGTGTGTTGATTCTCTTTTTCTCTTAATAAGTCTGGCTAGGGGCTTACCTATTTTGTTTATTTTCTGAAAGAGCCAGCTTTTGGTTTCATTGATTTTTATCTATTGTTTTATTCTTCTGAATTTTGCTTATTTCTTCTCTGCTCTTTATTATGTCCTTCCTTCTGCTGACTTTAGGCCTCATTTATTCTTCTTTTTCCAATTTTGATAATTGTAACGTTAAGACTATTCATTTGGATTTGTTCTTCCTTCTTTAAATATGCCTGGATTGCTATATACTTTCCTCTTCAGACTGCTTTTGCTACATCCCAGAGAAGTTTGGACTTTGTGTTGTTGTTGTCATTTATTTCCATATACTGCTGGATCTCCATTTTAATTTGCTCATTGATCCATTGACTATTTAGGTGCGTGTTGTTAAGCCTCCATGTGTTTGTGAGTTGTTGTACATGTTTTGGTAGACATAGTCCCAGTGTAGGATTGCTGTGTCATCAGATAAACTCATTTTTAGATTTACCAGATGGACCAGAAGTTTCCCAAAGGGTCACTTCAGTTTACACTTCCATCAGCAACATAAGAGAATTCCTCATTGTCATTAATATTTGGTATTACAGGTGTAAGTCTTTTTTACTTTTCACCACTTTTGGTGGAGTGTGGTAATATTTCACTGTGGTTTTAATTTGCATTTCTCAGCTGAGTATGCTGACGGTTTTTTTATTAATGCTTATATGCTTAACTTTCATGAAGTGCCTGAGAAAGTGTTTTCCCATTAAAAAAATTAGGTTGTCTTTTTCTTGTTGATTTGTAGTTCCTTATAGTAAATATGAGTCATTTGTTGGATATGTATATTGCCATCATTTTTTTCCAGTTTGTGGCTTGCTTTTTCATATTTTAAGGATATCTTTAAGAGAGTAGAAGTTTTACATTTTGTGCAAAGCAATTTATTTACATTTTTTCTTATGCCAATTATTTTCCTTTTCCAGTTTAACAAATATTTGCCTATCTCCAGATACAGAAGATACTCTCCTATATTTTCTTCCAGAAAACTTACTGTATACCTTTCACATTTAGGTCTCTGACCAATCGCAAATTAATTTTTGTGCATGGTGTGGGGTAGCGTTCACTGTTCACTTTTTCCCATTTATTGAAAGTTTATCCTGTCCCCACTGGTTTGCGGTAGCACCTTTATTATAAATCAGGTGACTGTACCTGGGTGGGTTTGTCTCTTGACTCTCCATCCTGTCTTTTGGTTCATTGTCCATGGGCTGACCCCTCACTGTCTTAGTTATCTTTACAACAAATCTTGAACTCTGATAGCATGCCATATAACTCTGTCATTCTTCATCCTCTAGATTTTTTGAACTATTCTAGGCTCTATGTTTTCTGAAAATAGATTCTGAAATCTTTACTTTGGAAAGATTTTTAAAGAAATGTTTGGGAATTAATAAATTTTCCAAAGCAAGAGACTAACTGAAATTGGTTCTTATTGCAAGATATTTGGTAAATAAATGGATTTTTGAGATCTTAATTTCTGTCAAGGTAAAATAGCACTAAAAATACGCATCAAATTCCCTGCATAGCTGTATGACTAAAACACACATGACGCGCAGGCGTCTTGGGAACATGACCCCGGGGTCACCGCGGCGCGCTGCCTGATGGGGGAGGCCGGGGAAGCCCTGTGGACCGACCGAGAGAGCTCAGCAGCTTGCAGTGACCGGCGGGATGCCTGCCGGGAGCTCAACAGGCTGCAATCCTTGCCTCCCTTTTTTTTTTTTTCCTGGGTTTCATAATCATCTCGTCAGGAATACATGGGTTTTTTTTCACTATCATTAATCAACAATTATAAGAGCAATATTATAGTTAGTAGACTCCCCAGTTCATCAAGTTCCCTCCCTACCATATACCCTGTTAGAGTCACTATCCATCAGCATCGTAGGATTCTACAGAATCACTACTTGACTTCTCTACACTACTCTGACTACCACGTGGAAACCCTCCCACATTATGGGAGCTAATCTTAATGCCCCCTTTCCACCCTTCTCCTGCCCTTCCCCACCAGCCTTACTAGACGTTTACCTTTGCAAAACTGGCGATGGTGGGAGTCTAGTAAACATAATGTCACCCCATGTAATTGGAGATTAACGACAAGTAAATAAATAAATACATGATAGAAAGCAACAGCCCAGTTTTAAAAAGACATGTGCACCCCTATGTCTATCACAGCACTATTCACAATAGCCAAGCTAACTGTCCATCAGAAGATGAGCAGTGGACTATTATTAGGCCATATGAAGAAAAGAAATCCTATCATTTGCAACAACATGGATGTTGCTAGAGGGTATTATGCACAGTGAAATAAGCCCAGCGGAGAAAGACAAGTATGAAATGATATCACTAACCTCTTGAAAAGGAAAACCAAGAGAAACTGAATGAACAGAAGAGCACTAGATTCACAGATCCCAAGAAGACACTAACAGTTACCATGGGAAAGGGACTGGGGTGGATACTTGAGAATGGAGGGATAATGGGAGAGGGAAAGAAATCATGCATTGCAATTAGCATGTATAATGTGGTCAGCAGGGTCACAGGGAGTACTGTACAACACAAAGAAGACAAGTAGTGATTCTACAGCATCTTACTATGCTCATGGATATTGACTGCAGTGGGGTATCTGCGGGGCATCTTCGTGACGGGGGGAGTCTAGAAAACATAATGTTACTCATGTAATTGTGTTTTAATGACAGATAGACAGGCAGACAGATAGTTACACACAGATGGAAAGACAGATTAATGAATGAATGCATAAATAAATTAATACATACATACATACATACATTTAAGGAAGACAGAAAGACAGAATGATAGATCAACAGATAGATCGATAGACAGATAAATATACACAGATAGATAGAAAGACAGATGAATGAATATATGAATAAATAAATACATATATGAGAAAAAGAATGAAATACAAGAACGAAAGAAAGAAGGAAAGCACCAGCCCAGTTTTAAAAAGACATGTGCACTCCTAGGTTTATCACAGCACTATCCACAATAGCCAATCCACAATTCCATGAGCTACATTATGGTTACTACACGCCCCAGATCAAGTCCACCCAACATACTCCATTACAGTCACTGTCCTTCAGACTAACAAGATGCTACAGAATCACTACTTAAGCTCTCTGTACTACACTGACTTTCCCGTGGGACCTCCCCACACATCAACTGAGCTGATCTTAATGCCCCCTCTACACCCTTCTCCCTCCCTTCCCAACCGGCCTTCCTAGCCCCTTTCCTTTGGTAAATTAGTAGTGGGGGGCGTCAAGTAAACTTAATGGTACTCATGTAGCTGTAGACTAATGATAAATAAATAAACAATAAGTAAGTAAGTACATACATGAATATGTACATACATACATAAAAAATAAATAATAGAATGCAGCAGACCAGTTTAGAAAAGACATGTGCAACCCTATGTTTGTCACGGCACTATACACAATAGCCAAGATAGGTGTCCATCAGTAGATGAACAGTGGAATATTATTCAGCCAGATGAAGAAAATCAATCCTACCAATTACAACAACATGGATGGAGCTGGAGGGTATTATGCTCAGTGAAATAAGCCATGCAGAACACAAAAAATGTCAAATGATTTCACTCACCTGTGGAGTATCAGAAAAAATAAAAAGAGTGAAGGAACAAGACAGTAGTAGCCTCACCAAACCCAAGAATGGACTCATGGTTACAAAAGGGAATGTGACTGAGGAGGATGGGTTGGAAAGGAGGGAAGAGAGGGAAAATGGGGCACTAGAGTAGCACACATAATGTGGGCAGGGGGCAGGCATGGGCAAGGCAGTATCACACATTGAAGATTACTAGCGCTTCTTCTACAGCATATTCCTGGGCTAATGGACATTGACTCTTACAGGCTATGAGGTGGGGACTTGGTAATGGGGGTATTTTAATAACCATAATGTTGCGCATGGAACTGTTTAGTACTGACACCAAAATAAAAAGAAACACACAGTACCTCGGGTCTGGATTCCATTTTACCTGATGCTGTCAAGTTGTTCAGTGTCCACCTCACCAGAATCCCAGCTGCTCCTCTAAGCATACCCATTCTTTCTCTAGGACAGAGGCAGCACTGTGACATCATGGGATTTCCAGGCACCAGTGCTGCTCTTGCAAACTCCACCCCCACGGCGGGCACTGCCCAGCTGTGGGGAGCTGCCTCACAAGATGAACAGGGAATATTGTTCACCATATATACAATGATTTCATCATGATTGGAGTATCCGAACAGAGACAAAACTGAAGGAGAAAACATTAGCAGTCTCACAGAGAGCAAGAATGGACTAAAAGTTACCAAAGGGAAAGAGACTGGGGTAGATGGGCAGAAATGGACGGACCAGGGAGGAGGGAACAATGGGCACATACAATTACCATAAATAATGTAGGAGGAGGGGCACGTAGAGGGCTGTAGAACACAGAGAAGACAAGTAGTGATTCCACAGCATCTTACTCTGCTCATGTACAGTGAGTGCAATGGGGTATCTTGGGCTATCTTCGTGATGGCGGCAGAAAACTAAACATAATTTTACTCATCTAACTGTACATTAATGACGGAAAGATAGCTAGGTAGGTAGATAGATAGATCTGGCCCAGAATAATGCCTGAACCTGGACTGAAATTCACGTCAAACGCCTGAAATAAGATTGCATTCTCTGGTCCCTGCAGTTAGGAATAGATAATCGTGGAGAGAAGACTGGTTCTTGCTGTTTAAAGTGGTCTTTCTAATAATGTCTGCTCATCTAGCGTTTTCATCCTGCTTTACTATGTTATTTATGTCCAGAGGAATGTTGTTCTTCTACCCAAATGGCTGGGATTCAAAGCAGCCAGTTAGTATTTACTCACATTGTTAAGAAAGTAAAAATCTCTGATGCTCTAAATTCCAGGGGGGTGGGAGGACAATGGAAAAAATAATAATTTAATGTGGAAAAATTATTAACCCTGAAGGTATTTAAAGTTCCTTCTTTCTTCTAAGCAGACTGTGAAACCTCTGTCAGGAAGTTTGTTTTTAAACCTTCTGCCTAAATATGTTGTGGCTGAATGACAATCTTATCTAAATTCAGTTCCGTTTTTGCAAAACTCCCTCAAGTAATCTGTGAGCCATGGATTTGATATTTCAGAGAGAACTGATACTAAATTAAATGCCTAAGTTAAATAACCAGGGATTTCGATTTTTTGTAAAAGTTGGCTCATGTAAGAGTTCATGCTAGCCATATTCAACCATTTTTAATACGGCCATTAATGTTTCTACTCACTTTAAGGTCAAGTGAACATCTGATAAAAAAAGGACCAAGAGTCATCTTTTCTACCCGTCATCTAGTACTTACATGTGGGTACAGACATCTACAGTGTGAAGAACCAAACAGACAAATGAGAGGATGAACAACATGATTCCGAGAAGGAACTGTAAGACCACAAGCCTGGTCTGGGGGTGACGGCACCCCCTGTGGACACTCACCATTTGCTCCTGGCCCATCCTCTGTCTTTAGATGTACCTGAGTCTGAGAAATAGAATCAACCAGATTTCTGAATATCTGAGTATGGGGGCTCCCTTTCTACAGTTCAAATCCACAAAAACCCTGGTTGCTGGTTACTCTGAGTTTGATGAGCAGGGGATATCTTTTCGGACTATGAAACATTACATGCAAATATAAGCAAATATATGCAAACATCAATTTTGAATGCAAAAATCCAGAAAAAGACCTGGACTAGAAGGAAGCTGTGTGTTTTCCAAAGTAAGCTTTCAGTGTTTAGAATTGTAGTTTTTCTTTTCCCATCTTCCAAAATTTCAATTCTGTAGGCAACTTCAGCTCATCCCACTTAGAAGTTTGACAGTTCAGGTTCTAGTGAGATTCCACTTGGCCCAGAAGATAGCATAGAATTATGTTCTAAACTGTGAAAAGTGCATTGAAGAATGAAGTAGCCCATTTTTCCTTTCATCAATATATAGGAAAGGTCTTTGGAAAAAGAAAAAGTATACAGTGAGAATGTGCATCTTGAAGGAAAAAAGAATGCATGGGGAAAATAATCTCATTTTAGCTCTAGTATAATCTCTCAATTTCTGAGTTCTTGTTATTCTCACTTTTTTTGGTAAAAGAAAAACTGATTAAACATGGTAGTGCAGTGATCTACACCATTTCTTTGGGAACTGAGTATTTTCAGCATGGAACTGCTTTTCCACAATTCTATGGGAAAACAATTCTCTAGATGCTTTTCATATTCTGTTTTTACAACAATGTTGTTTAGACTTGGATTATAGCTTTCTTTCAAATGTTGGTGTGACAGACAAGGAACACAACTCTAAAAATTAATGACATTCGATCTGAATTCTAAATTTATTTTTCTGCTTGTTTTCTAATGTCGGAGGCCACTTATCTTCCTCCCCAAATAGATACCCAGTTCCTGTCATCTCACTTGCTGCAAGCGAGCCAGTAGGTATGCAAAGACTTCTGCTTAGCAGCCTGAGAAACGTCACTCCGAGCTAAATATGATGCAGCTCCAACCCTTAAAATATTACATGAATGCTGTACTGCAGTAGCAAATGGAGATATCCATGTGATTCAGCCCCAGGTTTGATAAATTATGTACTAATTCTTAACCTTTCAAGAGAAAAATATTTTCCCATAGAGCAAATACACACTAAAATCAACACATTTATCGAGTGACTGTTTCGTACAGGTAATGCATAAAGTGCATCAAGATACACAAAGACATAGCTCCTGTCCTTACAGAATCTGAAATCTATCCTGAAAAATGTGATAGGAAATAATGTGAATACAAACAATAATCCAAGATTTCAATGACAGTTCACAGGATGTAAATGACAGTTAAAAGAAACTGTCATAATTCAGTACAGGATTCACTTCAAAATGAATCAGTAGATACTATATGAGTTAAAAGCAAACGACAGTTTCTTCATTTTGGGATGAGCATTGAAAAGACTAACTAGGATCTGTAGATCAAAGAATGGATATTCCATGTTGGCCAAGAGACATAAAGAGAACCTTCTAGAAGTGGCTATGGTGGAAGCTGAGATGTGAGGGTCATAGAACACTTCAGGTAATTCCAACTGCTCACCTTCCACTCTTTCTACCTGCTGACCTCTTTTGGTTAAAATGAAGAAACTAGTGAGAATGTCTTTATTTAGCAAAGGAGTCAATATTTTTTGGTATAACTGGGTGTACCAGAACTAAAATAAGTTTTTTTAGAATAGCAAGGTGCATAAAATAGCAAAACCACTTGCTGCCATTAAAGTTGCCTTAATTATACGCACTAGTTGCTCAGTATAATAAATACACACACTTATAGCAAAGGAAGCAGTCCCAAAGTCAGAACAACTTGGTTGCCTATAATATCTGCTCACAAGTACCATTTCCCATCTGCCCCACCAAGAAATGTCACAACTGTTGCTAAGAATGTGTTAAGCAGCAATCTGGCAGAAAGCCAGTCACACCGTGGTTAATTGGTTGTGGAGTTGCAAGTGGAAAAGTCAGGGATTCCTAAACTCACAGAACTTCTCAACCTTCATGTGCAAGTAAATCACTAGAGGAACCAGTTAAAACACAGATGCTTCCTTTGTCAGTAGGTCTGGGGTGGAGCCTGAGATAAATACTTATTTATTTTGATTACCTATAATGTTCCCCTTCCCACTAGAATGTAAACCTCAGGAGGACAGGAATCTTTTGTTTATTTTCTTCACTGATGTGTCACAAGCACACCTAGAACAGTGTCTGGAACACACTGGATCCATGTGTGTTGAATGGCAGAGTGGCATTACCCATAAACCGCACACTAAGTGGGTGGGGACACCAATTCTGACTTGGAGTGATTAGGCTTGCTCAAGACACATGGCTGATTTCTTAAAACTAAGAAAGGTCTTTAACAGGGACAGAGGCGGCCAGGTGGCTATAGGTGACCCCATGCCAGAGGTTTATTCTAGATCATTTTCAGAGGCACCGCCTTCCTCGTTAGGCCCAGCTTGACTTGAGCGCTAGACTTCACCTAACCAAAACTCAGTGGGCTTGAGGACTGGCCTGCATAAACTTCAGCTCCTGATATGGATTCCTGTGACGCTTGCTCGCCACCAGCTGGGCCATTCACTAGGCTGTTCATGGCTATATGGGGCCTCCCTGTCTCACCAAGTCTTCATCCAAATTTCGCATCCTCCCAAACTTTGTGTGGTTTGGCTTAAGACCTGAACTCCCTATTACCCTAGCTATTGACTCTCTGAGCTTTGGCAAAGTTGGAAGAATTAGGCATCAGCTTGGCATCTAGCTCCAAATCAGTGTCACCCTGTGAACTTTGTGGGTCTTTGAGACCTTCCCCAAATGTCACAAGGGTTCTGAGCACTTGCATGGGTATCTACAAGGCCTACATATTACATCCTCATAATTAGGGAGGCTGAATTCCTTCTCATACCCAGTTAATTTTCTTCTGTGTATTTTATGTTCATTTCCTTTGCCCAATTTTATATCAGGCTGTGCTTCTATATCTTATTGATTTACAGTTTTAAAACATATTCTGTATACTAATTTTTTTCTTCATCTGATCTTTTTTTTATTCTTTTGAAAATTGAACAATCTGAATAAACAGTAGTTATAATACTCCATAATACTTCACTTAGAGATTTCTGAGATATACCAATGCAAATAGCTTCTCATTATGTAACTCACCATTCTATTTTATTTACAGTATTTTCTGTTCAACAGACCACATTAATTTATATATATGTAACTTATCAGTTGGGATGGTGTTTTCTGTATCCTATGAAATCCTTCTGTAATATCAGACTTTGAAGCTATTGTTCTTATGTTTTTGTTCACACTCGGGTCTTTCATGCATCTGGAATTTATTTTTGTATGTGTTATGAGGCAAATGCCTACCATTTTCCATATGTGATGCCAATGTCTAGTGCCATATATGAGGCTTCTACATATGCACACATTTGTTTCTGGGGTCTCCGCTTTGTCTATGTTTCTATCCCTGCACCAACATCACTTTGACTAAATCAGTATGGCTTTAAAATAAGTTTTGATATCAAATCATTCAAGTTTCTACAAATAAGTCTTCCTCACACACACTCCAGGTATTTCTGTATTTTTGTGCTTCTCATATGAATTTTAGGATCAGCTTGTAAAATTCCACACACTCACACAAAACTTACTGGAGTTTGTCTGGAATATTACTGAGTTTTAAAATCAGTTTGGCCAGTGCTGACATTAATACCAAATCTCACCATCTAAAAATGTGGCCTATCTGTCTTTTGATTTGCATCTTATTTTACTTTCTTCAGTGATGGTTTTAAATTGTCTCCATAAGTACTTGAATATCTTTTAGATTTATCCCTAAATACCTTTTAGCTTCTGTTATTGTAAACAAGAGCCCCCCACCCACCGCCTGCCTCCCATAATTACTTAACAATGCTTGGCTGTTGAGGCCAGAAAGCTTCAGGTGTTTGTGGCTGACTCCATTTGTGTCTGGCATTCTGGGGCCCCAGCTCCCCCAAGGCTTTGCTGCAGGCAGCAGGTTAATAAGTTCTTTTCCAGCTTCTTTAGGGAAGTGCAGGAATCAGGGGGTTTCCTGAGATCTGCCCCACTGATCCTTCAGGCCAGGCCTTGTACTATTGACCTCTGAGCCCAGAGATTTCCTCTGGTGAGGCTGGGAAGGTGAGGCTCCCAGAAGGGAAGGGCATCAATCATTTTAGGGGTCCCATTGCACCCAGATTTCATATTACTATTCTCATTTCCAGAGGCTTACAGAGATTAAGCATCTTTCTCAAAGTTAGTAAACGGTGCTCGTTCAAGTCCAAGCCTCCCAGACCTCAAAGTCAGGGCTCTTACCCTTTACTACGCATTTCCTTCCAAACTCTGCCTCTCTGGCAAGGAGCTGAGCCCCGCCCTCCACAGTGCAAACACCGGACTTGAGCAACTGGACCTCCCGGGTGTGTGCAGAGGCCCAGGCTAGACCCTGGGGATGGTGGCTTCCCTGCAACATCACCGCAGCACAGGTCCTGCAGACTCTGCCTGTCCAGAGCTCTCACACTCACGCCCCCCTCTCTCCCTCAGCTGTCACTGCACCCCCATTATTGCTGCAGCCTCCCTGTGGCCCCATTTCCACCATGGCCTCTTACTGTCTCTCTCACAACAAGGCCACTGTTTTACTACAAAAACCTGATCATATCTCTGCTGTGTTTAAAATGCGGTGCTTCCCACAGCAATTAGAGTAAAACAAACCTCCTTTCTGTGACCTTATTCCTTGGAATCTGGCTTCCGTCGGTTCTGTCTTTATTTCCTACTCCTCCTCTATGCATCTCCCTCCAGCCTCACTGCTCTGTATTCTGCCTCTCCCTGCTCATCACAACCTCAGGGCCTTTGGCCCTGCCACTCTCCCCATCTAGAATGTTCCTTCATCAGATATGTGTATGGTGGAGTCTCTCAGGTTTCAGCCCAAATGCCACGTCTTCAAAGTCCTTCTTACCTCCTCACCCCAAGACAGAGCCCAGCTCCCCAGCCTGCCCCTCCAAGTTGCCCTCCACTGAATCACTTGGTTTTTTGTTTCACAGAATTTACCACCACCTGCCCAGAAAAGAAACCATCTTCCAGTAACCTAGATTTTGGTTACACTTGTTTTTATATTTCTTTATGTCACAACCTCACAGAATGTTTGTCTGTAGGGGGAGGGAGTTTTTTGTTTTGTTTTTAATTGTGATAAAACATTCCTAACATAAATTAGACCACTCTAATCATTTATAAGTGTATGATTATGTGGCATTAATAACATTCACAATGTTGTCCAACCAACACCATCATACATGTTTAGAATTGTTCTTTTTTCATCTTTCAAAAAACTCTGTACCCCTTAAACTCAATAACTCATGTGCCCCCACCCAGCACCCAGTAACCTCTCTTCTTTCTGTCCTATAAATTTGACGTCTCTAAGGTTACCTCATCTAAGTGCAATCATACTACGTTTGTCCTTTTATGTTTGGCTTGTTTCACTCAGCATGTTTTCAAGGTTCATGCATGTTGTAGCACGTATTTGAATTTCCTTCCTTTTTATGTCCAAATAATATTTATTGTATGTATATACATTTGGTTTATTCATTCATCTCTCAGTGGAGGTTTGGGCTGTTTTCTACTTTTGGCCTTAGTGAATAATGTTGCTATTGTGCTAATTTCTAGAATGTCTTTATTGTCTGTCTCTCCTCCCTTGAATGGAAGCTCCGGAAGGGCAGAGGCTGTTTAGATAGAACAGTGCCTGGCCTCTGGCAGGAAGAGTGCAAGACGAGTGGAACGTTGTCAGCAAAGTGTAACATTGTAACTCAGTACTCACACTTGAAGAATATAAATCACTGACTCCCTTCTTTCATGGGTGGGCAGCATTCTCAGCTGGGTGACTGCAGGAGGGTTCTGTCCAAGCTCTGGCCTCCTTGCCTCTGTTCTTGCTCTTGATCAACCCACGCCTCCTGCTTCCGCAAGAAGGGTGTCTTTAAAACACAAATCCGATCACAACTGTCTTCTTGAGTGACTCCCCATTGTTCTTGCAAGTCCAGACTCCATTCCAGACAGGGATTCTGAGGACCTGGGGAATAGGCTGAGCTTACCTATCTGGCTCCAGCTCTACCCCAGCTCTGTGCTCCAGCCAGTGGACCTTCAATGCCTTGACTGTGCTGTGGTGTCTCAAGGCCTTTTGTAGATGCGGGTCCTTTTGCTAGACGTCTGCTGCCTCCTCCTGCATCAGCTGCAGTTTATCCTTTTGATTTGTTTGGACATCACTTGTGGGAGAAGCATTTCCTGTCACTCCAAGTCTGGGTTAATTGCTCCTACTGTGTTTGGTGAAATTGCCTGTTTTTTTTGTTTGTTTTTTGTTTTTGTCTTTGACCTCAGATTGTAAACTCCATGAGGGCAGGAACTATGTCTGTTTACCATTGAATCTCAGTGCCTAGATTGGTGCTGTCACTTAGTAAGAGCTCAATAAATATTTAATGAACAAATGAATGCATTTATAAGGCTTATCAAGTTGAAACAGAATCAGGAATATTATCCCTAATAGATTAGAAAATATCAACCTCATGGTGTCTAGGTGTCCAAACAGAGCCTTTTGAACAAAGGTGGCCCATCTAATGAAAAACATTTTTTTTAACTCAGCTACCTGGATCTCATACATGACAGGCCATCTGTCCTTCAGACCACTGTGACACTCACTGCTACCAGGTGTCACCCAGGTAGGTGGGGATCAATCTGTAATTATAATTGAAGCTTCATGCAATTAACTACTTCATAGTCAAGTTTAATTCCATCGATGTTACATCATGAAACCAGTGGAACTACAAAAAAATAATTGATAGGCAACAAAATAGATATGAAAAAATCCTGGGCAGACTTTTTACCTGGGACAGCCAAGAACTTGGAGAATCGAACCAACTATATGAACACATACTAGGGTAAAATAACATGGTTTGGGCAGAGCTGTTTCATTATAATTAATCAGTGGTTTTAAAAAAGAATCTGTCAGCAGATATCAGACAGATTTAGAGACGCAAAACTGGTCCACGTGCCCACACAACCCAGTGGAGGGAACACTAAATATGGGACCTGAGTCATCTCGCTACTCCCACGGCCACAAACAGCCACACGCAGATTCTTGTCCTGGTGGCCCATGAAAAAAAGCAAGGAAGGGAGGGAGGGACAGAGGGAGGGAAAAGGAAGGGAGGGAGGGAAAAGGAAGGGAGGGAGGGACAGAGGGAGGGAGGGAGGGACAGAGGAGGGAAAAGGAAGGGAGGGAGGGAGAAAGGGAGGGAGGGAGGGAGGGACAGAGGGAGGGAAAAGGAAGGGAGGGAAGGAGGGAGGGAAGAAGGAAGAAAGCCTCCTGCAGTACCTTTAATTAGGTCCATTTTATGATGATTTGTCCTGTGACTCGGGAATCACACCAAAGATTCCCTTCCATCAATACTGAGCACAGGTTTTAATTTTGTTATACTAGCACTTGATAAGTACGCCTGCATTGACATTTATAGAAATTTAGAATGTTTATCATCTCAGCTTGTCAGACACATCATTTCATGATACTTAATGATGTTTATCACATGACTCATGGTTATGAAAAATTGAACCCTTGACTCATTTGCAGCCTATCTATAGAGTGGGAATCTGTCATGTGCCACCCCCACCCCCACCCCAAATGATGCTATAGATCAATGACTGGGAAGATGGGCATTTAGACACGTTAAAATACAGATTCCAAGCCAGGGCCCTGGAGATCCTGAGTCCGCAGACCCCAGCTAGGGCTTTGGGCTCTGCTCTCTAACAAGCCTCCCCAGGCAGGTTTTTATGCAGTGAGTTTGTTGATAGGAACCATCATACAGAGATCAACATGTATTTATGTGGAAGTAACTAAATGAAAACTAAAGGCTATAAAGTAATGTGTATTATAACATAACCTCATTAAAAACTACCTAGGTAGACAGAAAGACTAACAGGCAAGTACAGAGAAAGCCTGGAAGGATCGATACCACAGTGTGAACAGCAAACTGGGTCAGAATAGAGTGTTTGTCAAAAGATATTTTTGCTCTCTGTATTTTCTAATTTTCCACAATGCATATATATTGCTCTTATACTAACAAAAGGATATTTTTAATTGTAAAATAAGTATCTACTGAGTTCCTAATATGCACTGATCGTTAGGCCTACCAAAGATGAAATCAGGCCACGGTTCCCCCTGTGGCTTCTGGTCCCTCAAGGGACACGGGGCGTTCCCAAGTGCACTGGGACAATGCAGTGCCACCTGGAGGGAGCTCTGTGGAAGCACCCAGGACTCAGCAGCTCCCTGCCCCCAGGCAGCCCAGCTGGAATGCAGGATCTGCCAGCCGCACACCAGAAGCACTGAGCTGGCTGCTCAGAGCTGTAAAAGGCCATGCAAAATACCAGCGCTCCTGGGAATGGAGAATCACTTGCTGTCTTAAAGACATTTGGGGGTTTTTTTTCTGTTAAAGAACCACAACGACAATAAACAAAACCGGAACAAACAAAAACAACAAAACGCCAACCCACAACCTTCAGAACAAGGAATTAGCATGAAAAAATAGCATTTATAATTTAGGGCTGGGATCCCCCTGTGGAAGGATGAAGCCGTGTTTGGTATATTGCTGCAAATGCAATTTTTGCCTGCCCTTCCTCCTGGCCAGGCTAGGAGTCTGCTCTCACCTGTCCTCTGCTTAACCAAGTCCTACCTGTCCTTTATAACCAACTAGTTCCTCGTATCCTACAAGCCTCCCCTACCCCTCCCATCCTGAGTACCTCCACCCTTTAAACACACAGTATTTTATCTGATACACATTGGCAAATCTTATATGTTTGGTATGTATTATTTATCCCTTGGATTATTTTCATTATGTGATAACTTCTTGAAGAGAAAACCTTTTTATCTTTAAATAGACTGTCAGGTCACTGGGGGCAGGGAAGGTTTAAAAGACAGTTCTAGGCACAGAGAGAGACATGTAAATACTAGGCACGAAATATATACTTCTAAAAAATTTGTTTAAACAAGAATATTTAGGTTTTTAAAACAGTTTAACATTGAAAGATAAAACCTTCTGGTTAAATGGAAATGATTGTTTATGAATAAATGCCAGTGTAGTTTTCTAACTATCCATACTTAAATTGTTCCCACACTGCTACTTTATCCTGATGAATTCATAGGTTTTATTTTAAATTCAACAGTAGACACATGCTGATCAAATACTCATTCATTTCTAAATGTATAGCCGATTAGAATTACTGTACACTTAAGCACACATGACTGTCTTTCGGTTGAGGGCAAAGCCAGTCTTGGAAGATAAGAACGTGCTTTCCTTTTTAAAAAAGCTACCTAAGAAGAGACTGCTAAAAAGTCTTTCCTTATATTCAGCATGGGAATAAGAGACCCGCTCTTGGGAAAAACAGTGACCAACAAATGTTTGACTCAGATCATAAAGCTGTGTTGTGTAATTTCCAAAAAACGTGTTCAAGACATGGCAGTGCATTATCTTACAAGCTTTACTTATTTTTTACCAGCAGAGCTAAGAGCAGGCGCACCTACATTGTCACTCCAGCACCCCCTGGTGTCCTATTCGCAGCACGTCATCTTGAGTTCATTATTTGCTATTTCTATGGCTGTTTGCAAAGGAGCTCTTGGGGGAATAATCATTGACGTCCCTGGAGGGGCTGCCTCAGCAAAGAAAAGCAAGTACCTGGATCTTAAAACCGTATGCTGTGCTAATCATGCCCATCCACACTGTTTATCTCTCTCTGGGGAGCAAGTGCCAGCATTGCACGGGTAGGAGTCATTTTCCCATTCTGTAATTTCCTCTTATTTTTTTTTCTTTTGGTCATAGTAGGAAATTACTTTTATAGTGGGGAAAAAACTCACTTCAATAAATGAAAATTCTTGAAGGAAATGTGTTTGCTCAGGGTTTTCTGAAAATACCTGTACAGGAAATTAGGGCAAAGAGAGGGAGTATTTTGTCCCCTTTCCAAATTCCCCCAGTTTGTAACTATAAATCAAACTTTTATTTATGATAACTTCCCCTATGGCCTTTGACTCTCCCTTCACCCTCTAATCTTGAATCCCAAGTGCTAGAAGGAGTTGCCCTCATTTCTGGCTACTGCTGGCCTGTCTTGGTCCTTGTCACAGCTGGGTAACTAACTGACAGTTTATGCAATCATGGTCATCTGCTTAGCAACAGGAAGGGTGGGGCTCAAAACAGAGGGACACTGCCCGACCAGCATTCCGCCACTGTGAAATGAGAAGGAAGAATGGAGAACTGGCTACAGGCCAGATAAAATTATTTTCAATATGATTTGAAACTATTTCCAATACTAAATCCCCAAAGGATTGCTCAGACAGGAAGGGTCCCATATTCTCCTCATAGAGACCTCTGTATTTACAGTCTTAAGGGTACCATGTGATAGGAATGCCATCAACAGTGCTCCAAATGACAAATAAATACAAAGTTCCTTACCCCTGGATCCCTAAATGGGTCAGTGGGCTTTACCTCAGAAGTCTCTTAGGAAAAGGGTGTGGCATAGCTGAGAGTCAGAAAACCTGCTCAGACGGGAGCTCTGGCCGCACAGGTGGGAGCCGGTGACATGGCTAATTCTGCCAGGAACATCCCAGCGCCGTGTCTGGTGTGCTTTTCATTTCACCTTGCGTGAGCAAAAAGGAGGGAAGAATGGGGGAATAATCGAGATGGCCACTAGAGTAGGTTTTAGCACTGCAAGCTTTCCATTTCTGCCACAGTCCTTGAAATTTACAGCTATAATTTCATCAAATGAATGAGAGTCCAGAGGTCATAGGATTCTGTCTCCAAGTCATGTTAAATTCTTCCATGCATCAGATCAGAAGTATATCATATTTACAGTGTCAGCATGGCCTTGCTGATGGGAGCCTTGATCACCAATGCAGAAGAAAGAGGTTTTGGTGAACTGACCTGGCCAGATGACAGTTTTTGTTTTATGTTATTGATTTATTCTTGGGATTTTAGCTAGACCTGCCAAGACCTTACTATGAAATAAAACTGAAAATGTCAATTTCCACTTATGTGCCTGTCCTGTTGCTTTACATTTGTCCATTCATTTGCTCAGTGTGTTTTTTGAGCATCTACCACATGTGCTGTTGCACGCACTGAGGTTACTGTGGGAAACTGGAACGATCAAGGGCCCTGCTCTCAGAGCTTGCAGGATAAGTGGGTGTGTGTTCGCTTGCAGACTCAAACTAATATATAGATAAAGGAGAAAATGTCAGATAGTAACAAATAAATGGGAGATAATGAAGGCACGGTGACATGCCATAGAGCGGCCGCCATGGATTGAGAGTCACACGAGACAGCTCTGAGGAGGTGAACGAGGCTGGTGAGGATGGAAAGAAGCGTCCAGCAACACCGAGATAAAGGGCAAGGGCTTCCGGCCCAGAAACAGCACCTGCAAATGCTCTAAGGAAGGAAGCTATGTGGTGGGTTAGAGAACAAAAAGGCAACCAGCACAGTTGGCGGAGCAGACAGGGAAGGGCACTACGAAATGATGCAGGAGAACTAGGAGGGGCCAGACGAGGAAGGGGCTTCGGAAAGGAGGGCAGAGACTGGATCTTACTGCAGGCCAGCCAGATTCCCACTGGAGAATTATACACGGGGGAGGGTGGGTGTGATAAATAATATGTCTGATTTTAAAAGATCACCGTGGCTGCTGTGCAGGGAAGGGACTCAAGGGAGCCATGAACGGGAGACAAGGGGAGGCTGCTCCACTAGGTGAGGGTCAGAGGCAACGGCGATTAGGACCGGCATGTTGATAACATGGATGTTGTTGATGGGCTGGGATATGTTTTGGGGATGGGGTTGGCAGGTTGGACTGTGGAGGGTGAAGGCGAGAAGATAACCAAGGATGAGCCCTGGAATGTTTGTCTTGATATTAGATGATAGTGTATCTAATGAAATAGTTGAAGTGGGGGAGAAACAGGCATGCGGTAGAAAACCCATTTTTATTCTGGCCATGTTAGGTCTGAAATGCCTCTGACAGCCCCAAGAGGAAGCATTTAAAATACGAGCTGACTATTCTGAGGAGATGTCGGGAGCAGAGATAGTCTGGGAATTTTCAGCAGAGGGAAATGGAGGAGGTGGCCTCAGAGCATGTGTGGGCAGTGAAGAGGGGCTGCGTGGCTCCCAGTGTCCTGGGACCCCCAGTGTTAGTTGTTGAAGAAGGGAGGAGGAGCCCCCAACGAAGATGGAAGGACAGCAGACAGTGAAGCCCAAGAAAATCAGGAGAATACGGTGTCCAGAGAAAGCAAGTGGGAAGGTCAGCAGAATCAGTTCTCCCAAGTATCTTACTGAGATATGACGAGAAGGGTGACCAATGGGATTGGCAACATCGCTAAGATTGAGAGGATGAGGGTGTCTCCCCCAGAACACAGCAAAGGAGATCACAGTCACACACCTTGAATATCCTAAGCTTAATATTTACCTTTTCTAAATTTTGCATCTTTTCACTACTTATAGCTCATACTTCTTATTTCTATAACCAAACTACTTAAATATGTACTTAAATATTTCTAACCTTATAAACACCTATTGTAATATATACAATGAGAACTGCTTTCATCAATATTTGTTGCCTTTCTTTTTCTCTCCTAATTTACCTTACTTTGTTCAGCATCAAGGGTATTCAATGCCAAAAAAGAGGTAGAATTAAAAACAGTTAATGACTACCCTTAGTAGAGAACTTTTTTTTTCTGAAAAGAAATTTGAAATGATTGGCTAAAATAAAACTTGGTGACTATCTCTGGATTTCAATGATTCAAATCAGACATGATCCCCATTTTATTACAGAAAAACAAGGTCTACCTTATGGAGACTTGCAACTCAATCTTAGTGATGCAAAGGAGACTTGTGTGTCTTGCCCAACAATTCTCACACTTTCCAATTTTTACGTAGATATTGAACAATCTCCACAATCCAAGCCAAGGGAATTTGGATTCATGGAGCCACTGAGTTGACTTGCTAGTGGGGGCTCTCATTCCATTCTCTGAACGCAAGAATACCCTCAGGGGAAATGGGTAAAGACAGCCGAAAGGTGCAAATTTGCAGTTATAAAATAACTAAGTTCTGGGGATGAAGGTACATGTGGTGGCTACAGTTAGCAACACTTTATAATATATTGCAAAGTTGCTAACGGAGAAAATCTGAAAAGAGGTATAGTGATGGATGTGCTAGACACTGAGGGGATCATTTCACAATCTACAGAATCATAGTGTATGCTTGAAATTCATTCTATGTAAACTACATCTCAATTTCAAAAAGCGTTTAGGTGGGAAAAATAAAGTAGACATGCAGGGCCACCCAGCAAACTTTTGTCTGATCTCAGTCATGAATAGTTGTTATTGTTTGTGTGGCAATTATATTTCCCACTGCAGCGACTTTTCCAAGTGCCTAAGCTGGTACTCTGCGAACAGTAGTTAATACAGCTATTCACATTTTTCAGTGGGGACAGAGGGGCCCAAAATTTCTTTTAACCTTAATTTCCATTGAGGCAGAGTCACCCAGTTTGAGCAGGAACATAATATGAGATGGAAATTCAGTTTGAGAGGGAAAAATGAAGGTTAGTTAGCAGAACAGTTCTTAGAAGAAATAATAAAAGATGTGACTCCTGGCTAAGACATCAGAACATTTTCCCAAGTTTTTCTTTATTGCTGTGGACAGAGAACTATTATTCTTTTTTCTTAAAGCACATTCCTTTGGAAAGCTTACTCTAAAATCAGCCTTTACTTTTTATGATATTGTCAGGTCACATCATCATCAGGTAAATAGTACGTGTAAAGTTGGGAGGAATTTGCACTTCCTCAACTGCCATTCTCTAGTAGCAGAAAGTCCACATAACTATGTTTCTAACAAAGGCCTTGAGGTGATGCAAGACTCCAACCACAAAATAATAATACCTCCCATTTATGCGGAGCTGTACTTACAGACTATTTTCACGCACATTGTCTCATCTGGTACTCAAGTCCACTTGGTGAGGTGGCTGCCCCTCAGCCCACAGAAGAGAGAACTGAGGTTCAGAGAGGTGGAGGCCCAGGGAACTTCCACAATCATTAAGACAGAGCTGGGACTCCATGCCAGAATTCTTCGCTCTGACACCGTTTTTCTCCCCCACGGCTTAGCTCTGCAGCATCAGGAAAACAAACTCTGCAAAAGGTTTTGTGATTGGTTTATTTTATCCTGCTTGCTCGAAGAAGTAGCAGTTAGGTTTGAGGATTCAAGATTCAGCTCTCTGCTAGTTAACTGTGTGATCCCGGGAAGGCCACTTCTCTCTGTACATCCATTTTCTCAACTGCAAAAGGAAGGACTGAAAGACTCTTACAGCTCCCCGCATTCTGAAACTGTATTAACTAGAACATGTGACTGACCAGAATACTCTATTTCCCTGCTGGGCTTGCTACCCATGATATTTCTCCACGCAGTTCGGGGCACAGCATTTTCATTATACTGTGGAATGCGGTCTAGTTCAGCTTTACAGTGACAGCCTGTTAAATTATTCACCTAAATGCTCTTTGAGAAATTACAGACCTCTTTGAGTTTATCCTGTTTCCCACTAGAGTACCAGCTTCTGAAAGACATTATTTTCTCTGTTATTTCTTATTCGGTTATCAAGTATCAACTAAGTATATAATGTATACCAGGGAACAGACAATTATAAAAACATAATTTACATTTGGTTCATGAAGAGTTTATAAAGAATAAGATATAAAAGAACAGCCAAGGTGAAACAACTACAAATCAGTGAAAAGCTGAATCAGTAGAACAGACCGTAAGGACTATATAGACACTTAAGAATGCAAATTACTGAACAAATGTTTTGTTCTATTCATGCTTAGCACTATGATGAGGTAAAATGGAAAATGAAAAGGACTCTCCTAGGCTGCCTCTTTTTCAAGTTTCCTAACTATAAAAGTTTGTGAATTTGTGACTTTCCAACCATTTCATGTGTATCAGTTTCTAAAATAACGTATAGTCTCTTAAAGGCAAGGGTCATTTGTGTGTGTGTAATAAGTTGAAAGCAACAGATCTGATTTCTTTATATGACTTGTGGAAAAATCATCCTCCTTAATTTAGAATGAAAGCCAAGGTATGGGGAAATTTGTTCTTAGAAGAGCATTTTTGTGGAAAGGAATGTGCTTTCAGACAGAAACAGCCTGAAGGTGGAGAGGGACAGTTCTTGGGGTGAGATTCAGAGAAAAGAGGTATTCATTTGATGTGCTGTTTTATCTTTATTTGTGATTTTTATCAATCAGTTAAACATTTATGGAGGCCCAAGCAAGACCAGACATCAGAGTTAGGGGTTGGGGGTGAGGGTGACAGAGAGGAAACACCCTGGCCTTTGCACAGCAGGCATTCTGCATGCTGGGTTGAGGGGCCCCCCACAGTTACCCAGCCCCTTGGGGACCAGAGCAGGGTGGGTGAGGTCTGCAAGCTGGAGTGCAGCTCTCTTTGTGGAGGCGCTAACTTTCCCAAACAGGTCCAAAATAATGATTATGGCTTTATTTGCCCTCTGTGGTATCAAACTTTCCCAATAGACTGCTCATAATGCCTATTTTAGGAAATACATTTGCCTACTTATGCCACTGCAGGCAAATACATTTTCCCAATATGGTATCATCAGTAAATATTTGCAGTGCAGCTATTTTATATGACATGCTTATTAAAAAGGCCCTTGAAAGCACTCTGTTTGGATCTTGACTCTTCCTAATACTATGAAAACAGGAATCATATCAAGAAGAGCAATGATGAAATTAAGTGATGGAACTGTAGCAATCAAACTTCTTCAAAAACTGGCATAATAATGATTACTATATTAGGCAGAACTCTTTTGATTCTTGATCTAGTTTGAAGTGTAAGGGGTTGGAGGTCTGTGGCCTACAGAGCATGCATGGGGTGCGGTGGGAATGGAGCTTAGGAGTCAAGGAAGAGATGCCCAAGGCCTGGGCTTAGGGAGGAAGGCTTGGGGGCTGCTCCAGGGCCGCAGTCACCAGAACTAGACCCTCAGATGCTGCACGGTGACTGGATGCTCTCCGGTGTAGACAGGCTTTGCCACATGCAGGAGCACCTGTGGCTCTGAGAGCACAGGCCCACAGAGAGGAAGCGCCTCTCTTTCCAGCAAAGTTCACTGATTCTCCAAGGAGGGACTGGTTCGGTCTGACTGGAGTATAAATTCAATGAGTGTGGCTCGGGGTAAGATGTGGTAGTAGGTTCAGCCTAAGATGTCCGTCCCCCCCACTTGGGGCACGTGAGCCACTGATGCCTGTTGGGGAAGAAGGGTGGGTGAGCGTGTGCAAAGACAACACCGGAAATAACCCCAGCTCTTGTTGATGGAGGCCCTGCCGCCAGCTGTCAGTTTCACGAGCTGGTAAGGCAGCTGTTACTATACCTGCTTCACAGAGTACAGCAGTGGTAACTAGCTCTCCAGGGTCATGCGGCTGGATAAAGGGAGAGTGCGATCTGGATGCAGATACATCTGATTTCAGAGCCCAAGTTCTTTCTACGTCATGCTGCCTTAAGAAAAAGAAAGAGGAAATGGGAAAAGCTGCAACATGGACTTTATCTAGATTTAGCAAGGATGGAAAATGCGGCATATCTATTTCTACTCTGAAATTCTGCACACGCAGACATTAATTGGTCACAGACCTAGAATTCTCACACAGTACTCCGGTCACACCAGACTGGCCCAAGAGTGGAAGCCTACTGGTCACAAGCATGGCTCAAACATCAACTGTGTTGGTCTTTGAGGTCTCGAGCAGACAGGTCTTCTTTAACTACTAACCAAATCCCAGTCATCTGCCTGTGATTTTTTTAGCATTATACCATTTTATGATTGAGGCAGAAACAATGCAAATACCAATACCATTTACCAGAATGTGCAGAACTACAGGCAATGGCAATACTTTATTTTGAAAAGCAACTCATGGGTGTCTTGACACCACTTGCTGATATTTAGAATTTAAATGATGTGCTTGATTGAAAAGGAATTACAGAATTTAAAAAGACTTGATGTACAAATAAGGCCAGGAATTTCCTTCAAAGGTGAAGTTTTGCTTGTCTTCTCTTATCCATTGAGCTGAAAGGAGTTACTCTTTCAAGGAAGTAAGAGACTCACATACGGCAAAGGCAGAAGGGCAAGAAGGGACTTGGTGCAGGAAAAGCATGGTGTCTGGTAAGGCGATGCTCTCTTTCAAGCTTCAACAAGACATACCAAGTGAGAAAAGTGAAGAAGAGCTAAAGATTATATCTGAGTGCAAACCCCGGGGGAAAAACCCAAACAGCCTCAGGCTACCAAACCAATCCAGAGTATTAAGATTTTAAAATAGTACTGGAACCAAGATGATATTCCTTACTTGGATTTAGGGCTAATGGATATGTTTATTTAACAATAAATATAAATTCTGGACCCCTGTGACCAGGGTTTTAAAATAAATCAGGAAAAACTGAGGAAATGGACAAAAATAATTGTAATAAAATCTCCCTACCTTTTCTTTTCTTCCAGTTTGCTTGGTTTTTATGGAATCCTGCACTGCTGCCGGAATCATGTTGTTGTTCGGTACAGGTCAGTTTTAATACTTGCACAGAGTTGTAACGTGGAGTGTAGTATATTGAGTAAATAGGGGGATTATAATTTCTACATGTAAAGTAGAGTTCATATTTTTCTGAAAAATCCTTGCAACACTACTATGTCAACATTATCTAGGTTAATAAATATCTATTTGACTTCTTTGTAATTGTTGTCACGAATTCCTTCATCTGAAGAAGTATGTTTTCTAGAAGCAAAGGAACTTCATTTATTTGAGAAGCACAATTTTCATGAGCATAAAAAACGCAGACTGCCTGGAACACACTTGGTGGTGTGCCATCCTGTGGCCTTCTCCTTTCCATCCTGTTCACACCTGCCTACCTGTCTACCCCCTGCCTACAGGCTTGTCAACTCTCCCTCTTCGTCCTTGTAACTTCAGAAAAGGATGGCATAATCCCAAGACTTCAGAATCCAGATATGAAAAGAGAAATGAAGAGGAAGATGTAATTATGAAAGAGAGTCAGAGAGATGAGATTAAGAAGGCCTTGGCTTGGTCCTAAAGAAAAAGGAAGGGGCCACAAGCACAGGACAGCTTTAGGGAGTATATAGCACACTTGGGCGGCTTTACCCTGTCCACTAGGGAGGAGGCCATGGGAGCTCCACTCTGTCCACTCCTTGCATGGTTGCACAGAGGGAGGGACGGAAAGAAGTCACTCCAGGCCTGGCATGGCACACACTTCCAGTGTGAGGGGAATGCAAGCCCCCAGCAGCAGCTGACCTCTGGTGGATAAGATCTGTGCTGAGCAGCATTAATTCCCAGCCTTCCAGCTCCCAGGCCTTGCAGCTGTCCCTACTTGAAGCCCTCGGCTCCCCTCCACACCCCCAGTGCAAAGCTTCTACACTGAGTTGGTCCATCTGCTTCCACGCAGGGACCCTGCCTTGGCAATCGAATCCCCGTCTCCTCTCTGCAGGCAGCTCTTTCAGGCCCTGTCAGCATGCAGTACTGTCACTGTCAACTGCCCAGTGACCTTCTCAGCAGATGGGTGCCACCTGCTAACTCGGGTGCAACCCCCGCACGGCTGTCTACCATGCACTCCCTTCCTGCTGCTCTCTATACCGTCTTGCTACCACGGGCCACAAGAGGAAGCCAGAAAAATGTTGCTGTACTTTAAAGGATGTGCTGTGCTAAACTGCAAGTTCATATTTCTGCTCTGGGACAGGGCTGACAACCAATTTATATGCTAAATATATGGCAAAGACACACTGAAGCCTGGAGGAAATGAGCTGACTGAATGTGGTTTGCCTGGAGTTTATGGCAGCACCCAGTGGGTAGTGGGCTCTGTTACCCTGGATAATAGAGCAAATGCTGCAGAATGAGCAATAAAGATGCTCTGGACCACGTATTAAAGTATTTATAGAATGTTAAGGGAAAAACTCTCTCTTACTGAACGTAATACTTGAACACATTTTCATTTTGCACATATAAAATGCATTCGACTATAGAATTCTGTACAGGAACTGTTTGGACTTGCATGACCTTTCACTTCTAATATTTTGGCATTTTCTCTATTGATTGATTTCAGTCTAGGCTGCTGACCACCACCACATTCCAGAGCCTCCAGGTGGCAGGCTGAATAATTGTCCCCCAGAGATGTCACATCCTCATCCCAGAAACCTGGAAATATGTTACCTTGCACAGCAAAAAACGGGCTTTGCACATGAGATTAAGTTACAGATCCTGATTTGCAGAGATTATCTTGGGTCATCTGGGTGGGCCCTAAGTACAATCACAGGGGTCCTTACAAAAGGGAGACAGGACTGTCTGAGCCAGCAAGGCGGATATGACAAAGGAGGCACGGTCACAGTGGGCAGGACCCGCAGCCAAGAAGTGAACCAAGATGTGTGACTGCTGCCAGGAGCCAGAAGGCAAGGAATGAGCATCTCCGGCAGGAATGCAGCCGTGCTGACCCATTTCAGACTTCTGATCTCCGGAAATGCAGGAGCCCGGAGCTGTGTGGCTTCAAGCCCCTGAATTTGCGGTGATTTGTTACAGCAGCCTAGGAAACTGGTCCATTCAGAGCAGGGCAGGTGGAGCATTCTGTGCTGCCTGATCTAAGCAAGATACACGCAAACAAAAGATGTCAAATAGTGTATAATAGGAAGCAGCTCCTAATCATTTATATTCCACACAAAATAAATACAAGTACTGATAGCTGGGGTAAGATTTAAACTCTCAAGTATTAGTTTTTCAGGTTTTTAAAAAATGATGTCCGAACTCAGGATCCAGTGGTTTGAATCCAATCATGTTTCTGCTTGTTATGAGCTTCCTCTGTTTTATTTATAGCATTCTCCTTCTATTCAAGAGGTCAAAGTTTGTGGTCTAAAATTATCTCTTTTCCTTGTCTTAGAGTCATGCCCAGTGAGGGAAAAGCTCTGCTGTGGTATTTAGCTCCCAAAAACCCAATGGGGCTACTTAGTAAGGCAGCTCTGAAGTGGGCGGCATTCTGAGGGTGGAGTCCTGTTTTGAGGCTGAGACAGCAGCTTAATCCTGGGCTACTCAGTGGACCACCAGACAGCTGGCCTCCCCAGTGCCAGGGGCACTGCTCCTGCCCACTATTGTCAGAGTCACCCAAGGGAGCTCTACAGCCATTGGGGGGCTGCAGTTGAGGACTAGGGGCTGCAGGTGTCAGGGAGGACTTCCCCCAGTTAACAGTGTCATTTCAGATGTGTCCCCTCTCAATAAAAAAACCTTCAGAAGCAAAGTTCCCTAGGTTTTCCTCGTGACAAGCCTGTAACTTGTCATTGTGAGAGGCTGCTTATCTTTCAATTTTCTTCCAGTCAAAATTAGATGAAGGTACTTCTTCAGGCTGGCACTGAACCCCACTTAAATGTTTACTCAGAGAGCACAGAACACTCTCCCTAATGTGAAAACCCCTTCCTCCTGCCCATTCTTCAAACACCCAATCTTTGTGAACATTTCCGACTGCTCCAGCTCAGAGAGATCTCTCCCACCCCTGCACATCTCTAACATTTGTCTTCCCAATTTTCCATTAACTTACAGTTCCAACTTTAAGCAAGGTCATAATATAAGTCCATAGGTAGTCTAGTGTTTTGAACTCAGGCCACTTTTTCCCACAAGCACAACCACGCCACCTGGCAGGGCCTCCAGACAGCAGTGCAGGCTGGCTCGGGGCCATATCAGGGCAGTGGCTCTGTGCTGCCACTACCACTTGTTAAGTGTGTGCCATGTGCACGACACTGTGCTATGCATACCATGAGGATCAACTTGTTCCTTTATTCCCCACAAAGACCTTATTATTTTCATTTTACAAATGAGGACACGGGGATTTTGGGAGGTAAACTATGCAAACTTACGTGGTCAGTAAGCTGAGATCCAACTCAAATCTAGGCCTGTTTAAATTACTATACTGGATATCTGCAATGAAACCAGCAAAACACTATGAAGTAATGCTGTTGCAAATAAAGCACAAAGAATAAAATTGGCACATGAAATCACACTGGTTGGGTGTGTGTTTTGTTGGAGCTCAAGGTAAAAGAGTTGCTGTAATGAGATGCCTAGTGTGGAATGTATGTGTCCTCCCCCGACACTTGAGTGCTGATCTGTATGCCTGCTTCAGAGCAATTAGAAATGAGAATGAGGGCAAAAAATACAATCTGGATCAGTGAATTTCTCAAACAGGCCATCATGAGATCCTAAGAATTTCCAAAAACCCCCTAAAGATGCCTATCATGACTTAATCTCAAATGAACCACCCCATGAGTTATCTGACCTTTTGAATATCTGTAGTAAAATATGACAAGAATGATAAAGATGAGAACTTAAGCACAATGCCATGTCCTATTAAATGTAATTTCATATGGTAAGAAGCTTACTTTGTACACATAAAGGTTATACAAGCTTAGGGGTTAAATCATTAAAGTTTTCCTACAAATATATTTGCTATAACTTTGAGTGCCCCTTGAAGCAAACATTTATAGATGTAAATAAAATATGGTACCTCTTAACTTCAGTATCTTCTGGAGATGTTTTCATTTGCCACTCACTTTCATAGTATTTTGGTGTGTATTTTAACTATTAACTCCACTTCACTGTGATTTTTAAATTCTTATGTCTTTCTCCTCCATCTCCTAAGACAGCTATTAGATTAAGTTACTGCAGATTCTCAAGGATGCATTTTATTCATCTTATATGCAATCGTTCACTAGGTTTGACGAGTCTTCTATGTAGCAAGCACTATGCTGAATACTGATCTCAATATCCTTAGCCTTAACAGTGCTTAGCTTACAACCGATGCGAAAAAAAATTGAACGGATATTTCTTAACATGAAAAGCTTACCCCAAATTGGAAAGATCTGGATAGCTTAATACTGTCAAAAATAACATCGTCATTCATGAAAATAAGCAAAAAATGGGAATGTTGACAATGGAGGAGGCTACGTGGGGCGGGGGGTGGTAATGAGGGGTAAATGGGAAACTTCTGGACCTTTTTCTCAGTTTTCCTGTGAACCTACAACTGTCCTATAAAATGAAATCTTAATAAAAGTAGAAATGTTTCAGACTATTTTACTTAATGCAATCTAATCTTTCATGAGTGTAGTGGAGTGAAAATATCCTGGAATATCATAACAGGGTGCTGAATATGCTTTAGAATATAGGTGCTATTCTCAAAAGAGGTCAGAATATGGGCAAAATGTTCCACAACATTTAACTGCAGTATCACTAAATTGCTTCCTTGATTCCTTGATTTACTTGTACTTTATAACAGTGTTTCTTAAAATGTCGCTAATTTTAATACCTGGACACGGTCTAGCCGCACCGAGTCGAGCAGGTCCTGAAGTGTGGAAGGGGGGTGAAGAAAGACAAAGAGCTGGGAGGGCTGCCGCTCCTGTGCGTCATCAGCAAAACTTTATTGAAGGTCCAGGGTTTATATAATGCAGTGGGGTTACATGATTCCAGGACATAGCATTATCCAAGAGAATCAAGCACAGTACTGACATCAGTGGTAGCCAGGCAAAGGTAGGCTCAGCAGGGTTCCAGTTAGTTGCTCATGGAATGCGTCAACAGAATGTTCTTTGTTCTCCATTCCCACCACATCGGCAAGTGGGGGAAGGGCATAGCCCGCTCCCCACATCTCCCCCTTTTTTATTTTATAAGAGGGTGACAGTGCCTGTCTTAGGTATTCCTGGATGACTAATCTGGACTTACCCATCATTGGTACCCACATTCCATCATGAGGGCCCTGTCTTAGGTTGCCAGAGGTCTCCAAGACACTTACCCATCATTGACTATCCTGTCCCCTTCTCAATATCTGGCATCGGGGGGTGACTTTTCAGCTGAGACATATGTAGCTCTGCACCAAGGTGCAGAAATGCTTTTGAACTCATTTTTAGGAAACATACACACAATGGCTGCACATAATGAACACAATGAGAAACATACACACAATGGCTGCACATAATGATAACAGAAAATGAGGCAAGACTTTAGAACTTATTATTTACAAGTTGGGGGGCCATCTGCAATTTCAAATGATGCAGGTCTCTTAAGGCTTGCTGGATGAGTTTCCACATGCTGTGAAGGACACAAGGCCCTAGTAACAGCAACAAAAGCCATAAAATGCTTAGGGTTAAGAGAGGTGCGACAGCATGCCAGAGACTATTCAGGGGGTCCCTGAACACGTCTTTTATCTGATTTAATATAACAGATGCAGTTTTGGCTGTAAATAAGATATGATTAAATAGTTCTGTGGTGGCCGGGGGTATAACTCCCCCTTTTTTGTTTTTTCCAAATGAGCTTTAAGGGTGCCATGGGCACGTTTTATAGTGCTTTGCTTTGTGGATTATATGGTATCTTAGTTTTGTGGGAAATATGCATTACATGGCTGGCATCGAACATGTTGAAAGACAGACATAACTTGAATATATATATAAATTGCTTACATACATTAACAGAATAGGAATACAGATACATAACAAAGGCAGACTTACAATTACTACTTATCTCTAATGAAACTAAAAAACTAGTTAAATAGCTTAGGCATTTGTAAAAACTTATTGACAATATGAGGGATATCATCTAATTGATTTTGAGTAGTTTGAGAAATTGAAACTGCACATTCTTGGAAACTGATCACATCTTACATGCTCTTTTAACATCAGACAGTCCACAGCAGCGTGATTCTGAAGCACTGCAGCTCGCAATTCTCTCAGTTTTTGGTTGAGTTCAGATAATACAGAAGCAGTCAAGTTTGTTGTTTTGCTATATGCACAGGCCAGCTTAGGTATCTCCTTTAGCATTCCAATGACAAGTCTAGGAACTGGCAGGAGGAATGCAGCTGCAACTGCAACAGTGACAGGACCTCAAAGTTTCAAGTTTTCATCATAGTCAGATGGCAGAACTCAAAGAAGTCTCTTGTGCTTATATTCAGGTGGTCTATTAGAGCAGGAAGAATGCATCTTACACTACACCAACACCTTGATAGTGTGGAGAAAGGGATTAATATGTTTCATTATCACACAAAAATACCCAACTATTTGGAAGTCTATATCTAGAAGACCATTTTACAATGATTGCACAATTGCAGTAAGAGGATACATGAGTACAATTAATACATACACAATCAGTAATTATAGTAATATTAATAGGTAAATTTAATTGGGCATCAGGAGCAAGCACTTTAGGGGGAAGAGTGATGTTTATGCCTGAGATATTAGTCAACACCATAGGAGAAAGTCTTATGCCTATTAAATTCTTCTTCAACAGTTCACTGATAGAGGAATTTCTTGCTACACAAAAAGATAACTTGTGCAACTTTTGGCTCACGAGTTGTTGTAACTACAAGTTAGGTGAGGAAAAATTATTTTATGGAATGAGTGATATATTTAAATACACCTAATTACTCTTATACAATATGACAGGAGTTCTTTTTTGAAACTTTTCACAAGTATAACTGCCAATATCTTCTCAGGACAAAACTGCTTTATAAATATCATAATGATCACCATTTCTAACAGACCAATCAGCAATATCATTCTATCTAAGTCTTCCTCTATCATGTGTCTGTACATTTCTTCTGTAGTATGTACATAGATAAGTGCCATTATTGGGGAAAAAATATACTATTATTTAGTGGGCTTCAGTTTTCCGTGTTTGACATGCAGACTTTTGTTGCGGTTTTTTGATGGTCACCTTCTGGAATGACTCCTCCAGAGGATGTTGATGTTGGAAGTTCTCCTTCATATCATATCTGAATTCATTTTCTGGGTGGCCAGATCAAGCATAGATTCTCTGTAAGAACACAAGCAAACCCCTTGCCCTACACCTTGATATGATCTTTATGCCATAGTGAAGAACTCATTGGAGACTACACTACACAGGAACTGTTGTTGTTTCAGAAAAGGAAATATTACCAGAAAAATGTACCTCTACCACTGACCGTCTATCACCCTCCAGAAGATCAAAATTAAGGATATGTAAAGCATGCACCAATCGCCAACTTGCAACTAATTTTATCATGTCGGGGAGTAATCCCCCCTCTTTGTATTAATAAATAATGTTTAAGAATAAGGTGACGATATTCAATGAGAGCTTGACTTGTAGAATTGTATGAAATGCCTGTGTTATGAACACAGAGGGGAGGTAAACTGGAGCATGTCAGTCAGCTTAAGAAATAAAGCTTAAAACATTTTATCAGCAACACTTGAAACAAGAAGCTACAAAATCATTTTTCCTTAGTTTACTCAATCTTAAGTAACCAGTACTCAATTTGCTGAAATCTAGTTCTTCACTAGTTTAGTAGTAATTAAACAGTGATTATAAACAAGAAAAGATTTACAAATGACAATGGTTAAAGATTTGATGAGAACTTACTGTAAGATAGTTGATATATGGAAGTTTGGATATTTATGTAACATAAAACACTCAGTAATAAAATCGAGCATTATTCTTTTAGACAGCACTTTTTAGGTGAGTATATACCAGGTAAATAAGCCAAATTAGTCAAATATTTTCTTTGATGAGAAGAAATTCTACTGATATGTTCCAGGGACCCTCTGGAAAATGTAAGAGTTAATTGAGAGGTAAAAATACCTTTTTAAATTTTGGTTTTGGGAAGCCGTCAAAAGTTTTTAAGGCACTTGCCTAAATAGAATTATAGTTATTAAATAACACTTATTATTTAACTGGAATGATAATAAAGTTTAAAAGCAAATGCAGGTTACATAGTTGTTAACACTTAGCTTAGTCTTTTTAATATTAAGATCTTATTTTCTTAAATACTCAGGCAATTCATTAAGACTTTAAGCATAAGAAACTTTTAATAAAACAATTAGAGAACGCTGTGCAATCTTTCAATATTAAGAGCAAACTAACAGTTAAAGAACACTTTTTCTTTCCAACTGAAAACAAAAGTCCAATTTTGCTGTGTTCTCGATATTAATACTCACTTGCTTTAATTTCACACAGCATGATTATATCTGTAAGAATATAGTAATTTATTCTTCATTTGCCCCATGGTCCCAAGCACACAAGCCGGTGAGAACTATGCCTGGGGCTTGCCTGGGTTTATCCCTCCTTATCTCTAAACATCCCGACCCTTCCCCAAAGCAACAGGCTGAGCTGATCTGCCACAACAAAAGGCACCACACTGCTCTCTCGGTCTCTGTCTCTCTGTCTCCCTTTAAATAAATAGCTGTATTTTAGAACAATTAACCTTCTTTTACTCTCAACAAAATGAATTTCCATTCTTTATACTTTCTCTTATTAAAACACACATCTTTAACATACCAAAATATTTTCCTTATTATATTAAGTAGTTTTCATTAGAACTAAAACCATTTGGTAACTTAACCTTCAAGTGAACACTGAAAAACAGGCCACTGTAAACTGTTACACCAGCATTCTTCAGATTGATACATCTATGAACATATTTTATCATTTTTGGAAATGTGCCTTACAGCACAATTTCTCATTAAGTACAAAATATGTCAATATAACCTAGCAAACTTTAAGAATTTTGGTTACCACAAAAATTCTCAGGCTGTTTGCAGATATATACATTGTTATAGATTAATACAGTATTATTATTAAAAAGTTTATTTGCTACACTTGTTTACTTATTTTTAGCAACCATGCTAAATTACTTATAAAACTTTCACCACACATCAAAGTCAAGCCTTTCTTTAAGTACTTTCTTGGAATATTTAACAGGTAACATCAACTTAAATGACTTTAAGTAAACTGGCAGCTAATAACTACAAAGACATGTCCATTTCAGTTAAGCTTAAATTAACATTAATGCATAATATTTTTTAATTAGATTTTCTGGAAGTTTTAGAATGCCCAATTTTCACAAGTGCTTGTTTTTAAATCAATTTTATTAATACCCTCCGGAGGTAGAAAATATATATTTTTTTTACACTTAGACACACATACAGACCGAGACATAATGACTACAGTTAGTAACACTCTTCATACAAATACATATACACAGACAAACTGACATAAAGATTTGAGTTTCTAATACTCAATGGTCTTCTTTCTTCTTAGTTTATTTGATTAAAAGTACTTCAGTTTTCAAGAATACACTCTAAAGGCAAGCAGTTTACATAACTGGGTTAAGGTTTAGACAGCCCCAGACTAACAGGGCTGATGAAGGCTCTGAACTGATAGGGACCATGAGTGTCCAGGGGGCTGGAAATGAAATGCAAGTACAATTCTAGCTCCAGTCATTTAAAGCCAGGCTGTATTGCAGAAGATAAATTTCTTCTATCTCAGGGAGTTTAGTTTAAGACTTCTCAATTCTCAAAGACAATGATGAACTTAGTAAGTAGAATAGATGTTCACTAAAAGAATTCAGAAAACTAGCTCCACATTGTAGCAGTTCATGGAACTCTTGACTATACTCTTCCCTTGTGGCAAAATATATTTAGCTGCATAACATTATATTGCATACTTCTTTCAGGGGCCAAGCCTCTCTAATCAGAGAGTTTGTACTGGGGCCAGGTTTGTGTGCAGAAGATACTTCTTTTTAGAGTTTAGGGATCGAATTGCTCTCAGTTAGTTTTCCTAGTTTTTTCTGCCTGAGCTATTGTCATTCCTCAAGAGGCCCCTGCCTGTCTGATAAATGCAGGGACTGTGTGACTTTTTGCTACTAGAGCCCTGATCTGAGTCACAAGCTTGTTTGGCTTCCCTGCGGCTGCTGAGGAGGAAATGCTTAGCTCCAGGATGACTGCTTCTAAGGAAAGCAGTTAATAGAATAGAGCTATTTACATGTTGATGAGGGCTCAGCTTAATCACAAGCTCTGTTTACATTACACAGGAGGAAGTAATGCAGGCCTAAGAGGGACTGCTTTGAATGGGGAGCAAGGTGAAAAAGCAATCTTTAAGGTCAATGATAGCCATATTCCAGTCTTTTGGAATCATAGCTGGAAAAGGGAGGCCTTGTTGTAAAGGTCCCATAGGTTTAAGAACTGCATTAATTTGCCTTAAGTCATGTAAGAGTCTCTAATTAAGGTCCACAGGCCAAATGTGTCCACCGGAACCTTTTTTGGACCATGGGTAGAATAATAAGATTGAAGTCCCTTTCCTACCTCATTCCACAATTCTATGTCTACTGTCCCTTCTTCCGGGAACTAAGGGCACATTTTCTCAATAAAATCTAAAAATCTTTCTAATTGGGCTTTCCCTACTTTAATTCCTCTGGTGGCTAACAACCTCTTTAGCCCGCAAACATATAACTGTTTGCGCCCTTCCTGTCCCGTATTGGACTCCCAGAAAAATTCACTTACCACGTCCACGTTTCTTGCGCGCTTCTTCTCTCGCGCGTCTTCTCTGGTTACCCTGGCCAGGGCTTTCTCTTCTCTATTGGCCTCGTGGTGGCCCTCACCTTCTCCCTCTCCTTCAGGTCCCTGTTCGGGCGCCACTTGACGCGGTCCAGCCACGCTGAGTGGAGCAGGTCCTGAAGTGCGGAAGGGGGGCGAAGAAAAGAAAGACAGAAAGAGCTGGGAGGGCCGACGCTCCCGTGCGTCACCAGCAAAACTTTATTGAAGGTCCAGGGTTTATATAATGCAGTGGGGTTACATGATTCCAGGACATAGCATTATCCAATAGACAATCAAGCACAGTATTGACGTCAGCGGTAGCCAGGCAAAGGTAAGCTCAGCAGGGTTCCAGTTAGTTGCTCATGGAATGCATAAACAAAATGTTCTTTGTTCTCCATTCCCGCCACACCGGCAAGTGGGGGAAGGGCATAGCCCGCTCCCCACAATACCTGACTATTCAGACTGTGAAAGCTCTTTACTACAGCTCCTTCACTGTCCCCCAAAGTGGGGTGCCTCAGTTCCCTGCTCCTGTTTTGTGACTTGGTAGCAATATTACTGATGGGCAGCACTCTCGGGCCTTATTCAGACACACCGAAAAATATGGAGCGTGTCTAATTGTGTTGTTCTTACATCTCTTTGAGAATGTTACTTTCCTCATGAGAAATCATCCACCATCTAATTTTCATGAATACAAAGAGGAAGTCATTCGGCACATAGTGACGGCTGAGCGTGAACCAAGGGGCACTATTCCACCCCAAAGATAATGCACACATGCTTATTAAGGCTATTAACATTATAATTATAAACTGTATCTTTTCTGAGCTGGCTAGACTCTCCCCAGGCACCATCAGTTCTTTTACTGACCTGCCCAAGAGGACAATTATCCTGTCAAGACACTCAGTTAATGACATTATGTGTCCTCTGCCTGAACATGGTTCTATTTCCTTGGCTTGCACCCCTGCTAAAAAAAGAAAATAAGCACATGATAAAAAGGATGAATTTCTTATGCCCATATCATTTTTTTCTGACCACTATGGACACAGTATTATAGCTGACACTTTACATATAAAACTATCTAAAACTTGATATCATACACAATTCTCTCCTTATGCAAAAAGTAGTAACTGTAATGTGTACAGTTTTGAATATACTCATTTGAATAGAGCAGTAAACACATTTCATAGTATTTCATTTGCAAACAACATAGTACATAAACTATAAGCATAAATTCTTATATATTTCCTCTCAGAAGCTAAATGACTGATATATCAGAAGTATGACCTCACAATTGATATGGAAAAATAGAAAATAACAGCCAGTTCTCAGTTTCTTAACCTTCCTTCACATAAAGTTTCTCAGATGTAAGGGAAGGAGAAAAAGAGAAAAGAATATTCAAAATCAGCTGACATATAGAATCATCTAATGCCACTGAAACCCAATATTAATGTATCAATTTCAGAGTAAGATTTAGAAATGAGGTGCAATGTTGCCACGGTGAATTCTGTAAGATATTGTACAAGAGGAGACAGGCTGATAAATAATTGATAGGTGCCTAAGATTAGAAAAGCTAATTTACAGGCTGTTCCTATGTGACAGGTACTAGGAAGTCTCTGATGAGCAGTGATGGAACTGACAACCCGCCAGCCGTTTTGCGCGCACAGTTCTACACTGTTAATCACAGAGAAGCATGTTACAGGGAGTGAAAAAGCAGAATAGCTTTATGTTAAATCATGTGCTTATATATTAACTAGGCAATAGAAAGAGTGGTGCTCTGGGTTCAGAGCATTTTCCTGGGTGTATCTCATTGTGTGCTCACAGCTGCTTTGTGATACACACTTAACACATGCAGAGGTGTGTCTCTGAGAGGTCAGTGACTGGGCTAAGGTCCCTCAGCTGGTCCAGAGCACAAGCTCCCAGGCTTCTGCCTCACCTTGCCCTGTAAAAGAAGCCCCTCTTACACTAATATGCTCTGGGGGGTGTTTCTGGGTCAATCCTTAGTGTTAGATAAGCAAACAGTACTTTTTTGATGCATTCAAGACATAAAGCCTGCACCTCCTCCCATCCCCAGCTAAATAGAGTTCTGTCCTCTTCTATGAGCAGAGGTATGGAAATTGTCTTTCAAAATGTATTGTCTTCCCTTCATATTTTAAGCAGATCAGGAGACTTGACAAGAAATCCAGGTCACAAGGAGATTCACCTTGACCTGTTCTACCTGTTGGACTGTGGTGGTTTGTCCTGCCATCAACCCAAGATGGGATATATGCAGAGTAACCAAAGACAGGCGAGTGGAGAAATACAACATGCATCCAACCAGGAGCCCTGCTCATGAGAGACTACAAAGCTATGTAACTTGCACACCAAGTATCTGTTAATATCCATGCACAACAGGAAGGTCTGGAAACGTGCACTGTATTCCTTTTCATTAACTTGTTTTCCACCCGGAGTTCCGTCTTAAGGACACGAATTGCCATGTCTGAGTGTGGCGCCTTCCAAATGCTCTGGGCACCGAAACAAGGGCTGGCCTCTAAGGAGGCCTCAGCAGCCTGTCATTTGTGCACTTTGGCTGCAGCGGACAGCAGAGTCAGATGCCTGGGTGTCTGGCACTTAGAGGGAGCTTAATTGCTTGCTCATTTAACAAACATTTGATGATCTGTCCACTGGTGCCACCACTGCAGACGAGGGAGTCCAGAAAGCAGGGAATTCAGTAGCTAAAACTGCCATTCTGCGACATTTTGAAGCATTTTAAAGTGCTCTCCCTATTGAGTTGTCTCCATGAATATGTAGGCAGATGGCTATCTGTACAAGATTGGCCCTGCACTCCCACTCAGGGAGGGCCCACGCACCAAACACAAGTGTGCACGATGCACTGGCACAGGCGTGCAATTCAGACAGCAGAAATACTACGCTAAACTGCGCAATGCTTTAAAATAGCAACAGGGATTATTCAAGTGGGAACGATGAAATATCATTTATCTACAGTCTGCTTATCACTATTCCTGACTTTCCTCTCAGTCATCTTGCAAGAATTAAAAAAAACCTTCAAACATGGCTCAACCAGTCAAGAATGTATGGTTTGGCTTTGAGGAAAGAAAAAGCACCTGGAAGCTGGAGAAAGTGCTGCAGCTGCGTGACAGGTGACAGACGTGGGCCCTGGGGGCTGTGAGGATCCCCCCAAGCAGGGGTGGTCAACCCCTGCCCACCTGCCACCCAGGAATAGATGTGCTTTCCACTGCAGCCCCAGCACACATGCGGACAGGCATCTGTACACACACACACAGACTTCTGCAAACTTATAGCTGAACAGACATTTTGTGCAACAGTTTTTAGCCTTACTGAGTGTAAGACTCACATTTTCTAGTCTGTTCTGTTCTCCTCCATTATACCTACATTACGAAAAATGCTGTCGAGGTCCTGCCTGTGAGTTACAATCCACCGAGAAGAGAGAAGTGTTCAGAGGCATCTAAATTTCTATTCATTTAACTCCGGGTGCTAAGTGTTAGATGATGGCATTGCTCATTCTTCAGAGAGAGAATTTTACACATTAGAAGCCTTCTACATAGGCAGAAAATCAAAACAAAATTTTTCTGCAAATACTTATGAAATCTGTATCAATAATAAGTACATTTCTCAATTAAAAGAAATGAATAGAAATAAAAGAAACCTACTTGGAGGAAACCTGTTTACTCAATTACTGTGAGATTTGCCCCTCTGTTGTCAGGCGATGCGAGAACTTTCACGGGACTGTACTCTGGGTGGCCTCAAGGCTGGGAGGCACTTCAGTACCCCCCATACCTGCCCAGATGTGGAGCTCAGCATCCCAGCTGGAGCCCAGTGGAGACTTCCTCCCATGTATCTAGTTGCACACACTAGTTTCCTTGGAAACAGAGGTGTCTTTTTGGAGTAAAGTGATCTGAACCCCAGCCTCCTTCCCCTTCAGATGCAAAGTTGTCAATATTTGCCTGACGATGGTACCTTGACCAAACTAGATGGAAGGGCAGAGGTGCCCAAGGGAGGAGGCCTCCAGAGGGAAGCAGAGACAGAACCAGCACCTCTACACCAAGTGTTGGACACAGAAGGGACCCTGGTCTATATCCACGAGGTGACTTATTCTAGAATTTGTCCCAGGCAGGTGAGGCGGTGGCAGGCAGCTCCACCAGGATGAAGCATTCAGACTGTGTTGGTGAAATAAGGGCCAAGCCACAGGAGCGTTCAGGGCAGCGCTGAGGGAAGGGGTATCTGCCCTTGCCCCTGAGGATCACTGCGGCTTGGGTGAGTCAGCAGGGCCCGGGCCGGTGGCTACACCAGCCAGCTGCCATTGCAAGTCAGCTCCGGCTCTATTGGGCCACTTTTCTGTGCGTTCTTGAGCTTCAGCAAAAGGAAGACTGTACTTCTGTCTTCAGCGAATGGAGCACCAGGACAGGCAGGGTTGATTAGCTCTGCCAGAAACTCAGCCCATGGGGCCTGATTCTCAGGTCCCTTGGGTCATGGTGGCAAGGACAAGAATTTGGCACTCAAGGGGCTCAAGCAGCCTGGCTTTGGAGATTTTCTCCAGCATTTTCAGCAAGTATAACACAGAGGGAACCATGCCCATTTCCCTTGGGGGGGAATGGCGGGTGGCTCTGCCACAGGGACAGCATTACAGATTTGTTAGAATATTCTCTGTGCTGATGCAGGGAATAGGGGGCTGACTGCAATATCTGGGCCAGCTGTGGATTTTGCACAGACATCAAGACTGACCTCAGGATATGCGTAAGCACCTCTGCGATTTATTGAAGTCACCAAGGACAGGTGATGGTGGTGGCATTACGACCAGATGTCCTATCTGGGGCTGTACTTTGAGGAGAAAGGGTGGCATTGTTTAAACTAGTGACCTGGACACACTATTTTCCTTCTTCCTTTTTTCCCTAACAGTTCATTTATTGATAAATATGTGTGCATAATTATGAACAAATGACTGTGCTGATATAGCTTAGAAACTAGTGATTATGAAATGGTTAAAGAGGAAAACAAAAATCTTGAGTAATGCCTCCAGAAAGGTGCTTAATGGTGGAACTTGGGAGGCATTCCAGACTGGGGTTCATCCTCAAAACAGCTCTCTTCTACCGAAAAACTGGTTCAGGATATGAACTTAGACTCCTTCTCGTTTGTCACAGCCCAAAGAAGCAAGATTAGAGAGAAGCAACTTTGCAGAGAGAGAGAAAGGGAGACAGAGAGAGAAAGAGAGATGAGTGGGCATTCTTGGCATAATAAACAGCGGCAGTAAGAATTTCCCAGAATATTTTGAAACCCAATTAGATAAGTTTATGTAATGGAAGAACTTCAAAGCCTAGTTAATGACAACTGGATCCTTTACAGGGTGAAGCTGAAGCAATGTGAGACCAGAGGTATCTCGGGATCTGAGCAGGTCGGAGTCTGCCACTGAGCCAGTGAGATGTACAGGGCAAGACTGGCGAGTTGGACCCACGACCGAGAAGTGGTGAGAGCAGCCTGGGCCACTCGCTCATGGTTTCTGCCCAGCACTAGGCCAGCAGGGGCAGGGGAGTACCAGTGAGGCACCATACGCTGGACTCTGGTGTACCATTTGCCTGTGTTTTGTTGAGAAAACCATGATTGAACCTTTCTCAGGTACATCTTCACTTTTCTTGAGGAATCTGAACTGAAGAATTCCTACAGGTAGATTATATAACCAAGTTCTAACAAGGGGCAGATGCCCAGAAGGGGCAGATCTGACCAGAAACAATCTTGCTTATTCTTGTCTGCGGGTGCTACATAGTACATTGGTTGCTGTGGAAAATAGGTCAAGAAATAAGAAATGGACTCTGCCTCCATGCCCCCAGTTTAATAGGAAAAGTGAACACTTTATGTAAATACTGATAATAGGATGTTAAAACCGGTAAGACCCATAAAAGAAACACAGATAAAGCACTGGGAGAGTCTGTTAGAAGCATAAATGGTATCTAGCTGGAGGTGGAAGCAGGGAGAATTTGGAGGCCACAAGTTTTGCCACCAAGAAAGTATAGCACAAGGGCCAAAAGCCTGGGCTTTGGAGTAACATCACCTGGATCTCAGTCTCGGCTCCCCCACATCTGGCCATTCACTCAACTTCCCTGAACCTCAATTTCTGCAGTTGGTAATGCAGATAGAACAATAAATGCATCACTCCAAAGCCACATGCACTGATTTCCCAACAGAACAGCGTCTTGTACCTGGTAAGCTGCTCAGTTAATGTTAGCTGCTTTACCATTAATAAAGAGGCCTTTGTTGAGCTTGGCCTCAAAGGCTGAGGGTGATTTTGATTTGTGGGGATGGGGACAGGGCTGTGCCCCGGAAAGCTAGGACAAAGCATGGCAAGACAGGCTGAGGGGGTGATGCTGCCCTTCCCTCTTCCTCCCCTCACACTCCTCTCCTGCAAAGTGATGTTAATGTTGGAATGGACATGCTGCCTGGCCTCACACGACCTCATGGTAGCTTGCTGTTCCCGCATGTGTGAGTGAGAGTGAGGGCAGGGGTGAACCGAAAAGGCTTAACATATTCCACCCTTTGTGCACAGAGGCATGCAAGTCTTCAGTGACATTCCCACTGAGGGTACACAGGTGGGTCAACCAGTTCCCATAATGTAAAATATAAGATTTGTGATACATGCTCTGCTCGGTCTTGGGGCTCAACTAGGAAACAAGTGCTCACCTGCACAGCACCCCTTTTACACTTAGACATGATGACTCTATTACACTGGAATCTGTGTTTTCCACTATCAAGTTCTAGCTGGTTTCATTTATGGCAAAGTCAGCTCAACGTCCTCAATGTCTGGAGCCTTTACCAATCATGTTCTCAGGAAATGGTTACTACTGAGTAAGGCTGGACTCTATTTAAAAATCTCTACCTGTAGCAAATCCTGACTTTAAGTAGTAGGAAGTTCCATGACACACACAATTAAGTGGAGCAAAAGAGCCCTTATTAGACTAGCTGGGGCTATGTGTGAGATCTGGAAGAGGATAAATGACCAGGACATGCATATTTCAAACGTACACACAGGGTCTCTGCCAGCCTCGGAGAGTGCCAGCACACTGAAGTCCTAGAGAACCACTCCAGTGCCCAGGTAAGAATGACTGGTAAATGGCATATGACGCACACTGCCATTCAAGGATGATGCTTAACACACTGTAAAGCCCTAGCTGTTGCTCAGTAAATATTTGCTGAATGAACAAATGAACATTTCTAAGGAACTTAGAAAGAGGCTTGGTACTTGAAACAGCACAGGACCCTAGTTCAAACCCTCAGTCCACTTCTTCAGATACACAACTTTCATTCATCATTTAAACCCTAAGCCTCAGGTTTCTCTCTGGTGAAAATATAGATGCTACTATCTACTTCAGAGGCTACCTGTGATGTTAAGTTAGGGACACATATGTGGTGCTTAGCACTAAGTGCGCTCCTGGTGCTCCCCTCAAAGGCCTATCTCGTTCAACTATTATTTCTACTTTTATTATAAATGTAGAGATTGGAGACTTATGCCAAGGTTTCACCAAAATAATCAACTTCAATCAATAATGAATTAATGAGATGTCACTGTCACAGCCTTAATAATAGTAATAATCCTAAAGCTAATTATATCTATATTTAAGTCACTTAATATTTTTTCTTCTAGTATATTTACAGTCATGTTTTAAGTTAATATATGGGAATAACTCATTGCATCCAAACTATGTATCTTTACAATCCTACTATGATATAATAGATATTACAGATATTATGCCATATGTATCTTGAATTAGGAAGCCAATCTCTAGGCTTTCTTGCTGAACAGGTACAAAATCAGACATAGCCATCAAAGTAGCAAAGATAAATACTGATTTTACCTGAACATCAGTCTCAGAGCTTATATTCCCACTCACAGGGGTTTTTCTCACCAAATAAATTTCAACTCTGCAACAGCCTGAAAATCCCAGATTTAATTCAGAACACCTCAAATTTGAACCCTGGGCTCCTACAGAAATTATATTTTAATGTTAGAACTAATATTCAGATAGCAGTTTGGTACTGGGATTCTAGGATTATGTCTACCCCATAAGGTTCTTAGACTTGAGGCCCACATTTAGTTTTACATATAAGAAAAAAACTAGAAAATCTCTCCACTGCCTTTATTTTTTTTAAAAAGAAAAACGGTTCAAGGAAAAGCAAAAACACTTTTTGATCAACAAGCTCAGGCATTTTCTATGGCTCTTATCTATATGCTATGTGGACATAGGGGCATTTACAACAATTCACAATGTCCATGTTATTCAGGAATGTACTTGAGAAGCAGGGAAACAATTTGAGAATGATTTCCAGCCACCTGGGATATAGCTACATATAAATATACATACATGTATGTGCATGCACACATCCATCTACAGAATACACACACACACATATGCACTCACATAACACTCTCTCTATATATTTTATATATACATATATTCGAAAAGTCTGTGTAGAGATACTTATGATCTATGATATATATGTGTGTGTACATATGCATAACATCCACACATAGACCATAGACAGTCCTTTCTGAACAGATATATTTAAATATCGTGCATGCACATGAAGAGGTCTTTTCATAGGCTGAAAAGCACCAGGTTTCAGGGGTAGCTATCACAACATCAGGATCCCAGATTCCTCTTCCATTCTGAACCACATTCAAGGATAATGATAGTCACTCCTTATCTGACTTAGCTTCAAGTTTCCACTGCATCTCAGTTCCATTTGTTATTCAATCTGCAGTCAGTTAAATTACACTTAAGTGAAAGGTACGGGTGTATTTGGAAATAAGTCCAGGCATCAATCTTGGTCATGATTTGACATGTTATGCTTGGAAAACTATGTCTTGGCAATACCCACTTTATTCAGCATAGACAGAGACCTCAATGAAGACAAGTCATCAAACTGAATTTGGCTACCCCATACAATATCTTAATAAACCAAGCAACTACAAAAACATGGTGGTAAAAAGAAAACATTTACAAAGAAACTTGAAATAAATAGCTAGTCCCACACAAATGCTTCTCATATGCACCAATATAAGCCGCATGACTTGGTCTTTCCAACATTGGCATATGTGGCATTTGTTGACCTTTCACTTGAAACCCAGAGTTTTGTTTAATCCTTTGAGCAGTGGATCAAAAGCTATGCCTTAGATTAAGAAATGACTGAAAACTATTTAAAAGTAGGCAGAGTTGATTCCCAAAATAGAAATTTTCCATTTGTCTGGCAACAAAAGGTCCCTGTAGATTCCCTACACTGGCAAGGGAAAAATGAGCCTGTTTCAAAGTTAAAATTTCAACTGGGCGGTCATTCTGCCAACATGCTGAACTCTTCTAGTATGCCATTAAGGTAGCAAATTTTAAAACTCACACACAGTTTACTTGTGGAGTAAGAGAAAAAAAAGAAAACATATTCTCAAATGAGTCCCAAAGATTAGAACATAATCAGTTGCCTGTCATTTAATATATCTTAAATTCTACTAATGAGAAGCAACTCAGGCTAAGAATCTAGTTCAGTTTTGAGATTCTTTCAGACCCACATTCTTGCTCTGTTATGTAATGAACCACATATATTTGTATGTCTATAATATTCAAGTTGGACAAATAATTAATGTTGCAAAACCACTGATGCCCTGACATATTTCAGAGGACACAGAGTAGTTAAATAAAAAGACAAGAACATGCAGGAAATGGTTTACTATCTTTCATGTCATCAATTATGAATGTCAGTTTCTCAAGCTAATTTTTATAAAAGCCTCCTTTGGCTCTCCTTTTATAAAAGCAATTCCTGCCTAATGCTGGTATTTTCCCTCCTCTTTAACAGAAGCCTTTGCCAAACCCTGTGATAATCATTATTTTCTTGCCTTGCACTTTACTGAATTGTAAATAAATTTCTTAACTTATCATTTTTGATAAAAGTAAAGCCAGTATTTAGGTTCTTACAAATAATGCTCCCTCTGTTCTACCTTTATCCTCATCCAACTAGGGGTGGATTTTTCTAGCTAAGATCTGCCCCAAACTTGAGTCTCATTTCTGTAATTTTCTTAATGACACTGCCCTTCCCAGGATTTCCCAATCATCTTTCCAAATGCATTTTCAAGATAGTCATGTATAAGCTTAAACTCATTAGAAAGCTCGTATTTCAGATCCCAACGGAACTCAATGGTCTAAGGATGAAATGAAATACCAGAATTCACTCTGGTGGATATCCTCTAAGGGAATTAAAATACACCACAAAACATCCTACTTGGAAATGCAGAAGGAGCAGCAGTTTCAGAAACTTCTTGGGGAACTCCAGGTTGCAGGATGGCAACGGACACTAGCAGACGTGGTGGGTCCTTCAGCTTCACTTGCAAGTTTAGTGTAGACATAGCCTTAAAGAATGCTGCTTCTTGTGTACGTTAAATTTTAAAAAGCAGATTTCACCATTACTTGATGGCCCACCCTTTAATTGATTACCTCCACTCAAATTCTATCAACTGCCCTATGTTTTTCAGCCCCCAATCTGACTCTCCAACCAGATCTCTTCATGCTGTGACATCTTAACTGTCCCTTATCTCTGCAGCATCTTCTATGTGACAGCTCCTTAGCAATTCAAATGTAACTTGACCAAGATTGTTGTCTCAAACTTAGCAGGACCTTCCCCCAGTGTTGCTCAGCCTTGTCTGACTTTCACCTTCTAGCATTTTTCTCTAACTCTGCTCTCATTGATTTGCCCCTTCTGGCCCCAGAGCTCCTAGTTTGACTTTAACAAAGTTGGATTTTCAGGGGAAGGCTTGACAACGTTCTTCAAAAACTTGCCATTCTTTCAGGACATGTACACAGAGAGGGACCCCAGATTCCTTAGGGTAGCATTAGCATCCTAGTGATACAATGTCAGTGCGATGCCATGCTTAATTGGCCGGCTGGAATGACTTGTCTCTTCTTTGACTTATTGTGTGTGTTACTGCCCAATTTCATTAAATAAGGAAAAAGGCACATGACCTTGTAATGGAAATGAGGCAATTTGTGCCTCATACTTTTCATTTGATATTTATAGATATGGCTGAAGGTAACAAGCAACATTCTACATGCAAGGAAACGATTTTCCCATTTTATTGAGATACAATTGATATATAAATATTGTATAAGTTTCAGGTGTACAGCATAATGGTTTGGTGTATGTCTATATTGCAAATGATTACCACCCACCCCAGCTCAAATGCCTCCCATCACCAAACTGGCACTTAGCTTTTCTCCATCACTATCATCTATTCACCTTTCTAGGAATTTACTCAGTCCAGTCATACTCTTTAGATACTGGAGGTTGCCTTTTTTATCCCTAGTTCAGTATCTGATCTTCTACGTGCTCAGTGAGTGCTTGCTGAATGAATGAAAGTTGAGAAGGGCAAAATAACAGCAGACACAGACAAGCACTTCCTAACTTGCCACATTTACAAATATGAACTCATTTAATCCTCCTTAACACGGAAACTTCTATTCATTTCATGGATGAGGAAACTGAAGCATAGACAAGTTAAAGAACTAGCTCTAGGTCACATAACCCAAGGAGTCTGGAATCCTATGTTGCTTCTCTATTTTGTGTATTTTTTAAGAAATGTAATAATTCTTTAAAACAAAATGATTCCTCCCACAAAAAAGGAAATAAATGTGCCATTGTGGATAGTGAAGAAAACTACTCAAATACTAAAAGTCACAGAGCTTTATAAAATTTCTATGACAATACGATACAAAGAAAAAATTGTTAACAGCCTTGAAATAGCCCCACTGTGTTTTCTATATTATTTGGAAGAACCTGTAGACTTGTTCTGTTTTTGCTTTTTTTATTAGATTTTGTTTTTTCTACGTACTGTCAGGACTCTAAACTTTGAAATGCTACTTAAAGTGTTTAAATATTTAAATTCTTTGCATTATCAAAACTGACTTGCATATACCTTAACAGTATCTACAAAAATGGAGTTATAAATATAGCCTTGAAATATTTCAATATGCTTAAATTACATAAAATAAAGTTTATATTTACTGTCCTATTTTTTGGAGGATCATATAAGCATATTCATTACTTTTGTCAGAATTCAGCAACTTTAAATTGATTCTTTAGTTCCCTAGAGAACATATTTTTCCTAAGCATGAAGAAATAAACTATCCTTTGTATCACTATATCTAACATGTAATTGAAAATACAGTATTTCTATATTCCAAAAAGCATTAAATAAAGCAATGGCTCTTGAGCTTCTCTAAGATCCATGTAAGAAATACATATTATCTGCAATCCAGTACCAATGTAGGTATACACATACTTATTTAAATGTGTATAAAAATTTTTGCAAAACATTTAACCTTATAATACATGACTCGCTTTGGTAGTTCTAGTTTATTCTATTTAATATTTTTTAAAATAAGTGGTTATAAATCACGAAACTGATTTTCTGATCCACTAATGGGTCATTAATGGTTCATGATCTGCAGTTTTTCATGACTAAAAAAGCAGGCTCTGGAGTTCACACTTTCTCCTTTGGATTCTGGTCATGGCAAGTTCTTTAGAGAAGCTTCCTGGTCATAAGGAGGGTAGGCCCACAAAAAACTGTTTCCTTAGGCAGTTAAGAAAGGCATGTAATCGTGCAGAGTACACTTATCCCATTTTTCTCAGGACAGTGGCCTCCTGACTAAATACTCTGCAAAGAACTCATTAAAAACTTGGCTTTGCAAAGTTAGTCCTTGGTCCAGTTATTGCTGCCAGATTTCCTGTTTACACTGAACTCTGTTGTTAGGTTATTGTCCCCACTGAAAAGTACTTCAGACAAGAAAAAAAGGTGAATCAAAGCAGGAAGCCATATTCCTAGCATCATTTCATGGTGCACTCTGGGAAAGAATTAATGAACACCATATAACTGTTGATGAAATCTAGGAGCCTGCCGCAAATGCTAACTGACCAAATAATCATAGTAAATGGTCCAAAAGGCTTAATACAGTGTGATTAGTATGTACTGCTTTCTCCTGGCAGTCCTTGAGAGAACAGCCCACTGGTTACTTGAGATATATTTTACAGAAGTTTCAAGATGAACATTTTCCATATTCCTGAGCTAAGAGTTGAGGTAAAGCATTTTTGTGAGTACACTGATAACACTTCATATAACTCATATTTCTGCCCCAAATCATGTGTATATAGAAACCTAGTTCAATTTAACTGGCTACTAGAGGCACATTTGTTTTGTTAATTTAAGAGTTAAGAAAAGATGAAGCCATCTGACTATTTCCTTCCTTCTGCTATTTTTGAGTAGTTTATCCTTCTTTTCCTAGCTCCTTAAGCTGTAAAGTTAGGTAATTTTTTGAGATCTTTCATCTTTCTTTAATGTAAGCATTTATCCCAATACACTTCCCTCTTAGTTCTGTTTTTACCGCATCCCATCAGTATTGGTATTTTGGTATTTTATGTTTTCATTTTCCTTTGTTGTGAGGCATTTTCTAATGTCCTTTTTGATTTCTTCTTTGACCCAACAGTTGTTCAAGAGGATGTTGTTTACTTTCCACATTTTGTGAATTTTCCAGTTAGCTTTGTGAAAAGATAGGAAAAACTGACAGACACTTAGTTACACTAAGATAAAAAGAATATTCAAAACTAGAAATGAAAGGAGTCACTATAATAGGTGACCCAGAAATAAAAAGGATAATAAGAGATTACTATGAAAAAATACACACCACCCAACTGGGTAACTAAAAGAAATGAATAAATTCCTAGAAATATACAACCTACCAAGACTAAATCATGAAGAAATAGAAAGTCTGAAAAGACTTATAATTAGTTTAGAGATTGAATCAGTAAACAAAATCTCCCAAGAAAGAAAATGCCAGTACCAGATGGCTTCCCTGGTTAATTCTACCAAACATTTAAGGAAGAATTAATGCCAATCCTTCTCAAACTCTTCAAAAAATAGAATAGGAGAGAACATTTCCAAAATCATCTCATGAGGCCAGCATTAACCATGATGCCAAAGCCAGACAAAGACACCACAAAAAAAGAAAACTATAGCCAATATCCCCAATGAGTATTGTTGTAAAAATCGTCAACAAGATACTAGCAAAGTGAAGTCAACACCACATTAGAAGGATCATATACCACAACCGAGTAAGATTTATCCATGGGATGCAAGGATGGTTCAACATAAAAGATAAATTAATATGATACATCACATTTACAGAATAAAGATAAAATTACATGATCATCTCAATAAATGTAGAAAAAGCTTCTGACAAAATTCAACACTATTTCAAGATAAAAATTGTCAACAAACCAGGAACAGAAGGAAAGTATTTCAACATAATAAAGATCATATATGAAAAGTCCATAGCTAACATCATAATTAATGGTGAAAAAACTGAATGCTTTTCCTTCCTTTAAGATCAAAAAAATACTGGACATCCTAGCCAGAGGAAATAGACAAGAAAAAATTTTAATGGCATCCAAATCAGAAAAGAACAAGTAAAACTGTCCCTGTTTGTAGATGACGTGATCTTAAAACCGTGACAGAAAACCCTAAGGACTCCATAAAAACAAAAACTTTAAACTAACAACCAGATTTAATAAAGTTGTAGGATACAAAAATCAGTTGCATTTCTGTGTATTTACAACAAAACATTTAAAAACGCAATTAGGAGAAAAACCCTACTTAAAATATTACAAAAGGAATAAAACACTTAGGAATAAACTTGAAAACTACAAACATTGATGAAAGATAATAAAAAGACATAAATCAATGGAAATACATCCCATCTTCATGTACTGGAAGACTTAATAATGTTAAAAATGTCCATACTATACCCAAAGTGACCTACAGATTCAATGCAATCCTTATCAAAATCCCAAAGGCATTTTTTTTTAGAGAACTAGAAAAAAATTCTAAAATTCTGTGGAACTACAAAAGGCCAAGAATAGCCAACTCAATCTTGAGAAAGAAGAACAAAGCTGGAAGCACCACACTTTCTGATTCCAAAATATGTTACAAAGGCACCATAATCAAAACATTATGGTACTGACATAAAGACAGACATATAAACCCATGGAACAGAATAGAAATCCCAGAAATAAATGCATGCATATGTAGTTGACTGATCTTTGACAAGGACTTCAGGAATACACAATGGGGAATGGAGTCTCACTTCAACAAAAGGTGTTGGTTAAACTGGTTAGCCACATGCAAAAGAAAGGAATTGGGCCCTTACTTTACCCCATACTTAAAAATCAATTCACAATGGATTAAAGCCTTAAATGTAACCTGAAACTATAAAACTCCTACAAGAACACGTAAGAGAAAATTATGACAATTGTCTTGGCAATGATTTTATGAATATGATACCAAAAGCACAGGCAACAAGAACAGAGCTAAACAACAGGGACTACATCAAACTAAAAGGCTTCTTCATGGCAAATAAAACAACAGAATAAAAAGGCAATGTACAAAATGGAAGAAAATATTTACAAGTCATACTTATGATAAAGGGTTAATCTCCAAAATATATAAGGAACTCCTATGACTCTTGAAAAATGGGCTAAGTACTGGAATAGACATTTCTCTGAAGGACACATACATATGGCTAGTAAGTACATGAAAAAATATTCAATGTCACTAATAATCAGGGAAATGCAAATCAAAACCACAGTCTGTCAGGATGGATGGCTATTATCAAAAAAATAACTGATAACAAGTGTTGACAGGGATGTATGATTTCTGTAAATTGGAACCTTTGCATTCTGTTGCTGGGAAGGGAAAATGGTGCAACTGTTATGGAACACAGTATGGAGGCCTCCCCCCAAAATTAAAACTATAATAAGATCCAGAAATTCCATTTCTGTGTATTTATACAAAAGAACTGAATTCAGGGTCTTAAAGAGATATTAGCAAGCTCATGTTCACTGTAGTGTTCCTTTAACAATAAACAAATGTGGAAATGTTCCAAGCATCCTTTGAAAGATTTTTTTAAATGGAATACTATTCATCTTTAGAAAGGAAGGAAATTCTGCAATATGTGACAACATGGATGAACCTTGAGGACATTATGCTAAGTGAAATACTCCAGTCACAGAAGGACCACTACTGTAGATCCTTCTCATATGAGGTATCTAAAACAGTCAAATTCATAGAATCAGAGAGTGGAAGAGTGGATGCAAGGGGCTGGGGGAGGAGGAAATGGGGAGTTACTAATCAATCAGGATAAAGTTTCAGTTAAGAAATATAAATAAATTCTAGAAATAAATTCTAGAGATCTTTGTAATATTGTGCCCATAGTCAACAATACTGTTTCGTAGTTTAACTTTTGTTCCAAGTGTAGTTCTCATGTTAAGTGCTCTCACCATAATTTAAAAAAATAAAGCTGCTTTCAGCAAAATTTTTTCTCTGGGAAAGGTGATATGCAAATGAGATAGTCTCTCTCTCTTCTTCTTCACACCCCCCTAAGAGAATTAGACCAAACTTGTTGCTTATCATGTAACTTTTTTGTACGGAGATCACCCATCATAAATAGGTTATGCAGCTTCACCTCAGATGAAGTACAGCTTCTTGGCTAACACCAACAGCCTTTTCTATCTCATACAGGGTCAAGTACCTGATTTAGGGTGGTTCAGGGACATCTACAGTAGGATTATGTGCTGCAACCATTAAAACCATGAGCCGATACTGAGAAGTAAGAAGTACTAAGCTCTGGTCTTGCCATCATATCAAATTGCATCTAACGCACCAGGGAAGCTTGACAGTCCTAATGTCTAACAAAATCAGCTCCACTTAAGTCCATTTCCTCTTGGTTGTTTCTCTAAGAACATCAACACAATGAACCTCACACAATCGAGTGCTTAATTTTATATAGTCTGTTCATTGTTTCTCGTATGTGCATCTCCTCTTTGCAGTGGCCTTTGAGCTATTCAAAGGTTGGAGTTTTGTCTTATTTTTTTGTTTGTTGCATCTCCTGCCTCCCTTATGCAATGACACTACCTGTCACCTATTGTCTGCCCAGCTGATTTCTGGGCCTACCGGGTGTGTGCTAGTGGAGAATTGAGTGGAATCAGGGGTGGGAACTGGTTCTGAGAGTGTGGCCCTTGAGTTCCAGGGAAATTCATCCAATTCTAGAATAATATATCAGCATAAAAGTTGTCACTGATTCATTATAAAATCTAGAAAAGCAGTTGTCTGCAATACTCTAATATCAAGCTCATGTACTAGGCCATAGTATGCTTGTGGGAAAGTGCCTAATAAAGATTATTTGAAAAAGATTAAAAACCTATAGGCTTTTTCAATTATTTCTAGTGAACAGTATGTTATTTTGCACCAGTTAACTTCTAAATACCTTAGGATTTGATGTAGGTCTAAAAGAAAACCACAACTTTATAGCAGTTTAAGGCCTTGTAATCCTCATGTTTGTGTTTTGAGATAATTTTCATGCACAGGAAATCTCACTGGTTGTCTTCCATTCAGAAACTTAGGGTAGAAGTGTTTGTCATAAGCATTCAAAATGTGATACACTTCTGCGGGCTGAAAAGTTTTTAGCTATGGTTTCTTTTAAAAAGTTTATTACAGATTCTCTTCTGAAAGGAAAAGAACAGGGAGGGAGGGAGGAAGAATACATACATGTTGCCTGTGTTTCACATAAACTTCAAGGGAGAAAAAAAATCACTGCTGTCCTGCATGTCATCCGGGATCCCGGTGAAATCGGTAGTTCTGCAGCCATTTTCCCTGGGCTTTCTTAGCTCTGAACTGTGTCTCATGCTTTCTAATCTAGTGGCTCTCTGCTGGCACTGGCCCTGTGCGGGGCCGGTGGGTCTGGGGCCCTGTGTTGAGAGGGAGCTGAGAGCAGGAACACAGGCTACTCTCTGCCTCCTAATCAACAGTCCTCACACCCAGTCCTGGCGGAAGGCTGGGGCGGCTCTGCCAGCTTTGACTGTCTTCTACTAAATGGGGGTAATTCACATATTTCTTCTCAACACTTCCAGCAACTCCTTTTCAGTGCTAAGGACATGACCCAACAAGATATCAAGTTCTACGGTTTCAGTAAAGATACGATTGAAAGCCCGTACTACAATGCATTTGTGTCCAACTGACATTTCTGAGAAATACCTCAACTGTTTAACAAACACTGAGGAGAATGTGAAAACACCCAAAGGCACTCGTCCAATTTGCACTAGCTGGTAAGTGCTGGCAAATGTCAGCATCTGGGAGAGCTTTTAATGTTATTGATAGCTTATTCAAATAGGCTGGAGTGATCCCACAGGGCCTGAATCACTACCACTGCTATGCAATAAGCCACTTACAATGTAAAGATGGGGTAAATGTGCTCAGAAATAAGTGCTCTAGCACGCCGCAATCAAAATGGCCCTTTGCAGCATTACGATGTCATCAGAGGGCAGGAACCCTTCCTTGCAGTTATGCAACACAACTGCTGCAAGAGTGTCTTGAAAGGCGAAGTGCCGAGTGGCTTCCCTTAGGAAAGAAAAAAATTCTAAAATAGGTAGTACTGTTTCCAGAAACTTGAACAGCTGCCATGGTCACAGAAAATACCACGGTCTTAAAGTCTATTCTTTCCAATACACCATATGTCCTTGCTGAGAGGACAAAAATGCCAGGAAATAGAAAAAAGCACTGCCTGAAAGGAAAGAAAGGGGAGAAGAGAAATGGGAATGCTGAGCGAGGGTTTTTCGTGGGGGAGAGAGGGTAACGGGGGGCACAGCTGCCCACATGGGCCAGGGGGCGAAGGGCATGTACGTCAGCACCCTTGGCGTCTCGCAATGTGGAGGCTCAGGCTCTTCAGTCGGAAGGTGAAAGAGCAAGCACATTTGAGGCTAGAAAATGGGGAATGTTGATTCATTCTTTAAAATGTGTGTCTGTATATTCTATATATGCATAGACACACATGTATTTTTTTTTCAGGAGGCAAAATGACTATAAAGAAGAGATTAAGGTAGTGTTTAAAAAAGAAACATAAATGAGTGGGAACTTGTTTGAAGAGCTTTGATGGGCTTTTGGAGAACCTAGGTAGCCAAAAGCAATCTATACATGCCTGGGTAAAACATTTGGATAAAGAACCAAAGTCTAGTGTCTGATTCTACTAGAATGAAACACACTGCTTAGCACTCTTCACAGTGAAGTCGTGGGAGGTTTCAGAGACTGATCTATGAAATGGCAGGATCTTAAAGATAGTCTGGTTCTGCTTATCTCTCTGGCAACCAAATTTTGGCTGCTTCACTGCTCATTAGGCTTTGAATCAGGGGCTAATCAGGGGAAATAAAAGGAGAAACAAATCAGTCCATTTATGAGCAGCTCTAGTTGCAAGATGGAGGGAGAGGAGATTTGCCCTATCATAAGATTGGTTATTATCTGTGGGATTCCATTATCTCTGGTGTGCTGGCTCCCAGGGGGAGCTGTAATTGAGAACCAGCTGTAGAAATGTGAATTATAAGACGGGGATGGTGTCCGCATGCCGAGTGGCAGCCTTTGAACAGCAGACGGGCTTGGATTCAAGAGCCCAGTTGGAAGGGTTGTGTGTCCCCTGACGTTCCTCTATCAGAGGATGAAGGCAGAAAAGCTCACCTGCTCTTCCACGTCAGAGCCATGGATGACTCTGCGAACTCTGGGAAGACCATGACAACACTGGGAAGGTCATGATGACGAGTCCCAGTACCAGGAAGAGGTAGGAGGTCAGGCATACAGCTCTCACTTCACAAGTGAGGCCAACTCAAGATCAGGCTACTTGGAAACTCCACCAGGTAGGGGCGTGTCCTGAACAGACGGACAAAAGTCCTCAGCCCAGAGCTGGGTGGAGGCTCTCCTAGTGTCTCCAAACACAGGGACCAAGGTCTGATGACTTTCAGTTTGTCTAAAAATCTATGTAATGATTTGCTCTCATGGAAAGACATTCGGGATAAATTCTGCTATATGAAAAAATCAGCTTATAAAATAGCAGAGTAAATGATTCAATTGTTACAAACATGGTATCTATATGTGAAAAAAATCTGGGAGGAAACATGCAAAATGCAAACGGTGATTATATTTAGGAGGTAGAATCATGGATAGTTTGTATTTTCTTCTACTGGCTCAAATAAATTAAAATTTTTTCAATATTGAATACATTACTTGCATGATAATGTATTTAAGGTACATTAATCAGGTATTTAAGGTATTAATCATGTGTCACATGCCCATGGTGCTGGACCTGTGAAATTATAAGAGCACTTTTGTAATTGATTTCTAAAAACTCCTAAGTGGATGCCTGAGGATCTTGTCAAAGAACTGGGGGAATACAATGTAGGTTTCACTAGCTACAATGTATTGACATGAATGTTTAAGGTCTGCGAACTACTTAAGACCTTATGGAACCTCTAATTAAAAGCCTTCTTTCTATCTAGTTATTGCTTCTGGAGTAAACTACAGGTTGCCTATGGTTTTATTCTTATTCAAGAAAATGCATATCTAGGACTCAAAGGATAGCAAATGAAGATGACAGTTCCCCAGTTCTCGGCACCGGCGTGTTAGGTGTGGGTGGATTTGGTCCCACTGCTTTGCTGAGTGGGTGCAGACTCCTGCAGAGAATAATACTGCTCTGCGCCCTCCACCCCCTTTTAAAGGGCTTCTGTTTCTACTTGAGCTGCTTCCCACTCAGCTGACACTCTGTGTAGGGTAAGACAGACAGCTCCGGTGAGAAGAGAGGGCTCTAGACTGGACTTCCAGAGCCTAGTAGGGAAGTTCCTGTAGATGTGTAATGGTGGACAGCTTGCTACAGCAGTTGCCATAGCAGTGGACAGGACAGGGCTTAACCCGAGAGGCAAAAAATACCCGGGACTTTCACCAGATGAGTACCTCACACTCATTCCCAAAAACAAAAGCCACAGTAGCAATAGGCAACTGCTCCGCAGCAGGCCATCAGCACTTGAGATATTTTACAAATGCTCTCCTGCAAATGCACAGGAAACTGCCCAGCAGAATGAAGGGACCCCTTTTACAAATAAGGGAGCTAGGACAGGGGTGTCAGGTGAACCCCATCGGGTACAATGCAGGGGTTTAAAGGCATGGTTCTGGGTCCCACACTGAGGCAGGCATCTTCCTTCAACTTCTTCACCTGCCACCGAAGTGACATTGGGCAAAACATCTAACCTCTTTCTTCAGTTTCCTAACCTGTAAAATAGAGATAATAACAGATCTCCTGTGCAGGGGGCTGCTGTGAGGATTAAATAAAGAGAGGACGTAAAGTTTGTAGCTTAGTCCTAGCCACACAGCCTTCATAGGGCACTGGTCTACTTATCCTGTGGATAAGGGGGTGGTAGGTCCAAGACTTCCTGAGTCTGAGCTCTTTCCACCCCCAAAAACACACCTAATATAATGTAGCCACTGCTCAAGGGGTCTCCCAACCTCTACCCTGGTCATTTCCACAGTCAGGAAAGTCACTCTCCACTCCCATGCCATACTCATAGAGCCTCTACTCCAGTTCCCTCAGAAACAAGAGGATAATGCCAAAGGGAAGATTGTATTGAGACCAAATTTCAAAGCCATAAGCAGCATTTTGGATAAGTGTGTTTTTAAGAGATACAACTAAGGTGGAAACCCGGTCTCAAGTGCTACTAGGGTCTGTGAATGTCTGAACCAAGGTCTCTTATCGAATTTGTGTCTACCTCTTGGAAAAACATCTAAGTAAAGGAAGAGAATCCTGATATGCTATTGTGCCTCAAGTGGTTTCTGAAAAAATTCTCTAAGGATTTACCATCTCTAGTGGCAACTGAAGGATTATTGTCATTATTTTTGTTTTACTCTTTCAAAAAATGAAAAAAAGTCACTGGACACAGAACCCCAACTTTCCAGATCAGCTTTGATTTTTACAAAAAGCATAAACTGCCCCTTGAATTGGTGGCAATTAATGTCTATGCTTTATGTTCTGGACCTATCACGTAATGATCTAACATTTCTATTTCAGTGTCCAAAATGTCTGCTCATCTCCCTCAACCCCACAGACTAGAATCTGACTACTCCTGCCATCAACCTCATATCCATATCAACTTCTTACATATTTTCAATAGGTTTTCCTTAGCCATGTTCTTTCTCATTCTGTCATTTTGCCTTTTATAATTGTTTCAGTATATTTCACTACTTAAGTGCTTTCCATTTTCTGTATATGAGTGCATCTGTCTTTTGTATGACAGAAACATTCAGAAAAATCTTCTTTGCCTGCACACCTGGGATACATGCATTACTTTGCCTGTTTCCCATCCCTTTCTCCCCCCCTTCCTTTTCCTTTTTTATTGACTTTTTTTTTAAAGCAGTTTAAGGTTCACAGCAAAATTGATGAGAAGACACAGACATTTCCCATATGCCTCCTGCCTCACACATGTGCAGCCTCCCATATCATCAGCCTCCCCCACTATAGTGGTGACTTTGTTACAATGATGAACCTACAGTGACATATCATCACCAGTGATGCACACATTTTACCTCATGGTTCACTCTGGATTTTATTGTACATTCTGTGGATTTGGACAAATGTATAATGACATGTATCCATTATTATCATATTTCTTTATCTTCTTTCCAACATGTAACATTATGGCTTATCTGAAATTAATTGCTTTTACAAAAGACCTGCATTAGTACCTATTGTCACTAGCTGACAGAAATCTGAAGGGGATTTTTGCTTTTACAAAATGGTAATTGTTCTTTGCTTTATGTAACAGTTGTTTACAAAAGGTTTCATAGAAATGCTCTACTTTTGCATAATGAGGAAAAGCTGTATTTATTTATGACTAAAATGTGTTACTTTTTCTGTTTTTCTATTTTCTTTTCTTCAAACTGTTAATTCTATACTTTAGTAAGCTTTATTAAGTAACTGATATTTCCTCAAGGCTATACTGCTTATTTGTGTGTATGAAATTAAGTTCATTAGATAATCTATACCAAAATCTAGAATATACTATTATTCTTACTCTAATTTTAAATTCAGAATCATAGAATTTTAATAATGGTCATTTGTAACAGATTTTTTTTTTAATTTGTAAAGGCATGTTTATCTTCATGACTTCTTTTTGTTAAAATTTCAGTTTTGATGTTCTTGATTTTTCATTCTAGGTGATTTAACTATCAAATTATAAAGCATTATATAGACTTTTATTCATAATTAATAAGAATCTTCGGGCCAAAGGATGGAAATTCCTGTGTCAATCAGGCAAACAATATATTCTAATTCAGTACATATTTATTAAACTCCTACCATTTTCAGGCCCTTTCCTAGTCTCTAGGGCTCAAAAGGTTTGCAAAGATATGCCTCTTTCCCCTCCATTCACAAATTCATAAAGGTTAAAGCTAAAACAGAATGCAAACACCTAGAACAGCTCCAGGAAGGCTGTTCCTCCCATTTGGGGATCTCATGTGCAAGTATCCAATCCAAGGAGGGGCTCCAAGAAGCAAAGGACTCCTGAGTGTCAATGATTTTGAGAAATATCTGAAAGCAAGACACAGCACTCATGTAGATTCAACTGTTCAATACAGTTTTAGGACATTTCAAATGTTTCTGCACATTACTGCATTTGACTAACTACTCCATTTTTATATGGGTTTAATTCATGTATGGAACCAGAGGTTAAAAGGCCACAAATCCTGGACTATAAAATATATTGGATTAAGGCAGACACACTTCAGTGGTGTGGATAAACCCAAGGACTGTCCTGACCAACATCAAATCTAGGTCCGCAACATAAGCCAGGCAGAAAAGCCTTCACTGTCCAGTTTAAGCTAATATCGCTACTTTAATTAGGGAGTTACGATGTCAGTTTGGAAACACGATGGGGGAGCAGCTGTGCTCCAGTGAAAACATTCCTACCATTTCCATCAACACAGACAGGCTCATGCACAATGCAAAGGAGATGTGTGCAAAGTCACACAGTGGAATGAATGGGAGGCAGAGAGCAATCTCACTTCTCGCTGGAGAAATTACCCCTCTGAGATTTTTGAGACTGACCACCTGCTTATGTTTTCATGACTACTTCTTCACATGCATGGTCAAGATCCCAAGAATAAGTCATCGAACTTTAAAGACATTGTAATCATTAACCAGCCACATACAGAAAAGTCACGATAGCAGCAACACATTTAACTTACTTACCCATCCATCCTAACACTTCTCCAATCACTCACTCCTTCTATTCATCATTAAAAGTAATGTCTTGAGTCTAACCCCATGTCCGCTCCACTCATCGCTGCCCTCCATCAGCATCCTGAAAATAAAGGTACATTTAAAACATTCTGTGCCTAGGCTTGTCACCACTGCATTCTGCTAATGGCATCCATACGATTCCCTCCAGCACCAGGCCTTTATGTGCATGTGCACCATCTGATCATCTGATCAGTACTGACAAGCAGTCAAGAAAAAAAGTATGTTTCATGCTATTTTGCGTTTACATGCAGAAGTCTACTCCAGAGCACATCTGCAGCACACAATTCATTTGGCAACCCCAGTGTTACTCTGAGAGATGCCCTTTTTAAAAGTTGCCTGTTAATGTTCATGCCTCCTGCCTTTCTTGATACTCCAAACCCACAGTGAATGAGGATTTACCCTGAACATAATTACCTTACAGGTCTTAAGATCTTACAGCTAAAGATGTATTTGTTAAGGCTCACTTATGTGTTACAGATTTAAGTGCTTGCCTCCTCTTCACCGGGGTGGTTCATCTTTTCCCTGGGAATCTTTTACGTACTGTGCAGTTTCTCATATTTTCTTTCTCTCGAGGTGAACACTGAGCCCCTGACCCCAGTACCCAGCAAACACTGACTGTGAGCATGGCTGGACCATCTGGCGCCACGATCATATCATAATGTATATTTAATTAATGTTTACTGGATGAGAGGGCCATGCGTCAGGCCCAGCACCAGGCATTCTGGCACATTTGGCTGAATCCTCCCTGTGGACATGGACCGAATTCATTCATCTCCATGTATTCACTGTCTTTTATTTTCTGTATTGTGATGTTTTGACATCTTGGGGCCTTGATGATGCTGGCAGGGCTGCCTCTCCCAGGGTGAGCCCATTCCTACAGACAAACAACTGGTCTTCCAAAGTGCCTTCCCTAAGCAAGCCAATCAATCCAGAGTCCATGCTCCCAACCACCTCCTCTATTGGCCCTCACAAGTAGGGCACTAGCCACCTGCTGTAATCATTCTGGGGTCAGGGGTCAGACGAGGGCAGCCCTATGCCCCAAAGCCTTCTGAAATTATTCATACCAGCTGGTCTTATGCCTGCTTGTCCTGCCTCTCCTGTTCCTTCCAGTGGAAACCACAAGAGACGCTCTTGTCCACAATTCCCCTTACTTACTCTGCTTCTCAATGGGCCCCAGTGCTTCCGATGTGTCCCTGCATGACATTCTTTGCCTCTTGCTTCTGGGGGACTGTGAGCATAATAAAGTTATCCCACTGTGGCAGTCATTTCTACATCTGCATATCTTAACATACCCGATTAAAACAAATCCTGGGCACCATTAAAACACCCCACATAATCACAGAATTGGCAGCTAAGATTACTATGTTTTTCTTTGATCCCATCCTACGTGTTCAGTAAAAACAAGTTTTAAATTTTGTCATTTGTCATTTGTCTGGCCCACTTTAAAGGACTTCATAAAAGTAATTATATGTAAGTTTGTTTGGCATATAACCAAAAGGACTTAATTGTTGTTTTATACTGTATGAAAGAATCAACTTTGGTCTGTCTGCTGGGTCCAGTCATGGCACCTGCTACCTTGGCACATGGGGAGAGGCCATGGTGAACTTCTGCCCATGTCATGTTCTCACCCTGAGCGGGCGGACTGAATGTATTTTAGGAACTCATGAGTGACCTTCGTTGGTTATGCACTTATTTCAGAGGTCACACATGTCACTGGACTGGAGTCTGGGTGTTTTTGCAGATCCAGTCTTACAGTCACGGACTTGGAGGTTATCTGGGCTGTGCTAATTACCTCAGCTCCTCGGGATTGCCGCAGAGCTTCTGCTAAGCTGAGCCTCCCTGCCATTCCTTCTGCTGCATCTTCATCCAGCTTCCTGTCCTTGGCCTAGAAGTACAGCCGACTTGACTAGGGGGCAGTAAGGAGGCAGAGGCACTGATAGATGGAGGTCTGTACCGCCTCTCAAGGTTTTCCCTTTTCTGTCTTTTTCTTTGTCAAAATGTCAAGATGCCCTTTTTGGGGTTAAAAAGTGGACAATAGGCAAGGCCTTGAAATACATATACACATAAGTCTTCTTGGAGATGTGCATCCAAAGTCACCAGCACTGAGTGTCTGTGACAGAACAGCCTAAGGCGGGAACAGTATGTACCTATGAATTCTCAGCTATGTTTAAGTACACAGTGGGACAAGTACGCGAAATTGAACTAAGCATAAAATTTGAGCAATTTTTTATTTTGGATCATACAAAAGGGCCAAGATAAAAGTTGTTACAGATTCCTTCAGTAATCAAAGATTAATAAAAGTTACAATGGAATTTCTTCTACCCTGCACTAGTTTTGTAACAGCATGAAATACTTTGAATAGGGATCTGTAAATAAAATCAAAGACTTAAATGCTGGCCTCACTCTTTTTCTGTTTGGCACTTCTGTCAATCTCATAATTATAAGAATGTTTTCCGACCAGCAGGAGAACAGTCAACTCCTTGATGCATCCCTATGACACTCCATGGAAGAATGACTTTCATTTGCTCATTCTATGGACATTCACTGAGCAGATTAACTATGTGTTCTAGACTCTTCTAGTGGTTGGCATATAGTAGAGAACAAGAGAAGAAGTCCTTGCCCTCCAGGAGCTTGAAGTCTAACCAAATGAACAACTACATGAATGAATGAATGAATGAATGAATGACCACATGCAAGAAAGCAGGCAGGTTAGGGTTCAGGAAACTAAGGACACAGACTAGCAGATCTCATAGCTAAGGCTTTTTTCTTCACATTTTAACTTCTCTGAAATCAGGGTGAGTCTTAATATTGGCAGTATCTTAAAACTACTGACAAAATGACAGTAGTCACAGCACAATTGTCATTGCTCTGCCACATGAACAAACTTGGTCACAGCTATTTATTTTGTTGCCACTTCTGCTAAATTATGGGCATTGTTGGCACTGTACATGTTCTGTTTAATTGCCATTTAAATGGTTTTCAAAAAGATTAGGCTATGATTTTAACTGAAAGATGTCTCTTCGTATGCACCAAGGCACAGAAATAAAGCAGTGGGGTACACATGTTATATTACTAAACAACACATGTATCTATTTTTTGGCATTTTCCTGTTACCTTGCAAAGACAGATTCAAGTGCTTTACCAGACTGAAGAAAGACACACTGATGAATCTGAGCTATGGTCTGTTAATAAGATATATGCAAACCCACTGCCAATCACACTCTTAGCAAGGAAACTGAAAGGACCAGCAGGAAAAAGTATCAAAACCCCAGGAAGCAATGAAGGAAACATGAAAGCAATAAAAGATAAGTGTGACCAACTCACACAGTGTCATGGAAAACCATTGTTAAAGTGGCATGTCATAATATAATGGGCAGTATCTTATTTCTTTCTGTTTGACAAAAAAAAATAATGTGTCTTACAACTGATGGTATTTTAGATTTGAGGAAATATGGAAAGAAAGATGGCATGCAATTAATGACAAGTTTTATAAACAGAATAGAATGCAGACTGGAAATCTGTTGACACTGGACCATTTTAAGTTAATGAGGTATTTGCATGAACCCAACTTAGGCAGACTGTGTGATGTCAATAGTTTGGTATAATTCTCTGGGTAACTAGTCATTTTAAAGACATCTGCTTCACTCTTCATCCCCAGCAGTGTTTCTGGTACATCTTCCATTCTGGTTCAAGAGTGTGACTATGAGCAAATCTCATGTTCTCTTTTCCCAGCTTTAATTTGTGCTGTTACAGTTTCTGGCAGTTTAGAGATATTGGAGGGAAGGTGTTGGGGCTGTATTCTAAACTCAAACCTGACCACTGCCACAGGGCATGGAGTGAAATAATTAGATAGGAAAGTCCATTTGAAATCCCAAAGCCTGCATACAGGACTTTTGAGACTCTGCACTAGGGTAACATGAGTAAAATGCCAGCTACTGGGATATGTTTCCAGGCAGCATATGGCCACAGCTCAAAAATGCATCTATTTCTTTTTAGGAATGGTACTGTAAATCATTTTGGATCCAGAGAGTTGAAAACTATATCTGGGGACAAGAACAACACACACCCCTAAGGAGGAGAAATGATATGATTTCGCTGCAGATTGTACAGACATGGTTTTTTTAGGCCCAGCTTCAAAACGTACTGTGTCGCAACTCTGACATCAGTTCTTGACACTTCAGCCAAGTGACAACCACAAGGCTGCAAAAGGAAGTAATCAAATCAGACATAGGTGTGTGGCCACATCCATCACCAGGACAGGAGGTAAAAGGGTGTCTATATGGTGGACACATATCTTCAATAGTATTGACAACAGACTGTATCAAATGCATGGCATTTCACACTATGGAAAAGGCCTGCTTCCTGCTCCTAGGGTCCTCTGGTAATTTTCTTTCCGGTCCCCAGTGGAGAATCCAGGGATTCCCTCAACTTAATACCGCCTTCTCCAGCAACTTTGTTTCAGGTTTTCCTTTTAAAGAAGGCTGGCCTGTGTCAGGAATTCTCTGACAGTTGGTACAGGAAGATGAGTGTGCCAATGTGAACACTGCCAGGTTGCGTTGCTGCCAACTGGTGGTGTGTATTGTGTGTACAGAGCTAAAACAGGCTTGGATGACTGAGAGGGTAGACACTGCTCCTGAAGTGACAAGGAAGGAAACACTTGGCTACCTGTCTTCTAGAACCAACTTATCTGAAAGGACAAGATTATGTTTCCATCTGAGTTCACATGCTGGAGTCTGGGGAGTTCCTGATGTCACTCTTTGAACAGAATATCTGCTGGGCACAGGCATGCAGTGTCAGGTTCTCAGAGGGAGAGAATATTGTAGAATGGGGTCTGATCCAGGAAGCCAGTAGGGATAGTATAAATTGCCATATCTGGATTACCTACTATAACACAGGGGAACGCTCTCTCAAGAGGGGATGAGAGGCAGCATAGGACAGTGGTAAAGAGTATCAGCAGATCAAGGAGATCCAGGTCGAAATCCCACCCCCATCAGTATATCTGGCACACAGTATGTGCTCGGTACCAGGTGTGTCACTACTAAGGAAATTTCCTTCTCTTTATGATGCAGATGTTCCTACAGATGTGGCATTACCACCTGCTATAGCGTATATAACAGGAACCAGAACAAAATGCCCACGTCCTTAGCTGAGGGTGTTTCTAGGGCACAAAAGTTGGTCTTATAAAGTTGTCTAATGTATGAATATGTCTTGGGAAGAGAAGAAATGAACAAAGCAAATGCCAGAATCCATGTGATCTGAAAAGTATCAGATCCATTAGAATCAAACAGGATCAATATATATTTGTTAATTTCCATCCCATGTGATATCTACTTGTTCCTACCTCTATTGTGAGCTACTAACTGATGATGTGGTCCTACAATCTTGTGTAACGCTCAATTCTGACTGTATTTCTCTGCATTACAGTAAGTTTTGTAAAGCAAATAACTCCCACCTAATCCACCTTGTTTTGAAGGTTCAAACTTTCTCCTATCTTCAAGTGGGTACTTGTGTTCTGTATTCATTGTTGCCACCTCTCCCCCTTATAACTGGGCTGTAACTTCTCCTCCCTTTCCTGTGCCCCACAGCACCCGTCCAGCACTCAGGGAAAACTGGAAGCACATGGCAGTAAGAAAATAGCCAAGATTTGACAAAAGTAATCACGGGCTCCTTGGACACACTGGTGTTTCCGGATCTTTCATTAGAAGGCCGTTTGAAATATGTGAAGCTCTTAGAGCACGGATAGCACCCATTGCAGCTCCCATTCTAGGGGGCGAGGACATGGGACAGACCCGCTGCACTGTTTTCAAGCAAAAGCCACAGCGTGGGGGCTCTGGAGGCTCTGTCTCCGGAAAGCCACCTCCCCAAAGGGGATTCCCACAGAGGAATTTCCTCAAGGAAGCGCTCGTGGCAAGTAGGCTGCTAGGGTCCCAAAGCGTTTAAGGATTCCTGCATGCCCATCCTCGGGACCCGGGCGTCCCCGGCAGCGGATCTGCGGGCCGCGGGGACCCTCGAGTCTGGCTCCTAAAGTCTCAGTATCAAACTTTCTCCTGGAGCAAAGCCTCTTGCAAACCACAGGAGGCAGGAGGAGGATGGAGGATGGGGATGCCGCCCGCTGCCGCCCGGAGACCGCCCTCCTCCCGCACCCGCTTCCCTCTGGCGCCACCCTCCTCCTCGCGGGGCCGGCGTCCCAATGGCGCGGCCCCGCCCAGCCCCACCCGCCCCGCTCACCAGCCCACCACTAGCTCCAGGAGCCTCGAGCCCCGCAGAGCCGCGCGGCGGGCGCCGCGGAGTCCCTCGGAGAGGGGACGAGGGGGCTGGGTACCTTCAGGAAGAGGCCGGGACGCCGGCGCCCGCCGAGAGCCGCAGCATCGCCCGGACACCGCCGCCGCTGCGGGAGGCTACCGCGCCTCGCCGAGGGCCGGATCCGGCGGGGACCCCGCACTTCCAGCGCTGCGCTCAGCTCGCCGCGCCCGGGCTCCGCTGCCCGGCGATCGCCACTGTCAAGCGCAGCCCCGCCCCTTGCGCGCCCGGGAGCCGGGGACCCCTGGGACGAGCCGCAGCCAGGACTGGCTGCCGGAGCTGCTGGCTCCGCCCCCAGCCCCGCCCTCCCGCGCCGGGGACGCGCGGGACGGCGGGAGGGTGGGGTCCCTGGCTGGGCGAGGCATCCTGCAGGGCAGGGCGCGCTCCTGGGTTCTGCAGCTTCTCTCCTTTGCCCGCCCAGAAATAAATAGACGACCCAGAGAAAAACAGAGCATGGAAGCCTCTCTCGGGTCCTTCTCTCCCTGGGAGGGCAGAGGCTGCAGCTGGGTGCTGAGAAACCTTAATTATTTAAAGATATCGATTAAGGAAGCCCGGCAAAGGCTACCTAGGGTGAACTGTTGCAATTACAGCCAGAGGGGTTTCTTGTGTGTTTTTGCTGGTTTGTTTTGTAGCCTGAAGGTGCCCTCATTCCCCGTCTAAGCTTCGTGGTAGAAACGAAAACCAGTTCAACTAGCGCAAGGTCACAGAGGAAGGAGATTGACTCTCTACTAAGTCAAAGCTGCTTCAGATTTTCTTTCTTTTCAATCATGAGAAGAGATGCATTCTAATATTTGATGCTATGTCTATTGCCTAAGAAGAAACGAATTAAAAATCCGTAGAGACAAAAATCAGTGGTTGCCAGGGGCTAGAGGAAAATGGGGAGTGGCTGTTAATGGGTAGGGGCTGCTTTTTTAGGGTAATGAGAATGCACTGCAATTGGACTGCACAATTCTGAATATACTAAAAACCTCTGAATTGTACAATTTAAGTGGAGAATGTGAGCTGTATCTCAATAAAGCTGTTATTAAATATGTTGATAGCATTTTGGGGAGACTCACAAAAGCACCCAGTTGGTGTACGTCACAGTTCTGTTCTTTGTGGGCAGGAATGATGGCTTATATGCGCGCGCCCATCCATGCATGCAATAAACCACGTCCATCTCTACCAGGTACTCCGATTGGGGTACAAAGATTAATAATGTATGATCTCCATCTTCAAGGAGTTCCCAGACTATTGAGGGGGCAGTCATTATAGTGCAATATGTTAAGTATTAACTCTACGGAGGTTAGCAATGTGCCAGATTTTGGGTCCAGAGCAGGGAAGGAGCTTTGCACAGTCAAGGAAGACCTAGAGTGCATTGTGTCTTACTGAAGGCTAATGTGGCCGAGTGTGAGAGGTGTGCAGGGAAGGGACGCTGGACAGTTACTCACACAGCAAAGTACCACTTGGATTAGAGTTCAGTTCAGGATTAGCAGCCTAATCAGGAAGTGAAAATTTGAATTGCTCTGGGTCTTTCCTACCCCTGTGGAGCGCGTGCTTTTGGGGAATAGTCTTAATGTAAACTCACCTTCATCATTTCATGAGGGAACAATGGTATCATGCACGGACCTATGTTTCTGCAATTATAGTACACAAAGTGCTCTGTGCATTCTCTCTTCTGAAGCTGGAGAGGGGAGGCGATGTGCTCAGGGCCTTCTAGTTTCTGAGTGATGGAGCTGGAATGAAATTCTGTTTCCTGGCTTATGAGTCCCATGTTCTTGACGTTATCAGCCTTTCCACTTGTGAAGCTTCCTTAGAAGTGCAAAGAACTCTTGAGCTAAAAAAGCTTTCTAAGCTGCAGCAAATGAAATATGTTTTTATATGTGGAATCGATCTACTTTTTGATTGGAAAGTAGGAATATTATAGGCCCTAAATTTTAAAAAAAACATAGCCACTGATCATCTAAGGTTGGGTCATTGCAGCAAAATCCTGGAATCTGGCTTTTATATATGTATATATATATATGTGTGTGTTTGTGTGTGTGTGTGTGTGTGTGTGTGTGTGTGTGTGTATTCTGGCTGTTCTAGGAAAATGAACTTACCTTTTGGTGAATATGAATGCACACCACACACACACACACAAACACACATAAAAGTGGCTCTGCAATATGAAAACTGAAGGCTACCTATTTGCATTGTCAGTATCCAGTACAGTTGCCAGCACACCAGTGGCATTCTCACTTTCCTCCACCTTCCCTGCCATCCCTCATCGGACTGTGAACACCTTTTGAAAGCAGGTACTGTGCTTTGTTAATTTCCTTACCTGCCCAGACCCTTCTTGCATTCCCATCCATTCTAACCCTAACCTCCTTCCCACCCTCTTCCTACCCTTAGACCTGGGACCCACAAGCCCCTTAATGAATGTTTGTTAAATGTTCAGTGTTGTTTTATTACCAAAAAGGGAATCATTTTTTACATGCTAATTGTTTATAATGATGACATACATCATAAAGTTTGGATATTAGCTTACCCATGTAGGATCTGAAAAATCAAAAGTTAGCTTAAGTACAGCCATCTTAAAAGCTTAAATACCACCCCCTAACCTAGAAGGAGGAAAATTATTAGAATCTTGAAAAACAAGTTAGTCAGCCAGTGTTAAATGTAGTGACCTTTAATTAGCTGACCTCAAATCAGTTAATCATACACACCAAGCTTATCTTGCTAGAACCACCCTAAACATTCCGAAGGTAATCTTATCTAACCAGACCCCAGGATGTGGCCCCAGTCAAAGATTTATGTGTCTATGAAAAAACACTGTATTGTGATTGTGGAAAATGTTGCCCCCTTTGAAAATGCTATAAAACCTTCTGGCTTTGTGTGCTCAGTGTCCTTGTTGAGACCCGCTGTGTCGGGCTAACTTGGACCCCAGCTAGCTGGTTACTAAATAAATTCCTCTTGCTTATTGCATCAAGAGACGCCTTTCGTGAGTGACTTGGGGCGGCGTCCTCCTCTGGGAGAATCCAACATTTGGGGGCTCGTCCGGGATCGTGCGCTCACCCCGCTTCACTCCCGAAGTCGCTCTTGGAGGAAGAGGTAAGATTAGTGGCGCCTTGAGTTGTCTGTGTTCTGTCTTCTGTTTTTCAGTGAGACCGGTCAGAATTCTGAAAGGGGTACCCACTGTCTGGCAGTCGTCCCGATCCCATAAAGGGGTCGAGACCGCGGTCGGTAGACGTACTTGGAGCACCACAGGCTGCAACCCTGGGGGACTCCTCGGGGAGAGTGGAGGGCCAGGGACGCCTGGTGGCCTCTCATCTGTTTTTCGGGCAAGGTGAATCTGATGAGATAGGGTTGATTTTCAGGCGCCAAGAGTATCAACCCTCCGATTCCTTTCGGTTTCTGATTGAAAATCTGAGGAAAACAAGGAGCGGCCGCCGTGTGTCTAATCTGTGTGTGTCTCTGTTTTTTGTGTCTTTCACGTGCCTAATAATTGTTATACTGACAATGAGACAGACTCAGACAACCCCTTAAGTGTGTAAATGAATATATCTTTCTACCTCCGGATGGTATTAATGACATTGATTTAAAGACAAATGCTTGTGAAAATTGAGTATTCTAAAACTTCCAGAAAACCTGATAAAAAAGTGTTAAGCATTAATGCTAATCTGAGTTTGCCTAAGGCGGGCATGTCTTGGTAGTTGTCGGCTGCCTGAGTTTACCTAGAGTCATTTGAGTCATGTTATCTGCTAAATCTTTTAAGAATAGAATGCTTAGAAGCTTGGCTTTGTCTAGTGTTCAGTGGGGGTCTTGTGAGTAGGCTAGCTTAGTTGTTGCAGGTAGGTGAGCTGGATAAGTGTGGCAAGTGAACACCTTTTTAATTGTGTGTTGCAGTGTGTATGCCTACCTGCAGCCTGAGAATCTTTGTAGTAACTTAAAGCCTTAGAGTTTTGTTAAATTGAGAAGATGTGCTCTGTGTTTGCTGGGAGATTGTGCTGTGAAGCTCATGGTTGCAGAAATTGTAGAATGTGTTCATAAGTTTGTCAGTCTAGGGAATGTTGGTTTGACAGTTTGCAGTGTCCTGCTTCTCAGTGTTCACTGGAGGTTGAAGTTTTCTAATAGTTTTGAGTTCTGGTTAGAACTGCTTACGGTGATGGAAGAGGGCATTTTCTCTATGCTGGAAGATGTATGTTTTGATGAGAGAAAGTGTTAAAGAACGGAAATTCGTTTTGTTGAAAGTAAAAGAGAGTGATTGTTCTGAAGTGCAGCTATTTGTTTAAAGAGAGAGAACACTGAATGTAAAAAAGAAAGTTGTAGAAGGCTTGTGGAAGAGTTAGTATAGTCATGCTATGTGAAATTGAAGCGAGTAAGTCTTGGTATCGAGTGCACAGCAAAATTAGAATCTCGTTTCCAGTTAAACAGTTTTCTTTAACTGTTAGTCTGCTCTTAATGTTGAAAGATCAAAGCAGTTTCTCATGCTTAAAGTCTCAGTGAGTTGCCATAAAATCGTAATATTAAAAAGACTAAAAGCTAAAGTTTGTTAACAACTGTATAACCTTTATTTGCCTTTGAAATATTTTGTTATTGAAAATGATTGCATGGCCTGAGAAATTGAATTCCTAAGCAGAATGGTAACAAAGCTTTTTTCAGCTGATTAAATTCACTTAGTTAACAAACCAAAATTTATTCTTAAAAATTAAACTGTGTAGAATCTAGACAAGATTATGTTTCTCCCAGAAAAACAGGTTTCACTGTAAAGGTTTAGATGGATGAACGTGTGACCACTTTTGAGAAAAGTTGTAATAGATTTTTTTGAGAACCTCCAGGTCTTCTTGTTTAATTTATATGCTGTGGATATGTTTGTATGTTTTAAAAAACATGGAGGACTCCATATTTTTTAATGCAAATGATCTTATAAGCTGCTATGCAAATTCTATTAAAAGTTATATCTACTATTAAAGAGTAAAACATTCTTGAAGCTTTCAGGGAAGACCTGTAGACTTAAGCACTTCCTCTGCTTTTTTGTATCTGGTCTTAGACACTTACGCTGAGTTATGTTCTTATTATTTTCACTGTTTCTAAGCTATTGATTGTAAGCCAAAGGTCATCATTTCTCAGTCCCTAAATGAAGAAGTAAAATGCCTGATCTCTTTCATCTCAAAGCATATTTCTGGTCATATCTGAATATCTGTGTGAAAGAAAGAGACATTTAAATTTGAGATTCTGCTTAAACTTTTAAGTTGAATTTGACTATAGCCATATTCATTCTTTGTATGTATCTCTAACAGGTCTTTTGTATGCCTGGTGATATTATACTCTGCCTTGAGTTTAGACAGTTCTTTCAGCTAAATGTGAATTCTTATTGTAGCTTTTTTTCCCTTCCTGAAGATGAAAGCAGAGGAATCTACCATCTGCTACCATTCTCTCAAGAATGCTTAGTAACCTAGAATTATTTTGACTTTCTATATATTGTCTTTTAAACTGACAGCAGCAGTCTCCCCTGCTGCCCCACCTTTTTAAGGTATCTCGTTTACTGTGCTGGGTATATAGATAATAAATGTGTAATGATAGACAGTTCTAATAGAATTAAATGCAAAAAAGTGCTTTTACCTCTAGTTAACTCTGACATGTTCCAGAGGGTCCCTGGAACATGTCAGAGGATTTTTTTTCTCATTGGAGAAAGTATTTGACTGGTTTGGCTTGTTTATCTGATATATATATATATATATTTATTTATTTATTTATTTATTTACCAGGAAAGCACTGTCAAAGAGAATGATGCTAAACTTTGTTACTGAATGTTTTGTATTACAGAAATATCAGAATTACCTTATGTCAACTGTTTTACAGTAAGCTCTCATCAGATCTTTAACCATTGTCATTTGTAAGTCTTTTGTCATTTATAGTATTATCCCTAAACTGGTAAAGAACTAGATTTCAGCAGAACAGGTATTAGTTACATAAGATTACATAAACTAAAGAAAATGATTTTGTGTCTTTTTGTTTCAAATGTTGCTGATAAAGTGTTTTAACCTTGTTCTCTTAAACTGACAACAGTTTAGTAAATGACTATCTTTATGAGCAGAATTGAAACGTCCTTCTCTCTACTTGATCCCTCCAGAGTTTAAAAATTTTCAGTGACTGTTTTGTATTCCATGGCAGTATGTTTATTTGCACGAGTTCAATAAGAATCTGCTTTCCTTGTGAGAAGACTACTTAAGAACACTGGTTATACTACCAGGGCTTTGACTGGAATGTCATACCTGAGAGACATGTGTATGGACTCAGATGTGAACAACTTTAAGGAACTAAGATTGACTTTATAAAGCCAACAAAGCCCCTTGGAAGAACTGGCCTGGTACCTTGCTTACAGAGTTCCCAGCAGCCTTACCAGGTGAGTAAAGAAGGTCACTTCCTGGCAGGTGCAGAGACCTCGAGAAGAGAAGAATTCATCCAAATCTACAGGTACTGCAGGCAAAGCCTGATGGCAAGTCTGGCTTGGCTGTCTGGCCTCAAGAGGCCTTTAAAAGTTCAATCTGAAATTCCTTACAAAAAGTTCCAGCAAAGCATATTTAAAAGAGCCTGTGTAATCAATTGCTCTTCTTGCTGCACCTGTGCAAATAATCAAGCCAGCTGTTAATTATTTTCTTAACCTAGTTACTTCTAGTAAAAATGAGAGTGATTTTAGAGAGAAGTATTGTTTCAATAATGCAGCCTCCTTCCAGAATAAAAAATCGAACTCCAGATGTTGCTACATAACCTAATAACACAATTTGTTTTATCTTGCCTAGAAGCCACAAAACTGCAAATAGTAATAGAAATGAAACCCAGAATAGAAGCGCCAGCCTTCTGAGGCCCTCTCAACTGACCAGTGATGGAGACATAGCTGTACCCTTTACTGCGCCCCCTTCTCAGCACGAAGCAGCCAGAGCGGTCATCGCCCCTTTTCCCTAGCAGCAGCTAAAGTCTCTATCTGTAGAAGAAAGAATGAGACCATACCCATAGCCGTCCCCGGTAAAAACAGGTATTTAATCCCTCCTCCCGAAGGATGGTGGGCTTGGAACACTGGAGTGACCCCATGTGTCTCTACTTCTGCCTTCAACTCCTCCCGTGATTTCTGTATCATGGTTCAGCTGGTGCCCAGGTTGATGTATCATGATGATCTCTCATTCGTAGCTGAATTTGAACCTAGGCATAGATATAAGAGAGAGCCGGTCTCGCTGACCTTAGCTGTGTTGTTAGGGATAGGAGTCGCAGCCAGAGTGGGAACGGGGGCAGCCGCTATTGTCCAAGGGAACCAACATTATGAAGGACTAAGGACAGCTATTGATGAAGACTTAAAGACCATAGAGCAATCCATTACAAAACTTGAAGAATCTCTGACTTCCCTCTCTGAAGTAGTCTTGCAGAATAGACGAGGGCTGGATCTGCTGTTCCTAAAAGAAGGAGGACTGTGTCAGCTTTAAAAGAAGAATGCTGCTTTTATGCAGACCATTCCGGAGTAGTAAGAGATTCAATGTCAAAGCTTAGGGAAGGGCTAGACCAGAGAAAGAAAGAATGGGAAGCCGGCCAAGGGCTATTTGAATCTTGGTTCACTAGATCCCCGTGGTTTACAACCCTGATATCCACTCTGGCTGGGCCCCTACTCATCCTTGTGTTGCTCCTCACTTTAGGACCCTGCATACTAAATCGGCTGATAACTTTTGTTAGAGAAAGAGTGAGTGCCGTTCATGTACTAATGTTGAGGCAACAATATCATTCACTCACCCAACAAGGAGACACAAACATTCCATGATTGGAATGTCCCTAAAGAGAAGTGGGGAAATGTAGGATCTGAAAAATCAAAAGTTAGCTTAAGTACAGCCATCTTAAAGGCTTAAATACCACCCCCTAACCTAGAAGGAGGAAAATTATTAGAATCTTGAAAAACAAGTTAGTCAGCCAGTGTTAAATGTAGTGACCTTTAATTAGCTGACCTCAAATCAGTTAATCATACACACCAAGCTTATCTTGCTAGAACCACCCTAAACATTCCGAAGGTAATCTTATCTAACCAGACCCCAGGATGTGGCCCCAGTCAAAGATTTATGTGTCTATGAAAAAACACTGTATTGTGATTGTGGAAAATGTTGCCCCCTTTGAAAATGCTATAAAACCTTCTGGCTTTGTGTGTTCAAGGTCCTTGTTGAGACCCGCTGTGTCGGGCTAACTTGGACCCCAGCTAGCTGGTTCCTAAATAAATTCCTCTTGCTTATTGCATCAAGAGACGCCTTTCGTGAGTGATCTGGGGCGGCGTCCTCCTCTGGGAGAATCCAGCATTTGGGGGCTCGTCCGGGATCGTGCGCTCACCCCGCTTCACTCCCGAAGTCGCTCTTGGAGGAAGAGGTAAGATTAGTGGCGCCTTAAGTTGTCTGTGTATGTACCCTCTAGAGCTTTAAGGCTTAGTTGCAAGAACATTAGAGAATTACATTCCACACTTTAATAAACTGTGAATTCAACTCTAAATCTAAATGCCTAAAATTTAAGTTACTCTCAATCTAGGAAGGCACAATATGAATATTTTAACACTAAATAAACTCAGTACTTGAGAGCAGGATAATTTTGATATTAATTATAGAATTTTTAATCTCTGAGGAGATAATTTACTAGTGGTTTTAAAGGTCTTTGAAATCTTTTCTATACTGTCCTTGTTTCTTTCCTTTTCCCTTTCCAGCTCTTTCTTTGGGGTTCATTTTCATCTTTCACAGTATTCTGATACCTAATTAACACCTCAACATTACAATTCTCTTTTCCATAAAATTTGTATAAAAATCTAGGGAAGCCAAAAAATGGGGGTGGGGGCGCTGCTGATCTCCCTGGAGTCTGGAGCTTGGAGAAAACCAACAAGAAGCCTGTGGCTGTTCTTGCTGGAACAGATGTTGTCTCTCCCCAAGGACTTATTATGGATTGGAAGAAATGAGATAATGAAAATAAACCAGCTACTTTGTGACTGTTATCAAATCTCATCAACACCAGCCACATAGATCCCTGAATAAAGTATTCTTTACTGATAAAAGTCAAAGCAGATAGTGATTAGCACACATAATATAGGAGGGGCACGGGGAAGGGAGTACAGCAGAGAAGACACGTAGTGACTCTATAGCATCTTACTACACTGATGGACATTGACTGCAATGGGGCATGTGGGGGGGACTTGATAATAGAGGGGAATGTAGCAACCGCAATGTTGCTCCTGTGAAACTTTCATAAGACTGTATATCAATGATACCTTAATTTTAAAAAAGTCCAAGCAGATGAACATGACAGTTTTCTAAATATACTCAGAATAAAATAATCTGTAAAAGCAGATGAACATGACAGTTTTCTAAATATACTCAGAATAAAATAATCTGTAACTCTCCAGTGGAGAGTTACTGGAACAGTGATCAACTGCCCATTAGGGTACTTATGGGTCCTGCTTTTTGGGTAAAAAGGCAACCAAAGATAGTGCTAGAGCAACAACCAAAATGTTTCCCTGCTGAGCTGTCTACCAGCCCCTGGTGTTTTCAATCAGCTGGCCTGGGGTTCCTGACTCTTCTAGGAAAATGAACTTACCTTATGGCAAAATTTCAGGAAAAGAAGGATCCCAACAGATAAGGATTACAAAAGCAGATAACCTGATGAAAAAGAACAATTTTGTAAGTATCATCAATGTGAAAATTATGAAGAACTTTTAGAAAACATCAAAGATAGGCTACAATTGCCTACTCTAAGAGAATTAATAGTGGGGAACCATCCCCTAGCAAAGACAAGAACACCTGACGCTGTCTGGATCAGAGAAGGCATGCAGATAGAGGTGGACTGGGCTGACAGTGAAGGATGGAAGAGGAGCAGAAGCCTGAGAATGAGGGAAGCAAGGTGTGGGGTAAACCGCACCTGGAAAGTCCCAGGGTGTGAATATATATATGGTTTCAGAAAAAGGCAAACTGATATGATGTGGATGAAATATGGAGTGGATACACGTTTCTGTTCATCTCAACTGCTTACACTTTCTTTGGCTTTTTGTATTTGCAGATTCCCTACCCCCATGTCCAGAAAATAGATGCATACTTAAGAGAGAAAAGGAACAGACTTGAAGTAACTCAGCTGTTACCATAGAAAAAAGAAAACAAAAATTTTCATATTATGTGAAAGGAAAGTCAAGCATGATATATAATTATTCAGAATAAAGCACTAAAGAGGCTTTTCAATAGAGTAAAGAAGAATAGTTATCACAAGGGAAGCTACTGTTTTGACATTTAACTGGGAAGACATCCAAAAACTTAAGATTATAGCCCTTGCCTTTCTTCTGGGAGACTTTGTAGTGATTATTCAGAGAAGCTGATGTTTGCAATTCTAGTTACCTTCAATGATAATAAAATAAAAGAAAGCAAAACCCAAGGATGCATATGTAAAGGGCACTGATAGTAGCATCGTTTCCATCCATTTAATAAATGACTTGAAGCATTTTCTTGATGTAGCTAAACTTCTTTCATAAAGTGAACTTCAATTTTCCTTTTTTATTTCTTCACTCTGTTTTTGCCTGCTTTCTAGACTTGTTGAGATGGTTCCACTTCTTTCCTTTTTTTCTTTTTCTGTCTCTTGCCTTGCAAGAATTTTATTTCACACCACTGGGAGTAGCTTAGAAGGAAGTTAGCAAGGTGTTAATCTATGAAGAACTCCAAGGTGTGAGAGTATGTCAGGAAGACAGGAAAGGGAACAATTCAAATCTAATTTTCCTAAACAGAAAGAAGTCATTCATTTCTGCAAAGTAAGACGAATGAACTTGATCAGGATTCTGACTGAGGGTCTGGACCAGGTTTTTAAAAGTCTTCATATGAGCACCTAAGAGAACGTAATGACCACCAGATTCCAGCAGATAATACTGAAGAATAAATTATGTCAGATTAACCCTCTGGGATCCCCTAGGTTATACAGATAGGTCAGATATTATTAGGTTAATGTACAGGTGACAGAGACTGGTAATTGATCTCCAATATCTATTCTTCTCATCTCATTTTCATTAAAATAACCCCTGAGTAATAGTTGGAAGCACAGTGACCTAGTTAGACTCCACATGGCAGGACATAGCCAAATGACTAGGTTCCGGGCAACAGCATACAGAGCAGGAATAATGTGTGCCACCTCTAGATGGCCTCCCGCTATTTCCTCCTTCCCTTTCTGCAGACAGGTAGTGGGGAGGAAATTCAGCCAAATATTTAGAACAACACTCAGGAGAAGGTGGAACAATATAGTGAGTCCTTCACTGGCCTCATGAAGAAAAGCCACCCATCTCTCTCTACATTGTATATTAAAGAGAAATAAACTCTGATTTTGTTTCAGCCACTGTTTTGAGTGTCCATATTATAGCATCTTAGGTTGTATTCTCACTAATTCAGTGTATGAACTTCAAAAGATACTTGCTCATGTCTTTTAGAATGTACTTCTATACAAAGACCAAAAAATGTAAGACAATTATATACATTTGTAACTGGAAGATTATCTTTACTTAAATTGAACTCACTGAAAGTTGTTATACTCACAGTTACGGTGTATTACCTTGAAAGGATCCAGATTAAGTCAGCCAAGGAAAGAATCAGATAGGTCAGAATCCAGAAAAGTTCCACATGTATATCTGTATGTCCTGTCCCAGTGGAGTCCTGGACAGAGCTAACTTTTCCCAAAAAAAAATAAGCAATAATTTGCTCCAAGTAACGCCAATCAGGGAAGGGCACCAGAGCTTTGGTGTTTGGAGTTATTATTGGGACTTGTTCACACAGACCACTTGCAAAGCTAGCCTTAGCCTCTAGGCCCCCAGAGGTCGAGCTGATACGGCATGGCTCAAAGCCCCAACCATAAGGCACATTATTAGTCTATCTTGTGTGGCCCAAGGCTCCCAAATAAACAAAGTCTCTTATCAGGCAGGACATTCCATGGGACTAGAAATCACTTTCCAGGAGATGAGGGACAAAGACCAGGTCTCTCTTTAGGTAAGGTTAATTTTTTACTACACAATAGGTGTCAATCCATTGTAATTACTGTTCTTGAAGCTCAAATTGTGTCATCTTTGACCAAAGAGAGTGTTTTGAGTTTGGTTGCTGAGTCCTAGTGAGAAGAGTCAGTGATCTCGGATGGGTTCCTTCCTAATTTTTATGAAAACATGCTCCAGGCTCATCTGATTTCTTTCAGAACAAAAGATCAAAGTCTGTATGCTAGGAATGTTCATCACTATTGAGTTGGTTATTATTTCTAGGGATTTTCAGTGGACAGAGTTAGCAGGATATGTATTCCACATATTATATATAGAATGTTATATACATAATAAAGATCAATATCTTATGAGTGTCATACTGGTATTAACAATTGGACTACAGTAATACAGAACTTTTACTTAACTTCTTCTGTATTACAACTACATCTTCTTTCTTACATACTGAAAATTATGATTCTCAAGGACCAATACAGAGGATATTAGAATTACAATATCCCTTAGTTATTCATTTGTTTTATTTATAAACACACGACAAAATAATAATACTAACAGCATTGCCCTAACATGATTACTGAAACAGGTAGAATGTTTTCCATGTGGTTTTCCCCATCTTTCCCCTGTAATTGTTTATAGGTATATATCTATACTGATGGAGTATATAACCTCTAAATACTATACTGTCTCTTTTTTTAGACACCATTAGTTTTAGTCCTATTTTTCTAAAAAAAACTACTGCACATTTAACATTCACAACAAGTTGTATGGCAATGTCTCTCTTGTCATTTTGGTTATCATAACCTCATTCTCTAGGATTCTTTAAGAAGGACTCACAGAATTATGTTCCTTGATCTCTTGAATAATGGTAATGTTTTTCTGTGCTTTTTCTACCTGAAAACAAGTTTTGCTGGATATAAAAGCCATGGCTCAAATCTCATACATATATATATGAAATGGAGTTCTGACAAAAACAATGCAAGACAGGCAGTACTGTCCCAGGATGGGTTTGGAGTCAGAGTGAAGCATTTTTTTCTGGCAGATCTGAATCACCTTGGCTAGTTTTGCAGATTCAGTTCTCATTCCCATCCAGCGCTGTTCTGCTTTTATCAGGTTAAAAGACACGAGGCCCCTGCAAGAACCATGTACATGTTATATTGTGCAAAGCAGCTGCAGGTTTTTCAGCTCTAGGTAGGTTCCTGAAGCCCTGTGCTCTCATACCCTCTGCCTGATTCAGAACTAGACTCGTTGAATTACAAGAGCTGACAACAATTAATCCTCTGGAATGTTGAAAAATAGGTAGACCAAACTCTGGAGCTCTGCTGATAAACTCAGATGATACTTGTTGACTCTGCAGCCTAGGGTTGCTCATGTGAGACTGACCGGCAGCAAGGGCCTGGAGAGGTGAAAATCAGGGCAGTACCGCTTCTACATGTGTGCACAGTCGGGAAGAGCCAACGGCACGCTTCTCTCCCTTTACAATTTGTTGAAGGGAAATCAGGATAAACTCAACAGCTGCCTTGAAGACAGAAATGTGAAATGCAGCTTGAGGGGTGTGACTAGACAAGGGGCAAGAGAAATCCCATCTGAGTTGAGATTTAGGGGTTGGAAGTCCATAGGTATGTGAGCCCAGGTACTCTCAGCACCTCCTGGCAAAATTGCTCCCAGCCTCTCTCTTGCCCAGGCCCCTCCTTCCTGCCCAGGGGTGGTCTGGCAATGTGTCATCAGTTTTGCCTGTAGAGATGAAGCCTTGTGCATTTCTTGTGAAATAGTTACATATTTCATTAATTCTTTTCTCTACGCTATGTATTTCTAAGTGATGTGTTTCTATAATTGTTTTTTCAAACCAACACCTACCAAGTTCCATTGTAAGAGGCTCTATGTATTTTAGAGTTAAAGCTTCCAATTTGAGGTTACAATGAAATGTTTACTAAAACTACCATAAGTTAAAAATGTATAATTTTCAGGCATGTGCTGAAAAGTATACCTAATGTATAGATTTTAAAGTGCCAAAGAATCAACAAAATACATAATCCTGATGAATTTGGAAATGTTGAACAGTCAATTAAAAGTAAAATAAAATTATCAATACCTCTTGGTTCAGACAGAAAACCAATTTTAAAATTCAACTAAAAACTAAAGATCATAATGAATGGTAAAGTAACTGTAGCCCAATTTGTTATGAATAAGACTAATATGTTGATTAGTTTTATTATAATCTTTTGACACAGAGCATGAATTTTAGAAACTTGAAATAATATATAATTACAGACTAATTTTTTCCAAAAAATAGTCTTAATTTCCCTAAAAATAATCATGGAAAGAAAATTTGCAAATGTCATCTAAGGTAAAATGTATTTGTATCTCTTTACCCCTACCATATTTGAAAATGCTTAGGGACTTTGAAACAAAACAAAAAAATGTTATAAATTATATTGCTTTATTGTTTAATGATTATTCTTGATTGGTTTAATCTTTATGATATTAAGCCATCTATTTCTCCAGCCATACCTTAGAAAAATGAGTTAAGTGTTATATAATTAGGGGATAATAATATTGAATTAATGAATAATATACCTGATCCTTTTTCTATTTTTTCATAAGCATTAAGGTAAAAGAAACTTATAGTAAACTTTTACCTTATTCATTTCTTTGCTAGTCAGTATTTCTGGTAGTTATATATTTACCTAGACTTAGTGATCTACTATAGAGCGTCAATGGCAAAGCTACTCAAGTTTAATATTCTTACAGCATTTAGTTCATCCTCAGAGTTGGTTAAATCTAAGTATTATTAGTGCATAGTCAAATTATACAGACTGAATTGAAAATATAGTTTTTATTTTGATAGAGTATACCTTTGATTTTCCTAGAGATGTGCATGATTCCTGGATAAACAATACCCAAGTATGTATTTAAAATACTTTTAGCTGTTGATTGTTGAATCATATTTCAGAGACCATTATAGTTGTGCTTATAAACACAATAACAGACATCTCTGTAGTATTCAATAATAGCTGTTGGATCAGAGAAATAATGTACTCCATTTTAAAAACACCACAAATAAATATATATGCATATTACACATTTGGATTTAAGATATGTGATTAATAGACAAATACTTGGAACTATTTCTACTTCACATTCTAAGAAATTAAACCTTTCTTTCCTGGGTCACTTATTAAGAAAAAGAGACCAAATCAGCAATCTGGCTTTACTTTATCATATCCATTAGGTGCATTGATACAATTGAATTTTTCCTTAAAATGCTGTTTCTTAATTGGAACAAGAATACTCACATCCTAAAAGTATAAAGATCATTAAAAATCACATAATTTATTCTCTATATTCTAAAAATTAAATATTTACTCAGGACTATGGAAAATCGAATTACTTCTTTTTTAGAGTTGATTATTAATTTTGGCAATCTGATATTAAGCAAAAGTGAGTAGCATGCTGATCTTGCAAACACACAAGTTATAGCTTTTATTTTTCTAAGTCTTGCATTTTAATGTTGTTTTCCTTCTACATTGACAACTCAGTGAACAAGTCCTTCAGGAGTGAATTTTCACGATAATAAATTTGACCAAATTGACAAAACTGACCTAGAAGAAAACAGGAGGTAAGTTACTTGGCAATGACTCTTGGATTTGACACCAAAAGCAAATCTAAACAACTGGGAGCCATGTCCACCTAAAACATCTCTGTATGGCTAAGGAAACCATCAACAAAATGAAAAGGCAATCTACAAATTGAGAGAAAATATTTGCAAATCACATATCTGGTAAGGGGTTATTTCCCAAAATACATAAAGAATTCATACAACTCAACAGTAGAAAAAAATAATCTGATTGGGCAGAACACTGAATAAAGGACAGGAAAATAGCCAGTAGCTACTTGGAAAGCTGCTGAACATCACTGGTCATCAGGAAATTCAAGTCAAGACCACAAGGATCTATTATTGTCTTACACCTGTTAGAATGGATTCTATCAGAATGACAAGAAATAACAAGTGTTGGAAAGGATTTGGAGAAAAGGGAACGCTGTGCATTGGTGGTGGGATGTAAATTGGTTCAGCCTCTATGGAGAATGGTTTTTAGGTTCCTCAAGAAGTTAAAAATAGAACTACCATTTGATCCATCAATCCCACTTTTGGGTATTTATCCAAAGGAAATAAAAACAGGACATCAAAGAGATATCTGATGGGATGTGACCTATCCATGTTCACTGCAGCATTGTTCATGATAGTCAAGACTTGGAAACCTAGATTTCCATCAATAGATGAATGGATAAAGTTGATGTGATATAAAAATATATATAATGGAATATTATTCAACCATGAAGAGGAAGAAAATCCTGCCATTTATAACATGGATGGACCTTGAGGGACCTTGCTAAGTGAAATAATCCAGAAAGAAACAAATCCTGCATGGTAGGTAAAACTTATATATGAAACCTAAAGAAAAAAAACCAGTCAAACTCATAGAAACAGAGAGTAAAAAAGTGGTTGCCAAAGGCTGGGCGTGGGAGAAATAGGGAAAGGTTGGTGAAAGGCTACAAACTTGAAAAAAAAACAAAATTGGACAGATTTAAAACACATGCCTATAAAGTAATCATGTGGAGCACAGATAACTGCACAGATGAACAGGAGAAAGAAAAAAATATCTCTTCCAACTACACCCAAGTGGAAGGCAGACATAAAGATTATTCTGGAATATGTGGACGTTGGTGAAATCTGTCTCAGTCCCTATCCTCCCATTTTCCACTTCACTCATTTCACTGAAAAAGTGAATGACTGTTGCTCATGTCAGTTTTCAGACTTCTGGGTAGTCAGCACTTTCCAGGACCATCAGTGGTATGGATCTTCTATCGGCCAGTTCATAAAAACAAAACAAAAAGTTTGCTCGTGTTGGTTTTTACTCTTCAGGTGCCCTGAGATCAAGAGCCATCAGTTTGCATTTTGAAAGAGAGTAAGAGCTTGTTCAAGATCACACTGCCTCTCTGTGACTAGCTGGGACTAGAACTAGGTCTTTTAATACCCAGTGTAGATTATTTCAACCCAAGAGCATGGCCACCTCATATGTCCTTCATGGAGTGTCACAGGCTGGTATTTCTAAAAGCAGACTCTGAAACATAGTGCTCAGGGGTCTTTATTAAGGATGTACCCCAGGATCAATGCCTGTGGAAGGAAGAGGAGCAAGCAGATCAGGCAGAGGAGGAAGTGACTGGGGTTGCAGACCAGTAGCCACAGCTGACACCCTGGGGAGGATGGGATGTGACCCGGCAGAGCTGTCATGCATTGAGCTGCACTGGGCCTCAATGGCTGGATCCCCACCTCACTCACTCATTGGATGCCAGCTACATGGAGAGCATGACATCGGACAAGGGATTCTGGAGATGAAGTGATCCTTGACGGTGCTGATAGCTGAAGGCAGCATCTGGGGCAAAAAGTCCTTCCTTAGCAGGCCATGGGGGTGGGGGCACATCTGTCTGCAGCCACCACGGAGAACAAACAGGAGGTGAGGTCATGACTCATTCTGCTTAGCGTTCAAAAAAGTAAAATCTCTGGTGACCTTAACTTCAATTAGAAGCTTCAAGGAATGCTTGCTACTTATGGCCACATAGTAATAGAAAAGTCTAGTCCGCATTCCACAAATCTCACATCACCATCTCAGCTAAGCCTTACACCAGTGTTAAAGCAGAGTCAGAAGAGAAGGCTTGATATGTGCCATGTCAGTCCATCGTCAGGAGCACAAGTCCTATCACATCATTGGCGTGCCCTCAGCAGCACTTCTCGGGGTGCGTGCACTTGCTACTCATCTGGGGAGCTTGGAAAATGCAGGTTCCACTTCAGTAGGTCTGAGGTGGGGTCCGAGATCCTGCAATTTTAACTAATTCTCAGATGCTGCTAAGGGTGCTGGTGCTCTGACCACACTTTGGGTAGCAAGGTCCAGTGTGGAAATTTCAAGCCTGTCTTCAAAGGCCAAGGAAAGGTTACCTTACCTAAGCTGATGGAGGGTGATTTTCCTGCGCGCCACCACTTTGCATCTGCATGTGTGCTAACTGCACTCTGTGGTTTTTCCTGTTGGCATGCCCTGTGCGGTGGTCAGGTAGAACGGGTATGACAAAGAACCTGTACGTGCAGCTAGTCAAGCACTTACATTTACTTTGTGTGACTTAGCCATTGTTTGCAAAATTATGGAGGCTTCTTTCTTTATATTAGTATTATATTATGGTGAATCTTTCAGAGAGAATAACTCTCTCTGAAGACAGTTGGCAGCTGACTTCTGTATTGTTACTCTTCAGTTTATTCTTAAGGTATAAATTTTACCCAAACCAAGATTTGGGTGCCTTTCCAAAATGTGTATTTGGTAATACATAACAGCATAGATCCTTTCTTTCCTAGTGCTCGGCACACTTCTGTAATAATAATAATCTTACAACATAGGCAGGGAAAACTGTAGGGAAACCTCGAATATCATGCAGTCCAACATCCTGATTTCCAGAAAAGGCATGAGACATAGTACAAATATTTAGAGGGAAACCAAGAACTGAAGTTTAATTTACTAGCTCTCATATAGCCCTCTTTCCACAATATTTCATCTCGGTTATTATCCAATAAATTGTGGGTATTTGCTATCCCCACTGGTAGATGGAAAAGTTGAGGTTTTTTTAAATAGCATATTGGTGTTACAGTTAGGAAGAAAATCAACTATTCATTCTTCATATATGGTCATTTTCTCATTCTGGCCAAAACACTGAAACCAAACCAAACCGAAACAGTGTGTCTCGTAAATGAACCTTAGGCTGCCTTCATTTATGAATGAAATGATAACGAATGTTTAGTAGAGTGCTGGGCACATAAAAAGCACTTTGGGCTTCCTGAATGAATGAACGAAGTTGGAAAGAACCAAAATATTTCACAGCAGGGAAGTAGTTAAGTCAATGGAAAATCATGCAATCTCTACACAGAAAAATAGCAGTTGTGAAAACTGTGTACCAGGAAAATATTTTACAGTCTTGCAAAAGGAAAACAGCACTGCACAATTGTATGTATGCTGGGTTTACAATGACAGAAAGCATATATATTTGTATATAAAGGGTAAAAAATAACAAATGAAAGAGTCATTACATTAAAATGGTGGGGTTATGGGTAATTTTATTTTTACTTATGTTTATTTTAATATTGCCATAATTTAGCTTGTGCAATAATAATTACACCATTGAAACAAAAAGGAACCATATCACCACGTGTGGCTTTCTCAGCACCACACCTGTGCAGGAGTGAGCCTCCTGTATCCCAGACGTGACTGGGGTTGACAGGGTAGCTGGAGAGGAGAGCTTCCACTGGTGCGGAAGTCCAGGACACTTACCCTTTACTTCCTCAGCCCACTCCTGGAAAGACGTTGACTCCTTTGTTAACGGCTATCCTAAAATCCTTAACTCTTACACTGAATCTTCAGTGTCTACTAATTCAAAACTACATTGAGTTAATGGAATTTTGTTTCTTTGGTGTTCATGTTGAAATCCTTTAGCCACTTTTAAATTCAACGAGATCATATTAATTCAGTAGTTGGCAGATACAGACCAAGAACCCCTCATGACTGCTGTGACCCTGCAAAGAGACCCTTTTCTCTCCTGTATATGCTTTGCAGGTGACTTGCTAAGAGCCTAACATCATTGCTACAAATTGCATATGTTTTGGCTAGTGTGCAGAATTCTCCAGTGTGTTTCAAGCTGATAAGAGTATTTGTTTCAGGGGTTTAGAGTTTTATCCACACTCTTTCTCTTGAATCCCTTCTCTTCTTTGCCTGAGCAAATTCTGCAAATAAAACTGCTTTCTGCTCAGCCCCCAGAAAGTCTCTCCGGAGCCTAGATCTGAGGTCTGTTCTCTGTGTCCCACTCTCTGGGCAAATTTTCTCCCTCTTGTGAATCAAAGTCAAGGGTCTTACTTCCCCTCCCCCACCTCTGTGCTCTGTATGGCTTCATTCGCTCTAGTGTCAGGAGGGAGGGTGTCACATGTGCCCTCCCTTTTAAGACAGTCTGGTTTCACCAACTATTACATTAAAGATGCTCTACTTAGTAGGTAATAAAGTTTTGGAAAAGTCTTATATGAATCTCACTGTCTTTGTCTAGGTAGCACTTATCTCTGGGTAGGTTTTCTTATGTGTGGAGAATCGTTACTTCCTTAAGTGGCTCTGTGTCCAATTACATGGCAAGGAAGGATAATAATGGGGGTGGGGAACTTCCGAAGATAGATATATCCACACACACATAAACACATCGCCCTCTGTCCTGCGTAGCACCCCTTCAGCCACCTAAAACCCCTGGGTCATTCTGGATAACTGGACTGTGATTTCAGGAAGCCAAGGACACACACATTTCATTCATTCGATGTATAATTACTGATGACCTACCATGTGTTAGCCACTGTTCCAAACAACCATTTATCCACCAAAGCCTAAAGTTTAAAACGAGCCCTTTCTAAAACCGTTGATATTTCTGTTCACTTTGTCCTTTCTACAGTGCCCTGGTACTAGTCTAATCTTTTCTTGGTGACAAAGGGTTATACACAGCTTGAAAGAGTGGAAAGGCCTTGCATTAGGAGTCAAGAAAACTGGATTTTAGTTTCAGTTCTTCTGAAAATAATTTGTGTGATCTTGAATACTTCTTTACAGATTGTTTTTATGCAAAAAATCCTTGTAAACTGTGGAAGGCTATCCTCATAATTCATCATCCTTAGGGACATTTATTCTAATAATTGGGTCATGATACAGACATTTCTTGAGTACCAGCTAAGGTATACAGAATTATTTGTCCCTATACCAAATGGACTCAGATTTGGGGCTCTTAGCATTTGTATGTATGTGTAGGGGGCAGAACTGGGTAAACTGTGGTGGGGGTGAGGGGGTGGGCTGGGGCAGTCTCACCACTCCTGCAGAATTATTGTGGACAGAGATGATATGAGTTTTCACATGGTTTCCCTGTTTTCTGGAAAAATTAATAGGGGGAAGCTTTGTAGAGGGAAGCTATCTTTCATATAATTTGATGATGCTCAAGGAAAACCTAGAATTGCAAAACTTTTCCTTTTCTTTTGTGCAACTAAAGGGTAGAGACCCTGAATAGAAGGCCCTTTGTTTAACAATGTGGATTCATATTCTGGACAAGCAAAGGTAGACTTGAAACTTCATTTGGGGCAGGGCTGAAGAATGACACTATTCTGCAGAAAGGTTAACAGGATTTTGGAGGCGGGGCAGAGTAGGGAGAATCTGTGTGTGTGTGTGTGCATGCGTGTGTGTGAGTGTGCGTGTAAGAGAAAAGCCCCAGAGGATGGAAGTAATGTAGGCTTAAAAGTAGAGTTGGAGGTGTCTGCATGTGCTTTTAGAACAAATCTTATTTACATTTTTTACTGAACTATAATCTATCTCATTATCCTCACCTCTCAGTAGAAGTCTCTAAACTGTTGTGTGCTTATATTGTGTTAGTAATGATACAGGGAGTTGAGGGATAATGCAGATCCCCCCAGAGCATCCCTCTGCTGTGCTACGTGGTGATGGTGGCACACGCTGAGGGAGGAATGAGGCCTGTGCTCCTGGCCGTCAAGGTCAGAGGACACCCAGAGCTGGGGATCATGGAGGAAAGATACTTGCAGAACAGGAACTGACTTTGCCAAATTGGAAATCCTCTAGAAATTCAAACCACGAAGAAACTTCTGGACAGTCTACATTAGGAAATGTAGGATGGAAATGAAGGCTTGAGCCATTTGCAATTTAAGTCTAAAAGATGGTGGAAACACAGAAAAGTTTGTCAGTTAATATATCAAATACACACACTGGAAAAATTAAACAATCACATTAGTTAGAGTTGCTTCAGGTCTTTTTAGTTTTTTGTAACATTTGTGGAAGAGACATTAAACAGTTTTTCTCCATAGTTTCCCAGAGGTAAATCATTTCATAAAATTGGACAATATGGTTTGATGTTTGGACAATAATATAAAAGAGCAAATGAAAAATTCAAAGCAACTTAAGCACCAAGCGTTTTTAAGGAAAATCATCAGCGGCGGAAGTGGACAACTAAGACAAAATAGTTTGCTGTTTCAAAAGCAACAGAAAAATTCAGCCCTTGACCTACAGGCCTGCCCCACAGAACCAAGAAAGATAAATCAATTAGAATCACTGTCTCAGCCTCTAAAGCAACTAGCATGTGACCCGGGGTTTCCACCCCACCCCATCCAGGGACTCTCCAGGAATGTGTAGGAAACATTTCCTTAAGATCCCTTCTGGATCTCATACTTTCAGTGGTCAAGTCTGCGCATTCTGATTCGGTCCAACAAAAATAGAGATAAAGTTTATGTAAGCTTAGGTCCTGGACTAAAAATAAGGGATCTGAGAAGAATTTAAATATGGAGTTACCAGCATCCTCATTTCCCCTTCTTTATCCTGGGCTGTTTATGCAGTTTAAGGGTGTGGAGTTTTCTATCCTATTTTAAAAACTCCTGAACAAATAATTCTGATGGGTTTTGAACCCATTGTGAAACGTGTAAAAACACATCACTTTGGGGTAACGTTGAAAGAACAGCTGATTCTCCTCAAGGAGGTTAGAACTTCCCATAAAAATTATAGTATAATTGGTGGAGGAGTTTAAAAAATAAGTTCTGAATCCTGAGAAAGAAGAATAAAGTAGGGGGATCTCACTCCCCAACTTCAATCTATATTACAAAGCCATAGTAATCAAGACAATTTGGTACCTGCACAAGAACAGAGCCACAGACCAGTGGAACAGATTAGATACTCCAGACATTAACCCAAACATAGATGGTCAATTAATATTTGATAAAGGAGCCATGGACATACAATGGCAAAATGACAGTATCTTTAACATCCAAAATATATAAAGAGCTCACATGCCTCAACAAACAAACAAAAAATAATCCAATTAAAAAATGGACAGAGGAACTGAACAGACAGTTCTCCAAAAAAGAAATACAGATGGCCAATAGACACATGAAAAGATGCTCCACAGCACTAATTATCAGAGAAATGCAAATTGAAACTACAATGAGATATCACCTCACACGAGTAAGGATGGCTGCCATCCAAAAGACAAACAACAACAAATGTTGGTGAGGCTGTGGAGAAAGGGGAACCCTCCTACACTGCTGGTGGGAATGTAAATTAGTTAAACCATTGTGGAAAGCAGTATGGAGGTACATCAAAATGCTCAAAACAGACTTACCATTTGACCCAGGAATTCCACTCGTAGGAATTTACCCTAAGAATGCAGCAATCAAGTTTGAGAAAGACAGATGCACCCTATGTTTATCGCAGCACTATTTACAATAGCCAAGAATTGGAAGCAACCTAAATGTCCATTGGTAGATGAAAGGATAAAGAAGATGTGGTGCATATACACAATGGAATACTACTCAGCCATAAGAAGAGGTCAAATCCTACTATTTGCAGCAACATGGATGGAGCTGGAGGGTATTATGCTCAGTGAAATAAGCCAAGCAGAGAAACAGAAATACCAAATGATTTCACTATCTGTGGAGTATAAGAACAAAGGAAAAACTGAAGAAACAAAACAGCAGTGGAATCACAGAACCCAAGAATGGACTAATAGGTACCAAATGGAAAGGGACTGGGGAGGATGGGTGGGTAGGGAGGGATAAGGGGGGAAGAAGAAGGGGAATATTAAGATTAGCATCCATAGGGTGGGGAAGGGAGAAAGGGGAGGGCTGTACAACACAGAGAAGACAAGTAGTGATTCTACAACATTTTGCTATGCTGATGGACAGTAACTGTAAAGAGGTTTATAGGGGAGACCTGGTATAAGGGAGAGCCTAGTAAACATAATACTCATCATGTAAGTGTAGATTAATGATAACAAAAAAAAAGAAAGAAAAGGGGGTTTACTCCCTGATAGGATAAAAATATCTGTAAATCAATGATTAATGCATGCTTTAAATATCCTTAATTTTGATCACTTAAAGGGTGTCAGATGATTGGCTATGGAGGTACACTTTTCTGATAATATTCCTTTCTCTTAATAAAAAAAAAAAACAGTTCCTGTGTGGTGACCTCCAATGAGTTCTACACAATGGTATAAAGGGCATATAAAAGTGTGGGCAAAGGGTCTGTTCGTGTTTATACAGAGGGTCAAAGCCTAATTTGGCTACCCAGAAAACAAATTAAGATACGATATGAAGAAGACCTTCCAACATCAGCACTCTCTGGAAGAGTCATGCCAGAAGATGATCATCAAAAAACCTCAACAAAGATCCAGGCAATGCTGTAGTTGTAGCTGCATTCATCCCACCTGTTCCTGGACTTGCCATTGGAATGAAGAAGGAGATATCTAAGCTGGCCTGTGCATACAGTAAAACAACAATCTATACTGGATCTATACTGGATCTATACTGTTGGAACTCAACCAAGATTTAGGAGAAGTGCAAGTTGTAGCGCTCCAAAATCTTATGACTACAGACTATCTACGGTTAAAAGAACATATGGGATGTGAACAGATCCCAGAAATGGGTTGCTTTAATTTGTCTGATTTCTCTCAGACTGTTCAAGTACAGTTGGACAATGTCCATCATATCATAGACAAATTTTCACAAATGCCTAGGGTGCCTAACTGGTTTTCTTGGCTTCACTGGAGAAGGCTGGTAATTATAGATTTGCTTAGTTTATGTCACCGTATTCCTATTATGTTAATATGTGTGCACATGTTAGTTAGTAGTTTAAAACCTATACATGCTTAAGGTACTCTACAAGAAGATATGTCAAAGAAATAATCAATCCTCCCATGTTTTCTTCCATATGCTACCTCTATAGCTTTTCTTCTTCCTTCCTAATTCATGCCTCATATCGAATTTACTGAGCATCATAAATCCTCCAGGTGGTAAAGTTACCTCGAGAAAAGTGCTGGGCATAGAAGCCACAGGGCATAAATCTGCAAAGAAGTAAAAAGCTAACCTTTTCAAACAATATGGCTTCTCTCTCACTTACCAACTTTACATTTCCCTGTATGGCCCCAGAAGATGACTGGTTAGCCAGAGATGGGTAAGATTCCTCAAGGGAGGAAAAACCTAAGACAGGCACAGTCACAGGGGGGCCATCAGGTGAGAAATTGGTGATCAACAGAAGTGAGGCTTAGAACCTTACCCCCTCCCCCTGTTTTGAGGGAAATCTGCATCCATGGATGTTTTATTGCCCTTGTCTATCTTGGATTAACACTTAGTCTACAGGCACACACCTGATCATCTACATTTGCCCTCTTACAGCACTAATCTATGTTTTCTACCTTTATCTTGCATCTACCTACCTCTTCAGCATTTTATTAAAAATAGTAATAATAATAATAATAAGGGGGAAATGTGGGATCCACATACAAATCAAATGAATATTCATATTTGACCTGATTGTTTATAGTTCATAATATGTGATCAAAACTGAAAGTTTCTGTGATGACTACCCTTGTACTGTTTACCATGTAAGAACTTATTCACTATGTAAGAACTTGTTCACCATGTAAGAACTTGTTCGTTATGCTTCAGAAGATTCGATACTGATGAGAATTAGGCTTCGGGTGGATTAATGATTGTGCATTGAGCATTGACTTCCCTATACAGAATTTTATTTTGTTAACAACCATTTGATCAATAAATATGAGAGATGCCCAATCAAAAAAAAAATAAGTGCTGAGTTTCAGTGAGAACCACCAAAATAGCTCCTCATATTTGCATTTTTTAAAGTGAGTTCAAAAAAAATTAATTTACTTAGCTATGACAGCCAGAGAGAAACTGAAGCCAGGGAGGGGTGTAGGAAGGGCCAGAAACAGGGAACCAATAGGAAAATGTCAGAAACTGGTCTGTAAGTTTTTGGGGACAAGAGGAGGAAGAAGAAATTCATAAATGTGTCAGAAAAGCCAGGGAAGGAGTGTAGAACAGGAAAGAGTGGTGCCCTCTGCAGGGCCCCCACCAGTAAGATGGCAAACTTCCGGCTTCTCTTCAGGGTCCTCGGTTCCTGCCGGTGCCTCCTGAAGCCCAATCACCTCTCGCCCCCCCCTCCCAATCCCAGCACCTAGCCAACAGCCACCAGCCCCATAGAAGTGACACCTCAATCAATTCATGCCCCTTCCTATATAACCCTGCACCTTTCCCTAATAAAGCAGAATTCTCCGGTGAATTGCTGCTGTGTGTCGCTCCTTTCCTTTCATTGTTGCCGAAACCCAGAAGACAGGACACCCAACTGGGCCCCGTCTTCCCCCCGACACCAGCAGCAGCTTGCCCTCGTCCTCTTTTTCCGGCGCTGGCTCATCACACTCACCATTCCTCTCTGGCCTTTAGGTAAGTTTCCCCCCAGAGTGGGCCACTCTTCCCCGAGCTATCGCAGTGCCATTGACCATGATCGTCCGGCAAGGCCCTGATGCTCGGGGACAAGGAGGGAACTCTCCCCACCTCAGGCCTTCACGGCTGCGGTGGACTCTCAGGCCCCTCCTCCAGTAGCCATAAATCCCCACCTCAGGCCTTCACGGATGCGGCAGACCCTCAGGCCCCTCCTCCAGCAGCCATAAACGAGGTGACTCCTTTGCAGATGAGAATGCTCCCTTTCCCCCCCTCCTCCTTCTGTTCCATCTGCCGAAATCTGTTCTGTCTGCCAAAAATTCCTAGCGCTAGGTACCTTGTGACTCCGGCAAACTGCCTTCTTAGGGAAGTCTGGGTGACGACCCACACTTCCTAAGAAATTCCGACTCATACGAGTTTCCACAGAGCACCAAGGATCATCGGAAATGCCCTTTGTCTCCTTGCGGTCTGCTTCCAGTCCGAGGATCTCTGTTCATCTATCCCTTTTTGTCTCCTTCTCTGTCCTTTAGCCATGGAAGCCTCCTCATCCCTCCCTGAAAGTTCACCTCTTGAATGCCTGCTTAAGCATCTGGCTACCCTCTCCCTGATGCCTGATATAAAACCAAAACTTCTCTGTAAATATTGCTCCCAAGATTGGCCAACATACCCACTAGACAATAACAACCAATGACCCGCAGGGGGAACTCTTGATCCTAACATCACTCACAATCTCTTTAACTACTGCCCGTGCCTGAAAAAATGGAAGGAGATTCCCTATATCGAAGCTTTCCGCCTCCTCCTCCCCGCCCCTCCCAAGTTCTCCTAGCCTGCAAGCTGCCAGCCCCGCAGAAGCCTCCTGTTCACTCCCTTCCCCTTCTTCTCCTACAACAGCCCTTCTCCCTTCCTTCCCCACCATCTCCTCCCCCATCTCACCTCTGCCTTCGTCCCCCACAGATTAAGCCTGAGCCTTTCAGCCCCCCCTTTAACTAGGTCCTGGGGGCCTCCTCTGTCTTTGCTCTCCTCACCTGTTTCTCCCCTGTTAAGGACCGCCTTTGTCTTCTCATATTTTTGTATGGAGAATGGGAAAGCACCTTCCCCCCTGTCTGAATGCAGCATGGGAAAGCACAAGCTAGAGAACAACCGGTGCAGTCCTTAGAAGTTATCTGTCCACAAAAACATATCTTGTCCTCGAATATGAGCCAAGACTCCTCCCTCTGAAAATAGGGAGACCTTGAAGATGAGTAGAAACACCACCCCTGCTTCTAGCTATGCCCTTCCCCCACTTGCTGATGCGGCAGGAATGGAGAACAAGAACATTCTGTTTATGCATTCCATAAGCAACTAACTGGAGCCCTGCTGTAGCTCAGTTAGTAGAGCATGGGACTCTTAACCTCAGAGTCATGAGTTCAAGTCCAACTAGAGCGGCAGAGGGAAGCAGCTGGGCTGCTAGCTGGCGACACGTGGGTCTGATTCTATCTTTCATTATTTTCTTTGCCCGCCTTCCGCACTTCAGGACCTGCTCAACTAGGCACAGCTAGACCACGTCACTCCCCCACAGACTGAGCCAGAACCCTTCAGTCCCCCTCAGACTCGGTCCCGAGAGCCTCCCAAAATTATCGCCCCCCCTACCTCGGAGGTAGCAGGATCCGAAGGCATCATGCGTGTTCACGTCCCTTTCTCCTTAGGAGATTTAGCCCAACTAGAGAAACGCCTAGGTTCTTTTTCCACTGATCCCATGACATACATCAGGGAGTTTCAATGGACCCTCCAGTCTTACAGCCTCACGCATCATGACATTTTCATGCTCCTGGCAATACTCTCCTCCCTGAAGAGCATAGATGAGTTTGGGACTTCGCCCAAACGCATGCTACCGAAACCCACAGGACTGACCCCACCTATACCCCTGGCCCCACTCCTGTCCCCGAACAAGACCCACACTGAGATTATAACACCGCCATAGGTCTCTGCTCTCGAGATATTTTTGCCTCCTGCTTAATAGCAGGTCTGAAAAAGGAAGCCCGTAAAGTAGTCAATTTTCAAAAGCCCCAAGACATAATTCAAAAGAGAGATGAGGTTGGGTGAGCCAAGATGGCGGCGTGAGTAGAGCAGTGGAAATCTCCTCCCAAAAACACATAGAGCTATGAAAATATAACAAAGAAAAATCTTCCTAAAATAGAGACCACAGGACACAGGACAACATCCAGACCACATCCACACCTGCAAGAACCCAGCGCCTTGTGAAGGGGGTAAGATACAAGACCCAGCCCGGCGGTACCCGAGCGCCCCTCCCCCCGACTCCTGGCGGGTGGAGAGAAACCGGAGCAGTTCTTGTTTTTTTTTTTTTTGGCGAGCGCTTTTTGGAAGCCTTAGAGGGACGGGCCCCCGTTGCTGGGGAGGCAGGGTGGCGGGACCGGTGAGGAGGTGCCTGGGAACGGCGCCGGAGGACAAAGAATATCCCGCGTTTCTCCCTGCGAGACCTGGGGGCGGGTGCCTGAGACCGGTGCCTGAGGACGGAGGAGGTCGCGCGTTTTTCCCCTTTTTTTTTTTTTTTTCTTTATTCTCTTTTTGGCAAGCGCTTTTTGGAAGCCTTGAAGGGACGGGGACCCCAGTGCTAGGGAGGCACGGTGGCGGGACTGGTGAGCGGGTGGCTGGGACCGGCGCCTGAGGACAAAGAATATCCCCCGTTTTTCCCTGCGGGACCGGTGGGCAGGTGCCTGAGACCGGCACATGAGGACAGAGGAAATCGCGCGTTTTTCCCCTTTTTTTTTCTCTTTTCTGCGAGTGCTTTTTGGAAGCCTAAAAGGGACAGGGACCCCGGTGCTAGGGAGGCAGGGCGGCGGGACTGGTGAGCGGGTGCCTGGGACCGGCACCTGAGGACAAAGAATATCCCGCATTTTTCCCTGTGGGACCGGTGGGTGGGTGCCTGAGACCAGCACCTGAGGACGGAAGAAATCGCGCGTTTTTCCCCTTTTTTTTCTCTCTTTTTGCCGAGTGCTTTTTGGAAGCCTTGAAGGGACAGGGACCCCGGTGCTAGGGAGGCAGGGCGGCGGGACTGGTGAGCGGGTGCGTGGGACCAGTGCCTGAGGACCAAGAATATTGAGCGTTCCTTCCCTGCGGGACCGGTGGGTGGGTGCTTTTTGGAAGCCTTGAAAGGACAGGGACCCTGGTGCTAGGGAGACAGGGCAGCAGGACCAGTGCGCGGGTGCCTGGGACCGGCACCTGAGGGAAAAAAAAAAAAAATCGCGTGTTTTTTCTTTTTTTTTTTCCTTTCTGTTCCCTCTCTCATTGTTGCTGTTGTTGTTTTGGTTTGGAGAGTGCTTTTTGGAAATCTTAAAGGGGCAGGACAGGTCACTTAGACCAGAAGCAGGGAATCTGGGGATCTCTGGGCACTCTAACCCCCTGGGCAGCAGGGAGCACAGAGGCCCCTTACGGAGATAAATAGTCTCCTGGCTGCTCCCCCTCCAACGGGGCTCCACCATTTTGGAGGAACAGCCCCAGCCAGGCCAAGCCCACAGCAACAGTGGAGATAAACCCCAAAGCAACTGGGCAGGAAGCAGAAGCCCTGTCTGCGCACAGCTGCCCAGCACAAGCCACTAGAGGTCGCTATTCTCCCAGGAAAAGGCTACAAACCAACAAGAAGGGAAGCTCTTCCAGCGGTCACTTGTACCAGCTCTGCAGACTATCTCTATCACCATGAAAAGGCAAAACTACAGGCAGACAAAGATCACAGAGACAACACCTGAGAAGGAGACAGACCTAACTAGTCCTCCTGAAAAAGAATTCAAAATAAAAATCATGAACATGCTGACAGAGATGCAGAAAAAAATGCAAGAGCAATGGGATGAGATGCAGAGAAAAATGCAAGAGCAGTGGGATGAGATGCAGAGAAAAATGCAAGAGCAGTGGGATGAAGTCCGGAAGGAGATCACAGATGTCAGGAAAGAGATCACAGAAGTGAAACAATCCCTGGAAGGATTTATAAGCAGAATGGATAAGATGCAAGAGGCCATTGAAGGAATAGAAGCCAGAGAACAGGAACGTATAGAAGCTGACATAGAGAGAGATAAAAGGATCTCCACGAATGAAACAACACTAAGAGAAATATGTGACCAATACAAAAGGAAAAACATTCGTATTATAGGGATACCAGAAGAGGAAGAAAGAGGAAAAGGGATAGAAAGTGTCTTTGAAGAAATAATTGCTGAAAACTTCCCCAAACTGGGGGAGGAAATAATCGAACAGACCATGGAATTATACAGAACCCCCAACAGAAAGGATCCAAGGAGGACAACACCAAGACACATAATAATTAAAATGGCAAGGATCAAGGACAAGGAAAGAGTTTTAAAGGCAGCTAGAGAGAAAAAGGTCACCTATAAAGGAAAACCAATCAGGCTAACATCAGACTTCTCAACAGAAACCCTACAGGCCAGAAGAGAATGGCATGATATACTTAATGCAATGAAACAGAAGGGCCTTGAACCAAGGATACTGTATCCAGCACGACTATCATTTAAATATGATGGTGGGATCAAACAATTCCCAGACAAGCAAAAGCTGAGGGAATTTGCTTCCCACAAACCACCTCTACAGGGCATCCTACAGGGACTGCTCTAGATGGGAGCACCCCTAAAAAGAGCACAGAACAAAACACACAACATATGAAGAATGGAGGAGGAGGAATAAGAAGGGAGAGAAGAAAAGACTCTCCAGACAGTGTATATAACAGCTCAATAAGCGAGCTAAGTTAGGCAGTAAGATACTAAAGAAGCTAACCTTGAACCTTTGGTAACCACGAATCTAAAGCCTGCAATGGCAATAAGTACATATCTTTCAATAGTCACCCTAAATGTAAATGGACTTAATGCACCAATCAAAAGACATAGAGTAATAGAATGGATAAAAAAGCAAGACCCATCTATATGCTGCTTACAAGAAACTCACCTTAAACCCAAAGATAAGCATAGACTAAAAGTCAAGGGATGGAAAAACATATTTCAGGCAAACAACAGTGAGAAGAAAGCAGGGGTTGCAGTACTAATATCAGACAAAATAGACTTCAAAACAAAGAAAGTAACAAGAGATAAAGAAGGCCACTACATAATGATAAAGGGCTTAGTCCAACAAGAGGATATAACCATTCTAAATATATATGCACCCAATACAGGAGCACCAGCATATGTGAAGCAAATACTAACAGAACTAAAGAGGGAAATAGACTGCAATGCATTCATTGTAGGAGACTTCAACACACCACTCACCCCAAAGGATAGATCCACCGGGCAGAAAATAAGTAAAGACACACAGGCACTGAACAACACACTAGAACAGATGGACCTAATAGACATCTATAGAACTTTACATCCAAAAGCAACAGGATATACATTCTTCTCAAGTGCACATGGAACATTCTCCAGAATAGACCACATACTAGCTCACAAAAAGAGCCTCAGTAAATTCCACAATATTGAAATTCTACCAACCAATTTTTCAGACCACAAAGGTATGAAAGTAGAAATAAATTCTACAAAGAAAACAAAAAGGCTCACAAACACATGGAGGCTTAACAACATGCTACTAAATAATCAATGGATCAATGAACAAATCAAAATAGAGATCAAGGAATATATAGAAACAAATGACAACAACAACACTAAGCCCCAACTTCTGTGGGATGCAGCGAAAGCAGTCTTAAGAGGACAGTATATAGCAATCCAGGCACACTTGAAGAAGGAAGAACAATCCCAAATGAATAGTCTAACATCACAATTATTAAAACTGGAAAAAGAAGAACAAATGAGGCCTAAAGTCAGCAGAAGGAGGGACATAATAAAGATCAGAGAAGAAATAAACAAAATTGAGAAGAATAAAACAATAGCAAAAATCAACAAAACCAAGAGCTGGTTCTTTGAGAAAATAAACAAAATAGATAAGCCTCTAGCCCAACTTATTAAGAGAAAAAGAGAGTCAACACAAATCAACATAATCAGAAATGAGAATGGAAAAATCACGACAGACTCCACAGAAATACAAAGAATTATTAAAGACTACTATGAAAACCTATATGCCAACAAGCTGGAAAACCTAGAAGAAATGGACAACTTCCTAGAAAAATACAACCTCCCAAGACTGACCAAGGAAGAAACACAAAAGTTAAACAAACCAATTACAAGCAAAGAAATTGAAACAGTAATCAAAAAACTACCCAAGAACAAAACCCCGGGGCCGGACGGATTTACCTCGGAATTTTATCAGACACACAGAGAAGACATAATACCCATTCTCCTTAAAGTGTTCCACAAAATACAAGAAGAGGGAATACTCCCAAACTCATTCTATGAAGCCAACATCACCCTAATACCAAAACCAGGAAAAGACCCCACCAAAAAAGAAAATTACAGACCAATATCCCTGATGAACGTAGATGCAAAAATACTCAATAAAATATTAGCAAACAGAATTCAACAGTATATCAAAAGGATCATACACCATGACCAAGTGGGGTTCATCCCAGGGATGCAAGGATGGTACAACATTTGAAAATCCATCAACATCATCCACCACATCAACAAAAAGAAAGACAAAAACCACATGATCATCTCCATAGATGCTGAAAAAGCATTTGACAAAATTCAACATCCATTCATGATGAAAACTCTCAGCAAAATGGGAATAGAGGGCAAGTACCTCAACATAAAAAAGGCCATATATGATAAACCCACAGCCAGCATTATACTGAACAGCGAGAAGCTGAAAGCATTTCCACTGAGATCGGGAACCAGACAGGGATGCCCACTCTCCCCACTATTATTTAATATAGTACTGGAGGTCCTAGCCACGGCAATCAGACAAAACAAAGAAATACAAGGAATCCAGATTGGTAAAGAAGAAGTTAAACTGTCACTATTTGCAGATGATATGATACTGTACATAAAAAACCCTAAAGACTCCACTCCAAAACTACTAGAACTGATATCGGAATACAGCAAAGTTGCAGGATACAAAATCAACACACAGAAATCTGTAGCTTTCCTATACACTAACAACGAATCAATAGAAAGAGAAATCAGGAAAACAATTCCATTCACCATTGCATCAAAAAGAATAAAATACCTAGGAATAAACCTAACCAAGGAAGTGAAAGACTTATACTCTGAAAACTACAAGTCACTCTTAAGAGAAATTAAAGGGGACACTAATAAATGGAAACTCATCCCATGCTCATGGCTAGGAAGAATTAATATCGTCAAAATGGCCATCCTGCCGAAAGCAATATACAAATTTGATGCAATCCCTCTCAAATTACCAGCAACATTCTTCAATGAATTGCAACAAATAATTCAAAAATTCATATGGAAACACCAAAGACCCCGAATAGCCAAAGCAATCCTGAAAAAGAAGAATAAAGTAGGGGGGATCTCACTCCCCAACTTCAAGCTCTACTACAAAGCCATAGTAATCAAGACAATTTGGTACTGGCACAAGAACAGAGCCACAGACCAGTGGAACAGATTAGAGACCCCAGAAATTAACCCAAACATATATGGTCAATTAATATTTGATAAAGGAGCCATGGACATACAATGGCAAAATGACAGTCTCTTCAACAGATGGTGCTGGCAAAACTGGACAGCTACATGTAGGAGAATGAAACTGGACCATTGTCTAACCCCATATACAAAGGTAAACTCAAAATGGATCAAAGACCTGAATGTAAGTCACGAAACCATTAAACTCTTGGAAAAAAACATAGGCAAAAACCTCTTAGACATAAACATGAGTGATCTCTTCTTGAACATATCTCCCCGGGCAAGGAAAACAACAGCAAAAATGAGCAAGTGGGGCTACATTAAGCTGAAAAGCTTCTGTACAGAGAAAGACACCATCAATAGAACAAAAAGGAACCCTACAGTATGGGAGAATATATTTGAAAATGACAGATCTGATAAAGGCTTGACGTCCAGAATATATAAAGAGCTCACACGCCTCAACAAACAAAAAACAAATAACCCAATTAAAAAATGGGCAGAGGAACTGAACAGACAGTTCTCCAAAAAAGAAATACAGATGGCCAAGAGACACATGAAAAGATGCTCCACATCGCTAATTATCAGAGAAATGCAAATTAAAACTACAATGAGGTATCACCTCACACCAGTAAGGATAGCTGCCATCCAAAAGACAAACAACAACAAATGTTGGCGAGGCTGTGGAGAAAGGGGAACCCTCCTACACTGCTGGTGGGAATGTAAATTAGTTCAACCATTGTGGAAAGCAGTATGGAGGTGCATCAAAATGCTCAAAACAGCCCTACCATTTGACCCAGGAATTCCACTCCTAGGAATTTACCCTAAGAACGCAGCAATCAAGTTTGAGAAAGACAGATGCACTCCTATGTTTATCGCAGCACTATTTACAATAGCCAAGAATTGGAAGCAACCTAAATGTCCATCTGTAGATGAATGGATAAAGAAGATGTGGTACATATACACAATGGAATACTACTCAGCCATAAGAAGTGGAAAAATCCAACCATTTGCAGCAACATGGATGGAGCTGGAGAGTATTATGCTCAGTGAAATAAGCCAAGCGGAGAAAGAGAAATACCAAATGATTTCACTCATCTGAGGAGTATAGGAACAAAGGAAAAACTGAAGGAACAAAACAGCAGCAGAATTACAGAACCCAAAAATGGACTAACAGGTACCAAAGGGAAAGGAACTGGGGAGGATGGGTGGGCAGGGAGGGATAAGGGGGGGGAAGAAGAAGGGGGGTATTAAGATTAGCATGCATGGGGGGGAGGGAGAAAGGGGAGGGTGGGCTGCACAACACAGAGAGGACAAGTAGTGACTCTACAACATTTTGCTAAGCTGATGGACAGTAACCGTAATGTGGTTGTTAGGGGGGACCTGATATAGGGGAGAGCATAGTAAACATAGTATTCTTCAGGTAAGTGTAGATTAAAAATTTAAAAAAAAAAAAAAAAGAAAGAAAGAAAGAAAAGGGGGATTACTCCTTAACAGGATAAAACTATTGGTAAATCAAAGATCAACGCATGCTTTAAATATCCTTAATGTTGATCACTTAAAGGGTGTCAGATGATCAGCTATGGAGGTACTCTTTTCTGATAATATTCCTTTCTCTTAATTAAAAAAAAAAAAAAAAAGCAGTTACTGTGTGCTGACCTCCAATGAGTTCTGCACAGTGGTATAGAGGGCATGTCAAAGTGTGGGCAAAGGGTCTGTTTGTTTCTACGCAGAAGATCAAGGCCTAGCTTGGATACCCAGAAAATGAACTAAGATACGATATGAGGAGGAGCTTCCGGCATCAGCACTCTCTGGAGGACTCGTGCCGGGGAATGATCATCAAAAAGCCTCCACAGGGATCCAGACGATGCTGCGGTTGTGGCTGCATCCAGCCCACCGTCTCCTGGACTTGCCATAAGAAGGAGGAGGGAGATGTCTAGGCTGGCATGTGCATACAGTGAGACAACGAATTTGACTGGATCTGTACTGTTGGAACTCAACCAGGAGTTGGGAGGGGTGCAAGTTGTAGCACCCCAAAATCTCATGACTATAGACTATCTATGGTTAAAAGAACATATGGGATGTGAACAGATCCCAGAAATGGGCTGCTTTAATTTGTCTGATGGTTCAAGTACAGTTGGAAAATATCCATCATATCATAGATAAATTTTCACAAATGCCTAGGGTGCCTAAATGGTTTTCTTGGCTTCACTGGAGATGGCTGGTAATTATAGATTTGCTTTGTTTATGTCACCGTATTCCTATTATGTTAATATGTGTGTGCAAATTAGTTAGTAGTTTAAAACCTATACATACTTAAGGTACTATACAAGAAGATATGTCAAAGAAATAATCAATCCTCCCAAGTTTCCTTCATATGCTACATCTATAGCTTTTCTTCTTCCTTCCTAATTACAAACCTTAAATAGAATTCGTGCCTCATATCGAATTTACCGAGTATCATAATTCCTCCAGGTGGTAAAGATACCTCGAGACAAGTGCCGGACATAGAAGCCACAGGGCATAAATCTGCAAAGAAGTAAAAAGCTAACCTTTGCAAACAATATGGCTTCTCTCTCACTTACCAACTTTACATTTCCCTGTATGGCCCCGGAAGATGACTGGTTAGCCAGAGACGGGTAAGATTCCTCAAGGGAGGAACAACCTAAGACAGGCACAGTCGCAGGGGGGCCATCAGGTGAGAATTTGGGGATCAACAGAGGTGAGGCTCAGAACCTCACCCCCCCTGCTTTGAGAGAAATCTTCTGCATCCGTGGATGTCTTGCTGCCCTTGTCTAGCCTGGATTAATACTTAGTCCATAGGCACACACCTGATCATCTGATCATCTACATTTGCCTTCTTACAGCACTAAACTATGTTTTCTACCTTTATCTTGCATCTACCTACCACTTCAGCATTTTATTAAAAATAAAAATAATAATAATAATAGGAGAAATGTGGGATCAACATATAAATCAAGTACAAAAATCAAATGAATATTCATATTTGACCTGATGGTTTATAGGTCATATTGCATGATCAAAACCGAAAGTTTCTGTGATGAATGCCCTTGTACTGTTCACCATGTAAGAATTTATTCACTATGTAAGAATACGTTCACCATGTAAGAACTTGTTCGTTATGCTTCAGAAGATTGGAGACTGACGAGAATTAGGCTTGAGATGGATTAATGATTGTACATTGAGCATTGACCCCCCTATACTGAATTTTATTGTTGTTAACAACCATTTGATCAATAAATATGAGAGATGCCCTCTCAAAAAAAAAAAAAAAAAAAAAAAAAAAAGAGAGATGAAACCCCCTCCCAAGTTCTTAGACAGACTCACTCAAGCCCTATTACAGTATACCAGCCTAGACCCAGAAACACCTGAAGGAAAACATGTCCTTATGACATACTTCATAGCTCAAAGCTACCCTGACATTAAAGCTAAACTCAAAAAGTTAGAACAGGGCGCCGCTACCCCATAGACTGAGATCCTAACAGTGGCCTTTAAAGTCTTCCATAACCAGGAGGAGGAGAAAGAACACCGTAAACAAAAGGCTGATCAGGCCAATTTCCAAATGTTGGCCCAGCTGATAAAACCAGAACCTGGGCGCCCCTCTACAAACAAACCCCCCCAGGAGCTTGTTTCAAGTATGAAAAAGAGGGACATTGGTCAAGGGTGTGCCACTCTCCCAGGTCTCCAACCACCCCATGCCCCAGATGCCACAAAAAGGGCCACTGGGGGTCTGATTGCCCAACCTCAGAAAGGGGAGGCTGGATGAACAACCCCCATCCTAAGCCCGCCATAGTGGGGCTGGCAGAAGAAGATTGACGGGGTCTGGGGGCTTCTCGCCCGACCATTTCCATCACCAAACAGGAGCCCAGGGTTACTTTAACAGTAGACGGTCGCCCCATCTCCTTCCTCCTAGATACAGGAGCCACCTTCTCAGTCTTGCGAGAATACTGGGGCTCTACCATGCCAGCCATTACTCCTATAGTTGGAGTAGGAGGTAAAGAGATTTTTCCATTAAGCCCCCCCCTTTTATGCACAATCCAAGACAATCCTATACCTTTCTCCCACTCCTTCCTGGTTATGCCCCAGTGTCCCATCCCTTTAATAGGACGGGACATCCTTTCCCTCCTCCACGTTTCCGTAACTATATCCACTCCCACAGCCCCCAGTACTCCCTTTCTGATGGCCCTCATAGCCAACGACCCCCCTCTACCCAATGAAAGCTCCAGTTCCGCCCTCATACAAACTGTAAATCCCAAAGTTTGGGACATTACAAGCCTCTCCGTGGCCCTATGTCCTCCTGCCTCTATCAAATTACATGACCCCTCTCAGTATATCTGTCAGGCCCAATACCCCCTAACCACTTCAGCCCTCATAGGCCTCCAACCCATCATTCAAGATCTCTTAAACAAAATTACCTCAGACCCACTCACTCTCCGTTTAATACCCCCATATTAGCTGTTAAAAAACCAACGGATCTTTCTGCCTTGTCCAAGACCTTCGCCTCATCAACATGGCCGTTGTCCCTATCCATCCCTTAGTTCCAAATCTGTACACCCTTTAATCGCAGATCCCTGCCTCGGCCTCCCTCTTCTCAGTCCTAGATCTCAAAGATGCATTTTTCCTATCCCTCTGGACCCCTCCTCCCAAGATTTTTTTGCCTTCACCTGGATGGACCCATACACAAGACATTCTGAACAACTCACTTGGACAGTTTTGCCACAAAGCTTCCAAGATAGTCCCAATATTTTTAGACAGGTCCTAGCTCAGGACCTCAAACAGTTTCATCATGATCACTCCGAGTCCACCTTATTACAATACATGGACAATCTTCTACTCTGCAGTCTGTCGTGGGAACAGTCTCAACTTGACACTGCCTCCCGACTTAACCTTCTAGCTTCCAGAGGTTACCGAGTATCCCCCGTCAAAGCTCAAATCTCTTCCCCTCCTGTCACTTACCTCAGATTCCTTCTATTTCAACAAAGAAAGTCCATTACCTTAGACAGAAAACGGCTCCTCTCTGACCTGCCCGCTCCCAAAACAAAGACTAGAAATCCTTTCCTTTCTATGCCTGGCTAGATATTTTAGAGCGTAGATCCCTAATTTCTCCCTGTTGGCAAGACCCCTATATGACCTCAGCAAGGGCCCCCCTGAAGAACCATTATCCTCCTCACCGCGACACTCCTTCATTAAGCTCCATCAAGCCCTTGTGGAAGCCCCAGCTCTCCATCTTCCTGATTTGTCAAAGCCCTTCTCATTATACATTCATGAGAGGTCCAGTCAAGCTCTAGGAGTCCTAGGCCAATATTATGGCCCATCCTTTGCCCCAGTAGCTTATCTCTCCAAGCAATTAGACCCCACAGTTCAGATATGGGCCCCCTGCCTACGAGCATTAGCCACTAGACAGCTCTTGCAGAAGGAAGCTCATAAAGTGACATTCAGGGCGCTCCTTACCATTCTGTCCCCACATCACCTAAAAGATCTCTTAACCTACAAAAGTTTACAGACTCTCCCTCCCTCCAGACTCCTGACCTTACTGTCCTCTTTCCTCCAAAATCCCATTCACCCCCTTTGCCATCCATACCTGAATGATGACTTTTTCCTCCTTTACTGCTCTCTTGCTTTTTTCCTCATTCTTATTGTCTTCACCGCCACCCCAGCCTCCTTTGTATGGCGATTCAAAGTCAGAGAGACTTACACACGGCATCAAACAAAAGTTACTGCCCTCATTGCCACACCAGACTGCCCTCTGAAAAGCTCCTCTGAGCCTTTATACCTCCACTTTCCTCCCTCCACCGAAGTGTTCACTAGCAGCTACCCTTATTCTCCCTACCTCTGCTTCCTCTATGACCAAAAACAAGCCTATTGCAGGTGATGGCCAGACACCTACAGGAGATGTCCCTACTAGTCTTGCGCCATTCACTACATGGGTAACTTTCAGTACCCACAGTATTACTCCTCCAACCGTTTCATGAAATATCCCAACGGCTCATTCTCCTTATCAGTCCCATATCCCTGGGACTCTTGATGGGCTGCTAGAGTCACAGCCTCAGTTTACTACGGAGGGTCCTCGACCCCCCATGGTACCCTTCATATCTCTCAAAAGTATGTTCCCTCTCATTCCCAGATCTCTCAAGTTGCATCAGATATCAGACATTCCAAAAAAGTCCTTATCCAAACTCTTGATGGCGCCTCTTCATCTTCTTATCCCCACCCCTCTTCCCATTTCTCCTACTCTTCGTTACAGCTCATTCAGGACACCACCATCTTTCTCAACCACACCCTTAACACCGCCAATTGTTTCTTGTGTGCATCACTACAGCGCCCACTGCTGGCCGCCGTGCCCCTTAATATTTCCAACTACTCCTTCCATGCAGAAAGACAACCCCTCTGCCCCCTAGCAGACATACCCCTATGGGAACCAGAATATGCAGGTAATCTCATCATCCACCACTGTGTAGGCTCAATTCCACCCCCCTCCAGCGCACTTCACTGCCTCTCTATCTACACCCCTACCTCCGGCTCTAAGACTTTTATGCAACTGGGACACTTCTTTTGGTGTAATGGCAGTCTTTTCAACTCACTGCCTCACAACTCCAATACACCCTGCATTCTTGTCACCCTAATCCCACAGCTTACATTTTACTGCATGGCAGAATTTCTTGAGCTCCAACCTCCCTTGCCCTCGTGCACAAAAAGAGCTGCTTTCCTTCCCATCATGGTCGGTATCTCTTTGATCACCTCAGCCATTGGGGCAGGGTTTTCGGGAGAAGCCTTGGGTCACTCTCTATGGGTAGTTAGAGATCTCAACGCCAAACTTGAGGGAGCCCTGACATCCACTGCCGATTCCCTAGCCTCTCTCCAAAGACAGTTCACTTCACTACCTAAAGTCACCCTTCAAAACCGGTGGGCCTTAGATCTGCTTACAGCCAAGAAGGGTGGCACCTGTGTCTTCCTTCAAGAACAGTGCTGCTATTACATCAACAAATCCAGCATTTTAGAAACTGACATCACCAAACTCACTGACCTTGCCTCCAGCCTCCACTCTGCTTCCAATTCCAACCCATTCTCTTCAATACTAACAAACCCCCTCCTCACCTGGCTCTGGCTCATTGCAGGCCCCATAATAATCATTCTTCTCGCCTGTCTCTTTTTACCCTGTATAATAAAGTTCATCAAATCTCAAGTCGGAAAAATCTCTAATCAAGCTTTCAACCAGCTTTTACTCAGGAACTACCAGCTTCTGGCCACAGAAGATCCCTCACCCTCACGTGAGCTCCTCACCACACGCTGAGATGGACCCCTCTCTCTGCTGGAAACTGTTCCTAGAAACAATGGCTGCAGAAGCCTGGCTTCTGGCACCCATATCCCCCTGGCACCACCATTAGAATCAACAAGTCCTCGACCTATAGTTACAGGGAACCTTCATTGATTTCCAACCTGAAGAAGTCCACATCTACTCATCCTTACCATGCGGAGTCCTATCAACCCTTTCCTCCTGATCCTCAAGCCCTCACTCCCTTCTCCGCTCCTGTTCAGCAGGAAGCAGTCAGAGAGAAAGCAACGTTCACAACCCCATAGAGGAGAAAGGGGGGAATGAAGGGCCCCCACCAGTAAGATGGCAAACTTCCGGCTTCTCTTTGGGGGTCCTCGGTTTCCGCCGGTGCCACCTGAAGCCCAATCACCTCTCGTCCCCCCCTCCCACTCCCAGCACCTAGCCAACAGCCACCAGCCCCGTAGAAGTGACACCTCAATCAATTCATACCCCTTCCTATATAACCCAGCACCTTTCCCTAATAAAGTGGAATTCTCCGGTGAATTGCTGCTGTGTGTCGCTCCTTTCCTTTCACCCTCCATTCCAAGAAAAGAGTTTAAAGGAGGAAGTGTGAAGTGTTCATTAGGAATAAATCCTCCGGAAAGGTCAAGTAATGGGGACACCCTCAGGGGCGTGGTGGGGGTGGAGGCTTTCAGGGATTGAGAGGTCAAAGCACTGATGAAATGCTTTCAAATGTTCAGTTATAAAGAGCCGGTGAACATCAGACATATGCTAAAGGAGGGTGTAGGCTGGTGCGGCTGTCTTGTTAGATGCGAGACATCCGGGCACTGTGGGCTGAGGGGCAGGAGCTGACAGAGAGGGAGGGGAGGAGGGTACAAGAGCTCACGGCTGATGGTGCCAAGGATGAAACAAAGATCAATCCCGGGTCCAGAAATACATGTTTTATCCTAGTTCTATGAGGGATTTAGATATGTCATTATTGCTTTCTCTGAATCACACTTTTCTCAGAAATATACCCAGTTATACATGCTCGACTTCCCTGTGCATCTGTGTCTGTTTTAGGGGTATTGTAGGTGATAGGAGACCTGTTTATACACTCACGTGAAGAAAGGAGTCTGAGATTTACAGTTAAAATGGTCACGTGTTGATTGAAATGCTGTCTGCATTCCCAGATTTTGCTGGCAATAGGTCACTTAACTTTTAAGTTGTGCCGACTGCCCTGCTGTTGATCTGCCATGTCTTAGAAAAGCTTCATTGTTTGAAGCTATGCCTCAGTTTTCTTTCCCAAATAGAACAGGGCCCTGTAATGCTCCCCTGGAGACGTGGATTTCCTGTGCATTGAGGCTGCCTGAGAAATGTGTGACATCCCAAGAAATCGGAGAATTGGATGATCCTTGAACTTCATGTGAACTTTTGGATTTTTACTTCACACGGATCATCAGGAAGTGGTTTAATCCAAGTTATAGATCTTCCCAGAAATGGGACAAGACATTGGTTTATGTGACAGGATCTTAACGAACTCGGGTACAGAGAATGGAGGAGATTGAAAGATGCTTGGCTAGGTCTTACAGCAGTTGATGGCTGAACAACTGCAACTATGACCCCAGCCCACTGACATCTCACCCTGCATTTCCTACCCTAAGTGGATGTTGTCTGTAACAGGACAGTGTATAGCTTCCATTACAAAACCATTACTGAACTAAACACCCTAGCACCAAGAGTTCAGAAAATCAGTACACAGGTGACAGTTTTATTGGTTCCCAGACAGCCCATAAATAATTTCTTCTTGTATCCAAACTAGTTAGGACTCTATGACTCAAAATAGTTAGGAATTTGCTCAGGTCCCAGAGGCAAGAGGTGTCACCGAGGGCTGGGGCCAGGCACTTTCAGAGAGCAGTTCCCCATTTCTGAATCTGCAGTTTTGTCACATGGCCTTATTATTTTCTATTTCTTCATTTGTAATTTCTCTCTCCTGTACATGTCATGTGAAAGTATGTCCTGAAAACTATGCTAATGAAGCGCAATGAGTAATGAACAGGTTTCAATTGGGACTTTAGGAAGAATTTCTCAAGGACTGAGATCTCCTACTGAAAAAATATTTAAAGGGAGAATAGTCTGATTTAACTTTATTTTCCTTGTTCAGAAATAAACATTATTATTAAAAATTCATCTTCATTTTTCATAAACAGTATAATAGCTGACATAAAAATAGGTAAATATATTGTAACTCTGGGGGGAAAACATGTTCCCAGCCTGGGGCAAATTACCTCTGAAGCCAAAATCATCAAAAGGAGATATAAAGTGGGAGAAACTTGTTTATTGCTTGAGGCAGTCATCCACTTCTGCTTGCCCCTGTCTCACTATCCCACTGCAAAAAGGGCCCTACTAAACCTCTCCAGTTCAGATATACCATTGCTCAGCCAACCCTTGTAATCACCTATTAATATGTAGATGGGCTACTTCTCTCCATGCTTTGGAAACACCGATTGATGTGGAGATGCACTAAGGTTAGATGAGAGATTCTGGAAATACTGTCATTTTACCCACATATATAAACAGATATATACAAAGAGAGATGTTTGAAATCACTTTTTCTTATTCACCAGGGTAAGAGAATAAGAAAACACAAATGCTTATCTTCAATACTTTGTTTCTTGAGTAAAGTATCTAAGTCTATAAAATGAATATATGCCCACTTACTCTACACTGCAAAAACTAAAAAGAAATACACCGGAAGATGCATTTCCTTAAGATGCCCTTGGAGCATTTATAAAGCAATAGTGTGGATATCGTTGGTGACACTTTACCATCTCTCATTTGTATCTTGTGCCTTCTCTGGATCTCTGCATTGCTTATGAACTTGAGGATGGAAAGCACAGTGAAGAATCACCTTGGGTGAGATAAATTCTGGAAAATGTTACATGACTAGATTTGTAGCAAATTACCAAATACTGACTTTTTCAGGCCCCTGAGTCAGCCTGAAGAGACAAACGTTGAGGGGGTGGGTTTGCCTCATGATGAGAGTCCATGATGCTATGGAGACCAGGTAGATGGAGATGCAAAGCTGTGGGGCAAGGTAGGGGTGGGGGGCTCTGATACTGCTGCCTGTCTACAGAAGCTCGGATATGTGTGTCTCGTTTAAAGCCCTGGGCCATCAAGAAGCTAGTTCAGCAACTGCAGTGGACATCAACTATTTTAATTTTAATTGGAGATAAACATTAGGAATGGAACAAAATGATGTGAATAAGCTTAGCCATGTGTAACACAGACAAACCATGTACCCTCTTTTTGTACACTTCTCTGATGCGCCACGTCAATTTTTTCGGGTATCTTTTTTTTTCAAGACAAGATGTCAATCACACACAGACACACAGAAGGAATACAGACCAGGTAATTCACCCTTATCATTTCCTACTCAGAGATGGCACAGTCCATGGCCACTTAAATTCTGGAGCAATGTTTAATTGATGTTTATATTGTTGTGGAAAATGATTCAGAGGTGGTATTTTCATAACCACACAGAAGCACTGGGTTTAAAAAACAAGTCTGGCCTAATAAAAAAGACCTCATTCGATCCAGGTAAAAGACTATTATTTGCTAAAATCAAACATACTCCTGATGGCTTTCTGCTTACACAGCAGTACAGAATGAGATTGTTAATCACACAGCTGTCAGAATTCAATTCCGTACCATTTGTTGGCATGCTGCTGACCAGTACATTGCTTCCATTTCTCTGTGCAATGTGCTCCCACCTTCCTTGGCTCTCCTGACCTTCTGATTTTCCTCATGTCCTCATCTCAGCAGCAGGAGCACGGACCTCACAGACTCGGTTCCCCCACGTTTGATTCATAGGTTATGCTTGACGTTTCTCAAGATGGGGAGATTCACATTCGTGCTAAGATTGCAATACCCTAGGCTCAGGGTCTATTACTTACTTATGCTCCTGATGTTGGGAACTGTATTAGGAAATAAATAATATGGTGATCAAGAACTGGCAAAAGACATTTAGTAAAATGTTAGTGAATGTAGAAAGCAACTGATTGTTTGGAACTAAGCTAAAAGCTGGGAAGCAACTAATCATAGTGAAGATACAAGATGGAGAAAAGTTCAAAACCATAAGGAAAAAGGCAGCCTACCCGATGTGTAGGAACATTATTTGTAGAATCCTACTGGAAAGATTTCACTGATGTAAGAAATATCTCACTTGATTAAAAGGAAGGACCATATGTGATGGCTTTAGTCAATACTAAGTAACAACAGGTAAGTGACTAGAACAGCTGTGATGCAGAAACTGAGATTCTTCCTTGCCTGGATGCTACTGGATAAAAGGTCGTCCCATTAACAAATAATCGAGACGACCTGGTATTCTCGGTCAGTTGCTTACATTTCGTTTCATTAAAGGAACTCGGAATGGAGCCCACAGTGAATAAGCGAGGCTACCGCCTCTTGCTTTGGTAAAAGGGGAGAGAAAGAAAAAGGTAAGATGTGTCTTATTAAATGAAGCTGTTTCCGAGCTATATTGTCTGTCAGGAGAAACGTGGCTAACAGTCAATAAATCCACGGTCTGTTAAACTGAAAGTAATATATGGACAAATGCAAAATATAATTTTATTTACCTGGTTTTTTTCACATATACTTCCAGTATAAACCATAGCGAGGCCTTCGCAAGTACTTCTCATTTTCAAAAAACGAATCCAAACTTACTGGGCTTTTTGTTAACAACAATGGGAATTTACCAGAATAAGCAAATGGTCCCAATCAAACCACTATTCTTAAATCCTCTTTAACACCTCTTATTTGTGTGTTCTCTGAAGGCAGAACTTTCCAGCAATGACAGTTACACTTAAATTACTTAAGAATATAGATCTTATTAATATTTTCATAAAAATGTTTAAATGTAAATCTTGACAATTTGTCCACTTTTCCTCTTGGGCCTGCAAAGCAATATCCTGTTTGGAATCTGTTCTTCTGACATTAAGTAAAAGCCTAGAAGGCAAATGGTACTGGGCTTCGTCCGTCTACCTCTCTGGTCATATGCTAGGTGTCATAGCCTGTATGATGTTCTGCTTTCAAAGTTGCTACTCCCCCGCCTCCGTAGGGCTGGACTTGAGAAATCCTGGCTCAGAAATCCTGGGCTAGCAATTCAGCAGTAAGCTGCTGATTTAATTTGACATGGAAAAAGTAAAGAAAGCCATGTTCTTACGGCCACACTGGAATTGCATGTCATGAATGTCTTTATTTTATGGACAGTGCACCTCAGTTTAAAAGCAGAGCAAGCAGTGCCCACATGCGGGCCTGGTAGGTTGGTAGTGCTGACTAGCTAGAGACCAGCTGCACAACAGCCTCCTGTTAGTTGATTCACTAGTGCATTTCAAGGATGCAGGGTGAGAAGAACCCTCAGGTACAGTTCTCAGCACAGCTTGTAAGTAGTAAAGCTGCCGCCAGAATGCAGTCCCAGCGGGCATTCGGTTGTGCCCTCCTTGCAGAAAGCTTGGCCGTTGGTAAAGCTGAAAGGCTTTGTAGATGTCATTGTCCAAGTACTGTACTTTTTTATAGGTAGCCCACCAATGTCCAGTGAGACAAAACCATTATTAGGAAATTGGTTTCCCCATACTATTGCCAAGGGCTATTTTGTTCAGAACCCCAAGTTTAAGTGAACAGGAATCATCTGTCCACACAACGGACGTGGATAAACTCTTGTTTTTAGGTTTGAAAATTGATTTCCTTTGATGTTTGTGCAGCAGCTGTTTAAACTTGTCCTTGAAGAGCTGGTGTGAGTGTGTAGAGGATGGGGTTCAAGGCACTGTTGACCAGCAGGAAGAAAACGACCACCCAGGAAGTGATTGTGCCTGGAGAAGGAAGCAGAGAATGAAAAGCAGAAGTTGGCATTTTAAAGAGACACAAAATGCACATGACCTTGTGTAGTCACGGGTATTTTCGAGAAGGCTGACTAGTTCCTTTAAGTTTTCTCTCACCTTATTGAATATTTATGGAAGCTATGAATTCAAGTTCCTACCATTTAACATCTCTGAATGTCAGTAACCACTTCGTGAGTTGTTGTGAGGCCAACGGAGAGGAAATGTGTGAATGCATTTCACAAACTATAAATTGGTATGTAGTGGTATTTTTGTTATTATTGCCTTTCCTTATAAAAAATAAGAAAATGAGGGAATCATTCTTAACCAGTGGAACAGTGTTCAGGAAACTGTGGAGCTGGGTCAGATCTGACCTTGACCCTAACTGCAGCCCTGAAGGCCTTCTTGCCCCCCTCATATTCCAGGGGTTCTGAGAAGACAGGACTCTGACAGTTTGAAGGGCAGAAAGGAAGGCATCTCCAAACTTAAGGAAGTCCTTTTATGTAGAGCCTCACAAATGCTAAAAGAATATTAAGGGAAAGATGCCACAAAATGTTCTTTGTGAGGATAAAATCTGGGATGATGCTGTACCTTCCGAATACATCATTTGCTTGGTTCGGAGGAAGTGGATTTCCCTGTTACGTGCAGCTAAGACGCCTCTTAGCTATGTCACTGTGGGCAAACTGTCTCAGCTCCCTAGACCTCCCCTGCCTTCTGTGTGAAAGGGGGCCCCCGTAACTTACTGGATGGACGTCAGGGGCCTGGGCCAGTGTCAGCTCTGCTGACATCCCTTTTCAGCATCAGTGCCTGAGGCTGATTCTCCACTCCACCCCCAGTAGGAGGCCTCCTCCCCCTTTTCAAAGAGCTCCAGATAGAAGCTGGATGGTGAGACCAGAGGTACTATGCCTCTCACTCTCTGTCATCCCCCCTGTAATTTTCTTACCCTGCAAACCCCGTGACTTGTTCCTCTTTGCCCTCTTCCTTCCTTCCAACCTTTCTGGTTTTCTCCTTTTTTCTGATTCTTCTCTGAGTGCTCACCTGACCTGTCCCCAGTCTCCTTTCTCTATGTCTACCCCCCTTTCTTCCCAACCCATCTTCTCTTTATTGTCCCTATTTATTTATTTTTAACTGGAAAGAATAGGGAAGAAAAAGATCTATATTTGGCATATCTTAGACTTATTAAAGTTTCATATTAGTATATTATTTGACTTTAATTTTTAAAAAAGGAGAAACTAGGCACAGTTCATGACTGAAAAAAAACAGGGTAAGTTGCTTTTTGCCTGTTGGGTCCACCAAGGAACCAGCTCAGGAAAGAGACTTCCCACTCAGTGTCATGGGGACACTCTCAGGACTCCCCTGATATTGCAGGGCTAATGCTGGCTTATCTTTTTGGTCTGACCCCACTGCTGTCGGTGACATGAAGCCTCCACCAGAGTTCTTGGTGGAGACCAGAATGGGCTTAGGACAGTGGGTGCATTTCTGGCAACACCGTGGGAAGCCAGGCAAGGAAGAAGGGGCTTAGCCAGATGTGAAGAAGATTTCTAGGTGCACTGAGCTGTTCAAGACAAACCTCAAAGTACACACTATAAACATAGAGAACGGCAGTGTGGTCTGATAATGTTTTCACAAGACATTTTTTCTGATTCCAGTTCCCCACCATGATCTGAAATGTCTTAGTCTCCCAGAGGATGATGACTGCTCTTGCTGCCATCAGATACCCTTGATCACCTATCATCTCCTGATTCTAAATCAGAGAATGTTGTGGGCTGAATAGCATTCCCCCAAGTTCATATGTTGAAATCCTGCCCTCCCAGAACCTCAGAGTGTGATTATATTTGGAGATTGGGCCTTCAAAATTTTAGGTTGAGTCCATTAGGAAGGGCCTTCTTCCAATCTGATGGGTGTCCTTATAAGAATGGAAGTCTTGGATACACACAGAGACACTGAGTATGTGCACCAGAGAGGGGACCCCATGAGGACCCCGTGAGAAGGTGGCTACACTGAGGAGAAGCCAAGGAGAGAGGCCCCCACAGGAATCTGCCGACACCTTATCCTGGTGCAAGAAATGCATTTCTGCTGTGTAAGTCTACGGTATTTGTTATGACGGCCCCAGCAGACTAGCACAAGGAGAGAAACCCTTAAGGAGTTAACAGATTCAAAGAACATTAAAACTGGGAGGCATCTGAGAGACCATCTGGGAACAGCCTGGGTGAGATGAGGTGAGGTCCTAAGTTCCCTCAGTGGCAAGGTCAGGACAGGAACCCAGGACTCCTGCCTCCCCCGGTCCTTCTCCCACCACACGGGCTGCCTCTTCCACAGCCAGCTCTGTGGTGGAGAAGGGCACTGAAAGGTGTAGAAAGAGGAGCCAGGGAGGATGACACCCCACCAGCCCCATCTACCACTCTCGGACCAACTCAGCATCTTTACCTGAAAAAGCATATATTCAATAACATTATGTGGAAAGACAAACCAGACGTGGTCTCTCCTCTCCCGAAGCTTATAATCTGAAGGGGGCAATGAATACACTTAGAAAGTACTACTGATCTGAGGCAGTTCAAATGAAGCTAGTAAGTAAAATGCAAACAGGATATAGCTGACATTTAAGCAACTGGATTGAATGGGAGAGGGGTGGAGAGAGGTCCGGAAGGGGGAGTATTTGGGGTGAACCTTGAGGGATGAGAAGGGGTGTTTAGGAGGCTATTTACTGGTTGAAAGTACAATCCAGATGGAGGCAACAGCTTCGGCAAAGGTAGAACATCAAGGAAAGGCAGATTTTTTAAAAGGCCAATAATTCTAATGGGCCTGGATCACAGAATTAATGAGGGTCAGGTGAGAAGTGAGAAATATTTTAGTGCCAATCCCAGCATTTGGACTTCACTCCATGAGGAATGGAGGCCAAAGGACATCTTGGTCCTGTTGAATTTGCAGTGTAGGATGTAGAAGTTGAGATGTCCAGGAAGCTGCAGTTGACTTGAGACTGTCCATTAGGTTCCTCATCTGGGACATGAGCACTTAATTAACTCTTCTCTTCAGGGATCAGGGATCTCACACACATTCTCATGGCTTCTGCTCCCACCACCCAGGAAGGGCTTTGGAGTAGCTAACCCTTATCAACCTCCTGGATCTCCACTTCTACATCTTCCATGGCTCTAGGTCCATCTCTGCCTTGTTATGAGACTAAGCTGACAGGTTAAGGGGATGCTGTGTGTCATTTTGCAGTGAGGCATTTGACAAGGCCTCCCATGACTTTGTGTACAAGCCAGAGGGGCATAAATTGTGACAGCTGTTACTTGTAAATTCATCATTCTTTTATAAGAGCTTCCGACATGTCAACCACATGCTTGATGCCAGGGTACCAAGACAAATAAGCACAATTTCTGCTCTGGTTGAACTCTCCAAGGAGATTTGCGATAGCCTAAAACAATGAGTTGAAGATGATCACAAACTCTGGTTCACAGGAAGGCAGCCGAGAGCTCTGGGTGGCCCCTAGATGGCTATGACTTCCAGGTCCCAGAAAGGGCGACCTGATAAATTTCTAACTAGTGTGAGGGTTTGCAAACATCTAGTACTCCACAGAGTGGAGCCCAGTGTGACAACCACAGGGCTGGGTCAGACACAGACTGGTGGTTCTTAACCAGAGGTGTATGTGTGCCTCAGGGTCACCTAGGCAAGTTTTCCACAACACCCATGTATATCCCTTTGTCCCTATAGGTTAAACTAAGAAGCTCAGGGTGGAACCTGCGCATGTTCATTTTGATATTTTATGTGTACAGTTGGTCAAGAACCATTATATGTCTCAGGTAGGAGCAAGACACTAAGAGTTAATGTTTTTCTAGCTCCTGTTTTTTGTTATTCTTGTCTGAATTGCACTCCTACCCAGTTGGTATCTTAGAATACTGATTATAAAGCATTGAGGGAAATAACTGGTTGTACTGAAGTTGTACGTATTTATGGAGCATTTACTATACATAAGTCATTGTATTTTGACCTTGCCAAACAAAGAGCATAAGAAGGCACAATGTACTGCGGAATAACCGAAGGGACTGACCTGGTATTTCCACCTGGAAGAGGGAAAGAATTTTAATGACAAACACAGGAATCCAGCAGATGGCATCAGAGAACACTATAAAAAAGAAGCGATTTGCAACGGCCACCTCTCTTCCAATGTGATTCTTCACATCCGAAGTTTGCAAGGCAGTTTTTTGAATGAAACAGAACATGATAGTATAGGAAAAGACGATGATGAGAAAAGCCAGCAAGTTCACACCTGTTGGGAGAAGTTCACACCTTTTAACATCTCAGGTGCATAAATCAACAGGAAAAACATTGTATTACTTAGGTGTTCAATATGGTGCCTCTTACGCTGTATTTCTAAGGAGCATTCTTTTGTATAAGCCCAGTGTTAATCAGCTAAAACCCTAAATCCAGGGCTCTGTGCTGGGAAAAGCAAAAGGAATTGAGCTTACCAGATCAAAAAGATACCTCAAATATAAAAATGTTTTATAAAGAATTATAGAACTCCAAGATTCAGAGCTAGGTATGTATCGTGAGGTAAATTTTAACTTTTTTGAAACAGGGAAAAAGCTATTTTTGTTTTTAGCTCTCTGCAAATTCAAACCTTAAGGTATTACTGTAATCATATATATGTAAATAAAATAAATATGACCCCATTCCTTTATCTTATAAATATGAATAAGATGATCTTGGAATATCAAGAAGATAATAGCCCCAGGAACAGTATTGCTGTTTTTTGGTCGTAAATAAAACTACTACATAAAACAAAAATACATTATTGTTTTTCTACAGATTGCTTACTGTAACTTAAACTATCATAACCTGTTAGACATGTTTTAGAAAAAAAGACACAAGAAAAAAAAACCTTTTAAATTTAACTATATGACTTCTTCAGGGTCAGATACGTTCAGAAGACTCTCACTTAACATCACCATCCTATTATGCTGACTTCTAAGTCACTTTGTTGTATTCCTACTACAATAAAAAATCCCAGGAGTGATCACATAATTCTTCATTGTGAGCATAAAACTGGAACATACTTTCAAAGTTGTTAAAAAAAAATGTTCATCTGAATCTAGACTCTCTGGAAGATGGGCAAAGTCTAAGAGAAAATTCTATAGATTCACGGTGGTCTGCTGTTTTTATCCAAAACCTTCATATTCCACAGAATCTCATAGTAAAGTCACACTATAGAAGTTTATGAAATTGGTGTATCTTGGCCTCCTGTCAGGAAGTTTTATTAATAAATAAAAACAACTGTTAAGGAGAACCCTCTGGGACAAATTGTGAAAACAGACTTACAGAAAGGCTCAAAAGTGTATGTTCTGAAAACCCCACAGGAACAGAAGGAGCTAACAACCAAGGAGCCTGGGGGTGGGGCGTATGGAAACTACTCTCCTCGCAGCTTTCCTCTAAATCTAATTCTATTCTCAAATAAATAATTTAAAACTGTGTTTTCTTATGTTCTTCAGGCAGAAAAAAGGGCTCCAGGAGTCATCCAGGTGAGCCGTGGGTATAGAGATGATGATGTGTGTGCGTGGGGGGGAGGAGGGGGTGCGTGGGTGCATGAGTGCACGTGTGTGTGCACAGGTGTGTTTGCATGCTGTAGCTCTTTGTCTGGAGCATATCCCCTCTTAGCCTCCTCCCTGCCCCTAACTGAGTTCCAGCTGCACCCAGTTTCTTTCGCCTTTTGTCTCGGCCTGTTCCTTGGCTTTGGGCCTTGAGATCCACTGTGTTTTCCTGGAAAGGACGTCACCTGGCTAGTGCCTCCTAACCCTTTGGGCTTCAGTTGGGAGTCATTTCTGTTGGGAGGCCTGTTGGGCCCTGCGATTTGGGGCTCCTAGAAGGTCCTGCTCTCCTCCTTCGTGGTTTTGTCAGCCTGTGATGGAAGGATGTTGACTTGTCTTCATCCTCCTTTCTGGCTGTAGGTCTGTGAGGGCCCATCTGTTGTATCTCCAGTCCGCAAGGGAGTGCGTGGCCTATAGTAAGTGCTTATTAAATCCTTGTTGAATCAGTGAATGTAAAGGAGCATGCGTGTGTGTCTGTGAATGTGTCTGGTGTGCACCAATGCTGGGAACAGCTTACCATATCCTGGCATAACATATCTCTGAAAAATAACTACAAAACAGGGTGGTATGTGAAGAGTATTATCAAAATGGCACCAAAAAAGTGTATTTTTCAGAGAGGGAGGGGAAGGAATCACTGGAGAAGAGATGGGGACAGTGGTTAGGACCATTCTCTGATTAGTTTAAACTTGATCTTGCAGTAGCAGGGAGTCATAGAAGGTCTCTGAACAGAGGCACCCAGTCTTTTTGGCACCCAAGTGGTGAGCAGATAAAGAAAAATAAGGCCCCCTACAGGCTAAAAGACCAATAAGAGCTGATGTAATAATTCCAGGCTGAGATTGTCAGGTTTTTAAGGAAGGTAATAGCAGTAGGTAGAGACTGGAAGAAATAGAAGACAGGCATATTTTGATGTAAAATATTTGATGAAAAAGAAAGGGTTATAAAGCATATTGACCACTTAGCTGAGGGGAATTGAAATGCTAAGAAACAGATGACATGAGAATGGCCTTACCTTGAAGCAGGAGAGATACCTGTTGGAAAATAAGAAATGTGTTTTTTTAACATTAAATGCCTGATCTTCTCATTCATCTGTTACAGAGAAGGTGGGGGCTTCTTTTCTAAAAAATTAGGAGAAATTAAGAAAACCTTGATCACTCTTACATTGCCGACTTTAGAACTACACTCACCAAGATAATAAATCTTCGTGGTGTTTCATATAGATAATCTCCTGCTAGTGAGTTTCCATAATTTCATCATTATTATTTATCTAATTCATTCTAGGTTGTAAAACAGAATATGAGTTCGAATAACTTGGTAGGGTTACAGGACAAGGCACTAAAATAGAATTCCTTCAGCTCATAGTCACTACGTGAAAAGCAAAGGGTCTTAGAGATAATGGAAGATCAGCCAGAGATCCAGACAGTGTTTTTGTTTCCCCTGCTGAATCTCTATAATAAGAAGTTTAATAAACATTTCCATACATATGCAGCAAGAACTTTTCTTTAGGAACTCACACAGTCTTGTGTACTTTCTGAGATAGACAAACATGCCTTTGCTGAACTTTCTGCTATTTCTACAGCAATTCATTTGTCCAGGAAATGAAAAAATGTAATTTACCTAGGAAAATGCCCAGAGAATATCCTTTGCTCCCGACGTCTTCTGTTTGGTCATAATAAAGGGAGAAACAGACTCCATTTTTTCCATAAAAGTTTCCAAAATAATCCTCATTCCAAAAGGGAATCACCGCTATTAAAAACCCCACGATCCAGATGCCCAAGAGGATGACCGAGGTCTGCCGTTTTCCAGGACGAAGGTTACTGAAGGGAAAGACAATGGCCAGGAACTTCTCCAGAGTCAAGTAGGTCAGCAAGAGCACGGAGACATTGGTGGACAGCAAGGCCAGGAGCCCTATGAGGCAGCACTGCAAGCTCTCCATCCACAGCAGTGTGTACTTCTGATACTGCCCGCGGTATTTCATATGGGAAAAGCCAATGAAGAACAGATAGACGCCCATCAGGCAGTCCGCACCTGTTGGGGGATCAGTACAGAGTGTGTGGTTGCCCCGAATCTCTGGTGCTCCCACCTAGATCTACATCTTTCATCCTGTATTAAATAGACGTACATAAACACCTACAACTCTACCTGGAAAGCAACGGACTTCAAATAAATGTAATGTTTTTAAAGTACCACCTTGGATCTTTGTTTGATCATTTAAAAGAACAGTGGTGGTGGCGGGGGTGTAATTTTGTGAGGGGAGTTAGTTTTTAAACAGTAGATACATATTACACAGTTAATCAAGGGAAATATTTTCTGGGCTTGAGGAGCATTGGTGCTATTATAATTGAAGGTTAAACAAAGCTTAGTTTTATGACACATGACCTGTCCTCTACATCCATCCTTGACTCATCGGTTCCTCGTGACCCCATTTCTAAGACATAACTGCTAGGGGTGGGTGCTCGATCACTGCAAACCTATGCAACAAAGAACAGAGTGGCCCAAGGGAACAGTGTCTTCATACTTAGAAAAATGAATTGCCCAGCATATATAATTCACATTAAATGCCATTGCTGAAGGCCAATATATGTCTAGTCACAGCTCACAGAAGATAGAAAACATACTTACAACAAAGGATTTTGATGGACATAGTGTGAGTCGTATTTTCAGCTTTAATGATAGATCTCATGCCAAAGATAAAAAGATTTCCAAGGCAGGTTATGAAAGCTATAACCCAGACAAATATTCTGAGGATATTGTTAGCCAAGAGGTCCTCAAATGAAGAAATGCCGTCAGTCAAGGGCATACATATTCGGACATGGGGAGCATAGGAGCAGTATCGAAAGTTTTTAAAATAACTAAAGTCAAAGGGAAAAAAAGAGTCACTTTACATGCAATGACACAATGAGCAGCTGCAATCCCATGAGCTCCGTTAGGTGTGTGACTTCACTAGGTCTGTTTGTGTTTGTTTAGTAGTGATAATGTAACTATAGAGCTCTTTATTCAATACTACTCTACCCTGGGTAATGTTCTCGTTTTAAAAATGAAGAACCGAAAAGACAAATGAATTCGGTGTCTTGTCAGAGGCGAGTCAGGGGAGGACATGAGATTGGAAGTGTCTGGGACCCTGTATTTTCCCCCTCATCATATTGGACTCTTCTCTAGGGTTTTATAAAAAGGAGATTGCTACTGCTAAATTCATCTTTACCAACAGTCAGGCTTTTGTGTTCGGGGTGTAAGGGACTCAGAGTAACTCATTAGGAGCATTCCTACATTGCACCTAGTTTTAAATAGACTCACTTAAGCCGGGCCTCCTTTTCCCTGACATGGGCAGGAAGGGAGGGTCTCTGCCACTAGGAAAATTCAGTCTCACTGGAGCTGGGAGGAGAAGCAGCGGCCTTAAAACAGATTTCTGATCAGGGCCTGGAAGGACTTAAAATAATGTCTAGAGGGAAAGGTAGGTTTACGTGTGATCACTGTATTTATGACGTAGGTGTGCGCAGTCTCGAGGTGTTTGAACTGGGAGGTCATTTGGTTTATTGATAGTCCCCAAATATCTGTGTTTAGGATTTTCTCCCATAAAACTCATTCTATGAATTTTTTTTCACCATGTTTTCAAGTTCATTTCTCTCCATCTTTTTTTCTGTCATCTCCCCATTCAGTTTCTGGACCAGCAAGTTAGACAAAGCTTTATCTGGCCCTGGCGGGACTGGACCCTGAGGCCTCACTGCCTCCCTTCCTCACTCTCTCCACCCAGACATGCTGACCGTCTAATTCTCAAGCAGGCCAGTTTCATCCCCTGCCCAGGGCAGCTCTTGGGCTGCTCCTTCTGCCTGGAAGGTTCTTCCCCCAGATATGGGCAGGGCTGCCTTCTCCCTCCCTCCAGGTCAGCTCAAATGTCACGTCTCTCTGATACCCCTTCGTCTTGCTTTACTTTTCCTCACCGAATTTACGAACTTTTTGAGCATTGACTTCTTTACTCTAAATGGCAACTCCATGGGGCAGCCACTCGTGTCTCCTGCTCAGCCCCGTGTTCTCAGATCCAGCACAGAGCCTGACCCCTGGGAAGTCCTTAGTACTCAGCAAATACTTAGGTGAACAAAGGAATGATGGGTAATGTGGTTCTGGGCATGTCAGGTAGAGAACCAGGAGACAATCCCTGACCTTAAGTAACTTCCTGTCTAGAGTTCTGATATCATTTGTGCTATTAAATGCATTTGACATATAATTCTTTTGCTTTCCTCTTCCCTGGAGCCTCCTGGTTCTTTCAGGGTTCCACTGTGTCCACTATGTTCAGAGAGAGCCAGCCAGCATCTCTCAGAGACACAACCTCTCCTCCCACTGTGGCTATGGCGCTGGTTGGAAGGTGTAACCAACTGACACATTTTCTGCCAATCATTGGTCCTTCTTGACCTCATCCTCAAGTTTACATGTTAAAGCAGTAGCTTCTCCATCAAATTCTGAAGAGGTTGCATTTCTCTATTTTAAAACGACCTCAGATTCTGAGTGCAACAAGGACATGACACCTTCCTTAACTATGTTCTGGTGCCACAGAAAGAGGTATGGTGAAAACCACGTAGTGTACATCAAATGCTTGTCTTGTAGCAATCCACCTGCTGCACAGATATAAACAAAATGTTCTCCCAAAAGAGCACCTTGGCACCAACCATTTCATCCACTGGCTGCACCCAACTTGTAATCTTAGATCAGAATCCTCCCTATTGTTGTGGATAACAAGGGTTAACTTTTGAGATTATGAACACAGAGATTCTGCAGTTAATAAAGAAATGAACATGTCATAAGCACATATATTAACACAACTTCCATAGTGCACTTTAGCCAAATATAGTAAAGTGACTTATCAAAAACTATGATAAAGATTAATTACCTCAATTTTGCAGTGCACTTAGTAACAGTAACACCTGAAATTTATTATAGCACCTTTCTTCCTAGGGACTCAAACCATAGAGCAGCCGACTGCTCATTCATGTGAGGTGAATTAATGATTCCAGGCCTCCTGAATACCATTTAGCCAGCGACTTCATCTCATGTAATATGTGGCACTCTGGTACCCTGATCTCTTAGTGGGCCTCAATTGGATAAACAGCGTGTTTCCAGAGAGAACTGTCATTCGTGTCAGCACATCACAATATTGAACTCTATTTGAACAGGGACCAAAGGTGACAAAATTAAAAAGTTCTCAATAAAAAGACTTTTCTTGCATAAAAACACATTGCAGTGATACATTAGACAGTTTACACTAAAACCTAGGTAACATTGCATCATACTTTCTTCTCCATTTTTTCATGCATACATACCTGTGAGAAAGATTCTTCATGGGCAGAAACATTTGTGTATTTATATTTTTGGAATCTCTATCCCTTCCAGGTCTCTGGAAAATACGCACAATAGGTTGCATGTTTTTAGGGCTGAACTTTTTAGCCATTACATTCTGTCTCATATCAGAAATGCCATGTTTAAAAATCTCATGTTACCAATTCATATCAGGATTTGAAAATTTTACAGGTAGTCTCTTAGAAAATTGCCATTTCTCTTTATGCCCCCTGTAGTTCCAAGCTGGTGTGTCCCTTACTGTGCAGAATGACATTGTAATAGAATGCACTTGTTCCTTTAATTTAAACATGGCAGATGTGATTTGTGTGATTATGAAATTGGCCTTGTGGTTTCATTTTATAAACCATGTGCATTTAGGGTCTCAGACAGGAGCTGATATTTCCAACCAAAGAATATCACTGAAGCAAGTTTTGTGAGAATGTGGATTTAATCACATTATAATTTCATGACAGGCCTATGTGTCTTTAGACGGAACACCAGGGAAGCAGTATGAGCAGCTTCAATTCAGGATCATTGTTCTTAAAACAACAGTGGGAAGGGTAATTCCTTTCACTCCTGCAGGCCCCATCAGTGGCTCTCAGAGGGCTGTAAGGAGAACCCCTATGATCCTCGCTTATCCAGAAGCTTCTTCCAATATGGATGCTTTGAAGACCCTAGGACGGCATGAATTAAGGGAGCGTGCCGTGTTCTCAGCAAACACAGGTGGAGAGAGAAAAATCTAAAAAGGCAGAGCCTTACCCCTTTAGGGTTTATTTGGAAAGATGTTTGATTCTCAATTACTTTCTTTTTGGCTAATCCAAATAAGGATTTCTTGGCATGGCTCTGAGTATTCCTTTGCCCACTGTGTACTTCAGAGAGGAACTGCCCTGTTCTTTGGCAGTCAGGGATGAAATTTAGGGGAGAAATTATACCACTGAATCATCAGAGGGTCAGTCCATTTGAAAGGATCCCCCCTTCTCTCTTCTATTCCCCAGCTTTCTCCTAGACTTGTCACCACTCTTAGCTTTACACTGGATGGTGAGATTATGTGATTACAAGCTCATAATTTCCAAAACTGCAGAGACCACTGTCTCCTGGGTACCAAAGAGTGCTATGAATAAGCGGGTGGCCAATAAATGTCTGCGAAGTTAACGTGTGAGTCTTTAGGAAAAAAGGAATGAGACAATAAAGAAAGGAGAAACATTGTTTAAGTGCGGAGTACGTCATCGCTTCTCTGACTTGTAGAATGGCCTGATGTGGTAACATGGTGTCTTGGCCTCAGAATTCAGTGTGTGCTGAGTGCAGGGAAGGGTCACTCAGCCTGCATCCTGGGGTGTGTTTTCATATTTAAAAACAATGTGTCATTTATATTTTTTGCTTTTGTATTCTAACTTCTTCAGAACAGGAACCCAGTCTTTTCCATCAGCAGATGCTCCCTAATATCTTTGAGAGAGAACCTAAATCTTGCAGTATTTTCCAATAGAAAATGCTTTATCAAGAATAAAAAAGTATGGTATTAAAGATGGGTCTTTGGGATGAAATGAAGTCAGACATTAGGCTGAGATCAGGTCATGTAGTAGAAACAACATGTTTATGTGCAGAAACAAACAAGTAAGCTTCAGCTAACAAGGGCTGTTCGTGGGAAAGGAATCATGAAGCTCGGATGATGACTGGCAGAATTCTTGGCACTGAAGCCAAACATGTTTGAAATTCTAAAACACTACACAACATGAATTGTCTGTTCCTATTTGTGGGATAGTTTTTTTCTCTACTGATAGAAGAGTAAAAAGCATGCTCTGTAGATCAATATCAAGTGGACGGTTTTAGCAAAAGGGAAAAGGAAAACACAGGTGAACCTTAATTTGTTCTTTTCCAACTGTTTGGTAGCAACACTATTGAAAATTCAATTCTTTGGGAAACTTTAAGATGAGACTCTTGCATATGAACCAGTTTTCAGGAAGGAATTACATCTAGCTTCAAAAGCAGAAAGGATCTTCACATAATTTGAATGGTTAAAATAAAGATTCAGTACATACTCCATGGTAACGTCTTTGAATACATGTTTTATGGTAACAACAGTATTTGCAACTGCCTGAGGATGCAGGCTCAAGTCAGAAGCCTTCATGTATATTAAATATATCCACTTAAACATAAATTTGGGTCTAAGTACATCCACTCAAATGATAATCAACATCCTATTAAATTTCACTTACAGAGACTGGAGTTGTTCAAGGTTTTCAAACTGGCTCTTATGGAGATATAAAAGAGGATTGGATGACAGATTCCTTTAGGAATTAGAAGGAGGAAGAAAGAAGAATGAGAACATTATTATTTCAAAGATCAAGATGTTGCCATTTCAATCTGATGAGAGTAGGAAAAACTTACAATTTTTGTAGAAGCATCAGGTTTTCAAAAATGTGGGGTGGTAGCTCCATTATCATATTGCTAGACAGGTCCCTGTGGGTGACAGTAAAAGAGGCAATGACATTGGAAATAAATGACATACTTATTACTCTTCATAATTATCATCATCCATTTTGACATAACAGAAAATATGCTCCACTTTAACCAACCTGATAACTGGTTACCCAACTAGCCAAATGGGTGTGGTTCTCCATCATTCTCGGATGTGACACTTTGCTCATCCAGTTCCTGCCTGGAATTTACACTCAGCCCTTCTCCAGCACATTCCTAAACTGGCTTCAACATTTACTTTGTTTTATTTCCTCTGTTTTATGTACCCTATGTACACTTTGATTTCTCCATTGTTTCTGTGATTTCTACTTGGTTCATGTATGATGATATCTTGTTTATCCAACTATACTATAAGCTTTCTGAAGTTAAGACCTTCATCTTCAACTTATTTCTCATTCCAACTAAGATAGCATTGGCCACACAGTATCTGCCCAGATAACCTTGAATGAATAAATTCACACATTTTTAACTTATTTTAATATGGTACTATTTTTCACAGGAAACTGAGAATTTAGAACTGAATATAATAGGACTGTCCAATCTGGAAAGAATCATAGGGAAGTATTTCTACAGAATGTGGAAAAGAGATGTCTGAAGACCCAGAAGGAATCAGGGATCTTTAGGGGTCCAAAATATCCCTCTGAGTCAGAGAAGATGTTAAGAGTGAAACAGATGTGAAGTTGCCTAAGAGTCAAAGAAAAGATCCTGTTTTTTGGAGCTGCTGATATGTGGGAGTTACAAATAACTAGGATTTAGGTCTTTCACAGAGGGAGCTTACAACTAGGGTAAGCAACTAGATTATAAAGCTAGGATGGAACCAAGTGCTATTACAGAAGTACAGATAAACACCAAGGAAGAAGTCATCAAAGTGGGCCTGGGAAATTAGGAAGTGTTTGGTCAAAGCTTGGTGATTTTTATGGGTGGAATGAAAGAAGAGGATCATTCACGTGAGGGTTAAGCAGGGTCAGAGAAACAGACATTGGTAATTCAGGACATCTGCAGGAGTCAGCAAATGGTCCAACGTGGGTAGATGGGGAAATGTATGGGAAGATATGGAGACAAACTGGGAAGAACAAGGGTACATTCTGAAGCAGGGTTTCCCATAGTATGTCCAGGCGTCAGGATCAGGGAGGGCGCTGGCAAAGAGCATATTCACGGTGCCCACTCCAGAAGCATTAGGCGAGAATCTCTGGAAGGGAGCCTGATAATCTACAATGTAAAGCCCATATCCTGTGTGGTTCTTCTGAACATTAACATTCAAGAACTGCGTCAAAGACTTTGCTCAACGGCAGGCACCAAGGAGCGAGGACATTAAACAGCACGGTGGCATATGTCCCATGTTCTGACTGTGGGATGATGATTCTTTCAGAAGCCTGAAAAGTCATAGAGATAAAGGAGAGAGACCAGGCTGGAGTCTCTGGCCCTGGCCCAGGGGGGACCTGCTGGGCCTTCAATGGGGCACAGGCAGGGCTTGCGGCCAGCTAGGGTATGAGGAGTAGAGACAGGCAGAGGGAGACGGAGTCACCTTCCAGCCGGCTGCTAGGAAGGATGCTGATAGCACTAGGACAGCAAGTCCGGGGGAAGAAGCTGGCAGTGGGGTAAGGGTCATGTACAAATTACTTCTGAGGTGCTGCTTTGACATCCCAGTGGAGACATCCTGGGAATTCTGGGAATTTTGATCTGATGCTCCAGATGTGAGGAGCACACCTGGGTCATGTGCAGAAGGAAAGCCACAGGTATGCAGGTGGAGAGAGCGTGCCAGCAGAGCAAGAGGACGGTGATCTTGTGTACCTAGAACACGTTGAAGTGTCTATTGAAAAGTCAAGTTGAAAATCAAGGACAGTCTTTCGTGGGGAACAGACTTTAGTGGCCTCATCTAAGTGTGCTTATTGCTCTCTGGGAGGGGTGTCTTGAAATCCCTCCAACCATGTAACCCGAATTCAAGTGTCCCTGTGAGGAATGAGTGAGCTCTTCTGAGGGAGCTGTCTGTAATTTTTTGCCATCGCATGATAGCATTTTCAGTTCTAATACACCGTCTTGCACAAAGTAGGTACTCCTAAATATTTGTGGGTTTGACTTATGATACTTACTTATTAGATTGAGTTATCTTAATTATTTGGGAATTAGTTTTCAAATTCTCTTACCAAGTTATTTTTTTTCCCCTAGCCCTTTCTGGATGTCAGTACAAGGCATACAGAATGGGGGAGAGATTAATTTAGAAATTATTTTCCATTTTTAGGATTAAGATCAAGAGAATGATTTCTCTACCTTAATTGCTATGATTTGTAATGTAACAGACTTAATTTTAACTTCCAGTGTTACATAATTGCATTAGTAGCAATGAATTAATAGCAAGCCAGATGCTTTTTACAAGGCTCAGATCTACAAACATATATTTGGACAGAAAAAAATTACACAAGCTCTCTGAATATTTTTCAGTGAAGCTACTACTACTCTTCATGCTGGATATTTGTATTTTTTTCATGTACCCTAGAGGCAATAAGTGTCTTCATTCCTTTGTTCCATTATAATTCATATTATGTCAGTCAGTCACTTATTCATTTAGCAAACATTTATTGAGAATTAACTATATTCCAGCCATTAGACATGATGATCCCTGAGTTTAAGGAGCTATGGAAAACTCATTTATCGCAAAGACACACACACACACACACACACACACACACACACACACACACACACACACACACACACACATATGAAATAACCCAAAGAAAATAGGCAAATTTGAGTAGGTTAAATCCATATTAAGCCCACTGTCCAATTTCCATTTGCTTTTGGTGTTAGGATAATGTTGGTTTTCTTAATTGATTTTGAATATCCGGTATTATGCAGGATTTTGATTGCTGCTAGTGGAAAGGCAGTCTCACTTACTCATTTAAGTTTATAATCTAAGAAGAAGCAATCAGATTCTCCTGGTAGACAGTGCTACTTACAGTTCTCCTAAATTTTTTAATGAGGCAAATGTCATCTCTGGAACAAAATCAATTTGATTTCTAGGCAGAAACCTGCAAGACACGGTGAGAGTCAGCCCTGGTATTTGCATCTGGCGTAACCGCCTACTCTCACTGGGAGCTGCCATTGATCTGGGTGTAACTTAATGAGCCTCCTTTGAAGTCCTGAAGTGAGGCATGTTCTCTGGTCGAGCACAGGCAGGAGTTTCTCACAGAGGATACCCGGATGTCCAGGAAATGCTGCCATAACTAATTGGGGGTGCTGGGTGTGGTCTATAAAGTGGCACCTTGTTTGGATTCTCATTACCTTAGAAAGTGTTTCTTTCCTAATATTCCCAGGTGTAATGTCAAGTCTGGACATTGTTAATAGTTTTCAGAGAGGCTGTGAGACAATCCTTGCATAAGGAATGTTCCTTCGGAGAAGATCAGAAAAAGCAATGCTCGAACCAACCTCATAGCAGTTTCTGGGGCCACAGACAAATTTTAAATGTGGTGGGGGGATGGTGTTTTTACATTTCCTTTGTCTAGAAATGTACTCCTCCAAGTATAACAGCAAAAGGACGGGGTCAGCAGCTAACTGCCTTAACACATAAGATGATGAGTATGAAAGTGATGCAAAAGCTACATGGAGCTATCAAAAAAAATAGAAGCTGTCAATGTAATTTGTTTGGTTTCAGTGTTCTTTCTTGTTATCCATGAGAAAAAAAAATAAATTCTGCATCTCCTAAGTGGGATAGCTTCTTTCCTCATTAAATATGCTAATCTGAAATCTCATTAATAAATACACACCCTGGAAGTAGCCTTATCTCTTCCTTTGTTGGAGAAGAGGGGTTAAACCACTAGGAATGGATATACTCTTACTTTTCTTTTCCAACCATCCACCCAGCCAACAAACTACCAAGTGCTTACTACATGTGGACAACTAAGGCTAAAACAAAGGCAAAATTCTTCACTTTCTAAGCTTACCAGTGCAAAACTTGCCCATTAACTGATCTTTCTGCCTTCCTGACTCCATAGAAACATAATCAGTAATCAGAATCACCAATCAGAACCTTTGGCCAATCAGAATACATTAGACAGTCTTCCTTTTAGAATAAAATTATGGCTTTCTTCTTTAGAAAGAGAGAGAGAGAGACATCAAGTGATTAGTGTGATTGGCAGTGACAACTAATTGCCGATTAGCTGACCACTTTCACACACATTATCCCATTTCCTTGGTGATGATGGGCTGGATACCAGTTCATCGGAGAGGATGCACAGAAATGATGATTGCCCTCAGATAAAAGGAGAGCCGCTGGAGACTTAAATGGTGGGCGGATGAGCATAAGGCTCAGCCCCACCATCAAGGTCAAAACCCATGTATTCATTTTCTAATACTGCAGTGTCAGACCAAGGCTGTACACAGAACACAACTTTAAAATTCCTTGTCAATATTTTCATGTGATTTCCAAATCCTTTGGTCTTCCCCTCATTTGCTGAATTCCATTGTATACTTACAGCACAGTGAGTGAACTGCATGACAGAAAGGTGGAATTCATAAGGTATTTTATTCCATTGCCTTCCAAATCCCTAGAAAGTGTGGAGGAAAAACATTTTTAATGTTTTTGCACAAATCATATATCTAGAGGCACCTTTGTTGATATAACAGCTCTGAGCTTTATTTTTACTTCATTCCAAGTTTTATGTCTTCCTCCTAATCATTGTGGGGCTGGTTTAATGGACATTATGCCTCCTTTTCCCTTCCAATTAATATTAGAACTTAATAAAATTGAGGGAAAGAACAGCCCATCATTTTACTGAGTGTTTCTCTGTGCTGAATACCATGCTATTAATTACTATAATATCGCCACAATAATAGCAGTAACTATAATGTATTGGGCTTTGATGGTACCAGGTGCTGTTCTGAGGGCCTAACACAGCACTCCCCCTAAGCTGGTATCATTACCCCCCTTTTAACATAAGAGGAATTTGAGGCTTGGAAGTGCACTTTCCTTCCTGTCACATAGCTGATAAGCGGTGGGACTGAGCTCCTTATCCAGGTCTGTCTGAATGTCAACACTGACCATGGCATCATAGACTGTTACCTCCCTCATTTCCCCCCAACATCAGGAGGATATTTTTGTCTCTATTTTGCTGAAGGGGAAATTCAGGCCAAAGGTGCCTTCCAAATACTGAATTGCAGAGTCAGGATGCGTGTCCCATCCTGCGAGGTGGAAAGCCAGGGCTCTCTCTGTGGGGGGCCAGGGACGCTGTTGCTGAGCGCAGTGCTGCTCCCAGGGTGGCTGTTGGGGGCCTCCGTCCTCCGGAAACTTATTAGAAATAAAGATTCTGGGCTCCACTGCAGACCCTGGATCTTAAACCATAGGACTGAGGTCCAACCGTCTATGCTAACAAGTGCTCGCCTTGTTTGCGATGCACGCTGACGCTGGAGAAGCCCTGGTGAAGAGATGACACTGTGCCAATGGCTCCTTAAAACAGGGGCAGCACACGTACCCCGGGAACGCCCTCGGCTACACTGCTGCATTGCCGCTTCCTGCAGGGCCTCAGAACGAGAGCGTTGACTTTTCTGCCAACTTGTATTTATAGTTATTCTTGGACAGTCTTCCTTACATATGATAGTAGCTATTTTGCTGCCTTTGAACCTTACTCAAGTTCATACTGAAACCACCAATCCATTTGTCATTTCCCTTGAAACCCTATTTTAAAGCCATTTAGGAGGTCTTGTAGGAGCTCAATATTTTTTTCACTGTCAAAATATGGATTAAAATAATAAGCACTGTAGCCTCTTAAAAGTCTGAATCTCATTAAATGGGAAAAATGTTTTTATGTCCCACAAGTGTTAAGAGAGTGGCACACTCACAGGAGACCTCTATTGACTTAAAAGCCTTTTGGTGGCAGGTGTATAAATAAACACAAAAAATAATCAGTAAATAAATACAAGGTATCATCTTATAGGTACCCTGATTTGGCAATGAGCAGAGAGGACAGTACAGTACACACGTCACAGCGCAGGGAGTCACTGGCTGTGACAGTATTGCCTGTCTCAGGAGACTGAGAAGGTAAACATGACAGGGAACGGTAGGTAGTGGTGGGGAAACTTTATATAAGCGAGACTTACATAAATGCTTTAATGACGTATTGGTTAAAAGCTAACAAGGAATAGAAATGGTTTAGCACGTTCATTTAATAAGGATTTCTTGAGCACTTATTATGTGTTGATCATGGTGTCAATATCAGGATATAAAATCACTAGATAGGTTTCTGCCCTCAGAATTTACAGAACCATACAGGGCAAACAAGTAAATGAACGATTCTATGCTGATAGTACTGTGAGATAGGGGTGTAGTGTAGACAATGGGTGGCTTGCTGGAAGTCTGTTCACAGTGTAACGGGAACATGGAGGCAGCCACGGAAATCGGTTGGTATGTCCGGGGTGGCTTCCTGGAGTGATGCTTAAGTGGACTTTTGAAGGAAATGTTGGAGTTAATCAAAGGAATAACTGAGCAAGACTGTTCAAAATGAAGGAACAGTATGTGCTCAGGAAATTGATCAGGGGAGCTGTGGATTGGTGGCACATGAGGGGGGCAGGGAAAGAGACTAGATGGGGGGAGGGATAGAAAATGAGAGGTCCTGAGTGCTTCGGGGGGAAGTTTGAACTTTACCCTGACAGCCGCTGGAATTCTCCAAAGATTTAAACCAGGAAGTAACAATGGGATTTGGGGTTTGGAAAGAAGATCATGGATGGGCTTTTTCGGTAATCATGAATTAACTTCAGGATTACTTTCCTTAATCCTGTTAAATAGCAAATTAACCCCTAAATGCATACTCACATCCAGTTGAGGTGAGGCATTTGGGTGCACATCTCCTTGGGAAGGGCTTCCAAGTGCTTATTAACCATAGACCTGAACACAAATAAGACATTAGAAGCACAGTGACCTGCCACTTTGCAAACAGCATTTTTACTGTTTCCACAAATTGAAAATGTGCATGCTAAAATCGATAAAGTAGGATGAAGAATATAAATGTAACTGCCTCTTCAGAATGGCCTCTAGACATGGATATGGTGTCGGTAAGGGAGCAGACGTCACAGAAACCACAAATGGAAAAGTACAGTCTACAACCTAGGAATAAATATGCACTTTAATTTTATGAAATGAATCAAAAGTATATATTGGGTAATAACTTTGAAGTCCATGGTAATTTTCCTTGTGAATTTCAAATTTACAATCATTTCAAGCATCGTACATCCAAAGTTTCTTTTTAAGGGAAACACTAATCATTTCTAATATTAAAGTGCTGCATTGGAAACTGCATTAAATCTAAGAAGTGAGAATAGGAGGCATTTGGGGAGAGAAAACAGCTATCAGCATGTTAAGCGGCATGATTAATTTATGATATTGTGGCTCCTTTTGACAAATGGAAAAATAATGAGCTATATGATCAACTGTAAAGGAACATAATAAAACCCTGCTGATAAATCATTCCAGTGTATTAATAAGCATGGAAAATGTAATTATGAGAAAAGCTCTGTAGGATGAAGATATTAGGATTTTCAGTGACTCTTGCTGGGCACAGGCACATTTTACTCTGTTAAAAATGTAGTTGGAGCTGACCCCCTGTGAGGTTTTAACAGACTTATATGTAGTCAGGAGATAAACATGAATAGTATCTTTGGTCAAAAACTGCAGATAAAAACATGCCTGAGGACTAAAGGAAATTAAAAAAGAAATCAACTGGTAGACTCAAAATATACCTGGAGATACGGCCAGGAAGTAGCAACAGTAATATTGCGGCTGGAAAGACAGGAAAGGTTTTGAGTAATACAAATTTTAACTTGATTTTTTTAAAGCCCTGTGCGTAAGCTAGTGTTTGGTGTCCTTGCAATTTATAGACAGATGTGTCGAAATGTAGAGGAATACTTACAGGAAAAATAAGGACTTCAATCCTGTAAACAACCGCTGTGAAATTCTGGCAATTGGATTGTCGTCTAGAATTCTGAGAAAACACATCACAAACACGTCCAGCATCAGAGACATTTGTGGAATGAAAGCAGAAAAAAATAAAAGGCCTATGACGATCGTGCTTCCCCCAACACCTGCCCTTGATCTTGCTGCCCTTCCACACTCGGCACCCTTCTCTCCCTCAAGAGCGTTTCCGGCTCCCCATGGTTGGAGCTGTCCTTTGCTCCAAATCCCTACAAGCCCCATGCCAGCACTTGTCAGGTCTATGCTGCTTGCTTCCTCTTCCTGCTTCCACCTCCCACTGGACTTAAAGACCCAGGTCATACCCTTCACCTCTGGATACTTGGGTCTGGCACAAGCTGCACTGATTGACTGACTGAGTACGGGCTCCATAAATGCTTAGACCTACTGACTGACCAAATGAAGAATGAATGGACAAAGGCTCAGGAAATCACGAATGGTTCAGCGGTCTCATGACGTTCATGTGATTGTAAGGTCTGTACAAACTCATGAAGGGCTTTGAAGATGAAAGACTGAAAATATTTAAATATTCAGATCTCTGGTTTTTAACTATATATGGTGTTTTCCTAGAAAATATTAGATGAAGGGGAAATTTGCCTTCCTTCCTTTTCCCTTTGAAGCTAGGTACCATTTCATCTTCCTCTCAGAATTCCTGATGTAGGATTTAGAGAGGGAGTTAACATGAGCACCTACTATATGCCAGGAGCTCTGCATGTGGCACTTCATATGTGCATTGTGATTTAATCCTCACAACAGGACTCTTCAAAAGGAATTAGGACTACAGTTTACAGATGAGAAAAAAGAGGTCTAAGAAGACTAAGAGCATTGCCTGGAACATTAAGCACGGGGCCACGGCATATCCAAGGATCTGCATGAAGCTGACATCCTGGCTTTGCCCCCTAGACCAGGCCAACCTATGGAAACTGGGCAAATACAGAGAGCCCTGGAACTGATGGAAACAAACACAGGTATCTGGGCTGGAGCTGCAGGCTCAGGCTGGAAAGTGGTAAAACGCCAGGAACTATCATATTTTCAGACTTTTCTATGAATGCTCTGGAAATCACAAAAGTCCTGAACTGGCTTACTTTCCTGGTGAGTGGTTCTCAACAGATGGCATTCCCCCAGGGGCATTGGAAATGTCTGGAGATACTGTGGGTTGTCACAACTCTGGAAGCGAGAGCTGCTGGCATCTGGTGGGGTAGAGAGACCACAGATGTTGCTGACCACCCTAAAATACACAGGACATATTTTCCCCACACTCAAGTCAAAGAATTATCTGGCCCCAAATACCAATAGAGTTGAGATTGAGAAAACCTGCTGTGGGTAAACACTGGATGGATGGGCCAAGTAAGCCTACTGCTGGGCTCAGAAGGCCCCCTGGAAAAGCATGGTGCCAGTTTCCTCACACACAACTTCCATTCGGCATGCCATTATCTGAATTGCTTGGGTAAAGTGCTCCAGATTGTATGACAATAAGGAAAACAAGATACACAAATGGAATTAAGACCAGGATCCTTTGTGGAGGAAGAAAGAGCTAGCATACTTACAACCAAGTGAGCTGATGCAAGTCTTTGAATACTCCAGGTCTGAGAGCTGTAATGCAGTTGTGGCTGAGATACCTACAAACAGCATGGGTGAGTTAATTAGGCAAACTCTATACTGTCTGTCATTCACATATAATTAGAATATGAGCTTCTCATGATGATTATGAACTATGGACATCTGTTTCTGAAAGCACTCTGCCAGCTGAGCGGAAGAGGAAAAATCAAAACACAACCAAGAAATACAGATATCCCCAAGCTTAGTGTTTGCAATCCCGGGGCCAGTCCTGGAAAGTGCCTCAGAATAGTGTGTGGAATATTACACTATGTTAGAGTATGACTGTAATAAATATGTGGGGCGATTTTTGCTTTTGTCCTTTTGGGTCATATCCTTAAAAGTCTAGCATTTTAGGAAAGTACATAGGTAAGTTAGCAAGGGTTAGAAAAAATAAAATGCTCAAAAATTGTGGAAATAAGCCTCACTTGAGAAGATAAGGTTAAGGAGAACCTTTGCATCCACCTTATGGTAAAACTAGGAATCTTTTAATAATTCCTTCAGGGTAATAACTAATCTAAGTACTTTTGTGATAACCTGTTCCTCCTGTTTCTTTATAGTCAAATCATCCCTTTTAAATATACCATTCTACCCTTTAATCTATACTGAAAATTGTACTCATAATATAACTGTAAAGAAGTTACTCACAATATTTGCAGATTATGTAATCCAAAATATGCTTTCCTGGATACATGTCTAATACAGTTATGCTGCAGGAATCTGGTAGGAATAAGACAAATGCCATGTGATTACGGTTTTTGTACTTAGTAGGCTGTTGGGTGGGCTCTCCACTTTCTTTACCTAAAGACAATTTGTGAAACTGGTTTATAAACTCCCAAACCCTATTCTCATGTTGAACCCAGCCAATGCATGCTGTCCCCCTAGCACCCCTCCAGTGAGACTCAGGCATGCATGATTTGGACCATGGAACTCCAGTGCGATGTGTTGGTGGAGGGAACTAGTCCTGTTGCCACAAACCGGAAGTCTGGGGGCCTTCTTGTTCTGACTTGCTGGAGTCTCACACCACGTGAGAGTGGCCAGCCTCTCACTGCTGAGCTGTCTTGCTCTCTCTGCTCAGAGTTCCACCCTGAACTCCTCATTAACTCCCCAAAACGGAGAGGGCAAGTCTTAATCGTTTCTATTTTGAGATACAGAGTGAGAAGCACAAAGCCAGCTGGCGAGGTCCCAAGCAGCATCAGTAGTTGAACTGGGGCTAGTATACACAGGGTCATGCCTTGTTTAACCTCTGAAGCAATTTAGCAATATAGTCTTGATTCCATAATAGCACTGTTGGAAGCAATCTATGTAAATAATTTCCATTTCCTGTGCTCATTATACAATGGGAGGTTAGCCCTGAATTCATATTTTCTAAAGACCTTTCAGGACAGGAAATAATATCACTAATAATAGTAACTAATGGCACATAGTCCTTTGAATGACTTTCCTTTCTCTTTTTTTATTTGGTTTGGCTCTTGCTATATATAATATGTAACATTTACTTGTTACGTTACTTCACTGCAAATCTATGCTGAAACATATGCTCATTCAGCCACCTGTGAATTTTGTTATGCCACAATTATTTCCTAGCAAAACTTCCCAGCCTTTGAGTCATGAATGTTGTACCAGGTATGCCAGGATATTGAAGCCCTCAGCCCCATAGACAGCTAGGTAAAGAGGAGACGAGGCTCCAGTTACCAGCAAACCCATTTTTTTACCCTAAATGTTGAACAAATATTGTCATTTTATCTGTGTACTGCCACGTGGAAAGATCGGTACTACAGAGCACCTGCAATACATCCATAGCAGTTCAGAAAGCATCAATTTCTCTCCTACAAAGTAGACCGGAATCCCAGAAGACCTTGTGCCATTCATTCCAAACCCACAGTCTCTGGACGGTGTCTGAGAGAAGATGCTTCCCATTGCAACATAAATTCTGCCTTTGGTTTAAAGTTCTACTATGAATAAAATAAACCCATATAGATCAGTATCCATTTCAGCATTTTCAAAGCCCTTGCAGTGATGTGATGAAAGTTAATATGATAAATTATGTTGCAACAGCACGTGAAAAAGGGAAAAGCATATATTATAAGAAAGGTATCTTGAAGTTCCTCCTAAATATAAAATGTACTACCTATCTAGTGCTGTTTACATTTTATTCAGGGTAATTCAAAAGCACCAGGCACATTTTACCCACATGTTGTCAGTACTGAAGGGATGCATGTAATCGTGAGTTCTGAATTTGACCTTGTGCATTTGATCTGCACGACTCATCTGACATGTACAGCCTAACTGCCTTCCTGACCGTGAGTTAAGATTCCAATGCCTACAATAATAAAGCCTCCAGTCTTCTATTTAGTCAGCTTGCTGGGCACCCTGTTGAGAACTGGAGTCCCAGATATCTTGTCTCAGACTTAGGCTGCTGCATTTTCACTTGATCCTCTAGCACCTGCTTTCTTCTTTGTGGAATAGTAGCTTGGTGAATATAAGGGGAAATTCGGAAACATGACAATTTGGCAATGGTGTCCTCTTTTTATACAGAGCTGAGATAGGAGCCCATTTAATATACTTTACATGAAATGGCTTTTCTAACAATAACTTACTAGTTCATGAATTCCTGCTGTTTCAGCTGTCAGGGATTTTTAAGCAGAAATGCCAGGAATTTATGTACCTGAAACTAGAGCAAATAAATGCTGTAATGACATGTGTGTTTATAGGCTATTTTTTAATCCAACATTTTGCATTCATGAGTCAGGCAGACTTGAATTACATCTTGCTGCCAATAACTGCATTGAATAAGAACCCAGTTTAAGAAGGAATTCCTAGTTTATGTAAGGTTTCTATTACAATGAGGAGGAAAATTGCTGTTGGTTTCCATGGTAGCAGTGATAAACTATTATAGTCAATCTCCTGAATTATATTTTATTTCTCTGAAAGGTCATCTGAAATTGCTCCCCTCCATGCAATGTTAGAAAGGCTGGATATAGTAAAAGATTATTAAAATGAATAAACTGTTCAGTAGTAAAAGCATTCAGATAAGTTGAGCAAGAGTTACCCATCTGGCAACTAGAATTTCATTTTGATTTAGGAATTTGTTTTTCTTGATGCCTAAATGGCCTCTATTCCACTGTGAATATTTACAGCATTCCAGACCAGAGAGTCACTTAGCATTAAATATTAAATTTGGTGATCTCCTAGGATCTATCCCAATACAACTTAAAAATGAATATTAAGTTTATTGGTTCAATACAATCTAAAACACACCTTTGGGTAGGCCTTCTTCTTGGTCAAACAGAATAAAACTGAAATTCTTTAGCCAGGAATTTAAAGGTCCTACAATTATGATTCAATGATTTCTCCAGCATATGTTTCATTGTTTCCTATGGGAACCCTTTTCTCTTATAAACTGTCCTTTTCTCTCTTGTCACAATATCCTTTGAGGGTTTCTGATTATGTTTTTCATTCTCCCCGCTGAAGATGCTCCCCACCTTTGCTTTAGTCCTGTGGGTTAGTTGTACACATCATTCCTTCAACAAATAATCATTGATCCTCATGTGTGTTTGACATATGCAACATTGAGGGGTGGTGGTACATGGTACTGGGAGAAAAACTAGGACCATCCAACTCAGAAGGAGGTGGTCAGTGGGGGTGATTCTTCAAAATTCAAGGTTTAATGGGAAAGGTTCATAAAAATGGAATCGTAGTCCAAATAATGATCTAAGTCATGTTCAAAATCAAGAGAGTAAAGAATACTGTGGGAAATGGAAATATATTTCTAGTTATACTTTATAAATAAGAAAATGTTAAGGAAATGACCAAGCCTAGTGTATGGAAACTATTTTATAATATGATGAAATAATATATAACTATAAATGCTCAACTCCTACATTATTCCTGTCATCTCAGTCCAAGAGATAATCTCAGGATGGCAATGAATAGAGAGAATACAGGGTCGGGGCAGTTCAAGCCCAGATGGTAGAGTACATTCATCAAAATGAGTTAAAGCCCTCTGTCTTGAGCAATTTCTCCTAGAAATTGAGAAACAACAAAAATGAAAACACTGAATCATGACCAATTACTGAGGAATCTAGAAAGGAGAAGATCAGCTGGAAAATTAAAGATGGAAAGCATAGTTTTCATTTTTCAAAAATGGAAAAAGTAGATTTCACAAGCTACGGCTGGATGAGCTTGACATTTGTTTAAGGAGAGATCATAGAGCAGGCTCATAGGACACCGCTCTGTGAGCGCCTCAAAGAGGGAGAGAACAGGGCATGTCAGATCCTCCTGACCTTCTTCTCTGAAAGACTGATCAACCAGAAATGCTCGGTATACATGTCAACCAGACACAGATCATGTCTTTTCATGATGTGTTTATGGATGAAACAGAAGACAATACTTATTGTCTGAAGGATGATGATAACAGGCCCTGGAAAGGTGACTTGGCCACATCCTCTCTGGTATTTTACACCAGATCTTGGGTAAAGATGGGTCATCTTATTTTCAGATGACAGAGTGCTGGGAGCATAGTGAGTAGGGGGGAGTTTTTGCTACCTTGGTTACTTGAGCTGTTGTAATGCAGAATTTGGAAGAAAAGGTAGTGTTTAAGGACAGGAGAGATACCAGGGCTGGGCTGAGCCCAGGGTTTGGAGAAGAGTGGCAGGAGCTGCTGGGAGGCGTGAGGGGAGCGGCTGTAAGGGAAGGGTTGCCAAGCTTATGAGCGGCTCTACGAGCTTCTAGTAACACTTGTGAAGAACTTGAGTCATTCTCAAAGGCAGAGTTTGGTTCCTGGACATTTTCCTTGATGGTTAACAATATTCTGAGACTGGACCGTGTGGATAAGCTTCCAAAGGATCATGATCGGAGGTCTGGCTTTGAGGTCAAGCTCTGCTATTCATCAGCTGGCTGACTCCGGGCAAACAACCTCTCTTTCTCCGAGTAGTATGTTTCCATCATCCTGAAAGGGACCTTCATGATTTCTGCCTCACCTTGCGGATTTTGAGGATCAGATAAGAATTCCAAATCTTGGAACCCTTTGTAAACGTTAAAAAGTGACATATGAATATAAGGCATTGCACCTTGCATGGCATAGACACCTTAGTGAATATTCATTGCTGACAATCTCCTAGTCTCTTTCTCTGAGGTCTCTAGGAGAATCAAATAGCCTAGAAAGCGTCCAATAGCACCTTGCATCAGGAGAACCCTTGCTGGATGATACTCCGGTTATGATGTGGTACCTAAGTTCTCTCAAAGCAGAATTAAATATTTGTATGGAGAGAGTTTCCAGCTGATTCAGGCAGTTAAGGTTAATCCCTACTCTTTTTAACTAGGAAAAACTGGGACACATAAATTAGCAAGAATTAGTGATTCCATATTCTTCCATTGAGTGGAATAGCAGATACTACTGAGAGATAAATATAGAACGTAGCACAAGGCTTTGGGTCAGAGGTCTGGGAAAGCACTTGGCCTGAGAAGTCTAATTTTATATGCTCCTTTGCTTGATCCTCAATTGATCCTTCTGCCCCCCAAAAGATGGTTTTCTCCCAAATTAGAAGGAAAAACATGTATACAAGGGGGTGGGGTGGTCTGTGTGTTGAAAGAGCAGTATGTGTTGGTAGAAGATTCAATTAGATGCTACAACAATTTCTTTCCATCTCTATGTTTCTGGTTATTGTGAAATAAATGCTGCATTAGGCATCCGAAGACAGGCTCTAATTCTAGCTTTTCCACTAACTAGTTCTGGATCTTAAGGTAACTCATTTAACCATTGCAGACTTTAATTACCTCATGAATAATGAAAGAGATTTAATTAGAGATTCATAAAAACTTCTATGACTCCAGGTAATAGAATTTCAACAGGTGCTCTAAACTGTGAATCTTGTCCCTTTTTTTCTGCTAGTGCTCTTTTTTTGTCCTCCCCTTGAGCATAAGTGAGGCAGTGCAAGGACAATATTGATTCAACAGAATGAGTATGTGGTGATCCTAAGAATTCCCAGTAAGATTAAAAGCAGTGCGTTCTCTAGAGGAATCTGGAAACCCATAGCTAATGCACAGCTACTCCTGTGTGACCAATGACAGTGTGACCACATTTCCAGGATGGAGAAGAAGGTCCTGACTGCAGATGAAATTCACACAGGCTATAGTCAAACCCAGGCATGGTTATCTATGTTCACATAAAATTCTACCTTCACTAATCGGACCTACATCAATGACTCCCTTTCTTGTACTGGGGATTCTGGGACCTGGATTCATGAACAGCACACGCAGCTGTCGGTGGGATCTGAAAACCAAACATGTTTGTCCAGTATCAGCAAAGGATCAGACTTTTTTTCATTCCTGGTTTTGACATATTCCACATTTCTAAAAACTCTTCCTCTGTGCCAAAAGTTGATGGATAAAATAAGCTGATGGCCCTGCCAAGGGGCCTTCTACAGCGTAACTTGGCTAATTTTTAAGTCTACTCTAATGACCATCTTGGCAAGTATAGAAACTTGATCTCTCCATTAACCCAGAGTGACTGGGCATAGAGGGACTGATACACAGTAGTCAAACTCATAAAAGTTTGAATAATCTCATTTTTCTTTACTCAAATGGGAACTATCTTATTCCACAAATAAGAATGTTTCCCAAATATGTTAGTATGAGTAATTTGGAAAGTTAATGTAGTTATCATAAAGTTGTTTTGGTGAGCTGGCAATCAAAGCAACGACTCTCTATCAAGACACAGTTATGTAAATTGTGACAATTACAGTCCATCCCTGTCCCCCCATAGAGGCTGTCTCTAGGTCATATACCTCTGACCCCTGGCTTGCTTTCCAGGATGATATTGGGCAACATTTTTGACACTTTGTTCATTACTGATTACCATTTTTTCACTGCTGACTGGAACCAATTTATTAACATTTTATTTCCTCCGATATATCTCTTATCCCTGATTTCACTCAGATTGTGTTTTTGCTCCTATTGGGAGACAGCCTGTAGCCTGTCATGTCGTTTTTAAATGATCTGATCATTCTTGCCTATGCTAACATTTTTCGTTGAAGTTAAAAAGTGCATCTGAATGTCTCTGAATCTGCAATGTCATTTTCCAAATATTTTGGAGAAATGCATTTAACTATGTGTTTTCTTATTAAAATGCCTGTTTCTCTAACTCTTAACTCTATAAAAGTAGTTTAACTCAAAATTAGCTCAGCTATGTTATGAAATGTAAAGGTACTACTTTTCAATGCTTTCTTTTCTAATCTTCACTATATTTAGAAAAATTTATTTAATGATAAAGGTAATCAACATTGTATTTCATTTTACTTTAGGATCAAAAACATCTTAAACAAAACAACTCACAAGGATTTCCTCCCCTAAAAAACACTATTAATAGCTACTTACATCTGTTTTAAGTTCTGTGTATTTGATTAAACTTTATCTGGAAGACTGAATTTTTTTTTCTTAAGAGACCTAAAATAACATGTAAAGCAGACTTCATTATGGTTGTTATGACCAACCAAAACTCTTCCTTAGAAAACTGTGCTTGAGAAAGAAAATATCTGGTGATGTTCCAAGCTACTTAACACACACTTGAAAAAAAACAAAGTAACTTAAAACTTTATCATGGCAGAAGAAAAAAGCTTAGGAAGCACAATTAAAGCAGTTTGCAAACATTTGACAAGTCTAGTCAGCTAGATAATAGTGTGGAATGTCTACAGTGATTTAACTTTTTTTACTCTTACTTAACAAAACCAAAAAGTCCACAAATCCTAACCAACTCACGCATGCCCAAATTATGACATGACTGAAATTCCTGAGGCTCTCAAAAGGTTTTTTTCAGCACAGCACAGAAAAACTCACAGGATGATGACATAGCTAGTTTCATAGCTCGTTATATCTCTGCAGTCTTGGCCACCATTAAAAATGAGATCAACTATGTGAGTATTCTTCCCTTTTTGAGTTTTCTTTTTAGTGTGTACAGATCTGGCATTTTCCTAATGAATACATACATCAGAAAGCAATTAAAAATAAGAACTCCGGACATCTGTGAACTAAAGCATAACCTGGCTAATTCAACATAGAGTAGTTGAATACGTTTTTTTCCCTGGAGAAGGACTGGAATTCTCTGATGGCTGGTGGGTCTTAAAAGCAGGTGCTGTTATTTTGCCAATATACAAGTAGCATAACAACAGAACAAAGACACACTGGATCAGGTTACATGGCTTTCATATGACTTTAGGGGCAAATAGCATGAGGGATTTGACATCTACTCACAGTAATGTGGCATTGCTGGAAGTCAGGGGCACGAACTTTAAGCCAGCATCCATGCATTCCAGCTCAGTTTCTTTGCAGTCCACAGCGCTGTGGAAACTGGTCTAGAACTAGGGGCAAAAAGAGTGAGATTTCACTAGGGCAAAAATACTTTGCTTTAATTATGACTTTTGTCTCTAAGAACTGATGTTGTTCTCTTTGCATTGAATGTATATGACATTTATGTCTTGTTAAAAGGACTAACTCAGCCCTATGATAAAAACACAGTCAGAATCCTTTCCTAGTCAAATATAGACTGATGTGGTGTTCATCTCCGTTCTAGCTTCCAGGGGGTTATTTCATAGGCATATAATAAGTGATTAGAAAAGAAGCCACAGAAAAATTTAAATATCAGAAAAGTATCTAGTAAAGTAAGATTAAGTTTTCCTCAATGAAAAATGTTATGGTAATTGCGTGTATCTCTATGGTATAATCTTTAAACTTGAATGGGTATAATTGAGGCAATTTGATTTAATTGAATGGCACACAAGAACTTGCTCAATAAATACTGTTAATTTAAATTCAGTTCAGTTCTTTTCCCCAATTTCAAACCTCTTAGAGCTGTGTGAAGTTGCAGGTTTTTTACAATAGACACCATTGCGCCTTATTAAAATAAAAAGTCAGATACCCTGTCATTTTGGTTCTTGTTTTTCCTGGCTAGGAAGTTAAAGTAGGTCATACAAGTTGTAGAGAAGCTGTAAAGTTGAGAGAAAAACTTAGATCCAGCTATATGAAGCATTCAGAAGAAAGAAGAATGTTTCAGAATTTACTCTGAAGAAACTTACATAATTATGGAAATAATGGCATATAAAGGTGTGAAGAATCTGTGGAGAAACCAGGCCAAGTCACTCCATGGGACAGTCACTTGGTGTGGATGTGTTTGTGTGTTTGTGTGTATGTGTGTGTGTTCGGCAGAGAGAATGACCAGGCTATACTAATGGAGCATTTGATTTTGTCTCTGATTCTATGGGGTATTTGTTTTGATGGCACTAAGAAAAATGAGAATTATTTTCAAATTTTAACTTTTTAAATTTGTTGAAATCTGATTATAAGTTCCCTCAAGTTGCTCTGCTTCTTCTAGATCACTTTTAAACTTTATTTTAAAAAGTTAACTTCACTGAATTTTAGTAAATTCAACACACTTATTTTGAATGCCTGCTCAATTCAAAAGACACATTTTAGCATACAAAGTTTTGGGGAAATAGTCAATGTTGTTTATAGGTTTATGCTAGGTAGGCTCAGCTTCCTAAAGATAAGTTCAAAATGTATTACTTTAACATATATTGGAATTGAAAATAGTGGTTATTAGATTAAAACCTTGAGGTTGCAGACTTCTATTTACCGGATAAATAGATGTTCTCTAGGGGCACAAATTGTCCCAGAGGAGAAAACCACCATCCTAACTCATTCTCTACAATTCTGGGTGAGAGGGATCATTTTCACATATATTTCTTATCCTGTAGCTTCTCCTCCTGATTGAAAGAAAATAAGCACACGACTTGGGGGGGCTGCCCACTGTGTACAGCAAGTGACGGCCACATGGGACATCTGTTAGGCATCAGGGAGAGAATATTAGGGACTTCCAGTTCTGTTCTGTTTCTAATCTTCTTCATTTCTAAATTTATACATGATATACTTGTGAATAAGTCTATAATAAGTGGTAATTTATTAAACTGGTATTATAAAGTATGTAAGATATTGTCAATGCAGTATTTAAATACATATATACATTATGTATGTAATCATATGTTAATTACTAATGTGTATATAAAAAACATATATGCAACTCTACATAACTATGTCTATATTCACAGTAGACATATATATAATACATGTATATACATAAACATATTTCTATCTCCAGCATCAAGGCCAATCTCCAAAGTGTGTACCCAGAGCCCCTGTAGGGGCTGGCCCCCTCTCTGGGTTTCATGTCCTTCACCTCGTGCACTCAGAACCATTGCCAAAGGCATGGAGGAACCATGTTCTTTACCTTCCCCATTCCAGCACTTTCCTGGCTGCTTGCTTTCCTGCTCATCCTGTTACCTCCTACCCCTTCCCTCCATCTAAGGATTTCAAAGTCCATCTCACTGTCATCTTTTCTGTGGATCTTTCCCCCACTCCCAGCAGGGCTATCATTTCTACACAGTGGGCGTCCACGTTGCCTGTGCAAACATAAAATCTTCCAATTTAGCATTTAATAGTTGTATCCTTCCCTGCCTCTGTAAGGATTTGTCTTTCTTACTGCAATGTGAACTATGTATTTGTGGATTGGGACCCACCATCTTACGGTAGTCTCAGTGTCTGATGTAGGGGCTGGAAAGTAGTTAGTGCTCAATATCTTTATTGAAGGAAATAATTAGAGGGAATAAGATCTTTATTATTTGTCACAATCATTCAATGCCTATATATTCTTGCAATGATAGACTAATACATAAAATGATCATGAATTGAGAATGTCTTTTTTCTTCTTTCTTTTCAGCCTATGGGCAAACAACAGATGAGTCGACTCTTGAAATACACTGAACTGATATTGAAATTCTAAAGGGAATTTATCACACTACCCCATATAAATCCATAAGCCACAAACCGTGTTGCTTGCAAAGCTGATACTGAGTCTTTGAACCAATACCACTTACAGCACTCCTGTGTTTAATGTCACATTATTAGCATTTCCATGGACTGTGCCAAATATAGTTGCCCATCCACTTGTGTCTCCTGTGAAATAGTTATGAATATGTGTCAGTTATTCTAGTAAACCAAATATCAATCTACAAAGCAAAAGTATAAAAATTTGATAATGAAATCAATTAAAAATTTGTTTAAGTATTAATAACCATCAATGGTAAGGGACAAAGAGCTAGGTAAAACATTTGGAGTTTTCCCCCTTTTTCGCAGTTACAAATATTTCAAATGTATTTATCTTGAAAATATACAATGTAAATCAGTAATTATTTTACATACACGTATCCATCTTGGAAACTGTCCACCTATTTCTATGCTGACATTTTAAATTATCTTAATTTTGAGGTCCTCAGAATAATACAATATAATCTGAATTCTGTTTTGTCAAATGCATAAGCATTACATATTACATTGATAGATGTAATGAGTTCTGATAAAAGTCATGTCTCCTGATCTTTTTAATAAAGCAAAAATGAAATTCCTTTTCATGAAGGCTATCCATTCCTGTTGAAAGAAATAATATTTTCTTAATTTGTCAGAAGATATGATTTTGCTTATTTGCCAAGGTTCTTTTCCTTTTTTTTGCAATAAAGTCATATTCATTTTGAAAAGGAGGCATCATTTGAAGTATAATTACTTTACCATATGCTCTTAAAAAGGTATACACATTGTATGTATGATAGCAAAGTCCACACAGACAGAAAAGTCAGTTTAAAATGTTGTCCACAGGTGCCTTTGAGCCCTGCGATCTTTAATTAATTTCTGTCTTATAATACTTTCAATGGTTTTTTAAATGATTTAATTTGATGCCTTTGTAGGAATTATCTAATTTGCATTCAGAATATCCTCATGAGGCAGATAAGCCTGCAGAATCTCTGATCCCCGTGCCATGAGGAGGAAAGGCCAGGAGCTTGATTGACTTGCCCATGGGCATCCAGAGGGCTGCCCCCTATCACCGATTGAGAACCTGAGATGGACGTCATTGTTTTAGGCTCTGGGACAGCAAAACAAATCAGGAACAAATAAACTCTTCTCGAGGAACCCATGTCTAGTGAGATAAGTATGTGAAAAGACAAGAAGGTCCTTAGTACATCACAGCAGATACACTAGGATGCTGTGGCCACAGACCAGGTGCTCATCCTAGACTGATGGGGAGCTTCCGGGTCAGGGCACATGAGGAGGGGACACCTCGTCAATGAATTCATTCTCAGGGTGGGATTAGGATATTCTTGCAACTGAACCATATTAGTAATTCCTTAAGGAGGTAGCCACAGGAAGCCATTTAAAATCAAAATCTGGGGATCCAAGGAGATTTCAAAATACAACTTCAATTTTTATAAAATATTTTTAATTCTACAATACTGTATTTTATACTTGTTGTTCTGTATTTTATAATATATTTTATAATACTGTATTTCTGGTTTCAGCAACCTTTATGAAAATTCAGGTCATCACGACAAATCAATCAGGGATCAATTACTTGTGTTCCCTATAGAAGAGCAGATCCGCCCCGCTGCCGGGGGAGCATTACTGTTCCGTGTGCAGGTATCAGGCGGACTCACCGCAGTTGCCCTCGTCAGCCCCGTTCCCGCAGTCGTTCACGCGCGTCACAGTGGAATACGCGGGGCAGGCACTTGGTCAGATTCCCGCAGGGAAAAATATCCTTTTGTGCACAAAGGAGTGACTGTACCGCCTTCAGTCAGTGCAAAATCTAAGGGAAAGGGGACCAAAATGTCATGTAATAGCAAGAAAGTGCTAATATGGCTGAGCTCTTGTCATGGTGACCCATTCATTTTACTTCCCCAGGAACACTCTGTGTTGAATCTGTCTCATGTTATTCTCAGTGCACAATTTCTTTGAAATTCTTAATTAGAACGTTCTACCCAATCACCATCATGAACCCAACACCAGCCGTACCAGCAATGGAGTCAAGGCCCATTTTGACTCCACTTGATGAAGGCAATAGTAAACAAAACCCAAGCTACTGTGCTACTTTTGTATGAAATCAAAGCTAGCAGAATCGAACAGAGGGATTTGCTTACTAATTAGTCCTTTACAAGGATTTGAGGTGACATATAATAATAGACGCATAGGCAAAAGGCCGGCTGAAGCATGAATTAGGAGTGCAGAACCACCTCTGAATAAGGAGAGCTAATAGTAATAATATCTGACACTCACTGAGTTTACCGTGTGCCAGGCCTTTGCATAATTGGTTATCTCAGCTATTATTTCATCCACGTCTGGGTGATACTGTCCTTTATGTTTCAGGAGTAAGGAGGTCGAATGCCATCACCCATCTTGAAAGTCACATATGGCTGGTTTAAATCACCCCCATCCCCAGTCCCAGAGACCCACTCTTAACCACTCTGCTCTGAAGACATCAACTGAGTCAGGAACCTACATTTCAAGAAGCATATGTCCCCTATGAGTATGAACTGACAACAGTCTCTGTATTGAGAACGTAAGAGAAGACAAGAGTTGAACAACTGCTGGGTTGAATGAAGGAATGCGGTAAGGACATATAACTAGCACTGAGAACATGTCCTGCTCTGTGGATAGGATGACCAAAACATGCCAGACATTTAGACGTAAGAGACAGTCTTTCAATTTTGTAACAGTACTTTTCAGAAAATAAAGAGGTATCTTCTTTGTAAATACTAAAATTGTGGAAGTCACGTAGTTTTAAAAAAGGGGGACAAGGTGAAATGTCACAGAAGCTGATTTAAAGAGACTGTAGACTCAGGCATGGCTACAGGTCATTATGAGTAATTGAAGGAAGAGAGGGGTGTTTGCAAAGTTCCTAACCATGCCCCTGAATCATGGCCAGAAATTTCCTTGAGTCAATGGTAAGATGTTTGTTAATATAGTGGAAAGATAGAGAACAAACCTTCGTGGAGCACCATCTACTTTGTACTGGGCATATCCTAATTATCTCACTTTAATCTTAATAGCAATTTTGTGTGGTTGGTGTTATTACTTCCATGGAAAGATGATAAAATGAAGCCTGAGACTATGACGGCACTTCTGACTCTGGTTCTTCGGGAAATGCCCTTGTTACATCTGGGTCCTTCAAGAAAATGCTGACGTGGAGTGGTCTGCTGCCCCACCCAGGCAGGCTACCAGGCTTTCCTAAAGATAGTGGAGCCTGATGGCCCTTGTTGGTTAGCAAATAATGCCCCTTATCACAAGGCAGGAATTTCATATAGGCACTAAAGACATGTCTGAGCTACATGTGCATGTTAAGCTTTTAGTGATTTCATTAGAGAGGAAGAGTAGTGATCTCATTACTTGAGCTTTAGACCTTGAGTCGTAATGACCCTCAAAATCCCATAAATGCAAAGAAGGGGAGTCTGGCCCTCTCCGGAGGACAGTCAATGTGACAGTGACACTGTCCCCCAGAAGCTGATGCATCTGCTAGGCCTTTCCTAAGTGGGGATGTGGCCTATGCTTTCTATCCACTGGATTTTTGTTCTTACAAAAGCAAAAAACATTTTCTCTGCTTCTAAGGGAGTGACAGATGAATGATTTACTACCAGCAACTAGGCACTAGAGACCAGTCAGGTGTGACTATTTTAGGGACCCTCAGCTGCACGCCTGTGGAGTTTGGCTTGTGAAGCCTATTCACCCAGCAAGAAGCATACTGAGTCTTAGATTTTTAAATCTCTTAATTTCTTTTGTGTAAAGATTTCTGTAGAGAGCAGAGTCATAAAAACTAGTAGTCCTTCTATGTTTGGGACATGAATGAATGAGAATCAATACATCTCAGTGCAACAGTTTTGGAATTTTTTAAAGAGAGTTACTCACAGTTAGAAATAAGTTTTGTATCACAAATAAGCAAGCTCGCACATGCACACCACTAAAAACAATTTCTCAAATACTTCTTGCCTTTTACTATGTGGGATGTGCTCTGATCATTGCTCTTCTGACTTACTCAGTTGAAAAGGACTCATAGGCTGCTATGTTGATCTGTGACCTACTATTCAAAAATGTACCTTAATGAAGTGCTCTGGAAATTATCAGACCTGCCTGGATTAGAATTCTCTCTGTCTGCCACTCACTAGTGGTGTGACTTTGAGCAAGATACTTGATCTCTAAACTTTTGTTTTCTCATATTTAAAATAAAGTAATGATAAGATCTCCCATATGAGTATGTTTCAGGAGCTGGCCAAGCTAAGGCTTGTGAAGTACTGGAGACTGCCGGGCTCTCAGTTAACCTTGTCATACAGGCAATTTCAGCACAAGCTCAGAAAAGAGGACTTAAGGAAGGTGTGGTGCAGAGGGAGGCTTGCTGCGCCTTAGCATTGCACCATGTTTTGTGACCTCTATGAAAAAATAAAAGGAGCTGTAATAAAGCTTCCTCTACTTCCCCACGTTTTTCTCTCTTAACTGCCCTAGGACATTACAGCTTCTGTTTTAAACAGCCTCAACTCTCTTTTGAAAATTAATGGGGGTCTTTTAATGATAAATAAGCAATGAAAATGTCCTCATGAACCTTTAATAATAATACTTTCTTAACGATCCAGAAAAATTGCTCAAACGTTTGATCAAAGACAATTTTGCAATAGAAGGCTGAGGCCTTATAAGGAATTTTGAAGACAGTATTTTGTGTTCCCTTATGAGATTTACCATGAAGATAACCTTGAGTTCTTTGAGGGCTGGATCCAAGTAATGCCCATCTCCCAGCGACAGACTCACTTAGGGGGAAACAAACATTCAACTGTTACAGATGAGAGGGATCAAGATAGTTTCTTTTTCTGTGGGAAACCTGGGTCACACCTAGAAAGGATGCGTGAGGGAGGGGAGGAGGAAGACTGGCCATGCGCAGAGTTTGTCCATTGCGTTTCTCATAATTCCCCACTTTCACCCCAGAAAATCTTCCTGAAGACATCTTAAGGTTTAAATTTTATATGAATTGAAAGTAAATACATGAAATCTATCCCCTACCCCTCGCCCTCTGCATCCTAAATCCCCATCCTGTAACTTAGGCCTGGGTACATGATGCTCAATAACTTTTTAAATTAATGAATGAATTAATGGATCCTTTAGGAATAAAAGAGGAATCAAAGGAAGAGGCCCTTACAAGATTTAAACCTCCCAAAATTTCAGGCTTACATTTTTATTCCGATGACAAAATATTGTTTAGTCTTCTATTTATTCCATTTATCATTCTGTTCTGTCATACAATTTAAAAATAATTAAAAATCCCTGCTGTATTTGGCACATAATGAAAAAGAATCAATAGACATCTGTGAAGGGTATATTCGGCTATCTATTCTTCCTGCCATCTGTGGGAATGGAAAAAATGAGCTTTTATGGAAAGTTGGGGGTTATAAAAATCGAGGATGCCTACATTAAAACTATGTTGATAGTCTCCGCAGCAATTTCTGTGGGGCCCCTGCCGAACACACAGCCGAGGGGAGGTGTGAGCACTGGAGAAAATCACTCAGGAATAGTCTCTCTTCTTCTCTCTTATAGTCAATATTCTGGACATGTCTGTGCAAAGGGACTTAAAATGACTCTTTGATAGCTTTTTGAAGCCTGCTGGGCTGCTGCCCAAGGACAGTTTTTTTCCTGCCCACCAACACTTTCCTTGTGTTACTGGGAAACAATAGGTGAGAACGACTTTTTAGGTTCTCAGTTTAAGAATTCAAGGAGATGTACATGCCCTTCTTTGCTTTCTCTGATTCTCTTCCAGGGTTAGTCCTGCTTACAGCTGGCCAAAGCCTTTACCCATCAGCCTGATGTTCTGGCTGAGTCTCTCTCCACAGTGATGCCAGAGACGACGACCCCATGGCCCCAGGGATTTGGGGACCACAGAGGGTCCAGGCCAGGGAGGCCATTTCCCAGAGTGCACCACTCCTAGCGGAGTTCGGTCCTGTTCAGATGCAGATGAAGCCTCTGCCATGGATGCCAGAGAGCCAGTCGCTCTTGAAAGAGCAGCACCAGGGAAACCGCTCATTTAGAGTCAAGCAAATGTTAACCGAATGCCCTCTAGGTGCTAGGTCAAGGGTCAGACAACATCTATTCCCACCTGGGACACAGGATCTCTAAGAGGGGAAGGCACACCATTCAGTGCAGCCCCCACAAGAAGCAAAGGCGATCCAGCTCATTCGAGTCCACCCACTGGAGACCGTCCCACTTTGTGGACATGTCTGAGCCTCACTGAAAGCCCACCATGGTGGGGCAGATGATTCACTGTTTCTGTGAAGGAAACCAATAAAGTATTGCTAAGAAAGCTTTTATGTGATGGTGAGTGGAGAGGAATTGGCCTCTTATGTGTTGTTTCCTCAGCTTAGAAAACTTACACCTTTATTCTACTGTTTGCCCTGACAGGATTGCGTGGCCACATCAGTCAGTAAGTACAAGATCCAGACCCCATTTCATGCATACTTTTACCCCACCTCCTTCCCATTTCAAAGATGCCTGCCTTCGAGGAAGGTCACCAAGCCCCATTTCTATCATATTTTTCAGGACAAGCCAAATGCCTGTCAATTTCCCTCAGGCTTCTTCTACTCACAGATTTTCTCAGAAAACTGTCATCTCATCTCCCTCTTCAGATATTGTCTGATGTTTAGACAAACTGATTGATGGTAATGATACATACCTATGTGGAATAAAGTATGGGCTGGATACATGTTGACTGATAGTAGAAAACAGGTGAATTTCAAATTGTCAATATCATTCTCACCAGGGGTAGATTTCAGCCCCATGTCTCCCCTAGGCTGGTGCATTTATGTGGATCACACATAAATCCACATAAGGGCACAAGGAATGCTTGTCTAACCAAACGATCTCTTTTACTGACCAGGAAACTGTATACACTTCACCTTGAGAGATGCTTTCTTTTAGCTGAAAGCTTTCCTTTTAGTCTTCAAACACCTGTCTTGTTCTGTTTGAGTCTGAGAGACTACATTCTTCCTACAAGCTGCCTGAGCACAATGAACTCAGAGAATGATCGCTGTGGCATGTGAAGGTTAGGTGGATATGGGGAGGGTGTCTGTGCAGGGGACAGGGTGCAGCCTGATGGGAAATGTGGAGAGGACAGAAGGGGACAGTTGTGCTCTTTGCCTCTCCCTTTATCCCTCTCGGATTCATTGACTGCCCCATCCCAAGGGACTTTCACTGGCTATTATTCCTCTTGGTGGTCATTCTCCCCAATTCGAGTCTCATTGGATTACAGATTTATGTGCATCCCAGTCTTCGGTGGACCTGACACGGGCATGGGACCCCTTCACACTGATGGACTAGTGCTGAGCCTTGCAGACACTGCACAGTATTGGCTGGAGTTCTGGAAGCATCTTTTCTGGTGGACCAAGGACACAGGTCTCCCTTTCTGCCCTCAGTGTAGCCTCTCCTCTGTGTTCTGCATTCCATGTAACTGCCTCTTCTCAGAATCTCTCTTCTGCTAATTATTTCCTTTACCTCTTACATTTTTAATACTCCTGTCTTTCCCCTTAAGGGATTTTCTGTTAACATTAATCTTATTCAATCTCCTCCAGTCAACCAACTAAACCAGCCAACCACTCAAGCAAGCAAGCAGCCAATCAACTCAAATCCTACTCTGTCCACACGAGGACAGAGGCACACATCTCTCCTTTCAAAAGTAAATTCCCCCCAAAAATCAGTCAAGTCAGTGTCTCCACGTCCTCACCACCCTTTTTTCTTCTGAAAAGCATTCTGTCTTGGCCCTGCTGCTCTGCTGTCATTCTTCACACCAGAAGCACTAATATCCTCTTTGTTACTAAATACAGTAAGCATTTCAGAGTTCTCTGCAGCGCTAACGCAGCCAAACGCAGTCACCAAGTAGAAATCCTTCTCTGCCCTGGCTTCGTGGTGTTGCACAGCCTTGCTTTACTTCCTGTTTCTCCATAATCTCCAAAGGTTCCCTTATCACCACCCCTTTTCTCCGTAATGCTCTGGCTTCCTTTCCTTTGCCAGTTCTTTGAGGGTCACCGATACACAGATGAGGTCCGAGGTTTCTGACACCAATAGGATGAACTGAAGAAGTTAGAGGGACCTGCAAAAAGTTACTAATTTTTAGTTTTGCAAATAAGAACATTAAAAAACCCTGAGTGACTGTGTTTTATAATAATGGTTTGTTAGAAAAATAGTGTTTTATTGTTAAAATGAGAGAGAACATACCCACAGAAGAAAAGACAATCCTTTGAAAGGAAGGCATATAGCTTTGTGAAAACCTAATTTATTTAGGCTCATGGACTGGTAAAACTTACATTCCTGACAGCAGTGGCCTGGAACAGTGCTCTAATATGTGTGAGAAAATGGAATCTGGCAATGTTACCGGAATTCTCTGGGAAGGTTAGCTCTCTGTTGTATAACTCACAGATATTTTCTCTCCCAGTTTGTCGCTTGTCTTTAACTCTGCTCATGACAGAGGCTCCAGTGAGAGAACTATCAGATCCTGACTTTAAAATAACTATGCAAACTGAAAACAGAAGGTAATTTACTTGATTCAATTAAGGATATTTATAAAAACCTATAACAGAGTATACTCACTGGTGAATTATTTATGGCTTTCCCTTTGAGACTAGGAACAGCACAGCAATATTCCCTATTACTACATTTCTTCAACATTGTGTGGATGGGCTTAGCAAATTCAGTAAGGCAAGTAAATCAGTTGTATAATTATTGGAAGAGAAGAAATAAATCTGTCATTATTCATGACTGGTACGTTGTGAACATAAAAAATCCAGAATAATAAACTATTAGTGTTAGTGAGTTTAGCAAGGTGTCCACAAAATCAATTTAATTTCTATATATCAGCAACGAACAATTAGAAAATGAAATGTTTAAAAAATACCCTTTACTATCACATCAACTATTTCATATATTTAGGAATAAAACTAACAAAAATCTGCAAGACATTTATGCAAAGTATATAAAATTATTAAGAGACATTAGAGACTTAAATGAATGGAGACTTACTATTTTAAAGATGTTAACACTTACCTCAAATTCATCTATAGGTTCAAAACAACAAAAATCCAGGAGTGTGCATGTATATGTGAGCAGAAATGGGTAAGTTGCTTCTGAAAGGCACATGGTAATGCAGGAGAGAAAGAGGCAGCCAAGTCAGCTTTGAAGAAAGAGAACACATTGAGAGAACTCGTCTGTGTGTCAAGACTCACAGTGGTGCAATACTCTAAGCAGCACGATATCAGGGCAGACTGAAACCTAGATCAATGGAGCAGAACAGATAGCTCAGACACACACACACACGTATGGACACTTGATTTATGACCTGGTGGCACCGCAGAGCACCGTTGAGTATGGTCACTTAGAGGTAGATTATGCTACATATTAAAGGTAAACCAAGGAAATTTCCAGAATATAGGAGAAAGTCCTTATGACTTTGGGGTAGAGATTTTAAGAAAATACAAAAACAACAAACAAAAGCATCACTCATAAGAGAAAAGAGAGAGAAACTAGACTAAACTTAGGAACTGTTGAAAGATAAAATGTCACTATTAAGAAAGTATGAAAGTAAGCTGCAGAGGAGATGTTTCAAAAACTTTCAAAGTCTATAGTTAGAATACATCCTAATACTCTCTAATACATATGTATTTTATATTTATATTTATGCACATTTATATTATCTATATACATTATATATATGTATATATATACACACATATATATTAGAGAGAGAGTGGTCCTACTTATTAACAAAGAAAAGATTAACAGTAAATAGAAAAAGTAGCAAGAGCTTGAATAGACTCTTAATATAAGAGGATATCCAAATAGCCAAAAAAATCTGAGAAAGTATTAAATCTAACTAGTGATCAGGGAAATGCAAATTTAAACTACAATGAGATAGCACACAGGTTACCAGCATGGCTATAATTTAAAAAAACAATCATACACTATTTGACAAGGCTATGGACCTGTGCAAACTCTCACACATGGGTGGGACTCTTAATTAGAGCAACTGCTTTAGAAAACAGTTTGTCATTTGTGACCTACCAATCTTGAGGCTCTGGGAGCCTTATTGGTTGGCAGTTTTACCTCTAGATACAGATCCGCAGATTCCCGTAGAAATGCACACCCAGGTGCCCCAAGAGACTCAGACAAGGATATCACAGACACAGTACTCAGAAAAGGACAAAACTGGAAACAGTCCAACTGTCCTTGCAAAATAAAATGGCTAAGAAATGGATATATTCATCGATGCGTAACATATGGTATTGAAAATGAAGAAACTAAATCATTCAAAGTGATTTCAGATCAAGCATAGCCAGTGGGCAGTTCTCCTGTACTTCTTATAATTGCTCTGTGTTCCATCAGGGAAACACGCATTTTATGGTAATAAGACATTTAGACATTAGTTTGCCGTGTTCTGTATGTCCGAAATGCAATTTTTCTCATTTTGCAATTCATCGTTCTGTGATATTTATCTCAAAAATCATTTCTCTGCAAACTTTACTGATCCCTCCATGACCACTCCAGAGGATGAACTTCTCTTTTCTTTGCAGAGCATCTTGTGCATACATCTATTGTAGTATTTATGGCATTTATTATAATTTGAGATATTTTCATTCTTCCTGTAGTTTACTGTGCCCCACCTATGGAAAGGTACTTACTTTATTAATTTTGAATCTCCTGATGCCTAGAAAAGTTCTCCATTTTTAGCACATACCATATGCCTCCAAATTGTTATCCAAACTTAGTTAACATTTTCAAGGATAATGAAATTGTTTTCATAATTGGCCTACACATACCTAAATCCCTGTATGTGGAAGTGGGGAGCATACAGGTCCTTCAGTGATCATGTCAGAAACAGGCTAAGTTTGTGTTGGATATATGCCAGTGTGGGTTAGGTGCACACACAAGTTCTATGCTCTTTTCCCTTTTCTCATTTGTCTTATATTAATGCTTCTTTTTTTACTTTGGCCTTTTTGCTTGAAGCTATCTCCCATACACAGCAGAGGTAGCAGAGGAGAAGTGGGAAATTTCCAGGTGAATTCTATGGCCCACACTGGCTTATTACACTCTATGCTCTACACCTAGAAATCAGGTTATAGGAAAAGGAATTGCCCCATGCTTTTACTCCTTGTAAAACCCCTGCAACTCATACATACAATGAACGAAAATAACACTGCCAATGCAAAACAGTGTGCTCTTACTGAGGGCAACCTATTTTCAAAGTAGATAATTTTAGCTTTAGTAGTTACAGCTTAAGTAGTGTCTTGCCAATGGGTTTCAGCCCCAGGCAAGTTCACTATGGATTCAATGAGGGCCAAAGAAATGATAGTAGAACAATCTTGGGGTGAAAGGGTTTATATCCAACTTTGTTTCCATGGTGGCAGGTCAGTCACTAAAATCCCATCCACTCAGAGTGAGTCTGCACACAGCAAGTCAGACTCTGCCCTCTGGACCACTCTGCCCACACAGCTGTCCTATGGGCCTCTGTCCTCGGCACTGCCCACCACTCCAGCCTCTGCTCTGCTCTCCTGCAGCCTTGCAGCCATGCCACCATGTCGCCCATAGCACTGGGTGGAGCTCTCTAGATTAAATAATGATGTATTGCTCATACATGTGCAGTGAGCTAGCCAACCAAGTTTCTCAGTACCACTCAGCACAGATTATTTTTCCTGCCAGTAGGTAAGTTTACCTACAAGTCTTTCACCTCATTCTCAGATAGGATTTGAGGCTTTTGAGGTAACACTTTTTCAGTGTCCCTCAAAGGCAGAATGAAAGTGAATTAATATCTTTTGCATTTCTTACATTTCATGAATTTACATGAAAGGAAATTAAGAGTAGGAGTATCTGCAACAACAGATGCACTACTTTTAGCCTGTGCTGATGAGACAGAAAGTCTCACTCAAAGTGTGAGTAAGAGATGGGGGCTACGGGGGACAGAATGGAGGGGGGAAGGAGGAGAGAGGAGAGGCCCCAGAATTAGCACTCTCGTCCAGTAAATGACTAATTCCCGTGTCCACTGGCTGGATTATAAACAAAAATTGTATAATGACATCCAGGTAATGATTGAGAAAGAGAATCTCTCTGCAAATCAGGGCTCTTCCTTGGCCACTTATGTCAGGGGTTTACTAATTCTTCCAAAGAAGGGAGTGGTAATTAACATCAAGACTGCCTTATAAACATACATATTAATTATACTTCTAAAAATTATACCATTCTTTAAGAGGCTGTATATTGGTCATTAGACAATACAGGTTCAGCTATCCCCCTGCCAACAAATTTAATTTGTCCTCATAATCCTCAAAATTTTTTAAAAAAACTTTTCAGGTAGAATTAGCAAGTTAAATAATCCAGGTGAACCAATTAGCAGTCCTGGTACACACAAAGAATATAACAAGGAATTAGCATCTCTTATTTTTTAAAAAGCCTACTTCTATTTTGATATGTAACCTGTTAATACCAGTTTCCAGAAGTGTGATCCATTGGACAGGTTGATCAGACCCCTGGGACCCTTCTAGAATGGGCAGAATCCCACATCCCACCCTAGACCTATTGAATCTATAGGGGCTGGAGTCCTAGAATCTACTTAATACCATTACAAGTGGTTCTTAGAAACTGAACAATTCTACCAGTGCTTTGGCTGAGTCTGAGAGGTTTTTCGGTATGAGGCTGAAGGTCAAAGGCAGGTAAGGATAAGATGCTGTGACGAGCACAGGTCTACCAGCCCTGAATCCAGCATCCTGTCACTGCGCCGCCTCTCCTAGCCTGTCTCTTATGCTTGTGTAACCCTTTACTTCATGACCACTTCTCTGGTGTGTATGCCTACCCGGGTCCAATCTCTAAGAAGCAAAATCTCAAGGATAAAAACCACCTTTTCTTAGCTACTGGGTCCAGATGACCTATTGTGAGCAAGTCTTGGATATGCTCCCCATGATATATTCTTTCCCACAGACACAGAAAACGTTGATGTTATGTTTTTACATTAAAACCCTTAGCTCGTGGAAGAGACCACTCCCCACAGCTGAGGACTAGAGGAAAAGCCACTGTCGGGAGAGGAACTGACCCGCTTGGTCAACAGGAGCTGGGACTGATGAGCAATGAGAGCTGGGTTCTTGCCTGTTTGAGAAGGGGCTGAGTGCCACCCGCCCAGGTGACTCTACAGGAGCCACATGCTGGGACTGAGCCCCTGGGAAGGAATGAGGATTGAAATAGCTCTGCCTGACCACTCAAGGCTGTGATATGCATATTGCCCATTGCCCATGTCCAGCAGGGAAAATCAGCAGTCACACCTTTGCAAAGTGGGTGTGAGATTTGGAATTGGATCACCCACGAGGTGAAATCACTGAGATACTGATATAAACTACAGCCCAGATCTGAACACTCCAATGGCTATATTGAAGCAGTTATGGGACCATTCATAGAGAGACTGTGCAGGAAAATATCCCTCCAAGTTGATGAAAATGTCCAGGGCTCCAAAAAGGGGAGAATTTATACCTGGGGAACTAAATGATGGTGCTTCAAAGAGCTGTCAAAAATCTGTGCAATTTAAAATTCTCATAGAAATAATGGAAGGAATAATATCATGAACAAAACCAGATATAATAGTATGATATAATAATATCATTATAAAACCAGAACAGATTTAAATACAGTTGGAATTATTAGAAAGAAAAATATAGTCACTAACATTTTTCTAAGAATTTTATTGAATAAAAAGTAAACTAGAAAAAGAAAAGCCTAAAAACAGACAACAGCAAAAAAAAAAAAAAAAAAAAGTAAACTAGAGTCAGAGAAAGAGAGAATTGGTTAAAATCATCTCTTCTTCATCAAACATTTATTCTGTTAACACACAACTTTCATGGGCAAAGAAGACAATCAGATATTACTAGTGAGAATAATATGACACCAGACAGTGGGTGAGCTAAACAGGGTGATGGCTAGTGCAGATCTATAATACCTTCATAGGAACCCTTTGGAGAGATGTGTTTCAGAATTTATAATTTGTTTTGTTTTAGAAAGTTAATATGATATGCACACTATAAATTCCATAACATTCCTTGCTAGGCCTGGGGGGAAAACCCCATAATTAAACACATCAATATTTATCTGCATCACCATGTATGACATTTTGCAAAAGTTTATATATAAACGCTCTAAATAGCCTCTGGGTAGATGATGTATTGGCCAATTTTGACCAGATTTGTAGGCAAAAGTGTTAAAACTTTCCATTTTCAGAGCTTTCTGGATTTCAGAATTGTAGATAAATCATCACAGACGTAAAAAACAAGAGCAAACTGGTGTTGAAGATGAAATTCGATCTAACACTTGTTTGGTTCCATTTGGGCACATGTTCCAGCAATCTTAGCAGCAGAAAGGGTGACTGCTGACCAGGCCCGGAGGCACTGGGACTGGAAACAAAGAACAGGAAGGAGGCAGGGTCAAAGGGGAGGCGAGAAAATCAGCTGAAGACTCCAGAGAGGAAGCTCAACAAAGGCAGGGGTGCCGAGAGGTGAGGAGTACGTGAGGAGGAGCAACCTGAGGGATCGCGGATTCCACGGTGGAAATGTAAAGACGATGCTAATCATCAGGGAGGAGCAGATACGGGAATCTGAGAGCCCGGGATGCGGGAAGGATGAAGCCTGAACTGGAGAAGATAGGAGCTCAGAGGGCAAGAGGGTAGAAAATGAGGCAGGAAGACAAGACAGGAGGGTTTCAGAGGCCAGGAAACCTGGGAGACAGAGGTGAGAGTGGGCAGGTGAGGTACAGAGATGGTGGGAAGAGCGTCAGGGAGGGAATCCCAGAAAGAAGTGTGCAGAGGTGGGCGGGAGAAGGGGACACAGGTGGTGGGAAGCAGAACCAAGAAGGGGGCAGCAGCAGGGGGGAGGGGGCAGAGACAGTGGCAGGCAGAAGCCAGAACATTGGAGAGGAGGGTGCACAGGAGGAGAGGCCAAGGATTTGGTCAGTCAGGCTGAGCATATTTCAAAGGCTTTTTTTTTTGACTGTATGATTCCATTTATGTGAATGGAATGTTCAAAATCAAAGGCCTATGACTTACTATTAAAGTTGACTTTGGAATCGAAATTCCTTTCTAATCTTAAAATGTTCAGAAGTCTATTTGTCGCAAAATTATTACATCAGTCATTTCATTTCATTTAGAAGCACTTTTCTGAGGCATTCAGCCATGTGGAAATTTATTGCAAACTTATTTTTTTCTCTAGTCGTCAACAACTGGAAGTAGAGGGGTGAGAAATTGGTATATGGGAATAAAGCATGGAAAAGATGTGTATTTTTCATTTTCAGATAATTCCACTGTTATTTCTCATTTAAAACAAGCACATTCATTTTTGCCTGGTGAACGTTAGGTCATATATTTACCAAACAACTAAACCAGGCAGTTTGGGTTCTCAATATTATGCATTGAGATATATACATATATTATATAATGCAATATATTATATATGTACATGCTCTCCTAAAAATGCTGTGCATTTATTATTATATAACTATGTACACAAAAACTATTAGTTGAATGAGTTTCATTCAGGGCACAATTTCCTAGGATAAAAACACACCAATTTTCAATATCTATTTACCTTAAAGCAGCATCCCAATTGCATCTCTAGAATTTAGCCAATTTTGCCACTTCAAGTGAGAGTCCTCAAAACTCTTAACACATCTGGTCATATTTATTCACCGTGAGATGAACGAATGATAGACATCTGTTGCCACATGTATTTAGCAGTGCTGTTAAGAGTTCGCACATCCTGAGTGGTTTTAACTTCGGAGTTTCTGGTATTTTCCCTCCTCCCTCACAGCGGGGCTCCATTCAGCCCCTAGGCAGATGCGTTTCTTTTTTTATTAGTGGTGTTGCTGTAGCCTCTCAGTATGACTAGCCTGCAGTATAATTGATTTTCGCAGCCATCAGAAGCCTGGATGTAATTCTGTGAAATTGGAATTTAATTGGAAAACCTTTTCTCAAGTTACAGAGACCGATTTGAACACAGAAAAAGGACGGTCGGAATTGAGCTCTGAGCTTGTCCACTAGGGGGCAGTCAAACACTGCTCACTTCAAAATGCTGCTGGGTTAGCAAATTACTTGAGTAAGTAGAAATTGGTAGTTCCTAAGTAACATGCTTAACACTTCATGATTTAAATTTCCCATGTAAGCCTATGTTTGGGTTTATAATACTGTCCATGATTAGTCCATAAAAAACTGTATTTTTTCAGGGTACGAGGTGGTTTGAAGCTGGTTAATAAGGATATCCAGTGAATAAACGGATGATAAAATACAGTAGAAAGTGATAAGATGTTATATTTACTTATAAATTAATGTCTGTAGCTTCAGAGAATATCATTTATTCCTCAAACTCTCAAGTTGGTCTTGGCCAGAAGAAAAAAGACAAAATATAATTTCTACCCTTTCCTGTTTGGTTTAGATTTGGTTCTATGAATCTAATACAGATATTGATTAAACTTGAAAAAGCAATCTTTGCTCTTACATAATTTGAAATTACGTTTCTTTGCTTTTTATAGTCTTATAGCTTTAACTGTCTATAATTTTATTGTGAAAAAGAAAAAAAGTTTTGCTATTTATGTAGCAGATGATTACTACTTTAATAAATATAAGGAAGATATCAAAGTATTGATTAGCATGTCTAACTTTGAAAATAAATGATTTTAAATATAACAGGTTAAATTAGCAATCCAAAGTAATGTAAGATTAGAAAATAAAGTTTCCAGAGAATTACAATTAATAAATACTTATCAAGTTGTTACTATAGATCTGAATTAGGGCATTTACGTAGAAATAAAAAACAAATAATAATAATGTGTTTAAAACTTCTTTCCTTCTTTTTCTGGTTTAAAGAACACCATTACATTATGACAAAACTTAAAATATTATTTTACTAATAGCTGTTTCTCATCTCAGATTTTTTGTAAGCAAAATCAATGAAATGCATTACTGCAAGTAAAAGCAATACTATGGTAAAATTTGGTTAACCTTGTATTTCTGTATATTAAAGAATTTTTAAGAGTATAGATGACCTCTATAAAGTGTGTTGAACCCAAGAACCTACTTTTAACTGTCCATTTTTAAAAATCACATGAAATTGAATATTGCAAATGTGCATAAGGTATGACCTTCTGAGAGACCTTAAATCAAAGAAATAGATTGCTTTCTACATCTGTTTATCATGCAAAATGAGCTCATATGGTTTTTCTTCTTAAGAAATACTTCATATAATATATTAGTGATAACTTAAGGTAACAATTTTTCATTAAGAGATTGAAACAAAATATAACTTGTGCTAAGTGCATCAGAATATTTTTAAATAATTTGAAGCATAGTTTTAGTATCACTTCAAATTCAAACTAAAATTTAAATGTTTAAAAAATCTTGTACTTGTTAGTTCTTAAACAATTGCTTATAAACACTGCATTCTAATCCAAGATTTAAAATAGTCAGTTGATCATTTTTAAAAAGTGAGTATTTTAAAAGCCTAAAATGAATTTCTCAGAAAATTAGAATAACTTCAAATTGTAACTTATTCTCAGAGAGTTTACAAAGTCTTTAAGAAAGACTATGAACTTAAATAGGTATATTTTTTAATAATAGTAATAAACCCAAAATGCCTTGGATATGATGAATAGATTATTTATTTACTTACAAATGTACAAGCTCCCAACAAAACAAGTCCATATTTTTCTTAGATCTTTTCTCTCAGCTTTACAATAAAAATGCCACTAACTTGAAAATTAGCAATTTGACTGAAATAAACATGTTTAAATATCAAAAACATAAAAGAGAATTATCAAAATAGGTACACTTTTGTACATTTTTAACAATTTGATATTAGATAGGTTTCCTCTTAGGGAGAGACACTGGTCTTCAGATTTGTCTGTGGCTTTGCGTTTTCCAGCTTAACTAGTGTAACTACATTAATGAAACATAGTAACTAGCAATTGCATACATTTGATGAACAGATTTCAACAGGTTGAAACGTTGTAAGGTAAAATTCTAATTGATTTGTTATCATTGTTTTTTACAAATACTAAAATTTTCTCCATAACTGATATATTCCACAATCTTTTTCAAATATATTTCATTTAGAATTTTAATGACATACAAAGGAATTTTCCATGAAAAATTTGTTGCAACTAGAAATAGCTAGGATGGGACTAGAAACAATGAGTGATAATGTTAATTAAAATGCAGATTGGATGTCTGTTTAGCAAACGCTGAAAGGAGGCTATGATAAATGTGACAGAACTAAAGAGAAATATTATATTCTTTTGGAAACTGCACTCATTTATGTGAGAAAGCAGCAGCCTTACCTTTGATATCTGTCAGAATGATGAAATGAAGTAGAAGGAACATTGCAATCAATATGAGGCTGAAGAGATGTTTAATACCAGCAAAATAACAATAGGTTTACAGCGATTGAGTTATCAGATGTATCCTCCTTACACCTCAGAAGGAGTTCTGATATAGTAACTTTGGTACCTTCATGCGTCTGAGCATGCTCACAGATAGAGCTTTACTGGCATGAGGGGAAACCATCTTTTGACACTACGTAGACTATCTTTTTTGTTGTTTTGTTTGTTTGTTTATTTCATTTTATTTTAAAATTACAGTTGCACTATTGGTCATTAATTCATCATATATGTACAAAGAGATATAAATAAGACTTTGCTATTATTAGATAAGAAATATATTGTTTTAATCACTTAAAAATGTCCCCTCAAAGCACGTAGTACAATGTGCTTTTATATTTAAAACACAAATATATATGAAGTTGTTAGATATGAAGGGATATAGACTTACACTGAATAGGTGATAAAACTTTTTACAAGCATATTTTTCATGCAATAAGCAAGCGACAAAAAGCTACTTACTACCAAATAATGAAGAACACCTATTCTATTCAAATGCATTTAAATGTTTTTACACAACATACACAAAGATACTAATAACAAAAATATATGGCCTTGTGTTTTACTCATTAATGCATTTACACAATATTTGCAACTTTGTTTACTTCCTCTATAATCATATCTCTTTTTTAAAGTGGATAATTTTATTCTTGTTTTCAATTCTGTGTTGCATGCCTGATAGAAAAAATTAATTAAAATTTAGTTCTTATATCCCAAAAGCAGCCCCTAAACAGCAGTTCGTGCCAGTTAAAAGTACAGAAAGCGATTTTTGGTTGTAGGGTTTCATTGACCCTTGTGTGGTCATAAAGATTTCTACAAAAGTTCTTTGTAGAATTTCACTGACAGAGTCATATATATTTTATTAACAGGGAAATTTATATGTAGACATACAAAGCCGTTTGTAGCCCTGATATGGACGGAGGATTGTGCTAGTGAATGATATGGATTCTCTTATGTTATTAATGGTGCCGCAACAACAGCGTTTTAAGAAAACATCCCATGATAACAGGCTGTTGTCACCACACATCAGGAGAGGTGGGGTTTTCATCCCGCTTTCTTTCATTCCAGCCTTTGATAGAATAAAGATTCAGAAGGAATTTGAAGTAGAAAATACTTTAATTATCATATAATATGGTTAGTTCTTTTCTCTCTTAACAAGTGAGCTAAATTCCCCAAGGCTCTTTCCAGACACACTGAGATGCGTTCTCCTTCTAGTTTTTCAACAAAAGAAAGAAAAAGCAGCAATGAGAATAACGTTAAAGATGAGAAGAAATATTTCAAGATCTTTTCTTACATTTCAAGCACTTTTTTCTTCATTAACCTCAAGGTGTTTTCAGATAAAAATTGCCTTACTTCACTTTAAAAACATCTTTTCTTACATTTTGTATTCTGCAAATAACATCATGGATGCTAGTTTCTGGTATTGAAACTTTAAGCCTGAATTTTTAAGTGCAGTTAAACACCATGAATTTCCTATCACAAGTCTATTTGAAGTTTAAATATATATTCTGTGAAAATACAACTTTTGGAGAATGAAAAAGATGTCAAGATTTCAAAGAACTTCAAAGATTTTTTCATGAATATTAACCTTAGAAATAGATTTAAATTGCTAAAAAGTTCAATCATCATCCCTTTGTGTTAGACTTTTAAAGTTAATCTTTGAAATATTAACATAAAAGTATTCAGAACTCAGTTAGGATAAATGATATTTACAAACATCTTTGGCTCATTATAGAGTTTTCCAAAGACAGAAAGTACGAACACTGAAATGTGTTTCCCTTAGTGTGTTTTAACTTTGATTTTTCTAGTGTGAATATCCAACCTTCTGAACTAAACTGAAGTAGGTGAAATGTTCACAAAGATACCATGTATGGGTTTAAATGAGAGTGAATGAATTTACTCTTTCCTTAGAGACATCATTGGCAGGGAAACTCTAGAGAGCGCTTCACGCAGAGATGAGGGAAACTTGTGTAAACTGATTCATCCTTGGATAGTAACTTCAAATTTGTGTAAGTGCACTTTATTGACTGTTGTCTGAATCAACTCACTCCTTCATGCTAATCGCCTGTGCATAGCACACACGCATACTTTCGGCAGTAATAGCATAAAAGCTCGTGTCAATACACTATTTACAACATAGTACAATTCAATGTAATTCTGGATCATTCAAGAGAGTTTTTTTACTGAAAGTACTAATTATCCTATTCCATGTGTAAAGGCATGGGGGTAGGGGAATTTCTTAATTTCTACTGTAACTTTTCTTCACTTCTTAGAAGCCATTGTTACATATAAAGTTCTGAATCCAGAACACAATTTATTTAAATATGCTCAGAAAACCCTGATTTTAGCACATTTTCAGAATTGCATGATTGCTTTTCATATAGGCTGTAATTCACATTCTTGTCAAATAAATATTTTCAATCAAGGTATTTATTTAACACCCACTGTGCATAATGCCAAGATAGGCTTGTAAACATGTCTCACTTCTACAGACTATCTAATCTTTTATTCATAAGTCCTGATCCTTAGCTGATTAGTATCACTTTCTTTTTTTGAGAGAAAAGGACACCATTAGTCAATGAATGAATTACATTAATGGCTAATATTTTTCCTCAAAAAGATAAATTATAGACTAACAAATATCAGAATCCAAAGCTTGTGATAGATAGCAGGCCCATAGTGGCAATGTTCACAACAGTAGTCTCCTTACCATCAATGGAGTTGTAGTAAAGCCTTGAAATTTCAGCCATACTAGCTAAGTTATTTGTGATGATAATTACTTTAGCCTTCCTTTATGAGATTATATTATTAACTCATCATTCAATAAGCAATATTTTGAGTAACCTTTTTAGCAGTGGTGACAGATTTATATGCACCCTGCGGGCAGAACAAACCTTACTGACTCACGTGATCTCCTTAACATAGGGAGTCAGTCATTTAAGCAAACCAGTCCTGATATTGGGTGCATTTTGAGCAAGAAAGTCAAAGTTGAGTGTTATAACTCTGCTGCTCTATGTTTAAAATAATTTAAGTCATGCTCCATTTCTCTGGTAATTTCAACACTTGGCAAGCTCAGCTTTTAAAAGCAGAGCTATAAACCAAAAGTAAAAAATATCACCAAAGACACCCACTGCTGGCAGTACTGTAGATTAGATACTCTGCATGGACTTCTTGCATAAAACAAATTTATTGTATTTCTGAAGTCTTAAAATGAAGGGAATTAAATCTAAAGGGAGATCACAAGACAAAACCAAACTGAAATGCTGAAACGGCAATGGAGAACAGTAAACAAATGTAGACGGCAAGATGCCTTCTGCAAACAAATGTGGATATTGGTGCTGCAGCTTCTGGACCAAGCCTTGGGTCTGTGGCAAGGTCTGAGGCTCCATCTCAGCCTCCTCAGAGGATTCAGCTGAGCACTGTCAAAGGAGGCCACTAGCACCATGCAACAGAAACATGATCCTCAATTTGGATCCTTGGGATTTACCCAGATTAACATCAATGAAATGCTGGCTCATTAGCAAAGATCAACCATGCACACTTGGGTGAAAGTCAACAGAAACAAAAGCAATAGATTTAGAGCCTCCAAAACCTCCAATATTGAAGTGATCAACTATGGAATAGAAACTGTTTAAAGACAGAAACACATGGAATCACAAAAGTGAGTAAATAATAAGAAATCACACTAAAGAGCCAAAGACAATTTCTAGAAATGAGCAACAGGTTTGCAGAATTTAAGGAGTCAGTGGGTGGGTAAAATCATTGTTGAGACAATTATCCAGAAGGTAGTACAGATAAACAGAGATTTAGAAAAGTTGAAGAAGTTGAAAGATTTGGAGGAAAGCAGGAAAAGTTTCAAAATATGGCTGGAGTCCCAGAAGGAGAAAATAGTGAGAATGAAGAAGAGACAGTATCTGAGGTGCTAATGACTGAGAATATTCTAGAAGTGATAAAAAATAAAATTTACAGAAATTGGAAGAGTAATTTCTAGTAGGCAGTATAAATAAAAATAAATCAACAACTGGACATTTGGGTATTGAAATTGCATAATATCAAACACACAGTGCAACATATGCATCCCTATGTTTATCGCAACACTATTTACAATAGCCAAGAAATGGAAGCAACATAGGTGTCCATCAGTAGATGAATGGATAAAGAAGATGTGGTACATATACACTATGGAATATTTTTCAGCCATAAGAAGAAAACAAACCCTGCCATTTGCAACACTAGAGGGTATTACACTCAGTGAAATAAGCCAGGTAGAGAAAGACAAGTACCAAATGATTTCACTCATCTGTGGAGTATAAGAACAAAGCAAAAACTGAAGGTACAAAACAGCAGTAGACTCACGGAACCCAAAAATGGACTAACAGTTGCCAAAGGGAAAGGGACTCGGGAGGATAAGGTGGGAAGGGAGGGACAAGGGGGGAAAGGAGGCATTACAATTAGCACACATAATGTAGGGGCGGAGGCATGCGGAGGGCGGTACAACACAGAAAAGACAAGTAGTGACTCTACAGCATCTTACTACGCTGATGGACAGTGACTGTAATGGGGTGTGCACTGGGGACTTGATAATGGGGGGAGTCTAGTAACTGTAATATTGCTCATGTAATTGTAGATTAATGATACCAAAAAAAAATACACAGGGTAGGATTTAAAAGAAAAAAGAGCGAAAAGGCCAATCACCTACAAAAGGAAAATTGGAAAGTCAGTACACTAGTCAACAGCAGCAATAGAAGTTATATGAAGTGAGATAGCGTCCCAAGTTCTGAGAGAAAATAAATGGCAACTAAAAATTGTGTACCCAGGAAACCATTTTTAAAGAGAGTATAGGATAAAGTCATGTATGAGATATATTAAGAAGTAAGAACCAAAATGAAACATGCAGACAGGAAGTTCTAAGGCATTTGAGGGAAGAGAACATTTCAGTTGAGTTGCAAAGCCCATTAGGTGAAACTTGAGCTCTGTCCATCTTGAACAACCTAACAGCCTAAGAGATTAAAAGTCAGCGCAACTCTCCTCACAGTGGTGTCAGGTATTAGGCTCACTCAAGAAAGGCTAAAGGGAGAAGGAAATAAAGCAGATTCTTCACAGAATACCGTGTCTGGTCATGCACAGCTGCACCAAAACCACGACAGATACTCGGGAAGTATATCAGAGATGCCGTAGTACATTAGATGGTTGTTCCCAAGCATTCTGCTTGCTGTAGAAGTATGCTGCACCCCCACTTTTTCCCATGTGGCTTGGCAGTACCTCTTAAGGGCTGTGGATATTATCTGCTCCACTGACTTCTTCCTTGCCCATGGGACTGGTTTTGACCAATTGACCGTGACTAGATGTGACACGCGCCACGTTCCAGCTGAGGCTTTCACTGTGTTTGTGGGTTGTGGCTTGACCTTTTATGTCCCCCTCTCCTTAGCCAGAGGCAGCATGCTTGAGCCTGAGTCCAGCCAAGCCCAGAAGAGCCACTGATGACGCACAGACCTGTGACTGAGGCATACGTGTTACTGCTGTCAGCCCCTGAACCTGTGACTCTTGCTGCTGTTTTGGTGGACACAGCAAATCCTAACTCAGATAGGTCATTCTGGACATCATCAGTCCTTGGTTTTTCAGGAGCAAAACTGAGAATATTGACCTAGAGGTACGTACCATGTATGTTGAATAAATGTATATCCTAACTCCAGTTTTCCTTGGAGAAATTTTCATTTTTTGGAATATCTTAATATTCTATTCTATTCCCAGGTTTCTTAAAGTAAATTATACAGGTGTCACTCCCAGAGGTGGCCTTCCCTTCATTATTCACAAAATGATTCCTAAATATTTACAAGACCTTTGGTTTTTCTGAAATTCTGTGTGACTGAACTTCAGTATGTGCTTAAGTGAGTAGATGCTATTTTCCAGTGTGTATGTTTCATGGTCTCTAAGTGTCTGCATTTATAGCTTCAGGTTACATGAAATAAACTAGGACACTATTTGGAGCCTATTTCAATGTTTGAGTCAGTGTGCTGAGTTTACCCTGAATGAATGTACCTTTATTTATGAAGCACAGTCATGTCTATTACTGGGTAATGTTGTTAGATTTAACGTAAAAAGCCATAAATGATTTTTTAATCTAAATTCTTTTTGAATTCATTATGTAGCCCTATATTTTATAGGATCATAAAAACACAAACTTGGCAAAGCACACAGAAGGCCTCACACAAGACCAAAGACTCACAACAGCCATTGTTCTCTCCCTCCTCCCTAACCTTGCCTTTTGCTTGGATGTGAGTGCCAGCCTGTCCGCTCCTTCTTCCTTGTATCCCTTCACATCCTGACGGCTGGACGAAGTAACAGAGCAGCGCCCCAGCTCTTGGCTTTAGGTGGAAGAACGAGCAAAAGCCATTCCCCAAACAATCAGTAAGTCAGATCACCTGTGGATGCAGAGTTAACTCTGTTCATCTGTGGGCCATGCTGTGGCAACTTACGATGGCTGCTTTTATTTCATTTGTTGATCTATTCTTTAACAGACACTGCACATGAGCTGAAGAGTGAGGGAACGTGGCATGTGCAGAGGGCTAGAGTGCGGGGGTCTGTGGGCAGAAGCCAGGGGCATTCACAGAATAGGACAAGCGTAATTTATGAGGGAAGATACGTAGACTTTCTGTGGCAGGAAAGTGAGAGTTGCTTTAATCAAACGGAAGGGACAAATAGCTTGGCATGGCCACCACAGAGGGTGTTGCAGAGGGCAGAGCGTGAAGAAGGAGGACCGTTAGATCTGCTGCCCTAGTGCAGGAAGGCATGAACCAGGACTGTGGTGGAGGGAATGGAGAAGATGAAGCAGATGTGAGATACATTCAGGAAGTAGAATTGAAGGGATATGATGAACGAAGAGAGAAAAATTGAGCCACTGGATAATAGACCTAGGAGGAGGAGTTTGCTTTTCTAAATCAGGGGCAATGCTGAGGGAATATTTCCATGTGCTGAATTTGAGGGGCCTGAGGAACATGCAGATAGCAGTGTCTTGCTAGCAGTTGGAAGTTGATGTCAGAATTCAAGAAAGAGGTGTGGTGGGGCAAATAAGGAGACTCTTTTGTCATAATAATTACCTAAATGACTTTAAAATAAAGGGAGTGAAAAGCTACAGTCAAAAATTTTAAATCATTTGGTTGCTGTAGATAAGAAGATAGTCATTAGAAGCTTTATTGAAAAGTCATTAACATGCTCTGGCGCTCACAGTTCTAGGGCTACATACAGCTGATTTCAGATTACTACCTAGTGCGCATTCTTTGTTTGACCAGCATATACTGGCTGCATTTGGGCAAACCAAAATAAAAGGGCTAAGAAAAGCAAAGCTATAATATCACAGGTAGTAGATGAGGCTAGGTAACTAATGACATGTGCATATAGGTAACTAGGTACATGTGCATATTCTAAGGCTGTATGCAGACAATTGGCTAGGTCCTGCCAGTAAATGCTACTGGGTTTCATGACGGATATTTAAAACACACAAAGCAAACAAATGAATGGAGATAAACTTTGTGAAAATATTGAAAAGTTGTGTATTCATGGGCTATGACATAGCAGCTAACTTCAGAATCAAGCTGATGAACCCAATAGTTACACCCAAGCACAGGGTCCGGGAAAGGCTATTAAATCAGTCATCCCTGAGGCAGATGCATGTAAGGATGGATGACTCCTCTAGGTCTTTGTTTTATTTAGGAGGCCCCTGAGGTCCAGTGGTGGTCAAGGCTGCTCAGAGAGACTCAGAAAGGCACCTGGATTGGCGGTTGAGGTACGGAGAGACAGGAAGGATCTCACTGGCTGGTGCAAAGTCTGGCCCGAGTTCTTATGTACATCATCCAGCATAGCTGGCTGCCTAGAATCTGTACTGCCCTCCCTTGCCTCATGCTTCTGCAGGGGCAGACACCGCCCATTCTTTTTGCCAAATTCAACATACATATGATTTAGGAGGATGGGAAGGAAAGGGGACCGATCATCACAATACAGTATTTCATCTTTTAGTGCTTTGCGTTTTCATGTTTTCTGGCCCTTTTTGGAAGCCACTGCTAACAGAAAACTAAAGAAAGGAGGGCATGTGAGAGACAGACAGAGAGAGAGAGAGATGGAAAGAGAGAGGGAAATCATGTCAACAGTCCAGAAAGTTGTAGTCATTGAATAAATCAGCAAAACCTCATTTCCTGAAACAAATACTGAGAATTTTATGAAGTCTGCAGAGTATGTCTTTAACTAGCATAAGTTGAACTACTTCTGTAGTTTAAAAACCACTTATTTACTAATTTTAGTAAACTGAGTCTTTGTTGAAATTTACAACAGGGACTAATTACATATTTCACCTATAATTGAATGCATTTCCTTTAATGTATCTTTTAGGAATATAAATAGGTTGGCGTTCCATAAAAATATAATCCTTGATTAGGATCAGTTTCTCACTACATGAAACTCTGAACTCAGGACATGACCAAAAACTAAAGAATATTTGTTAAGATAACATATTGGATTACTTTGAATTTGGCAAACTTCCAGCCTGTGGGCCAAACTTGGCTCTCGGCCTAGTTCACTGAATCTTGACTAATATTCCCTAGGTGAGTGTGGGCCTGCCACGAACTTCTGCAGCCCCCAGTGTGATTGTATTATTGGGATTATTCCATTTGGGGAGGAGTGCAAATTTAATGATGCACCGAGGAGAACCATGAACTGCAGACCTTAACTCAGCATCGCATTGAAGGGTGGCAGATTCAGCTTCCAGGCTGTACCATCGCCACTGGTACAGCCTTAGAAACAGTTAACCTGTGCTTCCTCTAGTTCAGAAACCACAAGCCTTCTCCAGTCTGTCACTCCTTCCTTCTACCTGCTTCCTCCTTGTTAGCATATTGTTCCAGGCACACAGGAGCCCCTCAACAAACATTTGCTGATGGAGTAAGGCTGTGCCTGTTTTCTTCATCCATCTTTCTTTTCACTCTGTGTGTTTCTCTCTGTTTCTTAACACCTTTCTTGCTGTTTCCTCGTTGAAATTAATACAACATGGAACTCAAAGAGATTTGGATGCTAACAATTTTGGTTTGCTAAAAAATTAAGATTTCATTGCTAAAAAGAATTTAAGGGGTCATGTGATCCACGAGTAAATGGATGAATTTACTGTTTTGTAGTATTTTAAAACCTTGATTGATTTTCTGTTTATTACAAGTTCTTGACAGAAAACTTGTGTTTTATTCCTTATAAGTACATAACCACAGTGTACTTTCAACATCAGTAAATTTAACATCGATGCAACACTTTAACCTACCATCCATGTTTCAGTTATGTTAATTGATCAAATGATGATATTTTTAGCATTTGTCCTCTCCAGACAAGATCTAGGTTAGGGTTAGGTGTTGCATTTGTATTTCATGCTTTTTCATGCTCCTGTAATCTGGAGCATTTCTATAACCTTTTGTTGTCTTTTACAACACTGATATTTTTGAAGAACACATACCCTGATCCTCACTTTAAAAAATCAAACAGTTCTCACTCTGGGTGTGCCTGATGTTTCTTTATGATTAGATTTGGGTTGTGCGTTACAAGCCAGAACACAGCACAGGGGATGTGTTCTTCTCAGAATGTCCCATCTAGGGGCACACAAATTCCACCAGCCCCTCATTCACGATGTCAACTTGATGGCCTTGATGGCCTGGTCAAGGTATTTTTTGCTTTAATGTAAGTACATTATTTCCCCCTGGCAACCAGTAAGTGATCTGTAGGGAGCTGCTTTAAAACATTCACATATCTTATTCCTTACCATAAATTTCTTCGTAAAGTAGCATCCACTGATGATTGCTGCCTGATTCAGTCTTCCTATGATGGTGACAAAATGCTGATTTTCCAATTCCAGCACTCCTAGCTTTACCAGTCTGCAACAGGCATTCTACAGTACATAGGCATCTGTCTTTCCTGTTCATAAAATTCATTTCTGTAAGTGTGAACATCCCAGACTTGACCAGTGGGTACCCCTTCAAGTTCCAGTGTCCCTGAAATACACCCCATCATATTCTTTTTATCACTTATGCACGTTGTGGCATACACAGACATTTCTGCTCTGCCCTGGCCCAGGAATCAACCACTCCTCCAAGTAGTTCTGGTTCTTTCTGGTGGAGGATGGTATTAGAGGTCAAGATCTAGAAGACCTGATGGACAGCTGCTGTGGAGACTTGGAAGGGCAGTAGGGAGACCTGGCGGGGGCTCCATTTACTAACGGAGTCATACATTTAGTAACGGAGTGATACACTATCTGAAAAGGCCCCTGACTTGGCTGCATCATGTCTGATGCATTCTGTGTCACTTCCAGATTACCCCTTCGTATTTGCATATTTCCATCATTCCCCACTGCCTTCATAATGAAATCGGATGCTTTTATTCCACCTTTCAAAGTCTTCCTCTCTCACCCAATTTCCCATTGGCTCCTCCCTGGTTCCTTGCCTCCAGCCAAACAGACGACCTTAATATTTTTCATATACAGCCATGGTTTCTCACCTATGACTTTGCTCATGTACTGTTCTCCCTGCCCACATTGGTTGCTTAGGAATCTATGTGTGTCCAAATACATGTGACCAGTCCTTCAAGATCTGGTCAAAGTCCCACTGCCTTCTCATCACCCTTTTCCAGATTTCCAGCTCACAGAGATTTCTCCCTCCTCTCAATACTGGAGGCAACTTTTTGTCTATAATATAGAATTCATTGCTGCCTATACAGCTTTGTGACCTTATTTATTCCTCTAGGTATATATGTTCTCACAATTCTTCTAAGTTCTAAGCTGCTCAGTGAATAAAAGATAGAGAATAAAAATTGCAGTCTTCCCTAATGTTGGGAACTTTGTTCTTATGAGTAGTTAAAGAGACAACACCTTTAAACCATAGTTTGTTTCTGCTGTTATTGTTATTTTATGACCTTCCAAATATTGGCTATTAGGAGGTAAAAAACTCCTGCCTTTTTAATTAGGTTTTAACTTGATTCCTTTTCTAAATAGTAACCCAGTTATATCATAATATATTTCATAACTGATAAAATTTTGCTTCCACAGGTCACTTGATAGTATGCAAAGTTTTTACAAACCTCGTTTAATCTTCAGAACAATGCTGAAATAGGCAGAGTTAGTACAGTATTATTCACTGCACTTTCTTTTTAATGAGTGCAAAATTAAGGCTGAAAGAGGTTAACCAGCTTGCTTAGGTCACGACAGTACCGCCATGTGTCTCGACTACTTTTCTGAACCACTTGCTGCAGTGTAGAGATTCAGAGGTACGTTGTTCCCCAACTGTAATGGGGAGGCCCTCATGACTTCTGTTTGGTCTGTCAGCTTGAGTGAAATGAAACCTAAAGCTTTCTTCATGGCTGAATGAACCTGGAGCCATTACACCATGGGAAAGAGGGCCGCATGCCCATACCCATGGCCATAGTCAACTTACTCATTTTTTTTGTACATAATTATTTTTTATTGAAGGGTAGTTGACACACAGTATTACATTAGTTTCAGGTGTACAACACAGTGATTCAACATTTATATACATGATAATTCTAGGTACCAGCTATTACCATACCAAGTTGTTACAATATTTTGACTATATTCCTTATGCTATAGATTACATCCCGGTTACTTATTTATTTTACAATTGGAAGTGTGTATTTTTTTTGTAAGAGCATCTCTTCTATTTATTGATCAAATGGTTGTTAACAACAATAAAATTCTGTATAGGGGAGTCAATGCTCAATGCACAATCTTTAATCCACCCCAAGCCTAATTTTCATCAGTCTCCAATCTTCTGAAGCATAACGAACAAGTTCTTACATGGAGAACAAATTCTTACATAGTGAATAAGTTACATGGTGAACAGTACAAGGGCAGTCATCACAGAAACTTTCAGTTTTGATCATGCATTATGAACTATAAACACTCAGTCCAAATATGAATATTTGTTTGATTTTTATACTTGATTTATATATGGATACATTTCTCTCTTTATTATTATTATTTTTAATAAAATGCTGAAGTGGTAGGTAGATGCAAGATAAAGGTAGAAAACATAGTTTAGTGTTGTAAGAGAGCAAATGTAGATGATCAGGTGTGTGCCTGTAGACTATGTGTTAATCCAAGCTAGACAAGGGCAATACAACATCCACGGATGCAGCAGATTTCTCTCAGAACAGGGGGGGGAGAGATTCTAAGCCTCAACTCTGTTGATCCCCAATTTCTCACCTGATGGCCCCCCTGCAACTGTGCCTATCTTAGGTTGTTCTTCCCTTGAGGAATCTTACCCATCTCTGGCTAAACAGTCATCTTCCGTGGCCATACAGGGAAATGTAAAGTTGGTAAGTGAGAGAGAAGCCTTATTGTTAGAAAAGGTTAGACTTTTACTTCTTTGCATATTTATGCCCTGTGGCTTCTATGCCCAGCATTTGTCTTGAGGTATCTTTACCACTGGGAAGAATTATGATACAGGGTAAATTCGATATGAGGCATGAATTCTATTTAAGGGTTGTAGTTAGGAAGGAAGAAGAAAAGCTATAGAAGTAGCAGGCGGAAGAAAACATGGGAAGATTGATTATTTCTTTGACATATCTTCTTGTAGAGTAACATAAGCATGTACAGGTTTTAAACTACTAATTATATTATGCACACACATTAACATAATAGGAGTACAGTTACATTACCAAAGCATACCTATAATTACCAGCCATCTCCAGTGAAACCAAGAAAACCAGTTAGGCACCTTAGGCATTTGTGAAAACTTATCTATGATAAGGTGGATATTGTCCAACTGAACTTGAACAGTCTGAGAGAAATCAGACAAATTAAAACAGCCCATTACTGGGGGCTGTTCACATCCCATATGTTCTTTTAACAGTAAATAGTCTGTACGTGTAAGATTTTGGAGCGCTACAATTTGCACTTCTCCTAATTCTTGGTTGAGTTCCAACAGTATAGATCCAGTCAAATTTGTTGTTTTACTGTATGCACAGGCCAGCTTAGATATCTCCTTCTTCATTCCCATGGCAAGTCCAGGAACCGGTGGGATGAATGCATCTACACCTGTAGCAGTACATGGTTCTTTGTTGGGGTTTTTGATGATCATCTTCTGGCATGAGTCTTCCAGAGAGTGCTGATGTTGGAAGTTCTTTTTCATATCATATCTTAGTTCATTTTCAGGGTAGCCAACTTAGGCTTTGATCCTCTGTATAACCAGGTCCCCCCTATAAATTCCTTTACAGTCACTGTCCATCAGAATAGCAAAATGTTGTATAGTCACTACTTGTCTTCTCTGTGTTGTACAGCCCTCCCCTTTCTCCCACCCCCCCATGCATGCTAATGTTAATACCCCCCTTCTTCTCCCCCCCTTATCCCTCCCTACCCACCCATCCTCCCCAGTCCCTTTCCCTTTGGTACCTGTTAGTCCATTCTTGAGTTCTGTGATTCTGCTGCTGTTTTGTTCCTTCAGTTTTTCCTTTGTTCCTATACTCCTCAGATGAGTGAAATAATGTGGTATTTCTCTTTCTCCGCTTGGCTTATTTTGCTGAGCATAATACCCTCCAGCTCCATCCATGTTGCTGCAAATGGTAGGATTTGCCCTTTTCTTATGGCTGAGTAGTATTACATTGTGTATATGTACCACATCTTATTTATCCATTCATCTATCGATGGACATTTAGGTTGATTCCAATTCTTGGCTATTGTAAATAGTGCTGCGATAATCATAGGGGTGCATCTGGCTTTCTCAGACTTGATTGCTGCATTCTTAGGGTAAATTCCTAGGAGTGGAATTCCTGGGTCAAATGGTAGGTTTTTTTGAGGATTTTTATGAACCTGCATACTGCTTTCTACAATGGTTGAACTAATTTACATTCCCACCAGCAGTGTAGGAGGGTTCCCCTTTCTCCACAGCCTCGCCAACATTTGTTGTTGTTTGTCTTTTGGATGGCAGCCATCCTTACTGATGTGAGGTGATATCTCATTGTAGTTTTAATTTGCATTTCTCTGATAATTAGCGATGTGGAGCATCTTTTCATGTGTCTGTTGGCCATCTGTATTTCTTTTTTGGAGAACTGTCTGTTCAGTTCCTCTGCCCATTTTTTAATTGGATTATTGTTATTTGTTTGTTGAGGCGTGTGAGCTCTTTATATATTTTGGACATCAAGCCTTTATCGGATCTGTCATTTACAAATATATCTCCCATACTGTAGGGTTCCTTTTTGTTCTATTGATGGTGTCCTTTGCTGTACAGAAGCTTTTTAGCTTGATATAGTCCCACTTGTTCATTTTTGCCTTTGTTTCCCTTGCCCGGGGAGATATGTTCATGAAGAAGTCACTCATATTTAAGTCCATGAGATTTTTGCCTATGTTTTTTTCTAAGAGTTTTATGGTTTCATGACTTACATTCAGGTCTTTGATCCATTTTGAATTTACTTTTGTGTATGGGGTTAGACAATGGTCCACTTTCATTCTCCTACATGTAGCTGTCCAGTTTTGCCAGCACCATCTGTTGAAGACACTATCATTGTATGTCCATGGCTCAACTAACTCATTTTTTAATGAGGAAAATGACTGCCAGGATCACTTTGACAAGGAATGTCAACACATTTTTTCCTCCTAGCAGTGAAGCCTGTTTGGGAAACCAATTCACTCTATCTGAATAGAGCTTTGTATAGTTACAGTTCAAAAATCACTTTCAAATTCATATTCTCATTTAATCCCCCTCACCATCCTTCAGTGCCAAGCAGTGTGGTCCTGGCCTGAGGGGAGGGCCTCCCACAGCAGACTTCTCATCCCAGAAGCAGGCCGGGGTCAGCCATTTCCACACCATGACAAAATTGTTTGTCTGAATTTACTAAAAAGTCACTCAAGGGCTGGTATTGGAATCCTCACCCTTCTCTCCAGATAACCTGCACAATATAGGACAGAAGCAGAAGATGCCTTCCTTCCTACTGCTCCCTGCTGGTGCCCAGAGCAGGTAAATGGCCAGTTTTCATCCTTCCTTTCTTGTGGGTTCTGCTGAACCCCTCGGATCTCCAGAGCAAATACAGTGGGAGACCATCCACAGCCCCAGTCAGTCAGAAAGGGAGAGAAGCAAGGGGAGGCGGGAACACAGGGCAATAAAGCTTCCTGTAAGGTGAAGTGTCAGTGTTGGGCTCTCTCTGGCTTTCCTGTCTGAGGCCCCTCCTCCTGTCTTGTGAGGTGTGCCACTGAATTGCAGGCAGGACAGGAGTGTAAAGGAATTGAGGCTTGCATGTTTCCAGAAACCCGTACTGATGGTTACTCAATCGATGGCCTGTCTCCAGGTCCTGCTCCCCTCTGCCCCCTCACGCCTCCACTGTCACCCTCTGCGGGAGAATCCCGGCTGTGCCCTGCTGCTCTGCCCCCCACATGGCCTCCAGCACGGCTGATGACCCAGGTAACACTTGGTGGGAATTTACTGAACACTTGGAGAATGATGCAATTTCAAATGGAAACGAGATGACTGTCTGAGCCTGCAGGGGCTGCTGTGACAGAATACTGTAAACTGTGGTTTAAACAACAGCATTTATTTCTGCAGACTGGGTGGTGCAAGGTCAGGGTGTCTGGGGAAGCCTGCTGGGTGGCAGGTGGCCGTCTGCTCCTTGCACACTCGCATGGCAGTGGTACACAATGTGCAGTCCCAAGCTATGACCTTTCCCCAGAGTCTGCACACCCCAGGCCCTCCAGATGGGTCCTCCTGTCCACATTTTTTCTCCTCCCCTGGCGTGGTGCTAAATCTTGCCATTCACATGGGTAACGGACATCTCCTTGGATAATATACCTCCTGCATTAGTATCTAGTTGCCAATGGGAAGAAAACCACCAAACTGTCCTGATGGATGTGGGAGTGGAACAAATGGAAAGATATGCTATGTTTTTAGGTGTAAATACTGATTTTTAAAAAAGACAATGACTGTTATCTTACAGGGTTAGCATAATTGAAACAAAGAATCCCAGTAGATTTTTGGAACTTCACAAACAACTTGCGTAGTATTGAAAGACATAGACAGGCAAAAGTTACTTCAAAAGGATGGATTATGAACCACCAGTTTTCAAAATCCATTTTAAAGAAAGCTAATGGTGATATGACAACTATGATGATGATATACTAACATTTGGTGAGCACTTACGATGTGTTAGGCATTATGCTAACCACTCTGTGCATTATTTTATCTAATCTTCACTATAATGCTATGAACCAGGCACTGTTATTATCCATATTTTACAGAGGAAATTCAAGTGGTTAAATCACCTGTTCAAGATCTGAGAGCTAATCAGCCATGCAGCGGGGGAATCTGCCTGACTCCGTGGCTTATCTTGTCAGCCCTCTACTATAGACATGAAACCCATGCACTGCTGATGAAAGAACAGGCAGATAGATGAGAGAATAGACTGGAAAGCTCAGGGTCATTTCCTTAGTTAAAAGTGATGAACTAAGACACAGGAAACATCTGTAAAAGTAACCCTCTAAAAGTTTAAGTCTATGTTGTTACAAACACATATACACTCAGCACACATATAAATCAAGGCTAAAACACTCAAAAAGCTGCAGCAAATATGGCAGGGCACTGGAATAGGGTTAGGATCAGAACTACAGCCTGCAGCTGGGAATGGAAAAAAAGTGCAAAAAGAATGGAGGAAAGAGGCTAGAAATGCTGGGAGTCAATTTCTTGTTCAGTATCAGCTGCTCTTGGCTTATTTTGCTGAAAGGATTGGGGTGGGGTGGAGAGGCGGTAAAGCAGATGGGATTAAAACAACAAGCCACTAAGCCTTACCTGTCAAATTATCTTCCCTTGTAGGGATCCATAGCCCCAACCTGGGGCAGATGGGTGACGGTCGATGGATTGCCATCCACACTGGGATACATTTATAGCTGGATCAGGGGTGGGTGAGAGGTCCCCAGATTGAGCACTGAACATGCCACCTGCTGCCTGTCTGGAGCAGGACAACTGGAGGCACATGTCCAGCCCCCACCTTCCTCATACTCATGTCTAGGGCAGTGATGGAAACCTGGCCTGCACCTGCCAGGGTGATGCCCAGGTGGAGGGTGGCAGTGACTGCAGGGACACAGAAGACCTGGGGCTTCATGGTGAGGGGAGGGGATGGCAGGTCCTCTACCCTTTGTGGGGAGGTGGGGAGATGGCAGGAAGTAAATCTGAAGTGAGTCAACTCAACTCTAAGCCCTCAGCACAGCCTCCACTGTCTCATTAGACTTCATTTATAAAGTACACATTCAAAGATAAAATTATTAAGACTTTTGAGATGGAGTCACAGAGGATTAAACCCCCAGCAGGGGCTCTTCTGAGCAAGGTCCCTGTTTGAGACTGCCCAGGTCACAGGACTAGGAAGCTGGCCCTGGGAAGAGTGGAGTAGTTGTGATAGAGACCTTAAAACCCCTAAGGTACCTCTAGAAATATTTTAAAAAATCATCCTCGGACCCCTGGTCTAGAGGATTCTGATAGGCTATTGAATTTTGTGGGGATCTGTCTCTCCCACTGGCTTGACAATTTGGTGACTCAGCAATAGAAGGTAACTCTAGTGGGCTAATGGTTATGCTATCCACATGCCTCCACAGGATGAAGGTGCTGGTGATTGCTGCTCTGTCCAAGAGGCAAAGTTTGCATCTAAAAGCAGATTTGCCTCAGCCTTCCAGATGGATCATGTCTGCATCTGCTCTTTGGACTCTTCCTCGCCTCCCTGACGTTTTTACTTCTTACTGTGAAATGAGCTAAAGGAAATGTACGACGCATGTTGAGTTTATATTTGGATTGGGTGTCCATGGCTCAACTTTTCTAAAGTTATTCTTCCACAGACTATCATTCTTTAGCTTTTAACAGAATATTGTTGTTTATCTTATTTATCTTGTGATTATCTTTGATTCACCTTCATAGAAGGGGTGATGTGTGTTTGTTCAGGGTCAGGATTTGGAGAGGGTTTTTTAAATCATTTTGTTTTGTTTGTGTTTGAGATTGTGTGTTAAGCCTTTCACCAACTAGTGAAAGAGGAAAATGTATGTTTTCTGAGGTCTGTGTTACGACAGTCTAGGTCCCATGGGCTGTGAGGCCTGGAGGTGGAAAGGTCAGGAAGGTGTGTGTCAAAGCATAACCCACTGGCTAAAGGGTAATTCCAGACAGTCAGGTTGTTCCCAGGCACCACTGGGTGGCAGAGCCTAGTGAGGGAAACCTTCACTTAGGTGTGTCTACACTGCTTCCTACTCTGTCACCCCTGACACCTCCAGCCCACCATGGGCTGATGGATGGCCTGCCAGCTCTCTTCTGCTGGCTGATGTTTCCAGGGCCCATTCAGGGATTCCTCTGGGGCATCCCATCTACTTCTTTCCTAAGTGGGGTCCACCTTTGCTCATTTTAAATGTGAGCAATCTGCTCTGGTGAGCACCACACAGTCTGGCAGATTTGCAGCATTTTTTCCATGTTTATATTAATGTTCCTAATTTTTCAGAGCTGATACCAGATTTCCTCTTTTTTAAAAAAATGCCCCTTTGGCAATTTTAATGGGATTTGGGAGTAAAGCAAGGCAAACCTGTGGGATCAAAAAGTTTTTTTAAAATATGTCATTGGCAATCATTCAGTTGTTTAAATAGCAATAATGCTATTTTCACATTGGGATAATATTCCTAGGATCTAGACCCACAATGCAACTATTGCCCCATGCATATTGACATATGTACTTCTTTTGATGTATAATTGCTAAATTGCTTTTCTAAAGGGTGGATCCAATTTATGATACATGAAGATATGAAATGGCAAGACTCTAACTCATGGCTCACATATTTCCTCCCTAATTTGGAAACTAAAATAGCACTTGCTGCTTATTTTAATTTGAGCATCTTTTACTGTTTTGAGGAAGAACGTGTTACCCTCGCGTCAGGGGCAGGGAGGTTAGCCTAGGGCTCCTGCTTGCCAGTGTCACCTTGTTCCATTGTATTTAAATCAGAATAGCTTCAGTTCTTTTGCGCAGTAGGAACCCACTGTCCACGAAGGCACATCTGGAGATTTGAGGGGCTTATTTTTCCTCTAGTCGCTTCTTCCAATTTTTTGAATCACCAGAATTCTCAGTCTCTCCTGTGTCTTACCTCATGTCAGTCCCATCACGCTGTCCCCTTTCCTTCACGTCCCTCTGACACACCAGAACATGGACAGTAAGTAGACCTAAAACCTCTTTAGGATGGCAAACCTCCTTCAGTTACAGGTGGCACATTTCTACTTATAAAAGGGCATAGCCCTTCCTGCTCCTAGGAGCTTCTCCCAGTGGACAGGTCCCAGCCTCCCATCTGGCCGGCCTATCTCTTCCAGGCCACACTTTGTCCAAGTAACCCTTACCCCGGGTCCTGGTCTCCTCTCCCTTGCTTCTCAGAGGCCTGCAGTCTGGCTCCCACCTCCACCTGGCCAGGTCCAAGGGCAAACCTTCACAAGCAGAAATGGCCCGTTAGGGTTTTGCTAAACTTCATGTAGTTTTCTTCCTGAATAATTATGTCAATAACTGTAAGCTATTATTTATTCCTCCCCCTTTCTCTCACCATATTTCCTCTTTTCAGGTTCTTTGCCCTTTCCTTGATTGATGTCTTAGTGTTTCTCATCTTGATGAATGTCTTCTTTTGATTCATTTAAAGATTCCTGAATTAAGAGAAAAATCATCATTAACAGATGTTCCCTCCACAGTAAACAGAAGGTACTATTTCTTCATGACTGGGGAAAATGACTTTCTCCTAGAAGGATCAATACATCTTTCAAAAGATTATTACATAAATGGCTTCAGGCGGCAAAACAGAAACTCAAATCTCATTTTCTATATATATAGTTTGGTATTTATATATAAATATAAAACTGTGTCTCAGGCTTATCTTACTAATCAATACCACATTTTTACTTAGAGAAAATACCATAGATAGTCAATTCCTGAGCTCTACTAGACAAAATGAACATTTTTGCTTTGAATGTTACACACATGTTCTTTAATTTTGAATCCTATTCTGAATAGTTTGAGCATCATCTACTTCTAGAAACTTATTCTACCAAACTCAAATGCTTAGCTGTGTGTTTGAGGAAGTTACCTTATCTTGTTTGTTGTTATATCTCAGATGAAAAGAGGTAGATTTTTAGAATATGCAATTCAAGGTTGGGTACTTAAATCTTTTCTTTAAAAATCTGAGCAGCCATATAGCAGGTACAAATTAATAATAAATGCCCAGAACTTTTACCAGTATTTCTCAAATCCTTCCCAATATATATGCAGTAGTGGCCATTTGATGACAGGGGTAAAGCTCTTCAAAGAAAACAGTGGTTCAAGAATGACACACAAAGACAGATTGTGAAGAATCAATGGGTAATCAACATTTTAAAAATAAAATAAATAAAAATAAGTATTTAAGTGTGCTTAAAAATATATAAACTAAGTCAAATAAAAATAAAGGGCTGTCATCTCAAGAACTTGAAGGTCAAATTAAAGAAATTCTATGCCACTAAATCTTCATGACTGACGTAAAGTTTCTGTCAAAGGGCTGATGTGCATTTGCTGAGGGATAAGCAGACTGCAGAAAAATAAGGAGGCTTCACATGTACAGAATCATGGTAGCAACCTTAACACTATCTCCGGATGGTTAATGAATTCCAGAGTATTCTGGAGAGGTGACCTCACGCAGTCATGATGTGTCTAGACAGAGGGCTCATAGGCTGGCTTTGTGGTTTATGAGCTATAATCCAGCAAAGCCATCAAAATACAGCAAACTTCTTTCTTATCACATTTTCAGCCCCATGTTTTTACTGATTCATATAAAAATAATTCATAGAAACTAAATAAACCTGCAAAATATCTCCAGTAACTTTGAAGTACAGGGAAGGAAACAGTAGGTCTTAAGAACACAGATTGCATTTCTAGGTTTTCTTTCACTTTGAAGACCAGGACCTGGAAAGTGAAGAGGAGACCAATGGGATCAAAGTGAAAACTTGCTTACATAGATTCTGTCAGGGAGGAGACTTTGGTTTTCTAGACCATGGTCCAAACTTTCCAAATGGTGAGTTTTTTTATTTTTTACCTGTGGGTCTTTAATAACGGGCAGAATGCTTTCCCTGAACACCAGGGGAAAAAAGCATTTGTCTTTCTCTCATTCAAACTTACAAAGGCTAATTATCTGATTAATAATGTTCTTTTATCAAGATGGGTGGAAAGAAGAAAAATGCTTTTGTAACCCGTGCTTCCAGAGTTCGTACTAGCCTGTGGGAAGATAAATAGAGGTGTGTTTAGCATTCTTATTGGTAATGAGTATATTCTTTGGTTCTGAGCCTGAAACAAATTATGTTGACATCTCAATACCCACTGCACTGTCCCTCACAGCTCTGTCCTTTGCCAGGTAGATGAGTAGCTATTCTTCGCTTGGTGAGTGTGTAACATAGGGGCTGTGTGTGTGTGTGTGTGTGTGTGTGTGTGTGTGTGTGTGTGTGTGTGTGTCAGGCACAGCATGTGAAATGGGTAGACAGGACAGGCCCAGTTCCTCCCTGCAGTGTATAGTACCTTGCACAGTTCCTGGCAGATACTTCTCGTGGACATGGTGAGGCTCAGGGAAATAAAGGGAAGCATACAGCATTGAACGCAAAAGCCCTGTCTGGAGACAGATGAGATGTGTTTGAATTCTTTCACTTCCTAACAGCATCACCTGGCAAATTATTTACCTTGTCTACCCCTCCAATTCTTCATCTTCAAAATGAGGATGATAGTACCTGGCTTTAAAAATGTTGACTCAGTGCCCAAAATAGGAGTAGTTCAAATTCCTTGTTAATACTTACAAGCTTCTTGATAGCTTGGCCTCACGCTAACCATAACCATTCCTGAATCTTACCATTTCCTAATACACCCTGTTCTCTAATCCCACCAAAGACAGATCCCCTAGGCATTGGGATCTGTTGGACAGTGTAACTCTGTATCTGACAGGACTGTCCCCCTTTCTACCTGCTAAACTCCTTCTCATCTTTATCATTTCAAAAAATTTCCTGCCTTCCCTGACTTCTCTGCTTCATAGGAAGGAGTTACTCTCCTCTGAGTGTACAATGGGCTCTGAGTTTCTAGCTCTGTAGCAGATATCACTCTATTATGCACTATTATGATGACATTTATAAGCATTTTGAAGGCAAAATATATGTCTAATTTTTCTTTGTATAGTTTCTAAAACAGTAATGGTACATAATAGCCTATCAATTAATGTTGAGTGAATTAAGTTCCTCCTTATGTGATTTTATATATTTTCTAAAAAATGAACTTAATTTGATAAATAGTCTTATATAACAGTTTATATAATAGCTCAAATTGACAAATGAGTAAAATGAGTGAATTCTCTTACTGTATCACTAATGCTCCATTCTGTACCTTGAGGCTGGTTGATTCTGGCCTAACTCATAGAAAAATAAACAAACAGCCAGAAAATGTGAAAGTATGTTCAACTGAACTAATAAACAAATATGTTAAAATATAAAAACAAGATACCAAATATTAATGAATAAGTAAAAAGAAATTAAAGGTAATTCTGGTTAGGGTACCAGTGAAATATGAACTTTAATACACTACAGGTTGGACTATTGATCTATTTCTGTAAAGCAATTTGGTAATATTATCAGGAGTCTTAAAAACCTTTCCATTTTTTCTGTCAATCAACTTCTAAGAATGTATTACTTGGAAATAAGCAGAAATGCCGACAAAACTTTGTGCACATAATTCATAACAGCAAAAATTGAGAGCAATCAAAACAGTCAACAGCATGGGAAGAATTAAACAAATTATAGTACATCCACGCAAGAAATATTATGCTGCCACTGAAAATCGTGAGTCCCAGGAGTCTTTAATATTGCTGAGAAATGTTGATGATTAAAAGTACATCCTCAGTGTCAGCACAATGATGGCAGATGCGCAGCCCATGCCAACAGTGCTTTTCACTAAGTGTCTCTATTTTCTTTGCTATGCTTTTCCTGTCTACTTTCAGTTTTCTGTAATGAACATATATTTTATAAAAACTTTAAGCTTTCATTTAAAATAAAAACCTGAGCTGATCAGAGAGCTACAATTGTAGCCTCAAGTGGTTCTTCCCATAGATGGGTCCCTTTAAGTGCCCCTGAGCAAGGCTCACTAATTTTTAAGCTGAGCTTTGAAGCATCAGAATGGGTTGGGCAAGAAAGGGAAAGAGCATTCCAGGCAAGGGAATAAATGGCATTGGCACAGAAGCTGGGGTCTCATGATGGGCAGTGTTTAGGAACTGCAGAGTGGGATATGAGTGGTGGGCTTCAAACAGATGACTGGTTCATACTGTGAAGGTCTGTTCTTGAACTTTGGACTTAAATCTGCTGCCCATGGGGAGCCAATGGGGGATTTTTGAGAAAGGAAGTGAGGTGATTGATTTCATTCTAGGAATTGGTTCTCTGCCTGTGTTATTGAAACAAGTGTTCAGCAAATGCTTTATTTGAATAAATAAGTGAATTTAAGAGGTGTGATCATGGAGACGGGGAGGCAGTATAAAGGTGGTTGCAGCCATCTTCAAAAGAGAGGATGGTGGCCTGAACAAAGACAGGTTGGCTGCTGGGTTGAGGTGAAGAAATAGTTTGGAAGGAATTGGAGACTTCTGGCTTCTGGTCTCCCATGTAAGGAGCTTGGAAATCATCTCTCCCTGTTGAGATAACAATGTCAAAGCTTTGCAATAGGAAATCAACAACTCTGCTTAGATCCATGAGAACTGAGGTCTCGGACAAACCACTGTCTCCAAAACTGTAGTAACAAACAAGCAGACACAGAAAATCACAAATTATCCAAGCAGAAGCCCAGGAGCGGAAAACTCTGCAGGAATCAGTAGTGATCTAGGAAAGCATTTTTAACTGAAACTCAGTGTGGGCAGGTTGAGAGTTAAAAGCTTCAAGAGGGCCCAGTTTTGGGGCAGGGTGCATACTTCCATGAGTTTTACCTGCAGGAGCCCTCCCAGGATTTCTGAAGGTCAGGGAAAATCCCTTCATTCTCTGGCAGGAAGAGAGGGGCAAGTAACTGTTCAAAATATGCCCAGAGTATTCTGCTTTTTGCAAGATTCGCCCTCAAGTGAAATATGCAAGCAGTCAGAGAGTGGAGTAAAATATTTAAAGTGTTGAAGGGAAAGACTCTAACAGTACCTTGTGCCCATTGAGTTCTCCTTCCAAGTGAAGGAGAAGAAAACTTGGCAGGCAGAATGAAGCTGAAGAGGCTTTATTGGCTGCTTGGTTGTGGGGGGAAGTGATGGGTGAGTGGGAGGATTTTATGGTTATTTCTCTCTGCTGCAGAGACCGAGTAGATTAATCATGGGTGAGCAGAGGAGGAGGAGGCGGGGAGGGATGGTTTGGACATACAGAATTTAGGCACTTGGCAATATCTATGGGGAGCAGAGGGAAGAGCCAGGGGTACAGCTATTGATGTGTACATACCTCAGCAGCATATGGGTGTCAGGGGACTTGATTCTGTCACCCAGGAAGAGTTTATTGAGGGAAAAAGAAGAAACAGAATTAATAGCATTTGGCTGCAAACGAAAATCTCAAGTGTGGCTTAAACAGATGGGGTTTAATTCTCGTAGAACAAGAAGTCTTGCGTCAGCACTTAGCTGGTGCAGAAATCTCTCTAATTTGTGTTTGCCTTTAGCTCCTACTCAAATGTTTGCTGGGGGCAATTCCAGGCACATTGTCTGCATTCTAGGAGGAAGAAGGGAGAAAGGTGCCAATTACCAAGAAAACAAAACTTTGCTGGGAACCCCACAGCTGACTCCTGTGTGTATCTCATTGATTAGAACTTCCCCAGTGACCTACCTTGGTTGGACGACAGTTAGGGGGACAGAGAATGGGGGTGGAGGTTGTTTGACTACCCAGTAGTGTCCACCACCGGTGGGTAAGTAGGGGCAAAAAAGGAATCTGAGGAAAAAGACTGAGGGAAGAGGCAAACTAGGAAGGAAGGAGATTGTCCAAGAAATGAGAGGAAAATGTTCCAGAAGGCTTGGAGTCTTAATTCCATCAAACGCCTCAGAGAATTCCAGTGGAATAAAGACAGCCTCCTACTGATGAAAGGACCATTGGTCACATTAGCAGGGAAGTTTCAATGGCGTGCTGGGGGAGGGGTCCAGGCTGCAGTGGGTTCAGGAATGAAGAGGCGGTGAGGTGCCAGGAACCCATGGGGCTACTCTTTTTTCTTCTTTGGCCTTACTTGATGCTTACAAAAGCACATATGTAACATATATGTAAGTCATGCATCATAGTGATGAAATGAACACCACTGTCTGCCACCCAACAGAAGATCAGATTATGGCCAATGCTGTTGCCTCTCCCTGGCCCTGAGGCTCTGTCAGAAAGTTTGATTCTAAGGGACAGAATACAGTGAATGATGTGGGCTAGAGGGAGAAGAAAGCAAGAAAGGCACTTCTTTTCACCAAGACACATTGGGAGACTGGAGGTACAGGGGTGAGTGTAACCATGCCAGCAGCATGTTAGTGCCCACCAGAGATCTCCCAGATGCAAAACAAGGCATCTGGCCAGTTTTGCAGGGCATGAGCTTCCCGACAGAGGAGTGATAGCGCTACTCTTTATCCTACATGGGCAGGTCTAGGAAGAGAATGATTAACACCAGAGGGAGGGATGCAGGTCAGAGCTCCCTGTTCGTTGGAGTGGAAATGCACTCAAATGCAATTCCTGGGAGATTATAGGAAAGCATCCCAGCTCTCTGCCTGGGGTGAGCCGCACAGTGGCGCTGGTTCAAGTCATTTAAATGACTACCGTGAGTCCCTCCCGCAGGAAATCACTTTCTGTCCCCAAGCCTGGTATCCAGTCTCCCTGAATGCAGCAAATAAGGAAACACCACCCTTGGATAAACAAAACCCACACCACAAGGCAGGTTTCAAAAAGAGACTCCGGATGACAGAATCCAAGCAGTTCCTGACAGTGTCCCCGCATCTGTCACCCCTTCACGGCTGTTACCACGACACCTGCTGTGTTCAGACCCTTCTCTCTCTGAGAAGTGTCTCTCTGGCTTACATGTGGACATAGTTTTTTCTCCTAACCAGGATGAAATCTGTCTGGATTAAAAATAAAAATAATAATAACTCCCACCTTAACTGAGTAAAACACAGAAATATTTTCTGAATATGAAAAGCACTGAGCTTTGAAAGTACCGGCTTCTGACTCTATTGAAACTACAATCTGTTTTTCTCTTATGCGTTTGCCAGACCTGCCTGGCCCAAACACAAATGTTTGTTTAGTTAGCATTTTTATGTGCCAGGAATGGACTAATTGCTTCAAATGGATTATTTAATTTGATTTTCATGTTTATAAGATTATCTTAAAACTTTTATCTAAATGAAGCTACTGGGGCTTGCAGAGGTGAGTAACTTTCCCGAGGTTACAAGGTGTATCACCGGCAGAGCTGGGATTTGAATCCCCCGTTGAACGCACCAGACTCAACTATGCCGACAGCCCTGATGCGCCTTCAGTCCCCCCAGGATGTGCTGGAGCTTCTCAGAGAGCTGCTGCGCACACAAGCCCTCTGTTCTTCACTCTACTGCCTCCCTTCTATTTGATGAGCTGTAGATGTTACATTTCTCTCTTGAAATAAAATCCCCAGAATTAAAACCCAGTTCTTCTGCTGAGGTCGGGCCTGTGTCAGATGGTGGGCCATTACTTTCTTTGCGATGAACATAAATCTTATGTGAATGCAGAACTACTCTGTACATTTATTTCTGTTAATTCCATGTTGTCCATCCTGTGCAGTATCACAAATTTGTTTTTAGACCCCAATGAAGGATTTTATATTTATCCCTATGAAATTTTACCTTGTTTGTCTATTGCTTTAGCATGTTAAATCTTTTTCATCCAACATATTATTTTTTTCTCTAACTTTCTAGCATCTGAGTACCTTCATCCATAAAAATAACAAAATGACAGGTCCAAGAACAGAGCTTTGTGGCCCTACAGATCATTTTAGTTGCCACTGATCTTTCAAAGAATGCAGGATTCTTAATTCAACCAGACAAAAACACAATTAACTACAAGGTCATATAGCAATACTTTAAAAATATTTCTTAATGAAGATTTTCACTGTCATATAGCCTATTTTGATTGAAGATATAATGTTCTCAAATCACAAATTCAGGTAGACAAGAAATGTAATCATGCTTTTATTAGACATATTCTCTATCTTGATCTATCACTGCCCCCAGTAGCAACGTTCTTAATTCAGGTTAGTCCAGTAAAGTGAACAAATTCTGTGCCTTATTGACTGTCTCTATTTCTTTTAGTAACAAATGAAGCAAAGTTATTGGTGAAAGCAGAGATTACAGAGGGGAGACAGTATGTGTGTGTGTCTGTGATGAGCAGAGTCGAACAGAAAGGAGAAGATAAGAAATTGCCTTTTTGGAGAGTGAACAAGCACATGTATTAGAGATGTGCTCATGTGAGCTGGTCACTGTGAATTTAAACAGAAGTGAGTCTGCTTGATTGTGTATATGCTGCACCAATTGTTGCACTGCTTGAGGGCAGGTGGGGAGCAGGTAGATGGTGGGGTTTCAACTTCTCAAGTCCAGTGAAGTGAAGGAGGCAGGAGTGGGGGTTAAGTTTATAGTCATGATCTACAGAATCTATGCTGAGCAGGAAGAGCCACAAGCACAGGGGGAAGATAAGATTGACAGCAGCAAAAGGTTGGCTCAATGTTTTGGTAGGGCTGAAAATATCTGACGTGGCACTCAGGGTAGGTGAGCATGAAGGGAAAGATATGGCTTTCAGGGAGAGAGCTTTTTAAAGATTCCATAAATGTTATTGAATTGAGAGGAAGTAATAGGTCATTGGAAGCTAAGATCTGAAGGATTTCGAGAGTTCAAGATGCTGAACCAGTTGTCTGTGAGGATGTTTAAGTTGTTGAGAATGATGACAGGAGTGGTGGGAATGAAGAATGTGCTCAGTCCACAAATTCATCAGTGAATGAGAGGGAGTGAGGTGGAGTTTACCTATGACAACAGCAAAGAGGAGCAGGAGGTCAAGGTGATGCCTGAATGTCACATGATGGGGTGCTGGTCATCTGGAGCATCAGATACAACTGGATGGTCATGAGATAAATGTCAGTTGGTTGCTTATGCTTTTCCATCTTTGGATGTTGTGGCACAGTGTGGGAAGGGCTGTAAATACAGAGTTTAAAAGAGAAAAACATCCCACCCTCTTTACTTTCTGAACAACACTCCATGTTAATTATATGACAATATGCTTAACGCACCCCCTTGGCGATGGCAAACATTTGGAGAACAAAGAAATCAAGATACGCTAGGGCTGGTAGCAAATGATAAGTGAAAAATGTACTAATAACTCAGCTGTTTTCTTTGATGGTTGAAGGAGTTTCACTCCAGGCAGATGAGACATAGTGGCTTTGCCTGGAGACCTTAATGAAAAAACCCTAAGCTACTAGAAGAAACAGAGTCATAATTGGACTCACTTAACAAAAATAAAGTCATAAAATGCAGTAGTCTGTGAAATTATTGTTGGTCATTTCTTATAATGCAGCTAAACAATATCCCTGAGGCTGTTTTGTCTGATTTTTTTCCATATCGTATAATGATGATGAATTCATGTGATTTCTGGTGATGTAAGGTGGAAGTTACAGCAAAAACATAAAAGATGCAAGTGTAAGATAAAACTAAATTTTACAATGTATTTAGAACAGGTTTTGCCGTTAATTAGCTAGAAATGGATGAAATTAAATAATATAATGTCAAAGTTGTTAAATCCAAGAGTAAATGTATAATGTGTAATACAGGAGCATATGTATAATATATATATTAATTTCTCTTCTATCACCTATAAATACCAGTGTACCTTCCATTACATATTTAAGTTCTAGGCATCTGTGAAGCCAACCCAAGACCTACCATCTCCATAAAACCTTCTAGACCTTCCCTGAGTCTCATGGTCTCCTTCTCTTCTGAAATTCTATAGCATTTTCATGGAACGAAGTACTACTGATCACATTTTAGGTATCAATTGATATACCAATTTTCAGAAGATTCTTATATTACTAGGGAAGCAAGAATTTGATCACTGGTAACCCAAACCCACATTTTCCCCATGATATCATGCTGGCTCCAACTCTTAAACTGTCTGAAGCCCAGCTCCCTTCTCTTAATCACCAGTGTATCTATACCTTCTCTATCCAAGATGGCCGGCACTAGACATATGTGGTCACTGAGCACTCGAAATGTGGCTAGTCTAAGTCAAGTTTTGCTGCATGTATAAATCACACACCAAATTAAAAGACAGTGTAAACAGAATTAAAATAGCTTGATGACGATTTAAAAATATTTATCATATGTTGAAATGATAATGTTTTGGATGTATTGAACTAAGTAAAATATATTATTAAAATTAATTTCACCTCTCTTGTTTTACATTTTTTAAATGTGACTCCTAGACAATTTTTAATTTCCTACATAGCTGATATTGTATTTATATTGTATAGAGCTGATCAAGACCATTTGTCCCTAGCTCTGTAATCACAAAAACTAATCATCTCTATTCAGTTAAAGTCAAAGACAATGAAAATCTGCATAAGAAAGAAAGATAGTAAGATTATATATCCCAAATAAGTCAACCCTAAATCTACACAGAATCAGGTGGAATCTTTGAAAGGTTCTGGAAAATTAGCCTACTCCAAAACATCTCCCCTGACAATCCTCATGGATTTCCTGCCATTAGACTCATTCCTCTGGAATGTTTCCAAGAAGTGTCATTATAATGAAAACGTCTTTGCAATGAATCAAGGTAAAAGAGTATATATCAGTTTGTCAGATTATCTCTGAAAGCGCTTTTGAGTGTATGGTTTTGATCTTGATGAAATGAGAAAGATTGCAACATCAGGCACTGCCGGGGAATATAAAATGGAGACCTGGAAATTTTAAATAGTCAGATCAAGAAAATGTATATTTTACATTTTATCTGAGAGACCACTTGTTGCAGTCATTTAGGAAGATGCAACTATGTCATGGAACTACATTTATGGTTATCTCTTTGTTGAGAATTGGTGACTAATATCTCTGAGTTGATTTACCCAGTCCAGAAATCCATATTGCTCAGTGCTGTGTAGACAGAGCTTTAGGTGGGTGGTACTCAAACATTTTGGATGTCTGAAATTGTTTAAATTCCATGTTTTGAAGGTTGTCTAAATATTTTAATTTGCATCAGGAAGATGGAATTGTGAATATACATATCATTTAATGTGTGCTTTTCAGGTGAATTCATCCACTACACAGCTGTTTTAGATTGGCTTCTTTAACTTTTTAAATGTAATGTCTATAGCTGTAAATCACTCACCTTTACACTGTCTTTGTGGTATCCTATAACTTCTGGTATGTTGTATTTTCATTTTCATTTATCTTCAAGTATTTCTAATTTCCCTTGTGATTTCTTCTTTAACCCATTGTTTGTGTTGTTTAATTTCCACACATTTGTTAAATTTCCAGTTTTTTTTCCACGTAAGAATGGTTATTGTGTTGTTCTGAGGTAGAGAGCTGTGCATATATGTCTGTTAGTTCTACTTGTTTTTGTATGTTGTTCAAGCCTTCTATTTCCTTACTTATCTTCTATCTAGTTGTTTTATTCATTATTTAAATTGGGGCAGCAAAGTCTCCAAGTATTATTATAGAACTAGCTATTTCTTCCTTCGATTCTGTTAAATTTCTTTCAGGGAAGGTTTGCTGGTAATGAATTCCCCCGCTGATGGCTGGGAAAGTCTTTATATTCGTTCCCCTTAGAAGGATAATTCACTGGCTGTCGGTCTCTCCTGGTATGAATTCTGGGCCTTCGCAGCTGCTGGAACGACCAACCAGCCTGAGCATGGACAATGGACCGCTGCGTTTGGGTCGCCGCAACCTTGGTCCTGGGCAGGCATTGGACTGGGCCCTGGGGTTTCTCAGCAGAGGCCCCTGTGGCTGCTTTGGGACTTCCGTCACCGGGATGTCTGCATTTGCTGCCTACGTGTGCCCACCAGTCTGCCTCCATTGTGGTTCTGGCTGGGTGGGAGCGCCCCTGCACAGCCTTTGGGGCTCTGTGCTCCCCTTTATCTGGCCCCTGGGGTGAGACATCATAAGGGGAGGTGGGTATGAGGCGACGGTGAAGACTGTGCTTTGCTTGATGGATGGTGTGGGCAGGACAATCCTTGCAGAGGAGTCTGGGACAGGAGACCTTCGTCATCCAGGACAAGCTACGGCTCTCTTCGTATGACTTCCTTTCATCACTGTACAACCCCTGAGATCCCGCGAGATCCCCGTGAGACCCCGCGAGACTCCCGCGAGACCCCGCGAGACCCCAGCGAGAGCCCTCGAGGGCATCCTCCTGCGCGAGCGCGTCGGGTGGCCGCACCTCAGGCCAGGTTCCGCCCGTCCCTGAGCCGCCTGGGGCTCGTAGGGTCCCGGTCTGTCGTCTCCAGGCCCCGCCGCCCGGGTCGCTCTTGCTCCCCGCGTGCCCGAGGCCGCAGAGCGCGCCCCGCAGGCTCCCCTGTGCTCGGTTTGCCCGGAAACCTGCGCTCCACGCCCCCGACGGAGGCCCATCCCGTCGCCAGTGTCCTCGTGGGAAAGACCCCGAAATGCCCGCCGGGTCTCCGGGGGCAAGTCTGCTGGATTCCTACACCCTCCTCCGCAGGTGAGTGGCCCTCCCCGCCTCCGGGTCCCTTGCAAGGTTTGCTTTTGTCCTTGTCTTTGTGCACTTTGAATATACATCCAGGTGTAGGGCTTCTTATTTTTGTTTTTTAGGTTTTGTATGTGTGTGTCTGTGTGAGATTACTCCGAGCTTCCTCTGTGGGTACTTCGGCAGTTGTCATAAATCTGAAAAGTTCTCAGCTTTTATTCTTTATATGTATATACATATATATATTTGCTATTTTTCTTTTCGTTCTCCATTTGATATGCCCATTATGCGTATGTTGCTCGTTTTATAATTGTTCTGTTACTACGTACTTTCTGATTTTCAGTTTGGGAAGTTTACCGGACCTATAATCAAGCTAATTGAGTTTTTTATCAGCTGTATCCACTCTACTGTGTTCATCTAATCTTTATTTTCTGTTTCAGTGTTTTTGATGATTAGGATTTTCTTTTGATTTTTTTTCTTAAAGTTTGTCTATTTACCCATCTCTTCTTGCATATTGTCTAATTTTTCCATTGCGGACCTTAACCTATGGGACTTAATTTAAATGATATGATAATTGTAATGTCTGTGTCATTTCTGAGTTTGGTTCTCATACTTGTTTATCCCTTCAAACTTTTTTTCTTGCTTTTGGCATGACTTGTAATTTTTGGTTGAATTCTGGACACGATGAATTGGGTGATAGGAACTGAGTTAATAGGCCTTTAGTGTGAGGTTCTATGTTAATCTGGTCAGTAGCTGGGCTGTGTTTGATATATGCCATAGCTGTAGGTGTGTCCGAGGTTTCAGATTCTTTCAGTGTGCTTGTTTCTGTCTCCCTTCTTGACTCTGGGACCTTCTCTGTACTTCTCCAGGAGCATCCATTGCCTGCAGCTTTTTCAGCTATAACTCACTCATATTTACTGGAGCCTTATTAGTGTGGTGATAAAACATGGGACAAGGAGCATTCTAGAATCTTTCAATTAAATTTCAGTATTTTGCTGGGTCTGTGTCTGTAGCCTGTGACCACAGGTGTTTCTTGTATATACAGTTTCCCTCTGCATGCCCATTAGGTAAGACAGGAAGGTTGGAAGGGGAAGGTGTGGGGAAAATGCAAGTTCTTATGGCTGGAATCCTCTGATCCTAAACTACTTGAAGATGTAACTGGCCTACTGCTGGGCTACTGCTTCCACACACTTGACAATGAGCTGTTATTGACTGAGTCACCATGTAAAGAGCTCTGCTCAGTGCTCTGGATGGAGGCAGAGACAGAGGTGGATTATGGTTGGTCCTGCATGCAGACTGCTGGATGCAGATGTGATTTTAGAGCTCGACCTATCACAGGGAGAAAAGCCGGGAATAAAGCCCTTTACCCCGAGAACATTCCATTGTCATTTCTCGGTCTCACTGAACCCATATAGTGAACTTGCCCAAGTCTGAAACCCTCAGGCAAAACAGGTAGGAATCAGGAATGACCTACTTCCACAGCCCTAGGACACGTCTCTGGTAGTCCTTCCCCCTGGAGAGAAGGCCTTTGTTACGGAGAAGGCCTGGGCATCTTTCACAAGCTTTATTTACCCCTTATTTTCTGTGCTAGAGTTGGGAGGGTATCTGAATTTTCACATCTTCGTCAGGAAAACCTGGTGGGATTCATGGAGATAAAGCCCAAACATGTATGTGTGCCACCTTCTAAGACCACAGTCCCAAGGAAATTCTTATTCTCATGCTAGTGCAAACTTAGCCTCCATCAGTTGATCAAAATTTCCATGTAAGTGTTCCCACTAGTATGACTCCACCAGGTAAGGAGTTCTTGGCTTTCACTGCCTGGATTCACCTGGCTCTCCAGATTTTAGGGTGGTGGATTGCCCTGTGGCATCAGTTCTCTTGTAGGTGCAAGGTAAGTCACTCGTTTTCAATCTGTTCAGCTCTTTCTTCTAAGGGCAGGACTGGTGACTTTTAAGCCCTTTACATGTTAGAGCTGAAATGGAAAGTTTTTAAGGCTTATAAGTTTTATGAGTGCTAATTGGAACAAAGTCATTTTTAGGGTTTTAGAATTTGGGGAGAACTGGTTTTAATGAGGTGAAGTGGAGGCACTTTCTGGGGGCATGACTCAGAGTTTACAGTCATTGCATTCAAGAACCTTGACTAGGACACAGAGAATATGTTGCCTACATTAGTTATTATTTGGGACAAACTAATGGGAAGAAATGAGGGAGATGAAGTGAGATGGAGGGAGAAATGCTCCTAAATACTTGGGTACTTCCTATTGTGAAGACTAATTATTTATATAATGGGCTGAATATGTCAGTTTATCATTATATTTAGTTGTCATGAGAACCCAGTATCTATCAGGCATATATTGAGTGTTGAAGTAGCAATGTTTACCCTCATGGAGCCCATATCTTAATGAAGGGTCCCAAAAAATCATTTCTTGTCTACTCAGCAACCATTTCCTCCTTCTCTAACAGAACCATTATTCAGACAGCATGAGGAAATCCTTTGATCTCAGGGAAGGCAGATCCTCTGTCAACGTCAGGGTTTATATTATAATTAGTCTAAGATAGTCATGATAACCCCATTTCTCCTAGCTAGAAACTCAGTATTCCAGTCTCTGTAGCTTCTTTTCCGGGGACTTCTAGGTAAAGCCTGGAATTTATTCTTCCTAAATAGAGAGGGTCTTAGAGAGTAGACGCCTTTTGTCCTTTCCTTTTTTTGTGGGGTTTTTGGTATGAGGATGTGATACCTCAGGCTGCAAAAGTCAGTTTGTGACTCTAAGGGGTTATAAGCAGGAGGACAAGTCAGCATCTGTGGGGAGAGAAGGCTAGAAAGAGCTCTGAACCGCAAAATGAACCCTGAGTCCCCCTGCCTATAATTAATGTTCTGTGGTTGATAGCAGTGCTTCTCCTTATTATGAGTGGTGGATGATCAGTTTTTTCCTAATTCTTTGAGGAGTGATACTTTGCATCTCCATTCTACTCAGTGAGACAAATCCATTGATCATGTGCTTTAATGTTGTAGCACTGTCACCTTGCAATCAAAGCATCTAAGCACTCTTTATTTGTGTTTATTTTATTAAGGACTTATAATGGACAGTCCACAGATTGGCACTGGTTGACATACTGTATTTTGAGTAGTACTCACTAGTTAACACTCCTTAAGGATGGCCAGTTAGAGCTACCATGTACTAGACATTCAGGCAATTAGGTTTATTTTTTTTAACTTGTAACCAGATGCTTTTCTAACTGGTAACGTAACAGACATGTAAATACATGAATAAGTGATACAAACACACATACCCACATAATTTGGGGGTTGCTAGAAATGTGTTATGTAAGCTTGCAGCCCAAATGTGGTAGCCTGTGTGATGTGGTGCCGTGGATGTTCTTGCTGTTGCTGGGCGTGCTGGATCCCACTGTGTCTGCCCAACTTCCCTGGGACCCACCAGGTGCTGTGGCCTTTCGTAGCTGCTCATAAACCACAGCCTGAGAGGTGGGACAAATGCTCCTCTCTCTTTACCGTTTCCACTTTGTTAGTACTGCAGGTGCTCTTTTATCTTACAGGGTGCTGTGGACAATGTGTCCCTCCCACCATCATATGTTGAAGCCTAATCCCAATTCAGTGGCATCTGGGGGTGAGGCCTTCAGGAGGTGATTAGGTTATGAGGTTGGAGCCTTCATGTATAGAGTTAGTGTCCTTATAAAAGAGACCCCAGAGAGCTCTCTTACTCTCTAGCATGTGAGGAAACAGCTGCAGAAGTGCAGCCCAGGAGAGGGTCCACCCCAGAACCTGACCTTGCTGTGATCCTGGTCTCAGGCTTCCTAGAGCTGTGAGGAATACATGTCTGCTGTTGGTAATACCAGTCTCTGGTATTTTGTTATGGTGGCCCACACAGAGCCACAGGGAAACAATTCTTTATGTTTTCATATCTGGTCTTCTTACCACCCTCTGCCTCTATCACATGATTCAGAGAAGAGCTCACCCCAGTGGCAGGGGTCAGATCTTGCACTCTTAATCTCCTTTGTCTCTGAAACTAAAGGCCAGACCTACCAGGCTTGGCCCCCTTTCTCACAAGGTTCCTTACTCACTCTGATGACAGCATTTGTAGAGGACCCCACACCTGTCCTGCCAGGTAAGCCCAGACATGCCTGAATCTCAGGAGTGGGATATGACCTGGCCTCACATTGGTTCTAAACACATACACACACACTTTCTCTTCAACTAAACAGCAACATGCCCCTCTTTAGACAATTATGTGTCTTTCTCCCTCACAATGCCTGTGTGCTCATTTGAAACAGGTTTTGTATAAATATTTCATATAAATATGTGTCAGGGGAAGGAGATAATGGAGGATTCATCCTGTAAGGTGAATTCTAGCAGTGGCCCTGGTTAGGGGCACCCCAGCAATTGTATTCACTACCAATCTTTGGCAATTGAGAAGACCTAGTGGTTTTCTGGAAAGCTAGTCTATGTGGAAAAATGTGCCGTTGCCAAGGCGATGTAGACATGAAGAGTGGGGTAGGGAAAATTGTCGAAACTCCAAGTGTGCATCTAGTTAACTAGGTCATAGAAATACTTAATCAGAAAAGCAATAATGCTGTGAAGGCAAAATGAAAGAATTAGGTGCAAAGAGATGCTTACGTTCTCTGGAGTGAAATGTCACTTTGTAACTCAAAGATCAAGGGAGAGATTATTCCAAAAAGTAATTTCCTGTGTTTCCTTCTCGGCACAGACCACAACGCAAGGCTGTAATATTTTATTCCTTTTCTAAACCGGTATTACTTATCTCCTTTAATGGGTTGAATAGTGTCCCCACTTCCCAAATTCATGTGCATGACGGTCCTGTGAATGTGACCTTATTTGTAAATCCGTGAGCATGTTTATGACTTTTGTTTTGAAATCTCCATCAAGGTGATCTCTGTTTCATTTAGCCCTCTTTCTAGGGTTCTGTCTTGTAGTTTTGACTGGATCAAATTCCCCTGCCTGCTTGTTTTATCAGGGATTCTGTGTTTCTTGCCTTGTATTAGATGTCTCTGCGATGCTTTCTGGTCTAAAGAGTAATAGCTTTATGAAGAAGATGTGCTGTGGTGCCCAGAACCTCAGGATTCTTTACTCTCTCGTGCCTGGTTCTATTTTATGGAGGCCCCAGTGGTTGGCATGCTGTGTGGGGGGCACCTTTCTGCCTGCCTTCTAAAGTGGTCTAAGTGTGGGTGGGCAGATTGCTTGAGCTGCTTGCTGCCTTTGTGATGAGCTCAGGAATCTCTGTTGAGCTCACTGTGGGCAGAGCCACCTTCTGCCAGGCCTGCAGCAGTGGGGAGGCAGCAAGTGTTGGGTTTGGGCCCCCGCAGGGAGAAAGGAGCTCTTGGCTGGCTCCTCCAGGCACCTCTCTGGTTGGGCTGAAAGGGAGCCAAGGAAGCTGGGTGGATCTCCTTCCACCTGCCGGGCAGCCAAGTCTGATGCTGCCACTGGGCCAAGTGGGTTGGTTCCTGGCAGCGTGCAGGGAGGTGCCTCAGGGCTGTGTTGTCAGCAAGGGCCATGGAGCATCTGGAGCTCCTGAGGGTTCCCAATCTGTGGGGTGGAGAAAGGGCTGGAGATGTATCCTCTACCTGCCCTTTCTCCCGAGGAGAGAGCTCCGTCCAATCCTTGTCCCCTCTGGCACCCCTCCAACTACTGGCAAGTCTTTCACACTGCTACCTCTGCTTTGGGTCTCAGGACTGGTGGGGCATGCCTGCCCTCCACACGGGCATGGGTCCAGCCCTGGTAATCACCGGAACCCAGTGTACTGTGGGCTTGGGCTCTCAGAGCAGATCTCCAGGGCGACGTGTGTAGTGCTCCTGGGCTCCTACCTGCTCCCCACTCTGTCCCTTTCTCCCACCTGCAGGCTTGGGTTGGGGGAGGGCTTGGGTCCCAGTCGATCTTGCCATTGCCACCTCACCTCTCTCTGTGTGGTCCTCCTTCCTCCTCAGGTGCAGGAGTCTGTTCTGGGTTGTTTTCAGGTCTAGTTGTATTTGCAGTATTTTTCTCTTTTATGTGTTTTTGGGAGGAGGTTTCTGTCTTGCCTTCCTATTCTGCCATCTTTAATTCCAATTCCTTCTAATGTTTACATTTGGAAATAGAGTCTTTACAGATGTAATCAAATTAAGATAAGGTGTCCTTATAAGAAGAGGGATATTTGGACACACATAGGAGAAGGCCATGTGGAGAAAGAGACAGATTTGCGTGCTATAGCCACCATCTATGAAAGCTAAGGATTGCTAGTAACAACCCTTACTATGTGCATAGTATAGTGTTAGAATAATAATAGTTTTGTATGAGTTAGGCCATGTCTCTAGAATACATACACAGATGAAATGGGGGGGGGGAAATCATCCAGTTTTCTGAAGTGTTTAAAAATTATCAAAGACAGGTACTATTGCTATTGTAGGAAAAGATCATCTTGCCAGTGAAATTATGTTTTCACTTTTCTTCAGGACCCAGATAAAATGATTCAGGATGTGCACTGAATCTCTCATGGCATCCAACCTGTTCGTAGGTTATAAAATATTGATATGATAATATGACAGAAGTAATGGAAAAATGAACATCATCCTGTATTCCATGATTTGGAGCTAAATTTATTAACTAATTATCCTTTAAGTTGTCCTATTTTTGAAGCACAGGGTGTGGGGTAGGCACACCTGCGTTAGAGTCTTGATTCCACCACAGGCTGTCTGCAAGGTTTAGGGTAAGCTAATATTGTTGAATGTCTGCTTCTTTATCTGTGAAATTGTGATAATGTGGAGCATTATATAAATGCAGGTAAATATATATATATATAATGAGAAAAATCAGATAGTTGCAAGAGTAAGTCTAATGGTACTAAAGGAAGAACTAGAAATATCAGAGATGTGAAATAAGGAAGTTGATGCCTTTTTTTCTGAATAAAGAATGTTCTTTAATAAGGTGATCCAGACTACAAAATTACAAAGCTGTTGAATTCTTGGCCTTTCTTGGTCTCTTATGAAAGGGTTCAAGTATTGTGAGTGAGGATTCAGGAACTAGAATAGAAAATAAGGGAGGAGTTATGAGACTTGAATGACTTCAACCTCTGCTGTTCATCCCTTATCAGTCAAGAATCCACTTTCTCCATCTATTAAAGCTGTGTTACCTTTTTTGTAGATTAATGATACCCTGAAAGGCAAAGTCAGTGTATACAGGGCTCTCTTACTTCACTACCAATAGCAAAATGCATGAAATATATTTCATATTCTCTGAGAAACTGGTTATTTGAGTCTGGGATATTTAAGCCCATTGATTAAGATTTGCTATTCATAGTTACTGAGTGCTAGTTAAAAATATCCAGATTTCCTGGAAATTCTAATTCACTGGCAGCCCAGGTAATTTTTATCATTCAGAGATATTTCCAAAACACTTTCAGCCAACCAGCTACCAGGAAAACATGATGCTTTGGACCTAGGAGAGTAGGGTTGGATGCCGTGAGAGATTCAGTGCACGTCCTGAACCATTTCATCTGGGTCCTGATGAAAAGTGAAAACATCAATCCACTTGGTAAAATAAAGAAGTCATTAAAACAAATATGGCCTGTGACTAGTGCAGAAATGAGGATTGTGACATCTGCATAAATTTCTTGCTGAAGCACATACATATTCACATATTTGAATTACTTATCTTTTATTTCCACTCCCTTCTCCTATATTATAAAGGGTGTGTTGATTTTAATTTTAGGGTCTAGTTTGTAAGTTATAAAATACTGAGATGATAATATGACAGTAGTAGTGAAAAAAAGAACATCATCTAGCATTCCATGATCTGGAGCTAAATTTATTAACTAATTATCCTTTAAGTTGTCCTATTTTTTAAGATAAGGATAAGCTCTTCTTAGTGGTACAGAAGGTAGTTACATGATTGAAACAAAAGCATTTCTCCCTTGTTTCATCTCCATATTTATCTCCATATTATTTTGGGTGTCCAAAGGGAGTACTACATGGGTACTTAGCATCCACCTTTTTTGGATGTCCAGCATCTGTACTTCCTTCCCACATTTGGGAAATGCCCAGAGTCCCTGGTGCCCTGGATGAAGAGCCCGCTTCCCACTATAGCTGTGCTTTATGTCGCTGATTCTCTTGAAGCTGGTAGAGGACATATGACCCTGGTACCCACTGATCAGAAACTCCCCCCCACCCCAGACCTCGAATTAGGAGCTTGTGATCCAATGAAGAGATCTATAGAGCCCATTCTGAGGCAGGTGTGGGCAGCAGGGCAGTGGGAGAAGTGTGGTGACACCATCCAGGATACCAGGTGGGATGCAGCAGCAGCAGGAAAGGATGCTTTGTCAGCCAATGTTTGGTGATGGCTACAGGAGTGCCCTCACCAGATTCACTGTGTAGCAGGGTTTTACTTGTAGTCTGGCTATGGTTTAGCATCCCTTTCTCTTACTCATTTTCTAAGTTTCATTCTTCAGCCTTCTCAGTGACTCTAACTGCTATTCTGCCAAGATGCAGCTTTTACCTAAGACCCCTGCCTGACTCAGCCCTCTCAGTAACATGGGTTCTGTTTCTTCCTTCTCCATTCCCATCTTGTACCATCTCATCATAAATTAACCCCCAACAGTAACAACCCAAACGCGTGAATACCACGTGGCCCTGATGACTCCCTAGCGCAGACACTGCTAGTGCAGTGCCAGGGGAATTCAGGATTCATGCTAGGCCAGCACATGTGGTGGTGGTAACAGCAATGACAAAGCCTTACTGCTGACATGGAGACTTTCAGATCAGGAGATATACAATCTGATGCAACAAATCCATATTTCTTTGAACCAAGTTAATATTTTGGTAAGGTATTCCTGGTGAGGATGCTTTGAGATTGTTAAAATGACAGCAAAGGATTTAGAATATTACATAAACTTAGTTGCTCAGAAAAAAAAAGATTCTTTTAAAAATATTCCTGCTCATTGACAGTGCACCTGGTCACTCAAGAGCTCTGATGGAGATGTACAACGAGATGCATATTGTTTTCATGATTGCTAACACAGCGTCCATTCTGCAGCCATGGGTCAAGGAGCGATTTCAACTTACAAGTATTATTAATCAGGAAATACATTTTTAAGTCTGTAGCTGCCACAGATAGTGACTCTTCTGGTGGATCTGGCGAAAGTCAGTTGAAACACCTTCTGGCAAAGATTCTCTATTCTAGACGCCATCAAGAACATTTATGATTCATGGGGAGAGTTCAAAATGTCAACATGAACAGGAGTTTGGGAGCAGTTGATTCCAACCCTTATGGGTGATACATTGAGGGGTCAGGACCTAAGTGGGAGAAGTTACTGCATATGTGGAAACAGCAAGAGAACTAGAATTACAAGTGGAGCCTGAAGATGAGACTTAGTTGCAGCAAACTCATGATCCAAACTTGAATGGATGAGGAGTTATTCTTACGGATGAGTAAAGACAGTGACTTCTTGAGATGGAATCTATTCCTGGTGAAGATGCTATGAAGATTGTTAAAATAATAACAAAGGATTTAGAATCTTATATAAACTTAGTTGATGAAGCAGCAGCAGGGTTTGAGAGAATTGACTCTAATTAATTGAAGTGCTACTGTGGCTAAATTTTCCTTTTCTTGAAAGGAAAAGTTGATGAGGCAGAATTCGTTGTTGTCCTTTTTTAAGAAATTGCCACAGCCACTCCAGCCTTCAGCAACCACTGTTGTCAGCCAGCAGCCAGCAGCCAGCAGCCAGCAGCTTCGAGGCCGGATCCTCCGCCAAAACATGAGGGCTCCCTGAAAGCTCAGATAATGCATAGAACGTTTAGCAATAAGTTATTTTTTAATTAAGGTTTGTACATTGTTTTTTAGACATAATGTCATAGGACACTTTAAATAGACTACAGTATACTGTAAAACAAGTTTTATATGCACTGGAGAACCAAAAAACTGATTTGACTCACTTTAGTTGGATATTTGCTTTATTGGGGGTGGTCTGGAACCAGACCTGCAATATCTCTAAAGTATGTCTATAGGTGGGCTTCATTTTTGAGTTGCTTTGTGTAGAGGGGATCATATGATACATCTATTTTTTGTAACATTTTTACCTAGTGATACATTTTGGAGATCTTTTCATGTAACTGTAGACTTGTACCTCATATTTTAAACTAATAACACTCCATAGAATGGCTACATACTAATTAATGTAACAGTCCTATTCGTAGATATTTGTGTCTTTTCCAGTGTTTGATTTCTTGTGAAAATGTTTCCAGAGGTTATATTTATTTCTGCCTCCTTGGGAACATAAATATTTCTCTTAGACACCAGGAAATGAATGCTGTCAGAAGAGTGTGCATTTTACAAAAGACTGTGGCTTTGGGGACTGCATGTTAGCTATAGGCGTAAATATTAAAAACAGCTCAGAGTGGGAGTGTTTTGGAATTAAGGGGCCAGAATCCCTCTTGGCCCTGTCTGAGAACAACTCTAATGACTGAACCTTCCCTCAAATCTCTTCCAGCTGTAGTATTTGAAGGCTAAATCGACTTCTCGCTCTTTTAGGGAACTCTCTGTGGCACCAAATCCCCACCTACATATTTGGATTGTAGAATGATTGACAGACCATATACTCTTCCAAATCAAGGGAGTCTGGATTGCTAGCTTAGTGTCCATGGTTCTTAGCAAATTTCACTTCTGGGGTGCCTTGTTGATTGAACCATGGATGAAGTTAGAGTGCACTTAGAGTGCATTTGATCAACTGTTTCATTCTCTCTGTCTTAAAGTGAGACAGATCAGTTACCTTTCATTTCAAACCCATGATTCCTAATCAGTTTGGACATCAATATCTGGATATAAAGCAATTGACTTCAGACTTCCTAGTTTAGAGGGAAATATGATTTAGGAAATAGGTCACAGACTCTGGGTTAGACAGACTTGGGTTTGACACTCAGCTACCCCCTAATATCTGAGGAACTTTAAGGAGATTACTTAATTTAGCTCAAGATCATCATGTAATGTAATGGGAATGCCAGTAGCTACCATAATAGCTTTGGACTAAGAAATAATATAAAAACTGTAAAATGCCTGTCATACAGTAGGTTCTCTTGGGAAAAGACATATACAGAGGGCAAATGTGAAAACATCAGCTGTCAAGATTATTATCTAGGTTGAGATTATGGATCTATGTGACATAGCTGATATCAGGCAGTTACTTCATATTTCTAAATCTCAGTCAAATCTAACAATTCCACTTTTGAGTATATACCCTCCAAAATTGAAATCAGAGTATTGAACAGATATTTGTATGCCTGTGTTCATACAAACATTATTCACAATACCTAAAAGGTAAACAACTCAATTGTCAGTCTACAGAAGGGAGAAGCCAAATGTGATATATAATTATAATGGAATATTAACCAGTCTTAAAAAAAAGAAATTCTGACCCATGCTACAGCACAGATGAACTTTGAGGGCTTTATGCTGTTAAATAGGCCTGTCACAGTAAGCCAAGTGCCATATGATCCCACTAATTTGAGTTACCTACAGCTGTCAAATTCATACAGACATAAAGTAGAATGGTGGTTTCCAGGCTGAGGGAACTGGGAATAGAATATTTTTTGTTCAATAGGTAACTGAATTTCAGTTTTGGAAGATAAGAGTTCTGGAGATGTATGATGGTACAATATAATGAATCTATTTTATACCACTAAACTGTACATTAAAAAATGGTTAAGATGGTAAATTTTATGTTATATGTATTTTACAATTAGAAAAATAGGAAAAATTATTATTGAGTATGATGTTAGTTGTGGGCTTGTCATATATATTACTTTTGACTTTTATTATGTTGAGATAATTTCTGTACCTAATTTTTAAAGAGTTTTTTATCATAAATGGATGCTGAGTTCTGTCAAATATATTTTACTGTATCTATTGATATGATCGTGTGATTTTTTTCTTTCATTCTTTTAAAGTGATGTGTCACATATATTGATTTGGTATATTGGAACAACCTTGCACTCCAGGGATAAATCCCACTTGTTCACAGTTAATGATATTTCTAGTGTGCTGCTAAATTTGCTCTGCTAATATTTTATTGAGTAGTTCTGCATCTGTAGTCTTTATGAATATTGACTTGTAGTTTTCTTGCAGTGTCCTTTTCTGGCTTTGATATCAGGGTAAGGCTGGCCTCATAAAATGAGTTTAGAGTGTTCCATTCTCTTTGATGTTTTTGGAAGACTTTGAGAAGGATTGACATTAGTTCATTTTTAAATCTACCAAACACTGCCTGGGTTTGGCATTTTCTTCATTGGGAGATTTTAAATTACTGATCCAGTCTCCTTATGTAATTGGTCTGTTCAGATTTTCTGTTTCTTTCTGATTCAGTCTTGGTATATTTCTAATTTTTTTCCATTTCTCCTAAGTTCAGTTTATTGGAGTGTAGTTCATAATAGTCTGTTATGATCCTTTGTATTTCTGTGGCATCAGCTATTATGTCTCTTTCATTTATAATTTTGTTGATTTGAGTCTTCTCTCTTTTTCTGTTGACTTGGTAAGTCTAGCTAAGGGTTTTGTTTATCCTTTTAAAGAAGCAAGTTTTATTTTTGTTAACTTTTTATGTTGTTTTCCTCTTTTCTTTTTCATTTATTTCTGTTCTGATCATTGTTATTTCATTCCCTCTGCTAACTTTGGCCTCAGTTTGTTGTTCTCTTTCTAGTTCCTTGACATGCAGAGTTAAGATGCTTATTTGAGATCTTATATATTAATGTGTTTATTGCTATGAACTTCCCTCTTAGAACTGCTTTTGCTGTATCCTGTAAGTTTTGGCATGTTCTCTTTCCATTTTTGTTTGTCGCAAAATAATTCCCCCCCCCTTTACTTTCTTCTTTGATCCATTGGCTGTTCAGCAGAGTATTGTTTGGTTTCCATGTATTTGTAAGTTTTCCAATTTTCTCTGTTACTCATTCCATTGTGGTTAAAGAAGATACTTGGTATAACTTCAGTTTCTTGACTTGCTAAGACTTGGTTTATATTCTAACAAATGGTTTATCCTATAAAATATCCCATGTACACTTGAGAAAAGTTTGTATTCTACTCTTGTTTGATAAAATGTTCTGTGTGTATTTAATTAGGTCCTCTTGGTTGATAGAGTTGTTCAGACCTTCAGTTTCCTATTGATTCTCTGTCTTGGTGACCTTTTCATTGTTTATAATGCATTTTTAAAGTCCTTAACTATTGTTGTATTGGTCACTATTTCTCCTTTTAGCTCTGTTAGTTCTTACTTTATCTATTTAGGTGGTCTAGTTTTGGGTGCATAAATATTTACAGTTGCTACATCTTGATGGAGTGACTTCTTTCTCATTATATAATCTTTTTCCTTTTTCTTTTTGATTAAAGTCTAGTTTTTGTGATGAAAGTGTATTTACTAGGATTCCCTGTCCAAGAGACTGTAGGATGGGCTCTGAAGCTACCCGGGTTCTCTGATAAGGCTTACTAGATGGTCAGGACTGGGTACTGTACTCAGTAGTAAATGGGACTATGTTTTAGCTTCCCTGCCCTGGGGCGGAGGGCAGCAGAATGGTCCCCAGGGCTTGCACAGCTCATTTTTAGGGACCTGAATCAGGCAAGAGTATGCATTAAATTCCCTGACTAGGTGGGGCACCAGTTTTGCTCTGCATATGGGAGAAGCCGTGAACTGTTTTTTTCTGTTAAAGTGCCACTGTGTGCAGGGCTGTTGGATGGGCTACATAGCTTCCTGTGTGCTCTAGTTTGGTTCCCTGGTTTTGGTTTCCTGCTCAGGTGGAGCAGGAAAACTATCTTTAAAACAGGCAAGCATCTTTTTTTGTGCTCTTGACCAAAGCAAACCTATTTCCTAAGTTCCCTGGAGGAAGAGTGCTACTTGCTTTCTCTGTAGACAGTCAACTCTGCCTGCCAGATTCTGTGTTTGGGCTGTGGAGCTTCCAGGTTCTGGCTAGGCTTTCTGGCCAGGTAGGGTTAGGAGCTATATACAGTAATGACCAGAGCAATGAATTAGCTTCCCTGCCTGAGCAGAGTGGGGGAACTGACTCCGAGCCTGGAGATGCTTTGTTTGTGGTCTTCAGCTATGCTCCTCCCCAAGTTCCCTGTGTCACTGGTTTACTCTACAGATTGTCAGCTCCGCCTGCATCACTCTCTGCTCAAGTGTTGCTAGCTATGCAGCTTCCAGGTGTTCTGGTCAGATGCAACTGGGAGCTATACTCAGCAGTGCGCTCAGCACCCCTGCTTGGGCAGGTACAGGACAGGCTTCAGGTCTGGTAAGGATCTTCATTTGGAGACCCAAGTCAGGCAGGCCTGCATCCTGCAAAGTTCCCTGGTCAGAGGTACCACCATCTTGGCTGTGTAGATGAGCAAAGCTGCTGGTAGTGATTACTGTCTGGGTGCTACAGGTGAGAACTCAGTCTGCTAATATCCAAGGGCTGGTTGCTGTAAGCTCTTCCCCCTTCTCTGTTACAATCAAACTCCAAGTGGTTAAGCCTTGCATATTCCCTTGCAGTCCCTGTGGAGTAAGACAGGAGTGGGGGCTCCCAAGATGTCACCCACAACTCTTGGGGCAGCTAGATGTCCACCCTGGGTTCTCTTTTCCCACTGAAGGAACTCAGGGAAGACCACCTGGTGTGATACTGTGCCAGCTGGGGAGGGGGGAGGTGCAGTGCTGTCAGTATGTACCACTCCTTTCCCCCCTCTAATGCAGTCTGTCTGGGTCTCTGGTGTGGTGCTGGGGGTTGCTTCAGTCTCAGCCCCATGTTCTAGGATTCTCTCAGTGGTGTCTTCTCCCTGATTAGTTGTTAGTTCTTATAGAGAGAGCAGAGTTAGAAATGACCTGTGTCACCATGACCCATACTTTTCTTTTTAAAACAACCTGTGTCACCATCTTGGTGACCCATATCTTTCTTTTTAAGCATTGTTTATTTTATTTCTTTTAACATTTATAATGGCTACTTTGAAATCTTCATTAAATTTGACATCTGTGTCCTCTGAAAGTTTCTATTGCCTGTGCAATAGGTCATACTTTATTGTGCACAGGCCATACTTCTCTATTTCTCTATTTTGGTGTTTCCAACAGGTTTATTGTTGTTGTTTGCTTTTTAATGTATTTAATGACTTGGCCTGACTATTTTATTGATTTTGGTAATATTTTATGAAGCCTATAATGTCATTCCTCAGAAAGCACAGCTTGGGCATGTACCTGTCACCCTGCATTGACAATGATCTTAGCAGTTCTCTTACTGGCTCTTTCTTTGTGGCTTTCTCAGAGGCTGCCTGCATCTGCTGTTATCACAACAAGATGATAGGCTTCACTAATTGCCAGATAATTGTTCTGTTGTTTCCAGCAGTGCCCTACAACATAAGTTGTTCCAGCATCTTACCAATTTAATTTGAGCTGCTTTGCTATAGTTTTTGAGTCTAGTGTTTGAAGTTTGTTCTGACCCCAGGAGGGATTTTCTTAGCTATCACTGTTTGTGATTCTCTTTGGTAAACAAACAGGCTTCTAGGTTTTAGCTCCTAGTGCTCAGAGAGTTACCAGTCCTCTTAAGTGCTATCACCAGAATCTCCACTAGTTTTGAAAACACCCTCAGGCTTGCACTTCCCCACACTTCTTCCAAATAAAGACAGTTCCTTATAGAGAGCTTTGGGGCTCTGTTCTTATGGTCTGCCTTTCCTCCTGGAAAATCTCTGAGCCACTGCTCTACAGCTGGGCTCAAAGGCAGTGTGTTGCATCCCTTGTAGTGACAATCCCGTTTTGTGAGAAGGATGCTGGGCAGGGGCCATACCTCCAGGTTTCCCAGCTTTCCTTGCCTAGCACAGAACCTAAACCCAATGAAGAGGCTAGGACAGGGAAGCTGGGGCCCCGGTATCTTCAATCTAACATACCTGGGGTTGAACCACCACCCTGCAAGTAGGGGCTGTGTGGGGAAAAGGAGCTCTTGATCTTTCAGCTCTGTGCACTTGGAAGTTAGCCTCTGCAACATGAAACCAGTGAGTGATGACATATACTGGTGGCCTGCTCCTTCTGGGGATATAACTGCCTCTTAACCAGGGTTTGGGGGAAAGGGACCCTTGACTTCTTGGCCAGACCCACTCAGTGTGGAATTCTCATCATACTGAGATGTTTGGGTGGGAGGAACAGAAATGATTCAGGTGCCACAGACTCTTAGCTCGATGTGATAGATTTTCTTCAATAAATGATCCTCATTTGCTGTATGACCTTGGGAGAATTTTCTGAGACTCAAGTAGTTATTTTCTACAGTTTTTATCAGCTCAGGTTGTTTTGCTGAGGAGTGGGTCCACAGATCCCATCACTTGGCCTCTGCAGAAATTGCCTCCTTTGAAATTGTGCAGTGCAGGATTGGATCCCTCGATAAGTTATTTTAAAGTCACCACTTTTTAAAGTCAGTGACTTCCTGCCCATTTTCCTGTTAATTGTACACAATACATTTCTTAAATTCTCTAGATTTTGAAAGTCTCAGCTTCTCCTGATCCTCCTTCATTAACCAAGATCACTTTAAGTACTTTGCATAGAAATAATTAGCTCCTTATTTTTAACCAACACTTCTTAATCAACACTCACATCCCTTTAGCTAAGCTTCCTGTGGAGCACAAAGAAAGAGGAAGTCCAGCCCCAATGGTGATTTTGGTTTTATCTGATTCAAAAGTAAAATTAAACACCAAACATGTTGCAGAAGAGGGGAACTAAATAGCTCCTGAGGGTATATTAGGCAAGTTTCATAAGACAAGCTCTGAGTGCAAAGCAAATAATTTTGCAAAACAGTCAGCTGAGGAGTAAGTAAAGGGAATAGTTATAAAAATCTTTTATAATCCAAGTAATATAATTTTCCCTCTTCTATTCAATTGTTTTAAATCTAAATTCAATAATTTATTATTGACTAAATTCCAAGAAGAGAGTTTTATGAAATCAAATATGACCACAATTTACTGTTTGGATAATTATTTGCAAATGTTTCTGAAAATATCTAACTCAGCTGTTGCTGTATTGCCTAATATTTAATATGGGATAAATAATAATAAAAATAATGTTTCTGTTAAGTTCATGGAGCATTTTGATGGCAAGATAAAGTAATTCATGTGCTCTACAAAATTTTAAAACTTTGTAAATATATTTGACTTTTATTTGAGTATGTATGAGGTCCTTTATTATTTTCAAAGTGATCTACCAAAAAAAATGTCAAATGAAGACAAAGTGAGAATTCTGCCAGACAATTTTTGGTTCACCACTAGTAGATACCCTTTCCCCCCAATTTCTGCTCTGCTCCCCTGAGAGCAGATGTACTCACCTTAAGCTCTGACTAGAATATTGAAGATTCCTGCCCTCTCCATTTCCAGAGCAGATTTGCTTTTCATCTGTTTTATTATGGGATTTCCACATAAGACTTCTGCTTTGCAAATCATTCCAAGGCTAAAATAATTTTAAAAACCACTGTCCTAGGGTACTTAGTAACATGAAATTAGTTATCCACATTTAAATTATACATGCATTTTCAAAATGGTTGCAGATAAAAAAAAAGCTAAAGCAGTATAGAAAGCATGATTTTCAATGGGAAGGTGATAATTAATACTGATAACACCTCCCATTATTGAACATTTATATTCTGTGAGGTAAATGGAAGTTCCTATGGCCAGGATCCTCACCTGACCCTAAACTACTGGATGATGTACTTGGCCTACTGCTAGACTAATGCTTCCATTCACATAGGCAATGAGCTTTTATTGACTGAGTCACTGTATAAAAAGCTCTGCCCAATGCTCTTGGTGGAGGCAGAGATGGATGACGTGAATAGGGACCTGCAGACTGCTGGATGCAGACGTGATTCTAGTGCTTGACCTACCGTCATGAGAGTAAAGCCAGGTGTAAACTCTTTTACCCCAAGAACATTCTGTTGTCATTTCTCAGTCTCACGGAATTCATAGTGAACTTTCCCTGGGCTGAAAGCCTCAGGCAAGACACTATCTAATGCTTAAAACAGCCCTGCAACAAATTATCTTGATTTTTGAGAAGAAAGTCTTCGTGATAACTGTTCTTAGAAAAGAGGAATGAAAGTGGGAAAAGGATACAACAATTTGGGGAGCTGATGACATCATCCTTTTATACCATATTCCTAACTATTGTATCATGTATGTTTGTAACAAGTTGAGTAATTTTAGCTTGTTGGGGATATGAATGTAAAGTGGATTTTTTTTGTCTTCATTGCTTTCAACTGTGCTGTTTTAAGTCTCCTTGAGCTGCCCCCTAATAATAGTTCACTTAGCTTTTTTGTCAGGCTTATTCTGCTAAATATCACCAGAGTGTCTTGTTTTTCTTTGAAATCTATACTAAGTATGAACCAAAACATGCCTATTTTTGCTTGGAGTAGGGAAGGAGGGGCTCCGGCTCTGCGAGCAAGAGGAGGAGGAGCGTTGCAGATGTTTTCTTAGACATCTTCCCATGCACTTGCCCCATGGTGGATATGGGGAGTTGTCCCAGGCCCTGTTCTGGTTTTGCCTGTTGCTGGTGACTGATGAAGTGGTCTCTGGGGTTTGTGCACTTTCTGTGAGGTGATGTTTACTTTCACCTGGACTCCTTCAATCAATGATGTCCCCATTGGGGAGGCAGCTGTGTTTTCTTCGGCCCATCTGTGGGACACTACCAACTGTGCTCCACTCCCCTGCAGCTCCCTGGCAACCTCATGGTGCATGTCCCTCTTTAACCCTGTGCTCCTTCCACGGAGCCGCAGGAACCACTGAAGACCTCTTCTGCATCATCTGAGGGCCTTGGAGAACATAGCAGGCCAGAAGCCATCTTCTTTCTAGGGTTACTACTTCACTGTCTGTTGAAGTGGGACATACATTTAGAAATATTTGGACCAGAAATAGATATCAGTCTTTGCTTGAGTGTATCCCTAACCACAGGGAATATTTTACTGAGCATCATCCTCACCTCTCCCTTACTGGGAAAGGGATGTTGACAATTGACAACATCACTTGGCATGCTCTAGAGTCCTTGAGCTCCCTTCATTCTGTGCTTTGGTGGAGGCATCAGAGCGGGCCTTTGGGTAGTGCAGCTCCTTACGCACCTCTTATTAGGCACTCCCAATCCAGAGGAGGAGGGCTGATCCAGTAGACCCTGTAGGGAGTTGGCTGCCTCCTGCTGCTTGCAGCTCCATTAGAATGAGGAAGTGAGGGGGGGGGGAGTTTTCTTTCCCTGGCTTGATTCAGACCTCATGAGCCAAAATACTAAATCAACAGGAAAAATAACTCTATATATCCTGCTACATTGCCATGTACTACAGGAAAAATATTTCCTTGAATTAAATCATTTGGGTTATGGACTAAGAGGCATTTAGAGTTCAGCAAATTATCTAGAATTGTCCATTTGGGTTATGGACTAAGAGGCATTTTTTCAAATTCATTTAGAGTTCAGCAAATTATCTAGAATTGTCCTAGATCTGTCAAATTTTAAAATTGAAAAAGCTTAGCTGTTAGAGATTCTGTTCTCTAGTTTTATAGGTGAACAGACAAACATAGAGAAATAAATTTTGTTTACCTAGGAGCTAGTATCCCAGAACATGGATCTCTTGACATCCAGTCCAGAGTTCTTTCTACTACACTGTGATCTCTTTTCATGGAATGCAAAACACAGTGGGTTCTGTATTAGCTGTGTGACCTAATACAAATGGCCTCAAGTTTATGTTCTTCAGTTGTTTCAAAGTAAACGGGATGGTAATAGTACCTATCTTACAGAGAGACACAGATTCAGTAATGTGATGCATGCACAGAGAGCTTAACCTATGAGTGTCACATGGTTAGGGCTTACAAAATGCAAACTCTTATTAGTCATTATTAGTCATTATTATCATCACTGGCTACCACTCCACTTTTTCTGTCTGAGTTTACATCTGTTATGGCAAATTAGGCAAGGCTGTTGCACAGTAATGTGCAAATGTTCCATTTAAACACTAAGAGATAGATTCTTTCCTCCAACTACATGTTAATATAGCCTCCCTAATCATTTCTGTCTGACTGCAGGGCAGAGGGAAGGTGAATCCACACCTGTTGCCTCTCATTCTCTGAACCACTTATGGAGACAGGATAGGAGAGTCCAGATATAGCACACAGATCAAGGAAAGTGCCACTCACTGGCCATTATCTGGAACCGGTGCAGTGATCTACAAGCTGGAGCCCGCAAGGTTCCCTACAGCTGGACAGAACCCAGGAATGCTTACCCTAGACAAGATCATCAGTATCCTAGGAAGACCCACTTTCCTAGTCACCCACCACCTTAGCCTTGCTTTGAGGGAATTAGCTTTTGGACTTCAATAGCAACTTCATCTTTTTACCTTTGTTCTGATGATTTTGTCTTTTTTGATCATTTAAAATGTTTTAGGACATAAATGTATAATTATATAGAGTATATGTAATATATAATATATACTAATGCATAAAGCATTATGGAATATTATTACAAAAGTGTTTTTTTGATTAGTTTCCAGAAGAGGTCTTGTATCTCTTCCAGAATCGTGCAGCCCCTCTCCCTGCCACCTCTGCTAGTGTTTCCATCTGCGTCTTCATGGCCAGGTGGTGATGTTGTGTTTGCTGTTCTGCAAGGAAGTATGAAAAAGACAGTAATATTGTATCAATTTAAAAAGCTTTTTTAAAAATGATAAATTTTTATGGTTTTTTGTTTCGAGATGTCTTTTCTTTTATGATGAAATAGTTAATAATAGATGGTAGGAGGTTTTTTTTAAATGCCATTACTTGGAAAAATGTAAACAGGACTATAACAATCTCCCTCTCATTTTTATCATATTGTAAGTTCATTTGTATACAAGTAATAAATTTACATAGTTAATTAAATAAAAAAGGAAAAAGTAAATGGTTTCCCTGTACCCCACCTACTAGTGTTACTGATATCTTAGTACTTTTGTAGTTTATGTGCATCTATATATATATGTGTGTGTGTGTGTGTGTGTGTGTGTGTGTGTGTGTGTGTGTGTGTGTGTGTATCTGTAACACACTTTTTTATTTTTACCCCTCTAACTCTTTTAAACCAAAGATAAAATTTACTGCTCTGCCCCTTGCTCTTTTCACATGAATGTGTTATCCTGGAGGTTTTTTCTTTTTCTTTTCCTGTATCAGCACATTGAAGCATTTTCTTTCATCCTTTCATAATAGTAGCAGAGAATTTAAAGTAGGATTAAACTATAATTTATTTAACCAGTCTTCTAATGCATATAGAACTGTTTGTAACTTTCTGAAGCTATAAACAATGCTACAGTGAATAGCCTGGCATATTTATCATTTAACACTCATGCAAGTCTATCTATAGGACAAGTTCCCTCAAGTTCTCAATTGCTAGGTATGAGAATAAATGCAAACGTAGTTTTTTTCCCCAATAGGTTTGTTTGTTTTTTATTTTGATATATTTTTTATTGAACTATAGTTGATATACAGTATCATATTGGTTTCAAGCATAAAGCATAGTGATTTTACAGTTATATGCATTATTAAATCCTCACCCCAAATAGTGTAGTTTACTGTCAATGTAGAAAGATGTTCAGAACTCTTGACTATATTCTCCATGCTGCACTTTCATCCCCCTGACTAACATATTATGATTGAGATTTTGTGCCATTTTATTCCCTTCAACTATTTCACCCTCCCAGCCCCAGGGTAACCACCAGTCACTTCTCAGTGTCTAGGAATTTATTGCTGTTTTGTTCATTTTGTTTTGTCTTGTTTTTTGATTCCACATATAAGTGAAATTATATGGTATTTGTCTTTCTCTGCCTGGCTTATTTCACTTAGCATAATACCCTTTAAGTCCATCTATGCCATTGCAAATGGCAAGCTTTGTTTCTTTATTATGGACGAATAATATTCCATTGTGTATATGTATTATATCTTCTTTATCCATTTGTCTATTAATGGATACTTAGGTTGCTTCCATATCTTGGCTATTGTAGATAATGTGGTAATAAACAGAGGGGTGCATATGTCTTTTTGAATTGGAGATTTTGTTTTCTTTGGGTTAATTCCTAACTGGAATTACTTGGTCAAACAGAATTTCTATTTTTAGTTTTTTGAGGAACCTCCATACTGCTTTCCATAGTGGCTGCACCAATTTACATTCTCACCAACAGTGTAGGAAGGTTTCCTTTTCCCACATCCTCACAACAATTGTTATTTCTTGTCTCTTAGTGGCCATTCTGACTGGCATAAGGTGATATTTCACTGTGGTTTTGATTTGCATTTCCTGGGTGATTAGCAGTGTGGAGCATCTTTTCATGTGTCTATCATCCGTATGTCTTCTTTGTAAAAATGTCTATTCAGATCCTCTGCCCAGTTTTCAATTGTGTTATTCTTTTGGTGTTGAGTCATATGAATTATTTATATATTTTGGATGTTAACTCCTTATTGGATAAATCATTTATTAATATATTACTCCATAGTGTAGGTTACCTTTTTGTTTTATTGATGGTTTCCTTTGCTGTAGCAAAATTTTTTAGTTTGATGTAGTCCCACTTGTTCATTTTTGCTCTTGTTTCCTTTGCCTCGGGAGACATGTCCAGAAAAAATTACTCATGTTTATGTTGATGAGGTTTTTGCTTATGTTTTTTTCTAAGAGTTTTATGGTTCATATCTAATATTTAGGTCTTTAATCCATTTTGAGTTTCTTTTTGTGTATGGTGTTTAGACAGTAATCCATCCAGTTTCATTCTTTTCATGTACCTGTCTAGTTTTCCCAACACCATTTATATTAACTGGCCATAGGTATGTGAGCTTATTTCTGGGCTCTTTATTCTGTTCCATTGATCCATGGGTCTTTCCTTGTGCTGGTGTTGTACGATTTTGCTTACTGTGGCTTTGTAGTATAGCTTGAAGTTAGAGTGTGATGTGCCCAGATTTTAGTTCTTTCTCAATATTGCTTTGACTATTTGGGGACTTTTGTGGTTCCATATGTATTTTAGGATTACTTGCTCAAAAAATGCCATTGGTATTTTGATAGGGATTGCACTGAATCTGTAAATTGCTTTGGGCGGATGGCCATTTTGACAATATTAATTCTTCCCATCCATGAACATGGAATAGATTTCCATTTATTTGTGTCTTCTTCAATTTTTTAAATCAGTGTCTTACAGTTTTCAGAATTCAAGTCTGTCATCTTCTTGGTTACATTTATTACCACATATTTTATTTTTTTTGATTCAGTTGAAAATATAATTATTTTCTTGATTTATCCGTCTGCTAATTCATTATTAGCTCATAGGAATGAATTCGATTTCTGTATATTGATTTTCTATCCTGTGACTTTGCTGAATTTTTCTAATAGTATTTTGGTAGTCTTTGGTTTTCTATATATAGGATTATTTCATCTATAAATAGTGATAGTTTTACTTCTTCCTTACCAATTTGGATGGCTTTTATCTCTTTTTCTTGTTTGACTGGTATGGCTAGTTCCTTCCAGTACTATGTTAAATAAAACTAGAGAGATTGGGTATCCTTGTTCTTCATCTTAGAGGAAAAGCTTTCGTTTTTTTGCTGTTGAGTATGATGGTACCTGTGGGCTTGTAGTATATGGCCTGTGTTTATGTGGAAGTATGTTCCCTCTATACCCATTTTGTTGAGAGTTTTTATCATAACTGGATGTTGAATTTTGTCAGATGCTTTTTTTTAGCATCTATTGAGATGATCATATGGTTTTTATCCTTCATTTTGTTAATGTGGTGTGTCATATTTATTTATTTATGAATATCGTACCATCCTTGCATCCTTGAAATCATTTCCACTTGGTCATGATGGATGATCCTTTTGATATATTTTTGAATTGAGTTTGCAGTATTTTGTTGAGGATTTTTGCATCTACGTTCATCAGGGATATCGTTCTGTAGTTTTCTTTTTTTGTATTGTCCTTGTCTGGTTTTGGTGTTAGAGTGATGCTGGCCTCATAGAATGAGTTTGGAAGTATTCCCTCCTCTCCTGCTTTTTGGAATACTTTAAGAAGGATGGGTGTATTAACTCTTCTTTAAATGCATGGTAGAATTCACCTGTGAAATCATCTTTTCCTTGGACTTTTGTTTGCTGGGAGTTTTTTTATTATCAGTTCAGTTTTGTTCCTGGTAATTGTGCTGTTCAGATTTTCTGCTTGCTGGGTTAGTCGTGGAAGATTGTACATTTCTATGAATTTGTTCATTTCTTCTAGGTTGTCCAATTTACTGGCATATAATTTTTCATGGAATTCTCTTATAATTTTTTGAAATTCTGAGGCATCATTTGTAATGACTTCTTTTTCACTTCTGTTTTTGTTTATTTGCGTCATTTATTATTTTCTTTATAAGTCTGGCTAAGGGTTTGTCTGTCACATTTATATTCTCGAAAAATCATCTCTTGGTTTCACTGAAATTTTTCTAATTTCTTATTGTCTAATTCGTTTCTCCTCTGGTCTTTATTTCCCTTTTGTTATTTGATACTTGGATAGTCATCATTTTATGTCTTCATTAACATTATAGAGTTCTTTCCTTTGCCTTAATTCTTTTTTAAAACTTGAACTCCACTTTATTTGCTATTAAGAATTTAATCCCTGCTTTTAAGTTATGTGTTTGCATTTGCCAATTTTCCTTTATTCCCTATATCCCTTTTATTTTCTACCTTTCAGAGCCATATCTTGTGTATAGATCATCTCTGTCATTTATTGCTATTAGTGTTTTATTATGTATTAGTTCTGTCAGTGTATTTTATTTTTTAGAGTTTATTTTAAGAGCCTTTTGTTCTGTATGGTCTGTTTTTTTTCTTTTGTATCTCAGTGTTGAACGTTCAAAGGCAGTTTTTCCAATACATAGACTCTTTATGTATTTTTCTAGTTTTGTTTTATTTCAAGAATTTTTCTTCATATATACCTGTAGTTACTGGTTTAGTTCTTTCTTAGGGCCTCTAATTATGTATGATTTGGATCACCTGTGTCTGTCATCTTTCAGTGTCATTGTATATGGATAATCTTATCTCTTTATTTCCATTTTACACTGTACACTCTTATCTTCTTTATTCTTTGAATTCCTGTATTTCTTCACTGAAGTTACTATTTTATTAGTTATTTTAAATTCATAGTGAAATATTTGGTCATGATTTTTATTGGCCCCATGCCAATATTTTTTAGAGTATTCTCTATCCTAAGTTCTGTTTTTCCCCATTATTTTTATTTTATATGCTGATTCAGTTCTTTGCCCGTGATTTTTTTGTTATAACTCATCCAAATGTATTTTTGTTGGTCTAGACTTTGCTGAAGATTGGCACGTGTGTGTGTGTGTGTGTGTGTGTGTGTGTGTGTGTGTGTGTGTGTGTATTTAAACGTAGTGTAGCCTTCCAGGCTTCACATTCTAAAATATTTTCTCCCTTTATGCTAAAATGTTTCTTCTATGTTACTTTTTGTTTGGTCTATTATCATTTGCTTTTCTTAGTCAGACTCTGTCCAGAGAGACTTCTTCAAGCATTCCTGCTAACCCCAGTTCCTACTCCCGTTAATAAAGATGATCTATATTGGTTTGTACATCAGAATGAGGCCTGTTATCTTCATCAAGTATATTTTACTGGGTTCTGAGATATCTAGCCATTTTTATGGTTTTTCCCTGAACTTCTACTTTATTTTATCCCGACTGAGCTCCTTTTGACATCCTCACACATATTTTGAAGTATATGGGTAATAACTATGTCCTAGTTTTACTGAAAAACTGTTTTTCCCCCTTTCTCCTGGTTGGCCTTCATGGAACATCCAGTAAAGATGCTGACTTAACCTGCCATGTCCATCCTAGAAGTCTCTCCCTCTATGTTTATTTTAACTATATATCTCTGAGTTATTTTAGCTTTTAAAACTGAATCAATACCTAAGATTTTTCAGGTTCCACTGATACAACTCAGCATCACTGAGACCCTTAGCAACTGATCCTGACCCCACTTTAATCATTCAGTCAGTTTGGATGAACACAAATACTGTATGCAAAGTGCCATAACAGTAGGGTGCCCTTTACTAGCAATATGATGACACAAATACATGAACCAGAGTTGAATACAGGATCTGTATTTAGTGAATTCTAGCTAAGTAGGAAAGTATATAAAGGAACTTTGCCAAATGTTAAATGTTTAGTGAAAAAAGGAAAGTGCATGTAATTTGATCTTCACGATAAATTCCCAAATACATTTAAATGTATAGTTCCCATTCAGTTTGCTCTATTTTTCTCACATAATGTCCTTAATAGAACATGTTTTCAGCTATTCTCCCAAGCTAGATCATGAGCATTGAACTTATTACTGCTGTATCTCTAAGAATAAGTGGAATAAGAGTTGTTTTTGCCTTCACTGTTTTTTGTCGTATGTATTTACTCAAGTGCCTGGGTGAGGAGGTTTTATTATCTTTTAGCAATGATGAGAGATGGTGGCCAGTTCAGATGGATTAAAAATAATTGTCATTGCTGTGTTGTTTGTCAGTGGATACTTTAGTTTTCATCATAGATTTCTGCCTAGTTTGTATAAACTTATGCAGCATTTGATCCCGAGATGTAATATATATATAAAAGGGCAAAAAGAGAATACATAACAATGGAAATGACTTTACTCCTTGCCCTTTGCTTTTGCACATCTGTAAGAGGAGAATAGAAAGATGATCCTAAGTCCTTCACTCCTAAGATGTTGTGCTCTTTAATACTGCTGCAGAAGCAGTGCAAGGGGCTGAACTACATAGATAATCTAAACCAAAAGACTTAAACCCCCAACCTCTAAGACCCCATGTGAGCAACTTTGGGCATAACTAACTGATTGTGGTCTGGATGGATCTGTCCTTACCTTGACTAGAGACACAGCTCTGTCTGTTGTAGTCTCTTAAGTGACTGGTGCATGTTTTAGTTTGTTTTCCCATTAGTGGAATATTTATATGCCTAGTCAAAACAACAGCAATCATAGCTGAACTATTCCAAGAAGTCTGAGAAGGTACATTTGCTATTTATATTGAAGGGAATCTTCAGTGAAACCACTTCAGCTGCACTTTGAAATCTAATTAACTCTAAGGGGCAATTTTTTTTTTTTTTTTTTTTTTTTTTTGAGAGGGCATCTCTCATATTTATTGATCAAATGGTTGTTAACAACAATAAAATTCAGTATAGGGGGGTCAATGCTCAATGTACAATCATTAATCCATCTCAAGCCTAATTCTCGTCAGTCTCCAATCTTCTGAAGCGTAACGAACAAGTTCTTACATGGTGAACGAATTCTTACAGAGTGAATAAATTCTTACATGGTGAACAGTACAAGGGCAGTCATCACAGAAACTTTCGGTTTTGATCATGCAATATGACCTATAAACCATCAGGTCAAATATGAATATTCATTTGATTTTTGTACTTGATTTATATGTTGATCCCACATTTCTCCTATTATTATTATTATTTTTATTTTTAATAAAATGCTGAAGTGGTAGGTAGATGCAAGATAAAGGTAGAAAACATAGTTTAGTGCTGTAAGAAGGCAAATGTAGATGATCAGATGATCAGGTGTGTGCCTATGGACTAAGTATTAATCCAGGCTAGACAAGGGCAGCAAGACATCCACGGATGCAGAAGATTTCTCTCAAAGCAGGGGGGTGAGGTTCTGAGCCTCACCTCTGTTGATCCCCAAATTCTCACCTGATGGCCCCCCTGCGACTGTGCCTGTCTTAGGTTGTTCCTCCCTTGAGGAATCTTACCCGTCTCTGGCTAACCAGTCATCTTCCGGGGCCATACAGGGAAATGTAAAGTTGGTAAGTGAGAGAGAAGCCATATTGTTTGCAAAGGTTAGCTTTTTACTTCTTTGCAGATTTATGCCCTGTGGCTTCTATGCCCAGCACTTGTCTCGAGGTATCTTTACCACCTGGAGGAATTATGATACTCGGTAAATTCGATATGAGGCACGAATTCTATTTAAAGTTTGTAATTAGGAAGGAAGAAGAAAAGCTATAGATGTAGCATATGAAGGAAACTTGGGAGGATTGATTATTTCTTTGACATATCTTCTTGTATAGTACCTTAAGTATGTATAGGTTTTAAACTACTAACTAATTTGCACACACATATTGACATAATAGGAATACGGTGACATAAACAAAGCAAATCTATAATTACCAGCCATCTCCAGTGAAGCCAAGAAAACCATTTAGGCACCCTAGGCATTTGTGAAAATTTATCTATGATATGATGGATATTTTCCAACTGTACTTGAACCATCAGACAAATTAAAGCAGCCCATTTCTGGGATCTGTTCACATCCCATATGTTCTTTTAACCATAGATAGTCTATAGTCATGAGATTTTGGGGTGCTACAACTTGCACCTAAGGGGCAATTTTTTTTAAGGGAGGTCCCATGTCTTGGAAGCCTATGCAGCATGAAACATGCCTCTTAGGCTCACACAGCCCTGCCTACCATGCCTTTGAAGACGCTTGCAGCTGTTGGCTATGACATCTAAAGCAGTACTCTACAGATGTTAATGTAAATCAGAAGGTATGCTGATGCAAGCCAAATTTCATTTGACAGGTTTTAGTTCAGTAACCAGGGTCCAGGTTTAACTAATAAAAAGTCTGTTTCTCATTCTGTATTATGTGTGAGTCACTCAACATGGGAGCCTTCCAATCAGTAGTCAGTTTGGGTCACCTCTTAATAGTTTTGTACATTGCCACCACTGTGGTCATTTTTAAATGCTTCTGTATTTAATGGTTAGGGGCATTGTCTTTAGGGGTCAGATGGTCTAAGGCCACATTTCCCTTCATGGCTGGGGGATCTGGGGCCAGTTAGTTGCTTATTAACTCTTTGGTTCTCTTTTTCCTCATGTTGTGAGGATCAAAAGAGTGGTCACTAAAGCACAGAATACAGGGTCTGTCACAAAGTCACATGACTTTACAGTGAAGTTACACCATACATTCAAGGAATAAAGCCTCCCAGTTGCACCAGTTCTTCCTCATGATATATTTTATGAAGCTAAAAAGTTTTTATAAATTCCACACGAGGAAAATAGAAGATAAATCTCACTCACACGGTAGTGATTAAAATGAAAAACAATCATATCTTAAATGACTTGGTAAATCAAATTCAATTTAGCTACATATGTAAAATAGCACATCATTTCAGGTTCATCTCAGGAATTGCAGTGTTGACTTATAAGTAGAAAGCCTTCCCTTGTAACTCAGCATATTAAAATCATATAGTCATCTCAATAAGGCATAAAAACATTGAGTAAAATTCAACATACTTCATAACATGATTGTTACTGCTGAGATTTTTAAAACCTTTTCATTTATAATTAGGAACGAGTCAAACATGCTCATTGTTTTAGCTTTTGAATTTATATTCCCAACCAGTGCAAAAAAGAAATAAGGTTATCAGGATTGAAGAGAAAGCAAGAAAAATCTCATTATTTGTGGACGTTATGATTGTCTGCAAAGAAAATCCATAATAATTTTCAAATAAATTAATAGATTTAAGAGATTTTAGCAAGGTTTTTAGATATATGCAAAAAATTATTTCTATATGGCAGAAACAAAAATACCGTTCTTAAAAAGATATAATTTAATCCAGCCAAAAATATTCATCTAAAATAAATCCCATGGAAAGTGTGCAGGACCATTGTGCAGATATTTAGAGTACTTTTTTGAGAGAGAGCAAAAATCTAAATTAAGAAAAATACTATGTTCATGTTGAGGATTCAATACATAAGTGAGTTTTCATTCAAATACATCTACAGATTCAAAACAGTTCAAATGGAAATTCCACTGAAATTTCTTTGATGATTTGTATAAGTTGATGATAAAATATATGAAAAAGCAAAGTCCAAAGATAGTCAAGGCTCTCTCAAATAATAAATTGGGGGAACTTTGCCCCACCATAATCAAGATTTAATATGAAACACCAGAAATGAGGCTTCTGAATTAATCTGAATTATGTTCAGTTTTGATCTCAGATACTAAAATATGGAAATATACACATTTTAGAATTCTTGAATTACTGTGTTTCAAAATTTTTAAAAAATTTAAATGTGCATATACATATATATGTATATAGACTCTTTGCTTTCTTAGACATATCTCCTATTTAACATATTTTTAAGCACTTCTAACCTTCCTCTTTCAGTTTGCCACTATTCTTCTTAAACTATTGTGCCAAGAACTGAACACAGTATTCATTTACAGAATGGATTCTATTATAGATGTCCTCACATAATGTGAACAAAGATTTCTATTCTGCTGGACTAAATGATCCCTATATAAGTTACTTTTGCTTACTATACTATAATTAGGATTGTTGCAGAGTACCAGCTTCCAGATGGTTGGTCTGGTAGACAGAGAAAAGTTAGGTAAGGAGCTCACAAAAGAACATGTGCCACTTCAGGGGTGTATAGAAGGAAGAACATGCAGTTGCCAAGCAACCAGCCTGTGTTCCCCATCTTGAAATGCTGACTGTAAGTGGCACAAGAGCCTCAGGTCTTGCTCAGTATAACAGTGATGTAGCCCTCCCTCCTCCTTTCAGCTCCAGCTCCTTTTCCTTTCACACCCAAGGACAGGTTTCTGCAAAGAGTTCCTTAATTTTGCATTCCCTGCTGACATCTTTGCATCTAGTTGCCCATGTTGAATGAATTTGACTCAGAAATAATACTTGTCTTTTTGGAATTTCTTGGGTTAAAAGTATAAAATCCTAGAAAAATCTTTTAATGTATTTTAACTTGTGTGTGTGTGTGTTTATGTGTGTGTATATTCTCCATATCTTTTCTAGAGATATTTGAGGCAGCTGGAGTGTCATGTATTTCATTCTCAGTTGATAAAACCGGATATGAAATTAGGTCCCTCTTCTATGATGTGTTCCACAATAAAAGTAAAATTTTTCCACAAGAAGAGAGTGTAATGTAAAACCATGCTACTCTAGCTGCATGATAAAGATGGTTGAGTTGGGGGATATGGGAATATAGAGTTATTTACCAGTGTATGCCTTCATAAATGCCAAATAATTTCAAAAGCTCAGGTACCAGAAAATCCTAGTATTAAGTCAGTGTTCTCTTGATTGGCCTGTATCAGAGTCCCTAGTCACTCTGAAGTTCATTGGATAAGGTCCTGGGGTTTGCATTTCTAGTAACTTTTCCAGGCGATTTTGAGACACACCGCTTTAAGTGATAAGGCCCCTAATCATGAAGAGTCAGCATTGTGATTAGAGTGGGCAGTCTCTCTAAATAGAGGATTTAAGATGCAATTAGCAGAAATACGCCTTCAAAGCATTTTTACCAAGAGTGACCTAATGCAATTATAGTAACCACACATTGTCCAATTAAAAATAATTTGCCCTGTTTATCCCCAAATCTGCTTTACTTCTTAGGCCATGAGCCTGATCTTTTTCTTCACTGTGTATTTAAGCAGTCTGATAGTAGTTGATCCACACCTGTGCTTGGAGGCTACCCTACTTACTTTACCCTTCTGATGTAGATAAAGGCAGAGACTCAACATTAGCCAGCATTTAGCGCAAGTGCTCAGATGCACCATCTCTATCAGCACCCCTTTGATTCTGATGTGTTTTCACTTGATTTCCTTCTTTTAGTTCTTATCTCTTTGGACTTCCTGATTTGGTGCTTGTTCCTGTTTCTTCTAGGCAGTCAGATCTAACATCTCAATTATTCTAAAATAACACACTGTTGGGAGATAAATCCCTTTTTCTACCGCATGCCTGTGGAAGCCAACTCCATTATGGCCGTGCACGGTGAGCCCTGCTCTGCTCCTCTTTCAACAAGAGGCTGGGGGCCCAACTTGGCCCCTGCCATGCCTCTTACTGCTATGAGGGATCCCTTCTGCTCGGTCTTGTTTGCTTCAGTGCAGCTGACCTCAGGTATCCAGTCTCTTTTGATACCAGCTGAATGGGCATAATGTGAGGTAGGGCGGTTGTCTGAACTCAGGTGTGGAAGGTTACTTTGTATGCTGCTGCCTCCTGTCTGGAAAGCCTCTTGGTCCACACAAGACCATGTATCCTGGTGACAAAGTGGGATCCCATCTATCCTTGTTTTGGTTCCACACTGAACTCTCTTCCCTGCCAAGGTCTATGTGTCTAATGATGAACACAGGCATACAGGGAACCAAGGAATCAGAACTATAACAGATTAACTTTAAAAACATTTACTAGTGCCTACTTGGTACCAAAGATTATTAAAAGTATTGGTAATACACTATTGAAATAAAGTCCCAATTCTTGTCCAGTTCATGTTTTAGATGAGGGACACAAATAAATAAATGTAAAACACATCAGGGATGATAAATGCTAAGAAGAAAAAGCATCTAAAGAAGCATCTTAACATGGCTGAATCCTGAGACAAGGGCTTAAATGTTGGTAGTTTATCTTGGGTAGATTCCAAGGTACAATATTGAGGCAACGGGGAAGAATGAAACAAGAAAGGAGGAAAATCCCTTCTTAAGGTTTGTTACTCTGCAGGCATTGGAACCCAATCCCTATGGGGATCTCTGAGGAATGTTATTGAATGTGCCTTAGAATTGTCCACCAGGTCACAGATGGCAGTATTTACTCATAGCTCCTATTCAGCATAGGTCAAGGGTTCTGCCACTTGGTTCCAGGTTTGGACATATACCAGGATGACTGAGTGGGCTCTTATAGGTAAGAACAGGAGAGAAGACCAGAGACGGACAGCAAGAGCTGTGCAGCAGAGTTGGGGAGTTATATTTGCATGAAGCTAATGGCCACAGTAATGGCTGGAGAGAAAGGTGAGCTGAGAAAACAGAATGAGGCAAGGACGGGGATGCATGGAACAATTTTATTTAAGTTGGTTAGGAAAAGCCTCAGACTACCTGCTCTGCGCTGCATGCCCACCTCAGCTCCAGTGGTCACTGCCGTGGACTGGAAGAGCAGTTGTGGTGTCCTGACCTGCATCTTAAGAAAGCGTGAGAATGGTTGTTTCAAGCTGGCTTCTCTGAAGCTCCTGTGGAATGCTGCTGAAGTGGTGCAGGATGAAGAAGTGGGCTGGTAGGGGAAAGGGGCCCACTGGGTGGAAGTCCACTTCAACCAGAACTCTGTGCTTTCATCCATTTTACATATTGAGCTTCATTTCAATAAATCTAGAGCTGAAATGGAGATCACAAGATCACACCAGGAAATTCCTCTGGGAGAACCTGGGAGGTCTCAATCCTGGCACGAGTTACCCATCTCACCTCTAGCCACTGAGTTAGGCTAATATTCAGTGCACCATTAGAAGCTGCCTGTGAGAGAAGGTGTGTCATGAGAGACTGGTCTATGGGAGTTGACACCTGATATCTAATGAGGAATCCTCAATTTAACTTTCCTTGGATTGTTTTTTTTTAACCCAAAGGGTTAAAAACTAAGGATTTCTATTTCAATACCTAAATATAATCACTTTTTCTGTCATATGATATAGTATTAAAAGGGTTCATCAGCTAATGGCAAAGTATTTATTTCCTGGCATATATGAAAGAAGGAAAAACAATGAGATGCAAAACACATCATGTTTCTGATCTTCTCCCCCAGGATATCCTGCTGTCTACCTTTGTGAATGTAAAATTAATAATCAGCACACCCATCTGAGATCACAAGGCTGTTAGCAGGCCATTCAGTTAGCAAACACGATTGTTTTCTTTGAAGACTCCTGCCTGAGTCTGTTTTTAAATATGCATGTTACATGAACAATAGTCAAAAGTCTGCTTGCCTCTGCTTATTTGTTAATCTTTATCATTACTCATACAGTGATTATTTGGCCTGGTTGCATTCCAAGCATGCCCTTGAATGGTCCACAAGGCTCTAGAGCTTCTCCCCTGAGGGAACTGTTACCTTATGTTTCTCTCCGCCATCTGTTTCTTTTCTGCAAAGCTTTTGGAAACTCAGTGTCTTGGAACAAGGAGAATAACAAAGATGAAATTTATTGCCATCGATACATTTTAAATAAAGTTGGATGTCTTCCAGCCACTCTGTATTGGTTTTCTTTTTCCTCTTGAGAAAATAACAGAAATGAGTTAGAAACCATGCAGGGGACTGAATCACTATAAAAGTGAAGAGAATTTTCTGGAGGCAATCGTGTGGAAAAGCAGGAGCTCACAGGACTAGTTAATAGAGGTGAGTTGCTTACTCAGCTTTATTAACAATTCACTAGGCAGGCCATAAAATACTTCAGATTTTCCACCTTAATCTGTGTCCCTCTTCCCTTGTGTAAAGCATTCACTGTCAACTGTTGCGCCTTTTCCATGATTCAGACATGGTGAGGGCCTCTCACGATGATATTCTGGAGGGACTATTTATTGTAGTGTCATAGTCTTAGAGTAATGAGCTCTGAAGTCAGATAAGAGAATAACAATTATAATGTTGGTACTAAAAGAGTACCATTTGAATATCATTACTTACTTCCACTGAGAGCCAAAGATATGTTTGCATTCCCTCCCCTCTGTGACCTGTCCCAGCCCCAGGTAACTGGTTACTGTATCTTTCTTAATGTAGCTTTTAAAGTTTTGTTAATAATATGTATATACCCCAAATTTGCCATTTTAACTATTTTAAGCATACAGTTCAGTGGCATTAGGTTTAAAATGTATAACCACTATTTCTAAAGCTTTTTCATCAGCCCAAATAGACGCTGTACTTATTAAACAATAATTTTCCATCTCCCCACAACCTACATCCTAGTAATTGCTTATATAAGTAATCCTTATATTCTGCTTTCTGTCTTTATAAATTTGCCAGTTACAGAAATTCCAGATACATGGAATCATTCAGTATGTGTCCTTTTGTATTGTCATATTTTACTTTGTATCATATTTCCAAGCGTCATCTTCATTGTAGCATGTATCAGAAGTTTATTCCTTTTCGTGGCTGGATGATACTCCATTGTATGTACAGTTGGTCCTTGTTATTCATGGATTCTGTGTTTGTGAATTCGCTTACTTGTTAAAATTTTTTGTAATAACCCTCAAACCAATACCTGTGGTGCTTTTGTGCTCCTAAGTGGACATGTTCAGAGTGTGAAAAAATTTCAGTCACCCAATGCTGATGTTTCTACGTGAGGTTGAACAAATAATGCTGCAATAACATTGGTGCACAGGTATCTGTTTAAGTCCCTGTTTTCAATTCTTTGGGGTATATATACGTAGAAGTTGAAATGCTGGGTTATATGGTAATCCTATTTTTAATTTCTTGAGGAACCTCTACATTTTCTGTAGTGGCTGCACCATTTTACATTCCCACCAGCAATGTATAAGGGTTCTGATTTCTCCATATCCTCACCAACATTTGTCATTTTCTGATTTTTTAAAAAAGGATTACAGACATTTTGGTCATATGCAGTGGTGTCACATTGTGGTTTGGATTTGAATTTCCCTAGTGATTAATGATACTGAGTATATTTTCATGTGCTTGTTTGCCATTTGTGCATTTTCTTTGGAGAAATGTCTACCCAGATTTGTCCATTTTTTAATTGGGTTGTTTATCTTTTTGTGGTTGAGTTGTACAAGTTCCTTATATACTCTGGATATTCTAACTATCGGATATAAAATTTGAAAATACTTTGTTTCTTTCTGTAGTTTGCCTTTTTACTTTCTTGCTAATGTTCTTTGATACACAGTTTTATATTTAATCCATTTCCTTCCCTACTGCAGCTATAGGTTACACCATTTCTATTTCTAGTCAGGACCACTTCAATACACTGTGGACTTTAACTGGTGTCTTTGCCTCTGCTCTAACCTCTGTTCCCTTGTGCAATCAATTTTCCATCCAGTTGTCAAGTGATTTTTTAAAGATAAACCCAATTAAATCTTTCAGTGTTTTCCCGTAGCAATCCCAAGAAAACCCAAATTCTTTAGGATAATACTGAAGCTTCATTATTTTCAGCCTCATCTTATAGGCCATTGTCCAGTTCATAGCTGATTCTTCAGTCAAAAATTGAAAATGGTAGACTTGTACTCCAGGCATATGGCACATGGTCTCATAGTTCTGTTCATTTGTGCATGTGACGCTGCCTGCATGGGATAGTTGTATTCCTCTAGTCTCCAGCTATTAAAATTCTTTTTATCTGGACTTCAATGCAAGGTGCCATGAAGAGCATAGACGTGTCAGAGCATATCACTGAGGAGGAAATTAACTAGAGGTATATTAGTATCTCAGAAAAATAGGACAGTGAAAATCAGGTCATTTTAATGCTAATTGATATGTAAGATGTCAAGGAAGCTCAGTAATGTGGCTTTTTATATAATTTGGGTCTTATCAAGTTAATCTGACTTGCAGACATCAGTGTAAACTTACTAGTATTAGTCCTGTCAAGGAAAGACTGACTGCCCAGCTGCCAGAGTAACTGTATTACATGTATGGTCATGCAAGTAGGGGCACAAGCAAACCTTCTGAAGGCCTGGAAGTAAACCACCCTGCTGAGCGGACCGCTGAGGGACTGCCCAGAAGGTGGTGAGTGCAAGATTGCACGGGGGGTCAAAGCAAGGATCTAAGTGTCAGGATGTATGTTAAGTCTGCGGTGGGGAACTGTGGGGGCAGTGCTGCTGCTTGTTCTTCCCAGAGGCCTGTTTGCTGCTGAGCATAAATCAATCAGTGCTGGCACGTTCTTTACACTTCATCTCTTCGTCCTGTCCCTGCACGGGATTGTTCTTGCAGTGATAAGGAGTGTTATAAATTGAACTATGGTTATAGCAGTTGGGGCAGCCTACTGCTTTAACTGAGGGGTCAAACGATTTTTTTCTGTAAAAGACCGCATCATAAATATTTTAGGCTTTGTAAGCCAAGAGGCAAAATAAAAAATATCACATAGATACTCCAAAAAGAAGAAGGAAAACACATTTCCACAAAAATTTTTGTTGATGAAATTCAAGTGTAATACAAGCTACTAAGGGGAATAAAATTATTCTTTTTGGAATATTGTTTAACTTAGGACACAAAGTTAGTGCTCCCCATCATTAAATTGATTGGAAATGTTTATCTGTGAAAACCATGCTCAGCATGTGGGCCATGCAGAAGCAGGCAAGGGCTTGCATGCTGTAGGTTGCCAATCTCTGTGGTTTAACCAGATCATTCTGCATGTTTCTCAAAGCTGCCAAGGGGGTGTGAAGTTGTCAAGAACGAGAAAGGGTGGCGGAGGGTTGTCAGCAGAACATTTTGTCCTGCACACTACTTACACCTTCAGCACCTGAGCCCTGCCAGCGTTGTTCTTTCATCATCTCTTCAATGAGGCCTTCTCTGACCGCCCTATTTAACAACACCACCCCCTCTCCCCACCAGTCACTGCTGATTCCACTTATCCTACTCTATTTTTTTACATAGACTACATCACTTTTTAACATGCCATACGATTTCTTCATCCATCATTTTTATTGTTCATTTCTGTCTTTTCCTGCTAGAATGTAAGCTTGATATGAGAAGCAATCTTTGCCTATTTTCTTAATGTATCCCAAGAATATAGAATAGTGCTTGACATATAGTAGGTACTTGGTAAATACGTGTGGGATGAATCCATGTGCATTATTTCACTTCATCTTCACAAACACCCTCTAAGATGAAGTACTGTTAGTACCTAGATTTTACATATGAGAAAACTTTTACATATGAAAGCTTAGCCTTTAGGAAGGCTAAATAATATGTTATATAGCTTGTACTACTATCACTGTCACTCCTCCTACACCCAGGAAACTAATTACTTAATATTGATCATGAGCCAGAAACTGCTCAGATATCTTATCTAATTTTAATAATAGCCCTATGAGATTAGTGGCAGAGTTAAAATTTGAATCCAGGTAGGCTGATTCCTGAGCTCATGTTTCAATCATGTACTTATATCTTAAATTATAATCAGAAGTAAATTCTTAGTTGTAACTCAGGGGTGAAAATATTTTCACAGCCCAGGACAAAATACCTTTGAAACCAAAATAAGTCAAAGGGAGAAAAAGTGGAGAGACTTGTTTATTATCTACAAGCAGTTGTCCACTTCTGCTCACCTGTGTCTCTCACAACCCAGCTGCAAAAAGGGACCCCACCCAACCTCTCCAGTCCAGGCATGCCCTCGCTTGCCCTTGTAATTACCTATTGATGTGGCGATGGGCTACTTCTCTCCACCCCTTGGAAAAACCTATTGATAAGGAGATGTACTAAGGCCAAGTGAGAGATTCTGGAAATACTGCAATTTTATACAATAGTTTTGAAAGTTTTGATTATTTAAGTAGTAAAAGTTAATAAAATCATGAACAAATCAATAATAAAATGAATATAGAAATTGGTAATAAGATGAATGTAGAAATAATCTTGAAAACAGCAGAATTGATTAATAATTCTTAGAAAAAAATATGAATTTCTTATAAATCTAGCCATGTAAAGGGGAAGTAAAGCAAATTAAAAGCACAAAGGAATTATGTCTCTAATGTTAGATGAGACAGAAATAATGATATAAAAATTTAAGTATTTTAAATAATTTTATGTAAATATTAATTAATAATTATTTAAATATTAAATAATATTAAATAAGCGAAGTCAATAGGAAGGACTCTAATTCAGTATGACGAGTGTCCTTAAAAAAGGGTGAAATTTGGATACGAAGATATGCAAAGAGAAATGACAGTATGAAGGAGTAGGGAGAAGTGGGGCGTCCACAAGCCACAGAGAAAGACTTGAAGCAGACCCCTCCCTCACAGCCATGTGCAGGAGCCAGACTGCCCATGCCTTCATTCAGACTTCAACCTCCAGACTTGCGAGACAAAGTTCTGTTGTTTAAGTCACTAAGTTTGTGGTACTTTGGTGGCTCTAGCAAACTAATAAAGCTCTTAAATTTGGTTTTATTCATATTTTGAATCAATACATGGAAAAGATGGGCTAATTATTTTGTAATATCTGATTTATTATGTAAGATCTGCTTTGTAGGTTTCTAATTCAATGTAATCTTAATTTTTTGTTCTCATTCCCCACTTAGTATTTTTAAACCACTTGAATATAACCAATAACAACATTTCTTTCCATGAAACTTCTGGTATTCACCTATTAGGGAGGTTTTTGAGAATCTACAGTTATTTTGGTTGGTATTTAAAATGGATTTTAACAATGAAAAATAAATGCAATTCTAGGCCAAAGGAAATTTGACAGGAACAGCAAAATCACTGTAAAGCAGGAAGACTTCTTTTAGACTGGATGGGAATGTGTCGCCGTGGTGGGTAGAACCCTTTGGCTCACCTGAGTTCTCGAAACTACTACTTTTTTGCCATTTGATTTTGCTGTTTTTATTCCTGGAGTCCAATTTCAGTAATTAAAGCCTGTCTTTATAGTTCGGTTACAAGGAACTCCTTGTTCTTCAGAACAAGATACAGATATGCCATAAAAAATATGTGGATTAATGCAATACCTTCATTTGCACATTCAACCCATGTTGTACACCGATCCCAATTTCCTTGATTTTGGCATTCTTTAAGGGAGTAGGGCCACTTACCTGTGGCCAGCATGTTGGTGATCAAGTCAGTGGCCACACATTACAAATGGCATACAAACCAGAAAGAATTTGATAGTATTTCCCTTGAGATGGAGCATTATGGTCTCCACATTAGCAGGCTCAGTCCCTAGACCAGGTTGGGGACAAAGCTTAGAAATTACAGACCTTGAAGTAGTTGAATTCTGTGAGAAGATTCAGAATCAAGCATACATGAGTCAGAGAGAAGTGCTAGGCAGGACCAGACAGATATTTTAGGCTGCCTGTCTCTTTCTCAAGGTTGCTCTGACCCCTCAGGTTCCATGAGCAAAATTGAAATGGAAGGACCCTGCTGCTCAGAGCAAGTGGAAGTGGCCTAGGTAGTGAGGTAAGCTAGGATTTGGGGTCAGGCAGCCTGGGTCCAAATCCTGGCTCATCTGCTTCTAGTTGTGTGAGAATCCACAGTTACTTTGGTTGGTATTTAAAATGGATTTTAACAATGAAAAATAAATGCTTAATTGTTTAATCAATCTTCCCTTCACATCCTGCCTCTGAAGCATCTATCATAAGTATCTCAGAGGACTTTTGTTAAATGTGATCGTATTTGTAAATGGGTGTGCCTGACACATAAAAGTTTAACAAGAATTAAAAATGGAAACATTAATGTGGGGGGGGGCACGGGGAGGGCTATACAACACAGAGAAGACAGTGATTCTACAGCATCTTACTATGCTGATGGACAGTGACTGTTAAGGGGTATATGGGGGGACTTGATGATGGGGGGAGTCTAGTAACCATAATGTTGCTCATGTAATTGTAGATTAATGATACAAAAAAAAAACTGTAAACGTGACTGTGACTGATTTGGGAAGCATGGTGTGAAGCACAGCCATACCCTGTCTTCATTGGGAGGCCATAGGATGCACATGAGTTGAGACCTGGATATGATTACATGAGAGTTACATGAAGGAAAGCCCTCAACTAATAGTTCAGTCTCTCGGCATAGCCTTGGGCATGGATCGTAGTTGGTACCAGATTGGCTCTCCATAGGAAGTCCCATAATGGAGAATTTCCTGCCCACCTTTTCTCTCCCTGAGCCACTTTTCCACCTGTCCTAAGGGCCTCAGGATAGGGATACAGCCAGAGGATGGGTTTCTGGCTGCCTGAGGACCTCAACTACTTGAGGGCACAGAACCAGTATGTGTTCTTATCAGACTTCTAGGTTTCAGTCCATTCATCCTTCTGCCTGAATTCTGGAAAGAGCAGTGAAGAGGGTCAGGTCATGACCCTGCCGTCAGTATCACATATGCCAACTTGGAATGTACTTGGGTTCAAGCCCTCAGTGTAGGAAAGTAAATTTTTTCCCTGTTGTACCAATGTGGGAAATAAGTAAGTCTGTCTTCTTAGCATGTTAAAAGACAAGACTTGGGTAGAATAATTGCCTTTCAAAAGGCAACTGTTTTTCTTTAAGAAGATGTCAGTTGGGGAATAAATGGACATCTGCTCTCTCCATCCAGAAAGAGGGAAAAGTTTTCTAAAAGCTTATGGTGATTTGTGTAAATGTCAAACATTTTCCTCACAGAGCTTAATGAAACTGAAACTCCACACCCGTTCAAAACATGGCTAAGTTGGATTCTCTGGCTTGGCAGCAACACAAAGTCGAAATAAGAATCCAAATCTATGTGGCTCATAAATGAAGAGGCAAGAATTTCAGGCACATTCATGTGATCACAAGCATAGTTCCAAAGTAAGGCCTTAAAATAGGATAGGCATTTGTGACTACCTCCTCCACACAGGCGCATGTTCCAGTGACTTCCGTCAGCATTCAGCCTTGTGATTCAGTATCCTGATTTAACATACACATCATTGCCAATAGGAAAAGTAACCCATCTTGAGCTTCACACATCATAGCTTTGACAGTAATGAACTATATCACCTTGAGGAAGGACACTGGCTGGAAATCCAGTGTTAGCACAGGCTGCTATAAAAAATACCAGAGACTGGATGGCTTAAATAACGCATGTATTTGTCACAGTTCTGGAGGCTGGGAAGTCCAAGATCAAGGTGCCAGGAGATTTCATTCTTGGTGAGGACTCTCTTCCTGGCTTGCAGACAGCTGCCTTCTTGCTATATTCTCACAAGGTGAAGAGAGGAAGCTCTGATGTCACTTCTCTTCTGTAATTACAGGCACTAAATGCCATCATGGAGGCTTGACCCTCATGATCTCATGAAAACCTGATTACTTTCTGAAGGCCCTGCCTCCTCGTACCATCACATAGGGGGTGAGGACTTCAACCCTAATTTGGGGGAGACTCAAACATTTATTTTATAATATCTACCATCTCCAAATAGACTCGAGTGGCCAAATTATATTTAGTTAAGGAATATTTCTCAAGCTTTCCTTTTCTTGAGCTAAGAAATCCTGAATACAATCATGAGAATAATCATTTACTGCACATTACACTCTCCAATCCTGATGAATAGATGGATGAGTGGCAGCTTGGGGGATGCCCTCGTCCTAGAAAAAGATACCTCATTCAGCCTCTTGATCAGAGATTTAGATGAAGAACCAGAGAGCAGGCTTACCAAACTGTAAATAATGCAAGACTTATAGGGGGAATTCAGTGGGGGCTAGAATTAGATTCCCAGAAGTCTCCATGGGCTGAAGCAGTGAGTCAAGTGTTAACAAGATGAAATTTAATAGCGCTAGCTATGTAAGGCTGTATACCTGCATTTGAAAAATAACAAGAGTACACATGTAGAGATTGGGGAAGACGTGGCTTTAACAGCAACTTGAGTGGAAAAGCACATTCTAATCAAAGCAGTTTGACATGCATGGAAAATGTGATGTGTCTGAAAAAGGTAACATAGTAATAGAAGCATGTCTGAGTGAAGGAGATAACCTGCTCTGACCCAAACCTGTGCCCCATGTTCCGGTCCAGACCTCACTCTTAATGAAATGGAAGTACTGGATAATGTTCAGAGGAAAGTGTCCACGACGGTTCAGAAATGCAAAGCTTTGTTGCACAGTTTGATGACCCATAGGATGTGCAGCCTGTAGAGAAGATGACTTGGAGCCACAACTGCTGCCTTCAGATGTCATGAGGGAAAACAATTAAACCAATTTTATTTGGCATGCTCTATTAGGGAAGGATTAAGACAATTGATGAAAGCTTCAGGGGCATAAATTTTAATGTAATTTAAAAAGCATTTTAATAGTCAAAGTTAGACTCAACACTTGTTGAAATTTTTACAGCCATAGCCTGAACATCTTTACAATGATTCATTTCAGAAATACTGAAACTTGGAACCCTATTGTATGTATGCATTAGGTTTAAACTGGGAGTAATAAGAAATCCCAAAGTAACAGTAACTTAAACCACATAAGGCTTTATATCTCTGTAACATAAAAACCAAATTAAAATAAAAAATTCCAGAAGCAGGAGACAAGATAGGGCCTTCTGTCTTCTTGTTCATCCATCTGTACCAAGCTACCTCATGATCCAAGACGGCCTCTTGTGATGTGGCCATGATGTCTGCACTGAATGTGGAAGGAAGGAGGTAAACAGTGGAAGAGGGGAAGGGATCACTTCGTCCTCATCCAGGAGACTTTCCAGAAGTTCCACACAATCCTTCTGCTTTTACCTCACTGGCCAGAACTTGGCCAGAGTTGGAGTTTGGGAAGTGTAGACTTCATGTGACTAATGGTATGTGAGGCTAAAAAATGGGGTCCTCACTGAAGAGGAGATGGATGTTGTCAGGCAAGGGAATTTATGCCACACTAGGAGCACAGCCTCCCCTTTCCATCTCTTGGATTTCTCTCTTTGCCACCACTCTTGCTCTCCCATGGTGGTGACAATTCCTTGATTCCCCTCTTTTTCCTCCAGCCAGTCAGTCCCCATGTCCTCCTTTCTCTTATCAGCTTGGGTTCTTTCTCAGGTACATCATTTGTCCTATTTACTTTCTCATGAGCGTCCTCGGTTCCCTTCGCCACCATCCTTTCCTGCATTCACTGGTCAAGCTCTAGCCCTGGCTTTAAAATCTGCCACTCACCCTGCCACGTTATGAATAGCCCAGCGTTCTGGAGGTTATCACAATGCTGTGAAGATCAGTGCCACGACAATACCTGGGTTCCCAGGTCACGCAGGCCCTTGATTCTGCCCACCCCTCCTTTTACTACATCAGTTATCTCTCTATCTTACGCTCCTCCGTGGCTGACCTAAATCTTCATCATTTCTCTCATGGAGTTGTTATCCTCAAATACAACCCTATATTCCTAGGATAAACATTGCTTGGTTATGTGTTATTCTTTAAATATGTTGAATTTGGTTTGCCAACCTTTTGTTTAGAGTTTTTGCATCTGAGTTCATAAGGGATATTGCCAAATCAATATTAATGGAAAAATTATAAAATAATCAAACTTATGTTGACAGTTTTTTTTGAAGCTGAAAGATCACCCTTTTTGCAAGTGAAACTATTTCTAGGTCATTTGAAAAAAATCTCTTACTGAGTTTATTGAAAAAAAATTCATTTGCTGAGTTTATTTTACAGCTTTCTGCAAACAGAGCTTTTCTTTCTGGGTAATATTTAGATGGCAAGAAAGTGGAGGATACACCAAAGGAGAGTGAGATGGGTTGGCCAGTAAAATAGGACGATTGAGACAAGTGTTCTAGAAGTCAAAAAAAAAAGGCAGGTCAGGTAGAGATAATATTCGGATCCCTTTTATCAGTTACTGCGGGTGGGTTGCATTACATGTGGAGTGAAAGTTGATTCGTGGTTTTGACAACATTGAGGTCATGGATTTTGGTGGAATGGTGAGGGCACAATCCTGACTAGAAAAGGTTCAGGGGAGAAAGTAAGTATAGACAAATTTTTCAAGAAAATTTTATAAAGGGAAACAAATGATTTAGGACTTTGACGTGGATGTTTGGATTAACAGAATTTTTTTTTCAAGCAGGTTAATAACAGGTTTTTGCTCATGGAAATGGACCAGTACTAAGGGAAAACTTGTTGACTAAAACAACACTTTGTTATAGATTTGGATCCCATTGTTTCTGGCTTAACATGATGAGCATTTTTTCATGTTATTTTAATTTTTGTAGATGGCTTTCATGGCTGTATTACATTCCACGGGATGAATATAAAGACTTTAGAAGCTCTCTCCTTATGTTTTGTGCTTTAGCTATTTACTCTTATTTGCTACTATATTTCTCATTTCCACTGAGGGGTTTAAATATTTTAAAGTTCTCATACACTGACAGATGTGCTTTCCAAAAATCATGTTCCACGTTTTCAATTTGGGGATTTAAACATTTTTCTTTCAAAGAAAATACCAGACAGCTTCGCTAGACCCCACTTGTAGCTTAGTGTTGTGCTGAGAATTGGCAACATGTAGAAGGTTCAGAAAAATGCCCAAAGTGACCCTACATCACTTCAACAAGATAATTTAGAAGCAGGCGCCAAAGTTACACTGCTGAGCAGTGTACTTTTTGCTTTTATATTTTATGAAGTTCCCCAGTGGAAGAATCCAGTTATGCTGAAAGGAAAGCATTGTTAAGTGAGGGATTTTATCTAGATCTTTCTGTTGTTATTTATGAAATTGACTGATGTTTAACTTCCTGTGTGGAACTTTTCTGATAGTCATGCTTATTGCTTCAAAGTGGAGAAAAAGGTAGGAAACTTACTAGTTACTTCAAAACAAAAGGGGCTATGAATAGGTGGTAAGTATATAATCCTCTGGAGTCAGTGGGGGGGGGGCAAAGGAAATAAGTAAAAGAAATTATAAATATAAGCAGTGAATCGCTAGAATCTTTTGATTATTCTGCAACTGATAAAAACTTTTTTTAAATTTGTGGGATAGAATTAAAGAGAGGGAAAGATTTACTTAACAGCTGTCCCTCCTTGCCAATCCCCAAAACACACATGACTTCAAACTTTTTTGCAGTCATAACTCTCTTTGGCATTATAAGTGGTCAAAATCTTAAACCACATTGGTGTTTTACTGATTTTGACATGCTGTAAATAGCATTAATTTATAATTTTCTAGTTTTCTATACATTATTATTTGTACAGGATAGCTGGTCTTAAACAGAGTTTTTTTGTTTTTGTTTTTGGTAATGAAAGTTAATTTTACCACTTTATAATCCTAGATTCTGTATGAAAACCCCACAGAAAATGACTCAATAACAATGTAAAGTTCTTTAAACAAAGTTCCTCCTTTTACTGTAGAGTCTCAATCTCTTATCTGCATTTCCAGAATGTAAAAAAGCCCTGAAAATTGAAAATCTTTTTCTAACTCATTTGGCTGCAAAACCTGATCTGACCTGAACTCATTTGAGCAAAAAACTTGACCTTACCTCACATAAGGCTGTTGTTGGTCTGTGTTCATCACACTTTATGTAAATATTCATAAATTTCTATGCAGAGATATTAATGTGTTAGTTACTGATGCTGTCTTGGAACACTGCTGAAAAATCTGAATTCTGAAGCACCTTTGACTCCAAGGGTTTCCGAAGAGGGATTATAAACCTACATTCCTTTCCATTTTCATTTCTAATATATTACTTTCTAATATTCCCTTCTCTGAAAATAATTGATGAGATATACAGCCTTCCCTGATAATAGAGTTCTAAAATAGAGTCAAAGTTTAAATTAGAACTAGTGCCATATTCCTCTATTTTGTGTTCTCTTGAAATTCATTATGCTTAGTAAAATTAGTAAAAGGGTTGTAATGATTAAGAAATAAGTGTGGTTAAAGTATCACTTATATTTCCATTCCTTCTTTTTTATTCCAAGGCCCCTCCCAGCACGTATATAATTTATATTTTAGATATATATTTGATGACATTTAGTGATATGTTTGGTGATACATAATTGATACTTTTTTCAATTTATTGATGAAAGGAACTATACTGTGGCCAAATTGTTCCTGATTGACATTTTAAACACAGGTAAAGGTAGAATAGACCCAGACTTCAAGAAATTCCCAGACAGTAATTTCTCCCTCCCCAGATTTTTGGAAAATTTAGTATAAGTGCATAATAAAGGTAGAAAAATGATCAAAAGAGTGTTCTGTTTTGTTTTGTGATATGCATGGTTTTTCACTAATTTACATAATCAGAAAGGCAATCTACAAAAAAACAACTGACTTCTTTGTCTCACAATAGATAAAGAGATGCTTTAGTAGATAAACAGTTTGTTCATCACTTACATAAGGAAGAGAGATGACTGGAGAACTTCACAAAAACCAGATGAATGCAAAACCAGAAACAGGCCCCGATAACCACTGGTAGAATATCTTCCTTCAGTGACTTCAACATTTGCCTTCAATCAAATCTTCTCATTCCATATGATGTAGGCTGGATGTAGAATAATTTGGATTCTGTTCCACTTTGTTACTCTGTGTCTATAGGGAGTTTGGATTATGAGTTTATCTACTTAGGTAACAGACATAGAGAAAAACCCCAGTTTTTGCCAAGAGAACTACAGTACCTCATACAGAAAGAATTACCAAGGATGTAGATGACTCAAGAATAAAGTTTGGAGCCATTTTCTAGGCAGAGAACTCAGATAAGTTGAGGCCTGGCTAGTGGCAAAGGCAACATGAATGAGTTAGTACAGAAGAGTGATAAACCTGGTTGTTAGCAACCAGTTGCCAAAATGAGGATGATGGTGTATAGCATATTTCGTTCTTGTATCATGTATTTCCTCGTATCTTGTATCTTGATAATGATAATATCTGCAATTTACTTTTATTTGTTCCATTCCTCTAGTATATACAGGATGTGTTGAGGTGGTGAACATTACAAATTTAGTCCAGAGACTTCAGAATACCAAATAGGGTCATGAAAAAACTGGGTGAGAAATGGATTTGGCCCGGTATTCCTGAATTTGGAGCTGGATGCAACGAGAGACTCTTGGATTATTTCCTTTTGGCAATAGGGTGACTGAGTTTTGATTTCTTCAGTTGCATTATTTTAAGAGGAACTATGTGTTGATGTTTGAAAGTTTAAGTGCTTAATAAGACTGTATATAGATCTTAGAAAGAAAAGTGGTTGTCATTTCTGGTGTCCATCTTTATTCTGTCTGCCTAACTAATGCACAAATTGAAATTCTGGATCTCAGCGCCCCCTTGCCACTAGGATGTGAATATTGTAGTTGGGTCTGACATCCATTTGTTTTGTGTAGATACTCCTTTTGGAAGTAAGCTGTGTGAGAAACAGGCTCTGCCCAGAGGTCCCATCTTGCTGAAGCATGTGGTAGTGGGAGCTGCTGGCTTTGGGCAAGATAGCTTGAGGGTGCCAGGTATAGTTCCTGGTATAGGGCTGTTTTCACCCAGTGCCTGTCAGCTTCCACAGACTCAATAAATGATTGATATTGATAGTAGTATAGTAGTAGTATCAGCGGCATATAACAAGAGTTCCCTAGCTCTGAATGTGTTTAAGAGTGGACTAGATGACCCCCTAGGTTGCTGTTTAGTACCTGGGCTAGGTAACTGCTACACATCATGCCTTGCTTTTTTGTTATCCTTGCTCTTGTTTCATAGGGGAAGCTGCCTCTTCCCTATCCTGTGTGGCTCTAGTAGGTTCTTACTCTCCTATTGTCTGGTCAGTGTGGACACATGACTCAGACTATGGATACAGTTATTTCCCACAGTGGGGGTGGGTGGGTGTCTGACCCAACAGGGCTAATTCTGGGACCGATTCACATGCTGGGAGTGAAAAAGGGGAGAGAAGATGTCTCCTTTTCTGAGATTATTTTGGAAAAGGGCTATCAGGCTGCCCTGACCATCATTTTACAGTCAGAGAGCCTGCTTCCACTTAGGTGAAGAGTAGCAGAGGCAAATTGAGCTGAGAAATGAAGAGGGGCACGAGTTTAAAAGAGAGGGAGAGAAGGACTTGATGGCATTTTTGAACACCTTCATCAAGCTGTACCTGAAGTTACAAAATGTTTTTCCCAGTGGTGTGAGCCAGTAAATACTATTTTTTATTTAAGCTGTTTTGGATTGTTTCTGTCTCTTGGCAATGAGGAAAGTTGTACCCAAGAGAGAAAATGTTATGGTCCTTTTGAATCTGAGATACTGATATTTTCGGCAGAGCAAAAGAGGAATATTTTCCTCATTTCTTGGGCATGAAATCATATTCAAACCCATATCATTCTACATATATTTAATTTTTTAAACAGAAATTCAAGAAACAGTTTTTTAAATATGTGACTGGGCAAGGGGAAGTAAAGAAGGAATACTTGAAATAACCTTTGTGATGTCTGATTTCCCTAAAGGGCTCCATTCTTGTCACCAGAGGAGAACTAGGCGGGTCCTCCAGTCCAAATATCCATCTGTAGTCCTACGAGTGAGGTTAAAAGAATAGTATTTGTTTTAACCAGATTTGGACTTCTACCAGTCCATTCCTGAGCCTGTCATCATTCTTGACCAATTGCTTACAGTACTTTTAAAGGATGAACTAATTTTATGTAATCTTCACAATGTCCTCTTAGAAAGAAAGGGAAAGACAGTCTTTAAGAGACTAAGAAATAAGTTTCCATGATTTGTTAAATATGGAGCCAGAACAAGGAGATGTGACTTTAAAATCTCTTTTCTTTCTATTTGACTATTATTGTGTGGTCAGAACATTTAACATGAGATCTACGCCCTTAACAGACTTCTAAGTTTTGTAATATGGTATTGTTAACAACAGATACAGTGTTGTACAGCAGATCTCTAGAACTTACTCATTTTGCATAACTGAAACTTTATACCCACTGATTAGCAACTCCCTTTCTCCCCCTCTCCCTACAGCCTGGCAACCACTGTGTTAGTCTCTGTTCCTATGAATTTGACTATGTTAGAGGCACTGTGTATAAATGGAATCATGCAGTATTTTGTCCTTCTGTGACTGGCTTATTTCACCTAGCATAATCTCCTAAAGGTTCATCTGTGTTGTTGCATATTAAAGTATTTCCTCCTTGTTTGAGGCTGAATAATATTCCATTGTGAGTGTGTGTGCGTGTGTAAGTGTGTGTGTATCATATTCTTTATCATTCATCTGTCAATGGACATAGGTTGTTACCGTATCTTGGCTGTTGTGAATAGTGCTGCAGTGAATGTGAGAATGCTAATAGTTCTTTGAGATTCTGAATTTAATTCTTTTGGATAAACACCCAGAAGTGAGTTTTCAGGATCATATGATAGTTCTATTTTTCATTTTTTGAGGAATACCTGTATTGTTTTCCATAGCAACTGCACCATTTTGTATTCCTGCAACAGTATAGAGGAGTGCCCACATTCTCACCAACATTTGTTGTCTTTTGTTTTCTTGATTGTCATCCTAAGAGGTATGAGGTTATAACTCATAGCAGTTTCATGTGCATTTCCCTGATGATTAGTGATGTGGAGCATCTTTGCATATACCTTTTGGCCATTTGTACACCTTTAGAGAAATGTCTGCTCAAGTCTTTAGCCCATTTTAATTGGGTTATTGGTTATTTTGCTATTGGGTTGAAAGAGTTTCTTATATAGTTTGGAAATTAACCCTTTATCAGATAGGTGGTTTGCAAATATTTCTTCCCATTTCATAGGCTGCCTTTTTACTCTATTGTTTCCTTTGGTGTAGTTCTACTTGTGTATTTGTGTTTTTGTTGCCTGTGCTTTTGCTGTCAAATCCATGAAATCATTGCCAAGACCAAAGATTTTAATCTATGGTTTTTTCTAGAAGGTTTATAATTTCAGGTCTTATGTTTAAATCTTTAATCCAGTTCAAGTTGGTTGTATATGGTGTAAGATAAAGGTCCAGTTTCATTCTTTTGCACATTGATATCCAATTTTCCCAGTACCAGTTTTTGAAAAGACTATCCCTTCCCCATTATGTATTCTTGGCACCCCTGTTGAATATCTGTTGACCATAGGTACGTGGATATATTTCTGGATGTGTTTTCTGTTCTATTGGTCTGTCTATGTTTATGTTAGTATTATACTGTTTTAATTATTGTAGCTTTGTAATATGTTTTGAAATCAGGAAATATGATGCCTCCAACTTTGTTCTTTCTCAAGATTGTTATGGCTATTTGGAATCCTTTGTGGTTCCACATGAAATATTTTCCTCTTAGATCAAGAATGAGGAAAGGATGCCCACTCTCACCACTTTTATTCAAGCAGTACTGGAAAACCTAGCAGAGTAATTAGTTAAGATAAAGAAATGTCATCAAAATTGGAATGAAGAAGTAAAATTATCCTTGTTTGCAGATGACATCAGTAGAAAACTCAGAAAATTGTTAGAACTAATAACCTCAGTAAAGTTGCAGCATATGAAATCAAGGAATATTAGTCATGTTTCTGTACACTAATAGTAAATTGTCTAAAAAGAAAATTAGGAAAAAATCCCATTTATAATGGCATCTAAAATAATAAAATACCTAGGAATAAACTTAACTAATGAGGTGAAAGACTTATACCCTGAAAGCTACAACACACTGAAGAAGGAAATGGAAAAAGTTGCAAATGGAAAGACATCCATGTTCATGAATTGAAAGACTTAATATTGTTAAAATGTCAATACTTCCAAAAGCAATCTGCAGATTCATTGCAATCCCTATCAAAATCCCAATGGCATTTTTTATATAAATAGAAAAGGCAATTCCAAAAATCTTATAAAAATAAAAATGACCCCAGATAACCAAAAGAATCTCTCAAATGTTACTGATGTGATAATCACATAATGAATGTGTCTTATAAGTGAGATGTGGGGAAATTTTTTAGATGGAAATGTGCTGTGATACAGTGGAGATGGAACAATTCTGCACATCTCTTCCCAACTCAAGTTTAGTGATGCCATTTGGTAGTTTGAAATAAGATATAATAGGATTATTTATATCACGGAAATTCGCGGATTCTACAAGTCAGGACTTTTATTTGGAAAGCTAGTTGTTAAAGCTTTAACAGCACTCCACTGCTTGCATGTAAATGAACATGGTAGCTCATTTTTACTTTTCACAGTTAGTACATACATAAAATAGTATGTAATAGATATATTAATATAATGACTTAATATTTTTTTCAAAAGAACTCATATCCACTCAGGTAATTTGGAGTTATGAAATTGAAGATTTAAATAGAACTCTAAACTTGGATAATTTTTGAAATCTAAAATTAAGGATATAATTCCTTGTAATTTAGAAAATATTTTCAGATATTTATTGATTTATTCTTAGCTCTCTAATTGTTTTATTTATTTTTTATTAAGGTATTATTGATATACACTCTTATGAAGGCTTCACATGAAAAACAATGTGGTTACTACATTTACCCATATTATCAAGTCCCCACCCATACCCCAATGCAGTCACTGTCAGTCAGTTTAATAAGATGCCACAGATTCACTATTTGCCTTCTCTGTGCTGCACTGTTTTCCCGTGACCCCCCCACACCATGTGTACTAAACATAATACCCATCAATCCCCATCTCCCTCCCTCCCCACCCGCCCTCCCACACCCCTCCCCTTTGGTAATCACTAGTCCCTTCTTGGAGTCTGTGAGTCTGCTGCCATTTTGTTCCTTCAGTTTTGCTTCTTTTTTATACTCCACAAATGAGGGAAATCATTTGGCACTTGTCTTTCTCCGCCTGGCTTATTTCACTGAGCGTAATATCCTCCAGCTCCATCCATGTTGTTGGCAAATGGTAGGATTTGTTTCTTCTTATGGCTGAATAGTGTTCCATTGTATATATGTACCACATCTTCTTTATCCATTCATCTACTGATGGACACTTAGGTTGCTTCCATATCTTGGCTATTGTAAATAGTGCTGCATAAGCATAGTGGTGCATATGTCTTTTTGAGTCAGAGAAGTTGTGTTCAATAATTCCTTTTTTTAAGCTAAATTTTGACAGACAAATGGGGAGGAAAATCTTAAATATGGCAGCCATAAGTCCCAGCATTCTAGTCTCCTATTAGCCAATTATGACTTTTCACTTGGAAAAAATAGTCACTTTTTCCATAACCCTCCAGAACAGTGCATCAAACTACAGTAGAAACAAATTTCTGAGACAGTGCTTCACTATAATCAATGTCATGGTGATACGAAAATTTTACCAATAAGGGTAAAATTATTTTTTTACTCTATCAGGTAAAAATATTTTGGGTGGCAAGTGAATAAGTAGGATAACAGAGATACCTTATGACTTATCACTGACAATAGCTTAATAATGAGAACATCCCTGGAATCTCTACTTTAAAAGATGCTGAAAGGCCCTGGTTAGTTCTGAAGGCAAAGCCATATTTAGAGCTCAAGTTTTGTTTGTTATGTAAATGTAGTCTTTGTCTTCCCTAGCGTTGTAATGAAATATGAAAAGAGGAATATAAAATGAATTGACTGTTAAGGTAGAATCCAGAAAATCTGGAAGCCTATATTAAGTATCAACTTTGTGTGAGAGTTTGAGGTACTAACAGTTTATTTGAAGAAAACACATATACATATGGGCAGCAGATAGTAATGTGGGGGAGTAGATAATGATAATCAAGAGATTAAGAGATATATACTCCATAAGAGATCAGAAAAACAGGTAATCACTTCTGAGTTGTGATGGAAGATTACAAGGACTAATTGGGATATAATCCAGTCCCCTGATAACTTGTTTGGAATGAATTAAAAACAAAGGATAGAGAGTGTTCATCATTAACGAAGGCATAAATACTTTTAACTGGAAAATAAACTAGAGATGTGAATGAAATGTGTTAGTTTAATCAGGGGAATTGAATACAGCCATTCTGGGTCCAAGGAATCTGTGAGCTCCATGAGCTCCCAAATGAGGGCCAGGCTGCTGTGAATTGGGCCCACAGGCAAGTCCCTGGCCCTCATCCTGCCTGCGACACTCACTGACTTGCTGTAGCTTAATTTGTTTTCCTTATTTATAAAAATAGCCACTTACAGTATTGAAACCAAAGCATCCCTTCAAGTTCTCAAATTCTGTGATAATTCCTGGAACCACAGAACCATCTTTGATGTCACTCTCCAAGCATGCTAGCCAGTTTGTCCTTTTGGTCATTGTTCTTTTTAAAAAATATATATTCCTCGAATGGCCAGTTCACACTGTGGACTGTTACATGGTATGTCATTTTTGCTACTATTTCCAAAACTTGAGGGTAGATGTTACAGTCCTTAAGATTGACATGCAGGTGGTTCTCAACTGTGGCTGCTCATTGCAGTCTTCAGGGGACCTTCAGAACTGCTGGTGTCTCGCTCAGGGATTCTGATTTAGCTGGTTTGGGTGAGGCAGGGCAGGAACCTGGGATAAGGGTCATGCTGTTGTAGAATCTGTTTAGCCAGCAAAAAAGGCCTAATTTATTCTTTAACTTAATCTATATGCGGTTCTACCTCTTCTTCCAGCCTCTTAATTAAGTAACTTTGTATCAAGGACAGGAGATAGATCTCTGACGTGTAAATGAACCTATGTGGATAAAGAATGCCGGGATCTGGACCAACACACTCACCTAAATAACCCTACTCTTAAGCCAAAACTTCAAAGGAATTATGAATCACCTGTATACATCATGCCTTATGCTGACCCTTACCCAAAAGGCCCTATAAAATCCCAAACCCTAAACCCTTTGAATTCACCTGCACCTCCTCTTTGAATTCACCTGCACTCCTGAGTGTGTACTTTCTTATATAAGACAAACTTTCTTGTTGCATAAGCTGATTGCACCTGTCTCTGAACTCTTCTCTGTGATAAAGACAGGAACTTACTGACTCCCACCTCTGGAGGTAAATGTCTTTGTCACTTTGCTATTTCATTCAGCTTCCTAGTCTTAACACAATCCTTTCTCTCTCCCTGTTTTATTTCAGACCAGTAGGGAAGTGGAAGTTCTTAGAATGTAATCTCACTCCAACCAGTGCTCTGCAGCTCCCCCAAATCCTGAGGTGGTAGGGGCTTAGTTCCATGCCATGCACATTCAAGTGGACACTGGATTCCAGGTGACCCTGGCTTTAGGAGTTGGCAAGGGATTTGACCTACACTGAGCAGGAGTTCAGTGAGCTTCCCTTTCCTCCCTCTGTTCTTCCTTGCTCTATGCTGCCTTTGTAGCTGCTGCCATTCACTACTACTCTTGCTTTAATGAATTCCTTCCTTACCTACACTTGTCTGACGTGTTTGGGAATTCTTTCTCATTCAGAGTCAAGAACTTCCCCTGTCCAGGTTGAGGTTTCACCTAGTGTACAGGGAGAGACGTCCCTGGATGCAGCTGCCCGAAAACATTGTGTGTAGCCTGGGATATAAAGATCCTTAATATCCCCTCAAGCAATTTTACTGTGCAACTTGTGCTGACAACTACTGCATTAAAGGCATTTTTAGATACTCATTAATAGTACTAATTTTACACATCATATCCTGCTGTCTCACAAGACTCAATTCAGTTTCCTATTTTGCCTGTGTTATTCTGAAGGAAGTGGAGTACTAGGTCAGTCCTGTGTGGCTGGTGAGAGGGCGCTCGTAACAAGCCTGTCCTTACTCCTAATCTTACCCTCCCCAACCAGAACTCATGTCAAGCCCTGGTAGAAATGTAGGGGTGGGAGTGAGCCTGCTCCTTCTTCTCCAGGCTTGTTCTGGATCACCTGTATGTGCATCACTAGCAAAACTTCCTACAAAAGCTGGGTATTCAGTATATGTGGGAAAAGCCTAGGAATCTATTCATATGTATTTAATGCTTTCAATGACAGACGAAACATAATAATATAATGACAAAATTTCAAAGTACTCCACTTCTTTATCCATTCATCTACTGATGGACGCTTAGGTTGCTTCCATGTCTTGGCTATTGTAAAAATTGCTGTGATAAACATAGGGGTGCATATGTGTCTTTTTGAATCTGAGAAGTTGCATTCTTTGGGTAAATTCCAAGGAGTGGGATTCCCGGGTCAAATGGTATTTCTATTTTTAGTTTTTCGAGGAACCTCCATATTGCTTTCCTCAATGGTTGAACTAGCTTACATTCCCACCAGCAGTGTAGGAGGGTTCCCCTTTCTCTGCATCCTCACCAGCGTTTGTTGTTCTTAGTCTTTTTGATGCTAGCCATCCTTGTTGGTGTGAGGTGATATCTCATTGTGGTTTTAATTTGCATTTGTCTGATGATTAGTGCTGTGGAACATCTTTTGATGTGCCTGTTGGCCATCTGAATTTCTTCTTTGGAGATGTGTCTGTTCATATCCTCTGCCCATTTTTTAATTGGATTATTTGCTTTTTTTTTGTTGAGGTGCATGAGCTCTTTATATATTTTGGATGTCAGTCCGTTATTGGATGTCATTTATGAATATATTCTCCCATACTGTAGGGTACCTTTTTGTTCGTTGATGATGTCCTTTGCTGTACAGAAGCTTTTCAGCTTGATATAGTCCCACCTGTTCATTTTTGCTTTTGTTTCCCTTGCCCAGGGAGATGTGTTCATGAAGAAGTCACTCATGTTTATGTCCAAGAGATTTTTGCCTATGTTTTTTTCTAAGAGTTTTATGGTTTCATGACTTACAATCAGGTCTTTGATCCATTTTGAACTTACTTTTGTGTATGGGGTTAGACAATGATTCAGTTTCATTCTCTTACATGTAGCTGTCCAGTTTTGCCAACACCAGCTGTTGAAGAGACTGTCATTTCCCCATTGTATGTCCATGGCTCCCTTATCGTACATTAATTGACCATGTATGTTTGGGTTAATGTTTGGAGGCTCTATTCTGTTCCACTGGTCTGTGGCTCTGTTCTTGTGCCAGTACCAAATTGTCTTGATTACTGTGGCTTTGTAGTAGAGCTTGAAGTTGGGGAGCGAGATTCCCCCCCCCCCCCACTTTATTCTTCCTTCTCAGGATTGCTTTGGCTATTCCAGGTCTTTGGCAGTTCCATGAATTTTAGAACTATATGTTCCAGTTCATTGAAGAATGCTGTTGGTAATTTGGTAGGGATTGCATTCAATCTGTAGATTGCTTTGGGCAGGATGGCCATTTTGACAATATTAATTCTTCCTAACCAAGAGCATGAGATGAGTTTCCATTTGTTAGTGTCCTCTTTAATTTCTCTTAAGGGTGTCTTGTAGTTTTCAGGGTATAGGATTTTTCACTTCCTTGGTTAGGTTTATTCTAGGTATTTTATTCTTTTTGATGCAATTGTGAATGGAATTATTTTCCTGATTTCTCTTTCTGCTAGTTCATCGTTAGTGTATAGTAATGCAACAGATTTCGGTGTATTTTGTATCCTGCAACTTTGCTGAATTCAGATTCTAGCAGTTTTGGAGTGGAGTCTTTAGGGTTTTTTATGTATATTATCATGTCATCTGCAAATAGTGACAGTTTGACCTCTGCTTTACCTATCTGGAAGCCTTATATTTCTTTGTTTTGTCTGATTGCCATGGTTAGGACCTACAGAACTATATTGAATAACAATGGGGAAGGTGGGAATCCCGGTCTTGTTCCGGGGGCTACTCGCCCCCGACTGATGGTCCATGCGGCCAATGAGCGCAGGGCGCTGCGGAGCAGACAGCTATTGGGCGCGCGCGCAGATCGCGTAAGTCCAGCGGCTGCGTAGTAGCTGCAGGCGCTGCTGCCGCCGTATTCATCAGTCAGTAGCATCCCGAGCGCCGCCGAGAGAAGCAGTTCTCACCGTCCCCTTCGTGCTTCGGTCCGCCGGCCCGGGGAAAAGCGGCCTGAGCCGTCCCGTCCGTGCAGTGGGCCCGCGGAGACCAGATGTTGATGGACGTGCTCCGTGCTCGGCGGCGCCATCCTCCCGCCTCGCCTGCGGTGGCTGTACTGACCTTGCCCCCAGCCTCGGATCGCCTCGTGCCCGCTGGGCTCTCGGTGCCTCCCGGCTCTCCTGAGGTGTGCAGCGTGCGGCGTGCGGCTGTCACTGTGGCCGAAGCACCCCACGTGGTGGAGATCGACCCAGATTTCGAGCCGCTGTCCCAGCCGGACTTCAGCCAGTCCAGCTCTGCATCCTCCAGCCTGGCGCCATCGCGTGACTCGACCAGGAACCCCGACGCCGCTGCGGGCCTGCCTTCGGCCTCGGCAAGAGCTGCTTGTCCCGCCGCAGCGCGTGGGGCAGCCTATCCCCTGCGGACCGCATCGCGAAGGCCATCGAGAGCTCGGCTGAGAAGTGGCTTCCGCTACCGCGGAGCGTCCACAGTGGGCCACGCTTCAGGGGTGAAGCCGATGGCGAAGGCTCGGCGGGCTGGAAGGTATGTGGCCTCGGGGCGCGGCCGGACCCGGATGGAGCGCGGGGACCCCTGCCTGCGCCTGAGGTCTCGGTGGAGCCCGTGAAGGGGCGGCCGAGCAAGTGGCTCGGCGGGCAGCGCGTGACCCGCGGGGCCAGGAAGCGGCCGGCGCGGGTGGGGGTCTCCCGGGGCCCGGCCAGGGGCTGCGAGTAGGCGCGCTCCGCCAGAGGGGCCGCCCGTGAAGGGAGGGAGCGGAGCGGGTGCGCCTGGGGCAGATGTCCGAGCGGCCGGCTTCGCCGTGGCGGGGGGAGAGGGGCCCGCCACAGCCGCTGCTCCTCCCTCCGGGCCCGGGTGGTGAGGGCGGCTGCTCTCCGCCCCGTGGGACGCGTCCGCCCGGCCCGGGGCTGCCGGCGGAGGGGCCTAGCCTCGCGGACGGTGAGGCCGGTGGGCATTGTGCCGTGTGTGGATTTTCTCGGCGGGGGCCTCGAGGGCGAGGGCCTGCCAAGCTGAAGTTCAAGTGTGAGTCGCGGCAGGGCGGCGGGCAAGAGGCCGCCCGGAGGCAGCACCTTTAGAATTAAAATTTTCTTCATGATGTACCTCCTGTATTTTTTATTTGGGAATGAAGTTTCTTTACTTTTGTCTGGGAGTGACAGTGCATTTTCTTGTATTTAGAAATTCGTATCTTTCTGTCTTTTCGGTTCATAATCTGCAGCTGAGTAATTTGTGACTAGCCACAGAGATTCTGAGACCGTGACCATGGGTAGTCAGAGTAGGGTGGGGGCACCTGGAAAAAGACCCCCGCCGGAACTCCGTATTAAACACGTAAGCAAAGTCAGAGTCACTGCTGCAAAGTAGAATATCAAAGTGGGAGTATAAGCATTCTTCAGTGAAGATTAGTTAAAACTAAAAAGCCAGGAGTAACCTGACCTGGAATGTTTGAACGGATATCCCGCCCCGATAAGAAAAATACCTCAGCACAGCCCATTGTCTTCATTGTGTCAATTAAATGAGGCTATTGTGATATTTACTTGAGCCTGCTAAAAGGCCCCGTTTCTGTTTAACTTTGCCCGGATGCTGCTTTTCCTCCTCCAGCACCTAATCAAGTAATGTATATCCTGAGAAATGAGTATGGCAAGTGAGCCCAGCCAGGAACAATATAGTAAAAGGCAGGTAGGATCCCATCTTAAAGGTAAGATTGCATTTTAACACCCAGGTCGTTAAGAAGATTCTTAACTTACTCTTTTGCAAACAGACAAGACCTCAGCCCACCTTTGGAGAACTGTCCGGAGGGGTGGAGGAGGAGGGGGAGAGGGGTGGGGTGGGGGCTGAGCAGCGTTCAGAGGGGTCGTGGGATCAGGGTTTGGAAGGCCAGGTGCTGTGTTTACAGGTGCCTCCTGCTAGGGCAAGCCGCGTGTGTGCCAGTCCCTCAGTCCCAGGACTGAGTCACCTCCTGTGTGCAAAACCATTGTTCATACTAGAGTCTTTATTTTGTGAAAGAATCCCCTACAGGATCCCTGAGAATGGCGAGCTCCTCCCACCCCCATTCCCCTCAGTAAGGGTAAAATAAGGTTGACAGGTTACACTCCCAAACACCCCGACTTAGAGCACCCACTGTGCGCCTGTGAGAAGCCCCAGGAGGGCGAAGTGTGCAGCTATGTAAGGCATTGGGGGCATGGGGTCCGTGTACATGTGGGTGTCTGCCCACACATATCATATCACAGTCATATCACAGAAACTGGATATGGCTGGTAATTGTAGGTCTGCTTTTGTTATGTAGCTGAGTGTCTGAGTGCTGCTGGTTTCCTGACAGTCTGTGTGGCCTTTCGCTCAGTCCCTTTTCTTTTGGGCTAGTGACTAACTTGGACTAGATGTTCTCTGCAAGCCCCTGCCTGCCACGACTATTTCATAAGTGTGTTTGATAGAAGTTTCACAGAAATGGTGAGGGATTGCAGAAATTGGAATTGACATGCGGAAAGAGTTCAGCATTCCTCGGGGACCATGGTCTAGAAAAGGCCTAGACGTCTCAAAGGGCATGTGTCTGTAAAGAAATGGGAGGCAGCATCTAAGGCTGGAGATCAGCGCCCGCCTCTGAGAGCCAGACAGATACCAGGTGTGAATGTACTTGTGGGTGGTTGAGTGCTGTGCCAACATTACTAAAACATTGTTGCTGTTGTGAAAGTCCCTCCCTCTCCCTACAATAATTTTACACCTTTCTTCCATCTGCCTCTCAGCTGTGCTGAGGCCCCCAGGAAGGAAACACGCACGGACTGGGGACGTGGAAGCTACAGGAGGGCTGGTGGCAGGGATGAGCACATGAGCAGATTTTGGCATAAGCTCCCCTCACTCCTAGTACAGGCAAAGCCAGGCAGAAGGAGTTCTGTAGGGAACCCCTGGCTTCCAGTCCAATATGAAGGAGACAACGTCTCCACCCACCCCATCCCAACAAAATACTGCAGACACCTCCTCCTCTAAGGGCCTGGAAGGGCAGGCAGGAAATGGACAGGGCTTCTGGTTGGCTCCTCGGGCACTAATACTGATCTGTAGAGCAGTTCTCACCTGTTAACTGACTCCTGGTCAAGTTTGCAAAGTGCATACACGCTCACTAGGGAAGAAAAACAGGAAGAGAAAGGAGGTACCTCTAATGCCCCTCAGGCCTACGTTCCCACCTCCCACATCATACATCTAAGGCAAAGAGCACTGCCCCCCAAGTCCATCACCTCCCTTAAAGTTGCCAAATGTCACCCTGTCTGGTCCCCAGTATAAAAATCCATACCTAGCTTTCCCAGACTTGTGGAAACAATGTCCTTAGACAAACCAAGGGTGACAACTGAACTTTAAAAGCGTGGTAACTGGCACCTCACTTCAGGAGACTGCCTCCAGAGCATTCTTCTTAGGAATCTGGACTTCCCAGGGATCTGTTGGTATTAAGAATGTTTTAGGGCTCTTACCATCTCCCTTGCTGCTGCAGGCTTTTCTAGCATATTTCCTTCACAGCTCTTGTCATGATGTGCCATAACTCTTAACAGTTAGTTATTGGACTGTGTGTTTGGTGTCCATCTGCCAGCCTGCCTGCCTGCAAGCTTCTGGAAGGCTGGGAATGGATCTGTGTGGTTGCTCTGCTGGCCACATAGTAGAAGCTCACTAATAGTGGTTGGTTCAGTTAGTTAATTAGTAATATGAAAGACACTTTATGGTTCACCCCAAATTAATTGCAATGTTCTTTTGAGGGGGCATCTTTCATATTTATTGATCAAATGGTTGTTAATAACAATAAAATTCTGTATAGGGGACTTAATGCACAATAATTAATCAACCCCAAGCCTAATTCTCAACAGTCTCCAATCTTCTGAGGCATAATGAACAATTTCTTACATGGTGAACAAGTTCTTACATAGTGAATAAGTTCTTACATGGTGAACAGTGCAAGGGCAGTCATATCACAGAAACTTTTGGTTTTGATCATGCATCATGAACTATGAACAATCAAGTCAGATATGATTATCCATTTGATTTTTATACTTGATTTATATGTGAATCCCACATTTCTCCCGTATTTTTTTTTTTTTAGTAAAATGCTAAAGTGGTAGGTAGATGCAAGGTAAAGGTATAAAACATAATTTAGTGCTGTAAGAGGGCAAATGTAGATGATCAGGTCTGTGCCTGTAGAATAAGTATTAATACAAGCTAGACAAGGGAAACAAAACATCACGGATGCAGATTTCTCTGAAAACGGGGGGTGAGGTTCTAAGACCCCCAATTTCTCACCTGATGGCCCCCCAGTGACTGTGCCTGTCTTAGGTTGTTCCTCCCTTGAGGAATCTTACGGTTCTTTGGCTTACCAGCCATCTTCCAGGGCCATACAGGGAAATGTAAAGTTGGTAAGTGAGAGAGAAGCAATATTGTTTGAAAAGGTTAGCTTTTTACTTCTTTGCAGATTTATACCCTGTGGCTTCTATGCCCAGCATTTGTCTTGAGGTATCTTTACCACGTCAAAGAATTATGATACTCAGTAATTTTCTATATGAGGCACAATTCTACTAAAGGGTTGTAATTAGGAAGGAAGAAGAAAAGGTATAGAAGTAGCAGACGGAAGAAAACATGGGAAGATTGATTATTTCTTTGACATATCTTCTTGTAGAGTAACCTAAGCATGTATAGGTTTTAAACTACTAATTAAATTGTGTACACACATTAACATAATAGGAATTCAGCTACATAACAAAAGCAGACCTACAATTACCAGCCATATCCAGTGAAACCAAGAATACCAGTTAGGTACCCTAGGCATTTGTGAAAACTTATCAGTAATATGATGGATATTGTCTAACTGAATTTAAATAGTTTGAGAAAAATCTGACAAATTAAAACAACACATTCCTGTAAACTGTTCACATCCCATATGTTCTTTTAACAATAGATAATCTACAGTCACACGATTTTGGAGCACTGCAACTTGCACTTCTCCTAATTCTTGGTTGAGTCCTGACAATATAGATCCAGTCAAATTTGTTGTTTTACTGTATGCACAGGCCAGCTTAGATATTTCCTTCTTCATTCCCATGGCAAGTCCAGGAACTGGTGGGATGAATGAAGCTACAACTGCAACAGCGCCAGGATCTTTGTTGAAGTTTATTGATGATCATCTTCTGGAATGACTCTTCCAGAGGATGTTGATGTTGGATGTTCTTCATGCAATGTTTTTTTTTTTTTGACTTACATCAACATAAATTTATTATCTTACAGTTCTATAGGTCAGAAGTCCAACACAAGTCTTACTCAGAAAAAATTAAGGTGTCAACAGACTGTCCTTCTTTCTGGAAACTTTAAGAGAAAATCCATTTTCGTAGCTTTTCCAGCTTCTAGAGGCTACCTGCATTCCTTAGCTTATGGTCCTTTTCCAACACCACTAAAGAAGGCTGCACAAGTTCTCCTCAAGTCACAGAGCTCCCTGACCTCCTCTTCTGCCTCCCTTTTACACTTTTTAAAAATTTTGTTGTCACTAATCTACAATTACATGAAAACCATTATGGTTACCAGGTATCCCCCTTCAACAAGGCCCCCCTCCACCGCATTACAGTCACTGTCCATCAGCATAGTAAGATGGTGTACAATCACTACTTGTCTTATATGTTTTGCACAGTCCTCCCTATGCCGCCCCCACCACAGTACAAATGCTAATTGTAATGCCCCCTTTCTTTTTCCCCACCCTTATCCCTCCCTTCCCACCCATCCTCCCCAGTCCCCTTCCCTTTGGTAACTGTTAGTTCATTCTTGGGTTCTGTGATTCTGCTACTGTTTTGTTCCTTCAGTTTTTCTTTGTTGTTATACTCCACATATGAGTGAAATCATTTGATACTTGTCTTTCTCCACCTGGCTTATATCACCGAGCATAATACCCTCTAGCTCCATCCATGTTTTTGCAAATGGTAGGATATGTTTTCTTATGGCTGAATGATACTCCATTGTGTATATGTACCACTTCTTCTTTATCCATTCATCTACTGATGGACACTTAGGTTGCTTCCATTTCTTGGCTATTGTAAATACTGCTGCGATAAACATAGGGGTGCATCTGTCTTTTTCAAACTGGGCTCCTGCATTCTTAGGGTAAATTCCTAGAAGTGGAATTGCTGGGTCAAATGATGTTTCTATTTTGAGCTTTTTGAGGAACCTCCGTACTGCTTTCCACAATGATTGAACAAATTTACATTCCCACCAGCAGTGTAGGAGGGTTCCCATTTCTCCACAACCTCGCCAACATTTGTTGTTTGTCTTTTCGATGATGGTGATCCTTACTGGTGTGAGGTGATATCTCATTGTGGTTTTAATTTGCATTTCTCTGATGACTAGCGATGTGGAGCATCTTATCATGTGTCCATTGGCTATCTGAATTTCTTCTTTGGAGAACTGTCTTCAGCTCCTCTGCCCATTTTTTAATTGGATTATTTGCTTTTTGTTTGTTGAGATGTGTGAGCTCTTTATGTATTTTGGATGTCAATCCTTTGTCAGATCTCATTTATGAATATATTCTCCCATACTGTAGGGTACCTTTTTGCTCTATTGATGGTGTCCTTTGCTGTACAGAAGCTTTTCAGCTTGATTTTGTCCCACTTGTTCATTTTTGCTTTTGTTTCCCTTGCCCAGGGAGGTATGTTCATGAAGAAGTAGCTCATGTTTATGTTGAAGAGATTTATACCTATGTTTTTTTCTAAGAGTTCTCTGGTTTTATGACTTACATTCAGGTCTTTGATCCATTTCAAATTTACTTTTGTCTATGGGGTTAGACAGTGATCCAGTTTCATTCTCTTACATGTAGCTGGCCAGTTTTGCCAGCACCATCTGTTGAAGAGACTGTCCTTTCCCCATTGTATGTCCATGGCTCCTTTATTGTATATTAATTGACCATGTATGTTTGGGTTATTGTCATCTCTATTCTGTTCCACTGGTCTGTGGCTCTGTTGTTGTGCCAGTACCAAATTGTCTTGATTCCTGTGGCTTTGTAGTAGAGCTTGAAGTTGGGGAGCGAGATCCCCCCCCCCCTTTATTCTTCTTAGGATTGCTTTGGCTATTGGGGTCTTTGGTGTTTCCACATGAAATTTTGAACTATTTGTTCCAGTTAGTTGAAGAATGTTGTTTGTAATTTGATAGGGATTGCATTAAATCTGTATATAGCTATCGGCAGGATGGCCATTTTGATGATATTAATTCTTCCTAACCAAGAGCATGGGATGAGTTTCCATTGGTTAGTGTCCTCTTCAATTTCTCTTAAGAGTGTCTTATAGTTTTCAGGGTATAGGTCTTTCACTTCCTTGGTTAGGTTTATTCCTAGGTATTTTATTCTTTTTGATGCAATTGTGAATGGACTTATTTTCCTGATTTCTCTTTCTGCTAGCTCATTGTTAGTGTATAGGAAAGCAGCAGATTTCTGTGTATTAATTTTCTATCCGGCAACTTTGCTGAATTCAGATATTAGTTCTAGTAGTTTGGAGTGGAGTCTTTAGGGTTTTTTATGTACAATATCATGTAATCTGCAAATAGTTACAGTTTGACTTCTATACCAATCTGGATTCCTTGTATTTCTTTGTTTAGTCTGATTGCCGTGGCTAGCACCTCCAGAACTATGTTGAATAATAGCAAGGAGAGTGGGCATCCCTGTCTTGTTCCCGATCTCAGAGGAAAAGCTTTCAGCTTCTTGCTATTCAGTATGATGTTGGCTGTGGATTTGTCATATATGGCCTTTATTATGTTGAGGTACTTGCCCTCTGTACCCATTTTGTTAAGAGTTTTCATCATGAATGGATGTTGAATTTTGTCAAATGCTTTCTCAGCATCTATGGAGATGATCATGTAGTTTTTGCCGTGCATGATGTTGATGGATTTTCAAATGTTGTATCATCCTTGCATCCCTGTGATGAATCCCACTTGGTCATGGTGTATGATCCTCTTGATGTATTTTTGAATTTGGTTTGCTAATATTTTGTGGAGTATTTTTTTTTATTGTGTAGAATGTCTTTTTTATTCTGTTTTTTTTACTTTAAAATTATATTTATTATGAAAACATTAATAAAGGTATAAAGATCAGTATAATGAACACCCATATACCCACCACCCAAACTGTGAAGTAAAACATTGTTAATATAGCTGGAGGCCCCTGTGTGCCCCTTTTTGTGCAGTATTTTTGCATCTATGTTCATCAGGGATATTGGCCTGTAATTTTCTTTTTTGGTGGTATCTTTGCCTGGGTTTGGTATTAGAGTGATACTGGCTTCATAGAATGAGTTTGGAAGTATTCTCTCCTCTTCTATATTTTGGAAAACTTTAAGGGGAATGGGTATCATGTCTGCTCTATATGTCTGGTAAAATTCAGTGGTGAATCCATGTGTCCCAGGGGTTTTGTTCTTGAGGTGTTTTGTGATTACCAATTCAGTTTCATTGCTGCTAATTGGTGTGTTTAGATTTTCTGTTTCTTCCTTTGTCAGTCTTGGAAGGTTGTATTTTTCTAGGAAGTTGTCCATTTCTTCTATGTTTTCCCGCTTGTTAGCATATAGATTTTCACAGTATTCTCTAATAATTCTGTGTATTTCTGTGGGGTCCATCGTGATTTTTCCTTTCTCATTTCTGATTCTGTTGATGTCTGTTGATTCTCTTTTTCTCTTAATAAGTCTGGCTAGGAGTTTGTTTATTTTGTTTATTTTCTCAAAGAACCAGCTCTTGGTTTCATTAATCTTTTCTGTTGTTTTATTCTTATCAATTTTATTTATTTCTGGCAGTAATGCCTTTTACTTTATTTTCTTTTATTTTTATTTTTTTGAGAGGGCATCACTCATATTTATTGATCAAATGGTTGTTAACAACAATAAAATTCTGTATAGGGGGGTCAACGCTCAATGTACAATCATTAATCCATCTCAAGCCTAATTCTAGTCAGTCTCCAATCTTCTGAAGCATAACGAACAAGTTCTTACATGGTGAACGAATTCTTAACATAGTGAATAAATTCTTACATGGTGAACAGTACAAGGGCATTCATCACAGAAACTTTCGGTTTTGATCACGCATTATGAACTATAAACAATCAGGTCAAATATGAATATTCGTTTGATTTTTATACTTGATTTATATGTTGATCCCACATTTCTCCCTTTATTATTATTACTATTTTTATTTTTAATAAAATGCTGAAGTGGTAGGTAGATGCAAGATAAAGGTAGAAAACATAGTTTCGTGCTGTAAGAGGGCAAATGTAGATGATCAGGTGTGTGCCTATGGACTAAGTATCAATCCAAGCTAGACAAGGGCAGCAAAACATCCACGGATGCAGAAGATTTCTCTCAAAACAGGGGGGGTGAGGTTCTGAGCCTCACCTCTGCTGATCCCCAATTTCTCACCTGATGGCCCCCCTGCGACTGTGCCTGTCTTAGGTTGTTCCTCCCTTGAGGAATCTTACCCGTCTCTGGCTAACCAGTCATCTTCCGGGGCCATACAGGGAAATGTAAAGTTGGTAAGTGAGAGAGAAGCCATACTGTTTGAAAAGGTTAGCTTTTTACTTCTTTGCAGATTTATGCCCTGTGGCTTCTATGCCCAGCACTTGTCTCGAGGTATCTTTACCACCTGGAGGAATTATGATACTCGGTAAATTCGATATGAGGCACGAATTCTATTTAAGGGTTGTAATTAGGAAGGGAGAAGAAAAGTTATAGAGGTAGCATATGGAAGAAAACATGGGAGGATTGATTATTTCTTTGACATATCTTCTTGTAGAGTTCCTTAAGCATGTATAGGTTTTAAACTACCAACTAAGTTGTGCTCACATATTAACATAATAGGAATACGGTGACATAAACTAAGCAAATCTATAATTACCATCCATCTCCAGTGAAGCCAAGAAAACCATTTAGGCACCCTAGGCATTTGTGAAAATTTGTCTATGATATGATGGATATTGTCCAACTGTACTTGAACAGTCTGAGAGAAATCAGACAAATTAAAGCAACCCACTTCTGGGATCTGTTCACATCCCATATGTTCTTTTAACTGTAGATAGTCTATAGTCATAAGATTTTGGAGTGCTACAACTTGCACCCCTCCCAACTCCTGGTTGAGTTCCAACAGTACAAATCCGGTCAAATTCGTTGTCTCACTGTATGCACATGCCCGCCTAGACATCTCCCTCCTCATTCCAATGGCAAGTCCAGGAAACTGTGGGGTGGATGCAGCCACTACCGCAGCATTGCCCAGATCCCTGTGGAGGCTTTTTGATGATCATCCCCCTGGCTCATGTCCTCCAGAGAGTGCTGATGCCAGAAGCTCCTCCTCATATCGTATCTTAGTTCATTTTCTGGGTAGCCAAGTTAAGCCTTGATCTTCTGCATAGAAACAAACAGACCCTTTGCCCACACTTTGACATGCCCTCTATACCACTGTGCAGAACTCATTGAAGGTCAGCACACAGGAACTACTTTTTTTTTTTATTAAGAGAAAGGAATATTATCAGAAAGGAGTACCTCCATAGCTGATCATCTGACACCCATTAAGTGATCAACATTAAGGATATTTAAAGCATGCGTTGATCTTTGATTTACCAATAGTTTTATCCTGTCAAGGAGTAATCCCCCTTTTCTTTCTTTTTTTTTTAATCTTTAATCTACACTTATATGAAGAATACTATGTTTACTATGCTCTCCCCTATAACAGGTACCCCCTAACAACCACATTACGGTTACTGTCCATCAGCTTAGCAAAACGTTGTAGAATCACTACTTGTCCTCTCTGTGTTGTACAGCCCACCCTCCCCTTTCTCCCTCCCCCCCATGCATGCTAATCTTAATACCCCCTTCTTCTTACCCCCCTTATCCCTCCCTGGCCCCCCATCCTCCCCAGTTCCTTTCCCTTTGGTACCTGTTAGTCCATTTTGGGGTTCTGTAATTAATTCTGCTGCTGTTTTGTACCTTCAGTTTTTCCTTTGTTCTTATACTGCTCAGATGAGTGAAATCATTTGGTATTTCTCTTTCTCCACTTGGCTTATTTCACTGAGCATAATACTCTCCAGCTCCATCCATGTTGCTGCAAATGGTTGGATTTTTCCACTTCTTATGGCTGAGTAGTATTCCATTGTGTATATGTACCACATCTTCTTTATCCATTCATCTACTGATGGACATTTAGGTTGCTTCCAATTCTTGGCTATTGTAAATAGTGCTGCGGTAAACATAGGGGTGCATCTGTCTTTCTCAAACTGGGCTCCTGCATTCTTAGGGTAAATTCCTAGGAGTGGAATTCCTGGGTCAAATGGTAGGTCTGTTTTGAGCATTTTGATGAACCTCCATACTGCTTTCCACAATGGTTGAACTAATTTACATTCCCACCAGCAGCGTAGGAGGGTTCCTCTTTCTCCACAGCCTCGCCAACATTTGTTGTTGTTTGTCTTTTGGATGGCAGCTATCCTTACTGGTGTGAGGTGATACCTCATTGTAGTTTTAATTTGCATTTCTCTGATAATTAGCGATGTGGAGCATCTTTTCATGTGTCTGTTGGCCATCTGTATTTCTTTTTTAGAGAACTGTTCAGTTCCTCTACCCATTTTTTAATTGGGTTATTTGTTTTTTGTTTGTTGAGGCGTGTGAGCTCTTTATATATTCTGGACGTCAAGCCTTTATCGGATCTGTCATTTTCAAATATATTCTCCCATACTGTAGGGTTCCTTTTTGTTCTATTGATGGTGTCTTTTGCTGTACAGAAGCTTTTCAGCTTAATATAGTCCCACTTGTTCATTTTCGCTGTTGTTTTCCTTGTCCGGGGAGATATGTTCAAGAAGAGGTCACTCATGTTTATGTCTAAGAGGTTTTTGCCTATGTTTTTTTCCAAGAGTGTAATGGTTTCATGACTTACATTCAGGTCTTTGATCCATTATGAGTTTACCTTTGTATATGGGGTTAGACAATGGTCCAGTTTCATTCTCCTACATGTAGCTGTCCAGTTTTGTCAGCACCATCTGTTGAAGAGACTGCATTTTACCGTTGTATGTCCATGGCTCCTTTATCAAATATTAATTGACCATATATATTTGGGTTAATGTCTGGAGTCTCTAATCGGTTCCACTGGTCTGTGGCTCTGTTCTTGTGCCAGTACCAAATTGTCTTGATTACTATGGCTTTGTAGTAGAGCTTGAAGTTGGGGAGTGAGATCCCCCCTACTTTATTATTCTTTTTCAGGATTGCTTTGGCTATTTGGGGTCTTTGGTGTTTCCAAATGAATTTTTGAATTATTTGTTCCAATTCATTGAAGAATGTTGCTGGTAATTTGAGAGGGATTGCATCAAATCTGTTTGTTGCTTTGGGCAGGATGGCCATTTTGATGATATTAATTCTTCCTAGCCATGAGCATGGGATGAGTTTCCATTTATTAGTGTCCCCTTTAATTTCTCTTTAAGAGTGACTTGTAGTTTTCAGAGTATAAGTCTTTCACTTCTTTGGTTAGGTTTATTCCTAGGTATTTTATTCTTTTTGATGCAATGGTGAATGGAATTGTTTTCCTGATTTCTCTTTCTATTGGTTCATTGTTAGTGTATAGGAAAGCTACAGATTGCTGTGTGTTAATTTTGTATCCTGCAACTTTGCTGTATTCCGATATCAGATCTAGTAGTTTTGGAGTGGAGTCTTTAGGGTTTTTTATGTACAGTATCATATCATCTGCAAATACTGACAGTTTAACTTTTTCTTTACCAATCTGGATTCCTTGTATTTCTTTGTTTTGTCTGATTGCTATGGCTAGGACCTCCAGTACTATGTTAAATAACAGTGGGGAGAGTGGGCATCCCTGTCTGGTTCCCGATCTCAGAGGAAATGCTTTCAGCTTCTCACTGTTCAGTATAATGCTGGCTGTGGGTTTATCATATATGGTCTTTATTATGTTGAGGTACTTACCCTCTATTCCCATTTTGCTGAGAGTTTTTATCATGAATGGATGTTGAATTTTGTCAAATGCTTTTACAGCATCTATGGAGATGATCATGTGGTTTTTGTCTTTCTTTTTGTTGATGTGGTGGATGATGTTGATGGATTTTCGAATGTTGTACCATCCTTGCATCCCTGGGATGAATCCCACTTGGTCATGGTGTATGATCCTTTTGATATACTGTTGAATTCTGTTTGCTGATATTTTATTGAGTATTTTTGCATCTACATTCATCAGGGATATTGGTCTGTAATTTTCTTTTTTGGTGGGGTCATTGCCTGGTTTTGGTATTAGGGTGATGTTGGCTTCATAGAATGAGTTTGGGAGTATTCCCTCTTCTTCTATTTTTTGGAACACTTTAAGGAGAATGGGTATTATGTCTTCTCTGTGTGTCTGATAAAATTCCGAGGTAAATCCGTCCTGCCCCAGGGTTTTGTTCTTGGGTAGTTTTTTGATTACCGTGTCAATTTCTTTGCTCGTAATTGGTTTGTTTAACTTTTGTGTTTCTTCCTTGGTCAGTCTTTGGAGGTTGTATTTTTCTAGGAAGTTGTCCATTTCTTCTAGGTTTTCCAGCTTGTTGGCATATAGATTTTCATAGTAGTGTTTAATAATTCTTTGTATTTCTGTGGAGTCTGTCATGATTTTTCCATTCTCATTTCTGATTATGTTGATTTGTGTTGATTCTCTTTTTCTATTAATAAGTTTGGCTTGAGGCTTATCTGTTTTGTTTATTTTCTCAAAGAACCAGCTCTTGGTTTCGTTGATTTTTGCTATTGTTTTGTTCTTCTCAATCTTCTCTGATCTTTATTATGTCCCTCTTTCTGCTGACTTTAGGCCTCATTTGTTCTTCTTTTTCCAGTTTCGATAATTGTAATGTTAGACTATTCATTTGGGATTGTTCTTCCTTCTTTAAGTATGCCGGCATTGCTATATACTTTCCTCTTAAGACTTCTTTCGCTGCGTCCCACAGAAGTTGGGGCTTTGTGTTGTTGTTGTCATTTGTTTGTATATATTCCTTGATCTCTATTTTGATTTGTTCATTGATCCATTGATTATTTAGTAGCATGTTGTTAAGCCTCCATATGTTTGTGAGCCTTTTTGTTTTCTTTGTAGAATTTATTTCTACTTTTATACCTTTGTGGTCTGAAAAATTGGTTGGTAGAGTTTCAGTATTTTGGAATTTACTGACGCTCTTTTTGTGAGCTAGTATGTGGTCTATTCTGGAGAATGTTCCATGTGCACTTGAGAAGAATGTATATCCTGTTGCTTTTGGATGTAGTGTTCTATAGATGTCTATTACGTCCATCTGTTCTAGTGTGTTGTTCAGTGCCTGTGTGTCCTTACTTACTTTCTGTCTAGTGGATCTATCCTTTGGGGTGAGTGGTGTGTTGAAGTCTCCTAAAATGAATGCATTGCAGTCTATTTCCCTCTTTAGTTCTGTTAGTATTTGTTTCACGTATGCTGGTGCTCCTTTGTTGGGTGCATATATATTTAGAATGGTTATATCCTCTTGTTGGACTGAGCCCTTTATCATTATGTAGTGTCCTTCTTTATCTCTTGTTACTTTCTTTGTTTTGAAGTCTATTTGTCTGATATTAGTACTGCAACCCCTGCTTTCTTCTCACTGTTGTTTGCCTGAAATATGTTTTTCCATCCCTTGACTTTTAGTCTGTGCTTGTCTTTGGGTTTAAGGTGAGTTTCTTGTAAGCAGCATATAGATGGGTCTTGCTTTTTTATCCATTCTATTACTCTGTGTCTTTTGATTGGTGCATTAAGTCCATTTACATTTAGGGTGACTATTGAGAGATATGTACTTATTGCCATTGCAGTCTTTAGATTCGTGGTTACCAAAGGTTCAAGGTTAGCTTCTTTAGTATCTTACTGCCTAACTTAGCTCGCTTATTGAGCTGTTATATACACTGTCTGGAGATTCTTTTCTTCTCTCCCTTCTTATTCCTCCTCCTCCATTCTTCATATGTTGTGTGTTTTGTTCTGTGCTCTTTTTAGGAGTGCTCCCATCTAGAGCAGTCCCTGTAGGATGCCCTGTAGAGGTGGTTTGTGGGAAGCAAATTCCCTCAGCTTTTGCTTGTCTGGAATTGTTTAATCCTGCCATTATATTTAAGTGATAGTCGTGCTGGTTACAGTATCCTTGGTTCAAGGCCCTTCTGTTTCATTGCAATAAATATATCATGCCATTCTCTTCTGGCCTGTAGGGTTTCTGTTGAGAAGTCTGATGTTAGCCTGATGGGTTTTCCTTTATAGGTGACCTGTTTCTCTCTAGCTGCCTTTAAAACTCTTTCCTTGTCCTTGATCCTTGCCATTTTAATTACTATGTGTCTTGGTGTTGTCCTGCTTGTATCCTTTCTGTTAGGGGTTCTGTGTAATTCCATGGTCTGTTTGATTATTTCCTCCCCCAGTTTGGGGAAGTTTTCAGCAATTATTTCTTCAAAGAGACTTTCTATCCCTTTTCCTCTTTCTACTTCTTCTGGTACCCCTATAATACGAATATTATTCCTTTTGGATTGGTCACATAGTTCTCTTAGTGTTGTTTCATTCCTGGAGATCCTCTTCTCTCTCTCTATGTCAGCTTCTACACGTTCCTGTTCTCTGGCTTCTATTCCTTCAATGGTCTCTTGCATCTTATCCATTCTGCTTATAAATCTTTCCAGGGATTGTTTCACTTCTGGGATCTCCTTCCTTGCATCTGGGATCTCCTTCCGGACTTCATCCCATTGCTCTTGCATTTTTCTCTGCATCTCATCCCATTGCTCTTGCATTTTTCTCTGCATCTCTGTCAGCATGTTCATGATTTTTATTTTGAATTCCTTTTCAGGGGGACTGGTTAGGTCTGTCTCCTTCTCAGGTGTTGTCTCTGTGATCTTTTTCTGCCTGTAGTTTTGCCTTTTCATGGTGATAGAGATAGTTTGCAGAGCTGGTCCAAGTGACAGCTGGAAGAGCTTTCCTTCTTGTTGGTTGGTGGCCTTCCTCTCCCCCTTCGCAAGGCGCTGGGTTCTTGCAGGTGTGGATGTGGTCTGGATGTTGTCCTGTGTCCTCTGGTCTCTATTTTAGGAAGAGTTTTCTTTGTTATATTTTCATAGATCTATGTGTTTTTGGGAGGAGATTTCCACTGCTCTACTCATGCCGCCATCCTGGCTCCGCCCCCCAGAAATGCCTTTTGAAAAGTGATTTTATCTTTCAATCTGCGTTCGTCTTTAAAATAGCCTAGTGTATAGTTTCTGTGCCTAGTGTACAATTTCAGCTTGTTTCATCTTGCAGTTTTTTCAGTGCTTGCCAAGAACTCACAGATGAGAGGATGTTTTATACTTTATGTAGAAGTTGTGTTTCACTCGCAGACATTAACCACCAGATGTCAAGAAGTGGCAGATGTATGGGAGAAAACAACCAGCATAAATCACATTTTAAGGTGCTTAGATGAGAGCAAAGTTAGTACCTCCATGGACCACCTCAAATCTCTTTCAGAATTAGATGGTGTTTTAAATTTCATGTCATAAATAAACAGGATATTTGTGCACTGTTATACTAACATCATCAAAGCAAACCACTTTTTTCCTTTCTGAGTGTGCCTGAATTTGAACCAGAAATAAAAATGGTTTTAAAGAAACACAGAAATTTTATCAATGAAAGTGAATTTAAACTGGGAGTTTGTTTTTTTTTAAACCCTAAATGAAAGCCATCATCACCCATTTTAGCTGCTTAAGAGCTCCAGTGACACTGGGACAAAAATTTCCTGTATAAAGGATCCTCTTTACTTTGTTAGATGATATTTCACACATGGGTTTACTTGAACTGCTATAAAGTTACAGCAGTAATCATCCTGTAACGAGATATCTGGTTGGGGGAAAACAGTGGTGGGAACTCTGATAATAAAATATGAGGAGGAGCACTGTGTGGGTTTGGGAAACCCCACACATGTGTATGACAAGTATCAGTTCTTAAGATGTGCCAGAAGGAGATCGGAACTACACGGCTGGTGAAGTAGGGATGTGTCTCATGGGTGATCAGCCCTAACATGCTAAATTAATGTTCAGCAAACGTAGAGGCATTCGTCTCTGTACAAGCTGAACTGGCACTTAGAAGATACACCTAACTAGAAGATACCTCTAGACTTCACAAAGAACTTTGGAGGAAATTAAGTACTTTGTTTATCATGCTTAGGTACAGCAAGTGATTTTGTTCTGCTCTTGTGGGAGAAATATTTTCCTCACAGAAATGCCATATACCATTTATTAGAACCAAAAGAAAAATCATAATCTATAGATGCAGCAGTATTCCAACAAATCTTGGCAATAGGTGAAAACCATAGGAGTAAAGAAAAATATATTGACATCAGTAAATATAAAAGCAACAGATTTACTGATCAATAAAATCTGACCCCTTCTTTGTCATACTATAAATGCAAATTTGAGTTTTTCTGTACAGAGAATGCTGTGCCTGAAAAGCCAGTCATAGTATAAAATATGTGTGAATAGATTTTGATGTAGCACTGTGCACAAAGTAAATGTATCAGTCAGAACTGGGAAAAAGGAAGTGGCAAGACAGTAAATTTTGAATTTGTCACAGATAGGCAATGTGCACATAAAATATAAAAACTGGTAGAAAGCTTCAAACACATAGTAAATTTGAGAAAATTCCAATATCATGCATGCATGCAACAACATGAAATATTTCCCTGACTGTGGTAAATGACAGGAAGCAAGGGAAGACATTATGAACTCTGATAGATAACTGTCTTGAACTTGTTATCATAATTATGATGTTTCTCTTGGTTTTAAGTCATAGCCTTTTTTTGGCAAATATATACCTAAAATGTTATCAAAATAATCCAAAATCTATTTGTTACCAGTTGTGTGGCTTCAAGCTTGTTATTTTTTCTTTAATAAACTAACACCTTCTCTGGATGTCAGGCTGCACTATAAGGAGTAGAATATCCCTGCTTTCCTTCTGTCCACCATTGTCATGCCTTCCGGGCCTTGCCTGTTCAAGGAATAGGAACTCGTGGAATAGAGAAACACTTGGTGTATTTACAGGAGGTCAGGGGATGTGTGTCATGGCCAAAAAATTCAGTGTATTTGGATAACTGTAGTAATGGCTGATATATTGGTGTGTTTCATTAATCATTAAATTGTCTCTTAAGTGAAAATCACCCACTGTTGAACATCCAACTCTCATTAAACCCAATTTTTAAATCCAGTCGCTGAAGATGACATTAACTCAATGCGATCAGTTGATTGGCTGGCCAGAGGAAAAGAGGCCCTTGCTTGTCCGTTATGTTAGCGCAGTATTGTACCTCAGAGCAAACGCCCTGGCAGAAGGGACTGCAGAGAGGCACGACCAGTAACACAGAGAGAAGGGGTGGCCTGGGCTGACAAGGAGCTGCGGTCCAGGAGGTGATAGTGTACTAACGTGCTTGCCAGTGATAGGGCCCGACAGCGTTCATTAGACAGATGGCCTTGCCTAGGTGAGTCATGTCCTGAGAGGCAGCTAGGCTAAACCCCTCAGGAATTCACTTAGCTGTCATAGCCTCAGGCCACCTTTATGATAAGAGGGCAAATGAGTATGATGCCAACTGATACCAGGGCGTTTCCAAAGCAGTAATAACCAAAAAATGTATTTTGGGACCACAAGTGTGTCTACACTTCCTCAGCCCACAATCTACTACAGTTTATGTCTGCATCTCAGTCAGTAGCTACAAAATGAGCACGGTGAGCAAGCAGAGCCCAAACTGAATGATGAACGATACTCATACTCCCAAGAATTAGTTATATTGAGATTACATATTCTGTGGAGTCTACTCTGTCTCATAAAACAAGGAAATGTGCATTTTAGAAATTTTCCCATTAAAAATGAGTTACAAAATTTCAAAGGTTTAAAGATAGCAGAATAAACTTGTCCATCCAGTAATTCTCATTTGCTAAGATCTGGATTATGGAATGCTTTAAATAAAATACTGTGTAGATTGCGTTGGGGTTTATGTAAATAGTGTCTCCTTTTTAAAAGTCATTTATCCTCTTGCGCCTGTTCACCTCCTCTGCATACACCAAGTGCTGCTTTTGATGCATGTAAGTTTTTAATTCAGCATAAACTTCCCTTATCTATTTTATTTTTAATTGCAAACTCTTTTTCTTGTTTAGTCTCTCTCCTCTTTTTCTCCCTTTCCCTGTGGAAGCTATGGTCACGGTAGAGACAAATTGTCTACCTGGTGAATATTCTTTATTATGAGTCGCAGTGTGCATATTATCTCTCTGAGAAAAAAAAAGAGTCTACTGCATTCTGTGTGGCTCTCTGCTGCCTTCTGTACACGAACCTGAGAATTTGAGCTTGAAGAGACCATACAAATTACCTGGCCTATTCAATTTTGTAGGTGAGGAAATTGTGGCCCTAAGATGTTAACTTTTTCTAAGATTGCACTGTTGTCATCTGGAGGCACTAGGAACATGATGTCATTTCTCCAGCTCTAGTCCCAGGTTTGTCTCTCCAAAAATTCCCAGGCTCCCACTTTTCTTGTTGATGATAATATGCACTGAAAGCTCTATTTGCTTGAGGAGACGGGAGTAAAGTGGGTAGTGGGAGGGGAGCTGGGTGAATATTGCTTGTCCATCTCCAGAACATTGTGAGGATACGTTAATCTTTGAGGTACAAGAGTTATATTTCCTCAAGGGGAAGAAACGTAAAGCATTAATAAAAATCAAATATGGTTTGCCTAACCACAATATGGTTAACATCCATATGTGAAATATGGAATGCAAGAGTTACAAGCATTCAGAAATAACCTCTTTTCTTCCCTTAGCCCTTATTAGATTGGCAAGCTACAGAATTTTAACATATTCTTCAATCTCCCCAAGACTATGACTATGAACATTTCCAGCAGTATTGTAAATATGTAAACAAAATGCTGTGGGGAAATGTTCTCTTTTTCAGAAAGTGCATACAAGATGTCTACCATGGAGCTTTCTCCAAATCCAAAACAACAGCTAGACACACACAGCTGTCCTTTTTCCTGGCCCATGACGCCATCACAGCTTCCTAGTGTACCAGAACTCAAGGGTTGCGCCTCAACTTCCCCAGGTTTCCTTCTGTGTTCCTCAGTGGCTCCCGGGAGCTCACCACCTCCTAGTGAGAATACAACATTGCTGGGGAAGGCATCCGGGCAACTGGTTTAAAACTTTGGTACAAAGGCTATTCTGAAGTTCGCACAGAACAGCCTCATTCAGACACTCAAACACACCTGCTTAGGCAGCAGCCGCCCTTCAGTCCTCATGCAGTGCCGGGCAGGGCCGCTGCGGCCCACGCTGTGAGCAGGCAGGAGCTGCCTGGAGCTCCTTCTGCACCCTTGGCCTCTGTGGTGACCTGGCGCCGTCCAGTATTCCCACTACTAGAAAGCAGACTTTGAAGAGGTAGGGAAGTTGCTTAGCTTAATGAGATATTACAAGTAAAAATCAGTGGTTCAGCTCAAACCATGCTTATGGAAGAAATTCTGAATAGGAGGTTGGATACAGAAAGAAATTTGAGAATGATCTACATTCAGGCTGAAATATAAAGAAACTCGGGGGCTTATGGATGACCTGAGGTGGAAAAAAAACAAGAACAGTTGTCATGAGAAAGACAGCATTAGCTGTTTCCTAAAAGGCAGTTTGGTTGAGCTGAAAATCCATTAAATCAATCAGCTGTCACGTTCTGAGTTCAAAAGTGAGACTTTTATTTGCTTAATTGTCCTTGAACTCCATGCTTTTAAACTGGGAATCTCACTCATTTATTTAACACTTAAAAAATCGACTTCACTTCCAAAAGACCTAAATCTTTGCCTGTCCTCTTCATCCCATCTGCATGTACTTAAAATTTTCTTTCCTTTCCAGAAGCCTTAGAAAAGTGAAGGAGGGGGAAGACAAAGGCAGATTTAACAATTAACATCTTACATAAAAAACTTGATAGCAGCTTTTATCCATCCAGACTTCTGCATCCACAGCTGAAACAGACTGAGTGCTTTCAGGTCCTCTGAACAGCTTTTGATGCCCTGTGAGAGAAGGATGCTGATTGGCCAGCTCACTGACCTGGGTTGGGTGCTTAATGGGACTAGGGGAAGAGGTGACCCAGTCATCAATCGTTCCAGAAGCATTTGAATCTACTACTGTGGTGCTGGGACTCCTATCCCTGCCTGCCACCCGCTTCTGTGCTTCTCAGTCTGAATAAGCCTCCACCCCATTCTTCAACAGATACTTATTGAGCAACTATTATGAGCCAAGCATTATTCTAGGTCCCCACCTTCATGAATGTACATTCTAATTGGAAGAGAGAGAAATAGTAATATCTCATTATACCTCAGCATATTATTCCTTAATACAAATTTAAAAAAATGACGAGATGATGTGAAAGACAGAGAGTGGCTTTGCTGGGCATCAAAAGGGACAATCAGAGAAGGCCCCTAAGACCACTTAATATTGTGTCAGCGCCTTTCCTCTGAGATGCTCCAACTCAGAAACCAGGTCTTCATTCCTGTCAGAAGAAATGAAAAACGTTTTAGAAGAGTATTCAGATATACAATAGTATGCAAGTAGGTACACTTAGAATATGAAAACCAAGAGAACATAAGAAAGCTGGAAAAGAAGAATCACTATTCTAAACAGTCTATGTGGTGAAGTTTTGCAAACGGCCTCCATTCCTTAAAAGATCCTTGATGCTGCCCCCTTTCACCCTAAGGAATGAGAGGTTTGCTGCAAATTTACCAGGGGAGGTTTGGTGTCTTTGCAAGATCCCCAGGAAATGCTGCTATCACCTTCTGCCCCTAAAGACATGGTGCCCCATGAAGAAATGAGATGAGGTGTAGTTTGAAGGCAGGTAAGTGGCTGCAGGGCCATCAGAGGTGTAGCAGGACCTTGTCGTAGTCTTGCATGGGCCAAATGGTCTGAGCATTCCCCTTAGTATTCCCAAAACTTGAGGAAAATATAGTTCCCAAGAGGAGAAAAGTTGTTTTCTTTGATTATTGAACCCTGATGATGGAAATTTGGTTCTAATTTGTTCCAACTATGCTTTGTTTCCAGTCTTATACTTGACATCGATTTTTTTCTAACATTTTTTTCTTTTTGATCCTAAATAGCTCAGAAAGGGAAATATGGTACTAATCATGCAAGCTTGATACACCGACCCCAGGCTTCAAGGCATCTCCTTCCTCTAAATCTGGGGAGAGTCGGGGGCAGGAGGCTTCAGGAATATTCAGCAATAAGCACTCAAGCCCCCTGTCCACTCCCCTCAACACAGTGCACTCCACAGATCTGCACATGTCCTTTGTCACATAATTGTGACTGTCATCAGGACAGAGTCACTAAAAAGGAGGAGGTTCTCATGTTTAGTCCCATCATTTGTGTCAATACGTCCTATTGATTTTTTTTCCATCCTACTGATTTTTAACAGGAACAAATAAAAAGCAGAATAGGTAAAATAATACTTCCTTCTGGACCTTTCTTGCTAAGAAGTGGGATATGTGACAGAAGCAGATCAGTCATAGAGTAAGATTTCCCAGACAGAGGAGACATGAGACCCGGGGGTGAGAGGAAGCATGTCTGCGGAACTGCAGAAAGTGCTTTAGAGCCGTGGGCTGGACGGGGAATGGGGGAAGGGGGACGGGAAAGCCTAAGACATACTCAGAGGCCAGATCACGAAAAACAAGGGCAAAAGCTCTATTAGGGGCTTTGGTATTTATCCTAAGGGTGACAGGTAGATAAGTTAAATGACTTCAAGTGGAAATATCATTTCACTCATGTCTGTGGTGAAGCTTTGAAAAAGTCATGGTTGGAGGCTGTCATAGAAATCCGGAGTCAGAGATGGTGAAGTTGCTTAAACTAAGGGTTTAGTGGTTCGTGACACTGGTTTATGCTACAAGGCTCCTTCACCTACCACCTAGGTGATCCCTGCAAAGTGCTTAACCTATGTACACCTCATTTTCCTGTCTGTAAAAGTGAGAATAGCTCGAGTTCACTGAAGCTTACCCAGTGGTATGAGGAATAAATAAGGAAACACATTGAAAGCACTTAGTAGAGAACCTGGTACATAACAAAGGTCCAGCAAATGTTCACAGATGTTATGTAATGGTCATAGAAATGGAGACAACTGAGGAGAGGCAAGAGATATTTAGAAGAAAGAATGAATAGAACTAGTAACAGATTGCTAAAGTGGGACGAGGTAGAACCGGAAGCCAAGGTGAATGCTCTGGTGTCTAAGTGGGCAGTTGACTCAATGGCACTGTAGATTACGGTGGCTCAGAAAGAGAAAAACAGCTAAGGTGTTGGTATGTATGCATAGGAGGGTTAACGGAGGTGCTTGATTCTGTTTTTGATATGTTGAGTTTGAAGGTGATTCTGAGACTCCCAAGTGGAAAGACCCAATAAACATTGGTTGGACATATTTAGAAAGATCTGAGCTGGAGCTCTGGATTTGGGAGTCATTCGTTGAGTCCAAGAGGGTGAATGCAATCACCCAGGAACACACATAAAGTATATAAAGGAAGACCAAGGATAGAAGATATGTATGAAACGGACAGCACTTCCCTTCTCATGCCACTTATCACCCTTTGTTGTAATTGATTGTTTGATGTCTCTGCCACATAACTCCATTAGACTGCAGGCTCCTTCAGGGCCATGATCATGTCTAACTTGCTCACCATTGTATCTCCAAAGAGAATTGTCTATCTGGCACACAACCCCACTCGATAAACATCTTCACTTGAATTATTAAATTACAGGCATTCTTCAAAGCCAAAGAAATGATATTAAGTACAATATATAGCAGGAAGATGCCACCAAAGGCCCTTGAAATTCTGAACATAAAGACGATCAATACTACAGCAATATGCATATTGTATTACGGAGTTTATAATAATGAGGTATATGAGAAGTTGGTAAATTAAAGTTGAATGACCACTCTAAGATGGACTATGAGGGAAGGATGAACAGAATGTGTTTATTGGATGATGATGATGATGACAATGCTATGCAAAAAATGAGACAGAATGACAGTGTCATTAAGAATAGGATAGTCATCTGTATCCTGTGATTCAAGTCCAGTCCCATCTGGTGGCAGATCTCTTTCTGATCCAGTAATTCTGAGGCAGTGCAGACTTACAGTGGACATCCTAGGCCAATACTGAAATTGCTCTTTTTCATGCATTTGCGTGTTCATTCCACATATATTCATTGAGCTCCTTACTCTACGTCAGGACCCAGAGTGAATGAGACATCATGCTTCCTCTGCCTAAGAGGAACTAGTATACCACCTAAGTGCTATATAAAGAAATGTAAACAAACTAACAAGCTATAATACTGATTTTATAATCTGGATATAGGACACGGTCAAAATTCCTTTTCAAGGTCGACAGTGACCCCCATGTTGCCAGACTAGTCAATTCCAATTGACCAATCACTAACGTTTGGAACATTGATCACTCCCTATTTGTAATACTTTATTCCCTTGGCTCCCCAGTTTGATTACTACCTTATTGCCTGCTCCTCTTAATCTCCTTCAGTGCTTCTTCCTCACCTCCATGACCTCCAAACATTGGAGTGCCTCAAGACTTAGTGCTTGGACTTCTTCTCTATCTGTACTCATCTCCTTGGTGATCTCATCTGTCTTGGTTTTAAATACTGTCTGTATACTGAATTCCTTTAAATCTATATCTCAAGCCTGACATTTTCCCCTAATCTCCAGGTCATGTAACCAAATCTTGAATTGATATCTCTTGGCTGTCTGCTAGTCATCTCAAGTTTCACATGTCCAAAATCCAACTCCTGGCTGTCCATCCGAAACCAGCCCTTCTTGCCATCTTCCCATCTTAGTAATAGCACCTTGATCCTCCTAGTTGCTCAGGCGAAAATGCTTGGACTCATCTGTGACTCCTGTCTTTCTCCAACACCACACAGCCAATTCAGAAGATCTTTAGGTCTTAATGTCACATTATGTCCAGGATCTACTTTGTCCATGATACGGGCATCTCTTACTTGGACAACTGCAAGAATTCCTAACTGTTCTCCCTGCTTCTGCGCCTGCCTTTCTGTAGCCTTTTTTTAATACAGAAACCAAACGACATGTTAGGTCACTCTTCCAGCCAACCCTTGTTCTCCATCTCACTCAGAGAAAAAGCCGGAGTCCTTATAAAGCCGTCTTCTCTCTCAGACCTCAGATCCTCCCTTGCTTGCTCTTTTTTAGTCAAACCAGCTTCCCTGATGTTTCTCAAACACGCCATCCACTTGTTTGTTCCTTCAGCTTGGAACAGTTTCTCCCAGATAGCTGACCTTTACCTCCTTCAGATGCCAAGTTCAGAGAGGCACAGTTGGTCCTGTGAACCAGTACCAGCAGAGGCCAGCTCCCCTCTTGGAGGCTGAGCAACTTTTCCTGGAGTCATCCGATTTGTTCCCTCTGTGATGCTTAAGGACCTATCCTTTCAAATGCCTGAAAGATTATGATAGCAGTAAACAAAATCCATCTTGGGAATACCAGATTATGTCTTCCTCCTCAAATTGATGTCTTCCCAACAAAGCACAGACAGGGTGATGTGACTGGCCACACAGCCTTTTGGTCAGGGATGTGCAGGGTGGACCAGAGGGAAAGCAGGAGGAGGGGTTACCCAGTGAGCTTCACTTGTGTTCAGCTTGTGAAGAAAGAAGATCTGCCCATCCTGGGAATGTGCCTCATTAGTAAGACAATCTTTTACGTCAGAGGCTCATAAACTGTTCCATCAGAAGCCCTGCTGGGCAGCAGGCAGTCCCCAGTGAGAGCAGCAAATAGTCCCACAAATCTGAAGAGGGAAATCAGAACAGGGTTAGGTAGGCAGATTATCTAACCTTGTATTTATAGAATTTACAATTCCAGGCTAACAATTTTCCCTTTGAAAAGGATAGAAAGGGAACATTTGCTTATTGGGGAAGTATCTAAGATGATTTAAGGGCTAAATATATATTCCCAGCCCCAAGTAACCTGCCAGTATGAACCCAGAAATATGAGTAAAGTGTGAAGGCAATAAAAGCCTTTTTTAAAGTGCTTAAAATGTGCCAGGTACTGTGCAGACTATTCTATATAAATTATTTCATTGTACCTTTACAAAAAGCTCAAATTGGGTATTCTTCCCATGCAAACGGGGGGCTAAAGCTAAGGGAAATTAGGTAAATTGGCTCAGGTTGGTGGTAAATGACAGGGGCAGGTCTGTTCACCCCCAAAGCTTGTGCCTTCCACTATACCTGAAGATAGGTCAAAGGGATGTGGGCAATGTCTCCTACAGAGGAGGACAGTGAGGACAAGGCTGAGTTCCCTGCCGAACCCTTCTTTACCCTCCCAGACAGGCGTGCTCCGTTCTTCTCCAGGCACCCCTCCCTTGAAGCAGCCATGGACCACAGCCGCTAGAGGGCAGACACGCCTGAAAAGTGCCAGGCCAATGACGAACTTCATCCTGCCCATTTCCCCCTTGGTCTTCCTCAGACAGGGGCTCAGAGGCTTTCTGCATATGCAGAATAAATGGTCACACCATTTACATTTCCACAGCTTTTCACAATTTATAAATCCCTTCTAAATTCCCATTTCATTTCATCCTTGGTACACCCTCATTGAGTAGTGTGTTTTATTGTCTTCATTTTACATAAACACTTGGAGAGTTATGGGACAAATGTCTGATTTCACCATCAATACTTATCTAGATGGCAGAGACTTGCTAGAGCCCTGGAAGGTACTGATGCCTCAGGGCAGATCGGTGTGATGGGATAAACAGTCCAAAGCACAGAGTGTGGGCACTTACAGGGAGCAGCCCTGTCTTGTTCAGTCCTGAGTCCCTCATAAACAAGTGCTCAAGAAATATTAACGTAACTGATTTAAGAAAAGAGCCTCAAGAACCTATTGTGTCAAGTTCACCACCTTCAAAATTTTACACACCGGGCGACTTGGCATTACTATCCCATTTCAAAAGCAAGCTGGCTGAAGCCAAGAGAGACTCACATTAAGCCGTAAATTTTATCAGTGAACAAAGTGGGACTTGGATGTGTTTACTTTCAGAACCCTTTTCACTGTGCCTCATGATAATCACTAGATCCCGAACCCTCAAAAAGCCAAAGTCGGAAGAGCCACAACCTGACAATCCGATTCTAGGAGATTAAGTCCAGGCTCTGTCACTGACAGGCGGAGGTGTCTGTGGTGTGTCCTGCCCTCTCAGTGTAATCAGGGCTAGACAAGGCCGCTCACCTCACCTGCTTGCAGAGCTGTAGCAGAATTTGGTCACAACAAGGCATTGCAAGAGCACCCTGAAGGCTTACTGTGAAAGGAAGGTTGAGAAGAACGGATTCTGAGTTGTTAGGATGACGCACTGCAGAGTAGCTGGTAGGAACTTCTTCCACGTTATAGTGATGGTATCTGAACTACGATAATGGCAACCACAGGCTGGAAATCTCACTGGATAAAACAATACAGGAGGGAGAGTCTCATAAAGAACTAACTGCACTTAATTCTTCAACCAGATTCCAATCTTTTTCACTCCAGTATCTGTGAGAAGATTCTTCAGCCGTACTTCCTAGCCGGTCCTCTGCCCGGCCAGCTTATTTTCTCTTGGGAAACCTGGTTGCTGCTTCTTCAGTTGATGCTCCTTTTGGACTGTTTCATTCTCAACACTGGCCTCCCTGACATGCTGTCTTGTGAATGCCATTAGCGCCATAGTCTTCAGCCCTGGCATCAAATCCTCCTCACCCCCACTTCTATTCCAGCCCCCAGAACCCCATGCTGTATGGAACCTTGGTCCCATTTTTCAGTAAATGAGCTCGCATATATGGGAGCCATTTTCATAGCATCAATTCAGTATCATTCAACAAATGTTGATCCAATTTTCTTTTAACAGGTATGTATTGTACACATTCTGTGTGCAAGAGTTGTGTTGGGTACATGTGAGGACCCAATGAGAATTTAAATAAGTATCATATACTCACAAAGTTTAACAATCTATTGGAAACAGGAAAAGATTAGGGCAAGATAACCCGAATAAATAATGAAAGATTAATTTTCATTGTAAGTAGAGAATGCTATAGGTCCTCCTCTGAAGGAGGATGAGATTATATCCAAATTAGAAGGATCAGGGAAATCTTTGTAAAGGGCTTGGCATTTAATAAGCATTAAAAGGGATCAAAGGGTGTTTCAAGAGAGGAAATGTCATCCTCAAGAACATATGCACAGAAAGTAAGTCTAGATTTGTGTACTGGCCCAGTGTGGCTGAAGAATGGGAAATGGGACTCTGGACAGGACGTAGGGGGCCATCCACGTGGCTTCTGGAAACACAGGCAGGGGATAAATGAAATTGACCCTTCTCAAATCAAGGGTACACTATGTTCTGACACATCAAGTATTGAGTAATACTTGAACCATAAAATTTCTCCTGGGCGAGCTTGTGCTGGTTGGGGCTCCTTGGTCCTGTGAGAGTCACTTCCTTAACGTGTGCCTGGAACTTCTCTTCACGTTGCCCACCAGTTCATTAACCTCTCCCATGCTCCAACTCACCATAAAACTTCTACCTTTTCTTCTAAATCTTGACTCATTTCCTGGAAGAGGGTTAGTAATTTCACCTTTAATAACAGAATAGAACACCCCAGACTGTCCCTCAGAGATCACCTTCTACTCTCCCAGAGCCTCCAGACCTCCCATCTTCCACCCCGCCAGACATTTTATTCATTCTTTGTATAGAAGTGTGATTGCTAAAAATTGATTTGGTCCATTTCCCTCCACCGTTCTGATGGACAGGTCTGCATACTGTGGTTTTCCAAGTGGCAGGGCTCACTAGCACCATGGGGCTAGAAACAGAGCTCAGGAACAGCTCCAAGGCCCAGCCAGGTACTCTCAGTGCATGAAAGATCCTTTTTATGGTTAAAACCTAACATGCAGGTAGAACTCTAAACCTCAGTTCACAAACACTTTGGAGAAATCACCCAGGAGTGATCTGAACTGTGGTACCTGATGATGGATCCACTCGGTGGTGGTTTGCCATTAATTCCCTTGCTCTTGTCAAATGACAAGACTTTGGGTGATGTGAGAATTGCTACTTGCTTAGGGACTTGTTTTTACAGGGACTGAAGATAAGTTAGTAAGACATTTACAAATGGCTTTCTCAAGGTTGCTGGTGTATCCAGCATTCCTGGAGTAAGGACAGGAATGCTGAACAGATGTGGCCCCTCTGTCTGTACGCCTGTTTCCATAAGGTATTGTGAACTTGTCCATAATAGCCAGGAAACCTTGCTGAGTAAAAGCTCAGCTAATTTGCAAAAAAACTTCCATTGATTTAAAACTCAGAATTCTTTTCAAAGACTCAGAACTAAGATGTACTTTTAGGTCATGTGTAGAGGGAGAAAAAACTTTCCCAGAATAAATAACTTTGACCAGCATATTTTCCCCTTCTTTCCATCTCTGTGAATTATTTTCCCTAATTTTACATTTCTTCCTCCCATGTAATTGATTAGTCTGATGATTAGCTTAGTGTCTCAGAATTAATTAAAATTTGACTTTGGTGCTAAAAGTAATAGAAGAATGAAGAGAGGTAGTAAACATTCTGAAAATATGTAGTGGGGAGGCACTCTTTTGCTCTGGATGCATGTATTTTACCATTTCTGAAAAATCAGAATACTAAAAAGGTATAACCTAAATATGGCCATAGAAGTATGGTGACAACATAGAGACTAGGGGGTTTGAGAAATATGTAGGAAGGCTTATTTACATTCTTTTTCCTGTACTACTTAACCATAAAAATTAAACTGCCTACACATTAAGTGGGCATTTTATTTTATTTTCACCATATATTCCTTTGCTTCTCAGGTGGTTTGCCTTTGTACAGTCTGTGGTCAGGCCAAGCATTAGCCATTGTTGAGTATGGGTTTTCACACACACACATCTTCCAGAGCCATTTCTTATCTCTACAGTTGTGTGTCCATAAATGCCAATTGGATGCGTGAGAAGGAAGGATTTCATCATTCCCAGTTTGGCTTAAGTATGGTCTCATGAAGAGCTTGAAGCCAGACACGTGATGCCTGCCTGTCCTCAAGCCACCAGGCCTCAGGAAGATCAGATCTGTGAAACATTTCCAGTGCACGATGTTTGTTTAAACTGTCCAGGGATTAGCATATACCTTGCTCAGTTTCTTCTCGAGGATATCTAAACTCTAGTCTTTGCACCCTGTATTTTTCCTAAACAACTCAGTCATCGTGGTAAAGCAAACACACTCGGCTGGGCGTTCCTGTGCTTAGGCTTGTTTTGTCCTTGCACCCCAGCCCACAAGACAGCAGGCCAAGAACTACCAAACTCTGACCTTTAGAAGCCTAGTATTTGGCTCTGAAGCAAAGACTCTTGTGTACTGGATAATTGTGAGCATCCTGCAACTTCCCACACAGCTTCACACCACCACCAAGCGGAGGTCTGTGCCTGTCCCCCCGGTGTCCTCTGCAACACCGCCCCTCGTTCTGTGCTCGGGACTCTCGATATCATGCTGTCCGCCACCTCTAGAACTTACCCCACCAGTCATCATTTCCCTTTCCTTCCTTCTATTTTCAGTCTTTTTAGTTTTTCCTTTCCCCTTCTGATAAATGTTTCCACAATCTTAAAAATCTCCTTGCATCTAGATAATTGTAATAAATGTAAATGGAGTACAGTGCTTTATAAATTGGAAAATTTGGTCAGAGCAGATGGGATTAAAAACCACCAAGAATTCCATTCTGAGTCTAAGAAACATATCTCACATATGAAAATAAAGAGGTTGAAAATAAAAAGATGTAAAAAAGTACTCTTTTCAAACCCCAAGCAGAAGAGAGTGAACATCAGATAAAACTTTAAAACAAGAAATATTACTAGAGATAAAAAGAAGTTTCATAATAATAAAAATTTCAATTTACCAGGAAGATATAAAAAACTCTAAATCTGTATACGCTTCAATATATGATTCTAAGTTTGTATCTTTTTTTTTTTTATTTTGGTGACAATTACATGAAGAACATTATGTTTACTAGGCTCCCTCCTTCACCAAGTCCCCCCCACATACCCCTTCACAGTCACTGTCCATCTCTGTAGTGAGATGCTGTAAAATCACTACTTGTCTTCTCTGTGTTGCACATCCTCCCCTGTGCCCCCCCCCCACACTATACATGCTGATCTTAGTGCTCTCTTTCTTTTTCCCCGCCCTTATCCCTCCCTTCCCACCCATCCTCCCCAGTCCCTTTTTTCCCTGTGGTAACTGTTAGTCCATTCTTGGGTTCTGTGATTCTGCTGCTGTATTGTTCCTTCAGTTTTCCTTTGTTGTTCTACTCCACACATGAGTGAAATCATTTGGTACTTGTCTTTCTCTGCCTGGCTTATTTCACTGAGCATAATACCCTGTAGCTCCATCCATGTTGTTGCGAATGATAGGATCTGTTTTTTGCTTATGGCTGAGTAACATTCCATTGTGTATATGTACCACATCTTCTTTATCCATTCATCTACTGATGGACATTTAGGTTACTTCCATATCTGGCTATTGTAAATAGTGCAACGATAAACAAAGGGGTGCATCTGTCTTTTTCAAACTGGAGTGCTGCATTCTTAGGGTAAATTCCTAGAAGTGGAATTGCTGGGTCAAATGGTATTTCTATTTTGAGCATTCTGAGGAACCTCCATACTGCTTTCCACAATGGTTGAACAAATTTACATTCCCACCAGCAGTGTAGGAGGGTTCCCATTTCTCCACAACCTCGCCAACATTTGTTGTTTGTCTTTTCGATGATGGTGATCCTTACTGGTGTGAGGTGATATCTCATTGTGGTTTTAATTTGCATTTCTCTGATGACTAGCGATGTGGAGCATCTTATCATGTGTCCATTGGCTATCTGAATTTCTTCTTTGGAGAACTGTCTGTTCAGCTCCTCTGCCCATTTTTTAATTGGATTATTTGCTTTTTGTTTGTTGAGATGTGTGAGCTCTTTATATATTTTGGATGTCAATCCTTTGTCAGATCTCATTTATGAATATATTCTCCCATACTGTAGGGTACCTTTTTGCTCTATTGATGGTGTCCTTTGCTGTACAGAAGCTTTTCAGCTTGATTTCGTCCCACTTGTTCATTTTTGCTTTTGTTTCCCTTGCCCAAGGAGGTATGTTCGTGAAGAAGTAGCTCATGTTTATGTTGAAGAGATTTATACCTATGTTTTTTTCTAAGAGTTCTCTGGTTTTATGACTTACATTCAGGTCTTTGATCCATTTCAAATTTACTTTTGTCTATGGGGTTAGACAGTGATCCAGTTTCATTCTCTTACATGTAGCTGGCCAGTTTTGCCAGCACCATCTGTTGAAGAGACTGTCCTTTCCCCATTGTATGTCCATGGCTCCTTTATTGTATATTAATTGACCATGTATGTTTGGGTTATTGTCATCTCTATTCTGTTCCACTGGTCTGTGGCTCTGTTGTTGTGCCAGTACCAAATTGTCTTGATTCCTGTGGCTTTGTAGTAGAGCTTGAATTTGGGGAGCGAGATCCCCCCCCCCCTTTATTCTTCTTAGGATTGCTTTGGCTATTGGGGTCTTTGGTGTTTCCACATGAAATTTTGAACTATTTGTTCCAGTTCGTTGAAGAATGTTGTTTGTAATTTGATAGGGATTGCATTAAATCTGTATATAGCTTTTGGCAGGATGGCCATTTTGATGATATTAATTCTTCCTAACCAAGAGCATGGGATGAGTTTCCATTGGTTAGTGTCCTCTTCAATTTCTCTTAAGAGTGTCTTATAGTTTTCAGGGTATAGGTCTTTCACTTCCTTGGTTAGGTTTATTCCTAGGTATTTTTTTTTTTTTTGATGCTATTGTGAATGGAATTGTTTTCCTGATTCCTCTTTCTATTAGTTTATTGTTAGAGTATAGGAAAGCTACAGATTTCTGTGTGTTAATTTTTTATCTTGCAACTTCGCTGAATTCCGATATTAGTTCTAATAGTTTTGCAGTGGCGTCTTTAGGGTTTTTTGTGTACAATATCATGTCATCTGCAAATAGTGACAGTTTGACTTCTTCTTTACCAATCTGGATTCCTTGCATTTGTTTGTTTTGTCTGATAGCTGTGGCTTAGACCTCCAGTACTATGTTCAATAACAGGGAGGTGAGTGGGCATCCCTGTCTTGTTCCCGATCTCGGAGGAAAAGCTTTCAGCCTCTCGCTGTTCCGTATGATGATAGGTGTGGGTTTATCATTTATGGCCTTTATTATGTTGACGTACTTGCCCTCTATGCCAATTTTGTTCAGAGTTTTTATCATGGCTGGATGTTGAATTTAATCGAATGCTTTTTCAGCATCTATGGAGATGATCATGTGGTTTTGTCTATCTTCTTGTTGAGGTGGTGGATGATGTTGATGGATTTTCGAATGTTGTACCATCCTTGCATCACTGGGGTGAATCCCACTTGGTCACGGTGTATGATCCTCTTGATGTATTTTTTAATTCGGTTTGCTAATATTTTGTTGAGTTTTTTTGCATCTACATTCATCAGGGATATTGGTCTGCAGTTTTCTTTTTTGGTGGGGTCTTTGCCTGGTTTTGCTATTAGGGTGATGTTGGCTTGATGGAATGAGTTTGGGAGTATTCCCTCCACTTCTGTTTTTTGGAAAACTTTAAGGACAATGGGTATTATGTCTTCTGTGTATGTCTGATAAAATTCTGAGGTAAATCCATCTGGCCTGGGGGTTTTGTTCTTGGGTAGTTTTTTGATTACCGATTCAATTTTGTTGCTGGTAATTGGTCTGTTTAGATTTTCTGTTTCTTTCTGGGTCAGTCTTGGGAGGTTGTATTTTTCTAGGAAGTTGTCCATTTCTCCTAGGTTTTCCAGCTTGTTAGCATATAGATTTTCATGGTATTCTCTAATATTTCTTTGTATTTCTGTGGGGTCTGTCGTGATTTTTACTTTCTTGTTTCTGATTCTGTTGATGTGTGTTGTCTCTCTTTTTCTCTTAATAAGTCTGGCTAGAGGCTTATCTATTTTGTTTATTTTCTTGAAAAACCAGCTCTTGGTTTCATTGATTTTCTTCTGAATTTTGTTTATTTCTTCTCTGATCTTTTATTATGTCCCTCCGTCTGGTGACCTTAGGCCTCATTTGTTCTTCTTTTTCCAGTTTCGATAATTGTGACATTAGACTATTCATTTGGGATTGTTCTTCCTTCTTAAGTATGCCTGGATTTCTATATACTTTCCTCTTAAGACTGCTTTCGCTGCATCCCACAGAAGTTGGGGCTTTGTCACTTAGCTACAGCAGAGAAAACATGGTGATGAATAATGAAATATGCATGAAAGGAAAATTTTTTTTAAGTTTTCTTAAGTGACTCTGAAATTACAATGTGTGAAAATACTTTTACTTTCATGATTCTAAGTCTCAAATTCATGAGTGCAGAGGAGTGGATTTCTTGCTCAGCTCTGTCATGTGTCAGGACAATGGTAAATGGGAGCTGGCCATACCTTATCCTCCCCTTGTGCCAAGAACAAAGTCTGGTTTAGGGAAACACCTATTAAGGCTGCACATACTGGGCAGAAAGTGCCAGATGCCACTGCCACTCAGTGTGGGAATAAGCCACGCATGCAATGCTGTTCCTTGAGATGGGTGGGGGGTGTTTCCATTTAGGGTGCCAGGTGAAAACTCCATGACTTGTATTGTCAGACGATGCATATTTGCACATTACTCTAGTAATTGCCAGGAGAAGAGGATTTTGTTTTCTCTGAGGCCTGGGGTTAAGAAAGAATTTACTCATTCTAGGCAATTTACCAGATTAAGAAAGTTGCTTAATTTTTTTTCCATTTGGTTACTTCTGTTCGTAATATTTATCTGTGGTACTAGATGCCTATAAGCCTTTCATTAAAGGATGACTTTGGTGACACATGATCAGCTGATTATGGGACAGGGATAGGCATTTGACCTCGGCCAATACAGATTCTTTGGTATTTCCTGCTGTAGCTATTGGAAAAGACTGATTGTACTGAAGTTGCTAATCGGGTAGTATAAGATTTAAGTTATTTTCAGAATATTGCCACTTAAAGGAGCAATGCCCATTCAGAGAAATGGAGAGAGATGAAGCCCTGAGGACACTGGTGAAACTTCTGGATTCATCCATGCCTGCAACCTCAGATTTTTAGTTCCATAAGGCAACATATTTTTTTAAATTTTGCTGTAATTTCTAAGTTAGCTTAAGTTAAGGTCACTGGCAGCTATAGAGTTCTAATTATCAGTAAAGAGCCATCTGCATTGCAGAGATCTGGTCTCTTACATTTTTAAGTTTATCTAGGAGTAATGATGGTCTCTAACTTTGCTTAGCATCTATGACATTATTCTGAAAATGGTCTACTTTGTTTACTATTTCATACTATTTAGCTTATCCTATAGCTGCTGAAATCTATTGACAGAGCTGTTTACTGGGCAAGGTCGATCTTGGAAACACAACATGGGGGGAAAGGTAATCAGTAGGCAAACCTCAAGGGAAAAACTGGAGAAAACATCTTCCCTCTACAAGTTCCACCATCTCCTAGTGTACACAGTCAGGTACCACTTGCCTTCTTTTCCCAAGGATGTTTTTTGGAGATTAGTGGGGCAACAAGTCCTCAGTCCGAAGTGTGAGAGATGCAGAGAGGAAGCTTCTTAGCCTCCACAAGGTGCTCCTGTTCAGTATCTTGGGTAGTATGTCGATTAGGAGGTCTGGATTTATAAAGCTTATGTGGAAAAGCAAGTAGCCCAGCAGTGTGATGAAAAATAGGGTGATGAAAAAGAGAACCTGAAAAATCCTGAGAAGAGAAAGCCAAGAAACTTTTAGCCAGATGTTAGAAAACCAGGAACAAAATAGTAAGTCATACCTCAGTGCACACCTGGTTCCTTCTTGATACTCAAATGTCTCCCACTAAATCTTGTCTCCGTTCCCAGCAACCCCTTGTAAATGTGGTCCTTCCCTTGTGCAGGCTTGCTAGTTACTGTCTTCCATCGCTGTGTTTTATTTTCTTTTAGTATTTATCATTATCTGAAATTATCTTGTGACTTAGTCACACCAATTTATACCGCACTAGCAGAGTATGCATTTCTATGGATCTATACCCTCTCCAACACTTACCATCAGATTTTTAAAGTTTCACTAATCAAATGATTGTAAAGTAATATCTCATTATGGTCTTGATCTGTATTTCCCAGATGAACAGTGATGCTGAATATCTGTGCATAGGTTTATTGGTCTGATGTGTTCCTTTTGCCCATTTATCTGCTAGGTTGTTTGATCTTTTCTTAACTAAATGGTAAAAGTTCTTTCTGTGTTCTTGATATGAATCCTTTTCCATGTGTACTTTATTAATAACTTCCCTCTACTTTCTAACTTTCACTTGCTCTAAGTGTTGAAGAGCAAAAGTTAATAATTTTCAATAAAGTCTAGTTTATCAACCTTTCCTTTAATTAGAACTAATCCTTTCATGTCATGCTAGAAATCCATGCCCTATACCAAGGCCTGAAAGATACTTCTATCTTCATTGAGGGTTTGTAGCATTTTAAAAATATGTTCACAAATTCTTTGATAGTCCTCTCATTATGAGATTTCCCTTCATTGGGATGTGGACTGGACTTAATGGCTCATTTCTAAAGAATACAGTATTGTGGAGGTGCCAGTGTATGACTTCCTAGACTAGGTGCTAAAGACACAGCAGCTTCTTCCTTAACTCTCAAGAGAACACCTTCTGTCATATTGGGAGGATACCCAACCAGCCCTGTGGAGATGTGCATGTGCTGAGGAACTGAGACCTCTTGTCAAAATCCAGCAAAAAAGCTAGTGTGAAAATAGATTCTCTAGCCCCAGCCAAGCCTTCTAATGACTGTAACTTTGGCCAACATCTTGTCTGTAGCCTCATACCAGACCTTGAGCTGGAACTACCAGGCTAAATGACTCAAAGATTCCTGACTCATAGAAACTATGGGATGATAAATGTTTATTATTTGAAACTAGGAAGTTTTGGGGTAATTTGTTGAGTGGTAGTAGATAACTCATGCTGCAATCTAAAGATCCCCTTTGTTTCGTTTTGTGGACATTGAAGTCTTTAACACATTGTGCCTGCTTTTTATATATGCTCAATGTTAGTGATCTGATATCATTTTTTGTCTTATTTGGGTAATGTTTTTCCTACCATATTTTTCAACGATTCTTCCTTTCCCCTAAGACATATAATTAGTGTTACAGATCAAAGGTCTAAATGTGCACTGTTTCTAAGCTCTTTTTTTGTTGTGTTTCATTGTTCAGTTTTCCTAGTCTGGTCCCAATAGCACACTATCATAATTATTACAGCTTCATAGTATTCCCCACCTGTTGCTTTTCTTTAAAATTTCGAGGTTATGTCTGACCCTTTACTCCTCCAAATATAGTATATTTTAGAATCATTTCATTCAATTCCATGAAAAATCTTTTGGGGAGTTTGATTGGAATTTAATTGACTATTTATCAACTGGAGACAACTGATGTATTTCTGATATTAAGGCTTCCTATCCATGATCATGGTATTTCTCTTCTTTCATTCATGATACTTTTAATATTTCTTAATACATTTCTCTAAATTTCCCTATAAATGATGAATTTTTTTTCCCTTGCTGTTTTACTATGATTTGTATGGGCAAACCGCCACTGTTTCCTTCCTACATTAACCTTATCCAGCTGTTCTGGGCTGCCTGCAGCTCCAGGACAAATTCATTACCACCTGCCCTCACTAGTCACAGAGAACCCCTTCCCCACCAGTTCTCTGAAGTCTTTCTCTAGTGTTGATCTTAGAGCCAGGATCCAGGATCCATTCTGGTGAAGTATCTTAGAATTAGAATCAGAGGCCCTTTACAAACCTCCTTCCTCCTTCCTGCAAATCTCCTTGAAGCTGGATACAATATTCATAAGGAGGTTCTGGGTGACATTCCCAGGGAAAATCTTAGGAATAACCAACTTTTTAATCTCTTGAGTTAACAACCAGCATACCAGTGCCCCACAGAGTGGTGGAGTAAAACAAGAGGGAAGGTATTTGTAGTTTCCTGAACTAAACCTGTACATTCTCCTCCAGATCACCAACTCTCATTAAGGCAGACAGTCCTTGGGAGTCCATCTGGGCAATTCCATGCTTGGCACGGGTGTTAAAAGTATAGGTGAAGGCAGTCCTAGGAGTTCTAGGAAGAATTCTACTAGGTGTTCCAGGAACACTGTATGTGGGGATATCAAAATATGTAGTACTTCATTTACCTTGTATGAAGGGACATCCCCCTTAAGCCAATATTCTAGACATTTGGAAATTACCTTTAAACACCAATAATTTTATGTTAATCATTTTGATGGAACTCTTTCTAAATCATATTTTATACCACTTTGAATCTGTTTCTGTGTGCCTTCGTAAACAGATTATATTGAACATAATTTGACCTTTACTTGAAAATACAAGGCTACATGAATACAAATTTTTGCTGTCCCAGTGATTCCTTCAGAACTAATATGCACTCAGTTGTTTGAATGTTGAGTTCTTACTCAGGTTAACAAATATTTTTGAGCAATTATGATGTGCTGGATACTGTTAGGTGCTTTATCTCTTTCACAATCATTTCCTCTTTTATCTGTTATTAGGCAGCAGTATACTTGCATTTAGAAGTTCTCTCCCTATGTATGTATATATTTTTCATGTCGGGGGTAAAGAGCTGACATTGTAACAAGGTTTGAGGGAGGCGTGTCTCATACAATAGTGTGAAAACCCAATCACTATGCTTATGAACCCCATTTCTAATCTACTGACTCTACTGGGGATCCAGATACATCAAATTATTTCAGACTGTTAAGGGAAGAGGGAGTAAATATGAGATTTGCCACATCTCTTTTAGGTGATAAGATTCCCGTTTCTGATTACTTACTGGGCTGTTGGGTGCTAATACTAGAAAATGAGATTAGTAATTGCCTTTCGGCAAGAAGTCATAGCATGTAAACTGAGACATGTGGTCACTGATGACACTAGTTTGTTGACTCTGTGTGTGTGTGTGTGTGTGTGAGAGAGAGAGTGAGAGTGTGTGTGTGTGTGTGTGTGTGTATAAAAGGTTCTCCTTGTCGTCTGCAGGATGGCTAGTAGATCTCCCAGTTTTCAAGAAGTCCTCAAAGATATTTACTTGCCTTTTACAGAGCCATATTCCCTTCTTTTGGAGAGACTTGTCCTGGGAGAAGAAGAAAGGCAATTGATAAATAAGCAATTTTTTGAAGCTGTCATCTCTGTCAAGTAATATTCAGTGAGCTATTAGTTATATGTTATGTTTAGATACCATACAAATTTTTTTCATAAGCATAAACATGAAAATTTCAAAGCCCATGCATATACATACATATGCATATATGTGTGTGTGCAGTATTTATATATACATATGCATATATATATGTGTGTGTGTGTATATATATACACAGTTACATATTTATATATGATTTTGTATCACCTTCTTATATACTGATAGGAGTAGAGGAAGGCATAGAAACGTAAAGTATGTTGCCCAAGGTTATACAGCTAGTTAGTGGCAGGGCCAGGCGGGACCTCTGCGAATCCACATTCTGGGCTCTCATAACTCTTCGCTTAACCTTCAGCTCAGCCAGAAACCCTTAGAGGAATGAACAAGCTATGGAAACCACACAAATACATTCTGAGGTAAGTTTTAGAAGTATAAAAATGTAAAGATGAAAATACATCCTGAATTTCTGTGGCATTTCTTTGACAAAATATTTTCTTTGTTATTTCATTTTCCTTTTAACTTCCTTGGGAGATAAAAAGAGGAATTAAGATTTTAAAATTGTGTAAATAAGGCTCATAGAACTGGAATCATGAGAAACTTTGTTTTACAAATTTGGTTGTATAACTTGAGCCAGATGAGGTGAAGTGCCCTCTAATCAGTGCCCAGGGAGCGTCTCTGTAAAGACGGCTCAAACTCAGGGCACGGGACCATCATGGGACTCTCATAATCTTGATGAAGACACTCTGTTTTTCCTCTGATGTGTAGTCAGATGAACACTTTGATGAACCATTGGGGATAGATGACGGGACATGTCAGAAAGTATGCTGAGCCTCATCCTAGAGAGAGGGAGTCCATTTAATTTCAGGGTCCAGTTAATATTTTTTTGCTGAGTGGAATATGCAAGAGAGGGGCCAGAATAACTTGCTCAGGACAATCGGAGTCATGGTCACTGTGGGCATGTCTGACATATACCCAAACATCTGGATGACCCCAGGAACAATGGTGTATTATTGATGTTTGCTTTTTAGGAAAAGAAGACTTTTTTTTTTGGTGAGATTATCAAGATCATATATTTCATGCCAATAAATTTCTGGGGAATGTCAACCTTGCCTCTTAAACCAATATTCATTACAAAAATAAAGTTAAATAAAAGTTTATCTTTTAGCCCTGTGAACTTGCTGCCACAAAATGCCAAACAGGGAAAGAGCCGTGATGCTCTGCACCCAATTCTATGTCCTTCTGACCTTTGCATATGTGCTGGTGACATCACGATGTTAAACATGAATGGATTTGGAGCTGTGTCATAAAGAAGTGATGACTTCTTATGTTAACTCATGGGGCGACTGTGATCAGATAGTGACAGGTAACCCTGGTGCTGTGTGTTTTGAAAGATTCGGGAACATGTCGGGATCATATGGAAAGAGTTCTGTGATTGCATTAGGAGGGCGGTGTGGTGTATGTGTCATATATTAGCCTCTTCTCTGTAGAGCATAGCCGCAGTTAATGTTCCATCTTACTTGCATTCTGAACCTTCTTAGGTCTTAGACTAGTTTCTACGAAGACATGCCTCATATTTACTTGGCTGTAAGAGAGGGAAGACAGTTGTCTTCTTTGTTTCAGGTTGGAATGCTTTGAAATTATATCTAGTACTGTTCTTGGAAAATGCACATGGGAAGCTTTGTGTATGTTTCCTGGCTTATAGTGTTTTGGAAACTCTGACAGGCAGTGGCCCTCAGAGGACACAGGGTGGAAGGCTCACCTTATTATTTTGACTGTTATGTTCTTTTCTTGCCGAGTTCATGCTCAAGACTTTTGATCTAGGGGGAAGTGAACCAAGATAGGGATTGAATAAAGTTCACTCAAATATCCATACTACATAATGATTATTTAAAAAGTTTCATATTCTAAAGCTGTGCTGTCCACTATGGAAGCCAGTGGCTGCATGTAGCTATAAACAATAAGTTAATAAAAATAAAAATAAATCATTTCCTCAGTCACACTAACCATGTTTCAGGTACTCAGTAGGTGGCCCTTGGCTCCTTATTGGATGGCACAAAGTTTTATTGGGCAGCTCTGTTGTAGAAACTCACCTTAGCAGTGAAGCCATACTTAATGTTCAAGAAGGCTCTCGGGAAACTTGAAGGTATCCTTCAGAATTCCAAGTCCTGGTACCCTGTGGCCCTCCCAGGCCACAATGCATACCAAGGCTATTTAGAGGCGGTATGAAGTTTGGTTCTGTTTACCTTGATCCCAAGATCCAAAATATTTAATAAATGTAAGTACTTCTTGAGTAAGTTAAGATTTAACTTCTAAAAAGGGGCCAAGAAATGGGAGTGAGATTTTTTACTTTGTTTTCTCACCATGTCAGGTCTAGACAAACTCAGAAAGGAGGGGCAGGGGCTTTTGTCTTACCATGTCTAACCTTTAATGGTCCTAGTTTAGTAGTTAATATAGTGTACAGTTTGGGTTTGGTAATATGATAGCCTTCGTGTGTCTAGAGGTTAGTTTCATGCCTATCTTATATGGCTGAGCCTCTATGTTTTTGGGAAAATGAAGGGTGGTATTAGTTTAAAGGGCTTTTCTGTGAAAGTAAGAATGTACTACTCATCAGAGTGCCTGACTACCAGCCCTTTTAAAATCAGATGTTCCTGCCCTTAATATAAACCTGAATAATTGAAAATGTGATAAAAGCATGAAGGGAGATGTGTTTCTGTGGTTTTTTAAGGAGGATGGAAGGAGGACCTGCATTTTAAAGTTGGTGCGGTTTAGTGGGAGCCAAGCAATCACTAACAGAAGGGAGAGAGATGTGCGGTTCGGGCTCACTCAGTCCCGAGTAGGAACTGGTCAGAGGAATGTTTGCTCTGACCCAGGCTGAGATGGAGTTACCACTAAAACCAAGAAGTTCCTTTTTTTTCCAAAACTCACACTTCTCTCTCAAGGAGCCGCGTCTCTACCTCTTCTTCAATGTTCTTTGAAGTTTCCTGGTACTTCTTCCAAGAGAAATAAAAGAAACCACAGTTACTAATTAGAAGCCTTATACTTTTTCTAATCATAAGAAGCATGTATTATTACGTGGTAACATGAATGCTTGGTCTCCTTTTCCAGCCCCGACACCCACCACCACTCCTGATCTCTCGCTGCACTTCCTACCTTCCCAGGCAGGTCCCTGGGTAATTGGTGTCATGAAAGGAAAAGTGCTCGTTATGAATTTAAGAGCACAGAGGTCAGGAGACCAGGGCTGTAACAGAATGATATTGGTGCCGGGTTGTCAGGGACCCAAAGACCCTTTGTCATGCCACTTTGAAGAGTTAATATTGTTCTAGAGAGTGTTCTTTGAAAAGCCTGGTTTCATATTATCCTGTACCTTACAAACCCTTCTCTGTCCCATTACCAAGAAACTGTACCTTAATGCAGAAGACCTGATCTTTGCAGAGCTGGGCCACCAAAGCATAGTCTTCCATTACCTGGCAAACCAAAATTCAGTCTTAAATTTCTTTCAGGAAATTTCTCTAAGAACCAGAGTATACTTGCTTCCTCCTAAATCTCAGACCCTAAATGTAGTTTTCTAATTGTCCTAAATATGTTTTTGCTGTATGTATGAACTCATTTATTTTCTGATGCTAGATAAGCTTTATTTTGCAGGGAAGTTTATTTTGGGACAGTTGAGAGAATAGATACAGATATGGAACATATCCTATAAAAATTATTGAAGAGAAGGAAACCTTGGAGACTGCATTTACCTTCCTTTCCTTCATCCCCTCCTCAACCCGATAATGGTTCTGCATCTGGAACCTTATTATATGTAAGTCAATCATTTGCAGAATGTATTGTGTCCTCTAACTGAACATCAACTTTTCCTTCCTCTGGGGGAAGAAATACTGAAATTACTACCATCACCTTAGCCAGTTCCTTCTCTCGGTCAGCACAGGAAGCTTCCAGCTCTTGTAACTTAACCTATAGAAAGGGAAGGAGATGGGTAACTCAAGGTGCAAGCAGGCTTCCATTCTGAAATGCTGTCTCAAAGGTCATCTTACAGGTGGCTGAAGAGCACCAGGTATGATATCAGATGTCTTTTTAATGGAGGAGAGTCAAACCATGCAGCATCCTTAAGGTGAACCTACCTTTCTACACTCCCAAGGCCTTAGCATTCATGAGGGCTCCACTCATGCTTAAACTACAATTCTTAGCTTCCTTCCTTGTTAGCCATTCCTCTTAGGAAAAACATCAATCTTGAAAAACCTCAGTCTTCCTTTTCCTTTTATATACTTACCGCTCACTCCTTTTTTGCTCCCCGTAGTCCTTCCTTCTTTTCCTCCCTTGTTTGATGGAAGCCTATTCTATATTGGTCACTGTGTTGGAGTGATGGGCAGAGGGCCATGAGAGCAGAAAGTCTACAGTGGTGAACAGGATTGACAGGCAGAGTCTCTGCCTCACAGAGCTGCATTATAGTTGGGGACGTTAACACATAAGTCAACATGACAATGATAAATGCTATGAAAGAAATACAGAGAAATGTAGTGCTAGCGGTGGCATGAGAGCGATCATGGGTGAAGTCCTGTCTGATGGGATGATGCTGGGTTGAAATCCAAATGGTAAATAGTAGCCAAATGGAGATCTGGAAGAAATATGGCCCATGCAGGGTTGCAGCAAGAGCCAAGAGTGTGAAAGAGCACATATGTAGTGTATGTGGAAGTTCTGTGGCTGGAGCGTGGGGAAACACCTGGGAAGGAGGAGATGAGGTGGGGAAAGGTTGGCATGGATGAGATTATGTGGAAGGCCTTGTAGCTTCTAGAGTTTGGTTCTTTATTTTAATTGCAGTGAGAATCCAGGTGTGAACTCGAAGTAGTAAGGACATAACTTGATTTGTGTTTTTAAAGAATAAGTCTTTTCTATGTGTGAAAAGTAGATTACGGGTAAGAGCAGAAGCAGGAAGACTAAGAGGCTAATTTGGCATCCAGGCAAGGGCTTATGGTGTCTTGCAGAGGGTAATAGTAGCAGAGGAATAGATGTGCTCGGGGCATATTCCCTAGTTAGAGCAGACAAGCCTAAGTTTTTCCTTCCTTCCACTTTTAGCTCTACTGTTCCCACTTTGATCTAGGTGCCATTGTTTCACATCTGAAGACTTCTAACAGTTCCTTTCCTCTTCAGTCAATTATATCCAGGGCCAGAGAGCCAAATGTGCTAAGGGCTGTATTTTCAGGACGGTGGTCTGAGACACAAAGAGGCGCAGCAGGCATACTATTAAACTGATGAGCTGATTTCCAAGATGTAAGAACAACAGAAGGAAGAGATGCTATGGATTTTATAGAATTAGAGAAATCACTTGAGAAATCTACAACACATGTAGGCAAATGGGTGTAATTTAAAGGGTCAGTGATGCTTTAGAGTTCTTTGGAGGTGGGCTAATAGCTTCCAGGAAAATAATGGCCATTGTTCTGACAATGCCTGGAACTACCTATAGTCTTTCGGCTCAGCTGAGGTGACACAGAATTACCAGACTTAAAGCCTCACCATGGTCTCTGGAGGGCTACTGTCAAGAAAACTTGTTTTGAGCAGAAGGAAGCAAATTCAGTTATTTGGCAAGGCTAGTCAAGGGCCTTCCTAAGCCTTTCTAGCCTGAGCCTCAACTTTATCCTGAAGCACATGCAGGCTCCACATTTCTCCCTTTCCAGATACATTTCCTGGACAGGCGTGGCCAAGGAAGCTGTTTTAGTGGCTTTGGACTTCCTGTTTTTTTTTGTGTGTGTGTGTGTGGCCATCAGTACTAATTTGGCTGACACGAAATAGGGAAGTAATTCTCTATTTTTCGCTTTCTATTTCTATTTTCAGTGTGTCCATCTCTGCATCATGGCCCACAGACATAGTATGGGCGAAAGTGTGAGCTTCAGACGCTGAGAAATAGGGCAAGGGAAAGATGGAATTCTACAGAAAGTATCAAGTAAGTATTGTACCTGCTTTCTCAATTAAAAAATAAGTCCACCAGTTTGCATCTTTGATCTCAGGGATTGTGCTTGTGCCCAGGTTTTTATCTTTGGAACACAATTAGAGAAATGCTAAGCAATGTATGCTACACTCAGCAGGTAGAGGTCACTAAATATTTGAGTGGTAAATTGAATGAACCTTTTCTGGATGGGGGTCAGTGATAAGAGTGTGTAAATTACCTAGCACACAGTAGATTGACAAATCCTAGGTCTGCTCTATGAATCCATACATTTGCCTCAGCTAGACTTTTAAATAATCATGTTGAATAGGTGACGTTTCAAGGTTTTACTCTTAAAAATATACCATTTCATTCAGTTTTCAAACTGAGGCTGAAAGGGGCTGATTAAATTACCCAACTTCATATAGCTCACTAAGTGCTGGGACCAGGATATAAACCAGGGACTTAAGTGTTATATATGCATTGTGCAGTTGTGTTCTGCTCTTCCTGAAGGGAGAGAAACAAAATGTATGGCTTCAGAGTGAAATTCCATGCCAAGGGCAGAAAAGAATTCAGTACTCAGTAGCCTAGGCTTAAGTCTGACATGGGCTAAAACTACAAAGAATTTATCCCAGTTTTGATAGTTGTTTCCACGTAAAAGCTTGCTTCCTGCTCATGTAACCCAAACCCTCTCAAGATTGATTTTTCATTTACCTTTGACTGTTCCAGTGCTCCCTGTAGATGGCCTTGCTCACACTTGGTTGCCTTTTGCAATTTCCTTGTAAGCTATGATTTTAAATAAACACGTATTTCAAAAAAAATACATCAAATAAAAAATTCTAGAAGTCAAAAACACTGTTTGGTGTGTAGAGCCAATAACATGGCCTTGATAAAGCTGCCAGGAGATGGTCCCTTAGTGGATACTTGGTGCCCTTGGAAGCATCTTTATTCTACCTCTGTCTTCTTCTCACTAGTCTTGGCCACCAGAGCTAGAGTCTGCCCAAGCAGGAGTACTTCCCTGAACCCTATGCTACAGAGGGCTGCAGGCAGGGGTCAGAAAGTAGGGCAATCATGGGAAATACACTGTACTTTGAGCAAGAGTTGAGGTGGAGTGAATGTCTGGATAAGGAAAGGGAAGCCCTTGGTATTTAAGTATTTGAAAACTCTGTTGAAAATAAAATTAACCTTTCACCTTCCGACAAAGTGTCAGTGGATTCCATTTTCTTGTGATAGAATGAAAAACAGAATGAAAAACCCACGGGATCACCAAATGGCCCACCCACTCCCTTCAACTTATGCTTGCAAGGGAATTTCATGACATTCAGGTACGAGGCTCAGCCTCGTGAGAGGGGGGCAGGGGTAGAACCCACCCCCTGCACAGACTTTTCTGACATGTGGGATCCTCTATGATCATTTTCCCTCCCTTGTCCCTTTGACAACTGGAGCCGCTGCGGGCAACCTGGGGAAAACTAGAGCCCCATCCCACCTTTTTCTGAAGTTCTGTTGTATCATGGACCAGAGTCTCATTTTTCCTTTCCTGTTGAGAGAAAGAAGCAGCGCATAGGTGTGGAGCTCCCTGCTACCACCCGTCTTTATTCAGCTGATTGTTCTTCCTTTCACCGAGTGCTATTTGCCTGCAGTAACTCTACCTCACTGCATATTGTCAGGTAAAGGACCTGTGGTTTGATTTCCACATACGTATCTACACCAGCTCACCAGGATAGACATGCCCACGTGCAGGGATTCCCAATGTGAAATATTACCAATATGAAAATTACTCAACACATATTTTACCATGTCTTTTGACTATTCTTTGCGTGTAAAAAAGAGGAGACTAGCTTATCTGATGGCTGATGAGAGACAAGCTGAGGAATAACGCCCATCAGATGGCTCTTCCCAGCTTTTTGCTTACAAGTCTGGCTATTTCTTCTTCCAGGTCTTGCAGCGTTCTTTCCCTTTCCATGGTGGTACTATTCTGCTGCTCCCACTCCTCATCATCTGTCAGGTCCTGGGGCTGAGTGATCTCACTTTCCAGCCTGAATGACACAAGCACATAGTGTGAGGAACAGACCGCTTCAGAACTGAAAAAAACACATCTGTCAGTTTTAAGGCTACTTCAGTGTCAGTAAATACGGCTCTCAAGATGGAAACCCATCTTTCCTGTGTCCTTATCGTCATAATCACTTCAAAGGCAGGACAAAAAATCACCTCAAAGTTCGACCTGATTCCCAAGTCAAACACCCTAGTGTTCTTTCAGCTCAGCTGAATATCATCCAATCTTTTAAGAATCTCTTTGAAACTTTCTATAATTCACGGTTTGAACCACAGGAAATGCCAAAGAATGAGGAAGAAACTGCTACATAAGATACAGGTCTCTGGAGCAGGTAGGAAAATTGACGTTTGTCTTTTCTCCTCTATCCCATCCCTTGGATTGGGAACTTCCCTCAAGAAACCCCAGCACTCACCTCTGTATTTCATCTTCTTTCTGGTGGATTTTGAGAAGAAGTTCCTGATTTGCTTCATCTATTCTTTGGAGATCTCGTTCAAGGTCTCTGTTCAAACTATCAATGTTCCTCTTTGTCTGAGTTAGTCTTAAGATCTCCACCTCCTCTGACCTATAGATTCAGTCCACGAAAGGAACAAGGGCCAGTTATCTCAGGGTCAGGGATCTTTGGGCCAGAAGGGGTATCTAGGAGACATGTAATTCAACAACCTGGCTTTTTCTGGGAGCACACCTTTTCCTTGTTCATAGGAAATTGTATTTCTTAATCATGTCCTACTATTTGTTTCAGTAATTCTCAACTCAGGCAGCCAGAGAGGATTTTCCCAGGCTTTCTTGATCGAAGTGCTCAATATAATAGTACACCTCCTCCCTGCTTCTGGAAGAAGTTTGCTTCCTTAATAGCCTCTTGTATTGGAGAGAATGGTTTCTCAGCAAATGGTGCACAAAATCTGCTCATGAAATACACTTCCACTGAGTATTTTCATCCAGGCACCTGGTACATCACTTAGAGTTGGTTCCTGCCTTAAGCCGCAAGAGCTCTCCACCAGCAGATGGGGCTTCTGTTTTTCCCTCCCTCCTCGCATCTAAGAGCTTCTCCATTGCCTGCTACAAAGCTTGAGAATGTACCATGGGAGTCACTGCACCGAGTACACACACATATGATCCAGGCATTCACTTTCAAGAATACAAACAACTTTTTTGAAGTGAATTTGAATGTAATAATGGTAACATCTCAGTGCTTTAGAAATGGTATCTGGCAAATGGGAAGGTCTCAATACCTTTTTTTCTTTTTGTTGTGTGTCAATTGATTTCTCTTTGAAATGCTTAACTGGGAATAAAGTGTGTGGGAGCGGTCTTTTGTTTTGAGTAGGAATGAGGGATGAACTTGCAAAGTAAGTCCTTCCTTGGAAGGGCTGAATGGATGCAGGACTTACAATAGTTGTCACTTCAGGAGGACATGGAGTGCTTGGGGTGGTGTCAGCAGGGGGTTGGATAGACAGGAGTGCAGGATGGAGGAGGGGGAAGATGAGGGATATCATGAAGAGCAGACCTGCTTCACGCCTTGGTCCTTGGATGTGGCTCTGCATAATCATAATACTTACTCGTGATCTAGCTGATCCTCCTCGGGTTCTTCCATTGTAGATTCCCTAAAATACAAGCAGAAATGTATTGGATGAGGTGGGGAAATGTGTCCATTTATGAAACACAGAGTAACTATCCAAGAGTCCCAAGGGATAGGGACAAAGTCAAGTCAACCGATTTCCTCCCTCCAACCCCCCAGGTTCTGGCCATGACAAAACCCAGCCCTTTGATTCTTCTGTCCCTGATCTGACTGTATGTCAGGTAAGGATACAGTGAGGATACAGGGATAATGCTGGAAAATTCAGTGTGTGTCCTTCTAGTGGGTACATGCGGAGATGGTTCTCTAGAACAAGAACCCTTTCAAACTTTGCTCCAGGTAATTAGAATCGATAAAGATCATCCATTCCTCTGAAGTCCCTTTTTGCTCCGTGCCCAGCTGCTTTCCTTAAGGCCCCATGGGCATGAATGTAGGTGCATAACTGCCCTGAAAAGTAATCTTTCTGACCTCTAGCTGGGACTCTGTAAGGATCTTCAGATATTTAGATATTAAGTATTAAATAGGGCTCAGAAAAACCCAAGCAGAAGTAGATAATTTGGTTCATTCTGTACCTTAGTTTCCTCTTTTTCTCCAATTCTTCAATAAGCTCTGTCCCCCTCCTGATATGGCTTCCTGATTCTACCTTAGTCGCTCAGCTTCTGAAGTCCAATCTTTCCCCACTGGAAGCAACCAGTAGAGTGTCAGAACCTTCCAAAGGGTCAGGACTCTGCTATTGACATAGGATGGGTGGGGCAGCATGTCACAGTGGGGTGGGTGACAATGGTTATTCACGCAGAGTTCCAAGTCTAGATGGGTGCATGTGTTTTATGGCTGAGTCTTCCGTTTGGTGGTAGTCAGTAGAATGGTTGTGATTCCTGGGTAGAATGAAGGGGTGGTCCCTGTGTTTTGTTTTTCTCGCAGATTGAGCTTCCTTTCTGCCCGAGTGTGGCTATGGGAACCTGGGTCCTGAGGCAGCAGTCTGACCCCATAAGTGCTCATTCATCTGACACACGCTGAAACATCAGAAGAGCACTTATGGGTGCCAGGCACTGTTCTAAGCATGAGGGAGACAGAGTGAACAGAACAGCCCAAACACCTGCCGTCATGGAGTTTACATTATAGGGTGTGTATGTGAGGGCGGGAGGGGTAACACAACGCAATAAATGAGTACATTTATTTTATTTTGTATGATAAAAAAGGAGAATGCTCTGAAGAAACATAGGTGAGGAGGGTGAGAGGAAATTCAGTGAGTACTGCTTAAGTGGGAGGGAATTGAAGTTTTAAATAGGGTGGTGCAGGGAAAGCACTTAGCATTGCCAGACCCAGAAGTGTGGTGTGGATGTGTTAAGAGGCCTGATCAATGGGAAGGAAACCTTAGGTTGTGCTGAGGTGAACACAGAATCCTCAGGCCTCACGAACAAGGGTAATAGCAAACAAGGCCCATGGCCCGCAGAAGCATGGGCCAGTACGCAGCCGAAGGGCCAACAGACCCAGGGCACCGGCAGGAGGCGTGAGGACGCAAAGCTCCTCATTTGCTGCTTTGAGGACACGTAGCTTTTCCTGCAGCTTCCAGTATTCTGGGAAAAAAGAGAACTCTGGAGAGGGAGAATCTGTCCAAAATACTGAGAAAATACCCATAAGAGATTTTTAACTGGGAAAAGTTTGTGATATCTCGAGTTGGCCCCAGAAAAATAAACAATAGATGCTCTTTTCCCCGTCTTGCAGTGAGGAACTGAGGCTCAGTGAGGCTCAGGTAACTTACCCAGACGGCTCAGTGAAGAGTCACTCTGGTCTGTCTTGCTTTAGAGCCAATGTTCCTCCTACTGTTTCTTACGGCCTCTAATGTGAGGACACTGGGGCCTGGGGATTCTATGATAATTAATTGCTGGAGTTTCATTTCAGAAGCTTTGAGGATTCAATAAAGAACATTTTAAATATCCAAGCAGAGCGTGACAGGAGTCCTAAAATGACAGGGTGTGCGATCAATAAAAGCAGATGGTTAAACCACCATTATTGTTTTGACATTTGAATATCTCTTTAGTCATTTCTAAGTTGAATCACATTGATGAATCAGCTAAAGGTCATGCAAGTAGCTGTTACAGAGAGGAGACCCAGAGGAGAAGCGTGGGAGAGGCTCCCTCCGCTCTCCAAGCCTGGCTGGTGCTCCATCGGCATGTGAAGCCGCTTGGCCAGCCTCATCTAGATCATCCAGACCTGTTTGTCATCCCCACAAAGATCTTTGAGAACAAAAAGTAGGAAGATGTAGCTGGAAAATTAATCTTGAAGTGAAGTTAGAGGGTTTCTGACTGCCAGAGCCTGCCTTGGGAAGGGTCATCTCATCCTGCAGAGTGACCCCTGCAGGGTTCTGTGTGTGTCCAGAGGTTTGGACCGGGATTGCACTCTAGACATTGGAAAACGACAGAATTTGGGTCATGGTGTGCCACTCAGCTAATCGTCTCTTAAGGTCATGGATTACAAAGTGAACCTTTTTACTCTGTGTGGAGATGTTTTTGTGTGATTAAAAAGCCAGTGTTCACAGATCTTGGTCTGATAAAGTGCTGAAGAGTGTCCCCTTAAAGATGGTTATTAATTCATAAATGCTTACTTTTAACAACAGGTGGATTTGTGTATATGAAGAAAGCATTAACACCACCTGCCTAATAACAAAACCTTTGCCTTTGAACTTGATAAGCATCCCACAGGCCTCCAGGAACTCTGCTGTGCCGCAGTAGAGGTTAGTTCTCTGAGCAACATTACTGGCAGAGGCTGACTTCTCAGAAGCATTTTATTTTCTGTGTTTTCCCCATGTGATGTTCAATTCTATATATAACTGCAGTGCCAAAATCTCTGTCTAAAGAATCAACACTTACCCCTGAAAATATGTAATAACCCTTTCATCCCACAACTCACCTCTGATGAAAACCTATTCAAAGAGCTTGAAACACAATGTCTCAAATTTCAATACCAATCACCTGGAGGTGTTAATAAACTGACATGAAATTCGGATGGAATTGGTCAGGGGGGCAGCCTGAGGTTCTGCATTTCCAGCACACTCTGAGGATCTGGCAGTGCTAATGATCTTCAGACCACACACGGAATAGCAAGAGCTTAGACCATTCTGTTTTTCTTTTGAATATTTTGAAGATTATTTGGTCCTTGGAAAAAGTTGCCCCTTGAAACTGCCTCAGTGTTACCAACAAGCTGTTCTGGACACCTCTGACGAAATATTCTAACAGAGGGGGCAACAGTTAGAGAAAGTGAGATCATGGCAGGACTGTCCTCATTGGCCAACTGTTTCAGCCCTCGGCACAAGCATGAACTCAGTGCTGACCTAAAGGCTTACTCTCAAAATGACACATAGAGATGGATTTTACCAAGACTGCTTGACCAAAATCTGTTTGTTCCTGATATCACCAGGTTCATTTTATTCAGTCTCAAATTAGTTATTTTCTTTGGGGTAATTTGAATTATTGTATGGGGCAAGAATATTTGCATGTCAAAGCACATAAAGAGAAGCAGCCCAATTGTATACTTAAATATTGTACTTGATTGAACAGAAGTAATACTTGTTCAGGGTTTTCATTTTCTGCTTAGATAATTCATTCATTTTAATGTCCAAAAAAACTATTGTGGAAAATGCAATTTGTCAAAGGCATGTTTAACTGTCCAGGACAGATTGGGGACAGGGTATTGAACTAGGCAGCTTTTTAAAAATGTTTTAGCAATGTGTAATATGTATTGCTTTTTATGTAAAAAGCATAGCTATATATTATGTGTCTTACGTAGAAAAATGCCCTACCTGGAAAAAATAATAAGCACGTGGTTCTATGTAAACTATACCAATTCTTAGATTTATCCCTTATGTTCATTTTTTGAAAACTGCCTGCCTAGATGAAATCTTTAACACTACATTTTAGTCCACATCTTCCCTAGTTATTAGTATTCCTGTCTAGCGAGGTTGTCTGTTGTTAAGTAGATACCTCTTCCAAAACATATTTGCCGAAATCTCCTTGACTGAAAGAGATTAAGACCTTAAGAACCATTTATCATTTAATTCTCCTACTTCAAGACTTTTGCTCACAACCCACTACTCAACACCCTGTATCAAATAAAATGAAGGTCTCAGCTTTGGGGGCCAGTCTATTCCACAGCAGAGGCACAAAGTAAGGAGCCCTGTATCAGTAAGTTAGTGTTACCTATTTTTCTCTGTCTGTATGGACCTATTCATGTTATCTATTTCTTCTTCAGGGAGTTTTGTAGTTTAGGTGTAAGGAGGAATTATTCCATTCCATCTAAGTCATCGAATGTATATGCCTAGAGTTTTTCATTGTTGGGTCTGTAATCATGTCTTTTTTATTCCTGATGTTGTAATTTGTTTCTCCTTTCTTATTTTCTTGGTCAATTTGTATAGAGGTTTATCGATTTTATTGACCTTTTCAAAGAGCCAATTTCTTGCTTTATTGACTTCTGTGTTGTTTTTCTGTTTTCAGTTTTATGGATTTCTGCTCTTCTTTATTTACTTCCTTCGGATTACTTTGGCTTCTTTTGCTCTTCTTTCTTCTAGTTCCCTAAGGTAGAATCATAGTATTAATGTGAAGCCTCGCTTCTTTCTAATAGATGCATTTAATGACATATTTCCTTCTAAACATTGCTTTAGCTTTATCCCACCAATTTTGATACATTGTATTTTCATTTTCACTCAGTTCAAAATGTTTTCTAATTCTGTTTGAAACTTGCTCTTTAGCCTTTGGATTATTTAGCAGTTTTTAATCTAATTCCTAAGAATATTTTTCTGTTACTGATTTCTAATTCAATTCCATTATGGTCAGAGGATACACTTTACATGATTTCAATACTTTTAAATGGGTAAGGTTCTTTTATGACCAGTATATGGTCTGTCTTGGTAAATGATCTACGTGCCCTCAGAAGGAATATGTGTTCTTCTGTTCTTTGATGGATGGAGAGGTACATTGTTCAGGATTACTATGGTCTTGTTGATTTTTTTTGTCTACTCATTTTATTATTGAAAGAGGAAATTGAAAGCCTCCAACTATAATTGTGGATTGATTTCTCCTTGCAGTTCTCCAGTTATATTGTAATACCACTTTTATTTTTTGTTCCTGTGTGTGCATACATTAAACATTGTATGTCTTCGTGCATTGGCCCTCATATCATTACATAATGAGCCTCTTTGTCCTTGGTAATTTTCCTTGTTCTAAAGTCTACTTGGTCTAATATTAATAGAGACAGTCAGCTTTCTTTGACAAGTGTTCACATGGTGTGTATTTTTCCTTCCTTTTTACTTTTAACCTATCTATATCAGGATATTTGAAGTGGGTTTCTAGACAGCATACACTTAGGTCTTATTTTTTTGTCCAATTTAATGATCACTGACTTTTACTTGGTGTGCTTAGAACGTTTATATTTAATATAATTATTGATGAGGTGGTATTTTCCTCAGTCATTATTTTATTTGTTTTCTTTTTGTCCCCTCCATTTTTTATTTTCCACTTTTGTGTATTCTTTTGAAATATTTAAAAATATATTCATATTCCATTTTAATGTCTCTTGTTTGCTTTTGGTTTTTGTGTAGTATTTGATGGTTGTTCTAGGCATTACCAAATACATATGTCATGTTTTAATCTATTAAAATTACTATTGTACCTCTTCAAGGGAAATGTAGAAACTTCATCTTGCCCCTTTTATGTTGTATTAGTAGTTGTCATATATATTACACATCTGCATACGTTAAAAACTACCAATTTTATAATTTTGGCTCTCCATTGTTATATTTCAAAGAACTTTAGAGGAGAAAATAATCTGTCATATTTACCTATTTACCATTTATGTTGCTCCTTCCTTCATGACTGAATTCTCAATTCCCTGTGATATATTTTCCTTACTTCCTACAGTACTTCCTTGAACATTTCTTTTATAAAGGCCTGCTTCTGACTAATTCTCTTAGTTTTCATTCACCTGAGACTGTTGTTATTATTTCTTCATTCATCAAAGGTATTCTTACTGAGTACCTCTGGGTTGACATTTTCTTTTCTTATACTGCTTTTAAAATGTTGTGCACTGCCACAAGTCCACAGTCATTCAAATGTTATATGTCATTTTTTTTCCTCTGGTAGCTTTCAAGATTTAAAAAAAAATATTTGTCTTCAGTAGTTTGATTAAGATACATCTCAGCATGGTTTTCTCTGAGTTTATCCAGTCAGGGGTTCTCTGAGCTTCCTGAGTCTGTAAATTTGTCTTTTACCAAATTTGGGCAGTTTTCAGCCATTATTTCTTCAAATATTTATTCTGCCCCAATCATAGTCTCCTGTCCTAGGTCTCAAATGGCATTAATGCTTTCCCTTTTTGTTCTGTTCTACAGGTCTCTGAGACTCTTTTGATATTTTTTTCTCTGTTGTTGTTCAAATTGGATAATTTGCATTGCTTTGCTCAAGTTCATAGATTCCTTCCTTTGTCATCGTTACTTTATTTTTCATTGTAAGATGTCCATCTTGTTGATTTTTACAGCTTCTCTTTATTTTCTGAGAACTACTGTCTTTCCATTTGTTTCAAGCACATTCAGTCCTACACTGCATGGAACATAGTTATTATAGCTGCTAAAACTTTTGTTGGATTTAGATTACCGATATTCAGAATAAGGGAGAAAGCTGTTGAGTATCTTTTTCCTTATGAGTTGTTCAGATTTTCCCTGTTCTTTGTATATTAGGTAAGTTTAAATTACATCGTAGACATTTTGAATATACTGTTAGGAGTTTCTGGGTCTGGTTAAAATCCTATGGGAAGTAGGATTTACACAGTTCCAGTCAAGTTGGAGTAACAGAGACCAGTTTCACCATCCCTTTGAAACAACCAAATAAAGGGACAAGTTATATGCAGCAATCGTTTTCAAGACTCTGATATCAAGCCATAAAGGACAGCAATCCATGGAGAGATCAGACACAAAAGAGGCAAGCCTTGTAATTGCCCTTTTCAATTCCTTGAGAGAGTTACCAGATGATGATGCAGGAAAGAGGAACCACAGTTGAGAGTCTGGAGATGATGCAGGTCGGATCAGGGCTGGTAAAGGGACCTGACGACCCAGTGCTTTAGGAGTTCAAAGAAAGGACCCTGGCCTTCTGTGAGCACTGGTTTATCTATCTATGAAATCTCACCTAATGCTAATGGATGAGTTACTGGAAATCAGATAATGTATTTATTGGATAATGATAGGGAATATTTGAAAATCATCAGAATTCTTTTTCCTAATATTAGACAAAGTCCATTTTTAATGAAGAAAATGACAGCGCTACAAATATTAGTTGCTTAAAATGCTCTTTAAAGGGGGACGTTACTCAGTTTTCTTCCACCAAACAGCCCGCTTCCTAGGAATCAAAAGAGATGGTCTCTGTATGAAGAAAAGGGAAAATCCAGAAAAGCTCAGTGGAACATCAGAGAATCACAAATTGGGTCAGTTCCTGCTGTGTCCAGAAAAGACTTGCGGCCAGAAAGGCAGTGCTGTCTCCAAATCACGGGTACTACCCCCGCTCTCTCTACTCCCTCACTGTGCAGAGGCGCAGGAAGGCATTCTCGTTCTTTCTACCCCAGAGACCCCTGGCAGCATAACAGCCTCCATGAGTGCTCAGATTTGCTCTCCTATCACTGTGGCAGAACTCTTCAAAGTGAAGATGAGAGACACATGTACATGGTTGGCCAGCCTGAGCCATCCATGAAAACTCATGGCAGAAAGGGAAGTGCATAAAAATATTTCTGCCATTTTAATATTAGACCATTAGATATAGATTTTTAAAATTGAAAGTAGCCCAGTGGCTTTAAATATCTAGCTATCAGTTCCTCTAATAAAGAGATCAAATGAAACTGGACCCTTTACCCCTCCAAAGAAACCAAAGTAGAGTTGATACAACTTTGTCATTTCACAAGGTGCCTACTTTTCAAAGCTTTGACTTTCAACCTTAAAAAGGGTGACATTCAGTAAGAGCTAAAAGCCTCACATTATTCATTTTTCTTTGAGCTTTTCTTGAATTCAAGCTCTGATCTTGGTGTTTTTGGAAAGACTCCCTTTACAACAGCTGCCCAGTGAGCCATTAAAATGACAAGCCAAGGGCCGCATGGAGGGTGAGAGCACTTAGTGCAATACTAACAGTGAGACGACAAAAAGGGTCCCTCTAGTCAGTTGCAAAGGTGCCTACATCTGGGAGCAGAGGGAGAATTTTCAAGTTAAAGCACAGATAATCTTTGAACTCCAGGGTTTGGAATTGGGATTATAAAGCTGTGGTGCCATACTGTCTTTAAAGAAAACCCAAAATAATCTATAAAGTAAGATAGTCAACAATACACGTTACCAAGTTTGAGATACAAAATTAATATGCAAGAATCAATTTCATTTCTAAATATAATTTCTATAACACAAGGTAGAAGTTGTACTTTTAAATGAAACCAATTTAAAGTCAATTCAAAAAAAGTAAGAATAATTTTACAAACTACAAGACCTCAAGAGTGCATTTTAAAATGTCAAAGACATTAAAGATGAGTCAAATAAATTGAAACATATAATAGTGTTGTAAAGATATCAGTATTATTATATTTTAAAGATATCAATCTCAACCAATTTACCTATACATTATTTGTAATGCTTGTCAAAATCCAAGCTGGTATATTTTTAGAAGGATTTGATAATTTATTCCAAAGTGTATGTAGAAAACAAAAAAACAAAAATATCTAACTAGAAGAAATATGGCTTGACCTACCAGATCTCAAAACTTATAATATTGTAAAAAATATGACTTGACCTACCAGCTCTCAAATCTTATAATATTACAAGTCTGTAGTAATTAAAGGACTCTTTAATTGGATATAAGTACAGAAACATTGCTCAGTGCGACCAAGGAGCGCTCGTGAAAAGACACACCTGTATAGAAACCTAAGGGATAGAGGTGGCATTACTCTTCTCTAGGCAAAGGCAGTCCATCATAGACCCTGTCACACACCATACATAACATTGATTCTAGGTGTTTAAAAAACTCAACTATGTGAAGTAAAACTTAAAACCTCTAGATAAGAGTATTTTTACAACATTGAAGTAAGAATCTGTCTTAAACAAGACAAAGCCAACTTTTTACATACTTCATACCGATATCTGCTCATCTAATGTAGCTGGAGCAAAACCCCAATCACACTAGTTGATTCTACTTTAAATTTATGATCTTAAAAGTCAGGTGGACCATTATTTTATGATTTGCCCAACAACTGCATTGTACTTCCCTTGTTCATTCACTCTCCTGTTCTTCTAGGCAACTGCAGTTGATTCTTATTATTTGCTGCAGTCGTGTTCTGTGAAGTGATCACACACAGGGAGTTGGTGAATACTAAACCAGTGCTCTAGGGGAAATACAGAGTTAGTTTCCTTTGAGCTCTTGGCCACATTTTTGTAAACAAATTAACATACAGTCTAGTTTTATGTGTGTGTTTCTGTTTAAAGAAATTTTATTTAACATATATTATTGGTTCATTAGCATTGAACTCACTAGGCAACAACACTGCAACTCATGCCTGAATGGAGCTTCTCTAACACACATTTTATCCATAGGGCATGTCACAGCCTTCTTGCACTGAGGAACAACATACAACACACTTTAGCACTATGCTTGGATGGGTGGGAGGGGGGGCGTATTTTAAATGCAAAATCACCAATCAAAGCACAAAAGTTCTAAAAAGATGTGGCATTAAATAGACAATGAAAAAGACTTGTTTATAGAATCAGAATGGAAACAAAAAGTCAGGGTATCATCTTGCTCAGTCTCAGCTGGCAACATGCACGTTGGCGAGTTAGATTTTTTTGCAGCTGTAAGCATGTACATGTCTGCAAATGACCAAGAAAGCACTGATTTGGTTTGGGAGTTACAAATTAATTTTAGCATATAGGTGCATTTACAGATATGAAATCCAAAAATAATGAGAATCAACTGTATTTTACATCTTCTCATCTCGATCCTTCAATACCTCCTCGACACTCAAACTCATGACCGTTTTTCCTACTTGTCCAAGAAATTTGAAGCAATCAGAAATTCTTGGCTCCCACCACCACATTGTCAACCTTCTAGAGTCTTCCCCCACATACTCTACCTTCTTGCTTCCTACCAGAGATAAATTCTTCCTCTTCCTACTTAAGTCGCACTCACCCCACCACCCTCCCCACTCCCCACCTGTCTATGCCCAAAATTCCATTTCCTCCCTTCTCCTCAAAGACAGTCTTCCCTTTCTGCCAGATTTTCTACCATGTTTTCTCCCACCTAGGTCACTTTCATCAGTACAAAAATAATGTTCTCTCTCCTTCCTTGACAATCTTTCTGGAAGTAATTTTGCAGTATTATGAAAAACTTTTAAAAGTATTCATATTTTTTGTAAAGATTCCTCTATCTGTCTGTAATACTAGTGAGATATTCAGAAATAAGCACTAATAGTATCTACAAGCTCATTAATTGCAGAATTTATAAAAGAAAATAGTGTAAAGCAATCTAAGTAAACAGGGGGCTGCCTACATGTAGCCAATAAAATACTATGCAGACATTATAAGTGCAGATTAATAATTAGTAATATAGAAATATTCATTATAAATTAAGTGAAAACTGTAGATTACTAAACGCATTATAAAATATGGTTCTACTTTTCTGAGAAGAAGCGAATGTACTTACTTTGCCTCGGGGTTTGCACTCTGAAAAATAATCAAAAGATATATAGCAACATTTCACCCCTAGGCTGCTCTGCTTGACTCTGAACCTGTCTGACACGGCTGCTCTTGCTCTCAGCTAGACTGCGATGGAAACCCATGGAAGCTACTCTAAATCTTAGTCCAGATAGCCACGCTAAAACTATACATGTTTCACTAACTTATTCCTGGAATATTAAAACAAGTTTGAGTTTCAGTGCTTCTTTTTCCTATATGGATACACACCCTATTTAATTGTAACATTGGGACTATGACTAAGGGTCATGTTAAATCTAACGAAATGACGGCCCAAGTGGTGAGCTGGGATCAGAGACTGTGGGAACTCAAATCCAGTGCCCCTGATGGAATAAGAACAAACAGCTCTTCAGTGGAAAAACCAACCAGAAGTGTCCCATGATGGTTTTTAAAAAAACAAAATGCTGTAATGTCAAAGAGCAAGAAGTGCTCTTTCTAGGCTAGGCTAGAGCTGGGTTTGTAGTAGGTTGAACAGTTCAAAGCCGGACATCCATCCTGACAGCTGTTCTGATTCTCACAAACTGTCACCAGGGCTGCTACTCAGCTAATACTCACCAGATGTTTTGAGAGGTTGACAAAATCCCCCCAAATCTATCCCAATTCCCCCAAACAATTAACCAGCATCAGATTCTAAAAGTCATCCTTGTACAATATTAAACAACAGGATATTACTTAAGGAGAAAATAAGAATAGGCAATAGAATTTAAGTTTAATACTATTTCAGTTTTCAGAGGGCTTAAGCAAATTCAGTTATTTTGACAACCATCCTGAAACAGCAAGAGGCAGTATGGTTACCCTGGCTTACAGGTGATGAAAGGGCAGCTCGGTGGGTTCAGTGCCCTGCTCAGTCCCATTGCTCGTAAGATGGCAGCACAGGAGCACAGACCCGCTGCTCTTGGTCCCCTGCTCTTAGCTGCGTGGCTCCCTGCTGAATGGCTTTCAGACCTTGGAAGATATGTACCCCAAAGCCTTCATCCCCACCTCCTTCTGCTGACCCCAGACCCTCACCACCGCACATTTACATATTGTAAACCATTTGCCTCTGTCCCCCTACCAGCTCCACAGTCCAGCTCAAGGCCCAGATGCTGCCTGTATAGAAAGCACCTATTTAGATTCCTTAGGTGTTTGCTTTATAAGTTTTTGAATCCTTCTACATTGTATGTCCAAAAAAAAGGTAAAGAAAAAACATTTGTATGGTGAAGAAAATGGTTAACTTTTAGTTTTCTTAATTACATCCTTTTCTTGTCCATATCTGTTGGCAGACTATGAGAGAGAACTGTGACCATTTCATGACTCGTCTTTGCCTCGGTCCCTGATTCCCGACAGTCGATGTCTCTCTTTGCTCATGACCTTTCCCACCTGGACCTGGGACATCACTTCATCCCCTGACGAAGTGAGCCTCATTAACCCAAGGGTGCTGCCCACTTGGGCTCCTAAAGTCTGGGAGCCTAGCCTTGACGTCCATCCAGTTCAAGCTCGGGCATAGAAAAATACGAGGAATTCTTTAGCTTAGGATTTTATGTGAAAATAGCAGAACGATATACTAAATAGGACTGAACATATACTTTGAGATGAGAACTATACAAAGGTTGTTATTTGCATGTAAAAAGGCATTTTTATCCAGGCCAGAGGCAAGGAACCTCAGTACCTGTGACCTCTGGCCTCAAGGTCAGTTGCAATGCCCCAGATAGACCTGCCTCTCAACTGTCATAGAACATTGGGAACGTTCTTTACTGTCACTGACAGCTGTGTCCAGGCATAACTCTTGGTGCACCTGGCAGAGCAGAAACTCTGTACGGACATTGGAAATCAATGTATATGTAGATATTTCTGCTAGACTATGTCCCCAAAGGAAACTAGACTTGAAGGGAAGAAGTATAGGAGCCCTGAGAGGAAATCCTATGAATGAAAAAGTTAAGCCAGTTTGACCTAATGGAGCAGGACAATACACTTCGACAAAATGCAGAGATGCCCTGTGTTTCCCTGGGCCAGCTTTTCTACCCACCTGCCCCTATATCCTCTCCTTCCCCAGGTGATGAGTGTGCTCTGGATAGGAGAGGGTGCAGGCCAAGAGGCCTGCCTTAGCCCTTCAGAGCCAGCGGAGTGGTGATCCAGAGGAGAGAGGCGGCAGGTGGGGGAGGGCAGAGGGGTTGTAGAGCACGTGGGCTTTGCTTGTATGGTGTTAGTCCCATGTCCCCTTTTAGGCACTTGGAAACGAGAGGTGAACCTACCCTCCTAGAAGTAAGGGTATATTCAGATTACCAATGAAAGTACACTTAGAAATCCTGAGGAATATTTTGGAAGACCCATTGTGAACAGGGGAAATTTTTTGACAAAGGCCCTAAGAATGCACAATGAATAAAATAGTATCTCCAATGACTACTTTTGAGAAAACTGGGATCCACATGCCAGAGAATGAAATTGGACCCTTATCTTACAACATAGAAAAATAATCTCAAAATGGATCAACTCAAAAGACATCAAAAGATGCAATACCTGGAATCATAAAGCTTTTAGAAGAAAACTTTGGGGATATCTCCTTGCCTTTGGTCTCTTTAGAGAGAATTAAGAGGGAAGAAGAAATGTAGAAGATTCTTCTATAATCTAGGTGTCACCAGGAGCCTCCACACTCTTGAATTCTAGCTAAGATTGCCTTTTGTTCTTTTCTTATTTCTGCAAATCTTGTCTCCTAATTACCTCTCCATTAAATAATTTAGGGTTGTTTATTTCTAATCCAACATTCATTCAAACTTGAGGCATGACTGCTTCTTTTCTCCCAAAATTCAATTGTAAGAGTCAACAAAAGGCAACTTGTAGGGTCGAGTATCTACAACTGTGTGTGGTAGATTTTACTGTTGACTGAAGTATGTGCGTGGGAGCATACATTGCAGTGCTACTTAGAAAATAATCTAAAATCCAATATTGGCTTTCTGGTGTCCAGAAATTCTCTTGTCCATGTCTACCAACTTAGATCTCAGTGTTTCATCTCGTTATTCAGCTTTCTCTCCTGCTTCTCCTATTCCCAGATGTGACAAAAGTTCCTTGTATTTTATTATTATTATAAAGAGCATTTGTGCTCTAGCACTCATCCTCCCCCACAGTTCACACTTTGCATAACTCAAGATTTATTAATGTGCTTTGTTAAAAAATGTTTCAAGTATTCCAAGTGTCACCTTTTCTTTTTTCCCTGTCCCCAGTTAGTTTCTATAGGAGCAGGGAGAGAAATGTAGTAGTTTATTTCCCCAGAGGTAAGAATTATGACTTTACCTTAGTAGACAGGAGGGTACAATTGATTTGGGCTTAATTAGCAATTGTAACAAATTCTCCATTATGTTAGTGCCCCAGCATAAAGACTTCGGTAACGCTAGTTTACTAGAAGGGCTACTGAAAAAAGACTCAAGAGACCAGGTTCTTATCCTGATTCTGTCACTAGCAAGTTATGATTTGGGGTGGGGGTGGTAAATAAGTATCTTACTGGGCCTGAATGAATGAACAGTCTTTAAATTCCCTGTGAATCCTACAACTCAATGATCTGTCTGAGAGTTTCTCTGGTGTGTAATTCTATAAATGCAGCTATGGCTGGGATTCCCCCCTTCACAGGTGGGTGAACATCACACCACTCCGGACTGTATACCCACCTCCCCCTGGCCAGCTATCCGGTCGACGTCTGCTGTCAAAAAGCAACAGAGGTTTTTTACAGGTGAAGCTTTGGAGCCGATCCTGGTTCTTTCAACTCATGACTTCTGTTTATTTGGTTTCTGAATTGGCTTCCTTGTTTGTAAACTGGCATAATAGTATCTACCTTGGAAGACTCTGAACATTTAATATAATAATGCAAGTGAAACACACTTAGTATGTGTCTGGCACATAATAAGTGCTCAATAAATGGAACTGATGGTCATTAACTCCGTGTTTGTTGTAAAGGGGCTGGGTAAGTGTCATGGCAAGCTATTTCTGGGTATGCCGAGACATCTTAGTGTGTGTGGTCAGATGATCTCAGCTTACTTCCCAGGTCAACTCCTAAGCTTTGGTTTTGTTGAGTGGGAAATACAGTCTGAGAGGGAGAGCTGACTGGCTTTAGCAGCAATTTTTTTTTAAAGCTGTGTGGAGGGAGAGGAAGGCAGATGGATCCCAGAGTCAGGAGGAAAGGGGATTTTGAAACGATAAACATGACCAAGGGGGGTGTGATTCAGTTTCTGTGCAGCAAATTAGCAACATACATCCTTTTTCTGTCTCCATGAAAATTAAATTTATTTATTTATAAAACTGAATATAAATAGCACTGTGGAGCGATATCCCTTTTTGGAAGTTATCAAACTGTGGAATTCTGCTCCATGGCGGGCATACGTATAAGGGCGGAGACCGTGTGAGGAAATCCTTCCACTTAGAACATATATTCTGAAGATATTAGGCAGATGATCATTGTAGGTAGTGACTCAGCCCCTGGGGAAGGAGACTATATGATCTGTGCTCTTGATGTTCAAACCCAGATCTGGCCAATGACCCTGTGAAAAATGGGACAGTTTGCTGTTATCACAGACCTGCCCCCATCTGGTCGGCACTTTGCAGGGGTACAATATATACCTATGGTAACGAAACCCCTTCTGAGGAGAGCCTGCATTTTCCACAGAACAGTGCCCTTTGCTGTTTCTGAGGGAGGCATTGAGCCATAGTCAGATCATGGGGGAAGAGTGCCCTGCTCCTTGTTTGCAATTGTCAAGGTACTGGGAGGCCACCTCCTGGCACCTGCAGCCAGTCTCAGCTTGTAAATATTCAGCAGGAGAATCAAGACAGCCCAGCCACAGCAGCTGACCTCCCCTGCATCTGTTCCTAAGCTCTAATCCCACACTGCATGTGAATGCTCCTTCCCTATTTTCACTGCAAACACAGAAGAGCTTCCATTAGTTTTGCTCCTTAGCAGAAGGAATTGCTACAACAGTGAGTTTAACCCCTGAAGGCTGTCTTTAGAAAACTTCTGCTTCTCAGTATTATAAAATTAAAGGAAGCACAGTCAATGGCTGCAGTGAAGTATTCAGGTAGAACAGAGCAGCAGTTCACTGTTGGAGGTTTACACTGCTGAGGGATCAGCCTTGTTTCCTTTCTTTCCTTCCTCCCTTCCTCCCTTCCCTGCTCCCCCCTCCATCATCATCATCTTTTTAATAAAACCATCTAAAGTTGCCATAATCTCCGTCTACAGGAATGATGTCACATAGTGGAAACTTTTTTTGCTGACTCACTTTACATGCTGGGAACAACTGTTTTTGCTGGCTCTCTCCACTCTCTGAATTCTCATTCTCAGTTTTGTATTCTGGGTGTGATATAGTCAACATCTACCTTTACTTTAAGTAACAACAAGGGCAATTATGGACTTCAAGATGTTATTAGGGATTTGTGTCCTTCCACATTGTTATACCCCCATGGCACCTCACAGCACATTGTAGGGGCTCCATACATATTTGTTGATAACATGCAAGAACAAAGTAGCCCAAGATCCTCCAGAAGCCTGAACTCACGAGAGACAGAATATAAATATGTCCACTCGGTGATGCCAGCTCCCTGGAGGGCCAGCAGAGCCCTGGCTCACCCTGTGGCCTGAGTGTCATTGCAGGCTCTAGCCCCTTTTCTCCACTTCGCCTCACCACACCCTGAAGGGGCCCCTTCTCTGCCTTCTGCCCTCTTTCCAGTCCCCGTACCCCAGCTTCTTAACTGGGTCAGTGATTTAGCATTTGCTCTTTCAGTGTCTTTTGTTTTCCTCCAAATTAGAATCCATCAGCCCCACCAGTGATCAAGTTTGAATGCCCCAAGCCTGTTTCCCCGTCGACACTGCTTGGGATTATGATGTTCCTGCTGGTTGTTCACCTTCTCCAATGTTGTCATCCCTGTACTGCTCTGTGCGACTCCCCTGCCAGCCTCCTTCCACCCAAGTGCTTCCAGTCTACTCTCTGGTACTCCCCATTATCTACAAACCCCTCAGGTCTACAGACCTCTCCCCCAACTCTTTCCCCACCTTCACCATGACTAGCTCCCCACCGAAGACATGAGGTCTCCTCCAGGCCCAAGAAGCTGCTCATTTTCTCACACCATTGTTAAATGAGAATAAGATATATAAAATGTTTAGCACATAGCTTGGTATATAGGAAGGTCTCTCCAGAAATGGCAGCTGTTAACACTCCATCATCATAATTATCATTGTTGTTATTTCTCAGGTCAGGAGATGAGGTCATTGCCCTCCCCATTCCCCAAAAGCATGTCTTGAACATTCTCTGCCTTCTGGTGAAGACCCTGCCTGCTGTAGAGTGACTAACCCGTAAACTCCGACTCTCCTCCGTGCCCGCCAGCCCCACCTCTCTTCACCTCCCTTCCTCTGCGTCTTAGACTTCATGGTGCAGCCTCTCCATCATACTCCTGCCCGTGCCCTAAACTCTCTTGTCTGCCCTCCATGTTTTCCAGACCTGCCCAGACATCTCATCCCTGAATGGTTCCACTTCTGCCTTTTCTGCGCCAGCACCTGAGCAGGTAAGCTTTACACTTAACTTGCTAATAATGGTTGTTTATACAGGACATTTTTTCACACATTTCATAAAATAGATTATTTGAAGTTTTTTTTTCTGTGGTATATTGTTAAAAACAACAAGAAATTACAGAGGATCTGATTTGCTACAAACTCAGCAGTGAAGACAGTGACATGGCAACAGGGTTCTTGAAGGCTAAAAGCGTGGCTACAGGGCTATAAAATGAATTGGGAGGATTTTTATCTTTTTATGCTGCTGAGCACAAGAATTAACCTGTCCCTTAAAAGTTTGATCATGATTAGTGTTCACTGATTTTAATATGGGGTTTTGGCCTTTGAACATGAGAAGTATTGAATTAAGTCTGTTTAAATCGACTCAGATTCAGTAGTAGAACCAGGATGGAACACTTGACTTTAGCTCTTCTTTTAGTTCTAGATTATTCTTATGCTATTTACTGTTGGTCAAGCTCTGGGACATTGGAATTGAATTGTCTGGTTGCAGACTGTCAGTGTAAGCAATGGTTTCAGAGGTGGTTGAGGGACTTACTTGGGCCCAGAACTCCATTTCCTCTACCTCAGTGCCATAACTTACAAATCCTGCCTGAGTTTCCAGCCTCCTGGCCTGTCCTCCTGACTTAAAACTTCCCAGCCCCCACAATTACATGAACCAGTTACTTAGAATAAATCTCTTTCTAAACTATGTATCATTATATATAAAATATATATATATATATATATATATATATATATATATATATATTCCTATTGGGAGAAACCCTTACTGACACTGATATCCCAAAGTTTGCTGTATTTATAACTGTCCCTTCACTTTCCAGGGACCATAGTCTGCTACTATAATTCTTCCTTTGAAGTCATACACAACATGATCCATCATTCAAAAGTTAAAGTTTTATAAGCACTTAGGACTACGTAAATCTTCAGGTACTTTCAAAAATAAACTCATGCAGTTTTTGGAGACTATTTTTTTTTAAATGATAAGACCTGGGAAAATGTTCATAAAATTTTTTAAATCAATAGAAAATCTATAAATGATGTGGTGCATCATGCCTAGTGTACCAGTTCTTTCAGTTCTTATTTTTCTAAAATTTCATTCCAATTAAGTATGAATCTAATTTTTATTATTTTTAAAAATGAAAAACCAAACTGGAAAAAATAAGGACAGTGTTAATCTCCTTGAGGTGAAATTACATATGGGATGTTTTACTTTTTAAAATATTATATATATTGTTCTTTTTTTTTCTTTTTCTTTGAGAGGGCGTCTCTCAAATTTATTGATCAAATTGTTGTTAACAACAATAAAATTCTGTATAGGGGAGTCAGTGCTCAATACACAATCATTAATCCACCCCAAGCCTAATTCTCGTCAGTCTCCAATCTTCTGAAGCATAACAAACAAGTTCTTACATGGTGAACAAATTCTTAACATAGTGAATAAGTTCTTACATGGTGAACAGTGCAAGGGCAGTCATCACAGAAACTTTCGGTTTTGATCACGCATTATGAACTATAAACAATCAGGTCAAATACGAATATTCGTTTGATTTTTATACTTGATTTATATGTGGATCCCACATTTCTCCCTTTATTATTATTATTATTTTTATTTTTAATAAAATGCTGAAGTGGTAGGTGGATGCAAGATAAAGGTAGAAAACAGCTTAGTGTTGTAAGAGAGCAAATGTAGATGATCAGGTGTGTGCCTGTAGACTATGTGTTAATCCAAGCTAGACAAGGGCAATAATACATCCACGGATGCAGAAGATTTCTCTCCAAATGGGGCGTGAGGTTCTAAGCCTCACCTCTGTTGATCCCCAATTTCTCACCTGATGGCCCCCTGCGACTGTGCCTGTCTTAGGTTGTTCCTCCCTTGAGGAATCTTACCCATCTGTGACTAACCAGTCATCTTCTGGGGCCATACAGGGAGATGTAAAGATGGTAAGTGAGAGAGAAGCCATATTGTTTGAAAAGGTTAGCTTTTTACTTTTTTGCAGATTTATGCCTTGTGGCTTCTATGCCCAGCATTTGTCTTGAGGTATCTTTACCACTTGGAGGAATTATGATACTTGGTAAATTCGATATGAGGCACGAGTTCTATTTAAGGGTTGTAATTAGGAAGGAAGAAGAAAAGCTATAGAGGTAGCAGACAGAAGAAAACATGGGAGGATTATTTCTTTGACATATCTTCTTGTAGAGTAACTTAAGCATGCATAGGTTTTAAACTACTAATTAAATCGTGCACACACATTAACATAATAGGAATACAGCTACATAACCAAAGCAGATCTATAATTACCAGCCATCTCCAGTGAAGCCAAGTAAACGAGTTAGGCACCCTATGCATTTGTGAAAATTTGTCTATGATATGATGGATATTGTCCAACTGTACTTGAACAGTCTGAGAGAAATCAGACAAATTAAAAAAACCCATTCCTGGGAACTGTTCACATCCCAAATGTTCTTTTAACAGTAGATAGTCTGAAGTTGTAAGATTTTGGAGCGCTACAACTTGCACTTCTCCTAATTCTTGGTTGAGTTCCAACAGTATAGATCCAGTCAAATTTGTTGTTTTACTGAAAGCACAGGCCAGCTTAGATATCTCCTTCTTCATTCCAATGGCAAGTCCAGGGAACCGGTGGGATGGATGCAGCTACAACTGCAGCATCGCCTGGATTTCTGTTGAGGTTTTCTGATGATCATTTTCTGGTATGACTCTTCCAAAGAGTGCTGATGTTGTAAGTTCTTCTTTATATCGTATCTAAGTGCATTTTCTGGGTAGCCAATTTAGGCTTTGATCCTCTGTATGAACACAAACAGACCCTTTGCCCACACTTTGATATGCCCTTTACACCACTGCGTAGAACTCATTGGAGGTCACCACACAGGAACTGCTTTTTTTTTTAAGAGAAAGGAATATTATTAGAAAAGTATACCTCCATAGCCAATCATCTGACACCCTTTAAGTGATAAAAATTAAGGATATTTAAAGCATTCATTAATCGTTGATTTACAGTTAGTTTTATCCTATCAAGGAGTAATCCCCCTTTTCTTTCCTTTTTAAATCTTTAATCTACACTTACATGAAGAATATTATGTTTACTAGGCGCTCCCCTATACCAGGTCCCCCCTATAAACTACTTTACAGTCACTGTCCATCAGCATAGCGAAATGTTGTAGAATCACTACTTGTCTTCTCTGTGTTGTACAGCCCTCCCCTTTCTCCCTCCCCCCCTATGCATGCTAATCATAATACACTCTTTCTTCTTCACCCCCTTATCCCTCCCTACCCACCCATTCTCCCCAGTCCCTTTCCCTTTGGTACCTGTTAGTCCATTTTTGGGTTCTGTGATTCCGCTGCTGTTTTGTTCCTTCAGTTTTTCCTTTTGTTCTTATACTCCACAGATGAGTGAAATCATTTGGTATTTCTCTTTCTCCACTTGGCTTATTTCACTGACCATAATACCCTCCAGGTCCATCCATGTTGCTGCAAATGGTAGTATTTGCCCTCTTCTTATGGCTGGGTAGTATTCCACTGTTTATATGTACCACATCTACTTTATACATTCATCTACCGATGGACATTTAGGTTGCTTCTTGCCTATTGTAAATAGTGCTGCGATAAACAATAGGGGTGCATCTGTCTTTCTCAAACTTGATTGCTGCGTTCTTAGGGTAAATTCCTAGGAGTGGAATTCCTGGGTCAAATGGTAGGTCTGTTTTGAGCATTTTGATGAACATCCATACTGCTTTCCACAATAGTTGAACTCATTTACATTCCCACCAGCAGCGTAGGAAGGTTCCCCTTTCTCCACAGCCTCGCCATCATTTGATTTGTTTGTTGATCCACTGATTATTTAGAAGCATGTTGTTAAACCTCCATGTGTTTCAATATTTTGGAATTTACTGAGGCTCTTTTTGTGGGCTATTATGTGGTCTATTCTGGAGAATGTTCCATGTGTACTTGAGTAAATTCCAAAATATTGAAATTCTACCAACTAATTTTTCAGACCACAAAAGTATAAAACTTGAAATAAATTCTACAAAGAAAACAAAAAGGCTCACAAACACATGGAGGTTTAACAACATGCTTCTAAATAATCAATGGATCAACAAACAAATCAAAATAGAGATCAAAGAATATATAGAAACAAATGACAATGACAACACAAAGCCCCAAATTCTGTGGGACGCAGTGAAAGCAGACTTAAGAGGAAAGTATATAGCGATCCACGCACACTTTAAGAAGGAAGAACAATCCTAAATGAATAGTCTAACATCACAATTATCGAAACTGGAAAAAGAAGGACAAATGAGGCCTAAAGTCAGCAGAAGGAGGGACATAACAAAGATCAGAGAAGAAATAAACAAAATTGAGAAGAATAAAATAGCAAAAATCAAAGAAACCAAGAGCTGGTTCTTTGAGAAAATAAACAAAATAGATAAGCCTCAAGCCAAACTTATTAATAGAAAAAGAGAATCAAAACAAATCACCATAATCAAAAATGAGAATGGAAAAATCACAACAGGCTCCACAGAAATACAAAGAATTATTAAACACTACTATGAAAACCTATATGCCAACAAGCTGGAAAACCTAGAAGAAATGGACAACTTCCTAGAAAAATAAAACCTCTCAAGACTGACCAAGGAAGAAACACAAAAGTTAAACAAACCAGTTACGAGCAAAGAAATTGAAACGGTAATCAAAAAACTACCCAAGAACAAAACCCCGTGGCTGGTCGGATTCACCTCCGAATTTTATCAGACACATAGAGAAGACATAATACCCATTCTCCTTAAAGTTTTCCAAAAAATAGAAGAGGAGGGAATACTCCCAAATGCATTCTATGAAGCCAACATCACCCTAATACCAAAACCAGGCAAAGACCCCACCAAAAAAGAAAATTACAGACCAATATCCCTGATGAATGTAGATGCAAAAATACTCAATAAAATATCAGCAAACAGAATTCAACAGTATATCAAAAGGATCATACACCATGACCAAGTGGGATTCATCCCAGGGATGCAAGGATGGTACAACATTCGAAAATCCATCAACATCATCCACCACATCAACAAAAAAGAAAGACAAAAACCACATGATCATCTCCATAGATGCTGAAAAAGCATTTGACAAAATTCAACATCCATTCATGATAAAAACTGTCAGAAAAATGGGAATAGAGGGCAAGTACCTCAACATAATAAAGGCCATATATGCTAAACCCACAGCCAACATTACATTGAACAGCGAGAAGCTGAAAGCTTTTCCTCTGAGATTGGGAACTAGATGGATGCCCACACTCCTCACTGTTATTTAACATTGTACTAGAGGTACTAGCCACAGCAATCAGACAAAACAAAGAAATACAAGGAATCCAGATTGGTAAAAAAGAAGTTAAACTGTCACTATTTGCAGATGATATGATATTGTACATAAAAAACCCTAAAGACTCCACTCCAAAACTACTAGAACTGATATCAGAATACAGAAAAGTTGCAGGATACAAAATTAACACACAGAAATCTGTAGCTTTCCTATACACTAACAATGAACCAATAGAAAGAGAAATCAGGAAAACAATTCTATTCACAATTGCATCAAAAATAATAAAATACCTAGGAATAAACCTAACCAAAGAAGTGAAAGTCCTATATCCTGAAAACTACTAGTCACTCTTAAGAGAAATTAAAGGAGACACTAACAAATGGAAACTAATCCCATGCTCATGGCTAGGAAGAATTAATATCATCAAAATGGCCATCCTGCCCAAAGCAATATATATAGATTGGACGCAATCCCTATCAAATTACCAGCATCATTCTTCAATGAACTGGAATAAATAATACAAAAATTCATATGGAAACACCAAAGACCCCGAATAGCCAAGCAATGCTGAGAAAGAAGAATAAAGTAGGGGGAATCTCACTCCCCAACTTCAAGCTCTACTACAAAGCCACAGGAATCAAGACAATTTGATACTGGCACAAGAACAGAGACACAGACCAGTGGAACAGACTAGAGACTCCAGACATTAACCCAAACATATATGGTCAATTAATATTTGATAAAGGAGCCATGGACATACAATGGCGAAATGACAGTCTCTTCAACAGACGGTGCTGGGAAACTGGACAGCTACATGTAGGAGAATGAAACTGGACCATTGTCTAACCCCATACACAAAAGTAAATTCAAAATGGATCAAAGACCTGAATGTAAGTCATGAAACCATAAAACTCTTAGAAAAAAAACATAGGCAAAAAACCTTTTAGACATAAACATGAGTGACCTCTTCTTGAACATTTCTCCCCGGACAAGGAAAACAGCGAAAATGATCAAGTGGGACTATATTAAGCTGAAAAGCTTCTGTACAGCAAAGGCACCATCAATAGAACAAAAAGGAACCCTACAGTATGGGACAATATATTTGTAAATGACAGATCCGATAAAGGCTTGATGTCCATAATATATAAAGAGCTCACACGTCTCAACAAACAAAAAACAAATAATCCAATTAAAAAATGGGCAGAGGAACTGAACAGACAGTTCTCCAAAAAAAGAAATACAGATGGCCAACAGACACATGAAAAGATGCTCCACATTGCTAATTATCAGAGAAATGCAAATTAAAACTACAATGAGGTATCACCACACACCAGTAAGGATACCTGCCATCCAAAAGACAAACAACAACAAATGATGGCGAGGCTGTGGAGAAAGGGGAACCTTCCTACGCTGCTGGTGGGAATGTAAATGAGTTCAACTATTGTGGAAAGCAGTATGGATGTTCATCAAAATGCTCAAAACAGACCTACCATTTGACCCAGGAATTCCACTCCTAGGAATTTACCCTAAGAACGCAGCAATCAAGTTTGAGAAAGACAGATGCACCCCTATTGTTTATCGCAGCACTATTTACAATAGCCAAGAAGCAACCTAAATGTCCATCGGTAGATGAATGTATAAAGTAGATGTGGTACATATAAACAGTGGAATACTACCCAGCCATAAGAAGAGGGCAAATACTACCATTTGCAGCAACATGGATGGACCTGGAGGGTATTATGGTCAGTGAAATAAGCCAAGTGGAGAAAGAGAAATACCAAATGATTTCACTCATCTGTGGAGTATAAGAACAAAAGGAAAAACTGAAGGAACAAAACAGCAGCGGAATCACAGAACCCAAAAATGGACTAACAGGTACCAAAGGGAAAGGGACTGGGGAGAATGGGTGGGTAGGGAGGGATAAGGGGGTGAAGAAGAAAGAGTGTATTATGATTAGCATGCATAGGGGGGGAGGGAGAAAGGGGAGGGCTGTACAACACAGAGAAGACAAGTAGTGATTCTACAACATTTCGCTATGCTGATGGACAGTGACTGTAAAGTAGTTTATAGGGGGGACCTGGTATAGGGGAGCGCCTAGTAAACATAATATTCTTCATGTAAGTGTAGATTAAAGATTTAAAAAGGAAAGAAAAGGGGGATTACTCCTTGATAGGATAAAACTAACTGTAAATCAACGATTAATGAATGCTTTAAATATCCTTAATTTTTATCACTTAAAGGGTGTCAGATGATTGGCTATGGAGGTATACTTTTCTAATAATATTCCTTTCTCTTAAAAAAAAAAGCAGTTCCTGTGTGGTGACCTCCAATGAGTTCTACGCAGTGGTGTAAAGGGCATATCAAAGTGTGGGCAAAGGGTCTGTTTGTGTTCATACAGAGGATCAAAGCCTAAATTGGCTACCCAGAAAATGCACTTAGATACGATATAAAGAAGAACTTACAACATCAGCACTCTTTGGAAGAGTCATACCAGAAAATGATCATCAGAAAACCTCAACAGAAATCCAGGCGATGCTGCAGTTGTAGCTGCATCCATCCCACCGGTTCCCTGGACTTGCCATTGGAATGAAGAAGGAGATATCTAAGCTGGCCTGTGCTTTCAGTAAAACAACAAATTTGACTGGATCTATACTGTTGGAACTCAACCAAGAATTAGGAGAAGTGCAAGTTGTAGCGCTCCAAAATCTTACAACTTCAGACTATCTACTGTTAAAAGAACATTTGGGATGTGAACAGTTCCCAGGAATGGGTTTTTTTAATTTGTCTGATTTCTCTCAGACTGTTCAAGTACAGTTGGACAATATCCATCATATCATAGACAAATTTTCACAAATGCCTAGGGTGCCTAACTCGTTTACTTGGCTTCACTGGAGATGGCTGGTAATTATAGATCTGCTTTGGTTATGTAGCTGTATTCCTATTATGTTAATGTGTGTGCACGATTTAATTAGTAGTTTAAAACCTATGCATGCTTAAGTTACTCTACAAGAAGATATGTCAAAGAAATAATCCTCCCATGTTTTCTTCTGTCTGCTACCTCTATAGCTTTTCTTCTTCCTTCCTAATTACAACCCTTAAATAGAATTCGTGCCTCATATCGAATTTACCAAGTATCATAATTCCTCCAAGTGGTAAAGATACCTCAAGACAAATGCTGGGCATAGAAGCCACAAGGCATAAATCTGCAAAAAAGTAAAAAGCTAACCTTTTCAAACAATATGGCTTCTCTCTCACTTACCATCTTTACATCTCCCTGTATGGCCCCAGAAGATGACTGGTTAGTCACAGATGGGTAAGATTCCTCAAGGGAGGAACAACCTAAGACAGGCACAGTCGCAGGGGGCCATCAGGTGAGAAATTGGGGATCAACAGAGGTGAGGCTTAGAACCTCACGCCCCATTTGGAGAGAAATCTTCTGCATCCGTGGATGTATTATTGCCCTTGTCTAGCTTGGATTAACACATAGTCTACAGGCACACACCTGATCATCTACATTTGCTCTCTTACAACACTAAGCTGTTTTCTACCTTTATCTTGCATCCACCTACCACTTCAGCATTTTATTAAAAATAAAAATAATAATAATAATAAAGGGAGAAATGTGGGATCCACATATAAATCAAGTATAAAAATCAAACGAATATTCGTATTTGACCTGATTGTTTATAGTTCATAATGCGTGATCAAAACCGAAAGTTTCTGTGATGACTGCCCTTGCACTGTTCACCATGTAAGAACTTATTCACTATGTTAAGAATTTGTTCACCATGTAAGAACTTGTTTGTTATGCTTCAGAAGATTGGAGACTGACGAGAATTAGGCTTGGGGTGGATTAATGATTGTGTATTGAGCACTGACTCCCCTATACAGAATTTTATTGTTGTTAACAACAATTTGATCAATAAATTTGAGAGACGCCCTCTCAAAGAAAAAGAAAAAAAAAGAACAATATATATAATATTTTAAAAAGTAAAACATCCCATATGTAATTTCACCTCAAGGAGATTAACACTGTCCTTATTTTTTCCAGTTTGGTTTTTCATTTTTAAAAATAATAAAAATTAGATTCATACTTAATTGGAATGAAATTTTAGAAAAATAAAAACTGAAAGAACTGGTACACTGGGCATGATGCACCACATCATTTATAGATTTTCTATTGATTTAAAAAATTTTATGAACATTTTCCCAGGTCTTATCATTTAAAAAAAAATAGTCTCCAAAAACTGCATGAGTTTATTTTTGAAAGTACCTGAAGATTTAGGTAGTCCTAAGTGCTTATAAAACTTTAACTTTTGAATGATGGATCATGTTGTGTATGACTTCAAAGGAAGAATTATAGTAGCAGACTATGGTCCCTGGAAAGTGAAGGGACAGTTATAAATATAGCAAACTTTGGGATATCAGTGTCAGTAAGGGTTTCTCCCAATAGGAATATATATATATATATATATATATATATATATATATATATATATATTTTATATATAATGATACATAGTTTAGAAAGAGATTTATTCTAAGTAACTGGTTCATGTAATTGTGGGGGCTGGGAAGTTTTAAGTCAGGAGGACAGGCCAGGAGGCTGGAAACTCAGGCAGGATTTGTAAGTTATGGCACTGAGGTAGAGGAAATGGAGTTCTGGGCCCAAGTAAGTCCCTCAACCACCTCTGAAACCATTGCTTACACTGACAGTCTGCAACCAGACAATTCAATTCCAATGTCCCAGAGCTTGACCAACAGTAAATAGCATAAGAATAATCTAGAACTAAAAGAAGAGCTAAAGTCAAGTGTTCCATCCTGGTTCTACTACTGAATCTGAGTCGATTTAAACAGACTTAATTCAATACTTCTCATGTTCAAAGGCCAAAACCCCATATTAAAATCAGTGAACACTAATCATGATCAAACTTTTAAGGGACAGGTTAATTCTTGTGCTCAGCAGCATAAAAAGATAAAAATCCTCCCAATTCATTTTATAGCCCTGTAGCCACGCTTTTAGCCTTCAAGAACCCTGTTGCCATGTCACTGTCTTCACTGCTGAGTTTGTAGCAAATCAGATCCTCTGTAATTTCTTGTTGTTTTTAACAATATACCACAGAAAAAAAACTTCAAATAATCTATTTTATGAAATGTGTGAAAAAATGTCCTGTATAAACAACCATTATTAGCAAGTTAAGTGTAAAGCTTACCTGCTCAGGTGCTGGCGCAGAAAAGGCAGAAGTGGAACCATTCAGGGATGAGATGTCTGGGCAGGTCTGGAAAACATGGAGGGCAGACAAGAGAGTTTAGGGCACGGGCAGGAGTATGATGGAGAGGCTGCACCATGAAGTCTAAGACGCAGAGGAAGGGAGGTGAAGAGAGGTGGGGCTGGCGGGCACGGAGGAGAGTCGGAGTTTACGGGTTAGTCACTCTACAGCAGGCAGGGTCTTCACCAGAAGGCAGAGAATGTTCAAGACATGCTTTTGGGGAATGGGGAGGGCAATGACCTCATCTCCTGACCTGAGAAATAACAACAATGATAATTATGATGATGGAGTGTTAACAGCTGCCATTTCTGGAGAGACCTTCCTATATACCAAGCTATGTGCTAAACATTTTATATATCTTATTCTCATTTAACAATGGTGTGAGAAAATGAGCAGCTTCTTGGGCCTGGAGGAGACCTCATGTCTTCGGTGGGGAGCTAGTCATGGTGAAGGTGGGGAAAGAGTTGGGGGAGAGGTCTGTAGACCTGAGGGGTTTGTAGATAATGGGGAGTACCAGAGAGTAGACTGGAAGCACTTGGGTGGAAGGAGGCTGGCAGGGGAGTCGCACAGAGCAGTACAGGGATGACAACATTGGAGAAGGTGAACAACCAGCAGGAACATCATAATCCCAAGCAGTGTCGACGGGGAAACAGGCTTGGGGCATTCAAACTTGATCACTGGTGGGGCTGATGGATTCTAATTTGGAGGAAAACAAAAGACACTGAAAGAGCAAATGCTAAATCACTGACCCAGTTAAGAAGCTGGGGTACGGGGACTGGAAAGAGGGCAGAAGGCAGAGAAGGGGCCCCTTCAGGGTGTGGTGAGGCGAAGTGGAGAAAAGGGGCTAGAGCCTGCAATGACACTCAGGCCACAGGGTGAGCCAGGGCTCTGCTGGCCCTCCAGGGAGCTGGCATCACCGAGTGGACATATTTATATTCTGTCTCTCGTGAGTTCAGGCTTCTGGAGGATCTTGAGCTACTTTGTTCTTGCATGTTATCAACAAATATGTATGGAGCCCCTACAATGTGCTGTGAGGTGCCATGGGGGTATAACAATGTGGAAGGACACAAATCCCTAATAACATCTTGAAGTCCATAATTGCCCTTGTTGTTACTTAAAGTAAAGGTAGATGTTGACTATATCACACCCAGAATACAAAACTGAGAATGAGAATTCAGAGAGTGGAGAGAGCCAGCAAAAACAGTTGTTCCCAGCATGTAAAGTGAGTCAGCAAAAAAAGTTTCCACTATGTGACATCATTCCTGTAGACGGAGATTATGGCAACTTTAGATGGTTTTATTAAAAAGATGATGATGATGGAGGGGGGAGCAGGGAAGGGAGGAAGGGAGGAAGGAAAGAAAGGAAACAAGGCTGATCCCTCAGCAGTGTAAACCTCCAACAGTGAACTGCTGCTCTGTTCTACCTGACTACTTCACTGCAGCCATTGACTGTGCTTCCTTTAATTTTATAATACTGAGAAGCAGAAGTTTTCTAAAGACAGCCTTCAGGGGTTAAACTCACTGTTGTAGCAATTCCTTCTGCTAAGGAGCAAAACTAATGGAAGCTCTTCTGTGTTTGCAGTGAAAATAGGGAAGGAGCATTCACATGCAGTGTGGGATTAGAGCTTAGGAACAGATGCAGGGGAGGTCAGCTGCTGTGGCCGGGCTGTCTTGATTCTCCTGCTGAATATTTACAAGCTGAGACTGGCTGCAGGTGCCAGGAGGTGGCCTCCCAGTACCTTGACAATTGCAAACAAGGAGCAGGGCACTCTTCCCCCATGATCTGACTATGGCTCAATGCCTCCCTCAGAAACAGCAAAGGGCACTGTTCTGTGGAAAATGCAGGCTCTCCTCAGAAGGGGTTTCGTTACCATAGGTATATATTGTACCCCTGCAAAGTGCCGACCAGATGGGGGCAGGTCTGTGATAACAGCAAACTGTCCCATTTTTCACAGGGTCATTGGCCAGATCTGGGTTTGAACATCAAGAGCACAGATCATATAGTCTCCTTCCCCAGGGGCTGAGTCACTACCTACAATGATCATCTGCCTAATATCTTCAGAATATATGTTCTAAGTGGAAGGATTTCCTCACACGGTCTCCGCCCTTATACGTATGCCCGCCATGGAGCAGAATTCCACAGTTTGATAACTTCCAAAAAGGGATATCGCTCCACAGTGCTATTTATATTCAGTTTTATAAATAAATAAATTTAATTTTCATGGAGACAGAAAAAGGATGTATGTTGCTAATTTGCTGCACAGAAACTGAATCACACCCCCCTTGGTCATGTTTATCGTTTCAAAATCCCCTTTCCTCCTGACTCTGGGATCCATCTGCCTTCCTCTCCCTCCACACAGCTTTAAAAAAAAATTGCTGCTAAAGCCAGTCAGCTCTCCCTCTCAGACTGTATTTCCCACTCAACAAAACCAAAGCTTAGGAGTTGACCTGGGAAGTAAGCTGAGATCATCTGACCACACACACTAAGATGTCTCGGCATACCCAGAAATAGCTTGCCATGACACTTACCCAGCCCCTTTACAATAAAAATGGAGTTAATGACCATCAGTTCCATTTATTGAGCACTTATTATGTGCCAGACACATACTAAGTGTGTTTCACTTGCATTATTATATTAAATGTTCAGAGTCTTCCAAGGTAGATACTATTATGCCAGTTTACAAACAAGGAAGCCAATTCAGAAACCAAATAAACAGAAGTCATGAGTTGAAAGAACCAGGATCGGCTCCAAAGCTTCACCTGTAAAAAACCTCTGTTGCTTTTTGACAGCAGACGTCGACCGGATAGCTGGCCAGGGGGAGGTGGGTATACAGTCCGGAGTGGTGTGATGTTCACCCACCTGTGAAGGGGGGAATCCCAGCCATAGCTGCATTTATAGAATTACACACCAGAGAAACTCTCAGACAGATCATTGAGTTGTAGGATTCACAGGGAATTTAAAGACTGTTCATTCATTCAGGCCCAGTAAGATACTTATTTACCACCCCGCCCCAAATCATAACTTGCTAGTGACAGAATCAGGATAAGAACCTGGTCTCTTGAGTCTTTTTTCAGTAGCCCTTCTAGTAAACTAGCGTTACCGAAGTCTTTATGCTGGGGCACTAACATAATGGAGAATTTGTTACAATTGCTAATTAAGCCCAAATCAATTGTACCCTCCTGTCTACTAAGGTAAAGTCATAATTCTTACCTCTGGGGAAATAAACTACATTTCTCTCCCTGCTCCTATAGAAACTAACTGGGGACAGGGAAAAAAGAAAAGGTGACACTTGGAATACTTGAAACATTTTTTAACAAAGCACATTAATAAATCTTGAGTTATGCAAAGTGTGAACTGTGGGGGAGGATGAGTGCTAGAGCACAAATGCTCTTTATAATAATAATAAAATACAAGGAACTTTTGTCACATCTGGGAATAGGAGAAGCAGGAGAGAAAGCTGAATAACGAGATGAAACACTGAGATCTAAGTTGGTAGACATGGACAAGAGAATTTCTGGACACCAGAAAGCCAATATTGGATTTTAGATTATTTTCTAAGTAGCACTGCAATGTATGCTCCCACGCACATACTTCAGTCAACAGTAAAATCTACCACACACAGTTGTAGATACTCGACCCTACAAGTTGCCTTTTGTTGACTCTTACAATTGAATTTTGGGAGAAAAGAAGCAGTCATGCCTCAAGTTTGAATGAATGTTGGATTAGAAATAAACAACCCTAAATTATTTAATGGAGAGGTAATTAGGAGACAAGATTTGCAGAAATAAGAAAAGAACAAAAGGCAATCTTAGCTAGAATTCAAGAGTGTGGAGGCTCCTGGTGACACCTAGATTATAGAAGAATCTTCTACATTTCTTCTTCCCTCTTAATTCTCTCTAAAGAGACCAAAGGCAAGGAGATATCCCCAAAGTTTTCTTCTAAAAGCTTTATGATTCCAGGTATTGCATCTTTTGATGTCTTTTGAGTTGATCCATTTTGAGATTATTTTTCTATGTTGTAAGATAAGGGTCCAATTTCATTCTCTGGCATGTGGATCCCAGTTTTCTCAAAAGTAGTCATTGGAGATACTATTTTATTCATTGTGCATTCTTAGGGCCTTTGTCAAAAAATTTCCCCTGTTCACAATGGGTCTTCCAAAATATTCCTCAGGATTTCTAAGTGTACTTTCATTGGTAATCTGAATATACCCTTACTTCTAGGAGGGTAGGTTCACCTCTCGTTTCCAAGTGCCTAAAAGGGGACATGGGACTAACACCATACAAGCAAAGCCCACGTGCTCTACAACCCCTCTGCCCTCCCCCACCTGCCGCCTCTCTCCTCTGGATCACCACTCCGCTGGCTCTGAAGGGCTAAGGCAGGCCTCTTGGCCTGCACCCTCTCCTATCCAGAGCACACTCATCACCTGGGGAAGGGGAGGATATAGGGGCAGGTGGGTAGAAAAGCTGGCCCAGGGAAACACAGGGCATCTCTGCATTTTGTCGAAGTGTATTGTCCTGCTCCATTAGGTCAAACTGGCTTAACTTTTTCATTCATAGGATTTCCTCTCAGGGCTCCTATACTTCTTCCCTTCAAGTCTAGTTTCCTTTGGGGACATAGTCTAGCAGAAATATCTACATATACATTGATTTCCAATGTCCGTACAGAGTTTCTGCTCTGCCAGGTGCACCAAGAGTTATGCCTGGACACAGCTGTCAGTGACAGTAAAGAACGTTCCCAATGTTCTATGACAGTTGAGAGGCAGGTCTATCTGGGGCATTGCAACTGACCTTGAGGCCAGAGGTCACAGGTACTGAGGTTCCTTGCCTCTGGCCTGGATAAAAATGCCTTTTTACATGCAAATAACAACCTTTGTATAGTTCTCATCTCAAAGTATATGTTCAGTCCTATTTAGTATATCGTTCTGCTATTTTCACATAAAATCCTAAGCTAAAGAATTCCTCGTATTTTTCTATGCCCGAGCTTGAACTGGATGGACGTCAAGGCTAGGCTCCCAGACTTTAGGAGCCCAAGTGGGCAGCACCCTTGGGTTAATGAGGCTCACTTCGTCAGGGGATGAAGTGATGTCCCAGGTCCAGGTGGGAAAGGTCATGAGCAAAGAGAGACATCGACTGTCGGGAATCAGGGACCGAGGCAAAGACGAGTCATGAAATGGTCACAGTTCTCTCATAATCTGCCAACAGATATGGACAAGAAAAGGATGTAATTAAGAAAACTAAAAGTTAACCATTTTCTTCACCATAGAAATGTTTTTTCTTAACCTTTTTTTTGGACATACAATGTAGAAGGATTCAAAAACTTATAAAGCAAACACCTAAGGAATCTAAATAGGTGCTTTCTATACAGGCAGCATCTGGGCCTTGAGCTGGACTGTGGAGCTGGTAGGGGGACAGAGGCAAATGGTTTACAATATGTAAATGTGCGGTGGTGAGGGTCTGGGGTCAGCAGAAGGAGGTGGGGATGAAGGCTTTGGGGTACATATCTTCCAAGGTCTGAAAGCCATTCAGCAGGGAGCCACGCAGCTAAGAGCAGGGGACCAAGAGCAGCGGGTCTGTGCTCCTGTGCTGCCATCTTACGAGCAATGGGACTGAGCAGGGCACTGAACCCACCGAGCTGCCCTTTCATCACCTGTAAGCCAGGGTAACCATACTGCCTCTTGCTGTTTCAGGATGGTTGTCAAAATAACTGAATTTGCTTAAGCCCTCTGAAAACTGAAATAGTATTAAACTTAAATTCTATTGCCTATTCTTATTTTCTCCTTAAGTAATATCCTGTTGTTTAATATTGTACAAGGATGACTTTTAGAATCTGATGCTGGTTAATTGTTTGGGGGAATTGGGATAGATTTGGGGGGATTTTGTCAACCTCTCAAAACATCTGGTGAGTATTAGCTGAGTAGCAGCCCTGGTGACAGTTTGTGAGAATCAGAACAGCTGTCAGGATGGATGTCCGGCTTTGAACTGTTCAACCTACTACAAACCCAGCTCTAGCCTAGCCTAGAAAGAGCACTTCTTGCTCTTTGACATTACAGCATTTTGTTTTTTTAAAAACCATCATGGGACACTTCTGGTTGGTTTTTCCACTGAAGAGCTGTTTGTTCTTATTCCATCAGGGGCACTGGATTTGAGTTCCCACAGTCTCTGATCCCAGCTCACCACTTGGGCCGTCATTTCGTTAGATTTAACATGACCCTTAGTCATAGTCCCAATGTTACAATTAAATAGGGTGTGTATCCATATAGGAAAAAGAAGCACTGAAACTCAAACTTGTTTTAATATTCCAGGAATAAGTTAGTGAAACATGTATAGTTTTAGCGTGGCTATCTGGACTAAGATTTAGAGTAGCTTCCATGGGTTTCCATCGCAGTCTAGCTGAGAGCAAGAGCAGCCGTGTCAGACAGGTTCAGAGTCAAGCAGAGCAGCCTAGGGGTGAAATGTTGCTATATATCTTTTGATTATTTTTCAGAGTGCAAACCCCGAGGCAAAGTAAGTACATTCGCTTCTTCTCAGAAAAGTAGAACCATATTTTATAATGCGTTTAGTAATCTACAGTTTTCACTTAATTTATAATGAATATTTCTATATTACTAATTATTAATCTGCACTTATAATGTCTGCATAGTATTTTATTGGCTACATGTAGGCAGCCCCCTGTTTACTTAGATTGCTTTACACTATTTTCTTTTATAAATTCTGCAATTAATGAGCTTGTAGATACTATTAGTGCTTATTTCTGAATATCTCACTAGTATTACAGACAGATAGAGGAATCTTTACAAAAAATATGAATACTTTTAAAAGTTTTTCATAATACTGCAAAATTACTTCCAGAAAGATTGTCAAGGAAGGAGAGAGAACATTATTTTTGTACTGATGAAAGTGACCTAGGTGGGAGAAAACATGGTAGAAAATCTGGCAGAAAGGGAAGACTGTCTTTGAGGAGAAGGGAGGAAATGGGATTTTGGGCACAGACAGGTGGGGAGTGGGGAGGGTGGTGGGGTGAGTGCGACTTAAGTAGGAAGAGGAAGAATTTATCTCTGGTAGGAAGCAAGAAGGTAGAGTATGTGGGGGAAGACTCTAGAAGGTTGACAATGTGGTGGTGGGAGCCAAGAATTTCTGATTGCTTCAAATTTCTTGGACAAGTAGGAAAAACGGTCATGAGTTTGAGTGTCGAGGAGGTATTGAAGGATCGAGATGAGAAGATGTAAAATACAGTTGATTCTCATTATTTTTGGATTTCATATCTGTAAATGCACCTATATGCTAAAATTAATTTGTAACTCCCAAACCAAATCAGTGCTTTCTTGGTCATTTGCAGACATGTACATGCTTACAGCTGCAAAAAAATCTAACTCGCCAACGTGCATGTTGCCAGCTGAGACTGAGCAAGATGATACCCTGACTTTTTGTTTCCATTCTGATTCTATAAACAAGTCTTTTTCATTGTCTATTTAATGCCACATCTTTTTAGAACTTTTGTGCTTTGATTGGTGATTTTGCATTTAAAATACGCCCCCCCTCCCACCCATCCAAGCATAGTGCTAAAGTGTGTTGTATGTTGTTCCTCAGTGCAAGAAGGCTGTGACATGCCCTATGGAGAAAATGTGTGTTAGAGAAGCTCCATTCAGGCATGAGTTGCAGTGTTGTTGCCTAGTGAGTTCAATGCTAATGAACCAATAATATATGTTAAATAAAATTTCTTTAAACAGAAACACACACATAAAACTAGACTGTATGTTAATTTGTTTACAAAAATGTGGCCAAGAGCTCAAAGGAAACTAACTCTGTATTTCCCCTAGAGCACTGGTTTAGTATTCACCAACTCACTGTGTGTGATCACTTCACAGAACACGACTGCAGCAAATAATAAGAATCAACTGCACTTGCCTAGAAGAACAGGAGAGTGAATGAACAAGGGAAGTACAATGCAATTGTTGGGCAAATCATAAAATAATGGTCCACCTGACTTTTAAGATCATAAATTTAAAGTAGAATCAACTAGTGTGATTGGGGTTTTGCTCCAGCTACATTAGATGAGCAGATATCGGTATGAAGTATGTAAAAAGTTGGCTTTGTCTTGTTTAAGACAGATTCTTACTTCAATGTTGTAAAAATACTCTTATCTAGAGGTTTTAAGTTTTACTTCACATAGTTGAGTTTTTTAAACACCTAGAATCAATGTTATGTATGGTGTGTGACAGGGTCTATGATGGACTGCCTTTGCCTAGAGATGAGTAATGCCACCTCTATCCCTTAGGTTTCTATACAGGTGTGTCTTTTCACGAGCTCTCCTTGGTCGCACTGAGCAATGTTTCTGTACTTATATCCAATTAAAGAGTCCTTTAATTACTACAGACTTGTAATATTATAAGATTTGAGAGCTGGTAGGTCAAGTCATATTTTTTACAATATTATAAGTTTTGAGATCTGGTAGGTCAAGCCATATTTCTTCTAGTTAGATATTTTTGTTTTTTTGTTTTCTACATACATTTTGGAATAAATTATCAAATCCTTCTAAAAATATACCAGCTTGGATTTTGACAAGCATTACAAATAATGTATAGGTAAATTGGTTGAGATTGATATCTTTAAAATATAATAATACTGATATCTTTACAACACTATTATATGTTTCAATTTATTTGACTCATCTTTAATGTCTTTGACATTTTAAAATGCACTCTTGAGGTCTTGTAGTTTGTAAAATTATTCTTACTTTTTTTGAATTGACTTTAAATTGGTTTCATTTAAAAGTACAACTTCTACCTTGTGTTATAGAAATTATATTTAGAAATGAAATTGATTCTTGCATATTAATTTTGTATCTCAAACTTGGTAACGTGTATTGTTGACTATCTTACTTTATAGATTATTTTGGGTTTTCTTTAAAGACAGTATGGCACCACAGCTTTATAATCCCAATTCCAAACCCTGGAGTTCAAAGATTATCTGTGCTTTAACTTGAAAATTCTCCCTCTGCTCCCAGATGTAGGCACCTTTGCAACTGACTAGAGGGACCCTTTTTGTCGTCTCACTGTTAGTATTGCACTAAGTGCTCTCACCCTCCATGCGGCCCTTGGCTTGTCATTTTAATGGCTCACTGGGCAGCTGTTGTAAAGGGAGTCTTTCCAAAAACACCAAGATCAGAGCTTGAATTCAAGAAAAGCTCAAAGAAAAATGAATAATGTGAGGCTTTTAGCTCTTACTGAATGTCACCCTTTTTAAGGTTGAAAGTCAAAGCTTTGAAAAGTAGGCACCTTGTGAAATGACAAAGTTGTATCAACTCTACTTTGGTTTCTTTGGAGGGGTAAAGGGTCCAGTTTCATTTGATCTCTTTATTAGAGGAACTGATAGCTAGATATTTAAAGCCACTGGGCTACTTTCAATTTTAAAAATCTATATCTAATGGTCTAATATTAAAATGGCAGAAATATTTTTATGCACTTCCCTTTCTGCCATGAGTTTTCATGGATGGCTCAGGCTGGCCAACCATGTACATGTGTCTCTCATCTTCACTTTGAAGAGTTCTGCCACAGTGATAGGAGAGCAAATCTGAGCACTCATGGAGGCTGTTATGCTGCCAGGGGTCTCTGGGGTAGAAAGAACGAGAATGCCTTCCTGCGCCTCTGCACAGTGAGGGAGTAGAGAGAGCGGGGGCAGTACCCGTGATTTGGAGACAGCACTGCCTTTCTGGCCGCAAGTCTTTTCTGGACACAGCAGGAACTGACCCAATTTGTGATTCTCTGATGTTCCACTGAGCTTTTCTGGATTTTCCCTTTTCTTCATACAGAGACCATCTCTTTTGATTCCTAGGAAGCGGGCTGTTTGGTGGAAGAAAACTGAGTAACGTCCCCCTTTAAAGAGCATTTTAAGCAACTAATATTTGTAGCGCTGTCATTTTCTTCATTAAAAATGGACTTTGTCTAATATTAGGAAAAAGAATTCTGATGATTTTCAAATATTCCCTATCATTATCCAATAAATACATTATCTGATTTCCAGTAACTCATCCATTAGCATTAGGTGAGATTTCATAGATAGATAAACCAGTGCTCACAGAAGGCCAGGGTCCTTTCTTTGAACTCCTAAAGCACTGGGTCGTCAGGTCCCTTTACCAGCCCTGATCCGACCTGCATCATCTCCAGACTCTCAACTGTGGTTCCTCTTTCCTGCATCATCATCTGGTAACTCTCTCAAGGAATTGAAAAGGGCAATTACAAGGCTTGCCTCTTTTGTGTCTGATCTCTCCATGGATTGCTGTCCTTTATGGCTTGATATCAGAGTCTTGAAAACGATTGCTGCATATAACTTGTCCCTTTATTTGGTTGTTTCAAAGGGATGGTGAAACTGGTCTCTGTTACTCCAACTTGACTGGAACTGTGTAAATCCTACTTCCCATAGGATTTTAACCAGACCCAGAAACTCCTAACAGTATATTCAAAATGTCTACGATGTAATTTAAACTTACCTAATATACAAAGAACAGGGAAAATCTGAACAACTCATAAGGAAAAAGATACTCAACAGCTTTCTCCCTTATTCTGAATATCGGTAATCTAAATCCAACAAAAGTTTTAGCAGCTATAATAACTATGTTCCATGCAGTGTAGGACTGAATGTGCTTGAAACAAATGGAAAGACAGTAGTTCTCAGAAAATAAAGAGAAGCTGTAAAAATCAACAAGATGGACATCTTACAATGAAAAATAAAGTAACGATGACAAAGGAAGGAATCTATGAACTTGAGCAAAGCAATGCAAATTATCCAATTTGAACAACAACAGAGAAAAAAATATCAAAAGAGTCTCAGAGACCTGTAGAACAGAACAAAAAGGGAAAGCATTAATGCCATTTGAGACCTAGGACAGGAGACTATGATTGGGGCAGAATAAATATTTGAAGAAATAATGGCTGAAAACTGCCCAAATTTGGTAAAAGACAAATTTACAGACTCAGGAAGCTCAGAGAACCCCTGACTGGATAAACTCAGAGAAAACCATGCTGAGATGTATCTTAATCAAACTACTGAAGACAAATATTTTTTTTTAAATCTTGAAAGCTACCAGAGGAAAAAAAATGACATATAACATTTGAATGACTGTGGACTTGTGGCAGTGCACAACATTTTAAAAGCAGTATAAGAAAAGAAAATGTCAACCCAGAGGTACTCAGTAAGAATACCTTTGATGAATGAAGAAATAATAACAACAGTCTCAGGTGAATGAAAACTAAGAGAATTAGTCAGAAGCAGGCCTTTATAAAAGAAATGTTCAAGGAAGTACTGTAGGAAGTAAGGAAAATATATCACAGGGAATTGAGAATTCAGTCATGAAGGAAGAGCAACATAAATGGTAAATAGGTAAATATGACAGATTATTTTCTCCTCTAAAGTTCTTTGAAATATAACAATGGAGAGCCAAAATTATAAAATTGGTAGTTTTTAACGTATGCAGATGTGTAATATATATGACAACTACTAATACAACATAAAAGGGGCAAGATGAAGTTTCTACATTTCCCTTGAAGAGGTACAATAGTAATTTTAATAGATTAAAACATGACATATGTATTTGGTAATGCCTAGAACAACCATCAAATACTACACAAAAACCAAAAGCAAACAAGAGACATTAAAATGGAATATGAATATATTTTTAAATATTTCAAAAGAATACACAAAAGTGGAAAATAAAAAATGGAGGGGACAAAAAGAAAACAAATAAAATAATGACTGAGGAAAATACCACCTCATCAATAATTATATTAAATATAAACGTTCTAAGCACACCAAGTAAAAGTCAGTGATCATTAAATTGGACAAAAAAATAAGACCTAAGTGTATGCTGTCTAGAAACCCACTTCAAATATCCTGATATAGATAGGTTAAAAGTAAAAAGGAAGGAAAAATACACACCATGTGAACACTTGTCAAAGAAAGCTGACTGTCTCTATTAATATTAGACCAAGTAGACTTTAGAACAAGGAAAATTACCAAGGACAAAGAGGCTCATTATGTAATGATATGAGGGCCAATGCACGAAGACATACAATGTTTAATGTATGCACACACAGGAACAAAAAATAAAAGTGGTATTACAATATAACTGGAGAACTGCAAGGAGAAATCAATCCACAATTATAGTTGGAGGCTTTCAATTTCCTCTTTCAATAATAAAATGAGTAGACAAAAAAAATCAACAAGACCATAGTAATCCTGAACAATGTACCTCTCCATCCATCAAAGAACAGAAGAACACATATTCCTTCTGAGGGCACGTAGATCATTTACCAAGACAGACCATATACTGGTCATAAAAGAACCTTACCCATTTAAAAGTATTGAAATCATGTAAAGTATATCCTCTGACCATAATGGAATTGAATTAGAAATCAGTAACAGAAAAATATTCTTAGGAATTAGATTAAAAACTGCTAAATAATCCAAAGGCTAAAGAGCAAGTTTCAAACAGAATTAGAAAACATTTTGAACTGAGTGAAAATGAAAATACAATGTATCAAAATTGGTGGGATAAAGCTAAAGCAATGTTTAGAAGGAAATATGTCATTAAATGCATCTATTAGAAAGAAGCGAGGCTTCACATTAATACTATGATTCTACCTTAGGGAACTAGAAGAAAGAAGAGCAAAAGAAGCCAAAGTAATCCGAAGGAAGTAAATAAAGAAGAGCAGAAATCCATAAAACTGAAAACAGAAAAACAACACAGAAGTCAATAAAGCAAGAAATTGGCTCTTTGAAAAGGTCAATAAAATTGATAAACCTCTATACAAATTGACCAAGAAAATAAGAAAGGAGAAACAAATTACAACATCAGGAATAAAAAAGACATGATTACAGACCCAACAATGAAAAACTCTAGGCATATACATTCGATGACTTAGATGGAATGGAATAATTCCTCCTTACACCTAAACTACAAAACTCCCTGAAGAAGAAATAGATAACATGAATAGGTCCATACAGACAGAGAAAAATAGGTAACACTAACTTACTGATACAGGGCTCCTTACTTTGTGCCTCTGCTGTGGAATAGACTGGCCCCCAAAGCTGAGACCTTCATTTTATTTGATACAGGGTGTTGAGTAGTGGGTTGTGAGCAAAAGTCTTGAAGTAGGAGAATTAAATGATAAATGGTTCTTAAGGTCTTAATCTCTTTCAGTCAAGGAGATTTCGGCAAATATGTTTTGGAAGAGGTATCTACTTAACAACAGACAACCTCGCTAGACAGGAATACTAATAACTAGGGAAGATGTGGACTAAAATGTAGTGTTAAAGATTTCATCTAGGCAGGCAGTTTTCAAAAAATGAACATAAGGGATAAATCTAAGAATTGGTATAGTTTACATAGAACCACGTGCTTATTATTTTTTCCAGGTAGGGCATTTTTCTACGTAAGACACATAATATATAGCTATGCTTTTTACATAAAAAGCAATACATATTACACATTGCTAAAACATTTTTAAAAAGCTGCCTAGTTCAATACCCTGTCCCCAATCTGTCCTGGACAGTTAAACATGCCTTTGACAAATTGCATTTTCCACAATAGTTTTTTTGGACATTAAAATGAATGAATTATCTAAGCAGAAAATGAAAACCCTGAACAAGTATTACTTCTGTTCAATCAAGTACAATATTTAAGTATACAATTGGGCTGCTTCTCTTTATGTGCTTTGACATGCAAATATTCTTGCCCCATACAATAATTCAAATTACCCCAAAGAAAATAACTAATTTGAGACTGAATAAAATGAACCTGGTGATATCAGGAACAAACAGATTTTGGTCAAGCAGTCTTGGTAAAATCCATCTCTATGTGTCATTTTGAGAGTAAGCCTTTAGGTCAGCACTGAGTTCATGCTTGTGCCGAGGGCTGAAACAGTTGGCCAATGAGGACAGTCCTGCCATGATCTCACTTTCTCTAACTGTTGCCCCCTCTGTTAGAATATTTCGTCAGAGGTGTCCAGAACAGCTTGTTGGTAACACTGAGGCAGTTTCAAGGGGCAACTTTTTCCAAGGACCAAATAATCTTCAAAATATTCAAAAGAAAAACAGAATGGTCTAAGCTCTTGCTATTCCGTGTGTGGTCTGAAGATCATTAGCACTGCCAGATCCTCAGAGTGTGCTGGAAATGCAGAACCTCAGGCTGCCCCCCTGACCAATTCCATCCGAATTTCATGTCAGTTTATTAACACCTCCAGGTGATTGGTATTGAAATTTGAGACATTGTGTTTCAAGCTCTTTGAATAGGTTTTCATCAGAGGTGAGTTGTGGGATGAAAGGGTTATTACATATTTTCAGGGGTAAGTGTTGATTCTTTAGACAGAGATTTTGGCACTGCAGTTATATATAGAATTGAACATCACATGGGGAAAACACAGAAAATAAAATGCTTCTGAGAAGTCAGCCTCTGCCAGTAATGTTGCTCAGAGAACTAACCTCTACTGCGGCACAGCAGAGTTCCTGGAGGCCTGTGGGATGCTTATCAAGTTCAAAGGCAAAGGTTTTGTTATTAGGCAGGTGGTGTTAATGCTTTCTTCATATACACAAATCCACCTGTTGTTAAAAGTAAGCATTTATGAATTAATAACCATCTTTAAGGGGACACTCTTCAGCACTTTATCAGACCAAGATCTGTGAACACTGGCTTTTTAATCACACAAAAACATCTCCACACAGAGTAAAAAGGTTCACTTTGTAATCCATGACCTTAAGAGACGATTAGCTGAGTGGCACACCATGACCCAAATTCTGTCGTTTTCCAATGTCTAGAGTGCAATCCCGGTCCAAACCTCTGGACACACACAGAACCCTGCAGGGGTCACTCTGCAGGATGAGATGACCCTTCCCAAGGCAGGCTCTGGCAGTCAGAAACCCTCTAACTTCACTTCAAGATTAATTTTCCAGCTACATCTTCCTACTTTTTGTTCTCAAAGATCTTTGTGGGGATGACAAACAGGTCTGGATGATCTAGATGAGGCTGGCCAAGCGGCTTCACATGCCGATGGAGCACCAGCCAGGCTTGGAGAGCGGAGGGAGCCTCTCCCACGCTTCTCCTCTGGGTCTCCTCTCTGTAACAGCTACTTGCATGACCTTTAGCTGATTCATCAATGTGATTCAACTTAGAAATGACTAAAGAGATATTCAAATGTCAAAACAATAATGGTGGTTTAACCATCTGCTTTTATTGATCGCACACCCTGTCATTTTAGGACTCCTGTCACGCTCTGCTTGGATATTTAAAATGTTCTTTATTGAATCCTCAAAGCTTCTGAAATGAAACTCCAGCAATTAATTATCATAGAATCCCCAGGCCCCAGTGTCCTCACATTAGAGGCCGTAAGAAACAGTAGGAGGAACATTGGCTCTAAAGCAAGACAGACCAGAGTGACTCTTCACTGAGCCGTCTGGGTAAGTTACCTGAGCCTCACTGAGCCTCAGTTCCTCACTGCAAGACGGGGAAAAGAGCATCTATTGTTTATTTTTCTGGGGCCAACTCGAGATATCACAAACTTTTCCCAGTTAAAAATCTCTTATGGGTATTTTCTCAGTATTTTGGACAGATTCTCCCTCTCCAGAGTTCTCTTTTTTCCCAGAATACTGGAAGCTGCAGGAAAAGCTACGTGTCCTCAAAGCAGCAAATGAGGAGCTTTGCGTCCTCACGCCTCCTGCCGGTGCCCTGGGTCTGTTGGCCCTTCGGCTGCGTACTGGCCCATGCTTCTGCGGGCCATGGGCCTTGTTTGCTATTACCCTTGTTCGTGAGGCCTGAGGATTCTGTGTTCACCTCAGCACAACCTAAGGTTTCCTTCCCATTGATCAGGCCTCTTAACACATCCACACCACACTTCTGGGTCTGGCAATGCTAAGTGCTTTCCCTGCACCACCCTATTTAAAACTTCAATTCCCTCCCACTTAAGCAGTACTCACTGAATTTCCTCTCACCCTCCTCACCTATGTTTCTTCAGAGCATTCTCCTTTTTTATCATACAAAATAAAATAAATGTACTCATTTATTGCGTTGTGTTACCCCTCCCGCCCTCACATACACACCCTATAATGTAAACTCCATGACGGCAGGTGTTTGGGCTGTTCTGTTCACTCTGTCTCCCTCATGCTTAGAACAGTGCCTGGCACCCATAAGTGCTCTTCTGATGTTTCAGCGTGTGTCAGATGAATGAGCACTTATGGGGTCAGACTGCTGCCTTAGGACCCAGGTTCCCATAGCCACACTCGGGCAGAAAGGAAGCTCAATCTGCGAGAAAAACAAAACACAGGGACCACCCCTTCATTCTACCCAGGAATCACAACCATTCTACTGACTACCACCAAACGGAAGACTCAGCCATAAAACACATGCACCCATCTAGACTTGGAACTCTGCGTGAATAACCATTGTCACCCACCCCACTGTGACATGCTGCCCCACCCATCCTATGTCAATAGCAGAGTCCTGACCCTTTGGAAGGTTCTGACACTCTACTGGTTGCTTCCAGTGGGGAAAGATTGGACTTCAGAAGCTGAGCGACTAAGGTAGAATCAGGAAGCCATATCAGGAGGGGGACAGAGTTTATTGAAGAATTGGAGAAAAAGAGGAAACTAAGGTACAGAATGAACCAAATTATCTACTTCTGCTTGGGTTTTTCTGAGCCCTATTTAATACTAAATATCTAAATATCTGAAGATCCTTACAGAGTCCCAGCTAGAGGTCAGAAAGATTACTTTTCAGGGCAGTTATGCACCTACATTCATGCCCATGGGGCCTTAAGGAAAGCAGCTGGGCACGGAGCAAAAAGGGACTTCAGAGGAATGGATGATCTTTATCGATTCTAATTACCTGGAGCAAAGTTTGAAAGGGTTCTTGTTCTAGAGAACCATCTCCGCATGTACCCACTAGAAGGACACACACTGAATTTTCCAGCATTATCCCTGTATCCTCACTGTATCCTTACCTGACATACAGTCAGATCAGGGACAGAAGAATCAAAGGGCTGGGTTTTGTCATGGCCAGAACCTGGGGGGTTGGAGGGAGGAAATCGGTTGACTTGACTTTGTCCCTATCCCTTGGGACTCTTGGATAGTTACTCTGTGTTTCATAAATGGACACATTTCCCCACCTCATCCAATACATTTCTGCTTGTATTTTAGGGAATCTACAATGGAAGAACCCGAGGAGGATCAGCTAGATCACGAGTAAGTATTATGATTATGCAGAGCCACATCCAAGGACCAAGGCGTGAAGCAGGTCTGCTCTTCATGATATCCCTCATCTTCCCCCTCCTCCATCCTGCACTCCTGTCTATCCAACCCCCTGCTGACACCACCCCAAGCACTCCATGTCCTCCTGAAGTGACAACTATTGTAAGTCCTGCATCCATTCAGCCCTTCCAAGGAAGGACTTACTTTGCAAGTTCATCCCTCATTCCTACTCAAAACAAAAGACCGCTCCCACACACTTTATTCCCAGTTAAGCATTTCAAAGAGAAATCAATTGACACACAACAAAAAGAAAAAAAGGTATTGAGACCTTCCCATTTGCCAGATACCATTTCTAAAGCACTGAGATGTTACCATTATTACATTCAAATTCACTTCAAAAAAGTTGTTTGTATTCTTGAAAGTGAATGCCTGGATCATATGTGTGTGTACTCGGTGCAGTGACTCCCATGGTACATTCTCAAGCTTTGTAGCAGGCAATGGAGAAGCTCTTAGATGCGAGGAGGGAGGGAAAAACAGAAGCCCCATCTGCTGGTGGAGAGCTCTTGCGGCTTAAGGCAGGAACCAACTCTAAGTGATGTACCAGGTGCCTGGATGAAAATACTCAGTGGAAGTGTATTTCATGAGCAGATTTTGTGCACCATTTGCTGAGAAACCATTCTCTCCAATACAAGAGGCTATTAAGGAAGCAAACTTCTTCCAGAAGCAGGGAGGAGGTGTACTATTATATTGAGCACTTTGATCAAGAAAGCCTGGGAAAATCCTCTCTGGCTGCCTGAGTTGAGAATTACTGAAACAAATAGTAGGACATGATTAAGAAATACAATTTCCTATGAACAAGGAAAAGGTGTGCTCCCAGAAAAAGCCAGGTTGTTGAATTACATGTCTCCTAGATACCCCTTCTGGCCCAAAGATCCCTGACCCTGAGATAACTGGCCCTTGTTCCTTTCGTGGACTGAATCTATAGGTCAGAGGAGGTGGAGATCTTAAGACTAACTCAGACAAAGAGGAACATTGATAGTTTGAACAGAGACCTTGAACGAGATCTCCAAAGAATAGATGAAGCAAATCAGGAACTTCTTCTCAAAATCCACCAGAAAGAAGATGAAATACAGAGGTGAGTGCTGGGGTTTCTTGAGGGAAGTTCCCAATCCAAGGGATGGGACAGAGGAGAAAAGACAAACGTCAATTTTCCTACCTGCTCCAGAGACCTATATCTTATGTAGCAGTTTCTTCCTCATTCTTTGGCATTTCCTGTGGTTCAAACCGTGAATTATAGAAAGTTTCAAAGAGATTCTTAAAAGATTGGATGATATTCACCTGAGCTGAAAGAACACTAGGGTGTTTGACTTGGGAATCAGGTCGAACTTTGAGGTGATTTTTTGTCCTGCCTTTGAAGTGATTATGACGATAAGGACACAGGAAAGATGGGTTTCCATCTTGAGAGCCGTATTTACTGACACTGAAGTAGCCTTAAAACTGACAGATGTGTTTTTTTCAGTTCTGAAGCGGTCTGTTCCTCACACTATGTGCTTGTGTCATTCAGGCTGGAAAGTGAGATCACTCAGCCCCAGGACCTGACAGATGATGAGGAGTGGGAGCAGCAGAATAGTACCACCATGGAAAGGGAAAGAACGCTGCAAGACCTGGAAGAAGAAATAGCCAGACTTGTAAGCAAAAAGCTGGGAAGAGCCATCTGATGGGCGTTATTCCTCAGCTTGTCTCTCATCAGCCATCAGATAAGCTAGTCTCCTCTTTTTTACACGCAAAGAATAGTCAAAAGACATGGTAAAATATGTGTTGAGTAATTTTCATATTGGTAATATTTCACATTGGGAATCCCTGCACGTGGGCATGTCTATCCTGGTGAGCTGGTGTAGATACGTATGTGGAAATCAAACCACAGGTCCTTTACCTGACAATATGCAGTGAGGTAGAGTTACTGCAGGCAAATAGCACTCGGTGAAAGGAAGAACAATCAGCTGAATAAAGACGGGTGGTAGCAGGGAGCTCCACACCTATGCGCTGCTTCTTTCTCTCAACAGGAAAGGAAAAATGAGACTCTGGTCCATGATACAACAGAACTTCAGAAAAAGGTGGGATGGGGCTCTAGTTTTCCCCAGGTTGCCCGCAGCGGCTCCAGTTGTCAAAGGGACAAGGGAGGGAAAATGATCATAGAGGATCCCACATGTCAGAAAAGTCTGTGCAGGGGGTGGGTTCTACCCCTGCCCCCCTCTCACGAGGCTGAGCCTCGTACCTGAATGTCATGAAATTCCCTTGCAAGCATAAGTTGAAGGGAGTGGGTGGGCCATTTGGTGATCCCGTGGGTTTTTCATTCTGTTTTTCATTCTATCACAAGAAAATGGAATCCACTGACACTTTGTCGGAAGGTGAAAGGTTAATTTTATTTTCAACAGAGTTTTCAAATACTTAAATACCAAGGGCTTCCCTTTCCTTATCCAGACATTCACTCCACCTCAACTCTTGCTCAAAGTACAGTGTATTTCCCATGATTGCCCTACTTTCTGACCCCCGCCTGCAGCCCTCTGTAGCATAGGGTTCAGGGAAGTACTCCTGCTTGGGCAGACTCTAGCTCTGGTGGCCAAGACTAGTGAGAAGAAGACAGAGGTAGAATAAAGATGCTTCCAAGGGCACCAAGTATCCACTAAGGGACCATCTCCTGGCAGCTTTATCAAGGCCATGTTATTGGCTCTACACACCAAACAGTGTTTTTGACTTCTAGAATTTTTTATTTGATGTATTTTTTTTGAAATACGTGTTTATTTAAAATCATAGCTTACAAGGAAATTGCAAAAGGCAACCAAGTGTGAGCAAGGCCATCTACAGGGAGCACTGGAACAGTCAAAGGTAAATGAAAAATCAATCTTGAGAGGGTTTGGGTTACATGAGCAGGAAGCAAGCTTTTACGTGGAAACAACTATCAAAACTGGGATAAATTCTTTGTAGTTTTAGCCCATGTCAGACTTAAGCCTAGGCTACTGAGTACTGAATTCTTTTCTGCCCTTGGCATGGAATTTCACTCTGAAGCCATACATTTTGTTTCTCTCCCTTCAGGAAGAGCAGAACACAACTGCACAATGCATATATAACACTTAAGTCCCTGGTTTATATCCTGGTCCCAGCACTTAGTGAGCTATATGAAGTTGGGTAATTTAATCAGCCCCTTTCAGCCTCAGTTTGAAAACTGAATGAAATGGTATATTTTTAAGAGTAAAACCTTGAAACGTCACCTATTCAACATGATTATTTAAAAGTCTAGCTGAGGCAAATGTATGGATTCATAGAGCAGACCTAGGATTTGTCAATCTACTGTGTGCTAGGTAATTTACACACTCTATCACTGACCCCCATCCAGAAAAGGTTCATTCAATTTACCACTCAAATATTTAGTGACCTCTACCTGCTGAGTGTAGCATACATTGCTTAGCATTTCTCTAATTGTGTTCCAAAGATAAAAACCTGGGCACAAGCACAATCCCTGAGATCAAAGATGCAAACTGGTGGACTTATTTTCTAATTGAGAAAGCAGGTACAATACTTACTTGATACTTTCTGTAGAATTCCATCTTTCCCTTGCCCTATTTCTCAGCGTCTGAAGCTCACACTTTCGCCCATACTATGTCTGTGGGCCATGATGCAGAGATGGACACACTGAAAATAGAAATAGAAAGCGAAAAATAGAGAATTACTTCCCTATTTCGTGTCAGCCAAATTAGTACTGATGGCCACACACACACACACAAAAAAAAACAAAAAAAAACAAAAAAAACCAGGAAGTCCAAAGCCACTAAAACAGCTTCCTTGGCCACGCCTGTCCAGGAAATGTATCTGGAAAGGGAGAAATGTGGAGCCTGCATGTGCTTCAGGATAAAGTTGAGGCTCAGGCTAGAAAGGCTTAGGAAGGCCCTTGACTAGCCTTGCCAAATAACTGAATTTGCTTCCTTCTGCTCAAAACAAGTTTTCTTGACAGTAGCCCTCCAGAGACCATGGTGAGGCTTTAAGTCTGGTAATTCTGTGTCACCTCAGCTGAGCCGAAAGACTATAGGTAGTTCCAGGCATTGTCAGAACAATGGCCATTATTTTCCTGGAAGCTATTAGCCCACCTCCAAAGAACTCTAAAGCATCACTGACCCTTTAAATTACACCCATTTGCCTACATGTGTTGTAGATTTCTCAAGTGATTTCTCTAATTCTATAAAATCCATAGCATCTCTTCCTTCTGTTGTTCTTACATCTTGGAAATCAGCTCATCAGTTTAATAGTATGCCTGCTGCGCCTCTTTGTGTCTCAGACCACCGTCCTGAAAATACAGCCCTTAGCACATTTGGCTCTCTGGCCCTGGATATAATTGACTGAAGAGGAAAGGAACTGTTAGAAGTCTTCAGATGTGAAACAATGGCACCTAGATCAAAGTGGGAACAGTAGAGCTAAAAGTGGAAGGAAGGAAAAACTTAGGCTTGTCTGCTCTAACTAGGGAATATGCCCCGAGCACATCTATTCCTCTGCTACTATTACCCTCTGCAAGACACCATAAGCCCTTGCCTGGATGCCAAATTAGCCTCTTAGTCTTCCTGCTTCTGCTCTTACCCGTAATCTACTTTTCACACATAGAAAAGACTTATTCTTTAAAAACACAAATCAAGTTATGTCCTTACTACTTCGAGTTCACACCTGGATTCTCACTGCAATTAAAATAAAGAACCAAACTCTAGAAGCTACAAGGCCTTCCACATAATCTCATCCATGCCAACCTTTCCCCACCTCATCTCCTCCTTCCCAGGTGTTTCCCCACGCTCCAGCCACAGAACTTCCACATACACTACATATGTGCTCTTTCACACTCTTGGCTCTTGCTGCAACCCTGCATGGGCCATATTTCTTCCAGATCTCCATTTGGCTACTATTTACCATTTGGATTTCAACCCAGCATCATCCCATCAGACAGGACTTCACCCATGATCGCTCTCATGCCACCGCTAGCACTACATTTCTCTGTATTTCTTTCATAGCATTTATCATTGTCATGTTGACTTATGTGTTAACGTCCCCAACTATAATGCAGCTCTGTGAGGCAGAGACTCTGCCTGTCAATCCTGTTCACCACTGTAGACTTTCTGCTCTCATGGCCCTCTGCCCATCACTCCAACACAGTGACCAATATAGAATAGGCTTCCATCAAACAAGGGAGGAAAAGAAGGAAGGACTACGGGGAGCAAAAAAGGAGTGAGCGGTAAGTATATAAAAGGAAAAGGAAGACTGAGGTTTTTCAAGATTGATGTTTTTCCTAAGAGGAATGGCTAACAAGGAAGGAAGCTAAGAATTGTAGTTTAAGCATGAGTGGAGCCCTCATGAATGCTAAGGCCTTGGGAGTGTAGAAAGGTAGGTTCACCTTAAGGATGCTGCATGGTTTGACTCTCCTCCATTAAAAAGACATCTGATATCATACCTGGTGCTCTTCAGCCACCTGTAAGATGACCTTTGAGACAGCATTTCAGAATGGAAGCCTGCTTGCACCTTGAGTTACCCATCTCCTTCCCTTTCTATAGGTTAAGTTACAAGAGCTGGAAGCTTCCTGTGCTGACCGAGAGAAGGAACTGGCTAAGGTGATGGTAGTAATTTCAGTATTTCTTCCCCCAGAGGAAGGAAAAGTTGATGTTCAGTTAGAGGACACAATACATTCTGCAAATGATTGACTTACATATAATAAGGTTCCAGATGCAGAACCATTATCGGGTTGAGGAGGGGATGAAGGAAAGGAAGGTAAATGCAGTCTCCAAGGTTTCCTTCTCTTCAATAATTTTTATAGGATATGTTCCATATCTGTATCTATTCTCTCAACTGTCCCAAAATAAACTTCCCTGCAAAATAAAGCTTATCTAGCATCAGAAAATAAATGAGTTCATACATACAGCAAAAACATATTTAGGACAATTAGAAAACTACATTTAGGGTCTGAGATTTAGGAGGAAGCAAGTATACTCTGGTTCTTAGAGAAATTTCCTGAAAGAAATTTAAGACTGAATTTTGGTTTGCCAGGTAATGGAAGACTATGCTTTGGTGGCCCAGCTCTGCAAAGATCAGGTCTTCTGCATTAAGGTACAGTTTCTTGGTAATGGGACAGAGAAGGGTTTGTAAGGTACAGGATAATATGAAACCAGGCTTTTCAAAGAACACTCTCTAGAACAATATTAACTCTTCAAAGTGGCATGACAAAGGGTCTTTGGGTCCCTGACAACCCGGCACCAATATCATTCTGTTACAGCCCTGGTCTCCTGACCTCTGTGCTCTTAAATTCATAACGAGCACTTTTCCTTTCATGACACCAATTACCCAGGGACCTGCCTGGGAAGGTAGGAAGTGCAGCGAGAGATCAGGAGTGGTGGTGGGTGTCGGGGCTGGAAAAGGAGACCAAGCATTCATGTTACCACGTAATAATACATGCTTCTTATGATTAGAAAAAGTATAAGGCTTCTAATTAGTAACTGTGGTTTCTTTTATTTCTCTTGGAAGAAGTACCAGGAAACTTCAAAGAACATTGAAGAAGAGGTAGAGACGCGGCTCCTTGAGAGAGAAGTGTGAGTTTTGGAAAAAAAAGGAACTTCTTGGTTTTAGTGGTAACTCCATCTCAGCCTGGGTCAGAGCAAACATTCCTCTGACCAGTTCCTACTCGGGACTGAGTGAGCCCGAACCGCACATCTCTCTCCCTTCTGTTAGTGATTGCTTGGCTCCCACTAAACCGCACCAACTTTAAAATGCAGGTCCTCCTTCCATCCTCCTTAAAAAACCACAGAAACACATCTCCCTTCATGCTTTTATCACATTTTCAATTATTCAGGTTTATATTAAGGGCAGGAACATCTGATTTTAAAAGGGCTGGTAGTCAGGCACTCTGATGAGTAGTACATTCTTACTTTCACAGAAAAGCCCTTTAAACTAATACCACCCTTCATTTTCCCAAAAACATAGAGGCTCAGCCATATAAGATAGGCATGAAACTAACCTCTAGACACACGAAGGCTATCATATTACCAAACCCAAACTGTACACTATATTAACTACTAAACTAGGACCATTAAAGGTTAGACATGGTAAGACAAAAGCCCCTGCCCCTCCTTTCTGAGTTTGTCTAGACCTGACATGGTGAGAAAACAAAGTAAAAAATCTCACTCCCATTTCTTGGCCCCTTTTTAGAAGTTAAATCTTAACTTACTCAAGAAGTACTTACATTTATTAAATATTTTGGATCTTGGGATCAAGGTAAACAGAACCAAACTTCATACCGCCTCTAAATAGCCTTGGTATGCATTGTGGCCTGGGAGGGCCACAGGGTACCAGGACTTGGAATTCTGAAGGATACCTTCAAGTTTCCCGAGAGCCTTCTTGAACATTAAGTATGGCTTCACTGCTAAGGTGAGTTTCTACAACAGAGCTGCCCAATAAAACTTTGTGCCATCCAATAAGGAGCCAAGGGCCACCTACTGAGTACCTGAAACATGGTTAGTGTGACTGAGGAAATGATTTATTTTTATTTTTATTAACTTATTGTTTATAGCTACATGCAGCCACTGGCTTCCATAGTGGACAGCACAGCTTTAGAATATGAAACTTTTTAAATAATCATTATGTAGTATGGATATTTGAGTGAACTTTATTCAATCCCTATCTTGGTTCACTTCCCCCTAGATCAAAAGTCTTGAGCATGAACTCGGCAAGAAAAGAACATAACAGTCAAAATAATAAGGTGAGCCTTCCACCCTGTGTCCTCTGAGGGCCACTGCCTGTCAGAGTTTCCAAAACACTATAAGCCAGGAAACATACACAAAGCTTCCCATGTGCATTTTCCAAGAACAGTACTAGATATAATTTCAAAGCATTCCAACCTGAAACAAAGAAGACAACTGTCTTCCCTCTCTTACAGCCAAGTAAATATGAGGCATGTCTTCGTAGAAACTAGTCTAAGACCTAAGAAGGTTCAGAATGCAAGTAAGATGGAACATTAACTGCGGCTATGCTCTACAGAGAAGAGGCTAATATATGACACATACACCACACCGCCCTCCTAATGCAATCACAGAACTCTTTCCATATGATCCCGACATGTTCCCGAATCTTTCAAAACACACAGCACCAGGGTTACCTGTCACTATCTGATCACAGTCGCCCCATGAGTTAACATAAGAAGTCATCACTTCTTTATGACACAGCTCCAAATCCATTCATGTTTAACATCGTGATGTCACCAGCACATATGCAAAGGTCAGAAGGACATAGAATTGGGTGCAGAGCATCACGGCTCTTTCCCTGTTTGGCATTTTGTGGCAGCAAGTTCACAGGGCTAAAAGATAAACTTTTATTTAACTTTATTTTTGTAATGAATATTGGTTTAAGAGGCAAGGTTGACATTCCCCAGAAATTTATTGGCATGAAATATATGATCTTGATAATCTCACCAAAAAAAAAAGTCTTCTTTTCCTAAAAAGCAAACATCAATAATACACCATTGTTCCTGGGGTCATCCAGATGTTTGGGTATATGTCAGACATGCCCACAGTGACCATGACTCCGATTGTCCTGAGCAAGTTATTCTGGCCCCTCTCTTGCATATTCCACTCAGCAAAAAAATATTAACTGGACCCTGAAATTAAATGGACTCCCTCTCTCTAGGATGAGGCTCAGCATACTTTCTGACATGTCCCGTCATCTATCCCCAATGGTTCATCAAAGTGTTCATCTGACTACACATCAGAGGAAAAACAGAGTGTCTTCATCAAGATTATGAGAGTCCCATGATGGTCCCGTGCCCTGAGTTTGAGCCGTCTTTACAGAGACGCTCCCTGGGCACTGATTAGAGGGCACTTCACCTCATCTGGCTCAAGTTATACAACCAAATTTGTAAAACAAAGTTTCTCATGATTCCAGTTCTATGAGCCTTATTTACACAATTTTAAAATCTTAATTCCTCTTTTTATCTCCCAAGGAAGTTAAAAGGAAAATGAAATAACAAAGAAAATATTTTGTCAAAGAAATGCCACAGAAATTCAGGATGTATTTTCATCTTTACATTTTTATACTTCTAAAACTTACCTCAGAATGTATTTGTGTGGTTTCCATAGCTTGTTCATTCCTCTAAGGGTTTCTGGCTGAGCTGAAGGTTAAGCGAAGAGTTATGAGAGCCCAGAATGTGGATTCGCAGAGGTCCCGCCTGGCCCTGCCACTAACTAGCTGTATAACCTTGGGCAACATACTTTACGTTTCTATGCCTTCCTCTACTCCTATCAGTATATAAGAAGGTGATACAAAATCATATATAAATATGTAACTGTGTATATATATACACACACACACATATATATATGCATATGTATATATAAATACTGCACACACACATATATGCATATGTATGTATATGCATGGGCTTTGAAATTTTCATGTTTATGCTTATGAAAAAAATTTGTATGGTATCTAAACATAACATATAACTAATAGCTCACTGAATATTACTTGACAGAGATGACAGCTTCAAAAAATTGCTTATTTATCAATTGCCTTTCTTCTTCTCCCAGGACAAGTCTCTCCAAAAGAAGGGAATATGGCTCTGTAAAAGGCAAGTAAATATCTTTGAGGACTTCTTGAAAACTGGGAGATCTACTAGCCATCCTGCAGACGACAAGGAGAACCTTTTATACACACACACACACACACACACACACACACACACACACACACACACACACACACACACACACACAGAGTCAACAAACTAGTGTCATCAGTGACCACATGTCTCAGTTTACATGCTATGACTTCTTGCCGAAAGGCAATTACTAATCTCATTTTCTAGTATTAGCACCCAACAGCCCAGTAAGTAATCAGAAACGGGAATCTTATCACCTAAAAGAGATGTGGCAAATCTCATATTTACTCCCTCTTCCCTTAACAGTCTGAAATAATTTGATGTATCTGGATCCCCAGTAGAGTCAGTAGATTAGAAATGGGGTTCATAAGCATAGTGATTGGGTTTTCACACTATTGTATGAGACACGCCTCCCTCAAACCTTGTTACAATGTCAGCTCTTTACCCCCGACATGAAAAATATATACATACATAGGGAGAGAACTTCTAAATGCAAGTATACTGCTGCCTAATAACAGATAAAAGAGGAAATGATTGTGAAAGAGATAAAGCACCTAACAGTATCCAGCACATCATAATTGCTCAAAAATATTTGTTAACCTGAGTAAGAACTCAACATTCAAACAACTGAGTGCATATTAGTTCTGAAGGAATCACTGGGACAGCAAAAATTTGTATTCATGTAGCCTTGTATTTTCAAGTAAAGGTCAAATTATGTTCAATATAATCTGTTTACGAAGGCACACAGAAACAGATTCAAAGTGGTATAAAATATGATTTAGAAAGAGTTCCATCAAAATGATTAACATAAAATTATTGGTGTTTAAAGGTAATTTCCAAATGTCTAGAATATTGGCTTAAGGGGGATGTCCCTTCATACAAGGTAAATGAAGTACTACATATTTTGATATCCCCACATACAGTGTTCCTGGAACACCTAGTAGAATTCTTCCTAGAACTCCTAGGACTGCCTTCACCTATACTTTTAACACCCGTGCCAAGCATGGAATTGCCCAGATGGACTCCCAAGGACTGTCTGCCTTAATGAGAGTTGGTGATCTGGAGGAGAATGTACAGGTTTAGTTCAGGAAACTACAAATACCTTCCCTCTTGTTTTACTCCACCACTCTGTGGGGCACTGGTATGCTGGTTGTTAACTCAAGAGATTAAAAAGTTGGTTATTCCTAAGATTTTCCCTGGGAATGTCACCCAGAACCTCCTTATGAATATTGTATCCAGCTTCAAGGAGATTTGCAGGAAGGAGGAAGGAGGTTTGTAAAGGGCCTCTGATTCTAATTCTAAGATACTTCACCAGAATGGATCCTGGATCCTGGCTCTAAGATCAACACTAGAGAAAGACTTCAGAGAACTGGTGGGGAAGGGGTTCTCTGTGACTAGTGAGGGCAGGTGGTAATGAATTTGTCCTGGAGCTGCAGGCAGCCCAGAACAGCTGGATAAGGTTAATGTAGGAAGGAAACAGTGGCGGTTTGCCCATACAAATCATAGTAAAACAGCAAGGGAAAAAAAATTCATCATTTATAGGGAAATTTAGAGAAATGTATTAAGAAATATTAAAAGTATCATGAATGAAAGAAGAGAAATACCATGATCATGGATAGGAAGCCTTAATATCAGAAATACATCAGTTGTCTCCAGTTGATAAATAGTCAATTAAATTCCAATCAAACTCCCCAAAAGATTTTTCATGGAATTGAATGAAATGATTCTAAAATATACTATATTTGGAGGAGTAAAGGGTCAGACATAACCTCGAAATTTTAAAGAAAAGCAACAGGTGGGGAATACTATGAAGCTGTAATAATTATGATAGTGTGCTATTGGGACCAGACTAGGAAAACTGAACAATGAAACACAACAAAAAAAGAGCTTAGAAACAGTGCACATTTAGACCTTTGATCTGTAACACTAATTATATGTCTTAGGGGAAAGGAAGAATCGTTGAAAAATATGGTAGGAAAAACATTACCCAAATAAGACAAAAAATGATATCAGATCACTAACATTGAGCATATATAAAAAGCAGGCACAATGTGTTAAAGACTTCAATGTCCACAAAACGAAACAAAGGGGATCTTTAGATTGCAGCATGAGTTATCTACTACCACTCAACAAATTACCCCAAAACTTCCTAGTTTCAAATAATAAACATTTATCATCCCATAGTTTCTATGAGTCAGGAATCTTTGAGTCATTTAGCCTGGTAGTTCCAGCTCAAGGTCTGGTATGAGGCTACAGACAAGATGTTGGCCAAAGTTACAGTCATTAGAAGGCTTGGCTGGGGCTAGAGAATCTATTTTCACACTAGCTTTTTTGCTGGATTTTGACAAGAGGTCTCAGTTCCTCAGCACATGCACATCTCCACAGGGCTGGTTGGGTATCCTCCCAATATGACAGAAGGTGTTCTCTTGAGAGTTAAGGAAGAAGCTGCTGTGTCTTTAGCACCTAGTCTAGGAAGTCATACACTGGCACCTCCACAATACTGTATTCTTTAGAAATGAGCCATTAAGTCCAGTCCACATCCCAATGAAGGGAAATCTCATAATGAGAGGACTATCAAAGAATTTGTGAACATATTTTTAAAATGCTACAAACCCTCAATGAAGATAGAAGTATCTTTCAGGCCTTGGTATAGGGCATGGATTTCTAGCATGACATGAAAGGATTAGTTCTAATTAAAGGAAAGGTTGATAAACTAGACTTTATTGAAAATTATTAACTTTTGCTCTTCAACACTTAGAGCAAGTGAAAGTTAGAAAGTAGAGGGAAGTTATTAATAAAGTACACATGGAAAAGGATTCATATCAAGAACACAGAAAGAACTTTTACCATTTAGTTAAGAAAAGATCAAACAACCTAGCAGATAAATGGGCAAAAGGAACACATCAGACCAATAAACCTATGCACAGATATTCAGCATCACTGTTCATCTGGGAAATACAGATCAAGACCATAATGAGATATTACTTTACAATCATTTGATTAGTGAAACTTTAAAAATCTGATGGTAAGTGTTGGAGAGGGTATAGATCCATAGAAATGCATACTCTGCTAGTGCGGTATAAATTGGTGTGACTAAGTCACAAGATAATTTCAGATAATGATAAATACTAAAAGAAAATAAAACACAGCGATGGAAGACAGTAACTAGCAAGCCTGCACAAGGGAAGGACCACATTTACAAGGGGTTGCTGGGAACGGAGACAAGATTTAGTGGGAGACATTTGAGTATCAAGAAGGAACCAGGTGTGCACTGAGGTATGACTTACTATTTTGTTCCTGGTTTTCTAACATCTGGCTAAAAGTTTCTTGGCTTTCTCTTCTCAGGATTTTTCAGGTTCTCTTTTTCATCACCCTATTTTTCATCACACTGCTGGGCTACTTGCTTTTCCACATAAGCTTTATAAATCCAGACCTCCTAATCGACATACTACCCAAGATACTGAACAGGAGCACCTTGTGGAGGCTAAGAAGCTTCCTCTCTGCATCTCTCACACTTCGGACTGAGGACTTGTTGCCCCACTAATCTCCAAAAAACATCCTTGGGAAAAGAAGGCAAGTGGTACCTGACTGTGTACACTAGGAGATGGTGGAACTTGTAGAGGGAAGATGTTTTCTCCAGTTTTTCCCTTGAGGTTTGCCTACTGATTACCTTTCCCCCCATGTTGTGTTTCCAAGATCGACCTTGCCCAGTAAACAGCTCTGTCAATAGATTTCAGCAGCTATAGGATAAGCTAAATAGTATGAAATAGTAAACAAAGTAGACCATTTTCAGAATAATGTCATAGATGCTAAGCAAAGTTAGAGACCATCATTACTCCTAGATAAACTTAAAAATGTAAGAGACCAGATCTCTGCAATGCAGATGGCTCTTTACTGATAATTAGAACTCTATAGCTGCCAGTGACCTTAACTTAAGCTAACTTAGAAATTACAGCAAAATTTAAAAAAATATGTTGCCTTATGGAACTAAAAATCTGAGGTTGCAGGCATGGATGAATCCAGAAGTTTCACCAGTGTCCTCAGGGCTTCATCTCTCTCCATTTCTCTGAATGGGCATTGCTCCTTTAAGTGGCAATATTCTGAAAATAACTTAAATCTTATACTACCCGATTAGCAACTTCAGTACAATCAGTCTTTTCCAATAGCTACAGCAGGAAATACCAAAGAATCTGTATTGGCCGAGGTCAAATGCCTATCCCTGTCCCATAATCAGCTGATCATGTGTCACCAAAGTCATCCTTTAATGAAAGGCTTATAGGCATCTAGTACCACAGATAAATATTACGAACAGAAGTAACCAAATGGAAAAAAAATTAAGCAACTTTCTTAATCTGGTAAATTGCCTAGAATGAGTAAATTCTTTCTTAACCCCAGGCCTCAGAGAAAACAAAATCCTCTTCTCCTGGCAATTACTAGAGTAATGTGCAAATATGCATCGTCTGACAATACAAGTCATGGAGTTTTCACCTGGCACCCTAAATGGAAACACCCCCCACCCATCTCAAGGAACAGCATTGCATGCGTGGCTTATTCCCACACTGAGTGGCAGTGGCATCTGGCACTTTCTGCCCAGTATGTGCAGCCTTAATAGGTGTTTCCCTAAACCAGACTTTGTTCTTGGCACAAGGGGAGGATAAGGTATGGCCAGCTCCCATTTACCATTGTCCTGACACATGACAGAGCTGAGCAAGAAATCCACTCCTCTGCACTCATGAATTTGAGACTTAGAATCATGAAAGTAAAAGTATTTTCACACATTGTAATTTCAGAGTCACTTAAGAAAACTTAAAAAAAATTTTCCTTTCATGCATATTTCATTATTCATCACCATGTTTTCTCTGCTGTAGCTAAGTGACAAAGCCCCAACTTCTGTGGGATGCAGCGAAAGCAGTCTTAAGAGGAAAGTATATAGAAATCCAGGCATACTTAAGAAGGAAGAACAATCCCAAATGAATAGTCTAATGTCACAATTATCGAAACTGGAAAAAGAAGAACAAATGAGGCCTAAGGTCACCAGACGGAGGGACATAATAAAAGATCAGAGAAGAAATAAACAAAATTCAGAAGAAAATCAATGAAACCAAGAGCTGGTTTTTCAAGAAAATAAACAAAATAGATAAGCCTCTAGCCAGACTTATTAAGAGAAAAAGAGAGACAACACACATCAACAGAATCAGAAACAAGAAAGTAAAAATCACGACAGACCCCACAGAAATACAAAGAAATATTAGAGAATACCATGAAAATCTATATGCTAACAAGCTGGAAAACCTAGGAGAAATGGACAACTTCCTAGAAAAATACAACCTCCCAAGACTGACCCAGAAAGAAACAGAAAATCTAAACAGACCAATTACCAGCAACAAAATTGAATCGGTAATCAAAAAACTACCCAAGAACAAAACCCCCAGGCCAGATGGATTTACCTCAGAATTTTATCAGACATACACAGAAGACATAATACCCATTGTCCTTAAAGTTTTCCAAAAAACAGAAGTGGAGGGAATACTCCCAAACTCATTCCATCAAGCCAACATCACCCTAATAGCAAAACCAGGCAAAGACCCCACCAAAAAAGAAAACTGCAGACCAATATCCCTGATGAATGTAGATGCAAAAAAACTCAACAAAATATTAGCAAACCGAATTAAAAAATACATCAAGAGGATCATACACCGTGACCAAGTGGGATTCACCCCAGTGATGCAAGGATGGTACAACATTCGAAAATCCATCAACATCATCCACCACCTCAACAAGAAGATAGACAAAACCACATGATCATCTCCATAGATGCTGAAAAAGCATTCGATTAAATTCAACATCCAGCCATGATAAAAACTCTGAACAAAATTGGCATAGAGGGCAAGTACGTCAACATAATAAAGGCCATAAATGATAAACCCACACCTATCATCATACGGAACAGCGAGAGGCTGAAAGCTTTTCCTCCGAGACAGGGAGATCGGGAACAAGACAGGGATGCCCACTCACCTCCCTGTTATTGAACATAGTACTGGAGGTCTAAGCCACAGCTATCAGACAAAACAAACAAATGCAAGGAATCCAGATTGGTAAAGAAGAAGTCAAACTGTCACTATTTGCAGATGACATGATATTGTACACAAAAAACCCTAAAGACGCCACTGCAAAACTATTAGAACTAATATCGGAATTCAGCGAAGTTGCAAGATAAAAAATTAACACACAGAAATCTGTAGCTTTCCTATACTCTAACAATAAACTAATAGAAAGAGGAATCAGGAAAACAATTCCATTCACAATAGCATCAAAAAAAAAAATACCTAGGAATAAACCTAACCAAGGAAGTGAAAGACCTATACCCTGAAAACTATAAGACACTCTTAAGAGAAATTGAAGAGGACACTAACCAATGGAAACTCATCCCATGCTCTTGGTTAGGAAGAATTAATATCATCAAAATGGCCATCCTGCCAAAAGCTATATACAGATTTAATGCAATCCCTATCAAATTACAAACAACATTCTTCAACGAACTGGAACAAATAGTTCAAAATTTCATGTGGAAACACCAAAGACCCCAATAGCCAAAGCAATCCTAAGAAGAATAAAGGGGGGGGGATCTCGCTCCCCAAATTCAAGCTCTACTACAAAGCCACAGGAATCAAGACAATTTGGTACTGGCACAACAACAGAGCCACAGACCAGTGGAACAGAATAGAGATGACAATAACCCAAACATACATGGTCAATTAATATACAATAAAGGAGCCATGGACATACAATGGGGAAAGGACAGTCTCTTCAACAGATGGTGCTGGCAAAACTGGCCAGCTACATGTAAGAGAATGAAACTGGATCACTGTCTAACCCCATAGACAAAAGTAAATTTGAAATGGATCAAAGACCTGAATGTAAGTCATAAAACCAGAGAACTCTTAGAAAAAAACATAGGTATAAATCTCTTCAACATAAACATGAGCTACTTCTTCACGAACATACCTCCTTGGGCAAGGGAAACAAAAGCAAAAATGAACAAGTGGGACGAAATCAAGCTGAAAAGCTTCTGTACAGCAAAGGACACCATCAATAGAGCAAAAAGGTACCCTACAGTATGGGAGAATATATTCATAAATGAGATCTGACAAAGGATTGACATCCAAAATATATAAAGAGCTCACACATCTCAACAAACAAAAAGCAAATAATCCAATTAAAAAATGGGCAGAGGAGCTGAACAGACAGTTCTCCAAAGAAGAAATTCAGATAGCCAATGGACACATGATAAGATGCTCCACATCGCTAGTCATCAGAGAAATGCAAATTAAAACCACAATGAGATATCACCTCACACCAGTAAGGATCACCATCATCGAAAAGACAAACAACAAATGTTGGCGAGGTTGTGGAGAAATGGGAACCCTCCTACACTGCTGGTGGGAATGTAAATTTGTTCAACCATTGTGGAAAGCAGTATGGAGGTTCCTCAGAATGCTCAAAATAGAAATACCATTTGACCCAGCAATTCCACTTCTAGGAATTTACCCTAAGAATGCAGCACTCCAGTTTGAAAAAGACAGATGCACCCCTTTGTTTATCGTTGCACTATTTACAATAGCCAGATATGGAAGTAACCTAAATGTCCATCAGTAGATGAATGGATAAAGAAGATGTGGTACATATACACAATGGAATGTTACTCAGCCATAAGCAAAAAACAGATCCTATCATTCGCAACAACATGGATGGAGCTACAGGGTATTATGCTCAGTGAAATAAGCCAGGCAGAGAAAGACAAGTACCAAATGATTTCACTCATGTGTGGAGTAGAACAACAAAGGAAAACTGAAGGAACAATACAGCAGCAGAATCACAGAACCCAAGAATGGACTAACAGTTACCACAGGGAAAAAAGGGACTGGGGAGGATGGGTGGGAAGGGAGGGATAAGGGCGGGGAAAAAGAAAGAGAGCACTAAGATCAGCATGTATAGTGTGTGGGGGGGGGGGCACAGGGGAGGATGTGCAACACAGAGAAGACAAGTAGTGATTTTACAGCATCTCACTACAGAGATGGACAGTGACTGTGAAGGGGTATGTGGGGGGGACTTGGTGAAGGAGGGAGCCTAGTAAACATAATGTTCTTCATGTAATTGTCACCAAAAAAAAAAAAAAAAGATACAAACTTAGAATCATATATTGAAGCGTATACAGATTTAGAGTTTTTTATATCTTCCTGGTAAATTGAAATTTTTATTATTATGAAACTTCTTTTTATCTCTAGTAATATTTCTTGTTTTAAAGTTTTATCTGATGTTCACTCTCTTCTGCTTGGGGTTTGAAAAGAGTACTTTTTTACATCTTTTTATTTTCAACCTCTTTATTTTCATATGTGAGATATGTTTCTTAGACTCAGAATGGAATTCTTGGTGGTTTTTAATCCCATCTGCTCTGACCAAATTTTCCAATTTGTAAAGCACTGTACTCCATTTACATTTATTACAATTATCTAGATGCAAGGAGATTTTTAAGATTGTGGAAACATTTATCAGAAGGGGAAAGGAAAAACTAAAAAGACTGAAAATAGAAGGAAGGAAAGGGAAATGATGACTGGTGGGGTAAGTTCTAGAGGTGGCGGACAGCATGATATCGAGAGTCCCGAGCACAGAACGAGGGGCGGTGTTGCAGAGGACACCGGGGGGACAGGCACAGACCTCCGCTTGGTGGTGGTGTGAAGCTGTGTGGGAAGTTGCAGGATGCTCACAATTATCCAGTACACAAGAGTCTTTGCTTCAGAGCCAAATACTAGGCTTCTAAAGGTCAGAGTTTGGTAGTTCTTGGCCTGCTGTCTTGTGGGCTGGGGTGCAAGGACAAAACAAGCCTAAGCACAGGAACGCCCAGCCGAGTGTGTTTGCTTTACCACGATGACTGAGTTGTTTAGGAAAAATACAGGGTGCAAAGACTAGAGTTTAGATATCCTCGAGAAGAAACTGAGCAAGGTATATGCTAATCCCTGGACGGTTTAAACAAACATCGTGCACTGGAAATGTTTCACAGATCTGATCTTCCTGAGGCCTGGTGGCTTGAGGACAGGCAGGCATCACGTGTCTGGCTTCAAGCTCTTCATGAGACCATACTTAAGCCAAACTGGGAATGATGAAATCCTTCCTTCTCACGCATCCAATTGGCATTTATGGACACACAACTGTAGAGATAAGAAATGGCTCTGGAAGATGTGTGTGTGAAAACCCATACTCAACAATGGCTAATGCGTGGCCTGACCACAGACTGTACAAAGGCAAACCACCTGAGAAGCAAAGGAATATATGGTGAAAATAAAATAAAATGCCCACTTAATGTGTAGGCAGTTTAATTTTTATGGTTAAGTAGTACAGGAAAAAGAATGTAAATAAGCCTTCCTACATATTTCTCAAACCCCCTAGTCTCTATGTTGTCACCATACTTCTATGGCCATATTTAGGTTATACCTTTTTAGTATTCTGATTTTTCAGAAATGGTAAAATACATGCATCCAGAGAAAAAGAGTGCCTCCCCACTACATATTTTCAGAATGTTTACTACCTCTCTTCATTCTTCTATTACTTTTAGCACCAAAGTCAAATTTTAATTAATTCTGAGACACTAAGCTAATCATCAGACTAATCAATTACATGGGAGGAAGAAATGTAAAATTAGGGAAAATAATTCACAGAGATGGAAAGAAGGGGAAAATATGCTGGTCAAAGTTATTTATTCTGGGAAAGTTTTTTCTCCCTCTACACATGACCTAAAAGTACATCTTAGTTCTGAGTCTTTGAAAAGAATTCTGAGTTTTAAATCAATGGAAGTTTTTTTGCAAATTAGCTGAGCTTTTACTCAGCAAGGTTTCCTGGCTATTATGGACAAGTTCACAATACCTTATGGAAACAGGCGTACAGACAGAGGGGCCACATCTGTTCAGCATTCCTGTCCTTACTCCAGGAATGCTGGATACACCAGCAACCTTGAGAAAGCCATTTGTAAATGTCTTACTAACTTATCTTCAGTCCCTGTAAAAACAAGTCCCTAAGCAAGTAGCAATTCTCACATCACCCAAAGTCTTGTCATTTGACAAGAGCAAGGGAATTAATGGCAAACCACCACCGAGTGGATCCATCATCAGGTACCACAGTTCAGATCACTCCTGGGTGATTTCTCCAAAGTGTTTGTGAACTGAGGTTTAGAGTTCTACCTGCATGTTAGGTTTTAACCATAAAAAGGATCTTTCATGCACTGAGAGTACCTGGCTGGGCCTTGGAGCTGTTCCTGAGCTCTGTTTCTAGCCCCATGGTGCTAGTGAGCCCTGCCACTTGGAAAACCACAGTATGCAGACCTGTCCATCAGAACGGTGGAGGGAAATGGACCAAATCAATTTTTAGCAATCACACTTCTATACAAAGAATGAATAAAATGTCTGGCGGGGTGGAAGATGGGAGGTCTGGAGGCTCTGGGAGAGTAGAAGGTGATCTCTGAGGGACAGTCTGGGGTGTTCTATTCTGTTATTAAAGGTGAAATTACTAACCCTCTTCCAGGAAATGAGTCAAGATTTAGAAGAAAAGGTAGAAGTTTTATGGTGAGTTGGAGCATGGGAGAGGTTAATGAACTGGTGGGCAACGTGAAGAGAAGTTCCAGGCACACGTTAAGGAAGTGACTCTCACAGGACCAAGGAGCCCCAACCAGCACAAGCTCGCCCAGGAGAAATTTTATGGTTCAAGTATTACTCAATACTTGATGAGTCAGAACATAGTGTACCCTTGATTTGAGAAGGGTCAATTTCATTTATCCCCTGCCTGTGTTTCCAGAAGCCACGTGGATGGCCCCCTACGTCCTGTCCAGAGTCCCATTTCCCATTCTTCAGCCACACTGGGCCAGTACACAAATCTAGACTTACTTTCTGTGCATATGTTCTTGAGGATGACATTTCCTCTCTTGAAACACCCTTTGATCCCTTTTAATGCTTATTAAATGCCAAGCCCTTTACAAAGATTTCCCTGATCCTTCTAATTTGGATATAATCTCATCCTCCTTCAGAGGAGGACCTATAGCATTCTCTACTTACAATGAAAATTAATCTTTCATTATTTATTCGGGTTATCTTGCCCTAATCTTTTCCTGTTTCCAATAGATTGTTAAACTTTGTGAGTATATGATACTTATTTAAATTCTCATTGGGTCCTCACATGTACCCAACACAACTCTTGCACACAGAATGTGTACAATACATACCTGTTAAAAGAAAATTGGATCAACATTTGTTGAATGATACTGAATTGATGCTATGAAAATGGCTCCCATATATGCGAGCTCATTTACTGAAAAATGGGACCAAGGTTCCATACAGCATGGGGTTCTGGGGGCTGGAATAGAAGTGGGGGTGAGGAGGATTTGATGCCAGGGCTGAAGACTATGGCGCTAATGGCATTCACAAGACAGCATGTCAGGGAGGCCAGTGTTGAGAATGAAACAGTCCAAAAGGAGCATCAACTGAAGAAGCAGCAACCAGGTTTCCCAAGAGAAAATAAGCTGGCCGGGCAGAGGACCGGCTAGGAAGTACGGCTGAAGAATCTTCTCACAGATACTGGAGTGAAAAGATTGGAATCTGGTTGAAGAATTAAGTGCAGTTAGTTCTTTATGAGACTCTCCCTCCTGTATTGTTTTATCCAGTGAGATTTCCAGCCTGTGGTTGCCATTATCGTAGTTCAGATACCATCACTATAACGTGGAAGAAGTTCCTACCAGCTACTCTGCAGTGCGTCATCCTAACAACTCAGAATCCGTTCTTCTCAACCTTCCTTTCACAGTAAGCCTTCAGGGTGCTCTTGCAATGCCTTGTTGTGACCAAATTCTGCTACAGCTCTGCAAGCAGGTGAGGTGAGCGGCCTTGTCTAACCCTGATTACACTGAGAGGGCAGGACACACCACAGACACCTCCGCCTGTCAGTGACAGAGCCTGGACTTAATCTCCTAGAATCGGATTGTCAGGTTGTGGCTCTTCCGACTTTGGCTTTTTGAGGGTTCGGGATCTAGTGATTATCGTGAGGCACAGTGAAAAGGGTTCTGAAAGTAAACACATCCAAGTCCCACTTTGTTCACTGATAAAATTTACGGCTTAATGTGAGTCTCTCTTGGCTTCAGCCAGCTTGCTTTTGAAATGGGATAGTAATGCCAAGTCGCCCGGTGTGTAAAATTTTGAAGGTGGTGAACTTGACACAATAGGTTCTTGAGGCTCTTTTCTTAAATCAGTTACGTTAATATTTCTTGAGCACTTGTTTATGAGGGACTCAGGACTGAACAAGACAGGGCTGCTCCCTGTAAGTGCCCACACTCTGTGCTTTGGACTGTTTATCCCATCACACCGATCTGCCCTGAGGCATCAGTACCTTCCAGGGCTCTAGCAAGTCTCTGCCATCTAGATAAGTATTGATGGTGAAATCAGACATTTGTCCCATAACTCTCCAAGTGTTTATGTAAAATGAAGACAATAAAACACACTACTCAATGAGGGTGTACCAAGGATGAAATGAAATGGGAATTTAGAAGGGATTTATAAATTGTGAAAAGCTGTGGAAATGTAAATGGTGTGACCGTTTATTCTGCATATGCAGAAAGCCTCTGAGCCCCTGTCTGAGGAAGACCAAGGGGGAAATGGGCAGGATGAAGTTCGTCATTGGCCTGGCACTTTTCAGGCGTGTCTGCCCTCTAGCGGCTCTGGTCCATGGCTGCTTCATGGGAGGGGTGCCTGGAGAAGAACGGAGCACGCCTGTCTGGGAGGGTAAAGAAGGGTTCGGCAGGGAACTCAGCCTTGTCCTCACTGTCCTCCTCTGTAGGAGACATTGCCCACATCCCTTTGACCTATCTTCAGGTATAGTGGAAGGCACAAGCTTTGGGGGTGAACAGACCTGCCCCTGTCATTTACCACCAACCTGAGCCAATTTACCTAATTTCCCTTAGCTTTAGCCCCCCGTTTGCATGGGAAGAATACCCAATTTGAGCTTTTTGTAAAGGTACAATGAAATAATTTATATAGAATAGTCTGCACAGTACCTGGCACATTTTAAGCACTTTAAAAAAGGCTTTTATTGCCTTCACACTTTACTCATATTTCTGGGTTCATACTGGCAGGTTACTTGGGGCTGGGAATATATATTTAGCCCTTAAATCATCTTAGATACTTCCCCAATAAGCAAATGTTCCCTTTCTATCCTTTTCAAAGGGAAAATTGTTAGCCTGGAATTGTAAATTCTATAAATACAAGGTTAGATAATCTGCCTACCTAACCCTGTTCTGATTTCCCTCTTCAGATTTGTGGGACTATTTGCTGCTCTCACTGGGGACTGCCTGCTGCCCAGCAGGGCTTCTGATGGAACAGTTTATGAGCCTCTGACGTAAAAGATTGTCTTACTAATGAGGCACATTCCCAGGATGGGCAGATCTTCTTTCTTCACAAGCTGAACACAAGTGAAGCTCACTGGGTAACCCCTCCTCCTGCTTTCCCTCTGGTCCACCCTGCACATCCCTGACCAAAAGGCTGTGTGGCCAGTCACATCACCCTGTCTGTGCTTTGTTGGGAAGACATCAATTTGAGGAGGAAGACATAATCTGGTATTCCCAAGATGGATTTTGTTTACTGCTATCATAATCTTTCAGGCATTTGAAAGGATAGGTCCTTAAGTATCACAGAGGGAACAAATCGGATGACTCCAGGAAAAGTTGCTCAGCCTCCAAGAGGGGAGCTGGCCTCTGCTGGTACTGGTTCACAGGACCAACTGTGCCTCTCTGAACTTGGCATCTGAAGGAAAATCTGAAGGAGGTAAAGGTCAGCTATCTGGGAGAAACTGTTCCAAGCTGAAGGAACAAACAAGTGGATGGCGTGTTTGAGAAACATCAGGGAAGCTGGTTTGACTAAAAAAGAGCAAGCAAGGGAGGATCTGAGGTCTGAGAGAGAAGACGGCTTTATAAGGACTCCGGCTTTTTCTCTGAGTGAGATGGAGAACAAGGGTTGGCTGGAAGAGTGACCTAACATGTCGTTTGGTTTCTGTATTAAAAAAAGGCTACAGAAAGGCAGGCGCAGAAGCAGGGAGAACAGTTAGGAATTCTTGCAGTTGTCCAAGTAAGAGATGCCCGTATCATGGACAAAGTAGATCCTGGACATAATGTGACATTAAGACCTAAAGATCTTCTGAATTGGCTGTGTGGTGTTGGAGAAAGACAGGAGTCACAGATGAGTCCAAGCATTTTCGCCTGAGCAACTAGGAGGATCAAGGTGCTATTACTAAGATGGGAAGATGGCAAGAAGGGCTGGTTTCGGATGGACAGCCAGGAGTTGGATTTTGGACATGTAAAACTTGAGATGACTAGCAGACAGCCAAGAGATATCAATTCAAGATTTGGTTACATGACCTGGAGATTAGGGGAAAATGTCAGGCTTGAGATATAGATTTAAAGGAATTCAGTATACAGACAGTATTTAAAACCAAGACAGATGAGATCACCAAGGAGATGAGTACAGATAGAGAAGAAGTCCAAGCACTAAGTCTTGAGGCACTCCAATGTTTGGAGGTCATGGAGGTGAGGAAGAAGCACTGAAGGAGATTAAGAGGAGCAGGCAATAAGGTAGTAATCAAACTGGGGAGCCAAGGGAATAAAGTATTACAAATAGGGAGTGATCAATGTTCCAAACGTTAGTGATTGGTCAATTGGAATTGACTAGTCTGGCAACATGGGGGTCACTGTCGACCTTGAAAAGGAATTTTGACCGTGTCCTATATCCAGATTATAAAATCAGTATTATAGCTTGTTAGTTTGTTTACATTTCTTTATATAGCACTTAGGTGGTATACTAGTTCCTCTTAGGCAGAGGAAGCGTGATGTCTCATTCACTCTGGGTCCTGACGTAGAGTAAGGAGCTCAATGAATATATGTGGAATGAACACGCAAATGCATGAAAAAGAGCAATTTCAGTATTGGCCTAGGATGTCCACTGTGTAAGTCTGCACTGCCTCAGAATTACTGGATCAGAAAGAGATCTGCCACCAGATGGGACTGGACTTGAATCACAGGATACAGATGACTATCCTATTCTTAATGACACTGTCATTCTGTCTCATTTTTTGCATAGCATTGTCATCATCATCATCATCCAATAAACACATTCTGTTCATCCTTCCCTCATAGTCCATCTTAGAGTGGTCATTCAACTTTAATTTACCAACTTCTCATATACCTCATTATTATAAACTCCGTAATACAATATGCATATTGCTGTAGTATTGATCGTCTTTATGTTCAGAATTTCAAGGGCCTTTGGTGGCATCTTCCTGCTATATATTGTACTTAATATCATTTCTTTGGCTTTGAAGAATGCCTGTAATTTAATAATTCAAGTGAAGATGTTTATCGAGTGGGGTTGTGTGCCAGATAGACAATTCTCTTTGGAGATACAATGGTGAGCAAGTTAGACATGATCATGGCCCTGAAGGAGCCTGCAGTCTAATGGAGTTATGTGGCAGAGACATCAAACAATCAATTACAACAAAGGGTGATAAGTGGCATGAGAAGGGAAGTGCTGTCCGTTTCATACATATCTTCTATCCTTGGTCTTCCTTTATATACTTTATGTGTGTTCCTGGGTGATTGCATTCACCCTCTTGGACTCAACGAATGACTCCCAAATCGCGAGCTCCAGCTCAGATCTTTCTAAATATGTCCAACCAATGTTTATTGGGTCTTTCCACTTGGGAGTCTCAGAATCACCTTCAAACTCAACATATCAAAAACAGAATCAAGCACCTCCGTTAACCCTCCTATGCATACATACCAACACCTTAGCTGTTTTTCTCTTTCTGAGCCACCGTAATCTACAGTGCCATTGAGTCAACTGCCCACTTAGACACCAGAGCATTCACCTTGGCTTCCGGTTCTACCTCGTCCCACTTTAGCAATCTGTTACTAGTTCTATTCATTCATTCTTCTCAATATCTCTTGCCTCTCCTCAGTTGTCTCCATTTCTATGACCATTACATAACATCTGTGAACATTTGCTGGACCTTTGTTATGTACCAGGTTCTCTACTAAGTGCTTTCAATGTGTTTCCTTATTTATTCCTCATACCACTGGGTAAGCTTCAGTGAACGCAAGAGCTATTCTCACTTTTACAGACAGGAAAATGAGGTGTACATAGGTTAAGCACTTTGCAGGGATCACCTAGGTGGTAGGTGAAGGAGCCTCGTAGCATAAACCAGTGTCACGAACCACTAAACCCTTAGTTTAAGCAACTTCACCATCTCTGACTCCGGATTTCTATGACAGCCTCCAACCATGACTTTTTCAAAGCTTCACCACAGACATGAGTGAAATGATATTTCCACTTGAAGTCATTTAATTTATCTACCTGTCACCCTTAGGATAAATACCAAAGCCCCTAACAGAGCTTTTGCCCTTGTTTTTCGTGATCTGGCCTCTGAGTATTTCTTAGGCTTTCCCGTCCCCCTTCCCCCATTCCCCGTCCAGCCCACGGCTCTAAAGCACTTTCTGCAGTTCCGCAGACATGCTTCCTCTCACCTCCGGGTCTCATGTCTCCTCTGTCTGGGAAATCTTACTCTATGACTGATCTGCTTCTGTCACATATCCCACTTCTTAGCAAGAAAGGTCCAGAAGGAAGTATTATTTTACCTATTCTGCTTTTTATTTGTTCCTGTTAAAAATCAATAGGATGGGAAAAAAATCAAGAGGATGTATTGACACAAATGATGGGACTAAACATGAGAACCTCCTCCTTTTTAGTGACTCTGTCCTGATGACAGTCACAATTGTGTGACAAAGGACATGTGCAGATCTGTGGAGTGCACTGTGTTGAGGGGAGTGGACAGGGGGCTTGAGTGCTTATTGCTGAATATTCCTGAAGCCTCCTGCCCCCGACTCTCCCCAGATTTAGAGGAAGGAGATGCCTTGAAGCCTGGGGTCGGTGTATCAAGCTTGCATGATTAGTACCATATTTCCCTTTCTGAGCTATTTAGGATCAAAAAGAAAAAAATGTTAGAAAAAAATCGATGTCAAGTATAAGACTGGAAACAAAGCATAGTTGGAACAAATTAGAACCAAACTTCCATCATGAGGGTTCAATAATCAAAGAAAACAACTTTTCTCCTCTTGGGAACTGTATTTTCCTCAAGTTTTGGGAATACTAAGGGGAATGCTCAGACTATTTGGCCCATGCAAGACTACGACAAGGTCCTGCTACACCTCTGATGGCCCTGCAGCCACTTACCTGCCTTCAAACTACACCTCATCTCATTTCTTCATGGGGCACCATGTCTTTAGGGGCAGAAGGTGATAGCAGCATTTCCTGGAGATCTTGCAAAGACACCAAACCTCCCCTGGTAAATTTGCAGCAAACCTCTCATTCCTTAGGGTGAAAGGGGGCAGCATCAAGGATCTTTTAAGGAATGGAGGCCGTTTGCAAAACTTCACCACATAGTCTGTTTAGAATAGTGATTCTTCTTTTCCAGCTTTCTTATGTTCTCTTGGTGTTTATATTCTAAGTGTACCTACTTGCATACTATTGTATATCTGAATACTCTTCTAAAACGTTTTTCATTTCTTCTGACAGGAATGAAGACCTGGTTTCTGAGTTGGAGCATCTCAGAGGAAAGGCGCTGACACAATATTAAGTGGTCTTAGGGGCTTTCTCTGATTGTCCCTTTTGATGCCCAGCAAAGCCACTCTCTGTCTTTCACATCATCTCGTCATTTTTTTAAATTTGTATTAAGGAATAATAATATGCTGAGGTATAATGAGATATTACTATTTCTCTCTCTTCCAATTAGAATGTACATTCATGAAGGTGGGGACCTAGAATAATGCTTGGCACATAATAGTTGCTCAATAAGTATCTGTTGAAGAATGGGGTGGAGGCTTATTCAGACTGAGAAGCACAGAAGCGGGTGGCAGGCAGGGATAGGAGTCCCAGCACCACAGTAGTAGATTCAAATGCTTCTGGAACGATTGATGACTGGGTCACCTCTTCCCCTAGTCCCATTAAGCACCCAACCCAGGTCAGTGAGCTGGCCACATCAGCATCCTTCTCTCACAGGGCATCAAAAGCTGTTCAGAGGACCTGAAAGCACTCAGTCTGTTTCAGCTGTGGATGCAGAAGTTTGGATGGATAAAAGCTGCTATCAATTTTTTTACTTAAGATGCTAATTGTTAAATCTGCCTTTGTCTTCCCCCTCCTTCACTTTTCTAAGGCTTCTGGAAAGGAAAGAAAATTTTAAGTACATGCAGATGGGATGAAGAGGACAGGCAAAGATTTAGGTCTTTTGGAAGTGAAGTCGATTTTTTAAGTGTTAAATAAATGAGTGAGATTCCCAGTTTAAAAGCATGGAGTTCAAGGACAATTAAGCAAATAAAAGTCTCACTTTTGAACTCAGAACGTGACAGCTGATTGATTTAATGGATTTTCAGCTCAGCCAAACTGCCTTTTAGGAAACAGCTAATGCTGTCTTTCTCATGACAACTGTTCTTGTTTTTTTTCCACCTCAGGTCATCCATAAGCCCCCGAGTTTCTTTATATTTCAGCCTGAATGTAGATCATTCTCAAATTTCTTTCTGTATCCAAGCTCCTATTCAGAATTTCTTCCATAAGCATGGTTTGAGCTGAACCACTGATTTTTACTTGTAATATCTCATTAAGCTAAGCAACTTCCCTACCTCTTCAAAGTCCGCTTTCTAGTAGTGGGAATACTGGAGGGCGCCAGGTCACCACAGAGGCCAAGGGTGCAGAAGGAGCTCCAGGCAGCTCCTGCCTGCTCACAGCGTGGGCCGCAGCGGCCCTGCCCGGCACTGCATGAGGACTGAAGGGCGGCTGCTGCCTAAGCAGGTGTGTTTGAGTGTCTGAATGAGGCTGTTCTGTGCGAACTTCAGAATAGCCTTTGTACCAAAGTTTTACACCAGTTGCCCGGATGCCTTCCCCAGCAATGTTGCATTCTCACTAGGAGGTGGTGAGCTCCCGGGAGCCACTGAGGAACACAGAAGGAAACCTGGGGAAGTTGAGGCGCTACCCTTGAGTTCTGGTACACTAGGAAGCTGTGATGGCGTCATGGGCCAGGAAAAAGGACAGCTGTGTGTGTCTATCTGTTGTTTTGGATTTGGAGTAAGCTCCATGGTAGACATCTTGTATGCACTTTCTGAAAAAGAGAACATTTCCCCACAGCATTTTGTTTACATATTTACAATACTGCTGGAAATGTTCATAGTCATAGTCTTGGGGAGATTGAAGAATATGTTAAAATTCTGTAGCTTGCCAATCTAATAAGGGCTAAGGGAAGAAAAGAGGTTATTTCTGAATGCTTGTAACTCTTGCATTCCATATTTCACATATGGATGTTAACCATATTGTGGTTAGGCAAACCATATTTGATTTTTATTAATGCTTTACGTTTCTTCCCCTTGAGGAAATATAACTCTTGTACCTCAAAGATTAACGTATCCTCACAATGTTCTGGAGATGGACAAGCAATATTCACCCAGCTCCCCTCCCACTACCCACTTTACTCCCGTCTCCTCAAGCAAATAGAGCTTTCAGTGCATATTATCATCAACAAGAAAAGTGGGAGCCTGGGAATTTTTGGAGAGACAAACCTGGGACTAGAGCTGGAGAAATGACATCATGTTCCTAGTGCCTCCAGATGACAACAGTGCAATCTTAGAAAAAGTTAACATCTTAGGGCCACAATTTCCTCACCTACAAAATTGAATAGGCCAGGTAATTTGTATGGTCTCTTCAAGCTCAAATTCTCAGGTTCGTGTACAGAAGGCAGCAGAGAGCCACACAGAATGCAGTAGACTCTTTTTTTTTCTCAGAGAGATAATATGCACACTGCGACTCATAATAAAGAATATTCACCAGGTAGACAATTTGTCTCTACCGTGACCATAGCTTCCACAGGGAAAGGGAGAAAAAGAGGAGAGAGACTAAACAAGAAAAAGAGTTTGCAATTAAAAATAAAATAGATAAGGGAAGTTTATGCTGAATTAAAAACTTACATGCATCAAAAGCAGCACTTGGTGTATGCAGAGGAGGTGAACAGGCGCAAGAGGATAAATGACTTTTAAAAAGGAGACACTATTTACATAAACCCCAACGCAATCTACACAGTATTTTATTTAAAGCATTCCATAATCCAGATCTTAGCAAATGAGAATTACTGGATGGACAAGTTTATTCTGCTATCTTTAAACCTTTGAAATTTTGTAACTCATTTTTAATGGGAAAATTTCTAAAATGCACATTTCCTTGTTTTATGAGACAGAGTAGACTCCACAGAATATGTAATCTCAATATAACTAATTCTTGGGAGTATGAGTATCGTTCATCATTCAGTTTGGGCTCTGCTTGCTCACCGTGCTCATTTTGTAGCTACTGACTGAGATGCAGACATAAACTGTAGTAGATTGTGGGCTGAGGAAGTGTAGACACACTTGTGGTCCCAAAATACATTTTTTGGTTATTACTGCTTTGGAAACGCCCTGGTATCAGTTGGCATCATACTCATTTGCCCTCTTATCATAAAGGTGGCCTGAGGCTATGACAGCTAAGTGAATTCCTGAGGGGTTTAGCCTAGCTGCCTCTCAGGACATGACTCACCTAGGCAAGGCCATCTGTCTAATGAACGCTGTCGGGCCCTATCACTGGCAAGCACGTTAGTACACTATCACCTCCTGGACCGCAGCTCCTTGTCAGCCCAGGCCACCCCTTCTCTCTGTGTTACTGGTCGTGCCTCTCTGCAGTCCCTTCTGCCAGGGCGTTTGCTCTGAGGTACAATACTGCGCTAACATAACGGACAAGCAAGGGCCTCTTTTCCTCTGGCCAGCCAATCAACTGATCGCATTGAGTTAATGTCATCTTCAGCGACTGGATTTAAAAATTGGGTTTAATGAGAGTTGGATGTTCAACAGTGGGTGATTTTCACTTAAGAGACAATTTAATGATTAATGAAACACACCAATATATCAGCCATTACTACAGTTATCCAAATACACTGAATTTTTTGGCCATGACACACATCCCCTGACCTCCTGTAAATACACCAAGTGTTTCTCTATTCCACGAGTTCCTATTCCTTGAACAGGCAAGGCCCGGAAGGCATGACAATGGTGGACAGAAGGAAAGCAGGGATATTCTACTCCTTATAGTGCAGCCTGACATCCAGAGAAGGTGTTAGTTTATTAAAGAAAAAATAACAAGCTTGAAGCCACACAACTGGTAACAAATAGATTTTGGATTATTTTGATAACATTTTAGGTATATATTTGCCAAAAAAAGGCTATGACTTAAAACCAAGAGAAACATCATAATTATGATAACAAGTTCAAGACAGTTATCTATCAGAGTTCATAATGTCTTCCCTTGCTTCCTGTCATTTACCACAGTCAGGGAAATATTTCATGTTGTTGCATGCATGCATGATATTGGAATTTTCTCAAATTTACTATGTGTTTGAAGCTTTCTACCAGTTTTTATATTTTATGTGCACATTGCCTATCTGTGACAAATTCAAAATTTACTGTCTTGCCACTTCCTTTTTCCCAGTTCTGACTGATACATTTACTTTGTGCACAGTGCTACATCAAAATCTATTCACACATATTTTATACTATGACTGGCTTTTCAGGCACAGCATTCTCTGTACAGAAAAACTCAAATTTGCATTTATAGTATGACAAAGAAGGGGTCAGATTTTATTGATCAGTAAATCTGTTGCTTTTATATTTACTGATGTCAATATATTTTTCTTTACTCCTATGGTTTTCACCTATTGCCAAGATTTGTTGGAATACTGCTGCATCTATAGATTATGATTTTTCTTTTGGTTCTAATAAATGGTATATGGCATTTCTGTGAGGAAAATATTTCTCCCACAAGAGCAGAACAAAATCACTTGCTGTACCTAAGCATGATAAACAAAGTACTTAATTTCCTCCAAAGTTCTTTGTGAAGTCTAGAGGTATCTTCTAGTTAGGTGTATCTTCTAAGTGCCAGTTCAGCTTGTACAGAGACGAATGCCTCTACGTTTGCTGAACATTAATTTAGCATGTTAGGGCTGATCACCCATGAGACACATCCCTACTTCACCAGCCGTGTAGTTCCGATCTCCTTCTGGCACATCTTAAGAACTGATACTTGTCATACACATGTGTGGGGTTTCCCAAACCCACACAGTGCTCCTCCTCATATTTTATTATCAGAGTTCCCACCACTGTTTTCCCCCAACCAGATATCTCGTTACAGGATGATTACTGCTGTAACTTTATAGCAGTTCAAGTAAACCCATGTGTGAAATATCATCTAACAAAGTAAAGAGGATCCTTTATACAGGAAATTTTTGTCCCAGTGTCACTGGAGCTCTTAAGCAGCTAAAATGGGTGATGATGGCTTTCATTTAGGGTTTAAAAAAAAACAAACTCCCAGTTTAAATTCACTTTCATTGATAAAATTTCTGTGTTTCTTTAAAACCATTTTTATTTCTGGTTCAAATTCAGGCACACTCAGAAAGGAAAAAAGTGGTTTGCTTTGATGATGTTAGTATAACAGTGCACAAATATCCTGTTTATTTATGACATGAAATTTAAAACACCATCTAATTCTGAAAGAGATTTGAGGTGGTCCATGGAGGTACTAACTTTGCTCTCATCTAAGCACCTTAAAATGTGATTTATGCTGGTTGTTTTCTCCCATACATCTGCCACTTCTTGACATCTGGTGGTTAATGTCTGCGAGTGAAACACAACTTCTACATAAAGTATAAAACATCCTCTCATCTGTGAGTTCTTGGCAAGCACTGAAAAAACTGCAAGATGAAACAAGCTGAAATTGTACACTAGGCACAGAAACTATACACTAGGCTATTTTAAAGACGAACGCAGATTGAAAGATAAAATCACTTTTCAAAAGGCATTTCTGGGGGGCGGAGCCAGGATGGCGGCATGAGTAGAGCAGTGGAAATCTCCTCCCAAAAACACATAGATCTATGAAAATATAACAAAGAAAACTCTTCCTAAAATAGAGACCAGAGGACACAGGACAACATCCAGACCACATCCACACCTGCAAGAACCCAGCGCCTTGCGAAGGGGGAGAGGAAGGCCACCAACCAACAAGAAGGAAAGCTCTTCCAGCTGTCACTTGGACCAGCTCTGCAAACTATCTCTATCACCATGAAAAGGCAAAACTACAGGCAGAAAAAGATCACAGAGACAACACCTGAGAAGGAGACAGACCTAACCAGTCCCCCTGAAAAGGAATTCAAAATAAAAATCATGAACATGCTGACAGAGATGCAGAGAAAAATGCAAGAGCAATGGGATGAGATGCAGAGAAAAATGCAAGAGCAATGGGATGAAGTCCGGAAGGAGATCCCAGATGCAAGGAAGGAGATCCCAGAAGTGAAACAATCCCTGGAAAGATTTATAAGCAGAATGGATAAGATGCAAGAGACCATTGAAGGAATAGAAGCCAGAGAACAGGAACGTGTAGAAGCTGACATAGAGAGAGAGAAGAGGATCTCCAGGAATGAAACAACACTAAGAGAACTATGTGACCAATCCAAAAGGAATAATATTCGTATTATAGGGGTACCAGAAGAAGTAGAAAGAGGAAAAGGGATAGAAAGTCTCTTTGAAGAAATAATTGCTGAAAACTTCCCCAAACTGGGGGAGGAAATAATCAAACAGACCATGGAATTACACAGAACCCCTAACAGAAAGGATACAAGCAGGACAACACCAAGACACATAGTAATTAAAATGGCAAGGATCAAGGACAAGGAAAGAGTTTTAAAGGCAGCTAGAGAGAAACAGGTCACCTATAAAGGAAAACCCATCAGGCTAACATCAGACTTCTCAACAGAAACCCTACAGGCCAGAAGAGAATGGCATGATATATTTATTGCAATGAAACAGAAGGGCCTTGAACCAAGGATACTGTAACCAGCACGACTATCACTTAAATATAATGGCAGGATTAAACAATTCCAGACAAGCAAAAGCTGAGGGAATTTGCTTCCCACAAACCACCTCTACAGGGCATCCTACAGGGACTGCTCTAGATGGGAGCACTCCTAAAAAGAGCACAGAACAAAACACACAACATATGAAGAATGGAGGAGGAGGAATAAGAAGGGAGAGAAGAAAAGAATCTCCAGACAGTGTATATAACAGCTCAATAAGCGAGCTAAGTTAGGCAGTAAGATACTAAAGAAGCTAACCTTGAACCTTTGGTAACCACGAATCTAAAGACTGCAATGGCAATAAGTACATATCTCTCAATAGTCACCCTAAATGTAAATGGACTTAATGCACCAATCAAAAGACACAGAGTAATAGAATGGATAAAAAAGCAAGACCCATCTATATGCTGCTTACAAGAAACTCACCTTAAACCCAAAGACAAGCACAGACTAAAAGTCAAGGGATGGAAAAACATATTTCAGGCAAACAACAGTGAGAAGAAAGCAGGGGTTGCAGTACTAATATCAGACAAATAGACTTCAAAACAAAGAAAGTAACAAGAGATAAAGAAGGACACTACATAATGATAAAGGGCTCAGTCCAACAAGAGGATATAACCATTCTAAATATATATGCACCCAACAAAGGAGCACCAGCATACGTGAAACAAATACTAACAGAACTAAAGAGGGAAATAGACTGCAATGCATTCATTTTAGGAGACTTCAACACACCACTCACCCCAAAGGATAGATCCACTAGACAGAAAGTAAGTAAGGACACACAGGCACTGAACAACACACTAGAACAGATGGACGTAATAGACATCTATAGAACACTACATCCAAAAGCAACAGGATATACATTCTTCTCAAGTGCACATGGAACATTCTCCAGAATAGACCACATACTAGCTCACAAAAAGAGCGTCAGTAAATTCCAAAATACTGAAACTCTACCAACCAATTTTTCAGACCACAAAGGTATAAAAGTAGAAATAAATTCTACAAAGAAAACAAAAAGGCTCACAAACATATGGAGGCTTAACAACATGCTACTAAATAATCAATGGATCAATGAACAAATCAAAATAGAGATCAAGGAATATATACAAACAAATGACAACAACAACACAAAGCCCCAACTTCTGTGGGACGCAGCGAAAGAAGTCTTAAGAGGAAAGTATATAGCAATGCCGGCATACTTAAAGAAGGAAGAACAATCCCAAATGAATAGTCTAACATTACAATTATCGAAACTGGAAAAAGAAGAACAAATGAGGCCTAAAGTCAGCAGAAAGAGGGACATAATAAAGATCAGAGAAGATTGAGAAGAACAAAACAATAGCAAAAATCAACGAAACCAAGAGCTGGTTCTTTGAGAAAATAAACAAAACAGATAAGCCTCAAGCCAAACTTATTAATAGAAAAAGAGAATCAACACAAATCAACATAATCAGAAATGAGAATGGAAAAATCATGACAGACTCCACAGAAATACAAAGAATTATTAAACACTACTATGAAAATCTATATGCCAACAAGCTGGAAAACCTAGAAGAAATGGACAACTTCCTAGAAAAATACAACCTCCAAAGACTGACCAAGGAAGAAACACAAAAGTTAAACAAACCAATTACGAGCAAAGAAATTGACACGGTAATCAAAAAACTACCCAAGAACAAAACCCTGGGGCAGGACGGATTTACCTCGGAATTTTATCAGACACACAGAGAAGACATAATACCCATTCTCCTTAAAGTGTTCCAAAAAATAGAAGAAGAGGGAATACTCCCAAACTCATTCTATGAAGCCAACATCACCCTAATACCAAAACCAGGCAATGACCCCACCAAAAAAGAAAATTACAGACCAATATCCCTGATGAATGTAGATGCAAAAATACTCAATAAAATATCAGCAAACAGAATTCAACAGTATATCAAAAGGATCATACACCATGACCAAGTGGGATTCATCCCAGGGATGCAAGGATGGTACAACATTCGAAAATCCATCAACATCATCCACCACATCAACAAAAAGAAAGACAAAAACCACATGATCATCTCCATAGATGCTGTAAAAGCATTTGACAAAATTCAACATCCATTCATGATAAAAACTCTCAGCAAAATGGGAATAGAGGGTAAGTACCTCAACATAATAAAGACCATATATGATAAACCCACAGCCAGCATTATACTGAACAGTGAGAAGCTGAAAGCATTTCCTCTGAGATCGGGAACCAGACAGGGATGCCCACTCTCCCCACTGTTATTTAACATAGTACTGGAGGTCCTAGCCATAGCAATCAGACAAAACAAAGAAATACAAGGAATCCAGATTGGTAAAGAAAAAGTTAAACTGTCAGTATTTGCAGATGATATGATACTGTACATAAAAAACCCTAAAGACTCCACTCCAAAACTACTAGATCTGATATCGGAATACAGCAAAGTTGCAGGATACAAAATTAACACACAGCAATCTGTAGCTTTCCTATACACTAACAATGAACCAATAGAAAGAGAAATCAGGAAAACAATTCCATTCACCATTGCATCAAAAAGAATAAAATACCTAGGAATAAACCTAACCAAAGAAGTGAAAGACTTATACTCTGAAAACTACAAGTCACTCTTAAAGAGAAATTAAAGGGGACACTAATAAATGGAAACTCATCCCATGCTCATGGCTAGGAAGAATTAATATCATCAAAATGGCCATCCTGCCCAAAGCAACAAACAGATTTGATGCAATCCCTCTCAAATTACCAGCAACATTCTTCAATGAATTGGAACAAATAATTCAAAAATTCATTTGGAAACACCAAAGACCCCAAATAGCCAAAGCAATCCTGAAAAAGAATAATAAAGTAGGGGGGATCTCACTCCCCAACTTCAAGCTCTACTACAAAGCCATAGTAATCAAGACAATTTGGTACTGGCACAAGAACAGAGCCACAGACCAGTGGAACCGATTAGAGACTCCAGACATTAACCCAAATATATATGGTCAATTAATATTTGATAAAGGAGCCATGGACATACAACGGTAAAATGCAGTCTCTTCAACAGATGGTGCTGACAAAACTGGACAGCTACATGTAGGAGAATGAAACTGGACCATTGTCTAACCCCATATACAAAGGTAAACTCATAATGGATCAAAGACCTGAATGTAAGTCATGAAACCATTACACTCTTGGAAAAAAACATAGGCAAAAACCTCTTAGACATAAACATGAGTGACCTCTTCTTGAACATATCTCCCCGGACAAGGAAAACAACAGCGAAAATGAACAAGTGGGACTATATTAAGCTGAAAAGCTTCTGTACAGCAAAAGACACCATCAATAGAACAAAAAGGAACCCTACAGTATGGGAGAATATATTTGAAAATGACAGATCCGATAAAGGCTTGACGTCCAGAATATATAAAGAGCTCACACGCCTCAACAAACAAAAAACAAATAACCCAATTAAAAAATGGGTAGAGGAACTGAACAGTTCTCTAAAAAAGAAATACAGATGGCCAACAGACACATGAAAAGATGCTCCACATCGCTAATTATCAGAGAAATGCAAATTAAAACTACAATGAGGTATCACCTCACACCAGTAAGGATAGCTGCCATCCAAAAGACAAACAACAACAAATGTTGGCGAGGCTGTGGAGAAAGAGGAACCCTCCTACGCTGCTGGTGGGAATGTAAATTAGTTCAACCATTGTGGAAAGCAGTATGGAGGTTCATCAAAATGCTCAAAACAGACCTACCATTTGACCCAGGAATTCCACTCCTAGGAATTTACCCTAAGAATGCAGGAGCCCAGTTTGAGAAAGACAGATGCACCCCTATGTTTACCGCAGCACTATTTACAATAGCCAAGAATTGGAAGCAACCTAAATGTCCATCAGTAGATGAATGGATAAAGAAGATGTGGTACATATACACAATGGAATACTACTCAGCCATAAGAAGTGGAAAAATCCAACCATTTGCAGCAACATGGATGGAGCTGGAGAGTATTATGCTCAGTGAAATAAGCCAAGTGGAGAAAGAGAAATACCAAATGATTTCACTCATCTGAGCAGTATAAGAACAAAGGAAAAACTGAAGGTACAAAACAGCAGCAGAATTAATTACAGAACCCCAAAATGGACTAACAGGTACCAAAGGGAAAGGAACTGGGGAGGATGGGGGGCCAGGGAGGGATAAGGGGGGTAAGAAGAAGGGGGTATTAAGATTAGCATGCATGGGGGGGAGGGAGAAAGGGGAGGGTGGGCTGTACAACACAGAGAGGACAAGTAGTGATTCTACAACGTTTTGCTAAGCTGATGGACAGTAACCGTAATGTGGTTGTTAGGGGGTACCTGTTATAGGGGAGAGCATAGTAAACATAGTATTCTTCATATAAGTGTAGATTAAAGATTAAAAAAAAAAGAAAGAAAAGGGGGATTACTCCTTGACAGGATAAAACTATTGGTAAATCAAAGATCAATGCATGCTTTAAATATCCTTAATGTTGATCACTTAATGGGTGTCAGATGATCAGCTATGGAGGTACTCCTTTCTGATAATATTCCTTTCTCTTAATAAAAAAAAAAGTAGTTCCTGTGTGCTGACCTTCAATGAGTTCTGCACAGTGGTATAGAGGGCATGTCAAAGTGTGGGCAAAGGGTCTGTTTGTTTCTATGCAGAAGATCAAGGCTTAACTTGGCTACCCAGAAAATGAACTAAGATACGATATGAGGAGGAGCTTCTGGCATCAGCACTCTCTGGAGGACATGAGCCAGGGGGATGATCATCAAAAAGCCTCCACAGGGATCTGGGCAATGCTGCGGTAGTGGCTGCATCCACCCCACAGTTTCCTGGACTTGCCATTGGAATGAGGAGGGAGATGTCTAGGCGGGCATGTGCATACAGTGAGACAACGAATTTGACCGGATTTGTACTGTTGGAACTCAACCAGGAGTTGGGAGGGGTGCAAGTTGTAGCACTCCAAAATCTTATGACTATAGACTATCTACAGTTAAAAGAACATATGGGATGTGAACAGATCCCAGAAGTGGGTTGCTTTAATTTGTCTGATTTCTCTCAGACTGTTCAAGTACAGTTGGACAATATCCATCATATCATAGACAAATTTTCACAAATGCCTAGGGTGCCTAAATGGTTTTCTTGGCTTCACTGGAGATGGATGGTAATTATAGATTTGCTTAGTTTATGTCACCGTATTCCTATTATGTTAATATGTGAGCACAAGTTAGTTGGTAGTTTAAAACCTATACATGCTTAAGGAACTCTACAAGAAGATATGTCAAAGAAATAATCAATCCTCCCATGTTTTCTTCCATATGCTACCTCTATAGCTTTTCTTCTCCCTTCCTAATTACAACCCTTAAATAGAATTCGTGCCTCATATCGAATTTACCGAGTATCATAATTCCTCCAGGTGGTAAAGATACCTCGAGACAAGTGCTGGGCATAGAAGCCACAGGGCATAAATCTGCAAAGAAGTAAAAAGCTAACCTTTTCAAACAGTATGGCTTCTCTCTCACTTACCAACTTTACATTTCCCTGTATGGCCCCGGAAGATGACTGGTTAGCCAGAGACGGGTAAGATTCCTCAAGGGAGGAACAACCTAAGACAGGCACAGTCGCAGGGGGGCCATCAGGTGAGAAATTGGGGATCAGCAGAGGTGAGGCTCAGAACCTCACCCCCCCTGTTTTGAGAGAAATCTTCTGCATCCGTGGATGTTTTGCTGCCCTTGTCTAGCTTGGATTGATACTTAGTCCATAGGCACACACCTGATCATCTACATTTGCCCTCTTACAGCACGAAACTATGTTTTCTACCTTTATCTTGCATCTACCTACCACTTCAGCATTTTATTAAAAATAAAAATAGTAATAATAATAAAGGGAGAAATGTGGGATCAACATATAAATCAAGTATAAAAATCAAACGAATATTCATATTTGACCTGATTGTTTATAGTTCATAATGCGTGATCAAAACCGAAAGTTTCTGTGATGAATGCCCTTGTACTGTTCACCATGTAAGAATTTATTCACTATGTTAAGAATTCGTTCACCATGTAAGAACTTGTTCGTTATGCTTCAGAAGATTGGAGACTGACTAGAATTAGGCTTGAGATGGATTAATGATTGTACATTGAGCATTGACCCCCCTATACAGAATTTTATTGTTGTTAACAACCATTTGATCAATAAATATGAGTGATGCCCTCTCAAAAAAATAAAAATAAAAGAAAATAAAGTAAAAGGCATTACTGCCAGAAATAAATAAAATTGATAAGAATAAAACAACAGAAAAGATTAATGAAACCAAGAGCTGGTTCTTTGAGAAAATAAACAAAATAAACAAACTCCTAGCCAGACTTATTAAGAGAAAAAGAGAATCAACAGACATCAACAGAATCAGAAATGAGAAAGGAAAAATCACGATGGACCCCACAGAAATACACAGAATTATTAGAGAATACTGTGAAAATCTATATGCTAACAAGCGGGAAAACATAGAAGAAATGGACAACTTCCTAGAAAAATACAACCTTCCAAGACTGACAAAGGAAGAAACAGAAAATCTAAACACACCAATTAGCAGCAATGAAACTGAATTGGTAATCACAAAACACCTCAAGAACAAAACCCCTGGGACACATGGATTCACCACTGAATTTTACCAGACATATAGAGCAGACATGATACCCATTCCCCTTAAAGTTTTCCAAAATATAGAAGAGGAGAGAATACTTCCAAACTCATTCTATGAAGCCAGTATCACTCTAATACCAAACCCAGGCAAAGATACCACCAAAAAAGAAAATTACAGGCCAATATCCCTGATGAACATAGATGCAAAAATACTGCACAAAAAGGGGCACACAGGGGCCTCCAGCTATATTAACAATGTTTTACTTCACAGTTTGGGTGGTGGGTATATGGGTGTTCATTATACTGATCTTTATACCTTTATTAATGTTTTCATAATAAATATAATTTTAAAGTAAAAAAAACAGAATAAAAAAGACATTCTACACAATAAAAAAAAATACTCCACAAAATATTAGCAAACCAAATTCAAAAATACATCAAGAGGATCATACACCATGACCAAGTGGGATTCATCACAGGGATGCAAGGATGATACAACATTTGAAAATCCATCAACATCATGCACGGCAAAAACTACATGATCATCTCCATAGATGCTGAGAAAGCATTTGACAAAATTCAACATCCATTCATGATGAAAACTCTTAACAAAATGGGTACAGAGGGCAAGTACCTCAACATAATAAAGGCCATATATGACAAATCCACAGCCAACATCATACTGAATAGCAAGAAGCTGAAAGCTTTTCCTCTGAGATCGGGAACAAGACAGGGATGCCCACTCTCCTTGCTATTATTCAACATAGTTCTGGAGGTGCTAGCCACGGCAATCAGACTAAACAAAGAAATACAAGGAATCCAGATTGGTATAGAAGTCAAACTGTAACTATTTGCAGATTACATGATATTGTACATAAAAAACCCTAAAGACTCCACTCCAAACTACTAGAACTAATATCTGAATTCAGCAAAGTTGCCGGATAGAAAATTAATACACAGAAATCTGCTGCTTTCCTATACACTAACAATGAGCTAGCAGAAAGAGAAATCAGGAAAATAAGTCCATTCACAATTGCATCAAAAAGAATAAAATACCTAGGAATAAACCTAACCAAGGAAGTGAAAGACCTATACCCTGAAAACTATAAGACACTCTTAAGAGAAATTGAAGAGGACACTAACCAATGGAAACTCATCCCATGCTCTTGGTTAGGAAGAATTAATATCATCAAAATGGCCATCCTGCCGATAGCTATATACAGATTTAATGCAATCCCTATCAAATTACAAACAACATTCTTCAACTAACTGGAACAAATAGTTCAAAATTTCATGTGGAAACACCAAAGACCCCAATAGCCAAAGCAATCCTAAGAAGAATAAAGGGGGGGGGATCTCGCTCCCCAACTTCAAGCTCTACTACAAAGCCACAGGAATCAAGACAATTTGGTACTGGCACAACAACAGAGCCACAGACCAGTGGAACAGAATAGAGATGACAATAACCCAAACATACATGGTCAATTAATATACAATAAAGGAGCCATGGACATACAATGGGGAAAGGACAGTCTCTTCAACAGATGGTGCTGGCAAAACTGGCCAGCTACATGTAAGAGAATGAAACTGGATCACTGTCTAACCCCATAGACAAAAGTAAATTTGAAATGGATCAAAGACCTGAATGTAAGTCATAAAACCAGAGAACTCTTAGAAAAAAACATAGGTATAAATCTCTTCAACATAAACATGAGCTACTTCTTCATGAACATACCTCCCTGGGCAAGGGAAACAAAAGCAAAAATGAACAAGTGGGACAAAATCAAGCTGAAAAGCTTCCATACAGCAAAGGACACCATCAATAGAGCAAAAAGGTACCCTACAGTATGGGAGAATATATTCATAAATGAGATCTGACAAAGGATTGACATCCAAAATACATAAAGAACTCACACATCTCAACAAACAAAAAGCAAATAATCCAATTAAAAAATGGGCAGAGGAGCTGAACAGACAGTTCTCCAAAGAAGAAATTCAGATAGCCAATGGACACATGATAAGATGCTCCACATCGCTAGTCATCAGAGAAATGCAAATTAAAACCACAATGAGATATCATCTCACACCACTAAGGATCGCCACCATTCAAAAGACAAACAACCAACCAATGTTGGCAAGGATGTGGAGAAAAGGAGAACCCTCCTACACTGCTGGTGGGAATGTAAATTAGTTCAATCATTGTGGAAAGCAGTACGGAGGTTCCTCAAAAAGCTCAAAATAGAAACATCATTTGACCCAGCAATTCCACTTCTATGAATTTACCCTAAGAATGCAGGAGCCCAGTTTGAAAAAGACAGATGCACCCCTATGTTTATCGCAGCAGTATTTACAATAGCCAAGAAATGGAAGCAACCTAAGTGTCCATCAGTAGATGAATGGATAAAGAAGAAGTGGTACATATACACAATGGAGTATCATTCAGCCATAAGAAAACATATCCTACCATTTGCAAAAACATGGATGGAGCTAGAGGGTATTATGCTCGGTGATATAAGCCAGGTGGAGAAAGACAAGTATCAAATGATTTCACTCATATGTGGAGTATAACAACAAAGAAAAACTGAAGGAACAAAACAGTAGCAGAATCACAGAACCCAAGAATGAACTAACAGTTACCAAAGGGAAGGGGACTGGGGAGGATGGGTGGGAAGGGAGGGATAAGGGTGGGGAAAAAGAAAGGGGGCATTACAATTAGCATTTGTACTGTGGTGGGGGCGGCATAGGGAGGACTGTGCAAAACATATAAGACAAGTAGTGATTGTACACCATCTTACTACGCTGATGGACAGTGACTGTAATGCGGTGGAGGGGGGCCTTGTTGAAGGGGGATACCTGGTAACCATAATGGTTTTCATGTAATTGTAGATTAGTGACAACAAAATTTTTAAAAAGTGTAAAAGGGAGGCAGAAGAGGAGGTCAGGGAGCTCTGTGACTTGAGGAGAACTTGTGCAGCCTTCTTTAGTGGTGTTGGAAAAGGACCATAAGCTAAGGAATGCAGGTAGCCTCTAGAAGCTGGAAAAGCTACGAAAATGGATTTTCTCTTAAAGTTTCCAGAAAGAAGGACAGTCTGTTGACACCTTAATTTTTTCTGAGTACGACGTGTGTTGGACTTCTGACCTATAGAACTGTAAGATAATAAATTTATGTTGATGTAAGTCAAAAAAAAAAAAACATTGCATGAAGAACATCCAACATCAACATCCTCTGGAAGAGTCATTCCAGAAGATGATCATCAATAAACTTCAACAAAGATCCTGGCGCTGTTGCAGTTGTAGCTTCATTCATCCCACCAGTTCCTGGACTTGCCATGGGAATGAAGAAGGAAATATCTAAGCTGGCCTGTGCATACAGTAAAACAACAAATTTGACTGGATCTATATTGTCAGGACTCAACCAAGAATTAGGAGAAGTGCAAGTTGCAGTGCTCCAAAATCGTGTGACTGTAGATTATCTATTGTTAAAAGAACATATGGGATGTGAACAGTTTACAGGAATGTGTTGTTTTAATTTGTCAGATTTTTCTCAAACTATTTAAATTCAGTTAGACAATATCCATCATATTACTGATAAGTTTTCACAAATGCCTAGGGTACCTAACTGGTATTCTTGGTTTCACTGGATATGGCTGGTAATTGTAGGTCTGCTTTTGTTATGTAGCTGAATTCCTATTATGTTAATGTGTGTACACAATTTAATTAGTAGTTTAAAACCTATACATGCTTAGGTTACTCTACAAGAAGATATGTCAAAGAAATAATCAATCTTCCCATGTTTTCTTCCGTCTGCTACTTCTATACCTTTTCTTCTTCCTTCCTAATTACAACCCTTTAGTAGAATTGTGCCTCATATAGAAAATTACTGAGTATCATAATTCTTTGACGTCGTAAAGATACCTCAAGACAAATGCTGGGCATAGAAGCCACAGGGTATAAATCTGCAAAGAAGTAAAAAGCTAACCTTTTCAAACAATATTGCTTCTCTCTCACTTACCAACTTTACATTTCCCTGTATGGCCCTGGAAGATGGCTGGTAAGCCAAAGACGGGTAAAATTCCTCAAGGGAGGAACAACCTAAGACAGGCACAGTCGCAGGGGGGCCATCAGGTGAGAAATTGGGGGTCTTAGAACCTCACCCCCCGTTTTGAGAGGAAATCTGCATCCGTGGATGTTTTGTTTCCCTTTTCTAGCTTGTATTAAATACTTATTCTATAGGCACAGACCTGATCATCTACATTTGCCCTCTTACAGGCACTAAATTATGTTTTATACCTTTATCTTGCATCTACCTACCACTTTAGCATTTTACTAAAAAAAAAAAATACGGGAGAAATGTGGGATTCACAATATAAATCAAGTATAAAAATCAAATGGATAATCATATCTGATTTGATTATTCATAGTTCATGATGCATGATCAAAACCAAAAGTTTCTGTGATATGACTGCCCTTGCACTGTTCACCATGTAAGAACTCACTCACTATGTAAGAACTTGTTCACCATGTAAGAACCTGTTCATTATGCTTCAGAAGATTGGAGACTATTGAGAATTAGGCTTGGGGTTGATTAATGATTGTGCATTAAGTCCCCTATACAGAATTTTATTGTTATTAACAACCATTTGATCAATAAATATGAAAGATGCCCCCTCAAAAGAACATTGCAATTAATTTGGGGTGAACCATAAAGTGTCTTTCATATTACTAATTAACTAACTGAACCAACCACTATTAGTGAGCTTCTACTATGTGGCCAGCAGAGCAACCACACAGATCCATTCCCAGCCTTCCAGAAGCTTGCAGGCAGGCAGGCTGGCAGATGGACACCAAACACACAGTCCAATAACTAACTGTTAAGAGTTATGGCACATCATGACAAGAGCTGTGAAGGAAATATGCTAGAAAAGCCTGCAGCAGCAAGGGAGATGGTAAGAGCCCTAAAACATTCTTAATACCAACAGATCCCTGGGAAGTCCAGATTCCTAAGAAGAATGCTCTGGAGGCAGTCTCCTGAAGTGAGGTGCCAGTTACCACGCTTTTAAAGTTCAGTTGTCACCCTTGGTTTGTCTAAGGACATTGTTTCCACAAGTCTGGGAAAGCTAGGTATGGATTTTTATACTGGGGACCAGACAGGGTGACATTTGGCAACTTTAAGGGAGGTGATGGACTTGGGGGCAGTGCTCTTTGCCTTAGATGTATGATGTGGGAGGTGGGAACGTAGGCCTGAGGGGCATTAGAGGTACCTCCTTTCTCTTCCTGTTTTTCTTCCCTAGTGAGCGTGTATGCACTTTGCAAACTTGACCAGGAGTCAGTTAACAGGTGAGAACTGCTCTACAGATCAGTATTAGTGCCCGAGGAGCCAACCAGAAGCCCTGTCCATTTCCTGCCTGCCCTTCCAGGCCCTTAGAGGAGGAGGTGTCTGCAGTATTTTGTTGGGATGGGGTGGGTGGAGACGTTGTCTCCTTCATATTGGACTGGAAGCCAGGGGTTCCCTACAGAACTCCTTCTGCCTGGCTTTGCCTGTACTAGGAGTGAGGGGAGCTTATGCCAAAATCTGCTCATGTGCTCATCCCTGCCACCAGCCCTCCTGTAGCTTCCACGTCCCCAGTCCGTGCGTGTTTCCTTCCTGGGGGCCTCAGCACAGCTGAGAGGCAGATGGAAGAAAGGTGTAAAATTATTGTAGGGAGAGGGAGGGACTTTCACAACAGCAACAATGTTTCAGTAATGGTGGCACAGCACTCAACCACCCACAAGTACATTCACACCTGGTATCTGTCTGGCTCTCAGAGGCGGGCGCTGATCTCCAGCCTTAGATGCTGCCTCCCATTTCTTTACAGACACATGCCCTTTGAGACGTCTAGGCCTTTTCTAGACCATGGTCCCCGAGGAATGCTGAACCCTTTCCGCATGTCAATTCCAATTTCTGCAATCCCTCACCATTTCTGTGAAACTTCTATCAAACACACTTATGAAAGAGTCGGGGCAGGCAGGGGCTGCAGAGAACATCTAGTCCAACTTAGTCACTAGCCCAAAGAAAAGGGACTGAGCGAAGGCCACACAGCCTGTCAGGAACCCAGCAGCACTCAGACACCTGAGGGCAGACACCCACATGTACACTGCCCCCATGCCCCCAATGCCTTACATAGCTGCACACTTCGCCCTCCTGGGGCTTCTCACAGGCGCACAGTGGGTGCTCTAAGTCGGGGTGTTTGGGAGTGTAACCTGTCAACCTTATTTTACCCTTACTGAGGGGAATGGGGTGGGAGGAGCTCGCCATTCTCAGGGATCCTGTAGGGGATTCTTTCACAAAATAAAGACTCTAGTATGAACAATGGTTTTGCACACAGGAGGTGACTCAGTCCTGGGACTGAGGGACTGGCACACACGCGGCTTGCCCTAGCAGGAGGCACCTGTAAACACAGCACCTGGCCTTCCAAACCCTGATCCCACGACCCCTCTGAACGCTGCTCAGCCCCCACCCCACCCCTCTCCCCCTCCTCCTCCACCCCTCCGGACAGTTCTCCAAAGGTGGGCTGAGGTCTTGTCTGTTCGCAAAAGAGTAAGTTAAGAATCTTCTTAACGACCTGGGTGTTAAAATGCAATCTTACCTTTAAGATGGGATCCTACCTGCCTTTTACTATATTGTTCCTGGCTGGGCTCACTTGCCATACTCATTTCTCAGGATATACATTACTTGATTAGGTGCTGGAGGAGGAAAAGCAGCATCCGGGCAAAGTTAAACAGAAACGGGGCCTTTTAGCAGGCTCAAGTAAATATCACTTACCGGGGGGGATATCCGTTCAAACATTCCAGGTCAGGTTACTCCTGGCTTTTTAGTTTTAACTAATCTTCACTGAAGAATGCTTATACTCCCACTTTGATATTCTACTTTGCAGCAGAGACTCTGACTTTGCTCAAGTGTTTAATACGGAGTTCCGGCGGGGGTCTTTTTCCAGGTGCCCCCACCCTACTCTGACTACCCATGGTCACTGTCTCAGAATCTCTGTGGCTAGTCACAAATTACTCAGCTGCAGATTACGAACCGAAAAGACAGAAAGATATTAATTTCTAAATACAAGAAAATGCACTGTCACTCCCAGACAAAAGTAAAGAAATTTCATTCCCAAATAAAAAATACAGGAGGTACGTCATGAAGAAAATTTTAATTCTAAGGCGCTGCCCCTCTCCCCCCGCCACGGCGAAGCCGGCCGCTCGGACATCTGCCCCAGGCGAACCCGCTGCGCTCCCTCCCTTCACGGGCGGCCCCTCTGGCGGAGCGCGCCTACTCGCGGCCCACGGCCAGGCCCCGGGAGACCCCCACCCGCGCCGGCCGCTTCCCGGCCCCGCGGGTCACAGGCAGTCCGCCGAGCCACTTGCTCGGCCGCCCCTTCACGGGCTCCACCGAGACTTCAGGCGCAGGCAGGGGTCCCCGCGCTCCAACCGGGTCCGGCCGCGCCCCGAGGCCACATACCTTCCAGCCCGCCGAGCCGTCGCCATCGGCTTCACCCCTGAAGCATGGCCCACTGTGGACGCTCCGCGGCAGCGAAGCCGCTTCTCAGCCGAGCTCTCGATGGCCTTGTCGATGCGGTCGGCAGGGGATAGGCTGCCCCACGCGCTGCGGCGGGACAAGCGGCTCTTTCCGAGGCCGAAGGCAGGCCCGCAGCGGCGTCGGGGTTCCTGGTCGAGCCACGCGACGGCGCCAGGCTGGAGTTGGCAGAGCAGGACTGGCTGAAGTCCGGCTGGGACAGCGGCTCGAAATCTGGGTCGATCTCCACCACGTGGGGTGCTTCGGCCACAGTGACAGCCGCACGCCGCACACCGCAGGAGAGCCGGGAGGCGCCGAGAGTCCAGCGGGCGCGAGGCGATCCGAGGCTGGGGGCAAGGTCAGTACAGCCACCGCAGGCGAGGCGGGAGGATGGCGCGGCCAAGCACGGAGCGCGTCCATCAACATCTGGTCTCCGCGGGCCCACTGCGCGGACGGGACGGCTCAGGCCGCTTTTCCCCGGGCCGGCGGACCGAAGCACGAAGGGGACGGTGAGAACTGCTTCTCTCGGCGGCGCTCGGGATGCTACTGACTGATGAATACGGCGGCAGCAGCGCCTGCAGCTACTACGCAGCCGCTGGACTTACGCGATCTGCGCACGCGCCCAATAGCTGTCTGCTCCGCAGCGCCCCGCGCTCATTGGCCGCGAGGACCATCAGTCGGGGGCGAGTAGCCCCCGGAACAAGACAGGGATTCCCACCTTCCCCATTGTTATTCAATATAGTTCTGTAGGTCCTAACCACGGCAATCAGACAAAACAAAGAAATATAAGGCTTCCAGATAGGTAAAGCAGAGGTCAAACTGTCACTATTTGCAGATGACATGATAATATACATAAAAAACCCTAAAGACTCCACTCCAAAACTACTAGAATCTGAATTCAGCAAAGTTGCAGGATACAAAATACACCGAAATCTGTTGCATTACTATACACTAACGATGAACTAGCAGAAAGAGAAATCAGGAAAATAATTCCATTCACAATTGCATCAAAAAGAATAAAATACCTAGAATAAACCTAACCAAGGAAGTGAAAAATCCTATACCCTGAAAACTACAAGACACCCTTAAGAGAAATTAAAGAGGACACTAACAAATGGAAACTCATCCCATGCTCTTGGTTAGGAAGAATTAATATTGTCAAAATGGCCATCCTGCCCAAAACAATCTACAGATTGAATGCAATCCCTACCAAATTACCAACAGCATTCTTCAATGAACTGGAACATATACTTCTAAAATTCATGGAACTGCCAAAGACCTGGAATGGCCAAAGCAATCCTGAGAAGGAAGAATAAAGTGGGGGGGGGGATCTCGCTCCCCAACTTCAAGCTCTACTACAAAGCCACAGTAATCAAGACAATTTGGTACTGGCACAAGAACAGAGCCACAGACCAGTGGAACAGAATAGAGCCTCCAAACATTAACCCAAACATACATGGTCAATTAATATACGATAAGGGAGCCATGGACATACAATGGGGAAGTGACAGTCTCTTCAACAGCTGGTATTGGCAAAACTGGACAGCTACATGTAAGAGAATGAAACTGAATCATTGTCTAACCCCATACACAAAAGTAAATTCGAAATGGATCAAAGACCTGATTGTAAGTCATGAAACCATAAAACTCTTAGAAAAAAACATAGGCAAAAATCTCTTGGACATAAACATGAGTGACTTCTTCCTGAACACATCTCCCTGGGCAAGGGAAACAAAAGCAAAAATGAACAGGTGGGACTATATCAAGCTGAAAAGCTTCTGTACAGCAAAGGACATCATCAACAGAACAAAAAGGTACCCTACAGTATGGGAGAATATATTCATAAATGACATCCAATAACGGACTGACATCCAAAATATATAAAGTGCTCATGCACCTCAACAAACAAAAAGCAAATAACCCAATTAAAAATGGGCAGAGGATATGAACAGACACATCTCCAAAGAAGAAATTCAGATGGCCAACAGGCACATCAAAAGATGTTCCACAGCACTAATCATCAGACAAATGCAAATTAAAACCACAATGAGATATCACCTCACACCAATAAGGATGGCCAGCATCAAAAAGACTAAGAACAACAAACGCTGGTGAGGATGCAGAGAAAGGGGAACCCTCCTACACTGCTGGTGGGAATGTAAGCTAGTTCAACCATTGAGGAAAGCAATATGGAGGTTCCTCAAAAAACTAAAAATAGAAATACCATTTGACCCGGGAATCCCACTCCTTGGAATTTACCCAAAGAATGCAACTTCTCAGATTCAAAAAGACACATATGCACCCCTATGTTTATCACAGCAATTTTTACAATAGCCAAGACATGGAAGCAACCTAAGTGTCCATCAGTAGATGAATGGATAAAGAAGTGGAGTACTTTGAAATTTTGTCATTATATTATTATGTTTCATCTGTCATTGAAAGCATTAAATACATATGAATAGATTCCTAGGCTTGTCCCACATATACTGAATACCCAGCTTTTGTAGGAAGTTTTGCTAGTGATGCACATACAGGTGATCCAGAACAAGCCTGGTGAACAAGGAGCAGGCTCACTCACACCCCTACATTTCTACTAGGGCTTGACATGAGTTCTGGTTGGGGAGGGTAAGATTAGGAGTAAGGACAGGCTGGTTACGAGCGCCCTCTCACCAGCCACACAGGACTGACCTAGTACTCCACTTCCTTCAGAATAACATAGGCAAAATAGGAAACTGAATTGAGTCTTGTGAGACAGCAGGATATGATGTGTAAAATCAGTACTATTAATGAGTATCTGAAAATGCCTTTAATGCAGTAGTTGTCAGCACAAGTTGCACAATAAAATTGCTTGAGGGGATATTAAGGATCTTTATATCCAAGGCTACACACAATGTTTTCGGGCAGCTGCATCCAGGGACGTCTCTCCCTGTACACTAGGTGAAACCTCAACCTGGACAGGGGAAGTTCTTGACTCTGAATGAGAAAGAATTCTCAAACACGTCAGACAAGTGTAGGTAAGGAAGGAATTCATTAAAGCAAGAGTAGTAGTGAATGGCAGCAGCTACAAAGACAGCATAGAGCAAGGAAGAACAGAGGGAGGAAAGGGAAGCTCACTGAACTCCTGCTCAGTGTAGGTCAAATCCCTTGCCAACTCCTAAAGCCAGGGTCACCTGGAATCCAGTGTCCACTTGAATGTGCATGGCATGGAACTAAGCCCCTACCACCTCAGGATTTGGGGGAGCTGCAGAGCACTGGTTGAAGTGAGATTACATTCTAAGAACTTCCACTTCCCTATTGGTCTGAAATAAAACAGGGAGAGAGAAAGGATTGTGTTAAGACTAGGAAGCTGAATGAAATAGCAAAGTGACAAAGACATTTACCTCCAGAGGTGGTAGTCAGTAAGTTCCTGTCTTTATCACAGAGAAGAGTTCAGAGACAGGTGCAATCAGCTTATGCAACAAGAAAGTTTGTCTTACATAAGAAAATACACACTCAGGAGTGCAGGTTAATTCAAAGAGGAGGTGCAGGTGAATTCAAAGGGTTTAGGGTTTGGGATTTTATAGGGCCTTTGGGTAAGGGTCAGCATAAGGCATGATGTATACAGGTGATTCATAATTCCTTTGAAGTTTTGGCTTAAGAGTAGGGTTCTTTCGGTGAGTGTGTTGGTCCAGATCCCGGCATTCTTTATCCACATAGGTTCACTTACACGTCAGAGATCTATCTCCTGTACTTGATACAAAGTTACTTAATTAAGAGGCTGGAAGAAGAGGTAGAACAGCATATAGATTAAGTTAAAGAATAAATTAGGCCTTTTTTGCTGGCTAAACAGATTCTACAATAGCATGACCCTTATCCCATGTTCCTGCCCTGCCTCACCCAAACCAGCTAAATCAGAATCCCTGAGCGAGACACCAGCAGTTCTGAAGGTCCCCTGAAGACTGCAATGAGCAGCAACAGTTGAGAACCACCTGCATGTCAATCTTAAGGACTATAACATCTACCCTCAAGTTTTGGAAATAGTAGCAAAAATGACATACCATGTAACAGTCCACAGTGTGAACTGGCCATTCGAGGAATATATATTTTTAAAAAAGAACAATGACCAAAAGGACAAACTGGCTAGCATGCTTGGAGAGTGACATCACAGATGGTTCTGTGGTTCCAGGAATTATCACAGAATTTGAGAACTTGAAGGGATGCTTTGGTTTCAATACTGTAAGTGGCTATTTTTATAAATAAGGAAAACAAATGAAGCTACAGCAAGTCAGTGAGTGTCGCAGGCAGGATGAGGGCCAGGGACTTGCCTGTGGGCCCAATTCACAGCAGCCTGGCCCTCATTTGGGAGCTCATGGAGCTCACAGATTCCTTGGACCCAGAATGGCTGTATTCAATTCTCCTGATTAAACTAACACCCAGAAATAAACTAACACATTTCATTCACATCTCTAGTTTATTTTCCAGTTAAAAGTATTTATGCCTTCGTTAATGATGAACACTCTCTATCCTTTGTTTTTAATTCATTCCAAACAAGTTATCAGGGGACTGGATTATATCCCAATTAGTCCTTGTAATCTTCCATCACAACTCAGAAGTGATTTCCCCTTTTTCTGATCTCTTATGGAGTATATATCTCTTAATCTCTTGATTCTCATTATCTACTCCCCCATATTACTATCTGCTGCCCATATGTATATGTGTCTTCTTCAAATAAACTGTTAGTACCTCAAACTCTCACACAAAGTCGATACTTAATATAGGCTTCCAGATTTTCTGGATTCTACCTTAACATTCAATTCATTTTATATTCCTCTTTTCATATTTCATTACAACGCTAGGGAAGACAAAGACTACATTTACATAACAAACAAAACTTGAGCTCTAAATATGGCTTTGCCTTCAGAACTAACCAGGGCCTTTCAGCATCTTTTAAAGTGGAGATTCCAGGGATGTTCTTATTATTAAGCTATTGTCAGTGATAAGTCATAAGGTATCTCTGTTATCCTACTTATTCACTTCCCACCCAAAATATTTTTACCTGATAGAGTAAAAAAATAATTTTACCCTTATTGGTAAAATTTTCATATCACCATGACATTGATTATAGTGAAGCACTGTCTCAGAAATTTGTTTCTACTGTAGTTTGATGCACTGTTCTGGAGGGTTATGGAAAAAGTGACTATTTTTTCCAAGTGAAAAGTCATAATTGGCTAATAGGAGACTAGAATGCTGGTACTTATGGCTGCCATATTTAAGATTTTCCTCCCCATTTGTCTGTCAAAATTTAGCTTAAAAAAAGGAATTATTGAATACAACTTCTCTGACTAAAAAAAGACATATGCACCACTGTTTATGCAGCACTATTTACAATATCCAAGATATGGAAGCAACCTAAGTGTCCATCAGTAGATGAATGGATAAAGAAGATGTGATACATATATACAATGGAACACTATTCAGCCATAAGAAAGAAACAAATCCTACCATTTGCCAACAACATGGATGGAGCTGGAGGATATTACGCTCAGTGAAATAAGCCAGGCGGAGAAAGACAAGTGCCAAATGATTTCCCTCATTTGTGGAGTATAAAAACGAAGCAAAACTGAAGGAACAAAATGGCAGCAGACTCACAGACTCCAAGAAGGGACTAGTGGTTACCAAAGGGGAGGGGTGTGGGAGGGGGGTGGGGAGGGAGGGAGATGGGGATTGATGGGTATTATGTTTAGTACACATGGTGTGGGGGGGTCACGGGAAAACAGTGTAGCACAGAGAAGGCAAATAGTGAATCTGTGGCATCTTACTACACTGACTGACAGTGACTGCATTGGGGTATGGGTGGGGACTTGATAATATGGGTAAATGTAGTAACCACATTGTTTTTCATGTGAAGCCTTCATAAGAGTGTATATCAATAAAGCTTAATAAAAAATAAATAAAACAATTAGAGAGCTAAGAATAAATCAATAAATATCTGAAAATATTTTCTAAATTACAAGGAATTATATCCTTAATTTTAGATTTCAAAAATTATCCAAGTTTAGAGTTCTATTTAAATCTTCAATTTCATAACTCCAAATTATCTGAGTGGATATGAGTTCTTTTGAAAAAAATATTAAGTCATTATATTAATATATCTATTACATACTATTTTATGTATGTACTAACTGTGAAAAGTAAAAATGAGCTACCATGTTCATTTACATGCAAGCAGTGGAGTGCTGTTAAAGCTTTAACAACTAGCTTTCCAAATAAAAGTCCTGACTTGTAGAATCTGCCAATTTCCGTGATATAAATAATCCTATTATATCTTATTTCAAACTACCAAATAGCATCACTAAACTTGAGCTGGGAAGAGATGTGCAGAATTGTTCCATCTTCACTGTATCACAGCACATTTCCATCTAAAAAATTTCCCCACATCTTACTTATAAGAGACATTTTTCAATATGTGATTATCACATCAGTAACATTTCAGAGATTCTTTTGGTTATCTGGGGTCATTTTTATTTTTATAAGATTTTTGGAATTGCCTTTTCTATTTATATAAAAAATGCCATTGGGATTTTGATAGGGATTGCAATGAATCTGCAGATTGCTTTTGGAAGTATTGACATTTTAACAATATTAAGTCTTTCAATTCATGAACATGGATGTCTTTCCATTTGCATCTTTTTCCATTTCCTTCTTCAGTGTTTTGTAGCTTTCAGGGTATAAGTCTTTCACCTCATTAGTTAAGTTTATTCCTAGGTATTTTATTATTTTAGATGCCATTATAAATGGGATTTTTTCCTAATTTTCTTTTTAGACAATTTACTATTAGTGTACAGAAACATGACTAATATTTGTTGATTTCATATGCTGCAACTTTACTGAGGTTATTAGTTCTAACAGTTTTCTGAGTTTTCTACTGATGTCATCTGCAAACAAGGATAATTTTACTTCTTCATTCCAATTTTGATGATATTTCTTTATCTTAACTAATTACTCTGCTAGGTTTTCCAGTACTGCTTGAATAAAAGTGGTGAGAGTGGGCATCCTTTCCTCATTCTTGATCTAAGAGGAAAATATTTCATGTGGAACCACAAAGGATTCCAAATAGCCATAACAATCTTGAGAAAGAACAAAGTTGGAGGCATCATATTTCCTGATTTCAAAACATATTACAAAGCTACAATAATTAAAACAGTATAATACTAACATAAACATAGACAGACCAATAGAACAGAAAACACATCCAGAAATACATCCACATATCTATGGTCAACAGATATTCAACAGGGGTGCCAAGAATACATAATGGGGAAGGGATAGTCTTTTCAAAAACTGGTACTGGGAAAATTGGATATCAATGTGCAAAAGAATGAAACTGGACCTTTATCTTATACCATATACAACCAACTTGAACTGGATTAAAGATTTAAACATAAGACCTGAAATTATAAACCTTCTAGAAAAAACCATAGATTAAAATCTTTGGTCTTGGCAATGATTTCATGGATTTGACAGCAAAAGAACAGGCAACAAAAACACAAATACACGAGTGGAATTACACCAAAGGAAGCAATAGAGTAAAAAGGCAGCCTATGTAATGGGAAGAAATATTTGCAAACCACCTATCTGATAAAGGGTTAATTTCCAAACTATATAAGAAACTCTTTCAACCCAATAGCAAAATAACCAATAACCCAATTAAAATGGGCTAAAGACTTGAGCAGACATTTCTCTAAAGGTGTACAAATGGCCAAAAGGTATATGCAAAGATGCTCCACATCACTAATCATCAGGGAAATGCACATGAAACTGCTATGAGTTATAACCTCATACCTCTTAGGATGACAATCAAGAAAACAAAAGACAACAAATGTTGGTGAGAATGTGGGCACTCCTCTATACTGTTGCAGGAATACAAAATGGTGCAGTTGCTATGGAAAACAATACAGGTATTCCTCAAAAAATGAAAAATAGAACTATCATATGATCCTGAAAACTCACTTCTGGGTGTTTATCCAAAAGAATTAAATTCAGAATCTCAAAGAACTATTAGCATTCTCACATTCACTGCAGCACTATTCACAACAGCCAAGATACGGTAACAACCTATGTCCATTGACAGATGAATGATAAAGAATATGATACACACACACTTACACACGCACACACACTCACAATGGAATATTATTCAGCCTCAAACAAGGAGGAAATACTTTAATATGCAACAACACAGATGAACCTTTAGGAGATTATGCTAGGTGAAATAAGCCAGTCACAGAAGGACAAAATACTGCATGATTCCATTTATACACAGTGCCTCTAACATAGTCAAATTCATAGGAACAGAGACTAACACAGTGGTTGCCAGGCTGTAGGGAGAGGGGGAGAAAGGGAGTTGCTAATCAGTGGGTATAAAGTTTCAGTTATGCAAAATGAGTAAGTTCTAGAGATCTGCTGTACAACACTGTATCTGTTGTTAACAATACCATATTACAAAACTTAGAAGTCTGTTAAGGGCGTAGATCTCATGTTAAATGTTCTGACCACACAATAATAGTCAAATAGAAAGAAAAGAGATTTTAAAGTCACATCTCCTTGTTCTGGCTCCATATTTAACAAATCATGGAAACTTATTTCTTAGTCTCTTAAAGACTGTCTTTCCCTTTCTTTCTAAGAGGACATTGTGAAGATTACATAAAATTAGTTCATCCTTTAAAAGTACTGTAAGCAATTGGTCAAGAATGATGACAGGCTCAGGAATGGACTGGTAGAAGTCCAAATCTGGTTAAAACAAATACTATTCTTTTAACCTCACTCGTAGGACTACAGATGGATATTTGGACTGGAGGACCCGCCTAGTTCTCCTCCGGTGACAAGAATGGAGCCCTTTAGGGAAATCAGACATCACAAAGGTTATTTCAAGTATTCCTTCTTTACTTCCCCTTGCCCAGTCACATATTTAAAAAACTGTTTCTTGAATTTCTGTTTAAAAAATTAAATATATGTAGAATGATATGGGTTTGAATATGATGTCATGCCCAAGAAATGAGGAAAATATTCCTCTTTTGCTCTGCCGAAAATATCAGTATCTCAGATTCAAAAGGACCATAACATTTTCTCTCTTGGGTACAACTTTCCTCATTGCCAAGAGACAGAAACAATCCAAAACAGCTTAAATAAAAAATAGTATTTACTGGCTCACACCACTGGGAAAAACATTTTGTAACTTCAGGTACAGCTTGATGAAGGTGTTCAAAAATGCCATCAAGTCCTTCTCTCCCTCTCTTTTAAACTCGTGCCCCTCTTCATTTCTCAGCTCAATTTGCCTCTGCTACTCTTCACCTAAGTGGAAGCAGGCTCTCTGACTGTAAAATGATGGTCAGGGCAGCCTGATAGCCCTTTTCCAAAATAATCTCAGAAAAGGAGACATCTTCTCTCCCCTTTTTCACTCCCAGCATGTGAATCGGTCCCAGAATTAGCCCTGTTGGGTCAGACACCCACCCACCCCCACTGTGGGAAATAACTGTATCCATAGTCTGAGTCATGTGTCCACACTGACCAGACAATAGGAGAGTAAGAACCTACTAGAGCCACACAGGATAGGGAAGAGGCAGCTTCCCCTATGAAACAAGAGCAAGGATAATGAAAAAGCAAGGCATGATGTGTAGCAGTTACCTAGCCCAGGTACTAAACAGCAGCCTAGGGGGTCATCTAGTCCACTCTTAAACACATTCAGAGCTAGGGAACTCTTGTTATATGCCGCTGATACTACTACTATACTACGATCAATATCAATCATTTATTGAGTCTGTGGAAGCTGACAGGCACTGGGTGAAAACAGCCCTATACCAGGAACTATACCTGGCACCCTCAAGCTATCTTGCCCAAAGCCAGCAGCTCCCACTACCACATGCTTCAGCAAGATGGGACCTCTGGGCAGAGCCTGTTTCTCACACAGCTTACTTCCAAAAGGAGTATCTACACAAAACAAATGGATGTCAGCCCCAACTACAATATTCACATCCTAGTGGCAAGGGGGCGCTGAGATCCAGAATTTCAATTTGTGCATTAGTTAGGCAGACAGAATAAAGATGGACACCAGAAATGACAACCACTTTTCTTTCTAAGATCTATATACAGTCTTATTAAGCACTTAAACTTTCAAACATCAACACATAGTTCCTCTTAAAATAATGCAACTGAAGAAATCAAAACTCAGTCACCCTATTGCCAAAAGGAAATAATCCAAGAGTCTCTCGTTGCATCCAGCTCCAAATTCAGGAATACCGGGCCAAATCCATTTCTCACCCAGTTTTTTCATGACCCTATTTGGTATTCTGAAGCCTCTGGACTAAATTTGTAATGTTCACCACCTCAACACATCCTGTATATACTAGAGGAATGGAACAAATAAAAGTAAATTGCAGATATTATCATTATCAAGATACAAGATACGAGGAAATACATGATACAAGAACGAAATATGCTATACACCATCATCCTCATTTTGGCAACTGGTTGCTAACAACCAGGTTTATCACTCTTCTGTACTAACTCATTCATGTTGCCTTTGCCACTAGCCAGGCCTCAACTTATCTGAGTTCTCTGCCTAGAAAATGGCTCCAAACTTTATTCTTGAGTCATCTACATCCTTGGTAATTCTTTCTGTATGAGGTACTGTAGTTCTCTTGGCAAAAACTGGGGTTTTTCTCTATGTCTGTTACCTAAGTAGATAAACTCATAATCCAAACTCCCTATAGACACAGAGTAACAAAGTGGAACAGAATCCAAATTATTCTACATCCAGCCTACATCATATGGAATGAGAAGATTTGATTGAAGGCAAATGTTGAAGTCACTGAAGGAAGATATTCTACCAGTGGTTATCGGGGCCTGTTTCTGGTTTTGCATTCATCTGGTTTTTGTGAAGTTCTCCAGTCATCTCTCTTCCTTATGTAAGTGATGAACAAACTGTTTATCTACTAAAGCATCTCTTTATCTATTGTGAGACAAAGAAGTCAGTTGTTTTTTTGTAGATTGCCTTTCTGATTATGTAAATTAGTGAAAAACCATGCATATCACAAAACAAAACAGAACACTCTTTTGATCATTTTTCTACCTTTATTATGCACTTATACTAAATTTTCCAAAAATCTGGGGAGGGAGAAATTACTGTCTGGGAATTTCTTGAAGTCTGGGTCTATTCTACCTTTACCTGTGTTTAAAATGTCTATCAGGAACAATTTGGCCACAGTATAGTTCCTTTCATCAATAAATTGAAAAAAGTATCAATTATGTATCACCAAACATATCACTAAATGTCATCAAATATATATCTAAAATATAAATTATATACGTGCTGGGAGGGGCCTTGGAATAAAAAAGAAGGAATGGAAATATAAGTGATACTTTAACCACACTTATTTCTTAATCATTACAACCCTTTTACTAATTTTACTAAGCATAATGAATTTCAAGAGAACACAAAATAGAGGAATATGGCACTAGTTCTAATTTAAACTTTGACTCTATTTTAGAACTCTATTATCAGGGAAGGCTGTATATCTCATCAATTATTTTCAGAGAAGGGAATATTAGAAAGTAATATATTAGAAATGAAAATGGAAAGGAATGTAGGTTTATAATCCCTCTTCGGAAACCCTTGGAGTCAAAGGTGCTTCAGAATTCAGATTTTTCAGCAGTGTTCCAAGACAGCATCAGTAACTAACACATTAATATCTCTGCATAGAAATTTATGAATATTTACATAAAGTGTGATGAACACAGACCAACAACAGCCTTATGTGAGGTAAGGTCAAGTTTTTTGCTCAAATGAGTTCAGGTCAGATCAGGTTTTGCAGCCAAATGAGTTAGAAAAAGATTTTCAATTTTCAGGGCTTTTTTACATTCTGGAAATGCAGATAAGAGATTGAGACTCTACAGCAAAAGGAGGAACTTTGTTTAAAGAACTTTACATTGTTATTGAGTCATTTTCTGTGGGGTTTTCATACAGAATCTAGGATTATAAAGTGGTAAAATTAACTTTCATTACCAAAAACAAAAACAAAAAAACTCTGTTTAAGACCAGCTATCCTGTACAAATAATAATGTATAGAAAACTAGAAAATTATAAATTAATGCTATTTACAGCATGTCAAAATCAGTAAAACACCAATGTGGTTTAAGATTTTGACCACTTATAATGCCAAAGAGAGTTATGACTGCAAAAAAGTTTGAAGTCATGTGTGTTTTGGGGATTGGCAAGGAGGGACAGCTGTTAAGTAAATCTTTCCCTCTCTTTAATTCTATCCCACAAATTTAAAAAAAGTTTTTATCAGTTGCAGAATAATCAAAAGATTCTAGCGATTCACTGCTTATATTTATAATTTCTTTTACTTATTTCCTTTGCCCCCCCCACTGACTCCAGAGGATTATATACTTACCACCTATTCATAGCCCCTTTTGTTTTGAAGTAACTAGTAAGTTTCCTACCTTTTTCTCCACTTTGAAGCAATAAGCATGACTATCAGAAAAGTTCCACACAGGAAGTTAAACATCAGTCAATTTCATAAATAACAACAGAAAGATCTAGATAAAATCCCTCACTTAACAATGCTTTCCTTTCAGCATAACTGGATTCTTCCACTGGGGAACTTCATAAAATATAAAAGCAAAAAGTACACTGCTCAGCAGTGTAACTTTGGCGCCTGCTTCTAAATTATCTTGTTGAAGTGATGTAGGGTCACTTTGGGCATTTTTCTGAACCTTCTACATGTTGCCAATTCTCAGCACAACACTAAGCTACAAGTGGGGTCTAGCGAAGCTGTCTGGTATTTTCTTTGAAAGAAAAATGTTTAAATCCCCAAATTGAAAACGTGGAACATGATTTTTGGAAAGCACATCTGCCAGTGTATGAGAACTTTAAAATATTTAAACCCCTCAGTGGAAATGAGAAATATAGTAGCAAATAAGAGTAAATAGCTAAAGCACAAAACATAAGGAGAGAGCTTCTAAAGTCTTTATATTCATCCCGTGGAATGTAATACAGCCATGAAAGCCATCTACAAAAATTAAAATAACATGAAAAAATGCTCATCATGTTAAGCCAGAAACAATGGGATCCAAATCTATAACAAAGTGTTGTTTTAGTCAACAAGTTTTCCCTTAGTACTGGTCCATTTCCATGAGCAAAAACCTGTTATTAACCTGCTTGAAAAAAAAATTCTGTTAATCCAAACATCCACGTCAAAGTCCTAAATCATTTGTTTCCCTTTATAAAATTTTCTTGAAAAATTTGTCTATACTTACTTTCTCCCCTGAACCTTTTCTAGTCAGGATTGTGCCCTCACCATTCCACCAAAATCCATGACCTCAATGTTGTCAAAACCACGAATCAACTTTCACTCCACATGTAATGCAACCCACCCGCAGTAACTGATAAAAGGGATCCGAATATTATCTCTACCTGACCTGCCTTTTTTTTTTGACTTCTAGAACACTTGTCTCAATCGTCCTATTTTACTGGCCAACCCATCTCACTCTCCTTTGGTGTATCCTCCACTTTCTTGCCATCTAAATATTACCCAGAAAGAAAAGCTCTGTTTGCAGAAAGCTGTAAAATAAACTCAGCAAATGAATGTTTTTTCAATAAACTCAGTAAGAGATTTTTTTCAAATGACCTAGAAATAGTTTCACTTGCAAAAAGGGTGATCTTTCAGCTTCAAAAAAAACTGTCAACATAAGTTTGATTATTTTATAATTTTTCCATTAATATTGATTTGGCAATATCCCTTATGAACTCAGATGCAAAAACTCTAAACAAAAGGTTGGCAAACCAAATTCAACATATTTAAAGAATAACACATAACCAAGCAATGTTTATCCTAGGAATATAGGGTTGTATTTGAGGATAACAACTCCATGAGAGAAATGATGAAGATTTAGGTCAGCCACGGAGGAGCGTAAGATAGAGAGATAACTGATGTAGTAAAAGGAGGGGTGGGCAGAATCAAGGGCCTGCGTGACCTGGGAACCCAGGTATTGTCGTGGCACTGATCTTCACAGCATTGTGATAACCTCCAGAACGCTGGGCTATTCATAACGTGGCAGGGTGAGTGGCAGATTTTAAAGCCAGGGCTAGAGCTTGACCAGTGAATGCAGGAAAGGATGGTGGCGAAGGGAACCGAGGACGCTCATGAGAAAGTAAATAGGACAAATGATGTACCTGAGAAAGAACCCAAGCTGATAAGAGAAAGGAGGACATGGGGACTGACTGGCTGGAGGAAAAAGAGGGGAATCAAGGAATTGTCACCACCATGGGAGAGCAAGAGTGGTGGCAAAGAGAGAAATCCAAGAGATGGAAAGGGGAGGCTGTGCTCCTAGTGTGGCATAAATTCCCTTGCCTGACAACATCCATCTCCTCTTCAGTGAGGACCCCATTTTTTAGCCTCACATACCATTAGTCACATGAAGTCTACACTTCCCAAACTCCAACTCTGGCCAAGTTCTGGCCAGTGAGGTAAAAGCAGAAGGATTGTGTGGAACTTCTGGAAAGTCTCCTGGATGAGGACAAAGTGATCCCTTCCCCTCTTCCACTGTTTACCTCCTTCCTTCCACATTCAGTGCAGACATCATGGCCACATCACAAGAGGCCGTCTTGGATCATGAGGTAGCTTGCTACAGATGGATGAACAAGAAGACAGAAGGCCCTATCTTGTTTCCTGCTTCTGGAATTTTTTATTTTAA